>NW_025333900.1:6770000-11770000 GCF_019186645.2 Phyllostomus hastatus | reverse complement strand
TAGTTTGCTCAGCACAAGCTTAGTATTATAATACACTTAGAGAGTTGCCATGGGTATTAAATTAAGTGATGGTTGTAACAGGCAAGATGGGTGCTTATCACATGGCAATGGAGATTATGAAGCTTGCATGTATATAATCAAAGCAGCAGGTTGTGACCAGTCTCTTGCTGCCCACTGGGGTAATTATACATTCAATTCTTTCTTTTGCTAAAATATGTTATCTCCTTCATTCCCAGATTACCTATATCTTGTTCAATAGAAAATCTTGAAAGAAGTTATCTATTTTTAGGTGTTTTTTATTAGCCTGAGAGATGAATGATCTATTTCCAGCATTGAGAGGTAGATAGATTTAAGTGAGCAGACAAGAAAATTGTGCAGTTTCAAATTCTGATCCCAGTGATATATTACCAATGCATGCATGACTTGTTTATTTTCCATTATGCATTTTTCAAAATTGCAGATACTCTTAAGTGTCATTTTTGTGTTGGGATTTATCTGGTATTTAATATTATCCTCAGCTTTGTTCTTTTCCATTAGTGCAAATGATAAGGAAATTACTGTATACCACACAAGAAATGAAATCTCCAAATTATACATCTTATTAAAAATCTTTACAAAATTGCAACAATGCAACATTTCATCTATGACAGCTGATGTAAATTTGAAGTTACAGCAATATACCAGGAAAAAACTGCAGCAATACATTATTAGCAAATGGAAGAAAAAGAACTTTCACATAATATAAATAGCTGTAGTACTTTTATTATAAAAATGGTTATTATATTTTCAAGAAAAGAAAAATCATGGTTGGCATTGGTAATGAGGAGCTACTTAAGTCAGCACAATAAGAAATGAACCTGTGATTCTCTGCATTACAAAGACCGTAGAGTGCAAATCAGTATGAACAAAGAAAACTAGAGATTATGGCGTGTTGAAGAAAAATGTATTCAACTCTGTGGATCTAAAAGATTGTCTTTAGGAATATGCTGCATAAAAGCTTAGATGGTTGACTGTCTCTGAGAAGATTGTAAGGAGAAGTATCTAACAGGGTTTTTCACAAGAATTCTAGAAGATTTATAGCTTAAGAAACATTTAAAGTGGAAATACTAGAAAAAGAAGAAAAATTAACTATTAGTAAGTACATCATGTGATGTTGGTAAACTCAGGAAATATAAAAGTGAAAATTAGAATAATATAAAGGTAATTATAAAACATTTATATAAATGTTTTCAGTTTATAATTTAGAAAGCCTTTTTTTGTATCTTCAAGAATGGATGTTATTTCCATCAATGTACTGAACAGAAAATGCATTGTGGAGAAAATGGGCTTATGGTTACATAAATTGTTATATAAAACCTGCCAGATTTTTAAAAAGCATGAAAAAAGTATCAGAATTATCAAGGGTGGAGTGCAGGGGGTGTGGTAGGGTGAAAATGGAGACAATTGTAATTGAATAACAATAAAAAATAAAGAATGGTTGAAAGCAAGAAAAATAAAAAACATACAAACTATAATTGTTATAAAATTAAGAGAAGCCCAATACCCTGGCAACATGTCTCTATAGTTGTATGACTGCTGACAAGTACAGGCCAAGGCCATTTGGTAGTCTGAGGAAAGAATAGTATGGCTTAAGTGAGGTAGTAATAGTTTCCCATTTAGTTGGAAAAGAAAAAGCAATAATGTTGGGGGAAAAAAGTGAAAAAGTGTTTATTATGGCCATGATGCTATTATTGCTAAGCCTCTTTTTCAATACCATCAGCTCAGTGGAAACGAACTATTTGTGGGTAAACAGAAAACTGTCCCAAATGCCTTTCAGTTTAACCTGAAAAGTTGATTGTGATTAACCTCACTAACTGTTTAAGTAATTGCATACACCACTCAGAATGTACGAGTAGCATAAATGATCATTTTAAGTAGGGTATAGTATAAATGCCCATACTATTTAGTGGGCCACCATTGAATTTATCAGATTTTCTCACTAACTAGTTTATGTCCTTGGCAAGGATATTTATTCCTTAGCTTTCAGTCAAAGTCCTTTAAATCTAAAGTTTAGTGATTATGTTTTAGTGCCTATTATATGCAAAGTAAGTTAATTGCTCAGTACATTTTCAGTCACTTTTAAGGAAAAATGTCTGCATATGTTTTTATGCCAGGCAAAGCCTTACATATTAGTAAAAATATATTTCTCTTTTTTTTTTCACCAGGAGATATATAGATGGTAACATCAATGAAAAATATTTCTTATTTAACATCAGTTCATACTACTTGTGGCTATGTAGCTGGTCTAGTCTTTAGTCTGTGGTCATTGTACAACCATCCAGCAGTAATTATATCTGTGACACAATGGTAGGTGCTTTTATTCGCAATGACAACACATGGAATCTGAAAATCATTTTAATGGAGGAACAAGACATCTGGAAATATATTGAGTACATTAGATCAAGATGGGTGCCTAAGAGTGCCAACACCCATACAGTGTATCCAAATGGAAAAAGGAGAGCATCTAATGATCACTGAACAGGGCAGCAACAGTAATTTGAGATTGTTGCCGACTTATAAAATGTGTCTAGTGACTCCATTAGACTCCACACTGGCCTCTAAGGAGATGTTAATGTGACACAAACTGCGTATGAAACTTTCTTCTCTGTAAAAGAACTTTCTGGGTACATTAAAAGGAAAGGCATTTCCCCCCATCAAAGGAAATAGCCTGATTTAGTAAAAGGAAAAAAGTAAAGGACAGGAAAGCTCTCAGAAGCAGCCAAACATTTCTAGAACTGTTTTTCCAAGTCACACTGAGATGGGGATGGCTGTGCAGAGGAAAAGAGAAACCCTAACACAATATGGTGATGGCTGAGAGCCAGGAAAACACGTTTGCCACTCTTACTCATTATTGCTTTCCTAACGCACCAGATGGGAAGGCTTCATCAATGTCAAACCTGCTGTTACCATCAGAGAATTTCCTTATCAGTGGGTTTGGAACTGACATCTCAGCCCCCTCTGAGTCATAGACAAGCAGATTTATCCATTTCATGTGCTGCCAGCTTCACCCATTAGAAAGGAGTGCTCCAGTTAGGGCCCAAGCTGGAAGGTCAGTGGGTTTGCATACATGGGGGCGTGGGCTCTCTCTTCATCTGAGGGTCCTCTACACACTTTGTGAACATTTGCTACATGAAAGCTCTCGTCTGTGTATGTATTTCATCTAACCAGTATCTGCACATACACATCATCATGCATATAAGTGTAGTAGATTTATTTTGTGGGGGGGATGGTCCATGGCAAAAAAGGGTATATTATTTGGGGACTGTAAGGAGCATACCCAGATTTATATTCTATCTAGAGTAGAATTAAGTCATTAAATATATGTGCATTTTTAGGTTAAGTTTTTGTAAAAATATTAAAAGATCACTATCGCACCTTTGTACCATGTATTGGTTCATTCAGATGTGTTCATGATTCATTAAGCAGTGGCAGGACTGATTTAGTTACTTAAGACAGGGGATGAAAAGAGAGAAGAGGTCCCTGTCCTCATGGCAGAGAGCATCCAAGTGCAGGATACTTTGGAAGGGACCACAGGGAAGCCTGACATGTTCAAGAAACTTCCTAGGAAAGTGAATTTCCATTTGGTACTTTACAACATGAAATTATTCTGGAGAAAGCATTCCAGATGTCCTTATCCCCAAAGAGGCCCCCAGAAAGTTTGAGGGTCTCAAAGTAACAAGAATATGGTAACTTGTGAAACAGAACAAAAGACCCTTGTATTTGGAGTGTGGGAATGGTAAGGAGTCATGCTGTCTGGGCCCATTGTGTAGGGAGGGGCCAGATTACACAAGGCTTTCGGGCTGAGTTTAAGGTTTTGAGATGTTATTCCAAAGTAATGTTAAGTAACTGAAGGGTGTCAAATGGGAAGGTACAATTTTTGTCTCCAAAGGAAGCTCTTTTGCTTGAAATTTGAAAGCTACAAATAGATTGAGCAGAGTAGGAGTGTGGAGAGAGGGCAGGAGGGACTATTAGGATGGTCTAGATTAGAAACGATGGTGGTTTGAACTAGGTAGTGATAATGTGAATGGAAAGAAGGGACAGATTCTGGAGATATTTATATGGCAGAATTGAAACCCCAGGATGTGGCATTAAGTAATTTGTAGCCTAACAGGACAGGGAACTGTATGAACAATTAACTTAAAAATAGCGTGACACAATTTAGAACAATACAACAATAGATGTGTGTGTTGTTAATCTGTATAATATCTCTAATACCTCTTGGCTATGAACTGAAGAAAGCTCAAAGTGAATTGCAACAGCAGGAAACTCGGGTTTAGTTTCTGCTAAAGAAGGAAAAGAAGAATGAATTTATTGAGTTCCTATTACATGACAGTCACTGTATTCAGTGTTCTCAAAACAATCTCAATTTTCATATGCATGCAAAGGAAATCTTTGTATTCACATTTGCCAGATGATAAAACAGATAAAGTCAACAGTCTAAGTCACAGCTACTTGGTGGCCAAACTGGAATTAAAACCCACATCTTATTTTGAATATAAATTCTTTGCTTTACACCTCCTTATCTCAAAATCTCTTGAGGAAGGTTGGAAAGAGCCACAGAGCTGAGGCGGGCTATACAACACAGTTTTCAGAACAGTGGTACCCATTACACTGGTGCTAAGTAAGCACATTTTCAATGGCAGAAGAACTGATAAATGTTTTTAAATTTTTTAAATTGTGTATTTGTTCTAAATATATTAGAAAACATATAACTAGTATACCAAGTGCATTATTCTGCAAATGATATTGTTGAAGATGAATAGGATGCATTTCAAATAAACAAACTGAATCAATTAAAAGAAAAATATTAAGTAAACAATAGCAGTAGTGGCATATTAATAGGACAAACATTTTGAGAGTGGTAGCTTATACAAAGGACTATAATCATTAGGTTTAATACAATAAAATATGTTTTAGTTAGAGTTTTCTTCCAAAATATTGTAGAGTTTACTTCCAAAAAGATCATATTCTTTTATGATCTTCCAAAGGTATGATCGTTGGAGGAAGGGAGAGAATTCGTCCTTTCTTTTTGAACTAGAACTAGTGAGCTACACTGTAGACTGGCCTTTGGATATCACTTAGGTCCTTACTGCTGCTACAAACCCTTTAATAATTTTATAATCACCCTTGTCCTTGACCAGAGGCTGTCATTGTCACAGAACTAAGAAGTGTACCTTGGGAAAGAAGGACCATGCTTCCTTGGCTAGTCACAAAGGATCAGTCTCTGTGGCTAAAGTTCACGAGGAGGACACTGAGTCTGCCCTTAGGTTGGCGTCCACCCTAAGTCAGACATACTCTTGGCCACTTCCCTGACACCCTGGCTTTGGCCAGATCCTGGGCCTTAGGTGATCAAGAAAGTGCACATTCAACATGGGTTGGCAAAACTAAACGGGCACTGACAGATGCAAAACCTGGAATTTTCCTCTTCCTTTTTCTCTTAGAACACTCAGAGTAATTTCTCAAACTACCCAAGGCTGTTCTTCAGGGTAAGGGTTGTGGAGTTGGCAGTGATGGTCCCCTGGGATGAATTCTGGGCACCTCACAGCTGCCAGGAGGAACACCTGACCCCCAGGATGTCCACTGAGCAGCCGGTTTGGGGTCCTGCTCCTGTGGGCTTTGGCTGAGGACAGATCGCCACCTCCTCCTGACCCTCAACTGGAGTCACTGGCTCAGGGTCTTGGCTTCCAGGAAGGCTGTAGATATGCTGCCCATATGTGCACAATTTACCCCCTCATCTGGTCTGGGGAAGCATAGCCTTTAAGCTAGAGCTTGCTCCCTAGCACCTGGCCAAGGCCCTGGGTGAGGTGCTACAGCACAATGGCTCTGAGTGGGAAGAGGACTGGAGTTTGCTTAATAGATTTCATGAGACAGACGTCTTGCAGATGAGTCTGGAATGGTCCTGACAACCAGTGTACCAGGTCTTTCTTGTTCCAGGTCTCCCCTCTGGGTGGCAGAGCTCCTGAGATCCCTCCAGGATTGGGCTTCCTCTGAAAGGAATGGTCACAGAAGCAGAACCTTGGTCCTGAATCCTGATTCTGCCATTCGGTGGACTGCCCCGATCCTGAGCACATCCTGGCTTGTCCTTTCCCTGCATATATGACATATATCCTGAACTGTGTATACATACATATAACTTTTATATTAGCTAGATCCTGTGGCAATTGCATCTAGCAGTGGTTCTCATGAGCCTGAGGAACACAGAGCCCTACGACACATTCTCTAAGACAATGTGGAATCTTTATGCCTATTTGCACGAGATGTCAAATAATATATGTTGCTAATAAAATATCTGAAGGAGAATGCTGGAAATTAACCAATATTTTCAGTAAGATGGTAGAAAATTGAACCAAATGCCACTGAAGAAATATGGAATGAGAAGCTCCTATTGTATTGTTTGTAAGCCAAGAATAATTTAATTTTTGGGGAAACACCCTTAGGCTTTCCACAGATTTCAGAAAGGTGCTTGGCAAATTGCTAGTTTCGTGTAGTAATTTGTACCAGAGTTACTTCAAAGAGTTAATTGAATATTTGTGCACGTTAGTCTCAGGACTCATTCAGAAAGTATAGCTACACTTCAAAGCAAATTGTTTTTTTTGTTATTTTTAACAATCAGCCTGCCTACTGCTCTTCCTAGTCCAAGATCTATTTATTCAGCATCACCTATCTTGAGAACAGTTTTTAGAAATAGAGAAGTAAAATATGACCAAAGACAAATAGAATGTTAACTGCAAGAGTAATTTAGGTCAGAATAACAGAGAGAATTTATTGCTAAGTCAAATAATAGGTAATATCCTGAAAGACATTTATCTCAAGTGCCCAATAGTCCAGCTGATCTTAACAGTGACATACATCCCCATAAATTCAGGTGCAGTTGTTAGATTATTCATTTCTTAGTACCTGCTCCCATTTCCTTTTCTCTCTAGTGGCTATAAATCCTTAAAACAAGATTCATCGATCTATTCATTCATACATTAATTCATTCAATAACACATTGAGTGCATATCATTATAATTTTAGATGTTTTTAATGCAGTAAAACTTAAATAAAGGTACACAATTATAAAATATGGCTCAGGGAATATCATAAAACAAATAGACTCATGGATCTACTCTGAACCAGGTCAGGAAGCAGAGAAGTATTAGCATTTCAAAATCTCCTTTGTGTATGTTTCCAGTCACTATCTCTTCCTAAAAATGTTCTGTCCTGACCTCTAACATGTTTTAGACCTTAAATACATGGAATCATCCTGGATATATTTTTTCTGTGTGTGGGTTATCACTCAGTGTTACCTTTGGAGATTTATGCAACTTGTGTAAAATAGTATGTCATGGGTTTGTCTTCCTACATTATTCCACTGTCTGGATAAACCACAGTGTGTTCAGTCATTTTACAGGGGCTGTTTCCGTGCTTGGGATGTTAAGGATAATGCTACTTTGAACATTCTTATATGTGTGTTTGGTATGTATGCATTTCTTTTTAATTTATACCTATAAAGGCTACTGTAAAGTAGACATATCTTAAGCAAATAGCCCACTGAATTTTTATCCATGGCTACACTAACATACTTACTACCAAGCTCAAGATCGCTCCCAGAAAATTCCTGTATGACCTTTCCATATGTCTCTTTTTAATATTTTCTAGTTGTCTGCTATATTGCTCATTCTCATAATTCTTTAAACATATCACTCATTTTTATTTTAATGCCCTTGTCTGATAACTCTATTTTGTTCATTAAGAGTCTAAACCCTTTGTCCTCTTTACTTTTCTATAAATTCTTATATTTTCATACACCTGGTTATTTTTTATTGAGAGCTAAGCATTGCAAATGGAAATGCATAGAAATAATTTGAGGTTATCTTCCTGCAGAAATTATTCACTTTTGCTTCAGACAGGCACCTCTGCTATGGATACATTACTATAACTCAATCAGAATGAGATGATTTGTAACTGGGTTTCAGACTTTATGAGAGCTATTTGTTTTCGGTTCACTCTGAATCCCAGCAGATAGTCCTGCTGCTTTCCAACCCAAAGCTGGAGAGGTTTGCCGGGCCTCCTTGTACCTGGGAGGCCCTGGATTCAAATCTCAGTCCCTAGTCTCTTCATACCCGGTGACAGCTTTGATGGATTCCCTGCTGGGCCCACCTCTGAACTTCCTACTCTTTTTAATTCTAGACTATGAAAATTCTCATTGGTTTAGTACTCCAGGGCCTTCTAGTATGAAAATAATTTGGATATACCTTTTATACTAGTTCTCTGAGGAACATTTGGTCTGAGGCAGATTAGCAAGCAGATTAGCCTGTCTTTGCTAGAAGCCCAACTCCTTGAATGCTTATCATTTAAAACATTTTCTGATTGTTGACACTGTTACAGGTGTCTCCCATTGCAGGCTCTGCATAAGGGGTTACAGACATACAATTCAACAGGAAGGATATCCCTGCCTTCCAGCCACTTGCAGTGGTCCAGGAGAGACTGGGCATAGAAAACTGTGGGTGCTCCCTCCCTACGCCATGGGGTTAGTGCTGTAGGAGAGGGCAGTGTCCGGGACAGCCCGGGACAGCAGTGACGCAAAGAAGCAATAATTAAGTCTGGGTCGTGTGTCAGGAAGGTCTTTGCAGTCTAGGAAATGTTGTGGGCTGGAAATTAAAAACAGGAAAAGGTGTGGAATAAATAGAAGATATTGGAAAGAGTACTTCATAAATCAACCAGAAAGTAAACTTGAGTGCGTAGGAATTTCCCTGGGGATCAGGAGAGGAGTGAGGATGGGATGTTGCAGGCTGAGGGAACATGCACAAAATGTCTAGGCCGATTTCCAGGTCTCTCGTTCTTCCTCTCTCCTATCTCCCAGGTGACTATTTGCTTCTAGTTTGTTTTACGTTTTTAACTTTCAGACACTTTATTTTCTGTCAGTCTTATTTCCATTTTGTTTGAGACTTCGTGGAGGAACAGAATTAAGACCACTCAATTCACCGACTGTTGCTACCCATTCCGCGGCCTGAGCAGTGGAGGCTGCAGATCAGCCTTCAGTGGCGGGCTGGCCGAGTGCTGTTGGCGCTGCTCTCCGATTACGCGGGTGCTGGGAGGGGCTTGCCCTGGGGCTCTCTCCTCTACCTGAGGAGATGTTGCCAAATAATTTTCTCTATGGTCGCTTAGAAGCTTTAGGTTCCTGAACTGAAGTCAGGACGATATTCAAAGAATCAAAGCATGTCTATTTCTAACGAACCTAGCATCTTTGTCATCTTGTCCAAAGGCTATATTCACAGACACAAGTGGTTTGGCTTTTAAAATGAATGCCAATTCATTAACAACAACAACGAAACCTCCAAACTATATATATATACACGCACGTGTATATACACACACACCATATATATATATATATATATATATATATATATATATATATATATATATATATATATATATATATGGTATATATATCTCAGATCTGGGGGTATAAACAGAAAGCCCAGAGTGCACAAGGGCAGGACTTGCACCATCTGTTTCATATAAACTGATTTCTAAATCACGCTGCATGATTGGGCTGGATCTATATAAACATCTGGTTCAACCTTTACAATAGTCAAATTTTCTCTTTTGGCTTGACTTATTTACACTGAACTTGGCCTTCATAATGGGCTCATCAGTTGCAGACATAGCCTGTGTAGCTTATTTTTTTTTTCAAGCAACGTGGCATAATTCAGGAGGTAGTTTATGAGAAACAGACTGATAACCCAGGGCACACTGGGACATGGCTTTTTTCTGCTTACTTCTATGGATTTTTACTTTTTTTCAGCAGCCTTTCTGGAATCATACTCAAGGCAATAGATGGAGGATTTCCAAGAAGTTGTTATGTCTTGCTATTATTGTGGGAGTGAGGGTTTCATTAGAACAGATTAGTCAAAGAAAATACACAGATGATGATTCCAGGCAAAACGATTTGTTACTTTAGCAGTCTATTTGTATCAGAAATCTTGTGAAAACTAGGGTAGAAATCTGGTTCATATGTGCTCTTTTTTCCTCCTTACATTAGCCCTATTCTGCTTTTTGGTTCCTTCTCAAGGGAAGATCGATTTTCAATCATATTAACTAATGTCTGGGGCTCTTAACAAGACGTAGGCTTTAGTTATATCTTCAGAGTGCTTTTTACCACAGTTGGTCTTATGTGAAATTCATTCGAGCCCTAGACAGAAGCCACTATCATCTTCCTCTCTTCAGCCTGAGTCTGTAGCTGGAGGGTTTTGGAGGTTCCTGCCCCCTCCCCAGTGGTGGTGTGGCCTCTGGGAGCAGGCATGAGAGTGAGGTTAGGGTTTCAGAGGAGGGGTTGACGGGATGGATTAGACGGCTGTTTTGCAATTCTTGCAAGCTTATCCTCCCGGAGGATGGCATTCTCTTTTGATTCATTATTTTCCAAGTCTAAAGAATATTTTTCTTTTCCATTTTTAGTATGATAACGCAGGGAATTATTATACTCCTACACAATTCTCAAGGAAATCATATCTAAACTTCTTTTCTGGTTGAAAAATTTGCCCTTTCTTCCATAAGATAAGTCCAATAATGTTTACTCATAGATTGTCAGCCAAAGAAACATATCACAAATAATGTAGCACGTATAAAGACAGAGAGAAGGGGCTATGTCTTATTTACCATTTACACTCAGCTTCTGGGTTGAACTTCAGGTACAGCAAGTAAAAAGGGAACCAATGTTTATTAAGGGCCAACTCCATACTGTGTGCTTTACGTAAAGCATATAATTTAATACTGATAATCACCCTTGTGAGGATGGTGTTCTCAAGAGTTTAAAGCTGAGAACAGAGTCTGACGTGTAAGCAACAAACCTTTGTTTTTCAGAGTTGTTTGAAAGGAATTTCACAACCTGAAGTTTTTCTTTAATTGTCTAAGGTAAGTCACTAAGCATTTTAATATCTTGCAGGCGCTATTTTTCTTGGGATTTGGTAGAATACTTTAGGTTGAAAAATGAATAGGAAATGTGACTTTTCAACTATATTGATTATCTTCAAAGAAAGAAGGGGCTTGCTTCTTTAATCTTAAATCTGAATATCTACTTTAGGAGTGAGAAACATTGAAAGTTCATGTGTATATGACTGAATGTGTCTTAAAAATCTCATTTAACATTTTAGCCATTTCAAATCTTGAAGGTGTTTCAGGGGCAAATAAGTATATATGTTCTACAATATCAATGTAATGAATTGAAATTAAAATATTTTCTATTTTATTATTTTATCATTTCACTCTCAGAACACATGCTTATATATTTTACTTTTGGGGAGTTAAGGCTTTAAGATGGGTGCTATACTTTCATCTGAACTTCAGGTTCCTGTAATTTTTGAGACCAATCACTGTTTATCAATGTGACTGACTTTATTTTATGCCCATTCCCAGGCATTCAGGTCATTGATTCTCTTTTGATTATCTTTGTCTTCAAAGGCTCTTCAGGAGAGAAATTCACAGGCCTGTAAAAGGGAAGGGAAAGGAGTGATGTTTCTTAGGTATCTCTTTGCACCAGGAAGAGGATTGCCAGATTTAGCCAATGAAAACTCGGCAATTCTAGTTAAATTTAAACTTCAGATGAACAAATATTATATGGGACAAATATATTAAAAACTATTCAGTTTTTATTTGGCAACCTTAGTCAGGCACTGTGCTACACTTTAAAATTTTACCAGTTTTTAACCAAATATCACTCCTTTGTAGACAAGAGGACAGAGGCTCGGGTGGCGTGTGTGCAGATTCCTGCCAGTAGCTCTGCAGCTGGGGTTTCAAAGGCCAGTCATCTCTGATTCCAGTGTCCACTCACTTTCTCACTCCCTGCGTTGACTCCAGGGGTGTGTCCATTCATTTCAAAAGGGCAAGGAAGATGCTAAAGTAAAGCACAAAAAATGGCACAAGAAATCAACTCCCCAGAAAATGCCAATTTTGTTTCATTCTTTTAATTAGATTTTACCACTCTGAATTCCTAAAAGAAGAAATAGTTGTATTACAAATTCAAGACATAATAAGTTATCACAATTCTTACCTCAAATGCTGCTTGAAAGCCTGACACTTAAAATCTTTATCATCTATTGGGACAAAAGCAATCTCCATAAAGAGGCCTTGCTAGATACCTTCCACGTGTGGATGTTTAGATGCTTTGATTCTCAGAGTTTGATGCTTAGACTTGATTTTTCCATTTTTATTGAGGATTTGTACTTTTCATTTTAAGGAGGAATTAAAAAAACACATTAAATGGAAGATAAACCCTTTCAGAAAAATAGAATACCTAATGTTCATTCTTAGCTCCATTTATCTTTGATTCTCTTCTTTAAAAGTGAGGGGTACTATTGATGTTACAGGATTAGAAAGCAAATAGGAAAATGGTTATTCAAAATTCAAGTTCTTAGTAAACACATAATATTCTGTTATTCCCTATGGTGTTGTACGTGTGAAAGAATACTTTAGTGAGTAATAGGGTGTTATATTGCTTGAGATAAAGTAAAGGCTCAATCAGCCCTTGATCATTTCAGCATATCCAAGACGTTAATTTAATGTCTGAATGGATGCAGCAGACCTACGAAGGAAATTCCATTATAACGTCGGCTTTAGCTTCTTGGTGACCCAGGGTATGAAGCTTTTTTTTTTTTTCCCTAGCCACTTATTTTAAATAAGGGCTATTCTTTCACCAAAAGCACTGTGCTTTGACATCTGTTTTCAATATGCTTCTGTTTGTTCTGTTTTCTTGTATATACTCTGCAGAGCCTCAGCCTGACCTGGGATGACTTTCTACCCATTTAAAGTTCCTGCCATACCAGTAAATTTTCAAGTCTCTTTCTTTCATCCTTATGAGATTTCTCTAAATCTTCTTTCATAATTCATTTGTTTTATATGAATCTTGTTTCTTCATCTCAGAAGTAATTAAATTTATTATTTTAAAATTTGTGTTGAATGGGATAAATACCCTGAACATGCTTTTAGCCACTGGGCCATATCTTCTAAAATATTTTCTTGAACTGAATCAGGATTGTTGTTACTGGAGCAACATCTGACATTTTAATTGTTTTTTTGTTCCCTTTCTTGTTTTACTTCCAGACATATAAAAATTCGTTCACTTTGGGGAGTATTTTTAATAATTTATTTCCAGAAATGTTTGAACATTTGTTATGCATGTTTGTACAATTTTCTTTATAATTAAAAAAACTTGTCATTAGAAGTAGTTTCATACTCTTAGGAGAGTTGCTAAGATAATATACAGAGGATTTCTGAAGATCACTAACTCACTCGGATTCATTAATTCTTACTCTTCTTTCTCTCCTGTTTGTGTGTGTGCATGTGTGTTTATCTATTACCTATCTGTGTAAATTTTATGATGTGTGCACTTGGGAGGGTGGCCCACAGTAACAACCAGTGCTCCCACACCAGCCCAGCATCTCTCAGCTGTGCATGCAAGCTAAGTGATAGTCATGAGCAGAGCAGAAATAATGGGCTAGGTGCAGAGGGTCACCAGGCCAGAGAATGTTGGGAGCCTACCAATAGGGAAAACTACAAGCCCTTGCACTACCATTTCCTTAAGCAGTAACCCCTGGACATGACATCTAGGCCTCAGCTGTGTTTCAGCTCTAGACCTGGAAAAGCAGCAAAATCATATGGAGTGAAGCCATGGCTGACATGAGGACCAGCTGCAATGACTGAGGATGCCTCGACACTCAACAACCAGCAGAGATCATGACCCTGAGGTGACATACCTGGAAAGCTCATGAATATTCTTTGGAGATCCTCCCCTGAGACCTCAAATAAAAACCCTCAGGTATGAACAACAATTAAAATGAAAAAAAAAAACCCCTCAGGTGGAAGACCCCAGGGCAATTCTCTGTCTCATCTCTGCCTCTGCCTCTGCCTCTGCCTCTGTCTCTCTGTCTCTCTCTCTTTCCCCTAAGCTCCAAAGGCCCTTCTTTTACCTCTCTAAGTTGTTTCCTAAGCCCATTTCTTCTACAGCTCAGTTCTACCTCTGTGACTTTCTAAATACAATTTCTCCTATCGTTTGAGTCTTGGCTCCGAATTCTTCACTTAGCCAGAACTCAAGAACTGCAGTTGTTGAACTGAGGGTAACACATGGTGCCATTTTCCTGCTGCTAAACTACAATTCATCTTAATTGTGACACCGTTTATACAAAGATCGTGTCAGACCCAAAGGTCAAGGGCGCAGTCCCGTAGATGCCCCAAAACCACCACTGCAGACGCCAATCACAATTCCAGGTTGTACCTTGTGTTTCTGAAATAGCTGTAAGACTGGAGGCTCCCATGGGCCCTCTCCCCTCACTGAGTTGGATTAACTTCCTAGAGTGACTCACCAAACTCACAGAAACATTTTACTTTCTAGATTTCCAGTTTATTATATAAAAAAGATATTTATATAACTGAGGAACATGTACGTAGGGAACGGTTCAGGGAAAGGAACTTGAGCTTCTATACTCTCTGAGTGCACCACTCCTAGAAAATCTCCTTGTGTTCATCAATGCGGAAGCTGATCTAAGCTCATCCTTTCTGGGTCTTTATGGAGGCTTCATCACAGTCATGACTGATTAAATCTTGGTCTCCCTTTCCTTCCGAGGAGGTTGGGGGTACAGTTGGTGGGAGGACTGAAAATTCCTACCCTCCAGTGAATGAAGGGGTTGGCTCCTTGGCAGGCAGCCTTCTTCCCTTGGGGCTTTCCCTGTAAACTCTTCAACATAACAAAAGGCACCTCCAGATCTCATCACTTAGGATTTTCCAAGGGTTTTAGAAGCTCTGTGCCAGAAATGGGGATGAAGACTAATACACAGTTCTTATTAAAATCACAATACCATGCGAAGTACCCATCTTAATCATCATCTAACTTTATTTTTAGCATTTTACTGAAAAGAGAAAATAAAGTTGTTTTTCAAAGAAATAACTTGCAATGTTATACTTTCTTCTATTTTTTCACAATTCCATTTTTCCTTCAGTTTTTCTTTTTTATGTAAATTTATTTTTTATTATTATTTCCTTCAGTTTTTTCATTGACCACATGTTGTCATTATAACTGAATGCAAGTCTAGCTGCCTGCCATAAGGGAAACCAATCTCATGAGACAGATGCTGGTGAGAAGGAAAGTGGTTTATTCAAGTACCAGTCACCTGAGAAGATGGAGAGCTCTTGTCTCAGAGCCCATCTTAATGTCTCAGTGCAGGCAGAGTTTTTCATGAGGGAGAGGGAAAGCAGACCAAAGAGATGGAAGAGAGGAGGTTGAAACATTCTCTATATGAAGACCAGCACAGTCCATTCTAATAAGAATTTCCACACTGGTCCAGCGATGTTCTGGTAGGCATCCTTCTGGTTTTTGTCATCCTGTGTTTACTGTTGAAGGTCAGCAAATCTCCTACAGCTGGGATGACTGTATCTTTTGAAGTTAGTTCTTAGGATTCTTATACAAACGTGCTGATTATCTACAAGCCACACGTTAGTCAAAGCCAGTGTTCATAGAAACAATGTAAAAAAGAATGGTGCGTGGGTTACAATTCCTCACTGCTACATTATTACTCATTTTTAATCCATTTAAACCTGCGTGAGAGAGCAGCTTCCTAAACTCGGTGTGTGGCTATAAACAGAGTATATAGTTATGTTTTGTTCCACTTGGTGTTGGTCAAATCTGTACAATAGATTAAGTTGCAGAGCTTTATCTAAATCCTTAGCTTCCAGAACTTCCACCTGGTGAAGTTCCCTACATTTTAAGTTGGATTATTTCATCCCATTGTTGGAACTTCGGACATTACTGCAATAAAGGATTTGTAATACTATAATTCTTAGTGTGCAATGCTACTGCAACTTTTCCTCTTCTGTTCCCACGACAGCATTTTATCTTGGGGGTGACACTTCTCAGATTGAAACACACCACAGTTGACCTCCCAAATTTCTTCCCTATTTGTTTTTCTGAGCATTGATGTTTTCCAAATCAATAAAGAAAGGGATTGATGATGCAGGAACTCTACTTTGGCTGCTACAAAAAGTAATGGAATTTCCTCAGAAAACTAAAAATGGAACTGCCTTTTGACCTGGCAATTCCACTTTAGGAATTATACGCTAAGAATCCTGAAACACCAATTCAAAAGAATCTGTGCATTTCAATGTTCATAAAAGCACAATTTACAATAGCCAAGTGTTGGAACCAACCTAAGTGCCCATCAGTAAATGAGTGGGTCAAAAATTATGGTACATTTATATAATGGGATACTATGCAGCAGAAAGAAAGAAGGAACTCCTACCCTTTCACAACAGCATGGATGGAACTGGAGAGCATTATGCAAAGTGAAATAAGCCAGGCAGTGAAAGACAAATACCACATAATCTCACCTATAGATGAGACCTAATCAACAAAACAAACAAGCAAGCAGAATATAACCAGACATTGAAATTAAGAACAAATTGATGGTAACCAGAGGGGAGGGGGAAAGGGATAATGGGGGGCAGGAGTGGGGAGGGTCATCAAGAAATGTATGGAATAAGGACACATGGATGAAATCAAAGGGGTTAGGATAGAAGGTGGGAGGTGGGGATGGGTGGGGCGGGGTGGGGGAGTGGCAGAGGTAAAATGGAGACAGCTGTACTTGAACAACAATAAAAAAAGAAAAGAAAAAGTAATGGTCATGTATTTTAGGGATGGAGTTTAATGTTTTTGTGGTTACCTTCCTGAGAATGTGCTGAGGAGTTTTTTTCTAATTACTTTCAGATGCACTGCTTCCCCTCCTCCCCCCTCCGCATTTGCGGTGATAAAGCATGGATGCTGCATTTATTGACTTTTCAGTAAATTTCAAAATTTTCAATTTAGTGACAATAAATTCGAAATTCTTACGTAGTTGACTGTTAGTTCTATTTCACAACAGGAGGACAAAAATAGTGCTGCTCTTTCTAGGTGGAATCATTAATGGTTCATAATATTCTAAATGTTTTTAGTTGTTAATGAAGCAGTGATTATTAATTTAATAGTTACATTCAAGGCAGAATTTATTTGTTCTGTTTCTAATCTAAAATTTATTTAAATCATATAAGGTGTAAGACATTTAGTAGAATTAGTACATGATAAGTACTACCCATTCATTCTTTCATTCATTCATTTTGAAGGTCCGAGGAACATAGAATTTAAGTGTAAACTCTGTATTATAAACATAAGGTTAGGTTCAGGTCCTCAGTTTAATTTTGATAGTTTTGTGACCATCAATAGGTTTCTAACTTTCCTAAATCCAATTGGCTACCTCTAGGTTAAGAGTACTACCAATTTCAAAAATAGCTGCAAGGATTAAAATGTCATGGAACTTAAATTCCACGGTATTGTATGTGACTCACAACAGGTGTTCCATTTGTGACAGTCATGGCTGGCTTCACATTATCCATGCTCTGTGCCTAGGAGAAGCCCATTCTCTGTCTATGCAGCGGAGCTCGACAGCCCGCTCATTGACGGCAGCTGGCCTGCAGCGTGCACTCCTAAGCCATGAGGGCACATCATAAAACGTCTATGAGCCTCATATTTCATAGTAAGTTGGTTTTGTAGTTGACTGTATAAATCTAAATGAAAAATATGATATATATTCCAGGCCTAAATTATGCATATTAATGAGTAACATGGTACCCTGTTGTATTTGTCATGGTCCACTCTACTCACACGATTACAAAGCCACTTAGCTTTGAATTGTCCCAGTCTGTGGGTTAATTCCAATTTCATATGACACCAATTTTAACACCTTTATTAACCTCCACTGTAGGATGTAACATACAGGCATCTTTTATAGCTGCTGTAGTTCCAGCTTGGGTTCCAGGCTCACTCTGTACCCTCGATCACGTAACTGGGCTTTTATTTTTCAAACTCTGCTTCTATGCTTCTCTTGGTAAAGCTGGTAAATTCAGTTTCCAGGAGGAAGTCAGTGCCAATGGCATGTGTGCTGGCATTTGTTTGATGAACTCTTATGTTCCTTAGCTTTAACACTTCTCCATGTGCATGCCTACTGCACTGGTCACTACCAGCTACCCGAGTTTATGTGAGATTTCCTGATGTTCACTGTACTCCACAGTCTCTGGGGAACATACCTCTTCCTTCCAGAGTGGGCTTCCTCTCCATATCTGTAGAGAGATTTTCTCCTGATAATCTGTCCCTCTCCAGGGCGCTGGGCCAGTCCTGCTGCTGGCCTTTTTTAGACTGTCTCCTGCTGTGACACTTGACTGGGCTGGGCTCAGCCAAGTTCTAAACTATGACTAATCCATTTTTAGTAGTTAAACAATGGAAAATTATTCTAAGGTGATTGAAGATTATATTGGGGATAAAGTATTTTTTCTTATTCAATTGGTTTATTTGAGACAAGTGCAATGCTTATTTTTCTTAAATATTGTTTCATATGAGATTTTATTTTCTTAGGGGAGTAAGGAAATCATTTTGTTATTTTCAGTTGTTGTTCATATTTACAAGAGAAAGCCAGACTAAATTCTATAATAGAAATAAATAAAAACTATGTTTAATGGCTTGTCAGCTTGAAAGACATAGCAAATGTAAAATTAAATTTAATACATTTTTGAAACATGAGGAAAAACTAACCATACAAAAAGTAATATCATGGGCCCAGAAAGCATTAATAATTTTATGAGAATATTAATAATTTACCATTAGGAAAAGGTAAGATGAAAAACCAATATAAATACTTTGAAGCAAACATTTAAAAAATAAGTGATTGGTAAGTTGGCTATCAAATAGGTCTTGTAATTTTATTTGAAAATACAGCCTATTTTTAGAGATAGTTAATTTGTACATGATATTTTTAAAAGATGAAACAATTTGGTAAAAGTAAGTAACTTTATATCTGTGACAATAAATGACTTTAAAAAACCTCTAAAGGTCTGCACATTCCTCGTTTCTTCTCTCCGGGTCTTCACCCCAGAAAGAACGGAATGTGGCCACTGGTGTGTTTGTTTTCCCAGACCGAGCATGTGGCACAACAAGAAGGACACTCAAGTGCTTCGTAAACACATGAATACAGTGTTCGCTTTGTTATATGGAGTGCAGCTATGCCATTTGCCTGTGAACGCTCGGATTCCTGCTCTTGCCAGGGGTGGCCGTGGGGGGATTTTTGTGCTGTACAGGTTTTCTGCAAACCTTGAGCATGTACATGCTTTCAGACAGTTACCACATAAGCCTAATAATTACTTTGCAAGAGGAATTCTAAATTATGTGCCTTCAGGGTGAAATGAATTTTGTTCTTGGAATTTAATACTGATTAATGAAGTCCCTGTTTTCTATGATACCAGATGGAGACCATATTTCAAGGGTAAACTCTTCAGGAAACTTCAAAATCATTATATTACTTTCTTTAATTTGAATAGACAGATAGATATATTAACTAGATTTTTCCAGTTTTAATTTTTTAGGAGACTGACTCATTGGCTGTGGTTATGAAGTTATTCATTTATCTTTCTTTTAAAAAGATGTATCATGCTTTTTTTGGATTCCCCAAACCCTTATATTTTTCTTGTACAAAATAATAGCTATCTGTGTCAGTCACTTCCAGCCAGGGTGGAATAACTAGTATTCCTGATACTTGTCTTCCTGTCATAAACAGCTAGAAAACTGAGCAAAATATGTGAGCTAGTTTTGTCAGATGCTAGATAATAGGTTGTTGTTTCACTTGAGAAGGTTGAATTCGGGCAGAATATTGAAGAGGAAGGAACTATGAAGAGAAAATGTTCCCAATACCAAACTGCGCATGTGCACACTGAAACCTTACAAAGTCATGCAAAAACAACTACTAGAAAAGAGTAATTGAAACATTCCTAAAACTTACATAAGGAATGTAAGATGCTTGACTTCCAGCCAGAGCAGAAAGAGCTCACTGAACACTTGGGATATTCAGTGGAGACAATGGAAGGTCACACCTAAAGGGGTCATAGCACCTAACACCTGTAGAGTAAAAGTTTCTCTTCCTTTATTCTAGAGAACCTTAAAAACTGACTATCATGACAAACTACTCTTTCAAAGAAGAAAACAAAATCCAAGCACTTCACAAAATAATGTTCACAATTTCTAGTATCCAAGGAAGATTCATAAGCATTATAAAGAATCAGGAAATGGTGTCCATAAACCAGGAGCAAGACCAGATAGAAACAGGCCTGGCAATCACAGAGAAAATGGAATCATTATTAAAAGTTATTATAATCATTATAAATACATAAAGCCACATATAAACACAATGAAGACAGAAGTTAAAAAGATTAAAAACACAAATGAAATTTATAGACATGAAAAATGAAATAATTAAATTAAATAATTCACTGGATGGTCTTCCACATTCACTGAGAACATGAAAAATGAAGCACAGGGTGAACAAAAGGGTGAAAAAACGTGGATCTCAGTGCCATATGGGGACATATGAAAGAAGCCCAAATACATAGAATTGGAATTGCAGAAGGAGAGGAGAGTCTAACAAAGTGTAAATAAAGGCTAATTGTTCTCAAAACAACAGAACTAAAGTGATGGAGAATAGGTCAGTGGTTTCTAGGAATTAGAGGTTAAAGTATGTGTGATTAGTCAGGATTCTCCAGGCAAGTAGGACCGTGAGGAGACAGATGAGGTAAGGCAGTAGCTCACATGATTATGGGCACCGGCAAGGTCTAGGACAGGGGTGTCAAACTCGTTTTTACCGGGGGACCCATCAGCCTCGCAGTTGCTGTCAAAGTGCCAAATGTAATTTATGACTGTATAAATGTAACTACTCCTTAACAGTTAAGCCAGAGTTTGGTGCTGCCCCCGGGTAGAAACGAGGTGTCGACCAGATGAAACAGGGTGGAGGGCCGGCCAGATTTGGCCTGTTGGCCTTGGGTTTGCCATCTGTGGTCTAGGATCTGCAGGGTCAGCTGGTGAGCTGGAGACTCAGGAAAGCTGGTGGTAGAGTTCCAGCCTGAATCCTAGAGCAGGCTTGAGACCCAGGAGGAGCTGGTATTTCAGTTTCAGTCATACATCAGGAAAAAGCTGATGTTCTAGTTCAAAGACCCATCACACAGGACAAAATTCTCTCTTATTAAAAGAAGTTCAGACTTTTGTCCTATTCAAGCTTTTAATTGATAGAATGAGGCCCACACTCATTAGGGAGGGCAATCAGCTTTACTCAGTCTATTTACTTAAATGTTAATTTCCTCCAAAAACACCCTCACAGAAACATGTAGCATAGTTTTGCCTAAATATTTGGGCACCTCATGGCCCAGTCAAGTTTACACATAAAATTAACCATCACATAGTAGCTACAAATTGGTAGCACAGGGGATTTGGGGGAAGTTTGGAACATTACTGTATTCTGATTATGGTGGTGTTTTATACAAATATATACATGTGTTCAAAGCCAGAGAACTCTACACAAAATTAAAGCAGAGTCCATTTGACTATATGATAATTTAAAAAGTAAAAGTAGAAAAAATACTGACTAAAATAAAAATGATAATATGCTACAGTGTTTGTAGCATACGTTGAAGTAAAACATATCACAAGAAAAGCACAAAATCTGGAAGGGGATGAATCAAAGTGTATTTTTACATTATACATGAAGTGCCGTGACTTATGGATGCTGCTGTAAACTCCAGGGCAACCAGCAAAAATAAAAATAAACAAAGTATACCAATATATCAAAAGAATAGATTAAAATACTCATTTCAGCCAAGTGACTGCAGGAGCAGAGGGTGGGGAGGGGAAAGCAGCAAAGAACAGATGGGACAAAAGTTTCAATAGTAATATGCTACATCTGTGTGCAACCATATCAACGATCACACTGGATGTCAATGAATTAACCCTCCAATAAAAGGCAGAAATTGTCAGAATAAATTTTTAAAAAAACTTCAAATGCATCCTGTCTACAAAAACTGTACTTTAAACATAAGAACACAAATAGGTTAAAAATAAGAGGATGGAAAATTAGGTATCTCCAAATATAATCATAACAAAGTTTGGTAACTTATATAACAGGACAAAAATATTATCAAGGATAAAAGTTAAAGTATACAAATGGTAAAAAGGAATAATTTATTTAGAAAACATAATAATCCTAAATAAGCAAATGCCCATAACAGAGCTTCTAAACATATGAAACAAGTACTGAAAAGTACTGAAAAGAAAAATAGATGGGACCACAATTGTAAATGGAGATTTAAACAATCCTCAACACTGAGGTTCTGAGTCCACATAAAAATCAGTAAGGGTGAAGAAAACTTAAACAACACTACCAATATGACTTAACTGATATTTATGGGACAGTACAATGAGAGCAGAAAACATTCCTTTCAAGTGACATCAAATGTTAAAAAAACTAGCCTTTTTTAGGGCAATAAAAACATCAATAAATTTACAAGAACTTAAATTATAGAGAGTATATATTCTGTCCTCAGTAAAATTATATTAGCAATAAAAACACACACAAAAAGCTATCTGGAAAAACCACAAAATATTTGGAAATTAAAAAAAATCTACTCTTCTACATAACTGGTGAGCAGAAGAGAAGACAATTTAGAAAATATTTTAAATTGAGTGAAATTAAATCACAACACAACAAAATACTTAGGGTGAAGTTAAATAATATTTTTGAAGGAAAATTATAACATGGATGTATACATGGTCAAATCTCGTTGAACTGTATGTTTAAAATAAGTGGATTTTATTTTGTGTAAATTATGCCTCTTTATTATGCCTATAGCTCTTAATTATGTTAATAATGTTAATTAAGAACTATAGCTTTTAAATTATTGAGGAAAACACTCACTGCATCAATTTAAAGGCCCAAGGATATTTTCATGAATATCATAATTTTGTTGACTATTTTTAAGATTGTTCATTATGTATTAAGGACTAATAACAGCATTTGTTGAGCGCCTACTGTCTTATAAACACGGGGCCACTTGTCAAGAAAGTCAGTGTGATTAAGGTCGGTCCCTGCTGTCCTCCTGCTTGACGGGCCACCTTTCGGGGCTGAAGCTGTGAGTGGCTGTACATGCCAGATGGAGCCAAAGCCCAAACTGTGTATTGCTTGAAAGCAATGTCATTTATGAACAAAAATGTGCAAAAAGTGGTTAGGTGAGCACTTGTTATCACAACAATCAAAAAAAGCCTGCAAATACACACTCACCTGTGCTTTTCTTCCATTTTTATTCGTTCCAAGCTTCTTTGAGGCTCCTGAGAATAAGCACACATTGTTTGGTAATCCCATGTGGAGAATCCGAATCTTCCTCAGTGATTTAAGATGATCTTTGTCTCTAAGAAAAGAACTTGGGGCTCACAAGCCCTATGTCCCTAAATTGATTTTAATCTGTGTTTGTGTGTTGAGGCCATGATGATTAACTCTGCTGGAAACAATATCGGCCAAATATGAGGGGTCACCCAGACGGCTATAAACACTTCTTCCCATGGTTAAACAGCAGTCAATTAAAAAACAAGAACCGGAAATGTATCTTTATTCACGGTAAACATCAGAGATTAGTCAGGGAAAACCTCATGTATTCCTCAATGCCAGCATTGGTTAACCTGGGTTTTTATATTTAGTCCATTAAATCATTATTTTTATATTTAAATACTTACCTAAAGCCAAATTTATTTTTGCATTAAAAGATTTCTACATATCTTAATAAAATTTTATCAGCTGTGCAGTGACTAATAAAATGAATATGGATCAAGATGAGAGTTGGAGATAAACATGCAAGTTTGGTGTGCTTATTCTTTTTATATAAATCAAAAAAAGAAAATAACATCTGGATAAAGAGAGGTGAATATAAGTGTTAAAATTAAAATTAACATTCATGTTTTCAAACACTAATCTGTGGCTAAAATGGTCTCGGTTTGGTACAAAAACAGAAATGAGTTTAAAGGAAATGATGTCAATCATTTATGTACTTATTGAAGACATTTCTTTTTTAAATTTTTGTATTTATTGATATTTTTTAAGAGAGAGAAAGAAGGAGGGGGAGAGAGAGAGAAAGATCAATTTGTTGTTCCACATATTTATACATTCATTGGTTAACTCATATATGTGTCCTGACTGGGGATTGAACCTGCAACCTTGGTGTATCAGGACAATGCTCTGACTAACTGAGCTATGTGGCCAGGGCTTAAAGACACTTCTTAGTTTAGGATATTTGAAAGAAAAAATATGGAAGCTGTGATGAGTGCAACTAGTAGATCTCACACTGCTTTTTTTCCCTTTTTCTTCCTGTAACTCACACTAAGTTTTAGAAAATCTGTAATAAGTCATCTATTTGAAGGCTCTCCTGTAGAAATGTATTTAATTTTAAAATTTTCAGTAGTCATGTTAAAAAAAAACAATATAAAAGAAGTGGGAAATTAATTTTAATAATTTAGTTTATTTAACACTACTACCATTTCAACATGAAATCAACATGAAATTAACAAGTAATTAAAATGATTTTATACCATATCTTTGAAATTTGGTGTGTATTTGACACAACACATCTCAGTTAGAACTAACTGGTCAGTAATCACCAGAACTAGGGTGATAGAACAGCCTTGGAGGGTCAGCTATTCTTTTCTGAGAGTTTCCTTTTCAGGTGTATTTCTGAGACAACAAAGTTGATTTCGAAGTGTCAAAGAATGACAGGAAAATAGAGTCAGCACTCCCAAATTTCTACTCAACCTGTGCTCCCAAAACTATTCTCCCTTAAGAAGAGGACCTTGTTTTTCCCTGCATATTTCTTTTCATTCATATATATCATTTATTTCAACTTTATTAAGATATATACCACAAAACTCACTCTTTTAAAATGTACAATCCAGTGGTTTTAGTATATTGGCACAATTATGCAAATATCACTTCTTTTTAACATAATCCAATCTATTACAATAGCAGTTGGAATCATATAAAACAATATATATAATATATTTTATTTGTTTCAAATCACACACCTATTATTACTCTATGAAAAATATCCTGCTTTGTTCTTTATAACATTTTATAGACATTCCTATTGGCTTTTTACAGTATTAAAATAATTAATGATTTTTTTCATTGATGGATTTTACGTGTCTGTTTTATTTCTGTATATTAACCAGTCATATAGCAGAGTTGCAGTTCCTGCATCTTCATTACTGAGGTTATAAACTGTTGAGATTAAGCACTGTGTCATTTCCTTTCATTTTTTTTTCCAATGGGGCACCCACTTCTTCCAACCCATGGGATGATGCTTTCTGAGATCTCACAAATCATTTTTGTGCCTATCTTCTACATCAACAGTGACTCCATGGTCTTCCATGACCTTGGGGCACATACTTCAAGTCCACACTCCTTTTATCAGTTCTTCTTTGACTTAAGGAGTTTTCTATATTCAGAGAAATCCCTTTATAGGTCTTTGTATCTTTTGTAATGACCTTTATTGGACAGGTTGCCCTCCTGACTGTTATTAAAGGTCTTAAGGATCACATTTGAAAACACATCCTATGAACCTGGCACAAACGTAAGTTTCAGAAAAAAAAAATTCTTGTACATGCCCCTACCAGGGTGTGAAACCATATCCCAAGTATATGCCCTGACAGGAACTGAACCCACAACATTTCAGTTACAAGACATCACTCCAACCAACTGAGTCATACTGGACAGGGCAACCCTCCAATTTTTAAGTAAAGCATTAGGGTAAGAATCGGTACTTAGAGAGAAGGTAATCCAAAATATTTATTTTCTTTTTTATCTTTATTGCATTTTTTCCATTACTATTTAGTCTCCTCATAGACACTTTCCCCCAGCAATCACCACACTGTTGTCTGTGTCCATGAGTCCTCTTTCCAATATCTCCACCCCTAAGCTCCTCCCTCCCCACCAGCTGCCATCCTGCCCCCCATCTATGAGTCTGTCCTCATTTTCCTAGTCAGTTCAGTTCTTCATTAGATTCCGCACATGAGTGAAACCATATGGTATTCCTCTTTCTCTGACTGGCTTATTTCACTTAGCATAATATTCTCCAGGTCCATCCATACTGTTGCAAAGGGTAAAGTTTTCTTTTTTTTTATGATCAATTAGTATTCCATTGTTTAAATGTCTCATAGTTGTTTTTATCCAAGTTGATGGACAGTGGGGCAGCTTTCTTATCTCAGAGATTGTAAATAATGTTGCAATGAACATAGGGGTGCTTGTGTTCTTTCAAATTAGTGTTTTGGATTTCTTTGGATATATTCCCAGAAATGGGATCACTGGGTCAAAAGGCAGATACATTTTTAGTTTTATGAGGTATCTCCTAACTGCTTTGCATGGTGGCTGCACTGATGTGAATTCCTACCAACAGTGCAGAAGTGTTCCCTTTTCTCCATTTCCTTGCAAGCAATTGTTGTTTATTGATTTATTGATGATAGTGATTCTGACAGGTGTGAGGCAATACCTCATTGTGGTTTTCATTTGCCTTTCTCTGATGATCAGTTGTGTTGAGCATCTTTCCATATGTCTATTGGCCACCTGTAGGTCCTCTTTGGAAAAGTGTCTATTCAAGTCCTGTGCCTATTTTTTAATTGGATTGTTAATTTTTTTGGTGTTGTTTTGTAAATTCTTTATAAATTTTGGATTTTAATTCTTTATGAGATGTATCAGCAAGTATGTTCTACCATACTGTGGGTTGTCTTTTTATTTTGTTGATGATTTCCTATGCTGTGCAAAAACTTGTTAGTTTGATGTAGTCTTATTTTATTATTTTTTCTTTTGTTTCCCTTGCCTGGGGAGATATATCTGATAAAATATTGCTATGAGCAATATCTGAGATTTTGCTGCCTATATTTTCTTCTATGATATTTATGGTTTCAGGCCTAACACTTAAGTCTTTGATCCATTTTGAATTTATTCTTGTGTGTGGTGTAATAATGTGATCTGGTTTCATTTTTATGCATTATCTGTCCAATTTTCCCAATACCATTTGTTGAATAAACTATCTTTAGACCAGTGTATATTCTTGCTTTCTCTGCCAAATATTAATTGAGTATAAGGTGTTGGTTTATTTCTGGACTTTCTATTCTGTTCCATTGATCTATGTGTCTCTTTTTATGCCAGTATCATACTGTTTTGATTACTATGGCCTTACAGTATAGTTTGATACTAGCATGATTCTTCTAACTCTGTTTTGTTGTTAGTATGTGAGACCTTTTGTGGTTCCATATACATTTGAAATATTTGTTCTAGATCTGTGAAATATGCCATTAGAATTGATAGGAATTGCATTGAATCCATTGATTACTCTGAGTAGTATGGGCATTCTAATGATGTTAATTCTTCCTATGCATGAACACAGTATGTGCTTCCACTTATTTGTATCTTCTTCAGTTTCTTTCTTCAGTGTCTTATAATTTTCTGAGCACAGGTCTTTTCCATCCTTGGTTAAGTTTATTCCTAGTATTTTATTCTTTTTGTAATAGCTGTGAATGGGATTGTTTTCTTAGTATCCCTGTTAGTTTGTTATTGGTATATAAAAATGGAACTGATTTCTGGATATTAATTTTGTATCCTGCTACTTTGCTGAATTCATTTATCAGTTCTAGTAGTTTATTGGTGGAATCTTTAAGGTTCTTTATATACTATATCATGTGATCTGCAAATAAAGACAGTGTTATAACTTCCTTTCCAATTTGGATGTTTTTTATTTCTTCTTCTTGTCTGATTTCTGTGTCTAAGACTTCCAGTATTGTGTTGAATATGAGAGGTGAAAGCAGATGTCCCTGTCTTGTTCCCAATCTTAAGGGAAACACTTGTAGTTTTGTCATATATCGGCTTTATTATGGTTAGATATGAACCCTCTAATACTACTGTGCTGAGAGTTTTTATCATAAATGGGTACTGGATTTTATCAAATGCCTTTTCATTGATATGATCCTGTGGTTTTTATCCTTCGTTTTGTTTATGTGGTGAGCCATATTTATTGATTTTTAAATGTTGTACCAACCTTGCATTCCTGGAATAAACCCTTCTTGATCATGGTGTATGATCTTTATAATGCATTGCTGTATTCAGTTTGCTAATATTTTGTTGGGGATTTTAGCATCTATGTTCATCATGGATATTGGCTTATACTTTTCTTTCATTATTTTCATAATGTTTTCCTCCCAATTTTGGTTCTAATATTATAATTTCATATATAGAGAAAATTTAGTCAGATTAATTTATTTAAAAACTAGTCCATGTAGGATTTATGCATCATTCATATTTTGCTAAAATATAATTAATGATGGGAAAAGACAATAAACATGTAATGGAAGAAAGAGAAAATCATTCTGTTGGTTTATGATAATTTTTTCTAGAAATCTGGGTAATACATACATTTTAGATAACAAGGAATTTCAATTTAGAAATTTAATTCCACCAATCATGTTCTAGACCTAAAATGTGACTTGTTTAAATATATTGTTTCTTTATTTTAATTAAATTCTATTTTATGATCATCAATTTATTATGACCTTAATAAGCATAAGGTAAAAATGATAGTGGTTTTAATTTAGTGTTTATAAAATCAACAGGGCTGAAAAGGGTCTACTATCATTTATTACATTGAATATTTAATTAGAACTTGAAGAAATGTGTTTGAGCAAACTTTAATGCATGTGTTAGCTAAGATTATGTAACCTTGAAAGAATTTGCAAATATCTGCAAAGATAAGCATTTAAAAATTGAAATTCAAGTATTTATAAAATGCTAATGAGGCATCTCTTGTCCAACTCCAGTCCTACAGTTCCAGCATTCCAAACAACACTGTTTGCTTTTCACTACTTGTGACCCAAAAGTGTTTTTTAGGTATTGTGCTGCTTTGTTCAGAATTATTTCTTTACTAACTGAACCCATCTTTTAGAATTCCTATTCTGGTGCCTTGAGAAAGTTGACCCAGAACTCAGACTCCAAATGCCCCTTTAACATGCATCTGAATAATGTAATATAATAATATAATACAATCATATCATATACAAGTGTGTATGCGAAATGTACATGTACCAATATTAATACGTGTGTATATGTATATACACTCAACCCACTCCCAGAGAGACCAAAAACCATCACACATCTCCAGTTGGGGGACAAACCAGGGAGCCAAGATGGCTGACCAAAATAAAACAAAACAGAAAGAACAAGTGTTAAGGTAAAAATTGTGACAGTGAGAAGACGTAGCTCATGGGTGTCTTGCTTAAGGAGACAAGATTGGCTTGTAGGTGTGTGACTGGAAGCAGTCAACCACGTATGCAGGCTGATTTCAAGGGTCTGCAAAGGCTACTTTCCACCAAATAATTTACTGTTCCACTGCCTGTATTTAAAATTTGAGCATTTACTGGGTGCAAGACACTCTGCTAGTGTAGGTGGGTGGAATAGTTTAAAAAAAAAGAAAGACAAGGAAACTATTTCTTAATTTTTTTTCAATTACTGTTTATATTTAATATTATTTTATATTAATTTCAGGTGTACAGCATGGTGGGTAGACAATCATATACTTTATGAAGTATCCCCCTGATATTTCTAGTAACCAACTGACACCAGGAAATTGTTTTTAAAGTGATTAAATTTTAAGGAATTAATAACATAACAGAATTTTCAAAAAGTTAACTTTCCCTAAGCAGTTCCCTTTTTCTTTTGGAAGAAACCACCACTATGTAAGAAAATTCCTGAGTAAAACTTTGAGAAAGAAGCTGAGACTCTGAACAAATATTCATGAATAAGCTCACCAAAATTTTAACAGTTTTATCTTAGAAATACAGGAGAATTTGTGCATAAAGAAAGCATCAAGACAGCAGAACATCACAGTGGTTGGCTCAAGAATTTTAACCTAAAATTTAATTGAAATTATCTATATTTTGGGTAAAGAAAACCTCGTCACACCAAGTATTCAAAGTTGTTATCCATTCCAGTTTTTTGCAAGCTTCACACATATGCATATGGAAAGTAAATGAAAAAAAATGAAGCTTTTCTGTGATGCACAACAAGTTATAAACTGAATTAATTTAGTAGAGGGAGGACTTGGAACAAGCAGGAAATCATGAGTGTACAAGCCTATTATGAATTCATAGAAAACTTGAAGAGATATTTACTCCTGAAGTGTCTAGAAATGTGATCTTATTTAGCTCTTAATTATCAGATAGACTGCAGTTTATATTGGACTTGTAATAATATATAGTTACTAAGATATATAAGTATTAGATTCTTTACTGGGTGCTTTATATAGTGTTACTTTTAATATTCACAGTAACCTTATAAAATAGATATTATTTCTGTTTTTTACACATGGTTCTAAAAAAGTGAAGATATTTGTTCAAAATCACACAGCTATGGATTATTAAAACCCAGATTTAAACCCTGTTCTAATTTCCAAGTTATTCTTTCCTCTATATCATATATATGTATTTATTTTGAAATAAATAAACGTATATTTGAATTTACAAATTATGCATAACAGTAGATTAAAAAACTTTCAATATAAAGCATAGTGCCAGGTTAAGTAGGAAAGGGTGACCTGGCAGATGCATTGGCATGAAAGGAATCCTAGAAATGGGGGAGCTTGCCTGACACCTGCTGAAAGGGGCCTGCATGAGGCCATGGAGGTGCACAAGGACACGAGGAGTGATGGGGGTAAAAGGGTAAGAATTGCAGGCACTAAAAAATCAGGGAGAAGGGCACTGAATTCAACTTCACGATTTTGCCTGGGATCCAACCCTGCCTGGGACTTGCAGTTCATGGTTTAATTCCTTCTCTGGTCAAAGGATTGATGGACTGGGTGACCTTCTCTTCTCAGGAGGACTTCAGTTGAATTCATAATTGGAGATGTAAACCACAAAGCACAGAGAACATTTTTTTAAATCTTATTTTTTTTTTCATCAAATTGACAAAAGAGCTAAGGTACAAAGGTCAACCTTTATTATCCAGTAAAAATGCCCTATTTATTTTCAATCAGTTGGCTGGTAGCCTGCTGATGGTGATGAATGATTGCCTTTGTGCAGAAGAAGCCTGTTGGACTCCAGCTGTCCAGCCAGAGCTATTTAGATGGACATGCCTTAGAGGTGATGCCTATAGGCTGAGGTCATGACCGCTCACAGACCCTTTAAAAACGTTGAAATGATGGTTGGTTTCAATGGACAAAGGGAGGGAAACATGCCTTGCAATTTTTCAGCCCATAGTCTATTTCCAGGGTACCCTCTTAGAAAAAGAAATAAAAGACATAGAAAGAGGATGCAAGCATAAAATAATAGAAAAATGTTCAAAATTAATTTGAAGGGCTAACTACATGTAATTGGATGAGTTGTTAGACATGAATCAAAATAAGAACTTTTCTTTCCCTTTTTCTCTAAACCTCCTCAAAGATTCTCCTCCAGTTTTGACTCATCTTGGCCACTGCAGCCCATGCAGTTGAATGTAAGTTAATATTGCACTTCCTCGGGCAGCCTTTTGTGGGCTGAGCAGCAACGTAGACATAGAACTACAAAATCATAATGGAGGCACATTGGTAGGCTGTGCATTCACTCTTACTTAAACCATCTGAAAACTGATTATAGGTTGTTTTTAAATTCAGCAGAATCTTATCAGATGGTGACTTTAGTTTGCAGTAAAACAAGTGCCTTATTGTGTCACCTAGGAATATATCAATGTGTTTATATCATTAGCTTCATACCTGCTATTCATCTGCCCATGCACTTGTTACAAGTTCCCACAAGCGAAGGCCCTGTAAAGCATGGTTTATGGCTGCTAATTTCTTCTTCACAACACATAATGAAGCATTTTTTTAATGTAAGCACTTTCCTACGGAGTGATAATGTGGGAAATAATTACTCCAGCAATTTGTTTAGTTGTTGTCACAACAATGGTATGTAACAAAATATCCCAAATTCGGAGACTTAAAAAACAACAATCCTTTATTCTCGCTCTTCTCTCTGTAGTGCAGATGAAGGCTGGCTGGTTTAGCCAGGGCTTGGCTAGCTCAGCCTCTGAGCTGCAGGCTGGAATCAGGCCTGCTCCATGTGGCCCCCCATCTTCTTCAGACCAGCAGGCAAACCAGGCCAGGTTCTTCTCACAGTGATGAAAATTATACATCTTTTTGTGAGCATATGCTTTTCTTCATGTGAATAAATACATGAGTGGAATAATTGGTTAGTTTAAGTCTTCATTAAAAAAATTCACAAATTCTTTTAAACTCTTCTCTTCAAAAGTAAGAGCCAGACCTTGACTGCTGCAGCTCAGTTGGCTGGGTGTCATCCGGCAAAGCAAAATGTGGATTCTCCGTCAGGGCACATTCCTGGCTTGCTGTTTGAGGCCCTGGTTAGGGCGCATGTGATAGGCAACGGATCGACATTTTTCTCTGACATCAGTGTTTCTCTCCCTTTTTTTCTCCCTCTCTTAGCTTCCCTCTATAAATAAATAAATTTAAAAAATAAAATAATAGTAATTAAAGCACAAAAGTAAAAGCTTAATTTTATTCCCCTTTTGTGTGTGGGCAGGACTAATTCTTGCTTCTAATGAATAGAAAATGGAAGAAATAATGGTGCATGTCTTCAGAAACTAAGTCATATAAGTCATTTAGACATTCTCTTCACTATTTCTCTTGTATTACTCATTCTAGGTAAAACCAGCTGACATATTCTATAAAGAGAATCACGTGGTGAGGACCTAAGTTTTCTTCCCAACAGCTGCAAACAACTGAGCCATATCATATGTGCGAGCCATCGTGGATGTGGGCACCACAGCCCCAGCCAGATTGCCAGGTGACGGAAGCCTCTGTCTGCACCAGATCAAACCCCAGTCCAACTAGTGAGGTCACCTGGAATTTCTGACTCACAGAAACTTTGTGACGTAATACACAATTATTCACTGAGTTTTGAACCATTAAGTTTTGGATAGTTTTCTATGCCTTAATAAATAAATAATGCAGATTTTGTTATTTATGGATTCCAATTGTCTTTGTCCTCCACCTTACATTTATATTTCATTTGTATCTGCATTATAGACTTATGTTTGAAAACAAAAGCATTATAGAGATTGTTTAACCAACTCTCATAAATTTATATAGTCAAATTGTTCGAGTTATTTGATTCTTTTATTATATTCTGACTGATACATAATTTGTTAGTAAGAGTAGTTCTATATGGGCAGAATCTTAAGCATGAATTCTACAAATTTTTTCTGGGTTATTTGGAATTAATGCTCTGACCAGACCAAACTTAGACATTAATGACTCTATTTATACATCAATATAGGGGATGCTGCTAGTTCCTGGCATTTGATGGCAATGTAGTTATGAAAATTATTACTTGTGGACACTATAATCAAGTGCCTATTGAAGACAAGTTTTGGGTTGAACAGATGTTTTGTGCGTGCATAAAAATAAGGAGTATGATAGGGTAAGTGGTTGATTCTAAGTGTGCTGGAAGTTTAGAGGAAAAGAATGAGTTCAGTGCTTTTTAATTCCTAGCTCGAGGTCTCCATAAAAGACCTTAAAGCATCTGTGATTGCCCTGAAACAACCTTTTTTACTCTACAGTCATATTGCTGAGATTTCTGAAAATCAAACTCAAAATCTCTTCCTACAGATGGCTATATACCACAAAAATTAATCACCCCTGAGGACTTGTAATGTCCTCCACTATGGTAGTAGCCTCACAAGGTCTTCTGATTCTCCTGAGAATCTGCCTTTATTGTGCCCTCCTTCCCTGCTTACCTGTCAGTAGGCTGAAGTCCAACAAGACCCAGAGAGTGAGACAAAAGAAGGTCAGAGGTATTGTACATACCAAAAGAATGGCATGGTTTTGCCAATTTTTATCAACAAGTCCTGGGAGATAAGTGTGATGGATCTTAAGAAAATGAGAATAAGTTCTAAATGTTTTGTTGCTAAAATATTTTGATATAATTAATTTTCATATATCATCCTTTTACCTTGCAACCTTGGCAAACTCACTTCTTAGTTCTAATTGTTGGAGCCAGTTCACAGACAGAATTTCTTGAATAAATGGGAGGCCAGGTCCTATTGAGGAAGGACTTTACTGCACTGCCAAAAGTTTTACTGTTTATCTTACTCCTAACCTTCCACCAAGGGACCTGTGGTTACTTCCTAGGGTAAAAGGAAAACAATCCTTTTCAGTAATTACTAAAACTTACTCTTACCCTGTTACAGTAGTGACTTCATGGAGGTCAAGAAGTCACTGGAGTTTGGGCTAAGGTCTCACAGTGGGCTCAGTGCCTCCCCTAATCTACCCTGCAGTTATTTCTCCAGTTACAAACTGTATAATTGAAGTGGTCATACTCAGCAACTTTCAAAAGCACCACATCAGTTCCCTGATACATGGAATATGGGTTGTTTTTGTAGGAAAGACCTAGTGGAAGCAACCAGAGTGGCCTCTGCTTTGAAAAAACTAAACCCTAAATAAAACCACATTCCTGCAGGATTGTAGAGGCTGTGCCATCATCAACAAGTAGTACTAGTGATCCCTCTCATGTCCCCATCCAATTTATCTCTTTGGCCTGTAAAAAAGACAGATTGATCTTAGAGAGCAATAGTGGATTGTTGTAACTTACTCAGGTGGTGACTCCAATTACAGCTGCTCCTGCAGATGTGGTTTCATTGTTGGATCAAATCAACATATGCCCTTACATCTGGTATGCGGTCACCCATCTGGTGAATTGCTTTCTCTGTATACATGTTAGCAAAGATAAGAGGGAGGGGATTGCTTCCAGCTGACAGGGCCAGTTGCTATTCGATCACCAGGCTTTATCAACTTTCCAACCCTGTATTACAATCTTGTCCGTTGGCTCTAGTCATTTTTCTCTTTCACAGGACATCAAGCTGACCCATTATATCAGCCAGTCCCCAAACTTCTCACCAGGGACTGTTTTTTTTCCAATGGGGGGTGGTAGTTGGTAGGTAGTCAGCCAGGAGGTGGAGCTCAGGTGACCTTCACTTGCTCTCTGACTCTCACTTTCTGCTGTGGATGGGGTGGGGGTAGGGGAGAGACAGAGATGGGAGGCAGAGCTCAGGTGAGCTTCCCTCACAGCCTAAGGCAGGTTCTAACAGGTTACTGACTGGTATGTCCATGGCCTGTGGGTTGGGGACTCTTGCATTATATTATATAGCTGATGTCATGATGTCATGAACCCAGTAAGCAGCAAGTGGTAATTACTAAGGCCAGAGAGTAGGAAATAAATACCACACACACAAAAAAATCTAGAGTCTACAAATTTGGTGAAATTTCTAAAAGGTCCCATGACCTTGAGTACATCATGGTATTCCTCCCAAGCTGAAGAACAGATTGCTGCGTGCAGCTTCTCCCATCACTTAGAAGGGCTGTCATTCCTAGTAGGCCTCTTGGATTTTGAAGGGAATACGCACCTCCTTTGGGAATGTCACTCAGGCTTATTTCTACAAATAATTCCCAAAGCTGCCAAGTTTGAATGGGGCCCAGAACAAACAAGCAAATTAGAAAGGCTCCGCAACAGGTCTAGACTTCTGTGCAAGTTGCTATGTCATTAGCACAATGTGACCCAACATATCTGATGTCACATGTCCTGGCATGGGAGAGACTGATTTTGTACAGAGCTTTAAGGTGTCCTTATACATAAATCACAGTCAAGAACCTTTAGATTTTGGAGCAAAACCATGCATCCTTGGTGAATAATGATTCTCCTTTTGAGATACAGCTTCTGGCTTATTTCAGAGTTTTATCAGATACTGGACACTTATGGGCAGCTAAGGCAACCTTAGCTGTACATCATAAACTAGACACTATCTGATCCACCAAAACAGAAAGTTGGGCGTGCAGACAGCACTCCATCTATAAGTAGCAGTGGTGTGTGTGAAGTAAGGCTCAAGCAGGGGGCAGGACAGTGAAGGGGCAGGAAGAGGTCCAAGTACAGTGAATGGACAAGTGACCCAGATGCTAGTGATCTTATTCTTGCTTCATTTTCTTCTTTTGATGCATACCTATGTTCTCCTGTAGAGTGACCTATGAGTAACTGACTGTGAATAAAAGAGCTCCTGCTTCATTTTCAGGTAATTTTGCATGATATGTAATTTGTCCATTTGAAAGTGGACAAATACAGCGTATGTTCACACTATGGAACAGACTTGAAGGGCATCAGAAAAGATACACTCCCAATGGGAAGAACTTCAAGCAGTGCATCTGATTGTTAATTTTGTGTGAAAGGAGAAATGGCCAGGAGTATAGATTTACATTAATTCATAGGCTGTGGCTAATGATTTGGCAAGAAGGTCAGGGATTTGGAAGGAACATGATTGAAAAATTGGTGACAAGGATGTCTGGAAAAGGGGTAAGTGGTAAGGAGTAATTGACCTCCTCAAATGAGCACATAATGTGAAGGTATGGGTGTCTTATGTGGATGTTCACCAAATAGTTGAAACATTAGATGTGGATTTTAATAATCAGGTAGATAGGGTGACCCATCTATTCTTGTCATTTCCCAATGAACAAACCGGCCAAAGGACAGGGATAGAAATTACACATGAGTTCAGTGGTGTGAACTTATATTAACCAAGTTTTACTGCTGAATCATCAATTTGCAAAGAGCAGTGACTATCACTGAGCTTAAGTATGGCATTGTTTTCAAAGATTTTTCTGTCAGTTATCTGGTAGGAAGGTTGATTACATGCTACTGCATGCATCATGGAAGAGCCAATGTTTTGTTTTCATATTCCAGATATGGATTTTAGTTTCCTGGATTCTTCTAAAATATCATTTGTAAACTTAATGAAATTTCTTATACACCATTATTGTATTACAGCATTGCACCTCACCAAGGAACTCATTTTAAAGGGTTCCCAGATGAAGTAAGGAAAAGAGATCATACTTACGGAATTTACATCACTTAACCATGGTTCTCATCATCTTGAATCAGTTGGCTTAACAAATGGTGGATGGTCTTCTGCAGTTTCAGTAATAGAACCAGTTAGATAGCAAGACCTTTCTAGGCAGGGGTGACCCTTCTGGTTATCGTATATGCTCTAAATCAGAAAACAAGTGTTATTTCCTTCATAGCTAGGATTCATGGGTCCAGGAGTCCACAAAAGGAAATTGGAATGTCCTCTCACTATTTTCTCTGGGGTACCACCATAAATATTTTTGCTTCTCATGCCCATCACTTTGGACTCTGCTGCTCTGGAGGTCTTACTTAGTTTCAAAGGGAGGAATATTTCCACTAAGGCACATAATAATGATTCCATTAAAGTGGAAGCTGAGACTGCCACCCATCACAATCTTCTTATACCAGTGAATCATCAGACAAAAATGTGATTTACTATACAGGCTGGTGTAACTGTTCTTGACTTTCAAAGGGAAATTAAATTGTTACTACATAATGGGAGTGTATTAGTTTCCTGGAGTTGCTGGATGGCTTAAACCAATAAACATTTACTTTCATAATACCTGTGTCTGGAAATTTGAAACCAAGTTGTTAGCAGGGCTCAGCTCTCTCTGAAGGCTCTGAAAATGTCCAGTCCACTCATGAATGAAAGAGTTACTCTACCAGGGAAAGTACAACAACCAACTGAAGTGCTTTCTGAAAGTAAAAATATTATGTAATGATTATTAAAAAAAGATATTTATAAACACCACCTACATGAGTATATGCAGAAATGAGGACTATCATACAAATATTTCTTGATTATTTTGAAAGCTTGATTATATATGTTAACCATATATTTTTGTTTTCTTACCCTTCCTAATTTATTTATTTATTTTTTACTGTCCTGCATTTGATGTGTTAATAGTGTGCATGTTTTTATCTCAGTATTTTAGTTCCATGAACTCAAAATCAGAATGTGTTTCAACTAGAAGAAAAATGGACATCATACAAAGATAAAAAGGGACTTCACATTTTCTTTTGGGGAAAATATTAGCATGAGTTTTTATAGTATGCCACACAGTTTTATAACGCTGGGCACAAACACGACTGTATTTGGAAAATAAGTGAAGTTTAAAGACATGCGTGTGGGTGCCAATATGACAAGGGGGGCTGTAGTGGCTTTGTAATGTGACAGCTTTATACCCATTTTATCTCTCTTGTCCTCCTGGGAATCCAGTAACTCATGAAATCTTTGGTATTTTTGAGTGTTTAAAAGGCATTTTACAATGTATATAAATGTCTTTTCTTAGTTCTTCATATTCTATCATTTCAATTGTTACATTCTCTTAAATTCTCTTCCTGTTAAACCCATCCAGAGATTCTTTTATTTCAAATCTAAAATTTCTATAGTTTCTATTTCTTTGCTAAGATTTCCTATTTGTATATTCATTATGAGCATATTTTCCTTTACACTTTTAAAATAGTTAAAATAATTTAAAAATCTTTTTCTTTTCATTTTTCTATTTGTGTCATCTTAGGTTAAGTCAATATTGATCGCCACATGTCTTAAATATGGTTCACACTTTAAAGTTTGTTTCTTCAAAGGTCTAGTATATTGAGTTGTAACCTGGATTTTATGAATGATACATTGTAGAAACTAAATATTTTTATGTTCATAACGGTTGAACTCAAATGTAAAAAACTGTCTTTTCTGACATAAGCATAGTTAAAAATCTCCCCTTAACTCTTTTATCCTTAGTTTAGCTGCTTGGAGTCTCCCCTGCATACATAATTCAGGGGGCCAGAAATTTTGGCAGCTTATATGCAGAATCAAGGTTTTACCTCTGGGACCTTTCCTTTCTTGGGTTTACTCTTTTCCTTTTCAGCTACTATGTTTACCTGAACTTTGTCCTCTGTTTAAACCCATAAAACTACAGATTTTCTAACGGAAATTTAGCTACCCTGCAAGCTGTACTTGGGTCCTCTCTTGGAGGCGGGGTGGGAGAGACATAGAAAGGAAATGTTCACTCAATTCTTTTGCATTTTTTGAAGTATAGATTTATTTTAAGTTTTCTTTTTCTCCCCACCCCCCCTGTTTTTGGTTGATTTCCAGCAGCCCTGGAGTGCTTTTTAAAAATAATATTTTGTCCACTGTTTTATTTTTCTATGGAAAGGTTGATTCACTAGGAAATATTTTTCATGACAAATCTAGAATTCAAATGTGCCTTATTTTTAGTCTCTATTGGCATAATTAAAACTCTTTGGTCAATGCAACTTCACATGTCCAATCCCAAAAGTTAAAGAACAAGCAAGTATAGTTTACCGTCCAGGACACCATGACAAGGATCCAACTTTATAATACAATTAGGTGGAGTAAATAATTGCTATCAAAATTGAATTTACTACAGTGGTTAGGCAACAAATATTCCACAGACTTCATATATACTGTGATTTTTATGCCTTTCTTAATTGTATTAAATATTAATTTAAAAATTATGTATTCATCAACAATTAATTTTATGATATTAACATCTATCAAATTAAGTATATTAATTCAACAATTATCAACTATTTATCATAGGCCAGAATGTTTGTCAGATACTGGATGATGGGAAGAGGCTTATAGTCCATTAAATGAAACAAATATTAAAAATACTAAAATGTTTTGGAATGAAATTTGAGATAATAACAAATTATTAGCAAAGATATTACCAATACCTAGATAGAGCTAGATGTCTACAATAAATTCTCTCTGGGTGCATCCCCATTTTTGGAGTAAAGATAATCTGCATATGAATTAGTGACAATCCCAGAGCAAATGTGACCTTTTGCTCAGGGTGAAGGCTGAGAAGAAGGTAATCTTCAAAGAAAAGTTACTTTCATTTTTGTGGCAATATGGTAGAATAAAAACTACAGCATGGTATTTTTTATAGGACCGATATGTTGAGGCACACTCCTACACACACATACACACACTATAATAATGGTAGCAGTATTTACAATTTTCTATACTGAGAAACAGATGTTTCCAGGGAGCAGAATTCTCCAGATGGTTAGCCACAGAGACCAAGATAGAACTCAGAATAGTTTGCAAGAACATGCATAACTGTGGCAAATACAGAGGCACTACAGTTTCTAAAGAAAGAGCCAATGGAATAAATTACTTCACAAGAAGGGGAAACAGATATAACCTACCATCAATACCTGAATGTGAGATAAGCCCATTTGGAGTTAGATCATAGGCTCAGTAGAGAATGAATGGAGGGTGATAAGCCTGAGTATTAATTTAAAGAGACGGAGGAATAACTTTGGATACTACTAGACTAAGTGTTCTGTGATGAATACAAGTGGAGCTCAAGAGCTAAGTTTAGTTCAATTATTAAAACATTTAAAAAGCTCCAAATTTGATTTAGTTTTTTAAGTATTGTGAAAATATGCTCAGTGAGTATAAAACAGGATGTGTGAGAGAAGATTTCTCCATAGCAAAGAAGACACTAATAATGAGGACATGTTGAATGAGCCAAAAGGGTGTGTGGACACGGTCTAGGCAGAGAGGAAAGCATGTGCAAAGGCACTGCTTTTGGAAACAGTGTTCCTCATGGGCCATCCCAAAGGTCAGTGAGACCCGGGATTTGTTAGTGGAGGGCACGTTAAGGAAACCCGAGTTTGTTCTGCTTTTCCTGGAAAATAGATATTGACTGTCTTAGTCTACTTGAGCTGCTGTAAGAGAATACAACAGAGTGGATGTCTTATAAACAAACCAAATTTATCTCTCAAAGTTCTAGAGGATCACAAGTTCAAGTTCAAGGTGCCTGCTAATTTGGTGTCTGATGAGGGTTTACTTCCAGGTTCATCGATGACCGTCTTCTCATTGTGTTCTCCCATAGAAGAAGGGGTGAGAGAAGTCGCTAGGGTCTCTTTTATAAGGAAGCTAATCCCATTCATGAGGGGTCTACCCTTTATGGTCTAATCATTTCACAAAAGACCCACCTCCACAAACCTTTGTGACAAGTGTGGAATGAGGTTCAAATAGTGTGTAGGCTAGAAGTCCCCGGGGAATATATATATATATATATGTATAAATAGAAAATCCCAAAGCCTCCACAGCCATGGCTGGGGGAGGGGAGCATGGCCATTGAAAGTTACTTTGAATATCAATAATGGCTGGCCAGTGTTATAGTTATGTTAAATAATGGTCTTGAGAGGGAGATGGGTGTAACTGTGACTCCTGAGGGGCTGAAGGGACTTGCTGAGGCTGCTTCGAAGAGAGCTTGTGGAGGGTTTGCTCAGCGTCAGGAGCTATGCCTGCCAGGACTAACCACTGTAGCCAGAGAGAAGTAGAGGATACCAGGGGACTGGCAGATGCAGCCCTGTGTGGGAGGAGTCAGAAAAGGGGGTTAAAGAGAAAGTGCCAGGATGTAGATGTGGCAGCCATTCTCTCTCTTGGCCATGCAGGGAGTAGTAGTGAGGGAAGAGACATGCTATTTGTAGTAAGGTATTTTTGCCATGCATTTTGAAAAAGGGTAGGACAAGGGAAAAGTAAGCAAGCAGCTATGTAGTTTATAATGAGGAAGGAGGCCATGCAGCCTGGACTAACAAGAAAGGAGATGCTGCTACTGTGATTGTACCTGCTCTAGCTGACTCCGGAGCTGCAAAAGACTTCCTTGCAAGATCCTGTCCAGCTACACCTGGATTTATCTGGACTATTAAGACCTGTGTCTTTCCTGAGCTTCACCGTGACTCAGAGTAACACAGCACATGCTTTTCTTGGGTATTGCATGAAGTCTGATGGCAACATATCCCAGACCCTGCATAGATGAGGACATGGGAAACTTTTAGGGATGCTTTTGGCTCATAGCCAGATGGGGAGCATGGGAAATGCTGCGTCTCATGGGAAAGGAAGGCTCCTAGTTGAAGTGCTCTAAGCTTTCCCAAGGTTGGAATGTTGTAAATAAAGATGTGCTCCTTCCAGCATTAATTGTTGGGTCTTTCACCAAGGCATGGCATGGTTGGGCTGTGGTCTGTAATCCCATGATGGTGGGGGTTAGGCTTCAACTTATGAATTGGGGGGATGGCACAAAATTCAGTCTGTAGCATTCACTGTCTTCAAGTGGATCAGAGGTATACATGGATTTAAATTTTAAGGAACAAATGCTGGCTGTTTTTTGAAGAATGGACTGAAGGTTTGAGTATGGGAATAAGAAAGTCCTTTGCTTTAAGAAAATGGACTAAGTAGAGGGAATAACAATTATAGAGGGACCAACTAGCTGGTTATTTTGGTAGTCTAGAGTATACTATAGGTGATACTATTTACTTATTTCTGTGTTAAACATAAGAAAAGTCCAATGCCATAGTAATTTTTAGAAATGAAGGTTAAATCTCTTTGCTTCTGGTAGAGAGAACTTTAGCAGCTTTCAGGTATTTGATCAGCTAGGCTTAATAGAGTTCCCACTCTTTCATTCACTCTAGAACTCTTCAAAATTTTGTGAAGTCATTCATGCATCTTCAACTGATAAGAGCAATATGTTAGAACATGCAATTTTCTCATTTCAATTGCATGAGTTATATCTTTCTGTAATGATGTATATGAAGTTAATGCAGTAATGAAGAAAATTTTACATATATCTGCTATAAAGTATTATAGAAGTATTTAGCTGAAATGTTATAATGGAGGGATTTTTTTTTTAACCAGGAAAGACTTTTTTGGGGATAATTTGGCATTAGAATTTTGAACTGATTTTGAACTCAGTGGTGTATGAATTAGTTTCCCCTTGGTTATATGCAACTACATTTTTTTTCCAAGAAAAACAATTTGAAAGCCTTGGAAGAAAGCTCAAAAAGCCTCTTAATATATCAAATAACTCTTACAAAACAATTCTTTGATGTTAAGTGTGAAAGTATCAGAAACAGAAAGATTAAATTTCCTATGGGACTTTTCTACATGAATGGAAAATGTGTTTAGTAAAACACCTTTTGGGTTTTGCCTAATCCCGAAAGTATTTTAAAGGGAAAACATGAATTTAACAAATCCAAGAGCTGCTAAATTTTTATATCCTTTACACAAACATATTGTGATATTTAACTTCTTTTCCAGTTCCTTCAGTTTCTTTTAATATATATTTTTGATTTTCTAAATTGTGTCAAGCTGTTGGTTTTTGATGAATATTTTCAAGTGAAACCAAGAGAATTTCCAGGAGTGATTGTCAACAATGATGCTACTTTAAAGAATTTCTGAACTTAAGGTACAATATTCTTTCCCCTTTACAACCACACCTTCCTTACTAAACGTGACTTGCATTCATCGGAGTCAAAGCTCGCCATGAGAAAATGAGAAATATGCTATGAGAAAAATTTGTTTGCTGTGAGTAAAGTTGATCTTGCATAAAACACACCATGGATATACCATGCCTTTCTTAAAGGATCAATGTTGTTTTCCTGAATTGCACTATTATTTAATGATTTTTTCCCTAAAGTTTTTGTATTGGTTTCTATGACTCACTTCCTTTCAAAGAAAATAAGTGTTCATGAGGAAGGAAACTAACACTTTTTGAATATTCACTTTGGACAATGATTTGAGCTAAGCACTTCATATATATTACATTAATATTCTCTTTGAGCTGTGAAACAAGAATTATTTTTTCTTGTTTACACATGAACCAACAGGCAAAGGGTGAAAGTTCATACTCAGGAAATAGTGGAACTGAGCTTTAAGTTTTGATTCTTCTTTCTACTCTTAAAGTTATTGCTCTTTGTAAATTTCTGGCTTATTTTTTCCTCCTGTTATTTAAAGATGGATTTTCTTGATGATCTGTACTTAGCTTTCTTGTAGCTATGGTTTCCCTTCTGCAATGACATCCAATCCTAAGTTTTCACTTAATATTTCTACATACATGACTCTTATGCATCTGTGCCTTTTCCATTATCACTGATGTCAGGTTCTAATGGAATTTAAACTCAACTTCTCAAAAAATTACTTAAGTATATAGATAACTTTTGTCTGGCATACAATGAATAAATAGTAGCTATAAGTATTGTTACAGCAGATGTACTAATGTTTTGATTTCACATTTTATATGGGTGCATTTTTTAGAGCCCCATACAGAAAAATACCCTGAGATAAAGGTGTTCTGAGCGTATGCTTCCATTTTAACATTTGCTCCCCTTGTACAGCTGCATGCTTGTAAGAAAGCATACTTTGACCTCTTTCATTGAAACAGAATCCTGCAGGGCATCTTTTCCATGACATATGAGATTCTTTGGCAAGAGTACCACTGGATTTGTTGAGCTTATTGTATCTCCAATGAGACCAGCAGCAGAGAAAATGGGCCAGCGATTCTTGTTCCCAGTTCGCATGCCTCCCTTTCACTCTGTCAAATGTGTGGTCCCTTGTAAAGTGTTATACTGACTTTTATTATATTCAGTTCCTCTGCTGTATAAGATTTTCACACACACAAAAGGCTCAATTACAAAAAAATATGTTTCCATTACAGACGGTAATAAAATACTACATTATGGTTATGTGAGCACTCAAATCTCAACTAGTGATAATAGAAACCATTACCCACCATGTGGTAAGCATCACACATAACCATCCATGAAGCTAATCCTAAACCTTTCAGTAATTTGGCCAAACTTCTCTACTGCTGTCATTGTTAAATGTATTTTTAATGTAATAGTTTCTTAAATAGAATCTAATACAACAATAAATACATATTTTAAACCCATCATGAACACTTTTGAGCTTTTAATAGGAGTCATGGGTATATAGACAACTCAAAATTATTTCACTTTTAGTGGTCTAAATATTTAAATTATTTTTAAGTAGCAGTTTATTTAAGGCTGTTAGTTATCTTCTTAAAAGCTATAGTTTTAATTTTAAAATCATTTTAAATTTACATAAAAATTGCAATGATAGCTTGGAGGATTCTTGTATACTCTGCATTCAGTTTCCTCTATTATTGATATCCTACAAATGTGGCACATTTGTCAAACTTAATGAAACTATATTAATGTGTTCTTATGAAGTAAATTCTAAAATCCTACAGATTTTTGTTGTTTTTGCTCTTGTTTTTTACCACTTTCTTACTTTCTGGCACTGAAGCTGAGGCTGCCAGATTGAGGCTGATCTTGATTATTTCTCACCCTCGCTCTAGAGTGAGCCATTTACCAAGGGAGCTCAAGTTCTATTTAATGGGGAATGGACTTGGACACCAAGAATTGAGTGCTATTTGTTCTTGCTGGGGCCCCTTAACTGAAAGACAGGGAAATATCTTTGTGTGAGCAGAAACATCTACCTATAAATAATTCTATGTGTAATCATCTACATTAAGCTAAACATGAATGCATTCTAAAGTTTCCATTTCTAACTCATTGTCACATGCCTAATTTTAGGCTTTTTACTTAGCTTACCTGTAACTTCCCTCTCTACCAGGGAAAATCCTAGCTTGCATCAACTGCCATTATTTGCTAAATGATTTAATTCTAGTATATGTGTATTGGGTTTCAGAACTACTGACCTGCTGGGAAATGCTATCAGCTAGAGTAGTGCTTAGCTTATGAACAGTTCCTTTTGTATTTAGTCTTAAGAGATTCCACACATTTCCCAAAGTTATCTGAATTAGCACCATTTACCCCATCTCCTTCAATTAATTCATTTCACGTACTTGCAATACAGTTACAATGTCACATTCTGCATACCATCTTGGGATCTCTGACTTCCTAAATAATTATTTTTTAAAATTCATACACATTGAGATTTACTCCGTGTGTAATACATGTCTCTTGGTTTTGATAAATACATGATATCTTACATCCACATGGAACAGTACCATACAGATAGTTTAACTTCCCTATGGTGTTCGCTGGGCTTCATGTATTAACAACTGACTGTCACCAACTAGAATTGCTGGCAGTCGCTGATCTTTTTAGTATTATCTATGCTTTCATTTTTTCCAGAGTGATATAAATGAACTCATACAGTATGTAACTTTGTCAGACTGGCTTTTTTTCCCACATAAGAATGTGTATTTAAGACACATCTATGTGGCCACCTAGTTTCAGAGTTCAATCTTTTTGTATCACTGTTTCCTTACATGAATAGATCATATTGTGTTTATCCATTCACTTGCTGAAGGACATTTACTTATTTCCTGTTTTTGATAATTATGAAAAAGTGGCCATAAACTTTTACATCTATATTTCAATCAGTCTAGAAGCGTGGTTACTGGGTCATATTGTAAGATTGTGTAGCTTTATAAGAAATTGATGATCTATCTGCTAAAATGGCAGCATTTTGCATTTCTACCAGCAATAAGTGAGAGTTTTTGTTGCATTGCATCCTTTTCAGTGATCAATATTGCTGTTTTTTTGGATTTTGGCCATTCTAAAAGATGTGTAGTAGTATCTCATTTTTTAATTTGCATTTGCCTCATAACAAATAATGTTGAGCATCTATTAATATGCTTACTTGCCATTTGTATGTTTTCTTTGATATGGTCTCTGTTCAATCTTTTACCCATTTTAAATTGGTTGTTTTCTGTAATTGAATTTTAATATTTAAAAATTTAAACTAAACAAGATATGTGTCATTGCAGATTATATTTTGAGATAATTTTTCATATTTCTTTGTTCATCAAATATAGTTTAGATATTCTTCATTTATCTCAAGTGCACCTTGTAATAGAAACCTTAATTTCAACTGGTGGGAATAGAACAGGTACTTGTAAGCCTCTTTTAGAGCTGGGTGAAGTCATGTTACTGCCCAATGGAATGTAACTGGAAGTGCTGTGCAGCTCTTAGAAAGCACCCTCTAGTCTCTTCCCATTGGCCCAAAGGTATTTATGTTTGCTGTAACCCGTGTGGCCATTTTTGCTCTTGAGATAGGGCCAAGGATGGTGTAGTAGCAAGATAAGAGAGCCTGACTCCCAGTGCATTCATAGAGCATTGGTGAGTAACTGCCTACCTGCAGATATTTATATTGAGAAATATATTTCTATCTTGTTTACATCACCATTCTTTTAGGTCTCTGTTATATGCAGTAAACCTCATTCTAACTGAAACAAAGACTATAGGTTTGGTTGATTGTGCCTTTTACGTGTCATCTTAGCACACTCTACTTTTCCTATTATGGTATTTTCCATGTTTTATGGCAATTTCTCATTTCACTGTTTTGCTTCCTCACTAGGATATAAGTTCTATGAACACAGCAATTCTATTTGTCATTTTTATTCTCAGATCCCATAATGCTTAGCAAATGGTTAATATTTTGTAACTTTTATTGGATAAAAAAATGACTATCATATAATTAGAACTTTTATGTGAACATCTACAATTATTTTTATATGTCTTGTCTTCTCGGTTTTTTAAAGAATCTCAAGGAAAGACAACATTATTTATAGCACAAATATCAATATAGATTTTCAATAAATACTTGACAATAGTGCCACACGACCAAACTAAATAAATTTAAATATATAACAAGTAGTGTGCAATGTAGACCTAAGAGGGAAAAATATAAGTATAAATACACATTGTTTCTTTTCTTTTTTCTTTTTGCCAGTAATAATAGCCTTATTGGAAATAATGAACTATTCCTCTGGAAAAGATTTTATAAAAGGTGAAAAGAGGAACATTATACAAGGTGCTCCATATGAGTAACATTGGTCTTATCTCTAAACAATGGCTTAGAAATGGAACTATTAAGTCTGTACCTCTTACTTCTTAAAAAAGTATATGGAACTCTACACCCTTGTTCAGGGTCCATGGCGATCCCTAGCCTTCCAATGTTAGCCCGTGTGCTGCCAGAGTGAGCACCATATTTTATTTCTTTATTGCAGCTGTGGATACAAAGCAAATAAGGTCCTTGCCCTCAGAGAGATAGCATTTGGTAGAAGAATTCAGCAAAATCAGTGTGACCCTGACTGTGCATGCTGCAGGGAGACAGGAGGGGAACGCGAGACTGGCGCATCTGGAAAATGCCGCAGTCATATATGCACTTTCCAGCCCACCAAGGCCAGAGGCCTTTGGTGAAGTGGAGAAAGCTTAGAAAGGCAAGTCCAGGAGAAACTGGGTTGCTCGTGGTTGGTTAATTCGGTATCTCTACCACCATTGTTGTCCTGTTTAACATTTGTTTCAAATATCTTCTTTACAACTTGTTACAAAACTTTATTTACTACAAGAGCTCCTTGATTCATGATACTTCTATTGTTCTTTCTTCAAACTTGAAATGACTCATAGCATTTAAGACTGTATTTATACATTTTTTTGCTGTATTTTATAGCCTTTGAATATATTAAACATTTGTTCCTATTAAGCAAATCTCTTGCTTCTCTCATTTCATCCTAGTCTATTAACAAGATAATCAATAACTGAGCATCAATAACTTGTGAAAAAATAGTCTTAAGGATCTTAAGGTAATTGAACAGCAGCAAATTCAATCTTTTTTAACCCTACATCCCAGACATACTCTGCTTTGCCATGTTGCTGCGTTTCCAGTATGCTTTTTTCCACATGAGCAGTAGTAGTGCTGCTACTACGACCACTGTCTCTTCCAGGAACGCGGCTGAAATTGTTACTCTGGTCATATGAAGTTCTAAATGCTTTAGAATTGGCACATTGAATTACAACAATCCCAGGAGTTGGGTATTATTATTTCTATTTTAGACAGGGGAAAACTGAAGCATGGGGAAGATAAATTACTTGTTGGTTATATTCAACTGGTGATTGCTAGAACAAGAATTTTAATCAAGATAGTCTGCTTGTAAGACAGTCTGAATCTTAACGACTGCACTGTACTACCTTTCGGTTATTTTGGAAATGTATGATGCTATTTTATGTATCTATCTAGAGTTGCTAGTTGTTTTCTGAAATTATTCTTGGAGATAGATTCTGTTCATAGATTATTGGAAATTTTCTTGGGGAAAATTCATGCTTTGATCACCCTATCCTATATAGTTGTTTCCCAAATCCCTGAAGATGGAGTTTCAGCTCGAACTTGAGTTTGTATACAAAGGAGTATTAAGAACTGAAGAAATTTCACTATGAGATTTTCATTCCAAAGTTTGACTCAAGGAGCCTTAAGGGGCTGCTATTTATAATTATAATGGTGACAATTTCAGTGATAACAATGAATACAGTCACGAGAGCAACATCCAGTTGCAGTTTGGAATGTAGTGAGGGAGGTCAGAGGATGTCAGGGCTGAGATAATGTTTAAGAATGAATTGATCAATAGGAATTAGGGAAAGAATAGGAAGGTAAAAATAAGAACATATTTTATGGTAGGAAGGATGTTATTCAACAGGAACTAGAGACCTAAATAAAGTCAACAGGGAAGGAAATTCCAGGCAAATGGGTGAGCAGGACAGAATGTGTGTACGAGAGGGTCTAAGCGTATTGATTTGCTACTGGTTTGGTGATGTTATATGAAAAGTTTAAGGGAGAATGTGTCAAAAGTTTAGATTCACTATTTGCTTTTGGCAGGTAAGTGGTGAATTGCAAAGACATTTCTAAGACTTGTTAAAGCACAAACATATTTAATCATAGTGCAAAAAAAATCAAGATTCTTACAGAGGATCTTCTAGCAATGAAAAATAGAAGGGTATATAGTTAGAAGTTGCTGAGACTCCATTAAGGACAAGTTCTTCATCTAGTGTTTCAAATAATCTGGCAATCCACCCATCTCAATCTATAGAATTGTCTTGGATTCTTTAAAATTGAGGTATTTTGACATTCCAGTTCTAAAGACATCCACCTACCCAAGGATTGTTGAAGAGTTGAGCAAGTCATATGTTTATCTTATTCCACTGTAGAATTATGGAAAATAAAGTATCTTAGAAGTGCTGATAATGTTGTTGGATATCTCTAGTGGCATCTGTTTTCTATATAACAGCATGCATACTAGCTGTATGAAATCAGTAAGGATGTACAGCAATTCACTTCCTTCCTCTTTATTATACCCTTTATCTAATTTTAAACTGTATTCTGTGTCCAAGTTATGTTAGGCCTAAATTATCTCAATACATTTTTTTCATAATTTGTTTTAATTTTGCATAAACATTTATGTCATATTATTCCTTGAAATTAAACTCAGGATATTTTTTTCTTGACTTAAGTCCAAAATGTTGTCAGCAATGAAAATCTTCTCCCACATGATTTCATTTCTTTCCTTTTAATGTATACTATTTACTTTAATTAGATATCCTTCTCTACCTGAGCACTCCTGTTCACTTACCTGGAATCTTGTCATACCCTGCCTTCTCCAATCTGGTTGCTGAAGCCTTATCTGTTTTGTAAGGCTTAGTCCAAGGTCTGTCTCTTTCATACAGCCTTTCTTATCTATGCCAGATTGGAAAATAAAATTATGAGTAGTAACACTATTTATAAAATGTATGATTATATTCAAATAGTATTCTCAAATAGGTAGACCTGCTTCTAAAAATTCATGGGGAAAAATGCATGTGCGGTCTCTTGTTCACATACATACACACATAAAAGTGAAAAAAAACCCAGAAAGGTATTTTAAACCAGCCATTAGGTAAAAAAATAAATATCAGACTTTTATCTTGGCATACTTTTGACAGAATTACAGTTTGTTCACATTTAGAAGGAAGTCAATCAGTATTTTATTGTTATCAAAGTAGTATTGTAGAGATACTGAAAAAGGTAGACTCCACTATCAAACCTCCTTTTTGTAAAAAAGAAAAGCTGGGAATATGATGCAGTAAGTGTGCCCAAGATCAAAATCAATCCTGCATGGTAACCCGAGTGGAGCCAGGAAGGGAACAAAAGAATAATGAAGAGTCCTAAAGAGAAAAAAATTCTCTCTCTCTCTCTTTCTCTCCTGCATATTTAAGAACCTTTGGAGAACAGCAGCCCTGTAACTTCTCCCATTCCTATTGACAGGCCTATATAATCAATAAATCAAGTAGTTGCATATCTACATGGCCTAATTTATTCCCTAGACATTGCTGCAAGCAGGAAACAATACACAGAGAAAAGATGGAAACTCACAGTGCTTGCTCTCTGAGTTGTCCTGGAAATAGAGAAATCAAGGTAGCTGATGGCTTAGTTTGGTCTTCCTGCCCTCGTCAGGACTGCCCACGGTGGCCTGCAGAACAGGAATTCAACACGAGACCTCATTGATCTCACTTGCCTCTGATCCCCTATAGTAATTAATGTGCTCTCACTCAAATTAACAGCTAATTATATTCTCTCTTTAATTATTTTTTTTTGCTCTTTCAACTGTATTGGAGATCCTTGAGGGCAGAGACTATTCAACAGAACTATTTCTGTTATCTCAGTGTTTAGCATAGTGCTGAACACAAAGAAATTGTACCGTACTTTAACCAAGCCACACACTGGAGAAGTCCATTGTGTTTAAGAATGTGTTTTACTAAGACATAATATTAATAGTTCCATCATCAGTAATTCAGTTTTTATTTGAGTCAGTTAAGTTTTCACTAGATAAAAATAACATTAATTGTGCACTTATTATGTGTACAGTGTTTTCACATCTGTTATTAACTTAATTATCACAACCAGTGCCAGATTAAGCAGCAGACCATCTGTGCCATTGCCCAGAGCACCATTCTGATAGGAACTAAAAATCTACGAGCACTGAAATATCACTGGAAGACAAAGCATTTTTTATTTATTAGGAGTCTTCTAAGGTCTAATTCTCAAATGGTTTAAGAGCCAGCAACAAAAGCATCAGCTGGTAGTTTGTCAGAAATGCAGATCTCCTGAACCAGAATTTATTTGCATATTCACAAGATACCAAGGACTATAGTGAAGTTTGAAACAAATTTCAGGGTTAGTGTGTGGTTAGAGCTACCAGTTTTATGAACTACTTAAGGGCCATTATATCCCATGAGGCATGCTCATTGTTGCTCACTATACTGACTCTTTGGGCTGGCGAGTCTAGCAAATTTCTGGACTTTAACTTAGCCAAGCAAAATATGGGCATTTAAGGCTAGAACAAAATTGCTCATAGTATAGTAGAGGTTGAGTATTACTAGTAATACTAGCAACTTGACTTTCAAATCAGAATGAGCACAGACAATATTCACATAGAATCCAAAACAAACATTTAAAAATGTGGGTATTAAAGGGCACCTTTGCTCACTATGCATTAGGAATACAGGTCTTGTCAGAGTTCTTCAAACTCACCCAGTGGGCCTGGGGACCTTTGCACTTGCTCCCTCTTCATGGAACACACTGCTTTCAGGTCTGTTGTTGGCTGGCTCTGCCTTGTTATTTAAGTCACCTCTTTGGAGAGGCTTTTCTCAGGCACCCTCATTAAAATAGGCCTGTAATCTCAGTTTCTTTATCCTACTAATAGCATTTATCACTTTACAATTTTCTCCTTCCTTCCTCCCTTCCTTCCTTCTTTCCTTCCTTCTTTCCTTCCTTCCTTCCTTCCCTCCTTCCTTCCTTCTCTCTGTCTCCCCCACCTCTTTCTTTCCTTACTTACTTATTTGTCTTCACCCCCAGATTATTAGCTCCTTGAGAGAAGGGATTTTTGTTACTGCTGTTTGCCATCATATTCCCTGCTCTGGTTCATGGTAGTTGCTCAAAAGTAGTTGCTGAATGAATGAGTCAACAGATAGTAAAATGAAAATGATTACTAAGGTCAATATGCTATAATAATATATAATGATCTTTCCAATAATCACCCCTAACTTCAAGTTCAGCCCAGCTATGCATTAGGTTTTTTAAGGGTTCTCTTTGAGAGATGAGATTTTTTTATAAATACAGTGCATAGATGAAAAGAGTTAGAAACTTTTTCATATTTTCAGAAACTGTTGGTTGAGTGCTTTCAATACACTCAATGACAAGTACTGCTCTAAGCACCTGGTTCTGCCACATATTGTTGCATGACTTTGCTCAAGTTACTAAGCTATTTAGGACTTCAATTTCCTTATGTATAAAATGGCATGAAATAATAATACTTCCACAACTTCATGGGTTGTTGAGATTACAAATTGGGATAATGTCTTAAAAGCATTTACCATAGAGTCTGACATATACTACTAAGCACTCAATATATTAATATTAGTTTCAGAAAATTTACATAGTTGATGCTTGGGAAGATAAAAAATCCATCCACGGATTCTGATGAATTTATGTAATAGTATCACACAATATTTTTCACTTGCTTTTTATCAATGGCTAAAGGTAAGGATATATTCTTATACTTACTGAATGACACTATATTCTCTTAGAGGAAGTGCCTATTCAAATCCTCTGCCTTTTTGTTGATTTTGGGAATTTCACATACTTTGAATATAAATGTTAGTTGAGTAAATGTGTTGAAAATAACTTCTTCAATTCTGTGTCCTATATTTTACTTATAAGTAGCATATTGTGATGATCAGAAGTCTTCCTTTTAATGTGGTCTAATTCATAAATCCTTCATGTGAGAACAACCTAGATGAGATTAAAAACTATAAACCAAGAAGTTCAATATACCCAGGGCAGGAAAACATAGGAAAGCCACAACAGATTATACTGAAATAAATTTATTTAAAATAAATGATACATTAAAAATTGTAAAAGCAGAGAAAAAGAAAAACATATTACAAGAACAATTACAAACATAATAATTATCGATGATTTTTTCAGAAATAATTCAAGTTAGAGGAAAGTGAAACATCTTTAAAGTGCTGTGAACAAAACTATGTAAAATTCTGTGTCTAGCAAAGCTATTTTTAAATTAAGAGAATATAAAGACATTTTCAAGTGATAACAACAAATACAAGTGAGAATATTCATAAGTAGCAGAACTACATAATGTGAAATGCTGGAGAAACTTCTTCAGACTGCCAAGGCAAATTATAACACAAAGAAACTTAGAAATGACAAATGAAGAGCTCTGGAAATATAAAGTATATGTGAAAATATATTTATAATGTGTTTTCTATGTTTCCTAGCAATATTATTAATTTTTAATTAAAAATAAAAGCAAATTATTGTGGCATTGATCATATTTGCTGAAGCATGTTTTGTGATAAAATACCACAAAACAGAGATGAAAGGAAATAAAAGTATAATTTTGTAAGTTTCTTATGTTAGCCATGAAGTGGTGTAAAATTATTTGTCGGTAGGTGGATTTAATGATGCATATTGTAAACCCTAAAATGACATCTAAAAATGGAAACTAACTCTGAAGCCAAGGAAGGAGATAAAGGACAGGACTAAAGGTACTCAATTAACCCAACAAAGGCAGGAAAGAAAAAGAGAACTGATAGAACGAATGAAAAACCAATAGCAATATAATGTATTGGAAACTGATTATGTTGATACGTATATTAATTACATATGTTCTAAAGCATCTGATTAAAGTATAGAGAATTTCCAATTGGATAAAATTTCAAGGTCCAGCTTTGTATTGTCTGCAAGAACAGCATTGTATATATAAAGACTTGGATAAGTTAAATGTAAAATAATGAAGAGTAGCATCATGCAAACATGAATTATAAGAAAGCTGAAGGTTATATATTAATTTCAAACATAGTGAACTTCAGAAGAAAGTATATTACTAGATGAAAGGGAGGTCATTTCATAACTACTACAAATGAATTCATTAAAGTAGCATATCAGTATTACATGTGAATGTACCGTTAACAGAGCTTCTACATGCATGAAAAAATTGATGAAATGAAAGAAAAAATAGAGAAAACTACAATCATAGTTGGAAATGTCAGCATTCCTCTTTCAGTAATTGAGGGGCAAGTCAAGGAACAGGTATATAAAGGACCCATGGACAAAGACAAAGGGGGGATGGAATGTGGGAGGGGAGGGTGGGCAGAACTGGGGAGAGCAATGGGAGAGAAATGGGGACAACTGTAATTAAACAACAATAAAAAAATTGAAAAAAGAAACAAGAACAAAGAGAATGTTTAAAAGGCTGTATTAATTGGGAACATTATTTGTCACTTTGCTATAGTTAGTATCTATAGAACACTGCAGCAAACAGAAGCAAAATAACCCTTCAAATGCAGAAGAAATATTTTTTAAAAAGATTGAATTCATAAAAATTCATTATTATTTTATTATTTTATGGAAAGTTCACCCACATTTGAAAAATGACCAATCCTTTTAAAATCACCTATAGGTCAAAAAAGAAATTATAAGGTCAACTAAAAAATATGTTGAACTGAATAAAAATTAATAACAAGTTCACATTTGTAGGATGCATATAAAGCAGTATTTAGAGGTATACTTGTCAAATTCTTGTATCAAAAAATAAAAGAAAAGCTCTGTATTTCAATGATCTATGTTTCTTCATAGAGAAGAGAAAATTAAATCCAATGTTAATAAATACAGAAAATGCTAAGGAGTAAAGCTTAATGAAAGTTCAACAAAATTGATAAATTTTGAACTATACTAGTCAATTCAAAATAAATAGAAGACATAGCAATGAAAGTGACATCACTTTATTAAAGGATTTTTGAAGTTATTTTATGTGTATAGCATTACCTTCATTTAAAACTAAAGGAAAACTTTACATGAGTACTACAGGCCAATAGCACTCAGAAACACAGATATAAAAAAATCCCTAAGAAAACTTTGGCAGATCAAATACAGCAAAATATAAACATGACAATGCATCATGTGTTTATTCCAAGAATGCAAAGTTGGTATAACATTTATAAATCAATTGATGTTATTCATTATGATAAGAAAAAAAGAGGAAAAATCTTATTTTTTAATAAGATAGTAATCTTATTAAAGCATAAAAGGTATTTGACAAAATTCATACCTATTTATAGTAAAAATTTGTAAGAATTAGAATTGGGAGGGAACTTGCTTAATTTGATAAAATATATCTTTGAGAAAACTGCAACTAATATTTATTGGTGACAAATTAAAATTTTTCTACATAAGATTGAAAACAAAGCAAAGATGCCTGTATTCTTCAATTCCATTCAATATTATTCTGAAAGATATTATAATAATTAAAAAAATACTGAAAATAAAAACTAAATAAAACTCTGAATTCCCAGAGGCCATGATTGTGTGTGTACAAAATTTTATTGAATGTACAAGAAACTGTTAAACTTATACATACAGTTTCAAAGTCTCAGGGTAAAAGAAAATATCAAAAATAAATTATATATTTGCACATTAACAATGAAAAACTAGAAATTAAAATATTTGTATATATTTCTATTTATAATACCATCTAAAATACATTAAATATATAAGGATACATTTAAGAATCTGTTTAATAACTCCAGTAAAAATCTATAAGAAATGATGAGAGAAATTATAGACTTTAAATAAGTAAAGGTATATCATGATCACGGATTGTGTGATTCAATATTGTTATCAGTTCTCAAATTAATCTATAGGTTCTACACTATCCCAATAAAAATTTTTAAAGGTTTTTGATAATAAAAGTTGACATTCTGATTCTAAAATTTATGTGGAAATGTAAAGATCTAGACTAGTCAAGATAATTTTGTGAAAAATAAAAAGAAACAAGGTTGAAATACATAAACTATATGTTTTTATGACTTAAAGACTGTCATTTGATCAAGGCAGTGTAGAGTATTGCATATGGCTAGATATATGGATTAGTGAGACAGAATAGTGAGTCTAGAAATTGATCTACATATATGTGGTGAATTCAGCAATGATGAAGAAACAAGTAAATCTTCTCATGAAGACAATCTAAATGCTTAACTCACATCATACACAAAATTAAGTTGAAATGAATCATAATCCTTATCTAAAAGCTAAAATATAAAACATTTTCAAGAAAATATAGTAGAAAAATTTTGACTATGTTATAGGCAAAGTTTTCTTGGGCAGAAACCATAAGCACTAGCTCTAAAAATATTTATAATTTAAACTGTATTAAAATTATAAACTCCTGCTTTCTGGAAAACATTAAGAAAATGAAAAAATATAATCAATACATTGGGCAAGACATTCCCAATGCATATAACTGATAAGGAACTCTCACAACTCAGTAATAAGGAGTCAAACAATCCAATAAAAATAGGAAAGGAAGCTCTTCAGAACAGAAGTTCCACAAATGGCCAATAAGTCTGTAACAAAATGCTCAGTGTCATTAGTCATTGGGGAAATGCAAAGACCACAATGAGACATCAGTCCACTCACCGCAATTACTGAAACAAAATACAAAAAAGATTGAAATACTAAGTTTTGGCAAGAATGTGGAACAGCTGGATTTATCATCTGTTGTTATTTGGTTGAACAAACTATTCTGGAAAACATTTTACTGCTTTCTTCTATAGTTAAACATATTCTTACCACATGACAGTAATTCTATTTCCAGGTATTTACCCAAGAGAAATAAAAAAAATATATACCCATGAGTGACTTGTATTCAAATATCCATAGCAGCTTTACTTATAATATCTTTAAAATGGAGATAGCTGAAATGTCCAATAGCAACTGAATGGAAAAACAACTTTTGAGATACTCCGATAATGCATACTGTTCAGCAATAAAAAAGAAAACAATAACAAAGCACAGAAAACAGTGCGTACCATATTATTCTATGTATATGAAATTCTAGAACAGGTCAAACTAATCTGTAGTGGCAGAAAATATCTCAGTGGCTGCCTAGACATGAAAGTGGGTGGAATTTTCTGCAAGGCATCAGAAAAAATTTTATGAGGAAATAAGAATGTTCTATTTTATGATTTTCAAGATGTTTAAATAAAAATACGCATTTATAAAAAGTCATCAAATGGTATAATTTATACCATATTTTATATAAATTAAACTTCAATTATTAAATTCAATATAATCATTTAATTATCAGTGATTGGGTATTAAAATGAAAAGTGCTGATTGTGGTTGTGGATCATGTTGTCTCTCAAGAGGTACTATATTCTTTTCATCGTCTCTGCTGGTACTCTGGCTGTAGTGCAAGATCACCTTAATCCAGCCAGGGCTAAATTTTGGAAGCTGTCTCAGCTGTTTTTCCTAGTCTTAAGGCATAGCCCATAATTCTGTCTACTTTATTGTCCTTTTGGGATGTTTTAATTTGTATCTCTAAGTGCTTACCCTGCATCTTGTCTAGTTCACAATTCCAACCTCTATCTCTGCCAAGTTTACCATCCGGTCTGTATTCTCCCAGTGGTGCTTTCTGCTTGGTTGTCTATGATTCTTTCCTGTAGGCACAGTTTCAGAATCTCAAAACACCAAGATTGGAGATAGTAGGCAGAACGCTAGCCTCCTTTTTTTACAGTTCTTTCTTCTCCAGCATTAATTTTTTTCAAGTTTGGATTTTTTTGGTTGCTTTCAGTCACTTTTAAAAAAAGCAATGTTTGAGTACCTACTGTGTTTTCAGTGCCACGGCAACTCCTATAGGATTAAATAAAATTGTATCTGTTGCTTGGATCTTTGGGGTAAAGTTAGTAGACAAGTACAAGGGTGGTAAGACATAAAGGTAGTAAACAATTTAAGAATGATTTAAAGTAGTTCACAATAAAATGCTGAATGTAACACTATCAAAACTTGGGATGTGATAGAAGGAAACACCAATCAGGGCTGGCTGAGATTATAATGGGCAGACTTTTTAGAGATGGTGCTAGCTAAATTGGATCTGGAGTGAGGCTCTATGTCTTGGATTAAGGCTGGATAAAGATGGGTGTTAAAGGCATCTGAGAACATGGGCCTGCTTCCAGCAGAAAGCTTGTCTGTGGTGAGAATTAGCCAATTAGGGTAGTCATGGAAAGACAGGCAAAGTATTTTTATCCACTTTACCTACGAGACACAAAGTAAGCAGACATCTTGTCATAGGTCACATGGGTGGCAGATATAGTTTTCTAATTCTGTTAAGCAAAGTTTTCTGATTCTTCTCTAGTGTTTGTTCCTTATAGGTACACTTTTTTTTTTTTTTGCTGGTGCTAAAGAAGAGCCATAAAAGAATTATGAACAAGATATAGGAACAAACAGAATTGAAACAGACTTACAGATTAGAAATCAAACTGATGGAGGCCAGAAGGAAGGCTGTTGTGGGCAGGGTGAAATAAGATGATGGGATTAAGAAACTAATTGGTAGTTACAAAATAGGCGTGGGGACGCAAGGTACAACATAGGGAATATAGTTAACGATATTGTCATAACTATTTATGGTGACAGGTGAGCACTTAAATTATTGAAGGAAATATTTTGTAACCTATATGAATGTCTATACACTGTACTATATATTTTACTGTAATACAAAATAATGTTGAATGTAAACTATAATTAAAAAAAAGAGTTCTGACATATCTTACCTGAAAAATTGAAAAGAAATATTTCCTGGACTCCAAATCAATGGATTCATCTGGGAAATACAAAAAGATGAGCCAATGCATCATTTTTCTGGAGGGAGGAGTGGTGTGAAACATAAACAGATGATTATGACTTGTTCCCGAGAGTGCTGACAACTGAATAAGGATGACACACTCAGGGTGGAATCACACAAAACTGGAAGATACATCACCACTCAAATGCTATTAAAATGATTTGTTCATTTAACACATGTGTGTTCTGGTTGCACATAATTCCTGCCTCCTGAGCGGTGGAGTAGCAAAATTATCCAGAGTGTCTTGAGAGTATGCTGTGTACCTGTTTTATTTAGTGTTATCTTTCCAGGGTCTAAAATAATACTTGGCAAATAGTTGATTTTGATTAACCAAATTAAGTTTATTTTTGTCTATTGGGTTAGGAAAGGAAATCATACCCATGAACAAAATATTTGCTATTTTCATATATTTATGTTCATGATGTAAATTGGTTCAATACTTTTGTAAATAAATATATTTGGCAATAGATATAAAGGATATAAAATTGCATATGCTGTTTTGAGTTACTAAAATCCAACTCATAGTTATCTATCTGAAGAAAATAATAAAAAAGAAGAAAAGAGTATTCTTTATGAAACTTTTTATAAAAGCTGTTGAAAAATTTACAAGTCTGCAATAAATAGAAGTAGCTATAATTCCTAACAATAGAGAAATATGAAATGAAATGTGCTGGCTTCAATATTATGGAGACATTAAAGAGACAACTATGAATACTATATAAAACATGGAAAACGCATACTATATATTAAATAGAAAAACAATGCAATAGCTATATACTATGAAATTTCAACTATATGAAATACATAACTATATTAGAAGGCCAAACAAAAGGCAATAGTTGTGGAAGGCTCCACAACTATTGGTGGAAGGTTCATAAATTCAAATAGATGCTGCTTAGGTTACTATACAAAATCAGCTTCATGCAGAGTCACAGTGAGTTGTGTGGTTTGGAAGGTGAGAGATATTGGTCAGGGCTTGTAGACTTAAGCTCCAGCTTCGGAACTCAGAGTTCAGTAACCAGAGGTAAGTCTCAATGACTTTTTGGGTGAGATATGTAATATAACTTATTTAACTTATAATGTTCTTGTGGAAGCGTGAAAATGGAGGGAAGAAAATCTTGAAAATGTAAAGGTTGATGCAAATATTGAAAGTTATCATCATTCTCATTGGCAGGTATACTAATAATGATGACGTCATTGAATCTTGAAGATTCTTAATGTTAAGTCCCCTATCAATAAGTGAGAACTGTTAATAGGGAGTAGAGTTAAAATGCTCTTGGACTGGAAATTAATATATGCACATGGAAGTGGTAGAAACAAAAACCAGGCTGACTGTTCCCAGGTTGTGGAACAAGGAAGAGAGAGAAGGAACTGTGATTCTCTGTTGCTGGAGTCATCCTTCTCTATGCTCAGGGTTTGCCCTAAACATGTGCGTACAACCTTTAGACATAATGTAAATCTCTAGTTAGTTTTTTCTAATTATTTACTCTCTTTCCTGAAAAATTATGTTTCAAGTAAAGAGTCTACAAATAAATACATTTATACTATCTGCTACTACATAGCATTTTCATTTTTCGTTCCCTGCATTATTTGTGCTTCAGCTGGTGCATCCCTTGAAACAAGGGGTGTTCCTTATTTTGGCACAGTGTGTTCTACTTGCATGCACTGCTTGTAGAAGTCTAGAAAACTAAATGCTAAAAATAGCAATGCAGAATAGAATAACCCAAAATCTCCTGGGGGAAGATGAACTTGGTAATGTATATTGAAGGATATAAAATTAGATTGTAGCTAAGGAGGGCTAAACTACATTTCTTGCTTAATCCTTGACCTTCTGTACAACCTTGGAAAAAAATGACTTGTATTCTATGCAGCAGTTCCACACTGGTTCAGATCCTTGGTTATTCAACCCAGGATTCTGGTGCTGCTCATGGCAGTCATTTTATGATTCCATCATTAGTAATTTGTTCTCACCCTTTTTATTTTATTTTTAAATATATTTTATTGATTATGCTATTACACTTGTCCCATTTTCCTCCTTTACTCCCCTCCACCCTGCTCACCCTCTCTCACCCACATTCCCCTCTTTAGTTCATGTCCATGTGTCATAAGTTCTTGGGCTTCTATATTTCCCATACTATTCTTACTCTCCCCCTGTCTATTTTCTACCTACCATCTATGCTACTTATTCTCTGTACCTTTTCCCCCTCTCTCCTCCTCCCACTCCCCTGTTGCTAACCCTCTATGTGATCTCCATTTCTGTGGTTCTGTTCCTGTTCCAGTTGATTGCTTAGTTTGTTTTTATTTTTGTTTTAGGTGTGGTTGTTCATAATTGTGAGTTTGCTGTCCTTTTTTAATGCGTGATGTGACCTGCCTCTTCCACTTCTTGCTATAATATGTTCCAAGGTTTATTTTTATATAATTTTTTAATCATCCTAAATATTTCATTCAGGTTCTAAGAGCATTTTCTCATTCATTTGGGAAAATAACTATTTAATAGAAGCTCATGTACAAAGTGTTCAATAAATGATTGCTTGCATAATCTTTGAAGCACTCATATTCACTCACATTCTCATCTCATTAGTATAATGTAGGGGAAACTGCCTATCAAAGAGTCTGTAATATCAGCTCACTAAATGCTAGTTTGTACCCTTTACTTCTTTATCTGATTTTTAGGACTCACTTGAGCTATAGGTAGGCCATTAGTTATCTTTAATTTACAAATTTAAGAAAATAAAAGTTCGAAGAGCCAGATATTTAATTTGTTCAAGATCTAATAGCTCCTAATAAGGGATGACTGCACTCAAGCATGTTTATTTATTGGTTCAGAAACTCAGTAAATAATATTTAAGAATCAACTATATCAGCTACATTTTAGGTTGTGGTAGCTTATGTTCCAGTGATTATAAAACTTTACATTGCACCATTTTCCTCAAGATGGATCGTGATCTTCCCCCTGAGGATCTTCCAAACTCCAATGACTAAATGAATGAATAACATTTGTTTTTCATATTATTCAATTTTTCATTCATCAAAAAGAAACAGTTTCCTATGTATACAATACTGCATCAAAGCAAGAAATATATTTCATCTGATTTTTTTCCTTCATGAATTTGCAACAGTTTGCAAATTTAACAAGGTCATTGTTAATAGAGGTTATATGATATAGGAAGAACAAAGGGCATGATGAGCATTAAAAAAATAACATGGACTTTGGTATTGGAGTTGAAATTGAATATTGGCTCTTCTATCTATTGATTGTGTGCATCAAGACAAATCATTTTAATTTTCTAAGTCTCAGTTGTCCCATTTGATACATTGGAGATAATCCCACCTTCATAAAATTGTTAGAATCAGAGAAATGTATAGAAAGCCTGGGGCATGGTGTGGAGTACAGAAGTATTCCACTGACATTAGCTGTTTCTCTTCCATGATGGCAGCTGCCATACCTGGATGCTGCCATACCACTAAGCCAAGAGTTTGAGACTGCAGCACCTCAGCACAATACTCACCATGAAGTTTTGGGTCTGTGTTCATCATAATCACCACCAGAAGTGCCAGGTTTCCAGATCATTGGCTGTCCCCTGCACTGGCTCCCTCCTACAGCTGTGCATGACAAAACGTGGTGCAATTCCTGGCCGGTCACCTGCACTGCTTCACCGTTCTCCCCATACCCCTTGCTGGATCATCAGTGGCCAGCAGAGTCCCCTTTATGATCATTTGCTTTTTGAAACAATACCATTGTCTTTGCTGTCTCCTGAGTCCTCTTAAAGAGTGATTGTTTTCCACATCCCATATCCATCAGGACCAGGAAGTGGGTTTGGATTCTGTTTCAAAATCTATCGCTACTAGGAAATCATTTCCATGCTTATATAGGAGTTGCTGAATAAGAGAGAAAAAAACCCAATAACACTTAAGTGGATAGGTTTTTTCTTTTTTCCCTCTAATGTATAGCATACTTGATTGTAACAAATCATTTAAACAAAACTTTTATCTGAAGAAAATATTCAACAAATATGATTTGTAGGCTGTTCTTAAAAATGCAAACACCTACCCCCCAAAAGCTACTGTAGAACTCAATTTAATTGTAATTATTTGCCTATGTCTCAACTCCTCTTTATAGCAAACTCACCAAAATGGCTGTGCATTCACCTCTTCACTGAATTACCACACTCCTGTTTTTTGATAGATGGGAAGATCACAGCAATATTGTGGTTCCTTTATTTCTCAGTCTTATTCATGCCCTGACCAGCCACTGAGTAGGGTGGTGGGATTAAAATGGTTTAATAAATTCTGCTACAATCACTTCAGTTTTTCCTCAGTCCCTTAGCATAATTGCTAAAACTTTGAATTCCTCCCTTCATCTTGCTCCTAGGATTGCATATGGTTGTTTGAAAGATGTAACTAGTCTACATGACTTGTAACAGAAATACTGTACGATCTCACTTATGTGCAGATTCTAAAACAATTAACTCTCAGAAACTGAAAGTAGATGTTGGTTGCTAGGGGCAGAGTTGGGTGGAGAGAATATAAGGAAAACATATGGTCATGGTCAAGGGCACAAACTTTGCATTACAAAACAGGTCAGTTTTGGAGATGTACTGTATAGCACAGTGTTTTGTAACAGTACTGTACTGCATATTTGAAAGTTACTAAGAGAGTAGATCTTAAAAGTTGTCAACAGACACAAACACAAAATTGTAGTTCTGTGATGTGATGAGTGTGGTAACTCACCTAATTGTAGTAATCATTTTAATATACATGTGATTACATTGTATGTCTTAAACTCAGGCAATGTTTTGTGTTAATTATATCTCAATAAAGCTGGAAAGAATAAATAAAAATTATTTTTAATGCAGTGGAATCGTTGTAAAAAAACTGGAAAATGTAGAAATAAATCTTGTCCCTTAGAACAAACAAACAAACAAACAAACAAGCCCGTGTGGTGCTGGGGAAACAGCCCTACCTCTGTGCCTCTGCTGATGAATTCAAGGCACAGTCAGCTCTGCTCTAATGCTATTCTGAAAAACAGACTTGATACATTAGGGAACAATTTGAGCATAAATCTGGATTCTACTTGCTTAGGCTCAGTTCTTGGGCAAGAGCACTAAGGGAATGCTAGAAATTGCAGCAGCAGAATGAGCCCTGGTAGGAGCACACACACCCACATGTGTACACTCATTGAGCATCTCCCAGCTGCCTCCGGTTAGACCAGGCGTTATGAGCCATTCCCGCGTCACCTGGTAATTGCAACTTTCTGCCCTTCTATGGCCTCCTGATGACTCCTCAGCTGCAGCCCTTCCAATGCCCACTTCCACCTGCAAATTTCAGGTCTTTTTTGAGGTACACTGCCATATTTATTGTAGTATTTATGTTGTTCTTTAAGCAATGTAATTAAACTATGGTTCTATTTTTATTAAGTTCCAGTATTTTGTTAATGTGACACTCAAAAGTTTTCAAGTATCATTTCCAAACCTCATTTTTCCAGTGAGCCCTGAGGTTTTTACCGCACTGTTTTGCCCAGCAACGGTGATGGATAGGAACCCACGTGTCTCTTACAGCAGAGCTGACTCTATAAACCATTTAGACTAGACCAGCAGATTTTCCCTTCCAACTTACTTCCTTTCACCACCATTCATTGAGATTACAGATCACCTATAGCCTCTGCCTCATCTTTTATCTGAATCCTGTTCTAGATATGTGACCCTATGGGGGCCGTTCACTCTTTTCTTTTCCCTTTCAACCTCACCTGCCCTGCAGCAGGTCTGCAGGCCCTAAACTCAGTCTGTACAACACAATGGGGCAGAAAAATTCCCAGGAGGCAAACTAGACCCTCCCTGTGTCACAACCCCATTACCATACCCATGTAGATGGTGCAGCATCACCTGTCACAGTAACCTTCTCCAAAGACCCAGACAGGGCCAAATGAAAGTCTCTCCACCCTGAGTCTTCCTTTATGGGCATTCTCTCTCTTGGACTTTCAAGACACAGGATGAGGACATAAAGGCACGTGCCTTCAGCATGTCCTTTCTTTAATGTCTCACTTTCTTCCCTTCCCCATTCCCTATTAAACATGTGTTGATTTATTTTTTTTTTGCTCTAACATTAACCCAAATTTCTCTTGCCAGTGTCTCCAAGATCTTCCCTTTGTCACAGATGGTGAACATTTCTTGGTTGCTAATTGATAGGCTCTGTTAAAAGATGCATAAAGGACCCTGCAAAGCCAAAGGGCAGTAGGATTGAGGGTGGGAGGTAGGGGTTAGTGGGGTGGGGAAAGTGGTGGCAGGAAAATGGAGACAACTGTACTTGAACAACAATAAAACTAAATAAATAAATGGGAAAAAAAAGAATTTAAAGTGGTTATTTCTCCTAACTTCAAAGTGGCCTGATTCACCTTCCTACTGGTTCTTCCAAAGTTTGCTGGACAGACTCCAGACTGATAAATTTGGAGTTCCTCAAGGTTCAGGCCTGAGATTGCCCCTTCCTTCTTTCTGTCTGTTCTCTTTCAGTTAATGACACCCTCTCTTGTTGTAGCTTTAGACATCACTTTTATGATGGCTTTCTCACACCTAGCCCACAGGTTCCTCTGACCTGTACACATCTGCCCAACTGTCTACTGATGATCTCTACTTGGATATGAGGAAAGCACCTTAAAACTAACATGTCCACAGCCAGATTCTGGTTTCACTAGATTTTATTCCCATTACCCACTGTCAAAATTATACAGAACTCTTCCCATTCCTGCCAGAATGAATTCTTTACACCAGCTAGTCTTCATGTCGCTACTTTCTCAGTGCAAGTCTGGCTTTGGTGGCATTGGTGTGCAGAGGTTGTTACATGAAGGTTTTCCACATATGAAGATGTAGATAACCATAAAGAAAACAATTAATAGTGATGGTTGATGGGAATGTGGAAAGAAGTTTATTATCATATGCTGCTAACAACAATACAAGTTTTAATAGCTTTTTAAAAAAGCAATTTGGAGCTATTTACTCATCAGTTCCATTCTTGAGAATCTCTAACATGTAATTAAAGACACCAATCTAAAATAAAGATATTTAAAACAGCATTGTGTATCATGGCAAAAAAGTGACAATAAAGTTGAAACCCATTCATGGGGAAGCAATGAATCAATTGCAACACAATCATATACAGCTGTCAGATATCCAGTTAAAAATGAGTGAAGCTTATGTAACTTGGAGGCATTCTCTCAAAGAACAGAGCAGGTGGAAAAAGGTGTCTGATATTATCTTGCGTGTCTTTGTGTGTACTCATGAATGTTTGAATATGGAGAAAGGTATGTGATTCAGGCTGCTAGAATTTGGGTACATTTATACTTACTCTCCCATCTTAAGTGCACCCAAATGAATTCATCACATAAATTCAAAACCAAGAGAAACCTCTCGCCTCTTCTCGCTGCTCTCCTATCCGTCCCCCTACTTTCTTCCATCTCCGTCACTCCCACTCACCCATGCCAGCACTATTTCTGTGGGTGCCACTGCAATGGCCTGCTGTCTTTTCCAATCCATTGTGAACCCAGTAGCTGGAATAAATGGAACAACATAGGAATCACTCCAACAGTGAGAATCACTCCTTCTCACTGTCCTAATTAGTCTGCCCCTGCACGCAGAACAAAACCCAGCACCTGACCAACGCCCTGGATGGTGGCCTGCGTGGGCCTCCTCTCAGGCTGCTCTTCTGTTTGCTCACCATTCCAGCCACAGTGACTACTGGGGGCTCTGAAAATGCCAAGCTCTTTTCTGTCTTTCCTGGAATACTCTTTTTTGTTAGTCCATTTCAGTACAGTTCTCTATCTAAACATTGTGTTCTTTATATACCATATATAAAGATGTGTGGGAACGATATGTGGGAAAACTGTATTAAGAAGTAAGCAACTTGAAATGAGGGAACTTAGCTGAACTAGCCTCCTTCCCACCACATGCACTCTACTACTGTTTTCCCCGCGTAGGACATGGGCACCGTTTGTTTACACATTGCCTATTCCAACCCTAGACTACAGACCCTAGAATTCAGGGACAGTATTTCCTTTACTCATTACCGAGTACCTAGTAAAATTCTTGCCACATAGTAGGTGAAATTCAAATCAATATTGATTGGAAAAATAAATTAGTGAGTGAAAAAATAAGTATTTTCTTATTAACAGAGAATAGGAATATTTTGAAAGAACTGAGATTCCTGAAACTATGAGTTTATAAGACACACACACATATTTTATGTTGTGTTTTATATGTATGGAGTTAATTCTAATAAACTTAACTTAGAAATGTATTACATTCAGACTTATTTTTCACAAAATTTGGATTATGTTTGAAAGATGAATGATATATGATGAGGTTTATCTATGAGGTGAGACGGTAGGTTAAAGAAATTTCAGATCAAATTTTAATACATGTCATTGCTGCTCTCAAAGGTCAAAGGAAAGATGCATTCTTTAAAAATTTGCCTATTTCTTTTTTTCCATAGTATTACATTTCCTAAATAGCAATAATTAAAAAGAAATAGGAGTTAAGATTAAAGTATGTGAAATGCCAGATATTGGCCAAAACCTGGAGGAAACTGATGAAATATTTCTGTTTGAAGGCTGGAACCAAACACAATCTCATCCATATCTGCAGAAGCACTGACAAAACAACAAGGTTCTTCCTGGCTTCCAGGAGAGGGGAACAGCGTTTAATCAATAAATGCTGAGCTGACGAAAGGTTTTTGCTAAGAATATCTATAGGAAGTAATGTAAAATGTGACACCTTCTAGAACCCTATCAAGAATGTCAACATTTTAAAGATATGTTTGCATTAATACATCCTTCTCAAAGTAAAAACAATATAAAAATACAGATAAATATATCCTCTGTTAATATTTTATTATTTCAGTAACTAGAGTGAATACAATAAATCCTAGAATTAGAATCAAGACATTAAATAAAGTATTCCTTTAGGAAGATAACTCAATTTGAGATAAAGTGTACATCTTGAAAGAACCAGGGTTTAGATATCAGTCAGATCTGTTTTTGAATTACTAGGCTACTCTCTAGCTATCTAAATTTAAAGAAGTTATATGACTTATCTGAGCCAGTTTATCTGTAAACCTGGGAACGTAACATTTGCTTATTTTTATTGTGTGACAACTAAAATATAAAATATAAAATATAGACAAAATACCCTGTACAACATCTGCATATAATAGGCACATGGCAGAATATTGTAGGCAATATTTAGCTTTTTTAGAGTTTATCTGGTTAAGTGTAATTTAGTATAATTTCAGGATTACTAAGGATATGGACCTAGCTAGAATCATTTTGGTTTTGTTTGTTTGTTTTACAAGCCCAAAGAATCTGGTTATGTTAGACAGAAGAGGTTCACTTGGAAGGACTGAAAGCAGCCTGGAGAACAGATAAGAGTGCCGGAGAAACAGGGTGCAGGGGAAAGAAGTCAGACACAATAGGAGCCAGTTTGGCTCAAGATTTCTGGCCTCAAGAACTTGAGACTTATTTGGTTGCAACTTCGAGATGAATTTGCTTCATGCCATATTTTTCTATCCCATGCGACTCAGTTCGGAATTTGGAGATTCAAGAGAACGAGCCGGGTTGGTTTAGTTTGAGTCACTGACCATCTTTGCTCTGGGGGAGGCAGCACCTCAGCTTCTGGCCCTGTCAGTATTACTTGCAAGAGAAAAAAGTAATTCCTCTTTCCGAAGGTCAAGCTGTTGAGAAAGGCAAAAATTGAATTAGTTAATTAAAATGACAATTAAATGTTAATATAAAATTTAATGATTTAAAATTAAAATGTCACTATGAATTTCCAAGTGACCGCCTTGACTCTTGAACAAATTGGGAAATCATTGAATGAAATTATTTGGGGGTCAAATAAAGTTTTAGTATCAAAATAGAGAATGAGAGGTGGTGTTAACCTCACAAATATGGCCCAAGGGAGTCATTCACCAGTGACTGGCAGAGCCCTGAGATTCCTCTGATGTACCCCAACAGTGGATGGGGTGGGGGGCGGGGCTAAGCTTCTGGACTTCCCTTCCTATTTCAACTGGTTCACTCTGTTTTTCTATATAATGATATTCCACATAAATTGCACTTAATAAAAACAGTTCTGATGCTAAAACAAATGCATAAGACCACTAAACAAAGAACTTGCTCACACTGCAGAACAAAGGAATAATATCCTGGCCCAGGAGTCTGCATATTCTACAGCATCCCTGGTACTGTGGAGGAAATGAGGTGCTAGCTTTCTGCTTCACTATAGAACCGTGTTTGCTAAATAGGTGACAAATGGTCCATTTATGCTGGTCTAGTATTTTCCACTTTTGCTAAGACCTGTAATGAGCATCAACTCATTTGATCTTTTGGAGGGCAAGGAACCTAATGTCAGCTGCATGCATACACCACTGCTGACAAATTGAAGTGTGGAAAGATGAAATCCCCATGGCAATACTGGAACTCAGTTGTTCTGACTCTTAATGGAGTACTTATTAACCTATAACAATATATTCAATTTAAAAATCAGCTGAAATCCTTTTCCATAGATAAAAATTAAGTGGGCTCTTATTTAATAACGGAAAGAGTAGAGCTGCTGTTGTTGGATTGGGGTGAAGGACCTGGGTTCCTCTCAGCCTTCCCCATTTCCCTTCCTGTGGAATGCCAGCAGGACCCCAGCGGTCCCTTAGAAAAGTGGTGCTCTGCATTTCACAGCACAAACACCAGTGCAGCTTTATTTTCCCAGGATTTGCTCCACATCGTGTAATTTTGTTCTGTGCAGCTCGGATCCCAGAGGTCAGCTCTAGTTAAGGAAGTGGAGCAGGTGGCACTGTTAAGAAAATAGGCTAGGGACAGGAAGGCAAGAGGCTTCTTTGGTTTTCTTTTCCTAAAGTTGACATTGATTTATGGTGCTGCCTAAAGCAAGGCATGGGACTCGCATGCCGCCATTTCTGTATTATGAAAAGACACCAGGGGACCTTTTGTAGAGTGTTTCTGTGTTAACCTGAGAAAGCCCCCCAGGATCGAGTGTTCTCTTTCCAGTCATAATTACAACATTTGAAAGGGTGTCCATGGTCCAAACCAAAGTTATTCTCACTTTGCACCAGTCCTTCAAGATTTTGTTCTTCTGTATGAATAGCTCCTAATGGAATTAGTTAAATGTTTTCATACTTGCTTTATCTGAACAAGCCTTGTTATAATCCTCCTTCCTCTCCCACTCATGGTATGAAATTCAAGTCCACTCTGCATGTACCACATCACATATACAGATACGCATTCATATACATATTGCTATGTACACACTACTCAACTGAACCAAACACAGGCCTACAAGTGTTTTCAGTTTTATAAAACTAGTGTCATATTTGGTGGAGGACTCAGGGCCTAGGATCAAATGTTGCTGGACTGCCAGCACTATACAGAGAAGGGACACTCAGAGGAGTGGGCAAGATCAAGTGGACTGGATGACTTGTCAGGTATGAAGAGTGAGGAGGCAAAGGTGATTCAGATTATGAAGGAGGAAGGAGGAGGAAGAGTCCTTATTATAGGGAGAACTGGCTGAAGTTTCACTGTCAGGAAGTATCAGGAGCTTAAAGGGAGGTGCAGCTGTGGGTAACAGAGACAGGTTGGAGAGAAAAATGAAAAGAAATTGAAAAAACTTTGTGTAGAGATTTGACTAGGCATCACTTTGTCTCTCATATATAAGATTAATAATATGATTATAATTAAATCGGTCAGGTATTCAGGCATTTTCTTGCACAGATGTGTGTATGTGTGTGTGTGTGTGTGTGTTCATGATGACTTTTGTTACCTGTTGTTTACCATTCTGTATCATAGGCAGATCTTGTTGACCATGTGTTAAAGAAAGAAAATGGAGGTTTTGAGAAGAACAATGCATTGGGAGTGTTATGTAAGTTGGGTTTTGCTAGAGGAACAGAACAAATAGAATGCATCTATGCATAGAAAGAGATTTTTTATAAGAAATCATATTGTGCAATTATGGACGCTGGTAAATACAAAATCTGCAATGTGGGATGTTTGGCTCAGATCCAGCAGCTCCAATGGAGCAGTTCCTGTTGGAAGACCAGACACTTGGAGACCCAGGAGAGCCAATGGTGCAGGTAAAATCTGAAGTCATTCTCCAGGAGAATTTCCTGTTGCTCAAGGATGCTGGTTTTCTTGTTCTATTCAAGCCCTCAACTGATTAGATACCCCCAGCTCCCATTATGGAGGGCAATCTGCTCTACTCAAAGTTTGCCAATTCAATGTAAATTTCATCCAAAAACACCTTCCAAGTAAGTTGACACATTAAATTAGCCATCACAGGCAGGAAGGATAAAGGTATAGAAATTGAGATTATTTTATGTTCCAGGAAGAATGATGAATATTTTGGGAACCGAAACATGTCCTATGGATACATTATACTTTACTTTGAATTCCAGTGTTTTTACTTTCATTTTTCCAATACTAATCATAATATCTTGTTTATCCTTCTTTCCACAGGGCCTAGAAGATTAGTGGCACAGGGTAGGTGCTCAATAAATATGTGGATAAATTTTGAGTATATTATAATTTACAATGTTGGACAGTTTGCTGACAATTCTTTCTTAAAAGGGAGACTTATTCACTTGATCATAAATTTTATAAAGTATGTGTAGGAAGAAGAGAACTAATTTGTACAAAGTGATGCCTTTGACTCAGGTTTTCTGATTGCACCTTCCCATCCACAAAAACTTTCTATAGTAAGGGATATCCAGAGATATAAGGGAGAAAAGAAGAGATTTAAATTATTCCTACTTTATTGCATCTCCCCGTATTTCATTCCCCTCAACCCAAATGCCCTTTAGAATTCTCTGATCATTTGTAATTTAAGTGATGAGAAAATTCAATATTCGATATATAAATTTATATTAGTATGTTTGGAGATATGTATATGTGTGTATATATATGATGTATTTATCAATCATAATCCCCTAATGGCAAATATAGGGTATCTTATCCTGTTTAAATTAGTACTGGTCATTAGTCGAACCACATGCTCCTGGAAACTACTTAATGAATTTATGAATTTTGTTTATATTAATGTGCTTCTCCTAGGTTTGTCCAAGTCAGAAAACTTTGCCCCTAATGCTTGATGCATCCTGTGATTCTGCATTCTTTCATCTTCTTACTCTCCTCCCCACCTGCCGTGACGCTGCCCCCATCCTCCCTTCGGGCCCATGGCAGCCACACCCCTGCTTCCACCTCGCTCCTCGCCACTGGACACACTTCCCTGCTTCCAGCTCAGGAAATTTTCCAACCTTGAAACTGCCTTTATTTCCTGCTCCAGATTCTGTTGTGACTGTTCATCATCTACCGGGGAAAATCCAAATCCTGGCTCCTCTCTTTGCTGTGAGCCTCATCTTTTCAGCATCAAGTTTTACCTTGCTGCAGCCACAGATCTGCTCATCTGTTCATTTACATGTCCCCCACTAGCTACAGTACTTTCCCTTTGCTCTATCTGGCAAACTCTCATTCTGTTTCAAATCTCAGTTCAAATGCTCAATATATTTAACTTTTAAATTTGAAGTCACTCACGACTGTAGCTAGACATACATTCTCTTCTACTTTGCTGTGGCCCCGATGAAAGTGTACATAAGGCCATGACACTATAAAAATATTACATGGTGTTGAAGTCACTTGTATGCATGTGTATGTATCATTCAGAACTATAAGCTCTTTGGGAGACTGCATATTCTTTATCTTCAAATTGCTTGCATTTAGCAGAATCCTCAGGGCATGCCAGGAGCTGAATAAATATTTGCTAAATAAACAAATGAATAGACTCTGCTGTACCTCTTGTTACAATGACAACTCTCAATTGAAACTGTCATACATTTATGGGCTGTGCTTCATCTTCAGCTCAGGGAATCATTGTTTCTGAAAAACAATAGTTAACTGTGGTTAACAATAGAAAGTGGAAATTGCACCCTCTTCTTCCCATTCCTGTCCAGTTATTCCCTTCCAGCTTGGGAGTGAATGCCAATTTGGGACATGAAAAGATTTGTAAAAGACAGCCTGAGTAACAACAAATCCTGTGCTTTCTTTTCTTTTAGATATCACTTTGCTCACATTTTTTATTTTTCTCAGTTTTGTTTCATGTATGTTAAATTTGAAGCAGAACGAAGTCATTGGAGCATGAATGCAAGAGTACCTTAACTTCCTCCTTACTATGTTAAAAATACATTCACATGTATTCACACACACCAAAATAATTGTTCTAGATGGGAAGTAATTAAAGAATCAAGCTTACGTAAAGGTGATCAAGTTTTAAATTTCCTCTTTTGGGGGGAGTGAGTAGGAAAGGTTTGAAAGTATAGCTGAACAAATCACATTACCTTTGTCTGAGTCACACATTTGCTCGTAGGGGTTTGCTTGGGAGCAAGATGGATGTACACTCCCTCGGCTGATCAAATTCCTTGGAATATGTAGAACAGAGACTTAGTTAGTTATCTTATAATTAACACAGAAACCTGGCTCCTGGCTCACTGCCTTCTAAGTGAGCTAATCTGTGCTCGAATGCTGCATATCCTACTATAAATGATAGTTCTCTAGCCTGTCTATATATTAGCTCAGCCTGGTCTCCATTTCTGAGTTAATATTTCTTGGTGCCTTCTGTGTTAAATTAAGCCTGTTTGTCTACTACTCCCAAGGTAATTTAACTTTATGGGTCATGAGTTTCTTCCCAGGAACCCTGCCAGAGGTGTCAGGTATAAGGGATGAAGACTGGGAATGAAGATGGGTGTGTGGATGGGAAGGAGTGAATCTCAAAGTTTCTGGCTGGTGCAAGTCCAGGATTTTTAAGGACATGAGTAATTCTTTGTCTTTTAAAGGGCAACCTATAAACATACAGGTTTCTGGTGACAGATACAACTAACATTCAAGGATGCAACTCACAAACAGCAAACCATGATTTGTTGCTTTTATAGAATAAGGTCAGTATGACTTCATTATAGCTCTGAGCTAATGTATTTCATAAAAATCATCTAGTATGTTTTAAGATTTGAAGGAAGATAATTATTAGAGGTCATGGCCAGAATTTTAGGGAATTAATGTGTTAGGATTTGGACAGCCAAATATATATACTTTCTTAATTGTCAGAGCCATTTTTTAGTGTTGCTATTATTGTTCTCATTTTACGTGTGAGAATATTAAAGTTCACATAGGAAGAGAGACTTGTCCATAGTAAATAAGTGATAGGACCAGAATTCAACTTCCATTTAGTTTGACCTCAAAGCCAGACTCTTTATACCACACTGTTAATCATCATTTGGCTAAAAGAGATTTGTCCCTCAGGCCACTTACTCTGGTTTCAATAGTAATCTCTATGCCTGAGGGAAATGTGCCATTGACCACAAAGTCTACAAATGATCAATCACACCAGTTTCCAATGTACTCGCTTTACCACTCTGCTCTCCTCTGATGGGGTAGGCTCCAAGTCATGCTATGGGTGAGCTTGAAGAGGTTGGCTTTTAGGTGATTTGAAACAGAGAAAGGCAATTCTTGGTTACCTGTTTATCCCCAAACTACGAGTTCATGGCCTCAAATCAGTGTTTCAACTCTGGCTTAACATTAAAATAACCTGTAAAAGGAAACAAAAAATACCCAGTGTTCCCATTCCCTACCCCCTCCAAGCATGCACCAAAACAAATTCTAACCCATTTATTCTGATATTTACTTTTTCTTTTTTTTTTAGTTTTCTATGTGATTCTAAAAATACATTCTGTGGTTGAAAACAGAGTTTTCCATCACAGCAGTTGGTGCCTTGTATTATTCCAAAGCAACTATACTGACAAATAAAAATGGGGTAAAAGAATGCAAAAAGATTGTATTTGATTTTTAATTCAAGAGAAATTTTGGTAATTCATGATATCTCATTTAGGTGCTTCTCCCCACACATAAATAAAGCAAGATTGGAAATTTGTTTCAGTTCAGTAAAAATTTGTAGGTGCCACAGAAGATACAAAAAACAATGTAACTCCTTTTATTTAAGGAACTTAAAACCCAACAGAGCAGATAAAATGTGCCTGTAAAAAGCTGTACATCTGTCTAAACTTTGTGAAGCCAGTTGATAATCATCCCATGTTTATAAGTTGGACAATTACATTGTTTCAAGCAGGAGGAATGGAATGTGGAAAGCATTAGTTGCTTTAGAAAGCACCTTGTACTTGGAAAGGTCAGGTTGTTCGGTGTGGCTCGAGTGCAGAGAACAAAGCAGAGACCAGTGGGCAATGAGACTGGAGAGGGGCAACACCTAGCAAACCAAGTATTGTCTTACCTTCTGGCTCATATTTATTTACAAAACACACATTTCCTTTTCTTTCTTTCATTTGGCCTCATATTTTCCTCTCTTCCATCTGCTCTCTGTCTTTCATTTGATTGATTATAATCGGTTATTCATAATGAAAATAATAATACTATTAGTATTAATAGCTTTCATTTCTTTCTAAATGTCACTCATTATTGTCCCATTACATTTATTTTTACAACAATCCTACAAATTATGTAATATTATTCTTCTCATTTCATATGTGAGAAACCAGAAGCCCAAGGGCACTGAGCTAATGAGTAGAATTGAACTAGCAGAAAGTGGTCCAAGTGTTAGGGGACTTCAGCAACTAGTTGTGGAGCCTCAGAAAACTGCATGGTGGCCTCGGCAAATGGGAACTTTGGGAGGGTGGGGGAATGGCAGTAGAACAGTCTTGCCATTGAGGTGTGAAAGTGTTCTCCTTTCTTCTATGCTGCCCCTTCCACTTCACTCACAGTGGATATCGAAACATGGGGCTGGGAAGAACTCTGGCTTTCATAAATCATGAGTCAGTTTTGTAACTGATATTTGATTTCAGAGTATATTGCTTTGTATTGTGTCTTTGTATTGTATTAAAAGGAAGAACAAGTTTTACCTTTTACGAATAGCAATTAACAGAAAAGAATAATTTGAATGTATGTTGAGATAAGTTACATGTGACTGAATGGTTGAGAAATTATTTTGTTTTATATTTGAAGAGGAGAGAATTTACATGGAGGCTACCAGCTGCCTTTCCCCTACAGTGAGGGAGGGTACAGCCTGCCAAACCAAAGCACAACCCCTCAGGCTACATTCCAGTTTCAACAGTTACTAGCTATTCAACTGTGGACCAACAACTTAAACTCACTAAACTTTGTTTTCACCTGTAAAATGGGGATGAAATGGACTAAATTGATCATGTTACAGTTATTGTCTTATAAAACCACCACTGATGTCTACTTCTTATCAAGGAATTGGGACACCTATTATTTCAGATCAGGAGATCAAAGAGACTGCACCACTGAGTTCTGCAGAACTCCAACCACAGGAGTCCACACCACAAAGACAGGCAGGCAAAGAAAAGCATCCTGAGATACAGAAACCAACAAAAAGTGTCACCTAAAATGAGGTGACAAAGGAACAACCCCCAATTGAAAGGAAATGAGGAATCCCCAGGAAAAGAGATAAATGAAATTGAGGCAAGCAATCTACCACACATAGAGTTCAAAATAAGGGTTATATGGATGCTCAAGGAACTCAGTGAGAAATACAGGGAGCTTTATGGGAGCTACAAGGAAATTTGTGGGAACTACAGCAGCATGGAAAAGATATAGAAACTATGAATAAGAACCAGGAAGAAATGAAGGACACAATATCTGAAATGAAGAATATATTGGAAGGAGTTAAAAGCAAGATGGTAAAACAGAGAACTGAATCAGTAACATGGAAGACAAGGTAGAAAAAAACAGCCAGTAAGAGCAACAAAATGAAAAAAGACTAAAAAAAAACAAGGATATTTTAAGAAAGTTTCAGGACAACATGAAATGTAACATTGGTATTATAAGAACACCAGAAGGAGAAGAAAAGGAGCAAGGGACAGAAAACCTGTTTGAAAAAATAATGGCAGAAAACTTCCTTAACTTGGTGAGGGAAAAAGTCATGCAAGTGCAGGAAGCACAGAGGGTCCCCATCAAGATAAACTCAAAGAGGCCCAATGTCAGATACATCATAATTAAAATGGCAAAATTTGGAGACCAAAAGGAAATTTTAAAGGAAGCAAGGGAGAAACAGCTAGTAGCATACAAGAGAGCTATGATAAGGCTATCAGTTGATTTCTCAAAAGAAACACTGCAAGCCAGAAGGTACTGGAATGAAACAATCCAAGTAATGACAGGCAAAGGCCTGCAACCAAGACTACTATATCCAGCAAGGCTCTCATTTAAAATGGAAGGCAAAATAAAGAGCTTCCCAGACAAAAGAAGGCTAACAGATACATCTCCACCAAACCAGCACTACAAGAAATGTTAAAGGGACTGCTTTAAGAAAAAGAAGAAATAGAGAGACAAAGAAAGAGAAACACAGGTACAAAGGGAAAAATGGCAATGAACAAGTACCTATCACTAATAACCTTAGATGTAAATGGATTAAATGCTCCATTCAAAAGGCATAGGTAGCTGAGTGAAGAAAACACAATCCACATATACACTGTTTATAAGAGACCCACCTTAGAATAGAAGATCTACACAGGCTGAAAGTGAAGGAAGGGGAAAAATTATTCCAAGTAAATGGAATGAAAAAAAAAAAAACTAGAGTAGCTATATGTATATCAAACAAAATAGAGTTCAAAACAAAGGTCATAACAAAAGACAAAGAAGGTTGCTACATAATATATAAGACAGGGGTTTAACAAGAGGATGTAACCCTTTTAAACATATATGCACCCAACACAGGAGCACCTAAACACCCAAGGAAAATCAAGGAGGACTTTAAAAAGAGATCAACAGCAATATAGACATCATAGGGGATTTTAACACCCCACTGTCAACAATGGATAGATCTTCCAAACAAAGAATCAACAAGGGTATTTTGGCATTGAACAACACTCTAAATCAAATGTACTTAATTGATATTTATGAAACATTTCACCCCAAGGAAGCAAAGTATACTTTTCAAATTCATATGGATAATTTTCAAGGGTAGATTAAGTGGTAGGACACAAAACAAGCCTTTGAAATTCCAAGAAAATTGAAATCATATCAAGGATCTTCTCAGATCAAAATGGCTTGAAACTAGGAATCAACTTTAAGGAAAAATGCTAAAAAAATATTCCAATACATAGAGACTGAATAACATGTTATTTAGTAATGAATGGGTTAACAATGAGATCAAGAAAGAAATAAAAAATATATCTGGAAACAAACGGCAATAAACACACAACAAACCAAAACTTATGGGACACAGCAGGAAGTTCATAGCAATACAGGCCTGACTAAAGAAGATAGAAAAATCACAAATAAATAACCTAACCCTACATCTACAAGAGCTAGAAGAACAACAACAAACAAAGCCCAGAGTGAGTAGAAGGAAGGAAATAATCATGATCAGAGCATAATTAAATGACAGAGAGACAAAAAAATCCAAAGAATCAATGAGTCCAGGAGCTGTTTCTTTGAAAGGATAAATAAAATTGACAAACCTTTAACAAGACTCATCAAGAGAAAAAGAGAGAGGACTCAAATAAATAAAATCAGAAATGAAAGAAGAGAAGTAACAACCAATACTACAGAGATACATAGTATTGAAAGAAATTACTATAGACAACTGAATACCAAGAAACTGGACAACCAAGGGGAAATGGACAAATTTCTGGAAATATACATCTCTCAAAACTGAATCAATAAAGCAGAAAGCCTGAACAGTCTGATAACAACTAGTGAAATTGAAGCAGTAATCAAAGAACTTCCAGCACACAAAAGTCCTGGACTGGATGGCTTCACAGGTGAATTTTACTTAACACTCAAAGAACTAAGACCTATTCCAAAAAATTCAAGAAGAGGGAAGTCTCTCAAACTCTTTTTATAAGGCCAGTGTTATCCTAATTCCAAAGCCAGGTAAAGACACAAACTAGAAAGAAAATTACAAGCCAACATCTCTGATGAACATAGACGCTAAAATCCTCAACAAAATATTGGCAATGTAGATTCAGCAATACCTTAAATAGATCATACACCACGATCAAGTGGGATTTATCCCAGGGATGCAAGGATGGTATAACATTTGCAAATCAATAAATGTAGTACATCACATAAACAAAATGAAAGAAAAAAATTACATAATCATGTCAATAGATACTGAAAAGACATTTAACATAATCCAGCACCCACTTATGAGAAAAACACTCAGCACAGTGGGAATAGAGGAAGCACACCTCAACACATGAGAAACCTGCTGCCAACATAATATTCAATGGGCAAAAACTAAAAGCATTTGCCTTAAGACTAGGAGTAAGACAAGGGTATCTTTTTTCACCACTACTATTCAACCTAGTACTGGAAGTTCTAGTCATAGCAATTAGACAAGAAAAATAAATAAAATATATCCACTTGAAAGGAGGAACTAAAACTGTCATTATTTGCAGACAACATGATAGTGTACATGGAATACCCTATAGTCTCCACCAAAAAACTACTTAGCCTGATAAGTGAATCTGGCAAAGTAGCAGGATACAAAGTCAATATTCAGAAATCAATGGCATCTTGTATACTAACAATCAATTATCAGAAAGAGAAACTAAGAGAAAAAATCCCATTTACTATAACAAGAAAAGTAAAGTGCCCAGGAATAAATCTAACCAAGGAGATGAAAGACCTGTACTCAGAAAACAACAGAACACAGAAGAAAGAAACTGAGAAAGGTAAAATAAATGGGAGCATATACTGTGTTCATGGATTGGATCCATGAACATGGATTGGATCATTAAAATGTGCACACTACACAAAGCAATGTATAGACTCAAAACAATTCCTATTAAAACTCCAATGGCATACTTCACAGATCTAGAACATACATCCCCAAAAATTACATGTAACCCCAAAATACCCTAAATAGCCTCAGCAATCATGAGAAAGAAGAACAAAGTTGAAGGGATCACAATACCTGATATTAAACTTTACTAGGCTGCTGTAATCAAGACCATATGGTACTGGCATAAGAACAGACACATAGAACAATGGAACAGAATAGAGAACCCAGAAATAAACCCATGCCCTTATGGTCAATTAATATTTGACAAAGGGGACATGAGCATAAAATGGAGTAAAAACAGTCCTTTCAATAAATGGTGTTGAGAGAACTGGACTGGTACATGCAAAAAAAAAAAAAAGGAAACTAGACCACCAACTTACACTATACACTAGAATAAACTCAAAATGGATAAAAGAGTTAAATACGTTGTGATACCTTAAAATCCTAATGGAAAACATAGGCAGTCAAATTTCAGACCTCGCAAATAACAATATTTTTGCCAATATATCTCCTAGGCCAAAAAAAATGAAGGAAAATTAAACAAATGGGACTATACCAAATTAAAAAGTTGCTGCATGTCTAAAGAAATATCATCAAAATGAAAAGAGAACCAATTGTATGGAGAACATATTTTCCAATGATACATTATATAAGGGGTTGATCTCCTAAATATATAAACAACTCATATGTCTCAACAGGAAGACAAACAACCAAATTAAAAGATGGACAAAGCACCTGAATAGACACTTCTCCAAGGAGAACATACGGAGGGCCCATACACATATGGAAAGATGCTCAACATCACTACCCATCAGAGAGATGCAAATTAAAAGCACAATGAGATATCACCTTACACCTGTCAGAATGGCCATCACTAATGAATCAACAAACAACAAGTGCTGGCAAGGATGTGGACAAAAGGGAACCCTAGTGCACTCTTGGTGGGAACGCAGGCTGGTGCAGCCACTGTGGAAAACAGTATGGGATTTCCTCAAAAAATTAAAAACTGAACTTCATTATTACCCATTGATTACACTGATGGTAATATACCCTAAGAATCCTGAAAAATCAATTTGAAAAAACTTACACACCCCTGTGTTTGTAGCAGCTCTATTTATAATAGCTAAGTGTTGGAAACAGCCCAAGTGATCATCAGTAGATGATTGTATTTAAAAAATGTGGTACATTTACACAATAGAATACTATGCAGCAGTAAGAAAGAAGTCCACCTTTTGCAACAGCATGGATGGAGCTGGGAATTATTATGCCAAGTGAAATAAGTCAGTCAGTGAAAGACAAATACCGTATGGCCTCACTTATAATGGGAATCTAACAAACAAAATAAACTATTGAGCAAAATAGAACCAGAGACATGGAAACATGGAACAGACTGATAGCTGTGGGAGGGAAGGAGGGAGAGAGGAAATGGTGGAGGGAAGGGGAAAGGGGCAGTCAAAGAACACGTATGAATGACCCATGGACACGGACAACGCAGGGGGGTTGACTGTGGGCTAGAGGGGTGGGTTGGGTGAAGGGGAGCAAAAAGAAAAATAAATAGGACAACTGTAATATAATAAACAATGAAAAGAGAAAATTAGGCAATGATGTATTTCATGTAAATAAATGACAATTAACAGATGTGAAATAAAAGGCAGATTGAACACACCCATTTGAGTGAATTAGATTCGAAGTTTGATGATAACCAGCTTGACCACTAGTTTCTTTAAACCATATTCAAGTTTTACAACTTTCCTACATTACTGCCTCTCACTTAAAGAATAGGATTGAATACGTTTACCTTCCAATTTGTAAATATAATACAATTCAATATATAGGTAACCATAACAAAATAAAATCAAGTCTTCATGAAAATAACCATGTTGTCACTGGGAAATTTTGTCTTTAATATTCAAATCCACAAATATTCAACTCATAAAAAGAATAGCATGTTTTTTTCTAATTTAACTTTTGGAAAATAGGTTTTCTTTCATTTCCCTAAGTTCCAGGAACCCAAACAAAAAAGAATAATGGCACTTCGAACACATTCTCGAACACATTATTAAATTGCTTCATTTGGCAGATACACTGGTTCCCTTTTTAACCTTTTCCTAAAAGCTAAGTTGTCTTTAAAATAATCATTCTTTCATCAGAAGATTAATGTTCACTGAAATTTGCAACTTTGTAGGCTCAGAGAGCATGTGAAATACATTTCCATCAGGAAAATGTTAGTACAATAAAACGTACTCTTGTGTTAAAATATATCTTATTAACATATAAAATTGCTTGTTTTATCTTTTGTTATCTAGATTTTTTAAATTTACAAATATTTCTTTAAATGAAATAACTTCAAAAATTATCATGAGACTGAAATTATGAATTCCAAGAAAGACCATGAATTTGTGATATATTTCTTGAGTTGTGCCTCATGCTGAAGTTTGAAATTTTACATTTTTATTCTTTATTTGGGTAAATATTCTTTATTTGGGTAAATAAAAGACATTAATAACAACAACAGAATGCTCAAAACTTCTTGCTACTGATAGTCAACAATTGTTAATTAATTAGGTAGGAGATCACACCATAAAGAAACCTGCTTTATAAATCCAGAAATTTTACTTTTAACTAAAGAACATTAATGTGAATTGCTGAGAGATGGAAATAGAAAGAACAACGTATAGTGAATAATTTTGTGATAATTTTACTACTGTTGGAATCATTTAAGAAAAGTGTTCCATAAAAATCCCACCACAGAATCAAGATGCTAATGTTATACCTCATTTATTGCCAGTATATTCAGTGACATTTTATAATGTACATCTGTCATCCAGAGATATAAATGAATGAGGTGAAGCATAGAATTTACCCTCAGGAATTTCCATTAGAGCCCCCAAAGTATAATATTTATGAGGTCAGAATCAATTAATCAGATAGCTGTATTTGCTTTTCAGCTCAGCAGGCTGCCTGCTCCACCAAAATGTTGCATTTGAAAATTTCTTTCACATTTGGCAAAAGAGTGCATTTGTAAGTGCTACATAAGAGCTATTTTGTAAATCAATTATTTTAGTAACACAGAGTGTATTCGGCAGTAATTCATGGTCTAACGGGAGAGAACATGAAACATGTTCCTATCAGAAATGTTCATCTCAGTAGGAGTCCTAAATATTCTCTATGGGCGGTGGTGGTCTCACCCAGCCCACAGCTTTCTGAATAAAAGGCAGTTAGGGAAGAAATCCAGGCTTGTCCTTGTTCTGCATGGTCATTCAAACTTGGGTGCGGTCCAGTTACAAGAGATTGTTGCAGAGCAGAGCCCATTGCTGTCAAAAACAATCTGGGCAGAAAGGATAAGGACGATAAGAATCTTATAGTGGGGGGGGGAGAATCTTATAGTAGAAATGACTGTCCTGATAAAGAAGGTCCGCACAAAGTGACCCTCAGAACACGTAATAAATGGTAGCTGCTGTGCTGTTTATAGTGGGCTGCCAGCACCTCTGCCCAGAAAGCAGGTCTCAGAGCAGTTTTAGAAGTGGATGAATTAGAGGAATTCTGACAGTAAAAATAGAATATCTTTTTTTGTTCTTTTGCATTAGAGGAGCAATACCATGAGGACGGTCCTCAATTAATAAAAATTCTGGTAATGATTTTTTCTATGATTTGGCTACTTGGATAGACATTAGATACTATAGATAAAGGGTGTAGGTAATATAAAAATTTAATCAAGAGACAATATACTAATTTTATCAAGTCTAGAATTTACATTAGACATTACATTACATTTACATTAAACTTCTATTACTTGCCTGATAGGTCCTAGGTATGGTGTGCATGTATGCAGAGGTGTGTATATGTGAAGAGTTGGTGGCTGAGTACAGAGAAGTCAGTGAGCACTCATGGACATAGATACCTGCGATGTGCAGTGAGTAAGGTCTGCTAGTATAACCCAGATAAACGAGCTGCCTTATAGTGCACTCGGCATGGCATTGCACTAAAACAGAACAAGAAACCCACATACCACACAAGAGACTTACTACAGGCAGCAAAGTAATATTTCTTTCTCATTTCCTTTCTGAAGCAAGCTTAAAGAAATCATGGAAAAAAACCCAACTCTTCTTCTATAAAGCTATAAATCCATGAACTATAGTTGCCATCACAGAATTTACACTTCTTAAGGAAAGAGATTTTCACTGGTTTGATTGGGAAGTGCTTCTCTTAAACCTAAAAAGTGACCAGTGAATATCTGTCAAATAAATGGACTAGAGTTTGAGTAGCATTGGATGTAGGTTTAATCTAACTGCATTCAGCCAAGTAGGAGGAAAACCTTTTTTCTTATTTCTTTGCTTTTCTCTTCTTCCAACTACATCTCTTGGGCTCCACTTTCCATAGGAAAGGAAGGACTAATCCAAAATGCAGAGAGAAACACTGTCAATCATGCTCTTTTAAGAGTTCAAGGGTTGTGTCCTGAAGATTTAAAAATGCTATTATGAATTCTTGACGGTTCCTTCGGATTATACCCAATTTTTGCCTGATATACTGACTTTTATCCCTAAGCCCATTTAAGCAGATGCTGTTCTGAAATACAATGAGGCTGGACAGACACATGCCTAGACATGCAGCAAACAAGTATCACCAAAATTAGGTGGCACAAGTTTACTTGAAGTGCTTGACTTTGAGGAAAGTTTAGAGGTTAGAGTAGCTCGCACAGTCTATAGAACCTTCCTACATAGATAGCATGTTAGGAGTGGTGAAGCTGAATGAGGAAAGGGCAGGTCATCTCCATAAATAGAAGGCTGCCAATATCACAGAGAAGGGAGATCATAGGAGCCCATCAACTTTGCACAGTTGATAAGCAGAAGCTGAAAAGAAAGAGTTAAGTGCTAAATCACCACACACACTCAGTATGTATGACTCTGGAATATGCCCTGGTCATCACAACTGTCATAACATGGAATGCACGCTGCACTGAATTGACGCTGGGTCCCAGAGGCAATCTGCCCCTCTGATGCTGAGCAATCTGCACCTCTGAGAAAAGTGCCTGACATGAAGCACCCTTCTTTCAGCCCCAACTGATAACGTTGGTCCATTTCCACAGCAAGGGCAGGCTTGGGCCCCAGTATCTCTGTTTTGAAATATGCATGCCAAATTGTTGTATTCTGACCTTGAGGTGTTATGATTTTTCCAAATATATACTACTTGGTGTAAAATTAATTAGCTTTCAGAGATGTCAGTGTTTGCAGAAGAGGGAACATCACACTTTATCTGATGCTACAATTCAGAATGTGTGGATGTCTTTCCTGACAAATTAGGGTATATTTCAATAGTTTCAACTTTTCTGAGATGACTATATGTTTTGTTTCTTCAACAAATACTTAATAACCCAAGATTTGTCATATTTTAATCCATTAAAAGTTTTATTGGTTTATACCAAAAATTTTTATTTCCCTAACGTTCTGAATTCTTTTTGCTTGTACACATGTAGAAAGAAAACTTCTGGAATGCTTTAAAAATAACTGAAATTACTTGTAACAGAAAGGGCAGATATCTAAATAAAAGGAAAATTTAGAGTTGTACTTGGGCTGACCTTGGTAATAAAAATGCCAGTGACAAAGTAATACAAAAAGAAAAAAAATAAAAGAAGGGCAAGTCATTGAAGTCATAAAAACCTTGAGAGCGGGTATTGCACTATGTTTGATATCTTAATACTATATTTCATTAAGTGAGTAGAGCAATTCCATGCAAAGTATTAGACACCTTTTTTTTTGAAATTATCTAGTCTCCCCTTAGGTGCCATTTTCATTTCATTTTTAAATCTGGAGAAATGTTTTCAGATGCTACTGACAGTGAGAATCATCTTCACATGTATACTTTGGACTCAATTTCAGGATGTGTTGGCTGGGAGTCAATTTCAACATGGGAAATGGTATACTTTTTTACTGAGAAGGGACTTGGCGTGACACAGTGCATAGAATGGCACATTAGGAATAGTGGGCAAATGAGGGAAAAGTTGAAGTCAAAAGGGTGGAATAGGATGATCAGTCTTTTTCATTTTAGAGCAAGTGAAGTAAGATAGAAAACTGAAGACAGACTTTATTTGAAAATGCCAATGTTGGCTGATAACCTAAAGGAAATATTTCTCCTATCATTTTTTGAAGTTACTCTCTCTGCTATAAGTACTCAATGGAAATTATTTTATGTCACTCTTCACCCCCTGTTTTTGAGCACTAATATCATGTAGTAAGGCAACCAAACTTCCAAGAGAATAGCTAAACCATATTTCGAGGCAGAACAAATAAATATGCGCATGAAATACATTATTTTAGGAAAACAAAGATTTTTCCAATATATCTGGGATTGCATTGAAATGGACAAAGTAACCAGCAAGAAGAGAAGACTGTTAGGCCCCAAGGTGTGAAAATTTGAGCATCAGAAAGAAAAATGATAACCAATGGGAACAGATGAACACATTAAAGAAGCTATATTTCTATGATTACACCAAAATAAACAAACTAACAGAAAATGATAAAAAGTATTTGTAATATACTTGAGTTTCTAATGTCATAGAAGAGGCTATTTATTGTGTACTCAAATGGCATGTATCCTACACTGTAGTTTTAGCCAATCGAAAGATTACAAAACATAGAGATACATTTTTATTATTTTTTATTTTATTTTAAGTGCCTTTTCCATTTTTTATTTTTCATTTTTCCATCACCATTTATTCCCCCATATCCTCTTCCACCTCCACCCATCCCCCTCCCATCTGCAATCACCACACTGTTGCATATGGGCAAAATAGAAAATGGAGATGCAGAAAAATATGTAAACTACGGAGAAATTTTGCATGCAGTGTTTAGCACTCCCTATCTTTTCTGTAACAAAATCATGGCTCCATTTGTGGACTAGTATGGTAACTTATACTTTGGTTACCCAGGCTGTAAAACTGTGGTAGTCCTCTTATGAGACAGTGTTTAATAGTATTGTGAAATGCCATATGGTTGTCTGGGAAAGAAAGTTTATAGAGAGAACTGGGACCGAGATTGTGGTGTGGAAAGGTATAATAATCAGGGAAGGTGGTTGTAATTTCTGCCCCTTCTAAAGGGGAAGAGTAACTGCCTTTAATACTGTGGGGAGTTGGAGTCTAGCCCCTAAATAACAATCTCTGCTCACTGCAACCCCAAGACTTCTTTTCAGGGCTTGCTGGGTTTATGTATGCCTTGTAGCTGAGATTCTTTGGCAGCAGTTCATATGGAAGATTATAGGACTTTTTTTTTTTTTTCTTTTGAGGGGGAGGAGTGTGGTAGGACAGGGAGGGAATGTTCATTCCTCACTCCTGATATTTTCTTCCTTGTGGAAGGAGGAACTCTTGCTGGAACATTCCTGGCCTCACTTTGTACTTCAATCTTTCTTTCTCTGGGGGCAGTGGGGCAGGGACAACCTAGATAGCTGAGATCTGAAGGAGAATTGGGCTTGTATAGCCCAGTCCTCTTCTCTTTCATTCGAGTCTTAAGAGAAGATTGTTACTAAGGTGTGGGTGAGTTTTCTACTTCTTAATGCAGAAGTCTTACCTGGGCTGTACCAACCCTCCTTCCCCAAGGGAGAGGACTGCTCCAGGCCAGAGCTGTCAGTGACTTCGTGGGAGTCTGATTCTGTGATTTTATTATTGGTAAGGACACCTTCCCAAAGATAGAAGTCACATTCTGCAGCCTAGTCTTTATCAGGAATACAGGTGCTTGCATCTTTCAACACCTGTGATGTACTCCTCCTGTTCATCATTTCTGAAACTGCAAAATGCCTTATAATCCATGAGGTATTAGATTTTTTTGAAATATGGTATTTTGTTTTTTAATCTACCATTTCTTTGTCTTAGTTCACAATTTGTTCAGATCTTAGATAAGCAAAAAAGGCTGCTATTTATTTGGTCCTAAAGATTCTAATATGTATATAAAAACCAAGTAAAATGCTAATTAGAGAAGCCAAAGTGTTTAACCTGCAGGATATTTTTATTCCTACTCATAGAATATTCCAAAAATAGTAATTACATTAAAGCCACCAAATAGCAAGAAAGCTTGAATTTATTCCAATGCAGCAATGAAAAATACATTGGGAAACAGGGAAAGAAGCATGGCATTTAGAAACAAGACACAGAGCAGTAGGTCAAATCTATGGGGTTTAAAAAGTATTGCCTCCCAGTGAAATACGTGGGGCTTGTTAAAAGTCTACTGTACTTTGGAAGGATGAATCAGGGAGTTCATATTTTATATAGTTTAAAAAAGGGATTAGGCTAATGTGTATATTTTTTCTATACAATAGGAAAACATTGGACTAATATAACAAAATGGCATTGTAAAGAAGTATGAAGCAAAGACATGGAAATAAAAACCACAATACACTTTCTTTGTATGAAGAGACAATGAGGAAACAAAAGACAGTTTCTGAGATTGAGGCATGTTGAACTAGGAGAATTGATCAGAAGTGAAATTCAGAAGATGAATATATTTTGTAGGGGGAATGAAAGACATAAAGATTAGCTTGTGGAAATATAAAGGTTAAATGGTCAATACTAAATTCAAGGGAACTATCTAGTTAAGCCCCATCTTAAGGAAAAAGAGAGAGAGTAGCAAGGAACAAAATAATAACAATAATAAAAACACACAACATTAACAACAACAACATCAACAAAAACACAAAGAAAGAAAGTAGGTACCAAGGGTGGAATATTTCTGTACTTTTGATTGCAGCCCTTTATGAATCTAAAAACACAGATAAGTGACAGTGATAAGTTTAATAACATGAAGTTTTCTGTAGTGACTACACCAGGCAGAATCCACAGGACTGTCTCTTGAGCAGCAGGAGTGGTCCTTGCGGTGATGTGGAAGTGAGGAAAAACCATATGCAAATGTTATTTAGAGGTGAATTACCAAATGGTTTCCTGAAATCCACCTGAGCAGAGGTGCAAGTTGGTTTTGGGGAAACATCTGTACCACAAGCAATGAGTGTTGTCATGAAGGAAAGAGTCCTAGAGTGTGCGTAATCTGAGTATGTGCTCAGAATGAACCAAGCATGTAACTTGTGTCTACCTAGACACTTGTTGTCCTTCACAGAACACGTCAAAATCACCATCTATCCTGTGAAGTCACATTGTTTTACCTCTTCTATTAACCATAAAATCTGGACTGAGAAAACAAGATTTATGCTCACTGACTTGATTCGGGACCAGAGAGATATAATAACAGTCTATTTTTTTGTTCACAGATACTGAGCCTGCAAGAGATTTTCTTGAGCATAGATTAGAGATTACACAGAAACTACATCTTGCTTAACTTCAAAGCTCCCAGAATGGAGAAGTCATGCACACAATAGGGAGTTAATGGATATATCTTCATTTGAATTAGCTGACAGTAATTAGGGCAGTGCTCTGAAGGAATCAGAAACAGGGTTCATGCAGGTAACGGAAGACAAATGGAAGGAGGCTGGGACAACACTGTGGTTGGAGATGCAGTGCCTCCGCAACTTTGGAGGTAGGAAAGATGGCACTGAGTGAGGCGTCTGCGGCATGTGCATTTAGCTCTGCCTACCTCACTCTTCAATCAGGACCTACCTACTCTGCTGGGTCAGCTTATGTTTAAACGGTCATTTCATTAGTTTTAGAGAAGAGTAGTATCAGTTGTCAATCAACTTTATCTGTAAGCAAGATTGTAGGCATTCTTGGTGGGACAAAATAGGCAAGGCCATAGTGTAGAGGATGGACTTTGTAGGCAAATCACTCTAGCATTGTAGTTAATCCTAGTGCTTCCGGGAAACACAAATTTTAGGTCAAGAGATCAAGTTTGTATATGGGAAAAAAAGACTTACTAGAATAAATGATGTTTCATTCTTATGTTTCTAATCTTCCAGGAAATAAAAGTACAATACTGTAGGAAAGATGTGGGCTTTTTTTTTAAATGTTTTTCTGTTTTGCAATGGTCTCTGATAGGTCTTGGAAATTTCATCTCCCACACTTTGATGCCTCTCTGCCACCATGAAGGTTGATCAGTGGGGTTTAGAAAGTGTATACTCTTCTCTCGAACAGGGATTAATGCCTACACAAAGTGACTTGGGAAAATACTCAACTCTGAATTTGTTGGCATGCTGGAAAAACTGAAGCAACACTGTTAGAAAGGGTGGAAAGGGGGAGTCAAATCACATGGAATAATGAGACGGAACTTGTACCTGCTAGCAAGTGGAATGGTGATGGCAAGGTATCAGCTGGCGGTAGCCTGGAGAAACTTGTACTTCCCGCAAGTTTATAGAGAACCACCGATGCCATAACTTTGCTGCACGGGCCACGTGTTGACATTCATGCCACTCAGTTCATGTTCAAACAAACAAACAAAACCAAAACAGATACCTTTTTGGTTACTTTATCATAAAAATTTTATTAAGGAACATTTGATTCACAGAATCTCCAACAAAGCCAGAGGCCAACAGGAACAATGCCCAGATTATTTGCCAGGATCGCCTTGGTTGGAGACACCATGGCAGCCATTACCCTTGTAAGATAATTCCTCAAGGCTTTTGCCTACTTTTTTATTGTATTCTCTTTCTTTAAAAAAATTATTTGTAGTTTTTAAAATAATATGGATATTAATATTTCTTAATTTTATGTGTAGCAAATATTTTCCCCCATTTATAGCTCTGGCTCTGTTTTATTTAAAAATTACTATCTAATTATCAGTTATGTTGAATCAAGTTGGGTGATTGTGTTTTTCAAATCTATATCCTTCCTGAGTTTTTTCCCTGCTGTTTTACCAAGTGGGTTAAATTCTGCCATTTACTATAATTGTGGATTTCTATTTCTCCTTGGACTTCTGTCAATTTTTTCCCTGTGTACTTTTAAGCTATATTACTGAGTATAACTTATTTATAATTATTCTATCTTTCTGGTGAATTGAACATTTTATTATTCAGTAAATATCTTTACTTATAGTAATGCTAATTGTTTTTTGATATACTTTTACTTGTAACAATGTACCACTAATATTCTTTTGGTCAAAATTTTTCTGGTGTATGGTGCGGACACTGGCCTGCAGTGTCCATGGCATTATGGATGAGACATGAGACATTCACATGGACTACTGAGTCCTGTGGAGGAAAAGGGATGGCATGGCTACCCTCTCAAGGGGAGGGTGCCTCGGAGTGGCCTGGCTACTCTCTCAAGAGGAGAGCATGCCAATCCTTCCCTTCATAGGTTTTTATTGGAATCAATTTGCATAGGAATACAGGTAAAGTTCATTAATCATTGCCAGGCAGTGAGGATCAAAACAATAGATAGCATACAAAGAACTATGAGGGTTTATTCTGAGTCAGGGTCTGTTAGCTAAGGGGATACAAACTTTGAGAAACAAACTCATTTCCTGCTCGGGCCTTTATCATTTAGTCAAGAGCATTCTTAGCAAAGCAGGTTTCACACGAGTTTACATAGTCTTTCTCGGGCCTGATCACCCAGGGAGTCTGCCCTTTCCAGCACAAGGTTGTATCGCCCTCTGTCATTGTTTCAGGATTAAGTCAGGCAAAAGGAACCAGGGCAAACCAAGAGATTAGGAGACCTCTAGAGACGGAATGAGGACTCAGGCTATGTCAAAGCCAAGGGGCGAGAGTCCATCACTCCCTTTTGCTGTAGCTCCCCAAGTCCTTCCTTGGGGTTCTTCCACGTGATCGTGCCTGTCTTATTTCCCCCCCTTGGGGAATCTTACACATCACTGGCTAGCTGATCAAGCATTGGGGGCCAATTTTGGATGAAGTAAAAGGAGCAGAAGTGGTGCTCCTACCAGGGAGATAAGCTTTGTCTTAGTGGCTTCTGGTCTGAAGGTCACTCCCTCAGCCTTAGCCTTGCGGGGGTTACAGCTTCTGAAACCAGGTAGGGCAGTTCCCAACAGGTGTATGTCTTTTCTGTCTTTTTATTTTCAAGTTTCTGTTTTGTTAAGTTTTAATTATGTCTTTCATAACAGCATTTGGTTGGATTTTTAAATTTTAAACAATTTTTGTCTTTTAATTAAATAATTTAATCAATTTTTAATGAATTGACATAATTATTGATTTATTAAGAGTCCCAGATAAGGTTTTACTCTATATTCCATCACATATGTTTTTCTCTTTGTCCAAAGTATGCTCTGGTTCTTTTTTTCTATCTTTTCTTTTACTATCTTTAGGTAGATTATTCTCATTCCATTTCTCTCTACTATTTTGGAGATTTCACACATTTTCTCTGTATTTAGTGGTTATCTTAAAATTACACCAATTTAACATATCAGAGTCTAAAGTTAATAACAAGGGCTTTATGACACATTGAATTCATTTACATATTTCCATATTATATGCTTTTGCTTTCATGTGTTTCAAATATTTCTTTGCTTTCAAATTCACACTAGATTATTTTTCATTAAATGATACTTTAGTTTTCTTCTTTGATTTTGTATCTTGCCATCTGCTTTATATATGCTTTTGAGAATTTGTTTAGTGAGAGTCTATTGGTGGTAAATTTTTTGTTTTTTTTTCTTGAAAATAATATTTGCTTATTTCTTGAAGTCATTATTTCTGAGTAGAAAATTTTGGTTGGCAGTTACTTTACCTTACATTTAAGATTAATGTATTGTCACTAAACTATAGTATGACTACTGGAAAGATAGTTGTATATCTGTTACTATTTTTTTTAATGATAATATGATTGTTCACTTGGGAACTTTTCAGATTTTCTCAATGGCTTTGGGTGTTCTCATTTTCATGATAATAAGTCTTGATGTGGATTTGTTTTAAAATATCCTACTTGAGATTGATTGGGTTCTCTCAATCTATGGATAACATCTTTCATAAATTAGGATCCAATATTTGTTCAGATATTTACTCTGCTATTTATTTCCATCTAAACTTCAAGTAAATATGTGCTATGCCTTTATTCTTCACCGTTGTGTCTTAACCTCCATTCTCTCTTTTATCTTTTTCTTTTCCTAATGTTGCTTATTGGATAAATTTTTAATAAACCCACATTCCAATTTGTTAATTCTCTCATCAGCTGTATCTACTCAACTATAAATTTATCCATTTAGTTTTAAATTTTATTATACTTATTTCTAGAGGAACTATTTGGTTATATTTTAATTTTTAAAATTCTCTACACATTAATTTAGGTTTACTTGTTACTCCTTTAAGGATTGTCAGGTAAAATAACTTTGTATTTTATCCTTGATTATTCCATTATTCAAATATTCTCGGGACCTCCTTTTGCCTTTGTTTTTGTTGGTTGTCAGTCAAAGCAACTTTTTCTTTTTTGTTTTCTGATTTTTAAGAGGCACTCATTTTTCTTGGAAAAATATCTTTGAGTCTTTATGACACCTAAGAAGACATTTTTTTGCAGATAATATTGCACTTGTTTCTGACCGGTACTTTGGGGTGCAAATATTATAGAATTTTTTAACTTAACTACTTGCGATAATCTTGAATGGCACAGGTAAGATGATTCGGAACTGTAAATCTTTCTGAGGTCCAGCCTGTAGTCATAACTTTTCAGGTTGCAAACTGTCTCCCAGTCCATGCCCCATGTTCTTGTACCAAGATCGTTTTCTTTGTTGCTTCCAGGAAATGGAAAGCCATCTGGTTTACTTCTGCTTTGCATTTACACTGAGGACACAATTCTTTGGGACCTCAGCTTACATTAGAGGCTCTCCTGTGGGAACCACCATTTGGAGAGCACAAAACTGTGTCTCCTCTCCGAAGTACTGTGAAGAACTACGAAGACAAGAACTAAAATTATCTAGATTAGAAAAGCTTTTAGACTACACCTGACTTCAGAAATCTGCTTACTTCCCTGAATTTCCAGCTTTGTTTATACTGTATTGTACCAACAATTTCTTATTTTGATAGTACTTTTAAGCTTTGAAACAAATTGTGTGTTTTGTCTAATCTGGGATTTTTATTGTCTTTACCAGTCAATGTTAATATTAGATAAGACTGAGAAAGAGGGTGGTGAAGGATAAAAATTGTCATTCCACAAATTTACAATTCTACATTTCTAGGATCAGTGGGGATTTTCAGCCAGGCCTGCTGCCTACTTAATCCTGCATTATTTTAGGCAAATGAGTATTGAAATATTTTCATTTGCACAGAAGCAGCCCTAAACAAAATATGTCCTTCATCAATATTGGCCAATAATATGGGACATTTTTCCTAAATTTCTTAATCAAGACCTATTTCTTTCTCTTAAGTGCACATATAGCCCAAGTTTACTTGCATTTTTTCTCATGTTTACCTTTGACTTTGTCAAATGAGATCACAAACCTTTTGGGAAGAGGCAAGAATTTCAGTCAATATAGTACATTATCACAAATTAAGAATTCTATTGCCATAATGTTTATTGCTTTTATGATTTTTAATATTTTGTGCATGTGTTTTGTTTTTGGTAAGTACCTCAGTGTAAAAGAGCTCTGCTATTTGTTTGTTTATTTGCTTTTGCGAAGATTTTGCCTAGAATCTATAAGATCTCATATAGCTTTTCCTGGGTTTTAATGATTTTCTACAGAATTATTTATTTCAATTGTGGTGTATATGTTCTGTAACAGGTATGTCTGTGACATATATTTAAAGGTCTCGACATTGCAGATATTTAAAAAAAATTAACTGCTTACATCTTTGTGTCAACAGCCATTGCTTTTCTATTTTCAATTTCTTCCCCCAAAGGTATCTGCTATAACGAGCTTTATTCACTTCACTGTTGTGTTCATTATCACTCTAACATTCCCAGAAAATGAATTTTGGTGTCTTACTTTTATTAGTCTAAAAACTTTTGACCTTTTTCACTTGTCTTCTCCCTGGTCCTAACATATTATAAGCTTCTTTAATTAAATGTTCTGTGTAAGTTTTCTATTGCTGCAGTAACAAACTTCCACAAACTTGGTTGCACACATTTATTTTCTTGCAGTTCTGGAAGAAAGATATCTGAAGTCAGTTTCCTTGAGCTGAAATCAGGAAGCTCCCTTGGAGGTTTTAGGAAAGATTCTCTTTCTGGACTTTGCTACCTTCTTGAGTTGCATTCTTTGCATTCCTCTGTCCTGCCTCTTTTGTCCTCCTTCAACGCCAGAAGTGTCACTGCTTTACCTTCCTTTGTGTCCAATCTCCCTCCATCCTCCTCTTAAAAACACATGTGGTATTATGCTCAGGGACCACTTGGATAATCCAGGATAATCTCCCATCTCAAGATCTGTAGTTTATTCACATATACAAAGTCCTTTTTGACACATAAAGTAACATTTACAGTCTTCAGGGCTTAGGAGCAGGATATTTGAAGGTGGGGTAGTCATCATTTAATCTACCTCATCAACAGTTCTTCCTGCACCACCTCATTTGGTAGTAGTCCTTTCAGTTTGCTTTTCTCTAATAAGACATGAAAGCCACTGTAAGAAAACTCACACTTGTAGTAAAAATTGGCAATACCTTCATTTCCCCTTTTCATTATGTGTAGATGCCTATTTTATTCTGTTTTCAGGTATAATGTCTTATAAGTTTAAAATGGACTGGGATAAGCTTCACAAAGTTAAAATAATGAATACAACTACTTCAATGTTTTTGTCTCTAACCTCAATATTATGTAGTTGTCTATTATCTAAAACTAAAAATTAGGTCCTGCGAATTCAGTCTTTGTGCTATTTTCCTCCTCAATAGAGATTCCTAGTCATTTGGTATATTCTTTCAAACTAGGAGTGTGAAGGCGGGGCTGTGTTTGTGTATGTGGGGTGGCTGTGTGCACAGCACGGGCAGGAAGTGCTTAATGGCAGAACATCAGGCATTGGCCTGATAGGAGTCACATGACAATACACCATACAGGACTGAATATTGATATGCAAATTAACAATATCAACTAAAAGATCCAGGTCCTTACTCCTCTGGGTTACATAGCAAAATACAAAAACCAGCAGGTAGTTAGTTGTTCTGACATCTAGGTCTTTCAGTTACAAAACCAGGTAAGTCACTAGGCAAACAGAGACAATATTCACCCTTCTCATAACCCACTTTTCTATAATTTCCCAGTAACTTCCAGTTTTTAAAGCTCCCTGATTTTATAAACAAACAAACAAACAAACAAACAAAAACTCAAAGACTATTCAGTCATAAATTTTGGTTTGGGAACATCAATTTGAGAGAAACACTCAGACCTAAAGTTCTTACGCAAGATCCCTGTCAGGGTAGGTTCTGGTCCTTGTGGTTTGCTGTCTGTGCTGGGAATTCTGCAGAGGACTGTTAGGGTCGTCTTTTCTCATTGTTGAGGAGCCTTGGCTTTCCCAAAATTATGTAACTGAAGTAATTTTTTTTATTAGAGCTTCTATTTCTTATCTGGAGAAAACCGTCCATTCTTTCTTAATTTCTTTCAAGCAATGGTTGTTTTACAAACACAGAACATTGAGTAAATTGTAATTGGACAGAAACATGAAGTGACATGTTAACATAAAGCCAGTCAAGGCCAGATTGAAGGGCAGACCAGAGTTTCTGGTTCTCTAAGCCAGAACTTTCTAATATGTTCTTCTTAACATCCTAATATATCAAATGATAAAGAACATGGGTAAATTCACTTCTTGCATTTGATAACCTGCAACTAGCACAAGGTATTAGCATATGTGGAAAAAAACATTTAACATAAGAAGTAGCATAGTATATGGATCCCTGAATAAATAATTTTGAGGTAGATTATGAATTAACCCTGGATTTTCTTTTTCCTTAATTTATGTAGTTTAACATTGCTGGTGTTTAATTTATATTTGAAACGTTTTATTTATCTTGATATATTTTAGAATAATGCATATCTGAAAAAAAGAACCACTTAAAATTTATTTTTAATATATATTTTTTCTCTAAGAAAAGCACAGTTGAAATTAGCCTGCTGTGGTAACACATGATGTACAGTCTAATATTTTCTGTGTTTTTAACTCTAGTTCATCTGACAGGTCTGTTTTAAAGTTATTAGAAGTCATTTTTAGAAAACTGAAACAAGTGCCATGATTGAAAAAGGATAAAATGAAGAATGGTTAAGAATGTCATAATGGCAAATCTATCATTCTTAAGTAATTATGAAGACTTTCTGTTTATTGATGTATTTCTTTTCCTGCAAGTAGCCACCTATTGAATAAATAGGTTGCAGGAAGAGAAAGGATATTGTAGGCATGGGTGGATACCTCTGCTTCTCTAGTCAGGAAAGTGTACATTAAAGTGGTCATAAGAGTAAAATGATCAGGTGGGTGGTGTTTTTTAAAGAATTGGCCTCAGTTTAAAGCAAAGAACAAATGTGTTTACATTTAGCATTACACTGACTGAGAGAAGATGCTTAGATTATAAATAAAAATTTTCAGTCTAAGGTGCAATACTAGGAAATGTGTGCATTTTAGTAAGTTAGTTAGGGGAGCTGACACAGACACAGGGAATTGAATAATAAATACACTTTGACCTTGATATGTTTGTTTTGTTCTTATTATATAATCAAAAACAAAAAGAAAAGAAAAGAACTACAACACCCAACCTCGTCAAACAAACATATATTAACAAGATGGGATATTAAGTGTCTGAGTAAACTATGTTAATATATGAAAATATATTTTACATTATTATAAAGGTAATGTGGATAAATGTCATCAATTGATGTGAAAGTAGATTCATTTTACTATCATTTGTATGACATTTATTTGCACAAAATAATTTAAAACAGTACTCTAATTTGAGATTTAAATACTTTAGTTTTTAAAATATTAAATTATATAAGAATGTAAATATATTTGGCTGTTTATTTATGAACCTTATAAAAATAATACCTTACCTTTATGTAGCTCTTTTTCTTTTAATTACAAGCATTTATCCAGTGTACTTTCTTATTTGCCCCTTAATCCAATGTTCCCTCCCCTGGACAATGTTTTTTGCAAAACTACAGATTTTAGGTGGAGAGAATGAAAGTTCAAATCTTCTCAAGGGATTTTAAGGAAGGCTTTTTCTTTATTAAAATATAAAGTCTTTTTAACTATGGAGACTTAAACATCTTTTCTACCTTAGTTTCAGCTTTCTAAAAACATGCTTGAGAGAAATATTAGTAGACGTTTTCCTGAGATGTTCATTATGTTTCTGTCTTCAAAATTTGACAAAATTTGACTGTGAGAAAATTATATAGAGCATAGTTTCCATTCTAAGTGTGTCTCTATTTAAAGATCAGAATAATTGCATAATTTAAAACGGCCTCACAAATCATTTAATTTTACTGAGGCCTATTAATATGATATTACATGCTTAAGCATATAAGCTAGTTAGTGTTAGAACTGGAAACAAATCTCAGTCTTACACTTTAATGCAATGCTTTTCCCACTATGCGTGATTTGTACCTAAATTTATATGTGCATTAATGTATTTAACATTTTGATATGAATGAAATTATTTAATTGAAAACTGGCCCTTATTCACATAAAAGATGCAGAAGAAAGCAGAGTCTTGAAGAAATAAGAATTAAGCTGATTAGAATCCTTGGGCAATAGATTTGGCTCAAAATTTATTGACAGTTAAAGCAGAAAAGAAAATTAAAGTGAATTATAGAGTTTTTGTTTTCTGTCAACAGGGAATGTACACACTCATCCATAGAGACAATTTATTTTCTTGAAAATGAATGCAAAGTGGAATATATGAGAAAAATGTAGACAACCAGTATTGTCAGGGCACCTATAATCTTCCAGGGGTTGTATTAACTACTTTACCTGTATCATCTCATTTAATTTTTATAAACACCACACAAGGTCTGTATGTTCACAGTTTTATCCATGAAGAAACTGAACATCAGAGAGGTTAAATTAACTGCCCGTTACTTCCTCTCAACGCCACTGATCCGTATCACTAGTAAATGACAAAACAAGATTTGGATTCCACTTGTCTCAGGTGAGTGATGGGAAAGAGTGGAGTTTGATGCTGTGAAAATTTTTTTAAAATAAGTCCTCTATCTTTAAAGTAATCAATTTGTGCAAAAATACTGTCTCTTTATGAATAAAATAAATCTGTATGTACCATTTTTAGTGTTTGGATTTTTATAAAGTTGTTTTTTAGGGAAAAGAACAATGAAGATCAGAATTTTGGATAAAAGCATTCCTAACAAAAAAGGAGCAGGATAAGAGAGAAAGGAAAGAAGATATTTTAAGTTTAGGGGGCTACTTAAGCAGAGAAGTAGCTGTAAGGCTGGGCATGATATACAAAGAAATATATAGAAAAGAACACACCCACTGTGGAATATCTGCCATGTGGAAATGGTAAAGATTAGAGAACTGAGGCCTGAAGCCCTGAATACCACCCTCTTGGAGCAAAGGCAGAGAAGGCCATTCCAGGGTGGCCAGCCACGGGCTGAGCCCTGACATGGTAATTGGACTTCTGCTGTCTGACTCCAAAGCACTTGGCTGTTTGCAGACTTATCTCACAGTCAGCAGGATTTGATTCTGGGTTAGCTAACTGCCAGCTGCTGACTGGGTATTTGTGAAATACAGTAAGTACCTCAGGCCATTTCCCTTTTCTTTTTAACAGAACTGCGCTTGCTGCTAATTATGAAGGCTGCAGTTAACATTTTTGGGGGTGTCATCCATAGTTCTAACATTGCTTCAGGTCAAAAACATTCTGTTTGTGTTTGGTTTTTTGATTTTTCTTTTTGACAACATCCAAATAGCACAAAGAAGGGAAATTTCAAGGAGGGTTTTCCCAAAAGACATATGGTTTAGCAGTAGTACTGATTTATCATCCAAGAGACCAGTTCATAAAATAAAGATGTAATAAAACATAATGGGACTGGTTTTTCCTCATCCTTCCTTACAGCTCTTATTAACATTAATGGAAATTGTGAGTTCAGAAAGGGCACACAATGCCTAGTATTTCCAAAGGCTTTATATTTAGAACGATTCAATGAGAGGGTCTCATGTGCTTTATTCAAGCACAATGTAGAATAAAGGGAGGGACACAGGGCTTCTCTTTGGAGAATACTATGCTTTTGTTGGAGTAATTTGATTTATTTTACTGTTCAGAAGTGTGGAGGCAGAGCAGGGAAATCATGAGACAGAAGGAGAGAGGGTGTTGCTTTATTACTAAAGCCTAATGCACTGTGAATAAGTTCACTTATAATAATTTCAAAACACAGCCTTTTAGAATTGATCTGTTTCTTCTTGATTTAGTGTCCTACATGGTCTATTTTACTCTACCCCTTACTCTGGAAATGTATAAAAAACATCTCAGAGGAAGAAAAAAAAGTAATGATTTTTTTCCCTAATTGAATCAGACCTTCAAGTCCCTCTGGAATTGTAGCGATTGCCCTGAGCAAATGTTTTTCCTCACTTGGTGTGTGTTGTCCACGAGGCTGTAAGTGCTGCTGAGCAGGCAACACTGATATGTTTATTTTTTCTACTTAAAAAAATATATGTGTACATTTATATACATACATATCACATTTTTATGGTGAAAAATTTGAAAACCTGTAAAATATAAAGAAAATAAAAATTGGCCATAATAATCTCACCATCCAGAAATAACACTCTTAGCTACAGTGTAATATGTGTATGTGGATGCTTACCTATGAATGTTTTTATATGTTTTATGAAACTGATGATACTGTATATAGACTTTTATACCTTGCCTTATAAAATTATTTTATGAGGACTGTTTCCCCATGTCTTTATATAGTCTTTGAAAACATAGTTTTAATGAATAAATAATTGCCCATTGATTTAATCATATTGTGGAATATTTACATTGTTTGCTAATAACAAAAATCCTGTTGTAGAAATTATTATGCATGTAATTGACACAATGTAGTATACGTTTAATAACATTTGCTAATTTGGGAGATAAAAATATTATGTTGCTTTTCTAATTTTTGGTTGCTCGATAGAGGGAAGCGCAGAGCAGTTATTCCAATCCTGATGTGGCCCTGCCGTCGGTGCTTGGTGACTGGACAGCATGCTGTGTGAGGCACCGTGCAAGTCCTCACGTCTGAGTCTGGGGTTCATTTACAGCTACACTGAAACGTTACATGCGGGTAAACACTTCAGTGCTGGACGTTAACCGGTTTTATTATACAACTTTCAGGAATAGCTTGTTTAAAAGAAAGGCATAATTATTCATAGATGAAGAAGAAAATTTTAGTGTTTGTGTCCCAAAATGTCTGTAGGCTACTGTGACACCTGTAGGCTACTGACCAAAACCCTTGTTTTCTCAGGAATTTTAAAATAATTTTTTTGTCTTGATCATTTGGATGTGTTCATATGAACTGTGAAAGTTGCTATGGTCCTTCTCTGAGTCTGAGTGAAATTCCAATGTGGAAAACAATGCCATTGGAATTCAGGTGATGGGGATTATCATTGCCTCTAGACAAATGGAATGGAGTGAAAGGTTTCTTTTAGAAGCTCTAAATTCTCTTCTTTATCTTCTTTTTTATTCTCACTCTCCTTCTGTGGTGAATTCTAAACTTGCAGTAATTTCCAAACCTGATAGCATTAGAATATTCTGATAAACTTTACATGCATACATGTTCTGCATCTGTAACTCAGAACTACTGACTCAGAATCTGTTGGAGATGGGAGTAAAATGATTATATAGTATTTTCATTACTTTTTTGGCTTAGTTCCAACAAAATATATGTATTGACTTAACTAATAGACCTACTCAACACATTCATACTAAGTTGTAAATGACAGCTATTGGCTTACAAATTTTAATCCTTTCAGCATCATTGATATTTTGACTTGACACTAAGTCTAACAGCATGCTACTTGCTATCTCTCAAAGTGTTTTTAGCAGGATATTTATTTGTTATGTAGGAATACCAGACAAAGTACAGGCTGTATAGGATACTGACACCTTCAGTAACAGGTACACTCCCAATATGACAGCTCCCCAGAATGTATGCTCACATTTTCAATAGCCCTTGGGAAGAAGCATGGGAGAAATATAAAAATACAAGGCAAGACACTTCCTTTAAGGAGCTTATAATCACTCAGTAAGACAAAGTGCACAGTTTTATTACAAAATATAATAGCAAAAGGGTGGTACAGGCAAAGGTCCAGCAGGGTATAATAGGGTGGAAAGAAGTGATGAGTTGATATTCTACTTGCCTTTCAAAAAGAAGGTTTTGTTTTTTACTTAGATATCATAGGCAGCTAGTTTAATACACTCTCAAAAGCATGGAATAAAAGCAACAGCATCAATATTTGGCTCCACAAAGACAATCAATCACTTCAGTTTTATTAGCTATTTATTTTCCTGCATTTATTTCCTATCTCTAAAAATGTATGTGCACAGCTACTCCTTGACTTATTTTTAAAATGTTAAGCCACCTATTATGACATATTAGGATTTATTACTTTTACCTTCTTACATATTAGCATCACTTAATATATTCCCTTATTGCATTTAATATGTATATATATTTTTTCCTGTAGAGAACAACCTTTCCTTTTTTAATGCTTTCCTTATCTTCTTCCACTGAACTCTCTGACAAAGCTGTATCTTCTTTTTTATTGAAGATTAAATTTCTCCAATGGTGCTATTTTCTGTCCTGTTCTTTCTCGTTTTGGGGTTTGACTTTGTTCCTTTTACTGTCATTGTAGTGTGGTTTTGCAGTAGTGTTAAGAAAGGGGGTGAATATTTATATTTAGTCTTCTATATTTAATGGTTAAATTGAATATCTCTAAAGTTGAGTTTGACAGGAAGTGTTGGAAAAGACCTCATAAAGCGATGACTCTCCAGTGGGCCTTGGTAATGACATACTTGTCCAGAGAGGCGGAATGCAAAGGAACCCCAGTCAAAGGGTAGAACAGACACAGGAACAGGATGGAGGAGAGGACCCGTCCTCTCCTTCTCACCGTAGGGAGCAGAAGGAAACTCAGGGAGATAACGAGGTACCTGTGTGTAGCATCCCACCAGGGAAATGTGGACAGCCGATGGCGGCTTGTATCAAGGTTTAACACCAGGTAGGAAAGGGACAGCTTATCTGAGGGAGACATTAAGGTTTTCTAATGTCCCTAAATAGATTTCCTTTTACTTTTGATTGAGACATAGCAATTGCTTCATCAATGTTAGTTTGAATAATTATCAAGAAGATTTGATTAGTTTTCAAATGAGTACATCTGACTCTCAGTAGCTACTGTTATTTTGAAAATAATTAGCTTAATAATCCACACTGAAGGCGGTTTTCCTAGGAAAGGCCTGTGTATCTTGACTGCAGGAAAGGCCTCTTTCTCCCCACAGTGTGCCTGCAGCCCCGCTGCCGCCCTTTTCTCTGAGGGGGGCAGTAGAGGCCCACAAATCAGGCTTCATTCGGCTCTTTGTTTCCCTCTCATTATTCAAGCTCAGTTTTCCTTCTTTCTCTGAATTCTCGCTTTTGCATAATTGTGTCCTCCATTCTCAGGGGAACAGTGTTATCTTTTGGGAGGACCTCTATGTGTGTAAATTTGAACACTTGTGTTTGCAAATCTTAGAATCACGCAAGTAGAAAGTAAGGGTGAAAACTGCCTTCCAGATCAGCGTCTAACCCTTACAGGCTCTGAAACCGTGACAGTGACTTGACTTGCTCAAGGTCTCAACTTAGGTGTTCATAACGCTGGGACTGGAGTTCATGCCTCCGAACTGCACAGTGTTTGCTGTCAGGCTTTCCTGGCTCTTTGGCACCTACTGTGCGTTTACCAACAAAGGGAGTGCAGTTCATTATCATGAAATTAAAATGTTTGCTCAAGTTTTTTTTTAAATATTGCCATTTCTATTTCATTTCAATTTTTACCAAAATTAAAATAGGATTTTCCCCAACCTTTATCAGAGGATTTGTTTGTTTTTCTTAATATGTCACATATTACGTACTACATTAGGCTCTGTGAGGGGTAAAGAAAGAGAAAAAGGTAATGTTTATATGGGGAAAAAGATATAAACAAAAAAGAGCCAAACAAGTTAAAATAATGTAAGATCACGGAGGAAGGGTAGTTATAACTAGTTGCCAGGTGAATGATCTAAACTGTAGAGCTCTGAGTTTTGATGAGAAAAGGTTTGAGGGGAGACATGGGAATTTGCCATAGACCTTGAAGTGGGGATTGGTTTGGATATGTGGAGCAAAGGTAGGGAGCATTGCAGGGAGCAGAAGTGTGCATTCATGCCGCCAGTGCCCTCCAGGGTCAGCTGCTGGCCTGGTGCTCCCCGTGCGGGCGATGAGCTCTGCCGGAGTCTGGGACCTAGAGCGCACTGTGCTGCAGCACAGCCTTCGGAAGGCTCAGATGTGTCGGAAGCAAACTAGAAAACAGTAACACAGCTACAGTTAATCGATTATATAGTTAATATTTTCTAGGCACCATACTCATGTTGCAGAATTAAAAATTCACAATAACCTTTGGAAGTAGGTCATTATTATCACTGATTTGCAGGTAGGAAAAGTTGAAGTTTGAATTGTAAATGCACGTAGAATGGGAATCATGAGAGGCACTTTTTATAACGTACGTATACCAGAACCCACAGCACAGCTTCTTCTCTTGCAGTCTGCAGAGAATCAGAGATTGGAGGAGCAGTTGTCATGGTCATGCTTGTTTAAACTTCCCAGGTGGCATTAATGCGCAAACAGAGCTGAGAATCTGTGGCTTAGAGGGACCAGGAAACAATTCCAAGTTCATCCTTCTAATAAGTGGCAAGGTCAGGTTTCAAGCACAGGGGTCTGACTTGAACCTTGTCATTACATCGGGCTTTGCCATTACACACAGGAAGATGGAGCTGCTCGATGGCAGAGCACTGGTAACAGGGGTGTATGCCTGTGTAAGAACACAGAAGAGATGTATTCGGGGGTGCTGAGTGCTCCAGCCTGACTCACTGGAGAACAGGCAGTGGAAGGTGGAAGACGGAGTCTGAGAGAATGCTTAGGTCTGCTCTTTAGAATGCACAATCCAGGCCCCTCAGAAATGGCAGCAGCACTGTCAGTCTTTGTTCAGGCCACCGGTGTGCCGGGATCACGTTCTGAGACCCCTGATGAAACACGCTGCGAGCAGTTGTCTAGGGTCTAGATGGTTGATATCAAAAGGCTGAGCTCAGGGCTTCACCGTACATAAATCTGTTTGAAATGGAAGAGAAGAGACATCACCAAAGGCAAGGGAATAAGCCAGATAAGCTTTTGAGGCCCATTCCAGAAGTCCGATGGTGAGAATGAGAATAGTCACACCAAAGCCACTCAGCATATTACAGAATGGACTGTGTCTACTTACTGGATGACTGGGTTTAATTGTCACTATTGCAAACTCCCTAACAATACCCAGATATGCCTGTGAGGGTCTCTGAGTCCACCTTTTAAGGCAGAGGATGAAGCCTTATTAACATGAGACCTCCTGTGGAGATCTCTCCTCCAGTGTCCCCACTGAAGGAGTGATGTGGCTTAATTTTTGGGCTGAGAGCGGTCACCACTGAGTGAAGTGGGAGTTCAGCCACATTGGAAGCAGAAGCAGAGCCATGTAGGAGGTAACTATATGAGTTAGGATCCTGTTCCCGGGTCTTCCCGTGTGGAGTATTCTGGGTTCCTCGAGAGCTGCATCTTGCTACTTTGATAAGTGTTCTCCTGACCTTTGGTTGTGCAGCCCCCTTCTCTTTTCTCCACTTTCTGCTCACCTTCCCTCATGGTCTGCGCTGGGAGCTCACACACAGGCATGGGGGAGCGGCCAGCATGTTGCTCCTGCTCTAGGCTCCTGTGAAGTGACGGTGGGGTGGGTGGTGTGCCTATAATGGGTCTTTAGAAAAGAATGCATTGATTTCTCTGTGGATTTTTTAAAGGCTTTGGGATATGACTGAGGGAATGGCTAATTACTATTTATGACTGTTTCATTTGGAGCTAATTGCTGGAGCTGCTGCAGACGCCGGAGCCTTCACTGCTGCTCTGCACCAAATGTGCAAACAGTCATAAAATGGTCAGTGGGGGCTGACTCTTTGCACACCATTCCTGAGAGACTGTGTCTGTGTGCATGTGCACGCATGTATGAATGCATGTGTGTTCACATACATGTATACTTTCACAGATTTCGAGAAAAGTCCAGAGGTAATTTTTGAAAACTCTCTATTGCTAATAGGTCACAGATACATTAAGGCCACTTTGTCAAGGTGCAGTTAACAATGCTGGAACACTGGACTTCCTTTGAGAAGTGGAATAACTAAGGAATTTTCTGCTTTTCTTTCTCCCTGGGTTGACCAAATGAGCAGGGACAGTAAGTAGTATGAAAAAGTTAGCTGGATTTTTCAAAGTTTGCTGAAAGGAAAAGGAAAAGTGTAGGAATAGTAAATGGAGGGGTTTTCCCAACTTAGTGCTCTAACGGATTTTCCTACTTCATGTGAACTCAGGGTGGGTGCCGTGTATAGTGGCGTGTTCATGGACATGGTGTAGGTAGAGCTGTGCCCGTCTGGTGGGCAGCTTCTGGTCTGGACCATGAAAGATATTCCCAGTGGGTCCCTATCCCCTGAGCACCAACTGTCCTCTGCAGGGGCATGACAACAGCAAGCAAACACACAGACAGGCAGGGCTCAGGGAAACTGGGGACTTGGATGGCTGAGGAGAGAGTGTCATGTCTCTGCTGTTTGTTCAGGTGAGTCCATCTCACAGTCCCATGCAATGGTCCCGACAGTATCATTGGTTTGTGTGGGTTTTGTTTGTTTGTTTTGCCACCATCATATCCTCAGAAAAGCTTGACTTATTTATTGCTTTTTTTTGGAAGGGGAGAGGGGAGTCTATAAATCAAGGGTTTTTAAGAGTGTCTCACTAACTGATATTCAAATTCATGTGTGTGAAACTGTTGGTTTGTGCTGCACATTAAATACAAAGTATGTAACAGAGAGAAATAATAAGAAACTAACTGGTGAGGACTAGCCTTTGAGTCTGCCTTCCCTTTCAGAGAAGGCAAGAATGACCTTGACTTAGCCCCTGTGGGAGCCTGAGAGAGATGCTCTCTGCAAAACTATGTCTCTATGGCAGAGATGGAACAGTGCTGGAAGTGACAGCAGACGCCGCTGGCTGGCTCCAGAGAAAGGGAAAGAGTGTGAGGCCGAAGGGGTTTTCTGACAGGGACAAATAAGGAAACCTGTCGCCCTGTTCCTGCCCAGGCCCCCAGGACAGGGAATGTTTGGGGTCATTCCTAGCAATCCCAAGGCCTGGACTTCCAGCCTGACAAAGGTCTCTGATGTCAAACACTGACACAGATGCAGAGTTGCTCTCGTCCAGGGACACCTTAGGGACAAAGCCACTGTAATGACAGCTGCCAGGGGCTCTTGCTTATTGTGGGGCAGTATCCAGCCCCATCTCTGTGCTGCTACTGGAACAGAGGATGCATTCTTTCAATGTGAATGTGATTGCTTTTCTCTCCATTGCTGAGACAGGGTTTTGGAGTCAGAAATAAGTTTACTTAGAAAATAAAGTAATGTGATATTTTTTTGCACTCAAGTGTGGTAGATTAAAATTCATACTCATTGCAAGTGTTTAGAATTTAAATGGCAACAACAAGGAAACACATATGCAGGCATGATTTAGGGCCACAGATTAACTGAAATAATTTTTCCTTGGTGGTGGTGGTTGGGTTCTTGTTAATAATTATTCTCTTCTGTTCAATTCTCAGGGAGCTATTTTGGGTTCTGTGAAAGGATTACAAAGATAAATAAGGCAGGGTCTCTATTAAAGCACATTCAGATTAAGTGGATAAGACAGATATTTGAATAGAACATTTAAATGCAATATCGTAAACACATAAATAAGGTTTCAGAGCTGACCACTTACCTTTTTATTTTAGTTTCTTTGACATTTGAGTTTGAAGTACTCACATATATTAAATCCATTGCCTTCCTCTTAGAGAATAGGTCCTACCATGTGCTATTTTAAAGTATTATTTTATGCCTTTATAGAGCATATGTTGAAATGCTTCCATTATTTTTATATGTTGGTTCTAAGACAGGGCATATTAATTTGCTTGGGCTGCTGCATCACACATTGCATGGTTTCAACAACATTTATTGTGTGACCATTCTGAAGGCTCACAATCCAAGAGCAGAGCATCAGAAAGGCCGTGCTGTCTCAGCAGGCTCCAGGAGTCTTTTCCAGGCCTCTCTCTGAGTTTCTGGTGAATCCGTGGTATGTGTCAGCATAGCTTCAGCCTTCACGAGGCATTCTCCTTGATCGTGTGTTTCTGTGTCCAGATTTCCCCTTTTAATGAGGACACCAGTCATATTGGATTAGGTACCCTACTCTAGTATTACCTCATTTTAACTTAGCTAATTACATCTGCAATGATCCTATTTCTAAATGAGGTCGAATTTTGAGATGCTGGGGATTATGATTTCATCACATGAATATTCAAGGGGACACAATCAGCTCCTAACAAGAGTATCATTTCTTCTCTGATATTCCAAAAATATGTTGTTCCTCTGGAGAATTCTTCTTTGAATTGCTTCAACATTGCCTTAAGTGGGCTCAACATTTTATGTCATCTTTCTGTATGAGATGTCTAACTAGCATTTTTAACAAAGACACGTGGTGAGGCCCATTCTAGAAAAGGTCTGTAAGTATAGAGAGGGTCTGCATTTTCTTTTTTCCTGCCTTTCACCTGTTCAGCTCTAAGTGACTCTCAGGATGACCATCTTCAGTTCCTGAAGCAACGGTGGGAAACTGCAGGAGATGACTGCCGGGAAGCAGCCGCTTAGGATGCGCGCGTAAGTGTACTGGGAATGAAGGGGTCAAGTTAAAAGTGAGTATGCTGCTGCTCCAGGATCCCGACTCTCTGGTCTAGAGAGCGTAGAGAAGTCACCCATGGGTATTCCATGGAACATCAAGTTCATTTCGCTGATTGATATTACAACAGATTCACTGAGCTCTATTATTCTGAAAAACTAAGAGGTCACTGTGCAATTGTCACAACTTGCAATACTGTTCTAAGCTCTAAAAACACAACTATGTTGTGAGCTAATCCAAAGGCAGTGAATTTGTCTTCTTTCTTTCCTTGCATTTGTTTTTCTTTTCTTCCTTCTTGACAATATTTAATATAGTCCTCTCTATGATACAGGTGCTCTGTGACTGCTTATTAATAGTTTTGAATTTAAAAGCTTGGTACCTGGCCCATACTAAGTTTCTTGAGTTCACAGTTTATTAAAAAACAATGCTAGTAGTTGATGTACCAGAAGATAACATTATAACCAATTACGTATAATCGATGTGTTGAATATGGGTAATTAGAAATATAATCAAGACACAATTTTATTTTGTCTTCCTTGTCCCTCCATTTAAAATTTAGTTAAAGTGAGATAGGCAGAAAGATAGTTTTCCACTGATCCTTCATGGAAACTTGGGTACAGCCTGAGACTTCTTTACTCACTCTATGTAAACTGATGGATACTCACATTAGGTCACTAAATACAGTGTAATGCGGTAAGTGGAATGTGCCCAGGCCAAAATATTAATAAGTGTTTTAGTCTATATTAGAAAATATTTCTTCCCCTTTGTCAACTTTAGCTTGGTGTCTTCCTGGCCTCAGAAAATGCATGAGGGTGGGTTTCTGCCTTCTGCTGCTTCTTCTACTCACCTCCTCCCACACTGACTAGCAGACAGTGTCAAATCTGGAAGGAGAGGATTGGAATGGGGACAGGGTAAACTTACTTGGTTAGATATTTTTCCCTCTTTGTGTCTAATGGGTGCTTAAAACTAAATCTTTCCCTCTTGGGGTTCTTTTACTGGTTGTTGGTGATGGTCATTGTTGGGAGCCTTGCAAGTCAAGGAGAGCCTTGACTGGGGAGTGCGTCTCTCTTCTGGTGGTTCCTTTGATTGTTTCAGCAGCTCCTGGGAACTTAATATATAATTCCAGTAGTATAGCATACATTTCCTGCATGCCATCCCCTAAGTGGTTCTAATGTAAGAAACAAGAGCAGCCTACTTTCCTTCACAGTTTGTCTACACCTGTTCATTGCAAATACCTGCCCATCTTTTGCTAAATCCAACGTTGTCATCTATGCCCTCCTACAACCTGCTTTGGTTTTCTTAGGCTTAAGCCAGTCACCAGATTTTGTGATTTTTCAAAAGTAAATGAACTCACTAAGTTGTTCTGAGTTGTCTCCTGGATGTTCTTCTCACCTGCCCAGAGGTAGAGGAAAACCCCACTGTTTCTCCTGAGATGGGAGGTGGACTTATAGCAAACCAAGTGGTTCTTCTCAAAAGAATTATCTTCATAAATTTTTGCTTTTTGACACCTCTCTACAATGTACAGTTGACTCAAGAACAGGGTTAGGGTCACTGATCCCCATATATTCAAAATATAACCAGAGACATTGAAATAAAGAACAAACTGACAGTGACCAGAGGGAAGGTGGGTAGAGATAATGGGAGAAAGAAAGGAAAGTGTCATCAAGGAACATGTATAAAGGACCCATGGACAAGTCAAAGTGGGGAAGGGTTGAGGGTGGGAGACAGAGGTGTGTGGGGTGGGCCAAAGCGGTGGTGGGAAAGTGGAGACAACTGTACTTGAACAAAAACAAAAAATAATTAGAAAAAAAATCTGAGTATAACTCTGACTTTCCCTAAAATCTGTCCTCCCTTATTATCTTTGGCAGATTTGTTCCAGTACCCCCTGCTGATACAAAAGTCCAAAGATGTTCAAATTCTCCATCTAAAATGAAGAATAGAATAATACATATAAGTTGGCCCTTCACATCTACACAATACTCAACAAAGGATGAAAAATATTGGTTTTCATCCATGGTTGGTGGAATATATGGATGCAAAACCCAGGGATATGGAGAGTCAACTACATATTTATTGAAAAAACTGTATGTATAAGTGGACCTGCACAGTTGAAACCTGTGGTGTTCAAGGGTCAACTGTATGTACTTTTTTTAGTATGTTACCTATGCTTCCATGAAAAAGTTGAAGATCTTACAAAATAGTTACTATTACTTATTATTTATTCACAGAGTGTCCTAAAGTATGTTATTACTGTGAATCTCATGAACTGTATTAGATAGGAAGGCAAGTTGCAGCATCTCCATTTGAGAGATGAGAAAACTGAGGCCCAGAGAATAACTAACTTGTGCAAGTACAGATGGCAGATGGATTAAAATGGCTCTGGGACTAGGTTTTCTGATTATGTTGAAACAATGAGTGGTTTTCAATAGGGACCACACAGCCCAGGGAGGAGGTGGTACATGTGGACCAAATGATGGAATGGAAGAAGGAAAATATAAAGCTTGGGGGAAAAAAGCCTAGTTTTCCAATATTTTGATTTGCTTTTCATTGCATTCATGGCATTTCAAATAAAGGAGTTTATGAGTTTTTATATATTTCAAAAGAGGGCAGGGGAAAAAAAACTAAGAAAAATCCACTGGAAATACCGTCCTTCACTAGTCCCATTGTCTTCACTCAGCTCATATAGTGTGGCAGGGTTAAGACTCGTAGATTGTATTTAATGCACTTTACCAAAATGACATTTATACTGAGATAACAAGTAAATATCTTATTTCAATACAGTATTTAAAATTATCAGCATAAAAAGTATTTTAAAATCAGAGCTTATGAAGTCTAAGACTTAAAATCCCCAGGAAGTTGCCTATTCAAAAAGCTAAAATGCTAACCAAACAAAAATAAACTATAAACATGAACTCTTCCTCCTGCTGCTCCCCTCTTCCCTAAGCCCCTCTGATTTTTCTGGTTTATTTTAAGCTCATGCAGAACAAAACCCTTGCTGTTCCTTAACAAGTGAGAATGACTTGCCCAGACACACAATAAAACATTTGTGACAAGCAAGCATGCACGCCCTTAATCCAGATCTTGCTCAGCACAAGGTACTCTCTGGCTGCCTGATTCAACAAAGGGCCTTCTGTCCCTGCTCCTTGCCAAGGCTGAATGCCAATTGTCTTAAATCTGATTGCTCCTTGAACCCCAGTCCCCTTGCGGTGGATGCACGAGAGTGCCACCCAGAATACCAGAACCCATTAGGTTGAGCTAAGTGAGAATATGGTTTTAAATGTTTTCCTTTATTCTTCACTCCTTAAAAATTTTAAGTGTAGCCTTGTTTTGCTTCTCACTTAGCCTTCAAGTGTTTGCTCTTAAACTCCTCCCCCAGGCCCCTTACCTAAAATAGTTGCTTTTCCCACCTTGTCAGGCCACGCTACCTTTGACAAAGATGTCACTTGTCTGAACCAGGTTTGATTCGTTTAGATATCCATCCCAGAGGCATACTATTGCAGGGTGCATTAAGAAGTGTGTAGCCAATATGAAACAAAATACCTGGGTATAAACAGATTAAAGAATGCTTTGGAGAGGAGAAAGGGGAAAATAAATTGAGGAAGTATTACTGAAAAAGCACTACCTTAAAAGAGAGGGCACTTAGATGGCCTCTTGGTAACTTCTTGAAAGGAAATTTCTCCCAAACCTTAAATTCTGCATGGGTCTTTTATTTTTTTTAAAAGATTTTAATTTATTTATTTATTTTTAGAGAGAGGGGAAGGGAAGGAGAAAGAGATGTAAAGAAACATCAATGTGTGGCTGCCTTTTTCACGCCCCCCACTGGGGACCTGGCCTGCAATGCAGGCATGTGCCCTGACTGGCAATCGAACAGGCGACCCTTTGGTTTGCAGCCCATGCTTAATCCACTGTGCTACACCAGCCAGGGATGCATGGGTTATCTTGTATTTTTGTTCTTGTCACTCATTTTTAAAAGAAAAACAGAATAATTTATTTATAATTAAGAAGGCAATACATTTATTGTAGAAATATTTTAAAAGACTACAAAGGAGAAAATGACAAACCCCACAATTTAGATGCATAATGCAAGATTTCTCTCTCTGTCTCATAAGCACATACACACACAAAGTAGCTTATTTGGTAAATGATGTAATTTTCTATAATAATGTGTTATAGGAATATTTTATTAACAAATATTAATATGTGGTTAGAAATTTATGTCAATATATTATAATTTACTTAAAGAATCCCCTGTATTTGATTTTTTAGGATGTCAAAAATTTTTAGATATCCTAAATAACCTTGCAATGAAAATGATTGAAGATACATTCATAATTTTATGGCAAATAACTAGAAGTGAACTTTTTCATTAAAAGACCATGCATATTTCAAAATATTTTTATTTTTATTGTGCTCCAAGGAAATTATTTCATATACATATAATTTTTGAAAAACATATCAACATATGCTCTTCATGGAGACTCACTTAAATGAACCAAGTATCTTATTAGTTCTTCTCATATCTTATTAGTTCTAATGCAACTTCATAAACGTAGTCTTAATTTAAACTCCCATGCATGAAGAGTACAAATAGGGCAATGGTTTCATGTGATTATACTGGAATGTATTCGTGTATTCCACATCTACTTCTGCTTGTTTCCTTTGTTTCATGACAGCTCTGTGCTGCACTCGCAGAGGGAATCAACGCCTTGCGTGTTGTGGGTCTCATGCATTTGGGGTGACACGTGGGATGTGAATGAAGAAAGTCTTGAACATATTATTTAATTTTGAAATTCCCTGTGTTCTGCTTGGACATGTTTATCTTTAAAAGAAACTAGACATTATTATCTACAGTCATTATTCTACTGGAAATGAGTGAAATTGACTGGTTATTTGTAAAAGATGCCATAAAATTATATTTTGTTAAGTTATTTAGCTTTAGGGGAGTTACGGTCATGTCTAAATTGAGTTTTTCTTTTCTCAGGAATTCTTTCTGCCAGATGCTGTGTTTTGTCATACAGTAATCATCATCGATTTCTTAAGTGTGCTCTTAATTCTTTCTTAGCAAAATTGGGAAGCAGATTTGATTGGAATCATTATAGCTAGGTTATCCGTATGTTTATTATCAATACAAGCAGTTTCTTCTTTTCCAGATTGTAGGACAAGGACAAAAAAATTCAACCTCCTGAGGTGACCCTCCCCTGCCCCACTCCTTCATAGACACCCACACCCACACACACTCATACATACACACAATCTTAAGGCCTTATCAGGAATTGTTAGTCAATTTTCTGTCTTTTCCTCATTCAAATAGCTATTTATTTTTTAGGGCATAAAAGACCAACCATGGGTAAATATTGTTCTTGATTTGAAACAGATGTCTTAAAGTAATGTCTCTCATCTTTTTTACTCTTTGACTAAAAAAACTAAAGAAATGAAAAGGTAGAGTTTGAAGTTAACTATTAGCAGTTTATATACTAGAAAGGCAGATGTTTTGATTCAATATCAAAGGTATCCATTTCTCAATGCTTGATTGCTATATTAAATAAACTCATTTATCAAATTTGTTAAACATTTGCACAGCAATTTGCTAGTTATATTAGGACAAGGCAACAAATCTGGCAGGATATTGTGGGATATCACAGCAGATTAGACCAAGAGAAGAACTCCTAACAACATCAATCATAGCATTATTTATTTTTTATGTATGTGAAGAGAGAATCAGTCCTAACTTCAAGAAACCTCAGTTTCACATTAACCCCAGAATTAGGATAGCATTACCAACCTTAACCTATGTGCACAAATCTGAATCCAAGCCATTCCCCTTTGCTTTCTTTTCAAGGAAGAATGGCTTTTTCATAGAGATGTTCTTCTCGTTACAGTCAAGTAGTAATACTTTACTTCCCTAACTGGAAGAAGCTCTGACTTTTTTTCAATGTTTCCTCCATAGATTGATAAATATACACAAAATTTCCTCTGATTTATGTTACTTCTTCAGAAGAAAAAGTAATGTTTTGATACCTTATTTGTAAATCCTAAATAACAGAAAGTTTTGTGTATCACTTAGGATTCAACCAGGGAAGCAAAATTACTTTGAGTGATGTGGTATAGAGGATATATTTTAGATCTTATATAATATTGGGAGCTGGTAAAGTAGTTTTTGAAAAGCTGTTGCCTCTGTATCATCTCTCTGGTGGTAGGGCTGAAGTTGCTGGAGGTCAATGGAGCCAGTAGTGGAAGAAAAACTAGGGTAGATAAAGGATGAACTGGAATTCACAAGGAGAAACTGGAATGTGCAAGTGTTTCTCACTACACACAATGCCTACAACAAAGGAGGCTTTCAGAAGGAAGCCAATGCACTTTGCACACATGCGTGATATAGAGCTTAGGACTTAAAGGAGGAGATGTGGTGGGAGCTGCAGGAGCTGGGGACATGGATGCTGTCACACGGCAGTTAGATGCTCACACAAGTCAGCAACTTTGTACTTCAGCTGCAGCAGCAGCTCTCACCCTAACCCAATGCCAGAACCTAATATCCTTTTCATGTCTGCATTCTAAATTTTTAGTACATTTCTTATGGTCGCCCTAACCCAAAAACATCAGAGAGGGGAATTCTAGCAACTGCTGTTCCAGTCTAGTTCAGCTGACACAGTACAAAAGCAACGCATGCAGCAATGATGCTTTGAGACTGATTTTCCGCTGTACTTTAAACTTCATGGCTGAAGTTCACCATACTGCTTGCAGTTAGTGCCAACTCATACCCTCTTGTTACTGCCATTTCCTTTTATTTTTTTGTGACTTTGAGTTCAAGTGCCCTTCCTATGTTTTTTTAACCTGATAAATTTCTAATAATTCTGTAAGAACAGCTCAAATATCCCTTACCCTGGGAAGTTTTCTTTACCCTAGGGGCACGGTTATTATTGTTTTCATTACAATATCAAGCACTTGGCATTGTGACTAGTGTTTATTGTTACTGTTTGTCCCAGTAGAAGAGTTCATTTTTGGCAGAAACTGCAGCCTTCTCATTAGTATGTTCTCATTGTGCAGCAAACACATATAAATAAAAGTTAAATGTATTTGGCATAAGTTAAAAATTAATCTGATTTTTTACATATGGTGGAATGAACATGAATGTTCTATTATTACTATAAATTTTCTAAGAATTACTGCAAGAACATACTTATAAGACAATTCATTTTCTTTTCTTTTTTTTTAAGATTTCACTTATTTATTATTAGAGAGAAGGGAAGGGAAGGAGAAAGGGAAGGAGAAAAACATCAATGTGTAGTTGTCTCTCATGCGCCCCCTACTGGGGACCTGACCCACAACCCAGGCATGTGCCCTGAATGGGAATTGAACTGGAGACCCTTTTGTTCGCAGGCCGGTGCTCGATCCACTGAGCCACACCAGCTGGACCTATGATTCATTTTCTTATTTTGATGAAATCATTTCTAAGACATTAAATAACCAAAATAAATAAACCAGAAGCCACCATTATGGACATATTTTGAGATTTGGAAGAAAATGTACATGAAACCAATCACATGGATTCTCCTGGAAGAGGTTGCTGTAGGTTCACCAGATCCTACTTTTAAGCCAGATAGCTGCACTGATATGGATGTTCTAGACCCAGGTAACATTTTGTTTCCTTTTAATAGGTCCAAAAATATAATTAGAAGTGCAATTTTATAGTAACATACCTACAAACAGCAATTATTTTTTAGATAATAGAGATGAAAAATTGTCTTGACATGTCTTTCCATAAAATCATTACTCTACAGAGAGAATTTGTGTTTATATAGGACCATCAGTAATTTGTCAAAGATACAGTTTTCAAAGTATGTAATTAATTTTAGGTCAAAGAACTAAAGTGGTTTAGACATATTTTCAGTAATAATATGTAACACTACTTTTATCTCTTTTACCCCTCTGTTAAAATAGGTTAAACAAGATAAAAAAATTTACTGTGTCTTATGGGAAGGGCATCTGAAAGACGTGTAGCTTAGAGGGCTTTTTTTTTCTTTTGTGGATTCATCTTTTTTTTTCTATTTGACTTTTTAGCTCACTGCTAAATAGTTGCTCTATTTCAATAATTAACTTAATTTTGGTTCCTAGAACAGTTATCTGTCTTCTCTTTCATGTGGCTTTCTGTTTCCCTTGTATAAACTCCTGCCTATCTGTCATCTACTTATGGCACATTTATCTACTTATCATTATGATGTGTCTGTTATTTATCTACCTATCCATCTATCATCTGCCTGTGTGTTAGCCTAAACACTATGAAATGTGCATGTTTTCAGTAAAAAAAGTTTAATAGTAAATTCATATGGAAAAGTATTGACAATTTAAATTGAAAGGATATTGTAGGCCACCTTGATTTACTCTGTACATGAGGAGTCACAAATCATAAACTACAAAAGTATATAGTGACCTTATTGATTTTACTTGTAGCAAAGTAATGTGTGGTACAGTGGAGTAGAGAAGGGCATGATGATTTTGTGGGAATAAAACAAGTAAACAACAGCATTGATAGCAGAATTTTGTATTTATGGTAATGATTAAGAGAAATCATATAGTTTATGTAGCCATTTGAAAGAATTCTTTAACATTATTTATTGTAAAGTGAAAAAGGGAAAATAAAAGTTGATTCATTTTTAGATTTTAATATAGTAAAGGAAAATGTATTTTTTTTTTATTTTTTTGTTTCCTCTTGATACAACTTACCATTGTTGTTACCAAAATGCATTCTCCTTGTCAAAGAGAAAATAACTGTCCAACTTACCTAAGATAAAATGGCTGGGCTGCCAGGAAATAAGGAATAATTTCTCATTTCTATAATAGAAACACAAATAATATCAATACCTTGTTCCATTAATAGCTTAAAATATGGAAAGTCTACTGTATTTCTAGCAATAGAAACAAAACACATGGTTAGAAAGATGACGATGAATTTAACAAGGTTAAATTACCAACAAGTTAAGCAAGACATTGATTATTTCTTGGTGGTGAGGAACACTTATAAATAGATAAGAATCTAAGTAAGAAAAAGTATACAGTTTATGGTTGAAATGGAAACTGTAGACACCACATGACTCCTGCTGTGTGAATGACAGTATAAGAATGGAATACAGTGGTAATGGCATATATTCCATACAAATATATGGCATATGTGAAGACACAACATTATATTGATGCCTATCTTTCTTCCTAAATCAATGAATTAATTTAATATAATCCCAATAAAAATCACTCTTATTTAATAAAGATAGACAATTGTGAAATTTACTTGGAGAGGCAAACCAGCAAGAATATCAAGGAAAAGCTTTAAGAAGAGCTAATGAGGTGTAGCATCTAGACCTACCAGAAATTAATACATACAATAAAGCTTCTATAATTAGTCATTTGGTACTGGTGTAGGATTAGACTGAAAAACAATTGGATCAAGATAGAAAATCTAGACATAATTCCATTTGCACATGAAATGTAGTATTGTAGTTTCTAAGTTATATTCTACAATAAAAGAAATAAGAGGGATAAGTGCTTCTCGGAGAAAGGGCTTATTCCAAGACTCAGGCAGGGACCACATGACCATGGGATATTTAGTACATCAGAAAGTTCTTGATCCCATTCTATCTACATATGTTTGCAATTTTCAGCAATAAAACATTCTTTAAAGTGTGCTCTCACAGAAATGAATAGACATTAAAATGGTTTACCTGATTTAGCTCTCAAATTATAACCAATTAATATCATTTTTAAAATAGCTTTTCAAATTAAGGTTCTGCCTTTTGGTGGGAAATTTTTGAGACCAAGATAGAGAACAATAGATTGGCTATTATGTAGTTGTTGGCTTGCAGGAATTTTCTTCAGATATGGAAAAATGCAATATATAAGACATTATTCTGTTCTTTATAAAATAAAATGCTAATAATACAATACTGTATTAGCATAACAAGTATTATAAATTGAGTTTTCAATATCTAGGATAAGTTTGAACTGCATCATCTATATTTCTTCTAACCAGGAAACAGTGGTGCATATAAATGAGATTATTTTCCAGGGTTTTCAGTGGAGATCAGTAAGTAATGGAAAGAGATTTATTGACCTCCTAGGTAATCAAACCCATTTCAAATGCTCTGAAGTTTCACAAAAATCTCTGGTTTTATTACTGTAAGTGTAAAAAAATCTAATATGTCAAGAAAAACAGAAGCCATTTTGAATGTTACATGTATAGATAATGACCAAATGTGACCACAGTTCTCAGTGTGATTGGGAAAATGGAGGTCGACGTTAAATGTTTGCCTATTCATTGAACTCCTTAAGCATTATAGATAGAGTAAGTTCATTTTAAAAAAGTACAAAAAGCATCCACAAAGACTTAAGAAAAAAAACTACACTATTCTTTACTTTAAAAGGAAATTTTACTAACTGGAGCTTAATTAAACCTACAGAGCTTAATTAAGACTTTAATTAAACAGGCATCTTTCAGACACTGATAATCACATATCATAGGTTGTTAAAACACTGGTACTCTGCAAAAAAAGTTTCAGTAATAGAGAAGGGACGATGCATTTTCTGAGGCTTTACACACTCATATTCCTGTAGTTCGCCTTTTAGCTCTGCACTGCCATGTCACTCTCAGCTTGCAATTTGAAGATTAAGCAATCACTCTTGGCTACACAACAGAATGACAGCTGGATGTAATTGATATGCAGAGAATCCCTGAACTAAATTTTACCTCTGCACATTCTTGTAAGTGATTGGTTGACTCGGCATCGTGGTGCAGCTCTGTTATTTTCTGCGCTCCAAGTGTGATCTGAATCTCAGTCCCCTGGTAATGAAACAAGGCAACCCCTGAGCAAACAGTCCACATTACAGCATTCAGCAAGTCCTCCAAATATGCCATGGCAGTTAAAAGCTGTTCTTTTTAGTTGCAGTTCCCTTCCACATGACTTTTGTAAGGTAACATCACAGAAGTGGGTGAAATTAAAAAGAAGAAAAAAAAAAGCTGCCCAAAGTGATTTCTAAGGTTCATTTGAGTTGCTAAAGTAATTTTTGTTACTAAACCCAACTTGCTCAAAATATCATAAAGCCTGGTAATTTTAATATTTTTATTTTCTTTAATTGGATGACTTATACCACTTCTCCATAGCCTTATTACCTGGGAATTTAAAAAAATCCTGAATTTATGTCTGCTTTTTAAGAAGCACATTTATATTTTATATGATAAGAAGCTCTACCCGAAGTATCTCGGCTCTAGCTCTAAAGAGTACTTGGAGGGATGGAGTAGTGAATTGAGTTTGTGAATGTATAAGAATGAAAGAAGCAAAATAAAACAATAATGAAAGAAAATTCATAAGAAATAAATAAAGGGGATATGAATGAAAGTGATAGGGAGAAGTAAGGGGAAAAGAGGTGCCATTCTCAAACACAGTCCAAGCAAGTGTTGGGTTGGCCAAAAAGCCCATCACATTTTTTCCATAAAATAAAAGATACACTTTTCATTTTCACTAATAACTTTATTTATTTGGATATTTTGAGTATGTTGGCTATCTCCCCCTTTTGGATTCTAGTGCGTAGAGGCCAGGGGTGCTGCTAAACATTTTTCAGTGCATTAGGCAGCTCCGCAGCAAGGAATTATTTGGCCAAAATATCAGTAGTACCAAGCAAATTTGCAAACCACTTTGACACATTTGATCACTCACAGCAGCTTCTCCATACACTGAACAGATCTTGTGTGTGTGTGTGTGTGTGTGTGTGTTTCAGTTGCATTTTTACCTTTCTTGAAATAATAAAGCGTAATACACTGAAAATGTGGCATTTCTTCTTTCTTCATCCATATTAAAATGGCTGCACAAAAATTCACCAGTTCTTTTTTTTTAAATGCAGGCTGATATGACAGCTGTCACAATACAGTCTAACAAAATTGTTTCGAATGAAGTTAAAGGCAACTAAGCATTACTAGAACCATCATATGGAAAAAACTGAAATGAACATTTTGGCCAACTCAATATGTCGTAAGGTATGTGGGTAAATAAGTGGATCACATGGAATTGGTTATTTCCTGGATCTGAGCTCTGAGGGCTCATTTTGCAAATATAGCCTGACAAGTTCTGAGAATACCAGGTGTATCACAGGTAATTGTTACCTCATGATTGTATGTCCTGGTTGCCAGAGCAGCTTGTGTTCATGCATGCTCTCCCAACATGATTATTAAGAGCATGCCCTGTCACTCTTAAAAGTGTCTTGATAGAAAATTATATGGTTAATCTGTGCATGCTTCATTACTTTTTACATTGTTTAGCCTGTCTGTAAGTGTGTGTATGGAGGAAACAAGTGGAACTGTTTAAAGCACAGGTGGCAAACACAAGGCCCTCGGGCTGAATCCGGCCCTCCATCTTGTTTCTACCCTGCTGTAGTGCCAAGTTCTCACTTAACCATTAAGGAGTAGTTACATTTACACAGTCCTAAAATTACATTCGACCCTTTGAGGGCAACCATGAGGCTGATGTGGCCCCTGGTGAAAATGAGTTTGACACCCCCAGAAAGGTATTCCTGAAAATATTGTTTTATCTTATTACTTGATCTCACTGGGTTTCACATGCTTTTGAAACTTCCATGTACCTTCCAGAAGGAATAGTCCAGGCAGGAAAAGGACTTGAGCCTGTAAAACCAGGATAATTTTGTCACTCCTTGGCTCTTCTGTCATCAGTCCTACCTGGCTTTGGAGCTGACTTTGTCTCGTGTTTTAATAAGTGAGCAACCATCAGTGCATTTTGATTTACAATTTAAATATAATACAATACAGACACACTTTATCCTTCCCCTTCACAAAAGTCTAAGTTAATTTAACAAATATGTATTGAGAATTTATTATATTGCAGGGACAACACTGAAGAGACTTGACAGCTTAGAAGGAACACTTTTCTTTTTAAGGAAACTCACACGACTGAAACAAATTCAAGCCAGTTACATACACAGTAGATGGTGGTGAACCTGGAAGGTAATAATAGGTCCTTTGTTCCCTAAGAGTCACAGGAGACTGAGTGTCTGACGTATGCAGAAGGTCATGCTCAGGCAGCTGGTTGATGGTTAAGGAAGTCAATGGCGTATTTAGAATGAAAGAGCTGTGTTAGAATGAGTATACACAAGAGAAGCAGCAATGTAGGCTATAAAGGAAGATAAAAAATTTCAGTTTACAAATAGAACTGGGAGATGTTTTCCCCAAAGTTGCCACCATTGAAGATTTGAAGAATGCAGAGGTTGTGATTCCTACCATATCCCCACCGGGCATCATGTACTTGTCTTGAACAAAACCCAGACAGATCTTAGAGAATTAGAGTGGATTGTTTTAAACATACTCAAGCTGTGACTATAATTCTAGCTGTTGTTCCAGATGTGGTTTCGTGACTATAATTCTAGCTGTTGTTCCAGATGTGGTTTCTTTACTAGAGCAAAGAAACTTACCCAATAATTGGTAGTTCATTATTCTGTTGGATTTTTTTATATATAAGTAAAGAACTTATGTATGTGTGTGTATATACATATGTGTGTGTATATATATATCTTTCAGCTTACAAAGCCAGAAATACACTTTCATTGTTCTACCTTAGAGCTATATCGATACTCTAGCTCTCTGTTATAATCTCATCTACAAGAGCTTTGATCACCTCTCCTTTCAACAAGATATCCTATCAGACCCTCCACTGATATTAGGGTGATAGGAATCAGGGACAGGAAGTAGGAACTGTCTTGAATATTTTGGAAAGAAAGAAGTATGTGTGCCAGAAGCTGAGAAGTACTAAAGAGGTTAAAATTCATGGGCCTGGCAGCTTGGTGAAATATCCAGGGCATTGAGATTCTTTCCAAGATGAAAGACAAGTTACTACATTTGATCCTCCTAATTATTAAGAAAGAAATGTAATGCCTAGTGAACCTCTTTGGATTTTGAGAGCTACATATACCCATTTCGGGGATAATATTTAAGAACAGCAGTTTTGAATGTGACTAAAAGCGAGTGAGGGCTTTGTCATAGGTCTAACTTTCTGTGTGAGCGGCCCTGTCACTCAGGCTGTGTCACCCAGCTGGCTCAGTGGTTCCCAAAGTGTCTATGGCTGACAGGTGTGCTACATGAAACTTTTTTTAAAACAAGTTTATTTTTTTAGATTTTTTTCTTTTTTTGAAAAAGATTTTATTTATTTATTTTTAGAGAGAGGGGAAGGAAAGGAGAAAGACAGGGAGAGAAATACCAATGTGTGGTTGCCTACTGGGGACCTGACCTGCAACCCAGGCATGTGCCCTGACTGGGAATCGAACCGGTGACCCTTTTGTTCACCCCCTGCACTCAATCCACTGAGCCACACCAGCCAGGGCTACGTGAAACTTTTGTAAAACTCCTATAGTGAATCACTATAAGGGCTTACAATTGCAGGATAAAACTATGTCATCTTCAGATAGCCCTCCTTTTGAGAAACAGTCTCTGGCTTGCCACTGGGAGCTGATAGAAAAGGAACGCATGTCAGAGGCCCCCTAAATTTCTCTGTAATCGAGGTGCCACAGTGAACTGTATGGGGTGATCCACCAGGCAGTGGAGTTGGATGTACACAGCTGTGTTCTGTCGTCAGATGGAAACAGCATATGTGAAATGGGGCTTGAGCAGGCACTGAAGGGACAAGTAAGTTGCATGAGGAAGTAGCTCAGGTTTCCACGGGTCTTACTGCTGGTACATTGCTGTATGTCTTTCAACAATCTCCTACAGCCTCATGGATAGTTCCCGAGGGAGAACCTGACTGAAGAAGGGGAAACTGGGTCCTGATTTATAGGTGACTGAGAATAACATACTGAACCTTTTAAACATAGGTGTTTGAAGTAATAAGGACATATCCTGGGGGGACCTGTAGGATAGTAAAAAGGTAAATCCCTCCAATGGTCAAATTATTTAGCATTGAACATGGTTTCTCACTTTACTTGGAAAGGGTTATGTCCAGATATGCAGTTATACATGAATTCACAGGCAATAGTTAACAATTTGGTGAAAGGTAAAAAACAACAAAAACAAAAAAACTGAAAAGAACATGATTGAAACTTGGTAACAAGAAGGACTTTGGGAAAAGTATATAAATAGATCTCTTCAAATGGGCACAGAGTATTTGTGTCCATTGTACATGCTCATACACAGATACATCAGAAGATGTCTGGACACCTTGGACAAGATGACTCATTGTGTGGGTGTCAGTCAGCCTCTTTCGCCAATCTGTTTCACCTCAGTCTGTATACAACGAGCTCGTGAAACAGTCACCATGGAATCAGGGGTGGACATAATGTGTGAACTCAGCAATGTGGACATCTATTCAACAATTCTGTCTGGTGACAGGCAGTGGTGAGTCCCCAGACTGCCAGCAGCAAAGAGCCCCCAATATGGTACACAGAGTATGAGCCAGCCATCTGTTTGCAGGTTGGTTCTGTTGGATGATTTCCATAACAGAAGGGGCAGTGTTCATTCTCACTAGAATAGATCCTTACTCTAAATATGGATTTGCCTTTCCTGCTCAAAATACTGCTTCCAAGGCAACTATCCGTGGATTTACAGAAAACCTCTTTGCTGTCATGATATTACATATGAATTGAATCTGACCAGCTGCTATACTAAGGCACTGGAATGGGTTTATGCTGATGGAACACATTGATTTTACCATGTCTTCTATCATCAGGATCAGTGAATGGTTAGAATTATGAAATGGCCTTTTTTAAAGGCCCAGTTACAGTGCCAGCTATTCCGTGCAACGTCTTCCAGGCTGCAGGGCATGGTTGGAACCAGCAACATAATGATGGTGCTGTTTCTCCCACAGCCAGTAGGCATGGCCTGGGAATCAAGAAATGGGATATGACTGATTCTCTCACTATTACAGTTAATCTTCTACTAGCAAAAATTTTGCCTCCTGTTCCCACAATATTAGGTTCTGCTGGTTTAGACATCTTTGTTTTCACAGAAGAAATGCTTTCACCAGAGGGCACATGCTGTTTCCATTAAACTGGGAGTTAAATCTGCCACCTGGTTATTGTGTGCTTCTCATGCCACTAAACTGTGAGGTATGAGGCAGAGAAAACTGACCTTATTACAGAAAATTCATTGCTACTGCACAGTAAACATAGGGAGGAATATGTGACAGAGCAGTAAGTCTGGAGAACCTCTTTCAATTACCACGTTGTGTCGTGAGTTAATTGCAAACTATAAGCCAATGCAGGCAGTACTGGAAAGGACTATATACTTCAGCCAATGAAGGTTTTGATCACCCCACACAGCAAAGAAAGCATACTAAGTTACTTACTTAGGGCAAAGAGAATAAGAAATGGGTATTGGAAGAACACCATAAATACCAAATGTCAAATGACCATCTGATCAATTGCAGAAATGATGACGATTCTAAGGCATGTTAGCAACTAATATAGTATATCTCAATATGTAATTTATAAGATATGAAAACTGATGTGTGACTCAGCTAGAGGAAAAATGAGTATCATCCAAAGATAAATAAACTGACTTTGTCCTTTTTGGGGGTAGAAAGTAAATGTGTTTTGGTTGTACTAGGAATGACTTACCATGTTAGATAAATTTTGCTATTCTCTATTTGTGAGTTAAATGTGATTAAAAGAGGTGTGTAAGTGTGTCAGGTTGACAGGAGACTCTTCCAAGTTGTGTTACTATTGAATAGGTTAGGCTGTGAATTACATTTTCCTGATACCTTTCCCCTGCATGGTTCTGACTTAGAAGTAGAAAGGGAATGCTACACAAGACTTGGAAGCAACTATTACTCTAGCGAGAGTATTTCATTGAGAAATAGTGATGAGCAAACTGGTGTAGCCAGGAGATCCCAGGTGTTTTCAGTGTCCTCTGCTTCACATCTAGATCATCTTCCTGCTGCTTGACTCTGCTGTGTAATAACAGCTCCAGGCCCACTACTGGATAACTGGCTGCAGATCATACAGGAAGAACTACTCAGTGCCAAAAGCTTTACATAGACCACTCCAGGAAATCTATCATGATCCCACTCAGTGACTAAAGCTGCTTCTTGTCTCCCCTGCTGTCCCTGCAAGCCCCATCTTGCCTCATGAGCGGACATTTATAACCAGATTCCCCTACATGGAGGTGCTTCAGATGAACACAGTTGTTTTAGGATATGCCTAGAGCTGTGACCTGCAAGTATTGGCACCTGGTAATTCTCTATTTTTTGTCATTGTCATGCACTCCATATCCAGGCTTGGGCATGTAGCCACAAAGCCGAGATACCTGCAATTATTGTGGAATTCAAGTTTCTGATTTAAGTGGGTGAATTGAGGGTTAGCAAATATCTAAAATTCTGTATCCCCCTTGTTTCAAAGTCCAAACTTTGCTTCAGCTGCCTGACAGCCATTTCCAATCTGAGATTCATTCCCAAATGCCAGTTCACCTCATTGACCAGGTGGAAATAAGTTAATGAAAGCCATCTCCTCCCCCAGGATGCTTTCTGAAATTTCTTCGCTCTGCTACCAAGGTTGAAATCAATGCTTTACAGAGATTCTGAATAAAGTGATCACGGTTCCAATACTGAAATATTAAGCACATAGGTATATTTCTACTAGAATAAGGCAGAGCTCATTCTGTAAAAGCATCCTTTTCCTTTTAAAAGCATTTGTAACCATTTCACACTTTACATAAAAATACACAGACCGTATGTACTGCAATTATAGGTAACTAGGCTTCCTCACATTTACTAACTTGTAGGTCCAAGTAGGGTAAAATTAATGATGAAAATTGCCCTGTTTTCAAGCCCCTCTAGAATAATTGCTGTAACTTGCAGCCTACCCTCCTTGAAAGAATCCCAGTATGGCTAGTCCCCTTGTAGTGGGTTTCTGATATTTTCTTCTCTGTTTCTTCTCTGAGTTTTCCATGGAGCTTCTCCAGACTTTGTGTTAATGGACTTTCCACACTCACGGATGGTGCCCCTGTCACACCACCTTAGGACTTACTGCACTCTCCTCTTTGTTGCTGCTGTTAGTCTCGTCACAGATGGCCTGGCCCAGCCCCAATCATGGCTTTACTAAAAGAGCAGAAGGGCCCTCTCGCCACAGTCATTGCAATGTTTTATCAGGCCATAAACAGAGACGGTTTTTACTCTATTTTGTGTAGAATTCCAAGTGGTTGATGAACACTATCATTTCACTAATTTTAATTACATTGCATAGAGTCCTTCTCAGAATCTAGGTTCAAAATCCCTGAGAGACTAATTTGCAAGACAGGTTCCTTCTTGATAATCTCATCTCTGTCTCTATCTCTTATTACTGATACATAATTAGTATTCCTGCATAGAACCAGTATATTCTAGCAGTTTCCTTAGAGTGATTTTTTTCTCCATTCATTTTGCTGTTTTACAAATGCAGAGATATCCCTTAATTTACTCTGTGTTCCCAGAACCATCTGTCCAAATGGGTCTGTCTTTATTTAGTACCCTCAGAAATGGCTCTTTAATCCTTCAAAAATTTATTTTTATTTTCCTTAACATGCCATGACATATCCTACATGCCAAAGTGCTAATAATGGGCCTGAATTAATACACCCTCCTGTCATCCTAAATATGTGTGTGTGTATAATTTTCCTCCAAGGTCTGAAAAAAATGTAACCCAGATTTAAAATCGGACTTTCTTCTTCTTTCTGAGATCTATAAAAAAATCTCTTTGTTTTAAGATTCCTTGAAATAATTTATTATTAGTTACTATTAAAATCCTTTCCATTCATTGAGTTTAGAAAGCCTGGAGTCAAAAGAACTAAAATCTCCCAGTTCTCCTCTCATTCTCTAAATGCTAGAGAACTGTGGGCTCAACTAAATAAAAAGTGGCATTATAAAAGTTTCAGTAAATAATGTCTCTTCAATGAAGAATCCAGACAGAGTCATAGTGGCTGAGAAGAGGCAGCCTGTGATGGGAAGCTGCTTTGGCACAGTGGGTGGGTGAGAGCTTTAAGGTTTGTGTCTCCTTTGTGTAGTCCAGGTGTTCTCTGAGTTGAAGAAGGACCTTTTTGTCCATATTTCTTTAGTGCTTTCTTCCCCCTCCAGCCCAACCATGGGTCAGATCCTCCAAACTGAGAAAGAAAACTGCTTTTCTATGGGATCATAGAATTTTCTGCACAATAGGAATACACTAGCTGAAGAAGTCAATCCAAAGCTGAAAAACTAAATGAAGCGGTTCAGAAATATAAACTTGAAGTTGTGGTGCTTTGTCACCTGCTGCTGCTCTTCCATCTAATAATAGAGTAATTGCTAATTCATGATGATAAGCCAAACGGAGGATGATTATGCATGTGCCTGTACAATGGTAAGAAGTGGCACTTTGTTTCCTGTGGCTGCCACCCAACAAAAGCAGCAGTGAGAAGCAGGCTCTGGTTACTCTGGTAGCCATGGTGCTGAAGCCGGCCATCCTGGCATCACTCCGACGGGCTGTCTTTGTACTCACAGACGACCAGTGCCCTCCCCGTTGAAAGGATGAATATGTAGGCCTTTACACAATATCGAGGCTTAAATTAGTCAGATACATGGGGCCTCTCGCAACACCTGCTCCCGTTCTCAAATTCCAGCTCTGGTGGGAATTATTATCTAGCTGCCTTCTTCTTCCTCCCTCTCCCTTTGCAATTATGTTTAATCCCACAGACACCTGCCTTGGCTTTGGGGGACTACTGATAAGAACAGATGAAAAGACCTTTTTTTTCCTATTTGTAACCAAATGTACCAAATAAACACAACAAGCTACAGCTAATTAAACATGTCTAAGGGGAAGGTGTGAGAAACCCCCATGAATAAGATTCTGATTGTGTACCCTCTAATTCTGTGAGGTCATCTTCACCTGGCTCCAAATTCAGAAAAATACCTACTATATTGAAAACCTTCCATCCCTGATGCTTCTCATAACAGTTCTACTTAGATCTCCTGTAATGTTTGGATTTTCAGTGCAGTTTTATTTGAAATGCATTGTATTCCTCACTTTTTGACTGTGGATAATACAAGTGAATGACAGACTAGATCATTTGTTTTTGAAATATTAACTTGAAAGTTTTAAATTTCAAAATAGGAGAGATATAAAATTTCTTCCAATCTTCCTTCATCACCCAGATTTAAAATCAATTTTATTAAAAGTGTGGTAAAATTAGTTTTACATTACACATTGCTTTTATATTACAATATCACAGACTTCTCAGACTCTCATCCTTTGAAATATCTGTGTTTGAGATAAAACACTTCAGAAGACTGTGTGGTTTGTTCTGAATTTTCATCAGCATGCTCTACAGAAGCAAATGTGTGTGTGTGTGTTTAAATCTTTAAACAGTTTTGAAATGAAAGGATCCTGGGGCATATGTGCATTGGTGAAATTTAACTCAAAGGTTTAGGGGCAAAAGTTTGGAGAGACTGATTGGAGAAAGCAGAAAGATTGTAAATAATTTAAAAGAATATCAAGAATATCTTAATACACAAAAATTTGAGAAAAATAGCAACTTCCTTTTTTTTCCACCCTGAGGGTTAACGTCATAGATGAAACCATGCACAAGTCTGAAGCAGGACACTTTAAGTTCCATGGGACATGGTTCCCATTTGTATTAAAAGTCTCACTGGTAACTGGTAAAAACAGGCTTTCTCTAGACTCTGAATTTGTGGAGAGATGCAGGAAGAGCAGAGCATCTGTTTGGATCATTGTCTTGCATAAACGTAATGATATAGTTTTGTTTAGCCAACAAAGGTAAAGGAAGGACAACCTAAATATACCAACAAGTTTATAGTCAAAATGAAAAATCATACAGACTAAAAAAGTCCTGCTTAAAAAACAAACATGCTATCAAAGTACTCTGATATATAGCCAATAGTTGTCATGTAATATTTTGAGTTCAAGCATAGGTTGAAAAAACATACAAACCATATGAATTTAAGCTTTCCCCTTCAGCAGATTTGGCTAAAATCTTAAAGTCTACATAAGCCTACATGAAATTACATAATGACCAAACTGTACCTAAATCTGCCATGTTGCTCATGTTTTTCCTGGATGCATGTTGTTTCTAATCTGTACCAAGTAGTTCAGGAATATGTAATTCAGCATCACATGCAATTTGGATTTTCACAAGAGAGTACCTGGAGTATGTTGACAAGAATATTTTATTAAAAGAAGTAGCACATCAGATATGAGGCATTGTATTAAGGACTGTGAACTTCTTAATGGTGCTGACTCTGCCTTGAGATAGTTTATGTGCCAAGGAGATCATCTTTGAAGTTGAGTGTGAGAAAAAAAACAGAACCTCTTTTCACATTTATCTTTAAGTACAAGAAAGGAATAAAGTGCAATAGGGAAATGTACACAATATTTGAACCATTCATCTGCTGCCTGCCCCGGGTATTACAGAGCAGGTGAAGTATCAGTAAGAAAGTGTCTGCCCCAGAGGGATGGCCAGTGGGATCTACACACAGGTGTTGACTTTAAAATTTGTGTGATATAATGCAATTTTTATGTTCCTAGTTAACTAGAATTTTAAATGATATTATCCTCCTTTAACTAAACTAAATCCTTATGAAATAGCAAGTGGCTTAAAAAGAGTCCTGAGGAGTAAGCCTGTGTCAAAAATAGTATAAATCATCCTTGACTGGTGTGTGGCTCAGTGTGTTGGGCATCATTCTGCAAACTGAGAGGTCAACCCAGGCCTGGGTTGTTGGCCAGGTCCCCAAACGGTGGTCTGTGAGAAGCGACCTATTGATGTTTCTCTCCCTTTCTTTCTCTCTTCCTTCCCCTCTCTTTAAGAATATATAAATAAAATCTCTTTAAAGTAATAAAAATCATGTAGTTATAGCACACAATAAGAGGCAGAGCTCTTCATCAACTGTTTCAGGAGGCATAAACAATGATATAATCAGATTTGATGAGAAATTGGTACCCTAGAATCAATATTATGAGGGGTATTATTTATAATGGAGATAGGTATCCACCATGGTTAATAATGAGACTTGCTTTACCTATATATTCTTCTATGAGATTTTAACAAAGAACAGTTCAACTATCACATTTAATGAGACATTTAAAATATCGTTCATCTCATTTTTATCTCATCTTTTTTTCTATTTTTGTGTGCATATAATAATGTATTAGTACCTTATTAGATCTACATACTACATATGCACATCATTATATTATCTGGTCTAAGAAGTTGTATTTTATTCTTAGTTCTGCTCTATGCTCTGTGTATTGTTGGTGAGTCATGTAACCTCCCTGGGCATCAGTTACCTCAACTAGAAAATATTACTCAGTTACCGCATCCAACTTAGTTGTTTGGGTTGGTAAAAAGTCAATGATGCCTAACCTCAGGAATCTTCTGCCAGGGTTTTAATGAAAAATGAAAAAGTCCCATATGTTCTTTACCAGAATCCTGGACTAATAGCCTATCTGTTAGATTCTGCTTCACACAAAAGATACCTATTAGTCAAGATCTTACACCTTAAATGAAACATGAAGTTATCTCTGGGCTCTGACTTAAAAAAACAAAATTCTACATGTATGGTTTCCAAAGTAGTGTTGCTACCAAAAACATGTATATTTAGGAAATCTTCCTGAACTTCTAGTGACCTGAAATCTACCAGCACACATTTCAGGCTGGGACATCTGGTGGTCCATAAACTTATTTATTTATTTATTTTACACAGAGCAGCTGTACTTGAGCAGATGACCAGGGACTGTGTAATCAGAGTGTGAATAGCTGAATTAGTAAATCATATGAGGCTTCTTAGGCACTTGTTTAAGGCCTGCATGTGCCTTTTTAATTTTCCTTTATTAAGGTTGTCCCCAAACATAGCAGTGTTAGCAATGGGATTATTAGTGACTTATTTGCTTCATTAAAATTTATTGCACTTTTTACATCCACCATCTGGGGCAATGTCTCCCCACCTCACTGTTAAAATGTAACTTAAAACCATGCCTGGCACTGATAATTCCTGAAAAAAAAATACTCTATAGATGGAATTCTTTTTTTCTAATGCCAGGACTGTCCCGCCAGGAGCTCAATACACAAACACCATAATAGCACAGGCACTATTTCTAGGCCAGCCACACTCAGTCACTGCTAGGACACAAAGCCTTACATTCAAGCTTTTTGCTGTAAGTTTCTGTTTATAGGTAAAGAAAAAAGGAGGGTAGTTGTTATTTTAAATGTTGTAAACCCTGTGGAAAAAATGGAAAAAACTTAAAATGCCTTTGGCAGAATACTGTATATCTTAAATCTCCCATGGTTTAATTCAGGAATATTTGGGTTTAAGAGGTTGCAAATATATGAATAGTGTCATAGGTTTAAAGTAAAAGACTGAGATATTTAAGACTTGGTGGACTTTCAGGGACTGCCTGATCCAAAAAAATTGTCTAATTATGTTTTGAGGAAAAAATATAGCAATGTGAGTGTTTACTTTAAAATCTAAGCTCTTGTCTTGTATTTAAATACCTGTGATGAAATCTATGAGGTTGGAATGGAAGATTCTTCATCGTGAAATCTAAGACCCATTCCACAGTGGAGCTCCTGAGATGGGAAGGTGGGTGTCTGGATAACACTTTGTAGGTCCACATTCATTAGGGGTATAAATTCTATCTATTAAACAACATTCCTTTTGTTTGAAACACACATACACATTACTAGATTTCTTCATTAGATATTTTTTTTTAGTTTCCAAAATTTAACATCAAACTGTAAAAATACTACAGAAAAGAACTGAGTCAGGGTTGTTCAAAGGGAGCACAGACTATTCCCATCTGCACCACTGACTCATGCCATCTCAGGTTTACGCTCCCTTACACTGTAAAAGGGGGAAGGGATATCTTTTACACCCATCATGTAGGGATAGTAAGGATCAAATCAGAGCATAAATGTTAATCGCTTTGAAAAAGCTTAAGCGTTATTAAAAACAAGATATGTACTACTTTTTCCAGTAAGAAAACAAAATATTTGAATGGGAATAAACCACATGAGGTCAGAATCTACCCCTTCAGATAATACTTAAAAAAAGCTGAACAGGATTTATGAAAAAAATGATTGAGCCCATTCTCTAGTAATGAAAGTTATGTTCACTTTGTTACTCACATTCAGTCCAACTTTCTCTGTCACAATAAGTCAAAAAATTCCAGATGAGCCTGGATCCTAGTGTGAAAATAAATTTGAGAATATCTGTTGCCCTTCTAAAATATACCTGTAGTGTGAGTGTTAAGAAGGTAGTGAAATTTGAAGACTATAATCTGTTATTGCTGACACAGATATGGATTACCTCTGATGCAAAGAGGAAAAGCATATATGCTTAAATGTGTATGTTAAAAATTTACACAGATTTCCACTTACATTAAGGATGTAGAAAGCTACAAGAGAACATCATTTTTATCCTAGTGATAAGAACTGTCTAATCTTAAACATTCATAATTTTTAGTTCATCACAGAACTCAAATCACAAGGCAACTAGGTAAACTAAATTCTAAAAGGTAATAAGATCCTCCAAGGAGAGATAGGTCCCCTTAATATTTTATCTCTGGCAAGTATGGGAAGATAAGGCAGTTGCCATAAAAATGGGCAAGGAAGCTATGGATAAAATATTAACTAATTAGTAGAGACTGAGTAGGAGTTAAAATGCTAGTTTAACCTCTCCAGAAGTACCACTCAAAGGGCAGTCTGCACCCACTAGCCAGCTGACTTCTATAGGGTGTTTATGTAAAAGATTGGGATAAAGTCAAGTGGCCTGAGGCAAATATCCTTTGTAGCACAGGTGTGCAGGTTCTGTCTGGGTTTAATGATGGAGAAGTTCTACCTGGAAGAAGCTTGTCTATGCTCTAAGCCCCACTTGATTACAAGATTATCATCAGCTGCTGATACCCAGCTGTAGACCCCACTTGGACATGAGAAAAAAAAAGCTATCTGCTGTTGGAAGAAGAGAAAATATTCTCTCACCTTTCCCACCCCTACCTCTATTGAGGTATAGATATACTGTAATTGAGAGAAAGGTATTAAACCAACCTTCACAGTGCACTGTCATGACGCAAAACACCTGCCACTGTGAAAGGACAGGAAAACTGCTGGCACCTAGGCTTCTTCACTGGTACAAGGTGAAAATCTGTTTTTAAAAGAAGGGCAGAAAAATCCCTCTCATCAAAGGTTCCCACTAATACAGGGCAGAGTTTCACTGACATCTGACATGGGATGGGTGTGAAGTGCCCACTATCCCAGGGATGTCCATGCTTTTGGCATCACTGGGCCACCCTGGAAGAATTGTCTTGGGCCACACATTAAATACATTGTGACAGGTAACCACAAAAAATTCATAATGTTCTAAGTATATTTACGATATTTTGTTGGGCTGCATTCATAGCCATCCTGAACCATATGCAGCCCGTGGGCTTTGGGTTGGACACCCCTGTGGCTAGATCCTACATTCAAATAGAAGGCAGAGGCTGTTTGCCAGTAGCAAAGAAACAAAAATGCTGAAAAATATTCCACTCCTACCACAAGCCCTGCATTAAGTACAAATCAGCAGAAATATACCCCAAGGAAAAAGCAAAAATGTAGTGAGAGACCTTACTGAAATCTAGGGGTAAAGCATAAATACAAAGAAAATTCTTTAGCACTCCAGGCCTCAGAGTAAACAAAAGTAGCAGCCGTCTACCAATGGATGAATTTGAAGTCTGTGGTAGATGGATAGTAACTAGAGCAACAATAAAACCAAATTCAGTATAAATACAGACTAGGATGATTGAGCCAAGTACACTAATGGCTTAACAGAAGAAAAAGCATGTCCATTTATTAGAATAAATATTATTTCCCTCAGTCTCTGCTACTGCTTCATACACCATACCTAGCACCCAATAAAAATTTATGAGAAACTCGACAAAAATAAAATGCAAGAAAAAAGCAGCTGATTGTCAGAGGCAAAAAGCAGCCAACAAAAACAGTCAGAAATAACCCAGTTTTTGAAACAATTTTTAAAATATAATCTAAGTAAAATGTTAAATAATATGCTAGAAAAGATAAATAGCATACATGAACAGATGGGGAATTTCAGCAGAGTGATTACAATACACAAGGGAGTTAAATGAAAATGCTAGAAATAAAAACCAAAATATTAGACATAAATAATTTCATCAATTAGCTTAAAAGTAGACTGGACACAGCACAGTAAAACAAATAAGTAAACCTGATGATGGCTAAATAGGAATGATAACAATTGCAACAGAAAGAAAAAGCAATAAAAGCCCTGGCAGGGTGGCTCAGTTTCTTGGAACATTGTTCTGAACACCAAAAGGTTGTGGGTTCAATTCTCAGTCAGGGCATGTACATATGTTGCGGGTTCGAACCCTGTTGGGGTGCACATGGAAAGTAACAGATTAATGTTTCTCTCTCACATGGCTGTTTTTCTCCTGCTCTCTCTCTATCTCCCTCTCTCTTTCTCTCTCTAAAATTAATAAGCATGTCCTCAGGTGAGGATTAAAAAAAGGAAGAAAAGCAGTAAGAAAAAAATGGAGCAGAGCTTTCAAGAGTTGTAAGAAAGTGAACAAACTCACAGACTGGAAAAGGAAAAGATAAAGAGAATGGGAGAGATGGAGATTACAAGTAAAATGAAAAAATTATATATATATATATATATATGCCAAATGACTGCTTCCCACGGTTGCTATGGCAAATTAACAAAAACTAGATGGCTTTAAAAAATAGAAATTAGACTTCCAGCCAAGATGGAGGCATAGGTAGGTACACTGTGCCTCCTTGCACAATCAAAAGAAGGACAACAGCAAATTTAAAAACAAACAAACAAAACAACCAGAACTGCCAGAAAATTGAACTGTATGGAACCAAGAAGTTAAAGAAGAAGCACTCATCTAGACTGGTGGAAGGGGTGGAGATGGGTAGCTGGGGTGGAGAGGACGCCCAGCAAGCCAACAGCTGGCACAGTGGCAGTCCCATATTTTCATGTGGATAAACCAGGAAGAACAACTGGGGAGTGAGACAGACCGCACAACCCAGGGTTCCAGCACAGGAAAAAAAAGCCCCAAACCTCTGACTGAAAAATTTTGTGGGGGTCAAGGTGGCAGGAGAAGCTCCCAGCCTCACAGGATAGTTCCTTGGAGAGACTCACAGGGTCCTAGAACATACACAAAACCACCCACCTGGGAATCAGCACCAGAAGTGCCTAGTTTACTTGTGATAGCAAAGGAAGTGAGTGAGTGCCTGTGGAGAGCTGAGCAAGCAGCATTGTTCCCTCTCGGACCCCTCCCCCACACAGTGCAACAACTCAGCAATTGTGGGTTGCCTCACCCTGGCCAATATCTAAAGCTCTGCCCCTTACTATATAATAGGTGTGCTGAGACAAAAAAAAAAATGTGGACCAAGTGAAAGAACAGATCAAAACTCCAGAAAAAATACAACATAGCAATGAAGAGAGAGCCAATCTTTCAGATGCAGAGTTTAAAGCACTGGTAATCAGGATGCTCACACAACTGATTGAGTATGATTGCAAAATAGAGGAAAAAGTGAAGGCTATTCAAAGTGAAATAAAGGGAACCAACATTGAAAGGAAGGAAACCGGGACTCAAATCAACGGTTTGGACCAGAAGGAAGAAGTAAACATTCAACCAAAACAGAATGAAGACACAAGAAATCAAAACAACGAGGAGAGGCTTAGGAACTGCCTGGAAAACTTTAAACGTTCCAACATCTAAATCATAGGGGTGCCCAAAGGAGAAGAGTAAGAACAAGAAATTGAAAACTTATTTGAAAAAATAATGAAGGAGAACACCCCCAATTTGGCAAATAAATAGACTTCCAGGAAGTCCAGGAAGCTCAGAGAGTCCTAGAGAAGTTGGACCCAGGGAAGCACACACTAAGGCACATCATACTTACCCAAGGTTAAAGTGAAGGAGAGAATCTTAAAAAGCAGCAAGAGAAAAGGAGACAGTTACTTACAGAGGAGTGCCCATAAGACTATAAGCTGATTTCTCAAAAGAAACCTTACAGGCAAGAAGGGGCTGGAAAGAAGTATTCCAAGTCATGAAAGGCAAGGACCTACATCCAAGATTACTCTATCTAGCAAAGCTATCATTTAGAATGGAAGGGCAGATAAAGTGCTTCCCAGATAAGGTCAAATTAAAGGAGTTCATCATCACCCAACTCTTATTATATGAGATGTTAAAGGGACTTATCTAAGAAAAGAGAAGATAAAAAATATGAACAGTAAAATGACAACAAACTCACAACTATCAACAACTGCACCTAAAAAAATCCCCGAAAACAATAACAAACTAAAAACAACTAGAACAGGAATAGAATCACAGAAATGGAGATCACATGGAGGGTTATCAGTGGGGAGGTGGAGGAGAAAGAGTGAGGGAAAAGGTACAAGGAATAAAAAGCATAAATGGTCAGTACAAAATGGACAGGGGGAGGTTAAAAATAGTATAGGACACGTAGAAGCCAAAGAACTTATATGTACGACCCATGCACATGAACTAGGGGGAGAAATGGGATAGGAGAGGGTGTGTATGGTGGAGAGGAATAAAGGGGTGGGGGAATGGGACAACTGTAATAACATAATCAATATAATATATTAAAAAAAGAAAATTCTTAAAAAATCAACCATATTTCTATATGCTAGCTATGTCTCATTGAAAATTGAAAAGAAAATAGATGTTTAAACATATTAAAACAAAGTTTTTAAGACTAAATTTAACAAAACACATGGAAGACATATACACTAAAAACTTTAAAATATTGCTAATGGAAATTAAAGAAAACATAAATAAAAAAGATGGGTACTTTGTTCACATGTTGAAAGTCTCAAAATTGTTATAATTACTTCTCAACTTTATTTAAAAACTCAAAGTAACCCCAATTAAAATCCAGATTTTTTAAAGAAGTTAACAGATATTTTAAAATTTACATGAAAATAAATACAATAGTTTGACCATGATATGCTGAAGTGATATTTTCTTTGTGTTAATTCTGCTTGGGGTTTGCAGAACTTTTTGAATCTGTAATTTTATGTATTTCATTGAATTTAGTAAACTTTCAGCCATTATTTCTTCTAACATATTTTTGATCTATTATTTATATCCTCTCTTTTGAGACTGTAATTACATATTTGGTAGATCTTTTGGATCATCTCACCAGTCCTTGAAAGTGATGCTCATTTTTGGTCTTTTTTTATGCTCTTTATTTCACTTGAGTTATCTTCAGATTCATGGAATCTTTCCTATGTCATTTCTATTCTGCAGTTAATTACATCCAGTACTTTTTTATTTTAAATATTATATTTCTCAATTCTATAGTTTCTATTAGATTTCTGTAGTTTTTATGTCTGTCAATATGAGGTTTCTTTTATAGTTTTAAGCATACAAATAATAGCTGCTTATCTGCTAATTCCAACATCTATTAATAGAATTGGTCTCTATTCATCATCTTTTCTGTATACAATGGCTTATGTTTTCTTATTTCTTCTTATGTTGAGTCCTTTTGGACTGTATCATGGACATTGTGAATGACATCTCATTTAAACTCTGGACCTTACGTTCCTCTAAAGTAGGGATGTCAAACTCATTTTCACCGGGGGCCACATCAGCCTTGCGGTGGCCTTCAAAGGGCTGAATGTAATTTTAGGACTGTGTAAAAGTATCTACTCTTTAACATTTAAGTGAGAGCTTAATGCTGCTGCCGCCAGGTGGAAACAGGTGCTGGCCTGATAAAACAAGGTGGAGGGCCCGTGGGCCTTGTGTTTGCCACCTCTACTTTTAAGAGTTCTATGTTTGTTTTTGCAGGTTGCTAACTTGGCTCAATTCAAACTGAAAACTCTATTTTCTTTCCCTAGCTGTTCATTCATTTTAGTCTTGCTGGGGTTGTTTTTTGTTTGCACCATGCATATATTTGATTCCTATATGTGTCATACAAAGGTCAGCCAGTGGCTTGGGAAGAGTGCATATGGATTTGACCCTCCTTGTCTCTGAGTCTTTCCTTTCTGGAATTTATGCTTTCACTTTCCAAGGAATGTGGTTGCCCTAAACTCTGTTCTGATTCATCAATCTAGTAATGTCGAGGTTTTTCTACTGGAATTATAGCTGTCCTACACTGGAGAGTAGGGACTACTCTCAGGACAACAGCTGTAATATAGGAAACTCAGTATCATTTCTATTTGTTTCATAATGTTGCCATATAAATTACCTTAAATATGGTAACATAAAATACTTACTCTCTTACAGTTTGGAGGCTAGAAGTCCAAAATCTAAGGGTCATCAAGAACTTCCTTTCTCTGAATGTTCTGGGGGAGGATCCTTCCCTGCCTTTTCCCAGCTCTGGTGGCTTCCAGTAATCCTTGATGTTCCTAGGCTTGTAGAAGTATCACTCCAGTCTCTGCCCCCATCATCACATGCTATTTACCCCAATATCTTTTTGTCAAAAATTCCCTCTTCTTTCAAGGAAATGAGTAATTGTTGTATGACTTCATCTTAACTTACAAAAAAAAAGATTTTATTTATTCATCTTAGAGAGAGGAAGGGAGGGAGACAGAGAGGGAGACAAACATCAATGTATGGTTGCCTCTTGTGTATTCCCTACCAAGGACCTAGCCTGCAACTCTGGCATGTGCCCTGACTGGGAATCGAACCAGCGACCCATTGTTTCACAGGCCAGCACTCAATCCACCAAACCACACCAGCTAGGGATGATTTCATCTTAACTTGATTATATCTGCAAAGACCCTATTTCCAAATAAGGTCACATTCTCAGGTACCGGAAATTAGAACTTGAGTATATCATTTGGGGGACACAATTCTACCAGCTAAAATTCCTTCCCTCCAAGTGTTTCTCCTCCTTTCATTGTCTTTTTTGGTGTACTTTCTGGTATCTTAAGCAGTCATTTTTTTTTCTAGAATTTATATTTATTTTCTCTAACAGGGTTGGTTTCATAGGAGCTATTGGGCCGTATGTGAAATGGAACTTTCTTATTTCACAGCTATAGCCATCTATCTATCTAACTATCTATCTATCTATCATCTATCTATCTATCTATCATCTATCTATCTATCTATCATCTCTCTTTCTAAGTTGCTCTGTGTGTGTGTGTCTTTCCCTTTCTCACCACCACACAAGTGCAAAATTTATGCCCTTGTGACTTTAGATAGAAGATTGTTATTCCACTGGATTTGAGGTCAGATATTCCAGCCGTTTATCACAGACTTCCTTCTCCATTACATTTGTTTCATTCTTTAAAGAAAAAAAAATCAAAACAGTTGACAAAAATATAATAGAAAAAGTAGGACACTTTCTTATTTGTCTTATATTTTTGTGGCATTTTTACCTCAAGTCTTAAAAGTGAGAATGGAATATAAAACTAAAAACACATATTTCTCAATGACTACAATTCCCTCCAATAACTTCAAACTTTAAATCAAACATGATTTGGAAGACAGTAAAAAAAAAACTAAGCAAAAACAGTCTTTGTTGATAAATACTCATGATTTTCATAGAATTATTTGACTAAACCTCAATTTCTGTACGCACATAAAGGTTATTGTGAGGATAAAATACATCATTTGAATTACAGTGTGTGGCACATCCATGCAAAAATAGATCTTGTCCTCCCGAATTTGGTCTTGTCATTCCTAGTTTTTTCATGCTTTCACTTCCCCTTGATGCATTTTGATGGGACTAACAAAATCACCACTTTATACCTACAACAAAATAACTAGCTGAGATTAATGAACTCTATACTACATACAACTAGGACCAATCCATTGGTTTTGATTTGGGTGTTTTCCTGAAAGCTGCCTTCAGAATCACCCTTGGATCCTTGTGGTACATAAAATCAACCAGTAACATGCACACAACTCTAGACTGCTCTCTCCAAAAATGCAAGTTTTTCTTCTTTCCTCTCAGACTATATGCGGCTACATTTGCTATAAATTCTTCCTTAGTAGAAGTACAGCAAATCTTTTGTTAATTTGAATACTCAAGTGTTATAAGTATAGATTCACATTTTTTAATCCCTAGGCACTCAACTTTGCTGTGCCTACAATGTGGAAAAAATAGCTTTTGCCTTATGCACGCTTCTGAGAGATACAAGAAGAGGCAATTAGAAAATGTCAAGAAAGCTTTCTAAGATCCTTAGAGGGAAGAACACCGTATCATTATAATAAAAATAAAATCATTCTCAATCTCATCACTCTTAAAAGGTTTTTACATATTGCTCGTACATTTAAGATATAAAATTGTAGCCTCATTGAACTTGAGAAAATCTCAGGAAGTTATATGGTCCATTCCCTGCTCTAGGAGAGACCACAATTTTATCATTTCATATGATTTCTTAATTTTTTTAAGTCTTCTAAAGACAAACATTCCCAACTTGATTTGATAATTTGTTTCTACTGCTTATATTTCTCCCCCAAACAAAAATATTATTTAAATCTATATTTTAGAAAATATAATGGTAATATGTTACAGACTGGAATTTCTTAGTCAAGAAATGCTGACCTCAACTATTTTTACCCAGCTAAAGTAATCAGATGTAAGGGAAAAAGCAGAAATGGGGTTTAACCCTGAAATATTGTTGATGTCTTGATTACACATTTTCTGTTTAGAATTATTTCTTATAAAGTTTAAAAATTTATTTGCTATATAAAGTTGTAAAATATGTCAATTTCCTCTACCCTGTTTTCAATTGCATTTATATTTATTATAGGGATCAGAGACTAAAAATCAGAATTTGAAAGGAAGTCATGATTGCAATTAAACTAAAAAATGCGGAAAAAGCCCTGTCTACTGTGTCTCAGTGGATTGAGCACCGGTCCATGAACCAAAGGGCTGTGGTTTCAATCCCTGGCAAGGAGGGCACATGCCTAGGTTTAGGCCAGGTCTCCAGTACCGGGAGTGCGAGCGGCAACCGCACATTAATGTTTCTCTCTCTTTCTCCCTCCCTTGCTCTCTGTCTAAAAATAAATAAATGAAGTCTTTTTTAAAATGAGGAAAAAAGACTTGAAAGAACCAATATTCAGGAATATTTATAAAAGGCTCACTAATCCACTTTCTACTATAACTTAGGATTCAGAATACTACATGCGCTGACAAAATGAATTTATTTAAGAAAAGGGCATATTCCTGCACAGTTTAACTTATAGGTGTACATAATCTCAAGTCATATATATCTTGAAAAACATATACAATTTAAAGAGAAACCAGAGCTTTATTATTTTTATAAATTTAAAAACACTAGAGTTGTTCAGTAACTAAGGAACTCATTTGAATATTCTTGCAAAATGGATAATGATTTTCCTCCATTTATCTGAGGCTTGCTGTGTAGCTACACTATGAATGACCACTTTGCTTGGATATGGTCTCTTGTTTACCACTTTCTGTTTCTCTTTGCTTTGCCAGTTTTATGATACCTCTGAACTCCATTTCACTTTGAACCCATTGAATTTGAGAAATCCATAATTTAAACAAGGGGAGATATCAAGGCAATTACAAACAACTTCAAAATCTATTAATTCAATACAAATTAATAGACTTTCTTATAATCCTATGCCTGTAACTTCAACTTTGGGCTATCAGAATCTTTTTATAAAAAATAGCATTGTTATACACTTTTACATAACAAACTGTGTTGTTTAATAAAGCTATTGCTTTTGAACAGTTTGATGTAACAACTACAATACTACATCTTTACAAATAAAGAAGTTTCTTGGAGTTTATGTTAAAAAAAGGTTGACCTTCAGTGGAACATTTGATCCCAATTCTTTACCTGCTGTGGTTAGTTTGGATGTAAGGACATTAATGTAAAGGATCCAGACATTTATTTGATTATTTACATGCACCCAAATACCCTAGACAAAGCACACAACAGAGAAGAAATGAACTGAAATAATTAGAAGCATCCGATCAACAGAAATGCATCTTGTGTCATTACTTTTCAATGATTTAGAACTGAATTTTTGCCCAAAAGGACATCAAAACTAAAGTCAAGCTTTTTTCAGTAGCAGTGATTTAAACAAACATGTGCTGGGACGTATTTTCAGACATAAAGGTTCCCAGCCAGAGGTTTTGTTCAGGATTGCTATTAAATAAATTCCCCTCAGGGCCTTGTAAAAAGATAGTATTTGAATTATAAGTAGACATATCCCATTTTCCACATTCTGGAAGCCACTGAAGATTTCTCGTTGCCTAGTTGTGGCGAGGGAGCTGCCCCCTTTTGTGTTTGTTGAGCCCTGTCTCTACAGTAATTATGAGTTTGGGGGATCATTAAAAGTTGATTTTTTTTTGTACATAAGACTGCTTTTGAAGCACTGTGGCTGATCAAAAACATGTTCTAAAAGGCTTTTGATGTATACATGCCTCATTAAGTAAAGGTCAAAATTGGACAATGTCCTGTTAATTTCCTTTTGCTGGAGAAATCAATATCTGCATCAACATTCATTAAATTTGACAGAGCTAAGAAAGTTAGATGTGAAATGTAAATCAATACTTATTCCTGATAGGATTAACTTGCTGTATAGGGAGAATAAAGCATCAATTCTTTATACCTATGTTCAACCCAATACTTCACTCTGGCTTTAGGGAATCTGCCTTTTTGCCTGTTTGGCCTTCAAACTCTAATCTGGCTTTGGGTTTTTGTTGGCTGAAGCTGAATATTATCCTTGAGCAAATTTTATACCTTGTTAATATATGTGCAATGCAATCTTTTCTTTTGTATTATTGTTTGCAACTTGTTAAGATTAAATCATGCCTTGCCACCACCATCTAAAAAAAATCTGGGACTTAAAAAATTTTGGAATCTCTTTTATTACCATATAAAATGTGCAGATTAAAAAGTTTCATTCTCCTTCCTGTTGTTATCAGCAAAGCTTTGGATATCCTACAAATCCTAGGACAAATAGTTTAGAAAAGCCCATTTTATTTGTACAAATATCCAGGAGTCATTTGGTTTGTCATCATTATTGTTTCCTCTGAGATTTTAAACTCTATAACTATGCATTTCCATAAACACAACTTTATTTTAGTTGACCGTGTTGTTCATAATTATAATTATGGGTTATTGCAAGATTCTGAGACACCTTTTAGAATGAAGAATATTAAGTGATATGCAATCTAGTTGCACTGTCCTGTGAATTTTGTGACATTTTGTTTATTTCAATAGAGAGTATATATATGACCCCATCGATCCCCCACTCTAGCACTAGATAATGATTTCTGGGTATGTTACATTTGTCTGAAAATCTGAATAAGACATTACTACTCTTTCCCTTCAAACTAAGTAGGGTTTGCTGAAGTTATCAATGGAGAACAGATGCCAGTCAGCACCGTACCCGCCTATGTTCTTCACGTACTGGAATTTCTCTGTAGTTTTTTTCAGAACTGGGCTTGGTGTGCAATGGGACAAAATTCAAACCAGAGAGTACCAGACAGCAGGTGTCACGTGGACTCATCAGGTTGAAGGAGGTTATCTGGAAAGATTATAACAGAAATCAAGGGGGAGCAGCAGATACAGGATATAGAAAGAAGGATGGTGATGATTACAGAAGTTAGCACAATCATTTTGAAGAACATAGAGGCTTCCATCACTTTTCTGCTTTTCAGTACATTCTTAGGCAATAAAATGAATTGCCTGTTTCTTAACCTGTCTCTGAAGTTCTAGGTAATTTGATTTCATGCCTCCCTCTCTTCACTTTTCTCCTAATGCTTTCATGTGTTAATCACTGTATATTTAGTCTTGTTTCTGTCCCTGAAACATGCCAAGAGCTGGAGGTTTTTCATGTGTTGTTTCTCCTGTCAGAAACACTCTTCCCCTAGACCTTTGTATGGCTGAGTCTCTCATCACCTGGGTCTTGGCTTGTTTCCCCTCCTCACAGACATCTTTCCCGATCGTCACCCCGGAGAAAGTAATCTTCCCACTGTGGAGGTCTTATGTTGTTGCTGTTATTTTCTTCATAGCACTTATCACTGAAATTGCTACAGAAACAAAAGGGGGGATCCAAGGGCGATATGCTATTACTGAAAGGAACCCCCCAGGTTCATTATATCTGCCGCCAATAGGAAAGACATCTGTCAATGCCAGAGATTCATGAAAAGGAAAGGAAATGTTTATTTAATGCCATACAAACTTAAAGTAGTGATTTAATATCTTCATCAAAATATCAAAGTCCCTTAAAACACCCACAAACACACACAGTCCTTCCTTCCACCGTTGCCCAGTCTGGGGTACCGTATCTCAGGAAAGGAAATAGAAGTCCTTGGCTCAGGCAGCCCCCAGTTCTCCCCAGTAATCCGTCTCAGCTGGTAGGCCTCCCTTGGTTTCCGGCACCATCAGCTGTGTCACCGGGATCTTTGCTAAAGCCGGGTGGTGGTTCCCCTTACTAATGTTTCAGGGGTCCCCACTCTGGCAAAGCTGCATGGCTCTCCTTTCTATTGTCACAGTGGTGTGGCCCTCCCTGCACAATGGCTGTGGGAGTTCCCACTCTGCCAAAACTGCATGGTTCTCTCTCCCAGGGCCACGGGAGTCCCCACTCTGGCAAAGCCACCTGGTTCTCTCACATGTCCACAGCCGTGTCTGGGTTTAAATGTCTACACCAATCTTCCTCTGCAGCCGCATTTCTGACTTCTCCCACAATTGGCCACACTTGCCAGCACTCTCATATCCTTCCAGCTTTACTGGGCTGCCATCCTGAGTCTGGGCAGGCATGACCCCATGTCATGGAGTCAATCTTCTCCAAGCTCCCACACAGGAGATATAACTTGGGGGACCTGCCCCAGTTACATCTTGGTGGGGAAGTTACTTCCATCCCCCTGGCTCAGAGCACTGACCACAGCTATTTAACATATCTATGAAACCAGTTACAGGTTATAGATATGTTAAATGACCACACCAGAGGTTAACGGCAAAGCTGTTGCTATGCAAAACAGCTCTCAATGGCCCTGCTCCATTTGTTCTTTCCCCCAACCTACACCTGTGGTGGGGGGTGGGTGAGGACATCCTAATATTTCCTGAACACCTTGAGTTCTGGACCCCATTCCAAATCCCTATTTGGGGCTCCCCTCTTGGCTGCACCCTGTAACAAAATGATTCATTCTGTTTCTTCATACTTTATACGTCACTAGATTATAAACTCCAAGTGTTAGAGATTTTGTAACTAGAACTGAGCTTGTCATAAGAAACATTTAAATGTACTTTTTTTGCTTAATAAATGAATTAACTGGAAAAAGTCAGAACCCCTGTCCAGTGGGGCTATATGGGTACTATGTGGGCCCAAAAAGCAGAGATTCAGGCACAGGAGACTCAAACAGGGAGCCAGCGACTGCACTTGGAGTAAAATGAAATCTCACATTTATATTGGAATTGCGGTTAATTTAAAAGAGTTCCATCTAGTTCTCTGTAACTGACTCCTTGTCTTGGGATGAAAATCTTTGAGGACTAGAGGCCACACTGGTTTTTTAGCTCCAACTTTGTTCTTATACCAGTTCTTTGTTGTCCTAACAGACCCACCTCCTCCCCTACTCTGTTGTGTGGCCCAGACACTGACCACTCACCTCAGGCTCTGAGACCTCCATCTGCCAGGCCCTCTTTTGGGACTCCTGCCTACAGCTGGCCTATAGACACTGATGAGTCTCTAGTAGCAGGCCTGCCTTCTTCTACATACATTCTCCTATGATGTTCTCACTGGATAATGCCCCATGAGATCTGTCCAGTTCTCATGGTGACAGGTCAGTCTGGCTTTGTCCACACGCTTATACCGGGCTTCCCCAGTTCCACTTTATGGGATTGGACATGGCCTGAGAAGTCGATTGTTTTTGAGTCTTTGCTTCGGTGCCTCCACAGATTCAATTTTAGATGATAAATAAGTACTTATCAGTAAGACAGCTCGGCACAGTTAAAGTCAGTACATCTGTCACATTTGGATTGTAAACCTGAGTACAGAGCTTCCAAAAATATTATAAAATCAGAAATAAATCTAGTGTAAAATTGAGAAGCTTAAACTTCAAGGTCTTCTTATATATAAGAAGACCCTTCCATGGTCTCAAAAATTTGGGCCCTAAAATTTGTTAATATGGTCATATACTCATATAAAATTTAAAAAAGTATGATATTTCCATTCGGAATCCCCTTCTATTACATTTCCCCTCATGTCAGTTGATGGTCGGGTGATTGTGTGAGCATTTTGGGGAGGGGAGCTAAGGAGGAGTCAATTTAGGAAAATATTTATGATGAATTTAAGAGAATATATTCACGCATTCTGTAATTACTTTTATGTACATTGAAGTTAGCTAGCCATCCTCATAAAACCTCAGGTTTTCTTCCAGCTGAGATATGCTCATTAGTTATGTAATACTAACACCAGTACTTTTTACCCCAGGGAAACAATGGTGATACTAACCTTCGTTTTGTTTTGGAGAGGCCGCGGCTGCTGATGTGTGTGCTTTTGTGGGCGGTGAGATCCACATTTTGGATCGTGATCTTCATTTGACTCTCATCGTGTGTCGTTTCATTAGCTTTCTGTGGAAGTTCAGTGATAGAAGTATGAGATATAGGGGCTTTTAATAAAATTTCTGTAAAAGTCCATTATTTTTCATAGACTACTGTCTAATGTATGAGCTAAGAAACCACTGGACATTGATTTCTTAATAAACTTTTTAAAATTGTGTCTGCTTATTAGAGAAGACTATCTTCCTTCAAAAATCAAAATTGAACTATGAAGTATAAAGACAAGGTGTTTTTGTTGTTGTTTCATTTCACTTTATTTTGTTTGCTTGATCAAAATAGCACACTAGATATACCTGATTTGTGGTTTCATTACTGATGTTGGAACAAAGGGACAGCAGAGAAGTGAGTAATGTGCTTCCGGCATATCTCTGCTTAGGTGTGATCAGCATGGTGGGAGCACAGAGATTTTGTAGCCTAGCAGCTTTCTGCAGCAGCAGGCTGGGCAGTCAGCTGGGCTTTGGCTGAAAAGCATGCCTCCCTCAGTACCCTGGCCTTCCCGGCTGGTACTAATCGGGGCTGTGCCACCTGGGCTCAGCAGACTGGCCAAAGAGACAGGCAATTCTTTCACATGACCAGTTTGCCCCAAGCCAGAAGCAGAGGCTGGTGACCCAAGCTTTGTTTGCCCTTTGGCTGATCAGAGTATCTCTGTCTCTTGAGCTGTTAGGTTCGCATTTTGCAAAATCATTATTTCATTAAAACACCATATAGGAAGATATTGTGAGGTTGTTTTTTTTTGTTTGTTTTTTCCTACTGTACTGAGTCTGCAGCAAGATACTAAAATTCTGAACTTGGTAAGAAAGAGGATCACACAGGACTAGATACTTCAGTGAAGGTCTTTGTGCTTCATGTTAAGTAATCTTTGACTTGAGTGTCTAGGAATAAGATTTTATACTTTAAAGTAGTGTAATAGCCTTACATCTTGGTGGAGAAGTTAGAGATAGGAAACAGAGAGAGAAAGAGGGAGAGAGAGAGATTAATGGAAGGAAAAGAATTTTAAGAAAACCCAAAAAGTCACGCAAGGGTGAGGAACATTCAGAGAATGAGGAGGAGTTGACAAGGTATACAGAATGTTTTTATTACTCAAGTACAGATGAAACTAAGGTGGAAAACTGATAACTTTTTTTTTGCCAATTCCAATATAGTAGTCCCCATTAATCTGGGTTTCACTTTCTGTGGATTTTTTAGGGGATGACCACTGGCCCTAGTTGTTAGCTTCAGTTTGGCACTCTCAGTTCTTGAGTGCTGGCTAAGAGAAGAATTCATAGCCAAGACTAAAATTATAAGGCAAAGTTTATTTAGAAAGTCACAGAGGCAGGAGAACTGAGCTGTAGAACATATGGGCTCAGGAAACAAATTACAGAGGCAAAAGAAGGGCTTTTGGAGTTTAGAAGATTAAGATGGAGGGAAAGGGAGAGAGAGAGGGAGAGAGACGGAGAGGGAGACCTGCCTTGAGAAATGAAGAGGGAAGAGAGGCTTGGTTGTGCTGGGGAGAGTGGGAAGAGAGAGCGCTGCCCTGGGGAAAGAAGGGGGTGGGGAGAGGAATGGGAGTGCTCCCTACAGAGAGCCATGCTGGGTCGGAGGACCTAAAAGCCATTTTTATGGCTTTTATCTGAGGTCTCAGGGGAGGATCTCCATAGAACATTCACCAGCCTGCCAGGTGTGTCTTCTCAGGGTTGTGGTCTCCAATGATTGACCAGCACCAGGGTAGAGGGTCATTAGTCACGGCAGCTGGTCCTGACATCAGCCACGGTGCCACTCTGCCTGGTTTGGCTACTTCTCTGGGCCTGGAGCAGAAACACAGCTGAGGCCCGGATGCCATCTCCAGGGGTTAATGCTTAAAGGATTGGCCGTGCAAGGGCTTCTAGTTTTGCCTGTTGCTAGACAGCCAGGGCTCTCAGCCCTGGTGACCCTCTGCATCTGGCTCATTGTTCCTGTTCTGCTCATGCGTATCTAACTGCCTACCACACAGTTCCAGTTACCTGCACTCTGAAAATATTAAATGGAAAATTCCAGAAATGAGCAATTCATAGGTTTTAAACTGCATGTTGTTCTGAGTATTGTGATGAACTGTCATATTATCCTGCTCCATCCCACTGGGTTGTGAATTATCCCTTTGGCCAGCATCTCCACACTGGAGGTGTTCCCTGCCCATTACTTATCTGGAAGCCGTCTCAGTTATCTGATTGGTTATCAGGGTGACCACATTCACATGACTTTTACTAGAGTATATTGTTATAATTATTCTATTTTATTAATGGTTATTGTTGCTAATATCTTACTGTGCCTAATTTATACACTTTATCGTAGGAATGTATGTAGAGGGGCAAAGATAGTATCTACAGGGCTCTGCACTATCCATGATTTAGACATCTACTCGGTGACTTGGAAGGTGTCCCTTCAGATAAGGGGGACCACTGTACATATTTAACAGAAACACTTTTACCTGGACCTTTGTTAGGAAATACAACTTTTTAAGCCAAATGAAAGAACATACTTTAAAGAAATTGGTAGTTCTGTTGTTGAAATATAAACTGAATGAAACAGAGGTCCATATTTTGGTCCCGTCATCATAGTGACTTTTATTTCATTTCCAATGAGAAAGCAAAGCATATTTTTTCCCTGTTCTACCTTCTCTCATGATCCTGTGGGATAAATTTTTTTGAAGATTAATGAGGTTTTAATGACCTAGTTACCTCTTAATTATTGAGACAACATATGCTAATAATCAGCAGCCTCTCCAAATGAATGTTTCAAATATGTGCCAAGTGAATATGCATTTAATTCTCCCTAATAAATATGACATTTTAAAAAATGGCCACAAAAAATGCTGGACAACAACCATATCATGGTTATATTAGGAGGCTCCAGGAAAAAACAACTTTGCTACCCTTGTGGGAAATTTAGAAAATCCAGGGAGAAAGCAGGGTTCTCCCCATGGGTCGTGCGATAGAATGCCCTGCTGCACAGGATGAGGAAGACGGTAACAGGCACTTTTTAAAAGGCAGCACTTTTAATCTTACATTGGTTGTGCTGTAACTACCAGAAACCCCCAGAATGATTGTGTTTTTCACATTGCAAAAGATAGCATATACCTTTTTTGTGTTTCCAACTTTTTATTCTTTGCTTTAGGGCATTTGAAATTGGATATGGGGGGAAATTGTGATGTTCTTTCTATTATTGTAAAATAAATTCTTGGAGAGCTTGAGGGGCTCTGCTAGCAATTGTTAATGAGGCTTTATTAACCCAGGACACCACCATATGGAATAATAGCATATGAAATTGATGTCCTCCCAGGACTCCAATGTCTTATTAATCTTGCAGCAGCGAAGTACGCAAGGCTCCCGGGAACAAAAATGCCCAGGTGAATGGGTTATGTGGCTTTTCCTTCTACTTCAACAATTCACTTCTGGCCTAAGTCAGATCTAGCCCCAACTGTCCATCACAGTTAAGTCGATCCTCATAGATTTGTTTTGTGCTAAAACTGGCACCCTTTCTCTATCAAGTTAGTTCATTTTAATTCCATGTCTATAGGTTCATAGACTTGTCATTGGAAAAGAAATGCAATTTCTCTCCTTTAAGAACTCAGGCTTTGAAAACAAAGCTACAAAATAAGTATCCATTATGATATATTTTATCAGTTTTTGTGGTTTTCAACTTGAGACACAGTTTTATTTGTGTTCTGTTTTTGGAAATTCAGTAAGGTCAGACAAAGTCCAGGAAAAGAAAAATGAGTACAAATAGGTGCCTGTGCACTGGGTTTGAGGAAGAAGACGGTGACGGTCAGGATTTACTGGAAGCAGGTAGAGAGAGCAGAGACACCAGACAAGGGCAGGCACAGTGTGCAGGGGAGACAACACAATGAGAGCATGCGGTTCTCTCCTGCTGTTCCATGAGCCTTCACATTAAAGGTATTAGACTTGGTTACAGGTTTTCAAGACAGAGGTTTCTCCTCCTTGCTGCCCCCATCCTCAGAACAAAACAGCTAAACTGGAAACTACAGCAATGACAAACAAACTACTATCATTTTGGTTCTGGTGTTAGTTCCTCCCACAGTGAATTTTCCATTGCTCCATGTTGCTAGAGTTTGGTTCCATCTTGCCCTCCCATGACCTGAGTCTTAACTGCAGTGATGGTCTGACCTGACAAGGCAGAGGGAGCCTATTAACTCACTGTTGTTCAGTGGTAAATAAACAGATAGGGAAGGAGCATGTAACAATTTACAGTCTCTGTCATCCAGCGAGAATTTGAATTGGTGACCAGTTCGTATGCAGGGATTTTTCTCTCTGTTTAAATATCATTTACCGTGAGAAGTGCATGTTACTGAAGTGAACAGGAGACCCCAGTGGGACCTAATTAGGGAAGGCTGAACTGGGAAGTGACAGTCTCCATGCTATTTTGAACCTGTGCTCAAGCCCTGTTTCTGTCTCCTATAGTATTACAATTAATATCCTGTATCTAGTTTTAATAGAGGCAGTAACTCTAGTAAGACACATTATTGCTTCTTGGCCCAAAGAGAAATGTTCATATATTTCTCTCCTTGCTGTTATCTGTCAAGCCGACTGGCTTCGTCTGCACCCTGAGACATTACACATTCAGGAAAGCAGTTGTTTCCATATGTCTAGGGGGAAAGCTATCATTTTTCAGAAAGGCATGAGGTGCATGGAACATTTTTCATGCTTGTTTCCCTGTGCATATATCAGGTGGTAGCTATTATAGCATTCCCAGTACATACCACTGATGTGAAGAGTGAAACTTCTATAACCTATAGTTTGTATTTATTTCATTGGGAGACAGAGTTATAAAGCTGCTTCCTGACAAACAGTAACAGCTGCTAAGCATCTGTCCACTATCTTATGAAAGAATTCGAAGGCAGCAAGGAAAAATTGGTTAAGGACTGCTAGTAGGAAACCAAACACTCATCTGAGAAGTACATTAATGACAAAATTCTCAGTATTCTATCTTTACTTTATTCTCCAACAAGAGTAGAGAAGAAACATTCTATTCCTTTTATTTTTAACCAGCTTCTTATCGACACTGTTTTCTCCAGGCTACGTTCACACTCACTGTTCACGATTGTAGCTCATACACAACTAATTTATGTAGTGCATTTGGAGCCCAACCACTTCAGTGCTAGGTAGTAAAGAACTTTTTCCTATGTTGGATACAGTCTATTTAAATGCAAAAGTTTCCTGTATCTTTTTTTATTCATAGACTTTATTTTGAAGAGCGGTTTTAGGTTTGCAGAATAGTGGAGCCAAAAGTACAGAGTTCCCATATACTTTCCTACCACCACTCCCACAGAGAGTTTTCCTATTGTTAACACCTAATGTGGTATATTTGTTACAACTAATGAGCCAGTACTTTTACATTATTACAACGTTAACTAGTGTTCATAATTTATTAGGGTTCACTCAGTACATTGTACATTCTATGGGTTTTGACAAATATGAAAAGGCATATAGCCACTGCTACAGTATGGTACAGGATAATTTTACCACTCTAAAATCCCCCCTGTGCTTCATCTCTTCAACCTTCTCCCTCTTCCTGAGAACCCCTGGCAACCACTGGTCTCCTTACTGTTTCTACAGTTTTGCATTTCTTTTTTTTAAATATATTTTATTGATTACGCTATTACAGTTGTCCCATTTCCCCCCTTCACTCCCCTCCACCCTGTACACCCTCTCCCACCCATATCCCCTCCTTTAGTTCATGTCCATGTGTCATCCTTACAAGTTCTTTAGCTTCTACATTTCCCATACTATTCTTACCCTCCCCCTATCTATTTTCAACCTACATTCTATGCTACTTATTCTCTGTACCTTTTCCCCCTCTCTCCTCCTCCCACTCCCCTGTTGCTAACCCTCCATGTGATCTCCATTTCTGTGGTTCTGTTCCTGTTCTAGTTGTTTGCTTAGTTTCTTTTGGTTTTGCTTTAGGTGTGGTTGTTCATAATTGTGAGTTTGCTGTCCTTTTACTATACATGTTTTTTATCTTCTTTTCTTAGATAAGTCCCTTTAACATTTCATAAAATAAGGGCGTGGTGGTGATGAACTCCTTTAACTTGACCTTATCTGAGAAGCACTTTATCTGCCCTTCCATTCTAAATGAGAGCTTTGCTGGATAGAGCAATCTGGGATGTAGGTCCTTGTCTTTCATGACTTGGAATATTTCTTTCCAGCCCCTTCTTGCCTGTAAGGTCTCTTTTGAGAAATCAGCTGACAGTCTGATGGGAACTCCTTTGTAGGTGACTGTCCCCTTATCTCTTGCTGCTTCTAGGATTCTCTCCTTCATTTTACCTTGGCTAATGTAATTATGACATGCCTTGGCGTGTTTCTTCTTGGGTCCAACTTCGTTGGGGCTCTCTGTGCTTCCTGGATTTCTTTGAAGTCTATTCCCTTTGCAAGATTGGGGAAGTTCTCCTTTATTATTTGTTCAAATAACTTTTCCACTTGTTGCTCTTCCTCTTCTCTTTCTGGTACCCCTACAATTCGGATGTTGGAATGTTTAAAGATGTCCTGGAGGCTCCTAAGCTTCTCCTCGTTTTTTTGAATTCTTATTTCTTCATGTTTTCCTGCTTGGTTGTTTTTTGCTTCCTTCTGGTCCACTCTATTGTTTTGAGACCCAGTTTCCTTCCCATCACTATTGGCTCTCTATGCATCTTCCTTCATCTCTTTTATGGTAACCTGCATTTTTTCATCTAATTTGCGCCCAAAATCAACCAATTCTGTGAGCTTCCTGAAAACCAGTGTTTTGAACTTGGCTATTTCTTGGTTGCTCAAAAGGATGAGTCCTGGGGGACTGATCTGTTCTTCTGTTGGAGACATGTTTCTCTCTGTCTCTCCCTTTTTTTTTCCCCCTGCCTGGTTGCTCTGGTTATGGTGAGGGGCGGAGCCTTAGGTGTTTACCTGGGCTGGGCACCCCAGTCGCTAGATTGTGACGTTGTATGTGGGGACGGGTGTGGGGGTGGGAGGGAACAATGGTGGTAGTTCCATTCTCCTGGGATCACAGTCCCTTCCCTGGGATCCTGGGTTGCGCGCTCTGCCCTGGTCCACAATCACTGCTTCACTGGGTCCGCCAGCACTGCTTGCTTACTCAGGGTCCACCACTGTGATCTTGTGCTCCCTGGAAGGCTCACGCGCCGAGTTCGAGCCAAGTTCTCCCCAATCACCGTGAGCAGCTGCCAACCTGCGCCGCCCGGCTCTGCCCCTCCTACTGGTCTGGATGAATGGGTCTAGTTCAACTTCTTGGCTGTCCGACTTCCATTCAGATAAATTCTCTATCAGTTCTGGGTGTTATTCTAGCTCTAAATTGTTGTTGTTCTAATCTTGGTTGTGCGTGGAGGTATGGTGCGTCCACCTATGCCTCCATCTTGCTGGAAGTCTCGCATTTCTTAGAATTTTGTATTGTTGGAATTATCCAGTATGTCACTTTGTTGATATACATTAATATTTCCTCTGTTCCACTTGCTGCCTTGATAGCTCATTTCTTTTTATCATTGAATAATATTTTATTTGATAGATGTACCATGGGTTGTTTATCTGTTTACTGACTGAAAGCTTCCAAGTTTGGGCAATTATGAGTAAAGCTGCTATAAACATTTGTGCTTTTGTGTGGACATAAGTTTTCAACTCTTGTGGGTAAATACCAAGCAGCACAATTGCTGGATTGTATGGTAAACATGTTTAGTTTCATAAAAAATTGCCAAACTGTCTCCAGTGTTGCCATACCAGTTTGCATTCCCAACAGCAATGAATGAAAGTCCTGACTGCTCCGCATTCTCCCCTGCATGTGCTACTGTCAGTGTCTCACATTCTGACGGCTCCTGTAGGTGTGCCGTGGTGTGTCACTGTGGTTTTAGTTTGCCGTCCCCTGCTGATGTCTGATGTTAAGCATCTTGTTAAATGCTTAGTTTTCATCTGGCTGTGTCTTTTTTGGTGAAGTCTCTATGCAGAACTTTTGCCCATTTTTAAATTCGGATGTTAATTTTCTTATTATTGAGTTTTAAAGGTACTTTGCATATCACGAATACCTGTCTTTTGTCAATTATATGTTTTAAAAATATTTCTCTCCAAATTATATTACTTTTTAAAAAAATGTATACAACACTACTTACTCTAAGACTATTATGGACATAAGAACATGCTTATAATATTGATTTTAACCTTTTAATTCTAAGGAAACATGGGTTTCTATTTTCCATAGGTAGCACAGACAAAAAAAGTCAGGAGTTATGGATTCTATGTTCAGAAACTAACTGATTTAATGACAGTGGAATATTTCCTTAATCTCCTTGGAATTTCATGGAGGAAGGATACAGAGAGAATTCAGGCTAAAGATTAAGGGTTAAAAGCGATTATTCTAAAGTCCCTCTAAGGATCATTCTAACACTAATGTTCTGTGACAATCTGGGATTTACTCACTTTTTCAATAAGTCAATACATTCTTATTCAATATTTATTGAGCACCAGGAACTGCTCTAGACACTGCATGCTAGAGATGGAGAAATGAAACAGACATACACGGTCTTTGCCCACGTGCCCCTTACATGCTAATTCTGGAAGGGGAGTGCAAATGGGGGGGTGTGAATAAACAATACATTTGGTAATTTAGTCACAATTTTTCTAAGAGTCTTGAAGAAGTGCAGAAAGCTGTAAGATTATATATTAAGTTATACACTAAGAGTTATGAGATGATTTGTGAAGGGTAAATAAATAGCCAGTTGAAAAAGAGAAAAACAGACATTCTAAAAGATGAAACAGCATGGGTAAAGGCCATGAGCAGGAAGAAACATGAACTTTTAGAGAAACAAATAAAAAAAGGGATTGGTATAGCTGGAACACAAAATAAAATGAAGAGGAACAAGAAAAGAGTGTTGGAGTTATTCAAAAGATTTAAGAATGTGTATGTATATTGTCAGTGGGCAGGATCAAGAGAAACAACTCCCTTCAGGAAAAACAAGAGGGCACAGTTGAGAATGGATTTGAGTTTGGTGAGACAAAGCTGATGTGGGTTAAACATTCAAGAGGCTCTTGCTATAGTCTAGGCACGAGATGATGGTAGCTTGAAGTTTTGTATGGGTCTGAAGATTAAAAAAAGATAATTTGGGTTAAAATTGGATGTACACTTTTGACTCATTATATTTTCTTGGAAGCTGTTAAGAAAAAGGAGGTATCAAATATACTCCTAGTTATCTGGATCACACAACTTGGTGAATAATGATGCTATTCATTGAGATAGGGAATAATGAAGGAAAATGAAATCTGACAAAGAAGATGATAAATTGTGAATACGTAAATGTTGAAGTATCTGTGATAAACCAATTGGAGACGTCAAGTAGACAATTGCATATATAAGTTAAGTGTTAAGAGGAAATTCTGGGCTGAGAATTTAAATATTGAGAGGCATTAGTCATAACATGTGACTAATGTAGGAGATTATGTCACTATTCACAAAACATCTACTTGCTCTCCTCCCCACTGCCATGAAAGGAATTCAATCCCCTGTTCCAAGACGTAGGGCTTGCCATGTGATTTGCTCTGGCCCATGGCATGTTAATAAATGTGACAGAGTCAGAGGCTTGAAATGTACTTATGCGGTTGGGCTTCCCCTATTGTTCTATAGCCCGGTCCAAGGAATATGAAAGCCATGAGCAGACCTGGATCCAACTTGCAGCTTGAAGACAAACCAAGTCAAATTCAGTTCAGATTAGCTGGAGTTTAACTAATCAACAGATGCATTGGCAAGATGTATGCTACTGGTATTTTGTTTATATTTTATGCAGCAATAGCTATCTAAGACATGGCTGTGAGCTTACTTAAATAGATAGTAAAAGGTGGAAAAAGGGACTGACTAGAATACCTCTTGAGGAATGTCAACATTCAGTGGTTTGGGGAGAGGAGTGGCCAGATAAGAAAGGGAAAAATCAAGGGCTCAAAATACCATCAAAGTCACAGAGACAGGGGTGAGTCAACAATGAAAAAATCTACTAAGTTCAGAAAGGTTGATCTAGCAGCATGGAAATTATTGGGAATATCAGCAAGAGTCATTTCAGGGTGAGAGTGTATATATGAATGTAAACAGGAGAGTCAGTATAAGTTAAAAATATAGAACTAGCTAGCACAGTACAAGTAACACATGTTAACTTACTGATTGCAAGTTTCCAGTGATGAGAGAGAAAACAAGAACACAAAAAGAAAAGGCATAATCAGTAGTACAAAGTTTTTGAGAATTTGGTAGGGGTTAGGATACAGACCATCCATTGAAAATATATAACTAGAGGAATTCTCTTGCATTACAACTGTCAGTAAAGAGGATTAATGACAAGAAGTTGAGGAAATTCTAGTTGATAGCTTCACTTCTTTCCTTAAAAGTGCTGTGAAAGCACCAAGATTGAGTAAGGAAGTAGGGGATTCAAAGGCTTCATGAGTAGGGAGACAGTGGCCTTCCATTTTACATTATAGAAGAGGGTTAAACCTGCCTGCAATGAATGAGAAAAATCCATTTACTCTTAAGATTTTCACTTAAAGTTTTGCAAATTTTTGTGTGTTTTTAATTAAAGAAGCATAATAAGCACAATCTGATGTGAGTGAAAGTGTAAGTGGGATACTTCTGTTTTTCTCTTCACTTCTCTGCCTTATTATCAGTCATTTTTCATTGCAAATAAGCACATACTCAACCTCGAGTTGGAAACTTGGCTCTTCTTCCCCTTTCATTATGGGGTATTCATTCCAAATTTCAAAATTTCAACTCATGGAATAGACATATGAGGCTTACGCAGATTTGCAAAGGGGGAATAAAAGGTGATAGGAGAGGAAGAGAGAATTTTCAGCATTAATTCTCTGGATCATCTGCAGCACTGAGTTTTAACCTTGAAACCCTTCCAGGGTTTTCTTTTCATGGGCTTTATGGCCAATTGACTCCAGATAGGCACACTTCTTCCTACAAATATCCTTTTAAATTTGACAGCCGAACCATATGTCATGCTGTTTCACTCTGATTTTCAGGCAGAACTCTCCCCAATCTACATTTAATTATGTGGAGCAGTTGGCTTGCTAAAGGCTTACAACTGTAGCAGAACCCCTGGAATTTATTATGTCTCCCAGATCATAGGAAGCATGGATGTTAACTAGGACTGCAACATAATGTGTAGCTACTCATAGCTATAACGGTGTGTTCAGAACCATTATTTCAAGCAGAGTTAAGGTATTCTGACTCTAATTACTAAGAAACTTGCTGCAGAAGAAAATATACCTTACTCCAGAAAGTTAGCAGAAACTTTCTTCTTTGAAAAGGGAGATGAAGGCAGCCCTGCCTGATTGATTGACTGTGAGTGTTCTCAGACATGATTTGAGTGTGAAAGTTCTTTTGGGCTTAGGCGTCAGTTGGAGGCATGGTTAGTACAGATTACCTGGTTTTCTTTATTGCAGGCTGTCACCTGTTGCTTTGTTGTCATAGTGAATGCCCTGCTATGCTGCCAAGGTTCACTCGAGTTATGAGGCCCTCATTTCTCCAGTGGCTGAAGAATGGTGTCTGCTGATAGTACACAGCTGACTCATATCCCAGTAATTGCCCTCAGCCAAAAGGAGTAGTTTTGCCTAATATTACATCCTCACTTAAGAGACAGGCCACATTCAATAAGTGGTCAATGCAGGACTATAATTCTGGGTTCCCTTGACTCTATTAGAAACACCTCTGCTAGACCATCTCTGCATCAGCCCTTCCTAGGAGATCACCTGAGGCCTCTGATGCAATTACATCTAATTGCAACTTCTCTCTCTGGGCAGTCCCACTGTCTTCATCCTGTTACAGGTGTTTCTGAGAGCATGCCCCAATTAATCATCTGAATACTGATTTCCATCTCAGTGTTTGTTTCCAGGAAACCAACTTAAGACACATTGCCCGGAGTGGTCCTAGGACACAGACTCTAAAAAAGATTTCAGAATTGGGTCATCTGCCAGCCTGCTGACAACAAGATCTCTATTAGTCCAGATAAATAGAATACTGACAACTCTTGGGAAGTAGTGGTATATTTGAAAAACTATCACCAATGGTGAACTAGTGAACAAGGATAGGATACTGTGGAAGTGAAACACACACACACACACACACACACACACACACATATATACATATACATATATATATGTGTATATATATCTATCTATGTATATATATATATCTATATCTATATATATATGTATTATATAATCCCAGGCATTTGAGAGGTACCAGGGAAGTAGGAATTATAAGGTTCATGGCTGCATGGTTGTTACTGGGACTGTCTGCACTGCAGACATAAGGACAAAGGAGAGTAATCAGTTTAAAGCAAAGGGTGATTGTTAGAGGACTTCCTTGACAATACATGAGAAGATTTTCGTCTTCTGAAGAAAGACATAAGAAAACTAAAGATCAGACTCAGAATGCTCTTATACAAGTAACCATGTCCTAGAGAAAGTTAAATTATAAATCTCAAGAAGTAGGTTATACCAAGCTGGGGGCCCTGACTAGGAAGTAGTGGCAACATGAGACTTGGGATGGAAATATACAGTCACAGCAATCAAACTCCTGAGTTGCTGGATAGTTCTGAATTCTTTGGGCCTGCAGAAGTGGTTCATATGTTTATTCAAGGCTGGTGACTCTTCTTTGTTTGAAGACAGTGCAGAGAAATCTGCTTTTCAAGAAAAGGATCTGCCCACACAGTTCCCCTTGGTACCCAGAACATTAGCTAGGGTTAAGTCAAGCATTAACTGACTGGAGAAATGTTGATCTGCTGGTATATGCTCTGAAGGGACTGAAAGATGGAGCTTGAATGTACCAGGGTGAGCCAGGAGAATGCGTATGGGATTATATTCTGAGGGTACTTGATCAGAGTAAACACTTTCCCTTAAGACAGGGGTTCCAAGACAGTGCTGACATGCTGCTAGAATGACTTTTGGAAGTTTTAAGAAAGTGATGGTCCAAGAAAGTAAAATAAGGGTTCCATTATTGCTGTTGAAGATGGTAGAAGAAGGGATCAAAAATCACACAGAAAATCGATCAACTGACTACATTCCATGACAGGCCCGCAGCGTACTCCATTCTCCGAAGCAACAAAGAATCAGCTTCTGAGAGAAGGATCAATGCCTTTGAGAAGCCCAGTGATAGCTGTCCGCAGGGATGGTATAGATGGGAGATACTGTTAAGAAAATTGGCTCCTTTTACAATGGAGGTAATAAAATCTTGAAGTAAAAGTACAGGTAGCAGTGCTTAACTATTGAATTAGCCAAAAAGTCTGTATGGTAAAATAAAAGACACCTTTTTCATTTTCACCAATAATTTTATTTATTTGGATATTTTGAGTATGTTGGCTATCTCCTGCTATTGACTTCTAGTGGGTAGAGGCCAGAGGTGATGCTAAACATCTTTCAATGCATAAGACAGCCCCATAGCAAAGAATTATTTGGCCAGATGTCAATGGTACCAAGAAACTTTGCAAACCACTTTTAACAAATTCAATCAGTCACAGCACCTTCTCCATATATTGCACAAACCTTCTTTTTGTATTTCATTTGAGTTTTTACCTTTCTTGAAATAACAAAGCCTAAAGCACCAAAAATGTTGCATGTCTTCTTCCATCTTCAATATTAAAATGGCTGCACAAAAATTCACCAAGTTTGATAAGTTTATTTTTAAATGCATGCTGATATGACAGTTGTCACAGCACAATCTAACAAAACTATTTTGAATGATGTTAAAGATAACTAAGCACTACTGGAGCCATCGTTCAGAAAAAAAAATGGATTTTTTGCCCAGCCCAATATTATAAATGAAGTGAATGCAATAACCATAAAGAGCTATGAGGTTGGAGAGGCAGCCATGGGAACCTGATCTGCAGAAAGCTATAAAAATACCCTGAGGGTAATATCCTGGTTCCCAGAGAGAGGGGACCTCTACCAGAAAATGCATCAACAGTTCCATTAAACTCTAAGCTAGGCTGCATCCTGTCACTCAGGGTTCTTGTGCTGAGAGGCCAGCAGGTGAGAGAATGAGTTATCACCTGGGCAATAGTGCTTGGCCCTGATCATTAGGAATAGATAGGGCTGCTACTACACAACTGGGTAGAAGGAATAACTTTGGCATCAAAGTAATCTACAGGAGCATCTCACGCTATCCCCCTGACCAATTTTTAAAGTAAATGGACAGTGCAGCAACCACACTGAGAAGGACATGATGATGAGAGTCATGACCTCCCAGAAATCATAGTTTGGATCACTGGGGGTTGTTTACCACCCAAGGTAAACAATCTCAGACTAGCAGAGGTATTAGTCAAGGTGAAGGAGAATCTCGATGGTAGAAGAGGGAGATTATGCATATTAATTTTGGCCCTGAGATCAGTTATAGCAGAAGGAAATGTATTTAATTCTACCAAACTCCCTCTTATAAGAATCTCTAGGAGAAGAAACTAACATTAAAGCCTGGAGGAGTGATTTCAAGATGCATTGAACTTTATGTAAAGCAAGTTGGTGCAAGAGGCACAGGGGTGGCCTGAGGGAGTGTAGCTGTCTGCTGTTAGAATACAACTGAGGCATCCATTTCCTTAGCTGCTGGCAGTGTTGCCTGCAGACTGTTCATATCTGTGTCCTTCTCTGGAATTGTCTTAGATCCAAAGGCAGCTAGCTGCCTTGCCCCTGTAAACACCTCACATCTAATGATGTTTAATGCAGGGTGTTCAAGTCCCCACCCCCTCAATTCGATGCATCTCTAAGGGCTATTTCAGGATTAATGTTCCTGTGGGAATCAAGTGAGGATTCCAATTCAACTGCATCATAGTTATCTCTTCCTTCTGCCTAATCTTTCTATTTTTTTAACCTAATCCTTCTTTTCTACTTTCTTATATGTGTTGTTTCCTGATTGTGTGTTCTGATACATATATTATGCCATCTCTAAGTCCACTTCTTGAGGAAACCAACTTAAAACAAATGCTGGACCTTCACTGGACACTGAGAGTTAATTTTTTCTGCTTGCTCATTTTATCTTGTAACTTGTGTTGTGATTTTCTTGCAATAATAATTTACTATGGATGGGTAACAAATAGATTTTTCCCCTAGTAAATATTTTTAATATTAATTAGAATTATAGTGTTTGGTTGTGTGCTAGTGTGTAACTCTTAAAATAAGAATCCTTAAGTATAGTTCTTGTTACATGGCTACTTCCTCCTCAAAATCTGTGCCTAAAATTTAGAAACTATTATCAAGTAGTATTGGTGGTTAGGAGTGGTATGGGAACAGAGGGATTGAGCAAAGGGGGATTCGATTTTAAATAACTAAGATTATGGAGGTAAAAAAATCAGCAAATTCCAAACCATGAAAAATTATGAAAAGACAACTAACCCCTTTCTATACTTTTTAACTCAATATTATGCTGCCAAAATGCTAATAGGAATATTAGAACACTCCTTCAGGTTGTTTACTGCAGTGAAGAAAATGCTGATTAGCTCATTGCTACTGAAGAATGAACTATAAAATGATATATTAAGAAGGCACAAAATAAATACCATTTCCCTTGTCATCAATTACTATTTGAATTCATCTAATCCTGGACTTCATTTTTCATACCTAAATGGTTTCTACGCTTTAAGAGTGAGGACAATTCAATACATTAGTTTAGTAGCTCTGTGATTTTAAAGTTTAACTTTTCTTGGTGTCTTCAACACTTTTCCTTGATACTAGCGTAACACTGAATGGCCACTAAATGCACTGAGACTGTGTCTTTTCTACCTGATAGTGTCTTTCCTAGGGAGTTCGATGTTCAGCATCTCTTTTTCCTTTTTGATGATCAGAAGAGGAAAACATTGCATATACGGGAGACAGTGAGTGTGCTTTTACTCTGTTCTTTGTTCTGGTCCCTCAGATAACCTCAGCCTCCCATCTCCATGCTGCTCCCTCAGTGCTTAACTTGCAAGCTTGTAGTTGTCTGTGTTCAAACTCATTTTTCTTTTTTATTTCTTATATCCCTCACTACTCTGCCCTTTTGTAAAGAGCTAATTTATGTTCTTCCCATTACATAAGTGAAGTTACATTTATTAACATCTTACATCTATAATGGCTATCTTCTTAAGTAGGCTAACCTTTCTTGTTTTAAAATTTAGAGTTTAATATGTTTTTGTTCATGGATTTCTAAACTGAGGTATTCAGGTTTGTTATTTCCAGTGGTAGGAGAAAACCCAATGTGCAGGATGGAGTCATGAAAAATGGAACAGGACCAGGCTACAGGACATGTCTGTGATCTGAAGAGCCTTTCACTGAGTTGACCTTTGGATCATGTGCATAAGGGCCACCTCTCTATTGTTCCGTGTTTAGTAAAAGCAGCTTAGCTTATTTATGAAGGCTGTCTGTTGAATTGATGTAAATAACTTCTGTTCCCTGCTCATATGTTGCCCTACTCAAAAACTCAGTGGTTAGAAATTTAAAAAAATAGCATAGTATTCCTGATTATTCCTGACCATCTATATGAAGTATAATTTTTCTAACCAGGATTGACCATATTTTTATAAGTCATTCCATTCTCTGTCCCCATTATCTTTATTCTTTGGGGTGGTATTAATTCAGAGCCATTGATTTTCATTTAATGTCAATCCACCCATTCTTTCAATTACCCTGCAAATCCCTCTCCTTCTTATTTAGCAGGAGCATTCATTCCAGACACTACTTTTTTCTATTCATCTTTCTTTCTCCTGCCAAATCTTTCTTCTTCTTTCAGAAGAGTCTGTCCTTGACCCATTAGCTTCCTTCCCTTTCTTCACATCTCTTAGTGGCCTCTTTTGGCTGAATGCTTTAGTGACAATGACTACATTGACAATTCTGAAACCTCGCTGTCCACCTTTAACCTCTGTCCCAATATATATCTTCTCTGTCAATCAGAGATCCCCTCCAGGCATTCAAATGCATACTCAATCTATTTAAGAATGAAAGAATCTTTCATTTTGTCCCTCTTTCATTCCCTCATTTAGAATCACCTTAGGCATCACTCTTCTAAAGCCTGAATATGCATTTTGATGCATGTCAAGATCAAGACGCATCCTTAAAAAGAGACAGTTCCATGGTCAGAGGCCTTTGGCAAAGAGGCATTGAAGCTCACAGATGTCAAACTGTGGGAGGAAGGCTGGATACAGAACAAGGCCTAGGAGATAACACAGGAATGAGGTTTCCTCTTCTCTGCAAGTCCAGAATCTCCATTTATCAGCTTACTCAGAGGTGATTTAACTTTGGATCACAAATTTAGGCCAAACACACCCACAAAAAGGGTGATTCAGAAACCAGAATGTTAGAATATGAAACTGAAGTGAAAAAATGGGGCTCACGAGATGAGATGAGTTAGTTATTCCCTCTGGTCAAAAAGGAACTGCTGCTTATGGAAGTTCAGTAGAAAAAACTAGGCCTCTGAAGGTTGCTTTAGTGAATGAAAACCTGAGGGATGTTGCTCCATGTGCGGGTCCTCCCAGAGAGTCAGTCAGGCTCTGCTTAGGAAACTGGAGTCGTGTGTGAACCCAGATCTCAAGCCCCAAGCTCTTTTCTTGTAATAAGTCAGTCATTTCTTCAGATGGTCATTTATGTTGTTTTTTTACTAGTTTTAATTTCAAAGAGCAATATTACCTTCACCTTGATCCTTCCCCATCAAATGGAGGGTAACATATTGTAGACACTTTCACTAATCACATGACATTTCTTTCATTCTGGCCAAAATAACTTTTACATAATTTATATTTCACTGAGGAAGAAAATCATATCTAAAATACACCTGCAACCAGTATTTAATGTCTCCTATCAACAACTTTTGAAATGAGATTCTTGAAAGTTTTTTGATGATTATTAGTGTAACCGAGCAAACTAGAGCTCATCCATGTGGCACCTTGATGCATGACCCAACAATTAGTGTTGAGGGAAACAAGTTTTTATTTACAGCATTCCAGCCTTGGGGCAGTGGGGAGCACACTGCTCAGAGCCCTGTTCTCCCACGAGACCCCACACTTCCCTTGCTCCCCACCAGCCTATAAGCCAAAACCACCAAAATCAGAAGTTCCCCATATCCTTATGTGTTGTTAATCTGGCTGCACAAACAGTTCTCCATCCCCTCTGGAAAGTACACTGGTGGGTTTCAAAGTTGCCATGCTCTTGCAGCAGCTCTCTCCTTCAGGATCTGGGGTACCTTGTCCTCAGCCTCTGTGTAGTGGTTGAGGGAAACATGTGCTGTGTTACACTGGATCATGGTGAAGTCCAGGGAGGCACACATCCCAAGAAAGTGGCTTCTCCATATGTCTTTCAGAGTAGCAGAAGGTAGCATTCCTGGTCACAGTTCAGTTCAGCTCCAAGCACTTCTCATAGTTCTGTGGTTGGTTAGGCAGATTCCTGCAATTCCTAGATCCATCAGCTTTGCTGCCATGTTCTCCAGGCAGGTTTCCCAGCAGGTCTTCTCCAGCTCCTTACTCACTACAGACCACTTGGCAGAATCATGACTGCAAACTACATATACTTGCTGCTTCTTCTCTTGGACCTCATGGCCAAAACCTCTCAGAGGAGCAGACATAGCTTTTTTCTCATGGCTGCCTTCTTCTCTCTCAGACCTTATGGCAGACCTGACTCATGCCTCCTTCCTCATGGCTACTCCCCACATGGCTGATGCCTCCTTCTCTCTCCTCAGTGTGGACCAGCCCTTCTATACCCCTTTCAAACCTCATGGCTGCTATTCCATGCCTCACTTCCTCATGGCTGGCTTCCTCGTGGCTGCCTGCCCTTATTTAAATGCTGACCTGGAGCTTCCTGTGTAACCTCATCTGGCTCCTCCTACAATGTGCCACTTTTCTCAGTTTCTCTGTATCTTCTACCTTCTTTCAGCTGCCATCTTTAGTCAGGGCAAGAGTGATTTGTAACACAGGGGTCTCCATCTTCTTGTCTGTCATGCAGGTGCTATATAAGTTCCTCAGCTATATTAGAAGTCCCTGAATGCTCTTAAAACTCATGTACTCCTTTTGCCTGGGGTGGTAGCACAGGTATTAACTTGCCTTTTGTTATGCAAACTATCTTAAGCCATATCATCCCCTGGCCCCCCCTCCAACCATGGGCTGTGGGGAAGTGTTTTTGGGGACCCCTGCCCTGCTCTGCATCCTATTACATTGGGACCTAGATCATTTTAGGTGCAACTGATACAATGCAGGAAGTGTTAATCTTTTCAGAACAGCAGTCCTGAGTTGAAAATTAATATTACATTATATTAAACATAGTTAGATCTGAAACTTTAAAAAAAATGTGATTGTTCCAAATAAAGGAAAAGATTAGTCTGGTTTAGTAAAATGCACAATTTTTAAAAACAGCTTTATTTATTGAGTTTAGAGAGAGAATGAGAGAGAGAAACATTGATTAGTTGCTCCACCCACTTGTGTGTTCATTGGTTAATTCCTGTATGTGCCCAGACTGCAGATCAAACCTAAAACCTTGGCATGTTGAGACTATGCTCTAACCAACTGAATTACCTGGCCAGGGCAGTAAAATGCATGATTTAACAGGACTTTTATTATTTTAATTACCACTTTGAGAATTACTTTTTATTTCCTTTTTAACAGATTGCACACACCCTAAGAGGCATCATTGCACATGGTTAAGAACATGGTCTCTGGGGACAGAATGGCTGGATTCCAATTCAAACCATCACTTTCCAGTTGTATGCCTTTAGCTTTTCCCTAAACTACCATGTACCTCTGTTTTATCAACTGTGAAAATGGAATTTATAGTAGAATTGAGCTCATGGAGTTGGTGGGAGATTAAATACTTTAATATAGTCATCAATAAAATGATACCTGTGTAGATGTTCAAAACCAGCCACCCCAAGATGTGTCTCTGTGATCTGCAGATTTATTTGAGCTAAAGGCTATTTTAGCTTCAGGCTCAGGACAAACTTCTGCCTCTTCCTTTAGCTACTATCTATAGGGCAGGGCAAACTTCTGTTTACTGTATGTCTGTTTTCATCATGTTATAATGACCCTTTAAATCTTCCAAGGGACATTACCTCATGCCTAGCTCAGGATGTCTCATGTACCTCAATCCCCCTTTCTATATCTGAACCTCACCTGCAGTGGGCACTCTGACTCTCTCATGTATATGGGGTTCCCATCCATGTGTATGTATTAAATTGGATTATTTTCTCTTGTTAATCTGTCTCACGTGTATTTGATTATTAAGCCAGCCAGAAAAACTTTGAGGATAGACGAAACTTTTTTCCTCCCTTACACCTGATATAGAATAAGAACTGTCTAAGTGTTTGTTATTATTATTTTTTAAATAATTTATTTATTATTTTTAGAGATAAAGGTAGGGTGGGAGAAAACACCAATGTGCAAGACAAATGTCTGTCAGTTTGCTCTTGCACACACCAAACTGGGGACCTGGCCTGCAACCCAAGCATGTCTGTGCTCTGACTTGGGGTCAGACTGGTGACCCTGGGGGTCAGGCCGGCACTCAGTCCACTGAGCCACACCAAGGTTGTTATTATTTTTATAGTATGTATATTCATTTTAACTGATGTGGTCAGATTGTTTTCCATGGCTGTAGCACTGTGTATTTCCACTAGTAATGCAAGAAAACATTCCTTTTCTAATGCCCCCAGTAGCAGTAGGTGCTATTCTAGTTGTTTCCAGTCTTATTGACAGAGAAGCAGCATTTAAAATGGGTTAAAGGGCTGCATAGGGTGAAGCTGTCCATGCCAAACATTGGGAACAAAAGTAGAAATAGAACAAGGGAAGGAAAATAAGCCAGAAATTAGCAGAAGCTTAGTGAAAAGGAGAATGCTGTGCTGTTTCTTAGGAGCAGGCCAAAAAACAGTAACAAAACTCAGACAAAAATATGGCAGCTTCTCTTTCGTTGATTCATTCCTTTATTTGTGCATTTAGAAGTACATTTTTAGTATCTACATAAAGTCAGACAGTAGAGATACACAGGGGATACAGCACTGAATAAGATGGGTAAGTTCCATGAACTTGAGCAACGTTCAGCTGGAGATTCAGATGTGTACGGTCACCCATGATCAAAGGGACCCAATCTGCGGAAATACTTAGTGGACACAAATTCAGATTCAATGTAACAATCAGTTGCACGCTGCATGTAATGGTAGAATCCACTTAAAATGAAAAAGCAGGAGACCAAATAGAACCCAGTTCCACAGAAAACAGGGCCAATAGGAACAAAGCAGAAAGCAGAGCCTAAGTGGCTAGGATATAAGACAGAGCTTATGACTAGACATTGGTGTATACAGGATGGGGAGAAAAACTCCCAGGACCCTAAAGAGGGAACTGGAGGGAACAGGGCTATTTAATTAGAAGTGGGAAAGTCACTGTTTATTTAGTTTCATGCCAGTGCCTGATACATGTTTTGTTTTGTTTTTAAGTATACAAAATAGAACTATTTCCAATTCCAAGAAATGGTGGGACACGTGGTTTTGATATATCATGGTTTTGATGATAGCATGATTCTCCTACTTTCCCAAGAAAAGGTTAGAGGACCTGGGAATAACCGAATGCTCATTTCAAAGTGGTGCGCTGTGGTCATCATGGCAGCCCCACAGGACAGTGCTGTGAGGCCAGAGAAAGATGGTCACAGTAACTATTTCTGGTGCTCATCAGAAATATAGAAAATGGTACTGGGAAAGGCTTTTGGGGTTAGCAGTTAGAAACTAATTGATGAGCTTGGACAATAGTTTTATCAGAATCCAATGGGCAGAAAACTGATTTTAGGGAAACATATGAAGCAGTAGAGCTGTGGGAAACACGGGACCCAAAATGTAAGCTGCACTGTTTCAAGTTCTTGTACTTACGGGAAGAAAAGTGATGAAATAGAAGATAGAAGAAGTGATTTGAAAGGAAAAATTCTTAAGAAAAAATAAGATCTAAGCATATTAACAGGAACATAGAAGAGAAACAAGGGATATTGATGAAACTGGATATTAAAGGATATGGAGCACGTCCAAAGTGGGTAGGGAGGTGGGATCATGGGCAGAGATGGTAGGTTTAGTTTGACATGGTCATAACAATACCCGAAGGTATTTGCTCCCAAGATTTTAGGTAAAGAAAGTGTTTGACACTGCACTTATATACACATGAGATGGTGAAAGCAGTATCACTGAAAAATATTTGCTTCTGAAAAATAGTTTGTGTGTATGTAGATAATATTTGAAGGATATTCTGGAAGGATATACACTAAACAGTTAATACCAATTAGTTCTGTAGAATTAATTTCATTCTGCAAAATATTCAATACCTCTCATGTCAGATGCTATCTAATCCAGGGCTGGGAATATACAATTGACCCTTGAGCAATTCGGAGGTTAGGGAGCCCACCCTGAGCCTAAAATCCTTGTAGGCACACTTTGGTTTCCCGAATATTTAAGTTGTTCCTCAGTATTCACAGGAGATTGGTTCCTGGTTCCCATCCCTGCCCACCATAGATACTGAAATCTGTGGACGTTCAGATGCCCCACAGAAGACGGAATTGTCAGCTTTCTGCATCTGAGGACTACTAACTGCGGATCTAAAAAGTACATGTATTTACTGAAAAAAAATATGTGTATAAGTGGACTGCACAGTTCTAAGTTGTGCTGTTCAAGTGTCAACTGCGATTGCAGACAAGTCCTGGCCCTTGAAGGATTCAAATTCTAGAAAGGAGGCAAAATAAACAGGTATAAAATGCAGTGTCCCTAATGAATGCCATTACAAAAACACGAAGCAAGGTGACAGAAGAAGGAGAGACAGGGGCTGGTATTTTAGAGAAGCAGGCCTCTTCAAGCAGGGGACTGAATTCAGTGACAGGACAAGCAAATACCTAGGGGAACATCTTTCAGGCAAGGGCTGAGTGGGCCAGGGCAAAGAGTCTGGGGCAGGACTAGGTGGGGGCCACAGCAGCAGAGGTGGGTGGGGAGGGGCTTTGAGCTCAGGGAAATGTGCTCAGGAAAATGCAGGATGTGAGTGTGGCTGCAGTGGGAAAGGAGAGAGGAGGAGCTGTTTACAGAAAGATTCATTGGTAGTAGGAAGAGCTGTAGATTCCATCTTCATGCAGCAGCAGGAAGCCATGGGAGTGTTTTGAACATGACAGTGGCACAACCTGACACAGATTTGGACAGGATCAGTCTGGCTGCTGTGTGAAGAATAGAAAGCCCAGGGTGTTAGTGGAGCCAGGGAGAGAGGTGGGAGGCTGCAGGTGTCAGTGGTCAAGGGGAGGTGGTGAGCCCAGTGGTGGAAAGGTTAACATGAAATGGAATTCAATATAACTAGACTTACTGATTGGGATTGACTTTTCTATATGGCTAAATTATTTTCTTTGCAATGAGAATGCATTATTTTTATAATTTGGGTCAAACAACCTCAGCAGTATTATAGCATTGCTATTGAAATACTAAGCTGACCAGCAAAGTCAGATTAATAGCATATTAAAATAACAGCAGCTACAACAACAAAATCGTGGAGACCAAAACAGCATTTTAATAATAAAATGATAGGCAAAAATACAACTCTCTGCAGAGGAGTTAAAGTCGAAAGTTAAGTTGATTCCAATTCTAGGAAACAGAGGTGAGTCTCAAAGAACTAAGCCATCTCCCCCACTAACTCTCCCAAAATGTCACATTGAAATCACGGCTGTGATTTCCAAAGTGCCTACATTAAGGCACATGGATTCTTAATCAAATCAACTGGTGAGGTATAAAGTTATTTTTATGCAAACAGTTGCAGGCTTTGTTTTTATATGCAAGTTATTTGGGCTGCTTTGAACTCTGGAGTCCTTAGAATCAGCTTCCAGCTAGCGCCTCTCCTAGGCTCCAAGTGTGCACACTCCGTGTCCCAGTTTCCCACATATTTTGATATCAGGGAGAGAAAAAAGAACATTAAAAAAACATGAAATGTCTAATGTTACTACCAAAAAAACCCCTCTAACATTTAAAAAATACTTGTGCTATCAAGAGGACAATTACAAAGCTGTCTGCTGACCAATCAGAAAAAAAAGGCAAAACAAGTTTACTTTTTTTAGTTCTGACTTAAACTTTCCATTTGAAGATTGCTAAGGGATTGATGTGCTCTCCGCTTGCGAGATGAAACCAGGGAGAGTTCTACCCTTGACAGGCCAACTGCTGTTTAAATCACAGCCTGACCTTTGGCTTGCTGGTGGAACAGCACTTCCCTGACGTGCCTGTGTCAAACTGTCCTCTCCCTCTTGCAAACCTCAACAAGGACACAATGCACCAGCAAACTCTTCCAAAAATCTTGCAGAGAATAAATTGTCAGCTTGCCTAGTAATTTGTGGTTGTGAAAGATGAACGTAGACATTTCAGGGAAAGGAAGCTTCCCAGGGCATCGGGTTGTAGAGACAGTCCTTGTGAAATGGAAATCTCTGTCTTGAGGTGTGTGTGAATCTATTTCAAATTTTAGTTTGATGACTTGAACACTAAAATTGGTCCTTTAAAATGGAATAATTTAGATGTATTTCATACTTCTGTTTATATATTGAAAAATGGGACTATCACTGTCACTCATCCCAACTACAGAGATTTGTGCTATTATTTTCTTATTTGAATTTGTTGCCAAAAAGGAAGGCTAACCCTACACCTAAAATTTGAAGCGGACTTTAAAAAAATGTATATGTGCCTGCTCACCTATTTCCCTAACTTTAAGGGGAAAAACATTTGTGTGGTAAGGACTTTTGTTCTTTTGGCTTTTCAACACATTTCATAAAACCCAAATCCACATTTATCTATAAACGGAGGAACTAAGCCACCTCCTTGTCAGAGGTGGGCGTGGCTAATGTTCCACCCTCTTTTAAGTGGGTATACTTTAATTCGGGGGGTTTTGCCAGTATCTTTCTTTCCTCCCCTGTCTATCTTTCCTTAGACACTGCCATGGCAGTTAGCATTGTGAATGAGTTTATGTGACATGTGCTATTAAAATATCTTTATCTGCCTTAAACCTTGTAATGACTGAAGGACAGCTGATGGAGGTATCATTTTCCTCAATTTATCTATGAAGAAATTGAAAATATGCTAGAGAAGTAGCAAAGTAGAAATTTAAATCCAATCTGTTTTGCTCTTCTATTTTCAGCAAATCCATTTAGATTCAGCACTTTTTTCCCCCTAGAGTTAATTTTGTTAGGTTATTTTAAGGGGATGATCTCTTAATCTCTCAATGAGTTGTTTTATTATTAATTTTGTCACATAAAATAATCATGGAGTTTGAGGAATAACAGTATCTTCCTCTTTGTGTTTCATTTAATATATCAAACTTCTGTTATGTAATTTATTTCATTTTACTTTAAATTTGAACTTGAAATTGTATTTAATTCTCTGACCCAGCAAGCATGAAAAAATAAAAAACCTGGCCCTCCAAACCACCAAACCTAATCTTATTTTCTTCCCATACAATCATCTTTGATTTTGTTTTGACAAAAGTAAATAAATAAATAAGTAAATAAATAAAAAAGAAGAAGAAGAAGAAGGAAATGCGTGGTAATGAGACCTCTAAGATAAATCTCTGGAATGGCACCTGTTTCTAAATTGAAGAGTTGGATAGTGCACCAGTGCACATATGAATAAACATGTAGACGCATACACATACATGCATACACACATATGTCTTCTTTTCTTATTTAGTCTGAGGAAAAGTGATGAGCAAAACCCCTGTTTAACGCACTGGTGTGGATGTTGTTCCGGCCTTCTTTACAAAGTGATCACCCTTAAGGAGAGGGGTTGGGGCTGTTTTGCATTCCGCTTGTGTGGGTAGGTGATACACTTCCAATGAGGAGTTCAATAATGTATATTTTGTTTTCATTTATTTTTATCCCAAGGAAGGAATATCTTTCATGCTTCTCTTGGTAAATCTAAAAAATCTAAGTATTTTAGATTTTTTGAATATGTGAATAAATGAAGAGATGATTTCAGGGATAGTCTAATTTATTTAATTATTAACAGTTTTTCATAGTGCAATCTGAAACTTCAATTAGCATACAATTGAATAATTGTTGAGTTTTATTTTTAATTAAAAATTCTGAATTATTCTGTAAGTTCAGTATTTATATTCAGATAAATAAAAATGTCATCAATGTAACACAATAATATTGTGTACCATCTAAATAGGAATCAATGAGGTCTGTGAGGAGTTTAGTTTTAGACATTTTAAAATACAGAGGTGCACAAAAGTAGGTTTACAATTGTTCATATGGAAAATAAGGCAATAATTAATTAAGAAGAATCCAAGAATAAACTCTGTCTTGCATACTCACAATGGTAAACCTACTTTTGCCCACCTCTGTGTATGACATATATGACTATCATACTGAGTAAACTTTAGTTTACTTCTAAATGATCCACTCCAAAAACTTTCTGGGCTATACTTTAATAGAAATAGTCATAGAGGATTGGTCACCTATTCATGATGTCACTTCTTAGGCTGAAAAAAATGTTCCAACTTTGTTGAATTGACTAGGCAATAGTTAACCCACATTTGAAACAACATTCTCTTTTACAACACTTTGTCAGAACAGATGTTTGACTTTATGGAAACATGATTTAACATGACTTTCCTATTATAACTAGCAGTATATCTCTTTCTTTTCTGGCCTAATATGTTTTTTTCTTTCTGACAAAACCATTGCTTTATGAATTTTAAATCATGTTAGTTCCTGGATTCAACTTTCCATATTTAGAATCATATGTAACCTTCCAAGATTATGAGGTCTGCACTTTTTTCCTCATTAGGTAGCAGGAGTTATGTTCACATTTTGAATAAATAAAGGTATATATAATCTAGTTTGAGGATGTTTCAAATAAATCATAATGTTATGAAAATTTAATTTGAGTTGGTATTTGCCTGATAGGCTATAGATCCTATGCCATTCATAAAATGTTATGTGTTTTTATTCAACAAATATTACAGGCAACTCTACGCAATCCAAGATGCTGTTCCAGATAGCAGCAACATATTGTATAAAACCAGCATGCAGGCCTCTCATGACAGGTAAGATGGAGAAAGCACACTTTTTCTTGTCTAACCATGGAGCACAACTATAACACTTGGACAAAATGCATGGAACAGCAGTTTAAGGACTGTGAAAAGAATAGTAGCAGGCAGATGGGGAAGAACACCAGAATTTGAAGGACCACAAAACTGGTGAGTTCACCAAGCTGTCACCCTCTGGCCTAAAGGTGAGCTATATACTAGACAACCAGAAGTTAATGCTGGTGCAGACAGAACTCAGGGAGAATCCCTCTCACTGTGGCTTAAGAAATGGGAGAGAAGATTCATTTCAAGAGAGTGTAGAAATCTGCCTCTTTTTTCCCTTTCTCCACTGTGTGTACAGAAATGGCTGTGATAGTTCTAGGAAACCCCAGGAGTCAAAGCCCCAGGGAAGGTGACCCTTCCTCTTTATTGGGTCAAGTTGTGGTTTTAAGAGGGTGAGGTGGTCACTGGTAACATGTGGCATCTCTCTCATTACCAGAGATAACGGGAGAGGTCACATAACAATTAGAGTCAATTCTCTAAGAAGACATGCAATTCTAAATGTATATGTATCTGAGAGATATTCAAAATGCATGAAGTGAAAACTGACATAACTGAAAGGAGAGACAAATCCATAATTTCAGCGGGAGACTTCCATTCCTTTCCCAGTAACAAAACCAGGAGAGAGAAAACCCACAAGGACAGAGAACTAAACAACACCATTATTCCTATGGATCTAATTGCAACTCAGAGAAACTTTAAAAAATACCAGAATACATATTTTTAAACTCATATACACAGCATATACCAACATAGACCATAGCTCAGGTCATAAAATAATACTAAAGACATTCAAATCATACCAACTCTGTTCCCAGACTCAATGGAATTACAAGTAGAAAGCAATAACATCAAGGTAAGAGGGAAACCTCCAGAAACATGAAAATTATATAATATGCCTATGAATAATCTAAGAGTAAAAGAAGTCTCAAGGAAAATTATAAAATGTTGCAAACAATTAAAATAAAAGTAGCCAAATTATAGGATACAGATAAAACAGTGCCAAAAGGGTGACTTAGAGCATTAAATGCTTATATCACAAAAATAACAGAGGCCTTGAGTCAACATTCTAAGCTTCCAATTTGAGAAACGAGAGGAAAAATAGCAAATTAAATACAGAAAGGTTTTGCACATTATAGATAAGCCTACTCTAAAATTCATAGAAAAAAGTAAACAATTTGAAAAAAGAGAATCTAGTTGATGGAATCGTATCACCCAATTTTAACACTGACTATGGGACTACAGTAGTGAAGACAGTATGATACTGTTGAAGGGTAATCACAGATCAATGGCAAAGACCAGAGTCCAGAAATAAACCTGCACAAATAGGGCTTTTTTTTTGGACAAAATGCAGAAGAATTTCAGTAGAGGAAGTATAGTTAGTTTAACAAATGATATTGGAACAGTTGGGGATTCTTATACAAAATTACCTTGAATTAACACTATACTTTATTAAAAGAACAAAAATTATTCATAGATCTAAGTGTAAACTATAACACTATACTGCTTCTAGATAAAAACATAGAAGAAAATCTTTCTGACCTGGAGTAAGGCAACAAAACAATGATCCATAAAAAGTGATAAATTGGACTTTATTAAAATTTAAAAAATTATTTGTGAAAGATACTCTTAAAAGAATTTTTTAAAAACAAGCTACCTATGAGGAGAAGATACTTGCAAATTACACTTCTGACAGAGGACTAATGTTCAGAATATATAATTAACTCTCGATATACAGTAATTTAAAAATAAACAACACTATCTAAAAATGGGCAATAAAATATTTTCCACACACACAAAACATAAATATAAATGGCGAAAAGACTTGTAAAGAAATAAGTGACAAATATCAACTTGAAAAAGATTTTCAACATCATTAGCCATTAGAGAAATTTAAAATAAAGTCAAAATGAGATAATACTACATATCTATTGGTAACCAAATTAAAAAATAGAATGAATACAGAAAATATGAATTTCTATAGAGGATACAGAAAAACTGGAACTCTTATACATTCCTGTGGGAATGCAAATGGTACAGATATTCTGGAAAATGGTTTGGCAGTTTCTCATAAACTTAAACATATATTGCTGTACAACCCATCGGTTCCACTTCTGGATATCTACCTTAGAGAAACGAAAACTTACTCTGACACCGAAAACTATACACACTGTTTGTAGCAGTTCTATAACACAACTGCCTACAGTAGGAAGCATCCAAAATTTGCTTGCTAGCTTTCAGCTGCAGAGAGAGGGGAGGGAGAGAGAAAGAGACGGAGAGGGAGAGAGTAGTAGAGGAGGAGAGAAACAGACAGACAGACACAGGCTAAAAGACAGATGGAGACTCAGAAGGAGACAGATACAGAGACACAAGAGAGAAAGAGATAGAATATTCCCTAATTCATCCCTGAACTGCCTTGGGCCTGAAATTGTTTATAATTTTGACTCATTCACCGTTGAAAATAATGAACCACCAGATCCTACATAAATGTTCAGGGACTTCAAAATGTAGAAGAGCATGTGGATATTCCATAAGCACATCTTTTGATGTCACCACTAAGATGTCATTGAAAATGCAGTCATGAATATCTTTTCATAATACTCCATTTAGGAGGGTAAGGTTAGAACTTCGAACTTCTCTCTCTGAAAATCTAATAACATCATTCTTTTCTTCATTTTAAAAATCTGAACTTGTTCTGAAGTTTCAGTCACATTTTTATATATTAAGCTTATTTTTGATTTTATATTTAATCAGCACAGAGCAGCAATTTTCAACTGGTGTTCTGCAAGAATTTTTAACACATGCAATACCTGACTATCTAGTCAGGGGCACTGACCTCTTTTCCCTTGAATTGTCAAATAAAAAAAATGACAACAGCCAACACAATGGTAGCTAAGTAGTGTGAATGGATCACAATTATACCTGTTTTTATCAGACATGTAACCTTTTAAGACTGGCTTCTTTCACTCAGCATGATGTCTTTGAGATTCATTCAGGTTACTACAGAATTAATAGTTCCTTTGTTTTGCTGAGTATTATTGCAGTGTATGAATATACTACAGTTTGTTATCATTTTCAGGAGTTTACTCATATATATTTATCTGGAAACATGAATATAAAGCTATACAAAATACATATGTGTATAACAGTCTGAGTGCTCTTTCAGAATTTTTAAGCACTTTTTTCTTACATTATGAACTGTGATATATGACAATTTAAGTTTATTGTATTTGCAAACATACATTTGATTGAAATTCTCTGTACATGCTCACAAGCATACAAGCCACACATAGATACACAGTGCAAAAACAGGGGTTAGTAACACAAAGTGTTTATTCAGTGAATGTTCCTTATCTCTAACTCTGATAGTCTGTGGAGTTTTTGAATATACAAGTAAGATCCAGGGTCTAGTTTGGCATCTGGCTCAAACTCTCTGACTTTGAGAAAAGCAAAAATGTTTCATTAAATCAGGGATTGTGGAAATGGGGGGAAGAGACTGAGAAACAGGGTGACCAAGCAAACAAGTGTCCCAGTTTGGTTGGCAGTTAGGGGGTTCCCAGGACTGGAACTTTCAAAAATGAAACTGGAAAAAATCTCAGGGAAACAGGTATTTGTAGATCACTCCTTTAAAGTACTATGGGAAGATGTTCAGTACAAAGAAGGAGCCTGTATGGTTACAAGAAGCTTATTCAGAAACATTGTTTGCATTATGTGAATCTTAGAAAATAGTGATCAAAGAAATCTTTTTGATTAAAGGAAATATACAGATTACCACTATACCAATAGCAAATACTTTACCAAATAGCCAATAAAAATACTTTAATTTTTATAGCAACTCTTTTCCAGTTTTCCAGACTTTTAAAATATATTCTTATTAGGTATCCTCCTAAAAATTCTACATATACAAGGTCATATAATTATGACTCAAGCAATCTTGTGATATTAAAGATTATCATAAGGTTAAAAATATAGATTAAAAAAAATTAGAAATAGCTAAGACACTATATGAAGTACTAATTAATGTTCTGAGTCACCCATTCTATTTTCAAAATTTCATGGGCATAAGTTAGGTAATAATGTAAAAATGCAATAGGTCTTCCTGGTAAGTATTGATTGAAATAAATAAGCTAAGTAAATAGTATAAAGAATAAAAGTAAGCTAAAAACTCTAAGATATCAAACTCAACCATGCCAACTTGTTGTATAAATAAGAATGTATTTGATCACAATCTTCAAAAAAAAAAAACACTACTCAGTCCTTCTGTGGAAAGAAAATTAAAATATAGTCAAAGTACATTCTTTATTATTAAAAAAACTTTCAGAAACATTTAAAGCAGGACATTGATAATAAAACATTAGGCAATTTTGTATCTAAAATTTTGATTCTTCAGTTCAACTCTGGAAAATATCCAAATTATATGTTTAACTATAGACCAAACTCCTGAGATTTCACTATTATATTTTTTATTCTTTTCTTTTTGTTTACTTATGATTCATTATTAAGGAAACCAAACTACCCAAAATAACAAAGTTATAAACCTCAATTAGAAGGAGATGAGCCCTGGCTTGTGTGGCTCAGTGGACTGAGGGCCGGCCTGTGAACCAAATGGTCACTGGTTTAATTCCCACTCAGGGTACATGCCTGGGTTGTGGGCCAGGTCCCCAGTAGGGGGCTTGTGAGAGGCAACCACACATTGATGTTTCTCTCCTTCTCTTTCTCCCTCCCTTCCCTTCTCTAAAAATAAATAAGTAAAATTTTTTAAAAAAAGAGTAGTTTTTTTTTAAAAAAAGGAGATGACACATATTGACAATGCTGGTCCATAGTTCAATAAAATAAGGTGTAGCACATTATTGTGTTAACCACAACAGTACTGAAATGTAATTATTTGGAGTCAAAATATTGTAAAGAGCCTGTGCATTTATTACAAAATTCATTCAATAGTCATCCTTGACCTCTTTTTCTCTCTCTTTCTTTTTCTCCATCTAATTCATCATCAAACTCTACCAGCTCTACCTTCAATTGTGTCAAAGTCATTGTCATTATTACCTTTTTAATACTGATCTCTCTGCTTTCATTCTTTCTCTTCAAAAGCCATTCTAAACATGCATTCAGATTCATCATGTTTCAGTGGACATGAGAGTCTGTCACTGCTTTGCTTAAAACCTACAGTGGCTTCTCAGTGCACTTGGAGTAGAAGGCAAAGTCTTAACAATAGTCTAATGTACACATTGTCCACTGCTTTTAGCTTCCTGACCTTGTGTTCTGTCTCTCTTTCTCACTGCCCACTTCTTTCTAGCAAAATTAATTCCCTTGTTGTTGTTATTCAAATACGCAAAATACAATCCTCAATGAGGGGTCTCCATCAAGATGTTAGCACTGGCTGTACTCTCTGCCTGGCAAGCTTCACCCCAATGTGGCTCACCCCTGTCCTCCTTTAGGTCTTCATTCAAATATCAGTAATGATTGCATCACTTCTTGACCACCTTATTTAAATAGCAAGTCTCCTATCCCATTCTGCACTCCCTTTCCTTTTCCTCTATGTCCATAATATCTGTCAATATCTAATATACTATATTATTTTCTTGTTAATTTGTTTATCATCATCCCTATTGGAATAAAAGCTGCATGAAGATTAGGAATTATCCTTGGCTTTGTCTATTCTTGGAGATAGACAAAGGGTCTATCCTCAGGGACTTTACCTTTAAAAATTTGTATTCAGAAATTTTGTATCCAGACTTCATTACCTCCTGCAAGAGCTGGAATAGATCACAGACTCTCAGGTCCTCAACTTCATGTGTAAAATGGGCTCTGAGTCATATGTATCTCACAGGTGGCTGCAAGGTTAAAAGAGCTAATAATGAATATAAAGAGCAGAGAGTGAATTATTAGGTACCAAGTACATTAGAGAAACAACAATCACTTTTAAATTGAGGAGGCAAAAATAACTTAAAAGTGAGAATACCATTTAAAACATATTGTTAGATAACAAGTGAGAAAGATCTACTAATGAAGAGACTAAAATTCATAAGTAAATAAAGGTCATGCCCATTGTGGGGAGGGAAGAATAATTTGGAAGAACAAATTATACCTAAGAAGAAGCGTTAAGCGACATTTTAAGTATAAGTTCTCTTCTTTCCTTCTGTATAGTTCTCTTCTGTGTAGTTGTTCAGAATGCTTACTGAACAAGAGGTTCTGGACAAGTGTATGGGAAAGGAGCTGCAATCAGTCTGTGGTTTATATGGCAAAATACACAGCATAGGGCTGCATCTCCCTAGAGAAGAGATGTCATTTGCAAATTAGCACCAAGACACTGTATTGTCTATCTGCAGCACTTCACCTTCTGGCCCAGGTAACCTCAGAGAAGGCCAGACTATCCACATCTCTCCCTCCTAGAAAAGACTACTGTTTTTAAGGCCTGCATTGCACATGAGACATCCTCATATAATGTGTTTTATTGTTAGTATTAATTTATTGCTGTCATCTGTCAATAAAACTTCCATTATGTAAGAGACATTTACTGAGTATCTGAAATGTGTGGGCTAAGAGACTAGATGTAGATGTGTTTATAACTTCTCTCTCAAAGAACCTAAAATACATCTTGAGTGTAGAAGTTGACAGAACCTATTTGGACCTCTTGTACAATGCCCTGTTTAGAGGATTTTTGAAGATATTTACTGATTGAGTCATCTCATTTTTAAGACACTTACTGATTGATTGATTGATTGATTGATTGACTAGGATCAAAATAGTCTGAGGAAAATCAAATGCCAATGATAGCAGACGGTACAAAATAAAAATGTAAAATAATTGCTAAAACTGGAAGTGTAAATATGGTTTGTAGCAGGTGAAAGACTAAAGAAAATCATGAAAGTTTAGAATGATTTACTTACAGTTCCTCATCTGTTGGTCGTCTTATTTTTAGTTTTAGTATTTTTATCTTCTGACTTTATATGTTAAGATTTATTTTAAAAATTGGTTTTGCATTAGAAATATACTTAGAATGACTTTGATATATTATTGAATGTGACTTTAGTTTTTCAGGTAAATGAACAGGAAAAGGTGTATTATATAAAGTTTACACTCAGTTTCTGAGAAATATATCTACTTCCTCTGCAGAATTATTATTCCAGTTAAGACTCTTCAACAATATGAACATTTCAGACTACATTCTTTATGCAAATGTCAATTTTATTCGGAACTCTGCCAGGCAGCATCAATTCAAAGATACCGTCCATTATAAGTCAGCTTCTGATTTCAGAGATTTTAAAATGGGAATATTTCATACTTTAGACCTGATGAAATATAATAGTGGGTGAGAAGTAGAACTGGTTTAGTGCTGGGAGTAGTGCGTGGAACGGTGTGCTCAGCTGTGCAGATGCTGAGTTTAGGGAACCTGGGAGACCAAAGTATAAAACCTCATTCTGGACCCAAAATCAGTTCAGGTGTGAGTAACAATAACACAAGACCAGGAAGCACAAAGGGTGACTTACAACTCAAAAGGTCCCTGGCTGATATGAAGGAAGCAAACCCAGTGGCAGGCAGCAGGGAGTGAGGCGTGTTCTGAGTGTGGAGATGTATAAGAGGCTGGCGGGAGCTAGGTCTAGTGAGATCCAGCATTGTGTATAGATAGATTGGTTAAGACTGATCAAGCAGCCAGGTGAACTCTGTTGTTCTCCCTCACAAAACCTCTACAGAAATTCAAGCTTACATTCAACTTTCCCTGTAATCGTACATGTAAAGAAGAACAAAAATTCTGTTTTGCTTTAATAAAAATAATTAGAAAATAAACCAAGGTAATATAGCCGATCTCTTCTCTAAATAGATAAAAGGTTAAAACATAGCACAACAAAATGAAAACACTTTGATGGTTATGTGACTAGTATTTATTTTAATTCTACTTCTTTTCACTTTGTCCTTTGTTTTTATACGGCATAAATTGATTTCCACTTTAAATGTCTTACCAAAAGTAGTAGCTGTATTATTTGCCTATACCCTGAGAAAATGCAATGAAATAGGGTTTTTTTTAAAGATTTTATTTATTTATTTTCAGAGAGGGAAGGGAAGGAGAAAGAGAGAGAGAGAAACATCAATGTGCGGTTGCTGGGGTTCATGGCCTGCAACCCAGGCATGTACCCTGACTGGGAATCGAACCTGCGACACTTTGGTTCACAGCCCACGCTCAATCCACTGAGCTATGCCAGCCAGGGCTCAGCATTTTTTTCTTTAAATAAAATTTTATGTATCAGTCATGTGATATTGGGGGTTTTCCCCAAGTATCACACCCAGCTTTGACTTCAAGCCTTCACGAAGGCTGAGTTTTTTATTTAGACCCTCAACCCCATGCCATTCCTCCCCCCAATCAGAAAAATTACTATTTTACCTTTAGGAAAAAGGTAAAATACCTTTACCTACTTCTTTTATATGTGCCTAAAGGTTAGACTCATTATTTTGTTCTTAACATCATGCTGTGTTTACAGCTGTCATAGCCCTTAACAGACTATTTATAATTACTCATTAATCTTTCATGTTTCTCCAGTAAGACCAGAATGCAGATGATGTATTATGGAATTGTATACATGAAACCTATATAATCTTATTAGGCAATGTCACCCCAATAAATTTAATAACTTGGAAAACAAACAATATGCTTAAATACCGTTGGCTCTAAAGAAAGTGATTCATATTATAAGTGTGTGTTATCTATTCCTTGCTGATTACATTAAAGAATTATAAGACTGATAAACTCAGGTAACAATTAGCTGGTTTGCAAGAAAAAAATCTGAAAAAAACGAAGACCATGTAAAAATCAAGGATCTCACACGGTTAGAGAAGCTAGTGGTTTCTCTTACTAAACAACTGGATACAACGATTATTATTCAAAATCTTTCTCCAAGGAAGGAAGTAATTTCTCTAGGCCAAGGATTCTTTACAATACTTGGTTCTTGGGATTAGGAATGTATCACTAGTCTACTGTGTTTATTCCATACTTCAATTATCAAAATAGTAGTATTCAATGAATTAATTTTTGTACACTGGGATTCATGTCCAAACCTAAGAGAGGATAGAAAACCACCCCAGAAATATAAAATTCAGTCAAGATAAATTAACTAGGTGGAATTTTTATTTATTTCCCTTGATTGAGATTGATGGTGTTTTATGTATGAGGATTTTGTATACAGATTTGGTGACAACATGGGCAGACTGTGGTGATGACTGCTATCTATTATCAAAAACAAACAAACAAGCACACACACACACACCCCTCATCCTTTCCCCTCTTCTTACCTAATGATAGAATTGAACTGTAACTGGAACATAACTTCCCAGCTTGGGACTACACATCCCACCCCTTATTGTACTCTTTGTGGCTCTGTGATTAATCTTCTCAGGCTGACTCTGGGGACAGTACTGAGTGCCTCTTGTTGGCTTCTATTCCATGCACAACCTTCATGTGGCATCCACTGAGCCATCCATTCCTACATGTGGCCTTCTGTCAACTGCTTATGCAGGTGTGATTTTTGATGTCCCATCTATGACATCCTTACATACATGAAACACTGGGGATCCCAACAAAGCTGTGTAAGAAACATTTCACATAGACATAGTGGGGAGCATTTGGTCTCACTGGGCATTTACTGCCTTTTAGACCTGAATCTATCCAGGAAGCAAGATTTTGCTTTTTTCCACTCCCATGCACCAAAACCTCTGTTAGAATTGGGATGCCTCCTCAATTCTCAGCATGGGAAGTGATAAAACACCAGTTCCCCTTCTTGGGCACCCACCAACCTCTGCAATCTCTCTTTCTTCCTCTCTGACTTTTTTCTATTCTGAGTGTTTTTCCTCTTCTTAGTCCAATAAATTATTTTCTATTCTTGGAAGGCTACACTGGAAGAAAAGAAATCTGACTCCTTTTGTTCCCCCAAATGTATGTTTAGGCCATGAGTCTTTTTAATTATCCCATGAGCTGGGTATTTTGATATTCAAGCAGGGAAAAATGTCTTTCTTTCTTTTCTTTTCCTCTCTTTCATCATTACACAAACCTTTCCTAACAAAATAAACCCAGAAACTTTGCTATCAAAATAGAAGTAAAAGACAAGAGAGGAAAGGAAATGTCAGAAAATAATATCATTGGTTTATATTTCACATTTTAATAGGACAAATTACATGATGCAAACTTATTGGAGAATCTAAAGTTGGTTCCAATAAAACTTATCATAATATAATAAGGAATAATCTCAATTTTAATTATATATAGTTTGATTAAAATTAGAACAAAACAGATCATGAAAATTTTATGGAGGAACAATAGAATCCTATTTTTCTGAAGACTTGATTAGTTTCAGAGGAGAAAATAACCTCAGAAGCAAATCAAACCTAGGACCCAAGATCAAGACTCCTATTTAAAAATAAAGGAGAAAGATCATTAGGGGCCAAGGAGAGGCTAAATTGGTAGGCAGAAGAGATTTGAGATGCTCAGGCCAGTATCTGGATATTGTTGTCATACTGTAAATTGTCCTCCAGCCCAGTCTCAGTTTCTTAAAAATAGATGTGGGGTGCTAGCAATTCACCTTAGAGGAAGATGAGGAAAAAAATATCTTCGCTATCATTGTGACCAATATTTTTAAATTCTCCTCTTACAAATTGGTGAAACCCAGAGAAGGAAGATTACAAGTTACCAACCACAAGCCTATCATATATGAAATAAATAGGTAGGTTGGTACTGTTTCCTTTCTGTAGAAGATGAAAAGACTCTCAGGCAGGCCTTGTATAGCATGTGAGTGTCCCTCCATATCTCATAAGAAAAACAAAGAGTTGATATGAGAGAACAAAAGAAAGAGGCCATGTATTATAGACATTGTTCTACCACCTAGTGCAAGCTGCCAATGACACAGAAAGGCAGACAAGATCAACCGGTGGAAGGAAAGACTGAGCACTGAAATTTTTTAAAATGTTTTGGTGACTTAATGTGGCCTCTTTGCCAGAGATCTGCCCAGAATAGCACTCGATAAAATAGCCACTTTGTGGAATCTGTCCCCAGACATCACTGAAGCTCACCAGTGCTACTTTAGGGTAATGAAGGAAACAGCTAAGTACAAAAGTAGTTTTCTAGAAGGAGTAATCAAGATAATAACAATGCTCTTTAATACATTAATTTTAAAAATTCAGTGCATTTATAGAGTGTCAGAGAAGCCATCAGTTTGGTGTAATATTTTGGCCTTGGTAACAGCTACATTTTTTATTTTCTATACTGACATAGCACAAAAGGACTAACATCTAAAGCTGTTCTCAAAATTGAATGATTGATTGAAACACAGGATATAAAATCTCAAAATTAAAGCTGCCCTTTTGCTAACTTACTTTGTGGTAGTAATTTGTTTACCTTCAATGAATACACCAGTTGCCCATTTATGTTAATACTAACATTTCAAAATATCATAGAATTATTACCATGTCATTTGCTGACTTCTTCCCAAGAATCATAGATATTTCCTCCTAAGGGGCAATCAAGGGATCATATTGTCCAGTTCTCTGCTCTTAGACTGGGAGGCAAGGTATTAATATTCTCATCTTAGAAAGAAACCACTTTGAATGATGTGACCAAAGTTTACCGATAGTAAGTGGTGAAATTCTTTGAATGATGTGATTCAAAGTTTACCAATAGTAAGTGGTTTCACATCTTCTAAATGCACTTCACTTGTTACTTTTCTGTACTGCTAATTGCCATCTGCAGCATTTATTACACTGAACTAACTTCATAAAATGCCATTCTGTCATGGTATATTTAGAGGTCCACTCTAGTGGGAATCAAGGAGAGAGGATATTTGAAGAACTTATAAGACTAAAAGGAAAAAAGAAGCAGTTTATATTCAGGCTTAATCATTACACTATAAAGATTTTAGACACAAAACAAGAAAATAAACCACTAATTTTAAAGAAAATTATAATTATGGTCTTAAATAATCATACTTGAAGAGTAAAATAAGGGTCAGGGTAATGTCAGTAGTTGGAAAGAAGTTATAATTCTTTCTCTTTACCCTTTTCCCCATCCAGAATGCTATGCATAACCAGTAAAGTTCAGCTCTTGTCCAATTTGAGCTGTGTTCACGTAGAAAGATAAAAGTAAGTAGGAAACATCAATTATGTTGATGTTTTGGTACTTGCTATCCACTCCTGATTGTTCTAATTAAGAGATTTTCAGAAAGCATCTGTAAATTATTACATTTGTGTGATTAAAAAAAATGCATGCCCTTGTCTTTCTGAAATGCCCTCAACTAAAAGCCACCATTTACCCCTTCTTCTGCCACAGAAAGATATATTATCCACATTACAGAAGTCCCATCTTAGAATCCGGTTGTAGCTATCCTCTTCAGGCACTGTGCAAAATTCTGGCTTTGTTATCTTTTTTCCTGTTTCCCCAACATCAGGACAATTCCTACGTCTTTACAGTATCTAGTGCAGTGCATTCTGTGGTAGTCACCTCTGCAACCGTCATCTCTGCCCCCTTGCAGTTATAATTCCTCAGTGCTAGGGGCTGGCCACAGACCTAGCCAAGCAGGACAGTCCATCCTACTAGCTACAATGACTGGTTTAGGAAAGGGCAGTGAAGGAATTTGGTCCAATAAAAGTGAATCTCATGACTTTACTCAGATATAGAGCAGGGGACAAGATGATGTCTGTTGCTGTGAAGGGTGTGATATGTAGATATGAAACCTGGATCTTTCCTGTCCATTCTGTTCTGATGAGAAAGACATTCTGTTCTGATAAGGAAGCCATTCTGAAAATGCAGCTAACTCAGCAAACAGGGAAGGTGTGAGAATCATGTAGAAGCAATGCAGTGATCAAATCACACCTGAAGCTTGCCTGTCCTTCTTGCCTTTCAGTTACAAAAGCCAAAATCTGAGCTGAATATAGAGGCAAGAAGCCACTTTGAGTTAGTTAACTTTTTACTTGTAACTGAAAGCATCTTAGGAGTTAACTGGGAAAAATTATGGAGTTACAATGTACTATGCAATGTGAAACTTGCTGAGGATGTTGGCCCCAAGTCAATAGGAAGCCCAGTATAACAGTAAAAGAATTCTGTTTTACGCCACCTCATTAAAGGTGTGTGTGCTAAGTAATAAACTACTGACTGTATAATTATGTAATATGACAATATAACTCTTCCAAATTATTTTTACCTTTTAAAGACAGCTTTTTAAACCCAAGGGAGTGATTTTGTTTTGCCACAATTTGTATTAAGTTAGTTTGGAGGCTAACAGAGTTTCTATTTGTCTCTCAAATTATAAAAACTATTCCATCTGTGTGTGACACAGGTTGAATGAACAAAATAATATGGCCTTACTATGAATTTGAATAAAAAAGGGAATACTATTCCTTTAATTTATGCCATGATTTTTAATTATCTTTTGTACCATTACTCTTTTTTCCCAAGCACCCTATAATGTTAAAACTTGTGTTTATTTTATAATTAAGGAATATCTAACAAAGTTTCAGTAAAACTTTGCTGCTCTGAAACTTCAAGTTTTTGTCAGGGTCATTATTTTGTTCTCTCTCTCTTTTTTTTATTTTTGTAGAAACTAAACAAGACTGAATTGCTGCATAGAACATGGCCACACAGAATTTTAGTCTCAGTTGCATAACCAAGGCAGATGGAAAGATGCAGCATCTGCTACACATTCTGGGTAAACATTTTGTAGCCTCTTAAACAAATATAAATTCAAGGTGCCCTGTACTTCTGCCCAGACCTTTGGCTGGGATCCAGGATGCCTGGCGAACCATCTGTCCATTCACGTTTATACTGAATTGTTGAAGACATCCATGATGTTACCTCGTTTTGTCTTGTTTGCTAATGTGGTTCATATATTACGCTGAGAAGAGCCCAGGGCTGGAAATATAGAAAACTGGGTTCTACTCATTGTTTTGTGTCTAACCAGCAATGTAAACTCAGGTATAACATTTTATCCTTGATGGCAGCTTTTCCCATTTGCCAATCATGGAATTGACTGGATATTGTCTGAGATGCTTTCCAGATTCTGTGAAGAGATTTTTCACAAGGCAAAATGCAATCTCCCTTCCCTGTGCAATGATGCAGGGCCTAAGTCCTGTGCTTTGACAGAATCCTTCAAAATCTGAAGAAATAACTTTGGACTTACGAGAAAGCCATGTGGACTAAATAAGCTGTGATAGTGGCTAAAATAAAGTATTAGTTTAAATTATACACTCTCTCTGGGCACAGCTGAGCATCCATCCACCTGTCCACCCATCCAACTATTAGTGCAACATGTCATGAGCACTTGCAGTCATGGGTACTCCTGTGAGAGAGGGGAGGAAATGTCAGGGACAGTTTTTCTGTGCCCAAGAGTGAAGCTCGCCCTGGCTGGCATAGCTCAGTGGATTGAGTGCAGGCTGCGAACCAAAGTGTTGCAGGTTCGATTTCCAGTCAGGGAACATGCCTGGGTTGCAGGCTATGACTCCCAGCAACCGCACATTGATGTTTCTCTCTCTCTCTCTCTCTTCCTCCCTTCCCTCTCTCTATTCCTCCCTTCCCTCTCTAAAAATAAATAAATAAAATCTTTAAAAAAAGAGTGAAGCTCACTGTCTTATAAAGGAACAGACATAAATGATTAATTTACTAATTTCCTTTGTGTATTTAGGACCAAGGATCAGAAAGTGAAAGAGTGTGATGAAGCTACAGTAGAGGAGACTCAAAAGTAGAGAACACTCTGGATGCAGGGGAAAGATTCTTTTTAGTTGCTTATTTTTCCTCACCACAGTTAGAAAACTACCCCAAGGAAATTCACTCCATGATTGCCTAACTAAGAAATGTAGATGGTTAAGTATGTACTTTCTAAGTTAATTTGCAGGATAAATGTGAGCTCATTGAGTACTGGAACTCTAGCTGTGTGTTCCCCGCTGCAACCCCTTCAATTAGCACAGAGTGTCCATGTAGTGGACACTCAATAAATTGGATGAGTTAATTTAACTAATTCTAATTGAAGGGGCGTGATGTTTTCTTTACACATTTTAATAGAGTAGGAAAGGAATTAGTCTGATTCATGAACAACAGAACATTACAATTTCACCCTTATGAAATTAGGAAGAAAATGGTGAGATGAATACATACTTATAAAGAATTTTAATAATAAAAGATAATAGTTGGAGAAGGAAGAAGTAAGAACTTTGTGAGACCATGGAATTCCGACAATCCAATTTAATAAAGAATCTGCTAAAACCTGTCTGTGATTACATTTCTACAAAAGCCCCTGCTGCCCTATAAAAGCCCAGAGCAGCTGGGGGAGCCCTCTCAGAGGATGGCAGTAAGAGCCAGGCCAATTTTGAGCAAAAATGTGAGTAGCCTGAGAAACAAAGATCCAGCATTTTACCTTATGACAGGCCTTGGTAACTGGAGTGGGAGCCAAAGACCAAAGGCCATGTGTGTATCTCTGTGACTGTCCATCATCATAGCAATGAGCCTTCTTCCGTCACCCAGAGAAAAATGGCAATAACGTCATCAAGATTGTAGCAACTCCTAGAGCTCTTTTTTTTCCCCCAAACAAAGGCGACCAATACACATTGGAGACATTTACATTTTATTTATATACAACAAGACATTTTGATGCAAACCACTGTTTTTATGTAATTTTTACTGATGAGCCCTATTCTTTTGGCAAAGGAAATTATAGGCCTGAACTTTCTCAAGTGAAATAATTTTATCTTTTACAGGAGCAATAGAGTCATTTTAAGCATTAGGGACATCTTAATGATTAAAGACCAATATTTTCCAGCGTGTAGGGGGACTGATGGAATAGGGCTTAGTCATATTTGTGTGAGATAGAATAGAGGCAATGATCAGAAGCTTTCAGAACATTTTGTGACTTGAAGGGAAAAGCTTTCAAATCTTTAAAAATTGCTCTGCACTAAGGCATTTCAGGGCCCACTTCTCGTTCAGATTCAACCATTACAAAAATGGAAGCATTGCAATCATTCAAAACGGGCATGGTGTGCAGAAGGTAAGAGCAGAATTAGGGGTATTAGAGCAATTTCTAGTGGTCTGTGCTCTCTCAGTCACTCAGCTAATCTATTGCCAATGATTCTAAAACTCTGAAGCTACATTGCATAAGCCAAAAATTGTGTGGGATGTCTCCATAGAAAAAAGTGGTATTTGAGGATGAATGATAGAAGCCAGATCATGGTACAGTGCTAACATATCCCCTGTCCTCCTAGTGGTATAGCAATTCACTAGTGCCCCTCCTAATGATGTTTGCTGAGGGAAGACGGAGTCATGCCATAGGAGTTCGCTTTTTGTCAGACTTGCTCCCACATAACTGACACTTGCCAAAGTTGCTGCCTGTGAGTTTTTTCTTTTCTTTATAGAATGGAGTAGTCAAACAATTCTGTTAATAGTAGGTCACTTAGGTATATTTGGTAGCAGACACGTTCAGTTGGCAATCCATAGCTATTCACCTGCATGGTCAGAGCTCAGACCTTCTCATGGACGGACAGAGTCTGGGTGGCCGAGTGGTCCAGGCCAGCAGACACTGCTGCCATCCAGGCTCCACATACCATTTTTCTGTCCACAGGACATTAAAACTTTTAGGAATTATCGACTTCCCCTATATCTATTCTCCCTTTCTTTCTTAAGAAAATTCTGATTGGGAGAGGGAGGCAGTACTGTGCTCAGTGAAAATATTTAATATTTTGGTTCTCTGTGGATAGTGACATTCAAGTGATATAATCACTGCCAATCAAATGTAAGCAGCAGTTGCTCAGGTGCACCTTCTGGGAAACCAGAATTTCCTGGAGTGTTGGGTCTCAAATTCCCTGGACCAGCAATATCAATGTATTCTGGGTCCCTGTTAGAAATGCAAGTCCTTTACCAAGACTACTTAACAGAGAACTGGGGTTAAGACCCAGCAATCTTCATACTAATACGTGTCCAAATGTGTGTGCGGGCTCTGCCTGCAGGGCCACCCCAGCCTCCACAGATGGGAATAAGTCTACCAAGATATGATCTGCTTGGGGAGGAAAGATGGGGGATTTCTCAAAGGAGAAGGGCCAAGAGCCTTTTCCTCAATGGGCTTTTATTGGGTTTGTTTGCACAAAAACACAGGTAAAGCTCATTAATCATTGTCAGGCAGTAAGGATCAAACAATAGATAACAGGAAACTCTGAGGGCCTATTTTGAGTCAGGGTCAGATAGCTAAAGAACTATAAAACTTTGAGGAACAAACTCACTTCTTGCTTGGACCCTTATCATTTAATTGAGAGCATTCTAAACAAAGCAGGTTTCACAGGATTTTACATATTCTTTTTTAGTCCTCTTCACCCTAGGGAACCCACCCTTTCCAGCACAAGGCTGCACCACCCTCTGTCATTGTTTCAGGCTTAAGTCAGGCAGGGGAAGTAAGGCAGCCAAGAAATCAGGAGACTTCTTGCAGACAGAATGAGGACTCAGGCTTTGTCAAAGCTGAGGGGTGAGGGTCCATCACCCCCTTTTGCTGTAGCTCCCCAAGTGTTTCCTTGGGGGCCTCCCATGTGATCGTGCCTGTCTTAGATCATTGCCCCCTTGGGGAATCTTACCCATCATTGGCTAACCGACCAAGCACTGGGGACCAGTTATGGATGAAGTAAAAGGAGCAGAAGCGGCACTCTTGCCAGGGAGGTAAGCTTTGTCTCCTTAGTGGCTTCTGGTCCAAAGGTCGCCCACTCAGCCTTAGCCATGGGGGTGGGGGTTACAGCTTCTGAAACCAGGCTGGGCGGTTCCCAACACAAATGATTCTGATGTATAATAAAGTTTGAGAACTAATGTCTTAGACCTATAGTAATGGTTCTTAAATGTGGCTAAAAAGTTGCCTGGGGTGATGAATGCTGGGGTATTACCCCAGAGAGCCTCATTTAATTAGTCTGGGATGTGGGTTGAATAATGCCAATCTCCCAGTTATAATACTGCCCTTTATTAGGAAAGATGTCACCCTCTTGTTTCCCAGGTGATTCCCTAGTGTGTAAAGTTTGAAAGAGCCTGGTGCCCTAATGGCACATTCCATGCTTTTCAGAGTTGGTCAGTGATGGAAAAGACTGAATAGTTTCTGCATTTCTGCTTCTGTTCCCTTATTAGTTGAAGCCCTCACTTTAAAAGTAAGTAACAAAAAGACCAATGCCAAGAATCTTGAGTGTTTCCTGCTACCCATCTCCCCACCCTCAGTTGTCCTAAAAAATAAAAAGTGGGTTAGATCCCAAAGGTACTGAGGCACTTTTAAGTATGATAGCAATAATAATATAGCTATGAAACAACAAAAGAATCCTTGCCTTATGTTCACAGCAGGATCCCTGAACAGAGCAAACAATGATTTTTCATATGTTATTGTGAGACATAGCCAGCCTTCTCAGGAGGTTCACTGGAGGCCCCTGGCCAAGACTAGCAATGGATTTTCCCCAGCTTGAGGTATGCCAACTAAGCAAACTCAGTAGTTTAGACTTGGGGCACTGTGGTTTGTGGTTGTCCAAGTTTACTTGTTTATTGGCCTCTAGGCTTCCCTAAATTGTTGGAGAAGCCAATCCAAAAGGGCACAAGTGGTTGAAGCAGGAATCTGAGCTGTGTTTAAAAGCCAGGTTGTGGTGAATGAGCAAGGCTGGGTGGAGTTGATGCATTTAGTAAAACACACCATTAGCAGTTGTTGATGGTTTTGTTTCATAGTAGGTGTGGGCATGCACCACTGAGAGTGATACTTGAGAGAGAATTCAAGGTAGAAATACGTGGCTTCACCTCTGGGGGTTACATAGCTGAACTCAAAAATGATTTACTTAAGTATATTGATTGTAAATCATAGAGATAATTTTCCCCAGCTCCCTTCAGTTACAAAGAACTATAGCAGGTTAATGTTGACTTAGGGTACCTTTTCCAACTTAAATGACATATACTACAGTTTTAAAGAAAACCAAAGTTTTCATTATTCTCAGTAGTGGCATAAGATAGTTTTAAAAATGCTATTTATAAACATCCAAAATCAACAATCCAATATTAAAGTTATCATCAATTTAGTGTAAATGATGTCTGCTGAAGGACAAAAGTACCACATTTTCAACCACCAACTGCAATGTTTCATTGACCCACATGTTATTTTGGATCCTCTGAAAAGCAGATGCCAAGATGAACACTCTAGTATCTTATATACTATTGCACTTACCAGTTACATTATTACAAAGTAGTACATAGATGGGACATGTTCAAGTGAGTACTAAGCCCTGACAAACAGGATCTTTTGAAATGGAGATGGCGACCATGTGATGTTTGATGATTCAATTCTTCCACCACTTTCACATATTGTGAAATATGACTGATATACCACGTTCAAGGGTCACTTGGCCTTCTCTTGCCAATATTTCTTCATTTTCACTAAATCTTTCTCTGTTCCTTTCTCAGTTGCCAAAAACAATCAAAGAACAATATATTTTTACTTTATGCTGTTCTTGTGATTACAAAAGTCTGTTTTTTTTTTAAAGTCATTTGTTAAACTACAGTGTTGTTGCTATGAAAACATATTTTAGTTTTGGAACCCAGCACAGAAGATTTCGTTTTACAACCAGAAAAGTAATTCAGTGTGAGTAAATGGCTGCCTTTGTAAAACTGTCCTTTTGCTAATATAACAGGGCAGCTTCATGACAGCCAGCTGCACTTACCAACACGAGAAGTTAAGTACCGTCATGTTACTAGATGATTTTTCACGAATGTAAGTATGAATACAAATGCAGTGGCACACTGCATTCCTCTAACAGAGTGGTGTTATTAGGTGGCTGCCTAGATCAGCCCAGATCACCAGGATCAAGGACTTTCAATTCCAGCTGCCTAAGAGAGTCAGAGAACTCCAGGTGTCAGTCTGTGGAGATTCCGATCCAGTTGATTTTGAGACGAGCTGTGTACTTATATGTTTTAAACTCACAGGTTTTAAATGAAAACCACCTGTAAATGTATAGTGAGTTTTTAGATCATTTTAAGAATGAGAAAACATAGAGAGCTCTTAGATCTTTTAAAATATGATCATGGGTGGTTCAGCCACTTTGGAAGAGAGTTTGGCAGTTTCTTATAAAACTAAATATATTGTTACCATATGATCGAGGAATAGTGCTCTTTGGTGTTTACCCAAATGAACTGAAAACTTATGTCCACACAAAAACCCGCACACGAATGTTTATAGCAGCTTTATTTATAACTGCCAGAACTAGGAAGCAACCAAGGTGTGCTTCAGGATGTGAATGGATAAACTGTGTTATGTCCAGACAATGGGATGTCATTGTTCAATGCTAAAAAGAAATGAACTATTCAGCCATGGAACCACATGAGGGACTTTAAATGTATATTAGTAAGTGAAAGAAGTCAATCTGAGAAGGCTATGTACTGTATGACTCTAACTATGTGACATTCTGAAAAAAGCAAAACTATGGAGACAGTAAAAAGGTTAGTGGTTAAATAGGCATAGCAAAGATGATTTTTAGGGCAGTGAAACTATTCTGTTCTACACTATAGTGGTGGATACATGCTATTACATATTTGCCTAAACTCATAGAATGTACAACACTAAGATGTAAATTGCTGACTTTGGCTGATAATGATATGCTGCCATAGGCTCACTGACTACACCAAATGTACCCCCCTGGTGCCTTGTGTCAATAGTGGGGGAGGCTGTGCACGTGTGGGGGTGGGGAGATAGATTATAAGTAATTGCTATACTTCCCACTCAATTTTGCCATGAACCTAAAACTACTCTAAAAAATAAAGTTTATTAATAAAAAATCATATGATCATGGTCTAACACTGGATTTGGGTAAATAAATCATGGTTTCATGTAAGAAAAAGAACTGATTGTAAAATACCCTAATTTCTAGTTTCTCCTTGCATCTACCATCTCACTGATTTTTTAAAAATTCATATTACTTTTAATATGTAAATTTTAAGGCAGTTTACTTTAAATAAGACTTCTTAATGATGTAGCGAGATGATTTATTTTAATTCATACTTTCTAGGCAAAAGAATGTCCGGAGCTTCAGTAGCATTGACAATTATCCACCTGGCCCCAAACAGTATTAGTAACCAATCACATTAGTTACTTACCTTAATGGAAGTTGTACAATGGAAAAATTTGTGTAGCAAAGGATTGTCTCATCATTGGAAATGAGGAAGCTAGAAATTTTACAATCATGAATATAGTAAATTTCCTTCAAAACTGGCTGCTGAGCCCTGGCTGGTGTAGTTCAGTGGATTGAGTGCAGGCTGTGAACCGAAGGGTCACCGGTTTAATTCCCAATCAGGGCACATACCTGGGTTGTGGGCCAGGTTCCTAGTAGGGGGCATGTAAGAGGCAACCACATGTTGATATTTCTCTCCTTCTCTTTCTTCCTCCCTTCCCCTCTCTCTAAAAATAAATAAATAAAATCTTAAAAAAAAAAACCCTGGTTGCTGAAATTGATTTGTTTTATTCACAACTACCCGGCAAATAAACAATTTCCCCAGTTACTAGGATCACTGAAAAATAAAACTTCTATAGTTTTAAGTTGAGTGTGTTTTTTGTTTTAATTTAAGTAGATTTGCAATAAAATATTAAGTCTCAAAGAATAGCTTGATAAAATTTAATAATCAATGGCTTAGAAATGTTGTAGACCTGGATTCTAATTCTGCCTTTATCTCTTTTTAGTTTTGTAATCCCAGAAGGAAATAAACCTCTTTCAACTTCATTTGTTCAAACTATAACACAAAGATAGTAATAATTCATAGGCTACTATGAGGGCTGGGTGAGATAATGTTGTAAAGCATTATCTGACCCATGGTTGTGGAGAAATTAATTGTGAGTCATTACTATTAGTGACAAAATATATGAGACAATTCCAAAAAGTTTTGTTCCTTTTCAAATCAAGGGATGGTTCACATGGCTCTTCATTTGCTTTTTTTTTTCCTGGTTTGCTGAAAATCTGTGGATGCTATAATTAAAAATCCAGAAACTTGGACGTATTCTCAGATGCAAAATTGTATATAAAGTACCTGATATTTCAAGACCCACCTTAAAATATACCCTAAACTCTCTAGTTTTAGGGCCTTCTATCTCTGTGTGTTCTGAGAATGGTGTCATAGATTTAGGAAGAATCCTGGGAATTCTGTGTTTCACACCACAAGGGCCAGATGAGAACACATATCACCAATTGAACTGCATGCAAATGGGTGAAGTTTTCTCTGGTATCCTGGTGTCTAACCCTCCCAGACCTCTGATGGCTATGGATTCTGCCTTCTTCTCCCCAGAATCTCTGATTTTGGCTTTTATTCTGACAAGATCTAGAGTATTTCATTAACGTCCTTTTAAACAAACTAAATATCAGATTGTAAAGCTCACTGTCAAGCTTCCTTCTCCCTTTTCAGAGTTCCCCCACAAAAAACTACATGGTCATTTGATTTTTCTTCACAGACCACTGCCACCCATCGAATCTATGTCCTTCAATCTCATTCAGGCACTCAACTGACATGACTAGCTTAGCTCTGAACAACAAAATGTGTTAGGAGGCCTATGCCATCTCTGAAGAGCATCCCTTTCTGGGTTCTAGAAAAGGCACAACTTCTATAAATCACGAATTCCTGGAAACCTCAGTGTTGCTGCAATGAGGAGCTCCAATCCCTGTTTCTCTCCACGGCTTTGTTATGCTAATGCTGACCTCCATTTCTTAAGTTAGTCATCGCAATGGCTCAGTGTTTCATGATCTTGGGACTCTGGAAAGCACTGAAGAATTATTTTTATTATATGTTCCTCAATTTGGGTTAGATGGGTGTTTTCGTATGATTGTATTGAGTTTGTACATTTTCATCAAAAATTACCACAAAAATAGTATCGTGCCTTTCACAGTACACCATACCAAGGGCTATAGGATGCCTACCTATACTGCTCATGATGTTTACAACTAAATACAACATGGGATATTCGGGCAGTAAAAGGACATTAGTGGAAAAATGGTGAAATTTGAATAAGATTTGTAAGTTAGTTAATAATGCTTTATAAATGTTAATTTCCTTTTCTTGATAATGGTACTACAATTATATAAGAAGTTAAATTAGGTGAAGAAGGTTAAGCGTTATACAGGATCTTCTCTTGGTATGTTTGCAACATTTGTGTAATACTAAAATTATTTTTAAATAAAAAGGTTTGAAAAATGCAATATGTTCAAGAAAGATGACAAAAGAGCCTTGTAATTGATCAGTGAATAATACATTTCTATCTAACCAAGTGGTGGTTAAAATTTCTTTATATAGATACTTAGCATATTCTTTACTATAAGAGATAAGATCTTGGCACAGAGCATATAGGAATACAATATTTGTTATCTTTAGTTAAGGTGTTTTAAAAATAGTTTCATGGATAAATGAACAAGAAGCGTATTTCTTTTTTCTCAAGTTTTTTTAAAGACTTTTATTTATTTATTTTTAGATAGAGGGGAAGGGAAGGAGAAAGAGAGGGAGAGAAACATCAATATGAAGTTGCCTCTTGCACGTGCCCGCCCCCTTCCCCCCCCCCCCGCCCCCAGGACCTGGCCTGCAACCCAGACAAGTGCCCTGACTGGGGATTGAACCAGCAACCCTCAGGCAGGTTCTCAGGCAGGCACTCAATCCACTGAGCCATACTAGCCAGGGCATTAGTGTATTTCTTTACCATGTCTTCCAAAACTAAAAATGGATTACAGTAGGAATTTTTTGCAAGTTTGCAAATATTCTCTGAGATTACTTGTTCAGAGTTTCAAAGTCTACATGGCTGTCCTCACTAAAAAATAAACACTTCATCTCACTGTTTCAAAAATCTTAGAGTTTCTCTTTTGTGATATAACTCTGGATCAATTCAATTACATCTAAAATGGGAGGAGGTTCAGGCAAGTAGTGTAGGATTAAATCACTTTTTTAAAGGTCCTGGCGTTGATTAAAAGATTCCAAAGGCTTGTCTCACAGTGTTTTTAGAGATTTGCATTTGAAAATAACTTAGGAAAAAATGAATAGTATTTGTTTAAAAAATGTGTTGCTATTGATATTAAAACAAATGTTAAAAATAGACAAAGAATCTTGTTTACCATTTGTGGGTTGTTTGTGGCTTTTCAAAAATTTTGGTATTGTTACTAAGTTTGTGTTGCAGCTTTTTATATGAACTGTTTGAATCAAAGCAGCTGTTTTTGCTGGGACAATATGCCAATTTTGTGGGAGATTTTGAGGACATGTTTTAAATGGCAAATCCATCCAAGAAGCTGTAGGAGGACTAACTAGGCTAAATTAAACAGGTCTTGCAACCCCCCTGGAGGTTCAAAAATGCCAACTATGGATATATAACATCAACATTTGTGTATCCAAAATATAGTCCTGCCTGTGTGGGTATGATTGGAAAGCCCAAATAAGAAGCCCAGGGTCTCTTTCTTTCCTTTCTTTTTTTTCACATGGCCGTACTTGATTTCTCTCATTTTTTCAACCAACAGTGTAATCATTTATCATGTCATAAAGAGTGTATCATCTTGTTATCTCAAGAATTATCTTTTTATCTATTTTTCATTGGAGTAGTTATGGCTCTCATCATTCATTAATTCATTCACTGAACATTAATTATTGTTCAGCTTCCTAGAAGGATCCTTTCTAAAATGGAAAAGTGTTCATGCCACTTCTGTATTGTTCAATAAGTCTCTAACTTTTGAGAGAAAGCCCAGCTCTAATATGGCAGGGGAGGCCCGCTGTGTCTGGATGTTGCTATAACCAGCACACTCTCCCCCACCCCGAACATTGCTATGGTTCAAGACATATCAGAGCACCTGTGGTCTCTTAAATTCATCCTGCTTTTGCACATGGCCATCCACAGTATGAGATTCTTCTGAACCAAATCCAATTGCCTTTTGGACAGTTTTCAAAAGTCAGCTGAAGGGCCACCTTTTCTGGGAAGTGCTACCTAGTAAATTCTTACAGAATAAAAAAGTAGATAGAGTAGTGAACAAATTCCAAGTTCTGTTTCTGATCTTGTTTGGAGGGCTTTTTAGAAGCTTTGATCCTGAGGAGAATGTCTAGCAGGTGTGTCCAGCCTGAGGCCCATGGGCTGCATGCGTCCAGGGATGGCTGTGAATGTGGCCCAACACAATATCATAAATTTACTTAAATCAGTTTTTTGCTCATCAGTTTTCACTAGTGTTTGTGTATTTAATGTGTGGCCCAAGACAACTCTTCTTCCAGTGTGGCCCAGAGATGCCAAAAGATTGGACACCCCTGGTAGAGCAAGAATGGTAGACAGAGAAGTCTGTTAAAACTTCTGCTTTATATCATTAATTAGGTGAACTTCTAGAATGTCAAGAGATGTGTGGGTTATTTTCTATTTGGGGTAGTAAAGATGATGGTCCTTCTCACACTGAGTTACACTGCTGAGAGCAATTCATTGTGAATTTTCTCTGAGTTACTTTGGAATTCTTGTTCAATGAAGAGTGCATCCATTGCACCTATTTCAGTAGCACAAATACCTTCACTAAGAAGAGAAACATCATTGAAGAGGTAGAATCCTCTGTTCAGTCAGGGATTTTTCAGTACTAAAGAAGGAGTCCTTCTAGAATACTGTTAACCAAGAGCCCGGAATAATTCTTGAGCTTTGAAGCAGTCTAGAGTGGGACCCTCATCGAAGAGTATCCTCTTCCATTACTATATGCTGGGTTTCAAGGCTAGGTTTCTCCCTTTATCGAGACCACAGGCTTCCCTCAGACCTGTGTCAGAGTTGGCCCATGGTTTTTCTCAAGGACTATCAGTTTTTGACAGGGAAGGTCAGACACTCTCTAATTAGCTGAGTGTATTGCTTTCAAGTAAATTTCATTATCTACAAAACTTTTTTAAAAAAACTATAGCAACTCCCTCTCCTCTTCCCAAAGTCAGCTTGACATAAAAACCCCAGCAGCTCCCAGGAAGCCCATTATGTACTCAGGAAGGGAGAGTTCCTGGCAGCTTTCTAACATAGATGGTTGTTACCATTGAGTTGTTGCGGTGTACACCATAATGGGGTCCCAAGTACACATGTGTTTTAATTTACAACCATTCCTATCTTTGCTATTAATCTCTAAATATCTTGAAAGTGATGTTTATATTTGAGCCATCAGTTTATCCTCCACAGTAACTTGCACTAAACTTTACAGATAGAGGTAAATAAATATGGGTTAAGTTACTGAAGGAATGAAATAAAAATCATATTTATCACTTGAAAATGAGAACAGTGTGACTTTTTGTAATTTCTTTCTATAGTAAAAGTTAACTCCAGGCTGGCTTTATCACCCTGTCAACTTTGAGCAATATATTAGTTTCCTGACTTGATCATAGTCATAAACTAATATAATATAATATAATATAAGCAAGTATTTGGGAGTGGAATATTTGGGCACATTTTCAGAGTGAAGTTGGGCTTTCAGATGGTGTTAGAAAACACACTGTGCCAAGTTAATCTTTATTGCCTTTTTGATTTGATTATTTAATTCAAGTTAATTTTTTAAAATCTTTTAAAAAAGATTTTATTTACTTATTTTTAGACAGAGGGGGAGGGAAAGAGAAAGAGAGGGAGAGAGACATCAGTGTGGTTGCCTCTTGCATGCCCCACATTGGGGACTGGCCTGCAACACAGGCATGTGCCCTGACTGGGAATCGAACCAGTGACCCTTTGGTTTGCAGGGTGGTACTCAGTCCACTGAGCCACACCAGCTAAGGCTCAAGTTAATAATTTCTTTTGCTATGTGGGAAACTGTTATTTCTTATTGTGCTCTAGAATGTATTAGGATATTTTCCATTTATCCAATGGTTTTAAAATAACAATTAGCTTCTTAAACTAAATAACATGAGCCTCCAGAATTAATATAAGTAATAAGAAATGATTACATGGAAGGAAACAACTGCTTTTTCTGAATCAAGGACATTTGAAACCCTAGAAGAATTCACTAACAGGGTGCATGATTTTGTATTGCTTGAAAAGAGTGATATTGAAGTTGAACTGAGACAGGAGAAACAAATCAAGTCCTACTTGCTAGTATTCCATGGAAAACTTTGAATTTTTAAGTTCTTTTTTCTCATAATCAAATGTAATTAAATTTTATTATTTTTTCAGATTATAGTGCTCATTCACTTAGCCACTTCCAATATGGAGAAAGCACTGGACTAGATGCCCACAGATATGACTTCTTAGCCTATTTCTGTGTTATTCTGTGAAGTCATCTTTATTTTTTTTCATGCATTCATAGTCTAACATATATGATTGTATGTGCCTGGCACATAACTGAAGTGAAGCCAATATTTGTTGAATGGGTTAGTTAATGCTTACTGTGACTGTTCAAGGTCTCTTCATCTCTAAAATCAAATACGGTGATATCTAATTTCCCTGCTAGCTCAGTGATTCTAATCCAAACTGCTATAAATATAAATTTCAAAGTATTTCAGAGTAGAGCACAGTAGGCTACTTTGTATTATTATTTAAGCTGTACATTCACATTTCATCAGTGGCTTCATCTTTGGAGAAATGAGTATGTGTGTGTGTGTGTGTGTGTATGACTTGTATTTTCTATATTCTTAATGATAAGGCATTTTCTCTGCAAACTATTTTGCCATAAGTTTCAGGTTAGAAAAGGGTTGAACGGTGAGCAAAATCAATCATTATATTTATGCTGCCCTATAGACTGAATTCCTTAAAGTATAGTTTACAATTTGGTGTTTCTCCTTTATTAGGGTTCTACTAACTTGTTCCTTTGCCAACAGCACATGGGTTTCAAAATCACATTTGACACCCATTTAAGAGGCATAGGCACTGACTTCCCATACTCAGAACACACTGTTCTGTAATAGCTCTTTTACAACAATATCTGGTGAGGTTCAAAAAGTTCTTATTTTGGCTTGAGGAAATAAATCAGTGGACTGGTGTTCATGTAAACTAAGACCATGATTATAAAGAAGATCCTTAAAGTAAGAACTTTCTGACTCTCTTTTTAACTCTTGACCAGCTGTTTATCCCACCCTTAGGAAAATATACACATGCATAGAGCTCCCATTTCTGCACTTCTTTGTCTCAGATGAGTGTTCTTGGTGAACTTGAGATCTAAATTGTCAAGTTGTGCTGGAAACAATGTGAGCTCAACTTTTAAATTGTTTTTACTGACATAAATGTTTAATCACCTGCTCAAAAAATATCAGGACAATGTGAGCTGTTGGTTAAGTACAGACCCTGTCAATATAGCTGGATGACCCGAGTGCAAACTCCCACTCCATGGCTGCCTGGTGATCTTGGGCTTGGGCTCTCTATACCTGAGTTTTCTAAATCTTAATTTAGTTTTATTATCTCTAAAATTGAGCCAACCCTGACTGGTGTGGCTCAGTTGGTGGGGTATCATCCTGCAAAGTGAAAGGTTACTAGTTCTATTTCCAGTTGAGGGATCATGTCTCAGTTGGGGGTTTAGTCAGTGGGCGAGGTGTGTACAGCAGGCAACTAACTTATAGATGATTCTCACACAGATGTTTCTCTCTCTCTGCCTCCCTTCCTTTCTCTCTAAAAATAGTAAGTAAAATATTTAAAAAAATAAAGTTGTGCCAATCATAGTATATATATATATATATGTTATTTAAATATATAAAATGGATTCAGTAAATTGGTGTATATAAAGCTTTTAGAACACTACCTGACAAATCAAAGCATGCAATTATTTATTATTATTATCATTATTTTGAAAGGATATATTTTAAATAATCTTTACTAGGCAAAATACAAATACACTTTCCTATCCAGCATTACCCAGTATTGAGTTTTAAATATTTGTCCTTCAGAGTATAGCTTGAAAATATTATATTATAATGACACATGTAAAAAGTCAGTAAAGTATCCTTTCTTAGAAAATGGCCAGAAATCTTTTATTGGTCTAATGCTTTGACACATATTTTCAGGAATAACCCAAAGAACATTTAAAACTCAATGCTAGGTGATGTACAACAGCAAAGTGTATTGGTATTATTGGCACTGGTATGTAGAAAGACATAAATTTAAATGTTCAAAAAGTTCAGCGAAGCCCAGACAGGATAAATACAAAGAAAATGATACCAAGGCAATCCCAACCAACTGCTAAAAAACAGAGATAAAGAGAAAATTTTGAAAAGATCCAGAGAGACATAAAGCATTGGAAAGAGGTAAGTGAATGATTCAAATAATCTCTGATTTATCATTAAAACAATGGCACCGTGAAGCCACTGTCTTCTTTAGAATGAGAACATGTCTCAAGAATAAAGACAACAGTACAGACATTTTCATATAAAAGAAAACTACAGAAACTTGTTACCAGGAGCTCTGGACTACATGGCATTCTAAAAAACGTTTTTCAGATTGAAGGAAAAGGATACCAGGTAGAAACTCTGATTCTCAGGATGATATAAAGAGCATGAAAAATGTTTTTTAAAAGCCCACAATAATGTAACATATTTTTTAAAAAACTATATAACTGGAGTCAAAAATAAAATGTCTTATTTTTATTTCTCTTTCACCGCTTTCAACCATGTTGGAAAAATCTACCCTGTTGACTCTAGAAGTCTCAGCTAACAGCCATGCCTGTTCAATCTTCTATAGCAGTTATAGAAGTTCTGTTTACTTGATTTTAAAAATTTTATATCTAATTAATGCTCACTCTTCCCCATCCATTCCTGCCAGGCAAATTTTAGGTGACAATTGGAAATGGGTATACATATGTCCTTTTCTGTCACTTTTTCTTTTGTGTTTTCTCTGTCACTTTCTCTAATTATGAGGAAAACACCAAAAAAAATAAAACGATCAAATACATTTTAACAAGTGCTATCACGGTCTTTTTAGGTTGCCTATGATGCAGGCATGCAGCCTCCAGCATATCATAGGGCCTATGTTGTAGGCATCCAGACTCTGGTCATGTCCTGGGGCTCGTGTCACAGGGGTTCAGAGCCTGATCATCCCCAGGGGCCTGTGAGCCAGCAAAGGATACATCTCATGGACTGGTTCTGTGAGGGGCTCCTGGGAAAACCCTTCATTTTTGGCAGCAGCAATATCTCCTCAGCTGCCTTTTCTAGGCAGGTATTCTACAGTCACATCCTTTTGGGAAATCCACTTTGCCCTTGCTTTGTATAATTTAGAACTGCCCAAGACTGGGCTTGGCTGAGGCACTTATAATTTTTTTGTTCATCTATGTCTATTTAAGCCACAGAAAAATCTCTTAAAATTTGTGGGATTGCAGATTATTCCAGTGTGGCCTTTTTTCTCTGCTCAACTATTTATCCTTACCCCCTACCTCTCTCTCTTCTCAATAGAGCTGGTGGTCCATCAGAACTTCCTTCTTAACAGGTGAACAAACAGGTAAGAGATGCCAGTCTTCCTTTCAAGCCTTCTTACTTGGCTATAAAGAGAGGAAAGAAATGTGTCCCCATACTGCTACCACACAGGAAAAGAGAGACAAGTCACAGGTCTCTCTGCCTTTAAGCCAAGAACACACCACTCCCATCTATATCCTTCAGTCTCCTCCTATTTTAAAACTTTTACTAGAAAAAAAAATTAAGGAGAAAATGGCTGGGAAAGCATAATAATTTTGATTGTTTCTGTTTAAGTCCTAGGCTGCTCTCTGGGCCTATGTAGACTTCTTTTAGAATGTAGAGGTAATCATCGCTTGTGTTCATCTTTGGACTCATTCACTAACTAATTCAGGGTTGACAAGAAAGGATCTACTCAGCATTCCGTTACAATTGCTCAGATTGAAATCTCCTAAATATGAGATCCAATTTTGCTTTTTTTTTTTTAATTTGGAAGGTGAAACAAAGTAAGAGAACACTCATTTAGTAGTGTTGGGAATTCTGAACCTCTACGTTTTTCAGTCATTGAAACTAGATATAAAAATATATTCATATTATGAGGTTCAATGTAAATGACCCCAAGACCTTTTGACTCTTGGTCCTGAAGCCTCCATTTCTTTTCAATGGCCAAGTTAATTGGATATGTTTATAAGAGGGATTGTAATGTATAGGTTCAATGTCAAGGTCAATAAATGTTTAACTTTAAGGCAATGGTTATATTATTGACAAACTATACACTCTATATCCATATTTATGTCTTTACTACATTTTATGTTAATGTCTTCTAAATCCTTCTCCTGAACTCCATAAATAAATAAATAAATAAGATGTATATACACACACGCACACACAATGATCATATTATATTTCAACATGATCAAAACTAAATCTATTATCTTTTTTAAAATGTCCTATGTTTATATTAATTTCCTCAAAACATGCTTGGAACATTATTCTCATGAATTAGTCTCAGGGAAATAGATCAATAACAAGCAAGTATTATATGAGATAAAAATGCTATCGAGAATAAAGCAGGGAACACTGGATGAAGGCAGTGCCCTGTTACATAATTTGGTCAGTGGTGTACTCTCTGATAAAGTGCTGTACTGGCAGAGACAGAAAGGAACTACAGCAGTACCCCTGAGGTTGCTGGAGGAAGGGCAGTCTAGAGTCAGGACCTGGGCTGAGCGTTTAGAGAAAATCAAGGAGACAAGCGTGTCTAGAGCAGAGTGATCGAGGAAGGGCATGGTAGAAAGTGGGGTCAGGAACCTGTGTGGGTCAGATCACATAGGGTTCTATAAACTGGTACAAGGGTCATGGTTTTTACATAACATAATGCATGAAGCAATCAGGATTTTTAGTAAAACAGTGATAGAAACATTATTTTATAATACAAAAGGAACCATGAGGAAAAATAGATCATAGCAGGAGTTAGTATAGCAGAACTAGTACACAGCAAAACAAGGGTGGTGAGAATTGACTATGAAGGAGGTGACATCATAAAGATGGTGACATAGTTCATGCCTGACTTTAGTCTCTCTCATGAGAAGACCAACTGGCAACTATCCATAGAAAAGGCATCATTGTGAAAATCCCAGAATCCTGGGAGTGAAGCTGAAGCACCCCCTGGACCACTGAGACCAGGAAGGACCACATGGGTAAGAGAAGCATCTTCATTTTGACCACATCACTCCTCCCTTGTGCCCACACAGCCTCACCCTGAGAGACCACCCCCCCCCCCCCCCCGCCATGTCTGTGGTTGCTCTGGTGGGAAAAAGAGAGACCAAGATTAACATCAATTTTCTCAGCATTGTGGGTTGTTTCTCGGAAGATCCACTCTGGTCAAGACTCATGGTGTTCACTGAAGGAATCTGCCAGACTCAGCCCCTGGGGAAGCAGATACAGACTGAGAAGGCGGCCAGGACTTACAACAGCTAGTGCTCAGATCTTGGCAGACTGCATTTTCTGCTTGCAGCAGGGCATGGGTGGAGATCATAACCAGCAGTTCTGCCCCTCCACACAGCCAAGCTGTTGGTCCTCTCAAGCTGGAGAGTTTAGTTGGAAGTTCTGTCCAATTTAGGTCCTCATTCTATGTTATCTTCCAGGCAGGAAAACTAATTCAAAACTCCATGCCACTTATGAGTGTAATCTTTAGTCCCACACCACTGGGAAGCAAGGTCACAAACACTCAGGGGCCACAGAGTGTATCCTACAGACTGCCTGGGCTGGAAGCTAAGTTGCAGCCCTGTCCATGTGCTAAGCATAGTCTCCAGTCCTGTACACTCTTTCTACTTCCTGATGTCTTGTTATCAACTTGATTCTCTACTCCTTATCTACAATCAATCACGTTCCCCTCTTCCCCAGGGATGTGTGCCTTGTCTTCCCCAATTGAGATTCAGGTGCATTTTCTACTGCTCTTTTGCTTGCTTTCATCAAAATATAATGTAATGGTTTTTTGCACATTTGTCATCTCTGTTATATTGTGAGCTCCTGAAGGTCAATGGCTATCTGTCTGTCTGATTGTTTCTTTATTCATTTTTATTGTAATTTTCTTCCCCGAACCTAGCACATTCACTGAAATGGAGTAGGTGCTTATTAAATAAATAATGCAGAGTCATCTCATATATTGCAAGTTATAACTTATTCTGATCATTAACTTTGAGTGAGAGTATGAAAAAAATAATCAAAAGAATGGGAAAATTTATTTGCAAGTTATATATCTGATAAATGTTTAGAATTTAATATCTATAAAGCAATTATATAAACAATAATTACAGCTCAACAGTAAAAAGGCAATCCAAGTGTTTTAAACAGCAAAAAAATTTGAAAGTATTTCTCTAAAGAAGATATACAAACGGCCAATAAGCACATGTAATGATACTCTACAACAATGCAGTCATCAGGGAACTCGAAACCAAAGTCAGATAGCAGTTCACATCTATTAGGATGATTATAATAAAAATATTTAAAAATGTGTTGGTGAAGATGTGAAGAATTGTAGCCCTATCATTTTGTTGATAGGAACATAAAATGGTGCTGATGTAGAAAATGTTTCTACAGATCCTCAAGTTAAATATAGAATTACAATGTGAGTCACCAATTCCACACTTAGGTATATATCCAAAGGAATTAGAGCTAAGAGTTCAAACAAAAATTGTTTGTGAATGTTCATGGCAGCAGTGTTTACAATAGCTAAAAGATAGAAATAACCCAAAATGGCTATCAATCAAGGAATGGATAAACAAAAGTTGATATGCTCATGAAATGGAATATTACTCAACCACAAAAAGGAATGAAGTACTGGTATATGCTACAATATGAATGAACCTTTAAAAATGTGCTAAATGGTCCTAGGTGGTGTGGCTAAGTGGATTGAGTGCTGGCCTGTGAACCAAAGGGTCACTGGTTTAATTCCCAGTCAGGGCACATGCCTGGGTTGAGGGCCAGGTCCCCAGTAGGGGACGTGAGAGAGACAACCACACATTGATGTTTCTCTCCCTCTTTCTCCCTCCCTTCCCCTCTCCCTAAAATTAGATATAATCTTTTAAAAAATGTGTTAAATGGAAGAAGCCAGACACAAAAGGCCATCTGTTGTATGATTGCATTTATAGGAATCATTTGCAATAGGCAAAACTATGAAGAAAGGAGATTATTGGTTTCTAGGAGCTGGTGGGAGGCAAGAATAAAAAGTAAATACTTAATACAGGTTATCTGTTTGGGTGCTGAAGTTCCAGAACCAGATAGTGAGAAATGTTGCAAACATGAATATGTTTAATGTCATTGAATTATATACTTTAAAATTGTTAAAATAACAAATTTTATTATCTGTATCACAATAACCTGAAAAATTAAAAGAAAAAGACACTTGAGTCTGTATCTTTGTTAGGTGTATTTAGTATTTTGATTTTTACTAAAATAAACTGAGAGAACTATTTAAACCAGAATGATATAGGAAGCTACTTTCTAATTGAAGTAGATACATTGTTTCTATATTAGAAAATAATTTAGGCATGAAAAAGGGTGGCCATTGTTTCCATTGAAAGTACAGAATTATAAAATTTTTCTCTAATAGCTAAATTACACATCTTATAAATGAAGGAGTTAAAACTTTAGATAACTTGCATGTGTCCAATAGCACTCAGTTAGTAAATGACAGACTTGAAAGAGAAGTCACATTTCAAGACTGAGTTTCCAGCTATTGCTAATGACATAAATATAATTTTTCCACCACATCAATGTAACTCCATATTGCTGTCTATGCATCTTACTATGTAATAATTCAACCTGTATTAAAGTAAAATAAGCATATCTGATCACAGGCCTTGGTTAATATAGTTATCATTAGGTCAACTCTAGCCCTCCCTTCCCCCCCAAAAGAAAACAACCCAGATCCTAGAACAAAAATGATTTAATATCTTCTAATCAACATAAGCAAGTATTATAGTTACAATATGCTTTTTCCAGCCGTAGGCCTATTAGTCATCCTTAAAATACCTCCAGACTCAAAGCATATACCAAAATATATCAAATATCTTAAATAATGTACAGCTGAGGTCATATGAAATATTGGAACTTGAGACTCCTAATTAAAATGGGATTTTAAAGGAAAGCATAAACCCACTAGGGTTGAAAATGGGAGTGGGAACAACAGCATTAACATTTTGGAAATGGGGAAGCATTACACTTGTGCTAATGAAATTAACAGCCCTTGAAAAAGTGGAAATTTAAGCTGGGAGTGGAGAAAGCCAAGAAATGACTTTACTTTAACCACAGAATTCTGCCTCAAATGGCTCAGGATTTAGCAGCACCAGGTACCTGGTAATGGGGGTAAGTTTGGGAATAAATACATAAAATTTGTTGAAATATGCATGAGAAACAGAAGCCCCAAACTTCTTCCCACACATTGGCAGCAGGCAGGAGTTTAACACTGTGAAGTTTTAACAGAATCTCTGGCTCAGGCAACACCTGGCGCAGCTGTAATTAGGGCAAGTGTTGAAAATCACCAAGTACAGAGAACCCAACATTCTTCCCTTATTCAGCTTCCAGAACCCTGGCCCCTGAATCTCCAGGAGGTATTGTAGAGAGTTTGCAGAACCTAAGCAGCCAAAGAGAAACTATGTAAAGACACTAATGTGTAGGGCCTCCTAACTGTATTATTTTCAGACATTGCTGTGACAAAGTACCTCAAACTGATGGCTTCAACAACAGAAATTTATTGTGTCACAGTTCTAGAGGCAAGAAGTCTAAATTCAAGGTGCGGCGGTTTTGGTTCCTTCTGACAGCTGTGGGGCAAGAATTTATTCCGGGCCTCTTTCCTTGGCTTATATAGTAGATGGCCACCTTTACCTTGTGTCTAAGCACATCTTTCTTCTATGCATGTCTCTGTGTCCCTGTATGTAGTAACACCTATCATATTGGATTAGATCTCACCATAATACTTCATTTTTACTTGATACATCTACAAAGACCCTATATCCAAATAAGGTCACACTGTGGGGTATTAGTGTTGGGACTTTTGGTTAGACCCAATCCAACTCAATATTCCAATGAGACTGCCAACCTCCATAAACATGCATAAAGTTTTTTGTCTTATTAATGGTTACTTTGAGCTATAAGTAGAAAAAATGAGAAAATAACTTCGAGGAAAGAGATACACAGGATGAAGAAATTAAGGAACGATTTTCAGACAGATATGAGAAGATGTGAGCAAATAAGAACAGGTGTTCCAATTGAGACAGGGCTTAGCATCAATTCTGTTCTTATGCGAGTTCTTACTCTTTTTCAATTTTATACACCGAAGAGCTGAGAAAGTTTCTTTCTACACATAAAAATATAGTTAGATGAAAACGAAAGAAATTTTCTTGTAGTTCTTAGTTACTTGAACTCCCTCTTTTACATATCAAAAACCATATAAAGATCTATGACTAAATTTTTTTAAACATAAATTAACAAAAAGATTAGATCTTACTAAAATTTTGTTTAAAGTTGAGCATTATAAACCACATGCGCTGCATAAAGTTATGTTACACAGTCTTGAGAGTTATTGACTTCCTCTAAAGCAGGGGACGCAACCTGCCTCCTTCCGGTCTGTGGAGGCCGTCACATTACTGCCTGAGCTGTGCTTATGTCTCCAGCCTCCCTTGCCCACTTAAGCTCCACTTCCTGCCCGCCCCCCCCAACCCTGGTCCTTGGGAAAATTGTCTTCCACGAAGGTGGTCCATAGTGCCAAAAAGGTTGGGGACCACTGCTCTAAATAAACCACAAAATTTCAAACTGTTGGGGAACTATTTGGTACTCAGGGAAACTATATAGGTTAGAGTAGTATTCCATGGTGAAGTTCCAAATGGATACATGTATTTTCATTTTATTTTTTAGTTTGCTTTCAGTTGATCTATAGAAACTTTTGTTATTTTGTGTGTAGAGTTCTGTGAATTTTAACACAGGTGTGAATTCATGTAAACACCATGGCAGTGAAGAAACGGAATGGTTGCAAAAGCCCCTCCCACAAAGAGCTTCTCAGTGCCCAGCTGCCTTGATACCCTTGTAGTCACACCTCCCTGCACCCTCAGCCTCCACTGCCCTGTTCTCCATCACTGCGAGTCTGTGTTTGGCAGAATATCATATAGATGAATTCGTATAGTATGAGTCCACACTATATGAATTCATTTATATATTTTGAGACATTTATATGTTTTGAGGCAATTTTCCACTTAGCATAGTGCCTTTGAGATTTATATAAACTTATTCCTTTTTGTTGCTGGGTAGTATTCAATTGCATGGATGTATCACAGTTGTTTATTCATTCACCCATTGAAGGACATTGGGTGGTTTCCAATTTGGAGCAGTCATGAGTGGGGTTGCCTGAACTTTTGTGTGTTTTTGTAAAAAACATACAAAACACTTTTGCATAGGTTTTCTTTTATCTAAGATAAATATGTAAGAGTGGGACTGCTGGGTCATATATTAAATATATATGTAATGTTTTAAGCTGCCAAACCATTTTCAGAGTGGCTATATCATTTTGCATTTATCAGCAATTTATGAAAGTTCCCATTGTTCTACATCTCACTAGCACTTGATATTGTCAGTATCGTTTACCATAGCCATTTGAATAGGTTTATGTAAAAAGAGAAAATGATAGTTTGGGAAAGAGAAACAGCAAGACACTTCAACCATAAGCACCTTCTCAGGAAAATCACTTTAGGAAAAAACAATATAGACATTGAAATGAATTGCTTCCATTTAAACTATTTATGCTCACATGCCTCCTGGAGACATTATGTCTATTTCTATGCATACCTTTACCAGAGTCTAAAGACATACTTAGAGGAAAGTATATAAATGCACTTTCATATGTGTATATGTAAAAGTGCATTTATATATTATATATAGTATTATATACATAATACTTGGACAGAAAAGGTCATTGCAGTATTTCAATAACAAAAATCTAGAAATAACTTGAGTGTCCATAAACTAGAAAAAAATTATAGTCTATTCATATAGTGGAAAATACTGCCAACATAAAAATGAATAATCTAGAGCTACATTTATTAATCTGGATAACTTTTACAACATTAAACTCAGATTAAAAATGCTTAAAGTATCATATCAAGTATAAAATGTTTTAAAAAAGACAATACTAGGAATTATTTAGAAATCCATGTATACATACTAAAATATATTTGTGTAAATTAAGAAGAAATAAATAAATGAGTGACTTTTGATTTTTGGTCCAGCAGGTAAGAAGATTAAAAAAGCACTATGTCATAAAAAACAAATACAAAGCTGAACAAACAGAAAAATCAACAACTCTTCTCAGATCCAGCACAGAATGAGGTCAAAGGGAAAACTGTTGACCCCAAAACTGAAGAAACAGAGAAGTGGAATCAGAGAATCACAACTTACCAGAGCAGAAAACCAGGAGAGGAAACCTCCTTGGGGAGGAAAACAGGATCTGAAACTGATGAATTGCTGGAGGCAGTGTGCCAATTCTTAAATTAAAAACTTCAGACAGGATGACCTAGAAGAAATGGATAAATTCCTAGAAACATACAACCCGATAAGACTGAATTATGAATAAATAAAAATTTAAATACTCTGATAACTGATGAAAAGATGGAATCAGTACTCATAAACCTGTCAACAAACTATCTAGCACCAGATGGCTTCACTGGTGAATTCTACCAAACATTCAAAGAACAATTAATATCAATCCTTCTCAAACTTCTCCAAAAATAGAAGAGGAGGGAACATTTCCAAACTCATTTCACAAAGACAGCACTACCCTGATACCAAGAGGAGACAAGGATGCCACAAGTACAAAAAATTACATAAATCTTCAACAATATATTGGCGAACAGAATTTACAACAGCACATTAAAAAGATCATATGCCATGATCAAAAACATTTACTACAGGATGCAAGTATGGTTCAACATCCTTAAATTAACGTGATACACCAAATTAAAAATGCCAAAGGTAAAAATCATAGAATTACCTTGACAGATGAAGAAAAATCATTTAACAAAATTCAATACCCTATTGAAAATAAAAACTCTCAGCAAAGTGGATACAGAGGGAAAGTACATCAACGTAATAAAGGCTTTCCATGATAAACCCAGAGCTAACATCATATTCAGTGGTGCAAAGCTGAAAGTTTTCCCCTCTAAGACCTGGAACAGGGAAAGAATACCTAATCTCACCACTTTTGTTCAACACAGTATTGGAAGTCCTAGTGAGAGCAATTAGGTAAGAATAAGAATTAAAAGTTATTCAAATAGGAAAGGAAGAAATGAAGTGGTCACCATTTGCAGATAACATGATATTATATATAGAAAGCTCTCGAGACTCCACTAAAAATTATTAGAAATACTAAATAAATTTAGCACTGTTTCAGGATACAAAATCAATATGCAGAAATGTTGCATTTCTATATGCTAATAATGAACTATTAGTGAAGGAAATTAAGAAAATAATCCCATTTACAATTACATGAAAAAGAATAAAATGCCTATGAATAAATTTAACTAAGGAGGTGATGGACCTGTACACTGAAAATCCTATGACATTCATGGAAGAAATTGAAGCCACAAATAAATGGAAAGATATTCTATGCTCACTAATTAAAAGCATTAGTGTTATTCAAATATTCATACTTCCCAAGGCAATCTATAGATTCAGTGCAATCCCTACCACAATTTCAATGTCATTTTTCACAAAAACAGAACAACTGATTCTAACATTTTTATAGGTGCACAAAAGACCCCATGTAGCCAAAGCAATCTTGAGATAGAAATTTAAAGGCATCAGGCTTCCTACTTCCTGTCTATATTCCAAGGCTATGGTAATCAAAACAGTATGGCGCTGGCATAAATACAGATACCTAGATCAATAAGAAAGAAAAGAGACCAGAAATAAAACCATGCTTACATGGTCAATTAATTTATGACAGAGGAGCAAAGAATATTCAGTAAATGTCCATAAACTTTTATTTTTCTAATTGATCTAAGAGCTAACATTTTGTTCAAAATAATATTAGCAACAATGTATTCCTGTGTGTGTGTGTATCAGGAACTTTCATTGCTCACTGAGTGACGTAAGGTTATTTGAAGGTGGAATTGGATTAGTTGTAAATGTATATTGCAAACTCTAGAGTAATCACCAAAAATGGTTAAAATCATATAATACTGATAAGGAGGAAAATAAAATCATATAAAATGCTCAATCAAACCCACAAGAACAGAAGAAAAGAATGTGTGAGACAAAAGTAAGAACACTGAACAAGGGTAACACATAGGAAACAGTAAAGAATATGGTAGATGTCACTCCAATTATATCTATAATTAATTTAAATATTAATTGTGTAAATATACCAATTAGAAGAGATTGTCAGACTGGATCAATAAATAAGAACCAACTATATATTATCTACAAAAACCCACTTTAAATATAAAAACATATATAGATAAAATTAAAGAAATGGGGAAAATATATCATGCTAACACTAATCAAAAGTAAGCAGGAGTAATCATATTAACTTCATGGAGCAGACTTCAGAGCCAGGATGTTATCAGGAATAAAGAGGGCTATCATGATAAAATAGGCAATATTCCAAGAAAGCATAACAATCTTTAACATGCATGTACTAACAAGAGACTGTCAAAATTGTGATGCAAATCTAAGAGAACAGCAAAGTCAAATAGATAAATTCTTTATTATAGTTGGGGACTTTAACACACCTTTATCAGAAATAGACACATCCAGAAGGCAGAAAATCAGTAAGAATACAGTTGAACTGAAGGACATGATTAATCAACTGGATATAATTGACATCTATAGACTACTCCTTTGGACAGCAGCAGAACACACATTCTTCTCAAGCTCACATAAACATTCACTAAGGGAGATCAGATTCTCAGCCATAAAACACAGCTTAATACATTTAAAGAAATGGAAATCATATAATATCTGCTCTCAGAGCACAGTAGAGCTATACTAGAAATTAATAACAGAAAGGTAGCTGGAAAAAGCCAATATACTTGGAGATTTATAAATACATGTTTCAGACAAAGTCAAAAAGGAATCTCAGAATTACAAAACATTTAAACTAAATGAAAGTGAAAACACAACTTACCAGACTTTGTGGGATACAGTGAAAGCCGAGCTTGGAGGCATATGTATGTATACCACTGAATCATATATTAGAGAGGAAGAAGGGCCTAGATTAGTAATCTAGGCTTCCATCTTAGGAAATTAAAAAAGAGAATAAAAAATTAAATTCAAAATAAGCATAGGAAAGAAAATGTTACAAAACTGGAACATAAAAAAATAATTTAGTTAATGGAAGTTAATAGAAAAAATTAACAAAGCCAAAAACCACTCTTTTGAAAAAAACCTGTAAAGTTAATAAACTCCTAGCCAAGACAACTAAGAAAATAGGAGAGAAGACACAATTTACTAATATAGGAAATAAAAGAAAGGACGTCACTACAGATCCCATTGACATTGAAAGTGTTATTGAAAGGGAATCCTCTGTAACTGAACACCTAGGAAAGGTCAACTGTAATCAGTTAGAGAGAATGTCTTTGCCACCTAGAACCCAGGAAGGGTCATTCAGGGCTGATAAATATCTCAGGCTGAGGCAAAAGAGCTTGTTTCTTTCAAGAGACTGGGCCTGAAAGGGCATGTCTCTGCCAGGGCACCAGTGGACTCATTGGTCAGGAGAATGCCTCTACCTGTGTATCGTCTGTCTAGAACTCTGTGTTTTGAATTTTGTTCTGGATATGCTCTGAAAAGGAAATTGAAGCTTCCCAAGGAAGGTTAAAACTTCACACCATGAAGGAAAGTGAACAAGGGAAACTGTAAGATATGCAAATGAAGAAGGTTATAAAGGTTTGGGAAAGTTTGGGAAAGGAACTCTATGGGTTTTAGTAATAGAAGGTGTAAGGCATGGAGATGCAATTTTAGTGGGTATTAGAAGTACGAGGATTTTCCTTTATACTTTGTTTTTTCTCCCTACCTGATCTCTCCAGAATTTGGCATTCTGAAGGAGTAATGGTATCAGGTTTCTTCACATAAAACTAATAAGACCAGTCATTAATGGTGAGTTGTTAACCAAGATTTTAACTGGAATGTCACACCTGAAGGAGGCAAGTCTGAGTTCTGGATGTCACCAGAAATCCCTGAAGAACTGGACTGACTTGCGAAGCTAAGGAAAAGCCCACAAGAAAAAGCCTGGTACCTTGGTCAGTTGTGTAGGTCATCGCAGTCTTTCCAGGGAAGGAACAAAGGTTGCTTTCTTGAAAGATGGCTAAAAAGGAACGTGCAGGCATAATGTAAACCTCAAGGACTTGAATGAAACAACTGGTACAGGTGAAGCCAGATGGCAGATGTGTGGCTCAGCTTCTTTGCCCTGAAGGGCAAACTAAAAGGTCAGTCTAGAGGTTCCCTGTGTGATTTCCAGCAAAGTGGACATGAAGATCACAGGTGATCCAGGGTGCTCTTGGTGTGTTTATGCAAATAGGCAAAATTAAAACTGGACTCATTGTAATCCCTTTAATGACAATGATGATGATCTTAAGAAGAAAAATCATGGTTCAAGGAAAATTACAATACTCAGTATTGGATATCTGAATAGTACAGCTAACTGAAAATTTGTTTTCATTTGGAAGTTGAAACTGGGTTTGTAATATTACCAATAATGTTCAATTTATAGGCACAAAGGACCTGTCAAATTGCCATGGCACAAAGGCCTTGCAACTGGAGGTCTTCCCAAAAGACAGTCTCACAGGCACAGAAACTACTTTGTGGGATATTGTATGAGTTAACATACATGTTCTTCCTTTTTTTTTTTATAGGGTGAATGCCTATGACTTCATTACCTGAGTGATTGGTTGCAGTATAGGTCACTTAGAAGCCCATCTTTTTCTTCGCCCCCTGAGACTCAACAGCTTGACTGAACTAGATGGTTGGCTTGGTGAAGGGCTGGGGTGGTCTGTGGGCTTCACATTAGAACTTATTTTCCCTTTTCTGTCCTAATGGCTCAGACAGAAAGAGCCCAGAAATCTAAAAGGGGGGAAATCCTAAAGTATTCCCCTCAGCCTGAGCTAAGTATAGGGGGGAAAGTCTTTGGACAGGTGTAGCATGCCTTGCACACTTTCCCCCAGAGAAGCTGTTTCTTTCCTAATGTGAGATGTTGAAGAATTGGTCCCCATCTTTGTCATTTAGTGGTTATGGTGTGATTGCGCCTTCTAACCCTCTTGCCAAATCTGTCACCTCCAGAATACAAGGATGCCAACTGTCCAGTAATGCCAGCCTTTGGATATCGAGCCTGTCATTCCCCAGTAAGAGTCAACAGACCCTTCATGGGAAGGCCCTTCTCTTATGGGAAGGCCACCCTCCATGACACTCCCTGCTTCTTTTAGGGACCCTTGTATCCAAGGATATGTAGGACAGCAGCCATGTCCAGCCGGAAGTAGCTACAAGAAGATGAGACCTTTGCCCATTGTCCTTTAGATGATTATAAAGGGCCCTAAAAACTGAAAGAGGGAATTTTTAACAGGGTTCAGGACTTGGGGTGTCCAAGACTTGGGGTGTCCAGGAATGTAGGATAATAGGCCTGGCTGGGGGAAGGAAGACATGGAGCAGAGCCATTTTGGTTCATTTTGCATATCAACAAGTCTAGCTGGGGGGATGGGAGTGACTTTGACCCATAATGTAACTGGGAGGCAACTCCCCCCTGGTTACAGAGCCTGCATGAGAGCTTGGAAAAGGTTTGCTCCACACCCCAGGCCACACCTGCAAGGACTAACTATGGCAGTCAAGAAAGGCTGAAAATACGGGAGTGCTAGCAGGTGTAGCCAATGTAGGGGGAGTCAGAAATGGGGTTAAGGAGGAGGTTCCAGGCTGGGATTTAAACTAAAGACAGGCTGCCACAAAAAAGGGAGACAATGCAGGACAATGAGAGAGGACTATGTGAGACCATGAGAGAAGAAAAGGGGTGAAAGGACTCTTGTTGTTGGGTCATGAGAAAGTGCCTGTGGTTTTGGATTAAGAACTGGAGATCGTGGCTGCAACACAGCTGATGGTGCTGGGGACTGTGGGAGACCTGCCCAGCTGAGCACAGATTATTGGGAAGAAATGGAAGTCTCCTGAGCTATGGATTTCTATATCTTGAGATATAGTACTCCTGACTGGCCTGACCGGGCAAAGGGGGAAAGGTAGCTGTGTGTGTGTGTTTGTGGCTGTTTTAAAGGAACTTTGGGCCTTTTAACAGCCACATTCTGCCATTACTCTAAACCTGTATAACTTTTGAATAAATAGTTCCTTTCCTTTTCACCAAACTCTGGCATTGAGAGCTGTAATTCCTGACACCTGGATGTGGGCAAAGGTCCCACAGTGACAGAAAGACCCTGGGGAAGGGAGCTTATTTCACTAACAGTATCTGCCCCTTCCCCTCCCCTTGGTTCCTTTTAGTAATGAAGGGATAATAAAGGAATATCATGAACAACTCTATGCCAACGCATTTGATAATCTAGGTGAAATGGACCAATTCTTTGAAAATACAACCTGCCAAAACTCACGTAAGAAGAAATAGACCATCTGAATAAGTCTGTGTCTATTAAAAAAATTTAATCAATAATTAATAGCATTCCAACACAGAAGGATTCAGGCCCAAATGGGTTCACTGGTGAATTCTAATTAACATTTAAGGGAGAAATTATACCAGCTATCTACAATTTGTTTCAGAACATAGTAGTGGAGGGAGTGCTTCAACTTCATTCTGTAAGGTCAGCACTACCCTGATACCAAAACCAGGCAAAGAGTTCACATGGAAAAAATAACAACTGTGAATATTGATGTAAAAATCCTCAACAAAATATTAACAAATCAAATCCGATATGTATAACAAGAACTATTAATCAGGACCAAATACAATTGTTCTAGATTGCATGACTTTCCAAACATGTTATTTAATTCACCCTATTAACAGGTTAAAGAAGAAAAAACTTGATCATATCAATAGATGCAAAAAATATTTGACAAATCTAACACTCATTCATAACAATAACTTTCAGCAAACTAGGAACACAGGACAACTTCCTCAACTTAATAAAGGACATCCACAAAAACCAATAGCTAATATCACACTCAATGGTGACAAATACCAAGCTTTCCCACTAAGATAGGAAACAAGACAAGAATGCCCTCCCTCATCATTCATTTTAACATGATACTGGAAGTTCTATTTAATAAAATAAGACAAAAAGGAAATAGCAAGTATGCTGAATGGGAAGGAAGGAATTAAACTGTCCTTGTACCAAATGCCATGGAGATAACTTAAATGCACATTACTAATTGAAAAAAGCCAATCTGAGAAGGCTATATAATGTATGAAGGGCACCTCAAAAATCTCTGAAATTTATTTATAAAAATTGTGAATTTATTCTTACATGTTTAAACTTCAGTCACTTCAAAGTACTCATTAATGGAACGCTCCTATTGAGATGTTTTTTCTGCTACTCAAAACCGTGTTTGAATTCATTGATTTTTATGCCTTTTAATGCTTCTGCCATTTTTGATTCACCTCTTCCACATTGTCAAAACATTTCTCTTTAAGGACTTTTTTTCATCCAGGAAAACAAAAGGAGTTGCTCAGGGTGAGATCCAGTGAATAAGGAGGGTGGGGCATGAGCATTATCCATTTTGGGGTCAAAAAGTACACTCAGTGTGGTGTGGGCAGGTGTGCTTGTAAATCGCCCATCATAAACTGGGCAAACACATTGGAAGAGTCTTCTAAAAAATTCCGCTGAAGCTGAATGCAGCCTCTCACAACAACACCAGCTGGTACACTGATACAGATGGGTTTCTAGAACACTCAATTAATGGGGGAAGCCTGTACTACAAGGGGCCCACCTTCCAGAAGATAATTCCTTTGTTAGGGGGCTCCCTTGTATGATTTCAACCATATGACATTCCAGAAAAGGTAAAACTATGGTGACCATTTAAAAAAAACAGTGGTTGCCAGGAGATCATGGGAGAGAAGACGAATGGCAGAACACAGAGGAGTTTTAGGGAATGAGACTACTCTGTACGATACTACAGTGGTGGATACATGCTATTACACACTTGTCACAACACTTAGAATAAACCGTGAACTGTGGGCTTTGGCAATAATGATGTGTCAGGGTAAGTTCACAGGTTACAACAAAGGGACCACTTGGTGCATGATGTTGGCTGTGGAAGGCGCTGTGCATATGTTGGCACAGAGGCTTATGGGAACTCTGCTTACCACCCAATTTTGCTATGAACCTAAAACTGCACTAAAAATATTTTATTTTTTAAAAATTAAATGAGTGTTAGTGATTGGTAGGAAGGTACAAAAATGCAATCATAGACTTGGGGTTTCTACAACTGCAATATTTCTTAAGCTCAGTTGTGAATATACAAATACTACATAATTATTTATGCCTTTCTGCTTGTCTGAAATATTTAAGAAAAGATTCAAAAAGATATTCATGTCATCTTTTTTGTATGCTATCAATTTTTTCATTTTCATCAAACAACAACAATCCATTTCAACCCAAATAAGCTAGTATTTTATTAGGAAGTGGGTTACACCGTTAACACACTTGCTATGGTTTATTTAAAATAATAGTATAGTGAATTAATTGCAGGCAATACAATATTATTATCATTTTCTTCACCTGCATACTATACTTTCTATGCAACTTGGATTTCTTTGAGCATCATTACTTAAGAAAAATTAATATAAACTGGTTAGCTATGATAAATTATGTATGATTAATAATATGACTAGGTAAAATTCTACTTTATCCTAGAAATATTGATTGCTACTATGTTTGTCTTTTACATAGATTACCCGTAAGTGAATCTTCGAACTTCCTGAGAACTGTGTCTGGTTCAGTCAGGTAGTCTCCAGTGCTCTTCAGAGTGCCTTGTTTTCCCCCAAGGCAAACAGTTGTTCTTTGAGTGCCTAAATAAATGAGCAAGTTAGTGATGCTTATTGTTGTCTGTTTTTTTTTAATTCATTTGCCTTGTTTTTACTGCACTATAATCACAATTTATGTATAGCTCAATATATTGTTAATTTAATTACTTTATACAATTAATCATTTCTTGTTTTTACATACTATTTTTGGATGATCTTTTTCAAACTAATTTCTTAACAACTATGTTAAGGTCTTACTGTCAAGTTATTAATTGTAGACATGGTTTTAGATGTGGATGAGCTTCACCTATCTATCTTCTAGGGCTCTGTCAATCACAGACAGAAATGGCCTGAGCCAATAATTTGTAAATGCCAATAAAATTACTTCAGTTTCAGCCCTGGCTGGTGTGGCTCAGTGGATTGAGCACCATCCTGTGAGTCAAAGGGTGGCTGTCGCAATTCCCAGTCAGGGCACACGCCTGAGTTGTGGGCCAGGTCCCCCGCAGGGGGCTTGCAAGAGACAACCACACATTGATGTTTCTCTCCCTGTTTCTCCCTTCTTTCCCTTCTCTAAAGATAAATAAATAAAATCTATAAAAAATTATTTTAGTTTCACAGGTGTTTAGATTTATCTGTATCACATTTGACTGTGAATACATGTCTCCAAGTATAATGATCTAGAGCAAAAGAATAAAAGCTGTTCTCAAATGAGAAAAAGAAAGGCATTCTGAATCTTTACTGTAAATTATACCCCATACAAAATCAGTCCAAATTGTTCAAACCCTTGGACACTCACAGTGTTATTATGCTCCCTGCTCGGAGTACTGTATAATTATCTCAGTTAACAGCCATTGGCGAGTGTCGATCTCCTAAGAAGAGATGCAAGGCTTATAGAACTAAAATCAGCACAGATGTGAGTCCCTGTTTTTGTTCCCTGACTCAGCATGTGAAAAACAACCACTTAACTCCAGGCTTTTTTCATTTCCCTGGTTAAGATGTTTAGCTAGATGGATTGAGTGGTTGCTTGGTAAATAAGAATTTCAGCAGTAAGCTGTACAGCAAAGTGCTATATGTGTCTCAAAAGCTAAATTCACTTAATGGGAACAGACGTGAACTTTCTTACATAATGAAGAAAATTTATTCCACTGTATATTTTTCCTTTCTCAGCATAGGAAAATTATTTTTGAAACTACTTTGGCTCTTGTTGACACTTTATTGTAATTTATTATAGTTTCAGAAAACAAAGAGGAAAAAAACTAATGGGAAAATAGATAAGAACTAGGCAAGTCTGCAGCTACATGTCTGCCTCTAAAGAACTGAATGAGAACTCTAAGTGAGGACTGCAAATGGTGCTTGGATTTAAATGCACAAAAATAAAATGAGTGACACTGTTTTCAACAACACTGATGTTGTTGGTTATCCTCATGCCCTTGCTGTTTCACTGATCCAGAAACTGGGGTATGGGGAAAGCAGTCACAGCGGAATATATAAAACCCTCTCCCCAGTACATAAACCTCACCCATCCAGCTGCTCCTCTGGGTCTTGTAAATCACTCTTCACTCCTAATTGTGTCAATTAACAGTGCCCCAGGTAAGCCACAGGGGCAAAGCTGAGACGTCAGAGAAGAAGGTGAGGATGTGGCAATTCTCTTGACATAATGGAGACTAACCTAAATTACACACTTTATTATAATGGTATTACTAACCTAAATATCATTGCGGCTGATTCATTCCTATCATAATCATGGGGGAACCCTGCAAGTCAGCCGGAAAGAGAACTGAGTCCTCATTTTCTATCATTTCATTTGACACATCCTGCCTTAAACATAATAGCAAGTTAAGAGTCTGTGGAATTTTAATCCATCTCCAAAGGGTTGCTGTTTTAAACCCAGCCTGGATCAAGGTGACCAAAAATCATGGACATTACAACCGAGTTAAAAGGGGATTGTTAGGAATGAAGCTGTTTTTACCCTGAGCATATTTCTGAGTTAGTTACTCTGTGGTAACTAGAGCTAATAGGACAGTTCTCCACAGGCAAAACGAATGTGAGAGTTTGAAGCAATGACCTAGATAATCCAGGCAAACCACCCATTTTTGCCTGGAGTGTCAGGAAAATTGCTCTAATTCCCCACTTCACTTGGATGGTAGAAGCCTAGTCAGTTTTCTTCAGTGTCCCATCAGGCTCTGAGCTGCTTTCAGTCCACAGGATGGGGCTGTGTGTGTCAGCTGGAGCTCACGCTCTGCAGGTCTGGCTTTGATTGCTATTGAACTGTATGGAACTGAAATAATAATTCTGCAGGACTCATGGGGGCCATACAGCCATGCTTCACAGCCCAACCACCCTGTGTCATTTAAAATGATGCGGTGTGAATAGCAATAACTGAATGCTTCAGTCTTGGTCATTCTTTGTCATTTCATCCATGCTATAGATAATTAGTAGGTATTTATTATATCTGTTACAATCCATAGCAGCAGCACGTACATGACTGTAGTGAAAATTGGTCCTTTCTTTTGGCCACCTAGTCCCTGAACATTTCTCACATGTTTGGGAAATTCTCCAAATTGTTTGGCCCATGCTCCTGTTGGGGAATCCATTTACTCACTTGTCCAGCCTCATTTTTTAGTTATGATGCAGGGGAAACTTGGAAGAGGAAGCTAGTGAAGCAAAACAAACAGACAAACAAAAACACGAAGCATCGTGTGGATGGTAGCAGCAGCTCTAAGTCCCAGAGCAGCAGAGGGTCGAGCAGTACCTTTAAGGGGACCGTGATGACAGAGGGCCGACGCTGAAGGCTCTGTGTGGAGGGAGGCAGCACTGACATCTCCATTGAACTTGTTCTACCGTGCCATTTGGGGCATTGGTTTAGGCTATTCAGACTCTATAAATTTTTTCTGTAACCCAAAGGATCCATAAATACATATTTTTTTCTGAATAAACTATATAGAGTTGGCTTCTCTTATTTGTGTTTAAATGATTCAATGGGGAACCCCAAACAGGGCAGTCAGTTCTAGTAATGGAAGAAGAGTGTCGTGAATGGAATTATATATGTGGCCTCCCTTGAGCTGAGACTCAAGAGATAATGATCAGTTTTCCCCAACCCTCTCCAGTTTGACCAATATTGCATGAACACAGCCCAGATTCGATCTTTGAATAAGGACTGATTGAAACACAGATACATAGAAGAATAGGTAAGTATATGTCAAAATCTCTAATTTTAATTATGAACTACAATGCTTTGATATGCTTGAAAAATTCTAGGATTCAAAATTTAAAAATTGGGGTTTGTTTCCCCTTATTATATTAGGGCAGTTAATAAAACAGACAGGCAAGTGGTTTCATGCAATAGAATTTTAATTCTCTGTCACCGCTGAGTCTTATTCTTGTGGGCCCAGTCCGTAGGGTAGTTCTCCTTCAAGAGGGGAGACATCATACAGAATGTGTGGCCTCCAAAATCACTCAGTGTGGCAGGGGGAGACACAGAGGAAGGGACAGAATACCTTCTAACTGCCTAAAATCAGTGATATCAGAAATTACTTCCTACTATCTTAGCAAGATTTGCTTTCTTATTTCCAACCTAACTTTCAGAAAGGTTGGGGGAATTTAGCGATATTCGTAAGCCTCAACAGCTCCTGCCAGTCTGTGCTTTGGTCACTCAATCTTCAGTCACTCTCTTTCCACACACTGAACACACATATACACAACCCTCCCCAAGGGAGAGAGCCCTAAGTTAATGATTTTCAACTTCTAATTAAGGTATTTTGAAAAAAACAAAGTTTTCCAATCCAAATGCTTTTTGGGAGTATAAAATGTCACTAATTGTGATGCTTTGTAACACATTCAGTCTCTCCTCTTTGCAGTTATACTGATCCTGGAATATGTCCTCACTTAGGATTGCTCCCAGTGATAAAAGTGAGAGAAGGAGAGAGTATGTTTTTATTCAGTCACCATGTATACATATCTGTAGATGAATGCAGCAGGACCACACACAGGACCTATAAAGAAATTTGATATGGCACAGGATATTTACTTCTGTGCACAGCAATTAATCACTCAGGACAGCCAAATTAACCTAACTAGGGGATAAGAATAAACCGGACCTAAAAATAAGAAAAGACAGCAGAAAGAAACTGCTAAGCTATGTGACTTCCTGGCATTGGATGAAATGCTCTAATCAAAAGTAGTCCCTAAATAGAATGTTAGCGAGGCCCCTTCTCTCCCAAAGTCCTTTCTGCCTTGACATGGGCATAGAGAACAGGGTTACGGGAGCACACGGTCACTGAGCAGTTTTTCAGTAAATATGACATGAGACCTAAGATGAAACATTCTAGAATTTATCAACATATTGTCATTCGGTCTATGGCATATGTTAATTTTCAAGTGTTTGGAAATTCAAAACAATAGTAAAATACCCAAGTTTACTGTTGAAGAAAAAAAAGTAACTCTAAATATATTTTTAAAGAGAAATAGTACTTACATGGTTTCAATTTATACACATTCAACAATATTTTGAGGAATTCACTTGCTGTTGAAATACTAGTTAATCTCTGTTCCTAATTGTTTATTTAATTAAAAATGCAATCTAGATGAATAGATTGTGTCAATTACTGAGACTGGGACTCCTGAGAAGCTCACTCTACAGATTAAAATTAAAGTCCAAAATATCTTTACTGAAAGGAGCACACTGATAGAGCTAAAATAAGTCTATAAAAATTTAATATGCATTTTCTAAGCGTTGACTGTGATTGTCTGAATAACCAGATGTCTTCTGAATCAGTGGGATTATTCCTTTCCCCCAGTCTGTCACTCTGAAGCTTATCTACTTGTCTGCTTCCCAGAGCATATGTCTAATAGTAATTGGAGGTTAAGTCTCCATATTTCTGTTCATTCAAAGTCATTTTTCCTTTATTTGAATAATTAATATATTCATTTTTATTTCACAGAAATGAGGAGAAAACATTTCTTTCTAATTCTAATGATAAAACTAATATATCTTTAGGATATATTTTCTGATAACTTGAATAAAGAATCGGGCTATTGTTTCAAAAGACTAATAATAATATAGGGCCAACTAGTGCATAACACAAAATAATGGAGACACAAAGAAAAAACACTGAAAAGGAAGATAAAATTATGTTCTCTCAAACTTTTAGGAGCTATGTCTCCAGACTAGGGTTAATTTCCAAATATAAGAGTAACAAAATAGTCATTGCACGTTGAGACAATAAGTGGAACTCCTGGAATGGCAGTTCCTATCCATTTTTCTTCCCAGTTTAACAGGAGGGCAGAACCCTGGGGCAGTTCATGGCTGACCTCATCTCTGGGTGGCTTCCCAAGCCTTGCAATGGTGATCTTGCCTATCAGTTCTGATATCACCAATGCACCACAGCCCTTTGCCCTGCAGACTCGTTGGCTACACCTTGCCAACTCCATCAGCTCTGTGCAGACTGGTGAGTACCCAGCTGGGGTCCCTGGAAGGACCAAGATTCCTCCTGAGCAAAGAAGCCTAGGAGCTGTTTTCATTCTCTGAGCCCAAAGATGGGGCAGATCCATCCCAGGCAGAGGCCTCTCTCTTACAATTTTACCTATTGTTTCTCTCTTGTAGGGCATGGGGTGAGGAGTGGGGGTCCTGGTGGGGGTTAATTTTTTCCCCTTTATCCCGTGAGAAGCTCTATCCTTTCAAACGAAGAACAATTACCCATCGTCACCTTGGGCAACTGTTTCCTTCCCTTCCCATGACAGGCACACCATCCATCTGCAACGATCAAGCTGCCCTTTAGGAACAACTGCTGTTTACATTTCCCCACAGACTCCATGTGTTGTTAGAGTCTGTGTTTGTCTGAATCCTGATTTTTAAAATGTCCTCTGAATAACTGACTAGTCTGAGATGACACCGAGTTTTTTGTTTCCCTCCCAACATTAACTTTAATGTGAGTATCACTTCCAAGGGTTTCTAAAATAGGTCTAATTCAATTTTCAACTATTAATAAGTCCTAATAAATTATTAATAATTATATTCTAAAGGTTATTTATGTCTAAGATTTTGGGATGTTGATCCAAAGAATAGGATTCAACAAGTTTTCTTTACTTTTAAAATATTTTATGTGGGCCATACATAATAATATTTTTATTGTATGAAAATAATTTACTTTCAACTTTTTTATACATTTTTTAAGAATGTAATACATTAAAATTTACTCTAAAATAATTTTGCTTCTGATAGTCATATAAAAAAGTTGTCAGTAGTTTTATCTTAAAGTTTTTTTAAGCCATATTTATTTATTTAAAGATTTTATTTATTTATTTTTAGAGAGGGGAAGGGAGGGAGAAAGAGAGAGAAACATCAATGTGTGGCTGCCTCTCGCACGGCCCACTTCCCCCTCCCCCCATTGCAGGCAGATGCCCTGACTGGGAATTGAACCAGTGAGCCTTTGGTTCACAGGCCTGTGCTCAATACACTGAGCCACACCAGGCAGGGTGTAAAGTTCTTATTAAGAAATCAAATTGACATAAAAAATAAATAAAAACAGGCTAACGATATGCAATATTTTCACTTAATGGGGCAATATTTAAGTTCTCCTAAGCTTTTGTTTCTAAGTTTTATTCCAGTAACCACTTAACAGTGGGCTAGAAACAAATATAAAGCATTCATGTAACTGGGAATTTCTGAGTCTCATTCTAGAGAAGGGAAGTCACTAGGTAAAAAGTACTGAGCTATGACTTGAAATGGTTCAACTTAATTCTTATCACTAAGATTATTTTTAATGATGGTAACTTTTATAGGAAAATACCTTGCAAAAGGTTGAAATAGAATAATTGTAAATAATAATCATTCTTCCTAAAAATGTGGAGATAGAAAAATCCAAATATATATTTGCATTTTAAAGTAATTTAGGGAAAAAGTATGTCATATGACCAATAAATATTTCCTTAATTTTTATGTATTTTTACTACATTTGGTGAATTCCTTTTTGAAATATGTATCCTTTTTTTTTTTACACAGTGCTCTGGAAAAATGACAGATGGCAAGAACTATCTTACTTTAATGAGCACTGTATGGGAACACACAAATAGCACAGCTGTCCATGCAGTGTCTGGGTAAGGACTGGGTTCTCAGCCGAACTCAGGCAGCCATAACTCCAAATAAACACACCCATCCTCCACCTTGCTGAAAGGACTTTCAATTTATACCTGGAGATGCACTCATGTACCTAGTTTAACTGCATGCCTATCAAAATACACCAATTTTTCTTGCCATTTTCCAATTGAAGTTAAACTGACATATAGGAGTTCCTTTGGAAATGCTGATCGAGGTAACACAAGCATAAAAACAAGATATATTCAAACTGCAGTCTCATTGAGTAATAATTTTTCTAAAAAATCCTTTAATTAATCAGTTGCCCTAACAAACGGATGTTTGAAAATAAGTGAAAGAATGACCCTAGGAAAAGGGATATGACTAGCAAGGTTGATCATCAGGCAACAATTACCTCAGCGCCTGTCCTTTCCTTTGCTTGAAGTCACAAAGATGAAGGAACTGCCTTCTGTGCTAGTGACACAGAGCAGACGAGTGTTCCAGGATTCCAGGACACCTGATGCAAATTATACATGCACACAATTAATTGCATACACTTATGTACCTAAACATGCATGTGGACCCCAGGAAACTGAAAGCTATTTGGTAAGTTTTCAGGAGATATAAATTTCTTTAAAAATTATAACGTAGTGAAAAAAGCTCCACACTGAGCTCTATAGAACTTGTATTCCTTCCGGCATTGTCATTTGCTGGGTATGTGAGGAGAGTCATGCAGTGATTTAATGACTTGTTGATTTCCATTTCCTCATCACTCAGATAAGAAACTTGGATTTGCTTATTTGTATAGTTTCTTCAATTCCTAAAAACCTATGCGTCTGTTAATGTTTCCTGTTTGGGTGAGCCAGGTAAGTGCCTTTTATATGAGAAAAATTCTGTGTAACTATCCGCACATTCAAATGCACTGAAGATACATATCAACTCAAATATAAACCATCTAACAATTTTGTTTTTTATGGTATTGTTATCACTATAAGAATTTTTGAGACAAACTTTCATGATATTTTTTCATTTTTGAGACAAACTTTCATGATAATTTTTCATTTGTAAAATGTAAACATTGATTTTCTTTAAGGATGAAGTAGTTGCAGAGAGACTAGCAATTGGTATTAAGCAATAATAATAGTTACCATTTGAAACTATTTGCAAAGAGCATTAATAGCTACTGTGGCTTATATGGTCTAGGAGGCATGGACAAAAGAAATCAAAAGGGAGGGTTTGAGAATCAGGCCAACACATTTTTGAAGAGCTTAATTCATATTTTTAAATGCCACTTCTATTAAAAATGGAGCCAGCTTAGATAATTGGCAAACATCAGCACTAGTCCCGTCAGCATTTTGCTGAGTTAAAATTTGCTTTGACATCAAAGAGCAGGGTTATCTTTTAAGTAGGTGAAAAATGCTTTTTGCATATAGCTGACATTGAATTAATCAAGCTGGGAGGTCTGGGATATTTCCATCACCAACAAGAGTATCTGTAATTCCTTTCTCCAGTTCAGGATTAGGAGTATGCTTCCAGTTCCCCAATTTGCATTCTTTGCCAAGGGCGGGGGTGGTAGCTAATTCAGTTTTACTCTTTGACAAGCCTTGGAGGAATTCTCTCATCTCTCTCTGGGCATAGAAGCCCTTGACAGGTGACTTTCTGGGACAGGTTCTCATACTAGAAGAGAAAGATCATTATCTCAACCCTTTGGGGTCCCGGTCTCCCTACTCTGTCTTTATTCATGCCCAATGACTTCAGCTCTTTCAGAAACAGATTTTAATCAATTTCCATTTTGGTTTCTTGATTCAAGTGATTGGAATTTGCCTGAAAAGGTAAAATTCTGAAAATAAAGTCAGAACTTGGTGATACATGTTCCTCAAACTTTCTTAGCCACTGAAGCAAACGCGAAGCATTTCATGTGTGTCTCTCCTCAGAGTGTAATGCACGGGTTTGGTAATGTTTGCAAATGCAGTTAGGCCCATACTGGGACCCCAGATCTTTCTTCCTTGTGGTGCTCTAATGTAGAGAAAATTCGATTTCTCTACAGAACTATTAAAGAACCCAGACAAATATGTCTTTATTCATTTACATGATAGTAACAAAATCCAGGTATCCAAATATGTTACTTTTAGCTACATGTTTAGTTCCACAAGAAAATATAAATCTCTACATTTTAAAATTTCTCTAGTGCTTAATAATTTTAATATGTACACATACTATAATGGTATAGTAAATGATCCATCCCATCGTCTTAAGTGATTGCCTTTACTCGTGAGTTTAACATTACACAAACAACTCTTGTATAGCATGTCATTGCAGAAAATCTGTTGATTTTCACAGAAATCTTAAGAAAGAGAATCCCTTTTCAAACATCATTTCTAGGTTTTTAGAATATAAGCATTTTACTTTGGTTATATACAATACAATGGTAAGAAATCCTTACAGTTTCCTTTAATTTTATTTCTTAATATATCGATTCTCTAAAGAACAGTTAAGTGAGTTGCCGTTTGACTAAATAACTTAATTAAGTTACTTAAAAACAATGAAGAATTGAAAACAAATATACACAATAAATTCTTAGCAATGAGCTTACAACACATAACCTACAAACATTTAGTGTAATCTTATTACTAGAGATCTAGTTTATAAAGTATGTCACCTATGTAGTCATTGAACATAATTCAGGTTAAATAGATTAATTATTTGGGGAAGTTGTGCTAATTACCGTGTAAATTGGTGTGCAACTTAAATTGATTAGAGTTATATGCTTTTGATATAGTGTTACCCAGTTTGAGGAATAAAACCAGAAGAGAATTATGAGGCCAAGGGATCGTGTGGTTTCTGGATTCCCTGTTAATACCACCCAAGAGTGGGGTTCTAGTGTGAGATTTTCTTCTAGTTCCTTGTGTTACTCCTCACCCTCTCTTAGAGATACATTGATTCACAGCACCCTACTGGACAGTATGAAATTCTTCAAGATTAATTAATTTGTATTAGTTCATTTTAGGAGCACACATGAATAGCCTTTTCTCTCATAGAGAGAAAACGTGAAGATGACATAGAAGGACATGGTCATGGAAGTGGGAGCAGTGTCAGGGTTGCCTGTGCCAACACGCAAGGAAAGCTGGCATTCGCAGGGGCTAGGCAAACCAAGGGGCAGTAGGAGCATGATGCGGGCTAACTGGCAGTGATCGAATGTCTATCTTCAGGTGGAAGTGCAAAATGAGGGAACTCGTGATGGATAAAAAGTACCCCTGGAGGTTGTCAATGTTGGAGACGAATCCCTGAGAGCCAGGATATCTGCAGCTAAGATCTGCATTTCACTAAATTAGGCTTCACAAATTGGCAGCAGATATCTAGTGAACAGCTTCTATTGCAATGGTGTAAATGGAACCAAAATTTACCAAATACTAATAAAAAGACAAAACAGCAAAAGGTAATGCCAAACTTACTAAAAACAATGATTTACACCTGAGGAAACAGTAATTAGGGAAATAAGAACAAGATTTCAAAATGTTAGGGAAAGGTCTGGTATTCAACGAATACCCATTCAATAAAGAAGAGATAACAAATGGCACTAGACAAATTGTATAACCATATTACAAACAATACTCAGTTCATACTTTGAATCACATAAGAATGATTAACTCAAAGAGGATGATAGACTTGAATGTAAAATTTCAAGCCATAAAACTTCTAGAAGGACACAGAGGAAAAAATCTTGTAAGATTGGGCTGTGGAAGTAATTCTTAGGTTTGACACCAAAAGCAGAAACCATTCGAATATAAATTGCTGCCCTGGTTGGTGTGGCTCCACAGATTGAGTGCTGGCCTGTGAACCAAAGGATAGCTGGTTGATTCCCAGTCAGGGCACATGCCTGGGTTGTAGGCCAGGTCCCCAGTTGGAGGTGTGTAAGAGGCAACCACACCTTGCTGTTTCTCTCCTCTCTCCCACTTCCTCTTTCTATTAAAATAAATAAATAAAACTTTTAAAAATGTTCTTTGAAAGTTTTTTTTAAATAATATAAATTGCTGATTTTGACTTTGTCAAATGTATGAATGTCTGCTCTTTGAAAGAGTCAACAAAAGTAATTAAAAAACAAGACACAGATCTACAAATCATGTTGATCAAAGAACTAGTGTTCAGAATATATACAGGATGCTCAAAACTTAATAATAATTAAAAAAACAAAAATATAATGAACAAAATATTTGACCACTTACTAAGAAAGGTCTGTAGATGATAAATAAGCATTTCAAAAGATGCTCAACATCATTAGCCATTAGGAAAATACAAATTAAAACCACAATGAGACACAAGTATACACCTATGAAAATAGCATGCAAAACAAAGCAGACATTGTGAAGATCTCACAAGGATGAAGAACAATGAGAACTCTCCTAAATTGCTGATGGGAACGTAAAGTGGTATGAACGCTGGAAAACATTTCACATTTTTTTAAGATTTTATTTATTTATATTTATTTTTTTTAGAGAGGGAAGGGAGGGAGATAGAAAGAGAGAGAAACATCAATGTGCAGTTGCTGGGGGTTATGGCCTGCAACCCAGGGCTGGGGGTTATGGCCTGCAACCCAGGAATGTACCCTGGCTGGGAATTGAACCTGGGACACTTTGGTTCCCAGCCCGCGCTCAATCCACTGAGCTACGCCAGCCAAGGCTAACATTTCACATTTCTTATAAAGTTAGCAATCTCAATATTGTGTATTTACCCAAAAGAAATTAAGAATTATGTTCACACCTACACCCCAATGTTAGTAGCAGTTTATTCAAAGTAGCCAAACTGAAAACAGTCCCATTGCCCCTCAGCTGGGGGTTGAGTAAACAAACTGGGTGGCGTCCATAGGAACTGCTACTCAGCAACAGAAAGTGACAAAATCAGAAGCATGGATGACTCTCAGGTGCATTATGCTGAGCAAAAGAAGCCAGACTCCACAGGCTGCATAGTGTGTGATTTCATTTATTTGAGATTCTTGCAAAGGCAAAACTGTCAGTGGTCACCAGGGGAGAGGAGTGAAGAGAGGAATTACTTTCAAAGAAAATATGAGGAATTTTTTGAGATGATGAGTATCTTTGTTGAAGCAATGAGTATCTCTCATGACTATGTGTTTGTCAAATCTGCAGAGCTACACACTAAAAGAGTATAATTTTACTGTATGTAAATTATATTTTAATAAATAAAAGCAAGTAGAAAACTTAAAGAGATGATATAGAAAATTGCAAATATAACAAAACACATAAACAAGTGAATAGAATTCAGTAAAAATTATGGCTATAAAAAAAGGATCAGCAGTTCTTAGAAATCTTAGAATAAGAAATAATTGTTGATTTGTAAAATGATTATATGCATTGAATAGGTGAATGATAGGGGCAAAAGAAAATTAATGTCAGGTATCATTCACGTAAGTTATCGGGAGCTGTATCATATTTATAAAATATATATTCTTAACCAAATGACTCAGTAACTAGAAAAAATGAATGGATGGAAAAAAACTGTATTAGTGCAGATTAAATTTAGTCAGATTAAGCTATTAAAATTGTGAAGGAAACTCAAATGTCATGAAGAACAGTAATGTTAAATCCTGGATGAGGTTATGTGTCATACACATGGTGGAAGAGAAAGGGAATTTCCAAGTTCCATTGGTCTATTAACCTGGAGCTTGGTTGTGCAGCCATACTTCCCCGTTTTCACCATGATCAAGACAGGCCAACAGAACGGCATCCCATTTTTATTTCCAGTTCCAGAACCAGCCCTCTTCAGTAAGATGGCCCATGACCTGACTCATGGAATTTACGAAGCAGTTACTTTGTGTGGAATCTCTGCTAAGGCTGCCAAGGAAAATCAAAGGCCTCCATGACTGCAAAGGCCTCCTCAGCAGCAAATACAGACTCACAAAAGCTTCATCTCGGCCCCATTTTCCCTTTGGAAATCGCACCTCATTGTGTCATTATACCAGGGGATAAAATGAATCTAAAATGCTAGTTGTAAGGTGTCCTATAGATGATATAAGCTTTAGCTTTCTAGCTTTCTGCCCATCTACCCACCAACCCTTTAAAATGGATGCTGAAAAAAAGGAAAAAGGACTCATGGACATGGATGACAGTGGGGTGGTTGCTGGGGGGTGGGTAGTATGGATACTAAATGGCTATGGAAAAAGTATAAAAAAATTGCAACAAAAATAAAATAAAGTGGATGCTGAGCCAAATCTGCTACACTCGTTAAAAAATCATTTACTTTGTTTTCTGTATATGTACATATATATATACACACACACACAAACATACACAGAGATGCATATACATGTGTACATGGTAATGTACATAATCATATGCATATATTTGTTTATGCTGTATTTTAACAGAACATTTCTCTGCTTTCACAGAAATGAACTGGACATCTGGTTTGGAAGGAATAGTTATTTTTTATCATAAAGCTCATTTGCATTGTTTACACATGTGCAGGTACTCTTTACCATATACAACCACTCTATTTTAATTAAAAGGCTGCGTTTTGAAACAGAAACTTACACAATGTGTTTTCATGCAGAATATTCCATTTGGTCTTCATAGCAATGATGTGAAATAGGTTGTCAAACATTGTCCTTCCCATTTTATAATTGAGGATCACGAGCCCCAAAATGTTTTGGTGTTTAAGTCATAAGACTTGAGGCATACTAAAACTTACCTAAAAATATAATACTAATGGGACCAGAGAGTCTTTTCTTAGGATGATTTAGCAGTATTTATAAAATTAAAAAGTGTTTATGCCCTTATATTTATCATTTATACTCCTTGGATTTTATTCTGCATCAACATTCACACAAGTGTTTGAGGACATATCTGTAATAAGGTTTATAGTAGTTTCCTTCTAAAGAGACTACATGGATCTAAAAATACACATGAATGTGAAACTGCTTAAATAATGAAAAACTACAGAGCTCTTGAAAATAATGACATAGGTAGTGTTTAGACAAGTGAAATATGCCCTAGTTATAGGAAGTGAAAAAGATTATGCTGAAAAATAATGAATACATTTTTGATTCATACATAAAAGCAATAGTAATATTAATGATAAATATGTTAACATTCAGGGAAAATAGGGCAGTTATATGCATCAAATTAAAGAGGTTATTTTCAATCAGTAAATTTTCTTAGGTTTTTATGTTTCTTATGTTTATGTAACATTTGTATTTAATTAAGCTCTGTGTAATTACAATTTGAAAAGTAAAGATATAAAAGAAAGGTGATAAAAATACTAGATCATTAAAATGTACTTTTTAAAGATTCACTCTATGTGTAATATTGTGTGAGCTTGGCCTACAAACCTTTTGAAAACCCAAGCAGATTGATATACTAGGTCGTAATCCCTGACCCTTCAGGTGAACATTCTAGTATAAGAGAATTTTGGGGTAAAAGAACGTTAGAAGATCTACATTTATATCAAAATTCTGTCATCTTTTCGACAAGTCACATTATATAGCTGAGCCACAGTTTTCTCATTTATAAAATAAGAATAATAAAAATACATAGAATGCTTCTCAGAAGATTAAGATGAAATAAAGATCAAATTGAAGACTATACACCAGTATATTGTTAATGATATAGATAGAGAAAAACTATTTTCTGAAGTGCTGTGACTATATTTCAAGAGCTATCTTTGAAATTTTATCAAAAATTAAAAATGCATAGATATTCTGAGATACTTCATGTGGAACACCACCAGCCAGGCTGACCACCAACTTCAAGTCTGAGGACAATGAGATCCACATCTCAGAAGAAGAATTAGGAGCTCCTGAGTGAAATACAAACTCAGAGTTGGGAAGAGTTGAACAGCACAATATGACTCATATGCTTGTCTTTTATTTAGGCCAGTGAGGCATATTAAGATTTTTTTGGTAGTTATTTGTTTCTAATTCATCAACTCAAGTTTTGGGGTGTAGTTGGTTGGCTCAGCCCATTGTGGCAGTTTGATTTTGTCTGGAATAATATAAGCCAAAGATAAATCATTAGTTTGTGTGTTGATGTTCTTCCATCAACTTAATTAAATTTTTCCCCTTAAAAAAAACCACATATTAATGAAATTCAAACTTACACAATGCATTGTATTAGAAATATTTAGAGATTAAAGAGGAAAGGTGTAATTTAGATAATATTTAGTAATGTAACAGAGCATTCCATTATATTGTAAGATTAATTCAATTTACTTTATATATTAACTTCTGTTCATTTTATATTACAATGTATTTCATATACTTGAAAAGCATCTATATATCCAATGACATCTATATATGCCAATGACATCTATATATCCAATACCCAAATCTATCAAATCCTAATATTTTTCCACAATTTCTCCAGATAGTTTTAGGAAACAAAATATTTTAGAAGCATTTGGAGATCTCTATGTACCTAGTAAAAATCTGCTTCTTCTTTCAGAGATAATAATGACCTTGAATTTGGTGCTCATTCTTATTATACATTTTCCCAAACTACTACCATAAATAGGTATTTATATAAAATATGCATTATTGGCTGGAAATTTTTGAAAATTTATAAAAATGTATATAGATTGGATGTATTCTTGCATAGTTTGCTTTCTATATTAAATGTTATATTTTTAACATTACTTATATTAATACATGTAATTCTGTTTCAATCATTTAAATTTTATTTAACATGCCATTGTACATATGTACCAGAGATTTTAAAATTACCATTGCATATTTTAAATTATTTCAGTACTTGTTTTTTTTATAAGAAATGCTACTGTAGATATTTTTATACATCTCCTTATGCATATATACATGTTTCTCTAAGACTATATATATGAGTGTGTGTGTGTCAGTTTGTGTGTATATGTATATGACATTTATTGAAGAAGACACAAGAAACATTGTATATAGGACAATAATGCCTCAGTCCCCTTCAAAGTAAGCACCTTGAGACTCCCAATTGCCATGAGCTATCCTGTCGTATTTTCCTGAATCTCATCAAGGGTCTGAAATCTCTTCCCTTTGAAGGTTGATTTTAGTTTTGGGAAAAACCAGAAGTCACAGGGCACCAAATCTGGGCTGTAGCAGGGCTGAGTCACCTGGGTAATTTGATGTTTCCCAAAAAACTCTGCTCAAGAGATGTGATGTATGAATGGGTGCATTGTCATGATGAAGCTGCCAATCACCAGTTTCCCACAGCTGCAGCCTTCTGAATCATCCAACCATCTAAATAGTTTCCATGGAGGAATGTTCAAGCTTAACCCAAAATTTGATGCAGATTCATTGCTCTACTTGCTTAGTCATTTGGAATATGATGGCCACAAAGTACGCATGCTCACGGAATGGTGTCTTCCACCCCCACTGACTAGTACAGTGAAGTTGTCATTGTTCATGCATGTGTATTCCAGTCCACTCTCTTTGGCTGCCAGTTTATAATTGATGCTTTATAAACTGTTCTTGTTATGTTAACAATGGCTGGACTTTTCCCAGATTCCTGAATAGACTATGGACAGAGATAGAGATTGATATAGATATAGATATATAGAGATAGATACAGATATAAATATAGACATAATTTTAGGATCAAAGATTATTCATACCCTTAACTTTACTAAATATTGCAAAACTGTTCTCCAAAAAAATTAAACAAATATATACTCTCACTATCAGAGTATGAGACTTTCCCTATATTTTCTCAAAACATTACTAATTTTTGCCATTCTGATAGATGCTAAATTATGTTTCAGTATTTAATTAACATTTCTATGATTGCTAAAGGAATTAAACATGTTTTTGTGATTTTTTTGGCCATTTAAGTTTCCTCATTTGTGTATTTCTTATTCTTAATGATTTCCTATTTCCTACTGGAGTAATGATTTATTGTACATTTGAAGAAGATAATGGTGTGATCTGAATGCTAATATTTTGTAGATTAGGTAGTTGCAGATATATTCTTTAAAATAGTAGCTTTTATTTTCACTTTTCTTTAATGCACCAATGTTCTCACTTTTAATGCAGTCAATTGTGCCTTAATTTTAGTTTTTAATTTTTATGTCTTATTTTAACAGAAAAGCCTTTCCAAGAGTTTTATATATATTGTACAGGCATTTTCTTTCTTTCTCTCTGTCCCTCTGTTTTTCTGCTAACATATACACAAACACACTCACACACATACATATACACATTTGAATGTTAAGGTAGTAAAACTGGCACATTTATTAAACACACAAAAGCAACTGTAGCCAAAAGGTTAATAACTGGGTGTTCAGAATGTGCTTAGTTATAACATAACGAATGTATTTTTGCTCCTGGTCCCACATAATATACTCAGGCACTCAGAAACTGTAGTAAACTCTTTCAGACCATAAGATTAGACCTCAGTGTACCCCTGGATCAGTGACCTAATTGTTAGTGAGCTTGTTGATTCTGTCAATATTTTGGGTGGGGGGGGTCTCCTTTATGCCTGGCACTGTGGTTGGTCCTAGGATGCAGTGGTGCATAGAAAAGCAAAGTCCTAGATTTCTGTCAACCTAAAGGTTGGGAGAATAGGTACATATTTAAAAAAAACAGCTACTATAAGTACAAAATTTTATAGGAAATGTACATTAAAAAATTCTACTATACATATTATATGCATTTTTTGCGAAGTTATAAATTTTGTGAAGGAGAACTATGATGTGTGATGACAGACTGTGGCAGAGGAATAAAAGTCTCTATGGGGAATTAACATTTAGATGCAAATTGAAAGATGAAGTTCAGTTCTCCAGGAAAAAGTAGCAAGGAATTGATCTGGGAAGAAGAGAACTGTTCAAAACTCTGAGATAGGGAAAGATATTGTTATGACAAAGAAACAGCAAGAAAACTAATGTGGCTCATTGAAGAAAAGAGTGGCAAGTTATAAGACTGATGTAGTAGATATCTGGGGTGCCATGCCTGTTGGGACTTATTAAAGATTTTGGATATTTCCCAAGCATAATGTAAAATAACTAAAATGTATCATGTAATGAAGAATTATAATCAAAGTTAGTTTATATACTGATAGCCATCATTTCTTGAGTGCTTATTATATATTAGTCTTTGGGCTGAGAGTCTTTATCTTATATTTAACTCACATTCACAACAACCTAGGAATCATCTCCTTGATGGGGAAACTGAATCTGAGAACTTAGTCTGTTAAATTAGAACTTAGGTGTCTATCTCTGAAGCTCATGCTATTCAGCATTCCACTAATTGACTTTCTAAAATACTCAATAAGGCCACTAGTACAAATCTCAGGAGACAGATGAACCAGGCAGTACTTACCTCTGTTTAGGAATTTTCTGGAGTAGTGGCTAGTAATTGCTAATTGAGCAATCTTCTGTGGTTGTATTTAAGACCAAATGAAAGGATCCCTCCTAGATGGCTGTCACTTTCCAGCTGTGCCCACCATTGATTTGGTTAAATGAGAAAAAAATGAAATGTTAATCTCCTGCCAGTTACCATTTATTTGTGTAATGATCTATAATTAAATAGCACCTCTAGGGCTACCCTAAAATAGGCCTTCCCCAGCTGGTTCTTAGTTTGTTGGCTTGTTTTGGGCCATTTTACAAAGCCACCATCTCTCCTCCCCAGATTAAAAAAAAAGAGTATGTTAATCTAAAAACTGCCCCTTATAACCACAAACAAGCAGAAGAAACCACTTCACCACAATGTGACTGGTAGGAGAGGCACTAGAGGGCTGGTTGAGCTCCCACTGGCAGCAGCTGAAGTTCCAGAGGGACATTTCAGAGGCTGGGTGTTCCTTATGAGAAGTGTGGGGACAAGACCCCAAGCTGGGCTCCCCAGCCTATAGCACCAGATCTAGAAAGGAACCCAGATAACATCCAGCAGTGAAATGCAACAGGGTTTATGTCTACCAAGGAGAGATAGCTGGAGACACAGAGAGACTCTTAAAGAACCAACATACAAAAGTTTGTTTACAGCCACTTAACTGAGGCTCCAACAGAGGAAGGGCAGAGAGACCCTTGAGGAGAGTCTAGGGCTGGTGTCTCTGGAAGAGAAGTGAAGGAACAGGTGCCTGGATCTCTGTGCTGAGTCATTGCCCATATTGCAGAAGCCATCTTTCTCAGGAAGATCACTCCTCTCCAAGTGGCATCAGCCTGAGGGGAAGCAATAGCTCCACTGTATGGTGTTTAAGGCTGGCTACTGATTATGGCTTGGTTAGATTAACACCTGATAAGTTTAACAGCTGACTAGTTTAATGGCTAAGGCAGAAAATAAAAAAAAGTAGCAGCCGAAATGCAAAAAAGAAACAAACCCCAAATGAAAAGAACAAGAGACTTCTTCAGAAGAACTAGATGAAATAGAGGTAAGCAATTTGTCAGATACAGAGTTTAGAGTAATGATTATACGAATACTCAACAGCATGAAAAAACCCCACAGAAACCAGTCAGAAGTAAAAAATAAAATATCTAAAATAAATAATACCCTGAAAGGAATAAACAGTAGATTAGATGAAGCGTAGGACTGAATTAGTGTTTTGGAAGATAAGGTATAAAAAAGCACCTAGGCAGAGCAGCAAAAAGAATAAAGAACCTGAAAAAAATGAGGAGAGCTTAAGAAACATTTTGGACTACATGAAGTATAAGAACATCAACATCATGGAACTACCAGAAAGAAAAGAGAGCGAGCAAGAAATCAAGAACCTCTTTGAATACATAATGACTGAAAACCTCCCTAATTTGGTGAAGGAAAAAGATACACAAGTCCAAGATGCTCAGAGAGTGCTGGAAAATTTGGACCCAAATAGGCCTACACTGACACACATCATAATTAAAATGACAAGGCTTAAAGTCAAGGATAGAATCCTGAAAGCTACAAAAGAAAAGCTGGTAGTTACCTACAAGGGACCACCAATTAGAGCGGCATCTGGTTACTCAACAGAAAGAAATCCAGCCAGAAGGGAGTGACATGAAATATTCAAAGTAATGAAAAGCAAGGACCTACAACCAAGGCTACTTTACCCAGGGAGGCTATGATTTAAAATTGAAGGAGAAATAAGGAGCTTCCCATACAAGACAAGGCTAAAGGAGTTTGCTAACACCAAACCAGTATGGCAACAAATATTAAAGAACTTGCGAAGAAGAAGAAAAAGGAGAAGAAGGAGAAGAAGGAGGAGGAGGAGGAGGAGAAGGAGAAGGAGAAGAAGAAGGAAGAAGAAGAAGAAGAAAGAAGAAGAAAGAAGAAGAAAGAAGAAGAAGAAGAAGAGAAGAAGAAGGAGAAGAAGAAGGAGAAAGGGGAGGAGGAGGGGGAGGAAGAGGGGGAGGAGGGGGAGGAGGAGAAGAGAAAGAAAAAAATACAGAGCAAAACAGAGTTCAAAATTATTTTAAGCAAGCATTTAATGCTTTCTGATATATAACTATATTGTCCTCAGTACCTCTACTATTTCAGCTTTTTGGTCTAGCACTGCTATCAAAATGAGTCTAGAAAAAGAATGAGACAAATTCAGATCACTGCCAATATAATGCACCAATATTATTTCCCTTATTAGCATGAAGAGCAAAAGGGTATAAGCTTCTCCTTCCACTCCTATACCTTTGAATACTAGTTGGTTACACCACAGCCTACCCTACAGAAAGGAATATAAAGTTAAAATCAGGAATCACAGTCATTTTTGAGCTTAATACAGTATGGCACAGAAAACTTGTTCAACAAATGTTTGATGAAATAAAATACTGATTCAGTTAAAAAGAAAAAAATAGGTATTACATACATATCTGTCAATAATCACCTTAAATGTACTGGTAAATGGCTTAAATGCTCCAATCAAAGGCGTAGGGTAGCTGAAAGTATAAAAAAACAAGACATAGATAGATAGATAGATAGATAGATAGATAGATAGATATAGATATAGATCTATATAGATCTACATATATCTATATATATTACCTCCAACAGACCTCTCTCAGATCAAAAGGTATATGGGTAAGTGGGTGGGTGGGTGGGCTGGGATGGGAGTGAAGGACTGAAAACTGTACTTGAACAACTATTAAAATAAAATTAAAAAAAAAGATACACACAGACTAAAAGTAAAAGAATGGAAAAAGATATTTCATGCAAATGGAAAGGAAAAAAAGTGAGATGGCAATACTTACATCTGACAAAATGGACTTTAAAAACAAGGCTATAGTAAGAGACAAAGGAGGACTACATAATGATAAAGGGAACAATCCAACAAGAGGATATAACCCTAGTAAACATTTATGCACCCAAAATAGGAGCACCTAAATATGTAAAGGAAATCTTGATGGACATAAAGGGAGAGACTGACAGATAAACAGTTATAGTTGGGGATTTTAAGACCTCATTAACTTCAATGGATAGATCTTCCAGGAAGAAAATCAACAAGGAGACATTAGTTTTAAAAGACACACTAGATCAAATGGATTTAATTGATATCTTCAGAGCATTTTACAACAAAACAGCAGAATATATATATATTTCAAGTGCATAGGGAACATTTTCCAGTGTAGACCACATGTTAGGACACAAAACAAGTCTTGATAAATTTAGGAAGCTTGAAATCATATCAGACATCTTCTCTGACCCCAATGCTATGAAACTAGAAATCAATCACAAGAAGAACACTGAAAAACATGCAAAGACATGGAAGCTAAAGAACGTGTTATTACACAATGAATGGGTCAACAATGAAATCAAGGAAGAAATCAAAAGATACCTTGAAACAAATGACAATGAAGACAAAACAATCCAAAATCTGTGGGACACTGGGAAAGCAATCCTCACAGGGAAATTCACAGTATTATAGGCCCATCTCAGAAAACAAGAAAAGCTCAAAGAAACAATCTAACTTCATACTTATAGGAACTTGAAAATAGACAACAAATAAACCCCAAAGTGGGTAGAAGGAAGTAAATAATAAAGATCAGAGCAGAAATAAACTGAACAGAGTCTAAAAACATGACACTAAACATCAATGAATCCAAGAGCTGGTTCTTTCAAAAAATAAATAAGTTTGAAAAATCTTTAACCAGACTCATCAAGAAAAAAAGAGAAAGGACCCAAATATATAAAATCTGAAATGAAAGAGGAGAAATAACAACTTACACCAAAGAAATTCAAAAGATAGTAAGAAAATATTATAACAATTATATGTCAACAAATTGGACAACCTGGATGAAGTGGATAAATTCTTAGAAACATACAATATGCCAAAACTTAATCAGGAAGAATCAGATGATCTGAATAGACAGATTGCATCGGTCTATGCACTTAGTGAAATTGAAGCAGTAAAAAAACTCTCAAGAAACAAAAGCTGCAGACCAGATGGCTTCACAAGTGAATTTTACCAAATATTCTGAGAGGAACTAACACCTCTCCTCAAACTGTTTCATAAAATTCCAGAGGAGGAAAGACATATAAATCAATAGAACAGGATAAAGAGCCCAGAAATAAATCCATGCCTTTAAAATTAATTGATATCTGACAGAGGAAGGAAATATACACAATGGCCTGAAGATAGTTTATTCAATAAAGGGTGTTGGAAAAACTGGCCAGGTACATGCAGAAAAATGAAACAACCACATTTGTACACCACACACAAGAGTAAATTCAAAATGGATTAAAGACCTAATGTTAGAGCTGAAACCAAAAAAACCCAGAAGAAAACACAGGCAGCAAAATCTTGGACATTGCTCTTAGAAATTTTTTATTGGATATATCTCCTGAAGCAAGAGGAACAAAAGAAAAAAATAAGCAAATGAGACTTTTATCAAACTAAAAAGTTTTTGCACAGCAAAGGAAATCATCAACAAATTAAAAAGACGACCCACAGAGCGGGAGAACATATTTGCTGATACATCTGATGAGGAGTTAATATTCAAAATTTATGAAGCACTTAGGAAACTCAACACCAAAAACCCAATCAACCCAATTAAAAATGGGCAAAGGACCTGAAGAGGAACTTCTCCAAAAAGGACATACAGATGGCCAATAGATGTATGAAAAGGTGCTCAATGTCACTAATCATCAGAGAAATGCAAATAAAAACTACAACGAGATACTGTCTCACACATGTCAGAATGGCTATCACTAATAAATCAAGAAACAAGTGCTGGTGAGTTTATGGAGAAAAGGGAATCCTTTTGCACTGTTTGTGGGAATGCAGACTGGTTCAGTCACTGTGGAAAGCAGTATGGCGATATCTCAAAAAATTAAACATAGATCTGCCTTTTGCCTCAGCAATCCCATGCCTGGGAATATATCCAAAGGAACTCAAAACACTAATTTGAAAGAACATAAGCACCCCTATGTTCATTGCAGTGTTATTTACAATCACCAAATGTTGAAGCCATCCAAGTGTCCATCAGTAGGTGAGTGGATAAAAGAACTATGGATCATTTACACAATAGAATACTACTTGGCCATAAAAAGAAGAAAGTTTTACCCTTTGTAACAGTGTTAATGGAACTGAAGAACATTATGCTAAGTGAAATAAGCCAGTCAGAGAAAGAGAAATGCCATATGGTTTCACTTATATATGGAATTTAATGAACAAACTAAACAAACAAAACAAAGACAGACTCATAGATTGAGAGCAGGTGACAGCTAATGGTGGGTAGTTAGGGGGTGAGGACATTAAGTAAAAAGAAAGAAAGACCCGTGGACATGGACAACAATGTCGTGATTGCTTGGGGGAGGAGTGTTTAAGGGGACCGATTGATAATGGGAGAAATATAATAAGTATTAAATAAATAAATCAACATAGCCTTAAAAATTCCAAATTACCTAGACTTTGTCAGATTTTTGCATATATGAAAACTGTTTCATTTGTGGTTGCTTTCTCTTTTTAAAAATCCTCTGGCTATTTATTTATGTGACAGTAATTACAAAAATAATATATAAAGCTAAATTAACAAATTGTCTTAAGGGAAAATTCTTATATGAGAATGGAGTGAAGAGGCATTTGATTTGATGGTCTTAACCAAAGAAATGTAAAACTTTGGTGCATATAAACAATAAATAAATATTAAAAATAAATAAATAAATAAAAACTTCCCCTCATGTTTTTTTCTTCTTTATGAGCAATATTTGCTCACATTATCCACTACTACTCCTTTTGTCTGAGAGTATGACTAGTTTTATATATGGCAGAGATCTGATCTTGTTCTCAGCAATTCATTCACAATATAATATACGAGGTGAGGCAAAAGTAGGTTTATAGTTGTAGAATATATATGGCATACTTTATCCATATATTACTATATATCAGTAATAATAAATATTAACTATTTACTCAATAATATGTATTTTATACAGGTACAACTGTAAACCTACTTTTGTCCCACCCTGTATTACAAGGGCTCAAATTACTCTTAGTCAATATTTAAAATATTAACACCACTGGCTTGGACCCTTTATCATTTACCCAATCCCTTAATTTAAAGTTTTTTAAAGATTTTTTAAAAGATTTTATTTATTTATTTTTAGAGAGGGAAGGGAGGGAGAAAGAGAGAGAGAGAGAGAGACATCAACATGTGGTTGCTGGGGGCCGTGGCCTGCAACCCAAGCATGTGCCCTGACTGGGAATTGAACCTGCGATGCTTTGGTTCGCAACCTGAGCTCAATCCACTGAGCTACGCCAGCCAGGGCCCTTAATTTAAATTTTGATCTCCTTGCTCTGATCTTTTATTTTAGCTCTTTCTCCTAATCTAATCACATCTTTTTCTAATTCCATGTCTACCTTCGTAAATTGAATTTACTTTCCTTTTCCCAAAAACATGTAGAGGGCCCAATTTGATTTTCTACTGGGGAAACATTAGTTAATACATATACATTTCAGGTGTAAAATATTATCATTCCATATGTTATCTGTATACTCTATTACATGCCCATCACCAAATGTCTAGTTTCCCTTTATTACCATATATTTGACCTTCTTTACCCAATTGCTATTTTCTTTCAACAAAAACTTTTCCATGACTGTTTACAATGACCAAAGATTAATGAAATTTTCTTTTACTTAAAATAGAAGTATGAGAACTACTTATTGCCAACTTTATGATCCCAAAATAAAATACTTCCCCTCAAATTATAGTGATAACAGAAACATGTTGGTCGTGTAACAAAAGTAGAGGTGTATTCTTCGGCAATGTTAAAATTATGTGAAATGAGCTGTGAAGATTAGAGATTTACCATCTTTTTCATCCTTTCTAATTGCATCCTGTCTCCTCATGTCCCAGACCTGGTGACAGAACCCCTTTGAAATTCCATGTGCCTGCTTTATCTAATGCATGCTCAACTGGAGTTCCCTCAAAATAAGAAAAGAGATCACATTACTCACCACCAAAAACAGTAAACTCTGAGTTAAGTGGGATGTTATTAATAACTACTTCAAGATAAAAAATGTAAAAGGTACTTTCCTGGAACAAAGAAAATATAATCCACCTAAAAATAAATAACATGTCAAAAGTTCAGGAGCGTAAAATAACATGTAGATTACTTAACATTTTTTCTTTCATCTTTTCTCCTCACTTATTCTCCTTCTTCTCCCTAAACAATATTTAAAATTTCAGATAACACATACTAGTTTACCCATCTCCTTGTGGGATACCTTTTTTCAAAATATTTAGTTTATGTTTTATTTTCTCCCCAATAGCTGCCCATATTCCTATTTTGGGTGAATACAGACTAAAAAGATTTTCTGTAGTTGGGCTTCTGTTTCAAACAGAAGAGAGGTTATCAACCTTGTATTTTTCTCCCCTGGTCTAGAGATTATTATTAGTCACATCACCCAACAATAATTTAGTTTTCTTATTTGAGGCAAATTCACTAGGCGGTTCTCACTTTTTTAAATTAAAAATATTAGACATCAAACTGCAAAATATATCTTAATTTTGTAATTTGTGTAATGTAACTTCTTTGGAAGAAGGCATCCATATCTTAGTGTGATTTATTTAATAAATACATATAACTACAAAAATATTAATTGCATGGGGAGAGGCAGCATCTCTTTGTTGAAATATAAAGGTGATTTTGACAAAGGGATCCCTATAAAGATATTATATTCTGTAATTTTAGACTAAAATAAAAAAGGGGGGGGCAGAGAAAATATTTCTGAAAGGGTGTTTTGACTCAGAATAAAAACAATGGAAGAAGTATTAGATTGGAAGTCTAGACATTAGTATTACGTTCTTGGCTTTCCCCATGAATATGGACAATTAACTTCTTTGGGTCTCAGTTATACAAAAGATGTTACATATTACTATGTCATTGGTAAAGTTCTCTAAAATTTTCTTCAGTAGTATTAGTTAATAAGTCTGTAAACTCTGGTGTGTTTTGACAATTAGAATTTCACTTGTGTCTGGCTTCATCTCTTGATGTAACTCTCAAAAGCCAATTTACATTAGGAGGCAGTAGTATCTGGTAGGAAGGAATGGGGCTTGCTCTCCATGTGGTCCTGATTAAGATTAAGATGTTAATTTGTAAACTTTAGTTTCCTTAACTGCAAAATATACATAATAGTACTATTTTGCCATTGTTGTGAAGATCACATCAAATAGTGCATGTGCTTAGTGTACTAATTAGCAAACAGTGTACTGCCAGTATTACTGTTATCATCATTTTTGTTTTCATTTATCTACAAGTGATGGCGTGTTAATATAGCATTAAGATAATCCAGGACTCAAAGGTCCCCATTATATTGATTCTAAAATGGAATGCTTCCCTTCACAAAATTGGACCCCTCACTGACCAGCAGACGTGCTGTGCTTTTCCCCATGGCTCTGAGTCTGCCTAGGCCAGAGCTACTCGCCTCCAGTCCTCTTGATGATTTTCAGCCTATGCAAGTGTGACCCATCCTCTGAAGCTCGGCTCAAATCCCACCTACTAAGTCAGCCCACACTGGTTGTTTCCTATCACTTGCAATACAAAATAATATCACACCTAATGAAGGGACACCTTGTGTTATTAGTAAACATAAGGGAAAGAGCTTGAGCTGTGGAGTTCACACACCTAGTTCCTAGAAGAGTTTTTTGTAACTAGGAAATGAGCTAAGTGATTTTGGAATATTCTTTAACTTCTCTGATTGTGTTTCCTGACATTAAAATGGAAACCATACTATATACCTGCAAGGGTTGTTCTGAATACTAAATGAAATAAACGTTCCAAGTACCCAATATAGGTTACAAGCTTAGTAAATGCTTATTTCTTCCTATTGCCTACTGCAGTAATCTATAAGAAATGTTGAGCTAAATATATAAAAATGTCTTATCCTGCCAAGAGAGAATGTGTCATTTAAAACAGTGATGATTCTTTTTAGTTTTTTATTACTAATTATAAATTCTGAATACATCATAAAGATTAAGTACACAATTATAATAAAATATTGGTCAGTTAGACAAAGTCTTCTTTTTGAACATAGAAAAAACAAAATAGAGCAAATCCACCTGTGGTTAAATGTACTCACTTCCCTAATAATATTTAAAAAGATGTGAGAAGCTTGATAAGAACAACATCAGTAGGTTTTGTAAAGATAAAAAAGATAATAATAAAATAATAAACTTAATCAAAATGAATACCACAAAATTCTATATAATTATTAAAGGCATATTGAAAATTTCACTCTGAGCCTCCTCATAAAATATGTAAACTCTTTTACTTATATTTCTGCCTACAAGTTTTCTATTGGTTCTGGAAGACTTCCTTGGAGTACCAGGGAAAAATATCTCGGCACTTCAAAATCAATGATTTTTGCCCCGGCCAACCTACATGTAATGAACATCTATCAAGTCCTTCTGGAGTTTATCTATATGCTCCACTCTACAAGATTAGATCAGTCAGCAGCATTCAAGTGTGCAAAGCTTCAATGAAAGTGGCTCTAGGGATTTACATGGCATTTTTGAAATAGCATTACTGAACCCTTATGGAAAAGAATCAGAGCTAAACTTGTGTGAAGATAGGCAGTTTTAGAAAGAGTCAACTTAATTTTATGCCAGGAGATAGTAGAGAAAAATCAGCTATGCCCAATCCTAACTGTCTCATTGGCTATTTTTGAAACAAGTACTGATATAGGATATATTGTAATCCTCTCTATGACTACTTTTTCATACTTTTTTCTCCCATGATGGAAATCTTTCCTTGGAAACCTATAAACATATTTTATTTTTCTTATGCATTCTTTATTCCTAAAAGTGTTATTTTGTACATGTATTAACATACCTCTTTATTTTACATATGGCATGGCAGGATGCTAAGACATTTAAACTACAATCTTGGTTAATTAGACTCTAGCTTATCTTAATTATTACTTTAATAATTTAATTTTAATAGAATGAGCAAGGTCTCAAAATGCAAAGCAATTTGGGGTGTGAATTTTAAAAAGCAACTTTTATAACATGCCTTGAGATAAGTATAGTTTATTTTGCTAATTTAAAACTGAATAGTCCTTTAATAGTTTAATTATCGGTATCAGCAAATGATGACTCCTTGGTCATATTTTCCTTAGCTGTCAAAGAAAGATGAAATTACTTTTAGTGTCTTCACGGAAGCAAGAAAGTGGACCAACTCAGTATTTTCCATGTGTGACTGAAAAAAAATTGTTTTGTGGTCAAGCATGTTTGGGACACATGGGTTAAAACAAGATAGACATTTATTTTATCTTAAGGAATTCTCAAAGCTTAAATTCCATGGTTAATCAGGGACTTCTAACCAAAACCACACATTTCTTGAATATGCTGATTAAGTTTTCTTGAGTAGCTTTCCCCGATAGTAGAAATTTGTTGACTCTAACTTGCCAAAATGACTTCTCAATGTTTGTAATGCTGTCCCAGTATGGTGGGGATTCAGAAGACTTTGACATATTTTTATAGGAAGGGCCTTTGCTTGAGAGACACTGTTGTTTTCATTCTAACAACTAGAATTGTGTGGATAGTTCTTGGAAATAAGATTGACCAGCTAGACACAGAGATCCTATATGTGGGACAGGAAGACTTAAAGAAGATAAAGTAAAAAACCAAAATAAATGAAGAAGATACAGTCACATTTACCACAGGGTCAGAATCAGAGGGTAGTGATGACATGAGGTGATTGAGTCCAGAATCGTTCACTCATTTCTTCCAACCCAGTGCTATTTTAGTCCATTTGAGCTGCTTTAGCAAATACCACTGACAGATTGTTTATAAACATCAGAAATCTATTTCTCACAGTCTTGGAGGCTGAAGTTGAAGATCAGGGTGTCAGTATGGTTGAGTGAGGGCCCTGGTGACAGATTTCTTGCTGTATCAGGTGATAGAAGGGAGGAACTAAGAATCTCTCTGGAGACTCTTTTATAAGGAACTAATCCCATTCATGAGGGTTTTTCACCCACAACCTAATCCACTTTCTGAAGCCCTCACCTCCTAATACCATCACTGTGGGCATTAGGTTTTCACCATATGAATTTTGAAGGTACAGAACAATTCAGACCATGGCAGTGGCTAAAAGGAAACACTACCATATGAGTAAAATCTAAAGTAACTGTTTTTTTTTAACTTTTCTCTAACCCAGAAGATTTAAATTTTGGCTGTGTAACAAGGATGATTAATGAACATTGTCCTCACTGGGGATTTTGGGTCCACATAGTAGCCCAAATGGTGATTCAAAAAAGGCTTACATGTGCCCTGCAGAAATGGTAAGTGTACAGCTTCAGGATAAAATTTCAAAACACCAATGAATTCCCCTTATATTTTTTTTGTAGTTGGGTCTTTGACCCAGATGCTAATGACAAATAGAATCAAAAGTGGCTTTGTTGTTCTTTTTTCTTCCTCCTACTCCTTATATCTGGAGAACAAAAAGGTGGGAGGTAAGAAGTGTGGGAGTTTTTATTCATTTGCTTACAGCTGGATATAGAAGTCCTTAGTGGATAGAGAACTCAAGTCAACATGAGAATGGCAGAAAAATGATCACTGAGTCATTCATGTATTCATTCATTCAACAGATATATTGGTAACTACTCTTAGCTGTGCATTCTTCTAGGCCGTGGGAAAATTTTAACAAAGCACAAAGACCCTAATATAACAGATTTTCTATGAGTGTTTAGGCAGACTAACAACAATCTATGTAATAAAATATACAAAATAATGCATAAACTGTCAATCAATGGATTTTGAAAAGAAAATATATGTAATGATAACAGAATAGAATACAAAGTGATATTTATTTATTTATTATAATTTAAGGAAAAGCCCCTATTGTATTAAGTAAGAAAGTAAGCCATCCAGGTATCTTTAACAGCAAATAAGGAATTTTGAGGCTTGTTCTCTGGGAGTGTAAGGAATTCTGTATTTTTGAACAGTATGAGCAATGAAAAGAAAATGAGAGCTGAGATTAGACTGAAAATCAGGGACAGCTCATGTAGGGTCATTCAGGTAATGGTAAAACTTTGGTTTTTACTTCAGATGAGATAGGAAACCACTGAAGATTTTATGCTGACGAGTAGCACTTGCCTAATGTTGCTGTTAGTTCCAGGTCCTGGGTTCACTTTTTCTCTTCTTTTTTCTTTCTTTTTAAAAACAAAGACTAGTTAGGTTGAGCTAGAATTACTTTATTACAAGTCAAAATTCTTGAGGAAGAATTCTGATTTTCATTTTCTTGTCTTTTGCCTCACAATTAAAAGATGGCCAACACAACACCAAGTGTCACATACTTACGTGTCAAAGTCCAAAGGCAGGAAGGAAGGGAGGCTTCTTCCGATATTTTTTTTCTTTTGATTGGGGAAGAAAATCTTTCCCAGAGAACTTCCATGCACATACTCTCAGGTCACATTGGTAAAAATTCAGCCCTATGCTACTCCAAACCCATACATAGCAAAAGGGAGCAGCACTCACTTGAGTGACACATTACATACGTTCTACTCTTGAAGCTGAATCTACCTTTTTAAACACAATGTCTCCTCACGGATTTTTGACTAAACAGCTCTCAGTGTCTGCCACATATGTAAAGAGAGATCAGTGTCTACCAAACAGATGAAGGAAAGAGAAAAATGATATAGATCTTCAGTACAGTCCATAAAAGAAGGCTACAAACAAATGTTGACTATTACTAAAGTCCTTTCTCTCCTCATTTTTCCCACATCCTGATTCTGTGGCTTCTTTGTGTTTTTTTTATGGTTATTAAGCATTTCAGAAATCTGCTATTCCCAAAGATATTGGTCTTTCCCAAGTTATTTCCCAACTCATTTGGTTTACAGGGCTTACTAAATATGCAAGTTTAAAATATTTGTTTACTTAACTTTAGGCATTTTGTCATTGGGTCATCCCTTTGCTAATTCTAGATTGATCTAAAAGATAATAATTACTCTAGAATGATAGGCATGCCTAGTTTTACCTCAGGAAAACTGGGACTATCCCAGTGAAAATGGGGCATATATTCATCCACTAATGGGAACTACACTTGTTTTCCTTATTCATGCGGAAACCCATAAATTATACATTGAACTTGCAAAGCCTTTGTTAAGGTAGGGAAAGTGGAGCCTGCTTGGATATGGTCTGCTTTAAATTTTAGTTCTCTCCCAGTTTGCTCCCTACAGACATAAACATATGATATGGCATTTGTTTTGTTGCACATATTTCCTGTGTAGGATTGCTAATTATACCTGAGGGAACAACAGACCTCCCTGCAAGTAGAAACATGATGTGGTGAGAGTGATAAACTATTGAGCTAGACCTACACATGGAGAAGAAAGATGGAAGAAATCAAGGACTGTAAACAATTCTAAAAATTGTCTTAGAATATACACTGACACTTCAAGACAGATCTCTTAGCTCCATTTTTCTTGACATTTATGTGCAATACTCCTTTCCTCTGAAATCTCTGCATTTTGCTCATGGTGGAAGATGCACAACTATTTCTAATATATGCACGCTCACCATGAGCACTGCCCTGCTGCATGCAGCTGACATTCTTCTCTGCCCAGAACACTGCTCTGAAATCAGCAGTTAGAGACACAAAAATTTTTCAGCATCTAAATGTGTAAGATGGACATTGAAGATATGATGCTGAGGAAGATAAACATGCTTCTTACCCTCATGTACCTTTATTTCTAACACAGAGAAATTGTGACTTTAGATATGATACTGTGAAGGAGAAGTTCAGAATTCTATGGCTGCTTGTAATTAGCTGACTCCACTTAGCCAGGACACCAGATAAACTAGTTTATGTACTAAGGATTATAGCACCACAATAAAAATAATGACCATTTATTGAGAGGCTACAGTATGTGAAAATCACAGTATATATAAGAATCTTGAATCGTTACCAAATTCAGAGGCATGAGTAGTCTTATCACCATCTTGCACATGAAAAATCTGTGGCTCTGAAAGATAATATGACTTCCACAATACTACATGATTGGTAAGTAGCTGGGGTTAAACTTTGTATCTGTGTGGATTCATAGCCCTCATGTTTTCCATTGTGCTGTATACTTAGTTTTCCTGAATATCAGTCTCTTCATGTGTGAAATGAAGAAACTGAGGTGTAAAGATCTAACCCATTGGTTTGCAGTAAGGATTGCATGCTATGATAGATATATGAAATAAGCTTGGTACAGTGAACAGGTTAGACCTCTCAAACCTCTTTGATGTCTACATCCAGGAAACAAAGTATTTCAGGGGCATTTTCCTTCATACTTTTCATGACTTTGTCATCTTTCAAATTGTAGCACTGATCACATTTCTACAGCCTACCTCTTCCCTTCACCACCCATGTTTTGTGTCCTCATTCCTAATAAACAAGAATAAGAAGGAGGAGGAGGAGGAGGAGGGGGAGGAGGGGGGAGGGGAGGGGAAGGGGGGGAGGAGGAAGAAGAAGAAGGAGGAGAAGAACAGAATAGTACCATAGACGACATCAGTTAAGCACTTACTAAGTTCTATATATTATATAAATATCTAGTTTAATCTAAGGAACCTGTGTGAAAGACACTTTTTTCATATTCACAGAAGAAAAAACTAAGACATGGCAAGCTTAATGAGTTGCCCATGGTTACAGCACAGGTAGGTATATGTTGGAGCTGGATTGCATCCCCAGATTCCTTATAACCATGCTCATCACTTCTGCTGGTATTAGACTGCGGTAATTCAAAGAACATCCCATGAGTTTAAAATGTACTTACATTCAGATGCTTCTCAATCTCATACAATTAACATAGATTGGGCAGTAGAAGGTTGGAATAAAAACTATTCTCTCCACTAAGCTTGCTTACCTAAATAAGCTCTAGTTTACAGTCATAGAAGCCATTTTAAATGGAAATAGACGCTTTGGAAAATTTAAAGTTGCATGGGGAGGTCAACATGTGCTCTCAGAGCACAGGCAACAATTCCTGCCAAAAAAACCCCATAAAAGACAATTTTGTGTATGAAAATGGTAAAAATACAGGGTGGGCAAAAGTAGGTTTACAGTTGTGAGTATGTGAAACAGAAAGTTTCATTTTGTAATATTATTTGTTAATTATTCTATTTTCCATATGAACAATTATAAACCTACTTTTACCCCACCCTGTATAAAGGAAACAAAAGGAGCCACAGTTATGGTGGAAAATTTAGTGATTTGACAGAGGTTGGAGGGACTGTAAGGGGAAGAGAAAGGCTGAGATGGTTAAGGAACATCTAGTTCCAAAACCATGAAATCAGTCAGGCCGCAGTGGAACTGGCCAGGGTTTGAGCGTGCAGGAAACCAAAGTTGTTTTTTCAGTAATTTATTTTGAATACAAAACTAGAAGTACCTCACATTCAGAAAGCCACATTCTGAGTGCTCTGAGGTGGTGGGGAATGTCCTCTGATCAGAACTTAAGCAAGTGCCTAGAGAAATCAGGGGAGAATGAAAATATATTTTATTTATAATTCCTGGGTAATTAAGAAGGGGCAAAGAAAAAAAACAAATATATTTGTAAACTTTTATTACAATAATTTATTCTATATCAGGTCAATAAACATAATATGTAACAACAATATATAATTTTCTCCAGAATTTGTCATATTTTAATAAGGTCAGTGAGTCTCCCTCATAGCTTTGAGCTTGCTGTGAGCCCCTGGGCTCCAGAAACTTGTGGATAATTTTCTGTCCACTTTATGTCTCTAACTTGATGTGATGGTGGCTTCCTGCTACTGCTAATCGACAGCTACCTCACTGGCCCCCTGTCCTACTCTCAGTGCCTCCAGTCATCTGTGTAATTGAATCCCTACATTTAATTTCCTCTGTTGCAACTTCAGTGTCCTTAAAACATTTCTCTGTTACTAAGGGGATAGATTCATTAGTTTTCAATGGCTGCTGTGACAAATTACTACAAACTGGGTGGCTTAAAACAACAGATATTTATTTTCTGACAGTCAGAACATAATAAGTCTAAAAAAAGATGCCAGTATAGTTGGTTCCTTCTGGAGACTATGAGGGAGACTCTGTTTCATGCTTCTCTTTTAGCTTCTGGTGGTTGCCCACAATTCTTGGCATTCTTTAGCTTGTATATACATCATTTTGATCTGTCTCTATCTTCACATGGCTTTTTCTTCTGTGTTTCTCTCTCTCAACTCTTCTTCTTTCTCTTATGGGGAAGACATTCAGTCATTGGATTAAGGGCCTACCCTCAATCCAGGATGATTCCATCTTGAGCTTCTTCATTATATGTGCAAAGACCCTACTTCCAAATAAGGTCACATTACCAGGTACTGGGAGTTAGGAGTTGACCATATCATTTTGGGGTCACTGTTCATCTCACTATGGGGTTTCTCTCTTTTTCTGCTTGAACTACAAGAGACACAGAATGGCCCATGCTCTCATATTCTAAAGTGGCATTGTCCAAGAGAACTTTCTATGATGATGGAAATATTTTATGCCTGCACTGTCCTCTTCACTAGTCATCTGCCATATGTGGCTACTAAGTACTTGATATATGGCTAGTGTAACTAAGGAAATAAATTTTTAAATTTATTTTATCTTAATTAATTGAAGTATAAACAGTGGCAAGTGTCTGAAAGCCATCACATTGAGCAGAGCAGTTTCTTAGGGAAAATGGATACACGCTAACCATATTAATTCAATGTAGTGAGCATTATAAGAGCTGGCACTGAAAGTGTTGTCAGTGATAAAGTCACAAAAGCAATGACACAGGAATGGGACTTCACCAGGCTATAAAGGGGCTTTCAGTTACCAAAACACTATGTATGAAGACAGAGGAGAGAGGGAAATTTTACACAACATCCAGAGGAAGGGCCCCTGGAAGAAGTGAATATGCAAAAGCAAATTTTAGATAACTCAGTTACCAAACTAGAGAATGTGAACTTTGTCCATGGTTGTAAAACATGGGAGTGAAATGTTCATTTTTATTTTTATTTATTTTCCCTAGCTTTATTGAGGTATAACTCACCAACAAAATGTGTGTATGGTTATGATGTACAACATGATTTAATATATATATACTTTGTGAAATGATTACCATCATCAATCTAATTAACATCCATCACTTCACATAGCTACCATTATGTGTATATATGTGTGTGATAGAGAGAGAGGGAGAAGGAGAGAGGAAGAGAGAGAACACAAGATCTACTCTTTTAGCAAATTTCAAATATACAGTACAGTATAATTAACTATTTCATTTTAGAATGTCTCATGATAGGGTTTCCAAAGCAAAATGAAAGGAAAAAATAAGAAAGTGCAGCAGTGGTTTTCCATTTCCTTCTACTGTGCAATGTGTGGGTCCAATTTGCACGTGCTCCGGTCTATGTTGTCACATCATCAAACACCCACAAAACAACCACCCCTGCAGGTCTAGTCCCACACTAGAAGGACACACAGTAGTTGATGTGAAAGGCTAGAGGAAAGTATGATACTGTACAACACATACAATCAGAGCATGGAATACAAAAGGCATGAAGCAAGTTAACTGGAACTGTAAAGCAAGAAGTGGAACGTCTAAGCATTGCAACCTTTGGTGTCAGCAAACTAAGACTAGAATGGGACATTTCCAGTCAGGCAATCACAAAACATTCTCCTCTGGAAATGACACATTCTGAAGAAAGGGAGAGGCTTTTACTGAGGCAAGATGTAGTACAAACAGGTAGAGTGTACACCACAAGGTCTGATCAAATAATGTCACTCATACCACTAGGAAATTTTATGAACATGACCATCACGCAAGTCTATGGTCCAACTAGAGAAGCTGAAGAAGGTGAAAGTGAAAGCACTTGTGTAAGTATCAAAGATGAATTTGATTACATAACAAAACGAGGCCCACTGATAATTATAGGTGGGTGAAATGCAAAATAGGAAATACAACAGAATCAAAATTATCAGAAAATTTGGCCTGAGGTCAGAAATGAAGCAGGAGATGGGCCCATAGGTTTCAGTGAAGTGAACAACTTGTCCATTGCAAACCCATGCTTTAGACAAGCATACAGACAACTGTGCACATGAGCATCACCGGATGACAGACACAGAAACTTAATAGACTATGTAATTGGAAGCAGGAGCCAGAGAAGGTGTATTCTTTCTGCCAAAACAAACCAAAAGCAGATTGTGGTACTCACCACAAGCTGTTAATATGAAACATTAGATGAAAGCTGAAAAAGAGCACCAACAATATTGTATTGCCAAAATATAACATACACATAAAAGCAGACTTGCAATGTTAAACTTAATTGACTAAGAAATTAATGGACTAAAAGTAGAAATATTATTGGAAAAGAATGTGAAAAGGTAATGCCAAAAGTACAAATGGAAAGAAAAATCTAGGTGTGTGACAAAAGAAACACTACAAAGGTTTACAGACAGGTGAGAAGCAAAAGTAAAAGGTGACAAAAAGCAGGGTCACCTCGTGAAAGTAGTTTTTCCATGACCATCAGGTAGAGAGAAAGAGAACTATTATAATAGCTAATGCAAGAACATAAAAGAGAACAACAATAAAGGAAAAACAAAAGTTTTTTACCAAAAGATTCAAGAAATAAAAGGATAATTCAAACCTATACAAGGAATGCTGAGTGACCAATAAGGAGGCATGTTATCTGACCTGAAGAAAATAAAGGGAAAGTGGAAACAGTATACTGAAATCTACACAGAGAGACAAAAGGATGATAGATACCTTTGAAAAAGATTTCTATGAGGAAGAGTCTGTAATTCTAGAAAGCAAATTAAAAGCTCTCTTGAATATCTTGGGAAGAAATAAATCAGCAGGGGAAATGGGATACCAATAGAATTATTTCAAGCCACAGGGACTGAATTTATCAAAACGCTAACCAGAATATGTTAACAAATATGTGAAAAATAGGCTCTAGACTGTGAACATTTAGTATGCATCCCAATTATCAAGAAAGGAGATGCAAAGAAATGCAATGATTATAGAACCATTGGTCTAATTTTTTCATGCAAATGAAGCGATGATCAGGGTGTTGCAACAAAGGCTTCTACTTTCTATGGAGCAAGAAATGCTGGATTTTCAAGTTGGATCCAGAAAAGAAAGGCACTTGAGGTAAAATTGTAAACATGCATTGAGGATTGGAGTGCTCCAAAGAATTTCATAGGTTTACTCTATGTTTTATGCACTACAGTAAAGTTTTTGACTACATGAATCATGAAAAGCTTTGGGTTGCTTTGAAAGAAATGGGTATCACTCATCACCTGCTTGTCTCATGTGTAACTTGTATTTTGCACAGGAAGCCACTGTCAGGACAGAACAGGGAGAAGCAGAATGGTTTTCTATAGGTAAATGCATCAGGCAAGGGCATTTTTTCTCCCTATTTGTTTAATCTGTATACAGAACACATCATACAAAAAACTGGGCTAGATTCAGAGGAAGGAGGAGTAAAAATTGGTAGAAGAAATATCAATAACTTAAGATATTCAAATGACACCAAGTTACTGGCAGAAAGTAGCAATGATTTGAAAAGAATTCTGATGAAAGTGAAAGAAGAAAGTGCCAAAGCAAGACTGCATTGGAACAGCAAGAAGACAAAAATTATAACTACAGAATAAATATACAACTTTGGCATGGATAATAAAGACATTGAAATTGTTAAGGATTTTGCCTACTTTGGTTCAGTTGTCAATGTTAACGGAGACAGCAGCCAAGAAATCAAGAGCAGTCTGAGAAATGGAAGAATTGGGAAAGATCACCAAGGGCAAAGATGTGTCATTAGAGACCAAAGATAAGGTCATCCACAACCTCATATTCCCAACTAGTATATATGATGCAAAAATTGGACTGTGAAGAAGTCTGATAGGAAAATAAATTGAAATAGTGATGTTAGAAGATAGCTGTATGAGTACTCTGTTAGAAAGATAAACAAGTGAGTGCTAGAACACATTACACCTAAAATATTGTTTAAGGCAAAAATGATAAAACTAAAGCTGTCCTACTTGGGCCGCAGATGAGAAAGTAGGGTTCTTTGGAAAAGACAACAATGCTGGGAAAAATAGAAGGAGAAGGAAGAAAGGAAGACCAAATATGAGAGAGACTGACTCCATAAGAGGGAGGTAGGCAGGAGTCTACAGGAGCTGAGCAGAGCTGTTGAGGACAGGACGTTGTGGCCATCACTCAATCACAGGGTTGCTAGGAGTCGGAGCTGACTCAACACATATAACACAAACACAGTATTGACTATAGTCACCATGTTGTATATTAGATCTCCAGAATTTATTCATCCCATATAGCTGAAACTTTGTACACTTTGGGCAACAGCTCTCCACTTCCTTTACTCTTAGCCCCTGGCAACTATCATTTTACTTTCTGCTTTTATAAGTATTATTCTTTTAGATTCCACATATGTGATCATACCGTTAAAAAAGTAGCCTTACCTGACAGCAGAATGGAGGGCGAACTGGAGCAGAGAGAGTCTAGAACAAACTTTCCTGTTCTCCTTCTCCTCTAAGAATCTATAAGGTATGTGCCAAGCACTATAATTATACAGTTTTGAAAGAAAAGGAAACTGTGTTAAATTTACATGAATTGTGTACATGTTTCTATTCTTACGTGCAAGCTGGTTAGTCAAGGCATTGGATTCTGTAGAGCCTTAAAGCCTTAAAAAATCTGAAATACTATGTACAATATGTAAAAAATAAAAATGATAAACCCCCTGAGGTTGCTCACTTTCTACCTAGAATCACTTTGAGAGTTGGCAAAGCTGTCCACCTTTCAGTTGTAGGCTTTTTGCATTTGGTTACAGCAGTAATTCCTCTTGTAATTCTTGGCTAATGCATTAGCATTCATGGTAATTTCTGCATTAGACAGGCTCTACCGTGCGTACTGATGGTTTCTGCTCTGTAATTGTAGGGATCCTCATTAATCTAAAAGAATATTATGACATAGCAAGCTTACAGGAGAGACACTTCATGACTGACACAAAAAAAGGCTTAAATTATGCTGCTTTTGATGATGAGAGATGCAGAGCTGCATTTTTTTAACTTTGGCAAAATTAGGATTTAGCAGCTGTAAGAAAATTTCTTGTATAATAAAAGTGGATGGCATTCAAACACAACCAATTCCAGGCCTGTCTTGAGGAAACCTTTAATTTTAAGAAGAGATTAAAATTCCAAAGCTGTTTTCTTGTGGCATTTTTATTGATAAACCTGCATTTAAAGCAGAGTTTTTACAAATGCATGAGATGCACATAGCCAGAATGTACCACATTAGAAGCTGCTGAAAGCTCATGGAATTTTACAGATTGCTCTGGACAGTCTCCAAGATGTGTTAGGACATGTGTTAATTTTTTACACTCATCCCTACTTGATGAGAAAGAATTGACTTTAGGGGTATAGGTTTTCCTTTGTAAGCAAAGTAAAGACTGTTTGCTTTTTTATAACTGTAAAAAAGGAAAAGAAAGGTGCAGTTATATATATATATATATATATATATATATATATATATATATATAAAAGATTTTATTTATTTACTTTTAGAGAGGGAAGGGAGGGAGACAGAGAGAGAGAAATATCAATATGCAGTTGCTGGGGGTCATGACCTGCAACCCAGGCATGTACCCTGACTGGGAATCGAACCTGCCACACTTTGGTTCGCAGCCTGAGCTCAATCCACTGAGCTACAGAAAGGTGCAGTTTTAAATTTAGACAAAATAAATAGAAAAAGGACTTCCTTCTAGTATCTTCTCTCTGTATATAAGCTCCCATCCATATAGTTCCCACAGATGACTTGCTATGTGTACAGTCTTAAACATTTAGACTTGTTTTATTTTTACCCATGAGGACATTGAAACCCAGAAAAGTAGTGACTCTTCATGATCATTGATTCTTGGTGGCAATGTAGAGAAAAAAATGAGCCTTGATTTTCGCTTTTTTAGGTCAGTACTTTTTGGCAACAATGTGCCAAAACAAATGAGTCAATAATTAGTTAATATCTACAGTGCCTATTATTGTGTTGGACATCAGAAATTGATTTGACACTAAGAACTTTGTAATTCTTTTGGGAAAATGAAACTAGCACACATGAAATTTTGTTCAACATCCTTAGTCACTAGAGAAATGCAAATGAAAACCACAATGAGGTATCACCTTGTACCTGTGGCTATCAACAAGAAGACCAGAGAAAACATGTACTGACAGGGATATGTGGAAAGAAGACTCTTCTGCACTGTTGATGGAAATGTAAATCAGTTCAGCCGCTATGCCAAACAAGGTGGAAGTTTATCAAAAAATTAAAAATAGAACTAACATATGACCTAACAATTCCTCTTCTGAGTATATGAGGCCTGTCCAGAAGGTACCCAGCCATGTAAAATGAAAAATAGAGATACTTATTGAAGAAGATACAAGAAACATTGTACATAGGACAGTGACACCTCAGTCTCCTTCAAAGTAGGCACCTTGAGACCTCACACAGTTCTATTGACCATCAGCTGCCCCATCATATTTTCCTGAATCTCATGAACAATCTAAAATCTCTTCCCTTTTAAACACATTTGAAAATAAATTTTAGTTTTGGAAAAAGCCAGATGTCACAGGGTGCCAAATCTGGGCTGTAGGGGGACTGAGCCATCTGGGTAATGTGATGTTTCCCAAAAAAACTCTGAATAAGATGTGATGCATGAGCAGGTGTGTTGTCATGATAAAGCTGCCAATTGCCAGTTACCTGTAGATGTGGCCTTCTGAATCATCTAAATAGTTTCCATGGAGGAATGTTCAAGCTTAACATGAAATATGATGCAGAGTTATTGCTCTACTAGCTCAGTCATTTTGAATGTGATGGCCACACATTATGCATGTTCCCTCAACAGTGCCTACTGACCCACTGACTAGCACAGTGAAGTTGTCATTGTTCAAGCATATGTATTCCAGTATACTCTCCGTGGCTGCCAATGTGCATCGATGTGATGCAAACCTTTTTTATTATATTAACAATGGCTGGACTTTTTCTGGACAGACTTCATATATGTAAATAGAATGAAAATAGAATATTGAAGAGATATCTGTACTCCCATATTTATTGCAACATTATTCACAATAGCTAAGACATGGAAACAACCTAAGCATCCATTAATGCATGAGTTAACAAAGAAGATATGAAACACCAATTCAAAAGAACTTATGAACCCCTCTATTCATAGCAGTGCTAGTTAAAATAGGTAAGTCCTAGAAATAGCCTAAGTGCCCATCAGTAGATGAGTGAGCCAAAAAACTGTGGTACATTTACACAATGGAATCCTATGAAGCAGAAAGAAAGAGGAAATTCCTCCCTTTTGTGACAGCATGTATGGAACTAGAGAATATTATGCTGAGTGAAGTAAGACAGTTGGTGAAAGGCAAATACCATGTGATGTCACTTACAAGAGCAATCTAATGAACAAAATAAACTAAAGAGCAAAGTAGAACCAGAGGCATGGAAATGTGGAACAAACTAACAGTGGCCAGAGGGGAGAGGGTGGGGGTTAATGGTGGAAAGAAGGGGAAGGGACTAATCAAAGAACATGTATGAATGACCTATGGACATGGACAATGGGGTGGGGATTAACTGTGGAGCGGAATATGGGCTGGGCAGAAGAGAGCAGAGGGGGGAAAATTGGGACAACTTTAATAAAGTAACAATAAAAAAGATATGTGTGTATATTTACAATGGGTTATTATTCATTCATAAGAAAGAAGGAAATCCTGTCATGTGACAACATGGATGGACCTTGAGGGTTTTGTGCTTAGTGGGGTAAGTCAAACAGAAAAAGACAAACCCTGTGATATCACTTACATATGGAATCTAAAAATGCCACATGCCTAGAAACAGAGAGTACAATGGTGGTTATTAGGAACTGGTGAGGTGTGAATTAGAGAGATGTTTAAAGGTATAAACTTGAAAGTAGTAGGTGAGTAACTTCTGGGGATCTAATGCACAGCATAGTGATTATGGTCCACAACACTGTATTATAAACTTCAAAGTTGCTAAGAGACTAGATCTTACTTGTTCTCTCCACACACACATACACACACAAAAGCAATGATAATTAAGTGATGTGATCTTTGGTGGTAATTTATTGCAATACATAAATGTATTGATCAACACATTGTATGCGTTAAACTTACAGTGTTATGTGTCAGTTATGCCTCCATTACAAAATGGTGGTAACCACAGCAATGCTTTACAGATATAATTCCATTTAATTATGAAAACAATTCTGGACTACACTCTACAGCTGAGGAATCAAATACAAACACATTAAATTGATGAAAGTCACAAAGCTGGTAAGTATGGTGCTGGGATTAAATCTAAACCATCTGATTGCGGAGCGCAGACACTTAACCTGTGATCTCCTGACAGCTGATGTAATGTGGGTCCTAGAGGGGAAGGTGTCAGTCTAAGCTGGGACTGTAGATGTAGCTGGCATAAGTGCACAGAACCTGAGCAGAGTCTTGAAGGTGCAGAGACCTTGATAAGCAGCAGAAAGGAGTTTATTCCATGTTGGGAGAAGGGAATGATGCTATCCAAGGAACATAGTGGAGTAGGGGAAGGGATTGTATAGGCTGATCCTATGTAATAGGCTCTGAGCGAGGCAAATAAGCTAAGGCACACTACCTCAACTACAGAAATAATGCATTGATAACTGTCAACAACGACTTATTGGACACACCTATGCATTTCTGCTTAGGAATGTGATATTCCGTTAAACTTTTCCCATTATTTATCAACTCCAGTGGAATTTGTTTCAAACTAAGGATTGCAGTGATTGTAGGTCAACTTTCTCTCTGCTTCTGAGAGAACATATGGAAATGTGGGACAGTGTCTCTTATGGATGATATCACCTCACCATAAGGACACACTTATGCAAATCAAGTCTTGAGGAACTTGTTGAATTTCACATATGCAATTGATAGGGCTTCTCCAAGAACAGGTGCCCTTTTGCCACTCCAGAAATATTTTGTTATTAGAAAGAAGGTAAAAAATACACTCCCTCCCTAGTAAATCAGTTCTGTGTTGTAAGTCCTGAGGCCAGTGGGAACATATTACATTAGTTATCATCAAACTCTGAATATTTCAAAACATAACTAAAGGTGGATACTCTACATATACTCTAGAGAAGCATACTCAATGGTAAACTAATATCATAACCAATGCTGTATACTTGCTTTCCCTTTAGAGGGACTTCCCTCTCATTACAGGGACTTCCTTTCCAAAGGGACTAATGTTATTGAAATTTTGTATTTTTTGCTTCTTGTCAAGCTCCACACAACTTTTATCACTGTTGCAAAGAAGGGAGTATATGTGTTTTCTACCTTAACTTTTTATGACAATAACCCATTATCCCTTGTATTAAGCAACATATAAAAGCATAAAGAAAGCAATGGATTTTCTGTTTTCTAGACATAATCACTATCAACAGGACTCCAAAGACAGTTTTTCTATCTAAAGAAATGGGTGGATAGGTATATAGTAATAACTTTATAAAAACAATTGATACTACATACATCTTTAAAAATAATAGGTGGTATATAACATTTTCACTAGCATTTAACAGAAGAAATATGTTATAATAAAAGGATGCAATCTTCAGATTTCATGTAAACCTTTTTCCCTCTTTCTTTTTGCTGCAAGAGTTATTATTTCTATAAACTCTAAAGGTAAAAGACCATAAAGAATTAAAATTGAAGTAATGTTATTTTTTAATTTTTTAAAATTACATTATTCAGTTTAAATCAGTAGAAATGAAAGTAAAGTAAAGTATGGGTCATTAGCACTCTTAGTCTTAGTATTTTTAAATTGCTTTTCTATTTTTATTTATAAGATTTACATTTTATTCTATGATCATAATTCTTATACTTGTTTAGTGCTAATTCTGTAGTTAAAAGAATTAATGTTCACTAATTGCTTCTCAATTCTGGTGTTCTTTATTTCTGATTTAGCTATTGGTTGGATAGATTTCATCATCCTCCCTTCCCATCTGCCGGCAACAGGCTTACATAACCTATATTCCCTGAGATTTTTCTTATTTGAAAAAAATTTACCAATTGCCTTTCTACTCTTAGAGTGTTTTCCACCCACAGTGGCTGTATCAGTTTACATTCCCATCAACAGAGCACAAGTGTTCTTTTTTTTCATATTGTCTCCAACACTCATTATTACTATTTTGATGATATCTCTTCTAACAAATGTGAGGTGGTATCTCACTGTTGCTTTGATTTATATTTCCCTAATGATTATTGATGTTGAACATCTTTTCATTTTTCTGTTGGCCATCTCTGTGTCTTCTTTGGAAAATGTCTATATAAGTCCACTGAATATTTTTTAAATTGGGTTATTTGTTTTATTACTATTGAGTTGTATATGTTTCTAATATATTTTGGATATAAACTCCTGATTGCACATGTGGTTTATTCTTATAACTGATTTCTAATTTCATACCATTGGATCTGAAAAGATGCTCGACATGACTTCAGTCTTTTTAAATTTATTAAGGCTTTTTTGGAGGCTAACAAATGATCTATCTTGGAAAATGTTTCATGTGGACTTGAGAAGAATGTGTATTCTTCTGCTGTTCAATGGAATGTTCTTTATGTATGTTAGGTCCATTTGGTCTATAACATTAGTCAAGTCCACTGTTTTCTTATTGATTTCAGTCTGAATGATCTATTCACTGTTGAAAGCAGAGTATCAAAGTCCCCTGTTATGATTGTATTGTTGTGTATTTTTCCTTTCAGACCTACTAATGTATTTTTATATATTTAGATACATCTATGTTGGGTGCATGAATATGTATAATTTTATATTCTCTTGATGAGTTGACTCTTTTATGATTATTTAATTACCTTCTTTGTCTCATGTAACATTCTTTGTCTTAAAGTCCCTCAGGTGGCATGGGAACCAGACAATTATACTAGCTCCTTCTAGGGCATTTTATTGGAGTTGCCAGAGGGAAAAGACATGATTGTGAGTGCTTGCACACCTATCAAGAAAGGGAGGGGGAACATAGTCAATACTATCGTAATAAGTTTACATGATGACAGATGATTGCTAGAACTAGAGCAGGTGATTGCATTGGAAAGTATAAAAATGTTGATCACTATATTGTACATCTGAAACTCATATAACTAATATAGGGTTGTATACCAACTTTAATAAAAAAATTAAGTAAAAAATAAATTTAAAGAAGAGTTACTTTGTTGTTTTCTATAGTCTTGGGGGTCTTCTAACAGAAGCCCATTGGTTTTCAGAGCAAAGTGTTTCAGGATCTGATGTTTTCAGTGGAGTCTTAAAAGTAAGAGTGTTATATGTGGCATTCAAACCCTTTGTTTCACAGGGAGAAACTAAACATTGAGGATCCCCTCTTTACTGTATGGTGCTCTGTTGGGGGTGGGATTCAGAGCAGGAATGTGTCTCATCTTTTCCTACCTGGTTTGATGTATTTTCTTATTCATTCTATGTGTAGAAACTACTCAAGTAGATTCCACATCTCTTATAGAGGAATTGCCCCATGTACAGCTGTATATTCAATGCAACTGTGGACGGAAAGGAACTCAGAGGCCTACTATGTCATCCTCTAGGTTGACCTGGAAATTCTCACAATTGTCTCTATTCATTTCAAAGAAACATTGTTAAGAAAGGAATCAAAACTATCAACATCTTATTTAACTTTGTAAGTTATTTTTTAACTTTCTTCCTCACTCAAAAATATGTATTATTCTCTCACCATATTAATTGGATGTCTTATTATATTCCTCATAAGAAAACTCATTCACTATTATTAGGTTGACATCTATTTTGGAGGTCTTGTATACCTAGGTTCTCTCAGTATTCAAACCCATGGCCATTACCATTCTCTGAATGATTCTCATATGTTCAATTTTGAGTTTTTAGCTAAACTGAGGAATATCTGTAAAAGTAATTAAAAAGCACTGTGCAATTTAAATGTGCCTTAAAAATTCCTAACAACTTCAGTAGGCCAATTTTATTACCCCCACTTTAAGCAGAAACTTTGAGACTCAGAGAAAACAAGACACACATCTAAGTCTTTTTATTTGTAAGAAGTTGAATGAAATTTAAAGGCAAATCTATTATTCTCAAGAGTACTTATAAAAAATTACACTCACATAGAATACTTTAGTAAAGAAATTAGATTGTCAACATTATTCTTTCATTTCAGTGTTTAATTCTTTTAAACATTAAAAAAACTGTCAATATCTTCTGAACTCTTGAATAACATCATTAAAAAGATGTAAAAAGTAAAACACCTAAAATTGACCTCTAAGTCATAAAGTTTCTAAATATTACTTTAAAGCCTGCTATGCTTACATATATATTTATTCCCTCCAGTCAATACTTTCTATAATTTTAAATCAGCCAGTGGTATCTAGACTGTACTTTGTCTTATTTGTTATGAATTTTATATATTTTGTTAATTAGTGCTTTATTTGTGTAAGGAAAAATAGATGAATTTGAAGGAATGTAACCAGATGCTATACTGCACTTGGTTTTTATTACTGTAGCTACTTAGGTATTTTATTTATTTATTTGTTTGTTTTGTTTTAATAGTTTCTGTTTTGAAAATTGTGGTAAAATACACATTATATAACATTTACCATATTAACTATTTTTAAGTGACAGTTCAGTGGTATTAATTATATTCACATTTTTTGTGTTACCATTTGTCCACAAGACTCTTTCATATTGTAAACCTGAAACTCTATACATATTACTGTATATTGGTGTGTATAACATGCACATTTTTGCCCAAATTTTTGAAAGAAAAATAAGGATGTGCATTGTACATGGGTAGGACCTTATATACTTTGTATCTGTTCTTATGTTTTGTAATTATTTGTTACATAAAATTTCTTGTACCATAATATGTTCAAAAATTAATGCTAAATTTCCTGTATTATACAAAAAACAAGTGTCTAAATATAAATAAATACATAAATACATAAATAAATAAATAAATAAATAAATAATTGAATTAAAACATTAAACTTTTTTTTCATGAACATTTGGGCCAAAAACACGGGTGCACATTATACACAGGAGCATATTATACATGGCAAAATATGGTAAATAATAATTCCCTGTTTCCTCCTCCCAACAAGTCTTGAGAAACGTCACTTTATTTTTTATCTTCATGAGTTTAACTACCATTGGTACCTCATATAACTGGAATCATAGTGTTTGTCCTTTTCAGACAGGCTTATTTCACTTAGCATAATGTCCTTAAAGTTCATGCATATGTCAGAATATCCTTTCTTTTTAAAGCTTACTAATATTCCATGATATGTACATATCATATTCTCTTTACCCATTCATCTATCCATGGGCACTTGGGTTGCTTCTACCTTTTAATATCTGCAAATAATGCTGCTACAAACAAGTATACAAATATCTCCTCCATTTCTTGCTTTCATTTCTTTTGGGAGTAAACCCAAATACAAAATGTCAGATCATATGGTATTTTAAATGTTTTGTGGAACCACCATACTTTTTCCATAATGACTACACCATTTTATATTTCTGCCAGCCATATACCAGTGCTTCAATTTCCTCACCTCCTTGCTCATACTTGTCACTGTCTTTAATTATTTATTATTTATTTATTTGTTTATTTATTTAATTTATATATTATAGTAGCTATCCTAATCAAAATGAGGTAGGTAGGGGCTTATTTCTTATTTATCACTGTAATATGCTTTGTATTATGCTTCTTATTTGTCAATCAAGTATTTGTGTTGTTGAGTCTAGTTGTGACATTTTATAGGACTCGAGATTTAGACAAATGGTGATTTATAATATTACCAATTGGTAGTACATTTAGTAAAAAATCAAAGGAAGGCCAAGGTCATAGAACATTTAAGAACATGTATAATTTCATTACATTTAAGAACATCAGATATACCATAAAATGTATAATAAACTATTAATTCTAGGAAATGTTATTAATTTTATTTTTCCTTTTTATAATATATTTTATTGATTATGCTATTACAGTTGTCCCATCTTCCCCCTTTTATTCCCCTCCACCCTGCACATCCTCTCCCACCCACATCCCCCCCCCCCCCACCATCCTTAGTTCATATCCATGGGTTGTACCTATAAGTTCTTTGGCTTCTCCATTGCCTATACTATTCTTAACCTTCACCTGTCTGTTTTCTACTTACTACTTATGCTACTTATTGTCTGTAACTTCTCCCCCATTTCTCCCCACCCCTTCCCTGCTGATAACCCTCATCATTTCTATGATTCTATTCCTGTTCTAGTTGTTCACTTATTTTGTTTCTGTTTTCATTTTTTTAGGTTCAGTTGTTAATAGTTGTGAGGTTGTTGTAATTTTACTGTTCATAATTTTGATCTTCTATTTCTTAGATAAGTACCTTTAACATTTCATACAATAATGACATGGTGATGATGATGAACTCCTTTAACTTGACCTTAACTGGAAAGCACTTTATCTGCCCTTCCACTCTAAATGATAGCTTTTCTGGATAGAGTAATCTTGGATGTAAGTCCTTGCCTTTCATGACTTTGAATACTTCTTTCCAGTCACATCTTGCCTGTAAGATTTCTTTTGAGAAATCAGCCTATAGTCTTACGGGCACTCCTTTGTAGGTAACTGTCTCCTTTTCTTTTGCTGCTTTTAAGATTCTCTCCTTGTCTTTAACCTTGGATAATGTCATTATGATGTGCCTTGGTGTGTGCTTTCTTGTGTCCAACTTGTTTGGGACTTTCTGAGCTTCCTGGACTTCCTGGAAATCTATTTCCTTTGCCACATTGGGGAAGCTCTCCATTATTTTTTCAAATTAGTTTTCAATTTTTTGTTCTTACTCTTCTTCTGGCACCCCTATGATTTGGGTGTTGGAACATTTAAACTTGTCCTGGAGGTTCCTAAACCTCTCCTCAGTGTTTTGAATTTTTTGTTTCTTCGTTTTGTTCTGGTTGAATGTTTATTTCTTCCTTCTGGTCCAAACCATTGATTAGAGTCCCAGTTCCTTTTCCTTCACTCTTGCTTCCATGTACATTTTCCTTTATTTCACTTTTCATAGACTTCACTTTTTTCTCTACTTTGTGACCATACTCAACTATTTCTGTGAACATCCTGATTACCAGTGTTTTGAACTGTGCATCTGATAGGTTGGCTATCCCTTTGTCGCTTAGTTGTATTTTTTCTGGAGCTTTGATCTGTTCTTTCATTTGGGCTCCTTTTTTTTTTCCACCTCAGCACACCTGTTAGTAGTAAGTGGTGGAGCCTTAGGTGTTCACCAGGGCAGGGCAACCCACCTCACTGTATTGTGGCGTTGTATCTGGGGGAGGGGTCCAAGAGGAAACAATGTCACTTGTTCAGCTCTCTGCTGGCTTTCAGTCACTTCTGCTGCCACACACAAGCAAATTGAGCCCTTCTGGTGCTGATTCCTGGGTGGGTAGGTTTGTGTTCATTCTAGGACCCTGTGGGTCTCTCCAATGAACTGTCCTGTGAGGCAGGGAGTTCTCCCGCTGACACCTCAACCCCCCCAGGTGTATTCAGTCAGAAATTTTGAGACTTTATTCCCCTACACTGGAACCCTGGGTTGCTTGGTCTGTCTCGTTACCCAGTTGTACCTCAGTTTATCCACACATGAATGTGGGACCGCCTGCTCCACCTGCCACTACCTTGCTACAAGTCCTCTCTGCCTAGCTGCCCATCTCCGTCCCTCCTACTGGTCTGGATGAATGTTTCTTCTTTAATTCCTTGGTTGTCTGACTTCCATGTGGTTTGATTTTCTGGCAGTTCTGGTTGTTTTTGTTTTTAAATTAGTTGTTGTCCTTCTTTTGGTTGTAGGAGGAGGAGGCACAGTGTATCTACTTATGCCTCCATCTTGGCTGGAAGTCCTTAATTTTATCAACTAGAGATGTCCTTTATTTACATTTAGTATATTGATTAATTGCAAGTATTACTGCTATTATTTTCTTCTTAAATATTATAATTTTCCCAAATATTACATAAATTTATAAAAGGATAGTTAGAATTCTAAAAAGCAATGTAAAGAAAGTATTTTCACCATTAAGAAATAAACATTTTCATTTTTGTTCAATTTTGATAATATGGTGCTTCTTGTGTACACACTCAGATTTGTGATTTATATGCATTCTTATTTGGGGCTTTGTTCACATAATGTTATATCAAGAATGTTTTTCTGACTTGTCAAATTTACTAAATATTCATTGCTAATATAATTTTCAGAATATCTAAGTGTTCTCAGTTGGTGCAGAATATATAACTATCTCCCTATGGGTTCATGATTAGTTTTGAAATCTTTTATTATTATTGATAATAGCAGGATAAGTATACTAATATTTATTTACCTCTTAAACTTTATTTTATTTCATTTTTTTTTATTGTTGTTTAAGTTCAGTTGTCTCCATTTTCCCCCTCTACTTCCCCATCCCACCCATCCCTAGGATTTATATCTGTGTCCCTACAAATAATTATATCCTAGAAGTCAAATTAGTTGGTCAATGGGTACAAAAATTTCTAAAATATTCATTTATATTGTTCATATTGATCTATTATAGAAACTTGACATCCTGGATTTGTCTGATTATTTGTAAAATTAGCTTAATCATTTTGCAAGAATATTTCAAAAATTATATTTTGTATATCTTACCTCTCATCAAGAGCCTTCATGAATCTATTCACTAGATGACCCTAAATACTGGATTTGCTCAACTATACTGACACTTTTACTGTCAAATATGATATTATTTGCCAATTTTATTATGCTGTTACCAAAATCTAGGGATTTCCCTTTCCCCCATAATTTTCTAGAACAAACATCTTTGCATGTCAGTACCATAGAGCATTTAATTTTCTTAATCTCAAGAAGTCTGTCAAGAATTTAAAAATAATTTTGATCATTTGATTTTTAGTAAAAGGATATATTTTTAAAATAGCATTTCAATAAGATCACATTACTTCAGCATCAAAATTGTGGAATATACATGGAAATTATCTTTAGATAAGTATGAGGAATATTTGTCTTTATTTGTATAGTATAAATAATGAATTTTGATTCTCTTATTTTTAATACTTAGTGCAATTACATGATTTATTACCATATTTACCGTGGAATATTAAGAAGCCTTTAGTATTAAGATTAACTTTATTTTTACTATAGTATGTCAACTTATCTATCTTGATTTTGTCTTATATATACATTTTAAAAAAGCACAATGCTCCCTGCAGTTATTCTTTTCAAATCCAGCTTGAAGGGATGACAAATCATCTAAAGAGAGAATTAAAAAAGTAACATTTGGAGAACTGGATTAAAGAATTTATTGCTGGCAAGAATATTTGACTTGCTTACCTAGTAATACCACCTAAGATAGAAAGCAAATTTAGTTACACTTCAAAGATGTAAATATCTGGTAACTGGTACCTCTAGTTTAAACTACATTATGGAATTTATTTAATAAGTACATTAATGTAGGATTTTTTCAAACCTGATTTCTTTTCATATGGAGAATTTTCCTTATTTTTTTTTGTAGGGGATTCTTAAATCACAGAAATTCTGTTTTGAAAGATTTTTAAAGTCTATTATAACACCATGATCTTTAAGTCTTGTTTGTATTATCCACAAACGATTTCTCAGAATTTTTCTCCCTCTCTATACATTCTCTAAGAGGGGGATCTTTAGGTACTTTTAATTTAGAGTACAATGTACTACATATTAACAAGCAAAACTTTGTTTGCTGTAAAGGAGCTGTATGTTGTTCCACAGATAATGGAACCAAAAAGAAAAGATACATAAGATAAAAAAATATTTATCTTGACTGCTAACTATAAATTTAAGGTGGGGGATTGCTGCTCTACTGGGAACAAAATTGCTCTGTAACCTACATTTTTGTAACACCAAAGAGAAGTGTTCTGTAATTTCTCAAATTCGATTCAGTTAGTTTAGCAAACAGACTATGAATAGGAGACAGAAAGACATAGCTGTCTAAAACAGTTAAAACAGTCCTGTCCTTAAGAAGCTTCAGGTAAAGTGTTGGGGGCGGTGGGGAAGCTGTAAGCAATGTTTACCATACAGTAGGAGAATTACAATGAAGATATAAGAGAAAAAGAGAAAAAGTTGTGATTTAAAAGTGCCTAGATATAAAGCAATCTAGAAAAGTTTCTCTAAAGAAGTAAATGTCCAAGCATGTTCTGAAGAACATTTAAGGAATTGCAAACTAATGGGTGGGAGTAAGGGACATTTCAAATAAGGAGCACAAAATAAGTAATAGCAGAGAGGTATAAAATCATGGGTTTTTAAAAAGAAACCACAGGTATTTTACTGTGTAGCATAAAACACAGAAACAAAATTATTTGAAAAATAAGACTGGGAAAAAAATAATTTCTTGTTACCACCAGGGCTACGGGTGTTCTGCTAGGCAGCTTGGACTTGTCCTGCAGACTATGAAAGCCATGAAAAATGGTAAGTAAGGATTTGAAGTTCCTATCCTGTGTGACAAGACAGAGACAGAGAACTTCAACAAGGTTTTGCAATAATAGTTAGACTGAAAAATTAAGAGATTATGAGTTGGAAGCAGTATAGAGAATCAAACAGTATTTAAGAGATAAGTACTGAAGGAATAAGGATTGCTGTTACATGAAAGGATTATTGAAAAAGCAACACTGACCTTTAGATTTGTGATTTGGATGACTGGATGTTTAAGATGGCAACAACCAAAACAGGGACTAAAGGATGAAGCTCATGTGCAGAACGTGGAGAACAACTTGAATTTTGAACTCTTGGCATTAAGGTATTTATTTACATTTACAAAGAGACATATAATAGATTTTTGTTTAAAATAAAATGAAGTACACAGGATAGCAGTGTTCTATGTTTTCTCAGGGTCTGTATTTGTCTATATGGTATCCATTAATTAATTACAAGGTCTAATATTGTTTATATCTCTTTTTTATTTATATCTCTCTTGATCTAGAGCTCATATGCTCCCACACCATGCTAGTGTTTCCCTTGCCCTCAATCTATCCAAGGCCAGCTACCAGAAAATGAGGGACAGGCCATGCACCTGAAGGCCAACCAGAATTGTTCAGACTCATCAACCCTAAACTGTTTATTCCACAATCACCCCAATGAAAGCTCTGATTTAGGCTTTCACGTCACTCCTGCTTCTTGCTCTGAACAAAATCTGTCTGGTGCTTTTCCACGTGGCCCTGAGAGGAAATAAGTAACAAATTCTTTCAAAGGAAGTTGTCTCTCTGTGTGTCACCTTGCTGATTAGAAAAAAAAAATCCTGATTAAAATGAATCCTGAGTATAAATCTTGGAACAAGCAGTCAGCAGAGAAGGTGAGAAGAGAGCATGGGTCAACAAATAGAACCCTGGAGGGGAGAGGGCATCAGGGCACCAGAGAAAAGAATTAATGATAAGAGAAAGGCCAGAAGAGCTAGGCCTTCTTAGCATTATTATTTTCAAATAAAGAGACTTGTTTACCACATCAGTTATAGTAAGGATTGCAAAAGTGTCCACCGATTAGGAAAATGAAGTTATCACTATTGACTTTAAGAGTTGTTTCACGGATATGATAAGAGTCAAAGCCAGATTAGAGATTATTTATGGATATCAGATTCCCCTGCTAATCTTTTTCTCCTTCAGATGAAAGTCATCAAAAGCTGTGATTTTGGATCTTTAAGAACATAACTCAAAATATAATTTGTATTCTTCAGAATACTTAGGCAAGTGAACATTATGTATGTGACTTCACTCTCTTTAGAAATAGAATTTCTCAGTGTGAGGATGAAAGGAAGAAAGAAGATGTGAACTAAATCATAGATATAAAAACAGACTCTTTTTGAAAGAATCAAGTGCATGAGTAAATTATGACTAAACATGAAGTCAAATTCAAATGACATCGAAATTATATAAATTTATAGACCTGGTCAAAATGTTGCAATATAATTATGCTTCTTAATTTTAAAGGAGGGAAATGAAATTTGAAAAAGTTAACTTTTCTAGGGCCCACTACCCCAAGTGTTCTGGTTATTTATACAGGGATTTCCCACTGTTGCCTGGGACTTGGCCTTTAAATCATTTTCCATTATTCTTTTGTCTCATTTGCTTCCCTTCATGAAAAATGCCTGACATTACCCTGTAATTATATGATATGATAGATTAGGCCTTCCTTACTTAATATTCCATCTAGCAATAGGTTCTTCTTTTCTTTGGGAGGAAAAACTGTCCCCTCTTCTCTCTCTCTCCCTCTTTTTTGTTGACTATGCCATTGTCTTGCTTTATCTGATTGTGGTTAGAGCATTGTGGGCAGTGAGGTAATGCCATATATAGAATTTTTTAGGATAGCAGTGATCATAGTCAGGGGGTTGGAAAATGTCACAAGGGGTAGATATGAACAGATGCTTGATCTCTGAGCTTGCCACAGATATACCGACGAGCAAGAGAAAATAATGGATCTTGATTTAAATTTTATAAGGTAAAAACTGCTAGTAATATTTATTTCAGAGATTGTACATTTTAAGACCCCCTCCCACAAAAAAATCTATGATAAGTATTGCAAATTGGTCACTTTATGATAAGTAAGTACTGAAACAAAAAAATAAAAGCTTCTGAAATAAATTTTTACTGGCTTTTTTCTTTCTTAAAAATCTGCCCCTACTACAACATTCTCTCCATTTTTATGTTTCTTTCCCATTTTTCTCTGCTTAGTGGAAGTAAATAGCTATTGATTACAGTTGCCCCCAACAGGAACCGTCTGAGCAGCCAAGTTAAACCAGGCTAAGAGAAAAGAGATTGTTTGTCAAATGGAAATAAACTACTTCCAGGCTTGATGTTAATCAGAGAATTGTTTCCTGTACCCTCCTAATGAGGCCTCTGAAAGTGTTCTGAGGCCACGACAAGGTGGAACAGTCACTGTGGGGTATGTTTCCTCAACAAGCACAGAAGAAAGAAGAGATGGAGTGGAACTTCCCCCTCTGGCATAATTGATTGATTTTGTATGTGTGTGTTTTAAATCAACTGCCCAGTACACTGCATTATTTTGATCTAGTTTTTTTGTGTTCAATTTTTAAGTTTTATTTTGAACTAAATCGAGACTTGGTAAAAATGGAACAACTTCACACAGCCAGCTTCCACTAATGCCAATGTCTAACAAAACCAAAGCACAATTATCAGAACCAGGCAATTAACATTTGTACAACACTGATACTAATCTAACTCCTGTATTTGGATATCACCAGTATTTCTTCTAATATTCTTTTTTCTGTTCCAGTATGCTATCCAAGCTTTTACCTTGTGATTAGTTATTTCTTTTTAGTCTCTTGCAGTCTGTAAAATCTGTAAGAGTTCTTTGATGCTTCTTGTCTTTCATGTCAACATAAACATCTAAACCTGTAAGAATTTTTATGAGTTTATTTGAGCCAAACTGACAACAATCGTCAGGAGGTAAAACCTCAAGGAGTTGAGAAAATGCTCTGGGGAATGGCAGTAGAGCCCATTATTTTATGTATCTCAATCAAAAGAGGGGGCGTACAGGGGTTACATGAAATGCACCGGTGACAGATTAGGGGGGCATGAGAAAGCAAAGCAGTGCCGGGGGAACCTCAGGGATTGGATAAAAAAAATGAAATGATAGACACATACTTCTCTTACACTGGTGGGTGCAGGATAGTTAACAGTCAATTAACAAGACAACAATAACCTTGAGGGAATCTGTGGTCATCCCCTGGTGCCATGCCCCTGTTTTGAGGGAGCTTGAAAAAGGAAATTAGACATTCCAAAGATACCTTATCCTAGATGCAAAAGACAACAGACAGACTCAGTTAAGGTAAACTGGGCCTTTTATTCTTGTTAGGGAAAAACATCTGCCTGGGACCTGACCATACACTATGAACTGTTTTTAGTTAGAAAGTTTTAATTTCAGACCATCCTGAGTAGTTACTTTAGATCTCTGAGTCTGTAATGTGGCCACAAAGGCCTCCCCTGAACTGGTCAGTTTTTGCATGTGGCCTCTTTTCTTCCACATTCATGACCTTGATACTTTTAAAGAATATCAATCAGTTATTTTTTCAGATGTTCCTTAAACTAGGGTTAAGTTAATTTAAACTAATTTAATCAGATTTCTAATGCATGACTGAAATATGTATTATTAAATGTGAATGGTAGTATCTGTGTGATTTAATTTTTGATATCTTCTCCTTTAAGATATTTAATACTTTAAAATCCTTTCTCTGAAGTTCTTGCTCTGATTTGCTCACTTTTTTCTTCCATGTTTTGAAAGGGTTTACTTTATCTGGTGATCACATTACCTTACACTCAGGCTAGTGTTTCTGCTCTGATCTTGTTTTTGTTTGTTTGGTTGTTTGTTTTCTGTTTTGTTTTTGTTTTTTGTCAATCTGTGCTGCTGGCCAAACAGAGGGCAGAGCTGGGGTGGGGGCATTTGTGACTGTGCCACGTATCTTTATTATTTTTTACATGGGACAATTTAGCTGTTTTTGATTTTGATGACCTCAGGTAATTTTGAGGTTTGGCTTTGAATTTTCATATTATGAGGTGCAGATTTGGGGAAGTTGTTTATTATACATCTGATGTTTCCTGTAGCTACGTATCATCCTTTATAATGACATTTTATGTTCCCAAGTGATATACAAACCAACTAATGAGCAACTTCTAAGAATATCAATAATTGTTCATCTGGAACATCTAAAGCTAATGAGAAACTGGCTGAGATCCTGGTGTCTGAAACTAGGCAGAGCAGGTACAGTTGTCTCTGTAAGAGAGTAACAACAAGACATGCAGACTTATGTCTGGAATCCTCATTAGGGCATGTGTTTTATTGAGCATATTTCTGAATTGCTAGATGCACAATCCTGAACTAGTTTCCTAACTTGCATAAGTTGCATATTCTTCCTCTATACAGTCTCCAGGTTGTTGGGAGAAACAATGGGATAATGGTTAGAAGTATATAACCAGAGTGCCCCGCATGGTGAGTATTTACAATGCTTCTTTAACTTACCATTGTGTTGTTCCTGCTTCATAATTTTGTTGCTACAATGCATGATCTGGTGTATTCCTTCTTTCTCACATTTCTGTTTAGGTGTTTTTCCCGATATAACACATTCCTGTTTGGTGTGTTTCCCATTATAACACACATTTCTCATCATTCTTCTCACTCTGACAAATATTAAGGTACCAATCTTAAGCACATTCTGAGATCTATAATTCTCAATGTACAGAATCGACTTTAGTTCTCATTGTGAGGTTTCTATTTCATGAAAACTGTATTCAGATATCCAATCATCAGCTCAGACTATTCATACTGAATCCAGTTAGGCTCAGTTGAGATTTGTTGTATTTAAAAGTTATTTCCAGTTTCTCTTGGCAATTGAATGCTTCATTAATGAACCCTGCAAGAAATCTAAAACTTTTCTCACTGCAATTCTGCACCATTTCTGCTCTGAGCTGAGGAAAATTATTTTTCTAGTTCTTCATTAAATTTTGTTCCATTCAGTCAACCCAACTCTACTGAATACAACTCATGTCAATTCAGATTAATTTAGTTAAGTTTCAGATATTTCATTTCCCTCTTACAGAGCAAATATTATTTATTGACCAGACCTTGTGCTTGTCACTGAGAAGATAAAGTTGCTAATGGAGCTAAAATTATCTTAGACAATGAACATAAACACAAAGTAATACTGTCTACTAGTGAGAGAAGATGATACACTAGGATCACAGAGGAAGAGTGGTGAATTTTTTGTGGATTGTGGAGCAGGGTTAGAGAGGGATTGATTTTAGAACTGGTCCTTGGAAAATAAGTAGGATTTTACCAAACAAAAATGGTAGTGACGGTAGGCATTCTGATAAGGAAATTACATACAGAATGTCATGGTTACATATCAGTGAGCGGTTTATAAATACAGGCCTTAAAGGTCTAGAGACTTTCCCTGAAGACATCAGAGGACATTGTCTAAAGGGAAAGGGGGGGGGTGGAAAGAGTTTAAGAACTGAACATGGCTGACGTAAGTCAATTACCAGTATTTTATGTTAAAACAAACAAACAAACAAATAACCTACTGAACCATAAGTTTAAAAGATCTAGCTGATCTTTACCCAATAAGAGTGTCCTTTCTCTGAAATCTCATTGTTATTTAATATATTCATACTTTATTTTCTTCTTTATCAGTTTTATAATTTGTCTTCATATCTTAGTCCTGATGCAATTTGTCTTTCATTTATTGCTTAGCTTGTGTGATTGCCCTTCACTCTAATCATCCTGGCTTTCCTACTGTCCATCAACTATCCGCTTACCTCAAATGTATATGAGCACTTTCAATTATGTAGACTAATTGGATTGAGAAAGCATTGTTGGTATTAAAGAAGGATACAAATGAGATGGGTTATTATGGAAATTCTGACCTAGGGTTGCTTATAAAGCTCAACATTTTCCATCATTTATAATAAACCTATCTTATGTCTATTTTTTCTTCTTCTTAGTCTCTTTAGAAAAACCACGACTCTGTGGAGACTTTAGAGGAAGAAGAACCCAGTTTTATTATGTTATTTTTTTGCTGAATGTGAAAGCAAAGGGGTGACCTTAGACGCTTCTCTGGCTGAAGATGAAAGAGCCCTTGTCAGTGTACTTTCCTGAATGAACAGGTAGTTCTCCCCCATCCTAACCCACTGGTCTCAATGTGACTGAGTAATGAAGGTGTATCAAGGCATGAAGAATTGAAGGCTTATTTATTACAGCCACCAGTATTACAAACCACTGGATACTAGAGACACATACCTCTGTGCCTTTTTACTTATGTTCTTTATTTTAAGGTCCATTATAAAAGTCTTGAAACATTTCTAGGAAAACCATGTGCCTAAGGAGACTTAAACAAACACATATTTCTCTGACTAGAGATGCCATTTGTTTATTTGTTAGTTTGTTTTATTGGGAATTGCCCCCGAGTAAACACCAACATGATTAGAATTTAGACAAAGGCTTTTTAGATAAAAAGATCATAACCGATATTTAAAGTGCAGAATGCTGGGCTGGGTTTAGCAGCACATATACTGAAATTGCTATGATATGTAGAAGATTAGCATGGCCCCTGCTCAAGGATAACACACACAATTGTGAAATGTCCCATATTTAAAAAAAATAATTTAAAAAAAGTGCAAGCTGCTACTCTTGGTAGTGCAGCTGTACAGGGAAGCTGGAAAACTGGAGCAGAATCTGAGTAAATATGACAAAGTGTATTTTCTAAATTAAAAGGAAAATAATAACAGTTTATATTTATCCATGTATTTATCGTTTTCAGTGCTCTTTATTCTTTTCAGCAGATCTGAGTGTTCATCTGTCATTCTTTTGCTTCAGCCAAAAAAGCTTCCTTAACTATGTCTTGTAGTACAGATCTATAGACAGCAATATCTGAAAATGTATTTTATCCTAATGTTTGAATGATATATTTGCTGTGTATGGAATTCTGTATTGACAGTTGTTTTTTATTTTGTTTTAGATCTTTTACTCTTCAAAGAGTTCTGGTTTCCAGTGTTTCAGTTAAGAACTCTTTAATTTTTATATAATTTTCACCTATTATTATGTGTTTGGGGGAACTTTTAACATCTTTTTGTCTTGGTTTCATCAGTTTCAGGATAATATGTCTAGGTGTGTTTTTTATTTTATGCCTTATTTGGAATTTGGTGGGCATCTTAAGTCTGTGAATATATGTCTCTCCACAAATTTGGAGTGGAGGTTGCAATTTTAAATCAGGTGTTCAGTTTAGACATCATTCAAAGGTGACATTTAGAAAGACTTGAAAGAAGTTAGAAAGTTAAAGACATAGGCCTGCACACTTTGGGGGAAAGAAATTTGCAAGAAGAGGGAGGAACCAATGCAAAGGCTTTAAAATGACACACAACAGGAAGGTGAGTAACAGTGAGGAGGCCAATCTGGCTGGAGGTGAGGGACAAGTGAGAATAATACTAGAAGAGGCTGGAGGGGTAAGGGGAAGAGTCCTCTTACAGCATAGAGTTATATTTTCTCTATTAGCAGTATTCTACCAGTCAGGGCACATTCCTGGGTTGTGGGCCAGGGCCCCAGCAGGGGACACATGAGAGGCAACCACACATTGATGTTTCCCTCTCTTTCTCCTTCCCTTCCCCTCTCTCTAAAAATAAATAAATAGAATCTTTAATAAATAGCATTCTAACTCTTCCTTTTGTGGTAATTTTTAGGATAGATCCTTGAAGTATATAATCATCTTCTTTAAAGCTAGCCTATCAATCCAAACCTAAAAGGAAAGAAAAATGAATTTGTGCAAAATCAGAAAATAAAAAGAAAAATGCCAGATATCCCTATTGACATTAACCACAATGCAGTTATAATTTTACCACTACCCTAATCCCTCTCATTTTTACTATGTCCTCTGACTGGACCATGACTTCCATGCAGCACATTTAAGCCTCAGCTTTCCAGGATAAACGATCCATTTCCTCATTTGAAAGGAAATCAAATTGGCCAGATCCTGTTGAAATTGTTTTTTTTAATGGATGAAATGGCAAAGTTGGTACTTGTAGAAATGCATTAATAATTTATTTTCAAGAATTACATGAATGTTTTTGCAGCAATAAATTGTGGTGTCTGAAAGTATAGAAATATGAATATTTTTTAACACTGACCTTATAAGAATGAATAACACATGTTAAAATAACTTTATGGTACACCTGGGAATTGTCTTTATAGCATTTTCTCCCTGTATATTGACACGTTTGAACGTTTTGGTTATTGCCAAATAAACTGCTAAATAGTGCAGACTTTGTGGTGCTTTAACTATGGCCTTAGGACAAAGAATTCTATTTAACTTCTTGCTACCAAAAACTGCATATTCCTTATAGTTTCTATTCATCTCTATGCTTCTTTCCATTCTTAAAGTGTCTTATAATGTCATTTGTAACTGAGGAGGAGGAACAACCATAACAACAAAAACAAAAAAGCAAGCAAACCTTTCTAATTTTTTTAAAGATTCCATGCTTAAGGTAGGGTCTTGCACAGGTGGTCATTCAGACCAACAGCCTAAGCCTACATACAGAGATATTTATTCATACATTAGAAAAAAGACACTTCTGTGATACATCAAGGAGAACATTTGGGCTTCCAGGGGTTGTCTTGTCTTCCTATCCTGCTTACATCTCCAGTAACTAGTTTGCTCACTTTGTGCTGTGTACATGGAAATACTGACTTTAGACTGAGTTTAAGAAAATGAAGTGATGAATATAAAAATATTATACCCACAATTATCAGCCTTTGTCAACACTGGCAAATAGCGTAATTCTCTTTCCCCCAAATCTTTCCAAATTAAAAATTTAGTAAGCCTCAGGTGGATCTTTGGATCAAGTGAATTTCAGACCATGTTTTATACTATTGCAACATGAGGTCTGTGCATTAGTAGGCAACTCTAAATACAGACCATGTTTGTCTGTGTTATACTTTGGAGACACAAAAGATATGAGGTCCTCAGGAATATGCACATGGCATAGAATGCCACACCCTTATTATGCTATCTTGGCTATTTTTTGAGACAATGTTAGAAGGCCAGCTCAACTCTTGTTTTCATCTTGAGAGAAACGACTCTGGAATTCAGAGTGACTAAATGACTTGTAAATAATCACTCAGTCATTATGTATGAATACCAGGACTTGAACCAAGGTGTTTTCACTAAATCCTGTGTTCTTCCCATTGCATCATGAAAAGTTAAAAGAATTGGCCACTTTTTTTACCCACCTCAATCACTGGAAATGACCATTGTGTTCTCCTCTTGTGTTTTGTCTGACTTTTTTGAACCCAATATTCACAGAGTTAAAATCATGTTAACTATAGATTTCAGAGCTGCAGGAGAAAAGTTGGCTATAAACATTAGGCATACATGATTATCTCCACTGATATACTGCTGTTTGATGTATCTTGTTTTAGAATTTCCACATCTTTAGATATCGGAACAAAAGTACTTTGGGCCCTGTGTGGTATCTTGTCACTGTGCCTTATTCCACAGGAAATACTATAGCAAGAAACGTGGGGCGAGTGTTAGGTGCTAATTTCCAGCAGGGAATGGAAAGGTGGAGGTGAGTTGCTAGAGTGGAACTGGGAAGTAGTTTTCAAACATGTTCCTAATCGTCTCCAGATCTTGAGATCATCTCCTCACCTCAGCTCCCCACCACACCATCCAAACACTCCATTCCATGTTACCTAAATGAATTACTTACTTATCTGATCTATATGACAAGCTTCCAGTAAGATTTATTTTTAATAAGGTCTTTGACTAACCAAAGTTTCTAAATCATTGGAGGAGGATTGAGGAGGGAGGTTGAGTGGTCACTAAATAATTCCTGGTGTCCTCCTAATTGGGCTAATACTTAGCCACTGTTCAATCCATCTCTAACACTTCTTAGCTCCTCATTTCTACCTCTGATTCCAAGGGAGGTGAGAAAATATGGAAGTAATTTGCCAAAATGAGGGCTTTTAATCCAAAGGCATATAACTATTTTTCCAAGTGTGTTCATCAAACATTGAAAGCAACTTGATTCTGTGAAATATATATATATATATATCTGGTTTAGATAATGAGAGTGGTAGCTCTGCTCTTTTAAAGTACACCACAGCTTTGAAACAATCATGAATAATTTTTAAAAGATGGATTTTTCAGCATTTAAGTGCATGAAAAAGAGAAACATAATTTGTCAATGCTCTGCAAGATTGTCACTGCCCAACACAGTAATGGAACAGATTACTACACAGTTGTGGTAGGAGACTTCTAGTCTATTAACATCTTTGGATAAAGATAGAATCTGACCTTTTGTATTTTTTTCTCTATAATGCCCAGTGTCACAGGATAAGGTGCATCATGTGTATGGTTCCTCTGGTGCTGTGAGACTGTTGGAGGGCATCATATCTACTCTTCATTATCCACCACGTCACCTTCATGAGCATCATCTTCAACTTTATTTCATTCAGAAGTGATGTAAGCCATTTTGATTTAACCTTATTGGAATTGCTTTCCTTCCCTCCTGTGCATCCCTAGTTCTTTCTAGTTCCTGGTTGCAAAACTTGGCATGCTTCATCTGATATTGATGGTAGCAATTCCTGTTATAATATTTTTTTCTACCCTCTTCTCAAAGCTCACTCAATGCCAACTGTAGACTAGGAACCAATATAAATTATAGGTAATATCTAGTTCTTTTTTAAAAATGACATTATTTTCAAAGATACACGTTGGCAAAAATATTTAGAATCTTATGCTTTCTTTTTCTGAAACTACACACTGGTTTTCTTAACTAATTTTCCCTCTGAATATCCTCTCGTACATGGTGCCAGAAATTATATATAAGCTACTTGCTTATTGAAGTGGTTACTGCAATTTTCATGCTTTTAATGTGAAGGCATTTTGGATGTGGTGTATTTAAGTGTTTAAAATCAGCAACAGCACACTCTCCACATCTCCACTGCCAGTTTCTGCCTTAAAATTTGAAAATCACCTTCCTTCTTATGTAGAAGGACAAAGAGGCAGGGTCACCTGCTTGTGCCTTACACTTAAATTGAGGTGGGACATCTTTTCCCTTTTTTCTTGAAGATAACTGCTATTTTCACCACAGAGAGGGAAAAAAAAAGGTTTTACTGTATGTTTTTATAATGGAACTAAAAGAGCTCAGCAGCCTGTCTGAATTGAAAGGTCTAATTAGATTCTGCTTTAATGTAAGATCTTGGCTTGAAGGTACTTAACCACTAAAAGAGAGAGGGCTTTAAAAGAGGAAGCTATAAAATGTTTAAATGTAAGCATCTGAAGTATATAACTAGGAAATGAAAATACAATGCACCATATAAACTGAGAAATTTCTAATCCATTCTGAAAACTCCCTTTCGTGCTTATTTTCTTCAACAGATACCCTGTTCCCATAAAGAAAATGGTCATAAAAGGAGGTGAGCTATGAGGGGAAAGATCCTAGCAAGATCTCCAAGTTTAAAATAGAAGCCAGCTGTGCTAATACCATTAGCAATACATAGAGATTTGTGACTTCCTACCCCTGCCCCTTCCAAAGGGCAATACTCCCACATTTGATTGTGCATGAACGATTTGGAAGGTAATTTTCTTTTTTAATCTTCTACTTTTTTCCAGAATGGCAAAATAGAAACTCTTAATGAATCGACCATTTTTAAGTATCCTGCTGTCCATATGAAATTTTGGGACAAATGTTCCTGAAATGTATCTGCATATTGAGCTTGACCACTTGAATTATTCAATGATTCTGTGATTATATGCACTGAAATCCTAATTCTTTTTGGCTCCTTGAGAATTGAGAATTTTGTTGAGGCAGGTGAAAACTATAACTCCTGTATTTACCTCAGCCACTGGAAGCCACTTAGTTAGAACAGCTGGCTCTTGAGGACAGCGTTAAGCTCCAGGGAAAAAGAAGTTTCTCAGACATGAGCTCTGGGATCTGTAATTGTCTTCTACCCCAGGATTAATTTTGTAATTGAAAGGCCTTCCTGAATACTTCAACTCATCGATTTTGTAAACTCACTAGTATTGTTCTTTTGCTTTTTCCCCCTTACAAGTGTTCTGTGCCTTTAATTGGGAGTGTGCTAAGATCAAAAAGAAAGTTTTGTGAAAGAACATGGTTCTGGCTTCTACCCCATCATTCTTTAATAGAGATTAATTTCTCTGTTTTCAAATAAGCTAAATTTTAAAAGATGCTTTTAAATGAATGCAATGATGAAGAAGTTCCATTTTGTCAGTGCCTGTAGGTTTTTTCCCTTAAAATAACATTAGATAGATAGATAGATAGACAGACAGATAGATAGATAGATAGATAGATGATGGATAGACAGATGATAGATAGGTAGATCGATAGTTTTTAGTCTGGGAAGTTAAGGAAGGACACTCTGCTATGGAGTGACTACTATGAACCCAGCACTCAGGAAAGAATAAAAAGTGATGTCAAACAAATATAGATTGCTACACTGACACATTAAAAAATAGCTGGATGAGTTGACACAAGCCAGTGTGTTTTCCATGCTTTTTTTTGTGAAGTTGCAAAAATATCAGAGTTTTTGTACAGTCAGCTGCCAGTTCCCTCTGTTCCTGATATTACTTGGTTCATTTGTTTCAACTTGGTTCAACTGATGAACCAGTGTTTATATATAATCATAACTAAAGACTCTACTTTATTCAAATATCACTATTTTTCCTAAATATCCTTTTGTCTTTTCCAGGATATCATATTATACAGGGTAAGGCAAAAATAGATTTATAATTGTAAGTACCCAAAACAGTTTATTCTTGTATTATTATTTAGTAATTATTGTATTATTTTATATATTAACAACTGTAAACCCATTTTTTCCCAACCCTGTATTTAGTCATCATGCTTCTTAGGTTCCTCTAGGTGGAAAATTTGTCTCCCTTACTTTGGTTTTGAAGAACTTAACAGTTTTGAGGATTACTGGTCAATTACTTTGTGGGATGTCCTTCCACCTGTCAAAAGACTCTTTTTTTTTTTTATTGCATTGCCTTTGTACCTTTGGAAAATATCTGTAGATTAGATTTGTGTGGGTCTGTTTCTAGGCCCTACATTCTGTTGCATTTATTAATGCATTTTTTTCTGCCAGCATCACACTATCCTGATTCTGGTCACTTTAAATAAGTCATGAAATTGGGGAATCAGAGTCTTCCAAATTTGTTCTTTTTTAGAAAACAAAAAAAACTATTATAGTTCTGGAAAAAAAACTATTATAGGTCCTTGAAGTCTTTTATTGAAGGTTAAAAGACAAAAAGTAAAAATAATTATAACTATATTAATTTGTTAATGTAGAATTGTGAAAATTGTGACATTTTGTTGAGAATTGTCAAAAACAAAATGTGTTTGGGAGTAAAAATACAGAGTTTTAGTGTGCATATGAATTAAGTCATCAGGATTTTTTTTAAATACATTATTTGTAGTTGTTACATAGATCAGCATTTTTTAACTGGTGTGCTGCGAGAATGTTTTAAACATACAATATTTGACTATTTACTCAGGGGCACTAACCTCTTTTCCTTATACTGTTAGATAAAAAAATATGGCAACAGCCAACACAACAATAGTTATCTGGTGAATGAATTAAATTTATGCATTTTTTTGGTAAGATTGGCAAAAATGTGTTTTCGGTGTGCAGCTGAATTTTAGTGATTAGTTTATGTGTGCCATGACATGAAAGGTTGTAAATCGCTGACATAGACAAATATGTCATCTGCGATTCTGCAAGAGAATTCAGTTCTATTTCTTCCTTTTGCTTTATTTCACTAGCTATGACTTCTAGTAAGAAGTTGAATAGTAATGGAAAGAAAGAACATTTTAGCCTTGTTCCTATTATCAGTAGGAGACTGTTCAGTCTCTCATAATTAAGTATTCTGTTACCTGTAGTTTTTTTTATGTAACCTTTATTATTCATGGATAACCTTTCTATTCCTAGTTTTTAAAAAGAGTTTATTACAAATCAATTTTTGATTTTATCAGATGGTCTTTCTGAATTTGTTTATATGATCATATTTTGTCTTAGTCTGTTAATATAATCAATTGTGTTGATTAATTTTTTAATGTAGAGCCAGCCTTGCATTTCTGGAATGAACTCAAATTGGTCATGGCACCTTATCCTCTTATGCTAGATTAGATTAGCTCATACTTCATTAAAGACTTTTGTCCTTGTCATCATGTGAAGTTAGTCTATAGTTTTAGTTTCTTCTGTTTCTTTATTTGATTTTGCTATTAGGGTAATGATATTCTCACAAAATGAATTGTGAGGTGCACTTTTTTCTATATTCTGGAAAAAGATTGTATAGAATTAAAATATTTTTCTGTAAATGTTTGATAAAACTCACCATAAAACCATCTGGGACAACAGGTTTTTTAAAAATTTTTTGGAAGATTTTCAATTTTTCTTTCAACTTCACATATAAAGCTATTCAGGTTATTTACCTGAGTCAGTTTTGGTAGTTTACATTATCGAGTAATGGGTTCATTACATCACAATTATCAAATTTATGTTTATAAAGTTGTTTGTAGTTTTCCTTTCACTTTCCATGAGATCAACAGTGATTACTCCTTCTTTGATTCCTGATGTGGCAGTCTTCTTTTTTTTTTCCTCTCATTTAACCTGGCTAGAGATTTATCACTGATACTCATCTTTTCAAAGAAGCAATGCTTGAGTACATTGATTTTTCCTAATCTTTCTTTTCATTTTCAATTTCATTGACCTGCTCTAAATTTTATTTCTTTTCTTCTGCTTTATTTAGGTTTGATGTGCTCTTCTTTCTTTACTTTCCTAAAGTGAAAGCTAAAATTATTGATTGTATATATGTCTTTTTTCTAATATTATTAATATTATTATTAAATAATATTAGCTATATTCCAAAATTTTTGAGACTATGGTTTTACTTTCATTTAGTTTAAACAACTTTTTACCTTTCTTTGAGTTTTTTTTTGCCCATGTTATTTAGGAGTATGTTCAGTTTCCAAATATATGGGAATATTCCAGTTGGTTTCTGTTCTTGATTTCTAAGAACTCTGATGTGGCCTGAGAACATGTTATGTGTGATTTCTATTGTTTTAAATCTATTAAGGTGAATTTTATGGAACAAAATATGGTCTATCATGGTGAATGTTTCATGTGAGCTTTAGAAGAATGTGTATTCTGCTGCTGTTGAATAAAGTATTTTATAAATGTCAATTAGATCAAGTTGATTGATAGTGTTATTCAGGTTATCTATTATCTTACTGATTTTCTGCCTGCTTGATCTTTCAATTACTGACAAGGATGTTGAAGCCCCCAACTATAACTATGTGTCTTTCAGTTGTCATCTACTGTTATTATTTTGGAGACTTGTTGGTGTTGTGGCAGAATGTGAAGCAATAGTGGACATTCTTTAATCCTCTCATTGTCTCAGTCTTTTCAGTGGGCCCTGTCTTCACTTCACAAGTGTTTCTGTTCATCCTCCTGGAGTAAAGATTTATCCCTGATATTCCTCTTCCTTTCTCAGACTGCAGCTTTCCCAATTTACTTACTTGAAGTTTAGTAACCTGTTGACATTTTTTGTTCCCTAAGCAAGTCAGAAAGGCTGGAGTTGGGTGGGATTCCCTTTCATGAACTGGGATAAGTTTTGTAGTTTTCCCTCTGGTGAATCCCTTCTCCCTAAAAACCAGGCTTTTGTTAGTGGGTAGACTCAATGCACATTTTAAGATTGCTACTCTTTTCTTCCCTGAGCCTGGACCATGAAGATTATTCTTGAACACTCATCATGAGGTCTTGGTGGGGTTTCTGGAGAGAAAACATGTAAGTGTGGGACTTCCCTAAGACTGCTTCTTTTAAGGATTTTTCACACTCATCTAGTCTTAACTCTGTCTCTACCAGAATAGTCATTCACTTTTTCCTACCAGCTATCAAAATTCAATGGTTTTTGCTCCAGATAAGCAGACCTCAGAAGCTATATCTCTGTAGATTTCAGAGTGGTAGTTTATCCCACAACCATGGTTCTTGGGTCTGTTCAAGAAAAATAATTGATTTTTAGTTAGCTCAATTTTTTTCTTGTTGTTAGGTTGGGAATGACAATTTACCAGCTCTTTATATGTTGGAGCTTAAACTGGATATCTTGGTCTTTGCTTTTAAAATGATTAAAGATAGGGGAGGATCCAAGATGGCAGAGGAGTAGTTGGAAGCTACACTAACCTCCTCCCAGAACCAATCTGGAATTACAAATAAATTGCAGAGAAATCACCTGGAATAACAAACTGAACAATAGCTGGAGGAAAGCCTTACAACTATGGACAGACAGAAGAAACTGTCTTACCACAATGTGACTGGTACAGAGTGCAGAGGACATGTGAGAGAGCTGGCTGGGCTTCCCACAGGTGGAAGCTGGAGTGCTGGAGGGAAATATCAATGGCCAGGGGTGTTCCTTCTGGGAAGTGTGGGGTCTAAACTCCAAGCTGAGCTCTCCAGCCTATAGCACCAGAGCTGAAAAGGAACCCAGATGACAACCAGGTGTGAAAAGTGGCAGGATTTCTGTCTGTCACAGAGAGATAGCTGGAGAAACAGAGAGCCTCTGAGAAGGCCAGTACATAAAATTTCGTTTGCAGCCACTTACTCTGGGCTTCGGCAAAGTGGTGGCAGAGTGGACTAGAGATGTTTGAGGAGAGTCTGGGGATGGTGGCTTTGGGAGAGAATTGAGGCAGCAGCTGTCAGAATCCCTGTGCTGAGCCATTCCCCATAAGGCAGGAGCCGTCTTGCTCAGGTAGGCCACTCTCCTCCAGGTAGCATCAGCCTGAGGAGAAGCAATAGCCCTGACAGCAGGAATTACTCTGCTTCACCCTGTGGTGCATAAACCTGACTGCTGATTACAGATTGACTGGATTAACAACTGAAGGAGACAGTCACGGACTATGGATTGCTGGTAGCCTCAAACAGGCTACCTAGGGACAGACTGGGACACCATCTTATATCACCAGGCGTGGATCCAGAAAGGGAAGACAGTGGTAAACATGAGATTCAACTCAGACAAATTCTACTTCTTCATGATTTGCATTATTTTCTCTCCTGCAGAGTTTTTTAACATTCATTTCTTGTCCTTCAAGTTTGTACCTATTAGGTCACTAGTTTTTATATTATAGTTTACTTAAAATTTTATATTTTGCTTCTCCCTTCTCTTACCTCATTTTACCTGCTTCTGGTCTCTTCTTACTTCATTTTAAATTTTACTTTCTCTGTTGTTATGACACGTTTCCATTCTGCACTCCTACTATTTCTCCCTCTTCCAGCCTCTCAAAACCATTTTTCTTGTCATTAGTCATCTCACATTCCTTTTCCATTCTTAAAATACCCTTATTTTCTCTCCATTTTTATTAATCTTTGCTCATTTGTTGTGAATATGGTGGTTGTTGTTGTTGTATTTCTTTAATTTTATTTCTAGATTTTCACTATTTTTGTATTTCAAATCTCCAATTTGACTATTGACCTCTCCTACTCCATTTTGCCTTCCTCCTGCCCTTTCTTTCTTTTTGTTTGTTTTAAATTTTAATTTTTTTCTTGTCTTAGCCTGGTTTTCATTCCTCACTCATAGTATTCCTTCTCCATCTCCTCAAAATTATTTTTTTTTCCTCTGGAAATCCTTTTAAGCTTTTCTTTCATTCTTTGTTTTTTTTTCTCTCTTATTCCCATATCACCTGTATTAATCTTTGCTCCTTTGTTGTTGATAGGGCTGTGGTGGATTTTTTCTCCAGTTTGGTTCCTAATTTTTCTCTCTTATTATATATATTTTTAAATTTCTGTTTAAACCTAATACTATATGCTCCCCTTCTCTTACTCCATTATGTCTTATTCCTTCCCATTTCTATGTATGATGTAAAATTTTTTTCACTCTTCACCTTGTTTCTGTTCTTTACTCTTATTATTCTTCCTGCTTCTACCCTCTCAAAATCATTTTTTTTGAGTTAGTCATCTCATATTCATTATTTCTTTCTTATAGTAGTCTTAATCTCTTTATACCATTATTAATATTGGCTCATTTGCTGTTGATAGTGTAACTGTGGCTAGAGATTATTTTCAAGGGTGTGGGGTTGTTTTTTTTTAGCTGTTTTGATTTTGTTCTAGCAGCACCTGTGCAATAGCATACAAAACATGGTAGAGTGACTCTCAGTCAGCCAGCCAGAGGAAAGGACCCACCAAAGAATAATCCAACAACTAAAATCTAATTACAACCAGATAGCGTACATAAACAGCATAAAGGGCATATGAAAGAATCATGTTCAAAAGATCAAGGAGACTGTACCACTAAATCACAAATATTTCCTACCACAGAAGTTTACATCATGCAGACAGCGAGTCAAAGAAGATCAATCTAAGCAGAAACAAAAAAGGAGAATCCCCTAAAATGGGAGACAGAGAAATAAGCCCCAATAGAAAAGAAAGACAGAATTCCCAGAAAGAGTGCTAAATGAAATAGAAGCAAGTAAACTATTAGACATTGAGTTCAAAACAATGGTTATAAGGAAGCTCAATGAACTCAGTGAGAACATGAAGAACTCAAGTAAAGCTACAAGGAACTTACTGTGAACTATACCAGCATGATAAAGGACATAGAAACAATAAATAAGAGCCAGAAGAAAATGAAAAATACAATATCTGAAATGAAGAACACAGTAAAAGGAATCAAAAGCAGTCTATATGAAGCAGGGGATCAAACCAGCAAGCAAGAGGACAAGGTAGAAAAAAAAATGCCATAGAGAACAACAAAATGAAAAAAGGACTAAAAATAAATGTTAAGGGAGCTGTAGGACAACATGAAATGTAATAATATCCATATCATTGGAATACCAGAAAGAGAAGAAGTGGAGCAAGGGATAGAAATCCTATTTGAAAAAGCAATGACAGAAAACTTCCCTAACTTGAGAGAAGAAGTCACATGAATCCAAGAAGCACAGAAGATCCCAATCAAGATGAACAGAAACAGGACCAGTCCAAGAAACATCAAAATTAAAATGGCAAAATTGAAAAACAGAATCTTAAAACCAGCAAGGGAGAAATAGCTAATAACATAAAGGGTGCTCTAATAAAGCAATCAACTTATTACTCAATAGAAACACTACAAGCCAGAGAGAATGGCAAGAAATATTTCAAGTAATGAAAATCAAAGACCTACAACCAAGGCTACTCTACCCAGAAAGTTTCTCAATTAAAATGGAAGGTGCAATAAAGAGTTTCCTAGACAAAAAGAAAAGAAAAGAAAAGAAAGAAAGAAAGAAAGAAAGAAAGAAAGAACAAGCTAAAAGAATACATCTCCACCAAACCAACATTGCAAGAGATGCTAAATGGACTGCTTTAAGAAGATGGAGAGAGAGAGAGAGAGAGAGAGAGAGAGAGAGAGAGAGAGAGAGAGAGAGAGAGAGAGAGATTGAGGAACACAGGTTCAAAGAGGTAAAATGGCAATGAATAGGGACCTATCAATAATAACCTTAAATGTAAATGGATTAAATGTTCCAATGAAAAGAAATAGGGTAGGTGAATGGATAAGAAAACATGACCTGTATATGTGATGTCTATGAGACCCACTTCAGATCAAAAGATTTATATAGACTGAAAGTGAATGGATGGAAAAAATATTCCAAGCAAACAGACATGAAAAAAAAAAGCTGGTGTAGCAATACTTACATCAAACTAGATTTCAAAACAAAGGCCATAAACAAGAAACAAACAAGATCATTCTCATTTTTATAATTTTTAATTATTATTTGAATATAGTTGTCTCCATTTTTCTACCACCACTATCCCCTGGCCCACCTATCCCCACCTCCCACCTTCCATCCTTCCCACTTTTGGCTTTGTCCATGGGTCCTTTATACATGTTCCTTGAAGACCCTTTCCTTTCTTTCCCCCATTAGCTCCCTCTTCCCTCCCCTCTGGTTACTGTCAGTTTGTTTTTTATTTCAATGTCTCTGATTGCATTTTGCTTGTTTTGTTGATTAGGTTCCACTTATAGGTGAGATCCTATGGTATTTGTCTTTACTGCCTGGCTTATTTCACCTAGCATAATGCTCTCCAGTTCCGTCCATGCTGTCACAAAGGGTAGTAGCTCCTTTCTTTCTTCTGTGTAGTATTCCATTGTGTAAATGTACCACAGTTTTTTGATGCATTCATTCTTGAGGCACCCAGGTTGCTTCCAGCTCTTGGCTATTATAAATTGTGTTGCTAGGAACATTGGGGTCCATAGGTTCTTTTGAATTACTGTCTCAGGATTCTTAGGGTATAAACACAGCAGTACAATTGTTGTGTCAAAAGGCAATTCCATTCCATACTGATTTCCACAGTGGCTGCACCAGCCTGCATTCTCGCCAACAGTGTACTAGGGTTCCCTTATCTCCACAACCTCACCAGCACTTATTGTTTGCTGATTTATTTATGATGCCCATTGTGATGAGTGTGAAGTGGTATCTTATTGTGGTTTTAATTTGTATCTTTCTGATGGCTAATGATGCCACACATCCTTGCATATGTCTCTGGGCCCTCTGAATGTCATCCTTGGAGAAGTGTCTGTTCAGGTCTTTCGCCTGCTTTTTAATTGGATTTTTTATCTTCCTGGAGTGCAGTTGTGTGAGTTCTTTCTATATTTTGAAGATCAAACCCTTGTCTGAGATATCATTTGCAAATACATTTTCCCATATGGCTGGCTCCCTTTCATTTTGATGATATATTCTTTAGCCATGCAGAAGCTTTTTAATCTGATGTAATCCCATTTGTTTTTCCCTTGCCTAGAGGATTTACTGGTAAATATTGCTGAATGGGATATCTGCAGTTGAAACTATAATGAGATACCACTTCATAATAGTCAGAATAGCAAACAAATCAACAAGCAACAAATTCTGGAGAGGTTGTGGAGAAAAGGGAACCCTAGTGCACTGTTGGTGGGAATGCAGACTGGTACAGCCACTGTGGAAAACAATATGGAATTTCCTCAAAAAAACTAAAAGTGAAACTGCCTTTTGAGCCAGTGATTCCACTGCTGGGATTATACCCAAGAATCCTGAAATACCAATTCAAAAGAACCTATGCACCCCAATGTTAATACCATAGCAGCACAATTTATAATAGCCAAGTACTGGAAACAGCCTAAGGGCCCATCAGTAAATGAGTGGGTCAAAAAAACTGTGGTACATTTACACAATGGGATACTGCCCAGCAGAAAGAAGGAACTCCCACCCTTCATGACATCATACATGGAAGTGGAAAATATTATGCTAAGTTAAATAAGCCAGGCAGTAAAAGACAAATACCATATGATATAACCTATAATTGGACCCTAATAAAAGAAACAGACAAACAAGCAAAAGAGAACTAGAGGCATTGAAATAAAAAACAAACTGAAAGTGACCAGAGGGGAGGAAAAAGGGGGGATACCAGGGGAAGTAGGGAAAGGCATAAGTCAAGGAACATATATAAAGGATCCATGGGCATGGACAACTGCATGGAGATTGACTGTAGGGAGTGGACAGGGCAGGGGAGAGCAATACAGACAAATGTGGGACAACTGTAATTGAACAACAATAAAAAATGTATGGAACAACATAGAAAATAGATCTTTTTAAATGCCAAAGGGTTGGGAGGTTAATCAGATCTTCGTTATTATTGTTGTTGTTAACCCCTGCTTTGCTGGTGCCCCAAACATGTGCTTTGCCTCTATAGATATGAAATAAAAATTCAGTAGCCAACAGGTGAGAAGGTAGTTAAGTCCATGGGAGAAGGATGAGAACACTTGCTGTGTAATCACCTCAACACAGAGGAGACATGACAATCTTTCCATCCTTCCTCCTTCTAAATTCTCAGTTGTGAACAACTCTTTATTCAAAGGATATTTTATACAAATATACTAAGTCAGTTATGACTGTAAAATAATTTATAAAATATTATTTGTTTCTATTTTTTCCTAGACTAGTTTCAGAACAATGACACAGCAGACCAAGATGTCCTGCTTTTTTGGAACTCATTAACTCATTACAAAGTCACATTTTCAAACTTTCTATGGCATATTTCCATTAACCTTATTTGCCATAATGGATTTGTGTTTTATTAATTTGTGAAAATGGCACTTTCTATAATAAAAGATCGGTTAATTTGCCATTTTACTGAAATAACTAATTGGAAAGATTTTTATATTGAATTAGCATTATCACACCATAGATTTTAAAACACATAACTGACTCTCTATAATGCTTCTGTGATTGCTTGTTTACTCTTTAACTGTTTCTATGGAAAAGTGAACTATCTGTTTGAAGGTCTGATGATTCCAAATATCTTATAAAGATGTTCTTTCTTTTTAAAAAAGATTTCATTTATTTGTTTTTAGAGAGAGGAGAAGAGAGGGAGAGAAACATCAATGTGTGGTTGCCTTTCACGAGCCCCCTACTGGGGACCTGGCCCACAACCAAGGCATGTGCCCTGACTGGGAATTGAACCAGAGACCCTTTGGTTCACAGGCCAACACTCAACCCACTGAGCCACACCAGCCAGAGCAGATGTTCTTTCCTGATCACTTTGTCCTTTGGTTTTAAAAACAAATTTGGACATTTTGTATTACTGTCATTTGGTTCTAATGTTTGGAACTATTAAATCTTTATTATTTGTTGAATTTTATGAAATATTTTATTGTTCTTTCAGTTAAGAGGATGCTTAAAACCAACTGCCTAAACTACTACTTTTATTGAGCTTTTTTGAAGATGGAAAATCAAAATCATCCAAAAACTGGTAAAACTGAAACACATTAATCCTGCCTTATACTTGTAAATACATACATATATATACACATATATTGCTGCTTATCTATTTTAATTTTAAAGTTATTTTTGTTGTTGATATATTGCAGATGTCTATATATATAGTTTTATAAATCTTATGTCCTTAATGTGTGATATAGTATTTTTAAGTTGTATTGTGAGTTTTATTTTTTTTTATTGTTGACACTATTACAGATGTTCCCCCATGTTCCCCCATTCCCCCCAACACTTGCCCCCCTCCAGCCAGCCCCACCTTCACCACAGTGTTATCTGGGGGTTATGCAGGCCATAACCCCCAGCAGTCATACATTGATGTTTCTCTCTCTCTATCTCCCTCCCTTCCCTCTCTAAAAATAAATAAATAAAAATCTTTAAAAAATAATATACATCAACCTTACATGAATCTATATCAGCAATAATATTTAAAAATTAACCAGTAAAAAAAGAGCATTTTATTTAAGTGATAGCTTAATGGCCTTCTGTATACTAAGACAAATTTTTTAAAGTCATTCATAAAACTTTCTTTATCCAAGTCAGAAGGATATTCAGACATTTGCTGAAGAAATGATAGTGCTCCAGAAACTCAGAACAGACATTAGGAATATCAAATACTTTGATATTCCATGTGTCCATGGGCTGTGCATATATGCATATATGTTCTTTGGCTAATCTCTTCCAGTCCCTCCCCCCACCTCTATCCCCTCTGAGATCTGTCAGTTTGTTCCATGTATCCATGTCTCTGGTCTTATTTTGTTCATTACATTCCACATATAAGTGAGATCATATGGTATTTGTCTTTCTCTGACTGGTTTACTTTGTTTAGCATAATAATCTCCATGTTACCACAAAGGGTAAGAGTGGTTTTGATTTTTCAAGAAAAGGACTAAATATAAAAGATAATAAACACTAAAAAAAGGCAAACTGGCAATATTAAACAGCAGGATGAAGAAAGTGGAAATTACATTGTTTTACTAACTTTGTACACCTAAGGTAATTCCTGTGTATTTTCAAGTATATGTCATACCTAGATGTTGATTTAATTATAATTATAATTTATGCAAGATGTACTCCACTCTTTCACTTAGTATTAAATCAAAGGCATCTTCTCATGTTATTATTTTCTCTAAAATCTCTTTTGATTCTTAGTATCCCTTTCTAAGGCCATTCTAGTTGAATAACAAGATAACTAAAGAAGTGATTGCATACCTACCAACGCAGACCAGCATTCGAGGAGTCACATTTGAATGTGTTCTAATTAAAGGCTTGAGAGTGGTCTATTGTACATTAAAAATAACACATTTATGTAAGTAAAAGTGGAAGGTAAAAAAAAGATTAATAACACTATGTCAGAGATGAGTAAAGGCCATGGCAACTAATTGCTCCTACTTGAGTGATATCTGAATATGGAAAATGCTCTTCAGAGAGTCATTGACCTGTGCCTTTAATAGAAAATGATTATTATTATGCTCCTGGTCTTATAAAATTATAAACTTCATTCAGATGGTTATTGTTGCTTTCTATAATATGTTTGTGAGGATAATATGTTTCTTAATTATTATTAAGGTGAGTTGAATAGACTATTTCAGTATAATCTCAGGTTTTACAGAACCATGTTTTATGGATTTGAATGAACTTCAACCAAGGCAATATAATACCTGCTTATTGCAATAGACATGGTGAGATCAAATTTTTGTCAATTTTACACAGTTTATATGGATCGTTATTGCTTCTACTTCAACTTTTATGTCTTACATGAGGAATGATTTGTTTTATTTTTAATAGAAATAAATAAGTTTATACTGAAATTCATATGTCATTAGAAGGAAGTGTTGACTGAGTTTAAATTATCTTATGATTATTTGCCTGGTCTTTTTAAGAAGATTTCATTGATCAAAATCACTTCAATAAAAGTACAGTAGAATTTGTGGAGTCTGCAGGAGATATGAAACTAAATAAGCAGGTAAGGTAATAATGACACATTCTTTTCAAGAATATATTATTACTCATAAATCAAAAATAAGTATTTGATATTCCTAATGTCTGTTCTGAGTTTCTGGAGCACTATCATTTCTTCAGCAAATGTCTGAATATCCTTCTGACTTGGATAAAGAAAGTTTTATGAATGACTTTAAAAAATTTGTCTTAGTATACAGAAGGCCATTAAGCTATCACTTAAATAAAATGCTCTTTTTTACTGGTTAATTTTTAAATATTATTGCTGATATAGATTCATGTAAGGTTGATGTATATTATTTTTTAAAGATTTTTATTTATTTATTTTTACAGAGGGAAGGGAGGGATATAGAGAGAGAGAAACATCAATGTATGGCTGCTGGGGGTTATGGCCTGCAACCCAGGCATGTACCCTGGCTGGGAATCGAACCTGCAACACTTTGGTTTGCAGCCCGTACTCAACCCACTGAGCTACGCCAGCCAGGATATTATTTTGACAATTAAATGTTGACTCACAAGATATGTATGTGAGATAGCATGATAATTCTAAAGCATTCTGGTGAAATTTGTCTTTTGAAGCTTTGTTTAGGTATTCTAGGTACTTAGTTTGGGTGTTTAATAAGTGTATGGTACCTCTAAACTGAGTTTGATGGGCTTCATGATATTTTCTAACAAATATCTTATTTAAGTCTGATACAATGTTTTGAAAATTTCACAGATTCAGTTTGCAGATAGAGCATTCATAGACCCTCCTTGACTTTTTGAGGGAAGAATCCTATGTATTATGAGATGGATTTTATCTTCTCTGGATTGGGAACTAATGCTATTAAGATTGTTTAACTCTCCCTTGTTTAACTCTCTCAAGATTAGTCTCCTTTTTTTTTCTGAAACTCACATAATCGAGCTTGACTTGGGGTACACCATGAAATTTGGTCTACACTTTTATATTATGATTTATATTTATATTCATACCAATATGATATAAATCTAAATATATTTATACTTGATTTGGGGTGGTGAACACACAATATAGTGTACAAATGATGTATTATAGAACTGTGTACCTGAAACCTGTATAATATTTTAACAAGTGTCACCCCAATAAATCCAATAAAAAGGGAAAAATAATGTTATGTCCAGAAAATATCCAGCCATGTACTATGAAAAGAAACATTTAACAAAGAAGATACAAGAAACATTGTACATAGGACAATGGCACCTCATCCCTCTTCAAAGTAGGCACTCTGGGACCTCATACAGTTCTCCCAATTGCTATCAGCTACCCCATCATATTTTTCTGAATCTCGTCATTGGTCTGAAATCCCTTCACTTTCAGAGGTGATTTTAGTTTTGGGAAAAGCCAGAAGTTATAGGGTGCCATACCTGGGCTATAGTAGTGCTTAGTCACCTGAGTGATTTGATGTTTCGCCAAAAACTCTGAACAAGATGTGATACGTGAGTGGGTGCATTGTGATGAAGCTGCCAATCACCAGTTACCCATTGTTGGGGCCTTCTGAATCATCTGAACAGTTTCTGCAGAGGAATATTGAAGCTTAATGCTATATTTGATACAGATTTGTTGTTCTGCTTGCTTAGTCATTTTAAACCCAATGGCCACAAAGTACACAAGTTCATTTAATGGCATCTACTGCTGCCATTGACTAGTACAGTGAAGCATCATTGTTCACACATGAACATTCCAGTCAGTCTCCTTGGTTGATAGGTTACATCAATGTCACACGAACCATTCTTGTTATATAAACAATGGCTGGCATTTTTCTGGACAGACCTCATATATTTTAATTATATTTTTTCAAGATTTTTTCTCCCCCTGTGTAGAGTCTGTATGATTTGTTTTTCTCAGCAAAAATATCTTTGGAAAAAGTTCAAAGATGGAAAGCATTAGAAAGAGTTCAATAGCCTGTAGTTGTCCATGTAGCATTGATCCAAACTCACAATGTCTGGTTCCAGAATTTGCAATAATTGCAAATATACTGCAGCAGATGCTGGTTTATGTTGACCTCAGTGGCCAGCTCACTGGTTCCATCAGCTTCTTAGAACAGAAATATAAAGTACTGCACACATATTTCTTTTGAGGTTTGTGGCTTTAACACTGTCCATGAAAAAAATATTGTAGAAAATTAGGTTACATTTTTATTAGCTTTTACAAGGCCAAATTATTTTTTAAATTGGTACATATTATTAATTAGGTTCCATTCTATCTAACCTCAGTAAATTTGATACAATCATGGCCATATTCCCTGTATAAGAAAAGACAAAAATTATCTGTAATCTCTGATTCCATATGATGATCTAGTTGCTAGTTGATTTGCCTATATGAAAAATCAAAGATTGGCTTTTATTTAAGTTCAAATTCCTGTGATGTCTAACAATCTAGTTCCCAGTATTCAGTCTGTCATCATCCATTTGTGTATCAACCAATCTCATTTTATTCTAAGAAATTGATTAAATTGCCTGTATCATAATTTAATTTGAGTTTAACAATTTAAGCTGTCTTGTCACTGGTGTCATTGTCATCCAAAAAATTCCCTAACTAGCTAAACCTTACATGGTTCCATATTTGGGGGTTTCAAATTAAGTTAAGTGATATGGTCTCTGCCCTCTTGTTTGTAATATTAGAAAAATTTGGTAAAGGCAAACTTGCAGACCTCTACCTGATTTTTTGGGGTTATGTAATCTGTGATTCTTTCCTGAGCTTATTTCCAAGTCTCTGTCTCCAGACATATTACCTTTAACTGAAAGAGAAAGAGATTAGTAGCAGTGTGTACGTGTTTGTGTGTGCATGTGTGTGCCTGTGCTCAGGTATCTTAATTATGTGGAAACATTTTCTGAGGCCCTAGACCTGACACAGTTGATTGAATTAAGAAAAAAAAAGATGGTAGAAATATATTTAGAAATAATCAATTCAACTTTAACTCAAAACTCAATGATTTGCCTAGTACCCCACTTGGGACCAGAGAGAAGCTGAGAAAACAGAAAGATCTACTTTCCCAATGTGACCCTTTTGCTTCTGGACCAGCCTGATATTACTTTAATCCAGTTGCTTCTATGTAAGAGGCAGCCATTCCCTCCTCCCATGGCATGGAGGTGTGTAGATCACAGACAGTAGTGATTTCTGTGACCCCAACTGAGAAACTCTGAGAGTGGTCTGAGGGGATGCAGGAGGATTTCTGCTCCCTGTTTTCATGTCTCCCCAAACACAGCTACCTTCCAGACTGTGCACATTATTAATAGCCGTCATTTCTCTGTTTGAACAAATTACCTCCATGCAGTTTTCACTCAAGGGTACTGGAGAGTGTCCTGCCTATCTCTGTACATTAAATAACCTTATTGTGGTGCTGAGCCTGACCGTGTCTCTCCCTTTCTCCATGGCAGGTGTATTTATCATTTCCCCCACTCTGACATTCCTAGCTGCAGCTGCCAGACCAGGCCTGGCGCCTTTCTCTCTGTAGATTAGTTTGCATTCTACAGGATTAAAAAGGTTTAGAGAGCAACTGGAAGTTGGCAGGAAGAGCCTGAGTTGTTTAGAAATGTCAGAAAAGTGTCAAGACTGCCAGTTTTCAGGGGGCTAGAAGGAGGGGAGAAACAGAAGTACTTTTCAATCAGATTATAGCAGACAAATCACCACAAAAAAGCAAAGATAATAAGGAATTTTTGTATTCAGAATAGAGTAGGAAGGGACAAAGTCCGGGAGGATGGCAGAAGGGACAAACAACTCTGCTTTTCCACCATGCAGTTGAAAGTAGACAAATCGGACAGCCCAGTACTTTACACCCTGGTGTTACTCTTCAGTGTTAGTCGATCTTCCAGAAAGCAGCTATGGGAGAGAAGACAGCAATAGATGGGTGCCCTGAACACACACAAATGTGCCTAATGCATTTAGCAGCATCTCACTTTTTTCTATTTCATTTTATGCCTATATTTGGATTTCATTAATTATTTGTGGAGGAGAAGTTTTTGTCTTTGATGTGTTTCCTTGGAGATAGGAGACACTTCCTTGCACTCAGAAAGAGCCTGATTGCCCAAAGATTCTTTGCAGGTGACAAAGGAAATGTATGAGCAATGCTTTTTTTTATGTTGTACCTACCATATGCACAATCATAACTGCTGAGAACGAAGAGGAATTGTTGTATCTGAAAACCCTAAAGGCTGGATTAAGCATGAAAAATTAATCAGAATAGTGTTCTTACTGCAGTGTATATATGGATGGATTGGCTGTACCACCTTGCCAATATTTTGTGCTTTCACTGGAGGATGTATGCAGAGCAGCCTTGGAAAGTGTATGACTCAGTGCACCAAGAAAAAGGACGGAGACCTGAGAAACTTGGCAAAGGATTTCCTTGGGTTTGGCTGAATTTGAAATGAAAACACTCAAGTCATTTGGCAGACCTCCACACAAGTGATTTCCACAATGCCGTGTGCCAGCTTATATCACACTTTAGGACCTTCTTAGTGAGAGGATGAAGAGCAGAGGCAAGCAAAGTTTTTGCTTCTTTTTGTGGCAAGAAACATAGGAATAGTCTTAAAATTAGACATCAGAGGAAGAGCTTTAGTCAATCTCTTGGGCGTTTCTCTTCATTCGTAATGTGTTGGGTGGTTCATATGATTTTTAAGGTTCCTTTAAAAATAAAATCCTACAATCCACTTGTTAAACTCAACCACCTGGCCTTAACAGATGGACTAGGCTATGAACCACCTCTCTTAGCCCCAGCTATTCTCTGATCATGCGTGCTGCTTACAGGTGGTGTTAAGTAACAAGTGAACTCTTCTTTACGAAGATTCATTCTTAACCAGATGTTGAGAATGCAGGGGCCAACATTGGGGACAGCTGAACATATAACAGCTCTCAGCAGGGCCCTTCCTTTTGGTCCAAGTGTTGTTTTCCAGGGCAGCAAAATTAATCAGTTCTAATGGAGAGCAGGTTTCTAATGGTGTACTGGCATTATCCTATCTGAAATAACTGGATCTTGTCCTTTCAGCATGAATCCCTGCTTTTACTATCAAATTCTTTACCTCCTTCATGTATGAAGTCTCATTCCACCAATATACCCTTATTCTTTTATTCGAATCAGCTTCCCTTTCTTGTTTCCGTATTGTACGGCTTTAATTAGACTGATGCTGTTGACTTCTCTCTGCCCTCACTCACATACCTCTACCCCTGCCCCAGGAAAAAGAACTGAATTATTTGATTAGAATATTAATGAATAAGAACTGGGATACTTAGTTCTGCCTTTTCCATACTCTTTTCTAATTGAGACTTGCTTTCACTTTGGTTCACAGTCTGGAATTTCTGTGGCCATTCACATTCATTGTCACATTTATTCAATGTTCACATTCATTCATCAATAAGCCATCTTGATTTTATCTGTAATGGCCCTCTTGTATCTCCTGCTTCCTGTCATGCTCCACATGCTCCACGTACAAGTCCTCATGACTTATCATTGGAACTGTGACTGTGAGCCCAGCCTTTTCCCACATGAAGTAGTGTTAGATGAACATTTTGTACCAATACTTTTCCATGGTTTTGGCTAAAAGAAAAAAGACATACTCCCTTAGGCCATTCACAACTTGGCTTCAGTCCATTCTTTTCTAATTTATGATCTAAAAATGGGGTCTCCATTTCTCAGTCCCGTGTTACACTACCTGGTCTCCATGAATCATTTATGTTATTTTCTCAACCTAAAAGTTTCTGACATTTCTTTAAGGCTTACTTCTTTCTGTTCTGTAAGATTCAGCCCCAATAACACTAGTGAAATATCTTCCTATTGATATCTCTACCTAGATGGAGATAATTTCTCACTTCAAGTATTGTATTGGAATATGATTTACAACCCATCAAATACAATGAGAATTTCATAGAAACTTTTGTGCCTATATACATTAGCTACTGGCCTCCAATTCTATATTTTAAATTGTTCTTACTATGCTGCTTGTAAGAGTATCTTTTCAAATACCAATTGTCAGGTTAAAAAAAGAGTAGTCTTAGAGAATTGATGATGTTTTGAAACCTGATGAACATAATGAAGGTGCAGTCATCTAAAGGAGAATGTGTGAGTGAACTACTAAGGGAGAAACGGAGACTGAGACAGAGTCCAAGATAAACATTAGTCTGTTCAGTGTGAGTTGTTATTTTCCTTCTGTAGAATTTCTAGCGGAGTGTCAAGGGATCCTCACAAGAACATGGTAAGTTGCTTTTTGTGGATTAAAGTCGTAGATTCTACACTTTTTCTCCCCAAGTTGCTATTTACCTATCCCTTAGCTGAATGATATCAGGTAACTGGTATTCTTGAGTCTATAAAACACTGACAGGTTTTTTTTAAATAAATATGGAGTTTTATCATATTTACCCACAGCTACTGATCTACTTTTGAATAGCACTGAGCACTATATGTTTCCAGATAGCACATTTTATTTTACATCAGGGCATTTCTTAAAGAACACAGAGCTCAGTACAATGGTTCTGATACCATCAACAAGAAGGATATTGAAATGCACTGCTCCTTAAAAATTAAAACTGGCAGCATTTTTAAATATGCTTTAAAGAATAGTGACCCAGTGACCTGCTATCAATATCATACTATTGTTACTACCAAACACTTTCAATTACAAAACACTACCTGGATCTCATAATAACCTTTTAAGATAAGTAGGCCTAGTATTTTAAATCCACACTCATGCAGATACAGTAGCTGAGGCTTAGAAGGAAGAACTGGCCTAAATACACAATGTTCATGAGAGGTACAGTACGAGCCTGAATCACAACATGTGATTTTTTACACAAATGCTTTTTCACTTCTTTTCAAAGTAGCATTTGTTAGTATCACAGACTAAATTAATCAGCCCAAGGAAAATTAGTGCAGGTTTACATACACGCACACACATATGCATAAGTAACTCATAGTACCAAAAAAGGCAGTATTCTTCTTCCTTTTTTCCCCCTACATTTAATATTGGTGTTAATTTTTGTTTCTTGATGAAATGTTAAAACAGAGGCAGCCACTAAGTGAAATAAAATAGTACTTATATTACAGATTCTTGTTTTTTAGAAGCATGGTGTTCATCAAAGCTAGCCAAATGTCATGTGCAATGGAAATAATTTTTTCTAGAAATATCTTTTTATCTCACCCATTTCTTTTTTACCTTTATTTTCATCTGTATCCAAAAGTTGTTTAAATACCAAATGTGAAAGTGTTTGGGGTGGGGGGGATTTTCAGTGGAAAGCAATTAGGGATTGAAGGTTTTCTATCTCATATAAAATCAGGATTAAAGCCACAGTAATGACAGTTTTTGGAACATAGGGGTGACACGGTAGCACCTCTAATGTCTTGACTCAGTACTCAGGTCACCATGACTCCCCACCTCGTGCCCTTGCTCATTCTGCCCCAGCCTCCTAGAGTGTCTTTTCTCTGCCTACTGGTGTCCTAGCCTGTATTCAATGTATCAGGTACCAGATCCATTCAACAATACAGATCCAGAATCTATATACAATTTCTAGGACTGCTGTAACAAAGGTTTACAAAATGGGTGGCTGAAACAACACAAATTCACTGTCTCACAGTTCCAGAGGCAGGCATCCAAGGCCAATATACCAGCAGTGTTGGTTCCTCCTGAAGGGCTGTGAGGGAAGAATCAGTTCCAGGCCTCTGTCCTTGCCTAGTAGATGGCTGTCTTCTCTCTATGTCTTCACATCACCTTTCCTCTATGTCTTCTGAAATGAATGTCTTGTACTCCTTTTTTAAAAATATCTATCCCATGTATTGTTTATCTCTGCATCTTCTATGAGAGATGGGACATGGTCTATTTTCTTCACTCCTTCATGCCCCACTATAGAAGCTTGCCCTGCATGGAAAGAGTTCAAAAGAGTAGCTTAATGGATACACACAATGAAACTCTGAGGTAGGGGTCTTTGAAGGCAGAAATTGAATCCCTTTGGTGATATTGCATTTCCTAAATTTTGAATTGAGCATCCTAATATTTGAAAGCCTCTCATCAGTTAAGAGCTCATCAATGTTAGTTGCTTAAATACACACACACACACACACACACACACACACACACACACATTCAAGAGTAAACTCTTCAAGAATATTTGAGTTTATAGCAAGGATTAAGACTATAGCCTGGTTTCCTTTAATTCATACCCCTGTCTTTATTTCAGATTTACTTTCAGTCAGAGCATTGATTTACCTTGTTTTAGTCTTTTCTCACTTTGTTCTTTATAAGCCTTTTGTTGGCTTTCTAAAAGTTATTGCCACTGAATTAGATTTTAATGGAGTTAATATATCAGTATGTTTTTTAGGGTTTTAGTCTGTGATTAATCCTAGGGAAGCTGGGTGAGTGCTTTATCAGAGGGCCGTGTTTTCTCCAGGGTGTAGTGTTAGTCATGTCAGATGCAAACGAACAAATACAGAGCAGCAGGAAAAATGAAGAAAGGAAACAGGGAGTCTGGGCTTTGGCAACAGAGAAAAGGGGTAAAATTATTTTAGGGCAGGTCGATGTTCAATTTAAGGGTCTTTGATAAAGCAGGTAGACTCGAATCCTGTGGTAACTGGGATTAAAATGCTATTCATTTCTGATCTACGCCTAATGATGAATTAACATATCTGCCTTTATATTCAATTATTTATGTTGAATCTAAACAAAAGGCAGATTGTTATGTTATACAGACTGAAGATTTACAGTTTTATTTGTGCCTCCTTCTTCTTGCCAGATGAAAAGGAGCTTAATCTTTATACAATTATTTTAAATAATATTCAGAACCAGTTAAATGCAATCCCTGATTTTTATGCACATTGTCAAGTATGCATTGCCCTTATGCCCCAATATCTTTGTGTTTCCTTTCACCAGGTAGCTCCCGCTCCTTGCAGTGCTTTCCTGATTCACAGGCCAAGACAACACCCTCAGACAATTTACCTGAACTGCCCTCTCAAACACAGATAGCTATGAAAACCTGAGAAGAGTTATATAGACAATCCCATTTATATTTTTTTCTATTCAAAAGATGGCCTGCAAAATTGGAGATTCTGCCAGCTGGGCTATGATGTCAGTGGGTCCCCTAGATACATTTTATCTGCGGAGAGCATGGGTAGTGATATATTTCCTTCCTCAACTGTTTGGGCCCAGGGTGGGACAGCAGTGCTTTTTCCATTCAAGATTCTTGAAGCTACAGGTCACTTTTTATATGGCCAAAAATATCCTGCAGTAATAAGTTACTCCTGAAAACAGGCCACATTCAGAATAAGGAGCTCTGGGCTGTTTCAAATGCTCCCTCATCCCCTCTCACTGCCACAGCTAAGGGTTATTTTTTCTGAATATTTACTGTGCAGCATGGTGTAGCTCATGGTGATCAATCTCACAGCCTTGTGGGAGCCTGTGTGACTGACCCCCCTGGAGTTCTTTACTTTTCTCAGGCTTGTCCTCATTGAGCCTCCAGCAAATTCCTCCAGTTCAGCTTTGGTTCTCCTCTGGGCACGGGTCCTGGGGGCGCTTTCTGCACGAGTCTCATCCAGCAATTTTATACCACGTATGGAATACTGCATAAGAAGTGATCTCTGCCTTCTCAAAACTCAGGTACCCATAAGAAGAAAATAAAATGGTATTGGGATGCAAAAGGTATCACAGCAAGTTTCAATCATTAATAACCCTTTTCGTGGAAAGTGCCCAGTACATCAGCACTTGCCACTCATGTGAGAGGATGCATCACAACAGAACAAGGGAGAGAAAAGAGGAGAAACAGACTCTGTTAGTATTAATCAGATACTTCATCCGAGCAATGAAAACACAAAATTGAAATTTCAAGAAGGAATTGGCAATTATAAAAATAATTAAATGGAGACCTTTGAAGTAGTTTAAAAATATAGTAAAATAAATTCAATAATGTAAGAAAAAACTTTGACATCAGTAATATCTTAAAATTCCTCTGAGCTTAGATTTTACACTTACAATTCTTCAAAATTAGCTCTTGTTAACTCTGCAGGTTTCTGCTTTATGAGGCTTTAGAGTTTAAGTTTCTGATATAACCATGACACAAAAGTCCTAAGCTTATAAGGTCACAAGCCCTTGCAGGGTATGGTCGAGGATGTGTGTGTGTTAGCAGGAGTAGGGGATAATTATAGCTTGTGAAATAAAAGATGAATTGTCCCATGATGCCTTGGCCAGGTGGATCAGTTGGTTGGAGCGTTTGTCTTGTACACCAAAAGGTTACAGGTTCTATTCCCATTCAGGGCACATACCTGGGTTTTGGGTATGATCCCTCGTCCAGGGACATGTAGGAAAAAACAAATTGATGTTATTTACATCTCTCTCTCTCTCAAATCAATAATAAATAATATCCTTGGGTGAGGATTTAAAAAAAATAATTGTCCCATGATGAGTCAAATAAATGGTGCTGGAATCTGCTACAAAGGCACCAGCTAATAACTGGTTAAATCTGTACCACAACTGAACAAAAATTTAGAAAGCAAGAAGAATTATGGAAGGTTATAGAAGTACAATGTCATCCCCCCAATCTTTCTGGCTTTTTATGTATATTTTTGTGCCATGAGAAGCAAAAAATACATAAAAATCTTTGGCCAGGTTTACATGTATCATTTCTCATGTTTTGTGGTTAGCTTTAATGTTTAGAATTCTATACAGTGAATCTTCACCAACATCATATATCTGTCAGCAACAAATACATTATGCATGGCTTATGGGCATGAATGACAGATAGTATTTTTATTTTATATAATCAGAGGGCTTGAAAGGAAAACTAAGATGCCATCAAAACTGTCTGCCTAGTTGTGTGCAGACGTGACCATCCTTACAGAAAGCTGTGGACATATGAGTCTCTGGCCTGTTTTCAAGGGATGTGGACATTCCTCTCTTGAATAAATCATTCTTGGTGTTTAATAACCTTCACAGTCTGAACGTGCCTTCTCATAAAAAAATTGCTTTTTAGAATTGACCAGAATTTTTCCATTTTGCTGGGAGAAATAGACTACTTTGGATTGTTTGACCATACTAATGCCTTTATAACAAGTGAATTCATTACATGGTGGCTGTACCAGTGTGGTGAATATATCTTCTGAGCAGTGTTCTCTTTCCTCCTTTGAAACTGTGCAATATTAAATTGGATTGTCTCCTAGATACTCTTTTTTCTTCCCCTCTGGGTTATAGCACATCACACTAGATGGCAGTAATACCCTAGTTTAGGAGTCCATTTCATTTCTCCTCTACCCCCACATACAACCTTTCCTTGTCCAAAGTAATACAGAATAAAACATGCAGATAAATTCGTTCATTTTGTACAAGGTTCATTCAGAAAAGCTGATATACAATTAAGGCTGATAAGAAAAAAACATATTAAGTGATATTGAAAACTCAGGTGTTGTGGTGTTTTCTTTGGAGGGAGTAGAGGAGGAAGGTCCTCTGGTCTGTTTCTTTGTTACCAGTTTTTAGATATAGTTTAATTATAAAAGGAAATTTGATGGGCCAAAAATATAAGCTTAAATGAGGAGGAAAAGGCAGATTTCTGAGAAAAGAAAGAAGTTCAGCCATGCCAGTCGCTTATGTTTTCTCAAATGCCATGCTTCTTCCAGCAGATTGGCTCTGCTTTTATGCAACATTAACCTGGATTTTCCAGACAGAGATGGTCAGATGCAAGCTTAGAGCCCTGCGTGGATTGCCCATTAACAGTGAATAGAATGATTGGAAGGAGACCAAAACCACACCAAATCTCCTGGTACAAGGAGGACCCCTTTTCATTGTGTTTGTGTAAATCGAAAAATCTGCTGAGGATTTGCAGGGAGACAAATTCTGTTTCTTTAAAATATTCCTGGTCAGCTAATCCAGAGCCCCAGAATGCCCTACCAAGTGGGAAACATCTGAGAAAAACATGCAAAACAAACAAACAAACAAACAAATGCTTTACTTTGATTGGCACTAATTCATTTTGCATATAAGGTATTAAAACGGTTAAATTGTTTTTGTTTTTATCAAAACAAACTTACAGGCATTTAACTCGATGTTACATGAATGTTGTTTTTTCACACTCTCAATTCACATAGCCTAGACTTTATACCGGAATTCACAGGTACTATGCTCTCATTTTAAAGGAGTGTGTAATCACCTTTTAAAGGTTACTACCCAGAAACCTGGAGTAGTATCATAAGGAGCAGCATGAACTCATGAGCAAATATGAAGAATGTTACTCAGCTTGCATGTGAAAATGCTTAATGCATTATTTATAGATACTATTTTACCATGAGATCAAGGTCATGCATTGGACTCCCGGGCAATGGGTCAAGTCTTGAGAGGCCATCCTGATAATCCCAGCTGACAGCTTCTTGGATAGAGTTAGTGTACTTTAAGTAGATGTATTTTCCAACTTGGAGAGAACAGGGAAAACTGTTGTTTTTTTTTTATTAGCTAGCTACTCATTTATCCAACTTGATCACAACTCATTAATTTTGATAAGAAGCAGTTCATAGAGTTGGGAGGTGTTATATTCAGATTCTCCCTCTCTAAATTCTACAAGTAATTCTACTAACCTTTTCTGCTAGCAAGTGTTCCTTGCCTTCTACCCTTTGCCAATGACATTTCCATATATTCCAGTGTCCAGAGGAAAGCAGCCTTAGTAACAGTGTAACTTATAAGGAAATACTGAAATCTTATGGCAGTGACTTTAGAATTTTCAATGAAAAAATATTTTCATACCTTTAATTTGTTATTGGGCTGCTTTGTTGTGTCTCCTTTGGGTTCTCCTGTATAATACAGAAGATCTAGGCCTGCCTGTTCAAGTAACTTAGGGATACAATATGGAGATCCTGACCTACCATTGGCATACAGTGGTGGGGTTAGAGGAAGTTGGCCACTCCTGTGTAGACAATAAGAAGGTGCATTGTCTGTAGATAAGTTAAAGACCACAGTAAGCTTAGTAACAATAGGTCTGGTTTCTATTAACATCATGTACCTGCAGTAATAAATAGTCCTCCAAGTCAAGCAGGTGCTTCCTGCTCCTTGTCTCCCCCTGGAGGGCTGCTGAAAAAGGGAAAGCTCTTGATGACTTTGTACTACTAGCTCAAAGAGGCTGTATTTTTTATTTGGGCTTAAGTGAAAAAATTAAAAAGGCACAAAAATTGTCTCATCCTGACTTTGACCTGGGCTCTTCTCCAAAATCTTGGAAACACAGTTATTCCTTTTTTATTTTTGCCCATGTTCAAGATCAGTAGATCAGGAATCAGTCAAAATAACAAAAATCCTTCATATTAATTAAATGTTGTAAAATCAAAACCTCCAAAAAGAAGCACCCCTATTTAATAAACAGTGGAATTCAGAATAATAGAAGGTGGCAAAAGGAGCCTTCTATGGCAGGATGGCTGACAAGGAGTCATCGCCATGCTGGTGCAGTTCAGGATAGCCTCTAAGCAAGCATCTCAGGGCATCTCTGTCTTGATTGAACACCTCTGCATCAGAATGTTTCTAGGCAAATTAAAAAGATTTAAGATTGAATTTATAATAAAACCAATGTGTACATGGAAAACAATGTTGCTATCATTTGTAGATCTTGGAAAGGCACATAAATAGGATCCATAATTACAAGCATAGGTTTTGAAACCCAGGGTTTTAGTCCTGGCCCCACCATCTATTGAATGTGTGACAGTGCTTTAGTTTCTTAAAATTTTGTTTTCTCATCTACTAAGTTGGTATCCAAATAATATAATAATGGCATATGACAGGGTCGTCATTAGGTTTAAATGATATGGTGTAGAAAAAAGCTTACCTCCATTCTTGGCACACAAAAAACTTCCAACCTTACTTAGCGATTGACTCCATGTGGAGTTCCATATGCACAGTGGGTGATAGAATAACAATTATCTTTGGCCTAGACTAGCTACCAATTAAGTCAGTAGAGGGTTTATGACACTTTAAGTAAATGATCTCTGTATCTCCTCATCTTATCTTTCTTATTCTTTAAAAACATTTAATCTTTCTATATTTATCCAATTTCTTACCTATTAGTTCTAATTATTTAGTCTACTACCTCTGGCAAGCCTCTCACCTTCTAAGATGGGTAGTGAATTTTCCCCAGTGAAAGAAGAAAAAGCAAGATCAGTATTGAATGAAATAAGAGGAGTTTCCATGGAAGAGAATAACTTAATGTCAGTCTCATAGGACAGTATGGGTTTAAAGAGAGGGGCGTAGAAAGATAGTTCTACTCAAGGTTTGGGGCAAAGCGTGAGCAAGTGATGGAGACAGGGAGAGAAAGGTGAATGTAACAAGGAAGGAACCAGTCTCATTGCTGTGGGAAGGTGTGCAATGAATAAATCAGGCTGGATAGGCAGGACACCTAATTATGCAGAGCTTATAATACTGGAAAAACTCTATTGACTGAAAGAAGGAAACCACTTGGGATTTGAGATTCAGGGTTGCTGCTGAGATGCAGGATGGGTTCTAACACTAGAGTTGCAACTAGAAGTTCTAGTTAGGGTCTGAAAATGCAGCTGTGGCTAGGATTAGGTTTTGGAGCCATTCATGCATATAAGTGAAAATGTATATATACACATATTTTGTATATTTTATATATATATAAATGCATAAATTTCAGAGGATCCAGACTCCTTGAAGCTAATCAGTGGATTTCTATTTAGGAGATTATCTCTCTCCCCCATGTTCTCTGTCCCCCCACATACACAAACACACACACACGCATGGCTATATGGATACAATATAAGCAGTAACTAGTCCTATTACAAGAAATGCTGTTTGGTATGTTTGCTAAACTAAATAATAAAAATAACTAACATATATTTAATTCAGGCACTGTGCTAAAAGCTTCATATATGTTATGTAATTTAATTTAAATCTAACAGAAAGGGAAGGCAAATTACAGTTGGGGTAGACAGTGGACTGGGATCAAGAAAACCAGCTAGCGATCTGTTGCCAAAATACAAATGTGAATTGATGAAGCTCTGGAGTATGACAAATAGAAGTGGGAATGGAAAGGAGGGAGGAAAATGTGAAAAATATCACAAAGAAGAAAGTGATCTCACTTTGAAAGAGATCGGGTAGGGAGTGGTTTCAGAGGGGAAACAGTGGAAGATTGTTTATGAAGTTAGTAACTGGAGCTACAGGAACCAGAGAGACAACAAAATGTTTGTCAACTGCAATGTGCTTATTAATTCGAGATTTTATCACAATATTTTACCTATCCATGCAGTTCTTCAAGATTATTTGACTGCCTGTTGCACATTTTCTGCTTCCTCCGTGGTCTGCTTTAAATAATATCTTTCCAGTCTTTCTCTGATTTTACTCCTTGTTTCCAAGCAGATGAGAGGTAAAACAGGACTATGGACTGGCTTCCTTCAATGATATCAAAGCTCATGACTGGCCCTCTTCCAATCAAGACATGGTTTCTTTAGCAACCAGCTTCACTATTTTTTGTTTTTTTTTTGTTTTGCATTTTCTCTACTAAGAAGTACAAGTTAGTTTACATAGACTAACTGAAGAAAAGCATTCACTATATTCTATGTTTTACAATTTGACTTGTCTAAGGCAGTGATTTTCAACCTTTTTCATCTCATGGCACACATAACCTAATTCTTAAAATTCCGCAACACACCAAAAATATATTACATTTTTTCCTGATCTGACAAAAATAGGTGTAATTTTAATTCATTTACACCAGAAGGCTATTGTGTTGGCTGTTGTCATTTTTTTAAATTAGAAAATCTAATGGAAAAGAGGTCCATGCCCCTTGACTAGTCAGGTATTGCATTTTTAAAAAATTTTTACAGCACACAGGTTGAAAATCACTGGTCTATGGATACCCCAGTGTTTCTCTTTCTTCAATAGGTCAAGATCTTTTGTTTATTTCTTCTGAGTATTTTAAGGCATAATTTAAACAAAATAAACTAGGTTACAGAAAAAGTGATATCTTTATGAAAGCAAAACCTTTCACTGTATCATTTTATAAAGCTGACATTATAATAGGTAATTTGGTGAGATGAGAAGATATTAACAATGGCCTCTTGAACTTTAAGTTCAAAATGAGATGATAAAAGAATGATTTACTTTTCTGAAATCTTCCTTTCTCCCTTCTTGTCATTCTTCAACTGGCACTCTCAGATAGAAACATTATGGTCATTTCTACACTTCACAGTATGAGATTGATATTTAGCTAAAGGAGATGATGCTTGTATCAAATTCAGGGATGAGGTGGGGATGGAAATGCTACTTTTTCTAATGTGGTGAGTTTTGTGGAGTAAAGCTAATTGTTATGGCTAGCCAACTATGTGTCAGGCGTTGTATGAAAGAATAGTTTTTTGATACAAAAATATATCATCAACCCCTTCAACCTTTTTGTCCTAAGCCTTTCTTTTCTTCAGTACTAATCCAATTCATATTTTAGAGTTGCCAATAGAAGAGTTACAGAAATAATGACTAGAAAAAATTCAAGACCATGACTTGTTTTCTCACTTGTATCAACTCATATTTTAGCAGTTACACAGTACTTGAAGAATTTAGGTTTCATGCAGCAAAGGGGGGTTTTAAACAATTTGAAATGGTTAGATTTATGCTGCGGACTGATAAAGTCTAGGCATACATATACATAGCATTTTTATCCTAATTTTAAAGGGTTTGTTAAAATTCAAATGATTTAGAGACTTGGGAATTCTCACAGTTTTAGAGAATAGAATTTCCTAAACCTAATAAAAATAGGGTGGTCAGGGTAGACCTCATGAAAAAATGATAAAGGCAGTGTGAACAGAGAATTGAAAGAAATGAGGGAAGAGTCATGGGAACATGTGACAGCTAAAGGAAAATTTCAGCCAGAGGAAGTCTCTAGAGAAAGATCCGAAAAAGGAAATGTGTTTGGGCCTTTATAGAAGAGCAAGGAGGCTGAGATGGAGTGAATGGTGCCAGAAGAATTAGTCATGAGGTCAGAGAGGTATTGGGGCCAGGATGGGAGTGAGATATCATGGGTGGGGTAGGTCATTGTGAGAAACTGTAAGGATATTGGCTTTCATTCTTAAGAAAATGTTTTGCTAAATGCCCTTGCATATAAATTACCAACAATATATCATTCACATACTTAGACATCTACAGAAGGGTTGGTATTTATTTTTCATGAAGAATTGGATAATAAATATTTTAGGCTCCTAGGCTATATGGTATCTGTTGCAAGTACTCAACTCTGCTATTGTAGTGCAAAAGGAGTCATAGGCAATAGGCATAAAGTGGACATGGTTGTGTCTTAATAAAACTTTATTTACAAAAACATGCAAGGAACCCACAGGCTATAGTTTGCCAACCTGCAATTTAGAGGATTAGTCTGATTTATTTATAATTATTCTAGGAAAATTATGCTAAGGAAAAATAGAGAAGAAGTTAACATTGATTGATTATCTACCATGTACCAGCTTGCATTCCAGGTATTATATACACATAGTTTTCTATTTCCATCCTTATTATTAGCTACTTGTCCAAGACAGCTTTATGTTTCAGGAAAGTAACATCTAAGGCTTCCTCCCTAATTCTGCCTTACTTGTACACTTCCTCAATGTATTCTCCCACCATGACCTTTTAAAACATAATCATACAAAGTTTTTAAATAAAGAATAACACTGTTTATTTAATATCTTCTAGAAAATAGAATAGAAGGGGTCAGATCCCAAATTGTATTATAAGATAATAAAGCTCCCCCAAAAGATTTATAGTTTTAATACAATTGCTATCACAATTCCAACAGGATTTTTTTGAAGATACAGACAAGATGATTCTAAAATGGGTATAGAATGACAAAAAATATTTTAAAATTTTTAAAAAAGAACAATAAGGTTAGAGAAGTCACAATACTCAATGTTAAGACTTATTTATGGCTACAGCAATCAAAACTGTGTAGTACTGGCAGAAGGATAGTCAGGTGGACCGATGGAACTGAATAAATAAACACACACAATTGACTTTCAAAAGAAAAGAACTGATCTTTACTCAGCCTTTCCTATGACAATTATTATATCACAGTCATCCTTTTAGTTGGTTGTAGTGTAAGTGCCTGACATTAAGCTCTTGATTACCAAAGTATTCCCTACAAATGACATCTATTGAATAAATGTATTTCCAGCTGTATGACACAGCTACTAGTAAAACAACCAAAAAAATCTGCCTTCAACCCACAAAGTTGCCCTTTCAGAAAACCCTAGGCAACCTAAATAACTGACTGCTTGTGTGACCTTGCCTCCACTCTCTCATGCTTTAATTCCTGTTCTTTTGCTTCAAATTAACCAATAATTACCAACTCTACAAACCCCAGACTTCCTACCCTCATAACCTAATAAAGGCAGAGAGCCCCAGGTCCTTCCTCCTCACTCCCACCACCAAGATTGCTCTGTGGTCCCTGGGCATTCAGTTAGTTACCCTCCAGGACCTGTGAGTAATACACTTTGTTTTTCAAAGTTCGCTGTTGAAGTTCATCTTATGGTCACAATAAGAAGCACAAGGGCTGGCTCTGGTGGGGGAAAAGTGCATGGAGGCTCGCTGTGAGTATATGGGCCAGGCCAGTGCTTCAGGCATTCAGCTGAGAACACTACCATCAATAGGCTGAGACTGACAAAACATTGATCAAACCCCAAACTGTAATAATCCTTGATTCTGCTGTTTCTCAAACCTGGCTCATATTACGCATTTACTTATTCTATTGAAACTTTTTTTATTGGCTTAATGTGTCAACTCTTTATTTGAGGCATATCCAGATACTGACAACTTCTTACTTCCTCTGCTGTTGTTACCTTAGTCTGGAGCATCATCATTTCTCATCTAAACTGTTGTAATAAATGTGTAACTGATCTCAATACTTCTACACTTTCCTGCTCTGTGGTCTGTGAGCTAAACAGTTGCCAAAGGAGTTATTTAAAAGGTAAAGATCCATTATATCAATCTTTGACTCAGTCCCAAATGGCTTTTCATCTCATTGAGAGTGTAATCAAAGTCATGACCATGAGCTTAGAAGATCCTGCATGATCTAACTGTGCTTCCACAATCACTCTGCTCTCAAATACTCTCTCCTGTTGACTCTTCTGTAGTCACAGTGGTTTCCTTGATGGTTCTGGAACATCTTAAATACCCTTGCCATCATAGTTTATGCATTTGCTATTTCTTGTGCTAGAAATTGTTTTTCTCCAGGACTCAAAAAGATTCATTCCCTCACTTCCTTCAGGTCTCTGCTAATACGGCATCATATCAGAGAGACTGTTCCCGACTTCCTTATGTAGAAGTAACCTGCTTATCCTGACATTTCCAGCTCCTCCTACTTGCTTTACCTGTTTCTCTACTTTTGGCATATGTAACTACAAATAAATTTACGTATATATGTAAATAAATAAAATTTAACTTTCATGAAGGCAGAGATTTTTGTCTGTTTGTTTTTTGCTCTGTCTCCATAATCTAGAACTGTCCCTACCATATCACAGGAACTCAATACATAAATTTTTAATGAAAAATTTAAAATCTACAATTTCTGACTTTTATGAATATAAATTTTGAAAGTGCTTTTAATAAATAATTTAAGCTATATGAAATATTTATTCTTTTTATGTCTTTAACATAAGCCAATATTTTAATCAATTTTCCCAAAGTTCTTTCTAGGGTAGATTCATTATGAAACTCATAATGCATATTTTCTATGATTTATCATTATTACACTGAGAGTCTAGAGTCCATGCTCAATAGGCTGCTTATTTTCCTTTAGTCCTTTACCAAACATTAATAAATGCTACTTCTGGGCTTGTGCTGGTTTTGCCATGTGTTCTAACTAGTCAGTTTTAGTACAAATACACTTAATTCAAAGAAAAATCAATGAATTGATTTGGGGATTTATCCCCATTCAAATATCTATATTGTTGCTTGGACTGACAAGATCATGCATTTCCATTTTGAAAAGAAGATGACAAATATTTAATAACAAATACATCTTTCCTTTTTTATAAATTCAAAGACAAATATAAAACTTAAATTAATGATTGATAGTTGTTACACTATATAGAACTTCTGTCAAGAGACTTCTAAATGGAATGGAGAGCCTTTGACTTTTTTTTAAAAAGATTTTATTTATTTATTTTTAGAGAGGGAAGGGAGGGAGATAAAGAGAGAGAGAGAGAGAGAAACATCAATGTGCGGCTGCTGGGAGTCATGGCCTGCAACCCAGGCATGTACCCTGACTGGGAATCACCTTTGACGTTTTTATGAAAAAATCAAAAATAAGAAACAGGGCTGGAGTGTCTCAATAAATTTATGTAACATAAGGGCCAAGAATTGGTTCTTTTCTATTCAATGATAATGAGACTAAAACAGTAAATTAAACAGGACAAAATTTAAAATGAATGGGTAAGCATCCATTATATACATAATTCTGTAGGAAATTATGATCAGCAAAAAAATGCTTCTTAAACAAAGAAACTGTTTACACTTAAGTTGTCTACAATCTAGGTTATAGTACAAGCCAAACCCACAACTCCCACCACACGACAACAGATGAAAGAGACACAAATTATTACTGAGTTTTGGGTTCCAAAGCCTCTTAGGGGCATTGGGAATTTGTGGGGAATCTAAAGAAGAGCCACAGAGATGATTAAAGAGTATAAAATGGAACCTTTGAGGATAGGTTAAAGGAATTGGGATTATTTAGTTTGGAAGCGAGGTGATTAAAAAGTGGTTTCATAATAGCTTTAAAAAATACAGTGCTAGCTAATTGATTATAGTAATTAGCTATTTTCCATTATGAGAATAAATGGGAAAAATATGCTACCTGACAGATTTGGGTTAAACATATAGTAAGGAGGAGTTTTTAGAGCTTGGAGATAGAATGGGTGGTCAAAGCATGATATGATTTCTTTTTGGCTTATTTAATCTTTAAAAATAATGTAGGGATCTATACAGCTGACATGCAAGGGCAGAAAGTTAAAATCAGTCATTTTTAAAGGCTATAACACCAGATAATTTCTCAAAATATTTTCTAGATATGTGACCCTTTGACATTGTTCAACGTTTGCCATGTTTTATAAGAGGTTCAGTGTCAATTTTGAATAAGAAACCCTGCACCTTTCCTTCTCATCTTTAATTTTCATACAACATTAATTATCTCTACAGATTGAAATTTTAAGTGATTAGTATTTTGTATTCACTATAATCAAGCATACAAAAATATCACAGAGGATTGCATTGTTTCTTTTGTTTAGGAAGTATTTCATAGTTCATTGGTAGATGATGTATAGTCTTTTGGCAAGTGAAGCCAGATTGACAATAAAAATTACTTCCTCGGGGACTGCAATTTATCTTACATTTATTTTTTCCAAATAGTTTTTATAGAAAAATATTAAGTATTCAGGCTAAGTTTTACTTTTTACTTATTAAAGCCCAGTCATAATAAAAGAAATGTTTAATGCAGGATTATGAAAATAATTTTTTTCCAGTTCAAAGGCTGTAGTTCAGTTGAAAGCTCCTAAGAGGGGGTGCTCTGACAAAAATCATCAAAGCTCTCAAAGCTTGAACAAGCAAGTCTGAATCCTTCCAAATAATTTTTAAACAGCCTAAGCAAACCCAAATTTATTTAAAAACACAACTCTCATTGTTTTTTTTTTTTTAGTGGGTTTTCTTCTTGGCAACAAATTGCCTGAAGTCTTAATAAAGTTGGTAACTTAAATGCATTTATGAAGAAATTGGGCCAATTCTAGGGAAACTATTCACTAGGAAATTTTAGAATGATTGCATTTTAAGTAGTGTTTTCTTTATGAGGTAGAATTAAATTTCTGTGGAGCAAAAGTGCTGTATATGCCTTATCATTGGAGTATGCTTTGAACAATCTTAAATGGGATTATGTTACTCATTAATGAAACAAATAAATCTGAATTTATTTTCTAAAAAGACAAGATATTCCAGTAATAGTGTTTTAAAATACACTCCTGTGTACTTACCTACATTACAGTATCTTGCAGTAATAGAAATCTTGGCCATCAAACATATCTTTATTAATTTTCCACTGCACACATACAAATAATAGCCATGCTCAGCACAAACTTTCTAAGTTTTTAAACCCCCATCACTTCCCTATTTTTTCTTTATTTACTATAATGTTAGAAACAGCGCTTTAACCACCTTGTTGATACAATAAATCATGCATGTTAGAGATAAAATTGGTTTTTATTCCATGAAACTGTTTATATTTAAACTGAAAAAAATTAAAGAAGGAAAGAAAATAAATCACTTTATTCTATTTTTACCTATCTCATATTTAGATGTCTTACTCTTGGGATTTAAAAATAATAATAAAAAACACTCAGTATTAAAAGAATGATTTAGCCATGGTGGTGATGAGATAGATGGTATTTTGAAAAGGAAAGTTTAGCTGACTTCTGTACCTCTGTTTACAAACTCCTGTTCGGTAGCATTCTGTTGTCAAGTTGCAAAAAGGATATTTCTAAGAAAATTGGGAGTTTTGTTCAACGATAAAGATTCATGTTGGAGAAGTGTGATTCTTCCTGAATATAATACATGCAATGAGAATAAACTATTCTTTAGATTCATTACATTCTACTCTACATTTGTCGGAATTTAAAAAGTTGTCCACTCAAATAAAATTATCACCAGTTTCTTTATCTCTGAAGTTTTCAGGGATTCAATTCTACCTAAGGTTCCACTTAGGCAAAAATTAAATTTCCACTCTTGTCAGCTGGGTAGGCTTCCACAGAGTCATAAGAAGAGAGCTTAATCCAGACGGCAGCGTTAGTCATCCACAAATCTGTTTTTTAAAATCTTTAGGTGTGCTTAGAAATAATAATATGGTATTTTTATATGTCAGGCTACAAATTGAAGGCAGACTATATGGCAGAAAATATAAATTCATGGGTCAGGTGACAACCTATATTTTTTCTCTAAATTTACAAATAAGATGTTTCTAATATCAAGGGAATTATTTGGCTCACTATTGAATTGCTATTAAAAATGTATTACTGAGAAAACAGACACAAATCAAGATTCTTTAAGAAATACAATTTTGCTATATTTTCTATTATTCACAGTAAGAGTTAGCACCATTGAATTAAATCTAATGAAAAATAAATTTTAAATGTCTTTGTTCTTGGGAAACTTATGAGGAAGAACCCTGATACACAAAGAAACACAAAAAGAGGTCAGGTACAATATGGCAGGGTAGAAAAAGACCCAGAACTCAACTTTTCTCATGTACAACAAAATATATACCTACATATAGAGCAATTCCTCCTGAAAACCAACTGAAGATAGATTGAACAGCTTCTGTACAAGAAATGAGAGAGTGACTCAATAGAGAAGGGGCAACCTACAGTAGGAAAGGATATCAAGAAGGGGTTTGTATGAAGGCTTTCCTGCCTTGAAGCAAAGCAATAAAACAGCATTTTAAAGAGTACCTAGACTATATGTGAAAAAATCCATTTACGAACTCCAAGGCAACTGCCAACTCTAGGGAACTATTAAAACCCAAATGAAGATAAATCCAAAGAGACCCACATCAAAAATGTCTAATTAAAATGGTAAAATTAAAAAAAAGAATGTTTTTGAAGGCAGCAGTAGGAAAACAGCTAATTGCATACATGAGAAAGCCCATGAGTCAATTAGTTGATTTCTCAGCAGAGACCTTTCAGAACAGAAGATAGTGGCAGAATATAATGAAAGTGCTAAAGGAAAATAATCTACAACTTAAAATACTCTACCCAGTAAGGTTATTATTAAGAATTAAAGGGAAGCTAAAGAGTTTCCCAGGATACAAACGTTTCAGGATACAAAATTAATATAAAGACATCTGCTGCTTTTATACACAGTGTATAAAATGGACAATTAGGAGAAATTGATAAAACAATGTCATTTAAAATTGAATCAAAAAGAATAAAATACCTAGGAACAAATTTAACTAAAGATGAAAACTATAGTTTTAGTTATCCTTATAGGAAAACTATAAGATACTGATACATAAATTAAATATCACACAAACAGAAAGTTTTACCATAGATAGGAAGAATTAATATTGTTAAAATGCTCATATTACCCAAAGCAATGCATAGATTCAATACAATGCCTATCAAAGTACAAATGACTTTTTTTTTCACAGAACTCGAACAAAGAATCCTTAATTTTACATTAGATCACCACAGACTGCCAACTAGCCGAGGCAATCCTGAGAAAGAAGAACAAAGATAGAATAGCATGCTCCCTGGTTTTACACCATACTACAAAGGTATGCACAGCAATTAAAAGAAAATGGTACTGGCACAAAAAGAGACATATAAATCAATGAACAGAATAGAGAGATCAGAAATAAACTTATATGTTCAATTAATCTATGGAGAAGAATGTAAAAATATACAGTGAGAAAAAGACAATCTCTTTAATGCATGGGGCTGGGAAAACTGGATAGGTATGTAAAAAAAATAAAAATGAGACCACATTTTCATTCTACAGGCAAAAATAAAATTCACAATGGATTAATGACTTAACTGTCAGCCTTGAAAGCATAAAACTCTTGGAAAAAAACATAGACAGTAAACCCTTTGACATCATTCCAAGAAATAATTTTTGGGTATGCCTCTCTAGGCAATGACAGTTAAAGCAAAAATAAACACATGGGCTTATCACAAACTAAAAATCTTTTGAAATGCAAAAGAAACCATCAACAAAACAAAAATACAACTTACTGAATGGAAAAAAATATTTGCTAGTGATATATGTGATAAGAGGTTAATATACAAAATATGTAAGGGACTCACACAACTCAATTTCAGGAAAACAAATAATCCAATAAAAAAGGCCCTCAATAGATATTTTTCCAAAGAAGAGATACAGACAGCTATCAGACATATGAAATTAGGCTCAATCACACTATCATAAAAATGCAAATACCAACCACAATGACATATATCTTACACCTGTGAGAATGGCTTTTGTCAAAAAGTCAGGCAACAACTGTTGGCAAGGATGCAGAGAAAAGGAAACCCTATGCACTCTTGGTAGGACTGTAAATTGGTAAAGTCACTATGAAAAACAGTATAAACATTCTCCAAAATAATTAAAAATAAAACTACTATGAAACCCAGCAATTCTACTTTTGGATACTTATTTAAAGAAAAAACACTAATTCTTAAAGATATATCTGCCCCTATGTCCAATGCAGCATTATTTACAATAACCACAATAAGGAAGCAACTTAGGTGTCTATCAGTAGATGAATGTATAAAGATGCGGTACATTTATACAGTGGTCTATAACTCAGCCATAAAATAATGAAATCTTGCCATTTCGACTACATAGATTGATATAGAGGTTATTATACTAAGTGAATTAAGTCAGAGAAACAGAAACACTCTATGACTTCACTTACATATGGAATCTAAAAAACAAAACAAAGCAGAAGAACAAGAAAAACAAAACAGAAAACAGATACAGAGTAAAATATAGAAAACAAACTGCTGGTGTCCAGAGGGGCATTAGAGGATTGGTGAAAAATGTGAAGAGGAGTAAGAGGTATAAACTTTAAGTAATAAAATATAATCCATAGTAATGTAATGTATAGCACAGGGAATACAGTCAGTATCATAATAACTTTGTAGAGTGACAGATGGTCACTAGACATATTGTGGTGATCACATTGTAATACATCATTTTGTCTATACCTGAAACTAATATAATATTATATGTCAACATACTTTAATAAAAAATGAATTAAAAAGAAAAGTAACCAAAGAAAAGGAGAAACATGGAGGGGAGAATGTCATTTGTTGTAATGTAGATAGTGAAGGAAGAGAAAAAGCTGTAGCAATATGTTTAGACCAAAGTGTTCTTGAGAAATTGCCAAACAGCCTTGAGATACAGTTTGATTTGGAAGTAATTCAACCAATACCTAGATTTACAAGACAAGAGTTTAAAGCAAGGGGGTGTGGGGCACTGGAAGATTATATGGTAAATAGAAATGAAGCTTGGGAAATTATCTTGCAATGATGAGAAAATGAGTGAAGGGGAAGTGAATGCATGTGTACATAAAAGCTGTCTAATCTTCTCCTCTGTATCCCATAAAATAATGCTCTTACGATGTGTGTAAGAAATGTCCTATGTAGAAGTATAAAGTAGTCATAAATATATGCTAAAAATTTTGTGGCAGTTAAAGCAATTTCTGATGGTTAAAACAAAAATGTCATGCTCTTATTAACATCACTTGGGTGGAAATAGCTTTTGGCCATCGTTATATCCTTGCTGCTTTTAATTTCTGAATATACTTGGCACAAGCACATGACAATATCATGAATCTTCACAAGAGCAGTGTTTATAGACATCCAAAGAAGGAAGTATATATGACACACACACAGATAACACATAATCTGTAGTCTAAGCCTATGCCAAATTCAACCTCTATTTTTATTTTCATTTTCATTAAAATATATGTGTCATGTAGTATGACAAATATAGACATTTATTGAAGACACACAACTCAAGAAACATTGTAGAGAGTACAACGATGCCTCAGTTCCCCTCAAAGGAGGCACCTTGGGACCTCACACAGTCCTCCCAGACCTCTCAGACCTCTTCCCTCTCTCAAAACATTCTGCAAAATCCTGTTTTGGAATTGCAATCAGCTGCCTCCTCATATTTTCTCGAATCTTATAGATAATCTGAAATCTCTTCCTTTCCAAAGGTGATCTTGGTTTTAGAAAAAGACAAGTCACAGGGTGCCAAATCTGGGCTGTAGGAGGGGCTGAGTCACCTGGGTTATTTGATGTTTTGCCAAAAACCTCTGCACAAGACATAATACATGAGCAGGCACATTGTGGTGATGAAGCTTCCAATCACCAGCTGCCCATAGCTGCAGTAGGTTTCATCATATTGCATCTCTCAACCAATGAAGAACATTGAGGTAGTACTCTTTATTAATAGCTTGGTCTGGAGGGGTGTGCTTATGAGGGACAACACCTTCCCAATCAAAAGACACAGGTATCATGGTCTGGATCTTGCTGCGACTTTGCCACACTTTCTTCAGGTGTGGAGAACCAGGAGACTTCCATTGGAATAACTGGGCTTTTGGTTTTGGATCACAGCTGTAGACACACAATTCATCTCTAGTTATGACTTTCTGGAGGAAGTCTTGTTCATTGGTAGTGGTTTGAATCAAGTCATTACCAACTGTAACACGATGTCCCTTCTGCTCTGGCAACAGAAGATGTGGAGTGAATTTTGCCATGACATGATTCGTGCCAAGATCCTGCATCAAAGTCTTGGGCACAGTAGTTTTTGGAATCCCCAGATCTGCTTTTAGTTCTTGCACTGCCAGAGTTGCCAGTCTTCGTTGATTGCAGCCTGTATACGTTCAACATTCTCAGGTGTCCTGCTTGTTGCAGACCTTCCAGAATATGGATCACTTTCAACAGATTTTTGGACATCTTTGAAGCATTTATGTCACACTTGTATTTGCTCTGCACTCACTGCATTGTGCCTGAAAGCCATCTGAATCATCTGAATGGTTTCCACAGAGGGGTGTTCAAGCTTAACAGAAAATCTGATGCAGATTCATGGCTCTACTTGCTCAGTCATTTTGAATGCAATGGTTACACAGTACACATGCTCACTCAATGCCATCTACAGCCCCCACTGAGTAGTACAGTGAAGTTGTCATTGTTCACGCACACACATTCCAGTCCACTCTCCTTGGCTGCCAGGTTATGTTCAGTGTTGCACAAACTGTTCTCATTATATTAATAATGGCTGGACTTTTTCCAGACAGACCTCTTGTATTTAAAAAAATGTTGTTAGTAGAGTACAATTATATGTAAAAATATTAGAAATAATTTCTTTGGGGATATAAAATTTATAAGCCCTTTCACATACATTTACTTTATTCTATTTTTAAAGATTGATTGTTATATTATATTAAATTACTTAGGTAACTTTATAAAACCATTTATAATAAAATGGGTAAACCTTATAATAAAATAACATAGTAGTTGTTAATGGGTTGCAATGATTTAATAAGCTGCATTTATTTACTGTTTTCTGTTTTTATTTAATGCCATTCATAACCATTCATTGTAGGAAATCAGAAATAGAAATGAACCATTAGGGCAAATTGTTCTTTCCTCTTTTTTCTATACCTATTATGTGGGCTATGTACATTCTTGGTTTTAATAATTTTAGGGTTGGTTCAACTGTTATATCCTGTGGAAAAGTAGTCCACACACTGATAGCTCTAAATGTTTAGATATTTTCTTTTCTAATAACATTAGAAATTAGTTCTTAAAATTTTGGTTACAATTTATATAAAATATCTCTAGGGAAATAAATACACAGTATATTTCCTGATTTATAAAATATTTCCAAATGCCTGCCAAATCCATGGCAATATGTTTTAAATTGTTTCATAAACATGACCTATCATTGAGAATTAGATCTTTAAAACTCAATTTTATTGTGTGTATATATTTGTGTGTGTGTGTTTTACTCAGAGCATTATATCTATCATCAGTCACTGAGAGAGGTATAAATATAAAAGATTATTTTAGGGACTCTCCATCATTCTGCCTTCTTATATCTCTCATTTACACATGTAACACTTTAAATGGAGATATTGGCTTTTTTTCCCACATGAGGCTGTATGTATTTATTTGTATTTGTCTTATCGCTGACATCAAACATTAATCATTACAAGGGTCACCCTCTCATGTCCAATAGCACAATTAGAGAAAAAAAAATTTCATACCATTGTAATTCACCTTAATAAAATTTAAATGGAAACAAGTACACTGAACCAAAACTGCATTTGAGATTTCAAGATGATTTATTGCCTCACATGCTATTTTGCATTCTTTTTTTGAAAAGTAGCTTGTATTGTAGGGTTAAAAAGTTCTGTATCTGCAGCTAGAGACTCTGGGTCCAGATTCTATTCCCATGTCCTTCGGAAATCTACTTGTGAAATGTCCAAGTTTTGTTATCTGTAAAATGGAGCCCAGTTTTGGTAGATTATAGAATTTTTATACTGCTGAATGGGATAATGCACTTAGAATGCATTATAGTATCTAGCCATAGTCTGTATTCAATATTAGTAATTTTTATTTGAAAAAACACAAAAATAACAAAATAATAAATTACTAAGTCATGGACATGAAGACATACAAGATCTCCTTCAAGGACAGATGTTTGTCCTCATGGCTATAAATGTTGTCAGGAAACTTCATTTGGCTGGCAGTGCCCCTGAATTGTTGCTGCTGCAGAGAGATACCGCCCTCAAGATCACTTCTTTTGGGAGACTCCATGTGCATTGATGATCAAAGCATAGGTATACAAGGCTAGCCCTTTTGGGCCAAAGCAAGACAGTTGTGACATGACAATGAACTTCGGAGCTCCCAGTAGAGTTGGCCGAAGCTACCAACTTTACCCTCTGCCCACACCTGCTTTATTTCCTTACCCTCCACAGAGACTGGGCTAACAGCATTGATACTCCCTTAGAAGCATCTTGAACACTAAACTCTGCCTCAGAGAACCCAATCTGCAGCCTTGCTGCATAAAAGAATTTTTAAAATACCAGCTTTTTTTAACAAATAAATATTAATTTCAAAATATAAAATATTGTAAAATTTCTTCATAATCAAAAGTGTTCTTGCAAGTCTAACAAATCTCTCCTTAGCATCAGTTCCAGTTAGATTCCCTGGAAAGGCATGTGAGTTTAATGAGATGAGTTTCTTAAATAGTTTTATACCATGAAGATGCATTTTGACCAAAAGACAGGATATCCAAAATTCCATAAAAATGTGTGTATTGTGTTATAATAGATACAATTGTTCAGTGGAGTATGATATTTTTTAAATTATTCATTAATGACTTGTTCTGTAGGAAAACATTTACTTAATTCAATTTACAGAAAAGATTATACAGGAAGATGCTTAGCAGTTGTGTGATGACTCCAGGAGTCAAAAGAGTCCAGGGAGAAAGTAGGGAAAGATCTCCTGAATAAATAAGTTTCTGAATGGAGGAACAGTCAAATTACAATGCAATTTATTTATTTATTCATCAAATAAATATTTATCAAGGAAGCATTAGATAATAGACCCTGTGATAATAACAGGAGTAAGAATAAATAGATGTGTTCTGTGTAATTATTCAGCTCCTTTATACTGTGTGACACATGAGGTCTGCCCAGAAAAAACCCAGCCATCATTAATATAACAATGGTTGTGCAACACCGACATAACCTGGCAGCCAAGGAGAGTGGACTGGAATGTGTGTGCGTGAACAATGACAACTTCACTGTACTACTCAGTGGGGGCTGTAGATGGCATTGAGTGAGCATGTGTACTGTGTAACCATTGCATTCAAAATGACTGAGCAAGTAGAGCCATGAATCTGCATCAGATTTTCTGTTAAGCTTGAACACCCCTCTGTGGAAACCATTCAGATGATTCAGATGGCTTTCAGGCACAATGCAGTGAGTGCAGAGCAAATACAAGTGTGACATAAATGCTTCAAAGATGTCCAAAAATCTGTTGAAAGTGATCCATATTCTGGAAGGTCTGCAACAAGCAGGACACCTGAGAATGTTGAACGTATACAGGCTGCAATCAACGAAGACTGGCAACTCTGGCAGTGCAAGAACTAAAAAGCAGATCTGGGGATTCCAAAAACTACTGTGCCCAAGACTTTGATGCAGGATCTTGGCACGAATCATGTCATGGCAAAATTCACTCCACATCTTCTGTTGCCAGAGCAGAAGGGACATCGTGTTACAGTTGGTAATGACTTGATTCAAACCACTACCAATGAACAAGACTTCCTCCAGAAAGTCATAACTAGAGATGAATTGTGTGTCTACAGCTGTGATCCAAAACCAAAAGCCCAGTTATTCCAATGGAAGTCTCCTGGTTCTCCACACCTGAAGAAAGTGTGGCAAAGTCGCAGCAAGATCCAGACCATGATACCTGTGTCTTTTGATTGGGAAGGTGTTGTCCCTCATAAGCACACCCCTCCAGACCAAGCTATTAATAAAGAGTACTACCTCAATGTTCTTCATTGGTTGAGAGATGCAATATGATGAAACCTACTGCAGCTATGGGCAGCTGGTGATTGGAAGCTTCATCACCACAATGTGCCTGCTCATGTATTATGTCTTGTGCAGAGGTTTTTGGCAAAACATCAAATAACCCAGGTGACTCAGCCCCTCCTACAGCCCAGATTTGGCACCCTGTGACTTGTCTTTTTCTAAAACCAAGATCACCTTTGGAAAGGAAGAGATTTCAGATTATCTATAAGATTCGAGAAAATATGAGGAGGCAGCTGATTGCAATTCCAAAACAGGATTTTGCAGAATGTTTTGAGAGAGGGAAGAGGTCTGAGAGGTCTGGGAGGACTGTGTGAGGTCCCAAGGTGCCTCCTTTGAGGGGAACTGAGGCATCGTTGTACTCTCTACAATGTTTCTTGAGTTGTGTGTCTTCAATAAATGTCTCTATTTTTATAGTGCATGGCTGGATAATTTCTAGATGACCTAATATACTCACATAAATACCATAAAAATTTCACCTGAGATTAATGCTTTGGGGGTAAAAGGTATGTATTTCTTTGCACTATTTTACAGAGGGGATTTATCCAATCCTCAGTTAACCAAGGAAATGGAAGGTGATGCAAGATGAGTACCACTAGGACATATGAGTTTTCTACATTGTGACATAGTTATTTTGAGCCATTAATTATAAATTCAATGACTATATATTAAGTAATATCTGAAAACTAGTGAAAATGAGAACATAATTATCTAAAATCTATGGGACCCAGCAAAAGCAGTCCCAAGAGGGAAATCCACAGTATTACAAGTCTATCTCAAGAAACAAGAAAACTGTCAACTAATATAACCTTACACCTGAAAATGAGCAAAAGAACTATAAAAAGAAAAAATAAAGCTCAAATTAGTAGAAGAAAGAAAATAATAAAATCAGAGGCAAAATGGAGAAAATAGAATTAAAAATACAAACCAGCAATGAAACCAAGATATAATTCTTTCAAAGAAAATGAAATTGATCAACTTTTAATTAGATTCATTAAGAAAAAAAGAGAGGACCCAAATAAGTAAAATCAGAAATGAAAAAGGAAAAGTGACTACTGGTACCACAGAAATATTATGGATTAAAAGAAAAAACTACAAACTGTTATATTCCAAAAGTTAGATAATCTTGAAGAAAAATGGATAAATTTCTGGAAACATAAAATCTTCTAAAACTGAATCAAGATGCAATAGGAAGTAAGAACAAAATAATTATAACAAATCAATTTAGTAATCAAGAAACTCCAAACAAAGAAAAACCTGGGATGAGATGGCTTCACAGTTGAATTTTACCAACATTAAAAGAAGAAGTAGTACGTATCCTTTTCAAATAATTCCAAAAAAAGAAACAAGGTAGTGATGTCCACTTTTACCACTCTTATTCAATGTACTATTAGAAGTTCTAGCCATAGAAATCAGACAAGAAGAAGAAATAAAAGGCATCCAAATTGGAAAGAAAGAAGTAAAACTGTCATTATTTGTAGATGACATGATACTATACATAGAGAACCCTAAAAATTCCATCAAAATAAAAAAAAACTACTAAAACTGACAAATGAACTTAGTAAAGTAGCAAGATACAAAATCAATATTCAGAAGTGAGCTGCACTTTTATACACCAACAATGAACTGTCAGAAAAAGAAACTAAAAAAAGAATCACATTTACAATTGCATCAAAAATATACTTTGGAATAAATTTAACCAAGGAAGTAAAAGACCTGTATTTAGAAATGTACGTACAAGATATTGAAGAAAGAAACTGAAGAAGATACAAGTAAATGAAAGCATATACTGTGCTCATGGGTAGAAAGAATTAACATCATCAGAATGACCATACTACCCAAAAGCAATCTATAGATTCAATGTAATACCTATTAAAATACCAATAATGTTTTTCACAGAACTAGAACAAATCTAAAAATTTGCATGGAACCGCAAAAGATCTCAAATAGCCACAACAATCTTGACAGAAAAGAACATGGTGGAAATATTATATCGACTGATATCAAACTATACTACAAGGATGTAGTAATCAAAACATCAAGGTAGATGAGTCCAAATATAGAGGGTCCAAAAATAAACCCACACCTATTGGCTAATTAATATCTGAGTAATGAAGCAAGAATATACAAATGAGTAAAGACAGTCTGTTCAATAAGGGAAGTTGAAAGAATAGGACAGACACATGCAAAAATTTAAAGTAGACCACCTTCTTATATCATATACAAGAATAAACTTAAAATGGGTTAAAGAGTTAAATATAAGACTCAAAACAATAAATCTCCTAAAAGATAACATAGGCAGTAAACTTTCTGATATTTCTCTTAGGAATCTTTTTTTCTGATATATCTCCTTGAGCAAGGGAAACAAAAGAAAAAATGAACAAATGGGACTACATCCAACTGAAAAATTTTGCACAGCAAAGGAAATTATCAACAACAAAAAAGACAACCTACTGAGTTGGACATGATATTTGCCAATAATACGTAGGATAAAGAGTTAATTCCTCAAATTTATAAAGAACTCATACAACTCAACAACAAACAACCAAAATGATTCAATTAAAAAAATGGGCAGAGAACCTGAATAGATACTTCTCCAAAGAGGGCACATGGATGTCCCATAGACATGTGAAAAGATGCTCAATGTCATCAGAGAAATAAAAATTAAACCCACAACGAAATATCACCTCACACTTATCAGAATGGCTATCATCAATAAATCAACAAATGTGTTGGTGAGGATGTGGAGAAAAAGGAACCTTCATGCACTCTTGGTAGCAATGCAGATTGGAGCATCCACTATGGAAAACAATATGGAAGTTCTTCAAAAACTAGTAATGGGACTATTATGAGCTACCAGTTCAACTTCTGAATATAAATCCAAAAAAATCCGAAACACTAATTCGAAGATATGTGAACCCCTATTTTCATTGTAGGGGGTTATTTGCAATAGCTAAGATATGGAAGCAATGCAAGAGCCCCATTGATAGACGAATGGATAAAAAAAGTTGTGGTACCTATATACAATGAAATGGAATGAATCCTTAGCATCTGAAAAAAAAATGGATATATTTGGGGGGAAATAAGTCAGACAGAGAAAGACAAGTCCTGTATGATTCCAGTTATATGTGGAATCTGAAGAACAAAATTAACAAACAAAATATAACCAGACTTACAGATATAGAGAACAAACTCATGGCTAGAGGGGAGGGATAAAAAAGATAATGGGATTAAGAAGTACAAATTGGTAGATATGAAATTGTCACATAGGGTTGTAGAGTTCAGCATAGAGAATATGGTCAATAATGTAATAACTATATCAGGTGACAAGAGGGTACTTTAGTTATTGGGGAACCCTTTGTAAATTATATAATTATCCAACCATTTTCTGTACACATGGAACTAATGTAAAGCAATATTGAATGTCAATTTTAATTAAAAAATAAAATTAAAAAATAAAACACCATTAAAAAAAGAAGCAAAATACAATAAATTTATATGCCAAACCCACTGGTATCATTTACCTTAAAACTCAGGAAATATAATTATTTTTATATGGATTTTTAAAACTGCTAATATGCAGCTGTTTGGATCTTTCCTGTGTGGGGGAGTTGTGCACATGTGTTGTAGAGGGTGGGGAAAGAGACATGAGTCAGCTGCGAATGCTGAAAAACAAATAAACATGTACCTCCCTTTGTGTGGTGGGTTATGGTTGGGAACAATGAAAATCTGTCACCAGCAGGAAAACCAAGTAATTGCCTTAACCTGCTAAAGATCCCTTCTTACTCCTTAATCTATTTAAAACATGACGCTTTATTTCCACCCCCTGCAGCATACTCACAGGTGCAAATGGCAACAAATACCACATTGCTTGAAGGTTTCCGGCAGTGTTCATTAGGAAGCTAGAGAAAAAGCTGCTGAATTCATTTGTAAATCCACATAAATAATCTAATATCTGCTATACTTTATTTTTCTAAGGAACATTATAACCCATAATGCATTTGTGAAATGCAGCATTGCTTTAACCCCTGGCAAAATAAAAATATTCCATAGGTAACCCACTTTGTGAAGTCACTTCAGCAGATACTAACTTTTATGATATTGCATGATGGTGATTTCTCCCTTTGAAATTTTTGTGGTTATTTTTCTTGGAAACTAATAAAATTTGGGATATTTTTCTTTATTTAAGTGACATAACCTTCACAAAGAGGTCTCAAGGGTAAAGGAGGGAATACAATATTTAATTGGTGGTAGTTTTCCATAAAATGTTGATATTGAATATAATCTTTATTAATACTTTTACAAATAAATAGGTATGATTGTCATCACAATTATATAGCAAGAGTCTTAAACTTTAGTCAGCACGGCAATTATCTAGAGAATTTGTGAATTTTTTAGACATAAGTTCTTCACTGTTTTGTAAAATATCTTAAATATTCCTAATTAAAAATGTTTGTTTTGTTTGTTTGAGAGTAGAAACACTGTAGGCAATGACTATATTTAACAAGTATGGCAACTTTACTGAGCAACACCCTGCCTCTGGTGTTTGTAGACTCACATAAACACACCCATTTATTCATTTAAAACCCCTTGTTGAGTGTTATTGTGGGCTGTTCAGGACACAGAATTGTTTTTAAACTAAACATTAGTCCTTTCTGTAATGAGTAAACTAACTAGAAGGAGAGGAGAAGAATTCAAACAAAACATTATATATCTATGCTACAAAAATTGTCATAGGAGTGTTACAGAAAAGAATATAGATTACAAAGGGATCCCATTAATCTGTTCCCTGAATTCTAGACATTTATTTCCAAGTGCTAACTTAACATCTATATTTGATATCTGACATCTCACACTTTACATGTAGAAAACTGAGCCCCTAATATTTTCCAAACCTACTCCTCTTCTAGTCTTCTTCAACTCACTTTGCCCAGGACAAAATATATGAAGTCATCTTCAGCTTCTCTCTTTCTGTTATGCACCACATAAATTCTTCAGCAAGTCCTATGGGCTCTACTTTATCCATTGTTACAATTTTATTCCAACTTTTCATCATTTTTTCACTTGAATGATTGCAGTAGTCTCCAAACTAGTCTGCCACTTGATTACCTTTATGTATTTTTAGTACAGCAGCCAGAGTGAAACCATTATAACTAGAGTTTTATCATGTCACTGTTCAACACAAAACCCTCCAGTGGCTTCCCATTTTTTCTCTGAGTAAAAATAAAAAAAATTCCATGAAATCATGAAGCCTTAGACAATCTGCTTGTTTCTTCCTTCCATGACCTCAAATACCAGTATTTTCCTTCTCGATCACTCTAGTGTGGCCATGCTTCCTTCCTGTCTGTTCCTTAAACATGACAGGTATGCTCATGACTCAGGGCCCCTGCTTGGAACAGAGTCTGCATGGCTTTCTCTCCTTCAGATGTGTGTTTAATTGTCACTTTTGGGGGGAAAATTTCCTTAGCTGTTCTTTCTGTGTTAGTCAGGTTAAGCTAGCTACTGTATTCCATAGGCCTGAACACATGTCCTGACTTACACACAGTGGACATTTAATTATTAGACTTCAAATAGCACAAGGCAGGTGAATCTGGTGGCGAGGATTTGTGGTTGATGGAGTACTTTTCTTCATGTGGTGATTCATTTTCCATCCTGTGTTCTGCGTTAACCACCCACTATAACAGGGTCTACCAGCTTGCCAAATCTGGCCCCCAAATGTGTTTCTGGTAGGCTCCATAGTAAAAATGCTTTTTTTATTTAACTTTTTATATTAAAAGGTTGTAGAAAAAAACAGAAATATATGCAAATGTATAAGCCCCACAAAACCTAAACTATTTAATATCTATCCCTTTACAGAAAAACAGAACAAAACTTGCTATCCTTTGTAAAGAATCTAGGCTGAAATTAAATGTGGTTATCTAAAAGTCTTAAAGTTTCATGTTTTTTAAATTTCTTTCACCAAACCCTTTAAAATTAAAAGAAAAAGAAATCCTAGTTTGTGAACCATACAAAAGGCGGTGTACGGCTGGGTTTGGCTTGAAGTCACAGCTTGTCACACCCTGCTCCATTGTCACACCCCGCTCCAGGCCGTTTCCAGGCTTCCATCCCAATAACACAGTGGAATTTTTATTTTATTAGCATTATGGAAACTCAACTTAAACCCCCCTTGTGCTAAAAGAATGGGGGTTGTTAGTTTAGGGGAAGAGGAGAAAGGCGTTTGTTTACTTTTCAGCATCTTTTTGTTGCTTTGACTGGTAGTCACAATCCAGTAGGAGACTGGTGACTGGTGGGAACCCAGGACTGCTGTAGCCAAAGGTCTGGGGCAGGCCTTTGTGATAATTTTCACTTGAGCTAAAATTTTACTTTAGTAGCCTGCAGGGGCCACTAAAGTGCAAGTCAGGACAATGAACGCTGGTAAAAAAGGGACTTTCCCAAGTATGTCCTGATAAAGCATAAGGCACAAAGTGTCTGTCACTATAAATATATATCTCTCTTCTGTGGTCTTTGTATTCATGCCAGCAACATTCACTGTGAATTGTAACATTTCCTTACATGTATGACTACGAGGATAAAAATAACAACCATGTGCTAATAGAATTTATTTACTTTGTGTTGAATGTCTGGCATTCTAGCACACAGTGAAGATATGAAATTATAACAGGCTGAACCAGTGACTGCTATTGTTTTGAAAACAGGAGAAATAAAATTTTCCTGAGTGTTGGCAAAAGAAATATTTGGGTGGAAAAAGGTACATGGAAATTGCACTTGCCAAAACAAAAAAGTCATGAGGTGAAAGTTTCCTTTGTTCTCCTGTGAATTGAGTTAATATCAGGTGATGTTTAACCTAACAGTGAGGACATTGGAAAAGAAAAGAACCAGCCTGGTAGTATTAGGTCAGCTCACACCAGTCCTCATTTTCATTTTACTCTTTTGTACATGATGGAGATTATTGAAATACCTAGGATTATAATATAGTTAAACTGGCAAAGGTAGCATGTTTTAGTTTAATTCAACAAATATTTGTTTAGGGCCTGCTGTGCATTACGCATGTTGCTAGTAGATATGGACATAATAATAATAGTTAGGCCATGAACCCTAGCATTATGATCCCATGGTGTATTGGAGATGACAGCACCAGGAAACCTATTGTGATACAACATGGTCATCACTGTAAATAAAATCAACATCACAGAAAAAGATCCCTCAGATGGGAATCAGTTGACAGGGGTTCAAGATCCCAATTTCCTATAGTGGTTTTGGGCAAGGTGTGATGGACTTGCTCTGCTGTGTCATTTGTAGTCTTAGAGAAATATTTACCTTGCCAATATGAGAGAGTAGATTGATAGTTCGTATATATGTGTATATGTATGTGTGTCTGTGTATATATATATATATATACACACACACACACACATGATTCTTCATATATATATATATATATATATATATATATATATATATGAAGAGTTTACTAGATAAATGATGGGGTAGTTTCTAAGTCATAATTTTTATCATTGAGAGAGCTCAGTAGCAAAATGCTTTTTCTTTCTTTTACCTAACTCCATTGCTAAACTAACCTAAACTACCTTGACATACCAAATAAAATACTAAAAGTACTCAGTAATATTTTTTCATAGATAATATAGATGTTTGGTTTCAACACCACTTTATATTTTTAATTTACTTTATAAATTTCAAAACTATCACTACAAATATTTACCAACTTAGCCTTTTGACAGCATTTCAACAACCAGAAAGGCCTCCACATTTGTTAAAGGCAGTTTTCCACATTAGAGTCTCATATTATCAGTCACAGTCTCATTAAATGCAATAAAAATATATTTTGTTTTAGTTTTCATGGGAAATATATATTTTTTATTCATTAAAATAATTGGGATGTGATTTTTTTCACCCTCTCTCTCCCTTTGGCTTTGAGTTTTTAAAATTCTTTGTATGATCATGCATTTGCACATATTTAACATCCACAAAATACCTTTTAATCAATTATTGGCTATTCATAGTACAGTAATTAGCACGTGTAGAGAAATATATGGTTGCAACATTCACTTGTTAAGCTTGTGACAAACATGCATCTCTTATTTATTGGAAATGTCAAGGGGTCCTTGCAATGTATGTCCAGTTATCAAAAGGCTTTAATTTATATTTCAGGTGTATTTTATTATACAATTTAGAATACTTGGAAATGAATCCATTATGCAATCCCATACGATATGAATTAACAGAATCCTTCTAGTAGCATATATGAGTGTTTTCTCCCGGCTGTGTGTTTACTGTGGCAGGATTAGACATGAGAATATATCTCACAACTGTCAGCATATTCAAAAGGGAAAAATGAATCATGTTAGTGTTAAAAAATAAATAAAAAAAATTTTAAAAATTGCTTTATGTCATCCTCTAGACAACTATATGCCTAAACCACCAAATGAGATACTTTCCTTTATGGTTATTTTATTTTCATGTGCAAAGTCTTCAGCAAGTCTATGCAATTTTCCAGGGTATCAGAAACCTGGTCGTCATAGAAGTCTGGGGTGTGTGTGTGTTTCTATCTTACTATCTTTTTAAACAGAGTGAGACTGCTACAAGTTTCTCAGAACTTGCGTTTCAAAGGATGAAAGGAAACAGAAGAATGTGCCAATCTTAAAGTGGGAGAAGCATGCCTGGATGCTTATGCATCTGGACAAGAAAGAGCAGTTTACTGTAGAAGGGGAGTCAGTAGCATGGCCTTCAATGATGTGGCCCCATGTGTGGAAGTGTTCCATCTTACTGGCATCGAGCTCTGCAGCATCTTTACCATTTTCTATGCTTATGAGCCAGACAGTGAAAGGAAAATTGAGTCAGGGCAATTGGAACACAAATGTAAAGATTCTGTTTTGCTGTAAAAGAGTTTTGGATAGTAGCAAGACCAAACATTTACAAACACACCATAGCAAACAGAAACTGGTATTTCTGAGTGTTCTGTATTTCCATCAGCCACAGCAGAGAGCAGCCCACAGACTCTGAGAAACATACATAATCAAAAAACTATGGTACATTTACACAATGAAATTCTATGCAGCAGAAAGAAAGAAGGAACTCCTACCCTTTGTGATAGCATGGATGGAGCTGGAAAGCATTATGCTAAATGAAATAAGACAGGTGGTGAAAGACAAATACAATATGATCTCACCTTTAACAGGAACCTAAACAACAAAACAAACAAACAAGCAAAATATAACCAAAGACACTGAAATAGAGAACAGGCTGACAGTGACCAGAAGAGAGAGGGGAGGGAATTTTAGAGGAAAAGGGAAGGGTTTACAGGAACAGTATAAAGGACACAAGGACAAAAACTAGGGGTGGGTAGAAATGGGAGGAAGGTGGGGAGGACTGGAGGGTGGGAGGGGATGGAAGTAAAAGACAGAAAACTGTACTGGAACAACAATTAAAATAAAAAAATAAAACACTGATTTGAAAACACACACGCATGCACACACAAAAAGAAAATGCAGTTCTAACATCATGGTGCTTAAGATGGCTTTGGATAATTTACAGCAATCCCTTTAGAATTTTCTGTGGAAAGCAAAGCCTCTTTATTCTAATTTGTTTAGGTCAGCAAAAATATCAAAAAACAAACAAATAAACCAACATCAACAAAAATAACCCGTGACGAAGCTCTGAAGCTAAAGCATCAGTATGTCCCTTTTCACAGCAGGGATGAAGGTGGCTTTCTTAAAACAAACCTGGGTGCAGATGATTCCTACTTCAGAGATGAAATTGTTGAGTTATAAAAGTGAACAAAGACCAAATGCTTTTTATTTTTAAGTAGAAAGATGTTATAGATGATCTAATATGAACTCCTAATTTTGGAAGAAAAAAATGGAGACCGAGAACTTTAAATTATTTACTTAATATCGCAGAGTTAATGACAGATTTTAGATTATAGACTAAATCTCTGATGCTTGAAACAATGTTCTTTCTTACCATGCCATGCCACTTCACGTTATTTAGTGCATATTAAAAAAAGTAATAGGTTTCAGAATTTATTTCTTGGTTATCAGAGACAAGTTTGAGTAAAATAGTAATTGTGAATAAAATTTGATTCAACTATTTTTAAACAGGTGCTTTCATTTGTAACAAGAAAAAAAAGAACCTTTCTCTAGTCAACTGAACAAGAATATTATGTGAACAGAAATGCAAATTGAAGCATCATTCAGTCCCCTCTCTCTTCCTATTCTCTGAAAAACCTTTTGTTTCTAAGTAGAAATTAGCTAGAGAAAAGAGCCTCTTTGCCTGAAAGGCAGGGCACTCACATGATCAAACTTACTGTTCTGCCTTCCTCTCTCCTCTGCTGCTCCTTTTAGTATTTGGAAGGTATAATTGTATTTTTCTATTGGCATTACATTTGTAATTATGCATTTCCCTTTATTTTCAATAACTGAAGGATGCCACATCCCTCCACCGCCCCCCCCCCCAAAAAAAAACAGGGAAAGAGGAAGAAAGGATGAATAAGGGCAAAAGCAAGAGAAAAAAACAAGAGAAATCACCTTTTGCAAGCTGCTAATCATTGTACAAAGCCACAAAGGACACAGAAGATGGTAGAAAAGTGCTATGAAGCACAGAGAAATAAACACACTCCAGACTATATTGGGGATGGGTCATAGAATAAAAAGCTACCTGGTAGTAAAGCAAGTAGATTGAAAAGAGTAATGGAAATAAAACCCAGAGAGACATCTCACTAAGTCCCACAAGAGAAGGAAAAATGGATTTGGTCATTTCTAGCTGAATGTATTGGATGAGCCCATATGAAACAGAAAGTGCTTGTGGCCATTTTTAGCAACTCCCTCTGATTTCCTTCTGTAATTCAAGAGCTGTCTTTAGTATCGCAACCATTCCTTTTCTTCCTCGCTTCCCACAACCTTCTGCTGTAGTTTCCACAACTCAAGTCCCAGAAGATCTTATTCCCCAAATGGACTCTTCAGTGCTCACCCTGATTAGTACCAAGGACTGCAATACAACCTATCAACTTATAGGGAGAGACAGTAAGGTAACTTTTATTTCCAACTTTAATCTTAGGTTCAAGCATAAAGCCTATAGCTACAATCTTAAGAATAGATCAATGTCAAGGTAGTAAAGGAGGTCAAACTGAATGCAGAGAGCTTGGGGCAGCTGAAAAATCATACCAGGGCAGTAGGTCATCGTAATTCCACTTCATGAATAGTTTACAAAGCAGGGACTGGTGGTCCCCAAGTCATTTAAGAATTTTATTGCTTTGCCAGGCAGCATGTATAGAATCTTGACTGTCAAACATTAACACCTTAAGGGCTCTCTAAGGTTGGTGGAATTTTCAGTTCATTTGTTCTGTCTCTATAAAGGAAATAGAGTTTATAATAGAGAATTTAGTGCACTAATATCTTCATTCCTGGTATCAGAGTAATGTTTGTAACTCTGATGAAATAAGTTCAAGATCTGTGTTACAGTGGAAAACACCATGTATATATGGCTAGCATTCAATACATTTCAACAAATTCCACATGTTCAAATATTTACTGATTAAAAGTGTAAAAATAGTAAAAGTAAAGGGATACAGGAAGAATGAAGAAAAAGAAAAACAGGAAGGAATGGAAAAGGGTGGGAGAAATAAGAATGGCATAAAAGAAGGGAGAAAATAAACTAGAAAACAAACTAGATAAAAAGATGAAAGCAGTGGATCTATTAGATTCAACTATAATGACACTGTTGCAGAATTCAATTGTTCAACAGTGAAGTTATTTTTAAAGTTAGTCATCAAAATAAATGACATTATTAAATGCGACGTCACTATAAAATTAGTCTAGTCCATTTTGGCAAGCAGTTGAGCTTTAGCTTGTAAGGAAAATGCATAGCTTATTTTCGACAGTTAAAAATGTGGTATGGGAGAATGCAGAATAAAGAGGTGGGAGGGCCAAACGATGAACAGATCTGATCCATGTGCAAAAAGAACTTCATAGATGTAACAATACACACTGAATATATTTGGCATAGCATTTTGAATTTAGAAGTGATATTTTATAACAGCATGAATTGTTATGGGATGTCTTGTATTCCCGATGACTGACCTTTATGGTCCTACATTTGTTTTTGAGTTAAGTTTGACATTCCAACAAAAATGAAAGATCCCCACAATGAGTGTCTTGAATGTGACACACATATACACACAGAACACACACATGTGCACACAGAATAAAGCAAAATCCAGTACTTAATGAGCTAGTGTCCTTAACAACTGTTTCTCTCATTTCTATTTCTCTCTCCATCATTATTTTTGAAATTCAACACTCAATTATCTAATTTTCAATGGCATAGGAACTGCCTCCATAATAATTTCAGTGGAAGAGCAGAATATCCCCCTCTATAGTTTTCAGAATTCTGTGGTAATTATGCATAGAAAAACACTGGAAGCAGGTATAGAATGCATGATATTAGTAGATGATGGATTAGGGGTGATATTAATATTTTCTTAATGCTTCTATGCATTTTCTAAATTTTCTACAATTTGGAAATTACTTTTGTGATGTATCATTGTTTAATGAGGATATATTGCTGGTGGCATTATTATCATCCAAGTAGAAAGGAAAGTGAAACCTGCATTTCATGCAACAGTGACTACTTTTTAAAGCTCTTGGAAATCTTAGGTTTCGGTGAGTGTTCTCAATTTTTAAAAAATTTTTTGCCCAGCTGAAAATTTTATCTTACAAATGTTATAACAATGCCTCCAAGACTGATCACTACTCTCTAGCAGCCTTCAAGAAGGTAAAGTTTCAGTACTAATTTTAATTACAAATGTGTACAGATCAGACACACATACTACTCTTACAACTAAAATTCTAATATACTTTTTATTAAGTTTATTGGGGTGACATTAGTTAATAAGATTATATAGATTTAAAAATAAACCAAACCCATCTGAAGTATGCCAAAGTGTTGGGCCAAATTGAAAATCCATATTCACAATAATTTAATTACATGAATTGCATTTTAAAAAAACACTGTATTGATCAAAAAGTTGAAAATGGAAAACTTTGCTTCAGCTGTTTAGCTGAATTTTAAAATGATAAAAAAAATGATACCTGATGGCTAATCCATATGAACATTACCTCACACAGGAAGCTGGCTATTATCTTTTAAAGTATTCATAATATTCATTAAGGTGAAAGGGAAAGGAGAGATAGGAAATCTTTAAACATGTAGGAGTTTAAACAATTTTTAAAATTTGCAATATTATTTATTAATGAATTTAAGATTAATTGGTAAAACCAAGTAAAATACACCTATTTTTTTCCCTCTAGGTTAAGGGAAACTACTGTAAGAAACCCTTCATATTCGTGAAAGATTTATCCTCACTTTGTCCTAACATGTGCAGCAGTGTCCTTTTGTTAAATTTTCCTTTTAGGGAAGCTCTCAAATTTCATTCCAGCTAAAATATATATTTAAGAGAGTAAGGAGGAGGTGTGTCTAGTGTAATTTTTCTTTAGAATATCATCTTTGGCCAGAAGCCATGTGTTGAATTAAAGAATCATAATACAGACCCTGCATCTAAGACACTGCACCATGCCTGAAGAAATGTTCGCTCCAACTGCATCTCTTTCAGAGCAAAAGGTGGAGAAAGAAATGATGTAAAATCATGGTAGGGCTTAAGATATACAGTTAAGGAGAGGAACATGCGAACCTCCTGTATTCATATCACAGTCTGTAATATCCCTTGCCCATGTGAGGCTGATGGTCCACAAAGCCACCAAAAGAGGCTTTGTTTGTCAGCCTCCTACAGGAATATTCCACCCTAGATAATCACAGAAGAGTGTCTATACTCCGATTTCACACCTAACATTGTATAAGACAACAAGATGTTGAACAACAGGAATCGCTGACAAATTTCATTATATAAAATATTCCTTTTTCTATAATTTTTCTGTAACTTTTCTATAACTATCACTCAAGATAAATTAATAACTAGTAAAAGAAGATAAGTGGTGTTGATACTTTTTTTTTACCAGAGAGTCATTGAATAAGGTTTTTTTAAATAAAATATTTAAAAGCATGAGTTAAAAGCAATGAAAGTAACATACAAGTTGGTGACATTCTGGTGCTACTGTGAAGTCCAGGTGTCCTTGATCTGGCTCTTTTACTACTGTGTGGAAGAAAAATCACCAGGTATGTTTAGAAATGAATTGCTCTGCCAGGCTGCTCTGTCAGGATGATCTAGACATTGTGCATATCTTTCTTTTCTTTTTAAAAGAAAAAAAACCATGAAAAATTATTCTCTAAGGTAGAGATTAGGGTCAGTTAAGTGGGCATTCTAGTCCAGGTTTCATAAGCTTTTCTTCGGAAACCAAGGGATGGCATGCTTCAGGTGAGATGGAGTGCATCTGGGACTTGGGTCTTGTGTAGGTTTATCTGCTGTGAGAGCCATCCTCACTCCAAATCTGCCTTAGCAATTTTCTTTTAGAATAGATGCAAACATTATTTCATGCCAATGGGAGCTCCACAGGTCCTTATTCTCTCTTAACATGAACTCCAATGTTTATAAGAGTGGAGAGTCACACTTCATTCTGCTAGCAAATCACTGCTACACAACACACTCCATTACTCGTGTGCATGAACACGAGTGCAGTTTGTATGTGTGTGCACATGCATATCCCCACCTACTCCAGGAATGGTTCCCAATAAAAACATAAAAGTACAACTTTCTGCCTTTATTTTCACATACTCCTAATAAATCTTAAGTCCTACATATAGAATGTAGCATAGAAATAACTCATCGTTGTATTGACAGAAGAGAGCTTAGAATAATGTGGGTTTCCAAATGTATTGTTTAATTATGAGAAATCAAACAGAAATAAAAAGAAATAACTCTTTTTTATAGTATCAAGAGGATAGGCTTTGGAATAGTGTATGTATCCAAATGAACTCTTGTAACTATTTGTCTTCCACAAATCATTATCTGAGCACATATTTGTCTTTTGGGTTGACAAAAATCCTTTGCCAAGTCATACGGTGTCAGTAAGAGATTGGTACCTTAAAACCTTTTTTAGTCTTTTTTAAAATTCATGATTTAATACATGTGAAAATAGGAGGCTGCTATCCTAGCAAGTTCCAAGATTGATTTCTTCAAGTTAATTGTTGCCAGCCTCACTTGACATGTACAAACACAATCAATATAGTTATACCACAGATAATCACTCATTAGAAGGAGTCCATCCATTTCAAACACTATGTGTATCAATTTATCATCTCATTTTTGTGCATACCAGAATGGTGTGTTTACCTTTCAGTGGCATCACTTGAATAGACAAGGTTAATACCAACTTAGTTTTACTTTAATGGTAATTTAAATGAAGTACTTTGATAAACATGAAGCCCTGGATAGTCTTCTGAGGAAATTCAATCACAAATACTGAAGGTGTTTCAAATACCGAAAGTATTTGTGATTGAATAAATAGTATAAACAGTTCTGATTTTTTTGATGGATGATTGTTCACACTATTTGACTTGGTCTCCTCCCTTTTATGTGGTATAGTAGCTGACTAACTCAGAGGAGTCAATGAATTACACTCACACTGAACTGCATCTTCTTTTAGTCAAAGTCTGTTGCAAGGGATGTTGGTTTTGTTATCCAGGACTTTTAATATTCTGTTTTTGCATATTATAATTGGGTAATAGAGCACATAAACTGTTATTCCTATTGCCTCTTCCCTCATTTCTTCTCTATGTAACTCTTTTCATTGTTAAAGGATTAGTGTTAGCATTATTAGCTATAAGGCCTTCACAGGCTATACCTAGGAGATCTAGTCTCTCCACTTTGACCCCAGAGCACTTTCCCTATATTCCTCCCATATCACTTACCACATTGCATTAGAACTATCTGTGAAAGTGTCTGTGTGCCTGACTAAATACTGGTCTGCCTATCCTACAATAGCTGAACTATAGTCATGTCTCTTAGGCATGTGCAGAACTTAGTGGGCAGATAAAAAGCACTCTACTGATATTAATAATCATTCATAACTTATGTTTAATACATTTTCATCCTATTGGTAGGCCTGTGTTGTTTTTCTCTTCTATTATTTTTCTGGTGTCCATAAGTTTCTATGTATCAACCATACCCTTTGGTTTCAAGACCTGGGTCTTGGGTCATCACCTGTGGAATCCATTATAATTTAAGAAGTGTTTTCAAAATAAATTAGCTTACTTAGAGCTGATATCAACCTAGGAAGATAGGAACTATAACCCCTATTAGGAAAAAGCCAGAGAATGATAACAATGTATAATGTAGATAGCTTACTTATATATTGTGCTTCTTATTTAATCCCCCAACTCTGTGTGAGTAAAGATTTGTTGTTTGTTTTTATTAATTGGTAATTCCTCAATACCCAGAACAATCCTTGGCTTAGTAGATGCTCAATAAATAATTGTTGAATAAATTTATATCTATCAATATACACACACAATGAACAAATATTACTACATGCCTATTACATCTACCTCAGTGAAGCCTCCTATGCTTTCTTGATTAATTTCCCCTGTAGTTTCTCTCAGTGGCAGCCCAGACCTTAACCATTCAAATCAAGTCTTTCCCCTCTCTCACCTTCCTCCAGCTGGAAAGCACCTTCATAGAGAATAGAGGTCTTTAGACAAAAACTCTCTGACCTTCTTACCTTTACACATCAAGAGAGCACGGTAATTTCACCTTCATCCTTTCCTGACTCCCTTCAAGGCTGATATTTCCAACTACAACCTTATTCTATCCCTCTTCAGCCTCTATTGGAACTTTCTTCATTAAGTATTTCATTTTCCCTACATTTTAATCCATTTCCTTTCTTCTGAATTGTTTCACAAACGCTGAACTTGATGAAGTCACTCTTACAATCTAAATACTATTTCTCCTCTTGGTTTCAGCCTCCTTCTCTTCCTTCACACTCTCTTCCACTTATCTTTGTCCTCACCAGAGGTTTCAATGTCATATGTTTTTGCCATCAGTTTACCTAGTTTCCATCCTCACCAATGGAACTTTATTAATAAACTATGGTCTCTTAATTGCTAAAACCAATGACCACGCTTAGTTTTTGCGAAGTCTTGAATTCATTTGACGTGCATTTTAGAGCACTTCGTATTTTGCGACTGACTCTCCTCTTTCTGATCCTACCTGTCTCCCTGACCATCATATTCTCCCCTGTCTATGTCTTTGGTGCTTCCTAATATTTGTTCTCCGTTATTTATTTATTTTTTTATTTGCCTCCTTGACAATCTTATCTATTCAAGTGATTTGATTACCATATAAATGTTAATGATTCCTAAATCTAACTCTGATGACTTTACTTCTAAATATGAATCTCAAATAAATTTTGCAAAATCGAATTCATTATTTTCCTCAGAATCTGTTTAATCCTAAAATTTTACATCTTTTTAAAATGACTTCTACAGTTGAAACCAATTAATTCAGCCATTATTATTTATCTTTTTCCCTTTTTATTATTTATATATCATTGGTTATTAATTCCTCTCAAGTTATACTACAAACAATTGTTGTTTCCTTCTCTTCTACTTCTACTGCTTCTCTATCTCTACTTCTGCTGCTTTCATGCAAGCCTTTATCACCTCTGGTCTAAACTATTGTGAAGGTAACATGAAGGGTAGCCCTGAATCTGGTTTTTGTTTCTTGCCATTCATCTACCCTTCATATTGCTGCTGTAATTTTATTGTTAATACAAAAGCCTGAATATCAAATACCCCGATTTAATCTTTCAATGCATTTTTATCATCACAGCATAAATATTAAATTCCTTGGGCTGCCTTACAAACCTAAGATCTAACTTGTTTCCATCAGCTTCATCACTCAGGGGTCATTGTTGTAGCTTTCCTCTTTTCATTCCCTGCTGTCTTAGTCACATCTATTCTGCTATATTATATACAGACCCCGATTCATGTCCTGTCTTCACACCTTTAAAAAATAGTTTTCATTAATCCATAAATGGACTAATGAAAAAACTAATGTCTTCACTTGTCAGTCTCTTTTTCATCTCTTAAGCTAGCCTTTACTTTTCAAGACTCAATTGTCAACAACCCTGTTATCCTTCTCTGACTCCAACCCAAGCATACTTGATTACTTAGTCCTTTGAATAGCTACTGTGATTTGTGTATCAACTTAAACCTCTTGAACCAATGACTATCATTTTTCATCTTCATATTTCTAGTGTCTTACAAATAACACACAGTAACTGATAGGTAGCTGTTAATTGAACACTAGAAATAACCTATATTATAGTATGAGTCATGTCTTATTATTTATTTTCATGAATGATTACTCATTAGTAGACAGTGTAATTCATAATTAGTAGGTAAGTTGAACTTCCATGATTGATCTTCCTCATTGTATTATAAAAATCTTTTTTTAATGTTTTCTTGTGGTAAGAACAGTTAACATGAGATCTACTCTTTTATATTCATAAATGTACGATTGAGTATTATTATGTAGAAGTGTAATGTTGCACAGGAAATCTAGAACTTAGCTGCATAACTGAAATTTTATGCTCACCGATAGCGACTCGGTTTTCCTCTCCTCCCAATGCCAATAATTTTCTTCTTTGCTTCCATGAATCTGTTTTAGATACTTCGTATAAGCAGAATCCTGCAGTATTCAATCTTTGGTTACTGGTTTATTTTATTTAGCGTAATGTTCTCTAGATTTATCCATGTTATCACACATTGCAGGATTTACTTCTTTGAAGCTGGGATCTCAGAAAAATATTAGCATTTCCATATTCCTTCCAGAACTGGACATAATTGCAAAAATGTGGAAAGAATGTAAATGTCCATCAACAGATGAATAGATCATTAAAAATGTGGTACAATGCATACAATGGAATATTATTCAGCCTTAAAAAGAAGGAAATCCTGAGATATGAAAATCTTATAAAAGCAAACACCATGAAAATTATGGATTTGGGTATATAAAATTAATTTTTAGGTGTAATATAAACTGTTATTCTTCTAGCCAAAATGAGCTTTTAGTAATTATAAACAAACCAATGTGATAGAAATAAGGCCTCCCCCCAAAACCTAGTAACACACAGATTTATTTTTTTGATAAAGTTCAGGACATAAAAGTACAAGCAAAAGTGAAATCAATCAGTAAACATCTTTCTATTTGGGTTAAACTCACAGTGTTTGAAAATGGCTGTGGGTATCTTGGCCAACACTCTGCTGCCCACCTTGCTCATCCTCACTTAGATTTACTGTAATGTACACCTGGAAGCTGGGACACAGCATGTTTGTGATTATTTGTGTTGTTATTATACAAAATTAAACTGGTGTCTATCTCTAAAAGAAGAGCTCTTAATACCCCAACATTACTTATATATTTCAAAACAATAATCCTGCAAATAATCCCCTAAATCTTCCAGAACAGTGAAAGCATATTTAAATAAATTACAGGGTACAGTCAAAATTCACCAGGCTTATGTTTTGTTAACTACTTAAGTGATGAGAGAAATCTTGATACCAAATGTATTATTTTTCTGACACGATGATAATGTTATTCTCATATTTTACCTAAAGTTTCAACTTCAGTACTGCAAAAAAATAAGGAGCAAAGCAGTACCTACCTTTATACATATTTCTGGAAGAGTCCTACCACACAAATCTGGTATACTTATCTTGGAAAAAAAACAATAGGGACATATTGAGTCTTCATCAAAATGTCAGGAAGTTGGGGTCATATTCCTACCTCTTTTACTTATTCATTATGTGCCCTTCTGTCACCTCACACACACTGCAATGACATGAAACCTGTTTCTAATATTACAAGGTCTCAAGTGGTAGGTGAGGTGGGGAGCAAATGTATATGCTGGAAATATGATAGGGCTATCAGAAATATATGCAAGCAGCTACAAAGGCAGTGAAACATAAGTCAAGTTCATTCTGCTACAGTGTAAAATAGAATTTTTTCATAAGATGAAAAAAGTAAAACCATGAGAAATTTGTCATATTACTCAACAAATCTTAACACCTCAATTTTAAATCTTTCTTCTTGCCCTCTTGAAATTATTTATTGATAATAAAAAATGTATACCTTAGCATTGCTCAGCACATACAATGCTTAGCTAGTATGTAGCTGAGTAAAATTTAGTAGTTCAGAACATATGACTTATAGTGAAAGAACTATGGATTTGAGTTCTATTTCATACCTGAGTTGTGTGCTTATGAACAAGATACAATCTGAGCTTAAAGTATCATGAAGCTAAAAATGCATATCATAAAAACACCAATCTTGTAAGTATTTTTTGTGGTAGTGAATGCAAGTGTTTAGTACATTACAAAACCCATGGTAAATATAACATGATCTTTAGGTTATTGTTATCACGATTCAGTTGTAAAGATAATTAATATTACCATTCATTAAAGATCAAAGTCAGGGCAGAGATGATTCTGAACAAAACACAATGGTATATACACAATTCTTTGTTGTAGTCAAACTGCCATGATCCATTGGTGAGAGAGTTGCAATACAAATGTACAGAATTTCTCTTTTATAGAAATTGAAAAGACTTGAACTTGCATAACCATGAGAGGGACAATTTTGTCGATTTGTGGAAATAGTGGAGGTAAAGCAGGTCTGGATTTCCTTCTGAGCCCGTGGAGATAGAGCTTGAGATGTACAATTTACTAACAGGTGTTGCTCAGAAATTAGTTACAGACAAAAGGCCTCAAACTACAGGACAATCTGTTAAGTTGAGGAGAAGAGAGCCAGAAAGTTCACTTACTTGAAGATTCATCTTGATATTCATTTTAGGGAGTTACTTAGATAAATTTAGTTATTGAAGAGCTAGAGGCAAAACAACAACAACAACAACAACAACAACAACAACAACAACAATAAACCAACAATAACAAAAATCCCCTCCCTGTGCAAGGAAATGGACTGGTAGACTCGGGAAAGTGCAGTTTCCTTGCAACCATTCTCCTTCCCCAAAAGGCAGAAAACCAGCTCACCCAGGGCTCCTCTGAAGACTCACCAGCTTTCCTGCTTCCATGGATGCACATGAGTTATATTCTTGTCTGATAACATCTGCATGCTTCATATCTTGAAGTGATAGAGGAATAATTAATGGTATGAATTTTGTCAAGCATGTCAAGACCCCCAAAGATATGCAACATAAATATCTCATGGTTGTATATATTATCCCTTCAGCTTGGTTTGTACCTGGTAAATGGAGGAGAAAAACTTGCATTTATCTAACAAACTTACTGATATTTATTTTAAAATAAAATCAGATTTCATTGACTGCATTCTTTGGATTTTGAGAAAGGTAATTTTTTAAAATGGCTTTTCCTTTATTTGTCCTCATAAGTGATTTACATGATATACATATTCCTACTACATAGGAATACTTTATAGAATACTTTAAATCCTTGGAATTGGCCATGATAGCCATTATGTCTCAACATCATTTTTTTGTTCAAACACATGTGTTCTCTCCCTACAATCCTATAGTCTTCCACTTCTTGAGAATATACAAGAAAACAATCTGTAAAAAAGAAGTGGAAATACATAAAATAAGGCCTATAAATTCCTATAGGTTCTTACTTAGTTAAACTGTTGTATTTTTCTTTAGTAAAAGAACATATTTTATGCCCAGATAATTGAGCCAATATAATGTCATTAACTTCAGTTAAAGAACAATAATAGCAACATATTTTAATAAGATGATCAAGCTGCTGACCACAGGGCCAGTTCCTTTCTGATGTACACACTTCGTCCTGATTCATTTTGAAGGTGATTACACATGCAGAAGACATGCTTCTGTATACCTGTGTTAAGCTGTTCTGTTTATGAGACAGGGAAGCTTTCTGTAGCAGTGTGCTGTGGATATTTCTCCCTGTGCAGCACCACTGAATTATTTAGGACTTGATTTGTCCAAGAAAAGCTTGGCTACACTACAGCGACAGAGTTATGTGGTAGAAATGAAATATTGTTTAAGGAATTATTGGTGCAAAAAAGGCAACTAAAGCAGAAGGCACAGTTGGTTTTCCAAATATACATACACAGCACTCACATTTATCATAATTCAAGAGCTTTATGGGGAAAATCTAGCATGTGTTTTGCCCTTATAAAACTGTCTTTATATTCTATGTGCATCTGTTGGCTGGCTTTTCCCCCAACCCCCTTCTCTGCAGCCTTCTGTATTAATTTTTAAGGGTTCTTCTTTTGTCACTTATATTCAAGATAAGAAGAATATTTCTTTTATATTCTTTCCCATTTCCTCATACTCTTCAATATCATAGTGCATGGAATTATCTGTATGAGATGCATTGAATAACATTTTACTTCCTTTAATATGTTTTATAGACCTTTATCTTACTGGTTTTAAATATCATTTCTTCTCCCTTTCCCCATGTCTTTTTCAAACTGGTCATTTTAATTGTTTGGCCTTCTTGTATACTCACTGCCCCTACAGATAGTCCTTCTTTGCCTGGTTGTGATATGCACAGATTTGTTACATTGTCTTAGTTAAATAACACTAGGCCTCAACTACCCTGGAATATTAACTATGAATAATTGCATAAAGTACAAACTTCACTTCTAGCTATTCAGCCCACAAATCACCACATCGATAACAGATGAGAATCAGAACTGATGATCAATCACATCACTTCTTTCAGTCTGCTGATGATTGACTCCTGCACAGCTGTTGTTCAGTTCACTCACAAAAAACAAAGCATGTACTTGTGTTTCTAACTCCTTTCTCTGAATGCTAAAATCAGGTGGCTTTGTTCAACAATAGGTGCTTGAAGTTGGGAATAGACAAACAGAGATGGAAGTGCAGCAAAGAAACAAACATGGTAACCCTGGAAAATAAAATTTGAATTGAACATAAACGGAGTTCTAGCTAATCCAGGAATCTTGATCATGGTGCCCTAGATGCGAGAGTCCAGGTTAGCTGCCTAGATTATAGAGGTGCAACCAGAGGAACTTCATGAAGGCAAACTTACTGACATAAATAAGTGTTGTGGTGAAAAGGATGAAGATGTCCCAGAGCAAATGGCACTCATGTATAACTTCACATACAAGGAATTTCAGAGCTATTTCATATCATTGTGAAAACAAAAAATAAATTGTTGAAAGCTGATGGATATTTAGAAAGGAGTGTGACCATTCACCAGACATAGGAAATATTCTTATTTTCCTTTTTATACTGTGAGGAATAAAGCAAGTACTGTTCAAGTGAATCTTGGTCATCACTTTATAAAGAACAAAAGCACCATTTTCAATGTTTCTAATGCTTGAAATTACAATGTACTAAATACACATTTGTTTTGGTAATCTTTATTTTGCCACACATATGTAGCTGGCATTAGGGGAGTTTTTAATGTTTTGACACTATTTTTAAAGGTTGCAGAACACTTGTGGTTTTTCCTCTTTGCTTATTAAAATCACATTGCATGATTTTAGCTTACACAGTCATTTCTGCAGTGCAGCACTGCTGTGCAAAGCAAAGGCTGCCTTACTTAAAAGTTTAAGATATAGTCATGAGCTTCTTAATTACTGAGATATATTCTGAGTAATGCATCATTAGGCAATTTGGTTATTGTGCAATCATAAAGTGCCCTTACACAAACCTAGATGTTGTAACCTATTACACACCTAGGCTATAAGGTATAGCCCATCGCTGCTAGTCTACAAGCCTGTACAACTTGTTACTACACCAAAAAACATGAGATTAAATCAAGCACAAGAGAAAATGATGCAATCAAGAGGCATGGTAAACACGACAGGTATGAGGCCCCTGTAAAACATTTTTTTAATAAATAGAAAAGGTGCATTCTAAAATAACAATAGAAAGCTTAGTATAGTAAATACATAAACCAGTAACATAGTCACTTATTATCATTATTAAGTACTATGTACTGTACATAATTGTATGTGCTATACGTTTATAAGATTGGCAGCACAGTTGATGTTTTTATACCAGCAACACAAACATGTGAATAATATGTTGCATTACAACATTACAACAGCTATGATGTCTCTAGGTGATAAGAATTTATGAGCTCCACTATCGTCTTACGGAACCCCCACTGTGTATATGGTCCTTCATTGACCAAAATGTCTTTAGGTAGATCATGACTGTATAGGAAAGTTGTAGTTCTGTCAGTTCAGTCTCCTAGAGCAAGATTTTATTAATTATTTGAAATATTTGATGTATCTTAATGTCACCTCATATACTTAATGACAAATTGACTGAAACAAATGAGGAGTATGATTGGGTCTGAGGCCAATTGTTAAACATGTTCTATGTGACTGATGTTTCAACAAATTCAGATTAAGAAAGTTACTGTCCAGGTACCAAATCTTACCCCATTGGAGAATAAAGTATTTCTATTATTGAAAAATAATATTTTTATTGTAATATTTTTTATTTTTTTGTTATGAATAACAAAGAGATGTGAAATCTAAAGTTTCCTCAGGTTTCATTTATGAGTTTCATCCTTTCTCTCTTCATACAGTTTTCTAAAAAATACTTTAAACTTAATCATATAAAGAATGTCTTTTTTCTGAACAGGTTTTATTACACAGAGAGGCTGGGGCTCAGCCCTTCTCGGCTGCTGCTTCCCTAATGGCTTCAAGGACATTGCTCAGTTCTTCTCTCCTCCTCTTGGCATGTATGTGTGTTCTCACTCTTTTCTTGGTGAATTCCAGGGCCCTCTAGTCCTTAGGGACGTTGAGCTGCTCTATGGCACCCTACTCACAGAGGGCAAAGCCACACACCCCTCGGATCATGTCCCACATGAACTTGGTGTGCTTAGTGAGGCGCCCACGGGGGCAGCTGTGCCTCGACTTGCTCACATTCTTTGTCACTTTGTGGCTCTTGTTGGGGCTCACGGCCATGGGCTAGCAGAGAGCCACAGCTGCTGTTCCTCAGTGAGAGACAAACGCCATGTGGTCTCACCTATAGGTGGAACCCAATCAACAAAACAAACAGGCAAGCAAAATATAACCAGAAACATTGAAATAAAGATCAAACTAATAGTAACCAGAGGGGAGGTGGGAGGGGTGTCTTGGGGGAAACAAGGGAAAGGGTCGTCAAGGAACATGTATAAAGGATCCATGGACAAAGACAAAGGAGGGAAGGACTGAGGGTGGAATGTAGAGGTGGGTGAGGAGGGGGAGTGTGGTGAGGGAAAGCTGGAGACAGCTACACTTGAACAAAAAAAATAAATAAAAAGGAATGTCTCTGTAATTCTTTTGTGCAATAATGCAATAAGGATTATTTTTCATTAGGGTACTTATTTATCCTTTACAAAGTTTTTATATGTAAAGTTTTATCATACAGTTAAGAATGAAGGAAACCCCAAAACATTTTTTTCTATGAACAGGTTTGCACTTCTTTATCTGTATTAGTTCCTCATTGTTACTGTAATTACTTACCACATAATTGGTAGTTTGAAACAACACAAAATTATTATCGTACAATTTGGAAGTCAGCAGTCCTTCAACCAAGGAGTCAGATTCTCCCCTTCTGAAGAATCTAGGTAGGAGAGCATCCATTAGCTTGCCTTTTCTAACTCTTAGAGGCCTCTTTCTAGTCCTTGCTTGTCGGTATCAGCAACAGGGTATCAAATCCTCATGCTGCCATCACTCTGCTTTTCTTCAGCTGGGAAAATGTTTCCCCACTTTTTAAGGACTCATGTGATTAGAATGGGCCCACCAAGACAATGGCCATCTCAATATCTTAATCTTAACAAAAGTTGCAAAGTAAGTTTCCAAGAATCACAACATGGATGGCTTTGGGGGCCATTATCTGGCATAGCACAGTATGTGCCAATAGGAATAAGGAAATCACTATGATTCTCCCAACTCAATTGTTTGTAAAACTCAGAGCTACAAAATATTCTCAGTCATCAGAATTTCAAATTATGCTTTCCCTTACTGACCTTTCTTTCCCATTACTCCTCGATTGTTTTCTGATTTTATTGTGTTAAGGTCCTTATTGTACCTGTGCTTTTACTACAAACTACTAGTTATTTTCTTTTTCCTTTCACTAATAAGAACTTAAACAAAAATAGTACTTGCAATGACTACTTAATACTTACACTTTTTAATTGTCCAAGTAGTGATGTTAAAAGACAGAACTAACAGCATATCAATTGCAGCACAAAACAAAGTAGAGGATGGGCATGATCACAGAATAAAAGGCATCTCTTTCAAAGGCAACAGAAGACCAAACACACTATGGCTACCTCTATGCTTATTTTTCTACTTTTATTAAAATTCAGATAAAGAAGTTTGCATTTTGACTTAACATATGTGTAATTTTTATGTGAATGTGTTGACTTGATATATATTGAATAACTCCACCTGTAGTGGAGACTGAATGACCAAACTATTTTGGTGGTTTATATTTATTCTCTTTCACATGGATAACTGATGAAAATAGAAGTAATACACTTCTGCATCATTGAATTCGAAATATTTGCCCTTCAGCTAAATATTTAGTTGCTTTTTCCCTAAAATGTCTAGAGATTTTTGTACTATGTGGATACCATTTTGTAAGTGTTTAAAATAGAAATTACACATGAGGATATAATTGGGCTAGAGGTACAATTTTCTGTTGCACGTAAGAAGTAGCAGAAAAATCTAAACTCCTAAGGAAGAGAAGACTGAAGAGATGCTTAGAGGAAACCAGTGGTGATAAAACAGGTGACTAAAGAGAGAGAGAGATAATCACCTGTGCTTGCGGGGACCACTCTAATTTGTTTCCAGTGCCTGGTAAAATCCAGTTTTATATTTTTAAGCTTGAGTTCCATGTGTTTATTCTTTCTTTTTAAATTATATTCTATTGATTATGCCATTTCAGTTTTCCTGATTTTTCCCTCTTTGCATCCCTCCACCCAGTCCCTCATCCTCTCTCTCAGGCAATCCCTACACCATTGTCCATATCCATAGCTCATGCATATGTGTTCTTTGGCTGTCCTATTTCCTATACAGTACTTTGCATCCCCATGACTGTTCTGTAACTACCAAATTGTACTTCTTACTCCTTTCATTTTTTTTGCCCATCTTCCTGACCCCGCTCCCATCTGGGAACCATAAAAATGTTCTGTGTATCTATGATTCTGTTTTTGTTCTGCTTGTCTCTTTATTTTGATTTTTATATTCAATTGTTAATAGATATGTATCTGTTGCCATATTATTGTTCATATTTTTATCTTTTTCTTAAAGAAAACCTTTTAACATTTCATATAATGCTGGTTTGGTAATGATGTACTCTTAGCTTTTTCTTATCTGGAAAGCTCTTTACTGTCCTTTGATTCTAAATGGTAGCTTTGCTGGGTAGAGTAATCTTGGGTATAGGTCCTTGCTTTTAATTACTTTGAATATTCCTTGCCAATACCTTCTAGCCTGAAGTGTTTCTGTTGAGAAATCAGCTGATAGTCTCATAGGGGCTCCCATAAGCAGCTTTTCTCTTGCTGCTTTTAAGATTCTATTTTTGTTTTTAACTTCTGGCATTTTAATTATGACATGTCTTGGGGTGGGCCTCTTTGGGTTAATCTTGTTTGGGACTCTCTGCACTTTCTGGACTTGTATGTCTATTTCCTTTACCAAGTTAAGGAAGTTTTCTGTCATTATTTCTTCAAATAGGTTTTCAGTTCTTTGCTCTTCTTCTTCTCCTCTGGTACCCCCATAATACAAATGTTGTCATGCTTGAAGTTTTCCCAGAGGCTCCTTAAACTATCTTCATTTTTTGTTGGATTCTTTTTCTTCTTGCTGTTCTGATTGGGTGTTTTTTGCTTTCTTATATTCCAAATTGCTGATTTGATTCTCGGCTTCATCCATTCTACTGTTAATTATCTGCAAATTGTTCTTTATTTTAATTAGTATCGCCTTCATTTCTGACTGGTTCTTATTTATGGCTTCCATGCACTTTTTTTATGCTGTTTAAGTTCTCACTAAGTTCACTGAGCACCTTCATAACCAGTGTTTTGAACTCTGAATATAGTAGCTTGCTTGTCTCCATTTTGTTTAGTTCTTTTTCTGGAGTTTTGATCTGTTCTTTCATTTGGGCCATGTTTCTGTGTCTCCTCATTTTGGCAGCTTCCCTGTGTTTGTTTCTATGTATTAGGTCAAGCTGTGGTGTTTCCCAGGCTTTGTAGGATGGCCTAATATAGTTAGGTTCCTGTAGGGTCCAGTGGCACATCCTCTCCCATTATCTAAGCTGGGTACTTGTGGTACACCCACTGTGTAGGCTCTGTACACCCTACTGTTGTAATTGAACCTTAATTGCTGCTGGCATATGCAAGGTAGCCGCCACCTGTGCTCTATACAGGGCTACACAGCATAAGCTACAAAGCAATCTACAGATGGTTGCCACTTGTGCTAGGCTTAGAGGTGCTCACGTGAACCAAGGCCTGCTGCCACTAGTGCCAGGCCTGGGGCAACATAGCAAAAGGTAAAGGGCTTGCTGAAGCCTTTTGCTGCCAGTCACACTGTTGTAGTTTTTTCTTTAATTCTGCAGTTGTAGGACTTCCATTCAGCACAATTTCTGATGGTTCAGACTGGTGGTTATTCTATAGGTTAGTTGTAGTTGTGCTAAGAGGTGAACCATGTTTACCTACACCACCAGCTTGACAGGATCCATGTGTTCTTTCTCATAAATTCTTATTTTAAAGAATTTTTTTGTCATTTGAAACCCCAAATCTTTCTAAAATATTAATTATTCCATGTGGAATCTCCTGCTACTAAAATTATAAAATAAAATACTTCTTGGATATATTGGAGTCAATTAGGCATGTCTGATATAACAGATATTTAATGAGTGCCCTGTTATGCATCATACTCAGAACTAAAGCTATAAACATTAATAAGATGTGGTTTCTACTTGGTGAATTATCTTTTTCTGGGAAGATGAACATGGGTCCTACTTTGGGTCAGACAAATGACCCTTCACTGGTCATTTCTTAATCTGATAAACTTTCAGTATTCAATAGCAGTGCATTTCCATATTAATAAAGCTTGGATGTATGGTGGCAGTTTTTATGATTATTCTCAGATTCTTCCAATTTTAATTTAACTTTTTATTTAAATAAAGTAGAATGAGCATAGTAAAAGAGTGATGGAAATGTGGTAGATTTAATTGGAAGCATTTTTCTTTGAGGAGGATTTGTAAGAGTTCCATGAAATCCAGGTATACTTAGGTTCCAAGGGAAAGATCATTGGAAATAATTATGCTGTTTTCTCTGTGTCTGATGCCAAAGACCTGCTTTTTAAACTATAGCACACTAATTAGAAGTTGAAGCTCTAGAGACAGACTTACAGGTTTTGAATTGTGGTCCTACAATTTTCTTAGTGAATGATTCTAGCTAACTTATTACTTATTAACTTATTCCTCATATTTAGAAGGGGATATAATATTATCTACTCATATAGTCACTTTGCAAAATAAATAAAATAAATATACAAAACTTTTAAAACAGTAATGGATATATATAGATTGTTGAATACATAATAGCTGTTATTATTACTGTTTTAAAATACATACCAGGAACATACCACAGCAAAGCAAACATGCAAACACATTCAGCCCAAGTGGATAGAACCATAGGCATCTGAATTCATGACATAATTTAGGACCTGAGATATGAAAAATGCTACAAACTATGAATGTATGCACAGACACTAAATTATGCCCAGTATTATGGAGTCAAGTTAATGATGCAAGCCAACCCTCAGAAAATAGAAACAGATTTTTTATTCTTCCTTTATCCAGCTTTTCTATTCAGTAAAAATCAGTTTTATTGTTATTCACTTGAACATTCATTTTCTCTGTTGTAATAATTAATGGCAAAGAGATGTTTATGGCTTACTTATTTTTCATCAGAAAAAAATGATTGGGATACAGAGAGTAAATACAGATTTATTTCTGACAATAGTAGTTTAGCTAGAAAAGTTATATGCTAAGTTATTCCTTCCTTATGAAAGTTATACAAATATAACTGAGTTTATTTGATGGATTGAGGTTAAGTGAATGTGATATAAATATTTATAAAACACAATTGTATTATATACATAATTTATATATACATATATATTTTATATGTATATTGGAAATGTACTGAGGAATAAATTTTGCACACAAATAATGCTGAGAAGTTTAAGCATCTCCTTCACAAATATCAGAAAATAAAACCAGGAAATATACCTCAAAAATCAGAGGCAAACCTAAGATGTGTTTCTAGGATTTACTTTATTGAGAAGGGTTGAAATAGTGCAACTACTAAATAAATATAAAAATAATAATCCATAGGGTGATCAATAAAAACTTAACCCAGGTATAGTATTATACTGTTAATATATTATATTGTCCAAGGAAACATATCCCTGTTGTTATCTTAACTCTCCCTCCTTGTATTGGAATATTAATAAAGTGTTGATGACCTGGCTTAAGGCCTGAAAATACTGTGGTAGAAAGCCTTGGCAGAGGGAAAGCCAGATCGTACCTGTGTAGGGTTATTTATCATGCTGTCACTGAACCCTAGGGAAGTGCAGTTCCAGCTAATTTATTACAATGTTGTTTTCATTTTTACTGGGCCTGGGAAGGACTTACACTGAGGCTATCATGCTGTGATCTGCACTAGAGTACCATCAGTGACAACAAGACTTCCCCTGCACATTTTTTATGGCACCCACTTTTCCCTGACTCTGCTCTCTTTCCTCTAACATTTAAGAGCAGTCATTAAACTCAGTAGAAGCCAAGGGCTGTATCTGTGTGGTGAGGACAGAATGTGGAGGATGAGGAGATTGAAACAAATGCATGCTGCCCCAGAACTGTATGCATGCTAGTTGCAATTGTGACCTGTCTAAGCCCCTAATGCCTTAGGTACGATGACTCAATAAACAGGATTTTCAAAAGTTATGGCTCTCTGTGGAGGTGAAAGAAAAAGGTTGAAAGTGATTTTGAACTACTAGAATTGCCAAATTTCTTTTCTAATATGGATGCACCTAAAAAATAAAATTGGGGTAGTGAAGCATGATGGGTTGAAAGTCATGAAGCTGAAGAAACTGAAGACTTGGTTTTAATCTTTTCCTCTCATACAGTCTGAGAATAGCTGATTTCAAATATTCATTTAGCATTTAGTGTCCTTAAAAATTATAAGCCAGAAATCAATTGTTATTAGTTGTGGATATTTCCTGAAATATGCCATATAAATATACATGCACACACACACACACACAAGAGGACCCCAAAAACCAGAATGTATAAAAAATTCTGTATTTACTCTTACATGTTTAAACTTCAGTCACCTTTAAAGTACTCTCCATTGATGCAATACACCTATCAAGATGTTTTTTCCACGGCTCAGAACAGTTTTTGAACTCATTGATTTTAATAGCTTTTAGTGCTTCTGCCATTTTCTTTGTTTCAGCTCTTCCACATTGGGAAAATGTCTCCCTTTGGGGACTTTTTTACCCCCGGGAATAAAAACAAGTTGATCCTGGGGTGAGATCAGGTAAATAGGAGGGTGGTGTATGGGAACCATGCTGTTTTTCAGTCAAAAAATGCTGAACACTCAGTGGGCAGGTGCCTTTATAAAGCACCCATCATGAAATGGGCAAATGCAATGGAAGATTCTTAAACATAAAAGTCACTGAAGCTCAAACGCAGCCTTTCACAGTAATGCTAGCTGGTACACCAATACAGATGGGTTCCTAGAACACTTGACTAGTGGAGGAAACCTGTACTACAACTGATCTGCTTTCTAGAATATTCTGGATTTTTTTTATGTGTCATTTATATGTGTGTGTTTGTATATGTATCAACACCAGTAAGAGATGCATACTGAATTATTTAGCTCAGCTGCACAAAAAAACACAAAAATATTTTCATTCCTGAAAGGGCAGTGCATAGCTTATGTCAATGCTCTCCCACTTTCTACCTATGCACTGTTATAGCCTTTATGCAAATGATGAGCATTTGCATGGGAGAGTGATGTTTTTGTGCATCAAACATCTGTCTTCTAAGAACTTGAAATAATATGAACAATACATGTGTGAATATGCATTTAGAAGTTGCTGTCACATCTGCTATTCTATTTGATATGTGGTCCAACAATTCCTTGAAACATAGTAAAGTGGCTCATCTTTAGCAGCTAAAGTAACCGATAATAAAATTAAATGACCACTTTAAGTTACTACTTAACTAGTCATAGTCACAACTAGAACCCAGGACTACGGTGGCTAAATTGTGTATTATACAGATACTGTAATAGGAAGTTTGTATCTGTGGAAATATTAGTGCAAATATTTGTCTTTGTGATGCTTCACACCATTCAGCAAACTCCTTGCCTCCAGGATCAAGTCCAAATTCCTAGACAAAGGAATATTTGGACCTTCAGCCTAATCCATCATAGCTCCTGCTTCACACTAGAATCTAACAGAACTGAATCACTTGTATTTTATCCCACATAATCACTACTCACAGATCTTTGCTACGTAAACTTCTTGGAAAGCTTTCTCTTTCCTTTTTTTCTCTCACTCAGTTGCCCATCATCTAATCATTTTTCACATCATACATCCCACTCCCCAGTAATTGTCCCTGATGCCCTTAACCACTTGCTTACCCTCTGCTAATCTCCCATAATTGCTCTACATGCACACATCTTTCTACTTCTCACTATTGTTCAAAAATTAGCTGGTAATGGATATATTACCTGCACTATACAGTGACCTCAAGAAAGGCAAAGAAGAGCTTCATTCTTTTCTTACAGCTTGAGCCCATAGCCAGGTGCCTTAACAAATCTTAAAAATACTTGGTGACTATATCTATAAATTAATAAACAGATTATTCATGCAATTGATTAGCTAGTTAGAGGGCATATACTGACATGATTATAAGTTCAATGTACTTAGGGGCCAGTAAGTTATACCACCCAAGGCAGTAACCTAACTCTAGTTAGGTTTCTTCTCCATTGGGATATAAGAATCAAGTTGATAATACTTATGGAGTCCCTCCTAAGCAGTCCCACCCAAGACCTATAGAATCAGAAACTCTGTGGGGTTCAGCCCAGCCAGTTTTAGTATAATAAGTTCTCCAGGTAATTCAGATACACAGTATAGTTTTCAAAGGTCTAGGTTATATGATAGCTTTGGTACTTCAAGAGTATAGGAGTATTCGTAAATAGAAGGATTGTGAAGCTAGGTGGTTTTTGTTATTGTTTTGAAAGCCCTGACAAAAGAAAATGATAAACCAAGCTTAGTTAAATATTATGTTTTAAAACCAAAGTGTAACACCATGGTGTTATTTATAAAAAAAAAACATTTCATGCAGTCAAAGGGCTGATTGCTGAAAATATAACCCATGATCTAACTGTAAGTGTGGAAAATCTTGCAAAGTAACTGAAAGCATAATCTCCATAGAGAAAAACTATGGTAAAAGTCAGAGCTTTTAATAAGAAAAGAATGTGACCCTGAGAATTAAAATGACCATATTTAAGTGAATGAATCTGAGAATCTTTCACACACACACACACTCACATACAGTGATATGCTGGTAAGTATAAACATGTGAATCTAGATATAAATGCATGTGTTCATGTATGGATGAATGTATAGGTGAAGAAGTGATGGATAGATGATAGATTTCATCAGGAAAAAGTGATCTCATAATTCATTCTAAAATATAGAACTATCTCTATTTGGGGGAGCAGTGAGTGAGGATTCTTAGTGTGCCATGAATGAGCTCAAGCTCAACTTCTTGAGGCATGGATTGCATCTTCTACTTCCTGTGTTATTGTAGATGATACCTTTGCCACTCAACTCCCTCCAGAGGCATTTATTTTCACCTTTATTTGGAAAAATGAAGATCCAATCCTAGGCCTATCCCCCAGCACAGATAGACTATTATTTTCATGTTCCTTTTCTAACATTTTCATATCAAGTATTTTAGCATAGACAGAGACCTAAGATGGGAACTCTCAGGAAAAAGATCATCCTGCCAGGGCTATGCTTTCCAACATGGTGGTCTGTGGCTGTGTGCCAGCTGAACACTTGCATGTGACGGAGCCAAATTGAAATGTATTGTAAGGGCAAAGTACATATCAAATTTCAAAGGCCTAGTACAAAAATAATGTAAAATGTTTTGTTAATAATGTTATATTGATTACATGTTGAAATGATTTATGTTGGACATATTGAGGTAAAATACATTATTAAATTACATTTATTTTTATTTTATTTGAACATTTTATATGATATGTGAAGATTTAAAAAATATATCTGTGGCTCACAATATATTTCTATTGTATATTGTATTGATGCAAATGATTTTCAAATATTTGGAAATTAAGCAAGGTTACTTTTTAAATAATTTATGTCCAAGGAAGAAATCATGAAGGGTGTTTAGAACTATTTTGAAATGAATGAACATGAGAATACAGCATATCAAAAGCTGTAGAATAATGAATCAGTTCTTTGAACGAAATTTTTATGTGCAAGTACATTTATTAGAAAAGAAGTTGTAAAAACAGTTATCTCTGTTTTTACCTTAAAAAGTGAGCAATGATAGTGATGCTAGCAAGTGATAGAAAACTTCCCAACTCATTTTTGTATGAGATTTGAGTAACTCTCAAACAAACCTGATAATGACAATTCAGGCTAAGAAAAGAATTTCAGAATTTCAGATCATAAACTCTCACGATACAGATGCAAATTTCTGTAAAAGCAACAGTAACCTAAATCCACCAAAACATAATAAGAAATAATATATCATAATCAGTGGGACTTACCTCATAAATGTGCACTTAGTTTAACATTGGAAAACTAAATTGACGTGATTTACCAAAGAAACTGAAAAAAATATGATTATCTCAACTGGTGGTGACAAAAGCCCCTACAAAATTCAATCCCCTTTAATAATAAAACTTCTCAGAAAGCTAGAAAATCAGGGAAACTTTCTCAATACAGTGTAGGGCATTTATGAAAAACCTACATCTAACTTCATAATTGTGAAATCTTGATAGATTTTTCAAATTTGTTAGTAAGAAAAGATATTTACTCTCAGACTTCCATAATGCAGGGATATACCATGTACATGGATCTGGAGACTGAGGATTTTATTGAAGATCTCACATTTCTTTAGAGATCCAATGCAATCCCAATCAAATTTTCAGCATGCTTTTGGTAGAAATTAATAAGCGGATTCTTAAATAAACATCAACATGTATACAACCCAGAATAATGAAAACACTTTTGCATACCTGATTCTAAAACTATTCCAATGCCACAGTAATCCTGAGAGTGTGGTAATGGAGTCAGCATAGACAAATAGATATGTATAACAGAACTACAGACCACAAAGACCTATAGAACTAAATTATGGGTGTAGCACCAATGCCATTTAGTAGGGATGTATGCACTTTTTAACCAGAGGTGCTGAAACAACTAGATATTTTTATTAAAGACAAGAACTATGACCATTACGTCATTTCATACACAAATTTAATTCAATAAGAATCATTAAACCTAATCATAAAAGTTGGAACAATAAACCCTCTAGAAGGAAACATAGGAGAGTATCTTTACAGTATTAGAGTAAGTAAATGCTTTTACAGAATGCAAAAGTACAAAAATTAAAAGGACATAAAAGTAAAAGTGATAAACTGGACTTCATCAAACTCAAAAATTTCTAGTCACCAAAAATGACTAGGAAAATTAAATTTATAAAAAGAACTCCTACAAATCAATAATTAAAAAAATGTATGACTGACCCATGGCCACCAAAAGATACTCACCTCGTGGTCACTGGAATCTGAGATTATGTTATTTTACACACAAAAAAGAATTCACAGGTGTGATTATATTAAGAGCTTTGAAAGGAAGAGATTATTCTGAATTATCTGCTTGGGATGAATCTAATCACAAGGGTTCTTAAAATCTGAGAATGTTCTGAATGCTGAGTTGAGAGAGAAAGGGAGATGTGACAACAAAGAGCGGTTAGGTGATAAACTGTTTTTGGTTTTAAAGATGGAGGAAAGGGTCATGAGTCAAGGAATGGGAGCAGCATGTAGAAGCTGGAAACAGCAAAAGCAAGTGGTTCTCCCTTAGAGCCTCCAGAAGGAACACAGCCCTGTGACACTTTGATTTTAGCCCAAAGAGACCTGTGTCAGATTTATAACATACAGAACTCTAAGGAAATAAATTTGCCTTATTGTAAACCACTAAATTTGTGGTAATCTGTTATAGCAGCATTAGAAAACTGACACACAACCAGTTAAAAATGGCAAAGTCTTCAATAGACATTTCACAAAAGGTAAAAGAATGACCAATTAAGCCCGCAAAAGGTGCTTCATTTCATTAGTCTTTAGGGAAATGCGAAGTAAACCAAGTAAAATTCCATTCTACACCCACTAGCATGAGTATTATTACACAACAAAAAGAAGACAATATACAAAGTGGATGCTGTGGATTGAATGTTTGTGTTCCTCCAAACACATATGTTGAAGCGCTAATCCCTAATGTGAGAGCATTTGGTAGTAGAGCCTTTGGGAAATAGTTAAGTCATAAGTGTGGAAATGATCTCTCTCTCTCCCACTCTCTCCCTCTGCCATGTGAGGATACAGCAAGAAGGTATCAGTCTGCGAACCAGGAGGAAAATTTTCACCAGACACCAAACCAGCTGATACCTTGATCTCGGACTTCCTGGCCTCCAAAATGGTGAGAAATAAATATTTGTTTTTAAGCCACTCAGTCTATGGGATTTTCTATAGTAAGCAATCCACAGTGACTAAGACAATTGGCAAGGATGGAGAACAGCCAGTGTGACTATAAAATGTCACTCTCATATGTAGAACATCTCAACAACATTATGATAAAATTAAATATATACTTTATGACCCAGCATTTTCATTCCTTGGTTTTTTACCCCAAAGAAATGTAAATATATGTCTACAAAGAGATTTGTACAATAATTTTCATAAAACTTTATTCATAATTCCTAAAACTAGAAAACACAATGCCATCAGTGAAGGAATGGATAAACAAACAGTGGAATAGCACAACTAAAAATATTAACCAACTACAAAAACAAATGTAAAACTGATTTACATAATAGCATGGATAAACTTCAAAAACATTATGTTGAGTGAAAGACATCAGATAATGGAGTATATATTTTATTATATTTACATTGTTATAAATCAGATTAATTTAAATTTAAGTTAAACTCCCAATTTAATGTGATAGAAATAAGAAAGTAGTTGCCATGTGGTTGAGGAGAACTGATGAGAATGATGCTTTATGAAATCTTCCAGGGTTGATAGTAACAGTCAAATCTTGTTTAGAGTGATGGTTTCACTTGCATATAAAAGTGTCAACACTCCTTGAAGCAAACACTTATGATCTATATGTTTCATTTAATGTAAATTATACTCAGTGCACTGTTCCCCTTGATTGCTATATTTGGACAGCATGCTGCAACCCTCTCACTCCCCATCCTGTGACTCCTCTGAGATGATGAGTGGGCCACTTTGGGAACTTGTTCTGCTCTCAGCATGTGAAATCCAGGAGTGGAAATGGATGTGAGTACCCATTTGAACATCATTATCCAGTGAGGGATGAGATTTCATCCTCCACCCAGAGAGATCTGAGATCCATTCTGTTGGTGTTCTCAGGAGCTTCTGTTGGGATCAGATGATAATGAAAAAAACTTGCCATGTGGTCTTATTTTTCCCTGATAAACTTTTATTCCACTTTTTGTATACCTGCTTCTTTAGAACACATTTAAACATAAACTAACTGAATACAAGACTGTCTCCTGCTCTGCTTGGGGAGAAGGCAGGATAAGACATCATCTTAAAGTGCCTCTCTTTGGATATATATATAAATTTATCCAAAGTAGAATATTAAGTATATATTTTTCTTAATATTGACTCTTATAATATAGTACTTTTAATAAAAGAGTTGTCCTAATAGTGTAATGGTTATGGGTAATACTTTGATTAAAATTTATGTATATATTTAAGATTTATATATATAATGTAAATAGTCAGAAATCACTAATGGCTTTTTAAAGGTCATTTAATTCAGCATGCTTTATATTTGATCCTGTTAGGGTAACCACAGCATTCTCTGTTTTGTTTAATGGCATTCATTTGAAACTGGCAAATATCTCCTGTCACATTATACTGTTGAGGTCTTGATTTGTTATAACACATACATTTCCCAAGTGTTTTATATTTACCTATTAAAATCAGTAGCACAGTTTACATCTTCAGATACCACAGCGACAGTAGTTATCAATTTAAAACTTAAGAGTTTCATATTGAAAACTTATTTCATCATGGGTTTACTTTACAAAAATATATTCAAATAATATTTCAATCCTGCAGGCCAGGCTGGTATGATGCTAATACTGTAATGTAGCTCAGTATATTTTACTTTTGTCATTTTATAAGCCTTTACTTTTCTAAATATGTCATACCCCTCTCCCCATTAAGGGCAACTTTCATTCAGCTGGGGTTAATATTTCCACAGTGTTGTGTAATTGAAAGAAGGAAGGATTTTGAGTATGAGAAAGAGGAATTGGTTCTCTGCCTCACCGCCTGCCAGACATAGATCTGTTGACTAAATCCCTTAACTATTCTGTACTTAAGCTTCCTTACTGGAGCAAATTTTATTTCCTGAAAATGTCATAGCAGTATTTCTGGTTCCTTATTCTCTTCCAGAACCCTATGAAGAGGGAAAACCTCCCATCTCCCTCCCCTTCTGCTTAAACCTGGACAAGTTTCTGACTTTTCCAATAAATAGAGTATGGCACAAATAATACTGCATGACTTCCACAGTAGGGTTAGAAAAGGGAATACAGCTTCCTTTTGGCTCTCTCTTTCTCTTGAGATATTTTCCCTTAAAATCCAGCCAGTATGCTGAAAGGAAGCTCAGACTAGCTCACATAGAGAGGTCAAATGGAGATTCCCATCAGGGGAGCAAGTAGGCTCTTAGCCCACTGTCAGCATCCTTAGCCAGATGTTCGGTGAAGGAGCCTTCAAATGATTCTAGTTCCAGTCTTCAAGTCTTCCACTGAGGCCCCGGAACACATCATGGAGCAGAGGAAGTTGTCTGTGCTATACCTTGTCTGAACTCTTGAACTATACAATCTATGAGTGTAAGAAATACTTACTGTATTCCACTAATTTAGGAGATTATTTAATTTGTGGTCACAATAACTGGGAGAAATTTTGGTACATAGATGACCCAACAGGTCTGCTATTACAAAACCTGAAAGTGTGGTTGTGGTTTTGAGACCAAGTGGAAGCCTCAAGTTGGAAGAGCCTTGGAGACTCTGCTTTGTCTTTTCCTACCCATAGCCCAGAACAATAAGCAAGCACTCTCAAGAGTCTGTGGTTCTGATCATGTCTTGAAGTGCTTCCTGGTTTGAGGGGAAACAGGAAGAAGGAAATTTGGGCATTGTGTAATGGTTACTGGGAACACAGTATTCTCACTGACAACATTAGTGCTAGGCTCCCACTTTACTGTGTTTCTCATTCTGCTATTCTCTGTTTTGTCTGCTTTTGGTACAGAGTTATAGTATTTAATAAAACAGAAGAAGTGACATTAATGCTCTAAACTAATCATTATTTAGGAAAAATGAACATAATATTTTGAATGCCTTCTCAAATGATAAGAGATCTCTTCCCATATGTGATTCTACCACTGTTCCAATAATTTTTTCATCTCTTTCAAGTCTTTTGTATTCTCTTATCCTTTAAACAAATCAACTTCAATCCCAGAGTTTATAGTAAATAAATGCCTGGCAGTGATATAAAATAATTGATCAGCTTTACCATTTTCTGCACTTAAACATTTCATTTTTCTTTTTCTATCAAGGTAGTAACTCGACCTGACTGTTCCACCTTTAAAAGTTGAGAAAGCAATGGATATAAAACTCTCACCAGAGTCCCAGTTCCTGGATCCTGTCTTGGTAAAGGGCTAGCTGAACATGACATTATATAACATTAGCAATAACTCAGTTTGTGAGATCTGTCGCTTGTTTTATTACCCTCTTTTGTTTTGATTTTTCTTTTCCATCCTTTTCTCTGTCCCTGAAGTAAAAATGTAATTGTGTACAGGTAAAAAGAAAACGGTTCAAGGAGCACCCAAATGATGCCCCCTGCCTTTCATACAAACGCAACAGTAGCCCAGAGAGATTTATCATTGTACTTTGTAAAAACCTTTTTGGTCCGTTTATTTATTTATTTGTGTTATGCCCACCCTGCCCCCTCACCCACTTCTTTGCACTCTGTGACTGCTGGTTCCTGTTTATCGGTGGTACATTTTCATCCATTTACGAAAAGGTGACACCACATCCATTTCAAGTGACAGCTACCAAATGGGCTAGTCTAGCCTGATTAAGTGCATAGGAGAGTTTCTTTTCTTTTTCCTTAAACAATAATTATTCACATAGACTAGGGGGTAGGGGAACATATTTACTTGTAGGAGTTAAAAATTTAGTTAACTTCAAGGCCTTATTGATAGGGGAAATATTTGCTTAATTGTCTAAAAAGTAAGAGTTGTATTTACCAAGGCAATCATTCAGTAAACAAAGGTAACAATGAGCTATCTGCAAGGTTATAATCTTACCATTAAATAAAACATACATAGACCATTGACCATGCTAAAATTAATAATCTATGAATCAGTTAAATGAAGATTCAGAATTAGCATGGTATGGATTTTGGCAAATATGTATTTGTATATATTTTGTATATATTGTATACATTATGTAATGCCCAAACTTCGATCTTCCTATTTCCCATCAAATCAGGAAGCACTTCAAGATATGATCATACCCATAGATGCTTGTGATTGCTTGGCTATTATTCTGGGCTGTGAGTAGAAAAAGACAAGGTAGGGTCTCCAAGGCCCTTCCTCTAACTTTAGGCTTCCACTCGGTCCTAAAACCAGTGCCACATTATTAACTACTGGCAAACATATACTCTCATTCAAGCAGATTTAAACAGCATAGTAGCAATGATTGCTTATGTCCTTAAAAAGTAGAATACTAGGCCTTCCTCCTCATAAATAATTATATAAATTAGCTAACAATGATAAGAAAGCAAAACAAAATGACAACCTTACTTTCTGTGCATCTAATGGTTAGATTTGTTCTTTTAGAAAAATCAAGATGAAAATAAATAGTGAATGTCACCTAGAGAATGGATGCATCTTTCATGATGTCAGGTGGTTCTACCTGGTTAGCTTTTTCATACTCAGAGCAATAGTGATGAAGAAAAGAACAGCTCTTTGGGGCCATTAGCTTTCCTGGCTCTGCTTTATACCTGGGGAAAATCATGTAATCTACATCACTGGATGTATCACCTTGAGGTTCCAAGACATTGTTTTGTTGTTGTTTGAATTGTTTATTTTTATTTTTACACCTTTAATAATTAATTGTTATTGACAGGCAGTCCAAGATCTCCTTCTCAAGCTACTCACCTGAAGTGTCAAGGACCCTTAAAGTCATATTCAGTTTAAAGGAGTTAGGCCTGTTTTCAAAAGCCAGAGGAATGCCATATATTCTCACTTATAAGTGGAACCGAATCAACAAGACAAACAAGCATGCAAAATACAACCAGAGACACTGAAATAAAGAACAAACTGACAGTAACCAGAGGGGAGGGGAGAATGGCAGAAAGAAGGGGAAGGGTCATCAAGGAACATGTATAAAGGACCCATGGACAAAGCCAAAGCAGGGGTAGGATCCAGGGTAGGAGATGGGGGTGGGTAGAGTGGAGGTAAGTGGTGGCAGGAAAATGGAGAAAACTGTACTTAAACAACAATAAAAATAATAAAATAAAATAAAATGAAAGCCAGAGAAAAGGAGAAAATGAAATTGGAATCCATGGTTAGTGGTCTTGCTTCCACTGCTTCCATCCTGGTGCCATGTGTGCCGCTGTGTGCCCTACCATGCCTTTGGCAACCCGTAGCTCTGCATGGGTCCCAGATGTGCCTCAGAATTGGGTAGGACAGAAGCAGGTCTTTTTGTTCATATTCATTGGCCTGGCTGTTACTTCCTGAATGTGATATTATGGTAGGGTAGCTGAGCCCTGAGTGGAAGCCAGCTGCAGCCACACACTTTACTGATATCAGGCCTTCTTCATGAAATGCTCAGAGCTGTGGGAAAACCCAGAGAGCTCTGCTCTCCTCATGGTGTCTTTTTCTTCAGGGTTTTCCTTGCTCTTTTCTGCCTCCAGATTTCAGTCACGGCTACTCCAACCCATTCTCCAACTGTGAACCAGTTTTGAAGCTTCCCACTCAGAAGGTCCCTTGAATCCAAGAAAAAATTACCTTGTGCCTGTGGAAAACTGTGCCAGTGAAAGATAGGAATGATAGCATTGGCTAAGCTATAGACATTTTATGAGGGCATATGATGCGTCTAGATTTACATTTTCATAATCAAAAAGGATTATTTGGAGGTTTAGAGTGAGTCAAAGAAGTTTGCGCCTAAGTGATTGTCAAGCATAATGATAAAGAGAGAAGAACTGGCAGGATTTTGAAAGTTTACCTTTCCATGAGAACTATTTTATTAGCCTAGTAGAGGTTCTGTTTCATTTTAAAATTTTATTTGTCAAGACCCTCAACATGTGGTATAGACAGATGCTTCTCTCTTTATAGACTTCAAATTCACAAATTTAAAAAAAATCAATATGTGAAATAGGATTTACAAATACTTTTGCAGTGTGAACCAAATATAAAAATAAATAATTAAAAAAACTAAAAAAAATACACTAAATATTAGCAGCAATCACTTAGTTGTGGGATAATCCATTCATTTTTATTATTTTAAGAAATAAATTGTTTATTATTTTTAGAATTAAAGAAAATACTAATATTTTGGAAAAACACACAAAAGAGTAATTTCTTTATTGTTTTGTTTTGAAAGCAGAACTCATATATTTCAAAAACAGAAAGGTACATGGACTAAAATATAGAACTATAGGGCTTTTAATATCATTTATATTATTCCTATGTTTAACTATTAGAGCAGCCTGTCTCTAAATATAAAAAGATTATTTTATTTTATTTTAATTTTTATTATATTTTCCATTACCATTTAGTCCCCACATACCTCCTTCCCTCCTGCAATCACCACACTGTTCTCCAGGTCCACGAGTGCTTTAGTCCTTTTTCCTCTTTGCTCAATACCTCCACCCACTGCCTACCTTCTTAGCTAACATCCTGAGCTCCATGAATCTGTTTCTATGTTCCTTCTTACTTCAGCTTGTTCATTAGATTCCATATATCACTGAAATCACATAGTATTTGTCTTTCTCTGACTGGCTTATTTTACTGAGCATAATGTTCTCTAGGTCTATCCATACTATCACAAAGGGTGACATTTTCCTTTCTATGGCTGAGTAGTATTCCATTATGTAAATGTCTCATAGTTGTTTCATCCACTTATCTACTGATGGACACTAGGGCTGCTTCCATATTTTGGTGATTGTAGATAATGCTTCAGTGAACATAGGGGTGCTTCTGTTCTTTCAAATTAGTGTTTTGGGTTCCTTCGCTTATATTTCCAGACATAGGACTGGTGGGTCAAAAGGCAGATCTGTTTTTAATTTTTTGAAGAATCTCCATACTGCTTTCCACAGTGGTTGCACCAGTCTGCATTCCCACTTACAGTGCAAAAATGTTCCCCTGCCTCCACATCATTGTCAGCACTTGATAAAAAAAGGTAGTTGCTCTTCACGCAATTTTTCTCAAATATTTTTAGCTTGTATTTACCCTCAGATTTGAATGTATAGCCCATTAATATATGTCAAAATTCTTAAATTTATGTTTTCAACCTATAGGTCTTTAGGATATAATATATTTTAGTTTTTTTGCTTGAAAGTATTCAAAATTTCACTTATTTAAAACCACTTCCTTAGCTGGGCTGCAAATATTTTTAATAATCTTGGATTTGATCACCTAACATAATGTTTTGTGCTGCTATAATATTGTTCACTTATGTTTGATTTTACAAAATGGAATGTTTTCCTTTCATTTTTCTGTGTAATTTCTTATTGTTCAAATCCCTTCATAATTTTATTTGCCTTCTCTAGGAAAACTTAAAGAACCCCAATAGGAGTGCTTACCACACCTCTCTATAAAGCATTTGTCTGTTGTGTTTGTCTTACTTTTTCAGATTTGGGTAAGATAATGCATTTAGTGTCATTTCTAATGCTTCTCTAAAAAAATGCTTCAATTTAAAAATTAAAGTTAACCCTGGCTGGTGTGGCTCAGTGGATTGAGTGCTGGCCTGTGAACCAAAGAGCTGCTGGTTGGATATCCAGTCAGGGTACATGCCTGGGTTGTGGACCAGGTCTCCAGTGAGGGACATGGGAGAGGCAACCACACACTGATGTTTCTCTTCCTCTCTCCCTCCCTTCCCCTCTCTCTAAAAATAGATAAATAAAATCTTTTAAAAAATGGAAGTTGATTATCTCCCAGCTGCTTCCTGTTCATCGGGCACCTGCAGACTGAAATGGTGGTCTGTAATACATTGTGAAAGGCAGGTAGCTAGGTGAGTGGAACCAGAGCCAAAAGCAGAAAGAAAGCAGCAGCAGTGGCCCTGGAAGTTTGGGATCAAGTGCAAGGAGTAGAAGAGCCATCATGATTCTTCAGTGGCTGTTCAAATTCTCTTCTATCATTCCTTTGGCAGTCTGTGTTCACTGGCAGAGTAACATTGGTTATAGCAGTGGCATTTGATAATAACTTGAAATTATATAAACACTTTGTGGACTACAGAATATAAATCTAAGCAACAGGCATGTGGAGGACCTGCTGGTCTTGTTCCAGCCTATATAGATGTAAACCTAATAAATGTAAAGCAGACATGACAACATTCTCTAACTTCATATTTGAAGATCCCAATTTTGAAATCATGGAAAAACCCCAGTCTTGAATAAATACTATACAATTAATCTTGTAATCTGTCCATGATGAATTGTACGGCTAATCAGAAGTACCAAAATACACATACATTTCACAACTGTCAAATGTTCCTTTAATTCTGATTCCAAATAAAGTATTTGGTTGTGTTGGGTAAAAAAATAAAAAAGGGTTTATAGAGAGCCTTGACTTATAGCTCTGCTTCTGAGATGGTTCCCCCCTCTCCCAACTCCACTTTCATTTCCTGTACAAATTAATGAACAATCTAGATAGGGCTTGAGAAAGTGAGAAATGGAGATAAACAATCCAGGTAATTTTTGAGCAATTTCAATGTGGTATCAGTATTTTCTCAACAATAGACTGGTATTTGGTAGACACTTGATTTCTAATTGGAACTGGTCCACCAACAGCATAGCTCTGGTCCCCATGTCTTTACCCTTCCCATTTTCATCTGTGTACCAACAAACAACTAAATGTGTTTTTTTGGCCTCAATATTTTAGGTTATCTTAGTGTAGATAGTTTTATGAAAAAAATAAGAACTTTATACTAATCTTTTTATTTGGCATATGTGGGTCAATGTATCTCTTGTTAAACTGTGTCAATGAATTAATTGAAAGTTTGTAAACTAAACTTTCTTTTGACAAAGACAACTACCAGTTATCAGTTGATACAAAAACCATTGAACGAATAGTGTCAGGATATTACATATTCACTGGGTTTAAATTTTCACCCATCCATTATTTACTCATAATAAATTAAATGCACACCTGTATAGTAGATACACTTTGTAGTGCCATCTTAAGCAAGTGATCAAATTTAGCATTACTAACAGTGAAATAAAACTTAAGTGCCATTATATGAGAAGCAATTAAAAAAAATAACAGCACCCCTTATGTGATGTTTTTGCCAAAACAAAAAAAGTTAATATCAATATAATCAGTCATGAAGAAACAGTCAAAGAGAGCCTACATGAAAATTGGCCTACTTCTTTTTTTGAAAAATCATATCACAGATCAATATTATGGATTAAACTGGGTATAAATTAATTTCAAGTTACATGTTTTAATTGTGATTATGTAGAAAAAAATGTTTTCATTCTGAAAAATGCATGGTCAAGTATTTACAGGTGAAATGTCATGATGTCTACAAATTACCTCCAATGGGTTGACTGTCACCATTAACAACAAAAGGTATTAAAACACAGATAAAAGGAAAACAATACTGTCAAAATATCAATAATTTGTGAAAATAGTGAAGAATAGATGAATGTTCAGTGTTGAATTTCAACATTTTATTTACTAAATCCTGGGAGATGTCTCCTACCCATAGCAGAAAGGTTTGAAAACAAATGAACTGAAGCCAGCTCAGGAAATCCTTCTTCCAGGGTTTCTCTGGGAAATGTATGTGCAATTCATTCATAGCCAAGGGTCTATTAATGGTGTCAGGGTATTTAGAAGGTAAGTACAGAGCAGATATGGCAGTGAGCATCTGGGAGTGAAATTTGTGGCATCTGTGACTATAAAGTATGAATATAAATGTGCATGATTGGATAAGAGAAAGGATATATATGTATATGTCATTATATGATGTTTATAACTCTAGTAAATTTGGAAGGCACTATTTATAACTAAGAACATATTGAATAGCTTTAGATCATCTATAAGAGTGTGCACACTCTTACTCATACATGATTTTCAAAGGTATGAGAATGATAGGGAGATCAATACCACTGTAGTTGATTATGAGTCTGAAAAGATTGGGTTGAACATTTTCACAGACTAAATGACAATGTAACAAATCAAAAATGTAGAGGTCAAATAAAAGGCAACCTAATTCCCACATCTTGTGGATAGTGTTGAGATCATTCCTAAGGCTTGACATAGAATTAACAAACACAGATGCTTGCTTGCATATTTCACTTCCTTATGTTGCTAGAAGCTATTGTTCTGGTTATCTCAAAACCTCTCTGACTAGCAGAAGAAAAACTTCTTTTATTTTTCAGTTAACTTCCTGTTTCAATTTATTTTATATTAAAAAACTTTATATTACAAAGTATCAGTACAGAAATGAAACTGAATTTGAAATTTCTTTGGATAAAGAATCATTGCCTTGGCCATCTGTTAAATATATTTGAAGAGGTCTGGCAGAATATTGCATCTGCTCTTGTCTTTCTTTATAGCTTTATCAGTTTTAAAGGTCAATTGTGATGGTGTTTATTAAAGAAAAGGACAAGGGAATTTGCTTCACCTTTAAATCTTTCACGTACTTTGCATTAAGCTATCTTCTCAAGACATATAGCCCATTAAAGCAAATCTGGCCACATTTGTAGATTATAAAACATGTATAGTTTTTCTTCACTACAGAAAGACTATTTTATCTTTAATCACTACAGTTAAAGTACAACTATAATTGAAAATTGAGAAAATATTTAAGTGAATGTATCTTGAATTTGTTTAAATAATTAACCATCAATGATCTTCTTAAATGAACAGTTAATCAAGATAAATACTTCAAAATGTTGCAAATATTAAACATCATTCAATCAAATTCAGTAACAAACATAGAAAATGAGATTTGATTTTTTCCTTACATACTTTTTATTTAAAAATATCATCCTAATTAATGTTAGCCTTCAAAGTAGAAAAATGAATTACTTCAACTTACTGAGTGCCTTGTATGTCCCAGACCAAATACTAGATGCTTTTCTAAGTCAATCATCTCTAAACCTAAAGAAAAAAATAAAATGTTGGTATATGTTCTGTGTGGTACAAAACATATTTGGAAATTGTTGTTATTTTTCTTTTTGAATTGAAGTGGGTATACTGACAATGGGAACTGAGAAGCAATGCCCAGAGACACAAACATCTGGGAGAAAGGAACGTAGAGAACAGAACAGAAGAATCAGAAAAAGTATCTACAAAAAAAGTAGAAGAATCAAGCAAACAAATTGGCAATTACAGAATAATCATAGACTATAGCACAAGAAATACAGCCAATACTATTGTGATAAATATGTGTGGGGCCAGGGGTGCCTGAAGGAGCAGGAGACCACTTTGTGAAGCACATGATTTTCCAACCACTTTGCTGTACATCTGCAACTACTTCAGAGTCATACTGAATGTAAACTATAATTGGGAAAAAAAAAAAACAGAAGGAACCTTCCAGAAGTCAAGAACTGGAAATCATGACAACTGGGACCAATGCTGCTGAGTGAATAAGATAATTCTGGCATCGGTCCATTAGATTTACTGTCATAAGGGTCACAGGTGGCCGGTTTGGAGGAATTGTGAGGACAAAACCAGATTATATTATCCTGAGGAATAAGAACAAAGAGGGTTTGTTTCAATATTGAGAACATCCTATCCTTCAAAACTGTCTGACAATGAAATGGACTACTTAGGAGTAATGTGTTTTCTGACAAAACAAATGCTCAAGGTGATTTTCAATTTTAGGGATGTTATGGCATAGACTTAATTAGGCACTTGTTGGGACGTGAGGAAGAAAAATGTGCTATGTTTAATATCTGAATTTTGGGGGTAACAACCACCTTATGTAAACTAGGGAAGACTTAGGAATAATTATATTTCTATACATTTCCATATAGGTATCTTATTCTTTAAATACTAAATTAACAGTTACAGTTCAATATTAAGATACACAGATTTTTGAGAGTATCTTGTGAGATTACAAAAATTAAACTTTCAAGTAAATAGAAGGTGAATAAGAAATAGCTGAGAAGTCATAACAGAAACATCACCTCATCAAACTTATTGGGCAAATGATATTTGGATTGAAAAAAGTTATTTTCCAAATATTATCTGGGATAATGATATCTTCAATCTAACTTAAATAAAAATAAGGAGAAGAACAAAGAAAAAGAATGCAGGAAAGAACTTTGGCCTGAAGAAATGAAAACATATCAATCAATAAATAAGGTAATTAAACATATCTCTATGTAACCAAAAGGTGGGTGTAACATCTCAACATTGGATAGCAAAAATGTTAAGGTTATTCCGAACAATCTCACAATAGGAGAGATCCTACCTGAAACCAAAATATTTGGAGTACCTTGTCCGAGGCTCTCCCATATCACAGATGGCACCTATTGCTAATAGGGTTATGATTACAGAATTAACAAGTGTTTGTGAACATCTACTATGTCCATGGAAAAATTCTGGGCACTAGGGAAATAGTGAACAGACAAAATTCCTTGACTTAATGGTGCCAGTGTTCTAATACAAGAGGACAGTGATGCTGGACTTATTAACTAAAATATATGGTATGCTGGACAGTGATAAGAACAAAGGAGAAACAGTAAAAATAAATGGGGACATACAGGGTCAGGGGCCAGGACCAACCATTCTCTCTTTGTATGTAATTTGAGTGTCAAGTAATGCCATGTACAGGGTAGGAGGTTCAGCTTTAGCCTCCCAGAATTTCTATTAGTCCTTCTGCAACCTTCCTTAATTAGAAATACAATAAATTTATGAAGATGTGCACATTATGGAAGCCCAGCCTTGAATCTCCTCTTCATTTCTACACTTCTAACTATATCATAGCCTCTAATATCTTCTTATATTGAGATTTTGAAGTGCTCATGGAATATTGTAGATGTGTCTGAGAAGCAAAAACATAATGAAATGTTGCTTGGTGAGTATATATTTAGAAGAAAAAGATTTGGATGAATTACATATTTAATATATATATAGCCCAAGTATGTGAGGCTGAGATAACCAGATATACTAATTTCAAAACAGAAATAATGTTGTTCATGACCTCAGAATAAAATTAATCTTAATTTAGGTTTTCTACATCTGAGACAGTCCTCACATGGGTGCTACCATGAATTCATTTTGGGAGTTTTTCCATGCTTTCATCAGACTGACCATCTCTGCTTCACTCAGCTCAAATGGATTGTGTTTAGCTTTTGCATTTTAATTGAGGGTAAATTATTTTCCATTTTCTAAGTTCTTGGGGAATGGGATGATCTTCTTGTATAGACAAATACTTTAAGCTAATAATCTTTGTCCTCTCCAAGCTCTTCAGTAAGTTCTTTGAGCAATGCCCAGAGATCAACGATGCCAGCTTCTATGCCATAGATTTTTGAAAGCTCATTCTTCTACAGAGTTTTCTTGAGAAGTAATTACTGTGAGCTCTCAAAGTCCATGCCAGTGATCAGTTGTCATCTTAGTCTCCTTCTCTGAAAAATCATTTGATTGTGAACCCTTGTAGATTAACTCTTCCACATTTCTGCCACTTGCTCTGCCAGAGATTGCTTTGCCTCCAGCATGGATGTAACTAGTCCCTTAATTCCCCAAAGCATAGCTTTCACTAAGCTATCTATTCGAGCACTTTAAAGGTGGCTGGGGAATAACAAAAGTAAAATACAGAGAGTGATTATAAATGCTGGGACTTGTCCTCTGCATCTAGCCAGGGGAAGAGGTGATTCTCTAGGCCACCAGTTAAAGCTGACCCCCCTCCCCTCTTTCTGACCAGATGATTGACATGAGACAAGACATTTCCCAAAGGGGAAGTTTCCCCAAACAAAGAGCTTGGAGGTGGCCTTCAAATAGAAACACGTGTGTATTCCACATGTCTGCCTTCTTCTGTCTAAACTTACACCACACACCTGATGCCAAGTCTTTAATACATTTTGTACTACACGAATTCTTGTGCAGTTTCTTTTTGCAATTTTCCTCCAAGGTAATTAAAAAATAAGTTCAAGTCACCTGGATTTTTATATACTATACTTTTATTCCAATTCTACCACATAATTCCTCAGAACAGGGAGTATTAAAATGTACATTTTTTTTTCTTCATCTTCCACTGTTGTCTTATTTCAGTTGGTAGGCTGCTAGGTTGCTGGCATGACACCATGACCCTTTCATGCTGTCAAGCTAAAAGTGTTTGAGGTCAGTCCCATATGAGAAAGAAGCCTATCACCTACCTATGACCTTCCCTATCTCTCACTGTCCAAAGATTTCAATCCATACCTTTTGGAATATTAAGTTTATTAAAGGAGAATAAAAAATTATTAGGAAAACCATAGAGAGTAAATGCCTTTATGCTTCAAGTACCACTATCAAAAAGGCATGTGTTGTATGCCTGCAAAATGGAATATAATTTAATATTTCTTTAAAAGGCAAAGCAAGGGAAATATTTTAATATCATTATACTTTACTGGTGGTGGGGGGGAAGCCCTGATTCCCTGAAATGTTTCATAATGTTTTGTTTAAAATGGGGAAATTTACCAGAAAGGTACTACAGTAATTTGGAGTCCACATACTCATAGATTCTTCTAATTCTAATTTGCCCTTTCCTGGTAGTCAGCAAGATCCTAATGTTTTCCTTGACTACTCAGAGAGGTGATTTCTTTTCAGTAAATTAAATCAATTTCCATTTGTTCTTGGTCTAGGAAATTTTATTTTCTCTTGTCTTTATTCAATTTTCAATTCATTCTTCCCAGAGCATAAATCAATGTCTATCTTTGATTTCATGGCAGGTATTCCTATTTCTTTTATATTATAGGAGAGCCAGAAAAAACCATTACATTAAACATCATTCCAAGCTTTGAAGTTTTAGTGGTGCAAAGTAACCAGTATTAGGGCATTTTTAACTCTGTGGAAATACCCAAAGCCTAATATTTAAGCAGATGAATGCTTTAGGAGCAATAATTACAGGTCTTTGGGTAGGTTTACCATTTCAGCACAATATAATTGAGCCAATATAGCATAAACCAAAAAGAAAATAATTATTAATGTCTTAACTGTCAGAAGAACTTAGATCATAATGATGATTTTGTTAAGATTCCATTCTTCTTTTCCTGCACAAGTCTACCTGCCTTGGTTAGATTCAGATTTGGCACTGTATTATCAACAGGTTTCTAGGAACTGCATAACGAAGTACCACACAGGGTGGCTTAAACAACAGAAATTTGTTTTCTCACAGTTCTAGAGGGTAGATTGCCAAAATCAAATTTTATGCAAGGTTGGTTTCTTTAAAGGTCTCTCTCCTTGGCTTATAGATGGCCATTTTTCCTGTGTTTTTGTATGATGAACACCGGGTACCTGTGTCCTAATCTTTTCTTATAAGGACACTAGTCACTCCGGAGACCTCATTTTATTTAACTACTACTAGAAACACTCTATATCCAACTACAGTCACATTTGGAGGTGCTGGGGGTCCAGGCTTTAACCTATGAATTTGGGAAGCCACAGTTCATCCCGTGGTGAGCACAATCATCCCTATAGAGCATTCTATGTATTCTGGTGGAGATCATAACATTTTGAAGGAAAAAATTCTGAGGTGAAATTCAGATTTATTTTGTGCATCTTCTCTGATAAAAGGTAAATGTACAGAAAATAGGAATTTATACTTGTATGTATCAAAACACTGATGAATAAGACAAAACTTTAGTTGAAGCTTCTCTGCTTACTTTATGTCAAGTAGTTGAGTTGTCTTTCCACCCCTCTACTCTCTTCCACTCTCACACTCCCCTGTCAACATTGGGAACTATCTGCAGGAGTACTGTGAACGTTAATCTGGAAGTTTGTCCTATTATTGAAAATAGTTATTTATTTGGACTAATTATGTCAGTAGCCCACCAATTGTAAGTATTATCTTATTATTTATTTTATAATTTAATCCTCATGATACATAAATTTTTTAAATTATTTTAATTTTATTTTTTATTTAATTTTTTTATAATCCTCATGATTCATAAACATTTTTAATCCTTCTTAAAATGTATTACCTGTTGCAAAAGTAATGGATTAAAAAATGAATTTTCTTTTAAATTATTATTCAGCACCTAACAACATGATTAAAAATTTTTCTTTAATCAGAATTTATGTATACAAGCTCTTATGTTCAGGTAGTGCTAGAAGAAACTAAGGTAATGACTTTATGTCAGAGACCTATATCTGTGGGTATTTTGAACTTACAGATTTAACCCAGGTGACAGGGAGTAGTGATGAAAGGGACCAAGAACTAAAACGTTTGGACGTGGACTTTAGTATTTTAAAGGGCATGGAAATCCTCTGAAATAAATTTATAACTGTATCTTTTAACCGAGACTCTTAGAGGAATGGCACAAAAATGCTTTATATACAATTCAATGAAATTAATAGAAAGTGTAAGAATACAGTGAATAATTTCTAAACTCCAAAGGATACAGATGAAAAGTATATTACAAGTTTATATAATATAAAATATCTACATGTTTAAGAAAATCTAATGAGCATTTAATTAATGCTTAATAATTTAATTGATTTCACTTCAGTTTGTGAGAGACTTTGATATTTAACATTATATAAAATATAAATGATTGGTATTTATTTTTTTAATTTATTAACTAGAGAGAGAGACATTGATTTGTTTGTTCCATTCATTTATGCATTCATTAGTTGATTATTATAGACGCCAGGACCAGGAATCAAGCTTGAACCTTGGTCTATTGGGACAACGCTTTAACCAACTGAACTGCTTGGCCGGGGCTATGACTGGTGTTCTCAGTCAGCAGTTCCAGCTGCCCTTTGTGGATTGACTGTGGAAGGGGAGGGTGGGCTGCATGGAGGAGGGCAAAGGGGGAAAAATTGGGACAACTGTAATAGAATAAAAATAAAAAATAAATTCACTTAAAATTTTACTATTGATTATTGACTTTACTTCTACAGTTGCCTTTGGTTTTCTTTGCCTGTTTTTTCTTTTTAGATACTTACAATGGAGAGAAATACAAACTATATGGCTTTATCAAATGATGACAGTGAAAGACAATTATGGTTTAATTCAACTTGTCACCAAGAACACTTTCATATAGTTCTTGATGTCAAGAAATATAGCAAACAAAAATTATCTTATAAAACATACTACTAAGATGCCAAGATATTTAAAAAGATAATTTCAGTATAACTCTCATTTAAATGAGGGTCAGTGTCAAAATTTAAAGAATAGAAAGTAAGTACAGCAAACCAAATGGTTCTAAGCTTTCACAGCTCAATTGTTAGACCTGCTTGAATGAAATAACCATGTCAGATCAAGACGTTTGTTTTCACCCAATTTATGTAGCCGAGCACCTGGTAAACAGTTTGACAGTGCAGATACTCACAAATGTTTTATTTTATAGCTTTTGAAAAGTGTTATTTTTCAATATTGTATTAAAATAATACATATATATAGATATGTCTTTGAAAGATATATAGAAAGGTATATCTTCATGTATGTACTTAATTTATACATACATATGTATAAGATATACATATATACATAAGTATATACCCTTATATATAACTGTAAGTTATCTAAATAATAAATATGTATATAAATATTTATTCTTACTCTAGTAATTTATAATCTTGACACATATAAAAAACTACAAATGATAAATCTTAGGTAAAATATAAAGAATCATATAGCTTCTCATTTAAAATGGTTTATTTTTAACAAGTACAGTATTTACTGAGAGTACATACTTCCTACAACCATAATAGCATCCAGAATATTACAGTATACATTTTAGACACATGCAATATATAGTATATGCCTGTTTAATTTCAACAGATGGACATACACATTTTATAAAATGACAGAGGATATGTAGCTTTTTTCTTAAAAATCTTTCTTACCATAACAAATCAAAACAAAAAAAAAACAAACAAAACTTTGGGTGAGGAACAAAAAAAATAATCAAAACAAATGACTAAGAAATGGTTTTATTTTTTAAATAAATGAATGAAGCTGAGTTAAATTACTTTGGTAATTTTTAGAAGAAATAAAGAAAACTCATGGAGGTCTATACTTGTCCTTTTGGAGGGACTTTCTCACAAAAAAAGAGTTAAAATATGAAGTAGTATATAATTATCGAACATAATGTACAAAGCATTGTTCAAGGTATCAAACAAAATTCTGAAAGAAAATCAAGCAATTGTATAATATACAATGCAAAACATTCTTTTTATAAGTATGCTGTGAAATTTAACGAATGGGCTATAAATTTACTAGCAGATAAACATCAGGGACTACTTTTACAGTTGTAACGTTAATAAATTATATTCTCATATTTTAATATCTATATCACATTCAAGGAACACAGCTCAACAGTTTAAAAAGTAATTTTAAAATAAAGAAAATACTTGAATTTTTTTGAAAAATAAAGGGAACATATAGACCATGACACTATCTAGTTTCTTATCTCTTGTTTCCCTGAGAAATCACAACTGCCCTGTAATTTTCACTATTAATCATCTACTTATTGACTAGCAATGCATGCCATTTTTTAGGACCTGCTCCTGGAAAGTGAAATGTATGCTCTTCTCTTCTGCCTTTCTCAAAAGCATCTGCCTGTCTAAGCAAATAACTGCTTCCTTCTACTTTTAATCTCTACTTAAGACAAGCTCAAGCAATGAGAATGAAGGTGTATGGCCTACAGACAGAAAGGGAGATGGGGCATGATAATGTAGCACAGAAACAGTAATCCTAAGAGAATATCTGCCCATGATGTGGGCCTTCTTTTTAAAGGAATAAAACAGAACAATAACAAAACAGATTGGATCTCTTTTTAGAACCTGGCTCAAGAAATTTAGGCAACACTGCCTGTCTTTAGATAACTGAATTGATTAAGCAGAAGAAACATATTCATTCTTAATTTCTATACTATGACATATTTCTTCAGAGTCCAGGCAACAGTTAGACTTATTGACCTGGTTGATTTACAAGAGGGAACTCTTCCCTAAAAGGATATTTGTTTATAAACAATTGTATGTTTATTCTTACATGTTTAAACTTCAGTCACCTTCAATGTGCTCTCTCCACTTGAGGCAATACACCTATGGAGACATTTTTCCATTGCTCAAAACAGTGGACTCTTAGATTTTGAATGCTTTTTAGTGCTTCTGCTGTTTTTAGTTTCACCTCTTCCACATCAGCAAAACATTTCCCTTTGAGGATATTTTTCATCTGGGGAAACCAAAAAAGTCACTCAGGGAAGAGATTGGGTGAATAGGGAAGGTGGGGCATGGGGGTCACACCGTTTCTGGTCAAAAGCTGCTGAATACTCAGTTAGGTATGGGCAGGGGTGCTCATAAGTTAATAATCACGAAAACACATTGAAAGAATCTTCAAAAAACATTCACTGAAGCCTAATGCAGCCTCTCACAATGATGGCAGCTGATATACTGATACAGATGGCTTTCTAGAACATTCCCCTAGCAGGGAATGCTTGTAGTACAAGGGGTCCCCTTTCTGGAAGATAATTTTGGGCTTTGTTGTGTCTTTCTCGTATTTTGTCAGGAAACTTCTCAAAGCAAAGCATGAAAGACTGGTCACAACAGAGTGAGGTTTGTCTTCTTTGTTTTTTCATCTGATGAACAAGCTTGAATATCTTTTTATTACAACTGTATTAGCCACCTCAGATAAGAGAGAAATTTGATTTTATCCTAATGTCTCTGAAAATAAATGGATTAATTGTCCATAAAGGTGTGGGTTTATTTCTGGGCCCTCTATTCTGTTCCATTGATCTATGTGTCTGTTTTTATGCCAGTGCCAGACTGTTTTGATTATAATGGACTTGTAATATAGTTTGATAACAGATTATTGTGATCCCTTCATCTTTGTTCTTCTTTCTCCAGGTTGCTAAGGCTTTTCAGGGTCTTTCCTGGTTCCATACAAAATTTATGGATTATTTGTTCTACATCTATGAAACATGTTATTGGCATTTTAATTGGAATTGCATTGAATCTGTAGATTGTTTTGGGTAGCATGGGCATTTTAATGATGTTAATTCTTCCAGTCCATGAACATGGTATATTCTCCCACTTAGTTGTATTTCTTTCTTCAGTGTCCTATAGTTTTCCAAGTACAGGTCTTTTACCTCCTTGGTTACATTTATTCCTAGGTGCTTCATTTGTTGTTGTTGTTGTAGTAAATGGGATTGTTTTCTTAGTACCTCTTACTGATAGTTCATTTTTGGTGCATATAAGTGCCATCATTTTCTGAGTATTGATTTTGTAGATGCTACTTTGTCAAATGTATTTATTAGGTCCAGTAACTTACTGCTTTTTGACTGAGTTATTCCACTTCTCAGAATATACCCTAAGAATCCTGAAACACTAATTCGAAAGAACTTATGCACCCCTGAGTTTATAGCAGCACAATTTATAATAGCCAAGATTTGGAAACAACCTCAGTGCCCAGAGTAGATGAGTGGATCAAGAAGGGGGACTAAGGGGAGGGAAGAAGGAGAAGAACTGGGTCTACTGTAACAGCGTAAACAATAAAAAGAAATAAACTTTTCGAGGGTTAAGCAAAAAACAAAAGAAAAAGAAAGTAATAGATTATGACCTGGGCATGATGTCTTTGCTATAAATGTTCTTGAATTTCTAAAACTCTTTGTTTATAGTCACTATCTATTATTGGTGATTATTTGAATGATTAAGATTATTATGTTATCACATTATGTTTAGAAATGTCAAGTAATGGTTTAAAAACCCTGTGTCATTTTGATCAACTGTTTAAAAGATTTTTGGAAATTGCACCTGTCCAAATACACAATAACAGAATTGTGCAACAACCAAACTTGAAACCACATTAGAGGTTGCATATGAACATAAGGAATCACTTATTAATACTTAATATTTGAATTCAAACTAATGGTTAAAATTAACATGTTCTAAACAGGTTTGTATTTCAATACTATTTCTTTAGAAGGAAAACCAAGAAGGATATACAATGTGTATATCACTTTTTAAAATAAAGGAAAAATAGTATCCTGTGGTTCAATTAACTCCTAATTATGAATGAAAGGATGATACTTTTCAACCAGATAGATGCACATATTTCCCTGCTATCTGTAGGGTACTAGAAAAGGTACATAAATACAGAAATAGATTGATGCAATTCAGAATTTGGCTTCTATGGCAAGTAGTGCTAATCAAATGATATTCATAATTACTTAACTATCTTCTGTACTTAAAATAGACATTTGCCACAGCTTAAAGAGATAAGGGCATTGTTCAGATTTTCACTCCTTCCATTTTGGACTCCATTCATTTTCTTTCTTCTCCCATCTCACTTACTCTTCCAATTCAAAGCTAAATTTTAGTAGCTCTTTAGATGTGTCCAATTAATTTAATGTTAAAAGTGGAGAACAAAGTTTATTCCAAAATGGATGATGATAAGGAAAAAAGAAAATTAACTTGATCTGGTAATATAACACATGCATTATTTCTTTTTTGATTAAAGGCATTTATTAAGTTGGAAATTAAGAAGCAACATATTATGGATGAAGGTGATACTTAGATATATTATTTCTGATTCAGTTTTTTACCTATTTCCCTTTTTGATAACTACACAAACTATTCAGTTCAAATACAGGGAGACAAACAAAACAAAACAGATCTGCTTAGATTTTGCGTACTATGCAAATTTCTGGAGTGGTAAAGATGGTTCACAGCAGAATGAGTAGTTGGAAAGGTTATTGAAAGAAGATATATTCCAAACATATTGCATAACATAATGTTGGTAGGATGTAACACATTCGAGGTTACCTGTACTAAAAATGAAACTTCCTCATCGTGCTCTATTCTGGCAAGAGAACCAGGAGTAGATTATTAAACATGTTTTCTACTTCAATAAAAAAAATGAGACTAATTTAGAACACGTCAACTGGAGTCCAATTTTTAATAGCAGTGAAGTGCTAAGTTTGTAGCAAGTGATGATGCATGATGCTCTTCTAAATATCCTTGATTTCATATTAAGGAACATAATGAAGTCTGGCATCTAAAGTAAAAGTTTTCTTTTGAATATCGGCCTTACTATGCTAATAGCCATGATCTTATCATTTCTTTCTACATGGTCTTCATTATTTTTGAAGAATGATGAATAATCAATTGATACTAGAGTTACTGGAATTTGAAAAGCACCTAAGAAGAGTAAGGAATGGAATACTATGCAATACTTCCCCCTTATAAATCATTATTCTCTGTATTAGGATTACATCATGATAGTCTGCCTGAAATCATATTGATGTAGAAATTGTGGTCTTTGGCTTCTTCTCATGCTCTCTTTTTTGCTCCTAGTGTACATTTTGTTTTCATCTACCAGACCCACAAACAACCAGTGAGTGTCATACTCTATTCTTATAATAAATAGCTAGCAGCAATGGAATCCCTCAAGGTCAGGTCTTCCCTCATTGCTGTGTTCCCAGAGACAGGGTTATCTCATTGAAGTCTGGGAGGACAGCAATCTTAACAGATGAAAAGTTTTCATATGGTATAAGGGAGACTTCAAGAAAGAATGTTATGTTGGCAACCATAAACTCTAGTGAGGCTATAAGCAGGACAAATAAATTATACTAAATTATTCTCCCTAGAGGGCTAATTTCCCTTAGGTAAAATTCAAATCAGATTTAGTTTTTTCCTTTCCAAACAGCTTAGACTTTCATCTCTGTTTCAACTTTACTTACCCCAAATGCAAATCAAGTCAAATCAAACATTTGCTTTTTGAAATTGAGAAACATATGTCAGTTCATGGCCTCTATGTACACTAGTTGTGGATTCATGCTACCCAAAAACCTCAACATGCATTTTAAATTTAGTGTCCTTTTAGTCAATTATATCCCCCAAATTTTGTCATAACCAACTAAAATGAAACAAAGTGATTGCTCCTCTAGAGAGACACCAATCAGGCTGGGCTATTGGTGATTTGGGCCATACTTTAAAGTCAAGAGAGTGCTCTGGTTTTAGTATTAGGAGCTAATTTAGTTTGTTTGACTATTAGAGTTGATCCTTCAGACATAAAAGGATGTTTAGTCATCAAACAAACAGGATTACTGTATCTTGGACTTCTGCCACTGGAAACCATTAGCGGGGTATGTAGTGGGAGGAGGGAGTGGAGGTGCAGATGGGGAAAGTTGGGTTACTATCCTTTAGAGACCCATTTCCATCAAATAGACATAAACTTGCCAACACATTTTGAACACTAGCCATTCTGTTTTTCCCCCCATACATTCTATACAGTTTGGATTTGTGTTAAATTGGAAGGGGAGCTTGAGTTGTTCTAAGCAACTTCCCACTCAGGAAATAAAAAAACACCCTTCTCTATAACATATTTATGATACATGACTCAAAATAAAAATAGAAATTTTATATTAAGGAAAAATTTGATTCTTGGTATCTTTTACCTCTTGGAAATAATAGTTTGTCCATTGAAGTAGTGAAGATCAATAAATCAAATTCCAAATTCTTTTTGACTGAACTGGCAGATGATAGAGGACAAGAATTATATCCTTTAAGTTCCCCTTTTCTAAGTTTAACATGCATAGCTTAGTTATTTCTGTTTTTTTTTTTGCATGATCCAAATAGCTTAACCTGAGGTATTTGTGTCACAGACTGTATTTAAAAATTCAGCATCCTGGGGAAACATGCTAAAGCCTTGTGACTTATGAGGTCATCGAGAGGATTGTGGTAGGGTCTGAATGATGCTTACTGGCTTCAAAGTCAAGTGCTTTTACACTATTACATGTATTTTTGACACATATGGTCACCTTATTAAAGATCACTCATTCCCCAAACCATATCTCAAAGATAAATTAAGACTTATCTGTAAGAATCATTGTCTATAAAAGAAAAATAAACCTTCCAAAATAATCTGTGAATGATTCAAGAATTGAAATTCTTGATGCAGTTCCACTGCCCAAGACACTCTCTTCAATCCCTCAGTATGTTTCACTTTTATTTTAACATATCCTTGATAGCAGTTGTACCCTGAAGCCTTCTTTACTTGAAGTGTTAATTATATGGTTTCCTGTATTTAAATTGGAATCCATGCACAAAACGCCAAACTACTGAAGTGTGATATGCCTGTTGTGAAACGTGAATCTGTGGGAATGACAATGGCAAGGTTATATTGTTGTAACACCAAATTAAATAATTAAAACTGTTTCCCCTATACATACATTCCACTTTCTTTATGGCTAATAATTATAACAATGCACTTAGATACAGGCAGGGATATTATTAGATAATGCCTGCAGTTTGAAGTGACTCATCAGCCACCTAAGGTGAAGCATAATTGCCCCATTTCTGTGCATTATCAGACAGCAGAGAATGTTAGGGAATGTTATTACTTAAGTATTTTAATATTTCATTGCATAAAGAAATTAGATTCCAGCTCTATGAGAGAGCAATCTCTTTTGGGTGGATGTGTCTGGGCAGGGGTGGGGTTGTTATGTGGAGGAGGCTTAGATGTGTCCTTTGAAAGGTGAGGCTCACCTATGGAAGCCATGTGTTTTTCCTCTCTCCTGACAATCAGGGAAGAGAAGTTTCCAAGCTCACATCTTCTAAGGAAAGAAAACCTCTCTGCCCTCAGTTCACTGAACATATAGTTATAATAAAGAATTTTAGTTTGTAAAGCTATTGTTTTAAGGCCAAAAAAAAAAATAAAGCATTCAGTATCCCCATAAGCCATCAAGACAAACAATTGTTCCTTGGCCCACAGTATATGTTAGTACTTTTTTTTATTACTGTTGCGGATGTAAGTAGCCAATTAATGGACATCTGGTCCATGCCAAAAGGTTCTTGAAATTTGGTCCTGTCTATGAGCATATTTGATTCATGCCAAATGGTCTTTGATATTTGGTTCTGTCAAAAATGACTAATTTAAAGATTGTCCCTGAATTTAAATAGCCCATAACATGTATTTATGTATTTTTTTATTTTAAATAACTTTTTATTTTTCAATTACAGTTAATAGTCCATATTATATTAGTTTGAGGTGTATAAGCCAATGATCATATATATGCCTTATATATAAAGTATTATATGTGATCATGTAAGCATATGTGATCATATATAAGCATTATATAACTTACTAAGTATGACCCTGGTAAATCTAGTATGCATCTGACACCATACATAGTCATTACAATATTATTGGCTATATTCTCAATTGTGTAATTTACATCCCTTTGACTATTCTGTAACTTTCAATTTGTACTTCTTAATCTCTTCACCTTTTTCACTCATTCCCCCACCCCCCTTATTTTTCTTTTCTTTTTCTTTTTAAAAAACCCTTTAACATTTTTTGTAACACTGGTTTGGTGGTGATAAACCTCTTTAGCTTGTTGTTGTCTGGGAAGCTCTTTAACTGTCCTTCAATTCTAAATGATAGCTTTGCTGACTAGAGTACTCTTGGTTGTAGGTCCTTGCTTTTCATCACTTCAAATATTTCTTGCTGATACCTTCTGGCATGCAAGGTTTCTGTTGAGAAATCAACTGAGAGTCTTATGGGAGCTCCCTTATGGGTAACTGTTTTCCTTTTGCTGCTTTTAAGATTTTCTCTTTGTCTTTAACCCTTGGCATTTTAACTAGGATGTGTCTTGATGTGAACCTCTTTGAGTTCATCTTGTTTGGGATTTTCTGCACTTCCTGGACTTGCATGTCTATAGAAGACATACAAGTTTCCTTCACCAAGTTAAGGCATTTTTTTCTGTCATTATTTTTTCACATAGGTTTTCATTTTTTTCTCTCTCTCTCTTCTCCTTCTGGTACACCTGTGATATGAATGTTGGTGTGCTTGAAATTGTTCCAGAGGTTTCTTACATTATACTCATTTTTTATTCTTTTTCTTTTTGCTATTACTTTGAGGTTTTTTGCTGCTTCCTTATCTTCCAAATCTCTGATTTGATCTTCTGCTTCATCTGCTCAACTCTTGATGCTCTATTTTTTTAAAAGCTTTATTCTTAATTATTGTTCAAGTACAACTATTCCCTCCTCATCTCCAATTAATGTATTCTTCATTTCTGACTGGTTCTTTTTTATGTTTCCTTGTTTTGGTTTTATGTTTCCTATACCTTTGTTGAAGTTCTCATTAGTTCATCTACTCTTCCCCTAAGTTCATTGAGAATTTTTATAACCAGTGTTTTGAACTCCGAATCTGGTATGTTGCTTATCTCCATTTTGTTTTGCTCTTTTTCTGGAGTTTTATTCTGTTCTTTCATTTGGGATACATTTATTTGTCTCCTCATTTTGGAAGCTTGCCTGTGTTTCCTTCTATGCGTTAGGTAGAGCTGCTATGTCTCCCGGGCTTAGCAGAATGGCCTTGTGTTCTGTAGGGTCCAGTGGTATAGTCTTCTCAATCACTTGAGCTGAGCACTCAAGGTGTGCCTCCCCATCCCATCTGGACTGTGTACACTCTTCTGTTTTAATTGAGCTTTGATTGCTCCTAGCATGTAAATGGGAGGGATTTCCCCCTAGGCAGATTAGCTCTGAGAATCTGCTATAACCACCCTGGAGGATCAACTGTGCAGGGACTAACCCCATGGAGCAGGACTTACTTTAGTGAGGCTCTAGTGCCCACTGAGTCTGCCTCTTAGTGTATTGCTAGTGGAGGTGGCTGTAGGGCCTCCTGGAAGGTGCAGGTCAAGGTCAACTGCCACCTCTGCCACCTGTATCCTGTGCAGTGCCAGGAGAGTTCAGGCCACAGCCTGAATTACAAATCATCTTAAGATGGCTGCTACTTGTGCTGGGCTTAGAGATGCCCAGGAGAGGCCAAGCTACAAACCAAGTCCAGCTGTTGCTAATGATAGGCTTGGGGCCACTTAACAAAATGTATGGGGCACACTCAACCCAGATGCTACTTGTTTGAGAGGTATTTAGGAAAGTCTAAATCATGAGACAAGATAAGCTGTTTGTAGGAAAAGCAACTGGAAATGGCTTGGGTGAGCCCGCAAATTGGGAATCTCAATTCCTTGGGAGCCTCAAGAAATCACCAGGGTGGGGTGAACGGTGTTAGAATCTGTATCCTCTGAATTGGTGTTCCTCTGTATGTACCAGGAGCCTCTGTCTTACTTAGTCACAATCCTTGGTGGTTTTTACAGTTAGAAGTGAGGACTTCTTTTTCCAGCACTGGCTTGGGGGCCTGGTGATGGGCTGGTAACCTTGATTCCCAGGGGGCACCACCAAAACCAGGATATTGCTCCTGGTTTTTATGCTACACACCTAGGTGTGGGAGCAACCTGTTCTTCATATCTGCCCTTCTTACCAGCCTTGATACGACTTTTTATTTATATCCTTATTTGTAGGATTTCTGTTCAGCTAGATTTCAGGTGGTTCTGAATGATGTCTGTTCTATAGTTTACTTGTAATTTTGATGTGGTTGTTGGGGGATTTGAGTATCACATTTACCTATACTACCATCTTGACCAGAAAGCCCTGTATCTATACTTTTGACTTGTGGGATTAACACATAACAAATACTATCATGTTTTATTGGTACAGTAATAGTGTTGTGGCTGTATTGCCCAATTATAACCCTTTTTGGCTCACTAGACTAGGTGAAAATGTTTTGGTGTGGGCCAAGTTGTCCCTGGACAATTTGAACAGGATCAAGTAGGAAGGACCTGATGAAATTTACCTAAGGTCTAGGGTAGACATTTTAGACAGAACCAAATGACCTACCTGGATGGGAGCAGGCCATGCCAGATGTATGACCTGTGTCAGGATGATGGAGTATGCATCTGTTCTAAGAGACTCAAGACAGCAAGGGAATTGCTGTGTCCTTGCAATTCAGTTCCTCCTGGAGTAGAAATGAACTGTTCCATTAGGAACTGGGAAGAGGGCACATGGAACACATTAAATTCCCCTGTCCTTTTGGCACTTCGTAAACATTTCTTTTTATTAAAAGTCAACACAATGGCAGGTTTGGAGTTCAGTGTTGTTGTGGTTTATATTTATTTCTTTATTTTTGGTAAATCGAAAATTTCACCTTGGCTCAATCTTTTCACAATGGAGGCCAAATTCCTTAAGATGGCCTAGAAGGCCTTTTATAATCCAATTACTTGCTTACTCCTGTAATCTCATCCCTCATCTTTCCTCCTTGTCCCCTGCATGCCTACTTTCAGTTCTCAGAATGGCCATGACTCTCCCCTCAGGGTGTTTGCAGATTTTGCCCACAGACCTAGAAGACTCTTCTGTAACCACTCTCTTTCACCTTCTTTGATTGGCTTCTCTAATAATATGATTTAATTGTCTATATTTCCATATGTTCTCTAAACTGTGAGCCATGAGGGTAGGGACAGGATGTCACTGTTCTTCCTTAACACCAACACTAATTATATATACAGCCAATGGTTGAATAAATGGGTTATGGGATATTATAAGACATCAGAATCATAAATGTGGTATATTGAAATAAGTCATAGGAACTTAATATCACAATTATTAACAAGATATTTTAAATACTTAACACAGTCTCCCTGTATGTACATCCATGGCAAACATTTTTTACAGCTGTTAGTTCCAGAAACTACTTCCAAACCAAGAAACCTTGATTTGCATTCCTCTCTCCTTCCTCACTCACTCCCTCCCTCCCTCCCTTCCTTCCCTCCTTCCTTCCTTCCTTTTTCTTCCTGTCTTTGTTTTTGTCTTTCATTTTGAATTAATTGATTAGTTACTATGTATTAATTTAATACTTTTTTTCTTTTTATGGATGCTCTGAAGCACAGGCACAACTCTGAGGTTGTATTTGCCCTACTAACAATCCTTGGGTACATAATATTTTATATTTATCCTCACTTTCTTGCCTTTTTGGTTCTGAACATCTTTTCACAGGACCCCTCATTTTCATTTTTATTTGATTTTTTTCGTAAAATTAGACAAGATGTAAATTATTAAATGAATTTATTTTTTCAGAGTCTTTAGAACTCTGTGCATTAGAAATTAAGCCCTATAAAATGGACACAACTGTACTTGAACAAAAAATGTAAAAAGAAAGAAAGAAATTAAACCCTGTAATTTTTCCAATTATGCTTAACAATTAGAGAATTATGCTATAAAGATGCCATTTTACACATGAATAAACAAAGGCAGAGACAACAAATAAAATAAATATTCTTGGGTTATACAAGGATCACTATTGCCACCTGAATTAACTAAGCAGCTTTTCAATTCAATGTTTGTGTTCTCTTTGCATTAAAATATATAGTTGATGGCTTAAAGGAGAATCTGTTAGACTAAAAATTTTAGACTGATCTATTTGGCATTAGATGTTATTCCTAGAAGAGTTCTTCTATGTGATGACTGTGCGCTGATACTTGCTGTTTTCCTGAATAGGAGTCAAAGGTCCCTGGGGTCATTTTTCTAATCTTACCAACATATAGCTGATTTTTGCTAATTAAGTCGAGCCTACATTTTAGTCAATGAAAGTTCAGAAATATTTCACTGCTAACCATGTTTATTCATCCTCAAAGAGCTTAGAGAAGATAAACCTTAAAACATGTGCTGCTGTGCAGCCATCTCTTGCTCCAGTTTGCAGCCTGTGATTTTCACAGACATCATGAGTATCTGATTGAAAGTGAAGGAAAGCAAAAACCATGTAGCAATTTATTTTCAGCCTACTTTGTAGAATTTTATTACTTCAAAGTCTCCATAAAAAGGGTATGAATTTTAATTATGCTTTCATTCTCTCATTTTGGACAGCAGTGCATGAATGGGGAGATGCAGAGATGATTTCATGACTGATGAAATGAGCTTACTCTTTTCTTAGTTAATAAAAATGCACATTGAGTTTTTACTGAAAATAAAAAAACAGTTAAACAAGCCAAATGTAGGAGGGATCACAATACCTGCTATTAACTCAAAGGATATTAAGTCTTGCTGACTATGTCTAGTTCTTCTTAAAATATGAACAAATACTACTGACATTTTTTATAAAAATTGATTTAAAAAGCAATGATATGGTGGTTTTTGTTTCTTTCTTTGTTTTTGTTTTTAGTGCCTATGTGTAATTGAATTTTTATATATAAAAATTTGATTTAGTACAGTGTTTGGATTGTGACAAACATTTAATGTAGCATACTTGAGCAAACATGTAGAGATTGCCAGTGAATTTCCATTTCTGGTGCTTTCCTTCTTACTGGGCACAGTTAATGACCCTCCCTTTGGATTGGATACAGAGACTGGTGAGCTTTTGTATTGGCTTCCATGGAGACAAGTCAATCTATTATGTATATAGAATTTATGCATGGTGACCAGGAAAAATGATTTGGCCTAAAGTGACATGTATAATTTTGGTCCAAGGTGATTGAAGGCTGGCATGCCACCTGCATGGTTGCTTACATTGCCATGTCCATGCTGGGGGATGTATTTTGGATTGAGCCTGGGATGGAGAAAAGCCCTTCTGCAAATGCATCAGATTTGTGAGAACCAGAAACAAACTTTAGAATGGTAAGTAAGTGAGACCTAATTGATATCTAGACTAATATTATACCACCAAATCACACTGTGGTACACACTTCTCAGTATTGTAAATGTGAGCCTAGTTCCAAAACCTTGGATGTGTTCTAGTTTATTTCCATAACTTCTCATTGGAATGAATAAAATGGATTAATGTTCTACCTATCTTTTCTGGGTGCATAAATATCCATTAATCTAAATGAGTTTTATTACCAAGTTTTGAAAAGCTGCATTAGATATACTCTAGGATACCTTTAAATAGTAGGATTTTCTCCACAACCTCTCCAACACTTGTTTGTTGCTTTGTTTATGATGGCAATTCTGACCAGTGTGAAGTGGTATCTCATGTGGTTTTAATTTGCATCTCTCTGATAGCTAGCAATACTGAGCATCTTTTCATGAGTCTCTGGATCCTCTGTATGTCCTTCTTGGGGAAGTATCTGTTCAAGTCCTTTGCCCATTTTTTAATTGGGTTGTTTGTCTTCTTAGAGTGGAGTCATGTAAGTTCTTTATGTATTTTGGAGATTAAACCCTTGTCTGAGCTATCATTGGCAAATATGTTTTCCCATACAGTTGGTTCTCTTTTTATTTTGATACTGTTTTCTTTAGCTGTGCAGATGCTTTTTATTTTTATGAGATCCCATTTGCTTATTATTTCCTTTATGGAGAGAAGGGAACCCTAGTGCACTGTTGGTGGGATTGCAGACTGGTATAACCACTGTGGAAAACAGTATGGAATTTTCTCATAAAACTAAAAATGGATCTTCCTTTTCACCCAGCAATTCCACTGCTACAATTATATCCTAGGAGCCCTTGGAACACCAATCCAAAAGAGCCTATGTACCCCAATGTTCATAGCAGCACAATTTATAATAGCCAAATGTTGGAAGCAACCTAGGTGCCCATCAGTAAATGGATGGATCAAAAAACTATGGTACATTTACACAATGGAATTCTATGAAGCAGAAAGAAAGAAGGACCTCCTCCCCTTTGCAACAGCTTGCATGGAGCTGGAAAGCATTATGCTAAGCGAAACAAGACAGACAGTAAAAGACAAATACCATATGATCTCACCTTTAACAGGAGCCTAAACAACAAAACACACAAAAAAGCAAAATATAACCAAAGACACTGAAATAGAGGACAGGTTGACCAGAGTGCAGAGGGGAGGGAATTTCAGGGGGAAAGGGGAAGAGTTTACAGGAACAAGTATAGACACATGGACAAAAACTAGGGGGGTGGGGGTGGAAATGGGAGGGAGATGGGGAATGCTGGTGGGGGGAATTGGCTGGTATGGGAGTAAAAGACAGAAAACTGTACTTGAACAACAATTAAATAAAAAAGGAAAAAATAAATGGTAGGATTTTCTAATGTTTTTGGATGTAATTTAATTAATTTCCACCAAAATGAGTTGTTGGAATTTCAAGAATATCTTAAAGGTAACTAAATATAACTTTAAGAAATCTACATTTAGTTCAAAAATTTCTTTGAAGGAGATTAACACAGAAACAAATGTTTTGAATAAAAAATTAACTACATAGTAATACTAGTTCTAAAGTTTAGTATAAGTCTAAAGAAAATTTGCTTATTGTCACTTTTTGGTTGACGTAGTTATTAGAAACCATCTAAAACAATGAGATTGGGGCCCTGGCTGGCATAACTCAGTGGATTGAGTAAGGGCTGCGAACCAAAGCGTCGCAGGTTCGATTCCCAGTCAGGGCACATGCCTGGGTTGCAGGCCATGGCCCCTAGCAACCACACATTGGTGTCTCTCTCTCTCTCTCTCTTTCTCCCTCCCTTCCCTCTCTAAAAATAAATAAATAAAATATTTTAAAAAATAAAAAAATAAAACAATGAGATTGGATAAATGCAACGATGTCAATAAATAAAACTTTAAATATAAACAAATTAGCTGAAGTTTATTTATATATCAACAAACATTTATTGAAGTAATTATGGCCATTCACAATGCTATGTGTTAAAAATGAAGTTGAATAAGATAGGATCCATGCCTTGAAAGAATTCATAGTTACTATGGGGAACAGAGTAGAAAAACACATACAGTAATTACAATACACACTGAAAGGATTACAATAATATTAATACATTCAATAAGCTAGGGGACCATTGATTCAGAGTGGAAGGTCATATGAGGTAGGTAGGGAAAGATTTTCATAATAATAAACTGTATGTTGAGTATAAAAGATAGAAAAAGATCAATGTACATTAGAATTTCTTTCCCTTTAAAGTAATTAAAATAAGGTAAATAGTTTTACATGAACTAGACAATTACTTCAAATAAAGGAAAGGTTAAGATAATAAGAGAGAAAATACCAGACTGGCATGCAAGTGAATAAAATAATGTAGGCATACAGAAGCATTGTTATAAAATCATTCACTTGAAAACATGTCAGGAAACACAAGCTCGTCTTTAATGGGCAGTGCATGAGAAAAGGATACATTACATATAGAGGGTCTCTATTGATTATAGACACATGGTTATTTATTTATAAGCAAATATTAAAAGTCATTTCTGTCCACAATCCCACTCCCCAAAGCCTTAAAAACATGAATAATATTCTATACTTCTCCATCTAATGAAATTTAATTTTAACTACAAAATGCTAGACTAGAAGTGGAATGCATCTAAAATCTTTACTAAGGACTCCAAGCATGAGAAGAAAGGGAAGGGAAAGGGATTTAAAAACAAAAACAAAATACATTCTACTAGTCATTACAAAGATTAAGGGAAGAAAGAGAGAAGAAGAAGAAGAATAAAATTTATCTTGATGTTTTAAGGACAGATAATGGTGAAGCACTGGGCAAATTAGACAGGACAGCTTTCACTTCCTTCTCAGAAGCTAACACATGTAGAAATAGGTACTTAGCTTATGTTACAAACATTAACTTTGACAAATTTATTTTGTAGCTAAGAAAAGTGAAATAAGGCATATAATGCAGACTACATATAACATTCCTTCACAATCTCCTGAATTTTATAAATAATCTCAGGAAAAATCTTTGCCATCATTAGTCAATGGAGACAGCATGTCAAGAAAGAGAAAAGAACAGCTTTATAGTGAGGAATGGATGTAATTGTAGTTATTATCACAGGGAGAATGAGGCAGAGCAAGGTCTAAAAAATGAAAATATGATCAAGGATCAATTTAAAATGCATTCTTGTCTTGCTGTAAATAGTACAAAATATATCTCTGAGAATTTTTAATCACACATTTGGATGGGCCCATTTAATTTTTTTAAAATCCCCAATCTATTGTTGATTTCAAAATGCTCAAAATAGAGACTCTAATTTATTTCATTTAATCTTTATACACAGGTAGATGTTTATATTTATGTCTCATTTTTTTATTTTGTGAAATTAGAATAATAAGCCTCTTGTCCACTTGACACAGTTAATAGTGGACAAAACTGGGATTCCTATTCTGATGTCCTTCCATGTTACTAGGTTACTTTTTGGGAACCCCCCTTTTTTGTAGAAGATTTAATACAATTCTTTCCCACTTTCCTACTCCTCTTCCAACACTTCAGAATAAATAAATTTAATTGGGTAAAAATGTGTTGTCAGAAAACATATGTATCAGGAAAGGTTAAGGTGTTACAAAATAAATCAAACATGATTAAAACCTTCCATTGCCATTCTGTTCCCTCAACAGAAATTTTTGATATCTTCACATAACAAATCTGCCTTTTTTGTGGGAGGATAAAGGTGCAGAAGCAAGTCACTGTATTGCTACCTTGTACGCAGAAAAGTCTGTAAAACATTCTGGTTGAGGGCCAGTAATCATCTCTACTACATAAAGTCAAAGTGTCATTATTCACAAAACAGCATTCAAAAGGTTTAATGGGTATAGTAAAAAGATATCAGGACCAAGGTCTGTCAGTGACTAAAATGGCCTAGATTTCTTCTTTACCTAACTTATTGTGTTTCATTGGCACCATGCAGCCTGACTCAATCCAACAGCGCTGGTCTTGCCACACAAAAAGTAATAAGGTGGATCCTGGTTAAGCTGGGAGAGTCTTGCAGTCGTGTCTAATGCAGAATGGATTTCTTGAAGACATGATTACTCAGGCATTAGTGATATTGAGGGCATTCCCAAAATCTGCTATTTATCTTAAAAACATGCTCTTAGATTGTATCATCGTGTCACAGCATACTTTATACAGTACTATATTATACTTACAGAGTGCTTTTCCTTGGATTTTTATTAGGTATTTGTCACAAGATTCCTGTAAGAAATTTCAGCTTTCCTCTCTATTTTCACAGGGCAAAGAGGCAACAGGGACTTGGTTGAATTACATGATTTGCCCCTGAACTCCAAGTCCTTGCCAGCTTGTTGCACCACAGCGTTACTGCAGTAACATGGAGGGGGGGCATAATGCTGGGCTGGCAGCCATTGTCCTAGATTACACATCTGTGTTCAGGGTAAATGACACATGTAACGTGAACAAGGTTTTATTTAGGTCATTCTTCTGCTTCAAGTCAGAAGATTAGATGACAAATTTGCTGCATCAATGAGACTCAGAACTAGACTCAGACTTCCCAGAACTGTTGTTAAGTCTCTTAAGTTTAGTGGAGAAGATTCCTGTGGGTCTGGAAAACATTAGCAGTAAATCCCAAGAATGAAGCTCATTGACACCACCTTCCTTTAACAATCATCTAATCCAGAAATACAACGCAGTCCCTAGTGTCAGGACTACACACACATCTGTTTTCCACATCCCGGCAGGGGTTCCAGTTTTCTTGGAGGAGGACTGAACTGCTCTGCAACATCCATTATTAAAGTCACACGTGGGCCTTTGGAGTTAACAGAGCCAACTTAACCAATCTGGACTTGTAGGTCTCTCTGAGATCCTTAAAAACAAGTCATATACATCTTCTCTATCATTAATAGATCTTTACTGAGCACTAATTATAGTGAAGGCACTGAGCTAAGTATTATCAGAGTGTAGAGTCTAAGGTAAACAAGGCATCTTTATTATAAGGGAAATTCTAGTATGAAACACATACATATGAATACATAATCTAAAAATATTTAAATACACAGGGGTACCTCTATATCCATATATGTAGTTCCCACTTACTCGTATACCAGTTCTTTCTATTTTTAATCCTCACCCAAGAATATGTTTATTGATTTTAAAGAGAAAGGAGGTGTGTGGGGCTGGGGGGGGGGTGGTGGAGAGAAAGAGTGAGAGAGAGCGAGAACAAAAGAGGGGAAGGAGAGAGAGAGACATCCATGTGTGAGAGAAATTTAGATTGGTTGCCTCCCTCATACGCCCCACCCAGGGATATAACCCACAATCCAGGTATGTGCCCTGACTGGGAATTAAACCTGCAACCTTTTGATGTATGGGACAATTCTCCAACCAACTGAGTCACCCAATCAGGGTGCCACTTATATCAGTTCTATAAAACTCTAGACTTCTGTGAGAGTCCAGAGGACCCCAGAGATCCTCAGGTTCTGCTATTGATGCCTTTGTGGAGTCCTCTCCCACAGTGAATGTGGCCAACCTGGGTAACTAATAAGGTACTACAGAATGATGGCCTGTGACCCCAGGATAAACACAAAAGACACTGAGGCTTCTGACTTACTCTTTTGTACCACTCACTCAAGGAACTCCAGCAGTCTCCTGGTAGAGGTGCACATTAAGAAGAACTGAGACTTTTTACCACCAACAAGCTCTAACTCACCAGGCATGAGTGAGCCGCCGTGAAGCACATCTTCAGTCCTGTCCACCTTAGAGTCGACTGCAGCCATTACTGACATCTCAAGAGAAACCTCATGAGAGACCCTGAGCTGTTCCTGGATTCCTCCTGACCCACAGAAATCGAGCAAGACAGTAAAAAAAAGTTATAAATGTCTATTTCTTAAGGTAATTTACTATGTAATAATAACTAATATATCTTCTGTAATATAAATCAACATTAATTGCATTGTACTTCAGTCAAGAACAAAACATAAACTTTGGATTGCTAATCTGGTGATGAATTTAGTGAAGGGACATCTTTTCTGAATACCCTCATTTCTAAAAATTCAAATAGATAAGATGGCTAGCGAAGATTTAGTGTATAGTCTACAGCGATGCAGAGTAAAATTTTCTATCCTTTAAAACTCAAGTCTGGTTTATTTGTGTTCTGACTTATTAATAGAGTCTGGAATATTGGTGTGGTTTTTCAAAAATATTTGTTACTATAGTTACACTAAAGTTGATGAAATAATTTAATTAGAGAGGATTCAGTGTTGCCTCCATAGTATAATTCTAATTCATACCCATTATGAGTAGGAGAAAAGGGAGAAGTTACAGCAGGTATTTGAGAAATTGGGAGCATTCCCAGGTGTACCCTTGAGGAAGAGGTATCCCAGTAAATGTCACAGTCCTGTGTGTCACCATGGCTAAGAAAATTGATGTTAACCCACTCATAAAAACAGCAGATGAATTATAACATTGAGTGAGTATTTTGTGGGTAGTCCTTGATAACTTCATAAAGGAGGGTGAGATTTTTTTATATGCTTTTTACCAGAGACAGGAAACCAGTCTGATTGCAAAACATCAAGAAACGTTGCTTAGAAATCTTATATAATCCATAGAATGCTCATAAGTGGGGTAGCAGGACCAAGCAGGGTGTGGATGAGTTGGTTAAGACGGTGGATTATCTTGCTAGAGCTGAGGATGTACACATGCAAGTAAAATAACATAAGTGGTAAAGGCATGGAGCTAGCAGAACTGAAGAGCTTAAGCTGGAGGAGAGGGGAACTGGAGCCAGATGTGTGTCCATAACATGCCTAATTTTATGTAGAGATAGAAGAGCACCAAAGGTATGGGTTTAGGAGCAGAAAGGGGGATCAGGGCTCAGAAAGCATTTAGCCCATTAATATCCAAAAAACATAAATGAATGTTGGTTGGTATAAAGGCATGATAACCAAAAAGAAGTAAAACAAGATGGATGAGTCCCCTCATAATCAAAAGCAACTATTCTACATCTTTCCTGACCCTGATCCTTGCATATTCACGTATTTCAACATTATCTCATTCAATAATATATGCATTCAATTAATAGGATTTTATATACCACTTTCTTTTTTTATTATTGTTCTATTACAGTTGTCCCAATTTTCCGCATTGCTTTCCTTTGCCCCACTCATCCTCCCACTCCCATAATCAATCCCTGCCCTGTTGTCCATGTCCATGGGTCATTTTATACTTGTTTTTTAACTAGGCCCTTCCCTTTCTTTCCTCCCTTATCCACCTCCCCTTCTCTCCTCTGGTCCCTGTCCCTTGTTTTCATAATTCTGGTTCTGTTTAGCTTGTTTGTTTGTTTGTTTCATTCATTAGATTCCTTTCATAAGTGAGATCACATGGTATTTGTCTTTCACTGCCTGATCTATTTCATTTAGCATAATGCTCTCCAGTTCCATCCATGCTGTCATGAAGGATAGGAGTTCCTTCTTCTTTCTGTTGCATAGCATTCTATTGTGTAAAGGAACCACAGTTTTTTTTATCTTCTCATTTACTGAGGCGCACTGAGGCTGCTTCTAGCACTTGGCTATTATAAATAACTCTGCTATGAACATAGAGGTGCATAGGTTCTTTTGAATTGGTGTTTCAGGATTCTTAGGGTATAATCTCAGTAGTAGAATTGCTGGTTCAAAAGGCAGTTCCATTTTTAGTTTTGTGAAGAAATTCCATACCATTTTCCACAGTGGCTGTGCCAGTCTTCATTCCCACCAACAAAACACTAGGGTTCCCTTTTCTCCACCTCCTCACTAGCACCTGTTGTTTGTTAGTTTGCTAACAATGGCCATTATGACCAATGTGAGGTAGTAGTATCTTATTGTGGTTTTAATTTGCATCTCTCTGATGGCTAGTGAGTTGAACATCCTTTCATACACCTGTCAGCCCTCTGTATGCTCTCCATGGAGAAGTATCTGTTCATATCCTTTGCCCATTTTTAAGACTGTTTTCTGTGTAGTCTGTGCTTGCAGACAACTCAGCATACAGCTGGTAATGAAACAGACTTGGTCTTATCCCCTCCATAGATCTTCTTCCTCCAATTACTACTCTGTCCTTTTTTAATTTCTCTACTTCACTGTTAATCCTTTACTTAACCATACTTAAACAGCTCCCAATGAAAATGGGAGTAAATACTAATAAAATTCATCCTGGATGAATTTTATTCAATAGACATAAAATAGACATAAATAGACATAAAATTCATCCTGGATGGTGTAACTCAGTGGATTGAGCACAAGCCTGAGAACCAAAAGGTCACTGGTTCAATTCCTAGCCAGGGCACATGCCTGGGTTGAAGGCCAGGTCCCCAGCAGGGGGAGTGCAAGAGGCAACCACACATTGATGTTTCTCTCCCTCTCTTTCTCTTTTCTTTCCTTTCTCTCTAAAAATAAGTAAATAAAAAATCTTAAAAAATTCTTCTTTGACTTTGTATTTCTGAGAAGCTATTGCTCTAGCTCTTTTCCATTCCATGTGCCTGAAAAGAGTGATGATATTCTCATCTCATTTAGTTCCCCCATTCTCAGCTCTCTAACTTTATTTCCCTACACACTGGAAGCACACTGACCCTCTTTATGAGGTCATTAATAAATGCCTTAGTGCTAGGCATTTGAAGCAGTTTTTCACAATCTCATTATTTTCTACAACACTGTCATCTCCTAATTCCCTGGTCCTTCTTTCTCAGCATCACATGGCATCATTGGTCCAGTATTTAACTGAGAGATACACTCTATGTCTTTTCTGATTTCCACTCCCTATAAGAAGTAGTTTTATCTAAACACATGTCCTTCAAATACAATTCTGAAAATTAATATTTTCAGAAAATATTTCATGAGTGGCACTGTGATCCAGACACAGTTCTAAATGCCAAGAACCCAGAAATAAACAATTAAGGTCCTAAGTCTTTCCCCTCAATAGTTTATAAGTGAAGACAAGAAATAAAAATTTGTGTCAGGAGACTGTGCATGTTGTTATGAAAAGCTTCATGATTGTGATCTTTTTCTTGCATTTTGATCTCTCTCTTAAGTTGAAACTCTTATTTGTCCAGTTCTCCTAAACATTTCTCTAAGCACTCAACATATCCCAAACTGAATTCATTATCAATTTACTTCTACCTGTCACTTGTTCCTTATGTACCCCCTAGTACACCCTTCTTTGCCCTCATCACTTTGCTCTTACTCTTCCTTTTACTAATCATATCCTCTCCCATTTACCCTCTCCTCTATCTAGCTAACTCCAGTTTAGTCATGTTTCAAGGTTTGTCTAGCCTGTAATATCCTCTTAAAAATATGTATTTTGCTTACCTTCCCACTTGAGTTTGGTTCCCCCTAATGTCACTTTATGTTTCTTTAACAGTAAACTTACTTTGCAATTGATGGTAACCATATTATATGGTAAATCTATATACTTCTCATATTTGTCCCACATTCAACTGCAACTTTCTTGAGGGAAAGAGCCATTTCTTCCATTCTTTCCCAAAAGTTTAGCACAGTGCAACTCACAGAGGAAGCTTAATAAAGAGTTTGCATAATGAATGGTTTGAGTACATTGCTGAGTCATGTGCCAAAACCTGTGTTGTGCTTGCCCACATACTTATAGGGACTCTCCTATTGGAATGATTTCATATATTGTTATTCATACACCATTGTGTTCTATTTTGTGATTTTAAACATGGTAAAGAGGTACCTTAAGGGAGATCCTCTCCAACTCCATCTCTGGGTAATGCAGTTTGACTTATTCTTCAATTTAACTTAAGAGTATAGCTATGTAGATCCTATGCACAGCCATCTATTTTAAAGCCTAAAGAGCTCATTAGAATATTGTAAATCTTTCTCCAGCACTGTACCTGTTCCTCACATGCTGTGATATGAGCTGCTCCTTTGCCCAAATGAAAACAAAGCAACTGTTGTTCACATTTTCTCTCTGAGACCATCTGTCATCTCCTTCATCTCCCTGTCATCTACTAATTTACACTCCTTGCATTTATAAGAAAAAGAAAGAGGAAAGAAGTAAATTACAGCTTTTTACTTATGAGAAAGTAATCTTTAAATTTTTTACTGTTTACCCTACTCTCCAACATGATTTTCATGTTTTGTGTGATGTGGTGTGACTCTTCCATTCGTAGCAGTTATGCTGGACTTAATCCATCAGAAACTTTACTGACAGCAAGTGGTCGCAGTGTCTGGCAGAGTACAGGGACCCAGACACTGTCAGCTATGGCTGAAAAGTGGATCCTGAGTTGACTTGATATTGCAGGGCATGAAAAGGAGGAAGACTGTCACACTTGGCAAGATTGAGTTTTGTTGTATTTCTCCCCCATAGTGAAACAGAGAGCAGTGTTCTTGGAGCTTCTTGAATGCTCACTCAAAGGCAAACTGCTGTGCAGATATTTTGTAAATACACAGAAATGGGGAATGATGATGTTCTGAGGTAACTAAAGTCTCCCTGAACTCCTAACCAGCCAGTGTCTCCTTGGGAGGAATGATTAACCTGCCATATGCCAAAGCCTGAGGGAAAATGATAGAGATGGCAGTGAGCAAAATCATAAGGAGGTAAATTAGGCCAGATAATAATGTAAAAAATTACTGCCATTTACTCATTATTTCTTCATTCATCAAATATTTTTGAGTACCCACTTATGCCTACCACTGTCCTAGATATGAGGGATGAATTAATGAACGAAGCTGAGAGAAAATCTGCCTTCATGATCGAACATTCTAGTGGGGAAAATACAACAAATTATAAACATGAATCAATTATATGGCATGTTAGAGAGTATCAAGTATTAAGAGAAAAAAATAGACTAGGATAAAGGGCATCAAGAGGGTTAAGAGTCAATATATCATTTTAAATCAACCCACACTGAGAAGGTGAAACTGAAGCAAGGGCTAAAGTAGAAGAGAAAGGAACTATCTGGTTGTTTAGAGAAAGATAATGCCATGGAAGTAAACAGGAAGTGCAAAAGCCCTGAGGCAGGAGCATGGCTATAAGATTCATGAAGAATCAAGAACAGGGTGTCTGGAGTAGTCTGAGCCCAGTGTTGTAAGAAAAGATGGTAAAGAAATAATAGACCGTGAGTGAGAGATTGTATAGGGTCTTGTGAGCCATTGTAAGGACTTTAGCTTTCACTCTAAAAGTAATGGGGAGTCACTAAAAGAATCTCAAGTGGCATGGGATGAAATGACTTAGGTGTTTACAGCAGTTTTGCACCTGTCCTGTAGAAAATAATCCATAGTAAGATTATATCAGATCTTAGTCACTCAGGCACTGAAAAACATTTAATCTCATTTAATCCTTTAGCAAAATGGGTACTGTTTCCCATTTACAGATAAGAAAACTGAAGTACAGAGAGGTGTAGCAGTTGAGCAAGGCCATTCATTAGCAAAGGATGGATCCAAGATGTACACCATGAAGTGAGCAATGATATGTATCCCCAAGCCTGCAGTAATATTGATTACAGTTTAATTGCACAAGTTCTAGAGGTTACTAATGGGATCTTAAGTGTGTCAGGAAACAGTCCATAGACTTTTGGGCATTACTATTTGAACTAATTTCCAGACCATATGTGATTGACATGATTGAAAGCTTTGACCAAAATTACTGGCACACACTTTTAACAGTTAATCAACTAGTTTTATATTTAAAAAGGAAAGAGCTTCCTGTCTCTCCTCACAGATACAGCTGCAGATTGCTTCTCTTGGTTTCATGAGGATTCCGTGCGTAATTGGAGAGGTTCAGACTTGTTACATTACTAACATTTGCTGAGTTGACATCTTACCAAGTTCTTGATAATAACTCCATCCTTCTTCTAAAATACACAGTATTTTTCCAAAGCAAAGATCAGGAAAAATAATCAAACTAAATAAAAGCAAATACTGCAGTGATGATCAATGGTTTTCAGTGAAGATATCCCTACTGAAATAAATCTTAATGATTCTTTCCTGCATCAATTTAAACATATAATATCTCTGTCATTAGTAAAGAAATATGCAAAAAAAACTTGTGGCAATAAAATCAATAATGGTAAAAAACATACACTAATAAATGAAACCTTCAAAGTTTGGTACCTACCCTCACACTAAAAAGTTGGAAAGAATTAATGAAATGTGAGGTGTGTTCACTTAACACCAGTGACTCTCAATTTTGGGATGAATGACAACAAATGTGGGGGGAAAATTTCTTCTGCAAATTTAATTAATTATAAATATTATAATTACTTAATGAGGTAATCTAGAGTATAGAGGATATTATTAATTTGCCAAATTATCTGATTATTTGATTACAGACATTAATGTTTGAACCATTTAAATTCCAGACTTCATGAATATAATCTTCGGTGATTGAATACAACCATCTTGTGTTAGATTTGTCAAGGATATTGTCCTTGTCATTCACTGACACAGAAGCAAATGAGTCAGAATACAGGCTCATGCCATTCTCCTTAGGTAAAAGTCAAGTTTCAAAGATATTCAAAACATTCAAATCAACTAAATCTTAGAAATGTTAAATGTTCAGTTCTTCAGAGAAGAAAATCCCAAGGTTTTCTTTTTCTTTTTCTTTTGTTAACTATATAAGGCTCATAATCTATAGCTATAGACCACCACAAGAAATGGTTTGCTTATGTGGTATAAAACATAAAAACATAGTAGCTTCCAAACATTTGGCCTCACATGGAGAAGAAAATCTGAATAATGATTTATTAAGAAAGTGAATCTGAATGCCTGGGTGTAAAGAGCAATTTCTCTTCTTTGGTTAGGAAAATGGCCTCGATGTTGGGATAATTGGGGTGGGGGGGGGGCAGTGGTGGGGAGAAAATGGAGACAACTGTACTTGAACAACAATAAAAAAATGTGGTTAAAAACAAAGAAAATCTATGAAGGATATGAAAACAGTTCCTTAATCAGAAAAGAAAAGAAAAGAAAAGAAAAGAAAAGAAAAGAAAAGAAAAGAAAAGGAAAAGAAAGGAAAGGAAAGGGAAAAGAAAAGAAAAGAAAAGAAAAGAAAAGAAAAGAAAAGAAAAGAAAAAAGAAAAGAAAAGAAAAGAGGAAGAGAAGAGAGGCCTTAAAGTTTTTAGGGAGAAGTTCCTCATGAAAAGAAATCTCATTAAACTTCCAATGTGACCTATTTTAAGTTGGACTAGAAAATACATAATTGTTCCATTGGAAACCAGGAAGAGAGTAAGTCAACATCCTTTGTAGCCAAGTCAATATAAAAAGTGTCTGTTTGTAGATAGGTGCCACACAGCCCATAAGAAAAGTGACAGTTTTCAGAAACAGCACTTGAAGGGAAATACATGTGGATGTGAGATTTGTCAAATAGGTCTCATTATTTTATAGTCAGAGTGTGTATATGCAGTTTACTAAATTATTTTACCAATCATTTATAAAATTTAAAAACCTGATTATGCTGCTGGGATTATACCCTAAGAATCCTGAAACACCAATCCAAAAAGAACCTATGTACCCCACTGTTCATAGCAGCACAAGGTACAATAGCCAAGTGCTGGAAGCAACCTAAGTGCACATCAGCAAATGAGTGGATCAAAAAACTATGGTACATTTACACAATGGAATTCTATTCAGCAAAGAGAAAGAAGGAACTCCTGCCCTTTGCGACAGCATGGATAGAACTGGAGAGCATTATGCTAAGTGAAATAATCCAGGCAGAGTTGCAAATACCATATGATCTCACCTTTAACTGGAACATAATCAACAAAAGAAAAAAACAACAAAATATAACCAGAGTCACTGAAATTGAAAACAATCTAATAATAGCCAGAGAGGAGGGGGGAGGGGACAGTGGGGGAAAGGCTTTTCAGGAACTACTATAAAGGACACATGGACAAAACCAAGGGAAGGAGTTGGGTTTGGAGGGGGTGGGGGAAGGGGTGGGGAGAAAATACAGACAACTGTAATTAAACAACAATAAAATAATTTAAATTAAAAAAATCTGTATTTCACTCTGATTCTGCCCATTTTCAGGGACCTTTATGGTTGTTTTATTTGTATTGCTGTCTGGAGATGGTTCTCACAGGTTTATCCATCCCAATTTATTGTTTATATTTTGTCCTTATTTTTTATTGATTCAAAGCTACATGCAATTATTTTTAGGTATAAGATTCTGTATTAAGCAATGTAATCCACTTTTCAAAACCATTTTACAAAAACCCAGTGCTGTTGGACTCCTGAGTTCTGACAGAATTTTTTCAATGAAGACACACTAACTAGTTATTTAAATCAATTGAAAGTATAACAAATCTTTTGTGTTTGATTGACTTTGATCAAATTCCAAGGAGAAGCTGTAATGAGTGAGTGGCTTGGCTTCCTACAACTGAGGTGTCTGATTCAATTTATTAGTCAGAAAACTTAACCCTATAGAAATGAAATTGTTTTCTTTGTTTCACTACATATATCTCTAACACACACATACATACGCACAAATGCTCGTAACCTAAACATGCCCCATTTGTAAGGAAATTAAGCCATAAGAAAAAGTGTATGTGTCTATTGTATATCTATCTATAATTCATCTATCATCTATCTATCTATCTATCATCTATATAATCTAATTATCTCTAACTTTAATCTATAAATACTATATAATCATACTATGGATCTAGATATATGTCTAGATATAGATAGATGATAGAGATAGATGAATTGTAGATAGATCCTTTGTTTTTCCTCTGAGAAAAAGATACGAACTTTTAACAATACAGCAAATACATTTCTGACCTTTTAATTGAGTGTGCTTATCTCATTTTACCTGTTGGAACCAAGTTACTGACATAAAAATCTGTCCATCTCAAAGATTATGGTATAAAGTTTCCTTCAGAAGGAATGACATATTTAAACATACATCATCCTAATTCTGTGCTTTACCTTAAATAGATTTGACATTTGCCAATAATATCTTCCTCTCTCTGATGGCAATCCTTAAGATCACAATTTCTCCAAATGACTTGGGGGTGGTAAAAAGATAAAATCATATAACCATTTTATTACCTATACTTAGAAGCTATAATAAAACATATAGTAGAATATGAAACGTAAGTTCTGTATCAACTGAAGTAAGATTGGTGTGAGTTTTTGCAAACAGTTCTCAAACGTGTTTCTTTTAATGCACTGTGTATCTGAACAAGGTTACAAAACAATGATCATTGCAACCAGTTAGCTTTTAAAATATATCACCTGTAATTATCTATTGTGTTAAACTATAGGAATTTAAGCCATTGTAATGTCTTGGTAATGTCTTTTCAACACTGTGTTTATTAAACCATCTGGTTTCTTTTACAATTCCAATCTGAAGACAACTGCATTTATTAAGGACACAAACTTTTGATAACTCAGAAACTTGTCACAAATGTGTGTTAGGGGATATGAGATAGGTATGAGGAATAAAAATCATGAACACCAAGTATGCCAGTATACATTAAAACATTAATAACAGAAGTCATACTATTCCAAAATCAATGCAAATTTTGATGGATATAAATGGATATTCTAGAAGAGCAGAAAATCGGTTCATCTGTTGGGCTCTAACTGAGAAATCCATTAAAAACTGGCAGTCAGTGTGACATTCTTGGGACATATAGAACCACATAAACCAATGAGTCTTTGGTTCATATTTCTCTTTAAGTATAGCCAGATTCCACTGAACGGTAAGAACACATCTCCCAATCTATGCATGTCCCAGCAAACATACTTTCCTCTGGTAGGCAGCAAGCAACAGCTTCTATTATAACAGACTCTTTCTAGTTTTTATGAACAACTTGTAATTATTTTAATGTAAGGAAAGGAGGTGAGCCCAAATACATAAATGATACAAAGAAACTATAGCAAGTGAATTATTTTCCTAATATTTCTAAGTTGCATAAACCTGACCATTTAGGAGGATATTAATGTTTTCCATGAGTCATAACATTACATTTACTTCATCTTTAGAAGCAAAATGTAAAAATCAGTTTGGAAATAATAATTTTGCCCTTATGGAGATGCATTACTGAATCTTGTATAACTTATGGACAGATGTGTAAAAGTCAAAAAGCAGTAGATTTTTTGGCTAGTCTTTCCTCATTTAGAAAGCATTTTAAAGATGAATTAGTATACTGTGAAGAGATTCAAAATGCAGTGTGCTAGTGACCTTCACTGTGACTTTCTAAACATTCTCTTTAATTTCCTCTTCTGTTGCAAAATAATGTTTAAGAGGAGGGGAGAATATGAGGATGGACATAGAAACTAGGGGATTACACAGAGTTCATCAGGACAGAGCCTCTTACTGCTTAAGTGTCCAGAGCCTTTCTTTATGACAGGCTGTCCCGTAGCCAAGCTGCTTTTCCCTGGCATGTATGTAATAGAACTGCTCTTCATCACAATTCCTGCTGTATTTGTACATTGAGCCCTATGTCAGAAGCACCCCTGGACAAAGGTCCTAGGATTGGTTTCAACATGCCACATTTCCATTCTTTGACCTCACATCTACAATTCAAGGACACTTACTTGCTTATGTCTTTTATTTTCCTACATGAAGTAATAAATGTGACAATGAACCAAATTTAGAAGCACCCCTAAATGGTACCTTTTCAACAAATGGTGCTGGAAAAATTGGATTTTCTTATCAAGTAATATATGTATAAAAATTAAATCGAAATGGATTATAGGCCAAAACATTACATTTAAAACTATAAACTTCTATAATACATTGAGGAAAACATTTTTGACTTTTGGACAGGCCAAAAATTTCTTTGATAGCACAAACCACAAGAGAGAAAAATTGACTTTATACGTAATATAGGGAGTTTTATTATTTCCATATTTTCATCATTGAAGAAAAAGTAAATATAAAAATTCATTTAAATTTTGGAGAATATCCCACTTAAAAATAAAAAATCTAAAACACCAATTTGGGATTTAACCATCAATGTTGAGGTCTAGTTTTCTACATCTTTATTTTTATATAAATTCTAATTTATTCTCACATGGATGCAAACTCCTTGAGCATCATCTTTGATACATCTTGCTGACATGCTTTATTAGATGAAGGAATATGTAAGTGGGCTAACTGGCATTTATCCATTCTTTTATTGCATGATATCTCTCAGGAAAGAGTAGATCACTGAAAAGACAAGAAGATAGGGATGGAGGTCTTAGCAATAAAAAGATGTGAGCAAATTTAAGAGCATAATGTTCTACCTCTTTTTCCACCACGTTTTCCAGAATAGTGATGATCTGGAACAATGCTCAGGCTCTATCTGAACTACTTGGCTCCATTCACTTCAGCAACTGAGAATTATAAAATATACTCAAAGGGATACTAAAACTTTTCAAGATGGTGATTTGCCTTTTGGCTCATATGCATTTTGATCTCTTGTTATTTTCCTTGGTCTGATTCTTGTCCTAGCCCTTTACCCTTATCTTCAAATGTTAGTTGCTTAAACAAAGAAATTTTGTCAGGGCCTTAGGTATGACAAAACTTATTTGTATTATTAAGTGATTATTAACTTTGGGTGTTATAAAGACAAGAGAGATAATGAATGCCAGAATAGAAAAAATAACTAATATTTACTGAACTCCAACTCCATGCAAAGTTCTTTAAAAGCTTTATTTTGCTCAGTTCTCAAAATTGTCTATAATACTGGCGATTTAAGTATTATTTCAGTTTTAATGATGAGGAAATTGATTCCTCAGTGATATTAAAGAAACTTGACCTGACTCAAAAAGAGAATAGGCAGCAGAGTTTTTATTTAAGCTAAACCTGTCTGAGTTCAGAACATCTGTTCTTTTTGGTCTTTTACCCACCACCCAGGAAGTCAGGAACTTGGACTTGCTGATGAATAATGACAAAAATGGTAATTAGTCATCTATTGCTGCAGAACAAGTTAGCCCAATACTTATCAGCTTAAAGTAGAAGTAAATATTCATTATCTCACATAGTTTTTGTAGATTAGAAATTAGGGGACGATTGGATTAAAAAAATACTCAGGGGACTTTAATTTATGGAAATGACTGAGTGACAACATGGAGAGGCTAACACTATTGGAAAAATAATTTATTACTTAGATTTCCCAAGAGAAGCCGGGGTAGTCAGTCAATTTAGGGTTTCTATGGAGGAGCACTAGCATCAATAAGGAAGGAAGCAGAAGCTGGAATCAGAAGAAAGCACAGCCTTTATTGTGTTTTCTGTGGGAAAGACAAGGAAGGGAATACAACCTAGGATTGGCTAATACAATACTGTCAGTGGACTCTGGACCATAGGAATGGTCTCTAGTTGCTTGGGTTGATTTAAGGCTGGGTAAATATTGGCCTGGTGTATGAGAGTTACGTAACAGAGGTGGTTAAGAGTCTGGACTCAGGATTGCTTGGCTTGCATATGGAATATGTTTATGTTCTCAGATGAGTTATTATCTGTAGAAATTAATAAGACCTGGGAGGGGTAGTGTCTCCCCAGACAGCTAAGCCCCTCAAGATGTCTAAACATTATAAAATATTTTTGAAAAATGATTAATCTAGCAGTCTAGCTGGGTGGCTGTAGCTTAGGCTCTCTCATAAGGTTCCAGTGAAGGTTGCAGCCAGGACTGCAGTCTTCTGAAAGCTTGACAGGGGCTAGAGGATGTGCTTCCAAGATGCTTCATTCCCTTGGTGCCAATTATTGGCAGGAGGCCTCAGTTCCCTTCTGTGTTAGATTTCCATTGCTATGTAACAAATTACTAAGTTTTTAATGGCTTGAATCAACACAAATTTGCTATATTAGTTTCTGTGGGTCAGGATTCAGGGTACAGATCAGACTGGGTCCTCTGTTCAGAGTCTCTTTTGAAGCTAAAACCAAGATACTGGTCAGGCTCTGTTCTCATCCTGAGCTCAGAGAACTTCTCCAACCTCATATAGATTATTTGCCAACACCAGGTTTTTATGGTGGTAGGAAAGAGTTTCCTCTCTTTTTGCTGGATGTCATCCAGGCATCTCTCTGAGTTTTCTAGAGGCTGTCCTCTGGTTCTGATCATGTGGCCCTCTCAAAATATGGCAACTTCTTCAAAGGCAGCAGGAAAATTTCTCTCCAGTCTGCTATGACAATCTTAAATAACATAATCATGGAGGTAGCTATCTTGTTGCTATTTTATATAACCTTTGATCATGGAAATAATGCCCAATTATATTACCATGTCCTGCTCATACTCAGGTAGAGGGGTTCATACAGGATGTGTGCTCCAGGGGTGGGAGGTTTGGAGAAGCTTAGAATTCTCCCAACTGCACCTACCTTGTTGGCCTTCCACTGACAAGGACGTGGCCATGGGCTTCTCTCAGATCAAGCAGTCCAGGAAAGCAAGCAAGGAGGAAGTCTCAATGTCACATATGACCTAGTCTCACAAGTCCTATACTGCTACTTCAGCCACATTCTATTCTTTAGAAGTAAGTCACTAAGATTGTCCTACTCTCAAGGACAGAAAATTCAGCTTCTGAGGGGAGTTTATAAAAAATATATGGATATATTTAAAAACCACTACAGATGACACTTAAAAATGTTTTAGCTCTTTGTCTCATCATGTCCAAGATGAAGTGTTTTAACCAGTTGGTTAGTAAGATTCTTGAAGTATATGAGTATGCATGTTCACATATTTGCATTTAAAGTAGATTTATTCTTGTGCCTTCAGAAGAAATTGGCAAGGGGATGACTCTCTCTAAGAAAAAATATATTTATTTTGAAATCAACTGGTGTTGACTATTTTATTAATGATTTTTCCTTCAAAGTGAAGAGTTTTTCTGACTTCTATAATTTAATTAATAGATAAGAATTCACATTCATCATTTAAATGCGTGCACATGGGGGGCGATTTTCACAACATATTTTGCCACATTTCAAACTGTCAAGTTGTTGTTTGTTCTTTGCAGAAAGATTTTTCATAAACAACATTTTCTTGTGAAATAATGGTAATGTTAGCTTGTCTACCTTTGTGAAAGAAAAGAGAAAAGTGAAAAAGAAAAAGTTTTAGTCATTCTGATTGCCCTGATATTCAGAGCACTGCAGTAATCCATATCCAGATTTCCCATTAAGGAATTTCTGTGGTTTATGGCATGTATTTTAGACCCATTACTTCATGGACTTAGTGGGTCATGAATTACCCAGCATATATTTCAGGAATATTACCTCATGAAGAAAACATCTTTATTTTAGACACCCATGTTTCTGAAATATAATCTTGCTATGTAGTCACCACATGAGGCTGACTAGGAATATATGTTAGTAAAAGAGCCTTGATTGGAGAGATACCTGATCTTAGACAAAACAATTTCTTGCAGAGGGTCAAAAGAGCTAACATTATTTCTCTTTGACATTTTGTGGATTAAATACTGCTCTGCAATTAAAGAGTAAGTATATTTGCTGAAGGAAAATATTCTATTAGAGAAACCTACAGCCACTTTTTTCCCTTTTTCAGAGTTTCTAAAGAAACAACACTTTAAAATTAATCTCAGAGATTATGGTCTTCTCAAGAATCTATCTAACTGTTATGTGGTCTTTGTATTGTTTATTAAATAAGTTTAAATTATCAAAGATTGCCAGGCCCTTACTGACTAACCAAGATTAAAGGGTGAAAATCCAGGCACTTCCTCAGAGTGCCACCATCCCATGGTGCCAGAAGTCATGACAGCAGGCAAATACCACAGGAAACATAATGGACTCAAGGAAAAGGTTGGGAGAATAATTTGAAATTTTCACTCAAGGTAGGTGTAGTAAAGTTATGATCATCTAGTGAGGTCTAATTTTTAAATAATTCACTATTTGCCAGAAACTCTACTAAATATTTCATCTAAATTGTCATAATCCTCATTGCCCTATGAAGAAAATGCAATTGCTACATAAAAATGAGAGAGAAAATAAAAAGAGAAGTCAAGTAATTTGCCCAAGACCTTGCTGGGAAACAGCAAAATTAAGATATCACTCAATAAGGGCTGACTCCAAAGTTCATATGTTTAAAAAGGGTACTAATAACATCCAATGACTCAGCTGCTACTAAGAAATTCTTGTATATTAGCCCAGGAAGTTCTGAATTTCTGAGTCACTAAGTGGAACCTCTAAGTTATGATACAGCCATCAATAGCACTCCTTTGGTCCTTGACATAGTACTCAGCTTCTGCCCATTGAAACAATGACAAATATTTGTTCAGAACAATATTTTAATAGATTTATTTTCTGTAGAAACATTACATAATAAAGAGCTCCCCAAATTTCAGTGATTTCTAATAATTAACATGCATTTTTTTTTGTTTCCTGTGAGAAGTCTATGGGTTGAATGGGATAGGTCTACATCAGGTCAGGTTCTGGACTTTCCACAGGTCAGTCAGGCTGGTATCACCAGTAGGCATGGCATGCTATCATGTCAGTGAGCAGAAGTGCAAGAGCCAAGCCAAATCACAAAGGCAATTTAAAGTCTGTGTTCACAGCAAAACTGCTCACTTTCTATTGACCAAAGCAAGTTGTGATATTTTGAGTTGTAAGGTATTTGATCTCCATCCACAGTTTTGACTCATGCCTCCCAAAACCCTTGGGATTTCCTAAGTGTTGACAGTGATAAAAATGTATTTTTTATGTTTATTAAGTGACTTTTAGACCCTACCCAAGGGTGAGGGCTTGTTGGGAGGAGAAGTGATCATATGATCAGAGGTTTGGAACTTTCACTCCCCCACTCCCTCAGGGGAGGAGAGAGGGGCTGGAGGTTCAATCCATTGTCAGTAGCCAGTGATTAATTAATCATGACTATTTAATAAAGCCTCTGTAAAAATCCAAAAGAAAAGGCTTTAGAGAGCTTTTGGGATAGTGAACACGTGGAGATGAAGGGAGACTGGAACACCATTCCTGGAGAGGTCATGGAAGCTCTGTGTCCCCTCCCATATACCTTGTCTTATATAGCTCTTCCATATGACTCTTTCTTAGTTATATCTTTTTACAATAAATTGATGATATAGTAAGTAATGTTTTTCTCTGAGTTCTGTGAACTGTTATAGCAAATTCATAAAATCCAAGGTGGGGGTTATGGTAACATCTGGTTCACAACCACACCTCTGATTTATAGGAAGTTAGACTTATAGTTAACAACTTGGAATTGTGATTCCCATATGAGTTGGAGGAGGGTAGTCAGAACCTCCAATCTGTATAGTATGTGGGTCAGAAGCACAGGTAAGAGTCTAGACTTATAGCTGATATCTGAAGTGTGTGTAGCTGGTTGGGGGATAGCCTTGCAGAACTAAACCCTTGGTATGCAGGATCTGATGCTATCTCCAGATAGATAGTGTTGGGACTTAGTTAATTCTAGGATACCAAGCTGGTATCCAGAGTGTTGCGTGGATATGTGGGGAAGCACCCACCCTTTTCCCCCTCCAAAATTAGAAGCTGAGTCTCAGATCCCAAATGACAAGTTATAGTCAAGATCAAAGTCACTGGGGTAGAGGAGCCATTGCAAAGGTGGGGCAAAAAATTATGAACAATATTATTCACCATGGGCATCAATTTATTAACTTTCTTAATGATGTTTAAGTGGCTTTATGAGCCTCACTTCCAGAACAGCTAATCTTTCTTCAGATAGCATATATTACCCATTTTTTTCTAAAACTTCAATTTTTTGGTTTACCAGGGCTTGTTTCATTCATTTGTTCATTCATTCATTCACTCATTCATTTGATTAATAGAGGACTATCCATATGAAGCCCTACCATTAACTAACAATCCTGGGCATTCTATGTTTAGCCTCTCTCACCACCCAACCACACACACACACTCACACACACACACACACACACACTCCTCCTCTTCTTACTCAAATAACCTGATGACTATTTTTTTGGGGAGAAAAGGCAATCTGTTTCAAATGCTAAGGCTTTTTTCTCACCATTCAAAAGTTCAGGAGGTAACAGCATCTCCTTTTCTATAATATGTCACACTGATGCCATTTATTAAGAAATTTTCTTGCACTTCCCCAGTTCTGATTAATTAATTGCTCCTTAAGCCCTTGAGCAAACCCTCTCTGATCTATTATTATTGTGCTGCATCTGTTAATTCATCTGTATGCCCACAAAACTGTAAGTTCCTGGAGGGCAAGAACATGTACATTGGTATCTAGATTAGTGTACAGAACAGTTAAAGAAATTTTAGCTCTCCCATTGTTATTTCTTCTCAATTATACCCCCAGCACCTTGAATATTTTTTAGTGCATAGTGTGTGCTCAACATTTACTTGTTGAACTGTTTCTTTTTGTGTCTTGTGAGCAAGTGTGACTTTTTAAATGTAAAATCAATGTTTTTATTTATTTACTTCCCCCCCAGTTTTATTGAGATGTACTTAAACATTGTGTATGTTTAAGGTATACAATTTGATCATTTGATACATACATGTATTATAAAATAATTATTAAATAAGCTTAGCACATCTATTACCTCAATAATTACAATTTCTTTTATTGATTGATTGATTGATTGATTTGAAAGAAGAAAGACAGATAGAGAAAGAGAGAGAAATACGCTTTGTTGTTCCACTTATTTACACATTCATTGGTCATTTCTTATATGTGCCTTGTCTGGGGATCAGAACCACAACCTTGGCGTGTCTGGACAAAGCTCTACCCAACTGAGCTAACTGGCCAGGGCCAATAATTAAAATTTCTAATCAGCGTATAAGAGTTCACCCATTACTGATGGCCCACATGGGGTCAGGACATCACATATTACATCACATTTAATGATCAAAAAATCACTAAGTTCCTCATGATTTGACAGCCTTGCATTTGAACAAGGTGTACACCCTAAATATGAGCTTCTACCAAAGGATCTACATACACAAGATAGTTGTGAGAGTAGAGGCATTTATAATGGTAAAAATAGGCGTGCTATACTCAATTTGGAAATGTGAAACAGATTATGGTTCTTGATTTATAATACGTGTCCTGGAGGACTTTTACTTTCCATCCTTTTTAATATTAGTATACTCGATTTTGAAATACAAAATCATAGGTATGTAGTCCTAAATTATTTCCAACCCTAAGATTGGGTCGTCCCCAAAATCTATCTACCAGCCAAGAGCTTTGTCAATTTGATTTTGTAGTAAAGACAGAACATTCTATTGCAAATTCATCCAGAGGTTTATAACCTGTAACTATTGGCAAGATTTAGTAAGACAAACATAAAATACATGATACATGCTCTCCAGCAAAGCACCCTTCTGAATTATCTCCATATTTCCTACAGAAAGTACTGAGGGCTTTTATATCTGCAGTATATAATCTATGGGATCAACTCATATGGTACAGCACACCAGAAAAACATGTGTCAAAATGTGTTACCTTTACATTGTATCATGTTTAAAATTTTCCTATGGATTACCATTTATTTCCAATAACTCAGAAAGAAAGTCTGTAATGATTATAAAAAAATTAATTTTATTCAGAATGTTGATGAAATGCAATAAAAGTGAAATGTGCATTATTTTTATCAGTATCATTAAAAATAATCATAAACCTTTGTGAGGACTGAATTTTGAAAGCCAACTGCATTGTCTTTTTTGAGAGGGAGGAGCAAGGAAACAGAGAGAAATTCAAACGTTTTAAGCTTGCGCTATTGTCATACAATCTCCTGTAATATTTTTCCTTAGTAGAACTGTAGTTATTTTTTAACAGGTTTAATAATTTACTACTACATTTAATATTATTCTTTGCAAATGTTTTAAGTTATGTTCTTTTACTCAAAACACAAGATCACTTCTTTTACTAAAAGACTTTATGAAAAACTAATGAAATGTTTCCTGCTTCAAGGATGTACAGACTTGACTATGAAGAAGTAGGATTTCTTCTTCCCCCTTGCAGTAGCTTTTCTGAATTCTAGGCTCTCAAAAGAATGTGGTGAGCATCACGATAAATTCAGCTTTGAAAATGGCATCTACATATGTATGTACACTCCTTCACCTTTCCTTCCAAAGGCCCCTGGAGCAACTGTCTGCAGATTGATTTATGCTCCATTGTATTTAGCTGTCACTTCACCCAGAACTGAAAAGCAGTCATTTCTGGAGAAAAAATGACAGTGGTGTAATGAAGTACATGGCTGCTACATTGAAGGGCTGTTTGAATGTCCACCTGTTAGCACAGAAATGTAAGAGCATTTTCTGTCTGGTGTTCTGTAAGCAAATTTGGAACGAGGGGTTAGTGTTGAGAAGGTATTCTCTACCTTCAGTCCTCCTGTTCCTTTCCACTCCCAGCACGCAGCCTTCCATTATACCTAATAGGCTACAGACACCCACCGTCTTTCTACCTCCTTCTGGAAAACCACTTCACAATGATGGCTGCCCAGTCAATCTGGAACTTTTCTGCTTAGAAATGGTGGAAGCAATTTTGTGGAGCATTCAATGGCTTCATTTGGCCACTTATCTCTCACTCTCCTTTAGGGGAAGCCAGCCTTTCTCAGAAACCATCATTATGGGAAAGCACAGGGCTAGGTTACTCTTGAAGAAGTAGCCTGCCACCAGTGGGCGAGGAGGGAAGGCACTCTGTCCCATTCTACACTCCTTACTCCACTCCCTAACATGCTCTTCACTCAGAACCACTAGTTTTGGGGGAACTTTATGGAAGATTGTTTAATTTAAGTTTCCCTTTCAAGAGTTAACCTTACAGAGTGCAAATTTTCCCTGTGGGATAATTCTCTTTCTTTTTAAAATCTTTATTGAATTGATTGGGGCAGTGACATTGGTTAATAAAATTATATAGATTTCAGGTGTGCAATTCTATAATACATCATCAGTATATTGTATCGTGTGCTCACTGCCCAAAGTCAAGTCTCCTTCTGTCACCATTTATTCCCCCTCTACCCTCTTTTACTCCCCCATATACCTTTCTTCTTTTCTCTAATTTTACATATATAGAATATTTATTACAGTACTATTTAAAGGAACTTAATATTTAAATGATCTTTTCCTCTTAACCTATTATATATTTTGGGTGATAATTCTAACCTAACTGATGGTATGGAATGTTTCTCTTCCATTTGAGAGACCAGGGCAGTATACAAATGCTAGGTATTACTTGTCTAGGACTTCTAAGTGAAAAAGAAACAAGATAAAAGGAACAAATGAACCAAAAAAGGGGAGGCAGGAGCACCAAAGACACATCATAAATGTCTACTTAGGACAAACTCTTTTCTGGGATTTTGTGCCTCTGCTCACTTGCTCCAGACCCTCAGTTCTAAATGCTTTAGGACACCTCCATATATGTGACCCTCTGCCCTTCAAATATAATGCCATCCAAGAAAATGCACAACTATGCTGTTTAATTTCTTATCTCCATGAGCAAATAAAACATTATTATTCTGTTTTAACATATTCTTTTATTCCTTGCATTCTACAGCATTATGCAAAACATTTATTGACATATCATTCATTTTTAGTATTGTTTTAGTACACAACAAGTAGTCAGTCATTGCTGGTGAGATTGGCTTACATTTGATTAAGTTTTGAAGAAGTAATTGTCTTTTCTCTTTTCCATGGAGGATTCATCTTAGTTATTGAAATGAATGATTTCTTGAGTCTGGAGAATGTCCTTGGTGTCTGAGTGGACCTATGTGAAGTGTGAACCCAAGAAGAAATCTGGGAAAGGTTCTTTTACCCTGGATAAAATAAGCATTCTATAATCACTGTGTCAAAACCTCAACAAATTGCCTAGCAAGGACTGGTCACCCTCCTCAGCCATTGCCCTTTGCTTTTGCAAATCAGCGTCTCAGTTTAGTCTGGAAAAAGGCAGGCTGCCTAATTTTCAGGTTGACTTCATTTGATTTTGATTCAATAATCATATCCTGAAAATTTATAGTACCCCAGGCTCTTGCTGGGCACTATAGTATGTTAAAGCAATTTAATTACCCCAAAGTCACTCTAAGATAGACACTATTATACCATTTTATAGCTGGTAGTACAGAAATTCAGAGAGGTTGAGTTTTTTTTAAATTTGCTTTTATTGACTTTAGAGAGAGACAGAGAAATCAATTTTGTCCCACTCATTTATACATTCATTGGTTAGTTCTTTTTAATTATATTTTATTGTTTATGCTATTACAATTGTCCCAAATATTCCTGCTTTGTTCACCTCCACTCAGCCACTCCCACTCCCTCAGTCAATCCCCACTTGTACGTGCCCTGATCAAGAATTGAATCTGCAACCTTGGTGTATATAACCAACTGAGCTACCTGACCAAGGCCCAGAGAGGTTGAATTGCTTAAAATTAAGCCTCTAAAAGTGAACCAGACTTCAGATTCATATCCAAATCTATTGATATCATGTCCAACATTTTTTCACTTTAAATCACAACTGCTCATCAAAACAGTTTCAAGTTGTGACCAGTTTTATTTGATTACTTTCATCTGTTTATCATTTTCCAAATGTTTGGCACTAAAGATTTGAACTAAATCTCTCAGATTGAAACTGAAGTGCTGCCTACCACTCCTTGGACAGATAATCTTAGCAAATGTGTCTCAGTTTGGTTAATGGGTTCCAACACACTAGATTTCAGCTGTATTTGTGTTAAAGTGTACACCTGTAGAAAATACATTACAGTACAATCAAGAGATCAAACTAGTACTATAGTAAAATGTTTTAGAATAGTTCTCTAACAGAGAGACATATTGTTAGGCTGATAAGGTACAATAAACATTTATTTTGTTTGAATCTGTTTTTTAAATTCATATTTATCCCCCTTATTTGTATGTCCTGGAATGTTGCCAGTGTAGTACCATCTTTACCTGCCTAATCAAATACTGATACCAGTTCACATATCTGTATGTTTGTTTGCTTTGGAAAGAAACTCTTTTCTAACACCATTTGCAAATAAATTTACTGGAGACCAGGCAGAAACCATAGCCAATTCTTAGACTTTTGTTGACCACATATGAGAGAATAACACACTGCATTTAGTGATGGAATTGGGTGGGGGAGCAGCAATAGTAAAATACAGTGCTGACAGCCTGTCTTGATCAAGAATATACTCCATGTGTGCCTTGCTGAAACGTTTCAAAGAATTTTTTCCTCTATTCTGAAAGGTGTTAAGTATCTCAGAGTGCCAGAAACACATCATTCCCAGCCAATTCTAGTGAATTTTTTGCCAATATTACATTTCTTCCTTCCTGCCTGAAGGTATGAAACTGAGAGTTATAAAAGTTATACATATCAAGAAGGAACACTCATATTTTATTTTTTTTTAATGTGGCTAACTTGCTTTTAGAAAAAGTAAATATGTTTATTGATTTTAGAGAGAGAGAAAGGGCAGGGCAGAGAGAGACAGAGAGAGAAAATATTAATGTGAGAAAGAAATATCAATTAGTTGTCTCCCATGCCCACCCTGACCAGTGATTGAGTCTACAAGCTAGGTATGTGCTATGACTTGGAATTGAACCCCCAACCTTTTAGTGTACAGGGATAATGACCTAACTAACTGAGCCCCACTTGCCAGGGCTGGCTTACTTGCTATTAAAAATTGCAGGAGTTCCCTCATATGAAGACCTTTGCTCTTCATGGTTCACTAATAGAGGCAGACCACCATGGCCTTTGGGGAGCAGTTTGATCATAGACATACCCTACACCAATTTGGTAGACAGTCAAAGGTCTTGTGCATGAGTGCTGTGGCCAGTAAAGTTCTCATGGGTGATTATTTATAGGAGGATTTGGAAGCATAATGTAAGAATATCAGGTGTTCTATAAATAAATTATAAGTGTGAAATTAACATTCAGAGGTAATAAAAAAATTGCAAGAGGAGATAGTGAATACTCTCACTCCATATCTCTTTTCCAAAGCTCCAGAGAGAGCTGGGTTTTGAAAGAAGGACAGAATTCAATTAAGTTGAGAGGATGAGATGGAAAGAAGAATAGACAGGAAGCTAGAGAAGGAAGAATAGGATACATACAGGCTCAGAAGCTCCCAGAACACAGAAGTTAAAGTAGTGTGCGTATACACCAACTTTCCTTAAAGGGAAAGTAAATTATACTACCCACTTTTGGTTTTTGTTTCTTCTATTCACCTTGCTTGCCCTGTCTCCCTTCCAACTGTTTCTAACTATTTCTACAACAAAGCGTTCTTCCTTTTTTTTTCCTTTCCTTTCCTTTCCCTTTTTTGTTTTTGGTGGGAGGGGAGGAAACTTTGTATTATGGCAAATTATACTCATTACTACCTGCTCAGGTGAACCTCCAGCCACATTTTCTGTCATCCTCTCTGTGCACTTAGTGCACCTGAAATGATAAATTACTTACCACTTTTCTCTCCCAACTCTCATACACATACATCATGATGTTTTGTACTCCCACTCTTTTGTTCAGGCTGTTTCCTCTGCTGGGATCAGCCTCACTGTCTGGAAAAGCCCCATTAGTTTTTCAAAGTCCTCCTGAGAGATCAAGTGTTTAGAGTAGACTTTTGTGAATCTCATAGTCTCCAGCCTTAATCTTTCCCATTAATTTTGAATTTTGCATATGCTCTTACTATTGCAGATGCTCAAAAATATTATGATTATGTATATTTTTTCATATCTTTTATTTTGCCTTTGAGTATGAGCGTATGGAAATGAGGGGCCACATTTGTTCATAGTCGCATCACTAGTGTGCAACATGGTGGTTGGTACAACAAAAAGTTAAAATATTTTATCATCTTATATGAAGTAGATCTTTACTATAGATATATTTTAACTCTTATGACTGTATCATTAACCAGATTTGGCTTTAACAGCTTGTCATTGAATTTAGGGAAAAAAGCCAGACTTCCCCTGAACCTGTCAGGGAGTTTTGCCATAAAGACAGCATACTGGAGCTGAAATAGGGGAGAGGGATTGAGAAGGAAAATCTTTAAGAGGAAGGAAGGGTATGTGTCAAAACTCTGGGGGTAACAGGGAACATATGGAAAGTACAAAAAATAAAAATAAACAAACAAATTAACAAAGAGTTGTGTATTGTGCACAGCTGCCATGCAAAGCCTTTAAAAAAAGTGTTTTCACATCTAAGGTACTCCTGGCAATGAATGTCTAAATTTGGATTTTAAATGTTTTAAAACCCGATTTCCACCATCTTTTGTATAGTGTCTTGGTCTCTGGCCTATTTGTGGATATAGGGACCAAGTCTCTGCTAGATTACATAGCCATATGATGCCCCTTCCTCAAATAAAACATTTTTATTATTATGTTACTAATTAACTCCAACAGCTCTCTGCTAGGGTCACTTTCAACCCTGAGGATAGCCACCCTAGGTTCTCACAAATAATCTTACCTGCTCATCAACCTTGAATATCAGGTTGAATAAGCCATGGGTAGTAGTGATATGCTTTTGGCCTTACTCTCCCTCTGCTCAGAGGAGTTTAGGCCTTGGCAGTGGTAGACAGTTGGCATCAGGGAACACTGCTGAGAGTATGTGATGAGGCAGGACAGAGCCATGCCTTGCAAGTGCCAGTGAGTGTGTGTGAGCATCCTTTCCCATGCATGTGCATGCGTGTGTAATCATGAGTATCAGCCTGGGTTAATGCAAGAGGCGAGTTCCTCTTTCCATTCTAGAACTTGGTTGGAAGCTTAGAATCTCCAGGTCCTACACTCATTCCTACACAAATCACTCTGTTTCTATAATGTGACTAGGTCTCTCTCATGCAGTAGACACTGGGAACACCTATTTGTTATGACGTAGGTCATAACTTGACCTCTGGTCATTAATTACTTTCATTGTCTAGTTTTTGGACTCAGTGAACTTTTGTTTCAGCTTCTCGATAAGTCCTGTCTTGATTCTGTGTCATTAGATCTTAAATTCACTTTTGGTCATTCTTTGTTAAGAAGTTTTCACACCCTCCCTCTAAACTGATCCAAAACACAGGCATTTGATCAGTCCTCCCCTTTAGGTGCCTGACACACTAGGGTGAGTAATTTGTTTGACCAGAGAGACACCATTAGAACAAATATATAAACATTTTAATGCCAATGTGAATAGCTTTAGTTTATCCTTCTTCGAAACTGAGTTTAATGTGATATTTAAAGACATTTAGTTTGGGGTGTAAGAAGTATTGTAACACTGTATTTTGTTCTGTGTTCTTCAACCTATATTTCATGTCTTACATATCAGTGTGTGCAGTACACATGAATAAATTCCCAATGCCAGTTGTAGAAAATCACAAACAGCATTTTATGATTCCTTGAAAATGAAAAATGCATGGGTGTGTGAATGTGGCAGACCTGTACTTCATCATGTTCAAGCATGAAGCTTTTGCTGCAGAGGTTTTTCCTAGGCAGATCAGTGGAGTTTTAACTTTCTACTCAAGAATATTGATTTAAGCAAGGGGGAGAAAGGTTGTTTTTTTCTTTCCAGCCCTTTCCACTGGAAGAATGATCACTTATGTGCAGTGATCCCCCAGAGTCTAGCATGTCTGGATTTATCTGTACACACAAACCCATTGTCACAGGACTGCAGTGGTGAATACAGACTGCTATTTTGTCAATACAATTATACTTGCCACATATACACAATCAAAATTGAGTGAAATTTAAGATTATAATTTAAGTTCAAGAATATATCATTAAAAACAAAGACTTTTTTACCTCAGTTTTATAAAAGATTGTATCATTGATCAACCTCATCAGATTGTTTATCAAGCTCTCCTTGTCCTACTCTAATTGAAACTAAATGTGTTTTTAACAATACTTAGCAATCAAGGGCTCCAAAGGAAAATTGACAGAGGTTAGAATGAAAAAATGAGTGTGCTAAGTTATAAATAATGCCATTTGATAATTTATGCTGGCTTGGCTTTAAAAATAGTAATAATTTTAATAATATATTGGGAAATTATTTATTTCTAGAGTACTTTTTTCTAGACTCAAAACTATATATGATAAAGATTCCTTAAAAACTAATATAATGCATGATATAGACAAATGTCTTAAGAATCCATTTAAATTGCCTGAGTGATTCTTACACAGCAGACAAATGAACAGTACTACTTCTTTGGGTTAAGATTAAAAACAAGCTGGAAATGAACAATGGGTCACTGTTTACAATGAAGTGTATCAAAACAGTAAGAAACCAAGACAAGTAGTAAAACATAATACTGCTTAACATCACAGTTCTAGAAAAAAGATAAGCCACATTGGGAATTTTGCTCCTTCCTTGTGTATATCATGTTATATCATACAATAAGAAATCTGCTGTGAATGCAATAATAGAAAAAAAGCTATTTAAATCTATCCATTGTTGTAGGCACATAACAAATGAACCCTTATTGTATCCTCCCTTCAAGGTGGTTTAGGAATAATAGTATAGTAAGAGCATATCGATACAGATGGCACATCATTTTTCTCCAACTGGAGGGGGAGAGGAAAAATCTATTTCATAAATGTATTTTAACAATGCAGAATTTTTATATCATAAGCCTCCTAGGTCAGATTGTTCTAGCACAACACAAATAGGGATTAGTTGGCAACTATCCTGTGAATTTTGATTTCACAGAAAGCTGATCTGTATTAATCAAAATAAAAAGTGAATTTGCCCCAAGAGAATTGAAGTATAGGTCAATTTATGAAGAGTGAACTTTCCATTTCTTTGGTGCAAGCAAGGCTGCCTCTGTGGAAAGTCGACTGCTTTCAAATATGTCTTGGACTGAGCATTTGAATCATGGGGTTTATTAGCTGCATGGCCTTCAGCTGTGAGTCTTCTGTGGGACTCAGTTTCTTTATGAGTGAGGAAATAGCTATATACAAGATTGTTATGAAGCTGTGACTTGACTTATTATATGAATTTATAAATTAATTTACTAAAAGTACAGAATACTTAAAATCTAGTAGCAAGAAAGCAACAAAAAGGTTAAATAGATATAGATAATAGACACCAGATAGATGGAGGAATAGAATCCAGTGACTGCAGCACTTTTGCTACTGAGATTTAAAATATTTAATTCAATTTGGAAACTCAGTTGTAACTTTTGCATACAACTCAAGGTTATTATTTTATTAATGTACACACATGTAGTTTTTTATCTTAAAAATCTCCATTTTTTTAAACCCAAGTTTGCAGATGTAAGATAACCTTCCAGGAAAGCATACCTATATTTCAAGAAATATATGATGTGTTAAAAGCTGTCATTGCTATATTTCAATGACATAGTAATCTTTGGCTAGTCAGAACTCTGTAAAAACACCTGAGGGTGAAAGGGCAAAGCTGCCCAGTGCAAAGTATGGCTGTTAGTGTGCAGGCACTTGTGCAATTTAGCTCCCTGAGATGTTTTTACCTTATGACTTTATGTTAATAGAGACTGGCTGAATGTCAGCAAGTATGTGGCATCTATTTGGTCTGTGTAAACAGTCAAATTATCCATATTCATTGTTTACACTAAAATACATTAAAAACTGACATTTGTGTCAGTGTTCTTTCTTACTTTCCCTTTATTTCTTTCACCTTCCCTGCTCCCCAATATCTCAAAACTAAAACATGGCAATGTTGTCCCTTATGGCCTCTGCAAGGGGTAGCCAATAAACACATTTGAGCAGGGAAACTCAGTCCAAATTCAGTAAGTGGAATTTACGGACCCAGGTGGACTTTGAAACTTGCACCATGGTTCTTACCACCACACACAACATGATCAAGTAATCTCTTGAATAAGAATTCAAGCTATATTTTCTTTTCACCATTTTATTTTCCTTCCAGGGGAAGGGCATAACTCCAAGGCTTTGCCCCGTTAGTTTGTACATATCCTCTCAAACTGAGCAGAACTTACCTAGCTAATAAATGTTTGACATGCTAAAGATTTGTGCTGTTCGCAACACAAAATGGTGAGTGAGGTGGACAAAACTGAAACCCATACACAGCCCCATTGTTTCCTGAATTTATTACAAAGGCAGGGAAGTCATGAGGTAGAGAAGCAAAGGGAAAAAAAAAGAACAGAATTTGTCTTGGTCTTTTACTAATTTTCACCAGTCTTCAATACATCTTTTCTGAAAACAAGGTTGGTTTTTGTTTAGATGGTGTGATACATTCAGGAAGTGCAAGCCCCCTCTCAGGAAACATACGAAGCTTCTGAGTGTAGTCATCACTTTGGAGCTTAAGCAGATGCTAAATCTTAAATAACTGCCTTAAGGCACACATAATTTGATCAATCTGTCTTAGACTTAAATGCCAAGACATTTTCATTATATGTTAAAGAAAACACAATGAAAACACAAGTTTGGTATGTTTTACTGTGTTTTTGGTAGTCTACGAGTTCTGTCCAGAAGGTATCCAGCCATGTAATATGAAAAATAGAGACATTTATTGAAGAAGATACAAGATACAATAAACATTGTACACAGGACAATGGTGCCTCAGTTCACTTCAAAGTAGGCACTTTGGGACCTCATACTGTTCCAATTGCTATCAGCTGCTCTGCTGTATTTTCCCATGTCTCATTGATAGTCTGAAATCTCTTCCTTTTCTAAGGTGATTTTAGTTTTGGGAAAAGCCAGAAGTTGCAGGGTGCCAAATCTGGGCTGTAGGGGGTCTCAGTCATCTAAGCGATTTGATGTTTCACAAAAAAACTGCTTGAGGGGTGATGCATAAGTGGACATGCTGTTGGGATGAAGCTACCAGTCACCAATTGTCCATAGCTGCAGCCTTCTGAATCATCTGGATGGTTCCTACAGAGGAATGTTCAATCTTAATGCAAAATTGGGTGCAGATTTGTTGCTTTACTTGCTCAGTCATTTTGAATGTGATGGTGACACAGTACACATGCTCACTCATTGGCATCTACCTCTCCCACTGACAAGTAGAGTGAAGTTGTCATTGTTCACACATGCGCATTCCAGTCCATTCTCCTTGGCTTCCAGGTGTTGCACCAACTGTTCTCATTAAATTAACAATGGCTGGACTTTCCCTGGATAGGCCTCGTATGCCACCCAGATATTTTCTATATGAAAAAAAAAGCACTGACATCTCATTTTTACCTGAGAGAATAACATTGGATAAATTTGTGAGATGAATAAAAATGGGCTGTTCACTAAATTTTACTGTTTGTTCTAAGATTTAAACTTTACAATAGAAAAATTAACCTTGTATAAAAATTACTATTCATAGTGTGAATATGTGGCTTTGCCTCAACTCTGTAATCATCACTATTTCTTAGGTTGTACATCAAAATCACTTTAAACATTAATTTTTGATGCCCTTCATAAAATCATCACACATTAAAAATATTATGCCTAATACATACACTGAATATGGTTCAACAAAAATCTGAGTAGAATGTGAGGTATGTGCACTCTACTATCTGTGTATAGTTTTGGAAATATAAACTCCCCTGAAGGTTATAAATGAAAAGACCATACTCTAAACTATTTGGCTGTCTTTGGCTGTAGAATGAAAGCCTTTTACAAGCCTATTTGATGTTATAGACCATTGAAATGTTTTGATTGCAATAGAACTTTCAAAGGAAACTTTGACAATGGGTCTGCATCTAGATTTAAGAATACTTGGACAGGATATTAAAGAATAGTATTATTTGGCTGTTCTGATTTGGACTACAGAAAGATTGCTTATCACTCAACATGACATTTCATCTTACTCATTCAAGCCAGTTTTAATAAATTACTGGTAGAACTATTAATGTCTTAATATTTGGCCAAACTCTCTTTGTCTAGAAAATCAACAACATAGGGTTTGCCAAATCTTCTAAAATGAGATTTAGTGAATTGCCCTCAATCATAAAAGGACCAAATGTCACATCATGTTATGTGATATGATATATTGGTCATCTAAAATGCAACTACAAAGGTACTGAAGACTTTTTCAAAGATACATAAGAATATTTCCTTTTAATCCATGTGGTATTCTGGATAGGGCCCTTGAGAATTCACCAGTGAAACAAACAAGAAAACCACAATGTAAAATTGATTCAGCTGTTTTTATCTCTTCCAAAAATATTTATTTTTTATAACCCTCTCATAATAAATCAGTTCTTCGCCATTACTTCTCTAGGTAGCACTGCCTGAGACTTTGATTGCACACAGATGTCTTTCTTCTTGGTCTCTTTGCATTGTTAAGCATTTCCCAAAAAACAGTTAATTCAGTAATTTTATAATATGTTGAATAACATCGAAGTCCTTCACTTTTACAAGAGTATTATCTGTTGGGAAGTTCTTCTGTACCTCCCATATGCACAGCATCATGTTTCTAGTGAATTTTAAAGTCAGTAAAGAGAAGAAAAAAACTAAGGTTTACAAAAGGGTCAATTTTAGAAGAAGATACACACACACACACACATATATAGATATATGATAAATTTACTTTTTTTCCACTTTGGGTATGTCATTTAGAGAATGAGGATAAGATGGAAAATCTGGCTAAAATGCATGGCAACAGCCCTAGTTTTGACACAGAAAAAAGTGTTTTGCCAAAGGGAATCTTATTTCCCCTAAAGTTGAGGTAAGAAGTCTCCAAGTTTATCTGCACATACCATGATTCAATTTCCCGTATGTGTGTGTGTCAGGGGATGGGGGTGGGGAGCAATATGATTCTGTAGTAGGAAGAATAATGCCCTTCTCTTCACCAAAGATGCCCATGTCCTGTTCTCTAGAAACTGAGACTATGTTAGCTTAGATTGTAGAGAGCTTTAAGGATTCAAATTAAATTGAGGTTTCTAATCACTGACCTTGTGATGAGAGATTATCATGGATTATTCAGATGAGTTCCATGTAATCAAATCACAAGGCACTTAAAATGAAAGAGAGAGGCAGGGAAGAACCCAGCCTACCATTGCTGGCTTTGAAGGCAGCCCAAAGCCAAGGAGTGTGGGCAGCCTCTAGAAGGTGGGAAAATGCTAGGAAGTAGATTCTTCTCTAGAGTCGCTAGGAAGGAATGTAGCCTTGATGACACCTGGATTTTAGCCCCATGAGACTTATTTCAGATTTCTGCCTTCTAGAACTATAGAATAATAAATTCATATTGTTATAAGCCACCAATGGTATGGTCATTTCTTACAGCAGCAGAGGGAAAATAATACAGATTTCCTTAAATTACCCATTGTGACATTGCATAATTCAGTCTTATTCTCTTGGAGCACAGAGTGTCAGATTATGGTATGTTACTCTGGTATGAGTGAAGAGAGAGCCCCGGTAAATACTAAGATAGCCCAGTAAAGCTTCATGTTATGAAAGAACTGTCTTTGATATGTTTTCCTTCTCTGCCTCTTTTTCAATGTTAACTATGGCAACAGATTGGTATCACATAAAATATGAACTAATTTTAGTTTAATCTAAAAAAAAATAGAGTCTCATTCCAAAGGTCTTATTTTAATAAGCTTTTCTTTTGGTAAAATAGAAGAATGTACTTCAATATCCCATTTAACTAAAATGAGATTAAATGTCACCCCAAATTCTTTCTTTGTTACAGACCCATCTACTCAATATGTGTGTCTGTCTCATATGAATCAGAATTTACATGCCATAAGTCATTTTCCTTATGACTGTGTCTCACATAAATTCTTTTTTTTGTTTTAACCAATTTCTGAAAGAGGGAAGATTACTCTCTATTTTGAGTTAAGTGACTTTGTATAAGATTCTAAATGATTTATCGTTCTTAGTTTAAATACGTGAAGTCTAGAGATGTGATTAACTGGAGATTCTACACTTTCAGTCAATGATAATCTGAATCCTAGGGTTGGAAGGGCATTCAGAATTCACTAACTTGTCTTTATGTAGATATCTATATTAATGTTCTGGACACATATTGCCATATTTTCCTTTTGCATTTTCTAGTTCTCCTGGGGAAATATTTTCACAGCACATAAAATAATGTGAACTTGAAGGTGTGTTTCAAAACCATTGCTTTGTGTTTTGTTATGTCTAACCTAAGTCCCCCCTGATCCATTTCCAATCTACTTCTTGTTTTGGTCTTAATAGTAATATGTCACTTCTCTGCACCTTCTGAAACATCTTCTTTTCTACACTTGAGATTTTCTTAAAAATCACTATCTTCCAACAATGGTTTTGCCCTATACTGGCTTAACAGAGGCTAAGTGTTTTCCTTAGGTATGTGGAGAATTCAATAGTTAATTACATACTCTTTTCCCCTTTGAATGTACTCCATAAGTCAACTGTAGAACCCAAACAGGGTAGTGTATCCTAATTCAACTGCAATTAATGAACTATATGATATTAGGGCATTTTAGTTAATATTACCTGTCTTATTGTCAAATCTTATGATACCACTATATTAAAGACTCATTTTTAATCCATGGCCTCCATTGCCTATTTTTTTTTAAATCACAGCCTGTTTTTAATTTTTATTTCAATCAAAATTAAAATCAAAGTTTATTTCTACCTAGAAATTCTGTAGTTTATTTGCTTTCCATTAAAAAAGAAATATGGTTATAGTCCAAAGATGACTGGACTGGGAATAAGGAAACAAGACCCTCTCTTAGCTGCACCTTGGTTTATTCCGTAAAATTAGACATTTTGAATTACACAGATTTATTGTCCTATATTTCTCCAGTTCCTTTAGATATTTTTAGATTAATTGATGTGCATTTATGGAACTATGGAACATAAGAACAAAAATATACCACCGCCTGCTGTGAAATGCTACTTAACATTTTCTCACACAGGAAATTTCTCTAGTCTCTTAAAACTAATAAAACTGGTGAAAAAAATCCAAAAAACAATTGTTCTCTAAACTCTCATGTTCTAGTGATTTTTAAATTTTTTCCAACATTTTTTTAGGGATAGGAGTTGAAGTAGTAAGATTTTAAATTTTAAAGCTATTGCTCTTGTAACTTAGAGAAAGATTTTAAATGTATTAATTCTCATATGAGGATATTACTTGAACTTTTATAAGTTGCAAGAAGACATGTAATGCATATGCATAAATGTTTCAATTAAAATTATCTACATATAAAAATGTAAATTAACTTAATGTCAGGGAAGGTGCAGTGCTAGGCTAGGTACTCCTTAAATAATTATAAAAAGGGCCATTAGAATAAGACTAAATATTTAAAATATAGTCTTAAAATAAACTAGAGAAAGATAAAAGTTCCTAATATTTTAACTATAAATTTACTGTATTTTGCCATGGATAATGTGTACTTTTTGCCCACATTTTTGAGGGAAAAATAAGGATGTGCATTATACATAGGTAGTGCTTGAAATAACCATGTAACTGTTCTTGTGTTTTGTAATTATTTGTTACATAAACTTTCTTGTGCCATAATATGTTAAAAAATAAATGCAAAAATTCCTTTGTAATACAAAAATGAAGTATTTAAATAGAAATAAATAAATAAATAATTGGATTTTAAAAATTAAAAGATTTTTTTCCTGAAAGTTTGGGCCAATAACATAGGTGCACATTATACACAGCAAAACATGGGTATGTATATCCATTTAAAGCATATTTGATGAAAATACAAAAATAAAAAGTAGCCAATGAATTAAAGTTGAAAAAACACTATAACTTCAAATTTGTTTTTACTTATGCTATATGGTTTGAATTATTACAGCTTGCATCCCAGAGAGTCCTCAACAAATTTCTGAGAAATTACAATGGGAAAATATTACATGATATTAAGTAGAAAAATTTTAGTATATATAGCTAAGCAGGGTTTATTTCCCCTAAGAATGCTCTATCTCATCTGTGTCCTAGTTACTGGAACACTACTAAGTTTGGGGATAATGATCATGTCTTGAAATAATTTAAGTTCTATCCCTTTAATGTTTTTATTATAATTTTTTCTTAATTTGATAGTCTTTTTTACACATATTTCACAGTCTTTATATATGGGCCCATAGTTGTAGTTCTCAAACAGTAGTTAATAGTGGCTCCAATTATAACCCAGAACATAATTTCCTTCAAGGAAAGTTGTCATTCTCAGCAGCAACACTTTCCTTTCAAAGAGAACAGCCTGAAGGCAAGTAGGGTGTAATTGAAGGGGAATAAAATGTTTTATAACTATTAAAATTTATTTCTGGATTACAAGATTTAATTAAATGTTTTTGCAACTCTTCAATAATTTGTGTCTAACATTCAGATTGCCAGCATTCATTCTATTAGTAATTGGCAGCCCAGTTTTCCAAAAATGGACAGAAAACTTGGATATTCTTCTCTGTATTGGAGAATCAAAACATGAAGACTAACCTATACACAAATAAGTAGAATTGTTTGCTTCCTGTAACCAATCACGGCTGTGTATCTTTTATTCTCTTCTAATATCAAGAGCTTCTATTTTTTTGTTGTTTGTTCTCACAGTGCATTTGTCACAGAAAATTGGCCAATACCATATATTAACATTCCAGTGATGAAACAGCCATGGACAAATTCAGAGGACTCTTTCAGGAAATATGGTGGATTAACTGAAGGATGTGATCATTTTTTCTCATTCCTAGTTTGCATGAAAATTGTCTCAGGAAGAATGGGTTCAGCTGCAATAGTGCCTGTCAGAGTCTTTCCATGGAAAGAGCGGATTCTCAGTGACACTCTGGTAAGTAGGAGACATTGAAATAGATTGTAGTCAGACCTTGAACTTCAAATTAGTGGACAATGGCTCTGTGGAGATATCAGCTTATTTTCTCCCTACAGAAATATTGTGCAGCCTGACAGCCAAGAGCATCCATTATTTTTAATTGGGGAGAAAAATGACACAGTTAGAGTGACATACCACATATCCATAGCCTCACTTTGTGATGGGTAAGGAATTTGCTAGCAAAGTGGACTATCGTTTTGTATTCAGTTCCTTTTCACACCAGTGGGAAGAGGTGAGGGGAGAAATGTCTAAATGTCAGACAGTCAGTGAGAGGGAGAGTAGAGTTTCTCGGCAGAGGTAATTAGATGGACCTTTTTCAACCCTGGACTGGAGAGTGAGGGCTCTTTCCAGGTAACAGTGCCTTTTGTTCTGTTTTCAAGTCATAGACTAATGTGTGTTCTGGAAAAGGAACTTTCCCCTCTGTGATTAAATATTTATCACAGCAAGAAGCTAGCAGTGGGATTAAGTGCCTCCAATTAGCCACAACAGAGGGTTGTAAGTGACGACAGAACAAGTATCAATATTTTAAAAGGGAAGGGCAGGTCAGAGCAGTGAGGTTGCCAATCTTTACATCTTCCCATTAGCCCATTACAAAGGGCTATTAACCCATTATTGTTTACTGGTAAACTTCAGCCCTTACTAGCCTCCTACTCCATTAGCAAAATTCTGGGGGTGAGTGTCAATTACAATAGAATTTAGGTATATACTCTGTTGGTTTCCACGATCTTATGAGTAAAGACTGAAAGAGCCCTTCTAAGACAAGACAGATCAGTTTCAATGTGACAGTATTTAGAGATTTTTCATTCCAAGCAAAGGGTTGGCTTAATTTCTAGGCAAAAATAATCTCTTTGAAGGCAGGTGCTATACTTTCTATGGATTCTATCACATGCTCAATGCCTACAAGGGCAGAGTTTTAGATGTAGTCAACATTCTACTCTACCATCCTGAGCCAAAGTGAAGGCAATATTCATTTTCATGGAGACACCATCTTTATATACTCCAAGGATACACAAATAGTACAAACATGACAAAATGATCAGATAGGGCCCACAAATGCAAAGGACTACAGTATGACCTTCTAGGAAAGAAGCTATGGTTTGGCAAAATTACATTTCAAAGTTAAGGTTCAACGGCATTTATGTGATATAAAATCAATAAAAACTTGTGTTTTCAGGGAGAAATCTAGACGTTTCACACTCCACATGTTGAAGTTTTTAAATTTAATTTTACAGAACTGTCTGATACTTGTATCTCTATCTATCATGAGCCCATCGTGTATCATCTTCCATAAACACGAGAACAATATCCCCTAGCTCACTGAGATAGTATAAATAATAAAGGAGAGAGCATATGTGATCACAACTCGTATTGTGCCTGAAACATAAGCATTTAATGAGTGTTTATTCCCTATTCTCCTTCCCTTAGTTTGCACTGTTAGTTCATCAGAGTATTTTTCTATAAAAAGAGCTGACATAAATGATCTGCTCTCTAATTGCCCCAAACATGGCATATCAGCTTATAGCAATGTGACAAATCAAAAAGTATTTTCTCAATTTACCATATATTCAAATAATAATAATAACAATAATAACAATAATAACAACAACAATAATAATAATAATAATAATGTCTAATTCATCTAATTTCAGGCCCCAGTTACAAATAATGGCTAGCACTAAAGTCCTGTTCTACATTCTATTTTCCCATGTTGTAATTCAAGGTAAATTTTATTAAGTCTTGAAAAACAGAATGGTAAGGTTCATACAGAGACAATCTAAAGACTTTCAGAGTCTTGAGAAGGTTTATTTCTATTTATTTTCTTTTTAGTATACTTTTCATAAGATAGATGATAACTCTTGGCTATGTTGTTAAGCTATACCTCCAAATGAAAAATTTTTATTTAAAACTCTCTATTTGGTACTCTACATTAAAATAATTATCAATTATGTTACTATCAAAATATATTTAATATATGTGTTAAACGTATGTGCTAGTTCACACTAACCTATGACTGTCAGTTGTTAGTCTTAGTTCTTGGTGTTGTGTCTGTAAAATGGCCATTCATTTCAGGTGCAACGCATGTGCCCAAGGCCAGGCTTCCCCACTTCATACCAGACTGTATGACCAGCCTATCCCTGTTTATTAATAAATGTTGCTGCACTGGGTAAAATTTGTAATAAAAGTTTCCTTCTTCATAATGCATTGTCTTCTTTCTGTTAACCCTGGAAGTTACCAACTTCTACCAAAATAGAAAATAAAACAAAAAACTAATATTGGCTGAATAGTCAAATTGACTTGGTTAATGTGTGACATAGACAAACATATATTTCCTACTTCTGCTATGCCTACTGGTCAACATTTTTTCCTGGATATTCTTTTTTGAGAGCACCACAAATATTACGGCGATGAGGATAAGTTAATATTTGTCCTGTTTAATTGGCATCACAATGGTTAACAGAGTTCCAACAAGCCTCCTTGTAAATGCACATTTGGCAGCTTTGCTCATCAGCCAGTCAGTGAGGAAAGGAGGTGGCAGTTTAGCTTAATGGCTGTATTCAGTAAACACTCAAAGAAACAGTAATGCATTGTCCAATCTGGAATGGCTCCTGTTACCAGCCCTGACTTCATATAATTCTTGGAACAGTAGATGAGTCTGCAGTTGAGATGCCTTTCAAGAAAGAATGCACAATTTAAATAAATTTAAATAAAAATAGTCTCTTAGAAGTCACAATGTATCAACTTAACTAAGAAGTCACTTTTGATCTAAACTATATGTTTTTTTTTCATAGAGTATATAAATTGAACCTGAACTGGAAATATTTATCATCTTGAAATGTTGCAGTTTGGAATCAACCTATAATATTTCACATGTTCCCTGGTTATTTGAAAATGTGAAAGATTTGTATGAGTTACAAGATGAGCTTTCAGATGCTTCACTTAGGAACAAACTACAGTGCCTGTCAGAAGGTCCTTCACAGGGCTGCTCCTCATTCTGTTACTGTGCTTGTCTGCCCAGAAGTTCTTTAACAGTCATTCTATCTAAACAAATTTTTAAAGACAAATAACAATGCTTGAGTTTAGGGACATAGTCAAAGTTACATGAACAAAAGAACAGCTGAAAGATCCGGATAGAATGCAAAATGTGGGCTTTGTTGCGTCTGTTATGCATTCTCTGAGTGGGTGGCCCCGTAATAAGCCATGCAAGACCCGTGTAAGCCTGTTCCCGGAGATCAATGCCATGACGGCAGTCATCCATCATCTCTAACGCAGGCAGGATGCAATCAATGGTAATCCATCTCTTTCCCATTGGATAATTGATTTTTTAAAAAATTTGTGGGATTGATCTTTTTTCATTTTAAGAAACTGTCATTGTATAATATAGCAATTTTAAGGATTGAGGAAAAAGGGGTTTGGTTGTTTCAATAAAATTCTAATAGCACTAGATATAATCAAACTCTCATTCATGATTAGGTCTGGAAAAAATTATGAACCTATTGTCTTGGATATATTTTCTGTTTCCCATCTTGGCTATTTTCCTTCCCTGTGAGACCATGTATAACTCCTTGTACGTGCTTACCAAGTTTTCTATTTATGTCAATTAACTTATATTAAGTTATTTGCTATTGATGATGTTTCCAATTCTGGGAACTTACACCTTCATATATTTCTTTTAAGAAATAAAATCTGTGTTAGCCCTGGCTGGCATAGCTCAGTGGATTGAGCACAGGCTGGGAACCAAAGTGTCCCAGGTTCAATTCCCAGGAAGGGTACATGCCTGGGTTGCAGGCCAGAACCCCCAGCAACCGCACATTGATGTTTCTCTCTCTCTCTCTCTCTCTCTCTCTCTCTCTCTCTCTCTATCTCCCTCCCTTCCCTCTCTAAAAATAAATAAGTAAAATCTTTAAAAAAATCTTCATTAAAAAAAAAGAAATAAAATCTTTGGTTACTTCTCAATAATTGTACCTTAGGGACAATGCTTACTGAGAACATATTATTTTTTAGCAAAGGCTTTTAAAGAGATGTAAATATTACACCACCTAGCCAGATGTCTAATTTTGCTTTTTAGCTTCATATTTTAGCACTTAATATCATGCCTCACATTCATTCTTTTGCTCATTAAGATATATTAATTTTTTATCTTCAATGTGCTGGACACTGTTCAATGAACTATGTATACATTGTCAAAAAGCATTAAAAAGCCAAGTTTCTCCCTCAAGGAACTTACTTTGCAATTTAAAGAAAAAAATACATAAATGTCTTTTGGTATTGATAGGTTTTGTAGAATATAAAGTAATCTGATCTCAGTGTGAGTGGAGACTGCCTTTGTTAGGGTCACCTTAGAAAGCCTCTTGGTGACATTCTATAAAGGAAATGGAATGTTTTGAGATTCTATAAGGTTTCTAGGGATTACATATCACCTCCTTTACTGAATAAAGTCTCCCTAAAGTATGAATTGCACCACTTGAAACATGGAAGAATTAACCCACAGTATATTTCCATTTTTGCTATGAATGTGTTTCATTTCACATCTATAGGAATTTATGTTACATTTTACTTAAACTATCATTTGGAATTCTAAAAAATTAAGGAAAGAAACAAGATGTATATATATATTTTAAAATAATTATTTATTTATTTTTAGACAGAGGGGAAAGGGAAGAAGAAAGAGAAGGAGGGAAATAGAATGTGTGGTTGCTTCTCATGCACCCCCCAATTGGAGATCTGGTCCACAGCCCTGGCATGTGCCCTGATCTGGAATCAAACTGGCGACCTTTTGGTTCATAGGCTGGCACTCAATCCACTGAGCCACACCAGCCAAGGCAGAAACAAGATATGTTTTGACATTTGCTATCATGTTTGCCATTTTCAATACTCTTTTTTTCCTTAAACATTCAAGCTTCCATGTAGTGTCACTTTACATCAACCTGACACATTTCTTTTAGTATTTCTTTTTACCGTAGTCTTACAGATGACAAATTCTTTCAGCTTTTGTCTATTAGAAAATATTGAATAGAGAATTCTGAATTGACAACATTATTTTTTTCCCATTTCAGCTCTGTTCACAGGTCTTTTCATCACCTTCTAGACTTCATAGTTTTCAGTAAGGAATTAAACATTACTCATTTTGTCATTCCCATATATGCTACTGTGTCAAGCTGTTTTTAACATTTTCTCTTTATCTTTTATTTTCAACAGTTTTTTTTTAATTTTCTACTTATGTTGGCTGAGATTTTTGGATTTGTAGGTTGCTGTTTATTAACAAGTTGGAAATATTGTGATCTATTTAGTATTTTTCTCCTTTCATTTAGACTTGAAGTACACATGTTATACTGCTGAAGTTGTTCTATATTTAACTGAGGCTTTGTTCATGTTTTATAAGTTGTTTTCTCTTTCTTCAGGTTGAGTATTTCTATTTTTTAAACTGATACTCCCCGCTCTTGCCATTTCTAATTTTTTGTTAAACTGAGTCATTTTTAATATCTGACAATATGTATTTTTCTGGTCTAGAATTTCCATTTGCTTTTTTTATAGTTTCTTTTTCTTTACTGAAAATCATTATTTGTTCACTTATATTTACGTGTTTCTTTAAATCCTTGAATTCATTTATAATAGCTGTTTTGTAGCATTTGTTAATTCCAAAATTTGTGTCATCTTGGAGTCTACTTCTATTAAATGTTTTTTGTCTTAATCAGTGGTCATGTTTTCCTACTTCTTTATATTTTTTTCTTCTTCTGTTATACTAGATGTGGGAGAAATTAAATTATAGGGAGTCTGCATTACTGCATCATGTTGCCTTCCTTTCTAAGGGTTTGCTTTTCTTCTAATAAACAACTAAATTACTAGTGGCTTTTTAAAAAATCAACTCAGGCTGGGTTTTTATTGCTTCTTTAACCATGTCTCTCTTTACCCTCATTAGTTTTATAGTACAGACCCTACTCTGGACAGTAATCCTTACTCATAAAATTTGCCCTTCTGGGATCTCAAGACAATGTCCAATGTGGCATTTCTACTCAGACTGGGCAGAACATTTCAGCATATCCTGCCCTAAAGCACTGCCTGACTTCAGGCATTTCATTTCCATTTTCCATCCACCAGGGTCTGATTTCTGTAAGACTTTGAAAACTAATCTAGGCCTCAACCAATGATACAAGTGCAGTTCCACATAGACTTCACTTTGCTCGCTGCCACTCCATTTTTTTCTGGTAATAGTACCAGAAATGCCCCACAAATTCCATGGACCTCCACAGTCCTGAACTGTGATTTCTGTCTGCTTAGCTTAGGTGGACATAACTTAGTTATCTTAGTTAGAATTTTGATTTCTGCTTAGACTCCATCTTCCTGTATCATGGTCTAACAAGTTCCCCAAAACAGAATGTCTTCTACTGTCTTTTGAGAAAAAAAAAACAAAAACGGAATAGCTACAGTAGTTTACATAATATATATAACTCTCTGAAAGTACTTTGGGCTTTGCTTCCATTAATAGTAGATTTTAAGAGGAAGTCTTGTTAACACTTCAGGATATCTATATATTTATATCTCTCTATATCTATCTGTATGTCTATATATACTTCAGATATATATGCAGATATATATTACATAGGGAATATATGTGGATATATATTATGCATCAGATATATATGTGCATATCAGATATTTAAATTACAATACTTTATTTGTAAGTAGTTATTAAATGAGGACAATAAAAGTATTCATTAGGACATCTTGAATTACCTTGAAGGTGTCTTCTACTTCAGCGTAAAACAGAATTCCTAATTATTTTGATGTCAGGGAGCTGAACCTACTGTATTGGCCAGGGATTACCCAATTTGCTTGGGCCAATCAGAACACACATCTGGGTTTAAGAGTGAGGCTCACCTACCCTAAAACATCTATTATGCATGAATGAGAAATGATATTTGAAAGAGAGTTGAGTTACTATGAGGAGTGAGAATACAAATGTTGGATTGTTAATTTTGTCCAATACAAAGTATTATATAGTTTGTCTGTATCATCTCATTAGAACTGAAGAAGTGGGAAGTATGCTTGCAATGCTAGAGATGAGAGGGCAAACACATATTTTACTTTCTATATTAAAAAATAAATAGTGATACTTAACAATAAAATGTCAAGTGTTTTAGCTAGAATGTTTTAGTAGATACATATAAATGCCCATTTGTAACTACTATGAATCACAAAAGAAAAACTGATTGTTAATTAAGACAACATTGTTATAGGTATTCTAGAATTCTGGCAAACATGTTTAATGTTTTTACTATTACATAGAAAATATAGTGATTTTTATGTTCTTTGCACTACAGGAATCTGTTTTCAGTTATACTCTACAGAAAATTATTCTAACCACCAAAAATTATGGAATCTACTTCCATTTTAGGTACAGAAGAAGAACACAGACTTATAAGGTCAAACGACAAAAGATAGATATAGAACATTGAGGTAAGACAGAGGTTCTTACCTCAGTGTCAAGCGAAGACACATGAAAGTCATTCCTAAGGCATTAAGCAAGCAGGCAGCCAACACATCACAGAGTATTCTAGAGGGACAACAAAACTTTCTGAGAAATGCAATGATAATGCATGGAGTAAACTTTAAACATACCCATTATTTAAGATCAATAATTTTATATAAAATGAGTAAGGATTGTGAACTGGAAAATTCCAGACCCCAAGGACAAGAACAAGCTGGACAAAATAGTCATGGTTTTAGATCCCAAGACATCAAATAGAGTGTTGTTTTAACAAATATAATTTATTGTCAATGTGTTACTCATTCAAATTGAACTGAATTTTTATAGTTTTTCAAGGTGGATTTAATATGTCTAAAACATTCATGGATATGAGCATATGCAAATATACTTACTCACTTGCAAAAATCATTCATAGAGCACTTACTGAGCACCTATGAGCACAAATCCTATGAAAAGGTTGAGTGAAGCCAATCCCTGTTATCCTAGAGGAACATCCCCACTGCTAATATGTTACAAATAGCTCCCAGAGTCATTCAGGTTAACAGCCTTCTACTGTGATAGACATATTAACATTTTTCTTAATAAAACAAATTACTCCAATAGTGATTAAATTTTTGGCCTTCTGATTCTCCCCTGCTCTGAATACTCTCGTGAACCCGTGTATCTGTAGGATACTGAAGATCTGCAAGACACTGTTAGTGTGCTAAAGAACTATGCAGTTTATGTTGGTGGGCTGGAGAGGCCATCTCATTAGTATCTGAATCCACTCCTGCTCCAGCTTCCAAGTGTCCTCCCCCAAATATTTGAGGTCTTCCTGTGGGAGTATCATAGGCACCTTTGTTTGAAAAATGTCAGGTGTCATCATTCTTAAATAATTAGATCTGCTAACTCTGGGGAAATAATCTCTAAGTACTTTCTAACTACCTTACTAAATATTTGACATTAATTTAACACTATTATCAATAATTCTATTTTAGAATTAAGCAAAATTTATCCAAATTCTCTAACTAGTGCTCTACAGTTTCCTTAACCTCCATGGTTGTATGGTTTTTTGAAAGATAATCCTTGGGTCTCTATTCCCTCATTTAAAAGTAAAAATAATTTTCCTATCTTTTAAGGCTGTTGTGCAGTTCAAATAAGCTAATTCATGGAACATTCAGAATGTTACAGTCATATAATTAGTGCTCAATATGGAATAGTCAAGTGGCCATGTTATGTAGCATCCAAATAGAAACAACTTTGAGAGTAAAGAGGTACTATTAATAATATACAAAAACAACAGGTATACACAGGGAACCACCCAGAGCAAATGGGAATGGGTGGTCATCCTGATTATTAGCTATAATTAACTAACAAATCATGTCCTACAACATAGTGTTTATAATTCAGTATTCCTGATTAAACATTTTTAAGTCTAATGCCTATTTATTTTCTTCCCCAGTATGAATGTGAGTGGATGGTAGTCCTTCTGACTCACTTGCCAAGAAATGTTTACCTACTGCCTGTGCCATAACATGGAAGATCATTATTTCTTGTACCACTAAGGTAAAGAAAGCCCTCAGTTCTGGAGTAGTCCATATTGCAACTGCTTTACTTGCAGATCATTTTTGTTTTCAACTTTCAACATTTTTCTATATGTAATGTAACATCAACACTTCTTTAATTCACATGGCTTTGTCTACATGGATAGTAAGTGGATAAGTACTCAAATCTCATTGTCACCATAGCTAATTCCAACATACAGTGAAATGAAAGAGGTACGAGTCAGCACAACCTAAAGAATATTAGAAAGTCCATCATTGTATTATATTCCACCTATAATTCCAAGAAAGTCTTATAGGGTAGGATTGGAGATTTAGAGTCTATTTCTTCTCCAGTCGTAACACTTTGAGAATAGTCTACCACAGATCAAACTCTGATAATTCAAATTTACTCTTTCCTTCCACCCTACACTTCCAGCTCCAGCACTCTACAGACTCCCAACACTGTGGTTCCCTGGTTCCAAACCTGTGGTTTTCCCAATATTGCACTGATACTGATTTTATACCCAGATTATTAATGGTGCCTTTATTTATACACTGTGAGCTGGCTATCCTTCCAGCCCTTCCATCTCCCATTATCTAGACTTTAGGAGACCACCAAGGTCTGAAGTAGCAATGGAAGGGATTGGACATATTGAAGGAGATTGGGCTTCCAAAGTGGGGCAGAATTTGAACATGTTGAAGTAAAAGAGAGGGATTCCTAGAGAAATATTGCCTTGCAGTACTGATAACAGCATGCATTGTATACAGTGGAGAGTAGGTTGATAATATTAAGTTGGACATTAGTGAGCAGGAGAATACATGTTTATCCAGGTAAAGTTTGATTATACAGGGACTTAAAAAAAAGGTCGGATTTAGTACAGCAAGACACATATTTGAAAGTTGCTGCACTCTGTAAGAAGACAATTATTTTTTTAACTCTATTTTTATTAAAAAGGCAATTGTTATCTCAAATCTTAATTCAAGGGCATTGAGAATTACTCCTTTGTGCATTTTCCTATAATATACTTTCTGTTTTCTTTCAGCCAATTATCTTTAGCTTATCCTTAATACTTATTTCCATGTTCCTGTAACTTATATAACATATACTTTGTCCTTAGTATTCTTAGTGCTAAACATTCATGTCAGGGAAAAGTGCTAGAAAATAAAGATGTTAATTTCATAATTTCAATGTAGCTATTTTTTCAATATTCAATTTACAGAGAGAGTTTTACACAAAAGTACTGATTGAATATCCATCTGGTAAGTCTTTAGCATTATCTAATTTCTTTTCACTGCATGTGAAGCTTCAGAGACACCTCAGGGACTGTTTGTACGACATCGTTGCTGCAGGCCATGGAAAATTCTGTGCACTGCTTTCCATACATGCTTGGTTACAGCTGGTTCTGATTTGTGTGTTTGGGGGTTTTTCAATGCAATTACTGCCTACTTCATATATACCAAATGAATTTTCCTTTTTCTGTTTTAGCTGAAGGTTTTTAAACCAGAGTTTGAAAAATGTGAATAGACTGTTTAAAAAATAAAAATGCCCAGATAGACTGAAGGAAACTCAGAAAGACATAGAGAACCTTAGTGTAATGTTTTTTCAAGCAGAAACTATCATAAAAAAATCTATTTCTTTTTCATGTTCAAGGTTCTATTAGAGTCCTTTGTGAGTATGTGCACTTCTGTCTCATGTGTTTCATTGGTGAGAATAATTATTTCCCATTTCTGCAGAAAGAACTCTCCCACCAAGAGCCTGATGTATTCTGACCGGACCTGATAGATCCATCATATTCCTAGATCAATGTGGGCCTCAGTTTTGCAGTCACTGTGGCTTTTGTTCAATCTCAGTAATTCTCAGACTGACTACCCATAAATGCAGTGAGGAGGAGCCAATTATCCCATACAGCCACTGGCTTGTTATTGCCACATACAGTTATTGGAAAGGAGATGTGCAGCATAACCCCAGGGAGGGCACCAAAAGGAATGGCTTTTTTCATCATTGCAGTCTCAATAAAATCAGAGAGTACTCCATCAGCAGCTTTTTAAATGAAGGTTTATATCACTTTACTGAAAATATGTGCAAAATGCATGGCCACTGACAGAAAAAGCCTGTGCCTTCCACATATGCAAGCAAGATATTCCATATATTAACTTTATTCTCCCTTCTGCTGAAGATACTGCTGACAGCAAGTGAAATACACTCAAATGCATTGGCTCTTTCAATGCTATTGCAAGAACACCTGCAAACATAATGCTGGATTTGTGCTTGGGAGACAGGCTGTACTGTTTTCTGACATGCATGCATTTAGCACAAGCAAATGCTAAACAATCAGGCATTAACAGTATGGTTAGTATGTCAGTGATATGATGCCTTTCACTTAACAACTATGTAACAGGCATTCAACTTGCTCACTTCCAGATTTCCAAATGAATATACCAATTGAATATAAATTAGAAAAAAAAACACTTGAAATGAAAGAAGAGAAATTCAAATGCCAGGAACTTGCAAGCATTTCTGCTGGATCCACTTTGTTAAAGACAGTGTTGAACTGAAGAGTCAGCTGTGACTCCTCTCCAGTGAAGCACCTGTGTGCCAGGGAAACTGAGTGGGAAAAACCTGGCAGAATGCTCCTGATGTTCTTGAACAAAGATATGTGAAAGCTTGGGGTGTGTATGTGTGTGGTGTGTGTTGTGTGTGATGTTTGGGGAACACATGTTGTTGGGACATGAGGAAGTGGGAGTTCTGAGGGAGAACACCTGGTCCCAACAGGACTCTGGGAAGGAGGTCTAGTTCTAGATATTATCAAGCCTTGGGCTATGGAGGCACTTGTCACCTGTTTACACCTGATGTGGCTCTGCATTCCAGACAATTATAGTGGTTCTACCAGGGCTGACTATGAGAGAAGGAAGTCATGTCAGGGAGAAAAACAAACCAGACACTGTACCAGAACAGAGAAGAAATATTTCAACACAAGGAAAAAAAAATCGCCATTGCGGTATTTGCTCTTCATTGGGCTCCCTCCCTTCTCTTTCAGCTTCTGCACCTACTGGATCTCTGTGCAGGTACAGGAAATAGTGTGTTAATTCTAAGTTTCACATTTTTCACATTATTTGAGATTGATTTAGGAAAAGACTTACACCAATTTTGTGCAAAACATAGCTCAAACTTTATAAGAAAATGAAATAATTTTTAAGTTAATAAAATACCTAATTCTGTGCATCTAAAAGCTTCTGCAATTAAGAAATATAAAGGTACATGGAGAATCAGCTATCAGTTATTATATTCCATTTACATACTTTCTCAAAAAATAAATGCCATATGGGTTGAGACATTAAATATAGAAAAACAATAAAATAGCAGGGAGAAAAATTCCTTTGTAAATATAAAAGTGAAGGGATAAACCTACTGGTAAATACAACCACATAATTGAAAATACCTCAAATCACGTTAATGCATTTTTTAAAACTTGGAAATAATTGTAACGTAACTGATGAAAAGTAATTGATTCTCTCAATATACAACAAACTTGTTCAAGGTCAGAAACAGAAAATGCATAAGAGAAGTACAAATGAACTGTAAGTACACACAAAGAAACACATACACACATATTTTCCCACCCTGTAACTAAAGAAATACAAATTAGAATTAAAAACCAATATATCATCTCTTAAAGTGGCAACACTATTTTCTAAATTACAATAGGACTGGACAGAGTGGTAAAAGAGCCATTCTCAGTATCCTTGGTACCATCTTTCTGGAAAGCAATTTGGCTATCATAGAAGGCATTACAAATGTGTATGCCAAATCAGATATGAATACAAAAATTTTTATAGCAGGACTTCAAGATGTTGTTTACAATAGAAAAAAATATACCAAATGCTAATGGTGTTAGTGGTCAAAAATCCATACAGAATATTATGCAATTATTAAGATGATTTCTTAAATTATTTGATGATAAATAATTATGCTCACAATAAATTATGAAATAAAAATCAGAATAAAACATGCCATTTTATCCAAGTTTTTTAAAAGAATAAAAATGTGAATGATAAAATTGCACAGACCTTGAAGGGAAGTAGGGTAGTAGTACATGTGAACAATGATGTCCTTATGGATATTTCCTTTGGTATTAGAGGTATTGATTGAGTTATTCCTGCCTTACTTACATACAAACTTGGTTTAATTTTTTCAGATACTCAAAGCCTTTAGAATTGTGCTGTCCAATGCTTCAGTGTGGTGGCCACTCACCTCAGGCAGACACTGAGCACCAGAACTATGGCTAGTGGGAATGAGACGTGATCAACTTTAAGATATATACATATTTCATTGATTCTCAGCCTTTTGGCTGAGATCATGTGTAGTATAATATATACCTATTTCAAAGACCTAAAAATACTAAGTATCTCTTTAATAGATTTGAATATTGAGTATATTAAAATGTTATATAGTCAATATTAAAATTTTCAGCTTGTTCCTAACATATACCAGTATATTTAACAAAGATTAATAAGCACAATATATTAAATTTTTAACTATATGCTAGACACTTTTTAGAGCATTCCTGTTCATTCATTTAGTTTTCACAACTGTGAATTTTATTTTCTTACAGATGAAGAATTTTGTATTCCCTTTATGTATGGGACAACAAATCTGATCCCAGAGACATAAGACTTGCCCAGAATCAGACTAGTTAGACATGAAGAGTAAAAATTAATAAAATAACCTATGATTGCTGTAGAGATAAATTTGGTGTAATGCTACAGTGTGGTGGCCACTTGCCACCATACTTTTACATGGCCAGTTAAATAGCCAATTAAAATGAACTTCACCTTATACAATTGTCTAACCACTATGCTATACACTTGAAATTAAGGCAAAATAATGTTGAATATAAACTGTAACCAAAAAAAATTAAAAAGGAAAAACACAGAAAAAAGTAGAATGGCTGTTAGGTTTTTAAAACACTTCAGATACAACTATAACCAGCACATGTTTATTGGAAGTTTAACATAGCAAATTTGCTAACAATTACAAAATCAATTTGGATACAGTTATAAACTTAAATCATGGCCTTTGTAAATATAACATCCTGAGTATAACCAACATCTGTTGATTAAATTTATTTCATCAATTTAATGAGATAATAGTGGCATACTAATTGTACAGTGGAACTTGAATAAGTGAATGGAAAAGTTGGCATCCAAAACAGCTTCTTACTGAATGTGATATGAGTAAATGGACTCATGTAAAATGTATATTTTTAAATTGAACAAATTAATGTTACCTGTTTCTTATTTCTTTTTTTCAATCACGACACCAGCAGCTTTGCAATTACACACATGGATTGCATTGCCTTTCCAGTGGGCAGCTCTGTTCCAGAATGGGATGGCTTCCGCTGACCTTCCGCATCTCCTGAACATTCTCCGGCACTCGGCATTCTCTGTTAAAGTAGCTTTCACCTCAGGGCAGGTTCTGTAGCTAAGGAGATAGTCACAGGAGCTGTACAGGCAAACATTTTTAAATTAAAATTACTTTTGAGAAGTTGTTACCCCTGTCCTCAGGATTAGGTAATATTGTTTCATGGAGTTGCTCAAGAGAATGCCAAGTAGAAAATCCTGTAATGAAAAGTATTACACCGAATTTATCTCTACAGCAGCCATAGGTTATTTTATTAATTTTTACTCTTCATATCTAACTAGTCTGATTCTGGGCAAGTCTTATGTCTCTGGGATCAGATTTTTTTTTTCCATCCGTAAAGGGAATACAAAATTCTTCATCTGTAAAAAAATGAAATCCACAGTTGTGAAAACTAAATAAATGAACAGGAATGCTTAAAAAAGTATCTAGCATATAGTTAAAAATTTAATATATTGTGCTTATTAATCTTTGTTAATTTTACTGGTATATGTTAGGAACAAGCTGAAAAGATTAAATAATCTGATCAGAATGTAAGAATGCATTTATCAGATCACTAGCCCTGGACAGTTTAAACAGCACAGGCCAGGGAATCAGACTCCCTGGCACCAAAACTGACTCTGGATCCTAACAGCGTTCACCTTGGGAAAGTTCGCAAAGTCTCTGTGTTTCCTCTTCTGCACAATGGAGTAATACAATTTGCAGGGGAGTTGGAAATATAAAAAGCTTAGGTCAGTGCCTTGGACAGTGAAATAGTTTAATTATTGTTATCTATTATCATTGTGGCTAAAATTGCCAAGAAATTCCCATACTTTCAGGTAAAACAAACCAAAGAATTAGAAAACATTTGGAAATATATATTCTATTGCAAAAGTATAAAATTCTTCTTGGCGGTTAATGAGCCTCAGCATTTCTGAAGGCAGGAAGATCAGTAGCCTAGAGCAGTATTGCTCAGGCCCTCCATTGTGCCAATAAATTCTCTGCGACCTTGTTAAAATGCAGACTCTGATTCAGTAGGTCTGGGGTGGAATCTGATTGAGATTCTAAATATTTAATAAGCTCCCATGTGATGCTGCTGCTGCTGGTTCAGCCACCACATTCAGAGTACCAAGGGGTAAGAGCAATATTGTCTACTTCCTCAGCAGGAGTAATTGAGGTGCAACATCACAGAACGAGTGTCAACCTAAGTGCAGGAGACAACGATCCTTTTTGTTTTTCACGCTGACAAGTAGCACAGGATAGATTAGCTTCTTTCTCCTTTAATTGAATTCATCTCATTAAATTAGGGGTCAAGCAACATCCCCTTTATAGAGATCATGATTCTTCAGCACAAACAGTTTGACACTTGCTCTGGGTTTCATGACACACATCATAAAGAATAAACAGGCCTTTCAAAATATAGTTTTCTAGAATAAACAACTGTCCTATCACTATAGATAAATGGCTCCTTCTTTGCTGAGCTTTTTATGGACACCAGTTTTTCAGTGAAGAAAATTTCCTTTTAATATTGGTGTGAAAAGAATTAAAATTACAAATGAATGGTAAATAATATCAGATGCTTTTAATGCAACTGTGCATTTCCTCAAATATTTTATTATGGAAAGTCAGATTTACAGACTTCTCTACTGCTAAGCCCCTCTTGCATTCTTTGAAAAAACTTGTGCCAGTATTTTGCTTGGCTTGGTTTTGATAGTAAGGTTACAAAAGCTGTATAAAATCATTTGGATGGGTTCCCACATTTGCCATTCTCTCAATGAGCTTAGGCAGGATTACTCTCCTGAGTGTCTCCTTTTCTGTCCTTTTCCATCATATAAATATCTTCAATGCCTTAGAATACTCTGAAGTTCATGGGCTTTTGTTACATTCTCTACTTTTTAAAAAACATACATTTTTCATAAACTTCAGCTGCTACTGTGTATCATAGTGTCAATAAAACTTTATTCCAGGAGTTAGCATTGTCTCATTGATAACGAATACATGTGAATAAATATTTAGATAACTATACATTTTGTAGTCATGGAGTTTGACTTCCCATCATTACCTTAATTTACTCTCTCAAAATACATGCATGACTGACGTGTCCCCTAGTAGATGTAAATGTCAGTTATCTTAAACAACCATGGAAAGCATCACAGGTGAAGGAAGAATTCTTATATGATAGGATTACAGGGAGGTCAGTTGCTGAAGGAGAAATAGCCCAGGAGTCTGTGCTTCTGGATTTTCTATAACTCTAATATTTACCGTTAGTTATTAATTGTCCATGTTCTACAGCTTTATGTTCATTAACAATTTTATTCAATCCTCACAATAACCCTGAAAATAACTATTTTGACTCTTGTTTTATATGAATCTGAACTTCTGAATGGTAATTTCCTTGGGTCAGATAGCATATGAGTGAAGGGGTAAGGCTTTCAATTCAGATCTGGCTGACCCCGAAATCCAGAAACATTTCACCGTGACATGCTCTTTCTTATAAATGAGCTGGGACCTCAAAAAACCCATAATTTATTTATAAAAAAATGTGTATTTATTCTAAGATGTTTAAACTTCAGTCACCTTCAAAGTACTCACCGTTTGATGCAATACACCTATTGAGATGTTTTTTCCACTGTTCAAAATAGATTGTGAATTCCTCGATTTTGAATCCTTTTAGTGCTTCTGCCATTTTTATTTCACCTCTTCCACATCAGCAAAACATTTCCTTTTGAGGGCTTTGTTCATCCAAGGAAATAAACAAACAAAAAAGTCACTCGGGTGAGATGGGGTGAAAAGGGAGGGTGGGGGATGGAGGTCATGCCATTTGGGGTCAAAAATCTGCGAACACTCAGTGCAGTGTGGGCAGGTATGCTCATAAATCACCCATCATGAAATGGGCAAACCTTCTGAAAGTCTTCCAAAACTGAAGCCAAATGCAGCCTCTCACAACAACACTGGTTGGTACACTGATATGGGTGGATTCCTAGAACACTTCCCTTCCCTAGCAAGGGAAGCCTATAATACAAGGGGTCCTCCTCCAGAAGATAATTCTGGGGTTTTGGGGGAGTCCCCTTCATAGTTTCCAACTCACTGTAGACAGAACTTCAGTTCTCTCCCAGAAGCCCAAGAATCTATCTTGTCCCAGATTCTGGGGGAAAAGCTTGTGAACTGGGATTTGTTTTTGTCATGTCTATTTATTTATTTTCATTGTTCAGCCTCACTCTTCATGTTATTATCATTTCTAGATCACTATAAACCCACAAGCAAGTAAGTGAAAGGTTGTTTAAAATCAGCATGGTCATTTTGCATTCACTGATTCTGCTACTTGGTTTTTCACTTAACACACATTTCTAACTGGCAAATTCTCCATGTTTAAATCGTGAAGTCCTCCCTCTTTTATCATACTTAAAATGCTGAAAGCTAAAAAATACATTTCTCTAAAATGAATAATAACTACATATAAATGACAAAAGAAGAAACATTAGAGAACTAAAATAATTTCAATATGTAAAACTCATTTAGAATATAAGCTTGATCTAAAAGAACAAAGGTATTGCTTCTGCCATGAAAAATGGCTTTGAACATCACAAATATTTAACCTGCCTCTTCTGTAATGTGTTTTCTAATTTCAAACGCCATTGCATTTTTATTCCAGCCAATTTCCATACTATAAATGTCAGTCAACATAGGCTGGTTATGCCTAAGTATGATTTAAAAAGAACCTTAACAACAGTAAAAGTCATGTCCGTATTTTCATTATGCATTTGAGCCTTTGGTTCGTAAATATTCCCTCTGAGCTAATATTTTAAATTCAAGGTCATATACAGGGGATTTTTTCCTTGCTAATTAGAAAATAGATTACTCTACTTGAAATTATGTAGGTGGAAATTCTTCCCTGAGGAATTTATCTCTTTCAGATGTGTTTGATCATGTTCAATATTTTTTTAACTATATTATATTTGCTTTTCCCTTCTTACCTACCAAATATGATGCATGGAATACTTAAGGATTTGGCTTATTATTCTGATATCAGCAATAAAGTTATATTAAAAATAATGTACTAGAAGTCTTTCACCTGCACACAATTTTCCTTATTAGATTTGCTTGTTATTTCACTTGTCAAATTTCATGTCTAATGTTCTCTCTGTATATTTATAAAAATACTTTATTGCAGATGAGTCTAATCACTATGTAAATTAGGTAATTATTTGGTGAATATTAACATTCTTTCCTGTACAAAATAATACATATATTTTGAATTTTCTTTCCTTGCTTTTGGGAGAATATACCAATTAAAATAGTTATTGAACTCTTATTTGCATGCAAATGAAGCAAGTGAAGTAGCATATCAAGATATGCAAAAGTATATTTAATTTTCAATTTCAAATATATTTTTTATTAGTTAGACTACATCATTTTCAATGTAATTTTCTTCTGGCATGTTGGAATCATGTATCATAAAAAGCTGTTCTGATAACCACTTACTTGCATGGACTTTTATCTTTCTGGACTCTTCTATGGCAAGACAAAATAAATGTCCCTTAAAAGAGGAAAAATCAATGTGTTGCCAAATAATATGATTAATAAATAGATGACATCTAGAAAGTATTTAATATCATATTGAATGAGTGGTTTGAAAAGGTAAGTTTAAAATAATTATAAAATAATTATAAATATATTAGTTATTCTACCACTCATAAACATATTATTGGACATAGAACTATATCTGAAAGAAAGTGATGACTGTGTCCCTGGGTAACTTGTGAGGTTACCAACTAAACTGAATATTTTCTTATAAAGATAAAAACAGATATTTTGATATTTCTATAACTATACATGATACCTAAAGAATAAAATATTTAGATTTCAAATGTTATAAGTATATAAGAATAAGAGTACCTCTTGACATATGAAAGAAATTAAAGTAGTACTGTACAATACACAATGAGTGATGAACTGAGGAATGTTATACTCCGAGGTGTTAGGGAGCATAAATACAGGGTCTAGTACAAATAACCCCCTTTTTTATTACTAAACCTTTTACTACAAAATCATAAGCATATAATTCTGTAACATAACAATATCATACTCAAGCACACATATGACATTTTAGGTGAAGTGTTCAAATTAAAACTATGAATTATTATACCTATATTATTACCCTACCAACCATACTGAAGCTGGTATTACTTCTGTTGAATCCAATATATTCAGGATAGGAGTAATCTTTGAATCTATCTTTTGATAATGGCAAAAATTGAGGGTGTGTTTTTCACTCTTGCAGACTGATGGCACAGAGTACAAACACTCACACACATTCTGTAGCTTTAGTATCAGACATCAAAATCAGGCTAAGTTCATTGTCTGGACTTAGTGAGATATTCTTTATTTCCTTAGATTGAGACAAACGGGTAATAATTAAAGATTAAAATCTATTTCAAATCATAAATCACTTTTTGGAAATTGGGTGCAAGTTATGATTAACTCTCATTGTAATGGCACCTACTAAACAGGATAAAAATTATTTTCAATATATTTTAGTCAGTGAAGTATCCTATTTTGTCTTTGCTATCAGCCTCAAACTAAACACTTTAAAATTTTATTTAAAACTTGCACCCTTCTCTGGCTTCTCTTAGTGAATAGGATTCTGTTCTCTGACTTAACTACTTTGTTCATGTTACCTGAATTCTGCACCCTTTCCTGATGCCTGTGGCCAATCACAGCATGGTAGATACCTCTCCTGGTCATAACAAATGCGCTTGTCTTTCCACCAGGGTCTGGAGGACAGGGTTGAATCTCAGCTCTGTCTGAAATAGTTATTTTATGGTAAATACTAGAGCTCTGTAATTTTCTTCTTGTACATTTTTACTTGATTGTAATCCCAACTTGTGGTAATTGAAAAAAATATTATCCTAGTATATTAATTAGGTTTATGTATTATTCAGCTCTACATACAGGTAAGTTGAATGGCTCATAAAATTTCCATACAGAAGATATGGTTTATTTAAAACATGGAATTTTAATATCTCTAACCCGTGTCATGACAGGCAAGCCCCCTCTTACTTTTGCTCATTACAATATATGCCTCTGCAAGCAGCACTGCTCAGAGTTGCAATTTCAGACAAACTATTTTTAACTGTTGCATTAATGCCTGTATGACTCCATCACCTGATGCTTCTCAAAGGCAGAGTTGGGGCTTCTGGTTGCTCACCATTATATTACTGCAGTCTGGCATGCAGTCAATGTTGAATGAATTAATTATTGAATTTCAGTTTAAATCAATTAGGTTTAAATTTAGTTCAAACACTTAATAGCTGTGTAATTCTAGCCAAGTCATAAAACTACCTATGTCTATTTCTTGCTTTTCAAAATTATGGGGAGCCATAAAAATTCATGAATGAGAAAAACACAGAGATGTTAGTCATTTTAATTACATGGTAATAATGAATAATGCAAAGCTTGTTATGAACGTAATCAAATACAACTTACTTATTTTTGGTTGGCCTGTTTATTATTCCTTTTGCCACAGTGAATTTGAAACAGAACCAGCTTTCTCTGAATGTGCACCATGCTCGCACCCTGACATTAACTAGCAGAAATTTAGAAGTGGTCAAGTTAACCATAGAGCAATAATATCTATTTCTTTGCTAAAACATTTAAGAAGTTGTTTTAAAGAAAGAACAAACTGATACTACGAGTGTGCTAGTACAAATAAAAAATTTTGTGTCCTAGATGGGATACTGCCCAGGAGCCCACTCTGCAAAACTACAGTTGCTGATGAGATTATATGGAAGGACCACAGGCCAGCTGTGACAGGGTGCTTGCTAGAAGAGCATGTGCAGAGCCAGTCAGGCCCGGAAGCAGGATTCCAGACTTGAAAACCGGGCCTCTGCAGGAAAATAAGGCCTGTAACAAAAATCTTCAACACTACTCTTGAGCCTATTCCCAAAACTTTAGTTTTTCAGTTAAAATGTGTAGAACATTAAGGAACAGAAAAGAAAGGGCTAACCTGGGACAATATGAGAGAATAGTGATGAAACAGGAGTATTTCCTGAAATGACAAAAAATAGCAGACAATAGAAATATTAATGGAAATGTTTTGGCCTGAATTGCATTGTCTCAAAATTCCTATCTTGAAGCTCTAACCCCTGGTGTGTTTGCATTTGAGAAAATTCTTCAAAAAGATACTGAAGCTTAAATAAAGACATATGGGCAGGGCCCTGATCTAATAGGACTGGATTCCTTAACAGAGAGAAAGAGGGACTAGAGCTCTTTCTCTCTCCTTGCGAGGGCAAAGGCAAGGCCATGACTGTGGACATCTACAAGCCAGGGACAGAGAGGCTTTGCCAGATACCACCCCTGCCAAAACCTTCATCTTGGACTTTCAGCATCCAGATCTGGGAGAAAATACATGTCTATTGGTTAAGCCACCCAATTTGTAGTATTTTGTTAGGGCAGCTGTAGTGAACTAATATAAAAAATGCAAATTAATTTTTCCATGTTTAAATAAAAATAACTCATATTTCTGGATAATTTACTAAGTATAGCGCCTTATTATCAAATGAATATAGTGAATAAGGTAATGCATTTCAAATCATTTTTATGTAACAGTAAAAAGAAACAAAATATTGCGGCAAGTGAGGGTTCTTAAAATTTGAGCAAAGGCTGTTTCTCTGTTTTCCTATATTTCCTCTGATGTTATGCACAGCATTCTGTTTTCACAAAGGCTTTAGTAGAAATCCACGAGATGCACTGAATTGGTAATTCATGGATCCCAGGTCTAGTTTAGGCTTTGATATCGCCTGGGAGATCATGGGCATATCATTTACCTTTCTGAATCTCAGTTTCCTTATTTTAAGAGTAGTTGGATTAGACCAATATTAACATTGTGTGATTGGGTTTTATTTCAACTTGGCAACAAAAACATCTATGATGTAATGTACAGGGTGAGGCAAGAGTATGTTTGCAGTTGATCATATGGAAAATAATATAATAATTAATAAATAATAATACAAGAATAAACTTTGTGTTTGGCATACCACAACTGTAAACCTACTTTTGCCACACTTTGTATTTGGGGAAGGGTGAGTCAAGCAAAGTTGAATAGAATTCTCTATGTAGAACTTCTCAGAGCATTTTAAATATCAGTGTGTGGTACAAACTTCCAAGAAGAGGATTCCACATACAGGATTCCTTGAGTGCTCTGTCCATACAACACTGGACAGAGGTTACTCCTCACTATGATCTACCCCAAGGCCCAGACTGTAAGATTCTTTGACCATTATGTTTTCAGGTCACACAATGAGCCTCCTCATGTGTCTTTGGCTGTTCATTCTCTAAAAGGAACGATGAAGGTTCCTCTAGAAAATTTACATCCTAGAAAATGTGTTTTAAGGAAAGACAACTATTCTTTATGACCCAAGGAATATGTGTTTAAGGAAGAGCTGGTGGAGGATTTGAGATGTATATTTTAGTTCCATACACTAATCTTTCTATTCTCAAGAAAATGTTCTGTTGGTCACAAGAATCAGCCCTATTTCAACCTCTTGGATTTAACATTGCTTCTTTACTAACGTAACTGTGTTATTTCATTTTATTTATTTATTCTTGTTCTTTAGCATGGAATAATATACTCATGTAAACAATGAAACTGACTCCAAAATTATTTTGAGAGGAAATACACGAAATAATGGGCAAGTGACTATAAATAGGAATCCATCAGGATGATGTGAGAGTGACTGAGGTGCAGCCATGACTCATTCCCAGCATCATGAACACTGTTTGACTGGAGGAATAATTACTGGCTTGTCATAAAAATATAATGTGCAACAGTTAACTGCTTCCTTAGGATTGGTGCTGTGCAGTATAATACAGCTCACTTCATTTAATCTACATTAAATGGTGCACAATTTACTAGGTTTTTTTATAATTTCTTTTCTTAGGCTTAGCAGAAACTGCCTCAGATCGACTCATTGACCATCGATCATAAATCAGGCTTTATTGGTGAAGAGGTGAGGTGGGTTAACAATGAATTTACTTGTAAATTGAGAAGAGATAAATCTTTGCTCTCTCAAGGGTAGCAGTGTATTTATAGGTTGAAAGGCAGTACCACTTTTCAAAGGGCACTTTATAGGAAGGTGAAGTCTTCAAGACCTTGGGTGTTTATGATCTCTGAAGCTTGTGTACTTGCAGAATTGTTATAAAATATACTAATAAAATAAAATATGATGTTGTTTTATATTTGCCTGTGTTACCTACCACTTGAAGTACTTGCACAGGTAGAATAAGGGCTCCATAAAATAAACTCATAAGCTGAAATTTAATTCTTTTGGGAAATCTATCACTTTTATTTACAAGGCTATAAGCCTAGCAAATAAAAATAACTAAGAGAAAATATTGCAAATATCTTTCATATCACTCTATAATCAAGGTCCCTGAATGGTATGTCAGCATTTCCACCCCATAAAACTGTCTAGCAATCATTTTTGACTTGAATACATAGAATTAATGTCCTCATCAATAATAACCTAAACCTACTTACAGAGTCAGAGAAACATGGGGTAAACCCAGTCTTTAGCTGTTTTATGATTTAATTATGACCTACTGAAATGTTCTTGACTAAAAAAATGACAGAATAGTTATTTTAGAAATTTGCAATATAGGAAGCAAGTGTATTTGGCATGTAAAATGGTGATATAAATTACAGAGCAATATTAAAATTTAAATTCTATTTAAAACAACATGGAGAGCTTCTTTTAACAAAAGTGAAAGAACTTCAAACATTCTGAAAGACCTCGCTCAATCAGTTTTTGGGTATTCTGATCTATTTCCATCTAAGTTAGCTCATTGGATACCCTATTATATTTCTATTTCATCAAAAAGTATTCAAATAATAACAACTTTGGTAGAATATCAAGAATCTGAATATTAACCGATCATTAAATATGTAATATGCTCTGCACAAATATGCTGCACTGTGTCATTTATTCACACACTAATGAGATGTAGTGTGTTGTACCAGCTGGGAGGCTGACAAAATGATCCATGCTGCCAGCTCTCTGGAATGTCTACTTGACATCTCAAACTTAAATCATTTAGCACTGACTTCCTGCTGTACATTCTTCAAAACCTACTCCACCCACAGTCCTCCCATCTCAGCTGATGGCAGTTCTATCCCTCTAGTTTCTTAGGTCAAAAACCTTCAAGTAATTCTTGAATTTGCCTTTTTCTTCATACACATATTCAATGTGTCAGCAAATTCTGTTTCACGTTAAAATACAATAATGTGTTGACATCTTGGTTCAGTCCCCACAATCTGTTACCTTAACCATAAGAGATTTCTTCTTGGACTCCTTGCCCTCACCCCTCACCTGCAGCGAGTGTAATCCTCTCAACACAATAGCTAGGATGATCTTTATAAAGCCTAAATTAGATAATGGCTCTCCTTTGTTTAAATTACTTTAGTGACCAACCCCTCCTTCCCAGTCAGAGGAAGAAGCCAACAAGCTGTCACCTCTGTATCTCTCTGACCACATCACCTACTCCCTGCCTCTCTGTGACCCAGCCACTTGGCATTCTTGCTATGTCATGCACTCACTGATGTTTGCACCGGCTGTTTCTTTTTCCTCAAATATCTGATATTTAAATCCCTCATTCTTTGCTCAACTGTTACCTTTCTCATGTAGCCCATGCTAGTAATCATATTTTAGTTGTATTATAGCTACTAATCTTCATGTTTGATGATCTTTTAACTGCTCTTTTTATCTTTCCAAGTACTTATTACCTTGAAATATACTACTTCATTTATTAATAATGTATTTGTTATGTTTACTAGTCACCACTTTTCTTTGCTATCAGTGGAACGTAAGCCGCATGAATGCCCAGATTTATTTTTTAAAGAAGAGACAGGCTTTCACTTACTTGTATTAAGTATTTAAAATTGAACTTTGCACATATTATAAACTTAACAAATTTTTATTGGATTATGAAATGAATACTGAAATTATATTTAAAGAGTGTGTTCCAAAAACAATTAGATTTTTAACCACTCTTTTACTAAAGACAAGAAATACCATAAATCAACAAATAGTATACGGTCCTAGAAGAAAAGAAGAGAAACCTGGGTTTTTTGAAGGTGTTCTCAAGCACAGTTTTTCAGTATCACTCATACAAATACCATGAAGAAACAAAAATTGATTTGGTCTAATAAAGCCAATGAGATCACTGAAAGTGTACACAGATCAATGTCATGTAACGGTGAACCAGGAGAGGAGAATTCACACTTGATGCCTGGTTCCTTTTACCACTTCACCACACTGCCTGGGTGGTACCCACATTGTGGTGTTCTGATCTGAGTGTCTTGGGGAAAATTTTTGTGTAGATTTGATCCTCAATTGAGATTTGCTTCCAAACCATACATCTTCCTAGATTTCAATAATAACAAATAGCATTGTAATCCATCCATCTATTCAAGCAGAAACCCAGCTACTTCTAAATTCTTCCTTTATCCATGTTCACACTCCCCACAAATATTTAATCAGTAACAAATTTCTATTAGTATTACTAAATTTTTCTTGATTACATTTACCTCTTCCCACTGTCTTTGCTATTTCCTTAATTCAGAAAATAGGCATCTCTCTCATGGCTTCTTGGAAAAAATTACATCCTTTTTCCTTCCTGTTATAATTAAGGGGCCATATACTTTTCTATTCCAAGATAACTGACTCTGTGCACAATATGGTTTCCCCTTTCTTTGTCCTGAACTGCCTGTCCTGGTTGTGATCTCTTCCTCACTCTGGGATCCTCCTCCACTCAACTGATCCTTCCCATTGGTATTTAAATATGTGTCAATTCTCCTTTATTATAAACTAAAATCAATCAAAATCAACACCTCTTTCTAATCTATATCCTCTTTCATTTACTACCATTATTGCCTTTCTTAAAAACCTTAATGCACTGTGGACTCATTTTATTCTTTTCTCCACTATCTCCAACCTGGCCTCTACCCTTGCCACTTTTTTGAAGCAGCTTCTGCTATATTGTCACTCACATTTTACATGTCAAAACTCAAACATTTTTAATTTTTAAACTTACTGAATTTCTCCTATTTAAAATTGTGTTAAACATTGAGAGATATAAAATATTTATAAAAGAAATTTAATAGTGCTCTGGCTGGTGTGGATCAGTGGATTGAACCCTGGCCTGCTAACCAAAGGGTCACTGGTTCGATTCCCAGTCAGAGCACATGCCTGGGTTGCTGGCCAGGTCCCCAGTAAGGGACACACATGAAGCAACCACACATTGATGTTTCTCTCCCCCTTTCTCCTTCTTTTCCCCTCTCTAAAAAAATAGTAATAATAAATAAATATTTAAAAAGAGAAATTTAATAGCAATATAGTTAACAGAGTGTAAGAAACTTAATTACACCATGACATTTGAAGTCCCCAATGCTTCTTCCATGTCCAATACTTTGCATCTCCTCTCAAATTTATTATCAAAAAAATAAAACAAAGCAGGCAACCTAATAAATATTATTTTATAATGGTTTACTTCCACTGGACATTTGTAAAGAATTTCTTATTTTTTTCTGATGATTATTATTTTCCAATAAGTGATTTTATATCCTATATTCCTACTTTTAAGGTATTTCTTACCAAAGATATATTCATCATGCCTTTTGAATTTAATAATATTTAGTGTTGCAAAAGCTTCAAATGTTGTATTTTTAGTGGCTATTACAGTGTGACTTGTACTACAAAAATTTTTATCTAGTTAACTTTGTTTGACCTGAGATGAATAAATCTGTTTCCAGACCAGATGAAAAAATGAGAAACTTCTTAATAAAAGGGTAAGAGTGCCCTGGCCAGTGTGGCACAATTGGTAGGAGCAGCAATCCATCACTGAAGGGTTGCAGATTCAATTCCCAGTCAGGGGATATACCTAGGTTGAGGAACCAATCCCCAGTTTGGGCAAATGATTCCCAGTCTGGGTGCATACAAGAGGCAACTAATCAATGTTTCTCTCTCGCATCAATGTTTCTCTCTCTCTTCCTTCTTCTCTCCCTTCCTCTCTCCCTAAAAGTAATGAAAAGAAAAAGTCCTCAGGTAAGGATAAAAAAAGAAAAAAATTAAAGGATACCCTTCAGAAGACAATTTCTATTTCTTCCACTTAAAAATATACAGTTTTCCCTAATGAGACTAACAGTCTGACTTAATTTTATTTCAAAACTACTAGCATTCTATTCTGTGTGTATGTTGCCAAACATCTGGAATGAAAACTGGGAAAAAATGTACTCATTCATATTTTCTGTTTGAATCCAAAAAGAAGATTAGCATTTTACAAATAAAATTGCCAAATAATATTCATAACATTCAACCATGTATTTTGCAGATTTTGTAGACATTGCTGTCATAGAAATAAATACCAAGACAATGCACAGAGAATATATATATTATATATTAATATAGTAAATATATTTTATGTGTGTATATATACACACATATATACATATATATAATTTCACTGTATTAATTAACTTTTACTGGGTCATTCTATAGTTGCAAAGGTCATTTCTGTGGTAATGAAAAGTCTGAAAATTCAATAGTTTACAACGATAGTTTCTTTCTTGACCACAATACATATTCATCATGCATTAGATGAGGTTCTGTTCCACAAATTCTTCATTCTGAATCCCCAAGTCTCAGCCTGTACCAGGTCATGCTGATCTTATAGAGAAAGAGAAGAAAAGGAGAGAACTTAAGTAATTATTCTTAAGGCTTGTGGTAGAAAATGGTGTATGTCAGGTTCATGCACAGTTCACAGGCCAAAGCATGTCATAGAGCCACATTTGACTTCCATGTTCCAAGAAAGTATAGTTCCTTCACAAGAAGGGAAATCAAGTAATAGAGAAAAATAATAAGACCTGAAATCTGACATACCTCACCCAATACAGGAGATTAGGAGTATGATCATTGAGTCATGTACATAAGGGGACTTGAAGTCAGTTTCTTCCCTTTTTAATGAAAGAGTTGGCTCAGATCATGGTGCTGCTGCAAATGGTTCATTACTAGAAAGTGATGCTTGCTTACCATATGTTATGCACTGTTCTAATATATTCTACTTAGTGTCAATACCACTAGAATTATATTCCTATTTTATAAATGAGAACTAGAGAATTAAAGATATATTTAAATGACAATTATTTCAGTTGTCTTGGTAATACAGAAAGTAAATTACAGAACCTGAGATTATACCAAGGCAGCCTAACTGTACAGGCTATTTTTCTTTACCTATTGCAAGTCATTTAGCCAATAAAATAAAGGAGTTGAACAAGATAATTTCTAAGTTATCTTTAGTTCTAGATATCTGTATTACTGCCACATTTATAATACATACCACTTTTTAAATAAATCAATTTTGAATTTATATATTAAATATCTCTGAATAATTATAAATACTCTAGGCAATCTCTGTTGAAACTGTTGTGAAGCCTAGAAATGAACTTATTAGACACTCTTGAGAAAGCAGCTTTGATTCACCAAGGTTAAAGCATCTTTAATATACTTTACACCCTGGCACACCTCTAGTCCAAAGGAGGCATCCAATCAATTTTTATGGAATAGAAGGAATATATAAATTAATAAATGAATGCATGTTAGAATATGTCCCTTTTCACATCCCCAATCTACTTCCTTAATTCAATAATTATTGGTTACTTAATCACTACATAAAGACTTTATTAATTTTTCTGGTTATAGGATTTGTTATTATGTTCAGCTTCCTAGGCCATACTAACACTAATATATTCAACATATATATTGTCAGGGAAGAATTTAATTATCAGATATGGGAGGTTTACCAAATGCATACATAATTACTATTTCCTTCTATTCAAGATGCATGTATAACACTATGCTATATTTAACACCATAAAACAAATATTTTGAGGGATTGACAGCCATTAACAACTATATCATCACAGAAGTTACTTTTTTAAATCAGTTTCTAGACAACAGCTGAGGATCAAGAGGCCAAGAACTAGGTTTTGAAAGAAGAAAAGGAAGAAGAAGAATAAGAAGAAGAACAAGAAGAACAAGAACAAGAAGAAGAACAAGAAAAACAAGAAGAAGAACAATGAGAAGATCAACACGAAGAACAAGAAGAAGAAGAACAACAACAACAACAACAATAACAACAACAAGAATAAGAAGAAGAACTAGAAGAAGAATAAGAAGAAACTTTCAGGATAGTGAGGTCGAAATAGTCACAATCATTGGAAAACCAAGAGTCAGGTAAGGGAGGTGTATAAAAAAATTTGAAACTTCATCTACAAAGTAAATGGATAAAAAATCATCTAAATTCTTAAAAAATACAATTTAGTATTTTATATTACATATTTATAAAATAATAAGCATCTACATAATTTTATATATTGTACATTAATATATTATTATATATTTTATATATTTATATTTATTTTACATTATATAAAAAGTATATACACTGAGAACAAACAAATGAAAATATAATTAAAGAAAAGTTAGATGTTTACAATAAAATCCAGGGATAACAATAATATCAAAATCTAACAAGAGCAATAAAATACTTCTGTAAGTAAAATAATAAAATGTAATTAATAATTAATGTAAATGTAATTAAAATAATAATTAAAATATATTTAATAATAGAAATAATTGGGGAGATAAACAGATTTAAGAATAGAAAATACCTTGGTTCTACTGAAATTCAGTCACATGCAAATCAAGACCAAAACACAATGCCTTTTTACACAAATTCAATTGGTAAAGGTTAGAAAGTGTGATAATGCAAAATGCTGGAGGCATGTGTCCATAGGAGCTCTTAAACTTGTTGTTGGGAATATAGTGTTTTGTACAAACTTTGGAAAACCCACATTTAAACACTCACACACCCTAAAGCAATTAAATTTTTTGGCTTATATGTACAAGAACATTTTATATATGTATACTAGAAGATATGTAATAAAGATTTTATAACAGTTTCTCAAAATAGAAATGCCCAATTTCTATCAAAAAGAATATATATGAATCAACTAAAATATATTAAAATGATGGGGTATTATGCCACAATCAAAACAAATAAAATTCAATGCCATCGATAATTTAAAGCATGCAAATATTACTTACAATAGGCTATTCTTTATAAAGTTAAAAATAAAATTTCTAAGATGACAGTACATACACTTTAGGCATCTGTAAACAAATTTTTTTGAAGGAAGAATCCAAAAAAGGAAATCAAGAAGTTTTAAGTCAAAATGGAGCAGACAATGGAGAAAAATGGAAAAAATGGAGAAACAGACAACAGAAACAACATTCTCCCCAAACATCACAGCAACAATAGCAATAACAAACATATATGACACTATAGTATTACAATGACAATTAAAATATTAAACATAGAAACAGAACACAAATGAGGTGAGCACTACAATTTTCCTATAAGCCCTTTAAGCTTCTAGACCAGGGGTGTCAAACTCATTTTCAGCAGGGCCACATCAGCCTCGCAGTTGCCTTCAAAAGGCTGAAATAATTTTAGGACTGGGTAAATGCAACTACTCCTTAAGTGTTAAGGAGCTAAAATTACATTTGGCCCTTTGAAGGCAGCTGTGAGGCTGATGTGGTCCCCAGTGAAGATAAGTTTGATACCTGTGTTCTAGACTATGGGGTAGAAAGAAAAACTCAGACCAAGCTTGGGCATTTCCCTGAGTTGAGCAGCTAGAATTGAGATTCTGATGAAGCCTAGAAGGCTCCATTTCATAGAGCAGAGCATGAAAGAGTAGAGAAGTGCCAAGAGAATGAAGTCCAGGGATCTCCTTTGAGTATTCAATTGAGAAATGATCATAACATGCATGTGAGGAAAGTACACAAGTCCAGGAAAAGAATCACCTGTAGGTACTAGAGGGAAGAGTGAGTGAAAAGAACAGCCAGAGAGGAGAATCTTATATTCACAAGGCATTGGTTAGAATACTCAGAGCTTCTTGTCCACTATTAAAGGAAGATTGACTTCAGAAAATGCAGCTCTATTAAAAACATGATGCAAATGAATAAAACTATTTGCAAAATTTAAACATATGCCTGAAAAAAACTCAATATTCTTAAAACACAAATCTGTACTATACCCAACACCCCAAAATATAAAATCCAAAATGACTGACATCCAACTAAATATTATCATATATGCAAAGATGAGGAAACCACAAGGAGATCACATAAAATTGACCCAGAAATGACATGGATTGCAGTTTGTAGAGTAGGATATTAAAACAAATATTATGATTGAATATCATATGCTCAAGAAGCTAAAGGAGAGAGGTAAGATTAAACACATTAAGAAGAGATATGCAAGATATAAAAAGATATATTAAATTTCAAGAAATGAAATTCCAATGTCTGAGATGAAAAGTTTACTGGATAAAAGTGTACTAAAACTCTTTCAGAAGAGAAGAACCTAACATATAACAAAAAGAAATAACCCAAGTGAAACATATGAAAAAAACTGGAAAAAAATTAACACAGCATAAGTGATCAACTCTTGGGAAAATTTCATGCACCCAAATATATGTGAAATAGGAGTTTCAAAAGGGGAGTGGTGGTATTTAAAGAAATAATGGCCAACAATGTTCCGAATTTGATGGAAATTATAATCCCTCTGATCCAAAAAGCATACACACACACACATAAAACTGTGATGCAAATTCTATTAAAGATTATCATAATCATCTTGTTTAAAAGCAGGGATGAAGCCAAAGTTTAAAAAACATTTAGTAAAAAATGACAAATACAGGAAAATACTCATGAGAATAACAGCAGACATATTTTTTGGAAATAAAGCAAACTAGAATTCAGTGAAGCAATGTGTTTAACATATTAGAAAAAAGAAAACTATGAAAATAAAAATTTTCACCCAAAAATCTTTTAGAAATAAAAACCAAACAGTGTTTCATATATACAAAAGCTGAATGATTTCATCAGCTGGAGATGTTAATGTCAAGACATGTTAAGGGAAGGTCTTCAGGCAGAAGGAAAGTGATTTCAGAAGGAAACATGGATGCACACAAAGAAATAAAGACACGGGTAAGTGTATAAATAATGACATGTGCCTTGACTGGAATAACTCAGTTTATTGGGCATTGCTCCACAAAGCAAAATGTTGCCAGTTTGATTCTGATCCAGGCACAAAACTGGGTTGTGGATTCGATCCCTGGTTGGGGCATGTCAGAGAGGCAACCAATCAATGTTTTTCTCTCACATAATGTTTCTCTTTCTCTCTCTCTCCCTTTCTGTTTAAAAATAAATAAATACAATCTTTAAAAATAAACAGTAATGGCACATATTGTTGAATTTATAACATACAGAGTGGTAAATTATATGAAAACAATTAGCACAATGATTAGAAATGGAGAAATGGAAGTATATTATTGTAAGATTCTTAAAGTATACTTGAAGTAGTGTAATTGCTTGAAGTTAGATGATGATAAATTACTCAAAGACAGGCCCTCAAATGACATAGGAAAAAATATAATTAATAATACAAAAAAGGTGGTAAAATAAACTCACAAAATATGCAATTAATTGAAAAGGAGGCAGATAATGAAGAAAAAGAAAACCAAAGCCAAATGATATAGGAAAAATTTTAAGTTGGTAAATTAATCTCAACGATATGAATAATAACCTTAATAATAAATGAGTCTAGCAATTTTGCTTTCTAGAAAATGTTTTAGAGGTACTTTTTTCTAATTCTCCCATGAAGTATACCTACAAACCCTGGACATAGAGAACAAATATAAGTGGACTCTGTAAGGTAGAGAGAAAGCAAACCAGATGGAGATACAGTAAAGTCTTATTTATTTTAATTTTAATTTTAATTTTAATTTTTGCCTCATATTTGCTAGACTTGGAACTGAAGAATCTGGCAATCTAAATGCCAGTGGGTGTAGAAAAATAAACTTGAACAAAAGCCCACTATCTCTCACCAAAGCACTGGAAAATGGGCAACAGAGTAGGAAGAAAAACTTTTAGAAAACTGCTCCACTCCATTTAAGCATGACAAAGAATCGGACCCCAACCCTATCTGTACCAGCAAAGCTGCACATGGGGCCTATAATTCCATCTTTACTGGGCTATAATGGGGCATCCCAATACCACAGCCAGAATAATGTCAGAAAGGCCAGCAAGGACCAGGTACTTTTTGTTCATTAGATTGTAACAAGGCTCTTTCCTTCAGTCGAGAGTGAAGAACACATGGGAGCTTGAACTCCATCCCTTCCTGGAAGTATAAGGCATGCCATACCTGCTGCTGGGTTCCTATCAGGGAAATTCTACGAGAATGTCAGGACTGTCCTCAACAGCAACTAGTCTACTCCCTGCATAGAACTAGTGGAGGTCACATAGGAGCAGAAGCAGTAACCAGTCACTGCTACTCTCTTAGCCAGGGTAGCATCAGTAGAGAGTTGTAACATCCATCCTCACTCACCATTAATGAATGCTTTCCATTTCTCAGGTGTCAAAAGGAACCTGGAAATCTATCATCAATTGGCAATATCAAGGTTGTGACCTCTAACTCCTGCCCACCCTATGAAGCAGTGTTACAGGAAACCTGCTAAAATAGGTTTGAATAACATCTAGTCTCATAAAATAGTCATACTAAGAACCAGAAAGATACAAAATGGATAATCAATAGAGTTCAGCATTAAAATAACAATTATTAGAATCAGCTAACATTTTAAACCAGATATATGATAATATTCTAACCAAAAAAAATACATTATTAAAACAAATGGGAAAAAAGGGTCTCAGAAAAGATATAAAGGAGAGCCAAATGTAAATTTCAGAATAGAAAAACACGCACACACAAAAATAATTCAATAGATGTGCTCAACAGCAGAATAAAGAGAGAGGAGAGAAGAAAGAATCTATGACCTGAAATTATTCAGTCTGGACAATAGGGATAAAAATATTTTTGACTGACCAGAAAAAAAAAAAAAGAACAGAGATTCAAGGACTTGTAGGGATATAATGACAACAACAAAATTTCTCCCTCATATCATCAGAGTCACAAAAGAAGAGGAGAAAGCTGAGAGTGGTGGATTTAAAAAAAGTGAAGTTTTCGGTTGGCCAAAAGTCTATATGTTTTTTCTAGATAATAAAAGATATTTTTCATTTTCATCAATAACTTTATTTATTTGGATATTTTGAGTCTGTTGGCTATCTTCCATGTGGTATAATGTTGATCATTCTCAGTTAATGTCTACATTTGATTCCTCTCAACTTAAACTGGTCTATCAAATTGTGGAGCATCATCCAACAAGAAATCTTCCTGAAACTTCACAAATCACTTTGACATGTTCGATCAGTCACAGTACCTCTCCATACATTGCACAAATCATTTTTGTGTTTCAGTTGTGTTTTTCCCTTCCTTGAAACAATAAAGCCTAAATATGCTAAAAACATCGTATATTTTCTTCCATCTTCAATATTAAAATGGCTACACAAAAATCCACCAATTTTGATAAGTTTTTAAAAAGAAGCTGCTATGACAGCTGTCACAATACAATCTAACAAAATTGTTTCAAATGAAGTTAAAGACAACTAAGCACTACTAGCACCATCTTAAAGGAAAAAAAATAAATTTTTAGCCAACCCAACAATAACAGCTGAAAATGTCTCAAATGTGGTAAAAGATATAAACTTGCCAATTCAAGCTACTTAGAATTCCAAAGAAGGTAAATCTAAAGAATTCTATATCAAAACAGGTCATAATCAAACTAATGAAATTTAAAGACAAAGAAAAAATATTAGAAGTAACAAGAGTTTAACAATTGGAGAAAACAATTAGGAGATTATCCATCAGAAAACCATGGAAGTAAGAAAGAAGTGACACAATAATTCTGAAATACTAAAAGAAAAAAAATATATCAAACCAGAATCCTTTATCTAGTTAAAAATATTCTCACAGAATGAAGCTGAAGTCATTCTCAGATAAAGGAAAATAAGAGAACTTGTCACCAGCTTTTCTACCCTAAAAAGTATGACTAAAAGGAGGTCCTCTAAACAGAAAGAAAATGATTAAAAAGAAATATTATAACAACAGGAAGAAAGGACAACAAAATGAATTAAAATATGGGTAAATATAATAAATTTTTTTAAGTAATGCAAAAATTGTTTGACAGTTGAAACATATATTATGCTACTTTCTCATGTAGTTCTAAATTTATGCAGGGAAAATAAGAAAATGCCAAAAGGACATAAAGGAAGGTCACCTATGACCTATGTCATTTCTTTGTGCATTTAGACATGAAACTTAACAATTTAGTCTGCATAGAATTGCTGTTAATGCCTTGTCTTTTGGGAAAGGTAGAAAGATGGAGTGATGTGTAGGTATGTGTGTTCCCCCCCCCCCCCCAAAATTTCTGGCAAGTATCCCACCTCCGTCACACTTCTAACTGGGGGACTTGAGCCAATTATTTCCCCACTGGTTTTCTCCTCTGATATATGGGCTTGTAGTAGACCTGAAATCATGGTTTGGCAATATATTTAAAACTGTCACTTTAATAGTTCTTAAATTCTTAAGTTTTGCTAGAAAGATAATGAAATAAACCAAAAACTACATATTTTTCAAAACAAATGTTGGTGGAGAGCTTTTCTCATTGCATAACTCAGGCAGAAATTTTACACAGAATACAATCTGAAAGATGACCCTGAAGTTTATATCCATTCAACTCAGCATTGCTAGTGAAAAGCATAAGATATAGAAGTTTGTATGTAGCTTTTCATATTTATTTCTAAATTTTCTTCTCCAGGAGTAAAACTGTTAGTTATTCCAGATATTACTATGTAAATTTTCTTATTTTATGAATTTTTATATTTCACATTTATAGTAAAATGATCGGTAAAATGAATTCCAAACAAGGTTTGAACAAATTATTTATGTACTATTCATAGTCTTGAAAATACTCAAAACCTTACACAAGAAATCATGGAAAAAAATTTCCATTGTGTACCCATTGGTGTTGACAGTTTTTCCCACCAATTCCAAATCAGTGACTTAACCTATGTTTTACAAACACAAACAAAAACAAGACAAAATACCCAGAAGCTGAGAACAGAGTTATGAGGTGGGGCACAAGAGGTTTTTAATGCACTCCAACCCTCCTTCTCCCTCCACAGACTGTGCATATCTGGTCTCTCACATGACCTTGGAGGTGGGGTGCCTTGATTGCTACAAAAGTCATAGTAGAAGAATGTTAGTGGACCAGATACTGTTGCCTCTGCCAAAAGTTGCCCTAAGCTCTAATTGGTATTCATCTATATATCTAATGCCCAATCCTATTTTTAATTATTTCCTTGGTTTAAACAAGAAAATGCTTGTTTCCAGAGGTGGAATTTACATTATCTAATGGAATTTATAGCTTTTATGACATTAGTTTATATTTACCTAATTTCCACCAGAAAAGTTATACAGATTTATAATTTATTGATGGTGAATGGGAAATCATTTGTTCTCAACTCTAACCATTACTGAGCTTTGTCATTTTGTTAATCATTTTATTTGATTTATATAAAATAAAACTCAGAGAAATAAGCCATTAGGTAGTTTGGCCATGTATCTTCCTGCTACACAATTTACATGAAAACCTCTCCAATTGACTAGCTTTTGAATGTTGTTAAGTGTTTATATATCAAAGGGTAATAGAAATATTTATCCAGAGTGTTTTAACACTTTGCAGACATGCCTAGTCTAGGAAAAAAATCAGCATCTCTTTCTTGTAGTCAACTTGATATCTTTCATTCTTTAACTTTACAATTTCTACTTTTCTTAAGAAATTTTTAGTATTGACTGGCACATCGTGAATATGCATTATTTATAGAAAGTCTAATAACTAACATGTGCTCCACCTACTAATCTGAAAGCAATCTCCAGTGCCCCACAGTGATGAAAACTCATTAGGATATTTCAGAGGAACTGGTGTTAAATTTCAGCAAGTCTAATAAAATTCATATTGGATTAAACAATAAAAATGAAAATGATATTCAGTAAGAAACTAAACCTTAGTTATTAAGCTTCTCAGCAGGATTGATAAATTAGAATAACATAAAATGAGAAGTCACAGAAAAAGATGACATTAGTCAAATTCCCCTTCTCTTAGAATTTTTGCTTTAAAAATATTCAATGAAAGTCTTATGTACATGTACAGAAACACGTGTGCATGTGCACACACGCCACATTGCACAAAACTCTGAATAGTTTCTGCATCAATTTTGGGTTTTTTGTTTGACAAAACACATCACTATCTTTCTTGGATAGTTTATATACTCCTTAGAATTTTAGGTCAAGATGGCTTAACTATTTATACATCTTCATCATTTATTCTCCCATGTATATAGTAAAATCTTATTTTTGAAATTAATTCATTTTATTCAGTTACTTTTTTTTCTCTGTGGCTGCACATTCAGCCTGTAGTTTTATTAATCTATTCCACAAATTCTATTAGTGAAACTGCTAAGTAAGGTGTTGTGAATGATTGGCTCAGAAGCATCACTACTATCAGAAAATATGGCTTTAATTGTATTCCTATTGACAGTTCAATCTTTACATAACAATAAAAGTCTATACCATATCTTCTATGATACAAGTCCTTGCAACATTTATCAAACAATTTAGGTGAATGGAAGAGAGGGAGTCTAATTCAGAAATACCCTTAAACAGGTAAATTCTCTCATTTTATTGACCATATTTTCAAGTGGTTCATTATTATTGGAATTAAAGTAAGAACACTGAAACTTCTCTACTTCCTCAGATATTTAAGTAGCGGTAGGATTCCTCCTGTCAATCCTACTGGCACAGAGGAAATTTCTTTCTAAGACTCCATTACTGATAGACATTTGGGAAACAGGCGATGAGGGTTTACATAGCCATGTAAGAACCAGGTGACCAGCTCTGAAAGTTTAAATATCCTCAGGGATTTATAGCTTCTTGGGTTTTGGGAAACAATGATCAGAGTCCCACTTCTGATAAACTAAATCATCTCTCACAGAGCCTGAGCGTACTGCCAGTAAAAACTATAAAATATGGGCACTTTTATTGTTATTTTTATGGGGGTATAACTGATAAACATTATATTAGTTTCAGATGCACAAATATGATAATTCAATATTTACATATTGAGAAATAAGTCCAGTTAACATCTTTTACCAAAAATAGCTGCAGACTTTTTTCTTTCTTGTGATGAGAACTATTAAGATTGACTCTCTTAGCAACTTTCAAGTATACAATACAGTATTATTAACTATAGTCACCATGTTATACTTTATATATCATGAGTTATTTATTTTATATCTGAAAACTTATATTTTTGGCTCCCTTCACCTAAATTTTTAAAAATAAAGGCAGACTAAAAGTAAATGGCAACAGACAGATTCCTTCGGGAGTAAAAATGTGGGAAGGAAGTATGGCTTGAATGATGTTCTATTTCTAAGGCTTTTAGTCAAAGTTAGCTGCACACACACATCTGCTAAAATTTTGATTTAAAACCGAAGACAGTTGTGACTTGAAGAACCAGAGAACAGAATTTGAGTGAACTAAAAACTACTTAAAAGTGAGGGGATCCAATAAAGGTGAGAACCAATTCCAAAAAGGAAAGAAAGAAATTCCAAAATTTTGTGTATACATTCTGTTCAAATCTGTTTTACTCCTAAACCACACATCCTCCTGAAAACCTCCAGCAAAAGATAAATAGAGTAAACCAAACAAGATTTTAGATACAAAATTTGTAATTGAGTCCCTACAAGTTAATTACCTGCTAAAACAATAAAAATAAAATTTTAAATGTTTTCAAGTGAATAAAAGCATCCTTATTCTCCACAGTATAACAATTTTCAAAATATAATCCAAAAGTATTCTACATATGAAGAAACAAAAATATTTGACTCCTATTTTTAATAGAAAAGATAATCCTAATATAGTTATTAGGTTACAAGTAGCAGACGATTATTTTTAAAATCAATTATAACACTATTCAAGGATGTAAGAAAAAGTATACTCACAATAAATAAATAGAAAATAGAAATAGAAATTATAAAAAAAAATGGTCATTTCTGATATTTCCAAAAAGAACCTAATAGCAAATAATACTGATGACAGAAAGTCAGTGAGCTGAGAGAGAAGAAAACAACACATAAAAATTAAAAAGAAATAGATCTTCAAGAATATCTGGAATTACTTCAAAAGATTGAACATAGATGTAACTAGAGCCCTAGAAGAAGACAAGAAAGGGAATCAGGCAGACAATATATTTCAAGAAAGAATGTCCAAAATTCTTCCAATTTGGTTGAACATATAAATTTAAAGATTCATGAAGTTTTATAAACATTACGCAGGATAAATAGGAAGAAACTAATGCCAAAGTAATGTCACAGTCAAAACGACAAATGCTAAAATAATTTAAGAGGCCAAGCTAAAATGTTTGATGGATACATTAAAATAAAATAGTAATGACAATGCAAATAAACCAAAGAATAAGAAAAGGAAAAACTAAAATTAGAAGTAACAAACAGAAAATAAATAACAAAATGATAGCATTAAATATTAACGGTCTAAGAACTGTGATTAAAAGTAGTGGTTATTGAAATGTATTAAAAACAACACAGTTCAATGATCTGTTTATCCAAAGAGTTTTCTTAAATATACAGACATAAATAAGTTGAAAGCAAATAGATGGGACAAAAACATGCCATGCTCACAGTCTGCATAAGAAGGCGATAGTGGCTATGTTCATCCCACACAAACCAGTCTTTAATAAAAAAGTACTTCCATGGGTGAATGATAATTGTTCATAATAATGAAATGCTCAGAGTATAAGAAATGCATAGCAGAAATGGACAGAATTAAAGAGAGACAATTTCCTTCTCACAGTTGATTTTAACACCACACTCTCAGGAATTAACAGGACATATAACATCAGTAATAGTGTCACCACCTGACCTAACTGATATTTATAAAACACTGCACACAATAACTGAAGAAAACATATTCTTTTCATGAGCATGTGTTATGTTCACCAGACAGACATTGTACAAGGAAATAAAGCCAGTTTCAATAAATTAAAAAAATTAAATCATTTGAAATATCTTCTCTGACCAAAAGGAGTATAATTTTAAATCAAAACCAATAAAATGACTAGGAGAACCACAAATATTTTCTTATTTTTAAAGATTTTATGTATTTATTTTTAGAGAGGGGAAGGAAGGGAAGAAAAGAGGGAGAGAAATATCAATGTGTGGTTGCCTCTCACGCACCCTGTACTGGGGACCTGGCTCAAAACCCAGCATGTGCCCTGACTGGGAATGGAACCAGCAACCCTTTGGTTCTCAGGCTGGTGCTCAATCTACTGAGCCACACCAGCCAGGACTATATTTCTAATTTAACAGGACACCTTTGAATAATGCAATGCTCAAAGAAAAATAATCATAAGTGAAATTGAAAAAGATTCCAAATTGATAATAATGATTCAGCATATCAAAATTTGTGGGATACAGCTTAATTAGTACTGAGGGAAATTGCAGCCTTAAGTGCTTATATTAGAAATGAAATAATGACACCTCTACATCAGTGATAAAGGAGAAAATCCACCAGAATAAGATCAATTTTAAATCTCTCAAGCTTAATACAGGTTATCCCATATTTAGTTAATTATAAAAATTTGGATTTAATATACCTCTTTCCTCCATTTCTTTCTTATTTCTTCATCCATCATCTCCTGATTTCAGTTCCTTGACTGATGGTTACTAAAGTAAACAAGTCTGAATTAATCCTCAGTCAGATTCTTCTTATTCTAGTATGTGTACTAGTACTGTTGTCAGTGTATCAGTCCTGCAGATTTTTCTGAAGATTAAAATGTAAGCACTCTGGAGGACTGACATGGGCTATTCCTACAGGCATTTCTTTCCAAAGTAAGGTCTCATATTTAGAAACATCTTTGAAAAGGAGTCTCTGGATTACAATTTTCCTTTCAATGAAGCTAAAACTTTCCCTCAAAACTTTATGTGGTTCCCCATTCTTACCTTTATAAGCTACTAATTGGATGCTAAAACTATTGGGAAAAAAAATGAGAAACAGGATGTTTACACACTCTCAAAGTATGTCCCCACAAGATACTTGGTAATTACAAGAGATAAACAGTGATTTTACAGTAGAGAAAGCTGACAGCACCTTAACCAAGTCAAGTCAATGTGGGCCACCTGATACATCATCTGGAAAACAACACAGCATCACCTCTCTATTATTCCTGCCAAGAATGCATGATATGAACCTAATTATGAGAACACACCAGAAAAGTCCAAACTGAAGCACATTTAGCAAAATAACTCACCTGGATCTTTAAAAAATACCAAAGTTACAAAAGATAAAGGGAGACTGAAGAACTGTTGTTCCAGACTGAATGAATCCAAAGAGAAATCATTTTGAATGGAATACTAGACCAGAAAAAGATGGTTTTATTTTTCTACAGAGAATATTAGTAGAATAACTAACAAATTTTGCATAAAGTAGATTATGGGAAAAAAACAAACTTATGTATGTTTCCCATCCTTAACCTTGTAAACTACTCATCTGAATGTCTATATTCAAAATGAGATAAAGAACTTGTAGGGTCTTTATATCTGATGCTAACATCTGAGCATCAGCTTGACTGATTTTAGAATCCTTTTTTTTCTCTTTCTTCCCCCAAGTACCCCCAAGGTAAACATGTCAGTGATTGTGGAAATTGTTGTAAAAGAAGGGGGTAAGAAGGAGCAAAATCTCAAGAAGAATAAGTCAGAGACTCCTTTTAGAACTGATTCCTCTGACTTGAACATTTTATTTCTGAAATGCCCTTTGCTTAAGAAAGACACTAAAATAATTTTGTAAATTCTTTTACTAAATGCTACTTTCATAAATGAAGTATTTTTGTATAATTCATTTATTTAACCTCTAAGATTATCATGCAAAAAATAAAATAGAGTTAGTTGAGGGAGGGGAAGGTACAGTACAGTTAACATTTCCTTTAATACTAAACTTACTTTTTATATGTTCTGAAGGTTTTACTTGTATTTATTACTGTACATAAACATACACATAAAGAGAAAAATCTACATTTTAAATGTGGGTAATATTAGCCTCCTAATCTTACAGGTGAGAAAACTGAGACACAAAGAGATTTGAATGTGACTTGCCTAAGAATATATGGATAGTAGATGATACTATTGACATTTGCTCTGAAGCAGTTTAGTTTCAGAGCCTGCATTTTTAACCACTCTCTCTATATTAACAGAAATGTCCTTCATACATTAAGTACTGATATTCTGTAAAGAGCCTGACAGTAACATTCAACTGCTGGCCTCAGTAAACCAGTCCTTAAATTCTTCTGTTCAAGTATCTCTAACATGTTGTGAGTCCTAGGATGTGAGCCCGCCTTCACATTGATTTATGACACCAAAGAGAAATGAGTGATTTGAATAAATTTTCACTAAACATTTGAGCACATAAAATTTTATAATTCTAAAAACAATTATCAAATGTGTCATTTATTTAGATTTTCTTTTGACTGCTTATTATTTAACTATTTAAAATTTTTAATTTTGCGTTTATAGACAGGAAGACTGAACCATGATAATAAATGCAGAAATTTTTCTTCTTGTAATTACAAAAATTTTTTGGAAAAGGAAACTGAAGATGTTAACAAAAAACATGCCTGTAATACCATTGGTTAACTTATCAATCAAACCTATATTTATAAATAATAAAAATTTCAATATATAAAATAATATAAATGGAAATATTCATAAAGTAACATCTATGAGAGTGACATTGAATATGCACTATTTTTTAAACAAGCATGAAATTTTTAGTAATTAATTCACACTGACTCCATATTGTGATCATAGAAAAATCTACCAGAAGTAAATGAAGACAAATTACAAAGTACATTTATTTATTTATTTATTTTCATACTCATATATATGTTCATAGAAGCTTTATTTGTAAGAGGCAAAAAACAAAAATAACTTAAATCATCATTCACAGGTAAATGGTAGACAAAATTTGGTATATCTATAAAACTGAGGACAATTCAACAGTAAAAATGTGTTAACTATAGATGTATGCACTGATGTAAATGATTTCCCAAATCACTACGTGGAAGGAAAGAAACAAGGCACAAAAGATTATAAACTGTATGAATTTATTTGTAAAGATTCTGCAAAATACAAACTAATATATAGGGGCAGAGAAGAAATAAGCAGAGCCTGGGGGCAGGGCATTGAGGGCAAGAGCAGGTCTTCAAGAGTCAGAGGAGAAAGTGTGTCCTGATCCAAGATGGTGGAGGAGTAAGTGAAATCTACACTAACTTCCTCCCAGCACCAGTCTGTACTTACAACTAAACTGTAGAAAAAGCATCCTGAATAACCTACTGAACACTAGGTAGAGAGAAGCCTTATAACCACAGACAGACAGAAGAAACCACTTTACCACAAAATGACTGCTAGGGAGTGTGGAGCAGGTGTGAGAAGGCTGGCTGTGCTCCCACAGGCAGCACTGAAGATCCAGAGGGATATTTCAGCATCTGGGTGGTTTCCCTGGTAAGTTTGGGATCTAAACTCCAAGCTGGGTTCCAGCCTATGACAGCAGAACTAGAAAGGAACCCAGACAACATCCAGCTGTGAAAAGTAGTAGCGTTTCTGTCTGCCAGGGAGAGGCAGCTAGAGACTCAGCATGCCTCTTAAAGAGTGGACACACAAAATTTCACTTGTAGCCACTTACCCTGGGCTTTGGTAGACAGAGGGCAGAGTGAACTAGAGATGCTTGAGGAGAATTAGGGGTTCATTGTTCTAGGGAAAGAACTGAAGGAACAGCCACCAGGATTCCTATGCTGAGTCATTCTTCACACTGCATAAGCTATCTTTCTCAGACAGAACATTTCTGTCCAAGTGGCATTGGCCTGAGGGGAAGCAAGAGCCCTACCCACAAGAATTACTCTGGCCTACCCTGTGGTGCTTAAGAATGCCTGGCTTCAGATTTCAGCTTAATTAGTTTAATAACAGATCAGCTTAACAACTGATTAATTTAACAGGTATGGCAGAAAACACAAAGAAGCAGCCAAAATGGAAAGACAAAGAAACAGACCCCAAATAAAAGAACAAGGGAATTCTCCAGAAAGTTAGATGAAATGGAGGCAAGCAATTCATCAGATGGATAGTTTAGAGTGATGAATAAGGATACTCAACAGCATGAAAAAAGACATAGAAATCATAAAAAGGACCAGTCAGAAATAAAGAATGCAATATCTGAAATAAATACACCAGAAGGCATAAACAGTAGGTTAGATGAAGCAGAGGACTGAATCAATGTTTTGGAAGATGAGGTAGAATAAAGCACCCAGGCAGAGCAACAAAAAGAAAAAAAGAATTTTTTAAAAATGAGGAGGACTTAAGGAACATTATGGACAATGTGAGGCATAACTACATGTGCATCATGGGAATCCCAGGAGTAGGGAGTGATCAAGGGATCAAGAATCTACTTGAAGAAATAATGACCAAAAACTTCCTTATTCTAGTGAAGGAATAAAACACACAATTCAGGGAAGTTCAGGGAGTCCCAAACAGTTGGACCCAAACACTCATATACCAAGACACATCATAATTAAAATGACAAGTCTTAAAGATAAGGAAAAAATTCTAAAAGCTGCAAGAGAAAAGGGGGTGGGTAGTTACATAAAAGGTAGCACCAATTAAACTGCCATCTGATTACAAAAACATTTCAGGCCAGAAGGGAATGGTATGAAATATTCAAGGTGATGAAAAGAAAGGATCTACAACCAAGACTACTTTACCCAGTGAGGCTAACAAAATTGAAGGAGAATGTTTATAGACTTTAGGCCAAGACAGAGGCATAGGTGGGTACATTTTGCCTCCTCACACAACCAAAAAAAGGACAACAACAAATTTAAAAACAAAAAACAACTAGTACTGCCAGGAAATTGAACAGTATGGGAATCTAACAACCAAGGAGTTAAAGAAGAAACATTTATCCAGGCTGGTAGGAGGTGCAGAGACAGGCAGCCAGGGCTGAGAGGATGAGTGGCAAGGCAGTGACTGATGAATTAGGAGGTTCCACATTTGTGTGCAGATTAACCAGGAGGAACAACTGGGGAGCACAGAGTGCACAACTCAGGGTTCCAGCATGGGGAAATAAAGCCTCAAAACCAATGGCTGGAAAAACCTGTTAGAAGTGTGACTATGAGAAAAACTCCCAGCCTCATAGAAGAGTTCATTGGAGAGATCTGCAGGGTCCTAGAAGGTACACAAGCCCACACACCTGAAGAATCAGCACCAAAAGGGCTCAATTGATTTGTGGGAAGTGGGGAGAGTGACTGAAAGCTGGCTGAGAGCCAAGCAAATGGCATTGTTATCTTTCAGACCACTCTCCCACATGCAGCATCACATGGCAGCAACCCGGGTTACCCCACCCTGATGAATAACTAAAGCTCCCTTTAGAACATAACAGGAGCACTGAGACAAAAAATACCACGGAATGAAAGAATAGGTCAAAACTAAAAAAACTGGAACTAAATTATGAAGACATAGCTAACCTATCAGATGCGCAGTTCAAAACACTGGTAATCAGGATACGCACAGAAATGGTTGAGTGTGGTCACAAAATAGAGTAAGAAGTGAAGGCTATGTAAAGTGAAATAAAGGAAAATGTACAGGGACTCAACAGTGAAGGGAAGGAAACTGGGACTCAAATTAACAATTTGAAGCAGAAGGTAGATGTAAATATTCGACCAGAACAGAATGAAGAAACAAGAATTACGAAAAATGAGGAGAGACTTAGGAACCCTGGGGACAACTTTAAACATTCTAGCAAAGAAAATAGACTTCTAGGAAGTCCAGGAAGCTCAGAGTCCCAAAGAAGATGGACCCAAGGAAGCACACACCAAGGCACATTATAATTACATTACTCAAGATGAAAGATAAGGAGAGTATCTCAAAAGCATTAAGAGAAAAGGAGACAGTTACCTACAAAGGAGTTCCCATAAGACTATCAGCTGATTTCTCAAAAGAAATATTGCAGGCAAGAAAGGGCTAGAAAGAAGTATTCAAAATCATGAAAGGGAAGGACCTACATCCAAGATTACTCTATCCAGCAAAACTATCATTTAGAATGGAAATGCAGATAAAGTGCTTCCCAGATAAAGTCAAGTTAAAGGAGTTCATCATCACCAAGCCCTTATTATATGAAATGTCATAGAGCCTTATCTAAGAAAAAGAAGATGATCAAACATATGAACAATAAAATGACAACAAACACAACTATCAACAACCAAACCTAAAAAACAAAAACAAACTAAACAAACAACTAGAACAGGAACCAAATCACAGAAATGGAGATCACATGGAGGGTTATCAGTGGGGAGTGGGGGAGAATGGGAGAAAAGTTACAGGGAATAATAAGCATAAATGTTAGGTACAAAATAGACAGGTGCAGATTAAGAATAATATGGGAAATGGAGAAGCCAAAGAATGTATATGTATGACCCATGGACATGAACTAATGGGGGAACGGGGAATGCTGGTAGGAGTAAGGGCGCAGGGAAGGAGGGAGCAAAGGGGGCAAAATTAGACAGCTATAATTGCATAATCAATAAAATATATTAAAAATAAGTAAAATTTAAGAAATAATGAGCTTCCCATACAAGAAAAAGCTAAATGAGTTTGTTAAAACCAAGTACGTACTGCAACAAATGTTAAAAGGCTTTCTTTAGGAAGAAGAAAAAGAGAAAGTAAAAAAAAAAAAACAAAGATTAAAAGTCTAACAATAAAATGGTACTACATACATATCTATTAATAATCACCTTAAATGTAAATGGCTTAAGTACTCCAAACTAAAATACATAGGTAGCTGAATGAAAAAGAAAACAAGACCCACTGTTTATGTGCTGCCTATAAGAAAGATACCTCAGATTGAAAGATACACAAAGACTAAGAGTAAAGGGATGGAAAAAGATATTTCATGCAAATGGAAAGAAAAAAAAGTGAGGTAGTAATACTTATATCTGACAAAATAGACTTTAAAAACAAGTCTATAGTAAGAGACAAAGAAGGACACTATAAATGATAAAGGGAACAATCCAACAAGAAGATACAACCTTAGTAAGTTTTTACATACACCACATAGGAGCACCTAAATATGTAGAGCAAACCTTGATGGACATAAAAGGGAACGACTGATAGAAATACAGTCATATTTGGGGATTTTGACACCCCATTGACTTCAATGGATACATATTCCAGGCAGAAAATCAACAAGGAGACAACAGCCTTAAATAACACACTAGATCGAACGGATTTAATTGATATCTTCAGAGCATTTCACAACAAAGCAGCAGAATATACATACTTTTCAAGTGCGCATGGAATGTTTTCTAGGATAGACCACAAGTTAAGACAGAAAACAAGTCTCAATAAACTTAAGAATATTGAACGATATCAAACATCTTCTTTGACCACAATGTTATGAAACTAGAAATCAATCACAAGAATAACACTGAAAAACGTGAAAAGACATAAAGCTAAATAACATGTTATTAAACAATGAATGAGTCAACAATGAGATCAAGAAAGAAATCAAAAGAAGCCTGGAAAAAATGATAATGAGAACACAACAATCCAAAATCTGTGGGACCCTGGGAAACCAACCCTCAGAGGGAAATTCATAGCATTGCAGGCCTATGTCAAAAAAAAAAAAAAAGAAAAGAAAAGGAAACAAAGAAGGAAAAGCTCAAATAAACAAACTAATTTCACACTTAAAGGAACTAAAAAAAAGAATAACAAACAAAGCCCAAGATGAGTAGAAAGAGCGAAATAATAAAGATCACAGTAGAAGTAAACAAAATAGAGTCTAAAAAGGCAACATAAAAGATCAATGAATCACAGAGTTGGTTCTTTGAAAAGATAAACAACATTGACAAACCTTTAACCAGATCATCAAGAAAGAAAGAGAAAGGACCCAAACAAACAAATTCAGAAGTGAAAGAGGAGAAATAACTGACACCAAAGATATTCAAAGGGTTATAAGATAATATTATGAATAACTCTGTGCTAACAAGCTGGACAACTTGTATGAAATGGTTAAATTCCTAGCAACATGAAATCTTCCAAAACCAAATCAGGAAGAATCAGAGAATCTGAATAGATAGGTTACACCTAGTGAAACTGAAGCAGTAATCAAAAATCTCCCAACAGATTCACAGAAATAGAGATCACATGGAGGATTATCAGCCAGGAGGGGAGGTATGAGAATGGGGGAAAAGGTACAGGGGATAAGAAGCATCAATGGTAGGTACAAAATAGACAGGGGGAGGTTAAGAATGGTATGAGAAATGAAGAAGTCAAAGAACTTATACCTGTGACTCATGGACATGAACTAAAGTGGGGTAGTGATGGTGGGAGGGGAGGGTACAGGGCAGAGGAGAATAAAGGGGAAAAATGGGACAACTGTAACAGAATAATCAATAAAATATATATGTATTTTAAAAAGCTCCCAACAAACAAAAGCCCTAGACCAGATGGCTTCAGAGGAGAATGTAACCAAACATTCTGAGAAAAACTAACACCTCTCCTTCTTACACTATTTCATAAAATTCAAGAGGCAGTAAGGGTCCTAAATTCATTTTATGAGGCAGAATTATCCTTATGCCAAAATGAGATAAAGACTACAAAAAAAGAAAATTATAGGCCAATATCTATGATGAACATAGATGCTAAAATCCTCAAACAACATTAGCAAACATTACAGCATTAGCAAACCAAATACAGCAATGCATAAAAGGATCATACAACATTATCAAGTGTGATTTATTCCAGTAATGCAAGGTTGGTACAACATTCACAGATCAATAAATGTGATTCACCAAATAAAATGAAGGATAAAAACCACATGATCATATCAACAGATGCAGAAAAAGTATTTGATAAATTCTGGCACCCATTTATTATAAAAACTCTCAGCAAAGTGGGATAAGAAGGAACATACCTAACCATAATAAGGCCATATATGACAAACCCACTGTGGGCTTGGGACTAGTACTCAGTGGGCGAAATGAGAAGCATTCCCCTTAAGATCAGGAATAAGACAGAGATGTCCACTTTCACCTCTCCTATTCAATATAGTACTAGAAGTCCTACTCACAGAGAAGAAGGAGAACTAAAAGGCATCCAAATGGGAGGGAAGAAGTAAAACTGTCTTTATTTGCAGATAACATGATCCTGAAAATAGAGAACCCCAAAGATTCCACCAAGGAACTACTAGAACTGATAAATGAATTCCACAAAGTAGCAGGATACAAAATTAATATCCAGAAATCAGTTACATTTTTATATGCCAAACTAACAGAAAGGGAAATTAAGAACACAGTCCCATTCACAATTGCTACAAAAAGAATAGATATCTAAGAATAAACCTAACCAAGTATGTGAGACCTGTACTTGGAAAGTTATAAGACACTGAAGAAAGAAGTTGAGAAGATACAAATAAGTGGAAGCACATACTGTGTTCATCGATAGGAAGAATTAACATCATTAAAATGTCCATACTACCCAAAGCAATCTATAGATTGAATGCAATTCATATCAAGATTCTAATGACATATTTTACAGAACTAAAACAAATATTTCAAAACTTTGTATGAACTACAAAAGGCCCCACATAGCAATAGTGATCCTGAGAAAGAAGAACAGTTAGAGGAATCACACTACCTAATATCCAACTGTATTATAAGGCCATATTAATCAAAACAGCATATTACTGGCATAAAAACAGACACACAGATAAAATGCAACAGACTGAAGAGTCCAGAAATGAACCCACAATAAACCCTCAGTAAATGGTGTTAGAAAAATTGGACAAGTATGTAAAGAAAAATGAAACTAAGCCACCTTATTAAAACACATACAAGAATAAGTTCAAAATGGATTAAAAACTTAATGTTAGACCTGAAACCTTAAAAATTCTAGAAGGAAACATAGGAAACAAAATCTCAGACTTGCTCATAGCAATATTTTATCAGATATATCTGCCCTGGCAAAGAAAACAAAAGAAAAAAATAAATATATGGGTCTACATCAAACTAAAAATTTTTTGCAAAGCAAAAGAAATCATCAACAAAATAAGAAGACAGCCCACAAAATGGGAGAACATATTTGCCAATACATCTGATAAGGGGTTAATGTCCAAAGTCTACAGAGTACTTATAAAACTCAACACCAAAAAAAACAATCAGCCCAATTAAAAAATGGGCAAAAGACTAAAAGATACTTCCTGAAAAGGACATACAGATGGCCAATAGACATGAAAAGATGCTCAAGTCACTAATCATCAGAGAAATGCAAATTAAAACCACAATGAGATACCATCTCACACCTGTCAGAATGGCTATCATCAATAAAACAACAAACAAGTGCTGGCAAGGATATGGAGAAAGGAGAATGCTTTTTCAGTGTTGGTGGGAATGCAAACTGGTACAGCCACTATGGAAAGCAGTGTGCAGATTGCTCAAAGATGTAAAGATGGACCTGCCTTTTGACCCAGCAATCCCACTTCTGGGAACATATTCTAAGGGACCCGAAACACTAATTCAAAAGAACAGAAGCACCCTTATGTTCACTGCAGCATTATTTACAATCTCCAAAATATGGGAGCAGCCCAAGTGTCCATTAATAAATGAGTGGATAAAAACTACTATGAGATATTTACACAGTGGAATGATACTTGACCATAAAAAAGAAGAGAAGTTTGCCATTTTTGACTGTATGGATGGACCTGGAAAACATTATACTAAGTGAAATATGCCAGTCAGAGAAAGACAAATATCATATGCTTTCACTCATATGTAGAATCAAATGAACAAACTGAGTTAACAAGGAAAATAGGGACAGACTCATAGATGGAGAGCAGATGACAGATAGCCGGGAGGGGACAGGAAGGGGTGGAGGAATTGAGCAAAAAGGAAAAAGGACTCATGGACATGGACAACAGTGGTGTGGTTGTTGGGGGAGGCAAATAATGTAAGGGGACTAAAATATCATGAAAAAATGCAATAAAGATTAAATAAAAAATAAAAATAAATAAATTTTAAAAAAGAGTCCATGTGGAAGGATTATAAGAAACAGGAGTGTGTGAGTGTGTGTGTGTGGTGTTTATGTTAAAACCTATTGTAGTTATTTTCCCTCAGTGAAAATCTATAACACTCTCACAATACATATAGTTTTAAATTATCTTTTTAGTACAAAGTAGTGTATCAATTGCCTTTGATATTTTAGATTATAACATTTTAGGTAAGATTATTTAACCTTATACTCTTTCATGATCCTGATTATATGTATACATAGTGAATCATAATAGACCATATAATTTGACAATCTGTATTTTTTTATCAGTCTATTCAGAGTCCTATTAACCATAGCAAACCTTTGTTTTTTTATACATAATTGTTCATAGGCATTTCAAAGAAACTTCTTTTTCTACGTAGAATTCAAAAATATTTGAGAAAGGAAGTGATAGGCAAATATTTTGGATATTGCCTGGTAAGGGAAACAAAAGGTCCCTGATTAATAAAAGAACTTTTGACAACATTTCAATAGCCAAGTTACAGAAATTTCAATATGGTGATTAAAATTCCCAAGATACCCAAACATTTCTTTGCAGGGGTTTCCTGCCCCTGTCTGCTCCGTCCTAGAGTGGTATTCACGTGCTACCTTCTCTGTTATCAGTATCCAACCACTTTTCCCTTCCATTTCCTCTCTGGGCAGTTTGCTGGCCCAGCTCAATTAAAGGACAAATCCATTTTAGTCTGCAGTGTAGGAATTATAATGAAGTCAGCTGTCAAACTCCTATCTTGCAGCTGCCCCTCTGTGGGTAATCTGATGGCCACTTGTCAGCTGTTTCACCCAGTCAAACACAGACAAAGGGCCTCTGATGGCCTGCTTTATTCTAATCAATCTACACAGAGGCAGATGTTGAAATCCCAACAGAAAAAGGTGTAATTTGATTTAGCATTCAGAACTGCCTCCTGCTATTGATATATCAGATCTCTCTTTACTTGATATCTGTTTGCAACCACGAGGCAAAGACTGTGTTTATTTATTTTCCTCATTCTGGCCTTAAAAATAATGCTTTAGAATGATAATTTGGGGTATGAAGTATTGCCCAATGGAACATAATAGAATACAATAAATTAATTGGTCTCGCAAGGTGGAAGTAATCTAGGTGATTCGGATTTTTAAGGAGATTTCTAAATATTCCTAAGTGAACCAGAAGAATAGTGAGCTGTTCATTCATTCTAACATCCTTTTATTCTTGCAATCAGAGTGAATTTTAGAAAAAAATAATTAGATTTTTCCCTACTAATTAGGAAGAAGATAAAAAGCAAGATTGGATTGAGAAAAATAAAGAGAATTGATACAATTATCACTTTTCTATTCTCTAAACACAAAAATTACAGTGAAGTAATTTGCTTTCTTGAAGAAGCATTTCTTTTGTGTAAAAAATAACTAAAATCAACATACACACTATTAACTGTACTCAAAACTTTGAAAATATGTGATTTTTATTACACACAGTTGCTAACTTGGCCACTCTCTGATTATAGCAGTTACATATCCTATCTTCTTGAATAAGACACATTGTCTAGGAAAATCTAGTGTCAAATAAAAGTTTGCCATTTCATTATTGAATAGCTTATCTATAATTTCCATTTGTAATGCCTTTCTTAAGGTGGTAAACTCTTGTTGATACTGCTCAATAATTGAGTACATGGAAGTAATTATTTCTTAAAGACATAATCATAAAATAGATGGGAGGATCCACATCATTTATCTTAACATCTGCTTAAAAAGGGGAATAAAATATTCATGATTGCATATTTGGAATTCTTTTATACTGAGAATTAGTGTCTTTCCAACCCCAAGTCCTGCTATTTATTTACTAAATCACATTCATTTCAAGCACTTTGTTTATATTAATTTGACTCAAGTTGTCAAAATGGAAACTTTATTTTTATTAAGCCTTTAAAAGTCAACATAATATTGAAATTCTGATATGCAAAAGGAATATACATATTTCCCCCACATATCAATGGACTGAAAGACATTTTTTCAATGGCTTGGTACAAAATTTCACAGTGTTTATAATAATTATTTAAAACAATAACTTTCGAGTCCTGGCTGGCATAGCTCAGTGGATTGAGTGTGGGCTGCGAACCAAAGTGTCGCAGGTTTGATTCCCAGTCAGGGTACATGCCTGGGTTGCAGGCCATGACCCTCAGCAACTGCACATTGATGTTTTTTTTTTTCTCTCTCTCTATCTCCCTCCCTTCCCTCTCTAAAAAGAAATAAATAAAATCTTAAAAAAAAACAACAACTTTCTAAGAAGAGAATATTATTCTAGAATGAAGCTCTGTCCCAAGTATTTCAATTGCTGATATTGGAAGAAATACTTAGAGATTATATAAAATTGTAAAAAGATAGGACCAAATCTTTGGTAGCAAAACATTCAATGACATTTAATATGAAAAATCACAGCCAGTACTAGAAGAAATGAACTATTATAGAAACTAGTGTCTTTTTAAGAATTTGGAATTCAATACTACAATGGTCTTTTCATATTAAAATAGTTTCAATGAATGCTTTGCTCTGTTTGAAGATCAAGATAGTGTTTGTGTGCACAGAGTGCTATAAGATTGACAAGCATTTAATGTAAAGAAAGAAAATGAGGATGTAAGTATTCTGCCATTCCTGGTAAAATCAAAATCTGCCGATCTTTTGTCTGGTCCCTGAGCACAGCCCTGGAGTTGATTTGCTCTAAGAGAGTAGGCTGTCATAAAGATAAAAATGAAAGCTTATAACTGCCTTTGGGTTTGTGTATGAAAATGGCATTTTCAAGGTGGGGGAAGGGGGTCTCACTTGTAATTTCTGTGTATTATTATTTTTGTTGTTGTTGTTTTTGATCACTGATTTATTTATCTGACAACCTTTCAACCATGGCAAGGAAAAAATGAAGCATAGGTATCCCAGGTCCTTAGATCTTACGATGTGATTGGGAGAAAAAGTACATAATCATTGTAATTTAAATATGTTCATTGCAAAAAAGTTGGAAAATAAAAGTATGAAAAAGAAAATTGTTCACTTTTTAATAGAGGTCCTTATAGTATTTTATTTCATTTTTATGAACTTTAAAAATAAAATTACTATCATACTATGTATACATTTTGTATTCTGCTTCTTCCACTTATTTCACTTGCCATGAGAACTGGGAAAGGAAGGTTTTGTGTATTATCTTAACTTTGGAACTAAAAAGAGAATCTTTAGACTCTGAGATAACTGCTGAAATGAAAAATTACATAACAGCTTCTATTTTGAAGAATTGCTTATTTAAAAAAATATGAAGAGTGCTCAACTTTCTTCTAAGTAATTGGTTCTAAAAGTTTGTTTGGGAACCCAAGGAATCCCAAGATTATTTCATGGTGTCTAGGAGGTCAAAATCGTTTTCATAAAAATACTAAGGTTCTATTTCCCTTTGTCATTCTGCTTTCCTGTAAGTGTAGAGTAGAGTTTTCTAGACAGCTACTGAAATGTGCACTGTGTATTCCATTTTTTAAACTCCTTAGTTTCCTTTTCTAATATAGCAAATGTTTTTTTTTTTAATTTGCATCTTCTTTTTTTTAAGATTTTATTTATTTATTTCTAGAGAGGGAAGTGAGCGAGAAAGAGAGAAACATCAATGTGCGGTTGCTGGGGCTCATGGCCTGCAACCCAGGCATGCACCCTGACTGGGAATCGAACCTGCCTAATATAGCAAATGGTTTTAACCTAAATAAACAAAAGCTCTTTGGGCCCTGCAATAATTTTTAAAGTATTGCTATAGACTGAATTGTGTACCCTCAACATACACATGTTAAAGCTTAACCCTTAATGTAACTCTATGTGGCCTTAAGCTTTTTGGAGGTAATTAAGATTAAATAAGGTCTTAGGGTGGGGTCCAAATCTGATAGGATTGGTGGCCTTATAAGAGAAACCAGGAAAACTCCCAATCTCTCTCTCTCACAGTCTCTCTCTGCACACTCACTCACACACTTACTCACACACACAAACGAGGGAAAGGTCAAGTGGGAGCACAAGGTAAAGGCAGCTGTCAGCAAGCCAGAGAGAAAGCCGTTAGCAGGACCTGACCATGCTGGCCCCTGACCTCAGACTTCCTGTCTCCAGAGTGTCAGAAAGTAAATTTCTATTGTTTAAACCACCCAATATAAGGTACTTTGTTATGACATTATGAGTAGGCTAAAATAAGTGTAAAAGGGTCATAAAAATTTAAAAAATCCTAGAACCACAGATCTACATTAATAATGCTATGATAATGGCACCTTCTCTTGGCTCAGAGAAGAAAACAAAATTCCATGATTCAGTTTGGTTGCAATTATGTCTTTGAAAAAAATGGGTACCACATTGTACTCACAAGTGGTTTAAATGCTGAAATCTTTGTCATAATAATACATTATGAGAGAAATCCTTAGTGGCCTCCCACTAACTCCCACATTTTTTTACAGCAAACTTTATTCTTTTGTCATTTTATTAAATTTATTTGGGAGGCATGGGTTAATGGAGTCATATATATTTCAAGCCTACATTTCTGTGATAAATAAACTGTATATTGAATTGTGTGCCCACTACCCAAAGTCGAATCATCTTCCTTCACCATATATTTGGCTTCAAACTTTAATAAGTAGAAAAAATACATTCTAAAATAATGACTAAAAAGTATAATGCACTAAATACATAAACCAGTAACATAGTACTGTACATAATTGTATTGCTATTATTTTTTGTTACTTTAGTTTTTAATTTTTATTGAATCAATTGGGGTGACATTGGTTAATAAAATTATATAGGTTTCAAGTGTACAATTGTATATTACATCATCCGTATATTGTATTGTGTGCTCACCAATCAAAGTCAAGTCTCTTTCTGTCACCCTTTAAATCCCCTTCACCCTCTTCTACCTACTCCAAAAATTTTAATTCTACATTCAAATCCCTATGCTTTGGGGCCTCCAAGTACATATTTGATAGTATCTTCTATCATCCCTTGGCATTTAAGCCTCTTCTTTTCCAAGTAAATCTCAAATTCCATTGGGTAAACATTGCTCACACCAGTCTTTACCTCTGTGCTCATGCAAGATTTCCATCAAATATTTCAGATCATTTCTTTCTATTTAAAAAATGTTCTCCATTCTATTATGTGGGTAATTACAAGGTTTCTTCTGAGCAATTCAGGAGCCACACTCCAGACATGGATGGGTTAGTGCTACAAACCTGAGACATCATCTTCAACATTTTAAGAGGCTTATGTAAGTACCATTTTTAGGGGAAAAAAGAACCTAAGAAGGTGAATTTTTTCCTACAATGTACTATGTATTACACATAGCTTTTAAGGTTTTATTCTTTGTGTCTAAAATATGGTCTATTAAAAAGAACATATCGAACTTTTCAAAACATGCTTTTCTCTTCTGCATCTGTGCCCTTGAGTATCTCCATAGTAAAGCCTGTGCTATCTCTCCACTTTAAGTGCTCAGGGTAAGACCTGTGCAGAACAGGGTTTTCAATTTTGAAGCCAAATAATGAAATTGGAGCCAGAATTTGTCAAGGCCAAAAAAGATTTTCCAAATTGTTTTATCCCCTTCATGTTATTACATTATGAGGATAATTTTGCTGTGCTATCTTTACATAACCTAGGCACTTCCAAGTTGTGGTTTCCCATATGTCTTCGGGCTCACCTTCTTCAGTGAAGAAGGACTGCATGTGGCTTATCATGATGGTAAATTTGTTAATAAACACTGTTTTTTCTAAAAAAAATTAAGTAGAAAAATGAAAATTTTAGAACAGTTCACTTAACTTTAGTCTTCCTAGATTTTAATTCCTGGTTTGTTATGTGCTGTGGACGCCTCAGAGATAGATGTCCTCAAGGCTGAAATTAGAAGAAAACATTTACTTTGTCATGGTTATCCAGACAGAAGCACTAGCAAAATGCATGGGACATCTGGGTGTTGGGGTCTTTTACTAGAGAAAATGACCTCACACACACAAAAATTAGAGGTGGATTTTGCTGCTATTTAAATAATATCATGCAAATGGATCAAATAAGTTTATTCATTTTGATTTTCTTTATTCAGAAATAATTAAAAGTAATTCTGAAAGAATATGGTAGGACATTTCTCCCCTCTGAATAGAAGCCTATTAAAGATCAGATAAAGTAATAATTGTCATTTATGGCATGCTTTCTAGTGCAAGAACTGTCAAGAAGTTCTCATCATTTTTCTCATTTGATCCTAACAAGAATTTTATGTTATGATAAAAAGATAACTTATCAATATCTACAACTAGCATATAAAATAAATCCTGGAGATCTAACACAGTGTACAGTGATTATAGATGACAAAACTGTGTTATAAATATTCAGCTTGCTAATAGACTAGATTTTAATTGTTCCCACCACTAGAATACATGATAATTATTTGACAGTTATTAGTTAATGTTACAATAGCAATCATATTTCAGTATAAATGTATCCTATCAATATGTTGTATACCTTAAACTTTAAAAGGCCATCAAAGGAACTTAAGTAAGAAAATATTATGTTCTGAGTTTTGTTATTAAAAAGTGCACTGTGGCTTATTTCACTCACAATAACACCCTCTAGTTCCATCCATGTTGTTGCAAATGGTAAGATTTTATTCTTTTTATGGCCAAGTAATATTCCACTGTGTATATATGTACCCCTTCTTTTTTATCTACTCATCTAATGATGGGCACTTGAGTTGTTTTCATATCTTTGCTATTGTAAATAATACTACAATGAACATAGTGGTGCATATATTCTTTTGAATTAGTGTTTGGGGTTTCTTCAAATATATGAGGGAGGATCCAAAAAGACCAGAAAAAATTGTGTATTTATTCTTGCATGTTTAAACTTCAGTCACCTTCAAAGTACTCTCCATTTGATACAATATACCTGTCAAGACATTTTTTCCACTGCTCAAAACAGTTTTTGAACTTGTTGATTTTGTTGTCCTTTAGTGCTTCTGCCATTTTCTATTTCACCTCTTCCACACCAGCAAAACCTGTCCCTTTGAGGACTTTTTTCACCGGGAAACAAAATAATGCTGCTTGGGATGAGACTGGATAAATAGGGAGAGTGGGATGGAGGAGCCATGCTGTTTTTGGTCCAAAACTGCTGAACACTCAGCACGGTGTGGGCAGGTGTGCTCGTAAATCACCCATCATGAAATGGGTAAATGAAGTTGAATGTGACCTCTCACAACAATGCCAGCTGGTACACTGATACAGATGGGTTTCTAGAACACTCACCTAGCTGAGGAAGCCTTTACTACAAGGGATTAATTTCCCTTGTAAGATAATTTCAGGGTTTGGTGGGAGTCCCCTGTCATATTTGCAGATGTGAGATCACTAGGTCATCAGGCAGTTTCATTTTTAATTTGTGAGGAAACTCCATACTGTTTTCCACAGTGGCTGCATCAGTCTGCTTTCCCACCAATAGTGTACTAGGGTTCCCTTTTTTCCACATCCTTGCCAACATTTGTTCATTGATTTATTGACAATAGCCTTTTTCAAGTGTGAGGTGATACTTCATTGTGGTTTTGATTGCATTTCTCTGATGGTTAGTAATGTTGAGCATCTTTTCATATGTCTATTGGCCAAATGTATGTCCTCTTTGAAAATGTGTCTATTCAGGTCCTCTGCCCATTTTTTAATTAGGCTGTTTATTTCTTTTGTATTGAGTTGTATTTTTTTGTATTTAGTGAAATAATCCAGAAAGAGAAAGACAATAATTGCAAGATTTTACTTATTTGTAGAAATCTAAAGAACACAATAAATAAACAAACAAAATAGGAACAGACCTATAAATACACAAAAGAGACTGATGAATGCCAAAGGGAAGGAGGATGGGGGACTACATTAAAAAGGTGAAGGGATTAGAAGCACAGATTGGCAGTTATGAGATAGTCATGGCAATGTAAAGTGCAGCATAGACAATATAGTTGGTAATACTGAAACAACTAAGCATGGTGCCAGGTGGATACTTGAAATATCAGGGGGATCACTTTGTAAAGTGTATGATTGTTTAGCTATTACGCAGTACACCTGAAACTAATATAGAATAATGTGAAGTGCAAACTGTAACTGAAAAATAAAATTGTTTAAAAACAAGCTCACTGTGGTTGCTGGATGAACAACGGGTTGGAGAGAAGGTCATGATTGGAGGGTGGCCAGTAGTAAGACTGGTGGCAGCTGAGATGAGAGATGGCATGGCTTGGACTGGAGTGGTAGCCATGAAATAAAGTGAACATACCTGACACTTACTTTGGAAATAAATTTCACTCTTTCTAAAGGGATTCATGGGGATTATTCTGGCTTAAAAATTCAGTAAATGGTGGTATTGTTTATAGAAATGAGGCAGACAATATTAGGGAGATTGTAGATACAACACTTTAGTTTGGCAAATGGTAAGTTTGTGAGGTTGATCAGAACCTCTAGCCAAGTAGAGTTGTCAAGCAAGCAGGTGAGGAATTAAGTCTGAAACTCAGTAAGAGGTCAGAGATGCAAACACAGATTTAACAGTAAGGAGCCTCTGTGCATGATATTTAAAGCCCTGAGGCAGGATGGAATATAGAGGACTCGAGGGGATCTCTGCCAGAGCTCTGGACTCAGTGCAACAGTTAAAATACATTTGGGGTTTTCTGGTTTAAGATGGTGATGTAAGAAAATCCTGGGCTCACCTCCACCTATAGATGCACCAAACACAGCTACATATGGAACACCCTCTTGTAAAAAAGAAAACTAAAAGCTGTCTAAGCAATTTCTATACACTGGATGAAAGAGAGAAGATGTACATTGGAATAGGAAAAAGAGGCTGGGAAACAATGTCACCATAAACCCCATCCCTGCCATGGTGGCCCACAATCAGGAGAGAACTAAAAACCTGGAGCTTCTCCCTGATGATAGAAGGGTTCGAACCCCACACTGGGCACCCTAACTTTTAAGACCTGCAACTGAGAGATGAGCCTCCCTAACATGCAGCTTTGACAAACAATGAGATACATGTCCCTGAGACCCACGAGACTGTAACAACTGAGAAATGGCTCTAAAAGGGCCCAGGGCACACGCAGACAACCCAGAGGTGCCCAGAGTTGATGTGAATATGGCTCATTTGCTTGAATCACAGTATCAGCCTAAGGAGCAGGCAAACAATTCAGCACATCTAGGGGCCCGCTGGCTGGCGGGCACCAGCTTTGTGCCCTGCCTCTGTCTCACCCTAGCCAAGGCCACCATCTCTCTGCTTTTATCTTTTTCCAGGTGGGTGCCATCTTCACACTCGGCCTCTGCCAAGCTCTAAAGTGCCAGGATACCCCAAAGGGGAGCTTTTACCTGCATCTGGTACCGATTTTTGTGGTTTCCCCTGGTGATATCCCCTTGAGTAGACCAATCAGAAAGACAGTTCCTGGCAGACAAGAATCCAGGGCACTGTACAGACAGCAGACTGAAACCCAGCCCCAGTCTTTCTGTGAAACAGGCCTATTTGCTTGACCAGGAGCCTGGCACACACCTAAGGACATACCTAGGTGCTCTTAGGGAATGGAGGCAGGTGGATGCCTCTTTGTACTTGCCCTCTGACTCACTCCAGCTCACTGCCATCTCCCAAAAAGGAGCTTACACTCTTCTTTATCTTGCCGATGTTTGCCGCTGCCTCCAGGGGACACCTCCACATCGCTTGGCTCTAGTGGCCAGCAGGGGTTATGCTCATGGGTCTCATAGGACTGCAACCAACAGGAAAAGTGTTTTTAAATGGCTCTCACCACCAAAGCACAGCAAGAGACAACAGAGCTAGGAGCTCAGTCTTTCTATGAAAGTGGCCTATTACCTTCTCATTATAGCTGCAGCCTGAGGGACAGGCTTCTAACTAAGAGCTGCCATCCTCTCCAGGGGCCAGGAAGGATGGGCTATCCTCCCTGCTCCCCACTGGCCCTGTTCCAGAGCTCTAGTACCTCCTGGAGGGGAGCTCTGGTACCTCAGCTGCCCTACTTTTTAAGTCTGGGGTCCTAGTAGTTTATGTGGTTTCTGCCTGTGGGACACTTCCAGATTTCCTAATCCTGGTGACAGTGGGGCTTACACTTGCAGTGTCACAAGACTGACTATATATGTTTGCATGCTTTTAAAATCTGCTACCTGAAGGTCTGACTTCCAATTAGTCTGAATCTAGGTGCTGAAATCCACCCTTTTGGGACAGACAGGTCTTGGCACACTTCAACTACAGTGAGTCATTAAGAATATAATAGACTTCTCAGACAAGCACAGAGGTTTGAGAGACAAGCAAGAGCTGGAACAGGGTTGAGTGATGAGTTTCATCTCCTACACAATGCCATTCCTTCAAGCCTGGGAGAGGTGGCTGTCCCATCTAACACATGTAAACAAACACAGAGGGCATCAAGCAGATTGAGGAAAAGGGAATACATTCCACTCAAAAGACAAAAGATAAAACCTCAGGAAAAATATCTTAGTGAAACAGAGTTAAGTCACTTGAGAAATATTTTGAGAGAACATATTAGCTGAAATGATAGTGAGGGAGCTGATGGAAAGGGAGGGAAAAAACAAGAAAGATGTTTTCACATAAGACAAGAGGGAAGTGTGCCATGGAAAAGGGCTTGGCCCCTATGGCAAGGGCTTCTGAGAGGCCATGCCCCACATGTATAATAAACTGTGTACTTTAATTGCTAACCTTAAGGGCTTTTGATGAACTTGAAAAGAACAGTGGCATAATGAGGAGGGAAGAGAGACTAGGGAGTATGGAAAGGAGAATAAAAGGCAAGGAAGTGAATTCAGAAGTTCTCTGTGAATAGGGGATTGGCATTTGGGAGGACGATGCTACAGTCAAGTTTGTTTTACGATGGGACATGCTGGGGTGTGTGTGAGTGCGATGAGAATGACCCAGTGGAGAAAAGGAAATTCACGATGCAGATAGGCAGAACACAGAACAGAGACTAAAAATAGAACTAATGTCCCCAATATATACAATAAGCTCAATTTAGAATATAATATCCAAGCTTTTATGAAACCACTTTGAAGTTTGTATCTCAAAACTTGGGAGGGGGATGAAGGAAAAAAAGAGAGAATCAGAAAAAGAAACAAGTGACTTGGACAATAATTATAAATAAATACTATTATAATGCAAACCATGCACTGATAGGGGCCCATGGAATGACTATCATGGTTATCCAAGAGAAAAACAGCCACACATGCTTGAATAAGAAAATGAAAATGACTTGTTACTAGTAAAATGCTGCATCAACATTATGAATACCTGCCAAGTCCTTTTTAAAGGATTATAATATCAGTTTGTTTCTTAAGTGAGCTAGACATTACCTTCCTGCCCAAAGACAAATTATGTTTGTACTTTTAATTTATTTTTCATATCATGGTAGAGATAAACACCAGTCACAACTATATTTGAATTAAGGCAAATTTGAGGAAAATATTCAGAGTGATTTAAATGCTTCATAAGGAGGACATTATGCCAATATAAACTGCAATTATGATGATGATCAATATTTATGCTGCCTCTGCCAGTTGCCTGAGCGCATATTGTGGCATTCTGAATGTGGGGCTTGTTTATGAGAACTGCTATGTGCAGCAGACCATGGCGTGAGTCACAATCATGATATCATGACATTAATATAGGCTGAGTGATGATTGGTTTCTACCTCAGCGATGATACAGTTGTGGCTGGCCCAGTTTCCACAGGTGGAGGAAACTCATTACGTTCATTCATCAGGTATAGAATGTTGCTGTCCCCTTTCTGTGTGGAAGTTTTGTTTTCCAGGTGAATGAGTAAGCAGACGATTGAGAAACTGACAAGTAATGTCTTTGTTATTGCTGCTATTGCTGTTGATTTTTTTCTAATTAACTAGGCAAGACATTTGAGGTTTGTATATGATTTTTATTTGCTTAAAATCTATTTTGACTTGTTTGTTATAAATCAGGTACATTCAGATACTTCAGATTGCTGACATCTGACCTCAGATTCTCAGAGAATGAGAAAGATCCAGAGCCCAAGATGGCAGCACCTTGTAGCTCTGGAGATGACACAGAAGGGTCTATTCACCTTTAGACTCTGAAGGACAAATCAGGTAAGGACTTGCACTGAGCCTAAATATTGGGTTGGCCAAATACTCATTTTTTTTCCTGTTAAGACAGCTCTAGTGGTGCTTAGTTGTCTTTAACTTCATTTGAAACAATTTTGTTAGATTGTATTGTGACAGCTGTCATATCAGCATCCATTAAAAAAACATCAAAATTGGCGAATTTTGTATAGCCATTTTAATATTGAAAGTAGAAGAACGTATGCAACCTTTTCAGCATATTATGCTTTATTATTTCAAGAAAGGTAAAAATGTAACTGAAATGCAAAAAAAGATAAAATATTTGTGCAGTGTATGGAGAAGTTGCTGTGACTGATGAGTGTCAAAACTAGTTTGCGGAGTTTCACGTTGGAGATTTCTCGCTGGACAATGAACCTCAGGCCAAAACAACCATGAAATGTGTTTACCTGTTAAAGTTATGGAGTTAGGCTGGTAGGAAAACCACAAGGAACATAGCTTCATTCAAACAGTCCTTTGCACTCTGCTTACTTTTGAAAATTCATCTATTGCTGCAATCTGAAAGGACAGTGTATCCCAAACATATAGATAAATGTAGTGGGGGAAAAACACAAAATTCAACATTAAGGCACATAGATTTGAAAATCAGCAGTGTCTTTAGTAGTTGTATGACATTATATGTTACATATGGTCTTTCAGTTTCTTCATGATTCAAAACCTTGCTTTCTTCATAATTAATATGGTTATCATCATAATGTGTACGCAGTAACAGTATGAGCTGCAGATCCACACACCCTGGTTTCAGGTTATAGCACTGTGGCACACATTGCCTTTTATTGGGTGAGTAACTTGATGTGTCTGAAACTCATCCTGGTCAATGTAAAAAGATTAATATCACCTTGCTCAGGGAGCTATTATTGTTGCAAGGGATTAACAAGATAATGTGTATAAACTCTGTTTAATGTGTAATGTGTATTACTCTGTTTAAATCTTCCAGAGAGTTAAATACTTAAAAATGTTTGGCATTCATTTTCTTCCTAATTCTACTGATTTCTACCACTTTAGGAGCTACCAACATAGCCTTTTTTTTTCTGCAAATTTCTAAAATAGATTCAGTGAGGTACTGTAAATTATTTTGATTGCTTAGAATGTTAGTGAGTTGAGTACAGCTGCCAAACACACAAAATGGTCTGATACAAATAGTGTATGTGTGTTTGAAAACTAGATAATTTTTAAAGGAATTAATGATATTGTTTTTCCTAGTATTTAAGTGATACATATTGCAGAAAAGCTTTGTCTTATGTTGCTTTATTTTATTTTGGCATTATTTCTGTTAGTTATCTGATGATTAGATTTTTAGTTTTGTATATCTTGATACTTTATTATTCATCCCTCATTGTTGAGGTTCTCCCAACATTTGATATTATAGTAAATATTACTGAGCATAAATTTCTGTTTATATACGTGAGCAACTGTTGAGGATTAATTCCTAGAATACACACATTAGGTCAAATACATAAACATTTTGAACATCATCAATTTGCCTTTTAGAAAACTGTCAATATTGCTCCCTTGTTAACCTCAAATATTGTATCTCTCAAGTTCAGACATAGGCCTACAGAGCCGATAGGTATAAATTAAAGGAGAGAAAAGGTGGGACTGATGCATGCTAATGACAACACCTCTCTCTGGGATACCTCCCTTGCACAGGGAGTCAGTTGCCACTCCTCAGTGTCCCCATGGCACCCTTTTATAGCTTTTCCACTTGTACTGTTTTACCGTTGTTTTTGGTATTAGCAAACATTTGATCCTGTCTGAAAGGTCCACACCATAAGATCCTTGATGTTCGGGTCTGTCCCAAATGCTCATGCTTAGCCCTGGCCCATGTGGCTCAGTTGGTTGTAGTGTCATCCTATAAACCTAAAGGTTGTGGGTGAACCTTTCCTTGTCAGGGCACATGCTCAGGTTGCAGGTTTGGTTCCTGGGCAGGGAGCGAGCAAGAGGCAACCAATTGATGTTTCTCTCTCACATCGATATTTCTCTTTTTCTCTCTTTCTTTTACCTTCTCTTCAAAAATCAATAAGCATGTCCTCAGGTGAGAATAATTGTTTTTTTTTTTTTTTAACATACTCAGGCTTAGAAAACATCCCAGAGAGCTCACAGGATTAATATGTAAAAAATACTATCATGTTTTATAAGTGCAATACTTGTATTGTAACTGCATGGACAATAATGACCAGTCTTGCCTCAGTAGACTAGCTGGCAATGGCACATGGTGTTAGGTAGGTAAGTTGGTGTTAGAATCCAGCAGAAGAGCTGCATTTATATTAAGCATTGGCCAAACATCTCACTGAATTTTTGGACAGGACCAAATATCACAGACCTTTTGGTGCAGATCTAATGTCTCTCTGGACATTTTGGACAGAGCTGAATGTATACAAGTGTTTGAGGGTTGGGTTTTTCTATCAATAGGTAAGTTTTGAGATGGCAACACTATTTCTTTCTTATTCATTGTAATGTCTTCAGGTTCTGTCATGAACACAGACTCTAAAATGACCGTTGAATGAAGGGCAAAATAAATGAATAGTTGAATAAATGAATACTTGAAATTATATTTAAATCTCTTTTATGATTGGAATGTGGAATTGTAACAGCTCAAAAGTCATACAGCTGGTTAACTGGTGATAGTCATATAATGAAAATGAGTATATAATTACTTTACATTGGCAAAATAAAATAATTTGATTTAAAATATCAATTCAACATTGAGAGGAAAAAGGTCAATTTCTATGGAAAAACACTTCACATTCCAGTTATATCTCATGCTTTCTTAAACTATCAAGTTCATCTTTTTTAAAACCTCTTTGGAAAAATATTAAATACTTGTACACTATTAGTTTAAACTTAGGACCCTATAAAGAAATATTGAAGTTTTTAGTCCTTAGATAAATCCTTATATCTACATTAATAAATATTACAAAGAAGCTTATTCTTATGTATCATAGACTTTTATTTAAATTTATTTTGGTGGTTTAAAATAAGGAAATAATAATATTCTTAAAGAGACTCAGAAGTCATTACTTTCTAGGGTCTTTTTAATTATTTTATTATTTATTTTCTTTTGAGAACTACAGAAAAAACTGAAACTAAACTAAAGCCATCATCAACAACAACAAGTAGATTGAATCTGTACTTTGAATTTTCAGAATAGAAGAGAACATTTCTAAGCTCAATGACTGAGGGTTTATTAAAAGAAATTATTTTGTTGATTTAGCAATCGAAGTAAACATGAACACTTTTAAGAAAAAGATGGAAAACTGATATAAATTATCACAGAACACTAATCAAAATAAAATAAAATTCTATATTTAGTAAAACACTCAGTGGAATTGGTACATAGTTATAGTTATCTCAGAAGATTGGACATTGATTACATTTCACAGCAGGGAAGAACAATGAGAACATTACTGAAATCAAGATTGATTTGCCCTTGTTTTCTGACCTAAGATTCTTTGCAGTGGTTGGACCAGATAATGCTGAAAACTTTTGATTCAGTGTCTTTTTTTAGAAACCCAAATAGAATTGTGAAATTAATTTTCATATCTGCAAGGTCACTAGCAAATTCAGACCATCTAATTTCATCTCTTAATGTTAACAGTAGTGAACAAGTGTGAATAGTATTATAATGGTTAAAACTGCCAAATGTTTATTGTTAAGTTTATGATCTAAGGTTCTTTTTTTTGTAGACAATGAAATTCTTTTAAAGATATATAGATAATTTAGAAGTTGAAATATGAATATTTAGAAAAAGAAAATGAGAAGTCAAAACTTTTATTATGATTATAATGGTGAATTTAAAAAACTCAGATTGCTTTTTTTTACCTTTTTATATTTCAGTAGTGAATGCAGGAGAGAAAACCAAGACACAATGATCCCATGACTGTTACATGCAAACAAAGCAGAGTAGGATCCAGAGTGGAGAAAGACACAAAGCAAAAGAAGTTCTGGAGACAGGAAAAAAAAGTTCAGAAATGGAATTCAAGATTCAATTTCCTGAAGAAGAAGCATCTTCATATGTTCTCTAGATACTCTAAAACACTGAGTCGACTACTTTAAGAGGGACCATTCCATTACACAAGTAATACACATTTATAAAATATTAGAGTGTGCTGATAATAAAATTAGATTACCTGTTTCATATTTTAAGGTATAGACTTCTAATTTTTACATAACTTATATTTGAGTAGTTTTTCACAAAAGTGCAATAACACTCTAGATGTTATTTTGTAACTTTTCCTTGCAACTTAACTAAGTCTTTTTCTGCTTATTTCTAATTCAGTACATTTGCTTCTGTAACAATATTCCTAACAGCTTTATAGAATCAATTATGTTTTAGGTCATTTAATTATCTACTGTTGTTTTTAATATTTTGCTATTATAAACAAAGCTATGATGAAGATCTCTACACTTTGGGTTTGTACAATCTTATGTTAGGAAAAAATACTTGATGTAGAATGGCTAGTTTTTAAAAATCTATAAATATTTTTAATGCTTTTGATACTGTATTCTGAACTGTCATGCAGAAAGATGGAAGTAATTTACACTCCTACAAAAATATGGTAGCAACATATCTTCACTCCTAAACCTAACCAAAACCTAACCTAAATGCACTGGGCATATAGTATTTTTTAATTTCTAATTTGATATGTATATGTGATCTTTAGGAATTTAATTTGCAGTATTTGATGTCCAGTGAATTTGAACATATATTTTTAAAATATATGTCCCTAATACATATCATTTGTGTCTATCCTCCCCTAAGACTAGTGATCAGCCCTATCATATTATCATCGTAATGGTAGAGGTACATGAGAGAAAGCAAAAATACATAGGGCTTCTTGAGGACTAGGCTTAAAGTTAGCACATCATCAATACTGCCTCAGTCTATTTGGGAGAGCAAGTGCCCAAATGCAGACACAGGAGGCAGAGAGGGGTAGCCTACTCACAGAGAGATGCCATGAAGACATTTCTTGGCAGAGGATATAGTTACTAAGAGGGAAGAAAAATTGTAGTCAAAGATTTTATCTACCTTATTAATTATAGTGGTCATATTTAATTTAGGATGGATTTCTTCCACACACCTCATAGGAGTTCAGTGCTCCATCACTGCCCTTTTACACAGATCACACACCTATACAGGAGACAGGATACCTGTTGGGAACCGCCCTGACTTGTATCAGAGGCTGAAACCCCCGCCAAGCTAAGGCTAAGGGAACGCCCTTGGAACCGTAAGCCGGCAAGGAGACAAAAGCTTATCTTCCTGGCAGGAATGCTGCTTCTGCTGCTTTATTCATAACTGAACCCAAAAAAGCTTGGTCGGTTAGCCAAAGACGGGTAAGATTCCCCACGGGGAGAACGACCTAAGCCAGGCACGATCACTTTGGGAGGCCCCCCAAAAGAAGGACTTGGGGGGCTGCAGCAAAAGGGGGTGATGGACCCTCACTCCTCTGCTTTGACAAAGTCTGAGTTCTCAGCGTCTGGAAGAAAATCTCCTTATCTCTCGGTGGCCTTAGTTCCCTTGCTCCACCTAAGCCTGAAACAATGACAGGGTAGTACAGCTCGGTACTGAGAGTGCGGATTTCCCGGGGTGATCAGGCCTAAGAAAGAACATGTAAATTACTGTGAAACCTTCTTTGTTTAGAATGCTCTCAGTTGAATGAGAAGGGTCTTAGGAGGAAGTTAATTTGTTCCTCAGTCTTACAGCTCTTTGACCCCCAACTCAATAGACCGGCAGAGTTCTTTGTTTTCTATGGTTCCTCACTTCCCCCTAATGAGTACTGTACTTTACCTGAATTATTATGCAAAATGAGCCTAATAAAAGCAGGTATGGACGGTAAGTCAGCGCGCTCCCCACTAGGGGGGGTGGCCATTTTGTCCCTACTTCCCCACAGAAACTAGTTTGTCTCTGTGCATGTTGTTCTTTCTCGCGTGTTTATCGTCGAGCCATCCACAGCGTTCCGTGGTCACTGCTGGCCGGTGACCCACATGCAACAGATACCCACATATTATTAGGGGCCAGTGGTGGCAGAAAATGCAAAGCACATGGGTGCTGTAGTGCCAATGGTCAATTGAAATGCCAATCTGCCTAAGGACAAATAAAATCTAATTTTTAAAACCCTTTGCTGCCCCAGTTAAGCATCTTTGTGGGTGGATTTGATTTGGTCTCAACTTTGAGACCCCTGTTCAAGCCAGATACTTTATTTTACTGTGTTCTAATTTGCCTACAGTTGTGTTTCTTGGCAGAAATAACAGTAAAATTCACTTGTTTCTACCTAAAACTCAGTGATTTTTCCTAGCACTTTATGAAAATGTATGAAATGTTATTGTATGCCTTTAGCAAATATAATGAAAATTAATTTAGGAGTCACTACCTCTCAGATTCACCTATATATTTTAACACGTCCTTTGATAAAAATCCAGCACTATAATTTTAAAAAATCACTGACACTTGCTGTGCCTGCTTTTCAGGATTTGGAAGCAAGTTTTCATAAAACTTCCCAATTGGGATCAGATTAGATTCAAGGGGTGAAGTGGAGTTGACTCTCAAAGTCAAAGACCACCTTGAAAATTACCACCTTCTCTCCCCCTCTCCAGGGCTTTTATGTGGAATGTTTTTTGTTTGTTTCTTTGCTTTGTTTCATTTTCTCAGTTGTTTTCTATCATTATTTTTTTCGACCACATTTGTGCATATCCAACTGACTCTCATCCCTGGGATACATTGTGGAGTAGTTAGGCTTTTTCAGTTTAGCCAACTGGATGAAATCTGAGCTTTCATCCACTTAATTGTTTCTTGGGACTTTTCTAAAACAGGGAGGGACCTAAATCTTACTTTAAACTGTTTCATACTTTTTCAGTAACAACCAGCAATTTAAAAAAGGCAAGACAAAACTAATTCTCATCTGACTTAAAACAAAGGATTTTTCTTCAAAATTAGCTCCTTATCTGATCAAATAAATTAGTATCACCATGTGTCATTTCAGAGCTCAGTTTCCTGGCCTGACTAATGAGTTTGTAGCCAGGCCATCAACTGTGTAGCTTTAGGTGAGTTACTTAACCTTTCTGGGCCTCAGTTTGCTTACCTGTAGAATCGGGATAACAGTGAATATCACATACTAGTATTCTGAGAATTCAGTGACATGGTAACTGAATTTATATATTTCATATATAAATGAGCTAAGACTCTCTATCTGTTGCTTTGAGGCTTCTAAAAGGACAGAAGCAGGTTCTGTCATGAAAAAAGTGGGTTCTGCTCTTGACCTACCAAGTTAACAAGCTTTGCTACCTCTCAACCATTTGCATCACCATTCTGGGGCTAATTTGCCTTCCTGAAAAATGAGGGTTTAGACTATATGATTACTAAAAACCTCCCAGCCTTGCACCCTGTTAATGAGAGGTAGCATGGTGGGGTCCATGTTTTCATCACAGAAAAAGTATAAAAGAGAAAACTATTTGACTCCAAGTTTTCTTGGTTTGGCCTGACTGAAAGTTTGGGCTTGGACAGGAGAGTTTAAAAATTCTCTTGACTACTAATCCACAGTGAAAATTTTTTAGCTTTATTTACCAATAAGTAATCTGATAGTTTTCTGTAAAAAACAATCTCTTTTTTCTGGACTCAGGAAAGGAAGAATCATCACACTGATCATTCTTAGCAGACACTTGCTTCTGTCATTTGTAATTGATTATTAATTTCAGTCTCATAATAATTCTTAAGTGTTATGATGAACTATCAAAGTTTTAGTGCATATATGGAAAATGAAGTACATGAAGCTTTGTGTAAAATAAGGAAGTACCTCAAGACTTCACAGTTAGTATGGACTTTTCTTTCCAAGAGATACAACACTTAGTGATACATCATTTGGTCAGTTAATTTTCTTTAAGTAAGATGGTTAAATAATAAACACTATAATATCAGAAATAGGAGATAGGTAAATTATTTATATATTTGTATTAGGCTGACAACATACTTTAACTAAAAATAAGAATCAACCTCCAAAATTACTTCCCAATATTATAAAATATATACTGTGTAGCGAGGGAATAATTTTATGAAATCCACCAATATTCAAAATGAACACCAGTTTAATATGGTAAAGTTATGAGAAGCTAGCAGAGAACACAATTTAAAAGTGCTACAGCTATTTTATTAGTGAGAAACAGACTAGTAAATTTAATATTGACTTTATGTCAGCAAACAGGAATACTTTGTTTTTGTCTTTCAAGTTAGCAAAATGAAGACATTTTAAGATGAAACCTAAACTGACAGGTAACCACTGAAATGCCTTTACCAAAGTTTCTTTTAAAGGAAGTACTTTAACAGGAATAAAACAAAATGAGCTAAAATGGAAGGACTGAAATACATACAAGAAGAAATAATGATCAAATAAATATATGAAGTAGAAATGTATGTTAAACTAAACAAAAACTGTTCAGATAATAATGTTCAATAGACTCTTCCTGAGATGGGAAAATTAAATAAATGAAAATTGTGTATGAATTGATAGGAGATGATCATAAATATTGAAAAGTTCTTATATTATTTCCATGGTGGCAATGATGAGGTAAAGTGTTTTAAGATTAAATTAATTATATGCTCTGATAAGTATGTATGGTATAATATAGTAAGATATTAAGAATAAATAGGAAAAAACTGGAAATAGATCATTAATCTGATATAGAACTGGGAAAAAGTGAGGAAAAAGCCAGTCTAAGCAAGAGATAATTTAACTTTTTAATGAGGTATCAAGACTCCAAGTTACATAAATTTTAAGTTCAATAATCCCTGGGCCCAATGCTTCATCTGACACTGATGATATTGATATGTATAACCATCTAATTTCAATCAAGTGAACAAATCAACTGGAAGAATTAATATTTTTGAGTAGATATGTATAAAATTAGCTAAGTAAAGAAAGTAGGTCACTAAATTGCTTTGGAAAATCATAAAATCATAGAAATATAATAAAAATATATGATAAATATATGATATATAGTATATAATATATAAACATATACATTTATATACAGAGAGAGAAAGAGAACCCGTAACTGAGATCATAGAAATGGCCATATTGCAAGATAAGAGACAACTAATCAACTTACCAAATGTAATGTTTCCATTACCTACACATGGGAAATTTTGCATAAATTCTTAGTCACTATTTCCAGGTTACTATATTGACTCCCCTGCTCCTGATTTTACTTGCTATCATTGTATTTGCACTACCATATTTCATAGATAGCCACAATTATCCATTTTAGATTATTTTCCTGAAGTTCAATGATTGTAATTCTCCTAAAGATGTATATTGTGTCTGTAAGTCTCCCAATGATATACATTGTAATTTATATCGTGGTGTCTTAATCTTTTCAAACCAGATGTTTCAAAGAACAACACTTTTCTTATAACTGCATAGTTATTCCTCATATCCTTCATCAATACATCATTATTTGAGGAAAATTGACCAAATGCTGTTTCTTTTTCACTATACAGACTTTAAATCTTTAAGTTTTGTCAGCTTTTAAAAGCTATTCTGGCCTTCTTGGTTCCCTGAAATGCCAGATGCTTAAAAAAGTCTATCATGTTTAAATGGAACATAATCAAGATTTTCTTGTGGTTTGGTGTGAACTTTCTGCTGCTGCATTTATATTACATTAGAAGTCCATTTTGTGTTTCATCTTTGTTTAATGACCATTAGTCAATGTTGATAATTACACAGATGTTCTACTGTTACATCTATGATCCACTGAATCAAATTAATACTTGAAATTTGCTAAATATCACAATCTTCTCTAAAAGGGGCAAAAGTGATAACTAAATAACATAGCTGTTCAGTTTACTTGATGGAACCTCATGTTGATGAATAGAAAAGAGCCAGTCATTGAAAGTTACAAACTCAGAGCATATTATTTTACCTTCAAAGTAATAACTACACTTTTGCTTGTATTTTCTAGCTCAGTAGGCTCTCAGTCCAATAGATTGTGGAACACAAAGTGATTCAGAAGCCACTAAAAAATTCAGTGGCTGGCCAGTTAAACATTGGTTTGTTTTTTACAGAGTTCTGCCTCTTCTGAGATAATATAGTGAAAATAGGCAACATTCAATATTTATGTTCATTTTTGATAATTACTGTGAAATTATATCCAGTTCTACAGTAATTCCAACGTGAGACTGGGAGCAATAGGACACAAGGTCTCTGTCCATGTAAATCCTGTTGTAAGCCAGGGGTACTAGGACTGCTTTTATATGCCAATAAAATCTCCACATAAGCAGAGGAAGCCTTTGGCTGTTATAAAATGCAAATCCTCTCTTAAGAAAACAACTGACTCGAAGCACTTATGTATCTGTGGATCTTGCTGTCAGGATTTTAGTGTTCTCATAACCCAATTCTAATGAGTTCTTATGATTTATTCAATAAGGACTAAAGGTCTTTTATATAATCGTTACCTTGATGGCTAACACAAGGAATAAGTATCCTAGTTAGCTCTAAAATTCTACAGAGAAGCATTATTTAGCTTTCACCTTTGAATAATCAAAAAATTAATCAAAATTTCTAATGAAATAAATTACCATTTTCATAATTAATTTTATTTCTTAGTCTGGAAATATGTGTAAAATTTCCCACCCCAAGTCTGAAAAGTATAATCTCTCTTCAGACAGATAAAAATCATTTTAGCTATGAAGAATGGTCATTCATATAAAGTCAATTTATCTGCATTGGATTCCATTTTGTCCAGAGAATTATGTTAATGGATAAAAATTGAGAATTCAAAATTGAACCCTTAAGTATTAATATCATGCCTTTTAATTTTTCTTATTTTATTATATTTCTATGATTTCATGATTTTCCAAAGAAATTTAGTGTAGTCACTACTTTCTCCTTCCCAAAACTGCACATGTAAAAAATATAGAAAACTTGTTAGTGAGAGGATAACCATCTATAATATGTACCAATGTGTGTACTACACATACAGTGCTAAGATTTTGCATGGTTAAAATATTTAACAATTTTCCCCTCTACTGATGTAGAGATACTGATCAGTATCTCAGATCTCCACCCCTCCAACAGTATCCAACCTAAGAATCCATTTACAATTCAAATAAGATTTTTTTTTTTCAAAAGCATACCATATGCAATGCCTGATTATTTTCCTTAGGATAGATTAATGAAAGAATAAATATGCTATTTTGTAAGCCTCTTTGTGAACATTTGTGTACATATTGGCATTATTGAAAAATGATAAAATATGAGTTAGGAAACAATCTAATATGGTTGCATGTTCCATACCCAGTATAGTGTATCTGACACAAAAGAGGCTCATAATAAATATCAACTAAAAATAATCATTCATTCATTTCTGACAGTGGATTAATAATATTTAATATGTTAAAATTAATTGGGAAAATGTTTTAAAATACTTGATTTTTTAATGTCCCCTTAAATTATATATTTTTCTATCAGATGCATATATGTAAGTGGGACATGTGAGTAAAGTTAGAGATGGAAAGTCAAAGTAAACAGTAAATATTCATGATGCACTAAATATACATGAGGCTCATGAGACATTTAATATGCATGAAATCTTAAATCAGTGCCTTCCTTTTGAGGCGCTCAAGTGAAAATCCATGGCAGCACTATAGCTATTGTCATTGGCAAACTATAGCTATGTGAGATTACTAGATACATGTGTCCCTGAGACCTACCTCTGATGGAGCAAGTATCTGTTGGCCCCAATGCCTTCCAACTATTGGGATCCCATGTGAAATTTCAACATCCATCATCCATCATAAGAAAAGATTTAGGCATCACAGAAAGAGATAAAATATATGAGCATGCATAACCTAGGATTTAAGTAGTATAGGTTAACACTGTATCCCTTTCCCTGTGGGCCACGGTTTATGTTCCAAATTAAATTAAATCATTCATTTTAATCTGGTCTGTGAACCTTCCTGCTACATAACTTGAATATAATTTGCTTGGTCATATACAATATTAAGAGGGGACTATGGCATCAAAGTCTTCCCACATGACAGAAAGCTATTACTTCTTCTAAGGTAAAACAGGAAAAGTCATCCATTTTTTTGCTATTATTACGGATGTATACTATTTTACCCCCTTTTGCCCTCTTCCAACCAATTCGCACTTCCACACCACTTCCAGACTTCACCACACTGTTGCCATGTGCACAGGCTATGCATATATGCATGTATGTTCTTTAGCTAATCTTCCAGTCCCCCCTACTCCTCTACCCTCTGAGATCTGTTAGCCTGTTCCCTGTATCTATGCCTCTGGTTTTATTCTCTTTGTCAGTTTATTTTGTTCTTTAGATTCCATGAGTGAGATCACATGGTATTTGTCTTTCTCTGGTTGGCTTATTTCACTTAGCACAATACTCTCTAGGTCCATCCACACTTTTGCAAAAGATAAGAGCTCTTTCTTTTATTTCATCTCTGTAGACTTCCACTGTGTAAATACACCACAACTTTTTATTCACTCATCCACTGATTGGCACTTGGGCTGTTTTCAGATCTTGGCTATTGTAAAGAATGCTGCTATCAACATAAAGATACCTATACTCTTTCTGATTGATGTTTTAGGATTCTTAGGATATATTTCCAGAAGTGGAATCACTGAGTTAAATGGTAGTACCATTTTTTTTTGTTTTTTAAAGAAACTTCATACTGTTTTCCACAGTGGCTGCACCAGCCTGTATTCCCACCACAGTGTACTAGGGTCCCATCTATGGAGTTTAAGGACTGAGGTGTCAGACATGTAGTCTTCTCTTTTGTTGGGGGAAACCTCAAACTTAGGAAGAGATCAGTAATGGTATAATTTGTAAAGATCATAAGTCTTGCCACAGCCACTTTGCTAATAAATTTCTTTTGACTAGCTGAATGGGATCCAGAAAATATCCAACCATGTAATATGGAAAATAGAGACATTTATTGAAGAAGATACAAGAAACATTGTATATAGGGCAATGATACCTCAGTCCCCTTCAAAGTTACAAACTTCTTAAGAAAATCTGGTTCACTGGTAGTGGTTTGAATCAAGTCATCAGCAACTGCAGGACAATGCTCCTTCCATTCTGGTAACAGAAGCCATGGAACAAATTTTGCCATGACAGCTTCATGTCAAGCTCTTGCATCAAAATCTCAGACACAGTAGTTTTTGGAATCCCCAGATCAGCTTTTGGTTTTCGCACTGTCACTCACTGTACTTTGTTGTTTGCAGCCTGTACACATTCAACATTCTCAGGTGTTCTGCTTGTTTCAAGGCTTTAGAATATGGATCACTTTCAACAGATTCTCAACCACCTTTGAAGCTTCTGTGCTACACTTTTATTTGCTCTGCACTCATTGCATTGTCCACAAAAGCCTTCTGAATCATCAGAATAGTTTCTGCGTAGGAATGTTCAAACTTAATGCAAAATTTGATGCAGATTTGTTGCTCCATTTACTCAGTCATTTTGAATATGGCAGCCACACAGTACACATGTTCACTCAACAGCATCTACCGCCCCCACTGATTAGTACAGTGAAGTTGTCATTGTTTATATATGCACATTCCAGTCCACTCTCCTTGGCTGCCGGGTTACATTGATGTCAGGCAAGCCATTATCATTATATCAACAATGGATGGGCTTTTTCTGGACATCCTTTTATTCCCAGGGTCCACATGGAGCTGAGAGCAGCAATTTTCAACTGGTGTGCTGCAGCACACTGGTATGCCACAAGAACTTTTAAAAGATGCAATACCTGATTATTTCCTCAGGGGCTCTGACCTCATTTCTCTTAGACTGTCCAATAAAAATAATGACAACTACAAACACAATAGCCATCCAATGTGAATGAATTAAAATTATAACTATGTTTTGTCAGATCAGCACAAACTATGTATCTTCGTGTGCTGCAGAATTTTTGTAATTAGTTCATGTGTGTCATGACATAAAAAAAAAGATTGAAAATGGCTGACCTAGAGGAAGGTTGAGATTGGTAGACCAGAGAAAGCTGTGGGATTAGACTAAGAGGCCACAGTTCTGAGAACTTCATGATGTAAAGCTAATGGCAAAGTAGTGGTCTCCACTTTGTACCACAAAATGTTCCACATGCCACTTGGGACCAATCACACTTGCAAAGGTGAGATTTAGGCACCTCATAAGACAAGGCACCAGAGAGAGACATCTCAAAGACCAACCAGAGTGTTCTTACCCAATTTTCGTGAGGAAGATCAGGCAGGTGGCAGATCAGAAAGAGAGTTCACTTAAGTGAGATAGACAAAGTCAAGAGTCTATTAAATCCCCTGGAAATTAAGTTACTCTTGATTAGGAATGTTAAAAAAATGCATTGTTAGTTTTTGTCCAAGCTATCCTATGTTATGGGAGCTGATAAAATAAATGATATTGAAAACACTTAAACCATATTTTCTTTGCACACTGGTATAGTGTGTATAAATGTTTAGCCCTTTTACATGGTTTACAAAAATAAAACTTGCTCTTCCTGTAATAATATAGAATCATTAAGCTATAAAGTTCTGATTATTTAAAGATACACATTCAGGTAGTACATATATGCCTCTATTTTCACCCTAAAATCTTTACTCAAACACTGTACTTAAATAACTTGAATTTACTACTTCACTAGTAAGCCTATTTGGCTTTTGGTTAGCTGTATTTCCTAAACAGTACATTTTTATATTGACCCAAAATGTACATCCCTCTAACTTCATTGCTTGCTCCTGGTTCTGCTGCACTCTGGTGCAAAGTAGAATAAATTTGCTTTCCTATCTAAATTTATTCAGCAAACATGTACTGAGTGTGTATTTTGCAGCATTTTATGTTAGGTGATAGAGGTTGCTAAAAAGACTTAAAAAGCATTACAGGTGTTTTTGGTTCACATGCTGATATCTTAAAAGACCATTGTTCTCATTTTTATATTTAAAACAAGCCTAATAGGTTGCATAAGCAAAGCTTTAAAACCCATCCAAAAGAATAAGAGCCACACAAACCTAAAAGAACTAAACTCTAGAAAGCAGTTAAGACTTTTATAAGAAGAAAATAAATTATTAGCTGCTCTGATTTTTAACTTATTAGGGAAATACTTTCCCAACTTTAGTAAAATACAGTTGACATATAATGTTGTATAACTTTGGGGTGTACATTGTGTTGATTTGATAGTTACATATTGCAATATGATTATCATAGTAGGGTAAGCTAATACTTCCATCACATTACATAATTACCATTTAATTTTTTTGTGGTGAGAACATTTAAGATCTACTGTCTCAGCAACATTCAGGTATATAGTACAGTATTGTTATCTATAATCGCAATGTTGCATATTAGATCCCCAGAACTTACATATCTTCTAACTGTAAATTTGTGCGTTTGACCAACATCTTCTTGCCCCTACTCTCAGTTCCTGATAACCACTACGTTACTCTCTGCTTCTAAGCATTTGGCTTTTATTTTGTGTGATATTTATTATATCATATAATATTTGTTTTTCTCTGACCTATTTCACTTAGCATAATGCCCTCAAAGTCTATCCAAGTTGTCACAAATGGCAGAACTTCCTTTTTTTCTCATACCTGAATAATATTTCATTATATATCACATTTTCTTTATCCCATTTATTCATTGGTAGACATTTATTTATGCTGTTTCTATGTTTTGACTATTGAGAATAATGCTGCAATAAACATGACAGTGCAGATACCACTTTGATATCTTGTTCTTTTCTTTGGATTATATATCCAAAAGTAGAATTGTTGGATTCTGTCCTCATTCTATTTATAATTTTTGAGGCACCTCAATACTATTTTATATAGAAGCTGTACCAATTTGCATTCTCACCAACAGTGCACAAAGATCCCTTTTCTCAACATCCCCTCCAGTCTCATTATCTTTTTGACCATAGCCATTCGAGGTGTGAGGAGGTAGCTCACTGTGACTTTGATTTGCTTTTCCCTAATGATGAGTGATGCTGAGCACATTTTCATGGATCTGTCAATCACTTGTATATCTTCTTTGGTAAAATGTTTATTCAGTTCTTTTGCTCATATTTAATCAGATTGTTTGCTTTTTTGTTATTGATATGTATAAATTATTTTATATATTTTGGATATTAATTCTTTATCAGATATTTCCTTCAATTCCTTAGCTTGCCTTTTCACTTGATTGATAATTATTTCTTTCACTGTACAGAAGTCTTTAGTTTGGCATAGATCTACTTATTTATTTGTGCCTTTGTTGTTTGTGCTTTTGGTGTCATTTAAAAAAAATTGTTGCCAGCCCTGGCTGGCATAGCTCAGTGGATTGAGTGCAGGCTGTGAACCAAAGTGTCGCAGGTTCGATTCCCAGTCAGGGTACATGCCTGGGTTGCAGGCCATGACCCCCAGCAACCACACATTGATGCTTCTCTCTCTCTCTTTCTCCCTCCCTTCCCTCTCTAAAAATAAATAAATTAAATTAAAAAAAATTGTTGCCAAGACCTACACTAATATTCCTGATGAATATAAATGTAACAATTCTCAACAAGATACTAGCAAACTGAATTTAACAGTGTATTAAAAGGGTCTTACATCATAATCCAGCAGAATTTATCCCTGGGATGTGAGGATGCTAAATCAATAAATGTGATACACCACTTTAACATAGTGAAAAATAAAAACCATATGATCTTCTCAATTAATACAGGAAAAGCATTAGATAAAATGCTATACCCTTTCATAATAAAAACCGTCAACAAATTTGTCATTGAAGAAACAACTCAACACAGTAACAATCATGTATGACAAGCCCACAGCTGAATCATGCTCATCACTGAACAGCTGAAAGCTTTCCCTCTAAGATCAGGAACAAAACAAAGGTCAGCATTGCTATCATTCTTCTTGAACATACTACTAGAATTCTAGCTGGAGCAAACATAACATAAAGGGGGAAAAGGGTATCAAATTTGGAAGGTAAGAAATAAAATAGTAGATAATATGATTTTATATATGGAAATCCTAAAGACTCAACCATACAACTGCTAACACTGGTCAAATAATTCAATAAAATAGCAGGGTAGAAATAAATCAAAATATAGAAATCATTTGTGTTTCTATACACTAACAACAAAATATCTTTTAAAAAAGGCCCATTCACATTAGCATAAAAACAATCACCAAGTAGATAAAACATCTGTAAACTGAAAACTCTGAAAACAAGACTCTGATGAAAAAGATTAAAGATACAAACAAATAAAAACAGACAACTGTAACTGAACAACAATAAATTTTTAAAAAATCAGTTTTTAAAATATTCTCTTTAAGGTATGCAAATAATAAAATGATAAAATATTTAAAAAGAAAACATATGTTCATAATTCAAAAGAATAAATATTGTTAAAATGTATATAATATCCTAAGCTATCTATAGGTCAATGCTATTCTTTTTATTTAATATATTTTCTTGAGTATGCTATTATGGTTGTCCCATTTTTTCTACCCTTTATTCCCCTCTGCCCTGCACCCTCCCACCAGAATTCTCCCCTTTGTTCATGTCCATGGGTTGTGCATATAAGCTTTTTGGCTTCTCCATTTCATATATATTTTTAACCTTCCCCTGTCTATATTATATCTAACATCAATGCTTTTTGTTCCCTGCACATTTTCCCCCATTTTCCCCCTCCACCTTCCCACTGATAGCATGCCATGTGATCTCTATTTCTGTGAATCTGTCTCTGTTCTAGTTGTTTGCTTAGTTTATTTTTGTTTTTGTTTTTGTTTTTCTAGGTTCAATTGTTGATAGTTGTAAGTTTGTTGTCATTTTAGTGCTTGTATTTTTTATCTTTTTCTTAGATCAAAATTCCAATGGTATTTTTTCACAAAAACAGAAATGATAATCCTAAAATTTGTATAGACCCACAAACCTCAAATAGCTAAAGCAATCCCAAGGAAGAAGAATGAAGCTGGAAATATCACATTTCCAAATTTCAAACTATAATACAAAGCTATAGTGCTATAAAAATAGACACATAGACCAATGGAACAGAATTGCCAGACCAGAAATAAACTCCCATGCATACAGTCAACTATATTTGACAAAGGAACCAAGACTATTAAATGAGACAAAGATAGTCTCTTTGATAATGATTGCTGGCAAAACATGTAGAAAAATAAAATTTTACCTCTTTCTTATAGCACTCATAAAATTAATTTAAAATGGATTAAAGACTTAAGTGTAAGACCTAAAACCATCAAAAAGCTTGGTAGCTCTTAGTGCAGTTGAAACCAGAACAGGGATAAAAATTTGCCATAGATGTGATTAAAAGTGTAACATTTAACAATATTTTAGTGGCAGTATATAGGCTGATATGGTAGATTCCAACCCAGATTAGTCCGAGACATCCCTAGGGCTGTGATCAATATACTGTAAACAGAAGTAGGTAAAGAGAGTTGACAAAAAGCCTTCGAAGTACTTTGAACCTTCAGCTAAGGGGGTTTCAGAGAAATAGTCTCTTCCTGGCAATACTAGCCTCACAGATTATAGGGCAGCCACAAAGGCTGAGGATGTCTCAGCATGTGAAACTAGAGAGCAAAGACTCTCCAGTTACTCAAAATGGTGACAGCAGGCTGCGAAGCAAGAAGGAAGCCCCCACAGTTTGGAATGAAAATGGAATACAGGCAGCTTTCCAAAATGTTAATAAGACTTGAATCCTAGGCCATATCAACCTTTAAAACACTTAAGTCCTGTGTTGAACAAAATGAAAGTGGCATTTTAACAAGCCTAGATCTCAACAACCAGGTGTACTGACTCAGCCCTGACTCTAAGAGACTACCAGAAGGGAGCTTTGCTCTTTCTGGAGATAGATATTACTTACTTCAGTCTCTACTATTTTTTTTTATAAAATTGTTCAACAAACAACTAAAAATCAAAAGACACAACAAGCAAAAAAAAAAGTCACTGGAAAGAGAAGAGGAGGCTCTGATTTTGGAATGAGCAAAACTTTAAATTGACTATGATGGAACATTAAAGTGAAAACAGTGAACATATATAAAGATATGATGATTTCAGCAGAGCCATGAAAACAATGAGAAATAATCAAAAAAATGAAAAAAATGGTTATGAAAAATTAAAAATCAGTCTAGGAGGTTAAGAGCAGACTGCATATGGTAAAGAACAGGATAGAGAAACTTAAAGACAGGTAAAAAGAAAATACACACCTGAAACAGAAAGAAAAAAAATTTAAAAAGAACAGATTGTTCAATTTCTGTAAAAAAAATTAAATAGTCTATCATATGCATAATTGATATCCAAGAAGGAAATGGCAAAAAAATGGGATGGGAATATTTCAAGAGATAATGGCTGAGAACATTTCCAAGTATTAACCCATATATCAAAACATTCAATAAACATAAGACAAAATAATGGAATCAAAACCAAGTATAAAGAATATTAAAAGCAGGCAGAAGAAAAGGTCATACAGAGAGACAATAATATGAATGATTGCTGACCAGTCTTTAAGAAAAATGCAAGTTAGAAAGAAAATTGGTTAATATCTTTAAAGTTCTAAAAGAAAAAAAAGCAGAGAAATGATAGAGATGTATATCCATTAAAAATATTCTTCATATTTGACAAGGAAATAAATACTTTCTTAGGCATACAAAAGCTAAGAGAATGGTGTCCAACAGACCCACACTGATATATGACTAAAGAAGTTTTTTGAGATGAAGGTAATAAACACAGATAGGACCCTAGATTTTCAGGAATAAATGAAGAGCACCATAAAAGATAAACATCTGAGAAAATAGAAACAATCTGCTTTTACTACATACATTAAATATTACTGTGTATGTGTGAGTAGATATATAATTTCTTTAAAAGACTATTGACTATTTAAGGGAAAAATCATCATAATACACTGTATGTGGTTTGTATTATAGAGATATGTACTCTTTACATGTATTTTATATTCCCAAATGACTTAAGGCATTAAATACATGTGTATTCATCTAGCAAGTTGTCACATTCAGAGAGACCCAGCATGGTGGAGAAGCAGCAAAAACCACACCCCAGGACCAAACTGGAATTACAACTAAATTATAGAAAGATCACCATGAATAACCAACCAAACACTAGCTGGAGAGTAGTCTTATGACCATGGACAGATGGAAGAAGCCACATAACCACAATAAGACTGATAGGGAGTTCAGAGGATGTTCAAGAGAGCTGGCTGGGCTGCATCAGGCATCAGTTGAAGTTCTGTAGGAATGTTTCAGAGTCAAGAGTTCACCCTGAAAAGTGTGGGGTCTAAACTGAAACTGGGCTCCCTGGCCTAAGCAACAGAGCTGGGAAGGGAACCCAGATAACATCCAGCTATGAAAAGTAGAGGGATTTCTCTCTGCTAGGGAGAGAGGCTAGAGACACAGAGAGCCTCTCAAAGGGCCAATGCAAACAATTTCATTTGCAGCCACTTACCCTGAACTCTGGCAGATGGAGAGAAGAGTGGACTAGAGACAGTTGAGGATAGTCTGGGGTTGGTGGGTCTGTGGAGAGAACTGAAGGAACAGCTGTCAGGATCCCTGTGTTGAGTCATTCCCCGTACTGCAGAAGCTATCTTTCTCAAGCAGAGCATTCCCCTCAAAGCAGTGTCTGCCTCAAGGGAAGCAATAGCCTTGCCTGTAGGAATTCCTCTGCCCCAACCTGTGGAGCTTAAGCTGGGCTGCTGAGTACAGCTGAAGGGTGTTACATCAATGATTAAGTTCAACAACTAAAAAAGATCTCTGGGAGATATGAGACTTTAGCTGACTCTCACCTGGGCCTGGTGTAGGTGAAAGGTGGACTTGGTGCTGAGTCTGGTTCTTTCTGCACACCAACAGGCCTAGCAGACATAACCATAAGCTTTGGATTGCTGATAGCTCCAAACAGGTTGCCCAGGACCAGTCACAAGCAGTGTTTCACAAAGGTCTGAACCAGAGTCTTTGCAGATCTACCTAATATAAAGAAGTAGCCAAAAATGGAAAGACAAAGAAACAGACTCCAGATGAACTTGATGAACTGGAGGCAATTAACTTATTAGAAAAAGTTTAGAGTAATGATTATAAGGATATTCAACAGCACGAAAAATGGCATAGAAACCATAAAAAAGGTCCATTCAGAAATAAAGAATGCAATATCTGTAATACATTGGAAGGAATAAGCAGTAGGTTAGATGAAATAGAGGATTGAATTAGCAATTTGGAAGACAAGGTAGGATAAAAACAACCCAAGCTGAGCAGGAGAAAGAAAAAGGAAATTTAAAAAATAAAGAGAGCTTAAGAACAATTTGGGATGACATGAAGTGTACAACACCCACATCATGGGAATACCAGAAGGAGAAGAAAATGAGCAAAGGATTGAGAACATATTTGAAGAAATAATGACTAAAAACATCCTTAATCTGATGAAGGAAAAAGACATAATTCCAGGAAGCTCATAGAATCCTAAAAAAGTTGTACCCAAAGAGGTCTACATCAAGACAAATTAAAATTAAAATGGCAAGCCTTAAAGACAAGGAGAGAATCATAAAAACCACAAGAGTAAAGCAGGTAGTTACATACCAGGGAGAACCAATTAGACTGTCACCTGATTTCTCGAGAGAAACATTTCAGGTCAGAAAAGAGTGGTGTGAAATATTCAAAGTGATGAAAGCAAGAACCTACAACCAGGATTATCATTTAAAATTGAGGGAGAAATAAGGAGGTTCCTAACAAGAAAAAGTTAAAGGAGTTTGTTAACACCATACCGGTACTACAATAAATGTTAAAGTGTTTGCTTTAAGAAGAAACTGAAAAAAAAGAAAAAAAGAAATAGAGGAGATAGTCTAACAATAAAATGGCACTACATATGTATCTATCAATGATCACCTTAAATGTAACTGGCTTATATGGTTCAACCAAAAGACATAGGGTAGCTGAATGGATAAGAAAACAATACCCATATATATGCTGCCTCCAAGAGACACACTTCAGATTAAAGGATACACAAAGATTAGAAGTAAAGGATTGGTGGCCCTGGCTGGTGTAGCTCAGTGGATTGAGCACAAGCCTGTGAACCAAAGCATCACTGGTTTGATTCCCAGTCAGGGCACATGCCTGGGTTGCAGGCCATATTCCCAGTATGGGGTGTGCTAGAGGCAACCACACATTGGTGTTTCACTCCCTCTCTTTCTCACTTCCTTCCCCATCTCTCTAAACTAAATAAATAAAATCTTTAAAAAATACTTAAAAATTCTACAATTTATAAAAAAAAAGTAAAGGATTGGAAAAAGATATTTCATGCAAATGGAAAGAAAAAAGTGAGATAGCAGTTCTTATATCCGACAAAATAGACTTTAAAAATGAGGCCATAGAAGGGACAAAGAAGGACACTGCATAATGACTCAGGGGACTATCCAACAGGAGGAAACAAGCCTAGTAAACATTTGGGCACCCAACATAGGAGCACCTAAATATGTAAAACAAATCATGACAAACATAAAGGGAGAGATCAACAGAGTGCAGTCATAGTTGGGGATTTTAATAACCTATTGATTTAAATGGATAGATCTTCCGGAAAGAAAATCAACAAGGAGATAGTGGCATTAAATGACACACTAAATCAAATGGATTTAACTGATATATTCAGAGCATTTCACAACGAAATAGCAGAAAAGACACTTTTCAAGTGCACATGGAATGTTTTCCTGGATAGACAACATTAGGATACCAAACTAGTCTCAATAAATTTAAGAAGGTTGAATAATATAAAACTTTTATGACCACAATGCTATGAAACTAAAAATCAGTCACAAAAATAACACTGAAAAATACACAAATACATGGAAGATGCTAAATAACACACTATTAAATAATGAATGGGTCAACAATAAGATCAAGGAAGAAATTCAAAGAACCTTGAAACAAATGAATAAGAGGACACAACAACTGAAAATCTGTGGGACATAGAGAATGCAATCCAAAGTGGAAAATTCATAGCATTACAGGCTTATCTCAAAAACAAGAAAAAAGTTCAAATGAACAATGTAACTTTACACTTAAAGCATCTTGAAAAAGAACAACAAACAAATTCCAAATTGAGTAGAAGGAAGAAAATAATAAAGATCAGAGGAAAAAATAAATAAAATAGAGTCAAAAGAATGATACCAAAAAATAAATGAATCCATAAATTGGTTATTTGAAAAGATAAACAAGATTGACAAGCCTTTAACCAGACTCATCAAGAAAAAAAAAGGAACTGAAATAAATAAAATCAGAAATGAAAGAGAAGAAACATCAACTGATACCTAAAAATACATAGGACTGTAAGAAAATATAAACAGCTATATGGCAACAAACTTGACAACCAGAACAAAATTGATTAATTTCTAGAGACATATAATCTTCCAAAACTAAATCAGGATAAATCAGAGAATATGAATAGACAGATTGCACCTAATGAAAATAAAGCAGTAATCAAAAAACTCCCAACAAAAAAAAAAGCCCTCAACTGGATGGCTTCAGGGTGAATTTTACCAAATATTCTGAGAAGAATTAGCACCTCTCCTTCTCAAACTATTTCAAAATTCAAGAGGAAGAAAGGCTTCCAAGCTCTTTTTAGAAGGCCAGCATTATTCCAATCCTAAAACCAGATAAAGACACTACAGAAAAGTATAGGCCAACATGACTATTGAACATAGATGATAAAATCCTCAACAAAATATTAGCAAACAGAGTACAGCAAAATATCAAAAAGATCATATACCATTTCGAGTGGGATTTATTCTAGGTATGCAAGGTTGGCACAATCAATATATGCAGTAAAAGCATTTGATAAAATCCAACACTCTTTTATGATAAAAACTCAGCAAAGTGGTAATAAAAGGAACATAGACAAACCCACTGCCAGCATCATTCTCAACAGGCAAAAACTACCAGTGGTCCCCTTAAGATCAGGAGCAAGACAGGGATGTGCTCTTTCACTTCTCTCATTCAACGTAGTACTGGAAGTCATAGTCACACCAATTAGACAGTAAGAAGAAATAAAACATATCTGGATTTGAAAGGAAAAAGTAAAACTTCTTTATTTGCAAATGTGTTTATTTGCAAATGACATGATATTGTTCACAGAGAACCCTGAAAACTCCACCAAGAAACTACTAGAACTAATTTAAAAACTCAGCAAATTAGCAGGATACAAAATAAATATCCAGAAATCACTTGCCTTTTTATATGCCAATAATGAACAGAAAGGGAAATTAAAAGACCAATCCCATTTACAGTTGCTTCAAGAAGAATAAAATACCTAGGAATAAACCTAACCAAGGATGTAAAAGACCTGTACTCAGAAAATTATGACACTGAAAAAGAAAGTGAGGAAGACACAAATGAGTAGAATAACATACAGTGAGTGTGATTAGGAAGATTTAGCATCATTGAAATGTCCATACTACCCATAGCAATCTATAGATTCAAAGCAACTCCCATCAAGATTCCAATGTGGTATGTCACAGAACTAGAACAAATAAATCAAAAATGTATATGGAACCACAAACATTCATGCATAGCAACAGTGATCCTGAGAAAGAAGAACAAAGTTGGAGGAATCACACTACCTCATATCAAACTATACTGTAAGACCACAGTCATCAAAACAGCATGTTACTGGCATAAAAACAAACACATAGCTCAATGGAACAGAATGGAGAACTCAGAAATAAATACACACCTTTATAGTAAATTAATATTTGACAGAGGAAGCAAGCACATACAGTGGGCTAAAGATAGTTAATTCAAGAAATAGTGTTGGGAAAATTGGATGGGTACATGCAGAAAAATGAAACTAGATCACCTTCTTACACCACACACATGAATAAATTCAAAATGGATCAAAGCCTTAAGTGTTAGATCAAAACCATAAAAATCTTAGAACAAAACTTAATCAGCAAAATCTTGGACATTGCTCATAGCAATATTTTATTAGATATATCTTTCCAGGCAAAGGAAACAAAAGAAAAAATAACCAAATGGAAATACACCAAACTAAAAAAGTTTTTGCACAGAAAAGAAAATCATCAACAAAATAAAAAGACAACCCACAGAATGGGAGAACATATTTGCCAATATATCTGACAAAGGCTGAATATCCAAAATCTATAAAGATCTTATAAAACTCAACACTTAAAACAAATAAACAGCCCAATTTAAAAGAAAATGGGCAAAGGACCTGAATAGGCACTTCTCCAAAGGGGACATACAGATGGCCAATAGACAAATGAAAAGATGCTCAGCATCACTAATCATCAGAGAAATTCAAATTAAAACCACAATGAGATGCCATCTCACACCTGTCAGAATGGCTATCAACAATAAATCAGGATGTGGAGAAAGAGAAACCCTTTTGCACTGTTGGTGGGAATGCAGAATGATGTAGCCACTGTAGAAAGCAGTATGGAGATCCCTCAAAAATGAAAAATGAATCTGCCTTTTGACCCAGTGATCCCACTTCTGGGAATAGATATGAAGGAACTTCAAATGCTAATTTAAAAGGACATATGCAGCCCTATGTAGTTGCGGCATTATTTACAATTGTTAAAAATTGAAACCACCCAAGTGTCCATCATAGATGAGTGAATAAAACAATTATGGGGCATTTACACAATGGAATACTACTTGGCCATAAAGAAAGTTCAATCTTTAGGAACAGTATGGATGGAGCTGAAGAACATTATACTTAGTGAAATAAGCCAGTCAGAGAAAGATAATTACCATAAGATTTCACTTATATGTGGAATCTAATAAACAAACTGAACTAACAAGCAAAATAAAGACAGACTCACAGATGGAGAGCAGGATGACAGCTAAGGGAGTTGGGGGAGACTACAGGGTGGTAGAATTGAGCAAAAAGAAAAAAGGACTCATGGACATGGACAACAGTGTGGTGATTACAGAGGGAAAGAAGGTCTAAGGGGACTAAATCAAGAAAGTACAATATTTTTTTAAAGTAAAAGCATTCAAATATTCTAAAATTCTTACTAGATGCTACAATAAATTTTTTTTCACATTCATTCAACAAATGTTTATTTCTTTCAAATAAGCAGCAAGTAATGTGCATCTTTTAGAAATAATATATCAGCATTTGACACATTTCCCCCCAAATGACTCCGAGTGTTCTTCTATAAAGTGGTCCTCCACCAGAGAATCACCCCAAAATTCCCTCTGGATTACATTAGATATTTCTCAACAATGATGGACAGAGCCCCTCTCTGCTATCTCTGCCTTCTTATCCCTGTTTTAAGCTTTCATTATTGGACATATTCTAGAACTTTTATAGGTTCAGGGGCAACTGGTGTTAGGGGGCTGTGACAACCATTCATTTTCAAAAAGGCCAGATGCCATATGTTCCTCTTATTATGTACTCCATAAATAGACTCCTTGCTTTTCACTGGGATATCATCTCCATGAACTACTGGTCTGGGATTTTATGTCCAGAACAGAAAGTAGCCACTGAGGCCTTTGTTTTTCTTTAGTTCATTAAAAATAATATTCTTCTTTCTGACTAGTAAGTACAAAGCACTCAAGTTAAATATAATTACTCTGTGCAAAGAAAAAATAGATAAGTTTACCCTAAAACAAAAATCAGCCCCCCAAATTATCACATACAATTATAACTATTGATGTAAATGCTATCCAGTGAACAAAATCTAAGTAATAAATGTTTTGAAAATATGTTGGAGATAAGACTAAAATGCTTCCTGGTAAGGGCCAAAGGTGCCTCATTTAATGGTTCCTGTCTATATAAAGTGTAGCTAATATAAAAAAATATAAATGGAATTGTACATAATGGAGACTTTTTATAATAGAGGTTAATTTTATGTAATATGTAGGAGAGAAAAAGAGAATTGTGCACACCAATTTTTTTTGTATCTTTCCAAAACTGTTCTGGGATGTTAGCCAAATACTTTGACTTCAAAAATGAGTATTATCTATTTAGATTAAAATATAGTTGAAGATAATAATTTTTCAAATAATGCCAGCTCCACCTATGTAGTCCCTTAAAAACACTCAAATTTCATGCACATTATGTAGCACACATTAGACTCTTCAAATAACTAGAATTGATTATTGTGTCACACTTAGTTCCCAGGATAAAATAATATTTTAAAAATCTCATTTCTATGATCCAGTCTGGATTTAAATGTGATTGACTAACAAATTGATTTTCAAAATCTGTATGATAAATTGGTAAAATGAAGTTCCTAAATCTATAAAATAAAAGAACAAGCCCTATACTTACATTGACCCTGCCAAGTAGCCTGTAAGACTATAAGATGAACTTCAAACTCTTTCTGTGTGTTTCTCTCTCTCTTTCTCTCCTTCTCTCTCTCCCTACCCTGCCAAATACCCCACTACAAATACCCTACTAATAATTACCATGGTAATTATGAAGTTATAATGAATTACAACTGAGCATATAACCCAGGCAGGCTGTCTTATTTTGTGTAATAACAATCTATACTTTTACAACAATGTACTTAAAAAGATATAGTATACCTAATGTTTATTTTGAGATTTAATTATTTAATTAATGAGAGAACTGGTCAAATGTCACAATGAGTTTGAAAGAGAATTCAACAGACCACAATTTATAGATTAATCAAGAGTGCCTAAATGAAATTACAAACAGAGACAATGCTTTTTTTTTTTTTTCAGAAGGAGGAGGGACATCACTTGTCCCTATATTGGACAGAATTCATTTGGAACTGGAAAATAATTATTTTCATTGCTATTAGTTATCTGTAAGTTAGAGAGTTGGAGAATAGCTCAAAAATAATGAAAGGTGCAAACCCCACAATACATAGCTTTCTGTTGAAGCAACCCAGTAATCACTTCAATCCATTTCAGTGTTTGCCACAATTTTTTGTCATCATACCTTCGATGAGCACTCATTTCCTTAACTTCTCCATATTGGCTACACAAGATAATAATTGACAGCAGTGAGGACAGGAACAGGGAAACCACGAAAGTGGAAGGTGTAGACCATGAGTTGATGTTTGTGTGGAATGATTGAAGGGGATAAGGGGAGCCTTTTTAAGTTCCAATTAATACGATCATCTTCCCAAAACATGTACCTATCCTCCTTTCCCTCCATATCAGGAGCTCAGTATATCTCTCACTAAACAAAAATCAGCATAATAGGGAAAATTCCTCTAGACTGGAAAGGCTACAGCTCCTTTTTCAGAAGAGGCTGCAGCTCATGACATAGAATCCATAAAGAAAAAGGGGGAAAAACACAAAACAAAAAATGACTAATTAGGTAATTAAACAACATGGCAAACAGTTTTGAAGCATAAAAATGGTAAGGCATCTCACCAATCATAGAGTTGCCAACACATGCCTTTTGGAGTTTTCTGGCTTGACAAGGAAATGAAGATTCTTTCAGCAGCATAATTCTTCACATCCAGACAGAACAATGACAAAGGAGGGAAAGGACCTTGACATAATTCTCAAGCCTCCTTCTTCTTCTCACTACATTCCCAGACTAAGCAATTCCTACATATTTTTGTCTTTCTTTTTTTATCCTGCAGTCTGATTAATCACAGTAAGAGAAGTAGAAGGCACAGTGTGTAGAACTGTTAATAAATATCTAAGGTGTCAGCACCAGGTCACATATATATCTGAAAGTAATGTGAGGAAATTACCTAGAATAAAAATTTTAATCCCTAAAATTTTGGATTTTTACCTTTCCCTTTCATGAGGCAGTTCAGGTCAGACAATGAAATATACACTGTTCTGAAAATCAGAAGACTGTTTTCTAATCCAGGCTATGTCACTAAGACATATGACATGGCTGACCTTCAGTTTTCTATTCTATAAAATGAGCCCATTAGATTTTATTATTTATGAAGCCTTTTTCATCTTTTAAATATAATCATAGAAGAATACCTTATTTAATACAGTCTTGACAGTATTACTAAAGTTTTTAAAGAGAATATGGCAAGGTTAAATCTAAGAAAAAGAAATTAGAAGTGATAAAGAAATAGCTTATTTGAGAATTGTAGAACTAAATAGAAGTGGCTTTTCTTAATTGGATGCATCTAAGTTTATAGAATACTGTGTGTGTATGTGTGTGTGAGTTGGATTTTACTTGATCAATTTAGCCTCTTTGTATAATATAATTTTAATGAATTATATTACAAACATAAAGTTATATCATTAGCATTGAGATGACAGAACTCTCCAACACCTTAATTAGTAAGGGAATACTGAAAACAAGAAGGAGTAAACTCTGCCATCAGTACAATAAAAGCAGTGTCCAATGACTCAATATCAAATGAGTTTGAAGGCTATAAAATTCACATAGTATGCATACAATCTGTACATATAAATTACTCTTTGACTAAACAGTCAAAACCAAAAAAGTACACTTACCAACATATATTTTCTGTAATATCTTTCACTATATATTACCTAACAGGAGAACTAGATTAGATCAAATTAGGCAGAAATATAGGGGGCTTATAAATTGGTTCCCAATGCAGTAACTTCCAAAATGTCCTTTGTTAACCATAAAATGAATATTTCAAAATTAAAAAGATACACATATTTTCTGGTGTCCTCTTCTATTACTAAAATAATTTACACTACTCTTTCTAAACATTTTTATTCTGAAACAATTATAGACTCACAAGAAGTTGCAAAAATTTTGTAGAGAATTCCTTGTACCTGTCACCCAGCCTCCCCCAATGGTGACATGAATAACAAAAATGCATTATCAACTCAGGAAATTGATTGGCATAGCACAATTTACTAGTCTCCAATGTTATTCAGATTTCAACAATTTTTGCAGGCACTCAAATTTTGTATATTTTTCTTGCATTAATTTTTGTCTCAGAGATAGTGCATCAAACTTTCCTTTTACTCTGTACTAATTTGAAATCCTAATAGTTAAAATTACATTTTCATTTTCATGTCATGAATATTCCATATGCTATATGGGCATAAAATGAATGTCTAAGCATAGAATCAGCTGTTTGAGAAGCAATGACTAATATTTAGCTGACCGAAGGAGATTCATAAGATATTATAACTGTCTGTGCTATATATGGCAAGATTCAAGAGCTGAATTAAATCCCATTTCACATTAGAGACCATTAAGTCCATCATTGATTTGGGAGATGTTTATTGAACAGCTTACTTATTCTGAGCAAACATCACACTAGACAATAAGAGAAATAGAAAAACCCATAAAAGTAGTTTCCTAATCAACAACGAACATGTATAATATGGCAGGGACATACAATTGTAAAAAAAATAAAATATAGTAAAACTAAATTAACAGCAGAGACTGGGAATAGCCTGGGTGAGGGAGATGTATAAAAAAAGTGCTCTTATGTTCACAGGGAGTTTGACCTGTGATCCCTTCTCCAGCCAACCAAGACATATGAAATTATAAATCTAGTTCACTCTCTCAACTCAAATACTCTCTGGCCCTTTACTCTTGACTAGAAATTCCAATAACATTAATTTTCTCACAGCAATTTAGAAACATACTCTAAAATATTTTTTTTTCTTTTTACAGATTAGTGTCCCTTTCAAGAATACTAAACATTCAGAGCAAGGATAAATGTTGCATTGAAAAAATCTGTTGTTTTCTTTTATAGTTGGTAGGTAAATTGGTTGATTCATTTCTGTTAAGTGTTCTAACTCAAACAATGTATACAGCCTTGCCAAAAACAAAGTTGATTCTTCATTGGGAACTTAGCATGCATTTGACTTTCCTTACCCCAAGGTCCAACCTTTAGTTGGTAAGGCTGAATATTAGGAATTGCCCCCAATTTAAAACTATCTGAAAACCATAAGCACAATGCTTGACAGAAACAAGGGCAGACAAATGACAATTAACATATTTTTTAAATTACTCTTGCTTAAAATTTTACTTGGCTTGAAGAGCTTGTTCTTAAAATTGTACTTGTCTTAAAGAGTTGTTCACACTAAAGTATTATAGTGAAGATTTTGCATTACTTAGTTTTAGCCAGAGGTGTAAGTAGTAACAGCTTAGAAGACAGTAATGAGTCAAGTTGCAGTTTAGCATAGTGGGTAAGTGTGGAGCTCTGGAATTGGATCTCCTGTGCTACAATCTTGATTCCCCAAGAGGTGCTACGCAATTTGCTTAACCTTTCTTAAGCTTCAGTTTTTCATCTTTAAATTGGCAGAAATAGTTATGGAAACCTATGGTAGGTTTGATGCCATAATGGGTAAATCTCAAAATGTCAGTGGGTAAACCAATTAAAACATCTTTTGTTCCTGCTACAATCTACATTCCTGATTGAATGTCTTTTATGCCAGTGGGTTCTTTTTATCTGTGGTTCCATCTTCTTTAGCACATAGATCCCAGAGGCTGCACTGTGTGTGTGTGTGTGTGTGTGTGTGTGTGTGTGTGTGTGTGTGTGTTTGGGGATGTGTTTGTTGGGGGAAGAGGTGGGGCCATTTCCACCTCTTTCCAGCCAGCTGGAAATAGAAAAGAACACAGAGGGCCATGCATGAAAGGTGTGTATGGTCCTGGACTAAAAACCAAAAAAGATCACAGACAGGTTTGAAGTCAGTCACAAAGCCATAGATAACTGCAAACTAGACAATGAAACATAATCAGAAATAAAGAATCCAAGTTGGTGAATGTCTACTAGCTCTGACAAACTCCTATATCTCAAGGATTCATGTGAGATTTAAAAAGGATTAAAACATGTGAAACCCTTGAGATTAGGTCTTGCAACATAACAAATATGATCTGTTTTTCACATTGTTTATTACTACTTTTTTATAATCTAAAGTAGTAGCTATATTTCACAATCAATTCTAAAACTTCAGGCTTCTACAGAAAATTCAGTTACTCTTTACTCAGTTACTATTCAGGAGAACAAAATGCCTATAACATCACTGAAAATTCAGTTAGCAAGGTATTCATTCAGCAGCTTAACTTTTAATGTTTAGGGAAACCTATATATCTTGATTAATTCAAAGAAATTATAATATATTTAAATATCTATATGAAAAATATAACCACAGTCATGTGAACCCTTCAATACAACAAAATGGAACCACCACTATTCCTATTATCTCTGCTCTTAGAGCCTAATTTTTTTTTCTTAAATTGATAGCACTTAAATTAGATACTTCATTTTGTCAGAATTGCCTTGTGATTCAGAGGATAATTATTTCCCCGTCCAATTTTTTTAAATTAATTTTTACAGTACTTTTTGAGTTTTTATTTTTCTGACAAGTCTCTCTATCTTGAGTTTAGCATTTTGAGGTCAAGGAATATATATATCTATATCTATCTATATAGATATAGATAGATATAGATATATATAAAATTTTTTTACAACTACAAAAACAGGAACTAGGTTTTGGCAAATACCTAATAGTTGCCAGAAATTTGAGTGCAGAGCCTATGTGTTTTTTGTTTTTTTGTTTTTCTTTTTCTGTTTTTCTAACATGTTACATTATATGTTGTAAGGGTCCTTTAAGTGCTTGCTTATGTGCTTCTTTGTATCTCGGCTACAAATGGTCAAGAACACACATGGAGTCTGATTACCACCTGATGTAGCTTGTGGGACCTTGGGCAAACTATCTACACTTTTTAAGCTTTAATCTGTTCCTCTGTAATTGGAGGAAGCAGTAGTACCTACCTGTGAAGTTTGAGGTTAGTATAAAGTAAAATGACCTGAGCAGGTAATAACTACTCATAATATTACATTATTATTATTAATGTTATTGTCATTTATAGTAAGTGTTTGAGGGTTCTTAAGATAAGGAGGATGATACATGTAAATAGATAGAAGGAACAGTGTTCAGACTGGGATTAAATCAATCAGGAATGCTTGAATTTCCAGCCTGGATAGCCTCAGTCTAGCAGCGGAGTGAGGCAAACCATCACTTTTTAGTTTCCCAAAGTCTTTTCATTTCCAAAATCACTGTTAAGGCACATTGGGGACCTGTTAGTAGGCAGGCCAACAACTAGGAAATTTTAAGAGTTAAAGATGACTCATTTTCCTCCCCTTAGAGAAAAAGAGATAGAGCACATAGAGAGGAAGCACTTCTTTCCTTAACCTGGTTTTAAATAATCTCATGAAAACAACAAGCAAAGTCTCTATGTGTGCTGTTGTTTGATAGAGGCAATGATTCTTCATCAGTATTATCTCAAGAAATAAAATCCTGTAGAAGGAATCTTATATAATCAACCTGTCTGAATTTTGAACTGGTCACTCTGACTGGTTCCGCTAATGACCTGCAGCAAGAGTGGCCATCAGGGGTCTGAGTGTTATTGAATTGGTAAAATGTATTAAAACCAGCATAAGAGTCCTTAGCCCACTGGGGAGAGCTCAAAAGATGAGCAAAGTTTTCCCTCTAAACTTTAAGACTCCTTAAATTTCAACATTCGAGGTAGCCCTGAAAGGATATTTTTCTAAATTATGTTTTTCACCTTTAAATAAAAGATGATTTATTTCTGCTATTTCCCTCAAGCTGTTTTCCCCCATCACATAATTTTTGACCTTGTAAATGTGGCAAAAGCATTGTGAACAAATCTATAGGTATTTCTAGAGTGAAATACAGCAATATGTGGAAGTTCGTTCTAAGTAGTGGTCTTTTTGACTGGGCGTGCTTAGGATAGAAGGCTATCATTTTTTCAAAATTTGTTTCTCAGGCATTTTCTGAGGCTCACGTATCAAATTGAATTGAAAATCCATAAAGAAGCCTTTTGGCTAACTTAGGTAAAAAAAATGAAAGCATAAATAAGTTAAATAAAAGTAAATTGAGAAGAAATACAATGAGGACGGTGTTGATTTACTTACACATATGGATCTTCTTGAATGTGTATGGTCCTCTTGAAATACAAAAAGTTTAGTTTCTACTTCATTTCTATGACCCAAGGGGAAGGAACATCTGTATAAGCTTATTTTAGGAATTCAGAGGCAGACTTTTGTATTATAATTAATACATAGTGCATGAGAGGAAAGTGGGCAGTATTTGCCTATTTTTCCCATGAACAGAGAAGGGCACCTGGCTCTCACTGAGCCTAATCATGCAGGTATAAAAAGATTTGGCTCAAACCATCCTACAGTGAGGGAGGAAGATGCTAGTTACATGTTGATGATTTTCCATCTCTTCAGTGGGATTCTCCCAGTGCCAATCTCTGAAAAGGCTGAAAAGCTCTGAAACAGATCTCCCCAGAAATGCAGCTGAGAAAGAGAAAGATCTGGAGCTTACCCCTTTCTGCATCTGTTTTGCATCTATGTTTCAGCCATCAAGGAGGCACAAGTGCTGTGCCTCTGGCTCAGAGGGCGCAAACTGTGAGTCACCTACACTGCCCTTTTACTCCAACCCCTGTGTGCACTGGCCCGGGCATTCTGAAAGCACCAGGTCATGCTAAAATGTAAAGAATTAATATCTCCTTGCAGATTTCCACTTTAATAGGTTTTCATTACTGAATAAATGCCCCTGGAGTAGTACAAAATGGGGAAAAATAAAGTAAAGGCTATCATATGGGGTCAGTTTAGGGATTTGAACCAAGAAAGAATGAAAGGAGAGAGAGAGAGAGAGAGGGAAGGGAAGGGAAGGGAAGGGAAGGGAAGGGAAGGGAAGGGAAGGGAAGGGAAGGGAAGGGAAGGGAAGGGAAGGGAAGGGAAGGGAAGGGAAGGGAAGGGAAGGGAAGGGAAGGGAAGGGAAGGGAAGGGAAGGGAAGGGAAGGGGAGGGGAGGGAAGGGGGAGGGAGGGGGAGGGGGAGGGGAGGGGGAGGGGAGGGGGAGGGGAGGGGAGGGGAGGGGAGGGGAGGGAGGGGAGGGGAGGGGAGGGAAGGGAAGAATTAAACAAAGGAAGAATTAAAGAAAAGAAAGAGAAGGAAAAAAAGAAAGGTCCTAAACTGGCAATTTCACTACAAGGAATATCTAATCTCATGAATGGTATTTAAAAAGGTGACATATCAGGAATACAAGAACAGTAACTATAATCAGTTTGAAAAACAGAGAAGAAAACTGAGACCTAGAGAGGCAAGACCCAAAGTCAAGGGCAACAGAAAATTGAAACTAAGCCCCAGCTCTCCACTCTTGCAGAGGAGCATACTTGCCGGAGTTCTTTCTCTAGGAGCCAGAATATCACAGTGCTCAAGAATTTGGTTCCTTCAGTTGGAGAAAAACGGTATTAGAAATGCAGGTCAGCCATGTACAAATTGCTTAACCTTTAAAGCCTTGCTGCTCAAAAGAAGGTTCAGAGGCCAGAAATAGCAGCATCACCTGGAGGCCTGTTAGAGCTATAGGATTTCAGGCCCCACTACAAAACAACCTACTGGGAAACCTCATTTTAACAAGACTCCCAGTGTTTGGTGTGGGCCTCAAAGTTTGAAAAGTACCACTTAAGATCAGTGATTCTCAGTCCTGGGTTTTCATTAGAATCACCTGGGAAGTATTAGACACTACTAATAATGCCTGGGCTTCACCGGGAGAGGTTCTCTTTAATAATGCTTGGGCATCAGCTTCCACCTGTCTTACAGAGTTAGTAGGTGATTTCAATCATATAACTAGTATAGAGGGACCATGTGCCTGGATGATTATCAGCTCTTCCCTCCTACAGGTTTTCTTAAGGATCACATGGAGTATCATTCATACCAGCACAGACCACGTGTTCACAAATGTTGTATTTTTCCTCCTCCTCTTTGTAGTCTTCTCCTTCTTCTTTATAACATCATGCACAAGTTAAAGTAAGTTTTCCCTCTTGGAAATGTCAAAAAGTTTTGCTTTTTAAGAATTTTTAAATAAATAAAATTATATATATATACACGCACACACATATATATATAAAATATGCCTAACACTGTTCTCTACTGTGAAACGGCAATGACTCATCATACATCATGATGTCCTTGAAGACAGACTTTGTTTCTGTCTCCACTACACACCCAGCCCTGAGTCCCTGGGTTCCAGCCTGCTTTATTATAGGAAGTTAAACCACTGTTGAGATACAGATGTACCAGTCAACTACATAGGGAGAGAAGAACACCAAAGCCCACACAAAACCTTTTCCTCTAATATCTAGAATAAAGGAAGAGCTTAATGATTTCTTCTCAGTTAAATTTCCTAAACTTTGAAAATTTATTATTTCCCCCCTTGAAATTCATAATAGATAATGACATTACCAATTTATCGCATGCAACAAAATAGTATTCAGAGAGTTTAAGTGAGAAACTACAACTGGAGACCCAGCACTGCATGGTCAGTGATGCTAATGATTGACGCCCCCCACCTCACCCCCATCTCTGCCCTGCGGATGTGAGGAATGGAACAGAAAAGGTACCTGAAGAGCTGCTTCAGGAATATTATGATCAAGGATTTCTATTTTAATATCTCCATGCTTTTGTCTGATTTGAAGATTATTATTCATTGTTTCTAATTGCTCCATTTCTGTATCTGTTCATAAATACACATCATAAAAACATTTTCAAAAGATCTGTCACAGGATTGTCTCTATTTTCTATGCTCTTAAATGTAAAAGCCTCCAAAAGAATCATCAGCAACTCAAAATAATGGTTATGTAAATGAAAAAAAAAAGCCTTGTTTATGAACCAAAGGAAGGAAAAGCTATTTAGAGCAAAGACCCTCCTCTCCCCACCAGGCCCGCCTTGCGGCCAGCCTCCTTCCTCCTCCCTCACACCCCACCCTTCCCCCCAGAGCACACCAACTGCGTGCTCCAGTGGATTAAGGGCCAGTTGCTAATCTGTACATCCACCCTTTATCATAAAATTCAAGCTGTTCTCGATTTTCTGGCATTGCATCAGGCCCTTAAATGTTTGTTTCATCTTTTGTGGTTTACTATAAATTCTGGTTGGAAGGGGTAAAAAGAAAACACAAGCCCTGCAGATATTACAATAAACACACACAGACACACACATACAGACACACACACAGAAGCAGAAAAAAATTTTTTTTCTATCTGCTTTGAGCTTAACAATCAGCAGGGCCCAAATTACCTCTTATTAACATTTATTTTACAAAAGAGGCAGGGTATAATTTGGTGATAGATTCAGATTTGGAGAGGAGCTATAATCAGCCTCCTGAAGTGCTCTGCCTGAAGTACATGGCTGCTATTTTTTGTAATTATATTTCTCTGCCCCCAACCTCCTCCCCAGTCTGTAGAGTCTTTCATGGGGATTTCTGGTGCTTGAATTTCTCCCTCCCCCTTCACTCTCTCCTTTCTCTCCTCACCAGCCCCCCTTCTCTCCCTTTCTCTCTCTAGGCCTCTTTGAATAATGGGGCCTCTTTCAATAGCCCAGGCAAGCTTGCAGATTAGGAAGCCTGTTTGTGGAGATGGGGGCTGGCTGAATAGGAGCAGGAGGCCCCACTCCCCTGGCAAACAAGGCCCTGGGAACCAGTCCAACTGTAGAGAGCATGTGTTGGGGGGGTTGAATAGGCAAGCAGCAGGCTGGCCCATATGTCAGCCTGTGCCACAAAGCCCCCTCTGCATATCTACCATGACAAACAGGATTACCGAAGACAATTAATCTGGCACGCTTTATCAAAATCAAGCACTGACCCCCGACCTCTCCCCTCGGTGTGCGGCAGATGCCACGCTCCAATTCAATAGACCTCAAGTGTTCCCGTTTTCACTGCTGAAAAGAATCCAAGGTCTGAATAAGCCTGGCATGGACTAATTGCAACTACTGTGTGATGGTGACAGTCCTAATCAAATAGGACGAGTTCACCTTTTCTCCCACTTTTAATGGAGATGCTGGGCCCTAGCTCCCTGTCTGCAGTAGAAAGGAAAAGAAATGCATCAATTTTACTTTTATTCCTCTTGTCTGGTGCCTGCAGCTCGCTGGGGTTGGGAGAAAAAGACAGAGAAGCAGGTTGTTGCTATTCTGCAGCTTACAGCTTGATATTTGGGACTTCAATTCCAGTGGGACAAGGTCCCCCAATGGCTGAAGGTCATACTGGTTTTCACAATTTAGTTCGCCCTGCTGTGTGGCACTATATTTGAGAGATAATAAAGCAGCAGAAAAGTCGTGGGGCCTCTGCAATCAACAAAATCTCAAATCTTGATTCCATCTAGTTTATTCTTATGACTCACCCAAATTATCTAAGTTTCTATCTACCCTTTATGGGTAGATAGAAATCTGGGGATAAGAAGAAGCCTGGATTTGTTTCTGTTTCGAATATTTACAAAACTACTACTTTAGAACTGAAAGCCCTTTGAAGAAAGAAAATAATTGTCATTTTTGACACTTTCATGGTTTAAGAGACCAATGAGAGAAGGGACGCCTCTGGCCATATCTCTTCTCACTGGGAAGAGGCTGTGGGAGAATCTGGAGGTCAGAATTAAGCAGAGTTGACATTAATGCCTTTTATTGTTCTTGTTACTCACAATGCTCTCTTCCTCTAGAAATCAGCCTCAAGACTCTAAGCACGGAGAAGCAATTATTAGTTGGTTCAAACTTGGTGACTCCTTGGTTAGACCTTTGAATAATTTCTCAGTTTTGGTTCCAGGAGTCTTTCTCTACAATCAAATGGGAAGCTACTACATGAAGTTGTGCAGCTTTTCTTAAAGCAGCATGCTCAAGTCACTTGCATCATGATCACCCAGAGAATCCATACAAAAATGCAGGTTGTAGACAAAGCTTCAGCCTTATTTCCTCCTCAGCATGACTTAGTGCTTTGTAGTCAATCAGTGATGGCCTAAATAACCCACCACCCCTGATCAGAGAGAATTAAGCTCCATGAACTTTCACTTCCAGTCCTCTAAAATCTTACTGTAACCTCGCCACATTCAGTTTTGAACTCAACTGTTTGTGGTTTCTTAATAAATTATTTATATCAAATAAAGCTTCCTGAACTATTTTTGACACTATTGTCTAAAAATTGGTGTTGTAGTTGAAAGGAAGGAGTTCCAGCCAGTCGACCATGTTCTAGATTCATTGTGGTTGGGTCATTCTCTGTACTTCAGTTTCTTCATCAATAATGGTAGCATTGGATCAAGATCTCCCTTGCCCAATCTAGCTTTAAAACATGTTTCTGTAGATCTGGTTTTCTAAGAGTTCCTTCCTTCCAGCCTGGGGATCTGACAAATTATGTCTTCCCTCACTACCTTTCAGTAATATAATTTAGGTATTGTGTAAGATTCTTAAGAAGACACTAAAGTGAAAGTCGCTATGTGACTTTCTTTCTGGGCCAGTCAGTAAAATTTAGTGGAGGTTGTCAAAGCTCAAGCATTGAGAGAAGATAGAGATTGTTGTTAAAAAGTATATGAATAGAATCAGATAACTGAAAAGCAGTGCTTATATTTGCTCAACTTGAAGAAATTGAAGAAAAAAAAAAGTTTTAATACACAGTATGCGCATCCAAATACTGGAGTGTGTGGGAAAACTGTATTCACCTGCATTGTTGTGACTGTAGCCCCATGTAAGATTTTCTGAATCAGAGTCACTTTTTACGTTTGAGGCATTGTAGATACCTGACTATTGGGCAGTAATCTCTGAGAAGTACAGGGATGCTACGCTCAGGAAAGCTCTCAGCTGTCATCATTTCAGTCAAGGCTGGAAGAGGATTACTCTCTGCATGCATGTCCACTAAAGGGTTACTCAGCCTCTTTGCATTTAGCTCCTAATTTTCCTCATGTAGAATTCTTCTCTAAAAATATAAAATTTTTATATTTTTACTAACAAAATCCTGTTTTACTGTATTACTGTATTTATATTGGAAATTACTTATAATTAAGTTATTAGTATAGGAATTTACAAAATCTAAGGTCACTAAGATTGTCTCCAACTAATGTTGAGCATCTAGCATTGATATATATATATATATATATATATATATATATATATATATATATATATATATATAAATAAAACTTTTAACACAGAGAGAAGCATTTCAAGAAAAATAAGTGAAGAAAAGTAAGGGCATTAATAATATTTTTTATTTTAGAAGGAAAATTGGAAGATTATTTGATTTTTTCTATAAGTCTTCAGAAGGGAATTATATATTATATGTATATATATATATATACATATATATATATGTTTGCTTTTTGTATCCTGTAACAAGAGACATAAAACTAAATTGATATATAGATAGACAGATAATTTCAGACACAAGAGAAGACTGAGTGTAGTCATAGATGTATAAGACATAAGGTTCTTTTTTTAAGTATATTTTACTGATGATTCTATCATAGTTGTCCCAGTTTTCCTCTCCTTTATTCCCCTGCCTTGCACCCCCCACCCTCCAGCATTCCCCCACTTTAGTCCATGCCCATGGGTGATACATATAAGTTCTTTGGCTTCTCCATTTCCTATACTATTCTTAACCTCCCCCTGTCTATTGTAACACAAGGTTCTTAGTCAATAAAATTTGGCCATTAAGTGCTTCACTAGACAGTTTCGGCTCTAGAACTATTTTCCAATTTTGACTTTCATAAGTCAACCCTGATACTTTAATGATATAAGGAAGCCAAACTCATCCGGACCTAAGCATATACGCATGGGTGAAAGTGGTCATGTGCTAGTTATTGAAATGATCCTGGACACAGTTAAATTTGCAGGGCTGTGGGAATGAGATAAAGTGAAGCCCCACGACCTTTATTTTCTGGGGATAAGTAGGGATGAGATTTCAGGCTGGCAGAACTCCAGATCTATGGAATCACTCTCCAGTGTCAGTGGTTGCTGCAGGGTTCCTCTCTTGGAGGAAACAATAGTTTAATGTCGATAAGCAACAGGTGATTGTCTTGATAAGGCAGCTATTGGAGGCCTGGCTTGATGAGGTCTGGAATACACTCTCTCTTTGGTACAACCCTCTCCTTTGGAGAAAAATGCAAGTGCTGGTGCTCTACCCTCACAAATCTTCATTCCTGTTCATGCTGTCTTTCTTTCTTTCTTTCTTTCTTTCTTTCTTTCTTTCTTTCTTTCTTTCTTTCTTTCTTTCTTTCTTTCTTTCTTTCTTTCTTTCTTTCCTTCCTTCCTTCCTTCCTTCCTTCCTTCCTTCCTTCCTTCCTTCCTTCCTTCCTTTCTTTCTCTCTCTCTCTCTCTTTCTTTCTTTCTTTCTTTTTCTTTCTTTTTTTTCTTTCTTTCTTTCTTTCTTTCTTTCTTTTTTGAGTGTCTCATCAGAAAATGCTCCTGTGATTAAACTTAGAGCCCTGGCAACATCTGGAAAACCTTGGGGCAACCAACTACACTTGAACAATGTAAAATTATCCCTACCCCATCCCCTTTATATTTCCTTTTTTGAATTTTTAAATACCATCCCCCCTGCCCTGTGGATACTGAGACAAACAGTTGCATAAATAATTCACTGTCAAAAATATTGAGCAGGCTTTAGTGGATGGCAGTTGTAATGGTTTTTTCAAATGCTGCAGCACAAAAGCTGAGCCCATCAAGATTTTTTGGCAGGCTTTGCATTTAACTTGTCATGTTATATATTGCAGAAATGCAATTCAGGATCAGTACAAATCAGCTTAGATGACGGGGTGTAGAGGGGAGCTGTGGGAACAGGTTGCATCAGCAGCACTTGGGCTAAACAGAAGGTGGCAGCATTTTAACATTCTGGGGTGCATGTACACATAGCACACACACAGGTTCCATTGCCATGGTCATTGGGTTCTTTTCTAAGTTCCTGATGGGCAGTTTACAGTATCATGCTTATTTCAGCAAGGTAACAGAACACAGAGTAATGAGGTTTATTTAGATGTAATAGCACTGGACACTTCCATAATCAATTGTCAAAATATACAGCAATTAGGAAACCATACATCTGGACAGAACATCCCCAGTAGTGTCAGAAAGTTCTCTGTTTTCTTTTCTTAGTTAAAACTCCAGTATTAAAGGTAAAGAATACACCAAATTAAGCCTAGAAAGGGATAGGCAGTTTCCATTTCTCTGATTCCAAAAGAACCTTATGAAACTAATTCATAACAATGGGAAAACTCTGTATTGTGTGTGAGAAAGTTATGCTCCAGGACACCATTTCTGAAAAGGGTGTGAATCCTTGGGTCATAAGAAAAAAGAAAGAGCCGTGCTTCAGTTAGGCTCCCTGGGGTAAGTCCTAGCTCCACTACTGGCTAGCTTATAACCTAGGGCAAATCTCCGAGCTTCAGTTTCTTCATTTTTAAAAATGGAATACTAAATGTTATTGTTAATCTCTCTGATAGGGTTGTGGTGATTTACAAGATCATGCATATAAATCCCAGTTCCTGGTCCATACTGTGTGTTCAATAAATGTTATTTTTATAATCATTACTATTTCTGTTATTAAGTTTTACTGTTTTCAAAAAATTACACACATTACCTCATTTGATTCTTAGAAGTAGAAATTCTGAGAACAGAATTCTTATCTTCATTTTATAATTAGGGTGAATGAGTGTAGGTTAAATGACATGTCCTTTCTTTAAGACTCAGTTTTCTCATATGTTAAATGAAGTGTTTGGACTAGAGAAGGGGAATTCTAAAGTTTTTTTTAGCTTTAATATTTGTAACTCTGTCCCTTAGGTTAATTTACATCATAGTAAGGAAAGATCCAGAGGAGGAATTAATCTTAATGGTAACTTACTACAAATAAAGACAATGACTGTGGTTATGGGCACACACAGGTGTACCTTATGAAGAATAAAAGAAATGTTGGAACACAGGGCTCCTGTGAGTCTCAACCAATGACAAAAATCAACTATAAGTGTGAGTACTTCACAAAAGAAACTCTGCTAAACTACACACAGTTAGGCCCTTGGCTTTATTTTGTCAGCTATATATCAGCTATAGTCCCCATCCATTAGCTCCTTATCCATGAGAGTGCTTCTCCTGAAATTAATCTGACCTAAATTTGTTCATACATGTTCCAGAATGAATGTAATTATCAATATGCTATTTGAAAGAATAACCTTCCAAGAGAGAACATGCAACCATTAGCGAAAGCAATTTAACTAACACAGCTTGCTAAGAAGTGGGGTGTTTTATTTATGACTATTATTTTGGCAAAATGTCTTAAATATCACAATTGTTTCATGTTATGCACATTTAGAATTTTTTCTGTGTAAAACCCTTTGTATGATTACACCACACGAGAAATAAAACTTCATGCATGACCTCAGCTATCTTTAAGATCACTGTGAATATTTTATTCTATCACTCAGATGTGTTTTAATTGCCACATCTAATGCAATGGCATAGCTGTATTTTACAGATTTAAATTAAACCTGTTGTTATAATAGCAAGATCTGCCAGAGTTATAATATTTTAGATGCAGGGAGGAAAAGAGTCTGTCATTCTAAGATTGTCAAAATAGAAGATAGCAAATGGGTTTGTGAGAAAAGCCCTTCTTCCTCAACAATACACCTATTCATGACAAACATCTGAGCTGCCTCTCTTTCTCTCTTTGCAGTAGACCCTTGACATTTAAGAGGTACATGTCCCAAGGTTTCTGCAAATCTTCAAATTCAAAAATATTTTTATGACAGCATTACACAAGTCTTATCATGAGTCAATGATGACTGATGTTGCAGAGACACTTACTGGTTATTGAATATCAATGTGTTCCCTCCAGATTTTTCAGCCACCTTAAAGTTAAGATGATGTGAATTGTACATTATCTGACTGATGGGACATAATTGAAACTAATGTACTTCCCTTATAGACAGGACCATTTCAGAACTACATTGAAACCCTCCTGCTTTCGTTTTCACTGTCTCAAAGGACAAAATCATAGAACTACAAGAGAGAAAGAGCCTATTTTTCCACATCTTTGAAAATAACTCCCCAAGTAGAGCTACTAATCCCCCAATAAACATTGTGTGGTGAAGAGTAAACTTTTACGTTTGTTACTGATTCAAAGCTAGCCTATCTGGATTAATCCAACTACCATAATAATAACAATGAAAGAAAAACCTATCTTCAACAACATTACACACTAAATAGCAAGTTTATAAGTGTGATTTTGAGATTGCTCCTCTATGTACTGATGTCATTGCAGCAAAACAGTAACTCTTGGAATACCCATGTCTCTACCAGATCTGACCCTATTCATGGAGAAAATTAGTGTAATACACCTAAACTCTATATATGTTTTGGAAATCTATACAATTTAAATCCACTCCCTTCAACTTCATTGAGAATGACTAGTGTAGGTCATCTGGGGAAATGTTGCATTAAGTCGAACATAGATAATCCTAAGAAGTAGATAATTAGCGGTCAGCAAAATTTGTTTACTACCAGATGGACTTTTAAAATCAGCCTTATACTACCTACATACTCAAAAGACTTATTCTGAACCTTTGTGAATTTACCTATTTCTCAGACTCAAAATAACACCTATTTGTACGAGGCTTGGATCAAATCTCTTCTTGCTTGTATTCTAAACCAGATATAGTCTAATGTTAGATATCATATGCATGAGATAAACTGTTCTCTAATTTCATCTCGTCCTATCAATTAGGGTCCATTCAGGAGACAAAAAACATACCTGTTATTTAACAGAAATAAAAAATATATGTATATATAAGAATTAACTGGGCATAAAGTAATTTAACTAGGTTTAAGTTGGCTAACTGGATACAAAATGGTCTTCCCATTCAAAAGGTAGAAAAAAAATACTAGAAATAACAGAGGTAGTATTGAAGGAAGCAGCCTTTACCCCTAGGGCTAAGGAGTCAAAGAAAGAGGTTGGAATTATTACAACATGGAAGGTTAGAGGAGCCGCATGGAGTGGAAGCTCAGGTTCTGAGGAGGAGGCACTGTTTCTCTTGTGCTGGTGCCTCTGAGCAGAGGAAGAGCCAGAGATCTAGGATCCAGACTCTCCCCTCTGTGGAGGAGGCACTGGCTGGCTAGTGCTGCTAAGGTGTGAGTGCGCACAGTAAAGCTGGTTCTACAAGAGTTTCAAGTGCTAGTGATTCAGTTGCTAGTACAGTCAGGAACTGATGTTATTGGAGTGAAGAAGCATTGCTAGGCTGAGTCAGGAACAGAAAACAGGTGAGAAAGATGCAGGGTACCTACAGGAAACAATTGTGATGGAACAAGTCCCTTCTCCCTCTTCCTGCTATGTAAACAGCTCCTAGTGCCCCTACTGACAAAACCAGTATGGTTAAGTAGAAATAGTGTTTTAAGATTTCATTCCCATTTTAAAAAGGCTATTAGAGAGGGGCAGACTTGATGCTAAGAAACAATAACTAAAAGTTGACAGATATTTTCCTATAAAACTTATTTCCTCATTTACTTTGGAAATAATTGCCTTTCAGTAATTTAAAAAACAAATAAGTGATTCTGACAATTACATTTCCATCTTCATCCATAGATTAGCCATTTTATTTTTTTTCTAAATTTTATACTTTAATTAAATTTTCTTTCTGAAGTAGAAGTAGCACTAGCATTAGAAATAATAAATCCTAGCCAAAGAATTAAAAAAAAAACTGGGTTTTGGAGGATTACAGTGGGAAATTACATAGCTTATGAGATTTAATTACCTCATGGAGATGTTCTTAAATTGTAAAAATTTAACATGATATAATTATGCCTTTGGTACTATGATTGCCATGAGAATACATCTGCAAAACACAACCACAGTTGTATAGACACAACTACAGATGCTGTGCTCTGAAATCCATCACAGCAGTTGCCCTGAGACCACATTTCCCATGGGAAGCTCCAAACTACAGACTGTGTGTGACTACCACACTACAGTTGGCCTGTTCCCAGGAGACAGAGGGCTCCTGTGACAGCCTGCTTTATCTCAAAAACTCACAAATGTACTAGTTGTATTTTCCTTAGACTAGATGGGAGTCTAGGACACTTCCACCCAACTTTCTTTTTTTCCTCTACTAAACTTGAAATTAAACTTTCATGGTGACCTGTGGTCTCTCCCAAATTTCCTGACTCCCTTTCCATTCACCTTGAGTTACTGATTGAAATTCAGCTCTCCAGATCTACATGAGTCCCCCAGTCAGAATTTTCTGAAGTTGGGAAGAGTTCTCTGTATTTATAAGTAGTTTATTAGGTTATCATCATTAATATTAAATCAGCTCTACTGCCATACCAACATATCTTTAAATAACTTTAATGATCTCACTTCCCTCTTCTCTTACTTGTATGGTTTCTGATAAGAAATTGAGTATAATTTTTGTTCCTGTTCCTCTGTAGGTAGAGTATTTTTTTGTTCTCTGTCTTCTTTGTTTGTTTGCCGTTCGAGTATGATAAGCTTAGGTGTGTGGGCTTTTACTATTGCTCTACTTATCTTGCTTGTTGTCTAAGATTCCTGGACCTGCAGTTTGATGATGCTCAACAATTCTTGGAAAATCCTTGGCCATTGTTACTGCAAACAGTTCTTCTGTTGCAGTCTTTCTTTCCTCTCCTTTATTTTAATTTTACATATGTTATCTATACCTTTTGAAATTGTCCACATTATTGGACATTCCAGGTTGTTTTTTCTTGTTTTCATACTTTATTCTTTGCACTTCTAATTAGGACGTTTCTTTTGACCTGTAACTAAGTTCAGTGGTTCTTTTTTCAGTTACATCATCTACTGATGAGCCCATCCAAGGCACTCTTTATTTCAGTCAGTGTTTGATTTCTAGTGTTTTCTTTCACTCTTTCTTAGTACTTCCATCTCTCTTCTTACCTGCGTGTTAACTGCTTTTTCCATTAAAACTGTTAATATATTTTTCATACTTATTTAATTTGTTCCAACCTGATAATTCAAAAATCTGTGTCAAATCTGAGTCTGACTATGATGATGGCTTTCTCTCTTCAGGCTCTGTTTTTCCTTGCCTTTTGGCATGTCTTGTAATTTCATGCCAAAGCCTGACATGTTGTTCTGGTAATAGGACCTGAGGTGATAGGCCTGAGGTTAAAGATACATGTTAATCTGACTACGGCTTGTGTTGTGTTTAATGTGTCCTGTGGGTGCTAGAGACTTCTCAGAGAGAGTCTATGTCTTGTAGCTTTCATCTGGAATTCATTGTATTATACTGGTGACCTGCTGGAGTGAGGGAAGGTATGAAGTAAGAGTGTAATCTATGATCTTAATGATTGCAACTCAGTCTTTTTGTGGCTGGATGTTTTCAACACAGACCTTTTATACCTTTCTGTCTTCTCAGTAACTAGTAAGAACCTTGAGAAAAGGAACTTATTTATTTTTGTATCTCTTGTGAAATAGAAAAGGTTCAATAAGTATTTAATGAGTAAATAAATCTAAAGTTATTATTATCAGGAGTTTCTATTTTTAAATTACTAAAAATGGTTTAAATACATGTCCTTGACTGGTAGCCCCTTTTAATAAAAGTATAGGAATAAGATAAATATTTATGTGTATAATAAGTTATAGGCAAGAGCCTACATAAGTTCCCACTTCAATATTAATTTAAAATTTGTGGAGTATGACATAGTGGTAACCAGTATCTACATGCCTAACTAGTTATTTCTGTCCAAGTTAAGAACTGTCCTTAATATCTTGTTCAACTTCTTGATTGTTGGCAATATTTTTATGTCTTACTCTCCTTGGTACTCATATTTTAATCATGAATTTTATGTAATCATGTACTTGTCATCCAGTTATTAGTTCTGCCATTGATAATTTATCAGGAATAAGTTAATAAGAGTCCTCTTCTAGTTGCTGTGATAATACAAGAAAAATATATGGTCACTTGTTTTTAACTAACTTTAATATTGTAGGTTCAGGAAGGCTAGATTACCTAAGATGGAAATGGTATTGCAGGAAAAGCTTTACAGAAGAGGTGATGTGAGCTGACATTTAAAATATGTAAATATTATGAAATAAAACATACATACAGAGAAGAGATACTTGTACAGCTCAATGAATGTGTACAGCAAAGTGAAAACCAGTATAACAAGCACAGAGTAGGAAGCAGAATGTAACTATGACCCAGAAATACCTGCCTGCTCATTTCAATAACTCCCCATCCCAAATTCACCATTATTCTGATTTCTAATACTATAGATTAATATTTTCTATTTAAAAATTTTACTTATATACATAGACTTAATTAGACTTTTATTTTTTTAAGGCATGTATAGAATGTATAGAAGTCATATAGTGGTTGTGAATGTTATAGAAATGTATGTATGTATAGAAGGTATACCTTCTATCAGGCAGGTAGAAAATTAAAAAGAGTGGGGAATTCTAAACAAAGGTAATAATCTGAACAGAGGGTAAGGGTCAGAAACCATTTCATCCAATAACTGCATTCCATTTCTGTGCCCACTCTGGGTCTCTCATTGTACTTAGAAGAGGAGGGACTTAGCTAACTCTGTGCTCTACCACTCTCTCTTCATCTTTGAAGACTTCTCCCTTGAAGTGAAATTATAGTAATGATTCTTCCCTTACCTTCCTTTGCTTTCCTTCTATAGATATTGTATTTATTCTATAATAACATCAGCATTTCTCATCTTATATTGTAAATTCCTATACAGCATGGCTACTTGTTATTTATTTAAACTAATTTTTTTAAATTAAAACATTATACTCATATGAGGGTACTTTAAGATTAATATCTTTTCAGTTATGTGATTGTTTCATATAGAAAAGTATGCATGATGAACTACAGTAATAGCAAAAATAATATAATGAGTATATATTTGACAAAAGTCATAGTTATGGTACCTTTAAAAGTTATTTCCTAAACAGTTACAATAAGTTTTTATTTTCTAAGGATATAATGTTTATCCTGTCATTCTTGTTTCAGTAATGTTTACAATGCTTTCATATTTACTCAAGGCTTCATTTTTCCTTTTCTGTGATACATTTCCTATAATATTTGCTAGTCTTAGTGAACACCAGATGCACTACCATCGTGTACTTCAGACTTGCAAGGCCCTTAAAATTAACCAGAAATCTTTTCTCTCTTTCTGAAGGAATTGGGTGATTTTTATGGATTTTTTTATCACTGATGCTGGCTGTGCAGAAATGCCTACTAAAAGGTCCACATTGTTTTATAGTATGTTTTAATTTATCCAAGCCAATGGAAATCATGCTTATCTCACTTTAAAATGCCTAGCTCAATGACAGAATTCAAGTTCATTATTATTGTGTTACCCCAGCATTTAAGACTGTAATTTGTTTTGTTTGTTTGTTTTGGGTTTTTTTTTTTTGCTATTTAAGGGTGACAATAAATGTTTTCATTAATGGCAATCACGATAATTCAAATTTGTTGCGTGCCTGCATGGGTCTGGCTCTCTTCTCACTGCCTTATTAATTTATTTAACATTCACAACCACTATATGACATACATATGACTATCATCATCCCTATTTTGTACAGGAGGAATCTGAAGTACAGCAACACTAACTTACCAGCTTTTCAGTGGTGAAACTGAAACTCCAACCCAAGCAACCTGACTCTCAAACCTGTGTTCCTAACAATGAGACCTTGGTCCGTGTGGAGGATTGAAGACTATTAGCTAGAAGCCATGTTAACTTTTTAAAAAATCAAATACTACTCATAAATAAGTTCTTAGTGAGTTACTGTCATGTTCCTTTACTATACCAACAGAAGAGATGTTCCCTGAAATTTGGGAAGAAAGCAAGGAGACTGATGTTCCCATGCTCAATTTTGGTGCAAAGAGGATTAATTATCGCTGTGACCATATAAGGAAGGAATGGCATATGAATAAAAATAAGTAAGGACAGCTGAACAGAAGAGGCAGCATCTTTCCAGGCTTTAAAAATTTGGGAGGATTTAAATAGGCAAAGAGAATAAGGAAGAGCATCCCCCCAAAATGAAACTGATGAACAAAATGGGGGTGGTGATGATGCACCAGGGCTGTAAGGAGTCTCATGACTCTGGACCTGAGCAGAGAGGAAATGAAGGTGAATGTGTACACTACTACCAGAAAGGTGCAAGATGAGACAGAAAACTTGCAATCACTTATTGTCAAAGTGAAAATTTTTCATTTGCAGATATAGGTAATTTTAACATATTTGGAGTTTAGACAGAATATGTCTAGCATTGCTCCTAATTCTTCATGAGTCAAGTGGCTCTGCTTAGAAACTCGAGAAGATGCTTTCAAGAGAGTGTGTATATGTGTTTTTAAGGTGATTTTTCAATTTTTTTCAAGTTTTGCGCTTCCTGACTTTTCACATTGATTATTAGCCTTAATACATTTATTTATGATTCACTTATAATTCACTTATAAAGAAGGTATGATGAAGCCTTAAAGTAGACAATTTGAAGATTGTAGAATAATTTCCTTATCATGGCCATTTAGTTTCCAAGATGGAGTGGATGCAACTGAGAACTTCTGGGCTTTTTCCAGAATTTATCATTCTTGGAATTAAACTCTCCTCATCAAAGGACATTCAGTAGCACGCAAAACACACTTTAGAAGTGAGGAGATAAATATTTCCAACTATTGGTCCCTTGGGATAATAATCCCATGGCTATCACAGAGTAGCCCAGTGACCAACTACATCAACATCACTTGGGAGCTTGGTATAAATAAATATTCTCTAAGACCATCCAGGCCTACTGAACTAAACACGCTAGGAGTGGGGTCCAGCAACCTGTATATGAGCAAGGCTCCCAGGTGATTCTGAAGCACACTAAAATTTGAGAATTCACTTTGCAGTAAGTGTCTAAGTTTACATTTAAGTAAAATAAAGAGGATTAAATGTGATCACTATCCCCATCAATCTAACTCCTGACCTCCTAAAATTATAAACTTTCAAAAGCTCTGCCTACTACTGATTAGAAAGAATTTAGCTGGACTAGCTGTATTTCTTGGGGAAGTAGGCATCTTGAGATGAGTTAGCCAAGACCTGAATGCTAAGGTGATAGATAACAAACCTAGTAGATCTTCTGTTAAACATTAAGACTTCTTAAATGTTATAATTACTTTACTCACATTATAATAAACAGGCCCAGCACTACAGAAAAAATGACCCCTTTAGTAACACTAAGGATTATGTATACTGTATCTAACAATTCTTTTGTGTTGTTGTTTTATCAGGAAAAAGAACAAGGCCATTAGACTCCTTTTTAATTACCTGGAGAGGCTCAGCGTTCAGGACTGTATTTGGTATCTACTGGATCAGAATCATTAAAATATTTTTAAAACATTTAAGATACTAAAAAATAGTTAAATGGCAAATTTTGGCTATAACTATCAAAAATTGATTAAAATATGAAAAGAGAAATGACTGGAGAGGAACACATCTATTGCCCTAGTTGGAGACCACCCAATGATTTAAAAGTGAGCATATCAGAAAATAAACACTTTTGCAGTAAACAGCAAAAAAGCAGCTGTAAAATAATCACCCTCTCTTAAAACCAGAATTCAGAAAAGATGTCAGTTTCTGTTATCTTTGCCAGAGGAGGAGCATGGTCAGTCCATATGCAGGCCCGCGCAGCACAGCCCATTGCAAGGATGAGGCTGGAGGGTGCTGGAGAGCGTGGTGACACTGGGCAGCTAGAGAATAGATAGAAAAACAAACAAACATACAGCACATTAGGTGACCTCATTCAGAAGAATAATGTGGTTTGCACTGAATAATATCCCTATAGCCATTTCTCATCTATATTTTTATAAAATTAACAAAGGCAACTATTCTCTCTGTCTTGTAAGCTACTTATAGTTGTAGAATCCGACGATGGGTACTTCTGACCTTAAGTTTTGGCAGTAGTAGTTTTATGTGGATCTCTATTTTTCTTGTTTACTAACAATTAAACTTTGTTTATTTACGTTGATATTTTTTGAAAATGAAATGGAGGCTTATCTTTTTTACATTTTATACTAGCACTGATATAAAATTAATTTTGGTTGCCACGCAAAAGAAAATACTCACTGTAAGCTAAGTTAAAAGTAATTTATAAGGCCTGGACCTAAACCTGTATATACACAAGGAAAGTTTGACACACTTGCATACATATATCCTCAAAAGTGACTTTAAGTGATCTAACTTTGCTTAGAAAAACTAAAAAACCAGCATTTTTAGAAAGTAGGTATATAATTCATATACATTTCTAGATACTCATAACCATAGTTACATAAGATCCATGAGAAATTCATATGTAAATGAGTGAAAGGCAAAATCTTAGTTTACTTTTGCTATGTAGACTAATGGGTGTGATTGAATGGTCCTTAGATTCACACAGGGTCTCAGCAGCATCACTTCACAGACCATGGATGGGATGAGTTGGCTGACCTTTCTGGGTATTATTGAATTCAGCTATAACTTTAGCAAATAGAGTTGCTATAAGAAGGAAGTGACAGTGGAAGAGGGACTTTTTCCTATGTGGTATCTACTTAAAAATGATTGATATATATTAATTATCTTCCTTTTCATGAATAGAATTTCCTTTACAACATCCTCATATAAGGTCTTTAGTTCAACAGAATTCTGTTATAGTCATCTTCTATCCCTCCCTTCCTTCTCTCTCCCTCCTCCTCACTCCTTCCTCCTTCTACTTCTCTCCTCCTCCTTCTTTCTCTGTCTCTCTCTGTCTCTTTTGTCTCTGTTTCTCTATCTCTGTCTCTCTCTTCTTTACAGAAACTTGCATTGGGAACTTACTATCAGCAGGATACTGTGCTAGATAACGAATATCACTGATATGAGTGACATATTCTGGTTTTGAAAGAGTTCATGGACTCCTTGACTTTGACAAACAATAAATCAATTATACCAAGGAGGGATGAGTGCTCTGACTGAGAAAGTGGCAGAAGAAGTGGGTCAGGAGTTCACAGGAAGACACATGGGGAGAGTGTGCTGAAGCAGGGAAGAATTGATGAATGGGGTGGAATAAACAGTTTAGAACTTCTAAGGAGTTTTAAATATGACTGAAGCCCATGACGTAAGTCGGGAACTTAAAAAAAAAGACAAAATAAAGAAGTAGAGTGTATTAATTATAATGGGTCTCTCAATTCCAAACTTCAGTATTAGATTTTATCGTGAAGATGACTGTCAGTCACTGAAGAACTTTAATTAGAAGAAAGAGATGATTAGATCTGAATTTTTAAAAAATATCTGCCTTTTCCAGTAGGAGGGTTTAGAGTCGGGGTTTTTTACCGGATTCACAACCTTTAGGGGGCACTATACAGGCTTCAGAGGTCCACAGACCCCTAGATTACCGTCGTGATTTTGTGTGTGCATTCATTTACGCAGGTCTCTTTGGAGGAGCAGATTCAGTTGAGGAGTTCATGATTCAAAAAAATAATTAAAAAGAACTAGTCACTTAAAAAGAAAAAGATAAAGATAAAGCAATGGTAGGGAGATTATTTACGAATCCTTTGTTCTCATTTAGGTGAGAGAGAGAAGAACAAAATAAAGCCAATGAAAGTAGTCAAGAGAAAAGTATCAATTTCAGGGATATTTCACGGGAATCATATATAGTTTTTGGTGTCCATTTGGATGTGGAAGATAAAAGAAATGAAGAGTTCTGAAAAGACTTCTAAATTTTTAAGTGACCATTGTGTGGTGAAAGTAATAATGAGGATACAGAAGACTTCCTAAAAGAAATGGTGAGATCAATTTTGGGAGGTTTGATTTGAAAAATTAGTGGTATGCCCAGGAGATATATATAAGGAAGCTGAAATAAGGGTCTGGAACTGTTAGGAAATCATAGCTTGAAACACTAAAATAAAAGGAGATTACAGATGAAAGAAAGGAGTCATCACACAGATAGAGAGAAAAATAGTAGAGAAAAAATGCCTAAAAGGTTTTTGAGTCCACTTACTCCTGACCATCATAAAGTAGAAGAGAGAGAAAAGGAGGATGGTGGGTCTGAGGTTATTCCTTTTTAAAAAGGTAAAACAGCTTATCAACAACAGTGGTCCAACTAATTGTCCTATATTCTAACAAAAGTGTGGCATCTTCTTCCTAGAGGGAGATCTAATAAGTGGTTGAATTAAAAAGCTAGAATTGTTTCTCTACTTATGTCCCTTTGCTTTTGTTTCCCTCCTTTTAGAGTGTTTTTAAAAACGAAGCTTACCAGCTCTGATTGTGGTTGTCCAGGTGAGCAACAGCCACCCTTGGAGCTATATTTAATTCTTGCCTGCCTAGGTCCCTGTCTAATCCAGGTGAAAATGATTTCTCTATTTTCTTAATGCAATATTGTATATGCCTACCCATGTTGCTCATGTTGAATGTGTAACATATTTACTGAGAATCAGAAACTCAAGTTGCTCCAGAACCATATAGCAAGAATGTGAATCCCAATTCTACTTCTCACTAGCAGTACAATATTGGACAAATTCTTGACCTCTCTGAGCCACAATCTCCTTTGCAGTTGAAATAAACACTGACTGCAAACATTGCATTGTAGACGACTTATGGATATTAAGTAAGTTGGCCAATGTAAGGTTGTTGAATAATATCTGGAACATACTAAGAGTGCAGTAAATGTCAGCTTTCATCTCAGGCATTGTTTCTGTATAAAGAATAATCAAATATGGCATGCAATAAGAAGTTCTTATTTCTCATGCATCTGTGGATTATCTAAAAGAGCTCTGTTAATCTTGACTAGATTCACTAACTTGTCTGTGCAGTGGCCGATAGTTGCCTGGTTAAGTTGGTGGCTTCGGGCAGCTCTGCTGCAAGCTGCAGTTTGGTAAGTTGGCAAAGTCACTCTGCTCCTTTGTTACCCCTTTTCCTTGGGCAAGTAGCTAGCTAGGGTATGTTTTCAAATAGTGAATGGAAGAGGCAAAACCAGACAGGTACAACCAAACATTAAACATTTCAAGTTCCTCCTTGTATTATGAATGCTAAGGTTCTGTTAGCCAAAGCAATCTATATGGCTAAGCCCAAAGGCAAGGGGAAGAGAAATATATTCTTCCATGAAAGTGAAGGGGAGAATGGGACTAAATATTTTAAACAATAAATACAATATTACTTATCATCAGAAAAATGCACATCAAAACCTCAGTGGGATATAACTGCACACAAATTATAATGGCTATTCTTTTCTGGGCATTTACTGGAAGAAAATTAAAACACTGATTTAAAAAGATGTATGTGCCTCTATGTTCATTGCAGCATTATTTACAGTAGCCAAGATATGGAAGCAGCCTAGGTGTTCTAGATGTCCATTGACTGATGCATAGATAAAGAAGATGTAGTGTATATAATGGAATATTACTCAACAGTAAAATAGAATGAAACCATAAATCATGCAATTTGTGACAATATGGATGGACCTAGAGAGTATTATGCTAAGTGAAATAAGTCAGACAGAGAAAGACAAACGCCACATGGTTTCACATAGAAGTGGAATCTAAAAAAGCAAAACAGATGAATGAAAGCACAAAACAAATGCAGACTCAAACAAGCAGAGATTACATTGATAGTTGCCATAGGGATGGAGGTGGGGGGAAGCATGAAAAGGGTGAAAAGGAACTAAGTCAATGATATTGTGATACATTTGTATGGTGGCAGGTGATTAGCAGACTTAGTGCGATAATCACATTGTAAGGTATATAAATGTCGAATCACTAGATTGCACACCTAAAACTCATATAATATTGTATTCCAATTGTATTTAAATAAATAAGAAATAAACTACCCCAGCTAAAATGAGCACAAGTGTTTGTAATGTGAGTTCCTGTTTGCTTTGCTCATTGGGCTTAACATTAAAAACTTTGGAACTCTCAAAGCAACTGGCATTGAATCTTACCCACAGTAAAATAAGATTTGAAGTTTTAAAGCTGGAAGAGATAAATACAGCTTTACTAATCACATATTTGTTGATAGTTTGATTAATTGAGCTATTTGTCATTGAAGAAAGAATGTACTTCGAATTATCACTGAACTCAAATAAATGAGTCATTTATTATCATCGTCAGCCACTACCAAATATTGAACTAATATGCATTTGGGGGAGAGAAGAATTGTATATAAAGTACAAATGATATATTTTTCCCTTAGATAAATCTGACATTCATTACATTTCCTTTTGGGGGGGAAACACCTCCCATATATTGTGATGTATACATTTCTATGTCTTAAAAGCATTGTGTGATGGTATTAGAGTTGCAAGAATGAAGCAATTCTTAATTTTAATCTCGAATTTGCATACCTTAAAATAATTAGAGTATATTAGAAGGGAACTCAGCAACTTTTAAAAGTAGTATGGGATAAAATACAGGATCACAACTCTTATAAAGAAGAGGGGAATGTTTTCCTTAATTAAGCCAAATTCTGGCTTCCAGAGGCTTGAGGATATCTATACACAAAATAACTGATACTATCACATTTCTTATGGAAAAGAATTATGTAGTTCACTTCTCCTGATTTTAGAGGGAAATTTCACAGTTATAGTAACTGCAAGGAATTAAATAATATATCATGATATACTATTTTAGACATTTTACTAATAAGAAACATTTGGTCAATTTTAACCAATATGTACTAAAAACTCATTCCATAATCCACCAGACAAGATTTTATGAAAGTAATCCCATCTGAACTTATATCAAAACATATTTATAGAGTGAATGTAAAAGGGCAAAGGATAATGTCAGGTAAGAATTCTAAAATAAATATTGTGCTACTCCTAAAGCAATTCTCTAGTTCTTCACTCTCCTTTTTTATTCAAGGGATCCAAAATACAGTTTCAAATAGCTCTGATAATATAATTTGGTTACAAACAATTCATAATTTTGCATTACATAGAATTGACTTTTTATACTTTTATTGATATAACATTTATAAATAACAATTTCAAAAATACCAATTTTAGTATATAACAGTTTGTGTTTTGTTTTGGTCTTTCTGTTTTAGAAATTTTAGGTGAAGAGTGAACACATCTTCGACAATGAGTTATCAAAATATATCAGGGCATCACCCTGAAACAAATGATAGCCTTTTAGATAGTTGAAACATGAATATTTTTTATAAGATCTATTAAATTTTAATGGCATCTCTATGTAAATTCAAGTTAATTGAAACAGTTACTACACACAGAGATAAGAGGTTAGAATTCTTAAAATTAATGTAATTTTCTAGCTGACTTTTTGTCCTGTCTTTTCCCTTTCATTTTGTAAAACATTTTTTGCATACTACTTCTGACCTCTTTCTGTTTCCTTCACCTGAATCACAATTATTAGTGATACTGGTAGGATTACAAGGACATTGACACACACATACAGTGAAACTCATTTTTGGCATTCAACTTATAATCATTTTTGGCTCCTTTTTAAATAAAAGTATTCTGTGGGTTATAACAGATCTCCCTGAATTGTCCCCACATGGAGGGTTTTTGTGCTGATTACAGGGCAGTTCTTCTATTGCTCTTTCTGCGGGCCAAATCCCCCAGGATTCTGAAGATTTCGGACCCTAGACCCCTGGAGCTCAACTCCATATGCTTCACCTGAAGAAGAAAATCCAAGCAGATGGCTGCTCAGTCTGCTTTGTACATGTGATAAAAGAGCCCTGAACAAAATAAATCGAGGAGGGCTATATTGGTGAGTTAAGAGAGAAGGCAGCTGACAAAGGGGAGAGAGAAACAAAGTGGTGACACTACAGTAATTACATATCTGTCAATTCCCTTTCTTCCTGTTAAACACTCACCTATTTTTTCCCTGTGAAAAGTTCATTTAAAGCTGTCTCCCTCTAGCTATATTAAAAAACCCCGCCATGTATTCAATAGTATAATACGAGTCCAGAATGTTTTCAAATTTCCCTCTTTTGTGGGTTTTGAATTGACAGCTCTATAATTAGGGATAACAAAAAAGAAAGGAATTAATAAGATTCAAATACAGGGCCCCAGTCAGAAATCTGGAGTGGGGAATAGGGGGAGAAAGAAAATCAAGGGGTGTAAATCATATAATTTTATTGTAGACTGGAAAGTTAGATGTTCAGATTTTATACAACAGTCATTTGTTTAGATTTTATATAAGTTAGAAGTTCAGATTTCTGTAGGTCATACAAATCTTAAAATTGATCCTAGGACTCCAATGTATACTTATTGATCTGAAATATAAATTTGGTCAAAATTTCCACCAAACACTTGGTGCATTAAAATGTCTCCATTGTTAATCAGTCTCCTGAACCATAGGTGAATACGACTGTCTTTGTCAGAATGAAAGGCTCTGGGACTGTGGTCCAAGCACCCTGCTCTATACCATTATTTTAAGCAAAAATCACTGACTTTAATTCCAGGGAGCTCTTCTCACTTTTTAGGACATATTCTTTCATTCTTTACTTGTTGTTGTTGTTGTTGTTACTGTTTATTTGTTTAAATTAACCCATTTGGTGTTAAAAAGGATTTAAAAAGTCATGTAGGTTTGTCTCTTTTAATTTTTTACAGTATCTGCCATATTGTATTGTATTGCATTTCTTCTACTTATTTTATTTATTTATTTAACATCTTCTTTTAGATATTTCTGATTTAGAATAGATTTCTATGATCTTCTTCCATTCAGCAAGTCAACCTACAGTGACAATAGCACTGGAAGTTATTTGGGTGTTTATTTAGTCATGTATTAAATGTTAATGTAAATTACTAGTCAAATGTAAGTTGCATGGGGTATACCTTTAACAAATAACCTTAAGGAAGCATATGAAAAACTGAAATAGTTATCAGGAAACCAGCTTTAGTTATTAACTCTTGACACCTTTTACACATGATGCGTGGGTCACCGGCCAGCAGTGATCACGGAACACTGCAGATGGCTTGTCAAAACGTGAGAAAAACATACACAGAGACAACCAGGTCCTGTGGGGGAATAGAAACGGCAGGGCCACTCCTCACTTGGGGAGCACGCCACTGGGCCACCCTCCCTGGTGTGGAGAGCGCACTGTTCCCCCCTCCAGAGAGGCTTTTTATTGGTTTCATTTGAATAAGAATTCAGGTAAAACCATTACTCATTGCTAGGAAGTAAGGATCAAACAACAGATAACAAGGAAGTCTGAGGGCCTATTTTGAGTCAGGATCAAAGAGCTTTAAAACTTTAAGGAACAAACTTATTTCTTCCTTGGGCCCTTATCATTCATCCGGGAAACCCACCCTTTTCAGCACAGAGCTGCACCACCCTGTCATTGTTTCAGGCTTAGGTGGAGCAAGGGAACTAAGGCAACCAAGGGATGAGGAGATTTTCTCCCAGACGATGAGGACTCAGGCTATGTCAAAGCAGCGGAGTGAGGGTCCATCACCCCCTATGGCTGTAGCCCCCAAAGTCCTTTCTCAGGGGCCTCCCACGTGATCGTGCCTGTCTTAGGTCGTTCCCCCCTTGGGGAATCTTAACCGTCATTGGCTAACCGACCAAGCTTTGGGGTTCAGTTATGAACGAAGCAGCAGAAGCAGTGCTCCTGCCAGGGAGATAAGCTTTTGTCTCCTTGCTGGCTTATGGTCCAAGGCCACTCCTCAGCCTTAGCCTTGGTGGGGGTTACAGCTTCTGATACCAGGCAGGGAGGTTCCCAACATACACATCCTTACCAATTCATTTTGAATATTTATTTGTTGACAATGCAAATCTCTCATTGAGATACTAAAACATTAGTGAGGAATATTAGCAACCAAGAGCAGAGTGATTTTACATAAGCTCTAAAAGATTCAAGAAACTTGTAAATATGTAATAGGTACTGGAGATAAAGTTACAAAAACCATTGGCCCTACCTAGAATGAATAGGAGAAGCATTAGAGAGAAGAAAACCTTTAGCCCAGGGTTTTGTAGGACAGAAATTCTTCAGCAATCAAAAGGAAAAAGGGGACTCCCTTGAGGCAGAGGATTCAGCCTGGTCAACAAAGGTAAAAAGGACACTGAAGTATGTGATAAGCAGTGGGAGGGTCTAATACTTAGGTCCTAGATACAGATGCACTTACAAAGGAAGAGAGCTCAAAAGATACAGAGTAATCAGTGAAGGTAAATGGAAAAGCCTTGTTTAGTGGAAAAAGCTTTAACATGAAGATTAAGGGATTTCAAACTTTAGTGTCACAAACTCACCCATGGAACTGTTACAGCTCAAATTCTTGGGTCTCATCTTCAGATATTTGCATTCAAAAGATCTAAATTAGGACTTAGGAATCTGCATCTTAATAATTAGCTGCAGGCAGGACTGCTATAGGCAATGTGAAACCATTGAAATATGTAATTAATGAAATGACATGATGATCTGATGTAGATTTTAGAATAACAATTCTGTCTTCAATGAGAACAATGCTATGGAAAAGGAATACCTTTTAAATATTTCTAAAAAGTTATTGCAAACATTCTTCATTGTTTTATTTATTTTCTGTAGGTTTTTTTTTTTAACAAGGGTTTAATTTGTCCTATAGTTGAATGCTAAGGACCCTCTTTTCTTTCCCAATGACTTGATATCTAGTTCTCAGATAAAATCTATAAAGCAACCCAAATAGTCAAATACAAATTTTGCTTTAAAGCTATATTTAGCCTCAGGTTTTAGGAAAGATATTTTTCTCTATTGTGCTTTGTGTCATTATTATTTCTTAAATCTTTGTTCCATATTTGTAGCTTTCATGGCAAGTTATCTTCTAATGTTTTCAAGAAGTAATGAACACTAAAGATTTAATGAATAATCAATGTTTTGTTCACTTCTAAAAATCTTCAATAGTATCTTTGTTATTTTCCTCTGGCCTCCGAAATTATGAAAGAAAATTATTTGTATGTTTTCTTTCTGATAGCTATTTAGGAACTATGACTAATGAGTAAATCAATTAGGTAGCATTGACAATGGGTAACTTAAAACAAGAACTAGGATTGGGTTATTGACTTGTTATAAACCTGTGATCTAGGCTTCATTTAGAAAAATAATAAATTATGCATCAAGGTGTTCACTTGCAGTAGATCATTCAAATGAATTGTTTCATGCCCAGCTCAGTACACAAAACCATAAAAAGTCAAAATATTCATCAGTAGTGTTTTCATTAAGTAAAACTGAACATCTTTATTACAAATGGTATTTTTTAAAGTCGAATTTTTTTCTGCCTCAATTACCTCTATTGTTTTTCTTATTTTATTTTAATTGTTGTTCAAGTACAATTTTCTATCTTTTACTCCCATCCCAGCCTATGGTTTTTTATTGAATTCCTTCCTTCTTATCAACTTCTCATTTGCAGCCTGCACCATTCTAAACCTTATTTATTTTTACTTATTTTTCAAGCTACCTCCTGTACTTTAATATTCATTTATTATTTATTTGTTTGTTGGTTTGTTTGTTTGTTTTACTCTTTCACCTCCAGATAGTTCTTTCTGTCCACTTTATCTTCTATTTTTTTTTTTGATGTTTTGTCTTCTGAGAATTTTGAACTTTTTTTTAGTTTATCCCCAAATAATTCTTTGCTTTCTGGCACATCTTCAATAATCAAACTGACTCTTATTTTTATAAATTTTAAAATAGTTTTATGTTTATTGCTTCTCATTCTTTAGTTCCTAATTTTCTCCATAACTTAGCAAAACATCAACCTAAATGATTTATTTCATGTCCTTGACACAAAAAAATACGAGTTATGTAAATAAATGTACAGACTGAGTTTTACAGGTGGCTCTATTACTAGACCTTCAAATTTAAGACCTTTAAGAATTAACCATTTGGTCATTTCTTCCTGTCCCTCAACAATAGGTCATGAATTCATATAAAAGCTTCTTTGGGGACACACAATCAGTAGTAATTCCAATAAATAAGATATGAATTACTAGAAAATTTAACAGAAATTAATTGCAATGTTTGAAAGGCTCAGGGATATCACATTTTTACTTGGCAAGGTTACATAATGGAAAATAACAGAACTAAGGAATTTTATTAATTCACTTAGTTGAGTACACAAACTTACGTTGAATCATCCTATCTCAGAAATATTTTCCATAAATACATATAAAAGACCAACACTGCCACAAACAGTAAATTTATAGACAGAAATGAAGATATTTTAAAGTTCTATTAATCAAACAATTAAACTGAAGGTGTATGCTCCAGAATGTTTTGATATTAAAGAGAATTTGTTAAAGGAGAGGGAATTTGACATATGGTTAGCATTTTTATCAAATAGCCTGAAATCTAAAGTTTCTAAGAAGATTATTACAACCTACAGCATTGAAGTGCTTTAGAGAAAATATAGTGTCAAGGCAAAAACCTACCATATCCCAGTGAATAATATATTTTCACCTGGTAACACTGTTCATATTTCTTTGGTACTTTAACTGCTTAAATATTTTATGTATTCTAATTGAAAAGACTGAATTAATCTTTATCACATTCTAAGAAGTGGGTACAGTGAGTGTCATCATTCCCATTTTAAAGTCTGAGAAAAAAGTTCACATAATTATTATTTAAATTATTTGAAAATATATAGATTTTCCTCACATTAATTCAAGAGAGTCAGAAAGCCCATTTTCATCACAGGATTTCAGAAATTTTACTTTCTTACAGATATAAAGCTGCTTGAGCAAAGTATTTTTCAAATCATAAAATTCGACTTGATTTCTCTCTTTTGCAGAGCTGTTAAAAATAATAATTTACTCCAATAAATTTAAAGATAAGGCCAGGGAATACAACTAAATAAAAATACACTTATAAAAGTGATATACCTGGTAATCACAAGAGTAATTTCTTTTTGCTAAACTATCAATCCTAGGTCTTAATTCCATTATTTTTATTACTATAGGATTCATAAACTCCCTCAAGTTTTTATAGATCTTTTAATGCAACAATCATTTGAATGGTAATAGAAATGGTTACTTTTAGGGATCACTTGTGTTTTTAGGTAACATTTTGTAATGTGCTACAATGCACCCATCTTTAGGGTCTAAAATCAAACATGCAATGCTTGATATTGCCCTTCATCTGCTCTATGATTGCTCACCCATGGTAAGTTTTATTTACCAGTGAAGGTGCAAGGCTTTCAGACATATCAAAAGGAGATCATTTAGTTTCTTTCTATTACAGTTTCCTTGCTTCCTAGTTGTTGCCTCTATATAAACAGTGATGACTGTTGGCATGGTATATTATGTTCAAATATCTTAGCTTTTCTCAAGATTGAAAAAACTTTGGAATTAAAGTAATACTGAACAAAACAAAACAAAAACCAAGCTGCCCATTTCCTGTTTTATCAAAAGCTGTACAGGTTTTAGCAAAGTATAAAGAAGCAAATTAATACTTTTCTAATAAACATTTAGAGACCCCATCACCAAAATTAGTTAAGAAGTGACACAATCAAAAACAAAAAAGAAATATCATCAAACAATAAAAAACATTTCATTATCAAGAATTGAAATGCCTCATTTTAAGGCAATGCCAAAGATTCAACTTAAGTATACACTTAGCTACTTCTTCCATTTATCCACTGCTCATTTATGTAACTGGTTCTGAAATCCTAAGTATTCATATACCACAAAACAGCTTCCAAGCAGTCAGAGAGACACGATGCACTCTTACTTATAGGTGGTTTTAGTTTCTTTTTCTCAGAGCAAGGGCACTGCCTTGACTTCACAGCACCCTTCTGCCTATGGCTACAATCTTTATGTCAGGCTTTTACACTTACTGAGTAAATGATTCATTATGATAAAAAACATCAGACTGTTAAGGCATAGGTTATATACAGTTAAATAAGTTAATATGTATTTATAAGTTAATTACAAATACCCTGTTTACATCTTTTACTGGCATTCCATGTATCTACTAGTTGGTAAACAGAAAAGTTCTCTTTTTTTTTACTTTATTTTTCAGTTACAGTTTACAGTCAATATTATTTTGTATTAGTTTCAGGTGCCCAGCATAGTGGTTAGCCAATCATACACTTTACAAAGGGTTTCCCTCAATATTTTGTACCCACTTGGCATCATACGTAGCTATGACAACAGTATTGACCTTATCCCTATGCTGTTCTTTACATCACTATGACTATTTTATAAGTACCAATTTGTACTTCTTAATCTCTTCACATTTTTCATCCAGTCTCCCACCCCTCCTCCTCTGGCAACCATCAGTCTGTTCTCCCTATTTGAGTCTGTTTCTATTTTGTTTGTTCATTTATTTTGTTCTTTAGATTCCACATATACATGAAATCATGTGGTATTTGTCTCTATCTGGCTGGCCTAAGAGTGGATAAAAACACTGTGGCACATATGCATATATACAATGGAATATTACTTGACTATAAAAAGGAATGAAATCTTACATTTGCAACAGCATGGGTGGACCTAGAGGGTACTATGCTAAGTGAAAAATTTTCATTGTATGTACTGGTTCCAAATGTAACCTGAAGAACAAGGGCAAGGTGAAAGGGACAAAAGAGGCAGATCACTTTACATTGCTAGGTGGCAGATTTAAGAAGCAAAGGAAATGACTTAAGAAGCTTGTCTTAGATGGCCACAATACAAGCATATCTATGTCCCTGCCCACCAGAATCCTAAAAGTTTAATAGAGGCCTTAGCTGGGTTCTGTCACATATATTGTCTAGATAGACTCAACACCATATTGCTCTCTCAAGTCTGCATTCTTAAAAACAATTCCTGCTATGAGAACGGTGGGCAGAGCACAGAGTACAGGGAAAGGGCCAGGGCGTGAGGAGCCTGATATCACCAAGGTCCAGCTGGTGGGTCAACCTGTGTTACATCCTCTCACTGACTTTCTTCAATACTCCATCCCTCATGCATGGCTCTTACAATCTTACGCACTCCCCTCTTTTACTATGGGCCTTGAGTGGCTAGCCAGGGGTTTCACTAGAATGGAGGGGGCTTGTTTGGTGGTTCTTTGGCTACACTGGAGGCTGAGATTACAGGAATGATGTAGGCACATGCAAGAGAAAACAGAGATTAAGATAATTATTTCCAAAATAAGTGACAATTTTTTTTATACCAAGAGCCTCATAATCCAAACTGCTGTTAGTTATTAAGCCCCCTCTGCTGGAGGTTGGATCACTCAGGGCATTCACTTGTGGCCTTGTGTGATTTAATAAAGATGACACATTAGCAGATGCATAAACACATAACATTCTATTTGATTAATGTCACAGGTGCCTCCTTACCAGGCAGTAATAATGTCCAAGGCCATCCTATTTCAGAGGACAGTTTTTCTTATTAGAGACATTTCAGTGTTCTGTAAGGGCAGTGTCTGCAGGCTACTATTTAAGGCACTCTGGGTGCAAGTAGTAAGGGCTTCGATGTGTGTCTTATAACATCTTCCAGGCCAGTGGAGGGGACAAAGATAGAGACCAAATAGGAAATAAAGCATGCTCACCTGGCCTTGAGGAAAGGGGATTGGCAATTTTTGTTACCATGGGGTGGAACCTGTTCCAAGAGAAAACCCAGGGAGCAGTGGCCCAACCACCCAGAAGGAAGCCATGACCAAAAGCCTGTGCCACACAATCACTGGGAACTATTGGGACTACCCAGTGCATACCTGGGCCGTGCAGCCAGACAGTGTCAAACCAGTTTCTGTCCTGTATATGTGATGGAATGACTTCACATATCCAACCCACATTTCTCATACAATTGGGTTGGTTTTGCTTGGAATGATTTTTCTTTTCTTAACATAGGGCTGCCTTGGTACTCAAATGTTCATAACCTGGGGTGAGCCACAGGAACCCATTCAAAATCTGAGTGTAACCACCATGGATCTGATGGTGGTATTTTTAGGATCCTTTGGTATTCAGGTTAAATGGGCTCCCTATGTAGTCTGATCGATAGGGAATGAATATCATAACCAGTGTTGTTGACAGTGTGTGACAGAGGTCAGGTCTCTGGATCAATATTGGTAATATCAGAGGAATTAAGAGTATTAGTCCTAGTGTGTCCATTCTTAATGTACTGCTTTAGGGCCTTCTGATTCCCTCCGTGGAGTGGTGAAACCCACATGGCAATTCTGAGGAACTAAAGATGGGCAGCTTCCCACATGACCAACAGTTGGACTGATTTCTTTGTTAAGCATATGAATGGACCCCATTGCGGAACAGTATTTCCATCAAGTACCCATCCTATAACCAGACATCACAGGAGCAGCTGAAACCTAAGGTAAAAAAAAAACAGATATTTAGTAGGACCATCTACGAGAAGGTCTTTCCCTTATATAAGAATTATATTCGTGGCCTGATCCTTAGCTGTTAAGGGATTCGGCTTTAAAAATTTGAGCTGGTTGTGCATACCAGACATGGTGGCCAGGGGTGGCACTCTGTCAGGCATGAGGAGATGGAGTGGGGACAAGATATGCCAGACCAGTATCCCTACCTTCCCTCATCTTTCAGTGGAGCATGTTTCACCCCAGGTATAGCAGCAAAACAACAGGATTCTAGTGGAAATTGAATCGTTCCCCCTTGCCCAAGGGTACAGAGTAACTTACCTATCCCAGTGACATCCATAGCAAATTTCAATAGGTAGCGCCTCTCCCAGGCATGATGGGGCTTGGTGTTCTCAGAAGCATAGCACATTGATCCACAGTGAGGGTCCAGACAATGACTGTTTGCTGTGACTTCCATAACTTAACAGTATTGGGTGTCTTCAGGGAACCCCAGTCTGGCATATGGGGCAATAGGCCCCACTGGTTGACCATTCAAATGTGTTAAAGCCTGGGGCAGTACATTTAGTCTACTTGGCCAAGGTGGTTTTTATCTGTTAGTATTTTAATCTGATACTTTCATATCCCATCTAGAAGTAGAAAAACATCACATATATATCATACATTCAGACATGTACAGACACACAAACATAAGTAGAGACCCATTGTTTTCACTCCAAATTTTAACTATAAATCAGGAAAAAAAAATAATGTTCACAGTTTGTAGTTTAAATTTATAGTTTAAAGTTTATAGTTTTTAAATAACAGCTAAATCCAAATTGTGACCAGCAAATAGAACAAGATATGGTTACCAGGCAAATGGCTAAAGCTTCTGCCCCACTAATATTTGTAGAGAGACTTTTAAGATTTATATTTTCCTTTGACCAATATCTTACAGAAGCTGTGGACTAATTTTGAGTAAGGGAGTATAAGCAGTCTGTATTTTAAAAACCCTCTTCTCCCAATTTTTGCTTCAGTCTCAGGCAATCCTGGGTGGTGTTTTTACTCATGTGCTGGGATGTTCACATTTCAAAGAGATACGATTTACAACTTCAAAGGACAGAGAAAGAATGCAAGTTTTCCTCCTATGAGTTTTGAATATTTCTCTGTTTTCAGAAGTCTAGGGTAACTACTATTAAAGTTTTTCTTTGTATTAGGGGTCAGACTGTATGGGGCTTTTCATGTCCACTTTACTGTCCATCCATAACATCTTCCCCTTCCTCCTCACACTACCCCAGGGATTCCACCTTTGAGTGTCTGGGTGAGGCTTTGTCACAAGCTCCAGGACCTTAGTCCGCTACAGTTTGTGCCCTCGCTTTGCAAAGCAGCTTATTGTTCTGCTCTCCCACCTGTGTGCTGCCCTGATGCTAGCAGAGGAGTGAACAACCTCAGCTCTTCTTCCAACTTTCTAACTGTAGGGTTCAGACTAGTGAGGCATCGGTGGCAGCTGGACTCCCAGCTAAAGGCCGGTCCACTGCACGGCCACGACTCATTGCCACAGGTGCCCGGCACAGTTGTTCAACAAATGTGTGAAGCCAGCAGCTGTTTTCCTCACATTTGAGTAGTCACATGACGGTGCACAGCCTCTGACCTGTGGCCACTCTACCCACATAGAGGTCGATGGCCAACTCAGGATTTCCACAGTAGATACCACTTTCCCAAAAACCATTTCTTCGGTCTCCTGGTTGTCTCACCAAATGTGAGCAGGAAACTCAGCCTTCGTACATGGAGGGCGGGAGAAGATGGAAGAAAGAGGTAGACCACTCCAGATGGTCTGTGGCAGGTTTACTAAGCAAGGGAACTTAGGCAGCTTGTCCTGGATGCAGAACATGAGTAGTTTTCTGAATCCGCCCACCAGCATCTTAAACACAGCGGCCTTTAAGGTGTTGGTTGTCTCACATGTACTGCCCGGGTAGTCTTAACACCACATTGCTCTTTCAAGCCTGCATCCTTGGAAAGGGTTCCAGCTGTGGGAATGGTGAGCAGACCGTACTTTCTAAGGACAAGGAAGGGGTCGGGAGCCTCTGTCTGCCTAGTCCAGCTTAGTGGGACAATTGTAATCATGTCACCTTTGGGACCCGCTCCAAAGTGCTGTGTGTGAAGGGTGGCAGAATAAGCCAATTCAAAATATGCCACTTTGGCCAAAGGATTATTGAGCTAAATCTAGTGAGTCAAAAGAGTTCTCTGAGCTCCCCCTTTTCTTCCTGACAGTAGGAGATAAAACTCCCAGTACCAAGAGGAAAGAAACATTTTCATTGCCAGAGAGGGAGCTCCAGACTGAGAGAAATCTGTACAAACAGACCTTGTTAAAATAACTTTCATCTCCTGTTAGGTTCCCTATATATTTTAGCTACTTTTCTTCTCTTTGTTCAATGGAGTAAAAGCATGAAGGTTTGGTATTTCCTTGGGTCCCCATTTCCCTGTGAGGGCTCCCATGTCACCTAAAATTTGCATGAAATAAATCTGTAGGCTTTTCTCCTGTTAATATGGTTGATGTTGATTTAATTCTCGGTTCAAGCTGAAGACGCTATAAGTGTGTAGGTAAAGTTTTGCCCCCCATACATGGGCATGGTGAAAAAGTAAATGAAGTGAGTAAGACAAGCTCTGAATCCACATTCACTGTCTTTCACTTGGTTGTCAAAAACAGGATAAATGTTGGTGAGGATATGGAGAAGCCTGGTGTGCCATTGGTTGGATTGTAAACTGGCATAGTTTTTGTGGACTGCAGTATGAAAGTTCCTCAAAAAATTAAAAACAGAACTATCCTATGATCAGAAATTTCACTTCTGGGTATATTTATGAAGGAAATAAAATCAGTGTTTTAGAGAGATTTGCACTCCCATGTTCATTGCAAAGTTATTTTAAAATCCAAGATGGAAATACACTAAGTGTCCATTGATGGATGAATAAAAAAATGTGATGTATTCACACATACACATACACATGCCACTGAAAAATTCAGCTTTGAAAAAGAAAGAAATCTTTCTATTTGCAACAACATGGATGAAACTGGAGGACATTATGCTAAAGTAAATAAAGTAGAGAAAAAGACAAAGTAGGTTTTCATTTATGTGGAACCTAAAATGAAAAATGTGCAAACCCATAGAAACAGAATAGAATGGTACTTGCTATATAAGAAGGGTGGGGGGGGTGAGAGAAATGAATGGATGTTGGTAAACGGATACAAACTTTTATTTATAAAATAAGTAAATTATGGAAATCTAATACACAGTATTGCAACTAGAGGTTTTGTTTGTTTCAGCTTTATTTAAATATAAATGACATAAAATTTAAGACATTTAAAGTGTACATTATTTAATTTGATATGCATGTACATTGTGAAAGAATTCCCTCATGTAATTAAGACATCCAACACTTTACACATTTATCTGTCAATATGGAATACAGTGTTATCAACTGTAGTCATGATATTTACATTAGATCCTCAGACCTCATTTACTGTATAGCTGAAACCTTTTGCCCTTTACCAACCTCTCTCAAATTTAGGTGATACAACTTAAGACACAAAGATCACTCTGGATTATCTGTGTGGGCCCAATGTAACCACACTCTTTATGGGTAGGGTGATGGGCAAGAAGCTCACCTCTAAGGTCTACAAATGTATGCAAGACATTTTTTTGTTTCATAAATAATTATGCTGTTATATAATTGTGTTTTGTTTGTTGCCTGTATGTTTTTAAGTCATAAGTGATATAAAGTCATATTCCTAAAAGAGAAATCTCCTATCTCTTGCCAGATTTCCACATTTCCCTGAAGCTGTATAGCCTACTTGGTACTGGTTTTGAGTGATATGATAATAATAGAGTGTTATTCCTGATTGTAGTTCATTTTGCTTGCATATCCATCTTGCTGTACTTGAATGTATACAAAGAATACTAATCACTGTACTGTATGTATTTAATCTTTGTCATAAAGAAGCATCTTTATTTGCATATGCATAATTTCCACTAATATTTGCATAAAGAGAAAGTCAGACACTGATTACTAGTAATCTTTTCACAATTTATAAGGTTTTATGCTTGAGGATAATTTTTTTCCCTTAATTATTTTTGTTTTCTTGTTAGGTTGAAGTTCCTTTCATTATGCCCATCTTAGGGTATGTATCAATAAGTAGCAATTCATCAAGATGGCAAATTAGAGAATCTGAATCAAAAATTGTCAATGCTGCCCTGGCTGGAGTGGTTCAGTGGATTGAGCGCAGGCCTGTGAACCCAAGGGTTGCTGGTTCGATTCCCAGTTAGGGCACATGCCTGGGTTGCAGGCTAGGTCCCCAGTAGGGGACACTCAAGAAGCAACCACACATTGATGTTTCTCTCCCTTCCCCTCTCTCTAAAAATAAATAAAATCTTTTTAAAAGATTGTCAATGCTGATTAATAAACTATCAATTATGAGTAAACTGTCAATTTATGAATATACTCAGAACAATTCTTAATCTAGGAAGCTAAAAATTTAATTATTTAACCCTTTAACTCTCATATTTTCTCTCCATTTCCAGATCATAAAAAGGAAAATTATCAAAAATCCAGTGTTTTACATATAATACATAAAATTACATAAAATTTTTACATATTTTTTCAAATCTTGTTTAACAAAGAGATAGACAATTTTTTTCTTAAAAAGCTACAAAACAAGTTACATTTTCAGAAAAAAATTGACAGAGCACCAAGACTATTTTGTCCCTTTTCCCTTCAATTCTCTCATAATAACCTTATTCTGAAATGTGTGAAAATCTGCAATCACTTCCTGTTTAAAAATTTTGGAAATGTCTGTGTTCTATGGCAAGCAACAAGCTAAACCAGGTAACTGTGGTCGGCTTTTATTAGGGTTTTCAACTATAGCTACCAATCTCTTCCACAGTGACAACTTTTGAATATCGTGCTTCTGGATATCCACCTGCTACTCCTTTATTTTTCTACTGATCACACTAAATCTCTGAAGATCATATCCTAGGTCTCATTCCATCAGCTTCAGCCCAGCCAAAGTTCTGTAATAATGAATGCTCTCCTTTCTTCATTCTGGTGACAATTTTGTATCAAATTTTCTTCATAATATCTATGTTTAAATATATTACAAAGTAATTTTTGGTATAATGTGATATAGGCTATAATAAGCTATAGGAGAATTGAAGGAACTAATTAGTAACTCAACCTTCTAACACATAGAATCTCTGAAGTTTGTCACTCCTTTTGTTTCTGAAGTAGTTTGAATTCATCTCCCTCCCACCATTTTATTGAATCTCCCATATGTGTGCAGACACAATGCGGACTTGTGGAAATGCTAAGGGTTCTACAACCTATTTTTATGCTGCAAGGAACCCTCATCACAGAAGCTCTGCTCTGAACTTTCAAAGCTAGTGTTTACTTGTGAGATATTTTGCATTTATTTTACAAGCATGAGAATGTAAGATAACACTGTTATTATCCCTATTTTGCTCATGAAACAAACTAAGAATTAAGAAGGTAAAATAAGATGCCCAAAGTAAGATACAACATCTAGCAGCTTGACCATATTCTGAACCTCATGCATTTCACAGTTGTCCATTTTCTGTTAAAGTGCTACCCAGGCCTGCCTTAAAATGGAATAGAATTAGCATGAACATATTTTGTTATTTGATCCTGATAACTGTGAAATGGGCAGGAAAAATATTTTAGTCCCTTTAATAATTGTTCCAGGACAGGCAGACTGGGGCATGTTCAATATAACTGTAAGGAGCATTGACAACATTTCTACTTGTTTCCTGGAAAAAATTGTCTGCCTTCTTGTCACTATGTGCTGATCTATAAAGGTCTACTGTGTTGTTTGGGTCAGTCAGTGATACTCTCCCCATTTCATTTTTTTTGCAGTGAAATTATATAATTTCTACATGCCAAACTACATTTGGATGGGATAATCTGTGAGGGGATGAAGGGCAAATTGAACTAAGTTTTGAATCAATATGTTTTAAAATATTTTATGTTTGTATTGAAGGTTTGGTTTGCAACAAATGTGTCTGCTATGTGTTGGGACTGAAAGGAATAAAATATGTCTATGACTCTCTTATATGGTAGCTATCTGAAAAATATTTGCAATAGCCTCTTTCTTTCATTTAGCTTCACTTAGAGAGACATATGGGAAATGAAAAAGCAACCCCAGGAAGATCGAGTCCATTGCCTTTCTCTCTCTCATAAACACAGACAACTGTGCAAGATTCAAAATCTGATTAAAAACAAATTAATTTGACTAAACATGACATATAAACTATACTGAAATGTGGCATGCCATAAGGTGTTCTTAATGGGAAGAATTAATATGCTTTCATGTATTCCATTTCCAAGGGGAAAACAACATACACAACTAAGCAAAATGCATATGAATCTCTTAACCACGCCATATGCATCTGTCTTGACTGCCTGTCAATGCAGTAAATGTGTGCACTCAACAAGTCTATCTTGAGCACCTACTGTGTGCCACAGGCATAAATTTACAGGGCAAAAAGCAGACCTTATATTAGTAATCAACCAAAAAGTAAACACCAGATTGTGAAAACTGCTGAGTGAGATAATAGGAAAAAAAGAGGCAGCAGTGACTGAAACCATATGATCAGGATAATGGGACAAGGTAAAAAGTCAGAGTGAAGGGTCAGGCAGCAGCACAAATAGCAAGCAGTCTGGAGCCAGACGGAGTATAGAGACTGGTAGTGTAGTCATTATTTTCATCACAACACATAATGTCTCAATACAAAGAAGGCAAAACTTTTGTTTGTTTTTCTCTGTAAGCAAGAATTTTTTTTACAATATACTAAGCGAGTTTCAGTTATGCAAGATGCAGAAGTTCTAGAAATCTTCTGTATAACAGAGTACCTATAGTTAATTCAGTATCGCATACTTAAAACTCACTTTCAGAATGACTTAAAAGGAAAAACTAACAATCTGTCACCTTGATCTTGGACTTCCAGCCTCTAGAATTCCTGGGCCTACCTAGACTTCAGTCAGTTAGAATCACTGAAGATGGAGCCCCAGAGCTTACAGTACATTGTCTGCTCATTTTCCTGGAAAGCTTGACTGTCGCCAACATGAAGACAGGGACACATTGTGATTTGTTCAGTGCTGTTCAGCCAGTACCTAGCCAGAAGCAGGTGATATGCTATGTGCCCCATAAACATTTGCTGAATCTGGAACAAATGTTCCATTTAAATTCTATAGTTAAGATAGGAAGGTAAAAGGAGACTATGAAGGTATAGCCTCCAGGTCCCATTTGAACCACAAAAGAGGATATGGACTGGAAGGAAAGTCCAGTGAATTATCAAAGGCAGAGAATTGAGGACTTCCAGCCAAGATGGAGGCATAGGTAAACATGCTGTACCTCCTCCCACAACCAAAAGGACAACAATAACTTAAAAACAGAAAACAACCACAATTGACAGAAAATCGAACTGTATGGAAGTCTGACAACCAAGGAGTTAAAGAAGACATACTCATCCAGACTGGTAGGAAGGGCAGAGACAGGTGCGCAGAGAGGACTCACAGCAAAGCGGTGGCTGGAGGACCAGGGCAGGCAAGGCTGCAGCTGGCGGACCCAGTGCTGGGTTGTGAAGTGGGTCATGCAGGGCTGCGGCTGGCCGGCAAGGCTACTGTGGCAGCTTGTGGAATAGGCAGTTCCACATTCTCATGAAGATAAACCAGGAGGAACAACTGGGGAGCAAGACAGACCTCGTAACCCAGAGCTCCAGTGCCAGGAAATAAAGCCTCAAACCTCTGACTGAAAACACCTGTGGAGGTTGAGGTGCCGGGAGAGACTCCCAGCCTCACAGGAGAGTTCGTTGGAGAGACCGACAGGGTCCTAGAACATACACAAACCCACCCACATGGAAATCAGCACCAGAAGGGCCCAATTTGATTGTGGATAGTGGGGGAAGTGACTGAAATCTGGCAGAGAGCAGAGCAAGTGCATCAGGACGCAGTGATGTGGGTTGCCCCACCCTGGTGAACACCTAAGGCTCCACCCCTTATACATAACAGACACACTAAGACCAAAAAAAAAATGGCCCAAATCAAAGAACAGATCAAAGCTCCAGAAAAAAATACAACTAAGTAATGAAGACATAGCCAACCTATCAGATATGCAGTTCAAAACACTGGTAATCAGGATGCTCACAGAACTGGTTGAATTTGGTTGCAAATTAGATGAAAAAATGAAGGCTATGCTAAGTGAAATGAAGGAAAATGGACAGGGAATCAATAGTGATAGGAAGGAAACTGAGACTCAAATCAACGGTGTGGACCAGAAGGAAGAAGGAAACATCCAACCATAAAAGAATGAAGAAACAAGAATTCAAAAAAAATGAGGAGAGGCTTAGGAACCTCCAGAACATCTTTAAGTGTTCCAACATCCAAATTATAGGGCTACCAGAAGGAGAAGAGGAAGAGCAACAAGTGGAAAAGTTATTTGAACAAATAATAAAGAGAATTTCCCATTCTGGAAAGAAAATAGACTTCCAGGAACTCCAGGAAGCTCAGAGAGTCCCAAAGTTGGACTCATGGAGGAACACACCAAGGCACATCATAATTACATTACCCAAGATTAAAGATAAGGAGAGAATCTTAGAAGCAGTAAGAGAAAAGACAGTTACCTACAAAGGAGTGCCCTTAAGACTGTCAGCTGATTTCTCTGAAGAAATCTTGCAGGCAAGAAGGGGCTGGAAAGAAGCATTCCAAGTCATGAAAGGCAAGGACCTACACCCAAGATTGCTCTATCCAGCAAAGCTTTCATTTAGAATGGAAGGGAAGATAAAGTGCTTCTCAGATAAGATCAAGTTAAAGGAGTTCATCATTACCAAACCCTTATTATGTGAAATGTTAAAGGGATTTATCTAAGAAAAAAGAAGATAAAAAATATGAACAGTAAAATGACAGCAAACTCACAATTATTAACAACCACACCTAAAACAAAAACAAAAGCAAACTAAGTAAACAACTAGAACAGGAACAGAAACACAGAAATGGAGATCACATGGAGGGTTATCAACAGGGGAGTGGGAGGAGGAGAGAAGGGGAAAAGGTACAGAGAATAAGTAGCATAGATTGTAGGTTGAAAATAGATAGGGGGAGGGTAAGAATAGTATGGGAAATGTAGAAGCCAAAGAACTTGTAAGTATGGCACATGGACATGAACTAAAGGGGAGGAATGTGGGTGGGAGGGGATGTACAGGGTGGAGGGGAGTGAATGAGTGGAAAATGGGACAACTTTAATGGCATAATCAATAAAATCCATTTTTAAAAAGGCAGAGAATTTTGTGACTATTATTTTGAATAAGACTATTCTGTCTTACTGCTATGGATTGGGAACTTAATGAAGAATCTATGTTTGGATTATTTTCAATGCCCGTGTTGGAAGCAGGTTGCTTTTCACAAACTCTCTGACTAGCTACAATAGATAATACTTCTACATCATATATAAAATATATAACATATATAAAATGTATATAATAGATAATGCAACATGTATGTATGTGTGTGTGTTTATATATATATATATATACAATATCAATACATGTAGCTAGTGTTTTCACTGCATACTTCCCACTGTGCAGTGGGACAAGCATTTTACTGAGAATAAAAGTTCTAGAATTTTATTTTAACTCTGACACAAGCTACATGCTCAAGGGCAAATTCATTAAAAATCTCTCAATATCTGTTGTCTGACATTGAACTTGTTCTGATGGGTCCTGAACACTGTAAAAGTCAATGATTGAACCCAATGATTCCATCATTGAGAAAGTTATTATTCTCCCAATCACTGATGGTTTAGCAAGGAGGCTTTCAGAAGATACCAGATCTCATTATGAGTTAATACAGAGAACGAACCCCTGCTACCCATGTAAGGCCTCCTAGATCTTTGAAGAGAAATAAATATTCATATTAGTCATGTTTGGATCACCATAAATGTTTTGTTTTATATTTTGTTGCTACTTTTTCCATACACATCCATGAGACACTCATATGCTAGAAGACAATAAATCAGTAATTTTCAACCTTTTCCATCCTATGGCACATATAAACTGATGGCTAAAATTCTGTGGCACACCAAAAAATTTACTTTTTTGCTGATCTGACAAAAAATAGGTATAATTTTGATTCACTCACACCTGACAGCTATTGTTGTGTTAGTGGTTGTCATTTTTTTTTATTTGAAAATCTAAGAGAAAAGAGGTCAGTGCCCCTGACTAAATGGTCAGGTATCACATATTTAAAAAATTCTTGTGGCTCACTGGTTGAAAATTGCTGACATAAAGGCAGTAGTTCTGTCACACCAGTATAAATCCAAGCATGTTCCACTCTAATCTTGTTTGATGTAATTAGCTAGATTCAACTACATGAAATTAAAAATACGTATTTTATTTGGTTAACTGGGACAAAATGTTTTTATTTTTGTTGTTTATGTGTTCAGTATTTGGTGGGAGAGAATAGATGTTGATGTAGGACATTATCTATTCTGGAGAAATTAGAGCATATTTGTGAGAAATAATAATGAGATGAACTGCAGATATGTATGGATCCTAGGCTGCCTCACAAAGCCATGTCTGATTGCTGCTTTTGGCCATGGAACAGAAAGGAATAAGACTAACATCAGTCATTTTGTAACTCAACTGCTTTCAACATGTCTTAAATCATCCCACCACGTACCTCTGTGATTGATCTGGCAAATGCATGTGACTGAGAAAAAAATTCATGGGAAATCAACAAACATTCCCCAAGCTAGTGCTATTTCATTGCTATGTCTTTGCCTTCCCCACTTCTGTCTGTCTCCTCTGTCCAGAGTTTTGAAGTAAAATAATAGTGACCACTCATTGTTTTTAGGAACAAACAGGGGATGGACTGAATCATGGAGCAAGCATGGGCTGCTGTAAGGTAAAGTGTGGAGACAAAGTCTTTTTTGTGTAATTGTCCCTACTATTACAATTCTCTGCCTACTAAGGAGGCTAGGGACTGAGAGGGAACATAAGAGTCCTCTGGTGTTCTCAGAAAGCCTCCAGGAAGATTGGGAGAAAATGTCATTGCTACATAACTTGCAGCAAGAAACAGTGGTAAAATTAATTTTGTTTGGAGAAAATTAAACAGAATGAAAACTAATTTGTTTATTTTAGAGGTATGTTCCCATTTGATTGTATTTAGTGGAAACATTGACTGTTAGCAAACAATTTATAGATCCGATTTATTACTATAGCAGTAGGAGAGCTTTAAATGAGCCTACTGAAAGCCATTACTTAATGAAATACTTTGCATATTAGCAGCAAATCTGCACCCCCTTTATTCCTGAAGAAAGACACTTACACACAGGGTATATTCCCCAGGAAAATACATTACTGCATGTAAACAGGAGCACTTGTGAGCATAGAGTTTTCAAAACAGTGCTACAGAACTGTGCAGCCTTCCCCACAGCCTGCTTGGCCAGCTCTTTGTCACTGTCCTTTCTGGGGCAGGAGTCAAGTTCAGCCACTCTCCATTGGCTCCCCTGATATCTCAGTCTTTCCATCACCAGTACTGCAGCGCCAGTCACATGCATACACAGGCTCACACACAGAAACCTTATATGAATTTCAAATACAGATCTATTAAAATTCAGGTAACTTTAAAATAGGAGCTCTTGAGACCATTCTAAATCATTGATCTCTGGAAAGACAGTTCAGGTTTTGGATCAATCTACAGAAATTCTCTTTTCTTTAATTTTGCTATTGCTGTTTTGCTAATTCATACCTTAGGGTGTTTCCTCTATCATTTTGAAACTGTTTTTTAATCAGCATCATTGTATTATGATTTTGATATTATAAAATTCACTAATTTTAAGTGTACAATTAATTGACCTTGAATAAATGCATATAATCAAGTGACCAACACAAAAATAATAATATTGAGTATTTCCAGCATACCAAAGGGCACCCTGTGCCCCTTAGAAGTCAATCTGCTACTCCCTTCTTCAGCCACTTGGAAACATACCTACTTTCTGTCAGAATTGCATTACATTCTAGAGAATTTCACTTGATAGAATCATTGACCGTGTAATCTCTGTGTCTGGCTTCTTTTTCTTAGCATCAGTACCTTGTGTCTTTTTATTACTGAATTGTATTCCATTATATACATATTGGAATATGTATACAAATTACATGATGTAATTTGTTTATCCATTGACCATTTGATGGACATTTGGGTTGTTTCCCCTTTTTACTGTTATGAATAAAGCTGCTATGAAAATTGGACTGCTAGTCTTTATGTAAACATGTTTTATTCCCCTTGGATAAATACTCAGGAATGGAATTGTTGAGTCATATGGTAATGTATGTATAACTTTATAGGAAACTATTAAAGTGTTTCCATAGTAATTTATATGTATTTTTTCCTACTAGCAATACACAATGGTTTTAATTGCTCTACAGTTCTTAAGGCAGACTTTTTAATTTTAGCTCTTTTAATAGGTATGTAACAGAATCTCATTTTGCTTTTAATTTTCATTTTCCTAATGTTAGTGATACTGGGCCTCTTTTCATTTGCTCATTGGCCACTCTGTATCTTTTTTGGGAAAACATCTCTTCAAATCTTTGGCTCCTTTTATAAATTGGGCTTTTTTCTTTTTTTTTGATTTCCAAGTGCTTTTTATATTTTCTGAACATGAGTCCTTTATCAGATAGATGTTTTGCCAATATTTTCTTCCATTCTGTCATTTTTCTTTTATTCTTAATAGTTTTAAATTTAACAACATCCAATTCTTCAATTTCTTTTGGGGTTAGTACTCTCTCTATTCTGTCTAATTAATATTATTTTACCTAGGTTTGCAAAGGTTTTTCTCCAAAGTTAATGTTTATAAGGTTTATCAGCTCTTTTATTTAAGTTTATAACCTAATTAGAAGAAAAGTATGTATGGATGGGGTAAAGATAGAGGTTTCCTTGTTTGTTTTGTTTTTGTTTTGCAGTTGGATGTTTAATAATTCTAATTCCGTGTATTAGAAATGTAACATGTTCTCTCTTACACTGCCTTACATTTTGTTCAATATTGACTATTCACACACCTACATATGCACACACCTCTTTCTTAACTTTCTGCTTCATCGATCTATATGTCTATATTTAAACCAATAGCACAGTCTATTTATAGCTTGTCTTACAATCAGGTAAGTCTTTCAATTATGTTCTTATTCAAAATTTCTTTGATTTTTCTCTTACATTTTAAAATCAGCTTGCAATTTCTACCAAAAAAAATTTAAAAGACAGCCAGAGTTTTGATAGGAATTGCACCAAATCTGTAGATCAATTTTTAAAGTGTATATTGAATCAAAATGTAGCTTTTTAAACTATAAACATTGCTCTATTTATTTATGTTTATTGATTTTTCTCAGTGATGTTTGTGTTTAGTTTTTAGTTATATATCTTGCATATATTTAAAAACTATATCCTAAGTACTTCATATTTTTATGTTGTTACAAATAATTTGAGTTATTTTGTTTCAATTTCCAATGGTTCATTTCTAGTATATACAAATATAATTGATTCTTGTGTGTTTACTTTATATGCAGAGACCTCACTAAACTCAGATAAACTCAGTTCTCAAAGCATTTGTTTTTGTAGATTCCTTAAGATTATTTGTATAGGCCATTATGCCAGTTATGAATATTTTCTTTCTCCCCTTGAACTATATATACCTTTTTTTCTTTTCATATAGTACTTTCTAGGACTATAAGCATTATATTAATTAGAAGTGGTGAGATCTGACATTTATGCCATGTTTCTGATATTAAAGAAAAAACATTTACTCCTTCTACATCAACTGTGATGTTAGATTTAATGCTGAATTTCTGCTTTATTTCTAGTTCAGTGAGAGTTTTTATCATAAATAGGAGTCAGTTTTGTCAAGTGTTTTTATATACTACATCTATTTATTTTTCAGTTCGTTAATGTGATGAAGTATGATGATTGGTTTTTTAAAATTACATTTCTGAGATAAACTACACTTGCTCATAATATATTCTTCTGTTTCTATGTTGTATAACTCAATTTTCTTATTACTTCAAAGGATGTTTACATCTATATTCATTAATGATATTAGCCTGTGGTTTTCTTTTCTTGTTATATCTTTCTTATCTTTGAATCATCAAACTGCAGGTCTTATTACATTTTAGAAATGGACACGGTGCTCTCCTCATTTATTTTTCTGGAAAATTTCATGTAGAATTGTATTATTAACTTTTTAAATTTTGAAGAAAATGCACTGATATCATCTATGCCTGGAATTTCTTTGGGGGGAGTATTTTTAACTATATATTTAATCTCCTTAGTAGATATAGAGCTATTCAAGACTATCTATTTCACCCTGAGTGACTTTTGGTTTTATGTCTTCCAAGGAATTTGCATCTTTTGTCTAAGTTGTAGAATTTACTGGTGTGAAATTGATTATAATACTCCCTTATTATCCTTTGATGCCAAGTGAATCTCTAGTAATTTCCATGCTTTCACTGATTATCTTGGTAGATTTTATGCTATATTTGCTATCTTCCTGATCAGACTTGTGAAAACTATGTCATGTTTGTTGGTCTTTACATAATAAAAGTTTTCGATTTCACTGATTTTCTTTATTGTGTTTCTATTTTCTATGTCATTGACTTGTTCTCTTATCTTTATTGTTTATTTGTTTCTGCCTCTGTGTAAATTTTTTCTTCCCTTCTCATGTTGTAAGGTAGACATTTAGAATATTAATTTAAGACCTTCCTCTTCATAAGTTAAATTTAGATACACAGTTTTAATATTTTTGTCTAATTTCACATGGCTCAAAATATTTTCTAACTTGACATGCAATTTCACATAACTATTAATTAAAAATGTATTATTTAATTAAAATATTTACAGACTTTAAAATATTTTTATTATTAAATTCAACTTTATTTCTTTTTGGTAAAAACTATAATTTATGTTTTCAAATATTTTAAAGTTGTTGAGACTCATGCAAAATATCTGTGATTGCCAATATTTTGTGTCTACTTAATAATTTATCATTAGCTATTGATAGATGGAATACTTTATAAATATCAATTATATCAATTTCCTCAATAGTGTTGTGCAAGTATTTGTTATGGATTTTTTGGATTTTGTGCTAGGTTTTGCTATCAATTACTTTGAGCTGAATGTTGATAAATCTAACAAGTGTAGATTTCTTCTTTTCATTCTATCAATTTTGGCTTCATGCATTTTGAAGCTCTGTTATAAGGTGTTTCATTTTGAGGAACTAACTTTTTTATGACTATAAATACCCTATATTATTCCTGATATTTCATATTTGCTTTTTGTACATAAGATAGATCAGATGTTTGTTTTTTATATATATCTAATTTCTTTTTTCATTATTTATATAATTTACCTTAAATCATAACTATTCTTGCTCTACATATTCCCTCTTAGGGAATATGTAGGGAATTCCCTCCTATTCCCTGTATTTCTTCCACTTGTCCTGTATGCATTTTGTTTCTGTTTTTCATTTTTCTTTTTGTCTATTTTTATTTTGACATATTTTATCAAAATATTTTTACTTCACACTAAAATAAGCAGTAGTTATAGCTAATAGAAAGCAAAGGAAAAAGTAATGATTAATATTTATTCCAAAAAAACAGCCTATGGTTCAGTGGATTGAGTACCAGCTTGTGAATAAAAAAGTTGTTGGTTCAATTCCCAGTCAGGGCACATACCTGGGTTGCAGGTCAGGTCCCCAGTAGGGGGCGTGTGAAATGCAACCAAACATTGATGTTTCTCTCCCTCTCTTTCTTCCTCCCTTCCCCTCTGTCTAAAAATAAATATATAAAATATTTTTTAAAAAACAGAAAAATAGAAAAAGTATAAACAAAAAACGAATAGCGTGATGTAAGATTTAAAACCAACCATATCAATTATCATGTTAAATATTTTGTCTAAACATCATTATTCATGGTAGAGATTATAAAATTGGATATAGACAACAAGACCTAACTATAAGCCACCCATAAGAAAACAACTTCAAATATAAAGATACTAATCATTAAAATATTAAAATAAGATAATTTAATTCAAATAATACTGGAATATAAAACTTTTAAAAATTATAAAAATTAGATTTCAAAGAGAAAGTATAAGAAACAGTTGGAGTAGTTTCATAATTATAAGAGTCAAATTAAGAGTATATAACAAGCCTAAACTTGTGTACATCTGATAATAGTACGTTATACAAAAAATTAACAACTAAGAAAATGCAAAGAGACATGCACAAATTCACAATTCAGTCAGAGATTTCAGCCTTCCCTCCTCCCATCAGTAACTGCTAGAGCAAAACCAGAAAGCCAGAAAGAATATGAAAACATGGACAATATAATCAAGTCACTTGACCTAATTGACAGTTATAGAAAAATGCACACAACAGGATACATATTTTTTTTCATGTGCACAAAAAAAAACATTCACCAGATAGGCCACATTATGTGCCATAAAATCAGCCTTAATAAATTTTAAAATATTTGAGTTAGTAAAAGTATTTTCCCTACCCACAATGGAATTATTGTAGAAATCCTTTCCAAATGTTTGGAAACCAAATCACACTTGTTGATAACCAATGGATCAAAGAAAAATATCCAAGGGGAAATTAGATGGGTTTTTAACCTAATGAAAATGAAAGGATGCCATACAAAAATTTGTCTGATAGGAAGGCAGTACTTGGAGAGAAATTGTAGTTCTCAATGCCCATGTAAGAAGAGAAGAAAAGTTTCATATCAACTACCTCAGCCTCTAACTTTAGAATCTAAAAGAAAAGAAGGAAGGGAGGGAGGGAGGAAGGAAGGAAGGAAGGAAGGGAGGGAGGCAGGCAGGACAAATGAATTTAAAAGTAATCAGAAGAAAGGAAGAAATAGTTATAAGTACAAAAATAGCTGAAATAGGAAAAATTAAAATTGACAAAAATAAAGGCTGATTATTTGAAAAGATAAATAAAATTGATTAACCTGTTGTCAGTCTAATCAGGAAAAAAGTTTGAAAAAATTAACAATATCATCTATAATAAAAGTTACATCACTACAGATGCTTCACATTTAAAAAGATAATAAAAGACTATCACAAACAATTATAGCAATAAATAAGATACTTTAGAGGAAATGGCCAAATTTCTTGAAATTACCAAAGGTAATGATAAAATAAAGAGATAATCTGTATAGCCTTATATTTACAAATAAAATCAAATTTGTACTTGAAAACTTTCCACAAAGAAATCTGCAGGCACAAATGCCTACGTTGGTAAAACTTTTAAAAATTAGTTTTATGATAAAGGAATACCAATTCTTTAGAACTCTTCTAGAATACAGTCATGCACTGGATTACAGTTTGGTCAGTGATGGACCGCATATTGACAGTGGTCACACAAGACTATAATGAAGCTGAAAAATTCTCGTCACCTGGTGACATAGTGGTCATCATGATGTGCTTGTACCAAATGTTATTCATGTTTGGAGTGATGCTGGTGTAAACAAACCTACCATGCTAGCAGATGTATAAAGTGTAGCACATACAATTATGTACAGTACTTAATACTTGTAATGATAATGTATGATGATGTTACTGATCTGTGTATTATTTCAGATTGTACTCTTCCTACTTATAAAAAAGTTAGTTGTAAAACAGTATGTCATGCTACACTGGCACCAGCCTCATGTATTTCTCTACATACTGTGCCACTTGATTGCATCATTATCTCTTGTGCTTGATTCAGTCTCTTGTTGTTTTGCACAGTAATGTACTGTAGAGGCCCATAGCCTAGGAGCAGCAGTAGACTATACTGTACAGCTTGGCTGTGTAGTAGCCTCCACCATCTGTAGGTAAGTGTATGTATTCTCTATGATGTTCATACAACAATGAAATTGCCTAACAACACATTTCTCAGAATGCATCCCCATCATTAAACAGCACATGACTATTTTGGAGAAATGAGAATTCTTTTCAGTTCATTTTATGAAGCCAAGTTTATTCTTATACCAAAATCAGACATATTAAAAGAAAGTGAACCTATAGACCCATATCACTTATAAACATGAAAAGAGGAGTTAGGGAAGAAAAAATCTGTGACAAGGAAGAAAGAAATGAGGAAGAGAGGTAACCGAGAGAATGGGGTGGGGGGAGTTCAGTGAAGTGGTGGGCAATGGTTTGCAGTGTTTTCTAGGTTAATCCTGCAGGTAAATCAACAATTATTATTTTAATTTACCTCACATTTACACAATCATTTTGGTGCTACTTAGAATCTAAGACATGTTCACTGGCCACTGCCCCAGGTGAAGCTTACAGGCCAAGTCTCAGCATACACAGATGACCTATGGACTGCTCATGGACACAAGGCTGCATACAGAGCTCAGCATCTTGGGTCTCTCACTGTGCATAAAGTGAGGATTACATAAGTATTCAGGTGTTTCATACACCATGGGCTTTATACGTATAAAAGAGGAAGATTATTTTTGCACGATAACAGCCTATATTAAGGCACACGTGTGTTTATATTGTTTTTGGCATCCAGGGGCCCTTTTTACTAGGTTTTGTCAACCACGTTTCCTTTCTGAACAGAGGCCACATACAACAATTGGATGAACAATTTTGAAAAATCTCTCAGGGGGCCTCTCGTGAGGCTGAGCCTGTATGAGATCATGATATGAGAATATGGCTTGGCTGGATTTTTATTTCAGTAAGTGATCTCATTCACTTAAAGCACTAATCATTTTAACAGGAGAAAAGTACAGTCTTCCAAAATCACAGCAGGAAAAAATAAGAGAAAAAACATCAGAGTGATCTTGTGGAGGTTCCCATGTGATTTTACACTGAAAATTTTCCATTTATTCATCATCAGAATGAATATACAGCCTGATATCACTGGTGAAAGATATGCGAGAAAAGCCAACTTAATACAAACAAATAGAATTCCAGGTTGCAAAGCTGACTTACCTGATTTGGGTTTATTACATTTGACATGAAGAAAACCACTTTCCCCCTTTGGAAGTCTTTTTATTATAAGACACATAACATCTGCATGAACATAATTCACAGATGAGAAAAACTGTAATGTGCTGGTTTACCTGATGCACAATATCTGAATGGAAACTGCACATCTTAACACAACTCTCCCAACTATGCACCCTGGTTTTACTTTATTTTATTTCTGTATTCAGGTTAGCTATATAAAGCACTTTGTTTATATCCCCCATCTTTCCAACTATATTTCTGTCCCCTTGCTTATTTCTGATTAACCACAACGAAAAACTTCGGTCCATAGCTGCAGTGAAGCACTTTTGAACATTTCACACTATGGGGAGTAAGATTACTTCCAGCTAAACCTAACAAATCTGGAAAACACATCAAACTCAGAAAAAAGGTGGCTTAACTTTGTTTTCCTTCAGTAAATGCATTGGGAAAGGACTCAAGTAAGTTCATGGAATAGTGGTTATTTTGAATGAAAATATGGACAATAAATAGCATGGTGATTGCAGGGATGGAGGGAGGAGGGGGGAGGGGAGGAGGTATAAAGGGTCTAAATGGTAATGGAAAATACAACAAAAAATTTTAAACAAACAAATATATATATATATATATTTGTATATATATATATATATGCTGGGAAAAAAAGTGAAAGGATGTTGAACATTTTGCAATTGCATGTGTGACAATCATAACTCCTGGTTTTTATGCACAGAATACTGGAAAATGCAACCCACTGTATGATGTTTGAACTAGTATAAGACCGAGATCTATTACTAGAGATGTTCCTAGTCAGCGGCTCCTGTGAATTTATAAAGCTTGGATTAGTAATGAGCTGCTCTCACCTTCTATGGCCAGGCCTCACCCGACATCTCGAACTCATTGTGCATCACACACGCTATAACAGAGGGAACCTCTGCGTATGAACCTCATACCCAGAGCCTGTTATCAAAGACAATGCCAAGAACTCAAGTCAGAATTCTCTCACCGAGTAACCTTCCCTTCAGAATTATAGTTACTGAAGACATTGCTGATTCTCTCAAATGAATAAGAAACTGTTACAGCAAATCATGGAAGTTTGTAGCCTGTTTAGTCTGCCATTACTCACGTCTGTGATCCTTTCTCATTGCCCGATATCTGACTGCTTCTACTCATCTGCAACCTAGCTTCTTATACACATAACTGCTTCAGGCTCCTTTTCTTTTGGGCTGACCTCATTGCTCAGTACTCACCGTCTATGTCCCTTAGGAGAGACCCTGATCCACAATTACTAATTTCTCCCTCATTTGTCAGTTCTTCATTGAACATCCCCACCCTTTTCTACTTTAACTGGAAGGTGACCGTGCAATGAAAACCCAATATTCCCCTGAAGCCCTTTCATTTGGATTCTGCTCTTTTACTGACGTGGACCTCACTTTGGGGAATTGGAGTTGGCAGCATTCTTCTGACCTACATTCTAGAATCTACACTATTTTTTTCTCCATGAAGTAAAAATCCTGCTCCTTGGAGACTTATGCCAAACCCTACTCATCCACCTCATAAATTATCTACAGTCCTTCTGATTATTCTTGCTCATTTACTAATAATATTGTAGTACCTGGTCACAGCCTTTTATTCCTGGTTAAGCTGGGTCTTTATTTTAAGTGAGTTTGTATTTCATTTTTGCACCCATCTAAATAACATAAGAGCCTCTTGGTTTCTTTACCTTTTGCATCCAGTCCATTCACCACCACTTTACTTGGCATTCCCATCTGAAACTCTTCTACTACTGGACTAATTTTCCAGAAGCTTGGTTGCGATGGACAGAAAAAAATGTGAGGAATAATTCAGAGATTGTTTTTCATTTCTTTATTTTTACATTTTTACACAGAATACTTTTAATTATATATTCAGAAAGTGTCTAGTGGAGAGTAAATGCATGAAAATTATAAATTTCGTTCATTAATGTTGGATAAAGGTATTTAAGAAAGAAGAAGAAAATATGAAAATATGTGGAAGAATTAAACTTGGGTAGAAGAAGAACTTTTCCTTTGGAAAAAAATGAAAATAAGGTCAAGGAAAGTGTTTATAATAGTGGCAAGTTTGGGAATGCATACTTAGTGATTTCTAATTTCTCTATAAGGAATACATAAAAATTTCTTGCTGACAGTGAAAGAATGGGAATAAAGTAAAAGAACTTAAGAAAAGTGTGTAATTTTGAAAGAAGATGATCAAACTGGGTTGCATATTCAGAAGATCAAAACTACAAATATGCCAGGAGAGATGGATAGGAATGATACTTGATATGCTTGTAGCAGAAGACACAGAAACTGAAATTGCTGATGTGCAGTTGATGGACAAGTGGGGTGACATTTGTTAAGGAAGGAGGTAAAGCCACACTAGAAGGCTAAGAGATTAAGAATAAATTGGAGGAATCAAAGAACAACAAGCCTCAGAAAGGTCAAAAAAATATAATGAAAATAGAAGAGCAAAACTGAAAGGTAAAAGATGTGAAAGAGCCAAAACCCTGAAATTTTTCCTAATATACCTTCCTCACACACAAAATAATATCATGATAGGAGGCTTATGCTAACTAGTAGAGGAATACCATTTCTTTGTAAAAAAAGAAAAAAGAGAAAAGTTACTAGGCTTTCACAACATCAAAAGCAGATAAACACATTTTAGTGACACAGTCCATTTGTAATTTGGAGATTGACAGTTTGTTCAGCCTTGTCACAGCCTAAATAAAGTGGTATCTCTAATCCAATTGTTTATTTAAAAAGGAAAAGGGAGAGCTAGAAAAGAGACTCCTTCAGTGGAAACAATTTAAAAAACAAATCCATACCTAATTTATTTAACTATAAACTTTTTGATTCCTGAACCCCATAGCAGACAGAGATAATAGTCATTCCCTTCAAACAATACAAAAATATCACATATTGAATCATCACACTTTTTTAAAAAATAGAATATTATTATAAAAATGCAATCACATTATTTCATGCAACATTTTACTTAAAACAATGAAAATATATGTTTTGACATAGACAAAATGAAGTCAACCCCAGGTGAAAGTAAGAAAAGTAGGACCCCTGGCTGGATGGCTCAGTTGGTTAGAGCATTGTCCTGATACACCAAGGTTGCAGGTTTGATCCCTGGTCAGGGCACACACAAAAAGCAACCAATGAATGTGTAAATAAATACAACAAATTGATATTTCTTTCTTCCTTTCTCTCTAAAATCAATACAAAAAAAAAAGAAAGAATTAAAGATAGCCTGAATAGTAAATTTAACAAGACTGTTGAACTTTTTTTCAAGCAATTTCTATTTTTCATCAAAAGGAGAATGAAGAAGCAGGCCTTAATAGCATTTTTAAACATTAAAAAAATGTATTTGTTCTGTGGGACTTAGGCTCTCAAGGTAAATTCAATGAATCTTCTAAGAAGCGTTTCTTTGCTAAAACCTGGAAATTCAGCATTTGAAATACTATATATCTAATAAAGCATTTTTTCAATCATATTTTTCAATCATATTTCAATCATATGTAAAGAGCCAGTGTTTGTATTGCCTTTTCAGGAGGTTGTGAATTCCAGACAAACAGTTTTAGCCATAGGGGATAGTCGATTATATTACTGTTCTACACTTGGCTATTCTTGTTCACTGGGGACTGTGACTTAAGTTCAACTTGTGTTCCAAAGAGAAATATATGTGCTGTTGTCAATGAAGCCTCTTGTAGAATATAATCTGCACAAAATTCAGTGGCAGTGGCAAAAACCTTTAGCCAAAGCTATCAAAGAAAATGAAATACAGCAGAAGTCAGTCCCTTTGGGTCAACCCAGAGGCCAGTTGTTTGGGGAGTATATTTAAAGACAGAGATAGAGTAGAGCAGTGATATGTGTTCTGTCAAGATTTACTGAAAGATAGTCACAGGTGAGGGAGTCAGCAAATGCATTCTATGCCCTTGAAACAGTTAAGCGAAAAAGAGACAAGAAAAGCTTTCTCATGCTGGGTCTCAAATATGCAAACAACATACCATCTTACAAAGTCACAATTCAGATATAAACAAGCAAATTACATAATCATCCTGATCTCTGCTGGAGTAGCAGTTATAATCAGTGTTACCTAGAGGAGGGTTAAGTAACCTCTTTCTCTGGGAGGACAGAGCAAGCAATCAAAACACTTGTGCATATTTGTTTTTTTCTTGCTCAACAAATATGTATTGCTTACCTATGAGCCACATACCGTTTTAGGTGCTTGGAATACATCTGTGCACAAAATAGACAAAACTCCTTGTGGAACTTATATTCTACTTGGGGGAGATAAACAATAATAGTAAACATTATAAATAAATTAGGCGGTATGTTAGAAAGTGATTGCTGTATGGGGGGAGAATCAGGAGGGCCACATCAGCAAGGAAGGAGATACTTTTAATTAAACCAGGTGGTTGGAATTGAAGGGAAAAAAAGCAAACAAGCTTGTAAGCCAAGTCTTAAAAGACTGGAGGAAGTTCTGTAGATAGCTGGGGAAATTACATAAGTCCATCAAGGAGGGTGAGCTGTGTAAAGAAGGGACTTCAGTCTTCTACCTTCCTTAGAAAGCAGGAAACAAGATTATCTACTAAGAACAAAACAGGCTTCTGTAAGGATCTACTGAGAATAATTAGAGATAGGAAGAACCACTATAAAAGGAAGGTAACTGGGGAGAATACAAAGTGCATCTCAGCAGTGGTGGAAATCTAGTTAGGTTGGTGGTCACTAAACATCTGTAATGGATTCAATCTGAATGGTTGCATGGTCTTCTGAACACAATGCTCGACAGAGCAAGAAATGATTAAACTTATTCTAAATTGGGGATTGAATTGGCAAGCGAGAGAGGGATGATGCAGTGAAGTTTTCTGGTGAAAGAGCACATGTGGAGATGGGTCAGTGGATTCAAGTTTAGTAGAAAAGCAAGTGAAGACACATGTGGGACATTGAGAGAGAAAACGAGGGGTCTCAAGGGACTGGGATATTGGGAAAAAATATGAGAAGTAAGCATGTTAAATGCTGTGGTTTGAGTGAGGCTTTAAATTTAAATTTTAAGGATTAAATTATTTCAGACAATGGGAATGTGTGATCTTGAGAGTGAGTATACTTAGGGTTTGTTGGGTAAGACAGTTGGATTGTAGAAAGTCATTTAAACTCCTGTCTTATTCCATGCTCCTTCCCGCTGATAGGCAGGCTGTCTCATCTACCATAGCTCCAGGAGATAAAACATAAGCTTGGTATTTGAATTTAAAAAACATAGGCCTTTCTGTCACTTACTAGATCAGTAACCTTGAGCAAGTTTCTTATGCATAAAAAACTCAGTTTTGTCATTTCCAAATGGGTAAAATTGCAACACAGAACTATTGAGAAGAGTACATGAGTTAATGCATGTAATATGTGCCTGGTGCAGTGCCTGACCCAGTAAAACATAATAAACAATCTACAGATGTTACATTTTGTTGCTTATAAAATATTTTTCACATTTCAAACATCTGTGATAACAATTTCCCCATGAAGCTAATGTTAAATCAATGATGCTTCTCACCTTCTTGTGGTTGATAATGTTTTAGAATCGCAGCATCATGGTCATTCCCTTCTCTTTCCTCCAGAATTTTTTCCTAGTGAGTGAAGAGGACTAATAAAAATTTAAGAAAATGATAGTTGTAAGTACAAGCAGAGGCTTGAAGAACTGGCTAGCAGGAGTCTGGAAGAAAACAGTGTCAGCACTGGGTAACATAAAATCAAATGATCCAGAGATGGCATTATGATGACATCGATGCTAACTTTTTGTCTGAGATATGATTTGATTTCCCACACTTAATTTTGGCCCTCACCCAAAAGTCTCAGAAGGAATTCAAGGAAGTTTCAAGAATATAAATTTGAGGAACACAAAAATGATACATAACAATACCAGGAAAAGATTAAGATGTAGTAAGAGAGCATCTTTTCCTACAGTCTAGAAAGAGACAAATGACCCAAAACATCCTTATTTATTCAGCAAACATCTTTCCCACCCAGATATGACAAATAAGAGGAGTTAGGTTATAGCTTGAGTCAAAGGAGTAAAATGATTATGAATTACGCATTACTGTGAAGAGTTATATGGCTTTGAACCTTTTTGTGATAGCAGAAATGTGGGGCTATTACCAAATCAAAGGACAAGTGTTAAAAAGGAGTCTTCACAATGTCCTTATCACTATAATAAATGTTGGGCTCAGGTTCAAAGTTAAATATTTTACCGAGAAATTATCTCTGATTGTGGGATTCCCTCATAATCTGGTTCCTCTGAAAATGTCACACACATATGCCTTTAAGAGTAGGTGTTGAGGTATAAGGTCCTTGCTGGATCATTCAGGTTATTTACAAAGAGTAACTCATGGCAGCTTAGAAGAAAAAAAAAAACACTTCCCGGCAAAGGAAAAAATGAAAGAACAGCATTGTCAATGATGCCGAGGTTATATCTGGGAACAAATAAACTATAATTGAAAGGGAAATCACAAGTTCAGAACCCAGAAACATTAGCAAAAGATGAGAAAGTCAAAGAGGAGTCAGGTCAGAGTAAGACTCAAGGCAGGAACAAAGGGACAGGATCAATGGCCACGTTTTACATGGTGTTGGCATGAACAGTAGTCTGCTGATTGAGTCAAAACTAACCTGCAAGTGGATATAACCCATAAGAATTTCAACACTATTTTAATGTGATTGTAGTGACTTTGATTTATATTTTTGTAGGTAAAGACTGATAAAATTTTCTAACAGAAAAAACAATCATGTTGCAAAGAATTGGGTAATATTTATCCTTGAAATACCATAGGTTGGATAGAATGGGATATAAGTGATATGTGGCTAAGAAATAATGTTATCTTGCATTCATGTGACTGCAGATGCTTAGGGTTTTAATGACAAAGCATATGATGTTAGAATTTTGTCTATTCTACTTAGGCTTTTTTTTTAACCATTCTATTTAACATGTGATCCATGATTTAGGGCACATAAACCATTTAACTCATGTTGAAATCACAGGTGCACAGGTTATATTTTAATTGGTGAACTACGGAACACAGTCTCTTTGTTATAACTTGATAGATTTTTACATTTGGGCCAGGATTTAGTGCCATTTAAAGTGTTCAATCTGCCTCTTGACTTCTCTCTCAATTCCATGTAGACCTTATTCTGTGGCTCTCTCAGTCACAAAAAAGCAAAATCCTGTTCTACTTTTTATGTATGTCAAACTGATGTCCAAGTAGCTCCTGATTTAAGACTGTATGCTAATATAATAGTACTATATTATGCTTTATCCATGCTGTTTACTGACCATTGATATGTACTAGGCACTACGTAAAGTATTTTACATACATTATCTCATTTAGCCTTCATATCAATAACTCTAATTATATACATACATAACTTTCTCCATTGTACAAAATAACAAACTGAGGTACAACTAACATGCCTAACATTTCAAATATTATAATTAGCAGAACTTCAAAGCCTGACTGCTGACTTCCAATTCTTATAGCTTAGCCATTTTATACTACTTTGAGCATTCTTTCACAGAAATCCCTTTAAATTCCTTGTATATGTTTTCTGATTAGCAATTATAATATTTTCATTTCCTATAATTTTTCTAGCACATTGGGCCATGTCAGCTAATGTTATTTTTTTGATATCTTATGTAACTAGTCTATTCCAGCCCTAATAAAATTATCATGCTTTCAGATCTCCAAACAATCTACTTATCCCATTACTCTTGTCATTCTCTTGGTGATCATGTCTGGGCCTTCACTTAGAATACACGGGCCATTCAATCCCTGTTAGGTCACTGGCAGCCCATCTTCATTTGTTATAAGCATTAGCAAGAATGAAACTGACACAGGCTTATGATGGTGCCTTTCTTTAGCAGACAACACATTTAAATATACATCTATCTGGAAATGCATTTTCTTTACAGAGATTATTTTTTCCTCAGTTGTATCCTATGAAGTTTATAAGTAGTGACTTTGTTTTAAATAGGCATATTATTTTCATTTTAACCTTTCCCATTTGGCTTCTGAAATAAAAAATATTTTAGGTCAAAACAAATGGACAAACAGTAGCATTACCGAGATGATAACGTTTATAATTTGTCTCCTTGATATTCAGTCAGGATTAAGTAACTCACCTTACAGTATACTCTTAGTAAATACTAGGTAGAATTTGTGAGGTATATAAATGGACATTGACTCTAAGCATCAGTGAAATGGTGAATGTCTTATTCTGTGTTGGTGGATAGTATTTAAATGTTGGAGTTACTAGAGAGTAGAGGAAACTATTGGGTTCCATTTCAAAATTTTAAAGCTATTTAATATCAACACATCTGTAAGCAATCAAGATACTTAAAATAGAGTTGCTGAGGTTATTAATTCACTCATTTTTCCCTAAAATTTACAAAATGTTTATTCAACATCTAATTTGTGGTATAGTTAAAGGTATAATGCTAAATTATAAATTATAAGATGAAATTTAACTTAACTTTTCACTCAAATAATAGGATGCTTTAATTTACAAATATGCATGCAATATCATCATATATTTATAATACATTTACAAATGTTAAATATAAAGAAAATTATATATTTACATACATTTTTATGTTTTTGTGTATTATCATATGGTTTTTGTATAGTTTAATCACGCTTTTTAAAGACAGTCTATCCAATTTCTTTTATGTATAAACTCAGAATAGGCACCTTCCCATTCAACAAAACTGGAGAGCAAGAGAGGAAAATGTGACAGCAAAGTAGGGACTTTAACATCTCAGTTTACAGTACTAGTGGTACTTGGTTTATCATGTATAGACAGCTCCCCCTGAGGAAGGAGGCAGAATAGGATATTTTCTGCTGGTAGAACTGAGACCTAAGAACTGTTGCTGCACCATTTTTGGAAACCTATTTTCCCTTACAAATTCACCAATACTGGAAGGATGCACTCTGTAGTTCCACAGTTATAAAGAGAGAATGGATACACAAGTTATGTTGAGAAAGTAGTCAAAGTGTAAGCTTTCTTTTAGTCAATAGTTTTGTAGTAAGTTTTATTAGAAAATATATCCATTTTATTATAAATATAGTTTATTTAGGTTAGAACATTTTTTATTAAATGTGTTCATATATTAAATGCTAATTATTAATTGTAGTTTTGGAAATTAATTCTTAAAGTGACATTAAATTAAAATAATTAGGGTGAATACTAATAAAGTCTTATAATGGTTGTACACCATAGAACTTTAACAAAAATTGTTAGAATTGTGCACACCCATAGTGAAGTGAAGAGGGTGAGCATAGTCTAGGAAAGGAGACATCAATAAAAATGCTCAGATGCAAGGAAAAAAATTATTTTAAAATGTAGAAGAGATTTGATATTCTCTAATGAATATTAGAGATATAAGGGAGATAAAGTTGCAAGTTTTAGGCTGTGGAGATGGTAAAGGGTGATTTATAAACATAGGGCAGGTTGTGGAGGCATAGATAATGATTTCAATTTATAAAGAAAAGGAAAAGGAAAGAGCAAGGAAGGGAAGGAAAGGGGAAAATAAAAGAAGAGAAAAGAAAAGAAAAGAAAGGAAAGGAAAGGGAAAGGAATGAAAGAAAAGAAAAGAAAAGAAAAGAGAAGAGAAGAAAAGAGAAGAAAAGAGAAGAAAAGAAAAGAAAAGAAAAGAGAAGAAAAGAAAAGAAAAGAAAAGGAAAAAGAAAAAAAAGAAATTTGTTTACCAAGAGTGAGTGGAGAGACCTCCTGTACGAGCAGCTTAAGGAGAAAGTCACTAAGAGGTTTGGGAGAATGTCAATGTTAAGTAAGACAATTTTTGTGTCTTTGAAAATCCTGTAAGTTTGAAGACAGAGTTTAGAACATCAACATCTAGGGGTTTATTGTAATCTGACTTATGTTCCATATATATGTGCCATTGTTGGGAATCGCCCTGACTGGTATCAGAAGCTGAAACCCCCGCCTAGGCTAAGGCTAAGGGAATGTCCTTGGAACCGTAAGCCAGCAAGGAGACAAAAGCTTATCTCCCTGGCAAGAATGCTGCTTCTGCTGCTTTATTCATAACTGAACCCCAAAAAGCTTGGTCGGTTAGCCAAAGACGGGTAAGATTCCTCAAGGGGGGAAGGACCTAAGACAGGCACGATCACTTTGGGAGGCCCCCCAAAAGAAGGACTTGGGGGGCTGCAGCAAAAAGGGGTGATGGACCCTCGCTCCTCGGCTTTGACATAGCCTGAGTTCTCAGCATCTGGGAAAAAACCTCCTTGTCTCCCAGTTGCCTTAGTTCCCTTGCTCCACCTAAGCCTGAAACAATGACAGGGTGGTGCAGCTCTGTACTGAGAAGTGCGGATTCCCCGGGGTGATCAGGCCTAAGAAAGAACATGTAAATTACTGTGAAATCTTCTTTGTTTAGAATGCTCTCAGTTGAATGAGAAGGGTCTTAGGAGGAAGTTAGTTTGTTCCTCAGTCTTACAGCTCTTTGACCCCGACTCAATAGATCGGCAGAGTTCTTTGTTTTCTATGGTTCCTTACTTCCCCCTAATGAGTACTGTACTTTACCTGAATTATTATGCAGGATGAGCCCAATAAAAGCAGGTATGGACTGTAAATCAGCGCGCTCCCCACTAGGGGGGTGGCCATTCCATCCCTACTTCCCCACAGAAACTAGTTTGTCTCTGCATGTTTTTTCTTGCGTGTTTATCGTCGAGCCATCCACAGCGTTCCGTGGTCACTGCTGGCCGGTGACCCACGTGCAACATGCCATATCCCCACTGTGACTGTAGTTGGAGACAGGGCCTTTAAGGAGGTAATTAAGGTTAAATAAAATCATAAAAGGGCCCATCATTCAACAGGATTGTACCCTTATGAGATGAGGAAGAAACACCAAAGATCTCTCTCTCCCTATAGAGCAGAGGCCCCATGAGGACACAGGTAGAAAGTGTCCATCTACAAGGCAGGAAGAGATATGTCAACAGAAACCAACCCTTAGTGCCCCTTGATTTTGGACTTCTAGACTCCAGAACTGTAAGAAAATAATGTCTGTTTTTTGAAGCCACATAGTCTGTGGTATCTTATTATGGCAGCCCAATCTGACTAAGACAGGAGCAGTGTGTTTTAACAAATTGATCAGAAAAAAAAGACATTATAGCTTGTACTGAGGTTAGGAGACTTGGTATAATGATGTGCTGGGATTTTAGGTGGGCAATAAACAACAAATTAAATATATACTGTATGTTATATATTTATGTTATAAGTATTATTTATGATATATTTAATTCCTTCCTGAATCAAGTCAACTGACATAAGTGCAGATCATATAGATGAAGATCAAAATATTAACTTTGTCACTATTAAGATAACTGGAGATCATGCTTTTGAGTTCCAGTGTATTAACATTATAGTTGTGAATTAGATTCAACATTAATCACAGACACAGCTGGATGCTCACATGGCAGAGAGCAGACCAGAACACATGCTGCTTGCACGCAGACCTCACTCCAAAAGGAAAGATGATGGAGCTGGCTCCTAGGGTTGCTATAAGAAATTACCACTAACTCTGTGGTTGAACATATTCCTTATTCTCTACCTCATAGGTCTGCAGGCTACAAGTCTGAGATCAATATGTTGGAAGGGCCATGCTCTGAAGATTCTAGGAAAGAATCCTTTCTTGCCTCCTCCCAGCTTCTGGTGGTTCTCAGCAATCCTTAGCATTCCTTGGCTTATAACTGCATCATTCTCAGCTATGGCTCCATCTTCATATGGCCTTCTTTTCTGATATCTCTGTCTATCTTATCTTCTTATAAGGACACCAGTCATTAGATTTAGAATCCACCCTAATCCAGTATGACCTTATTTTCATTCTCCAGTATGAGCCCTATTTCCAAAAATGGACATATTCTTAGATTCTGCGTGGACATGAATTTGGGAGGGAGAACACTATTCAATCACTAGATACTGGCTAGCTATGCCCAAATATTTCTTCCAATTTCCCTTAAATATATAATTAATTCTTCTAACAAAGAAGGATAAGAGGAGCAGAGAGAGACCAGGTGTGTTACTCTAGCAGGGGTGTTCAACCCACAGCCTGTGGCCCACCTGTAGCCCAGAATGGCTATGAATGTGGTCCAACACAAAATCATAAATTTACTTAAAACTCTTTTTTCTGTTTTCAGTCATTAGTTTTCATTAGTGCTTGTATATTTAATGTATCACCCAAGACAACTCTTCTTCTAGTGTGGCTCAGAGATGCCAAGAGGTTGACACCCCTGCAAGTGGAAGCCCTATCAAATAGAAAAAGGTCAGAAACCTACAAATTCTTTCAATTACATTTGACCTTGTTGTTTTCTTAATTCATTGTACTTAACTCTTGGTTCTGCATTTCATTGGTGGTGTGGCTATGCCTCTCAGAGGAGGCAAGCATGATTCTATGAAAACCATCTTACTCATCTTTCCTGAGTATATACCCCAAACACCCAATACTGCTGTTTGGGCTTCCTTCTACTCCTTCTACTCCTAGGAGGAGTTTAGCTTTTGCCCCCATAGGGGGTCTGAAAGGGTTAGTACCATGTATTAAGTGAAAGCCCTGCTCTTCTCTAGGGCATACAAGTATTCTTATTCTCTTTTTTACTTATTCTCAAAATACACCCAGCCATATTGTGTAAGATAACTTTACCATAAGTTATATGTTAAATCAGATGACATCATAAAAACATTCTAATAACATCATGTCAGAAACATAGAAATATTCCAAATTTAAATATAAACACCCCTCATTATCATACACCTGAAGAGAAAATAAAGACCAAAAATAATATCCTACAAAGTTATGTCCACAGAAATAAAAAAATACTCAGGTTAATATCTAAATAACATAAATCTCAAAAACAATTATCTTGTTGAAATCCAGAAATTATCATTGTCAATATTGTGTTTTTAATTCTAACCTAGACAGCAGAACTCTAACTCAGATGCCTGAATAGAGTTGAAGAATATCAACAGCTACCCCAATCGGTCTCGCTCTGAAAAGGATGTAGCTCTACAATGCCTCTGAGATAGGATTCCTTCTGCTGAGTGTCTCATGTGACACCATTTGTAAAAAGTCTCAAGTACACTTTGGGAATAAGGAATAAACACTCTCAAACACTCTCAAAATGAAGGCAATAACCCAATCTCCAGGCACAAGCAAAAAGAAGGTTCCCAAAATACAATTTAGATTTACATTCCCCTTCCTAAGACATAGTGATACCTGACCAATGGTAGGTAGATAAAATCAAGAAAAATCTTTGTTTTTCAGGCTTGCCAATCATTCTGCCCCATGGGTCTAGCCATTAAGATTGGTAAATTAACATTCAGTAAGGGGAAATATCTCACCTGGAATTAATTATGATATTATTTAAATTCCATGGTGAGATATTTCTCTTTAATGAATGTTGGCAGAAAAGTCTTCTCTCATTGTGTAGCATTAGAATAATCCTGTTATTTTGAGGAGCTCAGAATTTTCAGTGGTGGTAGACTCAATCTTCGGGGTTTATTTTCATCTAGCACATTCAAACTATCTTAATTTCTTTGTAGTTTCCCTTTGAATATAGAATAGCCAGTGTCCTGACTCTGTAGTGGTTGTGGAATATATATGGCGGCAAATTTCCACTACCTCCCCACACATACTTTCTTGATTTGAAAGAATTTTTTCTCCAGCTCCATCATAGCTTCTTGAAGACATTTATTTTACATTGGCATGCTTTGGGCCTCTGAAGCAGTGTTATGCAATTCCTGCAGCTGGAGATTCATCATTTCCAATTATTTAAAGGAAGCTGTTCTTGCTGGGTATAAACTCCATGACCCTGGAGCCCTGATGAGACGCTATTTTTACTTAATTTTCTTTAATGTTTTGGATTTTGAGAAGAATTTTTTGGTACATGCTTTCTATGCAGCAGTGAGATATCTCCATGAGTCTCTTTCCTCCATAGAGTATGCACTACTTAGAGGAAAGCTCAGCTGAACTTTAGAAAATTAAACCCACTTTTTATCTCATGCAAGACTGGCATTTTCTTGCTAGATCTGAGTGTCTCTTCACTTTTTCACCTTCTTTCTCTTTGTCCTCTGGTCCTGACATTTCTTTGTCTTGTGATCCATCATAGTGAGAGATTTGAAATGAGTACCACTTTTACTAAAAGCATTAATTGTTCACACAAGTTTTACTCTAGCACTATATCCATCATCCCCACTTGTTAGCAAAATCTAAATTTTACTAAACTACTTACTGCCCAGATTCTCTCACAGAAAGCCTGGCCATGAGACCCAGTTCTGGCTAAAGAGATGTATGTGGATATTACACAGTTAGGGCTCAAATTGGTTTTAAAAGAAGACAGAATTGGTAAACTTGCTCTATTTGTCCATTGCCCACCACTCCTCCACCATTTTCTTCCTAGAGTGTAGACATAGTTCCTAAATATACAGCATTAGTCTCAATTAACATTTGTATCTATCAACATACAAGGGCCAACATGTAGGACCAACATTCTTCAAGCACAGGATTAAATTAACATTCAAAGCCATCAGACTAATATCCAAACACTGCAAACTCAGCCTAACATTGACCATATGTATCACCTTAAAATAATGTGTCTAGCCCTGGCCGGTGTGTCTCAGTGGATTGAGCACCAGCCTACAAACCAAAGGTCGCCAGTTTGATTCCCAGTCAGGGTACATGCCTGGGTTGCAGACCGGGTCCCCAGTAGTGGGTGTCTGAGAGGCAACGACACATTGATGTTTCTCTCCCTCCTTTCTTCTCTGTCTAAAAAAAATTAAATAAAATATTTTTTAAAATAATGTGTCTAGTTTTCTCTATGCCTTTATAATCCTGATTTCATACATTTGCAGACTGGATTCATCTGGGGCAACAGCTACATCTTCATATATAATATTCAGATTTTTCAAATTAATGCTTTAATAATTCCATGCTGGTATTTTGCCTTTATCTCTAACATTATCCTAAATGTTATGTAACCACTTAGAATATGTCCCCAGTCTTAAAGAGGTGTTTTCCTGATAGCCCTTATTCTGAGTTTCCTTAACAGAATGGTTTTCAATTGTTTTCTGTATTTGGGTTGCTGCTGAGGAGTAATTCTAGGTTATTAATGAAGATATATGTCTCTTATGGGGCCCCGGTCTCAATTCTTGATTTAGTAGTAATGCATCCCTTCCTAACACTCCCTTCAAGAGTAATTACAATACATACACATGCATTTCTGTCCTGCTATTATTTCTGCCCAGATCTGCCCCATTCAAGGTCTCTTTTATTTACTACTTATTTGTCCTACAGATCTTCCAAAATCTCAAACTTTTTTTTTCCCACAGGGTAGCTCTTTCTCCACCTCAATCAATCCTTCTAGCTTTATTTTTCTTTCACTCTTTTGGTGCACTTTTGCTCATAGTAAGACAAAAGTCCCACAAATTTATTTTTGATTTTCTTATTCTTAGAGGCAGAGATTTCCAAGGATAGGAATTTTAAATTGCCTTCTTAGCTTTTGGATTCCCAATGATTTATCTGAGTCATTCAAAATATTCAGAGAGGGAATTTGCTTGGCCTGTCTCACTGTTTTGTTCCTGTCTGTATCTTCCATGGAGGGTCAGCTCATAAACTGACTGCTCTTGGAGCTAGCAACCTCCCTTAATTTTATCAGATGTGGAAAAGCAGCCTGGGAATTCCAAATAAAGTTGCTCCTTTATTGCAAAACTGTGGAAATCATGATTTTCTGAAACAGAGTTTGGGGACTGGAAGACACTGATTTGGGTTTTAGTTTAATGAAAATCTGAATAGGCTCCTAGAGTCCAGATAGACATAAACCAACTTCTGTCACCAGGTGTTTACGGGTGTAAAGGAAGCATCTGCCTCTACTCAGAGAGATGCTTTGTACAGTCCTATATCAGTTAAATCTAGGAGACATCAAATACAGACATTGAATACATTAATGTTGAGGAAATAAGAGTTCTTGAGGAAAAATATTAGAAAATAAGGATGCAACAGAGCATAAAGTCATGGGATGCCTGGGTTAGGTCACTATGTTAATAAGAGAAAAGAAGAACACTGGTCACCTAATACTGAACTTGCCTTTCAGATGGTGATTAAAATTGTCAGGGATGTGAGGCTGATCAAACATGTCATTTGTCTAGATCATGGATAACCCCATATGTATCATTAATAAGTGCAATTTTAACCTAGAGATTATGAAAAATCCTTGAGTTTATTGTAAAGATACAAGTGCCTTATTAAATACAATATGTTGCCAGAAACTGTACCTATGTTGCTATGTAAGTTGTTATATGGTTGCTGGTCAGCATACATACAAGTGAAACTGATTTTAGATGAAAAGGGAATATGATCTAGTTGTCAAATTCTGTAGACACTTTATATAATAATACAGGTACTTGATGATAAATACCAGAAGTAAATAACCCAAAGCAACATAGTATTTATAAAGTATATATAAGATTTTGTTGGTAAATGCCCTGGAATATACAATCAAGCTATGTATAAGTGGGTCTTTGGAGCCCAAGTAGAGAGAGTGTCTTCACTTTACTCAAAATTTATCTGAGTGCATTTTCAGTGTTAGTGAGGTGAGAGCATGAAAAACAACATAATAGTTCCATTTTTAAAACTGCTTAAGAAGTCTGCTTTCCCCAATATATCTCTTCGTAGATAAAATATTAGTATCAAGCTAGAAGACCAATGAACATATAAAACAAATAATACTGAAAAGCCATTTCCATTGCTGTAATCATTTCTTCATTTAAATCATTCTGCTTAATAATGGAGCATACTGGGAGTATAATGAGGCAAAAAGCCATCAACGTGATCATTACCATGAATGCTGAGATTGAAAAAATGTTCACTTTTCAACAAGGCCTTGCTATAACCATAGGCAAAGACTGAGTCAGGACAAACATTTACATTTCAAACAGCCTGCTGGGAAGAAACATCCAGGCCTACCTACAATTATCTCTGCCAGCATGGTGATTTTTATTATTTGGTTATTGTTGTTCAAGTACAGTTGTCTCCATTTCCCCAAGACCACCACTATCCCCCTCCCTATAGACACCTACCTCCTACCCTCAATTCTACACCCCTTTGGCTTTGTCCATGGGTCCTTTATATGTGTTCCTTGATGACCTTTCCCCTTTTTTCCCTCATTATCCCCCTCCCCCTCCCCTATGGTTACTGCCAGTTTGTTCTTTATTTCAATGTCTATGGTTATAGTTTGCTTGCTTGTTTGTTTTGCTGATTAGGTTCCACTTATAGGTGAGATCATATGGTATTTGTCTTTCACTGCCTGGCTTATTTCACTTAATATAACACTCTCCAGTTCCATCCATGCTGTCACAAAGGGTAGTACCTTCTTCTTTCTCTCTGCTGCATAGTATTCCATTATGTAAATGCACCACAGTGTTTTGATCCACTCGTTTAATGAAGGGCACTTAGGTTGCTTCCAACACTTGGCTATTGTAAATTGCCTTGCTATGAACATTGGGGTGCATAGGTTCTTTTCAATTGATGTTTCAGGATTCTTAGGGTATAATCCCAGCAGTGGAATTGCCAGGTCAAAAGGCAGTTCCAGTTTTAGTTTTTTGAGGACATTTCATACTGTTTTGCACAGTGGCTGCACCAGTCTGCATTCCCACCAACAGTGTACTAGGATTCCCTTTTCTCCACAACCTCACCAGCAGTTGCTGTTGTTGATTTATTTATAATGGTCATTCTGACCAGTGTGAAGTGGCATCTCATTGTGGTTTTAATTTACATCTCTCTGATGGCTAGTGATACTGAGAATCCTTTCATAGGTCTCTGGGCCTTCTGTACATCCTCTTTGGAGAAATGTCTGTTGAGGTCTTTTGCCCATTTTTTAATTGGATTTTTTGTCTTTTTGGAGTGGAGTCATGTGAATTCTTTATATATTTTAGAGTTCAAACCCTTGTTCAAGGTATCATTGGCAAATATGTTTTCCCATATGGTTAGTTCTCTTCATTTTGCTGATGTTTTCTTCAGCTGTGCAGAAGCTTTTTATTTTGATGAAGTCCCATTTGTTTATTCTTTCCTTTACATACCTTGTTTTAGGAGATATATTAGTGAAAATACTGCTGCATGGAATACAGAAGTACAGCAATAATCATATTTCACCTACCCAGCCACTTTTTATAAAAGGTGAAAAAGAAATGAGATTCTTTTTTTAAAAAAGATTTTATTTATTTATTTTTAGAGAGAGAAGGGAGGGAGAAAGAGAGAGAGAGAGAAACATCAGTGTGCAGTTGCTGGGGGCTGTGGCCTGCAACCCAGGCATGTGCCCTGACTGGGAATCAAACCTGCAACACTTTGGTTCGCAGCCCACGCTCAATCCACTGAGCTACACCAGCCAGGGCTCAGAAATGAGATTCTTATTAGAAGGGAAAAAGAATGTGAACTAAGAAGAAAGAGCGCTTATGTGAGGTTAAATGGAGGAGAAATGATGAGAGTAAGGCATAGAAACTTGGAGTAGTGTGAGAAAAAATAAAGTTAACCACAACAGTAATAAAGCTCAGGAAGTTGGCAAAATGGATTAAGACTGGGGAAGGGTGCTGTGTGTGATTTGGAACAACAATAGTATAAGAAATATATAATCTGAATAAAAAGAATAAAAAGTAATAGACCAAGAGTAGTGTGTTATTTGGAATAACACAGAAGTGACAGAAGAAAAATTAAAATACAATATGAAAGGAAAAATAAAAAATCAAACAATAAAAACAAAACAAAAGAAATAAAACAGAACAAATGGAAAGAAGAAAAATTTAAAAATGCAAGTTCTGAAAAATAGCAAAGTGAAATTTGTCTCAGCTGTTGGTGTTTTCCTTCTGACTTCTGATCTCTGGTTTTCTCACAGCTACAGGTCTTATTGTCTCACTCTTGAAAAAAAAATCTCCTTCTGATTTTATACCCGTCAAACCAGTTTTGCAGGTCTTCCCAGATCCTGCAGGCAGAAGGGGGCCTGGGCTCCATTTCTTTTTCCTTTCTTGTGGTTCCTCAAGGATAGGGTCTTGGTCTGGGTTACAGTGATCACAGGTTCCCAGTTTCCATCCCACACCCTAAGAGCACTGTGCACCCACATTGCCCACTCTGTGCATTTGTGCCAGGCCAGCACCATTAACCCACCTCATTTAGGAGCAAATCGTGCCCACACTCTTCCCTCTTTGTTGGCCTGGCCTCTGCACATGCAAGGTCCCTGCATGGCTGCTCAGTTCTTATTTTAAGAAAAGTAACCTTGGGTGACACCTACCATGCTACTAACAAGTATGGGGCTTTCCACATAGTCCAACTCTCTGGCAAGTCCAGAGTCTGTCTGGGTCACAGCCAGTTGCTGTCCATCTCTTCTCTTAGCTCCAGGTGTCACCTGGCTCCCCAATTTTTCTGGTATTGTCCCAGCCAGTTACTGCCACACCAGCAGGGGTATACCACAGATTGTGTGTCAGTTACTGCCTTTTTATCCCCCCAATGACTCAAGGAGTCCATGTCTCTCCTGGCTGGGGTCTGGGACTTCACCCCTCTGGAAGGGGAGGGAGCCATTAAGTTGCTATCACTGACCCAGCTCTCCTTCGGTGCTTCCCCCGGCCACTGCAGTCTTTGGCATGGGGCCCAGGGACCCTCCTGTTGACCTACAAAAGCTCCTTACTAAAAGGGTCGGGCCAGTTTCCCAGCCCGCCAGACTGCTCATGACATAGTCAGGCCAGCTTTCTAACCCACTGGACTGCCCATGACTCAGTTATCCTGACTCACTTAATAATCCTAGCTCCATCGAAATTCTCCCACCGCACCACAATGGCTGGTGGTCAGACTGACTGACCCTTATGTACCTGGGAACAGCCTGGCCCTTTACCTAATCCATTGTCCCATCTCACATCCTGGAACCCTGAGGCACTCACCTGGAAGAACAAGAGACTAACTACCCCCATCCCTTCACAAACCCTACGCTTTTTCTTTTAAAAACTGCCTCTCCTTGCTTCTGCAGTGGATCCCAACCCAACCTGCCTGTAAGCACAGCATCAAATCAAGGCACTTGGGTCAGATGATCCGGTTCCTCCTGCCTCTATTTCTCGTGCATTTCTAACACTTACCACCCATTTTTAAATGTCCTCTACAATCTATGGCTTCCAAATTTCATACCAGCTGGGATTCTGTTGGCTGTTCACACTGTTCTTCAGAAGATCAGCTAGGTGCCCCGGTTGGGTGCACAAGCCAAGTTGGCTCAGCTCCCACCTACACTGCTGCCATCTTCCTCCAGGATGGTGATTTTTAGATAAGAACTAGTGCCCCCTTTTTAAAAGTAAAGTCTTACCAAAAAACACCTAATATATGGTAGAAATAAAAGAAGAACAAAAAAAAAGGAAAACATGTTCATGTCTGGTATCAGGTAGGAAGGAGGAGCCCAGTCATTCATTTCTCCCCTGCTCGCCTCAGGTGGCATCTCAGGAAGTTTTGCAACATACAGGTACTATGGTGAAAGAGACCTGATAAGTTTTATACTAAATTGACAATTTGGGTGACACCAGGTAGTCAAAACCACCATCACAATAGAAAACCCTTCTTTGATAGAATATGTCAAATAAACATATAGTTATGAAACATAAACATTAAAGACAATATAGCACTGTCCAACTGACCACACATCCCAAGAATCCCATTTAAACCAATTCCAATAAATTAATAATCCAATTTTGTAGGTGAATCACTACCCTTCCATGAATCTCTAGTTCAAGTTCTCATTTTCATTCATCTGATGTAAGAGGATCCAGTTCTGATTTCTTTCCTGTTCATCAGTTTTGTGTGTATTTCCTAAAGCACACATCTTTTACCTTATCACAGAGAAGGAAGAAAACAGCTCCACACACCTTGGAGCTGTCCAGGTGTTATTCCTTAGGTCCTGGTATTGCTGGAACCTGGCCTGTCACTCGCAGCTAAGCATTGTTACTCTCCCATTGACCACAACTTCACAGAACCTCAGACAAGTCTACCCTGGACTTTGAGGGGTCAAGACAAAATCAAATCCACTCAGCTGTCTTGTCTGAACACAGAGAAAAACATGAGCATTGTCCAAACCACAAAAATGAACTAATAGCCTGTGTATTGGCTAATCTGTATAACTGCTGCTCCCTTACCTGTTTTAGATTTGTCCTCGTACTAATCTTCTCTCCTCAAGATAGTCATTAAGATACCCAACCTTACTCCCACTTCCTGACATTATCCAATCCACAGCAAAACCCAGCTTCCTCCCCAAAATTACTTTATCCACACCCACATTCTGTAATAAGGACTTATGTTGTCTTAGTGAAACACCCCACAATTCCCTTGCTGCAATGATCCAAAAACCAAAGCTATGGTCAGGGGTAGTACTGATTCCCCACTGAATCAGTACTGACATTTACAGTTCATAAGTTTTCACCAAGTCACCACCATCTGGGGCATGACATCTTATCTGGTATGTATCATGACTTTGATGTTCTGCCCCAATTTCATCCTGAACTTCATATCAAACCTTATTTTACTATTTCCCACATAGCAATAATGAAGATCTGCTGGGTGCTGAATGATATATCTAAATTGTCTCACTTAGACTTTACAGCAATATTGAAAGAATATGTTTATTTCTGTTTTTTACTTAGGAAACTGAGGAGTGGAGAAGTTAACTATCTTTTTGCAGATTTGCACAGAAAGTACATGACAAAAGCAGGATTTGCACCAAAGTCTGTTGACTAGTCCTGTGGTCTTTTTACTGCGCTATTCGAACAGCCGACTATGGTATCATTCCAACATGCTCTGTGTTTTCTAGCTCCAATGATCTTGCTGCTGACACGGGATGCATTCTGTTCATTGTTATTTATTATCCTTTATAGCCTAGCTCAGAATGCCGACTTTTCCATTATATGTAACCCTCCAACATTCGTCTTCTCTTCAGTTACTTCATCAAATTTCATTAGGCTCTACCTATATTTACATTAGAATGAAAGCAGTGCTTTTCCAATGAAATTAGTGTGAAGATGAAGGCTGGCAGGGGAAAAGCATGATGAAAAAGATCTCCAAAAATACTTAGTGCTATTAAACTGTAGGTTATTATTATTAGTACCGTTAATCAATTCTGTACACTTTGTACATTTCATCCTTTTCCCTTTCTATGCCCCTCCCTTAGAAATGTATTTATTATTCACATATTTTTCTTGCAAATAACTGGTGAATTCTGGCATTTGAAGCTGAAAGCAGCCTAGCCTCTCTCTGTGTTTGGCCAGATACCAGCAGTGCTCCCAGCTGAGTCAGTCTCGCCAAGCTCCTGCTGGCTCAGCACAGACCCTCTACTCAGTCCTTCATTCAGCCCATTGGCCATTGCCTACCAGCCTTGGCTGCTGCATCTCCTTCCATTTCCACACGGCCCTCTGGGTGGCCCACTTATTCCCAAATAGGTGCTCATACCAAGAGGAACCCTGCAGTGACCAAGGAAGACAATTAAACCTACACACCCCCACCTGCTATACTCCAGTTTTTGACCTTCTGAGGAGCAAGAGTGCCCCCAACCCCAGTATGACACTCAATTCCATAACACAGGTAAGTTTAGACTGCCCGCCCATTGTCATTCCTACTTACACATACACAGTGGGCAAGGTCATTAGAGTCATGCATCATGTAATGACAGGGATACATTCTGAGAAATGTGTCCTTAGGTGATTTTGTCATTGTACACACATCATTGAGTGTCATCACATAAACCTAGACGGTACAGCCTACTACACACCTAGGCTATATGGTATAACCTATAACCCCTAGGCTACAAGCTCATACAGCATGTTACTGTGCAAAATGGCATGAGATTAAATCAAAGCACAGGAGAAAATGATATAATAAATGGTTAACATGAGAGGTATGAGGCTGTTGCTGGTGTATATAATACAGCATATAGGTTTACAGAAAACTTCTTTTATATAAGTAGAAAGAGTAAACTCTAAAATAATGATAAAAAGTATAGTAGAGTTAATATGTAAACCAATAACATAGTCATTTATTTATTACCATTATCAAGTAACATGCACTGTACATAATTGTATGTGCTGTACCTTTATACACCTGGCAGTACAGCAGGTTTGTTTACACCAGCATCACCACAAACACATGAGTGATGCCTCCCACATTACCATGGCTATGACATCACTAGGTGATAGAAATTTTTCAGTTCCATTTTAATCTTATAGGACCACTGTCATATGTATAGTCTGTCATTGACAAAAATGTCCTTATTCAGTGCATGACCATATTTCATTCAGGGCGTGTAACAGCCCAGGAGACTATGGAGAGAGAAGACAGAGCAACTGAAGAACATACATTTTTCACTACTGCCCTGATATCAAATAAACCACACCCCCCTTCACTAGTGTATTTTAGGAGGAGAGGCAGGGTGGGAGTCCACGGCAGAGGCATTTTCATCCCAGACACACTTCACCTGAAGAGATTGCTAAGTATTTCGAGCAGACAGAACAATTTAAACTGGATTTTAAAAATAATATTTTTTCCTTGCTTTAAGAAGTGAGTATGGGCTCTGGCAAAAGGCCACATTAAAATTGGAAACTTGAGGATAATGATATTATCTGCACATTTTGTTTATTCTGTGCTTGCACATGGCCAGAGCAAACAAACATTGCTGGCTGGTTGAACTTTTTGTTCATGAATAACAATCTCAGGTGGACCTTATTATTAATGGCGATCATTCTATGTTTCACAAATCTGTTTACTCTTGGACTTTTCTAAATGACTATTTTATACTTTCTTCTCATGCAGTTCGGAAACCTCTTCCCTCAGCCTCTTTCTCTGCTGCTCTTGTCTCCATCTTTACTTTTAAATCAAAGCAGTCAAGCCTTGGTTTATGTGGCTCAATGGATTGAGAATGGGCCTGCAAACCAAAGTGTTTGATTCCTCATCTAGTGCCCATGCCTCAGTTTCTCAGTTTCGAGCCAGGTCCCCAGTAGGGGGCGCATGAGAGGCAACCACACAGTGATGTCTCTCTCCCTGTCTTTCTCCTTCCCTTCCCCTTTCTAAAAATAAATAAATAAAATCTTTAAAAAATATAAAGCAGTCAAAAGAGAACTTCCACAGACTTTCACTACAACTTGGGTGCCACTCCACCCACCAGCATCTACACCCACATAAGGTTTGCTCACTTCAGTGAACATAGATGAATCCTTGTGATTCTGTCTAAACTTAATCTCTCTGTTTGTTTACTATGTCCTCTTCCACTCCAGAACATCATTCCAACATCATTTTTTGCTTTCCCTCTTACCTCATCATTTTTTTCTTGTGTATTGGCTTATGTTCATTGGCACATAAAATGTTATTTCTCCTATATTTAAAAATATTTTTTAAAACTTTTCTTTGATCTTATTTACTCCCCTAGGCAGCTCCCATTCTGAGCCATGGTTTGAAAATGCTCTTCTAAATTGTAGTCGTCGTTTGCCATTACCAATTCTCTCCTCCAGTTCTTTCTCAAGCTTACCCCAAAGGTTTCCCTCTCCTCTCCTGTAAAATCTCCTTCCTAAAGGTCTCAGTACCATTTCCTATAGTTCATCACATTATTCTCTTTAAAACACTTATCTTGGCATTCTAGGCGATGCTTTCTATAGAATTTCCTCTTATTTTACAAGTGGTTTATTTTCATTCTTGTGCTGAATCTTCCTCTTCTCCTCTACCTCTTATCTTTTGAGTGATTCAAGATTCATGATTTTCTCCTCCTTTATATAACTATACTCTCCTCATTGGCTATTTCACCCAGGTTCATGGTATCATTTTATTTTAATTATTAATTGTGTATACACATGTTTGTAAATTCCAGATCTTATTCCTGCATTCCAGGCAATGTATCCAACAACTTGCTTGAAATCTTCAAGATACTATTTAGTAAATATCTCAAATAAACACACTCAAAAACTAGACTCTCACTTCTTGTCATACTTGTTTCTGTATCTCAGTAAATAGTAAAGTCTTCATCCCTCCAATTGCTCATGACAAAAACTTCAGAGTTATTCTTGACTTTTCCTTTTATCTCCAATCCCACGTGGATTTAATCAGGAAATATTGCTATTTCTATCTTCCAAAAAGAACCAAATTCAACCACTTTATATTACTTCCCTTACTAATATCTTCATTGAAGCCACCATAAACTCTTGCCTAAGTGTTTTCAAAAGCTTCTGAATGATGTTGCTCTTTCCATTAGAGCATGAGATTCCTGTACTGAGAATCTTCTTATATTTCCCTATTGTCTTCAGAATTAACCCTACCATTCTTACAGTGGTCTACAAAATCTTATGTGACATGGCTTCTCTTTCCTTCTGAACTCATCCCTGCTCACCCCTGAACCCCACCCAATCTACCCTATCTCTCTTTAGTCCTTTAGTATTCTCAGGCACAACCCCTCCTGAAGACTTTTGTACCCACTGTTCCCTCTGGAATTCTCTTCCCCTTCACAACCACATGGTTAGTGCATGCTCTCCTCAGTCGATTGCTCAAATGCTACATTTTCAATGCTGCTACCTGGACACCCTATTTCAAAGAGCAGTTTCTCTACCTTGACTCCCCTTAGGCTATTTTTGCATTTGTTCCTTTTCATATGGCACATTGTAGCTTCTGATACATATATTTAAATTAACTCTTTATTATTTGTATTGCATTGTCTATCTTCTCTTTATGAAATACAAACTCCATCAGGGTCATATTTTTTCTTCTAACAGTTTACCTCCATGTTGTATTAGAAGCACTTCAAATAGGGTCTGAGATAGGAAAGAATGATTCAATTAAAATCTGAGGTATGGAATTCATAAAGTGTCTTACATGCTGCAAGTTCTTAATAAATATTTATTTCTTTCTCTCCCTCATCTTCCTATTTATTCCCAGGAAGCATTTTATATTGCCTATGTTACACCTTATACAGATAAAATGTTATTTGGCTACACAGTCCACAACTCTGTCCTCATCTACTGCAGACTACATTTCAGACACAACCCTCTATGCACAATCCTGGCTTGAAGAATTAGAAGGAATTATCCCAGATTTGAAAGATCAGCATTCTGTTTCTTACTTTAAAGTGGGATTTATTGTAGAGAACAGAGTGTCTGTGCAGGGAGTCAAAATTGCAGGGATTAACTCAAAATTGTTTACCACACTCTGCCATGGAAACATTGTGATTTTTAACAACCGTGAGCGTATTTTCAGCTAAAGATAGTGCCTTAGGAATGACTAATAGTTCCGTCTGAACTTCAGCCTCTCTCCCACTCCTTGACTCCCATCTTCCCATTTCTATATTAATAGGTATCTTTTCAATAAAACATCTTAGGCCAACAAATGGCTAAAATAGCATAAATAGTTCAATAGCTCTGTGTACTCTAGTGCCGGTTCTGAGATCCAGGCAGGAATCTGCTTTGAAATGTCAAATTGCATTTGTAGCATTAGCATATTTGAATTTCATTGTATGTGTTTTAGACACAATTTGTTAACAACAGAAAGGGTGTTTCTATTAGTCATAGTGATTTGTAGTCTGACAGTCCCCTGATAACAAATTTTCTTTGGTTCTTGGCACTGGTGTTCTTTTCTACAGTAGCATGTGAAACATGGCATAACTGACTTGTCCAGAAAATTCATAGAAAATTTAGAAAGATAATGGAGCAAAGAGAAGAAAAAAAGCTTAGGTGAATTAAATAGCATCAGCCTAAGTATAGACTAAAGCACATGTTTTATCACCTCCACAGTAAGTATAACCTTGATTATCTGAGGGATGTTTCGTGGAGACAGAAATTTTTGTAATTTTGAATTTTGCAATTCAAAGGGAATGTATGACAAGCTGTCCCCCAAATTAACTTGGCATCTCCTTGGTCATTGGCAACTCTCTGCCTGGGGCAGTGCCCTCTTGCCTTGTGTTTTAGCCTTGCACACAACCCCAGCTTGAGTGTTTTTAAGCAAATAAACCATGTGACATTTTTGTTGGAGAGAGGTTTTATTCATGGGGTCTTGTGATCTGTGTCTTAATCTGATAACAATATAATTTCAGATTTCCCAATTTCAGATATTTTCTCCTTAAATTTATAGAAACTAGGGAAAAGATTTCTCAGGAATGTCATGCATATGATGTGTTTAATAAAAGACTAGCTTACTGTTCCTCTTCTATGGCTGTTCCAAAACCCTCTGGTTAATCTTCTTTGTTAAAAGCACTAATTCATTATCTCGTTTTACCTCTAACAGAGTGGGGATTGGACTTAAATCTGCAGCTTGCACAGATTTATATGGAGGGAAAACAACTACCCATACAACCAACCACATAAACACATACACACAGAGAAGTTCTATATTAAGGGGATGCTGCATAAGCATAATTAATATGTGATAAAATTAGAAGTGCAAGGAAGACAACAGGACTGATTTTCTGTTTAAGTTGAGGAGATAACAGCCTACCTCTTAACCTAGTAATTCCAGAAACTTCTGACTTTCCCTAAATATCTCAAAACATTTTCTCTTTTTTATTGCATATCAGTTTTATTTATTTATTTTATTGTTCAAGTACGAGTGTCTCCATTTTCCCCCCACTCCCACACCCCACCCTCAATCCTACCCCCCTTCCACTTTGTCCATCTGTCCTTTATACATGTTCCTTAATGACCCTTTCCCTTTCTCTTATTTTATCAACTAATACCCTATATCCATGAAAAATAGGCATTAGAGTTAAAATTTTAAAAATGCCTGAAATATATAATCAGTGATTTATATTTATTTGCTTTAGTTGTTCAGTTTAATCCTTTCTGAATTAGGCAGAGATTAGATAGATGAAAGATAGAAAGATAATTTTAATAATATGTGATCTTCTCAAAATTCAGTTTTGGGGGAAAGAATACGGAGGTGATAATAGCTTATAATTGCCTAAAGGGGAAGAAGAAAAGAAAAATTTCCATACAAAAGAAGGCACTGAAATGAAAGTACAGGCAGCAGAAATAAAGTTTGCTCTATCATACTATCTTTTGTAGATCAAGCTTTAATTATTTTCGTATTTATGGATACAAGAACTACTTGAACAATGTTATATCTGAATTGAGTTCAAATATGGAAATCAGAAATCTCTGTCATAATAATGGTGGAATCAACTAAAAAGAAAAAGAAGGCTGGCTATAAAAATGGTGGATATTTAGAGATAAAAGTAACTTTAGAAACAAATCTTTATACTACAAGGATGAAGCTGGATGATTCTCAGGTTATAGGAAAATTTGGGGGTAAGTTCCTGGTTTTCTGAATTCTGAATCTCAAACCTAATTCACTTAGAATAAAAACATACTAATAGATCACATTTGTTTAAAATTAAATCTCAAATTTAATAAATAAAAAAAACTAAAGAAGAGCCAGTGTTAAAATTCAAAGGTTTGTAGCACCATGTTTTTTTATCTGTTTGTATTTTAGTTCCAAATGACTTTTGAAATTTCTAAAATTTATAATGGTGTCAACTAAGGGTATGGGCATGAGATTCGGTCATCCCAACAGTTACTGCAGGATCCTTCTTTCTCTCTATATGTCTCATATCTGAGCTTGAAGTCATCTCTAGATCTCTAGCCCTCTGTTGTAACCATTCTTTTATGGTGTATTTATTAATTCTCAAGCAGAATTTAGAGGAATTATAATGTAGCCAGGACTTGCTAGAATGAAAAATAGAAATAATTATTATTCACTGATTCTTCTTCTACTGATAAAAGTTCACAAATTATAAATGACCTTAGGAAAACTAGTCACTGCTGGATACTGTCAGTGTAACATGGCCTTGGGTTAAAGATCAAATTAAGGTATAGCAGAAAATGTCATGTAGCACTAGCCACCATATGATCGCAAGAAAACCTGAGCAAAGACTTCTTCTCTCAGCCCAGTCAACTCTCCAAACCATGAGACATAGCAATATAATGATAGGTGTTTTAATCCATTAAGTTTTGAAATGATTTATTATATGGCAACAATAGATAAATAGAACTTTAATGACACTTTTTCTTTCTCCAGCCTCACTGGCCACTTCTAATCAGGCCCTTTGGCTTGCTTCTCCATTTTTGCCTGAGTTGTTAATGTTGGAGAGCCTTAGCACTGAGTTTGGTGCTATTTGCTCTTTTCTTGCTTCATGTTCTACTAGCCAATTCATGGCTTTAAATATCTATAGAGGTGACTCCCAGAAAATATATCTTGCCCTAGCCTCTTCAATGAGTTTTCATTTGTATAACCGCTACCTTTTAGATATTACTATTTGAATGTCTAAAATTTACCTTCAAAGAAATATTCTTCCATATTCTTTCCTGTATCAGTAAATTGTACTATCACCCACCCAATTACAAATGATTTCTAAATCTACAAATAATATTTCATCTTGTGCTTCCCCTCAACACCCATGCTATCCAATGCATCAATAAATCCTCCTGACTGCCTTCAGAAGATATTCCAAGTGCTGACACTTTTCTTCACTTCCTCTGCTACCAGTGTGGGCCTGTACCCTACAATTCATTTTCCTTGAGGCAATGAGTGTGCTCTTTAGAAAAATAAAGTAAATGATATGATGTGCTGACACGTGCACCAGCCCATAGTGTCCACGGCATTATAGATGAGATACGAGATAAATTCACAGAGACTATCGAGTGCTGTAGAGGAAAAGGGATGGCACGGCTACCCTCTCAAGGGGAGGGTGCCTTGGAGTCGCCTGGCCACTCTCTCAAGAGGAGAGAGCATCCAGATCCTTCCTTCACAGGTTTTTATTGGCTTTTAATTTGCACAGGAATACAGGTAAAGTTCATTAATCATTGTCAGGCAGTAAGGATCAAACAACAGATAGCATAGAAAGAACTATGAGGGCTTATTCTGAATCAGGGTCTGTTAGCTAAAGGGCTATAAAACTTTGGGAAACAAACTCATTTCCTCCTCAGGCCTTTATCATTTAGTTAAGAGCATTTTTGGCAAAGCAGGTTTCACAGGATTTTACATATCCTTTCTCAGGCCTGATCACCTGGGAAGCCCAGCCTTTCCAGCACAGGGCTGCACCACCCTCTGTCATTGTTTCAGGCTTAAATCAGGCAGAGGAGGCAAGATAGGCAAGAAATTAGGATACTCTCACAGGCAGAATGAGGACTCAGGCTTTGTCAAAGCCAAGGGGTGAGGGTCCATCACCCACTTCTCCATAGTCCCCCAAGTCCTTCCCTGGGGCCTCCACATGATCATGCCTGTCTTAGGCCATTCCCCTCTTGGGGAATCTTACCTGTCATTGGCTAACTGATCAAGCATTGGGGGCCAGTTATGGAAAAGGAGCAGAATCAGTGTTCTTGCCAGGGAGATAAGCTCTGTTTCCTTAGTGGCTTATGGTCCAAAGGTCGCTCACTCAGCCTTAGCCATGGAGGGGTTACAGTTCCTGAAACCAGGTAGGCTGGCTTCCAACAATGTGCTCCTGTTTAAAATCTTCCCTTGGTTTGCAATTGTTATTAACATACAATAAAAATTCAGGAGGCCACTCCTGACTACTCAATATAAAATGACAATCTTCCAATCACTCCTTTGCACAATTTTCTTTTCCATTTCCTTTATAGTACTTATCATAGTCTGGAATTATGTTTCACTTATTATTTATTGTTTTTGCTGTCTTTACTCATTATCTCTTTAAGAGCAGGGACTCTTGTTGGTCTTATTCACTACTTTGTTCTGGTACATAAAAGAATGCCTGGCACAGAATATATATCCTCAACAAATTGTGCTGAATTAAAGAATAAATACTTGGTATTTTTCAAGGGATAAATTGTCCCTGATATGTCCAAGAATTATTTTAGATTTTAAATCTTAAAAAAAGAGTGGTCATATCACACACCCAGTTTCATTCACCTCTTTACTTCATAAATGGGGTTAATATGGACCAGAAATGCTGATCTATTGGTAATGGTATTTGTTAGTTTTCAATGCCTTGTAATAGTACTCTAAACATAGTCAATAATAATATTCACATTTCTAATATGAGAATTTGCATTTGTTTGTCTCAATGTATAAATGAATATATTGATTCAAACTCAGCTTCACTTTGCATTTGGAGTCTTAGAACTAAGATAGCCAGAAATGTCTCTTGGCAGGACCTTGACTAAGTGTCACCATCTCCTCTTTGCAGCAGCTGTGCAGATTTATGTTGTAATGTTATGTACTGCATGCTGACACTCTTTGACTTTTTCTTAATTTTATATATTTTTAGAAAACATTAAATTATTTTGTAGCTTCTGAACTTTGGGATCAAACCATCACTTCAGAGTTTAAGATTTGATGGACTACTGGCTAATACCCTAAAATAGTCAGCAGTCTCTATTTCAAACTTAGTTGTTCAGTAAAGAAAAAATGTCTTTATTGGTACATTGAGGTGATATAAGAAGTATGATCTTTTTTAAAAGGACCAGTTACCCAGAGATTCAAGAAATGTCAGCTTTCTGAAAATTAAAAGGAGAGTTTAGAGGCCACTTCAATTTTTTTCCTAGGTTTTTGGTTCATTTTTTTTCATGAATAATTGATGGCTTTAGGTTGGAAATTCTGGTAAAAGCAAATATGTAATAAAAAAATATATTCATGAAAAGAATATAAGCACCAGAGTGAAACAATAAAAAGCTCAAAACAATATTTTGAAGGGATATAATTGCATATTATGTATATTATGCTGTAGAACTTTTAAATGATCAACTGTATATTTCAATACATACGATTATATATTAGATTACATATTATTTTAAAAAGGTGTAGTCATTTCTACCATTATAATAACCTAATAAAATGCTAGATTCTATTTTCCTTACACTGACTAGGAGAAAATTTATATCAGAAGCTTCCTTGCTCATGGGACTAAATCAAACTAGAGAGGCCAAAGAAATAATTGACATTGTCCAGAACAGAGAGTTAACAAGACTTTCTTAACAACAAGATTAAAATCATTACTACTGAAATATATATAAATGTCAATGAGATTCAATTTTCCAGGATTTTTTTCTTTTTTTTTTCTTCTCTGTTTGAGTAACCAATGAGAATTTTTCTACATGAGGTAATGCTCATCACTCATATTTTATTGGATGAATAAATGTTGTGCTGGGTCTGACTGGAGAATCTTGCTGTGGGACACTCTCCAGCCACTGCTACACCTTTCATTTTGTAGCCAGTATGGTCAATTGGATTACACTGTTTTTAAATAGTCAATTATTTTTTTCTACCTTTCCTCTTGACAAATAATTTGATGTCAAAGACAAATGCCTTCTGTTGTTTAGCCAGAGTATTGCAAAATGGAATTTTTACTGACATTTCAATATCTCCTTGTCTTTTTCACTACCGCTTAGAGCACTAGCAGATCACTGAGTCTATGGGCTCAAATACATTATTGTTTTTTAAACTTAATTTATAGTTTAATAAATGAGACAGATTTATTTATGGCCTGGATTTATTTTAGTAAGTTTTGTTGTTGTTTTTGAAGTGGTTTTCTTACCTTTTTTTTTAATGTGAGGTTTTAATTCACAGCGATTCTCATGTTTTTTAACAAAAGTCACAAAAATATATGTTATGCTGCCCTTAAGCACTGTTATTTTTCATAAAAATGGATTATGTATGTATATAGCTTGTCACCATTATGTGTTATCTTCAATTTATGAGCCAGAGAGAAAAATTGACTTTGGATTCATGGATATTAAATGAGATTTTAGATTCATTACACTTCCTAGTTACATTCCAAGAAAAAGTATTCATTTTGTTATCAATAGTACGTGGGAATAAAAATGAAGTTGTGTGTTTTGCATCCAGTTTCAGCCATTTTGTAAAAAATTGAAGCTCATTGAAATAATTTCTAATGCATATTGTTTTGGGAATTGTCACTACTCTTCTTAAACAGAAAAAAAATAACTGAATAAATAGAAAAATACATAACATGTGAATAGATCTTATAAATTATGGAAACACACCAGGATGGAAGAGAAACAGAATGTAGGAATTAAGGAAAAAACTTAGAAACTAAAAGAATTACTTATCTTTTCCATGTATTATATCACAGATAGTAGGAAAATGTCATTTTCCTTCATATCTACTTTTTCTAAGTCCCAGTAGTCCAGAGTCTACCAGATCAAAAATTATTGTGTAGTCAAGAGGTATGCATTTTGAGGGTGCATTAAAGTACTGGGTACATAGAACATCATATATGACATCTCAAAACTTGAAAACATCACATCTTCTAGTATGTACTGCACAGACTCTGATAATATTTATCTTTATGTTCTGTTTTGATATGAACCAACTTTAATTTAGTCCTTGTGGTGTTAGAAAGGACTCTTAGAACACCCAGTATGTAATAGAACAAAGTATCTCACAGTGAGGTAGTTCTGCTGAATATTATTACTGGAATTTGGGATTAGAAATATTAAAACTTTTCTACCGCAAACTTAGAAAAGTTCTTTCATTTTACATATAATTCTAAGGTAAATTATCAACTAATAAAAAAACTAGAATTAAATGCAGACTATAAAGGATGTACTCCTCCCATCCAAATTAAACATGCTGTACATCCTATGATTTTTTTGTGTTCTAGCAATGTTCATTTTTTAAACTTTTATTGTATTTTCCATTACCATTTAACATCCTTGTACATCCTTCCCTGCTGCAATCACCACACTGTTGTCCATATTCATGAGTCCTTTTTCCTCTTTTCTCAGCCCTTCAATCCCTAACCTTTCCCAAACTAGCTGTCATCCTGCTCTCTATTTATGAGTCTGTCTCTGATTTGCTTCTTACCTCAGTTTGTTCACTCGATTTCACATTTGAGTGAAATCATATGTTATCTGTCTTTCTCTGACTGGTTTATTTTGCTTAGCAAATGTTCTCCAGGACCATCCATGCTGTTGCAAAAGGTAATTTTCCTCCTTTTTTATAGCTGAGTAGTATTCCATTGTGTAAATGTTCAACAGTTGTTTTATCCACTCATTTACTGATGCACACTTGGGCTACTTCCATATCTCGGTGATTTTAAATAATGCTGCAGTAAACATAGAGGTGCTATGTTCTTTTGAATTAGCTTTTTGGATTTCTTTGGATGTAGAAGTGAGATTGCTGGGTCAAAAGGCAGATACATTTTTAATTAATTAAAGTATCTCCATACTCATTCCACAGTGGCTGCACAAGTTTACTTTCCCACCAACAGTGCAAAAAGCTTCCATTTTCTCAACATCCTTACTAGAAGTAGTTTGTTGATTCATTGATGATAGCCATTCTGACAGGTTTGGGGTGATATCTCATTGTGGTTTTAATTCTCATTTCTCTGATGATTAGTGATATTTTCACATGTCTATTGGCCATCTGTATGTCCTCTTTGGAGAAGTGCCTATTTAGGTCCTTTGTCCACTTTTAGTCATATTGGGTTTTTTTGCTTGTCTGTTTGTTTTTTGGTGTTGAGTTTTGTAAGTTCTTTATAAATTTTGGAAGTGACCACTTATTGGCAAATATGTTCTCCTATTCTGTGGGTTGTCTTTTTATTTTGTTGATGATTTCCTTTGCTGTGCAAAAACCTTTTAGTTTGATGTAGTACCCTTTGTTTATATTTTTCTTTTGTTTCCCTTGCCTGGGAAGATATATCAGACAAAATATTGCTATGAGCAAAGTCTGAAATTTTACTGCCTATGTTTTCTTCTAGAATTTTTATGGCATTGAGTCTAACATTTAAGTCTTTCATCCATTTTTAATTTATTCTTGTGTGTGGTATAAGGGGGTGGCCTACTTTCATTTTTTCTGCACATATCTGTCCAATTTTTCCAACACAATTTATTGGATAAACTGCCTTTAGCCCATTGTATGTGCATGTTTCCTTTGTTGACTATTAATTGACTCTAGAGGTGTGGATTTATTTCTGGGCTCTCTGTTCTGTCCCATTAATGCATGTGTTTGTTTTTGTGCCAGCAACATGATGTTTGGATTACTATGGCCTTATAGTAAAGTTTCATATTGGGTAGCTTTATTCCTCCAACTTTGTTCTTCCTCAGGGTTGCTGTTGCTATCAAATAAAGAGTTTTACATAAATTTTTGAAACATTTGTTCTAGTTCTGTGAAACTTTCACATTGGAACTTCATTGAAATTGTGTTCTATAGATTGGGTTTGGGTAACATGGACATTTTAGTAATGTTAATTATTCCTATCCATAAATACTGTGTGTGCTTCCATTTATTTGTATTTTCTTCAATTTCTATCTTCAATATTTTACAATTTTCCAAGTAAAGGTCTTTTACATTCTTGGTTATATTTATTCCTATTTCTAGGTATTTAATTCTTTTTGAAGCAACTGAGAATGGGATCACTTTCCTAATTTCCCTTTCTGTTCATTATTGGCATATAAAAATAGAACTGATTTCTAGATATTAATTTTGTATCCTGCTACTTTGCTGAACTCATTTACAGCCTTGTAGTCTTTTGGTGGAATCTTTGGGGTTCTCTGTGTATAGTGTCATGTCATCTGCAGATAAAGAGTTTAACTTCTTCCTTTCCCATTTGGATGCCTTATGCCTTATTGTCTGATTGCTATGGCTAGCACTTCCAGTACTCTGTTGATTAAGAGAGATGAAAGTGGTCATCCCTGTCTTATTCCTGATTTGAGGAGAGTATTGTAGTTTTTCCCATTGAGTCTGATGCTGACAGTGGTTTTGCCACATATGGCCTTTATTATGTTTAGCTTTGTTCCCTCTACTCTCACTTTGCTGAGTTTTTATCATAAATGAGAGCTGGATTTTATCAATTGCTTTTTCTGCATCTATTAATATGACCATGTGTTTTTATACTTTATTTTGATTATATGTTGAATCATATTTATTGATTTTGCAAATGTTGTGCTAAACTTGCATTCCCTAAATAAATCTGACTTGACCATGGTGTATGATCTTTTTATGTATTGCTGTATTTAATTTGTTACTATTTTGTTAAGGATTTTAGCATCTATGATCATCAAGGATATTGGACTGTAATTTTATCTTGTAGTGTCTTTATCTGGTTTTGGAATTAGGATAATGCTGCCTTCATAAAATGAGCTTGGTAGATTTCCCTCCTCTTGATTTTGTTTTGTTTTGTTTTGTTTTTTACATAGTTTGAGAAGGAGGTGTCTTAGTTCTTCCTGGAATATTTGGAAAATTAACCTGTGAGCCATCAGGTCCAAGTTTGGTTGTTCTTGTTGTTGTTGTTGTTGGGAGTTTTTTTATTAATGCTTTATTTTCACTAGGTATATAATCTACCTATTCATAGTCTCTGATTCTTCCTGATTTTGTTTTGGAAGATTGTATGTTTCTAGGAATTTATCCACTTTGTCTATGTTTTTCAATTTGTTGGCATGTAGTTCATAATATTTTCTTACAATCCTTTGTATTTCTTGGTATTAGTTGTTATTTCTCCTCTTTCATTCCTGATTTCATTTATTTGGGTCCTCTCTCTTTTGTCTTGATTAATCTGGTTAAAGGTTTGTCAATCTTGTTTATCTTTTCAAAGAACCAGTACTTGGATTCCTTGATCTTTTTTTCACTTTTTTACACTCTACTTCATTTATATCTACTCTGATCTTTTTTATATGCTTTCTTTTACTCACTTTAGGCTTTGTTTGTCATTCTTTTTCAAGTTCCTTTAAGTGTAAAGATAGATTGTTTATTTGAGCCTTTTCTTTTCTTTCTTTCTTTCTTTTTTTGAGATAGACCTGTAATGCTATGAATTTCTCTCTTAGGATTGCTTTCCCAGTGTCCCACACATTTTTGATTGTTGTGTCTTCATTATCATTTGTTTCAAGCTATCTTTTGATTTCTTCTTTGATCTCATTGTTGACCCTTCATTTTTTAATAACCTGTTTTTTAGCATCCAGTTTTTTTTGTATTTTGCAGTGTTCAGATTGATTGATTTCTTCTGATTGATTTCTACTTTCATAGTGTGGAAATTGGAGAAAATGCTTGTTATGATTTCAATCTTCTTAAATTTACTGAGACTTGCTTTATGTCCTAATGTGTGGTCTGTTTTAGGAAACATTCCATGTACACTTGAAAAGTGTGTATATTCTGCTGTTTTGTGACCATGCTCTGAAGATATCAATTATATCCATTGGATCCAGTGTGTCGTAAGGGCATTGTTTCCTTGTTGATTTTGTGCCTGGAAGATCTATCCATTATAGTCAATAGGGTGATAAAATCCTCTACTATGACTGTACTTCTGTCAATCTCTCCTTTTATATCCATCAAGATTTACCTGACATATTTAAGTGCTTCTGTGTTGGGTGCACAAATGTTTACTAGGGTTTTTATCTTCTCGTTGAATTGTTACCTTTATCATTATGTAGTGTCCTCTTTGTCTCTTATTATAGCCTTGGTTTTAAAGTTGATTTTTTCAGATAAATATTGCTACCACAGCTTTTTCCCCCTTTCCATTTGCATGAAATATCTCTTCACCCTTTTACTTTTACTCTTTGTGTACCTCCCAATCTGAGGTGTGTTTTTTGGAAGCAGCATATATATGACTCTTATTCTCTTATTCATTCAGCTACCCTATGTCTTTTGGTGGGAGCATTTAAGTCGTTTACATTTAAGGTGATTATTAATAGATACATATTTAGTGTCATTTTATTGTTAGACTATTTTCCTCTATTTTTTTTCTCCTTAAAGCAAGCCCTTTAACATTTGTTGTAGTGCTTATTTGATATTAACAAACTCCCTTAGCTTTTTCTTGTCTGGGATGCTCCTTATTTCTCCTTTGTTTTTAAAATGATAGCCTCACTGAGTAAAGTAGCCTTGGTTATAGGTCCTTGCTCTTCACCACCTTGAATATTTCACACCATTCCCTTTTGGCCTGAAATGTTTCTGTTGAAAAATCAGATGACAGTCTAATAGGTGCTTCCTTGCATGTAACTACCTGCTTTTCTCTTGCAGCTTTTAGGATTCTCTCCTTGTCTTTAAACCTTGCTATTTTAACTATGATGTGTCTTTGTGTAGGCCTCTTTGGATACAGCTTCTCAGGCACTTGAGTTTCCTAGACTAGTAAGTCTTTCTCCTTTACTGGATTAGAAAAGGTTTTGATCATTATTTCTTCAAATAGGTTCTCGATCCTTTTCTCACTTTCTTCTTCTTCTGGTATTCCTGTCATGTGTATGTTGTTATGTATGCTTCATGTGGTCTCAAATGTTTCTTAAACTTTCCTCATTCTTTCCATTTTTTTTCTTTCACTGTTCTGCTTGGGTGTATTTCTCTACCTTGTCTTCCAAATCACTGATTTGATCCTCTTATTCATCAACCCATTGCTTATTCCTTCCAGTATGTAATTTATTTTAGATATTGAATTCTTATTTCTGACTGGCCCTTTTTTATGATTTCTATGTCTTTTTCATGCTGTTGAGTATTCTTATAATCATTACTCTAAATTCTATATTGGATAAATTACTGTTTTTCTTTTTATTTAGTTCTTCTGGAGTATTCTCTTGTTCTTTCATTTCAGGCCTGTTTCTTTGTTTCTCATTTTGGCTGCCTCTTTGTATTTGTTTCTATGTATCATGTAGATCTGCAAAGGCTCTGGTTCAGACCTATGTCAGACTCTGCCCATGACTGAACCTGGGCAGCTTGTGGAAGCTGTTAGTGATCCACAGCTTGTGGCTCCATCTGCTGGGCCTGTTTATATGCAAACAGAACCAGGCTGCACACCTAGGCTGGCTTTCACCAGCACTGGGCTTACATGAGGCTCAGCTAATGAGTCAGAGCTCCCAAGGCCCACCTTAGTTTTTCAATCTACTCACTTTTATATCCTCAAGCTATACTCAGCAGCCTTGCTTCAGCTCCACAGGGTAGGTAGAGTAATTCTTGTGGGTGGGGCTATTGCTTCCCCTAAGACTGATGACACTTGGAGGGGAGTGGTCTGCTTAAGAGAGATGGCTTCCACATACCAGGAATGACTCAATACAGGGATTCTGGTGGCTGTTCCTTCAGTTTTCTCTCCAAAGCCACCAGCACCTGACTCTCCTCATGCATCTCTAGTCAATCTGCCCTTCCTTTGCCAGAGTCCAAGGTACATGGGTTCAAACAGAATATTGTGCATTGGCCCTTTAAGAGGGTCTCTGATTCTCAAGTTTTATCTCCCTGATGGACAGAAATCTGGTTGCTTTTCATAGCTGGATATTATCTGGTTTCCTTTCCCAGCTGTGGTGTGGTAGGCTGGAAAGCCAAGCTTAGGGTTTAGACCCCAAACTTCTCAGGGAGAACCTGTAGCCACTGAAATATGCCTCTGAATATTCAGCTGCCACCCATGAAAGCCCAGCCAGCCCTCTCACACCTCCTCTGCATTCCCTACCAGTCATATTTTTGTGAAGTGGTTTCTTCCTTATATCCTTGGTTATAAGGCTTCTCTACAGCTAGTGTTCAATTGGTTATTCAGGATGACATCTCTACAGTTTAGTTGTAATTTCAGTTTGGTCCTGGAAGTTTTGTACAGCTTCCACTTAATTCCTCCACCATCTTGGATCTCTCCTGTACCTCCTAAGGTTCTTACTTTGAAGATTATATTTGTTTCTTTCCTGTGTTTCCTGGATAAATGATTTCAGTTTCATCAATAGTGGTTTATGTTATTTAATATTTTATATTTTGGAATACCATTATTAATATACAATATGATGATTCAAGTATCTGATTATCCAAAAAGTAATATAGAAGGTAACCTTTGTGACTTGAAAATTTGATTAGAAAATAACTCCATCTGAGGTGGTTTTACTCAGGCAAAACTGCTATGAAAGGAGCACATTTTACATATGCTTTTAAAAATATATAAATTCTGGATGAAAGAGCAAAGAAACACTGCATTTCAAACACTTTATAAGAGTTTGAATTTTCCATATGTGCTGAGGTTAATGCTAGTTAACTTGATACATTCAAAGAAGCAGCAGCTTAGTATAGCTGTTGGGCAAAAGTATTGAACTCTGGCATATCTCCATCAGTTGAACTTCATCACACACAGTTAATCTAAAATAAGAACCATACTAAGTAGTTTGGATGGTGTGGGTGCCAATATTAATGTTCTGCTTAGGAACCACTGCCCTGTGTAAAGTCAAAAGCACCAATTTTTTTTCTGATCTTTAAGCCACTGTTAATTTTTGTCTTTTAATGAAAACATCATTTGCCATTCTCATTCTTAGGTTTTGTTTTCCTAGGCCAAATGTAAGATGGAAGCATAAACCATTGTGGTCAAAGACTTTCATTGATTCACTTACCAGAAACAAGTTTTTACATTTTTAGATAAATAGAATAAATAATGTTTTTCCTGCAGAAGCTATTTTGTTGAACTCTTGTTCTCATCAGTTACATACTGTATAAAGATGATGATATAAAGCAATTGAGCTAATTGAGTTTTTAAATAAACTTTTTATTTTAGAATGGCTTTATATTTACAGAAACATTATAAAGATAGTACAGAGAATTCCCATATACCCAACAATTCGTTTTCTTAAGTGCGGGCTGCACATAATGGCTTCCTTCCCAAGAGTACATTATGAAAAGATAGGAGGGGGAAGAACAACTTTTTAATGGAGAAATATGACAAATGCTACCTGAACTGGGTCAACATCTACCAATAATATAAATCCTTGGTATGATATGATGAAAATAGCACTTTATGGCAGTGGTTTTCCTCTCAAAAACCCATATCCTTAGTCTTATCATGAGAAAAACATCTACAAACACCTGATCAACACTCTTCAAAACTGTCAAAGTCATTAGAAAAATAAGGAAAGTCTAAGAGTTTGTCACAGCCAAGAAAAAGGAGCCTCAGGTGACAAGAACAATACATGTGACAAAATTTCCTGGATGGAATCTTGGTACAGAAACAGAAATCTGAATCATAGTAGTGCTTGTCTACACTGTAAAATCACTCTTTTTCTTCTGCCCTCCATACTGTACCCTTTGGAAGAAAGTCACTATCTGTAGCCAATAAGTAGTGGGGAGGAGTTATGCTTCAAATTCTTGAAGATGGGATATCTACATAAATTATTTGGAAGTCTTTTACAGGGTACATTTATTTATTTATTTATTTACTTTCTTATTTATTGTTATAAAATACTATTATTTTATTTTGTTAGTAAAATTGCTTCAGCTTCAGCCACTGGGAACTATTTCACTTGGCTCCTGTATTCCTTTGACAAACCTCATCAACGTAAGTTGTTTTTTGTTTTATTTTTTTGAGCCTATCCTCACTTTGTGACATTAACGTTAAAGACACTCCAAGTTTATCTTGTATTTCTTTGTACTTCATTTCTAGAATCAGCCATTTCTTTAAGGATCTTTGGTTCCTTTTACTAGAGAATGGTGTTAGAAATCAAGATCTGGGATCTGGATGTGCTCATTGCTATTGGAGTGTAGTTGTCTAAGATAGAGCTGCTTTTTAAAGCACAGCAGTATAATGCTACTCAGTAGGTCTTCTTCATTAAAGTACTCACTTTGAGTTTTCTACAATTACTCCAACTATTGTATATTTTTTCAAATCCAAATCAGAAATTGTAATTTAGACCATTTGCAAATAATACCAAAGTATTTTTAAATAATACAAAAAACATTGCTGTTATTTTTTAATAACTTTCCTCTACTTAAACAATAATAGTCTTAGGAAGACTAATGATTCAAAACATCAAACCAAGTCAGGAATAAAATTGTTCACATTACTGTTCAATGCAAAGTCCATTACTCTAAAAACATTTTCCTAAATATGGGTTTTAAAAAGGTAAAATATATTCTCATTGGATTACTGGTAATTTTACCTTTCCTAGCTGGTTACTTTGAAGGTGGCCACAATGTGCATGCATGTTTAGGAAGCTGTCTAGTCAACAAACAGATTGGTTGGAGTTAGGTCATTTTTTCTTGGTAGGATCGGAAATTTTATTTCCCTATTGGATTGACTAGGCCAGTCTACACTTAAGGACATTATATGATTATCAGATATTCAAGTAAGGTGGTTATAATAGTCAAGTTGAATATTATTGAGGTCTTCAAAACAGCCAGGGGATGGTTGCCATGGGATGAAGTAGTAGATAGGGTGTTAAATTGTGGAGATTTAAGACGTGCTGAATCAGTTCAACTTTAGGAGTAATAAGGCAGGCTTTATAGTTAGAGATGGTAATCTATAACCAATGGACCAAATAGAAGAGATTGCCTTCTGGGGACTATATGATCTGAGTGGAAAAACCATTCCTTCCAAATATGATTTTATAAAAGACTATATAAAATTTCCCCTAAACGATTCAGTCTGACTCTAGAGTGAGTGGATGTATTAAGTAATTGCCAAAGTCACCTCCTATTCTATGTTTTGCTTTAGCAGAAAGCCTAGTATTTGAATAGACTAGGTTGGGGTTGTTATTCTAAGGTAAACCAAAGGCTGCATTCTGGATCTCATTTCAATTTTTCCTTGTTCTAACTTTGTCCCTAGATTCTGTGAACACCATCCTGAATGTAATGAAAGATAATTATTCCAATAAGACCAATTTATTCAATAACCTATTTATAAAGATCCTTGAAAAGATAACTGACTGGGCCAGTGCTCAGCATGGAAATTTATAATCTATTTATAAAAGATCCTTGAGAAAAGAACTGACTGGGCTGGGACTCAACATGGAAATAGGTCCAGGTCTGTCTCAGCTGGATTTCATAGTAAAATGCAATCATATATATTTTTTTAAACTTGAAGGAAAAAAAATTGCAGAGCAAGAATTCAATCAGAGCAGGGAAACAGAAAATAAAAAAAAAGACAGGCTTTTCTTGATTTCCCATTATGTTCAAAATTCTTTGCATGGCTTCAGCTTTACTTCCAAGGCCTTACTCCTTCAGTAACTGTATCAGCATATGAGAGGAAAATGAGGAGACCGATGGAAACTCAACTGAAAGCTTTTAGGTGCCTTTACATGCCTTCACGTGGAAACTTAAAACTATGGCAGCACTTGAAGGTCCAAGCCCAGGGAAAGTTTTTTTCTATTTGTTTGCCTAGAAACTTTTATCTCAATGTTTGTGATAGCATGTATAATATGGGCTAATTGGTATAGTGCTTTGTTATTTATAAGTAGCATGCACTATTGGGGCTGAAAATCTGTAAGTTGAATAGCAGCACAAGTTTATCAGTGTAAAGGTATTGGATTACTAAGCATTTAAAATTAATAAATAAAACATTCCTCTGTAACTAAATTGAAAAAAGCCTATGTTTGAGTGATAGTGAAACAAACTAATTTCTTAAGTCAGTACCATGAGTTAATGAGGAAGAAAACCAAATGCATCTGCATTAGAAAGCACATCAGGATCACAAAATCCAATTAGTCCAATTCGTGGAGTGGGTGAGGGGATTGATGTGAATGGAAAAAAAAACAGTGAAAACAATTGATTAGAAAATGTAATGAGGAAATAACTCCATGTGTATTATCAACTAAAAATACTAAACAACGGGGAATTAACCAAAACTCTACAGAACATATGTGAAGAAACTATAAAATTTATTGATGTATTAAAATTTTTAACTAAAAGGAGATCTATATCATGTTTTTACATGGGAATGCTAAATACTTTAATAATGGTATTTCATTCTCATTTATTAAATAGCTTTAAAATAATTCTATATACACTCATAACACAATTTCTCTTATAAAATTACAAACTGTTTTAAATATTTAATGGAAATTATAAGTGGGCAAGGTTTTCCAAGACAGTTTTGTTTTTTAATGAAGAATAAAGAGGTATAACCACATATAGGAATATATAATAAAACTTGACAATTAATAAGTAGAACTATAGTAAAAAACATACAAAATAGTACAAGTGAAGAGGTGTCCTCAATACAGACACTTATATTTAAAATAATGCAATATATCATAAAATTGTCATTTTAAGTCAATAGTGTGAGGGAGGATTATTCAGTTAAAAAACTATTCAATATTAGAAGACATTACCAAAAAGTTAGAAATCAATGTCATAACATACTAATATATCTATTAAAAAATCATCAGGTAAATATAAACAGGAAATACTTTTTCTAAGCATCAATACCTATTTAAAAAATCATCCTCGCTTGTTTGTTTTGTTAATTAGGTTCCACTTAAAAAAGAGTAGGTTCCAGGGTGAGAGACAGGGATAGGTGGTGTTAGGGGGGATGGGGGTTGATAATGGAGACAACTGTACTTAAACAACAATAAGAAAATGTTTTAAAAATCATCCTAGGGAAAGATTATTGTGTTGAAAACAACATAAATTTAATTTTTAAAAAAGTATATTGAATTAAATGATACATATAAACTTGGCTAAATATTAATATATTGATAATAAAGGTACCAGTATAAAATTATAAAAGAATTTGATTGAGCATTTATTGGAATGTGAGCTTCATGAAGAGAGAAATTCTTATGTCTCATTCACTGGAGGGGGTACTGAATAATTAAATTAAGCAGTGAGTAAATACAAATAATCACCAAATACAAGAAAAATAAGGGGTCCATTTACTAATAACCAAACAAATGATAGTTACATGATACTCTAGAACATTAAAGCATAAATATGCAAAATAAAATCACAGTTATTTAGTAATTGCAAGAATGTTATGGCCATAACTGACTCACATTGAAAACACACAAGTGCCCATCAATAAATAAATGGATAAAAAAACTGTGGTACATTTACATATGGAATACTATGCAGCAAAAGGAAAGAATGAACTCCTACCCTTTGCACCTGCATGGATGGAACTGGATAGCATTACGTTAAATGATATAAGCCAGGTGGTAAAAGACAAATACCATATGATCTCACCTATAAGTGTAACCTAATGATAAAACAAACAAGCAAGCAAAACAGAAACAGACACGTGGAGATAAAGAACAAATTGACAGTAACTAGAGGGGACAGGCAAGGGGGATAACAAGGAAGGAAGGGGAAAGGTCATCAAGGAACATGTATAAAGGACTCATGGACAAAGACAATGCAGGGTAGGATTGAAAGTGGTAAGTGGGGGTGGGTATGGCAGGGGGAGACTAATGGGGGAAAAATGGGGACAACTGTTAATTGAACAATAATAAAAAGAAACATACAGTCTTAAATGTGCATATTAATTAATAAGTAATTTTACAACCTGAAATTCATGCAGATAAATTTGTACTCTTGGTCCACTGGTTTGGTTATTCTAATTGTCCTATTTAACAATCACCTCCTATCTGCAGTTGCATTCATTTGAATGATTTTATAAACCTATATTTTTTCTTCTGCATATTGATAAGAGCTTTAGTTTCTTAAATGATTTCATTTTTAAATTTTTATTTTATTTTTGAAATATTTTAAAATAGAAATTTTCAGTTTGAAATTTTCTTTTTTAAAAGATTTTATTTACTTATTTATTTATGGGGGAGGGAGAAAGAGAGGGAAACATCAATGTGCGGTTGCTTCTTGAGCACCCCCTATTGGGGACCTGGCCTGCAAGCAACCCAGGCATGCACCCTGACTGGGAACTGAACCGGTGACCCTTTGTTTTGCAGTCCAGCACTCAATCCACTGAGCCACACCAGCCAGGTCTCAGTTTGAAAATTTTCAATATGAAACATGAAAATTCGTTAATGCAATGAGGAAAGGTGTCATCTAATAATAAAAAGAACTTAGATGGTATAAGATATCTGTGATGCCAAATGACCTTCTAATGTTTCATACATATGTTGATTTGTAGTAAGTCTAAAACAGTAAAGTGGTGGAAGAAAATTATCAAAAGACAAAATATAAGCAAGAACACAAAATATTTACTATTAGGTACTAATATGTTTGTAATACAAATGGATTAATCACTTGATTTCTGTCTTGGCATAGATGCAAAGATTTGTTAGTGTAAATAGGACTCTTGTTCTAACTTTGACTATGTGGATTACTTTCTGATAATAATTATAGCATCTGAAGTATGGAGGGGGAATAAAGATGACTAAGGACTAACTTTAGGAGCTTAATCTTAAAGAAAGACTGTGATTAGTATTTTCCATTAAATTAAAAAATTTGAAAACAAGTTAATTATTTTGGCTGCCTAACTCAAAATTACAAAAATGTTTTGGAAGAGGATATTGTGTATTTGCTGTTATTCAAAGTTATTTTACTGTGTACATCAAATACCGTCTATAAAAATATTATTTGTTCCCTTCATTTAGGTTGCATATATTGAGGTTGTATCTTTCTGGGTCTGAGCATGTAAGAAAGGACAAGATCATCTTTTTAATCGACTTTATTTAGATATTATTTACATGCAAAAATTTACATATTTAAGTGTTCAATGAGTTTAAAAATATATATACCCATGCATCCACCTGTATACCTCTACTTTATATATAGTCTTTTCTGTGTGTATATAGTTCTCTGAGTTTAAATGTCCATATAGACTCATGTAATCATCATCACAATCATGATAGTGAACACTTCCATAACCTGAAAAAAAATTTCTTTGTGATGCCCTTTGTAGTCAATGCCTCTCTTTTTATCCAGTCCCGTGGTTAACCCACTCTATCAATCCCCAGTTCATCCTATGTCATTTTTATAGGCATGGGCACTGTTCTGATTCAGAAGGGGTAGAATTTACAAAAAGTCTTTCTCCATTTATTAAACTCTTCTTTCCAAAGAAAACTTTTACCTCTTAAAATTTATTATAATTGCATGAAAAATTGCACAGTATCCTGCAGACAAGCAATTCTTTTACTGAATATAAGAAGCAAATACTTTTGGAAACTAGTCCTACACTTGAAAACATATGGTACACCATCTGTGAAGCTATATTTTGGAAACCATGATGCCAGATGAAAAGAAAAATGGTCAGATATTGACCTTTAGTCAGCATTTTATCCAAGGGCTTCAAAGAAATTTACCAGTAGAAACTATTAATCTTTACAAAAGGCAAGGTAAAGATAACAATGAATTCTAAAATCCCTGAACACATCAGAACTAAATCACATGAGTCTGTTGAACCACCCATTTAAATTTATCTCTTAGCAGAATCAGATTTCTCCGAAATGAAATAGATCTTCTAGTTATCTGTATTTGTTTGTTTCTGGGAAGAAGGGAAACATCAATTGAATTCCATATCATGATGATCTCTGAAACTTGAATGAATATATGCTATAATCCTGATTTCCCTTCTTGGGAGATGATGTGTCTCTGGGTCTGTAAGCAGAGTAGGAGCTTCCTAGGTATCTGTTTTGCATTTCAGTTCATTATAGTCACTGGAAGACATTAGTGACTTCTAACAGCTATTTTGAATTGATTGTTTTTCTATTTGCATACACTATCCTATGAGTTCTTATATTACACAATTTATGTTTGGGTTCATTAAAGGATGAAATCTTATTGTAGACATGTATGTCCTGAACTCAAGTTTAGTTCTTATAAGAGGAATCTAATGAAAAAAATAAACCAATGAGCAAAAGAGAACCAAGGATATTGAAACAGGGAACAGACTGACAGCTGCCACAGGAAAAAGGGAGGGAGGAAGGGCAGAAAGAAGGGGAAGTGATTATGTAAAAGAAAATTGACAATTCTACTTGCTGAATCTCTCTACAAGACATCAGTGACTATTCAAGGTGTCTATAGCTTCAAAGAACATGTAGGAATGACCCATGGATGTGGACAATAGTGTGGGGATGGACTGTGGGAGCAGAGGTGGGCTGGATGGAGGAGGGCAAAGGGGAAAAAACTGGGACAACTGTAATAAAATAAACAAGAATAAAAAAATGACAGAAGAGAGGAAATGCTTTTCCTATTCCAGTAGCTCATTTATTTCTCTTTGTTGCCATGCTCTTCGAGTCTCTAACAAGTAAATTGCCACACAAAGAAAGATCTAAATATCTATGCTCATGGATGACAGTTTCATCTGACCCTGCCACAGATCCTTTTGTGACTCACAGAGATTTCCAGAGATTTCCAGCAATAAATAAATTTTCATTGCATTATTGGGGCAACATCAGTTAATGTAATTATATATTAACGAGCAAGTGGTAGAAAATGGCCAGCAAAGTCATGTCCTTTGCAAAGTATACTTGGAACATGCCATCTGTTCCCTACTGCCTATTCTTTCTAATAGTCATCAAAAAAGCTATAGACACCTTGAATAGTCACTGACATCTTGTAGAGAGATTCAGCAAGCAGAATTGTCAATTTACTTTTACATCAGTCATATAGGTGAATATATTGTAGAGGCACTAGATACATTTTTTTTCTAACCTCCATTAGATGTCTTTATAGTTAGCTACTATTAATCTTTTGTTACCCCAGGAATGCTTCCCCATTAGTCAACTACCAGCATGGTGCAAGGTATCAGTAGGAAGGGAAATCTTGAAGGTGGGTGACAAATACAAGCCCAATTTTCATTTCAATCTACCTAAATATTAAATCGCTCTTTATAAAAATAAAATTTAAAATTATTGTTGTTATCATTATTCTTAATATTATTATTGTTTACTGTTATCAATTGTCTCTAAAAGTTAATTTCACTTGTTCTAGCAGTTGCTCCACTGGAAATTATTTACTTTACAGTGATGGGGGTAAAAATATCCAGGAAACACCTGTAAATTGCAGAGCAACACTGAATAATTTCTTGCCCATAGAGTTTATTTTTGTTACCTTATCTTTCTTCTCTATAAAATTTAATATATAATGTGCCCTGATTTTTGGAAACACATAAATTAGGTTGTATGTTTCTATTAGTTCCAGTTTCTATTATGTTCATTTTGGCAACATTAAGCTGTCAGTCTAATAAAAATATGTTATGCTTATATACCTCTAAAGTCTTCATGATAAGGGAGTGATTGTATCTAGTTGTATTGGCTCACCCTGAATATAATATTATTTTTCTAATCTTCATTTTTTGATTTTGTAATTAATGACATAATCTAACACAATATATATTTCATAAAAATTTCATTGCAATTTTGAGGGATAAGTGATTTAATTGGGAGCTCCCCATAATAATTTTATCCACCTATCTAAAAATATCTCCTATAATTTTAATTAAAGTATGTTATGTTATGAGACCAAAAGGAGACATGGCAATGCCAATCTGTTTTCTGGTCCACTATTCACCAGCAATGCTGTCCACATCACCAAAGATCTTGTTGTAAACCATTCAAATAATGTTTTTAGTCCCCATATTGCCTTACCATTCCCTCCATCATGAGACTCTTGGCCTGTGGCTTTCTTGATATACTTTCTTAGGTGACTTGGCCAGTGTCTTCTCTTCTACCAGATCCTTTAATGTTCATATTGCTCTGTCTCTACACATTTGCATTCTTCTCTTATCCTAATATATCTCAGCCAATCCCTAATCTTTCAATTACTATTTCTGTGTCAATTTATTTCAGATTTGTTCCTTTGAATGTTACTCTATCCCTGAGCACTATACATACAGATTAGGTACATAGTATTCTGTTTTTCAATAAGGAGTGAATTGTGAATAATGCTGCCATGAACATTGTAGTGCAGATACCTCTTCAAGATTTTAATTTTATTTCCTTTGGATATAAACACACAATCACCCATATAATGTGTGTATATGCAGAAGTGGGACTGTGGGATCCTATGGTAGCTCTGTTTTTAATTGTTTGAGAAAAGTTTATACTGTTTTTTGCAGTACCTGTGCCAATTTATGTTCCCATCAAGAATGCACAAAGGTTCTCTCTTCTCCACATGCTTGACAGACAACATTTTTTATCTCTTGTATTTTGAATCATAGCTGTTCTAACAGGTGTGAGGTAATATTTCACTGTGGTTTTAGTTTACATTTCCCTGATGATGAGTGATGCTGTGCACCTTTTCATATATCTGTTGGCCACCTGGGTCTTTTTTTTAATGTCTGTTCAGGTTTTTGCTTTTTATTTGTTTGTTTGTTTGTTTGTTTCCTCACCCAAGGGCATACTTATTGATTTTAGAGAAAGGGAAAGGGTGGGAAAAGAAAAAAGAGAGAGAGAAACATCAACGTGAGAGAGAGGCATCGATCTGTTGTCATTTGTACATGCCCTGAATAGGGATCAAACCCGTGCAGCCTAGGCATGTATCCTGACCAAGAATCAAATAGGCAGCCTTCTGGTTTGCAGGGAGACACCCAACCAACTGAGCCACACTGGCCAGGACTATTTTTTATTTTTAATTATTTTATGTTTAAATTGCTGTTTACATTCAGAATTATTCTGTATTCATTTCATATGTACAGCAAAGTGATTAGAAAATCATGTACTTTACAGATGCTATCTCCAATGTTTCAAGTACCCACCCGGTCTCATATATAGTTATCACAATATTATAGACTATATTCTTTATGTTGTAATCTACATCTCTGTAACTGTTCTGTAACTGCCAATCTGCAGTGTTTATTCCTTTCATTTTTTCACCCAGCCCACCAAACCCCTCCCTTCTGACAGCTATCATGTTGCTCATTCCATCTATGAATCTGTTTCTATTTCTTAACAGTTTGTTTTGTTCATTAGATCCACATATAAGTGAAATCATATAGTATTTGTCTTTCTCTGTCTGACTTATTTCATTTAGCAAATTTTCTCTAAGTCCGTCCTTGTTGGCACAAAATGTAGGTATTTCAGTCTTTTTATGGCTGAGTACTATTTCATTGTGTATATGTACCACGGCTTTTTTTTTTTAACTAACTCATCTATTGGTAAGTGGTTTCTTCCCATTTTTAAATCAGGTTTTTATCTGGGGTTTTTTTGTTTTTTGTTTTTTTTTTTTTTTTTGCTTTTGAGTTGTAATAATTCCTTGTGTATTTTGCATTAACTCCTAATCAGGTATTTGTTTCCAAATATTATCTCCCATTCCATAGGTTACCTGTTAATTCTGTTGGTGGTTTCCTTTTCTAGGAGAAGCTATTTACTTTCATGTAGTCCAACTTGTTTATTTTTGTTTTTGTTGCTTATGCTTTAAGTGTTATATACAAAAAAAATCTTGTCAAGACCAATACTAAGAGACATTTTTCCTTATATTTTCTTGTAGAGGTATTATGTCAGGTATTATGTATAAGTCTTTAATTTATTTAAACTTTGTTTTTCTGTGTGGTATATGTTAATGGTCTAATTTCATTCTTTTGCATGTGGCTATCCAGTTTTTCCAGCACCATTTTTAGACTGTATAGTTTCTCCATTGTATATTCCTGACACATTTGTCAAAAATTAATTGAACATATATGCATGTTTTATTTCTAGATTCTCTATTCTGTTCCATTAATGTGTGTGTGTGTGTTTATGCCCAACCGTATTATTTTGATTACTATAGTTTTAGAATACAGTTTCAAAACCTGGAAATTGGATGCCTCCAGCTTTATTCCTTCTCAAAATTGCTGTGGATGTCCAGGATCATCTCTCCTTCCTTCCTTCCTTCCTTCCTTTCCTCCTTCCTTACTTCCTTCCTTTTTTCTTTCCTTCCTTCCTTTTCTTTTAGGAAAATTGTATTTTATTTATTTATTTTTTTTTACTTTAATTGTTGTTCAAGTGCAGTTTTCTGCCTTTCTCCCCCACCCCAGCCCATCCCTCCAGCCCTCCTGACCTCCCTCCCATTTCCACCTCCCTGTTATTGTCCATGTGTCCTTTATACTTGTTCCTGCAAACCCTTCCCCTTTTCCCCTGAAATTCCCTCCCCTCTCCCCTCTGGTCACTGTCAGCCTGTTCTCAATTTCAGTGTCTCAATTTAAGTGTCTTTGGTTATATTTTTCTTGCTTATTTGTTTTGTTGATTAGGCTCCTGTTAAAGGTGAGATCATATGGTATTTGTCTTTCACCGCCTGGCTTATTTCGCTTAGCACAAAGCTCTCCAGTTCAATCCATGCTGTTGCAAAGGGTAGGAGCTCCTTCTTTCTTTCTGCTGCATGGAATTCCATTGTGTAAATGCACCATAGTATTTTGATCCATTCATTTACTGATGGGCACCTAGGTTGCTTCCAACATTTGGCTATTGTAAACTGTGCTGCTGTGAAATTGGGGTGCATAGGTTCTTTTGTATTGGTGTTTCAGGGTTCTTAGGATATAAACCTAGCAGTGGAATTGCTGGGTCAAAAGGCAGATCCATTTTTAGTTTTCTGAGAAAATTCCATACTGTTTTCCATAGTGGTTGTACCAGTCTGCAATCCCACCAACAGTGCACTAGGGTCCCATTTTCTCCACAACCTCTCCAACACTGGTTGTTTGTTACTTTGTTTATGATGGCCATTCTGACTGGTGTGAGGTGGTATTTCATTGTGGTTTTAATTTGCATCTCTCTGATAGCTAATGATACTGAGCATCTTTTCATGTGTCTCTGGACCCTCTGTATGTCCTCCTTGGAGAAGTGTCTGTTCAAGTCCTTTGTCCATTTTTTTATTGGGTTGCTTGTCTTCTTAGAGTGGAGTTGTGTGCGTTCTGTATATATTTTGGAGATGAAATCCTTGTCTGTGGTATCATTGGCAAATATGTTTTCCCAGGTGGTTGGTCCTCTTTTTATTTTAATACTGTTTTCTTTAGCCATGCAGAAGCTTTTTATTTTGATGAGATCCCATTTGTTTATTCTTTCCTTTATGTCCCTTGCTTTAGGGGACATATTAGTGAAAATACTGCTGCATGAAATATCTGAGATTTTCCTGCCTATTTTCTCCTCTAGGACTTTAATGGTGTCACTACTTATATTTAAATCTTTTATCCACCTTGAATTTATTTTTGTATATGGTATAAGTTGGAACTAGAGTTTCATTTTTTTTGCATGTTACTGTCCAGCTCTCCCAACATCATTTGTTGAAGAGGCTATTTTTACTCCATTTTATGCTTCTGCCCCCTTTGTCAAAAATTAATTGACTGTAGAGACTTGGGTTTATTTCTGGGCTCTCTGTTCTGTTCCATTGGTCCATCTGTCTGTTTTTATGCCAGTACCAGCCTGTTTTGATTACAGTGGCCTTGTAATACAGTTTGGCATCAGGTATTGTGATCCCTCTTACTTTACTCTTCTTTCTCAAAATTGCAGCAGCTATGCAGGATCATTTATGGTTCCATATAAATTTTTGAAGTGTTTTTTCTATGTCTGTGAAATATACCATTGATACTTTAATAGGTATTGCATTGAATCTGTAAATTGCTTTGGGTAGTGTGGACATTTTGATGATGTTAATTCTTCTGATCCATGAACACGGTATATGTTTCCATTTATTTGTGTCTTCCTTGATTTCTTTCTTCAGTGTTGTGTAGTTTTCTGAGGGCAGGTCTTTTACCTCCTTGATTACATTTATTCCTAGGTATTTTATTTTTCTTTTTGATATGTCAAATGGAATTTTTTTCTTGATTTCTCTTTCTGATGTTCCATTGTTGGTATACAAAAATGCCTTTGATTTCTGGAAATTGACTTTGTATCTGCTGTTTTTCCAAATTCATTTATTAAGTCGAGCAGTTTTTTTTGCAGAGTCCATAGGGTTTTCTATGTACACTATATATCATCTGCAAATAATGACAGTTTTGTTTCCTCCTCTCCAATTTGGATGCCTTTTATTTCCTTTTCTTATCTGATTGCTGTGGCTAAAACTTCTAATACTATGTTGAATAGAAGTGATGAAAGTGGACAACCTTGTCTTGTTCCTGATCTGAGTAGGAAAAATTTAATTTTTTGCCCATTGAGTATGATGTTGGCTGTAGGTCTCTCATATATGGCCTTTATTATGTTGAGGAATGCTCCCTCTATTACCACTTTGCTGAGTGTTTTTATCATAAATGGGTGTTGCACCTTATCAAACACTTTTTCCACATCTATTAATATGATCATGTGGTTTTTGTCTTTGCTTTTGTTTATGTGATGTTAGCGTTTATTGATTTGCAAACATTGTATCATCCTTGCATCCCTGGAATGAATCCCACTTGGTCAGGGTGTATGATTTTTTTAATGTATTGTTGGATGTGGTTTGCCAATATTTTGTTGAGGATTTCAGCATCTATGTTCATTAGCAACATTGGCCTGAAGTTTTGTTTCTTTGTTGTGTCTATATCTAGTTTTGGGATTCGGATGATTTTGGTTTCATAAAAAAGAGTTTTGGAGTCTTCCATCTTTTTGGATTTTTTGGAATAGTCTGTGAAGGATAGGGGTTAGCTCTCCCTTAAATGCTTTGTAGAATTGTCCTGTGAAACCATCCTCTCCAGGGCTTTCGTGTGTCAGGAATTTTTTGATTACTGCTTCAATTTCATCTGCTGTAATGGTCTGTTCAGTCTTTCTGCTTTTTCTTCATTGAGTTTTGGAAGATTATATTTTTCTAGAAATTTGTCCATTTCACCTAGGTTTTCAAATTTGTTGGCATACAGTCCTTCATAGTAATTTCTTACAATCCTTTGTATTTCTGTGGTGTCTGTTGTAATCTATCCTCTTTCATTTCTGATTGTGTTTATTTGGGTCCTCTCTCTTTTTTTCTTGATGAGCCTGCTTAAAGACTTCTTGATTTTGTTTATCTTTTCAAAGAACCACCTCCTGGATTCACTGATCCTTAGAATTGTGCCTTTAGTCTCTATATCATTTAATTTTGCTCTGATCTTGGTTATTTCCTTCCTTCTACTTACTCTGGCCTGTCTTCATTGTTGTTCAAGTTCTTGTAGGCATAGGGTTAGGTTGTTTGATTGAAATGTTTCTATCTTTTTTAGGTAGGCCTGTATCAGTATGAACTTCCCTCTCAGGACTGTCTTTGCTGTGTCCCATAAGTTTGGGGCTGTTGTGAATTCATTTTTGTTTGTTACCAGGAATGCTTTTATTTCTTCCCTAATCTCATTCTTGACCCATCAGGATCTTTTCCATACACATTTTAAAATTGATTGTTCTATTTCTTTGAAAAATGATATTGGTATTTTGATAGAGATTTCATTAAATCTTTAGGTTGCTGTGGGCAGTATGATCATTTTAACAATATCAATTCCTCCAGTTCATGAATATGAATTATATTTCCCATTTTTGTGTCCTCTTCAATATCTTTTATTAATGTCTTATAATTCTGAGAGTTCAGATATTTTACCATTTAATTAAATTTATTCTTAATTATGTTATTCTTCTTGATGCTTTTATAACTAGGATTGTTTTTTTAATTTCTTTTTCTGATTGCTGGTTGTCAGTGTGTAGAAATGCAACTGAATTTTGTATATAAATTTCATATCCTAAAACTTCACTGAATTCATTGATTATTTCTAATAGTTTTTAGGTGTTTTATTTATAAGATAATGTCATTTGCAAACAGAGACAACTTTACTTCTTCCTTTCTAATTTAGATTTTTTAAATTTTATTTTCTTGTCTAACTGCTCTGGCTAGTTCTTTCTAAGACTGTGTTGAATAGGAGTGATGATAATGAGCATCCTTATTTTGTTTCTTATTTTAGAAGTAAAACTTTCACAGCTATCATGTTAGTTGTGGACTTGTCATACATGACCATTTCTATTGTTGAAGTCTGTTTATTTTAAGCCCAATTTGTTGAGCACTTTTATCATAAAAGAATGTTAAATATTTCAAATGCTTTTTCTGCATCTATTGAGATCATTATATGATTTTTTATATTATAGTCTATTAATGTCATGTATTGCATTTATTGATTTGCATATATTGTACTATTCCTGAATCCCAGGGATGAATCCCATTTGATCATGCTGTATGATCCTTTTAATGTGCTGTTAAATTTGGTTCACTGTTTTGTTGAAAATTTTTGTACCTATGTTCATCAAGGATATTGGGTTGTGGTTTCCTTTTCTTATAGTATCCTGAACAAGGTGTTTTTTTTTAAGTATGATGTTTATCTTGTAAAATGAATTTGGAAGTACTTCTTTCTCTTCAATTTTTTTAAAGAGTTTGAGGGAAATGAGCATGAATACCTTTTTTCAATTTTTTTTCAGTAGAATTGTGGTAGTAGGCTTTTTTTTAGGAGATGTTTTTCATTACTGGTTTAAACTCTTTATGTGTTACTGGTCTGTTTAGATTTTGCATTTCTTCATGATTTTGTCTTGGTAGATTGTATGTTTCTAGGAATTTATACATTTATTTTAGGTTTTTCATTTTTTGGTATATAGTTTTTTGTAGTAATCTCTTAGGAGCCTTTATATTTTGTGCTGTCATTTTAATATCTGTATTTTTAATAATTATATTTATTTGAGTTCTCTCTTATTCTCTTGGTAAGTATAGCTAAAGATTTGCCAGTGTTGTCTCTTTTTTAAAAATGACAACTTAGTTTTGCTGATCTTTCCTATTGTTTTCTATTCTATATTTCATTTATTTCTGCTCTGATCTTGTTATCTTCTTCCTTCTGCTAATTCTAAGTCTTTGGATATAATTTGTTCTTTTTGTTGTTTGAAGTGTAAATTTAAGTTGATTATTTGAAATATTTCTATTTTTATGTGCTAATCACTATAAAATTCCTTCTTAGAAGTGTTTTTGCTATGTTTCACAGGTTTTCATATGCTGTATCCCAGTTTTTATTTCTTTTAAAATATTTTTTATTTTCCTTTTTATTTCTATTTTGATTAATTGGTTGTCCAGTATTGTGTTGTTTAATTTTCACATATTTATGAATTTTCTAATTTTCTCTTGGTATTGAATACATATTTTGGTTGTTTTATTTCATTTTTAATTTAAGCATTTAGAATTTTGAGTTATTTTAAAGTGTATTATACATTTTTATTATTAAAATTTCAAACTAATACAGAAAAAAGTTTACAGAGAAGTATTGCTTTCATACTTGAACCTTTCTCTCATTGCGCTTAACCAACTCCTAGTGGGAGTGAGAGACTATACCTTTCATTCCCTTCCTAATCATTTTCTATAAGTACTTTTATTAGTTCTTTTTAATGTCTTTATTTTTTTTTTTTTTGCAAATTCTACCAAATCTATTTTTTATTACAAAAAGTGTAGGCTTATTGAATAGTATAAAATATTCTATTTCATATTTTCAGTCACTTAAGAATACATCCTGGAAGCCTGTCCATATCAATATCACATTGCAGAAATCATCATTTTTTTTCTTTTAAGTTCAGTAACTTTTTATTTAGGAAAATAAATGTACATAAAAATATAAGGAAAGCTCCCATTTATTATCCATATACTTTATAAAATAAAAATATTTTAATAATGAAACAAATTAATGAAAAGGATAGTCTCAAACAAAAGATCTTTGCGAACTGTATAAATTCTGTCTCACAAAAAACTATCACCCGTGTTTTTCTCATTTTGATGTAAACTGGTCAAAACTTTATGTTGAACCAACACAAGGCCCAGGAGTAGTTTCAGAAAACCATTGACGCTGTGTGGATTTTCCATTCAGGGGTCATCTTAGTTCAATCCAGGAAAAGTAGAACAGCAGTGAAAAACTGTTTTATTCTAGACAGTAATAGCATCCCATTTTAAATCCTATTTTTATTTTAAAGTTGGAAATTTAGAGAAGTTTGAGGTAAAAATACTGAAACCTATTCTTCATTATGATTGAGAACTCCCCTTATTTCGATGGTGGTTCCTGTACAATTCTGTCTCCATTTTTTTGTCTAGCAATTCTCATTTCTATGAGATCCCCATGCTTAGGGAAGTAAAGGATATTTAACATGATATGTTGTCCTGTTTTAAAAAAAAGTTTTTATTGTTGTTCTATTACAGTTGTCCCATTTTTTCCCCTTTGCCCTGCTCTGCCCAGCTCACCCCCTGCTCCCATAGTCAATCCCTAGATTCTTGTCCATGTCCATGGGTCTTTCATACATGTTCTTTGACTAGCATTTCCTAGCTGTTGGTAGTGTTGGCCACCAACACTTCTCAGTTGAGACCACCTTTAGGATTTGCCTTTGCCTAAAGGACCTTACCCCATGTCTCAGCCCTTTCCAATGCTCGGTCAGTGCACAAGTTCAAATGCAAACCCTGTCACTGCAATTTGAAAGGATTTGGGAGGGGGCAGGCTTGCTCCAGTTCTCCCATTAAAATTGGCTGAGACCCCTGGCTGGCGTAGCTCGGCGGATTGAGCGCGGGCTGGGAACCAAAGTGTCCCAGGTTCGATTCCCAGCCAGGGTACATTCCTGGGTTGCAGGCCAGAACCCCCAGCAACCGCACATTGATGTTTCTCTCTCTCTATCTCCCTCCCTTCCCTCTCTAAAAATAAATAAATAAAAAATTTAAAAAAAATTGGCTGAGACCTTTGCTGTGACTTTGTTGCACTTCAACTTGTTCCCTGCCCAGTCCTGCATATTTTATCCCCAACAAACAGAACTTTGCAAGATCCTCCCTGCACAGTTTCTTTACAGATTCTGTGGCCATGGAACTGAACCTGTGTCATCTTATGGAGAACATTGTATGGTGGTCTCAATTTTACAGATCAGAAAATTGATACATATATCAGGCAAGTAATTGCTCCCAAGCATCAAGTGCTAAGTGGTATGCCCAAGTTTTTCTGTACTGTTTGTACCCCTTTACAGCACTATCTGATCCAGTTAATCTAAGCAATCATTTCTCCATCTGTCCTGAAACACTCCAATTTCCTTCTAATAGATCTTTTTTCCTTTACTTTTCACCCACTCCAGTCTACAAACAGTTGTCTTTCAAAACCTTAAAGGTAATTGCTCCCACATTTAAAAGCTTTGAACACATTATTCTTGTACTTAGGACACAGTAAAAGAAAAAGATTTCACATGGCACATAGGCTCTACAATTACTAGGGACTAAATCATCTGCCCCTAGAATTTGTATGATAAAGCCCCAACCCCAGTGTGACTGTATGCAAAGATGGGGTTTTGGGAACCAGTTTTCAGAACTGTGGGAAAATAAAATTCTGTTGTTTAAGCCATTCAGCCATGGTATTTTATGGCAGCGCAAGCAGACTGAGACACCATTATTTGGTCTCTGCATCTTCTTTAAGTATTAAGTTTCCCTTCTTTCCCACTGTTCTCCTCAAATCAACTGTGTTCACAATGCTCTCTCACTCATCATCTGGATAACTGTCTTTGCCGCCTTCATCTGAGTAGCTGCCATTTCAGCCTCATCTCATCTTAAAAGCTAACTACATAGAGTTCTCCTGAGCCCCTAGTGAGCTTAACTCCATTTTTATTAGCCCACATAGTGTCTGGCATTACTTGTTATGCTCACCACGTTTGTGATCATTGGGGGTTTTTATTGTCTTTTGTTTACTCTTTATTGAAGTATAACCTACACAGATAAAATACATAAACCATCACACACCACCCAAAGAATATTCACAAAATGAATATACCTGTATAATCAGCATCCAAAGTTAAAAGTGGAACATGACCAGCATCCAGAAGCCTCCTTAGTTTCCCTCCCATTTACCATCTTCTCTTGCCAGCCATGATGATGAGTCTGCTTTCAAACACTTCTGTTGCTTTATAATGTGTTTTCAATTTAGCTTTGCTAACCTATGTTCTCAGAATCTCCTTTCATACACGTTTTCAATTAGGGTGAGGCACAAAAGAGGTTCTTATAAGAGACCAGGAGTGCAGAAGTAAAGTGGCTGCGGCTTTGTAACTCACATGCATTGTTGTTAATTGCTGATTCACCTCCTTTCCTGGAAATAGTGCCCTGCTCTGTAACTGCTCCTGCTTCCCCTACATCCTCCTGCAGATTCTGCAACTTCTGGGTCCAGTGTATGCATTTAGTTAGCTCTGTGATGAAGAGCCCCAGGTTCTGCAGGACACCCACACCTACATATCAAAGACAACCAAGCCTGACATTAGCTTCAGTCTATCCTCATGGACTGTCTCATGCTTCTAGCTTGTTCTCCCCCTCACCCCCTACACACACTTTAAATCTATTTTTCCTTTTCAAATGCCTACCCCATAGACCTCTATCTCAAGTTTCAGCTTTGCAAAGACTGCTTAAGTCCGATCCTACAATTAGGTAAATTCATGTCCCTATAAGAAAGCACATCTATTTATCTATCTAGATATATGATATAGTTAAACCAATACATATATATCATTTATATACATATACATATATGCATATAAAGGTTTTGCTTCCCTGATTAAAATTTATAATTACTCAATAAAAGTTCATATTCCCTCCCAGTCTGTAAGCCTCATGATATCAAGGATCATTTTCCATTCTCCTCTATTTAAAATCAGCTCAGAAAAAATGGCAAGGAACGTCATTCTATTTCCTGCTAAAGTAGGAATGATGTCCTTGATGATCTTCCAACATTACATACTCTTCCTCTCTCTCTGATTATATCAGCATTCAGTGCTGGATATCTATTTCTCTCTCTCTCTCACACACACATGCACATATGTGCATGCACGTGCGCGTACACACACACACTCCAGTATAGAGAATGAATGATTTCTTTTGCAATGAGATTATTACTACTAGTTAGCATTGGCCAGAAATTTTCTCCATGAAAAATAGAATTTCCTTCAGATAATATTTGGATATCTATCCTTTATCCCCTATAATAAAATATTGTGGAAAACAATATACTTTTAAAAATCCTCCACTATATCCTTATAATGTACTCTACTTAGATTGGCTTTAAAAAATAGTGTTAGTTTTTTTGTCCATGCATCTCTCCCAACACCCCTCTCCCAATTCTATTTTCACATCCTTTGCCTGATTTAAAATTATCTTATATCTTCAGTCTAAAACTTACCTACTCCTCCAAGAATCTGTTTTCAACTTCTCTCTCTAAAGTACCATACATGGCTAATTAGACTAAATTGCCATATGCCCACAGCACCATCACATTACTCACTGCACCATATAGTTATAGTTATTGCTTGTTTACTTGCCTGATTCTCCACTTCTCCTTAAAGACAGAGTAAATGCCTTATTTTTTTTTAGTAATCTCAGTACACAGCACATTTCTTGGTGCATTTGTTTTCTAAATAACAAAAAGTTAGGTAAACTAATACAAAAAACTTAGACTCAAGTGAAATATCAAGTATTCCCTGATTATATCACATTGGAAGAATACCCAAGATTGAGAATAAGTAAACACATTTCCTGAAAGTTAACCAGTGATATCTTATTGTTTTACCTGCTTTGTACCTCTTGAGGTTGTTCTGACCACCACTACCTAATTTTTCCTTTTGTTCTGACATCCTGCAAAGAATAGAAGCATCCATGTTATGTGAGCTACATGCTAATGATACTACTTGTTAATGTTACCTGCTAGGGCAGAATGTCCTTATAATTTTCCCATAATTTGAGGGCTTACTACAATCAAGCATCTGTGGTAGATGAGCTTCTACTGATGAGCTCATAGATCACTTTTAATGATCTTTCAAACCACTATCCTTCTTCTTACACCATTAGTGGAAATCATGTTAGGGTATAAAATTGCCCATGGTGAGCCTCATTCTCTAGCCATGCTGTCTCCCTTTCTTCATGACCCAAGATGACCCAGGGCCCCTGACAGACTACTCTACTCTCATTGCAGAACCTCAACAATCTCTTTCCCCAAAATATAAGTTGTAAATCCTTGTGTTTTTCATTAATGTAATCATGGTGGTTATTTTCAGAATTGTACAAAACTTATCTCACTTTTAGGTGCATGTGTAGGGAAACAGGGTGTATAGATATTGGTTATTAAGTTCCATCTGAGGGACAGTTTAACCATGACTATATAATAGGCTAACACTTGCAGAAAGGGAGATACAGTACCTAATACACTGCTCTAGGATAGAGAAAAAGATCAGTGAGAAAATGTACACTTGAATGAGAAAAGATACATTATTAGAGCCACATTACTGAGGTGGTTATTAGAGCATATTCTATCAGTGTAGGGCTGAGGATGCCCCTGTCCAGCCATGTGGACCACTTGTACTTTTTGCATTTTTCTTAATATTCCTTTAATGCATGGGCAGAATTAATTTATATTTTAAAATAGTTTTGTTGCAGAGCTAAACTCTACAGCTTTTAAGGGGGAAAAACTGAAGTGTGAAGTAGAAAAATTGAAGAGATGAAATTCATCACTGTAAAGGGTCCCAACCTTCAGCAAGAAAAATGCAAACATATCAGTTTTTAACTAAAGCAGAAGAGGTAAGAGTATGGTTAAACCTCTCTGGATCAGAATATTTTCTACCTAACTTTCCCATGAACTATGCATTTTGTGTAAAAGTGACTCAATAGCCTAACAAAGGCCTACTTGCAAATAAAAATCTCAAATATAAAAACATGTTTTTCAATATAAACATCTACCCAAATATTTTTATTATTTCATTTTCATAATTAAATGCATATATTTATATATAATAAAGTTTGCCACTTTAACCATTTTTACTTGCGCAATTTATTCACAATGTTGTACATCTATCATCACTTTCTAGATCCATAATTTTTCATCAGCCAAAACAAAAATATTTTACCCATTAGGCACTAACTCCCCACCCTCCTTGCCTAACCTCCTACCTTTGATAACTTTTACTTTCTGTCTCTATTAATTTGTCTTTTTCTAAATAATTTCTATTAGTAGAACCATACAATGTTTGTTCTATCGTGTCCTGCTGATTTTATTTTGCATTATGTTGTTTAGGTTCATCCATGTTATAACATGAATCAGAACTTCATTCTTTTTTATGGCTAAATATTATATCACCAATATACTACATTTTATTTTCCATTCATCTGCTAATGGAACTTGTGTTTTTTTCTGCCTTATGTCTATAATTCTGCTGTGAACATTGACTCACAAGTATCTAAGTCCTTATTTTTATTTCTTTTGTACACTTAAGATTGGTTTGAATATACTGTCTTACATTATATGATGTCAAAGGCAACTAAAATTTAAATCAGAATATTTTAAAATTGTTATTTCTATGTATATTTTATTTAATATAGAAAACTAAAAACCAGTTTATAAAATAAAACAAAGCATTACAAAACTATTTTCTATTAAAATCTGATGTAATTATACAAGAATGCTCTATTATTTTTAATGACTTAATCAATAGTTAATTCAGTTTTTAATAGTTAAAATTAGTAACTAAGTAATAATTAACAGTTAATAAGGCACCCTTACATTGCACCTCCTTAAATGTTTATATTAAACTACTACTAGATTTGTTACAACTTTCTTCATGATCAACCCCACTATTGAAAATGTGATTGCGAGAACTTCCAGTCATGATGGTGGTGTAGGCAGATATGCCTTGCCTCTTCGCACAACCACATCAAAATGACAACTAAAATATAAAACAATCATCATGCAGAACCATCAGAAATAAAGTTGAACAGAAGCCTGAAACTATGGAATGAAAGAAACCACATCCATCCAAACTGGTAAAAGGGGTGCAGATACAGAATGGGTGCAAATGCAGTTGGTCCCACACCAACATGTAGTGGATAAAAATTTGGGAGCAATATTCAAGAGCAAGAAGTCCCAGCTCCACACCAGATCCCCCATCACAGGGTTCCAGTGTCAGGAAAATAAGTCCCTACAACATTGGGCTGCAAAAACCAGCAGGGATGATTGAGTTGGTGGAAGAAACTGCTAGAGTTCTATGCAGTTCCTCTTAAGTAACCCACCCACGGACTCACCTCTTCAGACTTACTCCTTCTGAGTTCCAGCACTGGGATAGCCGCTTGAAAAGCATCAGTGGTATACATCAAGAAACTGAGGTGTCTGGCATCAAGGTGAGCAGAGGCCATTGTTCCTTTTATAAACTGTCCCTGCACAGAGCCAGCAAGCTATTGCCATATCTGAGACTCCAACAACCTGGCTAATGCTGTTTGACCTGCCTTAGAGATCCCCAGAGACTCTACCCCACCCAAATTATGGGCCCATGGAAACTGCTTTTCCATATGAATGGTTGGTCTTGGCTGTTGCTGCACAACTTCCCAAATCCTCTCAAATAAGCAACAGCAGGCCTCACTGAGCCCCAGGCCTAGCACTAACAGTTGGCTGCCTAGATTCACAACTTGGTTTTGCCTGGGAATCTCCAAACCCAACATAAATAGCAGTCAACTCAGATTGCCTTTTAACTCAGGCAGGATGGCCCCAGGGCAAACACAGGTGCAAGTTTACCTTGACTTGCACCACCCAAGAAACCCCAGGGCCAGCACACCCAGTGTAAAGCTACAGACCATGTCAGAGCACCACCACCCTGTCCCTCCACAGAGGGAGGAGGTTGGTGATCAATGATCACAGCCAATCCTTGAGGCTGACTGGCCAGTGTAAATCCCTCCCATTGATCTGCCAATAGCAACCAAGCCTCAACTACAAGAGGAGGGTGTACTCAACCCATGTGAAGGGTGCACCTCAAGTACCCATATTGAATGATAGGAGAGACTGTGCCCCTGGACCCTATGCAATACCTATTACATTAGACCACACTATCAACACTTGGAATCAAAGCATCCCTGCCTAATACACAGAAACAAATAGGGAGGCTGCCAAAATGAGGAGACAAAGAAACACGGCCCCAGTGAAAGAATAGATCAAAACTCCAAGAAAGAACTAAATGAAATTGAGATAAGCAATCTACCAGATGCAAAGTTTAAAACACTGGTTATAATGATGCTCAAGGAAATTAGCGAGGACCTCAAGACCATAAAAAAGATTCAGTCAGAAATGAAGGATACATTAATTGAAATAAAGAACAATTTACAAAGAAACAACAGTAGAGTAGATAAAGCTGAGAATCAGATCAATGATTGGGAAGATAAGGAAGCAAAAACAACCAATCAGAACAATAAGAAGAAAAAAGAATTAAAAATAATGAGGATAGTATAAGCAGTCTCTGGGACAACTTCAAGAGGTCCAACATTTACATTATAGGAGTGCCAAAAAGAGAAGAGACAGAGCAAGAAACTGGAACTCTATTTGAAATAATAATGAAAGAAAATTTCCCTAATTTGGTGAAGGAAATAGACATGCAAGTCCAGGAAGCACAGAGAGTCCCAAACAAGATGGATGCAAGAGGCCCACTCCAAGAAACATCATAATTAAAATGCCAAAGATCAAAGATAAAGAGAGAATCTTAAAATTAAAAAGAGAAAAATAGTTACATACAGGGGAGTCCCCATAAGACTGTCAGCTTACTTCTCAAAAGAAACTTTGTAGGCATGGAAGGACTGGTGAGACATATTCAAAGTTATGAAAAGCAGGGACCTATAGCCATAGCCGAGATTGCTGTACCCCACAAAGCTATCATTTAGACTCAAAGAGTGGATAAACAGCTTCCCAGACAAGAAAAAACTAAAGGATTTCATCATCACTAAACCATTATTATATGAAATGTTAAAGGACTTATTTAAGAAAAAGAAGATCAAAACTCTGGATAATAGAATAGTGATTATATATATATATATATATATATATATATATATATATATATATATTAACAACTGAATCTAAAATACCCCCAAACTTAACAAACAAGAAGAACAGAGACAGAATCATGGATACAGAGAGCAGTTTGATGGTTGCCAGATGGAGGGGGGTGTGAGGGAATGTGTGAAGAGGTGAGGGGAGTAAAAAGTACAAATACGTAGTTACAGAATAGCCATGAGGATGTAAAGCACAGTATAGAAAATGGAGTAGCTAAAGAATTTATACAACATGACCCATGGACATGAACAATGGTATAGGGATTACCTGAAGGGGTGGAGGGGAGCAAAGAGGGAAAAATCAGGACAACTATAATAGCATAATCAATAAAATATAATTTTAAAATGTTATTGCATAAGAGAAGATATATTTAAAATATATTGGGTTTGCCATGAAGTCCATTTAGTATTTTTTCCATAAAAAAGACACATTTTTTCATCTTCATCAGTAACTTCAGTGATTTGAATATTCTGGGTATGTTGGCTATCTCCTGTGTGGTATAACATTGATTGTTCTCAATTAATGTCTCAATTTTATTGCTATCAACTTCATCTGGTCCACCTGACTGTGGAGCATTGTCTAGTGGGAAATGTCCAGTGTGGAACTTCACAGACCACTTTTGAGCTGTTCATTCACAGCACCTTCTCCATACGTTGCACAAATCTTTTTTTGCATTTCTATTGCACCTTTACCTTTCTTGAAATAATAAAGCATAACATGCCACACATATTGCTTATTTTCTTCCATCTTTAATATTGAAATGGCTACACAAAATTCACTAATTTTGATAAATTCTTTTTTAATGCATGCTCATATGACAGCTGTTGCAATGCAATCTATGAAAATTGTTTCAAATGCAGTTAAACATATCTAAGAACTACTAGAACTAACTCAAGAAAAAAACAAACTTTTGGCTAACCCAATAATTAGTACAAATATTTATATTAGTAAAAGAGAATATGTGCAAACCCCTCAGTAATTGAGACCAAGAACGAGATTTTATGAGGAATAGAGACAAACCCTAGAAAAAAACAATAAAACTAAAATTGTTTGCACTATTTTACCTGTAAGAAAGAAAGAAAAGGAAGGCAGGAGTGAGGAGAGGAGAGGAGAGGGGGAGGGGGAGGGGGAGGGGGAGGGGAGGGGAGGGAGGGGAGGGGAGGGAGGGGAGGGGAGGGAGGGGGGAAGCAAAAACACAGAAGGAATCTGAGGAAACTAACTGCACATATTTTTCTTCTGGTGGGGCTGGTAGTAAGATCTCCATGTTGTTCTTTTTATTAATGACCATAAATGAAACAAATAAATAAATGTTATGGTTTTTGTAAATTCTTGCCCTCTCCAATTTATTAGACAATCTGAGAAGTATTTGAGAGAAGCTTTGCTGCAGATAATTGTTGATGTTACTAAGTAGGATGCAATACACTGGCTTCCTTAAGGGGAAAAAAGTTTGATTGATGTACAGTTGTTACTCTACTCTGTATGGATGGATTCAGTAAACAACTGGGAAAAAGAACACACCTTACATACAAAAAGCTTAACTTGAATTTGTATGCTTAAGAAGTATTCTGGATATTATTGAGTTTTATCTCTCTCACTGAATGCTAGGAGTAACTCTTGAAAAATGGATTCCTAGTTATGCATCCACATGGTATCACCTGCCCAGCATCTCTACTTGGAAGAGAACCCAGAAATCAAGAATCTTAGATAAGGTGAGATATCTCTTTCTCCCTCTCTCCCTGCTCTATATTAAAGTTTAGAGAAATCTAAGGTACTTGTTTTTTCTATTCCTCTATATGCCTTTTCCATCACCCCTGAGAACTGTAGAGATGAGGGAAATATGCATATGGAGCCAATAAGGGCCTGTGATCTGACTTATCAACTAAATGAACAAATGAATGGAGTTAAGTGACTGACTGATGTTCTCCAAGTCAGAAACTGATAGGATTCAAACTCAGGTCCTTTGCTTCTAAATTCTGTCTATGTCCACTGAATCACTATTGTGTCAAATTGTGCAAGACTGTTTTATTATATGAGGAAAAACAATGAAGTGTAAATTACACCTAGTAGAAAATCCACTAACACTAGTTTTCATAACAAGAACTGCAGAGGTGAAGTAATTTCAGGACTGGTTACTTCAACTTCTTAAAGAACATCAAGTTCCTTCTGCTTAACTAGCCTTTCCCATGACAGCTCAGCCGCAGCAGCTCCATCCATCACTTAACAGAAAAAGACAGGAAAATGGAGAGGAGGATTTGTCCTTGACTTGTGTCTCTTTTTAAGAGCAAGAGTAACTTTCCCAGAAGTTCCCAGCCAAGGTGCTTCAGATTATTGGCCAGAAATGTATCACATCCCTCTCCCTAAATAAATCAGTGACAACCAAGGATATAATCGTTGAGATTTGCTTAGACCAATCAAGATTCAGCCCAGGAATGAGGAAATGTCAGCTCCTCTAGAAGCATATGCCTCTTGATGTCTGAAAAATTGGGCAATCTATAGTATTTGTCACTTCTACCTTACAACCTCTGCACCCTACCATAGTGGGCAAGAAATAAACACTAGAGAACTTTTGAATTTTTGAGTCTTATTTTTTCATATTTTTGTACTAGAAGAGTAAAAGATGATGAAGTCAAGAAGCAGGGTTCCTCACTTTCCTGACAGACCACAGCTAGGGCATGTGAGCTTAACCTATCTTATTTGGTTTATCAGTGTATGGTTGTGTTTCACATGGAGACATCAATTTTTTCCTAAGTGAAAGCATACAATTACTTTGACAAGGGAAAAGTTGTGTTTCTTTTTAAATTTAGTTTATGGTATTTGACATGCAGAAAGAGTAATACATAAGAAAGTAAAAAGTACCTGGCAGTCTGGTGTTTTAAATATTTATAAAAATATGACTATTTTATATTGTAATGAAAATAGCCATAATGTAGTCTACTATTGGTTCAAAAATATGTTTCCCATTCCCATGTGTGGCCATTTCAATTCCCAAAGGGTAGGCAACACTTCCTTCCAATGTTTTTCCCACCTCAAATGGCTCGGTAATTTAGACAATAGCAAGCCAAGCACATGATTAATGAGGCTGTGAATTGAGGACGGGACAGCTGCTGGATCACAAAGAGAGGCTTTGTGGGCATGTTACTCCATGTACAAGGAACTGTACAAATTGATAATTTGTCAAGCTAATTGAATACCTCTGTGAGTTTTATTATAACTTCTGGTTAGGCTAGGACATAACCAAGTGTTTATACCAATCTAGGGCAGCTAAAGGCAAAGCCATCATATGTTACTGATAGAACCAACATTCACAGCATTCAACAAAGCTGAATCTTAGCACAACAGTCAGACTGGTACACATATCCTTATTAACTTTGTTGTCCTGCTTAAGCCCTCTGTTCCCTCAGTGGAGGGTTCAGTGTCTCTGTAGGGATGTTCAGTTGCTCAGGCTGCCTTCATTGCACATTTCCAGTCTAGTCTGTGTCATATCAATGATCAATGTTTGTTTCCAAGTTTCTCCTCACTGCTATCAAAAGTACCTGCCCCATGTAACATCTTTTTTTCTTGGTCAGAATAAAGATTGAGAAGGAAATGGAGATCTAATCTGTGGTAGGAAAATACAAAATCACTTATAATATTATGTTTCTGTTTCTGCTTACCATCCTTATCTCTATTAACAGAAATATGATACCTTTTTGTGTCAGGAAGATTGCTAAGAGAAGGACTAATGTTGGATGCATATAAGTAACTTCTAGTATGACAGCAATCCTGAGTTTTCCAACCAACCCTCATCAATCCTCTAGTCCTCTTCCCTACCACTCCTCTAATCCAGCTTTTGCCAAACACAAACTGGTAAAAACAAAATTTGTACCCCAGTTCTTGTCCTTATTGCTACAGCATTTAGATATGACTGATCTTTCCCTTCTTCTTAAAAGACTTTCCTCACTTCTCTCTTAAAGCAGTGCTCTCCTAATCTCCCTTCTGCTTCATAGACCAGTCCTTTCTTAGCCTCCTTTTCTGATTGTTTTTTTACCTTGGCAGCTATATCTTTGGTTGACAAGATTATTTTTTCTTTCTGTACTTTAATTGTGTATACCTTTGCTAATGAGTTTCATACTTTCTTAGGTGATTATGTTTCTATTTAGGGTTCTTTTGTCTGAACTTAAAGAACTCCCTTTAGCATTTCTTATAAGGCCTATCTAGTGATGAACTCTCTCAGCTTTTGTTTGAGCAAGTCTTTATCTCACCTTCCTTTTTACAGGATGATTGTGTCAGGTATATTATTCTTGGTTGGTAGGGTTTTTTCTTTTGGTAATTTGAAAATATATATTGTTCCACTTGATAGTTTCCTTAAGCTTTTCATTTATCTTGAGTAAATAAGTAGAAGTAGAATTCTGGGGGAGAATGGTGAGTGAGTGTATGTATGACTTCATAAGAAACTGCCAAACTGTTTCAATGTGATTTAATTATTTTATACTCCCAAAACTGTTCTACTTCCTTGTCAATAATTGAAAACTTACTTAAAATTTTAGGAAGAACTTGGATTATACGAGGAAGTTTTCATGTGGATATCAACGGGAGCAGCTCTTCAGGCAAAGGGAATAGCCCTTACAAAGACCTTATATAAAAATACCTGTAATGTATCTAAGAATCTGGTGTGGCTGAAGTGGAGGAAGCCTAGTGAAGAAAAGTGAGATAATGCAGGAGTCATACTTTGTGGGATGCTGTGGCTATGTTGCAGCATTTGGTTGCAGAGTGAAAGCAATAACTAGTTTAAGGTTTGAGGAGTGAAAAGATTTATCTGGCTGAGCTACTGAGAAGAAATTATAGGAGTGTACATAGTAGACGGGGAGACCATTAAGAAGCTATTGACGTTATCCATGCAAAAAAAAATGGTGGCTGAAACCAAGGTAGATTAGTGGATATGGTGAGAAATGGCAGGATTTTGAATATATTTAAAGGTAGAACCATTATAATGCCCCTGGATGTTGTGAGGAAGAAAGTTGACTCAAGCTTTTTCCTCTGAACAACTAATTTGTCATCAACTAAGACTAAGAAGAGTGTAGTTAGAGAAAATAGGGGAGAATATCAGGAGCTATGTTTTAGAAAGAAATCCAAGTGGATATGTTAAGTAGGCATTGTGTTTATGAATCTGAAGTTCAGAGGAGAGGTTCCATCCAGTGGGATCATTAGTTTAGAGACAGTTCTTAAAATTAGAACACTGCTTTACTATTTTATACTGTGCTCAAGCTAAGTTTAGTTTGGCTTGTTTTTGTTTTCTTTTACATAATAATTGGGCATCCCTCCAATTTTCACCTCACGTTGTAGAAATGGGCACACTATTTAGTAATTTATCAGCAATTATATCTGTTGACATCCCAGCTGTTACTTATAGCATCTCCCCCTCTCAAAATCAGAAAATCAAGAATAACATGACGCCTGACAACCTCACCAGCTCAGCACATCTGGAAGCTCTGAGTGTGTGATTTAGGGATATGCCACTCTCTTACATAGTGAGAAAATCCACATAACATTAAATAATCATAGTTTTCAGTTTTTTAAATTTTTAAACAAAATTATAAAATAAATATAGAAGAATTATATTTTTAAATGACTAAAAGATTCCCTCCACCCATGGACTATTTGAGGCATCTTAAGAAACCATTTTGTGCTGTAAAATACATTTCAGCTCATTGAAAACATCACATAGTCTTAAGGCAGAAACAAAAAACAACTTTTTACTGATTCAAGTCTGGAGCAACAATTATAATAAAAGCTAAATTTGGGTAACTGTCAACATAAACAAAGGAAATCTTTTCTATTACACTTCAGGAGATTTGAATTACAATATTCACGTTTTTCTAATTAGTATTACTCCAGAGTTATATGTGTACTGTTGATGATGCAAAGGTGAAGTCTTGATAACACAACTCTGTCATATTTTTAAATTTCATTTATTTAGGGCTGGAGGGAGCTGGCTGCAGCAATGTCTTGAGATTTCTTTGTTGTTCAGTTATGTCCTGCTGGGCTTTTCTCATGTTCAAAAAACACAAATTGTAGTTAATAATCGATCGCTGTTCTTGGTATTCAGGCAACAGTTTATGTCCTTTTGTACCCTGTGTACTTGGAATAACATTCTAACCTCCTTTGTAATCAATTAGAGGTGGTTGCAGGTCTTGTTATAGGATTCGTGATAAGTAAAGAAAACCTCTTTTAATAAAAGTGAGGCAATGTACTTCCCTCTGGAACAACCATACATAGACAGCTAGAAAAGCCTGGCACCATATTTTTTAACATGTAACTCAGGGTTCTCATTTTCAATCACTGCAGAATTTGTTTTTACAAGGACTGACAGAAAGCTAGGAAACAGAGGCTATTTTACAATTTTACCTCTTGGCTCAGCATCCTCTTGTAGAACACACCAAGAAACATGTTCAGCTCTGTGAAGAGGGATGTGTTTTTGTTTTGTTTTGACTTTTTATTTTCTAATAATTGCAGATTCAACATGAAGTTGCAAATATAATGCATGTACCTTTTATTCACCCAGTAAATACATCCTACAGAAATACAGTACAATATCAAACCCAGGAATTTGACATTTTATTACATATGTAGATTTATGTAACTGCCAGAGTGTACATTGATATGACATGTAATAGCATGGAGTTCTTTAATTAAAAGTATCAGTGCTCATATGAGTAAATAAGGACTGTCCTTCAAGAAAATTACCTTAAAAGAGTATAGACTTCTTTTAAGTATAGATATTATGTTCAAAATATTTCTGAAGGTCTTTTCTCTTGAAACTGTTCTTCTAATTCATTTGTAACAAACAAAAGAAACTCACCTGGAGAATTAAATGTGTCCTGCAATTACACAGATTTCTTCAGAAGGTTACTGTCTCATTCCCTGCTTAGGCAGTGCTAAACCCTCAATTCTTTTCCTAAACCTATGACTTTGCCATTTCTCACTTCACTCTCAACAAACTGCTTCACCTCCAAATTTCCTGAGAAAATACCACCCTTACATATGAACACCTCTGACTTCCTATCAATGCCTTCTACAATGAAGGAAGTAACCTTCTTGTCAAAAACCACTGCAACCCTCTCCTATCCCCTTTGTAAGTGAAAAGAGATGACAAGGGCTTTCCTGCTGGAGAAAGGCCATGGATGCTTTTTTCCTCCCCTTGCAAGATCGTCAGCTCTGCAAACCAACCATGTGCCTCACTTAAACCCAAAGCATCCTGGTTTGGGTTGGCCAAAAAGTACTTCTTCTGGGTGAAGTTAAAAGATATAACTTTTTCTCTTAAGAAAAAAACATGTATCAAAGCAGAAGTTGTATGCATGCAATTTTATATTAGGACCTATCTTTAACAGTTACATGGCCTATAGTTCTGGCTACATGCATGTTGCCACATGATATCCTGGCGTCAGAGGTGGAATGCACAAATCATGTTTCTGGGGGGAGTGACACAAGCTTAATGAAGACAGAAGTGCATTGGAGTCTCCCCTCATTGAACCATTGGGTAGAAAGCTTGCCTGTAATGTAACATTATAGCAAAGGTGTTCAATAGACAGTTTAGGGCTGGTAACATAAAGTGAAAACTCCCCTGAGACATAATGTAGGAAATCCAGTTAGTTTTATCAATATGTGAACATATATATTTCTGTGTGAAATATATACTTTCAATGTATAAAGACATTTTAAGCCATATTTGAATATGCTTCACTTTGCAGGTTGAATAATTTCATTGTGTTATGAGCATGGCATATTTCAATATTTTGAATAACAGCAGACAGAAAACAGAATATTTCATTTACATGAACCTGTTATGTGTATATAATGTTTCCTCAGAGGAAATTCACCTATTTTTGTGACCCAATTAGAAATGTGCTGAACTAACGTAACCAACAGTAATTTGGAGATGAAGTGAACCCAGAGGTCTTTAAGAACTAGCAAAGCTGATCCAACACCAATGTTGGCCTCAAGATTGCCCCCATTTCCTAGGCAAGTGCTGTTCAAAATTCCAGACCACCTCAGGCTAAAAACCTGTTAAATTCATTGTCAGTTCATTTGCAAATTCTTCTTTCCCCCTAACCTGAAAATACTTGAATTTGTTAATCCATTTAGTCAGCAGTGGACTGGGGAATTTTTGCTTACCCTAAGCAAACTGGAAATTGCCTACTCTCTAAATCCCTTTCTTTGACTTTCACTCTGGTCATTTTTCATTTTGTTCCCAGTAATGTTTTGCATGTGGGGGGTGGCCCACCTGCTCTCTCTCTGTGATGAAGTCAGACTTGCATTTAGAACAGGCACTGATTTAATATCAATTACCGTTCTATCCAAATCTGCTGTAAGACTATGATGAAATTCTGGTTCAAATTAGTCAGTGAACCACCTATTGAGGGGCTGTTAGAATGCTGACGCTGTGACAAAGTGGTTTCATATCCTGTTCCTCGGAGACACTGTAATGAAGTTTCCTGGTTGGAGTGATGTAGAAAATTTATTTTGTAGTATTTAGAAAAGATGATGTTGCAGGTGCCAATGGGAACAAATGGAATTCCAATCATATTGTGTCTAAATGGGCAAAAAATGAAAGAGTACATTGTATTAAAATAATTCCCCCATTCACAGCCATCTATTGCACCTGCCGAGTTAATTCTATTACTTTGGGATGCTAATGTGTATTAGCATCCCAAAGTAATTAGCATTTTAATAAAAGCATGATGCCTGGTATAGTTAACACTAACTTGGTTGGTAAATGCTGTTCATTTGTTTTTTCAGTATCCATCATCACCCTCATCAAAGCTGTTGGTTCATGTCACCTATAGTCTATTGACTAATGAGTATCATGACATAATCTAAAGATTCAGAAAAATGGTCATTGCTCTTAGATACTCATGATATTTAATTTTTCATAGTTTATGAACAGGGCATTTAAATGCGCTGTAAGGTGAGTAGCAGAGGACACATAATAGAGGAGTAATTTTTTCAAAGCAAGATTGTCTTACCATGATCTAAATATCTATAAGTAAACTATATACTATAGACCTTGGCCAATAAAGTACAGATGTCTGCTAAGTTGACTCTACTCTTACTGCTGCTTTCCTCTAGGCCAGTCTCGGCAGAGCAGCAGACGTGATTCTTTTAATATGTAAGTCAAACCATCTCATGCCACTACCTGACAATCACTCTCCATTTCACTCGGAATTAAAATTGAAGTCAATTGAAGTCCTCAAATGCCCTACAAAGGATGGAGATGTATATAAATGTATACATAATATTCTCCCATGAGAACTTTCAAGCTTTCATCCAACTTGCAAGCTAACAGGAGGTCAGACTACCACCATTTCATGTATGTCGGCAGAAGACATCATACTGAGGAAGAAAGACTGTTATTACTTACAACACAGCAAGCCACATGAACATCAGCATATTTACATCAAGTCCCCTTGCCTCAAGTCCCATGGTGGCAATGTTAATGGACTTGAATGGATGCCTGCATACCCACTATACAGGGTTATACAGGAGATATACCCTGAGCTTAGGCAACCCCAGTTCTTCTACAGCATGCAATAAACATGCCTACTCTTTGATCCAGTGTGAGATGCAATCTTTATCTTCCAAAGATGACCACAGTACAAATGTTCTTGTCATTAACTCACAAAAAAAAAGGCAGTCAGAAACACAACAGACCAATGTAGAATTAGCTCCCAACTATAATGTAATGTTAGCTTATTATATGTCCCTCCCCAATGTAAATTTATTGAGAGATTTTGTTTGATCACTAATACACTCAAAAGGAACAGAAAATGAATTAGACTTTGTTTTCTTCAATCCACAATCCCTAAATCTTCTTCTTCCTCCATTGGTGACTAAAGTCACAGTAAGAAGGTAAGGGGATTAATCCAAAGCATATATATATCACACAAAGACACAGACGACTGTGTAGTGATGGCTGGAGGGAAAGAGGAGTAGCAGGGTAGGAGGAGGTGGGTAGAGCAGAGTAAAAAAAGGGCAGAAACTTTGTTTGCGACAATGGACACACAATACAGTGTGCAGATGATTTTTTTAATTGAATTGCACACTTGAAAGCTGTATGGTTTTGCAAACCAATGTCACCCCAACAAATTCAATTAAGTAAATATATAAACAAGTCAATGCATACATACATACATACATACCTACATATAAAAATGGGAACAGTAAGTAATGCCTCTCCAACACGTTTTGGTAAGAGCTTAATGTTAAGTGTCATTAAGTGTTAGGATTCTCCATGGCTCAGATAGAGATGGGAAATGGAATCACACACCTAATTTCATGGCCTCCTTTTGACCATATGTGATGACTCGCAAATTTATCTTGCTACCCCAGACCTTTTCTCTGATACCTAGTCCCATCATCCTATCTAACTTCATAATGGTCACCAAAGCTGAATTCATGTTGACCTTTTCCAAGCTAAGACTTCTTCCAGAGTCCTCTAACACGTTAAATGACACCTCCTTCCATTTATGTGTATAAGCTGCAATCCATAAGTCGCCTTTGACTCTTCCTTCTCTTTCAACCTATCCCACCCTCACAGTCAGTTACACATCAGTTCTTGTTCATTTCTAAATGAACATTCTAAAACATCTTTGAGTTCTATCCACTTTTCCCATGCCTACTGATGGAAGCATGAATCTAAGGCCAGTGATATCCAACTGTTTCAGAACAATGTCTCCTGTTTATAGAAAATATTTTTATAATACCTCCTTTTATATACTGAAATGAATTCATATATAATATAGCTCAACTTACACATAGCATTCCAAAAAATTTAATCGTAATATGAAGCATAACTAGAAAAAACTTATATTAAAGTAATCTGTATTTTGATACATAAATATGAGGAGTACCTAGACCAGAAGACCTAACAATACTGTCAGACATTTGCAGCTATAGAAGTAATCATTCTGGGTTTGAAAGCTAAAAAGGTAGACTGATGCAGGTACATTGTATTGGACTCAAATACCAGGAGCAGTATTACTACTAGTAATACTGTATTATTTCCCAAAATGACCAAAACTCTTAGTAACTTCCCAAACTACAATAAAATTTATCTCCAGTTACATAGTAGATGCATGCATTTCTGAAAAATTCAGTGTGTACATAAATCATGCAAAAATATTATTTGTTTATATGTAAAATGTAATTAGATTATAGACAGGTTTTTCATTTATATGAAATCTATGCTTTTTAGTGTGCCATTGTGAAGTTTTGTGAGACACACACAATTGTCCCTTCAAGCTTAAATTTCCTACACATTGCAAGATGTGCCTAGTAGACCTGGACCCCACCTACCAATAAGTGCTTATAACCAGTAGCTACCCCTGCCCCCTAAACAATAAAACAGAACAAAAACATTCTTATTAATTTCTAAAATTGTCCTTGAGTGGATCTGGCACTCCCACTGAAAACTGCTCCTGTAGAACAAATTACCTTTATTCTTAACTTATTAGCCTCCTAATAAACTTTTCATCTTCACTTTCTACCTTAATGAAAACTGTTTCTCAAATGCAAATTTTGATTATGGTACCTGTGTTAGTTAGCTTTTTTTTTTTCAGCAAAACAGAACCAATAAGAGATACAGGGTCCAGCACAAATAATGCTCTTTTTTATTACAAAATCCGTTATTATAAAATTATAAGCATGTAATTCTGTAACATAACAGTATCATACTCAAGCACACCATATGAAATGTTAGGTGAAATGTTCAAATTAAAACTGTAAATCAATACACCCACATTATTACCTTACTAACCACACTAAAGAACGTGTTACTTCTGCCACACCCTATATAAAGATTCACGACAAGAATTGCCACATCCAATTATGATGGCTGATAGTTGAAAAGTCCCAAGATCTGTAACTGGTAAACTAGAAACCCAGAAGGGCTGAAAGTGTAAGCACAAATCTATGGCCAAATCCTGAAAACCACGAGGCTAATAATGTAAGTTCTAGTCTGAAAGTCAGCATGCTCAAGACCTAAGAAAAGCAAATGTTTATGTTGAAGTTCTGAAGGCAGGAAAAGATCAATGTACCAGCTGAAAACAATCAAGCAGAAAGCATTCCCTCTTTCTTGGAGGAAAGTCAGCTTTTTGTCCTACAGGGCCTTCAACTAATTGGATGAGGCCCACCATGCTAGGAAGCAAGATGCTTTCTTTACTCAGTCTACAGATTCAAATGCTAATATTATCCGCAACCTTCTGCACAGATACACCAGAAAATGTGTCTGACTAGATATCAGAGCACCCCATAATCCAGTCAAGTTAACACTAAATTAACAATCATACTGCCTGTGACATAAATTCCTCTATTGCTATTTCCTTCTCTGAAGAAAAAAAAATGTTTGCTTGATTTGCAAAGCCTTGTGTTACCTGATTCTTGTCTGGTTTCAAGCCATATTTTATCATATTATATATTCCTCCATGAGCTTTAGCCACACTGGCCTTTTAATTCTGCAGGTGTGCTATGATCCTTCACACCACAGGGCCTATGTATGTCTATTCTCTTTAATGTACATTTCCTACCACACACACTTTCTAAGTTAACTCCCAATTATAGCTTCTCTGCTTTGAAAGTGTAGCTTTTCTGCTTAGAAGCTAAATAGCCTTTCAAAACATTGTATTTTAAACTTTTTTATATAGCCAGGGGTGATATTAAAAATACTTAACAAGTATGAAATGGGAACTGATCAAATCAAAACACATGCTCACCACTGAAGAAACATCTTAGAGACTCTAATCTATTAATTGTCAACCTGTTAGTTGTTGGATCACAGTGTGGGTCTTGTTGGAGATGATCTGGAATATTCCAAAAGAGAAGGTGGAATAGGCAGGGAAGGTAGGCACTAAGGCACTTCAAGAATCAACTATTTACCAACTCTTAACTCTCAATATTTTAAAACTAGTATGGCTGTTAAAAATAACCTAAAGTATGTTACTGTTCCTATTTAATGTCAGTTGCATGCTGATATTTAGACTTAGAAGGCATTTACGTACAGATTTTGGCAGCGTTCTCAGCTCTACCTCTAGATGATGTTCTTATAGAACATACCTTCAAGTCTTCTCCTTTATTATACTTTGCACAATTATAATTTTACTTTAATTTGTAAGGTAATTTTATTGAACTGTCTATCACTAGCTTGTAAGTTCAGTGAAGGCAGGGACTATATTTAAATTTGCTCACCGATTTATACTAAATAACAAAAATAAATGTGTCATGTATATTGAATTTATTCAATGTTTACCAAAAGGATAATGTAAATGTCATTTATATAGTTAGTGTTCAGCACACCTTAATTTCCTTTTCCCCCTCTTTCTTACCTCCATCCAAGTATGTTATAATATATGTACACATCTATATCTGCATATATATGTCATAGTACACATACATATATTTCAGTCAACACATATCAGGAGCTTCTAGATATTTAGATTCTTGAAAGTTTAAGGAACAAAACTGAAATTTCAGAGTAAGTCTTGAAATTTTCCTTTACAATCCTACAATAATATGCCTAAAATTGACCACAGAATGGGAGACATTTTGTTGATATAATTGTTTCTTTTCCTTTCCCTCTGAGCTTTGAGTGAACTCAGCCTCAAACCTCACTGTGTGTTTCTCCGTCACACCACACGTTGTGTCCTCTGCTACACTGAACGCAGTGCCAGCCTGTCTGGTCTCCCCGAGCAGCTTCATGGTGGAGGAAATGGAAGCCTAGGCTTCCATGATTCAGAGGACTCAGATTTAAATAAATCCGAGTGAAAAGCAATTAATGACTCGAATTATTAGCTCAAAACAAAGTTGTACAAGGAGGAACATGTTTCTAAAAAAATAAAAAGAAGTTGTTATGCCTATGTACAAAATGAATTAGGACACCAAAAGCCAAGACAAATACTCATGATTAAGAGTGATGGTTAGTCTTCAAGTGTCATTTATATTCTCCGAAACCTTGAAATTTCCAAAACAAAAGAGATCTGCAATTTTTCTTGTACTTATTATCTAGTCTGCTCAATGTTCCATGTAGTTTATGCCTCTGTGAAATTAAATATAATTGGTTTATGGGAACTGAACGAAAGCCTAAATTCAAGGCACATTTTTTAAATCAAATTCATTAATTTGGTTCACACAATGCATTTCATTCATCGACCTTCTACGGCCAACTCTACCATCCCTTGTACTTTCCAGTGATTAAATCTAAAAATATGTTTAGATGAGATCACAAATATATATGAGGAGAAATATTTTTGTTAACCAGTGTGATTTTCCCACTGTTCTTGTACTTCCATTTTCCCCCCACTCACACCCTATTCCAACCTCAACCAAACTAGAACAAAACATTCTGCCAGCATTGCCTTAAAAGACATATCAGGCTGAAGACCACAACAGAGAAACAAAATTCTTAGATTTTGATTTTTAAATCAAAATCCAATACCCAGGAAAAAATAGATTTGAAAGAATACAAAACCAGAACACTGTTTTAAACTCCTAAATTCTAGGAAAAAAATTTCCACATAAGGAGGGAAGGAGAATGATTAAGAGGAAAAAGAAATAGAAGAAAATTTGTGAGAAGTTCCTTGTACCAATATCCCTTTTCCCCGGGATTAGCTGGGGTGGGGTGATATTAAAATTCTTGGGTTAGTTTGGAAATGTTAGAGCACAGAAGACTTCCAACCACAGAGACTATGAGAAACTGCCAAATTCAGCATGTTAGGAGAAAAATTTCCTGTGTACCCTGGAAGAGTAAAGGTGTGTTAAAGGACCTTTCATTGTCCCAGAGAATTCACAGAGTTTTCCCATGTCCCAGACCAGTAAAGGAAAGAGCTACACATTTCTATAGCCTAATAGGTGGCAATTTGAGGCGGAGCTGGAACTGGAAATCTTCTGTAGTCAGAAGCATGAAACATCCCTACAGCTCCCTACATGGGGTAAAGTCTACAGAACAGGTGATATAAAATATAGCTCAACAGATATCAGCTGCAATGATAATAACCAAGAATCAGATGCTCCCTACCCACTAACATGACACCATGTAGACTTCCAGAATTTAGATGCTGCAGAGAAAAAAAACTGGTATGAAAACTAGTCTGACTGCAGGTTGCTTTTCCACTGAAGAGAAAGTGAGCACAAAGTGAAATAAGTTACTGTATGGAAATTAAAAGATATTATTTCTTATAAGTCACAGTGTTGGGAGTTTTAGGAATGGCTCTAGAGAATGATACCTAGTCATTTTTGCCTCAGTTATAAACTTTGATCTTATTTTAGTCAGTCTAGGCTATTATAACAAAATACCACAGACTGGGTTGCTTTCAAATATCAAAATTTTATTTCTCAGCCCTGGCTGGCGTAGCTCAGTGTATTGAGTGTGGGCTGTGAACCAAAGTGTCACAGGTTCGATTCCCAGCCAGGGTACATGCCTGGGTTGCAGGCCATAACCCCCAGCAACCGCACATTGATGTTTCTCTCTCTCTCTCTTTCTCTATCTCCATCCCTTCCCTCTCTAAAAATAAATAAATAAAATCTTAAAAAATTTATTTCTCACCATTCTGAGTCTGTAAATCCAAATCAGAGTGCCTGAATGGTTGGATTCCTGTAAAGGCCCTCTTCTGGGTTGTAGACTAGTATCTCTCTTTGAATCCTCACGGGGTGAAAAGTGAGCCAGCAAGCCCTGCAGCCTCTTCTTTTAAGGGATCTAATTCCCTGTAGGAAGGGCTCCACCCTCCTGACCTCACCACCTGCCAAAGACTACCTCTTAATACTATCACCTTGGGACTAGAGTATTAACATAAGAATTGGAGGGGAGGGGTTTTCAAACTTTCAGTCCTTTGCAGATCTGGACAAGGAAATCAAGATTGATTAAGAGTTAGCTATTCCTGCAATTTACTATGATAACAAGTTGTAGATTATTTTCAGGAAAAAAAAAAAGACTAACCCAGAGAAAAGCTAAAGGGTCCAAACATCCTGGAGCTTCAGACAGTTCCATATAGATGTAGAAAAAGGCACACATGCATCATGTCTTGTCTTCTCCATAATCACTATTTTGGAAAAAAATATAGTATTGAAGACTCAAGACTGGGGAAGATAAGAGATAATTAAGTAGTCAATGCCTTCTATCAGTCTAAAACAAAATAATGGGTTGGCTAAAAACGTTTTTTCCCCCCTAAGATGACTCTAGTGGTGTTCAGTTGTCTTTAAATTCATTCAAAACAATTTTGTTATTGCATTGTGACAGCTGTCATATCAGCATGCATTTAAAAAAACATATCAAAATTGATGAATTGTGTAGCCATTTTAACATTGAAGATGAAAGCAAATAAGCAATATGTGTGGCATATTATGCTTTATTATTCAAGAAAGGTGAAAATTCAACTGAAATGCAAAAAAAAATTGTGTAGTGTATAGAGAAGGTGCTGTGACTGGTCAAATGTGTCAAAAGTGGTTTGTGAAGTTTCATACTGGAGATTTCTCACTGGACAATGCCCCGTGGTCAGGTAGCCCAGTTGAAGTTGGTAGTGAGAAGACTGAGACACTGAGAACAATCAATGTTATGCCATGAGGGAGATAGCCGACATACTCAAAACATCCAAATCAATAAAGTTATTGATGAAAATGTGTCTTTTATTTTATGGAAAATACAGGCATTTTGGCCAAACCAGTACATGTTAGGTCTATGGAGGGGCATTACATGAAAAGGAACCATCTTGGTAAAAAAAAATTAAATCATAAGTTATTGAGAATGCAAAGCTACGACCAAAAATAAATGTAAAAATTCAGGACATTACTTCCATCTTACCCATCAATTTGACTTTTCCTGGGGAAAAGCAGGTGAAGTCAATACCCTTCCCCAAATATTTCCTGCCCTTCTGCGTCCTTTGCCACTAAGGGTTACAAACTCCCTGACCTCACTTGGTGAATTGCTAAATTCCTCTTATACCCCCATCTTATTCTCAAACTTGTAATCAATGTTATATACAAAATGGGGTAGGTCAGGGCACAGGTCCCTGGAAAATAGGGGAACCCCCCAAATCCTGCAGAAAAGGCCGGGGGCAGGGAAGTGTGCCCCAGGAGCAGACAGCACAGCCTTTGAGGCATATTGCGTAACAAAGACAGATTAACGACTAGTGCCTTCCCGAAGGGAGGAGCAGAGTGACTCATGATATAGCCAGGGGGGACGGTGGGGAAGAAACTCAAATAGCACCTATGTGAGCTGCCTGGTGTGGCTGGGAAACTTTTGCCCTGACTAAATATGGCAGCCAAAAGAGGGTCAAAGACACTGGGGAGCTGACAAAAATGACAGACACTGACACACTGTAGGAAAAGCTGGACACTCCCACTGGCTTCCTGCACACATGGGATTTCAGGAGGGTCTGTTTTTTAAAGGCACAGAAACACACAAACACTCTCTCTCTCTGTGCTTGGTATGGAGAAGTCCCTCCCTTGATACGGGGCCTCTTGGTATGAAACTTTGGAACTTGGTGCAAGCTCTCTCTGGGCTTTTGACATTTGGATCTTCTGAGCCTCTGGCCCTTCTCCCTGCATGGACAAGAGTGCCCATGGGACCAGATGCTGGGCCCACCAGGGGCTTAGACCCTGCATGGATGGGAGCCCACTCCTACAGGCAGGGTCCAACAAAGGTTGTGTGCCTCCCTGGGCTCCAGCCTCTGGGACACCATGATCCAGTGCAGTATGGCACATGGTTCAGGACAGCTTCAAGGAGACTGAGAGCAGTGCACCCCAGTTCCTGAAGGAGAGAGCTGCTGTGAGAGGATGGAGACTCTGAAACTCACAAGTACACAATCCAGAAAGGATGGAGATCAGTTTTCACGGCCAGCTTAAGGACGGATAAGGAAATGGGAAACTTCTGGGCATGGTTTTGGCTTGTAGTCTGGGAAGTGAGAGAAGTTCTGAGTCTTATGAGAGAGAAAGGCTCAGAGCAAGAATGCTTTCAGCCCACTCTCAAAGTTGGAGCCCTGTTAATATAAACCTGGTTTCTTCAACACAAATCACTGGGTCATGTGGATTGAAGGTGCCAAATGGCTGAAACCCAGTTTGCACAGTTACACATAGACCTTGAGTTTCAGAATGAATGATATGGGAGGAAGTGTTAAAAGTAATTTCCATTAAGTCATATATCTAGCTAACTTACCCTGAGTCTAACTCCAAGTTCTACTACTCTGCTTCTCAAATCAATCAGGACAGAGTGAAGCGATTCTCGATATTAACATACAGACAATTTATGCACATGAGGTACAGAGGTAAAACAGAGCATGTAAAGTATATAAGAAATTGTTTATTAACAATCCCTTTAGTGCCTAGTGTTTTTTTCAATGCACATAATTGTTTGTAATACATTACTGAGGGTGTTCCACCCTAAGTGGCCAGGTACAGTATATTAAACATGTATTATAGTCTTCTAAAATGGAGAACAATTTCCTTCCTAAATAAGGCTGAAAAAGTGACTGAGAAGTAGCTCAATACTCATAAATGCAGATACCTAATCATTTATCTATTTCAATGTTTCCCCAAGCATGTTTCCTGGAGCCATTTCTTAGAGTCACCCAAAGAATGTGGTAAAAGGTGAACGTGAAGTCCTTTTTCCAAAATCTCCTGTATCAGGGCTGAGGTTGAGGTTTAGCAGCAGAATCCTAGTAATCTTAGCTTTTTTAAACGCCCATTCCTTCCCACTGAAGAGCGCAGATTTTCTAGCTCTTCAGAAACCCTCCTGCTGCCTGCAGCGTGGTTCCCCAAAGCAAGCGAGGCTGCTCAAAGCGAGCTGTAGTTGCTGTACTTTCTTTGGTGTGAAATGCCTCTGAGTCGCATTAGGGTGAATTGGTCCCCTAGGACGCTGCCCCACTGGGTGAGCTGAGATTACAGGTTTGATGAGTAGCCAAGGGAACAGACTGTAGCCCCCGATACCGCTGAATAAGCCGCAACCATGTGCGCAACGCGGAGGGTAGGCCCCATCGAATTTATGGCCAACTCTGTTTATAATCTTGTGACATATGCCTCTGTAGTGTTTGTTTATAAAGGACCAAGACTCGGTGTATAATGCATCACAAATGATATACTGTAGAGTTTCCCAGGATAAATGAAATATGTCCATTTTGTCCCATCTGGATCTTGTTATTTTTTTTCATGATTAGCATTTTGGCAGTTTTCACTCTTCCATTCTGCTGTTCTGTGTGCTCATGGGAGGCAAGGAGTTGAGCTCTTTCCAAAATCAGGGAAGTGCTGCATGGAGAGAAAGTAGAGCTGAAAGTGCACTTTCTTTATGGTAGATTCTCCACACTTGGGCAAAGGAAGCAGGGGTTGTGAATATGATTAGTGGGAAGTGAAAGCACCGCGGGATCAAGGCTCGCGTGAGTCACGGAGTGTGGAAATGTTCTTACCAGATGACAGTCAGGATACAGAGATTTTCTGTCCCTCCGAAGCAGCTGAGCTGGTGAAATCTCCGCATACAGTTTTGCTGAGCTGCAGAAGGAGGCCCTGTTCTCAGTTATGGATTTAGTGTGCTTAAGATAAAAATGGGGTCACGATGTTCATCCGGCACCTTGTTAACTTACGCTGCAACAAAAACCAAACCAAACCAGATTCACTTGTATGCAGTAACTCGTATGACTTATTCTTTTTAAATAATGCTGTAACAGAGTCAAAGTCTGTTTTTCATTTTGGTGAGTTACTGGGGCAGAACATAGAAACAAAACCGCCCGCAAGGGCAAAGGTCTCTTTTTCACTCGCGAAAGAGGCATAATGGAAGAGTCAGCGGCTCCCGGTGCTCGTAGCTCTGCAGTTTAAACAGCACTGTCTATGGCTCTTTTCAATAATGGCCTGTCGTTGATATTTTTAGGTCAGACTTTATGTCTCAGATTTAAACGGCTTGCTGTTTTATTTTACAAACCATATTTCTATTCAGAATCTTATTCATATATACAGACGAAACTTTCACTTGCGTTTAGAGATACATTTCAAATGTGTAAAATCAGGAATTTAGAAACCAACATGATAGTGAGCACTGTGTAATACCCGAAATAAGACAGAAAACCATGAAATAGCCTCTAGGAGTTCTGATTAAGAATTAATGTACATGGCCATCCACATCAAAAGCTTTCCCAGGTTTCAGTGACTGAGGTACCTTTATATTTTTGTTATTGCAATTAAATATTAAACACAACCTAAATAGTTCATAGCTTTTTGATATATTATTAGAGATGATGCTGCCACTTCACAATGATGAAATAAAGCATTTTATTCGAGACAAAAATCCCAAAATTTTACAGTTAAAATTGTTTAGATTATTGTATTTATATAGTTTTTATAATTACTGAAGCTTCAATTGGTGTAAATGACTCTGCCTATACTACCCATTTATTTAATATATCACATATTTTGTAATATATTGCTAGTTGATACATTAGTTCAAAATATTATCCAGCCTTTCCCTTTTTGGCCTCTGCAGAAATATTACTGATTTATTTTATTTGTAGAATCAGACACAGCTCCAGCTCCTAAAAGAATCTCTCCATAGGCAGGAACTCTATAAAAACACACAGCTGCCTCTCCTCATAACTTCCCTCTTTCCAGTCCTTTGATGTTTAATATTTGTTAAACCTGAGGTCAGTGGAATAATTTACTCATCTCCTAGAAAGCTTGTAAAAAGTCCAGAACCTTACTGGCCATCCTCCAAACACTTCAGATCCAACAAGCCTGCGGTGGGGCCCTGGAATCTGTACATTAAATGACCACTCAGGTGGTTCTGATGAACATGGACTTGAAATCACACTTTGAAAAACACTGCTTTAGGACCTGAAATCTTATAATCAAGAACACATCACAGGCTTTCAAGGTGCACATTAACCCTTCTAGAATTAAGTAGTCCCCAGAAGGAGAGGCAGAAATGAATATCTGCTCTGCCTCATCATAATAGACGAATTCCTGACATCAGGGGGCAGATTTTCTGAGTAATGACATCCTGCTGCATGCACACAAAACTCTCACACCATTTCCATCCACCTGCATTCTCACCATTACCTGCATCACATATGGACTTGCTCTGCCATTTTGGACATTGTGCCTGCCTGTCCTTTTACCCTTAGGCAGTCAGACTGTGAACTACTCATTTCCACCAAGGTCACTCATGGTCTATCAGGTGACATGGGCCAGGTTTCAGAGCCCACCTCCTCCAGTCCTGCTATGCATACATGATCACCCTGTCCTACAAATGAAATGCAAGGTACTGAATATTACTTCTTCTTAGCTCCTGAGGTCATAGGTTAAGCAAAGATTAAAATTCTCTTACATAGAAGACAAAACACATGGTTATGAAAAACGGTCTGTTAAACTAGACTTTATAAAAATTAAAAACTTCTCTTTGAAAGCTACTCTACAGAAAATAAAAAAAAACACATACTGGTAGAAAATATTTATAAAACACATGTGATAAATATATGATAACTAACTGATTTTCATAATATATAAAGAACTCTAATATTTCAATAATAAAAATAAATATTTAAAATGATCAGCAGATGCTTTACCAAAGACACTATATGGATGACAAATAAACATATCAAAATACACTCAACATCATTAGTCATAAGAAAAATGCAAATAAAAATTTAAATGATATGTCACTTTGCCTATAAGAGTGGTAAAAAGCAAATAACAATATCAGGTATTGCTAAAATATGGAGCAATAGAAACTTCATAAATTTCTGGTGGCAATAAAATATGGCACAACCACTTTGGAAAACAGTTTGCAGCTTCTTACCAAGTTAAACATGAACTTATAAAGCCCAGCAATCACACTTTCCCTAAAGAAAAGGAAAAGAAAAAAAATTATATATACACATTTACTCACACACACACATATTTGGTCATGTTTATTATTGAAATTTGGAAATAACTTAAATGCCCATCAAACTATAGAACAAATCAACAAATAATGTTACATTCATACAATAGAATACCACTAAGTGATAAGGCAAAGTTTTCTTGCATATGAAAAGGTGAATGACTTTCAAGTGCATGAGGATTTGCTAAAGAAGCCACAACCAAGAAACCAATATTGTATAAATTTATTTGTATAACATTCTAGCAAAACAATGGGATAGAAAGTAGACTACTTGTTGGCAGAGTCTGAGGGAGGGAAGAGGACACAGACTTCAAAGGAGCAAGAGAAAATTTTTTGATATGATGGAATTTATGCTTTCATTATGATAGTAGTGATATGAACTTATGCATCTGCCAAAATTCACAGAAATGTGTACCCCAAAAGGGTGAATTTTATTGTATGTATTGATACCTAAAAAATTTAACTTTAAAAAATTACATTATGTCTAATATGACAACAAGCAAGATTTTTCATGGAACCCTCCTTATGACATGGCAGCACAATAGAAAGCACTTTTTCCATCTATACTTTTTAAAGATTGAATCATGACTTTTTAAAAAGATTTTATTTATCTATTTTTAGAGAGAGGGGAAGGGAGAGAGATAAAGAGGGAGAGAAACATCAGTGTGTGGTTGCCTCTCACGTGCCCCCTACCAGAGATCTGGCCTGCAACTCAGGCATGTAACTGCAACCCTGACTGGGAATTGAACTAGTGACCCTTTGGTTAGCAAGCCAGTGCTCTATCCACTGAGCCACACCAGCCAGGACTAGAAGCATGATTTTTGCAATTAAATTTATTCTAACTGAAATACCATACTCTTTAAAATCAAACTTCTGACTTCATAGTAATAGACCATAAATGAGCTGAAAATACCTTCCTTTAATAGGTTTTAAGAATCTGAAATGGGGGAAAGGCATAAAGGTTGTGACAATCCTATTATTTTAAAAACTTTAATTCTATTCAATATGGCGATCTCTAGAGTTATTGGTTTCCAGTAGCCACATGTGTTTGCCCCACAGTACAATGTGGACATTTATGTGAAACAGTGAAAATGAGCTGTGAGAAAAAGCTAAAGTAACAACAAAAAGCCTATCAGCTTGGGTTATTTAATGTCTGTCATGGTTAATATTCAACTTGCTAAAATCCTTTAAGAATCAACACAGTACTTGCTGACCATGCTCTGGCCACCTGTGGAGTCACCAGAAGATTACTCCAGGTGATGCAAATAAAACAGCCCATGCCCTCTAGCATATCATGGAGATTTAGTTATCACTGGTGTTGAAGAGACCAGTGGCTAAGAGCTGAAACATTACACAGATGGGCTCTTTGAAAATCCACCACATTCGGGCTTTTTCAATCTTGCAAACAGATGAAGTGACTTGGTTGGAGAACCCCTGCCGCAAGGATAATGGAGCCTGACTGCACTTCCCCTGTGAGCCACAGCATTTCGTGAGAAGAGCAAATTTATGAAAATAAATTACCATGGATTCCATAGCTGACACTATGGAATGCTACAAACTGCAATGATTTTGTTTGTTTAAATAACACCTTTAATGAATGCACTAATTTCCAACTGAATGGATGTTGTAGTCTTACCACCATTTGAGTTTCTCAAAAATAAGAAGGGGTGCTTTGAGGTTTGCTGAGGCTTCATTGAAAATTAAATATTCACAACTGTTAATTAAAAATGGATTTAAGGAATGAGTAGGTTATGGATTTATCTGCATGAATGCAACCATCTGGGTGAGTACAGTTGCGTTTTCAAGCAGAGAAGAAACACAATTTCTGGTAATCTAATGGGAAGCAGGATGAGAATCAAAGGATAGGAAAGGTTTGATGTTCTGAATAGCTGTAATCATCACTCACTAATCCAACAATCATTTATAGGGTGATAACTATGTGCAAAGCACTGACTTAAGCCCTAGGGAAATAATAAGAACAATCATTCTTCCTAATATCTCCCCACATAAACTTTCGTGACCTCACTGAAGATTAAGCACTAGATGCTTACACTATGAAAATGCCCTGTCAGACTCCTCCAAGTAATGGTTCGAGTCCAACAAATGAACAATTTCACTTAAATCTCTAACAGTTAAAATATTACTGAGCTGAAGAGGGAATTAGAGCAACATCTTTTTAATTAAAAGAAAAATAATGTGAAAAACATGTCATTGGGAAAAATAAAACCAAATTTCTGAAATTTATGCAACAGATATTTTTAAAGTAAGTTATACCCATTAATAATGGCTTTTAATTATCAATATATCAGTGTCAATTGCTTAACGAGGTAAACCTTATACACTATTGTTAATGTGTGCCTAATATATTAAAGTTATATTATTTTGTAGGGCAATATATTTCATTATTTTATTTTAATAGATTTTATTTTTTATTGTTTACTGTATTTGTTTTTAACTAAAATAAATAAAACAATTGAAAATAAAGCTCACAGAGAGAGTAGATATGCATATTTATGTTATTTAGAGGAGAACAAATATGTGGTTTATATATTTGTCTTATGTTGTCTGTTATCAATCCATAATTATCACCAAAAATTGTTCAGTTGTTAGTCTGAGCAATAAAGAAAAAAGTCCAGAAATTATTTAATTGTTTATATTGGTTTTTGCTTCCAGAATAAATGTGTACAAAAAATTAAAATTAAAAAAAGTGATGGAGGAGAGACATCATTTGTTTGTAATTAAAACAACACAGTCAATATGGTATTTATGTGGAATATGAGACAGACATAATATTTTGGGATTTGTTAATTACAGAAGGACTGTAGGGATGCAGTAAAAAATAGGATAAGAGTTGCATTTATTTTTATCTTTCTAAACTCTGACCTTTTTATTGTGTGTGTTTGTGATTAAATGTGGTTGGGACAGCTCTGAGACCAATGAGCTGGCATACAATAGGTGCCTAATAAATGTCTGTTGAGATCAAAATATGTATGTAGAGAATATTAATTTACTATTAACGAAACAACATCAACCAATGCCTGTGGGGGTAACAAAGGTGGGCACAGGTAACCCGGTTCTTGGTGATGGGGACAAAGAATTGAGGGACAAACACCCTGAGTTTATAGCAGAGAACATGGAAGCAGGCCAATTCCAAGCAGAGATTGACCTCATGGGCTATAGGGACTCTATTCTTACAGGGTGGATCGGATCCTTCCTAGCTAGTTTTTGTGGGCTTTTACTGCGCATGTACAAGTACTTGTATTACTTTAAAGCTACTGTACATGTGGTCTCCCATGATTTTCCCTGATTGGCCACCAGGGAAGGGGATCCCACAATGTTACCAAACTGACACCCCCTTCTCCTGGGGTCGCTCTGTACTAGGTTCACCTTTCCCATTTTACGAGAATTATAGCTCTCCATGTTAGAGGTTGGTGAAAAGGAAAGAAATTATTTTTTCAAGTTATGCAGACTTAAGAGTAATGACTTAATGCCTTCATCAAAACCCAAAGTCCCTTAAAACACCCACAAGCACACACAGTCCTTCCTTCCCCCCTTTGCCCAGTCTGGGGTACCGTATCTCAGGAAAAGAAATAGAAGTCCTAGCTCATGCAGCCCCTGGTTCTTACCAGTAATCCGTGCTCAGTTGGTAGGCCTCCCTCGGTTCCTGCAACATCAGCTGTGTCACCAGGATCTCCAATGAATCCAAAGTCATGTGGCACCTTCTCATGGCCCATTGGTAAAAGTCCGTTCTCTTTTTTCTTCCAGGCAAAGTCTCTCCTGCTTCCTAAGCCATGTGGCCAAAGGGAGCACCCCAAAGCCATGGGGTCCTCACTCTCACCAAAGCCCCGGTGATCCCCTCCATCAAAGCTGCAGGGGTCCCCATTCTGTCAAAGCCGCATAGTTTTCTCCCAGCAAAGCCACATGGCAGTTCTCTGCTAAAGCTGCATGATTGTCTTTGCCGCATGGTGATTCTCCCCCACCAAGGCTGCGGGGGTTCCCACTCTGCCAAAAGTGTGTGGTTCTCCTTCGCATGGCTGCCACGTCTGGGTTTAAATCCCTGAGCCAATCTTCCTCTGTAGCCCCATTTCCAACTCCTCCCACAATCAGCCATACTTGCCAGCACTCCTGTATTTTCCAGCTTTTCTGAGCTGCCATGGTAAGTCTGGGCAGGGGTAGCCCCATGGCATAGAACCAATCATCTCCAAGATCTCACACTGGCACTGTAACCAGGGTGAGTTGCCTCCCAGTTACATCTTGGGTGGAAGTCACTCTCTTTTCCCTGGCTCAAAGCTGGCCACAGCTATTTAACATGTCTATGAAACCAGTTAAAGGTTATAGATATGTTAAGTGACCATTCTAAAGCTTATCTGCAAAACTGTTGCTATACAAAACAATTCAATGGCCCTGCTCCATGTATCCCACCCCTCAGCTCAGACTTGTGGGGATGAGGACATACCATATTTTAATGTTTCCTGGACACCCTGAATTCTGGACCCCATCACAAATCCTTCTTTTGGGGACCCCCGGCTGTACCACCTTATGGGGGGATCCACCTGCAGGGCCCCCCTGGTTGCCATGGATGAGAATAAGTCTACCAAGACATGACCTGCTTGGGGAGGAAAGGTGGCTTATCTCTCAAAGGAGAAGGGTCAGGAGCCTGTTCCTCAATTGGCTTTTACTGGGTTCAATTTACACAGGAATATAGGTAAAGCTCATCAATCATTGTCAGACAGTAAGGAGCAAACAATAGATAACATACAAAGAACTATGAGGGCTTATTCTGAGTCAGGGTCTGTTAGCTAAAGGGCTATACAACTTTGGGAAATGAACTCATTTAATGTAGGGACCCTTATCAGAAAATTGAGGGCATTCTTAACAAAGTAGGTTTCACAGGATTTTATGTATTCTTTCTTAGGCCTGATTGCCCCGGGGGACTGCCCTTTCCAGCACTGGATCGTATTGCCCTCTGTCATTGTTTCAGCTTAAGTCAGGCAGGGGAAGTAAGGCAGCCAAGAGATTGAGAGACTCCTTGCAGACAGAATGAGGACTCAGGCTATGTCAAAGCCAAGGGGTGAGGGTCCATCACCCCCTTTTGCTATAGCCCCCCAAGTCCTTCCCTGAGGGCCCCCCATGACCATGCCTGTCTTAAGTCATCCCTCCCTTGAGGAATCTTACCCGTCATTGGCTAACTGGCCGGGTTCACAGCCAAGAAGGGTGAAGTAAAGGGGGCAGAGGCAGTGCCCCTTGCAGGGAGATAAGCTTTGTCTCCTTTGTGGCTTATGGTCCCAAGGTCTCTCACTCAGCCTTAGCCATGGGGGGTTACAGCTTCTGAAACCAGGCAGGGTGGTTCCCAACAAACACTAAGACATTTTCAGGAAGAACCAAAAAAAAAAAATTTGGTATTCATGCAGATCAAAATGTAGAAAGGCTATGCATGGAAATAAAGAAGTAAATCTCTAATTATAATATGTAAAGGAAAAAACATATAATGAACTTCAAACATAACATTATTTCCATATCTATAAATGGTATGTATTAAGGAAAACCTAAATATCTATATTTCTTTGATTTTATAAAGTTACTTTCTTCATCTCCACCTAACGTATTTAAATATTATTTACATGTAGTAAAGTGTTACCATAAAAGGATATTCTTTAAACAAAAACCAGAGTACTTTTGAGTTTAGTGATTACTTTAGGAATCTCTAAATGATGTTAAACAAGAAGAGTTGGGAATCAGCTGTGGCTTTTTTTAGTACTTAAAAAAAGATATGTATACTTTAAATGTTGTATATATTATATATCTATACATTAAATACAATGTATAGTATGTATATCCTTCCACTTCATGAGAGAGCTGTTGGGCACCATCCTCCAGAGACTAGCCAGTTTCTTGGCTTTTGGGTTCATAACCAAATCACTGATAATTTTTGACTTCAAATTATAGCTCAGAATTCAGTGCATGATGCACCTTCTCTTTGAGTGATCTTAATTTAAAACTAAGCAGAAAATACTTTTGCTAATTAATCTACTGGCCAAGACTTACTACAGTAAATCCTAGGGCAGGAAATAGCCAGTAGACCAGGGACACACAGGCATTAGCTTCAAAGCCTAGCCTTAAATGCTAAATTAAAAAGAAAAGAAAAGAAAACCAAAAATCCAAAGCCTTAGAAGGGTTAAGGAAATATTCAGTAGGGAAATGTGGCTATCCAAGCACTTTCAGAAGAAAGGTGAGTACTATGTGAGACTTGGCTGGTTACCATCAACTCAAGGAGATGTAAAATGGCTGATCAAGGATTATTTATTTGAGTGTACTAATGTTGGAAGTACTTCCAATTTTTAAAGAAAGACTATAAAAATATATTAGGTATGTTTTTATTTAAAAGTTTTTGCAAAGAATTCTTTTTTTGGCTGAAATAATGAAATTAATAGATATAAAAGCTGAAGAATGTTGGTTGGTTTTTAACCTTTGTTCTCCAAGTGAAAAATACATCCAGTTTTATTTAGATGTTTGTATGTTCCAGTAAGATGTATGTGAAAGCTTTTTAACAAGCCACAGCTCAGACATTTAAATAAATAGAAGGCTCTCTGTGAGATTACAAAATGGAAACTCTTTTTCACAGGTATAGCATCACTTGGACCTTGAAAAAAATATAGAAAAGTAAACTGTCTTAAATGTCCCATCTCAGAATGAAATTTCTTTTCACAAAGCACTTAGAAATGTTTATACTTTGTAAAAATATTCCAGATTAAAACTACAAGAAAATTCTATAAATACACTGAGAAAAGAGTTACCTTCATAAATCTTTCTAGGAATGCAATTAACCTTCTTTTCCCCAAAATATTTATATAAAGGTCAAAGTAATACTATCCAATTTAAACTAAGGAAGCTCATATCTACTCTCTACTTATATATAGTGAGATACAGGAAAACTTATTTTAAATTTCATTAGATATATATGTTCCTCAATCAAATAACTGTTTTCAATTTTGATTCTAATGTACTTCTGATTCTAATTGGATTTAAAAAAATAAAGTGATAGAAAGATTTCTTGGATCCTCATTTTTGCAAGATTTCCTATTTTTAATGTTTTATACTTCTGCCAAAAAATATAAATTCTAGTTTTGAACTTATGAAAAAGTGTAAGAAGAAAGAGAAATTTGATAAGCTTAGTAACACTTTTTTCTATGCAGTATTAGCTGGATATTGTCATTTTTTACAAAGGAAACTATACAGTGTATAGAACAAGTACTTTGAAGGGAGATATGAGCTCATTTCCCAGTTTTTCCCCTTTTATAGCTCTGTGGTCATGGAAAAAGTATGGGGAAAAATTAGCATTAGTTTTCTCACTTATGTAATGGAGATAATAATACTATGCTTGTAGGTCTGTTATGATGAAAAACTTGAATAATGTATTTAAAATAACAAACTATATGAAAACAGTGAAGGCTTCTGGTCAGTGAGAACCATGCTGCCTCAGCAGTTCATCAACACCTAAACTCATCAGCACCTAAACTCAGTAGCCAAAAACATAAGTAGTTGCTTCAGCTCTAGTAACAGGTGTTCATCAAAAAGAATCAATTAATTTTATGACCATTTATTGCATGGCTTTTAAACATGTATAAACCTTTATTTCCAAAAAAAAAATATATAAGATTCAGAATAAGCCCTGACCATGTGGCTCAGCTGGTGGAGCATCATTCCATGAACTAAAAGGTTGTAGGGTCAATTCCCTGGCAATGCGCATGCCTAGTTTGCAGGTACAATCTCTGGTTGGGGGTTGGGGTGTGTACGGGTGGCACCTGGTTGATGTTTCTCTCTCACATCAATGTTTCTCTCTCCCTCTTTCTCTCTTTCTCAAATCAATCAGTCAATCCCTTTTAAAAACCAAGCTTCTTTAAAAAACAGATTTAGAATACTATAAACCCAATAGAATAAATGTACATTACATATAAAGTGTGAATAAAGCAACTGTTCAGGTGAGGAATGATCACAGCTCACTGAAGATGCTTGTTGGACCTCGCTTTTACAGTTAGAAATGTACAGCTAGGGAAAAATCCTTTTATTCTCATGCAACTCGTTTTGCATTTCCTATAGGAAATGATCCAATAGCAAGTTTTAAGGGATCACCTGACAAACCAAAAATATTAAGCATAGTAAGCATCTTACTTTTAAAATTCTAATTTATTATTAAAATATCTAAATAACAAGAGGGCATATAAATCATATGTGCATAGTTTTAAAAGATAATAAGAATACTTCCAGTCTGGACAAGATAACATAGACTCATTTTTTTCTTGCTCCTCTCAACTATAAAACCTGGAAACAGCATAACGGTCAACCAAAGGAGAGCTAGGACAGGGGGTAAGAAGATGGCGAGGTGGTGTGGGACTCAACACAGCAGACGACCACCCAACCCAGCACTTTCCTGCGTCAAGGGACTCGCCTAAAGGGAGCAGTTCAGGTAGGCTCCTTCTCCTTCTAGACTGAAAGAACATGTCTCTGGCAACATCAGGAAGGTCTGACAACCCTAGTAAGAGGTGTCCATTGAGGACCCCATCAAAGATCAGCTACCAGATGAAGCATTCTCCTTTCCCATCGAGATGCCAAGGAGGGTGGCAGATCTATTCAGAGAGATCCAGCTAGAGAATGCAGCTTTGTCCCAGGAACCTCTTTGTTCCCGTGAGTCCGAGACACTTTCTTCACCCCGTACTAGTGGGTAGAACTGGCAAATAGGATTCAGTGAAAGCAAGTGGCCTGGTCCTGGAAATTATTTTTTCTACATATGCTCAGATGCTCCTCCTCATGAGACATTTGGGTAGCTGGGGTCTGAGATCTCACCACATGTGTCCCACACCAAAAGATGCTGAGTAGCCTGGTCCTTTTTTGCCTCCTTCATATGACTCATTAGGAACCAGTAGGAAACACCATAAAGGATCTGAAATTAAATTATCATTGGAACCTCTACCTGCTAAAGTCAGCAAAGACCACATCACAATCCTAAAGTCCGTGAATGCCTGGTAAAATACAAGATTTAAATAAGACCCAGAGTTTCCTAACATAACAGACAAAATGTAAAGGATATAGTAGAGTATCACCCATTGTACCAAAAACAAGAAAATCATAACTTGAAAGAAAAAAGATTTCAACGGATGCCAACACTGAGATGAATGAGATGTTAGCATTCTCTGAAAAGGATTTTAAGCAGCCATCACAGATGACAGCAGGCACGGCTGGACTCCAGCCGACTCTCAGAACTTCTCACCACCAGCAGCTGTGGCAAGGTAGCTTTCCCTCAAATGGTACAAAGGCAGCAAGTTGCTGCAAGTGATTTAGGTTAAGTGAAGGATCCTCTTGAAGGCTCCAGCAGCTTTGGTAGCACTGGCTATGAAAACAGTGACAGCTTCTGGTCAGGGAGAGCCATGCTGCCTCAGCAGTTCATTAGCACCTAAACTGAGTAGAAAAAAGTGTAGCCAGGAAACAAAGTAGCTGCTTCAGTTCCAGTAATATCTCCTTCTTCTCCCCTTTTGCTCTCCCAGCTCTTGCAATATTGTTGTAGCAAACTTCTGCATTAAATAAACCCTTCTTAATTCAAAACATCTAGTGTGGTTTCTGTTTTCTTGGACTGGGCAATGACTGATAAAATGATTAACAGGCTTAATCTAATGCAGTAAAGAATAGACTTTTCTTTTCAAGTGCTCAAAGAACATTTATAAAAATTGACCAGAGTCTGTACCCAAAAGTATGCTTCATCAAGGTTAAGAGGATTATTTTAATACAGACCATATTTTCTGATCACACAAAGATTGAGAAATCACCAAATCGCATACAAAAATTCCATAGATTTAGAAATGAAGGTATATGAGAACTCATGAGTCAATTTATATTAAAAAAATTAGGAAAAATTTTAACCATCTGATAACAAAACACTTTTAATCCATCTTGTCTGGGGCGTGTGGCAGTGCCACTCTGGCGTGAATAGCTATAGATGTCTTTATTATTTACTACATGCTTCACATTCAGATTCCTGCATCTATAGATCTTAGCCTTTCGTCTATTCAAGGAAGTTCTCAGTCATTTTCTTTTATACAATGGTGTTTTCATCTCTTTATCTGCTTATCTGTTATATCTGGGATACTTTCTTTACACAGTTTTTCGGATTACTACTTCTTTCAGCTCTATCATTATCTGCCAACTAAATTTGACTAACTTAAAATTTCTCTCATTTTACTTTTCATCTCTGGCTATACTACTTGATTCTGTTTCAAATCTGCCTGACTGACTACTCTTTATAGATTTTTATTCTCTTTAAAATTTTCAAATTTTCTCTTTTTACATTCCTGAAACATAGTTATTTAATATTTTAGATTTGATTATGTTGGTGACTAAAGTATCTTCATATCTGTGTCTGTGGTCTGTTGTTCTGCTGGCTTTTCCTCATGGTGTTTTCTTTCCTTCTAAATTTATTAATTCTGTTCATTGTGCTCACTTTACTAAGGATTATATTTGTATAATTTATTTGAGGTCTGGAAGACATTGAAACCTTCCAGAGAGGTTTTGTCCTTGTGTGCCTTCCAGGCCTCCTGGATAAGTACAAATCCAGGGTTGCTTTAATCTGAACCATTGGCTGTGGTTTTCAGACCACAGAGGTATTGATTCAGCCTGCAAGTCTGAATGAAAGCTTGCTTATGGGTGTACATTTTCAGTGTCATCCCAATCCCCAGATCAGCCTCAAGGTTAAAATAAGGAATTTTTCCTTGAAGTCCATTTGGGGTGGACTGGTTAGGGGACTACTTTCTTCTCATTTTTTACACCTTTCTAAAAGTGTAGGCTTTTGACCTCTCAGATTTCCGAAAAGGGAAACCTATTAACAGGGACTTTGCCTCAGGTACTCCAAGTCTTGTGAGGCCTTGGAAACATGATAGTTCGTTCACCTGGCTTCTTGAATTCTCTTGGACAAAACCAGTTCCAGATCTCTTCACCTATTTGTGGTCCCACATCTATTCACTCCCTCACTTGAGTATTTCTTAATCACTTGCCATCTTATTGACACTTTTAAAGTGATGCTTTATATGATGTTATAGCATTTTTAGGTAATTACAGTATCTAAAGCTTCCTGCTTATAACCTAACCTACTGCTGGATATTGAATTCTCTGTCTTTCCACAATTAAAAACAAAATCATTGTCTTGAATCTCAATGGCATTTTATTCTTTAGACTTTATTAAAATGAAAAAGTGCCAGGTTCGATTCCCAATCAGGGCACATGCCTGGGTTGTAGGCCTCGGCCCCCAGCAACTGCACATTGATGTTTCTCTCTCTTTCTTTCTCCCTCCCTTCCCTCTCTAAAAAATAAATAAATAATTAAAAATCTAAAAGAAAAAAGAAAAAAAGATTAGAAGTTAAAAAAATAAAAAAGCACATGCTAGGGCTAGCTCACAGAAGTCTAAAAGAGTGGAAAAAAATATATATGTACACACACATATATATGTATATACATATATACACATACATAGTCATTTGTGTGTGTGTGTGTGTGTGTGTGTGTGTGTGTGTGTATACTACTTTCTGTAGAGCTGGTCCTGCAGACTACATTAGGAGTATACTGATTATTTTTGCCATTGTGATGTACTATATTTCAAATTATATCTCAGCACTTTTTCCATTACAACTGATATTCGTATTCCAAGTACCAATCACCTCTCCTCCAAATAATATCTGAGTCCCTCTGGACTTTTTGTTCCACATGCTCTAATTAATTTCTCTATATAGCAGATCAAGTAATTTTAATGCCACAAGTTGGCATATTTAGTTAATTATTTCAGGAAAAGATACATATTTGTAATGCACTATTTTCCCTGAAACTAATAAAAAGGAACAGAAATAAAAAAAATAAAAACCACATGAAAGCAGCAGAAATGCAAAAGACATGACAGCAAACAATTATCCGTAATATAGAAGACAGCATGAGGAAAATTAATTTAAGTGGAAAGTGATAACTATAAAAGTTATATAGAAACATATAATTGTATTTTTAGAAAAAAACCTGAAAATTAGAATTGAATTATATTCTCTACCACAATAGAAGCAGAAAACTTTTAAAAATAAATAATACCTGAATCTGCAAGTTGAATGGTACAGGATAAAATAGGAACAATTGATACAAGGCAGTTAATACTAAGTCATGCCCTTAAAGGAACTGAACTTTAAGACAAAGAAATATTTTTCTTGGCGATTCAGACATTAAAAAAGGTATAAACAAGGAGAATCAATAAACTTGGCCTCAGGTTTATCCACAGGAATATTAAATGATGGTAGAGAGTGAAACTAGTAATAGAAAGTCCTTGGGAAAAGCATGTATGAGTCAAAATGTTTTATGTAAAGGCAACAGAGAGCAGTTCTCAAGTGTATTAAAACTCAGAAATATTAATAGCCATAATCCTTGATGGTAATGGAGATGGAAGAAGACTTCTTGTTGTTGCAATGTAGCCAACCAAAAGGCGAATATAGAAACTATGGCAAAAAAACTAGAGACGACCATCAGGTTCATTTCAATACAGAACTAATGAAGGTGAATTAACTGGTTAGAGTGGTTCCTAGGAGGATGCTAATGTTATAAAATGCTCTAAACTTGGACATGTATCACACATGTGAATATTTCATGAAATATGTAGGTAGAAAGTAAAAGGAGGTTAAGGACTTGTTAAGACTTGTTTCATGGTCTCACATATTATTTTTTTTTCTGTAGAATGTTTCATGTGTACATGAGAAAAGTAAATACTGTGCTGTTGTTGGATAGAATGTTCTATATATGTGTGTTAGGTCCCTATGTTAACATGTAGTTTGAGTCAAATTTGAGTCAAATGTTTACTTACTTTTTTTCTGCCTGGATGATGTATTTCAATAATCTGCCTGGATTATTGAAAGTGAGATATTAAAGTCCTCTGCTTTTATTGTAGTGCTGCCTATTTCTTTCTTCAGACCTGCTCATATTTATATAAATATATATAGGAGATATATATATTTAAATATATATATATATAAATATATATATTTACACATATATATATTCTCCTATGTTGGGTGCATAAATATTTTCAAAGTTATGTCCTGCTGATGAATTTGAGCCTTTATCATTATAAAATGACCTCTTTGTCCTTTGATGCACTATTCAGCTTAAAGTGTATGTAGTCTAATTAGATATACTACCCCTGCTTTCTTTTGGTTTCTGAGATGAGTGTGTCTCAGTATTTCCTACTCATTTTGAGGTGGTAATTATGTGGATATTAGCATCACTCAGCTAGTTTCTGGATCTCTTTCAGGAGAAGTTGCTCCAAATGTTGCTACAGATTTGGTGTATCTATGGAAGTAGGCAAGCTTAGGACCTTCTTATATTGCCATCTTGGTAGACTCCTTCTAGACACTTAAAAATTAATTACTATTCTATATTAAATCCAAGAATTACTTATGCTTTTTTTATTGTTGCTATTGTTGATATCCTCAGTGTTGTTTTGGGAATCTTTTCATATTTATATTTAATTTTACTATACTTTATTTATTTATTTATTCATTTATAATTCTCACCCAAGGACATGCTTATTGATTAGAGAGAGAGAAAGAGAAACATCAATGTGAAAGGTTAACATCCCTCAGTTGCATGCCACATAGGCCCCAGATGGAGATTTACTATGGAGCCTCAAGAGTATTACTTTTATAAATGTTTATAAACATTTTTATAAATGTTTCATGTTTGCATAAAATAGTCTATTTCTATTGTTAGATTAAAACTATCTCAGCATTTGTGAACACTAAACAAAAATATTTCAAAGTAACAAAAAACAAGTTTTAACAGTGTCATTTTCCTATTGGTGGGCATTTACAGGTTTCTAGTTTCAGCCCCTATAAGCAACACCACCTTAGATACCCAAAATACTTAGATATTTACATGCCATTACCTGTATTCAAAGAGCAACAATGACATAGAAGCCAGCCCAATCAGTTGAAACACCGAACTCAGAAACAGATGCCACCCAAATACTGCAAGTTTGTTTGTACAGACAGTTACTGGCTAAATGAAGCCCGGCATATGGTTATTTATACATATATTTCTATACCCACCTATATCTAGCTAGTTAGTCACATGCCTCCTTAGAGATCTATATATCATTTGTTGTTATATTTTTCTCTTCTTTACAATTTTCAGTTTTCTTCTGTGGTATTTACATTGCTGCTGTTGTTGTAAATGAGAAACAAGACTCTCAGAACTATTGCATAACCTCAAATATCCATCTTTCATTTTCACCAGTGAATGAGATCTTGGCTAGTATAGGATTCAGTAGACAGCAGCCCTTTACACTTTTACTACTTTATATCTTATTATTTCATTTTTTTTTGTTATTTCTAGTCTTCTGGTTTTAGAGATGAAAAGCCTGATAATGGTCTATTTTTATTTTTTTTTCCTTTGAGGATATTTTGTTAATTCTGCTGGAATTTTTTTAATTTTTTAATTTTTCTAAAATTTGTTTTCAGTGTCAGAAAATTTACCAGGATTCACATAGGTGTTTTTTTTTTAAATCAATATAGGCTGGTGCTAAATCAGAGCTGTCTATTTCAAGGTAATTTTACCTCCTCATTTGTTTCAGTAATGCTGCCCTTCTATAATTGCTACCCCCCACCCCAGAACAAATATTTTCATCTATTTTCTATTCTCACTATGATTTTCATCTCATTTTTTTATTCTTTGCTCTCTGCTTTGAGATAGTTTGATACTTGATCTTCCAGGCCTTTAATAAATACTAACCAACCTTATTTCAAGTCTTCTAATAAATTACTTTGCTGGGTTGCACTGTTATTGGCCACTATTTATTCTTCATTCTTCAGAAGAGGATGATCCATTTCTGTCCCATAGAATTCAGTTTTGACCATGTGACATGTTTGCCTGATAAATATGAGTTCATGTAACCAATGCTTTGTTTGAGTCTAGACCATAAAAGGAATGGGCTCCCTCTACCAGCACTCTTACTGTCCCTGCTGCTATGAGAAGTGCTTTCTCCAGATCAGCTCTTCTCCTTCCGCCTGACATACAAGATGAAGAGACAGGTGGAGCACAGCTGCAGCACCCTGAAGAGGTCTTCCTGCAATTTGAACCAGAAATAAATTTTCATGACTCATAAGTCAAAGAGATTCCTGAGTTTTGTAAGTATATGCTTGATCACTAAATTTTTGTCTTCTAAATGTATGTGGTTGTAGGTAATAAGTAAATACTTTGCCACTGCCTGCCTTGGCCCCTTTACCACTGGAAATAGAACCAGTAATACCTTTAAATCTAAACAAAGCAGAGAATCAATTCCATGGAAATTCAGAAATAATTTGGAGAAACTCTCAGTTTTAGATTTAGTTCTACTGGAACCATTTTCAGTACAAAATTTGGTATTAAGTTTTGTTCAGAAAAGTTGAAACATTAAAAGTGACATTAACAAAAAATGTATTATAGAGATTTGACTTTATGAAATTTTGAGAGTTGGTTGCAGAGTCTGTCTGTATGTCTGTCTAAAGCTGTTGCTCCTGGGTCTGGACCCATGGCCCACCATCAGAAGGGCAGGCAACCCTGAAGGAAAGACAGATGAGAAGTGGAAGGTGGGGATTATATAAGGGTAGGTTGAGAACCTTGAAGATAGGCTGGGATGTGCAAGGATGGGCTGGAGCACATATTGGTCTTTAACAGCTTCTAAGAATGTACCTTTAATGACCGTTGGAAAGGTGGGAGAAGAGAGTATCTTTCATAGTAAGTCAACCTGCAGGGGGTGCAGGAATCTGAAAGGCTGGGGAAGGAGTCCAACAGGATCTAGAAATGCTGCAGCCTTGGCTGTTGAAATGTCCAACACAAAGAGTCGAGGGGTAAGTGACATAGCGCCCTGGAGAGAACACAGCTGTTTTTCACTTCTGTCTCCTGAATCTCACGCAAAATATCCCTTGTCTGTGGTCCACACTAATCTGGATTTATGCAGGGAAGAGAATTCTAGAAATGTAGTTTCAGCTCAGCTAAAAGCAGAAAGCGATAAGACATATGAAAACTACTCAATTGATATTTGGTAAATGAATGAATGCTTACACAAATGAACAACTAAATTAACTATGTTTAGTATTTAAATGCACTGAATTTCAGATGTCTAAATTATTAGGGCTCTTTTTGTTCCTTAGGGAATTTAACACTTCTTGTGTTAGAAAAATATATTTATTACCATTCTATTGTTTTTTTTTTTGCATCAAGTCTCTCACCTTATACTTTCTGTACAACATCACCTCCACCCATTCAATAGAACTTATATTTGCATCACCCTCAACTCATTTATCTATGTCAAGGAAGCAGCACTGCCCTAGATTAACCAAGCATCACATTCTTGATGTTTTGATTATTCTAAATGTCTATCTCAACATGCAAGAGTAATCAAATAGCATTTATAAAAAAGGTTCAGGAGAGATAAAAGATAATAAAAGCTGCATCTTGTTTAATGGAGCATGTGATGTTAACTTCTTTAGATAATGAAAAAGAGGAGGTGAGGAGAGATAAGGAAAATAAAGATTAGCTGCTTTCCCTCACCCCAAACCTCATCCTAATACATTTATAATAAGCCACCACCTATCAGGGTAAAGATAAATATTCAGAAATTAAAAGATGACTGATAGCCCTTTATTATTATTAAATTATTTTCCAGCATTAGCTAATTTGGATATAGAAGGTTATTTTATTAAGAATGATTACAAATGTGATTCACACTGAATTGTTCAGTGCAAGGCTATAGCAGCACCCTTGTGTCAGGAATTCTTTTATACCAGTGGTTCTCAAAGCAGTAAGGGGAAGCATCACTGGGAGGGCTTGTGAAAGCACAGATTGCTGGGCCCCACTCCCAGACTTCTGTGGGTCTGGGGTGAGACCAACACTTCACATTTCTAAAAAGTTCCCAGATAATACTAATATCACTTGTCTGAGGACTGCACTTTGAGAAAAAATGGTAGAATAAAGCCACCTAAAGAGGGTGGAGAATCCGTATCTTATTTGTCAGGATCGCTTAAAGGCATGTCTTGCAGGCACCTACAATTAACTCCACAATTAAAGAGCTTATTATCACAAATGGCTAAACACTAAGCTATGTGTCAAACCTTAAGCTAAAGCATCTACTGTATGTCTTGTTATCCAGCCAATACAGGGAGTCAAACCAGGCATTTAAAATGCTGGTTAAGTAGACACAGTTACTATATCTAATCAACATAGTGGTGGAGCTTGCCAAAAACCTATAAAACTAATGGATTTGCAAGAAAATTACATCATCTTTAAATCAATGCTGGTAACACAGGTGGCATTTATAAAAAGTATGGAAATCGACATGAACACTGCTCATCTACACAGCCTGCCAATGAGTACTCCAGCTTTGTTAAGGAAATATATTCTCCCTTCCAAGAATTATATTTAAATACCTAACTTAAATCATGTTAAAATAGTGCAATAGAAAGGACCAGTGGCTGTTCTAAAATATGTCAATTGTTAGGTTGAGAATATTTGGGTCTAGGTATAATAGGCCTGTCCATATGCAAGAATAGGCAAATGGTCTTTAAAATTCATGATTTCTTTTCCTATTTAAAAAATAAATAAAAGCATTATCCATCTCACTCAAACACCCCTTGCTCCATCACCAAAGAGGCCCACAGAAATTACGCAGCGTGCAGTGTAATGAAAAAGCAGCCGAGGACTCTGACCTGTGACTGCGTGCATAACCTCTGCTCTGGGGACCTGCATTACTTAGCAGATGGAATTAAAATTCTGATAAGTGATATAAAAGGTTTGTAAGGGAGGAAATTGGTGTGTAGTCACATTGTCTGCCTTAATCCCCTTCACTTTGCACTACCCAGCTTGTTGTTAGAAACAATCCACGAGGAATCATTTTCACCTTGAAAACTGCAGATGTTCATGTGAAGCTTAGAAATAAAGCTCTCCGGAAAAATGCCTTTCTGGATAATCCTACAGAAATAGGCAGTACATGTTGAAAGCACACATACACACACACGCACGTGCTTGCACACCGCCATCATAAAACAGCTAGCATATTTCCTAGGAAGAGATTGTGTGCTACAAATTTAATCAGCTACAAAACTATTCAAGCATAGAAATAGCTTTTATTCCACTGACTGAACTGCATAAATGTTCCACCAACACTGCTAGACATTGACATAAACTATTTGTATCACTTAGGTTTAGAAATACCTGTACTGTCCACTAGGATCGTTTTTTATTTTTTTTTATTATTTTAAAGAAAAAATAACAATTAGAAAGAGAAACTCAGAAGCATGAGCTACACAATGGAAAGACCTCATGGGCAGTGGTCAGTCGGCTTATAAATTTTAGTATCTTACATAGCTTGTTTTATACCTGAGGACTAGAAACATGAAGAGTGTATGTGAACAATACCCATAATAAAGATACTTAGGTATATGAGAATTCTCCAATGAATTGTTTTAGTAAGGAAGTTCTAACAAATTTTATCCATAAATATATTTAGCTACATTTTTTAAAGTATCATATTAGCTCAGGCTGCCATAACAAAATACAGTAGATCTTTGAATAACACTTTTTCTTAAACGATGTTTTCTTATAATGTTGATGAGATGCCATAGGAACTTAACTCTTGTTTACATTAATTAGCCTGTGGTAAAATTTATTTTTGTTATATATCATCGTGCTTAAAGTCACAGAACCTGTTGTGACATAGGTGATGACTTAGTTTATGATAGATTGGATGTTAAAAATCTAAATAAACAACAGAAATAATGAACAGAAATTTATTTTCTCAGTCTTGGAGGCTAACGTCCCAGACAAGAGTCCAGCAGAGTCAGTTTCTGGTGAAGCTTCTCCTCCTGGCTTGCAGATGGCTGCCTTCTGACATGTCCTCACGTGGTGTTTCCTTAGTGCACGCACACAAAGAGATAGACTGAGCTCTCTGGTGTCTCTTCTTAAAAGGACATTAATCCTATCAGATCAAAGCCCCACAGTTATAATCTCATTTCACTTTACTTACTTTCTTATTCCAAATGCAACCATGTGGGGGCTTAGGGTTTTAAGTATGAACTTTTGTGAATACATACATTCAGTCCTTAATAAGCATATGCCCATTAGGAACTAATTTACTCAGCATTCTCCTAATGTAATTACTCAAATCAAGAAAAAAACTATGGATTTCAAATACATCGTATTTTCAGCATTGTCTTTGTTTACTATGCTTCTGAGGTTGTCAATTGAAACTGAATGAAGAACTATGGCTTTTGAGGAAGAGTTGCTTCCATGTTTTGACTGAATTAATTAGTCCTCAAAAGGGCCCAGGGAAGGACATTTACATTATCTCATTGTCATAGAGGAGGAAACAGTCACATTCCTTTCAGTCATGCTACCTCTTAAACTGCAAACAAACAGAAAAAAAATCTTTCACAGGCTGCTCTATGGGCATCATTCAAGCTACAGAAACTACTTTTTTCTAAATTATGTACATATGTTATTTGACAGAAAAATAAATACATTTGTTGACTTACTTTCTAGTCCAACTTTCTTCTAATCACATTATCTATGAAGGTAGATGTAGTCATTATAAAAAAAACAGTTGAATGATTGACATTATTTTCTTATTTCAAACACAAAGCAAACACCCTGCAAAATACCCATTTCCCCTCTCTGACAGTAAGATCACCTCTTGATCACTCATTCCTTAAGTTTGATTTTTCCCATTTACTCCAATGATTCACTTCTCCAACCTCACATTTACTCAATTTCCACATGTACAAAACCATAAGCATTGCAATGGTCAATAATATTCAATTTTTCTAAACTGAGCTTGGTCTAACTTGGCCCCACTGTGGTCTGAGAGGGAAAAGACAGACCGAAGTTTTTACCTCAGAGCCACTGCCTAAACCCAGCAGGTTGTGCATTGCAGTCTTGGGGCACATTGTCCTGGTGTGTTGATGATGTATATGGTGCCCTCTTGAGCAGTACTCAGTCAATATTGTAGCCTTATGAGATGAACATGTAAAAACACATGTGAGAGAAGATGGAATAAAACACTTTATTAGAAGCATATCATGAACCTATATTTGCTAAATTAATATATCCTCTGGTTTTCATTTTTGATAGAGTTTTATATTTAATATTACCATGAATATTTAAACAAACCCAATACAACTTTCACAATTTTCCATCGTATGGATGCTCTCAGCATGTGTATATGTACATATTCTCTGTTGCAATTAAATTGAGTAAAGTAGTTTGAGGTACAGATGGGGAGCTTTGAACAGGGTACATAAAGCATATATAACATCAAGTGTATGACCAAGCGAACATCTTTATGGTTGTGAGTGTGTCAACACAAAGCAGAGCAAAGACAAAAAGACAGAGTGATAATAGTATTCATCAGCTATAATCACACAATTCATGTAAAGGCACAGATGGAAAACATTCCAATTGCAAAATGTTAACAGGCGGTATCGAGCGGATAAAGAACAATTAGTTTGAGCACTGAGCTATTTATGATTTAAGTTGCCTTGAATCTGGAGTTTTCTTTACCACCATGTGGCTGTGGTTATTTCTTGAATGAATTTTGGCCTGAAGTATCCTAATAGCAGGCTTTCAATTTGCTGGGGGGAAAAATGCCCCTTTCTGGTAAAATAATAATAATAATAATAATAATAATAATAATGTGCTAAAATAGTGATGTTAATAATAATATCAGTACAAGTAATATAAGACCTTTTGTTATCCTTTTATTCTTCCTGATATTCTTTTTCTAAACTTCTTTTTGTACAATGGTTGTGAATCTATTATCTTGGCCAAATGTGACGATCGATGAGCCAAGATGATGTGGAAAACAAAAAGTTTCATTTTTGATACACTAGGTTTTAAACTTCTTGAGGGCAGGGACCTGTCAATTTATTTGTATTCCTAGAATATATCAAACTGCAGAAAATAAATGCTTTTTAAAAAAAATACTGTTTTAACATTATTCTTTTTTGAAAGATTTTATTTATTTATTTTTAGAGAGAATGGAAGGGAGGGAGAAAGAGAGGGAGGGAAACATTGATATGTGGTTGCCTCTAGCATGCACCCTATTGGGGATCTGGTCTGCAACCCAGGCACGTGCCCTGACTGGGAATTGAACTGTTGACCCTTTGGTTCTCAGGCTGACACTCAGTCCACTGAGCCACATCAGCCAGGGCAAGAAATGCTTTTTTGAATGAATGAATGAATGAATAACATTTATATGATTGGACAATATTCAAACAAACAAAACATTTTTAATATAGTTTTCATCATTTGTTCTACATTTAATTTTTATTCTGTGATTTAGAATAAAGTAGGATGTTATTTCTTGTTCTAAATCAATAAATAGTATAAATAATGGTAAATAACAACAATCACATTTGGATTATTTTAGCTTTTGGCTATTTGGATTCTTTGATGGGTCCTGCAAAGTTTGTTATGTTTTGATATTTTTAAAAAAAGCAATTGAGAGCTTTGAAAATGGCTTAAAATGCTTTGCTTTATTCTTTAACATGGTCTGGGTTTGAGGAATAGCAGTAGTTAGTAAAGATAGAGCACACTAGGTGACTTTTTCCACAAAAGCTGTTGAGCTCATACCACTCATGATTGCTTTTGGGTTCCCACATAAACTCTTCTCTCACCAAAAGAGTTATCAATCTCACATCCACCATGAGAATCTACCAAACCCAGATTAGTATATATTTGGTCAATCGAAACTATGTTTATAGAACAGCAAGAAGTGCATGTTAAAAAGGAAGCTAGCCTACAGGGCAGGTCTCTCAAACTGCAGCACCCCTGTTTCTGCAGCACTCTCCACCATTTGCTACCTGACTAAGTCAACAGTAGCTGCACATGTTTGGTGGGTTCTTTCACTCCTGAGACCTTTACTCAAGAAGAGCAGAGGGATTCCTTTAAGGTGGACTTTATAATAAACAATCTGGGGGAAAGAAAACTACTTTGTGGAATTTATAATGTATTTATTCATTCCATATATATTTATGGAGAGATGCCTACATGCCAAGAAATGTGCAAGAAAACATTACACCAATAACCACTGTGCCCATACATGAAGTGAAAGGTAAGTAATGTGCAGGTATAACTGGAACTTATTAAGTGGGGTTGCCTCCTCTCCATCCAAGAAATTTATAACTTAATCTAGAAGCAATAGGACAGGGGTTCTGATTCAAGTCTTCATTCAGATATTCCTTCATGATTATAATTCTGTGGCTCTGGCCTCTTTTGTTGTCTATGAAAGACTGGCAGTGTTATGATTTGAAATTTGATGTACCTCTATTAATCACAATTCTTCCCTTAGATCATTTTGATGTCTTCTGATTCCTGATTGCTATTGCCTAAATCTAAGCAATATTTGTAACCATTAAAATGTACAAAATGCTTTCAGTGTCTTAAAATGTTGGCAAATGTATTCTAACTTCCAGTCTGTAATGTGATAGGTAAAGATTTATTCGCCTCTTCAAATTAAAATGAAATAAAAATAACTTCTGAGATGAAAGCTCAAGGTCATTTACCTCCATGTCCTTCGATCCTTTGGAAATCTCCCTTTATTCTTCATCTCTCCCCAGCACTGTAGTCACCATCCACTGCAGCAGCATACATTGAAAGAGAGATCAGACCATTTTGACAGGTATGATTTTGCACCTGTATGCAAGGCAAATCCCCTTTTCAGATGAACTTTCATTTACTAATTAAGGCAAAAGTTTCTTCTTTCTAAGGATATAGGCTAAACCCAAAAATTTATAAGATTTTTTAAAATTGTTATTTTCCATGGTATTATTCATATTACTGCTGAAGTACTAACTATATCCTGCTATAACTTATTTCACACTTTTTTCCAAGACATTATAACACTATTGAAAGCAGAGGAAATATCTTTGCATTTGCATTCCTATTGCCCAGTTCAGTGATGAAGACATTGTAGGCATCAGTGATAATTGCTTATAAAAGAAAAAAAGGAGTCAATAAAAAATTTACCCTTTGTAAAATGCAGTACAATAAATAAAGTCTGTCTTAGTGGGCTGTGTTGCTCAAATATATCAGACCTTTTATACGTAAGATACATTAGCAACTAAAAGAGAAAGGCTTACTTTTAATTAAAATAATGTTTTAATGAGAATAAAGAGAAAATCATAATTTGACACTAAATATCATTGTAGAGCTCAGACACAGTCAGATCAGACAATAAAATGTCATTCTATTTTTTGCTTGGCACTTAGGTAAATGTGAAGACTAGATAACTGAGTGCCCACTCCCCTCAGCTTCTTTTGACAGATTTGTCCAGATGACCCTGCCATGGAGGCACACTGAACAATCCAAGTTAACCAGTGGGCTAAAGCAAATGGCCATCTGCTTGGGCAAAAGCTGGCAAACATGGCCTATGCTTCTGTCCATCACTAACCAAACAAATCAAATGAAGCCCTTTTAAGAATATGTAATCTTTTCCACCACATTCCTCATTTTTTCAATGTGTTTATAGATACCTGATTTGGCATTTACAATCTACCTAAATATGATGATTTAGTAGTCTGAAACAAAAAGTCAATATTATATTGTTTGTAGCTTGGGATAAATGTTTTCTGGGAATAAAAAATTTTGTTTCATGTGGGAAGAGGATATTTTAGAATAATGTCAACTGAATTATGTTGGCTGTTATTCACTTTGTTTTCAACTGTGGGCATAAACAAATGAACAGATTTATTCCTTCTGTCACTATTACTTGATGCAAGTCATAATACTCTAGAAAGAACTTAGCAATTGGAAAAGTGTGTTTTAGAATAGAAAAGCCATACCTTATTTTTATAGATTTTATAATAACTGGATGTTGGGGATTGTGTGATTTTGGAGGTATATGAATATGTTAAAAACTCTTCATATAATGAACACTGACTAGAATATATTTCCACTCATAATTTGGTCAAACAAACACAAAAAATGTGAAACAAATCTTCATCCACTTTAGATATCTTTTATGGAATTCTTTGGATAGATTCTCTAAATATATTTTAAATATCTTTTTACTGTCTAGATTCTGAAGGGAATATTTCAACACATAGATTTTAATAGTTCTGCCACTCACTCACACCATTTTTCTTAATACATTCTTTATACTCAATAGTCAAAGAGTTCTCCATCCTATGCACAGATTACAGACTATCAGAGAGACAAGAATAAGCTAGACTTGGAAAGAGGCATCACCTTCCAGTTGGGAGATTTATTGCCATTGATGCTTAAAACTATTAAAATAAAATTCTAAGGAATACATGGAAAAAACGTGCTAGGATGAAGTACAACCTAAGGTTGTGGAAAAATTGATATTTGACATGATGTCACAGCAGGTAAGAATCAGAACTCTGGACATGAATCATCTGTCTTTCAATCCCCACTCTGCTTCTCTTGGTGCATCAGTTTTCTCATATGTGAAATAGAGATAATAGAGGACTAACTATGTAGTTGTTGAGAAATTAAATAATTAAATTAATGAAAAGTAATAGAAACAGTAAGTCCTTAATTAAGATTTATTATTAGCTTAAAGAATTATGTAATAATTACAAATGAAAAAGAAAAATGCAATGTACTCTTTAATATTTTATAAACACATGTAATTGAACAAAAACAAAAATACATGAAAACATAGTCATGAGAATGAATGATCACAATCATAATAATGTACTTTAGATACTTAACCATCGATTCTCTTGAGTGTTGTTGAGTACTTACTATACACCAAGCATTGTGAGGTATTAAAAGACACAGTTTTTATTTCCCACCAAGTCGCTTATGGAAAAGGAAGAGATGAACACCAAGAACAATGCTATGTGTAAATGCTGTGGTAGAGATGAGAAAGGAAGGCACTTTATAAGCAATTTAGTATAAGTTCTAGACTGTAGGGTAGAGACTCAGGAAATTACAGAGATCAGTGTCATATTAAATGGTTTGGCTTTTGAACTTTGAAATGGAGAACATTTGAATAATGTTTTTCATCTCACTACCTACATTGAGGAAAAGGAATGGAGGAAAGCATATGTGAAGGCAGGGAAACCAGCTAGCTTGACATTTTAGTAATCAATAACCTGGGAGGGAGCTGATTGGTCTGAATTAAGGCAGTGAAATTGGGATAGTTAGCAAGCAGAAGATTGATAGGCATTTAGATTAAGTAATAAATATAAATTTTTGTCATCAATTGAAAAGGTAAGGAAGAGGGAGAAATAAAGAATGTACCCTTGGGTTACCTGATTTACACAGTTGGGTGGATGAATATGTCAATTAAGATGAAGAAAATGGAAGGATTAATAGAGTTAGGTAAGAAGGTGTTGTCTCCAGATTTGCATCTGTTCAGACAGAGACTCCTGTGAAAGAAGTTTAATTGACAGCAGAACCCTTTTGTCCATTATACAGAAGAGAGGTCTGGATTAGAAATGCAGATTTGGGAATTACCTTATAAAAAAATGGTAATTGCAGTCTAGAAAGCCATATTTTCAGCCTAATAGAGTAGTTGAAATAGGACTAAAAAACAAAGGCTAATGATGGAATCCTGAAGGATAACAAAATAAACACATAGAAATGGGAACCTGCTGAGAATTGTCAAGAACAGCTATAGGAAAATCAAGACAATGTGATGTCACTGATACTAAAAGAGGAAGGGATACAAGGAGGAGGAGATGTTCTCCAGAAAAACCCAGCAGAAAAACTTCATAGGTTGAAGAACTAAACATGTTCTCTGACAATGGCATCTGGTAAGCCACTGACAATTTTGGTAAAAAGTGTCAAGGTGGGTGGCAGAGGTGTGTGTTCTATAGCAAGGTACAGCTGTGTGGAAGTCTGAGAGTCCAGGTTGCTCTTTATAGAAGTCTGGCTGAGTAACAGCTACAGCAAGAGGTGTGATGTGACCAAGTGAGTTCTGTTTCTGCCTTTCTTCTGGATGTTAGATTTAAGAGATCTGACAGTGTTTGTTCAATGAAAGAAAAAGCCTATGTGGGAAGAGCAGACAAATTTTGGAGCAAATTACAATAGAATCCAAATAGTAGAACTATACATATATAGGAAAGGAGATGATGGAGATGATGATGGTTTGGAGATGGGTTGCAGTTTAAGGTGTTTTTAATTGGCTCTCTATGGAAAATGAATGGGATACTTATCTATGGAGAATGATGATGAAGGAATGAAGTAGAGGATTTGAAAGGAGGGTTAACTCACATAGTTTGATGCAAAGCTGAGGATAAGGAACCAGCCAGGAAAGGACTTCTGGTTGGCATCACAAGCCCAGATGGGATGGTGTGATAATGGTGGTGGCAACCCTCATCTAGACTAGAATTCATACCACACTTGTAGGCTTGGGGGTCTAATGAAGAAGATACAAACAAAACAACGCTATTGGTAAGCTATTTGAGGCCAAGGGTGATTGATAAAGATTCTATAAATGGAACAGTTTTGAGGGACAGAATACACACAATGTAGCAAAGTAAACATGCTGGGGTAAGTCACTGAGATATTGGGCCTTGGTCTTGTGGAGAAAACCTCATGGTCCCAGGATAGACACCCCTGAGTGTCTTTCACAAAAGAGCTATGGCTGAGCACTTTCAGCCTACACCTTCCTAAGCCATATGGCATACATGCATTTCTTGGGAAATATCAATTGTTTCTGACTCAAAGGGATTTCTTCACTTTTGAAGGCAGGTCTTAACCACCATATCTTCACCCTACCCAGTGAGCTGTTCACCGGCATCCTATTTACTTTTTAATGACATTGAATCCAATAATATCTTTAAACTGAGGATGAAGCCTTGTAAAAATATAATAATCACTTGTACATTTGTCTCATTCAGAGAATGAGACAATTGTCTGGCTCTCAGTCAGAGAAGGCTCGATATTCAGATATACCAGTTTGTATGATTGGCTTTCGTTATAAAATTATTATTTCAGATTCACATTTTTGTCAAGTTAGTAAAAACATATTTATATTTTTTTGGCATTTACCATTTTTTGTTTTTCAACAAAAAGCAGCATTGCCAAGGGAGGCAGGAAGAGAGAGCACTGAAGGAATAGAAGACCCTAAATTAATGTCCCAGTTCTACCAATTATTAATGTGTATCAGCTAACCAGCCACAGAACCCATCAAGCCTCAGATTTCTTCCTTATATAAAAAAAGGTTTGACTAGACATTATAATTTCCAGTTCTAAAATTCTCCATAAGATAGAAATTTTACTTTGTCATGGTCAATTTGAAGTGTAGCATTAAGAGTCAAACAACCACAAACACCTGCAATCGAGTAGGTGGCAGGCTGTGCCCATGTATTCCAGAAGCCTAACACTGACACCAGAGTTTTACACTGCAGCAGTGTAATCGTTTCTACCAGCATGTTCCATTAAAGCTTGACTTACTGCCAGGGAATTCACCTGCTGACACAGTGAAACTCCTAACTGGAAGCATTAACATTGCAATGTCAGAGTGGGGAAAAAAGATTGTTCATAAATTCCACGAACATGCACTACTTATTTGGGGTCCTGGTTGCAAACTCATTATTTATGCTGTGTACAGTAGGCCATCAACATATCCCACTGGGAAATTAGTTTGCAATTTAGAATCGTTTCAAAGTACAAGTGATTCTCAAGTCATTTTCTGAGGTTAAATGAGAACTCTTATTGCTTTCCGTGGGCTCAGAGGGAATTTTACTCCACGTGTTCCCTCCTTCCCCCAGCTTCTGCTATACTGTCTTGATTTTTCTTTCTTAAATGTACTTTGGTGCTAAATCTCTTTTTTTCAATTTTTGAAAGCCAGCAAATGGAGTGATATTTGTTGCATTTTCTTGCTTGCTGGGACTGCTTAAGTACCTCACTTCTGATGGCTGCTTTTATTCTTCAAAGACTCTTGAGAGGTTTCCAAATAGGAAACGTCTACAAATGGGATTGCTTAGCTAACACAGGAGTGATTTTGGAAGATTGGATGGCATCCATGTTAGGAAGCAATGGACCAGAGTCATCATTCCCCCTCTCATTTCTGCTTTCTGGCTCAGGTTCAAGGCCACTGGACAGGAATTGAGGCAGATAACTGAGAGCAGAAGTAAGTCTAACTCCAGATAATTGGAAGTTATCAAATTGCAAGTTCAACCTTGCTGATGAGCCCTTGAGCATAGAACACATTATTATAATAAAAAGGGTTCCACTGACCCTTTCTACTTTCATGCACCCTTTTGGTTGTTTGATTCTTTCCTTTAAAATCTCCTTAAGCATATTTTTAAACTTTATTTTACTGATAGAATGTGGGCATACCTCCCCCTTACCCCAATCTTACCCCAACTTAAAAGAATCAGCCTCAAGCCATCTGGTAGATACTTTATAACCTGATATTATCCTTGAGGAATAAATACTATTATTTTAAGTGTATCATGTTACTTTATCACTACCAAAAAGTAGAAAATAATCTATAGTATGAAGATCTTATAGGAATTTTTTTCTTTTCCTTTTTCCTCAGCAAGTGTGGAAAATTCCAAGGCTTGATATTATTAGATAAACGAAGACCTATAACAAAAAATAAAGCAAAATTGTTAAGCAACAGCAAGCAACTCTCCTCTCCCCACAAACAAGAAGCACCTGGGTGTGCCTGAAGCCAGGATTTCAATATGTCTTGAATGTATTAGGAAAGGGTTTCCATAGCCATAGACCAGAAAGTATACAAACCAAGGAGATTAAGTGTTTAGTTTCAAAATACCTGAAATCACTAACTTAAACATAGAAACTGCACACAAAGAGTGCAAAGAAACAATGAAAGCCAGAGATCAACAAAGTAAATATCACCTAGAAATACTAACAGTCTTAAAGGTCAGAAATCCTTAGTTAAACAAAATGTCCCATCCATTAAAAACAATCAATTGCAAGATAACCTGAGACTACCACTCTATGAATTCCCTTTAAAAGAGAAGTTATTCAGCTAAAAGCTACTAGGTATGTGCTATAGAGGTAACTAAATACAGCAGGTAACGGACAGAGTAAAACCTGAAGGAAAAGAAACTGAAAAATAGATGCATTTAGAACTGCTTAATACTGAACTTGTAAGGCGTAGAGGAAAGCTGTGTGTTTTCCATCCCTGTGTGTCAGTGAACCCAAGCTCTTTGCAACTTCGTGGAAGAAAAGCAAAAGCTATTAACTAGATTCAATGCTCTGAGTTGGTCTTTTCAGTTGAAATTGGCTTAAAATATTTTCCTTGATCACTGATAATTTGTCTCTTTCCACAGCCATTTGAATGTGAAAATGCTTCAGAAATAATGCTCCTTTTCTTCAAACTTTGAAAATAAGCAGGTTTTGGTTTGGTTTGCTAGTGGGGTTTTTTTCATATTTAAATGTTACATACACATTATAATTTTTAACACCTATATTCAACCAATTTTGGCTTTGCTTGGTAAAATAATAGGTTAGACAGCTGTGATACCAGGCATATAGATAGAAACTTAACATCTTTAAAACTTTAAGAACACTCAAGTGGAAAACAGTATGGAATTTCCTCAAGAAACAAAAATGGAATTGCCTTTTGACCCAGCAATTCCACTGCTGGGTTTATACCCTAAGAACCCTGAAACACCAATTCAAAAGAACCTATGCACTCCAATGTTCATAGCAGCACAATTTACAATAGCCAAGTGCTGGAAGCAGCCTAGGTGCCCATTCGTAAATGAATGGGTCAAAAATCTATGGTACATTTACACAATGGAATTCTATGCAGCAGAAAGAAAGAAGGAGCTCCTACCCTTCAAGACAGCATGGATGAAACTGGAGAGCGTTATGCTAAGTGAAGTAAGCCAGACACTGAAAGACAAATACCATATGTTCTCACCTATAAGTGGAACCTAATCAACAAAACAAACTGGCAAGCAAAATATAACCAGAGACATTGAAATTAAGAACAATCCGACAGTAACCCGGGGGAGGGGGGAGGCAGAGGGAAATAATGTGGGAAAGAAGGGAAAGGGACATAAGTGAACATGAATGAGGGACCCATGGACAGAGTCAAGGAGGTTGGGATTGAAGGTGGGAGGTGGAGAAGTGTAGGGTGGGGGAAAGTGGTGGTGGGAAAGTGGAGACAACCGTACTTGAACATCAATACAAAAAGTTAAAAAAAACATTCAAGTGGATGATATTTATAAAGACATTTTTAATGACTCCTACAATTCTTTTTCCTAGACATTCCTATTGTTATTTTTACTTTTAGATAACATACTAATTATTTATTATTAAAGCCCAAATCTTCTCAAAGGCATAGAAATAGGCTGAAGTTGTTTAAGCTTCCAAATTAATAATAGTTTTCTATACTATGGCAAAAAAAGCAGTAGGATATATTGTCATGGCTGCGTATTTCAAATACTCTATTTCATATTTGACTATTTTATATACTCTATTTAAGCAAAAGAAGAATTAGTTCTTGAGAAGTCACTTCTAGCTTCTCAAAGTTTGAACCTACTTTGACTCTGTTATAGAACCTTCCTGGTAAGGCCTATCATAAACTATAAGAAATGGAGATAAACTTTCTTCTTTTCTCTCTCCCTAAAATGTTGAGCTTTGTTCAAAAGCCTTATTCTCAAGCATTTGCCAAAAGAATCTGTCTCTATCTAAACTAGGATCCAAATGATTGTATAACCAACTCCTTGAAAAATAATTCCATGGAGGCAAAATCCATAGTAGGCCTACTTGTTCTCAGTTGTTAAAATCTAGTGTGATGCTGTGCTTACGGGTGCACTTTTACAAAATGCAAACATATTGTTAAAATCAGTAAAAACCCAATGACTGAAAGGCAACAAGGAAGTTCCGGGTTATAACTCTTCTCATTTCAGTGCATTGAGTGCAGAGCTGAAGATGCTGGTGAAAGGCAGGATACTCTTTACTTCAATGGCTGCCAAAATCTAATGCTAAACACAGTCGTCCCTCCATATCTACTGGAGATTTGTTCTAGAACCCTGTGGATAAGGTAATTTGTGGATGCTCAAGCCCCTCATATAAAATGGCATAGAAAAGTGCATAAAGTTGGCCCATCACCTCACCCCTGGGGATTCCCAACCATGTGTCACAAATAGTCTTTTCAATCTACGGTTGGTTGAATACCCAAATGTGAAACATAGTGACGATGGAGCTGACCAGATAGTTATTGAAGTAAAGGAACCCACATGGCTCAAGCCCGTGCTGTTCAATGGTCAACTGTGTATGCCAGAGGCTGACCTTTTTATATTCATTAGCATTACACCATTCTTTATCCACACAGACATTTCGTTCTCAATCATGAATGTGTCAGTTCTGGGGATTATTTATTTTCACATTAGATATAATCACATATTCTAAAAGTTTGCTTAGTTGTCCTGTAATTCTTCACCACTAGGACAGAAGGAGGACAGATCCTGCATGTGAGCACAGATTTCCATTAGTTGTGCATTCTTTCTCCCATCAGCCTTGTGGTCAGGCCTCTAGAGCACAACTATTGTGTATACAAGCTGTCTAATTATGAAATTCTTAATAATCAAAGTTAATTATTTTTTGAAAGGCAACAAAAATTAGGCTCAAATCCTGCTGTTCTGGACATATAAACACATGGCTTTGGGTCTGGAAGGAACAATGAGGTGTGACATCTTTAGTGGCAAATTGTTGAAGTGAGGAGTGGAAGGAACACAGAGTGCCCCTTTCCTCCCTCAGTGTTCACAAGTTTGCCCACGTCAGCAATCAGTCGTAAGATAGTCAAAACAGAACCCTGGCATTGACCTCATTCTCTGCAAAGCTTGCTGCTCTGCCATGCAGAGATCAACATTTTTGTGAATTTTTTAATGTTTTATTTCTAGGGGCAGAAAGCAAAGAGAAGATGTTCAATGTGGTGCCACATTGATCAGTTTGTCTTTCTTTCTTTCTTTCTTTCTTTTTTTAAGTTTCTTAGAAACATAGAAGCCCTCCCTATACAGATTTTTAAAGATCTTCTGACTGAGTTCCTTTGGAAAGTGAAAAAAAATTCTGTGTGGCACGTGGCCAAATTTGGCTTAACGAAGTTGCTAATTTTGGACTCACTTCTCTCCATTAGGGCAGTGTAAGAATTACGCACACAAGGCTGAGGCTTTTCTTTGCTTAGAAAACATCTGCATTCAATTAGAAATAAGTCTGAGTTGTCGTGTTAATTCTGCAGAACCAAACAAAGTCATTTTTGTTTAAACTCTTTCAGTACTGTGAGGATGAGAGGTTACAGAAGAGGGAAAAAAGCAATAGAACAAAACTGCTGTGTGGCCCTGGAAGGAGCTGAGTAGGCAAATAAGTTATTTTTTCTTTAGAATATAGACCTGGAAATTTTTTTCCAGAATTCTCTTTTCTACCATTTCTCTCTTGGGGACAAAAGGATAAAGAGAAAGCCTCCTCTTTTCTCTAAAAATGCAGTCTTTAAAACAATGGAACATTCTTCAGATTTCCCCAAAATGAATTTGACCAAAATAGTTGATGTGTTTGTCAAATGAGTAGTAAGATTTCATTTTTAGTTTTGTGGAAAACCAATAAGTCAAAACTATATTTATAGTCCATTATGTGTATTTCAAATCACTTTCACAGTTACTAAAAGTGATTGGTGTTTTACCTCAAATATATGAACATTATACTAAAACAATGATTTATTTTGAAACACACATCATGTAATGAACATCACTATAGATATCCACCTCTTGTTAACACCAGTAGTTGGAATTTGAATTTATCTTTCTCTAAGAAGTATGTGGCTGACCTAGTTATAATTTGCACACAAGTACATTAGAACTACATATTGTAAGGTCGATAGTCCATATAAAGAAAAGTGAATTTCAGCTATTTCTTTGGACTGATGTATTCTTTCTTTTTCATACCCTTTCTTAAGAATAGATCTTACTGTATCTCAGATAAGGAAGGTAGATGAAAAACTTACTTTTCTTTAATTGAGTGTTGAGAAATTTGATTCAACTCATAATTCACAGCACCACATAGCTACACTACAGATTTTTTCAGGTATGTAAAAATGTTTGTCTCCACTATTTAACCCTAATCAAAACATGAACTATGGGGAATTGTTTGTGGACACTCACCTGTGGGCATGTTAATATTGATTATTTTATATATTTGACTCTATCTTTGAATAAAACCTTGAAACAAAGTGTTTCGCACCATTTTTATTGGTTTTTACTAAATTGACTAGTAACTTAATACCAGTTGCCTGTATTAAGAAGCACTATAAGAAACAGTCCAATAAAAAGTGCCTCAATGCTTACTATAAGAATATTTATATTATAGTATCTGATACCTGCTTGTGAGAAACCATGAGAGAAATTTATCAGATATGTTAGTTTTGGGTATTTTTTTCCTGAATTATGGCTTTCTATTTTGCTTTCTTTTTAAAGTCCTAAAGTCTTAGGATCACTGTGATTCTTACAAATGATACTCTTTTCCTTTTTGCTTTAGCTGCTGGAAACTTTGATGCCAAATTTGTAACCTACCTTTAGCAACTACATTATGTCTAGAAACACGTATTTATAGTTCTATATATCAAGGGGTTTATTAAAATGTAACCCTTATATTCCCTTTACTGTGTCTTGCTCAACTATTTTTTAATCTATTTTTTTATGTTTACTTTTGTAAGTTCTGACAATTCCTTTGTAAAATAAGTCAGGGTGTGTATAAGCAAATAAGTAACATAAGTTAAGCCCTACTTTGAAGTGTAGGTCTGTTTAACCTAAGGCTTCCTCATGAGTGCTTGCTATGTGATAATTCTTCTAAAGTATTTAGGTTTTGTATTATTTTCTAGCATACAAATTATTTTTATGTTCTAAGTTTATAAAAAAATAATAAGATGAAAAGGATGATTTTGATTATGGGTAAAGCACCTCAAGGAGAACATCTGAAATGATTGTATAATTGACAATGAGAACATAAAAGATTGTAAAGTATATTAAGGTTACTTGAGCTTAAGAGAAAAAATGAGTATAATAACATTAAATAAAACATTCAAGATGTCAGCCATTTGATATCTGTTTTATGTCTCTTTGGAATACAATGACTAAGTAAAAATAAGAAGAATTAAGTTTAAATATCTGAAATGAATATTGGGAAAATAATGCTATATGCTTAAATAATATTTTACTTGAGAAATGTATGTTGAAATTTACTCATTGCCTTCTGTGCTCTCTCTCCCTCTCTGAAAGTAATCAAAGAACCCAACCTAATTGAAATAATGCCTTTGAAGATGTAAATGTTTTAAAGCCAAACTAAAATGATTGAGAATATATATCAACTTCAATTTAATTTTTTCTCAAGTTAGCTTTCATAATTGAAAGGCAGTAGTATATTTTTGCTACCATTTCCACCATATTTAGAAGTATGAATATAGCATAAAACTAAAGCACAAGAATGTTAAAGTATTAAAATGATTCCATTTGCCATCAGATATGAAAAGATAAGCCTGCCTCTTGACTATTGGTTCAACTTGATTTATTTTTTTATTTTCAAGAAGATGAAGATAGGGATATAATCCTTAGGCTGTGTAAAAAAAATGCTAATATTAAACATAAAGCTCAGTGCTTTTGAGTCTGTTCCATTCTTTATATATTTTTAGAATTGAGATACCTATTAATATTATTTTTAAAAAGTAAACAAGGGCAGAGATGTAGCTAAATCTCAGGTCCATATTGACAAGCTCCTTCTAATTAGGCCTATTTTCATCCAGTGGCACAAAATGGGAAAGCCCAAGCAGCAGCTGGCCAGAGCCTACATAGACAATGGGAAATGCCAGAGGACACAGTGCTCCCACTATTTTGTCACATAACAAAGAGCTATTCTATTTTGCACTAACAATTTCGTCTGTCTTCCTACTGCCTCTCAATATATATCTTTAAAGATTTTATTTATTTCATTTTTAGAGAGGGGAAGTGGCGAAGAGAGAGAGGGAGCTAAACACCCCCTACTGGTGACTTGGCCTGCAACACAGGCATGTGCCCTGATTGGGAATTGAACCAGGAACAATTTGTTTTGCAGGCTGGCACTCAGTCCACTGAGTCACACCAGCAAGCACTGTATCTCAATATTTTATTAAATATTTACGTGAAAAGTTAAATCAGAATATCAGTCACTTAGCTCTTTCCAAAATTCAGAAGTGCTGGTTCTATGCTACCCTAACTCCATTTCTATGTTTTGTTTTTGTTTTTGTTTGTTTGGATAAAGATATAATTGGAGTACAAAAAAAAGAAGAGTCACTACACAACTTAAAATAGGAAGTTATTTAAGGAGACAAATATTTAAATTCTGATTTTTCTAGAGACTGAGAAACCCACGATAAACTATCATGTAAATAATTTATCCCACTTTATCTCAATCAACAATTTGGGAAATACCACATTGTAATTGTATGTGACCCTATACTTTCTAAAGAAATACTTATCTTTCATCATGGATGCACATTAAAATAAATGATTTTTCACTTAAGAAGAATGGTGAAAAGAGTAAGAGCAGGGATGGGGGTGGGTTGAGAGCAGGGAGGACATCAAATCTTTCATGTTTTTCCTGTGTGGATTTTTTTGTCATGAGTTGTTTTAAATTTGTCATTATTTCCCACATGAGCACTACCTGGGTAAATTATGGCTTACATCGTTCTCCACATGAAATGAAAAGCAGATTGCATTGCAGACTTGAATTATCCTCCAATATTGCATGATATATGATCCGTCTTGATGGGAAACTATTGTTATATATTTCAAAGTTATGATTTCCAAGGTATCAAACTCCTCATTATCTTCCCGCACTAGCCAGCTATAAATGCCAAAACACTCTAGCTTCTAGTATGTGCTTTTTGAAACTTATAGTCCTGTGTTCTGTGTATGTTTAACATTTTATGGTGCTGCATAATATAGAACTGTCATAGTACTTTATCAAAAGCTCCAGCTAGGCTATTGACAGTATAGGTTTCATTTAATTCCTAGATGCAGCAGACGGTCTTTGATATTTCCTGTATAATATAATAAACACCAAATGCAGTGCTTAAAATGAATATTTAAAAAATCAATCGGCCTTGAAATTTAATTTGATCTAATTGGTTTGCTATATTCTAACAAAATTGAATTACATAAAATTTTCACCAACCCTATATGATTTCATATTTTCTCCAACCATAAAAATAGACTTTTCACTTCCTTCAATATAATCTTCCAATTTACTTAGTTAATTTAACCCTCTCCTACACAGGTTGAAAAAACTGTGTATATATTAGAGATGAATCAAAACAGGCCTCAAAAAGGGAAGTATAGGTCACAGTGTTTTTCTAGGAATGAAAACTTCTGCGATGAGCCAGAAAAACTAAATAAAATGAGTTTATGTACTAAAACTATGGCCTTAAGGAATGCTCATTCTCCTAGCTTATAATGGTATGACTAGGCAAAACACTTTGAGAAACAAAATGCATGCCACTTCTGCAAAAATAGTTTTGTCCTAACCAGCATTACCAGTATTCTACATATTCATGTCAGGATATATATTTCTAATCTATTTATTTTTATAAAGATTTTATTTATTTATTTTTAGAGAGGGCGGAAGGAGGGAGGAAGAGAGGAAGAGAAACAATGATTTGTGAGAGAAATATCTATTGGTTGTATCTCACATGTTCACCGACTAGGGACCAAACCCACAACCGAGGCATGTGCCTTGACTGGGAATCGAAACAGGGCCTTTGGGTTTGCTGGATGATGCTCAACCAACTGAGCCACACCAGTCAGGGCTACTTTTCTAATTTATGCAATTAATGAAAATTCTTACTAAAGTATAAGGATCATTTCTTAATTGAAATTCTTGATAAAATAAAAGAATTGTGCATAAACTTGTATATGAAAATTATTATATTTCTCTCCACTGATCTCATGTAACTGTTTTTGGGCTAACTGGAAATGTCTCAGTTTTACCCATGTATCTGAATTATATTCAGATTAATCCTACTGTTGTGATTTATGATGCCCTTGGTTTCATATTTATTGCTAGCTCAGACTAATAAGTTCTCTCTGGACCAGTGCCACAACACGAGCTCAACACCTAGTTAATCATGCCATTGTTTTGCCATACATGTTGACCTCTGAACTTTTGATAATGATAATTGATTAAAAACACATCTTGGATGACGTCATTTCCAAAAAAGGAACAAATTCAAATTTAAAACAAAAGCTTGTTTTAACTTTGTACAAGACTCTTTTTTGAACATCTTAAATCATTTTATTAAATAGATTATACATATACATATTTAGAATTAGCATTAATCACCATTAAACTCTCTTCTGAGTCTCCATTTATAAACCCACAATGCTTCAAATTTCATGTGGGCAAGAAGTACATCATACCATACCATAAAGAGAGGTGGAAGTATATTGACAGTCTTATTTTTTATTTCACTTTAATTTTTTATTATCCCCACCTAAAGACATTTTTTACTACTACTAGAAGGAGAGGGGGAGAGGAGGAAGAGGGAGAAGAAAAAGAAAAGAGCACGGGAGAGCAAAGAGAGGAGAAGAGAAAGGAGAGAGGAGAGGAGGGAGAAACATCGATATGACAGAGAAACATTGGTTGGTGGCCTCCTGCACACGCCCCTGACCAGGGATCAAACCCACAACATTTCAGTTTACAGGATGTCACTCCAACTGACTCACACCAGCCAGGGCAACTGACTGTTTTATTTTTGCTGAGATATCATTTTACATGACATAAATCCATTCTTTATTTTCTACACTTTATTATGAGTAACAACATTTTGTAAGTCTCAATGAAATGTTCAAGGCAACAGTGTCACAGCATAAGACATAGGATACAATACTGATTTTCCATTGCTGGGTCTATTTGCTATCAAATCTCTAATATAGATTTTTCTCTATAGAATACCTTATTTTATTTTAAACTTTCTATTTATTTATACTACTCTTATTGGACTATATCATTAGATATTAAAAAGAGAATCATCTTTGGACTCATCTTTTTCAACTAATTGAGGTTATGTGAAATGCTGTCGATGTGTAAAATAAGTTAAATGTAGTGTCAAAAATCTGAAACTAAGAAACCAAAGATTTTGTATCTACTTCTGATTTTGTGCATCATAACCTTTTCTTATATTTCCTATATATCAACAATCACATATTTATTACATTAGAAGATTTAGCTACTGGCTGCCAGAACAATCAGATCCATGAATATTGTGTGATTTGTTTACTACAATTATATTGGTCACATGGCTCATAATGGAAAGAACAAAATCATATTCTATTGCCATAAGGGTCTTCAGGGGTGCCTTCAGCGAATGGTTTTTAAATCAAAAAAGGAATTCTTTTTGTAAAGGAGATTAAGTATGGGAAAGATAGGACATAAATTAGAAAGAGTAAATAGAGAAACAGATCTATCCAGGTAGTACTAAAAAATCCATTATTAAGGCAATGTTGACATCGCTATTTGCCTTCATTCTTTACTCTTTCTGCATTATGTTCATATTCCCACTCATCACTGTTTATCTTTGTAAGGGCTGAAGGCAGGAACTCTTAGCACTGGGCATGGCAGTAATCACAGGCAAATTTTGATTGCTTGTATCATTGGTTTCTTTCCACTATTTGACTTCACAGTGCCTGCATCCCCCGAATTAAAATGACTGTAAGAAGTTCATGACTGAAACTATTCTATGTGAATGGCTCTATGTACTATCCACTGCCATTTCTATAGCAAACCTATTTTGTATTATAAAATCATTTAATTGATGCTCAAAAATATAGTCACATATGCCACCATCAAATTTCCATCCGATTTCCAATCCCTGCTAAGTTCTTAGTTAGCCCCTCGCACTCACTGATAGCTGGGCAAATGCATCTTGTGTTCTACCCTTCTTCTCCTCAGTCTCACCATCATTCTCCAAATCTTAACTTACCATTTGGGTCATCCAGTTGAGACCTTAGTTATTTCATCTCTGAGAAGTAATTCCTGGGGACTGAAGTCTGGATTTTCTAATTCTATGGATTAGTTGAGTTTTGGAGGCTTCATTATTTTCTAATCAGCAAAGAGAACAAGTTAGGCTAAATGATTGCTAACATCCAGTCAGTTTAAAATTGTACTGACAACCTTCCTCGTCAAAACTTTTCTTTGTCCTTTTATCTCCATTTGGGAACATGCCCTATCACTCATACCCATCCCCACCAACACTAAAATCATAGCATCTTTCTCATTGTCTACAATCAATCCATCATTAATTTGGTTGCATTTAAATTCCAAATACAGAATGTATATATTTTGACCTCAGTGTAAATTCAATAATATCTTTTTGTTTTGTATGTGTGCATGTGATGTATGTGTGTGTGTTTTGGGAAGACACTGTATGTGTGTATGTGCTTTGTTTTTGTTTCTATATATATGTGTGTGTATTTATTTATTTTATATAATTGTGACTTACTCTTGCATGCTATGTTCAAATGAGGGATAGTAATCCTCATTTTGTGTCTCTCTGAAGAATACACTAGTATGTTATGACCTCTTCTATATCTGTTAGCACCCCATTCACTGAGGGGGTCAAACTAAGAATCAGAGGCTTGCCTGCATAACTTTTGACTTTCAAGGCTGCTCCAACACCTCACTTCTGAATGTCATTTCTCAACCCAACTTCCAGAGAGCAGCTAGAGTGACACATTTTTTGTTTGTTTGGTTTTGTTTTGTTTTTGTCCTGAGCCTTGGTATATTCAACCAACGATAAATATTCAAATTATCCCTTGGGTTTTGTTTTAATATTCAAGAATGTTTAGTAAACATGGCTCAGAGATTACCCTTTTATGAGTCTTGTCCAACTCTGTTGAAAATCTTCAAGCTTTATCTCACTGGCCCATAGCAAATCACTTTGGCACTCATCTACCATATGGTTTGATCCTGCAATCTAATGTAAACAGAAATAATGTTTTTCTTTTTATTGAAGAATCACTTTAAATTCAACAAGTCATCAGTTCTTATATTTCCTCTAAAGCATAGGAGAGTCCAGCACAGAACTGGACATAAGGGTGGCTTAATCCACTGATAAAGCCTTAGGCCAGACTCCGAAGAGTAAATTAGTGAGCAGATTGTCCCAGCCTCTGAGACTTTCTATCCCTTGCCATTAAAAATCTTGTCCCCAGTCATTGGCATGGTTCTTTCTGCCGATTTCTCAAGTTTCTGTTAACAATTAGCTTGTATCAGTGGATCCAAAGCCTGTATATTTGAAAATCCCAGAGCAATTTCTAAGCCTCCAGGGATTCAGTTTCATTCGGGGAAATAGAAACTTTGAATTTAATCTAAGCTTGTCTGTCATCATTCATCTCCACACCTCCAGAAGTGGTTCTCACTCCTAAGAAACAGAGGTTGGGTTAATGCTCTCAGGCAGCAAATGCAGGAGAGTTTTTAAAAATTTTTTCCAGTCAATGAACACATACACAGATTTGTAGGATCTGTTCACTCTCTGGAACATACAGTCACAAATGGCACATTCTCCCTTGCACAGAAATTTTGACCTTAGTGTAAATTCAACAATATCTTTTTGGTGTGTTTATGTGTGTTTGTGTGTTTTACACATGTGTGTTGGGAAGAGCCTGTGTCTGTGTATGTGCTTTGTTTTTGTTTCTATTTTTTTTTTGAGGACTATAGTGGTTTGAGAAGTTTGCCAATACTACCCACTCTTTTTTTTACAGTATTTTTCCAAAAATATGAAAGTTTAATAAAAATAAACCCTTGGCTAAAGTCTACTATAATATTTGAACTGGAGGTAAAACTGAGAACTTTACTTTGAGTTCACTGTTTCAGAGGTCAGGCCTCATCAACTGCCCAAATGCAACTGGAGGTTCCTGGTTGCTGAGTGGGCTTGCTTTCAAGGACATACAGTCTAGCAAACAAAAATTAAAGCAAAGTCTATTCAGTTTTTACATAGAACCTAAAGGAAATACTAAAAGATGCATGAATCACCAGCATATGCAATACTAATGCACAGAATAGCTATCTCTCTCCATCACTATCTCCTTATAAGGTGTTTACCTGAAATTCTAAAAGTCTCTTACCCACAATCAATTCCTCTGCTAAAGATTCTCACCTAAGCCCAGTTTATGCCAGCCTTCTTTCTTGTCTGCTAGTTCTTGTCCAGTGTGTTTTAATGTATATCAACCAGGCCTCAATAACTTTAATTTGTTCTTGTTAACCAGAATATTACAAATTAGGAAGATTTGGGGGCTCATATAACATTCAAGAGATTTTCTTCAGAGAAAGACAGAGAACCACAAATAGTCAAGTATTTACAAATTTTGCTTTTGTTACATAATAATAATTTTAGAATCTGCTATATCAGAAATCTATTTTGAGTTCTCATGATTCATTTAAAAATATTTATTGAGAACCTACAACCTGTTAAGGTATTCAATGAATAAAACAGATGAAGTTCCTGTTGTAATTGTGCTTACATTCTAGTAGGCAGCAACAGATATAGAAATAAATATACAGTATGTCAGTTGTTGATTAGGAAGTAAAATAAAGCAAGGTAAAGGACACAAATCAGGGAGTGAGGAAAGTGCTTTTCTAAAGAATACTTGGAGGAGTCCTCTAAAATTAAAAAGTTGAAGAATCTTAGAAGGAATCTTCTAAGAGTCAAAGCATGGTAAAAGAAATAATAGAGTTTCTTTTCAAAAAAGCAGTTGTGAATTATTATGTTCTTTCATTTCTTCAGTAAGTACCTAACAAGCCACCATCCTGAGGCAGGAATCATGTTAGAGCTGGTTGTTAGGGCTACAAAACTGAAACCAATGAGACACAGCCCTGGCCTTCATGGAGCTGACAAGGGAAAAGAGACCACAAACAGATAGTTCCTGTAGCAAAAATGGCGATGAGTGCTGTAAGGGTAAAACAAGAGTACCATGAAAACATAATGTGAGGACCTAATCCAATTGGGAGAAATGATCCTGAGGAACTAGTATGTTCAGATTGAGGGCAAAAGAAGTTAGTACCAAAGAATTGCATCTACCAAAGCCCTGGCATAGCAGGAGCTTGGAACATTTAATGAAGAAAACAAAGCAGCAGGAGCCACGTGTAAACATAAATATTGCAAACAATACACTTGTTGGGGAAAGTGTTAGAAGTAGTAGCCTTTGGTTTAAAGTCAGGATCAAGATTTTGAGAAAGTCCTGACCAATGCATTATGATAACATAGTTCTTAAAATTATTAAATAAAAAGGACTTTTTAAAACTCATTTTGGCGTTCAGTTATGTCTTTTGAGTGATTTTTTTGTTTGTTTCTACTAATTGCTATATTTTTTCTGGTTGGAGAGAGTTTGATTTTTGTTTTTGTTGTTTTTGTGTTTTCATTTGAGTTTTTATTCTTTATATTGTCTATTTCTAATGGAGGAGGGCTTCAGATTTAAACTTAAAATGCTCTTTTGACCAAAAATATACTTTTAAAATCCTTATGATTCCCCTTCTTCTGTTTGCCTTGAACTTTCCTTCTGTTTCTCTACATACATATCATTTTTATGTGGCTGAGTTTATATATTTTCATGATTTCTTCATAAATGCTAAATGGATTTAAGGTAATGGGTTTACTTTTCTGTACAAAGTTGCCTGCAGAGGTTCATTTTTCTGATACAGATCGCACATGTATAAAATGAGAAGAGTAAAATCCAAATAAGGAGTTTATCACCAAATGAAGAACATTATAAAAATTCAGTGTGTTAAGCTTTACTACATATTAAAATACATTCTTTAAATAATAACATGTAATGATCTCGACTTTGGTATTTCCTAAATCATTAAAAATAACACTTATTTTCTACTTTCTACAATGATTACATAATAGTAATAGTAATTTTAACTTACAAATAGTTAACATTTTAAGAGTTATCTTCTTTGTTGTTTTCTAAGTGTTTTGTATTGTGGTCAGCAATCACACACAAAATGCCTGCTGTGAACAAATTATTGAAGTTGTAGCAGCATTTAACCAATGTTTCAAAATTTCAATGGTTACTTGAGAAGGACACATATAATCTGTTTTTAGACTATGAGTCTTTAGATGCTTGTGGTAACAATTTAAATTGTGTTTAACCTTCACTACCCCTTTCTACATTACTATTGTTTTCACTCAGTTGAGTAGAGCTTTTAAAAATGAAATAGAGGGCAAATTATTTATTACACAAAATGTCATGAGTATACTAATGACAGAATATACTTCACAAATATAAAATTAACCCTTTGGCCTTATTTATAAATTTTGTCTTGAATCGTATTGATTTGTTCTGTGTGAAACAGTAATGATGTCATTTCTGCTTTCTTACTGGTGGTTATGACTGATAGTTTTTTGTTTATATGTTTTATTCTATTTTGTTAATTGAATTGATTGTTTGAAAACTTATGTGGAGTCTGATTCCCATTGTTACCATGTTACATTTTAATTAAAATGTCCGTATTTGAAAAAAACTACAAGACACACAAAGAAACAAAAAAATATGGATCCTTTCAGGAACAGGAAGTGGTCAATAGCCATGCTTCCAAAGACACGCAGGCATACTAACTACATAAAGAGTTTAAATCAGCTCTTCTAAGCAAGTTCTAACAATGTATGAAAAAGTATGAAAACAAGATCTCACCAAAGACAGAATATCAATAAAAGAAAATAAATTCTAGAAAACAACCAAACAGAAATTCTGAAATGAAAAATTTGCTGCAAGGACTCAACAGCAGATTTGAACTGGAAGAGCAAATAATCAACAAAACTAAAGACAGGCAAATTGATATTTTGCACTTTAAGAAACAAAATAATAATAATAATAATAATAATAATAATAATAGATGATTAGAACTTGAGAGGCCAGTTGGACACTATCAACCATTCAACCATATCAGCATCTGTGTAATTTGATTCTCAGAGGAAAGTAGAGAGAAAGAGACAGAATAAAACCAAAAGTTCCAAATTGGTGAAAAGCATTTATCTGAACACCCAAGCAGAATACACTCGAGGGGATCCATGCCTAGACTCATCAAAAAACAAATCTTGGAACTAGAAGGAAAAAAAAATGAATCATCACATACAAATGATTCTCAAGACTAAGAGGTGACTTCTCATCAGTAACCATAAAGGCCAGAAGGCAATGGAGTGGCATTTCAAAGAACTGATAGAACACACTATACAAGAATTCTATACCCAAATATATATATATTGAAGTATATATATATATTTTCAAAATAAAGAAGAAATTAAGAAATTCCCAGAGACACAAAAGCTGAGAATCTGTTACTATAAGACAGTCCCATAAGACATACATCAGGCTCAAATGAAAGATACTTCAGGGCAACTTGAATACACACAAACAAAGAGCACTGGCAAAAGTAATTGCATTAGTATATTTAAAAATCAATAAATAATAATTTATTGATTAAATAAATAAATAAATAATTTTAAAATGGGATAAATAAATAAATTTTAAATGAATAATTTTAAAATATAAATGAATTTTTATTCATATCTTTTATTTCCCATTTTGATTTAAAACAATTGCATAAGAAGAGAATGTGGTGTTATTTTGCAAAGTTTTTATATACTGTTGAAATTAAGCATTATCCTTAACTACATTGTTTTAAATTAAGATGTTCATTGTAATCCCCAGGGCACCCATTAGAAAATAACTTTAAAATATACTAAATAAAACAATAAGAGAATTAAAATGACAAACTAAGATAAGTCTATGTAACACAAAGAAAGGCAGTAATGAAGGAATAGAGAAACAAAAGACATAAATATATTAAAAACCTAATGGAAAATGGCAGCTATAAATTCCACCTTATCAGTAATTACATTAAATGTAAATAGACCAAAACTAAAAAGTCATAATTGGAAAAATGTAATAAAAAAAGACATGGTCAAATTGTATGTTCTATACAGAAAAGACACATTTTATATTGAAATAGACAGTTAGGTTGTTTTAAAGTAAAAGGATGAAAAAAGATATGCCATGCAAAGTATAGTCGAAGTAAAATTGAAGTAATTATACTCTCAGAAAAATAGACCTCAAGACAAAAATTGTTACTAGAGATAAAATATTTTCCATATGACCAAATAGTAAATGAAATCAACTCAAAAGTACTAACTGGTAGTTACACAAAATGGGCATGGGGATGTAAGGTGAAGCATGGGGAATGTAGTTAGCAATACTGTAATAACTGTCTGTGGTGCCAGGTGGGCGCTTGAATTATCAAGGGAACACTCTGTAACCTGCATGAATGTCTATATGCTGTGTTGTACCTGAAACTAATGAAAAAAAAAAGAGTGTTGAATGCAAACTGTAAAAAAAAAATAATGCCCTGGCTGCTGTGTCTCAGTGGACTGAGTGCCAGCTTATGAACCAAATGGTTGGTTGCCAGTTAGATTCCCAGTCAGGGCACATGCCTGGGTGGTGGGCTAGGTCCCCTGTGGGGGGCACATGAGAGGCAACCACACATTGATGTTTCTCTTTCTTTCTCCCTCCCTTCCCCTCTCTAAAAATAAGTAAATAAAATCTTTTTAAAAATAAAATTAAATTAAATTTTAAAAAAAGAAAGGAAAAGAGTATAATAAAAAAATAAAGCAGCATGGGAAGATTTTGAACTCACATCTCTCCATGGACATAACATATCTATAGCTATCTATGAAACAATTCATTCTGCAAAAAAGCTGAAAACAAGCTGAACAGCTCTTCCCAAATAAAGAATAAAGGGTGACATCCAGATGAACACAAATGAGAGGGATCTCACAATTGTGGGGCTTATCCCTGAGGAATGAGGGCTCTGTGTCCCACCTCAGGAACCTTATCCCTTGGAACTGCACCAGAAAGATGAGCCTCCAAAGTGTTTGGCTATTAATACTATCGGGGCTTACTTTGAGAACTATAGAGCTTTAGGGAACAGAGATTCCCCTTCTTAAAGGGCTCACACATGGACTCACTGTCCCAAGGACCCAGGGCTTTTGCAGAAATTTGAAAATTGCCTGAAGCCAATTTGAAGGAGATTCATGTGCTAATCATAAAGTGCCTGCCAGAGAATCAGAAGCCTGTTAGAACTCTGTCCAGAGACAAAGACACAGGCAGGCACTATTTTTGCATTTTCAACCTACCCTGCTAGTGCTGCTGCTGGCAGGCAACATTCTGCATTCTCTCGCTAACCTGCTAGCATCTGTGGGAGCAGGGTGCCCCTGCCCCTGTGCTGCTCCCAGGACCCTGATAAAGAAAGACAGGCAAGTGGCTCACCCCCATGCCACTCCTGCTGCTCTGGCCAAAGCCAGCAGCAACTGACTTTGGTGGCCAAGGGAGATTATACTTCTGGGTTCTGTGGGTCTGAAACAATCAGGAAGTTGGTTCCTGGCAGGCTACCACCCCCAGGGCATGACACAGTCTTAAATATACCTGCAGTCCTCCTGTGGGGGAGGGGAAGGCCTATTTACTTGTTCTGGAGCTTCACCCTGAAGGACTGGCTTTTGGTTTAGCACGCAACTGGAAGCTATAAAAGTACTGTCAGTGAATGTAGGCTGGAGATGTCATCTTTGTACTCCCCCTAAGCTGTGCTATACTTAGCAGTACCTCCCAGAAGTTCATACATTCATCTAGAGCCCCTATTTTTGCAACTGTCACCAAGAGGACACCTTCAAATCATCTATTCTGGAGGCCAGCAGAGTTTAGGATCACGGTCCCAAGGACTGTATACTTGCATATCTTAAAAGCTGCACCTGAGGGTCTAGCCTACAATCAGCCTGAAGCTAGATGCCCTGACTGAGATCCTTTCTTCTGGAATACTCACAGGTCTTGACACACTCTCAACAGCTGGGATCTATCAACAATAAATCACCCCGGTTAGAAAGTCACAAAGGTTGGAGAGACAACCAAGAGCTTAGACAAGGATAAATAATGAGTTTTATCTCCCATAAAAGACCACTCATTCAAGACAGAGAGATTGCTCTTTTGCCTAATAGAGACAAACACAAAGATTCAAGAAAAATGAGGAAAGAGAGAAATATATTTCAGAGGAAAGAACAAGAGAAATCCCTAAGAGAAAACCTTAATGATCTGGAGATAGGTAATTTACATGATAACAAGTTCAAAGTAATGGTCATAGAAATGCTCACAAAACTCATGAGAAGAGTGGATGAACACAGTGAAAAATTCAAGAGACAGAAAATATAAGAAAGTACCAAATAACAGTCATGAAGCTAAAGAATACAATAACTAAACTGAAGAATACACTAGAGGGTTTCAATAGCAGACTAAAAATGAAGTACAATAAAATGTTAGCTAGAAGTTTAGGAGAAAGAGAAGGGGTCGGAGGGGGTCCATAGTACTTGCAGAAAACCTTTTTTTAAAGATATTATTTATTTATTTTTAGAGAGGGAAGGGAGAGAGGGGGAGAGAGAAAGAGAGAGAGAGAGAGAGAGAGAGAGAGAGAGAGAGAGAGAGAGAAACATCAATGTGTGATTGCCGAGGGTCATGGCCTGCAACCCAGGCATGTACCCTGACTGGGAACCAAACCTGCGACACTTTGGTTTGCAGCCTGCGCTCAACCACTGAGCTACGCTAGCCAGGGCTAGAAAACCTTTGATAAATAATCATAAATAACTTTGATTAACTGCCTCTGTTTCAGGATAACAGGAAGTGGTCTGGAGCAAGATAAAAATCTGAGTTAACAGACCTCCACCCATATTTATGCTTAGGAGGTCATGCCCCCCTTTGGGGGAATATGCATCACCTTCTCCCACCAAATCGATATGTAATTCCATCACCGCACACCACAAATATGTAAACCATCAGGATAAAGGGACCAAGTGCCTATGCTTTTCTCATCTACCTCAACTAGGCCTGTTCTCTTCCATGAAAATGTATCACTAACAAACTTCCATGAGAATGTATCACTAATAAACTCTGCCTACACACTAATAGAATTGCTGATCTGTAATTCTTTACTCCATTGGCAAGAAGAACCAAGCCTCCCACAACAAAATGATCATTATTTTTGAATACAGGAGAGTGGAACTCACCCAAACAGAGCAGAAAAGAAAATATAATTTTAAAAAGTGAAAATTATGAGGGACTTATAGGACAATATCAAGCAGAACAGCATTCACACTATAGGGGTTGCAAAGTAGAGAAAAGAAGTAGTCATAAAAGTTATCTGAAGAAATAATAGCTGGAACTTTTCTAACCTGGGGGAGGAAACAGATATCCAGGTCCAGGAAGCACAGAGTGCCAAAAAGAGGAACCCAAAGAGACCCACAACAAGACACATTATAATTAAAATGTCAAAATTTAAAGTAAAGAGAGAAATGTAAAAGCAGAAAGAGAAAACCAACTTGTTATGTACAAGGGAACCCCCATAAGAACCTCAGCTGATTTTTCAGCAGAAACTTTGCAGGCCAGGAGAGCAGCATGACGTTCTCAAAGTGCTGAAAGGGAAAAAGAACTATCAATCAATAATTCTCTAACTGGCAAGGTTATCATTCAGAATTGAAGGAGAGAGAAAAAGTTCTCCAGATAAACAAAAGCCAAAGTCATTTATCTTGATTAAAGACTCCTTATAAAAATGTTAAAGGGGCTTCTCTAAGCTGAAAAGAAAATGTACAAACTAATAACAAGAAAACATGGAAGTTAAAATCGCAGTGCTAAAGGAAAATTTGTAGTAAAGGCAATAAGTTAACCTTTAATAAAGTTAGTATAAAGATTAAAAGAAAAGTAGTAAAATTAAATAAAATTAAAATAATTAGTTCATGGATACATAAAAGAAAAAGATGTAAAATAAGTACACGTGGACCATTCTCTAAGATATCCATATATTGGGCCATAAAACAAAGCTCGATAAGTTTAAAAGGATTGAAATCACCCGAAGAAAGTCTCTGACCACACTGGAATAAAATTAAAAATCAATAACAGATTCAGAGGAAAGAACAAAAGAAACAATATGTAGAAATTTAAAAACACTTCCTTAAACAACCAATGGAACTAAGAAGAAATCATAATAGAAATTACATAAAACTTGAGATGAAACAAAACGAAAGCATGAAATACCAAAACTTATGGAACATAGCTGTATTAGTTTCTTATTACTACAGTAACAAATTAATATCAACTTAGTTGTTTAAACAACACAAATCTATCATCTCACATTTATAGAGGTCTAAAGATTAAAATGGCAGAAGTCAAGGTGCCAAAAGCACCGAATTCTACTGGAGCTTCTCTGAGAGAATGTTTCTTTGACTTGCCCGACTTTTAGAGTCTGTCTATCTTCCTCAGCTCATGATCTCTTCTGCTAACTAGCAGTGCACTATCTTCAAATCTTGCTATGACTGATGCTTCTGCCCCCACCTTCTGCACTTAAGGACCCTTGTGATTACATTGAACTCATCTACAGGGGTGTGGCAAAAATAACGCCCCTGTTTTTATTGCAAAATCATAAGCATGTAGTTCTGTAACATAACAATATCATACTCAAGCATACCATATGACATTTTAGGTGAAATGTTCAAATTAAAATAATAAATTATCACACCCATATTATTATCCTACCAACCACACTCAAGCAGGTGTTACTTCTGCAGGATCCTGTATGTAACCCAGAATCCTCTTCTCAAGATCAACAGATTATCAGCTTCAATTCCTTCTGCAAAATAACTTCTTCTTCACCATGTAACATAACATCTTCACAGGTTCTAAGGATTAGGATGTGGACATCTTTGGGATGGGAGGGTATTATTTTTTTTATTGAGGTATATTTGACACTTAATATTTTATTAGTGTCAGATGTGCAACATAATGATTCCATATTTGTATACATTGCATATTGATCACCACAGTACGTCTAGTTAACCTCCATCAATTAACACAGTTATAAAACACAGTTGTTTTAATTTTTTCTTATAGTGAGAACTTGTAAGGTCTACTCTCTCAGCAATGTTCAAATACGCCATATGGAACTATTAACTGTAGTCATTGTGCTGCACATTAGGTCCCCAGAACTTATGTATCTCACAGCTAGAAGTTTCTACCTTTTGACCCCCTTCACCCATTTATCCTCCCTTGACCCCCAACCTCTGGCAACCACCATCATATAGTATTTGTCTTTCTTTGACTGGCTTACTTAACTTAGCATAAGCCCTTCAGGCTTCTGGGTGGTAAAGGTCCCTGAGGTTGCTAGGTGGGGTTACTGAATCTGCCCTGGTGATGTTCCCAAACCTTCCCATACATTTTAAACAGCACTTTTACTAAGTTACTCACTTTATCTGTCTTCCACAAATCCCTTATTGATATGCTGTGTTGGGTTTGATTTTTTTCATCTTGTTATATGCTTTAATATTGGTTTCTTTGCTTTTTCATGGTTTTTCAATTTGTTAAAGGATAGCTTTCAGTTTTGTTTTCAGCAGGGACTTTTAGTACTTAGAATTAGCTTAAAGTCTTAATGACATTCTTAGACCTATATTAAACTAACAAAATCTGTAACAAATAATTAGTGGTACCTCTTTCCTCAGGATAAGGGATTTGGCCGTTTTCCTACCTTTCTCCCTTTCTCTGTTTTGATTTACTCTAGGTTTGCAAAGTCTTCATGTAAAAATATTTCATTTGTTTATTTATTTTATACTGGCTTTCATGGCTATTATTATTATGTTTTTAAACTCTTTGTTGGACCTCATGATGTAACAACAATTGAATGTCAGTAGGAGTAAGGGAATGTATAGCAGAAGTGGTTTAGGTGCGCTGAGGTCAAATACAGAGGGAGCATGCTTAATTTACCTTAGTTAAAATAATTGTTTATTTTATTAATAAGCATAGTTACAAAATAATAAATAGGACACTGCTTTAAAGCTTGGGCTTTTAGAGATTTTTGAGGGATGGAGAGATTTGTTAGATAATTCGGATAAGCCTATCATTTTAAATAGAAACATTAGTTATTATATTATCTTATGATATATTTAAGAACAAGCATCCATTTTTTCTACACTGCCATTCAGTGGCTTGACTGTTATATGCTTTTATTTTATAATTTACTTTTAACACCATTGCATGAGCACCATTGGCCATAGCCATTTTGACCATTCATCCCCACTACAAACACATCGTCACACAGGAAACATAGGATTCACTCAAAGCGAGGTATCTCTGAAGAAGTAGAAATATCTTCATCTTAAAATCCAACTTTATGCTTCACAGCAACACTTGCATGAAGTTGACTTTATAGCCTAAAAATTTAAATAACTTTTTTAATGTTCTTGGCTTGGTTCATTTTTATCATTTATAATATTCTTGAGACATTCACTTTGAATTAATGTTTAAAGTTTGCATTATTACTTATTTTCTGTGCAATTATATTTCCCTCCAAATTGATGTAAGCTCTTTGAGGAAACAGATCTTTTTATTTATATTTTATATACATCATACACCTAGGCTCAATGCTAGAGATGCAGAGATGTTCAATAAATATTTCTTAATTTGATTTATTACAGCTCTTATTAGTTCTGTCTGCTTAGTCTGGTAGTACATTCCCTTCTGTTTGGTATAAAGCAGACAGCACTTGATATACTTTGAAATGCAGTCCAGAGTTAATCTCTGAGAAACCTGATATGCTTTTAAACTTTACAGATCTCTTGTTATAAAACTCAAAAGACTTTAAGCATTGACTTTTCATAATCTGTTACTTCATTTGGTGTACATTCATATCTACAACAACATCATGAGGTGAACAAGGGCTCCACAAATCTGGCATTTAATTTATGTATATACATATATATTTTTTTCTTTCTAAAAGCATTTCGGGAGAGTTCAGCTGCCAGGTCTCTGGAGCAAAATGGTTTTCTTGACAGTGCTTCTGTGTTGTCTCACAATCATTTATCTGGCCTTGAAACTTGAAAACAGGAAAAGGAAGGGGAGGGAGAGAGGACTTCTGTTCATTGCCAGTGGCAATCCATTGGGATTCTAAACACTTGAATATTTTCAATTTATTGGGAGGCTTAAAGATATAACGGATGGAAACAATATGTAGAGAGTAGAATAAAATATTTAGTAAGCTAATTCCATGTAAATTATAATGATGTTCCTAATGATAGAGGTTCAAATCACAGTCCTCTTTGATAAATACTTAAATGTGTAAATATATATGTGGCATCATTTCAACTGGTCTTACCTCCAGTCTAAGCTTGTATCTACACAATTCATATAAAATCATTGAAAATATAATTTTATATTGATAAGTTTAAATATCCATATTTTTGGCCACAAGTAAAACAAACATCCAGGTCTCTAACTGGATTTTTAAATATTTCTTCTAAGTCCTGACAGAGATGCTAAGAATGTAAGATAGTTACTAGACAGGTCTGTGATTAATTAACTCACATTTATTAAAGAGCATATTCATGAGGCAAAGAGCTTCAAACTGTGCCTTAAATATTATTCCTAAATATGCTAAAACACTGAGATGCTGTCTCCTCTTTCTGCACCAGCACAGACGATGTTCTATGGAGCCAGTCTGATATATAGACAGGTGAAGAGGTGTTCCTTCTATAATCTTGCACATGTACTTGTGCTGAAGTGACATCCTATAGATGCTATGTTGATAAATGCTATAGGATTGCACCTGGAAACCTAGAGATAAGACAACCGAATGGATATGAATTCCAAATGGTAGCAATCTCTGAGGTCATTTTGCCAGAAGTCCTCTTAAGTGATTTAATGATTAATGGACACAGCAATCCTAGGAACCACAAAAAGTCCATTTAAAAGCCATTTTTATTTGGAAAGGATTCTTCATTTTTATGAGCATGAATTTTTCTATTACTTGTTATGTATAGTATAGCCCACTGACTTTGGCAATAACTGCAAGCATTAATTGATGGCATTGATAGGACTGTTATAAAATCTAGTGGTGACAGACATTCAAGACACTGAATGTTATTCATATCATGAGATTTCTCCATTTGTCACTATTCTTTCTCCACCTCCAGCTGTAATTTTCCAGTGACCTTTACTCAGACTGACCTATTGTTTCACAGTTGTCACTAAAAATGCCCTCATTCAGTTTGATTATTTAGGGAATTATGGCAGGTAACTGTGAAGTAACGAGAGAATGGATACCATTGATCACAGAAAAATTTTCCAATGTTTTCAGCCACATAATAAAAACAGGATGCTTCACTCCTGGGGACCAGCAGGCTGGTGTGACTTATCAAAGCTGCCTTTTCCTTTTCCTCTGACTTTCCGCTTTGTTTCTTTGAGGGATGTAGAAATGACATCAAACTGTTCAAAATAGCTCTGCCCTAATATAGATGACCAAAGAGTTATTTGCTTTCTTTTGAAGAAAAAATAACAGCTCTAGCCTTTTGTTTTGTACAGAAAACAAACAGGATATATTTTTTCATCATCTCCAGTTTTTTTAATCTCATCTTTTCCTGCTCTTTTGAAACAAGTCAATTTTTTAAATAAATATTTTAAAAGATTTTTCTTTATTTATTTTTAGAGAGAGTGGAATGGAGGGAGAGAGGGAGAGAAGGAGAGAAACATCAATGTGTGGGTTGCTTCTCACACGCCCCCTACTGGGGACCTGGCCCACAACCCAGCCATGTGCTCTGACTGGGAATCAAACCTGCAACCCTCTGGTTCACAGGCCAGCACTCAATCCACTAAGCCACATCATCCAGGGCTAAAATAAATAATTTTTTGAAAGAAGAACCACATTACAATTGTCCCTAGTAAAATTCCAAAATTACACAAGGTGTGTAAGGCATCTTACACACCTTGAGTGCAGATCTCATTATCCACATAAATGACTTTGAATCTATATCGTTACTATTTTTAAGGGCAGGAAAGGAATATGGAAACATTGTCTAAATCAAGTGGGTTTCTTTCAAAAATAAATGTTAACATTTAGCAGTGAGTTAAATTTGTACCACACTGAGTCCTCACTTTGCCTCTTTAGAGTCTCTGAAGCTGCTCTGCGGCTGTTAGGTCTAGATCTAGTTACATCAAGATAACTTCCCAGCAGCTCTAACCTCATAATTCAGCAGAACCATTCTGGAATACACTGCCCTACTTGAACCTTCCTAAATCACATCACCAAAACAGACTCAGCAGTTCCAGGGAAGGCACCTAATCGGCTTAGATGGTGCAAACCCTCATCCCACCTTAAAGAGCCCATCCTAAGTGACTCCTGAGCATTTTCCCACTTCCCCTGACAGGGTATCTGACTCCATGCATATGGGATTAATCATGACATCTCTCTTTAGCACAGTGCTGTCCAATTCCAATGTCTGCGATGACACCTTTTTAAAAAAATATTTGTACTGTTCAATATAGTAGTCTTTAGACAGTTATGACTATTGGGCACTTGAAAGGTGGTTAGTGCACCTAAGAACTAGACTCTTTAATTTTGTGTAAGTTAATTGATTGGATACAGCTATGTGAGGCAAGTTATTACTATAGTGAATAATGCAGCTTCAGAATTCTGTAGAACATACTTCTTAGTCCTGAATTCCTTAATATGTATTTAAATAACTGACAATATTCCAATCCTTTATTTTGTTAAGTAATAATAATAAGCATCTTTCTTCACACCAGGATGATAAGAATTTTAATAATTTTTGATGATGAAGATGAAAAGTCTAATTTATGGCATTTCAAGTTGGAGTTTCAAAGGTCATCTGTAAACAAATTACATTCCAATTATTTTAGTTTTACATAGCTATTAACCATATGCAATATTATAATAAGATATCGGAAGATGAAATATTTCAAAGAGTTACATTCAGAAGTTCTCAGAAACTAGCATGTCTTCATAAAGAAATATACTTTATGTAAATAAGGGTGGGCAGAGGGTAAAGCTTCAAAATTTGTTGTTTATGTAAGAGTGTTTCATTAAAATTTCATATAAAACAAATCTTAAAGTTGGTACTAGCTTAAAATTGGGAATAATTGTTTTTTTTGAATAATGATAGAAATATGTTGGACAATTCTGAAATTTTTCTTGCACATGGATAGTATAACATAATTTATTTGAGAGCAATTTTGAAGACATTTTCTTAGGAGAAGGTGGTGGTTCAATTCTTTCCTGACCCAAAGGAGAGAAGCGAGAATATCTGCTCCTCATCTCCTGTTTAGGAGAAGAGGGCTTTAAAGAAATCACCAAAACGACCCCAGCATTTTCTGCAGTGTCACCCTCCTCCAAAAGAAAATTACAGATGACTGGCGATCGAATTATCACAGAGATTTATAAAGGGTTGGCAGAGAGAGAGGGCAGAAATCTGTGAAGTAACTGCTCTCCCCGAGACTGCTGAAGTAAAAGATGTATAAATATTTCTGTTAGATAAACCTGTGAGTCCAAAAGAGCCACTGGAAGTCTCATTGAACCCCTAGGACATTTAACATGTTCAAGGAAAGTAGACTTGGAAGTTCCTTAGAGAGGTGCAGATGGGGAGGGTACACACAGAGGTCTCCAGTGAATTCACCCATCTCAGGACCAAATGGGTTTTACACTTTTGCTAAGCCCCTAAGGCACTGACACTAGACCAGGAGCGACTGTGTTAGTGTAAGGGCTTTCCTGCCATCTGGCCTTCTTTCTCTGCTTTCCCTGTATCCCATCCCCACGGGCTCACACAGAGCAGAACCAGCTAGAGGAGGAGGAACGCTGGGGTAGCAAAAACAAGGAAGACATTCACCAATTCTTTTCCTCATGGTGAGCTTTTCTGTCTGCTGGAGGCCTGAAGAGAGGTCAGGGAAGACACCTTTATACCAAATCAGGTTTGCAGGTTTCAGTCTTATGATGGGTAGAATATTTTATTCCTAAAGTGAAGTCATTGCAAACTGAGTGAGGAGCTAAATCCAGGCCCTGTAACTTCCTGTCCTGGTTGTGTCATTCAGGAAAGGGTCTTTGCCATCTACTTTACCCAATAGTTTTTCCAGCTATAATGTTTTTCAGACTTGACCTTGTCTCTAATAAATATCTATGTCAATTTTTATGTCAATTTAAAATATATTCTGACTATTGTCCATTAGACTTAATTAACTCTACAGAAATAATCCATTAAAATCCCTGAAAATTGTAGAACTGAAAAATTATGTAGTTGGATATTTTCTAATTTTTTTTAAAAAAAACATGATTTAAAATGTCCTAGAAAACAAACTGGTATAACATAATGAGCTAGAGATTTAAGTCTTTAGTTTCTTAGTTTTGTTCTTTGTTCTTTACCACAAGCTAGGTGAGAGTTGACACCTGCCAGTCATATATGATCAATTTAAGTTACACTGGGTCATGAAGTATGTATACACATAAACCATTAGCTGTCTTGATTAGCAGCTGATGAAATGATTTGACTGGTAACTTCTTTCAAAGTGTTGGGTTGGTTAGGAACAGGTTGATGCAATGGTTGCTTAGGCAGGGTTACATAGCCTTAAGGAAAGCCAGAATCTTTCTATGTTTTCCTTCTAAAAATGCTTTACCTTACCTTACCTAACTATAAAGCAAAATAGTTGGAGTGTTGAATTTCCAAAAAATCTAAATAACCCTCTGATTTATTTCCTTCTACTTATATCCTCTATTATTTCTTATTTTTTTAAACAATTTTCCCTAAGTTTATTTTGGTTTTTGTTTTATGGTAAATAACAAAGAGTCTGTTTCTCTTAATTCTGAATTTTGCTGACACTGGCTAATTCTTGCTACCACATTCACTCACTAAACTACTGGAGGTAAATCCATAGGAGAACATACAGGATTTGAGAAAATTTCATTTCAAAATTATTTCAATAGTGAGAATAGAATCATTTTTACTTTCATGGTTGCTATAGATGCTGATAAACTTTTTAAGAAAAATCCATAAAGTATCTAGATTTTTTCTACGGTGATTAGAAATATTATTTTATCAACCTTATTTTGGCATTGAAAATATAGAAAAGAGTAATAAAAATAACTCTATATGAAGGCTTGGCTTAAATCCCTTCTTTGTTTTAAGAACTATCTTTCTGATCATTAATTCATCTCTGCCCAAAAGCTAAAGATCACTGGGGCATAATGTCATCTCATTCTTCTTATTTAATCATTAACACTGGTTTCTAAACTTCAAGATATATATCCATTAATTATCTTCTAATTTAATAAATTATTCAAACCTCTAAAATAGACTGCATTAGATTAAGAGGACTGATAAAATATAAAACATTTTTAGTAGATAAACCAACAGAATTCTGTATAAAAACATAAACAGCAATATATTTCAGGTTTTCCACAATGATTCCAGTTTTCTATAGATAATTCCACAAACCAGGAAAATAAATTACTTTACCATATCCAATGATTATTTTTATGGGGAAGTTTACCACTATAGTCAGAATATGAGTTTACTCTCCTTGTAATAATCAGCCCTTCCCATAAATGGCCAGCAAAATTTGTCCCATCTTCCATGATAGCAGTAAGAGAGATCTTTCAGAATGGAGAAAACTCATTTATAGCTGCTTCCATAAGCCAAGGTCAAAAATGCTTACATGCCCAATGTTCATTCAGTAGAGTTGTTTCTGACAGCTTCTTTTTCAACAGTTCTCATGCCCGGATACTGAATTTAAGGGGTTTTATTACTTTAAAATTGATTTTGCTGTTATATATATATTATACCTTGTTCTATCAGAAGGCACCATGCAGGCACTTGGGTGAATATGAGCACAATATGTCATTTGAGTGTGTCCATGCACTCTGCCTCTGTATTGCTTTAGTAGCTTGTAACTTTCTTCCCTCCGGCTCAGCCAGAGCTGCTAACGAATCCACACAGGTGGCATAATTTGCATAAACTGTAATGTGAATTGTCTGCAATGTAAACAATGCCAGCTAGAGAGATACAGTACATAACCTTTGCAACATCACTGCCAGGAGAACCCCCACAGTGCCACCAGGCTACTCAAACCCTGACCAATTCTGTCACTTCACTTCTGTCTCTATTTTTCATCCCCTCACTTTTAAAAGGAAATCCTCTTCCTCATTTTCCTGTTATCCACATTCAAAATTCTCTCTTTAAATAATATCACAGGTCTCTAATACAAGGAAAACATTCTTGTTTCCAGTGTACACAAACGAATTAATGATCGATAACCCTCTGTGAACAAAAGATGATCTTTAATTGGTAGAACTCCCACAGCATGCATAGTAATTAATTTGAGGTAATGTGAGGAGAATATTTGGGAACCAGAGGCCTTTGGACTCTACCTCCTGCCATTTTTTCTACTCCAGTTTCAGCTTTCTCATGTTGATAAAAGAATAAATTATTTCAGGGGAAGTCATTAAGTTTATAAAAAAACTTGTTGAATAGTGCTTATGACAGCAGTATATTCTAGATTTTGAAAATTCTTACTACTTCATCTTTTCCTACAGTTTTAAACTACTGCTGCATTTCTAAAATATTCCATGACTATAAGAACTGTGTTGAGTTTCCTTTTGTATAATAAACACTTGTGAGGTTCTTAACATAGGACACATAGTAGAAGGTCAGAACATTAAAAAGATGAAGACTTGACTCTTGGGGAGCTTATGTCTAACTGGAAAGGCAGAAGATTCAAGCGCTATTATAGAGCTTTGCACTGTAATAGTAATACAGCTTTATGTAACTATTATAGCCAATGAAAGTGATCTTTGCTAAAAAGTCAGGGAAGGAAGAATCTTACAAAATGACATGAGTTACTACATGAAGAAAACAAAATTGGAAGGAATACTTCACACACTCAGAATGTTAAGATCTCCCTGAGTGAGAAAAACCCATATTTATTTTGGTTTGCCCAAGCATAAGATATGAATTGGGGAGGAGCAGATGATGAAGTCCAGCCCAACAGCAGTAGACACTACATGCCAAACTGACCATCAAGCAGGGAGTACAAGATTGACTTTACATTTCAGACAAGACATGTTGAGAGATGTGGGTATTGACAACAGAAGATAACAGAGTTAGTGAAACAAGAGAGCTGGTTATGTTAGATATCTAGGGGAGAAACAATAACAATAACAGTCTGAACTGAGGAAATTCAGGAGGGTAGAGGAAAGGAGAAAATACCAAAAATATTAATAATAATCTGGAAAAAGATTTAGCCAGAATTGCCTACATTTGGATGGTGAGAGAATGTATAGGGATTTGCAAGTTGGTTAGTAATAACCTTTACTGAGATAGAAAATCCCAGAGTGATAGCATTTTAGGATGGGGGTAAATTGAGAATAAAGGCTCATTTCTGGAAATGTTGATATTCTGTCATTTGCATTTTAAAGTCTGAAGCTCATGGGAAAATAAAAGGCTATTTTTAAATTGCAAATCATCAATGTGTAGATAGTAATTAAAAATCATGACATTGCATGAGATACTGAAATTTAATTTATAGAGTGAAAATGACCAGAGAGAGCCTGGAGGATAATCAGGATATATGTTTAGAGAGGTGATAAAATAGTAAAGAATGAAGTGATCCTAAGGAGAAGCAAGTTCTGAGAAGACACTGATTATGTATGAACACATGGGAAGTGCCTGATGCCATAGTATTAATATGTTTAAGGTCTTTATGCAGATAAAATAATGAGCTCTTGAGTACCATACAACAACATAGTCAAGCCATGGTTTAGTATATCAGCTCATAGCCACTATTAGTTGGAGGGATCTTAAAGCTATCTCATTTCCATCTTTTGTACAACTCAATTAGACATCGCACACTGTATGGAAGAGAAAAGATTGAAGCTCATGGAACTAAGTGAGCCCTTGGAGTCTCAATGATAAGAAACTTATGGAATTGAATTTTGGTCTTTGTCTCTTCAAAATTTAAGTGTTTAACCAATAGGGTGTTTTCCTTCCTTTTCTAATTTTGAACAAGATAGTATCCATGTCATGAAACAACAACCAGTTCAGGTATGTGTAATACCAATTAACTGTTGAATGATTACTAATTTCTTTTAAGCAGAATTTGGAAAAGGCCTCCATTGTTACAAACAATTCTGTGGCCATGCAGCATGGTATCACTTCTTTTCTTTGAATTGACTTTAACTCCCTGTCTTTCTTGAAATAAAACACAGATGAGAAAAGTACTGTTAACCCTGAGAAAACTCTGCATGGCATAGAGCAGAAGAAGAATCGAAAGTAAAAACGATCTGAACTAATGCCAAGCTTTGAGGGACGACTACCATGAATTGCAATGAAAATCCAAAGTTCCAGTTTGAAGTCTCCAAGAGCTTTGACTGGGAGATATTTCCCGTATGTAAACAAGGGATGTCTTGAACCCAGGATGCACATGGATGAACTTCAGTGTCAGGTTAAAGAAGAGATATTTATGAACCCCTGCAAAAAATGTTTTTGAATGTGTGCATATTTCTGGACAGACTATGAATTACCTTCATTATCTAATTTAAAGTAGTCCAAGACCCCCAAAAGTTCAAGAGATGCGAACATTAGTTATTTATTTATATTTTTTATTATGGAAAGATTTTAACAGGCACAGGAGTAGAGATAGTAGTAAAATAAACTACTGTGTAGCTCCACCCAACTTAAAAAGTACCAACTTCTGCAACTTTTATTTCATTACCTGATCCTCACCACTCTCTGAGTTTGCATTGTGTTTTAAAGGAAATCATAGACTTTACCTGTAATGCAGAATACTTTCTTAATGTGTGTCTCTAGATGCTCTGACTTCCTGTCCATCCTGCACGTCATTGCAGGGTTTTCCAAAACCCCAGTTTTTTTCACAATGCTCCTATCTTCACAAATTTTGAAAATACATGGACAACTGGAAATTAAAGACTTCAAACCCACTTCCAAATAACATTTCAATTTTTTCTGTCATAAAAATACTCTAGCACCTTCTGCCCTGAAATAGGTCTTATATGTTTGCATGTATAGGACTAACATTACCCATTACTCCTTAGAATGGCTTTATCTGTTATCTCTCTTAAGTACAGGTGAAATTCCATTGTGTCTTCCAGGAAATCACAGAGAGCTGTGAGGGATCTGACTCCTGTGGGATCTCCAGAGTCTTATACATTTATGTATGCATTTGTCATTGTGATAGTACGATTGTACAAGATTATTTCTGCATTTTAGATCTACTTGTAAACATCTTAGAAAATCTTCCAAGGATTTATTCCAGCTAGTCAGAAAGCAGCTGACTTTCCTGTCTATTTTCTGTTTTCCGGAAGGCTGTATACAGCCTAATTCTGGTATACACTAACCATGTACCACTCAATGGGTATTTTGCCCATATTTTGGTCAGACTGAATAGCCGAAGTTCTAGAAATTTACTAAAGCACTCTTTTGGGAGTGGGTTCCAACTATGAGTAAACAGGAGAAGAAATAACAGCTATTAAATGCAGAAACAAGCGCATAAATAGTTTCGCATACATTTTCTTAATCCCCATAACAATGAAATAATGCAGATGTTATTTTGTTATTTCTATCATTTTCATTCTTTGAATTTTCATATTAATACACTGACACTCAGAATAAAAGCTTCAGATAAAGCTACATTGCTTATAAAAAAGATATAGACTTTAAACCCAGCTCCATTTGATTTTAAAAAACTGTCTTGTTTGTTTCAGTTTCACACAATTGGTCTTCAAAGATTCCTTGATGACACTATACATTTTCCCTAAACCTAATCCAAACTACTCAAGGTCCCTTTATTCTATCTCAGACCTACCAGGCTTTCAGGACAATAACAAGTAATCAATGTTTTTATTTATTTTTAAATATAGTTTATTGATTATGCTATTACAGTTGTTCCATTTTTTTCTTCCTTTTATTCCCCTCCACCCTGCCTCCCCTCTACAGCATTCCCCCACCTTAGTTTATGTTCATGGGTCATACATATAAGTTCTTTGGCTTTGCCATTCCCTGTATTATTCTTAACTTCCCCTATTTCACATCTACCATTTATGCTTCTTATTCTCTGTACCTTTTCCCCATTCTCACCCCCCGCCCACTGATAACCCTTCATGTGATCTCTATTCCTGTGAATCTGTTCCTGTTCTAGTTGTTTGCTTGGTTCATTTTTGTTTTTGTTTTAGGTTTGGTTGTTAATAGTTGTGAGTTTTTTGTTATTTTACTGTTTGTATTTTTGATCTTCTTCTTTTTCTTATATAAGTTCCTTTAATATTTCATATACTAAGGGCTTGGTGATGATGAACTCCTTTAACTTGACCTCATCTGGGAACACTTTATCTGCCCTTCCATTCTAAATGATAATGTTGCTGGACAGAGAAATCTTGTATGTAGGTCCTTGCCTTTCATGGCTTCAAATACTTCTTTCCAGTCCCTTCCTGCCTGCAAGGTTTCTTTCGAGAAATCAGCTGACAGTCTCCTGGAAACTTCTTTGTAGGCAACTGTCTCCTTTTCTCTTGCTGCTTTTAAGATTCTCTCCTTATCTTTCATTTTGGGTAATGTAATTATGCTTCCTTGGGTCCCACTTTTTGGGGACTCGCTGAGCTTTCTGGACTTCCTGAAAGTCTATTTCCTTTACCAGATTAGGGAGTTTTCCTTCATTAATTTTTCCAATAAGTTTTCTTGCTCTTCCTCTTCTCCTTCTGGCACCCCTATGATTCGAATGTTGGAATATTTTAAGTTGTCTCAGAGGTTCCTAAGCTTCTCCTCATTTTTTTTTCAATTCTTGTTTTTTCATTCTGTTCTAGTTGAATGTTTCTTTCTTCCTTCTGCTCCAAATTGTTGATTTGAGTCCCAGTTTCCTTCTATTCACTGTTGGTTCGCTACACATTTTCCTTCATTTCACTTTTCATAACCATTATTTTTTCCTCTACTTTGTGACCATAGTCAACCATTTCTGCGAGCATCCTGATTACCAGTGTTTTGAACTCTGCATCAGATGGGTTGGCTCTCTTCATCACTCAGTTGTATTTTTTCTGGAGCTTTGATCTGTTCTTTCATTTGGGCCATATCTTTTTGTCTCAGTGTGCCTGTTACATAGTGAAGGATGGAGCCATAGGTATTGGCCAGTTCAGGACAACTCACATCACTGTGTTGTGGCAGGGTATGTGGGGGTAGGGTCTGAGAGGGAAAAATCCTGCATGCTTAGCTCTCTGCTGGCTTTCAGTCATTTCCCTCACTACCCACAAGCAAATTGGGCCTTTCTGGTGCTGGTTCTTGGGCAGGTGGGTTTGTGTACATTATAGGACCCTGTGGGTCTCTTCAACAAACTCTCCTGTGAGACTGAGAGTTTCTCCCACTGCCATAATTCCCACAGGTTTTTCTAGCCAGAGGTTTTGAGGCTTAATTTACCTGCACTGAAACCCTGCATTGCATGGTCTGTCTCACTCCCCCATTGTTCTTCCTGGTTTTTCTACATGCAAATATGAAACTGCCCAGGAAACCAGCTGCCACTTTGCCTGCAGTGGTCCTCCAACTGCATCCTGTCTGTGAGTCCTCTCCATCCCAGCTCCATGTCTCTGCCTCTCCTACTTGTCTGGATGAATGTTTCTTCTTTAACTCCTTGGTAGTCAGACTTCCTTATATTTCAATTTTTGGCAGTTCTGGTTATTTTTTGTTTTTAAATTTTAAATTTGTTGTTATCCTTCTTTTGGTAGTACAAGGAGGCAAAGTATATCTAGCTATGCCTCCATCTTGGCTGGAAGTCCTCAATGTTTTTAATTAGTACACTCACTTGACCAAATGACAATGATCAAATTATCAGATCCCATGTCTGTTTTTTTAAAGATATTATTTATTTATTTTTAGAGAGAGGGTCAGGTGGGGAGAAAGAGAGGGAGAGAAACATCAATGTATAGTTACCTCTTGCGCACTCCCTAATTGGGACCTGGCCTGCAACCAAGGTGTGTGCCCTGACTGGGAATATAACTGGTGACCCTTTGGTTCTCAGGTTGGTGCTCAGCCCACTGAGCCATATCATCCAGGCCTCATGCTTGTTTTGTAGATGACTAAGTCACTGATTGTACCATCTAAGCCTCAGCTATAGGATTCTCTCTCTCTGTCTACTAAATTGATTTCTCTGTGATGTATGGGTAAGTACAATCTTTATTCTATATTGTAGGTCTATTTCTTGAACTTCATTTGCACGATCAAATTGAAAAAACAACAACAACAAACAACATAAAATGTGGTCTCTATTTGTTCTCAGCAGAACTATATTCAGGATAGTATGTCTCTGTCTAGCAAAAAAAGAATAAATAGGTAGCACATCTTATTCCTCTCAGTACCATAAACTTAATAACTGGCCCTTTAACTATTTTTGCATAACAAACTGTAAATGGGGTTGAGACAGTGTACATATTAATTTGCAGAGAGTTTAGTCCAGTTACAAATGAATACTGCAAAGTATTTTTGACAACTTATTAAATATTTAAGTATGATTCCAAACCCTCAGGCTGTTTTATTTTTAAAGCTAAATTTTCTTCTGAAATAGCAATCCATGATGCCTGTCAAAACCCAGAGCAATGATAGCTTTAGGCTACTTTCCAAAAATAAAATAGCAGTCTGTATCAGACAGCACCGTGCTGGTGCCTTGCTGTACATGGCCTCCTGTAATGGTTGATAATTTTTGCAGTTGAAATTTGCCTGCAACTTGGCTAGAAAATACTGGTTCTGTGTTAACAATATGAAGTGAATTATGCCTTGTCCATCAAGGTGATGAAAAAAGAGTGGACAACATGCTTTTGATAAGCAAATGAATAAGAAAATGACTTACACTTTTCCAATGAGCAATAAAGTTATAACCAAAATACCTCAACATGAAATGTTTCCCTACTTCATGCCTTCCTCTTGGGAAAAGGGAGATGAGGGAAAAATGTTTGTGTTCACTGATTATTTATACTATGCCAGATATTTTATTATTTTTTTAATTTTCCTGTTGTGGTAAAGAGGCTAACTCTGAGATTTTTCTAGGCTTGATAGTCTGTTTAAGGTGGAAGAGGGGAGACAAAATTTAGAGTGGAAAATAAATGGGTACTCTCCTTAAGAACTCTCTTTTCTATTTTAAGAAAATATGCTTCTAAAAATTTTAGATCTGTGCCTCTCAGCTGGGCGGTACTATCCATAAAGGGAATATTTGCAAAGTTGTATGTGAATGGACAGGGAGGTGGGCTCTTGGTTTTCCTAATGTATGTGAATAGGGGAGGGATGCTCCTGGCATTTAGGGGCAGGAGATAGAGATGACGACTTCACTGTACTATGTTGGTCCCACTCAACATGTCAACGTTAACACCCTCAATCCCAGTGAGAAATACTAATCCTCACTCTTGGTTAAGTATTTATTTTACATAAACATGAAAAGATAGGATGTCTTTAATATCATTCTCATTAATATTGACATGGTGAATATAGTGTTTGTGATCTTATTTATAGCAATCTAATATGACCATGTAGAGAAGAATGGAGCCCTGGCTCATGTGGTTCAGTGGTTGAGTGCTGGCCTGTGAATCAAAGGGTCACTAGTTTGATTCCCAGTTTAGGGCACGTGCCTGGGTTGTGGGCCAGGTACGCAGTAAAGGGTGCACAAGAAGCAACCACACATTGATGTTTCTCTCCCTTTCTTTCTCTCTCCCTTCCCCTTTGTAAGAAATAAATAAATAAAACCTTTAAAATAAAAGAAGAATAGAAAAGAGTTATGGTATTTCCTTCCCCCATGAATCAAATAAACTCAGGTAGCTATATTATCACTACTGCTATTATCATTACTATATCTGAATAGTTTGGAATAGTTTTCAGGAAATGAAATGCTCTCCCCTTGAAGAAGCAATAGTTTTAAAAAAAATATGATTTATGATTCAGCCAGCTCTCTTAAAAGTAAGTTTCTTGCTTATATGTAACAGGGCTTTGCAAATTACTATCTTTCTTTCATTATTTTGGTAGAAAAATTGTCATGATTTATAATAATATTTAGAAGTTCTTTTTAATAGTTTACTTATCCATAAAATAATGTATATACAATTCAAAAGACAGTTATTTCATTCTTCACATGGGAACAAGCTCCCCTCAGATTCTTCAGTGTCATTGATAAGTTCATATAGGCTTCGAAAGGGAAACTCAGAATTGTGCTGGTGTGAATGTAATAGAAAGGGAGCCACAGGCACTCAAACTAAAGCTGTTATGCTTACTTGATCTCTTTTTTCTTTCATATTCAGCCTTTCCTGGTTGCATAAATCACCAATTCACCCTTTGCATGCTGCCAATAAGACCAGGTAACTTGAAAGTGTTATTTTTTTTTTTCATTTTATTTGTCCTTTCTTTTTTTCAGTCAAACTTTATTTATTCTGTATAAAATATTTTACAACACTCCATGCATAATTCAGGAGCCAGACTATTCCAAGCCTCAGAATATCTTCAGCAATTTATAATCAACCTTCTAATCTTGTATTTGAAGAGTGTTTTCTCTCTTTTCAATTTTGTTATTCACTTGTTTTTCTTTATGACTCCCTTTCTGGACATGTCTATAAAGCATTTTATTCCTGCAGGTTCTCTAGCTTTCCTGAAATAATGACAAAATAAAGATATTGGATGTTAAGGAACATCTTTCTATAAACACTTCAAAATCACCTGGAATATGTAGAAATTATTGAATTGGTTTCTCGTCAGGTGTCTGTTAGGGACTTAGAGAACTGCATAAAATGATCAAAGCCAGGAAGATGCCATTTGCCTCATCAGTGGTTCAATTTTGTTCCAAGCATATGTGAATTTAATGCCAAGGTCACCTTAATATCTCTTTCCTGTATGTTCATATATATAAAAATACCTGAAGAACTATCTGATGATGTAAGGTTTTCTTAAACATTCCTGGGAATGACAAAAAATTAAATTTAAAATGTATTTGTCATTTGTAAGTTAGAATTTTTATATCATTTGATTCAATCCTGTAATGAGAATTTAATGAGAAGTTAGGGAATTCTTAGGAATGCAATAGGCCACAAGATAACTTAGAAGAAGAAAAAAGTACTTCTATGGAGAGAAAGAGGAAAAAGGAAGTCTGCAAGATTATCAAAATTTTATCCATGATGAGTTTGTCCACATTGTCTCTGTGGATTAGGTATTTGACTAGGAAATTTTAAATACACTCATATTTTTTATTCAACTTTAAATAAATGTTATATCTTGCTTCAGGATATTCTGAAAAACAAATATTCTTAAACAATGTGAACAATAAGTTCTAATTTGTTTTCTGAAATTTTAATTTTTCTTGAAAATTTTACTAATGGAAGAAGTAACTCTGGAGTAGTTATTTATAAAACAAATATTTATCTAAAGTGAATCATGTGTTTGTTTTGTTTTCAATTACTCACACCACAGTTCTTAGGAAGAAAATATGTGACCCCCAAGCCAAACAGAGTCGTGGCTGCCAGCCTGTTTCTGGATTCTGACTAAAGGAAAAGTCTCCCAGTGGTCGAGGCAAGAAGAAAGCATGCCCCGGGGGCAAGGGCTGGGATCCAGTGGGCCCTGTGCCCAGACCTGGATATTCGGGTGAGAATATGTCTCCCTGGTGCCATGTAGAATAATAACAGTGATAAGGATGAGCATAAGAATAACAATAAACAGTAATAATTTTAAACACTTATTATTCTGAGTGCTTCATATGTGTTTACTCATTTAATTATAACTCCTTCTGAAAAGTTTTATTGTCATCTGTATTTTGTAAAGAATATCATATTTTGTCTTACAAACCATGTAGAGAATGCAAATATTTAAAACTTTTGAGTATACTTTTGCATGTGCATTTGTGGAGGGTATAATTGTCTGTTTATTTATTCGAGACATTGACACTTCTATGTGTATGAGTGTCCTAAGGCTGTCACAACTAGACTGTATGAGGAATTGAGTGGCTTAGGAGAACAGAAATTTATTGTCTCATAATTCTGGAGGTTAGGAGTCTAAAGTCAAAGTCTCAATAGCTTCACACTCCATCTGAAACATGTAGGGTGTTCTTCCTTACTTCCAGTTGTGTTTGTTAGTCAGCAGCCTTTGACTTACAGATCCACCATTCCAATGTCTGCTTTCATCATCATATGGCCTTCTCTCTGTGTCTTTACATTGTCTTCCCTCTGTGTGTGACTCTGTCCACATTCCCAATTTTATAAGGGAAATATGATCTACCCACATTGGATTAGGGTTCACCTTACTGACCTTATCTTAACTTGGTTATATATGCAAAGATACTATTTACAAATAGGATTAGGTAGTTGGGACTTCAACGTATGTTTTTCTGGAAGACATGATCCCACTCATAACTCTTGGTATTCTGGTAAAGGAAAGTGATACGAAGATGAATTGGATATCTTCCCTACCATTAAGCATCTGACAATCTAATTGGATAGTCATGAAAGTAAATGGAAAATTACCACATAGAGTATCAAATAATTTGGCTGAGTAAAGTTCAGTTTACTATGGCGGCTATAAGAAAATTGTCAAGTAAGACAAGCTGAAAAATGCCTTGGTAAGCCATGAAAAATAAAAATAAGTCAGTCAAGTGAAAAAGAATACGCAGAAGAAAAAAGCAAGAGTGAATGAATATGATACACCAAGAAATTTACCAGGAGCTGTGTATGGCTGGAATTTAGGGAGTAGATGCAAATACAGAGTGAAAAGACATCACAACAAAGAAAACAGAACTGATGGGGGACAAAACCAGAAAGGGCCTTGGGTATCATTAGAAATTTTGGGATATGCTTACAAAATCATAAGATTTTTAAGCTAGTGACTAACCAATTAAAACATGTGTGGGGTTAAGTTTGAGAGGTATTTAAGAAATGAAAAAACAGAGTTCCAGCCAAGATGGAGGCATGAATAGAAACACTTTGCTTTCTCACACAACCAAAAGAAAGATAATAACCAATTTTAAAACAATAAATAACTAGAACTGCCAGAAAATTAAACTGCACAGAACTCTGACAGCCAAGGAGTTAAAGAAACATTCACTCAGATTGGTAAGAGAGATGGAGATGGGCACACCAATGGGGAAACGAAAGACTCAGAACCTCCATGTGCAAAATATCGTGAGAGTTGTGAAGGCAGGGGAAACTCCAAGTCTCATAGGAAAGTTCATTGGAAAGTGGGTCTAGAGCAGAGCAAGCGAGCAGCATTGTTCCCTCCCTGACCCCTCCCCTACTGACAGCACCAAAACACAGCAAAGGGGATTGTCCCACCCTCGAAAATGCCTAAGGCTCCACCCCTTTACAACTTAACAGGTGCACTGAGATAAAGAAATATGAAATGAAAGAACAGATCAAAACTCCAGAAAAAGAGCTAAGCAACAAGGAGACAGACAATCTATCAGATGCAGAATTCAAAACACTGGTAATCAAGAGGCTCACAGAATTGATTGAGCTCAGTTGCAAAATGAAGGAAGAAATGAAGGCTACCCAAAGTGAAATAAAGCAAAATATACAGGCAACCAACAGTGAAGGGAAGGAAACTGGGGCTCACATCAATGATTTGGAACAAAAGGAAGAAATAAATATCCATCCATAACATAATGAAGAAACAAGAATTCAGAAAAATGAGGAGAGGCTTAGGAACCTCTGGGACAACTTTAAGCACTCCAACATCTGAATCATAGTGCTACCAGAAGGTGAAGAGGAAGAGCAAGAAATTGAAAACTTATTGGAAAAAATTAATGAAGGAAAACTTCCCCCATCTGGTGAAGGAAATAGACTTCCAGGAAGTCTAGGAAGTCCAATGAGTCCAAAAGAAATTGGACCCAAGGAGGAACACACCAGGCACATTATAATTAAGTTACCCAAGATTAAAGATAAGGAGAGAGTTTTAAAAGCAGCAAGAGAAAAGGAGATAGTTGCCTACAAAGGAATTCCCATGGAACTATCAGCTTATTTTTCAAAAGAAACCTTTCAGGCAAGAAGAGGTGAAAAGAAGTATTTGAAGTCATGAAAGGCAAGGACCTACATACAAGATTACTCTATCCAGCAAAGCTACCATTTAGAATGGAAGGACAGATAAAGTGCTTCCCAGATAAGGTCAAGTTAAAGGAGTTCATCATCACCAAACTCTTATTATATGAAATGTTAAAGGCACTTATCTAAGGAATAGAAGATCAAAAACTATGAACAATAAAATGTCAACAAACTCATAATTATCAACAACTGAACCTAAAAAATAAAAACAAAAACTAAGCAATGAGAACAGGAACAGAATCACAGAAATGGAGATCACATGGAGGGTTATCAGTGATGGAAGGGAAGGGGAAGAATGGGGGAGAAATGGCACAGGAAATAGGAAGCATAATTGGTAGGCATAAAATAGACATGGTGAGGTTAAGAATAGTATAAGAAATAGAGAATCCAAAGACCTTATACAGCCCATGCACATGAACTAAGGAGGAGGAAATGCTGGAGGATGGGGACATGCAGGGCTAAGGGGTCATAAAGAGGAGAAAAAAAATGGGACAACTGTAATAGCATAATCAATACAATATACCTACTTTTAAAAAATACTTTTTAAATTTTATTGTGGTTCAAGTACAGTTTTCTGCCTTATTCCCCCATCCCAGCCATCCCACCTCTGTCTCCTGATTCTACCCACCCTTGATTTTGTCCATGTGTCCTTTATAGTGTTCCTGCTAACCCTTCAACCTCCCCCCGCCGTTATCCCCTCCCATCTCCCTCTGGTTACTGTCCATTTGTTCTTAATTTCAATGTCTCTGATTATATTTTGCTTGCTTGTTTGTTTTGTTGATTAGATTCCAGTTAAAGGTGAGATCATAAAAAATAAGACATAATGATAAACAGAAAGAAAACAGTGGAAAGGATGATCCTCAATCTCTAGTTTAGATAACTTATTAGGGGGGTCAAACACAACATGTGACATTTAGCCACAAGATCTACTTTGGAGAGAAAAGACAATGATCTCCGTTGGGACATTTCAAACAATCTGCAAGGCCAGAGATATCAACAAATTAGTCTGGGGAAGAAGCAGTTCAGTCTGCCTGTCTGCAATGTGGCTTAGCATTATCTATGGAAATCGTCCATGTTTAGGAGCAAGGAGATCACCAAGGAGAAGTTAGCAGAGATAAAAAAGAGGAACTTAAAGAACACTATATTTCAAACCCCAGAAAGTAGCAACTGCTGAAGGTTAGACTATTGATTTCCAGTCTTTTCAACATTGTGGCACACAGTGAAAATGAATGTTCCTTTACATAATACATGACCAAATTCAACTCTCTGGGGACTTCTGCTGTCCAACACCTCTAGTCCTTTCTGTAGTAACACTGTCTCTAGCACAACTGTAATCCATTTGTATCCCACCAGAATGCCTATTTTGAAGTTCTCAGTAAAAGGTAAACTTAACCCAGTGGTCAGAGGGAGAAGAAAAAATTTAGGAGTGATAAACTAGAAGACTATGAAGAGATTAAAAAATGAAGAAATTATTTATTATGTTAATACCTCAGAAAGTTCATGATAATAAGTTTAAAGTGACTATAGCAGCTAGGATCTTTGACAATCTTGACAAGATGAGATTCTGTGGGTGACGGATGTAGAAACCACCTTGCTGGCAGAAGAGAAAATGAGAATTAAAGAGTTGGAAATGTCAGGTTCTTTCTAGTAGCTTTGTTATTCAAGGAAGAGAAATGTGTGATTGTTAAAAAAATCAAAGTGAGGGTTTAAGTTAGAAGTGTGTTGAGTATGATTATATGCTGAAGGAAATAAGCCAGAGGAGAGAGACAGATTATCATTTTAGATGAGAGATCACCCATAGTCATGGAAACAGACACTGATGGTCTCGGGGTTCAGGCGGGCTATTAACTTCCAGATATTTGGAGAAGTTTGTGATGGATGGTATCAATACATAGGAAAGGGAAAAGCATGAACCAAGACCTGAAGTGTGGAATAAACAGGGAAAAGAGACCTAGAAGTAAACAGATGACAATAACTAAGGGTAGAAGGGACAATATCAATGGAAGGTGAAGTCTTTATAAAAATGTGTCAACAATCAACCTAGAAGAGGACATTGAAACTCTGTCTGCTAACTTTAGTACTAGAAACTCTATTTGGTGGAATTTGAGAAAAACAGTCACCATTAAAAAAGCCTGGTCAGTAAAAAGGTGAGGATCAATGTTTTAAGAATTGCCTTCCCTGGTACTTCTGTGAACTACAAATGGTTAAGAGATCGCTCGCCATCTGAGGAGATGATGGTGTCAATACACAGTCTGACTTTGTACACTGTTTATCTAAGGACTGATTTTTCCAACATCAAGCAAAGCACCCTTGATGTGAGCTATGAGCTTGTCACATGTAGCCTGTGTTTTTAACATGTTCTCTCTAGATTTACTTTGTTGAGAGTTTTTATCATGAATGGATGTTGACTTTTGTCAAATGCTTTTCTACCATATATGACAAGCCCACTGAGAACATCATACTCAATGGTAAAAAGCTAAAATCTTTCCTTCTAAGGTCAGAAAAAATAAAAAGATGTCCACTTTTGCACTTTCATTCAACAGAATACTGAAAGCCCTAGCCAGAGAAAGTAGACAAGAAAAATAAAGTCCATCCAAATTGTAGACAGCATGATATTGAATATAGAAAACCCTAAAGACAACACCAAAAAATTTTAGAAGGAATAAACAAATTCAGTAAAGTTGTGGGGTACAAAATCAATATACAGAAATCAATTGCATTTCTGTTTAAAATGAGACAGAAATAAAGAATCTCAGTTTCTACCTCAGACTTATTTAATTAGCATCTGATTTTAACTAGATCCCCAGGTCATTCCTAAGCATATTAAAGTTTGAGGAGTACTTCTCTGAAAGCAATCGTTTAAAGCCAAAATTGCTAGGAGCTTAAATGTTGTTTTGTTGTTGCTGTTGTAATTTTCTGATAACCCAGTCCCTAGCACATGTTAGGTACTCACCCACCTTTGATAGAAACAGGAGCCTGAGAGCCAATGAAAACAGGCTGCACTATGGGGATAGCTGCTCAGCTAGGAGCTTCTGTCTGGCTATGTGAAAGATCTTGACATTTCTGTGAGTTAGAGACAGGCAGTGAGATGGTGAAGGACTAGTAGAGTGGTGTGTGTGTGTGTGTGTGTGTGTGTGTGTGTGTGTGTGTGTTTTGTTTCTTTCCTCCTTTCCAGAATTTTGTGAAGGTGTCAATAATGACCTCTAGGGAGAACTCCAATTTGGTTTAGAATAGATTTTTTAGTTACTGTTCAAATTTCTGATGAAAGGTGTGACCTCAGTAAGACTCTTGGGATACATCACATGCAGCAAACTAGTAGGATATATCTCCATAGGATTTCTTCGGGGTGCATTGGGTACTTTCTTTTTAAACTTTGGCCTCAGGGCATCTACTTGAATAGACTCCTTGAATGTTAGAAAAAATGACCTCATAGGTTATCTTCTCCAACACTTTTATTGATTCATTCACAGATTAAAAATGGGATGCTGTCTTTAACAATGCCTGAGCAAGTCTTACCAAACTAAGTGTATCTGGTCACCTGAATCAGCCTAGGTTTGTTCCTGAGGGGGAGGGGTCCCCTAAATGTCTTGTCATTGAAGAAGAAAATCTCCATATCTTGATATTTAAACTGCCTTATTCATAAAAAGAGAGAAACATGAATTTAAAGACCTTTTAATTTGAAGTTTAATGGCATTAAAACCAACATATATTAATGAAGAAGACCCCAGAGATAAACCCCACTAATATATAGTCAATTCCTTTAAAACAGAGTATCCAAGAATACATAATGGGGAAAGAATAGTCTCTTCATAAATGGTGTTGGGAAAACTGGACAGTCATAGGCAAAAGAACGAAACTAGACCCTTATCTCACTTACACCATATACAAAAATCAACTCAACATTGATCGAACACTTAAACATAAGACCTAAACCCAAAGAACTTCATGAAGAACACGTAGAGAATAAGCTCTTTGATATTGACCTTGGCAGTGATTTTTTGGATTTGACACTAAAAGTAAGACAACAAAGCTAAAAAAGGTGGGGAGACTACATCAAAATAAAGTGTTTCTGCACCATCAACAAAATTAAAAGGCAGCATTTATTATATACCTGATAAGGAGTTAATATTGGATATCTAAAATACATAAAAGAAAACTCATACAACTCTGTAGCCCAAAACAAATAATCCAGTTTGGAAATGGGTAGAGGAACGGAATAGACACTCTTCCAAAGAGGACATACAGATGGCCAACAGGTACGTGAAAAGGTACTCAACATCACTAATTATCCAGGAAATGCAAATCAAAACTGACGAGATATCACCTCATGCCTGTTAGAATGGTTGTCATCAAAAAAACAAGAGAACATGAGTTGGTGAGGATGTGAAGAAAAGGAAACCCTTGAGCACTGTTGGTGGCATTGTAAATTGGTTCAGCCAGTATGGTATTTCTAAAGGAAATGAAAACATTACAGAAAAGGTACATGTGCCCTTCCATGTTCATTGCAGCATCATTCACAATAGTCTAGATGTGCAAACAACCCAAGTGTCAACAGATGAACAGATAAAGAAGATGTGATAACACACACACATACACACAATGGAATACTATTCAGCCATAATATTATAAAGAAAGAGAAAATCTTGCCTTTTGCAAACACATGGTTGGACCTTGAGGATGTTATGTTAAGTGAGATAAGTCAGACACAGTAAAACAAATACTATATAATATCTATTACTATGTGGAACCTAAAAAAATAAACTTGGTAAACGAATGAAAGGGTGGTTACCAGGGACTAACTGAAGGATGACAGAAAGGGAACAATGTTGTTTAAGGATACATACTTGCAACCCACAGATAAATTAGTTCTGGAAATCTAATACACTCTAGATAGCAAAACTGTGTTATAATCATATAACTTGGCAAGAGATTAGATCTTAATTTCCTCCTTCACTATAAGCAATAATTATGTTGCATGATGGAAGTGCTAGTGAATGCTATAATAGCAATTATATTTCAATGTACATGGTTCAGATCAATATGTTGCTATACCCCCTTACACTTACACAATGTTTTGTGTCCATTACATCTCCATTTAAAGCTAATTAATTAATTAATAATAAAAGGAACATCAGAAATGTGGACATTCATTGCCACATATCTGGTTAAATACACAATGGGATAAAGTAAGAGACTGTCTTTGGAATGTGAAAGACAAATACTGTATGATCTCACTCATATGTGGAATCTAAAAAAAAAAAAAAACCACAGGAAAAAATACTTACAGAAACAGAGAACAGATTGGTGGTTGCCAGAGGTTAAGGGGGGAGAGAAAAATGGGTGAAATGTGTCAAAAGGTGCGAAATTCCAGTTATATGATAAATAAGTTCTGGAGATTTATTGTACAGCATACTGAGTATAGTTTTTAAAGGTAAAATTAATTTAAATTTGCAGTTTGAACCTTTGTCAGAATAATTCCTGTTCAGGTGTGGGATCGAACAGAAGCTTCAGCAAATGTAAAAATAAAGGCATGTGCCCTTTTCTCACATTTACATTAAAAGAAGTGAAATGCAAAACAATTAGCAATTAAACTATACTTTGACTCACTACTAAGCATTAGAAGCTGTGCTTACCCCCAATGCAGCTGAAGTTCAAAGCCTAGGCAAATCAGAGAGTGTGCTTTTCTCTGTTGACTAAACTCGCCTTCCACCCACGTTATTTTTATGCTAAATATACCATGAAATACAGCAAGCGAGTCCAGTAGTGTTGTTGAGAAAATAAACAACGTGTGTGCATACTCTCATACACACCTCACCCTGGGTGTGTTTGGCTGCTGGTGGCTAGTCAAAGAGGAATGTTGTAAAAAATATATAAATTGTTTAAGAGTGATCACTTTGCAACAGGAAACATTTTACGTGTTCTTGTTCTCTCTCTTTTTCTTTCTTTTAAACAAAGGAGAGTCTGTTTATAGCAGCTCAGATATATTTTGTAACACATCATTAAAATGATCCAACCCAGGCCATTCAGGAGAGCCAATTTGTTAGGTAATGATGAACTTGTGATACACAGGAGCCAGACAGGTTATTCTGCTGATTCAGTCAGATTTTTTTGGTCTTGCAGGCACATAGATTTCTCCTAAGTTAAAAAAGTTTCAGGCAACTAAAACATAAAGACAAATATCCTAAAACAGCAAATTAATAGGCATACTTCAATATGTATTTCTTTCCACACCAGGGAAATGTAAATGATAGTGGAAGCAGACTAAAGGTCAGTGATAATTTAAAAATTCACTGTATACTTAGTTTAATTTTTACACCATGTCACTAACTGTGAGAGTATAGATTATATTTTTAAAAAGATTTTAGAGAACACAAGTCACTATTTAAAGTGCCATCTCTAAGTTCATTCTAAATGCAATTTTTGCACATAAAAATAAAAAACATGCACCTAGATTCTTAGCATTGCCACTTCAATGCAAATATTTCCTGTATCTAGTGTTTGGGGGAAAAGTGCAAATACTCAGTACCTTGTGTACATTTTTTTCTCTTTTACCAACAGATGATTCTCCCTTTTGTTCTAGACACCCAAGATGTAATCAGCTCTTATGAGAAAAGACAGGTTCCCAAATTCAGAGCTTGAAGGAGAATTTTTTTTACTTCGCCTCTAGTAAAGATTTCATTTGTAAACGTTCCTGTCAATTGAAACATACCGAGAACACAGGGAATGAACACTGCAGCAGGGCGATGTGGCAGAAGGAAATTAGGCAGTGGCAGAAGATGGAAACGCTGGGATTTTCCATCTGTATACACATGAATCCATTCAAGATCATAAATCTTCCTCACAATTCCATCATTGGTTAAAGGTCATCTGCCTATTTGTATTCAGCCCAACCCTCTTACCATTTGAGAAGATGGAACTCAATCACAAAATGAATGAGAATGTCTTGGAATATGATTAAATTAAATTTCACAAAAGCAAGTAGATACAAAATCTTAAAATCTACTGAGAGAGAAAGAGATCAAAGGCAACGATCCAAAATCAACTTTAGCTTACTCACAACTCTGTTCTTAAGCCTTCCTGCTTCCACTGGTACATGAAGAACTTGCAGAAGAGAGAGAAGCCCACAGTGCAACAGGTGAGGGGCACAGAAGGGTCCCCTGAAAGATACATATGATGAGGTAGAAACTTGATGCTCTGATTTTTAAAAGAACAGCCTTATCTTAAAATTTCAGGATTACTGTTCCAATTTCTTTATATTTTAACGTACATTGGTAAGCACAATTAGTTTTCTTTTAGTTATTATCTCTTATAAAAGTTTGACAATCTTCCATAGACTTTTTGAAAAAATTTTAAAGATTGTGTTTGTTTATTTTCAGAGAAAGGGGAAGGGAGGGAGGAGAGGGAAAGAAACATCAATGTGTGGTTGCCTCTTGCACACCCCCCACCAGGGATGTGGCCCACAGCCCAAGCATGTGCCCCGACTGGGAGTTGAACCAGTAACCTTTGGTTCGCAGCCCAGCACTCAATCCACTGAGTCACACCAGCCAGGGCCATTGTCCTTTTAATATATGTTATTGAACTTAAATTATTCTGCATTTAAACAGTTGAGTTTTAAGATCTGTCTGGTAAGATTTAGTACTTATTCTTTTTAAAATTCATCTTGTTTTACTCTACCCAGTTGCTCCATAGTGAAACATAGTTGTTTTTCCCAGTTCTGTGGCACACACATAGTATACATTTTCTAAGAGAGGGGGGTGGGAAAGGAAGATGATTTTTTTAAAAAAGTACATCAGCACTTGCATTGGCCTTTGAGAGAGAAGGGTTTTGAGAAATGAGTGTCACAGGGAAGGTTACACTTTTTTCATATCCTAAGAAAGTTGCCTTCTTTGCTTTTTTGCTGCTCATCACCTGTTGCTCCAATGCCCACCAAAACTTGTCTTACACATAATGGTCATTCTGGTGGGATAAGAAAATAAACATACAATGTGAACACCACCACAAAAAGGATTATCTGTGTGATTTTTATGTTGTAAGCTGTGGGGAATTTGAGAAATTTAAAACAAAGGGAAGTAAATTGATTTGTGAAATAAAAGTCTCAATATAAACAAAGGAGTGAAAGGTACATAATGTTCAAAGAGTGGTTAATAACTTTCTCAACAAGGGCAACATCACCTACCCACTGCTAACCTCTACCCAATTTATTGCAAAAAGTGAAGGCTTAATGGAGGGGATTGATATCAAGATGAATGGAAGGTAGTTCTGACCTTTGACATTGGGAGCAAGAGATGGTAAATATCCTGCAAAAATCAGACAGACCCAACAAAGAAGAATTATCCTGCTCCAAATGGCAATATCAACTCCAGTGGAGAATAATGTCCATGGTTAAATGACTGCAGAAATCAGAGGATGTTTGCCAGAGCCAGGATGCAAACTCTGCTCTGACATATTATGCACAAAGTTCACTTCTTGAAGCTTAAAGGGCCTTTACCATTTGTACAGTGAGGTGTTTTATTTTAAAATATTTGTAGAAGTAGATTTATTTTCAATGTTCAGTTTTGCATTCATTTTCCACATTGCTCACTTGGCATTTAACTTGTGCTAGTCAGTAGTGCCCCATTTAGATAATGTCAGACACTGAGAGTGCTGGAATTTACTGTGTGTTGGGGCATGACTTTCTCGAGGATATAAATAAATGTCATTTCACCACATAAAGTGTAAAAACTTTGGGGACAAGCCTCTGTCTATTATTTTGTTTTAACTTTAGTTCTAAGCACAATGACCTAAAAGATGTAGGAACTTAACTGATTTTGAGAAAATTAATAGGGAAGTGTTTATATGTGCAGGTCAGAAGGCATTTTATTTGTATAGTATATTTATTACTATTCTTTCTAGTAAGATTAGAAGATATTCCTAGATTCAAGATTGACAACAAATGCTGGGGGATTCCAAGAAGCTCTGAAATACTTGGATTCTGCATATTTCTTTTAAAGATAGATAACTAAAATGCACATGTCTCTAATCATTTCAAAATAAAAAAGTTTAAAAATATACACATAAAAAGAAAGTAAGCTTCATTTTAAAATATGTCTTTGGTTTGTAAGCATGAATAAAAGCATACTCCATACGGTGGGATTTATGCCTTGTTTGAGTATCTGTCAAGGATTTGAAAGCAGGGCTGTATTTTGCTCCCCCCCCCCTCCATTGATTAACTTACTAGGTGACATTGAGAAAATCTCTCATTTTTTTCTGTATGTCAGTGTCTTCACCTCTACTAATACATCTGCGAGGTAGGGACATAACAATCCAAACCTCCAGGCAGTAACAAAAAGAACAATAATTTTTTAGCAAAAGAGAAACTATATTTTTATTTGAATATCAATAATATACCTTTGAATGTTTTAGGAAATTAGGATCTATTTAGTTCAGATTGGTTGTTTTTTGTTTTTGTCTTTCTCTTATGAATTAGCACACTGTATGAATTTAAATGACTGAGAAGAGATTTTCTAGATCAATTCTGCAGGCAGTTCTCTACTTCATGTTCAATGATCCTTTGTTCCCTTACAACATGACCTCAAGATTTCCACAGGGACACCTGTAAGCCAAAGTCATAAATTTGGGAAGTATGTCATTTTTTTTCTATGTAGATCTCTCATTAATCACCTGATTCAATGTTCCATTGGTCAAGTATAATTTACAAGGTGAATCAAACAGAAAATTAAGAAAGGAGCAAAAATGAATAAGACAAAAACAAATGCATACCACATAAGCTACTCAGCCACAAAGGACGTCCTATAACAACATAAATTATATAGAAGCTTTATTTATTGTCTTTCATTTCACCCCTGTCTTCCCTTTCAAAATTAGTTTTATACAGTTTTGTTAGTTCTTGAACATATCAGGGCTATTCAGCTATCATCACCAGAAGACTATTTCCCATTTTTTGTATTCTAAGCCAGTCTACATTGTTAACATTACATATATATTTCAGGCAACTTCTGATCCTATGTGAGGTGTGTAAGTGCTTAAGACTGTGCATCGTGCTTTGAGCATGGTTCATGGTGAGAGGTAATCACTCGCTATGTGAATAATCCTGTTTTCAAACAGAAAACAATGGCTAGAACTCAGGAGGGATGAACAATTGCCTACCCCTAAATCTAGACTGTCAGGAAAGCATAGTACCAAATCACGTGGGATAAACAGAAAATCTATGTTGGGGGTGAGAAAGAAAGGCTTTATATAAGCATCCAGGTTAGCTCAGGGCCTTGGGAAGGAAATATTAAGTGCAACTTTGCCTACTTTACAATTTTGCCTCCAAGTGGCCTGGAATGAAAAGATTCTTTGAGCCTGGCTGGCATAGCTCAGTGGATTGAGCGCGGGCTGTGAACCAAAGTGTTGCAGGTTCGATTCCCAATCAGGGCACATGCCTGGGTTGCAGGCCACGGCCCCCAGCAACCGCACATTGATGTTTCTCTCTCTCTCTCTTTCTCCCTCCCTTCCCTCTCTAAAAATAATAAATAAAATCTTTTAAAAAATTTAAAAAAAGATTCTTTGAGATAATTATGAACTTTGGGTAAATTCTCAATACAGTATTCACTATATTCCTCTTTAAAAATTGCCCTGAACATTTGAAATAAACCCTTAAAATATGCTAAATTCATTTTAATGTATATTAAAATTCGGAATCAAAATACCTAAGTTGTACATTTATTGATTCTTTTTACTTCATATCTATGTACTGTGTTTGAATTTAAAGTGTTATGTGTACATCTACTAGTACAGATGTTTTATAAATATTTAATTAATCCCACATGTGTTTATTTTCATAAAACACAATGTAAGAAGATGAAAGGTATTTATTATTGAACATATAATAGGGTTGAACAACCAGTCACTTTATATTAACCCAAATCCCTGGCCAACATCAGAGCTCTTCAATTATGTCCACATGATATGGCAGGCTTTGCCAATGATGAGATTTACAAATAGAGCTTACAAATCATTTTGAGTAAGTCTCTATGATGGCTACTTCATAAAACTTAACAATAAAAAAAGTACGTAGTCCTTTATTATAAGACATTTAGAAAGTCCAGAAATGTTTGAACTACCCAACTAACCAAAGTAGAAGATTTGAGAAAAAAATTATCCATTTTATTCCTTATTTAAAAATGAATTTTCAATGGCTACTATTTTGAGCGTTTTGCTAACTTTTCACTGAGTAATTTTTCTACATTTCTCCTTTGAAATTTTTTTGAAACAATCTCTCCTTTCAATCACTGAATTCTTTTTTAATATATTTTATTGATTATGCTATTACAGTTGTCCCATTTTTTTCTCCCCTTTATTCCCCTCCACCCTGTACCCTCCCTCACACCATCATTCCCCCACCTTAGTTCATGTCCATGGGTCATACATATAAGTTCTTTGGCTTCTCCATTTCCTATATAATCTTGACCTCCCCCTGTCTATTTTGTACCTACCAACTATGTTTCTTATTCCCTGTACCTTTTCCCCCATTCTCCTCCTTCTCCCTCCATGTGATCTCTGTCTCCGTGAATCTGTTTCTTCTCTAGTTGTTTGCTTAGTTCATTTTCATTTTTGTTTTTACTTTCTTAGGTTTGGTTGTTGATCGTTGTGAGTTTGTTGTCATTTTATTGTTCTTAATTTTGATCTTCTTCTTTTTCTTAGATAAATCCCTTTAACATTTCACATAATAAGGGCTTGGTGATGATCAGTCACCAACTTCTTAATCAATACTCTGATCACTTTAAGCCTACATTGAAATGTAATTCTTACCTGAGGCTCTTTCTTCATTTTTAGTGTTCTCATACATCAGACTATCTTAAAAATTCCTTTCATTCAATGTTTCATTTTTTAAATATTCAAAAGTATTGTTAATTGTTTAAAAAATGATCAAATAGAGTAAAGAACAAAGATGATATAATCACCCAAATTTTCACAGCAGGGAAAATTACATTTGCTCTTTGGCTTATTTCTGTTCAAAATTTTCTAAAAACAAATCTACATTTACAGAAATGTTTTGCAAAATTGAAATTAATTTGATTCATTGTAATCTGATTTGTCTTAATTTAGCAATAATAATAATAGTGTTAATTATTATTTAAGATATGTTTCAATGGCTTTGAATTATTCCAATATATAGATGTATCTGAGTTACTTAACACATCTCATTATTGTTTGGACATAAAGATTGTTTTCAAATTTCCACTACTATAAAAAACACAACAATAATCTTATATGAACATAAATCTCTAATCTTTTTTAATAAGATTTTTGAAGTAGAACTATTAATTAGGTCTAAGTTTATAAACATCTTTTAAAGTTTTTTATCTAATTGCTGTATTACCACACAAAGGTCCACAATGCTTCTCATAATTTTTCTCACAGTTGCTATTGTACATAGATGAAGTACCATCTTGTGTCATAAACTGGATTGTTTATGAGGGAGATGACAGCATTTTCCTCTTCCACCTTTGTGCATACCCACCACTTCCACATGTTTTGAAGCACTCTCATTTTTTGAACTTTTGCCTTCAATGTGTTTTTCTGTGCTATAACTTTATTTGTAAGAGAAGTTGGAGTACAAGATGAACTGGAGCCAAAAGGGTTGATGTCTGCTGAAGAAAAATGTAGAATGTGGAAACACGTTCCCCAGAAACACCTTCACACCCATCCATCACCCTGCACCAGGTCTCTTCCTCATAAGGTGAGTAAAATCAGCATACATTGCATTATATTTTATGTGCAAAGTGTATTTGTTTACTTCCAGGTTATTGTTAGTTATTTATATAAGCTTATTCAAATGAAATATTTTATGTTGGCAAAACTGGAAGTGAATTAAATATATTCTATTTCCCCCAATAAAATCAATAGAAATGTGTTTTCATTTCATGGTTTTTCACATTGTATCCAGGTAGTCAGAAACAAATCAATGTCATTAGTGAGGACTGATGTACAGAATCAGGTGGAAAAGGCAAATTACAAAACAGTCTCTCCTTTATGATTATAGTGTGTATATTTTTATCTGTTATATAGAGTTTTAAACCAAAAGCATGTAAACACAAATTACCTAGAAGCAACTAATGGTTCTCTCTAGGCACGTGTACCTTGATTTAAAAAATGCTAGTTGCCAGATTTTCTTAAATTGTACAGGCCATCAGAACTTCAGGTGCAGTCTTGAAGGTAGAGACTGCACAGTTGTGCAAGGATGGTTGCCTTCAGATTACAAATAGGTCCCAGGTCAACCAAAGTATTTTCTTCCTTGAAGTTCTCATACTAAAATTTTCCAAATAATTATTCCAAGTTTGAGCAAGGATATACTGACCCTCTCAGTGGAACGTTTCATAGTGTAGAATAAAACATACTTTATTCTCACCCTAATCCCCCAGGAAAGTGTTTAAACTTATAGAATCAATACCCATCTGGAGCTTCTCATATTCACTTTAGTCCTTGCTAATAGAAAAAATATTATTGGTATCTCTAAGGGCACTGATGTTGTCTGAGGCTGAGATTTTTCTTGAACAAATGCAAGGAAATTAAAAAAATTATGTCTCCTAAAAAAAAACTTCATCTTTATTCAACCAGTGATGATTAACAATGATAACACTTTTTTAAACCAGTATGTGTTTTACTTTTTTATTTATTGATTTTTTTAGAGAGAGAGAGAAAGAGTGAGAGAGAAGGGAGAAAGAAACATTGATTTGTTCCATTCGGTTATGCACTCACTGGTTGCTTCTTGCATGTGCCCTCACTGGACCTGGAACTCACAACCTTGGTGTACTGGCGGTAAAGTTCTAACTAGCTGAACTACCCAGCCAGGGCAACACTGATAACATTTCTGAGTTCATATATGTGATTTAAATCAGCATGTGAAATTTCCTAAGTCTGATGTAATAATAAAGCATTTCATTCTTATTAGATTTTTCTAAAATAAAAATATAGTCGTATCTTCTTGGTAATTTTGTTTGCTTCCATTGAATATTTTAAATAACTCACTCAATTTTGAGGAACTTCGAAAATTACCCCACCCTATTTTTAATGTACATTTACTAGTGTTAGTCCTCAGAATCCACAAAAGTTTAAATGATCTTGACAGCCTATCTATCTCAAAGTGAAACAAGAACTTGAACATCGTCCTTTGCTTTTGAATACTGTTTTATGAATTGCCAATAATGAACTGGTTCACATATTAAATAAAGTATGCTTAACTTTAGATCACTAGATTTTTAAAAATTGATAAAGTTGCAAATACTTTTAAGATAGATAACATGTATCAGTTTCAGTATGAGTAGGAAATAATTTAATACTTTAATCATGGGTCTTATACTGAGTTCAAAGGTGGCCTAAGCCTTTGAAAAGTAAGAGTTAGCCAACTAAGATTTGTTAATAATCATTTTAACAATGTGCAAGAAATTAGGTTATCTATATTACATATAATGTATAATAATATATTTTATTATAATAGTATATATACACATATTACACATATAATATAATACAATACAATATAATACAATATAATTATATTATAATATAACCTAATTATATTGTAGTTATATTGTATTATATTGTATTGTATTATATTACATATTCCCATAGGTGCTTTACAATCATTTGAAAATAAAGTTATTAGGCCATGTATTAGTTTCCTATTGCTGCTATAAAAAATCACCCCAGATTTAGTGGATTGAAGCAGGATAAGTGAATTAAACAGGACAAATGTATATACTTACACTTCTGGATGTCAGAAGTCCAAAATGGGTCTCCTGAGACTATACCAAGGTGTTGGCAGCACTGCACTTCTTCTCAAGGCTCTAGGCTAGGAGACGCCCCTGCATTGCCTTTTCGACCTTTTAGAGCCACTGTCACACTTTGGCTCCATCTTGAAAGCCAGCATTTATATTACTCCTAAATTTTCTTCTGCTATTACATCTCATCTGATTGACTCTTCTGCCACCCATTTTCACTTATAGGACCTTTGCTTGTGGTTATATTGGGACCATCCAGATAATCGGATGCAATCCCCCATCTCGAGGTTCTTAGTTAATTACAATCTACAAGGTCCTTTTTGCCATATAAGATAACATATTCACAGGTTCTTGGAATTAGGACATGGATATCTTTTGGGGATTATTGTTCTTAAATGTTAAATATTATTTTTCTTAATGTAAATAAACAACATGCATCTATTGTTTGAGTTTCTGTTAAAAATGGGATATTTTTTCTCAGTACTTTGAACATTTTACGACTAATTTCTATTTTCACACTAAGTTGAAGAACTAAAAGAAAACAGAAATATTAGTACATCATAAATGGTAAATTAGTACATAAATTAGTACATCATTGAATGTAAAATTGTCATAGTGAGGGCATGGATTAAAAATACTTTATTAGTAATAATTTTGATAAACATAACATTTCAGTAACCTTTGACATATCACTTAATTCTGGAAATTTGACCTTTGACTCTGTCCCCTTCTCACTCAAGTGAAGAGAAGAAAAGGTTTGCACATTTTCTGTTGCCTATTCTATTATAATTTGAAAGTGTCTTTGGAACAATAGCCAGTTAGGAAGTTGATCCAGTCTCCTGTTAGCCTTGAAGGATCACCATGAAGTGTTTTTCTCTAACTTTCCTAAAGGCTAAGTCAGAGTTTATCGGTCTCATTAATCTGGGCTTCCACTGGGGCCTGGGCGAAAGGTTTAGAATGTCATCAGTATGCGGCTTCCATGACCTTTCTTTTGAGCAAGGATTTTAACAAGGGAGGGAGACCTCATGTAAGTTTCAACCTCCACAGGAAGTGGTTTACTCATTTCTGTATGGGGATGAAAGGAACCATATTGAAGTAAATTCTGTGGATATAGTGAAAAGGTCACTGTGACTGAATTCTGTGTCACAACTCAATACAGACTGAGCGAACCCAGCTTTAATTTTTCATACCTCAATGTATTCACTGTCAATGACTTTTTATTAACAACTATGGTGAATGTCTTCATCACTTTTCCTATAAAAGTCTTGATCAATGATCAAGGGAATGGATTGGTTTTGGAAAATTATTCAATGTCTTTAATTTATTGGAGATGCCTTTATTTTTACTCGGCATTTTCACTGGGGCATGTAATAAAAAGTATTGGGAAAACATAAGTCTTGAGTATATTTGAGTGTCATATGTGTAGAATATTTTTTCAAGTTTTTTTTATTGTTGTTCAAGTAGAGTTGTCTCCATTTTTCCCTGCATCTCTCTCCCCACCCCACCCTCAATCCGACCCCCTTTGACTTTGTCCAAGGCTCCTTTATACATGTTTCTTGACAACCCTTCCCCTTCTTTCCCCTGTTATCCCCCTCCCCACTCCCCTCAAATTGTTGTAAGTTTGTTCTTAATTTCAGTGTCTGTAATCAAGGGGTTTTCTGTATCTTCATGTTCATCTGTCCCTGACAATACCGTAGCTCAGAAGAAAAAATCCTTACCTCTGGTGAAGAATGAGGAATGCAATAGAAATAAAAATGCACTTCTACCTTGAGGGTGGTAAGTCAACTGCTTTCTATATGTGCTTTCAATCCTTCATGAAAACATAAGGTAGGTAAAGTCATGTGGTTGTATCAAATGCAAACCCTTAGAATTTCTGTTAATCTTGGCAACATTTAGCATCAATAAGGACAAGTGAAAGATGCCAAGTTGCTGTGTTACTTGAATTTAGGTTTTACTCCTCATTAATCCAGGAGGAATGATTTATGTGGTCAAGCAGACCTTATAATGATTGCATTTGTATCCATAGGAGGCTTATATACAAGTGTTGTTCATTACTGCTATATTACTCTAACTTTAACAAGAAGCATAGATATGTGAGCTCATGTCAGTTGGAGCAAACAAATAGGCCTGTGTGGACATAAATAAACTATAACCGTTGAACGCTATTATATTTTCTCTTTAGTTGCACACACACAACCCTAATTTTGGAGCATTTGAAGAAATGTCTAAGTGATTGTAAGGTCAAGTGCTCTATAATTAATAGCTAAACTATACTAAATGATAAGTATAAAATATAGAGGACATCATTCTCATTTTCTAAGAGTTTTTAGCAGGAAAGAAAAGCTTTTATGCAGTTGACCCTTGAACAATGTGGGGGTTGGGGCATTGACTCCTCCACACAGGTGAAAAGTCCACATATAGTTTTTGATTTCCCACTAACTTAACTACTAATAGCCTACTGTTGACTGAAAACCTTAATGGTAACATATATAGTTTATTCACACATTATCTGTACATTATGTGTATCATATACTCTGTTCTTATAGTAAACTAGAGAAAAGAAAACATCATTAAGGAAATCATAAAGAAGAGAAAATAAATTTACAGTATTTATTGAAAAAAATTTACCTGTAAGTGCAGGTTCCAACTTGTGTTGTTCAGGGTTAACTGCATTCTTATGTACTTTCATATATGATAAATGTTTCTTTTATTTTAGAAAAGTTGTAATGAATGAGATAAGTTTAAAACCCAACCCACCCCCCATCACTCCAGCCCCATCCTGCAGTCAGTCCCTCATGACCCCAGCTGCTTGCCCGTCCCCTTTTGTCTTCTGGATCAACACGTCTCAGATTCTCCAAGAGTCTTTCTTTGTGATATTTGTATGACTGTTATTCATAACTCTTTCTTCTAAGAATCTCAATTTTATTTTGAAACTGCTTTCATTCCTCTCATTATTTGTGGTTCCAACAGGGCTGACCAACACTCTAGCTCCATGAGGTTTGTGTGACTCAGGCCTGGACAACCTGTTGAATCTACTCTCTGACCACAGTAATGAATTTAAGGTTGCTCTCTGGTCGATGTCAATAGGATTTTTCACCTGAAATTACTAGTTAACCAGTAGTAGTGTGTTGATAAACTAAATGTTGGATGGTGGGGGCTTGTGGGTAGCACAGAAAAGGGAAGCCTTGATTCATAGCATTTGCTTAGTTCCATGGAGTAAATACTCCTGCTTTGGATGACTTCAATCTACCAGGTTGGCACCACTAAATACAAAGTTTTCTTTATGATTCTCCAAATCTCATGTGCAATATTAGGCTCCGAAGGCTAAGGTACACTTTCTTCTTAGGCTATTATATTAACATGTCATTTATAACACATTCTGTACAAGCAGAACCTTTTAGGCATAAGCCCCTGCCCAAAGGCTTAAAGGAAGAGAGAGTCCTGTGTAAAATAATGAAACAAATCTCTTATCTTCTTTCTGTAAATCACTGGGTAGGAATGGGTATCATACACCAAGCGTAGTCAACCTACTTGCTGTACAGAACATATGATATGGTAAGCTAGGTCAATGCAATTCACTTTACCTGCAATTTTAATTGATAAGCACAGAGAAAACTAAGCAGCTGGTAGTCATCACTGAAGGTCAAAAGAGACATAGAGAAAGAAACCATAAGGCAGCATTGGGGCCTTAAGGTAGAACGCATGGAAAATTGAAGCTATGAAAGAATAGAAACTCAGAAAAGAATAAACATATTAAAATACAGAATTCCATCTATGCTGAGAAACACAGATAGAACAACATTTGGTTCCTAGGGCTGCTTCAATTCCTGTCAGCACTCTCATTCCAGATCTGGACCACATATTCTTAAGAGAAACTTTCTTTTCGTTGCAGCCTTTATTTTAATGAGTTTATTTATTTGTGGCAAAGACTTTAGTGAAACATAAATTTGTACCAGGTGTAAAGAATTAGAAATGCTGGGTTAATTGGAATTTCTTGGTATCCTGCAGTGGCTATGAAGCAGTTAATAAAGTACTGATCTGTGATTTCTGGAGAAAAGAAACATCAGACAATTTTACTTGAAGAGAATTGGGCGGCAAGTGAATGTCTTTGAAATTACTCATCCTGTTAAATATCTTGCCATCCAAAAATAAATGCCCTTATAGTACAAACCACAAGAACCATATGTTTCAAGGTTAGTGAACCATTCTAGAAAATGCAGTATATATTCAGGACCAGAGCAAATGAATGGTACTGAGAATTGAAGTGGTCTTCTAATTTCTCTCTTTCATAAAAGCTAGCTGTTAGGACAGTTTAGGTTTTTACTACTCTTTTATATCACTTATTTAGTGGGGGCTAATTCTGGAAATTACAGATACAGAGAGGAGGCAAATGAAAACTGAATGTATTCCAATGGAATACATAGCTATTTAGAATAATAGCTAACAGCACATGTTCCCAGTACTCTTTGAGATACTTTACATATATTGACTCATTTAATTCTACCCAAAATCTTATACAGTAGGTGAGAAGCATGCTCATTTTGTAGATTAGGAAACTAAGGAATAAAGAGATTAAGATGATTGCCCAGTTATTAAATATCAGAGCCAGGTTTCACAGTCTAGCTTCAGATCAGTGGTTTTGACCTTTATCTTGTAGACTCAAATATCATCAAGCAGTTTTTTAAATGACCTTTTGCCATTGCTTATGGGAGTAGTCGGTGGAGTTCAGACAAAATTCAAAGCATTCTGTTTGCAAGATTTTGGTGTATTTACACTTTGAAGAATAGATAAAATGTGTTAGGTGAGGGAAACTTTGATATTGTGGATGGGATGTAGAGAGTTTGCTCTACTGGTCAGAAAGAGCTAAACCATATTACACATGCCAAGTGTCTTGTTCACCATGAACACATTTTTACCAAGATGAACTGTCTTATAAATATCTTATAGCACAGTTTTTCACCTCCTCAACCAAAAGGTGGGACTCCAGACTTCAGGCAGGCAATCCAAAAGCTAATGAGGATGCTGTGATGTGGCCTGGCTCACCAAAAGATGAGCTCAGTAAGTGAGAGTCTCTTGAGGATCAGAACTAGGAAATTCTAGGGGACTGAGTCATTTAGCAGCGGAACCAAAGTGAAATGTTGTAGAAATCAGCCTGGAAAGACAATGATGGACTTTGCCAAAGTTATGAGGTAACAGAAACTATGAGTAAGCAAAACAGTTAGATAAGAGAAAAATATATACGGTAAAGGGTAAGGAAACACTTTTATTTCCATAGGGCATTAAAAGTGGGCAGGTAGAGAATATTTGCATCATATAGTTGGCATAGCAAGGTATACAATAAAGATCCCCAAAATATTGCTGTTGTGGTCTTCAGATGTGTTGTGTGTCCAGGAATACCTTTCTCTTCAAGATTCTGTTAGAAGGTGACCATGTCAATACAATCTCTTCCCATTTCCTTGAGGTTGTTTTATTTTTTTCTTGTAAATGAAAGCTAGTGCCTGAGATAATAAAAGTGGGTTTGGAATGATTCTGAACCATCTTTATTGTCTTAGGCAACAGCTTCTGGTAGCTATTATTTCATAGCTCCTCCAGGTTATGAGTTAACAAATCACTCTGGGATTTAGCCTGTGACACTTTGGGCATTTCTTTGAATGGCACTGGTACGTGACAATATTGTAAAAAGCATTCTTTGTTACCCACTATTATGAATGTGTCTGTCCTTCAAAGAACTGAAAGTTAGCCAAATTAGAATAATTATCAGCTGCAGAAATAATAAAATGTGTCTGTTACATGAACTAAATTTTAGATGTGAAATTGAAGGGAGAACAATTCTTATAAGAATCAGTGGAAAAATTGGACAAATATTTGGGCTGATTTTAATCTTTTTCTCAATTTCATGTTCTCCACAGTAAATTAAATTGTTAAGCAGGATTATTCAACTATTTTGTTAAAAATAGTGCAACTGATATCTTATTTTTCTTACTGCATCAGATGGATTTCCTAAATACCATAATACTGTGTTACACACTAAATGCTTTGTTCACCCTCGGTTTTCTCCATTTAGGAAACTACACCCATGTTATTCTCTTCAGATATTATTTTTACATCTGGCAGCTGGCTGGGTGTCTGCAGCATTCTTTAGTGTTACCATATTAATTGTGTCTAATCATATCTCCTAGATTTGATTTATTCTGTTTTAGAATTTGGGATTTAACAGCAATCTAGCTTTGACACACCTAAATTAGGATATATAAATACATATTTATAAGCATATATTATGTTGGTAATATAAGCACATGGTGGTTCAACATTTTCAAAACAATTTTAAATCAAATATCTTTTCTACTGTGATAGCTAGCTTTTGAAATGATGTCATTTATGACTATTTCCATTTCAAGTGTATCACTAACAATGATTTCTGTTGCAATTGACAGAAACCCAAACACAAATGGGCAAAACAATAAAGGAAATATCTGTCAGATTACTGAAAATTTCCAATCGTAGATTTGGCTTTAGGTAGTTTGAATAGGGCTCTACATCTCTTTCTCTGGGTTTTTCTGGGTGTGTCCTTCACGTATTGGTGTCTATGCAGGTAAACTTTCCACAGAACAGTAGAAATCTCCAAGAGTCAAGGGACTTCCACCTGCTTACCTGTGTAACCATCTGTGTAACCTGAATGAAAGAGTTTTCTTTCCTTAATGATTGTACCAACATCCTAGGCCCCTCTCTGACTAGACAATCTTAAGTGTAGATTCCTAAAATAGTCATTCAAATGCCATCCTCTGAGCAGTTTAAGCCTGGATTAGGTGTCTGTCACTGAAGAAGTCATTGTGAATATGGAATAGGTTTAAACTGAGTTTAGGAAGGCAAGGGAGGGTAATCAAGTCCTCCAAATGACTGGTACCCAAGGGGAGACAGCTGGCAGTATGCACTCCAGCAACGTGCACTATACTGGGGGAAGAGGCAACCAAAAGTGTGGAATCTGAAAAGGTCATTTGGATTTCTGTTCCATACTTTGGAGTTGTAAGATGCTGAACCAGTCACTCAACATTCTTAAGACTATTTCTTCAATTATAACACAAGACTAATATGGTAACCATGTCTTGAGAAGGAAATAATGAGTGCCTGCTCTAAAGAGGGAAAACACTTGCTGTGTTTCTCCTTTAATGTCACACTATTACCACACTTCACTTCAGACACCAGATCTTTGGATTTTTAACACATTAAGCAATTCTCTGCAGTACCAGCTGGGTGCCCTGTCTTCAACTCTGACAATGTCTTCCTAGAGTGAGCTTCAGATCTCACAAGTTAAGTCCTTGGTCCCATGAGACTGCCCCCACTGCAGACACTGATCACAAGTCCCAAGTTGTCACCTGCATTTTTAACTGTCAGTGAATCAGGGCTCTTTGGGTCCTCTTCTTGGGTTCAGTAATTTGATAGTGTGGCTCAAAGAACTCAGGAAAACACTTAAGTTTACAGGTTTATTGTAAAGAATACAACAAAGGATAACAACAGAATGAAGAAACACATAGAGCAAGACTGTGGGGGGTGATAAAGAGCTCTAGTGCCCTCTGGGCATACCACTCACCCTACACTGCCACATACGCCATTCCAGAAGCTCTTCAAACCCACATACGATGGAAAATGTTAGGAGGCCTCATTACATCGGCATGATAGATCATTAACTTAATCTCCAGTTCCTCCTCCCTCCCCAGATGAAATTTCCAAGCTTCTGATCATGGGTTTGTCTTTCTGGTGACCAGCCTCCCCCCCCCGCCCCACGCCGATACATTACAACAAAAGATACTTCTATCACCCAGGAAACCAAGGTTTAGGAGCTCTGTGTCAGGACCAGCGTCAAAGACCAAATATTGGAACAAAAAAGAGAAAGATGCTCCTAGTGATCTTATCACTTAGAAAATCACAAGAGCTTTAGGATCTCTGTGCTAAGAACCAGGGCCAGAGACGAATACATGTATTTCCCATTATTCCTCACCTGCCAGATAACTTTGTAAACCATTATGTGCTATAAAAATTATGTTAATTTACTGTGGATGATGCTGTGCCTACCATTATAATTTAAGTGGAAAACATTGTTAACTTAAAGGTGTGTGTGTATATATAGATAAACATACACACAAACAAATACTTTAAGAATGTCTTCTAAGTGAATGAAGTGATTATGTAAACACTCAGTTTCTCCAGGATATGCCATTGTGTTTTACAACAAAGTGCAGAAATGTACAGTAGCAATTACTGAGATACTGAGATGATTCTGTAGTCAAAATATTTGGTAAATGTTAAATTAAATAAACGTAAATTGGTTTCTTTGCAATAAGACTTTTTGGGATTTTAATATGCTAATATTAAATGTAAATGTTTAAAGAAAATTATATTGTTATCTAGTGGGTAGAGTTTGGGGAAGTTGCTAAACATTCAGTAATGCACAAGACAGTCCTCTACAGCAAACGATTACCAGCCGAAACTACTAATAATGCCACAGTGGTGAAAGCCTGCTATAGACTAACATATGTGAAATTAACTTTGGAAAACACTGATTTGCACGGTTGATGACAAATTTTCTAACTCCAAAACATTGTACACTGTAATCATCTGGTTTTCAAATGGCTCACCATCAACCTGACTTTTACTCAATAAGAAGAAATAACCTAGTAACTGAAGTGTACCAAAAAGGAGAAGGGCTAAATCCTCAATTATGCCAAAAAATGTGCCTAACAGAGATACTGTAATAAATTATACTTGGTAAAATATTGGAAAGCTTTGTTATTATGTTAAAACTTTCATCTATTACTCAGCATTTTCATATAAAATTAGTCAAATTATCCTTCTTAAATAGCAGCAACCACATATGAACAGTTTACACTTGAAAACCACTTGATCCTTTTCAAACATCCTTTTTATCTCTGTTCTTAGTCTTTTCATTGACATTATTGATATAAATTTCTCTAAAGAGGAATTTTTAATAGTTTAATACAAATTGGTTGTGTTCTGAAAATATGATAGAATGATTCAAAAAAGAAGTTTGCATTAGTCCTGTAAATTCTTATTCAATAATGTTTCATCGACTGCTCTTGTTTGAGATTTTAGTCTATGTTGAACAAAAATAGCCTTTAATAATATTAAGGGTAAATATTAAGGGTAAACATCATATTAAAACAAATTTTTCTCATATTTAATCTACTAGAATGAAATAATAAAAATTTGAGAACCAGAAAGGTGAATAAGTTCAGGTGAAATGAGCCAGAATTAAAACTTGCCAAAACTGCAGTGTGAGGGGTTATCACTGCCTTTCAAAGGCACTGAGACCATAACATTATAGTCATTTGCCATTCTTTGGACAGTCTCTGACTGACTAGCTGTCTGGGAAATTCCTACTTTAGTACAGATACAAACCTAAAGCTTTGAAGACAAGCAAAGAACAAGAAAACAACAATAATAAAGCCCTATGACATCTGTTTTTGTCCTTGTTATTCCAAAGTCAAATCACATAGGGAAACTGAAGGTACAGAAAAAATCTTACATATGAGGCAGCTGAAGTAATTCTACAGGACTTGATTCACTTAATTGTCAGTCAGGTCTAAAACCTCTATGGTGATAGTGAGTCATAGCTCTTGCCATCAATATCTTAATTATGGAAGTTTCAGAGCACAAGCCTGAAGTCCAGAGCTAACTGGTAGAAGTTTTAAGGAAGCTCTGTTTATTATTTCCTCCTTACATTACACAGTAGGAGGGTATATGCAGGTCAAATAAGATCATTAACCACTATCATGTCTTTCTTCTCTCTGTCTCTGTCTCTGTTTCTCTCTCTGTCTCTGTCTCTCTCTGTCCTAGAAGCATTTCATGGTTAATAGTAAGAGTAGGTGAAGTAAGGTGACTGGTTTAGGTAGAAAGTAACTTATTTACAGTGCACATCCCAGGATCGCAGTGGAAATTCCCTAATGTGGTAATTTAGTAAGGCAAAGATATCTGGCTCAGACTTATACAATTGGCTGTATCCAGCCTTTGTTTGCCAACCTGAAAGGACAACAGTGATGTAATGTTATTTTCCCTATCTCGAGTATCTCTTGGCTTTCTAAAGCTTCTGTAGTTTGGTAGGTTCAGTATCGGGCCCAGGAGAGGAAATCCCCATGATTTGTCATAGTTAGCTTGGTTTCCTTCCCTACTTATAAACATATAGGTCTATCTATCTATCTATCTATCTATCTGTCTGTCTATCATCTATATATCATCTTAATTCCTTAAAAGGAAAGAAATGTAGGATAAATTTATTATAAAACAGCATGTTAGTTTTATTTTATTTTCTTGCATATTTGAATATCTTTTCACATAAAATTCCTCTAAATTTAAATAAATGTGTCTAATTGTTAATCTGAAAAAGGCATACTAAACATACTATTTCTCCTGTGTTTTTAGAACTTTAGAACTCACTGTAGTGTATATATTTGGAATCACCTTGTCCCCATAAGAAGCTAAGTCAAATAATCACAGCATTAAGGTTCTGGCACGAAGTTATGAGCTGGGCTTCCTCACTTTGAGCTTTTCAGAAGAAGCAGTTGGGAGTGTGGGAAAAGCTGGCTCTGGATCCGATAGGAGACCAACATCCCAGGACTAATAGTTACCTGGCACTGTGCCAAGTCATGTGTATGTAACATTTATAGCAATTAATGACTTGAATAATAGTGTGATCCCCACTTTACTGGTAAGAAAACTGAACCAGTTGACTCAAGCTTACACATTTAGGAAGTGCTAGAGCTGATACTTAAACCCAAGTTTGTCTGACTCCAGATTTAATTTTTAACCCACTAAATTGACCTAGGCTTAAATTCCTGTGTCCCCACGTTAACCGGACCAGTGTCACAACTTACGCAATCATTTTTAGCCTCTCTTGTCTCAATGTCTCATTTCTACAAAAGGATATAATACTAACTATTAAAAATGGTTACTTTAAAGATAAAATAAGATCACATTTGTGCAATCACCAACACAGAGAATATATCTTGTCACTATGTATTTCCAATTCCTCACAATTCAAACAAAACAGAGACATTTCTGTAGAAAATGGTTACTAGTTGATAGAGTGGTTCTCTCTTGGCTGTACTTTAGAATTTGAAGAGTACTGGTGCCTACTTAGCAGGGAGAATAGTAGGGTTTCTAAGACACTGGTGATGTTCTTTTCTGACTGATGATTACACAGGTATGCACCCTGTGTGGTAATTCCATAAGCTGTACATTTATGAGAGCTGAATTCTTCTGGATGTATATTTTATTTCAATTACAATGGATATTTTTAAAACACACTTCCTCCCAGGTATGACTCCTCAGCAATTCTGATTAAATAGCTCTGTAGAGGAGTGTAAACATCAGTTTTATTTAATGGCTCCTCAGGTGATATTAATATGCAGTCAGCATTGAGAACTGCTATTGAAAGGAAGCAAACTTTAGCAAATTTAAGAATCAAGTAAGGCATGTTGTATAGCAACACAGTCTCTGCCAAATTCAAAAGTCTGAGTTGTGTGCAACAGTTAGATATAGAAAACATGAAATAGTATCCTTGTTTCATGTAAAGATGTCTCCCAAAATGAGAATTATAATATGCAACCATTAATTGCCTCAAAAAGCATTTTGAATTTTTTGTTTTTTATTTATTATCTATTGCCAATTAGTCCCCTTATACCCATCTCCTGTCAGCAATCACCACACTGTGGTCCATGTCCATGCATCCTTTTCCTTTTTGCTCAATCTGTCCACTCCTAACCTGCCACCCGATCCAACTGTCATCCTACTCTTATCTATGAGTTCGTCACCATTTTCCTTGGTAGTTCAGTTTCATTTGATTCCACATATGAACAAAATTTATGGTATTTGTCTTTCTCTGACTGGCTTATTCACTTAGCGCCATGTTCTCCAGGTCCATCCTTACTGATGCAAATGGTAAAATATTTTCCTTTTTCCAGCTGAGTAATATTCCATTGTGTAAATATCCAATAGTCGTTTTATCCACTCATCTACTGATGGACAATTGAATTGCTTCCATGTGTTGGTGATTGTAAATAATGCTACAATGAACATAGGGATGCATATGTTCTTTTGAATTAGTGTTTTGGTTTCCTTCAGGTATACTCCCAGAAGCAGGATCACTGGGTCAAAAGGCAGATCCATTTTTAATTTTTTGAGGCGTCTTTATACTGCTTTCCACAGTAGCTGCTGGAATCTGCATTCCCACTAACAGTGCAAAAGGGTTCCCCTTTCTCCCCATCCTTTCCAGCATTTGCTATGTGTTGATTTGCTGATTATGGCCATTCTGACAGATGTGAAATAATATCTCATTGTGGTTTTAATTTGTATTTGTCCAATGATCAGTGACACTGATCATCTTTTCATATGTCTATTGGCCCATCTGTATGTCCTCTTTGGATACATGTCTATTCAAGTCCTTTGCCCATATTTTAAGTGGGTTGTTTGTTTTCTTGGTGTTGAGTTTTGTAGGTTCTTTATAAATTTTGGACACTAAACCCTTTATCAGATGTATTAGCGAATATGTTCTCCTGTTCTTTGGGTTGTCTTTTTATATTGTTGATGATTTTTGATGATACGAAAATCAATGAATCCAAGAGCTGATTCTTTGAAAAGACAAACAATATTGGCAAATATCTAACCAGACTCATTAAGAACATAAGAGAGAAGACCCAAATAAATAAAATCAGAAATGAAAAAGTAGAAATAGCAACTGACACCAAAGAAATATAAAGGATTGTAAGAAAATATTATGAACAACTATATGCCAACAAACTGAACAATGTGTACAAAGTTAATTTTTTCATTTTTAATAAACATTTATATTAGCATCTATCTTATTAAACCATCCTGCCTTTTAAAATATCTTTATTCAACAAAATACATGTAGTTTGAAAAAATAAGAGAAATGTGTGTGTTAAAATGTTACCTTTTCCCAAGTGCTCACATATGCAAAGTTTAGTCAAACACCCTCCACTGTCCAATAGTAAGGGGAAGATAAGTGGACAATGTCTGCATTTTTTACATAACAAATATAGGACATTATTGTGGACATTGGCCTTTTAAACAATGTTACTGCCATTTGTATTTATCCTTACCAATACATACATATACATCTATTTTATATGTGTTATTGTAGAAAACTGTTTTATAAAACATAAACAGAGTAACTTAAACTTCAAATTATTTAATATTAATTTGAAAATATGCTTTATGGTAATTCTTTTGTGAAGCTTTACCAATGACTCCATGGTGAAAATTTTCAGGAAACCACTCATTTTCCTGGGATTTTTCAAAACTATCTAGTAAAAACAATCCTAAGTGATTCAATTTTAGGTATTTATTATATATATTCAAGGAACCTCTCACTTGCTTTTGTGAGCAAAGATATCATTCAACTTTTAGCTGAATTGATTCTCTTGCTCCTAATAACTATTTTTCCATTCAGTGTCTAATTAATAACCAAGAGTATTTTCACATCTTACTAATAGGAGAGCCATTTGTATCATTAGCTGAGCAAGCAGAGTTTGATGATAATGTGTATAAACTCAATTATCAGAGGGTAGACTTAATTTCTGCCATATGTTTCTTTTTTGCATATGCTCAAAGAATGCATATGCTTATAAATTACATTTACCAATGGGAGAAAAAAAGAAAAGGAATTATAAAGGAAATCTCTAGTTTTGCACTCAGTTGGTGAACCAACAATATGAATATCAACTCCATCAAGTTTTTCGTTCATGGGCTTTAGACAGTAATAGTTATATTATTCTTACAAAACTACTGGAAAAAAAATTGAGCAAGAAAATGTAAAAGGGTGAGAGCAGCTGCAAATTTGGAAAAAATAAAGGTAATTCAGTATTACACCATGTGCTGTAGTAAACCTTGGAAGTACAAATAGATCTCATTGAAACTAGCATATTAATGTAAGGTTTATGCTAGTTTGCAATTAAGTATAATGTGCAAATACTATGGGGTTATATGTTTCAGCTGTAACAAGAGGAAAACCATTAGTATTTGGACTCCTTAAATTTAATAATAGTGTGCTGGAAAAAATGAAAATAAATTCTTTCCTTGGATTAGCAGAGAAAGAGCTAACATCTGTCAGTGTATGCCGTTATGATTTTTATACATGTCTCCAATTTGGCTTTATTCACAGATTGCACAGATATGACTTAAATAAGACTTCCAGAGAGAACATGGATTTTTGAAAATGGGGGTTGGTCTCTGTTGGTGTGATTGCCAGGTAATTGATTAATAAGCTATCAGTGTGAAGTCATTCATTTCTTCTTATCACTTAGGAAGCAGGCACCCTTCACTCTCTACTAGCTCTCCCTCAGCTTCAGGGAAAGGCAGAGGCATCACGGTGGCAGTGCAGGGTTTTATTCATATTAAGAATATTCTGTCCATGACATTTGACCTCTCCTATATAACACCTTTATTATTTCAATCTGTATGTCATTGGCACAGTCATGATTTTTGGTTTGTTTCTTTAATACAATAGTGTTAATTTGAACCACATCTAATTACCAATCTGTAGTTCCAAAATGATCAAATATTGATAATTCAACAATATCCTATGGTTTAATCTATTATTAATTTAGTTATAAATAAGTGAAGGGATGGAAGAATTTCATATCAAGTAAAGGAAAGAAAATGGGTGAGGTGTGTGTGTGTGTGTGTCTACATTTACTGTGAGTCTACTATGTGCTGGGCCCTGTCCCATGCACCAGTTATACAGTAAGGAATCAGGTAAAGACCCTGCCCTCATGAAATTTACCTGTCCCTATGGGAGAGTGGCAATAAGCAAACATAATTCTGGATGAGTGTTTTGAAAATTAGATTACTCTGTACCTAAGATTATAAAGAGATTTAGGGTTTGAGGAGGCTGCTACTTTAGGTATAGTGGCCAGGGAACAGTGGATTGCACTGGAGAGGCGAATTGAATAGAAACCTGATAGTAGAGAATAAATCTCACAAAGAACTGCGTTCTGTGTCAGTGGGTTAGCAAGTGCAAAGTCCCTAAGGAGAGAAGGTGGTTGGCTGGTTTAACATAAACAAGGAGGCCAGCTTGAGCAGAGTGAGTAAAGGGGACGGTGGTCACAGATGAGGCTGGAAAATTCCAGGCCAGCAAATGAAATTTGTAGAATGTATCTTTGAAGCCAAAAAAAAGGTTTTAAAGTAATTTATTAGGGAGGGAAGTAATCACCTTTGTCAAATGCTGCTGGGAGTTTGTATAAGGTGTGGACTTAGAATCAACCACTGAATTAATGTGTTTTGAGTGATAATCAGTTATTGTGCATGGTTACGAAATAATTGTTCATGGACATTTTCTTTATTTTAATAATGTATAATTTACATGCAGTACAATTCACCCTTTTAGTGTACAGATCTATTATGTTTTGAGAAACATATACACTTGTGTTATCACCACCATACTCACAACATCAGAACCCCCAAAATCTCCAGTGCCTCTTTAGAGTAAACACTTTTTCCATGCCCAGCCACAGATCTGTTTTCTGTTCCTCTGGTTTTTGCAAGTATGTCATATATATGGAATTATAGAGCATGTAGCCTTTTTAATCTGGCTGTTTTAGGAAAAAAAACATTCAAGATTCATCATATTGATACATACATCAGTAGTCCCTTCACATTTACCACTGAGTAGTATTCCATTGCATGTATAAATCACAATTTCTCTATCTATTTTCCTATTGAGGGTTTATTCCCGTTTTTGAAGACTTCAGACAAATCCACTATAAATATTTAGCTAAATTTTTGTGTGTGTGAACATAGGTTTTCATGTAATTTGGGTATATACCTAGGAGGAAGAATGCTGGCCCATATAGTAATCATATGTTTAACTTCAAAAAATCAAACTGTCCTTCCAGTCATTGAGCATTTTTTTATTCCTACCAACAGTATAGGAGAGTTCCATTTGCTCCCGAGTATTTTCTTTCATATTGAACATCTTTTCATGTACTTACCTGCTGTCCCTGTCATCTTTTTTGAAACATCTGTTCAAATCATTTGCCCATTTTTAATTGGGTTGTTTGCTTCCTTATTATTGAGTTATGAATGTTCTGTATGTATTCTGCATACCAGACTTCTATCAAATATGGGCTTTGCAAATATTTTCTCCCTGTCTTTGGCTTGTATTTGTATTCTCTTAACACCCTTTTTAAAGAACAGAAGTTTCTAAGTTTGATAAAATCTGGTATATCATTTTTTTCATGAATTAGGCTTTTCCCGTCATGTCAAAGAAATTTCTGTGTAACTAACTCAAGTTCACAAAAGTTTTCTCCTATGTTTCTTCTAGAAGTTTTATTGGTATAGATTTTATATTTATGACCCTTGTTTTTTGTAAGACAGAAGTTATTGGTGACTTTTGCATGAGTATTAGTTAAATTATGGAAATAAAGGCCTAATCTGAATCAGTTAAAGAAAAAAAGAAAAATCAGATGGTTGAGACCATCCTTGTGGACAAACTTTAGCAGACTTCTGCTACAAAAGTAGTGCAAACCAAGGTTTTAGTGGGAGAGAAATCTTATAGGTGGAGTATGATGGCTAATTATATGCAGGAAAACAAAATTAAATGCTTTGGCTTTTGCATCTGTAAATTAAAATGGTACAAACTGAGACAAATCAGAGGAGAACAAATGCAGTGAAACCTCACTCAGTAGTGGGTTTAAAGCTCTAAGCCCAGAGAGAGGTTATTTAAGATGAAAATAACAGGGTTTCTAGGGCAAGTAAGGATAAACTTCTATGCGTTCTGCATTAGAGGGAGTGAAATATTTGGCTTGGAAAAAATGAAAAGAGGTGGGAAAAGAATTTCAATTTGACCTTAAACTCAGCAGCTTGTCTGATTGAATCTTTTTCCATGGATTGAGCAAGAGAGAATTAGAAAGTGGGGGTGTCTTTCCCTGGACAGAACCTCAATGGGTTTCACATTTCCTGGATCTCTTAAAACCTCTTTTAAACAGAATCTGTTTATAAAGTGACCTCAGTGGCTTTGGTACATTCCCTGCAGTCCTGCCATTTTTTCTGCCAACATCAGAGAGAGTGGGTAGTGAGTTGGGGCACAGACTACTTCTACACTAGGCAGAATGGAAGTTTAAGCTGAGGAAGATCAAGCTGGAAGAAAGGCTTTTTTGAGTAGCTCATTCATTTAATTGTAAAATATCTTTAGGCTTTCAAAGGGAAACGAGACAGCACAGTTAAGAAGTCATGGAATAACACGATAGTCAAAGCTCATGTGTGATTTGATTTCTAAAACTAGATTATATTCCATAAAATTTTTTTTGGCTTTCTGAGAGCAAAGTCAGTCATGTGTATATGAAGATAGACCCTTACTCTATGCAGATCATTCAAAAGGAAACCACAAAATTTATGGTTGACATACTTAAAAAATTAGGAGAACATTAATGGTGATTTTAATTCTTATTTTGTTTGCTTGTTTATATTGCATAAAACAAGTTGTTTCTCTTGAACTACAAAGAGCAACAGCTGACAAAAATGAAGGTGAACTAAATCTGAAATCATTCATTTCTTTAAAATACTCAGCTAAGCATCACGAACACATTATGGAAACATTTCATGGACCAGAGTACAAGTAAAGCATACACAGAATTTTTGTGCCATAGTGATCTTTGTGTTGTGTCCGTGTGATAGGTAAGAACAGTGGAAGGAATGGCTTTACTTCTTAGAATAATGAAAGTGGCTCTGCACTACAATATGATAAAATACAAAGCCTAGTCTATTAAGTTCCTAATTTTTATTTCATTTATATCAGTTCAGTGAAAAAAATAGGAATAAGAACATCTTTATATGACTTTTTAGTTTAATAATGTGTACATTGTTTTATACTTGATTTATATATGAAATTGATAGTCAGCAATCATGAGTAAATCAATGACACTCCTATTAACAGTAGAGAGGGAGCATTTATGACCCATGAGTAGAGAACACTTGAAAGTTTCTCTTCTTTGTCTCCGTCTTTATATAGGATCTTACAGCCTTGTTATCGGGTTCAGAAGTGGACTCATCTCCATCTGAGTATATAGAATCAGTTCATTTCTGCCAGTACAATTATTGTCAAATTTTCCCCAAATCCAATTAAGATTACAATTAGAGTTAATACTTTTATTATTTTCTATATGTACCAACATGTGCTTAAGGATTTGAATAAATTTTCTTTTCATTAATCACTGTAAAGTGGGTATTACCTTTATCCATGTGTCACAAATAGAAAAATAGATTTAAAGAAGAAAAATAACTTTCCAAAGCTCACACAAGATTAGGTAAAGAAGTCATATCTCAAACTTATATATTCCTGAGGTTGGTTTCTTAACAGCTAAGAAATAGGTATGTACTTAATAAGAATGGATTGATGTTTGGACTACAAAATTCCTGCTGTGGTGACAAGAGAACAGTAGAATCATAGCTGGAAGGACATTTAGCAATGATTGTCATTCCCAATCTATGTTTGAGGAGACCATTCACAGATACTGTTCAGATGGAGAGTATTTGGAGGACCCTGACCTGCAGCTACATATGAGTTTAGCTTTAAGCTCTGATAAATAGCCCAGACATCTCAGAAAAGATAGAGTGCACCTAGACCACTTGCTCAGACCCACACTATCATTAACTCTTGACTTCCCAATTACATCACTGAAGGTATCATCATTTTTAAAAGAATGGCCAGAGTCTTAAGGAGCCTAGATTCTGTTGCTGTCAGCTTTGAACTCCTGTATATGGCAGAATATATGGATTCCCTTATGGGAAAGCTCAGCTGACCATTTAATTACCGATGCAGTCCAGCCAAGTATTCTTATTATCTCATGAAATCAACATGTTTCAGAGAACAAAGTTGTCCTTTGTGATTTTCATATAATACATTCAAACAGGTATGCATGTGAAAAAGCCTTGGAAAAAAAAGAAAATTGGGCTATTACAAGTTGAAAGTTTGCTTTGGAGAGATCGCTACCGCAAAATTATCATGGTCACAGGAGTTGAGGGGAAGTCTGTGTATTCATTTGTAAGTATATTATCACCTGATTTTTATCCATCGTGAGTTTACTGTCTGTCAATGATGGCTTCACTAAGTCATTTTCAATGTTAGTTATAGCTATTATGTTACTATTAAATTATTTTACAAAAGCATAATTTTATATATCTATATATCTACAAGTATAGATATATAGATATGTATAATCTGATTCAGGATTAGGAAACTTTCAATGGAAGAAAGTTTATGGAGAAATTATTTCTTGCAATACACATTCAGATCATTTGTGGTTCTGTGGCAAACACAGACCCTTTGTTATTAAACACATCAAAGCCTTGCTTCCAGGGAGGATAATCTTCTTAGTAGTTTCCTCTTTGAGTCAAATTTTGAATGCTTTTCTCATGAAAAGTAATTAATGGAAATTAATAAAAAGAAGATTATTCACTCTCTCTCCCCCCTCATCACCCTTCCAACCAGTACTCATGCTTCAGGAAAATAAAACTTTGGTAAAAGAATAAATAAGCAATTTTTATTTGGCATGTTACTCTGTGATTCATAGATACACATTTGTAATGTTAAATATTCATAGCATTTACCCAACGAGTCACATTTTCCCATCAGTTTCATTTTTTCCTGCATTCCACAAAGAGCCTTGACATTAAATTTCTGATTCAAAAAGAAGTAACTACTCCAAAAATATGCAAACCATCTACATTTTGCTTGCACTCTATTCAGTGACTTACATAAATATGCAAGATCCACGGAAAGAGGATAAAATAAAGTGCTTGGCATTCTCGTTGGTGCCCTCAGCATTCCTTCTGGGACGTGACCACCTGGGCCCCACAGTTCGTTACTTCAGGCTACTGCTGCCCGAGGAGAAGGTGTCAGGGAGATAACAAAAGTGTACTGTGGGAACCCCTCTGCATTTGATTGTCAAGGGGGCACAACATAGGAATGTCACTACTTATGCCTGGCATGAATTAAGGGTTTTTAAGAAAGAAGACTATTTCTCTCAGAGGCAAGTATCCAAAGATATTCCAACACCCTTTAGAGAAATAAAGATTATCATTGCATATTTTACAAAAACCTGCTTTGCTTATAGAATCCTGAATTTTTTTATCATTTGTTAAAATTATCATATACATTTACCCAAAGGCCAATTTCCAAGAATTAAAGCCATTATTTGTTCTCCAGCAAAAATAATGGCCCTGGTTTACTAATTGGTTCTCTCAGCAACAGCATCTGAAGGCTGTCCACAGGCTGCATTTACAGCTCTATTTTTGCATGGTGAGTGTTTTTTCTACACCTTCTCATTATCATGCTAAGGAATATGAGGTATTTTTGTCTAAACCAGTATTTCCCAAAACAGAGACCAATAGAAGGTAATTTCAGGGGATCTAATAATTGTGTTTTCTCAAAATTAGAAATTTATTTCAAATATGTCTAGAAAAATTCAGGATTACATCACATGTAGTAGGTATCTTTATGGAGGATTTCTCAGAGCCTTTCATGAGTTGGTGCTTTACAAAGCTTCAAGAAGGAAATGCCATCTCATTCTTTTTTTGTTCATTTGGAAACCCTTTGACAAGGCATTTTTACGTTTCAGTCCAGCCAGGTACTGGGCTTAACAGCTTGGCTGAATACTCTAGAACCAATTTTCATTCTTGACTCAGGTGTACACAAAGAGACACAGTGTGTCTCCCTTTTCTATGTGATAGTATGGACAACCAGAGGGTATTTCAATAGGACAGTGTCCTAAAAAGTGTCTGTCGTCATACCAATCACTTGTTAGAAAGAGGTTAACATTATACATTGTAAAAATATATAAAAGTTAATATTGCTTTATCAATGGGGGGAGGCTTGAGTGTAGGAGGGGGGTGGGCAGGGCAGAAGAAAGTAATGGGGAGAAATGGGGAAACTGTAATTGAACAACAATAAAAAAAATTTTAAAAAGCAAAGTGTTTTAGAATTTGCATCAGTATGTGGCACATGTGTCTGAAATATAATTTTTCTGCCTCCTAAATTGAGCCAGATCCCCAATTATGCTGAGTCATGTGTTTGTTTTAGTCCTCAGGTAAGGATATATTTATTGATTTAGGGAGAAACGAAGGGAGAAAGAGAGACAGAGACATCGATGTGAAAGACAAATGATTGATTGCCTCCCATACACACCTCAACTGGTGATAAACTTGAGGGTCATGTTTTGATGCCAAAAGCCAAGGAGGATCTGTTCAGAGAAGTATGAGAACTCTGCTAGGTAATGAGAGCACTGTTCTCTCTCTTACTCTTTCGTACAGAACACCAATGTCTATATTAAAGAAAGATGAATGCATGGTGTTAGTATTTGGCAGATAATCACCAACAGGATAAATAAATAAACAGCATAACACCCACTTTGTCAAGAGAATTCAAAGGAAAGAAAATTAATTTGGTTATTCAAGTGGTTGCTTTGTTAAATTACTTACAACAACTGGCTTAACTCATTATTTTATTAAAGGGTTTTTCTTGGTCAAATTGACTGTATTCATAGGGTGTTTTGTTTTCAGACTAAAGAACCTAATAGACACAAATACCTTCAAAAAACTGAACAGTTACAACAATCGCTAGCCAGTTCCTACTCAGAGTACCACTGTGAAGGTCCTGAATTTGATAGCTTTTTACAACTGCTAGTCTACTGGGGAGACACAGAGAAGAATAGGGTCACTAGTCGAGGAATCTAAAAACCCAAGAAAGTCAAATGCTTTATTGATAGTTGACAGATACTATGACTTCACTGAGTCCAGTTGAAAAATAGTTGATAAGAGTGAAAATATCATCCTTAACTAATTTGCTAACATCTTTTAAGGGCCTGTCAAGTACACAGAATTGGATGATTCCTAGTGTCCATCCATGACAGATCTTTGTTGGGCCATGTTTGGTGCGATTCGTGTGTGTGCTTGTCTGTTTTCATAATATATTGAAGACCTGAGACCCACCACTCTACACTGAAACTAAACACTAGAAGTGACTTATCTATGTGTGGTCTTCCTTCACTTATCCTCCTCTCTCACTTCACCCAATTTTATGTAAATGCATTAGCACAAGTGCGGCCTCCAACATGACATACACACAATTATTGTGTAACTTGTTTATGGAGCAGATGTTGCCTTCTATGTTTAAGATATATCTCATCATGTCTATATAGTTTATGCAACCACTTAAAAATATAATTTCCAAGTCCTATCAATTACCTTGTCATTCTCAGTCTATATGTTTAGTAGTGTCCACTGGCAGCTAGTCATGATATCACCTACTTCTAGAAAGTACTACACAATTTGCAAATCACTTACAGAATTATCTCTCATAATTTTTGACCAATTTTCTATAAGGTAAGCATGAGTCATGCATGCCACAGGAGGGATTAATTATGTCAGAAACAGAACTTTAGTGCAATTGTGTTTTTTCCATGACATGGAACCTGACATACGGCTATATTCCAGCTGAATTAGTTGGGCTAATAATGCTCCTACACAGAATCACAGGACTATTTCTTTTCATTAGTTGACCTCTGTGGTAGTTAATGGGACACCTATTTTGTATTTGTCCAGACTAGAACAACTGCAAGCTAAATCAAAGGTAATTTTGGCCTTCGTTTCTCTTCTGTTCTGAAATACTTGTGTAATTATGGAAAGACTTTTAAAGGAGCCCCAAACCTGTTGGCAGTGAGCTCGTGTTTTCAAAGTTAAACAAGTGCTTATCCCTGCTTCCCCTGCAGCTGTCTTCTCTGGGGTTGTGTTGTTCTGCCTACTTGATTAGAGGCTTTAAAAAATTAAAGGAAAGAGTCTAGTTGAGGAGTAACCTTGAAGGGTCTGATGTCTTGAATTCAGGTAATTTATCAGCCTTCCTCTTATATGTATTATTTAATACTGAGATAGTTTGAGGTTCAATAAAACCACAAGAATTTCGCCTGGTGGAAATGAGAGGAAGTGTATTGAATTAATAAACAATATATGGATTATGAACTCTTCTTAACCTCAATTTTATTCTTCTCTAGTCCCCATAATTAGAACAAGTCTAACAAAGTGTTACCTAGTAGTTGTCTTTAAGTGAATTTTCTTAGTTAACAGCTAATAGTGATTTGTAATTAGCAAATAATTTAAATGTAAATAGATTCTTTTACACTGCCTACCAATGCTTGAAAACAATTTGTTCTCTTAAATGGCTTAGAAATTACCCAGGCATTCTTGATGCTACTGTTAATTTGCCTGGTGAAAATTCTATATAAGGAGTACAAAGAGAACTTCAGTTCTAACTCTACCTGAATTTTGACATATTTCAAAACAGTGGTTCAAATTTAACTGGCCATTGGTGTAGAAGTCAATACAGGGGAAAAAGTTGTATTCTGGGAGAGACTTTAGGAAGTGCCTCAATAAGTCACTTCGTGCCTCAGGAAAGTACTTAGACCTCATCACTTCATCAGTCTTCTTTACAATGTCCTATGAGAGTGTGCCCAAATTGGAGATTGAAGAGACTGGAGAAAGGGAAACACATTCAGAAATTATTCATCTGCATGGGGAAAATGAGAAAAGGGTCTGGGTGGGAGCCATCAAGGGAGCAAAGTAAGGCAGTAACATTGAGTATGTAACATTGGGTGTGTAAAGGTATGGAGACATAGAAAGATTTCAAAAAGGAGATGAATGGATGAATGGAATTTTCTAAAAAAGAGAAGTGGAAGATAATTCCTTGCTTTGGAACTAATTTATCATTTGTCAAATTCTTGCCAATCATCACAAAGGGGACTGAAATAGAAATTAAACATTGCTCATCTTTAATATTGTCATGCACCTGGAAAAAGAATTCAGTGTGTTTCTTACCGATGACTTTACCTTGTTAATTTTATAGACAAAATCTGAACCCTGAAGCACTAATATTATAATTCGTTTATAAATGAAGTTCTCACTTTCTTTTCCAAACTTTGTCTTATTTTGATATGCACCTCACAGGACTTAAAATGCACTCACATAAGATTGATTTTTCTAAAGCCAAGTAGATATTCTCCTTGCTTCATTATGGAGAGACAGAACCACCTATTCACTAGGATTTGTGGGCAGAGACAGGCTGGAAAACCTCTGGTCCAACTAACATAGACTTGTCTACATGTGGTTTTATTCAGTTTGAATAAGTGAAATGCATTTCCATTCCTGCGACCCTGTTTCTCTGGTGAACTTTTACTCAACATTCTAGACACAATATTAATACTATTAATACTTTACCACTGCAAACTTTCCTACCAGCTGTACATAATGGAATATCCCCTTGTTATCATTTTCCTGGCACTAGCTATGTGTCATTTTTTTTAATATAGTAGATTTACATGATTTACACAATTAAGTGATTACATCCTTCTCACTCCTATTTAGCATTCAAGCAGACATTACATTGAAAAGTTAAATATTTTGTTGATTGTCATCTAGAACTTTTTATTTTAATATTTAGATAGTGAAATTATCAATCATTTTCTTTATGGTTTTTGGACTCCAAGTCATTGTTTAAAACTCTGGTCCTTTGTAAGCCAAGTTTATAACAAATTATTCCTTGTTTTCTTCTAGTAATTTTACTCCTCATTTTTCTTTTAAATATTTGATTCATTGGGAATTCATCCAGGTCTGTGTCATGAATCTGGTCATTAATCATTTTTTATTACTTTGTTTTCATCTTTTCCACACCGATTCAAGATGCTTTTTGTATTTTATAAAAATGAACCTGGATGCATCAGGGAATATTTCCGGACTTGCTGGTTCACTGATATGTCTGATCCAGGCATCATTATCCTGCCCATTTAGTTATTAATGATTTGTGTTATTTTTTAATATTCTATAAACCTGGACTTTATGTACCAGTCGCTTCTTTTTCAGTGATTCCTAAAAATTCTTAAACATCTCGCTAGCTAATTTGCTAGCTTAAAATACTTTAACAGTATTGTTAAAATACTTTAACAGTATTTTACTAGAATCACATTAATTTCAAAATAAACTTACGGAGACCTGATATACATTACCATGTTGCCAAGACTAGAACATAGCGTGCCTTCTCATGATTCAAGTCTCTTTTGTGCTCCTTGTGTAGGTCTTGCATTCTTTTTCCATTTATTCTTAAGAATTTTATGGTCTTTATTGCAACTATAAATGGGGTCTATTTCTTGATTATAGCATTTAATTGAGTGCCAGTTCTCTAAAAGAACTACTAATTTAATTTACTAAAATGTATATCCTGACTTATTAAGGCTATGCATGTAGCTTTATTCTCATAGTAATTTCAAATACCCTGGAGTCTGGTACCTCTAGCACAAAGCTTAGTATTTGTGCTGATACTGGTAGTTTGGCTTGTTCCTGACTTTAATGTGACTGTATCTAATGCTTTCTGTCAAGTGTAAAGCTGGCTTTTAATGATGAGATGGAAATATTTTAAGAAATAGTTGTTTTGGAACCAAAAATATTTTGTTGAAATTTTTTAAATTTTCTTTCATATACAGAGATGATAAGTTTTTTTCTGAGATCTATTAATATGATAAAATAGTTTGGAAGTTTTACTTCTCTTCCTGTTTTCTACACCAGGTTAAATGGCACTGGCGTCATCTGCTCTTAAAAATTTTCGAACTGGAATTCAAAATGAAACTATACTGGTTGGATATTTGTGAGTCTAGCTTCTTGACAAGTTTCCCCATCCTCTTCAGAAATCTTCTATGGAAGTTGTTCTACTTACAACTTCTGAGATTGTCCATTTTAATAAGATTTTTACATAATTGTGAAAGGTTTACCAAAAAATGGCAATGGATTGCTTCTTAAGTGCCTTTAGACTTGATGGTTATTTCTATGCAGAGATTCTTATGTGGTTGATGGGCAGTTTTACAACTTCTACTCCCAACCCTACAATCCATCACCACCTGTTTATTCATTGACTAAGTCAGCTGATGATGGCTTTCTTTTAATTATTACAAACTCATTCATTAACTAATTTTCTGTTTCTAATTTACTTTCATCTACATTTATCTATTTATTCCTTCTGTTTATCTTTTTTCATTATTTCATTTAAATATATCGTTTTTAATTTTTTATTCAAATGTTTATTAATTTATTTTAATTGGTGTATTTGATGCTATATATTTAAAAATATTTCATTTAATGTTTATTGTATTTTTTCCATTACCATTTAGTTCCCTCATACCCCCTTCTCCCTAGCTATAACCACACTGTTGTCCATTTTCCTTTGAGTGTGGTCTTTGCCTATATGTCATAGGTTCATTTTACTTTGTTTTTGTTTTTAATTTTATTTTTTGATTACAGTTTGCATTAAGCAAATTTTTTTCATTAGTTTCAGGTATATAGCACAGAAGATAGACATTCATATAGGTTACAAGCAATCCTTTCAATAATTTAAGTGCCCACCTGGCACCACAGATAGTTATTATAATATTATTAACTATATTCCCTATGCTTTACCTCATACCCTTATACCCATTTTCTAACTACCAATTTAATTCTTAACCCCACCACCTTTCTGCACTCTGTCCCCAATGCTCCTCCCCTCTGGCTTCCATCAGATTTTCTCTGTATCTGTAACTCTATTTCTATTTTGCTTATTTATTTTGTTTTTCAGATACCATATATGTGTAATCATATTGTATTTGTCTTACTCTATATGGCTTATTTCAATTAGCATAACACCCTCTAGGTCCATAGATGCTGTTGCAAATGGTAAGATTTCCTTCTTTCTTATGTCTGAATAATACATTCCATTGTATATATGTATCACAGCTTTTTTAGCCACTCATCTATTAATTGACAGTTCCTTTTTCCCCATATCTTAGCTATTATAAATAATACTGCAATAAACATGGCAAGGGTATATATTTTTTGTAATTAGAGTTTTGGGGTTTATTTTGGATATGTTCCCAGAAGTGGATCCCTGGGTCATACTGGTAGTTCCATTGTCATAGGTCCTGATACGTACTTCTTTCATTATTATTTCCTCAATTATCTGCATATTAATCTTGAATTTCCTTTCAATCAAGTTGTTTAAAAGAGAATGTTTTAATTTTCCCATGAGTAGATTAATTTTTAATGTTTCACTATTAATTTTTAGTTGTGTTGCATTGTGGTTGGGAGTATGTTGCTATTATGGACTGAACATATCCAAACTCCGTATGTTGAAGCTCTTAACTCCCATATGTTGAAGCTCTTAACTCCCAATGTGATGGTGTTTAAGATGGGGCCTTTGATATGTATTTAGGTTTAGATGAAGTCATGAAGTGTGTCCGAATTATAGGATTAGTTCCCTTATAAAGCAAAATCAAAGAGCTTGCTCTTTCTCTGTCCCCCATATGGAGAAAAAAAGAAAAGGCAGCAATCTGAAAACCTAAAAGAGGGCTTTCACCAGGAACAAAATTGGCTGGCATCTTGAGGTTGGACTTCCCAAACTCTCGAACTATGAGACATGAATATGTGTTGTGTACGTCGCTCACCCAATCGATGGTGTTTTATTATAGACATCACTGACTAACACAGTTGATCTCCATAGTTTTGAAATATTTAAGATTTTCCATATGACATATTGCATGGTAAACTTTATGATGGTTCCATGGCAACCTGAATGTGCATTCCATATGTCAGAGTACAGAATGTAATATAATGATAATAATTTAATATTGTATTCTATAATAATACACTTTAATTTAATAAGAATCTTATTAATTACATGATATAAACCTTCTACACCCTAACTTGTCTATTCGACCTGACATGTACTAAGAGAAGTGAATTAAGATTTTTTAATTTCTGTGTTTCTGTCCCTTTTTCCTTGTGTCCCCTGTGTTTTCTGCTTCATGGCCTTGACTGCTATGCTGTTCCTATTAATTCTAATAACCTGCCTATGCATTCTTTGTTTGAATAATTAAATTTATTGGGGTGATGTTAATTAATAAGAAATTTTTTAAATAGACAGTCAAATTACCAGTGAATAAAAAAAATTATTTTCTTTCTCTCTAATATGTTTGTCTTTATTTGTATGTATTTATTTATATGTATTTATTTGCCTTTTGCTCTTCAATGACAATTCCCTAGAAAAAAAGAGGTAACTCTGGGCTCTATGGCCTTTGCCATGACTTTAAAGGAAATGTTTCTACCATGTCCTTATTATAAGCCATATGTACACAGTTGTTGCAAGATGTTCTATATGAGATTAAAGAAATTTTTTTCCTTGCTTGATAAAATTTTTATGCAAAATGGATATTACATTTTATTAAACATATTTTCCTTATATTGCTCTGATTGTGTGGTTTTCATAATAAATCTGAATATATATATGATATAGGTATACTAATATAGATGTATACCTGCCCTTTTATAATTATTTCTCTATTTTTCTAAACTTACCTCTTACTTCCATAGGCATTTTTGGTTGCTTTATTTTTATTGTTTGTTGTTTTCTATATCATTCTTCACCACAGATTTTTATTCCTTGATTGTTTTTCTTACTTTTCTAGAGAAGAGCTTTAACATATTCCTAATAAAAAGATATGCAAGGAGTCATTGTATATCTAAGAGTGCCTTTACTATCACATTTGACTAACATTTTGTCTAGGTACATAATTTTAACTTGAAAATAATTTCCCCCAGGCTCTCAATTACCATCTTTGCAATTATAAATATGAGAAAGCTGAAAGCAGAAAATTTAAGGAATTTGCACAAAGTTAAGCAGAGCAAGCTGCATGGCTAGGATCTATCCTTGGGCAGGCTGATGCTTGAAATTACAGTCATAATAATACACTAAATAAGACAAGGGTAATCATATGTCAGCCAATGCCTGAGAATTCCATGACAGATAGACCTGTGTCTTACTTATTTCGAATCTGTCCATTTCACAAATTATCTAACCTGTCCCAACTTCATGGCCCTGAGACAACATTAAAATGATCAAAACTCTCATCACTTTTGGACCCCCAAACTCCATCTGCATTCCATATTTTACTATTCTGTGTTTTCTCAGACATCCTCTGCCAAGGTCATTCTTGGCTACAGATCATCTCTCCTGATTCACACTTGATTGCATTTGTCTCTACTTGCTATTGAAAAATTGTCAACAGGAAAAGTCCTCTAGCAATTGTTAAACTCCACCATTCATAGCTACATAGATATTTGAATTGTCAGATAGATTCCCAGTAGCCATTTTAGTATGTTAAATACAAGAGATCATTAATGAGGATATGTTGAGTTGAAATATGAAAAACTCAGAAAAAAAAGAGAGAGAAAAGAGGCATTGTATTATAGAACATTAGCACTAAAGTTTTTCACTGACATCATCCTCGAGATTAGAATATACTTAACTATGTAATATAAAATTAACAAAAGCATGTTGCACAGAACAATCTTCAGAGATGACAAAAATAATATTAGGTATTAAATTGGGCTACAAAAGAGGTATAAGACTTTTCTGAGTGTATCTGGCTTTTTTCATTGTTTATATTTTATTCTTCTCTGTATTAATCTGTGTACTTTCATTTCTTCTGAATTTTCTGAATTCTTGTTCATACTATTTGGAAAGCTATTTTCCTACATTTCATTTTGACATATGATTGATTTGTAAATTCAAGGGCAACTAAAAGAGTTTACATCTATCCCAACTTCTAAAATCTTGAATTTTGGCTTTATGTAGTTAATTGCTGCCTTGTGTCAAATAGTTTTCTCACTTCTATTGACATTAATTTTTTTAAAAAATTATTTAACAAGGTAGACTTCACAACTTAAGTGGATGCCTATTAACCTAAAATCTAAACTGACTTTTAAATGCAAGTCATTGCTATCAAATTAGTGTTCTCTACAGATTGAGTAGATAGCTGTCAACACAATGGAACCTAAGCATCAATTTTAAACAATTTATTTTTTAAGCTTATAATATTAGTTTGATTGTGATTACAGATCACAAATTTATGTAAATCGTGTCAATTACTAAGGAGTTAGATGAATTTTATATATTACTATATTTAAATCATCTTCATAATTAACATTTAATTTATATCCAATCTTTCCCTTTCCATCTACTGAATGTATTTCTTTGAGTTTGTCACACAGAATTTAAGCAATTTTCCTGCCAATTAAATGACATTCTATTTTTCTGAGTGAATTGACTGCTGGGAAAATGCGCCCTGGAGACCAAAGGCCTGTTTATTAATAAAAAGAGCTTCTTCCCCACACACAGACACATAGAGTCGCGTCACCATGTTTTCCCTAGACCATGGCTCATAGTTTTTCTGAGGCAAGTGCTGAGATGTCAACAAAGCCCAGTTTTATAGTTGTTAAGACACTAACAAAGGAGACACTTATTCCATCATTTCTGGTGAAAATCCTACTCAGACTCAAGGTTCATCAATTCAGTGTATAGAAGTGTCTGCAAAACAGCAAAAAAAAAGGATATATGCATTTGGGAGACCTTTCCTATTAGAAATAAACTAAGACTTTGAACTAAAAGTAAAAATGTTAATGCGAAAACTCCACATGAATACTGATAAAATATATTAGATGCCCTTTGACTCTTACAGTTATTGTTCTCATTTTTTCCCTGTGTCATTTCCTTTTTAATCTATTTGGAATTATTCTACTTGAATAATAATTCTATAGTAAGTTCATTATCTTTAATTATATTACCTTAATGTGCAAATTCAATCTTTTTTTTACTTCCACTAAAAGAGCAAATATGTGACCAGAGATTAATAGTAGAAAATTGGCTTTACATGAAATAAAGACCAGATGAAAGGTCAGTAAAAGGTTTGCATGGCATACAGACATCAGTTCTTGATGTCATATTCAAACACTGAACTTACACATATGCACACTGACAATGTACTTGAAGACACTGGAGATAACTTTATTGAGAGAATTACCAATTATATTCTTTAAAACAAATGTCCATTGAATGTTTTTTGAATAGGACATTTTTCCCATGGGGTAAATTGGCATGTGTACCTTTGTTGTATATCAACCCAAATCCATTTTTTAGCAGATCTACACAGGTTATGGAAGTTGGCCAAGTTTACTCAACTAGCAAGGCATAAGGAAAGGATTTAAACAAGGTTAATGAGGTGACAAATGCTATGAGTTTTCTGTTAATACTGTAAAAATGACCCATAGGGGATAGAAAGTGATATGATAAGAACATTCATCATCACAAAGAACATATTTTATCCTTAACTTATTACTGTATACATCCAGTTAATAAGGTCAAAATTCTCAGATCCATTGTCAAAAAGTTCACATTTTAATTTAGTATAGTATAACTTGAGTATCTTAAGAAATATGCACCAATAGATACAATATCTGTAGTGTTACTTTTATACATATATATTTCTAAATAAATATGTATATAACATTAGTTTCATTATTTGACAGGAAATGGACAATATGAAACTGTAAAGTATCTTTCTCCTTCAATCTCCACCATCAACTTAGTGCTTTTGATATAATAAAAATAGGAATAAAATTTTATGATAAAACTTTTAGTAAATAAGCCTCTTAAGGTATTTCCAGTATTGGAATTTTTTGTTTTCTTCAGAAGCTAATATTCTTTTTACAAGCTTTTACAAATGCTGATTGCATGGCAGAGGCTATCTTAGTTGCTGGGAGTACTGTGGTCATTAAGACAAGTAAGTCCCTGCTCTAGTGCCATTCACTATAGATAGAGAGCTGGATGACAGCTATTGTGGGGGTAGAGGTGAGGGGGTGGAAGGATGAAGCTAAAAGGAGAAAGAACTCATGAACATAGACAACAGTGTGGTGATTGCAAGGGGATGAGGTATAACATAGTTAAATGGTAATGGGGAAAATTAAATAATTTTTTTTTAGAAAAAGAAAGTTTAGACAATGGCCTGACTGGCAAAGAAATAAATGCCTTGGAACATTTTCTCATCATTCAATAGTAACTAGTAAAGGTTTTACTTCTTAATAAAGATTGTTTTGAGGTAGAAGCAAGAGGTTATCTAAGAGAATGATTAGAAAACTTAGATCAATTTAAATGTATTTAAAGTGACCTATTTATCAGGCTCAATATTAAAATCAAGGGAAATTTCTATGTTTCATCCAGAAAATATTCATAAAACAATAATCCTAGATTATTTATGTAACTAAAAATACCTACAGTGCACCAGACTTTTGGCTTAAGAACAGGCCAAATGTTTCAGATATCAGAAAACTTGTGATTCTCATGAAAGTTGATGACAAATCTGGACTCTAGTAAACCTTTTCTAAAAAACATTCTAAGGCAAAATTTCCCATAGCAATAATTGTGACCATCTGGAATCCCATGCCTAGAATTTAAATGAGGTCAAATATTTTCTTTCATTCACATGAATTATTTGACCACTTGAGATAAATACACTTAGTCAAAGAACAGCAAGAAAAAATAGAACAAGGTAAAATACTTATATTTAAATATAGAGGCAAAACCTGGGGAGATGAGCCAAGTTTTATTGTTTTATCTTACTCTTTACGAGTTGCAATTTCCTAATTGCAACTTGTGTAGAGTAGAAGCATCAGTAAACAGACAGATACACAGGCACTTCAAAAGAGGCACAACATAAAAAGATCGTCTGACATAGTTAAGGTAAAGTCTAAAACACAAGGGTCCAAGCAGGTCCAAATATACATGGAATGAGAAAGAAAGAGGAAAATTCCCCATGTGGTAGTCATAACTAAAATTGAATGTTAAGAAAAATGAATTTTATAAAACCAAAGTCAGATTGCTATGGGTCTTGTTAATGTACACAAGGGTATTTTAAGGAGGGAAATTAAGCATTTTAAAAATTTATAAAATAAGCAAAGATAAAATGTTTTACTAACACAATAATAATGTAGTCACAGTCGGTTCACTTCCTTGGATAGTAGTAAGCACTGACACCTCATGAAAGCTTCAAGGAATTGTTGTGAACCTAAAATTGATATAACTTGAGACAAAAAACGTCCTTGATAATTTTATAGTGAATAAAAATACATTAGATTTCCCAAAATGCTGAGTTTATATTCCAAAGAAGTAGTTTTGAGCTCTATCTGATTATGCTTTTAAGTAGATACATGGTGGTGAAATTCCACATTTCTGAGCTTTCTTTTTACTTCTTTTTTGAGAGTAAAACTGACTAGATAATAGTGTGCTTCTATATTATAAAATTCTAGTGTGCTTCTATATTATAAAATTCTTGTGCTTCTATATTATAAAAAATAGAGTTGAAAATTCTTGGTAATCTATAAGGTATTTTTACACAACATTCAGTTTTCTTACATTGGCTTTGGAATAATATAACTGCAAGGCAGATTAGTTGAACATTTCAACAAGCATTTACTGACATCTCCCCGTACCTCTCTCACTCTGCTCATTTTAATGTGATTTAAAAAATTACTTAGATATTTCCACAAGCTATTTTAGAAATATACTGAGTGGTGTTTAGATTATAGCACAAGACTTAAAATTCTTATAGGAAATTATACCTCACTTGAATTCTAAAAAACATGCAGCGATTATTGATTGAGGAAAAGGGAATGACATTTCAGAAAACAAAGTTGTATGAGAAATATAATTTTAGTAATAAACAGCTTGTAGTGTATTTTTTTTAAAAAATGTGTAGTAAAATGTGTAATGGAAGCAGTTACTGTAATTGGAGCGTAACATGCTGAGTGATGTTCCCAATTAGGAAAGATGGTGGGAGTGGGAACAGTTATGATCAATATCAAAAAAGAAGCCATAAATGAGAACCTATGCTTCACATCTGAGTTTCCAATCCTAAATAAGACACACGTTAAAAAGGAGTAGCTATGCCCTGAGTGATGTGGCTCAGTGGGTTGGAGCATTGTCTCATAAACAGAAAGGTTGCAGGTTTGATTCCCAGCCAGGAATTCCCAACCCAGTTCGTGGTTGGGGCATGTGCAAGAAGCAACCAATCAATGTTTCTCGCTCACGTTGATCTTTCTCTTCCTTTACCTTTAAGCATGTCTTTGGGTCAGGAATAATAATAATGAAAATAAAATGAGTAGCTTTGCTGTTCTCTGATTTACACATTGAGCTTTGGTACAAGAATTTCCCCTTCCAAAAGGTTCAGTGGCTCTATGACCAAAGATACAATGAAAAAGCCTCAATGACTAAGTATTGTTTTACTTATGAATATATTTATTGTGGCATTGTATAAAATCAGAAATTCTAATGAAGCAGTAGATCTTAGGAGATAAGTATTATAAATATTTGAAGTATAAGATGGCTATGTGATGTCCATGCAGACTTCATAACAGACTGTAAGATCTGTAAGTCTGAAACTTAGAGGGAAGATTAGAAATAAAGATATATGTTTGGGGGGTGCCAGCATCAAGGGGAAGAAAGCAAGCACAGTGTGAAAACCCCACAGATCAAGGAGTTGAATGAGAAGTGCAATGAACTGAAAACAAAGCACTTAGAAAACCTTAGTGTTCAAAGGCTGGACAGAAGGAGATCCGAAGAACAGCTGGAAGAAATGTCGAAGATACAGAGAAAAAACAGAGGAAGTGGTGCATTTGAAGCCATTAAGGAGAGAATTTCAAGATACAATAAATGGTCAGCAGTATCAAGTAAAATACACAAGAAATTTATGAATTGGAGAGTATGTGTTAGGTCTGGTGGCATGGAGGCAACTGGGCCAAGAGAGTTAAATGCTGTGATAAGAAAGCCAACTGCAGTATGTTAAAAAATATATGAGAATCAGAATTGATTAAAAACAAAGGAATAATACCAAATGTTGCTTACTAGAAGCACATACAGGGGTGGGCAAAAGTAGATTTACAATTTTGAGTACATGAAACACAGAGTTTATTCTTACATTTTTATTTTTGAATTATTATATTATTTGTCTTACTGTTATAGAACTACTTCTATATAAAATATAAGAAATGCTGAAGCTAAAATGAAGGAAAAAAACAAACCTATAAAAACTAACTTAAGGGAAACCAGTGTGGGCATATAATATTAATGTCATACAAAATGGATTTAAAGCAAACAGCCTTATTTCAAAGAGACTTCATAATTTAAAAAAAGGTTTAAAATAACAAGAAATATATAGCAATTCTAAATGTTATGTACCATATCGCATAGTTTAAAAAACGTAAGACAAAAACTGACCTGAACAGAATCCTGCACTCACAATTGAAAATATACTTACATGGAGCATCACGGCACTGGTTCCCATACTGGGCCATTAGGGAACTCTCAACAGTTGTCAAGGATTGAAATCAAATAGTTATGCTCTCTGATCACAGTGGATTTAGTTACAAATAAATATCATTAAAATAATTTTTAAAATCCCAAGTATCTAAAAATAAAATGATACAATTTTGAATCAGCTATGTGTCAATGAAGTCATAATGAAAACTAGAAATTATTTTGAACTATAAATGACAATGACCTTTCAATGTAAGATGTAACATTGGAAAGTGTAAGATGTAACATCCTATAATCACTAAAGCAGTGATTATAGGACACTCTAGCTTTAAAATCATGTGATTGAAAATAGAGAGAGGCAGAAAACCAATTAAATAAGCATCCATCACAAGAATTCATAAAAATGTACAGTTAATGTAGGAGACTGTTCTGCGTGGCTTGGGCCCAGCTCCCACTTGGAGATGCATAGGACCCACACCCACAAATAGGTTCTCTGGTGGGGAATTAGGCCTGCAATGTACCTAGGCCGCTTTGAGACTTGCTTTTGCTAAAACTCCCTCACCCTGAACTGAGACAACAAGTGCTTACTGTAACTTTCTAAAATCCAAGCTAAAACTCCCCAGTGTGGAGTATAATGGTTCAACCACTTTTCTCTTTTCATTTGCAAATAACCTTCTTCTGTGATGTGATTAGCAGCAAGGCTCCTTTTCTATAAAAGGTAACCACCTAAAGCCAACCTGTGCATAGTAAATGAGGACCATCATATAATGTGCGGAGAAACCTAATAAAGGCCTGTCACAGCAAGGGTTGTGGCTTTTGCTCCCCTTGAGAGTTAAGCCACTTGTCCTTTTCCTCCAGAGGACTCAGTAGTCCATGTGAAGTTCTCCCCACCATCCATATTGTCTTGGATCCCACAAGCCAGAGTCCACATTAGGTTAAATTGAAAAAACAGAAAAATTTAGGAAATATGAAAAAGCAGGTATAATAAAATAGTTTTTAAAACACAATGTAGAGAAACAACCAAGCATTAGGTTGTCTAAAAAATTAATTAAAATTGGTAACCCCCTGGTGTGACAACAGTGTATCTGTCTGTGTGTGTGTATGTCTACACGCATGCACATGTGCAGGAGGATGTACAAATGAACAATGTCAAATTAGAGTGACATCACCAGAGAATATACAGCTTCTAAACATCACAATAAGATATAATGAAAATTCTGTCAATAAATTTAAATATTTAGATGAAATGGAAGAGGCCTTGAAAAAACTTCTCAAATGGAAACATAAAGAAAGAGAAAATCTGGATAACTATTTTAGAAGGTTGGCCTTTATTTACAAAACTTTTCCAAAAGAAAACTCTTGGTACAGTTTCTACAATGAAGTCTAGTAAATATTTATACAAAAATTAACACTAAAACTGCACAAACTCTTTTAAAAAACTATTCTCATTTTGTCTGGAATCCAACATAGCCTTTAAACAAAAAACTGCCAATGATATTATGGCACAGATGATAGGATATCTTACTATCATAGATGAAATAATCACAAACAGAACATTAACAAATAAAATTCAGCAATAAAGAAGGATATATATGCCATGATGAATTTGGGCTTATTTCAGAAATGCAAATAAGGCAACATTTAAAAATCAGTTGATGGAGTTCATCAGAATGATAAAATAAAAGAGGGACATTCTCATGTTAACAAATAGAGAAAAAGTGATCTGGTAAAATTCAATACCCATGGAAGAACTCTTAGCCAACTAGGAAAACACTGTCAACACAGAACATTGTCAGGATGTGGTGACATGGCAACTCCTAGTCACCGGAAAAATATAAATTGCAAAACCACTTCTAAAAAATCTTCAAGTTTCTACTAACTTTAAAGAGAAATATATATCTAGTGAATTCTATCCACAAAAATCCTATGAAAAACACTGTATTAACAGTAAAATACTTACATTTTTTATCTCTGAGATTGGAAATGAGAAAAAAATGTCCAGTATCACCTATTTATTCAATATTGTCTATCTGACTTTATAGAGTCAAAAGAAGCAATAACACTACCTTTATTTGCATTAGTAGATGATATGACTGCATTAGTAGATAATTACAAAAACTCTACATATAAATAATAAAAATAACTGTAGTTATAATTATAGTGTAGCAAAGTTTCTGGATGCAAGTTTGTTATACAAAACTCAATTTATTTTGTATATACTAGCAACAAGCAAATTTTTAAAAAGCTAATAAAATGGTATAGTTTATAAAAGTACCAATATTATCCAATGCACAGAAATAAACCTGACAAAATATGTAAAAGACCTTTATACAAAAACTAAGACTTCATTGAAAGGAATCAATGAATATATAAGTCAATGGACATAATGCCCATATCATTAATTAGGAAGCTCAACATTATAACAATGTCATTTATTTACAAATTGATTTAAATATTCAATGTAATTCCAATAATATTCCAGAAATATTTTAATGTGTTAAAATTGGCAAATTATTCTAAAATGTGTATTAAAAATTAAAGTGTCAAAAGTGTGTGATACATTCTGAAAGAAGAAGAATCATATGGGAAAATTTTTTGTACAAGGTATCAAGACTTGGTATAATGTTACACTAATCAAATAGTGTGGTATTGGTGCAGGATAAATAAGTAGAAAATGGAACAAAAATGATTAGCCTAGAAAAAAATCAAAGGTACAAGCATGCCCTTAATTGATAACAATATTATCATTGTAAAGAATTTGGGATTTTATGGTGCTGGGCAAATTAAATACTTACATTTTAAAAAATAAATCATGATCTGGAGAGCGTTGTGCTAAGCAAAATAAACCAGGCAGTGAAAGACAAAATGATCTCACCTGTAAGTAGAACCTAATCGCCAAGCAAACAAGCAAGCAAAATATAACCAGAGGCATTGAAATTAAGAATAAACTTACAGTAATCAGAGGGGAGATGGGAGGGCAAAGGGGGGAAAAGGAGGAAGGGTTGTCAAGGAACATGTGTAAAGGACACATGGACAAAGCCAAAGGAGTGTAGGAGGAAGATGGAGACAATTGTACTTGAACAACAATTTTTAAAATTCAAAAAGAAAAAATTTTAAAAATAAAAACAAAAACAAAACAAATAATGTAACTTAAATAAAAGATGAGAACCTGTCCAAAATAAAATCAATTCCAAGTGTATCTAAGGTCTAAATGTCAAATTTAAAATCAAGTTTCAGAAAGTAGCAAAGGACAATAAAATTTTAACGTTGAGCTCTACTATTTTTCTTTGAAGACGAAATGCAGATAAGTACATCTGATGGAATCTGACAAAGATTATTATGGAATTTTGTGCAAATTACCCTAAGAAACTTTTACAAATGACTATATGGTTAGAAACTATGATTATTATGATTGCTTGAATTTACTAAGTCATCATATCCAACCATACTTTATTTTTTTAAATATTATTCAAGGGTCAATTTATTAAAATGTTAGTGAGAAAGTGGTATTTTTAATTGATTTCTATTGAACAATTTAATGATAAAATCATATGGCTTTTGTGGTTTAGAAATTTTTCCACTCCTACAGCTTGCACAGCATTTAATTGGCACTTAACCTAAAATAGAAAGTACCAAAAATTAAGTAGGCATTAATTAGCAACGCAAAATGTGAACTAGCCTTAAAAAGTTAATTATCAAATTGGTATAACTATCTGTCAGCAGATTCCCATAAGCATCCTGTTAAAGCGGTTTCATTTTTTAAAATGTAATATGTTTCTTAGGATGTGATTACACATACAATATATAGTTGTAATTTTGAGTTAATTGCATAGTAGCTAGATTAACTTTTACATCATTACACTTTAATCAGTGTTTTTCATGATTAACGTTCATTTACATTTAAAGCTTCCAAGCCTTTTCTTCCATTGTTTCCACTCTTCCCTTCTTAATGGAGGAACTCACTTCACATATCACTACATTAAAGCTCTCTGAGGACAAACTTTGGCAATGCCTCACTTCAGGTATCACAAAAATGTTCATGTAAAACTATGATAGTGATAGTATCTTTGCCACAATGTAATACTAATGACTGCAATTATCTTAACATATAGAGGAGAAGGGTAGAAATTACCTGGGGAAATTGCATAGCTAATAAGCAAAGAAGTTAATGCTCTATATCACTTAGACTTTAGTTTTATTAAAACTGTAACTTTCAGAGGAAAAGAAAGATATTTCTTCTCTCTTACATGTAGCTTGAACAACATGAAACACATCAGAATCTTTGAAAATAATCATATTTTTTACTAGCATATCATAAATAATACATTTGACAATAAGTTAAGAAAAAATACCTCTTTCAGTAATAATTCTGAAGAATGCTGTTACTGATTTGAACCAACCATTGAAGGTATAGGGCCTTTTCTTCCCAAATTTGTTTTTCATTAATATAAAAAAGATAAGTAAAATAATTTCATGACTATATATAATACAATGGTACACTCAGAACTCGTGACACATGCCTAAACTGACGAGTACCGAACAACGAAGCATTTCTTTTGCAGAGCGGTGTCCCAACTCTAAGATCTAGCAACCGCAACGAGTCCGGAGCAAGCGCCAAGTGCTGAAACATATTTTTATCGTCAAAATGCATCAAGTATATGGTTTGACAATTTCTAAAACCAATGAGTACCGAGACATGACTGCACATGCAATGACAAAAGGAACATCCAATTATATCACAATTATCTTTAAATATCTGGGGTGCTCCACCCAATGCAACTCTCAAATTTTCCTGTCATAGTTGTTATTTTCAACCAGTGTTTTAGTTTCATTATATAATTGTTTGGTTATATTTACCATTTTATTGTTTTCATTCTTTCTTACATCACAGGCTGCCCATATTCTATTTTTATTTTATTTTTATTTTTTTGTGTGTGCGCCATGAGACATTAGGATCTTTTGGTAGTTATCTCCTGTGAAATTCAGCTGTTAGCTTGATTACTGCTTAAGTAATCTGCCATTTTAACGTTTATTTTTAAGAACTTCTCTTTTTCTTTAGTATTCTATAATTATGTGGCATTTGAAAATCCACCAGTCCTTTCATTGATGCCTCTGTAGTCATTTCAGTTCCCAAAGCTTGCCCTCAAGGAGATTCTTTAGGAAAGACAGGAAGAACACTATTCCCTTAGTTCTTGTATATTCGTATTGGTCTATCTATGGCCCTGGGAACTGAAGATTATTTTGGCTGGACATAAAATCCTAGTTCATATTCTCTTGAGTATCTTAAATTTGTTACTCCTTTGACATCTAGCATAGAGTGTGATGACAGTTTAGTTTGTTTCTTTTATAACAACTTAGTCTTAATTTTATCTAAGTGTCCTAATATTTTATTCCTTCATCTTTAAAGTCCAATAATTTTCTTAACTGTGTGTTGGTATTGGCAGTTTGGGCTCAGTTTTCCACAGTACATATGTGCATTTCAATATGTATTTTTAGAATGATTTAGTGACAAGAACATTTCTGTAAATCATATCTTTTAGTATTTGTTCTATTAAATTCCTTTGGTTTTCTTCCTCAGCGTCATTTACACATACATTGGTCTTTCCCACCCCCCACCTATTTTCTAGCTCTATCACATTCTCTAAAACCCTTTTTAACTTTGCAAAATAACATTCCTGTTACCTGCTCTTCTAAGGGGTCACCAGTGTATTTGTTCTCTCTTATGAGCCTTTCAATTTAGTATTTATTTCATATTTTTTCTGTAATTTCTGATCCTATTCTTGGATTCTATTACATCTCTTCAAATCTCCCCTTTTCAAATATCTCATTTCTGACTTTTTCTAATTCTGATATGTTGGTTTTTATTGCTTTTTAATTTTTCATTCTTTATTTTATAATCACCTTATTGGTGAGTGATTGATATGCAAGAACTACACATATTGAATCTACACAACTTTATAAGTTTTCAGATATCACCATACATGACTCTAGACTATCAAATCCCACAGAATAATATGCCCAGAAAACTGGAACCTGATATTTTTAATGACATCAAATAAATTAAGAATATTTAGACTATTTCTTGATCATATTAAAATATTAGGTTATAGTTTTCTGGGCATATTATGCAGTGGGATTTTATTGTCTAGAGGTGTTTTGTTCTGTACTTTATTTTCATTGTCTTACAAAAACTTTCGTAGTTCACAAATCCTTTTCTGTAGCTTCCCCTCACTCCTTTTCTTTCTGTTTTAAAGAGGAGTTTTCCTCTACTTTTAGGAGGGAGTGGTGGGTCAAGAGAAATTTTAGTTTCACTGTTTTAGAGATCCCTCTTTTGTTGCTTTGAATTTTTAAAAAATATGTATGTCTTTTAACTTTTTAAGGACTAGCTCTCTGGATACCTTCTAAATCATTCACCCATAGAGCAAATCTGACCTATCATTTGTTTTTGTAAATAAACTTTTATCAAAATGCAGCCCTATCCATTGATTCACCTGTTGCCTTTAAAATTTTTTATGCTGCAGTGACAGATTTGAGTAGTTATGACAAGGACTCTATATGGCTAACAAAGCCTAAAATATTTACTATTTGGCCTTTTACTGAAAGCGTTTCCAGAGACCTGATCTTGATTATCTCTGTTCCCCCTATTGTCTCTGTCTTTCTAAAAGTTGATTAAATTCCTAGAACTTTCTCCATGTTGATCTTTGTACTGAAAGATTTTAGCTTACTGGTTTTGAGACTGTACAGAGTTCAAACTGACCCAGCACCTTCCTCCATTACACAGGCTATTTGATTTCATCTGTGAACTCGATGATTTGAAAGCCCCCTCAGTTTAGCTGCTTTTCTCATATTGACTTGTTTCTTCTTGTTGGCTTCTGATACCTTTCAACATCACTTCAACTATAATTCTTCACCTTGGAATTGCATTTGGTTTCAGCAGAGCATTAGTTCCAGTTGTTCCAGTCCCTTCATGCATCATTTTCAGAATGCTTTTACCCCCCAGCACCAGCTGGGTAAGTGTCCTTTCATCATTATTTGGGTCTCAACTCTATGGGATTCATGTACTTGAAGGTTTAGATGATAACAATCTCAACTTCCCTTCATTTCCCCCAAATTAAAAAGAGATGGTAGCTGCTTCTTAAAGTGACTTACCCTTCTCATTTGTTATTTTGTATGTTCAGTCCTCCAATACTGTTTAACTAAGTTCTTCTATTGCATTTTCTCTGTTTAAATAACTGGTGACTTCTATCATCCTGCACTGAACACTGACTAATAGCATTACTGGAGCTTGGTTCGTTACCAACTCAGTAAAGAATTACATATGAGCAGGACAAAAGTGGATGAATAAGTTTTACTAGTATGTCCTCGAGAGAGAACAGTCCTGCTGAGAGCTGTGAAAAGGGCCTGAGTCTCCTGAATCTGCTGCCTTAAGTACACACATGACAGTGTATTAGCATAGGGGAGGGGTTCTTTATTGATTGACACATACTTTGGTCATATAATTTTAATCTCTTCTGCACGTGCTCTTTCCCATGATTCTCCTTGATTGCCCACATGGACAGTGGTGGAAGTGGGGGGATAAAACCTCAATGGAAATTTTGTTCATAAAGGAACTTAACTGAAAATACTTCAACTATTTGCCTTGGGTCAACAAGGGTGGTAGCCTCCTTCCTCCTTCCTCTAGCTTCTCACTTCTAACTGCTGCCTAACATTCCCCCCTAAAGCAGTAGGAACCCATATCTTTGGGGACTATTGGGGTAACAACTGTTCTGGCTGCTTCTTGCTGGGGAGGTGTATCATAGTAATTTTGGGTTTTCATGCTTGCCAACTGTCAGTTGGGAGAGGTAAAGGGAGGTGTTCTTCCAACAGTCCATGATAGGTGGTCAAGGACTGTAGTCACAGAGGCTGATATCCTTCTGTAATGATCATTTGTAATTTTATGGCTTCTATTCTGGAAGAAATGAATTTAGTTAGTAGGTTAATTATCATCAGCCCAAGCATTAGTAGTATTAGGATGATTAGAAGGGGAGCCACAAAAGGGAGGAGCAAAGACATGAGCCATGATTTTGAATCCCAAAATGAGGTCAAAGTTTTAATTTGGAATGTGGATTCAAGGGCACTTTGAATGTTCTGTTGTACTTCTCTTGATTTGTTGACATAGAAGCAACACTGCTCCTTGAGATATAGCTATGTGCTTTCTTCTGAGGTTGTGAGGAGCTCTAATGTCCTTCAGTTCTGGAGGGTAACCCCTGCTAGGGAGTCTATCTGCTCTTGAAGGAATGCTAAAGTCTCCTATTTTAGTTAGTGCTTCAGCAGTGTCCTGTGATAGGCCATGATGGATGCCTAAGGAGATCCCCCCAACTGTTGCTGCCATAGTTGAAAGAATGCCTCTAAGTGATATTAGGGAATAAGGAGACCAGACCTCTTGATTAAATGTCCTTATGCTCTTAATGAGAGTGGGTGAGTGGCATTTTCCCAGCCTATGGAAACATCAGGAAGGATGTACCCAAGGGAACAAATTCCCACGCACTGTGAAGGGAGGTTTCAATATGCCTTAGCCCCGCAAATCCAGTATACCTCTGTTGGAAGGGGTAGTTCTGATGCCAGAGTGATATCAACAAGTTTAATTAGCTGGGTTTCAGAGTGTATTTGCTATTAACTAGTCATCAGGTTTTTGAAGATTTGGTCCCCCACCACTGGACCGGATGGGCCACTAGACAGGTTGCCACCAGAGGATGGACAGTAGGATTGTGAAATTGGGTATTGTGTATGAATTCAGAAAAATAGATCCCCTCGTTAACCCAAAGTGTATAGCTAGTTGGTAATTACAAAAAAAAAAAAACATGGAACAGGGGTCTGATTTCTTTAGCAGGAAATAATTGATTGATATGGTAGGCCTGCCTTGGCAAGGTATGTGTAGGATGAACTGGTTCAGGAAAGCAGGAATGTATAAAATTTCTTTCATCCTCTGGATTATGGTTGCTCCAGTAATGATGCATATTGCAGTTAGGCTGATTCTGCAGCAGGATTTAGTGAGGGAAGGATTGGATACCTGGAAGTGTTGCTGGCATTGTGATGTTTGCATTTGTCCTACAAGATTTCCCCTTGAAGCATTATTAATTATACAAAAAGGATACCTTACCTGTGAGTGATTGACTATAGCAGAAAAAATTTGATCATTAAGGTGCCATATGCTACTTTGAGAAAAGGGCTTGAGATCTTTGAGACTAGATTATACTTTAAAGAAGTTTCTAATTACAAATGTACCTTAATCATTCAAAACCTTGTAACCCGGTGTGGCCAAAAATTTAAGTGTCTGGATGGTATGTTGGACAGCCTTTTCTTGACTTGGAGAATGGATGCGGAAGTTGTTCACATATTGAAGTAGTGCTCTGTATCTAACTGAAGGTCTCATAGATCTCATGCTAGAGCCTACCCAAACAGAAGGAGGCTCTCCCTAAACCACTGGGGTAAGATACTCCAGGTCAATTGCTACAAGCATCCCTTGGGAGATGTCCATTCACGAGCAAAGTGGAACTGTGATAAGTCTAACAAAATGCAGGGAGAAAAGCATCTTGCACATCTAAAACTGAACCAAATGAAATTGAGGAAATGGTACCCAAAAGAGTGTACAGACTGGATACTATAGGATGTATGGGAAAATGCCTTCACTGATCATCCTCACATCTTGGGCTGGGCCATGGCCATTGGAGTTGTCTTGCTTCCTGACTGCTAGTATAGGGGTGTTACAGGGTGAGCTAGAAAGTCTGAGTAGTCCATGAGAAATGAATTTTGAGATAATAAGTTGAGGTCCTGCCTTTGCTTCAAGTCTTAGAAGATACTGCTTCTGATGAAGAAATTGCGTGGGGCCTTGAGGTTAGTAAAAATGGGGATGTCATTTTCAGCTTGGTCAGGAACTCTGTTTCCCATACTGCTGGATCAATTTGACTTTCCCACAAAGGAGTTAGGGTATCCAGGTGATCCCTAGCTTCTATGACTAACATTTGAAATGGATACCTCAATATAGGGCTGTCCTTTATAATTATTCTAGTTCCTACTAACTGAAGGAGGTATCTTCTGAGTAGAGGGTTAGGACACTCTGGAATTGCAAGAAAATGATACGTGAGGTAATACCTGTCCCAGAGACAACCCAAAGGAAGGGTGAAGTTTTTGGTTGTCAGCTTTCTGACTATCCCTAGAACAGTGCAGGATTGTGAGGAGAGGGATCGGGAGAAGGAACTAAAGTCACAATAGGTGACCCTAGTGTTTAATAAGAAATTTACTGTCCTATCGGCTATATCCATGTGCAGCCTAGGCCCCAGTCCAGTAATGGTGACTTTTAGAGTCAGGGCTGGCTGGAATGGGCAACTTCAGTCCTATGCCGCCATTCCTAAGATAGCTATGAACTTGGGCCCAAGTGTTCTCTGACTTGAAGGACAGAGAGCCACCAGTGACCTGCCTTCTTGCACTTATAGCATGGTGCCTGAGGTACCTAATTATGATTTGGACATTCCTTAGTCTAGTGCCCTACCTTCTGGCACACATGATATTTAGTGTCCTTTGGGGTGGACCTGCAGGGGGCTGTGGATTGTGACTGTGATTGTCCTGCAAGAGTGGCTAGAATTTGGGCATGCCTAGTCTCCCTTTTCTCTGTCCCTTGAGCCCTGACCCTGATTTTAAAAGATTGCATTGGCTGTAGTTAACATTGCATCTAAAGAAACTCTAGGCTTCTGAATGAGCTTTTGTAACTAATATTAGAGGGCAATAGAGTTAAAAATTTATCTTTTAGTGTTACCTGACCCTCATATGATTCTAGATCTAGATTGGTATGTTTGGTAAGTTCCTCCCTTCACTTTTCTAGAAATATGATGGAGTTTTTATCCAGACCCTGACTAATGGCAGAAACCTTCAAATAGTTCATGGCCTTCTGACAGCCACCATTAAGTCTTGCTTTAATGCAGAGCAGTAGGTGATTCCTTTTCCACTTCTGGGAAGATCTGTTAGAGTCCCATTCAAGATCCATTGGTGGTACTGCTATTTCTCTTGTGGAGAGCATTTACTATCTGATGAATATAAGTTGTTAGCAAATTTTCTGGCCTCCTTTATTACTTTCTCCTGGTCAATATCTGATAAGGTCTGCCCCAAGAAAACCATAACGCCATTCAAAGTTAACTCTTAAGCCAAAGTGAGGTATTAAAAACAATCTATATATTTATCTGGGTTGTCAGAATAGTTTCCTAAGTCAGTTTTAATTTGTCTAAGCTTGACAAGAGAAAAGGATTTGTGGATTAAGTGAGGACTGAACATTGCCACAGTTTCTACTAGCAGGAAGAGCCCGATGGGTGGGGAACTGTTAGAAGTAGAGAAAGCGGGGGCCACTGGTTAGGCTGGAAGCCCTGGATTTGGGGCCAGTAAAGAAGATGGTGAGAGAGTTTTTCCCTGAGTTTCTACAGTGGGAGCAGGTTCTAAAGGGGTCTGGGAATTAGAGGAAAAGTTATTGAGTGAAGTAGTGCTGGGAGTAAGCTTACACTTACAACAGAAATTTCCAGGATTCCTTAGATAAAAGAATGCCTGGATATATGGTATTTTGGGCTATTTACCAAGACATTTGCCAAAAAAGCCAAGCTGTAAAATTGTACTGTAATTTGAGGTCCTGTTTAGTGGCCAAACTTCCATGTCCCCTAAACAATATTGAGGCCAAGCAGTGTTGCAGAAAAATATATCAACTTTTCTTTAGGATTTAGAAATTAAAGTGAGGCCAATTGGAAAAGATATATCCTAGAAGGGTGCCAGCAGGAAAGGATTATTGGCTTCCCATCTGAAAGTGAGAGAGACTGTGCAGTTAGAGAGCCCAGAGCGCTGAGGTCTAAACCTGAGGGTTTCATCATCACAAAACCCTGGGATCTGGGCCTCAGAGTCCCAAGATTCTGGGATCCAAAATAGTTGTCTCCATTATGGATAGAGTGAAGGCAGAGGCAAGTTGCTCCTCTCCTTCCTGAGGGGTTCCTTACCATTTATAAGAGGAGTCTTGGCAGTTCCTGCATTATTCTCAGAGTCAAAAAGTCTAACCAGTTATGGGAGCCAAAGAGGCTCAACCAGGGATTGAGGGAAAAATTATAGAAAGCCAAAGGGAAAACAGGAAGAGTAGAGTTGTTCAGAGCCCAAGTACAAGTGTAGTGGAGGTGAACACTTCAGTCCCATTGAATTTGGCCTGCTTGCTAGAGGGATTTTATGAGCTTGATTCCTGCTAAAAGCTCTAAGGCTGGGGCCAAGTGAGCCATTAACCACATCTCCCAGTAAAATAGTAAACCTAAGCTAAACTGACAAATCCAGTAACAATGGCTCTCAGAATGGGGAAATATGCTCCAGGACCAACAATCTGGACTGGCCTAGTGTCATGGATGCTCAGGCCTTAAACAAAGATGTCTAAGGAGGAGGGGGATCCCTGTTTTGGTAAGCAACCAGAGAGGCAGGTTGCAAAACCTACTTTGTCCCTATCTGCCTCCCTAAGGCACACAAAGGACAGGTTCACACCAACCTGTCTGCCCTTCCAGGATATTTTTAGAAGCAGACCTGATTCAAAAAATTGTGCAGGAGACCCTGAGGAGGTACATGCAAAAGGTCCCTTGTTCCCTCTAAAGGTGGGCACAACAGGGCTGAGCCCAATGTGAAACAGGAGTAGAATACACGTCTCAAAACAGGTGGGTAAAATGTCTAAGAATCTTGGATTCAATGTGGTAGACTAAGGTTAGGCTGGGTTATAACTGGCCACAGAGTATCAGGAGTTGTATGTTGATAGACTCTAGCCAGCAGGTTTATAAGCAATGTCCATAGAGGCAAGAAAGAAGAAGGATAGGTCACCATTGACAGGGTAATAGCTAGTGAAAATGCAATTCCCACTGAGTGTGACCATCGCTCAGCAAGAGAGCAGATGCAACAGCTACCCCACCAGCAGGGTAAGCAGAGAGAGCAGAGGTGTAAATAGAGTGGTCAAAAGGCAGAAGGAGAAGCTAAACCTAAAAGGAAAGATGAGGACTTATGGGTAAGGTTGATTGAAAAAGCCATGGTTTAAGGAAAGGAGCATAAAAAGGCTGGAATTTTCTGCTGAAGGTTAAAATCTTGCCTCCTCCTCTTGAGAATTAACCCTGAGTAGCAGAAGTGCCCCGGGAGTGGGCGTGTGACTGCTTTTACAGTATTCCTCCTTGCTTGTTGCTGACATGGAAATTAATGTCTTCTCCCCAGTTGATAACTAGCTTATCCTTTCATGGGAGTCTTCTAGTGGGGAGTGCACTACTGGCTTTTAAATGCTCTACCCATGTCTACAGGTTGTGGTAATTTCTCAAGAGGGAGAGGGCAAGAAACCCTGAGCAAAACCAGTAACTATAGGAAGTTGACTTGCAAACTGCCACCACTAAGGGTACAAACATGAAGAGGATCCAGGCAAAGTGAAAATGCAAGAAAAGATCAAGGACGCATGGCAACATGCAGAAAGGAAAATTGTGGTAGGGTAGACTTCCCCTATCCAACGATCCGAGTCAAGGCACCAAAAGATGTCACTGGAGCTCAGTTCTTCTCACCAACGTAGTAAAAAATTACAGATCAGTGAGACAAAAGTAGATGAACAGAAGTTTTATTAGTGTGTTCAGAAGGGAGAAATCAGAGTGTCAAGAGCAGCCCAAGTCTTCTGAATCTGCTGCCTTAACTACGCTTGTGATTATAGTATTAGCCCAAAAGAGGGATTCTATATTGATTGACAGATGCTTTGGTTTTATAAGTTTAATCTCTCCTGTGCATGCCCTCTCCAGTGATTCTCCTTGACTGCTCACTTGGGTGGTTGGGGAAAGGGGTGAAACTATCAATGGAATTTTGCTAACAAGGGCAGTTAACTGAAACTCTTTCAACTATTTACCTTGGGTCAACAAGGGTGGCGGCTCCCTTCCTCCTTCCTCCAGCTTCTCATTTCTAGCTCCTGCCTAAAATTTCCAACATTAAAACCTGTGTTTGCAAAGATGTTTTTAAGTGGGCGCTGCTGTGTAATAGTGATGGGTACACAAAATAATATGAGAGTAATTTGTTAGCACTTATCAAAATTTAAATATATATTTGAAATATAATTTTATTCCAAATAATCTATCCCAAAGAAATACATGTGAATAATGCTATAAATGCATAGGTTTTGTAGTATATTTTAAACTGTTGAAAAATTAGAAATAACTGAATATACATAAAAAAGAGTTGTAAATAAAATATAAAGTGTCAAATATCATGAAATGCTATGCAATAATTGTTTAAAAAGCAATAAGCTCATATAATTATCAAGACCATAATCCAAAACTTATTGTTAAATGAAAACCATGTCACAGAACAATACATCATGTCACAGAAAACACTGAAAATCATGTCACAGAACAACACAAGTATATCTCTGTTGAGGAAATTGAGAGATGTGGTTGATGAGAGTGTGATTTGTAGAATTTGTTCTACATTACTTTGTATGGCTTGAATTTTTCACAGTGATGATTTATTCATGTGTTATTTGTATAATAAATAATCTGTATCAAAACAACAGAGGATTAAGCCTTCTAAGGAGATGGTTGTAAAGGGAGATAGAGGAAAGAGAAGGTGTTGACCCTCTGGAGGGAAAGTGAGAGATGAAAAGTTAAAAAACAAGAACAAACAAAGGCTGAAAATTGCTAATGATATTTTATTCTGAATTCTGCATTGCACTATTCTCAAGTCTAAACTCACAGTAGTATATGCAATAAATATTAATGGTTTGTGATATTAGTACACTGCCTTAATGTGTAAGAAAGTGAAGAAGAGACTATTTTTAAAAATAAAAGCTGGAGAAAAATTTGTCTGAGAGAAAAAATAAATGACTCTTTTTACATTCTGAAATATGCATATCTTAAGGTTCAGAACATTATAATTCAGTTCTTTATTTCTTTATCAGTTTCAAAAGACAGAAATGTTCTGAAATTTTCATTTTTGTTTTCACTTTCTTAATATGAAATTATAAAAATTGACCATTTTAAGATTTAAGACATTTTAAGATTTCAGACTTTTAAGGATCAACCATTAGGATTATCTAAAACATTTTTTAAAAATCAAAACCATGATTTTACTTCATGCTTCAAGCAATCATCTTGAAAGTGAAGAAATATAAAGTGTATGTAAAAAAATAGATATTATAATAGTTGCTGTCTAGAATAAAGACATTTAAGACAGTTTCAATTAAATCACACTCTCAAAAGGTGTCTCGTGTATCTGAAGCAAATTGTAATCTGTCTGATATAAAGGTGTTCTAAAGAGTGCAAAGATTATTTGAGGTGAAATGACTGGATCTAAGCCAATGAAAGTCTTTTGATTGCCTGAGGGAGAATGCATGAAAGCATTTATCTGGGAGAATACTTTCAGAGTTGAGCAGTTAATCTAAATACACCAATCACATTTTCACTGACAAATTTTGCTAATAACCTGTGTGAAGAAAAGCTCTTGACTAGTGAAGATCTATTCGGTAAACATTGAAAAAGCAGCCATTAAGCTTAAACCTGGGCTTGACTAGTCAACAGCATTTGAAAATGAACTGCACTGTTATGCATGTGCCTGACAGTTTTCCCATCTCTTTTCTGAAGCGAAGCATATTGCCTTTATCTCAGCACTGGACTGAAGGTTTCTGTAGAATGATATTCTTCTGTAACTTTATTCCTTTCATGAGGAAATGTTAATAATATTGCTATGAAATACTTAGTTAATTTAAACTCTCTGAGAATTATCTTGCCTTCTAAAGAAAAAAGTACTCATATACATAAGCTATGAATATCCCAAAATTTTAGAAATATTTAACACTACAATTGTTTTTATCTTTAAGTAATAAGATTATAAGTGACTTTTATTTTCTTCTTTCCAGGTTCCCAGCACATTTGCAGATAGCACACATTACTTTTGCATCAGAAAAAAATGAGTAAATTGAAATTATTCTTTCAAATAAAACATTCTAATATTGTGAATTTAAAAGTTTTGATGAGTAAAGAATATTCTTACCAATATAAATCCAAGCTATATTGCTTAGTAATTGAGTACTGAAAGTGTATTTATGGGAATGTGTGAATTTTATATCAGTTCATAATATTTTTCTGTATGAAGTATTTACATGCATCTTTTATGAACCCAAATTTGGCTCCTGTAGGCAATTTTCTTCTATGGGCATTATTATGGACTGAATATTTGTGTCTCTCTTGAAATTTATATGTTATGACCCTAATCTGCAATGTGACAGTATTGGAGGTGAAGTCTGGAAGATAATTAAGGTCAGATAGATCATGAGGGAGGAGCCCTTATGATGAAATTAGTGCCCTTATCAAAAGAGGAAGAAATATGAGATCTTTCTCTCTCTGCCAAGTTAAAATACAAGACGGCTGTCTGCAACCCAGAAAGAGGGTTCTCACCAGGAACCGAACTGATTGACTGGCACCATGATCTTGGACTTCCCAGACTCCAAGCTTGTAGAAATAAATGTTTGTGTACAAGCTACACAGCCCATGGTAATTTCTTGTAGCAGCTTCAGTTAAGACAGCACTATAGCCTCTTTCTATCTTTTTAACCTCTAATATCTTCCCTTTATCCTGGAACTACCAGCCACTGAAGGTTTGGTATAATTTGTGATTGAACTTGACCTGGAAGCCATAATCTTGTTATAGTAATCAATCCATTATCAGACATTACATACAATTTTTCACACCAAATAATAAACTGAACATCATTGTCACCAAAATGTCAAGGAGGAAATGTGGTGTTATAGAAACCATATAAAATTGGGAACCAAAGGAAATGTGTTCTATGATGTTTTAATAGCCATATGGCCCTGAGAAAGTCACTGAAACATTCTTATCCTCAATTTGTAAAAAAAAAATGAATTAAATAATAAGTAAATTTTCTTCCAGTTTTATAATTATGTAGTTTCCTCAATGTAGTTCAAAAATTCTCAGTGTCAACAAAATCAGTAGGCAAGAAAATTTAGAACTATCTTCCAGTGCTCCTCTGGCAGTCTATTTCATGTGACCAAAACAAAGTATCATGAAAAATTGAAGAGTGTATCTCTAATACTTCATTCCACATGTCATAGCATATACTTATGGATATGCTATGTACATGTGCACCAAAAATTTATATCAGAATTTATTTAAAAAGAAAAATATACAGTCTGGGTTATAAAGGAACCCTATTTCTCCAGCCTATATATAAAAATAAGACTAAATTTTTATCTTTACCTCCTGCTATGACATACTAATTTGTGACATCCCTTATCTGTCACTGTTATTTAATTTATGGATTGTAGAAATAAATGTCTTAAGGAAAATTTCTGCACAGATATTTAATTCCTTTTTATTTCAACTTGTTAAGATATATAAATTCATAAAATATTTCTGAAAGATGGTAGTCTTCAAATTGCTCCCACTTTCCTGAGCCACCATGGAATATAAAGATTTTATTTTATATATATATATATGTATATATGTTTGTGTGTATATATATGTATATATGAAAAGCCATTATGCATTTTTTTCTTATTAATTTTATTTTTTGTTTGTTTTGTTTTTTCCTAACTAACTCTCTGTTTGTAAGTACAGTGCATGACACACAAGCCAATGATAAATGCCTATGCACATAACAATCACCAAGTATTTATGTTTTCCTCAATGACTATACCACATGTCCATGAACAATCAGTTTGAGCAGTATAAATAGATAAAAAGCAATGGTTTAGAAAATAATATGTAACCTCTGGCTGTCTGCATGGTCATAGTTGATATTATAACAAAGATCTACATAAAGCATCCCTCAGTGTGCAAAGAATCACAACTGTAACTGATGAAAGACACTCCAAAACATCTGCCACGTGGTCCACCAATGCTTCCCATGTTCCTGAAACATAAAAGATGCTCAATACACGATTTTTATAATGAAAAAATGGCAATTTTTTGTAAATACTGTTTTATAATACCAAATGATAGATTCTGTAAGAAGTTAAATGACAAAAAACTCATCTTCATATTACATTATCAACTATTCTCTATTTACCAATTGCATCTCTTCTCTCATGTCTGAAGTATGATTTCTGATGATATTTTAGTGAGATTAGAAAAGTAAAATAGTTCAATTCTTGGCAGTTCCTAGCATGACTGTTTAATTTACTCTCCCCTTCTGAAGTATTTCCTAATGAATTTGTTTGGAAACAGAATAATTAAATTTAGGAAACTGTTTTATTCTGTTCCAAGTTTGGATATTGAAACTTTAAGTGATTTTAATGTATATTTCCTAAAGAAGCTGACAAGATAGCTTGGATGGATCTGGTGGAACAATTTGGGACAACTTCATTTTCAGGCAAATTACAATGGTTGGACTCAGATTAATTAATTTTAACAGAAATGAATAAACAGCTGATAAAAAGAGATGATAGATAATAGATAGATTGGTAGATAGACAAATAAACAATAGATAATTTAAAAGTGTGATTTTTAAAAAAGGAAAAAAAAAACCCTGGCCAGTGAGACTCATTTGGTTGGAGCATCATCACATACACCAAAATATTGTGTGTGAGTTTGAGCTCAGTCCAGGCACATATGTAGGTTGTAGGTTCAATCCCTGGTTTGGGCACAATTGGGGGGCAACCAATCTCTCACCCCACCCACACCTCTCTCTAAAATCAATAAACATATTTAAATTTTTTAAAGAAAGAAAATAAGTAGAAGTAAGCCACTTTATATTGGGAAAGAACCAAATTATGGGCATTTTTCTGAACACAACTTTTGTTATGTTACATTGTGATGAGAGAGGCAAACTCATTTTAAATAGAAAATTTGAAGAGAAAGACAAAATGATTTTGAAATGTGTTTCTTTGTTAACAATTTAGACTTTTCTTTAAATTAGAAAAGAAAAATATTGGTGTAAAGAAAAGTTGACAGGTTATTTATCTTGAACAATTATGAAAATGAAACAAAGGTAAACTCTAGGAAGAACTTTAAAAAAAAGTTAAGTGAATGTATGAGTGAACCAAAGCTCTTTTTGCATAAGTATTTGAGGCATAAACTAGAGTGGTTAGAGGAACTAAGAGTTAAAATTAAAAGAAAAATATCAAATTTATTATCATTTATAACAGATGTGATGCTATTTTTTAAACTTAAGTTCCCAGTGGTGGTCATATGGTCGAATTTTTTATTTGAAAAGGTGTTAAAATTGAGACATTCTGCATATCATAAACTCATGTGAAGTTTAAAAAAATTTATACTTTACTAATGAGTTGGTGTGCTGCCCAGTGCCCTCCTGTGCATACTATAAGACTTAAATTCTTACCGTTGATAGACAACACTAAACCCATAGAGCAGGACTTTGGTCACATTGTCTTGGACCACAGCAAGACTTCTAGATATGAGTTTAGACTTGGGTATTAAATCACTGATTTATTTCTGTTTTGTAATTCAATGAATATTATTAGATACACCATTATAAGAAAAATATTGTTGCTAAACATTAGAAAGGTAAAAAGGAATGTGAAATAATTTCTATAGAAAAGGCATATATCTAGTGATTATTTGAGGTACTAAATATGACAATGAAAGTAGACTATACCAAGTGTTATGAAATGAGTACATGTTGTGGTAGGAATTTTAGAGTTTGATTATGACGTTGGATTTGGCTTTGAATCAAAAGTAATATTTGTATAGGTAGATATTTGAACATGATGTAGTTCAAGTTGGAAATTATGAGCAAAAGATGGAGGAGGACAAACTAAAAACTCTGCTGAGAGCAATGTTCAACTGAGTTTAGCTCAAATATGGATTTTGTTTAGGGAATTAATGGAAAGAATGATGAAAATATGGGTTGGGACCAATTAGCAGAAGTTTTAATTTCAGCCTAAAGTTTTTCAAATTAATTCCATTGGCAATGGGAGAACATTCAGTGATTTTCAAACAGAAAAATATCCCAAAAAGGTATTCTTTGAAAGAGAAGTTATTGGTTTGCACCAGGTGTTATTGACACAATTGATCCTTTGGTAGTAATAGATTTGAAATCTCAGTTCCTATTGCAAAAATTTACTCATCATCAGTAAGAGTTTTAAGTAATTCCTGCATTTAGAAAGTTTGGCTTGAACTCTCCTTACCTTGTGTTATTCTTTCTAATTTATTTGACAGGGTTGAGTTGATATGACCCAAAATCCTTGCTGGAAAATCAGACTGGGTGACCGTTTCCATCCCCACAATGATCCAGACAGAACTTGGCATGAAATCCGTGTCTGGGTCCTGGCTCTGCCATCTGACCACTAGTGGGCAGTCACAGCCCTTGCTTCCGAGGAAACTTCCTATCTCACAGGGGAACTGGGGTCAACTATTTCAGGGGCAGTTCCTTTCACTGCTTAATCCAACCTGGCTGACTTAATGTTATGAACTGTAGATTTACTGCCACTGTCCCCTGATCACTGAGCCACCACCTTCAGTCTAAAGGTAATTCCACCTGGTAATTAACTGTGAGATACTGAGTGGCCAGTGCCTGACCTGAGTGTTTGTGCCAAGTAAAAGTTTCGCTTGCATTTTTTTCTTTTTTCTTTCACTGCCAGTTTGTGTGTATGTGTGTTTTTAAGTATTAACTCTCATGGAAGCACATGCCTATTTAAAATTCCCAGACGATGAGTCAGACCCCTTCAGTGAGCTTCCTGGAGAGTCACATGATATGGTTTGATGAAACTTCACCTTATGAAAGGTTGAAGGAAAAAATCAGAAGAGCTCTTTCAGATTTATATACAGGAATACATATACACATATATACATATGCATGCCAGCATACATATATATAAAACACATAATTTTATAGCTCTATACACACAAGAGAAAGAAACAGACAAAAAGACACATACATATAGGAAAAATATCCTTGTTTTTCTTTCTTTTTTTTTTAGTAGATACTCAAAAAATCTGGTGATCCTATAGCTTATGCTTGTTTGAAACAAGAAGAAAGCAAAATCTCTCTACCACGCATGATACATGTGGATATTGTTTAAGTATCTACCCCCAGATTATGAGAAGTGAGAATTAAAAATCTTGATTCCAATGTGATAGAGAGCTAGCATTGCTGAGACTTGGGATATTTAAGTTGTTTCACTCACTATTCTCATGATATGCTTTAGGCTTATTTGGGTCTCTAAAAATATCTATTGTAATTCATACTTTATTTCAAATCAGTTTAATCCTTCATGATATTACTAACATATCTCATTTGTTTAAACAACAGCATAGGCTGACACTTATTAATAAATATAAATCATAGTAATTTTCGGAGTTTTTCAAGTTAATTTCTCAATATAATTTCTCTAAGTATAAATTCATTCTGGGAGTGATTTTTGGAAAGTAAAATCTTCATTTGCTAATGAACTCTAGCTATAGACAAGATTAAGTCACCTCTCATGAAAAAATTAAATAATGAGTATTCTAGAAAAATCCTGCCTCAAAATGAGTGTGGATCTCAATGAGGCAGAAAGTTTCTTAGAAGAAAACAGTTCTCTTTAAAGTATTGAGGGAGCACACAGCATTTTTAGGAGGGTGTTCTGAGGTTTCATTGAATAAGTAACACCAACTACACTGGCTGAGTCGATTCATTCATTTAATGAACATTTATTGAGAGCATACTATGTGCCAGACATTGCTACATGCTAGAGATTTAAAGAAAAGTATAATACAGTTCCACTCACAAGTACTCCCAGTTTGACGGATGGGAGTTACATAAGCAAATAGTTATGATTAAGGAATGTGCAAAGTACTATGAAAACACAGGTGCAGAAATGACTAACTTTGTCTAACAGAATTTGAGAAAACTACACAGAACAGGTGAACTTGATCCAGATCCATACAGATAAGTAGAAAATAACTTTCTGAAACTTAGTAAAACAGGGGGAAAATATTATAAAAGTTGAGGAGAGGGATTGGAAAAAGAGAAAGGCTTGTAAAGTCATGATTTATGACTCCACAGAACAGGCCTGTACTAGAGAGTCTTGAATGTGTCATTCATTTACAGCTTTATTCTGGGCCAATCCAGAAGCTAAACATGTTCCAGAGGAGGTTTTATAATCAAGAAGAGAAAACTGCTCTTGTTCTAGGCCTTCTCTCATTCATTCGTTCTCTGTCTTCATCTTTGTGTTTGCCTCTGAATCCTTCTCTCTGTCCTGGTCAGATTCCCTCTTCATTGAGCTTGAATCATTCCCCCTTAAAGACTGGCACCACTTTCCATCTGGACACTACACTGTACATGCCACCACATCTAGTGACAACCCAGATTTAACTGCTATTGCTTTATCTAACTGCCTGCAGGGGGGATCTTAACCTGCCTAACAGATCCAGTGCTTTGTCAGGAGTGGGGCCACAGCATGCACATATGAATCCTGGAGATAGACCTCTTCTGAATGGGAACGGCATTCTCAGAGTTGGCAGGCTAAGGGTTGAGAATCACCCCCAAATTTATCAACTATATGTAATAATTTCACTTTGGGTACACCAAGGGGATTTGAGGATATAATATGTTGATGGGGCCTTTTACACAATGCCAATTTAAATTTGCTGAGAGGTTGTTTTCTATGACTTTTATTTCCTTTGATAACTAATCTTTTGATGCTTGTAAAAAAACGAGGGAGATGCTGGCATTTCCAGGAAGGTGTATTTTTTCATGAACAGGAAAATAGCAGGCTGGGTCATGAAAATGGGGTCAAAATGGCTATTGGTGAATTTGTTTCTTCCTGTTCCCCCTACAGTCACTACTTTCAATTAAGTAAAGAAAGCCAATTACACTAGGGGTTAACTGTGAAGCAAAAGATATTCAGAATTGGAAATCACTCCTTTGGAAGGCAATTCCTCCCTGTGGTCTAAGTATAAAAGTAAGTTTCAGTAAGATTCTGAGACTCATGTGTAAGTTGAGGCTGTAACTGAGTAACTGGACTTTTTCCCAATATATTTCTACCTTGGAAAGATAATATAACTGGTGTTATAAGTGAGTCCTTGATCTTGATTTTATTTCTTTGTTATTTTTATTCTCAAATTTTTCAAATTCCTTATACCAAAGCTGGTTTGTAGATCATAGGAAAGTGGACTTTTCATTATGTCTTGAGTTACTTTATAGAAATTATTGATAAATAACTTTGATTCAACATTTCCATGAACCTATTTGTTTTCAGGCTTAAAAATAATAATCCTGAGTCACATCTAAATTAACTCTATTTTTTATTAAAACTAGATGTTACAATAAATAAACCCAAGTACAAGTGGTTTATTGCTTCCTCTCTTGAAGTCCAAAGTGGTTGTCCTGACTGCTGCTGGCTTTTCTCCATGTTTCAGAGAATTCATCCCATTTTAAATGGTTGCTCCACCATCAACCACAGTAGCTTCCAAAGCCACTGTGAAAGAGGAAAAAATGTAGGGAATTAAATGTGAGAAGTTTATATGGGAAAAGCCTAGCAATGATGCACATCACTTCCACTCATGCACATTAAATTAGCCAGTAATCAATTATATAGCTGTGCATAACTGCTAGCATAGTAGCAGTTTTCCCAAAAAAGAATAAGAAGTAAATGGACTGAAAACTAGCTACTTCTTTGTGAAGTTCTTGGGAAAGTCTCTCATAGTACTTACCTTGGAATGAATAGTCATAAAAAAAGGTGTAATCTTAAATTGATTTGAAAAGTCACTCAGCCAAATTTAAACCTAGTATATAGTTAAATTACTAGGACAAAGTGTTTGTTATGTTATTTTGTTGTTTATAATGCAAGTGTTAAGTAGCTTTAAAAAATACACATGATGTATATGGCTGGTGTGGCTCAGTAGATTGAGAGCTGGCCTGTGAACCAAAGGATCACCGGTTCAGTTCCCAGTCAGGGCACATGCGTGGGTTGCAGGCCAGATCCCCAGTGGAGGGGAATGGGAGGCAACCACACACTGATGTTTCTCTCCCTCTCTTTCTCCCTCCCTTCTCCTCTGTCTAAAAATAAACAATTTTTTTTAAATGCACATAATATTTTGATATTTAATTAAGAGTTGGATTTCAAGCTCTTGGGTTGTGTATTGCTATCCAAAAAGAGAATAGAAATGTTCTCAGTATGAGGTAATATACTACTACTTTCCTATCATGGTCATTGGTTTAAAGGAAACTATTTTATGTATTGTTCCTTGTTATATACTCCTGGAAACTGTCAGTAAATCACTATTGTTCTTAAATAAAATGATAAAATATATGCTTGTTATCATTTTAGTTTTTACTGTGCCAATTATTACATTCTGCACAAATTTATAATATATGGTTTCTCATAATGCTTTACCTAATTTTAGAATAAATTTAATATTGTTCCTCAAATTTTCCACTTCTTTAGTTCTAGATAATTACACTTATATTTCTTTATATTTTCACTTTCCAGTAGTTCTACTGGTCTCTTTTTTGTAGGTTGGGGAAAAGGGGAGTGGCATAATTGTTTGTTTTGTTTCTGTTTTTAATCAGTTCCAGTCCCCTGGATTTTTATCTGTACCAATCATTACAGTCTCTGGAAGAAGTCTGCAGTTATAGTTTGAATCTTAGGAAAAGTTGTCAGATGAAATCTTGGAATACCCAAGGAATAACACAATGACACAGAGTTAATATGATTGATGATATCATAGCTCATTTTTAACAGATGTTGAAAGAAGGGAAATCAAGCTGCTATTGCATATACTGAGCCCTTGTTCACTTAATAGAAGATCTTTACAAGTAAATCATAATTTATAGTAAGTATTCACTGGAGTAGTTGATGAGCATTTGGATTTCTTTTGGATTTTCAAAAGAAAAAGATATGTCCTAAAAATCATAATTTCTAGAAAGATGTTACATATTTCTTGAGTTATATTTATTTTTTAATTACTTTCTTGTTATTCTATTACAGTTGTCTGCATTTTCTCCCCACCACTCCTCCCAACCCCAGCCAAACCCACCTCCATTCCCTGCTTTCACCCTTCCCCTTGGTTTTGTCTATCTGTTTTTTATACTAGTTCCTGAAAACCTTTCCCCCCACTGTCCCCTCTCCCCTCCCCTGTGGCTATTGTTAGATTGTTCTTAATTTCAATGTCTCTGGTTATATTTTGGGTGCTTTTTTCTTTTGTTGATTATGTTCCAGGTAAAGGTGAGATCATATGGTATTTGTATTTCACAGCCTGGCTTATTTCACTTAACATAATGCTCTCCAGTTCCATCCTTGTTGTAGCAAAGGGTAGGGGCTCCTTCCTTCTCTCTGTTGCATAGAATTTTATTGTGTAAATGTACCATAGTTTTTTGATCCACTCATTTACTGATGGGCACTTAGGTTGCTTCCAGCTCTTGGCTATTGTAAATTGTGCTACTATGAACTTTGGGGTTCATGAGTTCTTTCGAATTTGTGTTTCAGGACTCTTAGGGTATAATCCCAGCAGTGGAGTCACCCGGTCAAAACGCAGTTCCATTTTTAATTATTTGAGGAAATTCCATACTGTTTTTTGGATGTGGCTGCACCAGTCTGCATTCCCACCAACAGTGCACTAGGGTTCCCTTTCCTCCACATCCTCTCCAACACTTGTTTGTTGATTTGTCTATGATGGCCGTTCTGACCAGTGTGAAGTGGTATTTTATCGTGGTTTTAATTTGCATCTCTCTGATGGCTAGTGATGCTGAGACTCTTTTCATGTGTCCCCAGGCCCTCTGTATGTCCTCCTTGGAGAAGTGTCTGTTCAAGTAAGTTGCCCATTTTTAATTGGGTTTTTCATCTTCCTGGAGTGGAGTCATGTGAGCTCTTTACATATTTTGGAGATCAAATCAACTTACACCATACACAAAAATAAATTCAAGGTGGATAAAAGACTTAAATATAAGTTGTGACACCGTAAAAGTCCTAGAGGAAAACATCGGCAAGAAAACCTCAGACATTCCATGCAGCAACATCTTAACTGATATGTCCCCTAAAGCAAGGGACATAAGGGAAAGAAGAAACATATGGGACCTCACCAAATTAAAAAGCTTCTGCATGGCTAAAGAAAACAGCATTAAAATGAAAAGAGAACCAACTATATGGGAAAACATATTTTCCAATGATTCCTTGAGTTATATTTGACCACAATGTTTACTTTGCTATTGGTGAAGAAAGTCTAGTTAAGAAAAGTTCCCTTTTAGTAATAGAACCATATTTGTGGAACTCTCAAAATCTCATCTACATCATGTCTTACAATTAGTTTTTAATAACTGACAAATGAAGTTCCAGTTTTCAACTGTGTGCTGATTTGGGAACAGTTAGGTGGCACTTTTTAACAATATATGCATGTAAAATAGTTTGAGGAAAGCAAAAGAAAACAACTACATCTGCATTTAGTTAAAGAAGATTTTTAGTTTCCTAAATTCAGCCTTTTATTGCATTAGATTATTGTCTTGAAGTATATTGTAGTGTGTGCTGACCATCTCTAATAAAAAGGCAAAGCAGTGGGCTAACTTATCTACAAGGTACGTTCATCAGCATCTGTGACTTCCCTCTCCTAAGTCACCCCTCACACTATTTTTGGAGATACAGACAAGCTTTGAATATACCATGCTTAGTTCCTATTTTAAAGTTATTGTGGGAAGTAAGAAGTCCCACTTAAGGAAAGTATACTGGTCCTCTGTAAAGTGGTCCTCTGTAAAGTCATCTAAAAATTTTCTTAATTTTGAAGCACTGTCTTCTCTCAAGTTTGATGCTTATTGATGAACTCTCAGCCTTCTGCAGTTTGGATATGTTATGTTTGATTGCATAAGTGTATTCCTCTTATTTCAATTTAAAAATAACACTCAGCTCCCTGGCCAGTGTGGTTCAGTTGGTTGGAGCATTGTTCTTTAACTGAAAGGCTGCAGGTCTGATTCCTGGTAGGGGCACATGCCTACGTTGTAGGTGTGATCCCCAGTCTGGGTGTATGTGATCCCCAGTCCGGGCAGAGAAGGCAACGAACCAATGCCCCTCTCTTTCATCAATGTTTCTTTCTCACTTTTTTTTCTTCCTTTCTCTCTCTAAACGAAATAAAAAAAAAAATGTCCTTGTGTGAGGATTTTAAAAAGCAATGAAAAATAAACTACATTAAAACTCAAAAATCATGTTTTGATTAAATACACACACACACTTGCATGTACCCACAAGAAAAACTTGACCTGGGTTGACTTTGAGATGCCGGTAGAATACACCAATACTCGCTGCTAGATACTGTTAATTTAGGTGAACAAAGGTGAGCAAAAACATTTCACACACCATATCTTATTTTAAGTAGAAAATAGCAGATGAAAATTTTATTTTGAAAAATTCCTTGAGTGTGGTAAAAAAATGATGACTGAAATGTATTTATATTTTTAACTTTGTGATTTCAACAGTCTTTAGCAGAGGTCAGCAAAGTTTTCTATGAAGAACCAGTAACTATTTTCGATTTTGCAGGCCACAGGTCTCTGCTGCACCTGCTCAACTCTGCCTTTGTCCCAAGAAATAGGCCGTAGACAACACATGACCAGATGGGTACAACTGTGTTCCAGTAAAAGTGTATTTACTCAAACAGGCACTGTGAGGGGTTTGGCCCGTGGGCTGCAGGTTGTCACCACTGGTGTTTAGCATTGCTCACTTCATGTGTTAACCAAAATTCCTCCTCTCTCAGAGATTCTTAGAAATTATTCTCAAATTACTCATAATTTCAGTACTTTATTTGTAATGTGACATAAAATAGGTACCCCCCCCACCCCCAACTTGTTATAAAGAATGTGATCCACAAACCTGCCATCTTCCCCAGGTCCTGGTGAGGACAATGAGGGCCTGTAGGACTTGGGAAATGACTTCATCTATCAACTTACAGCTAAAGGACTTGAAGCAAGAACATGGTGTTTTGGTTCCACAGGATGATCTATTTAAAAAGACATTGCTGAGAGGCCTAATGTTCAGTACTGCTGGGACAGTCTTGAAAATAATGACCTACTTTTCCTGAGCAAAGCCAACTCTGAAAGAGGATGATGTCCACAAATGAGGTCTCATAAAAAATATAATTAAACAGTGATACTCCTCAGAGTGGAAGAGCTTTGAGATAATGACTACAGCGGCACGCACTGTACCAACAAGAACAAGATGTCACAATTATATATTTGCAGGTTGATTTAATCTGACAGGGTTCTTAGCAACAGCGAACTTGATCTGTCAGTGCCTAACAACGCAGCCTGTGTGTTCTACAAATGAAGCTCTATTTATCTTTGATAAACTTACATGTGTCAGTTAGCAAACTTCCTAATCTGGCTGGACGTTCTTATCAATGAAGGTGCAGGAGAAGGCTTCATTTTCTGTGGCATAGCATTTATGTCATCCTTTATATTTATTAAATCCTTTTTAAAATTCTCTGTATCAGCTGAGCTTTTTCATTGTTTGTTTTTTGAATGATGTTCTCTCACTGCAAAGTTTTAATTATCCTATCTTCTCCAGTATCCCTCACAGATAAATTAACAGGTAGTTGTTTTTGGTTGTTCTCTCACAGTTACTTGAGGAAAGATAACAATGAGTTTTATCGGGAGTTGGCCAACAAGAGCCCTGGGGCCAAATCCAGTCCACTGATATTTTTGTTTGGCCCACAGCTAAGAACAATTTTCACATTTTCAAATGGATGGAAAAAATTAAAAGGAGAATTTTTTGACCCTTGAAAATGATATGAAATTCACATTTCAGTGTCCGCAAGTAATGTTATGTTGGAACAAAGCTGCTCTTTTTTTAACAAAAATCTATTGCTGCATTCAAGCCACAATGGAAGAGACAAGTGGTTGTAACAGATACAGTATAGCCAGCCAAAGCCTAAAATATTTACTCTTTCGCCCTTCACAGAAACCATTTGTCTACCTCTGGACTACATAAACCTTCACATTTCTTTTCCCATTTTTTATTTTAATGGATTATCTTGCTCTTTTTTAAATTCTACCTTTACCTTGATTTTGGGGGTTAAGCAAGTATTCCAGGACAGAGATCAGAGCTTAGCCATAGAGACCCAGTTCTGACAATGCACCTTAAATATCCTTTTATTTCTATCCTGTGAAATGTTGAGGTCAACAGATATACTCATTTATCAGCATGCCTAATATTTATATAATGCTTTAAAATGTATGAGACAGTGCCATGTGCATTGTCTCATTCGATCCTGTACATTGGTATATTCCCTTTCAAAAGGAGAAACCTGAAGTCCAGACATGCTCATTGAATTTCCAAAACCCATGAATCTAATAAGTGATGGAGAGCAGACTCTAATCTTAACTCTGAATCCTATGTCATTTCTACATTACCACCCTGCCCCAGAAAGTAAGAGATATAAACAAAAAAATCTGTGATTTGACAGTTATTCTTGTCAGGAAATCAAGCACAAAGCTCATGTGAAATGGACCTGGGAGAATTTCTCCCATCCCTGTCACCCTGACAAAAACCTGTGAAACTTCAGGGTGGGCTTCCTCTCTCTGCATGGAACAGAGGGATGATGTGTACTTTCAGAGCCGGAATAAGTCACACATCAAAAAAAATCAGAAGTAACATTCAAAACCATAAAGGCTTAGGAAGTAAAATGACTAGTACCCTTGATTATACCTTTGGACTAATAAGACCATGTGGATCAAATGTTATGTCTCCCCAAAATCATACACTGAAACCTTAACCTTCTATGTGATGGTATCGGGAGGTGGAGCCTTTAGGAAGTGATTAGGTCATGAGAGATGGAGCCCTCATAATTCAGATTAGTGCCCCAATAAAAAAAAACCTCAGAGAGCCCCCTCCTTTTGTCAGCCATGTGAGAAACCAGCAAAAATATGGAGCTGTCCATGAACTGGCAAGAAGGTTCTCATGTGACACTGAATCTGTTGACAACTTGACCTTGAAATTTTTAGCCTCCAAAACTGTGAGAAATAAATTTCTGTTGTTTCATAAGCCACTCATTCTATGGTATTCTGTTATAGTAGTCCAAATGGAATAGAACAGACCCCTCTCAAACAGCAGCCACTGTGATCTTTTCACAATCCAAATTATATAGAATACATTCAAATTCCCACAAGGCTTCCCTTCGGCCTTCTCACTCTTCTCCATCCTCTCTAACTCATCTCCTATCATTCTCCTCATTCAACTCACTCTAGCCATAGTGGTCTTCTTGCATATATGTTGGCTGCTCATTTCTACCCTCACAACTCTATGGGCCTGGAGCATTATTCCCCAAGATCTCAAGACTCTCTTCCTCCCATTATCAGAGCTCTTCTCAGATGGCAACTTGTCATCAGAGACACTGCCTTTGACTACCCATCTCTCTTTATTTTGGCACTCTTTTTTTTCTTTTTAGCATTATTTAGCATTTTTTCTTTTTAGCATTTAGAGGTATTTAGCATACCTCTAAAATTATCTGTCTTCCTCTAGTAACATGTAAGTTCCTTTGGCACAAGGAGTTTGACCATCTTTTTTCACCAGCCCCTAAAATACTGCAGAACACATAGTACACTCTCAATGAATGAATGTTGAGTGGGTGAATAACTGAATGTGTGTGGCCTTTGCAATTATATATTCACACACACAGTAGAGTAAGAAAAAAGATAAGAAGTGAAATCATGACTTAAATCTGGAAAATAAAAAATATTTCTAAATTCTTTAGGGACATAGATTGTCTATAGCAACTTTAATATTTTTCACAAGTAAACATTCTTTTCTTGATATCTATTTGAAGCTTTTCAGTATTTTGGCCCCTCATATTTCTAAGCACTTAGGGCTTAATAGGTGTCTTAAGTTTCTAAATGTTCACTTTTTTAAAGATACAGTGTGGAGAGCTATGTGAGCAGAAAGTGGAGAAGCCTCATTTGACCAGGGGCTACTGTGGTTTAACTCCTTCTTTGAGGCAAACACATTTTGACTGGCCCCAGATATTAACAATAGCCAACCTTGAGAATATTAACTCATCAGAATTAACAGTGCAAAATGGGAGTATCTTAAATTTTGTTGTGTGTGTGTGGGGGGGAACAGATTGCAGGTTGTATTTAAACACTCTTTAAACAAGCATTTTTAAACCAATTGAAGACTCTAAAGCTGGACAGTACCTTAGAAGCACCAGATCTGAACTGAGCAAACTCATTTCTGGAAGTATGCTTTACTTTTAAAAACTATAACTTTATGAAATTTTGCAACATTCAGGAAGTGTGGTATTTTACTAATGCATGGCTTAGTCCTAAGGTGTACATGAGGATGGAGACGAATTATACTTGAGACATGGTGATTTAATGAACCATGGAAAGCACATTTACTTCAAGGGTACAAAATGTGCTTAGCATATATCATCAGGAAACATAGAAGGGGTACTTTTAAAAGCAATCCAAATCAACTATACCACAGTGGGATCAGGCTAGAGAAGAGAGATGTGTGGTTGAAATAGTCAATGTGGAGTTGATTGCTAAAAAAAGCTTTAGTTTGCATGATTTTATAATTTTTTTTTCTGTTAGAATCATTCTAAGGCAGAACTGTGAATTTTTTCTTGGACATTTTTTTCTTCCATTCCCTTTCTAAGCCTCTGATTTTCCTTTTGGTAACCCTCATTCTCACCCCATCCAGGGCCAAAATAGATTTAATCTTTAGATACCAATCTTTGACAAAGCCCAAATTGTCCTTCTGTTCTCTCTAACTATTCTCTCTTTATCTGTCATAGTCCATGGAATATTGCAATTTATTTTTTCCCTTGTTCACCAAAATCAGGTACTTATTTTTGTCCAAAATTATTTATCAAGTTCACATGCATAAGAATGTGCTGGGTATGGTGTATGGTACAGAGAATAATCAGACACATGCACTTCATTTTGCTCAAAATCTTAGCTAGTTGTCCTCAAGACACATCAATGAGTGAATGGCCTAGCACAGCAGAATGTTTGCTTTTTAAAAGATACATAAAGTTTTAAAAGAAAAAAATGATTATTTAATAGCAGAATCATGTAGGCAGACAAAATATTCTGGAGAAAGAGATTATTTTCATACTTCCAGAAAAACACTGCACAGGCAAATCCTGTCCTACTTGTTATGCAGGGTTGTGACTGTGCCACTCAAACACCAGTTTAAAGTCACAGTAACTGGAGGTGGTGACTGGACAATGGCCTTCCCCTGCCAACTGAATGCATGGACCAAGGTACATATGCACAAAGTAGCAGTCCTTTTTAAAGTATCAAGAATCCCATTTCATTGTCATTATTACTGTTGTGCCAAATGACTTGTAAAATAAAATAAATGAGATCTACAGCACCTAGCAAGCTAAGACAACCCCCAATTCATCATTCCCCTGCAAAACGTCCCTCTGATGGTCTCAAAATGAGGGTGAGAGAGAGGATTAGTTCTGACCTTCCACTGATCAGAACAAAGTGTTATTCTTGATCTCACTTCACTGGTTTCTGACTAGCATAGCATTTTTTGTACTGTCTTATTTTTCTGTCTTCATAAATCAAAGTAAGGATCTAAAGAGCTACAGGACCTACCTCTAGCTGTGGTTTGAAGACAGAAAACTCCTTTTGTTGCCATTGCAGTGATTTGTACTTGAACAAATAGGCAGATACTGGGCTCTAGGTAGGAACTGCTAAGCCCGTAAAGTCCCCAGAGAAACGTATCACAATGGACTTTGGGCAGAGTGTGAAAACAATGTCGTACTCTCCACTGCATACCTTCAGGTTCCATATTTACACTCTGTGTCTGGAACACCGTGTCAGAAGTGTAGCAAGTGACAATAAGTGAGGACAGAAATGTGAAAGATAGATTTTTAAAACACACACAACATTCTGAGAAACTCCACCCTGAAGTTTTGCCTTGGCTCTGTGAAAGCTGTTTCATGATGCTAGAAACAGTCCCGCCACCATCTCTCATTGTGGGAACTGGAGAAAAGCACTTAGCTTGTGCATACTATTAAAACAATAATACATTATTATTTTCATATGAATAGCACAATGTGCCGCAGTGATTATTTGAAGTTGCTTGAATAACTAAATCAAGTAAAATTAGAAATTAGTGAGGTTTTGTTAATATTATCCATGTTGACATAAAGTGACAGTAGATCTTGTTTAGGAGGGTTTACTCAACATCTCAAAGTAGCCATGTGACTGACATCATCAAGGATGACCTCACTCTTCCTTATACCCTCTGAATTGGGGCTAAATTATACCCACATTACCTGTGATTTAGATGGAAGGGTACAGGTTTTGGAGTTAGACAAATCTGATTATGAATCCTAGCCCTGCATGACTTGTATGAGTTACCTAAAATTTCTGATCCCCAGATTTTCCATCTAGAACAGTAATAATATTTAGATATTTCATGCTTTTATTTTTGTTTGGAGGATTAATTATATACCAGGCAATTTTCTGAGTAATTTATATATTTTACGTCAAATAATGCTCAGAAAAGCACTGAAGTATTAGTCGTTGTTTATATTTTAGAAAACTCATTCATAAGGGGTAATTATCTTTCTAATTTAACAGCTACTAAGTAGTAAAGTCAAAATTCACATCCAGGTGTGACAACAAAGCCTGTGTCCTCACAGTTGCTGTGTTGTGGTTTAGGGAGCTGGCTCCTCATGGGCACTTACAGAGTGGCCCCAACACCAGCCTTATGGGGTTTCTGCCACTGGCACTGCTGTTCTGGCCCTAAGCAATGGCCATTTACAGTGACAATGAGCCTTCCTTCCAGCATGACTTCATTTTCTGCACCACTGGTGTTGATGTCAGGATTCTCTTGCAAGATGCAAAACCTAGATTCCAGTCATTTCCTGAATGATTTCTTGGTTTAGGCTAAGGCTCAGATCTCTGTGTCTTTATCCCTCAAAAGTTAGGAACCACTGCTCCTTGACATGACCTTTAACACCTTTAACTATACGCCACTACATTTCAGAATTTTTGTCTATCTAAATCTCATGGACCTGGGAGCTCTTTACCTTCATTTGACTAAGCCGAGTACCCTAGACTTAAACCTTTTCATACCATATCTTTTCATACCAATCTTTTATCTCTCCATATCTTCTTGTTTTAACTACTTTTTTTCTATTATGGCTCTCTTATTTTGTTGCAACTATAACATCTGTCAGCTTTTCCTCCTTTTCTAACCTTTATAATATGTGTGTGTATATATATGTGTATGTGTATATATATATACACACACATTCATACATGTACCTACAAATAAGTATGTGTATGTATGTGTCTATACTAAAACATCACCCCACTCATGTAGACAACTGTAGTTCCTGTCCTGCTCACTCCCACAGCTGCTAACACACTGACAGATCCACCAGCCTGCCATGCTCTGTTAGTGCTCAGTCCTGGGCCATAGGGCACCTGCAAAATATCCTAAGGCTTATAAATGGATTATTTTCTCCTCAGTCAACGAGCCCTGGTGGTGAAAATATCATTTCTGAAAGACTATAAAGAGGTAAAAACAAAACCAAAAAATAAATACTTTATTCTTCTTTTTCAGATTGTGAACATCTTGACTCCATACAAAGATGTTTTTCTTTTGACTTACTAGCAATTAGGTTTTATTCAAAAGACACATTCTTCTGGAGAAAAAAATGCTATCACCAAAATGAAACACAAAAGCAGGGAAAAACGTTGGGCCTTTACTGTTGTGAAGGTCAAAGTATTCTTTGAAACAGTATACCTAAGTCTTTTTTCAAAACCACAGATTTCAGGGTCATTTCAACTTTTTTCAGTACCAAATGTTTTACTTACAATGTAATGACAGGCTGATGATCCAATGTTTTCATTAATTTTATATAATAACTCAAGTATGAAGTATTACTTTTTTTACAAATAGCAGGGAGACTGTGTGGTATATGGTACACAAATATGCATTTATTAATAAGCTGATTAAAATATCTGTCCAGCAGTACTTATGCATAGCCTGTTATATTCATGACCTCTTCCTCCCTGAACATGTTGGGGTATCAGGGCTTTGCCTGTGGAATGCTACAGGGTCACTAAGAACTTCAGTGTCTGAGATGGGAGTGAGTGTGGCCCCTGTGCTTATAACTACAGTTTGAGAAATAAATATAAATCATTTGGAAGTTTTTTTATGATAAATAATTTGAAACTAGTTATAAATCCAGGAAATAAATGAAGAAAAGGAACCACAGTGTAAACAAATCAAGGACCCAAGGAAGCCAAAATGAGGAGGTCTGAAGCCAACTTAAGGAACATGGGCCTAGTAGTCTTTGAGCAAGAGGTGCAGTATGCATGGTTAGTTTTGGTAAAGTTCTTGGGGACTTTAGTATTTTTATATTGAAGCTCATTAAAGGGGCTGATAAGAAATAAACTTATGCCCCATTTCCAGGCTCAACTGGAAAGAGATGGATAAATGCAGTATGACCCTACTTTGAAGGACAGAAAGAGCTAAAGTCCTCACTATTGTAACAAACATTTCTATTTGACCAGGTTTTTGTTTTGTTTTGTTTTCCTACTAAGCCAAAATATAGCCTTCAGATCCCTCTCAACATGGTGCCTCAGGCATTCATTGCTGGTCCCTGGAGGTGACCTATCAATGATACTTACTTGCCATTTTACCTTCGTAGGGGAGGAACAAGACCAGTAAATCACTACAACATGTGGCAGCATGTGGTAAATTTTTTGAAAGTAAGATAACTATAAAACGTGTTCCTGGAGAACAATGATTTCTGACTAGGGTAACCGCAGAAGTCACCATCAACAGAATGGCCTTCGGGTCAAGCAAGTATTTTTAGAGCATAAAAGTAGAGAACATACGGGAAGATGTAAGAATTGTTTCATATTATAAACATGAAAAATTATCGCTTAGACTCAGATTTTAGAAGGCTGCTATATGTGCCATAATGTGTTCAGTCAATGGAGAGAAAACTTTCCAATAAATGGCTAAGATAATTAAAATATAGACGTTTCCTTAAGAGTGACTTAAAGTCTACAAATACAATGCTGAAGTGTGAGCTTTCTATTACCAAATAGAGAATTTGGTAATTCTCTATTTCTAAATGTAGGCATTATTATTTATGAGAATACTAATTTTTGTGGTGCTAACATAATAATAGTTTCTGCAATTTAAAAAAAATATTAAAATATTGTTATTATAAAAATAAATCACATAAGTAATTGCATTTATAACAAATATTTTATTTGTGGGGCATTTGTATGCAATTTATAACTGAATCATCAAATATTCACTTCACATGAGCATGAGGGCAATCTTTACCTCATGTAAATATATTTATGTTTGAAATTAAAGACAAGAAAGAGCTGTGAAAGCCTAAATTCTGAGCTTCAATAGGGTTAAATATATGTCTTTGTCCTTCCAAGCATGTAGTAACTCATTTTTTCAAATAAAGCTCCATATACAATAGACAAAATTCTCTGATGATCACAAAGAGTCAGTTCTAGAAACTCTGGCACTTCCTCATTACATCCACTCTTGCTTAAAAGAAAATTCAGTAAGAAAACTTGCTAGAAACAGACTGAGGCTAATTCCCAGTATACCACTTAATGTTATTCTCTTTACTTATCTCGTTTTCTGTTTATTTTGTTCATTGGGAAACTATTCAGTGTGGTGAAAAACTAGAATCATTCCATGCAGTGTTACGGAAAAGACGACTCAGACGGCCTCGGAGTTTGCGAAGTGGGGTTTATTCATGCATGCAGACCCAGAGGAGATACAAAAATCCAAATTCTGGGCAATGAGCTTAAGAAGGGGCTTCCTTATATGCTTGTTACACAGGCAGAAGGAGGAGGGGAAGGAGTGCAGCTGCCAAAACGGGGGTTAGTGTACAACCTTGAGATAACTGCTTATCTGGGAATGGCTGCTGTCTGGGAACGGCTGCTGGTCAGCTCCTACCTAAGAATAGCTACTGCTCAGCTATGTCCTGTCACAACAGAAGAGAGAATTTTTAAAATTCTAATGCAGTTGTGCTTTAAACTGCATATTGTCATTGGATCAGTTTCCTAGAGCTGCCATAACAAATTGCAATAAAGTGGGTGACTTACCACAACAGAAACTTATTCTCTCCCAGTTTTGAAGACCAGACATTCCAAATCAAAGTGCTGGCACAGCTGGTTCCTTCTGAAGGCTTTGAGGGAGAATCAGTTCCAGGGATTCTTTGCTTTGGGGCAGTATCACTCTAATCTCTGCCTCCCTCACATGGCTTTCTCCTCTGCACCTCGTCTTCTCCCGTTCCCTTCTCTTACAAAGACACTTGTCATTGGATATAGGGCCTGCCACAGTCGAGGAGATCTCATGTCCATAACCTTAATTACATCTACAAAAACCCTTTCCCAATAAAGTCACATGTCCAAATAGGGAACGTACATAGGTTCTGGTGAACATATGTTTTGGAGGGCCACCTTTCAACTAACTGTAGTTATGTTATATTATTTTGCCTACTGTCCACCTTGTACAGCAGCTGATTCCACCCCAATTTGATAATAACATCAAATAAAGTTAAAAACAATGTATGACTTTGAACAGTGCAATGCTATTTGGTTTTGTTAATTTATGTAAATTTCATTTTGAGCATCTTTCATCTGATTATAGGATATAGCTCTAAATCAACAGAAAGCTTAATTTTATCTTATTCTTAAAATTACTCTAACATGAGTGTGGTATAGCATGTCCTTACAGTGCCCTTACACTAAGGACACTCCATCCATCTATTCCATCTATTAGTCAGGCTGTTATCCTCACTCCCCCCTAAAAATGTGATTCTCTTTCCTGCCCACATTCTTGCTCAGGTTGTTTGGCTATTTGGAAATGTTCCCCTTGCTTCTCTGTTACCCATACCTGCCCACTGTTTATGGCCTAAAAGAAGTCATTCATGTCCTCCGAAAACTTCTACTATATTATGCTTAAACATATGTTCTGCTTTGTTTTTATTTTAATTTTTTTTTATTTTTGTCCTGTCACAGTTGCCCCCATTCCCCCCCGATTACTCTCCCCTGCCCTACCCAACCCTCACTTCCCACATTCAATCCTCCCCCACTGTTGTTTTTGTCCATGGGTCCTTTACAATATTCCTTGATTTGACCCTTCCCCTGCTTTCCCCCTGTTACCCACCCTCTTCCCTCCCCTCTGGTGACTGATGGTTTGTTCTATATTTCCGTGTCTCTGGTTCTATTTTGCTTGCTTGTTTGTTTTGTTGATTAGGTCCCATTTATAGGTGAGATCATATGGTATTTGTCTTTCACCACCTGACTTATTTCACTTAGCATAATACTCTCCAGTTCCATCCATTCTGACGTGAAGGGTAGTAGTTCCTTCTTTCTTTCTGCTGTGTAGTATTGCATTGTGTAAATGTACCACAGTGTTTTGATCCACTCATTTACTGTTGGGCACTTAGGCTGTTTCCAGAAGCTGGCTATTGTGAATTGTGCTGCTATGAACTTTGGGGTTCATGGGTTCTTTCAAATTGGTGTTTCAGGGTTCTTAAGGTATAATCCCAGCAGTGGAATCACCAGGTCAAAAAGCAGTTCCATTTATAGTTTTTTGAGGAAATTCCATACTGTTTTTTGGATGTGGCTGCACCAGTCTGCATTCCCACCAACAGTGCACTAGGGTTCCCTTTCCTCCACATCCTCACCAGCACTTGTTGTTTGTTGATTTGGTTACGATGGCCATTCTGACCAGTGTAAAGTGGTAGCTCATTGTGGTTCTAATTTTCATCTCTCTGATGGCTAGTGATGTTGAACATCCTTCCATATGTCTCTGGGCCCTCTGTATGTCCTCCTTGAAGAAGTGTCTGTTCAGGTCCTTTACCCATTCTTTCTTTGGGCTTTTCGTCTTTCTGGAGTGGAGTTTTGTGAGTTCTTTATATATTTTTAAAATCAAATCCTTGTCTGAGGTGTTATTGGCAAATATATTTTCCTATAAAGTTGGTTCCATTTGCATTTTGCTGATGTTTTCTTTAGCTGTGCAGAAGCTTTTTAATCTGATGAAGTCCCATCTGTTTATTCTTTCCTTTATATCTCTTCCTCTAGGAACATATCAGTGAAAATATTGCTGCATGGAATATCTGAAATTTTCCTGCCTATGTTCTCTTCTAGGACTGTTATGGTATTATGACTTATATTTAAGGCTCTGTTCCATGTTGAATTTATTTCTGTGTATGGTATAAGTTGGTGATCTGCTTTCATTTTTTTGCATGTAGCTGTCCAGGTCTCCCAACACCATTTGTTGAAGAGGCTATTTTTACTCCATCGTATGCTCCTGCCCCTTACTCATTTGGTATTTGACACGTACTGCTTTGCATTGTTAGAAGATGTAAGTTAGGTGTTGCAAGAGATCAAATGTAAGTTTCATGAGGTCAAATATTCAAATTTAGTTTTTTACTGTTTCTGTGTTACACACTGAAGTTAATTAAATTGTTCTTAAAGATTCAAGTTTTAGCTCAGATGTGGGTTTCCTTTAAACAAAATTAAATTCCGCCCAAACTTCCATCATTCAGATTGGTGAGAAGTTCAAGTCTGGTAATTATTAGGACTCCTTCCCTCATAGTCATTCAGTCATCCAGAGATATTAATGAAAACAAATACTTGACTCCTCCAGCGCTTGGTCTGCCCTAGTTCTTCCTGAAAGACCATTATCCATGCCCACACAACACTTTCAATCTATAAGGTCCCATGTCACCAAGATGAAGTTTTTGTGGATTAGAGTTCCAATGCCTAGAGTTCAATTTCTCTATTCCCCTGGATTCAAACTGCTACTTTGTGTTCTGAGAAAGTGGTTCCTGAATTTCAAATCCTCGTGGATCTCAGAAACCACTATCTTGTCTTTTATCTTGGAGAAAACTTTCTTTGTCAATTTGCAACCTTTCTCCCTTCAAATGTATCTGCCCCTCCCTTATCTACAAATCCAGTAAAACCTCTTTATTGAGCTCAGACTTACAAGCAGCCATTAACATAGATTATCTGAATATTCCTTAAAGTCTTGTGGAGCACACTTATCAATAATCAAAGTATGTGACAGCCAAAAGAGAAATTGGTTGTGGAAACTGTGCTTCTGATCATATGGGAGGAGGTGAGTGGGAGTTAGTTACATATAATATTTGTCTCTCATATTTGTCCTCTAGCTCAGCTCACATAATCCAAAACTAAAATGAGAAGGGACTGAGGGTGAAAACCTAAATAAGGCTATTTTAAATACTATATGTCATGTTGGAAGCACACAGGAATATTGCTTTGCAATGTTTTTAACATAGTTGAGAGAGAACATGAGCTTAGAATATTGAGGGCTCTGAATGACAAAGCATGCTTTTTGGCCCAAAGATATTTTGGCACAATATGAAAACATGCCCTTGACATGGAAACATCCTCACTAAGCACACCATGGTAACGTCTACTGCAGCCAAAACTTTGTTAGACACATGGGGACCCAGCAATCCCTACAGTGTTGGTTAAGCTCTCAGGGCTTTGTTGCAATGGGAGAAGGTGCCAATAGTTATAACTATGGTAACTTGAGTAATGAAGAGCCCATGTGCACCCTCAGTGAACTCTATTCATCATCAGAACCCATGGCAAATCACATTCCCATAGCTTGGAAAACATTAAGAGGTCTGAGAAGGAGAATTATTTAAACAGAATGAAGAAGGAGAAAGATAATATTTTCTAGAGAGTAGTTTGGAGGCTTTATTTATTAAAAATATATAAACTAATTCTCTAGACTTTTAAAATTGTGTATGTGTGATGAGGTGGGTAAGCCTTTGAAAAGGACTCTAATTCCATACATATTTGTTGCCAGGGTGACACTCAGAGAGAGAGAGTCTAACAGTGACCTTTGCCCCAGAGTCCCTGGAGTCCACACAGTGAGGATATCAGTTACATTTATATCTCTTCATGTGATCACACATATTTAATTTGTACTTGATTTGATAAACTGAACTTTATTTCCACTACCTTGACTAATTGTTAAAGAAGTTGGCTTCTAAATACTGAGTTAACACTGTAGTTTCTTAACACAAGAAACCAGTGTCTGGGAAGTAGGTCAAGATGTGAAAATAGTTACTCAGGACCAGAAGTTATAACATTATTGACAGAGAGACTTTCACAGTATCTTTTTTTTTCCTTTGGGCAAAGAAAGTAGGTTTATTTTTATTTTTAAAAATTACTTTATTGTTGTTCAATGACAGTTGTCTGCATTTTGCCCCCTCCACAGCCCCCAACCCTAGCCAAACCCACCTCCCTCCCTTGCTTCCACCTTCCCCTTTGGTTTTGTCCATGTGTCCTTTATAGTAATTCCTGAAAACCCTTCTCCCCACTGACCCCTCCCCGCTCTCCTCTGGCTACTGTCAGATTGTTCTTAATTTCAATGTCTCCTTTCACAGGAGACAGTACCTTAAATGCAAAGAAAGTATAATACAGCATTGAACACTCCAGTATTCCTCAAATATCTTGTACTTCCTGAAATGCACCCTATCAAATTTGAGTACATCCATCAAGATACTCAACTGGAGATGTCCTACCACTTTCAGATCGGGTTGGCAACTGCTGCATATTATGTGCTTATTTTAAATATCCATCACATGTTACATACAAAAGACTTTCCAAAGTTCTATAATACATGTTCTCAAATTGCTTTTACTTAGCATACTTCAAATTATTTTTCCGTAGTATTAGTTTTCAAAAGATATCTATCAATACTTCTCAAGCAAATATTGTTCTAAGGAATATATTTTGCAAAATAGATGTATCTCTAACTTGACCAAGGTAATGGGAATTTGATTATTAAACTCCTATAAGCCCTGACTGGTGTGGCTCAGCAGGTGTGTCATTATCCTGCAGACTGAAGGGTTGCCAGTTTGATTCCCAGTCAGGGCACATGCCTAGGTTGCAGGCCAGAATCCCGGTTAGGGGTATGTGAGAGGCAACTGATTGATGTTTCTCTCCCTTCCTTTCTCCCTCCCTTCCCCTCTCTTTAAACATGCATAAATAAAATCTTTAAAAATTTACATATCAAAGATATTCTAGAGTCAACATACGTTACACAACAATTCCGTCACACATGAAATAAATATATAGAAGGATACATAAAATACAGCATAACATTTTACATGCATTAAATATCATATGTTATACACTATATATGATGTACCACACAAGATTTGGACACATGAGATGTGAACCTATCAAAATAATTAACTATACGATAGAGACTTTCTAAAAGTAAAAATGCAATAAGCATGATAATTGCTCAAAATGACTGGAAAATAGGTGGGCATTCTTGTGGTCTTTGGCTGTTAAGGAAAACTTTGTGGAAGATGTTTCTCAGCTGGATAGTACAGAATATATACAGATGGCTAATATTTAAGTATTTAAGTAAGCAAGCGTGTCCCAAGTAGGAGAAAACTAAAGAGTAAGAAAAGGTACACATTAAATTGTCAGCAGCCAAGGCAAACTTTCTGCCAGATTATTCTGTGTTAAGTTTTGGGTTCTGTGGGCTTTTTGGGGTTAAAAAAAAAGATCTGTCAGCATTCATATGTTTTAAAAGCAGATTACGTTTCCTTCCATGCAATTTCTATGTTGTCTATTTACATTGCTTTTGGAGCTTGGTGTTACTCTCAGATAAGTCAGAGGAGATCAGAACATTATTTGGTTTGAGTAGATAAATTTTAATATCACCACAGAAGGAAAAAAGTGACTATATAACACTAAACCCATTACTGTCTTCCCACTTACCCCCACACCTTCACCCTCTGTTCTCATACACATTGCTCTGAACAAAACTCTAAACTTTTTCTTTTCAGAATTTGCAATGGCAGAGAAAAAATAAGTCTGTGCCCAGAGAGGTGGGAGAGGGAGATGATGACTAAGAAATTAAACTGCAGGACTTGCATTGGAAAAAATATTATTGTTATCTCTTTTATCTCAGATTTTACATGAGCAGTATATTCTTTTTATATACATATGCATATTTAACAAAATACTTTTATATGGTTAACCGATCAATATATGTATTTTTCTCTTCAAAATACGTCAGTGAATTTGATGTGCCAGGAGGATAAGCTGCATTTATATATCACAGCCTCTTGGCACAAGGCTTCACACTGCCCAGCAGGAGGTTTAGAAAAAAATGAAGTAAGCCTTCTTTTCAGCATGTAAAAATTAGAATAATTGATAAAAATGAATATTCATGTAGATATTCATCTTTGTATGGATTAATTTAATGGAGTGACCCACATAAAACTGGCAATCTTGGCCCGATACCTCACTCACTTCAGAATTTTAGGTTCGGCTTGAAACACAGTCATCTTACAGAAAGTAACTTTAATGGGACATCCTCTGAGTAAGAATAGCAGGAAACAGCATATGACTCCTGAGCTTTTAGGATGAAGATGAGTCTAGAAAGAAATGTTATGATATTAGGAATTATTTTCTTAATTTTCCTCCTTGGTTCTTATATATCACTGTGCTTTGGCTGAGAAAAGAGAACTTACACAGTGAAAGAATAATTTTCATTAAAATGTGTTGTGTCCATAAGTACTAAGTGCTCTTAATAACCATCCAGAGCAGAGACATTTGTTAGTTCATTGAGCTTATATTACAGTCCAATAACTGACCTAGTAAAAGTCTTTTTAGAATTGATCTTTGGTCAGATTCAGTAAATATAAACCAGAGAAAATACCATAGTCCAAATAATAGAAAGCAAAAGTAGAGTACTTCCAACTTCTTGTGGTGAGTAGGTAAGATTCAGAGAGGATATCTTTAATGTTTTGTGTCATCAGAAAGGTATCCCTAAACAGAAGTTAACAACAGCATGACTGAGTCTAAAATGCATACTATTATGCTTAGTCTATAAATCTCAAAGTTTGAATTCTTACAATTTAGCTTTACTAACCTGATTACCCTGTCTTAATAGGTGGCACTAGGATACTCATGCTGAAAAAAATTATGAAATCTGAAAACTCCCCAGTTCATAAAGAGTACAAAGATGAAATGTAAGCACGAAGGGACAAAACACTACTGTGGATTTAACATACATAGTTTGGGCTTCAAAGCTGCATTTTCAGAAAAGGTATCTTCCTCCCTGTTACAAGTGTCAGATAAACAAAATCTGGAAAGGAATCAAGCTCTCCTTTGAAATAATTCAAATCTCTCTTCCTTGACTTACCTGACATAGTTTCTGATACATGGTATGTACTCATCAAAAATTTATTGACTAGATAAATTTATGCACACACACAAAGGTACCAGTTTGAGTTAAACATCTTTATGTAAAAATGCAGCAAAATAAAAACCCAATCACTGGCTTCTCTAATTTGATAAATTAGGGAGACAATTAAAATGAAATAGGGTCATCCAAGCTTGTATGTCTAAAGAAGAACCTGAAGTATGTAGTTCAAAACCAGTGTAAGCCTAGAGAAGAGACCTTTCCAGGGAAGTTACTGCTTCTTTACTCTGGCTCCCCATATCCTACTCACAAATAGATCTGAAATGGTTCCAAACACTTTACCATTTTTAGGTCACTAAAGGCAAACATTCAGTGAAAAATTTGGCCCACTGTCTGCTGTCCTCCCCTGCCATATCCAACGAGAGTTTTCCATACCGCTTCTCATTACCGATTACATCACTCCCTGAACATGAGACTGCACAGTGAACACCCAGTGGGGGAGCCTTTGTTGTGCACCCGTGAATGCAGCAGCATTGTCCAACATAAAAGTTGAGCTAATGGACTCACTGGAAATTAAATCAGAAAAAAATCTTGAGTGCTAGCCCCTTATTTTATAGAGGAGGAACCTGGTAATAGGGGAAAAGACTTAACTAAGATCAACTCAAAACATAGCTGACCAATATTAGGTAGACAGAAAAATCTTGAGAAAACTACTGAGGTGATTCTGATTGAGGAACATTATTGATTCTCTTATTTTGAAATTACTATATAAATGATAAGAGAGCAAGCAGATGAACAGGCAAAACAAAGACATGATTGACATTAGCCTTTTCTTTGTGTGGTAGAAACCATTTCCAAAGCCACATAGTACTAGAGTAGAAACACATTGTATGTGCCTAGACATCAAAGTGGACTTCTGGCTTTTCTTTACAGCTGGCAAACAGACACAAATATTCAGATACATTGAACTAGCTAACTAATTTGCTAATGGAATATTTGCTCAAAAGATAGAAATACACAGAAAAACTCTGCAATTAACCTTTGAAAACAAAAAGAATTTTTGCCTAGAAGTTTTTCAGAGCTTCAGTATTGATAGAAGCTTAAGAGTAAATCTAAAGCATGACCTCAACCACCCTTAATATGTCACACCTTATTTGGGAGGTAAGACAATGCTTTTCCTGGAGTGTGTTCATGTGCAATGAAAAGAAGAAACTCCCTGAAGCTTAGTTGGTGGGTCAGACATTTGTTTTTAAAAATCTAACTTTACTCTTCCATAAATTTCAGAAATAGGTTTTAACATTTATATACAGCATATATATTTCTTAATAAATAGAATAAAAATAATGTCTTTATAGTATATTTAAAGTATTTTTTTCTGTAGTAAAAGGTTATTAAAAAGGTAAGTAGTTAATAGTACTGCCACAGCCTAAACACCATCACAGAACAGCCGCCTCTTCCTTCATGTGAATGTTTAATGTAATTCAAATCTGAGATAAATATAAACTATAATCTACACATTGCATATATGAAAAATTATATACAAAAGCATAAGTGGTATGGCAAAAAAGTAAGAACAATCTAATTGGGAAGCTTGTTATTTTGCTGTATGGAATTGATTTGGCATGTTTTAGTCTTTACAATGACATGCCAGTTCACATTTTGTGTGTGTGCTTGTCAACAAATGAGGAAATTCTTTTTTTTTTAGATTTTATTTATTTATTTATTTTTAGAGATGGAGGGGAAGGAGAGAGAGAGAGAGAGAAACATCAATGTGTGGTTGCTGGGGGCCATGGCCTGCAACCTAGGCATGTGCCCTGACTGGGACTCGAACCTGCGATGCCTGGTTTGCAGCCCACTCTCAATCCACTGAGCTACGTGAGGAAATTCTTAAAAAAAAGAAAACTTTCATTGGGCATGTACTATGTGTATGGGACATGATAGGCACACAATAAATCTGTTTGAATGAATGAAGGTCAGGCACTGTGCCAGACAATTTGTAAGTGCTTTATCATTTAATTTTAATTTTACAGAGTCTACTGGGACCCTGAAGTTAGACACTTAGCTCAATATTATAAGATAACCCCAAATGTAAACCTGAGTTTACCTTTGTGTAAACCCTAAAAATTTGTTTATCCTAAAAGTTCTACGAGCATTAAATATGAATCTAAATACTCATCTTCAGTTATCCAACATTTTTACACAACAGTCTCCATGTAAGTGCTCACGAGTGACCAGAATGGGGAAACACAGCTGCCTGACCAAAACGTTAGGGTAGGCTCTCGGTTGATGGTAGGATATAGTGACTAATATGAAAGAGCATGCCCTTCAAAATCTCTTTTTACACCTTACAATTTTGTTTTGCATTGTCTCAGTCTCTACTAACAAAAGAGAGTATGTTAATAATTTTCCCTTTTCAAAATGCAAATGACCCTGAGAAAATCAAGTAGGTTGCCATAATTCTTTAAAGTGAACTGATGTAATCAAATTGTTCCCATTTAGCTAAGTCTCACTGAAAAAAATAGGCATTTCAATTCAGATGTTTTGCCCTTATTTTAAAGATTGAATTTATTGGAATGACATTGGTTAACAAAACCATACCGGTTTCAAATGCCCAACTAAACAATACATCATCCGCACACAGCATCATGTGCTTATCGCCCAAAGTAAAGTCTCTTTCCAATTCCATTTATTCCCCCTTTGCCCACTTTCACTTCCCACATCCCCCTTTCCCTCTGTCAGTCTTTTGCATGAATCAATGCTTCTGTTGCTATTTGGTTTGTGAAATTATTTTATTCATTAGATTCCACCTGTAAGTTATATCATATGGTATTTGTCTTTCTCTGGATGGTTTGCTTCACTTAGTATAATAGTTTCCAGATCCATCCATGCTATCACAGACAGTAAGATTTTTTACTTTTTTAGGGCTGAGTAGTATTCCATTGTGTAAATGTAGCAGAGCTTTTTTATTCACTCATCTACCAATGAGCATTTGAGTTGTTTCCATATCCTAGCTATCGTAAATGAAACTGCGATGAACATAGGGGTGCATATACTAGTATTATCGCAAATTAATGTTTTGGGTGTCTTCAGATATATTCTCAAAAATGGAATTGCTGGGTCAAAAGGCAGTTTCATTTTTAATTTTTTGAGAAAATTCCATACTAGTTTCCACAGTGGCTGCACCGGTCTACATTCCCAGTTACAGTGCATAAGAGTTCCCTTTTCTCCACATGCTCACCAGCACTTGTTTGTTGATTTACTTATAGTAGCCATTCTAACAGGTGTGAGGTGATATCAGATTGTTGTATCAGTTTGCATGTCTTTGATGATTAGTGATGTTGAGCCTTTTTTCATATGTCTATTGGCCATCTGCATGTCCTCTTTGGAGAAGTGTCTATTCAGATCCTTTGCCCATTGTTTAATTGAGTTGTTTATTTCCTTGGTGTTGAGTTGTATAAGTTCTTTATATTGGATTGGCCAAAAAGTTAATTTAGTTTTTTTTTCATACAATGCCTTTAGCAGTGCGTAGTTGTCTTTAAATTCATTTAAAACAATTTTATTAGACTGTATTGTGACAGTTGTGGTATCAGCGTGCATTTGAAAAAAAAAACTTATCAAAATTGGTCAATTTTTGTTCAGTCCTTTTAATATTGAAGATGAGAAAAGATATGCAATGTTTTCAGTGTATTATGCTTTATCATTTCAAGAAAGGTAAAAATGCAACTGAAACAGACAAAAAAAGATTTGTACAGTTTATGGAGAAGGTTCTGGGACTGACCAAATGTGTTAAAAGTAGGTTACAAAGTTTCTTGGTACTATTGACATTTTGGCTAAATAGTTCTTTGCTGTGGGGCTGGCTTACCCATTGGGATATGTCTGGCAACACTCCTGGCCCCCTACCCACTAGAAGCCAATAGTGGGAGATAGACAACAACTCAAAACATCCAAATCAATAGTTATTGGTGAAAATGAAAAATGAGTCTTTTATTTTACAGAGAAACCTAAACAGAAATTTTTACCAACACAATATATTTTGGATATTAACCCTTCTCAGATGTATCATTGGTGAATATGTTCTCCCATTCAGTCTGTTGCCTCTTCATTTTCTTGATGGTTTCCTTTGCTGTGCAAAAGCTTTTCAGTGTGATGTAGTCCCGTTTAGGTATTTTTTTCTTTGTTTCCCTTGCCCCAGAAGATATATCAGCACAAATATTGCTATGAGAAATATCTGGGATCTTACTGCTTATGTTTTATTCTAGGATCTTTATGGTTTCATGGCTTTCATTTAAGTCTTTAATCCATTCCGAGTTTATTCTTGTATAAAATGTAAGTTGGTGGTCTAGTTTTATTTTTTTGCATGCATCTGTCCAATTTTTTCAACAGCATTTATTGAAGAAACTGTCTTTACTCTATTGTATATTCTTGTTCCTCTGTCAAATATTGACCATAAAGGCATGAGTTTATTTCTGGGCTCTCTGTTGTGTTCCATTGATTTGTATGGCTACTCTCATGCCAGCCCCATGCTGTTTTGATTACTATGACCCTGTATTACAGTTTTATGTCAGATAGTATGATCCTTTCACCTTTGTTATTTTTTCTCAAGATTTTGGAGACTATTTAGGTCTTTTGTGTTCTCATGTAGATTTTTGGAATATTTGTTGTACATGTGTGAAATATGCTAGTGGTATTCTAGTAGGAATTGTGTTGAATCTATAGATTTCTTTGGGGTATTATGGACTTTTTAATCATGTTATTTTTTTCTATCCATGAATATGGTGTATACTTCCACTTGTTTGTATCTTTCTCAGTTTCTCTCTTCACTATCCTATAATTTTCCAAGTACAGGTTTTTTATCTCCTTGGCTAAATTTATTTCTAGGTACCTTATTTTTTTGTTGTTGCAATAATAAATGGGATTGCTTTCTTAATTTCTCTTTCTGAGAATTCATTACTGGTATATAAAATTACCACTGATTTTTTAATATTAATAATGTAGCCCACTACTCTACTAAATTCATTTATCAGTTCTAGTAGTATTTGCCGGGCGGGGGGCGGGGGGAGTCTTTAGGGTTTTCTGTATGCAGTATCATGTCACCTGCAAATAATGACAGTTTTACCTCCTCCTTTACAATTTGGATGCTTTTTATTTTTTTCTTCTTGTATGACTGCTGGGCCTATAACTTCCAATACTATGTTGAATAATAGCGGTAAAAATGAACATTCCTGTCTTGTTCCTGTTCCAAGGAGAAACACTTTTAGTTTTAGCTCATTGAGTATGATGTTGTCTGTGGATTTGGCATATATAGAGTTTTTATTAGGTTGAGGTACATTCCTTCTATTCCCACTTTGCTGAGAGCTTTTATCATACTAAGTGCTGGATTTTACCAAATAATTTTACTACATCTATTTATATGATCATGGGAGTTTTATCCTTCATTTTTTATGTGACGTATCACATTTACTGTTTTGTGATTATTGTACTGATCTTGCAGCCCTGGAATAAATCCCACTTGACCATGCTGTATGATTTTTTAAATGTATTGTTCATAATGTATTGCTGGACTCGGTTTGTTAATATTTTTTGAGGACTTTAGCATCTACCTTATCAGGGATATTGGCCTATAATTTTCTTTCTTTGTAAATGTCTTTATCTGGTTTTGGAATTAGGATAATGCTAGCCTTGTAAGATGAACTTGGAAGTCACTCTTCCTCTTGAATTTTTTGGAATAGTTTGAGAAGGATAGGTGTTACCTCTTCTTTGGAAGTTTGGTAAAATTCACCTTTGAAGCCATCTGGTCCAGGATTTTTGTTTGCTGGGAGTTTATTTTACTACTGCTTCAATTTCATTAGTCATAATTGGCCTATTCAGATTTTTTCATGCTTCCTGATTCAGTTTTGTAAGATTGTACATTTCTAGAAATGTATCCATTTCACCCATTTGTCCAATTTGTTGGCATATGGTTGTTCATAACAGATTCTTTTACCCTTAATGGAAAGATAGAAAAGGGTACTTTAGGTGGTGACAGGCTAGGTTAGGCACATGAGAAGCTTTGTGTATCCAGAGAGCAGCATGAGGACAGTAGGTGCCTGGATGTGGAAAAAGAGATGGTATTAATTTGGAGAGAAATCCCAGATAGAATTTGGAGTAGGGGGGAAATGTGGCTTATTTACTTAGTTTACTTAGTTCCAGATTTTGTGTCTACATAAAAGAACATACAAATCACTCCCGGTAACAGTTTAGACTTGGGCTATGTAAGTCTGAACCGCTTACTGAATTGTACCATGCATGAGCAGCATTACTGTTTTGTTGGTATACCACTAAGTAGTGAAAGAATTCGTTATTGACACACAGGATTAAAATATGTGTAAGTGGGAAAATAGATATTTTCAAAGTGGAACTAAAGACAAAGAATGCATATACTTGCTTTCAAGTAGTTTGCACCCTGGCTGGTATAGCTCAGTGGGTTGAGCATAGGCTGTGAACCAAAGGGTCACAAACTCAATTCCCACTTGGGGCACATGCCAGGGTTGTGGGCCAGGTCCCCAGTGGAGGCCAAATGAATGGCAACCACACACTGATGTTTCTCTCTCCCTCTTTCTCCCCCCTTACCCTCTCTCTAAAAATTAATAAACAAAATATTTTTTTAAAGTTTGCAATTTGATTTGTATAGTCATGCAGTTTCTATAACAAGCATTAGTTAGTCAAGCAAAATCTTAAATATCCAGAACCCATTGTACCGTTTCCTAGGGCTGCTGTAACAAAGTAGCACAGACTAGGTGGCTTAAAACAACAGAGATATATTCTCTCACATTCTGGAGGCTAGAAGGTCAAAATCAAGGTGTCAGCTGGGCTGTGATTCCCCTTAAGGCTTTTCCTTGCCTTTTCCAGCTGCTGGTAGTGACCATCAACCCTTGACATTCCTTGGCTTCTAACTGCATCTTTCCAATCTCTGCCTCTGATATCACATGGCATGCTCCCTGTGTGGCATTCACATAGCATTTTCCTCTAAAGACATCAGTCATATTGGCTTAAGACTCACCCTAATGACCTCTTTTAACTTGATTACATCAAAAGACCCTATTTCCAAATAATGTCACATTCATAGTACCAGGCATTAGACAAGATGTCTTTGGGGGTACATAATTCAATTAATAAAAGCAATTCATTTCTAACTGACTGTGATATGACCACTTCATTCTATTCACAGTTATTGAGAAATTGTGCAAACATTTGCAATTAGTCTTACAAAACTTAGCCAGCAGCTGTGTACTATCATGATAGTACTCATGATTTTCTCATGAGAGCCTCATGATCTAACAAAATCAGATGTTTAAACTAAGAACTGAGCTATCCTTAAATAGGATGGAGATTAAAACTAAATTATTAAAGTACAACTATATAAAATTTTTATTGCATAACATTAATTTTAATAACTGTAGCATTGACTGAAGTGAAGAACAAAATTCCAACACACAAAAAAAGAACACTATAGATATAATAATTTACTGAGCACATTAAGATTATATTTAAATAATCTTCAACACGCTTTTTCAGTTTCAATACACTGTTATTTTAAAATTCATTGAGAATTTATTCTCTGTACCTTTTTTTAAAATATTTGATTTAGTTATTTTTACAGAGAGGAAAGGGGAGGGAGAAAGAGAAGAAGAGATACATCAGTGTGTGAGAAAACATCGATTGGTTGCCTCTCACACACCCCCAACTAGGGGACCGGGCTGCAACCCAGGCATGTGCCTTGACCAGGAATTGAACCAGTGACCTATTGTTTCGCAGGACGACACCCAGGCAACTCAGCCATGCCAGTCAGGGCTTGTCCTCTGTTCTTTATATTCCATTAGTTTTGTAGATAAACACAATCTTCTGCCTTTTAGGTAAAAAATAAATTCTGTATATAATCAGTGAGCAAAAGGTCTTCTCAGACTAAATCTTTCCTAATCACCTTAATGATGTCTTAATTTTGTGTATTTTTTCTTGATTTTCTCATATAGTTTCTTTCAAAGATGCTGTCCACATCTCACCAAATAACTGTATTTACTTTTAAAATTCACATCCTCTAAAGGAAACATCCATTTTCTGCTTTCTAATGTATATGGAACAAAATTTCAAAACTCATTAAATACTCATTAAGTAAAAATCATGTGAAACTCTACATTCTCATTCACATAAAATTTTGTATGTTTACCATGAGAAATCTGGTATCAAACTATTGTATTTTTATTAAAAGGACAAATTAAATTTAAATAAAATGTACAATGTATGGAGTCATGAATTTTGTGTTGGTGATAAATCATCAAATTCCATTTCCTCAAAAATGCTGCTGAACTACACTAGCTTTAAGAGGTAGACATTCTGTTATAATTATTTTATAACAAGATGTTATTGGTTGATACACTTTCAATTCCAGTAGCAGTAGTAGTAGTAGTAGTAATAGTATACGCTTTCAAAACAAGTTATCTATGAAATCTTAACAGCATTTTCATTTGTAAAACTGTGGTCTTAGTAGAAACGAATGGCCTTCTTGGCATTATGCCAGAGAAAGACAGAGCCCTGACTGTCCGTGTCCTCCTGATATTCAGAATTCAAAATCTACAACAAGGAATCAGAATGGTTTCTTAGCCTTCCCATTTCCATCCTTTCCACTTTAAAACTTACTTCAGAACTTCTATCTCTAAGCCTATTTTCATCACATTCTTGAGCTGTATCTAGACTGTGATTTGTGTGATTTCTTGACTCTAAGTAGTACTTAACAAAACTGCTCTTCAGGTGAAGTATATACACCCATGTGTTGGGCAAAGGCAGCCTTGACCAGATTCATTCCACTCTTTAGAATGGAAGTGATGCTAGGAAAAGCCCCCTGTCCCAAAACCATTAATTCAACTTGGCTCACAAAGTGTCTTCTCCTTGGTTGCATCTATGGCTCTGTTAGGGGTTGAATCATATCCTCCCCCAAAATGTGTGTGTTGAAGTCCTAACCCTCAGCATCTCAGAGTGTGGACTTGTTTGTAAACACAGGTATTGTAGATGAATGAGTTCAGTTAGGATGAGGTCATAATGGAGTAGGATGGGATTTTAATCCACTATGATTGTCATTCTTGTGAAAGGGGAAATTTGGACACAGACTTTTGTGCATGCAGGAAGACTCTTTGTGCACATGAGAACAGAGGTCAGGCTAATGTGGCTATAAGTCAAGGAATTTGGCAAGCCAAAAATTATCACCAAACCACCAGAAACCAGAGGAGTGGCCTAGAATAGTCTCCTCCACCACCCTCAAAAGAAACCAACTTTGCTGACACCTTGATCTTGGACTTTGAGCCTCCAAAACTGTGGGACAATAAATACTGTTGTTTAAGCCTCTGAGTTTGTGGTGTTTTTGTTATAGCAGCTTAGCAAACTAAAGCAAGGCTCCCAGTAAATGCAGATATTGTGGTCGTCTCACAACTTTATGCAAACATACATATATTTATGGTATGTTATATTATATATAATGTATACATTTATATGCAATATAAATAAAATACATGGTTTAATGGCTCCTGTAAAGTTGCATAGCAAATGCTTAACTCTATTTTGTGAATTAAGAAAGTGAAGTTAAATTTATCTATTCAAATTAGAAAAACCAACATAAAAGTGCATCTAGAAAAAGTCCAAAGCAGCCACACAAAACAAACTCAGCATCTGGCTGGATTTCCTGTTTCCTTTGCATGCATAATCACATTGCTGCTCATTGTTAGTATGTCAATTATCTGTGACTTCATATAGAAACACTATGGCTTGTGGTCCTGGCAACTTTATAATTGTTGCCTATAAATCAATGTTATCCAACTTATATGATTACTAGCACATGATTTGGTTCGATATAAGGTATGTGAATACAGCAAGCGCTTGTTTGTGTGTACATGCATACATAAGCAAATTTACATGCTTGCACATGTATTTAAAAACTAGTTTCTTGCCAAGAAAAATGTTAATTGTATGGCTGCTGGAACAGTCTGTGTTCACACCATTCTAAACAAGACTTCAAATCATAGGGCCGTATGCTGTGTTCTTTAGCAACCTGATTTATTGCCAGTGCACATCAACATACGTGGAACATATGACTTTTATTTTAGGTGCCTTTCTATTGGTTGTTTCATTAAGATTGGCATGGAATGGAGGAATGGGGGTGTGTGTTGGGCAAGAGGGACAGGAGTGGGGAAGGCTTATTTAAAATAGTCCAGGAGAGTGAAGTCTTTATCTTCATCTTTTTTAAAAAAAGAAAATTAGAAAACTGTGGTTTTCTAATTTTCCCTTGCCAAATACCTCTACTAAGAAAGTCAATATAAATAACTACCACATAAATGTTAACAGAAGTTCAAGCTGGGAGAATATAGCAGAGATGTTACACAAAAAAAATTTCCATCAGTCCACACTAATTTAGAGTTGGCATTTATTCTAACACAGGCTGGACTATGATTTATTCAGCACGGTTTATGTGGGGAAAGAGGATGTTAAGCAAATTGATAGTGTAAAATTTATTGCTTTACTAGGTTAGATGTATGGTAACCAAGTTTTCTTATATCCCTTTACAGCAATAAAAGCAACACTTCTGCATAAATAAATATAATAACTATAAATGTTTCTGATCTATATATTAAAATGACTCTAATAGCCAGTATTTTCATTTTATTTAAAATCATTGGCTCTAAATTTATTTTAAGTGTTCTATAATTTAATTTTTTATTAATTAAAACTAAGCCCTCTCTGTGCTACTTGAAATTGTGTAATGATCTTCATAAATCTCTCCTTAGCTTTGATATACCACCTAAAGCCATAACTTTCAGTATTTAAATGCTTAAGTGCATCCAGGGCAGCCACACCGGTAAAGAGGTGTCACAATTTTTGAATCAGGAGTTTTTTATTGATCACTGGGGACTTTTTTCATGGGGTGCTTTTATGTGTAATAATTAGAAAAACTGGAATATGAAGATTTTAAAAAGTAATAAACCATCATTACCATAGCAATGCTACTGAAAAAGTACATAATTTTCTTTGTGTTTGGTTTTACTGAAGGACCAACAATGCTGGTGCTTCATATTATCTGAAAAAAAAGTGAAAAATGAACAAGTCATGGATTTTCAGTGCTCTAATGACTTATACTAATGTATTCCTTCATCTAAATACAGATTTCTATTTAAAATTCAGTATGCAGGAGTATTATGAATTCCAGTTTAATGGATTCCAAATAATTGCCCTTTAGAAATGATGAATAGCTGTTTAAATCCACTGATAAGAATATACTATTTCTCTCCTAACAATAGGCCTTCCACATTAACCGTGTCATATATGCCTGAAATTAGTTTATTAATTTTTTATTGATATGCAAAATCCAAAATGATGACAGATGGAAAATAACCCTGTGCTGGGAGCCCCCAACATTCCCCCTTAAATGTCTGTTGTTATTCTTGCGGGTGATTAAGGATAGCAAAGACAGTGATACCTCCCAAAATTGGCAGATCCATGAAATGCAGATGACACCATTCTTTTCTTTTTTTCTTTTTTTTTAGGTTGTGCAATTCAAAAAGATGTGCTTTTAAGGTGAACAAATTACTGACCAATGATTCCCATGCCCCACAAAGACAAAGCTTTTTAAAGTACTTGGTGGAGAAGGCACAGTGCCCTTTAAAAGATTTTTAGGACTTGTTCATCACCCTAAAGACAGCAAAAGCAGCAGAAGAACTACTAAAGTTAAATATCCCTATGTAGCTTGGCCTAGGGTTTTACTTTCAATTTTATTCCTGATCAGAAGAATGGATGGCATTCTATACTAGTTTAAAACATAAATAATACTCTGAACAACATGGCCAGAATCGATGTAATAACCACTATTCTACGTTGAAGTAAAATTATATTTCATTATTGGAGCATCAGTGTTTTCTTTCTTTATACACTATTATATCACATTATACAATGTATATCATTACATATATTTATGTATACAGTTAAGAAAAATATTCACTCATACAGAAAAAAGAAAATTGAAGTTTTTACTAACCAACTTACAATAAGTGATGCATAGGAAAATTAAATCAACCATTAACCAATCTATTGATAAAAAGTGTCTTAACCACCTCTGATTTTATGATTCTTTTTTTTCTGTTTAATGCTTTATTTTTATTGTATTTTTTTGCTATTAACATTTGTGCCCTTACACCCTCTTTGATTTTATGATTCTTAACAATCAAGAAAATCTCTAGGAAAAGCGGTATTCCATGGGAAACAAAATATACTTCAGAATGTATATGTTCTTTTGTTTCCTGCTGCTTCATTTGTAAAGTCCTTATTTATAGTGCAGTATTTATATTTTTAGAACAATCCATGAGTGGTGTAAATACAATCTATACTGACAGCTCTATCTATGCATTTAAACACATGTAAGTAACAAGCAAACAGCAATGAAATAGAGAAAATGGAGATTTCCAGCTTTTTGTGCCTAGCACACTAACCAGGAAAATACAGATTACCAAGTTTTCCTATTTCACCTCCACCATCAATATTAATAAAATTTACTCTTGTTCCTATAAGAAATGCTAGTCAGGATACAAATGAAAAGGAAAATGGAAGCAAAAACTTGTTTCATTATTTACAAGTGATTAAATAATACTCTTTCTTTCTTTCCCTAAATTTTATCTAAGAGAAGTAAATGATGGAAAGAGAGACAAAAATATTTCATATGTCAGAGCCAATAAAAATATAGTAAAAAAGATGAAATCTGTTTTTGTCTTTTCAGTACATGAATGTATAAAATCCTGGGCTACTATTGAGGTTTTTCTTTTTTTTTCTAGCAGAAAGGTGACTGCCTCTTTCTCCAGCTTTTTCTGTCTTCCTCGGGGGTCTGCTGCCTCTCTGCACACCACTGGGACCTGGAGAAGAATGGCTCCTCTGTTTGCTGCCTGCCTGCATATTGCATCCATTGCTCCATTCAGCTAGTCTTTCAGGTCTGCTAACTGCTGCTGTACAACTTAGCTTTTATGTTCTACTGACAGGGATTTTCCGAAGCCAGACGGTTTCTGAAAAGAGGGTCTATCTGCATAAACAATGCCATGTGAGGAGGTCTGCTGGAAACAAAATCAAAATTCAGTGAAGCAAATCTTCCTGATCAACTCATTTTTTTGCAACTAACACCTCCTATATGACCATCTGTATGCTAAAATGTGGCTGAGAGTTTGAGTAATTCTTTCCCCCCTTTTCCTATGTGTCCAGTTTTATTAAACAAGCCAAAAATATATCTTATTTTCTGAGTTAGTTTGAACAGAATCCATAAATAGCCTATGGTATGTGGAATGAGGACTGCATTGTGTGTTAAATGAGGACAGGAGGCCAGCTACGCATCAGCTAGCCGGAGCCTTCCATTACATTTGTCACTGGAGCCTCATCAAAATGCACATCCAAGCCAGGAGCTGCCTGTCCACGGGCTGTGTGATTGCAGGTCACCAATTGCAGAGCTGCCCCAGCATTGGGGATTGCAGAGGATAACATACATTTCTGCTCACTTCAGCTCTTTCCCGACTTTCAAACCCACAGAAATAGACCAAATTAGGGTATCAAGCTTAAAACAGGCTAGAGCAAGCAGTTCAAATAAGGCTGCATAAACAAAATGAAGAGGAACATTATTTAATCAGTCACATCAGTGGGAACCACACCTGGTTTTTTAAACATCTTAAAGCAAAAACAGTATTAAAGTGGGCATTTGAGGGCAATACTAAGACTTTTTCACTTAAGAAAAATCCTGAAGTTATAAATGTGTTCTCAGGCACAGTAACGACTATGTTCTTCTATCTGAAACAAAGGATGTGATTTGGCTTAAATGTTTATTTTGCTTTTTGGAGACAATGAATACTATGATCTATTAAGTATTAGCAGAAAAGCAGGCATTCTTGCAACATCTACTTCTCCTGTTTTCCTTTGTTTAATATTAAATGTGACACAGTAATTTACTGGCCTCCTGGATTAGCCAATCTGGAGCACATGTTTTCTCCTCTTAAAAGCCATGACTTTGTCCTATCAATATAGCTCCCACTAACAAATATAAGACTTCCTGAATAAGTGACTTATTCCAAATCTGGGGCAGAACTATATAAAATGAGTGTAACTATCTTATTACCTAAGAAAAGAAGATGCTTCAAACCAAAATATTTGTCAACCAATCTCAATAGCCAAAAATAGAACAATTTAAACATCAGACTTGACTATAAAATCAAATATGTTTAAATTTGGGGAGTTATACTAATAATTAGAAAAACTAATTGATCACTTTGGATGCTAAGAAATGATTTCATCATTATGTGAACTAGAAAGTAAAGGGACAGATGCAAACAATTGCCCTGCCTTTTCTTTGTAAGCAGTAAGTACCAAAGGAGAACCAAGCTGTCGAGGAGAGGAAGTTTCTCTTTACAGAAAAAATTAATTTAGGCTATCTCCGTGTTCTAAGTCCTTATAAAAAAAATGGGCCTGGTGCCGATCACCAGTTGTTGATAGCATCATCTCCTACACAATTTCACTCTGAGGTTGTCTCATCAAAATAAACATACCACTAAAAACAAAACTAAGCTTGAATCTTATCAGGTCTTTCGATACAAAAGGTGCAAGGCACCAAGAACATGGCAAATGAAACCACAGAGATAAAGTCAGGAAAATCCAGTATATGGAGAAGTCCACAGTACAAATGGTCAGGATTCTTCACCAAAAAAAGTTGCCATGTGAAACCAAATGGATGAAGGGAGGCCTGAGAAACATAAGCATATCTCCACAAAGAGATTCCTTTTCAAATTTATCCATTAATTAATTAATTAAACAGCCAAATGGCAATGAAACTAAATCATAAGGTAATTGCGGAAATGTGAACTTGACCAGATGTTTAATGACATAAGAAATATTATTAAGTTCTAAGTGTGATTCTCAGGTATTGTGGCTGTCTTTAAAACCCAGTTCTCAAGTATTAGAAAAATTTACTAAAATATTTACTGGTGAAATAATAGTCCACTTGAGATAAGCTTCAACATAATTTGGAGAAAAGAAGGTCATGTTGCCTGGGAGTAGAGATAAGACAAAATTAGCTCTGAACTGATACTTATTGAAGTTGGATGGTGGGGAAAAGATGTTCCTTATAGTATTTTCTGTACTTTTGTGTATGTTTAAAGTTTTACATAATGAAAACTTTTAAAAGGATATTAAGCCCTGGGTGGTATGGCTCAGTTGGTTGAAGCATCATCCCATAACATCCCATAAGTTGATGTTCTCCAGACTGGAGGGCTGTTGGGGACTGAGTGAAAAAGGTACAAATTGGCAGCTACAATATAGTCATGGGTATGCGAAGCACAGTATAGGGAATATAGTTAATAATATTGTAAAAACTATGTATGGTACTAGATGGGTACTAGAATTATCAGGAGACCACTTCATAAATTATATAAATGTCTAACCACTATGCTGCATAGCTGAAATTAATATAAAATAATATTGAATGTCAAATGTAATTGAAAAGAGATAATTCAACTATTTTAAAATATGTTTTTCTCTACAAGAATTATAACGACATAATGGTAACTGATATTTATTAATTGCTTTGTATCTCATTTAATCATCCCAACAGCATGCCTAACTAGGTATTCGGGAAGACAGTTCTTTGTGAGTCACTCCCATAACTGAACATCTTCAAAGCAGTGCTACTGAGAGACCTCCATCAAGGTCTATTTTTTTCAGGGATGTTTATACAGAGAACAGCTTCAGAAGAAAGAGATTGCTGTCTTTCTTTTGAAGCAGGGGGCAAGTTTGTTTGCTGTCTATTATAATAAAGATAGTGTCTCTCTCTGGAGCAAAAGTTGCACAGCTTTGCCTGTAGCCCATTATCGCAGATTGGGGTTTCCTAAGTTCAGGGTCCTTCAGTTGTGACACAAACCCACTGTGGGCACAGCATCCACTGGAGTCTCTCTGTGTCACTCCTTGAGATTTTAGGGACATGAAGAATCAGTGGGAACACAGAGGTCATGAGGCCTGCTGTTCCATGAATAATAAAGTTCTTTGTGACTGACTCAGGAGGCTCGTGTCTTTGGCCAGTATTCATAAAGCTGCAGCAGGTTAACTCCAACCTGGAGAACGACGGGGTCAAGACTTAGCTGAAATATTCGTATTGGACTTAGGTGGACAGAAAGTACATGACATTCTTTTGGTTGAGCCATGAGCTACCATTTGCCTTGCTTTCTGGCATAGAGCTACTTTCTCCCTCAGTATCTCCTGACCACCTTCCTCCCTACCCTCTGACCTGAGTTCTTTAAGGAAAAAGTGATCAAGGATTGGGCCAAGGTTTCCACATCTCCATGGAGTAAAGATTTTTATGAATCTGGGTTGACCAAAAATTTTGTTTTGTTTTTTCCATAAAATAAAAGAATTTTTAAAGGTACTTTTTTAAATTTTCACCAATAACTATTGATTTGGGTATTTCAGTACATCAGCTATCTCTCACATGGTATAACGTTGATTGTTCTCAATTAATGTCTTGATTTGATTGCTAACAACTTCAGTTGGTCTATCCAACCATGGAGCATTGTCCAGCAAGAAGTCACCAGCAAGCTTTGCAAACCACTTTGGTACATTTGATCAATAATGGCACCTTCTCCATGTACTGCACAAATCTTTTTTTTTTCTTTTTTACATTTCAGGTGCTTTTGTACCTTTCTTGACATAATAAAGCATAATATGCCAAAAATGTTGCATATTTTCTTCCTTCTTCAATATTAAAATGGCTACACAAAAATTCACCCATTTTGATGCTTTGTTTTAAATGCACACTGATATGACAGCTGTCACAATACAATATAACAAAATTGCTTCTAATGAAGTTAAAGACAACTAAGCACTACAAGAGCCATCTCAGGGAAAAAATGAATGAAATTTTTGGACAACCTAATATTTAGAGATGCTGAGGAACCCTGTGGAGGGGAAGGAGAAAGTATCATGGATTTGCAGGATACAAGTACCAAAATCAAAATCACCATCTTACCCAGTTGCTAAGGGACTGGATTCACCTGATGTGGTTTGGGAAGTATTCACAGTGAAGTTCAGAGGCTAATGTAATCCCATGAATGCATCCCTTCAGTCAATTCAATGTATTTGTATTGTTGTTTCTGCATCTGAATGTTACATGTAATGGGCTATATGCTAGTATATATTTTTCTCATAAGTGTCAGAAAAGATTCTTCTGACTGGGAGGAGCAGTGTGCAGAAAAATGGAAAATTTTCCCCACCATTTGCCACCAGTGGCTTATGGCACAGGCGCCTCTGTCCTCTGATTTCCAAAGCTTTTATTCCAAAGGTGCTCCTCTGGGGCAATATTTATCCCATTCTCTGCAACTGGTGAAAAAGCCGCTAACTCCAGGGCTTCTCTGCAAAAGATAAACTGGAATCAAGCTGCCGATCACAGCAGTACCTCCAGATTGCCTCCACTGCAGTCTGGACCCATCGTTGTACCAGGTATGACAGGCAGTCACCCCTGTATGCTGAGCACAAAGTAAGGAACTCTACTTTTCTGATGCAGAGGCCACCCAGAATGACAAAGGTATGAAACCTGCTGGAGCTGACCCATCTGTCTTGCAGTGGGAGAGGCTAAATCACATGAGCAGTGGTTCACACCTGCCCCTGGCAGAGCAGTTACATCTGATCTTTGATTCCTCTGAAGGCTATCAACAGTGGCTCACTACTATTTGATAGCCACTTTTTAAAAGATAGACACTTTTTAAAAATACAGTGTTGCTGTTCCAGTCCAATCAGCCAGTTCCAGTCGCACCAGTGTGACCATTGAAACTAATCAATGTCAAGTTTTAGACTTTCTGGGCCATTTGCAATCTGACAACCATGTAGTTTTTATCACAAAAGCCACTCAACAGTGGACTGACAGTCAAAGTGTGTGATGGAATGTCAATGTTATCTATTTGCAGGAATTGACTATTTGCAGGTATTACTGAGTCAGGGAACAGCCTCCTCAAAACCTGACTTGAGAAGATTTGTCTACTTCCCTTATCACACCCTGGACCACACACAGTGGTATGGCAATTTGGTCACTGAATACAGCTGTCCCCAGGAGATATTTTCTCTCAGCTGCTTCTCAGGTGATGATTAGAATAAAAAGTGCATCCCACCTCACTGTTCTCAGTCATGTCATAGGGAGATGAATGCCCCCCAGGTGGTGGTAGACAGAATAGATTTGATTGACCACCTTCAAAACACAAGAACTAGATTCAATTATTTGAATAGGACTAAAAATATAGACCTATTATGAAAATTCAAGATTGTGCCTTGACCATCCTGGGTATCATGTGTCTTCCTCTCTTTACCCAAAGAACAACACTGGCTCAGCCTGGCTGTTGCATTCTCCAGGTCGAAGCCTGCACAAAAGGGTCCTAGAAGCTTAAAACTTAACCTTGGTTAAGTTTTATAAAAGTGCCTTCATCCTCTTGCTCCTGGCCATTCTGATGAAAAGTTTGAGGGTGAGTTGGGAGATAATCAGAAAAAAAAGGTGATATTACAGTGACTCTCATTCTGGGGTGATAGAGGGAGACTGACGGGCACAGCAACCTGGAGGGGATATCTTACATCTGGGAGGGGAGGGGACAGGGGGCCATTGTGATCTTTCATCTTTCAGAATTGACCCTGCCACCTTCCTTGTGAAGAAACACATCCCCAATACAGCTCTTCCAAACTGATGCACATCCCTCAGATTTCACTGAATTATATGGGCATGTCATCTCCTACCCAAATGCTCTGACCTTGATGCCATTGTGCTCCCTTTTTCTTTGTTTAATCCTCGCCCAAGGATATGTTTCTTTCTTTCTTTTTTAACTGATTTTAGAGAGATAGAAAGAGAGAAACATCAATCTGAAAGAGAAACATTGATCAGTTGCCTCTCCTATATGTCCTAACCAGGAACTGAACCCACAACCTAGGTGTGTACTCTGACTAGGAATCAAACCTGCAACTTTTTGGTGTCCAGGATGACACTTGAACCAACCAACCAAGTTACCTGAACAGGGTGCATTGTGGTTCCTTTTAACCTCCCTGAGAGTTTATTAAATAAAGAAAATACCTCATTTTTTTGCTCCCCCTATTGTCTCTGTGCTGCCCACCTCACCATTCTCAGTCATACCACAGAGAAGATGAATGCTACCCAGGTGGTAGCATTGATAAACAGAATAGATTTGACTTACTACCTTGAAAATGCAAGTATTGTAATAGACTCTATTCTTTGAATAGAACAAAATCCTAAGACCTATGAGCTGGGATACTGCCTTGGGGCTCTGTTAACCTGTGCCCCCTGAGTGACATAGCTCCCACAAAGTGGACCCCAACAGTTGTAAACAGCATTTTCTTTCCAGAGTCACCGTGTGGCCTGAAATTCTATGCCACATGTGGAAGTCAGACATTAATATACCTCCTTTGCCCAAACTACATTAGCCATCCATTTACAAAAGTAAATAATGAAATCTGTTTTTCCCTGATTTTATTTAATTTGATCAATTATACCACCTTGGCCCTGGAAGGGATCCAGATCAGCCTCAACTCACTGGCCAGGCTCTTTATAAATGATGCACAGACTTCCTTCTGGCAAGCTAAGGTAGAGCCTGTGTAATCACTAATGGTTAATATAGAAACTTGAGGGGAAAGCCACCTGGACTTCCAAGTTAGACACTGATGGTTTGTGGAATTTATTCAGCTGGTTAGGTCCAGGTCAAGACTAGGGGTGATGGTAGAAGTCGATACTGAATCGGCTTCATCTTGTTGCTCAGAGTCCTGTTATTAGCAGCCATAATTCAATGCAGCATGGACAAATTGAAGAGATGTGGTCCCAGATTCTGTCATTCTGATTAATAGAGATAAAATGATATGCTCCTGGGAAAATTTGCTAGAAAGCCAAAATAGAATAGAAAGGAGAGGTGTATATTTGGAGGCGGAGGGAAAGAAAGCACTAAAAAGTACTGGCCAAAATGTACATCTATATTTAGGGACCACCTCCTTACAGACAGTTTACCTGTAAGTTGCTGATTTGAATAATGAAATATTTTTGTTCATGGATAATGTGATTAATAAGTGTTAGACTCCCAGACAGGCACACAAATGCTTATTTGACTCTGGGTATGATTAAAATAAATTATTTCATGTTTGATTTTAATAGTTTTCTGATTTTTTTGTTGCATGCATAAGACACATTTTATTTCAGCAACATTATATGTTAAACAGGCTTTGAAAAGGATGATTGTTGAGAGCTGACCACAATTCACAACATTTATTAAATAAAAATTTTGCCTACTTTATGCACCAAGAAAAACACTCTTCAGCTTTACTATATCACAAAGACAGACCTCAATGCAAGGATGAGACATCATACAGGCTTCAGACACAGTCATGACTCCTGAGATAATCCTGGGCATCTTTAGAAGTGCCAAAGAGAAAGAAAAACTCAATGCAGATGAACACTTCTCACTTTACAGTTTTGGAAAGCCCTGTCTCCAGCATGTGCTCACCACGGGCACACATGGTTGGAGTTATTATTGGTCAGGAGTGCTCTATATTTTGGCATGAGCAAAAGGTGATTATATTGGGAGTTCAGTAGACAAAATATATTAATTTAAAAAGCAGAGAGGGCTTTTTTGAATCACAATTGCTTTAACTGAAGATTATTTCTAAAATTCTAATTAAACTATAATTTTCCCCCTTCAAGATACATAATTTTGTGTCAGATGTAGGTTTTGAGGCTAAGTACATACTACTATTTTTACTGGAACAAAATCTTTAATGGGACATAGAGAAGTTAATAATAAATGAAGGTAAGATGTTAACTTTAGAGATTCTGAAAGAAGATCAGAATAATAAGTGTATACTTAGAAAAGAAATAACATGCACAGAATATTTTAATTACCTCAACATGTTAGACTATTACCACTTTAAAACATCATCTTTACTGAAGTATTCAGACGGTTGTTCTTAACTTTACTGGAAAAGTCACAAAACTGTTTTGCATGAATATTCTTCCCAGGAAAATTCACACTATAAGAAGTATTCATTATGTTTCAGGCAATGTACTGTATGTTAGGTCAGTAATTTTCAGCCTTTTTCATCTTGTGGCACACATAAACTAAAATCCTGCAACATGCCAAAAATATATTTTTTGTCAATCTGAGAAAAAATAGTTATAATTTTAATTCACCCACATTGAATGGTTATTGTGTTGGTTCTTTCATATTTTTATTTGACAATCTAAGGGAAAAGATTGGCTAAGTAGTCAGATACTGCATGTTTTAAGAATTCCTGTGACACAATGGTCGAAAGTTATTGCATTAGATACTCATTAAATCATTTAAGCATCAAAACAATTCTATCAGATAGAATTACTATATATATTCTTCAGATGAAGAGATAGTGGAACAGATAAGTAACTTGTCAAAGGTCACATGCTAATAAGTAGCAGAGGTGAGATTTAAACCCAAATAACGTGATTCAAGAAACTACTCATCTCCATAGCCCACTATACTGCAGTGTCTTCCTTGTATACATATAGCTTCCTTGTATGTATACATACACTTGTATGTATATACATACATACAATTTCAAAATGTTCTCTCAACTCTCAAAGTCTAGATTAAAAATCATTATTCTAAATGTTGTTTGGTAACATGTACTATTTTGAATATTTGAAAAATATGATCCTGTAATCAGAAGTCTGCTCTACCTAAGAGAGAAAATGGGGGAGGGAGTTGAAGATACTGATGGTTCACATGCTGTTTCTACTGCAGAAAATTATCTAGATGAGTGGAGTAACTTCTTCTTAAGAGACAATCCTTAGATTTTTAGGAACCATTTATTCCTCTTATATTAAAAACTATAAAATTTTTATATCTTTTCTTGCCAGGTTTTTGCAGTCTCTTTAGCCTGTAGATCAGGTGAACTTTCTTTCCTTTAAATTCATAAATGATCCAGCAGAGAAGTGTCTATCAGGCAGGGCAAGGCCAATACAGTAGCAATTTTCTTCTTTGCTAATGTCAGGATAGCTGGGCAAAACATGCAGGGAATATCCTAGTGATGGCATGAGTTGTTAGTTGCAATAATTTTTTTACTATGTTTTAATAACTTCTACTTTTTAAGTAAGAAAAAAGAAAAGAAAGAAAGAAAAAAATACATTTTTCACAACTAGGCAAATGTTTGTTGTCTCTGACCTCACCTTATAATATGATCCCTTTTTCTCTCCCACTTTGGCCACATTGGCTTTCTTTTATTTCCTCAAATATATCAACCTCATTTCCTCCCCAGGATTTCCACTTGCTGATCTCTCTGCCCAGAAACTTTTCATTTTCATTATCCAGAACTCAGCTCAAATGTCACCTCCACCAGAAATAGCTTTCTCTAGCAGATAGATAATAGAATATAAGACTGTCTAGAACAGGGATTTAGGCACCTTTGCTTATTTCATGAACTCCAACATCACTTGTGTTTACAATGTCTAGTACATAGCATTTATTGAATACATATCTGAATAAATAAATAATCCTCATGCTTAACCAGAGCCTATCTAGCTCCAAACCTAAGCTGTCCAGATGGCAGCTCAGAATTCATAGGAGGGTAAATAAATAAATGGTCAACAGCATTCTCTATCTCTTTTTGCCACTTTCAAGCAAATTTTGGAGGTAGACTCTATGATAGTGTAACATACTTTTCTCTTTCATTTTTATTGTTCAAAAATAATAATTAATGCACATCCATTGTCACCTGATGATCACAGTTTATTGTCCAAAGCAATAAAATGCTTGTGTCTATGAACAGCTTGGACAGTACATTCATATCAATTAGGTAACTTTTTCCCGCCAAAGAGCAGATTTTCTGTGGGAAAGTTATTTTAAGACTACCTAAAGAAGTTTCTCCCTTAATATGAGATAGCAGAAAATTATAAATGTTAGATTTGTGCTCATTGCACAATTGGGGGGAAATATTGTTTGGAGCTCAATTGTTAAGACCTACACAGGACTGAAGGTGAGTACTGCCTAACAGACACCTAGTCTTCATACCCTGTAAATCAGTGAGAGACTTGAAGGAGAACTGAAAAGTCAATGGGTATAACCATCGGGTCACAGGATCTTAGAAGCAAAAATGCGTTTTTAAAAACCTAACCTGTAGACTTCTTTCTCCCATTTGCAACTGGTCAATTTCCATAATTATTCTGTTTTGTTTTAAATAGTAGTCTCATGGCTTAATGCATCTGGCAACCAACTGGAAGTTGACAAAGTATACATAATGACTCTTGAAATGGCTCTCAGGAAAAATTCTGTCATCCTATAATCATCTTATTCATGCTGAAGCAATACTTCTGTCTTTTGGGAATATTCAAAATTGTGAATCATTCAAAAAAGGAATGAAATGACACTTTTGAGAAGCTACTACTCAAAGAACAATTACTTATTATAGTATTTATTCTTATGGCAAATGACAAAGGATTTTAACTTTTTTTTTAATTTAATGACCAAGCAAGGTGTTTTCCCAGTGGTAACACTCCCAGTCTAGTTAATCTAGCAAAATAGAATGGTTGATTTGTTTGGATAATTTATGCTCTTTCCAAATTAAAATAAATTTGTAAATTCTTGATATTCATATTCTAAAAATGCACTTATATCTTTCTCTTATGTTCTATTAAATATTTTATAACTATGCCTTGATTTTATAAATACTTTAAGAATCATTAAAAAAGATATGCAATTATAAAAATCTTCACTTTTCTCATTCATTTCATGCTGGTTATCATAATTCAGCCATAGATTTCCAGCTTAGCCTTTTGTTCCCAGCCCCACCTGAACTCATAGGTCATAAATCTCAAAGTACTTTATGAAGTGAGTAAAACATGACAACAAATTAAAAATGTGACAGCCAACCAAACGAGATTCTGAAAGCCTTTTTCTTTGCTTGTATAGCCAAGAGAGTTGGAGGAAAGTTGTAAACAAAGATGTTTTAAACCCACCTTTTGTTGAAGAGTGGCAGGGATCTATCCCAACTGAAGAGAAACTGATAATGCCACCTTACTGTTAAGCAGCATATTAGCAATTCACATAGCCGTGGGGATCCATTTTGCCATCTAAATATTGCTATACTCTCATAAGATAGGCAGGATCCATGTTATTATCCCCATTGCAAAGGTGGAAAAATTCAAATACGGAATGTATAAATACTCTGTGAGAGGCTGTGCATCTGGAAAATTATGACGCTTGGCCTAGGACCCAAGAAAGAGTTCTCTTTGTTATTATACAGCAGTTCCAGCAAATAACACTGGTGCCCAACATGTAAGAAAAACATTTTTACTTTTAATTTTAACAAGTTAAATGCCAATAAGCAACTTGTTTTCTATATAACTTTAAAAAATTATATATAACCAAGTAATACCAGGAGCCCAGTGTTGGCAGAGGTCATCAAGCAGAAGTGACCATGAATTGACCAGTGAGCTGGACCCGGGCAATTAGAGGCTCCCACACCCTCCCCTGTCCTTGAAATGTGCATTTTCCTTTCCCTCCCTGGTTCCAGAAGCTTCCCCAAGACTATAGTCTTAAGATAGAAATGGGGTGTTGAGACTATCTGAATGGTATATGTAACACAATTCAATTAAGGCCTCTGTATAAACCCTAGGATTATGGTGGCTGGCTGTGGAAATCTACTCATCTTGCAGCATCTGAGACAAGCCTCGTACATAAGTTATCTTGCTTATTAAAACTGCCACTGACCGGTCTGGAATGGTCTGCCTATTCCTGCCGTCTCTCTCTGCCCTCCAGGTAGAGGGACCTGCTTCACATGAAACACAGGAAGGTCCTGAGGACATTTCAAACCAACATCCATTTGTTACAGTGATAATTTTATTTTTAATATGTTGTAATTTTGTTGCTTATAAATTTGATGGTACTTCTAATGCGAAGGTTTGAAATGATCCTTTAACATCTTAAACTTGAAGCCCTGGCTGGCGTAGCTCAGTGGATTGAGCGCGGGCTGGGAACCAAAGTGTCCCAAGTTCGATTCCCAGCCAGGGTACATTCCTGGGTTGCAGGCCACAACCCCCAGCAACCGCACATTGATGTTTCTCTCTCTCTCTCTCTCTCTCTCTCTCTCTCTCCCTCCCTTCCCTCCCTAAAAATAAATAAATAAAAAATCTTAAAAAAAGACATCTTAAACTTGTTGATATGTATGTTCAGCCACACACAAATTTATTGATTTGAAGTTATAAGATTTTTAACATCACTTAATTTACCTGTATTTATTGTCACATGAATAGTATTCAAACTGCAAAATATAATATGCTAGATAAAATATCTTTTTAAAACCTCTTACTAAGATCCTATGGGGGCTGGCATATAATTGAAAACACTTAACAGAATATTTCAGGGAATATTGCCAAGGAATGAATAAGAGAATCATATTTCATTTTTAAATACCAGACAAAAGTCACCTAAATGACAATAACAGTGGTTAGAAGAAGGAAGGAAATTGGGCTAGGGGGAAAGCATAATTTACATAAGGTGCTTTTTATCTAAAATTTTCTTTCCTTTGTTGAATTTGACAATTTACCAGAGCCTTTTCAGAAGTGTCTGACATCCCTTTTAATTAAGCAGCAAGCAGTAAGAAGTGACAAGCAATGTGTTTCCAGAGCATTAATGCACATCTTGAGCGAATTCACCCCCTCAAGAAGAGTTCTAATTCTGTAGAAAGCATTTAGTTCTGTCTTATATAGAATCTTAACATTGAATAAAGCTGCAAAGATATGTTTATTCATTTAGTTTAAATCCCTCCCATTCCCAGCTTAAATAAGCAATATCTTTTATGCTTCAGAAAAGCCTTACAGTTTTATAAAATTTAAGGGGGATGTCATGTATATCCACCACAATTATTTAAAAGTGACATTGTGATTTCATAAAGGCTAGAGAATGCATATGCCTAAATACTAATGCCAACTCTGAAAAGTGGAGATACATTTTTAAGGTTAGCGTAATCCCTTTAAGAGTTTGCTCCTGGTTTGGTAAAACATACCAAAAAGAAATGTAAAAAGAAATCCCCCAAAACTTACTATACTTCTGTGATTTGTTTTAGAACTATCCCTGTTGTAGCTCATTCTGTCTCTTAATCAGGCTATTAGCAGTTCCCACTTGTTCTTAAATTCCTGCTTAATGTCCACTGCCCGTGGCTGAATACTTCAATTGTCTTTACTTTGGTCTTTTGCCTTTGTTTATTGCTCACAGATCAATGTCTCTTCCCACTGACATATTGAGAGAGAGTGAGAAACAATGCAGAGTGGAGAGAAAAATATCAGAATTATAATGAGCAGGGGGATAGAAAAATATGCAGTCCTGCAACAAGGAAAGAAAATTAATTGTTCCAGTGTCTTCTCATATTAAGTTTTCCTGATGATTCACCATATGGAATTCAGTTCCAGTGTTTCATTGTATTATTATAAAATCCTCTCTTAATGGTACAATTCTAAGTGAATTTCTTGCACCAGAAAATATTGACTAAAAAAGAGAGCTGGGCTATTTCAAACATGGGTCTACTGAGAGATGAAACTAGAAATATTCCAACATGCCCTACATATAACATTTGCTGCTTCTTTTGTTATCCAGTGATCTAAGCCTATTTTGGGTATTTTAGGGATTTTCTGAGAACTGTGGACATAGTGTAATTTCATTGAGTAGTTGTTCAATAAGACATCCGAATTATGCCCTGATTTAAATGGACAGCACTAAATTAGCTTCTCATTGGAAGAGCCACTACACATAAAACACTGTCTGTTCGGAGAGCCACATGTCACAGTGTTGCTATTCCTGACCACCACCAATCCGAGTCTGATAGGAAATCCAGGGCGCAAGAGTGGCAAGGAGTTTTGAGCAAAAGCCTTCACCGCAGCCTACTTCTCTGGACACTTGATCTGAGATGGTTTGGCTTCTATATAGATTCATCTGTTGATTTTACAGTGGTCCATGATACTTTCAGGTTTTCCAAATATATTGAGGGAACAGAAATTAAAGAAGTTGTTCTGTTTTCAGTCCTTAAGTCAGTCAGGGGTCCCAGGTGCTCAAAGCCACAACCCTAGCATTCAAGGTACATACTGAGAAGAACCTAACAGAGTATCCATCTGTCAGGCTCTGTTACAGAGTTTCTTCTATTTAGTCATTTCAATTCTTTCTGTTGTGTATTTTTTCAGTGAAAAACCACCAACCACAAGCAGAAGTTTGGTTTTTTTTTCCCTAGTTTCTACTGCAGAATTCACTCACTAGATGTTATTAATGACAATTTGGGCTTCATGTAGCAAGGCAAAAGAGAGTTGTTTGTTTATTTTTTCCCCGTTCAAGAAGGGAGACATACAAGGAGATACCATTTACACCCACTGACAGTCAACAACAAATGGTGGTTGAGAAGTGAAGAAATCTGAATCCTCATGACATTGCTGATGGTAATGTAAAATGATGCACTTACTTTGGAAAAAATTGGCAGTTACTCAAAATTCAAGCAAAGTTACCATTTGACCCAGAAATTCCACTTGGGTCAAACACATGTCTACATAAAAGTTAGTACACAAATGTTCATAAGCAGTATTTATACTGGCTAAAAAGTAAAAATAATCCAAATATCTTTGAAGTAAAGGATGAGCAAAAAAATGTGGTATACCCATGCAATGGAATATTATTTGTCAATAAAAACTAATGAAATACAGATACATACTTACCACAACATGGATGAACCTTTAAAACATTAGTGTTAAGTGAGAGAAACTGATTACCAAAGACCACATATTATACATTTCAATTTCTGTAAAATTTCCAAAATAGAAGGCATAATTTATAGAGACAGAAAGTAGATTAGTGATTTCATAAAGCTAGGTTGGGCAGAAAAATGGGGAGTGACAGATCACAGTAATTCGCATACTTTGGGGAGAGTGTTCATTGGAGTAATTGTGATTGTAATTGTCCACACTGGCACGCAGCGTCAGCCTTGAATGGTGAGGAAGGGCTAGGTTTCATCTCACCTCTGCTTTGGGCATGTGAGATGCTGAAATATTGAAGGGTCTGTTGCATGTTTCTAAGGGAAGATGAAAAATTCCTTAACTTGGGTCAAGTAACCTGTTTATCCTGAATTGGTTTACTTTTTGCAAAAATTGTTTTAAATTTGAGAATAATGAGAATGAGAATGAAAATAGAAAATTGTACTGGAAATCTATGCAAAATGCTAGGTGAGAGAGAAATTAAAGGCATCAGCCAAGGTGACAGTTGTGTTGATGTGATAGATGTTGCTGACAGAAACCACAAAGCTAGATTATAGACTGAAAGGAGAAAAGTTAAGAAAGAAAAAAAATCAACTTTTGTTCTGAAACAGAGAAGTCTTATATAGGCAGATATTTTACTGGTGAACTACAGTATTATATTAAACCTTCTTCAGTATGATCATTCAATTTACCAGGACATACATTACTCAAAGAAAAAAAAGTTGTGTAAGAACATATATGCATAAATAAATATACATACTTTTAAATATATGTTGATATATAATTATGTTTATATTATATATTATATATGATGAAATAAGTCCTATTATATGTTATATAATATGCTAAACTATATATTATAATATATAATTACATACTAATAAATATAAATTGATAAAAATTGATTGAATCTATTTTACAGCTGGGAACGAAGCAGGTGTTAAATCCTTCACTTCCATGAACACTTTTATCAGCCTGTAAGAGGTTTTGACTCAAACAGAATTCTTTCACACACCACAAAGATGGCCACACCCTGAAAGGCAGCTGTATCTAGGGACTTGCAGCTGGTAGGTAGTTTGATATTTGGTCTTTTTGAAGGTGATTCAAACTACAAAGAAATTATATTCTGACTCAGTTGGCTTTGCACTCAGTGGAGAGGATGTACTTGATATGAGTTTGTTTATTTAGAGAATGCTGTATAATCCAGTAAAGACTGGGTGTAGAATACAACAGATGTACAAACTTCCTGTCTTTTGAGGACACAAAGTATGGTCTCTCAATTATCAAAGATAAGAAGATGAAGGTGAGAGGGGAAAGCCGACACTGGGCTGGCTCCTGTCCTGGGGTTTTGTAAATTTACTCCTTTTAGGGACAGGTATTTCAGAGTGGCCAGGTTGTTTAAATCAAACCCATATTGTTTTAAAGAATTATGCTTCTACTTGCCACTTAGGGAAACCTGATAGTTGGCACATTTGTATGCAGTAAGTAATATAGAGGAATTATCAGACACACAATATCTGGTCATTGTAATATCTTTGCTAATAAATTATTTTTATACCAAATTTATTAATTTAAAGCCAAATGCCTGATTAAGCAGCTTACCGAAATTCAGACAGCTAGTAAGTTGGAGAATCAAAATGGAAATTCAGATTTCTTAGCCTTAAAACCACTTTTTTTCATTGCACCATGTAGCCAAGAGATGATTAATCACACTGACAGAAAGAGAGATTTGGGAGTATTAAAAATTTCTAATGTCTTTTAAAATTATATCTATAACAATCTAAAAAGTATATTTATATACCTATGGCTTAATTCTTCAGAATTACAAAGGAGTACTAGTAACATAGGATACCTAACTCTCCTGGTGCACCTTCTTTGCTTTTAAAGATGTGATTTTCTCTGAATCATGAGTCTGCTTCTGTATTTACTTATAACGTTAGACTCTCTAAAAATCTTGTTTTACAAATGAAACAGGTAAAATAATCCATTAGTGTGACCCAGTAATTCAGCTTAAATATCATTGTTTAAACTGTCCACTGCAATTATGAACCAAAAGCAAACCTGGAAGCAAGACAAGCTTTGTGAAGAAATCAGACATTTGATGGCTATGTACCATACTTAGGTCTTTTATGTAATAACCACTGGGCTTAGTATATAACTTCTCACAATATTTTACTTGTCCACTCAGAATTTATAAACTCACACACACACAAACGTGTAAAATTTAGTATGTGATAATGTCCCCCTATGACATTTGGTTTGCCTCACTCATGGCAGAGTAGACATCATTCCAGACTAGCATGATGAAGCAAAACATTGTAGAGACTGTCCTTTTAGCCTGGGCCTTGCCAAAGTCTACTTTAATAGAGGATTGAAAACACAGGTTTTCATTGGTACTCCTTTCCATGAAACTGGCTGAGCAGCCATCCCCTTTACGAGGTATGTGTCTTATGTGTTCCTTAAGAAATCATTTTGCAATAGGAGCTAATCTCCTCTGTTGCACATATTGCTGTCCATTTCACCAGGTACTTAAGTGATGTATCCAACAGGCTGCTGATCTGAGAGCTGAAGTATCTACAAAGAAAAGGAATGATAACCAAAAACAACTCTCAGTGTTGCAGAGGTAAGGCTAGCTGACTATTTAGATTAGGATGGTTCAAAAAATGTGAATTCTGCCTGACACAAAAGGAGTCAACCATTTGGGAGGGATCAACCATATGTTAAATATGGTTGTCCTGGAGTGGGGTTAACCATAGTGAAATTAGTTGGGTTTCCCAAAACTCGTGTACAAAATGTCAGAGGAGGTACAACAGGACAGGGAAGAGGAGTATGTCAGCTGCTGACAAAAGGGATGGCCCAAGACTGAGTGAAGTCATGTAGGTTTCCACCTCACATTCTCACAGAAAACGCTCAGTCAATTCCAATGGACTCAGAAGGAAGTTACACCTGTTCTACATAACAGAATTTTGCAGCCCTATGAATAGATAATTAAGAGAACATGAAATATTTTGATCATACACAAGACTCAGCTAGAGGGTAAACATCTCTCATTTCCCTGGAAATCTGGCGAGATGAAGGTATAAGTCACAACTAGCTTCTCAAAAAATTAAAGAAACATTCCTTTGTGAAAATAAAAATTGTTTAAAGCAACTGATATTTCAAATATGTAGAGCCACTGCATTAATAAATAATATCTCAATCAAGAAAAATTTCACCAGATTATCTGGATCACTTTGCTGTTGTTTCTCTCTTCTTTCTTTCTTTTTTTAAATTTTATTTTCTTTACCCTGGAGAACAATCAATGGTGAATGGCAAGTGGAGGGAGTGAGGTGGAACTCTACAGGAAATACTCTAGTGCTATAAAAATCACTCCGATGCTCATTTAATTAATATCAACACTCTGCATGATCTGTGCTGTTATTCCCAGGATACCTTACTCCTTATTTCTCTGAAGATAAGGTTGACATCAAGAGCCAGACTGCATTGCTTTGAATCCTCGCCTCACTGCTTACTAGTTGGGTGCCCCTATAGAATTCATCTTTCTGGGCCTTAGTAAAATGGCAATGACAATGGCACATACCATGTAGGATTATTATAAAGATTAAATTAATTGATATTTTTAAAGCATGTAGAAGAGTGTTAGATACATAGTAAGCACTAAGTGTACATTTGTTAAATAAAATAAGGTTTACTTATTCAGTTATTGTTCAACTGTTGGATTTTGGCAAATACTCTTAGAATTTGGCTGTCTTCATCTTATTTCCCCCTGTCCAACTGTCAATATATGTGATATATATATATACCAGTCCGGTGAAAATCATGGTACTGCGTCTCACATTCTTTGTCCGTTGCTGTGAGAGCATTTTAACAATAATCCCTGTTATGGTTTCCTTTCGCCCACATTTTATCACTCCAGTTCCATGGAACACTGTTCTTTCTATAGAATGAGAGGAATGAAAGAGCCCTGGAAAGGTCATTATTTTTTTTTCCTTACCTCTGCCACCCACTTTCAAGCCAGACCACACACATAAATCATCCCAGACTTTTTCTTCGTCACACTGTGGTTTCTATTCACGTTTTCTCTGCCCTAAGGAAATGATTTTGCTACAGGTGGGCAAATTTAGCACTAATGGCATTACCCTGTGTTTTCAGGGAAACTTCTGAAGGTAAAATGGCCCCATTAACATTGCCAGTTTTGCAGAATTCTTGTTACTGATCAAGTTTAATTATTTCCTGTGCTATTATTGAAAACCCAGAAATCGACTTGTCACTCTCAATTCATGATCAGATTAAATTATCTCATGGTAAATCTCTTAAACTCTTTCTAGAATGAATTCACGCTTCCCACCATTTTTAAGATATTGACTCCAAGGTGAAAACCTGCATTTTCATTGTTACTAGGTCATGAGCTTTAATTAAACCCTATTACTTCATGAGAAATATACAACTAGTCAACTCAACTTACAAATAAAGATAATTATGTAATATTGCAATATATAAACTGGTTATTTGGAAATTTCACCATCAATGGGTTGACTTACCAACTATATAAAAAGACAAAAACTCTGGCTTTAAAAATATTCCTGAAAGTACAAAATAACAGGATTGAGAGTGGCTACAGACTTTTTCAGCATTATAATTTCAGCAGCTGTTACATGCAGCATTAAAAAGAAGGAGGTGGCATCTTTTATGTTAAACAACCTCCCAAACTTGTCTTGAAAAACACATCTGCTTATATCTGGCATCTGCTGTGCTTCAGAGTTCATATTAATATGGTTATAAGCTCATGGGATTCTCCAGGAATCTTTCTCAATTTGTCACTTTATCCACATAGAATAGACAGCAGGGACTTTCCAGTCAGTGTGAGGTACAGTTCAATACAAATGATGCTACAAATGTTGTTAGCCAAAAATCTTTCCATCATTTGAGAATTTATTCAATGATTTGAAAGATATAGCACCCAAGTTGTAACTCTCAGGTATAAGTGAAGTTTCTTCCCTGTCTTACTCTTTCCAAGAAGAAGCTAAGGCAAAGTTACAATAGTAATAAATGCTCTGCTTAATTTTTTAAATATTGGAAAGAGATTCATTAATTTAACAAGTAATTTTTTTAGCACCCACTATGTCACAGGGTCCCAGGCACTGTAGATGTAAAGAAGAAGAAAAAGTGAGGTCCTATGGAGGGAAGATGATAATATAATAATTGAATATTGAGCACAGCTGGTAAGGGGAACATTTGGCAATCACTTTGACCAAATTATAAACACAATATTTGAAGAGAACAGGGAGTAGTGTGTGTGTGTATATATATATATATATATATATATATATATATATATATATATATATAATCAGATTGGAGAGATTAGAAAAGGCTATCCTCAAGTATGAATCATTTAAGTCAAGCCTTGAAAAATAAATAGAGGTATATCAAGCATCAATATGAGGAAGGGCATTTCAGGCCAAGAAAGCAGCATGCAGAGTGTGCAGAGGTGATGAAGAATAAAGGACAACCAAGGAACCACGGATGGATCATCATCACAGGTAGAATGACTATGTGATGAATTGATTGGACTTTCTCAATGGAGAAAGTTGTCCTGAGTCCAATCTTTACATCCTAAAGCTCTAGACCTTATCCTGTAGACCACCAATTCTTATAAGAAGAATTCCCATGTGCCCCATTCTTTCATGGGCATATTCATATTAATGCATAATTCCAAGTGAACTAACTTCAACTTTGTTTTATTTTCTCTTGTTATGAAAACTATGTCTGATTCCCTGGGAGTTATGGGAATGCCAGTGGGATAACCTAATTCCTTTCTTTATTCATCAAAAAACAATCTCAAGTTTCAATTATTTAATTCCAGTGAACTAATTTTCTCTCTCTGTCTCTCTTTCTCTTTTTCTCCCTCTCTATTTATCTATGTATCTATTATTTAACTCCAGTGAAATCTATCTAGATAAAACAAACATAGAACAGCGCTACTCATACCAATGTTCTATGATAACAAAATTAATAACTACTCTTAGTGATGATGAAAATAAATAAAATAATACATAAAGAGAATGCCACGTTTAATTTGCATTCTGGGAAGATTGCTCTGTTATAATGAGGGGATAGATTGAAGAAGGTAAAGCATGGAGGTACAGTGTACTAGAGGTTATTGAAATCATCTAGAAAAGCAATGGGAATTGTGCCAGTGTGAAAAGAAAGAAGAGGAAGGTGGGTGAGGAGTGAAAGGGGAAGGGCTTGCTCATCAAGGAGTATGGGTGGTGAGGGAGAGGGGGAAATGAGTGTGCTTAAATGTCCAGACAGACAGCAGCAGAAGAATATCAGAAATATGGAGACTTGGGAAGAAATAAATTTACATGTTTCAACCTTTGGCTCTTTGAATACTAATGAAAGAAGGCAGAATAAAGTTTGAGGTCAAATAATATAATCAGACATACCAGATTTACCTAGTTTAGGGTTAGCAAATTTTTTTCTGCAAAAGACAAGAAAGTAAATATTTTAGCTTTGGAAAGCCTTATAGTGTTTGTTGCAACTACTCAAATCTGCTCTTGTAGTATAAAATTGGTCATAGACAGTATGTTATCAAATGGGCCTGGCTGTGTTACAATAAAACGTTATTTACTAAAGCAGGTCCTGGGCCAGATTTGGCCACCATCCATAGTTGGCCAACCCTGAAATAGAGGCAGCCTTGATAGAGAAAGGATACCATAAGAAATATTTCTTTTCTGGGGTTTTACTCTCATTAAATCAGACCATTTTTTAAATTGTCTCAATACCCAGGGTATGTTCAAAGCTTCCTCCAATTGTCACATTTTTAATACAAAGTTTTGTCACACTCAAATATTTTTTAATGATTAAAGACAATGTCAGGCTTTAATTATAATGTGTTACCAGTTTACATTAAGTGTGTGCTAAGCAATTTCAAAGTAAAGAGAAATGACTTTTCTATAGAGAAGTATGCGTGAGTAAATACATGTGTGTGTATATAAAACAAAATCCTCTTAGATATTATGAAAGACTCAACAACAAATTCTGGTGGAAAATCTTGGTAGGCTAGCAGGCTCTTCTAATATTCAGAGGCCAAGAATATTAATAAGGTTTTAATGTCTGACCAAAGTGATTTCAAAAAAAGAAATAGAGGAAATGTTCCCAACAAAATCTCCAGAGATGGTAGACAAAACTATTATCTCTCTGCAGTTACTGACATTTACTTTAGAAAGCCAAGAAAGCTTTCCTTGTGTACCAGGTAGGAAAAACCTGATTCAGTCATTAAAACAGTGCATTAGGCAACACTTCTTAATAGGCAGCCAAAAATAAGTTGCCTAATGGAATATCATGTTGAAACTCTATTCCCACAAGTTATGTACTTAATGGGTTTCTGTCAAAAGATGGAATAAAAATAATAAGTAGATACCTATATTTCTTTTCTCATCCTTACATAGCTTTTTATTTTTTGTAACCAAAATAAGTGCCATATAAAGGAAAGAAATGTAGAATTGTATGGAGATGTAATCTGAGCCCGTATTTTTAACTTTTATAAGGTCTATTTAACATTACTAGGGTGGAGTGGAGGAAAATATTAAGTAGACCTACCATTCACTTTCATTGAAATATAGTTTGGTTTTAAATTTGTTCTTTAGTCTGTAGTTCGTATCTGTCTCCACGGCAATGGTACTCCTTCATAAATAATCTTGCTGCAGGTTTATCTGATTTTAGTATATGCAATTAAAAAGTTTCTCCTGACCATTTATCATTTTTCCTTGGTACAAAACTTTTTCATTGTGTTTTCTTTAGCAATAGGAATGTGGCAATTCCAGAGCCTAGTGATTTCCTGGCTTCTTTTGGGAGGTCCTTTTAAACTATGATTGTTTTCTTGTCGCCCCCCCCCCCCACCCCCGCCCCGTTCAGGGTTTCTTTTACCATCCCTTTACTAGCCAATTTCTTTGTTAATTGCACATGTTTTACATGGTATCAGTTTGAAAACAGAAACCTCACCCAGTTATTTGAACAAAGAAAATTTAATATTTAAAACAAGAACACAGTGAACTAGATAGGAAGGTGTTAAGCAAGTGAAAATATAAAAAAGAACTCAAAGTCAGAAATCAGCAAATGTATTTTATAAGGGGTCCAGATAGTAAGTAGTTTGGCTTTGCAGGTCATCACAGCTACTCGACTCTAAGGTTGAAGCAAGAAAAGAGTAGCTGCAGACACAAGGGATGGGCCTGAGCGTCTCCATAAACTTTTACGTTAATGCCCCCTTTATCCACAGATTTCTTTTCAGTGGTTCCAGTTGCCCAAGATCTGCCAGGGTCTGAAAATATTACATGGGAAATTCCAGAAATTAATTCATAAGTTTTCAGTTGCATGTCATTCCATGTAGTGTAATGAAATCTTGAACTGTCTGGCTCCATCCCACCTGAGATCTGTGTTCAAATAACCCTCATTTTACATATCGATGCCGCATCAGTATGCCTTGTATTATAGTATATTGTTACACTTGTTCTATTTTATTATTAGTTATTGTGGTTGACCTCTTATAGTGCTTAAGTTGTAAATTAAACTTTATCACGGCTATGTATGTCTAGGAAAAAACTAGTATATATACGGTTTGGTCCTATCTGTGTTTTCAAGCATCCACTGGGAATCTTTGAATATATCCTCCATAGAAAAGGGCGAACTCCTGTATCTATAAAAACCAGCATCAGACAGGATTCAACTCACATGAGGCAGTTTGGCAAACACTGCTCTAAGGTATTGTTGAAGGAGCAACAGCAGGAAGCAGCTTCTATTAGGACTGAGAGAACAGAAAGACAATATTGGATTGTTACAATTTAGAGACTTAAAAGAGGGAAGCCAGCTGGCTGGTGCTGGTATCTCTGGAAGAGGATGATGAAGTTGGATCTGCAAATATCAGAAAAACCACACATTAGATTCAACTAGACGGAATTGCTGCTTCCCAGGTGAGGCAAACACATGGTTGGAGCGATGCTCAGAGCAGGCATTAGCAAGCCCACAGGAAGCCCAAGGGGGAACAAATAGGAAAGCACAAGTTTGTTTGTTTGTTTGTTTGTTTGTTTGTTTGTTCTTGTTTATCCACAGCCTTGCAGTTTCCCCTTCATGTCTCCTGCTGGCTGAGCAGGCTGGCAAAGCAGAAGTGCAGTTTGCTGACTCCCAGCATGGGCGTCACACTCTATAGAAGGGCAGGTTTGGAGCCGAAGGACAATGACTTCATTGGCATAGATGTCAAAACTCCAGGTTCTCCTTTAGTGGATGTGTTCCAATCAATTTATGACTGGAAGAGCTCTCACATTACCACGCTTTGGCTGTGTAGGGTACTATTCCAGGTTTGGAAATTTTGCCCTGACCCCTCTCCCCAAATCTACCAAATTTTGATAATAAAAAGAATGATTGGTTGTTTTGAATCCATAAAATAAAAGGACAGTTACATGTATGTGCATTTGTGTTTAACTCTGTGTGTACTCATGGGTAATGATATGTGAATATATTAGGGTAGATTCCAGCTTTTCTAAAGGTCTTGGAAAGAACTGTATTTTAATCTAAAATATATGTGTATATTTTATATTAAAATATAACTTTATCAGGCACTGGAAATAACACATAGAACTAGTGGTTTCTGTTATTTAAATTCCTGTTTGTAATGCAAAATATTAACAACCACATGTCAATTCTCAATTTTTATTTTTTTTTTGAAATTTCACTGGTTAACAAAATGCAAAAGCCCTGGAGTGATTGTTTGTGAGAATATCTAGCCCTGATTGATTGATTTACTGATTGACAAGTGTTGAAGGGTGCTGGAGTGAGGCAGGCAGGGCTATTCTGAGAAACATCCTTTGAAAATATTTTAAAAGTTAGACAGTTTGTCACTCAAGAGAGAAAAATATTTCTAGAATGGTGCACTAAATTTTAGTGCTCTGGACTGTCTGAATAGTCTTATGTGTAGATGACCTTAAGTGTTTGTGCACTTAGGCAACCAAAAATATATGTCATGTGAATTAGATTGATTTCTGTATGCAAATATCTGCTAGTCTTGCGTAAGAGCACAGCTTGCTCTCAGCTTTACCACCTGTGCTGTATTTTCTAGTTTTGAAAAAGATTTCCCCTAGTTTATTTCAACATCTTGCACACTAGTTGGGCTTTTGCCCTCTCTTGAATAATGTTTTCTTGATGCAGCATACCTGTACAACATAATTGACACTGTTCCTGTCACTATGGCAGGGGAAATGCCAGAGTTGGACTTAAATCTTCAAGCAATCTATAATATTATGTGCCTAGTGATAGCTTACAGGTTCCTATTTATATCTACCTTTAAATATTTTATATCTTTTCTATTGCTGGTAAGAGTTAATCCACAAGTTTCCTGAGGGTTTTTTGTAAGTGTACATAGGATATCATTTATGGTGTCTGGAATCACCATATATTAATACAGAAGCTTGATGGATTCCTAAGAAAAGTTACCTGTGAAGAAGTAATGGAGATGATTCATAATGAGTCATTCAATGCAAATCTGCAGAAGAAACTTTATCTTTATGGCCATTTTGGGGAGTGGTGGACACAGTCTTATTATATTGATTCCGCGTTTTTGAAATGGACTGTTCCCAACCTCTCTGCCCTAAGGAGTCTGAGAATATTAATGGTTTAATACTTGCCACAGCCACTCTATATATTCTCATAGCATATCTCATTTTTAAAACATAACCTCAATAAATAGAACTATACACAAAATAGGCCATGCCATAAACACTTTTTTACTTTCTACTATAAGAAACCATTTTGCATTATTCACTGGTTTCTAGATTATTGATTTTTAGTAATTCTCTGGCTGCATGGCCATAGAAATAATTAAAAAGACATTTTGATCCCAATGTCTCTTTCAAGAAAAGCTGAGAGCTTCTTCTATGGCTGAGTGGTTTTAAAATCCTACAAAACTGACTCATTTTTACAAGTCTGTTCAGCAAACATAAGTGGTCAAAATTATAAAGATTTTGGAGGCCACAATTTTCCCAGCTGGATGAAGGGATAACTCTAAGAGGCCCCATAGATCATGCCATGTTGTCATTTATTATAATGTTTTAACATACTACAGAATTTGTGTTGTCAAGAACATTGGGTGGGGTGATTTATTGGCTAGGATTGATTATGTTGCTAATAGCACAGATGGCTTGAATTTTGGAAGGGGAAAATTTCTTGTCACTGAGCATGAAAAAATAAACACAGAGTTGCCAAGAGACAAAGGGGACTTCACTTAAAAAGACTCATTTACCTGCCACAAGCGGACAACATTCAAAAGGTAGTTTTTGTTTTCCTTGAAACACACACTTAAACTGTATTGTTGCTTCAGGGAGCAGTGGGCATTTTCTGCATGTGAACATGTATTCCCCGACTGGGCAAACTTTTGTCAGCTCCCCCTCCATGATAATGTGAGCAGTGAATTTCAGAGTTTCTCTTCAGTTTTTCTGCTACAAATACCAAAACCATGACCTTGCCAGCAAAGCTTTTACAGCTGAATGTCTAGAGCTCTGACGTTTGCATCAACTTTGAGCGATTTCCTGTAGGCTAACACCTGGAAGCCATCGTCCTCAGATGCCCAGCAGCCACATGCTGGACCCTGCACAGCAGTGAGGGTACTAATGGAGACCCATTGACCCAGCAGGTGAAACACACATGACAGCCACCAGATTGTCTTATGTAAAAGTAAAACTGCCTGTCCAAGATCTCATCATGATTATTCAAAAATTCAGATGAGATTTTAGGAATGAGTCTCAATCTCTGAATAATGAAAACTGGATTTTGCTTTTTCCCGCCTCTAAGTGATATATTTAAGCAGAAGTTTGTTGTTGGTGGTGGTGGCTTTTTTCCTCAAAACCCTATTCACAACTCAGTTTGGATCTGCATTCTGTTCACCTCAAAGGTAAGATTTGGGAAACCAGGACCTCAGGCTTTGCCATCTTCCATCAACAGCCAGAAGTCTTGTGCTCGTTCATTTTCTCTTGCTACTTGCTCACAAGTTGCAATTCAAGCAGCTAACTATAAATAAAGCGACAATGACAATGCTTGGGAAGAATGAGATCATACTCTAACTTTAAGGATTCCTGATATATGAACAGGTTTAAGACAGGCTTGTAGTTTGCACTGAAATATTTTGCTTACACCATTGAGTCACCTATGAACTAGGGTTTTCATTCTTCAAGTTTATTTCTAGAAATAAAATGAAGCTCTCATTGTCTAAAAGAAATAGAGTGCTAGTTAAAAATTGATGTGTCTTCTGATAAATATCTCCTTATCAGAGGAGGAACAACACTCATCTTTATGGAAGAATCCAGAGCCTGAGAAATGTCTTTAATTCAGAACATCACCTTTAAATGAATGAAATTTTACGGGTCTACTCTTGTACACCACTGTTCTTCTACACAATGATCTATATTCTGAGCAAATTTGCAATGCCCCATTTAAAAGCTTTTTCTTCTTCTAGGCACAATGAGGATGATAAACATACACCTCTCTTTGAAGTAGCATGGAGAGTGAGTCTGTGAAGTCAGGGGGCATTATGAAAGAATGTAAAGCAAAAGTGAAAAACTTAACCAGCAACCATTTGGGGCTGAAAATGTGTTCTAATGGAGATTCCATTAACTGATCAAAGGCTGATGTGTGTACACACACACATTTATACAGGCTCGTCCACTAGAAAGTTAAATTTGTCTTTCCATATGCTTCAGCAAATGGGCTTGGCCAACATCTTATTGCCACCAGCACTCCAGTGTCACATCAAAGCAAGTCTGTTCAATGAGTCTCTGTAATTCATTACCTGGATTTCTCATCCCATCTGCAGGTCCATTTGCTCACTGGCTGATGTTTATTCATTCCTAACAGCAGCATTCTATCTGAAGAAGGAGCAGACTGGTTCTTTCAGGTTTAAATGTGGACAATTATTTCCATTAGTAAAACCAGACCAGAAACAGAAAGTGTTTCTCCCTCAAGGCAAGGGGAGTTTGTCTACAAACTTACATCTGAGATTGGTTCTAGATATGTTTAGTGCCTTATTGAGCCCAAAATCTGGGTCTACATGACTGAATGCTCACAGTTTGCAAAAGGCCAATTTTTATTGAATAACATTGCTGGCAACTGAGGTGCCCTAATAATACATACTTAATTACTGAGCATCTACCATCTGCCATTTACTGTGTTAAGCACTGCAGATAGACAAACAGAAGAGACACAGAGCCTACCCTTATGACATATTCTTGGGGGTAAGGCAGACATTCATTTGCTCTCAAGTCTCCCTGATTAGACATATTTGCAATCACTCAGGTTCTTTCCGGCATCAGCAAGACTTGTGTACGCTGCTTCATACTCCAGGCCATGGAGAGAGCAGTGTGAAGGAACTAGAGGAAAAGATGAATAGGACTGAAGCTATTTCTGATACTCATATCCATTCCTACCCAATGACACCATTCCCGTATAAATCCTTACTGACCTAAAATCAACACTGTCACTTCCTTTCTATCGCCCGGGTGTCACTGTCAGTGAAATAGGACTGTGCCCATGCCGCTGAGCCTCTGTCAGGGCAGCCTGTGTGACCCATGCTCTGACTGGGAGGCACCATGGGGAGAGCACAAATGGTATTTTTTAAAACATAACTCAGTGTGCTGAGATACACTTGATTGCCCTAGCAATGTTTATCTTTGAAGAGGGTTAGGGTGATTTAAGACGCAGTTTTCTTTCTTCTCTCCTTTGATCAGCTGGAAAAAGTGGATGTTGGTCAAGATAATAAGCAAAGTAAATTCTGCAATAACTCAGAGTCAACAATCAGTGCATAAACATGATTATACATCCAATACTTTGGCTCCAAAGAAGGAAAAAAAATTAATTTTTTTCTGCTCTTCTTCCTTTACCCATGGGATTTGGGGGGGGGGGGGGCAGATCTTTTTGTTATAAGTGTAATGAATCAAAAATTTTTCAGAGCTCCGCTGCAGGGAAGCCCTCATATGGTGAGCATTATCTAGAGACCCAGATCTTTTCAGTGAGAATTTCAATAGGTGAAACAGAAAATGATCAGTGAGCAGTGAGGACTATTATAATGGAAACATCATTTGAAACGAAGACTTCAACATCTGTTTCTCTTTCTAATTACAAATGCAACACTCCCTCCTGACACCCAGTCTCACCATCACCACCATAAATCACAATCATAAAAAATGTAAAAAATGAAGTGATTTACATGGTTTTATGTGCTTTACATTCAAAGCCACATGCGTACTTCAATTATGTTGCTCTCGTGTTCCAGATGAAATCAGGTGGGCTGCCGAGAGTGAAAATAGAGCTCGTATACTAAATGCAATTCTTCCTTCCTTAGGTTTTTGCCCAACTCTCATGTAAACAAAAGTGGTTCTGGGTGGAGAACAATCACACACAGCTAAGAAAAAAATCAGCTTTGAGAAGTTCTTTCAGTCATTTATCAATAAATATTTATTAAAAGCCTACTACGTGACAGGCCTGGTACTGGCCTCCCAGGACAAAGGAGTAAACAAAACAGATACTCCTAGAATGGAAAACCTAATTCTTGAAAAAGACATTAAAACAAAAAGATTCACACATAAATATATGATCATGGCTGTGATGTTTCAGTGAAGGAAAACTGCAGGGTTCTATGACAATGAAATTTTCAGCAAAACTCTCAAGAAGTTAGCAGATTCCTAAAGAGACAGCAAAAAGACCATTTGAAGTGTTCTCCGACTGGCTTTTATAAACACAAGCAGAGACATGCTTCTAGGGTTTTCAAATATCTGAAAAATCAGTAATTAGAAACAGAAAACATCTGGGGTAATTTAAATACAATATTGAAGATATAATTTATACATTCAAATTTCCAAAGGTTCAGTCTTAAAGAGAACACTCTGTAATACATATGTCAGCTTTTATACAAAGAAGTAATATGTCTAGTGTTGATTAGTACAGAACAGACTAGTACAGAGAAATAGGGCTGTGAACTGTGTCCTGAACTTGATGACAAAAGGAGAGAGTACAGACAGGAACCAGAGCAAACACATTCCTAGTCTAGCATACAGTTACACCATTTTTTAAAGAGAAGAAAATTTCCATCAAAACAATAGAGGGATACCTTTATAATATTTTATATCGCATTATAATATTTCATGTACATTTGTAAATATATATGCATATTATATATATATATTATACATCATATTGTACATACTGCCTAATGTAAGTCTATAATGTACTGCATTAGCATAAGATAGGATATGGTACTGTAAGAAACAATTTCTGAGTCTTAATGGTTTAAACTGAGTTTGCAACATGTTCATTCCGGTTCAGTGGAGACTCAGTTCCATGCTGCCCTCAAATAAGAACTTAGAATGCTGTGGTTGCTACCAGTGGAAGTATGTCTGATTGCCATTATAGTAGTAAAGGCTGGTAAAGAATTGCCTACCAGTTCTTAAATGCTTTCATTTAGATCAGCAGTCTTTACCTGTGTGCAGCAAGAATTTTTAGAATACTCAATACCTAACCATTTAGTCAAGGACACTGATTGCTTTTCCCTTAGATTGTCAAATTAAAAAATGACAACATCCAGCACAATAGCCATCCAGTGTGAATGAATCAAAATTATACCTGTATGTTTGTCAAACCACCAAAATATATGTTTGGGTATGCCACAGAATTTTACTAATTCATGTGTGCCATGAAAAAGTTTGAAAATTGCTAACCTAAATGGCATGTTCATTCAAATTTCATTGGCTAAAGCAAAGCATGTGGCCATTACTAGGACAATCCTCATATTTGCCAAAAGTAGAGAGAAACCAGCTTTTTTATCCTACCTCATAAAACACATGTACTGTATTTAATATACATATACCACATACTATATGGGGGTATTTCATTCTATTATCTTATATCAGTAATGTGTTGTTAAATGTTGATGTCTGTAATAGGGTATCTACCATTGAAATATTAATATTTGTATGAGACAAATCTGACAAACACCTTTTGCTTTCCACCTCTCTTTTATAAATGATATCTAAACAGGTGAATACAGTGAATACAGCTTACTTGTGTGTGAAAACACATCCTTTTGCCCATCAAGTAGAAATGAGAATATTAAGGACATTACTGAAAAAATAGAATGGTACTAAGCTCTATTTATGACAACAGCTGAAATATGGCATTCGAGATATTGCATGTTTACAAGATGGAGTTAGTGATAGTGATTGGGAACCTGCACTTATTCAAATTTAAAAGAGCAGAATTGGATGAGAGGGTAAGCCACATTGATGAAGTCTAATTAATATGAACTCAATTTGTTCATTAAAAATAGTTTTTCCCCTAAAAATAGTCAGCATGCTATGCAGAAATTAATCAACAGTCAGTCAGAAACAAATGTTTTCTCAGTGTGTTTTACAAGGAATGAAACATTTTAGACTCTCTTTGTAAGAAAATAAAATGTTCATTACATAGAAGATGTCTTTCTTGCATGCAAAAACATTTTTGATTATAAGTCTATATTTAAAGAACTGTACATATCTTGCTAAATAGCCCCTCTTCCCTCCTTCCAAAGAGTGAGTATGTGTATATATAAAACCCTTGCCCTAGGAAATCACTAAAGATTGCATTTCAATAAGGAAGCATAAATATTGAAACAATAACTAACTAAACATGAGCACTTCAAGGGCAGTCTAACATATACTTTTCAAATTTTTGTATTGTCTCTTTCTGTGACTGCAAGATATGAACCTTGAACACACTTTTATTTAATCCTGAACCTTTTCCCAGAGCTTTTTGTACAATAACTATTATTGCATGGGTAACAAACAATGGTACAAAGAGTTCAGGGTTACCTGAGTATGGGTGAACATCTTTTGATTATATATCATTCACCAGCTTAAAAAAATATGATTGTTCTATCTGATTCTATGGGTCATCAAATTCTGTTCACCCACATTAAATGTTGTATTGTGGCGAAATACACATAACATAAACTTTAGCATTTTACCTATTTAATGGCATTGAATGTTGTGAAGCCACCATCACTATCTGGCTCCAGAATATTTTCATCATCCCGAAAGAAAACCCATATTCATTAAATTCTTAGTCTTCCAACCCCCAACCCCTGGAAACCACTAATCTGCTTCTGTCTCTATCAATTTGCCTATGCTGGGTATTTAATATGAATGGAATCATACAATACACTGTCTCTTATTTCTGGCCCTGTCAGTTAGCTTAACATTTTCAAGGTTCATCCATGGTATAGATATATCAGAACTTCATTTCTTCTTATGGCCAATATTTCATTGAATGGGTATGCCAGATTTGTTTACCCATTTATTTCCATTAAATTGTTTCCACCTTTTGGACAGTTTTGAATAGTGCTGCTATTAACATTCATGTACAGCTTCTTGTTTAAACATGTGCATTCAGTTCTGTTGGGTATATAACTAGGACTGGAATTGTTGGATCATATGGTAATTCTATGTTTAACTTTTTAAGGGACTGCCAAACTATTTCTCACTACAGCTGCAAAATTTCACTTCTCCACCACTAGCACATGAGGATTCAATTTCTCTACAACCTGACCTACACTTGTTATTTTCCTTCTTATTTTTATTTATTTTTATGTTTTTTTGTTCTATTCATCCCAGTAGACATGAAGCGGCATCTCATGGGGTTTTGATTTGCATTTCTCTAATGGCTAATGGCGTGAGCATCTTTTCATGAGCTGGGTGGCCATTTATAGATCTACTTTGGAGAAGATACATGTAGGTCCTTTGCCCATTTTTATCTTGGGTTGTCTATTTGTCTTTGGATTGTCAGAGTTCTTTATGTAGTCTGGATTCTAGACACTTATCACATATATGACTTGCAAATATTTTCTCCTATACTTTTGGTTGTATTTACACTCTTGATAGGGTCCATGGATGCACAAAAGTTTTAATAATTTTGATGAAGCTAAGTTTACTTATGTTTTTCTTTTGTTGCTTGTGCTTTTGATAAGAGACCAGTGCATGTGGATAGCCAATTGTCATGGTAACATTTGTTGAAGAGACTAATCTTTCCCCATTGAATCATTTCAGTAATTTCAGAAGCCTTATCAAAAATCAATTGACCATAGATGTATGAGCTTACTTCTGGATTCTCAATTCTCAATTTCATTGATCTATATGTCTATTTTTATGCCAATACCACACTTATTTTTATTACTGGCACATTGTTGAAAATTTTAAAATCATAAAGGGTGAGTATTTCAACTTGATTTAAGATTGCTTAGGCTTTTCAGAGTGCCTTACAATTCTACATAAATTTTAGGATTAGTTTTTCCATTCTTACAGAAAAAGTTATTGGAATTTTTATAGGAATTGTACCAAATCAGTATATTGCTTGAAGAGTGTTGTCATCTTAGCAATATTTTCTTCCAATCCATGAATATTGAATGTCTTTTCTATACACATTAATTTTTATATCACACCAAACATACTCATTTTCATGGGACAATGCTAGATATTTGAGTCTTTTCATTTAATTATTATTTAGTATCTTCTATGATTATATGCTATAAAATGTATATATGTGAATATGTGGAGCATAAGAAAATTTTACCTAGCCCCTATCAATGAATTTAGAACATAATCTGTGTTAGAGAATTAAAACAATCTACATTGGTAATTTAATGAGACATATAAAAAGAAATGCATCTTGAAAAGTTTCCAAAGGCACAAGTTTAAAAATATCTGATAATTACTAATGTGTTGGCATTTGAAAGCAAATAAATCATTCTCCCTTCTCCTCTTTCCAAACTTTAAAATACATATCCATATGGAAATCAAACATATGGCACTTATAATATCAGTTTAATTAATAATATAACCTGGATTAGATAGCTTCAGTGGGTTTCCTAACACTCCCTATAAGTGGACTTCGACCCCCAGAACTTCAGGTAAACAGCAGAGGAGACGTCCTTACTGCAGGCAGGCAGATGCAACCAGGAGGGAAAGAAAAAAAAGATTTACATAACATTTCTAATGTTACAGCTCTTCCATCTCTTTTTATTACTGATTTACCTCCCTTGAATCAGATTCTCAAATCTAGTAGCTATAGTCAGATACAGCCAATGAGAACCCATGTAAGTTTTTATGTGCCACTTGAATTCAGTTACTTAGGCCTGTACAAGGAGGTGACATTGACTGTCAGAGACTTCCTATAGTATCTTCCTGCACAACTTCTCCTTCTTGTACACTTTCATAAAGCAGCAAAGACCCTTTAGTCATAGTTGCTGTCTTGACAGGACCCATTCTTCTGATATGCATTCCCACCTTCACCTCTTGTCTTCAGTGGCAGGATCTGCCAAAGTCCAGGCAGGGTGAAGGGCTACAGTCAAGACCACAGGGAACCCAGTCTGCAACGGAGCCACTGGCGTGTGTTCTTCTTCAGTACAACCACATTTGTCTCCTGTGTCAAGAAGAAAAGCAAAATAAGTAAGGGGTTTAAATTTCCTTTAGTCTACTTATTAATGCAAATCTCTATTACATAGTAGAGTTGAGAAACAAAGTATTGACTGACCTACACAAGGAGCTGGTGTAACGGTGGGAAAGCTGTGTGTGACAGTGTGCAAGGCTTATGAAGTCAGGCTTGTAATATCTATGAGGCTTATTTTTCACATCCATAAAATGGGGACAAAAGTACCTTTCCCAAAAAACTCATATGAAAATTAAATAGTATAATGTACTTAAAGTGCTCAATTGGTCCATGGCCCATAATAAGAATTTAATAAATGTTAACATTATTAGTTATTCATTGGTAAAGTACCTTTTGGAAACTACATTTTGACCTAATCAAATGGTAAGCAACTGCAATCATCATGTAAAATCATCAAATAAGAAAATTATTCCCCACGTCTAAGATGAGCACTCACAGCTAGCACATCAGCAATTCTCTTTTAGCCCTTCCTTCCTGACAATGAAGAATAACTGGTCACCTTCACCTGCTTAATAATGCATCACTTAATAGAAATCACAATGAACTAGCATCTCTACTTACTCTTCCCCAGGCTGAAAAAAAAAATCCCATCTCATTTAACCTTTTCAAATTGGACTTGTTTTCCAACTCTTTAATAATCTTTGTGGCTCACCTTTGAGCCCTCCACAGTTTCTCTCTTAATTACGAAGACCCCAAATGGCTACAGTACTGTGAGCCTGCCCGGTGTTGGTGAACTGTGCAACTTACCAGGGTGGAAAATGAAGGTAGAGAAGAGCTCCAATGGTAGGGCAAGATATTGTATTGCCTGTAAAAACAGTAGCATATTTTTACCACCCATTTGACAAGAAGATCTCTATAACTTCCATGTAAATATCTGGTCATGTCTGTACTTACTAGTGTCTTTTTTTCCCTACCTTAAGTTTCTTATTCTAGTAAGGTGCTGTGTAGAAAATTAAAGAAACATAGTAACAATTTGCTGTTCTGTTGTGGGAATGCAAAACAAGGTCACTGTCACTCGATTACAAGGTTAATTATATCTATTTTTCATTTTAAACTGCTTGTTTATGGACTATCTTCTCAACACGTATTCATATAATCTCAGAACTGGAAAATGCACTAACAATAATGAAAATTCACATTTCTATCATACTATGGGAAAAAAGTATGCATGGTCAAAAATATTAGAAGCTTAGTATAGTATGCACACCTCTTGGAAACTCCCAGTGTTCACTGGTGTATAAAAGCCTGAAAATTCTAGCAGCCAGTACAACCGTTCAAGCTACCTGACCAGGTCTGTATTTGCATGCAATAAAAATTACCTTCCAGTGGAATACACTTTGAAACTGTTAATATCACTCTAATTTATTACTATAGACAAGAACACTGAGGCACAAAGTGGTTACCTACCTGTTTCTCAACTTTTTATTTCTACTCCTCTAAAATCTTACCATTTTTCCCATGCATGTGCTACCCTTGCCCCTCAGATATTATTATTGCACTGTTTTTATCCAGAATGGATGAACATGGTTTCATCTCTCTTCAACAAAGAGAAACAGCAAAAATGCAGATTTCTATTTAGAAATAATTTTACCCTCTTCCCTAAATGTCCTCTGTCCTTGTACTTCCTAAAGACATGTTGATGCAAATGTTTGGAGGAAATGTGTATTCTTTGGCTGTAGACTAGAGATTGTAGTCTTGGATCTGTCTTCAAAATTTATTTACACCTCCAAGTTTACTACTTTCAAGTCCTGCTACCATGTAAGGAAATAGATGAGGTCATTGTGAAGTCATAAAATACCCCCAAAGTTTGGTCAATATTAATTTATCAATGAATGTGTAATGCACATATCTCATTTTCTGCTGATGATTTCTATTACCCAGAAAAAAACTTCATGGGAGAGAATTATAAAAGTGCTTTCCTGTCAGCCTTGAAACTGAAGGCCATGGAAAGCATCCATTTTAAGAAAGAGATCACTTATTATTGTGTGTGACCTGGGGCAAGTGTCTCCACTTCCACTTGAACAACCCATTTGAAAATCACGTTGAGACCCTCATGTCACAGATGAGAGCAATGTACTAGCAAAACCTGAATAGGAAAGAGCTTGAGAATTGATTTTCTATATTGCTGTGACCAATCTGCTTTTCATTAGTTCCACTGACATCATTACCAAATATATAAAAACAAGAGCTGTGTGTGTATGTGTGTGTGCGTGTGTGTGTGTGAGAGAGAGAGACAGACAGACAGACAGACAGACATTGTTTTGTTTTTATCTTAAGATCACCCCCACAAAACTGTAGTCTTCTGATGAAAGGGGAAAGGGAAAAATAGTCTTCATTATTCTCCTATTAGTCCCAGACCCAAATTACTCTGTTTTCCCAAGTCAGCAAATGCCTTGTACATCTAAAGCACTAAACTTGGCTCCTGAAAATATTGCCTGCTAGTTAAATCACCCACATTGGATAGGCCCTTAAAGAGTCAGACATGCTTTGAAATTTACTGCCACAAGCATATATATCTTTCAAAGAGTCTTTTGACTTCTGAGTCTTTTCCCCAAACAAGGCTCCTGATGTTTGTCCCTGCAGAGGGCAACCAAGAGCCACGCTGCTGGCCTGAGCCATCCTTGCACCCTGAAGGAACAGTGTGCAAGGATTCCCTGGCTGGGCCCTTTGTAGAACCTTGACAGCTAATCCGTGTCATGTGAATGGCTTCAGGCTGACCCATCTTTTCTTTTTAATTTAACAGTCTGCACAACTGCTTGGGAAAGACCAATTAGGCTGCACCATCATTCCTTCAAAGGCCTGATTGTTCTGAACCTTGGTCAAGTGCACATACCACGTAGAGATATGCTGCAGAAGCCAGATTCACATACGAACCTACAGGTATTCCTAGTTTTACTGACATCCAGCCAGTTCTGCCTCTGTGTAGCTGGACGTACTCTGATTTGGAACCTCAAAGTGTGGCCTAACCCATCAGATCTTCTTTAGACCATTTACAACAGGTTTATTTCTTTAATAAACCTCTTTTTGTGAGGTCTAATAGCCATAAGCCAAAATGATATTGGCTTGGTCGCAAAGAGTTTTATAGATATGTTAGATATGTCGTGGCATATTTTAATTTTCCAGCTAAGATTGTCTAGTGTGCTCTCTGCATTACCACTTATAGCGCAGCAAATTTGCTTTGAAGCTGTCAATATCCTGTTCCTCCTCATTACAGTAACCCAGGACTGCACCATTAAACACGCAGGCGGCTGGAAGACCTGCAGGAGGCCCCTACTTAGTTGCCCCAATCGAGCATATCTGGCTTCAGTTCAAAGATAATACTGGCCACTTCCATAGCTCAGAAAAGTAAATTAACTCATTATCCAAGAAAGTTAAAGGTTTAAAATAAAATTTTTTGGAGATTTGTGGAGCTTCTTTGTGGAAGATCTGTTTTCTGTTGCTTCTAGCTCCCAATTAGTAGGTATTTTATGAAGACCTACACACCCGGTTGATTTTTAAATTATTATTAGCACACTTGAACTTTACTAATGGCATTCTGGGATTTTAGATTACAGGAAATCACAAAGACCATATGTCAACTGAATGATAAGACTATTTTGTAATAACACCTTAGACCAGGGTTCTCAAACTGTAATCCTGGGACCAGCAACATCGACGTCATCTAGAACCTTTCTGGAAGAGCAGGCTCCTGGACTCTACCAGCCCTGCTGAATCAAACATGATCGGGGTAGGGTCCAGCAAGCTCTGTTTCAATAATCACTGCAAACGAAATTGATGTCAGCTAAGTTTCGGGAACCACCACTTCAGACATTTTTGAGGCTTACAAGATTTACAAATTACCTCGACATACAGCATTTCCACTTCTTTTTAACAAAACTTCATTTAGTAGGCCGAACAGATTTAGTTTCTAAAACTCCCTGGAGAGAAGGCTATACTTCAGAAATGGAATTTGTTCAAGGGCATCCTGTTGTTAAATGTTAAAGGAAGACGAGATCACGAGGTTCCTAATTTAACATTCATCCCACTGTGTCCTCCAGCCTGAGCAGCAAAGTCGCTACTGAATGGACAAGGAACCCAAGAAGGCTCCCCTGGCCCCAGCGACTGTATTGGTTCACTGCCCAGGAAGAGCCCCTCATTGTTGAGCACCATGATAATATTTTTTTTTAAGTTAGAAAATTTGATTTAGGATAGGAAATGATGGGAAGGAATGAGGAGAATCCCAAACTCCAACAAGTACAGTAGTGGTGACAAGAAAAAAGCAAACATGACATGGAAGGCTGGGAGACAGAGAAGAGACAGCTTAAAAGATGGACGAAGGCTCGGCTTGGACATTTTCCTTGGACCTTGTGGTGGGAGAAGAATCATCCAGATTCAGAGCAATGTCTATGGCAAACATGGAAGCCACAAAAAAATTGACTCGCTCCAAACACTTTTAAAACAGTTTTTCCCCTTATTTATTGTCAAATAATCAGTGTTTCTAAAAGTGACAGCAGGCCGATGCTATCAGACACATTGAAGCACTTGTTTAAAATGTAGACACTGAGAAACACATTAAATTTCAGGAATCTGGAGGTGGGGCCAGAATCGCTCTAATATTGCATCTCAGGTGAGTTTTCTGCTTTACAGAAAGCAGAAAACTTACTGGTCTAGCTAGCCAGACCAGTAAGAGTTTATAGTTTCATTTGGGTGTGTCTGTGTGTTGCACGTGCATGTGTGTTAACTAAATAACACTTTGTGATTAAAAACAAAAACAAACTTCCTTCCCAACATCTAAATAAGGCCAAAGTAGAAGAAAAAGGAGTGACTCTGCACATAATGGAAATGGCTTTTTTATGTGCTAACTGATGCCTATGTGAACTGAGTAGCAAGGAAATAGCGTACTTACAACTGACCTATGTGGTTATGCCTACTCAGACATAACACTAAATTGTGGTAAAAATAAATATTATTTGTTCTCTAAGTACAGATATTGTACAAATATATTAGGTTATATTAAATATGTTACTATAAGGCATAATTCCACGGGAAAAATAAAGGGAAATTTATGGACCCAAGGATGTAGTCTGTGGAAAATCATCTTTCCGATATCACCCTGAGCTCCTACTCCTACTAGCAGGATGCAAAATGCCTGTGCAGTCACACAACTGAATAGATTTTTATTTTGGTGAGAGGTCCTGACACTGTATTATAGTGCCATTCTGCATCACTTAAAAATGAGGAAGTAAAATGTCATAAAAAACACAAATGTAAAATAAATAAATAAGTTGGCCTACCCCAGCTCAAGTCAATCCAATCTGTTCCAAATAATACCCATTTTTTTCTTTATTCCTAAACCAAAGTTTCCCAACATACATGCCCACAGACTGTGATTTAATTCATTTAAGATGTGGTCTGGGCTTTGGAAGTTTTAACAGGTCCCCAGGTGATTCTAATGTTCAGGTAAATTTTAGAGACATGGTCTTAAATTAATCATGTAAAGTAAAAGAAAAGTGAGTGTTAAAGTACTTAAAAGCAATCATTTTCCCTCTTTAAAGTCTTTCAATGATTTCCCTTTGTGCACACTATTTTTTAGATCTTATAGGATAAATCCCTAGTCTTTAGCAGAAAAAGTCAAGCCTTCCATTATCTGACTATTGCCTGTCTTTTAATTTTAATGTCTATCTGCCTGCCTAAAAAGTCACAATCAAGGAATGTGAAACTTTCACATACTAACATATCCAACAATATCTGTTGAATAAGTGAGTAAATAAGAATGAGAAACTATTTCCAGATGAGCCTCTAGAACCACTCTAATATGGACTAGATTAAAAGCTGGAACTGCTTTGCAGGTTTGGGGAGAAGGGAAATATTTTATTTATTTATCATTTACTGGGTGGTTTGCTCTCATTTTCAACCACCAATTCTTGAATACTTCAAAGACTTCATTACTTTGTTCGAAGCCTTAGATCATGTCAGAGCTGGTAATATGTTCTTACCTTCTGGTTGCAGCAGTCTGCGGCCATACATGTAGATCTGTTGCCATGAAAGGTCTCTCTTCAGTGGAACATACCACATCTCACCATTATGCATAATGACAATGAAAGTCAAACAAGACAGAGTGGTAAAAATTACATATTCTTTCCCTTCTTTTCATGATACACACACCTTCACAGATCAAGACTTCAAATCTACAAGGATACAGAACCCTCCATCTAAAAGAAGGCCATGCTTGCCTGTCATGCCCTTTCCTGGTTTGGTTGCTTCTTCTGTGAAGCCACATTTTCATCACATCTGGCCATGTCCTGACCAGACTATCCAGAAATTTCAGAATAGCCACTCGCATGTATCCCAAATAACAGCCTAAAATGATCATTCCTCACAATTAGAGCAGCAACTACAACCAAAAACCTGGTCACTGTCTCACCCACATTCTTCCTAACCGTTAGTTAGTTAGTTAGTTAGTTAGTTAGTTAGTTTTCCAGCTCCCCACTCTCTCTTAATAGAGGCCAGTTCTATCTTTTCAAATGAAACTGGATTGACAGTAACTGAAGAGAACTATTTCAGACTTCTTTAGAAAACCATCATTGCTCAAAAAAAGGACATGGGTCATTTGTATTCTACAATAGAGATTTAGGAGAAAGCATCAGAAATTGCTTTTCTTGTGGGGAGCTGGTCAAAGCCCCCTTCTGTATCCAGATATATAATTGACATTGCTAAATACAAGATAACACATTTATGTCAAACCATTAGACGTCCTTTTTATTTATTTATTTTTATTGAATTTATTGGGGTGATGTTGGTTAATAAATTTATATATGTTCCAGATGTACAATTCTATAGTATATCATCTGTACATTGTATTGTGTGTTCACTACCCCACATCAAATCTCCTTTCCTCCATCACTTAGGCTTTCTTTCAACTGACTCAACTGTGTGAATCTACTCAAATGTGCAGGGAAAGTGGACTGAAATTATCTGAATACCTCCAAGCACTAAACTTTATATTACATAGGAAAATATAGAAAGACAAATGTAAAATGTATGTAATAGAGGCATGCTGGACTTAGGCCATGTCATTTGACATTATCCAAGAGAGCTAATTCATTTGCTCCTGGTGACAGTTGTGGATAATGTATTTGTCCTTAATGAAGACATAAAAACCTGATCTGGACCTGGTATGTTTCAGAAGTTGAAGTGGTTTATTATGATCATTCAAGGAAAATGTTTTGTACTTTTGCAGTAAAAGGAATTAATATAAAAATGAGTTGGTATTTATTTAGTCACAAGATAAGCATAGTGAGACAGTACTGATATTTAACAGTACCTGGACAAGAGAAAAATGACATGAATCAAACAAAAAAAAAAAGAAATGTGATCATCTATTATATACCCAGTCTTATGTAAAATGCCTAAAGCATAAATTCCTTATACTAAATTTACCTTTCCAGTTGATGCTCACCTTCATTTGTGAGAACTGGAAGGACTTTGGTTAATATTAAAGGTATATTCTTTGTCTTTAAAAATAATAAATGCCAATTAAGTTTTTCCAGTGAAGTGTTTTCAGCCAACTTGGGCACTCCCTATTAACGTACTACATACACTTGTTTCCGAGGTTTAGAAAATTACTGGTTTTCCTTTCAAGTTAACATTTTATATCCAGTCTCTTTTCTTAAATAGGCTAATTGCGTCGGTGAGAATAACAATAAATATGAGAGTATTTTTGTGAATGGAAAATATTAGATAAGGGAGAATTGCTGAAACTTAAAAGAAGAGTGTAAATATTTGACTCTTCAGAGGTTGCGATAAGGCTATTAATTTAAAGCTGGGATCTGAAAGGCCTTTGAAAATGAGTAATGAAGTAAACAGGTCATTGATTGTCTCTCATAATACAATTTGAGAAGGCAAGTGTCTGGTTTTTTATTTGGTCAAAAAGAAGGAATAGATATTTTTTCAAAATGGAAATAACCGTACTGTTGTATTTGTTTATTTCAATGGTAATGGTGATTCATTATAAATATTCAAACACTAAAAGGCACACCAAGGACTATCCAACATGACTTTATATTGTTAAGGGTAAAGAACATCACCCTGAAGCCAAAGTAACAACCGTTATTGTCTTAATCTGGAAAAACCAGATTAATTTCCAACGTATGTGGGGGTAAAGGAATAATCAGGGCACATCATAGACACTAAGTAAAGGATACTAAGTAAACTATCTTTTTTATTACCCTTTTTTTACTACCAACAAACTGACATTATACCCAAGATTCCTGAGTAACTTTTTAAGCTGAACTTCCAAATCATATATTTTAGAAAACATTATTGCAATAAACATTTTAAAATGCTCAATATAATTATTTATCAGAAAAATACCAAACCAGCATAATGGCTAAAATTAAGAATATAAAGTCACTTGAATTGCTTGTGGGATTGTTCATTTGGTACCTTGACCTTAGGAAAACATTTGGCAGCACCTAAAATTCTACATACTCTACGACCTGCAGCTTCATGGCTGAGTATATATCCATCCAAAAGAAATGTCTTGTCCTGCATAGGATATATACAATATTGTTTATATAATAACCCCACACTGGAAGAAACAACTATCCATCAACAGTATAATGAGCAAATAAATTGTGGTATACAACTATAACAGAATTCTATTCATCAATAAAATGAATAAACTAATGAAACACATAATAATGTAAAAAATTCAATAAACATAATGATGAGTAAAAAGTCAGGTATAAAAATATACATCCCATATATTTCATTTATATGAAACTCAAAAAGAGGTAAAACAGAATAATGGTTCACCTCGGGGCACATACTGAATGCAGTGTGGTGTGGGAGGCTTCTAGAGTGCTAGAAATGTTCTATATCTTAACATGTGTGGTGGTGAAAAAGTTTATATAATATATAAAACTTTATTAAGATTTTAAAGATCTGTACACTTTAATATATAAAATATAACTCAATTATGCAGTTTATTTTTTATTGTTTCTAACATTTAATCGATCAGCATTCTCAACATTAATATTGTATTTGACCAATTTTTAAATTGCTTGATCTGTGTTCAGCAACTTCTCCTTTTTTAGAAGGTTCAGTGCATAACTATCATTTTCCAGGGAAGTCTAGTGCCCTTCCACAAAGCATACTTGTAAGTGGTGGTTTTTCCCATAGGCCAAAGAAATAAGGGTGTGTCTCTCCATAGCTCTAAGAGCCACAGTGGCTGAAAGTTAAATTAAGCCAGTGAGTTATTTCTACGAGGTTTAACCTGGACCACCAATAACAAAGTCAGACAGCTTCACAACAACCAGTACTCAATGGAACAAAAGCTGACATGAAGAATTTTCCTTTTTCTGTTTAATGAATATGACAGCATTTTCTTCCCCTTCTAATTCTCCCTTTTCACTTCTAAAGTATTCTTTTTATGAAGAATTTATTTTTTTAAGAACAGTGTTAGGTTTATAACAAAATTGAAAGAAGGTACAGAGATTTCCCACACACCACTCTGACACACACAAACATAGCCTCCCCCATCATCAATATCCGCCACCAGAGTGATACATGTGTTAACAACTGATGAACCCACATTGACACATCATAGTCACCCCAAATCCAGTTTACACTAGCTTACTCATGGTATTATATATTCTACGGGTTTGAAAAATTTATAACAACATGTATCTATCATTGTAATATCACACAGAGTATTTTCACTGTGTACATTATGATTATAGAAAATCACTACACCCTCTGTGCTATTTCTATTCATCTCACCCCTCATCCTACCCACCACTGCTGGCAACTACTGTTCTTTTATGTCTCCACAGATTTGCCTTTTCTAGAACGCCATAGAGTGGGAATCATACAGTATTTTGCTTTTTTAGATTGGCTTCTTTCCCTTAGAAATATAATGTAAGCTTCCCCTATGTCTTTTCATAACTAATAGCTCATTTCTTTTTAGTCCTGAATAATATTCCACTCTCTGGTTGTACCACAGATGCCTACTGAAGGGCATCTTGGTTCTCTCAAGTTTTGGGAATGATGAATAAAAGTTGCTATTAGCATCTTTGTGCAAGTTTTTGTGTGGACATAAGTTTCCAATGGCTTTTTGTAAAAACTCTAAATCTTAATTACTGGATGGTTTGGTAAGAGAATGTTTAGTTTTGCAAGAAACAGCCAAACCATTTTCCAAAGGGGCTGTACCATTTTGTATTTACATCTGCAGCATGTAGGAGTTCCTGTCACTCCACTAAGTGATTCTTAGTGGGAGAAAATTTCTATGCATTTTATATCTTCTTAAGCAAACTGTGTCTCCTCTAAAGAATATATTTTGTCCCTCTTTGCTTTGCTTTTCTAATCATTAAACCATGAACTTCTCTAGTATTGATCACAACTTGTGCACCATGTTTATTTTTACCCTGCAATTATGTCATTTTTTTCCTCTGAGGGAATCAATGCAATACAAAGATTATAAAGAGGGGACAATTTCACTTTTGTCAAAAACAACATTTAAGAAAAATGCAAAAGAAAATAAAACAAATGACTCAGAAATAAAGCATTAAGGAAGACTACCTGTTTTCCTGATTTTTATAGCTCTGATGCATTGGACTTGACCATTAACTCAGCAGGGGACATCTCTGCAGATGGCACATGCTGTTACTCTTCACAACAAACCCTAAACATCCAGAAAGAAGGGATGATTGCAGCCTAACCCAAAGAAAAAGGCGCGCGCACACATGCAGCACAAACAAAGCCAATCGATACTACCTGGAACTAAAAAGTGTTGTTAGTTTTACTTTTGAAACACAGTCTCAGGATCTTGGTAAATTCTGACCAACCAACACAGAGGCTTGCTAAGGGAGTAAAACATTTCCTGTCCAGACTCTCATTCTACTCTGAATCTCCCATTAATTCAAGGTCAGATGTCAGGACTCCTTTTTCTCCAACACTATGAACCATAAACAGCTTTAGCCTTGAATGGTTAGAAGGCTTCTGAACATTTTGAAGAATGAGAACACATGGGTGTTTAGGTTTCAAAGCTGGCTCGTACCCTTGCTCACCTTCTATTTTGTTTTGTTTTGTTTCACTTAAGTAGTCTGTGTCTGCCAAACACATTAGTCCACCGAGTCCTTTAGTTTGAACTGTGTGACCTGTGACCCGACTCCACTTTAACACAGACCACTCTCCTGTGTGGAAAGTCCAGATCTGCCTCCAGCTCGCAGCAGATAGACTCAGGCCTCCTCCTCACTCTATGCCTACTACTGTTCACGTGCAAGTTACAAAAGCCAGAGCAAGTCCCAGCCTCCATCAAGGGCAGAGCTCCAATTTAAGAGTAATGGCTGGAGTAGGTGTTATTTGTACCCTGTGTCAGGCTTTGATTGTTCACATCTGGCTGCAAGCTGAATAGGGCTTTACATTATTCAGAGCAGTTCAGAGAAACTGATGTTAATAGGGATAAGGGATGGGGATGGTGGTTTTGACTTATCTTGTGGTTTTCAGGCAAGTAATGAAGTCACCTTATTAATAAAGAAACATAATCAAATATGTTCCCTTTAATACAAAGTGATCACGTGGACATATACCCATACATACCAAGGCCGTAAATTCCAAAAAATTAGCTAGTTAAAGTATCAAAGAAGAATAGGAATTTTTGCCTGTAAGCTTTTCTGAGAATGCTATTGATTATGATCCAACAAAGAAGTTGCTCCTCACTGGCGCGCACGTGCACAGACATGTTAATTTCAGCTATGGTTCCACGTCTAATTTCTTAACACCAGGGAAACAATCACTTTTTAAAATATTATTTTTACTCTCTTTTTTCTTTTCCTTTTCCTTGGCTATTTTGTGTAACATTAACAAAGAGTACATGTTTATGACTCTAATTCTTTTACCAGAGGATTAAATGAAGCCACAAATAAAGGCGGTGGTGAATACTGATAGAGAGAGTCTGAGACATCCTGGTTACTGCTTTTTCTTGAAAGAAGTCTCCTGGGGTGAAAAGTACACATGACATCAGCTGCTATTCAAATATTTCATCTCATGCACTGCTGCAGAGCTGCATAAAAATGTATGTTGAGTACATACCATCTATGTGACAGAAAAATAAAAATTTGGATTATAATTAGAGATAACCTAAAAATTTTACTATATGGGAGATTAGGTACATATGTGAAAAATTAGGATAATATGTAAAATAAAATTTAAAACTATAAGCAAAATTTATTCTCCAATAAACATGAAAATCTGTTCGGGGTTTTCTTTTTCCCTGTAATATTCCTTGCTACCTCTTAGAATACTAATTTAATAAACTCAGTCCTAAAGCAACAGATAGTAAAATATACAAAAAGTGTGAATTGCCCTGTCACTTTTTAACATAATAGTGTAAATTAATTAGATAAGGAGACAATTAAACATGTCTTACACAGTTGACCATAAAGAAACAATGCAGAAAACATTAGTTTTCAGCTGTCACCTTGAGAGTTGCTCTTTAATTCATCCTTCAGTAGGATCCCCGGCACATACAAAAACAGAAGGAAAAAAAGATGTAAATGTTGGTGTTCTGATGCACAAGATGACTTTGAATGTTTGTCTTCCTCTGCAAAGCATTAGCCCTCAGCTAAAACACATAAGATTCAGTTAGTTCAGTGTGTCCTTTATTTCTTTTTTATGAGAAATCATTAAGAGTAAGAATTTTGGAAGAATACTCATGTTTCTGAAATAGAGATTATTTCTACCTTCAGTGTCTGATTTTTCTAAAGTGTAATTCACAGAACTATGGTAAAATTCATCTGTTTGCTGATATTGAAAAGAATTATTTCACTCAAAATAATTAACGTTCAAGGTGACAGTTGAACTAGTCCTTCTTGGGGAGACCAGCATCAGTCATTAGGTGGTGACGTCCCATTCCTGACATCCTCACATTTCACAGGAACTGAATGAGTGTTTTGCAGCTTTGTTTTTAGACTTGTGAGTTAATAAGCCTACAAAATGCACTTTGTAATCCATTACATTGGAGTGACGCAATGGTGCATGCCTTCTGGTGCTCATTCCTTTGTATATATAGTGTCTTCTCTCTATATCTGGGCTGAACCTGAAACTTGCTTTAACCAACAGAGTACAGTGGAAGCAACGCTGTTCCTCTTTCAGGACCAGCAGCTTCTGCTTTGCATTTCTGGGAGCCCCAAATTCCATGTAAGAACCAAGACCACCCTGCTAGAGAGACCAAGTGGTAAGGTCATGTGAAGAGAACATGTACTGAAGCAGAGACCCTGAGATTACTGGGGGGAAAAAACCAATAAACTCAACCGTAAGAGGAAATAGAAGTCTCAGACACACCCCAGTTGAGTCATTACTGAACCACAAACATATCTGAGGCATGTGACTGGAAAATCCATTTGGATCCTGCTATCCCAGCATTCCTTTCCATTCCTCTGTGCCATCATGGGAAATGATAAAAGAGTGGTTGTTTTATCTCATTAACTTCTAGAGCAATTTGTTCATAAGCAAATATTTTTATTGCCTCATCTGCTTTTGCATTTTAAAAATGAAATAGAATTTATGTTTTGTTGGGAACCACCCTGCCTGGTTTCAGTAGCTGAAACCCCCCCATGGCTAAGGCTGAGTGAGAGACCTCCAGACCCGAAGCCACTAAGGAGACAAAGCTTACCTCCCTGGCAGGAGTGCCACTTCTGCTCCTTGTCTGGCCCCCATTGCTTCGTTGGTTAGCCAATGACAGGTAAGATCCCTCATGGGAGAGGCCACTTAAGACAGGCATGATCACGTGGGAAGGCCCTCAGTGAAGGACTTGGGGGGCTGTGGAAAAAGGGGGTGACCAACCCTCACCCCTCAGCTTTGACAAAGCCTGAGTCCTCATTCTGCCTGCGAGAAGTCTCCTAATCTCTCAGCCACCATGCTTCCTCTGCCTGACTTAAGCCTGAAACAATGACAAAGGGTGGTTCAGCCCTGAGCTAGAAATGGTGGGCTCCCCTGGGTGATCAGGACTGAGAAAGGATAGGTAAAATCCTGTGAAACCTGCTTTGCTGAGAATGCTCTTAAAAGGCCTGGGCAAGAAATGAGTTTAGTCTCTTAAGTTTTGTAGCTTTTTAGGTGATAGACCCTGACTCAGCGTGAGCCCTAATAGTTCTTTGAATATTAACTATCATTTGATCCTAACTGCCAGACAATGATTAATAAGCCGTATCTGTATTCCTACCCCCCCAAAAAAACTATTAAAAACCTGTTCAAGCAGGGGCATGAAGCGCTCTCCTCTTGAGAGAGTGGCCAGGCCACTCCGAGGCACCCTCCCCTTGAGAGAGAAGTCGTACCGTCCCTTTTCCTCCACAGGACTTGGTAGTCCGTGTGAATTTCTCTCGTGTCTTGTCTGTCCACAGTGCCGTGGATACTGCTGGCCGGCATCTGTGTCATATGTTTCACAACTAATGATACACAGGGCCCTTTCCAATTTGATATTCTATTTTTCTCTAGTATTCCCAGCTTCCACATGGTCTTCTAGATTAGAGTCACTAAGAAACAGTTTAGTGTAAACTGAGGGACAAGAACTCTTTAATGGATTCAGGTCTTTAAAAGAAAAATGAGTTCATGTGATTATCTGGGGGAGCTTGTTATTTTCTTTTTAAGTAAAGGTAATTTTTCATGTTTCTTTCTTTTTATTGTTGATTTTTAGGCAACAGAAAACAATGTACCGATCCTGAAAATCCCTAAGTGAGACTGGGAGAAAGAAAACCTGAACTCAGCAGAAGGTACCCTACTCTAGAGCACAGAATTTCCCTGGGTGCCTTTGATCTTCCTCAGTGCAGAGTGACCACCTAGATGGTATTTTATTTATTCATTCACCTATTTCTTCATTGTGCATTAAACAAACTTGCAAAGTGTTCCACAGTGTGTCGGAAATAGTGTTTTCCTATCCACCTCCTTTTTAAAAAACATTTAGTAAATAGTAAATTTAAGGTAACAAATTCAAACCTAATCTACTTCTCCTAGATATCTTGAAACGAATTAGATTTTTAAAAATCTACCACAGTCGAGACAGTATTTTTATTTGTGTGTTTATTTCAATAGTTAATAAAGAAATATTCAGACATAATAAGTGGAGGTGTTGATGGATATATCTATACATAAGTAAATTTAAAAGTATGATTGAATGAATGATGCATAATTAAATAGATCATAGGGAGGTTTGATGCAGCAAATATATCTTGTATTGAATATTTATTCAGGTTTATCATTAGATAATAACATAGAACCATATTTGGAAGGCTAGAAAAATGTTAACATAGTTCCAGAATTTTCCAAAAATCAAGAATTTCTCTTGTTCCTTTGGATAACTTACAAATGTGCAAAAATAAAATCCTGTCTTGGGATTGAATTTAGACCCCTAAAATAAAATAATAATGACTCAACCACTTGATTTTAAAAGAGAACTGGAATTTTAGTAGACTTGAAAATAAAATAAGAAGACCAAATAAAGCCCCATTTGTCTGGGACTGGAGATGGTTTGACAGGTGCCAGAAGTACTCCTCCCCTTATAGGTACTGAACAGTCACTCCCGGGCACTATTCAGGCATCCACTGAGCCTAGGAAAGTAAGCTGAGACAACTCAGAGGCTGAGAAGCTTGTCAGCCCCATTCCTACCAAACAGAGTATAGCAATTCTCATTAGGGTCCATTTTACTGATTTCTGTAAGAATAAGGTATTGAAGCCAAATATTAAAAACAATACATAGAAGCAGAAAAAATAATTGACTGTAAATGTGTTCAATACATGTCACAAAAGTTATAAATAAAAAGCAGAATAAGGGTGAAATAGAAATAGATAAATGCATGAAGAAAATTGACTGTATTATCTAGAAAAGTAAACTCACAAATGCACAGAAGATAATAGGAGTCTTGGGATGCGAGATTATCTGCAATGTTCATGAAAAGAAAAAAGGAAGTGCAGTGGTAGTTTTTTTTTTTTAATGGACCCTAACCTGTCTTTGTTCTAGGGATAAAACATTTCAATGGCTGCATAACTAACCACCTAAAGCTTAATAGGTTAAAATGACAATAATGTATTTGTTCACAATTCTGCAATTTGGACTGAATTATTTTTGACATGTTATTAAAGACATGACGTGGCTCAGTTGTGCCTGGAGGATCTACGTCCGTGATGGTTTACTTACTTGTCTGATGAATCAATGCCAGTTTTCTGCTAAGAGTTTCAGGGACTGCAAGCAAGGGCCTTGGGTCTTCCTCACATGACCTCTTCCTGCAGTTAGGCTCATCTGTCCTCTGGCCCTCAGTGATTCAAGTCTTTTCCACATTCAAAATATATTTGCTCCTTCCTATAACCCATAAAACTTCATCTTATTAGAGTATAGTCTTAGGCTTAAAGTCCAGATTCTTATCATCTAGATCAAATCCAGATACAAATTAGGTTCATCAAGCATGGCTTCTCTTAAAGATCTGTGAGCAAATGAGATAAAATTGGGTTTCCCTCATAAACCCAACACACAGCTGTAAATCGGAGACAGAAAAATTATAATTGACAATCTCATTCAAAAATAGGGAATATGTTTTTTTCTTATCTGGGAAGCTCTTTATCTGTCCTCTGATTCTAATGATATCTTTGCTGGGTAAAGCAATCTTAGCTATAAACTAAAGGAGTTCATCATCACCAAACCATCATTATATGAAATGTTGAAGAGACTCATTTAAGAAAAGTAAGATCAAACTTATGAACAATAAAATGTCAATACACACATATCTATCAAAAATGGCAATAAATACATAACTATCAACAATTGAACCTAAAAAAACAAACTAAGCAAGCAAGAAGAACAGAGACAGAATCGTGGACATAGAGAGGGTTTTGATGATTTGCTGATGGGAGGGGGGTGTGGGAGAATGGGTGTAGAGATGAGGGTATTAAGTACAAATAGGTAGTTACAGAATAGCCGGGGGGGATGTAAAATACAGTATAGGAAATGGAGAAGCCAAAGAATTTATATGCATGACCCATGGACATGAACAATGGTGGGGGGATTGCCTGAGAGAGTGGGGGGTGCTGGGTGGAGAGGGCCAGAAGGGGAAAAATTGGAACAATTGTAATAGTATAATCAATAAAATATAATTAAAAAACAAAAAATAGGGAATATAGAGGGCACATAGTAATCACTGGTTCAAAGAAATTCTGAAATCATTCAAGTATACATAAATATTTCCTTGATTAGGACTCAGTTCTATTGCCTAGAAGAAATTTTCTGTGACTATAAACTCTACCCTCTGTGCTGTTGCTCCATTTCTATAATAAATGACCCATATTTGCAGATGAGTAGCTTTCTCAACCTATTTTCTGCCAACAGAAAGCTGAGGGCTGAAAAGCCTCTGTTAATTTCGAACTGTGTCTGTCCCTTTTAATCCAAATTGGCAGTGCTTCTGTTGGTATAATTATATTAAAAGGTCTGTAGATTTCCAATGCATCATATTGACATTCATCCTAATACCAGACAAAATAGACAAAAGTTACAACAAGAATATCTTTACAAAAGATTCCCTGATTTTGGCTGTGGGATAATATCCTAAGATTCTTAGAAGTCTTTTTTTTTCCCTAGCTGAGGAGGTCTATAGGGTATGCTCATAAAATTTGCAGAAAACCCATGGTCCAGCAGAGAGAGTCTAGAAAACATCCTGTTAAAGGTTTTTGAAAGACCTAACAAAGGGCCTTAAGACCTGACCTTAACCCAGATGCTGCATTTTACTGGCAACAACCCGATTTGATCTTTACCCTCAGGCCATTGATTATTTTGAGAATTATGTGACACTTGGAAAAGCTGAGAATAAGAAACGGCTTTATATTTGAATAAAGCAGAGCCTGGTTTCCTTATATTTTAAAGTTTGTTTGAAAACTAAAATTTCCTTCTTAATAAACATCATTCCTTCTATCTTTGTTAGAGAGAGGTAAAGAAGCAAGTTGGCATGTTTAGCATTCTGTCTGTCAATGTAAATTGCCATAGCTAGAGCCAAAGTTTAAGTATTCTTTCTATTATCCATCCTCCTACAGATGGAAGTTTCACTCCTCCTCTAGCCACCAACAGCAATTTCCTTCCTATTCTCCCAGCCTATAACAAAAGTCTGCTTGAGGCCCTTTAGAGTTCTGCCTGTCACCTCATCCCAAAACCAGTTAGTGCCACATGATTCTGCTTTTTGTTATACCAATGCTATACTTATAGGTACCAATTTTTGTTTTTATTTTCTGTTGTTGCCTAAAAAGTCAAATCAAAATTTAACAGCTTATTTCTTACAATTGTTAGTTGATATGGTAGTTTTTTTCTCTGCTTTTCCTAGTGTTGACTGATGGCTAGCAGGTGTAAAATGCACTCACGTGTTAAGACAGACCGATGATGACTGGCTGTTGGGAGCCCGGTGGAGGTGGTCTGCCTGAGACCTGATGTCTCCCCCCTGGCTGGGTCCCTTAGTTTTCTTCCATGTTACCTCTCATCATTGTTTCTCACATGTTACCATGTGCTTATCTTTAACTTTTCAAACACAAGGGTCTCAGGATAGCTGGGCTCCTTATACAGGGATTGGTTTCCAAGAACACAAAAGTAAAAGTTGTAAGATCATCTTAAGGCTCAGGTTCAGAAATGGCACAGCATTGCCCTACCTAATTCTATTATTTAAACTTGCAGGGGGGTCTAGCCAGCAGTCCCCATGCTGCATGAGGCCCAGGATGGCTATGAAAATGGCCCAGAACAAAATAAAAAATTTACTTAAAACCTTTTTTCTGGCTCATCAGTTTTCATTAGTGTTTAGGTATTTCATGTGTGGCCTACGACAACTCTTCTTCCAGTGTGACCCAGAGATGCCAAAAGATTGGACACCCAAAGCAAGTCACAAGTCCAGTCCACAGTCCTGTGATGGAAGTCAGTACTGGGAGGCATAATTCACAGGGACCAAAAAATTAACAATGATTCTTAAAATGTGGTCCCCACAACAGTAGCAGCAGCATCACTCTAAAACTTTTTCCAAACACAAACTCTAGGGCTGCTCCCCAGACCTACTAAATCAGAAATTCTGGGAACAAGGCTACAATTGATGTTTATCAAGCCTTCCAGGTGGTACTGATGTAGATAAAAGTCCCATAATTCAAGGGCAATATATGTATATTAAATAACATTTGTGAAAAATGTTACATAAAAAATGTTGGAGCATAACCAAATATTTAACTCATAATATGAATTAGTTAACTCAAATTTTTAACATAATATTAGTTATAAAAAATCAGTTTTGCTGAAATCATCCTGTGACTTAGTATAAATCATAATTTATAATATGAAAATGGCTGAGAATTTATTTACAATTATCTTTGCCTGTACACATAAATACACACACTTCCTTGTTTCTATATTTCGTTTTGCCCTTTCATTGTTGCAATTCTTAGGGTATTTTTTGTTGTTTTTTTTAAATAATATTTTATGTTTGAATGTTAACTATTTTGTCATAAACAGTTGTTTATTCCCAAGGATGTGAGCAAGGAGGTGGTCATGATAAACAAGAAAACTAGAACACACACTAAATATTGTCAGAGCCATGAACAATTTTTCTGCAAAATTATTTTTAAAAACAACTTGGAAGTGAACATTTAAAATAAATATACCGAGTCATTAGGGAACTAGCTTCTTATCCAAGGACATTTGGTAGAGAAAAGATTATACTTATGTATTGATTATTCTCTGTTCAGTCCACTCAGATGAAACATGTGCTATATCTTCAGGCTGCTCCATAATCTTCCAAAGTATTCGGGTGTTTGCAAAATGAACCTCTCAAAATATTGCAACTGGAAATGGCCTATTGAACTCCATTAATTGATTAAATTCTACATGCCATTAAGAGCACATGTTGAGTTGTCAATAAAAATGAATCATGAGAAGTGGTTGGTTGGGTATGAGAAGGTAAAAATAGAACAGATTCAAGTATTTTACTGGAACTGTAAGAAAAATGCAGTGCTGATCTCTGTGCAAAAGCTCTAAGATCAAATGATGTTTGTAGCCTTAGATAGTTCATTAGAATATTAATGAGAACAGTTGTAGTCATAAAAGTCTTAAGTACATTTTATTTTATCTTATCTTATTTTATTTTATTTTATTTTATTTTATTTTAATCAACAAATGCCTATGGAGCATGCATTCTGAGCACCATTCCATGTCAGAGTCCCCACATCGAGGCTGTGCTGTACGTAGTATTATCATCCACATTTTACAAATGGAGGAACAAAGTCAAGTAGCCAAGTTGGGGTCTGAACTCAGACTGACTTGCTGGAGATTCGTTTTCTATTCACAGTGTAAAATGGATTCTTTACATTCACTTTAGATTACCACTTTGAAAATATTTGTTCATGTACTAATATGGTAAATTTTGAAGAAGTTAAAACAATATTCTTACAGTATTGTCATATGAAATTAAAGACTAATATAATTGAGCAGATAATAATGTCTATGCATAGTTATTTACTATTAAAAGGTCTTGAATACTTTCTATCTTATTCAATTCACAAAATTCTCAAAAGGATTTGTTCCAATTTTACCGTAAGAAAAAACAAATACACAAACGAAAGAAACTCCAAAGCTTAGAAAGGTAATGTTGGCAGTTCATACAGCTGGTAGGTGCCATAGCCAGAACTCTCACCAGTATCAGGTGATAAGTCCCATACTCTTCCTAGAAACCCCAGACATTCTCAAAATAAGGAATGATTCACAAAGAAAGAGGAGCAATAAGGATTACGGAATTTATAACCAATTACCTAAGCCTCACTTACGCATCTGAACAGCAAAATTAGCATGACATATAGTTTTTAAAATATAACATGAGTTTTCATTTTACTTTAAATAAATCACAGTTATACTTCTAATATAACTTCTGCTCTTGCATTTCAATCTCTTTCTTTGACTGGGAAAGACAGAGACAGAGGGGATTAGTCGAGAACCTGCATTGTGGGTGCACACATGAGAACTTGAGTGATCTTTCCCAAGTACATCTAAGCAGACAAGTGGTTGATAATTCCTACCTATGATGATGTGACAATGACATAGTGTTTCTTTCTTTAGAATACTTGGATAGGAACCTAAAGATAGATAGCTCTTGGTGGCTTTGCCTCCTGGGCATTTTCGTACTTCTAAAAAATACAACCCCATCCCCACTCTGCCTCCCTTCAACATGCTTTCTAAACAGCCATTAAGTGTGAAGAAGCTTAGAGAAAAAGGTAGAAAGAAGAGAAGAGTGCACACAAATAAAAGATTAAGTATTTAGAGAGAACAGACAGCAAAAGGAGAAAGCGGAAAAATCAGGAAACAGTTCAGGTAAAAACTGGTAAGTAAAAACTGGTGTATGGGGTTGGAAAAAAGGGCAGGGCTGGAGAAGATTCATATTACATGGTTGCAAAGAAGGAGACAGACCTAAGTGCCTATTCTCCTTTAACTCAATCTACTGTGTGTTTGTGTGTCGCGCCATGGTCAGCTTAACTCTTAGCTGGAGCTAAGTGGAGACTTACCACCATTTGTTGTGTAAATCCATGTCTGTAATTTCTGTGACCTAGGCATTCAGGGCATAAATTGTTTCCATTTTTCCCATTTCATGCATCATTTTAGAACTGTGTAATCACCATGTAGAAACTGTGGGCGCCAATTTCGACAAGCAGAAAAACAAGAATCATAAAGCCTGCATTGCCTACATCTGCTACTCTCATTTCCAAACCAGAAGATGGAAGGTAACGAGAACAACTAAAGTTACAACAGTGGGTAATGTGTTCACATAAGTGTCCTGTTTAACTAAGAGGCAACTGTGCATAATCCCTTCAGAGAATCAGATTGCGGGTTGGCAGGCCCCTGGAGCCAGGACACCTGCGTGGTAGAGACGCAGGATGCTCTGTGAAGGGTGCCAGCCATGGCCTTTCCACATCACATGCTAAGCATCTGACTAAGAATGGCAGTTGTTTTTGAGGGCCAGTTGCTTACAGAAAATAACTACAGTTCTGTTGAGATTCTGTTTCTCTCTGCTTTTCTCTCTGAATCTGACTGCCCTCTTTCATACTTCACCCTTTCTTGTATGGCTTTTAGGCCAAAGCCTGAGACAATTTATGAATGTTAAATACAGAGGGCATTTATTAATTGATTGGATCCTGAAACATCAGGAGAACTGTATGAGTAACTGATATTGGATGGCACTTCACGGAGATCATTTTACTGAGGCAAATATTCCCAAGCATGTAAAGGATGAGGTCTCTCCTCTGGTTTAAAACCATTGCCTCATGTGGTGGGGATCTTTTCATCTTTCTCTTAGGTCTTAGCAGATGCCTGGCAGAATGAATGAATGGCAGAACTAACAAATTAACTGAAGAACTGTTTGCTAATTTATATAAATGTGACTAGATCTGGACTTTCATTTTTCTTTTATAATTTATCTACTTGAATAACTTTCAGAAATATCTTACTCTTAAGTACTTTCTACCTTCCTTTTTCTTTATTTCCATTTCCTTCCTCCCTTCCTTCCTTTCTTCCTTCTTTCCTTTTCTTTCTCTTTAATATAGTACAAGAAAACGGATTCTTATGTAATGGACTTGGTTTTGACTATGAGAACACAGTAGTTATTTTTTGACAGCATATCAGGCCATTGTACCCTAACTATATATCCTTTAAAAATATGCATCTCCATAAAAGAGAAGGAAATCCTGCCATTTGAGAAAATACCGATGAAACTGGAGGGCATTGTGCTCAGTTTAATAAGCCAGGAAGAGAAAGACAAATATTCATCTGTGGGACCTAGAAAGGAAGGAACAAAGGAGAAGGGATGGAGAAGGAAGGAAGGAAGGAAGGAAGGAAGGAAGGAAGGCAGGAAGGAAGGAAGGAATTTGAATTCATAGAACAGAGTGTACAATGGTGGTTGCCAGGTGCTAGGGCATGAGGAAAATGAGGAAAGAATGGTAAAAGGGTACATACTTTCTATTATAAGAAGGTCTGAACATGTAAGCAAAACATGGCAACTATGGCTGATAATACTGTATTTTATAATTGAAATTTGCTAAGAGAGTAAAACAGACATTTTCACCAAAAAAGAATAAATATGTGATTAATGTATTGTTAACTTGATTGTGATAATCTTTTCCTAACATATATGTATATCATATCATCACATTGTGTATTTTAAGCATCTTACAATGTTATTGGTCATGTCTTGCAATGTTAACTGTACCTCAATGAAGCTAAAAAAAATTAAAAATAAATAACAAAAGTTGTGCTTTCCCTTCCTAGTGGCAATTTATCTTTTATTCAATTTATCGAACTTCTGGAAAGAGATGATAATATCATACTGATTTTCTGCTTTGGACCGAAACCAAAATCATAACCAGGAGAGGGTCCTGTACAACTAATTCTCCAGAGGTTTTAGAATTTCCCAGCTATAACCCAGCCTGAGGTAAGAATCCAGACAGGACAATACCATGAAAACTGCTAAAGCCAGAACCCACTGCTAAACAGTAACTGGGGGACAAAGTTAACCGGTCAGTCAGCTGTGCATGTGCGCAGTGGGGCTTTTGAATGGTTGGTTGTGTATGACAAAAGAGCAAAAAAATTTGGATTATAAAAACTGAAACTTGTAACACTGAGTCAGTGTTTTGAATCTCCTGCTTGTCTTTGTTCTGGTACAAAGCATGGTTTTATTTTACAGTTTTGAATATGAGATTAATGCTAGGAGATTATATTTTTAATCTCACTAGCTTCTCCTTGGAATGAAGTCCTTCAAGACACACCAATTCAAAGGGTATTTCTTTAGAAATACCAGCTATCGCAGCAATTATAGCATATTTAATGATATAGTTAATATTATTTTGATGTTTTAAATATAGGCAAGAAGAAATAAAATCTTTTAATGTCCATGGCACTTTTTATCCTGGGTAAAATTTAATAAATTTGGTATCTGGAATACTAATCAGAATATTCACTACCCATGAAAACAGCAAGTCAGCCATGGAAATGCCTGTATTATTAACTGTGAAAACTGAAACACAAAGGGAAAATATAATCTGTTTTAAATATATTCTAGCATGCAGAGAAGTGGAATGTGTTTGGAAAGTTATAACTGGCATATCCTCTTGCTGTTTTCTAGAATGCATGTGTTTATATAGAAGTAACACAGCTCCAAGATGAGAAAGATGGGGCACACAAAGCACTAGCAGTGACCTGATATTCTTGTTGGGAGAGCCTGGAAGAGCGATATCTAAACACAGCATTTTATTTATATTGCTGGGTACTAGAGCAATATCTATTTTTAAAAAGTAGATTTTCTCCAAAAAAATGCAAAATGGTCACAATTAAACTTCTTTACTTGAAAAATGTGTATAATTTTCCACCTTTGAAGCTACAGCATATGTATTTCTCAGAAAGACAAAAAAAATTATCAAACTCCAAACACATGTGCACTCACTGAGAAAATTGGATTGCTTCTCTCAGCTGAATGAATAGATGCATTTATTGACTGCTGAGTCCTTATTTGAACATAAACATGTGATAAGTGATCATTTTTTAAAGAAACAAAAAACCAAAATCAGCAAAAATGGAAGTAGGTTGAATTTAAGACCACCAGGCAGATTAGGTCCTGCTGCTGCTGTGAATCTTAATTGGGGTTAACTCATTTTTTGTTTTTTCTTTGAGACCTGAAACTCCATAATGCATTATTACCCACTGATCAACAAAGCTATATTTCTGCTGTGTCATTTCATTCTTTTAACTAGTATAGGAATATTAGAGATTTTTAAGTTTATCACAGTTTTTCATTAAAATAAAGATGTGAGAAAAATGTTGGCCCTCTGAGGTTGTCTTGGTTTAAAATTTGTGCATCCATTTATATACAAAGCACCCAGCAAAGATAACCCCAAAGCTTTGATATCCTGTAAGACTCTATGATCCGCTAATGTTAAGAGTAACCTGCTACATGTCTGTATAGTCATTTAGGGGTTCATTTTGTTCAGGCTTTGCCCTTTTAAATATTTGTAAAACGTCTTGATGACAGAAACTTTAATTCCTCTATGGACATCAGGAAATCTGTGTTGTAGATGTGTCTGGCAATTTTCCATTTTCCCTTTTTGAGGTCACTCACTTGTCAGTTCCTTTTTCCTTTTTCCTCCCTTCATCAAAGTTAGGCCATCTAAGACTCCATCCCACTTTGCCCAGTCCAACCCTGCAATGGACAAATACTTTTTGAAGTAGTTTACACAAAAGTGCTAGTGGATACCAGCGTTTGCTTGCCAACCTTACATTTTCAAGAAACTTAGAGCTTCCCATGCTGAAAGTAAAGAAATGATGCTTTCATGAAAGAACAGTGCAGCAAATACAATCAGAAGAAAATATTCTGAAAAAGAGTTCTCCAAAACCTAAAACCTAAGATCATTGAGCCATTAATTCTAAATTAGGTGAGGATCAAAGTCATGTTACACAATCAAGTTGAGTGTGTTCTGGGTGCTGTAAGGAGTAAAAGGGCCAGGTGAGCAGTTAGAATCCAGGGTGACATTTGACAAAATGTTTGTTCAGAGAATCAGATTATAAATTACTTAACTCTAGAAATTTAACTTACCTGAGGACATAGCTGGTGTGTTTTGGACCCAATGAGACTAGGTCTACCAGTACTAATCCATTACTTATTCTTCAAAATTATATTCCTTGAGGCCACAGTTTTCTGTCAGGCAGTAGTCACAGATATTTAGTCAATAAGTATTGGTTGACTAAATGAACCATTTATACTATCACTACTCTTATTCCACACTTTGTTTCAGATATATGAATATTCTCAATCACACCACTGAGCATGTCCTATATCATATAACAATATTACAGCAGGCCAGTCTACCTCAGTGATTGTTAGGGAGTGGGAGAGAGTGATAGAGATTTATTAAAAAAAATAAACACAACAAAAACAAAACAAACATACAAACAACAACAACAAAAAAACAGAGAACACTCCTCATGCACCAAACTGGACGTGTAATGGAACAGGAATGTATAAAACCTAGAAGAGTAGAGCTTGTACCATTTTTTAAAATATGTGCAAAAAATAAATTATTATTTTTTTTAAATGTGTGCAAGGCACATGGTTTCTTCTATAGTACATCCTACAGAGCTTTTAGAAAGCAACCCACTATTTTGGTCCAATCAACACCATTTACAAATAAAGGGCACTAAGGCTCATGTGATGTACAGAGGCAAAAGTTGGACAGTAGAGCAGGCTGCTGCGAAAAATCAATTTGCTTAAAAGATGGTGCTGGAGGAGAGCTCTGTGGATACCCTGTACCACCAGAGAAATAAACAAGTGGGTCCCAAGATGAAATAAGCCTGAAACATAGCTGGAAGCTGGAGGCAAAGATGGCAAAACTGAAGCTTCCCTTCTTTCAACACATCATGAGAAGACAGAGTTCTTCGGGAAAAGACAATAATGCTGGGGAAAATACAAGACAGCAGGAACAGAGGAAGGCCGAATATGAGATGGACTCACTTCATCCAAGCAGCCATAGGCATTAGTCTACAAGAGCTGAGTGGGACTGTTGAGGACAGGGCACTGTGGCCACCACACATTCCCAGAGTCACCAGGAGTAGGAGCTGACTCAAGAGCAGGAAACACAGGGGCTAGGCTGTGGGCAGACCTATCTGAATAATCACAGGGATTTCTAAAACTAGGATAGAAACTCACATCTCTGACTTTGACCTAATGTTCTTTCTGGTATATTATACTGCTTGTTTACATACCACTGAACTTAGCTCGTTCCTTTTATTTCTTTTTGTTTGTTTGTTTACTTGCTTGCTTTTGGTTTGTTAGTATTTTCAAGTCCTAACATTGATAAGCTATGACAGTACATTTCTTTATTTAGTACTTTTATTAGTCTTTATGATTGTCCCTAAAACCTAGTTTATGCCATTACTAACAAGCTTTGGTCAAATGTAGAACAAAATAAATTCACAAAATTTAGTTGATTTGATCAAGAGTTCAAACTAATGTGGTTTAATTAATCATAATAAACCATGGAGCCAGAGTTAACTTTGAAGATAAAAATCTTAGAAAAGCAGTTTACTTAAAATATTCTATACTTGATTTCATTGTATAAGGTTAAAGTCAATAATGATAATTTTTTCATAACTAATTAAAAGCTACACTATGTTGGTGATTTTCGAATGCAGGATCTACTAATAATGAAAGAAACAAAAGGACCTCAGATATCTTAAGTGAATTTTAAAGAAAGAAAATAGTGTACATAAGTGGAAAAGATAAAATTGTAAAAATTATAGTAGTAATTAAAACAACATAAATTTCTGATCTCTTTTGTTGTCATTTTTAATGACATTCATTTTTTAATTACTAGAAGTAGACTCTTAGAGTTTATCTTAACCCTTCCAAAATAAAGGCTTGAGTTAACATCCTCTCTCCTGAATGAATTTTTGACAGTCAACGTGTTCACATTTTGGGAGTTGTGAAATCAAAAACTTAAGCACAGGATTACTTTAAATTATTACTACATAAAATGCATCACTATTTTTTTGCTATGTTATAATGAAGAAGCTGGTGACCTTTGTTTGGTCATTAGAAAAGAAATAAGGGGATTCACTGCAATATGCAACACTATTAGATACTTGAAAATTAAAATTTTAGTAAATTACACTGAAATTTTATCATTTTCAAAAGGCTAGTACATATATAATAGTTATATTCTTCAAATGGCCACATAATTAAAATAACTAAGTTGGTATCAAACAGCAAATAATGTTCTTGGACTCAGTTGGTCAGTCAGTGGAAAGTGTAAGATCCTGGGCTCGGAGCGGAGGAGCCTGAGCTGGACCTCTGCACTGCTAGCGTGACTCCGGACTAGTTGCTGGAAAACAGGCTGTAAGATATTACATACTTCACGCAATCCTTTAGTTTGAATTTCAAAACAACCCATGGAGTAGTATAATAGAGTATATAGACTTTTCTGTATGTTATTTTTACAAATTAAAGATATTGGTTCCTGTGAAGAGTAAAAGTAAATACATAACGAATCACCCATAATGATAGACAATACCCAAAGGCCTTTGTTGTTGCTGCTGATATGCTCATGTGTGCATGCATGTGGTTAGGAAAAATTACCAAAAATCCAGAAAGGTAGAAAAACAGACCTAAATCCCACTAATCCAATAGACCTAATATAACTAACATCTCTACAATTTTATTATATTCTATTCCTTCCTCTGTGCATCTCATTATTTCAACTAGGTGTCCTGTGAAGGTTAGGTGGTATCATTGCTTTCAACGTAAAGAATGTAGAGAATCAAAGAGAGTAAAGGACTTGCTTAACTGCACCCATTACTCGGTGAACCTCTGTGGTCCAGTTTCTATCCATGCAACCACCCTCCATGACCAAGTGATCACACAGGCAGAGGCTTAAGGCTGGGAGTCAAGCACAGTGACATGTGTTAACCCAGACAGCAGGAAGTACTCTTCCCAGACCATTAGACATTTTGCCAGTAAATACTGGAAAGAGATGGAACTCAACCCCCACAGGCTCAGAAATGAAGTGTATCTCCCAGTGTTTTTGTCCAGCAGCGTGAGCATAGCTGGTCACAGTTTAAGGCCATTACTTCCAAAGGGAGCAACCGATGCAGTCTGACCAACAGTCACTGAGGCAACATTTTTAAAAAGGCCTCTGCTGTGAAAACAGGATATGAGAGTAGGAACACTTTGATTCTCATGAAAAATAGCTCAGTAAACATTCCATTATATTTCACAGCAAATACGTTCCACTCAGTTGCATAGAACCCTTGCCTGCTGTCTCCTGGGTACTTCTAGCTCTTCAAAAATTTAATAAAAGTAAAAGAAACAATACTTTCTTTCTTCCTTTCTTTCTTCCTTTCTTTCTTTCTTTCTTTCTTTCTTTCTTTCTTTCTTTCTTTTTCTTCTTTCTTCTTTCTTTTGGAATTTCCATATGGCTAGGGCTTCTTTTAATATCTCTAGCCCCATTAAACCCAGTAATAATTAATGGAAAAACAGCCATGCCCATTGCTGGAAAAGGTAAAACTAAATTCACTAAATAATGCTTTTAAGCCACCAGGAAAAAAAATCAAGGTTATTACTAGAAAGTCAGACAAGTCTCTTTGTATTCATTCCAACAGCTGTTTAACATGAATGAAGGGCAAGTAAGGAACGTTAAGATAAATATCCCAATTTACTAGAGTTATCCTGGGGTCAAAAATGGGCTATGTGCTTTCTGGGGGATGGTGTCATATTTACTTAAAAGCCAACTTTTAATTTAAAGTGAAGCCCCTGGTTTTAGAGACCCTAACATATTTCAGACAGAGAAATGTCACCATTGTATGCTTGCCTTATGCTGGCAAAGGTGTGGCTCCATTCAGAGCCTTGCTCAGGATCTCATGAAAATCAGAGCAACAGCTTCACCCCTGTCTTTCTACACCTCTGAGTCCACTTGCAGGACCGAAATGGTGTGTTGATAAATAATGTGTTTCCCAACACAGTGATTTTATGTTGATTGCACAGACAACACATGGCTATTTATCCTTTTCTGCTCAAAAATCATCCTCTCGGCCTATTTAAGAATTGTATTTTGAAGACTCAAGAATTGGTGTCTGAATGTCACTACACATTTCTTCCTCCCCCACCTCAATAAATACAATTTCAGACAACCAAAGCAATCATTACTTCAAAAAGTCTTGTTTCTGAAAGAAAAAAATCAATTTAATTATATGAGATGTGTCTTGTGTTTTAATTGTTGTTAAGTATAGTGCATTATTGACAGAGTCTCCCTGGATCCAGTTTATGAGCTTTTACATTACTCAGATAACTTGCTGAGGAAAAAAAAAATCCATCACGTTACTTGAAAGAACTGAAGCGGCATTGTGCCCAAGTCATTAGGCCCCTTGACTGTGCTCATAATGATGAATGCATCATTTTTCTTACAAGAAACTTTGGTAACAAGTAGCACAGCCAAGTCTTTTCCAGCACTGTTATTCTGTTTTAAAAAACACTGACATTTTCTTAAACAGACATAATTTACAATTTTAAGGAGCACAACAGGGCCTTGGTGTTTGAGGGCCAGAAAGCAAACAACACTTCTTTCAGTTCGATTTTTTTTAAAAAAAGGGAATCTCGTGCTTAGTGAGTTCACTATAGCGTAAGGCCAGAGAGCTAGGGCTGAGGGAGAACAGAGCACCGCTGCAGCATGTGAAGGTCATGACTAACCAGTCACATTACAGTAAGGGTCAGAGCAAGACAGAGGAAGAGAAGTACCATAGGAGAAGAGAGTACACACAGCACGAGAGCTGGGAGGCATCACAGTGGCCGTTATTCCCTCCGGGATAGCGCAGATTCCTTTCTATCAGCCCTGGGAGGGAAGCAGCAGCCTCGCAGACGCTTCTGTACTTCAGAGCTGTCTCTAACAGTGTCTTCTGTATATTTCACACAAAGGGAGCTTGCCAGTGTCCCTGTGCCAGGATCAATATCTGGAGCAATGTTCGATTTCCAGCGGGGTCAGCTCAGCCCAAGCAGATAAATGGAAGCATGTGCAGTACGCGGCAGGTCTGTTGTTTGGATGAGCCCTTAGAAGCTAATGCTATGCATGAGGACGAAAACTCCCATGGTGTTATTCTAAGACAACCCATGTGTTTCAGTGCCCTTGGTAAAGCTTCTCGTCCTGTATCAGCTAATTTTTTTACTAAATACCTCTGTTTTATGGCTGGAGAAAATGACATCTATGAAGGCATTAGTATATGCTTATGTGTGTCCCTTGCACACATACAAGCCATCTGCATATGTATTTTATGTGTGTGTGTATTTTATATTTGTATATTTATATATGTGTGTATATGTACATGTATGTATATGTATATGTGTGTATGTTTATTTTCAGATATATACACAGACATCTTATACTTACTTTATTTATGAGAGAATTTTTGCTCTTTTCTTGATGTATGTGTGTTATCTAATTTATGACATCCCAACAAACAGAAGTTCAGAATGATGTTATCATTCTGCATGGTATACGGCCATTTGTTTGTTCTTTAAACATCTATTAAGTTCCTACCATATTCCCAGCATTTTCCCAAAAACCGATACACAGAATTGATCACTTCTATCACTTATAAATGCATTATATTCACAAACATTATAAGCCACTATATGAATTTAATCAAAATGTAGAACAATGGGAACAAAACATTGCAGTGGAATTAAGGAGGGAGTGATTGGCTTTATAGGGTAAGACTGAGGGAAGAATTCCCTTGCCTTAGGGAGGCATCTATTTTGGGTTTGGAAAGATAGAGGAAAGAAAGTTTACCAGGCAGGCAAGAGTAGGAAAACCACTCTAGGCATAAGGATGGGCAAACACAAAGGCAGAGAGAAAGGTGACCCTCTCCCTTTGGAGGACCATTTTATAGTCTCCTTTTTCAGGGAGAATTTAAAAGGGCATGGCATTTTAGGGGTGCAAAATCAGGTAGGGGGTAGACAGGAAATAACCTGTCACAATTGCCCTATGCTACAAGTTAAAAAGCTTGGACTTTATTTTAAAAACCATTACCCGGTGTCTCTCGGAAAACTAGTACTATAGATATTTAGTTGGTAAAACTTGAAGGAATTCTATGATCGAATATAGAAAATTCTGGATTGAACAAGTCTCTTCACTGCAGAATTCTTCAGGTTTGTTGCTAGTCTGAATTACGAATGCATGTAGATTCTCCAAGAGGGGATTTCAATACCAATTTTTTAAAGATATATCTGGGCATTTATTTATATACTGATTTTCTTTCTGATTCCTTGCCCTTTGAAATATACTGATGTAAATGCTGGATAGTCAGTGAAATGTTTTAAAACAGCAGAGCAAGTGAGAGACCTCACCAGTCTTGTATTCTGACATTTTTTATATTATCCTCTGATGACAATGTGAGAGAACTAGCAGCAAGGAGACTAATTAAGAAGTTGTTAGTGGTCAGAAATATGGTCCTCATCTAAGCAGAGAAATTGAAGATAAGAAGCAAAAAATTGTTTCAGAAAACATAGTTTCTAGAATAATTTTTACCTACTGACTTTGCACCATATATATTTCTTCAGATATGAATCTTGGGGGAGGAGAGTTGCAACTTAGAAAACCATATGTCCTACATGTACAGTGAAGATCAATGAAAATATTAACTCCTTGTTAGTTCGTGTTTTGTCAACTTTTCTTCTTTAAAAAATTGGATTTTCAGCCAAGAAATCTTATCCTGTATTTCCCCCCAAAATAGAGTATGATGGGAAAAAGGGGTGAACATCTTTTCTAATCTCAGTGGAGAGACCAGTGACAGTGAACTCCAGCCATGGGATTTAGACAAAGAGCAGAATCCCAAAACTGGAGTATACTGAGTCCAAACACAGGTCACCATACCTGAGAGGTGAGCTGAGAAGCTTTCTAGTGCAGACACAGAGTCACCAAAAATCACCAAACCCAGAGTGGAGTGGATTAAGGGACGGAAGAGTGGGAGAGGTCCATGTAAACCTGGGAGCACCAACGTTGTGTAACAAAGAAGGCAAATGATAGATCAGGTCCACTCCCATGGGGTTAGAGGTAAGAAGCAAAAAAAAAATCATATTTCTTATGCAACACGCTTGAAAATGTGACTCTGCTATCAGTGAATGTAAATTCCAAGTGCCTTCCTATATTTCTAATGTGGGCATAATTCCTGAAATTATCAAGGATAAGGAAAGGCATTTTTTAAATTGTATTTCATTGGTTATGCTATTACAGTTTTCCCAATTTTTCCTGCTTTGCCCTCCTCCACCCAGAACTCAAACTCCCTCAGGCAATCCCCCCACCATCGTTCATGTCCATGGATCATACATATAAGTTCTGTGGCTACTCCATTTCTTATACCATACTTTAGATCCCTATGGCTATTCTGTAACTACTTATCTGTACTTTTTAATCCCATCACTTCTTCAACCATGTCCCCACACCTCCCTCCTATCTGGCAACTATCAAAAGGCTCTCTGTATCCATGATATGTCTCTGTTCTTTTTGTTTGATTAGTTTGTTAGTATTTTTGCCATTTTATTGTTCATAGTTTTGATTTTCTTTTTCTTATATAAGTGGTTTGGTGATGATGAACTCCTTTAGTTTTTTCTTGTCTGGGAAGTGCTTTACCTGCCCTTCAGTTCTAAGTGATAGATTTGATGGGTAGAGCAATTTGGCTGTTGGTCCCTGCTCATTATGTCTTTGGATATTTCTTGCCAATCCCTTCTAGCCTGCAAAGTTTCTTTTGAGAAATCAGCTGAGAGTCTTATGGGAACTCCCCTGTAGATAACTAACTTCTTTTCTCTTCCTGCTTTTAAGATAATCTCTTCATCTTTAAATTTTGGCATTGTATTCATGATGTGTCTTGGAGCGGGCCTCTTTGATTCCATCTTGTCTGGTACTTTCTGTGCTTCCTGGACTTGCATGTCTATTTCCTTCACCAAATTAGGGAAGTTTTCTTTCATTATTTTTTTAAATAGATTTCCAATTTCTTGCTTTTTCTCTTCTCCTTCTGGCACCCCTGTGATGCAAAGGTTGGACTTTTTGAAGTTGTCCCAGAGGCTGCTTATACTATCCTCATTTTTTGGATTACTTTTTCTTCTCTTTCTGATGGATTGTTTTTTGATTCCTTATATTCCATATCATTGATTTGATTCTTGGCTTCATCCATTCTACTGTTGTTTCCCTGTAAGTTGAAAATATTTCAATTAGTGTATCCTTCATTTCTGACTGGATATTTTTTATGCTGTTGAGGACCTCACTCAGTTCCTTGAGCATCCTTACAACCAGTGTTTTGAACTCTGCATCTGGTAGATTATCTCCAGCTCATATTGCTCTTTTTTTCTGGAGTTTTAATCCGTTCTTTCATTTGGGTCATGTTTCTTTACCTCCTTGTTTTAGCAGCCTCTCTGTGTCTGTTTCTATGTATTAGGTAGAGCTGCTTTGACTCTGTGTCTTGGTAACATGGCCCAATGCAGTAGATGTCCTGTTAAGTCCAGTGGCACAGCCTCCCCTATCAACCAAGCTGGGTACTCGATGTGTGCCCTTCCTGATGGTTGAGTACAACCTCCTCTTGTAGCTGAGACTTGGTTGCTGTTGGCAGATCAATGGAAGGGGTTTACTCAGGCCAGTGAGCTGCAAGGACTGGTTCTCACCATTGACTTCCAACCTCTGCCCTCCATGGAGGGTGAGCTGTGCATGGGGCAGGGTAGTGGTGCTCCAACATGGTCTGTAGCTGTTCACTGGGTGTGCTGGCCCTGGGGTTTCCTGATGGTGCTGACCAAGGTCAGCCCCTACCTGTGTTTTGCCTGGGACCGTCCTGACTGTGCTGTAAAGCAATCTGAGTTGGCTGCTACTCATACTGGGCTTGCAGATTCCCAGGCAAAGCCAAGCTATGAATGTAGGCTGGCTGCTGCTAGTGCCTGGCCTGGAGTTCACTGAGGCCAGCTGTTACTTGTTTGAGAGGATTTAGGCAGCTGGGAAACAGGAGCCAAGACCAGCTATTCATAAGGAAAAGCAGCGTAGGTGGGCCTGTATGTTGGGTGGGGTGGAGTCTCTGGGGATCTCTAAGGCAGATAAAAACAGTGTTAGCCAGGTTGATGGAGTCTCAGATATGGCACAAGTTTGCCAGTCTTACGTGGGAAGGTTTAGAATAGAGACAATGGCCTCTGCTCACCTTAATGCCAGGCACTTCAGTTTCTCCCTGTATACCACCAGTACCTTTCTAGCTGCTACCCCAGTGCTAGAGCTCAGTGGGAGAAAGTCTGAGTCCATGTGTGGGTTTTTTAAGAGGAACTGCTTGGGGCTCCAGCAGTTTCTTCCACCAACTTAATCCACACTGGCTTTTTCAGCTAGAATTTGTGAGGACTTATCTTCCTGGCACTGGAACCCTTGGCTGGGGTGCCTGGTATGGGGCTTGGACTCCTCACTCCCAAGATATCCCTCCTGAATTTTTATTCACCACAAGTGTGTGTGGGACCAGTCTGTTCCCCGTCTGCACCCCTCCTACCAGTCTGGATAGATGTAATTTCTCTAATTCTGTAGTTGTCAGACTTTCATTCAACTCAATTTCTGGTGCTTCCAAGTTATGTTTAATCTATACCTTAGTTTTAATTTTGATGTGGTTGTGTGAATAGGCAAGCCATGTCTGCCTATGCCTTCATTTTGACAGGAAGTAGGAAAGGTTTTTGAGTGTGAATTTGGAAAAGGCTGTGGCGACAGAAGTGGAAAAGAAAACAAATACCCACCTAAAAAGAGATTTTAGCAATTCCCATAAAATGAACCCAAGCAAGTGATGCTTCCTCATGCACAAACTGCTCACTCCATTAATCCCTTTATTTCTATTTTAACCAACTCTAGCCTAAAAAATTTCTAAGTCTTGCAAAATAGCCTGAGATTTAGAAATTCATAGGTACTTTTTTCTCTGATTTGCAGAGATTATGAGAATCTTCATAAACACATTACAGGTTTTTCTGAACCAAGTGTCTGTCAGAAACCCTGGTCTAGAGAGCAGAGGGCACACAGCAAGTATTTTGCTATCTTCTTCAGTGATTTTACACTTTTCCTGCTGCCTAAAAGGGTCCCTTTGATCTGAGGGCCTTGTGGACACATGAGAAGCATCTCGCTTTTTCTTTCTTGCTCTTGGTCTATCCCTTGCCTGTTAGGATTATGAGAAATTTGAATTTAAATGAGAATTTTAAAAGTGGCTGAAGCTGGTCGGAGCTGGAGTTATTCATGGGGATGTCAGTACTGAATAAGTTCACGGGATCAAAGCCATAGTCTGTTCCATGGCAGCGTTTGAAAATTATTTAGAATAAAACAAGTGGAGGAAAAATCCACCTTGTGCCAGACTGCAGGCTGCTGCTTAAACGCACATCAAGGCAAAGCCATAAAGCTTACAGTTCGCCCAGATACTGGGCCGAGAGCCGCCACCACTTTTTTGAGTATTTTTTTTCATCCTTTCCTTCCCTGAAGAAATAAGGTTGTGAACCAAAAAGTTACACCTGATGTTCTCAGTTTCCTTAGAAGATGTTTGCTTACCCAGTTTATGTTGTCGTCACCCACAGGACCTGCGTCATGAAGCAGTTTGGGATGAGGAGAGGGTTTTAGAACACATTTATTTAATCTAGGAGGAAAGTCTTGATAACTGAGTTTTGTTTTCACCAATGAAGGGAGCACAGCAGAATGGAAGAGGTAAGGGAGACATATTTAACCAAAAGCCTCTGTGACTAGCTACTCTACGCCTTTGCTTTTATCAATATTTGTCAAGCGTTTGCAAACGGTTTTCTCTGCCACATAAACGTGGTGAGTCTTTAAGTCACCTGAATGGTAGAGAATCCAAGATATAGAAGGTGTTTTTCTCAGCGCCTTCCAGATTAAATGTAGAGTACAAAACCAACACATTCTGTTCTGCTGCGGTGCAGGGTTTGGTAACTAAAATTAGCAACGAGTCTACATTGCAGTTTGGTAATTGGAAGGAAGTCCGAGAGATGCAGAAGTCAGCTTGGTTTATACGTGATTCCTGCTCTCCACCACCCACGCCTGCCCCTAGGCATGGATGGGTGCAAAATAGTAGAAGTGGAATTATAATCTTCAGGAGGAAAGGGAAAAAAGCCAAGCAGTTCAGCTGTCAGAGTAGCCTACTCAGCTGTATCTGAAGGAATTTAGAAGCACAGCTAAATCTAAGGCTCTTAACTCCAGCTACCTTGCACTGCCCATGTCCCTTGCTCATCTTAATGGCAGCTCTACTATTCCCAGACCACTTCACACCCATTAATGCCTTTTTAATTGAGGTATTGCCCATATTATTACTGTAATATCTTTTGCTTATTTTTAATATCCACAGTGGCAGCTTTCAACAGTGCTAAGCCATCTGCCTGGGCCATCTGAATTAACTCCCCAGGTATGAATCATTATATTGTTTTGTTAGTGCTTTGATAACAAAAATCAATAGAATAATCTGTTTCCCTAACTCTATTATTCTTAATATGCAATTTTTAGAAACCCATATTGCATTGTGAAAGAAATGCCTGTATTCTCATTCTACTTAATTTCTTATCATCACCTTTACATTCATTGTCATTAAAATAATCAATAACCATACCTTTAGCGTGACTGCTATATGCCAGATATGATGCTATGCACTACACATACATTTTTTCATTTAATCCTATACATCAACCTTATGAAGGAATCATGAGGAATTTCTTCAAGATCACTGTACTTAAGTAAATGGTAACCAGGACTTGGAATAGGCCAGAGGACTATGTTATAAATTATCCATGGGGAACAGTAGGACTTATGGTAAAGTAAATTTTAAACCTGGAAAATACATTATTATTACTCAAAATTTGATCTGCATATTGGTAGCATCAGTATCACCTCAGAATCTGGTAATGCAATTTTTCAGGCCCTATCCAGACCCACTGAACCATAATTTTATTGCTCTCTTGTTCAGTTCTCAGTCTGAGTCTTGGAAACATGAGAGGACAATAAGTTATTTATGGGAGTGTGAATCCAAAGGAGCAGCAAGTATTGTCTACAGCACACATGTTTTTTCAGTTTGATTTTTATAAAAGTATAAGGATAATTTTGAGATATTTTAATACAAAGTTATATGACAATAGTTCTGGATCCAAATAAATGGTTTTATATAACTATATGAAGAGACAAGGAACTTTTTAATTAAAAAAGGCTTTATAGTTTAGAAAATGGGAAAAGAAACTGATAATATTTCAAACTCCTATTTTGTGCTGAAATGTTCTTTCAAATATTCCTGACAAGTGGTCACTTAGTTTGTGTTTAAGGTCACTTAGTTAATGAGAAGAACTGTATTTCTTATCAGACAGCTCATTCATTTTTTTAGAAGATCTAATGTTTTAAAGTTCTTTCAATATTGAGATTAGTCGTACCTCATTATACTAATTTCACCTTCTGGAGCCAAGGAAAATGAGGAGCCAAACCTCATACAATTTCTTCAAATATTTGAAGATGTATGTAACATGTCTTCTTTCACTTAAGCATTGTAATTGGCTACTTCAACTCTGACTCATTTGACATAATTTCCAGATCCTGAAAGTTTCCTTTCTTTTAGTTTTTGTCTTTTAAAATATAGTAGCCAAAAAACAACTTAATACCTGAAATGAGATAGATCTTTGCCAGCATAGGTAAAAGCCGTCCTTGTTTGAGGTTAGATAAGTCTATGAGGACACACTAAATAACAATTTGGAGTATTTCTTTTAAACTTAAAATAAATAAAATATGCAGATCTTCTTACTTTAATTGCTTAAACCTGGATCCTCAATATTCTTTCATTTGCACAATTGATTTCAATTTTTCTAAACCGAAACATAGGACTTTCTATTTGCCCCTGTATATTTCACTTTGTGGGTCTATTATTTCAAAACTAAAATATGCATTCCATTTTGATCCTGTACTCATTTATTAGTTTTCTCTAAACATTTTGTCCCCTGAAAAATAAAAACATAAATAAGGTGACTTGCTATTAATGAATTTTTGTTAAATCCTTCAAGGGAATGACTGCTAGAATATGTCAGGGACCAAACAGAAGGTTACCAACCTGTTGTCCTTATGTCCTTGCTATTTAGATGCCAGTCTTCTGGCACTTTACCAGTTCTTTAGAACTCCTTAGAGTATAATGGCTCTGTGATAACATCTGGAAATTATTTCATTATCCTGGAATAATCTTAGCTGGAAGACAGGAACTCTTTTAAAGCAAATAGATGTTCTTTAAGTATCTCTCTTATCTATCTTTGGAAACAATTCTCTTTGTACCATCTTTATTACACCCGTTTTCAATTTGAAGATCATTCTTTTGTGAAGACACAAAATATCACTGTAAATTTTGCTTTTATAATGTCATTTTGCATAACAGGTCCTTTGCTTACATTCTCTTTGCTCTAAATATACATTATAGAGGGCTTTTACTTATCCTTAACATTTTTATTCACTCCTCGGATTTTTCTTCTTGATGTTATTCACACTGTTCTATGCACTGTCTCCCTATTGATCCTTGGCCATGGTCTTCTGTGTACATCATCTCATTCTTAAAGAAATTCTTCATCTAAGTACACTATATTACAACTTGGAGGGGGGTGGTATTTTAAACATAAAATATCACCCAAATGTTTAACTACTATAAAGATGGATCCTCACTCAACATTCTCCCACTGGTACTTTAAGTCAACATATCCAAGATGGAAGCCATTATGTTTTTCTTCATCACTACTTATTTTCTTGTCTAACCAGTTACCCAAGGCAGAAGCCATGAGTGATTCCTGCACTCATTTTTCTTCTGGGGCTCTACATTCATCCATTCAGGAAATTCTAGTAATCCCTTGCATTTCTCTCAAATTCATCTTTTTCCCTCCATCATCTCTGCCACTGGCTGTGTAGCAAAGGAGAATTAAGGTTTCTAATTATCTGACCTTGGGAAAAGGGAGGTTATGCTTGTTTATCAAATGGGCCAAAGTAATTACAAGGGCCTTTAATATGGGAGAGAGAGGCAGAGGAGAAGGTCAGAGTGACAAAATGTGAGAGAGACTCAGCCCGCTCTTGTTTTCTTGCAACATGGAGGAAGGGGCCACAAGTTCAGGAATATAGTTAGATTCTAGAAACAGGAAAAGTCAAGGACTTAGATTATTCTGTGTAGTCTCCAGAAAAGAACATAGCCCTGCCAACACCCTGATTTTAGCCAGTGAGACCTGTGGAGGACTATTGACCTCCAGAACTATAAGATAAATTTGAGTTGTTTGAAGCCACTAGGCTTAGGGTAATTTGTTACAACAGGTGTAGGAAACTAATACAGGTAGCACATTCTACAGAGTCAGAGTCAAGACATATTTATGGAGTGAGCATGTCTTCTTAAAATCTCAGCTCACTGAACCTAATCATGGTAGACTGTTGAGCGTGGGATTTTCTCAAATATCATAGAATACTCTAATGTTTGTCTTAAAGAAGACATATATCCCAGAGGCACTACTGCCCTTCCTGGCTCTGTTTCTCATAGAGAAATAACAAGCAGCCCCCTTAATTTCTGGGATGCCCCTAAAGGATGTTGATGGTTACCTGGATCCCCATCATGATATAGAATGGTGAAACACTCATGATTAAACTCTGCTTTCTTTCAATCTAGAAGAACTTTATAAGAAAATAGACTCAACTTAAAATATATGCCCTCCATCTCTTCAACTTGGAGCGTCTTCACCTAATTGAAGTGAATCTGGCTGTTTTCAACACACCATCTTTTACACATCTTCCCATCATCATATGCTACTCCTTGGGACCTGGGAAAAGCATAAGAGCTCAATTCACTGGGATTTTCTATATTAACCACAAGACAAAGAGGTAAGTGGTGGTAAACCTGAGAAGGTATTACCTTGTTTGTGCTCTCAGTCTTACACTCTGTGACACAAAGGAAAACAGGCTATGAGGTCGAAGTTAAGCAATAAGAAAGGAAAATGGCTGAATGTGTTTTGTCTGAGACCCCCTGGTCCTCACCTGCCCTGTGGTCCTTGTGTGCTTCTGACTCCTAACCTTCTGCAGTCTTAACTTTGTGACTAGCCCAGGATCCTATATCCAAATCTCCTATTGTGTTTATATTGTTTTAAATTGGGTTTACAATTCTTGCAACTAGAAGAATCCTGGCAAATATAACTGTCATCCTATAAGTCAGGGTAATTAAATAAAAAACAAAAATAAGTGATTCACACAAACTGGGTCACAGCACCCAATGAGTAGCTGGAAATGACCCCTCTTCCAAAGGTGGTAAAATAGTATGACCTAAACAAGGTCCTAAACAAGGACTATTTTTTTATTGTTGGGATGGCCTGGAAGGTCTTCAAAGAAAACTAATGCATGCCTCTAATTGTTGTAGGTCATGCAACTAGCATTCCTTTGCTTACAGCATTAGTTTTCAAAGGGCGGGTCCTGGATAAGCTGCCCCACCTAGAAACATATCAGCAACAAACACATTCAGGGCCCCACCCTAGACCTATTTCATCAGAAATTCTGGAAGTGGGGTCAAGCACTCTTAGGTTGAATAAATCTTCAAGAGGATTCTATTGCATTCTAAAGTTTGGAACTGGCTTTCCTACATGTTAACCATACCATTGAAGGTTTGTTTTTGTTTTTTATTTTTATCATGCTGCTGGTGGTGGTGGAGTTTGTTTTTGTTTTGTTTTGTTTTGTTTTGTTTTTACATTTAGTTTTGTTTCAAGTAATGATACATGATATATGAAGGATTTATGAAATATCAACCCATTTTATTGCAGAGCTATTGAATCTCCACCCAGCAGGCTGGACAGGGCATGGAAAGGATCAACAATATGAATTTCACAAGTAAGTTGGCAAATTAATTTCAGGTGGATTTTTTTGCTGAAGTTGGGTAGTTTTCAGCCTGATAAAGTATATATTTTGTATGATAAATCAAAAGCATTTTAGACATTAAAGTACTATTAGCATATTGAATATGAATATATAACTTTTTAGTTTGAATAAGGAAAAATAGGTATTTTAAGGCAGATTTCACATCAAATTTATGCTCTCGTACAACTCTCATTGTAGTTTTTCTTTTTCATTTCCTTAGAATCCCTTAAGAGTTAAAAAGTGAACATATATTCCTTGATTTGAGTTTACCATTAGAAAGAATACCCTACATTGATGTTGCATTTCTGGGAGAAATATTTAATTGCATTTTCACGTAGACTGAGAAATCTTGGCTCTGGTTACCCAAGTTTTCAATGTGGCTGATGGAACCAGCTACCCTGGTGAGGAACACTTATAATATGAGGCATGGTAAGTGGGCATGATACTTCCAACGTTTCTAGGGAGAATAGTGCTTGTTCCTTCAGGCTGAAGACTTAATTAAGTTCTGCACTAACTTCATGGATCTACAACCTGCAATATAAAAGAGAAAAACTAATTACATTCAACGAAATGGACAAATATATCAGAATAAGAAACCCTGTTAAAATGTTGGATATATTCCCCAAGACAACCAATGCTATAATTATCATAATATACTACCTCTCTCACATTGTTGTGAAGTATAAAACACAGCAACTTGCGTGCCTTTAATTAGCTGTATTTAGTACTTTTTATGGCCACTGAACAGGGTAGTCAGATTACCATATGTTAGCATATAATTTGCATACATACCTCAAGGTATTTGCTTTTATGGCTATTACCTTTTGTGGCACCCTATTTCAGTAATGACTCTAATGGAATATAAAAAAGAGATTTCTGATTCAATTCAGTTTACAATCTTGGGAGTTTTAGAATGGAAAATTCCATGTTTAATATAAAATGCTTCAAAAAAATGTTTCTGTTTTCTTAATGTAGTCAATCTGCCTTGGTACTTGTCTGGCAAATCCCTGATAGGTGCCCCAGTGAAAGCATTTACTTTCATTTGAGCTCAGTAAAGGTGTATTTTATAAGTAAGGCCTGGGGTATAAATTGCTTCATGTTTGCTTAAAAGAAAGTTGCATACCCAGTTTAATGAATCTTACCAGTCTATCAGCAGCTAAAGGCCCAGAGAAAGAAAAATAACAGCTGCAGCTAGAGAATTTGGAGAAAGGTCAGAGGTCAGTGCCTGCATCTGCATTCACTGGGAGACAGAGAGGAAAATAAAGGGTCTCTCTTTGTTGCAAGTCAGCACTATTTTAGAAAGTGCAGATACCGACTTAATTACCAATGTTCCCTTTTGCTCTGGGGTGCTTTGGCGGGCTATAAATCAATACTTAAGGTCACATTGCTAAAAGCATGACAGAAAAAATCAGCCTTTCTCCCACTTCAGAGCATTGTTTTGTGCTTCTTCCTCAGCATGACTCGGGTTCGATATCAGATGGAAACAGAGGGCTGGAGTCATTACGGAGGGAGCCAGAATTATGGAAACTGATGTGCAAAGTAGGCCTTTTGAACTCCATGCAACCTTTCAACTGTGTCAAATCTCCTGTCATTACTTGATTATGTGCTGCTGATTAGTTTATTTTTAATCCTTCTATCCAATTCTTAAAACTAATTGCATACATTGTACTGTGAATTATGTGCCAATATGGAAGAAAGCTAACAATTCTTTTAATTCAAAAATAATTTCAATGTAACGTACTTTGGGCCGCTTATACATTTTTATTCACCTTTCTGTCAACATGTTATAAAAATCCCTACACCTGATTTTGATGAATAGGAGCTTGTTGCTCTGTTTGTGTAAAACTGGGGCCAGTCCTTTCACTGACAACTGTCTTTGCTAACCAAGAGAGACTACAATGCCTGGAAGAGAAGCCATATTTGTACATTATAAGCAAATGAAAAATAGTAATTTCAAGGCAGGGTAGTCTTAAAATAACTTACTTTGATGGTATAAAAACATCTAAAAAGAATCCCTTTTCGATTGTATGCATTGAAGTAACTCTCTCTGAGACATAGCTGAGGTTTGGCTCACAGGGCACTCTGACCGTATTCGCACAGGACAGCACATCATGATTTTGACTACTCCAGTGTGCAGGGCTGCCATCATGGGTCAGATCAAGCATCCAACAGGGTGATTTGGTTATTAAGACAAACAAAATGACTGCATTGATTTTGCTGGGAGGAAAATGAACCACATAGTACATGTAACATCTCTAAATATTGAAGTTTCACAGCTTGTCCAGATATTTACAGTATCTATAATAGTTTAACTTTTAATGTATATTATATGCCTTAAATATTTTTGGAAGTAGGCAAGGTGCAGATTATGAATATATGAAAACAATATCAACAATTGCTGCATACCATCCCCATTTCTCTGTTTTTCTTCAGTTAAAAACATTCTGATTTTTTTTCCAGAGCTATTTAATGCTGTCCAACTGTTTATTTAACTTACGCTATCTAGACTGGTCTCTGTGGAAGTTTCTTCTTTCTAAAGATATCCAATTTAAAAAGTCTACACTATGTATAAACGTCATATCTGATCATTATATCATTGAATCATATGATTTTGAGCAGGAATATACATTGCAAGTCATCTAGTTGAACCTCCTTTTTAAACTAGTGAGAAAAGAAAGAGGTGATTTCATGTCACTGTGAGGACTCAGCTGAAAAGAATATTGCAACTTAGTAACTAATTCCTTTGTAGGGAAATTTTCCAATAAGTAAAAGGTTCTAGGATGTAGGATGACAAGTGTTTTCTTATCTGATTATCTCTACTGAGTCCCAATGATAATGCAAAATATGTACCTTTCCCAGATTGGACAAAGGAGATTTAACTTAAAATGAAATGGTAGCATATACTGTAATCACAGCTTTTATTTTCCCAGACTTTACCATCAGAAAAATGTGAAATTGAAAGTAGAGTTTCATTTACTATTTATTCTCTCATGAAAATGGGAAATAGATGGAAAAGGCTGTTCATTTGGTTGCCACAGAGAGTTCTCCAGAATGAGCACACATATTATTATAACGGCTCAGATTATAAAACCCAAGTCATAATTGAAGATAGTATCTCCCCTAAATACTGAGGGCAATCTGCCCCTGGCATCTAGCACCCCATCCTGCCTTTAGGGATCCATTGAGCATATGCACACTCCATCAGCAGGAGTCTGCCAGCATGTAATTTCTCTCTAGGGTTTCACCATTACCCGATTTGAATGCTAAGAAGATGCTCATAATTGCTTATTATGACATTAGACAAGAGAATTCAAGTCCCATTTGATTGTAATGAGTTTGTGGAGTCTCTGCCTTTTGTGAGCCCAATCACATACAGAATTGAACTTAAGGCATCTATATTGAAACAGAATTACTCTTGAACAACTGAGCATGAGGCTTGGACCTTGCTCATTTAAATTGTATTCTGTTACTTCCTCATGTCTATTGATAGAAACAAAAATAACATACATTATTAAACCTTTCAGCAGACACTCTCAAACTTGCTTCCAAATTGGCATTTATTTTCCCAGGTTACCTCTGAAACAATTCAGACTAACTGTCTCCATGTTACAGGTAAGCAAATTAAATGGTAAAAATGATCAAAATAGTTCTTTAAAACGATGTACGAAGTCAATGGCACAATCACTCAATTTTATACATAGCATAAAACAATAGTAGAAAGTAAAAATGGATGTCATGAGCAGGTATGTGAAAACACCCATTTAAAATGAAATAAAACACCACTGTGATTATCTGAGTATGGAAAATGCTTAAGAAATTACCAGTGAATGTCCTGTATCCTCTTTTTACAGGAAGGAAAGTCAAAGAAGCCCTATTATGATAATACAGCACAGGCACACAAAAAAAGGGCCCAAAGAGGAACAAGATCATGTTTGATTTCTAAGTGGAAAAACTAGGAACCATTTGAAGTGTTTAGGATTTCATCATTCTGTGCTTTGATAAAGCATCTGCATTTCCAATTTACTCACAGTAGTAACCAGATGGCTGAAGGAAGGAAACAACGATGAATTGGATTCTAGTGGAAGCACACTGAGACCCCAGGGCCTTCCTTTCAAAAGGAAATCTGAAACTGTCCAAAATGTGGAGGCACATGGGCAGGTGTTACAGGGAAACAACTAGTAATGCCCGGGTAAATTCGTGATCTTAAAGTGTACAGACAGATATAGGTTTAATCGCTTGCCCAACAAGGTAATGTTTTTCATTGTAAATTTAAAAATGCTATTGTGGCTGTTCTGAAAATAGCACCGAATTCTGTTCATCTCAAGCTGGCTCTGAATTATTAAATAAATATTTAATTGCCAGAAAAGCTATGAATTAAAGCTATGTTTTCAAGGGAACACTACCAAGCACTTTTTAAAGAATATGAAATATGTGTTTCTCTCTCTTACAAATTTTAGTTGGTCATTTAACTCTTAAATGGAACACTTAATTTTAAAAGTAAAGTGACTAGATCAGAAATGGAATAAAGTTCTAGCTGTTTATCTATCACCAATTTATTGGTGACCTTAGGCAAAACGTTCAGTCTCTTCCTTTGGTTTGATTCAGGCATGTATGACGCACCAGGCTTTCAAGTTGAATAAAATGGTTACTAATATGTTCCACATAACTAAGCTAGTTTTGCAATGTTAAGTTGAATATATTGTAAAGTCACTTATCTATTATCTCCTACATTTAAAAAATAACAGTAATTAAAACCAATATAGTTTATCAAGTCAATGGCATATTGAGTATCAATTATTTGGCAGGCACCAAGCTAAAGTGCTAGAAATACAAATATGAATAAATGGAGCTGTCCTATAAAAATTCAAAACTATATAAAGGGCACCATGGCCCAGTAGATTGGCTGGTTGAAGCACCATCCTGATATTCCAAGGTTGTGGGTTCGATCCCTGGTCAGGGTATATACAAGAATCAATCAATGAATGCATTAATAAGTGGAACAACAAATTGATGTTTACCCTTTCCTCTCTCTCTAAAAATCAATGAATAAATTTTAAATGTAACTGTATAAGGAAACTATCCATTTTTCCATCCCGAACAAATTACACAGTACCTGCAATAACCATGGCACAGAGCTGTTTTGCATACAAAGGGGCTGGACTAAACTCTGTTTTCTCCACTTATCAGTCATGCCCTTGGCAAGTTAATGAACATCTCTTACAATAAATCTCAGTTTTCTCACCAGCACAATAGGAATAATATCAGTACATAGCTCACATTGTTGCTACAAGGCTTGAATGCTATGATTCAAATGAAATAATCAGTGTCGCACTTGACAGCAAGCACTAAATGTTAAATACTAATTAATATCGTAATTGAAGAAATAAGTGTAAAATGTTTACATAATGTAAAGTTATATATAAAATGCCATTTAATGTTAATATAAAGGGATTTGTATATAATGTTTTTATGTTAATAAATTAGATAATGAAAATTGTTATGGATTTAATTGTGTAACCCCTTTATCCTCGGTATTTCAAATGTGACTGTATCCAGACACAGGGCCTTTAAAGAGGTATTTTAAGGTTAAATAAGGTCATATGTACAGGTCCTAATGTAATCTGTCCACTGTCTTTACAAGTAGAAGAAATTGGGACACACAAAGAGACACCAGGGATGTGCTTGCCCAGCTGAAAGAACAGGTGAGGACAGAGAGAGAAGGTGACCATCTGCAGGCCAAGGAGAGGGGCCTCAGGAGAACCAAACCTGCCAACACCTTGATCTTTTGATCTTGCTTTCCAGCCTCTAGAACTGTGAGAAAATAAGTTTCTGTTGTTTAAGCCACCCAGTTTGTGGTATTTTATCATGGCAGCCGGAGTAAACCAATACAAAAAAGAAAGCACGTTAAATATGCTCACACAACAATGATTAAACAATATGCACATTGTCTTAAATATGTTAGCTTCTGAGCATGTGCTTTTAAAAATTAGTTTTGTAAAAAAATAATCTATGCACAGAGTAAGAATACTCAAACAACTTGAATATAAAATAAAAAGTAGCTTTCCTTTTATACTTTTGAAATGAAGATGATATCAGTATATTTCTGACCAAATATACACATATGTTATATGTAATATATATTAATTTATAGTATATAGAGATAAATATATAGTGTTTGTATATGAATATGTAGTGTTTATATATATTTGGCATATATATATATACACAAACACATACACAGCAGGAATTTTTTATGTGATATATAGACAACCAATAGTTCATATACTCTCAAGTGTGTACAACAGTTAATTCAGAGTCTTCATTCATCTATTATTGCCACCAAAGAAGAATATGCACATCATTCCAGAAATATGAGTCAGTTACAAGCAAGACTTGCACTGTGGTTTTTCAGATGGCACATGTGATACAACATCCAGCACAGAACCTCCTGCACAGTATGAGCTTAGCAAGTATCTGTTAATTTCATATGCTTGTTCAATGATGCCTCAGATAATAAGTTTTATAAAACCAGGTGCACATGGTTTCACTGCATATAATAAGCTCTAATGTTTGGTCAGGTCTATATGTGAGCAGCTAAAAGTGTATTGATACATATGTTAGATTCAGGGATTTGGCTAAACACTCCTTTGTATCACCTTATTGTGTTCACTTGACATACATTCATTTCTGCTTTAACTTGGTGCCAAATAAAAAACTTAACCTTTAGCTGTCATCCTGTTCTCTGTCAGTCTGTCTCTATTTTGCTTGTTAGTTCAGTTTGTTCGTTAGATTCCGTGTATGTGAAATCATATGGTAGTTGTCTTTCTCTCACTGGCTTATTTCACTCACCATAGTGTTCTCCAGGTCCATCCACGCTATCACAAAGGGTAAAATCTTCTTTTTTACAGCCAAGTTGTATTCCATTGTGTAAGTGTCCCATAATTACTTTACCCACCCATCTACTGATGGGCATTTGCGCTGCTACCATACCTTGGTGATTGTGAATAACACTGCAATAAACATAGGATAAGGGTGCTTATATTCTTTTGAATTAGTGTTTTGGGTTCCTTTGGATACATTCCCAGAAGTGGGATTCCTAGGTCAAAAGGCAGATTCATTTTTCATTTTTTTGAGGTATATATCTCCATACTGCTTTCCAAGGTGGCTACAGCAATCTGCATTCCCACCAATAGTGGAAAAGTGTTCTCCTTTCTCCACATCCTCACCAGTACTCATTGTTTGTTGATTTATTGATGATAGCCACTCTGGCAGGTGTGAGGTGGTATCTCATTGTGGTTTTAATCTGTATTTCTCTGATGATTAGTGACTTGAGCATCTTTTCATATTCTTATGGGCCATCTGTCCTCTTTGGAGAAGTGTCTATCACATCCTTTGCTCACTTTTTAATAGGGTTGTTTGTGTTTTTTTGCTGTTTTGTAAGTACTTTATAAATTTTAGACATTAATCCCTTAACAGGTTCATTGGCAAATATGTTCTCATTCTGTGGGTTGTCTTTTTATTTTGTTCATGGTTTCCTTTGCTGCATAAAAACTTTTTAGTTTACTGTAGTCCCATTTATTTTTTTCTTTTGTTTCCCTTGCCTGGGGAGATATGTAATATATAATATTGCTAGGAGCAGTGTCCAAGATTTTGCTGTCTATGTTTTCTACAATTTTTATAATTAGGGGTTTATCATTTAAGTATTTAATCCATTTTGAATTTATTCTTGTGTGTGGTATAAGAAGGTGGTCTAGTTTATTTTTCTGCATGCATCTGTCCAATTTTCCCACCACCATTTATTGAATAAACTGTCTTTGGCCCATTGTGTATACTTGCTTCCTCTGTTGAATATTACTTGACTATAAAGGTATAGTTTTAGTTCTGGGCTCTCTATTCTGTCCCACTGTCTATGTGTCCATTTTTATGCCAGTACAATGCTGTTTTGATCACTACAGCCTTATAGTATAGTTTCATACTAGGTAGCATGATCCCTCCAACTTTGTTCTTTTTTCTCAGGATTGCTGTTGCTATGTGGGACATTTTGTGGTTCCATATAAATTTTTGAAATATTTGTTCTAGTCCTGTGAAATACATCATTGGACTCTTGATAGGACTTGTGTTGAATCTATAAATTGCTTTGAGTAGTATGGATATTTTAGTGATGTTAATTCTTCCTACCCATGAACACAATATGTGCTTCCACTTATTTATACCTTCTTCAGTTTCTTTCTTCAGTGTCTTAAAATTTTCCAAGTACAATTCTTTTACATCCTTGGTTAGGTTTATCCCTAGGTATTTTATTCTTTTTGAAACAATTGTGAATGGGATTGTTTTCTTAAAGGTAGGGGGAGGTTAGAGGGTAGAGAGATTAAGCAAAAAGAAAAAAGGACTCATGGACACGGACAACAGTGTGGTGATTGCTGGGCAGAGGTATACGGAGACTAAATGGTAATGGAAAAAATACAATAAAAATTTTTAAAAATACTTAACCTTTAATTTTTTGCTGCTCCACAAGTGTTGGGGAATCTAAAAGTGAGGGTGAACTTTACCTGACAGATAAAATCCATGAGCCAAAGCTATAATCCAGATTCAATTACAATTTTCCTTGATTTCTAGGAGTTTTCTGCAGCTTCTTGGGAAATAGTAGAAAGGGAGGAGGATTTTGTAGTTTTTGTTTAAAACCATAACTCCTATATGACACAACAGTATTACACTGGGCAACTCCTTCATTCTGTCTTCCTACCACGTTTGTAAAGAGAATTAAAACTGTCTCAGGTACCTAATACTAAGTTATTACTTCTGACAATTCTGTGAATTGACTGGCTGGTTACTTTGCTCATCTTGCCTGGGTTCTCTCAGGAGGCTGCATTCAGCTGATGGGTTCTCTGTGAGCCGGGCTCACCTGGACTTATATGGGCTCTGCTCAGTCACCTGGACCCCTCTCTGTGTCGGACAGTTGTCTGGGATGTTCAACTCTGGGATTCACTTTTCCCTCGTGGTGAGTCATCCTCCGGTGCCCTATGCAAAACTCTTCCATGAGGGTGAAAGCTTTATTTAAAAAATACCTTATTTAATATTTTGATAATCATTTATTATAACTTGGCTTTGCCTTTTAATTTTATGGATAAGTCTGACCTTTTGGGAGAAAGTCTTTTTTTGGAAAAAAAAAACATGAAAAATCATTTTTACTTTTCATTGTTTTACATTTATTTTTCTATATATCTTTGATGAAAATGTATCCAAAATTAATTTGGTATATTTTCAATATTTTAAAATTGATTTTTGGGGAGAGAGAGAGGAGACAGGGAGAGAGAAAGAAGGAAGGGAGGGAGGGAGGGAGGGAGGAAGGATGGAAGGAAGGAAGGAAAGAAGGAAGGAAGGAAGGAAGGAAGGAAGGAAGGAAGGAAGGCTGATTTGTTGTTCCACTTATTCATGCATTCATTTGTTGCTTCTTGTATTCTTGTCTGTGTCCCGACTAGGCATCATGCCTGCAACTTTAGAGCATGGGGACAACACTCTAACCCACTGGGGTACCCAGCTAGGGCCTACTTTTAATATTTTTAATTCTTAAGATCTCTACTGTCATTAGAACATAAGTTATGTAAAAATCTCGATTAAAGTAATATAATTAGTGATTTTACTAAAATAAATATTACAGAATAAATATATAAGTTGTATATTATCTTTATTTTACTAGTCATCCTAACATCATCAGGCTATATCAGATTATGCAGACATGTACAATAACATAATTTAGTTGTTTTTACTATTTTTTTAATTCATTGGTATAAAAGCCGTACTTTTACATATATTTTTAGATTTTGACAGCAAAAAAGAAGGTATATTTATCACCCAAGGAGAACATATTCTTTTAAACTATTTGTAAAATTTATTTATAATTTTTATACATTTACCTATATATATGTGGGTTTCTGCTTGTACTCTTCCCCCAAGCCCCAGAAATGTTAGGGACAGATCTGGTTATTAAAATTTCTTAAATAAGGGAGTAGCATGATCAATAGACTCCCTTCTGGAAAAGTGAAGGAACAAGTCTGATACATAGGAATACATAGGAAGGACAAGAGGCCATTAGCAAACTACCACAAAGTCCTACTTCACAATAAGACATAAATTTTAAGGAAGTCATTCAACAAATTAAGGCCCTAGATTCTCCTAACTTCACACCCCAGTATAGCCACGTTGAGAGGAACCATCAGTTAAAATGAAAATAGACATACTAAGGGTAGACCCCAACTCTAAAATAATCACCAAGTACCCATGCATTCCTTGGCCATAGCTTTAATTTAAAATAGAACAAATTACAAACAGCCAGTACTTGATAATGAGCCAAAAGTAATGTTTTCTGAATTTGCCTCAGATCTCACTAGACATGCATACAGTTACCGGGTCTTACTTCATGTCAGTATGCCATTCTGTAGTCCACCAACATCAGAATACGCTGCTGGGTAGGGTGATTCCTCTGTTCATTACAACCTGTCAAAGTTTGACTACTTGAGATTGCTGGTAGTAAAAATGTCAAACATATTCACAGTGACTATTTCACTCAGTTTATTATACCTCTGTCCAAAATAAGCATGTGTAGCCTATTTGATGTCCATGTTACCAAGAGACCAAACCCTGTTATATATTATGATGACACAGCACTTTTTATGGCAAAGGGTTGTACCTTTTGGGGGTGTTGCTAACTGTTCATTAGATGAATTGGAAATTGAAAATGAGAATCCACCCTCTATTAGGGTTGTAAGATTTAGAAAGAAAATATTGCATGAGGCACACTCAAAAATTACTTCTTATTTATTTAAAATTCATCAGATAAACTGATTCTTCAAAGAGAGTGCCTGGGTTTCCATTATTATATTTTTGTATCTTCAATGGTGTCAGTACTCCCTACACACACAGTATTTGTTTCTTGAATGAATGAATGAATGAATGAGTGAGCAAGCAGAAGAGAAGGTTACTAGAGGATAAAGTAAAGGGAAAGGGGAGAAGGTAAAGTCAACTCAAGTCCAAAAATTCACTGCAGACCTTTGGCAAAGCAGAGAATGGATTGGTGAGTGCTGGCACAGAGGAATAGTGTCTAGCCTGCCGCATCTCAAAATTTTCTAGAAAGCTTTTTAAAAATAGCAACATTTGGGCTCTACCAATTGAATGAAGTCTCTAGAGATATGGTCCTGGCATAATATTTTCTAAAAGCTCCCCTGGGGTATTTCTAAGATGCAGCCAGGGTTTAGAATCACTGGCTTAGGGCCTCTTGAGGCATGCAAAACCCTTCAGTAGAAGGAATCTGGAAAAAAACAAACTATGAAATTAAAAGATTTTGAATGGTGATGTGATTCCAACACCCTTCTCTAATAACTTCACTTGACTGAGTTTCTTATTTTTATGCTTGTTTCTGCTGCTGCTTCTGATACATAATTTTCTTCCCAATTATGCTAATTTCTAGAGAGAGTCTGGGAATCAGATGAATGTTGTGACTGAATGTCCCTACAAACTAATGGGTATGGCAAATCTGTCCTCAAATAGTTGTTTGGAAAAATAAATAGCATCCATGGCCAGGTAAAGAAAATAGTTAACGTTAGCAATTTTGTTAACAAATCCAGGAAACAGACTTGCTACTGGCAGGCTAAATAAATGTGTGCCACACATGACCTTCAAAATCATTGATCTGAGAGGTTATAAACAATACCCAACTGACCCATCAGTCTGTGTCCTCGAATTAAGAGATCCTGTCATGTATATTCCCCTTTGTAGTGCCTTGCTGCCAATAAGGAAAACTACTTTAAAAATATATATATTGAACCAGGTTGTATGTGATCATTAATCACAGACTCTTCAGGACTACTGTCATAAATACTGCATCTGCATAAAATTCCCTGCTGAAATTACTTTGCCATCTTTTTGGCCTTCTATGAAAAAATAACACATTTGGAAGAAAGAGGAAATAAAAAGGTACAGGGAGAAGAAACAGAAAAAAAAGAAAATGTGTTGCCTTTTAAATTTTATTTTAAAGTATTTCCATTAAAATGTTTTAATTATTTCAAATTTCATTCACAATGATTAAAAATTGCTTTTAAATGTGCTAACACTTTCTCATAGCACTATTTGATGGCAATATTAAACATGATACTTTAACTTAATTTTTTATATTTTAGCATTATTCTGTTACCACCTATGCTTTCATAGGGAAATTCCATATTTTGTGACCCTGGAAACATACAAGATGACAAAGAGAAAATTAAGCAGAGGGTCCGTGAAGGCGCCCGGAAGTTGGAGCTTCATGAGTATCACAGTGAATCTGCTCTGGTCCACCAGCATTGTATTTGGAGATGTAAACAATGTATCTTTCCTCCTGTTTATTGTTTTTAAAAATGACCTCAAATTATATAGGCATATAAAATTCTAATAATACAGAATAGCAAACATAAAAATTGAAAGACCTTTTTCATTGCCCGTCATGTTACTCTCAAAAGGTTATTGCTTTTAGCATGCAGTATGTGAAATGTACCAATTTTTAAATGTTTTCACAGAGTTGTTGAAAGTTCATTTGCTTCCTAGGCTCTCATGTACATATTTTTCAAGTGTTCACCCAGAGAAGTACATATACACTGTCAACCCTTGGTCATCCGGCTCTCAGTTTAATTTTGGGGTTCCCTTGGTGTCTCCAAGATTCATCTTCTCCTTTAAATGTGCACTTGATTTGGGGAAGTTAGACCTATTAATACCACTCAGTGGTAAAATGGGCAACTCTAGAATCAGAGCTAGGTTTAAATCCCTATTCAGCAATTTAATAATTGTAACTCAATTTTTGACTATTAGTAATACTTAATTATTTTGAATTTTCCTTAACTACTGAGAAATTTTGAAGTTGTCCATTCAAAATCAGGATGATAATGATAACCAGCTAATGGGGCCGTGGCAAGGACTAAGTGAGTTGGTATATGCGGCAGCTCAGCATGTCCCAGGATATCACATATGCAACAAATATGAAAAATCATTGTATCCACGTCTAACTCATCATTATCACTATTGGTTTTATTTTCATTATCAGTGAGTGACTAAAGAAAGGAAGGTTATAAAAATTAAATATGACTTTTCCTACTTACTAGTAACTGGGTAGAGGCTTTCTGCTGGAAGAGCTTAAAATCATTGGCTGCAGTGAGATTTAGGGTGCCTTGTGAACAGTGATCTTCCAGACAACCTCCAAATACACCAACTTGCATACTCTCCCCAAGGCCACAGAATAGAGAGGCTCACAGATTAAATTGTCACACAGCTTTTAAAATCAGTTTAAAGCATACAGTAAGAACAAGGGGAAGAAACTGCAGGTTAATAATCTTGGATAGTGTAAAAAAGAGACAGAAGGGCCACCCTACCTGAGTACTGGGTAAGCAATGTTCACATTTCCTGTCTCTCTAACACACCAGCCTTCCCTGTGAATGTAGTTGCAAGTTGTAGAGCCAAGATTTGAACCAACAGGCTCAGCAGATGAAAGATTCCTGGAGCCAACACGTACTTGTACTTTCCCAAAGACACAGACTGGTTCCATTCGGCCAATAGCTGTACCTTGCTAATTAGCCTGACGAGCAGCTATAATTTATCTGTACTTCTCAGATACTTGGGGTCAGAATGAGTATCACCCTTGGGTGGCTGATTTAAGACCTCATGAATATTTATTGCTACATTGGCCCTTGCAGGCTTTCCTGTCCACCTTCAGCACACATAGGCTTACTTACTTTATGTATATCCAACATATCTTCCAAGTTACTTCCTCCTGTACTTAACTATTTATTCTCCATTTTTGTTTTCTTACTTTCTACAGAAAATAATGAAATATTCTTAAATCATAGCAAAACTCTCTTTATACAAATTTTATGATCACAGAATGGAATTGTCATAACTCTGGTCTCAGACGACTTCATTTGGATTCAAATCCCAGCCCCACGACTTATTAGCTGCGTAAATGTGGGTGACTGACTTAATCTTTCTGTGCTTCAGTTTGCTTCTCTGACTATACTTATGTACCTACCTGATAAGGTTGTTGTATTGATTAGGTGACTTATTCAAGTAAAGTATTCGGAATACTGCCGGACATTTAGTAAGGACTCAAGAAGTATGAGTTCTTATGATTTCTAGCCCTTTGGAGTGCTCTTGGCTGGAAGCCTGACCCAAGGGAACTGAGAGGTGATGTCACTGTGTTTACGAGTAAATAAGTCTTTCCATTTATAGAAAACTTGTAACACAAGCAAATGATCATTTTAAGATTTTAAACCCACTCTACGAATAGGTTTTATCTCCTACATTTTGCAGACCCTGAACCCGAAGCTCTGGGGCAGGGGTGTCCAACCCACAGCCCACAGACCCCATGTAGACCAGGATGGCTATAAATGCAGCCCAACACAAAATCATGAATTTACTTGAAACATTAGAGATTTTTTTGTGATTACATGTCGCAATGTATTTAATGTGTGGCCCAAGACAACTTTTCTTCTTCGATGTGGCCCAGAGATGCCAAAAGTTTGGACACCCCTTCTCTGAGAGGTGGATAGATTATGGAAAGGCACACGTTTATTAAGTACCAGGCTATGACTTGAATCCAGACCTTTCAAGTCTGCTTTTAGCACTTTGTCCATCTCAATATAGCTGCTGTATCCAGGGGGCTGCCAAAAATTTTTACCTGCGTGAGAAATAAAGGGCTTCCCTTCCCAAGATCTCCTTTCTCTACACACTTAGACTAGTGTATGAAAACTCTTTATAAAGTCAAAGGAAGACTTAAAAATGCTTCTCCCAAACTCATAACATAGTGATTAATTTACATTATTGCATAAACATCTTATGACTACTCATTCATAATCATGTCTGGGAGTCAAGTGTTAATGGTTGAGACACTGTGGGAGGCTAGAAGAGTGGAGAAGGTGAGTTCTGGAAAGGGCGGACTGACTTTATCATTTGGCCTAAGATTGTTATAAAAAATTTTATGTAAACAAGTATCAGTTTGCCTTATTTTTAGGTGCAAACTACAGCACCATGCATTGACATATTTAACACTTTATTGTAATTCAATCTCTTTATTCAAAAAATATTTTTTGGCCTGGCTGGTGTAGCTCAGTGGATTGAGCGTGGGCTTCGAACCAAAGCATCGCAGGTTCGATTCCCAGTCAGGGCACATGCCTGGGTTGCAGGCCACGGCCCCCAGCAACCGCACATTGATGTTTCTCTCTCTCTCTTTCTCCCTCCCTTCCCTCTCTAAAAATAAATAAAATCTTAAAAATATATATTTTTATTTAATTGTGTTCAAGTGCAGTTTTCTGTCTCTTATTCCCATCCCAGCCAACAAAATATAGGCACAAAGAAGAAAATATTTACGTATCTCTTTAATTCATTTGACAAATATAAGTGTAGGCCTGGGAGAAACCTGAAGACTTCACCTTGTCGCTCCCCTTGCCCTCTGTGGAGGCATTGTATTGAGTCAATTGTCAGCAACTGTAATTGGGGAGGGTGGGAGGTACAGTAATATAATGAAATGCTGAGCAAGTAAAAGAAAGTCAAGTGGAAGGAAACAAAGTAACTATTGACAGAGGACAAACTCCTATTGCCCCTCCTGTCTGGTCTCCCTATCTCCCCACCACACACAAAGAGCAAAGCGAAATTAAACAAGCTGCCAAACTATACTTCCTCTCTCTCACATTTGACGAACTTGGAACAAGGCTCCACACTGGAAGGGTTGTTTTTACTTACAGAGTGCATTCTTTCAAATGCGCTCCTGGATTCAAGGATTATTTATTTTCAAATTTCAAACAGCTGAACACACCTGACAGAGTCCCACATTAGCTGGGATCTGGAAACATCCATACCCCAGTCATAAGTAACAATTTGTCTATATGAGGAAGTGAAAGATGAGTCTATTCCTGGGTCTCATAACAGGATAAGAATTTCGGAACTTTGTCATCAGTGTTTCTCAGTATCTAGGAATTACCTACCCTTCATTTTTTTATATACTTCTCTATTTCTGAATTCCTGAGCAAGCTTTGTCTTACAATCTCTTCTGTCAACACCAGGTAAACCTCTAACCAAAAATAAACATGGCACATTTTTTTAGTGCTTTATGTTATGGTGCTATATATGCCTATCAGTAAGGGTTCAATCAAAGAAACAAAGCCAGTAGAAGATATATATTACGAGATTTATTGCAAGGAATTGGCTTATGCAATTGTGAGGCTTGCTAGGCATGTCTGAAATCCATAGGGCATGCTGATCAGAATGGTAGACTGGAATTCTTGAGCGTGCGCAGAAGTTCAAGTTCCACAGTGGAATTTCTTCTTCAGAGAGACCTGTTATGCTTTTAAGACCTATAGTGACTAAATCAGGCCCTCCAGGTGTGCTCCCTTACTTAAAATCACTGAGTGTGGTCTTTAACCATGTCTACCAAGGACCTTTGCAACACACATAGAGTAGTTTTTAGTTGAATAACTGGCAACTATATATAGCCTAGCCAAGTGGATACATCCAATTGACCATCACAGAATGTATGTGCCCAGCACTATTTAAGGATTTCATATGTTTATTCTATTCACTCATTAACCACACAACAATGACGTGAGGAAACCGAAGCCCAGAGTAGTGGAGCAACTTGTTCGAGATGGTATAACAAGTACATACCGAGACGGCATTCACACCCAGGTGACCTGGTTCCTCACACTGTGTCACCCAGGACTTCACTAACTTTCCAAGGAGTTAAGCCTCCCAGGTACTTTAACAATATTTTCTAGAATGTTCAATGTTGTTTTGTCAAGGGTAAATTGCTTTTCGTATGAAAACTTCTCTTGTCATGCTTCAGAATACATTCCAATTCCTCTATTTACAGTGCTGTTTTTCTTTAGGATGATGAGGTTTCCAAGAATTAGGGTTGCAATTACTTTCATAATTATTAATAATTCATCTATATTAATTTCTCTATCTAGAAATAAGTAATTTTATTTAATCCTCATTGACAGCAGCCATGTTTATAATCTATTTTCTAATCCATTTTCTAGGCGGGACCACAAAGTCTCAATTAATTCAAAGGTCTTACACAGACAGACCTGGACGCAGAACTAGAAATGTTACTTCATGTGTTCGAGAAGAAATTATTCTATGAACCAGACCAAGTTTCTGTTTGCTGCTTGAGAAGGGAAGTAGGCAGTGGAAACAACAAGACTTTAGAAAGGAAAAAAGAACGGGAACTAGACCCAAATTCACAAATGGTCCAGAAATTATTTGGGAATTTAATCATTTTACATAGGAGCTTTTTTGCCATTAGTAATTGCTCAGGAGAAGAAAAATCTTTTATTTGTGTCAAGACTCAGGGGTGGTTTGAAGAATATGTTGACGGCCACACTTGGCATGTTTTTCCAAGCTGTCAAGGGTGAGAAGAGATGGGCTGTACTTGCCCGTCCCGCTGACCTTCACAAGCCCACAAGGAAAAGACCTGAGCAGCAGGTGTAAGCACTCCTGAATGTTTACCAACCGGAGGGAGCTGCTTTTACAATACTGCCAAGTTGGCTTCTGTTAAAAACCCCAGCAACATCCCAGCTGCCTGACCCTGGGGTGCACACAGAACCGAGGAGGCTTGTTTGTGAGATGTCACCACCCCAACCTGTCACTTAGAAGACTTGTCACCTCTTCCATCCCCCACTGCATCCTCACTGAGGAGCGCCTCCTTCTCCACTGGGCTGCTTTAGGAGACTGAAGAATAAAATAGAACTGCCACGGGGAAGGTGCATATTGTTACTTAAAAAATTTCTACAGTAAACTGCCTCTTGCTTGCTTGCTTTCTGTTTCTTTATTTCAAAATTATATTTCATATTATTAAATATTTTAAATGGATAAATACAAGGTAACAGATATCCATATACCTACCAATGAGATTGAACAGATGTTAGTATGTTTTGGGTTATTTGCTTTAAATCATTTAAAAGATGTAAAACATTACAGAAATAAGTAGAACTTACTTCCTGCCTTTTGCAAACCCTTGTTCTCTAGAATATTATCTTGAAGGTTCTGTGTATCATTCCCATCCTTGTCTGTGCTCATACATTCTACTTTCAGTCTGTCAGCAGGCTATCCATCTGTCATCTCCCTAGCCATATGATTCTGAGCCTTCAACCTTTATAGACATTTGCCATCTTAGTATATATGTGTATATATGTTGCAATTAATATTTCTTTTTCAATCTTATGTCTTTGAGGTGTGGGCATGATGGGAGTTTTAGATCTAGGTCAATTATTTCCTCTTTGTTTAAGTTTTTTGCTTGTTTGTTTTCTATTACAAAAAATAGTGAAATAAGCATTATATGATTTCCTGTGAGCATGTGTTAGAGTTTCAAGAGGAAAAACATCTAGTAGTAGAACAAGGCAGAGATTTGGGATATAACTTCTTAACATATACTTAAAAATAGCCAATGCTTTCCAAATTGGTGGTGCTGGTTTCATGCATCTTCAGCAATGTGTGGGCAGCGTAGCTGTGATCACAACTACCAGCGGCAGCACTCCTACTTAAGACTGATTGGCACCCTCACAAGTGGTGCAAATTTTCAGCCCTTTGTATGAGAGTTCATGATTCCTGCTGTCCTCACCCAAACATCTTGTTACCTTAGTGGTATGTTTTTTGGCCACCTAATAATGGTGTGTCACTATTTTTTTGTTGGTTTGTTTGCATTTGCCTGGGCAGTAGTGAAATTCAGTATCTTTTTATACATTTATTTGGTAATTTTGATTTCCTTATTATGAATTGCTGTTTTTTAGAAAATGGCAATTTTTGAGTTCCCTTTTTTCCCATTTATGGAATTTCTGTACCAATTCAGGGTACTAATCTCTTGTTGTTCATTTGTTTGTTCATACTTATTGCAATATTTACTCCCATTTGTACTTTGTTTTATGTATCTTCTGCCAAATAGAAAATTTAAATTCTAATGTAATCAAATATATCAACTTTACCCTTATACATTGTAGTACTCAGTGTTTCTTTAGGAAATTTCTCCAACTCAGATGTAATAGGAGATTTTGTTGTTTCATTACCATTTTATAACACCTTTTATAGTTTTGTCCTTCATATTTTGGTCACTAATCTACCTGGACTTTATTAATGAATGACATATGGAAGAGAACTCATTTTGTCTTTTCCCATATGAATAACTAGTTGGCCTAACACCATTATTGGATAGTCTTTTTTAAAAGATTTTATTTATTTATTTTTAGAGAAAGGAAAAGAGGGAGAGAAACATCAATGTGTGGTTGCCTCTTGCCCACCCCCAGTTGGGGACCTGGCCTGCAACCCAGGCATGTGCGAATTGAACATGTGCAACTGGAAACTGAACCAGCCACCCTTTGGTTCCCAGGCCGGCACTCAATCCACTGAGCCACATCAGCCAGGGGGATTTATTGAATAGTCGTTTCTCCAATAGTTGATGATGTTACTTGAGTTTCTAAGTTTTCCTCTTTCTCTATTCTGTTTCACTAATACATTTTTTATCCCTGAAATATGGCTATAATTATTAGAGTTTTAATAACTCTTAATTAAAATATAGTTGGCATTATATTCTATAACATTATATTAGTTTCAGGTGTACAGCATAAGGATTATATATATGAGAAATGATCACCACAATAAGTCTAGGTATTACAGACTTTATATACATATAACATGTATATATAATATATATGTATTATAACTCTTTATATTTTCTATTAAAGTAAGTTCCAAGTGAAGGTGCATTAGCAATCTAATAGAAATGCCATTGAAATTGTAGGTTATTTATGGGAAAATTCTCTTCTTTAGGATGACAATAAAACTTCCCCTCTCTAAACATAGTATACTCTCTATTAATTGGGATTTTCCTTCTGACCATCAAAATTTCATAATAATTGTTATGAACTTGTAAGTTTATCATTAGATTTACTTCTATGTGCTTCTATTTTTATATTTTTAGTCTTTTTAAAAATTATTTTTCAAGTACAGTTGTCTCCATTTCCCCCCACTACCCCTTCCCCACCCATCCCCACCTCCTACTATCAGTCCTACCCCCCCTTTGGCTTTGTCTATGTGTCCTTTATACATGTTCCTTGACAGGCCTTCCCCTTCTTTCCCCCATTCTACATGCTTCTATTTTTTTCTATTTAAAAAATTACATTTAGCTGTTTATTTTGAAATAATAATAAATTCACAGGAAGTTGCAAAAATAATATAGAGAGGTCCTGTGTACCCATCCCCCATTTGCCCCCAATAGTAGTATCTTCCCTAACTACCAAACCATGTCAAAACTAGAAAACTGACATTGGTTCAATTATAGACCTTATTTAGATTTCCCCATCGGTACATGGACTCATTTGTGTGTGTCTCTGTGTGTACTTCCATGCAATTTTGCCACATGTGTAGATTCGTGTAACCACCACCATAGTCAAAGTATGGAACTGTTCTATCACCACAGAGAGCTGTTGTTCTACGCTTCATATGATGCACTGTCCCCCACCCTAACAGCTGGCAATCATTACTGTGTTCTCTGCATAATTTTGACATTTTGAAAATGGTTTAAAAATTAATCTGTTTTTATGTATGTAATCATTTTGATATTGATTTTTTTCACCCAACATAATTGCCTTGAAATTCAGTGTTTGTGTGTATCAATTTGTGTGTATCAATATTTTACCCCTTTTTATTTCTAAGTAGCATTCCATGGTAAGACTGAGCCACTGTTTATTTAACCATTCACACACTGCAGCATATTCGTGCTGCTTCCAGTTTGGGACTATTATGAATAAAGCCACTATGAATATTTGTGTACAGGTTTTTATGTGAGCGGAAGTTTAATTTCTCTGGGAGAAATGCTGAGGAGTGCAATGTTAGGTCACATATAGTTTTGTAAAAAATATCCATACTCTTTTCAGTGACTATTCATGAGAGATCCAGTTTTTCTAAGTCCTCACCAGTATTTGCTTTTTATCCACCTGCTTTTATTTTAGGCATTCTAAGTGTGAGTGATATCTCATTATGTTTTAATTTGCATTTCTCAAATGGCTAATGATGTTGATCATCTTTTCATGTGCTTCGTTGCCAACTGTAGATCCTCTAAAAGGAAATAATCTGTCCATATATTTTATGTGTTTTCTAATTAGATTGTTTGTTTTACTGTTGAGTTTTGAGACTTTTAAGAATATATTCTAGACATGAGTCACTTGTCAGATATGTTGTTTGCAAATATTTTCTTTCAGACTGTAGTTTATCTTTCCATCTTCCTCAGAGGGTCTTTTACAATGAAAAAATGTTTCTATTACTTAAATGTAGGTGGGATTTAATTCATCAATTTTTCCTTTTATGAGATTAAACAACTAGCTCTAGTTCTCAAAGCTTTTTTACATTTCTCTACCTAGCTCTAGTTTTACATTTCTCAGAGGATGACAATTTGTGGGTCTATTTCTGGGTTCTCTAGTTCCACTGATAGGTGATTCTTTCCCTTTTATTCTTCCTCCTCAAAATACTGCTAGCTTTTCTAGGTTCTGTGCATTTCCATATAAAGTTTAAATTTAAGGGTGTCTGTGTCCCCAACAACCTTGCAGGGATATTAATAGAATTATGTAAATTCTATAAATCACGCTGGGGAGAACTGATGCCTTTGCAATGTTGAGTCTTCTAGTTCATGAACATGGTATGTTTCTCCATTTATTTAGGTCTTCTTTGATTTGTTTCATATCCTTTTTATTTTGACAGGCTGATTGCACTAAAATTAAATATTTTTATCTTATTTTTCTGTCTGGCAGATATTGGGCATCCAGGATCATCAACCTAAATTGTAGGCAGGCAGTGTATTTATGGTGAAGAAGGGATAGGAGAGAGTCAAAAATAATATAAATTTCTAGTAAGATAACAGGCACTATTTATTCAGAACCCCATCTCAGTCAAGTTACATAATCCATTTCTTTCTCTTTCTTTCTCCTTTTTTTTTTTGTAGAGTGGAGGTAATAACAGAATTTCCCACCAAGGATTGTTGTGAAGATTAGGTGAGACTATACATTTAATACTTAAGACAATGCTTGGTGTACAGTAAGCACTCAATAAGTCTCACTATTTAATTTATTCACTTATTATTTTAGTTACAGTTGTAATTGCTGTTATTTGCCAAGCACCTTACATCGGTAACTTCACAGCACTCCTGTGATGTAAACCATACTATCACCACTGAGGAAACTGAGACCTAGACATGGAAATAGACAGTGAGGGAACCAAGTTTCCAACTCTGACCTAGCAGATTTCAAAGCCCTTTCTCTCCCCAACATCCTCAGTCCCAGTTTTCTAACCTATCCATTGGAGAGTCATAATTTGTACTTGGGGTGTCTAAAGTCCTCCAGAGCTCCAAACCAGAACATGAGAACGGCAAGGTCTCCAAGGAAGAAAGTGGTTCGTTCTCTGCGCAGAGCAAAACAGGCAGGCATAGGGAGCTGCTCTGTGGTGCCTCACTCTTGTGTCTGAAATTGAACTTTGTTTATTTATTTATTTATTTTTTATCCTTACCCAAGGACATTTTTTCATTGCTTTTTAGAGAAAAAGGAAGGGGGAGAGAGAATCATTAATGCAAGAGAGAAGCATCAACTGTTGCCTACCATTTGCACCCAGACCAGGGATAGGGGAGTGTTTGCTCCCAGACTGGGGACCAGACCCACCACCTAGGCATGTACCCTGACCAGGATCAAACCTACAACCCTTCCATTAAGGGACTATGCTCCAACCAACTGAGCCACACTGGCCAGGGTGGAAATTGAACTTCAAATCTTTTTTTTTTCTGTTTGGTTCTTGAAGATAGCTTGTTACCACTCTCAATGTAATTTCCCACCATTCATCATGGACACTGTAGTGTCGTTTATAGGAAATATTAAATCATTTATCACTTGAAGACTAATGGAAAGACACTAAGAAATAAAAGAGAGAGCCTTGTGTGAACAGAAAAGAGGGTACCTATGTAAGAAGGAGGATGAAAGTATGACATGTTTTAAATTAAAGATGATTCATGTCTTACATCAGGAGATTTTTATTTAAGCAAGATGTACCTTGCATTTTCTCTCATTCTCAGGGTGCTGAATCAGACACACCTTATGTCCCTACACTAGAAAAGAGTCTAGCACTTTAGCTTATGGGAACTGTACTAGAAGTTGGTCCAAAGTATGCTTTAAGCCATGCAGGGAAAAAAGTATCACCGCATGTGGGATCTCTGCGCCTGCTATGTTCTCATCCCCTGAGACCGTGGACCCTTGCCAACAACCCTTAAGTTTCTAGACCCTCTGCCTCTGCTACTCATTATTTATGAATTAGGGAGATACAGAGACATTTGAATAGCAGAAAGTAATTTGGAGGCAGTATTATAGGATATTTAGTCAGAAAAGAATGAGAACAGAGTGTATATAAAAAAGAAAAAACATAGAAGCTATATTAGTTTAGTTAATACAACATAAGCCATTTTAACACACTCAGTGGCTTAAATGAAGGGGAATTGATTATTATTTACTCAGGTACTATAGTCAAAAATAAGCATTCCCAAAAAGATCACCTTGCACATGGTTATTTCACTATTCAGGGACTGTGTACTATGTGGATCCATCCTCTTTTAGGTACTTAAAGTTCTGGCAAGAGATGGGGAAAGAGGAAAAGAGGGTTGTGTGCAGCATTCATCACTCCATTCACACCCTCTTAGCAGCAAACTTGTCACATGGCAACACCTAGGTGCACAAGAAGTAGAGAAATATGATTTATTATGTAGCCAGAAGGAATAGAAAGGGGCTTGGGTATTTACCCATCATCCTGGCCAGAGCGATCTGGAAGTTAGACTGAACACTTGGCAGCTGCACAGCCCATTCTCTAGGACACTAGGAGGTCGGAATTTGATCCAAAATATAGGAAGGTGCCATTGTGATTCACAGTAAAACTCTAGCTGTGAGCAAGGTGTTTTATTAAAATGTTCCTACTTTTTATATCTGGGAAGCACATTCCAAAGTCAGATTAATTCCAAATATTTTTAAATGTTGGCTTCTCCTCATCATTCAAGTCCGTTTAAATGCAATAACCTCAAAGAAGGCTTCTTTCACATTAGTTTTTATGAAAGTTTTTCCTACTACCCATTCAAACTCTAAAACATTACCCTATGTTACCTCCTTCATAGAAATTATATGGATATAACATTACTGTATCTGTGATATATTTATTTTCTTTCTTTCCTACTGGGATATAATCTCCGTGAAAGCACGGGACCTCTCTGTTTTATATAATGGCACTAGTATTTCCTCAATAAATAATTGTCAAGTGAATTAATAAAATATATTTCTCTATCTATAAATCTAGGAAAACTCCATTTTCTATGAGTGTGTGAGAAAGTGTATAAGAAAGCAAAAAGCTAAAAATATAGTAATAATCATTCCAAATGTTAACAAGTATCAATGGTATATTAATTCACTAATACTTTTTAAAACAAGTTTTTCATTTAACTGTGTTATCAGTATTTCATTCAAAAGCAATTCAAAGAGAGTCTTTTAAAATTCTCTATTTGTAATGTGTCTACTCGATGTCAGAAAAATTACATTTCAGTATAGTAACGTCAAAAAGAATATGGATTAAAATAAACAGAATTTGTTCTTTCAAAATTAGGTCAATAACATTCTATTAATCCAAAATCTGTAGGCAGTAATAATATTATAATTTTATTGGAAAGCTAATATAGCATTTTTAATGGACATACGAAATGGAGGTAGAACACTGTATATAAGTGGCAATAAACAAATAAAATTAGCGATAAAAATTTTAGATCTGAGTATTCAGATTATTATATCTCTAACTTAAGCAACAAATAGGTTTTATTGCTGTATTTGTAGATGGAATTCTAGGATTTAGAGAAAACAAACTATGGTCTATTTAGTCTAGAACTAACCCATTGCCTTTGGGTGAAGCACAATCTAAGGTTACATAGAATGTCCTCTTTCTTTAAAATAGTTAGGCATCTAAAATAATTTTTATTTTATCTCTTAAGCAAAAGGACTATGTAAGTAGACAACTCATATTTGCATCCAATGCCAATATTTTCCTTTCTTTCCCTCACTCTTTCTCTTTCTCTCACTTGTTCTCTTAGAATACTTGAGAAATCAATAAATCCCCACCACAGGCCTTACACTGTCACTTTATTTACACCCTTCTGCTAGTACAGAATTATTAATCATCTCAAATAGTATTGGCAGGTACCTAAGTATTATTACCTTCTTAGGTAAGAAGTACCTAAGTAATTCTTGGACTGTAGCTCTTTCATGAATTGTGGCATCCATTTTATGAGCTGGGTTCAGGTTGAGTAATGTTGCTGGGATTCTCTTTCACAGACCTAGTCCTACCGTTCCCACAGATACCAAATGCAGCATGTGCTCCTGGCTTATCATCAGGTTTCCTTTCCCAGTGGAATGTCTTTGCAACACAGCTATAGGCATGCTTTTTAAAGCCAAGCATTGAATTCGGGTTCCACTCCCCTGCCAACTTAATGCCTCATTGATTTTCCCTTATTGTTTCCAAATACATTGTGTCGATAAATGTGTAGTGGACAGGATTTTTAAAGTTTGTATAAGGATTTAGAGAAGATACAAAAATACCCAAATGTTTGGGTATTCATACATTGCTTATCTACTCTCTTTGGAAGCCAGTGGGAAATCATCCAACAAGAGTTTTAGATTCTTGCCAACATTTTCTGCTCTAAGTTGGGTGAAAAGAGCATGTGGTCCTTCTTCAATACTTACATGTTTTCAATTTTGGTCATACTCAAAAACTGCCTTAATAAGCAATCTTGGGAAGCAAACAGATAAATCCAACTCAGTTTGGAATTTTGAAAAACTTGAATTCTGGATTATAAACATAGGTATTCACCATTTTATCCCAAGTGGCCCTGTGACCAAAGTAAAAAGGGTGAGACTGAAGCAGTGCTTCAGAAGTTGTGTGCCTTGGTTTTACAATAAGTTGTTTTAAAAATCTGAGTGGGCACTTTGGTTCCTTCATTCTTTCATTGATAAAATATACTTATTCTAGCTAATAAGTCTCTCAAAAAAAGCTTAGTGTTTTATAAATACGAACCAATATTAGAAAATCGGTAACAGTTCATGACTTTCTCTGGGACCACCCACAGTACACAGAAATATCTTAAAGGGTTCAGATTATACATCTGTATTATCTGTTAGAGGGCCATTATCCATATGAGTCAGATTCCTAAGTGCCTAAATTGGCCACGTAATAGCCTAGCATAAGAGAAAATTAGGTCCATTATACCAGAAAAAAATATGTCTTTATTATCTTTGTGGAAATTTCGCAGATAATTTGAGTTTCTTACTCTTTGCCCTTCCAGATTCTGCTGGCCACCCAACAGTTCTCAGGAATATCTCCCTCAGACCCTGTATCATTATTCCCTTCACTTGACCCCACACCTGCAGGGAGTCATCTCATAGGCACAGCATCAAAGTTAGACTTAAAGATTCACTGCTGGCAGCATTTCTTTTTTTCTTAATACACTTCATAACAGGATTTTATATATAATGTTTAGGAATGTTGTGGGTTATGTTTCCCTAAAGTTCAACCATGTGTACTTCTCATAAGATTTCCCTAAAGACTAGGTCAGTGGGGTATTAGCTGTTGGATGATCACCCAGTAATAAATTTTCTGGCATCTGATAATCACACAGAGTCACGTCAAGCTAAGCCTTGGATATACACACCTCTGAATAAATGCATAAATGCTTTGTATAGCCTATGTAGGCAAATATAATAGGTAGCTATAATACAGTAGCTACCATTTATTGAGTCCTTAGTCTATAAAAACATGGAGCTAAACATTTATAAGCATAACTTCATTTTACTCTTACAATAACCCTAAGAGGCAAGACCATTATAATTCCTGTTTGAAAGATGAGTAAAACCTTATTTAGATCAGTTAGCTGCCTTGCCCAAAGTTGCAGAACCTATAAAGATAGGATGAGACTCAGGCTTGGGTTCCTACTTCCAGAGACAATTTCCACTTGGTTTTTGTATCACCAACAACCCTTACTAGGCCAAGGCAGGGTTTTTGGAGATTGTGGAGGGGCTCCACCCACAGGGCCACCTCTGCCACCAGGGATGAGAATAAGTCTACCAAGACTTGATCTGCTTGGGGATAGAAGGTGGCCAATCTCTCAAAGGAGAAGGACCAAGAGCCAGTTCCTCAATGGGCTTTTATTGGGTTCATTTTTCACAGAAATACAGGTAAGGATCAAACAATAGATAGCATACAAAGAACTATGAGGGCTTATTCTGAGTCAGGGTCTGTTAGCTAAAGGGCTACAAAACCTTGGGAAACGAACTCATTTCCTGCTCAGGCCTTTATCATTTAATCAAGAGCTTTCCAAGCAAAGCAGGTTTCACAGGATTTTACATATTCTTTCTTAGGCCCAGTTGCCCCAGGAACCTGCCCTTTCCAGCACAGGGCTGCACCACCCTCTGTCATTGTTTCAGGTTTAAGGTATTATTTAGGCTTAAGTCAGGCAGCGAAACTAAGGCAGCCAAGAGATTAGGAGACAGAATTTGGACTCGGGCTATGTCAAAGCCGAGGGGCAAGGGTCCATCACCCTGTTTTTCTATAGCCACCCAAGTCCTTCCCTGAGGGCCTCCATGTGATCATGCCTGTCTTAGGTCGTTCCCCCCTTGGGGAATCTTACACATCATTGGCTAACCGATCAAGCACTGGGGGCTAGGCAGGATGAAGTAAAAGGAGCAGAAGCAGCACTCTGACCAGGGAGATAAGCTTTGTCTCCTTAGTGGCTTCTGGTCTGAATGTTGCTCACTCAGCCTTAGCCATGGAGGGGGTTACAGCTTCTGAAACAAGGCAGGGTGGTTCCCAACAGGAGATGGTGGATCAACATCCTAACCATCTCTGATCAGACCTCAACTACCCCACCTCTTGCATGTCTTCATATGCACTGACTGCCCGAACAGTGACCTTCCAGTAGGAGGGTCCAAATCACATTGAACGGATGTGGACGTGCCAACTACTGTAGATGCAGGCCATGGCCTTCCAAACCTCTGAATGTCACCAACTCTACAAGGAGACAGGAGAATGTTGACATTTTTTCAGAGATTCAAAGGCCATCTTTACCTTTTATCAATGTATGATAAATCCCTTGGTTATTTCTCTCAAAAGTCAGTTATATATACTTTTCCCCATACTTATTCCCATAATTTAATGCCTCAAAATCTAGTAGAAGCATGAAAAACAATATGGATTAATTTCCAAGCAGTCTGAGGAATAATTAAAAACAGTTTAGGTAATGACTACTTATCTTTTTTTAAAATATAAATTTTTGAGAATATATTACTTTAAACATGTTACTCAAAAAATTTAAGTTTTTTAAATTCTATAACATAAATTTGTGTTAATTTTTTGGAATTTAAAAACATAAAGTAATTCATGAAATATATGTTACTCAGTTTGTTAAAGGGGCAAATTTTGGTAGAATTTGCTTGTGATTTTCAAAATCTTTATTAGTTCTGTAGAATGCCATGTTGCTTTCTCAAAATCCAAATAATGAATTAATTATTTTATCTGAGAATATTGCAACTGGTAATTGTGTTTAAGATAAAATATATGTATAATATATAAATACATATTTATAATATTAAATATATAATATATATTAATATATAATTATATATAAAATTTATATATTAAATATATAAATATATATTAAAATATATATAAATATATAACATTTATTAACAGGTTAATAACTATATTGTTAAGATTTGCTGAATTGTGGGTATAGCCAGTTTTTCATTATTAACTTAATGTAAGGTCTTCACACCAGTGAACCAGCAGACAAACTTTATTTTATTCACAGGCATGATTTGGGCTATTTGTGCTGTTGGATATAACGTTTATTCTCCTTTAGACGAAACTTTGAAGTCAGTCACCTGTCCAAATTTTACCCAGAAAAACTTGTTGGATTTTATTTTTAGTTTGGATAGTATGAATGTGTTTTCTGCTCACAACATCAGTAGTTATCAAGGAGAGAAACTTACCTTTATATTACTTTGCAGCAACTCACTCAACTAGTTTTCATGCCATTTCTAATTTTTACTAGGACATGCAAAATCATCTAGTGCAACCTAAGCTGTATTTAGCTAAAATGCTAAAAATTACATGGGCACGAAACTAAAGATTTTTGTTTGGTTGTTATTGGTCATGAATTTCATACACCCTGTAGCTTTTTATGGAATTTATATTGCAGTCTTTGTTCATGCTCACTTTACCCAGAAATATACTTATTATAAATGTTGGACTGTGCAAAGCAGAAAAATGATGACATATGATTGTTTGTTGTAAGGGCCTTTCCTCATTTTATGGATTTAACTTTCCTATTTACACACAGCATTCATGGGCAGTTTTCTTTCACAAGTCCAAACAGCACTCGAGGGCAGAGAATTAGGAACCATATCTCTTCACTACCTTCCTTTACCTGTTTTTCCTTCAAAGCTCCGTGGCCAGTGGTGGCCCCAGTGCACAGCCATTTATTCATCCCAGATCTCGTTAGAGGACTACGGCAGTCTCAGGGCAGCTCACAGATCGTAGCATGCAACAGGCAAAATGCACTGGCTTTAATTTTTTACATGTGCCAATAATACCAAAGAATAACAAGGAGGAATTATTGTGGTTTTGCTCTTTTTCTTTCCATCTTTGCTCATGTGCACTCTTATCAATCCTTAAACTAGGGTGCTCGGTAGTGGAACTCCTGTTTGTGAGCACATGGACCTTTAATGTGGCCAGGTATACTCAATTCTAAAGCACACACCTTCCTGCACTGGTTTGGATTTTAAATAAAAATGTACATATATGTTTATTATTTTCTCAATTTTTAAATTTTAATTGTTGTCCAAGTACAATTTCCTGCCTTTTACCCCCATCCCAGCCTACCTACCCAGCCCTCCCCACCTCCCTCCTATTTCCTCCCCCACCTTGTTATTGTCCATGTGTCCTTTATACTTGTTCCTGTAAAACCTTCCCCTTTCCCCCTGAAATTCCCTCCCCTCTCCCCTCTGGTCACTGTCAGCCTGTTCTGAATTTCAGTGTCTTTGGTTATATTTTGCTTGTTTGTTTGTTTTGTTGATTAGGTTCCTGTTAAAGGTGAGATCACATGATACCTGTCTTTCACTGCCTGGCTTATTTGGCTTAGCATAATGCTTTCCAGCTCCATCCAAACTGTCACAAAGGGTAGGAGATCCTTCTTTGTTTCTGCTACATAGAATTCCATTGCGGAAATGTACCGTAGTTTTTTGATCCATTCATTTACTGATAGGCACTTCGGTTGCTTCCAGCACTTGGCTACTGTAAATTGTGCTGCTATGAACATTGGGGTGCCTAGGTTCTTTTGGATTGGTGTTTCAGGGTTCTTAGGATATAAACCTAGCAGTGGAATTGCTGGGTCAAAAGGCAGCTCCATTTTTAGTTTTCTGAGAAAATTCCATACTGTTTTCCATAGTGGTTGCACCAGTTTGCAATCCCACCAACAGTGCACTAGGGTCCCCTTTTCTCCACAACCTCTCCAACACTTGTTGTTTGTTGCTTTGTTTATGATGGCCATTCTGACCAGTGTGAGGTGGTATCTCATTGTGGTATTAATTTACAACTCTCTGGTAGCTAGCGATATTGAGCATCTTTTCATGTGTCTCTGGATTCTCTATATGTCCTCCTTGGAGAAGTGTCTGTTCAAGTCCTTTGCCCATTTTTTAATTGGGTTGCTTGTCTTCTTAGAGTGGAGTTGTGTGAGTTCTTTATATATTTTGGAGATTAAACCCTTGTCCGAGGTATCATTGGCAAATATGTTTTCCCAGATGGTTGGTCCTCTTTTTATTTTAATACTGTTTTCTTTAGCCATACAGAAGCTTTTTATCTCAATGAGATCCCATTTATTTATTCTTTCCTTTTCTTGCTCTAGGGGACATATCAGTGAAAATATTGCTGTGTGAAATATCTGAGATTTTCCTGACTATGTTCTCCTCTAGGACCTCAGTGGTGGCATGACTTATATTTACATCTTTTATCCACCCTGAATTTATTTTTGTGTAAGGTGTAAATTGGTGCTTAAGTTTCATTTTTTTTTGCATGTAGCTGTCCAGCTCTCCCAACACCCTTTATTAAAGAGGCTATTTTTACTCCATTTTATGTTGCTGCCCCCTTTGTCAAATATTAATTGACCATAGAGACTTGGGTTTATTTCTGGGCTCTCTGTTCTATTCCATTGGTCCATCTGTCTGTTTTTATGCCAGTACCAGGCTATTTTGGTTATAGTGGCCTTGTAATACAGTTTGGTATCAGGTATTGTGATTCCTCCTACTTTGCTCTTCTTTCTCAAAATTACAGCAGCTATTTGGGGTTGTTTATGGTTCCATATAAATTTCTGAAGTGTTTGTTCTATGTCTGTGAAATATGCCATTGGTACTTTAATAGGTATTGCATTGAATCTGTAAATTCCTTTGGGTAGTGTGGACATTTTGATGATGTTAATTCTTCCGATCCATGAACACGGTATATGTTTCCATTTGTTTGTGTCTTCCTTGATTTCTTTCTTCAGTGTTGTGTAGTTTTCTGAGTACAGGTCTTTTACCTCCTTGGTTAGGTTTATTCCTAGGCACTTTATTTTTCTTGTTGCTATATCAAATGGGATTTTTTTTCTTGATTTCTCCTCCTGCTATTTCATTGTTGGTATACAAAAATGCCTTTGATTTCTGGAAATTGACTTTGCTGTTTTGCCAAATTCATTTATTAGGTCAAGCAGTTTTTTGGCGGAGTCTATAGGATTTTCTATGTACACTATCATGTCATCTACAAACAATGACAGTTTTGTTTCTTCCTTTCCAATTTGGATGCCTTTTATTTCCTTTTTTGTCTCATCACTGTGGCTAAAACTTCCAATACTATGTTGTGTTTATTATTTTTAAACTGACACACTTTACTTTAAAAGAGAAACAGTTTAAGTTGACAATATTCTCACATATCAATATATCAGGAACCCTCAACAGAGAGTTCTGGTGAAAACTTTTTTTTAAGAAATACTTTAATAAGTACTGATAAATTGGAAGCACAGATGCATATTGAAAGGGGAATACTTCACTTCCGTTTTACTCTAGCAAATGTCCCAGTAAAACTTCAACTGCTTCTCAGACAATAAAGGCTGGTGCATCAAAGCATTGAAAAAATAAAAACTATAAAGAAGTCACACATTTGTAAAACAAATTTGAGAGAAATAATTGCTCTAATAACTAAATTATTTAGGAGAGGATGTCAAAGACCAGTTTATTCTGTGTATGGATGAGCACTTTGAAATTATTAGATCCCAAATACATTTCTGAGAGAAAGACATGCAGCTTCTAGAAGAAGAGGACACACGAAAGGCCCCATTTGCAGCCACGTGATGCTCTGCAACACACTGAACCCCATGTGAGGGGCAAATTACACCCTTTACAAAATTCAGCAACAATAAACTTTTCACCAAAATTTAATTTTTCCTAAAGAGCTATTTTGAAGTACTTCACTAAGTTTTGAGATTATATTCTATTCTTCATAGCATACCTATCTTCAGAAAAAAGTTCAGCGGTGATATGGCTAAATGATTATCGTGGTGTTTTTTACAAACTGTGAGATGTGCCCCCCACTTGATGCAGCTACTGCAATTTAGGGAAGGTGTGCTCTGCTGTCAGTAAGGACCGGGCAGAGTGCCACCAAGAAGGCAGTCATCAGTCTCTGAGCTCAAATGCAGTGTATCCTCCAGGGTGTCAAAATGTCCAAGACATGTGTCACAGGCAAAATTAGATGGTACCCTAAAACCTCAGAAAAAGCACAAGAACAAGGGGGAAATGAATTGAACTACTATTGAACTACTCTTTTCATCTTTATATGTTTAATGGCCACAGAGTTCTTGCCTGCATGTGGAGCAGGCTTCAGTTTCCTCTATTCTGTAAATAAATATCCTGCTAATTGCACAGTGCCACAAAACACAGAACCCAATATTTCAAGCCAGCACAAACATGAAAGGGAATAACAAAGTTGTGGTTGAATAAACACACTGGAGTCCAGAGTGTGGTGCTTTTCTTCTGTCAGAATATATGTGTACGTGTGTGTGTGTGTGTGTGTGTGTGTGTGTGTGTGTGTATTCCCATGATATTTTACTGCTTCTTTCCTTGTAGGGCATGCCAGATACCTATACTTTAAAATACACAGCAATTGCTTCATCAGTTGCATTTCTTTTCAAACTGAAAAATTTGTGAAGGGGGAACTTGACAAGTTCAATGTAGGTTCCTATCTTAAACTTTGCAAAAATAATTAATGGCTAAACAACAGTTGCAAAAAAACATACAGATGTAAGTGGACCAGTGCAGGAGGGTGTGCACTTCAGAATTGAGGATTGTTGGTCACATTAGAGGTCCACGTGCTCACAAACAGGAGTTTCACAACCAAGCACCCTAATTTAATGATATAGAGAAACTGTATTCCAGGGAAAAAAATATTGACTTACCAAGCTGTTAAATCAGAAAGAAATTCTCTAAGACAATTTCAAGGAAAAAGAATTTCCAAGGAAAAACTTACATTTTCTGGTGGAACCAAGGAAACTGGAAAATGGCTGTTAATGCAAATATTTATGTCAAAAGAATCTCGTTACTAGAGTGAGAGTCTGCAGTAGGAATTCTACTTTTGGGGTGCAACCCAGGAAAGGGCGCCAGCAGACAGAACCGTCTGAGGAGATGGCTCATGGCTTCAGGGCATGGAGGAAGAGAAAGTGAAAACACACTAGGAAAGTCGTTATTGAAAACCAAGTAGGTGGCCCAAATGAAGCACCAAGCTAAGGCCGAGGCCAGTCAGGCAGAAGCCAGTCAGTGACAAGGCTATGGAATGCAAACCACAGACACCTGAGTAAATCTACCAGGCGCAGAACATGCTTGCTTTAACCCAGTAAGGCCACTAATTGACATGATAATCACTTCATTGGATCTTTTTCAGTTTTATGCAGGAGGGAAAATGAATAAAAAATAAAATCTGCATGAGTATGTGTGTGTTGTGTGCATGCAAACACACATTATACACTTTCAACCAGAGTTAAAGTAATAGCCTAAAAGGACGTAACTACCTGAGGGCAGGTTCTGTGGTGTGTTTTTTTGTATTTTAATCTTTCTCTTTCCAGCAACAAACGCATTTCATGCATTAAAATGAATATTTGTTCACTGAATGAATGAAGAAATTTTGTCTCTTATTTCACTCCGCTTTGCAGTTCTATTTATCAGGGATGAACAGTTGCGCTTAAAAAGTTTGATGCCAGAATAATATACTTAATAACAGTATCTTAGAGAGATGTCCCTATTCATTTAACTTAAATCTGCATTGATAAATAAATAAATAGCTAGCTGGCTATGAAAGTGACTCTGTGGGAAAGGGAAGTCCTGGAAGGGAGATATGAAAGAGCCTCTGGGGTGCCACCAATGTTCCGCGTTCACCTGAGAGGGGGTTACATGGATACAGCCATAAGTACAGTTTGTCACATACTACACCTAAGATCTGTTCACTGGATTGTGTGTAAGTTACACCTCCAAAAACAACACCACATAAGCCAAGTGAAATGTCTTTTGGCCAGATATGGGGGGAAATCTGCTTTTATGAAAATAATTTAATGCAGAAATAATTTGGCTTAGCTAAAAGAGCGTGGCAGAGGTAGAATTCTAAATAGGCATCGCATGATGGAAGATAGAAAAAAACCTTTGGTCCAGAAGCCTTCATTGCATTCTGTAAATAATGATCTCATGATTTTAGAGTGCTTTTGCAAAAGGGCAATCAGTACATTTTCCAAATCTTCACTGAGGTAACGTGAATTCATCACTTTCTTACAAACTCACCTTCTTGGGGTTTACCCAAATCTTTGCCTTACTGCCTGGCAGGGCAGAATTTCAGAGAGACCATTTTGCTGTTGTTAAACACAGTGGGGCATCTCCTGACTCTTACGCAGGCTGGCCCTCTACATCTGCTTACCCATCTTCAGTACATGTTGCCTGTTTATTTTTTGTTACTGTGCTCCCCAAAGCACTTAAGATTCTCCGCATGTGATCTGGAGCCAGGGTCCTGAGGACTAACGCGTAACTCCAAATTTGTGTGAGAGAACTCGGCACGGCTTCTGTGACCCAGCAAGCCTGGGGTCGAAACCCTGCGTATCATCTTTCCTTGCTGCACGTGGGAATGGGAAATGATTTGTTTAGTATCCACATGACTCACATAATATCAGCAACAAAGAAAGTTTTCTCTTTTTTTAGTTTACTTTCAAGGCATTAAGAAAAAATTAAATAAACAAATACGGATTATTTTTTATAATGAATGCAACCTTCTTAGACTAATAGCCAGCGAAGAACTATGATTGTTTGATTGTTATATAGCTAAAAATCCCAAATGGCAAAATATAATTATAGTTAGAGCGGTTGAACAAATAAACCTGTTAAATACATAATATTACCAGGCAAAATAGCTATGTGTTTATCACTGTGCCACTGTAATTACGTTCACTGCAACTCTTCATGCATATATTAATATCTTGCTAGCATCATAGAGGTTAAAACATAAATTGCAGAGCACTGAGTACAGTTTCAAACAGAAAGATCATGGTAAAAAATGTTTGTTATTAAAAAACAAAAATAAAAAAGACCTTTGCATTTAATGTTAGCACTAATTGTTTTACCAAGAAATAAAAAATTCTTCCTATTACATTCATACTCAAATGAACAATCATTTTGTATCTCCACATGGCTATCTGGTTAGAAAAGTTGTAAAATTATCTATTACAGGTCTCTTCAGACATGAAGCACAGAAATTATTCAGTTTAACCTGAAAAAAAGACACGCCAGGAAATAAGCTTAGGTTGCTATTCCCATGTAAATAGAAGACGAATATTTTAAGTAATTTTAACTAATTTCCAAAGATTATAGATAAACTATAATTGGATAGATGTGGGTTAGAGTGGATGTGTTAGTTATTAGGAGCTAGGAGAGGTCAGGAAATTAATTCCCTTGGGGTGAAACTCTGTATCCAAAAATAAGCAAGTAGAGGCTTTGAAATGATTTCTGAAGGCTTGGCAAAATCAGTGCCAAAGACTGCATGGGGAAAGGGAAAAAATGATTACTTGTAATGAACAGCAAAAGAAGGTAGAGGAAGAGGAAAGGGAATAAGAAACCCGTATCTATGAGTACGGAGCACATAATATATCTTTATTGCCTCAGTTAATAAAATACTGTGGACACCACCAAGAAATTAGACACAGGGATTGGAAAATTTTATTATAGATCACAAGCCTTTAAACACAACAGCAGCAACAATCAAAACGTCTCTTCTTGAACACTTACTAATCTTACATAATTTGTATTAATTTAGATATAAATTAACTTTCATAAATTATTCTTTACCATTAAATATCAAAGAAATATGGAGTCCTAGAAACAGAACAGAGCTGAGAAACAGACTATAGTATTGTGGTAGTTCACAGTCTTCCCCACAATTAATATCCAAATCATCATAATAATCATTTTAAAGGGACATTTTTTACCACAATGGCTACATTTTATATTGAAATTGTTTGTTTAAGATAATTCTATCTTTGTAAAGTAAAAATGTTTTTATTTATGACCAAGTGAATCACTACAAATTGTTTTCAACTTTTCTTTGGTTTCTTTAAAATAAATACCATGAAATGACAGTTTTAGTTGGTCACCAAACCTGTTTTTTCTTGATGTAATGAACATACCTGCATATACACATTGCTTTAATGGCCACACGGCCTGTGGTTTTACAGTGCGAAATTCTGTGTCCTCACTTTCAGATTGTAACCAAATCATTGCTTCAGGTCAGGCTGCCCAATACCTACCAAGTTTTAACAACTCGAATTACATTTTGTCATGGACTAAATCACAAAATCATGTTGAAGGACATCATCCAGCCAGTTAATTTATATATATGACCTCAAAATGGAAACTACTTATAGCAATTAGTCTCTACACCCCACACATCTGCATGCATCCATGACGGATTTGATCTCTGTTTAAACAATGACAGCAACGGTTCGTGGTTTGCTCAAGCCTTTGATAAAGGCTGAGATTTTTCATATGACTTGAAAGGGCCCTGAACACCATTCTGGCTTGATGCCCTGCCTTCTCTCCCCCAACTCACTTTGTGCTGCTACAATATTGAGATGATTGACATTGATAGGGGATTCAAGACTTGGAAAATTTTAGCTTAAGTTAAAAAGTTGTAAGCCTAGCAAGTAATGTGTATGTTAAAGCTTTTGTTTCAGAAACTACAGATAAGGCCCATCCTGACTCCTGGGAAAACAGCAGACCTCCCGGGCCACTGGCTAGAAATTACCACCTGGGGACAAGTTGGAGGTATCCGGGCCTTTGGGTTCCAGGAGGAAACAGACACCACCCTCCCCTGGGAACAACAGCTAACTGCCTGGGACAGGAATGTTGCCGCTTCTGAATCTCAAAGCCCTCCCCCATTATTAAAGGTCTGGCCTGGAAAGGAAAGACAAGATGGTCTGTTAGGGTATGAACCCACAATCTTCTCAGATCGCCGGCCATCTGAATAAAGCTCCCATAAAGATTCAATCCCTGTCATTGCTTATTGGGTTTGGTAGTGACAGGCAGCCTGAACGCCAGTGTCTTTTCCGGTTACATATTCTCAAACGCTAATTTCTATGTTATCCCTGATCCTTTGTACACATTGTTCTATTTTAATGGAGATATACTTCTCATTTCTTCAACTTGCCATATGCTGCATTTTTTTCTTCTCTCAGCCCTCATTTGAAATATCACCTCATTCAGGAAGTCTTCTCCAATGATGAAATCCCATAAAGGATGCCCTTGGCATGGTTTTCAAAGAGTAATCACTGGTTTGGCTGTCTCTCTTATGAGCTGATAAGCTGTTTAAAGATAGAAACCTGTGTTATTAATCTTCAAACCCCAGGACTCAACATAGTAACTGATACATACTTTGATTTCACTAATTCAAACAAGTTGAATAAAGAGCTGAGTCAACAAAAACAAAAAATAGAGAAGAGGAGAAAGGACACGAAGGAAAACAATGACTGTTCTGTGACTGTAAAACCACTCTGTACTTGTACTGGTTTTCTCACATCCAATCCCTTTAAAAACCTTTTCAAACTCTCATGTGTACATTTTCCACATGGTACATAGGGGATCTCTTTTAGCTTGATATGGGGAATCTACATTTTAAAGAAACTATAAAGGTTTGCCTAAAAGCAAGCCTGTAACTAATGACCAGGCTGGAACTAGACCTTCTCACACTTAGTCACACTTTCCTTCCAGCCTGTTGCCATGTGCTGTGTGCTTCAGAAATGACACATTCAGGAGGGAGCACCGGGGAACAGGGAAGTGTCTCCCCAGAACGATTCTTTGGACAGAAAATCTTTCATTTCATAAATGTAGAGAGGAAACATCTTGTTCTAGTTTGAGTAAATTTAACCTCAGTAAAACTAGGCAGTCTTGTTAAATTAGTTGGGGCACCAATTTCAGGGAAGAAGGGGAACTGATATACACCCCTTGGTTGGGGTAGCCAGGATCCCACGTAGCAGTATCAAAATAGGGTAGTATTGAGTGAAAGCTACACTATACTTGGGGAATTCCCTGTGCAACTTGAGGGTGCAAGAACCGGCCATCAGAATAGCCTGAACTTTATCAGCAGAGAATGAGTTCAAGCATGGAACAAAAGTCCTGGCCAGATCACTTGGCTGCTGTCACAGAGAGGTCCTGTAACTCAGGCTGTGGCTGAAAAGATATGGTTTGAAGTCCTTCCAAGGCATTGGCAGTTACGGACTAGCCATCTCCACAGAGGTACACATGGAAAGGCCTGTGAGGTTATCTGGTGCAGGGAACCTCAAGTATTTTGTTATTCTTTGAGCCTAAGACCAACCCTCACAGCTCTCTTTCACATGGCACTGCATCGTTCTCTACAGGAGACACATGGGAACAGAAATTCTTTTCTCAATTTGAAAGAATGGATTTTTTCTCTTGTTTATTTGAGAAAAAAAAACCTCCCACTCATTTTGGAGGAAAACTCAAGTGGCATATGGTTCCAACTGACCCTGAAGGAGCAACATCATCTCAAACAGCATTAAGTAATATACACACACTCCCAGATTTGACCTGGAGCTGCCTTAAATCAGTAACTCACGGATATATTGGCCATCCTATTTAATCTCCTTGAGTCTCAAAAATCTCATCCTTCAATCAAAATATGACTTTCTGCACACTGTAGTAATGGGACTCTGATGTAGATAAGTCTGAGGCATTTGTTTCAAAACCTTTCACAGACACACTGGCAGGAGCAGGTGAACATGAGCAAAGGTGAGAGACAGAGCTCTCCTGAGGATAACGGCAAATCCTGGGAGACCCCTGGTCAGAAAAAGAAAAACAAGTCCTGGCTGGTGTGGCTCAGTGGATTGAGCACTGGCCTGTGAACCGAACAGCCACCTGGTTGATTACCAGTCAGGACACATGCCTGGGTTGTGGGCCAGGTTCCCAGCAGGGGCCATGCAAGAGGCAACCACACATTGATGTTTCTCTCCCTCTCTTTCTCCCTCCTGTCCCCTCTGTCCAAAAATAAATAAGTAAAATATTTGGGGGGAGACAAGAAAAGAAATATAAAGAAGAAATCTGAATTTGCCTGCTGTTGCTGTGTTAGGCACATAAAACGTTTTTTCACCTGACTATACACCTACCTTGAAATTTGGTCAGTATCAATTCCAAACAAGGATAGTATCTTAATAGGTTGCTATATCCAATACTAACATTATTTTAGTAACTTTAGGAACACTGGCTTCTCACACTTCAGGATATGAATTAGAAATATTGGAACCATATTATCCCTTAATCTTTTTCCTGATTGAAATTCATTAAATTAAACTCCTGCTTTTCACCCTTTACAGAGTCACAGTGCCCAAAAAGTCAAAATAATTTTCTACTTGTTGTTTCTAAGGTCCTTCCTAATGTTAAAAATACTGCAAGTGTACAGTGCCCCAGCTAAATGCTGTTAGCTATTTGGATACCATATGCTAGATAAATCTTGCAAATAAATGAATAAATAATATATTAATGCCCTGGGTCCATTTTCACCAGATTTATGCAGCACAACAGTGATGTGGAAGACTGACAGTCACCGTAATATATGTAAATACCTAAATTGGATAATTCAGGCACAAAAAAATATACCGTAGCTTGGTATTTATTATTTTAAATTTATGTTTATACATTTCCATTATACAAGTTAATATATTTCTTGGTTTCTACATTCTCCCATCTCCTACAATACCCTGTCTTTAAAGAATTACACAAAATATTAGGAAAGCATTCATCGACATAGTATAAATACTAGGTTTGTTTATACCACCACCCCAAAGCAGAGTCCCTCCTTATAATGAGATGTTTCTTAACAGCATGGTAGAGTATCTTTAAATTGGCTTTGACAAGCTTAGTCTGAGACTGCGTTCTCCCACATGAGTGCTTGTCTATCTCCACACACCCCTATCTCCACACACGTGGACACCACTGCGGGCTCAGGTTGAAATTCTTTAAATTTTCTTTTGTTAGACATCATAATCTGAGCTGCTAATTTTTTTTTAAGTTTGCAGAAGCAAGTTATTGTTGATTTCTTTGGTTGGCACACTCTATTTTCTCTCATAATATGAAGGGATGAGAGATGAAGCATCTTTGTGTAGGTCTACAATGGATGATTTTCCAGCCACTTTAATACATTCTGTTTGAAAAGAGCCCTGGAAATCATCTCTTGCTATATTTATAAACTGCTTTGTATTTTCAGTTTTTTTATTATTATTCAATGCAGTTTTATAATGAAAATGTGGGCACTTGCTCCTTATTTTCCAAAGGCAAATACAAAAACTGCCATCTCAGTCATTGAACCAGTTTGTCCTTTATGCAGACAATCAGCCAGCCAGAGTCAGGTTTATAATCACATGGCAAGCATTTGGCTGATGAAAAATGTGGAAGCTTCCTAGTCACTTAAGTTTGAGGAGTTGTGTGATTGTCCCAACCTATTAGCTCTAATTTACTTAACTTTCTTTTATGCCTCTTTTTCTATGAGAATGGATGATTTGAGTTACGTAGTTCTTTGAACTTCTATGGAATTCATACAGGCAATAGCAACAGCATTACTCCTTGTTCAAAGGGGCTGGGGTTGACAGCATGCCAATACATTATTTGGGGAAAAAATTATTAGGTAGTAGAGCTTTCAAGTAATAGTTAGGTTCTAAAGAATGGTCTAATATATTTTGGAGAACATTTATTTAAATATTTACTTATCAATTTTCATTTTGCTTCTGCCTCTGATTATCATTTAGTTTCCTCTTCTCTCCGTTTATCCTCAGTTTCCCTCTACACAGGCCTGACCACATCCCTGTCTCACGTGACTTTAGGGGACTTGGAGAGTTAGGTATTGAGTAAAAAGTACAGAAAAGGTTTTTGTCTGTTTTTGGTTTTTTGTTTTTTAAATCTGGAAGTGTTATTTACATTTATTTTATTAAGGGCACTTCTGCAACTACCCCTGTAGTTAATATTACTAGCCTGTACAAAAAACAAGTCAAATTAGAGCTGCTGTGTGAAATGAGGAATTACAAAAGAAGAGATGTTCAAACAAAGAAAATGGAAAGAATCGAATGGTAAATGTGACAATAATGAGATGTGTGAGCAATTCTACAGGTGAAGAGCAGTGAAGTGGAAAGGGTGGCCTTCGCTTTTGTGTTTCATACTTAATTGAATCAAAATAACATATATGATGTATTCCTTGCCTGAGGCTCCCAATTTCAATTCATCAGAGAGATAGGAATGTTAGACACAAAAAGATGAGAATAAGGTAGTGGGGGTGGAGAACTGGAGACAGGCAGGATATACAGGATCCAAAGGAGGGTGGATTATTTCAGTCAGTTATTAAAGGGGGCTTCTTTGGAATATTGCACTTGTGTGCCCTGCACCATTCAGGCAGGCTTTTGCAGTTCCTATCATCCAGGTAATCAGTCTGTTGATTTTCCCTTTATCCTTATACTTTGCTTTCTGTAGCTTATTGAGTGTATATTCGATGTTGATTAATTATGTTTATGTACGAGGCTGTGAAGGCCTGTCAGAATTCCACTTAGGTTGCTTGTCATGGGCTCATCAATACCTGGCAGGTTTGTTCTTTTATCCTCTGGTATGATCCAGGCAAACCTTTGATGCCAAGAGGCAGCTTCCATGTCAATAACCAGGAGCAAAGGTAGCCCTATGGCATCATGGTGGTGTGATTTGCAGGTAGCAGGGCAGGCAAAGGAAGAATGCCAATTAAGTGCAATACAAATATGTCATGTGTATGTATTCCTAAAGTAGAATGTAATTCCCAGGGCTTTTAGGTTGTGAATAATTGGCATAATGGTCAAGACAAAATTAGTAGAGATCCTCATGAGGCCCTCCCATTAAAATGACAAAAAAATACAGAATGTTAGAAAATTTTAAGGGTCCTTATGTCTACTGGGTACTAAACAAAAGATAATGAGGATTTGGTACATACAAAAAGAAATAGAAACATAAAAAAGAAATAGAAATACAATATTGGAATGTCAAATAAAAAACAATGGCAATGATCCAATGGAAGCATCATGACCAGATCAACTCAGTCTTCTGGGATGCTTGGATTAATTAATGAAGGATTACAAGAGAAGGGTTTCAATGGAAGTTCTAACAATAAGTGACAATGGGCTAAAGGACCTCTTCTGGTTCTGTTATGTCTGCTGGTAGCTTGGTGGTGATTCACGAGCATGTGGTTTATAGCAAGCATGCTGGCCAGATATAACCATGTGACTGTAGGTAGTAACTTACTCCTTCTGAGTCTCAGTTTTTTCTTTGGTAAAACAGGATAAATAATATGATATGGCCAATGGAAATTGGGGGCATTTTAAATGAAATACTACCTGTAAAAAAGTGAGAAAAGTGGTTGACATAATTCATTACCAATAGATCCACTGGTTCACTGCTACTGTACGTGTTACTTACCTCCTGGCATGATGTAGGTGCTCCCTAAATATTTACTGAATGAATGAAAAATTACCCCTTTTGGTAGGTTATTTCTCTGTTGTGGTGTAATAGTGTCAGAGAGTGAACAATGGAAATGTGAATTTTAAAGGCATGTTTAATATTGTATGTTTAAAGACAAAAACAAAATCCAAAAACAAGCAACCCTCACATATTACACTACACCTTTCTTTCCTAAGAGCATCATTGTCTTCGTTCACTTCCCAACAGCCAGCTTTCTCTAAAGCATCTTCTTTCCACACTTCCTTTGTTCTCTCACCACTGCAAATTGGTTCCCAGTCTTCCTCTCATGACTGTGCTCGTCAAGGACCTCAGTGCTGCCTCCACTGCCTGGTTCGACTGCCACTCCTCAGAGCATCCTTTCCTTGATTTCCAGTTGCATTTAACGCCTGCTTGGCCCCTTTCACAAAGTGGTTTTTTTTCTCTTGATGCCTTTTACGACATTACCTATTCTAGGGTTTTGTCCTGTACTTGTGACTACTCCTCCTCTACACCCCTTGTAGTCAATCACTAATATTATTGGCATTCAGGACCCTACCTGTCCCTTGGTCCCCTAGATTCTCCACCCTCAGGCCCTGCCACCCCTCCCTCCCAGGCAGGCTTGGTTTGAACTTCTCTCAGTCCTATGATGGGCCCTGAGGCCATTGCCTCTGTGCTTTAGATGCATCTACTTTCTGCTGAAAGGCCCTCCCTCCTTTCTATTGATCTTATTCCCGGTCACCCTTCAGTTCTGATTCTAGCATCCCTACTCAGGGGAACTTCTCTGATCTTTACACAGCTGAGTCCCCTTGCGTGAACTTCTTCCATTACTGAGCCTATTTTTTTTTAATTTCTTGTAAATATATTCCCTGAGGAACCCCCCCCCGGTGGCATGGTTCGGTTTGTTCTATGCAAAGGTTCAGAGCAGAAGAGGTAAACAGGCATAGAAATCTCTTTTGCACTCTGTGATCCCTGGAATGACACACCTCTGTGTGTGTTTATCTAATTTGTACAAAGAGAACAATTAAGCCAGCAGAAGCCCATAACTTGTAAAACTGCACTGTTCTCTATGGTAATTCATTATTCACATGTAGCTATTGAGCACTTGAAGTATGTATGGCTCCAAATGTGTTCAAGGTAAAATATCTACCAACTTTGAGACTTAGCAAAAAAAGAGAAAAAAAGCAGCATGTCTTATTAATAATTTTGTTTTGATTGCAAAATTAAATAACATTTTAGATTTATTGTGTTAAATAAAAGCTATAATTAAGATTAACATCACCTGTTTCTTTTTGCTTTTCTTCTGAGTGGCTGCTAGATAATTTACATTTGAGATTCACATTAGGTTTCTGTGGGATAGCATCATGCCAGCCTTCCTTCTGAGACACTGTTCTACATCTGAGCCTTCATCGGACATCTCCCACTGATGTGCCACAGACACTTTAAACTCAACAAAGCTGAATTTATCATGTTTTCCAATAGCTCACACTCGTTCCTCAAGTGTTAATGGTCACATTTAAATGAAATCACTCATATTTGCCCTTTTCCTATTTTAAATTAAATGTATTGGGTGACATTGGTTAATAAGATCATATAGTTTTCAAGCTTATATTTCTATAATACATGATCTGTGTATTGCATTGTGTGCACACCAACCAAAGTCAAATCATCTTCTGATTTGACATATATGTTAATCTTCACTATATGTTTGGCCCTCTTTACCCTTTATTACACCGCACTCCCTTCCTTCTAGTAACAACCATGCTGCCGTCTATGAGTTTCAGTTTTATATCCAACGTATTTCACTTAGCATAATATTCTCAAGGCCCATCCACTATTGTTACAAATTGGAGTATTTCATCTTTTCTTATATAGTATATATATACAACTTCTTCTTTATCCAAACTTTACTGAAGGACAGTTGGGTTGCTCCATGTCTTGGCCACCATGAATAATCCTGCAATGAATGTAGGGGTGCATATATCTTTGCAAATAAATGCTTTCAAGTTTTTAGGGTAGATGTACATAGAGGGATTGCTGGGCCATATGGTAATTCTATTCTTAACTTTTTGAGGAACCACCATACTGTTTTTCATAGTGACTGTACTGGTTTACATTCCTACCCAGCAGTATGTGGGGGTTCCTTTTCCTCCACGACCTCTCTGACACTTGTATTACCTATATTGTTGATAATAGCCATTCCAACAGGTATAGTTTTGATTTGCATATCCCTAATGGCTAGTGAAGTTTAACCATCTTTTATATATCTGAAGGTCATTTGTATGTCTTCTTGGGAGAGGTGTCTGTTCAGATACTGTGCCCATTTTTTAATTGGATTATTTGTTTGGTATTGAGGTTTATGAGCTCTTTACATTTTTGGAACTTAACTCCTCATTGGATCTGCTGATGGCAAATATCATCTCCCATTTTGTTAGTTGCCTTTTTGTTTTGTTGGTGGTACCTTTTGCTCTGTAGAAGCTTTTTAGTTTTATATAATCCCATTTATTTATTTATGCCTTCACTTCTCTTGCATTTGGGGTCAAATTCATAAAATGTTCTCTAAGATTAAGGTATATAAGTTCAGTACTTATGATTTCCTTTACATAATTTAATATTTCAGATCTTATATTTTGGTCTTTGATTCATTTTGAATTAATTTGTGTACATGGAGATGAACTGTAATCTAGTTTCATTCCTTTGCATGTGACTTTCCAATTTTCCCAGCATCATTTATTGAAGATGCTTTCTCTTCTCTATTGTGTGTTTTTGGTTCATTTGTCTAAAAGTGTTTGCCCATATACATGTGGTTCTATTTTTGATCTCTCAATTCTGTTCCATTTGTCTGTATATCTTTCTGTCAATACCATACCATTTTGATTATCATAGTTTTGTAGTATAAGGTGAAGGTAGTGTGATAACTCTGGCTTTGTTCTCTTTCTCAAAACTGCTTTGGCTATTTGGGGTCTTTTGTGGTTCCATAAAAATATGATGATTTTTATTATCTATTTATTTTTAAAAATGACATAGATTTTGTTAGAAATTACATTAATCTGTATATTGCTTTAGACAATATGGCCATTTTAACTATGTTGATTCTTCCAATCTATGAACACAAAAAATCTTTCAATTTCATTGTGTCTTTTTCAATCTTTTTAAATAATCTTTTGTAGTTTATAGTATAAAGATCACCACATTCTTTGTTAAGTTTATTCCTAGGTATTTTTTTTTGTTTTATTTACAAAAAGAATTACTTTTTACATTTCTTTTTATGAAGTTTCACTGTTAGTGTACAGGAAAGCAGTGGATTTGCGTATGTTGATTTTGTATCCTGCTACTTTATGGTATTTGTTTATTGTTTCTAATGGTTTTTTGGCAAGTCTTTAGGGTTTTCTATATATACAGAATCATGTCATCTACAAAAAGTGACACTTTCACTTTTTCATTCCCAATTTGGATGCTTTTTATTTCTTTCCCTTGCCTGATTGCTCTAGCTAGGACTTCTAGAACTATGTTGAATAAGAATAATGAGAGCAGGCACCCTTGTTATGTTCCCGATTTTAGAAGAAAAACTTTCAGTTTTTCACCATTGAGTATGACATTAGCTGAGGGTTTATCATATGTAGCCTTTATGAAGTTGAGGCACTTTCCTTCTATACCCATTTTATGGAGTTTTTTAGTCATAAATGGATATCGTATCTTATCAAATACATTTTTGTATCTATTTGCACACCTTTCTTTTGTTAATAAGGTGTATTGCACTGTTCAATTTGTGTGTGTTAAACTACCCTTGTGCCCCCAGAATGAACCGTGCTTGATCAGGATGTATTACTTTTTAATACATTGTTGTATTTGATTTGCTGGTATTTTAGTTAAGATTCCTTTAATCTGTATTCATCAGAAATATTGCTATGTAGTTTTCTTGAGTTTTCATTGTCAGGTTTTGGTATCAGGATTATTTTGTCCTCATAAAATGCTTTAGAAAATGTTGCCTCTTCAATTTTTTGAAAGAGTTTAAGAAGAATAGGTGTCAAATCTTCTTTGACTGTTCAGTAGAATTCACTAGTGAATTCTGATCCTGAACTTTTACTTTGGGGGGAAGTTTTTGATGGTTGTTTTAATTTCCTCACTGTCGATCAACCTATTTTGATTTTCCCGTTCTTCACAATTCAGTCTAGGAAGGGTATATATATCTAAGAACTTGTCCATTTCATCTAAGTTATTGCATTTTTGTGGCCTGCAGTATTCCATAGTATTCTAGTGTGATCCTTCGTATGTCTGTGATGTCAGTGGTAACTTCTTCTCTTTCATTTCTGATTTTATTTATATTAGTCTTTTTCCTTTTTCTTTAGTGAGTTTAGCCAGAGGTTTGTCAATTTTATTAATCTTTTCAAAGGACCAGCTCTCTGTTGTATTAATTTTTATAGTCTTTTTGTTCTCTATTTGCCCTTTTCCTCTAATCTTCCCTTCACAATACTGTGAAAGTGGCCACCAGACTCTCCAGCTCAAATCCTATTGATGACTCGCCATCAGCATCACATAAGAGACTTTTCTCGGTAAAGTATGTCTGAAACAGCTTTTCATTATGATCAGATCATTGTCTCTCTCCAGTTTCTCCTCTCTCTATTATCTCACTAACCCTCTCTGCTTAATACGATTTTTTTAAAAGCCATTTACTTGATATGTTCCAAAAAACAAATCCTTTCAATACCTTATTACTCTTATTTCATACATAAAGAAACCGAAGCCGAGAGGTTAAATAATTTGTGCTGCATTTCACCTAAATAAGTGACAAAGCTGGTTCCTGACCTGAGATCATCTGACAGTGGAAACTAGCCTCTTAGCCAATGTGCTCGATTTCACCTCTGCACTAATGCAGTCATTTCTATTCCCTGAATGCACCGAGATTTCTCATGCTGTTCTACATTCTCAAATGTTGTATCCTCTGCTTGAGAACTTCTACCACTCCTCCACTGCCTTAGTCACCAGATAAAATCTCTGATGGCTTTTGAAACATCTGTCCGAGGATATCCTGTGGAACATTACCGGGTCTCACCAGGAACGTTTGGTAGTTTGTGCGTGTGTGCTCTGTTAGCATTTAACACACTGTAAATATTATGTCTTCTTCACTAGAAGAATATGTCTTTTATTTCAGTTTTCCAGCATTGAGCATAGGGCTTGACACATAGTTGATTCCCTGTGCATGTCTATTGAACTTGGGGCTGCTGCAGGGTGGAGAAGACAGCACTTCTGAACAGACAACTTTGGCTGGAAGGGAGTGAGGTTACTGATTGGGTTGACAGTGTCTGCCCTTTTAGGAGTTCTAATTCTAATTGAGAACACCGGATTACACAAGAATGAAGTTCATCTTAGTAAATCTCTTATTGTTAAGGCTTTTTTTTATGGAACCATATTGACAGAGTTACAGAATTTCAGGACAATGGTGGAGCTGAGACAGTCTAATAGCCAAAGCCCTAATTATACAAAGAATTAAACTGAGACTACAAGATTAAGTAATTCATCCATAAGGGTGCTACAAGTTAGTAGTAGAACCTATGCTTGAACCTGAGTCTCTTGCTTTCCAATCCATAGTTCCTGGCTCTTTCTGACAGACACATGAATACCAAAATGATTTTATTTTACACACATGTACACACACATCTTCACTGCTAATGAGTTGATTCCACAAATACATGTATTTCCTTACCTAAAGCTTGGGTTCATTTGTAGGAATGATTACACTAATAGAAATTCAGTGACTTATACAGAACATCTTCCTAATTACTTCTAAACTTTACAAAGAAATGCACTGGTTCACTTTCCTTCAAGACTAGGAAAATCTACCCAGTCAATTGTTTTCAAACCAGTCAGTGAAAATAAATCAAGTTTATCCAGTTTTACTGAGCTCTTTTCCCAGTTTTCACTATACCTGTAACTATCACCATAACAACAACTAACATTAAAATAATTATTCTTTACTGTGACTTCTGCACGACTTACATGACTTACCTTATTCAATCCATACAAGCATATGAGATAGATCACTATTATAGTTTCCCATCTTACAGTTAAAGATACTGAAACCCCTGAGATTTAATAATTTCCACAGGGTCACAGAACTTCTTAAAGGCAGAAACTGCAGTTGTATTGAAAGTAAACCTGATACCAAAGTTTATGCTCTTAACTTCTAATCTAGTCCATCTGTCTTTAACATTGTGCTTCTTTTCTATTCAGAAAGGTGGAATCACAGAACTGAAGACCTAGGAATTATGTTAGATTCTGGTTGGTTACTATATGTCATTTGATAGAAACAGAAAACAAGATTCTAGAAAATGAATAAATCAAACTTTCTCAGAATTAGTGCTCATATTTTTTAAATATTTTTCTATGTCACACAATAATGTACCCCCCATACTGTACACACTCAATAAATATGGATGACTTATTCTCATGAATTCTTCCATCAGTATATGCTACCATATAAACATATGCATATATGTATATCAGTGTCTAGTCTATTTGTCTCCAATAGTAAAAATCCAGCCTGTCAAAACATAGTAGAAGGACAACATCGTAGAGGGAATGACAGTATCATTACCACTGACGGGTAGAACAGATGAGCGTGCCTTAATGCCTGCCTATCATGGCCTGCTCTCATCATAGCACCTAGTTTAAACAACACTCAGCCAGCTGCCTGTGGATTTAGCCAACAGTGCATATTAACAGAAAGTTCTGATTGCCCAGATGGTTATTTCTAGGCCCTTAATCAAAAGTAGTAACTTGTTTTGGGTCTAGAGCATATCTACCCTATACATAGGCTAGTGGCTTCTTGTTTTCTTCATAGATCTGCCTCTGTACAAACTGAGCGGGTAGACGGTGGTGATTTTAACAACTCCCATCAGAGAGAGAAAGAGGGAAACAGAAGAGACTGGGCAGCAATTGTACAAATCTGTGAAAATCTCCATAATATCGTGTCCTTCGTAACTTAGATTACACTCTTCTTTCCTCACTGTTGTTACTACATGTAGAGTATTAATGCTATTTGTGGGCTTCCTTGAGCAGGTGCTTTGCACACCTTTATGTATCCCACAGGGCACCATCGCGGTGGTTTCTCACATAAAAAGCAAAGACAAGACTGGGTGAACTGAAGCAGCCACAAACCAAATGCACAGACCAAACAAGCTCCCAGTACTCCTGGGGACGACAATGAAAGTTGTTCTGATTTTGAAGTCTGGTTAGCCCTTGGCCTGTCCCCAGGAGAATAGATTGCTAGTATGTTGTGGAAAACAACATACTCGCTAGGACAATGCTTTTGAATAATTCAATTTGTGACAAGAAATAGAACAGTCCTTAAAATTTCATCCAAGTAACTGTTAACAATTAATAATTCTGAATCCCTTTTATTAGGATTAAAACTGTAGAAATTGGGAAGACATTGGGTACCATCTTTGCCCTGGCACACCGTGGGTTGCTGGGGAGTTACCCTTGACTATGCCCCAGAAAGCCAGAGTTCCATTGCCTTAAAGAAGAGCCTCTCTTCCTATAAATAACATTAATTCAGACCTTCATCAGCCCTTCCAGGTTCTGTTACAATAAGCAAACATAGGAATAAACAGTTTTGCTAGCTTCGTATATTTTAGTTCTTTCTTCTACCAGTTACCTTTTCTAATCTTTCTACTACCATAAGCAGAGAAATTTTACAGGGTAAAATTGTTCGTTTCCACCTCAGCACTTTTGCTTACATTTGGAATGGTTTGGCTCAGCTCCTCTGACCTTGAAATGCAGCCCCTCCAGCCTACCAAGAAATCAGCAGGAGCTGCAAAGTGGAGAACGCGAAGTTTCCATTTCTTTGCAAATCATATTTGCATGGTGAAGGCTATGCTGGCTCCAAAGGCAAAGGGACAGCCTATCAACCAAAAAGAATGATAGATAAGGATTAGGTTTAATACTGGAAAACATTTAGAAACAGAAAGAAAGAGTGCATTCATGACAGAAATAAAAGGGGCCATTCTTTGGCAAAACATAAAACAGCATCTGTTGAAACAACTCAAGTTTTGAGCTGCTTTGCATGGCGTCCTTTGTTGCCCAAAAATGGCAGCTTCTCCCAGGCCTTTGAGGACATGAAATGATGACAGATTAAGGTCCTGTGCCAAGCAGTAGGAAAAAAAATTCACATTTTGATGTGCAACTACTTGATTCTCAGCCATCTAGAAATACAGAGAAGAGGCTGTCAAGTGCATTTAATGAACTGCTTTGGTAGCACTGGGTGATTAATTCTCAGTTTTGCCCTGCTCTATCACATTGTGCAGAGCACATTACCAGAGCTTCTGGCTTTGAAGAGAGGCTCAACCCCTGCGTATAATACAGTCCAGGTGTACCAAAGCAGGCGCTCCGCCCTTTCTCTTTGGCTCTGTACTCCAGGGACATTCTGGTGTGATACATTGACTTTTTTTTCCTATGTGAAATATCCATAATAACATAGCCCAGAAAATACCCATTCAATTCACATATTTATAACAACTCACTTCTGTCACATTTCAACATATAATTCTTTAGCATAAGATAGGGAAAACAAAACCACAATCTTGCTCATGACTTAACCTGAGTAACTAAATAATTTAGGGTACCTACCACTTGTAGACTATTAACAAAGCTTTTAATACACATAACTGATCATTAGTATCACTACAAACAGAGAGAATGAACTTTTTGAATGGTCAAGGTCTTTGTCATTTGTATAGTGTAGGAAAAGTAAACATAAATGCAGAAATGTTTCAATATTTTACATGAATTTGTAAAACTTCTCAGATACATCAGATTAAAGAACTAGTAACATTTTATTCTTTTTACATATGAGGTAGCTAATAGATACCAGCTATGTCAAGGGGAAAAAATGACTTTGTTTTACTGCAAGCAGATTTTATGGCTTTTTCTTTTGATGTCTGAACCGTGAAATATGCCAGAGGTTCTTTGTTGCTGTTTATAGTACCTATGCACACTCTTAATGAGTCGCCAAATTTTACTTCCTTGAAGGAACCCTAATAGTAAAACATTTATCTACATATTGAAAAATCCCTTAAACATGCTCTGCATCTGCAAAGGAGCAAAGTGCAGTAATTTTATTCATTAAATGCTGGTTTCAAGAATCTTTCTTTTTGTGTAAGGCTGTAGGTTAGCTTTCACATAGTAGATTACAGCCTGAGAAACATGACATTTAGTTCAAGACGGTAATTGTCAAAGGAGGCTTTGGTTTCACTTGTTTTAAAGATGGATGTTAAAAACAACACAACAAGCTCAAAATGCAGTTGCTTATGCTCAGCCTCACTTGACCAAACCAAGACTTAATTACAGTTCTGGCTCTCCCATAAATAGAATCTTAAACCAGTCAATCAGGAATCACCTGATTACTTTAGTTGGGTAATCTGCCTGATGGACCCTTGCAATCTCCTAAAGGAAAGCAATTTTGCAAAAACGAATCCACTTCTTTTTTGTCCAGTACCGTGTTTTTGTTTTATTCCCTTCTGTGTATAAAAGGGTTTCGTGTAGTACAGCTCCTTGGAGTTCCTTTCTCTCTGCTGGATTGGATGCTGCCTGATTCTCCAGCGATTGAATAAAACCAGTATGATCTTTAAAGTTTACTCAGTTCAAGTTTTATTAACGTGGATAACCTAAAAGAAGTACAGCTATTTAATCCTGAGACCTTAGTGGTGACAATCCTAATTTTAATTTCCGTTTAGATCTTCTGATACAATATGAGAGGGAAAAAATTAACTCCATAGGAAAATCTTCGTGGAGGCTTGACTTTGTGAAAAGAGGTTATTTTTGTTAATTTGACCCAAAGGGACCTGTTGGGTAACAAATTGTAACAGCTGACACATCAGAGCCATAGGCTAGCTGATAACGTGTCTCAAGATCTGAGTTCCAGGATGCAATGGAGTGGTGTTACCTACTTTGAGGCTTGGTTATCCTGGGGAACTATTGAATGTTGTTGCTGAGACAGAAATTTTTGGAAATTGGAAAGGGTGATATGGAAACAATGTTATTCTGTTGCAGGAACTGGAAAACAAAGCCATAGAATCTATTCAAACCCAAATTTAGCCTTTTAAACGTGTGAGCAGAATTGTAGACTTGTAGCAGAACTCAGTTGCTGCCTGCTGCAAGCCCTGGGCCGCCGTACTGCAAGCACCTGCTGCAAGCCCCCTACAACTGCACCTGGCAGTAAGGAAGCATGACTGCGTCCTTCAGTGTGGCATCTGCCTTCCCTTCTTTGGTGAGCATTCTCCATTTCCAAAGGGGAAAAAGAGAAACAAAAAAAGTGTCACTTTGTTCCCCTCACTGCTGAGAAAGAATATGGTATTTACTTAGGCAAACTGGTTTCCCTACTCAAGAAGAAAGAATGAAAGTTCTTTCATCCAGTAAAACCTAATTTCACTTTATATCAGGGACCATATTTTCCTGATGACTCATCTGAAATACAGATCAATCAAAGTAAAGTTTCTACTAGTTGGTTAAGGGTTTTCTTTTCTGCCTTCTTCCTGTAGCTTTATGCAAATATTCAGCACAACTTCTACTATTATATTCTGTAAATATTCAGCACAACTCTGGAGGAATTCCAACAGATGGTCTCTTTGGGCATGGTTTTCCAGAAACCTTCTTTTCTGTGTGAGCAGCCTACAGAATATGTTCAATATTTAAAATTCTGGGTGTTGGAAATGCTAGATTTCAGTGCTCATCTTTACTTACACTGAAACTAAAAGAATGATGGATTTGGAAGGTCAAGGGGACCATCCGGGTCATGAATGGAACATGTCAGGACTCTGAACAAGCCTTTGTAGGACTCACTAACAGAATAAAAACATAGAGGACACCAGTTTTTTCTTGTTTGATCTATGGGATGACCGTTGGTTCTCCCACTATGTTCTATTGTTCTCCCTTTAAGAAAAATGTACTAAAATATTAATGAAATACTAAAGAAAAGGAAAAACATACAGATAACTATGTAGATAACAGGGCCAATCAGAGCAGAGAAAATGGCAACTCAAAAAACCTGGCAAGGGAGTTAGCCTGGATTAAATGGTATTGATACTTATCGAATACTTTGTGCCATGTACTGTACTTGTTTATGTCAATTAGTATTCTGAACAATGCTGTGTGGCAAATATTATTACTTTAAATTTTAGATTAAGGTTTTGGGACTAAGATGTAAGAAACTAACCTTGGCAGTGTTAAGTGGCAGAGGGAGAAGTGGGGTTCAGTGTCTAATGCCAGAACCCCATTCTGCTCTGTCTGCTGTGCTGAGCTCCCCCAGCTGAACTGCATGAGCAAATGTTCTGTGCAACTAACTCAACAAAATTGTTCTTCTCTAATTCAAGAATATTTCTTAAGAGTCAGTTCCCATCAGATATCTATGTTCACAAAGCCACCGGTAAAGTTAATCTCATATTTAATGCTTATAAATATTCAAGTTCAAGAGGCAAGTTTCAGCATTAAAACTGGGATCCAGATTTGCCTTTATCTCCGACCCACTGGTCCCTCAGGATGCAGCCTCAGGTCAGTTTCATGTACACAAACTACCTGCCTGACCTGGAAAACTTGTCATTAAAGGAAATATGTTTGCCAAGGTGCCAAGTTCCTTCAGTCTTGGCCGTTGAGAGCAAGTGAGGGTCAGAGCAAAGCTGCGGCAGGTTGTTTCATCAAGTTATTTCAGTTAAGTTACATGGAACATCAAGAAATGTCAAAGGGCCTAGAAACTGAGAAATGTATTTCCTAATCCTCTCAAACAATGGCATTAACCAAAGCAAGAGAGGATTCGATAGAAGAAAGAATGAATTGTCTAGCCTTGTCATGTCCTACAGTTAATAGCACAAAGGGTATATTCACAGTGGAATGATACTTCCCCTTTCTTTCAAAAGAGGAGGCAACGTATGGTAAGATACTGTCAGGAGTCCTTCCTCACAGGACTCTGTAAACAGAACTGGTTCTTGAACCAAGTCAAAGTTTTAATTCACAAGACTGATTCCCCTTGTATTTTCAGAACCCTAATGGAATGTGTGCACTGGGTGCTACAGCCTGGACAGGGGACACGCTCCTTCATTTGTCCTGTGTGCAAAATGACGGTCACCCGTGGACCACCTTTTGATCTGTGAAACAACGGTTTCTTTTCAAATCTAAATATCTACTCACCACAACAGCTGCATTTGACACAGATTTTTCTCCAGTCATGTTCCAAAGAACTTTCCCCCAGCCCACAATCCTCTGTGTTCTAAGTCATATCTAAAAGCTGTTACAGTGTAATCTTCTGGCTCCTTCTTATTATGGGTTTACCCTGTCTTCATACCTCCCCTACTTTTCCATCAGTGAAATAAAAAATGAGTTCGGAATCATAAGCATGTAAAAGATAATCTAATGTTCTCTGTATGATGCCACAATTTCATTTGAGGAGACCAAAATATTTAAAAGTGAGATCTTCAAATCTTAGCTGACAACAATTAATTTACTATAACCAATGGAGAAAATTTTAAATATCAGAACAAGTGATACCAAAGGATGGACATTTTTGATCAAAACTTTCTGTGTTACAAAATCTGTCACCCTTCTCAATAGGAAATCATGCAATTTCAGCACCAGACCATCAAAAATTTCTTAGTTGTGGTCGTAGACTTTTGGGATTTTTTGGCTGTTGATTGGACAGGAAAGCAATTATATTTAGATTGGGTTTTTCTTTTTGAATAGTAGAAGTATTTTTAAAATATCATATGTATGCACTTAACTGAGATGTTATAAAATGATTCTTTTGTCATGAAGTATCCTGGTAAGCAAATTTATGTATTTGTCTCACATTGACTGGTCTTACTAGTTCAGGCACTCTAGACAGAAGCTACTTTGTACACCAGCTTTAAAGATGATACCCTGTCAGAAGTAAATATTTGTATACTCGTTGAACTACACATAAACTCCAAATGAACTCTAACTCTGAATTCAGGTAGGTGAAAGTTTTCCCCAAACTATGCTAGACCTTGAGCCATGTATTGTGACCCAATACATGGCAGAGTCAGTTTTTTGTTACTTGTTAGCTACATCTTTATATCACATGGGAAATAAACCCCACTATTGTCTCTATCGCCTCTTTGTTTTAACCATCCTAACAACTTATATGGTTTGCTGAGGGACTGGTTTGGCTTTAGCAATTGCTGCTTATTGACAAAAATGAGTAAGTCAAGTTCGTGTTGTGCCCCAACTCATCAACAGCATACCATGAACTGCTGCTTTGGAGCATGCTTTGCCTTAATTATGTAATATTGTATTTCAGTGATTTAAAAAATGGGCTACGTTTTTACAAACTCAACCCTATCACTGATTTTAATTAAAAAACTTTGGACTACAGAAGCTTCAGATTAGTGTGTGAAAACATGGAATAAATGCACCTGAGCAAAGAAAGCAAAAAAAGTAAAAGTCTTGATTTTGAATGCATTTATTCACCCTATTTTATTATGGTTTGCTGAAACTAAATGTATACATTTTAGCACATTCTTTAGAATTTGCCATCTTTAGAGACATTCTTTTGAGACAGGGTAACAAACTCTCCTAATGCTGCCAACGGGAGATGCCAAGGAGAGAAGGGACTCCTTGCCTTTAAATGTGGGAGGAGGTCTCGGAGGCCCCTTAGTAACTGAGAAACAGAACTCTCCTATTGTATGTAGATATTTGGCTAAATTGGCTGCTGCCACTCAAGCTTTCATCCACACGAAGGCAGTTCCAAATAAGAGGAGAGCCCAGAGTTTGTTTCTCTGTCCTACTTGGGTAATAACTAAACATTTCAGTGAGAAGCTCTTCACTCTAGCAGAAGAGATCAGTTTGAATCATCATTGGAACGTCAGCTTCTCTTGGAAAGGATAGGGTACACAAACGCACACTCTTATTCTCTGTGGTTTTTTTTCCCCAAAAATGTTTACAATCCTGTGGGCAAAACTTTCTCTTCGTTGTTCTCAAAATATTTTTTTGTGCTTTCCTTCAGAATGCCAATTTGAAAATTGTAAACTACTCTTCTGAAACAATAAAGGCTAATTATTCTCTTTAAAACTAAATCACAATATTTACTGAAAAGGCTCTGTATTTGACAGATTTGGACACTAAAAAAGAATAGAATTACTCCAGAAGCTACGTGGAAATAGAAGGCCATTGGCAAGCATCCTGTGTAAAATGAAAGGACCCCATGCCTATTTGACCTTGGGAAAACTAAAGGAGCTAGACAAGCCATGATAGTTACTAGTTTTTAAAACTTAGCAACACTTTTTATTACCTGCAAGCTTGCAATTCTGCCTCAAAAAAGTAAATCAGCCAAATGCATGTTAACAGTAGACACATTTAGAATTATTATAAGGATCATTAATATCTAATATTTTATTGGCTAGTTCAACCTAGCCAGTGTTTTCAGTTGTTAAGAGTAGCATGATCATACCGATTTAGTCAACATCTCCATGTGTGCAGATTATTTTAAAAAGAAGTCCATGTAGATAAGGTAGATAGAATAAATCATTAGACTGTTGATTTGCATTACAAAACAATAAGACAGGAAACATTGTATGCTTTGTTAAGCCAAACATAGATGCCTAGACATAGTTTCATATACGTCTAATTCTTTCTATTTATCTATTTATCTGCCTGTCGATCCATCTGGTTCAATTAATCTGGTGCTCAATTAACCTTGTGCGCACCGTGCACCATATTGTAACTTCTCAGGTGGTGAGGTACTTGAAACTATCATTCATCTTCATTTTTTAAAATTTATGTTTAATTCATAGGTATTTAAAATACATGAAATATACAGTGCTAATAAGGAGTCACCTAGTTCTTTTATTTTAAATCATAGGTAAGCAATACATTGAATTGTTAAAGGTCACATTCGGACAGTAGTAGAAGAAACGAGGCTAGAATATATACATAACAAAATATTAAGTGGGAAGCAGGTTTACTCCACAGCAGTGGTTCTCCGAGGAACCCCCGAGGTTCCTAAGACCCTTTCTCGGGTCAATGAGGTGAGAGCTAGTTCATTAAAAAAAACCAAGATGTTGTTTTCCTGTTTCATTCTCATCCTCTCAAAAGTGTCCGGTGGAGTTTTCCAGAGAGTACATGATGTGTGAGATAATACACTGAACAGAGAAGTAAATCTGAGAATCCAGCTGTCTTCTATTAAACCAGACAATAAAAATGTTTTTTAAAATATAAAACAATGCCACCCTTATTTTCATCTTGAAGACCGTTATTTTTCATAAGAATATGCATTTGTCAACATATAATGCCATTATTATTATTTTAAACAAAGGATTAAACCTTGAAGTATTTCTCTATTTTAATTTCTAATATAAATGTTGAAAGATATAGCCCACATTAACAGAAGCTTTTGAAGGTCCTCAATAATTTTTTTAATATTTCATTTTTTATTTTTTAAAGTTTATTTTTTATTGTTATTCAATTATACTTGTCCTCATTTTACCCCCCATTACTCTCCCCCTCTACCCACCCCCACCTCCCACATTCAATCCTCCCCTCTCCGTGATCTTTGCTCACGGGTCCTTTATACATGTTCCTTGATGACCTCCCCCCGTCTTTCCCCATTACCCTCCTCCCCCCGGTCACTGTCAGTTTGTTCATCATTCCCATGTCTCTAGTTCCATTTTGCTCACTTGATTGTTTTGTTGATTAGGTTCCACTTGTAGGTGAGATCATATGGTATTTGTCTTCACCACCTGGCTCATTTCATTCAGCAGAATGCTCTCCAGCTCCATCCATGCTGGTGCAAAGGGTAGGAGTTACTTAATAATTTTTAAGCATATAAAGGAATCCTGAAACCAAAACATTTGAGATTGCTAATACACAATTTTAGAACCTCAATTTATTTTTAAAGCCTCAATTATTAATTTTACCAGAATCAAAATTAGGGTGACACTTACTATAAATTCTTAAAAATTATTCATTAGTGAGATTAGACCTATGTTTCTTATTGTATCAGTTCTAATAAAAATATATACAGCCAATAGAGTAACTTTAAATACAGCATTTAATGGGATTCATTCCACGTCTTGGCCAACGAATTCCTTCTGGACCCAACGTTTCATTAAAGCTAGTGGAGTAGGAGGCTTCTTGCTTAGTATCCATGATGTATTCAGTAAGTATTTGCTGACTTGACATGAAGTAAGGCTACTTCCTCACTGAAACTTGACTAAATTGTTTAGCATATTCCTTGTGATAATCACTATGATGTCCAGTGAAACTAAATGGGCAGGCACCGGCTAGCAGAGAGGTCCCTGGAATCACCCTGGCTGGGCTTGAATTCTGAATCTGCTGTGTGCTCCCGTGTGAAGGCACACCACTCTTTTTATAGAATGTAGAGCTAAACTTACCGTATAATAAATGCCATGTAAAGATGACTCAGGGAAATACCTCATTCAACTGCTACTCAGAGCAAGTGTGTGAGTACTGATGACTTGGTTTCCAGAAAATATTGTGCTATTTAAATAGACCAAGACACCTTCACACCTTTAATTCCATGTTCATTCCCACCAGTAGATGTTAAGAACAGCAAATTAAGCATGAGAGACAGTGCAAACACACAGAATGCTGAGGTGAGAACTGCAGTAAAACACAAATCGGAACATAGACACAGAAGCTTAGAAACATGATAGAGAAATTCAAACACATTCAGCTAAGGTAGCAGCAAAAAGACCACAATTGAAATTGTCTGACCTGTTTGAACAAAGATAGAAAGTTAGGCTAAGCCTTCTACTTGATTTGAGTTTATATTTAAGTGAAATAAATGCTGACATTGTTTTAAATTATCACTAATATTGTCATCTTACCAGTGTTTTTGTAATTCTCGTTACTCTTTAGAAAATGTCTTTAAATAATAAACACATATAATGTATTCTCACTAAAAGCAAAGAAAGAAAACTTTTAGAACTCTCTTTCACCCTTGGCTTCTCCAGTTTTACTTGGGTTGATTTTTCCATCTCATCTTTTACAAGATAAATTCCCTTTCTACTTGCCAGACTCTAAGTCCGAAAGAAGTGAGCATAATGCAGAGTGAATGGGCCATCCTCACCCATACTGGAGAGCGCTCAGCATCCTCCACTTTCATGCCAAACATGCCAGCCTTTGAGCTTGTTCACACCCATAACAATGCATCACTCCAATTGTCTTTCTAGTTTTGTCTTGTTCTTTCCCTTTAAGCTTATTCGAATTCAAATGATTGGGTAACATGGAGTGTATTGCCAGAAAAATTTTATTTAATTGGCTCTGATGAATTCATCTCTTCATCTACTCATATTTTACCCAAATGAAATGAGATTGGAAAAATATAGGGGTATTTTTGTAATTAAAAATAATAGAAAAGATGAATTTTCCTTAAAATGGGTTATAGACTAAAATTTGCTAGGATCTTGTCACTCGTCATGGGATTGGAAAGTCCCCTGGTCTGTCCCATATTAAGTGGCACCAAAAAGCAAAGGGCAGCCTCATGCCTTCGACCGTCTCACTCCGCGGAGCCTGGTGCTGGAGAGGCTCATGTAGCTTTATGGTGACAGGTCATCCGAGGCTACCATAGTAAGAATATATTTGCTGTGTAGATATTTTTTAAAACTGTGAAGTTCAAAACTTAAAAAAACTGAAGTACAGATATTAAGACATGTAAGTATTTTGGAAAAATATAAAAATTTGATATTTTTTTGAAAAGTGCTTGAAATGAATGATTAAACCCTAACATGTACCGTTTTCCTCATGGATGTTTAGGCAGATGAACTCCAAGAAAAGTTCATTTCTGTGATAACTCTCAAATGCCTTTCAGTTCATGTACTTTATGACCAGAAGCCCTGCCATTCAGCGCTGAGTGTTGCTCTGTTTAGGTTTCCATAGCTGTGAGCTGCAGCACTGGGGGAGGGTGCAGAGCAAGTTGTGGAGAAATTAAGGGGACATTTCATTCAGGAGCTGCCAGCAGAGCATCTGTCTTCTCCTTAGTCTTGTTCCCACCCTAAAATTGCTCTCTGATGCAGCCTTACCTCCATGCAAAACTGCCAGTCACTTTTTCTCCCTTGCTCTGTAGAGAATATAAAACCAACAGATCGTGTCATTTTGATCTTGTGTGACAGGAAGTGGTCCATTTTACAAAGTGGCATGATAGAACCAAGAACTTTGTATCTCTCTCTACCCCTTTCTCTTATTCTTAAAGGCCACCCAAATCAAACCTGAAATTTTTTGTACTGTATTCTCCTTTACCAATATTATAGAAAACAGACTTGACTACTAAAAATGAGTGAAGGCAGAAGAAAGCTATCATTGTTATTTTGAGGGGAAAAGAAAACAGTTTAAGTTACCAGTCAAGAGCAATTGAAATAGAATTTAGCTATAGAACAATTGATTAAAAATAAAGTTTTATTATTTATAAATAAAGTTTTAAGTACCTGAAATAAAAACACTGAGGGCATAAATATGAACTAATCAAAAAATTATAAAAAAAAATAAGGAATGTTCTCTTATTTCCATTTAATACCAGTGTGAAATTCCCCTGTTAAAGAAGTATTTGCACTCTGGGCTTGTGAATCAACTATTAGTGAGCAAGGTTCTTCAGCCAAACACTTCTGGATAGAGCTAGTTATGAAGAAAGAAGATTCCCCTCAAGCTTAACAGTTTTGGTACTGTGAATCAGGGCAAATGAGTCTGAGCCCATTACAAAAAGACCCTTGGCTTCATATCATGATGAAATTGCACTGCAAAATTCGAGAGAGGAATGCATATTTACAAATGGATGAACAGACACTCATTTGTTAACTTCAAGAAAATATGCCTAAGTGCCTAGAACTTAATACACTCAAACAGAAAAAGTAGAAATTTCAAGATTATCTGAAGGAAAAGATGGTCCTCACACTATTTATATTTCCATTACTTTCTCCTCATAAGAGAAAACCAATACATTTTTACCAAAAGAGGTTTATCAGAGGTTTTCCAAAGAAAAAACTTTCCAAAGGACTGTAGATATTTAAATTTTATTAATGTCCAATAAATTCATTAATATATAATATGCATTTTCATTGTAATATTTCCACTTTTATCAAGTAACAGGATTTGGAACTATTGTCAAAGTAGTTAGATGATGACTTAAATTTGGAAAATTGCATCTTTGAATATGTATAACTGGATAATATAGCATGCACAGACAGTTTAATTAGCTGATAAAATCAGTAAAAATAATACTGATTGATAAAACTGATACTTGTTTTTACAGAACCTATAATGTTCAATTTGTCATATAAACAGTATAAAATATATAATTATACAAGTGATTTAGTTTTTGATATTAAATTCTAACAAAAGTACTTAAAGAAGATAAAAAAATTATTCTATTCCTTTTGCCAATAAAGAAAATGAAACCAGCCCTGGCTGGTGTGGCTCAGTGGATTGAGTGCCAGACTGTGAACCAAATGGTCACCATTTGATTCCGGTCAGGGCACATGCCTGGGTTGCAGGCCAGGTCCCCAGTAGGGGGCATGTGAGAGGCAACCCACATTGATGTTCCTCTCCCTCTCTTTCTCCCTCCCTTCCCCTCTATCTAAATAAATAAATAGATAAACAAAAAATCTTTTAACAAGTTAAAAAAAATAAAGTGAAGCCAGAAGCAGATAACTTTTCCAGAGCAGCAGAAATAGTTCATGGCACAGTCAAAAGTAGCCTTCAGACTTTAGGGTCCTTTAAGAAGTTCTGCTACATTGCACATTTTGATTTTGATTCTGTAAGTTAAATTTTAAACATATTTTGATCAACTAAAGGCCATAAAAGATTTTAAGAAAACCTAAAATACATTCAGTATTTTCTCTCTTCTCCTCCCTCTCCTTCTCATTCTCCCTCCCTCTCTCTCTCCCTCCTCTCTTGATAGATATATAAATAGTTAGATAAATATATATCATACTGTAGCTCTATTTCCCTTTATCTCTATCTAGATCTCTCCTTGGTAGAAAATCATGTTACTTCCCATCAGTCATCTGCTAGAAGAAATATAAATAGAAATGAAACTCTACAAGGGAAAAATATGAAAACAAATTGAACCTTCAAATATAAGGTACTTCATTATTATAGTTTTCTTGGTTGTCTTGATACTTCTGCAGTGTTAATACCCTCTAGGTCAGGTGTATTTGCCAGTTAATGACCATTTGGATCAAGGGCACTCAGCCTTGCCTGAGGCCTCCAAGTTCTTCACTCTGACATTAAGTGACAGACTCAAGCAGCTCAGAGAACATTCTTACATGAGAGAATTTCTCAGTCAATGGAAGCTTTTCTACTAATAAACATGCAGCACATTAGTGAGGCTTTTGCCCAAAAATTTAATGACCCAAATCCAGCCTCCTCACACTACAAATCAGTATGAACTCTTCGGGTAAACAGTGTCAGATTTTAATGCCAACATCAACGCCACACTTTGAATTCACAAAACTCTACTGAATAACTACTTAGTCCCGAATGTAAGGCTATCTGAGGACCCAAATAGAATGACAACATTTTTCCAAAAACACTCCTATTTTAAATTTTTTAAAAAGAAGGTAGGGAAAGCATAGTTTTAAATTAACTTTTTTTCATTTTATTGAATTTATTGGTGTGACACTGGTTAACAAAATTATACAGGTTTCAGGTGCACAATTCCACAACACATCATTTGTACACTGTATTGTGTGTTCACCTCCCTAAGTCTCAGTGCGTCATCATTTATACCCTCCTCCACCTATCCCACCCTCCCACCCTAGAAATCACCACACTGTTCTCCTTGTCCATAACTTTCTTCTTCTCTTTCTTTTTTGTTACTTTTTTTGCTCAAGCCCTCCATGCCCCCCAGCCCCCACCCCTGACAACTGTCAGCCTGCTCTCTATGTATGTTTCTGCTCACTACCTGTTTTGCTTATTAGTTGTTTGTTCATTAGATTCTACATATGATTGAAATCATATGGTGTTTGCCTTTCTCTCACTGTCTCGTTTCACTTACCATAATGCTCTCCAGATCCATTGTTGCCGTTGCAAAAGGTAAGATTGCCTACTTTTTTATGGCTGAGTAGTATTCCATTGTGTAAATGTACCACAGAGTTTTCCCCCCACTCATCTGCTGATGGACACTTAGGCTGCTCTTCATTACACCTATTTAAATCAGCTTCATTATCCCAACCTCTCTGTGTATAACAATCTTAATGTCACACTGGAGTTATCATCTGCTTTCCAAAAGTTTTTATTACACCACCTTTCTTTTACAAAAGACCTCCATTAGTATGGTAATGGTTCTTTCATCAAAAGCAAATCTCTGCTTTGATTTTCTCGAAAGGTCTTTCATAAAAGCATAGTGGCCTATTGAGAACTTTAGGAAGCAGGGGGTGCTCTTTGCTTTATGCTGTTTCAGTTCATGAACATTCTCATAGAAATGTTCTGCTATTGGATAGCGGGAGAAACCTGTTTACTATGCCAGATAGAAAGGGCTGAAATAGCAATGCCCTATCTATGCATAAACCTGGAAAAGTATTCATACATCAAACAACACATTGATGGACTTTGTAAATGAAAGGGTAAATGTTCTTTATGGATAAAGTTTAAAGATAGGAACAACACTTGGTTTTCTTTTTTTTTTAGTTTTTTTTTTTTTTGTCAGGAAAAATCACTTCTCTTCAAGGGGTAGAATTGTTTTGAAAAGAGATTGTTTGAATAACAAAAATCAGACGTCTTGAGACTGTGACATAGGAGTAAATTGGAATTTGTGCAAATTGGATCGAGTTTGGAGAATGTTCTCAATTTTTGTGTATCCCTCACATGACCGGTTCTTAGCCACACCAGTTCCATCACTGGTCTACTTCTCTCCCCTTCATACTAGCTTTTGCCTTCATGTTTTGCATAAACCTGAAGCTCCTGACCGATTTTCCACTCTGTTATCTAAGAGCTTTACCAATGACTGCTCCCACGGCATCCCTCCTGCTTTTAAGGACCAGTAAAATCAATCAGTCTAGTAATAGATGCCCCCAAGCTAATCTCTTAAAGTAAGAAAAATTAAGTGGAAAAAAGGGACATTCTGAACTCTCCCTATTTGTATGTATGAAGCAAAACTGCTCAACAGAAATTTAAGGCAATGTTTCTCACAGCAGACTTCATTCAGCAAACTAAAATAATGGCAACCTTTGTCCCAACCCACAGGGGAAAAATTACATCATTGAAAATATTCTCAGTGCTAATTATCTTCCACATATATTTACGAGTAATACCTTGGTGTCTGCTACTGCTTGTCCTCTAGGAAATGCTGGTATTAGTAAAATTTACAGAGATCATGTAAAATTAACAACAGCAAACTTTCATAAACAATATTCACCCATTTTTTAGAGTTTCCTCTGTATTTCATGCTCCACATGCATTAACTTAAATAGAACCCTGATGATCACTGCACATATAAAGTTTAAATGCCTTTACTCTTATAATATCTGTAAGAAAAACTAAAGTTTAGTGACTGTAGAAGTTAGTCCACACTAGCTGCTAAAATAGGAAAACCTTCAAATTTTAGTGGCTAAAAAAATAGAAAAATTTTTTTCTCTTATATACAACAGTGCAATGAAAATGCTGTATGGATAGTCTGCCTTGCCATGATTCAAGACTGAAGATCTTTGCTATAGCTCCACTGCCTTCAACACTTGACTCCCAAAGTCACCGTGGAAGCAGAAGAGAGATAAGAAGAGGCACATGTGCTTCTTAACCATGTCAGCCTAAAAACGACACACTTCATTCCTGCTGCTCTTCCATTAGTGGGAATCGGCCATATGGCTTCATGTAGAAGCAATGGGGTTGGGAAATTGAGACCATGACATGGAAGCCTCTGCCCAACAATATCTCCATCCTCTGGATAAGGAGTATAAAGCTTTCACAGAGGGCTGGCCATTTCTGCTGCAGAAAGGGTAAGCTACTTCCTAGTAGCACTCTTTAGTAATTAGTGACTTTGGGATTTAAACCCATATTGGTATCCAGATTGGAGGTCCCCCTTACAATGCTGCACTTTTGACAGTATGGCTTATGGTTTACTGTCTCCTTCACGGCCATGCACATTAGCCTTTATGGTTGGGACTGTATGTAGCAGTGATATTATAATAATATATATTCTATAGCATTCTGCAAAGAGCCCCATTACATCCTGAAATTCTACACCTAAAATAATCTTGCGAACTTCTGTTATAGGGTTGAGTAGTCATGCTGTAAGATTTTAGTGGGTATCACGAATAGACATAATTTTCAGTGTTTGAAGGACACAGTTTTCAGCACTTTACCTATAGCATTTTAGCATAAAGAGAAATATAAATGTACAGTTTGCCAAATCAAATATTATTCGAGTGTGCTTTATCTTTTTGCTATATCAGTCGTATTTGATGAAGTCATATGTGACCTGGACAGTACTGCTTTTCTTATTACTGGCTTTTCTAATATAAAAATTTTAAAAGGCAAGTTTCTTATAAAATTTTAATGTTGGAAGAAACCATCCTCCACTGACAAGCTTTTATGGTTTATTTCTAAGCACACGAGAAGGAAGAAACCCACCTGCCTGCCATGCCCAACAGCAATGGAAAATTGTAGAAATTAAGATGAAGAAAAATTAGTCACAGTGGAGAAAGGCAACAGTAGCCCCTCCTTTATATTCTTTTATACCCTGGCAGCATTTGCCACGTATCATTTCTAAGTAAATCGAGCCTCTCTAAAATTGTAAACAAAATAAAATTGCTACATAGCTCTTTAATTCAGTAAATTCAGTTTTATATATATTCATTCAACAGTGCAATTCAACTGGTACAGCTGACACACAGCACCAGCTGAATGACAGTCTGTACCAAAAATAAGCTGCAAGGTCAGCATTTTGCTCTTTCTAACCTTTTTGCTATGAATGACAACGTAATTATAATTTTTAAATTGAATGCACCAATGATTTGTATTTATTTTTAATTCATATGGAAAGATCAAAAGCAAAGCCCATAAATCACTACTAATATTGTTTTCCTAAATGTAAAAAATGGAGATAAATATAACAAAACCATAAGCAGAAAATTAGCCTTTTCAACCATTAATACTAATACACAATCATCAATTCTATTCCACAAACATTTGAACAGTGGGCATGTACCACACATTGTAATAGGACCCCAAATATAAATAATACACCATTTTTCTCAAGATGCTTGCAAAGTAGTTTGGGGAAATATATGCACAAATATTTCAAAAAACAAAATACTAATAACATTCATTAATATACCTCTTCTTATAGATCACCAATGGCCAAATCTTGGAAGGGGTTATATATTCCTAGCATCTTTATAAAGGTCTGAAAGTGAATCACTAAATGTAATCCACTGAAAATATTCAAAAACCAAAATATTAGGAGTCGGGGTAAGGTTCTTTATCATATGCATGTATAGCCATGAGAGAGAGGAAGGCACCAAACTTGCAGTGGTCCCATCACTCCCATCATATGAAATTTCAGAAAGACCTATTATACAGAAGACAGTGATAAATCAGAAGTTCAATTATCACCTTATTATAATTACCCAACTGTCCACACCTCTCAATTGAACCCCCATAATAAATCTGGGTTAGAATGCTTGGCTTAGAAGAAGAAACCCTTCTTTGGTTTTAAGTTTTTATCTCCAGCAAGCTACTGAGCCCAAATTAATGAAAAATTTAATGCATAAAGCAATTGTGTGAGATCGAGATGGCTCATCATCACCCAGAGTCAGGTCAAACTGTGTGTGTGGCTTTTATAAGGTAGAGAAGAGAGTGAGAAAAAGACAGTGGGGCAAGCATGTCAACTTACCACATGAAAGAAGAGGAAAATGGTGGGGCCACATTCATGCACATCATTTTATTTGTTTTGTTTTGTTTTTAGCAAAGTTATCCCTTGCTACAAAATGGGCCAATTTTAGTTTTAGAATCTGGCCAAACTAGCAATTCTTGTGTGGTAGGGAAAACAGAAGAAATGTGAGCAGAGTAGGGATGATTTAGTAGAGAAGAGAGAACTTTCCTAAAATTCAGATTCTGCTGTTTTATATTTTGGTGCAGCGACCACCAACCAGCAGTGACCACGGAACGCTGCAGATGGCTCATGGACACACGAGAAAAACATACACAGAGACAACCAGGTCCTGTGGGGAAGTAGAAACGGAATGGCCACTCTCTCTAGTGGGGAGCACCATGGCCACCCTCCCTAGGGGAGAGCGCCCCTAAGGGAGAGCGCCTCGTTCTCCCACCCAAGCAGACTTTTATTGGGTTCATTTGCATAAGGATTCAGGTAAAGCTCATTACTCATTGCCAGGAAGTAAGGATCAAACAATAGATAACAAGGAAGTCTAAGGGCCTATTTTGAGTCAGGGTCAGATAGCTATAAAAAACTTTAAGGAACAAACTTACTTCTTGCTTGGACCCTTATCATTTAATTGAGAGCATTCTAAATAAAGCAGGTTTCACAGGATTTTACATATTCTTTCTTCGGCCTGATCACCTGGGGAACCTGACCTTTCCAGCACAGGGCTGTACCACCCTCCGTCATTGTTTCAGGCTTAGGTGGAGCAAGGGAAGTAAGGCAGCCAAGAGATTAGGAGATTCTCTTGCAGACAATGAGGACTCAGGCTATGTCAAAGCCGAGAGGCGAGGGTCCATCACCCCCTTTTGCTATAGCCCCCAAAGTCCTTCCTTGGGGGCCTCCCACATGATCGTGCCTGTCTTAGGTTGTCCCCCCCTTGGGGAATCTTACTCGTCATTGGCTAACCAACCAAGCATTGGGGGCCAGTTATGGATGAAGTAGCAGAAACAGCGCTCCTGCCAGGGAGATAAGTTTGTCTCCTTGGTGGTTTATGGTCCAAGGTCATTCCCTCAGCCTTAGCCTTGGTGGAGGTTACAGCTTCTGATACCAGGCAGGGTGGTTCCCAACATTTTGGAAAGTGCTTCTGAGAAAAATTTCAATAACTATTTGTTTTAATAAAAATAATTTGAATCATGGGCAAAGAACTTGAACAGACACTTCTCCAAGGAGGACATACAGAGGGTCCAGAGACACATGAAAAGATGCTCAGTATCACTAACTGTCAGAGAGATGCAAATTAAAACCACAATGAGATACCACCTCACACTGGTCAGAATGGCATCATAAATAAAGCAACAAACAACAAGTGTTGGAGAGGTTGTAGAGAAAAGGGAACCCTAGTGCACTGTTGGTGGGATTGCAGACTGGTGCAGCCACTGTGGAAAACAGTATGGAATTTCCTCAGAAAACTAAAAATGGATATGATTTTTGACCTGGCAATTCCACTGCTGGGATTATACCCTAAGAATCCTGAAACACCAATCCAAAAGAACCTATGCACCCCAATGTTCATAGCAGCACAATTTACAATAACCAAGTGCTGGAAGCAACCTAGGTGCCTATCAGTAAATGAATGGATCAAAAAACTATGGTACATTTACACAATGTAATTCTATGCAGCAGAAAGAAAGAAGGAGTTCCTACCCTTTATGACAGCATGGAACTGGAAAGCATTATGCTAAGTCAAATAAGCCAGGTGGTCAAAGACAAATACCTCATGATCTCACCTTTAACAGGAACCTAGTCAACAAAACAAACAAACAAGCAAAATGTAACCAAAGACAGTGAAATTGAAGACAGGCTGACAGTGACCAGAGGGGAGAAGGGAGGGAATTTCAGGGGAAAGGGGTGAAGGGTTTTCAGGAACAAGTATAAAGGACACATGGACAATAACAGGGAGGGGGGCAGTGGAAATGGGAGGGAGGTGGGGAGGGCTGGGCGGTTGGGCTGGGGTGGGAGGAAAAGGCAGAAAACTGTACCTGAACAATAATAATAAAATAATAATAATAATAATAATTTGTATCATGATAGGGTGTCATTACAAAATAAGCCCAAAGGGATATGTCGAACTCAGTCAGAAGAGCAACTCACCTTTAGAAAAGTGGAGGGGATGCAGGAAGAGGAAGGGAGTTTCTGAGTTGGGTGATTTCCCCTCCACCACATGTAATATCATGTCATTGTGTGAGATAAGTTACATCCTTGTTCTTTTTTTTAAGATTTTATTTATTTATTTTTAGAGAGGGAAGGAAAGGAGAAAGAGAGAGAGAGAGAAACATCAATGTGCGGTTGCTTGGGGTCATGGCCTGCAACCCAGGCATGTACCCTGACTGGGAATCGAACCTGCGACACTTTGGTTCGCAGCCCATGCTCAATCCACTGCGCTATGCCAGCCAGGGCCACATCCTTGTTCTTTATCTTACTAGAACACAACCTGTATGTACTACAAATAGTTAATAGAGAATAGATTAGTGTAATGAATACAGTCAGATGATTTATTTGAACATTTAATGTATATTTGCTAATTTGGGGAAAATCTATAAGGCTGTAGAAAATCCAATAGTTTTGCAATACATTCTAAAAGAAGCCCAGTAATAAATATTAATATAATAGGTAAGCCCTGTCCAAGAGGTAACTGAAACCATTGCTCTCAAAGCTATCCCATCAAATTCTGACATTTTATACAACTTATAAACACATTTTCTTGTTTTACTTCATTTCTTTCTAAAAATATTGCTGTATTTCCCTTCGAAGAACCTTATATCATACTTCCATTTTTGCAGACCTATTGTTGCCTTGGACCATAATATAACTAGTGAATAAAAATAACTTTAGAAGGATGACATCACCAGGATGCCAAAATAAGACACCCCCAACCTCCATCTCCCCACAAAGAACATCAATTAGACATTGGCCTACAAACAAAAAGAACACTGAGAGAGCTTAGGAAGCCACCATGGAAGGTTCGGCAACACAGTGGAGCAAAAATCTTGAGAATAACCACACAAAAAGAACAGTAAAAACAGTTTTATTTTTCCTACATCGTCCCATGCTCAGTGTCAGAGGAAACTAACCTAGTCTGAAAGCATTCTCCTCACCAGGAAAAGAAGAGCCGGGGTTGAGCAACCAGCTCTACAGCCTCTGGGGCACTGCTCAAAGGACACGTTTTGGTTTCACCCACCCAGAGACGGCACAGCTGAGACAGCTAGAGACAGCTAGGAGCAAGGAGGAAAGTCAGGGACTGCCAGTGTCAGCCACATGGTGGGAATGACCATGCTTCCCAGGGGCTTGTTCTACAGCTGTCCCCAGCAGCCTTCACCACTGAGGACTTCAGTGGCCTTCGCAAATGCTGTGGACCCTGGCATCTCTATCACTGAGGACATTCTTGTGAATCCCGGGAGACTGCTTCATCCCACTGGTTTTCATTGCTGAGGAAACCAAGAACCAGTACAGACACCATGGACCCTTGTTGCTTTTGACACTAAGGTCCCCACAGGCTTTTGCCTTTACACACACCAGCTGTCTGAGTTTCTTCCTCTTCTCCTCCACCACAGGTGCTTCAGCCAGCACTCTGCAGATGCCCCAGCCTGGGATCCACACCAGCAGCTATCCCTGGGCTCAGTGACTATGTGGGTGCATAATACCAGTTTGGGCCCTTGCAGGTGGTGCCCACTGCTGTATGTGTAGATCTGAACTCCTAGGTACATGAAACTCGAAAGTCCCCAGTCAGGATCAACCTGAATACTTCACTGAGACAGATTAAAAAAAACTGTCAAAAATCAAAGAAGAATGGTAAATTGAAATCAGTAAGAGAAGCTCATCACACACAAGGGAACCACCTCACTGTGACCACCTCATAAGGTTATAAGTAGACTTCTCAGCAGAAATGTTACAGGCCAGGAGGGGTTGGTGTCATACATTCAAAGTTCTGAAAGAAAAATAACCGCCAACCCAGAATACTTTCCCTGGCATCTTTCAAAACTGAAAGGGAGATAAAGTTATTCCCAGACAAGCAAGACCTGAAGGTGTATCACCATTAGACCTGCTTTACAGTACCAAAGGGAGATCTTTAAGCAAAAAAGAAGGGATGCTAATTAGTAATGTGAAATCATATGAAAGTATCAAACTCCTTGGTAAAGGTAAATACATAGTCAAATTCAGAATCACATATATTGAAATGGATGTTTATTAACCACTTGTAATTCTAATGTAAAAGTAAAAAGATGAAAAATTAAAAATGACTATGGCTATAATTTCTTAATGGATACACAATATAAAAAAGATGTATATTATGACACCAAAAGCATAAAATATGGGGTTCTGAAAGAATAAATATGTCATACTTTCATATGCAAACAAAATTATAATTTACCAGATTAAAATAGACAGTTATACCAAATGTTTTACATAAACCTCATGGTAACCCCAAAACAAAAACCTGTAGCAAATATATCAAACATGAAGACAAAGGAATCAAAGCATGCTGGCACAGAAACTCATCCAATAACAAAGGAAAACAGCAAGAGAGGGAAAGAGGAATGAAGGATCTACAAAACTCCCAGAAAACAGCAAAATGCCGGTAAGTCGTAACCTATTGATAATTATTTTTAATATAAATAGATTAAATTCTCCAATAAAAACAGAGTGTCTAAAGAGATGTAGAAAACAAAACCCAAATATATGCTGACTACAAAAGGCTTACTTCAACTGTAAGGACACCCATATATTGAAAGTGAAGGAATAAAAAATTTATATGCAAAATAATAAAATTGGTCCCTTTATATTACAACATACATAAAAATGTAATTCAAAATGGATAAAGACTTAAACATAACACCTGTAACTATAAAACTTCCAGAAGAGAACTAGGGAAGAAGCTCTTTGACATTGGTCTTAGCAATGATTTTTTTGGAATTAATATTAAAAGCCAAAGTAACAAAAGCAAAAATAAGAGTGTGACTACATCAAATTAAAAAATGTCAGCACAGTAAAGAAAATAACCAACAAAATAAAAAGGCAATCTTGCCCTGGGAGGGTGGGTCAGTCGATTGGAATGTCATCCAGTACACCAAAAGTTTGCAGGTTTGACTCCTAATCAGGGCACATACCTAGGTTGTGGGTTTGATCCTAGGTCTGGGCACATATGAGGCAACTGATTTCACTTTGATGTCTCTCTCTCTCTCTCTCTCTCTCAAATCTCTTTTTTAAAAAGCAGTTGCTTGGGCATCATCCTGTAATCCAAAGGTCAGAGTTGCTGGTTCAAGTCCTGTCAAGGCACATGCCTGGAATGCAGGTTCAGTAACCAGTCAGGCATGCACAAGAGGCAAACTAATCAATGTTTCTCTCTTACATTGATGTTTCTCATCGTCTCTTTCTCCCTCCCTTCCCCCCTCTAAAAAAAAAAACAATATAATCTTTTTTTTAAAAGGACAATCTATGAATGAGAAAAATATTTCAAAACTGTATATCTGATAAAAGGTTAACATCCAAAATATACAAGGAAAGCACTCATAACTTAATAGGGAAAGAATAAGTAACCCAATCTTAAAAAAATGGGCACAGAATCTAAATACATGTTTTTTCAAAAAAGACTTGTAAATCATCAAGAAGCATATTAAGAGATGCTCAACATCACTAATCGTCAGAGAAGTGAAAATTAAAATCAAAATAAGATATTCAAAATATACGTGTTAGTGAGGCTATAGAGAAATAAGAGAACCCTTGTGCTCTGCTGGTGGGAATGTAAACAGGTAGAGTCAGTATGAAAAACAGTATGGAGTTTCCTCAAAAAAAAAAATTAGAACTATCTTATGATCCAGCAATCACCACTGAATTGATTGTGGCATTTATTTCACAATGTATACATGTATCAAAACATCACATTAGACTCCTTAAATAAATACAATTTGTATTTGTCAAAATAAATAAATTAATTAAAAAATAATATCAAAGTTCAGAAGAAAATTTTCATTTAGAAGACAAAAAAAATTCGCCCATCTCTCCTTTCTGAATACTTCACCAGAGTACTCCATTTTGCTTTCCAGAATTCAAAGCAAATATTTTTTATCTTACCACCAGCCATCTCCTTAACCATCTTGTGCATTTAAAGACATAATTCCCAGAACTTTTATCACCACAGTTCATTGATTAGGAGAGGATGTTAGATATGGCTAGACTGAATTTCAATATAACTAGAGTCAATATGTTGACTAACTGAGAAATATTGGAGGAAGAGTAATCACTATTAATTCTGTATGGTGAGGTTGAAAACAATGTTTTCTGAGCCTGAGAGAGAAGAAAAGGCAAGGAAAGGAAGCAGGCCTATTGTCCACCTGATTCAATAGAATGCAATAGAATAGTGTACTAGAATGACATCTGTCCAAACCCAGGAATGTACCCAATAAATACTAGGATAAGGCTACTTAAGCTTTTTAATGCATTAAGAGTTTTACCCAATTCAAAACCTCCAGGACCTTGCCATGACCAGACACTTCCAGGAAACAACCAGGGTGAATGATCGCATGTCTCTGTAGCGAAGGGGTGGCAGTGCAACGTTCATCATCAGCACGGGCCTGTCTCCATGCCTCAGGGCTTTGTTGCTTATCAATATCCTCAATACCACATCCCTGGATGTTACTTATTGCTTAATGAAAATACAGATTGCTCTGCCTGGCATCTAATAGTTGTTAATATCCTAATAACATTAACGTATGCAATATTGAACTGAATTGTAAAGCTGACAAGAGCCTACGTGCGTGGAAGTGTAATTACAGTGGAAGTTTAATGATAAATCACCACAGTTTCTCTCTGCCTTAATAAACTGTCAGGCACTACCAAATAAAGAAGAAGCAATTAAGGAAAGCAACAGGATCTTGGGCTGAGGGACAGGAGTGATGGAAGAAATAGAACCTCCGCACCCCCGGAATAGCTTACATAAACTGCTGGTACTTAACAGCTGTTGAACTCTGATCGGCAGGAGCAACAGCCTCCTCATTCATCTACCTAGGATATGGCATTTTGATGTCACATAGAAAGGTACAGTATTTTCAATGATGATAAAGTGCCTTAGACATCTGGACAACTGATTAAATTCCACCTTTTTTATTTCTGTGTTCTCCACAGTATCTGCTTAAAGAGGTTATTTGTAAAACACTAATATTTTTTAGTTTTATTCAAAGGCAGAAAATTCTTTATTTCTGAGGTGTTTCAGCTGTGATTGTTACGATGGATAGGCATGGATACAGAGCATCCAGTGAATATAGCACAGATAGGCTCTACGCTGCTGAGCAGGAAACAGCAAGGGATTCAGAGAGTGACAGACCTCAGTTCATATCCCAGCTCTGCAACATAACAGCTGGGCAAGTTTGGACAAGTTCCTTAAACTTCTTTGATCCCATATTCAGATTTGTAAAATGAGGATATTACTTAATAATACCTACTCCATAAGGTTGTTAATGAGAAAAATATAAGATGTATTAAACCTTTGAATTGGTACAATTCTTGACAGCTATGATGCACTTGGTTCATGTTTTTATTAGTAGTCCATTATTATATCATCAGCTGCTGCATATATATGTGTGTATTCCCACCCCACACCCTCAACCCATTTGCTAGACTTTGTTCCTGTAGCCAAGACAAATAATAGAATTACATAGCATCTGGGAAGATAGATTATTATGAATATATTTTTAATTCTATGGTTGGACACATGAGGAAACTCAGTTAATCTGAAATTGTCTATTAAATCATGAATTGGTCAGATATAAGCTAAGCACCAGGCTCTGAAATAGGCATTAAAGTTACAAACTGAGCAGAGTCCCTATTCACCTGAGATTGGCCAATTTACTCTGAAATAGGTGGTAGAGGCAGGTGAGAAATGCACCAGCAGAGGCAAGTTTCTATTGCCACTGAACATCAAGGAGGTATAACTTCTCACTGAGAAGGGCAGACTGAGAAGGTGTTCCAGAGAAGGTGATATTTGCTCTATTGTCCCAGGCTGCATAGGATAGAGACTCTAAGAAAAAAAAATCAGAAAAGAGTATAGACAAATAAATAAATACAACCATGAGCAAATATCATTAGTCATTAAGAAACCACAAATTATAACCTCAACCAGGTCACTACCTTATAATTAAAATAGCTAAAATTTAAAAAATAGACAAAAACAACAATAACAACAAAATAAAACTAAAATCCCAACCACTGGAGAGGATGTGGAGCAACTAGATTTCTCATACATTGCTGGTGGGAATGGAAAATGCCATAGGTACTCTCAAAAAGGGCTTATCATTTTCTTATAAAGCTAAATATCTGCTTAATAAATGCAATCTCACTCCTAGCTTTTTGCTCCCTAAAAAGTTTATGTTTACATAAAAACCTTTCTATAAACATTTATAGTAGGTTTACTATAATCTATTAAAACTGGAAACAATCCAAATGCCCCTCGATGAGTGAGTGGATTAACAAACCATCTCACATCCTTACCATGGACTACTACTCAGCAATCAAAAAGGAAACACTGTTGAAACACATAATAACATGAATGAATCTCAATGCAATATGTCTAGGGAAAGGAGCCAGACCCAATACACTAATAATGTATGGTTCCAATTACATGGCATATTGGAAAAAGGACAACGATGGGGAGAGAAAACAAATTGGCAGTTTCCATGGATTGAAAGGAGGTGCTGACTTTAAAAAGGCAGAAAGAAACTGTGGGGGTGAGGAAACAGTTCTAGATTTTGATTGTCATGATGGTCCCCAGACTACATGTGATTTTAAAAATCCTAAAACTTTACCCTAAAAAGGATGACTCTTACTGTATATTAATTATACTTTTAAAAATTGACTGTGTGCAAAGATCCAGAAATATGATGCAGAGTAGCAAATTCAAGTTTGCCAGTATGACTAGTAAGTACAGGGTATCATATAACCATTACTTAGCTAACTAGTGGGCACACAGGAGAAATTCGATTGCTATATGTAACAGAAATGAATGGAGGGGAATGGCTGTGTTATGAGACTAAAAATATATAGGAACCAGCTCCCACAAAATTATAAAATAATTGACAAAGTCAGCATGCTTCTATTTTGTTCAATGATCTGATGCATATATCTGTCATTGATGTTATTTGGTAAGTACTGTTTGAATGAAAGAAAGATAATAGGCCTGGCTGGTGCAGTTCAGTGGACTGAGCACTGGCCTTCAAACCAAAGGACCACGGATTTGATTCCCATTCAGGGCACATGCCTGGGTTGTAGACCAAGTCGCCAGTAGGAGGAGCATGAGAGGCAACCACGTATTAATGCTTCTCACCCTCTCATTCTCCCTCCCTTCCCCTCTCTCTAAAAGTAAATAAAAATCTTCTTTTAAAAAAGAAAGAAAATATACAAAAATGGGGGGCATTAGGGCCACCTCATGGATTGATAACAATGAGACTGGTTCTCCTTAAATGTATGCAATGTGCAACTGTACAACCAGAACCCTGGAGCATGTGCTGGAAAAATGTTTCTTCATTTTCACTTTCTCTAGATCTTGGGGATACGTTTTCTAAGGAGGACTATGTGTGGCGATAGGAATACAATCAAAGTGTTGAAAATGAGGGCTGTATAAGTCCACTGGTTTTGTGTAATTAGACCACCTTAGTCAAATATTTTTTCAGCAATTTTTTCATACATATGTATGTAGCCAATTTTATGTCTATTATACTCCAGAGTACTGTATTAAAAGATAAAATAAAACAAAATTATTTTCATGGAATAAAATTTCATCTCAAACGTGAGTCATAATAAGATGTCAACAGAATAACTCAGAACATGTAAAAAAATTGTGTATCTGCAGGACGCTATGCACCCAGGTGCTGAGGAAAAGCTGGAATAATGAGAATGAGTTATAAGGAAGTGAAGACATGTATTCCTTCAGAATGAACAGTAGAATTTTTATCATATTTATCATTTCTGGAGCAATAGGGGTTCAAAGAGATTTACTAACCATTATTATTTATTCATCCCAGAATGCCTGTTCTGTAAATATTAGTCTCTTGGAAAAAAATAGCTTTAGAAGATTAGATCAGGAAGAAAGTCTAATTCTAAATAAGAACTGTCATAGTGAAAGGGTGGTTGTCCAACAACTTGAGGTTGTATTTCTTTTCAGAAGAGGGACAAATTGGGAGTTTATTTTTATAATAATAATTCTAGGTAAAGGGCCAGATGGGATTACAATGAGGGAACAGAGCCAGAACCAGGAAATGAGGTGTCAGGAGAACAAAGGACAAGTAGAGAAAAGTTTAGAGAAGTTACTCTGTGCTCCCAACGAGAAGCTGCACATTGGGGTTTTATCACAACTGAGTCTTTTGAGATTCATCCATCACTAGACAGTACTAAGCACACTGTCTTTAAAGGAAATCTTTGTTCTAATTCCCCCCTGACAGGAAAAAGCTTCTGGGTTCACTCAACCCTATCTTTATCCTTTACAAAGGAAAACTATAGAGGGAATGGCTCTACTCCCAGGGGCCTCACCAGCTCTTATTTAACTAGCTCTGTCTAACCAGACAAGCGCGTAGACTCCCTCCATTCACCTGCTGCAGCCCTTGCACGACAAGAAAGCCTACTTAGATGTTTTTATTTCCTTTCTTTTGGGGTTCCTCAAAGTTGAGGGGCCCCAGGGAGGAATCCTTTATAAGTAGGTCACCTAAGTGATTGGTAAAAGAGCCATTCCACAAGATACAGTGGTTATTACTTGTTTTCCTTAACGCCGCATTAGTGGAGAATACCTGACCCAGATTCAAATCATCAGAAGATGAAACTCCCAATTCAATGTTAAAGCACAAAAATGGTGACATTTCTCACACTAAAGTTAATTGCGAAGAGCCTGTTATATCCATTTTATCTGAATAATGCAGACAAGCCCTTGCTTCAAAGCAGGACTGCACCTACCTCATTTTAGAGAAATGAGCATTTATTTAATTATAAGGAGTTCCAGTAAAGTATATTGATTCTCAGTATTCAATAACTACTATCCATTTTTTACAATATTCTGTAGTTGGATCTTTATTATTTATTTCCAATCTTGTGTTTATGCTCTGGATTATAATTTTATATACACTGCCAACCTTCAGAAATTTTCCCAGGGAATATTGCTCCGCTTCACACTGCAATGATCACCTCCCACTGTAATGATTGCGCCATTTTCGTCACATACACATCAGGTAAGTTCCTGGATTACAAGCAACAGAAACTGATTCAGGGTAATTTAAATAGAAAAGCATTTATTGGAAGTGTGGTGGGCTCACAGAATCTGCAGGAGAATAGAAAGTCAGATTTAGGAAACAGATTAAAAGTAAAGACAAGAAGCAAGAAGCAAAAAAAATTCTGTTTAGAAGAAATGTTCAGCTGAGATGTGGCCTTATTTACCACACAAAACTGGACATCATGAGAGCTGTTAATGCATCTTCAACCTCTCACTCTCTTGAATTGGCTGCCCCAGATTAAAACTCCAAGACCAAAACATCTCATTGGCCTAGCGTAGGTTGTGTCCTGGTGTATTCAGACACAATTCCTCACTGATTGCTCACACAAACCCTTTCTACAAGTCAGTTACCACTGGAACATCTTCCTTTAGAAGGCTTCTTGACAATGCTGCAACTCCAAAGAGGGAAGAAAGAACCTTTATATAGTTACATATCATGAAGCAGTAACTCAAATACCAATAGAGGTACATATGGTAATAACAACAGAAAAATAAAAGCCGACCATTAGTGTCTCAACTTTGTTCTTAGCATTAATTTCAACCAAAGTTTGCTCACATTTGGTTACATCGCAAATTCCTAGGGCACTCCCCAGAACCAACAAAGGGATTTTTGCCCCTGTGTTATTTCTTGATCACAGGGAGAAGTCAGGGGCCAAGGGACAGGTGGCATTCCTCAGTCAGCTGAGTTCCTGAGAGAAGAGAGGGAGGCAGGGCATGCAAGATCTGTCACTGGCTGGTGGTGGCTTAGTCATCCCAAGACTTCTTGTTACTTTCTGGAAAGAATGGGGAATTTCAGAAACTACAAAGCTCCTCTCATCTTTGATTTGGCCCACAACTCACAACAGCTGTAAAAGTTGAAACTTGCAGGGGGAAAGGAAAAAAAAAATAAGGTTAATACTGGTTATAATGTGGTTTTGCTAGAGTGTATTGTTTTCAGAAGAGGGAAAAACCACTATATACGAATATGCAGAGAGTAAAAAATGAGAAAAACATGTTAGTTTTATTTCAAGCTAAAGAGATTGGGTCCACAGTCCCAATTACATGTATGCTTCTAGGGGTAGAATAAATAACTACTTGTCTTTGAAATTCTCTAGGACATATTTTAGCTTACATCTCCGAAAACAATCACTGTTTTTAGTTACTTTAGCCCTCTGGGTTTGAATAATGGAGGAGTAGGAGACACTAAATGTTAAAGGCTAATGAAACAAAATTATTTTTTTAAATGAGTGACTAATTATCACTGTATGCTACTGATTCAGAAGTAAAGTGAAAGATATTTCTCCCTGAACTTATTTTCTTTTATTTATTCCCTCCTGCAAAGAGAACTTTTTTTGCAAACAATTCAAATGCCTCTCTTTTCTCTGGAGATTCGAACTGGGAAATGTTAATTTTATTTTACTTTTTCAAAGGCAGTGGATTAGGAAACAGGAGTTTTATCTCCATATAGAAACTCCTATATTTTCCAGGAGTTACTATATGGGGATACAGTAACTCCCCATATTTTTCATGATTTTGTTATCAATTACTGGGGAGTGTTCACATCACTTTTGATAACAAACGCCAGCAGGAAGGTAGTTGTTTTAATTATTTAGGATGGTAGTTCTCAGCCCCTGATGTGTATTGGAATCACCTGGAGCACTTAAACAAAATAGATGTCTGGGCCTTATTCCAGACCAACTAAATCATAAACTCCAGACATGGAGTCCAGTCCCTGGTATTTTGTTTTGAAACTTTCAGTAGAATTTAATGGGAAACTGAGCTGAAATTTCCTTCTCCCAGAGAGCTGCCACTTCTTTGTTGCTGAGGATAGGAATCTGTACAAGAATTTCTATCGGGGCACAAAGAAGGAATTAGAGCTAAATTCCTCCTGCCTCTCCTGCTCGTGGTAGGTGGATGCCATGTCCTTTAAACAGAGGACTCGACTTCGCCGACCTAGCATGTGACCCAGACAGCTACGGAAGTAACAACAGGAACAGTGTCCTTACCAAGCCCCACACCTCCAGTTCCCGTTCTCCAAAGTTACTTTTTTGACCCAGAGGTGACCCCTTAAACTTATCGCTTAAATTCAGTATTTCAGACTCTCAGAGATACTGGCTCTCACTGCATTGCTTGCTATAAATTATATCATTCATCAGAGAATACAGGAATCCCAAGGTATGTGCTCTTGCCAATTTCTGGAAACATTTTTAAAGTACTTTTGAGATTCTAAGGGTGAGTTCCCCACTGGTATTCACTTGATGGGTAGCGAAAACTCCGTTAAAAGGAGGGCAGAGCAGGTTGACACGGAGCCCAGCTGGGGCCCGACTCCCACAGCACAGAGCCGTGGCTCTGTAATCTGACATTCTGTTTCAGTACATCTGAGGTGAAACCTAAGATCGGCATTTTTTAAATAGGAACCTCAAAAGATTCTGCAACAGCTGGTCTGCAGACCACCCAGAGAAACATGTCCATAGGCTGTTATATGAAAAGCTTTCAGAGGAACTAGGAATATTTAAGTGGGGAAAGCTAAGCTGTCTTCAAATGTTTAAAGGGTTTTCCTGTCTAAAAAAAAAACAAAAATTAAATAGATTTTTTAAGTCCTCTTCTTTGAGACCCCAAGAGATTGAAAAAGGAAACATGGGTTGAAAATATAGAAAATTTTATTTGGCCTTAATTTAGAGAAGAATTTCATAGCAATCAAATTAAACTGCCTACAAAAGTGATATTTCTAGATTCATCCTAGAATGATTGCCAGTTAACACAAATACTATCAAAGGGATTCAAGCTTGTGGTGGGTAGAGGCCATGTGCTTTAAAACATGCATTTATTCAGAATAATAAAGGTCTAGATCATAAGCTTTACAGCAAGGTATTTGTGCACCACATTAACTAACTTGCTTTCCTAAACCAACTCATTACTCCTTAAATATCTTATATGAAAGAATCCTGCAATTAGCTTTTGGGTTAAAAAGCTTGAACCTAAATGGTAAATGGGGGTACCAAAATAAAATGTTGATCAACCATTTATAATTTTATAGTTATAAATCTAAGTTTTAATTTATTTTTATTTTTATTATTAATTTATAGTTATAAACCATCTAAGTCAGCACAATCCAATGTAGGGATTGTTAGATGATAGATAGATTGGATGATAGATAGATAGATAGATAGATAGATAGATATAAAGATGATAGAGTGAAAATGGAAGCTAGAAGGAAAGAGACTGTCCTGTGATGCATGTTACACATGCACAGTCAGGGACTTGGGCAGTGGCCCATCCCATCAATCAGTTCTCAAAGTCTGTGTGTACTGTCTGCATTCAGATGCACTCACATGCAGCTCAGGAGAGCACAGAGAAAAGAGAGATTTGTTCATGACTAAGCACTCTTCACTTCATCTCTCTCACAGTACAGCTTTGAAACCTGCAAAGAATATGCATGGAGTGGCTATTTGAAGACTCTGAAAATAAAATAGTGGCAAGTGGATTGGAGAAGAAAATCAGAGTTCAAAGTACCATCAGAGAGTGAGTTCACCAATCTTATTTCCCTCTAGACTCTAAATTCTATGGCCTGAATTCAACATGGCCCAAGAACTTAACAAGGTCCTTGGCACAAACAGAAATAGAGGAGAAGTACTTTACATCTGGCTCAAGGAGTGCTAAGAAGGTTGCCTAATGCTCAGAGTAAGCATGGAAGTCCCATTTTAGTTCTTTTTTTCTTTGCCACCCTTCCAGTGCCTCAGCCCCCAGTGATCCAAGAGTAGTGGTTGTGATGCCAACAGATACCCAGTAGGAGTTCATAAAGTTGAGGGAAGAACATGTTCCCTTCACATAAAGAAGCTGTGGTTTCAAAATGAGGGGAGGAACCTCAGTTACTGTACCTACACTCTCCTTTACTGCTTCCCCTTTCCCTTTGTCCTGCCCCCACTCCTCGATCACAATGTGAATACAGCCAAGGAGTGAACAGCAGAGCAGATCTGTTGTAGCCTCAGTTTTCAGACCAAAGGACTGAATAATGGGAGCCTGAAAGAAACAGAAAGTACCAAGGTGATAGCAGAGAGGGAAGAGCTTAAGAAAACACCTCCTTTTATTTGCCCATGAACTCCCCTGCTCACCCGAGCTGCATGCGAGTGGAACCGAATCTAAACAGTACACACACGCTTTGAGAACTGAATGATGGGATAGGCCACTGCCCCAGTTCGTGACTGGTTGCATGTTTGACATGTGGGACAGATCTGAATAGCACAGGAAAGGACTTGAAAACCAAACAGACAGTGAGACCAAAGGAGTCTGGTCAAAACTTGCAACTTCTTAAAGAAGACCCTTTAACATTTCATATAATACTGATTTGGTGATGACAAACTCCATTAGTTTTTTCTTGTCTGGGAAGCTCTTTATCTGCCCTTCCACTCTAAATGATAGCTTTGCTGGGAAGAGTAATCTGGGTTGTAGGTCCTTGCTTTTCATCTCTTAGAATATTTCTTGCTGAGGAAGTAGGGTGGGGCTAGGTGAAGTGGGACAAAGGAGGAAGTTTTGGGACAATTGTAATAGCGTAAATAATAAAATATAACTTAAAAAAAAAGAAAAAGAAACTTGTGGCTTAAACCAATCAGGCTGATTGTTGCTAAAGCAAAAAGATTAGCACACTTTGTAGGGTTTCACCTAGACCCAGAGACACAATATCATATTCAAAATGTCCACAATGCAACTTAAAATTACTCAGTACATATAGAACCTGGGAAATCTCAACTTGCGTAGAAAAAGACAGTCTGAGATGGCATCGATATTGGAATTCTCAGACAAAAACTTTCAAGTAGCTATAAATTCTAAAAAAAAAAAAAGGTGACAGAAATGCCCTTGAAACAAATGGAAGGATGGAACAAATGGAAAACCTCAGAAAAGGAATAGAGGATATAAAGAAGAACTAAATGGAAACTTAAGAACTGAAATACATAGTAACCAAGATTAAAATGCCATGGAATGGTCTCAACAGAAGTGACATGGCAAAAGGAAGATGGCAGAGGAAAACAAACTTGAAGATCAACAGATAACTATTGTTCAAACTGAACAGAAACACAAAAAAATAAATAAATAAAGAGACTAGAAAACATGAAAAAATAAACAGAATATCAAGTAAATGTGGACCAACAACCAAAAGTTCTAATGTTGGAATCATTGGGGGACCAGAAAGAGTGGAGTTGGAAAAAAAATGGTGAAAGACAGCCTGCGCCCTGGGCCAAGTATTGGGATGATAGAGAGAGAAAAGCAATGGGGAAAGCCTGGCCCTATGGAACTGCAGCTGATTTAGAGTTAAGTGTGTCTCCTGCCACTTCAGTCCCCATTGTTGCCATGGGATTGCCTGGATGCTGGTGCGGAAGGGGACAAAATTGTGGGTAAAGGGGTTTGGGCTTATCACTCTTTCTGAATTATAAATTATAAATTCAGGCCAGGCTTCTCCCAGAGATTTCTCTACTTCTAGTGTACCACAGTACTCACGTCCAGGTTTGTAGCAGTGTTAGGTTCAGAGAGAGAAAAAAGAACTCACTGCTGGTTTGGTAAGTTCTGAAAGTCTGATTGTCATCTCCAATCCGTTTCTACTGCAGTTCTACCCTGAAACAATGTGGAAGGGAAGGTAGGGAAAGGATGCCGCTCCCGGCACACTCGAAAATCCGAGTATAACTTTTGACTCCCCCAAAACTTAACTACGGTTGGCCCTACATTTCCACAGATTTCATCCACAGGTGGCACTTTAGTGGAAACAGTATTTTTGATCCATGGCTGAGAATGTGAAAATACAGTTTTCAAATTGCAACTGTTTGCATCTTTAGATATGAAATCCACAGACAAGAAGAGACAGTGTAGTCATTTTTTAAAAATCCACATATAAGTGTCCCCAAGCAGTTCAAACCTATGTTGTTCAAGGGTCAAGTGTATTTATTTTACAGAGCCTACAAATAGTTGCTCCCTACATTCTATCCAGGTTTTATAGCTGATTTTAACTGGAGAGACAAAAAGGGCCTACTCCACATTATCCAGAACAAGAACTTCATCCTTTTAAAATAATTTTCAGTCAATCAAAAATATGAAAAACATTTTCTGAGAAAATTGAAAAATATTGCAAAAAGTTTTTTCTTGAATCTTTAGGTAATATCATTGCAGATGAATGCTAAATATATCACTTCTGATTTTCTGCTTATAGTAGTAAGCCTAATTTTTAAATTATATTTCTAGTCACTTTCACATCTCACTACTAATGTGCATGGAAGAAGTACAAGGATATTTTAATTTGTCCAAGAAAATGATTTTTAGAAACTAAAATTATTTGTTCTTAAATATATAGAGTTTCCACATTTAAATAGTCACAATTTTGGACTGTCCATGCCACTGAATACCAACATTACTACAAATAATGGGAAAGTAAAGTGGCTATATACATATTAAATATAGATAGATGTACAATCTTACTATAACATTTTATTTCACATATTCTTTATCATATTATTTATTCAGCAAATATTTATTGAGTGTGCATCTAGTTCTAGCTTTGACAGTATGGCAATAAATCAATTGAGTAAGGTCCTATTATCTTCATCTTATTAGTTAGGATTTGAATAAAATGTCATAGGCATGCTGACAAGCACGACTGTTCTGTATTGTTGTTGTGACTATGTAGATTTTCTTCTTAATTATTTTGGAGGTGAAATTTGCCTTTGGTGATCCTCACAGCAGGATGGAGACAGGACAGACCACAATTCTTTCCAAATATACTTTCCATGGAGAAGTTTGGGGCCATTATAAAATTCATATTCAACTGAGTGATATTAAACATAGCAGTATGGTTAGGTATGAATATTCCTACACATTAGGAAAGAATTAGGGAATCAAGAATGAAGATGGTTCATCAAAGACCAAGGGTAAGATCACCCACACCCTTGTATTTCTATTAGTATGTACAAATGCAAAAGTTGGACAGTGAAGGAGACTGATAGAATAAAAATTAATTTGTTTGGAATATGGTTCTTGAGGAGAGTTTTGTACCTTGGTGTGCTAGAAAGACAAACAGATGGATCCTAAAACAAATTAAGCCTGAAACATCCCTGAAGACACTGTGAGAAGGCGGAGTTCTTTAGAGAAAGCAATAATGCTGGTAAGAAGAAAAGGCAACAGGAGAAGAGGAAGGCCAAATCTGAGATGGATAGGCTCCATAAAAAAAGTCATAGGCAGGAGTCCACAGGAACTGAGCAGGACTGTTGAGGACAGGACATTGTGGCCATCAATCATTCACAGGCTCAACAGGCGCAGGACCCCACTCAAAGGCAGGGCAGCACATAACACACACATACATGCTAATTGAGCATGCACTCAGTGTGAAATTCTTGCCTTGAAATATTTTGCAAATTTCCTATATTTGGGCCAATATGCCAGCTTTACAAAAGGAATAAAAACCCCAGGTTAAGTTTGGTCTTTTTAAATTTAATTTGTGCTGTCCTAGCTAAAGTTAGTAATTATATCTTTAATTTTCTTAAAGCAACTTTTAACTTTAAAGGGTTAAATGACTTGATTAGCACAATTTAGCTGTTCCCAAGTGGTTTATTGAAGATCACTATTAACAACCTTAGGCCTGAAAAAAATGAAGCTAAATCCTCAATGAAAAAAGTTTCATTTACTCATTTATGCATGCTTGGTTTAGTAGCAAGAGAAGAACATTTGCTACAAATTCATTAACTCAAGAACTTGGAGAATTGCTGTGTGGTTAGTATTTTGTATTTCAACTCTGTGATAGAAGTCATCATATTTATATGTTAGATCCTAGGCTGCTTTTTCATTATTACCTTTTTTTTTCTCTTTCCTCCTTCACCCTCTCCTCCATTCTTTCCTTCCATCAAACCTGCTTTCTGATCTTTTCTACCTTGGCACCTCTGGTCAATTATCAACTACTCAAAATGTTGTCATCTGGGACGGAGAATGTGACTATGCCATTACTTCTTTAATATATCCAGGTATGGCTTACAGAAAAATAGAACAAAGTTGATGACAATTCTAACATCACTATCACATGGAATGTGCACCAGGTGTTAGACTGGAGGGGTCAAACTGGACCTTGGTTCAGCAACCTGAAGTTCTAAGAAAGAATTTAGAGCCAAGAATCAAATCCTAGGAGACAGTTTATTTAGAAAATCACAGAGGTAGGAGGAGCGGGCTCAGGAAACAAGTTACAAAAGCAAAAGAAGGGTCCTTGGAGCTTAGGAGAAAGGAAGGTAAAGGTAATGTACCTGGGTGGAAAAGTAGGCAGAGGAGTGGCCATTCTCACAGAAGGGAGAGCTTGCTGGGTCCTCTGTCCTAAGGGCTTTTAAATGTGAAAATTTTAGGAAAGGTTCCAGGGGACGATCTCAATAGCATATCCATCAGCTTTCCAGGTACATCCTTTCAGCCTGTCTCCTCTAATTGGCCAGCACCAGGGCAGGGAGTCATTAGTCAGTACAGTTGGTCCTGAGGCCACTGTGGCATCACTTGTCTGTCTGTGCTGCTTTTCTGGGCCTAGACCTCAAACAGAACTGAGGCCTAGATGTATTTGATGTAGATCAGAACATTGTTGTCCTGAGGGTTTAATATTTAAGGGCTATTATCTGGCCTCCCTGTTCCTTCTCTATTTTAGAGCATCTAACCCACATGGCTAATATAATGCCAAGGGAGGAAAGGTCAGGTAGGGTACAAACCACATGACTGGCATATGAAAGGCCAGAGGATCTACATCACGTCATTAGCAATACAAAAGCTCAGGGTGTCTAAACCACATAAGAAGTGATATGCTAGAGGACGACAGGTTACCCTGGGGGCAAGGTTCTTGTTTTCCCAGTTTTGTCCATTGCTAGGCATCGGGGGCTTTCCACCCTGGTGACCTTCTGTACCCGGCCCATCTCCTTGCTCTGTTCCTGTCTGTTTAACTGCCTACCACACTTATATGCGTCCAAGAATGCAAATAATCTTTGCTTACCAGAAACACATTTAATTAATTAAAGCTAGTGGAAACTACAAAAAGTTCACTGAATTCCAGAAATCACATAACCTCTGAGTTTGTTTTGAGGCATTTTCCCCTAACATTGGTTAAGTAGCTATCATTTTTAACATTTGCATTCCTCCCACCCCCCCAAGGGAGGAGAGTACTATTGTAATTACACTATATTCTTCTGAGGTTCCATAACGAGCTATTATTTTGCTAATGGAATATTCAAGTAGTCTGTAGCAATTTATCAAATAGTCCCAAGTTCCATTTTCTCAGTGTGAATCTTTTTGTTCGCAGGTAAATTGATGTGTGGGGGGTTATCGAGGCTTTTTTGTAATTCAAATGATCCATTCCACCTCCCTTTACAAAAAATATATGTAATCTTAGAAGAGTTTTTAGAAATGTTTAGAATTAAAATTGTATAGACATTGTGCAAGTAGTAATTTCTGCATTTTCATTTGTTTTATATTTTTGCATTTTGATGCCTAATTTTGAAAATGCACCTAAGTGGAGGATGGGGAGAAGGCAAAATGTAATTCAACTTTTTTCACACTACAGTCTGTTCTTTTGTCAGCTTCAACTACTACCAGGAGAGCACTATCGTAAATGAGAGATCGAGCAACAGAAAACCATCTTAGCTCAAGCTCTCCCGTTTTCCTTCACTTTAAAATACAGTAATATAATCTAGTATAGCTCTAATTGAAATGGATGCCACTTTTTGGCACAGAACTCTTAAAGGTAAAATGGTATCAATGAATATATAACAGCCCTTGAGCAGAAAACTGGGCAAATAAACCCATGTTGGAAGGAAGGTTTTAAACTATTAAACAAACAAATACAAATTATTTATAAAATTTACTAAGCAACTAACTGGAGGGTTCCAGTTCCTGCCAAGATTGGGAAATGGCTTATACTCCTGGCTCAAATCAGCCTTAAAGTTTGTTGGGTAATATTGTCATTACAGGAAAACATTTTTGAGAAGCTAACCAAAATAATGAACAAGAGGCCCTGAGAAGGCTGAGGCATGTCTGGAATTGCTGTGTGGCAAGGGGTAGAAAGTCACACCCTGCTATGGAAAAGCTCCAAAAATGACCTTGAGGAGATACACTGGAGAAAATCCTTCCAAATTTTGCCCTTACCTTTTTTATGCATTGTCTTTGGACAGGCCTCACCTTCCCATTGACCAGAAATCTGCTACAGCAGCTCAGATTGCTGAAGAGGTCTCCCTAAGATAATAATGAGGCAGTACAGAAGTCCTGTCTGAGTGATGGATTGTTAAAAAAGGTTAAGACTGTCCAGCTGCCCTCGGGGCATTCACTCTTCTCCTTCCAACCCTCAATATTCATTAGCTGATGGATATCAACCTAGGGAGGCTGTCTCCTCCCATTGCTGTGTTACCATTAAAAATGAGACATAAATCATTGACCAGATGAAACTCCTGTGAGAGTGACAGTTAACAGTCTGGAATCCACAAAGCTTCTGCATGTGCCTGGAACTATCTGCCCAAGGACTTAACCCGTCCTCTATTTATAATTTACCAGATTTTACATAGACTGAAGCCTGGCCTTTGGCCCTTGTCCAGACACATTTCCAGAAATTCAAGACCGTCTTTCTATTCAGAGAACCTGCTGAAATAGAGTAGCTGATGCACCAGGAAAGCATGAACACACCAAAATAACCAGATGGAAGGCCTACAAAAACCTAAAAGAAAGCATGAACTCTACAATGTATACCAACTTAAGCAAAAAATATTATAACTGATGGATTAAGAATTAAAATAGTATGATAGATATAGAGATATTAGGAGATATTGGCCATATAAAAGAAGAATTAAAAGCCACAACAAAATTCTAAATACTATGTATAAAAAACTTAGAAATTTTTCTCAGAGTTAAAAATGGTAAGATCTTAGATTTGGAAGACCCACTGAGTGCCCAATAAGATTGACATTAAAAAACTCACACCTAGAAAGTATAATTAAATTTAAAAATATCAAAGATAAAAAATTCTGAATGCTGCTGATGAGAAAGCAAAGGAAGGAACAAATACCCCCATAAAAAACCATTTTAGAGAATAAAGTCAAATTAGAAAAAAATAAATCCAGAAGCTGAAGGATAAGATATGGTAAGAAAAATAATCAAATAGTGTAGCAATATTGACAGTAGCAAAAAGAGCACCAGCTGTTAAACTGGTGGAGTCAGACCAGACCTCAGTTGTGCCACCTCAGTACTTGAGTTCTGGCTAAGAATGAATTCAGAGTCAAGACTCAGGCTATAAGGAAATGTTTATTGAGAAAGTCACAGAGGTAGAAGTGAACTGTAGAAGAAATGCACTCAAGAAACAAGGTACAAAGGCAAAAGGAGGGCCCCTGGAGTCCTGGAGAAAGACAGGCAAGGAAAACATGCCTGGGAAAGGGAATGGAATAAAGGCACAAGTGTGCTCCCTGGAGAGAACCTCACTGGGTCCTCGGTCTTAAAGGTATTTATCTGGAGGTCTCAGGGAGGGATCCCAGTAGAATATTCAGCTTCCCAGGTGTGTCTCCTCAGGGTCATGGTCTTCACTGATTGGTTGGTGCCAAGGCAGGGGGTCATTAGTCAGTGCCGCTGGTCCTAATGTTGGCTATGGCATCACTTGTCTGGATTTGCAGCTTTTCTAGGCCTGGAGCTGAAACACAGCTGAGACCTAGATGTTATCCCTGGGGGTTCATACTTATGAGAGCAGTCGTGCAAGGGTCTGCATGGGAGTCAAATGAGGCCACTCTTTGGCTCCTTCCTTCTCTAATGGGATCTATCACATGACTAGTGACATGCCAGGGGATCAAAGGTCAGGAGAGTGTCTGAACTGCATGACCAGTGATATGGAAGATCAAGGAGTCTAATCCACTTGACTAGCAATATGAAAGGATGAAAGGTCGGGGTTATAAATTGCATGACCAGTGATATGCTGGGGGAGGAAAGTTTACCCTGGAGGCAAGGTTCTTGTTTTCCCAGTTTTGCCCAATGCTAGGCACCCGAAGCATTGGGCACCTTTCTGCCCTGGTGACCTTCTGTCCCTGACCCATTGTCTTTGCTCTGATGTCTAACTGCCTTCAGTAACTGCCCACAGTCACTGTTACTGTGGACAAACACTAAGGAGGGTTGTGTGTGTATGTGAGGGGTGGGGGGAAGAAAGAGGGAAAGAAAGAGAGAGAGAGAATCTAGAGCAAATGGAGTAAATATATAATAACTCGGAACTAAAATCAACATGATTCAGTTTAATGAGGTAGGGAACCTGAGGAATAAGATTGAATTAATATATTTGTCTTGTCAGGGAAAATGTCCTTCGGAGAAAGTTACATTTATTGTGCTATTAGAAGAAAAATATATAGAATATATTTGAAACATTTATATGTACATTTATTTGTGTGTATCTGTGTGTATAATGATGCAAGTTAAAAAATTTGTTATAAGAAAATAATCATGTCCCTGGCTGGTGTGGCTCAGTGGATTGAGCTCTGGACTGCGAACCCAAGGGCACATGCCTGGGTTGCTGGCCAGGTCCCCGAAAAGGGGTGCTCAAGAGGCAACCATACATTGTTGTTTCCCTCTCTCCCTTCCTTCCCTTCTCTAAAAAAATTAATAAAATAAAATAAAATAAAATAAAGAAAAGAAAATCATGATTATGGGTCTTTGAGGAAGGACACTGCCATAATAATAAAAAATAAATGCCATGTATAAATTTTAACAGCAGAACAAATTACAATTTTCAAATAGAAAGCACAAATGGGAAAAAAGGAAAAAATTGTCAAGTTCACATGAAAAATAAGTGCCAATATAACAGTAGTTAAATTTATCTATTAATTATATTACCTATAAAAGTAAGTTGAACATATGAGTTAAAAAGGTGTAGATGCTAATGACATATTTTTTAAAAAGATCCAACAATATGTTGCCTATAAGAAAAAAAGTAAGATGTATCAAGCAAATGTGAGCCAAAAGAGAACTGACATAATAATCTTATTACCTGACAAATATAATTTAATGCCAAGAAGGATGTTATCTACTGATAAAAGAAACACTAGCTAGAGAAGATATATTTACCATAAGCCATGTTTATTCATTTACATATCATCTGTCTATGGCTGCTTCCTTATAACATTGGCAGAGCTGAGTAGTTTGACACATCAAATGACGTACAAAACATAAAGTATTCACTATCTGGCCTTTTACAGAAAGAAAAAATTTCTAACTCAGTCCTAGAGGAGAAAAATATGACTGAGTCATAGAAGGAGAGAATAGAGCAAAAATAATATATGAAGACTGCCAGAGTACTACTAATGATATGCAAGGTCAGTGGCTCTCAACTACATCACCAGCAATGTGCTGGGGGAGAAGAGATTACCCAGGGGTGAGGTTCTTCTTTCCCAGTTCTGTCTGATGCTAGGCGCTCAATGCTAGATAGGATATTTTAGAAAGCTATTGTGTCTGTATTTCATATGTTTAAGAAGGTAGAGGAGAGACTGAACTTAAGTAAAAACACACAAGATATTTTTTAAAAATTTAAATTGAACTTGTACTGATAACAACTAAAATATTTGAGATGAGAAATTCACCAGATGGGATTCATTCATGACTGGTTCGAATTGCAGAAGAAAAGATTCGTAAAATTAAAGACATATCAATGGGAACCACCTACAATAAAGGAGAGATAAGAAAAATTAAAGGCTGAAAATTTTGGACACAATATCATGTGAGCTCTGGAACAAATATATGCATGGGGTCCCTGAAAGAAAGGAAATAAGATAGAATATTTGAAAAATAACAGTCTTTCTGAATGTGGGAAGAATTTCATAATTCCAAGAATTTCAATAAACCTCAGTGCAAGTGACATGAAGAAGGCTTTACAAAGTTACATCACAAATTGCTTAAAATCAGTGAAAATCTTAAAGCAAAAAGAGGTGGGGAAAAATTTGATATAAAAGAGCAAAGATAAATATGACAGCATATTTCTCATGGAATTAATGCAAACTAGAAGTATTAAATGAAAAACTCTCAATCTAAAATATTTACCTGTTAACAATATATTTCCAGCACAAAGATTAAATAAAGTCTTTCCAAACATACAAAACCTGAAAGTAATGAAGAGCAATGGAAATGTTAATTATATATTTATATAAAGCTTTCTAAGAAAATAATTTAAATATCTTTAAATGAGAATCTTCCCCTTAAAGAAAAATTACTTACAATTAATGATGTGGTTTGTATATCCAAGCAAATTATATAATAACAATAGCGCAAAGGCCGGGAGGGTGGAAATGAAAAATATATCATTTTGAGGTTGTAATAGTACATGACTTTGTATATTATCACTTAAAGTTAAATTGTGATATGTTAAATACATGTAATTTATATTCTAAAGTAAGCACTAAAATAACACAATAAAGAGTCATAGCTAATGTACCAACAAAAAATAATATGGAGTCATTGAAAAGTACTCAAATAAGAAGGCAGAAAAGAGAAAAAAGGAACAAAGAGGAGATGGGACAAACGGAAAACGAATGCCAGCATCATCAATAATCACATTAAATCTAAATGGCCGAAAAGCCCGTGAAAAGGGAGGCATTGCGTGATTAGCTTTTTAAAAAGCAAGTTATAACTATAAGCTGCCTGAAAGGTATCTATTGTATACCTATTAAGAAATAAGTTTAAAAGCAAAAAGATGGGGGAAAGGCAATATATGAAATATAGAAAAATAAGTGGTCAGTATATGAAAATGCATTTTTCTTTTATACATGAAGAAAATCTTTGGCTAGAAATGGACTCCTTCATCTAGGTTGCCCCTCTGTTCTGCGTAAACTGGTGACCAGGTATTAGTTGAGAGGATACAGTGCCTACTGACATGTTTTTCTTGGCCTATTGAGTATTAGCAGAAAATGTGAATTTGTTGATGGCATTAAAAATATGGAAATTTCACATAAAAATTCATATTTCTGGCTTTTCTCAAAAGGTTGAATAGCTGGCAGCTCTGGAATAGCATTCTCACATAGCAATACAGAACCAGAATTGAGTGGCAACTTCCCTGCCTTTTGTCGGAACCTGCAGTCTTCAGTTCACCACAGCACTTACCTACACGACTTCCCTCTTTGTCTTACCTGCCCTGACTTGAGGTGGCAATTGAGATCGTGAGGTCTAATGTCACCTGAATGGTTTCTAGACTTTTGTGTTATTGAAGATAATTGTGAAACTATTCTGGCTTTTGTTATTTGCCTTATTGTGAATTTTTTTAAATGTTTCACCTGGATAGAATTAAGATTACTTTAAAAAGTTGAAACTACAAATATATGGAAAAGAAAACAAAAGTATATGAACATATGTGGCAGGTGGGGGGTGGGTAGGGCAGGGGAGAGTAATGCGGGAAAATGGGGACAACTATAACTGAACAACAATAAAAAAAAGCATATGAACATATGTCAAATTGTTTTTTCTCCATTTACTTGTCTGGTAGGTAATTTGTTCTGCATGCCAAAATATTTAGCTTAGAAAGTTTGGTTTCCATTATAATTTATTTGTTACTTTCATTTATTATACCACCAATGAAGTATACCTTAAATATTTTTGTCTGACTTTTATACTTACCACTTTTCTCTCATTATTTCCACATGCTTATATTTTTCTTCTGCGTCCTAAGACAAATACTCGTTTTTATATTTTATTGAAAGCTCCATTTTTATAATGCTGATACAGTCTTTCTTAATTAATAATTTTAATTTTGTGATTAAATTTTCATTTTTTAATATATTAATAATATTTATTGAGCACTTAACAATATGCCATTCATCATTTAAAGATGTTGAATGTATTGTCTCAATGAACTTTCACCAGAAAACCTATGAAGAATGTAATATTATTATCCATCTAAAGATGGAAATAAGGGCTTCAGAGATGAAGTAATTTTTCCAAGGTAAAATAGTGGAAATGGGATATATAATTAAACACTTTTTAATCCAAAACTCATGTTCTTGTTCAACAAGCTGCATAGCAAGCTTCTTTACCTCTGATATATTTGGTTGGCCCAAAAGGCCATAATTTTTTCCTATAAATAGACATTTTTCATTTTCACCAATAACTATTGATTGGATATTTTGAGTCTCACTTGCTCTTTCCCACATGATATAATGATTGCTCTCAACTAATGTCTCGATTTGATTGCTGTTAACTTCAGCTGGTCTACCTGACCACAGAGCGTTGTCCAATGAGGAATCTTTAGTACAAAACTTCACAAACCACTTTTGACAGAGTCACAGGACCTTCTCCATACACTGCACAAAAATTTTTCTGCATTTCAGTTGCATTTTTACCTTTCTGGAAATAATAAAGCATAGTATGCTGAAAATGTTCCATCTTCAATATTAAAATGGCTGCACAAAAATTCACAAATTTTGATAAGCTTTCTTAAAATGCATACTAATATGACAGCTGTCACAATACAATCTAACAAAATTGTTTCCAGAGAAGTTAAAGACAAGTTAAAGACAAGTAAGTGCTGCTAGAGCCATCTTAAGAAAAAAACAAACATTTTTCCAACCCAATATTTAGCTTACTCCTCATGCAATTCAATTATTGTTTTTATATTTGATTATATTTCTTTTAAAAAATTCAGTTTTGATAAGAACACAATAAACTAAACTTACCATCTTAACCATTTTAAGTGTACAGTTTAGTAGTGTTAAGTACATATGTTGTGTAACCAACTGAAGCTCATCTTGTAAAACTGAACCCTCACACCCAGTGAGCAGCTCCCCATTTTCTCCTACCCCAGCCCTTGTTAACAACTGTTCTAACTTCTGTCTCCCCAATTCATTCCTGATTTCAATCTGCTTCAATAATAGTAATTTATAATCTTCTTGTTCTATAGGAACCTTGTTGTTCTAAATTTTTAGAGCATAAATACAGAAATATACAAATTTTTATACTTTTATTAGAAAATTTTCAAAATATGCTCCTCCTCTGGTGCTATACTTTCTGTGTTTTGTGTAGTAAAATCACTTCATTCAATACTTATTCTTACAAGGTAGTCTCTTGTCTTTGAAGAGAATATGTTATTCTTTGTTGGTATTATTCAAATTTATCCGAGTCCAGTTGGAATCATCCTTTCAGATCTGAAGATGTGGGAGATATTCCTGTTCAGAACCCCAGTCAACTCTCTGGTTCTGAGTTGTCTCTCATTTAGAAAAGATCTTTTGGCCTGAGGAACAATCCCGTGGTCTGATGGTCTGATTATCTCATCATAACCTTATTTTATGCTATATAGCCTAAAGTTGTCTGTATTTTTTACATTGCAAAAACCCCCAAATGGTGAAATACACATTCCAACATCTGGATCTACATCCATGTTGGCCTCAGTAGTGGCTCATTCCTGAAGAATATTGGTCAGAGAGATGCATGAAAGATTGCAGTGGGGCCAATGGGTGGAACAATGTGTTGGGATCCTATATTGAGGAGCTTTCCCAAAACAGAAAGGTAGGTTGTGCCTCTATAAGTTTGTGTAGATGGAAATCCCCTACCTTATTAACCCAAGAGGCTTTACTGTTCTACCTTCAGGCTAAGCTTTCCTTAGTTGACTTTCTAACATTAGCCTGATGCATTTTTTACCAATAGTTCTATTTTCCATTGTTGCTGCATCTCTTTTCCTGTTTTCATGAGCACTGTGATGAAAGATTGCAGAGGGTGATTCAGGAACTGCTGGCTGCCAACAATGCAGCCAGAATATCCTCTTTCATATTTAAAGAAGACAAAGCTGGTAACGGCTTTTGCCCTCATGTGCCAGTCTGACCTAAAACCCAGTGTGTGGCAACAGTCTTTTAGCCATATATATGAGCAAAGGGCCTTTAAACTACAACTTCAGCTGGCCCTTGAAGAGCCAATATTACTTTTTCTATTTTCATTTCTTAAAAGTATTGTAGTAGGAAAAGGCACATATAAATTGCACAAATTGCCTATATTCCATTGAGATGCTCTCTGCCAGTATTTTTTCCTTAAAAATATTCAGTTTTTCAGACATTTTTAAGACCAAGTATAATCCTGACATAACTAAATGATCAGATATATTTTTCATGTTCAGGTTTGAATGCTTCAGGTTGGTCAGCTTTCAGATCTTCCAAATTCTATCTCATGTCCATGATACATGTTAGTTTAACAAACAGCCTTTATGGAAGTGACAGCAACTAAATTATAAAATCTGTTAAAAATCCATTGTACCATGGTCTGGTTCTTTATTGGATAGAGGGAGGAAAGAACAGGTAGGAATAGAAAAAGATAGAGTGTGAAGTATAGACAAATACCGTGGGCTAAAGCTTAAAATTAAAATTTCAACTAAAGCTTAGTTTAAGAAAACAAATAAAAATAATCTGTACTCACAATGACATTGTGTGTGTAATGCTATGGCACATGAACATTCTAAGAATTCGCTCATTGGCCATAACTGCAGTATTTCTTACCGAAAGAATGGGTGACTTGTTAGCATGACCCCACCCATCCTTGAGGAGCAGGAGGTTGTTTATGTGCAGAGGCTGTTAACAATAATAATTCTGAAGAAAGGAAGCATTGTCCAGTGTTTAGAGTCCCCATCTTAGATTCTATTTCTGGATCCATCAGGTTATTTTCTTTTTTTAGGAGGTTTTAGATAAGTCACATTTTCTTAGGACTACTGTTTCTATAGATGTTTGAATGGCCTACTAATAGTTTCCACTTTATTACTTCATGGATACTTTTGTGAGTTTTAATAATTTTAGGTAAAGTAATCTGCAAAAATGCTTTAAAGTTATTGGAGAACCTTCAGAACAGAGGAGGAAGTGTTACTTCTCTGGAGAAAACATAATATCTTTTCATAGCAAGTGTTGTGTGGTCTTTCGTTCTTCATTTTTTTCTTCTTAATGGAAATACTCAGCATTGCCAAGTATATTCTATAAACTTTCTTTCCAAAAGTGCCACTTAGCAGCTTCTTAGCAAAATCTATATGTTTCACATGATCTCATTATTAGATATGTTTTATAACTAATATATTTTCATGTTATTTTCCAGAGGGGAAAAATCACAGTGAATTGAGGAGTCACTCGGGTGACAAAATTTGGGACTGTTTCTGGAGCAACAGTTCTTCATATTGAAAATGTACTTATGAGGACAAATCCACTCCTCCTCTTGATATGCCACAGGCATGTATGGGAGCCAGTGAGAACACTGTTTAGCCAATTAAGGCCAAAGAGGAAGCATAGGTGTTTGAGATTTAACTTTAGGGAAAAAATGACTGAGCAATGGGTTTGAAAGAATCCAGAAGCCAATTATGTCCATTCATCTCTGGATATTAATAAGAAAAAGTTAAATTTGCAACATACTTTTTAGTTTAAAATAACACACTTTGTATGTGTGTAGTTTCATGTAAACCATGAGGTAGAGCAATGTGTTTGTTCAGGATGGAAAAACACAAAAATTTGAAGTTATTAACTGATCCGTCCAAGGTTGCACATCTAGAGAGCTAGTACTCTACCCCCATATTTTGATTCTTCACCTAGCGATTTATGGTGTACCCTTAGTTTTCAACTCAGTGGGGAAGAGGGGAGGTCTTCCCTACCATGTTCCCTACCATGTTCCCACCCTCCTATCTGCACATTCTGCCCTGCGATGCTCCACCAGTGAAAAACCACAGACAGAGTGAGCCTTCATGATGAGTAGGCTTCCTCCTACTGTGTTTGCACAGAAAATAGCTTGCCAACCACAGAATATGGCTTTTTGTGGGTATTTTTTTCTTTTTTATGCAAATTATAAAACTATAACATGAGCATGGAATACTTATTTTCATTTTCCCAAGTAAAGGTTTTTAATACACCCAGATACTGGTGACAGTGTTTACCCCCACTCAGAGTGGAAATTTGGCTTCTGTTTTTATGCTCTCATAGTAGCTCTAGCCATCCTCCACTGCCTCTATCTAAAACTAACATTTCCCAGGCCCAATTCTCTGCACTGATGGTGCCCTATGTTTTTTTTTACTCATGTACATTTTTAACTGAAACCACATGACATTGGAGAGATTAAAACCTCTCTAAAACATAACCAAGGCAATATTTTATGACTTGACTTTCCTCTGGACTACTTTCCAATGAGATTTTCATGTGATTGCAGATGTTGAACTTTACATTGGCATCTATGTTTTTGCATAAACTTGGAGAGAGAAAGAAAACAGGCTCCTTTCTCATGAAAATCTTATAGGAGCCTTCAGAGAAAGGAATGGAGGGCAGTTTCAAGAGAGACATACCTTAATTTTGTTGCAAATCCTTTTCTGCCTCCAGCCTTCAATATCAATATGTCACACTAAATTATTTTATTAAGCACTTTATCTCCTCTGTAACCTGCTTGTCTTTGAGGACAAAGTTAAGATCTGCCATGGACACGTCTGCAATATTTCTACTCAAAGAACACCTGCTGACTCTTAACTGGAAAGCTGTGTGCATTCTTTTTCTTTCTCCTTCATAAATATATATTGCAATTGCCACTGTTATTTAAAAAAATTATCCTTTGGTCCTCAGTGATCTCCCATGCCCTACTCTCCCTTCATTTGTAAGCTGACCTTGCTCCCTCAGAAAGACAAGAAGACAACCTTAAGTGACAACGAGACAAATTTCATTTTGTTGGGAACTGCCTTTTCAATTATTTCCCTCTTCTCGATTTTTCCTTGCTGACCTGGTCCAAGCTGTTACTTTGACAGGGGTCCCTAACCTCTAAATTAAAATATGCAAATTGTTATGCTTCCTGCACTGGGACCAGTATAGTCTATGCATTGTAATTGCCAAAGATCGTTCAGTTCCATTTTACACCAGAATACAGTTACCTACTTCTGCCATTTCCTGTTATGAGCAAAATAATACCCTGCAGACTGATACATTATAAGCAATACATTTATGCATCAGTATATTTCTATTTTTAAAATGAAAGATGATTATTTTTTGTGACACATCCTGCCACAAGTTAAATTTGTCCAAATATATCCAAATACTTTCAAGGACTTGGTGGATATATTTTAAATGGTTCAATACTGAGGTCTAGTCAGCCTTAATTTGAAACATATACTTTTAAGTCCTTAATTATTATTTACTACATTTGAAATATGGAGCGGTTACCATCAATGTATTTTTCCTTATATTCCTTTTCTAGTAAATTCTTGGAATTGAGATGGTTCCCTCATCACCTAATCAGTCAGTGTTTTTATCCAGGCTGATAAATAAGTCATTTCCAAGGCCATCCTACATACTGCTAACCTACATGTGCAGATATAATTTTCCCATTGTTTTAAAAAGTTTTGTTTCTCAACTCTGTAAGAAACTAACTTTTTCAATACCCACTGCAGTGACAAACAATATTTGGACATTGCTTAAGCCTTATAACACTGAGGCAATCATGGTGCTATGTTTCTCAGAAATCACTGAAGGATCATGAGTTGTCTTCTGAGCATCAGGACTCCTCCCAAGTTGTCTCAGGAGACATGGGGTGGGAGCCCATTTGGAAAGTACTGGATGGGAATCTCTTCTCCATAGAAGAAATAACAATAATAATGAAAATTACTGGAAATTCAAAAGGTTATGTGTTGCTCAGAGATATATTTAATATTTTCTATTTACTTTTTTCATCAAAATTTGATTGTGTTAGACTGTTTTAAAATGAACTTTTAATCCTTAATCATTTATTGATAGAAGCAAAACATATCAAGTAATGGGAAGAAAGCCATCTTAGGTTCAAAATTTTATACATTGTAAACCACGGGAAGAGAGAGTTGAATGATAGAGCCAATGCTAAGACATCAAGCACCAAGTTCCATCTCTGTCGGTAATGAGCAGTATAGACACTGGGTAAGTAACCTGCCTGAACCTTATTTTCCATATCAATTAAATTGCATACTCCTTGTCAGTGAACTTTAAAGCTGAGATGACTCTAGTCAACTAGTTAATCACCTTGGCTTAAACAGAGTAATGGGATAAATTATTTGACAATTATCATACATTCAATTATCTAGTAATGCAGGTCTAGAATCCAAGCCATCTATTCTTTTATCTAATGAACACTGCTAAGGAATGAAAGATTTCATGAAATCATTCTAATCTATGTAAAAATGGTGGGTGAGGGAAGGGTGTAGGTAAGGAGATTGATTGTTAACTGTTGCCGCAGTCCAAGGCCATTTGAAAATGTGCAAGGGTCTCATCAGTGTTCTCTCGACACCTGAAAGCTGTGGAGTTACAGTCTAATGTGGTCTCGATTCTCCTTTCTCACTAGGTTGGTGTTACTCTCCTAGAGACTATAAAAAGCCATCCCTTAATTATCTTGTCTCATAATATCTCAAGTGTTCGTTAGATTTTAACAGAAAGGGAAGAGAAGCAAAAGGGACAAGATTTGTTTTGTTTCTTTTCTCTAGCAATGTTCTTAGACATTTGGGTCCAACATGATGTGGCAGATCTCCCCGTGTTCCACTCCTCTGCTGAGGGTGTGTGGCCATCTGACCATGGTGCAGGAAGGCAGCCAGAGAAGCACTCGGCAGAGACAGGGCTCCTGAGGGCTGGCTGACTTGGAGACCTTAGTTCTTGCAAGTAAGCTCAATATGTTTGCCTCTGCGTGTATGCTTGGGTGTTTTTCTGCTGTGTATCTGTGTCTGTGTTTAATTTCTGTAACAAGAGGAATTTTTAGGCCAGTTATTGGCTAGATCCTTGAACTCTGTTAAAAGTAATAAAAAGATTGATGACATCAGGTTCAATACACAAAAGGCTTAAAAACTCTGAGTAAAAATAACTCAGAAGAAGATATATGTGTTTCTTTATTAATTGAAATAGTTACAGAGGAGCAAAAGATAGTCAAACATGCTAGTAGGCAATTTTTCATGTCAGGATGAGGGAAGCTAAGGTTCTACCAGAATACTCCCAGTCTTGGGAAAACCAGTCAGTGTGTGTATGGCTCTGTGTATATGTGCTAAAACCTAAAATGAGTTTCTAGAGACCAGTGTTCTGAATAAGATAAAGGGTGTGCATACTAAAGTTTTAGGACTTTTTTTTCTGTGCAGAAAGGTCTAAGGGAAAATGATAAAGTTTTATGAACTAAAATGAAAATGTGAAAGAAAGTTTTCTGGGGTTTTTTAGAGATCATTGAAAAATATCAGTTCTATAATTGAAAGGCACTGCTTCTGGGCCCTCTTGTCTAAACTCTCCTACTTATTGTGAGAATATTAAAAAAGAAATTTACTATTATAAAACCTTCTTTATAACTCTAAATCTCTAAGATTATTAAATAGACTCTTTTAAAAAAAGTGATATTTTTTCTCTTCATTTTCTTTTCTTTTGAGTCACTGTCTTTGGATTTCTCTCTTTAACACCAATCTTAATCCTACATCTTATCTTTAGAAACTAATGAAGTTCTACCGGCATCGAGATGGCAACAAAGGTCCTTTCTGACCCCAGTTCCCCTCACAAGATCAACTAACAACTACCCATAGACAAGACATCACTGTGAAAACCCTTGGAACATTTTAATGAGGCTGAAGCACCTCCCTGGATCACAGAGGCTGAGAAAGACTGCACTAGAAGATAACAGGACTGACTGCACTCTGACTGCTTCAACACTGTAATGTCACGGCATCACACTGAGACGGCCCCTTTGGGCCCGTGCTTTCCCCGGGGGGAAACAGAGAGCCCAAGGTGGACATCCAGATCCCTCAGCATTGTGTGTCATTCCCCAGGAAGCTCATTTAGATCTTACCTCATGAAGATTGCAGGGAGCATGTGTTGGGCTGACTACTGGAGGTAAGATTGTGATGGAGAAGAGGGACAGGGCTCGTATCCAGCAGCCAGCACTTGAATCTTAGCAGACTTAGTTCCTTCTCATGGAAGCATCCAAGTAGAAATCCCAAAAAGCAGCTTTTCCCACCTTCAGAGCCAAGATGAAAGTCTTGTCCAGCCGGGGAACTTGGTGTATAGTACTGCTTGATTTGGGACCCCAAATGGCAAGTCTTATTGGCCTTCGATCCCATTCTGTTACCCTCCACCCTGAGCAGGGACATTACTTCATAGACCCACCTACTGTTGAATGTAACCCCAGCTCTGCCTGACAGGAAGCCTTTCCAGAGCACCCGAGAAGCTCTGTAGCCCAGCAGAATTAAGTGGGCAGTGCTACCATCTTCAGAGCCAGGACAGTGGCCCTTTCTGGCCAGGTAATTCGGCTCATACTTCTGTCCAATTTGAGACCTCACATAATGACCCTTGCTGGTTTTAAAGCCTGATCTGCCATACCACCCAGGCAGGGATTCTAATTCATAGCGTTGTCACCCTCACTCCTGACCAACCAGGAAACCTGGACAGATACCCAGGAAGTTGTGTAGCCCAGCCTCACTTGAGCAGAGAGCCTGGCCAGCAGCTCTGCCCTTCTACAAAGCCAAGTTGGCAGACCTATCAGGCTATGGAATTTTATATATAATTCTACCTGAGTTGGGAATCCCCTAAAGCAAGTTTTGTTGCCATAGAGCCTGCTCTGCTGTCCCACCTGGTCAGGGAGGCTAATTAATTCATAGCCCCATGCACTGCTAACATTAATCCCTGTACCTATCTAGTTAGGAAGCCTATCTGGAGCACCTTCAAAACTGTGTGTCCCAGTAGCACTTGATCAGACAGCTCATCCAGTGACTCTGACCTTCTGTAGAACAAAAGCAATGATCCATCTGGCCAGGGGGCTTATTGAACAGTTCTGCCTTATTTGTGGCCTCCACCAATCAGTCTTGCCAGCTTGGGATCCTGTTCTGTTGGGAATAGGAGTCTTCCAGATGGGGAAGTTAATTCATAGCCCTTCCTACTATTGAGTGCTGCCCTCATCCCTACCTGACAAGGAAACTTGGCCAGAGCACCCAAGACATTTCATGGTTCAATAGTATTTAAACAGAGAGCCTGGTCAGTATTTCTGCCCATATACAGGTAGGTTAGTGGTCCCACCTGGCCAAAGAGCTTGGTATGTAGCTCTGTATGATTTTGTACCCAATCAGTAAATCTTGCCACCATTGGAGCCTGTTCTGTGGCCCCAGCCAAGCAAGGAAACTAATTTGCAGCCCCACCCACTGCTGAATACAGCACTCAGAGCTGCCCAACCAGGAAACTTAACCAGAATATAAGAAAGCTAAATACAACATCCTACAGACACACTTACACTGATGTGAGAGCAGAGGGCTAAGCCAGTGGCTTGAGCTATCTGTAGAGCAAAGTCAGTTAACCCATCTGGCCTAACAACTTGGTACACAGATCTGCCTGTTTCAAGTTACCAAACAGCTAGCCATACCAGACATTTGGACTGTTCTACTATCCTGACTGGTCAATGAGGCTGATACATAGCACTACCTACTCTTAAGATTAGTACCCAGACCTGCCCTATTAGGAAACCTGACAAAAGAATACTCTTAGAATATTTTAGTGAACTTCAAGAACACACAGACAAACAAATAAAATTAAAGAAGCAGTGTATGAACAAAATGAGAAATTCAGCAAAGAAATAGAAATCATCAAAGTCAAACAGAAATTCTAGAGCTAAAAAATACAAGGACTGAACAGAAGAAATCAGTAAAGAGCTTCAAAAGCATACTTGACTAATGTGGAGAGAATCAGTGAATTAGAAGATAAGTCATTTAAATTATCTACTCAGAGAAGCAAAATTTAAAAAAAAAAGAATGATAAAAAGGGTAAAGAACCCTCATGGAACTAGTAGGAGACCATAAAGGAAACAATATATGTATTATGGGAATCCCAGAAGGAGAAGAAAAAGAGAAAAAGGATATATGAGGTTGTCCAGAATGTACCTAGCTGTATAATGTGAAAAATAGAGACATTCATTGAAGAAGATAGAAGATACAAGCAGCATTGTACACAGGACAGTCCCCTTCAAAGTAGGCACTTTTAGACCTCACAGTGTTCTCCCAGTCGCCATCAGCTGCCCTGTTGTATTTTCCTGAATCTCATCAATGGTCTGAAATCTCATCTCTTTCAAAAGTGATTTTAATTTCAGGAAAACCAGAAGTTCAGAGCATCAAATATGGGCTGTAGGGGAACTAAGTCACCTGATGAGCTGATGTTTCACCAAAAAACTCTGCATGCGATGTGATGCACAAGCAGTTGCATTGTCATGATGAAGCTTCCAATCACCAGTTGCACATAGTTGCAGCCTTCTGAATCATCTGAATAGTTTCCATGGAGGAATGTTCAAGCTTAATGCAAAATTTTATGTAGACTCGTTGCTCTACTCACTCAGTCATTTTGAATATGATAGCCACACAGTACACATGCTCACTCCATGGTGTTTACCATCCCCACTGACTAGTACAATGAAGTTGTCATTTTCACACATGCACATTCCACTCCACTCTCCTTGGCTGTCAGGTTACATTGATGTCACGCAAACTGTTTCATTATATTAACAATGGCTAGACTTTTTCCAGAAGGAGCTTGTATATTTAAAGCAACAGTTGCTGAAAACTTCTCAAATGGGAAACATAATGGACATTCAGATTCATGAGGCCTAAAGAATTCCCAATAGGTTAAACTCAAAAAGGGCTACAGCAAGACATATAATTATACTGTCAAAACTCAAAGACAAAGAGAATATTTTGAAAGTAGCAAAGCTTCCTTCCAGAAAGACGGATAAAGACTTTGTGAACAAACAAAAACTGAGGGACTTTATTACCACTATAACTGCTTTGCAAACAATAATAAAGTTCTTCAAGTAGAAATAAAAGTTTACTGATTAACATTATAGAATCATAGATGTAAGTATAAAATTCACTGGTCAGAGGAAATAAATAGTCAAAATTAGATTTTCTAATATGGTAATGGAGGTATGTAAATCATTTAAAGCTCTAGTTTAAAAGTTACAAAAGTATTAATAACAACCATAGATACAATAATTTGTTTTAGGATACACAACATAAAAATATTTTAATTATAACATCAGTAACCTAAATTGTGAGTAGAGTAGAACTAATTAAAGTTTAGAAATTCTATCACAGTTAAATTGTCATCAACATAACACAGGATATTGCAAATAAAGGATATTTTATATAAGCAACATTTTAACCACAAAGGAAAAACATGCAGTAATCACACAAAAAGGTTATAATAAAGGAGTCAATGCACACTGTTACAAAATGTTATCCTATAGGTAAGACAGTAAGATAAAAGGAGTAATGAATCTTTAAAACAGTCAGAAAACAATAAAATGGTAATGGTAAGATCTTACCTATCAATAATTATGTTAACTATAAATGGATTAAATTTTTCAATCAAAAGATGTAGATGGCTGAAAGGATTTTGAAAGATCCAATGATCTCCTACAATACTCACTTTAGCTTTAAAGACACACATAGCAACCCCAGTTCCCAGGCTGAATTGGTGGTGAGCAGAATCTGAGCTGGGTGAGGCCTGCTGGCAGGACCTTGCCAGAGACCAACAACTGGGTTCCTTATGAAAACTGCCCAGTGGATTATGTGCCTGCCTATGAGAATCCTCCAGCATGGCTTCCTCTGCATAAGAGGGTGTACCACCCAGGCTACAATAATGAGTTGACCCAGGTTTTGCCCCAAATCATCACACTGAAGTAGCCCCCTAGAACTCATTTAGTATTTAACATCCTGCAATGAAAAGGCCTCCCAGCTAGGCATCCTGATCTACAAGGTGACTCCTGACTCTGATGCACAATAGGCAGGACTTCAGGAAGGGTAACACATCCTAGCTGTGAATAATGTGGATTTCCAAGATGTTGAGCATAGTAAGGCTGTTGAGTCCTGAAGATAGTCTATGAAATTCACATGCATGTCCACTTCCTTCTCTACAATTGTCATCACCAAAAAGAGGATTGTGCACTAGAGAGTGGCAACCCACAGCCCTCCACATGGAATCTTCTAGATAAAGCTGGCCAAGCTTCAGGGAAGCCACTTGGGAAACTCTACTCTTACTCCTACCTTAGCATAGTGGAGTAGGGAAGATGGGCAGACAGTCAAGTCCTGCACTGAGACAGCTAGCCACCTGCATTATCCAAACTTTGCTATATTTTTCATTATCTGGTTTTTAGGTGAGCTTCATTTCCTGAAAGGAGAAGGATGTCTGGGTATAACGCCCCTTGGAAACGCAACTGACATTGAATATTATATGCTACACAATTACACATATGTCATATCACTTAAGTATAGAAGCAAGTTGAGAAAAGAATCTTAGAGATCTTCCATCTAATCTGCTTGGCCACCTTACCCCATCCTTACAGTACTAGTCTCTTACGTTTCAGAGACTCCAGTGGATCCTATTGTTTCTCACCTCCCTCCTCCTATTCTCTCCTCCAAAAAGTGAAACACCATGCTGGAGAAAAGAAGTGACACACATAGACTGAGAATGAAGAAGTGGAAAAATAAATACTTCAAGCAAGTGCTACTAGAGGAAAGCAAGGGTAACTGTACCTCTATTAGACAAAATAGACTTTAAGCTAAAAATGTCAAAAGAGACAAAGAAGTTCAGTATATAATGATAAAGTGATGTAGGGGTATAATGATACCATCAAGGATGTATAAAAATTGTAAATACTTATGCATCCAACATTAAAGCACCTAAACTTTAAACCAAATGCTAACAGAAATAAAAGGAACAACAAACAGCAATACAATATGAATTGTGGTCTTTAGTACCCACTTCTCAACATGGATAAATCACCCAAAAAGAGAATAAATAAAGAAAGAGTTTATTTGAACAAAACTCTAGGACACATTGACCTAACTGGTACAGAATGAACATTTCATCAAATAATAGCAGAATACATTTCTCAAGTGCACATTTCTCTAGGATAGATCATAAATTAGGCCATAAAACAAGTCTCAACAGATTTATGAATGTCGAAATAACTCCAAGTGTCTTTTCTACTATGATGGTGTGGTAGAAATCAATTACAGGAAGAAAACTGGAAAACTCACAAACACATAAAAATTAAGCATTATACTCCTGAGTAACCAGTGAATCAAAGAAGAACTTGAAAGTGAAATAAAAAAGTATCTTGAGACAAATGAAAATGGAAACACAATGTACCAAATTTTATGGGATGCAGCAAAAGCAATACTAAGAGGAAAGGTTATAGCTATAAATGCATACATCAAGAAAGTAGAAAAATCTCTAACTTTACACCTAAATGAACTAGAAGAAAAACAAACTAAGCTCAAAGAAGAAAGGAAATATAATGATTAGGGGAGAAATAAATGGAAAGAGAAGAGGAAAACAATAGAAAAAATTAATAAAACTAAGAGTTGGTTCCTTAAAAAGAAGAAAATTGAAAAACCTTTAGACAAACCAACCAAAAAAGAAGACCCAATTAATAAAATTAAAAATAAAAGAGACTTTACCAATGATACCACATAAATACAAAGGATCATGAGAGACTACTATAAACAATTCTATGCCAACAAATTGGACAACTTGGAAGAAATGAATACATTCCTAGAAGCATACAACCTACCAGGTTTGAAACAGAAAGAAACAGAAAATTGGAATAAATAAAATAACAAGAAGATAAAATTAGTAATAAAAAATCTTCCAACGTGGAAAAACACTGGGCCATAAGACTTTACTAGTGAAATCTATGAAACATTTAAAGAATTAATGCCAATCACTTTCAAACCCTTTATAAAATACGGAACATTTGGGAACACTTAAAATGTTATTTTATAAGGCTGTATCATCCTGATACCAAATTCAGAGAAAGACACTATAAGCAAAAAAAAAAAAAAATTATAGCCCAATATCTCAGATGAATATAGATGCAAGCATTCTTAACAAAATACTAGCAAACCAAAGTCAGCAGCACATTAAATAAATCATATCAGTGATCAAGTACAATTCATCCCTGAGATGGAGGGATGTTTCAAGGTATGTAAATCAGTAAATATGATGACATCACATTAATGGAATTAAATATAAAAATTATATGATCAGCCCTAGCTGGTGTGGCTCAGTGGATTGAGTGCCGGCCTGTGAACCAAAGGATCACTGGTTTGACTCCCAGACTAGGACGCATGCCCGGGTTGCAGGCCAGGTCCCCAGTGGGGGTGCGCAAGAGGCAACCACACTCTGATGTTTCTCTCCCTCCCTCTCTCTCTCTCTCTCTAGAAATAAATAAATAAAATATTTTTAAAAATTATATGATCATCTTAGTAGATGCAAAAAAGCATTTGACAAAATTTAATGTCCATTCATGATAAAAAATTCTCAACAAATTATATGTGGAAGGAACATACCTCAAAACAATAAAAGCCATATAGCACATGCACAGGCAACATCCACTCAATGTGAAAAGTTGAAGACTTTTCTCTGAGATCAGGAAAAAGACAAGAATGCCCTCTCACTTCTCCTATTCAATATAGTACCAGAGATTTTAGCCAGAGCAATCAAGTAATAAACAAAAAATAAAAAATATAGGACATCAGCATTGGAAAATAATTAAAATGATCTCTGTTAGCCCCTAACAAGGGAACCAGCCTGCCCTGTGAAGTTTTGAAGCCACGCATTAACTTCTCTTGCTATGAAAGTCCTGGATGGCATCTTCCTCCAAGATAAGGCAGTTTTGTTTATACTGAAAACCTGCCATTTAGTGTAGCCGCCTTCATTAGTTACCTCAGCTGGATCTTCTGCAAAACTTGCTGCTGCAGCTCCGGTATCAGCACTTGCTGCTTCCCCTTTCACTGTAATGTTAGAGGCACCTTCTTTCTTTACACCTCACTACCCAACCTCTGCTAGCTTCAGACTTTTCTTCTGCAGCTTCTTCACCTCCCTGAGCCTTCACAGAATTTGAGAGAGTTAGGGCCTTGCTCTGCACTAGGCTTTGGATTAAGGGAAAGTGTGGTTGGCTTGATTTTCTATACAGATCACCGAAACTCTCTCCATATCAGCAATAAGGCTGTTTTGCTTTATCATTTTTGTGTTCACTGAAGTAGAAAATTTTATTTTACTACAAGAACTTTTAATTTTTGCTCAAAACTTGGCAGTTTGGTGCAAGAGGCCTAGCTTTCAGCCTCTCTTGCTTTTGACATACCTTCCTAAGCTTAAATATTCCAGATTTTTGGTGTAAAGTGGGGGATGTACACCTCTTCCTTTCACTTGAACACTGACAGGCCAGTGGAGGGTTATGCACCGACCTAATATCAGTTTTGGTGTTTCTTAGGAAATAGAGAGTCCCAAGGAGAGGGAGAGGTATGATGGAATGGCCAGTTGGTGGAGCAGTCAGAAGATACACATTTATTAAGTTTGCCATCTTATGTGTGTATGGTTCATGGTGCCCCAAAATGATTAAAATAATAACATCAAAGATCACTGATCACAGATCACCCTAACAAATCCAATAATAATGAAAACATTTAAAATATTGTGAGGATCACCAAAATGAGACACGGAGACACAAAGTGAGCAAATGCTGTTGAAAAACAATCCCGATAGAATTGCTCTTTTGCAGGATGGCTGTAAACCTTCAATTTGTAGAAAATGCATTATCTGTGAATTACAGTAAAGAGAAACACAACAAAATGAGGTATGCCTCTATTGTACTGGCATAAAAATAGACATGTAGACCCTCAGAACTGAACCTAAAGCTGTGCATACACAGTCAAATGCTATTTGACAGCGAGCCAAGAATACTCAGTGGGGAAGCAGAGAGCCTCTTCAATAAATGGTGCTGGGAAAATTGAATATTCACATGTAAAGAATGAAATTTGACCCCTATTATAAATATCACAAATATTTACTCAAGATACTTAAACATAAGATGTGAAGCATAAAAACTCTGGAAGAAAACATAGGTAAAAAACTTTTGAAATGTGTCTGGGAAATTATTTTTTTAATGGGATCCCTAAGGCCTAAGAAATAAAAACAAAAATAAACAGGTGGAATTGCGACAAACAAAAACTACACAGCAAGGAAACTATCAACAAAACGAAAGGGCAACCCACGGAATGGAAAAGAATGTTTGCAAAATATACATCTGATAAGGGGTTAGCGTCCAAAGTATATAAGAAACTCATAAAACTCAATAGCCAAGCCCTCACAAATAACCCAATTTTAAAATGGGCAAAGGACCTGAAGAGACATTTTTCCAAAAGAGATATTCAAACAGCCATTGAGTACATTAAAATGTGCTCAGTATCACTAATTATCATGGAAATGCATATCAAAAATGAGATATCATTCTACACATCTTAGAGTGGCTAGTATCAAAATATAAGAGAAAAATACTGGTGAAAAAAAGAAGAAATGCTAGTAAGAATGTGAAGAAAATGGTACCCTTGTTTGCTCTTGGTGGGAATGTAAATTTGTGCAACCACTATAGAAAACACTGTGGAGTTTCCTCAATAAAATTAAAATAGAACTACCATATGCTCTAACAATTCCACATCTGGGTATATATCTGAAGAAAATAAAACCACTGTCCAAAAGAGATATCTTCATCTCCATCTTCACTGCAGCTTTATTTGCAATAGTTAAGACAATGGAAACAACCTAAGTGTCTATTGATGATGAGTAGATTTTTCTCTTATGATGTATGCACACAATGAAATGCTATTCAGCCCTAAAATTGAGTGAAATCCTACCAGTTGCAACTTGGAGAGACCTTGAAGGCACTGTGTTAAATGAAGTAAGTCAGACAGGGAAAGGCAAATACCGTATGCTCTCACTTAGTCCAAAATCTAAGAAAACTAAGCTCATAGAAACAGATCAGATTTGAAACTGCCAGAGGTTGGGGGTGTGGGGGTGGTGGGATTTTGGTGAAGGTGGTAAAAAGGAGCAAACTTCCAGTCATAAGATACATAGTTTCTGAAGATGTAATGTTCAACATAATAACTTCTTTAAATTCTTGTATATTCTATTACAGTTGTTTCAATTTTTCCCCCTGTGCCCTCCTCCATCCCCGTCATCCCCCACTCCCACAGTCCCTCCTCACCTGAATGTCCATGTCCATGGGTTGTTCACACTTGTTCTTTGATTACTCCCTTCACCTTCTTTCCACCATTCTTCTCCTCCCCAGTTTCCTCTGGAAGCAGTCAGTCTGTTCCCTGTTTCTATGTCTCTGGTTCTGTTTTACTCATTAGTTTATTTTGTACATTCGAGTCCTCCTATAAGTGAGATCATATGGTGTTTGTCTTTCACTGACTGGTTTATTTCACTTAGCATAATAGTCTCCAGTTCTATCCGTCTTGTCACAAATGGTAGGAACTCCTCCTTCTTTCTGCTGTGTAGTATTCCATTGTGTAAATGTACCACAGCTTTGTAACCAATTCATCTACTGATGGACACTTAGGTTGTTTCCATTTGGCTATTGTAAGTAGCACTGCTATGAACATCAGGGTGCATAACTTCTTTTGAATTGATGTTTCAGGATTCTTGGGATGTATTCCCAGCAGTGAAATCTCTGGGTCAAAAGGCAGTTCCATTTTTAATTCTTTTGAGGAAATTCCATACTGTTTTCCATAGTGGCCACACTAGTCTGCATTCCCACCAACAGTACACTAGGGTTCCCTTTTCTCCACATCCTCGCAAGCACTTGTTTGTTGATTTATTAATGACAGTGATTCTGACAGGTGTGAGGTGATATCTCATTGTGGTTTTAATTTGCATCTCTCTGATGGCTAGTGATGCTGAGCATCTTTTCATATGCCTATGGGCCATTTGCATGTCCTCCTTGAAGATGTATCTGTTCAGGTCCTCTGCCCATTTTTTAATTGGATTGTTTGTCTTACTGGTGTTGAGTTGTTTGAGATCTATGTTTTGGAGATTAAACCCTCGTCTGATGTATCATTGGCAAACACATTCTCCCATACAGTCCATTCCCTTTTCATTTTGATGACAGTTTCTTTAGCCATACAGAAGCTTTTCAATTCTATGTAGTCTGATTTGTTCATTTTTTCTTTTATTTCCTTTGCCCTAGGAGTTATATCATCAAAAATAGTGTACATGGTATATCTGAAATGTTATTGCCTATGTTCTCCTCTAGGACTTTTATGGTAACACTACTATCTGTAAGTCTTTTATCTATTCTGGTGTATGGTGTAAGTTAGTGGTCTAGTTTCATTTTTTTGCATGTACCAGTCCTATTCTCCCAACACCATTTATTGAAGAGGCAGTTTTTACTCCATTGTATATTTGTGCCTCCTTTGTCAAATATTAATTGACCATAAACACATGAGTTTATTTCTGAACTCTCCATTCTGTTCCATTGATCTATGTGTCTGTTTTTATGCCAGTACCAGGCCATTTTCATTACAATGGCCTTGTAGTCTAGTTTGAAGAGGGAATAAAACTGTCATTATTTGCAGATGACATGATAATGTTCATAGAAAACCCTATAAGCTCTACCAAAAAACTACTCGACCTAATAGGTGAATTCAACAGAGTAGTGGGATATAAAGTCAATATTCGGTAATCAATGGCATTTTTGTACACCAACAATGAACTATCAAAAAAAGAAAGTAAGAAAAAATCCCATTTACTACAGCAACAACAACAACAACAAAAAGTACTTAGGAATAAATTTAACCAAAGAGGTAAAAGACCTGTACTCAGAAAAATATAGAACACTGAAGAAAGAAATTCAGGAAGATACAAATAAATGAAAGTATATACCGTGTTCATGGACTGAAAGAATTAACATCATAAAAATGTTTATACTACCAAAAGCAATCTATAGATTCAACTCAATTCCTATTAAAATACCAATGGCTCATTTCACAGATCTAGAACAAATACTTCAAAAATTATATGGAATCAACATGATGGCTTTAGTTAACAATACTCTAATGTAATTTGCAAGTTGCTGAAAGAAAGTAGATCTTAAAAGTTCTCATTATATGAAAAAATATTGTAACTATGCATGGTGATGGATGATAACTAAATTTATTGTAGTGATCCTTTTTCAATACAATTGACCCTCGAACAGCACAGGGGTTAGGGGACCAGCACCCTGCACAATTGATTTCCAAGTGCTGATGGAAAATACTGTTTTGGATCCATGGCTGGTTGACTCCACAGATGCAAAACCTGGGGATATAATGTACCAATTGTACATTTACTGAAAAAACCCTACATATAAGTGAACTTGCACAAATCAAGGCCGTGTTGTTCAAGGGTCAACTATACACATGTATCACATCATTATGTTGTATAACTTAAATTCATGTAAAGTCATATGCTTATTATAACAACAAAACTTGAGAAATAAAAAGAAACTGAGTTCTGATTTCTTTATAAGAGTAATGTGATCATAAGCACATCATTCTCTTAAAGAATTTCAAATCACCTCCTTTATCATTTGAGAGGTTGAGTGCTAATTGAGAAAGGGAATAGCAGCAGGATAAGAGAATTAGGGGAAAAACAATTTAGACTTGTGGAATCATGCTAAGGTTATTATTTTTAGAAAATATGTTTGAAAGAAAAATAGCATTATCATTTATGCATAAGAATGCTGTCAATTTTGGGGGAGGTCTATACTTTACTGTACCTTATTGGCTTTACTCAGTTCATTAGAGAAGTTTTTTCAGATATTATCATTATCAAGATGAGCTAGATAATGCCTGAGATTTAGCATGAACTCTCTGGTGGTAGTGTTTCTGTGAGCAAGGTGCTATGGTCCTAAGCACAGGGTTTTGTGAAAAGAGCAATCCGCCCAAAGCAGGGAGTAAAGGCATGCAGTCAGAGCACTGACAGTCTGGGGTACATTGCTACTGCAATAATATTAGGATGGCTGGCCTTGGGTAATGTTATTCCAAAAATAATTTACCTGTAGGATATATGTGTATTCTAGGAATTTATTGTTTTTAATCTTTATTGTATTCCTTCCATTACCATTTAGTCCCCTTATATCCTCCTCCCCACAGCAATTACCAGACTGCTGTCCATGTCCACGAGTCCTTTTTCCTTTTTGCTCAATCCCTCCACCCCCTAACCTCCCCATCTTAGCTGTCATCCTGCTTTCTATGAGTCTGTCCCCATTGTCCTTGGTAATTCAGTTTGTTCATTAGATTCCATATGTGAGTGAAATCATAAGGAATTTATGTATGCTGATATTTTACCCTAAAAAGGGGAGGCAATGGTATGCCCCCCCAAAAATGGAATGAGTATTATACCTGTCAAGACAGGTGTATTGTTTGACCAAAAGGATGAGTTGGCATAATTAGCAGACCTGAATATACAGAGGCTTTTATGAGATCAGAGTTTATTTCTCTCTTACTGGAGGAGACTGCTTTTGTATTGAAGGATCTCTGATATAATGGAAAGGGGAAAAGGGAATGTTCCACAGCTTTTAGGAGGCATCCATCCCTCTGCTACATCCTGGCCAGAATCTAGTCACATGGTACCACAAGTGTAAGAGAAGCTAGCAAACATGGTTCCTGTCTGGGTGGCCATGAAATCAGCTGCAACTAAGACACTTGCTTATTAAGAAGGGGAAAAGGAAACTGATAGGCAACCAGATGTTTCTGCCACTCAGCATTCAACCTCTACTGAAGAAATGAATGTCATTTATGTGACATTTGTTTAAAATCCAGAACAGTAATACAGGGGGAATTCCCAATTAAAGCAGGATAGTTTTTCTAAGATGGTGTTATATAGTTTTAATATATGTTTGCATGAAGAATCAGTAATAGGAGAATGTCCCTCACAAATGTTTTTTTTTCTATTAGGAAAATATAATAAATACAAAATACAATAAATAATGTATTTTGTTCTTCTGCTTGACTGAATAGTGGAGTACTATAAAATATTTCTGAATTAAGAAAGAAACAAAATAAGCCCATAAAAGTGTGTTTGAAATTATCAAGGGAATTCTGTACATGTGCTTATTCTAAGACGTATAGTGAGGAAAAGAACCAATATTGTATTACTCATTATTACCCATTGAGAGTCTCCCCAATGCTATTTTTATCTTTCCAGGCCAATTGCTTTGTTCTCACTGAGACCACTTGGCACATACCTATTTTTGTGCCAGCTGAAGGAGAATGTCACCCTCAGGCCCTACGCCACATCTCTGTCCGTATTTCAAAAGATTTAGCAAGACGGTGATTGCTTAATTAATTCAGGGCAATAGTAGTAATAATTAAATAACATGAACAATCTATTTTAAGAAAAGCAGCAGTAAGTGATATGGTTTCCTCCACCAAACCTTGTTTAAATCAGCAATGTTCGTTTTCTAGTTTGTTAGCCAGCCTGAATTGAAATTCAGTTCACTGTATCTTGGTCATTACCTACACATTATGCACCACTCTGCCAAGGGCTTTCAAATACGCTTATTTATATGCGGCCTTTGGGCTTCCCAACACTATTATAAAAGCAAGCTGACCTAGAGATGCTCATGTTTTCTCTAAGGGACTGAAATGTCTGCCTCATATAGGCAGCATTAAGGGCAACGATTTATTTAAGTTCTGAAGTGGAGAGCTAACCAAATTGCATATGAGATATTGATATTAAAGTTCAAACAAAGAAAATCTTAGAAAATAATAAAGGTAAAGACAGATACTATCAAAGTTGATCAAATTTTAATCTAAAAATACCTATGTATTGATAATATTAAATAACTTATTTTTCTAATGCTACATTAAAGTTAAACCATTTATAGGTGCTGTTTGAGTGTTTTAGCAACACTATTAATTTCTTGTGTTTTAGTTTCTCTATTCACATGCTGCATACACCCCTTTGAAGTAATTAGCATAATCACTAACATTATAAGATCATTTTCCTCACTCCACATAAATGACCATCAAACTCGTGCCTACTCTCTATATTCAGAAAGGCTTAAATAGTTCATTATCACCTGAACGACTATGGGGAAACGCCGTGCATAAGATGAAAGGAATAATGGCTCCTGCCCCCCACAATGAAGATGAAACTCTCCCACAGAAAAATTAATTCACTGTAAAATCTCTGAGTATCAGGAAGATAATTGAAAGGACTAAAAATAAAATTGAATGCAATAGGTAATCTAAAGGTCATGAGACTTGTCACTAAACATTTGGAAGATTTTTTTCATTTTGATAGGTTTTATAAATATTACTATGGCTTATATTTTGAATACAGATTATTTTTAAATGGAATTCTCTTGTATATAAGTGTATATCTAATGAAAATATTTTATATGCTATAAGCTTTCACCTGTCATATTACATTACAGTGATTAAAAAAGTAAAGGTCATGGGACTTACCACAAACAGTCAAAGACTTTTTAAATTTTGGTGAGGTTAACTTTTATGAATATGACTATATACCTTCTGTTCAGAACTCAGAACAACTTTCAAATGGTGCTTTATCTATTTAAATGTTTTCTACATAAAATATTTTCATGTTACATGTTTCACATTTCTTATCACACTAAATCTAAGAAGAAGCAGAAACACTTTAGTAGTACACATTTAACTATCCAACAGTCTCCTCTGTTGGTAATAGGTTTCATTGATTTTGAAATCTGAACCTAAATTATCTGAAACAAATGAGGGCAAACCAGGAAGATGTTAGTCCTAAATTTAAAGATAGAAGCAAATGTGCTTACAGGAAGACATGTTGATTTGCATGGCATCATACATGGATTAGTAATTCTGATTAATAAGAGAATTTAGATTCCATAACACTGGCATCAGAACCTTGATATAGGCAAAACTATAAAGGAAAGTGTTTACTCATAGCATATTTTCCTTTTTGTGTGCATCCATTTTTCTCAAATGCCTTGAGTCCATGGCCCCTGGCATCCTGGTACCCAGAATGCATGCACATCGGCACACATCTGTTAAGCTGTAGGCCCCCTATGGCTGGCACCCATATCACAGGTCAGTGTCTACACCAGACAGGTGATAAAATAGTTTGAAAATCACCCGTGGTGTCCATTCTCTAAACCAAGTCCCTCTTTTCACTGGAGACTTTCCTAAAAGAACTTGGTGCCAGAGTTATCTTTTTTTCAGTATCTGCTTCACTTTATATGCTTACAGTCCAAGAGAATCTTATAAAAAAGCAGGGTTGCATTTTACTTGGCCAGTGAAAATCTCTGAGGTGAATTCTTTACCTACCTTTTAATGTTTGCAGTGATTGCCTGTCAGGGACCGTTGTTTACACTAGGTGTCAAGTTGTGCATTGAACATCTTCCGGGGTTGTCACACACCTTCAGCTCATTGCAGATATGTGAGGTTATTGTAACAGATTCCCCAGCAGATAACTTTGAGGAGTCTTGAAAAAATGAAGCCTTTTTCCTAATTTGCAGCAATGGCCAATAAACATAATTTTTTCTAACTTCCAAAATGTCAATAAACATATCAAAAGGTGCTTAATATCATTTGTCATTAAAGAAAAGCAGGATCAGAATATGATACAACTAAACATCTACAAAAATGGCTAAAATCAAATGAATTTAGCAAACTGGACTCTCACACTCTGATGGTGGAGTACATCTCGATGCAATTACTGATGACAACTGTTTGGCAGTGTCCAGTAAATCTGGACACATATACACTCAGTAATGCCAGGTATAGTTGCATCCAAAAGAAAGACACATATATGGACTCTAACAGACACATGAAAAATTTCACAGCACATTGTTCACAAAAACAAAACACTAAAAATAAAGACAGTGTCCATCTGTAATAGGATGGAAAAAGAAAAATTGCAATTACAGATAATGGAATGTTATATATTTCAAGGAAAAATAACTATCACTACATGCAGAAAGAATGGATAAATAATATTGAGCAAAAGCCCTGATTTGTGTGGCTCAGTTAGGTGGGTGTTGTCCTGCAAAAAACAAGGTTACCAGGTCAATTCCCAGTCAGGGTACATGCCTGGATTGTGGGTTCAGTCCCTGGTTGAGGTGCACATGAGAAACAACTGATTGATATTTCTCTCCCTCTCTCCCTCCCTTTCCCTCTCTCTGAAAATAAATAAAATCTTTAAAAAATATTGAGTAAAAGACCAGTCATAAAAGGGTGAATACTATGTCATTCCACTAAATTAAAGAACAGTCGATATTAATCTATGATTATCTTTGAAGGTGAAGGACTGAGGGAGGCTCTTCATCTAAGTGGTAGTTAGGTACAATGTTTGTTCATAAGAGCTGACTGGCTGCCTACTATGATCCCTCATAAGGCAGCACTAGAATGCTATGGTTAAAAAAGATAGTCCACATCAAAAAGGGTGATTCATCTGTCAGGAACTGATTCCTATTACCAGGCACAGGAGAGTCAGATATGCCTTTTCATCAGTTTGAAGTAATAAATATAGCTGTTTCATAGACAATACTTGTCAATGTGACTGACACATTTACTCCATGAAAAACAAACCCCCATGGAAAACATTATACAAATGCAAGGACAGTGAATGTTGACTAACAAATGTCCTTTTACTTCACAAGGCATGGAACATTTACCACGCTTAGTCTGAAGGGAATGTTTGTTAATTCAAGAAGCAGTTAGTTACACTGAGTGACCCTGGTTGAAGTTTGCTACTCAAACACCAAACATTGTATAAAGCTCATCTCATCACCCCCATATGGCTACAGACATGACCTGACATCTAAAGCAGTTTGCGACTAAGAATTTGAAGCCACTTTGGGACAATGTGACTCTCAAAAAAAGTTAAACATTGACATTTTCTTATTTTCTAAGTGATAATAATTTAAAGACATCAAACCTTAACCCAAGTCATGTTTGTTTGAACATTGTAGATGAAACCAGAATAAGACACAGATTGCAGACACATATTCATTCAAGAGCTACTTATTGAGAAACAACTTTTATTTCCCAGCCATTGCCTCATGTTTTAGAGACAAAACTGTCATCGAACAAGACTTTGCCCTCAAGGTGGTTACATTCTACAGAAACGATAGACAAATAAGAACACTTCACTTAATGGCGCTTGCTGTGAAGAAAACAAGCCGAGGGCACGGAAAACATAAAGACCCTGAGGCAAGAACAAGGGGTCACGTTCGAGGAACAAAAAGGGGCTCAGGATGGCTAGAGTACAGTGCGAGGAAAAGTGGTAGCAAGGGAGGTAGGACAGGTGGGCAGGAGCATCATCACGTGGGGCCTTCAAAACCATGATGAGTAGCTCGGGTTTTATTATAATTAAAAGGAGAAAACATTTGTGTGACTTTAAGCAAATCATAATGCTCATGCTTTGGAAAGTCTATTCTGACACATTAGATAGAAACATACATTCATATTAAAAATTTAGAAGTGAAATACCTATAAAGCATCATCATATTTACTTTCTGTTGGATGAAACACTCTCTTAAATGTTTTGTAGTAACACCCGGCTCACTGCCCTTTCCTTCACATTTTCCACACAGTTAATTTCTTGGAATTTTATGGTTGATAGTATCACCATTGATTTCATAGAAATCTAAGGAATCTATGAAACAAGGGGAAGTCTTATCTCAAGGTTGTCTAAAGGAAAATTTAATTATAAAGGAATAGCAAATGACTTAATTTCACCAACATATAATGTAAGATTTGTATGACAGAATTTGTAACAGTGTTTATGACTTGTCTCCTTCCCAGTTCCACATGTTCCTAGGTTAAAAAAGTCAGTGGATTTCTTGGTTTAGGTTTGGTGGAGATTTTTCATCTCCAGTCCTCCCCAAACTATGAGATTGTTTCTTATGCTAACCCTGATCTCTGAAATGAAAAGCACCAACTAGATTGTCAGCTCACTAATTACAGATTTTGTATTTGCTCCCAGTTCATTTGAAAATATGAACTGCCACTTACCATCTTTGTTATACGTAAAATCACAAGTTGCTTAGCTTCCCTTGTAAAACAAAGGTCAGAAGCAACTGGCTATCTCTTGAGTTCACTCTCAGGTGAAACACCGAGGACTAGGAAATCGGTTGGGGATGAATCCAATTCCATCCACATCTGAAAGCTTTCATCTAGTGGAACATTCAGTCCTCCTCTCACAGCCAGACAGATCCCTCCCAAGAAAGTTATTAGTCCAAAGGCCAAACTGGAGTTCCCGTGGTGATACTTCTAGTGCTGTGAGTCCTGGGTTAAGTGAGGTAAATAATAGATGGCCTGTTCACTGGGGAATTTATTTCATCTCTTCTGAAGAAGCAGATGAAAATTTTAACCCACTCCCATCTGATCTCAGTTTGGGGCCATCTTTCTTCCCTCAAAGAACAGAAACTAAATTTCAGCCTAGTTAAATCATCTCTCAGCTCAGTATACAACAAGAACTTGAAAATTATATGAAAAAATCACTGTTCTGACCTCCTGCCCTGATACAGATAACTACCTAAGTTATTTATCTTCCAAACCTAAAAAACCAAGACCTAACATTTAACCTTATGCTGGGAGAGGTGGGGGTGAATGAACCTCTTTGACTTTGATTTTACCTGAGTGTATGTACACTCGCAGAGACGCGAGCACACAACGATGCTGGATAATCTGTTTCCGTTCCCGGATTCGCTCTGACTTCCCCTTGAGTCCAGCTAATGGGAGCCTCTGGTAGAAGAGAGGACAGGAACACAGTGAGGGCAGGGTGTGTATGTTCCTAGTTTTTCCCCTACTGAGCTATTGTCTGGCTGTGGCTGCATTTGTCCATGGAAGGCCACATCTCCACTGGCTGCTGTCTCCTACAGCTTGGGGTCACTCCAGAGCTCTCGACCTTGCCATACCTCCTTGAAAAGTCCATGCATTCATTTCTTCTTGCTGGGGTGCACCATCTCCTTCCTGCCTTGCTACACCTGCTTTTACTTGCAGAATTTGACTTACAGAATGTGATATGGTGATTAGATTTGCTCTGGAATATGTTATTATTATTAACATCATTTTACTGTAGAAAATTAAGGGTACAGTTTGGTCAGCATGTTAGAATTAATTGTAAGGGATCAGTTTTATATAACTGCCAAAACAGTCAACTGGTGAAAATTTGCCTTAGCATGTATCAGCCAATGAAGTAAGGTTAAACTTTTAAAGTAAATAGGAGAAGATGAGAGCTAACATGTATTTTAAGTCCTCTGTGTACTAGAGAATTCCCATACTATACACTTTAATCATTGTAACGACTATAAGAATTAGAGTGAGTAAAAATCAGAACAAATATTTAAAAGCTAACTTCACCCTGAAATATTTCCACCATATTCATGCTACTGTCATTCAAAGGGGTTAATACACATTTCCATTTTCATTATTTGCCTTCCAAAGATCTGACAAGTTAAAGAAGAATTTATAAAAATTCAGCAAACACTGTAATCATTGCTGCTCAATGCATTCCCTTTGAAGGCTGCTATGGTCTAAAAGTTTGCATACCCCCTAAAATTGGCATGTTGAAATTCTAACCCCCAAAGGTTATTGCATTAATATGTAGGGGCTTTGGGAGGTGCTTAAGTCATTGAAGGCAGAGCCCTTGTGAATGGGATCAGTGCCCTATAAAAGAGTCTCCAGAAAGATCCCACCCATTTCCACCATGTGAGACCACAAGGAAAAGTTTACAGCCCTGTAAAAGGCCCTCACTGACCATGCTGACACTTTGAATTTGGACTTCTAGTCTCCTGAACTGTGAGAAATAAATTCCTGTTTTTCATAAGCTCCCTGGTCCTTGATATTTTGCTATATAGCAGCCTGAACACACTAACACAGACTGGGCCCCCTCTCAAATCCCACCAGATCCCTTGAATTCAGGTATCTGCTTCTCAGGTATCTGAGATCACCAAGCACTTCCATGAGGTTAATGAGGAGAGAGGGTAGCTCCCTTGATAAATAGTGGTCTTCTCTCCATGGTCCTTCCTAACTAGGAGCAACTATCTCTTTAAGCTGAAGCCACTGGTCCTTCTACACAAGTGAAAATTAATCTTCTGCCTTTTAGACACAGAATTAAAAGCAGATACAGTATCTCAGGGAAGGCACAAGTTTTAATACAATTTTTCCACTAGCATATTAACCAAGGTGCAAAAATCCAACACAAATGCTTGTCTACCATTTTCCAATTATTCCCATTAACAAATGTTTACAGCAAAAGGATTTTCACCTCTCCCCTGACACATTAGTGAGCAGGCCCCTGACCCACACCTCTTCCTTTGTTCTATGATTGCGAGACACTGAGAATCTCCCACAGTTCAGGTTCCCATAGCTCTTGTCTTCCTGCCATTTCTTCCCTCCAGTGTCAGACTTTCCTGTGGGTCTGCTCATTCAGCCTCAGCTCACCAGATCTCCATCCACAACAGGAGAAGGTACTTGAGCATGTTGCCTTTCCTTTCTCTCACAGGTCCATCTCACCTCAGCTCCATGGCACTGTTTATCGGTCTGCAGACTTCTTCCTCTCCCTCTGCTGCTCCCACGGCTCACAGGAATGCATGGAGGTGGGGCATCCCTGTTAAGTGTTAGCCTTTCCTTTCACTTAATTGCAAATGACTATATTGATTGCTGGAGTGCAGAGTGTCCAGTCAGCATCCCTAGAGAAGACTGTCTGAAAGGGTTTAGCCTTTTCCACTTGCCTTTTAAGGATTCATTTTCCTTTTCTCTTGGGATGTGCTGTTGCAATTAATCTCTTTAAATCTCTGTGTTTTCCCATCCCTTTTAATATTCCTACTTCTACTCTCTATTTTTCTTTATTGTCTCATTTTCTCCCCCTCCTCCTTTGTTTCTTCTTTCTTCTCTTCCTTCATTCTACTCTGTGTTTTTGCTTTTTTAACAGGCGGAATGGTAAGCAAATTGTAAAAAATTATAATTAAGAGGTGAACCCCAAAAGGTCAGTAGCCTGTTGCTGGAAATACGTATTTTAAAGAGAGAAAGAACTTAATAGAAAGAACCATGTCTATGTCAGCAGGCATATTAAATAAAATTCATAGTTGCTAATGCTAAAAATCTGATAAAATGTGCTTAATTCTCTACATATAAGCAATGACATTAGAGGTTGTGTACAACCAAGAGGAAGGTTTCAAAGCTTTTTGCACACCTTTGGCATCTCATGTCCTTTAATGTTAGCTGTATCCATTGTAGTGTTCTACATATTCTTGTCCACATGTTATCTTATTCAAGAATCAAGGATATTAAATGCATGACTCAGTTCCCACACTTTTCCCCCCAATGCCCGTGTTAGTCTTTGCTAATCATTCACTGTTATTTTTCCATTTGAGCTCAGAAGCAGCTTCTGCCTTTCTCAAAACAGTAATCCCAGCACCTTCCACTATCTGAGAGCATGCATCACTGGTAGAGATGTCTATTTTTCATTTCTATAAAACAAGTTTAGACACCAGATATTAACCATGATCATCTCTGCATATGGTGCTATGGGTTGTTTGTCATTCATGCTTTTCTAGATTATCAGGGTGTGCTATAATGATTATGTATTACATTAGTAACAGATACAAATGTAGTTTTAATTCAGTAATTAATTGACCATCCTATATAATTTGAAGTTACGAGGATGTAGATTTCATTCTGACAATCTCAAAATAGGAAGTCATATAAATCATCTAAGCAATTTTTGTTATTTCACCCCATTCTCTAACTATTGTATGCACCCAAGGTAATCATATTTAATTATTGCACTTTAGAAACACAAAAACTAGGACTGAATTTCTTCAAGCATAGTTTAAGGTGCATTATATTATGTGTAAGGGGCAAAGCGGGAAGGGTACTGACTAAACAAGCTTCCCTGTCCTGACCAGCAGAAAGTTGTAAGTAGAACCAACAGGCTATAAAGAAAAAAAATGTCCTGAAGGAGGAAAACATTTTATTTCTATTTCAACTGATCGGATTAGCTTCAGTATAGCACTTGGAAACATGTTAGTTATTCACAGGCAATACTATTACCTCAGCTTAAAGTGTGTGTATGTGTGTACATATGTGTATAAACTTCCATCTTATTCACCATTACTTACATTTACCTTGACATTTACCTGGACTTTGGAAATGGCATTTATACTTAATAATTTATTCTTAATACATATCCTACAAAGTTATTCTCAAAAGAAGCTCTTTGTAAATATTGGTCAAGGATAAGAAGTCTGTCAAGGAAGCTAATATTGGCTTTGAATTTTAGCAAATTCTTTTTATTTCTATATGAAAATATCAGAAACCATTAACATTTGTAGTTTAAGTTATAAGCCCTGGGAATGATATCAAACCTATGGGAAATTTTTGAATAATATTATGATATGTCATTGTGAGATATTCCTTACTAAAATGACTTAGTTACATGTCACTTAACTGATACTGCTATTCACCAACATAAAATTACAAGACAGAGCCTTGAATAGTCAAATAAAAGTCACACAGTTTATGTATTTATTTGACAAAAAAATGGGATATTTTGTATTGCTAGATTTTGTGTTTCTGAGAATGTGAACAAGATAGACATGTCTGTGCCCAATAGAGCTCCCAGTTTAGTGAAGAAAACAGAGGGATAAATGTTTTCCAACTACAATTCCTTGTGTTAGTACTAAATGAAGATTCAGGGTTGTGTTGCATTAATATCTCCTAGAGAGCTTTTTAAAAATACATGTTCTCAGAACTCTGCTCCAGGTGTCCTGAATCAGAACCATGTGTTAGCATGCCAGGGAAGCCAGGAGAGACAGCTCATTTCCTAGGGAAAATAAGTCTCAAAGGAGGATGGGAAATTGTCAAGGAGAGGCTTGTTTGAGGTTGCTGTCAGGACAGGTCAAGGGCAGTGCAGGGGTGGGGGGAACATACTGAATAAAATGAGAATGGGAGGAGAGTGTTCCCACCTGAGGGACCAGCATGCATGACCCCTTAGATGTGAACAAGCACTCACCACGATAACGTCCTTGCATACACTGTGGAGGGGTGCCTGAGTGTGGGCATACTTGAGAGAAACAAACTAGTGAAGGAAACTCTAGCTCATTCAGGACCTTGGATGGTTTAAAGTATTCTAAAAAGTTAGACTGTTTCAACAGAAGTCTGCAGAGGAGAAATCTGCCCAGTTTCACCAGTATGATGTTTTTAGCTTGGACAATGGTGTAGGTGCTATTGACATTCACGGATGTACAGAGCGCAGAAGAAACAGTAATTTGGGAGGAAGGCAAGAAATTCGATTTTGACGACAATTTTGAAATTCCTGCATTACCATCTAGTAACAATTAATGGCTATAAAATGAATGGGAAAGTAAAGGGTCACCAATAATTTATTTAACACATATTAACTGAGCACTTCCTTTGTGCTATACTATGTGCTAAATCTAGAGGTAAAATAATGAATAAGAGGCAATATGGTATCCACCTTTGTGAACCATGAATGTGAATGTTTATTGAAACCCCAGGAGGGCAAGGGATCATCCAAGAAGGAGGAGCTGTTAAAATGCATAAAGAATTTAGATGATGAGTAGCATGCAGGAAGCACTATATCAATGTTAACTACAAAGTAAACGAGCGAAAATCAAAGAGTGATCATTGCAAAGCAGAGAATTAAAATAGGATAAAGTGCGGCCAAGTGATCCAAAGGTCATGAAAGTCCCCTTTGAGAATGAATGACATTAACCAATAAAAAAAGCCATTGATGTGAATATCAGGGAGAAGAGCAGTAAGAGGCAGAGGGAATCACTAATGCGGAGACCCCGAGATGGAGAGAGTGCACAGGAGAATCCCACGCTGGACTCTGAAAGCCTGCTTAATGCATTTGAATTTTAGCCTGAGAGGGAGGGGAGATCATTAGATGGTTTTAAGCAGAGAAGTTACTTGATCTAATTTATATTTTTTAAAATACTACTCTGGCTGTTGTGTGGAGAATTGATTTTAAAAGAGGAAGAGTAAAAGCAGGGAGATGTGTTAGGAGCTTTTTTCAATCCTCCAGGCAAGAGAGGTTTGGTTTATTTTCTGACAGTGGAGAAGAATTGACTTGCTGATGAATTAGTTGTAGAGAAATGAAGGAAAGAGAAGGACAAAGCTAACTCTTAGTTTTGAGAAGCAGTGGTGGAGGGTATGCTCATTACTGAGAAGCATAAATAAGTAGGTTGGCCGGGGATGTGAGCTCTTCACAACTCTCATAATTGATGATATTTTGTTGTTTCTCCAAGTATAATGTAAACTACTTTAGGAGTCAGACCACATTCCTATGACAAATGATTTACTCTCCCTATTTTTGTTGTTTTCCAACGTTCTCTAATATGGCAAGACAGAAACAAGGATGAGGGTTGGGAAGTGGGGATGGCTGGGGTGGGGGGTGTGGTGAGGGGAAAATGGAGACAACTGTACTTGAACAACAATAGAAAAAAGAAAATTTAAAAAAATAAAGATATCACCAGAAAAAGAAAGAAACGAAGAGCACTTTGTAAATAAATGGAAAAAGAAGAGAATGTGTCCTTATATGGAGAATAAGGCCACTACTTTTATACACTGTTCTTTACCTCTTAATTTTCCCCCAGAATATTAATGTCTACCATAGAGTACTTGGACTTTATTTACTAAGACTTGAATTTTAAAAGCTGGAGCTTTTTCATACACTTAAAGTGAAAAAAACATTCAAAGTAAAAGATTTCTTAAAACAGGCTTTTCAGAGAGGGTGAATTTGTCTGACAAGAGGCTATTGAGGATCCAGAGCTCTTTGACTTTAGGAGGAAAAGATGTGGAAAAAATCACATCCAATAAGTACCTATATATGCTAGATATTATTTGGATATGATTTAAGCCTGACAGCAACCCAAAAGGGATTGACATTATTAACATTTTATACATGCGAAAACTGAGCCTCTAGAATAAGCAATGACTTACACAAGGTCGCTTAACAGTAAAAAGGCACAGTCAGAAATCAAACCAGACTAGTTGGTTCTCACAGGTTTTACATTTTCACATCTGAGGTTCCCAGGGGCAGATATCCTTAAGACGTCTCTGAGAGTTCATTTGAGACATAAGAGAGACGTGTCTGTGACTTTACTAGCACTCGACAGTCATTTTACTCTGGGTCTCACAAGTGAACAGTGCAAATATTCTCTGGAAAGACTTGCCAGGCACAGACTCATCTTTTTCAGGGCAGTCAGGGATCTGGAACCCCCATCCTAACTAGGACAACACACACTGGAGATGAGAAAGCTGAATCCAGTGAATGTGGCATCAGAGACATTTTCCCTACTAAAATTGAACCCAGAACATTGAATCTGGCCACATGGCCAGCCCAGCATCTTCAAGCCTGTGGCCCTGCAGGCTAGTGTCTGCTTACTTTCCCCATCCCAGGCACCTCTTTTACTTCACATGCCTCTCCTCACAGGAGGAGATGTCTGGGAAGGACAAAGCTTAAGCTGAGAGTCAGTAAATGGTTCCCCATTAAATTCCCTTCCTCCATTTTACAAATTGGAGGAGATTTTTAAGAAAACTTACCAACAACTCCATTCTTATTCTATTCCCTTCCTCTGCTAAAACTGTTCTACTAGCTGCCCATATTCTTTAAATTCTGTTGAACACCTCAATCCAACTTCTTCCATACACACACATACCATTCACTCATTCCTATGATGTCACACAAACAAGGAAATAGTTCAGGTAGCTAGGTTTAATTTTGGCAATAGGGCTGGCATTGAAGGAATGCTCAAGGACTGGGGTCCACAACCCTTTTTTTGTGTGTGCCAGGAAAACCTTTGCAGTCTGGAGACCTCTTTCAACCCTTTTTCCAAATACTATTTTTAAATTCATAAGATAAAATACACAGGATTAAAAAGAAAGCCTTAAAAGCCAGGGATTAAAAGCCAGGGATTAAAAGAAACCCTGGCTGGTGTGGCTCAGTGGATTGAGCACCGGCCTGCAAACTAAAGGGTTGCTGGTTCGATTCCTAGTCAGAGCACAAGCCTGGGTTGCAGGCCAGGTCCCCAGTGGTGGGGTGCACAAGAAGCAACCACACATTAATGTTTATCTCCCTCTCTCTCTGCAGTCCCTCTGCCAATAAATAAATAAATAAATAAACAAACAAACAAATAGCTTTATGTAACTAAGAACACATATTAAAGTAACTTTTAAAATATTAACAAGTCTACAATATAGTAATCCATGTACTTCTTTACTGACACATTAAATAAAAAGATCTAGCAGTTGGTCTAATAACAATGATAAGTTTTAAGTAGCAATGATCCTAAATGATATTTAAAGCTACCTGCAAAAATGATATAATGATACAAAAAATATCTATGATTCCTATTAGCAGCAAAATCACAGGTGCTGTTAAAATGTGGTTTGTCTACTTTCAAATGTAAGGACATACTAAATTCTGTTAGCAGTTAGTGAAATGAAAAATATAATTTTTCTCCATTCAAGTTGGACCCCTTAAATTTAAGTTAAGAATCCCTCTGAATCAGAGTACTGATATCCTCCTACAAAACTAGGATGGGCAGATATTAATTGTAATTTAGATGTCTCTGGCATTTTCACTCAGTTCTAAAATAGGAATAATCTGATGTTGTGTTTCAAAGTGGCCTAAGTCAATTTGGACAAGAACAGCTCTTAAATTACTTTTGGTGGGAAAAGTTAATCACTGAATAGTTTCAGATAATACAACCTTATTATCAGGTTATAATGAAAGTAAATTTTAGACCAAATTCTATGATAACTACAGGATATATTAAACAAACATGTATGTGTGATGAAACCCCAAATACGTAACATTACTTATTCTGCAAGCTTGATAAAAGCACACTTTTCTGCCCCTTTTTAGATGCCTGATTACCACTCTGCATGAAACTTTCATTTCACCAAGTAGGTGTTACCCCGTTTTGGAGGCGTGGACCTACCTGCCTGTGGCTTTTATAGTCAGCACCAGGAAATCAAGGACCAGTCACAGGGCCACGAAGGGATAAAGCACGAGAGGCCATCCCTAAAAACACAGGGTTTGGGTCTTCCTGAATTCCTAAATTCTGTCTATGCAACACTTATAAAATATTTAAGTCAAGTCACATCTCGAGTGATTTTTATTTTATCTACTCAGAGTACAGTTCTACCAGTGATTGTGCTGAAGAACAAACAAGTCACTAATTTCACTGAGCAAGCCCATGTCTGACTTTCATTTGCTGATTAGGAAATCCTCAGGCGTTGATTGAGATATGGATAGTTGAGGCTTTTAGTTGCCACCTTGGGAATTAGCCTGTTTTATATAATGTCATATGCCATCCCAGGAGTGCAGATTCTTGGTTCAAGAAACTGAATGGGCCTAGAGTTGAAACTTAAACTAACTAGCACATACATAATATTGTACAGTGTGTACCAAAATGTTTTGAGTAAATTGTTACAGACAGTGTAATAGTCCCCAATTCAGCTTGAATACAGCAGAATATTGAACAGTGAGTGCAAAATTTTAATAAGATCCCTCACCAAGGATTTCTGGGTGCCTGACACAATGCCCACATGTCTCCAGATCTGCCATGTTGTCACCTCAATTGAGTATCACTGAGCCTCCCTGCATTTTCTCTTATCACGCTGTCATTTTTTCTTCTATTCAACTACCAATGCTTTAAAAACACTGAATTTCAGGATTGAAATAAGATACTTCCTTAACAAACTCTTTAGTCTCTAGTAATTATCTTAATTGTCTTATTTAGTAAGATTTCTGGTATACTAAAGTGTGAGTTATTAATTTATTAATTTTGTTGCATCCTTTCATTTTCTTACAAGGAAGGAAATTAAAAGGTAACATTAATTCCAGTTATTACTGCAAAAGTCTAAACATATTTTTTTCTATACAAGGTAGCAGCAAGATGCATTAATTCTAAAGGAACTGGAAAATATATGCTAGAAGCTCTTGCAAGTTATTACAGTCTAATTGTAGTTAATTTTATTCTCTGGGACAACTAATCTCTCGATAACATTTGCTGTGATTGATTAAAATCCACTCCTTGCTAAAATCAAGGTCTTTAGGTAATTGATGTGCTAATAGACCTGCAATTATTTGAGGCTGTGCTTCCTCACAGAGATCAAGTCAAGGAATGGATAAAGTCCAAATAAAGTACCTATTTTGCAACAGGAGCTATGATAATTGCCAGGAGACAGCCTGCTTATCAGTTGTGAGAGGTTTTCACCCTTCATTAATATGTAGTTCAGTTGGACATCAGAGAAACTGGCCCCTATGGGAATACTCTGAATCTCCCATTTTCTCATTTTCCATATACTTGGCCCGACCCACTTTTTATCTACGTTCACAGAAAGATCTGGCTTTTCACACATGGGCTTTCTAAGCCATCAGCTAGCCGTGAGCCAGAGTCCCCAAAGCTTCACGCAATGTGGGCTGCCGTAAATGTGGACAAATGTGGACACCAATAAAGTATCAGTTTAAATTTTCTTGACTAAATATTTTAGAAGTAGACAAAACAAATATTGTACTCTGTGCCTTGTGCCTCTGTGTGCACACTGTGGTAGAGTCTCCACTGGGGCTGCAGGTCTTTGTTTTCTTCAGGCATCTGGGAAAGCCACCCTGTCTTGCTGTTTGCCAACTTCTGATTTTTTGTACCTCAGTCTGAGCTCTCTACTGAGTCTAAATGGACCCATTGAGAGATTGTGAGGGATGCTTTAAAAACTCCATTAGTGAAACAAAGCCTGTTTTCTTCTGTCTTGGCCAGACCTGATCCAGGTGGTCAAAACTTAGCATTGTTAGTTGAGACCAACCCATTTTAGTCTGTCCTGGGCTTGTGAGAGAATGGTTAAATGGGGTGCAATTCTGTGTGGCCTCAGCTCTCTTTTCCTTCGCCCTCATAAAAAATATTCCTGCCTCAGAGTTTGTAGTTGAGGTTCATTAAAGATTGTTCTTTCCAATTATAATAAGAGGGATAATTGGTTTATTTTTATTTTACTCCATCCTCATTATGGCTCAAAACAAATATCCAATATGGCCAATTATTGTGGACAAGTAACAAGAAAAACACAGCTGGTCATGTAGGAGTAGAACATGGTTTGCAGGTGCTGTAATAATGGCTAAACTACATTGTAAGCTCAGTACGTGCCAGGCTCTGTGCTAAGTGCCCCCTTCACCTGCACCATGTCATTTAATCCTTACCACATAAAATATTATTACACTCATATTATACCCCAAAAAGTGCCATTTTCTCCCATTTTACAGATGAGTATACTAAGGAAGAGAAATGTTAACTTTAAGGATACCCCATGTAGGAAGTAGCAGATCCCAGACCAAAACCAAAATGGAAATCAACTGTTGGATGAAAACATACTCACAGATGACCGGGGCTGTTTTGAACGACATTTAGCAGAGAAGAAGCAGCCATCAATCATTTTAACCAAGTTGACCTTTTGTTGTTGCTCTTCAAGTATAATTTTGTCCCAGGAAATTCATAGTGAGTGATTGTGATCGCATTTCTCTCATCGACATGCCTCTGACACCCTTGTTGAAGATGTTAATCTTGTATAAAGCTGTCTTTGGAACTGATGATGCTGCCACATCCCACTCCTGCGGGAAATGGGGAGAGGTCGTGCATAAAATAGAGGAAAATGTATTAGGGCCAAGTTAAACTGCTAATAAGAGTAATCAGAATAATAGATTTTAAAGTTATTTTAAACCTAGTTTTAATTACAAAAAACTGATTCCAGAAGTCCTACTGATGTGATGAAAAATTCATAAATTCTGTGCAAATTGAAAACAGAAATTATATAGTTTACTAAAACAATTGTCTCTATATTGTCATACATGCAAATTGATGCATATATACATAAATTATAAGTTTATGTGTATAAACTTCATCAGGACTACTCAATTTCATCTGCTACTTTAGAATTTAGTACTTATTAAATTTAAATGTTCCCATATATTCTTATATCAATGATGATAAAACACACTGTTATAAGATTACAAACTGTAACTTCTAAACAAAATTTGCTTCCCATTTTAGAAACTTTATATCACCAAGGAATCACCATTAAATTTAGCTTCTGTATTTTGATTTAAGTTAAAAATAGAGGAGCAAACTTTCCAAATGTGTAAATCCAAGAAAAATAATTAAAGAATCCCTGGCTCTTGCTTAGGATGCATTTTATATCTTATTTCAGATTGATAGTAGGGAGGAGAATTTCCCTCCAATCTTAAGGAGGCCAGGATAAAAGGTGGCTTGAAAAAAAAAAAGCACCTTCTTCACATTAAATGAACCTGTGCAGAATTTTTGAAATAGCTTCTCATGCCTACCTGGCTCCTCTCTATTTCTCTCTTAAGACAATGGATGATGGATCCCTGAGGAGCCCGTGAGTGAATCAGATTGGAAGGCTGTAATCTGAAAAGAACCAGGGAAACTGGTAGCCTCATAAGGGTAGTGGTCAGCCTGTAGGTTTCAAGTAGTCAAAAGAGCCTCATTCATTCTGCCATTCAGTTCTGGAGGGCTTTCCTGTCCAAGAGTTTGCTATTTTCAAAACATTGGTATTTTGCCTGAATAGTTCATGTGGTCAATGGTTGGCATTAGATACTACATCATCCTTGGGTTTCAGAACCAAAGATAGGCTCCTGTAAATTCTCAACTTTCTTTCCAGTTGTGGACAGAAGATCCTTAGTCTATCCATCCCTGTGGCTGAGATGTCAAAAATGTCCAGTTTGAAAATGAATAGGCCTTTGGCCTAGAACTTGCTGGTCAGAAAACCTATAGAGACAGGGCTCAAATCAGGCCTCTCCAAAAATATGCTATGGAAAGAAGGGAGTGGAGTTGATTCAGAAGCTCAGGCTGGAGGTCGAAACATTACTCACACAGAAGGAGACCAGCCTCCCAACTAGCCTCTTTCTCTCCACGGGAGTGATTGTGCTCCAGTACATTGCTGATCGTGCTGCTCCCTTGTTTAAGATAATTCAGTAACTGGGGCTTAGGGCAAGAGTACAAATGCAATCCCATGTACATATAGCTAAATACAGAAAAGTTATAAATCAATTTAACAAACTGATAAATAGAATATGTCTTCCTTTTGTGAGAAATATGCCTTTTTGTTGGCAAAATATCAACATAACATGTGAAGCTATGGTTTTTATATAAATGAGTCAGCAAAATAGTATAAGCAACTAACTTGGATCATTGTGCACGCCTGAGTATTCTGTGTAGAGTCCAGTAATGTTAGAATGAGAAATAAAAAGAGAAAATATATATTATTGTATTCTATAATACTCATTTTAGCAAAATTACTAATTATGTTATTTTAATCAATATTTTATATAACAGTGAGTGTCATGATCAAAAGGAATAAAAATGTCCCAATTTTTAAAAAGTTTAATATATTTTCACTCATTAAAGATGTAAGTTAAAGGCAAAAATAAATAATATAACTTTCATATGTTTAAAGTCTCAAAATATTCAGAATTATTTATAAAATTAAGATAAAAGGCAGATTACAATAAAAGAATATCAAAATACTAAATAAAATATTGTAAAATAATGCTGACTTGTTCATGATTTAATTTAATATTTTCATGTAAATAAAGCCAATTGAATTTTAGCATTCAATGTAAAATTATCATGCTTTATGTGTTTTTATGTATATATTGTATTTGTATGAGTATATATAGTGTATATAAAAAGAGAAAAAAGAGGCAGAAAAAAGTTAATATATTAATATACATAATTATATAATGTACATATCATTAATACACATAATTACATAATATATGTAATTATATTAATATACATAATTACATAATATATGTAATTATGTATATTAATATAAACATAAATGCAAATTTTGGTACTACATGCTCATTCCTATGTATCTCTTTGTCTGAAACTAGAACACAAGGAAAAGCAATAAAATGGATGCCTTTTTGGCCCTATTTGAAAGCTATCCTTTGTTAGTTAAGATTCTATAGCATACATGTAACCTGAGGCGTTTAATTAATTAACATGAATTAATAAAAGAAAATTATTTCCATGTTTTCCCTTTACAAGTTCTTCTGAGTTTGGAAGCAGTGTCCCATTCCCTGTGCTACACAGGCGGGGCCGCCGAGCTTCAGAGCAGAGGCCCACTCACTGGCCTTCAGACATCGGGCCAGAGATGTGGAGAGATGTCTTTTTCTTCCCTGGGGCCTCCATTCTTCACAAGAGCTGACGTTTTCAATTGTGTGTGGAACTGGGACACCAAGGCTTGCTAAAACCAGAGTACAGAGGTGATCTTGTATTTGTTAGTAGTTTTATTTTGTATGTGACTTTTAAATAAGGCCTTCTGAAACTTGGGTTCCAGAGCATGCATCCGTCTAGCCTGAGAATAGAGGAATTATGTCAATACCACGTTAACCTTTACAATGAAGTCTACCTATTTTTAACACACTATAGGAGATAAAACTCTTTATGGGTAAACTCCTTTTTCTTTTTTCCACTAGAGGCTTTCCTTATTCTCACATGTTCTCCTCTCCAGCCAAAGGTGACTTTATCCTCCATTGTTATTGTTTTTTTATTCTTATTTTTTTTATGGTCAGCATTTTGAAAAACTCTAGTCCACTTACTTTCAAACCCTTTTACTTAACCCTTTCCTAATTGATTAGTCATTAAAGACTCAAATCAGACATCAGATATCACTGTTTCTATGAAGCCTCCTTCTCAGACCCAATTGGGTCAGGTTCCCTTTTATGTACTCCTCCAGTACCTCAAGCCTCTTTCCATCATAGTATTGACCACCCTGTGTGGTAATTTTCTGCCTACCAGGAGGAAGGCCCTTCCTAATTGTGAGCATGTTAAGGAGAAAACCTGTGTCTTGCTTGGTTTGATAATCCCTTCACCCAGTACAGTGTCACTTGATATACCATTGGTGCTTAATAGACATCTGGTAAAAGAATAAATGATTAAATAAATTAAGTGCTTAACTCTTTCAAATAGTCACTGAGATATAGGTGTTATATTCATTTGTTTGTTTGTTGCCAGAGAGAAAAAGGCAAGGTCAAATCAAAACTGATGCCTGGGACATCCACCTACAACACACAAAAATCCTGTGACATATGCCTTGTTCAAACTTATTAGGGGTTATCAACAAATGCACTCTCCTCAATATACACCAACTTCTCTTCAAATAAAACCCTAGCTGGATGGCACCAAGGCTTCCATATACTCAGCTTACTCCTTACAAACCGCAATTTCTTCCTTTTGTCCCCATGTGTGTGAAAGGACAGCTGATGCCAGCGTTCCAAGCAGAGTTTTCAAACAGGTCAACTAGCATTCAGATTTATGCTGGTGGAATTCATTCCTTCTCTTTCAAAAATTTAATGAGAAAGGACAGCTTTGTGAAATGGAGGAGCAAGAACAATATTGCTTAAATAAATTGGAATTTGCACTTTGATTACCCTGCAGTTTCTGCCATACTTTACTGGAAATGCTCCCTGTGGTGCAGGTTTTCTCTGGAGTGACATCATCATATGAAGCCATCCTCACTGTAATTATTTCCATCCATATTTGTGGAGTACATAGCAAGAACATTCGGTGAGGAATATTTGATGCATGTAGAACAATTTTAAACTGTAGAGTCACCAGAAAATCCCATTAAAAGGCAAATGATATGTCTTTATGCATGCCTCTGACCCCAAAGGAGATATTTCATACTCATATTAGGAAAAAAGAGTCTCTCTCAAACAATGAAACACTGATAAGAGCAAATATTCTATGCCATGAAATAACAAACAACACATGAAGTTTCAGTTGCTTTTCTTGGAATAACAGTTTTCAAAACTGTGATATAGAGAGAACAGGCATATTTTAGTTCATATTTTCACATTTAAATCCTTTTGGAATTTAGGCTATGTCAATGCTAATGCCAAGTATTGGGATTTTAAAATTTTATTCTTGGCAATCCTGTTTTTCTTTTGGGAAAACTGATTGTTCTTTTTACCATATGTATGTGTTTAATTTTAACAAAAGTGAAGATACTGATAGAAAAGTATTAGTTTTCTCAAAAACCAAATAGCTCACTGAAGAACAAGATTTTTCGACAATTTAAGTGAAATCAAAAACCTGAAAGCCATAGATTGGCTCCCCTGACAGTTTATGATTTGTTCGGGCTGACTTTACCCATGGGGGAGACTTCAGCGTCCCACTGCTGGGAGTTAAAAGGCATGGCAGGTTCTTTGTCTCCTGGAAAATAAAAGGTTCTACCATCTGCTCACTGAGGTTTGGATTTTAAATGTAGGAAAGTATGTACTTAACTCTGCAGTTAGTGATAAGGTCCAAATTCATTCATTCATCCATTCAACATTCAATATAACAACTAAGGAAAGGAAAAAAGTGTGGAATATGAGGTTAAATTGAAAAGTTTACTTAATAGACTGAAAACATGATTTTTCTTTCTCTCTACCCACTATTTTCAGACCTACTCTGTAAAACTCCCCTTGCACATCCTTTAATGTCATCTCAATCAGATTCCACCATTTTTCAACTATGATCAGTTCCTTAAAAGTCTAAGCTAGTGTAACTTAGTTTAAAATGTTGGTCTACAACCTATGTCATGCTTCTGCTTCCCCTAGTCCTGCATTATTCTCAGTGCTGGCAGCCACAGCTCCTAGCTCTTCCTCCTATCTTTCCATTCTCATCTGAGCTCTGGCACCTTTGTGTTGTACTATCAGGAGAATCGGTAAGGCAAAAAGTCCTTAATGTGCCCCTATGTGTCATCTTTAGGCTGTCCCCAAAGCCCTGTGTGGCAGGATGATTCCTATATAAGGGGGAGGACGTTGAGCTCTCAAAAAGCCCTGCAGAGGCACTGTCCCCCATGTTTTACATGCATCAGTGTAATCTTCCTTGACTGCCCCCTTGGCTCCAGCCCATCACAATACACTCTCGGCATGTTAATGTTGGGGTCTCCTCACGGAGCAGGCTGACCACCTGCCTTCCCAATTCTCTATGATGTCCCCAAATTCCCAGGGATACATCAGATTCTCTCAAACATGAGTTTTAATGACATCATTTCAGCTGCTTCAAGGCTTTTTAATATTTTTTACATACTCCTGGGTTCACAATTTTACTCTGAATGATTATGTATTTAATAAAAACACAAATGTGAAATGGGGCCAATATCACATAATCATCTAAGGAATAGACAATCAGCTTTGCTCCTGGGTCAGCATCACATATCCATCTACACCAGTGGGCACTTACCTGCCTACTGTTCCTCAGTTTGTGCTGAAGTGCAGAACCTATCAGCACAGCCTCATTTGTCTGGGTGTGAGAAATTCCTGTGCCTGAGCTCACAGGATTCCTAGTGTGCTTTCGTTTTCACATTGCACAAATGACATTAGTCAAGTTGACCCTCTATGATAAGGCTGTCAAGAGCTGTCAAATACATATTTTTTTTACTATTCTCACATTTCCTGTTTCCTTGATTGAAATTTGAGATGGTAAGTGGTAGCAAATGGTTCCAGTTCTCAAAGTTAGGAACTAAATTCTTTTTTTTAAAGATTTTATTTATTTATTTTTAAAGAGGGAAGGGAGGGAGAAAGAGAGAGAGAGAGAGAGAAACATCAATGTGCGGTTGCTGGGGATCATGGCCTACAACCTAGGCATGTGCCCTGACTGGGAATCGAACCTGCGACACTTTGGTTCGCAGCCTGAGCTCAATCCACTGAGCTATGCCAGCCAGGGCAGGAACTAAATTCTGATCTCATTTGTAGCAGAAGAAAATATCACTTTTAAAGTGTTTTATATTTTCTATTGTTTCTAAGAGTGACAGGCCTAACTCTGCAAGGAAAGCAAGATCATATTATCCTAATGGATGGTTTTCTTCTCACCAACATTAAGCTTATGAGAATCTTGTTACTTTTAGAATTCACAGTCAGAAGCCAGAAATGCTGAATCTTGTGGAAAACTACATTTCTGGGATTTGGGTAATGAGTTATCCTAGTCACTAAATAAAGCTTTTCTGCAAACAAAGAAACAGTTAACATTAAAAGATTTACGTTAGCAACCTCAGTGCCCATCAGTAAATAAGTGGATCAAAAAACTGTGGTACATTTACACAATGGAATACTACACAGCAGAAAGAAAGAAGGAGCCCCTACCCTTTGTGACAACATGGATGGAAAGCATTATGCTAGGAGAAGTAAGCCAGGAGGTGAAAGACAAATACCCTATGATCTCACCTTTAATAGGAACCTAATCAACAAAACAAACAAGCAAGCAAAATAGAACCAGAGACATTGAAATGAACAAACTGACAGTGACCAGAGGAGTCAAGGGAGAGGGATGACAGGGAAAGAAAGGGAGGGGTCATCAAGAAAGAGGTACAAAGGACCCATGGACTAAGCCAAAAGGGGGGTAGGACTGAGCATGGGAAAGGGGGTGGGTGAGGCAGGGGAGAGTGGTGGAGACAACTATACTTGAACAACAATTAAAAAAAAAAGATTCATGTTAAAGATGTGTGTTTTATACCATCACAACAATGAGAGTTTGTAGTGACCCCATTTAAATAAGAAGGATTTTAAATGTCACTCACACCTTCAGCCTTCATAAATTTTATGAATCTCTCATACATGTTTAAAGAAACTTAACATCTCTTTCATTATACATTGTAAATAATATTGACCAGAAGGCAAGTAAGAGATTGTGGATAAGGGCTTAGAATTTGATTTAAATCATTATACTTTCTCTATTTTTTGAAGGACATTAGATCAACATTTATAATCTATCCTTAGATTTCTTAAATAGTCCTCTTCCCCATTAATGCAAAAATATTCAAATGTGGAGCTTTTAAAAATTTTTCTCTGCAGTTATAAGTGCTAACCTACAGTTTTAATTAATTCTCCTTTATAAATTTCTAAAGTAAATTTAAAACTTGATACCACCAGAGGAAAATTGTTCACTGTTATCATCTTAGAAAGGTGAAAGTGTTTTTATCATAAGGAAAGCCAGGACTCTTAAAAATATTTTTTTGAAAATTTATCTAGCCCTGGCTGGCGTAGCTCAGTGGATGGAGCGCGGGCTGGGAACCAAAGTGTCCCAGGTTCGATTCCCAGCCAGGGTACATGCCTGGGTTGCAGGCCATAACCCCCAGCAACCGCACATTGATGTTTCTCTCTCTCTCTCTCTCTCTCTCTCCCCCTCCCTTCCCTCTCTAAAAATAAATAAATAAAATCTTAAAAAAATTAAAAAAAAAGAAAATTTATCTAAACACTTGCTATTATGCATATGTAAGAGAAATTTGTTCTTTTTGAGTAACAGCATAATTTTACATAAAAATGCCTCTGTGGCTAATTCTCAAAATTTTCTTGGTGAGTGTTTCTGATGAATTGACCTGAAAATGCTGGTAGAGTCACTTGACCAGACGTGAGGCGGGGCACAGAGTCAGAGTGAGGCGCCCACAAGAGTCACCAGTGGCTGTGTGCCTGGCCGGGGATCAGAATTACTCCTAAACAACGCAAAATCTGATTTTTTTTTTAGTTCCAAAAAAATTCCCTAGATCCCCTTTTCTACATTTTTAATGACAATTCTACTTTCTTTATCTTTACCTTCAACTTTTCTTTATAACAGTTCATCAACTAAATGAGACTTCAGAAGGCTGATTATACTAGCTCATAAGATATATAGATGTTATCCAAATGAAAATGTAAGTAATTCATAAATGTTTAAATGAGTCTACCTCATCTACTTTCATCTTAAACTCTGGAATTTATGGAATAAAGCTACTAATTGAGATGATCACAACCTACCTTATCACACTATTCAGTGTGAGACATCCATCAGTTTGCAAGGCTGCCAGTGTTTCCAGCTGCACAGCTAAAATGATTTTGTCCCATGAAATAGCATCCCTAGCTATTTTTAGAAAACCAGCTTTCAAAGTCAAGAGATCAGTGGCTAATGAGTGTCAGTACCTTCCTTAGAGATAATAAAATAAGCCCTGAAATGACACCTTAGGTAAGATGGAGCTGTTTTACAGATCCAGGTGCCACTTCCTCAGTTAACAAAGCCAACACTGACTGAGAAGAAACCATAGAATTTTGCTTCCCTGAGAAGTTTTTCTTGGGTGTGCAATATTAGGCAATTCTCTATTGATTTTCTTTAGAAAATAAAGTTCCTATCTTGGAAATACCATGAGCAATATGCTTCATTTAGTGATTTTTTTTATTAATCCATTATGCATTTATTCTGTACCTACTAAGCCCCAACACATATTTTAAATGTTAGAAATGTATTTCAATTTACAGCTATATCAATGTCGCTGAAATCTCAGGGATAGTGACCCACAGAGAGGAAGGCAAGAAGATTCATCTAATAGTTGATGCATTTTATCAGGCTTCTGGAGTGCAGCAAGGAGCCTGGGTCTTTGGTGACTGACTGCATGTATAATGAGTAGGGCAGCAAGGTTAAAAAGACAGCCACAGCTACAATGAATTCAGCAAACTACATCTCACTAACACATTTTTTTAAAGTAGGAACTCGGAGCTACCTTGAACCACTACTGGGCTCTTTCTAATTACTGGCAATGACAAGTCTGCCCTCTCAGTTGCAGCTGGGCACCCCAGGCTTTGTTACAGCAAAACCAACAAATGATTGGAATATTATGATTTGAACTCAAAACCAAAGCACAGTTGGAGATTTTTTATAAGGCTGCTTGAAAGTCTTGTGTCTAAAGTTTGTAAGGTCATAGAAGGTGAAGAAGGACAACAAGGTCAAATCTACACCTCATATACAAAGAATGGACTGGCTTCCTATCCATTCACTGTAGCTCACAATCTAGAGGACAACACAGAATGAATAGTAGAGTCCTGTGCCCAAAAAACGCACTAGTGACCTCAAGTGCCCTTGTATGAATGATAGTCATCATTAGTGGGAGTTGGTGGCAACAGTTAGCAATATACCACTGTCTGTCCTCATGAGCCAGAGAGAAAATGTGTGGAAAGAACAGCCCTACAGATATAGGCTATGCTAATTATTTTTGTGACATGGTTCTTGGGGGCATCTATTTATTTGAACAGCCAAAACAGCTCTTCAAGTGTAGCATGAAGGACCTTATCATTAACCATCTGTGGCCTGGGGTATGTTTGGTTTTCAAAATTTATAAATATGTGTATTTATCCTGATCCCACAAGATCAGAAAAAAAAGATTAAAAATATGGCTTTTGGCCATGAAGGTTATTTTTGACTCTTGGTGATAATACATGTGTCAAGCTATAGTCTCAGTGTAAAGGTTTGGGGGCCATTATTGCCCCCTATTTTATTTAACTGGTCCATTATTATTTACATTTGGATTTGAGGGAACCTCTTTAACCAGTTCATGGATGAGCACAGTCAAAGGACCAGAGGACCGTTCATATTTGTTTCTGGGAACTTATTAGGTGACACTTTCTGCAGGAAGTGAGGGAGGGAGGTGGAGACAAGATAAAGTCAAATGTGGAGGTTTTTTAGTTTTATTTTTTGTTCCACATTGAGCGCTTGTAATTTAAAATATCATTTTCATTATGCTCTCTCTTTTTAACCCACAGAGTCAGAAATATTGCAGAATACCTGCACTAAATTATATCTGCTTAGCATTCCAACTATTATATCGATATGATTAAAATATATTTGGGGTGTCCATTGCTCGTGACAGTCATGAGAAATATGAGATTGTAGATATCCAGCTCCCTCATTAACAAATGTGGCCCAAACAGCCCCTTTTTGGCTCACTGAGAGACACTGATGTGGATTTTTTTCCCAAGGCTCTGACCTTCAGAACTAGTAGCAATGCCTGTTAACAGGTAAGCAGTTGTTAGAAGTGCCAATCAAGTGAAAATAGCAGAACTATTGGTTTTCTCAATAGTGTGAAAGGAAGCTTTTAACTTACCTTACATTCTTCTCATTGAACATTCTATACCATCTTCTAATTCAGGCTTATATTGTTCATCAAAAGGATGGGCATTTCTAGCTACATTTTACAAGACTCAAGAATACCACAAAACCTCTCCTTGGGAGGCTGGATAGAATGTAGGAGTCTGGAAATATATTTCATTTATATCTACTATATCAACTCCAAACTCCACTCCTGCCATGAGACAATTCAAATTCTGGGCCTGAAAAAAATGGGAAAGACTTTCAAAGGCAAAAATAGCACTAACAAGAAATTCAGCCCAGAGTGTCCTTGACAAGTACAATAGAAACTTCTCTTTAGAATATTCTCCACTTGCACATACACACTGCCTTGTCTAAATACACTCCAGTGTGAATTACTCAGTTTGCATTCAGAGATATGATCTAATAAAGACCAGGATGGGTAGCTGTTTGGGCAAATCTACTAACTCTACAAACCTTAAACTAGAGGCATGTAATAGCAATATGCCTCTGAATACTCCTTCAGGCTGCTTTGACATCCAATTCCTACCACAACTTAGGTCTTACATAAAACTAACCTCATGCATGCACATACTCTCAGGACGTAAAGGTGTGTTGTTAACATCTACCTACATTGTGATTTCATTAATTTAATTGATAAAAATGGATGATTCTTTGTAAAGGGCTCTGCTAGGTACTGCAGAAGATACGGAAAATTTCATGGCCTTTATGGTTGAATGTTTTATGTGAGGAGCAAAAAAGCACATAAAATGTTAAATAAATAGCATAAGGATAAAATCTGGGTCTATCAGAGTAGGAAAAATGTCACATGAATGTGTGTGATAAGTTGGAAAATAAGTGGTATTGAACAACAATTGTCATTTCAAATACCATAGGATTTGTGGGTCTTGTTTGGTATGAGGTGTGCCACTTGTAACATATTATCAATAATAAGTATTTGAGTTTGTGAATTAATTATATTTTCACAATTCTATTGATTCAAGGTCATCTTTACAAGGATGCCACTTTATTCACTCACATTCTGATGTGCTGACTTAAAGGGCAGAGCAAAGGACAACCCCAGATTGTCACATTAACTTGGCCACCACCCTAACTGGCCTGTTCAACACTGCACAATGCCAATCCACCTCTCTCTAGCCCTCCTTACCTTGCTTTATTTTTTCCAAGGCATTTATAACCTTCTAACATACAATATAATTTTCTCATTGTTAAATTTGCTCTTAATTACCTTTTTCTACCTGTAAAATGAAAGCACTAAGAAGCCAGGAACTTTGTTAATGTTTGCTTATGTATCTCAAGCACCTGCAATAGTATCTAGCACATAGAAAGCACTCAGTAAATGGGTGCTGTTGTTATTGCCTTTCTGCACACATATAGGAATGTTTACTGCATGAAAGTCTTTGGGATTTTTTCTATTGGCTAAAAAGACGGAGAACCATTAACATAGGTAATGAGTTAAGAATTCACTGGAGAGAAATATTTTGTTCTGTAATAGAGACACACTCATAGATAGAGAGCAGGCTGACAGCTATGGCTTGGGTGGGGGTGCAGTTAAGGGGCAGAATGACAAGCAAAAAGGAAAAAGGACTCCTGGTCATGGACAACAGTGTGGTGATTGTGGGGCAGGGGAGAATAAGGGAATAAATGGTAATGGAAAAAATACAATAAAAAGAGGAAAAAAACAGTTTAATTTGAAATGATCCATAGAGTTCCTGAGAGCTATGTTCCTCACTTACGCATTGTCTATCATACTCTGATATTACTGCATTCTAAATGTATCATTGTATTTATTCATTGTCTATGTGTCTGTTTTTCCCATAGAACACAAGCTGCATGAGGGTAGATAGTTTGTCAAATATGCCGCTCTGTCCCTGGTGCTTTGAACAGGCCTTGGTACAATACAGTCACACACACTTCCTCGTGGAAAGCACGCTTTCTCCTCCCACACCCACCTCTAACAAACCAAAGACTGTGAAATTTAAGTTGTTATTAGGTTTCTAACAATTCAGTAGATTTTAATTTTTAAAAGAAAAAAGTGACTAATGTAGTGGAACAGTTTCTCTTGTCTTTCTATTTTTGCCTCTGTTTTAATAGGATATTTGAGATGCTTTCATGAAAGCATTCCATGAATGAAATAATTGCTTATGCCCCAGTATTTAAGGGTAAATACAAGGATAAAAAAAAAGAATAGAAGTTGATGGCAATGAAGCACAGGCTGAAATACAGACCCTGCTGAGGAGAGGCACGTGAAGAAACTGCACCAATGTAAGAACGAATGATTGACAGAGTCTGAGCACCAGAAGACTCATAAGTGAAAGGTGAAAAGCCGGTCATGTTGACAGTGAAGAGCAGTGAGAAAGGAGCTGAGCTGAACATATTTTTTAATGAAGTGTTAAGTAGATCACCACGAGAGGTGGATAATGACTATGATGAAGAGTTGGCCAGGGTGTAAGAAAAGGAAAAAAAAGAAAAGCAAAATTAAGTGGCACTTGGTAAATCACAGGAGAATGTGAAACCTGAGAAAGCTTCTGGAAAGAATGGTCAATCCCTTGTAACACTCCAATGCCTTTTAGTAATCGACTTGGGCAGCTCATTAAAATTACGTGTGAACAGATAGGCACCTTGGCAAAAAGGCAAGGGAGCCGAGATATAAGTAGAGCAATACAATTACTACTTCGGCAGTTGAAAAATATCAGGAATATGAAGTATTCAAGAAGATGCATTTAAGAAATACTCTGTGGAAACCAGTGAGTGGATCCTAGGGAAATAACAGGAGCAATAAAACTGGCCATAGGAGGGATGAGTCATGCCAAAAGAGGAATCTTTTAAATTGGATATGTTCAAATAAAATAACTCAGCTAACAGTGAGGGAATTTAAAGACTCTATTTGAAAAATAATATGAGAAAATGAGAGGATATGATTTCTGTTTTTCTCTGTGTATGGGAAAACTAAATATAAAATTGTCACGTGCATCACAACCAGGGAGCTTCTTATAATTTGGCAGAGCCAACCAGTGTTTTCCTGAATAAAAGTGATAGCTGGGCTCTAATGATTTCAAATGCTATGGTTAGTTCTCTGGAGTACATTGAAGGAAAGTGACTTTACATGTAAATAATCACTATTTTACGCTGGGTAATATGTTAGATATCTTGACGTATATGAGCTCATATGCTTCTCACAACAAACCTGCCACATAAAAGTCACTATCACAACTTTTAGTTGTGGGAAACTGAGACTGCGATGCTATTAAATAGTAGAGCCAGAAATTAAATTTGAGTTTCAGTGGCTCCAAAGCCAGATGCCACCAAGCTGTTTCCTGCATTTAAAAAGCTGATAATGAATTATAAGATTATCCAAGAGAAATATAATTGAGGGGGCTAGAAATTGTGTTTGCTTATTCACACTCAGATTCAGATGAGGACCTTGGATAATTTGATTTATCTTCCTTATTCTTCTGTCTTACTAAGGTTGTTAGTAAGACATCTACCTGTATATAATTTTTAAAATCTTATTAATAAATGGTATATACTCATGAAAAAAATTCTTAGGCTCCCCTTACTGTGTTTTAGTAGGCATGACAAAATTCCCCAATTTTCCTCTGAGGGCTGGGGTAAAGCAGCAGAATTTAGTCATTCATTCATACCTTTATTAACCATCATATATTGATTACTGAATAGGAAACTGGAATTTTGCTAGGTTCTTAGAATAAGCAAAAATGATAACCTACATTTTATGTTCCTGTAACATAAAATGTAGGTTGAGAGATCAACTCATTGGTTGATACAGGCAAGTAAAGGATTTTACTTGTTTACAGTTTACTGAGAATGGAGTAAATGCCATTAATAGGAAATCGGGGCCTTATTGAAACATATTGGAGTGATACCTAATTCTAATGTGGTAACTTTGAGGATACTTCATCAGGGGAAAAGAGAATAGAGCTGTTAATTTTCTGGGAAGAAAGAAGAGCTGTATCAAAGTGATAAAAACAAGAGAGAAAAGGGTACTCAACACATGACCCATACTCCTTGGGCACTGACCACATACCAGAACCAGAAGCAGGTAAAGTTTTTCTTTTTTCACTGCTCCCCATGCCAGTGATGTGGCCACGTTATGACTAGGACCGTCCTAGATAAATACATGCACCAGGCTACTCTGGCCATCCAGAGCTGTTGCCATGATGTGTTTTTGTGTATCCTCCGGCATTCTTAAGACCATTTGGGTGGAGTTGAAGATCACATATAAAATCAGACTGCCAAGAGAAAGGTCTCTATTACAGAGTTCTCAAAAATATGATATGGCCGAATTTTCTACCAGTACTGGGAAAGAGGAATGTTTATGTATAAGCCAAATAGTTGGCTTGTGAGATTGGGGCCATATTGTGTGTTGAATAGATCCTGTTCGATAAATACATTAAATTTTGAGAAATGTCTACATTAAGTGAGGTGTCTACACCATAAGAGGTCATAGTAGTGGCAGTCCTAAGTTCTCTTTGACATGCTAACACTTTATTATTGTAAATTTTTGGCTAAATGTTTAACACATGGCTCCTGCATGAAGAAGACAACAACCAGAATGTTTTCTTGCTTACCTGGGGACCTAGGCATTATAAAAATGATGCCCCATATATCATTTAACTAAGACAAGTAACTCAAATAGTGGGAAAAATTGGGTAAATTAAATAGCATTGCCTTGGCATCAGAATACAATTTTTCTGGGTCTGTGAGAACTGTGAATGCTTTCAAAGTCACCCAATTTAGGAAGCTACTTACATGAACACACCATCACCCCAACCTGCATAAGTCATTAGTCCATGGGCCAGCTTACACTGCCTCCCTGTTTTCAGAGTCAGGATGTATTCAGCATCACATATGACTTTTACTCCAGCACTATGATTATAAAAAGTATTTGATAACAGACTTTCAAGCATTTAGAAAATACCTATTATGTAATTATGGCATGTTTGGGGGATGGGGATAAAATATTAATGAAACATATTACCTTTCTACTGCAGCCTAGTGGAAGAGCAAAAAAAAAAAAAACTAACAGGAAATTAGAATATGATCAGCTTGAGCATAGAACGTTAACACATGGGGCTACTCTTACCTTGAGTAGTTAGCCAGGACAAGAAGAGAAAGGCAGTTTTTTCCAGCTACAAGGAGCAGCATGTGTGTATAGCATGTGTAGCAGTTCTTCTTTGACAAGAGTGTTGACAATGAACTGAATAGAAAATGCACTATGTGCCCTGAATATCTATTATAGTTTCAGGAAACATAAAATGAACATATGAGTCACAAAGAAGAATCTGCAGCATTGATGAGAGTGTACAGAACAAGTGAGAACTAAGAGAAAGAAACAAAATTTACAACCCTCAGTGGCATCTTAGTCCCTTGCCACAGTGATACAATCAGTGATGTTTGTGTGAAATATCAAATACTTCAAAAGCCTTACAGAAACCAGATGTTAAATATGTCTGCAAATCATTGACAATGTGATGAGTACACATTTACATGGAATGTTTAAACAAGATCTTCAGAACACTCATGAACACATTTGAATACCCACAAAACAGCATCAGCAAGGGGCTGAGCAGTGCTCTTTGTTCAGTAAGGTAATTAATTATTGATCAGTAATTTTGTCACTGAGGCACACATTGTTCAGAAGACAGAGGACAGCACTGGAATTATGGGGAATTTTAAACGAGTGAAGAAATTTTAAAAAGCAGCATATTTTTCAGTCCACATAAAAACATCTCTTGGCCACCAAAGCATAAAGTGTCTATTACCCAGAAGAAGAGCGTTGAGAGGACAGATTTTTCCATGTTTTCCTTTCTTGAGTGGTTTTTTACTTTGTTTGCTAACTCTGTGTATCATCCTTTAGATGTACTATTATTAGTCCGATTACTATTTTCACTGCCATATTATACTCACCAAGAAGGCAAATGTGTGTGATACTCCCAAATAAACACCAACTTTTTCTATCCCTAACATTAGAAACAAAAGAAGAAAAAAATACAGAGACAGACTTAAATGGCAGTAATTTCATTTTCTATGTCTTAGTTTATTGAATCATTTCAGAAGATGTGCCTCCATAAAAACCTTATCAAAATTATATGTTTGCCTATGGCAAATATACCAATCCATATTCAGACTTCCTATAGTCACATACTTCTTGAAAAATATTGAATGTGCAATTCTCCTCATCATTTAACCAAGTCATTTGAATGACAAAACAATTGTCAGTTGCCCCAAATAGTGGGTATTTCACATACCCACTAGCAATATTTGTTAATATATTTTTTGCTATATAAATTTCTAAATTTTCACTTCAAAATAGCAGAGGAGAACCAGTCAGTATTCCCATTTTTTGAGTGTGAAGCAATATCACAATAAAACAAAGCACCTATGATTTAGAATGAGAAAGACCTGCCTCTGAATCTTGGTTCATTTACTGTTGTCTGACCTTGAGAAAATTACTTAACACCTCTGGATTTCAGCTCCTGCAGATTTAAAATAGAAATAACAGTAGGTACTTAATTAGTAGTTGTATTAATAAAGACATTACATGTAGAATGTGGTATATTGCCTGGTTCAGTTTAGAGACTACAAATAAGCTCCCTTCATAATTTTTTGTTATTAACACTAAAATAGTAATTTTGTTAACTTCTGATTTCATGCTTAATGGTTTGAATGTGCAATTCAGGTGGCAAAGCTTAGGCTTGGCTCCGAAAAATCTGTATTTAAATCCTGAGTTTCTTGAGAAGTACAAGAAAAGTCATCTAACTTCTCTGAATGAGAGCTGCTTCCAGTAGCAAATGTAATACTAATGCCTACCATGCCAGATATTACAAAGCCTGAATGATGAACAGCCATTGAACAGTAACTCCTACCATGCAATAGCAGTAGTTGGAAAACAAGGAATTATGCAATTTTATAGGCCTTGGAATAAAAAATACCATCTTATACAGAGATGGAAAAATAGGGTTGTGTTTAGTTGGCAATCTTGTTGGTTAGTCATGGCCTGGCATGTTCTATGTGGATTCTAGCATTTACTAAACCTCTGCATGCATGCAACATTGACACATACAAAATCTGGAAGCCAGCATGTGATTATTATTAACTATATTTAAATATCCCCAGATAGTCACACAACGACACTGAAAAGACAAAATATCCTGCAGATACTACATATTTTAAGAACTAGAAATATAAAGCTACTGCCTTTTTCACGTAAAAAGTGTTAAAGGAAGACTAGTGATAAAATCTGGAAAAGCAACAACTAATAGAAGATCCGATTCTCTTACCCTTATTCTTTGCCAGATCTGTTGTTTGGCAAAGCATGTAGAATATTAGAAATTGAGTTATTGTCTCAGTTTGTCATCATTCAGATATTCTGTTGACTTATTGCCATTCATTCTAATCAGTGAAAGTGACTACTACAGATGGAGTGAGGAGGAGTAGAGATCGTAATACAACAAAAGTTTATCAAGGGTGATTCTAAAATATCTATGTATATTACAAAAAAATTGTTTTTACACAGGATGTATAGAAAAGAGGAGCATTACATTTAAGGGCCAATTCTTCAGAAACCAAAGAAAGAGACCTGAGATTTGTTTAACATAATCAATGCGTTTTATTTCCTAGAACTAAAATACTTCATATCTAAACTTTCAAAGATAAGTAGTCAACAGGGGTTTTTTTGTTTGTTTGTTTTGTTTTGTTTTGTTTTGTTTTTATCAGAGCCCAAGGGAGAAGGTTGGGGGTAAAAAAGGCAAAAATGAGAAGGGCATAGAGAGACCACTAGTAGGAGGTCAGGAGGGGTCATTTATTTCTCTTTCTTCTCAGTAGGTTACATGTCAGGTCTAGTTGCAATACTGAGGTACCAGGTTGGGAGATGAGGATGGGAAATGACACTGCAAAGGCACACCAAAGCCTTAACTACAAAAAGACATCAAACCCCAAACAGAAGTCCCCTTCTGTCCACCTCCTAGTTCATCTAAGAAATGGGGATAGCAATGGAAGAGCTATGGGCCCAATGGAGGTATAGTGAGGGGTAGTTCTTAATTTTCAAAAAATTTCCTATTTTTAAAAAGGTTTCCTAAACTATGTGCCTTGTCTTTCATGTGGTGATGTATATGACTGTGGGATGGCCTTGAGGCTGTGGGGAGAGAGGAAGGGTGGCCAGGGGTCTTCCCAGGACAATCCAGGTGTTCCCAGAGATCTAAATGGGGACAGATGCTCCTCACCATTCCCATCCAAAAAGCTGGGCAAAGCTAAGCCTTTCTCTCATAAACAATTTGGGAATTCAAAAATCATTTGTTGAAAAACTACAACTCTCAGAACTCCCTGGGCCAGCAAAGAAGAGTTTTGGAAGGGAGACCCTCCCCCACAAGCTGCCCTACTTTTCCTAACTCTAGGCAGCTGATACAATATGTAAGGGAGGAGTGAACAGGTACTCAGGAAGATGTCACGCTCCTGCCACCATCCACCCACCACCACAGTTTCAGGATTGCCCCTTCCAGGCTTCTGGAAATCCCTCCAGCTCTTCATCCTCACCGCTTCCACTCCTGCCCAATCCCAACGTAGAGGTCCAGAATGTCTGGCAGAGGGAGAGATGGGTGTCAGGACGTGGGAACGACCGGTACAGGCCCCAACAGAAGACTTGGACAACAGTTCCAGGCAGGAAGGTACACAGTGGTCTCATCCAGTGATGCGAAGGCCCTGACTCAGACCTCAGGGACGTGGGGACAGAGATGAAGGACAGGTAGCCTGCCCATCCAGGTCAGCCTCAAGGCCAGGTGTGGATTTGGGAGAAGGTGGAGGATAGTGGGTGGACTTGGGGAGGTGGTCCCAGTTCACAGGCCATGGCCACATCAGGAACAGGGCAGGGGCTCTTGTTGACACTTTGGCGACTACAGGCTCTCCCGGTCTCCGTCGCCCGGGATCTCAGCTTCCTCCTCCACCTCAGGGGCTTCTTCCTGCAACTCCCCCTCTTCCTGTAGCGGCCCCCAGGCAGGGCTTGGCTCCAGTGCCTTCACCAGGAGTGGCCTCACATCCTCGCAGGCAGCTGCCACCTCCTCCTCTTTGCCTTCTGGGTCAGACTCCTTGGGACGTTTGGGGGCATCCTCTAGCATTTCCTCCGCAATCCTCTTCAGCCGACCCACCTCGTCCTGCTCCTGGCCCAGTTCGTCAATGCCCAGCTCGCCGTTCACTTCTACGCCATGGGCATCACTCTTCTGGGCCTCAGGGGCCTCGGAGGCCTCAGGCTGTGGCACTAGCGCTGGCCCCTCAGAGATGATCTTCTCTTTGGGGCGATGGTCGTTGCAGGCCTGGACGGTGGGGTTGTTCTCGATCTCCCACAGCCCCTGGCTGAAGCCTCTTCTCTTGTTGGGCTTGCCGAACTTCTCCTTGCACTCCTTGTACGGGTAGAGGTGTTTGGGGCCCAGGAGAGCGGTCTCGTGGGTCCCAAAGAAGAACACTTGATATCGGTTGTGTTCGGCCATGTGCTCGATCCTGGCAGGCCAGTGGGCATAGCCCTTTAACTTGGCGAACACCAGGTCTCCGCTCTGGTACTTGGGCGAGTAGTAATCTGACATGGCGGTGAGAAGACCAGCCTCGGTGGCGGAGGTGGCACCCGGCAGGAGAAGCCAGAGATGCGCATGCGCACCCACCAGCCGCTGATCTCAAACCACGCGCCCTCTTGAGGGCCCGCGCGCACCTGCAGCAGCATCCTTTGAGCCTGAAGATTCTAGTCTGAGCACGGCATTGTTTTAGAGACCCGCAGCCCACTAGCCCTGCCTCAGCCTTGTTGTTTCTAGAATGATAGAGTGCATCGTTCGGATGTTCAGGGTGGTTGTGCTCACGGTGGCCCCTTGCTGCTGAGCCTAGAAGACACAAAATCTGCATGGTTGGCTGACTGTATCAGTGGCCTAGAAAGGGAGAGATGGGGCAATATGGTGAGAGAATATACTTGCTGTAGCCTTCTGCCCCTGATCTGTGCACCACAGAAAATTCCACTCTTGACTCAGGAGCCTTGGATGAAATGGACGGGTCAGTGGTTTCAATTGTTTTCTGATCTCCTGAACACTGGAGTCTGCAGCGGAGGTCGAGAACAGTCGAAGTCTGGCAAAGAGACAGAGTCAGTGATATTAAGATATCTAATGTGCCCATCTCTTGGTAACCAGATCCATTCTAAACTTGTAGTACTTTAGCGGGGTTGCGGGCGGGGGGGCGGGTCACAAAACGTGTATAGCAGCACTATGAAGGTGACAAACTAGCCATGTCAAAATTTCCTGTTTTACGTGGAAAGTTTACATTGGATGCAGCACACAGATTTTACCTTTTCGATAATTCTTACATATTGTAAAATACAAGCTATGGTTATAACATGGAGCAAGTGTGTCAGATGCTCTCAGTACCTTCCTGCAAGAGAAGGAAATTAGGTTCATTATGCTTAAGAATTAGGTACAGATCTGCTTCTATCGAATGTGCTGTTGGTAACTAGAAATAACTTCCTGAGGGGCTACAGAATGAAAAAGTATGATCTTAGCCGAAAGACTATTGATATTTATGGGATTTTCAGTATAACTGCAGCTGTTATACAACTTCCTACATCTTTTTTGAGTCCTGCTAACTAGCTGTGAATTTGCACTCTGAAACCTAGCCAAATTTATCATAATAGTACTCTTGGCTATTATGACAAAGATGTTCCAACATCAATCATTTAACTAGACAGATGTTTTTTCCTGGTGTAACTAACAAGGACCAGTGGAGAATTTAAACCATTAACCCATTTCAGTACAACTCAAGTTTGTTTTCTGTTTGCTGGGTTGCATTAGTCATTTTACCTCTGGGTTATGGAGACCTGTTCTAGGCAGAAGTTACCTTCTCCCAACAAGGCAAATCAAAAATGATGGGCTTTAATAATTCTGAATAAGTTCTTTTAGATTTTTGTCAAGCCATCTTCTTAGGATGCTTATCTGTGTCACAAATATCTACAGTTTTACCAATTATATAATACCAACAATATATCAACAATTCATTCATAAATCAACATTCTACTACAAAGATGAATCTGACAGATTTATTCCTCTAGATTTCTTAAGGAAAAATGCTAGAAAACCAGAAATGTTCAATGGCTGTAGGAAAAAACAGGAAATCATGGGCAACTATGGAGCCCAATAATAGGAAGGAATGTGGAGTTTCTGTAAGCAGAGGACTTACTTCATGTGGTCTGTTTTCTCAGCCCTAAGTATGCTGCACTAATGCACAGGTCATGTGAAGTTGTTCAAGCAGGAAAAAGTCTGACTAGACAGTATGTCCAGAAAGGGTACATAGTTATGCCATCAGCTCAGTCTGAAGATGTGACCAAACTTAAAAACCTAAAGTAAGTGTGATCACAGGCAAATGGGCCAAATATTAAGTTATTGTTGGGTAGTTGAACCATGGCAGGTGAAGTGGTATGAGGATTGGACTGGGGATCTGAGAGAGCAAATAACCAAAAACCTCTCAGAAACTGAAACAAAGAATGTTAGGAAGTGAAAGCAAGAAGAACTAGTAGACAATCTAGATCCAAAAAGGGTAAAAGAGATTCTATCAGGCAAAAAAATGGCCTCTTCTTATCTCCTCCCCTTGCCTACTAATACACTGTGTAGTATTAAAGGGCTGGCACAAAAATGTTCATCTTAGAAAGATTTTTAAATATATTTTCAAAGATAAAGTACAAGAGACATCATTCCAGAGCAATGCAAGATAATTTTCAAGTACTAAATCCTGTGTCCTTTACATAAACACAAAGGGGGACCCCCCAAAAAACTGGAATTACTTTCTGGTGGATGGGCCCCTACAGGCTTTCCTCATCAGGTGAGTGTTCTAGGAACCCATCTGTATAAATGTACCAACTGGTGGTAATATGAGAGGCTGTGTTTGGCTTCAGTGAATTTGTTTTGAAAACTCTTTGGACACATTTGACCATTTCTTGATGGGTGATTTACAAGCATACCTGCCCACACTGCACTCATTGTTTGGCAGTTTTTAACAAAAAAAAATGGTATGAACCCTGTGCCCCATCACTCCTATTCACCCAGTCTCACCCCAAGCTACTTTTTTTTTTTGTTTCCCTGGATGAAAAATGTCCTCAAAGGAAAACAGTTTGGCAACATGAAAGTGGTAAAATAAAAAATGGCAGAAGCACTAAAAGTGTTTGAAGCAATGAGTTCAAACACTGTTCTGAACAGTGGAAAAGTCTCAATAGGTGTATTGCATCAAATGGAGAGTGCTTTGAAGGTGACTGAAGTTTAAACATGTAAGAATAAATAACAATTGTTTATAAATAAATTCTGGGGTTGGGGGGGCTTATATGAAGGAATCCCAGGAAAACTCAGTTGTAGTGTGGTTGTTTGGACAGGCTCATGGGAAGGCGTAAGGAAAGAATTCTGGCATCTCTCACTTGTTTACTAGCCTTGTAAGGCTGGGAGTAGATATAATCTTTCTGAGCCTGTACTACATGATCTTAAGATGTTTAAAGTAATTCTTAGAATTTCTGTCAGGAGAGTTATAAATATTAATGAGATTGTGGCTATGGAAGTCCAGAAAATGGGTATAAAGGTTTATGATGTACTAACAAAACAGGAGTGAAAATTCATTATGGTTAGGATTAGGCTATTATTGTTATCAGGCTGAATAAGGGAAAAATATATCAAAAGGAGTAATGTCATAATTAAGGACACTGATCACCACATGTGTAGTTACATATGGAATGACACATATAGCACAGCTCTATATAAAACAGCATATAAGATTTTGTTACTTGGAAATTATTTTTAAAAACAGCATTCTATTACATGTATCACCTAATGATAGCTAAGTTCAGAAGGGAAAGGTGAGAGGAGGGTTGAACAAAAATATTGATAGAATACATTTAAAGAGCCAGAGACCACTTTTACAGATACCTCATTCCTTTTATACCTCCATTCTCAGCAATACCATTACATGGCATGACCTTGGCTTCCTTTACACTTGAAACCAACTTGTTTTTAAAGCTGTTGTCTCTCCTGCTGAGACTGGGGTGTGGAGGGAAGTGGTGCCCATAGTAACTCGGTTAAGTCTCCACTCAGCTATCATACAAAGCACTCATGAGCAACTATGATGATTGACTTCCAGGAATTAGATTTCTATGAGCTCAAATGTTTCTGACAGGTCAGGATGTTTTAAAAATCAAATGTACTTACAACACCTGTTTGTAAGAAGGACATAATTTCAGCAGCAGCATACCTAGCGAAATACTTTAGAGTCCCAAACATAAGACTTCTCTGGAAAATTAATGATAGGATTTAAAAATTGCTTGGCAACAATTATGAAACATTGGCAATAAAACAATATAATTGGACAAGAGAGAGAACAGATATCTAATTGATGTTTTCTTGTTTAATTAGTTTTACTTTCAATTACTTTGGTGTAAACTGTGATTGAAAATAAATGTGATTGTTTTCTACATACTTTTATCTTCATTAAAAATGTTAGATGCCTCTGGGTTTATAAAACAAAGGTGTTTATACATGGTTGGCATTTGGAGTCAGAGCTCTTCTTTTCAAAACGTTGTAGTAGACAAAATTATACAGAAGACAAATCCCTCCCCCCCACAATGGGTAGAAAATCCTCCCACTGTACTTTTATGAAAAGATTCAGAAGGTGTGCTACCTCTATATTTTGCCCCACTACATTTTGCCAGTGTCCATTCACTCTAACCTTTAAAGTCTCAGGGGTTTCTGAAATCCAAGGATCTGCTGAGGTGAGAATAAATTCAGTTTCATTGGGGATGTCCTGCAGTTACAGGATCATCTAAGGGATGTTCCCAAGGACTTATGTCATTATCCATTTGAATAGTGAGTCAAATCTGTATCTATTGTTGATGATGGGAGGAGGCAGGGAGAGATGAGGGTGCAGATTTCCCAAGTGGCACCTGTGTCCGGACAATCTGGGCCCCCTCGGCCAATTGTAAATGTTATGGAGTGATGTTTAAGAGTGAACAAATGAAGAGATAAGTCTTGTTTACCAAACTGTTGTTTTAGTCACCAGGAAATAAAATTGCCACTCTAAAGTTAATAAATGTGGCTGGCTAAGAATAATTATATTTCATTATACTTATTTGAGGGGGCATAAGTTTTTATATATTACTCTTTGGGAAATCAATTTTAAAAATAAAGTGTTTCAACAGTAACAATAATTTTCTAGCTTGAATCTTGCATGACATCTATATAATTAGCAAAGTTTAAACAATTCAGTTATTAATGCTAGTGAGTATTCAATAATTAAGGATTAGATACATATAACAGTCTGTTTACATAATCATTATGTAATTAGATAGCTATATTCTGTGTCTTTAAGGTTTTTCAAATACAGTTTAGTGACTTGGAAAATGCTTATAATATTAAGTTGAGTGAAAAGATAGGACAAAATATATAACATAGGTAATTTATTAGCTCATGTGGAATCTGGTTGCTTAAGTCTGAAATGTAGATAACCTTCATACTGGTTTGGGAGAAAGGCTATTTGAAATAAACAGATCAGTAGGTGTCAGATATGTTGCCTGGCATTTATTAAGTGTTTAATTACTATTCGCCATTAGTATTAAAATAACCAGTACTAGTTCTGTTTTGTTTCAGTGCATTTTTAAAAATTTTGCATTATTTGATACATATTTTTTCTTGTTAAAATTGTTTTTTATTGCTCCCCCAACAGATTGTTTTTGGTTTTAAATTTAACTTGACACTTGGCTAGGTGGAGGGGTTGTGTTCTTTAGGCAATAAAAATACATTTTTGAAATATCCAGTCAACAGCATCATGTCTATAAGCAAATATGGAACTCAGCTTTGCAATTTCAATTTTAAGCTTCTTGCCATTGCATTAAGGTGTCATGTAAGTTAACCTCACCTTAAGATTAAAATGATCAGTTTTCGGAAAGCTGTGCTAAAGTTTTTGATGATGTAACCTCAGTTTTCACCTCAGTTGTCTCTTACTTTTTCTTTTCACTAGTTTCCTAAATTTCAAAATAATTAACAACATATTAGTCTTTGGAAATAAGTAATTTATAACATTTCTATTTTAGGAAATTATCAATAATGTGTATGAAAATGTAAAGAAGGAATTTATTTAAAACAAATCTATAACTTTGAATTAATGAAAATAATATTTGAAGGTGGGAAGTAATTTTGAGTAATCAAGTTTTCCTGTTTTATTTTTACAAAATGTCTTTATTTTTTTATTTAATTTTGTTTAGGGATATCTGTATTGAGTTAACATTACCTTTCCTCACCAGAGGATTACTGGAGGTTTATAGCTTTCTCTTTTTGAATATTGCAAAAGAAATATTTAGCTTCAGAAGAAATTATGCTTTTCAATACTAGGGAACATGTAAATTATGTGTTGAAATAAATACATACATACATACATACATACATTCTCTAGGGAGGTTAGTTGTTTATATAAATTCGAACACTCACAAAGCATGGACTAGAAATCAAGTAAAGGAAAATCAGAGCAGTAGAAATTTAACAAAAATTTCCTAAACTAGCATATAGTCTTATCATCTTTGATTTACTAAATCAGACATCAATAGCCCATCTTCTATTCTGCTTATCAAGAATAACCATAATGTGAATATATTCATAAGTAAAATTACAATGGAGTTGCTAAGTTTTAACTACCATTTATTGAACACTTACATGCCACACCCTGATATAAACACTTTATTTTCTCAATTAACTCTTAAAACACTTTGCTATACTGTCTTATTGCCTTTCTTCGTTTTTTTTTTGCTTGTGCTATTACTCATTGTGAGCACAATCATTGAGAAAATACAACCTAAAACCAAACAGAGAAGTTGGTTGAGATAAAAATGGACACAAGAATGAAGCTGATTATTGGAAACAGAAATGCCATGAACAATAAGTTACTAGACAGATCACAAAAGTGGGATGCAGAAAAAAAAAACTGTCATTCTCTAGAGCAGTTTTAGTTCTGAGGTTTTCCCAGTTACAATTTGAGTTCAGTTGACGTACATCCTTACATTAAAGCATTATATTAGAAACAGTGAATCAAATATGGATCTCCCTTTAATGAGTGTTTCAGGAAGAAGAAATGAATGTGCAGATTTAATCTTGAAGGTGTCTAAATGAGCCTCTGTTTCTTATAATAAAATCCATCTAAGTAGAACAATAATTATACTGATGATCCATGATTGGCAGATATTTATAAAGGTAAAATGACGTTAACCACACATCAGCTAATGTTGCTATAAACAGGGTAATCTCCCCAATGTAAATATTAAAGATCAAGTATTTACTTCTTTTCAAAATGGCCAGCTTTTATCTTTCTCCTAGAAAATTTATACCCGTAAACTCTAATCATGTAAGAGAATTTTTATCAGCTCTTATTTCATGATGGCTGACCAAGCTTTTTCTCTTTTAATAATAGCAAAATCAATAGTTTTCATGCAATAGATGAATACAAAATGCTTAAATATTAAATTGAACAATTTACTATTAATTCATAATAATAAAGTGCCTATAAGTCAAGTATAATTTTAAAATAGTTAATTGAGTTATTTTGTCTTTACTAGTTTTAACTGCTTCACACACTTTCAATGTAACTGAAAAAAGTAATAGAATGAAAGCTTATAGCTTATTTATGTTGTGAAGATTATTTAAACTTGTGCAGTTTTCTCAGGTTTTTCTTCTGTTTGCTTTATAAGGCTCCTGTGAGTTGACAGGGAGTTTTTATGCTGCATATACAGAAAACTGCAAAAATGGAAATATAGAATGTAATGTATCTTTTAGTACACTAGTTCAGATTACACAATGTGTAAATGCTATGTGCCCAGAATTTTCTCTCTAGCAAGTACAGTGGGTAGAATAATTTTAGTATACAATATTTTTATCAATAATCACAATAGGTGGTCTGTATTACATCAATTCTTCAATATATTAAAATATTTTGAAATATTATTTGTGATTTGTTTTATAATTTTTTAAAGATTCCATTTATTCATTTTTAGAGAGAGGGGAAGGGAGGGAGAAGGTGAGGGAAACATCGATGTGTGAGATATATATTGATCAGTTGCCTCTCACAGGCCACAGATAGGGACCTGACCTTCAACCCAGGCATGTACCCTGACTGGGAATCGAACTCGTGAACTTGGGGTTTGAAGGCCAGCACTCAATCCCCTGAGCCACACCAGCCAGTGCTGTCTTAAAATTACACATTATTTTTATATATAGATTATCAGTCTACATGAGCAAGCATATGCATTGTTTTTGTTCAATATTTTCATATATTTGCTAATATTTTGTCTGTTGTATCTGTATATTTATGATAAAAATGGAAAGATTTTTTATGCTACTTCTAGATTCATCAATTTCTTTTAAATTAGGTTTGTTTCTATTTGTGCATTTCAAAACTACATGATTAAGTACAAACATGTTCTTTATTTTTATCTTATTTTGCTTCTATTAGAATCTTCATTTTATTAGAATGAAATAATTGCTCTATTGAAAGCTCTTACCTTATTTTTATTGTTTTATTTTTGAAAGCTCTTGTTTTATATTCTACTTTGGTATTTATGCTACAGCAGCTTTTTTAAATTCGCATTTGAGTGTGGAACTATTTTAATTTTAACTTTTCTATGCCATTTTTTCAATTGTACCCTTGAAACCAGCATATAAGTAAGTCACTTTCAATCTAATATTTTCTTAAGAGAATTTCATCTTTTTAACATCTTGTGATGACTTCATGTCTACGCCTTATTTTGTGTTTCAGATTACCCATGCTTACATAGGGTATTTTTCTGTTTGCTTATCTACCTTCTTGTGGATTGATAAAATTAATATCATAATCGTCATCATTAACATCATTATTATTCCTTTTTCCTCTTGTTGGTTTGCTAACTCTTTTCCTTCAACAATTATCATACATGACTATAAATCTTTCTAACCAAACCTAAAGACTATAGTGTGTTTTAAATAGCTGTAACACCTATATAGTTTCTCACTTTTTAGTTTTAAAATTTTGTTATTTTTACAATTAGTTTATTACATTTCTTTACACATTTTATCATTAATTTTATACACCCTTTACATTCAGTTTTTTTTTATTTTATTTATTTATTTTTAGAGAGAGGGGAAGGGTGGGAAAAAGAGATGGAGAGAAACATCAATGTGTGTTTGCCTCTCACATGGCCTCCACTGGGGACCTGGCCTGCAACCCAGGCATGTGCCCTGACTGGGAATCAAACTGGTGACCCTTTGATTCGCAGTCCACGCTCAATCCACTGAGCTACACCAGCCAGGGCTACATTCAGTTTTAAAAAGGATACTTAGCAATTATTTTAGTGAAAGTATAGAGTAATAGATAAATTGTGTTAGATTTATATCGCTAAAAATATATTTATTATGACCTCACTGTTAAATTGCATATTAGCTGGGTATATAATTTATATTTTAAATTTTATTTCTTCAAGAATGTGAAGGTATTCTGTTGTCTTCTACCATCTGTTATTGCTGCTGAGAAGACTTCCACAAGTTGTGTCTGTTCCTTGTTATCATGCCTTTCTCTTTTCCAACTATCAAATGTTTTCTTATCTGGATATATTGCAGTTTCACTAAGACATGTGTGGATATGGACTTATTTTTACTTGTTATGATTTATACTTGGTGGAGACTTCTACTCTGAACTCATGTCTCTCTTCAAATCTGGAAAATTCATACTTTTATTTATTTTATTTTAATTGTTGTTCAAGTACAGTTTTCTGCATATAACCTCTCAGACATCTTTTTCAGTTCTCTTCTGGAACACTTTTTAAGCACAATATAATTAAATCACTTTGATCAGTGTAGCCCATGTCTCTCATACATGTTTTAAATTTCTATCTATTGTGCTACATTCTGTAGAATTTCTCAAAACTGTATTTCCATTTGTTTATTCTTTGTGTCTGATTTAAACATTTTTCAGTCATTGTCATTTCAGTAACAATAATTTTTACTTTAAGAATTTCTCATTTTATATGTACTCTTCAATATTTTGGTTTTATAATTTTTCATTTATTTATTTCATTGGGGTTATTTTATTTCTATATCCCTTCAAAGAGTCTAAACACACTTATTTTAAAAACATTATTGATATTTTTCTCTTATTTTCATTTAATCTATCACGACTTCATTTCCTGCTGTCAGATGGTATCTTGGCTCAAGGTTGCCTGGATTCAAGGCTGTCTGCTTCTTTGTGCAACATTGTAAGAGGCAACATTATAAATGTTGTATCCCCCCAAGAATCAGTAAACCAGGGCCTTTTTCAGGGGCCTCACAGTGTCAGGAAGCTCCATGCTGGCCTGGCAGTGAGACCAGATCCAGTGTGTACTACACTCGAGGAACCTCACTTCCTTCTACCCAATAGAATCCCGAACAAGTAGTCACCTGGGCTTGCTTCCACTCACAGATTCCAACAGACTTGCAGTATTACTTTTTCTCAATATTTTGCATTTCATTCCATTTCTGGTCTATTGCTGTATTTAGTACTTTGAAGTTGTTTAATTGTAAGTCTTATATTTTATCTGCTATTTGCCACATGTTGGATCAAAGAGGCAGGATTTCAAAGCATGAATTTATAACATCTCAATTAGGTATCAAAAAGTTTTAAAATGTTATGCATACCTTCCCTTGAGCACTTTGCAAGTAACTTGAGGAAAAAAGATTTTATGCATGAAATCTTTACAGAATACAAAATGGTTTCTAATAAAAACAAAAACTTGTACCCATTTATACAGAAATAATCATGGGTGACCTTTTGGATGTGGCAGTAGCTGAGATTTTTATTAAGGAATGAGTAAGGTTTGAATGAACAAGAAATAGATGAACTTCAACTTCACAAATTCACTTATGTGCTGTGAAGATGTTGTTTATCTGCATTTCATTAGTGGTTTTGAGGGGAACAAAGACAGTGTGTTAAAGTGTAGAGCTCTTGGTGCACAATCAAATGGGAATATTAAAAGAAAACAATGTTATGGGGGTTCTAGCAGTTTCATGGAAAAAATTTGTTCTAGGAATCATTCAGTTTTGAATAAAGTGTTGCAAGAGTGAAATGTGTGCATGTATCTGCCCGTGACCTCTAAGAAATATTAAGGCTGCAACTACTGGGTTATTGCACTTAAAGGATCATTCTTCCAGGAGAGTATTAGCAACAACTAACTGGCTCAGCATTGACTCATTTCCCACAGAAATCCAGTACCTGAAGGTAAGTGTAACTTATTTCCCTCTGTGCCTGAGTTTTCAGTATTAAGCTTCTCATAAAGTTTTCATATTCTCAGGAAAGTCTAAAAATAACTTCACTACATGAAGCTCTAATATACCTCTGATGCCTATTATTCAGGATCTTTCCTAGGGATTCATCACGCATGCCAAGAGGGAAGACATTCATAAATAGGCTGCTTATTTTACGCCTCTGTTTAAGTCTAATTCACACTGCACCTAAGTCCATCCAGCCATTTTGCAGAAATAACGGGTATAAATGGCCCTGTGCCTTGTTAGTTCTGATGGTTAGCCTGCATCAGACTAATAACATTCCAGATGAAGAAAAAAATATGTGGCTCTTATATTGCATAGGGAAGAGCAACCGCAGGCTTCAGCTGCAGGCTCTGGCAAGGTCTACAAATGGATGACTAAATAGTTTCAAAGTAGGTGATGGAAATCAGGAGACAGGAAGATTAACCCACAAGACATGTCTGTTTTAAGTCAACTTGACTTCCATTTATTGCAACCTTGACATTGGAATAAACCTGTTAAATATATTTTCAAAATTCAACCAAGTGGTAAAATGTGATACCTCTCTTTAAAGCTTTTTAATTGAATGCACCTGGTGCTGTTCTCAGCCAATTTATGTTAATGCCACACACAGGCAAGCAGGACCTAATTACCAATTAAGCAGTAAAACTGTTTATAAGAGCAAATATTCCTTGGGTCAAGTCCCTGAGATATGTGTGTCTGTGTACATATGTATATATGTATGGTATATATAGGTATTTGTGTATATAAATATAAATGTAAATATATACATACACATTTCTTAACTTTTGTTAGAACTGTTAATTTGTGTTATTGAATAGTAGTTTTGTTCAGATCTCTTTTGTGCAGTAATTTAATTGTATTAAATGATGAGAGGGATACCCTAATTATATAAAGTTCTGGATCATTTTAAGCCTAATACTAAAAATCTTTAAAATGCATGACAAATAATTGTTTCTTGACTGATCATTGACTAGGTCCTCACTGCAGATGTGGCTAATAAGGTCTCAACCTTTGCTCAGAAACAGAGTTCTGACCCAACTCATTGACTGACTCTTTCTCCAGAAGCTGGTGTAGAAACTGCAGGTCAGGAAGCAGAAAGCTAACTTTATGTCCTTGTACTCCACACTCTTACAGTCAAAACCAAGACAACTACAATATTGGGTATGCATCTACTAACTACACACTATTGATAAAGCAACACTGAAAAGGAAGATATGAGAGTTTTTATGATTTAGTTCAGTTTAGGGAACTTTGTCCCTGGAACCCAAATCCTGTGGTGGTATGTAAGTTGGTGTGAGTTTAGTTACACGGAAGTTTCTTGAGGATCTATAGTCACTCACTCAGAATATAATAATGAACAAAACTAAATCCCTGTGTTCAATAAGCTGACACCTAAAAATGTTCTTATCTAACCTTTGCTCTTATTTGTCACTGCCATTATCACTGATCATTCCTGGGCTTAACCATCAGTAGACAGTGGTTCCACTTTGGCTGTGTATGTGTGTGCATGCATGTGTGTGTGCTAGACTGCAGGTGCAGAGTTAAGGTAATCTTACTCTTCAGTAAATAGTATTATCATTATCAGGCTGACCAAGAGCATTATCATCACTCTTCATCCACTCGTGTTCCTACCCCACACCTCCTTCTCTCATATACATACACATCCCAGTGTATGCATATAGGTCCTTTGTACATATAATATTTATTAAATAATTTTTAAGTCCCTTATTAAATGTATCATTTTATCTGTTTGTATTTTATTTCCCTACATGTTTGTTGTTAATCTCATTTCATCTCTTTCCCAGGGAATACTATATCTCCATTATCCATCCAAGTTGTATATGTATAGTTTGTGTTTTCGACTGTGTTACTGTGCATCACTATTTATATCCACAAGGTTTTACTCATTGATTCCTCTAGTGACAAACACCTGCATCTCCTCCAGTTCCCCACTGACCCCTCACAGGCACACATGCACATGCACACTCTCTCTCTAATGAAGTCCTCATTCATGTTTACCTGCTATGTGAGAATGTCTCAGGAATACAGAAACCACTTATGGTATTCTAAGCAGAGAGCAATATAACACAGGAATTAAATTTTAAAAAATCATTGAAAGGTCTAGAGAAATGAGGACAAGTGAAAGTCTTCTCTAGAGTTCAGGGAATCATGGAGTCTGAAAACTTGCAGCTCCCTCTGCACTGAGGTGGGTGATTTTTAGCAAGATGTCCAGAGGCTGCAATGATGTCACAGTTTCTCAAACCCAACACTCACCCACCGCTGTATAATAAGCATCTCTTCAGTCTCTCAGATCATATGCAGGTATCTCTCAGGGTTGAATCTGTGCCACAGAGTAGGCCCTTGGTTTCTAGCACTTGCATGACTGGAAAAGGAAGGTGGGAAAGAGCATGCCTTTGTTGCACTTTCTGGGTTGATTACCCCTAACTTTACCTTTCAAACCAACTATTGGATTTTTTTCCTGTACTCTTTTAATTTTTTAAGATTGTATTTATTTATTTTTTTAGAAAGGGGGAGGGAGAAAGAGAGAGAGAGAATCAGTGTGTGGTTGCCTCTCACATGGCCCCCACTGGGGACCTGGCCTGCAACCCAGGCACGTGCCCTGACTGGGAATCGAACCTGCGATGCTTTGGTTCGCAGCCCGCGCTCAATCCACTGAGCTACGCCAGCCAGGGCTATGTACTCTTTTAATTTACAAAGATTCCCCCCCAATTCTAACTCTTCTTTTTTTATAGCATGTTTATGGATATACAAGGTGGGGCAAAAGTAGGTTTACAGTTGTGAGTAAGCAAAACACACTTTATTCTTGTATTACTATTTAATAATTATTGTATTACTTTCCGCATTAACAACTCTAAACCTCCTTTTGTCCCACCCTATAGTATTCTCTTTCTTCTCTGAAGATAATAATAGTTCTTTTGAAATTGTCTTCTCCTCTCTGAATTGTGTTGATTTCAAGCATATTTCTATTTGTTTATTTTAACCTCTGTCTTTCATGTTGGAGTTTTTCCCTTATGTGTCTGGTGGTGATGTCCGTACATTCTTATTTTAGAATGAAGCACTAAAATAATGCTTGGAAGGTCTCCAGATGGCTGAGGCTTGATCTGAAGCAGTCCTCACTGCTGGGTGATCCTGATGACAGGGACAGTTTATTGGGAGATGCCCAAAGGGCATTCTCTGTTGGTTTCTTCTCTTGACCTGGTTGGTTTTCCAGAAGGAAAATACCCACTCTTGAAGGGAAAGGGTAAAGGGTACACTCCAACTAACTAAGCCACACCTGCCAGGGCTAAACATTTCCTTCTTGATGTTAACCAAGATTCTCAACATATATTTTATTAGTAATAGGCTTCTATCATTTGTGCAGGAAAATGTAAAGAAGTACAAGTTATAGATTCGCCTGTTTTTCCTAGTCTTTAAATTATTCTTGGTCTCAACTTTTCTCTTCTGCACAAGGGAAAAGACTAAAATCACTGATTCTAGTAAGGGATAAATACAGCAAAATCAATCTGAAGACAACATAGGCATGTCCGCCAGTGATTTTGAGCATGGATTCAATAGTGAGACATTCCTGGCTTCATATACCAACTGCTCTACATTAGTTTTGTGTCATATTATTTAATTCTTCTGAACATATTTTCACCTGCAAAATAGGGGTAATAATAAAAATTCTTGCTCACATGACTTTATATGAGTGTGGCAAAATTAAATGCTTCAAATGCAAATGAGCGCCTAGTAAGCACTAGCAACAACTATAAAACTCAGACATTACTATTGCAGCTAAATGGCACATAAGGCCATGGAGAGAAAACTATTTAATTTATTCATATATTTGACATTGAGCCCCTTCTACCATATTTTTCAGACCATAAGATGCACCCAGGTTTTAGAGGAGGAAAATAGGAAAAAAAATTTTGAAGCAAAAATGTGGTAAAATATTTAATAACAAAAATAACATAAGATTTCACCAATGTAAATGTAAACAGAATTCAACAGCAGCATTAACAACCATTATCCTCCCAAATCTGGGGGTGTGAAAGGTATATCTTATAGTCCAAAAAAATACATAAGTGCCAGATATTGTTATAAGTACTAATATAATTATAAAATTCCTCTACCCACAAAGTTTACTTACATTTAGTGGTAAACAATAAAAATATGATATGATAAGATATAATGTAATATTGCTAACACATAGTGGAAACACACTCAAAGGAAAATAATGTGGGATAGAAGAATGCAGGATGATTTGGGTTGGTATACATTCTTTTATAGAGAGTAGCAGGGAAGGCCTCCCAGAGGAGGAGACATTTGAGTGGAGACTGGAGTAAACTATCCAGATATCTGAAGAAAGAACTTGCCAGACAGTAGGACCAGGTTATGCAAAGATCTTGTGTGCGAGCAGACTTGCCATGTCAAAAGAGTAGCAAGGAGGCCATGGGACTACAAGACTGCAGGGGAAACTACAGGAGATAAAGGCAGAGGTCAAACACCTGAGACCTTGTAGAATGTGATGGAGAATCTGGATTTTACTTCAAGAGTGATTAGAAACCATCAGAGTGACATGAACGGGGAATAACGTGATCAGATTTAGGTTTCGTGTACACATGGGTTTCAATCCTCTGTGGGAAAGTTGCTGAGCCCTTCCCCCCACCTCATGACTCCTATGATAGGACTTAATACAAGCTAACTACATCAGTTGCACTGGCATTTACTAACAGGAGTCGCTAGTTACTAGCTGGTAATACTTTAAGCAGACTTGCATTGTGGTCAATAAAGTGGGCAAGGAGCCTGTATCCCACATGGGACACTGCAGAGAGAGCCCCTGTGTGAGCTCACAGAGGACAGTGTGATCTCTGGATTTGGGGTTAGAAAGAAGAATTTAGATAACAGCCAACTGAGGAACATTGTTGAATAAGATGTTGTCTTCAGACAGCCCTGGGCTGGAATGGTTTGTCTTTCTCCACACTTGAGTACATGTCACAAGGAGCCACATGGAATATAACAGACACAGTCATGCTGCAGGCCACAACTTCAGAGCCAAGCCCTTCTGAGGTTCAAGGTTTGACACCCAGGGTTTTCCTGGACCTAAGTGTTTCATTTTGGAAAGAGCATTTTCCATTTGATCTTTGCTTCTTATTTGGTCCTTCTTAGCTTCATCTTTTATTATAATATTTGCATTGGGCCACTGCCTTTTAGTGACTCAGTAAGTGGATACACAGGGCTGTGGATTTCTTTTCTATCTAAAAACATCAATTGTGAAAAATCTAAGGGTATAACCATAAAATATACAATTTCTTGTAAGTGATTCAAAAAATGCCAACTTGCTTTGGACATTATTTAACTTGAATATTATACAATGTTTTAAGTGTTGGGAAAACATTTTTCTAACATAATTATACCTAGAATACTAGGGAAGTATGTAGCAAATTCTAATTATAAAAACGTTCCTTGGGTCTACTCCATATGGAAATTCCTCTTACATTTTGCATGACACAATTCAGGGTCTTTATAGCAGATGTGGTAACATAAATTGAAGTTTCTGTGTAGACTAAAACTCAACATTGAGTCCACAGCTCTTCAAAGCTGAAATGAGAGGGGAAGTCATTCTACACTGTGTCTTGACTTGTGTCTTTATCTAATTGCAGGGACACAGTTGCTTCTACTCTGGCTGCAGAAGAGATTACTTTCACCTGTTATCTTAAAGCTCCAAATGTACAGTAGTCTGGTAGGTGTGATAATAACTATTACATAATAAAAGATTGATGTTCTGCACCTTGCAAATAACATTGCTAAATGAAAATAAATAAGAGGATACATGAGATTTTTAAAATTGTATCAGCATATTTCCCAAATCTTTTCTTTTTGTTATCTGTTCATAAAAAATTCCATGTTAACTATCTATTGCTTTAACTTTTCTTGCAGCTCTTTCAATTAAGTTAGTTGGGATGCAGTTTCTTGTCCTTTCAGTTCCTATGCATCTGTTCACATCTCTTGTATTCAACATTGTACTGGATGTATTAGCCATTGCAATAAGTCAAGGAAAAGAAATAAAGGATATCCAAATTAGAAAAGAAGTACATTTGTCTTTATTCACAACAGTATGATTCCTTATGTAGAAAAAAATCTAATGAAATCAACAAAAACATTTTTATAAGTAATGTGAATTAACAAGGTTGTAAGATTAAAAAGAAATCAATGAACCAAAATCAATTGCCTTTCTATATACTAGAACTGAATAATTATAAATTGAATTTAAAAATTTTTTTTTAGATTTTATTTATTTTATTTTTAGAGAGGGAAGGGAGGGAGATTAAGAGAGAGAGAGAGAGAAACATCAATGTGCGGTTGCTGGGGGTTATGGCCTGCAACCCAGGCATGTACCCTGGCTGGGAATCAAACCTGCGACACTTTGGTTCACAGCCCACGCTCAATCCACTAAGCTACACCAGCCAGGGCTTAAAATGTTTAAATAAATTTCAAAAATGAAATATTTAGAAATGACAAAAGATATAAAAGACCTACCTATTCACTGAAAACTACAAAATGTTCCTGAGAAATATTAAATAAGATCTAATTAAATAGCAGTTCACACTATCGAAATGGTGTAGAAGATTCAATACCATTAAGATATCAATTTTCTCTATACTGATTAACAGATTATTAACACAATGGGATTTTTATTAATACAATCCTATTCAAAATTTAGCTTTATGGTAATTGACCAGGTGATTCTAAAATTCTTTTACAAATTCAAAAGACCTATAACAAATGAAACAACTTTTGAAAAAATGGATGGCTAACACTACCTGACTGCAACTTTTAATTTAAACCTACAATATCAATAGTGTAGTATTTAGGTCCACATAGACAAGTAAATCAAAAGAATAAAGAGTCCAGAAATAGGCCCATAGATACAGAGAAATGGATTTTTGTTGCAATAATACTAGAGACAATTTCAACAAAGGTGAAAGTGTAAATCAGTGAAGAAAGTACAGTCATTTTTCAACAAATTATGCTGGCATAACTGGATATTTATTTGCAAGAAAAAGGAAAAGGAGATAGGGAAGGGGAAAAAGAGAGAAATAAAGGAAGAAAAAGAATCAGAAAGGAAGACAGAAAAGAAGGAAGGAAGGAAGGAGGAATTAGTTCAATGTATTCCTGGTAACAGATACAAAGTATGATTCAACATGGGTAATAGACCAAAGTGTTAAATGTAAAACTAAAACACTTCCAAGAAAATAGGAGAAAAATCTTTGTAGTCTTGGCTTAGCCAAAAATTTTATAGCTATGATACTCAAAACACAGCCAATAGGGGAAAATATTTATGAATTGGATTTCCTCAAAATTAACAATTTCTGCTTTGTAAAAGATGTTAAGGGAGTGAAAAGACAGACCAGATTAAGAGAAACTACTTGAATCATAAATCTGATAAAGGACTCATGCCCAGAATATGTAAAGGATGCTTACAACTCATAAGTTAAAGAAAAAATTAAAAATCTACAGTTCATTAAAAGAGTGGGCAAGAAATTTGAACAGACACTCTAACAAGGAATATATGCAGATAAAAAATAATCACATAAATGTTCAAATCATAAGTCATCATGTAAATGCAAATTAAAGCTGGAATGAGACAATGCTGTATATATACCTATTAGGAAGACTAAAACTAAAAATACTGGTCATACCAAGGGTTGACAAGGATAGAATCACTAGAATTCTCATATACTACTGATGTGGACAAGAAATAGTACAACCATTTAGAAAATAATTTGGCAGTGCATTTAGACTTTAAATATATAATTTTCATATGTTCCAGACATTCTACCCCTAGACATTTCTGTGAAAGAAATGAACTAGAGGAATGTTAATACCTTTGTTTGTATTGCCCAAAACCAACCCAAGAGTTTACCAATAGGTAAATATCTATTATATCTTTAATAGAATATATCTATAGATATTATTCTATAGATAATATAGATAATATAGATAATATATCTATAATAATATAGATAATAATATAATAGATATATCTATCTATAATAATATATCTATTAATAGATTTATAGATATATCTATTATATCTATTATATCTTTAATAGATATAATAGATATATCTATTAAATGGAATGCTGCTCAACAATTAAAAAAAAACCTACTGGTACTCACAACAACATGGATGAATAACAAATGCATTATACTAAGTGGAAGCCAGGCAAAAAACAGTACATATTTTTAAGTGTGTTTTATTGATTATGCTATTACAGTTGTCCCATTTTCTTCTCCCCCTCCACCCCACTCCCTCCAGCATTATCCACCCCCTTAGTTCACGTCCATAGTCATACATACAAGTTCTTTGCCTTCTCCATTTCCTATACTATTCTTGTCCCTATTTTGTACAAGAATAGTATTCCCTATACTATTCTTGTCTATTTTGTACCTACCAATTATGCTTCTTATTTCCTGTACCTTTTCTCCCATTCTTACCCCTCCCCCCGATAACCCTCCATGTGATCTCCACTTCTGTGATTCTGTTCCTGTTCTAGTTGTTTGCTTAATTTGTTTTTATTTTTGTTTTGGTTTTTGTCTTTTTTTGTTCAGTTGTTGGTAGTTGTGAGTTTGTTGTCATTTTACTCTTCATAGTTTCAATCTTCTTTTTCTTATATAAGTCCCTTTAAAATTTCATATAAGGTCTTGGTGATGATGAACTCCTTTAACTTGACCTTATCTGGGAAGCATTTTATCTGCCCTCCCATTCTAAATGATACCTTTGCTGGATAGAGTAATCTTGGATGTAGGTCCTTGCTTTTCATGAATTTGAATACTTCTTTCCAGCCCTCTCTTGCCTGCAAGGTTGCTGTTGAGAAATCAGCTGATAATCTTATGGGAACTCCTTTGTAAGCAACTCTCCCCTTTTCTCTTGCTGCTTTTAAAATTCTCTTTATCTTCAATCTTGGTAATTCCATTTATATGAAAATCACATTAAGCTAGTCTCAAAAAATAAATATATACATATATACACATACATATATATATATACCAGTTAATGAAGAAGTAACATTTAAAAAATGTTATTGAGTCTTACAATTCACAAAAATGTTAGTTTCCTCCTTTTCCTAGATATCCATAATTTCTCTTAATAATTATAATTTTATAGTAAAATAATAGTGCAACTTTTGGTAGATTAATTTCTAGGCATTTAATTTTTTTATTTAAGTTTTTCTAAATGTAATTGCTTTTTAAATTTTATTCTCTATACATTCTTCTTACTGCTAAGTAATAATTTTGTATACTTACAGCATATCAACTTTTAACTTTACATATTATTTCTAATAGTTTATAGGCTATTTTGAAATTTCTAGATAAGCCATCATTACATATATATTATATGACTTTGGGTATTATTTTGCTTAGGATTTCTGCATCTAATTACATAAAGAGCCTCAAAACTTCCCTTTCTAATGATATTCAACTTTGGTATGCAGGTTATGGTGATGAAGTGACATCATCAAGATTGTGACATAGTTCATTTCTAACTTTAATGTCTCTCACAAGAGGATGAACAAGAAACTACCCAAAAATCCAAGAACATGGGGTAAGGCAGAATCACCCCCAGACCACACAGACTGAGAAGCACTGCTTTAGAGGGGTCACAGGAATGGCTACACTGCCTGCATCACTCCACCCCAGATCAGCACAGCATGGCACCAAGAGAGTGCCCAGGGCCTGTGCTTTATCCAGTGGTAAAAAGAGAGACCAAAGTAGACATCCAGCTTTTCCAAAACTGTGTGGTGCTTCCTGGGAGAGCCTCTTGGGTCTCACCTCACACAGACTGTGAGAGGAATCTGTGGATCTTGACCACTGGAGATTGAATTAGGATAGAAAAGAGAAGCAGGGCTCATAACAACCAGCATCCAGGTCTTGGCAGCCTGCTCATGCATCATATCTCATGCAGAGTTTTTTGGTGAAACATCAAATCACCCAGGTGACTCAGCCCCATTACAGCCCAGAGTTGGTGCCCTGCAACTTCTGCCTTTTCCCAAAACTAAAATCACCTTGGAAAGGGAAGAAATTTCAGACCATCAATGAGATTCAGGAAAATACAATGGGGCAGCTGATGACAATTGAAAGAACTGTGTGAAGTCCCAAGATGGCTACTTTGAAGGGGACTAAGGCATCATTGTTCCGTGTACAATGTTTCTTGTATCTTGTATCTTCTTCAGTAAATGTCTCCATTTTTCATGCCGTGTGGCTGGATACCTTCTGGACAGATCTCATATAAATGCAAAAATTGCACTTTTATTTCTTAACTCAGCTTTAGCTATATCCCAAACTCTCAAACGTTTGATGTCTTATTTTTATTATCACAGAATCAATATTTTTATTTCCATGTGCTTTCTTATTTGACCAGTTGATTATTTAAACATGTATAACTTAATTTACTAGAAGTTGAGTAACTTTTGGTTATCTTTTGTTACTAATTTTAAGCTTAATTGCTGCCTTGAATCCTCAAGACTATAACTTTGGTCTCTGTTCCTACAAGATTACCAACATTTCTACTGATTATTCTGCTTCTTAGTAGAGGCCCTGTGTTCAAGACTTTGGAACCTAAGCTTTTTTCCCTATATCCAGAATCAGCAAATGTCCTCAAACTAAAAGTGGATGTTTTCTTCTCTGCATGGATTTCCATCCTCAAAGATTGTTTTCCAAAAGTATTTGTTGTCACAATAGCTCCCCAGTTTCTTTCAACAGATGTTCTTAGAAAATGTTCTTAGCTTTACTAATTGTTCTCTAGTGAGAACCAAGGTCTGGCTGAAATCATAACCCACAGGAGAAGCCTTCATATTTAAGTTCACATTTATAAACTGGTGTTCTTAAAGATCATCACCAAAATTATATGTTTTACACCCTCAAAACATAGACCTTCCTCAGCTGCAATGACTACTCTGTTGTTACTAGTGGTCTATTATCCAACTGGAGCATAAGCTCTTGAAGGCAGGGACCAGTATCTGATTATACTTTCCTGTAAAAGTCTTAGCTGGTATATTTAAGGAAGAAGTTTTAAAAGAATTGGAAAGAAGTTGTGGAAGAAGGATAGGATAAAATGAACCCAAATGAAAATAGGAATATATTATCTATTTTTTTCAAAAAAGACTTTTTAAATAATTTTATGGAGTAAACAATAAAATCTTATTCCTCAATCCTTAGAGCCCTTCACAATTTCATGCCCTGCCATTGTATGTGGCATCACCTTTTGCCTGATTAATTAAAAAGAATTGGAACTTCCCTGATTGTTTCTTCTCTGCATTTCATTTACCAATAAAATACTTCTTTCTTCTATCACTGTATATAACAGAAAAATACTGAATTGCACTTCTTACCAAAAAAGCAGTTTTTACCAGAATATTGGTATTGAGAAACAAGGATTGATATATTTTTATCAGCACTTTCCCAACTAGTTACATCATGTTACTTCGTATACTGTCCCCATTGAGAGTGATGTTATGAAAAGCCAGAGGCATGCTGGGCAATGCAGACTTCAAGCATTCACAGTCCATTAATGAATTCATCACCTAAAAGCTAAGTATTGATTTTTTAATGGTTTTACAAATCTATTTAAGCTTCTGTAATGTGATTAAGAGGATGTGTGTTTACTGTAAATTATCTAACAAGTACAATGGTATTACTCTCAGACATAGCAAACAATTCAGCTTATGAGAAAAGAGGGGAAAAAGTTTGGTTAAAATATTTTCCCAAATGCTGATTATCTATTAGTTATTATAAGCTACTAAAATAGAACTTTTTTAGGGGAAAAATAGTTATTTCAAGCCATGGGTAGATGATATTTTCTTGGTTTGTGGTATGAATGAAATCGTACACCAGTGATTTTTCTCCTGATCCTTCTACAAATTATAGTGGAATAAATATTTTTTAATTGCTAGAATTGATAATAAAATTTTCACTTTAGTTCTTATTGTGGAATATTATGGAAAATCTGGAGTTATTTTGCATGTTTTCATTTCCATTTCTGGAAAATATTTTGACTCACAATCCATTTAAAAATAGCCCTGCATTTACTTGTTTATAGTATTTCCTTTAACTGTTATAATAATTAAAATCAAACCATGCAATGTATTCTTTAATTCTTAATATAAAAAGGTATATCCCTAAATTTACAAAAACAAGAAATTATGTCATTTGTAGCATAAACTGATTTTAATAGCAATAAAGAAAAATAAAATGTACTTTGCAAATCATAGAATTCCATTCAGAAGACATGATTTTATAAGTACATTTGGAAAAGATAAGAGTCATTTACATATTTGAACAAAGTTAAATGTCATCTAATAATATTCAATGTAGACTGTCATACTGTTACAGGGTGCAGCCAAGAGGGGGCCCCCAAATGGGCATTTGAAATGGGGTCCAGAACTCAAGGTGTCCAGGAAATTTTAAGATGTCTCCACCCCTTCCCCCACAGGTGTGAGTTGAGGAAAGGGGCACACAGAGCAAGAACATGCAGGGCAGCTTTGCAGCTAATCCATGGCATGGTCATTTAACATACCTATAGCCTGTGGCTGGTCACTTCGATATGCTACATAGCTATGGCCATGCTCAAGGCCAGGGGGATGGAAAGGGACCTCCCCCCCTAAGATGTGACTGGGGGCAGGTCCCCTGAGTTACAGCGCCTGCGTGGGAGCTTGGAGAAGATTGGCTCCATGACATGGGGTCACACCTGCCCAGACCCACAATGGCAACCAGAAAAGCTGGAAAAGACAGCAGATTGAGGCCAAGTGTGCCTGAGTGTAGGAGGAGTCGGAAATGGGGCTGCAGAGGAAGATTGGCGCGGGGATTTAAACACAGACGTGGCAGCCATTGAGAGGGGAGAAGCATGCGGTTTGGGCTGAGTGGGACTCCCATGGCCCTGGGAGAGAGGACCACATGCCTTTGCCAGAATAGGGACCCCCGCAGCTTTAGAAGGGGGAACCACCACCTGGTTTTAGCAGAGATCCCGGAGACACAGCTGAGGGTGCCAGAACCCAGGGAGGTCTCCCAGTCAAGATGGAGTACTAACTGGGAATAACCAGAGGACTGCCTGAGCCATGGACTTCTATTTCCTTTCCTGAGATATGGTACTCTGTACTGGGCAAAGGGGGAAGGAAGGACTGTGTCTGTTTGTGGGTGTTTTTAAGGGACTTTAGGATTTTTGGTAAAGACATTAGGTCACTACTTTAAGTTTGTATAGCATTAAATAAACATTTCCTTTCCTTTTCACGAATCTCTGGCATTGAGAGACGTCTTTCCTTTGGCGGCGGACATAACAGACCTGGGAGCTTCTTTCAATAATAGTATATCGTCCCAGGCCCCCCTTGCTTGTTCTGTAACAATACTCCATATGACAGTAACATGTATGCTATGGCTTATCCTCTCAAGGAATTTCTGGAGATATATTTCCAAAATCCCAACCACTTTTCTTGCAGTACAGTGCAATATACTCTGAAAATCAATTCACCTTGAAACATTTTCAACAATGTAAATATACATAGCTGAGAAATGCAGAGATTGTTTCTTTCTAAAATTATAATGGTGTGTAAGAATTGTGTGTGTACATAGAAAAAATATGGAAATAATTATATAAAAGAGTTTCAAGTAAAGAGGTTTTTTGCTTACTGTCAAAGAAGAAAAAATGTTTTGGTACTCCTTTCCCAGCTAATCTTGACCTTACAACTACCTTAGAAAAAAATGGTCACTAGATAATTATGTGGCTGCTTACCTTCTTTTACTTCATATTCTGGAGGAAGAGGCTGTGTTATTTTTACTGGGGATTGTGGCTGCTATTACTCAGTTTTTAGATGATGATATCCAACTGGTAATGAGAGATGGGAGGCTATTTGAAGCTACTCATCAGGCAGAGATAAAAGGGCTGCAGAATAATCCTGCTAAGTCTTTTGATAACATTAATTAGTACCAGAGTTAAGGCTGGTATATATCTGTGACTTTCTTAAGTCAAAGTTAGTTTTTTTATTTATTCTGAGTGACAAAAAAAGGAAAAAAAAAACAGAATGCCTCATATTTTATGAATAAGAGATTTTTTTGTAATTAAAACCAAATATGTGCATATGCAGTCAATTTTGTCTTAGGAAAGGACATGCCCTTTTGTGAGGTTCAGTTCCTTCCTAGTTCTATCCAAATAATCACCATTTGGCATTTCTTAAAAAGTGTGCATAATTAGGATTTTAAATAGGCTTTTGTAGCTTATAAAGAAATTTTCTCATTTGTGGTTAACTTCAAATAAGTTTTTGTACCCTCAAAATAAAATTATACAGTCACTTATAGTTACATATTTCTGCACACAGCCCATCCTTCCTGCATCTGTGTATTCTGCATAAATACACACCCACAATTCTTCTTAATTTTGCCACCAAAAGAATGTCATCAGATACCTCTATTATTTAAGTTCTCGTTTCTGAAAATGTACTGCAAACAATATACATTTCTCAACAGTAAATGGATTCAGACAGCTTTATAGAGTATGGCCCCATGCAGAAAATACAGATCTTTGTCATGAAATTGATTTGACAGACCTTAGCCTACTTATCATTGAGTATAAATACAAAAAAATAAAATATAAAAATACATAAAAACCATTACTCTTAACACATGAACAGCCAGAGAAACAGGATAAAGGTCTTTATAGAATAAATTGATATGTATTCATTCAATAAGTGTTTATTGAGCACTTACTATATGTCAGGCACCATTCTAAGCACCAGGGACATGACAGTGAATACTTCAGAAAAAATTCTGTGCCATCATAGAGCTTCTAATTTAGTGAAGAAACAAAATAATTCACAAAAGGGATAATGGTAAGAATTTCTGGAAATATGGAGAGGGTGGGCTATACAATTCACAATAGGGTAGCCAGGGACACCTCATTAAGAATTATATTGAATACATGAAAAAGCATTCCATTGCTGAAAACAAACCTTGTTCCTATAGTAGGGCATTTCTGTTATCTACACAGGCAGCCTTTGGACTGGTTCTGCTGGAGAGGGTCTCCCCAAAGAACTTATAATCGTTCACACTAAAATTTGCATAATGAAAACTAACATGCAAATCCTGGAATGGTTATTCATGAATGGTTACTCCTTCACTAACTATACAGCCTTGAGCTAGTTATGGAAGGAAGTTGTCTGATTATCAGTTGTCTCATCTTTACAATGAGATTGATAATACTTTTTGAGAAACAGGAGTATGCATGCCAAGAATTTGGTGACCACTAAATAAATAGTAGTAATTTGATTTCATAATTATTTATTATATCTGAAAGGTAATATATTCCGATGTGTATTGTATATTTTTAATGACACTAGCATTCTCTGATTGATAAACAACCAATACTGTTATAAACTTGAGTAAAGAAAAACACTGTAATTCAGATACAACCAGTTCCAGGGCTAGAAGTTCCCCTCTGCAAATTAATCATTTTTCACCCTGCAAGTCAACATTGACAGTGAACAATCTACTCAAAAGTAGATACATGCCATATCTTGGCATTAAGGAACTTATTAGAAATAGAGTCCTGGATTAATGGGGTTGTAGCTGGGTGACAGGCCATGTATGAGATCCTGGAAAGAGCAGTATAGTCAGGCAGAAAGAAACTTTCATGCAAGCAGAAACCCAAACCCTTTCTACAGAGAAGCCAGAAATCTGAAAGATGGGCAAATGTTCAAGTACTGAAAGAAAAGAAAAAGACATGGATCCAGCACTAGGTAGCTTGTTTTTGCAGTTGTTCCTAGAACTGCATCCACTCCTGTGGTCCTCTAACCCCCACTCTCTGTGATCATACTCTTCCCTCCTCTGTGCTGTCCTGTGTCCTAGAAGACCAGGCAATACCTAGGTACTCTTGCTATCAGTTGCAATTGACTAATTGGAAGAACTGGTTAAAAGATTGGAGGACAAGAAGAGAGAGAAGTGAAGAATTTAATTTTTTCTCTCTTCCCATGTTCTGCTGATATTCTCTGGAGGTAGATGCATTCCTCTGTGTCCAGGACTACCGCTGGTAGGTCCTGCTTTCACCAGTCTCTGAAAATCCAAGTCCTTCTCCTTTAGGCCTAAGGGTGACACCAGCATTATTGCTGGTTGTTAGATGCCCCACCATGTAACATCAAGTAACCCTGATGACATCCCTCTTTGTGGTTTATATGATAAATTCATTTTCTGTGAAGTTTTTTTGAGTATGCTATCTCATTCCTGCTCTGACCTTTGACTGATATATGCGTCTGCCACAGACTTCTGGCAATTCACATGCAATTGTAAAGTCCTCCTTCCTTCCCACTGAAGACACCAAATGTTGACTACCTCCCGTTCAGAAGCCAGTGCTTGGAAACTTTTAACTTAGATGGCAATAGTAACTACTTTTTAATCAATCTCTCCATGTACTCAGTGCTGGGAGACATTTATGTTCCAGCTGAGGAAATTTAATGATATTCCTAAATATGTCCAGTAACACATGATTGACGGTTTCTTCCGATGAGTGCAGTAAAAAGTCAATCTCTTGGAGATGAAGTAATTTGGAAGATAGTTCAGTTATTTTTAGAAATCCTGACAGTCTTGTGCTAAAAACCACGATAGTTATTAGCTTATGTTACTCAGGATCTTTATATTCCTTTGGCATTATCAGTCACTTGAAGAAATTATTTCTTTAAACCACATCTTCTCTTTCCTTCTATCAGATAAATATGTGAGTACCTGTCTTAGGTAGTCAACATACTGTATGTAGCGAGGGTGTGTACATCTGCTGAAAAAGCATACCTTTAGAGGCAAAATTGGATTGTATTTTCAATTGTAATTATTCTCTTCATTACCAAATCAAGATTAGGAGGCATATTATTGACTTTCAGCTTCCTTTAATTAGTATGGTAAGTGGATTGTCATCTTTGTGCAGCCTCTTTTGTTCATGTGATAATGTCTTTCCTTGTTGATCAGATAGCTGAAACTATGTCAATTATGAACCAAATGCCATTTCTAGTTTATATTGTTTCTTAAAATAATCATTATTTAAATGAAAATCTAATTGTTTTATCCGACTGCAATGTAAAAATGTCTGTTTGCACATAGCAATTAAACCTCTGTATTATATGCCACTTATACAATATCCAAGCGTTTCTTCAGATTAAAGAATGCCAATTGATCATTCTGCTGTCACTCTGAAATATTTTTGATAAAGCATGCAGGTTTTACAATTTCTTAGCAATACTGTTACTTGTATCTAATTTTGTACCTCTGAATGAAGGCTTTTTACGCTGAAAGCATTATTTTACCCTATTCTGGAAATATTGGCTGGAGTATAAAAAGGGTCATTGTACTTTAAAATGACAAGAAATCTTTGATGAATTTATGCCACTTATTGACAAAGCTTCATAATAAACAATACTCAGAGGAACTGGGGAAAAACAGATTGAGTCACCAATAAAACCTTCTTTTCAAATACTTTTATTGATTTCTTTTATATATTTGTGAATAACTTTTGAGATACTAGTTTATTTTTATAATGGTATGATATAATTAAATAATGTAATAAAAATAAAACAAATTTACCGATGAAAAAGAATAGCACTGAGTGTTTAACAATCAATTGAGACAAGTGCTACTCTAACAGTATATTAGTCAAGATAAACTGACCAGGTCAGTCCTTACAGTTTATGCTGAACCTTTAAAAATATAACATCAGAGAATATCTGTGAAAATCAAAATTAATTACATTTCCATCACTGCATATTTGACCCTCTTTACCCTCTTTGTCCTTCTCCCAAACCCCCTTCCCCTCCAGGAACTACCATTCTGTTGTCTGTGTCTATGAGTTTTTTGTTTATTTGTTTTTTCTGTTAGCTTGTTGCTTTTTGTTTTATGCCCCACATATAAGTGAAATCATACAGAAGAAGATGAGATTTTGTGTGGTGAACACAAAATAGAACATATAGCTGTCAAATTATAATGTTGTACCCCTGAAATTTATATAATGTTATTAACCAATTTACCCCAATACATTTAATTTAAATATCATAAAATCATTTACATTTCATATTTATGAAAGGTATGTAAAATATTCTGATGTATTTTCCAGTAAAACCATCAAACTGCCAGCAGACTACTTACTATCCAAATGTGCATTTACTGTCCAGCATTGTTTCCAACAGCTTTAAAAGACTCCTAGAAAGCATGATTTGTTTTATTTACCAATATGTCCTTAGTGCTTAGCATAATGCCTGACACATAGTAAGTGCTTAATAAGTGACATTTAATTCATAAGTTAATAAGTAAATGTGAAAACGCATGACACTGAGAAAGAGGGCCTCCAACTATTTGCCTTTCATGTAAGTGGTTGATTTAGACAAAGTGAGCTCAGCGGGTTCTGTAGAGTTTAATATTGTGTGGCTGGCACTGAGTACACTTCTGGTACGGGATGACCTTGGCACCATCCAAATGAGCATATGCATACAAGTACTTGTGGACTTTGAAAGACTTGTTGAAAAGGAACGCTTCAAGACATTTAAAAACTAAGAATTCGTGGTGAAATATATCAATATCATTGATCATCATTAAATTAAATCATTTTAGAATCATAAAACAGAGCAATATTTTGAAGGGTTTGTGGAAACAATACACATGTACTACAGAAGGAACGTGTAGTTGCCAGTCCACACCACATACACACCCAAGTAGCAATGGTAGTGTAAGGACAGGAGCTACATAAAACTCCCATTTAAAAAAGAAAAAATGAAGGACATTCAGCAGTTTTTGGTTGGCAACAATACTATGGTTCAGGCATTATAAATTTTCTTGAACTGGCAGTGAGTGGTAAAGTTCCCCAATGACACTCCATCTTCCACTTATCTCTATAGTCCGGTTTCTGACTTCGGTAGGGAAGGGGTATTTGTGCATTAACCTCCATGGCTGCATCCGAAGTGGGCGTTAGGAAATATACCCCCTTGTAGTTGGTACAGATTTTGGAACATGCTCCCACTTATGGGAGGGTGAGAACTTAAGTGTATTTTAACTTTGAACCAAGAAATTTTTATTCTCAGCTTTTAATGTTTTAGATAATGTATTTCCTGTGCAAGCTTAACTATGCTCCTTTCTTCTAACTAGTTTCATGTACCAATATTCACACAGAGTTTTTCCTAGCTGTGATTTGCAGATTGGCTCTATTCTATCACATCTCTCAAACCACCACACCTCTCTCTCTGCTTAGTAGTAGCCACTTTGAAACTGCACATTTGTAAAACCACAACCTCAATTTGACATTGGCCACAAGAGAGACTCAGGAACTCTTGTCTCTTATTTCCTGTATTTGGGAGCAGTAAGATTTTCTAATTCTTTAGGGTCCCGAAGCTGTAGGTTTTCTCTACCCCCTTTCGTTTGTGCTTATAAAATGCCACTTTTCTTATGATCTTTTCTTTTTCTTATAATATCTTGCCAAATACATTTAATAGTAGCCAATAATCACTAAGAGTTTTTCAACCACTTCTAGATGCCTATGAAGAGTAGAGTGCCTGGCTTCAATGAGTTTATAAGTGGAGACACAGGATATACATAAAACTAAATATAATTCAAATAATAATTTCAATGTGTATTAAGTTTTGTTTCAGTCCAAAAAAGTTATGATTACCATCTCAATTCACACAATGAGTACCACTGCAGACTTCAGGGAAAGGAGCAGCATAATCTTAAAGAGAAAACTCCTGTGTGACTAAATCTATGTATGTAAGATTAAAAATGTAACATGGAAAGTTTCTAAATTTACGCTGTATCCCTCCTGGGGCTTTAGTGTTGTTTTGAAATGATGTTGGAACCAAGGCTATCAACAACACTTTACAGAGATGATCCATGCAATGATCAGATTTCTCATTTAATCTCTCATTAGCTAAGAAATGTCAGATAGACTGCAGAGGAGAAAAACATATGTATTCCTACTCCCTGCATGTGTTTATAAATATCTACTGATACTTTAAGTTGAGCATTGACAATAATTCACTAAATGATAGTTGTAATGAAGTGTGAAATAACTTATTGTCTTTGTTGTTGATAAAGATTATTGTGCTGGGCAAAAGACATATTTATCATGTAGCCTTTACAGTATAGATCTGCTGCAACAAGGGAACTGAAAAACAAACAAGAAACCAAACGTGGGAGATTAATTTGCTATTTAAAGCCCTATGGTGGTTATGACTCAGACACCTGATGTCAGGGTCAGAGGGTGCCTTTGAGGCCATTTGATTTCCCAGACAGTCTCCAAGGGATTCAGACTAGCAATGCTGACTTTCAGCTGCTTCCTAGAACCTGAGAAAGAAACTTAAAGTGCAAAGGTTGTCTGGAGACATGTACCCCATGTGTGACCCCATGAGGATTTATTTGGCCAGACTCATATCCAACTCATCAAAAGTGTTGAGTGGTTAAAGTCATGATCAAAACTCAATTATTTTGAGGTAAAAAATTATATCATCTTTAGAAAAGTTGTTGTAGCTCTTTCAAATGATATCAATACATCCCCTATCAATACTCCCTCTCACCACTCACTCATTATTACTCCAAAGCATAAAGATTTTGCTACACAAAAGTAATATCCTGACATTTTGCAAAATGAAAAGAGGATTATCATGATCGATATCACTTTGAAATTGTTTATTATTTTTGAGCATTTCTCTTCCCAGTAACTTTAGTACATGCTAAATAATTATATTTTTATAATTATGAAGAGAGTATAGCATTTAAAGCAACTATAATAGGTATGTTATCTGTATTTATTGTAACTGAAATAGATTTTTAGAACTATGTTCCATAATAAATTTTGGACCACTTAGTACATACTGGGTCTTTAGTTAAAATTAAATTATTACTATGAATTTTAGGTCAGCTGCACATTTTTTGTATTAATAATAATGAGATAGAAAGATTTATGTGCATTGCAATTCCTCTTAGGGAGAGTACTCCCTTTGTTTGAAAAAATACTTTAATATTTTAAATTTAATTTAATATTTAATTAAAATATTTAACTTAATATAATACTAAATTTTAAAGTAAATACCTTAATATTTAAAACACCTGGTGTAACATGGGAGTACCTCCTTTCTCCTTCACTTGGGCCTCCCTTCTCCTTCATTTGGGCCTAAGGATAGATTTAATCCAAATTATATTAGTAAATTTCATTAAATAAAAGACAGTATACTCAAAATGTATATAATCATATTAAAACAATGTCACCCCAGTAAGTTTAATTTAGAAAAACAAAGAAATAAATAATAGAAACTCAATAAAGGACAGAGATTAGCCGATTGGCTGAAACTACAAGTTTCTATTTTCAAGAGACAAACATTCTTGGACATATTCATATAACAGTATGTTCCTCCTATTTCAAGAAAAACATGTATAAAGGACACACGGCCAAAGCCAAAGGGGGTAGGATCGAAGGTGGGAGGTGGGGATGGCTGGGGTTGGGCGGGGTGGGGGGAAGTGGTGGGAGGAGAAGGGAAACAACTGTACTTGAACAACAATAAAAAAATTTAAAAGAAAAAAACAAACTATCAAGTCAAAGAAAAAAAGACACAAATGACTTATGGTAAGATCTATCACCTAAGCAAAGCAAATGTAAATTAATTTAACTTATCTGTAAAAGTACCAAGTCCTTTCTTTTAATAATTCACATTATTCAGCTATGATTCTGTTCTACAGATAGAAGCAAATCATTGGTTTTCAAGGTTTATTTACATCCTCCTCTATTCTATTCCAATTTATGTTCTGCTTCCTTCCTGTAAGACCCTGTAAGTTTATCCTCCATGAGGACTCAGTAGTTTGTCTATGGACTCTCTGGCTCCTAACACGAAAACCTTTCCTTTTACCCCAGTGCATTTGCCTGTGCTACTCTATGTATGTGCTCACGATTAAACCATGTTCCTCCTGAAGTTGAAGCCAAGCTAGTTCCAGTTCCTTTTTCCTTATGAAAACATCCCTATTAAACTCAGCCATTACTGAGTTTCATAAATGCTCTTTTAATTGATTATCTGAAATAGCAAATAGTGGGCATGTTTTCTTATTTTATACTGTATCAACACTGTTTTATGTTCATTCCAACTGTTTTTGCTCAGCAAAATTATCAGGAAATTAGGAAAAGTTATGGTACCATGGCTTCCATATTATGAAATAATGCATTAGCTTTAAGATTTAATTAAAAAAGGAGCATATAACTCTATATATAAAGAGTTATTTAAAAAATTTAAAGCATAGAACAAGTTGAGTAGAAGGAACTAGTTTACATGTTAACAGTTGTTATTTTAAATGGTGGGACTAAATTATTGTTCTTTTCCCTTTGTGATTTTCCATGGTTTTCATTATTGGCATTTATTATTTTAAAATCTTTCACCATGAGATGTTAACTATTAACAGGCTGAATAAAGTATCAATATCTGTGTGTATTGGGTCTGGTAAGGTGTAGTCATATAAATGTTGGATCTGTGGATTTCTCTGTGTGTGTGCATTTCCTAAATTTGTCATATGCTAGTTATGTGACCTTGAAAAAATTTATTTAACTTCTCTGTGCCTCAGTTTTCTCATCTGTAAAAATGGGAATAACAATGCCACAGAGACAAAAATAATAAATGTTAGCTTTCATTATTACTAATATTATTGTTATTATTATATCCTATGGGCATTTATAGAGGTATGTATGTTGACAAAAAGATAAATGGACTCAAGGTAAATTGAGTAAAACATTAAGACTTATTACCACTCAAGGATAGAATCATAGGAAATTATTTTCATTTCTTATATAACTCTATTATTTCCACAATAAAATCTATTATTTTCACAATTAGAAAAAAACAGTTTCAAAATGTAAAAAGTATTTTCTATGAAAAGTTCAGTTATCCTTCATTTCCTTGAAGGGAATGTAGCATTTTGCTTGCCTGAAATGGTATGATATATCTAAGACACAATTTAAGAGCTAGATTCTAAAGCACAGGGGAAATACCATATATGGAGATTTTTCTTTGCTTTCTACTGCTGCATTCTTAGGTGATAGATTTACCTTCTGGATAAACTATTTTAAATGCTTGATTTATTAGGTCTGTAGGAACAACACACTCTCCTAATGATACTTACTTTCAAAAGCAAAAAGAAGCATGTCTTCAAAATAACACATGTTAAATTGACCATACTCACTTTTGTGTCTGAATTGCAGGTATCTTTTAAATAATTACAGAACATGGAGACTCGGAGACTCAGAATGCTAGTACTTGTTTGAGCCTGAAAGAATTACTGCTTATAAGGTCCTATGAGACAGAGTCGGAGAAGCCAGGTGCATGCTGGGTCCATTCAAGAAAGAAAACTAGATCGGAAGTGGAGATCCTCACTGGATGGAAATCTGTGATCATGAAGCTGCTGCTGGCACACACTGGGGCCTGATGGGAGATTTAAACTACAAGGTAGCCCATTTTGCTTCTTTGTCAGCACCAAAGAGGCTATGGGGTACTTAAAAACTTATAAGGTCTTGGGAATGTTTCTACATAGTCCAGGTGGACTTGATATGATTCAGAGGTAACTCTAGCCATGGAATACCGAGAAAAGTATGTAGACATGGCATTTCCCTAGTTCAGAGCAAAACTCCACCCATCTTAAAATGCACATGTACTTTTGTTACTGAACAAAAGTGGGGTTTGGCTGCCCACTGCCCACAGGTATATCCTGAAGACAAAGGTCGGTGAGGAAGGAAAGATCTTTATTAAAATGCTGCACAATTTGGGAAGGTGGGGAACTCCCCCACCCCAGGCCAATCTCTTCTGCAAAACGCAGGCAAAGCCCATCTGTTCCCCAAAAGACTGAAACCCAAAACCATGGCCTAGAAAACCTGCTCCATGCTTATCAGTCCTTTGAAGACCTAAAACTGCTAAGCTAACAGCTCTACAGCTATAGGCCCCCTAGAGTCTGTATATGTGGCCAGTGCTGCCATCACCACGCTGCAGCCACTTCCCATGCCCCAGCCTGGGGGTCGCTGATAACTACAACAGCTCATCATGCAGTACTCCATCATGCCGGCCATGAAGTAGTGCCCTCCACCCAGCCATGCAGCTTCCAGAGCCTGCTGGGTCCCACCAGCACTCTCCAGCCTGCATGTCTGTATGGTGGATCTCAGAGGAAGAGTACAGGTTTCTCCCTTTCATCCATTTAAATCTCCTGACCCAAATTTCTTTGCACTCAGGGAGGGTCCAGCCTCCCTAGCCAGCCCCGTCCTTTTCCCAGTCTAGACTGGCAGGTCTTACTCCAGCACAGCACCTCCCCCTTCTGCCATGTCCCCCTCCAGCACAGAGTCTCCCCCTCCTACCAGAATAGGGTAGGAAGGCTTTTCCCTTATACAAACATTTCACTAGCCTTGTGCATGCTTCCTGCAGGGTCCCCTCCAGCCAGTTTCTGCCTGGGAGTAGGGAAATCTGTCATCTAGCTCTGCACTAGGATGGTGGGGGAGAGGGCCTTCACTCTTACTGCCTCAGGTGTTTCCTGTGACCCTTCCCTCACTCCATGACCTGGACAGGCTGGCTGGCCAGATCTACTGGTATCATTTGACACATGGCTACTCATTTGAGGTTACTGTGTTTCACAAGAAGATTTCTAAAGAATGACTGCCTCAAGAGAGTCATTAACAATAATAACAATAACAACAACAATAATAATGCCTATCTTCACTTATTGGGAAACCTGTAATGCATCCATCTTGAGCTTCCTCCAGAATCTAATTCCACCCTCAGCAGTTACAGGGCCCCAAAAGATAACTTGGTAAGTTTAGCAATAATTTGCATAAAAATAGTTTTTCTCTTCCCCCAAAGGATATTTATCTGTAAATGTAATGAAGATGATAATGAAGAGTCTTAACATTGTCCATTGCTTTGTAACAGATACATTCAGGCACGTTAATGGGGAAGCCCAATGTAAAGCTACCAGCAAGAGAGACTGAAGAGCGTCCTAGAAGATAACTCTATGGGAACAAAAAATTCAATAGACGAATATGGTCCAGTAAGATAGCCTCATTAGCAGTGGGAGAGCTGTTTCTGTGGGACATTGTTTGTTCCAGCCCAGATTCTACTTAATGGAGTAGTCTGAGCCTCAAAAAAATGTTTGAAAGGAAAGGGCTGGCTAGGATTTTTGTTAAAGAGCTATTTATAAAATTACCATTATGGAAATGTGTAACACTATGCTTTCTAAAAGGAGTCTCTCAACCACTGTTTAGAATATCCCTGAATTTACACTTTAACAACTCCAAAGAATTCCGCAATTTTTTCCAACAAACAGCACAGGTAGCTCTTTGAAAAGAGGCTTCTAACAGACCAGGAGAGAAACTGAGCAGAAGAGGGAGAGAAGGGAGGGAAATATTATATAGGAACTGGTTGGACCTGTTTCACTGTATATCTAAAACACCTTCTGGGTCATATTGTAGAATACTGTAGTTCCTGAAATTGGTGTGTGTGTGTGTGTGTGTGTGTGTGTGTGTGTGTGTTTGTAAAGTGGGATAGAGCAAAAAATTTTCCAACTATGTGATAAAAAAATAGAGTTCTACTAGGTGCCACAAACTTAGCTTGTCACCAGTTTTCAGAGACTGACACCTTCATTTTCTATCTATTGCAAAAATTCCTTTTTAAACTTTAATTTTATTTATTTGATTTAAAAATGATGCCCTGGCTGGTGTGGGGCACAGTGGATTGAGCGCTGGCTTATGAAACAAAGGGTTGCCAGTTCGATTCCCAGTCAGGGCACATGCCTGGGTTGCCGGCCAGGTCCCCAGGAGCAGGGTGTGCAAGAGTTGACGCTTCTGTCTCTCTCTTTCTCCCTCCCTTCCCCCTGTCTAAAAACAAATAAGCAAAATATTTTTTAAAATAAAATAAAATACTTTAAAAAATAAAAATGAGAGGCCATTACACCATTATAATTTACACTGACGATTATAACAAAGTCTTCATTATCTGAAACAAATTGCCTCCATGGAACTGTCACCATAAGAATGTCCAAATCTTCAGAAAAGTTTTATAAAAATTTATTTGAGCCAAATAGAAGATATACCTGTGAGCAAGATCTCAGCAGGTTGAGATAAATCCTTCTGAGAATAGCAGTTTAGAGTTTATTTTATGCATTTGAGATTCAGGAGGGAATATGAGGAAGATTACATGAAGGTAAGAGGAAGAAAGGTAGGCCAGGAATTACAATGAAAATGTAATTATACAATTACAATTAAATGAAAATACAATTATAATGAAAATTATGCATTTTTGGAGGTAGTCAGGTAGAGATCAGTTTACAGGGAAGTTGAGATTACTTGCTCCCTTGAAGGTGGTTATGGTTTATTTCAAAGGTGTGTTAACCTACAAGCACAGAAACTTGGACAGGGCTTGCTTAAGGCAAAGATAAACCTTTTACTAATGAAGTAATATGCCTGGAGCGTGACTACCCACATGACCTTCCCAGTTGGAATTTATTATCAGATCACCCTGTGGGGTTACTTTTCATAGAACTTCTTTTTTTTTTTTGTCCACACAACTTAAACCCAGAATTACAATAAATCAACATTTATATCAAGGAAAGCAATATTAAAGAGCCTAGCCATTTTCTTTGATACAAAAGATAAGACAAATAATGTTTAAAACAGACCCAAAGTATTCAAACTTTTATTAAATAAAGATGGCAGACTGACCCATTAACTGAAATTAAGATACGTCTTGAATTTTCTACTAAATTTAGTCAAAATCATCCACCTTCCTCAGAAGTTATCATGAGCAGACAGAGATAAAAGCAAAAAACTTGAGTTCAGATAGAGACTTAGTGCCTATCTGTCAAAGTCCTCCTGCCTAATTCTCCACAGCTGTTGGCCTCAAGGAGATTATTTTTTCCAATACCAGTTAGATCACCAGACACATTAACTTGCCCCCATCTTGTCATCTTTTAGGTGCAATTCCAGTCACCTATAATAGTTCTCTAAAAGGTACTATTCTCTCTATTCAATCATTTATACTTAAAATTGATAAAAACCAACAGAGGTCCAGCACAATGCCCTGGGCCATGGTGTCTGCAGCTACAATGCTTTGTGTGAGTGGCTTGTTGGCAGTGCATTGGTCTAGAGATAGAAAAGTGAGATCAGGCAGGGGCAATAGCAATACCTTTGTGTGGATTCCTTAATGCTTCTATTCCCACAGGGTAATGTGATGAATGTTGTATGCATCAAAGGAAATGAACTTCAAAATTAGAAAATTTGTGCATCAAAGGAAATGAACTTCAAAATTAGAAAACTTTGATGGTACATAGAGCTGCTATAGGTATGCCCATTATCTCCTCCAGAAAAAGAGAGACCTTATCATTACACTGAAATGTCTCCAGGGGTAGGAAGTGAAGAGCTCTGTAAGATTATTATTCTGGAATGTAAGCAAATCTCCTTTAGTGAAAGGGAAGAATAAGGAGGAAGGGATGCAGAGGATATGGGAGAGAAGGGAAGGTTTTACCTTTATGACCAGGGGATGTCCCGATATATCCAGCTTTACATTCCCAGAATGTCTCTTAATACAAACATTGGCTGTAAATGCCTTTCCTCAGAGGCTTTGAACCATACAGAAGCATGAGATAACCATGGACAATTGTCTTCCAACAGCTACAGTGTATTAGGCACATTCTGTACATTATCTCCTATCCTAACTGAAACTGAAAGTCAGTGTTCACACTGCCTGCCACTACCAGAAGTAGAGACAAGGATATGGGTGCTTGATTCAGATGCAGTGATCTGAGAAGATGGTGGGTTATATACTCTCAAAAACCATCTTTACATTTCATCTCAAGCTGACCCTTTTATAAAAGGGTAGAAGGAGAAGAAAGGGTAGGTAAGGGAATTTAAAAACAAGATTAATTGGGTAAGAGTTGCAGTCCTCAGGTGGTAATTTCCTAGTAGTTCTTTATCTGTTGATCAATTCTTTTTTGGGGGGGAAGCTTTTTGTCTTTATTTTTTTATTGTTGTTCAGTTACAGTTATCCCAATTTCCCTCCATTTCTGTCCTCTGCCCTGCCCAACTCCCACAGTAAATCCCTGCCCTGTTGTCCATATCTGTGGGTCATTTATACTTGTTCTTTGACTAGGCTCTTCCCCCTTTTTCTTCCCTTATCCCCCTACCTCCTCTCCTCTGGTCCCTGTCAGTCTGTTCCTTATTTCCATGCCTCTGGTTCTATTTTGCTCATTTGTTTTTGTTCTGTTCATTATGTTCCACTTATAGGCAAGATCATATGGTATTTGTCTTTTGCCACTTGACTTGTTTCACTTAACATCATACTCTCCAGTTCCATCTATGCTGATGCAAAGGGTAGAAGTTCTTTCTTTCTTCCTGCTGTGTAGTGTTCCATTGTGTACCACAGTTCTGTGATCTGTGCTCCCTCCCTAGAATACAATGGCTCAAATACCATCTCTATTGCTTGCCCTGGGGCACAAAGGTTGAATTGCTTGTTGACCTCCTGAAGTCACATAGGCCATAGATTCCAGTTCCTGGAATAACAGCTTTCCACATACAATGATCACTTTTAAGCCTATCAACTATATATAGCTAAGGCTAAAATATTAACTCTTGAGTTCCCATATTATAATTTTAACTCTATGATTTAAACATTAGTATTTCAGTTTTGCAGATAAAGAGACTGGAGTTCTGGAAAAATCAAATACTATGCCCAAAGCTACAGTGTTACTAAGTATTAGAGCGAGGATTCAACTGTGATCATTTAGCCTTAAAGCCAATGCATTTTCCATCACAAAACCAATGCAGTACATCTTCCACTGAAAGCAGCTTCAAGATGCTTAATGAGAATTTATTTTATGGCATTGTTGATGTAAAAACATCCAAACCTGTAGAGAATTTTTATAAAACTTTATTTGAGCCCAAGAGAAGCTGTGCCTGCAAATAAGATCTCAACAGACTGAGAGAAATGTTTTTGAGAATAATATTTTGCATTTGAAATTAAGGAAGAAATAAGGAAGGGTATATAACAGTGGAAGAAACAAGGCAAGAATGTGATTACAAAATAGCTCAGATTATGTACTCTGTTTGAGAGGTGGTTATGGTTTTTCCAAAGGTGTGTTAACCTAGATAAACAGAAACAATGGACAGTGCTTACTTAAGGCAAATATAAACCTTTTACTCAAGAAGTTATATGCCTGAGGCATAACTACCCATGTGATCTTCCTAGAATAGGAATTTGTGATCACATCACCCTGTGAGGTTACTTTCTATAGAACTCCTTTTCTGCTGTCCGTAGTGTATATTTTCCTATTTTCTATTTTCATGTAAGCGTCTTGAGGACAGAGTCATGTCTTATATTCTCTATGGTACCCAATGAAAGGAATAGCTATGATTATCAGATGTCATATTATGATTGCCTGAATGAAGAAAATCTGTCAAAATACGTACTATGAAAATTTGACATTATGCCACCTAAATAATACATGATTGTGGAAAAGAGGTCACATCATAAAATTCAAATATAGCAACCTCTTACTTGAAATATTAATAATGACCTCTATTTTTTTACTCAGCTGACAATTTAGCCTGAATGTTTATGAAAATTTGATGTCTAAAGTTTAGAGAAAGTAACTTAGAATTTATAATAATCAATGAGGAAGAATATATCGAAAAAGTTGTATGAGTCAACTCACATGAGAACAAATGTTTTAATATCAGATATCTTGAAAAATGAAAAATTTATTTCATTTTAGAACCAAACTTCTTCCATACTAACAAAAACTGTGCTCTATGCTGAAGAGTCAAAATGAGTAGTTGAGTTACAGATTTTTCCCTCTCAGTCTGGTTCAGGGGCAAAAGTCTTTTTTTCTAAGAGGTTATTCTAAAATAATCATTTTCTATTTACATAATCTACCTTTTATTTTCATAATTCATATCACTGGAATATGTGTTCATAGTTATTTCTTGACTGAAACCAGGCTGCTTCCCTATCCAGAACTTAATGAGTTTCTTAAATAAAAACATTAGAAACTGTTAAACACCTATTGCAAAACTTACTTCCAACTTTGTCATTTAATTACTTTGCTCAAGTTATTCAGTAGAATAAATAGATTTAGTCGTATTTTCCTCCTCTGGGCTAGTATTCACTGCTTTCTTTTGCTCTTATGTTAAAATCATGAGTTTTTAGGGCTGTTCTTGCCTTTCTAGTAAATACTTGCTTAGAACATCTGCCCCTTCTTGAGATAAGAAACTTCTATTCCTTACATATACTGAAAGAACAAAATACATTTACATAACATTTAAATAAATATTAAAAGTGATATTTTAAAATAAAGGGGATATTTGTACTTTTCTTCAAACAGATAGAAGAAAATGTGGGGGGAAGTTATGTTTCTTTACATTTTAAGCTACTTTGGCAGGTGTTTTCCTTATATGTATGCAGGATATTAAAGTGTTAGCTCTGTGTGTGATTTATTGTGTAACTTCTTTACCCAAAAAAGCCCTGCTATTTTAGTAGAGTTCAATATATTTCCTTTGGGGAAGATTAAATAAAATATGTTAACTCAGTTAAATTCAGAGTTTGATGACAAATGACTAAATGTGTTCAAATTAGGCAGGCACAGGAAATTTGTCCAGCAAAAGACTAAACTGGGAAATAATGTTTGAATATGCACTGGCAAAATTTTGCAGTTTGCTGCTTTAGAGTACAATAGTACAATATCCATTAATTTTAAGTAGTAAATTAAACACATAGAAATAAAATTCCTATGTTCTGGTGCACAACTCAGCTATACAGCCAGCTATACACTAAAATTCAAATATTCATATAAAAATAAAATGGAATATTTTGGTGTATGACATTTTGAAAAAAGAAAAAATCACTTAACTCCAAACTACAGGTCAAATTATACTTGGGGACTACTCAATTATCATCTTCTGACAGTGAAAATAAATTATGCCAGAGATAGAAAATATGTCTTTACTGTGGCTTTTAAAATAAATTATTTTTTATAAAGAATAATTATAAAGACTGGGTTAGGAATTAACTTGGCTTCAGTCAAGTTCAGGCCAGTTGACTTTGGTAGGTAAATCTAGGAAAATACTTACTGAGGCATATTTTCAAGTGTTTTTCTTAAGATCAAAAACAGAGTTGATACAGACAATTGAATATCCCAACTATACATGTTTCTGAAAGTAGAGGTTTGGTTCTAAAATAGCCAGAGAACCCCTTTCATCCTCAAACAGACACTGGGTATCACTGCTGTGTCTGTTCACAGAATAGCCATTCCTTCCGGACAGCAATCCATGCTTCCAGCCCCTTGTTTTTATTAAAACAATAATCAAACTTAATGAGAATAAAAAACCTGGTAATGATAAATTAATGCAATAAAATGTTTTATCTCTTAATTACTGTTATACTTCTTACTGCTTTCCCAAGGTCTTAACGCTCAATAAATTACCACCTAACATAATCAATTACATATCTTTTTTTTCTTTAATACCTTAAATGAATCTTTGGTATAGTATTTTCTGTTGAAGATAAATCAGAAGAAGAGGTATTCATATCAGTTTCTGATGTCTAAAAGAAACATACCCCACCATGTAGAACTCAGGTCATTCAATTAAAAATGGATAGAGTTTCTTACAATTGGAATTGAATTCCAAATAAAAAACCAAAAGGATTTAAAAGTTGATATTTTCAATGGTGTTGAGTTAACATTGTTTGTAGATGAAGTGTGCATCACTTTGAAGGAATGACCTATTTTTTGAAAGCATATCATACTACAGAAAATGTAAAATGAACTATACATATGAGACATTGTATGAACTAAGACAGGAGCTGAAAAATATAAGAAAAATAAAAGGTAAGATTTTGTAGCACAAAGAGAATTAGAGTCTGGAGAAAAATCTCTCAGCAGAGAAAAACAATACCTATCTTGTTAAACTAGTTTCAAGAATGCAATGCGAAATGGGATATGTAATTGCAGTTTAGTCTGAAAGATTTCCTAGGCATTTCAGAATGTTATCTCTGACCCAGATGGATAGAGATGATAGATAGATAGATAGATAGATAAACCGACAGGTGAAAATATTAGCTTCCAAGTACTATAAAAGTTTAGACCATTTATAGTTTCAACTTAACAGTAGTTACTCAAAACTTGGTCATTATTTTGATTAGCATATTAATGGTTTAAGAGGTATCATGATTGTCAAAGAAAGTGTCAAAGATGAGGCAGTATTTGAACTGAATATTTATGAATGGGTAGAATGAAATCATTTACAGATGGTGTAAAAAAGCATTTCAAATATCAGAAGCAATGTGGACAAGACTGTGCACAGGAGGTGAACCATTGCTGGGCCCATATTAAAACAACAAATTACTAACACTGATAAAGTTCAGGTTGCATAAGGAAGAGTAGACAGAAATAAAACTAGAGAATAAGCTTAATTTGAGAGCATGCACTGCCTTATCAGGTAAGTAACTTGAAAAACAGCAGAGAATAATAAAAATAATAAAAATAAAATTGTATTTTAGCAAACAACACATTCAAAGTTATACTTTGAAAAGATAACTCCATTAGTGGTATTAGGAAGAACTCAACAAGGAAAGACTGGAAGAGTGGGTTTTCCACTCATCCAAATAAGAAGTAAGGTGGCCTGAAACTGGACATGGCTTTGGAAACAAGACTGGGAGAGGCCAGAGTAAAGAAATGCCTGAGGTCTTGGTCTGAGGTCAGTATCTTTCTGGTCTTGGTTTCAGAGTCTGATCTGTTCAAGATCTTTCAGAATGGACACAGTACTCTCAGGGACTCTGTTACATGCCATTTCCTTATGGTTTCAGAATGAACTAAGGTCACAACTCTTCAGTTAGCAGAGGTGAGCCAAACTTGACAGAAAATATCCATTAGAAATGAGTTCAGCTGCATGTGACCAAAATCCTAATATAACAATTTACTTAAATCACTTCTGTTTCCCACAGTCTCTACAGTATGGTATTCTCCTAATGGTCCCAGATGGCTGGTTGAAGTCCAGCCTTCACATTCTTTTCTAAACAGCAAGATAGAAAAAGGGCTGGAAGAGGCACACTTTTAGGATAGTTAATGAAGGAAATCTCCAAGTATGCCTGCTGAACAAAACACTGTCACAGGCCTACACAGAACCCCAAGGAAGGAATGGACATGTAATATTTTAGCTGGCAGCAATGTACATGGATAAAAATTGGTTATGTCACTAAATGCAAGGGAAAGTCGGACACCTGATAGGCTACTACATGGACCTATATGGAACGGCATATGGAACTATACCTAGTTTTTGTGAGGTACTTCAGATTAAGCTTCAGGATTTGCCCCAATAAAGCATGGACCTGCTCAGACCAGACTTCTGTAATATGACCCAGAATCCACAGGCATTGATTGGTCTTGCCTAGAGAAATCTAAACCACTATTTCAGCAAATGGAGTACATCACAACCAAATACAGGAAAAAGAGAAAGCCTCCAGGTTGTTTCTATCTTCATTTTATAATTTGACACTTTGTTTTTCAGAACTTACTTTGGAAATGAGACACCCACAAGATAAGATAGAAGGTGATGCATGTCTTATAGTTATCAAGGATATTCTAAAGATATTAACAATTAAAAAGGACCAGGGGATGAGAACAGTTAATAGAAATATGTGGAAGTTGAGTTGGACCCTGAAGAATGGCAGAATTAGGAATATGTAGAGATGTGGGGGTGGGCTAGAGGGAGGATATTTAAGGCAAGGGCAGGAGAGTAATAAGTAATTTCTGAAGCATGTGATATATGAAAGGAAATGAGAAAAGCAGGTTAACGGGTGCAGGATGAGATCACAGAAGGCTTTTAAGCCTGAACTCAAGTCTCTAATTTATTCTAAGCACAAGATTACCATTTCCTGTCTAAGGTGCTTCTGTTCAGAGTCAATATGGAGCTACTGTATATATGCGGACACACAGGAAAGAAAAGCAAGGGAAGGTATAACACTGAGATGATAGAACAATATTGCAGTGGGAATATTCTGCTGACATATGACCTCAAGATTGTTCTCAGGGCAGGAGAATGTGTGCACATCACCTCCCAGGAGCAGGCAGACCTTTCTGTAGTACAGAACCTCAGGCAGAGAGAGCAGAGGCCACCCCAGGCTTTTCTCTCTCAGAGGTAAGCAAATTGTCTTTCCAGTTCCCAAACAATCAATTCCCCACAATTAACATGACTGAAAAAAATTGAACTTCAACAAGTGTTTTGGCTGTTAAGAAAGCTCTATGGCTGTGGACATTGTGAAACCCTCAATAAAATGTTTATTGGGCACATAATGAAATCTAATTATGTTTAAACCAAAACATAACTGTGTACACAAGAGCACCATGAGCCCTTCATATAAATTCAGACCTTAGCCAAACTCTGTAAAATCTATTAACTGTTCTTTGGCAAGCCTAAAGTATGATTAAAGGGGCTGTTTTCACATAAATATCTGTAAATACAGCTTTAAGCAGGTAAGAACAGAAGAAAAGCAGATGGAAATCGAGTCTACCTTGACATAAGATTGTATTTAAAAATTCTCATAACCTGAACAGAATGCTGGAATATATTTTAATTCTAGATTAAGCCAAACCACATCATTGGAAAACTTGATGTCGAAGGTTTTATTTTATTTGCCTTTGCATTCTCTGGAATGAATATTACAGAGTCCACCGTGAAGAGAATTTAAAATCATGTATGTAGGTCATTTTCCTATTCTACTTTTCTGTCCCTCCCACAGAATTTTTTGGTTCCAGCTAAACCTGGAGACGCAAGTACAATTCCCTCAGCTCACATCCCCTCCGGTTAATCTAACATCCAACAGTCCTTGGAAAGCATAGAGCAGCTTCATTCTCACACTAGGACTTCAACTTCTATCAGTGCTATCAATGAGCATTGGGCCCTTCAAATTTCCTATCATTATCTATCCCCACACTCAGTTTAGAAGCATCTGTTCAAGATGTCTCCTTTTTAAGGCCCCTACTCTAAGTACATGTATAAAAGTAACAAGGTGATGGAAGTTTAGCAGGCTCCAGACTCTAAAAACCCCAAGTACATTCAAACCTTGTTTTGTTACAGCCCAACTCTCCAATTTCAGTTACTCCTTTTCTAATTCAATACCTGCCATTAGGTTTTAACTCCTCATTTCTGGTGCATCTTCTTATTCTTAGTGGTTCAATCACTTTGGCAGATTGAGATAACTCACCAATCATGCCCCCTTACCAAAGATAACCACTGTAAATGATAGAAGACTAGACTCTTATTCTATGCATGTTTGTATATAAAAATATATGCAATGTGCATACATATATGCAAATTGGAAGTACTATGAAATATAAATAAACAAATAAATGTATAAAATATGCACAATTTTTTAAAATTACTTTATTGTTGTTCAATTACAGTTGTTTGCATTTTCTCCCCACTCCAGCCAAGCCCACCTCCCTCCCTTGCTTCCATCCTCCCCCTTGGTTTTGTCCATGTGTCCTTTATAGTAGTTCTTGAAAACCCTTCCCTCCACTGTCCCCTCCCTTCTCCCCTCTGGCTATTGTTAGATTGTTCTTAATTTCAATGTCTCTGGTTATATTTTGTTTGCTTTTTTCTTTTGTTGATTATGTGCCAGTTAAAGGTGACATCATGTGACATTTGTTCCTCACTGCCTGGCTTATTTCACTTAGCATAATGCTCTCCAGTTCTATCTATGCTATTGCAAACAGTAGAAGCTCCTTCTTTCTCTCTGCTGTGTAGAATTCCATTGCATAAATGTACCATAGTTTTTTGATCCATTCATTTACTGATGGGCACTTAGGTTGCTTCCAGCACTTGGCTACTATAAATTGTGCTGCTATGAACATTGGGATGCACAGGTTCTTTTGAATTGGTGTTTAAGGGTTTTTAGTGTATAATCCCAGCAGTGAAATTGCTGGGTCAAAAAGCAGATGCATTTTTAGTTTTCTGAGGAAATGCCATACTGTTTTCCACAGTGGCTGCACCAGTTTATATTCCCACCAACAGTGCACTAGGGTTCCCTTTTCTCCACAACCTCTCCAACACTTATTTCTTGATTTGTTTATGATGGCCATTCTGACCAGTGTGAGGTGGTATCTCATTGTGGTTTTAATTTGCATCTCTCTGATGGCTAGTGATGCCGAGGATCTTTTCATATGTCTCCGGGGCCCTGAATGTCCTCCTTGGACAAGTGTTTGTTCAGGTCCTTTGCCTACTTTTTAATTGGGTTTTTTGTCTTCCTGGAGTGGAGTCATGTGAGTTCCTTATATATTTTGGAGATCAAACCCCTGTCCGAGGTGTCATTGGCAAATATGTTTTCCCATATAGTTGGTTCTCTTTTCATTTTAATGCTGTTTTCTTTAGCCGTGCAGAAGCTTTATAATTTGATGAGATCCCATTTGTTTATTCTTTCCTTAATGTCCCTTGCTTTAGGGAACGTATCAGTGGAGATGTTGCTGCATGGAATGCCTGAGATTTTCCTGCTAATGTTTCTCTAGAACTTTTGTAGTGTTATGATTTATATTTAAGTCTTTTATCCACCTTGAATTTATTTTGTGTATGGTGTAAGTTGGTGATCGAGTTTCATTTTTTTGCATGTAGCTGTCCAGATCTCCCAATACCATTTGTTAAAAAGGCGATTTTTAATGTTATATGCTTCTTCCCCCTTTGAAAAATATTAATTGACTGTAGAGACTTGGATTTATTTCTGGGCTCTCTATTCTGTTCCATTGGTCTATGTGCCTGTTTTTATACCAGTACCAGGCTGTTTTGATTGCAGTGGCCTTGTAATACAGTTTGATATCAGGTATTGTGATCCCTCCTGTTTTGTTCTTCATTCTCGAAATTGCTGCAGCTACTAGGGGTCATTTGTGGTTCCATATAAATTTCTGAAATATTTGTTCCATATCTGAAATATGTCATTGGTACTTTAATAGGGATTGCATTAAACCTATAAATCACTTTGGGTAGTGTGGCCATTTTGATGATGTTAATTCTTCCAATCGATGAACATGGTACATGCTTCCATTTGTTTGTGTCTTCCTTGATTTCTTTCTTCAATGTTGTGCAGTTTTCTGAGTACAGGTCTTTCACCTCTTTGGTTAGGTTTGTTCCTAGGTACTTTATTTTTTTGTTGCTATATCAAATGGGATTTTTTTTCCTGACTTCTGTCTCTGATGTTTCATTGTTGGTATACAAAAATGCCTTTGATTTCTGAGTATTGACTTTATATCCAGCTGTTTTGCCAAATTCATTTATTAGGTTGAGCAGTTTTTTGGAGGAGTCTATAGGATTTTCTATGTACACTATAATGTCATCTGCAAACAATGATAGTTTTACTTCTTCCTTTCCAATTTGAATGCCTTTTATTTCTTTTTCTTGTCTGATTATACACAAAAATTTTTATCCTTCCTTCCTTCCTTCCTTCCCTCCTTTTCCTTCCTTCCTTCTTTCCTTCTCTCATCTTTTCTGAATTTTAAAGTCTTTCAACAAGTCTTTCTTTATTCTCAGTATTAATCATTTGTTATATATGATATAATTTTCTAAGCTATACATCATTTTGAACTTTATTTAATATTTCATTATTTTTCAATATTCTTTTTTATGGCCTTGCATTCTGTAGCTTGATAAAGAATATACCCTAACCAAGATAAAATTTATGAACAATTTCCCTACATTTTATTTTATAACTTTTATACTTCTACATTTAAATTTTATGAATGTCAGTAGGATTTCAACTTTTTAAAAAATGGACAGTAAATAATCACAATAAAATATTTCAGGTTTTTCTCATTTTAACATTCCTAATTAGAAAATTAAATAGCTTCTCCTCTTCTTAATACTAATGATATTTTTTTATTATTCTTATGCCCAAAAGACAGAGTTGTAATATTCATTGTTTAAGATATTTTGTTGTGCAGAAAAAAATCTCTCCCTACCTCCTACCCCTGCCATTGCTTTCACCACTGTTCTTTTTCAAAATTGCCTTAGGTGTTCTTACCTATTTTTCCCATCCTAATGAATATTTTATTAACTTATAAGGTCATACAAATAAGTCTTTAATGATATTAGCTGGAACTGCTTGTATTAAAAGTTTAATTTGAGGGAGATTGGTCTAACAATCAACTACATATAATCCAGTTTTCCTGGCAGACCTATAAATGTACCCCTAACCCCAATGCAGCAGCACAGCCTTTTGACTATATGGGTTATCGATGACGTATTATCAAAATTGCACAGAGCACAAAATCTCTTATATTTTTATACTTTTTTATGGTTTTATTTTGCTATTTGATCAAAATTCTTTCATCTTGATTAGGCAACAGGAAGAGTATATGATAATTCCATGGCACCAATGCTGAAATTGTTGTCAGCAATATTTTATAAAATTACTAGACACAAACCTAAGTTGTATGTTTTCTAGTCACTTTCCCACTCCACAGACCTGTTATAGCAGCCTCTTAAAATATCAGAATAATTCACTTTTTATTGAAAATAAGCTGAACCAATTATTGTTGACAGATAATATGTACAATCCACAAAATTCTACCTTTGAACTGAAAAGATTTTTAGAAATTATTTAATAACATTTCTTTGATTTAAAGTTAAAGAAATTGAGGCTAAGAAAGTGAAATTTTTTCCGAGATTGTCTAACTAGTTGGTGGTCACATGATTTCTGTTTTTAAGCACATGTTCTGGCTTTGATTTATTAGCATCTCTCCCTGTTGAAAGCTACCATGGCAAATAAAAGTAATAAAATAAGTTAAATCTTCTAATCTCCAGGTTTAGAAACTTTCAGAACCAGAGTAATAGCTTCTCTGAATCTCAAAGTACCAAATAATATTCCTCCTATACTAGTGTCTCAAAGTTTGCATTATCCACTTGAGAAGTTCTTTCCAGATATGCATGAACAACAGCACATTTTACTCTCTATTGTCACCAGGACTGATAGTGTTTTGCTAGGTCAGCCTATTATCATTTTAAGCAGCTATTTAGTTCCCTTGTACTTAATTTTGTTTTGTTTTTTTCTTTTACCCTCACTTGAGGATTTTTTATTGCTTTTAGAGAGAGAGGAAGTGCAGGTGGAGTGGCATGAGAGAGAGAAAGAGAGAGACATTGATGTGAGAGAGAAGCATTGATTGGTTGCCTCTCATAGGCTCCCTGACCAGGGATCAAACCTGCAACCTAGCTATGTGTCCTAACCAGGAATCGAACCTGCAACAATTTGGTGAATGGGATGATCCTCCAACCAACTGAGCCACACTGTCCAGGGCCATTAGGCTTAATTTTAATTTGAAGGGACACAAATTGTAGCCTATTTTTTACCTACTAATAATAATCCAAAGCTAACAACTTAAAAACCAGATTTATTATTTTTATTCTTTGTGTTTGCTTTGGTCATAAAATATGTTTTCTGGGATGAGATGATTAACCACAGATTATGTCAGCTTTTTTTTTTAGCTCTTCTTTAAATATTTCTGTGCAACTGTTTATCTGTGCACTGATGAGGTGGTGCCTAACTCATCATGCCACTTAAACCATTCTTACTTTCAAGCAGGCTCATCACTAAAAGGGCCAATATTGTCTAGTAACTATGCCTCAAGTTACCTAATATTTTAGCCTTTTAAAATATTTTTTGTGGACTCTAAAACTAAAAAATAGCATTGCAAATTCTTTGAGGTTTTCATCTTGAACACAATTTTTTAAAATTTCTAATTCAAGTTGTTTCTACAAAACAAAATTAACACGATTCAACTGATTGACAGCTGTTCCAGTTACCATTGTATATGGTTGCTGTTCTTCAATCTTGAAGATATCATCATTGACTGTTAAGATATATTTACCAAAAGGTTTTGATATGGTGTCAATACTCAATTTTTCAACAATCTAATTAACTCTCCTACCCAGTGTTTCTGAATTTTCCTCAATTTCTCAATTTTCTCTCATTCATACCCACTCAAGAACCTCAATCATAGGTAAATCTAATGGTTGAAAATGGCTACAAATATCAGAAGATTACCCATACTTATTTGTTGTAAATTCATGATTTTCAACCCAAGTTGGTCTTAGGTATCAGACAATACTTCTGTGTTTCCATACTCATCTCTCTTACTCTGATTCTTTGCTGTTTTAAAACTTTAACATTCTCCTCAGACCTCTAACATTTCTGCCATCCCCCTCACTCATAGTGGTCAATCTCTTGCCAGCTTCTTACCTGGGAAATTCAAGTTATAGCTCTTCCTGCTTGCCGCCACTCATCCTTTATTCTTCGTCATATTTTACAGTGGAAGAAGACTTTCTGTCCTCAAACAAGGCCAAATCCTTTTCTGTGTCCTGGGACCAATACCCTGGAAATTGGAGCATATGTGTCCATATATTATTATACACTCTTCATTATATTTTGTTCCTCATCACTAGCTCCCTGAGGGCAGTGATTTTGTCTGTCACATTCCCATTAGCCTAGGGACATAATGATGTTGAAAGTGGGAAATACTCAATAACTAATTTTTTTTAAGTAACATGACACAGCTCAGGGAGCAGTTACACTATGGGCATCCATAGTCACTGTCAGTATCTTTCAAGTTGGATGAAATGCTAATAACATCCAGCCCCAACTTCTGTGGATTGTTTGTCTACACAATTGTGCCCTTCTTGCCCATTCTATTTTTTTTAATATTTTTTGAACCTGATTTCTTGGCTTTGATTTTTCCTGGTAGATTTTCTCTCAGATTCTTGCTTGATCCACATTTATTAACAAATAGGGACTAAGGTACACAGAGCTAAAAGTATTGCATTTTAAATATATACTTTATTATGAAATCAACACATAAGAAAAAGTGTTCAAAATATAAATGTACAGATAAGCACCATTATGGTCAAGAAATAGAATGTTACCAGCCACCCCAGAAACTCTATATGTACCTTCTCAATCCAACCTACTTCTTCCTCCTTAAAAAAAACTTCAGGTGTGGGAGATGGGTAAAAAATGTGAAGGGGAATATAATCAATAATATTGTGATAAGTTTGTATGGTGACACATGATTACTAGTCTTAAGGTGGTTATTACACTATAAGGTACATGAACGTTAAATCACTATATTGTACACTTGAAACATATAATATTATATAGCAACTATACTTAAGTAAAAATAAAACACATACAAAAAATATAATGAAATTTTAAGTATTTTATAAAAATAAAAGGCATCAATCTTAAAAAAACCTACTATCTTGACTTTCTATGCTAATTATTTATTTACTGCTTAAATATCCTTCTTTATGCAATGCAGTTAGAACTTTTTGTAATAAAAATCATACAGTATTTATTTCTTTATGCCTGGTTTCTTGGGCTTAACCTTAGGTTTATAAAAATCCACTGATGCTATTATTTATAATGGCAGTTCAATCATTTTCATTAACTCATAATTTATCTATTTTATATTGATGATATTAGGGTTGTTTATACTTTATGATTTCTTTGAATTATATTTCTACCACAGTCTTTCTTATTTCTATCCTCTGGTGCATATATGCATGCATTTCACTAGCACATATACCTAGAATTGTAACTATTGGATTATATGGATATGCCTACATAGAGCTTCACTGGATAGCTGAAAACTGTTTTCCAAAGTGGTTACAACAACTTAAACCCCCACCAGATATTTATGAGAGTTATTGTAAAAGTACTGGCCGGCTTTTTATGGCAGCTATTCTTTTGACTGCATGGTGCTATTTGATATGACTCCATCTTGACTTTCCCTGAAGGTTATAGGCCATTTGGATAGTCTCTTTTATGACACACACATTGAAAATATTTCCCATTTTTCTACAGAATTACTTATTTTTTTCTTACTGATTTGTAGTTTAAATGATTTTATCAAGATTATGCACATAATACATGGTAGAAATATGTCTGAAACTCTTATCTGTCTACGTCAAATGTTCTTAATTGTTACTGCTCCTCCCCCAAAATAGCTACAGAACAGCTTATGGAAAAAGCCAAATAACTGAATTTATTAACAAATATATTAAATAATTCTTTGTTGTAATCATATTATAAATATTTAAAATATTATAAACCATGTTAGAATATATATCTATGTAACTAATAAAACAAATTTTTCTTCATGGATTTTAGAAATAATCTCACTTATTTCAAAAAAGAGAACAGTTATTGAATGTCTTCTACTGCATGCCAAGTACAGCTAGTAGCATGAGTGTGTATTATGACAATGCTGAGTATGTAGTTCTGCATGTGTATATTATATATGGCAATGCTAATTATGTTTATAAGGAATGATAGGTAAAAATATAGTCACATGAACCCTTTAGATTAGAGAATAGTTTTAGTCAAACAAAACCACAACAGATAACACTGATTTGTATAAGTGAATTTTGTATTCATACATCTATACTATGGACATGATGTTGACACAAAGCTACTGCTTTTTAAAAAAAATTTTTTAAATATTTTTTATTTATTTTTAGAGAGAAAGGAAGGGAAGGAGAAAGACAGGGGGAGAAACATCAATGTGTGGTTACCTCTTACACACCCCCTACTGGGGCCCTGGCCTGCAACGCAGACACGTGCCCTGACTGGGAATTGAACCAACAGCCAGGTAATTTTTAACAATTGATTAAACTAAAAGGTAGCAATATGTGAGCAGATAAATGATCTGAAGATAAAATATAAAATCATGATATTTAAATGAGCTTAAATATTTCTCCTCTTGTTTCCTCTCCTATTGTACTCTTCCTTTTTCTCCATTTTTCCCTCCTGTCCTTAATCACTATCTTCTTTTCTGTTTATATGATATGATGCTTACAAAAATGGAACTATTTCAACATACTTGAGGTAAGGGGATTGCAAGAGAGTAGCCACAGGGAGACAAGAATAGAGAGAACAGATTCTCTGTAGATACTCTCCAGCAGTTCTATTGTCCTTCCAACTATGCACTCCATGGAAATGGTTGTACCACTAAGAACACCAGACCTGGGGCACGAGGCCCTCTGCTAGTGCTAACAAAGGAGTCAGTGCTGTGCAGCTGCAGGTGCAAGCCTTAAGTTAGGATGTGTCATTCGTCTCTGTCAACATTAATGAAATTCAGAAGTCTAAAGTGACAAGTACTGCACTGGTTTGGGAATTTAAAAGTTAATACCTTCAAGTTTCATTTTCCCACTCATTCTAGTCTTAGCTTCTCACACCTCCATCCCCTAGCATATACAGGTCCAGGAGTTGAGGCCAAAATCCAAGTAGCACTGCAGAATTATTTGAAAAAGCAAAGAAAGGGAGGGGGCCAGGGGATAATACTCAGGTACCCTTTTGAACTCTGACAAGATAAATGAACCTTCAGTCATGCTATTTCAGACCAGAACTGACAACTTTGGAAGGCCGCAGTTTGATTGCAAGTATAGCCTGTCCATTGGAATCCACGAAGAATAACAAATGAAGGTTGAGATAGAGCAATAGTCCGTTTGGAGCATGCTTTCAGACAGAGCAAATACAGCATCTAGGAGCCCAATTTCTGAAAGTCATCATAAAGTATCTGCAAGATATTATATAGTGGCCTGCAAATAATTTACAAGTGAAATAAATCATTAAATAGAAATTGCAGTCCAAATAAGAGGAACAGAAGACCTCTCTAGGAATGAAATAGTACATAGGCTGATTTTTATGTAAGAATAACACAGAGGATTATAAAATCATTCTTTTTTGTTTTAAGATTTGAAAACATGCTTTTTCAGCTCCCTCTACATGTATGTTCTCTGAGTTAATCTGAAAGTTTCCTATAAATGATGTGAAAATTTGCCATGAATTAAAACCAAAATATTTGACAGCAAATCCCTGCTGCAATCTGAGAGTCCACACTGCACAGATTTCTGGAGTCTAACTGGAATATTGCCAAGGATTTTTTTTGAGAGCCATAATGTCTCCGAGGAAATACATAAACAGTTTCTGGATTCTTTTAACCATGGCAGCCATACATTTTCCCTGAGGTTAAGGCCAGCATACTAAGCATGGCTCTTTTCTTCTCCCTACAGATTTCTGACTTCATCCATCTCTGCTCTCTGCTCACCAGTTTGTAGTTTCAGTGCCCTGGTTTGAACTTGGTCAAATTTAGAATCTGCTTCCTTTGCTCAGTTAGCAGTAGCTCAGGCCAAGTGCAAGTTAGTTGGTACCTTGTTCTTTGAAAGCTGTTTCTGTGGTTTCCTTTAGTCATATATGACTGCCTTCACCCCTTCTCAGTGTGGCATTGATTATAAACTCATAAACCTTAGCCCATTCTCGCACTTCAGTGCACACCATCGAAGATGAGACTAGCAAATATTGTGAAGCCATTTTGAAGCAAACACATTTCTCATCCAAATCAGAAAATTCAGCTCATTAATAAAAATGCTGGCAAAAGGAGTATTAAATGACACATGATTAAAAGAAGGACATGATTATAGAGTCCTTCTTTTTAATTTCCACTAGAAAACAAATGTAATTTTACAAGAGGCAGTATAGGTAAAGTAACCATATAATTTATCATCAAAAACTTGGGCACTTGGAGAATGACAGGGGCTACTATTAATTATTCCAGGACAACAGGCATAAAATAGGGTTGTCTCAGACAAACCTGGGTGTATGTCACCCTAAGCTAGGTCAGTTAGTCCACAGAATGATTCTTGTCATTGAAAAGATCAGATAGCTTGCTGGTGGGAAATCAGTTTACCTCCATAGTATTTAATTTACTCCTTTTGACCCAAGGATTTAAGAAGAGTGGTATTTGTTTACCAATAGCTGAGAATTAAATGTGACATTTTGGAAAATATGAAGAGATGAAAATAAAAAATGGAGTCTTAGGGGAGGAAATCTACAGAGAGAGGAGATGTAATTAAATGAAGTTAAGATCAACAACATCAATTAAAAGATTCTTATTAATCATTGACTGTGGTATAACACATTCTTCCAGGCACTGAATCATATAAAAACATAACAAATACCACTTCTCACATATATATTAAGTGCTCATTTAACATTATCTATAGGTTCTGTGACTTTAAGCAAAACAACTGTATAACAAAACTAATTCCATTATAGGCTAATTGATATAAATAAGAGTTAAGGGACCCAAAATGGCAGCAGAGTAGGTGGAAGCTACACTAACCACCTCCCAGGGCCGAACTGGAATTACAACTAAATTATAGAAAAATAATCCTGAATAACCAACTGGACAGTAACTGGAGAGAAGCTGTATAATCAAGAACTTATGGAAGGAAACACTTCACCACAATGAGACTGGTAGGGAATGCAGAGGTGCTAGAGGATTGGCTGGGCTCCCACAGACAACAGCTGAAGTTCTGGAGGGATATTTCAGCAGCCAACGGGCTTCTCCCAGAAAAGTGTGGGGTCTAAAGCCCAAGCTGGTCTCCCCAGCCTAGAACACCAGAACCAGGAAAGGAAGCCAAATAACATCTGGCTGTGAAAAGCACCAGAGTTTCTGTCTGCCAGAGAAAGATAGCTCAAGAAGCAGAGAGCTCAGAGCACTTCTTTAAAGGGCAATGCACAAAATTTTGTTTGCAGCTACTTACCCTGGGTAAGTGATTCTCCATACTGCAGAAACCATCTTTCTCAGGAAGAGTATTCCCCTCCAAGTGGCATCTGCCTGAGAAGAAACAAAAGCCCCACCTGCATGAATCCTTCTCATCTTAGGTTCCTGTGGAGAGCCTAAGCCATTTTGCAGAGGAGTACAGCTAGAAGCAATTTTAGTGCTTAAGCTTAACAGAAAGCCTGCAGGTGAAAACAGATCTCTGGGAGCTCTGAGATATTAGCTGACCCTCCCCTGGGCCTGGTGCTAGTGAAAGCCAGCCTTGGTGAGCAACTTGGTTCCTTCTGTACACACCCAGGCCCAGCAAAGGGAGTCACAAGCTGTGGATCGTTGCTAGCTCCAAACAGGTTGCCCAGGGCCAGTCACATGCAGCATGCGACATAGGTCTCCACTTGTCTTCCCAGATCTACTTAATACTTAGAAACAAACACAAAGAGGCAGCCAAAAAGGGAAGACAAAGAAATATGCCCCAAAGGAAAGAACAAGAGAATTCTCCAGAAGAAGAACTAAATGAAATAGAGGCAAGTAATTTATCAGAGAGTTTACAGTAATGACTATAAGGATACTCAACAGCATGAAAAAAGATATAGAAAAATGAAGTATATATATATATATATATATATATATATATATATATATATATATATAAATAATCTAGAAACACAATGAAGAGAAAATCCAGATTATTTTTCATGCCTAATTAGATAACTTGATCCAAAAAGTGACAGAATCAACCTGAAGCGCAGCTTCTAAATCTCCTGAAGTTAGGCACATCATCATGCTTACAGGGAAAGAGAGATGAGGCATTTACTTACAGATATTTTAATTTTAAGTGACAGGGGAATAAAAGGTGAGAAAGTACAAAGTTAGATAGGTGTCCAGAGAGGTAGATTAAAGTCAGAGTTAAAGCTGGACCTTTAGAAGTCATTACATTGAAAGGAAGTATCAAAATTTAAGAAATTAAGTGAAATGTGTCATGGAATAGATATTAATTAAGGAAAAAGAGTCATAAAATCTGTGTTTGGGGGGAAGCAAGGAAAATAAGGAAATAAATAAATAAATAAATAAATAAATAAACCTTTGGAAGAGATGAAGAAGGAGACGTCTGAGTAGGTAGGTGGAGAACTAGGCTTTTTGTGGTTTTACAAAACCTAGATGAAGAGATAATACACAAGAGAGGTATTTATATCATTAAGGGCAAAAACAATAAAGAAAAGACTTTAAAAGGCAACTGGATTTGTTAGCTGGATTATTGTTGTTCAGCAAGAATTAAGCTTAGTTGGCATCAGATATCGAGGCGACCAGATATCGAGGAAATAAACTCAGCAGACGTATCGAGCTCATTGAAGACCCTTTTACAGTATAAAGAAAGCAAAACATAGTATAGATGGCAACATCTTGGTCATAATGTATCTCAAACTTTGAATTCTAGAAAACACTGGCAATATTAGGACAGAAAGAAACATTTGTGGAAAAATTTACAAAAATAAGGGAGGTAACATGATTGAAAGAAAGATCCCATTGGAATTTCTAAAATGGAGAGAGGACATCATCCCTTCTGCATCTAGAAAGGGTGGTACAGACAGTAGGTGCAGATCACGAGATAGTTCAGTGAGAAAGGAAGTATAGTATATACTTAACATTACCTCCCAAGAAGTCTGTATCAAAATATGTGTCTGCTTCCCTTTTTATAAGGGTTACAAAGTTCTCTATGCATTTTGTATCGGTGTCTCATCTCACCTTTCTTCCATACTTGCCTTTCTATCATGTTTATTTATTTGCTTATTTGATTTGTTCATTTATTCTCCACCTTCTCCTGGTGCTCCCACTTCACTAGCCATACATAATATTAAAATACAGGGATATGTTTTTAGCCTCCAATATATTTTGTGTTTTCTGTTCATGGCTCAAAAATTTTCCTCTCACAATTTTCAATTAGAAATGATGTTTATAAAATCATCTCTGACTAGCCCACATACAAATCAGATCTATCATAAATATATTTCAATAAAAAAGGATTTCAAATATCAAGATATTTAATTCTTGCAATTTTTATTTAAAAAGTGACTAATGTTTTAAAATATTGTTAATTTTATATTGTTAATCACTTAGCATGTAGAAAATAACATAAAGATTGGACTTCAGATCAAGCTCTATTTTATTAACAGCAAAGTGAGTTATAATTTAGCTGAATTTACATTGGTTGTAGGAAAAGTGCATTTGCCAATTTTAAAGAGACCTGAGGCAGATTTGTGCCCTGAATACAATTTGAAAATAGTGACACACTGAATAAATACTTGGATGGATTTTGAACTTTAGATGTCCCATATTTATTTTATATCTTTTAAAATAATCATTAGCTGTGGTCAAAATAGGGCTCAGGTAACTGCCTGATTGATTTGTAGGCTATGGGCTGTTGACATGACTCCAAATGTGTGAGTGGAAGCTGAAAAAAATCAGTTCATTATCTAGACACACAAATGCCTAAATGTTTGGAAGTATTAGAAAACATTTGTATTCAATTTTTATTGAAATATTTTATTTAAATATTTATTTCCTGCAGCTCATAGAATTGTCTTTTAATCTAATGTGCTTCAAAAATAGAGTCAGTTGCCAAGTAATTTTCATTTTGTTTTTCACATAGATACATCGTACAGATTTTCCTAACTTTCACTCCCCGTGACCATCAGTCTAACATTTGACACGTAGTAATTATGTGCCAGGAACTGCCAAGGTGTTTACCTATATTCTCGCTGGTCCTCACAACCACCCTGCAAAGTCGGATCAGTTTATCTTCATCTACACATGAGGCAAATGAGACTCAAAAGGCTTTAGTAACTTAATCACGGAGCTTAAAGTCAACATAAGTTTTTCCCATTCAAGGCCCACAATCTTTCCACTGTTACTCTAAGCTATCTTCCAACATATTGGGAATAAATCCCTCTTTTACTACAACTGGATTAACTGGACAGATCTCTAAATGGATCTCTCCTGCCTCAGATCCCATCATTAGTCAATCCACCATCATACTTTTAATTTTTGATACATACTTTCTAATAATTTTCGATGATCCCCCAGACATAAGAAATAAGAGCCTCACGAGATAGCTTATTCATTTCTAGCTGGTGTGGCTCAGTGGATCCAGTGCTGGCCTGGAACCAAAGGGTCACCAGTTTGATACCCAGTCTGGACACATGCTAGGGTTGTGGACCACGTACCCAGTACAGGGCATGCAAGAGGCAATCACACATGGATGTTTCTCTCCCTTTCTTTCTCCTTTCCCCTTTCTATTAAATAAATAAATAAATAAATAAATAAATAAATAAATAAATAAATCTTTTTTGAAAAATAGCTTATTCAGTGTTGGGAACCGCCCTGACTGGTATCAGAGGCTGAAACCCCCGCTAAGCTAAGGCTAAGGGAACGCCCTTGGAACCGTGAGCCAGCAAGGAGACAAAAGCTTATCTCCCTGGCAGGAATGCTGCTTCTGCTGCTGAACCCCAAAAAGCTTGGTCGGTTAGCCAAAGACGGGTAAGATTCCCCACGGGGGAACGACCCAAGCCAGGCACGATCACTTTGGGAGGCCCCCCAAAAGAAGGACTTGGGGGGCTGCAGCAAAAGGGGGTGATGGACCCTCACTCCTCGGCTTTGACAAAGTCTGAGTTCTCATCGTCTGGGAGAAAATCTCCTTATCTCTCGGTGGCCTTAGTTCCCGCGCTCCACCTAAGCCTGAAACAATGACAGGGTGGTGCAGCTCGGTACTGGGAAGTGCGGATTTCCCGGGGTGATCAGGCCTAAGAAAGAACATGTAAATTACTGTGAAACCTTCTTTGTTTAAGAATGCTCTCATTTGAATGAGAAGGGTCTTAGGAGGAAGCTAGTTTGTTCCTCAGCCTTACAGCTCTTTGACCCCCAACTCAATAGACGGGCAGAGTTCTTTGTTTTCTATAGTTCCTTACTTCCCCTGGTGAGTGCTGTACTTTACCTGAATTATTATGCAGAATGAGCCTAATAAAAGCAGGTATGGACGGTAAATCAGCGCGCTCCCCACTAGAGGGGGGTGGCCATTCTGTCCCTACTTCCCCACAGAAACTAGTTTGTCTCTGTGCATGTGTTGTTTTTTCTCGCGTGTTTTGTCGAGCCATCCACAGCGTTCCGTGGTCACTGCTAGCCGGTGACCCACGCGCAACAATTCAGTATAGCTTATTCAGGTTAGAAAAAGGAAAAATAAAAATTGTCCTATTGTGAAGTTTACAGCATTAATTTGCATGATACCTATTCATGAAAGCTATAGAGACGTTCTTTGTGATTTGGTATGTGGCCAATATTTGCAAACGTTCCACGTGTACTTCAAAAGTATAGTATTCATGGGGAGGGGGTGTGGTGAGTTTCACATATTTAATGGATCAAACCCATGAGATCAAGTTTCTCATTTCTGTTGTCCCATTCTTCTATACCTTATTCTGGTTTCACTTCACTTCTTACTGAATTCTTGGTTTTGTTGATGCTGCTGTTGTTTTTTAAATCATCTCTGCCATCCTCATCTCTTGGACGCTCTTCCAGAAGCAGGTCTAAGGACAGTGGGATAAAGCCCCCGTCTTGCTGTGAGATTGAGGGACTTGCAGGACCCATTACCCATTATCAGCTATTGACCTGTTTTAGTTCCTGGCCACCAGGACCAGCTCCATTTATGCACAGCCGAAGACCGCGGTTTGGCAGCAGTTTGTCTTTCACACACACTCAGGGTGGGAATAAGGTGCTCTTTGCAATCCAGAGGCCCTGTTATTTCATGGCCTCCCCTGTAAACTGAGTTTTAGGACTTCTTCTGAGCACTTCCAGGCTCCACACGAGCTGAACTTCCAGGGGTCACTGCCTGTTTCTGGACACAGACTCCGGCAGACTCTTCACTTCAACTCTTCCCCCTTTCACGTCTCTCTCTCACTTCTAGTCTATGCAATACTATCCAGTTTTCTAATCCTTGACTAAATCTATTTAATTTTCCCAAATTATATTTTATCTACCCTTGATACTGGTATGGAACAAAAGAGTTGTTTGAAAATGCATACCATCTTGACCCAAAGTTGGAATAGCATATTTACAATATCACTTCCAATATGTGTTCATTACAGTATGTATTGAAATGTATCTGTATGAGTGTGTCAACAATTGTCTGAGCCTCCTTTCATGTGAGCTGAAGAGGAAACTTCATCCTTAATGCAAGGAGAAAGGCACACACCTTCAAGCCCCAGGTATAGATGCAATCAACGGAAACCCAGGCAGGTTTTTCCCTGTGCACCTCTCTGTGGCTTCATGGACAGAAAACCCCTCCTCAGCCAGGCAAAGTTATGTTAGAAAGCACATTAAAACAACCCCTTCTCTTCCCACAGCAGAGTGAAGTAGGGACTGAGGGCAAGTCTGAGAGATCTTCCAGAATTCTACCAACTAAGGCTTCCTCCAGTTCTACAGTTTTACGGACCCGTCATTAAGGAACAAAATCCAGGTGGTCAGCATGGTGTCTCCCTGTCTTGCAAGACTAGATTTGATAGCACAGGAAAAACAGTGTGCCCTTGAAGATGTTAAAAGTGAAAATACTGTCAGATATAAGAACAATGTGTCACCATCACGATCAGCTTTATGAAATCTAGAACTGCTGCCAGACAAGCAGGATGGGTCCAACGGTGCCCCAGCTGGCAAAAATGAATACATCAAATCAGTAAATTGAGATATAAATGATTTCCTTACAAGTTTTAGTCTGCCTTTCAATCCCACAATGCCAGGATTTTTTAATTAACCTGTGTTTTCAAAGGTGAACTGAAGGTCAATAATCTTGGAAATGCTCAAATCTGTTTTCCAAAAGCATACCTTCAATTTCAATGCAAGCACATGTTGAAGGATAATTCTATTATTAAAAAAAATATTTCCCAAATTCAATGAACATACTGAATAAAATCGTAAACAAAAGTAAAAAATGTTCTGTAAAATGAACATTTTAATGAGGAGTGAAAAAATAGTCTCGTAAATGGAATTTTGAAAAGAAACAAAGAGGAAAACTGTCTGTAAGGAAAATAGCCAAAGGCTATAAAGTTGTAGCGGTAATTTTATGTGCGTGTTTAACTTTCTCTTTTCTGGCGTGACAAAACACTGATAGAAGAAGAGCTTCCACATTCCTAACATATACATCTTAGGAAAGAACTACATAACTTTGCTATAACTCCCAAATTATTTTAAACATGGTTTTTATTTTAATAATCAATATATTAATGTTTAACAGATTCTAAATAATTCTGTATGGAGTATACTTAGTAGATTTTCACCTTGATGTTCATGTTAAACACCAAATTTCTGGTTTGCTAGAATAACCCTCCAACTACCCTTTTCTCTGGAGAGTAATTTCATTTAATTAAAAAATAACAACAGTTAACTGTCTTGTGATACCTCTTATGTGAAGTTAGTGTTCCTGACCTTCATTTCAGTCTTTTAGTGTATTTTCTTTTTTGTTTAAGTCTTTTATCCTTAGAGACACATGACTCAAGACCTTCTTCAACCAACAAATACAAAACCCTCTTCTGAAACTTGTACAGCCTGCATTACAGTTTGGGCAGATAAGACATATTACAATCAAACATTCTATCATCTGTAATAAGAGGCAGTACTCCTAATTTCAAATAAATGCCCAGCTCTGTTAATCTGAACAGAATTGCCATTATTTTTTTGTTTAAGAGAAAGTAAGTTATTTCCAGGAGGTAACCCAAAACACACCTTGTTTTGCTATCAAGTTTATCTCTTCTATTGTTTTAGTATAATCTTTTCAAGCATTCTTTTGCTGAAATTTATTAAGTTCTCTATCTAGACAAAATATCATAAGCTTTATGATAGTACTATAGATTTCTATGAGCAAGGCCTGCAAGATTAGAAACGGAATGTTTCATGACTAAATGACATTCAATCAGGAGTGAATGCTGGCTTGTGATCAGGAGTGAATGCTGGCTTGTGGGTGATTTTTCAGCCTGCACTCTCACCTGCAAATGCAGAGACATTAAGGTTCACTGATGATTCCAAAAGTTCAGAAGCCTAGACAGCTCCAACATGATGATATCTGATGCCTTATTTCCACAAGGCATGTGGTAAGCAGAATAATGGCCCCCAAAGATATTCACATTCTTACCTCTGAAGCCTGAGAATATAATAGGCTATATGACAAAGAGGAATTAAGGTTGTAGAGAAGTAAAAGTTGCTGATCAGCTCATTTTGAAATGGAGGAATTATCCTGGATTTATCTGGTTGGGCCAATGGAATTACAAGCTCCTTATATATGGACAAGGGAGGCAGAAAAGGGAAAGGGACCACATACCAAGGAAACTGGACAGCTTCTAGAAGCTGCAAAAGGCAAAAAAAGTAAAAGTTTTTTTAAAAAAAGCATTCTCTTCTAGAGCTTCCAGAAAAGGCTACCAATACCTTCATCTCAGCCGATGAAGACCCCAATGTAGTTAAATGTAGTTAAATTCTGAACTACAGAGCTGTAAGATAATCAGTTTATGTTGTTTTAAGTGACTAAATTTGTGGCAGTTTATTATAAGCAGTGATAGGCAACTATAATAATATAAGACATCTAAAAATAAATCCATTTCTACATGTAAACCTGCACCTCTGTAAATTTTAAACATTCCTTAATAATATTACTTGGGAGGATATGTTAATTTTACTCTTCATTAAAAGTTATTTTAAAGATATTCAAAATGATGTTTGTCAGGTAGAAGATCCAGAAGACACCTTGGCTTAAAAGAACAAGAGGAAAGAAACAATATCTGACATGTATGTAATAGCTTTTCAATCAGTAGGTGAGTTTTCATTGAAACAACAAATGAAGGAAAGGACAGATACAGAGCTATTGCCTACTGAGCTCAGTTTTTCTAGAGTGTATTATATAATGCATTAACAGGTGCTATTCATTCAACATCAAATATTTAGGGAACAAATAATTGGTGTCAGTCTTTGTTGTGGTGGTAAAAACAATATGCTGACTACTATCTCACTTCTTTTTTTTAATATTTTATTTTTAGAGAGATGAAGGGAAAGAGAAAAGGAGGGAAACATCAATGTGTGGTTGCCTCTCGTACACCCCCTACTGGGGACCTGGCCTGCAATCCAGGCATGGGCCCTGGACTGCTAATCGAACCTTTGGTTCACAGGCCAGCATTCAATCCACTGAGCCACACCAGCCAGGGCCTATTTCACTTCAGGCCTTCTTGATATCCCAGCTTCAATTTTCTTTGATATCATCAAGACCTTTAATACATTAAACCTACAAGCTCTTTTTGTTTTTTTCATTTTTTATATCTCAAATAGCTTAGCCCAAATCAACAGCATCATATCTGAATATTCTTTTTCTCTCACACTTCATCTACCATTAATTAGAAAATTTTATATACTCAGAATCAAAATAACCTAGAACCCTACCAGTTAGTAGCTGCATCAGTCTAACCTAAGACAACATCATGCTCTCGTTGCTTTTTCATAATCACCCCCTACCTACATTTCTGCTTCAGTAATGGCTGCTGATTGTCAACACAGCCGGCACGGGAACTACTTTAAAATGTAAATCAGAGCATGTTACTCCCTTGTTGAAAATGCTCCAGTGGCTTCCTATTTTAGTCTGAAGTTGCAATAGTCACCAGGATCTTATAAGATGTTGTTCCTTGTTATTGGTCTGACCTCATCTAATACTTTTGTCCTTGCTCTATCCATTTTGGTCATATTGCACCCTTGCTGTTCCTAAAACATGACAGGCATATTCCTGTATCAAGGCCTTTTCATTTTCTGTACCATCTGCCTGGACCATTCTTCTCCCAGAAAATTTGTGTTATATATTCTCTCACTGTTTTCAGGTAAACTGTTTTTATAAACGATAGCTGGATAGATGATAGATAGATAAGTAGATAGATAAATAGATAGGTAGATAGACAGACAGATAGATAACAGGCAGATATTAAAATGATTTTTTTGTATTTGTTTATCCCTACTAGGGATGAGTTTATTGCTATATGTAGGGATGAGGGGAAGAACTTTGCCTTTTTGTTCACTGCTATATTCTCAGAGCCTAGAATAAGGAAGGTATTTAATAAATGTTTTTTTTTAAATAAGTGAATGTCTAAAGGGACATGGAATTGAGGAAGGAGATAAGGGTCATATAAGCCAAGAATATCAAAATAATGACTGTTAGACTGATAATGTTTTCAAAAGACATAAGTCATAATAAGGTTCAGAAAAGAATCTGGTTGTTTTTAAAAACACCTGTTTCCTAACAATCACTCCCCTCAAAATGTCTTCTACTGTTTTGTCATCTATGCTATCTTATATTACCATCCGTTTGCCCTGCTAAGGTTATAACAAGGCTCTGATTACTTCCAAGTCTATTTCCTGAAGTACAGTTTGGAAAATTTTCTTTTCTTCCAAGTGAAAATATGGAGTGTTAATAAACTTGATGAAAATATCAGGCCCTGAAACATCAGTACAGTTTTCAGTGGCCCAGTGTTCTGGCCAAAGTAAGGAGCAAATTCTTGGCTCTTGCAGTTTCCCTCTGAAGAAGAAGGTACACTGCTTAGTCGCCCTCCTTAGATTCTGGAAACATCCTATTCCACAACTGGGTATATTGCTCCAGCTCATCAAGAGACATGGAAGTCTGCCAGCTGTGTGTGTCAGAAAAAGGTCTCTGCAGAAGAACCAGCACTGCCGTGTGTGTCATACAACCTGAGAGAGATGTGATTTAGAGATATCTGTGGTGGGAAACACTCTGTGAAGTGCGTGGAAAGTCACAATGGGAGGATCACAACACAGAACCCTAGGGTTCCGATGTGCAGCCAGGCCACATGCAGCAGTGGAGCTGTGTTTTCCCCACTGGCCTTCCTCGTACAAGTTTCCTAAGTAAAGCAAACCAACCAGAAAACTGGAGGGCCTCTTTCCAGGGGGGATAAAATTTTATGACAAAACACATGGATGGAAATGGTGTCCAGTTACCCCTCGAGGACTGAAGCTGCCAGAATGTTAGGTTCTGAGGGTTCACAGTCACTTCCCCTTGGGAATTGCCCTCAGAGAGAGCTGCTTCATTCAAATGTACACACCCTTGCCAGGGGCAGCCCATGGCCAATGACTGACTGACACAGAGTACTAAGACAGGTCCTCTTGCTGTGAAGTTTTCTAAAGAATTGGCTAAAGGTTCTGCTATAACTGTATCACAGTTTATCTTATTTTGCCATGTACAATGTGCTCCCATGTATGCTGAGCACTCACATTTTGGGCCTAAGCTTTCAGGAAAAATATCTTTCATTTTAATTTTTTAATTCAGTTATTTATTTATGTATATTTAGAACACCAATTATCATATTCCAGGCTATTATTTTGAATACTGATATTGTTATTGCTTTCTAGAGCTACACTTTTAATACAAAAGCATAAATAAAAGAATTTAAAGCATTTATATAGACACACAATTAGTACTACCCAGGTATAATGCACACCCTTATTTTTCCCTCAAAAACTTGAGCAAAAAAGTACACATTATACATGGCAAAATATAGTAATTCTCTCTCTGCCCAATATTTCTTCCTTTACTCCCAAACAACTGGTGTTTTTAAGAACACTCTCCTATAAACCTCACACATGTCTTGACATCTTGACTTTGCTAATGAACTTGACCTAAGATAAATATCCTAAGATTAGATAGATACATACATGTACATACATAAAATTTTTCAAAATATGCATTGATAGGGATGAAAGGTAAATCATTTAAATTTTATGAAATCAGGTTTGAATGGTAGCAATGACATTAGAATGAATTTTTAAGGAGATTATTTTTATCAATTCACAGTAACCATAGGAAAAAATAAAATTTTAGAAATACCAAAGCTGTTAACCTTTTGCAATTGTTTAATAATTTTAGATCATGGGTACACTTACAGAATTAACTTATATGTCAAACAGGACAAAAATTGACTTCTACTTCTTCTGAAAAGAGAGCATTTTTTCAATTGTCCAGGTCTTTTTCTCTTAGATGTCATGTACATTGAATCCAAGAATGTATTGACTGCCTCTCATGTGAAATTTTTCATTCACCAGACTTTTATGAAAGACTCTTGTCTTTGTCAGAATGATACTTTTAAAGCACCATTACAGTTCAAGACAATACATATCTAGACTTTTAACATAAGGTCCCATATTTTTATAAATGTCTAAAAAAGTATAAAATTTTACTCTAATACAGATTCAATTTTATTTTTAACTCAACCTGGGCTTTCTATCATATCAGAACGTTCAGCTGGGTTAGGGTTCTCGTGTTACTTCTTTGCAGGTCATTGTCCAATACCTCAACCTTTTTACTTAGTGCCAAGTGTTCTCCAGTGAATTCTATTGACTTAGATTTAGTGCTTTGTTCAGGGCAATTCTGAGAAGTTCATTTCTTCCTACTAACAGTTTAAAACATTTCAAAACAAGGTGTTTTTTTTATTCTTTCTTTCTTTTTTCTTTTCTTTGTTAGTGCAAGTTCAACAGTCTGAGTGACCTAACTTTCAAAACCTTAACTTTTATGAAAAAGTTTATTTAGGTTAAAAGTAACTTTAATGCTCCAAAGTTATGAGGATCTTCCAGCTCCTTCTTTGAAAGGAAAAAGGCACAGAAGTGAGCTCCACTTGAAAATTAACAGAATAAATTAGGTTAAAAGGGCCCTTTAAGGTCATCTGTTTTGGAGATTTTCTTCTTTGGTTTCAGAGTTGAAACCAAAGCAGTAAAATGGGGACATATTCAATCCATATTGGGATTTCCAATCATCAGAGGGTCACTGCCTAATCCATAACAAGATAAAAGAGAACTCTACACCTTGTTAAACAGACAGATCAAATTTTTGTCCTTATCTGGCCTCTTAGAAAAGTAACACTAGAGTTGGATAGTTATTGCTGGTTGCTTAGACTGAATGAAAAAGAAAGACTTCTGTGGTCAAACAAACAAACAAAAAAAGAAGTTAGGTCAAACTTTTTTACAGACAAGAAAACTCAGGTTTTATTATTCATGGTAATTAGCCTAGAGTTCAGAAGGCGTAATAATAATAAATTTTACCAGGAAACCATAAATAAGATGAAGGTGAAAAGAAAAGTTTCCAGTTCAGCCCAGAAAACTGAAACAGTGAATTCTTAAAGGGATTGGCTAGACAAAAACCTGAGCAAGGACTTACTATTTTAATTATTCAAATCCAGACAATCAAGTTATTTGCTGCCAAAAAGACAAAGCCAAATATATAATGATAATGTGGGCTTAATTCTGCCTCTGATTCAATAGTGTCATTTAGATGTAATCTTTTGAGTTTAGTCTTCTATAATGTAAGTACAAGTATTGAGTTGCCAAAGCTGTGTGTTCTTAATGCAATGAGGGCATTTAGAGATTCAAAAATGCAGACAAATGGGAATTTTTTAAAAATTGAGTTGATGTAGTTAGGTTGCAGAGTTTCCTGAAAGATGCCAGGTACTATTAAGAAAATAACTCATGCTATGACCCAAACTCCACATTATGTGTAACCAAGCATCACTTATTCAGCCATCTAATACATTATTAATGCTGTAGAGAATTCTCAGGGTGATGAAGACGACATGTCAGCGACCGGAGACAATTTTAACATGCAAAAAATAAAAATGCCTTTGTTATCATTTCAGCATAAACTATTTAAATAACTCATTTAAAAGAAATTTTTTCAACATAAATTCAGCAATATTTTTTTTCAGTTGGGCACTGAGAATAATGAATCAATCAACAAAACAGTTGGCTATTGCTAATCTCTGACAGAATGACATATAGGACTGTATTTAAAGCCCAACATACCATTTATAAAACAGGATTTATGTGTAATTCATTATGTTCTGACAAAACAAATGCCAGTAGAATACAGAAGAAAATAATCCCTACCATCCTTTGGGATCGGTTATCTCAAGAAAGAAACTATTCATGTTGGCCTGAATGCGGCAGTCTTACTGTAATTATGTCCCTCAAATGTCACTGAATCAGAGACGTGACCAACTGCCTTGACCTACTATCATTGCCAAGCCCCTGTTTTAAAAGTCGTTCATTTTGCTAGTTTAGTGCATCTTTATTCTTTTTTTCTATTGACAAGTAAGTAGTATTTTCCATTACTGTATGATTTAAAAAAGGAAGACCTTAAAAATGAAAATCTCTAGCCATCATTTGTTAGGTAGGAGATGTAAGAGGGCAGTCTGATTTCTCATGGCAACGTGGAGGACATGGGAGTAAAGATCTGGCAGAAAACCTGTCCTGTAGCCTAAAATAGAAGACTGCTAATTTGTCTAAACCAAAGACGAAATAGCAAGGAATAACATTCAAACATTTAACAGACATAATACAACAGATACAAACACCAACCAAGTAGAATGGATAGCAATTCTAGGGGGAGTCAAGTGTCATATATCTCCTGATGTGCCAGGCGGCCACCTTTAAGTTGCTGAATATTATGCACATTTGGGAGTCTGGAGAGAGGGGCCTTGGTAGTGAAGGGAAGTGAGGGGGACTTGGGGGTGAGAGGAGATCCTGGCATCAGAAGCTCTTTAGCAACTGGCAGGAAGTGGCTCCCGGTTTTAGCAACTGACATTTCCACACTGGTTCAAATTATCTTCCAGTCAATTCTAATACTAAGTGTGATTTCACTAATGTCAGACTGAGATTTCCAAGCCAGAAAATAGCAGGTTCTAAGGAGATGAAAGAATGTATTGGTAATACGTCTATGGCAAGTAGTATATAAGTAATACGTTACTGAGTTCTTATGATTGGGTCTGAACGCAGACAGCAAGACTTGAGACAGGACAGCAAGGTGAACAGAGGAGGCTCACTCCCAAGCTGCACTTTATTAACACAGTCCCTGTCCCAGGGAAGAACCTCCGGGGCTGGAGGAGCCCTCACAAGTGGTCTATTCTGGGAAGTGGGGGGCATTGAGTTAAAGAACATTCCTAGAAGCCAGGTGGTTTGCACTGAGACACCAGAATTCTAGATCACAGGGCATCCCTCATGTGAAGTCCCATTAGATAACTGGTCTGAAATGATTTAAGTGCACCTTGTCCAGATGGTCCAGGAACCAAAGTAGGGTTGAGGCCTCAGAGGAGTAGGGCAGTGTGCTCAGCTATGACCAGCGGATGAAGCTAGGGGCTGAGATATGTTTTGACCAATTTTCCTCAGCCTGTACACATTATCAACAAACTTTACATATATGTGTGTGTGTGTGTGTGTGTGTGTGTGTGTGTACATATGTCTGCCTCATCCTAAAAGATTTATAATATTTACTATGCAAGAGAAATTATCCGAAAGAATAATTCAATAGTATATGCATTAGAGGATTTTTCTTTGTCTCATAAGAGGCTATTATAAAATTTCAACCCTGACACTTGGCAAATACCTTATATTTGTTATATAGTATAACATGTGCATATAGATGGATATATATATTTGTTGCCTAGATGCCTAACAAAGACATTGTTTGTGTCTTGTGTGTCACAGAATGACCACTTTTACCAGAGAGAATTTCTGAATATGTAGTTGTTGATAATAATAATAATAGTAATAATAATAATAAATGCCACTGAGAAAAAGAGATGATAACATAATGAAATATGCAACATTGGCAATGTGGCAGTCCCTAATTGAGTAATTCTCAGGCTCCATGCCTTTGCATTATACTACCCCCATACCTTAAACATGGCAAAACTGTCAGTGTCACTAATTCTGGAGATAATGTGTGCAGTGTTTCATGTCATTCAACTGACAAACAATTGGCAGGTAGTTTTTACAATAGCAAGATGGATTCTTGTATGGGATGTGTTGATTGCTTATGTCAGTCCCTTTGGAATTTAACAGCAGTTGTAATTAGAGCTGTAAATCTCTTCAAACTATAATTAGATTACTATTTATACCCATTGTCATTTTTTTTAAAACTGCCTGAGACACTACTATGGACTGAGAAAAGGTGGGGAGGACAATTTGGTTTCTTTAAAACAATAGTCACTGTTAAAAATTACGTGCAAGCAGCTTTGCAACTTTATGAGTTGAAACAGTGAGTCCCAAGGAAAATATTTCAGAGGTGGCTCCATGGATCTTCAGATTCTGCAAAGGAAGGATATTCCCCAAAGAAACAGATCTAGTCTTTCTACGGCTTCCCTAAGATAGACCATGCAGTCGATAGTTATGACTCTCTATATGTATGGGAACAAAATGAGACTATAGAATGCCAGTGTCACAGAAAACTGAGTTCTGCATTTTACATTTCATTAGGTCTCAATTCCCTCTGAAAGTATCCTTTTGCTGACTTTGTTATCTGGTGAGACTAGGGAATAACACTGGAAATATACCACTCATTTAGGATACTGTGATGCTGCTGAAGGCAGTGGAGGATTTCTCAACTTTTTACCCTCCTCTTCTCAACCTTCTTACAAGTGCTAAGTAAAGACAAGGGAAAGAAACCAGACTGGTTTCACATTGATGGACATTTTTATGACTAACCCTTATATTATATAATAACCAGTGATGATTTTCTGAATCTGGACAAGAAGTAAAATATGTACAATCTGACAATTGGGTCATACTGGGTTCCACCTCCCCCAAAGGCCTTAAAAACCTGAAGTACTTCTTATCCTCTTAAATTAAGCAAGAGGATCAATATGTAGCCAACTAGAATCACATGATACCCAGATCAAGATTTGTGAATTAAGTGATGGTAAAGCAGAGAGGTGGATACAATAAGGGAGTAACCCCATGAGCATGGAAAGAGATGTTCCTTCTGACCGCAGACACTGTGGGGCCTTCAGTAAAACATTTTACTACTTTGGCATTCTCTATATCATTTCCAGTTCCCCACCTCAAAAATGAGGACACTATACTAAGTGATTTTTATAGTAAATTTTAGTTCTAAAACCTGATTAGTATCTCTAAAGTCTGTGAACACTTTGTCCCAGGTTTAAAGTGTGGTAAAAGCCTTTCAGTTGGCTATTTTAAGGCAAGTAGCTAGCTGAGATAGTGTTTCTCCACAGCTCCATCAGAGAAGAGTTTCCAAATATACATAAAAAAATTAAACCATAAAAATACTAGAAGAAATTGACGTTATTTTTAAAAATAAAACCTTGGAAAATAGAAAGCCATTCTGAGTATGGCATGCAGCCGAAATGACATAAAAGAAAAGCTGTCAAATTGTATGATATAAAAAAACCCCTGCATGCTAAGAGTGGACTGTGGAATGTTCAGTCTTAGAGTTGCCTTGAACTTGGTTAGGGATATCAAACTTGCATCACTAAAGTGTTTGGATATGCTATACTTAGAATCTAAGAACCACTCATCGATATAGCCATCAGCTGTGAAATGTGTGCAATATAATTAATTGTTAATAACAAAAATCAAAGTTTGTGAATGATATACATGTTTTCATAAGAATTCTGCATATGTATATGGCAGTACAGTTACATTCTTGTATACATTTTCTTCAATAGGAAAAATGTGGGAGAGTTTCAGCTGGAATGTTGGGGATTTCACATCACAAATTGCTAAATAAATACCATTCAAGTGATGTGTCATGAAGGAAAAAAAAACAAGTTGAATGCTGCTGTTTCAATACATTATTCTGTGTAAATTCATTTAACATGAGACATGCCATTCATCTAAGTTTTTTTTTTTTTTTCAGAGCTATCTATGGGACAGATGCTTACCAGGTCTGTTTAATTTTGGCTCATTTCGTGTTCACCTAGTTCAGAAGAATATGTATACAAGTAAATACCCCATTTTGCATTAGTGATACCACCTAGAAGTGGTATCACTAATTGACCCAGCTCTATGTGGTGTAAAATCTCTATTTGCCCTGCTATAGTTCTTATAATGGTAGGTAAATTCTTCCAGGCTGAAGTAATATGAACGAAGTACTTTTTCTTTCCCCACTCTTGTTCTGACTTTATTTATTTATGTTTATTTATTTTTGTTTATTCTATTACAGTTGTCTCAGTTTTTTCCCCCTTGTACTCTTCCATCCAGTCCACCCATTTTGCAGAGGGAAAAATCAGTAGGCAGTCCAGGATTAGTAGAAGTCCTCTGACATTACAAAGAGCTTCACCCAAAGTGCACAATGGGCCATTTCTTGAAGGTATTTCAAGTTACCTGGAGACTTGCATTTTAACAATTACACTTTTAACAATTTAACAATTTAACAATTTAACAATTTAACAATTATCACTTTTATCAAGTTTATGGATCAAAACTATTTGCCAGAACATAAATAACTGGCAGAAAGAGAGGTCAAAACAGTGCTTTTGAATAAACAAAACTAATTGCAAGATATATTTAACTCAGAAAACCCCAGAAAGAACTGATTGGCTGAGAATATACACCAGGACTCAGGGATTATTGGTGGGGGGAGGTGGGAAGCAAGGGAGATCAGAAATAGCAATGATGTAGCCCTGGCTTGTGTGGCTCAGTGGATTGAGTGCTGACCTGTGAACCAAAGAGTCACTAGTTTGATTCCCAGTCAGGGCACATGCCTGGGTTACAGGCCAGGTCTCCAGTAGGGGTCATCCAAGAGGCAACCACACATTGATGTTCCTCTTCCTCTCTTTCTCTCCCCATTCCCCTCTTTCTAAAAATAAGTAAATAAAATCTTAAAAAAAGAAAAAAGTAATAGTTATGATGTAATGGATATAGGTATAGTTATACATCAAATACATGCTATATATAATATTTATGTTTTACATCTATACTTTTGTAGAAACAAAGCCATTTTAATTCATATTTATTTTTATTTATATGTATTATTTATATTTGTTTTTATTTAGATTTGCATAATAAATCTACTTTGTGTGGGTGGTGCCAAAGAGGCACTTACTTATCTTCAGTAATACGTAAAGAAATCTATGAGTATAACAAAAGGATTAATTGAGTATGGTATTTTGGAATAAATTATATGCAAACAATAATCAGTTAATTTAAAGGTAAAATGATTAACAATATTCCACAAATAATAAACAGTAGGTGGATGGTTCTATTTTTCCTCTGCTTGATTTAGAAAAAATTTTAAGTAGTCTTTAAAAAAAATTGTGTGACTTTAAAAGTATTCGAAATGATTATCCCTGTCCACCACATTGACTGCCCTAGTTTTTATTAAAACAATCTAAAGAGTTTATGTAGATAGTAGAAGTAAGAATATTTTTATCTAAACTATTTTAACAACAATCATATTTATTGCCAATACCTAATACAAATTACCACTGTCTCTACTCTTTGATATTTATACATGGGTCTCTAATGGACATCTCAGTAGGCCACACAGCAACTTAACAAAACCGAAACAAATGACCCTCTAACCATACCTATTTCTTCCAGTATATGATATCACCATATTTCAGACTGCTGAAGCCAGGCAAGGAGTCACCGCTAGTTTTATTGTTTCCCCACTATGGAATCTATCAGTAAGTCCTGTGGAATCTGTCTTCAAAATACAATATGCATCTGTTCATTTCCCTCTAACTGAGCTGCTAACACCCTAGGCCTGATCACCATAGTCTCTTTCCTGGACTACTTATTCCAAGTGCTGCCTAACTGGTCTCAATTTTTCTGCTGTCACCTTTCTGTAAGCCATTCTCCACAGAGTAGCCCAGTGATCTCTGAGGCATAAATTAAATTATGTCTCTTTTTTGCTTAAAATCCACAAGTAGTTTTCCATCACAGTTGAAACAAAAACGAAATATAAATGACTTATCACAGCCCAAACAGGACTGCACAAACTAATTCCTGCCTATGTCCTTGATCTCATGGCTCATACTTTCTTTTCCTTCCTTCCTCCCTTCCTTCCTTTCTTTCTTCCTCACTCAAGGATATGTTTTATTGATTTTAGAGAGAGAAAAAGAGAGAGAGAGAAAGAGAGAGAGAGAGAAAAATCAACATGAGAGAGAAACATTGATTGGTTGCCTCCCATACCTAGGTATGTTCCTTGATTGGGGATCAAACCCACAACCTAGGCATGTTCTCTGAGCAGGGATCAAAACCAAAACCTCTTGGTGTATGGTATGGCACTTTAACCAACTTAGCCACCCAGCCAGGACCTTCACTCTTTCTTGATAACACTTCCCCCTCACTCCTTCCAATTTGAATTTTGGTATTACAAAGTTCTCACCCCTTCAGAAGAGGCAAAATTCATCTGCTTATCTGTAACTTTCCTACTTTATAAAAACCTTTGAGGAGAAATTACCTATGAACTAAAGAACTACATAAATATTTTTTTCTCTGACTCAAATATTTTAAAAGCTCTTGTATTTCCCTAAGGAATGCTCCTGGACAACACTCTGTTTTATGTGTCATTTGAGTTTTGACTCCTGTAAGTGGACCAGTAATGTCTACACTGCTCTATCAAACCTCTTCTTAAAGACGGCCTATTTCTTATTTTTTCCAGTTTTATTGAGATACAACTGACATATAACATTGTGTAAGTTTAAGGTACACAAAATAATGTACATATATCAAATGATTTGTCAAAATGATTACCACAATAAGGTTAGTTAACAAATTCATCATCACCTTAAAAAGTTACTTTTCAGATCTACTCTCTTAGCAAATCTCAAGTATACAAGACAGTATTATTAACTATAACACTGTATTATAGTTAATAACAGGTTAACTATGCTAGCCTATTTCTTTATATACTTTACTAGATTATTTTTAAATGTGTTTGTAATAGCAAGGGAAATGCTACTTCTAAATGGCCAAGCCTCATTACTATATTCTTTAATCACTGCCATTTAACACATCAAGTTTTAGTCATTCTGTAGTTACCTAACTGATTTAGCAACACTAGAAAGCTCACTTCTTAGTAGTTAATGATTTCTTTTATAATCCCAATCTTAGGAAAGTAATTGTTTGATAAAAGAATGCATCTTACTGTATTTAATCCACTATATTTTTTAGGTTCCCAAGTTTTGGAAAATTAAAACAAACAAATAAAAAACTCAAGTGGATTGATCAAATTCGACTTCTTAGTTCTCAGGAGAGAAAAAAAATAAACTTCAAAAAAAAATTCCCATAGAATAAGAAGCTGGTTGGATACTCAATAGCTCTCAGCAAACATTATTTTAATGAGTTAAGTGTAAATGTATCACAAACACATGGACTAAAATTCCCTCAAAGAGCATATAAGTTTGAAATGCAAGGAACAATGCCTTTTGGAAAGATATATTATGGTTTCTACCACAACCCAAACATTTACATAATAGCTTGAGCTGTTTCACAATCTGAAAGTACATCTGGATTCATCCAACTCTGAAGTTTTTTTTTCTTTTGAATAAATAAGAGCTTCAGAATCACTTAGAGTAGTTCAAGATGGAAAATCTCTTATTTTCTCATTAGAAGCAACCCTCAGGTTCTCAGGAATACTAAACACCTTTGATATTTCTAGTATATAAATTTTAAAACATTAGTTAAAATATGCATATGATAGAGAATGCCTGTTAATTTATTCTAAAAAAGCAGCATACTCCCATATATACAAACACCCTGTCAGAGAAAGAGGTCAACTTTTAAAGGATAAGAACAGGCATGTGTTACTCTAAAACACTGGGCAGTGAAAAACTCACACTAAAAGAAAGTGAAGGTGATTTGATAAACTACTGATTTCAGAGTTTGAGCAATCTTGTTTGAAATAAGTGTAAATGTTGACCATGCATACCAAGCTTAGAAAAAAGTATGGTTTTAGTGGGCAAAGATCATGAAATACCAAAAATTGTCAGAAAACTATAAATGTGCCACAAATAAACTTGACATAGTTCTTTTGAAAACTAAATTAAAAACTCCCTTTCACTTTGGGTTGCAGCTTCCTAGAGTTCCCAGAAAAAGGCTTCTTAACTTGACCAGTCTCTAGTTCATCTCCTACTGAAACTCCCTCTTAGAGTAGACTTGGTAAACCTCTAACACTGAGCTTTCGGCTTCCTTTGGGATGATGTCAAGAAGGAAAGATAATGTCATCTGCTCTCACTCACAAACATTATGGAAGCATTTTCATGCAGTACTTACTTTTGTTTTTCCTCTTTTTTTTCCAAATCAGTTTTAGGTCATTTCTATATTTGTTGCCAGGGATGTTGTACTTCAAAATACGGAAACAACAGAAGATCCAGTTGTTATGTATAAGCATAGGGATCTCCCAGCCTACTGAAATTCTAGGAAGGCAGGAAGCTATTTCTTATTGTTTATCTCACTGCCCATTCTATTTTGTCCATGATAGGAAGATAATAAAAGGCTTTTGAATGTAACTTCAAATCAGCAAGCCATAGTAAAAGAATGAAATGTTTTATGATGAATAAAACTATGCAGGGAAGAAGACAAATGTATCACTCACTCTCTTCCCCCTACCCACTTCCTCTCTTCCTGTTTTACCTTGCCTTCTAACATCAACGATAGAAATTAGCTTGCCTGTACTGCACCTTCCTATAAATCTCTAAATTTTAGAGACAGATCCATTCATGTCTGCATGAGAGCTCTAGGTCTGTCTGTAGTGCCACTCTGATTTTACTCTCATTTGTTAAGAGAGTTTGAAATATCTATTTTAATGAATTCCTCTCTTATATCCACAGAGAAACTTGAGGTTACTCTTACTTAAAGTGTTATCCAATAAAAGTTTATTCAAAAGATCTACATATTTGTTAAATTAAAAACTATTACTTCTTAGATGTTAACCCTCAAACTAGAAACAACTCTAATTTCTATACAGAAAAAAAGTAAATATAATATCATAATGGAAAACCTATTTCCCTAACAATTCTAATGTTGCTAAACTATAACTGATAGTGACATGGTGTTTAAAACTAAACCTTGTAATTCTCCTTCCAAAATAAAAAAAGCTAAACTTCAGAAATTATGAAGTGTGAGAGAAAAAAAGATCAACAGTTTGTAAAGGTAGGCTATATCCTTGGCAGTCTCATGTTAAAAATTTAGCAATTGCCACTGGAAGTTGATTCCATCATATAAAAACCAAAACAAAGCTTCAACACAGTTGATTGTGCACAAATTCCTGTCTGCCTAACATGGCTAGCAGGCGCCATGGACTTGCTCTCCCAGTGCACATGGAGAAATTGGGCAACAAATAATGGTTGCCATCTTTTAAACAGCTTTATTTTAAGACAATGTAAATTCAACCCTTAATCCTAACCAGTCTTATTCCTCTAATTATAATACCATGTATTAGTTTAAAACACTAATTTAAGATTCCAACTGTCTTATTAATTAGGGAATTTTACATGGGAAAACCTCATGAAAGAATAACAAATATTGATTAAATTAAAAAGTGATCATTTAAAGGCCTGAGTTCTGATAAAATTGATGGCATCAATTAAACATTCATCTTTTGTCATTTTATTAATTAACTATTAGAATTCAAACAAGTATGTTGAATAGTTATACTTACAGGTATTAGCTCAAAACAAAACATAACAAGGAAATGCAAACTAAAATGTACTTCAAGGGAGGAAACTGAAATAGTCATTTTCTCTAAGATAGATCATAAAATATTTAACAGGAAGGGGCACACCTTATTTTAATTGTTATAAGAAGGACCCATGCAAAAATTTCTCCATTTTATTTCCTTAACCCAGCTTTTATACCCTGAGATTTTTTAAACGATAATTACAAACTGTTTTACTTGAGTAGTTTGAGTGGTTTCTTACCAATACTTTGAGAAACTAGCCTTGCTCTTTCAAAAGTCTAGTATAGGTACAATTTAGAGCATTGCAAACAGATACAGAATTCTTCATGTTCTGTACCTTTATATTTTCTGTATATTCTTTATATTCCATATCTTTATATTCTTTATATTTTCTCTCTCCTGTCCCTTTTTCTCTTCACTTACTTCCTGTTCACTTATTTCTTGATAGATTTGCCTTACCCACCCTTTTTGTCCCTTACTTTCATCATTCCTCCAATCTCTTCTTTCCTTTATTTTGCAAATCAATATCTTCTCAGAGACCAGTGTCTGAAGTCACACTAGAGCTCCCTGGATTTGGATCTTTGAAAATTAAAGCCATAACATTCTGGCAATCAGACAGGAAACTCATCTAGAGACTGCAAATTAAATAAATGCTTAAAACTTGACTTTGAGCCCTGAGACCAGAAATTTTAATTTCCTTATGAGCTGGAAATACTGACAAGTAATTGAACCTGAAGACTTCTCTGACTAACAGAAAATTTTGGAGGCAGGATGTGGGCTAATGAATGTGACCATGATATTCCCTGGAGAGACAAATAAAGCCAGCTAACCATTCAAGTGTACAAAGTTCCTCCTCAACGTTGTTCCTGAAAAGTTTACATACACACAAATATGGAACTACACATTAAACATTAAAATTACCATTAAATATTTGGAATTAATTTCTCCCCAGATTCTTATACCTGTGTCTGACTTCCTGAAAAAAACCTCTACTTTGGGTTGGGTACCTAGCTACCCCACTCCACACATACTAGACTCCAAAAAGTCTCTTCCCAGGGTTTTCAACCCAGATGTAATCAGCAGATGTGCCCTGCTGATTTCTCCTGGGATATACTAATTTCATCCAGGCATCTGAGAGCTAAGTAAAGCCTGTATAAGGCTTTGAAAGACAGCCAATTTCTCCCACAATACATATGCCTTTATTTTTCTAAATATAACATTTTTTATTGTCTAAGGCAATAAATTATTTTCCTTTAGTTATACACTTTCAACTATTTTGCAACTTCTTTCAGACTTTATAAAACACAGACATTAAGTAAGATTTCTTTTGTGATAGCAAAGTTTTAAAAAATCTGAAGTTCTACTGTGCAGTAGGGACCTATAATTAGAAATGTCACCATATGTTAGCACCCAAGCTACTTATGAACCTATCTGTTCATTTAAAATGTCAGCCTCTTGTTGGCTATGAGGATACCAGGCAAAGAATCACGTTCATATCTATGTTTTTAGCATTCATGCAAGTGGGAGAAATAAAACTTTTCAAGTAAATTCATTATTCCTTATTAGCCAGTTATTATGACAATGAACATAAATGAAGTGATCGAATTACTGATACCTAACTCTGAAGCTGTGCTGTATCTAGGTCCTTTTAATAGCTTTCAAAATAATATGTGTATTACTTTCTTAAGAGAATTTCTGATGCTGGGTTTTAGTTTTTTTGTGGCCTCTAGATGATACTAAAATACTCTAAACCAGGTGGAATTCAGTAGTCTATTACATCAGAAAAGCCTTCACATCAACTCAAACACTAGCTGACCTGAAAGTATCAGTCATAGCTTTTGGTTAAAAACAAATATCACTATCATTGAACAACTTCTTCTTTCAAAATATCTATTGGTCACAGAATGTTTGAGTGTTATTTCTTATTCCACCTTGATGATGATTGACTAGTTGGAGGTCTAATTAAAATGTGGCTCCTGAAATAATAAAATTTGGTAGCTATTCCACAGTCCAAATTAGAGACATATTATCCTGTTTTACTCCTCAAGAGAAGAGTTTAAATTCTGCTCTGGTTAGTGGTAATCCAATAAAAACAGGTGACCTTACAGTCGTGTGTGATACAGAAATCATGAGAGAGTCCTCCTGTGACAAAAAGCAACGAAGAAAAAAGGCACAATCCTACTGGTGCCAGCACAAATTCTTTGCCCTTTCTAAAGGTTCATGAACATGAGGATGTGAAAAACATTAATTATCGAAAAATATCCATAGGCCATTTGGACTGAACATTGTATGCTTATTATTTTGATTATCACGTTCAAGTAAATCTTAGTTAAAATATTTCTTTTCTTACTTATATGCTAAACACAAATTATACAAAGTAATTACATTTTTAACATCTAATATGTGCAGAATCCATGACAGGTACATATAAACATTACTATATAAAACTCTCTAAATATTTGTACATATTGAGCAAGTCTGTAGCATAACAATATGAGTATATTGGATAATCATTTCTAATTGATAAGGCTTATTTATATTAACTCCAATGCCAATTTTATAATATTTAGTGAACGATATTTATGAACAAGGAAATAAGTAGTTAAGGGGAACTGGTGATGTCTTCATAATAAACTGTGATGTCTTGGCTCTTACTCTGGCAGAGGCCAGGGGCAATCAACAGTTACATGCTGTGTTGGAAATGTCCAGATAAGAAGAAAAACAGATTTGCCTTCACCCTCCCATATCACGAATAATATTTTGCACTTTGATGACAAAATAAGAACAAACTTAGGTTTGTGGCATATATTATATCTATAGCTGATCAAAACACATATATCTCATAGGACCATAGTTCTTATGTCAGAAGTATTTGAGAGAACTGAGTGACTTTATCATGTAAAGCACTTAGAACAAGGCTTGGTTTGACATATAGTAAGGTCTCAATAAATGTTAACTGTTTGTATTATACCAGGGCAGAGACTGCAGAATCATCATAGGTATAGCAATTCAGATTTGTGATAAAGGTCAAAATAGCACCATGGAACTAAGAACCTAGAAGAATTGGCCACAGGTATCGTTGGAACAATTTTAATACACATCACTCCCCCAAGAGCCTAACTTAATAAAGAAGGGGACAATAGTATGGCTCTTAAAACCGTCAAAGTCTATTATATGACATTACTTTCATATCACACATGACAGTTCACCAGTCTATAAAAACTTGTCCCCAAAGAAGAGCCATCTGATAGTGCAGTGAGAATGAACTCATACCCTGTCGACCTTCTGCTGTAAAACAATCCAGCATGGGTCAGAAAAATAGAATTTTCATGCAGACTTTATGAGGTAAACTATCTTAAACCAATGGAAATTTTTCAATTTCATTTCAAGAATCACAACATAGTAGCAGCACTTTAAGAATTTTCATTAACTATCTATAGCTTGTATCCTCTTGTTAAAGCAGTTATTGGTGTACTATTTATAAGGATCTGCTGACATCAAAAAATACCCCCAGTGCAGCTGGCTGACCTTGATTTAAAAATCTAAAATCAAAATGCTAGCAAAAAAATCCCCAGTGCTCAATTCAGCAATACGATTTCTTTGACTTTAAGTTCAGAGATTGTGGCCACCAAAGAAAAGACACAGTTATGGTAGCACCTGTTAAATGAGGGATCCCTGTTTGACTCAGGACCTAAGTTTTTGCTCCTGAGATGGTTCAAGAAAAAAACCTTTGCTATTATTTTCAACTTAACAGATTACATTATAATCCTTAAAAGTAAAACACAACTCAAACATTCTAGTCCTCCTCGCTAAGGAGGTAAGAGAGTACGTGATACAGTGGAAAAGGGTAGAAAGCATAAAGTAATTAATATTTTTAATATCTAATATATGCAGAAACCATGGTAGGCACATAAAAATGTTACTATATGAAACTATCTAAAATAATTTCTTAAAGATAGATATCATGAAGCTTATCTTAGAAATTAGCAAATTAGGGCTGGAAGTGATTAAGTAATATTGATAATTTCACAAAGCCAGTTTGTGGCTTAAGGACTGGGTTGAAAATTTAAAAAGCTAAGTGTCTACTCCTAGTCATTTTACCAAGCAACTACATCTTCAAAAGCCAAATCATCCCTCTGGGCCTATTTTCTCATCTTGAAAATAAGAACTTTTGACAAACAGACTCTAGGGCAGCCCCATGATTGAGCCCTTATGGGATGCTTTCTTCTGGAGTGTGAGCAGGAGCTGAGAATGACGTTTAACCAACAGCACAAAGCAAAGGTGAAAACATGGACATGGTTACATTCCATAAGGATATAACCTGTCTTTGACAAGACTCTGTTTCTCAATGGTTTTACGGCAGCAAGCTGAGATGTGCGCTGTCACATAGACAAGGCCATACAAGAAGGAGCTGAGAGCAGCCTCTGGCCAACAGCTAGCAAAAAATGTCAAGAACCCTGGTAGCCTGTGAGAAAGTGGATGCTGCCAGCAGCCATATGAGCTTGGATTGGACTTTTTCCCAGACAGCTCCAGGTATGAACCCAGTCTGGGCTGCCCCTTGATTATATCTTTTTTCAAGGGGCAGTTAAGCCATGTCTGCATGTCAGTTTGTGAAAATCCTAATACTACTGGCTTTAAAAATAAGGAAAGTTATTATCTCCCATAACAAAATGTGCAGATATTAGGCAGATTTTAGTGTTGATTGGTTAAGCAGTTCAACATTAAAGACTATATCTGTCCCAACTCTCTACCCTCAGTTCAACTCTCCCCCTCTTCCCATGTGAACAGAATGACTGCAGCAATGCCCGCCTTCACATTCAGGCATAGGAATACTTGGAAGCAAAAACGGGCCACCTCTTCCAGATGTCCCTTTTAAGAGTCAATTTTTACTCTAACTAGTCCCAGAAGAAAACCCTCACATCATTGCAATAAGAACTGGGTTACAGGCTCACCTTCAAACCAATTACTGCCAAAGGAATTGTGCCAGACAGTATGACTTGTTTATACCATCAGGGTTTAACCTTAATGTTAGGAAGAAAGTCCCATATTTTACTGATCCATAGTCGGGGTCTGGACATCCCAATGTCACCAGGGCTTGCAAGTCAGAAGGAAGAAATAAAAAGTGATTTAGGGCAGACAACAGTGGGGTATGGCACAATAACAGAGTCATTTGGGTCTGGCATTTTACTATTCCATGAATAACCCATGTGGAAAAGTATTTGTTCAACTGGTGTTTTTCAAATACCTGTCTAACAGACAGTATAGTCTGCACTCAGAATGCAGCATGATAAGACACAGCAGTCACTTTCTTCAGGGTATAGAGTTTAGTGGAGAAGATATAAACAAACAAGAAATTTTAGTGCCAACAGGGCATAAGCACAGACTACTATGAGAGCATCCATCCCTGCGAGATGATTTCCTGAAGGAAGTACTAATACCCACCTGGAGGCTTCCTATCGATGACTTTGGTGGTGCTGGGAAGAGGAGTGCACCATGTATGCTCGTGCCCTTCATACCTTCCAGGAAGTGAGATGCAAATACGAGCTACCAAGAACACCAGCAGTTGGAGCACATGACTGACCTTCGAACTGCACAGTCCAAGACACAAGCCAATGGCATATGTGACTATTTAAATGTAAGCATGAATTAATTAAAATTAAAATCAAATAAAAACAAAATTTTAGTTCTTCGATTGCACTGCCCATATATCAAGTGCTCAGCAGGCACATGTGGCTAGTGTCTACCACACAGCAATGTGAACAGACAGCATCTCCATCACTGTGGGAAGTTGGATTGAGCAACACTGCCCCAGGGCATCAGGAAAGCTCAAAAAGTCTTCAACAAAATTTACAAGCATAGCAGCTCTTGTGCACTCCTTCTCTGGTAGTTACTATATTATGCTGTATTTGTCAATATTTTCCAGCCTCCTCAAAAAATTTCTCAAACCCAGTTACAGTTTCCACTATGGATTTTTGTCCTCCTTATATGCAAGGCCTCTAGTCTCCATCAAGACTTTTCCTAACTCATAAAACAAATAGACACACGCACAAACAAAAGCTGGCAGACCGCATGGGCACTCAAAGAACAAATGGGAAGTGTTGTAGTGACCATGTGACAGAACAACCCAAGGAATACTAAAAGGGAAGGAATGACCCTTTGTCCTTGGAGAGTTTTATCTTGCAGATGTACTTTAGTCAATTTCACCGGGGAGTCATGTGCAGGGGGCAGCTGGATGGTTAATGGTGGCTCCTCTCTGGCTAAGACCTTAGTTGCTGACGGAAGGTCAGGTACCAGCTGCTCTGCTCCTCACTGCAAAACAGGAAGGAAAAACGTGACTTAGATAAATCCTGACAATGTTAATAAGTGCCATAAGTCACAAAGAGAGGGAGGGTGAAAATGTTGCCTCCCATCCAAATCAGGCCCTAACACAGAGAGTAGAAGAGACAAACTGGCTTCAGGACTCAAGTGGTAAGGAACTAATTGTTTGTTTGCTTGATAATGTCCCCATCACTTTAATTAAGGTTTTCTAGAAGATGCCATGAGTTAGGTTACTTCTTTTAACATTTGATAGGTGTGGAGAGATATTATCATGTTCTCTCATCATCCCTTTTTGTGACTCAGAGGAGGGTATATTACAATGAAAGAATCCTATACATCTGTTTTCAAAGCTCCTTAGCTCACAATAACATTGCCAGTTCAAATGAAGGTGCAAATGAGGAAGATTAAAAAGTGACAACACTTTTTGGTCAGAGAAGGCAGCATCTTAACAAACAAAGCCAGATGACAAGTGTTAAAGTTATAAAAATATATGCAGGAAATGGGCAAAGGATGAGGAAGCAGGGCTGTGGAAAGTGGGATGTCAGACACAGTGAATAAGCCTCATGGAAGTTTCCAGCACAGACACATCTGCTAGGCTTCTGGCCCAGAAGAGTCAGGAAGACAGTGAAAGTATCTGAAAGAGGGAGAAAGAAAAAATAATGAATGAGCAAATTAAAGATACACAGAGAGAGTAAAAAGGCCCATTATCCACTCCACTTGCCACAATATCAGGGGTCCGCATTAGTATTAAAGCATAGAAATGGCAAAACAAAAATAGAAATGGTAATAAAGAAATGAAGTTGAAGCCCTTATTTATTTTTATTAATTTTACTTGTTGGTGACAGGAATTAAAACCAGGTGGCATATTTTACACTCAGTGGCTCTTGTGGCCCATATAATCTGAAAAACTCAGGCTGTAGGACACTGGAAAGCTGATTTAGAAGGTTATGAATTCCCCTGTTTGTAAAAGGTAATAATAGTAACAAAACTCTTCCCCAGGCAGCTTTACACTTCTTTTTGCATTATCTCTTCTTTCAGTAAACTTGGCTAACCCTTGTCCTATCATGGAATACATATCTTTATTAGAATTATAAAAAGTTTAGCAATAAATTGAAATAACAATGACAGCAATGGATGTTGCCAGGGCACATATTCAAAAACTATAATCATCTGAAGCTAGGAGGAGCCAAAGGGCGTGATTATTTTGGCTCACATTCCAGCTGCAGGCTACCTGAAGTGGCCAACTACATTTCTGTCAACAGAAAGAAACCACTACAACAAAACCCATGTTGATCAGGAAGTGTGACCGCAGTGAGGGGTGCCGAGGAAGTGCTGTTTCTATAATGCATTCTGAAAATGTGTCCCAAGCCCATCAGAGACAATAGGAAAATCCCCACTCCATCAATGTGCTCACCCGAAAATCCCAGAGAGGGCAGCCAAAGTTGGGCGAGTCTGCCTGTAGCACACATCTTCTTATGGGCTTCTTGATAGACCCAAAGCTCTGTGAGAGTTTGGGAGTGATCAGCACTCCCTTTTTGTCACCTTAGTTTTCTCTCTTATGTTTCAAGTCCTTTATTGCTGACTTCCCTTTTTCAATTTTTACATTAGACAGGCCCCTGGGTTTGGGCCATATGTGTGATGACCCGTATGTGTTAATATACTAATAAAGCTACTAGAGCTTTATTATCTATTATAAGTACAAGTACTATACAAGTATAGCTAAAAGAAACACGTCTCCCTGAACTGCCTCCTTTCTCCTGCTTCTGGGGTGTTCCTTGAAGACAGAGCTTCAGGCCCCTGACCATCATGGACATATGCCTCACCACCACACCACCTGCCTCCTCCACTGCTGCCCACACCACACTGCTTTTGTGGAGTCCATGAGCAGGACTAAAATATGGGTTGTCGTTGGTATCAGGATCACTCTGCAGTGAAGTGTCACATCCAAGGAAGGCCAGCCTGACACAATCTGAGCAAAGTCATTCAACAGCTTCTACCAGCTCTGTGTCAAGGGCTTTAAATTTGTTACCTATTTTCATATGTCAACAGCTCTAGGTCATCAGTTATTTTCTCTCTTTTACAGATGTGAAAACTGAGGCTCACAGACTCTGTGAACTTGCCCAAGTTCACACAGCCAATATTTGACAGAGGCAGGAGCTTTGTCTTTGGATCACATTCTGGCACTGCAGACAGTCATGTTCTCTAAAGCAGAGCTTCTCACACTTTGCTGTGTGTATGAATCATCAAAGGGTCTTGTTAAAATGCAGGCGCTTTGAGTAAATCTGGGGTGGGTCCCAAAATTTTTCATTTGTTTCATTCTCCAGGTGATGGCTGACTGCTCTTGGCCACCCACTCAGATACCAAAACTTTAAAAAAAGTTTTCAAATTAGGCTTAAGGATGAATGACCTATGTGTAACAAATGCCCACTAATTATTTAGAAAGTGTTAATACAAGAATATGGATGGATGGATGGATGGATGGATCACTTTAAACTCTCTGGGAATTTTTCTCTCCCAGTGGTCCCACTGCATGAGGCCACTAAGGGACAATTCTGCTTTCTGGTCATCTTGACAATGAGGCAGGATAGCAAGAAAATAGGAAAATTCCTTTGCAAGTGGAATGGAGAAACTGGGACAGAAAACTAAACAAACTGACTAAGCAATTTGCAGCCAGATACGGAAGATCACCTACCAAGATATAACATCTAGGCCTCAGTTGTATTTCAGCTTCAGGCCCAGAAAAGCAGCAAAACCAGGTGGACAATGCCAGAACCAGGTGCAATGACTAACGAACCCTTGACCTGGCTCTGACCAATCAGTGGAGACCTCGACCCTGAAAGGGCACACCTGGAAAAGCTGATGAATATTCTATTGAGATCTCCCCTAAGACAATTCCCAACCACCCAGCCTTTAAAAACTCTCAAAACAATAGAGCCAGTGCTCACTCTCTCTCCCAGGAGCATGCCTGTGCCTTTCCTCTCCCTGTCTTTTCCCCCACAGGCAGGCATCTCACATCTCCTAAACTCTAAGGGACCCCCCAAGGTTTGCAACCTGGGGAACAATGAGTAGTGGTGGCTTGCCCAGGGCTAACCCCATGAAGCTGTCTCCAAGGCCCATTTTTCTCTCACTTCTCAGTGAGCAAAAAAACAAAAAACACAAAAACCCCACCAAGGCTCCTTTCTTTCCTATAACATTTCTAGAGAACCACAGCAACCTTGCCTAGGCTCTCTTCTACTGCTTCTTCTATGCTAAGCCTTTCCTTGTTTCACTGCCTCCAGCTTTAATAAATGTACTCTCAAAATCACCTGGACTGTATTGTGAAATCTTTCCAGCATGAAGTCAAGAACCTACACACTACCAGCTGGCCCTACGCAGACCCATTCAGGGCCAGGTTCTCTTTCCGGTAACAATATCAAAAAGTTGGTCCTAAGTTAAGGACTTGGGCAGGAACCTAACGGTAGAGGTCTTTCTTTTGTCGTGTTTCCCTAGTATGAGTCCTACCACCCAGAGAAGGATCAAATGAAAACTTGAATCATTAAAATAATATTGATTGCTGTAATATCAAAGTCAGTAGACAGTTACCTACAAGGAGAAATACAAGCATTGGACTGGTTCATTTGCAAAGAAGCAACAAACGAGACCATAGCCACGTTCACTTCTCCAACACTGAAGCATAGCATTTAGAAGCAAGATTTATCAGGTTCACCATTAACTGGTCAACTTTGAAGAAATTAATTAACTATCCATGTTTCAGTTTCCTCATCTATAAATGGGAACAATAAAAGCATTTGCCTCAAGAGTTGTTACAATCAATAAGATGACAAATGTAGGATACATAAGACATACTAGCTTTTTAGCTATTTTAACAGATGCCAAGTATATCAAAACAGAAAATGTCCAAATGGAAAAAAATAACTTTAACTGGAAATTTTAACGTTATTATTATTATGAGGGCGAGGTTTATTCACCTTGCAGTGAATAAATTCCTCACCTTGGCCTAAGAATGTTAGAATCCAAATGGCCAGCTCAAAGAAGGGGAATGATTTGATGTTGAATGCTGCTTTCACTATTCCTGAGAACACAGGACATTCCTAAGGAACTGGAATTTATCTTCTAGTTCAAGCAATACGGAACCAAAGCAAAACCGTTGCTGTGCAGGCAAGACCAACTTCATACCTACATGAAAAACAGTAGCATCAATAAGGCACCAGGACTACATGCACAAAAACCTTGCCTAAAATCTTTTAATAACACCAATAGTTTCATCTTACCTCTATCTTCCCCTGTTCTGCCATCATGACTCATCCTCACTTCCCATATTTAGCACATAGTTAGGGGCTCTTCAGAAGGATAACATAAAGGCAGTCATGTGCATATGGTAAGAGCAAATGTTTAGAACCAAGGAAAACATTGAAAAGGCAAGTATTGATTTTCTTCATTAAATCTAAAACGCCAAATAGATGCAAAATATATCCATTTACTCAATTTATTTCCCAAGGAAGGAAACACTAAGAAAAATGTATGTGGTTTCTACAGACAAAAAAAATGTTTGCTACAAGAGAAATCTCTAAGCTCAAAAAACTCAAGATAAAAGCAATTTATTGTTATGCTGCCCATCATTACTATATGAGATTACTGCAGTGATGAAAGATGCCACCAAAATGCATGTAGCCAAGCAGGCCTCGTTCAAGTATTGCGGATATTTTTCATTCTTTCTTCTTAAACACAAACTTGTCAGTCTTAAAGCCTCAGAGGATGTGCAAAATGTAATTAACAAGGTTTATCATAAGAAATGAGCCAAATCAATAGGCAGAGACAAATTTTAAAATGCCAGCCATCCTTCCAAGTCTTACCACAAAACACTTTTTTGCACTGGAATCTTTATTTCCAGTGGAAAAAATGTTGCCATGCCTATGACCTAACCAGTTGAAATTTTCTGAGACTTAAAATTGACATGGAAACTAATTTATTACAAGAAAATGACAGGTAGAACTCTTCAATTCCACTGAAGTTCTTAAACAGGTGCCTCTATATGAATTCCACTAGATTTATCTAGGGTCTGTGCTGGCCTATCCCAGTCCTTCAGTGAGGATGGGATTGGTTCAGTGGGCAACAAGAGGAGCAATGCTTCTTCCATCTCCATTTGATGTCTGGCCTTTGGCCAAATCTGCCAGCTGGCACAGGTCTAGCGGCTGCCGGGAGCAAGTGTGGTGTTTGTGTGGTGGCCGGTTGGAAGTTGACATGAAGTGCCAGGGCATTTCCTTGCACCTAGGTCAATAAAGTTTGCTCACAACCAATGTTCATTTAATTTGAATCATTGCATCAGTTACTCAAATGTTCCAGTTTATAAAAATTTAATATCTCAAAAACGTTTAGATTTATACAGTCATAAATTTTTATTTTCTACTTCTGAAGGCAATGGGAAAATAAAAATAGAAAAAGGCAGATGATTCCATAGAAAATATGATTCCTTTTGCTCAGTGCTCACTAGATCATCATGAGTTTTCGGTTTCAAGATCAATTTAACTGAGCCTTTTGGGCTGTGAGTTTCACATACACAAGGAGAAACAAAACATCCTTATAGCAAAAAGGAGAAATAAACAAACAAACAAGTAAAGGAAGGAAGGAAGGAAGGAAGGAAGGGAGGAAGGAAGGGAGGGAGGGAGGGAGGGAGGAAGAAAAGGAAGGAAGAAAGAAAAAGTTTCCACATGAAGGAAGTCTAAGAAAGAAAAAAAAGGTCTCCACATGAAGGAAGTCTACATAAAGAATTCTAAACATTAAGAAGTCTATAATAAAACAATGTCTTCGTGCAACATGTGAATTTAAAACATTAGACTTATTAGAATTTAAAAAGGATTTCTAAAGCTCTTTGGACTAGAAACCTTTTATCAAGCCTCTAATAGGACCCTATCCACATCACAATCACTAACTCCATCCTGATTTTCCTCTAACTCTCTTCATATCATTCATCTCTGAACATCTGCTAGCCCCCAAACGATGTCAGTCTCAGGCACAATTTATTAATCCCTAATACATTATCTAGGAGCAGGAACACTTACCAATTTGAGCTCTCTCAAAGTAAAAATTACTACGGTAGCCCTAGGAAGAGGAATGAATAGCATGAGAGTACAATCAAGCCATAATGACTCACAAAAGTTCAATTCAGGAGATTAAATCCAAACGCAGGTGACTGAAGTCGAAGAAGCAAACACAATGAGTCCAGTTCTTGCTACCTGTTTACACAAAGCTCCCATTGACTTTCCTGAAGGACTCGGAAGAGCGCCTGAGGTGTAATGTGTTTGCCGGTATGGTTGGTATGCACTCACTGCCCTTTCTTAAGCACATAGTCTAACACACTCAAGTGTTTGTGACCTGGTCCTCTCCAGCAATTGACCTGAATTTTAGATGAACAAGGAACTTAAAAGCATTTTGAGAACAAAGAATTAGTGGGTTTGCTCTTTAATGGCAAGCAATTTATCCTGATTCTGGATGAGCAGCCTGTGATTCCTCTGAAGTCTTCTGTCAGTCGCCCATGTTCCTTACCATCTTTGTCCCCTCCCCCACCACACACACCATTCAACAAAAACAATGGGACAGCTGGGTAAGAAGCAGAGAATTTTCTTAAGGTCAAACATACCACATGTCTGGATCGAAAAGATCCTAGAGCTTGGGCAACAGTCCATATCTTGCCAGGTTTAATTGGCTAATAGGGACTCGATTGTTTCCAGCTTTCAGGGCACTACACAAAATACACAATATTCCCTTCAGCAGTGAAAAGTAACCTGGAAGCTCAAAATGAGTTTCAATGATAGGTGAAACCAACTTTACTGTCAAGGACAAAAAAAGGTGAATAATAAAAAGACTGGATGGCAAATCCACCAAACAGTTTAATTCAGGAAAATCAAATGAAGGAAGACAAAAACTGGTATAAAAAATAATAAAAGGAAAATGATTTTCTAAAGATAATGGAAATTCTGAAAGAAGATTCTGGCTTTTCAACGTGTTTTTATTTATTAATGTATTTACGTTTAGCATTGGAAGAGTCCAACTACCGAACCTGCAAGTAAAGATGTGTTGTCTCAGCCCACTGAAGTGCAAAGTGTGCAGACAATCCAGATCTCTCATTTTATTCATTTGTTAACCAATTGCTCCGTCATTCTTGACCTTTTAAATCCAGACATATTCCTTTTTATTTTCTTCAGCTGTCAGAATCATTTGATAACATATCTATTTTATATTTTCAGTAGAAAATATTCAGCAAAGCTTAAAAATCACAAAGTAATTATGCAAATCAAGAAAAGGAAATTAAGAGGGAAGAAGCAACAAAGATTAAAATTTCAAAACCATACACATTCAGAATTTATCATTTCCTGGAACAGATATGAAAAGAATTCAGAATATCTTCAATTTCCAAGTTAAAAACAATATCAGTGATTAACCTGGAGATTGTAGATTTATTGCATAATTCTCATATACTTAGGCTTGCAGATTACTTAAACTTCATGTCAGCCCATCGTAGGACACTATAATCTCCTCTGACTGAGACCAGCAAGCTGACATAAGTCAGTGATGCTCAGAGTGTGGTCACAGGACCAGCAACATTAGCATCACCTGGGAACTTATTAACAAATACAAATTTTCACACACATCCTTCCCTTTGCCCAACTGAATCAGGGACCTCAGAGTTGTAGCCCAGCCATCTGTGTTTACCAAGCCTTGTAAGTAATTGGATGCACACTCAAGTTTGAAAGCCATTGATTTAAGCCAGGAATAAGCAAACTCCACAAGCTAAGGAACATAAACAAAGCAAAATGGGAAATAAAAAGACATGAAGAAAGATGGAGAGAAAAATGAAATAATAAAGCACATTATGAAAAGGAGAGAACAGCAAAAGAATATATTTTATGAAAAAAGGAAAAGGACCCTAAATCCCTTGTTTAAAGTAATGTCTACATCCTGTGTCCTTAGGAAAAAAATTATATGTTGGCCAAAAAGTTCATTCTATTTTTAAGTAAAAATAAAAGACACGTTTTCATTTTCACCAATAACTTTATTGAAAAATGTATTCACTGTTTTGTTCGCTATCTTCTGCCATCTTTCAGGCAACTTCATAATTCCAGCTTCCCCAAACTTTTTATCTTTTTGAGCAATGAACTGTTCCCAGTGCCTTTTGCAGTCTTCCAGGGAATTGAATTTTTTCCATTAAGAGAATTTTGTAAAGACCAAAATAAATGGAAATCCAAAGGTGCAAATGTCTGATGAATACAATGGATGAATTGGAACTTCCAAGCCAAACTGTAAGTTTTCGCCTGGTCATCAAAGAAACATTCAGTCTTGTGTTATCCTGATGGAAGATAATGCCATTTCTGTTGACTGTTTCTAGACACTTTTCATTGAGTGCTGCTTTCAGCTGCTCTAATTGGGAGCAGTACTTTTTTTAAAAAATTATATTTTACTGATTATGCTGTTACAGTTGTCTCAATTTTCCCCCTTTGTCCCCCTCTACCCAAAACCCCTTCTCCCCCAAGCAATCCCCACACCATTGTTCATGTCCATGGGTCATGCCTGTAAGTCTTTTGACTACTCCATTTCTTATACTGTACCTTACACCCCCCTGGGTATTCTGTAACTACCTATTTGTACTTCTTAATCCCCTTGCCTCTTTATACTTTGCACACACCCCCACATCTGGCAACTCCTTCCCCCATCTGGAAACCATCAAAATGTTCTCCATATCCATGATTCTGTCTCTCTTCTTCTTGACTACTTAGTTTGCTTTTTAGATTCAATTGCTCATAGGTATGTATGTATGGCCATTTTATTCACAGTTTTGATCTTCTTTTTCTTCTAAATAAGGGAGCAATTCTTGTTGGAATTAATCATTTGGTTTTTGGGAAAGAGCTCATAATTACAGGACTCCCTTTTAATCCCACCAAACACACATCACCTCCTGCGATATAGTGTTTAGAAGGGCTTTAGAGTTCTACTTGGCTGTCATTACTTCCAATAGCCTTACTATTAAGCCTGTGGGAAAACCTAAAGGCCTTATCCCACAAATCTGGTAACAAGAGTCTTCATATATGGTCTCATAGTGGACACCGTATTAGTCCAATTAATTTCCTGTCCCCTCTATTACACTGTAAGCTCTTTCAGCACCAAGATGTATTCACCATGTGGTAGTTGTTAGTGGCTCTAATCAGAAGACTCTTGCTCACATAATTAGTTAAGTGAATAGGTGGATGAGTATTTAACTACACAGTAAACTGCACTTGGTTCAGAAAACTTCTTTAAACTTAGGCTTATTAAGACTATCTAATTGGGTAGTAAACATCCAAACTCTTCCTAATGGCTGTATCATTTGATATTATCGTTACATGATATTTCCACTTGTTCCATTATCAACACCATCAGTCGGTATCTTCAGTCTTTTTAATTGCAGTCCCTCCAGAGTGTGTGTAGAGATATCTCATTGTAGTTTTAATTTGGATTTAACTATTAAACAATTATACTGAGCATCTTGTGTTTATTGACCATTCATACATCTTATTGGTATAATATGTATTAATCTTTTGGTTTTCTTCAGTTGATTATTAGACTCCAAGTTATTGATTTGTAAATGTTTTTATATACTCTGAATTCAAATCCTTCTTCAAATAGATGCTTTGCAGCTATGGCCTTTTCATTTGTTAATGGTGTACTTTGGAGAGAAAAACTTAAAAGTCCAGCTTATCATGTTTTTCTTCTATGGTACAGTCATACCTTGGTACTCGTTGGCTTCAGAACTCATGAAACCCTGAACTCATTACATTTTGACAAGAACAAAATGTTTCATCACTCGTTGCTTGCTCGCTCGCCACTCAGCACCCCCTCTCACAATGAAACAGAGGTCAACGCATCATCAGTCCCATAATAGTTCGGAACTCATCAGTTTTGGCACTCGTCTGAGTTCTAGAATGAATTAACTATGAGTATCAGGGTACTACTGTACATGGTTTTTTGTGCTAAGAAATCTTGTCTAACTCAAGGTTGCAAAGATTTCCTTCTAGAACTTTTTAGTTTTTGCTTCTGCACTTAAGTCTATGATTCTTTTCTGTGATCTAAGAAATCTTTGTTTAACTCAAGGTCATCAAATTTTTCTCCTGTTTTCTTCCAGTAGTCTATTGTTTCAGCATATATGTTTAGGCCTATGATTCATATAAAGCTAATTTTTGTAGATAGTATGAGGATACAGATTTTGTTCTGGCATCATTTGATGGAAAGACTATAGTCTATTGAATTACCTTTGCAACTGAGCATATATGTGTTGATCTCTCTCTGGACCTTCTGTTTTATTCCACTAACATAGATCAATCATTATTCTGTCTTTATTTTTATGGATTCATGGTAATTCTTGAAATCAAGTAGTTCAGTCCTTTAGTTTATTTTTTAAATCATTTCAGCTATTCTAGGCCCTTTACATTTTTATTTAAATTTTAGAATAAGCTTGTCAATTTCTATTGAAAAAAAGCTTACTGAGGTTTTTTTATTAGAATTTCACTAAATATATAGATAGATTTGTGAAGAATCGTCATAATAAAACACTGAGTCTTCTATCTATAAACATGCTATACCTCTTTATTTATTTAGATAATCTTTACTTTTTCTCATCACAGTTTTATAGTTGTCAGTGTAATAGGTTTTGCATATATTTAGTTATACTTACCTCTCTATATTGCATGGAGTTTTTTTGGGGGGTGGCTTTTATTTTGTTTTCATCACCATTTATCTCCCTTATACCCTCTTCCATCTTCACCAACCCCTTTCCCCCTCATTCACCACATTTATATTGTTAATGGTGTTATCTATTAAATTTTAAATTCCAACTATTTGCTGCTAATATATAAAAATACACTTATTTTTGTGTTTTGATCTTGTACCCTGCAACCTTGCTACACTCACTATTATTCTGGCAAATTTTTTAGAGATTGATTACTTACAATTCTCTAAACAAATAATTATGCTGTCAAAGATAATGAGAATTTTGTTCTTTTAAATCTTTGTACCTTTTATTTCTTTATCTTCATACATTACACTGACTAGAACTATCACTACAATATTAAGCAGAAGTAGTTGGTGCAAACAATCTTGCACATTCCATTTCATACAAAAAAACATATTCAATCTTAGTCATCATGTTGATGTCAGCTATAATGATCTAATGGTGCTTTTTGTTATGTTGAAGAAATTCTCTTGTATTCCAAGGCTGCTAAGGGTTTTTACCCTGAAAATAAGTTGACATTTCCCAAAGGGTTGATTGTTGTGTTTTATTTTGTTCACCTTTCTTGAGATGATTACATGGATTCTTATCCTTGCTATTAATCTGAAGAATTACACTGAATACTCTTTTAAATGTTAAACCAGCTTTGCATTACCAGGTAAACTCCAAGTAGTCGTAATGTACTACTTTTTTTATCTTTTGTTGGACTCGATTTGCTATTTTGTTAAGACTTTTTGTAGCTGTGAGAATGAAATATATTGGTATGCAACTTTCTTGTAATGTATTTGTCTGTATTAGGATAATGCTGGTCTAATAAAATAAATAAGGAAGTATCTTTTTTGTCAGCTTTCTGGATGAGTCTGTGTAGTAGTGGTATTACACTTTCTTTAAATTTGGGAAGACTTCACCAACAAAACCAACTGCACCTAGATTTTCTTTGTGAAAAGAATTTTAGTTACAAGTTCAATGTTATAAGTCTATTCATGCTATCTATTCTTTTATGGGTATGCTTTGTATCTGTTTTTGTCTTTCAAAGAATTTGTCTTGTTCATCACACTTGTCACAGTTGACATGAACTTGTTTATAACACTCCCTTATCTTTTTATCTTTTGTGCGATCTGTACTTATGTTCTTAGCTTTATTTCTGATATTGGTAATTTGTGTTTTTTTCTTTTTCTGGATTAATTTTGCAACAAATTTAGTCATCTTATTAGTATCTATAATGAACCAGACTTTAGTTTAATTTTTTGTTTATTTTATTGATTTCTGTATTTATTTCATTGCCTTCCTACTTCTTACTTTGAATTCAGTTAGTTACTTTTTCCTTCAAGGTAGAAGCTTAAATCGTTGAACCATTTGCTTTCCTTATGTAACAACCAGTTAATGCTATAAATTTCATCCCAACTGCTACTGTATTTCACAAATTTTGACATGTTGTGTTTTTGTTTCCATGCAGTTAAATGAATCTGATTTTTTTTTATTGACCCAAGGGTAGGTAGAAGAGTGTTGTTAATTTTCAAACTTTGGAGAATTTTGCAAATACTTTTCTGTTTTCTTGTTTCTAATCTAATTCTGTGATATCAGAGACCATAGTTTGTATTGTTCTAATATTTTCAATATTTTAAGGCATAGAATATGCTCTATTTAGTGAATGGACATTCCCTGTGTGCTTAAAAAGTATGTGTATTTTACTATTGTTCTGTAGAGTGATACATAAAAATCAGGTCAACCTGGTTAATAGTGTTGTTCAGCTACTTCATATCCTTACTAAATTTTGTCTACTTGTTCTATCAATTACTGAAAGAAGACTATTGACAACCACAATTTTAATTTTAATTTGTCTAGTTCTTCTGGTTCTGTCAGCTATTTTTTTATACTTTGAAATTGTACACACATTTAGGATTGTTATATCTTCATGATGAGATTCATTCATCCTTAGGAAATGACTGGTAAATTTCCTTGTTCTATATGTTCCTTGTTCCTTGTTCTCTATTTTGGAGACTTCTGGCCAAGATGGAGGCATAGGTAGATGCACTGTGCCTCCTCATGCAACCAAAAGAAGGATAACAACAATTTAGAAACAAAAAACAACCAGAACTGACAGAAAATTGAACTGTATGGAAATCTGACTACCAAGGAGTTAAAGAAGAAATACTCATCCAGACCGGTAGGAGGGGCGGAGACAGGAAGCCAGGCATAGAGGACTCATGCCAAGGTGGTGGCTGGAGGACAGGGCGGGCAAGGCAGCAGCAGGTGGATCAGGTGAGGTGGCAGCTGGTAGAGCAGGCAGTCCCACATTCTCGTGCAGATAAACTGGGAGGAACAACTGGGGAGACAGAGAGCATGCAACCCAGGGTTCCAGTGCAGGGAAATAAAGCCTTAAAACCTCTGACTGAAAACACCTGTGGGAGTTGAGGTAGCAGCAGGAGAAACTCCCAGCCTCACTGGAGATTTCATTGGAGAGACCCATGGGGTCCTAGAATGTACACAAGACCACCCACCCAGAAATCAGCAGCAGAAGGGCCCAGTTTGCTTGGGGGGAGAGGGGGGAAGTGACTAAAATCTGGCAGAGAGCGAAGCTGTTCCCTCTCTGACCCCTCTCCCACATACAACATCACAATGCAGCCACTTGGGTTGCTGCCCCTTACTGGTAACAGGCATGCCAAGCCAAAATAAAATGGCCCAAATTAAAGAATAGTTCAGAGCTCCAGAAAAAATACAACTAAGCAACAAAGAGATAGCCAACCTATCAGACGCACAGTTCAAAATCATGGTAATCAGGATGCTCTAAGAACTCAGTACTTCAACAGCATAAAAAAGACCCAGGCAGCAGTGAAGGTTACATTATATGAAATAAAAAAAATCTACAGGGAACCAACAGTGATGGGAAGGAAACCAGGACTCAAATCAATGGTTTGGGCAGAAGGAAGAAAGAAACATTCAACCAGAACAGAATGAAGAAACAAGAATTTTTAAAAATGAGGAGAGGCTTAGAAACCTCCAGGACATCTTTAAACGTTCCAACATCCAAATCATAGGGGTGCCAGAAGGAGAAGAGGAAGAGCAAGAAATTGAAAACTTATTTGAAGAAATAATGAAGGAGAACTCCCCCAATCTGGCAAAGGGAATAGACTTTCAGGAAGTCCAGGAAGCTCCAAGAGTCTCAAAGAAGTTGGACCCAAAGAGCAACACACCAAGGCACATCGTAGCTACATTACCCAAGATGAAAGAAAAGGAGAGAATCTTAAAAGCAGCAAGAGAAAAGGAGACAGTTACCTACAAAAGAGTTCCCATTAGACTATCAGCTGATTTCTCAAAAGAGACCTTGCAGGCAAAAAGGGGCTGGAAAAAAGTATTTGAAGTTATGCAAGGCAAAGACCTACATTCAAGATTACTCTATCCAGCAAAGCTTTCATTTAGAATGGAAGGGCAGCAGGAGAAACTCCCAGCCTCACTGGAGATTTCATTGGAGAGAAATCTCCAATGAAAGTGCCCTTCCAGATAAGGTAAACTTAAAGGAGTTCATCATCACCCAGCCCCTATTACATGAAATGTTAAAGGGACTTATCTAAGAAAAAGAAGATAAAAAATATGAACAGTAAAATGACAACAAACTCATAGCTATTAACAACCGAACCTAAAAAAAAAAAAAAGCAAAAAACTAAGCAAACAACTAGAACAGACTCACAGAAATGGAGATTACATGGAGGGTTATCAGTGTGAGAGTTAGAGGGGGAGTGGACTGTTATATAGGAGAGGGGGAGGAAAGGTATGAGAATAAGTAGCATAGATGGTAGGTAGAAAATAGACAGGAGGAGGTTAAGAATAGTATAGGAAATGGAGAAGCCAAAGAACTTACATATATGACCCATGGACGTGAACTAAAGGAGAGAAATTCGGGTGAGAGGGGATGTGCAGGGCAGAGGGGAATAAAGTGGGGAAAATGGGACAACTGTAATAGCATAATCAATAAAATGTATTTCAAAAATCAAAAATCAAAATAAATAAAATCAATTGGCCCTGGCTGATTGGCTCAGTGGATTGAGTGCTGGCGTGCAAACTGAAAGGTCACCAGTTGAATTCCCAGTCAGGGCAAATGCCTGGGTTTCAGGGCAGGTCCTCAGTAGGGGACTTGTGAGAGGCAATTAATCAATGTTTCTCTCTTTCTTCTCTCTCTAAAAATAAATAAATAAAATATTTTTAAAAATAAAATCTATTTTGTTTGATATTAACATAGCCACTCCAGATTATTTTTTATTAGTGTTTGGATGATATTCTTTGACCATCCTTTTCCTTTCAACCCATCCGCATTTATTTTTAAGGTGGGTTTCTTATGGACTGCATATAGGAGGGAATTGCTTGCTTTTTCTTTCCAAACTGAAAAATCTCTGTCATTTAAAAGGCATTTTTAAACTATTTTATATAATTATAATTAAAATTAATATGGTTGAATGTTAATCTGCTACATTGCTATTTGTCCCACATACTTGTTTCTTTATTCTGTATTTTTTTGGATTAATTGAGCTTTTTTCATTATTATCCTACTTTATCTTCCCTCTTTACTTATTAAATCTATTGCTCTGTTTAATTTTGACTAATTGCTTTAAGTATTCACAATGCACATCATTACCTTATCATAGTCTATGTTAAAATATTACATCATTAATATACAGTTTAAGAGCTTTATAACAATATATTCTATTCAGCTCTGCCATTCTTTAAATTATAGATACCATAACACATTATTATCACTTTTGTTCTAGATAATATTTTACAAGAAAATTTACAAAGAGAAAAATATTTTTCATACTTATGCACATATGTACCATAACTGATTTTATTTATTTATTTGTGAAGATATGAATTTCTATTTAGTGTCATTTTTCTGTACATAAAAAAGTCCCTTTGGCATTTCTTGTAATGCAGGTCTGAAAAAGTCATCATTAAAGATCTTTACATTTGGTATATATAGAATACTAATTTGACCTTTTTAATATTTTTTTTCTTTCAGCATCATAAAAATGTCGCTTTATTTTCTTTGGGCTTGCATTGTTTCTGATAGAAGTCTGATAAAATTCTTATGTTATTTTCTAATTTTATATAAATAACATGATATTCCTGGTTGATTTTAATATTCTATATTTGTCACTAGTTTTGTGCAATTTTATTATGATGTGCATTTGTTCCTGTCTTTTAAAATAGTAACTCTACTTTGGGTTTAATGAGTTTTTGAAATATTTGGGGCTTTACCATTTTCATCAAATTTGTAAAATCTTATCCTTTGTTCAAATATTTGTCAGCATTTTGGTCTTCAATTAAACATGTGTTATCCCACTCTATATTTTCCAGTTGGTCACTGAGGCTTTGTTTATTTTTAATTCATCTTATTTTATTTTTGATTTTGCCTATTGCTATGACTTTAGTTTTATTGGTATTTTTGTTGCCAATATGGAGTCTTTAATAATTCCCAGTCGCTGTATTTTTTAGGTATTGTATTTCTCATCTCCACAAGTTATATTTATATTATTTTTATATGTTTCATTTCTCTCCTAATCATGTTCATCTTTTCTTTATATCTTTTTAAAATGTATTTTATTGATTATGCCATTACAGCTTTCCCATTTTATCTTCCCTTTATTCCCCTCTGCCCTGCATCACCTGCATGCCCCCACTTTCATTCATGTCCATGGGTCATACATATAAGTTCTTCAGCTTCTCCATTTCCTATACTATTCTTAACCTCCCCCTGTCTATTTTGTACCTACAGTTTATGCTTCTTATTCCCTGTACCTTTTTCCCCATTCTTCTCCCTCTCCCTCCCTGATGACAACCCTCCATGAGATCTCCATTTTTGTGAGTCTGTTCCTGTTCTAGTTGTTTGCTTAGTTTGTTTTTGTTTTTATGTTCAGTTGTTGATAGTTGTCAACAACAGTTTTGTTGTTATGTTCAGTTGTTGTGTTGTTGTCATTTTACTGTTCATATTTTTTATCTTTTTCTTTTTCTTAGGTAAGTCCCTTTAACACTTCATATAAAAAGGGCTTGGTGATGATGGATCCTTAAACTTGACCTTATCTGGGAAGCACTTTATCTGCCCTTCCATTCTAAATGAAAGCTTTGCTGGATAGAGTCATCTTGGATGTAAGTCCTTGCCTTTCATGACTTCAAATACTTCTTTCCAGCCCCTTCTTGCCTGCAAGATTTCTTTTCAGAAACAAGCTGACAGTCTTATGGGCACTTCTTTGCAGGCAACTATTTCCTTTTCTCTTGCTGCTTTTAAGATTCTCTCCTTCTCTTTCATCTTGGGTAATGTAATTATGATGTGACCTGGTGTGTGTGTGCTTTCTTAGGTCCAGCTTCTTTTAAGTATGGTCGTAAAACAGAGGAAGAAGTGAAGGCATACCAAATGAAAAAAGGAACATACTTCCTTTATATCATACATATGAAGCGTATTTCCTTTTCTGTTTTCTTCTTTTATATTTCTGAATCTGTTTTTATTGATTTATTTTCTTATAGTTATGTTTTATATTTTTCTTCGAATTTCAAGTGATTTTTTAAAATTTATCTTTAGATTTTTCCATTTTGGGGCAATGGATTTTATTGTACTTCTTTAGAGTGCTGGGATTTTTCCAGTACATTCTTAAGTTAATTGTGCACTGGTTTGATCCAGTAGTTACATGAATTTAAATATTTTTGGTGCATATCTAGGTTTTATTTTTGTTCTAACATAGGTCCACTTCTAAGTTATGCACTTTCTATGATATCTACTGAATATCCCAGGTCTCTTCACCCTGGCTTGAGTTAGAAGGAATAAAAAATTCCCAGTCCTGTGTGAGATGTGGGAATTGTTGTCTCATAGCCCCAAGTACCAGCTATATCTTTGGAATTTGCTCCTGTCAGGCCTTGTGTAGTTTCAGCTTATGCATTTGCAAACTATGCTCAATCAAGCAGACCCTTATGTACATTCAGGCACTCTGTAGCTCTCTCTTCTTAGCACTATGCCTCACAGATTCTAGGCTCCTCGACATTCTGAACTCGAGCATCTCAACTCTGCAAGATTGCTGGATCCTGTTTGTGTTTCCCCTCCCCAGGCCACAGTCCAGAAATATTCTTAAGGCAGAAAGTGCTTGCCCCACTTACATTCAGAAATTTTGAGCATATAAATATTGATATCTGCTGGCAAAGAATTATTTTTTAAATCACAATAAATAGTCTGCATAATGTTCAATGGCATCAGTGGAGTTTTGCGGGGAGGGGGGTTGCTGGGGGAGTGAGGGCACAGGGATTGCTGTGAGAACCCTGCAATAATACTGGAAATGCTCAGATAATTTTCTGAAATTTGGTTTCTCAGTTTTCTGATAAATTAGATTCATAACTAAGCTTTACCTTGATTCAGTCATTGGGTTAAGAAAATAAAACACTGATAAAGCATTTTTCTCAAAATATGTAGAGCAATGAGTATTATTAACCTTCTTTCACAGATGGAGAGACTGTGGTACAGAGAGTTTAAAGACTTGTCAAAAGTCATAAAGCCAATAAATTGTTGGAGTCAGAACAATCTCAGTCATTAACTTTTATCTAAGGGTTTAAAATACTTACCTCTATAGCCTGCACATGTAAAGTGTCTCAGAATGTGTTATTTTGCTAGAAAGCTTCTTTTTCATTAAAAAAAAATCAGAATTTTTATATCTTCTTGATGCTAGTGATTCTCTGTGTGTGAAGTTCAGCTTTCAGTATGACACTTATATAGAGTTTTGAATTATCAGTATACACATTATCTTAGTTGCTATTGTAAGTTTAAAACAATATTACCCAAATCTTCCCAGGTGTCACACAACTGTGAAAAAGTGAAGTGTTGACCTTAATGTTTAAATTTCTCAGATTTGCCTCTGACACCTGAATATTATAGGGTCTCAAATCACCACTGAGGTGCCTCCCAGTATCCTGAGTCCCTAAGGGGGCCTCACATGTGAGTTTCACTGTCAGGATTGTCTCACTACCTTCTCTCCAGACTTCCTTCATGCATACACATGTGTGTGTGCACAGGAACTTACACACAAACTCACATAGGCACACACACTTCTCATTGCATACCAGGTCATGAAAATTACCTTCATGGGAAGGAGAGATTTTGCATTTACTCAAATTGACCACTCCGCTAAAAATACTTTAAATCAATGGCTTCAAGCCTATCACTTTCACCTACTATAATCCCATTAGTGACAATGTTTCACTATGGAATTGATTCTCAAGTAGGAAAGTATATTTTTGAAACCCAATACCCAATTCAAGCCTCTTGCCCAGAGATTCTGATATACCATTTCTTTTACTTCACTCTCCATCCCCAGCACTGAGAATTGCTTCTCAAAATAAATGCCATAGCTAAAGACTAAACATAAAATACTGTTTATTGCAGGAAAAAGCAACTAAAAGTTTCCACTCATTGCTATAATCCCATATATTCTTCTATAATGAGGAATATAAAATACATAATGATTCCAGTACAGAATTTAAAAAGAGTGATTTAATTCAACCTTTGGCTTCAACATTCAATAAGGAATAAAACCTTTGTTCTGACACGCAGAAGTTTTTATGTGTCTCCATCTTAGAAAGGAGACACATTTGGATTATCCAGCAAAATGCCAATGATAGCCAGAACCCAGCATAAAGATTCAGGTTTAGTAAAATCACACCCCAATGCCTTTGGAGAGATTATGTTGGATTAATGATTTTTAAAATAGTCAAATTATGAATTATTTTACAATGAGGTAACATAAGTTATATGACTTATTAAACGATTAAAAGAAGTTTGCTTTGAAAATACAAAAACTTTCTTGTGAGTAATGATTTGCCTAAGAATCTGATTACCCATAATTATTAATAGCTTTTAAAAATGAATGGTATGTTTTAATCATCTTAAATTGTCTAAATACCCATCTGTGATTATAGACATAAAATGTTCATTATGTTTGAATTTCACACATCACATTTTTAAGCAGATTCAATCAATGTTTTCAAATGATGATGCCTACAATCAACTTTTGGGGTTTTTAGAATCACACTTGATTATCCTTCAGAAATAAACTATATATATACTAATCTCTAACTTTCAAATCTGCAAATAAGTTATGTTATGAATTACTAGTATACTGTCTCTAGTTGCAATATATATTCATAAAAATACAGTAAGGTATTCTTTTTTTTTAAATGCCCTTTCTATCCAAACCCTTTAATTATAATTTTACCAGAACTACAGTAATAGGTCAGGTAATCTCTAGTGTCACATTGTAACATTTGACTCATATTATTTATGTAAATAAAGGCAATGCTTAGCATTCATAATGGCCACTTCCGTTCAGTAAACCAGAAATGGATACATTCCATGTGAACTTTATTGCTGTAAGAGAACACTGCTTTCATATATTATGCACAACAACCTTACTGTATTTAAAAGAAAAACTACAGAATTGCTCACCACTGATTAAGGAAGACATATTCTCCTAGGCCATTTAAAAAATTACCCCCTAGTTCTTTTGTCTGTTCAAACCCTAGAACCACTCAGTGTGCCTCCCGGTGCCCAAAGAGCACTGTTCAAAGCTACATGTTATAGAAGAATGTGCTGCACGTCAAGTGACTCAAATTGTAAACAGACGTAGGAAGGGCACACACACAGACTCGAGGGGCGACAAAATACACCGACCTTCTCACCAACCTCTTTCCCAAGCCTTTTCTTTAACTGTATTCAGTCCAGAAAAGCAAAAGCAACAGAAAAAATATTAAATGAAACCTGATCCCCAGTAGCTGGATTTTCAGCTCTTGGTTTTCCACCCATCCCACCTTGCACTTGAAAGAGCAAAGGGGAAGGGACACAGGCCAGAGAAGCAAGGAAGAGAGAAAAAGAGGTTATTTACTGGCCCTTGGAGATCTGGTTACCAGCCTGAAAAACAAGAACAGATGTATTTGCATGATTATAAAATAAAATGCCTTTCAAATAACTTAATCTTTGGGAATATTACAGTGTATACATTTGTTTTTAATTCCCCAGGGACAGGCAACAGACTGTGGGATCCTTTGTTTACCCCAGGGAATAAAGACGGAAGATTCTTAGATACATCTCTGAATTCATGGTAGTGAAAAACACGTGTGGAAACCAAGAGGATTACAGTATTATCCTGCTATTGTTTTCTGCACTATATCCACTTCAATCTTCAGGAAAATGAAAACAGAAACGGGCCCAGGAGATTATAAACAGGCAGTTGCTGTTGAAGTCTGCTCTGCCCATGTTGATACAGCCCAGGATACAGGTTTGTTTCTTCAGGTTCTATCAAAAACCCACTCTGAATGTGAAAAGAATTAGTGGAGGTGAAATCACCCAAAAGGCAATTACTGTCTTTTCTCCCCTAGGAGTAGATTTCAGCCAAGCAGACATAAAAATATAAAGTTTCTGTCATAGCTGAAGAGTTCAAAGCCAAGAGGCAAAGCACATGGGCTTTGGAAACGTTCGTGGTTAGTGGTAGGTAATAAAGAATATAAACGCAGCAGCTCAGACTAAATATAAATTCAGAGAAAAGGGGAAGAACAGTGTGTGCTGCTCCCCCATGCTGTGCTTCCCTCGGACGGACGCAGACTTCATTTTCCATTTGGCACAGAAAGAACCTGGACCCACCCCAGCTGGATCACTGAAAGAGCCCTCAAAGTGTTGTGTCCGCAGGGCCCACTTTTGCTCTGAACTAGATGACCCTGGGCCAGCTGTCAAAAGGCTGAGCCTCATCGGGTAGCACCAGGCCATCAGGGTCAGGAATAAAAGAAAGCTGACTGGCTCATAGGGTTACAATTACGTCACGCAAGGTCGGCTCACTTTTTCCGTTCCAAGCCAGGGCTGGCTTGTAATGGTGATACGGTAATATTAATAACAACGGGGACAACCAACACCTTTCAGGGAATGGTTTCAAAATGCTTTCCAAGGAAAGGCTGGTTATTAATTCCCCAAATGACAGATAAGAAAACTCAAGCAGAGAGAAGGAAAATGATTAGACTCAGGGTGCACAGGGGAGTTGGGTCACAGCTGAGAGAAAGCACTGAAGCCGCCTTCGCAGATCAGGTTCTGGTCCTCAGAGAATCATTCGGCTCCGTGGTAGCCTTCCTTCTCAACAGACTGCTCTGGGCTCAGGCAAAGCCTCTGCACTCACGTGTTGTTTTAAAGCCTTCCGGTCCCATTAGCTGACCTCCTGATTTAAACAGGTACACAGGTTGTCTTTACTGTTCCTTTTATTTTTTTTACATCCATTAGAAATCTGCTGCATATGCAAATAAAAAGAACCAAACAAAATGCAGAATTAAATAGACAGATGTATTTACTTCTCATGACAGTACAAAAAGGTATTTTAATGGATCCACGTAGATAAACTCATCTCAAAGATACATCGTCTCATGTTCCCTTGAGTAATTCAAATAATAGCTTGTGATTTATGTAAAGTAGGATCAAGCTTTCAAGCTTTTCTGTCAAACTTATCAGCTACTGTTATTCTTCTCTATTTATAGTGTACAATGATTTTGAAGTCCCTAAAATATCTGGGCCTTGTTTTTAAGCAGTCAACACACATTGACTAAGCACTTACTAATGTTATTAAAGAGGCAGCATAACCTTGCAATTAGGAGCAAGGACTTGAGGGTAAGCTCCACTCTCAATGAGCTAGGGGATGTGACCTTGGCAAGGTCCTTAACTTCTCTACCCAGCTTCCTCATCTGTAAAATGGGAATGAGAGGAATCATCTGCTTCTTAAGGCTGTTGAGAGGATGAATGAGCCAACACATGGAGAGGGCTTACAACAGTACCTGGTGCACAGGAAGCAACTGCATGCTTGTTGGTCCGCCACAGGGCTTTCACTGCATAGTAGACAAGTTCCACACAACGACCCCTGCCTGTGGGGAACAATACCATAATGAATAAGTAGGAAACAACGTATGCATTTGGCATAGTGTTTGGCTGAATGAGAACATAATAGAGAAAGTTAAGCAGAATGATAGTTTCAGAAGTCAAGGAAGACTTCCTGGAGGAAAAAATGAGGTTTTCCTCCAAATGGGAAAAAAATGCTCCCTTTATTTTCTTTGTCATTCATAGTGTCTCTTATATTATATATAAATTAGAGCAGTGTTTTTGTAAGGAAAGGATGAATTCAGAAATAATTAAACTTGTTTAACAATAGAAAAAAAAACACAAAGCAGTTAAGAGAGATAATCCAAAGTTAGCTCCTGGTATTTTAGAATAAGGATGATGGTAACTATTAAAGAAATAGAATCTGCTTACTTATTAACTGCACCTTAAAATAGCCTTGGTATTCTGCTTTATCAACTAAGGCCTTATTCATCCTATTGGATTCATACGTAAAGTCTCCTTTTCATTTATCAAGTATGTTTTTCCCCCTACAACCTTCTAAGCACTGTTGGAGTGCTGAAAATTGGAAATTAATAATACATTCCTTGTCTTCAAAGTGCTCTTAAACAAGTATATTTTAATTAGTATGTTAATTTGTCTAATCATAAATTCTTATCTAATCACTTTTTTAAATTAGAAAATTCAAAAAGTGAAAAGCAGATTAATAAAATAATCATAAATTCATTATATAAGGATAACCACTCTGGTATACTTCCTTCTAGTCTCTTCACAGGTCTAATAAATAAATGCATGTGCAAATAGTTATGACTATACCTCATGTGCAATTTTAAAATTGGCCTTTTTCATCTATATCATAAAGCATTCTTTTCAAGTCATTAAAACTTTCATTAAAGGCATCATTTTTATTGTTGCATAATATTCCATAAGATGGATGGTCCATGAAATAATCATTTCAATATTATCTAAAGATGAAAGTAAACCTATGACTAACTGAAAATGTTGTAAATAGCTGTTCATTCACAGAGATGGTGTTGGAGAAGAGGAATTCATCTTCTGAAAAACAGGCCACCTTTACAAAGCCAAAGGCTTTTGTAAAGCCAACGACCTGCAGAGCGTGGGCTGTGTTAAAATAAAGCAGCCCCTAGGGGCTGCCTGGACCTCTCACACGCCTCGTGGCCTCCTTCTGCTACATCCCATTCTACAACCCTTGTCCCCCAGGCTGGGAGCTTTACTAGTCAGGCAATGTTCCCATCTTCTGGACTCTTGGCAAGGAAAAGACCAGATACATGTGAGCTGCTGGGAAAAACAATCTAGAAACTTGAAGTTCTCCTAATAACCTCACAACTTTCTTTAATAGAAACTAGTTAAAAATGTAAGCAATGCACAATGTGTGACTCTGCTGGTTGTCCACAACACCCTAGCTTATGTAACTCAGGCATTCCCATTTGTTTGCTTTCAGACTCACTTCCTTTCAGGGCCATGAAATTAAGTGGTTATACAAAATCAGCTGTCAAACTTGGCACTGCAGTCACATTTCCATGCCTGAGAAGATAGACACTTTTCTAAAGAGTAGGAATATGAGGAACTTTCTTTACAACTAATAAAACTAACATGAGTTTATATTCAATAAAATTTCACACCAGCATAGTTTTTCACACCTTTCATAATAAAGCAAATGGCCATGCTGTCTTCATATGGCATTTCCAGTTCTAGACCAGAGTCATATGGTGATCTGAATTTCTTCACAGATGAAGAAAACAAATTTCATTGTGACATACTCACTGAATTTTAGTATAGTTATAAAAAATAAACTGGTGAGTTTTAGGGTTTTTTTTTCCCCATAAATATCCAGTGTCTGCCTATAGATAGGTATACTACAACTTGGAGAACCTAAAGCCTCCTGGAAGATGATTCATAGCCAAATATCTGTTTTACAATTTTCTTATTGGCTTCCATTGGGAAATCAAGTGTGGGTTGCTGAAGAAAATTATGAAGACATAATAAAGTTACAAATAAGAATTTTCTCTTATATTCAATTTAAACTGCCACAATAATGCTGAAAAATAAATCACCCCAAAACTCAGTGTTTTAAATAATAAGCATCTGTTTTGCTCATAAGTCTCCATGTCAGCGACTGTGATGGCTCAGCTGGGCTTGGCTGGACAGTTCTGGCCAGGATTCACCCAGCTGTTGCTGATGAGGATGGCATCCACCAGGACAACTGGGATGATTTGGCTTTCCTCCCCACATCTCCCCTTCCAGCAGGCTAGCCTGGGCATGTTCTCATGGCAATTTCAGAGGAACAAGAGGCAAGCAGGAACACACAAGGGCTTTTTCCAGCTCTCTTTGTGCTGTCTTTGCTAACTGACACTTCTTATCCAAAGCAAGTCAAAAGTCCAGCTCAGATCCAAGGGACAGGGCAACAGACTCCACCCCTTTAGTGAGAAAACCGCAAAGTCACATGACGAAAGTTGTAGCAAGAAGGAACAGTTGAGGAATTGGAAGCATTCTCATAGACAATCTATCACAACCTTATATTTTTAGATAACAACAATTATAAAATAAGATAATTAAAATTTTTGAGAGGTAATTGGGTTTTAATACTTTAAAGTATCACAGAAAATAAAAAGATGACCATAAATTAATAAAACAAATTAGATGTTGAAAAAAACCAAGAGACCTTCTTCAAAACTGTTCCTCAGTATCTTAACAGAAACAGAATGGTACTTCTTGATATCTTAGCCCCTTTTTTCTAGTGACTGATGGAAGAACCTTATGTTTAGAAAAGTTTATCTGAATAAAGTAAGAAATAAGATACAGAAAAAGACAGAACTAGTAATTTTAGCTTCATTAAAATTCTTAAAATAAATCATAGAGGTTCATTTTATCTCTGGGTACAAAATGAAAACTTTAGCCCTGACCAGGTGGCTCAGTTGGTTAGAGTCTCATCCCATACACCAAAAAGTTGTAGGTTCAATCCCTGGTCAGGGCAAATATGTAGGTTGTAGGTTCAGTGCCTGGTTGGGGCACGTATTGGAGGCAATAATTGATGTTTCTCTCTCACATCAATGTCTCTCTCTCTATCTCTCTCTCTTTCTCTCTCTCTCCCCTTCTCTCTCTCTTGTTCTCTCTCTAAACATCAATAAATATAGCCTCAGGTGAAAATTTTAAACTAAGAAAACTTTTCCAAGGACCCTCAGTCAGACAGAGTAGAAAGAGTTCAAATTTAGGACTAACTGGACTAACTATCCAGGGGATGTAATGCGCAGTATGGTGACTGCGGTAACAATACTGTATTCGAAAGTCATTTAGAAAGTAGACCATCACAAGAAAAAAATCTGTAATTAAATGTAGTGATTGATAAGTAAATTTATTGGGGTGATCATTTTGTAATATATGCATATATCAAATCCTAATATGCAATTAAAAAAGAAAGAAAACAAATATGAGACTAACAAAAGCAGATGTTGCTTCCATATTACATCAGAAACATATAACAAGTATTTGAAATCAAATAAATACTCTTCCTTTTGCCTAAAATATTTTCCCTCCCTCATCATCTAATTAATTCTTCCCTTCCTTGAATCTCTTCAGTCCAAGTTTCATTTATTTTGATAAACCATCTTGATCACCCCTGTTATACTTATCTCTGTAAGCCATGTACTTCTTCCAATAGTGATCACAGTTTCATATTTGTTTATGAAATATTTGATTCCACATCTCTTTCACTAGACTGTCAGATCCACGGCGGCAGAGATCTTTTCTGGTTTTGTTCAGTTCTATCTTTGGACCCAGTCTAGTTGCTGGCATATAATAGTTTTTAGTTTATATCCAATAAGTGAAGAAACAGGGCAAAAGTAGTGAGTGGGAGAGCCTGGTTATTGGAAAGATGTTATAGTCCTATAAATAAGAGAGCACATCCATGGCTGATGAGACCTAAAAGTTTCTTCAAAGTGAAGTTTTAGGTAACACATTTCCAAACGAAGGGGCAAAATCTAAAATACACATCGTAATGTTCTTATGTCACGGGTTCAATACATGAATATTTTTAACTCATAGTAACAACTGCATTTTATATTTTAGTAGTAAGAACCAAAGGAAGTCAATGTGAGAAATTTATCAAATAAATGCTGTTCCTCCCATAGGATAAGCCCCCTTTTTTCACAGCATTTTCAATAGAAAAGGAGGATGAAAAAGAATATGTATTTTATACATGACTCAGTCTACTGATGTAAAATTGAAGACTTCACTGGGACACACAGCAAGTGTCTAGTATGTTCTGGAGGCAGTTTGGAATTGCATGCATTCTCTCTTCGCCATGTACTTGCTCATGCTACAGTATTTTCTGTGATGAACAGTGGCTTGCCAGGGAATATTTTTTTTCTCTGGTTGCAAGCCAAAAAGTTGGAGGGATTTCTTTTACTTATCCTGAAAGGTTGTACCTAAGATTGAGGTATTTTACTTAAATTGATAATGGAATTGGAAATTGCTTCAAGGACACTTTAGTGCTAGCCTGTCATGGTTACACGTGGAATGAGACATGTCCTCCACAGCCTCACACCCAGGTAAATACCTCGTGTGTAGGGACATGTACATCTCACACACGGGCTGCATTCAGTCCAGTGGGTTGATTGGATATCACCTCCTTTAAAATTCTCAGAATATCAGAGTTTTTGATACTAGATTAAATGCTACCATTTTCAGTACAAAACATTCAAATGAAAAAAAAAAAAGGCCTTTTCATGGTGGACCCAGAAATATCATGATAAAATTTTAAAACCCAACTTCATCAGTACAGTCAACACAAAAGCAGGACTGAGTTGAGGCATAAGGGTAGTCACATAATTTACTTCAATTCATTTTAGTTGCAACACTGTGGCTCTAAATAACTAATTTACTGAATCACTTCTTTTCATTAAGGTATGTTTGCATTCACCCATGCATAATTTATATAAGAAAAAATACATCAAGATAGGCTTTTTTTGTTCATGTGTACTTGGGATTATCCAATAAATATATAGTTATGAAGATGGCATAGTACTTAATATCTGGTAAATAATGAAGTGATAATTCAGTGTAAGCTTAGAAAATAAGTGAAAATAAGAGATAAAGAGAAGGAAAAGGAGGGGGAAGAGGAAAGAAGGAAATTAAAAGAAGAGAAAGGAAGGGGAAGAGAAAGCAGGAAAAAAAGAAAAATCTGTATGTATGATGTTAATCCATTCCCCACAATGAAAACATCTTTCTCAGAAAAAAAAATATCTTACTGGTATTACACTCTGTTGTTGAACTCCATTGGAACATATCCTTTTCCCCAAATATTAAATATTGATATAAATATTATATTTTGATAACATATTTCCACAACCCTCTTCTACTTTAATGTACTCAACTATTCTGAATCACACAGACCTGTGATAGGTCTTGAAATTACAAGTTACAAATATTTGGTTTATTAGCTCAAGAAATTGAGATTAGAGAAGATACCTGTGTGAATAAACTATTATATTAAAAGACTAACAATGTAGAACAAATAAGATCTTATTTTGGCACAAGAGAAGAAATTACAAAGTCTCTTGGGAAGAAGAATGGAGAGAAAACAGATGTGAATAATTCACAAAAGAGATGATGGTTGATCTAGGTCCTAAAGAATCCTTAGAGATTCAAAAGACTGATGACAGAGGGAAAGCATTAGGAGAAAGGCCTGGAGGTTGAGGAGGTAATCGTAAAAGCATGACAACCTGAAGAAGCAAGGTGCACTGAGGGCCCTATGATGGAAGCAGAGTTGGAACTTAAGAGAAAAAGAAAGATGAGTTGGGTGAGTCGACAAAGACCAAATCATAGACGGCCTTGGAAGACATGCATGGATGATAATGATTTATTTTGTAGCCAGTGGATTTGAAGCATGGGAAGTAAAATGATATGGCTTTCATTTTTTTTAAACTTAACTACCAACAATGTGGAAGACAGACTTGGAGAAACCTCAGGGAAAAAAGATCAATGAGCAAAATCTTAAAATAGTCCAGAAGAGAGATAATAAAGACCTGAAATAGTGCAGTAGTCTGAAATTGGAGACGGGTTGACAGATTGAGAGATGTTAAGTAAGTAGAACCTATAACATCCAGTGACCAGATGGGTATGAGAGATTAGGTATTGGCAGAAAAAGAGACAGTTGTAATTATGTCCAGATTTTTGGTATATACATAAGAGCAAAAGCAAGTCTAGAGAGAAAGATAATAATTTTGTTTTTAAATGTGTTGAATTTTCCTGAGGAATATCTTCCTAATTATAACAAGAAGCTCTCCCTCCTGTGCCCCTCCCCCCTCAGAAAAAGGTAGAGAGCTAAGGAAAGGAGCCTGGAACAGAGATATTGATTGCGGTCACCAGCATCCAGGTAGCACTGGATGTAGTGAGCATTGAAAAGTAGCCTGGGGGTGCATGGAATTGCAAGGAGAGGCCAAGTGTAAACTAAGGAAATACCAACATCTAATGGGTAAATAAAAGAAGAGAGGATTGGAATGTGAGAAAGAGCAACTGAGATGCAAAGGGGAACCAGAAGTTGGTACAGGAAAGATTTTTATGGAAAAGGTTGCAGTCACTAATGAAGCCACAAAATTCACATGGTTGGCTTTATGGGATACAGACATTGTTATGTTGTTTGTTTTGAATTATCATTTACAAACAGAATTTGGAGACTGCTTTAAAACCTAAGTTTTGTCCATTATACTAACTATTCCCATTTGGTTAAATTGAATTAAACACTCTGAGGGATAGAACAGATTCTTAGTTACGTTTCTATGCCTAGCAGCACCTACCACAGAACACAACACATAGAAAATGATGTTTGAGCTCTGGCCAGGTGGCTCAGTTGTTTGGAGCATCAACCCATACACCAAAAAGGTTGTGGTTTCTGTTCCTGGTCAGGGCATACAAGTAGGTTGTGGTTCAGGCCCAGGTTGGGGCTTCCTGGTGTTTCTCTCTCACATCGATATTTCTCTCTCCATCTCTTTCTATTGCTTCCTCCCTCCCTTCCTCTCTCTCTAAAATCTATAAGCATATCCTTGGGTGAGGATTTTTTAAATGATGTTTATAAATAATAGATTCTCAGGTTTTAGTGAACTTGCATCTTCATTCTGATAATGAATGTGTTTTTGAATTATATAAAATCTTAATATGTAAATGATTCTGTGTCTGTGTGTACGTGAAGAGAGATGAAGAAAGAGAGGAGAGAATTTCTAGGTTTGAAGATTTTAATTCTCATTCATTCTGTGTGAATCACATTCTGTCATATCAAGCAGAAAACAAGTATTCTGACAGGTCTGGGCAAGTTGAATTTGCTTGGCTTCCCCTCTTCTAATAACTTGCTTTAGTTGATCTATATTTTTGCCATTTGAAATCTACTTCCATTCTCTATCAGTTTTAGCTGCATTTCTAGTCTCCAATTGGCAGAATGAAAGGGATTCTAAACTTGGCATTTATGCATTTTTTATTCACTTACAATAATAAAAAAGAGGTAATTTCTCTTACAGTTTGTGTCATGTGAAAATAAAAAACCAATTGCATTGGTCACCAATCTTGCTAAGTTAGGCAGAGGTGCATTTCAGTGTTACTAAATGGAACCAAGATGCTATTTGTTCAAGTCTATATCCCTCAACCTGTAGCAAGTTAAGACTTATTAATATTATGGAGACCTTAGGCCAAGTTAATATCATAGAAAAGTTAAACCACAGGGTGGTCTATTCTAGGTCTCTCCATTGCTCCAAAATGAAACACAAGAACCAATTACAAAACATTATCTCCCTCCTCGCATTCTCAATAAAGTCTATCATATGCCAAGTTGAAATGTACCCATTATCAGAGTCATTGTGTGGATCAAGGGAAATGAAGCATGCTACATGCTTACAAATTGTAATGCACTATAAAATGTCATTTAAGGCTTGCTTGCCCAACTCCCTCATACCTCCCAATACAGCTCAGTATAGAACAAGAGCATGGAATTAAGAGAGGACAGACCCCAGGAACTAAACCTACAAGTGGACTGAAGCAAACTAAGGGGACAAAGAAGAAGGCCCTCAGAAGACCAAAGGGTATGACCATCTCTAGGTGGCAACTTAGACAAGCAGTTACTGATAAGGTATGAGTCCCACAATGCACTGCCCCTGGGCTACAAGAAGGGGGGCAAGCTGACTTCTGAGGAGAGATTTTAAACAAAAAATGATCAAAGAAAATGGAGGGGGAGGGGGACAGGTCATCAAGGAGCATATTTGAAGGGCACATGGACAAAGCCAAAGAGGGGTAGGATTGATGGGGGGAGGTGGGGATGGAAGGGGCAGTGGGGATGAAAGGGGCAGTGGGGAGTGATGGTAGGAAATGGAGACAACTGTACTTGAACAACATTAAAACAATTAAAATTACATTATATTAATTTTTTAAAAAAAGAAAATTCAGAAGAAATATGATGAAAGGAAAGAGAATGCCAGAATCAGCAGTCTTCTAGAAGAACAGTTCCAGCAGGCCAGCCTCTTGTCTGCCTCACTCAGAGACCAGGCTGAGGTGGCCTAGCTAATGGTTATGGGCGGGGAGAGGCAAGGAGCTGGCTTCTACCTGAGGAAATCAAGGCCTGGCAAGGCAAATAAATCCTCTTCCCTCCTATCTTAGCTCACATAACAAAGGTGTTTATTCGGACGGGGGTGGGGGGAACTTAAGTATGGAGAGTGGTTTCTGACAGGCATGGCCCTGTGGAGACAGACTTATGGACATCTTAGAGTAAGTTCTAGGTGCTCCTTGAAAGCAATATCTTTAAATCTCTATTAAACATCTATTTAGAGGGCTGAAAGACACTAATTTTCTATTAACAAAAATATTTAATTTTCAGAATAAAGAAATCATTAGATGTGCCTAATGTGCAGTAACATTCCTAACATTAGGAATTGCCTTAGACTGTAATTTTATGCAACACCAGATATTTGAAAGACAAATATAGGCTTAAAACAAATAGTAAAGAAATCAGCTATTCATGACAAATTTTAGCAAGTCTAGCATTGGTTGGTTGCAGAATTTCACTTGATACCAGGTGCCAGTTGAAAGGCTGACCTCAGCACAGGTAGAGTTACCATTTGTGACTTCTACTTGCACATTCAAAATTTGATCTAGTCAGGTCTAAACAGATGAAAAGCTTTAAAATCTTTTCATTAAAGACTGTTCTGATTATGCTTTACTTGTTATGTAAAAGTCACATGTGATCATTTCAGTTTACTGGCATCATATTTCTGATTAATTCAGTGAAGCTTAGCTCACATTAATCACTGAGCCATCCAATGTCCCATCAGGCCTGTACTGATTCAACCTAGCCATCAAATGGGCAGAGATGGGAAATCAAGATCTCAGAGTAAGAGCTCCCAGAAATGCACATGAGTGGCCTCTGGTGTTGAAGAAAACTGTTACCAGATGTGGTCAATACACCCTAATTGACTTTCACCAATGAGTCATGCCCTTGTATAATTCTCTCCCCCTGAATCCTGGCAGAACCTATGCCTTGCTTCTAACAACAAAATGTGGCAAAGTTGACAAAATATTATTCCCATGATTATGTTGCATTATATAAGACTGTCTAAATAGATTGGAGCAGGAGACTCCCACTTCACTGGCTTTGAAGTCAGCTGTCATGCTGAGAGAGTGTCTAGAGAGGGCCATGTGACAAAGAACTGGCAATGACCTGTAGGAGCTGAGAGTAGCTCCCAGCCAAGACAGCCAATGAGAAAACTGTGACCTCAGCCCAACAGCTGCAAGGAGATGAATTCTGCCAGCAACTGGGTAGAGCTGAGACATAGATCTTTCCCCAGTTCAGCTTCTGATGAGGGCACAGGGCTGACCAGTACCTAGACTGCAACCTGGTAAGACACTGAAACAAAAAGCACAGCTAAGCTGTGCTTAGACTTCTGACCTACTAAAAGTCTGAGATGATAATAAATGTGTATCATTTTAAGCTGTTAGGTTTGCAGTAATTCGTTATACAGCCTAGAGAACAAATGCACTAGGAGCAACATTCAGCTCCTTGTCAACATTTCATTCATAGGAGTACAGAACATTCCAGAGCCAAGAAGGCTCACGACCTAGACATTGACACTGAATAATTGGCAGGACATTGAAACACAAATTTAGGCAAAGTTGTGTGTGTGTGTGCGCGCACGCATGTGAGGGGGTCTGTGCTTGGGGGTAAGACAGACATTAGGTGATAAGAACTCAGCACAAGGTGAGAGCTGGCAAACAACCAGAGTGGAGGGCTTAGAGCTTGGGGTTGGCTGGGTCTGTAAACGGGGTGTCTAACTATGGGGGAATTAGCACAGTCAAGGCTGAAAATTGAGAAGGGTGTTGTCACACCTTTTTTGAGGTGGAGCAAGAAGAGAATCTCCTATTCAGAATAACTCTGAGTGGCTGAAAACTTACCAGCAGCCATACATTCCTATTGTAAAGCATTACCTTTCATAGTCCTTAATTACAACATCATGGAAGAACATAATTATTGGATTAGGAACCTTAATGAAAATTCTGGTCAGCTGGTGATGAAGGAATCTCCTATGAAGAAGAAGAGATAGCAAACACAAAATTTATTACATAAATTTATTTATTTTTAATTCATTTATTTTATTTTATTATTTCATTATTTATTCAAATAAGTTTTCAATTTCTTGTTGTTCTTCTCCTTCTGGCACCCCTATAATTCGGATATTGGAACATTTCAGGTTGTCCCAGAGGTTTGTAAGACTCTTCACTTTTTTGAGTTCTTCTTTCTTCATTCTCTTCCGGTTGGATATTTATTTCTTCCTTTTGTTCCAAATTCTTGATTTGAGTCCTGGTTTCCTTTCTGTCACTGCTGGTTTTCTAATATTTTGCTTTATTTCATTTTGGGTAACTTTCATTTGTTCTTTCATTTTCGACCAAGCTCAATCAGTTCTGTGAGCATTTTGATTGCCAAGGCTTTAAATTCTCCATCAGATAGGTTGACTATATCCTCTTCGCTTAGCTCTCTTTCTGAAGTTTTGCTCCTCTCTTGTTTTGGCTCTATTTCTTTGCCCTGGGGATAAGTTGTCAGGGGGCGGAGCCTTAGGTATTCACCTGGGCTAGGCAACCCTCCTTACTATGCTGGGGCCCTGCCTGTGGCGGAGGAGCCAGAGAGAGAACAGTGCAGCTCCCCTGCTAGTCTCTAGCACACTTTCCAGCGGACTCCTGTGAGAGACTGGGAGAAACTCCCACCGAGGCAACTGCCAGAGTCCACAGCCACCTCTGAGTCTCAGTTTCTCCTTATGTCATCCCCTCCTGCACAGCCTGCCTACTCTCCACAGCCAGTCCACCCACCCGCAGGCTCACTGTCTCACCGAGGTTTCTCTCCATCTGCCATCTTACTGATCTGGTTGTTCTGTTTAAGTGTTTCTTTAATTCCTTGATTGTCTGAGTTCCATGCAGTTTGATTTTTCTGGCACTTCTGGTTGTTTATTGATTTTAGATTGGTTGTTATCCTCCTTTTGGTTGTGCAAGGAAAAGAATGGTTTCTACCTATGCCTGCATCTTGGCCCTAACTTATTTAATTTTATTTTTTATTGTTATTCAAGTACAGGTGTCTCCTGCCCCACCCCAGCCATCCCCACCTTCCACCCTTGGTCCTGCCCCACTTTAGTTTTGTCCATGTGTCCTTTATACATGTTCCTTGACATAAATTTAATAGTGACCTTCTTTTCCCCAAAATAAGCATGATTTTTATACTAAGAATTGGGTTAAAACCCTTCTGTCTTTAATAATTTTTCAATTTAGACAAATTACTGAACTTTTCTAAGCTCAGTCTACTCACTTGGAAAATAAATTTAGTGGTAACTACTTCTGATTGTCACAGGACCAATGAGATGACAAAATAAGTAATGCCATGATTTAATTGTCTTCACCATAGTACAAACCATAAACTGAAGTTCAATAGCACAGAGACTAAACCTTTGTTTTGGAATCAGACTGGGAGAAGTTGAATCTTGGCTCAGTAGTTTATCTCTGTGACCTTTTGCTAGTTACTTAACCCTCTGAGTATTTCCTCATCTAAAAGGCATGAAAATAAATAACACCTACTTCACTGTGTTAGGTAAATATTAAATGAGACAATATATGTAAAATGCTTTAATTTTTCCTTAAATAGTAGGTTGGTGTATTGTCTGATTAAGATTGCTCAGCTTTGGAGCTAGATAGCATTTTCTGATTGTATGTAACAACTTCCCATGTGCCCTTTCATCCTTGTTTCTAATGCTCTTGATACTTTTAATTAGAATGATTAATGACCTATAGAATCCTTATTTATACAATACAGTTCTCTACAACTAGAATTTCCAGACAGAGCTCTTTGATGTGTTTGTTATGTTGAATTGAACACAAATTTGCAGCATGAGGAAAAATTTACGGGGCGCAGACCATGGGTTTCTCCATGTAATGCTGCTTGGCCTCAATGATATCTTCACAACCAATGTGTGTACTTTTCAGTGGATGAGATGAGACCTTTTCAGTGGATGAGATGAGACCTTTTAGACTAATAGCAGGGGTTGATTTAGTGCAGAATGTTAGCTTGGGCATCAGCCTAAATCAAATCAGCACTGAATACAATGGGTACTACTGCCTGCTTGGAATTATGCTGCAAACCTCCCCAGCTCCATTTGCATTCTTCTGTATCACTGCACACAAAGCACATTATAAGGACACAATATTTATACTCTAAGTTGTCTATGTCATAAAAGTGATATATGTAAGATCAATGTAACTATAATTTAGCAATATAGGATGGGTTTGGAAAATTTTTCATGGATGTAAATGTGAATTTAATAGTCAAAGATAGGATTACATTTAAATTGCCTTTGAAGGCCCTAGAAGACTTGTAGAAAACAAGCTAATATTTGACCAGCTGGAGTCAGAGACACAATGCTTAAGGGTTATTAAAAGTGATACTTTTAAATTCTGGTCTCTATGATTAGTATAACTAATGTTTCACATACAAGGTCTATCTGGAAAAACATCCAAGCATTGTTAATATAACAAGAACAGTTTGCATTACAGCTATGTAACATGGCAGCCAAGGAGAGTGGACTGGAATGCACATGTGAACAATGACGACTTCACTGTACCAGTCTGGGTATGATAAACACCACTGAGTGAGCATGTGTACTGTGTGGCCATCCCATTCAAAATGACTAAGCGAGTAGAGCAATGAATATGCATCAAATTTTGCGTTCGGCTTGAACATTCTTCTGCAGAAATTATTGAGATGATTCAGAAGGCTGCAGCTATGAGCAACTGGGGATTGGCAGCTTCATCAGGGCAACATACCCACTCATGCTTTATGTCTCATGCAGAGTTTTTTGATGAAACATCAAATCACCCAGGCGACTCAGCCCTCCTACAGTGGTGCGTGGGTCACCGGCCAGCAGTGATCACAGAATGCTGCAGATGGAAAAGTGAGAAAAAAACATGCACAGAGACAGACTAGTTTCTGTGGAGAAGTAGGGATGGAATGGCCACCACCTCTAGTGGGGAGCGCGCCAATTTACGTCCAAACCTGCTTTTATTGGGCTCGTTTTGCATAATAATTCAGGTAAAGCACATTACTCATTATGAGGGAGTAAGGAACAATAGATAACAAGGAACTCTGCGTGTCTATTTTGAGTCAGAGTCAAAGAGCTGTAAGACTTTTAAGGAACAAACTAACCTCCTCCTTGGACCCTTCTCATTCAACTGAGAGCATTCTAAACAAAGGTTTCACAGTAATTTACATGTTCTTTCTTAGGCCTGATCACCTGGGGAATCCGCTCTTTTCAGTACAGGGCTGCACCACCCTGTCATTGTTTCAGGCTTAGGTGGAGCAAGGGAACTAAGGCAACCAAGAGATAAGGAGATTTTCTCCCAGACAATGAGGACTCAGGCTATGTCAAAGCTGAGGAGCGAGGGTCCATCATCCCCTTTTGCTCTAGCCCCCAAAGTCCTTCTTTTGGGGGCCTCCCATGTGATCGTGCCTGTCTTAGATTGTTCCCCCCTTGGGGAATCTTACCCGTCTTTGGCTAACCCACCAAGCTTTGGGGTTCAGTTATGAATGAAGCAGCAGAAGCAGCACTCCTGCCAGGGAGATAAGCTTTTGTCTCCTTGCTGGCTTACGGTTCCAAGGGCGTTCCCTTAGCCTTAGCCTAGGTGGGGGGTTACAGCTTCTGATACCAGGCAGGGCGGTTCCCAACACTACAGCCCAGATTTGGCATCCTGCAACTTTTGGCTTTTCCCAAAACTAAAACTACCTTTGAAAGGGAAGAGATTTCATACTGTCATTGAGATTCAGGAAAATACAAGGCAGCTGATGGCAATTGGGAGAACTGTGTGAGGTCCCCAGGTGCCTACTTTGAAGCAAACTGAGGTATCATTGTCCTATGTACAATGTTTTATATGTTGTATCTTCTTCAGTAAATGTCTCTATTTTTCATAGTATGCGGCTGGATACTTTATGGACAGACCTTGTCATATAGTGCGTTGTCTATTGTACTTTAATGGGTCTACCTGAAAGACCAGTCTACAATTTCTTCAATGACACTTTCTTGGATCTCATAGATTCTGATGTTAAAATTATCAAGTAGACAGTTTTCTATGAGATTCAGAAATGCCTGGACACTAATAGCCCATGGTGCAGTGTAATTGTAAACACTTTGATCATCATTTACTATGGCCTAGATACCATTGTAAGCCCTTGTAGATAATAACTCAATCTTCACAAAATCATCCTATGAGGTAGCTATTATTATTGCTGCTGTTGTTGTGATTACTATATCATCTCCATTTTACATTTGAGGAAACTGGAGCAAAGAGATATTAAATAACTGGCCCAAGGTCATATAGTTAATTAGCAGCAAAGTCAATATCAAACCAAGTTGCATGGCTACAGATTTATGATCTTAACTATTAGGCTATACTCTACCCTCAATACAGAAATATTATCAGACTGGGGGTTAAAGGAAATAAGTTTGAATCTCAACTTCATCACTAACTAGCTATGTGAAAAATTTATAATTTTACTATTTCCTCATTCTAGTTTACAAATAATAATACCCTTATCATGAGGTTGAAAAAGTAACATAAAATCTCTTTGCACAGTGGCTAACTCATAATAGGTATTCAATGAATATTATTTTTACCTAACTTTGATTCCTTTAGATTGTTCCTTAGTATTCCAGTTAACCTACAAAAAAATCATAGGCATCTGTGATGCTTTTAGTAAAAACCCCATTAATACCTGAGCATAATTTAGTTTAAACAATTAACTCTAGCCAAGAACACATTGTTGGGAGGAACTGAAAGCAAACACGAGTCTATTTGGGTGGATCTTGTGCACAGAGTCAGCTCACGGGCACTGGGCGCTGCTGAACAGGGCAGGCCTAGGCTGGAGGCTGTGGAGCTGCTTGGGCAGCCAGACGACCCTGTTAGCTAAAGGGTGGGTGACAAGAGAGAAGGGAAGCCAAAGAGAGCACGTAAAGGCCTGACCCCATTTCACGTGGGGGCAGGAGCTTCTTTAACATCTACAATTTATGTCATAGATCACTGTCATGTTTGAGTTGGCAGTGTTCAGCTAATATCGTGCCAGCCGTGGGGTTGCCACCAAAGACTTCTCCTGTGTCCTCCCAAAGACATTCATGGTGATAATGCATTTGAACTATTTGAACACTTTTCCCAGTTTTCCATACTGGCACGTAAAGGAAATGTCAGAGAGCAATGTTCAGACACTGGCACTTCCCTCTGGGCTCTGTGTGGGCTCAACAGCTCAGCCAAGGAGCAAAGCGCCACATCACCTCTCTTGACACTGAGCGTGGGGAATGCTACAGTGGAGAGACAGCTCTTCAGGCAGACAGGGCACAGATTCAGCCCACTGTCTTTCTTGGAGGACATGTTGAGCATTTCCGCACAGTGATGAACAGAGGTGTAATCAAGACACCTGAGGCCATAAATTTTCCTGCAATATCCATTGAAAAGTGACGGAGCAAAGGACATGGTCTTAGCTGTTACACACTCAGCCTCATGGCAACTGCTACATTTACACCACCATTCCACATCAGAAAAGCAAAATCTTTTAGACATCCTTCAGTACTCTGACAGGGCCAGAATGGGTCACAGGATCCCCTGGCCCCTCTACCAGGAAGGCTTAGAGAGTATCTTTTCTCATAACCAAAGCCAAATAAATGAGAGAGATAGAGTTGGAAATGAACATTGTGCTAGCTAACTCACATAATCTGCCAGGCAGGTATGATTCTCATCCCCATGACATAACTAAGGACACTGAGTCCTGGACAGTTTAAACAAGTTGCACAAGATTTCACAGCTTATGGGTGATGAGGCAGGATTTGCACTACATGGCACATTCTGTCCAGACTCTGTGTACTTAGCACTATACTCTGCAGCATCTCCATATCAGCTTTTTCAGTAATTCTCTTTGAGAATACCCTCTAACTTTCTCTGATGACGCTAATCATCATTTACAATTATGTATTCATTCTGAGTAATCATTTGTTTAATATCTGCCTGCCCAATTAGATAGTACTGTCTATGAGAGCTGAGACATTATTTGTTTTATTTATCCCTGCATATGCAGCGATGTGCATTTTTTCTCACATATAGCTGGTCAATTAATAAATTAATGGTTAAAATAACATGCAATTTGAGGCTAACCCTATGTTAATCAAGGGCTTGAGGAGATCAGAGCAGAAGAGCATCCACACACTGAATAGAGTGCAGGGAAGACTGCAAGACTATTGTTAGGCTGGGCCTAGAGGAATGGATTTGGATTTGAGCAACTGGAAGTGAGATAAGGAAGCCCAAGATGAAAAGAGACAAACATGTTGTAAAACAGAAAATTGATTAAATTAGAGAACAATTTACGGAGAACCTTAAAAAAAGTCAGAGATTCCAATATTAATAAAGAGATAAAGGTTTTTGTGAATGTAAATGAAATCTTACCAGTGATTGCTCTGGTACTTTTATGTAGATTTGATTGGAGGCCTTTAGAAGCTGTTTCAGTAGCTTAAACATAGAGAACAGGAGAGAAGCCCAGATCAGACCACAGCGCTGGGAAAGGGGAGTGAAGTAGAGAAGCACTCGTGCCAAGGCAGACACTAGTAGAACTCGAGTCTATGAAGAACGGTGTAGAGAAATAAATTTAAAGCAACTCCATGTCTTTTATTTGGTTCAGTGGGAGTGTTACAGAACAGAACAAGGGGGGCCTGGAACGATATACTATTATTGAAAGAAGGCCCCAGGTCCGTTATGTCCGCCGCCAGAGGAAAGACATCTCTCAATGCCACAGATTCGTGAAAAGGAAAGGAAATGTTTATTTAATGCTATACAAACTTAAAGTAGTGACCTAATGTCTTTATCAAAAAATCCTAAAGTCCCTAAAAACACCCACAAACACAGTCACAGTCCTTCCTTTCTTCCCCCTTTGCCCAGTCCAGAGTACCGTAACTCAGGAAAGGAAAACGAAGTCCATGGCTCAGACAGTCCTCTGGTTCTTCCCAGTTAATCCTCCATCCGACTGGGAGACCTCCCTGGGTTCCCGGCACCCTCCGCTGAGTAGCCGGGATCTCTGCTAAAACCAGGTGGTGGTTCCCCCTTCTAAAGCTGCGGGGGTCCCCACTCTGCCCAGGCTTCATGGTTCTCTCTCTCGGGGCTGCGGGAAGGGGAGAGTCCCCACTCTGCCAAAGCCGCGTGGTTCTCCCCTCCTAAAGCAGCACGGTTCTCTCTGGGATGCAGGAGTCTCCACTCCGTCAAAGCCGCGTGGTTCTCTCTCCTATGGCCGCCAAGTCTGGGTTTTAAATCCCCGCGGCCAATCTTCCTCTGCAGCCTCATTTCCGACTCCTCCCACACTCGGCTTCACTTGCCAGAATTCATATCCTTCCAGGTTTACTGGGCTGCCATCTTGAGTCTGGGCAGGTGTGGCCCCATGTCCTGGAGCCAATCTTCTCTGAGCTCCCACGCAGGCGCAGGCGCTGTAGCTTGGGGGGGGATCTGCCCCAGTCACGTGTTGGTGGGGAAGTTACTTCCATTCCCCTGGCTCAGAGATGATCACAGTTATTTAACATATCTAAGCGACCCGCCAAAGTCTATAGATATGTTAAATGACCATGCCAGAGGGTAGCTGCAAGGCTGTTGCTATGCAAAACAGATCTCAATGGCCTTGCTCCATTTGTCCCTTCCCCCAACCCACACCCTGGGTGAGGGGATGGAGACATCTTAAAATCTCCTGGACACCTTAAGTTCTGGACCCCATTTCAAATGCCCATTTGGGGTCCCCCCTCTTGGCTGCACCCTGTAACAGGAGCACTGGGGAACAAGTTAGAAATGCAGAGAATGACCTGCTTAAGGAAGAAAGGTTATGAACCCAAGTTCAAGTTTAAGGAAACTGGAAGATATCCAGCTAAAAATGTACATGGGGAGTTGAAAATAGATAAGTAGATAATTGAGCATTGTTTTTTTTTTTTTTTTAATGGTGAAGGCTGCATATATAGACTTGGAAGTGAATGTAGATAATACACTAAGAAGGAAACAAATTCATAGTCTTGGGCCATGTGATTAATTCAGGTGGAGATGATCAAAAGACTCTATGATTTCTAATTTCTGTATTCCTCTCCCTCAGTCACCAGCAATGTCAACCTGAGTCTCTGAATGACCTGTGAAACGGAACTCCCTCCCTCCTCCAAATTAAGTCACATAGAACATATAGTGCAAAAAAGAAACACACCTCTATTGTGCTAAGTCACTGGGGAGTCATATTTAATTTTTTAATTGTAGCAACTTAGCCTATCCTAACATAATCAGAAACCCATAGTCTGGACTAAGGCGGTAGATCAATAAGAGGTGAAATTTGAGATGCAAAGCATATAAACTAGTAAAAAGCAATGAAGTTGCCATTATGGTAAAGTTAGGTTAACGTTCTCCTATAAACAACAGATGACAATGAACTCAGATCTTTGATTTACCTTTAGTATGTCTCATCAACATTGATAAGGCATCTTTTTTAGGAAGAAAAGTCAAATAAAAAGTTAATTATTGATTACTAACATTAGATGTTTATAAACAAAAATATGAAATACTTCACATGAATGTAAATGCAAACATGCACAAATAATTTAAATATTAATTTAATATTGACCTTAAAAGATGATTATTTCTTTTAATAACTGCTTAAATCAGTTTGTCTTTTTGCCTTTATTTTATTTTTAGCATGTACTGTTAGCATTATGTCTTATCAGTGATTAGTAAACATTTGTTGAATGAATGTATGAGTAAATGCATATATGAAAGAATGAACATAAGATGGTAAAGGCTAACATAATTAATTAGTTAAAAAACCATTCCAGGATTTATGTATATATTTCATTTATCCAGGGAACAAAGATCTAGAATATCTGTTTTCTATTTTAAGTTTAGCAAGAAAAATACACAAAAAGATATTAACTGAAGTTACTTTCTTAATTTAGGATATCAAGGTGATGTTGTAATTTATGCAATTCTCTAACAACTTAAATGAGTTTTGACCCATCTACGTGTGTTAAGAAAAAATAGAATTTAATTTAACTCAATAATACTACAAGGGAAAAGGGTTAGATAAATGAAGGGTAGTGAATCTGTAGATATTTATATAATTATATTGAATGACTTTTGACATTTAGTACATATTTTAATAAAAGCAACATAAAATTATTATAGAAGTATGTTTTCACAAAGGATCAGCATAAAGTAAGAGAGAAATCATTCATCTGAATATCAGGAAGGATTTGCTGACAGTAGAAGCTAGGTTGAGAAAGGGTATAATTGGTGGAGATACAATATTAGACTGGACAAAGAATTAAAACGTTCATCACTGAAAATCATCGTTCACCTACAAGGATGTAGAATAACCAACACAATGAGCAGCAGTGACATACACTGCTTGGGTACTAAGTGAGACAGACTCACAAAGGCAAGGACAAATACCTCCAATTATATTGCTCAGGTGGTGTAAGACCCAGAATTGACACACCATTAACCTAAAAAACAAAACACGTATTATTGGGTTTGTGTCTCTTCCGTACTTCTCACCTGCATTTCTTACTAGCATATAAAAATCAGATTTCCAAGAAGGAATCAAAGCAGTAAATAAATTAACCTATTAGGATGGAATGTAATCTGTGAATTACAGAATATAACATGTAATGAGATCCTCTGGTAATTTTTGTGGGAAATAGATAAAATCAGTTATCCATTCTGATGAGCTGCCCCTCCCCTTGATTAACTATTTTTATCAATTCTACAAATATTTCTTAAGTGCTTACTATATTCTAGGTGCTGTGCTAGAAACCAGATGGTCACTGTTCTCTTGGTGCATATAATCTAGTAGTTGATGGGAGAGGCATAAAATGATCTACTGCTAAATTATACTCTTCTATCAACTTTCCATCATCCACATTAAAGTGAGACAACTTTAGGTGTGAACAATGCTTTATTTATCTCGACATTCTCAGAAACTAGAAGAATGCATGCCACATAATAGAAATACAAATGCAAAAACTGAGATAACTAAGTCAGTGAAAGGAATATACTTAAGTGTGGAAAGGGAAGAATATGGATGATAAAGTTAAATGGTTTTGGTTAAAAGGGTATGTGTTCAAGTTAACAGAGTACTACCATTTTCATCAGTTAAAATTAGACCTTGAGAAATCAAAACTTCAGAAAAATGATCTGTTTGCATCAAAAGTTAACATATAGGGTCTTAGAAAAATAGTCTCTTTTCATCAAAGACCTAACATGTACTTACACTTCAAGCTGAGTTTCAGGAAACCAATACTTCATTCCCAGTTTCACTCTGAAATTATCTTACATGGAGGAATTATGAAACATTTGTATGCCTATTTTTTCCACTTGTAAACTGTAATAATCCTTCCTAGTGATGGGTGTACACAATTCATTGAAACATGCATAGCCCTTCAGTTGAAAAACACTAATTTCTACAGGAGCCCAAATGGTATGTGCATATCCCACTGAGGAGTGTGATGCAGATATTAATGTTGGGTAGACTCAGGAGGGAGATAGAGTGATTCTTGTAAAGAAACAGAATGAAACTTCCTCCCCAACAACATGGGAATATTGGTCTTATATAAACCTGTGGCTCCATGATCTAAGAAAATTGGAGTCCTCAACCATTTCCTAGACTCAGTCTCCTACCTCAGAAAACATGGGACCTTGGCCAAGCCACCCGATGCAGCCACAAAGAGGCTGTTTGTTTCAAGTCCACTGAACTATAATCATGAACTCACCATAAAATTTGCTCAACTTTGACTTAAAACACTTATTTGATATTTCTAAAATTACTCTGTAATTTGTATTTACTACATTTCTAATGGCATCTTCTTATGTATTGAACATGCAATGATAATTTGGAACTACACCCTTTTCCTCCACAAGAATCCAAAAGCTACTCTTACCACAGAGAAATAAACAGCCTTTTGGAAATTAAAGAAGAAAGCCATAAAAGGTCATTTGATCTAGTCCACTACACTAAGCAGGTAATTAACTCATCCAAAACAAAATATTTTCTGGCAGGATCTAGTTGATATCAACTATGTTGATATATTGGTGAAAATTATAGTAGCCTACATTTATTGAGTGCCTACTTTGAGCCAAGGCCCATGCACTTTTCATATAATCTCACTTAATCCTCAAAGCAATCATATAAGGCCTGGCTAGGTAGCTCAGTTGGTTAGGGCATCATCTCAATACACCAGTGTTGCAGGTTCAATACCCAGTCAGGGCACATACAAAAATCAATCAATGAATTTATGAGTAAGTCAAACAAGAAATTGAGGTTTCTCTCTCCCTTCTTCTCTCTCTAAAATCAATAAATAAAAATAAAAATAAAGTCATATAAGATGGGTATGCTTTTTAATTTCCATTTGTTGATAAAGAAACTGTAGTACAGATAGATCAACTGGAGTCTGACTAATTTAATCAGGTCTTGAAGAAGAATGGAAGAGAGCAGAGCACAGCCTGGCTGCTGCTACAGACAGGATGCTGCCAACTCTAACCTCAGATGCTCTACTACCTGACTTCCAGCTCCTACACAGCACTAGAAAAAATCCCTGTCTGACTCTGCACCTCATGTCCTTTCCTCAGACCTCTGAGTTCTGGGGAGGAGTTGTGCTCAGGTCGGGTGTTTCTATGTTAGTCAACAGGAGCCATAAAAAGGATATATCTGTTCACCCACTCATATCTACTTCAGGCTTTCTTGATGGGAAATGCAATCTTCCTTTCTTGAAATAATCTTCAGATTTCCCTCAAAATGAGAAATCAGTTTGGAGAGTGGATGTCCCCTACACCGCTTTCAACAGTGGACAGGTGTGAACATCATTGTATTGTGCTCTTTAGTCCTTCCTATAAACATGAACGTCTGACCTACTCCTGCCTCAACCCTTTTATTACACTGATTCTGAGTAAAATGTCACCCAGAAAGATTTTAATAGTGTGGCTAACAACAGAAACAAAACTTCAGCCACCTGTTCTGCAACCCACATTCTTTTTTCAAAGGAGAGAGTTGAGATTAATGACTTTTCTCTCTCTCTCTGTTTTTTTGGATCTTTTCTATTCCTCAGCCAAATGGTAATTTCTCAAAGATGAATTATAGTATTGCTTTTACCTGGTCATTTCCATATCAGTGAATTACTTTTAACCTTAATGAATGATCATCTAGCAAATTAATTATTCATTTTTTAAATATTTTATGTTCCTCACTCTATAGATTTATTATTAACTGTTGGGACTTATAAATGTTAACATAGGATGATGCCATCATCCAGCTTCATCAATAATGGATTGCTTTATTTTTAAGCGATTTTTTGTACTATTGATTGTAAATGGGTTTGACCTGAAGAGCCTTAAGTTTTTTCCATCAAAAATGAAAGTAAGCAAAGACTCAATGTGAAATAACACTTTTAAAACACGTTCATGCTTGACCATGTCCTGATGATATTAATGAAATGAACTTGATGTTACCAACCTCATCTGCAATGGAAAATTGTCCATAGAATGAATTTGCAGATAGTGTATGAAAAATCCTTCTAAATAATTCAAGGAGTCAGCAATTAGGAATAACAAATAAAGTGAAAAATACCAAGCCTTATAATCATCTTCATCACAAATTCACTGTGTGACTCTGCTAAAATGAACTCATATTACAAGTAAAATCATAAAACAAAATAGTATCATACAGTAAAGAAAAAAACAGAAATCCTCCTAGCAAGTCATTATGTGTTAAGTGGTTTGAAATAAAGGAGGATCATAAACATAAAGCATGTTGAGCAGTGTAAAGAATAAAATGCTTGGTAGCTATGAATAGAAAAAGCAGTCCCATTTATGATTAGATATTTCACTGTGACAAGAGGTTAACTTCAATCAGCCAGAAAAGCTGCTCACTCACCTACAGTGTAGGTCTTTGCTCCATTTTACCTTAACTACCATACACCTTTTTTAAAAGGCAGATAGCCAGTAATGAGTTCAAATTTAGCAGGCAGAAGTTCCTTTCATTTATTCGTTCAAACATCAAACATTTATGGAGCATTTACAAGAAAAGTAAGGGGGTAACTCATGATGGAAGTGTCAATATGGTAGTCTCTACTTTCAGAGTGCTTATAATTGATTAGTAGAAATATGATATTTAAATAATTATATAAGTAATAAAGATATAACAGAAATATTAAAGAGATAGCTAAGAGCTAAGGAATTTAAGGAAGAAAATATTTTAATTCTGAGCAGGGTTTTCATTTAGATTTTTAAATTAAAATCAGATTCTGTGTTATATTTTGAAGTGATATTTGCTCTTCTATGGAAATGATTAGGATCTGGGTTATGCATTAACATGCACTATAAAGCATCAGAAATGATCAATCTGGAGAGATGGAAAATCACATAAATTCTAAGGGTTTTAAAAACAATTCTCAGGGGTGAAATCTTGTCCTACAATCCCTGTATTATGACTTTATACCACCACTTTATGGCATGTAAATCTTAGGAACTATAAGAGAAGGTTATAAATTGCTTGAAGTCATAAGACAGCCAGGTGCCCTTAGGTACACCTTTTCATGTTCAAATGTAACATAGGGGGTTAAGCTCAGAAACTCTACAATCCTTTCAAGGTCTTATATCCTGAGTTTCTATGCCTTTTTACATGGGCCATTTTTCATATGACCAATTTTTATTCCATGTATAAATGTTGTTAGGTTACCAGTTCCCCATAAAGGGACCATATAGAAGTAATTGGATCCCTATGGAAAAGCAATGCCCTATACACATCCCATGCCTCATAAACAGTTTGCTATGAACATTTATGGATCTTATACAACACAATGAGTGACCTGAAATCTCCTTATTTGCCTTGAAACAACACTTCTGTTTTCTTATTAGAGATATACTATTTATATTCATGTGCAAATTGGCTGTTGACACAGAATAGATAACATAATCTTAAAAACACACTACTTGTTGACGAAAATGGTACTTATATACAAGGACTACATGAATGTCAAAATAGCAAAATGGCCAAATACATGTTAGTGAAAAGAATTCTACTATAAAAAATTCTGTTTATTTCTGTGATATGATCCATTCTTTCTTTCTACCAAATCTTCAAACTATCTACAGTCAATATTGTAGTTCTTTCTACAGTTCTAAAGTTCTTTCTACTGTAGTTCTGAAGTTCTGTCAATATTTTTGTTGTGTTTGTTGTTGGTTGTATATTTGATGTGGAAACCACAGAAAGGGCTAAGCTTCATATGGAGTTGATGATGTGGAACAACACAGTACAACAATACATGGAGTGGTCAGGTGTTTTCAAGAACTCTTTCAATAACACTATCTTCTACTTTCTGTTTTAGGTTATGTAGAGTCTTTGTTCTCTTACATTGTAAATTACTAAAGGGAGGAACACATGCCTGATTTATCTTATATCTTACTGCTGTCTCCAGCATTGCTACTTCTAAGGCTGTAGGTACCCAATAAATATCTCCTGAATGATTCATTAGACATAGATATATCTAAGCAAAGAGAAGCAATGAATCCCCCTGATGACAGCCCAGTCTAAACACACATTCTCCTGAATCTGACCCTAGAGGTCTTAATCCTTTTGGTTGTCTTTGAAATTAGTCTTTTGTTTATGTGATATTGTATGTTCACCAGACTTGTCTATCAGACACTGAAGCTGTAAAGCTTGAAGTGTTTCTTCTATTTAATTCAAAGTTGGAGACTGACACTAAACAAAAGGACTTTGGAGGCTGATCTCCATACTAGTGACGCCATTTGTCTGAATAAGTAATTTAATTAAAGGCACATTAATTGTTTATTCACTTCCTATGTCCTTTCGCCTTCTGATGATACAGAAAGCATTCCTTTTACTTGAAGTAAATGGGTATGAAAACAATTTCACCTTAATTTTATAGTTCAGTGACTTTTTTTAAAACTACATTAACAATAAGGCAAAGGCATCATTGATGGTTTGGCATGTTGGCAGAAAAATATTGAATCACATTTTGAACTTTTCTGTGCTCCAGGTTGAATGTAATTTAGAGAAGAAAAGAGCATAACAGCACATGTTTCTCCCAATTTGGGTTCTCTATGAACAAGAATGTGTCTGCAAATCTCATCATCATTTCTCAGGGGATGGAAAACAAGTATCATATATTAACTCTCTGATTCCCCTAGGTCAAGGTAAAGTTATCCTTCTCTCTTCAAATTAGTCCATCCACTGTCCCCAGGGTCAAGTAATAGTGTCATGGAGAAATACCACTTTTTATTTCTCAGTTCTTGAGGTGATTAGATCACTGCTCAAGAAAAACATTATTAGCAGTGAAGTTAGAGAAAGTCGGGCTTCATAATCAATTGATCAACAAATCTTACTTATTGTATCTATGTAATGAGAAAAAGGAAGGGAAAGAAATACCACTGGGATAAGTCTTGAACATTAAGGTCACAAATTTCCTTTTTTTTTTTCCTAAAAAATGGGACCACAGATTAATGTCAGAGATGGAGAACTAAGAATTTGGTTTGAAGAAGGTTACCCAAAGTCATGATTGTAAAACTCCTGACAATTCCATTCTGGTTAAGGGTAGAAATATAGGTACATGACTACTCCTTTAAGAAAATATGTATAGCATGGTGTTTACATTTGGTAGAAAAAAGAAGAGAGGTTCAGTTGCTTTGCAAAATAAAATAAGTATCTTCCAACTTTAAGATGGTAGTTTATTAACATCTCTGTTTCTTTCTCTTCCATTTTTCATTAAGTTAATATTAAGACATTGAACTTTAATATACATATAAGAAAGGGCTCTGGCAATTAAGCTGGGCAGCAGTAAAAATAACACACAAGAAAGGTGTCCAGAGCCGTTATCCCTAAACGAGTGTGTGGGGCACAGATTTCTTCAGGTAAGTGGCATGTGATGAAGGACCAAAACAAAATTCCCTTACTCAGAGCAAGAGACTAAGGTAAAAGGGCTGGCTACAGAAGCACTTCAGAACCCATATGACCCCCTCAAGATGTCAGGAATATAACGAGAAACCATTACAACACATTTCAGAGCAAGAAGTAGAACTTTCTGTATCCAGAAAGGATATAAGATCGGCATGTAAGAAGCTTGGAAGTCATCACTCCATCTTAATAAGTAAAAACTGAACAAATTGAAAAATAAGAGAAGCAAGTCCACAGGGTAATCCACTCCCTCCAAAACTGGAGAGACCAGCAGGCAATAAAGAGAATAACAATTTATAGGAGCAACAATATCTGTGGGAATAAGTTGGTGGGGGGGGGGGGTGGTAGGGAAAGCTGAACTAAAATTGATGAGTGGCTGGAAGCTCCATGTAAACAACTCTGAAAGGTAAGAACTTCAGGGGGACCCAGCCATTGAGAGGCACATCTTTGTGAGTTGTAACTCCTGTTATCAATGCTAGGTCCTCACAGTGAATATTGGAGAAAAATTCCTTCATGTCCCCAGTAGGTGACAGGGAAAAGAACCATTTTGAAATATACCAGAGCATTCTATTCCTCTTAAAAAGTTCCTCCCTGAAGAGACACTATTTAACCAGAGCCTAACCTGCTGGGGATGTTTTAGAGCCTAACTTGGGGGAAGGGAAATGCCAGTTCCAGCCCACTCCACCCATCCTGTCCCACCTAAGGCAGAAAGGTTAGAGGGTATGACTGAGAAGCACAAGTGGAGTTCACATTCCAGAATTATAAGCTTACTAAAAGACTAAAGTCATAAAACACTAAAATGCCTTTACTCCCCTCACATCTCACCACCATACTACTGAAGACCTATTTATAGCAGTTTTTTACCGAGTACATAATGCCTGATTATCAAAAAAAGTAAACAGCAAAAAACACAAGTGGAGGAGAGAGAGCAAGCATCAGAACCACACTCAGATATGGCAGAGATCTTGGAATTATCAGATCAAGAATTTAGCCCAACCAGTGTGCCTCAGTTTGCTGGCCATTGTCTCTCAAACCAAAAGGTTGCAGGTTCAATTCCTGGTCAGGCCACGTACCTGGGTGGTAGGTTCAGTCCCCACTTGGGGTGCCTATGGAAAGCAGCAAATTGATGTTTCTCTCCCCCTCTTTCCTCCTCTTGTCCCTTCTTTGTAAAATAAAAAAAAATAAAGTTAAAAAAAAATTAAAACCACTATGATTAATATGCTAAAGGCTCTAATGAATAAAGTAGACAGCATGCAAAAACAGATGGACAATGTAAGAAGAGAGGTGTAAATGCTAAGAAAGAACCAAAAAAGAAATGCTAGCATTCCAAAATACTGTGTAGTAATGAAGAATACCTTTATAGCTTATTAGTAGATTATAAGTGCAATCTCTGAAGTCCAGGATAACTCAACAGAAAGCTCTGAAATTGAAAAGCAAAGAAAACAAAGACTGGAAAAACAAAATATCAGAATATCCAAGAACTGTGGCATAACTAAATATAGTATAACATATGTGTGATGAGAATACCAGGAGAAGAAGAAAGCAAAAGGAACAGAAGAAATATTTGAAACAATAATGACAGAAAATTTTCTCCAATTAATGTCAGACACCAAAGCACAGATCCAGAACGCTGAGAAAACACTATCAGAATAAATGAAAAAAAATTTTTTACTACACCTAGGCATATCATTTTCAAACTATAAAAAGTAAAATATTAAAAACTTACCTATTATGGAGCAAAGATTAAGAATAACTTCTGATTTCTCCTCTGAATCCAAGTAAACAAGCTGATAATAGAGTGAGTAAAGTATTTAAGAGTTGAGGGGAAAAAAACCCCACCAACCTAGAATTCTGTATCCTGAGAAATTATCCTTCAAAAGTGAAGGAAAAATAAAAACTTTCTCAGTCAAGGAAAAATGGTGGAACTTTGTTGCCAGTAGACCTGCTTTGCAAGAAATGTTAAAGGAACTTTTTCAAAAAGAAAAATAATATATCAGAATCTCAGAGGGAAGAGTACCAGAGAAGGAATAAATAGTAATTCATTGTTTCTAGAGACAATGAGTGGGTAACAAAAAATTCTAAATAGACCCCCACATAACTAATTATTTAAAGGATTAGAATGAGTCCTAGTGATAATCACTGTTATTTAAAAATATCATTGTGTTTAATCTCTACATGTTGATCAGACAAACTTGGAAAGCATATAAATGTATTTTTTAAATGACTTCCTTTGTTTCCCACACAGTTTAGGTTCATTTTAGCTATTAAATTTTGTGTGTTGTTTGCTAAAAAGATAAGTAATAATCAAAGAGAATAAGTGCAGTGTGTGTGTGTGTGTGTGTGTGTGTGTGTCTTCAAAAAGTAAAAAAGGAGTCAGAAAAAACAAATGGCAAAAAATAGCTCTTAAAACAAGTTGTTACATAGCAGGTTAAAATTCCTGACCTAAGCCATTTCCAAGAATTCAAATGAAATTAAAGAAAATACCAGGTCTATAAAATAAGAGATTTCAGCAGAGATATAAGGATTTAAGAAAGCAATGAGGAAACATTAGATTAGGCAATGAAAAGTAATTTGGCAGAACTTAAAAGAAAAGATGAAAATAATAAAACTGTCACAAAATGAAGTCCACATTGAAAGCAGAAAAATAAAGAATAAGCGGGATGTAGAAGAAAAACTTAACAGAAGTGAAAAAACTATCAATGAATTTCTAAAGAAAATGACATGTATGTAATACAGATTCAATTTAGGCATAATGGGTGACTCAGAAAAATGAGAAAATATGCAGGAAACAGAATTTTTTTATTTTTAATTAAAAAGCTTCAGAAATAAAGGATGACTGAATCTGCAATTTTAAGAAGCACTTGCTATTTCAGGAAAAATAAATATTACTATATAATTAATAATCAGACATAATAATAAAACTATTAAACACTAGACCTAACATATAAAGAAACAACCTTGAAAGTCAAAGCAAGGAAACCAAGGCACCTTAAAGGGGAAAATAATCAGACAGTTCTCAGAATGGCTTACAGCAGTGAAGCCTTACACATGAAGCCCCAAGGAAAGAAATTCTGGCCCTTAATTAATATATCTCACCAAAATATTATTCAAGTATAAAACAGACATTTTTAGCTTCCATGAATGTAGAGTAGTCATAGTTTTCATAAGTCTTTTTTAAAAGAAACAACTGGATTTCACCTCCTAATGAAAAGGTGAATTGGCATGGAATTTAGCAGCTGCCTTCACCAAGGGCAACCCTGGAGATGCACTCCCTAGTGAAAGGGAGACTGATGGGTCTGAGGAAATGTCCTAGATGACTTGAAAATCCTCTGAGGAAAGTAGAAGGAGCCTGAATTCTGTGACATATGCCAAGGGGTAGGAATGAAAATCCAGAGTGAGAAGGCTGGGAGCCACTTGGAAATAGCAGTAGAGTTTTCTAGTCATTCTTTTGCAAAATACCTTGAGGACTAGATGCTTACAATTCATTGAGCCAGCATTTGGGAAAGTACAATGACAGAGCTGAAGGTCATTTCCTAGGGCAAGGAGATGAGAGTGGTCCACCTTGAATGATTACAATGCCAAAGAATCTCCTCCTTTCTGAAATATTCCAGGAGGAATACAATCTAGTATTTTACCTGGACTTTTCCCCCAAGAACACATTATTATGCCCTAGGGACATGATCTTATGAGGAAAAATAATATTTAAACCTAACTGCTGTTTGAAAAATTCAATAAATTTTTAAAATTATAATAATTGAAGCAGAATTAATATAAAGTAAGTGTGTTTTCAAAGAGATAAGAGAGGATATTGGAAATAAGATACAGAAATGGGTCATCATTTGGAAAAACCAAATGGAGATACCATCAAAAATACAACGGTTCAAAAAAAGAACTAAGCAAGTGGTTTCAATAACAGAATGAACATTGGCAAAAAAAAATGTTAGAAAGCTGGAAGGTCAGGTAGGGTAACTCTTCAAAAAGGCACTGAGAGAGAAAAAACAGGATTTCTGAAATAAAAATTAAGATGAAAGATCATAGAAGGAGAGGAGTATTCACATAAAAGAAATTCACAAATAAAAGCTAATAAAAAGGGATGACATATTTAAAAACTAAGAATAAGACTCTTACAAATTTATGATGAATATTTTCCTCTGACAAAATTGCTCATAGAATGCCATGAGAGGGAGGTAGAGAGGGAGGGAGGGTAGGAGGGAAGGGAAGTTGAGTGAGTAAGGAAGGAAAGAAGGAAGGAAGGGGAGAGGAAGAAACTCTACAACTAGAAACATGCAGAGAATTTTAAGAAAACAAGGGTGAATTTAAAATTCAAAACCTTCCTGAGACAAAGACAGATCACCTACAAAGAACAAAATTAGACTGAAAATCAGGTTTGAAAAGCAACCCAGGTCATAAGGCGACATGGGATTAATATATTCAAAATGATGAGGAATAAAAGCTTCAAACCCAGCATTATATAAACAGCTAAACATCACTTAAATGATAGGGTAAAACAAGTAGACAAGACCTTAGAGGTTTCAGCATATTTCTGAAAACAAGCAGAACATTATGACTCATATTAAAAATAAGGTCAAGTAAATAACTTAGTGGAGTTGCCAAAGTAAGCAGAGTAATAACAAAAGTATATTGTTAACACTCCAGAAATAAGTTATAGTAGTATGAATATGGGGAGTAATGGAGAAAAGCAGAATGAGGTGGGGGGTGTGCTAAGAGATATGTTTTGCTTAGGGGGAGATATATAGATGAGTAATTTTAAGAAATTGAGAATGGGCTTTAATAAGTTATGTGTAAGCCCTAGAAGTCTCAGAGTGGAATATATAACTTCTAAACTAATAAAGGAATATTAACGTATCCAATGAAATGAAGGAAACAAGGGCAAAAAGAAATAAAGAAGCAAGCTCAATAAAAATTACCAACTTAAATGGGAGAAATAAAACTTAACAAGAGTAACTTAATAAATAACAATTTGTTATACTCTCACAAAACAGAAACTTACAGATCTAATTAAAAACAAAACAATAAAAAGAAAAAAATCAGTGAAAGCAAGAGCCAGCAACACACATACACACACCAATACAAAGAGAGGGTTTCTCCCTTATTAACCTTATTAATTCCAGTTGCAAATAAATAGTGTAAGAATAAAAACAGGGAAATTGCTTACAAACAAGATTTTAATTACTGTTAATACTATACACAACTACAAATGTAATTAAATGTAAACATTTAATTAGATGTATATATTTCTGAAAAATTTTAAATGCCAAATATTGTACTGAAAAGAAAATCTTAAAAGTAGCAAGACCAATAATCATTAAAGAAATAATATTGTTCATCAAAACTTTTCTAACAAATTTAGATATGCTTAAATTACAGTAAAGGAATGCACAAGAAACAGGAAAAAAAGTGGTGCTTTCTGGAACGGGGCACTGCTGACTGAGGAGCAGGGTGTGAGGAGATGTTTTATTATTTGCCCTTTTGTATGTTTCAGAATTTTGCCTTATGTACATGTATGACTGTTAAAAACAATTTTTGAGTAGTTTATTCAAGTCAAGAGTACATAAACTTGAGTAAACCAATTAAAATTTCTGAAAAGTGGCATTTTACCCATTTAATTTCTGTAGAAAGTTAGAATCATTCAAAAGGAAAAGTAAATTGATGATATGGATTCTAGCCTCCTCAAAATACACCATTCTCCATGCTTAGTGAGAATGTAAATTGATCTGACCACTATGGAAAACAATATAGATGTCCCTCAAAATATTAAATCTACCATGTGATCCAAAAATTCCACTTCTAGTTATAGTTCCCAGGAAAGGAAAACAAGATTGTGACCAGATATATGCAGTCCCATGTTTATCACAGCATCATACATAACAGCTAAGGTATGGAAACTACCCAGATGGCCATCAGTGAATGACCGGGTAAGAAAATGTGGTTGGTATACATATGGAATATTACTAAGCAATGAGAAAGGAATATATCCTGCCATTTGTGACAACATGGATGGACCATGATGACATTATGCTAAGTGAGATAAGTCAGACAGAGGAGGACAAGTTCTATATGATATCACTTATATGTGGAATCTAAAAAAGCCAAACCTGTTTTTAAAAAAAGAAAAAACAGAGTAAATTGTGGTCACCAGAGGATGGAGAGTGAGGTGGCAATAAGATTGATGGTGTTTCAGGGTACAAACCTGCAATGAGCAGTAAATAATCCCTAGAAATCTACAGCACAGTATAATAAATGTAGATAATAATATCATACTATAAGTATGTAATAGGATAAATATTGCTACAATGGTGATCATATCATAATATATGTGTACCAACTTAACAGCCTGTACACCTTCAAGTTCCACAGTGCTACATATCACATTTATTCAGTTAATAAAAAAGAAAAAAATGCACTGTCCTCAAAAGTAAACAAAAGAAGAGATATAACCACCAATAATTTTTACTTCAACAATGTTCTTAGAAATTAACCATAGAAAAAAATAAGCCCAACATTAAATAAGAGGATTTAAGGCGAATTCCAAGTGAAGGAAAAGAAAATATTTTTTAAAAACTGTAGGGAACTATAATAACACTATGGTTAAATAATAAAATGATTTGTAATCATTTAGATTAGGTATTAATAAACTTTGGACCCATGGGTTCAAAACAGCTCTCAGTTTGTATTTGTTAATAAAATTTCATAGGAACACAGCAGCACATGTCTGTTCATGTACCATCTATGGGTGCTACAATGGCAGTGTGGAGGAGAGGTGACAGAGGCCCTGTGGCCCATAAACCTGAAATATTTACTACCTGCTCCTTTACAGAGAAGGTAGTGTGTGTTACCTAGAAAAGTTTTTATGTTATAATATTATGTAAAAAGTTCTATGAATACCCTATTACAATAAATAGGTTATCATGTATGTATATATGGATGCCATATATATGATACACATATATGGTACTATATATATATATATATATATATATAGTACCATATATGTGTATGTGTTATATTTGTAGGGGAAAATATGGTTGTTCCTGCTCTCCTATGATTTTTAACTTGAGTGGCTGGTAGGGGGGAATGTGGTTATAATACATTTCTATTACTTGTAATTTTATCTTTAATTTCCTAAATTGTGAGAATAGGGCAACCACAAAATCATGAAAAGGCAATATGAAACTTCAAAAATATGAAATTCAATTTCAAAATATGAAAGAACCTAAAGTACGAGACCAGCTTGTCTACAGGAAATTGGTCATTTAAATTCCACAAAAAGAATGGAAAATTACTATAATCTGTGAGAGACTGTTTGTGGTCACTAACCAATAGAATAATAATGCCACCTGACATTTGCATAAGACGTCCCAGTGTATAGATAGGCATTATCTCATTTCATCCTAGGTGAACTTGTGTGTCCTTTCCCCAAATGGAGAGAGGAGGCTGAGAGATGAAGCCCCCAGGTCAGAGAGATTGTAAGAGGTGAAATAGGAAGAGAAAGCAGAATTTTCTTTAACATATTTATTGTGTCCACCTTTGGAAATAAACAAAGTCTTTTTGTCTTCTCTTATGGTGATTAGAACTTTCAACAGTTGATTTTTTTAAATTACAAAATGTTTTTCCTTACCAGTTTGTTGAAATAATACTGAATAAAATGATATTATGTTCTTTTTCATGTTAGCACTATGTTTAATTAAGCTAAGTAATTATGAACCTGATTGAATATGTGACATTTGTTACTGAATTCCTTTGAAGTAATCATTTTAAAATAAAAAAATTACCGATCACTCCCTAAAAAACTTAAAGTCATTGTGGACCATGAATGAGAGAAACTCCAGTGAAAATAATCATGATTGTCCCACATCTCTCTTTGGTTTCATGTTATATGTTTCATTTAACTATTGGGCATTTTATAATAGTACTGAAATATCATATAAACTGTCATTTTCAGCCTAACAAAACTGTCTGAATCTTAGTCATGCACTCCTCATGCTGATTGGGAGATCTGTATGGGACATATGTCCGCCTTCAGGACTGCCTTATATCTCTAGTTCATAGAGTAATACCAAATGCCACTGTATTGCCTCATATGTCAAAGATTCCTTTTAGTCTAGTCCTTAAGCTTGTTAAGCACAGTAAGTACTATAATGGACAAGTCTTTCAATACCAATAACGAAGTTCAATTATTTTGCTGGGAATATCATATTTCTTATTTTTACAGGAAAAAGTTAAACACCCTCTATTTGTTTTTGAAAGCCAGTAATGCATCATTGCCTAGGAAGCCTTCAAAACCCAGAGCTAAAGAGGCTCCAAGGACTAAGGGGAGACAAAGCAAACCCACTGGGGCTCTGGACATGTAGCTCTAAACTTCACCTTCATTAGAGAAATTTATTTGAAATCTTGTGTTTAATCTGTAAAATTCATGATGTTTATTTTTTAGTTCTTACTATATATTTGTGTCAAGTAATAGAAATTCCTAATTATTTAAGATGAGTTTCATTTCTGTTCAAAGAAGGTGATGCTTTGGTATCCAATAACCTCAAGTATCCAATGATATGTACACATTTAACCCCAAGGTTAAATTAACTCTGTAGGGAAGCAAAAGCAACATGCAACATTCCAGCATAAAATGTAAAAATATTCATGGTCTGACTTCTGTGGCCTGCTCTGTCTCAACTGCTCCAAATGTGCCCAGCTACAAACCCCCATGATTCCAGTGTCTCACATACAACAGGCTCCCCCATCCTCCAAGCCTCCACCTTTGTGGTACCTCTTCCTGAACATTCTCCACCTACCTGCGCCAGTCCATAAGATCAAAGGCCAGTGCTCCCTCTGAGTTTTCTTTGAGTCTTAACTATCTTCTCTGAAATATTTCCTGATCATCTGGACTGACTTCAGTATTGTATTTTTCATTCTACTACTGCACCTTAGCAATGCATCAGAGCAATTACATAGAATTGCAATGATTCATCTATTTCCCCCTGTCCACTGGATGGCCCTTGAGAATAGTCCAGTTCACATTTTTTTTAAAAAATCCCTTAACACTGTGGTGGGTATAAAGAAGGATCTCCAAGTGTATAGGGGATGAATGAATGAAATACACAAACTATTTAAGTCTTGCTTCTTTGGAACTTCCCATGCTTTATGTCAATGAGTGAAAAAGTTCTGTATGTATGAAATTCACTACCCACACCAGCAATAATTCAAGTTAAGAAAATGAGCACAAACACACTGTTGACAGGTGCTAATTTATTTTTGGCCTTTCCTGGGATAAGAATGATTAATCCATTCTACTAGGTGAACAAAAAGGATAAGTTTATATAATACTTTACTTGTCTTTCATTTTGCATTAAGTCACACTCCAAACACAATGGAAAAGCAGCTACAGGGCCTGCCTCTGGTGTGATTTGGCAGCTTGTGCTATTAAATAATGTCTAGACTCCATGTGATTTTCTGTACAGTGTATCACAATTCAACACATTTTTAAAAAGGGAGCTGAATAAATCCTCAGTAATCCATATGAGCATACTGTAACTTTCTCAAGAACTTTGACCCCAAAATAAAAATGATGTCATTGCTACCTTGCCCAGAATTTTGCTAGGAGTTAACATTATGTAAATTAGCTTTTCCATAATATATTGATAGCACTATAACAATAAAATGTGGTTGGCCTTTTTTGCTGGATCAAATCTCATTCTTTGACAGTTATAACATGTAATCCTGGAGATACTTGTTTCTAATTTATGTGTCCTTGCTATTTATTTGTTTTCATACTGATTAACTGAACATTAAGGAAAGACTGAATTTTAAATGTAACTGACAACATGTAAATCCTTCATTTCATAGATGAGAAAACTGAAGGCCAATGAGGTGGAGGTCAAATGCAGGTCGAAGGGGACATTTATTTATAATCAGCACCAGGCTTCAGGCTTGTGTCCCCTACTACACTTATTTTTTAAAATTATTTTATTGTTCAATTACACTTATTTTTTAAGATAAAATTCCTTCCTGTTCTTCTACTTACATTTAATCTTATTACATTTTTATTTAAATAAGTAAATAATAATTAAATTCATAATATTTGTGATTTTTATATTAAATTATTATATTCATTAAAAGAATTAGCCAATTTCCTCCTCATATCTAATATAAAAAAGTGAAATAGATTTTTCTGGCAGATCATCTAGCTGTTGTAACATTAAAGATAGCTAAAAGCTCTTAGCAAACGTCAGCATAACTTTTAATAGGTTGGTGATGAGACCATGTGGAGAGGGAAATTGGTCTTCATTAGAACAAGATACAGTAATTTCTGGCACCCAGAAACAGAGAATAGTAAATTCTCAGTCAGAAGGACTGGTAATAATATGTTCTGATTCATCAAATATTCACCAGTTTATACAATACTCTCTCTCAAAGTTATCTCCCATAAATTAGGTCGATAAAACCCTACTAGCAGAAAGCTTCTCATTGGAGTGGCAGTGTACCTCCTAGGGGTCATCTAGAAAAGTGTGGAAAAAGGCCAGTTTTCCAGTTGTCAGAATGTCCGAAGAAAGCTAACTTCATGTAGCAGATTAAATATTCTGCAGTAACTAGACATTGCAACAGAGAAGTCTCTTCCCACCCTCACGCCAGTAGGACTTGCCCTGGGAATCACTGAGCCAGAAAGAAATCATATTTGATTCTCTAGTATTGGCAAAGGTGGAACCATATCAAGCCACTGAATTAAATACTGAAGACATATTAATATTCCTAAGCTTTTACTAAATAATTTTCCTTATTGCATATACTATCTTTAAAACTTTTATTGTTTTTTAATTATTTTAAGAGCTAAGGTAATGAAAGAAAGATTAAAGATGGCTAATTTTTGAAAGCCATCTTTACTCATACCCATCTTCAATCACACCAACCCCCCACACAGACACAGCCTCCTCCACTATCTATGTATCCTGCAGGAGAGCAGTACCTCTGTTACAATCGATGAACCTGTACTGACGCATCATCACCCCAAGTCCATAGTGCACATTAGGGTTCATTCTTGGTGTTGTACATTCACGGGTTTTGACAAGTGTATAATGACATGTAGTCACAATTACAGAATTGGACAGATTATTTCCACTGTTCTAAAAATACTCCATCCCTTTTGATGCTAAATTTACATTAAAAACATATCTGTTGCTATTAAATAAAGATATTATAAGGCAATCATTTTAGTGACATATGTTAACATAATGTATTTCAAGATCTTAAATGGTGTATTATTCAGTTCCATTTATCAAATGTTATTATATACATGCTAATAGACACCTCATTCAAATGGAGATGGCCCAAGTGTCCACCAATAGATGAGTAGATAAAACAACTATGAGACATTTACACAATGGAATTCTACTCAGCTGTAAAAAAGAAGAAAATTTTACCCTTTGCAGCAGTGTGGGTGGACCTGGAGAACATCATGCTGAGTGAAATAAGCCAGTCAGAGAAAGACAAATACCATATGATTTCACTCATGTGTGGAATCTAGTGAACAAACTAAACTAACAAGCAAAACAGAAACAGACTCATAGCAGGAGAGGGCAGGGGAGAGATGAGGTGGATGGATTGAGCAAATAGGAGAAAGGACTCATAGGTATGGACAACAGTGTGGTGATTGGTGGTTAGATGGGGCATAAGGGGCTAAATGGTAATGGAAAAAATTCAATAAAGATTAAATCAAGATGGAAGTGTAGGTAGACACGTTTCACCTCCTCACACAACCACAGAGATAATTACAACTATATCTCAAAACAAATAACAACCGGAACTGTCAGAAAATCATGCTATATGGGAGTCTGATAAGCAAGGATTTAAAGGAGCCATATTTATCCAGATGGGTAGGAGGGGTGGAATCATGGCGATGGGCAGAGATGTGCAGAGATTCAGTGTGGTGCAGAGAGGTGACAGCAAAGGAAGGGGCAGTCCCACACTCGTGTGTGGAGGATACAAATCAGAAGAGATACCTTAGGAGTAAGCATTCCCAGCCCCAAGCCAGACTACATGGTCCAGGATTCCAGTGCCAGGAAGATAAATCCTCATAACTTCTGACTGTAAAAACCGGGGGGTGACAGAAGAAACTGACAGAGAGTCATTTTCAGGAGAGTCATTTAAAAGGCCCACACAGACTTAGAATGTACACAAACCCACCTACTCTGGGATTCACCCTCAGAGCAACAACTGGAAGGGCAACAGCTGGAAGGGCAGCAGTTGCATACAGGAAGTAGGTGAAGTGACTGGAAATAGGGTGAGTGCCAGGCAAACCTCCAGAAGTCAGGCAGTGGCACTGTTCCATCTCCAAACCCTCCCCAACACACACAGCCACAAAGCAGTGAAGGGGGTTGCCTCACCTTGGGAGTTACCTAATGCTCTGCTACACACAATTTGAAGGTGCCTTTTCTAAGACAGGGAGTCAAAGCAGCTCTACCTAATACACAGAAACAAATACAAGGAAGCTGCAATATTGAGGAGACAAAGAAATATGGTCCAAATAAAAAAAAAAAAAAACAGAAAAAGAACTAAATGAAGCAGAGATAATCAACCTATAAGATGTAGCGTTCAAAACACTGGTGATCAGGATGCTCAAAGAACTCATTGAGTACAGCAAAAACAAAAGGGAAGAAATGAAGGTTACACTAAAGTAAAGAAAAATCTACAGGGAACCAACAGTGTAGAGGATGAAGCCAAGAAGTAAATCAATAATTTGGAACACAAGGAAGGAAAAAGCATTCAATCAAAACAGCAAGAAGAAAACAAAATTCAAAAAAGTAAGGCTAGGCTTAGGAACCTCTGGGATAACTTCAACATACCAACATCCAAATCATAGGGGTGCCAGAAGGAGAAGAGGAAGAGCAAGAATTTGAAGTTTTTGAAAAAATAATGGAAGAAAACATCCCTAATTTGGTGAAGGAAATAGACATACCAGTCCAGAAAGCACAGAGAGTCCCAAACAAGATGGACACAAAGAGGACCACACCAGGACACCTCATAATTAAAATGTCAAAGTTTAAAGATAAACAGAAAATCTTAAAAGCAGCAAGAGAAAGGCAGAGAGTTACCTACAAAGGAGTTCCCATAAGACTATCAGCTGATTTATCAAAAGAAACTTTGCAGGCAACAAGAGCCTGGCAAGAAGTATTCAAAGTCATGAAAGGCAAGGACCTACAACCTAGATTACTGTAAACAGCAAAGATATCATTTAGAATGGAAGGGCAGATAAAGTGCTTCCCAGACATGTTAAAGCTAAAGGAATTCATCATCACCAAGTCCTTATTATGTGAAATGTTAAAGGGACTTATTTAAGAAAAAGATCAAAACTATGAACATTAAAATGGCAACAAATTCACAAGTATCAACAACTAAATCTAAAAAAACAGACTAAGCAAACAACCAGAACATGAACAGAATCATGGAGATGGAGACCATTTGGAGGGTTATCAGCTAGGAGGGAAAAGAGGAGAATGGCAGAAAAGTTGCAGGGATTAAGAAGTATAATTGGTAGCTACAAAATATATTGGGATGTCAAGAAGAGTATAGGAAATGGAGAAGCCAAAGAACTTATATGTACAACCCATGGACATGAAATAATTGGGGGGATTGCTGGAGGGATGGGGGTACCAACAGAGGGTGGCAAAGGGGGACAAATGGGAAAAGTGTAATAGCATAATCAATAAAATATATTTTTAAAAATAATAATATCAATTTTTTAAAAAAGAGAAAAAAGATTAAATAAAAAATAAACCAAAAAATATAAACAAATAGCTTTTATATTCAAATCACATATCCATATCGATATAGCAAACCTACAGAGATATAAGTACTGTTTGGAAGTATAATACTTATTCCCCAGAAATAACTCCTCATTTGAGGATAACTAAGTAGTGTTACCTGAGGGTTCATGTCAGTTGCCAACAATAAAGCCGTTTTCATCATTTCCATTCTAGCAATACAGGTCCAGATGTCATAAACTCTTTCTCAGACTATTTCACAGGACGAGAGTCCCATGGTATGTTCCCTTTAAATAGGAATCTGTGGTAAAATGCATTGGAAAAATGGTACATGCCTTAGTTTTCTTTTGGAGATTTACAAAGTATATTGACCATTTAAAAATACTATGAAGTCCCATACCAAATGACTTGTTCAATTTCACTGCACCCAGCATTTGCCAAACTTATTTAATCATGGAACACTTTATCCTAAAAGTTTTAAAAAACCATAACATAGACTGTCTTCATCAAAATTCTTGGGAGAGTGTTTTTGGAAATGCAGGTTCTAATAAAACAAAATAGAATACTAAGATAATTCATATTACCAATATTATTTTAAAATATAATGTATATATAATTTATTGTCTTTTAGTTTTCTTTCACCTATACTATATTTTGGTTTTATATTTGCTGTTTTAAAATAGTGAGTCTGAACCACCCTGTTCAATGCTTAGTGGAGCTTTTCAGACATCTCACCAATTAATACTAGCAACAAATTTGTGTTAGTACACATTCAAAAATTATTAGCAAGAACTCTAAAGCAATAACCTCAAATTCTACTTCACTAAATTATATTAACATATACACAGTTTATGATCACTTAAAATGCATATCCTACAAGAAAACTATATTAAACCAAATAAATGTATGAAACAAGCATATCACTTAGAATATGACAGATTCCAATTATATATTTTAAAAATAAAGATGATGAAACAAGATACTTCATTTATAAGTGAACTACCTATTTTCATCATCACTGTAATGGGAAGGATACCTTGAATGGTTGATAAGATAATTGTTACAGGGTATATAAAGCACCTAACTCCATATCTAGCATTTAAGAATGTATAAAAATAATAATTTTTACAAAAATTTTCTATTAAACAAATCCTTAGAAAATTTGGTTTTATGTATATTTTTAATCTTATGCATATAAATATACTTGATATAAGGAATGCTCAGAGTGAAATAAGAATGATCAATATATTCCCAACTTTTAAGTAAACCTTCTATTTCAAAATGTAACTATTCACATAAAGGTTTTAATGATAACTCTTAACCCTCCAAAGAGATTTTCTGTGTTACCATAATTAGCATCTCTATTTTGATCCAATATGGTATGAAAATATTAATTCTAAAAAAACAAGTTAAAATAGAAATTTAGCCCTGGCCAGTGTGGCTTGGTTGGTTGGGCATCATCCTTAAAAGCATAGGGTTGTGGGTTCAGTCCCTGCCAGGGCTCTTATGAGAGGTAACCCATAGATGTTTCTCTCTCACTCGATGATTCTCGCCTCTTTCTCCCTCTCTTCCCTTCTCTCTAGAATCAATAAAAAAATACAAATTTATAATTTTCTACAATATATATAAGCAGGACACATATGTGTAGTTATGTGAAGAATTTATTGAATAAAAGCATGACTTCATTGGGTTTCTTCCCTCACATGCCCCCTCCTTCCCAATTCATGACTATGTTCCAACTACTAACAATAAATTCAGAGTCTGACAAAGACCATCCAGCCCCCAGCATGGGATGGTAGTGGCAAATGCCTTGCCCACTTCTCAACAGCAGTGCACCTGTAAGAAACAACTGATACCACTGCAAAGACAATAGTAGTGTGAAATCAAGAACATGGATTGTTTTGTTTTTTAAAATAATATCCATTGAAGAAGTGTAGAAATTACAAAAAGGAAAATAAAAAACTCATCTATAATAGTAGTACAGATCGATGCCCCAGTAAAATTTTAGTTGTCTGTGCATGTATGTGTGTGCACATACATGCATATATATGCATTTCTGTATCATGTGTGTTCATTTTTTAATTATGCATAACATGTATAACATATATGATGTGAGTATAGTAATTTTTAGAATGTTGGAACTGTATGAATACTTTAATCTGTATTATCAACTAGTCCTCTAGAAATATTGTTTCAATTCCACTTACTGATAATAACCAACAGTTATTTTTATTAAAAAAATGTTGACAACCCTGGATATCTTTAAGATTGTTGCCTATTTGAAAAATAAACAAATAAGCTTACCACCTCATCTTTGTCTTAATTTGCTTTATTCTAAATGCTGAACAAGTTTTGATATAATTATTAGTTTTTTATTTTGTTAATTGTATCATGATCTTTGACCACTTTTATTGGAGTTTTGTCTTTATATATCTTTATTATAAGAACCCTCTATACATTAAAATAATAGCTTTTTGTATGAAATATATTTTAAAACTATTTCTCTATTTACCTGCTGACATTTTTTTCAAATTTATTAACCTACAATTTATCAGCATTCCTCACTTAAAAGAAGGTCTTCAATTTCTGAAAGTATGTCACATGAGTATTAACAACTAGTATAGTGGCCCTTATGAATATTTCATTCTTGCATCTTTTGTTCTTCATAGTCTGTAACAATTCAAAAGAAACTTTAAAGTAGCTTACTATACAAAATTCATATAAGAAGACAATTTGAATTTTTTAAATTGCAAACTTTATAGAAGAAAAGAGAAATAAAAATGCATTCAACATAAGGAAATATTCTTACTAATTGAGCATAATTTTAGTTCTAAGTTTTCTGGCAACCAAGGCAAAATAAAAGTTGATTTAATATTGTATTTCAAATGTAAAGCATAACAGTTCATATAGGAGAGCAATTTTTCCAAGAACGTAATTCTGAATGATCATATGGTTTTTGATGCAAGCGATTATGGAATACATTAATTCATTAACCCATTAATTTAATCAATTCACAAAGTTAATTGTTTAGTATGTGCCATGCAGAAGCTCTGGACTTAACTATAAGACTATTATTCTTTGAGTCCTGAGCACAAGTCTTTCCTTCATTATTGTACCCTGCTTCAATCTATTTCTCCATTTAATTTGCCAAAAATACAAAACTTAAAACAAAACTGACTATGTTTGTATAATATTTATGGGGGAGAGGTTTGGTTGCAAAACAGAGAAAACAATTCAAGGTCAATTTTTTTAAATGATTTACTGTAAAGATACTGGAGTACCATCTGGATTTAAAACTTGACTGTAAGACCTACAACAATAAAATACATAGAAATAAAAATAGGCACTAAACTTATGGACCTTGGTCTCAAAGGTGTTTCTGTAAATTATGAAATCCAAGAAAGTGTTGAATAAGCCAGCTTCAGAAATGGTGAAGATCAAGGCAATTCTAAAAACCTCAATACCAGTTTGTGAGTTTTTATATATTTCTAGAGGAGTGGATTGGACTCTGGCTACATCTAAGAACCCTCAGATAAGATTTTTTTGAAGTATCATACCCAGACTCATCTCAAACCAATTAAATCAGTTTCTGAGGCCAATGACTACTCAGCAATATGTTTTAAGAGTCCCAGGTGATTTTAAAGTGCAAGCATTATTGAACTTTTCTAAAGCGTTGCATTTAACAAAATTATACTGAAAAAAAAATTCCTATTCTCAGTGTGTTTCTCTCAGTTCAGCATTCAGAATGCCAAAGACAAAGAAGGCAATGCTCCAACTTGACAGTAATGTATACCACCCGCTGAATCAGCAATGGCCATAGGAGAGACTCATGAACCAGAACATAGTTGCAGAGTAGGGTGACCAGATGTCTTGGTGGCCTGGGACTGCATTTCTTGGAACATGTGACTTTGAGTAGTAAAACTGGAATAGGCCCAGTCAAACCAAGGCAGTTGGTCCCCCTTCCAGGGAGCTACACCTGTGTGCAGGGTAAGGCAGAATTCTTGGGAGTGGAATGAGGTGATTGAAGGAGTCAATAGCACTTCATTAGTCTTGTTAAGACTGTACAATGTAAGAGCTCATTCCCACATAATTTGAAGTGTCTTGTGACTGATTTGAGGGCGGGAGGTGGGAATGGGAGGGATATGGATGTGGTGATTTACCTGCAGTACTGCATAAAGTAAAAGTTTAGCACAATCTCACCATAGATGCATCTTTTCTATTTCTCTTTTCTATTTCAAAGAGAAGATAAAATGGAGGTAAGTTTGGTGATTTAGATAATAGAAACTCTTTTATGAGCTTAGTTTACCCAGCAGCAAAAGTCTTGGGTACATAGAGTGAAAGAAATAACTTTTACTTTTATAAGTACTATACTAATGTTCCAAAATACTTTAAGTCAACTTCATAACCAAAACTAAAACCACATATGTAGGCATGAAACATGTGTCAGAAATGTTATCTCTGACAGCCAAATGTCATCCTTTTTCTCATTTTAAAATGAAAACACTACAAAAAATAGGACGTTTTAACTTAGAAATGACATGCTATTTCCAGTGCCTCTGCTCTCTGCTAGTCAGACTTGGCTGAATGACATTTTCTTAAATTTTTAATTATCTCTAATTCAGTAGCCAATGGACTGTTGTTTGGTGATAAGGCAATGGCAAGATAAGAGGTACCAACACTCAGGAGATTTTCCATACTGTAATGGACTATCTGGCAAGAAAAGATCACAACAACCTCTTAAATTATAAGCTGTGATGATCATAAAGCATTATTCATTACCATGGGTATTCTGGAAATCTACTGCACAGCTCCTAGGAGAACCAGTGAGATCGAGAGGTCCCTAGGACTCCCAAACTGAAATAAACAATGCCAACACTGTAAGGCATGTGGCAACACAAAACGCAATTTGTTATATACAAGAAAGCTGGGTGAGTTGAAAATTCCCTTCAGCCACACAAAGGAGAGAGCTGTAATAGATTAATACTGAAAGTTTAACAGTGGCTCAAGATATATTCCACAAAGGAAAACCAGTGTCCTTGGAGTATGGAAGGAAGAACTAATCAGTATAAAACGGAACCAACCTAACAATGAATGCCATCCCACTGACGGGAACAGCTACCAAACTCCTGTGTACAAATTGCTGCCAGTGATACACGTTCTGAGAAATGCATTCTGAGAAATTACCTTGCCATGTGAGTCTGAAAGTAGACAGGGCTCATGATTTTGGTGCCCTAAAAGAGATTATGATTATGTGGACAATAAATGGTAAAATCTCAGACAAAGACTAACTACCAATAAAGAAACACAAAAAGAAAAAGGTCACTGTTCCTTCTAAGGAAACACAGTAGCTCCTCTGAGCTATAGTTTCTGGTTTGCCTACATTCTAAATCTTTAATTCCTTAGCTAGACAATGGGAAATGGTTTATGTTCCTCAGAATAGTCAAATGATCAATTAATATTAAATGATCAAAACAGACATTAAATGATCAATTAATAGGCAAAAAAACAAGGGAAACCATGATAAAATGAACTGTTGTTCTCTAGATAAAAACTAATTCAGTTAATATAGGAAAAAGAAAAAATAATTCAGATTAAGCATGAATTTTACTGACATAAAAATAACTTATGTTTGGATTTTCCCTAATATGTAATACTATTTATTACCTCAACATTTGCACTAAGTGTACTTTTCTCTCAACAGCACAAGATCCTACTAAAATAGCCTCTCACAGAAAACCTAAGTTCTCCTTTATTAGAGAAATTATGAGGCATTTTTCCATCTATTCCTTTATCTCAGTCTGCCTGAGAGTTTTTATTTTGAGAGTGCCCTGGTTGTCATTGAACCCTTTCAGTGTTTTGCTATCACTTTCTTCATTTCTCTGAAAATGAGGCTTCTTGTCAAAGTGTAGTAGGTCATTAGTTATGAGCAGAAGAGAAAGGATAGGCCAGGTGAAGAGGGTCACTGGGGCAAAAAGCCCCGGGTGCCCAGCAATGAGCAAAACTACAACCCCCTACACGGCTACTCCCTTAAGCATTAACCTCTGGAGATGACATCTAGGCCTCAGCTGTGTTTCAGCTCCAAGCCCAGAGAAGCGACAAAATCAGATGAAGTTATGCCATGGCTGACATCAGCACCAGCTGCATTGAATAATATACCCCTGCCCTGGCACGGACCAATCAGTGAAGACCATGATCCTAAGGGATCCAACCTGAAAAGCTAATGAATATTCTATTGATATCCTCCCCTGAGACTTCCAGATAAAAGCCCTTAAGACAAGGATCTCTCTCTCTTCCTCCTCCATTCCCTCCCTTTCTCTGTCTCCCTCCCCCTCCTTCTCCCCACTCTCCCTCTTTCTTCTCTCCCTCTCTCTCCCTCCCTCTGCTGAGTTCCAAGAGCCCTTCTTTGCCTCTATAACTTGTTTCCTGAGCCCATTTCTTCTATGGCTCATTTCTTCTACCTCTGTGACTTTCTAACCAAATTTTCTCTTATAGGTTGAGTATTGGCTCTGAATTGTTTCTTAGCCTGAACTCAAGGACTGAGCTTGCTGAACCAAAGACTAACACCTGGTACCACTTCACCACCAACAGAAGCAGTCATTTGAATTCTTATGTTGGAAGTTCCTCTCCTTTCTCCTCACTTTCCTTTAGTTTCTAACTATATACTAAACTTGGTTCCTAGGAAAGCTTACTGCACAAAATCTGTGTTGACCCATCCTGAAATCAACCTCAGCTGTGTGACATTCAGGTTTCCTCACTGAAACATCTATTCTCTGAGTAGCACATGTGTCTGACCACCTGAGGCCCATGTCAAATGCAAGGAAGGATCCAACATTCTTAACAGAGGTTTTGCAGAGGCTATTTCACTGATTACAAGTTTATTTAGTTTTTTTCCTGGTCCTTTTGTCCTCGGACACACAATGACAAGTGCTTGGCTCAGGCAACAGTAGTCACAGTAGTCTGTGATTAAACTGTGTCCGCTGTCTCCCAGACCCTACTGTCTACCGCTAATTCGTTCCTGGTGAATGATGGCAGGGTAGTAGTCTACATCAGCAAGCTGAGTCCCTCCAGACCTCTGTTTCACATGGCTCAGACTCACCCCCCACAGGAGTTCTAAGCCCACCAGATGTGTAGACTCATGACCTATTGATCCACAGGTAAAACTTTTAGAATTGAGAAAGCAAACATAATTGATTTTCCTCTTTCACATTCATCATTAGGGCAAAAAGAAAGGAATTGTGTGAAATCATAGCACTCTTGCTCAGAAAAGCCCCTTAGCTCACTTGTGTGAACAACCTAAAGACTCCCTCAGTGATGTAATCCTAGTCCTAATCCCCATGCGCTAAGAGCTGAAAATTCTAGTAAGGAAGGCAATGCCATACTCAGGCGACCTCATCCTTTATTCATAAACTTGACTGGTTTCTGCCTTTTCCAAATGGTCAGTATTTTGCAAATGGGTAAAACATGTGGAATCTAACTCTACTTTTCTAAATCCCAAAAGTAAATTGTGGAGTTGTAGGCTACAGGGGAGCCCCAAGCTGCATCCCCTGAGCATGCACATTTGGATAAGCTGTCTCAACCGTCCTTCCAGAGGCCAGAGCGGGTTTGGCCTCCGCACTGAACAGATCCTGCTGACGGCAACGTGGAGAGGCAGGACTGCCGACTCCTGGATGGTCCTTGGCAGGAACTTAATCAAAGACTCCAATCCAAGGATATTAAGGTAAATAAAACCCTAGAAGCTCTCAAATGCATGCCCAAACAAAACTTCAAGACACAGAGGAAGAAAAGATAAGATAGCTTTGAGAAATGAAAGAAACAAAAAGCCACCTGAGGCTATGAGTTTGCCATCATTCACCAGGAATGAATTAGAGGTAGACAGTAGGGTCTGGGAGAGAGCAGACACAGTTTAATCACAGACAATGCTTCGGAGGACCAGAAATGAAGCAAGTTAAATAAAAAAATCTATGTACATCCCAGAGAAAGGGCATTGAAGCTGAATAACTGAATCAGTGTCCCCATTAAGACACATCACACTTGTTTTAATTGACTACATTTTCACTGTCTTTCTAAATATTTTGGACTGCTATAAACCCACAGCCTTGCAACATGGTAATAAAACAGCATTAGCATGAGGCTTAATGAAACATTGTATTTAGGGTCTGATGTCTTGCTAGCAAAATAATTAAACCACCCAAAGATTTTCAAAGAGTTCTGTGCAATCCCTAAAACAGAGGGATGTGGCCTTTCAAAGCTAGGCTGTTTCCAGAATAATGAAAGTAACTAGGGCAAATTAGAGAAGATGAAAATACATACCAGGAAAAGATTAGAAGGGAAATAATTACTTTTAAAAAGCCCAATGTCTGTATCTAAACCACAGGTCAGCCTGACCTGGAGTGAGTCTACTCCTGTGACCCTGTCCTTTTTTCCTGGCATGTGAAGAACAGACCTTTAGGTCAGGCAGGACCTCAGGAGCGGGCCAGAACTGCATGGTCAAGTGGTGACTCAGTGAACACAGGAAGGATATAGTTGCCATGGCTCTCTGACCTACCCAAGATGACTCTGTGAGGAATTGAGCAGGTGGACTAGTCCCATCTGTCCTTTCCTTACTCCACAGAAATGAGCTGCCCTTTGGGTATACAAGTGGGAAAAGATAAACCCCAAACCAATGGAGTTACCTTCACTTTTCACATGGAGTACTGGATGAGGGCCACTAAATATTAATAGACTTCACAGTCTTCCTAGTGAAGTTCAAAATGACTAAGTCAGGGTCACTTTTTGTGGAGCTATTCAATGCAGACTCCCACTGGGATAGTAATATATTGCAATTCCTCCTTTTCTTGTAGGAGAGAAATGGCCTTAGGCATCAGTCTGGCACCCAATTACAATTGCCTAGTGGGCAACTTTTAAAAAAAGAATCTGAAATTATTGAAGAATTTAAATAGGATTAAATGCACTCAGATTTTATCTATTTGTATATACTTTGTGCAGTAATATGAGATGCTATAAATGAGATCAAAAGCTCTTTCTTCCCATCCTCAAGGTGAAAATCATGACCGCTACTTATTGCCTTTAAAGTTGTGTTTGTTTTATTGTTTTTAGAGAAGTTCTCACTTCATACATTTAATTATCAATGCCAGGGGATGCCAATGTCATCTGTAATAAGAGTCACTCTCTGGCTTTCAGAATCCTTTCAGATTGACAGATTTCACAAGTCTGTAACACCACAGGTGTATAACTGATGAAAACTCACCAGCTTCTGCAGACCAAAGCTGTGATTTCCTGTACAAAACATATTGAAGCAGGGCCCTCTGTCATCACCTGCTATCCCTGGGACAGATCCTCATCCTGTGTACCGCCATGGGAATTCCCATTTGTGCTCAACTCTATTAGAAGATTCAAAAAATTCACCACCTCATTGTCAAGGTGTGAATATGTCCTATCATTACCCATTAGTTATTGGGCACTAGCAGTGCATCTGGCACCTATCATGACACAGAGCCTTGTCAGAGCAATTCTGGACATAACTAGAGCCACCACTCTTCCAACTCCCAAGAGAAAGAAAAAACTACAGGCATCAATGTGCTGAAAAGTTATTAGAATTCTGCCTTCAACCTATCTCCTACCTACAGATAAGAAATGACCTCTCTAGTGCTACGAATGAGCTTTGTAGAAAAGAAAATTTCACATATATACACAAAAAAGGCCAAGTTTAAGTATCTTCTTTCTCCAAATTTGTACTCCTTGCAAGATTACCAGACCTTACCTATTAGAATAAAATAAGTGAAATGTGATTCATATTACACAACACAATTAAGACACTGCATTATTTCTCTTACTTTTCAGATCAGCCAACAAAATAATGACTAATAAAAATTAAATTTTAGATTCAGGAAAGACTTAGTGAGTACAAATAACCATTCTGACATTAACATACACTGAACATAAAGTATTGCTTTCTTATTTATCTCATTCTGCTGTATTTCCTGATCTCAGCCTTTATTAGGTAGTTAGGAGAATTTCCAAATATTTAACTTTTCTTACCCCTTGATGAATGTTTAATCATATTGAATTTATGGGTAGATATATAGACTGGTAGATATTCAAAATATAATCAACATTGGCATATCAATGTCACAAATAAAACTAAATAGTGTGTAATCAGCATACACTATTAGTAAAATAGAACATTTTTTTACTTATATTTTGACAGGTGTAAGTGTTGCATAAATTCATTAGAACACTAAAAAATCTCATTTGTTAAGGATACTACAAGATTAATTGGAATAGAAAATGGCAGATTTCTATGTAAATACATGTATGTATGTTGATATATAGCTTCCCCATCTTCTAGGGAAGGAAGTTTTTTTTTTCTCATTTTAAAAATCATTCTCTTTAAATTACTTGCTGCCATTTTCTCTAAGGCTTACTCACAGACTGAGGGGAAAAGAGTGAGATATCAAAAGAATACAAAAAATAAGAAAGGAGAATATTCATAAATATAGATGAGTTGAAAGAAACATATAAACTAGCTTACTGAATCCTATGCAAACAAAAAAGACATTTTGAAAACATGGCTGAAGTATATAAATTTCCAAAACGTAAAATTTACTCTGAAAATGGTAAAGTAGCCAAAAAGTTCAAATACAAATAAAATAGGGGAATTGTTCAGTAGTTTAGTCTTCCCCTTTACAAAAAGCACCAGGTCCACATGGTTTCATAGGGGAATTTTACAAGCTTGTAAAAGCAGTTGATTCTAATGCTATTTAATCTGTTTCACAGCATAGAAGAGGAAGGAAGAGATGTAGAATATGGTTACTTAAACCCAATAAAGATTACACAAGAAATACATTTCACACCAGTATTGCTTATGAATACAAATCCTGAGTGAGTGGGGGTAGTTATTTCAGAAAGGCAAAACAGGTTTTAGAGAATTTGATCTAGATGGAAGGAAAGACCCAAAATAATGTCCAGAACCTAAAACAAATGTGTCCCTCCAAAATAATAGTACTTCGGGTCCATTAATTACTATTGAATTGAGTCTTCTGGGCAGGAACACAGCAGCAGGAATTTCAAGAACTGTTTTTCCGAAGTGCAGATTGCTGATGCTCTGCACAGCAATCACCTGAGGGACAGGTTACAGATGCAGAATCAGGATCCAGGCCCTAGACTTTCTGAATGAGAATTCTTCAGTGTTGAGGCTCAGGAATCTGATTTTTAAACAACTTTTTCAACTGATTTTTCTGACCACTAAAATTTAACCCCTGTAGTGCCTAAGCAGTGGCTCTACTCATGATTCCTACCATGTAGAGTACAAATGTTACTTGCAATACAGACATTATCAAGTGAGGCATTTGTATTACTAATTAACTAACAAACATTATTTCTATTTGGCCAGGATTTGTTGGTCTGTTTATCATTATAAGTTATTTCTGAAAGGTTATTTTTAATAACCTTTTTTAAAATAATAACTTATTTTAATATGCTTTCTTTTAAAGCCACATTCGGTACCCTTTTCCTACCAAATCGCATCCATTATTAAACAATACAGACCATTTATTCATTCAATAACAAGTATTTATATAATGTTTATTATCTAATTTACCCTACACCAGGAGCTGTTTAAAATTATGCATTTTTTCTACCTACCATATTGTTTTTCTTCTTTATATAATTGCAAGAATTTTAATAATGGTTCCACACTCTCAAATTTTAATGAAATAATCCTTTAGTCATTTTTTTATCTTTATTGTATTTTTCCCATTACCATTTAGTTCTCTTATATCTCCCACACCCCCAGCAATCACCACACTGCTGTTTGTGTCCATGAGTCCTTTTTCCTTTTTGCTCAATCCCTCCATGCCTAACCTCCCCACTACCACCTGCTGTAAGAGTGAAACCATATGGTATTTGTCTTTCTCTGACTAACTTATTTCACTTAGCATAATACTCTTCAGGTCCATTTATACTGTCACAAAGGGTAACGTTTTCTTTTTTATGTCTGAGTAGTATTCCACTGTGTACATCTCCCATAGTTGTTTTACCCACTCACCTACTGATGGATACTTGGGTTGTTTCCATATCTTAATGACTGTAAATAACACTGCAGTGAACATAAGGGTGCTTAAATTCTTTCAAATTAGTGTTTTGGTCTCCTTTGGATATATTTCCAGGAGTAGGATCGCTGGGTTGAAAGGCAGATGCATTTTTAATTTTTTGAGGTATCTCCATTCTGCTTTTCACAGTGGCTGCACCAACCTGCATTCCTACCAACAGTGCCAAAGGGTTACCCTTTCTCCACATCCTCGCCAGCACTTGTAGTTTGTTGATTTATTGATGGTAGCTATTCTGACAGGTATGAGATGATATCTCATTGTGGTTTTGATTTGTATCTCTCCCATAATTAATGACATTGAGCATCTTTTTATATGTCTATTGGCCATCTGTATGTCCTCTTTGTAGAAGTGTCTATTTAAGTTCTTTGCTCATTTTTTAATTGGGTTTTTTGTTTTTTTGGGGGGGTTGTTGTTGTTGAGCTTTGTAAGTACTTTACAAATTTTGTATATTAACCCCTTACAGATGTATTGGCAAATATGTTCTCCTATCTGTGAATTGTCTTTTTATTTTGTTGACAATTTCCTTTACTATGCAGAATCTTTTAGTTTGATGTAGTCTCATTTGTTTTTGTTTTTCTTTTGTTTCTCTTGCCTGGGAGATATATCCAATAAAAAATTGCTAGGACCAAAGTCCAAGATTTTGCTGCCTGTGTTTTCTTCCAGAACTTTTATGGTTTGGGTCTAACATTTAAGTCTATGATCCATTTTTCATTTATTTTAGTGTATGGTATAAGAAGGTGGTTTAGTTTCACTTTTCTGCACATACCTGTCCAATTTCCCCAACACTATTTATTGAATAAAGTATTATAGCCTATTGTATGTGTTTGCTTCCTCTGTCAAATATGAACTGACTAGAGGTGTGGGTTTATTTCTGGGATCTCTATTTTGTTCCATTGATCTATGTGTCTGTCTTTATGCCAGTACCATGCTGTTTTGATTGCTATGGTCTTATAGTATAGTTTGATACTAGGTAGTATAACTCCTCCAACTTTGTTCTTCTTTCTCAGGATCAGGATCACTGTTGTTATGCAGGGGCTTTTGTGGTTCCATATAAATTTTTGATATATTTATTCTAGGTCTGTAAAATATGTAATTGGAATTTTGATATGAATTGCATTAAATCTATAGATTGTTTTGGGTTGTATAGATTTTAATGATATTGAGTCTTCTTATCTATGAACACAGTATATGCTTCCACATATTTGTATCTTCTTCAGTTTCTTTCTTCAGTGTCTTATAGTTTTCTGAGTACAGGTCTTGTACATCTCAGTACATTTTCTCCATCTACCACATTGTTTTTCTCCTTTATATAATTGCAAGAATTTTAATAACAGTCATATTCTCTCAAATTTCAACAAAATAATCCTTTAGTCATTTTTAATAGTTTTTTTAATCAATTATAGCTAAATAAGCCATACCTAATTGCAAGTAAGAATCTCAACATTATTTTGCTTACACCAGGATGTTCTGGATTTACTATTGGATAGATTATACTCAATCACGTTGCAATAGCATCAAAACAGCATTTTACTGACTAGTTTTTACAGGAAAAACTTCTTATTTGCTATGAAAATAATTCCTTATTTTATTTTATGCCACTTATTTCTGTTCATATTTTTCATAAAGAAGTACATTCTCCTTAATGTGAGACTTTCACTTATTCACTTACCAGCACTTCTATATGCTAATTACTCTTAATTGGTCAGGAGAGAGAAGAGAACAAAATTAAATTTCTGCCCTTATGTAATTCACATTGATTTTCATAACTATTGGTATATTAGTAATTTGGTTACTGATATTATAACTAATATTAATAAATGCATTGACATTATTTAGAATATAATACTTACTGCCAAGGTAGTTGGCAATAACTATCTAATCTTTATATCATGATAACAGTAAATTGAAAACAATAAGAGGAAGCCTTGTCCTTCCTTTCACTTTGGATAAGAAATAGACATTCTGGAGTTTATCTCACTGTGAATTATGGATGTCCTTTAGCGGGTGTCTTTCATTATTTCCTCCCTCACCAACTTCTGAAATTCCCACCCTACAATTCCATTTAGGACCAATATATCACAACCGTCACTGTATCCGTCTGTTCGTTTATTTAGAACACTATTCAGACTTTAGTGACATCTTTGAGAACATTTTAAAAACCAATGCCTGTTCCCAATTTCCCCATATCTCTTGAATGTATTAGCATTTTCAAATTCAAAGCTTTGTGCAGTGAAACCTAATAAAATTTTCATATTTATTAAAGGTAGAAAAAACACAGATACAAAACTAGATTGTCTTCTAATTATATTATGCTCATTCTTACCATGGAGTTATTGATTAGGACCTTATAACCCTAAATCTACCCATTCTTCAAACTCCCTATGAAGCTTCAATTATTACATGAAGGCTTGTAATAGAGTTAGTGGCTTCCCCACTAACTCTAGTCAATATCCCATGCACACTTTTACCCTTCAATTATGTTTAATACCTAATTTAAGTAATGTTTTATGTTAAACATAAATTCTGTTATTTCTTAGTGTTATGAATTATCAAAAGCATATTATAAAATGCACTATATATTTTATTGTACCACATAGAAATTATTATAAAGTACTATGTATTATATATTATATATGCATATATATTTATAATCTTTCCCTATAGACACACATATTAATAATTGGAATGATAACTATTAAACGTCAACAGTAGTACATCTGAATTGTGTGCTTAGGAGTGTGTGCGTGTACTTTTTAGTTTTCTGATTCCCAGTGTCCTATAATAAATGCCTTTTCCATATAGAAAGTAGCATAAAGTGTTTTTATTGAAGACTGAATAATATTTCTACAATAATGTTATATCCTACTTGAGGATAGGGTGCATATTTTACATTCCTGCAGCTCTGCAACAACTCTCATTGACAGGAACACAGAGAATGCCAGTACTCAGTAAGAACTCTGAGTTGCATGGGTTGGAGTGAAACAGAAACAAGTCATTTTATCATTATCTATATCCATACAGGCCAAAAAGTACCTTGATCATCACCTCACTAGGAAATCTACCCCCTTAAGCCACAGTCTGTGGTTTCACCTGGAAGAAGTATTGTCCACTCCACCAAGGAGAGTTTTAAAATCATGTTTGTATTGACCAATGATGGGGATAAACACAAACAGCTTTCAGTGGTGCTGGCCAGGGATGTTATCTACTCTGCAACTCTTAGCATACACCCACACAAAGAATGATCTCACTCAAAATGTCTGTAGCTTACTGTTAAGAAAGTCAGCTGGACTAATCATTTATTTATTTTTTACTCTTAAAAAATTAGGAAAATAAAAAATAAAAGCATTATGATTTCATACTACTTATATGCCCCAAAGAGTATATGGAAGATTAAAGATAACTCACCTCTGAAATTTTCTCATCGAAAGGAGTGTTCCCTCTAACAGCTTTGGCCAATGAAGTATGACAGAAGTGATGTTCAGTCAGTTCCTGGGCCCAATCTTTAAAAGAATGGATACTTCTGTCCCATCCTCTTAGAATCAGCTAGCAGGTAAAAAAGTAAGATTAACTGAGACCATCTTGCTAGAGGAGCTCCAGCCACGTGAAGAGGCCTTGGAAAATGAAACACTATGTAGCGAAAGACCAAGGAACACAGAGGTGCCAGGTGTGTGTATGAAAAAGCATCATGGGAGCGGATTCTCCAGCCCCGGATGATCCCACATGGATTAGTGAGGAATTACCTGGCTGAGTCGTTTTTAAATCCCCAACCTACACACAACTGTGAGCAAAGCTACAACGGTTGCTTGAAGTCACAAAAATGTCTCCTTTTTACCCTGAATCCCTTTCTTTTGCTTCCTAGAAATTCAAAACGACGTGGTAGATTTTACTGTGCCTGAAGAGAACATGAGAAACATGCTCTTTGCAATAAACGAGTGGACTTCACATCTATAAATAGAATGCGGCCAACGACTGCAGGCATTGTTTTCATTTTTTAAGGTGATCCTATTTTGATGGTGTAATCAGCTGTATTATCTACCACACTCTAGTTGACTAAAATGGACATAAGGCAGCTACTCTGTTGATTGTGACTCCATTATGACATTAATTGATTTAATTGAACTCTTTGACATGAAGTTCATCACATGTGCCTCCACGCCTGAACTGAAAACTGCGTCAGGGTGGGAATAATATGAGCTGCATCTGTTTGAATTCCCCCGTGATGCACAGCGAGATGTGTCCAACATACATTGGTCAACAAGTAGAAGAGTGTATCACTAGAAATTCATTATTTGATTAAATTCAGCATCACCTCCTTCAGTCTTCTGTTGGAAAGCCCTAAAGCTCTTGATACAGTAATTTCTGTTTTGCTCTAAAACCCTTGCCCTTAAAAGATTTATAATGTGTAATCTCATCAAACATCATTATTTTACAGATGATGGAATATATCAAAAGATTAAGTGACTTGCTTAAATTCATGCATTTAGTGCAAAAAAAGTCATTAGAAACTAAAATTATTTCCTTTAACAGATTGCAGGCGGGTGGACCAGGACAGCCAGAGGGTGTTGTTCCTCCCAAAAAGTGTAAGGCCTAAAGTGTAGGATGCTGGCGAGAAAGGTAGTCGCCAAGATTTAAGAGATTACAATTACATCTTAATCCATCTGGAGCATAAGACAATGTGGGCCAATATCACTCACAAAATTTTAAGAAAAAAATGCTAAAAAGACATAAATGTGAAGGGGCTAGATGGATATGAGTGGCAATAAAGATTTCTCTTTTAATTAGTTGCATAGAGTAGTCATAAAACTAGATATCTCTGCTTTGAGATGATTCTTCATTAATAGCTGTTTATTGTACTGTGAATTATTGCAAGATAATGCATGCAAGATGCTAGCTTGATACTTGTGCTTCCACTTCTCAAATGAACTCGACTGTCAAAAATAGGGAGCAAATCAGGGCGGGAAAGGCTGTCAGCAGATGCAGGAGAGAAAACTCTCTTACGTTTCCATTGTGTTTTTGTTATGAAACACATATTAGGGTGGTTTAAGAAACTAACTAATGAAAGTCGGTAGACAGTGGGATTGCTTTTTTAAAGTTATGAGAAAGCACAAACCAGGTTTTATCTCTATGACATAATAACCCCAGGATAAGAATATACCTGAAGCCTATACAATCCAAAGTGGACTTGAAAAGCTGTCTATAAATATATTGAATGACAGGGCCTAAGCACAACAAAAATAGTTTCGTTTTCTTAGTTTGCACCACCACACTAATGAAAGTATATCAGAAAGGAACTGTTTGAATCTCTACTTGGGTAGGGTAAACTCTCCATGCCACTAATCAAAACATAAGACCCAGGCTTTAAAAATGTCACTCTGGAGAGTGAATCCCAATGGGCCTGCTCAAGTCATGGAAGAAATCATCCTTTATTGAGATTTAGCATGTGCCAGACAGTGCAGAACATACGCACTGTCCTTAATCCTTACTATGACCCCCACGATGGATATGGCTTCCACCTTTAAACATTAAAAAAAAAAAAAGCACTTATGCTTATAAAGGCCAAGTGTGTCTCTCAAGGGCATGTAGCTTATTAGTAGTGAAAACAAAATCCAATGAGTTTTACTGAGAATCAAGCACATGCCAACACATTCTTCCACCAGATTTATAAGCAGATATTTATTATCCTCATTTTAATTATGAGATAACCAAGATTTAGAAAGTAAATTACAAAGTTCATATAAATAGAGATAATAAGAGGCATAATGGGAATCTTATCCAGGGCTATTTTAGTTTTCCCACTGTGGTATCTTGTCTTCAATATGTATCTAATTTTCACTATTTTGCCCTTTGATTTAATGTGACTAGCACACTAATAATAATTTAGGAGTCTACCATCCAAAAAATCTGTGATCCTCAGGTCAAGACTGTTGTTTGCAGCTCAAGTTATCCCCAGAGATGAAACAGAAGCTCGCAGGGGAATAAACAAGCATTCCTACAGCACCCTTTCAGTATCAGCTATATTAGGCTAGGTTTATGCTGCATAAACAACATCCCTTCTTAGTACTGAAATAGTTAAACAGAACAGATGCAAAGTCTGGCAGTGGGTTCCAGCCATTCTCCTTGGCAGTTGTGCTCTACACAGTGACACAATGATCCAAGTGGCTTTGAACTTGAGACTATTCCATCTCAATGTGAGATCTCTACATTCTCCATGGTGGGGTAAGAAAGTGACCAAAAATTCCTGGATGCCTATCCACAGTCTCAATCTGGAACCAACACATCTTATTAGCCCAACTCCACCATTGGCTAGCACGTAACTCAGAGGAACTGGGGTGTGTGATTTGCCATGGATACAAGAAAAAGGAAAATCAAGTGAAAATTGGTGAACACATAACACTATCTCTACCACGCTGTCACTAACAAATAGATCCAAAATATACCAAAAAAAGCAAATGCTTAAGAATTAGCAAGTAAGACTATAGGTTTAGAATTAGGATAAACTTTTCTGAATAAACAGACATAAAGCCTCACTATAAATTTATTGATTCAACTAAGGAAAGAGGAGGAAACAGAAACAATAGAGGCCAGCAAAAAAATTGCTGGTAATTACGTGGTAATTAAAAAATTTACGTGGTAATTAAATAAAGTGAAACTACACATAAACATGCAAAGTGATCTTGAGTATTTTATTTAAATTTCAAAAGTAAAAAATGTAGCACTATGTTGCCCTAGGTTAAGAGTTTATGCATCATTTAACTCATTCACTTTACAATTTGATTTCTCAGATTCTCTTCAACAGCTCCCTCCTTTTTTAATAGCAGTGAACAAAGTTCTATGACAAGGCTGAAAAAATCCAGAGACAGTCCTTACCTTCTCAAAAACAACTCTAAAATGAGAAAAACAGACGTGCTTAAATTAAAAGGACAAGGGCACTTTGACGGAGTCTTAAAGTAAACCATAAAAACACCAGGCCTAGAAGGAATCACTAGGGTCTCCCGAAAGGAATACACCCTTCCACCAGTGCCTTGGGCAGTGTCTCACACAAGGCGCATGCCTCCTGGCTGCTCCCTTTAATTTCTGCCTGGTAGTGCAGTGGCCCAGTCTTTCTTGGAAGCCTGTGTGAAATACTCCAGAGAAAAATAATCTAGAATGAAGAAAGTAGTTAATACAGAGCCTTGTTGGTCCCATTCATTGTGTATATCAGCCACAGCAGCATACAGAACCTTTACACATGCTGTTTTCAGCCTATGTCAGCCCACCTTGCCAGTAAGTGACACCTGCCAAGACCACCCGTGCCACCCGTGTGGGAAACGTCTCTTCCTCACTTGGCCCTAACAAGCATCCTTAGTTGTGAAATGCAAAGATGGTATAAGACAAAAATATACCAATACATTTCAAGAAGCCTTTCAGAAGTTACAGTCTATGCTGAGCAGAGTGATTTTCCAGCTGATTTATTTTATTAGGGAGGACTCTGGAGAAATTTGGAGGGGCGTAAATCCTTTTCTGTATTATCATGCAAAGGAAATAGTTGTCATCTTTAAAGTCCCACAAGCATACACATTTTTTCCCCAGAGCCTAAACCTGGCCTCAGAGAGAGTTTTACTTGGAGGTATCTCATTTATTCCAGAGGTCTGATTGATCCACAGACAATTTTGCGGCTCATTTACTTCTGCCAGTTTCTACCCTAATGTTTAAAAAAAAAAGGAAAAATCCCAATTTCCCACTTTTCTCAAAAATCAACATTTTCAAGGAAAAAATGAATTCTGTTCTCTTGTAATTAATTATGGTTAACAGCATAATGTACTGTCTTCTTTTACAGAAAACAGGAAGATAGGAAAGCATAAGAAGTTTTCTCCCTAAAGAAGTTATTGAATCACAGGTTTGGTAAGTTGATTGCATCACTGGGGAAGGAGGGGGTTTTGGTTACTAAAAGCCCTATTTCTAAATCATTTTGAAATAAAAGTTTTGGAAAAATTGTATCCCTTTTTTACTGAGATAAGAAAAATGTAAAGGAAAAGGAATTAAAATAGGTATTCTCCAAGCCCCCAATTGTGTAGTGTTTTTTATAAATAGTAATAATCCAAATTTATCTAACTTCCAGTCCTTCATACTTAAGGAAAGATTACAGCTGGAAAGTCTGAATACAGTGTCCTCAGGTACTTATTAAATTAAAAAAACCCAACCTCCTCCAAAAGTCTGTAATCTTCCCTTTATTATCTCTCCCCATTCATTATATCCCAATCATCAGGGTATGTTGGAAAGATTTTTAACAATGCCTAATTATATGATATATGCATTAAGCAACATAATGCTTATATCCAAATAATAACTTAGTTGTTATTATACACATTCTCTCCTTATGTCATTGCCACCAAGACTTGTTTCAGACTTTCTAAATTAATACAGTGATATGATTGTTTATCCTTTCTACTTTTGCCTATTTGTAATTCTCTGCCTACCCAAACTTCAGAAAGAAATTGCTGTTGTTTGTTTTATTTTTTGATATGCACACTGAAGGTGTTATAATCATTGATTACAACACTCATTCTGGACTTTTCTTCATTTAGGCATAAAAAGAAATATCTCAAGGCTTTTACAGCCTTCTCTGGAGATGTTTGAGCATCTCTGTTGTGACTCTAAGACAAAATTTATACCAGTGCTGACCCAAATGGCTGGCCCCAGTCAGGCTTGGCCTTTTCTTATCTCACTTGTAAGTGCAATACCTTGCCTTTTGTGCGATGCAGACCAAGGGCCAGGGAAATTTCTAAACCAAAGACCACGTCTTAGGGCTTTGAAGTGCTTTCCTCCTTTTCCCCTCCTTCCTGGTCCTTTCCCTTTGGAGCCCTGTGCCTTTCCACACACAACACGATCTTTGATAGAGACTAATCTCTATCTATTCCCTCTGGCTCCAGACAAATAGGTTTAGGACCCAGAATAGGCTTTCTCAGGTCTGAGTGGATGCAGAAAGGGTTCTGGGGATGCTCAGTTACACTGAGGGGGTCACATTTAGTTCAGTTGGATGATCACTTCCTCTCTGCCATGTTCCAAGCACCAAACTAAGATATAAGGAATCATAGCCAAAATCTTGCCTTCATGCTGTATATAATCCAGTAAGGGCTAAATGCATCTAACAAGTAGTTGTAGCACTGATGAAGTGTTGTGAAAGAGTGGGGATACCTGGTACCATAAAGACTAACACCTCATGAATAAGGAGGCCCCTGGGGAGCTTTCCTGCAGATGATAGCAGATTCATCTAGAAGTATGAGTAGGGGTTACCATGTAAAAAGGTGGGAAAGGGTGTTCTAGGCAGAGGAAACTACACTGCCTGAAGAAACACATGAAGTAGGAGAGATGTTGGTACATTTAATGTGATTCTATATGGTCAGTCTTTCACAGTAGGCAAAGTCAAAACAGGAAAAGTTTTGCATGGTCTGCTAAGTATTTGATATTTATTTTCTATTTGATGGAAAGCCATTGAAGAATTTTAACAGAAGAATGAAATAATCAAGGAGAATCAACTGAGTTTGTCAATTTCTAGATTAATTCAACAACCAATTTCTAAAAGCCTACTATATTCTAGGCACTCCACAAAGAGTTAGAAATTAAATGTAAGCAAGATCTGTTTATGTCTTTAAATTGTTTCCAACCCAGGAGCCATACGGCAAAGGAATAAAAGGACAAAGGAAAAAAGAGGTTGAAAATGAACACAAGGTTTCTGACTTGGGCATCTGGGCGAGTAGTGGTGCTATTTACAGAAGTAAAACCAGAGGGATGATGGTAATAATGAGTTCAGTTTAGAACATCTTTTCTTTATAGTGCCTGCCAAGTAGCTAAGAGGAAATGTACAACAGATAGCTGGAGCTCACGCTGGAGGTAAAAACTGGGGAGTCATCAATGCCCAGGTATGTGTTTAACCAGGAGTTGGCAAACTACAGTCAACGGACCAAACTAGCCAAAGCCTATTTTTGTGTGACCTTCAGGCACTACTGTCATGTGCTAACACTGTGAGTGACAGAGGCTAAGCTAGGGTGTCCTTTCAACCCCAGTGCTGCCTCCTGCTTATAGTGCTAGCCCTCTAAGTGAGGACCACCATCCCTCCCCATGCTCACTCCCTGTGCCCCACACACTCCTGCCAGCCCACTAGGCCCCAACCCCTGGAACTAGAGAATGTCTCCAGCTGACAGTAGCTGTGTGCAAAATGTGCCCACCACCCGGAGACAAACAGTACTGCAGTGGGATAAGACGTGTTCTCCTTTGTCATTTAAGTGCCCACATAATATCTTAAATTTTGCCTGGGCCCATGAAACCTAAATCATTTATTATCTGGCTCTTAAAAAAAAATGCCTAACCCAGTTTTAAACTAACTACAATAATAAAAAAAAAAAACTAGTTTTTATACATTATACCATTGGAATGTAATTCAAAATAACAAACATATTCTTAACTTCTTCAAAGATTTTAAGCTGGAAATGCTGAAAACCGAAAAAATATGTTACATTCCACAGAAGTTCCTTACTCCACCCTCCCCTCCCTTTTAATCTGGAGAAGAAAAAATAGCAGCTAATTAATCAGGACAACCAAATCCCATCTTGAAGATACCATAATATAATTTGTTCTGGATTTTTCATACTTTGGGTTGTACTTTTTCTCAGAGATTCATCAGTGTGTATTGCTTTCCATCCAAGTAAACTTGTAAATCCTTCAAGTGTATTAATTCATTTATGAAAGAAAGAGATTGAGGCACTGTGTCTATAGCAACCAAACAACAACTTAAAAAGTTAAAAACCAGTGGATTCTGTGTCTGGTTCTTTGGGTTCTACAATTCTAGACTCTGGTAGAGTCACTGGTCACCTGAGCGGCGGGTGGCCATGGAATGCTGGGGACAAAGTCAATGGCAGCAGTTCTACCAGCTCACACACTTGGATTTTTCAAAAACATTTCCAGATACCATAATAGCGAAGCTGTGCAGACTGAGAGGTGAAAGAGTCTGAGAAGCATGTGGGAGGTAATTAAGTGCTATTAGAAGCAAACGGAACCTAATTTGACCAAATAGCCAAGTGCGGTGTGGTCTTTTGAAAACATTTCCAAATACAGGAACCAAATTTGATCCTTTAAGTCCTCCTTCTTTTTAGGATGCATGTTTATTCAAAGAACAGATGGGGAGGAAAATCAGAAAAAGACTTTGGTCGACCCACATTAAACAGCACATTTGAGTGTGGGCATGAAGGGAGATGAGTTTTGGAAGGATTTTCATTTGTTTGATGTGTGGAGATAGTCTTGGGAAGTGGGAAAGCACTGACTTTATTTAATCTCTCCTAGGGAGGAGCTTCAGAAGGCTCTTAAAAAAGGAACGCTCCTTAGTAAGCACATACTTCTGTGCTCTCACATCATTGGTATTTTCCAGTGTAATAAGGGCTGGGGGGTGGTTGCAGAATTTCCAGCACTAGAGTTCTGGGTACAGTGCGCAGGAAGAAAATGTAGGAATGGATATAAACTACCATCCACATGTTGAGCTTTTTAAGGGTTTAAATATTTTCAGTAAATTTTCTTTGGATGAGATGAGGTCACATCTGTGTGTGTGGGGGGGGGGGGGTGGGTTGGGGAAAGCCACAGTGGAAGTCAGCAGAGCACCACACTGAAAACAAGCACGTTGCTGATAGCATGTACTACCTACCTACTTAATCCTACATGCCCCTCATCTCACCAAAAAGTTTCTTAAAAATCTGTACTTTTCTTGAGATGCCCAAGTTGTCCATGCATGTCAGAAAAACCCCGATGCAAACAGATTCTTAAATCTAAGTGTAATTCTTTAATGGTTACTTAAAGCAAATTGAGCTTTTGAACCCGATGAGGTGTGCTCCTTTGAAATAGTAGCATCAATCTGGAGCCCAACACAAATAAGAAACTACAGGGGGGAAGATTCTGGATGAGAAATCAAAATGGAAAGGAATTACCCTGCTGGTTGGTAACATTTCCATATGGACACAAGCAGCAAAACAACAAAAGATCAAAGAGCAACCCTAAAAGAAGGGAGTGTTCAGTCTCATAATTGTGCATGTGTGTGAACACACAGCCTTCTGTAAGGATAATAGCAGAAACATGTTTTTGCAAGGGAGCTTCAGTGTACGCCAGCTAATAGGGCTGCTTGGCTGAACCTCAGTATGCAACAATCCACTCTTCATTTGTAAAAGATGCTACTGATTAATGGTATCTCAAATTTGTAATAATAGTTAACAGATGCACAAGAAGAAAACTTTCTCAAAGAATAGAAATCCTGTGTTCTTCCAAACCTCATTGTAATTACTCCTTTTGTGGTCTAGTGCTCTCATCTCATTCTGTGGCGGAAGCCCAGAGGAAGGAAATTTTGTCCACCTTTACACTGAGTCAGAGGCTCAGGTGGAAATGGCTGCTCATAATTCTGACCTTTAAGTGTCAGCACTAAATAGGAAACTTGTTTTATTTTTTCTTAATGAGTCTCTTTCACAAGGCACAATTTCATTGCTAATTCATAAAGTCACTTATTCTACTGTTGAAAGAGGTTAGTGAGCCCCCTTTCAAAAACACAGGCTCATTCTACATTCATACCACTCTGCCCCAAATGGAAAGTTTTAAAGAGATTTAATATCTGGTAATAATGATGTATTGTTAGTTACTGTTAACACGTAGGTAAAAGGTAACAATGAATTGAATAAATGATATTAGAAAATAGAGAAAAACATCTCAAAACATATGATTGTCCAAGAGATCACTTGTCCAATCACCATTTTTTCAGGACAGTCAGTGACTTCGGGGAAAATAAACAGAACAGGCTTCAAACGAGTCCTTTCCCACTTGCATTCAGAAAACAAAATGACCAAGACACAACCTGCAAAATCTATTATGTTATTAGATTAAATGTTTGCAGTTACCTGAGGTTTTATATTCTCAAAGTGCTCTAATTAATCCATCTTCCCCAGTCCAGCTCAATTTTCAAATGGGGATACTGAGGCACATTGGTTGTGATTTTCCCTCCCAGGGCCCATTAAGTTAGTTTTGTTCAGAAAACCCAAGCTAAGTCTGCAGTCAGAGCTAATGTGTAAGCCCTGGGCTCAGGGTTGGCCTTTCATTCTACAGCTGGGTGGCTTGTTTTTGTTGTTGTTGTTGTTGTTGTTGTTATATTTAATGTCAGAGTATGCAACATTTTATCACCAGATGTAGGATTTTGTTGTTGTTCTTAAGTTACTTTTCACTGTATTTTCCTTTTTGCTATAACTGCAAGCCAAATATAAGTAGATACCTTTTATTCTTGCTATGTTCCTTACCTCCAGGTCCTCCTGCCCACTTACCCTTATTGGGGACACAGTATTCATGTTTAGAATAATGTTTCTTTAATTTGTGGAATTTATTTGGTGAAGAGTGTGAGTGAATGTATGTGTTGGGGGAGCATGGATGGTTAAGAAGTATCAAATTTAAGAACTCCAGTTTAAGCAAATTTTTTAAACTTAAAAATGTCATTTAAATTCCAAATTTAATTGGAAGATTTTAAGAAAATGAGAAAGAGAGGGGGTAAAAGAGAGAATACGAATTGTGGACTTTTCCATGTGCCTTTTTCTGGCTCGCCTTCCAGCTGCCATGCAGGGGGATCAAGGTGGGTGAGCAGCTTACTCCAAGCCCTAGGGCTCTGTATCCCAGCTGCCAATATCCTCATAGGGTCAGTGAGCAGGCAGATAGCTCATTCCATTTGTAACCATGAGAAATAGAGTCCCCTAGGGAAAATATGCACTCTCCATATGTTCAGCCCTGTGCAATAGTCTAGGTGAATCACAGTCGGAGAAACAGAGGGAAAGGGATGTGTCCTGACACTTGATTTCCTCAGAGATATCAGACCGTCATTTCCAGGGCTAGTACAATACCCTTAAATGGACCACTAATCTGATCCAGCCAGGGTTGGGATGCTTTTGGGGGCGTTCCTTTGAGTGCATCTGACTTCTATTGCTAAGCCTTCCACAAAACTATCAAAATGAAATGCTTTGATGTGTATCCCCTCCAAGCAAGCACTGTACACAATTCAGAGCCTCTTCATCCAGCCCCTGCCTTCCTTGCCCTGTCTTCTCCCCCACCACCATGCAGCTTGGCCATGCTGTATGCCTTCCTGCTCATATGAACTACAGTTGCTGAAAAAGTGAAGCCAAAAGAAACAGCCAATAAAAACAGAAACAGCTGTAACAATTTTGCACAGCATGGTCTTGATTTCCTTGAGTTTTGTATTTCTCTCTCTTTTGCGCTCACTCTCTCTCTCTCCCCCTCTCTCTCCAGCTACCTTTTCCATATGCAACACCCTCAGTGTTAGGACCTGGACTAGAGCAAGAAATACTTTTCCCTTCTTGAAACCCTTGTGTAATTGAGAAATAAGGTTGGAGTCCATTTTAAAGAATCACCTCCAAAATAAGCAGAGCCCGGGGGAGACTGAAACATAGGCAATGAGTTGAGAATCCTGCAACCAAAGACAGGTACAAAGATAATTTTTAAAATAATAATAATAATAATAGTAGAGCCAGCTCTCAAATTTGCTCTTTCTCCTGCTGCTGTTGTCAGCAGGTGTGCCTGTTGTCAGAGGGGGCCACAAAAGCTGTCCTGTGTGTGTGCATTTGCCTCTCCAAGTGGGACCTGCCCTGAAAACTTTACTGGACTGTTATTTACAATAGCCTTGTTCTATGTCCATCTGCTTAAAACCCAGTCATGTAAAGGCAGCTTGTAAAATGCAAAAAGCTATGGGGGAATGATATGAGTGGTTTCAGACAAGAGAAAGAGAAGGAACAACTCAAAGCACTCAGCAAATATAAAAGGCAACACCAACAGCAGATTGTGATCAGCGCCTTCTTTCCTGTCTGTGCAGGCTCAGGAACCCTGGGAATGTTTACCTTCTTCAGCATGCATAGGGAATGTGAGCTTTGCCCCTTTCCATCCTTTCTTCAGAGGGTGCTGTGTCCCAAATCCATGTTCTAGCTAAAATGCTTTCAGTGATGGCATTGATTTCTAATGGTCATAAAAGTCTCCTTTTTACATTTTTTTTTGAGGGTGGGTATTTGTTTTGTTTCTCTTTGTCAGCTTCTTTCTTTACCCTTGTTCTGGGACTGGCCCCAGTGAGAGCTGAGCTGGATCTGGGCTAAGCATAATGGAGAACTGGTTGAAATAAAGGTTCTTTTATGGTGGCACAGCCCTGTTTTTCAGATGGCGTGAGGCAGATCTGTAGTTTATTATTAATAATAGCACATGCGCGACACCACATCTTCAAAGGGCTGTGCAAACATTAATTCTTTTGTGATGTGAAAAAAAAGCAGCAGCATCTCTCTAAAGTGAATCTCCCAGTCTTCCATAGAGGGAAAAAAATACATAGTTTCAGCTAGAGATGAATGAATCAAACCCCGGAGGTCTGCGATCTGGGTCCAATTGAGGAGCACTTTGAAAAAAATCAGGAGTTTTATCTGAACTATAGCATGTTCCAAATTTGACACTCTTTCAAACTCACATGGAAGTCTTTCGAAGACAAGCTGTGGTATCTTTGTTCCAGGAATAAAACAAACAGAACAAAAGAGAGGGGAAAAGTGCAGAACTAATGTGTGTTTTCTACTTTGTTGAAATTTGATCCGCAGTCTCCAGAAGAAAGAATTACACTCACCAGTGTGTCCAGGCCTGCCCTTCAACTTCTTTTATTAAGTGATTTCTTTGTCAAAGTCATGGTCCTCTACAAAAAAGTGACAATTAATATCCCACTTTGCAGAAGCTCAAAAAGAGCATCCAGATGCCCCATTTTCATTGAACTTCCCAAATTGGCTCCTCAGTTTTTCTTATATTTGAAGGCGTTTTTTCCCAATACTTAAAATTAGATGATAGATAGATAGATAGATAGATAGATAGATAGATAGATAGATAGATGATAGATAGATAGATGATAGATAGATAGATAGATAGATAGCATTTGAGGCTTACAAAACACTATATAATCTATATGCAGGTCATGAAACACAACTATAAAGTGAAAACTAATAAAATTGCCACCTTGCTTAAAAACTAAAACATTACCAATAAATTCTCTTTTCTATCCCCCCATCCTGACAGAGGTCATTATATTCCTGAGTTCTGTGATGAGTGTTCCTATGACAGATTGATTACATTAATAGATTAATGTCCTCTCATGACCTTTGCCCTATAAAATTATCATCTCTTCCCATTCTAATCTCAATCTTGGTCATGTGGCTACTTTTGCCAATAGGATGTAAGCAAATGAGACAAGTGGATATTTGGAAAGTGCATGGGTATTCATGTTTGCCCCTTTGCGAGATGATTTTTGTTTATTGTGTATCCTCATAAGAACACGGCCAGGATGGCTCACTGGATGATGACAGAAATGTGAATCAGAGATGTTCACATTAGATTATGGTCACCCTGGATCTGTCATTAGCTAAGCTGAGAACATTCAGCCAAGATTACCAGAGCCACTTGAGTAACCTGTAGCTCCCATGGAAGCATGAGCAAGCCCAGCCAAGATGAGCCAAGCACTGGCGATATCAGATGAACACAACAGATTTATGGGCGAGATAAATAATGTGTTTCTTTCTTTAAGCCATTAAACTTCAGGGTGGTTGTTTTCAGTACTGTTTTTGGCAATCAACTACTTTTACAATTCCCTTTCTTTTTTCAAATAAAATAACAATGCATACAACAACAAAAAATATATTGCTTGCTTCTGTCTCTTCATCTTTCTCTCCTTTTTAAAAATTCTTTATAATTTGATTACAGCATATGTTGTCCTTTGTGATTTTTTTCACCTACCATACTTTTTATTTTAATTTATGTAATTTCATGTAGTTATAGTGATTAATTTTTGCTGTTATTTAATGTTTTGTGAATATAAATTATTTTCTTCTGTTAATGGGCATTTGGCTTTTATAGGGACATTGATATTCTTTTCATTTGGGGATTATTATAAACAATAAACTCGCCCTGGCTGGCGTAGCTCAGTGGATTGAGCACGGGCTGGGAACCAAAGTGTCCCAGGTTCGATTCCCAGCCAGGGTACATTCCTGGGTTGCAGGCCAGAACCCCCAGCAACCGCACATTGATGTCTCTCTCTCTCTCTCTCTCTCTCTCTCTCTCTCTCTCTCTCTCTCCCCCTCCCTCCCTCCCTTCCCTCTCTAAAAATAAATAAATAAAATCTTAAAAAAAACAACAATAAACTCACCCATATAAATCTCCTGATGCACATTTGCAACTTTCCTATAGTAAATATCCCTAGGAGTACGATAGTAAGACTATGAGTGAGAATGTTCAAATTTTGAGGCTCATGCATGCCAAATTATTTTCCAAACTGTCAGTACCGATTGGCACATCCATTAATATATATACTGCAAGACCCCCACACCTGTCTGCATTAAGCCAGCAGAAGCGGAAGGAGCATGTAGGAACCTTTGTGGGAGGTTTTCATGCTTGAGGCCTGGAAATGGCACACATCATGGCCGGTGACATGTCATTGGCTCAAACTCAATCATATGGCCTCATCACTGCAAGGCTCACTGGGAAATAAGGTACAAGAAGAAGAAACTAGCAGGCTACCTAGCCAGTCTCTGACACAGCTTCTAATGCTTCTAATACTAAAATATTACTTTCTATTAGATAAGCCCTCTACAGTCTGTCTAGAAAACGTATTCATGTAAAGTTTTTTTACTTTCACACTCTCACCAACTCCCTGGAGTAATTAGGTCAATTATCATTATCCTCATTTCATAAGTGAAGACTATAAACTAGGGCTCCAAGTGGTTAAGTGACTTGCCCAAGGTCACAAAGTTAGTAATTTGCTAGAGCCAGAGAATAATCTCAACTCTTTTTCCCCAAAGTCTTGTCCTATTTCTAGTATAATTAACCTTTCTTTTCCTAAATATTAATTCACTCAACAACTGAAATTGATGTTTGTATAACTACTATGTGACTATTGCAGTATGCTTCCTTCTAAAAATGCAAAAGTGAACATCACAAAAATCCTGCCATTAGAATTTCACAATTTTGATTTTTTTATCTGCTATGTTCTGCTATCTCCCTATCTTCATTTCCTCACAGATAAATATACTCGTGCTGGGTTCACCAGGAATTTCCAATTCAATGAATACAGTGGGTACAGTTCATTCTGCATCTCATTTGAATACTGTAAAATCATTCCAGATGGTGACTCTTTTCTCTTTATAATTCTGCCTTCCTTTGATTCCCATGATCCAATACTCTCCTGATTTTCCTCTTAACTCTGATAAATTTTATTTAATAATTCATATTATTTCTGTCTTACCCTTCTCTTTGTATACTGAGAACACTGTAACCCTGCCTGCCAAAATCAGATCTTTCTTCAAATCCCAACTGCAATGTCATGTTTGTGATGAATCTTCACCAATTTTCCAGGCAAATGAAAATGTCTCCTCTGCTCTACAAACTTTATTCTTATGTCTTTCACAGGACTGACCACATTCCACCTTGTGATTGTTGTCTAGTTAGCACAAGAAAAACCAGTTCAACTAAGTTCCTTTAAGGCTCTATCCTGGTACGTCTTCTCTCACTTTATCTTCTCATTTTTGGCTAAAGCCCCTTATAAATGCTGTTTCCTCTACCTGGAAGTAGGTCTCTCTCTATATAGATAGATAGATTGATCAATAGATGGATATAGATATAGATATAGATGATTAGATATAGATATCTATATATATAGATCTCTGTATAGATATCTAGAGAGATCTTCTCTCTAGATATCTATATCTATATATATCTCTCTCCTCCCTTTCTTCTCTCTCTCTCCTTTCTTCTCTCTCTCTTTTCCTTCTTCTCTCTCTCCATCTTTTTCTCTCTTCCCTCTTCTCTCCTCTCTCTCTCTCTCTTCTGATTAATTCTTAGTCACATTTTAGAATTCAGTAAAAATTACTTCTTCAAAGAAGCACATTCCTGACACTGCCACAGGCTCAGGTCCCCTGGTTAAGAGCACACTTGGCACCCTGTACCCTCCCCTCTTGATATTTGTCACAGCTATAGCGCAACACTTAACTGTGAAATTTATTCTATTAAGACATAAATCCTGAGTAGAGGGAATTTCAGGGGTCATTGGGAAGGGTTCACAGGAACAAACTGAAAAGGACACATGGTCAAAAACTAGGGGGAGGGTGGTAATGGGAGGGAAGTGGGGAGGGGTGGGGGGGCTGGACTGGGAGTAAAAGGGAGAAAACTATTTGAATAATGATTAAAATAAAATTTAAAAAAAAAACACATAAATCCTGAGATTACAGGGTCCACATGTATTATATGGTCATTGCATACATCAGGCTGTCCTTAATATTTGCTGAGTAAAATAATTTTATTACTGTAAAGTAAAATCTCAATGAATGTTTAGATGCTACCTCATATACAACTTAGACTTAACTAAAATCATTGAGGGTTTTTTCCCACCTAGACTTTTGTGCTTGATTATTTGGACCTTATTACCAAACTGTAAATGCATCGGCTTTTAAACACCATCTTACTAGGTTGACCCCATTGGATTTGCATTCTCTTATTCAACATACACTATCCCTCCTACTTTCATGCCATCTGATAACTTGATAATCAAATCATTGACAAAAGTGCTGAACAAGACAAACTTCAAGACAGGGCTCTGAAACTTGCCAGTTGGAGCTACCATACTATAGGGTTATGATAGTTGACCTTTACCATTGAAGTTCAACTTCTTAGATATATTGCCCTGATCATAGCTAAAGAGTCTAAAAATCACAAAGCCTTATGCTGTCTACGAAAACCTAGTCCCTCTTTTAACTTGCGAAAGACAGTCACTTCCTGAATGAATTTCTACCTAACTTTTCTTCACAAAAATACTATCTTCCTCACTGTTTTCCAGTTTTGTTCTTACCATTTTTGTATCACTGACCATATTCTGGCTTTACATTTTAGTTAACTCTTTGAGCAGTACCAAATCTCACTATTTAAATTCAATTCCTTCAGGGCAACAAGGGCTACACTTCCTGATTGGACATTACTATTTATTTTCTCCAACATGCCAGAAATTGGGATTTTACATATACCATTTTATTTCTTACTGAGGGAAATATTATCTCTATAAGAATTTCAGAGATGAGGAAACTAATTCTCAAAGATTTTCTTTATATTTCTCATCTAGCACTGGTCTTTGTTCATAGCATATATTAAATGAGTAATTAATTGCCAAATTGAAGTACAGAACTGATGTTGATGGCAACTTCTATGGGAATTTTGCCCTCCCAGGGACTGTGGTCCCAAAATGATATTAATATCTTGGATCAGATGACTAGACTAAATCTGAACTGCTATATTGAATGAAAGTTCCCTAATGCATTATTATTTTCCCTTTCAAAAGAGAGTATGCATTTAATATTGCTTCAGGCAAACAGAGACAGGACAGATGTGTTATTTGGAAAAACAATGTTGCAGGGAACAAATGTATGCAAATTATGCCTCTTCTGTACATTTCAAGACCATTTTTAAACTAATAAACTTCTTCAAGGTGACATGCTGACATTTTGAAATCATTTCTGTCACTAACATACAGTGACCACAAATCGGGCTTTTTTTTCAATGGTAGACCACAGAGGGGAAAATAGTATTTCATAACAGCAGTGTTATTATCCCTACCAAGATTTATTTTCTAAAACTAATGTAGACAAAGACACTGTGAGATAGATCAAATAATGAGGAGTTTAAATAATTCAAACAAAAAATCTTCACAGTAAGTCTATATTTTTCTTTTTGAGAAAGCCACAAACAAAATCTCAGCTACAGGTCATGTTTTATGTAAGGATTTGCACAATCTTTAAAAAAGTAAAGGATTTTATAATCTAATTACCATTCATAGATGAGAAGACCTAGACCTAGAGAAGTAAATAATAAGTTTCCCAAATCAAATACCATTTATGCTGGAATTCAGACTAGATCCCAGTGTCTGGCCTCAGGGTCAACTTGTTCCATCTCTACTGCCCAATCGTGCTCTTGCAAATTGCTGCCCACAATTCATGATTTACATGTATGACTTCCTAGGAGTGACCAGCCAGACTTCTAGAGGCAGATCCTCTCCTCACCGGCCTATACAATGTTCATCTCTTGCATGTCAGTCTTGTTTTCCTTGTCAAGACAAAGCTTCTTCAGGATATTAGCCATGTCTTACCATCCATGTGTCCCACATAGGACTGGGCCAATAACTCTTCCCTCCAGTAAACCTCGACTAAAAAGATTATATTTTTATCCTCACCCAAGGACATTTTCTTTTCATTGTTGGGTTTGTTTGTTTATTTTTAAGAAAGTGAGGGAGGGAGAGAAAAGCACTGATTGGCTGCCATCCACATGCATCCAGACTGGGGATGGTAGATATCTGGACAGGAATCAAACCCGCAACCCTTCAGTTATGCGATGATGCCCCAAACAACTCAGCCACACCAGCCAGGGCTTTTAACAGGAGATGCAGCATGACATAGTAGGCAGGATACAGCATATGCTTTGGAATCTGACATCATGACAGTCAGTCCTGCTTCTGTTCATGCTACCTGGGGACCAAATGAGATAATGCATGAATTGTGTTTAACACATGGAAGATGATGAATAATTCCTTGCAGTTTGCTATTGCTGTTCTTAGGTTTTGACTGGAAGTTCCTAGCAGGTTTTCTGAGTTGTCATCTTCAATGGGTACTGCTATTAGAATATATCTTTTGAAACATTGGGAAACAATCGATTGAGAACAATTTATTCCTGGTAAATTATCTTCACACAAGCAGAATTAGAGGAAAGAGAAGGGTTATTGAAGGAAATAGAAAAGCATTCTCCACATTATCTCCACCCAAGACATTCTCTTGTTATTGTTCCTTTATTCAAATAATACAGTAGGCTCCGCCCAGCTTGCCTTTAACAATAACCTTGAGATAGTGTTTGGGGACCTCCACTCATGTATTTCATGTATCAGTGTTCTCTGGAGAAATGGAACCAGTAGGAAATGCCTATGTCTGTATCTATATCTGTCTTTCTATTGAGAGAAGAGTGGGGGAGGGATTGATTTTAACTGATTGGCTCACATGGTTGTGGAGACTAGCAAGTCCAACGTCTGCAGACTAGGCTGACTGCCTAGCCATTCAGGTGACAGCCAGTGCTGCAGTCTGGAGGCCAAATTGCTTTCACTCCAGGAAACCTCAGTCTTTGTTCTTAAGGCCATCAACTGATTGGATAAAGCCTCTTCACATTATAGAAAGCAATCTATCCAAAAGCTACTAACTTAAATGTTAATTATATCTCTAAAGAATACCTACATCTAGACTGGTGTTTGACTAAGCAACTGAGACCTTATCCAAGCCAGCTGACACAGGAGTTACCCCTCACAACCTCTCACTTACTGTCTAGAAAGTGCAAGCAGGGGAGCGCAGTGAGGGTAGATGCATGTTAGAGCACGCCAGAGAATCAGGAAGGGGACTTCATAGCTATGTGAAATACATTACTGTCATTCAGACTGCTATAACAAAATACGACGGGCTTGTGTGGCTTGTAAACAACAAAAATTTATTTCTCACAGTTCTGGAGGCTGGAAGTCCAGGATCATGGTGCCGGCATGGCTAGGTAAGGGTCTTCTTCTGGGTCAGAGACTTCCGGTTGTATCCTCACATTGGTGGCAGGGACAAGTTAGCTCTCTGGGCCCTCTTTTATAAGGCCACTCATTCCATTCATGGACACTCTGATCTCATGATCTATTCACTTTCTAATTTTCCATCTCCTAATACCATCACTGTGGGCATTAGGTTTCTAGCATATACATTGGGTGTGGGGGGCACATTCACACTGTAGCACCCAATGAGGAGACTGAGTTATCTAAGGTAACCCAACTCCTCATCCATACCGAGTTCCCTGTGGTGCTGACTGGAAGCCAAGGTACTCTAAAACATTTACATGAGGACCGACAGCCATGGGCAAACTCCCAGACACTCCACAACAAGGTACAAGCATTTCCAGGTTTTTTTCTCAGGGATCAGTCCCTTTAAGAAATCCTCATCCACATGTGTCCCTATTTGGAAAATAGGAATTAATTGCTTTGTTCCTAGAAAAATTATTACAAAATCCAAGTTGACCAACATGAAAATTTAAAGCCCTATGGATACGGAGAAGCAGTCTTTTTAGCAGATGCAAAGTTTAGAGAAAAGAGTCCACAAGACCACAACCACTTCTGACAGCAATTACAAGTTCTGGGTCCCCAAGACCACTCTCGGGTTTATTAATTAGCTAGAGGGATGCACAGAACTCACTGAAAGCTATTAGGCTCACACTTATGGTTTATTACGTCTAAAAGGTACAGATTAAAGTCGGCCAAAGATGAGCACACACAGGGCAGATTCATGGAAAAAACGAAACATGGAGCTTCTAGCTGTTCTCTCCCCGTAGAGTCGTGGGCAGCTTTACTTTTCCAGCACTGACGTGTGCTAATATGCATAGAGTATTTCCAGACAGGAGAACCTACCAAAACCTCAGTGTCCAGAGGTTGCCCTGGGGCTGCATCACCTAAGCATGACTGACTGCCCGTGCAGACTTCAGCCCCTCTAGAGGTCCAGCTGATACTGTATGATCCCCACCCTAAATCCCATTGTTGTTATGGCTCAGGTCTCTTGCTCTATAGAATCATGCTGTTATTATCTGGATGGCCCAAGGTCTCCACTGAATCGAAAGCACTTTTCTCGATGACAACTCTCTTCAGAAAAAAACATCCTGTGGGTTCACAGATTACCTCCCAGGAGACAAGAGCAAAGGCAAGGTTTCTCTTTTGCCTTTGGATCAGGTTCAGTTGTTTACTACACAAGTATTAGGTTCTGACTGAGGACGCTTTCCCAGGGTAACTTCACAATTAGGAAATTTGTAAGTGTATTGTATACAAAACAAACATTTGTTAGGCATTTGTTTATTTAGTATCTTTCAATGCTGTTACAGTTGGATAGGCTACAGATTTATCTTAATCTGGTTCTTTTCTGAAAAGATTTTTCAGCATTGCCTCCAGATTCCGCATGCAGTCCTGGGGGGTGGGCTCTATTTCTAATGGTGTTCTAGAGGTAAGGAAACTGATACTTACCTAAAATGACAAAGCAAGTGAGAGGTAGAGATGGAATATAAACAAGGGCTACTTGGGTCCAGAGTTTGTGTTCATTTTTACTGTGTTGCAAACATCCTGCCTCTTCCATTTGAAACAGATCTTCACAGGCAAGTGCATAAGCAAAGGAAGCCAGGGTTTTTGAATAAAAATTGTCCAGTTCTGCCATTCTCTTCCAGAATATGTATGAATTCAGAATGTTGCGACATGCAACCCTTCTCACTATACATTTAACAGAAATAAATATAAGGCAGGAAGACATAAAGACTTACCATGAGCTCATGGTGCCTTGATCAAAGAAGGCTTAGTCAACAACAGTATTTCAAATGGCCCCTTTGTCTGGCCTCCCAGAGGTCTGCACACCCTGGGGCCCTGCACAATAACGAGATTCAAGATGACTGAAAGGCATGCCTTCCTTTATATAACAGGATAAGGGAAATTCTAAAAGGGAAGTGAGAAAGAGGACCTGTACTTAAGTCTCCAAATACAAATGCTTTCTCAGGGAGGAAAATATAGAAAAGGCAGTATGGATGTTGAGATTCTAAAAATCCTGTCGCTTGAACTCTCCAGGTAAGCACATCCCTTGGGAATCTTCATGTAACCCAGGATTCCTTGGTTTGGTATCAGCTAGAATGAACAACTCAGTTTCTTTCATTAGTTTTTAGATGTTGGGTAAGCTTTTATCTGTGTGCTATGTGACAAATGGTGTAATAACTAATAAATAAAATAAATAAAATGGAAGGTATGAGGAATGTCACCATAAGAAATGTTCAAACTTGCAGAGAATTTTTATAAAAACTTAACTGAGCCGCCCTTGCTGGTGTGGCTCCATTGGTTGGAGCATTGTCCCATACACCAGAATCTCAGGTTCGATTCATGGTCAGGGCACACACCGAGGTGGCAAGTTTGACCCCCGGACAGGGTGGCAGTCAATGTGAGGCAACCAATCAATGTTTCGCTCCTACATCAATATTTCTCTCTCCTTCCCTTCTTCTCTCGCTAAAGTCAATAAACATTTTTTGAATTTTTTACAAGAAAAAAAATTTTTTGAGCAAAAAGGATATATTTGGAAGCAAGATCTCAACACACTGAGGTAAATGCTTCAGAAAACAACAGTTTGCAGTTATTTTGTGCACAGGAGGCTAAGGAGGGTAAGTAAGAAGGATTATAGGCAGGTGGGCAGAAGCCACTCGGGGTGGCAGTCCAGGATAGGTCAGATTATGTGCTCCCTTGGGGGTGGTGACTTGGAGATCAGATTAGAGGGTAGTTAGGATTATGTGGCCTGTTCAGGGTGTTTACAGTTTACTTCAAAGTCATATTAACCTGGATGCACAGAAACAATGAACAACACTTGCTAAAGTGTTCAAAGATAAACCTTTTACTAAAAATTATGTGTCTGGGATGTAACTACCCACCATGACCTGCCCAGTTAGAAATTTATGATCAGATTGCCCTGTGAGGTTACTTTTTATAGAATCTCATATTTTTACCCCTACAGGAATTTAATCTGAAGTCTAACTGAAGGGAGTTTGACATACAGAGGGAGAGTAAAGTTTTAATTTGCCTGAAGAATGGTGATTGCGGAGATGTGGCCCTAATGGTGCCAACCCAGGAAAGGGGAAATGATGTAGTCTAACCTCAGGCACATGATGGAGGTGTGCTTTAGCCCCAGACCATCCTTAAGTGGATGACAAGGTGAGATCGCCACTTCAGCCAGTGGTCTTCAAAAGATGATGCCAGCAATAGTTACATACAACATAGCAATGGAAGAGCCAATGGGCCAGTTCTAAGCAACAAAGTTGGTCTTAATGAAAAAAGGTGAGCCCCCTCCTAGTTCTGCCTTTGTCTGAGAGAGCAATTCCTGAGAGGAGGAAGAAAGGAGCTCAAGCTCCTTCCAGGGGGCCAGTTGGTAAACACAGCCATGGAATTACTGTTTGGGCCTAGGGTCATTTTTATGCCTTTGTACCTGTCAGGTTGGTGGCCTTGGGAACATTAGTTACATTATAATTTTAAAGAATTAAATACATATGGCCTTCCATTTTAATGTCTTTAAATTCTACAAATAGGTAATTGTGAAATTTAATATGTAAAAATTCCTTACTGGATGGATTATTTTCTCATGATTAGAAAACAAATGACCTTTAAAGAAATTTGACCAAAACATCTTCAGTGCTTCATTGTGCCTACACTCTGCAACCTTATATTTTCAATAGAACCAGAAAGGCATCAAATTCACATCAAGATAATGAGTTCAGAAATGAAAACTCTAGCTAATTAACCAATTGCACCATCAGTATAAAAACAAACAAAAATATTCTCGGTTTTGAGGGCATTTTTTGGGGTTTGGTATTGGTTTATCCCCTGACAATTGGGTTCTGCCTCTCTGTTGTCTCTGTTACTTAATATATCATACTTCATCAAATTTGTGTCCAGAATAACCATATAAACACTGGCCTGGTACTGCTGCATGAGCTAACTTTTCAAACTGTTAGTTTATAGGAGGTAGTGCACTCCCTATTTCTAGAATGTGAAGCTTGCACATCACAAGAAAACACCAGCCAGCACCAGCAGGTACAGCTCAGATAAAGTGGAAAATAAAACCCAAAAGAGGGTTGGCTCTCAGCATTTTCATCAAATGAAGGGGTGCATGTTCAGCTTTCTTTTCTTTTTTTTATTGTTTTTCAAGGACAGTTGTCACTGTTTCCCCCCACCATTCTCAGCTTCCTTTTTATTGGCACTTACAATTAATACTTGATGAAAGCTCGTTTATAGTAGTCTTGGAGGGCACAGGAGAGCAGGGTGGAAGAATCGGTCCCGAGGTCACGGCTCAGGGCACTGGGAAAGGGAGAGTGGGAGTGTTTCAGCTTTTAGTTGAAAGAATTTGCTTTGTTTCCAGTTCCATGGTTTCCTTTAGCCATGACATAGAATAAATAGAAGACTGAACTTTAAAAAAATTAATTAATTAAAGAAGGCAGGATGGTTTTGTTTCTGCAAATGCCTTGAACAAAGCATGTGTTTCTGCTTAATACTGGATAAGCTCCAATTGATGTCTAGATCCTTGTCAAAATGTTTACTTTTCCGTGGATTTTTTTTTTTCCAGCGGGGCATTATGAAGCCATGGCCACAGTTCTGGCCTTCAAAGTTGCTGCCAGGCTTCCTTGAAAAGTCACTGTTCCACCTCACCCCCAACCACACTCAAATGAAATCTTAGCTTTTTAGAAATCATTCTGTGCCTGAAAATGATCCATCTTGGTACCAAAACTGAAGAAACCTGATGAAGAGTTGAAGGAGATTCACCAAAGCAACTATTAAGACAACAAATATTGAAAAAATGGATGTTTTGTATTCATTGGGATACCTTGTACAATATTTTGGTGTTCTGTAAAACAACAGAAATAATGTTTTATTTTTAAGCAGTTATGAACTACTGATGTGAATGTGCAAGACAACTGCAGAGGGAAGTTTGATGATAGAAAATGTAACTTTATATTACTGTACCTTGGTTATTTTATTCAACTCCACAGGCCTGTATAAGTTAAAATACATATGCCACGAATTATAACATGTGAATACAATAAATGAATAAACCTAAATGGTTTTATCTTACTTTTTACTAGAAAACATAACCACATAATAAAAGCCATATATTATGATGCAAGAGACTACAGAACAAATATAAAAGTATTGAAAAAGTGTCTGTAGATAACAGCTATTTAGTTTAAAATATAAAAGAATTTTGTATAAATAAACTAAAATTACAGCCTTTGATAATCTCAATGAAAGGATTTGATTTCTCTCTTTTCAATTTTTAAAATCCTTTAGATCATTTCTTTTTTAATCTCTGGGTAAAATGCCCATTTTTCCATGCCCCAGTGGAGTGCTGAAATTAGATCTCAGAGATTTGCATTTTGATTCTGCCTCTACCACCTTCTGACTCTAGGTTTATAAGGTATTGCTGACTGCTTAATAAATCATCCCAAAACATAGTGCTTTAAAACAATAATCGATTATCAGTTCAGGACTCTGTGTGTAGTCTTACTGGTTCTACGCCTTTGGCTGACTTGTTGAGGCAGGTCAGTCTGAAATGACCTCATCCATATTTCTGAGGCTGTGGCTGGACTTCCAGGAAGCCAGCCTGGGACTCTTCACTTGGTGGCAGAACGATTCCCATCAGGAAGAAAAGGCAAAGGCGATGCACAGTACTTACCAAGCCTCTGTTTGCACATTTGCTGTTGTTCCATTGGCCAAAAACAATCCCCCAAAACAATCTCCCGAGTAAGCTTAGTCAGAGTGCTGACAAATGAGAAAAGGGAATAGAAAGAGGAAGGTGTGAGCAATTTGGAGTCATTATTGAAATAACATGCCACTCTAGCTAGGCTGGACAATTGATCACCCTGGGACTCAGTTTTTTCATCTCTAAATTGGAAACCATATCAACTTATATTTCTTAAAAAATTGTTCAGAGAATTAAATGAGAAAAAATGTATGGAAACTTTTGAAAAAATGCCGAGAACTCCACAATTATAAAATATTATTTTGATAGAGAAATCTGTGCTGTTCTCTAGTTTTTTCCCTTAGTATGTTTATAGGTTTTTACATATTTCCCAATCAAAAACAAGTTGACCCCAATATAAAATAAACTTTTTGTATAATTAAAAGCCAATTCACTACTTTGTCAAACTGAATTCTTAATGTTTCACCCACTGGAGTTGTCGTCATCAAGGTACCAGAAAAATCCGATGTCATCTAATTCAGCCTTTCTAGAACTGAGACTATCTACACAGTGCCAAAATATCTGGCCCATTCAACAAAGTTTGCTTTTATAAGTCATCTGAATGTTTTATCTACTAAGCACTAAAGATTTTGAGTCTTTACTGATTAATTGGACTGTTTGATTTCATTTTGCTTTTATAGGATGGTGCAGCTACCTGTTTTTTAATAACCTTGATTATTCTAGAATATGCTTGAGAGTAAAATATTGGTTTTGATGAGAAAAATGATTTTTTCCTGCCACTCCCAATGTATCTCTTCTACATTACATTGCTTCAGCAAAATAAAAGAATTGTGGTCATAAACAACCAAAGAGAATAGAAATAACAAACACATTCTGAGTTGCCATAGGAACATTGCTTCTTTTCTTTCCTTCTTCAGAACCCCCTTCCTTCCCCTCCTTCTCCCTCTCCTTCTCCTCCTTCCTCTTCCTAGAAGGTGTGTGAAATGAGAGCTTCCTGGTACATTACAGCAGTAGTATTCCATTATCACAGTCACTGAAATTAATGACAGGAAGCCCAAAAAACCGATGTTGATAAGTCCCACATAAAGTTTAGAATTCCTTATCGTGTTCGTACTTTGATCGCATAATTCAAGGGAGCAATAAGGGTTACAGTTTTCATATTTTGTTTTTTTTTTAATTTTTAAAAATTTAGTTATCAGTATACCACAAATTTTTAACTTCTTAATGTTCACAGGAAGTAGAAGCTTTATAAAAAATTTGTACCCCAGTTTTTAATATTCTTTCCACCTGCAAAATGCATTAGATTTATACCCACGTGGGAACTACTCACTAGAGTAACCGAAGCAGGAATCACCTTGAGACACAATCGTTGTCCAGTGAGCACAACTTTTTAATCCTTTTTTGTCCTCGTTCCTCTTTTTTCTATAGTTTCTGCTTTACTCACTTCTCTTTGTTACATTTTTTCTTCCATTTTATTTCTCTATGGTGTCAGCAGCCATAGGATTTCTTAGCAAACATGGTGGATTTTTTGTAAATTTGAATCATGTTCTATGATGAATATTTTGAAGAATAAATCAGAACTACTAAAATAAACATTGCAATTAGAAAAAAAAGAAAAATCAAAGAAAAACACTTGGAATGTGATTATCCTAAGGCTATGTAGCTCTTTAACTACAACTTTCCACCTTCATGGAGAGTTTTAGCTCTGTACTCCCAGGCCTCATTTGTGAATATAAAATTTAATATTTAGGGAATATAAGCACTCTGATGTTACATAGATAGGCTAAATTGGTACATATGAGTTAAAATAAAGGCTAATCACAGCACAGTTTAAAAGCTCAAAATAATCATAATTCTTAACATTGTTGATAGGACCAGCATCTAATAGTCTGTCCTTATATATTTTTTGAATTACCACAAAATTAGAAGCTCTAACAAAAAATCAAATTTGTAGCAGAAAATGATTTTGATTATTTCTAACCTAACTTTTGGCTCAAGTATAGTTCCTGGCATTCAAATTCTTTAAAAATAAGTAACACTACTAACCAATGATCCATTCACCACTATGACTGTCATAAACTGAAGAGTACACTTCTGGTTTGACTTTCTGAACCTATATAGTAAAATTAGATAACACATTATATAGTAAGAGACAATGGCCATTATATTGTTAAAAATCTAAACTAATCATGGGCTGCTCCTAATGCAAATGTTCAGTTTCTTCTTCCATGCCCACCCACCTCCAAGCAATCTCACATGAGCCACAAGGCAAGGAAAACCTGGGCCCACTCTCAGACCTGGCATAGGTCCTCTGCTCTGGACAAGGCTGTAGAAAGCCCTGCTCTAGCTTCTTTCCTAAGAACAAAGGAATGTTCCTCCTCAGATCCTATGCCATTACCCCTCAGACTGAGAACCCTGAAACCCTGGAACCATGAAATTCTCTGCTTTCAGGACCTTAAGCCCTTTTTCAAGGCCAGTGTGAGCAGGAATTTCCCTAGGGCAGACAGGCAGTGAGGTGTTCACCTAAAGGCTCAGGTGTCCACACAGCTGTCCAGAAGGCCACTCATAATAGACACAAAGCTGAAGGTAGGAAGAGAAAGGGTGTGGGCCACTGGCTAGGCCTGTATTGTTGCTCTTGACTGGCCCCAACAAAGATTATGGAGTGAAAGTATAAAATGTATCACCCAAGTGCACAATGCTTTTTTGGGTTTAATGTCTGTGTGTGTTTTTCTCTACACCTGAGCCCCTTCCCCTTTCCACTCCTGGAGATCTTCTTCAGATCCAATTTCACTTCCTTTTTGAAAAGTTTCATGACTTTTCCAGACACATTAGCTGTTTCCTACTTTGGGTTACTATAGTATGTTTTACTGACTACACTATAGACATTAACACATCTGACTATAATTATTTATTCACATTTGTCTGCTCATGAAAAATTTGAGGCTAGCAAGACTAAATTCAAATAGTGACCTTTTATAAATATTTAATAAATATGCATGGAATTAAATTCATTAAATACATCATTTATTTATAAATTTGTTATTAAGCTCATTTCTCATGCTAAAATTCTTCAGGCTATGTCTTAGGATAATATTACATTTTTATTAATGTAAAGGAATAAAATGATAAACTCAAAATTAGTTAAAATTTTTCCAAGTGTTGATGATTCTAAAAATTCTACCTATAAAAATATCTTTGACATATTATATAGTCCTTGATAAAAACTGACGGTTATAGCTAGCATGGTTTTAAATGAAGAGAAATAGCCACAACCGAAAATATATCCTATCCATGTGTTAAATGCATCCGTTAAATCACCTGTTACTAAATGCATTAGGGTCAAAACAGAAGACTCCCTTCTGGAGAAATTCAAATTGATCTATTTACTTTGACTGATAACCCATTCTCATACGATGCAGAGAAATGGGAAATATTATCCAAGGAATCTCATATTCACGATCCAAAGCACTTAAGCATATACCTAAATTATTTGGCATATAAAATAAAAACATAAAAAGTCTCTCTTTATCACTCAAAATTGCAACAAATGCATAATAGTTTGCATTTGTACACCCTTACTGGGTACTAGGCATTCTTCCAGGCACTTCACAAGTAGTGAATTGTTTGATTCCCACAAGAGCATTGGGAGAGTCAGAATAGTTAGGAGACTTGTCCAAGACCACTGTGGAAATGGAACTATGACCATCTTTCTGGTAGAAATGTGAAAATTCGGGAGTCACTGCAATATGTACATGGTAACTAGAGCCATGGGGGAACTGATGGGCAGGGAGCAGCTGGTCAGTAATAAGAGAGGAATGGGCCCCCAGGGAAACCTACATTGAAGGGGAGAGACTAACAGAGTAACCAATGCTGGAGACAGAAAAGGTGGAATGAGAAAAACTGCAGAAGAAACAAGAGAAGTGACACTCTCAAAACAAAAGGACAGAACAATTTTATGAGGGTAGCTCAACATTACCAGACTTTATATTATACACACATCATATGGTTGACTGTGCAGAGGTTCCTATTTGCATTTAGAAAGTTCATGCCAGACAGTTTAGACTCAGATTAAAGCCAGATTTGGTGAGCTGGTGAATGAATGGAAGCTGATGCTGCAGGACCAGAGAAAGATGAGCCTTTCAGTGGTCATTGGAAAGAAAAGCAGACACAAGGCAGAAGTCTGAGAGATAGGGCAAGTCCATAGTTGTTTTTAACAAGTACATGTTTTCATGGAAGTGGAAAATACTCAAATAAAACAAGATACTCAAATTAAATAAGATACAGTTTTATTTGCTCAAGCTGTTGGCCTCCTAAATCTATACAGCAGAATCAGGAGAGCTCTGGATCCTGGAAACTCAATGTTCAGTCAGCAGCACCAGCATTTCCTGAGAGTTAGTTAAGAATACAATCTCCTAGGCCCCACCTTATCCCTTTAAACTAAAAGCCACAGTGATTCAAATGCATCTTAAAATTTGAAAATTGTGAGTATAGACTTTACATAACATAGTGAAAAAACGTACTCATTAAAATGTAGTATAAAATTGTTATAGTTGGCTTTGCATTCACACCCCAGTCACATCTAATTTATTTGTAAATATCATCATTGCTGTTTCAAACTCAGTAATTAATGAGTTCCAAGTTATACTTTCTATTTCAACTAACTAACATTTTACTTTTTATTTTAAATTGATTTTAAGGAGAGGGGGAAAGAGAGAGAGAAATATCAATTTGTTGTTATACTTATTTATGCATTCATTAGTTGTTTTTTGTATTTGCCCTGAATGGGGATCAAACCTGATACCTCGGCATATTGGAACAATGCTCCAACCAACTGGACCACCTGGCCAGGGCAACGTTTTGCTCTTAATGCTATTGTATTAACAGATTGTACAAATTCACTTGGGTGTGGCTCTTTCTTCAGCATGCAATGTTCTTTAGCTTTCTAAAGTTCCATGCAATATCCAGCTTCCAAAGTAAATATTTTATGGAGTTCTCTTGATGATAATGCTTATTATCTTCAAGCTTGCCCAGCTTACCTCATAGACACATTGAAAGAGAGTAAATAAAGGTTCCAGGGAGTTCATTTTATATGGGATGTAGCAACAGCAATGATAGCAAAGAATGGGAAATAATCTGAGGACCAGAGAGGAATTCCAAAAAAGGGAAACTTACAAAGAAGCAATCCTTCTCTGCATGATTTCAGTATACACAAATTTCAGTTACCATGGCTTAGTGCAATAATACTAGTCTCCACCAACATGGTTCAAATGTCAGTTACCACAATCTATTAAATGTGAATCATCACTTGAAGCATAAACTTTGTGCTAGCTCTTCAGTCTACAAATCACTGTGTAAAGAAGAGAGGTGTATCTTATTCAGTACCCAGTCATGACACTGCTTTTAAAGTCTGCTGGTAAGTCACTGTGTGTCTGTTTTTCACTGCATGCACAGGTAGAAAGCATGTTATTATGTTGCCCCATTATCTCCCAGTGAAAATCCTACATAACTTTTTACAAAAATGGATAATCAGAAGGGAAATGGCCAACAAAGGTGAAAGTACAGCCAACAAATTAAAAGTGCTGACACTGGAAGTTAAATTGAAATCTTACATAAATAGCTGACTATGTGACTTAATCCCACAACCATTCAAGAGACTCTGGGCATACAGTCATTAAAACTCAGTGAAAGAGAATTTACCAACATAAATGAGAGAATCGGTTGTGATGAAAAGAATGAAGATGTCCCAGAGGAAGTGATGTCAGTAAATTTCACATTAAAAGAACTTCCAGTGATATTTCATGACATAGAAAGCTCAAAGTGCAAAATGTCAGAAGGTGATGAAACTGAAATAGAAGTGTGGCAATTTGCCATGGCCTGGAATATATTTGCTCCCTATCATGAGTTAAGAATGAGAAGGCAAGCATGATTCCAACTCTTCTTGATAAGTTTTTACAAAGAAATAAAACACTTTAATTCTCAATTCTGTTTTAAATTATAAAACACTAAATAAATAGTTGTTCTGCTTTTTAATTTCTCTATTTATTTATGACAGAAAGTAAAGAGTTTTTAATGTTTTAACAAAAAAAGTGAAAGTCACTGAAGAAACATAATTTGTCCTATTGATTATTAAATTTTCTTTGTTTATTTTCAGTCTGCAAGGGCATTTTTACAATCTGGCACTACCGTGCAAAGTGAGGATTGCCTAAGGGGAGGGGATCAGATGCAGGGACAGGGATAGAGGCAGAGATGATAGAGACAGAGATATGCAAAGAGAAATAGAAGAAAATGTTCCAAATGAATTTAGACATAGTGGTAACCTTGACATATCTTTTATTTTAAAGATTTTATTTATTTATTTTGAGAGAGAGGGGTAGGGAGGAAGAGAAATATCAATGTGCCAAAGAAACATCGATTGGTTGCATTTTGCACAGCCCCAGCTGGGGATCCGGCCCACAACCCAGGCATGTGCCCTGACTAGGAATCAAACTGGTGACCCTTTGGTGTGCAGGCTGGCACTCAGTCCACTGAGCCACACCAGCCAGAGCTGAAATATCTTCTTTGTGTGTTCCTAAGTGCCAAGGTCATTAGGGGAAAGTATGCTTGTATATAGATACAGTGGATAGTCCATTGTGATATTCATACACACATAAAATGCATATTTTAAATATGAATGATCTGGGATTTATCTTTAATCTGGAGAGTTGATTTACAACAAACAAGTCTATGAGAGTTCTTCGAACTGCTCTTTGTATATAACAATAAGGGAGATTCTTTTACCAGTGTACTTCACACCCTGTACTACATGTAATTCTAATTTTATACACATTCAATTCTTCTAGTGTAAACCATACTTAAACCCACAAAAGAAAATTTCTAGGAACAAAAATTATACCTCTTTTGTCCATAAAATGAAAAGCTTACATAAAAATATATAACAATTTCTGTTTAAATTTCCCATAAATCTATATTTTATATAAAATAAGTGGGGTAGTCTTATTGAGTTGTTCTTAATTTGTAAAGCACAAAGAGTTTCAATGTATCATATAAAGATATTAATTGGTTCTTAAAGGTTATCAAATTATAGTCTGAAACCCAATTCCTAACAAAGGTAGAAAACAACAATATATGTGTTCTAAAGATAAAGGAATGCTATTAACAAAACTGTTTCTAAACCATTAGTTACTTTTCCATACAAAATTCTTATTTATTTTGCAGAATTTCTCTACCATTAAGAAACTATCTGTAGCAGTTTCCTAATGGCTTCTCCATCCACTAGAGAGTTGCTATTGGAACGCCTTGCATCTAGCTGGAACATATGACTTGTTCTCAGTAATGGATTATGAAGGAAATTTGACTTTAATCCCTTTTCTGGTCAAAATGGTGATGAAGCCAGAGTAGCTTCTCCACACTTTCTTTCCTCTTCCAGCATCTGGAAGCCAGGCCCCAAGGATATGGAACATGGCAGTCACAAAGTGAAAAGTTGGATCTTCACCACACAAAGTTTCCCAACAACTGGGAACTCTCACAGGAGAGCGTAAGTGAACAAGAAATACTCATTAGGACTGAAATGTTGGGGTTTGTGTGTTCCGAGGTTTAGTAGTGCCCATGTGAAAATATTACTTCCTAGTACCACAACCACACAATTTTTAATCCAGTGCCATGCAACAGAACTCTATAAAATGATAGAAATATTTCTGTACTGCCCAATATGGCAGCCACAAACAACCTGTGGCTCTTGAAAGGATAAAATCTTTACTGATTTACCTTTAATTAATTTAACCCTAAATTTTAATAGCCATGTGTGTCTAATGATAACCAAAATGGGAAGATCAGTCCCCATCTTTAGTTATAACACCTCAACTTTCAACAGGACACAAAGTTGCCTTCACCTTAACTTCCCACCTACTGAGAGCTTAGGGTCCTGAATCTTGAAAAGTTTGAGAAAAGTAAGTGTAAACTTTGGTTAATTAAATTTGATTTTCTGAAAAGAAAGAGGATAGTCAACAACTACATCTATTATTTCTAAAACATAAGTTATTTTTCCTTCAGAGGCACATTTTATGGTTATTTTCACTACTGAGCATGATCGGGGCAGAGGGTTTATCAGTCAAGTCCAGAGAATTATCATTTCTACTACCCAGGGTTTACTGCTGCCTGTTGTATTCCTTTTCTCTCAGCTTGTCAGTAAAATTTCTCAAACCACCAAGTTATCCAGAGCTACGTGGGCAAGGACTTTTCTGACAATTAATATAGTGGGAACATGAATGTGAGGAACCATAGAAATGCATTTGGCAAAGTCTTCCTCTACACTTTATCACAATCCCACACTGGGAGGGTCTTCATAATCTTAAGATATAAACGTGGGTTACCTCCAGTCCCCACAAACTTCCCACAGTGAACACACTGCTGCAGTGGCGCTTCAGGCGATTCATGCCTCATTCTTCCTCTCTGCTCACTGCACCGCCATTCTGCCCCACTCCCACCCATGCCCCAAGGTTTGGTGAAGCAGTGAGTATCATTTGCGCCTGGCCTGAGTGGTAGTAAATAAAATAGTTTCGGTATTCTGGAAAAGACTATCTCTATAGAGAGGAAACGAGCAAGCAAATCAAATTTTTCTAGAGACACAGAATAAAATAAGTTTTTTACATAAAAAAACAATGCAATAAGTAAATCCTATTTGTTTTAACGCCTCACAATTGTTTACTGTTTTTTCTCTTGGCAACTTCAATAGATGTGAAAAAATTACTTCAAGAAATTAGTTTTTAACACTGTTTATAAAAATACAGAACAAAAAATTCTAGCAAAGATACCATCCAAAAAGGAGGGAAAAAATAGATGAGACCCTTGTCAATTTTTAATCAGCAAAGCAAAGAGCATCACACTAATAAAACTTAATTAAATCATTAAATATTTAAAATAAATTTTAACTCTAGCTTATTGAATGAATTCCCTTTTATGTATATGAAACCTTATTATGAAGTCTCTATATAAAGCAAAATCAAATGTAAAACCAAACAATTTAATAAATTCATCTCAAAAATTCCATTTCATTTCTCCTTGCAAAACTTAAATCACCTCAGAACCCTACATCACAATTTATATTTCCCTCATATCAGGAAACACACAATAAAACACTGTTACAAATACATTGTCCATAAAGTGGTTATACCTTATACATTAGAACTCATTCATATTACACGTTTCATTTCATTTCAATAATAATGTATAATGACATTGTCCAACTTACAATGAAAGTCAAATTTCTGGTAGAATATATAATGGATATTTACTAACTCCATTTTTCTATCACTCACAACTGACTGCATGTTCATGTATGTGTCTTCAGTATCCTTCAGACAAATATTTCTCACAGTGAGAAACAGGCGTTTGCCTTTGTACAAAAGACAGAATTAGATATATGATTACTTGCTTTGACAAAATCACACTTTATCAGCTGATTATTACGTGGATTTGAGTATACTTACTGGGTGACCACATCCCTTACACAGACATAACTTGTGTTGTTGCACTTTTCTTTGCTGCACTTCATAGCTATTGCAATTTTTTGGAAATTGAAGATAAGATTTAAAAAGATTATGATGCTCTAAAGGTTGAAATAACAGTTAGCATTTTTTAGTAATAAAGTACTTTTTAATTAAGATATGTATTTTTTTAGACATAATGCTACAGCACACTTAACAGGCTACAGTACAGTCCAAACATAACTTTTAAAAGCACTGGGAAACCAAAAATTTCTTGTGACTTATTTTATTGTGATATTTGCTTTATTGCAGTGGTCTGAAACCAAACCCCCAGTATCTCCAAGTTACACCGGTATAATACCACATACATTAAAAGCTTAACGCAATGATGTTAGGCTACAAAAGCAATAAATACCAATCAATAACCAAATACATGACCAAAAACACAAGCATGCTCCCTGGGCTGTTTTGCTCTGGCCAAATAAGGGCAGAAGGGTGAGCATTCACTCTTTTGTTCACATGTGCGCTAAAATTCACATTGGGTAGCTTTGGCAGAAAGCAGAAATTACAGCCCTTGCGGGACCCGCTATTTTGATAACTGTGGAGATTTTTCTGCCTTCACAACTTTCAAAGTCTCTTTTAACAATAACAAAAAAATTTTAACCTCTTTGATAACAGAAATTGAATACTCACTCTCTGATTTGGCTAGTGTTCTCTTACCATCCAGTGTGTTGCCCAAATCAAAAAGCAGAATCATTTTTTCTCCCTCTCTCTTTCAATAATCCAAATTTTCTAATTCTGTATCTTTCAACCCTTCCAAGCTGCCTCCTTTTTGTGACTTCCTTAGTCCAGCCTCCGTGACCCTCCGTGCCAGCACTGCAAGCAGCCTCTGGCTCTGTCCCTGGATTTGCCTTCTCCAGGTTCATTATGGGTCTTTATCTAATTACAGTTTGCAATCAATGCTATTCCATATTAGTTTCAGGTTTATAGCATAGTGGGTAGACAATCATACACTTCACAAAGTTGTCTCCCTGCTATTTCAAGTACTCACCTGGCAACATACACAGTTACTACAATGTTACTGACTATATTGTCTATGCTGTACTCTACGTCCCTGTGACTACCAGTTTGTACCTCTTCTCTCTCTCTCTCTCTCTCTCTCTCTCTCTCCTTTTTTCAATTTCCTATTAATTTTTTATTGTTGTTATCGATGTGTAGCTTAATTTCACCATGGTCTTATTACACATTTCATATAATTTCATTCCCTGGAAATTTATTGAGACATGAGTTAGAACTTAACATGTGATTTTTGGTGGTAAGTGTACCATAGGTACTTGAAAATAATATTCATTCTATTATTATTTACATTGTTCTGTATCATTCAATTAGATTAGTTTATTAATATTGACCTGAAGTTCTATATTATACTGTTACTTTTTTTCTGGTTTGTTTATTTTTCTTTTTTGCACCTCTTACTCCATTCATCCTTTTCACCCCATCCCCCAATACCATCCCCTCTAGAAATGATCAATTTACTCTCTGCATCTATGAGTCTGTTTCTCTTTTGTTTGTGTATTTTGGTTTTGATATTCCACATATAAGTGAAATCATATGGTATTGTCTTTCTCTGACTTATTTTATTTAGCATAATGCCCTCTAGGTCCATAAATGCTGTCGCAAATGGTAACATTTAATTTTTTATAGCCAAATAATTTCCCATTGTATACATGTACCACCATTTTTTAAAAATTGAATTTATTAGCATGACATTGATTAATAAAATTATATAGGTTTCAGGTGTACCATTCTGTAATACATCATCTGTATATTGTATTGCGTGTTCACCACCACAAGTCAAATCTGCTTCCATCACCTTCTCCCAACCCCCTTTTCCTTGGGTTATCACCATAGTTGTCTGTGTCCATGAGAAATTTTTTTTCTTAATTCCTTCACCTTTTTCACTCAGCCCCAAGGCTGTCCACCCCTCTGACAGCTGTCAGTCTGTTCTCTATGAGTCTGTTTCTATTTTGTGTGTTAGTTTATTTTGTTCATTACATTCCACATATGAGTGAAATCATGTTACTTATCTTTCTCTGACTGATTTATTTCACTTAGCATAATGTTCTCCACATCCACCCATGCTGTTCCAAAGGGTTAAATTTTCTTCTTTTTTATGGCCAAGTAGCATTTCATTGTATAAATGTACCACGGCTTTTTTATCCACTCATCTACCAATGCACACATGGACTGCTCCCAAATCTTGGCTATTGTAAGTAATACTGCAGTGAACACAGGGGTGCATATATTTTTTCGAATCCATGTTTTGAGTTTCTTCAGATAAAGACCCAGAAGTGGAATCACTGGGTCATAAGGCAGTCCCATTTTTAATTTTTTGAGAAATTTCCATACTATTTTCCATAGTGGCTGCACCAATCTACATTTCCACCAACAGTACATGAGGATTCCCTTTTCTCCACATCCTCACCAGCACGTGTTTGTTGATTTATTTATGATGGGTTGTATTATGTTCTAAACCCACTTAAGAGCTGGTTTTAAACCTGCATTTTTCAACTTTCTCAATGCAACCTTGGGTTTACATGCAGTGAAGGAAATAGAAATCTTCATGAGGAAGAAGATTGTCTAAGGGCATAGAAATCTCCTTCAGTCTAATAACCCTACAAATACATCACTTAAGGCAGCTGCTTCACCTTTAAAATGAACAAATAAAATTTTTAAAAATATGCACAGTTTTCTTTCTTTTTATTTTTTTATTATTCTTAGCAGGCCCAGTACTTACCCCTAAAGTGATGGTAGATTCTGATTTACAACTGAAAAAAATCTCAGTCTGTAGCTAATACTTTAAATCATGTTTGCCTGTCAAATATGTTAGGGATAAAATCTTTTACTCTTATAGTCTTCTTATGAAATTCTGTAACGTCAGCCTTAAGTAGTGTGGCTCAGTTGGTTGATCATTGTCCCAAAAAGCAAAAGTTTTCTGGTTCCATTCCCAGTCAGGGCACATTTCTGTGTTGTGAGTTCAGTCCCTAGTGGGGGCATGTTTGGAAGGCAACTGATTGATCTTTCTCTCTCACACTACTATTTCTCTCTCTTTCTTACTCACTCCCTTTCCTTCTCTCTAAAAATAAGTAAATAAAATCTTTAAATTTTTTTCTATGATCACACCTCCTAAGTTCCCCATTCATTGAAGATACAATCCAAATTCATCAACATGTCACACAAATCCCTTCAAAATCTGACCCTGGATTATTTTACACACCCCAACCACATACCCAGTGCTCCAGGCAAAGTGGACTCTCAGGAACATTCGACTTCCAGCTGTGCTCTAGATGAGTTTACTCACTCGTATCTGTGCTTTTGACATACTGTTCCTACTAATTCTAAAACTGCTCAGCTATTTAGGCATTTCAGATTTCATTTTCAGGAAATAAGGAGATATACTTAAGGCTTGGGATTGTATTTTGAAACCAAACAGATCTGCAAAACAAGGAAACATTGTCAGATACTTAGCAAAAAGACCAAAAGGGAAAGTTATTAAAAAAAGAAAAATCTAAGTGTTTCAAAACTTTAAGGGCATTTTGTATCCTCCAATTTTATATAAAATAAAAACATTGATTTTAAAGGTACATTATTACATTTGCCCTTTAAACATCTGGATTGAGTTCTACAAAGAAATAATGACATTAGTTAGTATCCACTATTGTAAACAAAGTTTTCAATGTTTTTATTTTTCTTAAATTGTTTTTTTCTATATCTAACAAGGAACTTCTACCACGGGATGGATAAATAAATAAATAAATAAATAAATAAATAAATAAATAACTGGTTTGTGGCGTTGTATCAGTTTATTGTTCAAGATTAACTATTTCAACAAATAACCCTTGTAAGTTTATTGTCTAAGAACACTATTCCAATCAAGTAATTCTTTAAATGTATATAGATAGTTTTTAAAAATTTGTTTTCTGTTCTGTGAACTTTTAATCTAGTAAATTAGAACAAACTATTAAAAGGTTTTACAGAAATATGCTTTTTTAAAACAAAAACTCCCTTGTTCTACTCCTTTATAGTTTAACATGAGAGAGGAGGCTTGACCCTGGCAAACTGGCTCTCTCTCCCTCCAGGGGAAAAAAATCCATCTCAATATGGGTCCAGGAAAGGCTTTTTTTTTTTTTTTTTGCCTAAAGTACTTGACATAACCATACTGAAAAACAAAGATACACATCACTTCTTGTTATTATTCCATATTCCAGAACACAGAATTGGGGATCTGAATCCATGAGAATATTATTTTTAAAATTCTCTTCAGAGTTAAAAATAAGTAATCTAGTTAAAATCTATGGAATTTTACTTTATATTTGTCAGACTTTCCAGGTATATTCTATAGTATACTATTGAGCTGAAAAGAATATTAGATGTAGAGCCTGACTTATCAGAATTCCAGTCCGTGCTATGCTGCCCAACACTGGGTAAGGCATTTGAACCTCTCTGTGCCAGTTTATCTGCATATAAAGTTAATATTTTTGTATCTATGTTATCATATTTGTATCAGCCTCAATGTGTTACAATTAATTATGTATGTGTGTTTTCCACATTTAATAGTAAACTCTTCGAGTTAAGGTTATGGCTGATTCATCTTTGTCTTTCCCAAAGGTCAGAGCATAGCTTTTAACACTGCTACTTCACAAATAATACAGACTAGTAAAGAACTGAAAATTATACTTTGGAATTATAAATCAGAAAAGAGTTGTGAATTCCAAAAACTTCATGGAACACTGAATCAAACTAACTTAAGGCTTTTCTTCTGAAGAAGTTACCAGAATTCATCTATGCAAATCTGCATTATGATTATCCCAGAGGAAGCTGGGAGTTGGTGGTAGAATCCCTTTTAACCCAAGTGATCAGTACTCGTAGTTTCTTTGTTAATTGGAAAAGTTCTTCAAACACAGCAATTCTAACAACCAAATGACAAATAAATGCTTTCCTTCATATGGGGCCTCTACTTTGAATATGCCCAATGGGTGGAATTTCCAACATACTACCTTCCCTTGTTTTTCCTCAAAAACTGAGCTTATTACACATTATCAATAATTTTAGTTTCTTTAAAGTAAAATAATATAAAGACACTGGGAAATAAATTTGATTACAGACTCTTAAGTTTTAATTTTTTAAATTCTTTACATTTGGTAGATTATTTCTAATTCAATAGCAATGTTTTCAGACTCAAGGATCTTACGAAAGTATTCACCTTTATTTTGAAAAAGCTCTGTTATCACCTTCATATGTCATTGATTTACAAAGTATTTCATTACATTATACAATTATAATGGGAAACACCATGGATATTAACCCATATGAGGACAAACATCATAGTCTCTTGGTAAGCATTAGCTCACCCATAGGAAGCTGTGATGGGCTAGCTTCGGAGCTGCCCCCCACCCCGCCCCCCACCCCGGGGTGGGGGTGACTATTCAGTGATCTGGGGCATCAGTAGATGTGTTTTAGAGGAGAGCAGAGGGCATCCTACAGTTGAAGAACTGATTAACTGGGGGTCACTTATGTGAATGTTTACGAGTGCCATTGTTTCATGAAAGACACTGCAGAGTATCTTGATTTGAGAGGTCATAAAGTTGCTTTCAAAGCTCAAATCATCTGTGATGACATCAGATGCCCAGAGGGTCCGCCTAGGGTTGGCCAGTAGTATGTGGGCTATTAACATTGGAAAGGTGTCACAACACAAGTCAAGGTGATTTTGAGTAGCTTTTAAAGCTGAGGACAGTGAAACAAGGAAGGCCTTAGCATAGAAGAGGCAACAGAAGAGAGCCTAGGTGGGGCTGCTTTGGCTCACAGAGAAGTCAGAGAAAATGAGGCCTTGGAGACAGATTCAGGGGTTAGCTGGAGATGAGCTGCCGCTGCTGACTGCTCCCCTAGTTTCGAGTCCCATGGGACCCTTAGAGTGTAGGAGATGCATGCCGGTGAGGGAAGTGGTGGGAGGGGAAAGTGCTGGCTTGCTCCTGAGAGGAAGAGCAAGCACTGGGTCCTTTGTTTTGAAGGTTTTTTAAAGGCTGGGTGTTCAGGGGAGATCTTAGGGAAGATCACAATAGAATACTCATCAGTTTTCCAGGTGTACCCTTTCAGGGTCGAGGTCTCCACTGATTGGTCAGTGACATGCCAGGGGGTCGTTAGTCACTGCAGCTGGTCCTGGTGTCACCCACCTGGTTTTGCTGCTTTTCTGAGTCTGGAGCTGAAATACAACTGAGACTTAGATGCTATCTCTAGGGAGGCGACTTTCGATATCTGGCTGTAAATTGCTCAGCCAGTTTGTTCAGCTATCTCAGTTTCTCCACTCCACTTGCCAAGGAATTTTCCTAGACTCTCACTATCCTGCCTCAATCATAAAGAAGATATTCTGTGAAGTTTTTTTCCTCATGACACATCCTGTTTTTTCAAAATGACTACAGAACCTATTACAGTAGAAAATATGCTTTCTACGTATTTGTATCTCATGGAATAAAAGCAGCAATGTTGCACCAAGAAAAGGTTTTTGCAATCTATATTTAAAAGTATGAAGTAATTAATGAATAAATTAATGTATTACAGCATGAGTGATGCCATAATGTCTTCACTATAAAATGATCCTGGCTAGTCTGCCATTTTCTCGCTGTTAGAGTCATCCAAAGACTGGTCTCAGGGGTCCCAAATTCATTTTGCTTTTTGCCAATTATGATACAATGGGCTATGCATATATACATCTTTTTTTTTGACTAATCCCTTACAGTCCCCCCACCCCTCTGTGGTGAAGGTCAAAGGGGAAGGGGACAAAGAAAAAGGAATTGGGGGATATTTGTAATAGTGTCAACATAAAAAAATACAATGGAATGGCTGGGGAAAGTTCAAGGCACTGTCCCATGTACAATTCAATGTAAGCTAACCATTATGATTTGGCAAAAGCATTGCTTGTGATTTCATAAACAGATCTGTCACCTAAAAGCACTTAGGCAGGAAAGAATGATTAGAATTTATTCTATAGAAAGAATTTATTATTTGTATTATTATTATTATTATTTTGATCATCACCTGAGAGTTTATTGAGTTTCTTTAGAGAGAGAGAAAGGGGAGGAGGGAGAGAAACATCGATGTAAGAGAAAAGCATTAATCGTTCTCCTCCTGTACAAGCCAGGAGCTGGGATCAAACCCGCAACCCAGTTCTGTGTCCTGGCCGGGAATCCAGCCTACAACCTTCTGGTGTACAGGACAATGCCTCGACAAACTGAGCCACCCAGCCAGGGCCAAGAATGACTTATTGATAAAGCATCTACCATGAGTTCAAAATAAATTTGCAACCCAGTAGGCATTCACAGAGCTATGGCAGAAAGTATGTTATCTAATGAGGATCTAAGTAATGATCAGGAATCTAGTGGTGACTTTTCTTGCTGCTCCAGCCCAAGGACTTCAGCTCTCATGTTTCTAATGGCAGAGGTAAGCAGTAAGGGGTTGCCCTGGATGAAGCAGCATGCACACTCATCACTTCAAAACCACGGAAGAGTATGCTGAAACAAGTCCGTAGTGGCTGTCTGTCACAAAAAAAGAAGCAATGAATAACTTTACTAGTCCAATTATCCTTTCATCTGTCAACTCGTATGCACCGTGTCTTCTGCCTCTTCATTATCAGATTTCCACAAGCGACAGACCTGGTTCAAGAACAAAGTTCTTGCACCCTAGTTGGTGTGGCTCAGTTGGTTGGAAAGTCATCTTGTAAACCAAAATGTCACAGTTCGATTCCCAGTCAGGGCACGTGCCTGGGTTGCGGGTTTGGTCCATGAGGCCACCAATCTGTGTTTCTCACATTGATGTTTTCCTCCTTCCCTCTCTTCCTCCCTTTCCTTCTCTCTAAAATTGAATAGCACTTCCTTGGTGGAGGACTAAAAAAAGTTCTCTACTGCAGGTAGCACTTACCTAATTATTGCTATGAGTAAAAGCATTTTCCAATGAACAAATTAAGAATGTGAAGAATCACCATACAGCAGATACACAATTGTGAGTTTGCTCCAGGAGGTTAGGATTCACAACTTTGAATTTTCCATTTGCTTCGCCAGAAAGTAGTTTCATTTTTTTGAGAACTGATTTGTGAGACATACCAAGAGTTTTTGTAGAGAGCAGCACATGCAATATTTTATTTATTTGAAAACAAAGAATAACTCTTGAGCACTGAGTCAAGATGTCACTTACAGTATTTTTATTCCCTAAAGACTATTACCTGCAGTTCTAAAATTGCAAAGCACCCAAATGTGTAAAGAAATACATGTTACAAAGTTATTTTTGTCAAAGAGAATCCTAGAAAACATGTCATAAGTTCAATATTTCATTGCTAATACTCAAAACCAGTTCATCTTTCAAGAGACCTACAACAGAAAATTGTCTTCTGCATTCATGAGTCATTCAAAACACAGCTCTGTTTCCCAGAGGCTGAGTTCTGCGGTCATTACCTGAGAAATCTTTCATAGAAGTCAGGGAGAAACTGGACTCGCTCTAAGTTCATCCATGTTTACAAAGTAGACACAACCATAGCTGGTCAGTTTTATGAGCAAGCAAAGAGGAGTGGGCATGGTTGGGCTGAATATTCTTAACCCTCAAACAACAAACCAACCAACCTTCAAATATTGTCAATGAGCCCTGGCTGGCATAGCTCAGTGGCTTGAGCGTGGGCTGCGAACCAAAGTATTGCAGGTTCGATTCCCAGCTAGGGCGCATGCCTGGGGTGCAGGCCATGGCCCCCAGCAACCGCACATTGATGTTTCTCTCTCTCTCTCTCTCTCTCTCCCCCCCCCTTCCCTCTCTAAACATAAATAAATAAAATCTTTAAAAATATATTGTCAATGACTACTACACAATACACACCAAAAATACTACATCACAGCTGCCTAAATTAATTTGGAGATTATAGGAATGTCCATGGAATATTACAAAATGGATGCAGGTAAAAAGAAAAAGAAAAATGAATTTCACTAACATTAGAATTGTATTGGAAAGCAAAGGTCTCCTCAGCTACCGTTTCTTTGGATTTTTGCTAGGTTCATTGGATTCCAGAAAGCCTCTGTCCCAACTCCTCTCCAGAGTGGCACCGGCACCAGTTAGAAGTGGAGAACTGCTGGGCAGCACTTGTCAAATATCAATTATGTCTTAACATTTAAAACAAATTTATGTGCTCATTTTCCCACCACTAGCCAGCCATACCTACTTGTGTCTATGTTTTTATGTATTTCCACCTCACTGGAAATGACCGAAAAAATTAAGGTCTGCAAAGAGCGATGAAGGATATTTCCACATCTCTCCTTATCTTTGCTTTCAGGCAATCTGTAATCTTCATAAATCGCTAACAACTGAAGAGGTGTTTATAAATACCAGTAGAAATAAGCTAAACAAAGTCAAGGCCAACATTTGCTCTTCTGTTACCTCTGTTGAGACTGGGAATTAAACTTCATAGATTAACTACGTATGGACCAACATAAACCAGATTCACCTTCTGCATGTCAGATGCTTGCCAACAAATTAATTTCTCCTCTTTTCTTTATTGATATCAACAAAATGTTTAGACAGTAGCAGCTTACCTCTCTCTTCTTGGTACTGCATATGCAAAAGTAAACACTGAAGTAATATTGTGATTTAAAAGCAATCTTTTAGGGAGAACTTCACTTAGGAAAGGTTAGGAGATGATAAAAAATCCTTTAAATCTAAACATAAAATTCAAGATAAAAGTTAAAGATAGTTTATGATGATTTTCACAGGAGGGTTACAGATTATAATAAACTTTTTCAGAACATGCAGATATAACACTAAGCAGTCAATTAGAGTTTTCAAAACACTATTTTAAAATATATGTTCTATTTTAAAAAACTGAGAACTTCTCAATATTTAAAACTGAATCCAAAATACTGTTCCTAAGAAAGAAAAGAGGAAAGCAATATAAATGACCTTCCTGGCCACATGGGCTCTCCACTGGGCATCAAGGAAAGGGAAGAAAAGCTAGGCAGCTTTGTCAGACACGCTGGGGTCTAATCCAGCTGCAGGCAGGCGGTTTAACCTCTCAGCTTTTCTGTTTTCTTGGAAACTTTTATGCATTCAATAAGTGTTTATTGAGGGCTTACTCTGAGCCAGATTCTACCTTACAAGATGAAAATATGGGACAGGTAAGGTTATTGATTTCATGAAGATTATCTTCTAGAGAAAAAGATGGATATTTGAACAAGTAATTGCAATCCCAAAGGGCATTTTGAACAGAGAAGGATGAGCACCATGGGAGCATATGACAAGGACACCTAGGGTAAAGGTTAGGAGACACTGTCCGAGGGACTGACACGTAAGCTACACATCTAAGGGATCTGTGGGAGAAAGCTAAGGAGGTTATAAGAAAAAAGCATTCTGAGCAAAGGCAAAGAAGACAGGGCAGGACACCGAGGGATCATAATGTGCTCGAGGAACTGATTCAGTCCAGTATGGCTGGACTGGAGAGAAGGGAGAGGACTGGGCAAGAGTGAGGCTATCTCCTAGGGCAAGGGCCAGATCTAGGAGGGACCCACGAACCGTGTTAGAGGAATGTGGGCTTCATTCTAAGGACAAAGGGAAGCCATGCAAAGGCTTAAGGAGTAAAGACACAATGAGATTTGTCATTTTTAAGCTAAGTCCAGCTACAGAGCATGTTGTGGAGGAGGCAAATGTGGATAGCTGATGGTAGACAGTTAAGAAAGAACTGGATAAATCTCTGAGAGATTTAGGAAGAAGCAGTTATAATGTATAATAAATTATATATAGAAGGTATAAGGAAGCAAGAGAGAAAAAGACTCTCCGACTACCAATGTAAACCATGTATTGTGTGAGTGACCACATAAATGTGACAACGTATATGAAATAGCCCCCATGGTGCCTAGGCAATAATAAAAACTCAAAAAAATCAAAATGTTTATTTTTAGATTGAAATCAAATTTTATTCTTTTCACAAATGATGCAAGTTGAATTTTTTCCAGGCTCAATCCTAGGTCTTTGAACTCTTCCATTGCATACAAGGACTGTAGCTCCCTGATGCAGTTGGAAGTCAGTGGGGCAGGTCTTGCACTGTCCTGCCCCTGTGAAGAAATAGCAAGTCCTCAGGTTACAAATTATCTGCCTTTACATGTTGGCAGGTATTCCTTGGGCAGCCAATCAAAAAACGTTAGAATGTACTTCAGTAAGCTTGCTAAGATTTCCAACTTAAGTTTGTGAAGACAATGAAGGTCATGTTTGCATTCTTTTCCAGAAAGTCTGTTTTTACTGCTATGGGTTAAATCCTCATGTTGAAACCCTTTGAAGATGAATAAAATCTTGAGGGACTGCACACTTTGCACCCCACAGTGTCCAAGACAGAGTCTTAGGGATTCCTGAAACTGAGGTTAGGACCATGCTCAACATACAAGCACACTGAGTGGGCAGTTCTACCATTGGTCATGTGCTGACCTCTCTGAGAGCAGGGCATGGAAGAACAATCCCCAGAGAGAATTTTAGGGTCCTATTTCTTGAAGTAGAGAAATAGACCACTACCACGAAGGAGGAACATGGCCTTACTGTATATTGCATATTAACACACATACATTTATACTTTATAAGGACAGTTCTAATAAGGAACAGGAATTGAACAAGCATTTTTTTTAATTTATAGAATCTGCAGATTATTATACAAAATTATTATTTTCCCTCGGAGTATTCTATTGTACCATACAGTGAAGTCATGTCTTAGTCAGCAATTAAGTCAATGGGAGAAAAATTGCATGGAGAAAACGTTATTCTTGAACATTTACATGGTTTTATACATCTTGCAATTAGCCTCACATGGTCAGCTTTTCTTCCAGCATTGAAAAAAAATGCTATTTCGTTAGTTGAGAAATCAAATGAAACACCAGGCCTGCATTTAGTGGCTTATTTTGTAAAAATGTATTTTTGCCTATTTTCTGCTTTTGTTTTTATTCAAGCAAATATTTGCATAACTTAAAGCAATATTACTCCACTGCATACAGAAGAAAATTACCTTTTTGTTAGTTTTCAAAATTGGCAGTCAGATAAAACACCACTCTAACTGTTGAAAGAAATTTTCTAAAGTAATTTCAACAAGTACATTATCTAATTTAACTGGTAAATTAACTAAACCCTTTTTGTCTATATCATTAAAAACAATAAAATGGCACTGGCCATTATTTGTTTAATTAATATACTGAAAAGTTAAATGTACATAGAAGTATTTAAGATTTTCCTCCTCTTTTCTCACTTACATATGTACATAAATCCCAACTGATCCCATTCTAGTTCTAGCTCCAAGTTCCACTCTAGTTCTTTCATCAATTCTCATTTAATTTTAGCACTAAAAAACAAATTCAAGATTATCTACCAGGCCAAACACTTTCCATTTTTCCCTCCAGATCCATGCTCCATGCTTCACCCTTCTCCACTCTGCTCTCTGCTACCATGGGGTAAGCCCTATGGATCATGTCAACAGGCCCCCTCACCCTGAGACTTCCTGTTACAATCAGGGAATGGGAATCCCTGGCGGGAGAAGACTGGAAAGGCAATGAGGCCAGAGAACTTACTCCCCTGGCTCTCTCCTGTAACGTTTGCCCCAGATGCAAGTCATGGTTTCTTCAAGGTGTCCTCTCCACAAGATTCTCTCCGTTCAGATGTTCAACATGCCTTCTCCTCTCATTTCTTTGGACCTAAGGTGGTCCCAGCTCAGCTAACACTACCTAGTTCTCATACCTTTATAAACAAACACTCCTTGAAATATTCGAATATCTAGTGTGCCATTTGCTTTCTCTTTGAATTCTATATAATAAAATTTAAGTTTTTAGATGAAGAAACTCAGTCTGAGAAAAGTTAAATGGCAAGCCCAAGGCTGCACAACTACTTTGCCAGTCAATGAACGCTGGAGTGGGAATAAACCAGAACACTCAGCCGCCTGTAACAGAAACTTCTCTGAAGTCAATGAAACAAGAAGAAGATGTTCATTGGATCATGTAGCTGGGAAGGTCAATGAAAGTGACTATGAAAATGAGCAGATATAGAAGCTTGACCTTTGTCATCAGGAATGTTTCTTTTCTCCCTCTCTCTGTTTTTCTCCATGTTGAATTTGTTCTCAGGCAGAACAGTTCCCACATGACAGAAAATACCACTACTAGAGGTTGCAAGACTACTCCTCCCAGCAATTGTAGCAAAAGTCCTGTAGATCATACAGTTAAGCTGACATTATTGACATACCCACCCATGAAGCAATCACAGCGAATTCTGATTGATTAGTTTAGACAAATGGCCATCCCTGGAGTTGAATAATAGGGTCCACCTGACCCAAAAAAGCATGGACTGCAGTGCAGAATAGATGATTCTTAAAAGAAAAATTTTACAACAGAGGAACTTCCCCCAAGAGTACAAGTAAAGGATTGCTGCTGCATGGGCAGAACCAACAGATACATGGTATACAGAAGCAAGAATGGAATCAATTATTCTGAAACCCCTTCAAATTATGTTTCACCATGACACGTATTTAAATCAAATCACACTGACCTAATGGGAACCTGATTTTGTGGAAGTGAGAGGAAATTATTGAACTACAAATACCAATGACTAACATTAGTATGGCAGTTACAAGTTACAGACCTTGTTTACATACATCATCTCATTTTATTCAGTTCTTCCAGACTAGGAATTCCAAATTGATTGCCTACAACATTTTTCGAGGTCAGACAAATGCTTGTGAATTTTAAGAATCCAAAGATTATTTCCATTGTATTCACAAGTTGTTAAGAAACTACAGTGTAAACATTTGAGAAAAACTCATGGTTGTCAATTTTATTGTGCTAAAATCCCTGTGGAAATTCAGCCAGAGACCCATCAAGATATATTTCTGAGCCAAAGGCCAAAGTTCCTGGATCAGTCATGTCTTCTTTTCTGCAATCTGCATTTTCCCAAGGACCCAGGGGTCATTCTGATACTAAAAATACAGCTTCCCCACCCACTTTGAAAACAACTTGACCAAGACTTTTACCATAACATTGCAAGAAAGCACGAATATGTGTGCTCATTTACCCAGAAGCATTTGGGTTAGTATAAAAATTTCAAACAAATTATCAAGATATCAAGGCTGGCAAACTTTGGTGATGGTTTTGAAGAAAACTGTGGGTTTTCTCTGGTGAAACTTAGTGGCCAGAAAATACATGAAGAAGACCTTATAAGGATGTATTTAATAAGGCAGGGAATAGTAACAACTCTTGTCCCTAAATTTAGAGCAGGAATGCTCTAAATTAGAACTTGACTCGCAGGTTGGGAGGAAAGACAAAACATACTAAATAAATTAGTTTTGGACTTCCTTAATAAAATAAAAATATTTGACAAAAATTATATATTGCAAAGGTTACTAGTATCAATACTTTAAATGTTTTATCAAGAAAGAGCAATAATTCTTTTATATATGTATAAAATACACATGTGTGTATTTACATGTATATTTTTTTCAGGGATTTTTTAAATCTCTGAGTAAGGACAACAGATGGATTCTGAAAGGTTACCAGACTCAGCAATGCAGAGTCACATCATGTGATGCTTTGAAACGTGCCTTTCTAAAAAGCGCTGACAGCCATTGACCAAACTCAGTCAGGAGTCATGAGGTCAGTAATCCCCAGGACAGAGTTTATTTGGTGCTGCTAGTTAGAAAAACTGAATTGATATATATGTCAAATCTCAAAAATATTTTCATAGCACTTGACATGAGAGTTAAGGGAAAATACCTTTTCTCTGGAGGAAATGTCTTTGGAGAGAAATGAGGACAAATAGGACATGAGGATGAAAAGGAGTGAGAGGTACCTCTAAAATCCTGAGTTTCCATCTGTGTATTCACTCAACAATGCTTAAAGGCATCTTTTTTTTTCCTACCAATTACAAAATGATAGGGAAGAAAGAAACCTACATCTGTCTGCCTTTTAACCCAATCAGCTGCTGAGCAGTATCATTAAGAAGCATTTTAAGAGATGTAATTTTATTCTGAAAAGAGTTCAGAGGCACCCTTCGTCTTTAAGGTGTATCTGAGGGAATTAGCTAGAATTAAATTCAAAGGAACCTGATCCAAATATCTGATGGATCTTGGGAGTTTAAGTTGAAGAGAAACGCAGTTCTGGGAGCCAAGTTTTGGTCACAGATGTGTCAGGTCCAGAATCAGTTTAGACAAATAGCTGAGTTGCATCATATTTGGTCAATCTGGAGTGTCCCCATTTTCTGAACCATGGCCATGTAGAATCTGTTAAAATCCACAATTCAGGTAGTTTCCTCTCAGTCTGTCATGTAAACTTTGGCATGTTAACATTATATTGGAAAAAAGGTTATAAACAAGGAGATTTACCAGAGATTGAGCAGCCCATAAGAGTTATTGTTATAGAAGGACTAATGTGTCCTTGCCTAACCTTGGACAGGACATCAAACAGGTTAAGGCAGAGTTAAGAAATAGACCAGATCTCAGGATTGAATCCCTGGGCCTCTCCTCTTGAGCATTTCATCCTGAACGTGGACCTCCATCATATGATAGTTCATTATCACCATTTCAGGGAAGAACAGAAAGAAAAAATGAAAAGTTGGCAGGAGAGTTGATTTTATATGATCCTTCCATCACAATATGGTAAATATTTAGTTTCTAATCAATCAAACACTATATACATGATACCGGTGTCAAGGAAGTATTGATATAACACACTAGTTTACATGCATTAAGTACATAGAAGACTAGAGGTTCTAATGTAATCATGAAGTATATTCAACATGTAAAAACACAGTCTTAACCTCAAAGCTTATATAATATAAAGATATAAAGATTATTAAAGATAATTATATAATCAAGCATATAATTATACTGTGCCTAGGACAGTGACAGATAGCCAAAGGGTCCTCAACAAATACTGTGACAACAATGGAAAATAACCAATCACTACAAGCAAATTTTCAGGGAATCAAAGAATCTAAAGTGTTGATCCACATTATCTCTGTATTTCCTATTCTCCCTGAAATGCTACTCTTCCAATAAAGTGTCAATAATTTGCATTCGAAAATCATGGGATGGAAAAAAGTTTGCCACTCTTGTAACCTAAGTGTGCAAGATTATCACAGGTGCAGGAAATTAATAAGCAGATTGCCCTACACCCAGAGTCCTTGGGGACCTGTCAAAAAGCAGTACAGAGACATTTGAGATCTCAGCTCAGTTATAAATAGAATTAAGCAGAGAAAATGTATGCACCCTGTTCTCATTTTCTCCTTTTTCTTTTGAAATTGAGAACACACATAGGAGTCACTTTGAAGTTAGGGCTGCCTGAATATGATATTATTGATTTCCATAACATGTTTTTGCTCTGCAATGCGGATGTGCATTTTTCAAACATATTAAGCAAGGCTTTGATCTGATTTGTTCCACCAGAACACCGTGTAGAGGCTGAAAACCATTTCTATATAAGGGTTTGAGTGCTGAGGGGAAGATTGCTCTAGCTTGAAAGAGGTTGGAAATATCCCATCTGAAAGCTCTTTTCAGCCCTCTTCAGCCTAAACATTTTACTGAGTGGGTCAAAGGTCACCAACTGTCAAAACAAAACCAAAATTATACAGTGCTCCTGCAAAGAAGCTAAGCAGAGTGGAAATTCAGAGTTCACCAACGGGACTCCTTCATGCAGCGTGTAACAAACAGTAAGAATGTTTTTAAAAAGTAACAGTAGGATCCTTTTAAATCCTACTGATTTTTACAAGTTGTCTCATAAGTTTAAAACACCATCTCTTAAGTATCATTGTGGAGACTGAATTGAACTATCTATAAAGGGGTGCGGGGGCGGGGTGAGGGGGCAGTGCAAACTTTGAACTGTCAAAGCCACCAGCCTGCACACTCCAAAGCACCAGATGGTTTCATAAACCTGAAGGTTCATAAATCTTCCTTTAAAGTTTCCAATTTCAAAAAGAGGTTGTTTTCGTTTGGGGTTTGTGGAGTAGGGAAAATTTTTGCCATTGGGTATCTGACCCACAAAACCCTAATAGCCTTTCAAGTTTTCTTGTTCTGCAGACTGAAGACAACCAGGGAAGAGACAAAGAGAGCAGGCCAAACCGGACGTCACCCACCAGCCAGCTCACCGCAGAGAGAAGCCCCGAGCTCCAGCTTCTCAACCCCGACTGTCACGCCACAGCCTGAGAAATTCCCGAGAGTTTAAACGTTCAGAGACTGAGTTATCTTCTTATCCTTCAGCCAGGACCTTTACAAATAATTTTGATTTTTAAAACACAACACACAGTTTCCAGCTTTTATCTTATTTTTAATAACTTTTTATTTTTTCAATCACAGTTGACATACGATATTATATTAGTTTCAGGTGTACAACATGGTGATTAGACATTTATATAATGTACAAGGTGATCTCTTTCATAGGTCTAGTACCCATCTGACACCATAGATAACAATGACAATATTATTAACTATATTCCCTATGCTGTACTTTACATCCTGATGACTGTTCTTATTTATTTATTATTTACTTATCATTTTTTATGGTTGTTCAAGAACTGACTGTTTTTATAACTGGCAATTTGTACTTCTTAACCCCTCCCCCTTTTCACCCGTCCTCCCAAAACCCCTCCCACCTGACAATCATTGAAGTGTTCTCCATGCTTATGAGTTTGTTTCTGTTTCATTTGTTCATTTATTTTGTTCTTTAGATTCTACATATAAGTGAAATCATATGGTATTTGTCTTTTCTCTTAGCATACTACCTTCTAGGTCTATCTTTGTTGTACCAGATAGCAAGGTTTCATTTTCTACAAATGAGTCACATTCCATTTTAGATATATACCAGTTCTTCTTCTTTATCCATTTGTCTATTGATGGACACTTAGGTTACTTCCTTATCTGGGCCATTGTAAGTATTGCAGCAATAAACATAGGGATGGACGCATGTCTTTTGAATTTGGGTTTCTTTTTTTTTTCTTATGATAAAGCTTCATTTTTTGCTGTCATTTTTTATTGAATGTATTGGAGTGACACTGGTTAACAAAATTATATAGGTTTCAGGTGCACAATTGCATAACACATCACCTACACCCTATATTGTGTGGTCACCAGCCAAGTCAGTTCTTCCACCACCAGCATTTATCACCCTGCACCTTCTTCTATCTTCAACCACACCACTCCATCAGGCAATAACCACACTGTTGTCCATATTTATGAGTTTTTCCCTTTTTCTTCATTTTTGCTTAATTATTCCACCTCCCCATAGCCCCTACTCCCTGAACATCTGTTGGCCTACTTTCTATCTATAAGTCTTTCTCTGTTTTGTTTGTTAGTTCAGTTTGTTCATTAGATTCCATATATGAGTGAAACCATATGGTACTTGTCTTTCTTTGACTGGCTTTTTTTCACTTAGCATAATACTCTTCTGGCCCATCCATGCTGTTGCAAAACATAAGATTTTCTTCTTTTACACAACCAAGTAGTATTTCATTGCATGAATATACCACATCTTTTGTATCCACTCATCTACTGATGGACACTTGGGCTGCTTCCAAATCTTGGCTATTGTAAATAATGCTGCAGTGAACATAAGAGTGTATATATTCTTTAGAATTAGTGTTTCAAATTTCTTTGCATAAACTCCCAGAAGTCAAATCACTGGGTGATAAGGCAGTTCCATTTTTAATTTTTTGAGACAATTCCATACTATAGCTCCACAGTAACTATACCAACCTACATTCCTACCAGCAGTGCTTGAGGTTTCCCTTTTCTTCACATCCTAGCCAGCACTTGTTTATTGATTTATTGATGATGGCCATCCTGACAAGTGTGAAGCGATATCTCATTGTGGTTTCAATTTGCATTTCTCTGATGATTAGTGATGTTAAGCATCTTTTCATATTTGTATTGGCCATCTGATAGTCTTTTTTGGAAAAGAGACTATTCAGGTCCTTTACCCATTTTTAAATATGATTGTTTGGTGGGTTTTTTTGGTGTTGAGTTTTATAAGTTCTTTATAATTTTGGATATTAACTCCTTATCAGGTATATCACTGGTGAATATGTTCTCCCATTCCGTTCATTGTCTTTTCATTCTGTTGATAGTTTCCTTTGCTGGGCAAAAAATTGTCTAGTCTGATGTGTCCCATTTCTTCATTTTTTCTTTGGTTTCCCTTGCCCAAGAAGATATATCAGAAAAAAATATTGTATGAGAAATATCTGAGACTTTGCTGCCTATGTTTTCTTCTAGGAATTTTATGGTTTTTCAACTTACATTTAAGTCTTTTATCCATTTTGAGTTTATTTTTGTGTATGTTGTAAACTTGTCTTCTAGTTTCAGTTTTTTCTATGTACTTCTTCAATTTTTCCAACATCACTTATTGAGGGTACTCTCATGTTCCACTGTATGCTCCTGCCTTTTTTGTCAAATATTAATTGATCACAAAGTTGTGGGTTCATTTCCGGGCTCTCTGTTCTGTTCCATTGACGATATACCTGTTCTTATGTAAGTACCAGGCTGTTTTGACTACAATGCCTTTGTAGCATAGTTTGATACCCAGTATTATGATTGCTCCAATTTTGTTCTTCTTAAGATTCCTGAGGTTATTCAGGGTCTTTTTTGGTTCTGTATAAATTTTTAAAGTATTTGTTCCAGATCTGTGAAATATGCCATTGGTATTTTAATAGGGATTGTGTTGAATCTATACATTGTCCTGAGTAGTATGAACATTTTCATAATGTTATATATCCCAATCCATGAACACAGTATATGCTTCTACTTATTTGTATATTCCTCAGTTTCTTTCTTCAATACGCTATAATTGTCTGAATACAGGTCTTTTGCCTCTCTGTTTAAATTTATTTCTAGGTACCTTATTTTTTGTCGTTGAATAGTAAATGGGATTTTTTTAAATTTGTCCTTCTGTAGTTTATTACTGTTGTTTAAAATGCCACCCATTTTTGAATATTGGTTTTGTATCCTGCTACTTTTCCAAATTCATTTATTAGATCTAGTAGTTTTGGGGGTCAATTCTATAGGGCTTTCTATGTACAATATTATGTCATCTGCAAATAATGACAGCTTTGCTTCCTCTTTTCTTATTTGAATGCCTTTTATTTCTTCTTTTTGTCTGATTTGTGACTAGTACTCCCAGCACTACATTGAATGAGAGTGGCGAAAGCAGACATTCATTCTTGCTCCCGATCTTAAAGGAAACTCTTTCAGTTTTTGTCCATTGAGGATAATATTGTCTGAGGGTTTGTCATAAACGGCCTTTATTATGTCGAGGTATGATCCCTCAATTCCCACCCATCATAAATGGGTGCTGGATTTTATCAAATATATTTTTGCTTCTATTGATATGATCATGCAATATTTAGCCTTCATTTTTATTTTTTTAAGATTTTATTTATTTATATTTTAATTATTTATTTTTAAAGAGAGGGGAAGGAAGGAAGAAAGAAAGGGAGAGAGATAACAATGTGTGGTTACCTGTTCTGCACCCACTACCGGGGACCTGACCCCCAACCCAGGCATGTGCCTTGACTGGGAATTGAACCAGCGACCCTTTGGTTCACAGGCCAGCATTCAGTCCACTGAGATACACCAGCCAGGGTTATCCTTCACTTTTAAAGCATGCTGTATAATGTTTATGAATTTGCAAATATTCTAACAAACTTGTATCACCAGAAAAATCCTACTTGTTCATGGTCTATGATACTGGATCCAGTTTGCTAATATTTTGTTGAGAATTTTATCATCTATGTTCATCACGGATATTGACCTATAATTTTTTTCTTTGTAGTATCTTTTTCTGGTTTTTAGGTTAAGGCTGGCCTTGTAAAAAGAGCTTGGAAGTATCCCCACCTCCTGAATTTTGTGGAATAGTTTGAAAAGGATAGACATTAGTTCTTCTTAGAATATTTAATAAAATTCACCTGTGAAGCCATCTGACCTAGGACTTTTGCTTGCTGGGAAATTTTTGTTTTTAATCACTGCTTTATTTTCACTAGTTGTAATTGGTCTATTCAGATTTTCTGATTCCTCCTGCTTCCAATTTGGAAGATTGTATGTTTCTAGAAATTTATCCATTTCACCTGGGTTGTCCAATTTTTTGACATAATGTTGGGGGGACCCCCAAAACAGGAATTATATTCTGGGGAGAAGGCCCCTTGTAGTACAGGGTTCCCCCATTAGATTCGTGTTCTAAGAACACACCTGTATCAGTGTACTAGCTGGCATTGTTGTAAGAAGCTGTGTTGTGCTTCATTGAATTTTTTGGAAGACTCTTTCAATGTGTTTGCCCCTTCTATGATGGCTGATTTACAAGTGCACCTGCCCACACCATGCTAAGTGTTCAGCAGTTTTTGAGTAAAAATGGCATGACCTACAGGCCCCATCCTCCCTATTCATCCGAGTGACTTGTTTTTGGTTTCGTGGATAAAAAGTCCTCAAAGGGACACATTTTGCTGGTCTGGAAGAGGCAAAACAAAAAATGGCAAAAGCACTAAAGGCTTTGAAATCGACAAGTTCAGAAACTGTTTTCAGCAGTGGACAAAATGTCTTGACAGATATATCAAATGGAGAGCACTTTGAAGGTAACTGAAGTTTAAACATGCAAGAATAAATACACAATTTTTTATAAATAAATTCTGGGCTTTTGGGTCCCCCTTGGTGGTTATTCATAATATTTTCTGACAATCCTTTGTATTTCTGTGATGTCGCTTGTTACTTCTCTTTCATTTCCAATTTTAATTATGTGGGTTCTCCCTCTTTTTTTCTAGGTGAATCTGGTTAAAGGTTTGTCAATCTTGTTTATCTTTTAAACATACCAGCTCTTGGATTAATTGATATTTTGTATTTTTTTAGACTCTATTTCATTTATTTCTGCTCTCGTCTTTCTTATTTCCTTCTACTTACTCTGGGCTTTGTTTGTTTTTCTCTTTCTACTTCTTTTCAGTGTAGGTTTAAATTGTTTATTTGAGATTCATCTTGCTTCTTGAAGTAGGCCTGTAATGTTATGAATTTCCCTCTCAGGACTGCTTTTGCTGTATCCCTCAGATTTTCAGTTGTGTGTGTTCAATTTTTTTTATTTCCATGTAATTTTTTACTTTTTCCTTGATCTCATTGTTAATACATTCGTTGTTTAATAAGATGATATTTAGCTTCTATGTATTTGAATGTTTTTCAGGGATTTTTATTGTAATTGATTTCTAGTTTCAAACCATTGTGGTCAGAGAAGATGCTTGATATGATTTCAGTCTTGTTGAATTTTTTAAGACCCATTTTGTGTCCTATCATATCACTTATCTTTGAGAATATTCCACATGCACCTGAGAAGAATGTATATTCTGCTTCTGTAGGATAAAATGTTCTGTAAATATCAACTAAATCTATCTGATCCAGGGTGTCATTTAAGGTCACTGTTGCCTTGTTGATTTTTTGTCTGGAAAATCTATCCATTGTTGATGACAGTGATGTTAAAATCCCCTACTATGATGTCACTCTTCCACTTAATGCCCACCACGATCTTCCTTATATATTTAGGTGCTCCTATGTTGGATGCATATATGTTTACAAGAGTTATGACCTCTTATTGGATTGAGTCCTTCAGTATTACACAATGATCTGCTTTGTCTCTTGTTATGGTCAGGTTTTTTTTTTTTTGAAGTCTCTTTTGTCAGATATAAATATTGCTACACCAGCTTTTTGTTTGTTTCCATTTGCATGGAATATTTTTTTCCATCTGTTTCCTTTCAGTCTGTGTGTATGTTCTGTTCTAAGGTGGGTCTCTTGTGGACAGCATAAATATGGGCTTTGTTTTCTTATCTTTTAAGCTACGCTATGTCTTTACATTGAAACATTTAATCTGTTTACATTTAAGGTTATTATTGATAGGTACTTATTTATTGTCATTTTATTCTTTATACTTATATTTCTTTCTCTATCCATTTCTTTTATTTTTTTCTCTTCTTCTTCTCTTCCTCTTCCTTCTCTTCCTCCTCCTCCTCTTCTTCTTCTCCTCTTTTAAGCAGTACTTCTACCATTTTTTTATAATATTGATTTTAGTTTTTGTGTGTTTTTTTGTTTTGTTTTGTTTTTCTGGAAAGCTCTTTTTTCACCTTCAATTTTAAATGATAGCCTTGCTGGACAGAGTAGTCTTGGTTGTGGGTCCTTACTTCTCACCATTTTGAGTATCTCATGCCAACCCCTTCTGACTTGAAGTGTTTCTCTTAAGAAACCAACTCACAGCCTTCCAGGAGCTCCCTTGCAGACAGATAACTAACAGCTCTTCTCTTGCTGCTTTTAAGGTGAAATAGGTTCTTTCTCGATGTTGTCTCAGGGATCCCTTAAATTTTCCTCAATTATTCTGGATTTTTTTTTGTTCTGATTGGATGTTTACTGCTACTTGCCCTTCCAAATTGCCGATGCAGTCCTCTGCTTCATCCAGTCTACTATTGTTTCCCTCTAACACAGTCTTCATTTTAGTTATTGTATTCTTTATTTCTGACTGCTTTTTTTATGTTTTCACCGCATCTTCTATGTTTCCTATCTCTTTTATAAAGTTCTCAGTGACTTTATTGAGCATTCTTACAATGAGTGTTTTGAACTCTGCAGATGCTAAATTGCTTATCTCCAGTTTGTTTGTTTGTTTGTTTGTTTGTTTCCTTGGAGTTTTGTCTTATTCTTTTATTTGGGATGTGTTTCTTTGTCTCTTCATTTTGGTTGATTCCCTGTGTTTGTTTCTATGTATTAAGTGGAGCTGGTAATTTGTAATATGGCCTTATATAATTAGTGTCCAGTGAGATCCAGTGATGCAGTATACCTAATCACCTGAGTAAGGTGCTTCGGGTGTGTCCCTTTTGTGGGTTTTTTGTGCCCTTCTGTTGTAGTTTAGCCTTGGTTGCTATTGGCACATCAGTGGGAGTGACTGACCCTTAGGCTGATTGGCTATAAGAACTATCCGTAACTATAGCAAAGGAGTTTTTGTGCAATGGCTGTGCCCATGGAGCAGGACTCACTTTAATGGGCTCTGGTGCCTGCCAAGTCTGCCCTTTGGGTGTGTTGGTGCTGCTCTGGTGTGGCCTCAAGCTAGCCACTGAGAATGTTGGGTCTGGAACCTCTTGGGAGGAGCTATGATGCAGGTCAAGTTCAGCTACTGCCTTTGCTCTTCCCAGGGCCACCCGCTATGAGCTACAAATTGATCTGCATATACTTACCACTTGTGCTGGTCTTGGTGGTACCTAGGAAAGGTTAAGCTGCGACCCAAGGATGTCTGTCACTAATGCCAGGCTTGAGGCCACTTAGCAAGAGGTATAATGCCTACTGAGTCCAGGTGGTACTCTTTGGGGAGCTGTAAACCTTAGAGATATTTCAGGAAAGTCTGCATCATAGCACAGGACAGGCCATTTGTATGGAAAAGTCACTAGAAATGGCTTGGGTGGGCTCACAAGTTGAGTCAGGTAGAGTCTCAGGAAATCACCAGGGCAGGGCAAACAGTGTTAGCCACGTTGATGGAGACTCAGATATAGCACCTGCATGTGCATGCAGAGGGAGGGCTCAACAAAGACACAAAGGCTTCTGTCAAGCACTTTCGTCTGGGATAAAGCTGCCCCTCCAGTCTTTGTCCTGAAGCCAAATAATTCAGTTCTTCTTTGTATGTCCCTCACACTTTTCAAGCTGCTATTCCAACATGGGGGTTGAGAGCCTGTGAGTCTGTCAGAAAGCAAGTCCATGCATGGGCCCTTTAAGAGGAATGCCTGGAACTCCAGGCATTCTCGCTTTCCCTCAGCCGCTATCCCTGCTAGTCTTTACAGTCAGAAGTTATGGGAACATCTCTTCCTGGCACTGGAACCTTGAGCTTGGGAGCCTACTGTGGGGCTTGGCCCACTTATTCCTCAGGGGTGACCTCTGCAACCAAAATATTCCTCCCAATTTTTAACTACCTAATGTGGCTATGGGATCAGCCCATTCCACATCTCCTTCCCTCCTACCAGTCTCCATGAGACTTCTTCTTTATATCATTACTTTTAGCACTTCTGTTCATCTAGACTTCAGGCAGTTCTCAAAGATGGTTGTTCTATAGTTTAGTTGTAATTTGACATGGTCATGGGAAAAGGTGACCATAGCATTTACCTATTCTGCCATCTTGAGAGGAAGTCTCCTTGAGCAGTGCTCAGGGAAGAAAAAAATGGGGAAATGATTTCTCTGCATTCTACCTGAATGGAGGTAACTTCAACTTTTTGCGAGACAACTTTATTCCCGTTTTTAAAATACAAATGTGTTTCAGCTCTTTGAACTGCTTACCCAGCAGGAGAAGGAACAGATGGACAGATAGAATACAGAAAAGTGAAGGGGACAAGGGCAAGATCAAAGAAAGATTAGTAGCCACAATGTGGATACAGGCATGTTTCATTCATAAAAGTCTGTGTGCACACTCAGTGTGTGTGACATTCGTGTACCAGCTTGGTCACAATGGGATTTGGTATCCATCTGATTAGGCAAGAGTCTGCAAATAATAAGGGGTTTTGATTTCAATATAAAAATTAGCAAATCAGAAAAGTTAAATTGTTCTGGGTAGATACATCTCTTATATAGCTTGGCAACTGAAATATATACACATTGCATTATTTTAAGCTCTCATATCCATCTCCTTTTTGTCTGTACCTTTGGTTCATATTAACATAACTTCACCCTCCTCCCAAATTTCTTCCTTTCTGGTCTAAGTATATAAAGACCTCCTCTCCTTGTTTATCACAACATTCTTGGAAGGACCAAATAAAGAGACATGGATATAAAAGTGCATTGTGAACTGTGAAGCTTTATAATAATTTCAATTATCATTATTAATTTATATCCTGAAATATGCAAAAGAGAAAGTAGACAGTTAAATATATGAGAAATGTTAAATGCTTAAGATAGCTTACCTTAAAGGAAATTAGGTCTACCACCATTTAATAACTATGCTAAGTATATTAGGAATTATTACACTAAGAAGGTTTTTAAACCATTTAAAAAACAGGAAAAAAACATTATGGGGTAACTTCAAGCTTCAAGGTATGTATCATAAGAAATTTGAACAATCTGGGTTGAGTCCTAGGGTGGATGAATCATTAAAGCAGACTGTGGTCAGACTTCCCAGGAACTGCATAAGTTGCAGAATGGTCACCATCTGATGTGGTTCACGCTTTGTAACCAAGCAAAAAAAGAAATGAGAGATTAGGTCACCTTAGTCATTTTTTTCCAGCTTCAGAAAGGTCTAAGTATTATGTTTTTTTATAAAAACTTTTTGTAAAGTCTCTGTGATGTTAACATAAACATTGAAAAAGGGAAATCTGATAAGTGTAAATTAGTTTAAATTCCATCTATTATGCTGATAAAAATATGTTGAAATAAAATAGGTACTACATAATAAATTGGAGTTTTACCAGCAGCTATTTCAGATGAGACTTCTGATTATAAGACGCTCCAAGGAATTCAAAATTGCATCACAGAGGTGGTAGTAGGAAAAGAAGAGTAAGTTTCACTTTTTCATCTGCATCCTCACCTTTAGAACCTGAGGTATCCAGGAAAAAGTGATGCAGCCAAACCAGAAACTGTTGTCCTTCAGTGACTGGTCACCATGAACATGCTCACAGCCCTTTCAGAAGGAAGCTAATGCTGTCCTTATTAAGAGATCATTCAGCTGCACTTTATGTATGTGGGTAAGTATTTTATGTATGTGTGTTTTAAGTATTTATTTATATTTATAATTTTTAAAGAAAATGAATGGAGAAAATTAAAATTCCTGATTTCAAGGTTTTGTGGTGTATTTTCACTTCTCTCATTCAGATTTTACACTGAAAAGAAAAGAATTAAGGTAATGAGAAATCTGAGATCTTCACACAGTGGAAAGTGGGAATCTGGCCTTCAGTCCATGTCAACAGCTTTATTGGGGTGTGCTGTGTATGTACATGTGTTAGTGGCATACATATATGTGCATACAAATTCTACCACTGCTCAAGCACTTGAAAAATTTTGTACACTACCCACTCAGTCCTTACAGGAGGAGTCCAGCACAGGAAACAGAATTCCTTTCTTACCATAAGCTCAGCTTTTTTAATTTCCTCAAAAACACAAATGCAAAGTAGGGTAGAATTTACTCTACACAAATTGCTTAAAACTGTAAGGGACTTTGGTACCTCTAGGGACCAGGCACCCAGTTATACCAGTGACCACTTTTCTGGTGGCCAGCCTATTGATTAATCCTAAAAGAGGTGGCACTTACAAATATATTAGAAAAATAAAATACAGGATCCTCTTAAAACTGAAACAGGTTGCTAAAGGACTTTCCATTCACCTTTAACTATTTACATATTAACACTATTGCCTAAAGCAAAGTGCTTTGCTTTAACCATCCAATAACTTGATTCCACTCCTCTCAAAAGATGCTTCCCAATACAAGAATTTTTATCCTTACATGAACAACAATGCAAATATATCAAATGCCATGAATAATGAATAATGGGAAGAGTAAGAGTTTTTATTTATTATGGTATAATTGACAAGCAAAATTGTAAGATATTTAAAATGTATAACATGGTGACTTGATATACATATACATTATGAAAGGATTTCCCTTTCCACCTAGTTAATTAACACATTTATCACTTACATATTTCCATGTATTGATTTTTGGTAACAATATTTTGGTCCCATTCTCTTAGAAAATGTCAATTATAAAATACAATATTATCAAGTTTAGTCACCATGTTATGCATGTTATACATTAGACACTCAGACCATATTCATCTAATTGAAAGTTTGTACCCTGCTACCACTCTCTGTTTCTCCCACCTCTGCCCTTACCAGTCACATTTCTACTTTGTTTCTATGAGTTTGATTTTTTAATTTTCATTTTTACTTATTTATTACATGGGATATTTTACTTTTTAGATCCCATGTACAAATGATACCATGGAATATTTGTCTTTCTCTATCTGGCTTATTTCACTAATAAGCCAGAGTATATACTCAACTAGTTTACAACAAAGAGAGCAGAATACTCAGTGGGGAAAGGACAGTCTCTTCATTAAATGGTTTTGGGAAAACTGGATAGTCATATGCAAAAGAATGAAAATGGACCCTATATTATACCATATGCAAAAAATCAACTCAAAAAATTGATTAAAAACTTGAACATAAGACCTGACACCATAAAACTTCTAAAGGAAAATAGGAGAAACCTCTTTGACACTGGTCTTGGCATATTTTTTGACTTGACACCAGAAGCAAAGGCAACAAAAGAAAAATAAACAGGTGGAACTACATCAGACTAAAAAAGTACAGCAACAAAAAACATCAACAAGTTTTCTCCTATGGGATTGCAGGAAATATTTGGAAACCCCACATATGATAAGGAGTTAATATCCAAAATATACAAGGAACATATACAACTAAGTAGCAGAAAAACCAAAAACCTCAATTTTTATAATAGAGAAGGGAAGAGTAGAAGTTTTAATAAATCTGAAGATTAGTCTTCATGATAGTCAAGACACGATTTTCCTTAGACAGCAACAAAGGCCTTTCATGTCTCACTGGCATCCCTGCTTTCTTTTCCGTCCACCCACCTGGATGGTTACTGCAGTCTGTGGTGCACATCCTTCAGCAGTCATCCAACAGTGAACTATAACATCCACCTCAGAATAGCCCCAATGGACACTAGCTAATATTCACATATTTATTAATGAAGCATGTGAAAAGCAAGGGAAGTGCCACAGCTTAAGAACTCATTGTTCTCTAAATACTATTTCAAAACTGAACCACATTGACCTGAAAAAACATTAATAATATGGGATAGAAAATAATTTATGAGCATGGTAGCATTAATGGATTTGGTAGGAAATTTATTATTAATGTTGAATTTTTATTTCTTTTAATTCTCTGGTATATTGGGCTAATGATATATTATGAAAATTAATACCAATTGGAGGCACATGGTACTAAAACTATGGTGGATAGAGGAAAACAAAGACAGACTATGAGAAGCAGATAAGGTATGTTTTATTATAAAAATCTGAAAATATTATCTATGAAAATAAAGATATGTAATATTTTCAAAGGGCAAGTTAAAGTATAAATGGCCCGTGGACATGGACAACGGGGTGGGGATTGACTATGGGAGTGGGGAGGGCAGGTGGGGTCAGTAAGGGGAGGGTGGGTGGTGCAGTGGAGAGCAAATTGGGACAATCATAATAGAACAATAAAAAATTTTAAATAAAAAGAAAAAATAAAATCAGCAATGGGATTAAAATAAGAGATGGCATAGCCTAGAGACAAAGCAAATTTCTCAAAGTTGCTTGAGAAGCAGAGAACAAGCAGAAGACAAGAACCAGCTTAAGCTGTATACCAGAAACTGCACCAGAAAAAAAAATTAAGTTCATAAAAATATGATGAAGCTAAAAGCCAAAATGTAGACCAGTAGGAAAGCTTAGTAGGGTATGCATAGCACAAAACAATCTGAAAAGTGAATCATCAAGAGGCTCAGTAGTCTGATCCAAAGAACAAGAGAAACAAATTGGAAAGACAAAACACAAAGTCTTGTGCAAATAGTTGGAACCAGATGATGCTCAGGAGTGGAAGCTTGGGACTTGGCAGGCCAGGGAATGAGAGAAGCTGCAGCAACAGCAGAAGAGCAAAGACTGTGAGGCAGGCCTCATATCTACATATTTCTGGGGCCTAGCCCGATCTTAATGCTTGGACACCATAGCACTTAAAAATGAAAGCAGGCAGAGATTAAATCTGGCTATGGCTCCAAGCTGACAATAGTGTCCATCAGCTTATTTTTCTCATTAAAGTATAAAGGTAATGCATAGTTATCCAGTGATTACTGAGATCTTCAGTTTACAATCAGGATGACCCTTGGGAAACCTCTTTGGTGACATATTAGATATTCAGATATGTTATTTGGTCATAAAAACAACATTTTAATGGAGCAAAATAATACATTTGTTCATCTACACATGAATGATTATACTGGGGTTTAGAACATTTTACTATTATTGGCACATATAAAACGTAATTTAGATAAAGTTACAAGTACTATGTAGGGTTTAAATGTATATTTATATTTATGCACAACAATGAATATATATACAGAATTATATATTAAAAATATCTATGTTATGTCAAATATTATCCCCTTTTGCTTGTCACAATAAGTTCTTCCATTTTCTTGGTCATTTCTTCCATTTTCATCACCAAAATATAAATAACAATTTTGTTTTTAGATACCATGCTCATTTCCAATTGACTAAGATTGGAGAAAATGTAGTAAGTTCTGCTATTTCGCCCTTAACTTAATTACCACTCTTTTGATAAATGGGAAAAACAATCATGTTCAGATCTCATTTAGGATGATAAAATCTCTCACTTATCAGTCATTGCCCAGACTAAATGGTTGTTCACTTTAGTCTTGAATTCTGTTTATTTACAAAGGTCACTAGCTACATTACATTTATACTCTAAAATCAGGTTCTCAATATTTCATTTTCTAGTTTCAGGGCCAAAAGTTTATCAAGGTTAATTCAAACTTGATGACAGCATGAAAATCAGAGCAACTTAACTATTGCAGATTTTGCAGATGTGCTTTTTTAATTCTCTTCTTGAAAATATTCTTATAATTAGATCTTAAAAACACAAATATTTAGTCCTGGCTGAGTGGCTCAATTGGTTGAGCGTCGTCCCATACACTGAAAGGTCATGGGTTCAGTCCCAGTCAGGGCACATGCCTGGGCGGCGGTTCAATCCCTGGTTAGAGCACATATGAGAGGCAGCTGATCGGTTTCTCTCCCACATCGATTTTCTCTCTCTCTGTCTCTCCTTTCCTCTCCCTCCCAAATCAATAAACATGTCCCCAGGTGAGAATTCAGAAAAATATTTTAAACAAGAATGTTAACATGTTTTAGATAAAAAGGACATTTTCTTATCCTCCAATATCCTTTTTATAAAAAGAAAACTGAGTAAACAGTTTTGAAAATACTATTGGGAATTATTTTTATCTATATATAATATATATTATCTATATATAATATATAGTAACACTATATTATATAAAATATTTTAGATCATGGTTTATCTTCTAACTGTGGGAATGTTTATATTGTTCAGTGTCAAATATCAAAAGGTTTGTGTTTTGTTGGATTGTAAAGGTGAATTTATTATCACATTCAAATTTGCATGTATTTGAATTCCCTACTATGCCTGATCTGAAAGAGACAAAGGAAAAGAAAGAAAGATGGGAGGAGAAAGGAAGATGAGGGGGAGAGAGAAAAGAAGCAAGGACTTGGAGGGAGGCCAAGGAGAGGGGAGGGGGAGGGGAGGGGAGAGGAGGGGGGAGGGGAGGGGAGAGGAGGGGGGGGGGAGGGGAGGGGGAGGGGAGGGGAAGGGAGGGGAGGGAAGGAGAGGGGGAGGGAAGGAGAGGGAAGGGAAGGGAAGGGAAGGGAAGGGGAGAAAATAAGCAAAAAATACTTGAACATATTGGAGAGCAACACTAAATGCAGAGAGATTCCAGGGCATAGTCAATATTCAGAAGGAAGAAATAACAAGGATGATTTTCCAGGACTGGATGGTTTGTAGCCTGAGAAAAGATTGCAATAATGCTCAGTCAGGTGGCAAAAACTCTGTCAGAAACCCCATAGTTATTCTGGGCAATCACAGCCACTTGAAAATAAGAAGACAATCTCAGAAAGGAAAGATCCAGAGAAGAGAAGCCCCAAATTTTGTGTATATTTCTGGCTGATTTCTGTGTATATATGTGTCTGGCTCTAAGCAGCGCAGCTGGGGAATGAAGAACTGAACTGAAGTTTGAATTGCCACCCAAGAGATGAAGTTTGAAATTTGAGTCTTCTTAATTGTCAGCTAAAACAAACAAAAGGTAATACTCTCCAACAGACTGAACAAAATCCAAACACAAAGTATTGTTTACAATGACAAGAGTGCAATACAAAATTGCTTGACACATGAAAAAACCGTCACTCATGATCAAAAGAAAAGACAATTAGCAGAGAGTTCAGTCTGGAGATGACTGAGGTATTTGAGCAAAATGAGAATTTTAAAACAGTTATAACAATGATCAATGATATAGAGATAAATATGCTCATAATGAATGAAAAGTGAGGAATCTCAATAGAGAAGCTAAATAAAAAGGAACCAAATAAAAATTTCAGAAAATTACACTATCTGTTATTTTTTAATTACAGTATGATGACAAAGTAGAGTCAGTAAACTTGAGGGCAGAACAATACAAATTATCTAACCTGAAAAACAAGCCCATCAATTAAGAGAAAATTAACAGAGTCTCAGGGACATATAGGACAATTAAAAAGGGCCAATTTACATTAAATTGATGTCTCAGAAGGTAAGAAGTATTTGGCCAAAATACTTGAATTAATAATAGCCACTATGTTATCAAATTGGTGAAAAAAATAAATGTACAGATATAAGAATCTCAATAATACCTACTACATCAAATTTAAAGAATATCATGTCTAAGAACATTATAGTCAAACTATTTGAAATGAAAAATAAAAAGAATCCCTGAAAGCAACAAGAAGAAAACAATAAATACCCTCAACACAGAGGAAGAATGGTTACTTAACAACTGACATCTCTAAAATTGTGGGCTCTAGGGGACATTGGAATTACATATTCAAAGTGCTGAAGAGAAAAAATATGAAGTAAGAACTTTATAGTGAGCAAAATTATCCCTCAAAAATAAAGGCAAGAGAGGAGACATTTTAGATTTTTTACATGAGAGTTGTCATAAGCAAACTAGTAATATGTGAAATGCTAAAGGAAGTTTTTCAGTCTAAAGGGAAATAATATCAGATTAACTTGGACCTCTAGGAAGCAAGGAGGACACTAGAAATGTTAAGTTTCTAGATAAATATATACTACCCTTTTCTCTTGTTTCTGTATGTACATATAACTATTTAAAGAAAAATTTGTAACATTATTTTTTGAGTTGTATAATGTATGCATATGTACCACGCATGATAACTGGAGCACAAGGATGAGGAGAGGAGCAAAGGGAACTAACTGATGGCGCGGTTCTGCAGTTTATGTGCCAGGGGACACTGTCAGTGCTAGCTAGCTTGTGAAAGTTGTGAGTGTATATTATCATCTGTAGAGCAACTACTGAAATGTTTTTAAAAACTGAAGTGCCATAAAAACTCATTTTCAAGACAGTGACTGTCACCTCAGTCAAATTTAAGGAAGTGCATAAGTTTAGCTCCAATAGAATAATTATCGGCATCATGCTCTTAAAGAAACTCTTTGTGTTGTTTCTTTTTAATATTTAGTGTGTCATAATTGTGTTGATGTATGACAGAAGCTATAACACTTCAGTGAAATCTGTAAAGTACTGATTTAGTCACAATAGTAACTAGATTCCCAATTTTATCTCTATTGTTAAGAGAACTGCTATCATTATTTCACAGAAAGGCAGGTACACAAATATTTATCACAGCATTGTTTATAGTATGAGGAGTAGATGTCATCTGGAAGAGTGGATAAGTAAAATGCAGATGCATTCAATGAAGTATATAAAGAGTTATAAACAACAGACTAAATACACACATAGCAACACAAATGCATCTTTCAACTATAAATGACTAAAGAAAAACCAAGACAAAGTTTAGACTGAAATCTCTGAAATCGTATCTTTGACATCAATTAAAAATCTATGCTTAGGCAACAATACACATCTGGGAGGAATACATACAAAGTGATTCATGTAAACATGTCAGAATAGTTGTTTCTGGGAAGGAAAGTACAGGGGGTGCAGAAGGAAGCAAGAGACAGATGACAGGTAGATAGGTGATAGATACGGGTAAAAAGAACTAATGAGAATATCTATGTATTAAACAACTATAATAATGTATTATGAAACAAAGAGAGTGAATAACACTAGCTCTATATCTAAGATTTATCTTAAAAGTAAGGAAAAATTTGGGGGGAGTAGGGCTGCAGAATGGCAACAACTGCACTCGAACAACAATAAAAAAAGGTAAGGAAAAATAATTGGATTTTCTGAACCTTGTTTTTTCTTCTTCTTTGTTCTTCTTCTCTGAATGTCTAGGATTCATGTCCACACTAGTTTTATAACTTGAAATAATTGACAGGTTTTATGAAAGACTCATCAAACCAGGCTGCAGTAATTCTCAGCAATAAGAACTGGAAGCAGTAAGCAAAATATTTTCAGTGATCAGTATAGATGAAGAGTCAGATTTTCATCACCTATACATCCGTTAAAGCCAAATGAAAACTGATTCATAGGCTTTAAAATTTTGATTTAAACCACGACCTAGTGAGCTAGGCCAGAGGTTGACAAATTAGCTTATAGGCCAACTCTCGCTGAACAAATTGTTTTTGTATAGCCCATAAGCTAAGAATATTATTACATTTTAAAATGGTTTTATATGTACCTATATAATAGGCAAAACCTAAAATATTTACTATCTGCCTCTTCAAGAAAGTTTGCTGACCCCTGACCTAGACTCCAGAAAGATAATTATTTCTGATATTCTTTAATTTACATGACTTACATACCAGGTTACAAAAAAAAAACAAAAAAAAACAAAAAACAGTTTTAGAAACAGCCTTTGGCCCAAAGTAGGACTCTAACACTGTTTGGCAACCCCTGGGGGAGAATATGGGGAAATGTGCTGTGGGCTAAGTAAAAAATATGATTTCTATGATCAATACCTAAGGTCATTTGCAAGATAATTTAAGGAATAACCTTTATCAGCACTAGAGTATAATGATTATTGCTGTTGTGTTTTCCCAAACGGATGTCACAGAATTTTCTATTCCACACAGTTTCTTAAAATGACATGTTGATACCTTTCCCATTGCTAAATGAGGTCTATTACAACCTTTTGAACTTGAGTATGCTGGTGACCATGGAGAATATGATGCTACATAACTTTTAAGGTTTGGGTTGCTTGTTCTTGGATCCCAGCTTCCATAATGTGAGGAAACTCAGAACACAGGAAGAGGCCTCAGAACTGGACACCAGCTGAGGTCTCACCTGACAGTCCGCATCAACGACCAGACATCTGCATGAAGAGGCCTTCAAGATGGCTGGAGCCTTAGCCATCACCCACCTGCCACTTGCATGAAAGACCTCAAGCAAGAACCATGAGAGACCACAGTAAATTGATTGCTGTTGTTTTAAGCCACTAAATTTTGCAGGACTATTTTTGTAGGAGTACATGATCAGAACAAGTATTTATGATCTCTTTTTTGAAAGATTCAAAGAATATTCTTAACATTATTCAATACATCATCAAATTAGTTTTATGCAGAGACGTCACCATTACAGATGAGTTATTTGACCTATCTGATTTCATGATACTGCGGCAGGATTAGCTATAACTGGAAGTTGCTGGCCATTACTAGCTTATAAAGCTTCATGAGCCAAAGGGAACATACAAGAATCAGGAAGTTTCACAAACCATGACAAATTAAACTTGGTAATAAAGTGATTATTTTGAAATAATCATGTAAGCACCACCCCAGTAAACCAAAAATTACATCAATAATATAATTGGAAACTTCTTTTTCTTATGCAATGATTTATTGCATATATATATAATTCCTAAACAAACAATGACATACACTTTTTCCAAGGAAAAAGCAAATATCTTCATCATACATTTTAGGGTTTACTCCCACATAGCCCTTTCTAAAAGATAAGGTTTAAGACATAAACTTGTTTGTTAGTTTATTTTATTTTTAGTTTCTACATATAAGAGAAATTATATGGCATTTTTCTTCTTCTGTCTGACTTAACTTAGCATAATACCCTCTAGGTCTATACATGTTGTCACAAATGGTAACATTTCATTCTTTTTTATGGCTGAGGAATATTCTATTGTATGTAGGTACCAACTCCTCTTTATCCTCTCATTTCCCAATGGACACACATTGCTTCCATTATCTTGGCTATTGTAAATAATGCCACAGGGAACATAAGGATTCACAGCATGTATATTTTTGAATTTGTGTTTTGGATTTCTTGGGATAACTACTCAGAAGTGGAATTGCTAGGTCATCTGGTGGTTCTATTTTTAATTGTTTGAGGCCCCTCCATAATGTTTCCCACAGTTGCTGCATCAACTGAAATCCCACCAAGAGTGCACAAAGGTACCCTTTTCTCCACAACCTGGCCATCACTTGTGCTGATTTCTTGATCATAGATATTCTGGCAGGTGTGAGGTGATACTCATTGTGGCTTTAATTCACATTTCTCTGATGATTAGTGATGTTGAGCATATTTTCATATGTCTATTGGCCATATCTCTGTGTCTTTTTGGAGCAATTCAGGTCCTCTGTTCATTTTTAATAAGATTGCCTGTCTTTTTGGTATTAAGTTGCATGAACTTCTTATATATTTTGAATGTATCATTAGTAAATATCTTCTCCCATTCAGTAGGTTGTCTTTTTGTTTTGTGGATAGTTTTCTTTGCTGTGCAAAAACCTTTCTGCTTTATGTAGTCACATTTGTTTATGTTTTTCCTTTGTTTTTCTTGCCTGAGGAGACCTATTTAAAATATATTATTAAGAGCAATGTCACAGAGTTTACTGCCTATGTTTGCTTCAAAGAGTTTTATAGTTTTGGGTCTTACATTTAAGTCATTAATTCATTTTGAGTTTATTATTGTATATGGTACAATAAAGTGTTTTAGTTTCTTTCTTTAAAAAAAAGCAGAAACAAACTCGTAGAGCGAGAACAAACTGATGGTTGCCAGAGAAGCGGGGTGTAGGGCTGGGTGAAAAAAGTGATGGTATTAAGAAGTACAAATTAGCAGTTACAAATGGTCACGGGGATGTAAAGAACAGCATAGGGAATGCAGTCAGTAATATTGTATTAACTATGTATAGTGTTACGGGGGTACTAGAGTTACCTGGGGAATCACTTTGTAAGTTAACATAAATGTCTAACCACTATGCTGTGCACCTGAAACTGTTAATATTGAATGTTAACCATAATTAAAAATGTTTAAATATGTATATAAGCTTGTAATTTGGGATTGTAATGAAAGTAAAACAGTTTTAATGTCATTTTTATGAACTGTGCTAAATGTGTTTGTTGAAAGAAAGAATATATGTAATAAATTCTTTCATAACATTATAAAACAACATCTTTGGTTATATATTTGGGATGATAAATTTTCCTTTACTTGAAATGACATTGAAGTAAACTATAAGAAAAGACTTTTGAGATTTTTTTTTTTGACGAGGACAAACCTATGACATTTTCAGAAAGCCTTGGTCTTAACCTTAGAAATCTGGCTGCTGAGGATAAAGGCAGGGAAAAGGAGCAGGAGAGCTCTAAAGGCAGGCTGCCAGTATTAAATGCAAATATATTCATTAAAATTGGCCAAACAGGAAAGTATATTGCACTTTTAATGACTTTTCAAAACACACGAATATTCTGCAGGTGTGTGTTTATAATTTAATTAAACTTTGGAGGAAGCAGTGGTTATTAGTGGAAATGGGGCTTGGTGATAAGATGCTATCTAGACTTAAGTTTTTCACCTGTTATGTTATATAAATGTTATATAAAAATTTAAATCCATCGAGCTGCCTTATTTCTACTTTCATATCTTTAACTTTCCTGCAGAGTCAATGCATCATTATTATGGGATTTTTATTTTGAGTTGTATTGCTAGAAATACCTCAAATAATGGAAATACTACATGTAATTTTTTAAAAATATATTTTCTAAGAACTTTAAAGCAATGATAGGGAATTCAAATATATTTTGCATGTAGTGTATTCGAGTGGTACAAGATGAGATGATGACGTTTATTTGAGTATTTCAGAACAGACACACATGCACATCTACACCTCCCAAACACAGTGAGTCAAAGGCCTACAGATTTCAAAAGGTAAAATATTCAAGTAACACTTTACGCCAGCAGTCCCCCACCTTTTTGGCACCAGGGACCAGTTTTGTGGAAGACATTTTTTCCACAGACTGGGACAGCGGGGAGGGAAATGGTTTGGGAATGATTCAAAAGTAGTACATTTATTGTATACTTTATTTCTATTATTACTACATTATAATATATAGTGAAATAACTATACAACTCACCATAACACAGAATCAGTGGGGACCCTAAGCTTCTTCTCCTGGAACTAGATGGGTCCATCTGGGGGTGATGGGAGACTGTGACAACTGAATTGTGTTGCTTATGTCGTCTACTCTGTCATCTCATTTTGGTTTCTGTCACTACAGAAAACCCTGCTTCACAAAGACAGGATGTTGGAAATGGAAGCAGGCTTTTCAGGGGTTTTGAGGCAATCTCAGGATATTCTGCCTTTAATGGACTTTTATTCAGAATGCATGGAGGTTTGAAGTTGTCTCAAACATACTTTTAAGGGCACTGTTATTTGCACTCTCAAGCACTTTATCCTCTTCTAGCATGGACAGTCGCTTCACCTGGCTTATTCACAAAATATGCTGTGGGGACATATTCCTTCCCAGTTTGGGGGTCTTTTGTGGTTGGGAGGTAATGCTCACACTCTTCTGAAAGCTGAGACAGGTGACCATGCACCAGCTGGGAGAAAGAAGGCCCTGGCTCAGTCTCTTTCAGAATCTCTGCTAATATTTGAAACAGGTCAGACATCCCAATGTTCACTTGTTGCCCCCAAATTCCAGTTTGGTTTTGAATGAAGCCACTTTATCTGCTGACTTGAACACAATTGTCATTCTCCCCTGAAGTGACAGATTGAGTTCATTGAGCAGGTTGACTGTGTCACACAAGTAAGCAACTTTTGCAACCTATTCTGTGTCACTGAAATGTGCTACCAGTGGTGACTGTTTTGCTAAAAGAAGTCTCTGGAGTGGCTCTTGTAACTCAGAAACTCTGACCAGTGATCCACCTGTAGCAAGACACCTAACTTCTGAGTATAAGAGGTGTGCTCTGTGTCCATCTCCTCACAGAGCTGTATGAACAGACGTGAGTTAAAGTCATGCACTTTAATATGGTTGATCATTTTAATCACATCCTGTAAAATGATATTAAGCTCAGATGACATTTTTTTGGCTAGCCAGCATTTCTCTACAGATGACACAGTACATAGACTCACTTTCAGAAGTGACCTCATTGACCCGAGTAGTGAAACCAGAAAGCTGTCCAGTCATGGCAGCCACCATGTCCGAGCATATACTGACACAAAATAACCAGTTCAGCCTTCCTGATATGTAATCATTCAAAGACTTGAACAGTTCTGCAGCTGTGGTGTTGGTTGGCAACAAAAGCACACATAACACATCCTCATGCACATCCTCCTGAAAAATACATCGCACAAAGACAAGCATTGTTGCCTTGTTGTCAACATCAGTAGACCCATCAACCTACTGATTGTATACTACTAGATTGTATATCATGGTGACTTATTAATACTCTCTAACAATTGTGCCTCAATATCCCCTGCTATTTCATCAATTTGTCTAGTTACAGTGCTAGCAGAAAAAGGAACACATGCTACCTTTTGAACTGTAGCCTCTCCTAAAAGTTCATAACAACTGTCCTTAGCAGTAGGCAAGATCAACTCTTCACCAACAGTAAAGGGCTTCTTAGCTTTAGCAGTGTGGTCAGCCACTAAGAATGATGCTCTCAGTACAGACACATTTGATGAAGTGGTGGCCTCCAGTAATTGCTTCTGTTCTTTGTGTTCATGTTTTTATTTTCTTTGAAAAGCTCCAAAGTCTTGTCTTTTAATGCAAGGTGTTTGGTCTCCTTGCAGTGAAGCAGTTTTGAAGGTTTGATGGCTTCTTTGGATAGCCAGTCACCACATATTGTACAAAGTGGGCTTGGAGACTGTGAATCACCTGCTACAATGAACCCATAATTTAAGTAGGATTCTTGATATTTTCTTTTAAATGCAGCTTTCTTTATGTTGGTGGTCTTAGAGTTTTCTTCTGTGTCATCACTGGGTCTTTCCCCCTTTTCAAAGTAACTCTCCAGTGACATTTGGTTTTTACTCATTTTGGCTAGGGTTAGCTTGTGGGCTTATCAAAACTGTGACTGAGACAAGTGCGCAGTGTGGATAATAAGCACAGATGAAAGTAGTAAATAAAATAATGGGCGGGCCACGCACAGACTAAAATAAGTGTCAGATTCTGACATAAAGCCTACCACTAGATGCAGCTGCACAACTGAAGTACATCAACTCACTTGCCACTATAAAACCTGTCACCAGATGCAGCTTAATTGTCACTTGCCACTCTTAGGTTTTAATGTGACTCTGGAAGTAATTGATTTATTATGGTCTCTGTACAGTCAAATCTCTCTGCTAATGATAATCTGTATTTGCAGCCCCTCCCCAGTGCTAGCATCACCACCTCAGCTCCACCTCAGGTCATCTGGCATCAGATTCTCATAAGGAGGTCACAACCTAGATCCCTCACATGCGTAGTTCACAGTAGGGTCTGCAGTCCCACGAGGATCTAATGCCACCGCTGATCCGACAGGAGGCAGAGTTCCAGTGGTAAATGTGAGCGATGAGAGCAGCTGTAAATACAGATAAAGTTTCCCTTACTGGCCCACCACTCACCTCCTGCTGTGCAGACCAGGTCCTAACAGGCCATGGACTGGTACCACTCGATGGCCCAGGGGTTGTGGACCCCTGCTCTATGTATCTGTGGGCATGTTATAGGATATTCTGGTCAGAACACTAAAAAAAATGGTTTCACTCTTTTAATCATCATTCTTTTTTGGTCATTAAGGTATTTGAAAAGTAAAAATTATTGATGATTTTACTAATAGCTGCTTAGTTTCTACAACACCTAGCAAACAATTTGAAAGACTGTTCTTAGTTATTGAATTTTCTCAAGTATAAACATAAATTTGAAAGGTTCTGAACAAAAATAAGAAGCAGGTCTACACAAGCAAATGCAATGAGTACTTGTTGAAATTGCTTGAAAAAATCATGGGACAAAAACCTTTTGTGTTAGTATTTGAGATTAAAGATCTCTTTAGATTGAATCATATGAAGATTACTTCATTTTTTAATTTCATTTAGGTAGACAAGAGTTTGGATGATATAGTTATTTTACACACTTATCTTCAAAAATGTACTTAAATCATAAATATGTGTTCCTACATACTTAATGTGACTTAATGAGGTAGCTTTCTATAAACCAAACATGGAAATATCTCACAATTTCATAGCTGTTTCCTGTATGTGAATTCATGATTTTTTAAAAAAGCAAATTGTCTCTATTTCCATATGCAGCTCAAAGTAAAGTCTATCTCTTATTTTAAAGTTATTAATAGAAACTTGTAGCCTATATTCATTCTCTTCCCTTCAGTATAAAATTAATGTCCCCTTCTGGAAGAAACACCCAATTCCTCATCTGTTAAGTTAATCTTATAAGGTGTGAGTATAAAATAGCCTATAGAAGAAAGAACATTCAAGATAGATAGTTGAGAGATAATTTTTTAATCTATAATTCTCTGACTTTCATGCTACTAATAACATAGAAGTGACAAGTGAAAAAGTGAAATGAAGATTTTATGACACAGGCAAGACTCACATTAGTAAAAGAATTCTTAGAGACCAGGATTGCAGATAAACCAAAGACCAATTTGAAAAAAAATAGTTAATGCATTTTCATTCCTTATCTACATAACTCATTTAGAAATATTCTAATAAATGCATTGTTTTTATAACACAATTTAGAATTACATTCAAATTCTTTTTTCACAGTGGTGATGTTTCCTTTAAGACTCCTGAGTTTGTAAAACATTTTATTTTTCTTTCTTCTCTCTTTGGAACCCCAATTACCTTGGATTTTTCCTAGCAGTAACACATTTCTTCATTTGTTTTCAAGGTCACATCTGAATGTTTTCACCAAGATTTACCATCAGCTGAATAAAAACTCAAAGTTCACAAGTATAAGTAGAGAAGGCAAGAAAAAATATTATCCGTGTGGCAGACAAATAATTTGAAGTTCCAGTGCCAGTTCTGTCAATGATCAAACATATTTACAGTATTGTCTTCACCTGTAAAATGAAATAATTGGGTAGAGTTACTCTATAGTTCTTCTGATCTCAAATACAATGATTTAAACAAATTAGAGATTGTTCAGAAGTTGCCTTTCAGGATGATTAATCTTACTGATATATAAACAGATTAAAACAGAATTGGACATAGGCAGGAAAAAATGAAAAAGAAGGAATTATAAATATCCAGGTCAAAATGACCTGGAGAGAGGAAAAAAGAAAAATTTATGCAGGTTAAAGAGGTCAAATAATTGCAACATAACAACTGGTTGACTGTGAGTGAAGGGAGACAAAAGAAAAGGAACTAAACAAAGCTCTGAGAGGTTAAGTGTGGGCAACGGAGAAGACAGTGGTTTAAGAAAAGGTGAATAGGTAGGAATTTGTTTTAACAACTCAGAATATCCTGCTTAAAGACATAAATAGGTTAAAATATATAGCAAGTAGATGGCAGCTTAGAAGAGGAGTCAGAACAAGAAAAGTAGAGTTGGGATCATGGTCATAGAGATGACACAGAGATGACTGTCACCAAATGTGACAGTTCATGGGGAGAACACAGGGTTGAATGTCAAAAAATGTTGATAGAGCTAAGGACTCAAGAAGACACCATGATTCAGTACTCAAATAATCATTGGTGACTCGCAAGAGAAAATAAAACAAACTGTACTACATATATACTTTTTGCCATGTGTTCAAATTTTTAGGAAAGTGTTACATTTTCATTATGGCCAAGTAAAATGTCATTTATTATAGAAGTTTCATAGGAGTTTGAAATTTGGAAACACATAAACACACAACTATCTTGCATCTTGGTTATTTTCCCCTCTCTCTCTCTTATGTATATATTTGTTTTATTTTGGATCCTATTATTAAATGCATATAGCCTTGTCTCTATTGTTGATTGTAAACAATATCACAAAATACTGCCTTTTGCTTTAACCCTTTTTGTCTTAAATTTAAACTTGCCTATTAGTCATTTTATTACTCCAGCAATTTTAAATAATTTGCTTGATGTGTTTTTTTTTGTATTTCTATTTAATTTTTCTTGGTTGCTTTATTTTAGATCAGGGTTTCTCAACATTGGAGCTACTGAGGTTTGGAGGCTTATATTTTGTATGAGAGGCTGTGCTATATATTGTAAGAAATTTGGCTTCTACCCAAGGGATACCAGGAGCACCCCCACTTCCAGTTATGACAATCAGAAATGTCTTCAGATGTTGGCAAGTGTCCCTAGGGGTCAGAATCAGCCCCCAGCTCCCCTTCCTTTGAAAACAGCTGTTTGGGATATATCTTATATTCAGCATCTAAATGGGTTGTGTAATTTTTAGACAGAGTTATTTTTTCCTTTTAATAAGTAAACATCACATAATATATTTGATGTTTGATCTTATTCTGGCCTCTAATTTTATATTTGTTGTTGCTTATGTTTCCTTTGTTTTCTATCTCTTATTACATGGAATGTCTTGTATATTTTCTGTGTGTGCATGTGTACATGTGTTTGTGTGATATTTTCTTCTCCTGAGATGTTAGAAGGTTTATAATTTTTCCAGTCTTCCAGTGATATAATGATAACTTTGCATCATCTGTTGACACCTTTCCTTTTTAAAAAATCAGCTTGGCTGTATTTATTGATTCCCAGCCATCAACCTTGAAAAATTAACATACTAGTACTTCCTTCCACCTTTGAAACAGGTGTAATTTTGCTAATATTTTTAAGCTTGCTTTTTGCTCATTTTATTAGATTTAAGAAGAACCAAGATTCTGTGGTCTCCATGTCTCAGAAATCCACATCATCACGCTGCACATTTACTTTCTTCCATAATTAAAAGTATATATAGAGATAGATATAGATATATTTCTGATATGTATATATACTTTATCTATCTATATATACTTTTTGGTCAATGGAACAGTTCATTAAGGAATTAATTCTTACTTATATCTCAACCCTAAATGATAAAGTACATGGTTAAACAATTGCCAAAATAGTTAATCCCCAAATATCAAAGTGTATTGATATTACACTAGTTAATACATGTTACATATTACACTAGTAAGAGATGCTGCTTTTAATAAGTAAGAAAAAAAGATGGATGGACGTGTCGCAGATAAGATATTTTCAACAAATTATAACAGGAAAACTTATTGGGTGATGATAGCTGCGTAGAATGGAACTGGAGGATATTCTTTCCTGTGAAAGACTTACTTCACAATCTGAATTCTTTCAATATATTGAAAATGATTAACAGTGGAAGAAGGCAAAGATGATGGTGGGTCAACACATGTATGGTCTTATGAGTTGTTAGAATATTGAAATAATTCTCTTCAGATCAGTACGGATTTGCTGCTTTGACCTTCCAAGTGGCCTAACTCCTCTTGACTGTCCCAGCCCCTCCACTAGGATCCCCAGAATCTCCCCATAACTGAACAAGGAAAGAATTAATGCTATCAGGTCAGGGAACCTTAGGGACCGAGGTCTGTTGCTATGGTTTTCTGTTCTGTTTGGTGATGCCTGTGCTAATTATAAGATTAAAATTATCCCTGGTAATTTTAATCTTATACCTGGCAGTCAGTATGGTTCAGAGTCCTCTCCCTGTTAGATAATGACATAGATAGATAGATAGATAGATAGATAGATAGATAGATAATAGATATTCCTGGAGTGAACATGCTTCACATCAATTTCCCATTAGCCAAAGAATACACACACACACCCACACACAATATTGAAGTGAAGAAATCTTTTACAAGGAAAACTGTTACCTGCACCACTTGGCATAAGCAAACAGCCAAATATTTGATGGTTTTTTTTTCTTGAAAAAATGTAATCTCAAAGACTGAATCTGTAAAGTCTCCAAACACATCATCCTTGGATCTGTCATTGTCTTATACCAGGCATTAAAAACTATCCACAGGTACAGAAGGTTCAGAATATGCATGTGACAAGAAACTCATAGGACAAGCCAGTACATGTCTGTACATGTATGTACTCATAAAAAACTACATCAAGAACATTAATATCATATCACTGGAAAAGAAAAAGAAAAAGGAATCACAGGGGAAATTGCCCAGTGCTTGCTTATGCTAGGTTTTGTTTGTTTTGTTTTGTTTTGTTTTTAAGGAGCAAAAGTTCTCAAGACACTGCCAATGGATTAAGAACTTGGGTTCTGGAGTGACTTAGGAAAGCTGATGATGTGCAAAGCCCTAGTAAGAGATAAGCATTGAACACAGGCACGGGCTGGGGGTGGGGGGGGCGGGGCGCAGGGGCCTGGGAATGTGTGTTATAATATGCATGAAGTTAATATAAATAGTAAAAAGCAAATAAATCATTACTTCACTTATCCTGACAATAGTTCAATTCAAGAAATCACCATTGTGATTGATCCTTTCTTCAATGTTCCTTTTACATTTTCTGATACCTTATATGAAAACAACATACATCCCATCTTATATTTTAGCCCAAGTTTTAGAAGATGGCTATTTGGAATTCTTAAATTGATAAACAATAAACTTTTCATCATTTGCAAATTTCCCTTTATTAAAGATAATTCATTACTAATATAGATTGAGATATCCTTGTGAGATTTATTCTGATGAGTTTTAAGCCTCTTAGTGTCTTTTGTGCTTTAATACTCCTCACTCTGTTTTATAGTAAACACCTTTCAAGTTACACGAAGCATTTTAAATAGCTTTGTATCATCAATGACAGAAAAAAAAACTGGCATTCGAAACTTAGGCAAAAGAAAGTACAAGCTCAATTCCTAAGCAGGAAGAAAAAACAACCTGATATTACTTAATGTTAAAAATTAAAATGATTTTAAATGTGGAAAAATATGTTTCAGGTGCTAAAAATATCATGGAAATTTAACATCACTTGAGGTATTTATTCAGATGCTTGACAGGAATTAATAATCATCAGCTCTGAGTTTAATACTAAACCTTTAGTCCCAAAAATGGCAAATAAATGAACTTGTAAATAGAAACAGTCAAGTCCAATCTTAATGAACTTCTTCATTGTTCTATATTAAGAGCAGAGTTTGAGAAAGGAAAGGTCTGCAACGGAGTACATACAAAACTGAGGTGGAAAGTGGGTAACATATATAGCAGAAAAATAGCACAACAATGACTTTTTGCATAGAATATGCATTTTGCATTATTTACATATTGTAATATACCATTGACGGGAATGTGGGGCTGTGAAGCAGCAAGGAAGCAGATGAGAAATTTCACAGAGAAAATGTGTCTCTTCAGAGGTCAATAAATCATGGCCTCCACTGAATAAACACAACTCGGGTTTTCTTAGATTCCTCTTTTCCTGGCTATCTACAATACTTGCAACACCTTTAAATTTTAAGATTAAGTTGTCAGTTCTTATAAAAGATTTCCCTACTCTTAAATTTCTAAGAGAGGAAGGAATATAGTGCAGCATTAATTTCTCTACCACAGGGCACTGCTCTCTGAATAATTCAGAGTTTCACTGTCCAGGGGAAAAAGTGGATACCTAGCCTGAGTGTATGGAATCTTGACTGAGCTCTCACTTGTTAGAAACTACAAATCATGATACTTGATAAACATGATTCAAAATCTAGTGTTGCTTCAGGTAGGGCAATTAGGAAGAGAGTAAGGTGATGTTAGTCTTGGTTAAGATTTCTAAGTTCCCATAAGGAGCTTAGTCCCATAAGGGGACTTAGTCTGATGGTTGCTGAAGTATAAATGAGGCAGTAGCAACTGTAGAAAAAGTAAATGTCATAGAAAGGGATTATTTTTTAAATTGCCTCATCTGTAAATTTACTATAAGAGACATATGGTAAAATTGAAACTAAAGGTCACAGGCTGCTTTAGATGCATGGACTTAATTTAGAGAAAGTCGTCAACAACTTAGTTTGTATTCATTATAATCATTTCATTTAGGAAATCTCTAAAAGGCAAATGGGACTTTTGAGCCCATGAAAGATTAATTTTTGTCACTTTGGCCCCAGAGTGGCTCAAGGTCAGAGAAATAAAGATCATATATTGATAATGGTTTATCAACACCTATGCTTGAGGAACATGGCAATGACTGCCTAGAATTTTGTTTTACTACATCATATGTGTACATGTGAGTGTGTGCCTGTTTGCCCTTGAAAATCACTCTGTCACTTCCCCAAAATGAACACCCTAAGACCAGGAATTTCTTGTTCATTTTTGACATCAGTACAGCACAATGTTTGCTAAACGATTCCTTTCTCAGACTTGTCATATCCCTCCTGATTCCTCTTGGAGCAATAATCCTTCTAGCATTTACCTTGACTAATTACTTCTTCTGTATCCTTGACATTTAATCCCCCCCAGCCTCAGTGTTTTAATCTGTAAACTGGGGATGATATAAATTTATATATATGTTAAAATCAAGAGAGAGGCACATAAAAATGCACATTTTAAAATGAAGAACTAGATATATATGTCATTTTAAAAAAGGACAAAATGTGTAAAAGCAAGAAAAAAGTGAGGGAAATGTAATTAGAGTATAATAAAGAACTGAAAATCTGATTTCCTCAATCTTTATTCTGAATTTCCTGGTATTTAGTGTGTAAGTTTCAAAATCTTGGTTTTACCCAGCAAATATGAATGAAAAAGAATTGAGAATATATGAGACGCCCGAGTGAAATATAATGCTATCTTCAAGAAACTGCAGAGAAATAAGGGTAAATTTCAAAGTAAATGACTTCTAGAGTTTTACAGGTTCTCTAACCCAAACTAGTGTCCAGATCTCACCTTCATTATTTTTCTCATTTCCTTTTGGTCTAATTAATCAAAGTCCTTCTTAGAATGTTCATTTCTGGCAGTATGTCTTCCTGAATATGAATAAGAAAAAAAATACCACTTGATGTTTGAAATTATGGGGGTAATTTCAATGACGGAAATAGATGACTGGTAAAAGGGAAGGAAATCTTTGATTAAATATATTCATAAAGGTGTCAAAGGCTTATAAAGCCAATACCTGGGGAAGAGGAAGCTGTAGGACTACCAGATCTTCTCTGGCGAAGGGTGTTCCCTGAAATTCTCACCACCATGGACAACAAAGCGCTGTCCCTGAAAGGTATGTGCCACAACTCATTGAGTCGTTGGCTTTAGCAACACTCCTTGGTGGGTACTAATCTGAAATTTAGCTAATATTCTCTTAGCAAGAGGTTTCAGGTTTATAGAGTTTAGAAAATCTATTTAATCATTGCTCTTTTAAGTAATTGTACAAAGGCCCAATAGAATAAAACAGTGGTTCTCAAATGAAGGAATTCTTCTTCCAGAGACATATCGCTAATGTGTGGAGATATTTTGGGTTATCTTAATTGAGGTGTAAAGCATTCCTGGTACCTAGTGAGTAGAGGTCGGAGATGCTGTTAAACAAACTACAATGCACAGGAGAGCCCCTAAAACAAGAAATTATCCAGCTCAAAATGCCGGTGATGCCAAGGTTGAGAAACCCTGGACTAGAATAAGACCAAAAGTGTCTTTAGGTCCAATTTATCACAACTCCAGAGGCAGAAACTAACGTCTTCTGCTTCCCAGGCTTCTTGTGTCATTTGGTCATCAGTCAGCCTGATGAAACGTTCAACTCTGAAGCCATAATGTAGACAATGATAGCAGAATTTTCTCGTATAATACTGTGTTGATTGGAGTTAAGACAAATGACATTTCAAAAGGAAAAACAGGCCAGTAACAACTAATCACCTTTACTTTCTTGGTTGACATTTGCAAAAAAAAAAAAAAAGAAATTAGTACAACCATAAAATTTGTTTTATGAAATGAAGAACAAAAACATTTATCAATTTTATCTTATCTTAGACTGTGAAAATCCTTCAGATGATAAATGTACAGGTAAATGCAGTCAGAGTTAGAGTATTTATCCAGTTATGAATTTCCTAGAACCAATATTCCAATTTCTCTATCTGCTAAGCACTTATTATTTATACCTGTAAGTAAATATCCATCCAGCTACATTTCATGACTATAAGGTACAGAAAATAAACTTTTTGGAAACATCATGTTTTTAAAAAATTTGAAGTCTATATATGAATCATCTCATAATATTAATATATTTTATTTTGCAGCTAAAAGCTATTTAGTGGACATTCTATATTGAATATTTTTTAGATATTTTAGGTGTTTAGGTTTAGGTATTTTTTACACAGAAAATTTTAGCACTTACATAGTTTTATCTTAGACATATCCAATTATATTTATTGAAGATTCCTTAAAAGTTTTGCTTTTCTGATCACATTTTAGTATCAGATATTCTTTTGGAGTCATTTGATGTTAAAAAACTCAACATATGGTTTCTTTCCTTTTAAAAGTATAAATTTTTGACATGTTAGAGGTCCACACCTGTCCATCTGCTGAGATAACAAATTGATGACTAAATCATCTCTGATAATTGTCAAAGATTTTTAAAGTGGGTGTTTTATATTTATCCACTTGTTTCTGTCTTACAGAGCAGAAACAAGTGCATAAATAAACTTCCTAAGGCCACTGTTTTCATGGAATCAAAGACTGTGTTTTGCAAGTAATGACAATGATCTCTGGAAGCAATGAGTCATCGTGGCTACCAGTTGGTGCCTGTCACACACTTATATAGCCTGAGAGCTCACAGGTGTGTGTGATGGGTGGGACCGGAGGAAGTGAATAGATGGCAGTATTAGCATCTAGCTTCCTCCACCTGCTAATAATAGGACTTGGGGAGAATCCCTTAATCCCTCTAAGCCTTCTTGTTCATCAGTATAATTTGTTGATAATAATGGATGGGTCTATCTCACTGGGCTACTGTGAAACTAAGTTTTTTTTCAAATGTTAAAATTTTGGACAGAGTGTCAAGCACTTTGATGCACAGCATTATTAAGGTGAGTTAGCAGATCTAGGCTGCAGCATCATTTGTTATGGTACACTTCTCCTCATATTCAGTACTATCATCCGTCAGACATGTGCTTATTCCTAACAGTCATGGAAGTGAAACAAACAGGTCAACTGTGCTGTCCTTGCTATTTCAGTGTCTAAATGCAAGTGTTAGTCAGTAGAGTGTTTAAAAAAAAATTATGAAGTCCAAGAGAGTTAGGCTGCTGAAAATCTACAGAAACTCCCAAGACACTAAACTCTCTTAGAAGAATGGTTTAAGCACTCTGGCTCAAAATTTATTTAAGCTCCAAATGTTTGCAAGATATAGAAGCACTTCTGGGAGATGTACAAAAATGTAAGGAGCAACCTACTTCTCCAAATATGTATCTGTGCAAATATAATTACATACCTAAATTTACACAGTGGGAAGTGTTGATTCTTCCCCATCCCAGCTATTATAGTACCTAATCATGCTGAGGGCAATGTGGAGAGATAAGGCTGTCCTCCACAGGACGACTTTTGATAACCTCTGCTGAACAGATCATCTGAGAATGGCTCCTGTTTTTGTTTAAGCAGGATCATTCCTACTCCTCCAGCTGCTGTCCAACCTGCTCCTGTGCAGGAGCGTGGACTCCCTGCCCATCTGTCCCAGTGGGGCTGTCAACTGTGAAGTGTCCCTCCGAGACCTGTTTGACCGTGCAGTCGTCCTGTCTCACTACATCCATAATCTCTCCTCAGAAATGTTCAGGGAATTTGTAAGTACCACACTTCTTGCTTCTTCCCAGAAGGAACCTTCATGCGAATGACTGAGCTATACCTCACTTTAAACAAGAAAGCCTCATGAGTCAAATTTCAAATAATGCACCTTAGAGGTAAAAAAGGCATCTGTAAATGAAATGTGAAACAAGAAGAAAGGGACAGTTTCATGAAATACCCATGATCTTTAAAGAGTGTAACAGGTTGTTTTTTTTTTTTAATTTCCTTTCATTCATTTTGGGTTTTGTTTTTGTTTTTGTTTGAATTTCCAAAAATCTTTAAGCATTTATGTTAGTTGGCTTGGGCTGCCATACAAAATATCATAGATTGTGTAGCCTGAACAACAGAAATTTATTTTCTCACAGTTGTAGAGGCTATGAGATCAAGGTGCCAGAATGATCAGGTTCCAGTAAGAGCTCTCTTCTTCCCAGCTTGTGTTCTCTCTCTCTCCTCACATGGGAAGAGGGGGGAGGTAAATGGAGGGACAGAGAAAGCCAGAGGAGAATGAGCAAGAGCTGGAGGACACTTTGCTGTCTCTTCTTATGAGGAGAATAATCCTCCTGGATCAGGACTCCCCCTTTATGCCTTCGTTTAACCTTAATTACCTCCATAAAGACCCTACTTCTAAGTACATTAGTGGTTGCAGCTTCAACATATGAACTCGGGGGTGGGGAGACACAGACACCTGACATAAAAAACTGTTAGGTAGGGCTTAGGAAAAAGAAGTGTGTTGATTTCTTGTCCTTGCACGTAGGGTATGTGTCTGCCAAGGTATTCTTTACCTAACAGACTGCAGACATCTAATAAATGAGGATTGCACTACAGTGAGCTGGACGGATTGGACAATATTAAATTAAACTGAATGCACATTAAGAAAATAAACAAATAATAATAGCTAGCTTTCCTGAAACTCAGAAATGCTATGAATTGTTATTCTAAGATTTCCAATGTATGGGTTTAGAACTATAATAGAAGGATTGATTTAGAAATGGAAGCAATTGTTCTCTTTCTGAGTAAGGTACTTTGAAAATTGCATGTTAACTCTTTTAGGTCAATCAAAGATTCGACAGTGGATTAGAACTTCAATAAATCAAAGGATCTTCAGAAAGAATGTGACTCAATGTTTGTAATAAATATGTATTTATGTAGTTTTTTTTACACACCAATTTTTCTTTCATAGTAAATTTTTGATTGGCCACCTCTAGTCTTCCAAATCTTCCTAGTAAGCTCTTTAAGTTTCCACAATGTTTGCTAATGATTAGGGTTTTTCTGTTAATGTGTTAGCTATAATATTTTCTGTTCTTATTGTCAGTTCACTGCTTCATATTTCCTGTTTTTCTGACTTATTATTTCATTATGATCAACAAATTATATTCTGCATCTATGATGAAGATGGTATAGTTTTATGGATTTAGAGATCAGTCAAACAAAAGTTATGATTTTATAATGCCTATTAAAAGACTATATCTGTTCAGACCCACATAAACAAGAGATTAAATGACTAACTATAAGTACATATGTACTATCACATTTGGTTCAAGTACTAAAGAAAGATGATGCATAATAAATGTTTAATATTTAATAATTCTAAAATATTTTTAGTGTTTACTTTCCAAGTAGTAATGTATGGGAAGGATGAAATTAAGGAAATAGCAAAGAAGAGACAAGTTTAGAATTTAGGAAAGTTAGTTGAAAATAAATGTATATAGAGATAATAGAAAGGTAGGGGAAAGAGCAACTTTTTTAATTCTTGTGTTTTAATTTTTGTGTGGCTCTCATTTCTGAAAAATTATATATCTATCAAATGTGTTAATATTTTGGTAATAGATTCATTGATTCAATGCCCAAACAACCTCAATTGAATTTGTTCTATCACTTTCAGGAACAACAGTATGCACAGGGTAAGGGGTTCATTACCAGGGCCATTAACAGCTGCCACACTTCTTCCATCCCTACCCCTGCAAACAAGGAGCAAGCCCAAAGTATCCACGTGAGTCTTTTGTACAGGCTTCTCACCAAAACAACTGAGGCAAGAGATTATTAGGGACATTATAATAGGTAATGGTAATTTCACATGCAGAGCAAAAAGGAGGAAAAATAGCAATCAAAGAGAAGTTAAATATTTGGTAAACTATTAGTAAAATCAAATGCAGACTAAATATTGCAGCAGCAAAATAAATAACAGATCTATAAATTGGCCATGCAGACATGATTTTAATCAATGCATTAGACTCAGGTCTGCATATATTATACTCTATGAAACCATTAACTGAATTGGACTTGCATGTGTGAAATACAGGGTTTGAAAAATTCATGGATACATAAGAAATATAAATGCAGTTTTACTTATGGCAAGGCCTCCTGCTAGGACAGCACTTCACATTGCTGACCACCACACCACCTGAGCCGTCACACCTGGACTTCCACTGCACCACACACGAGGCTCTCCCTCTGATTGGCCTACTTCTCTGTCACCACTTCTTCTTCCTTTCTTCACTCTTCACTCACTCTTCAGCCACCTCTTCCTTCTTAATGATAAGTCTCACTCCAAAACAGGACCTGCAAGTTATTGTTTTGCTTCTCATGACTATTGCCTCTGTTCGATGACAACAAAGGCTGTATATCAAGCTCCAATCATTTATCCCACTTCCAATTTATTTTTATTATAATTTCCCTTCTGGTTTCCTGTCATAGCCACAGTTAACATGATTTTTAAAAAATATCTTCACATATATAGCTCCCATAAATACAATGTGTTCTCTCCTTACAACTTTGGTAATATGACCAGCATTCTTTCTGTCTGCTAAGCTCATTAGTAATAAGTATAATGATGATTATGATAGTAATAATAAAATAAAGAAGGTTAAAAGAAGGAGGAGGAAGAGGAATTAAAATTTGTTGATAGATACTACATTGCCAGACGCCTTACAAAGCACTTGATGTGCATTACTTTATTTAATTCTCATATGAAATCCTATTACGCAAAGTGCTGTTATTACACCTACTGACATAAGGAAACCATGGCTTGAAGAGCTGATAGAATTTACACCAGTCACATGGTAGTAAACAGCGAGCCTGAGCTGCATCCAATTCAAAACTCTCATACTTCATTGTTATGCTCCAGTACCCCTAGCAAAACTACCCTGCCATCCGCTACATAACCAGTCCTCTTTACCTTCCCTTTCTTTCATATCTCAGTACATGCTGCCATCTCAATGCCTGTCTGATTCTTCTGTACTCTTCATTTCCCTTACCACTTGACATCAAGATAGCAAACATTTTTGAATCAGAGGTGATCAGCTCTCTGGCATTTCATGCACAATCCTTGTAATAGTAAACTAGTGGGCAAAACATTCATTGCAAATTTCCTCAATGCTGGTATTAAAGATAGACAGCATCCTGCCGTTTTAGCCACCTGAGTATGTCAGCAAATGCAGTGGTCTGAGAGCAGTGTGGAGGCAGTGTTGGCATAGATTAAGGAGAGCACGTTTATGAATAGTGTATCTTTTTTTCATTGTCTTTGTTCTAATTTTGTATTAAAAGAATAGAAATCATAAATCAATACATTAACGAATACTTTGGTTCATTAATAGGAATTAATCTTTAAATGAAATGAGTCGGGCTCGCTGTCATTGACACTGCTGGAATCTGAAAGTCCTGAGTCAGGAGGGGCATGTATAGAGCTCCAACAAAACTCTGGTTTCTACCCAAGGTCTGGCAAAGCAGTCAAAAACAGTTACCTGTGTAGGCAAATGGTAGAATTTCAGAAGGAAAACAAAATTCTTAGAACTCTCATTAAAAGAGGTAGTCATTTAAATAAGCCAGATTTCTTGAAATTTTAGCAAAGTGTAAGCTCATAGCTTAAATTTTAAATTTTCTCAACCTGTATCACATAGAAACAACTTTACATACACATAGGAATAACAAAGAGATAATTAGGTGAGCCTCTCTGAGAAAAAAAATCACATATAACCCATTGTACTATGCTTGTTTTAATGCAATTATTTCAATGGTTGCTTAGCACGAAGCCCTTCTGAGCCTGGTCCTTGGAGTGTTGCGCTCCTGGAATGTCCCTCTGTATCATCTAGTCACGGAAGTTCGTGGTATGCAAGGATCCCAAGGTGACATCCTATCAAAAGCCGTAGAGATTGAGGAACGTAACAAACAACTGCTAGAGGGCATGGAGAAGATAGTTGGTGAGGTGAGCAGCCTAGTGACACTTCTTTGTTTTTTCTTTTTCTGGGGATTTCTTCATTAATGAAAGAGTTGGGCTCTATGAAGAGAAATGAGTTTTGAAATATTCTGTAAGAACAAACTTTAAGCATTTTATATTCTACACTGCTATTAAATCAAGCAAGAGCCGAGTAATTCATACTGATAGATTCTACTGTAAGTGAGTCTTAGAATTCCACTGTCATGTTTGACAGGTACAGACTTTCCCATACTCCACACAAATCCATCCAAGCCTTGGCCCTTCTTGAGGACTGGCATTTAAAATAATTTTAAGTGAAAGAAACTGGAGAGTAGAATCTGTAACCTAATGTTTTCCTCAGTGTATTCTAGGCCACCTGTTATTGAAATTCTGCTCATATACTTTCTCTTTTCTCCCTATACCAATGTGCAAGAGGGAACAGAGAAAAGAGAAAATCAAAATCAGATTGGATGGTGTCGACCCCACTCCCCCACCTCCCCCCGCTAAACAGGTCTGTCAGGGAAGGAAGGAGATCGGGAAGACAAGGTGGGGCATCGATGCTGCCTCAGCACCACTAGAGTTCAGTGGGCGACAAAGGACAGGGGTGCATCTTTTCTGAAGTGCTTTTTGTTTTGTAATTTATAGAGTTGTGTCATCCTGAATCTTGTTTTGGGGGGCTTCAAAACCGAAACTCATACACTGCATGTAATCTCCCCAAATAATTTCATATTTATATTGAGGAAATATTTTTAATACATATCTCCATTTGGATGGGATCACTTCAACATGAGCGAAAAAACATCTGAACAGCTTTCTGAAGTTCTCAGACATCATGTATCATCTAAAGAAAAATACATGATTATGAAAATAATAACAGGAGAGCTATTTTCTTATTGTATACAAAGCCCATATTGTCACGTGGCATGTGGTCACTGTCATAGGAGAAGGACATGCCCCACGCAGACAGAGCGCACTTTAACGTCAGGGCGGGTGCAAGAAGCACCTACCTGTTCAAGTGATTTTCTTCATTTCTGTGGGCCTACTTTCTGAGGTCACTAATTTGTCCTATATGCCATTTTTTGTTCTTTCTTCAAAAACCATGTATTTATTTATTCTTGTTCATATCATGGTCCCTGGCACAGTAAATTTTGTCATAAGGGTCAAGCACCAAAAATAAAATAAAAAAATTTAGGAAGCAAGCCAATACACACATGCACACCTTTTATTAAATACATTTTAATTTTCAGTAGGAATCCCGGGTTTAAAAAGATATTCTTAACATTCATGAGAAAGTGAGTTTAGTGATCAGACTGTACAATCCCCCCACATTTGTACCTCCTAACTCTCCAGACTCGCTGACAGCCTTAGTTGCCAAGCTGTTACTAGGCCTCTGGGGACTCTGGGGACTCAGGTCTCTGGGGACTCCCAACATGCAGAGGCTGATGGCGAGGGTTGAGTGGCATGTGCTCCTTCTCCATGTTGCTCAGTTGCCTTTTGCTATCACAGCTGTGCTCCCGCCCACCACCCACTCTCACTACTGGTGGGTTGCTGCCAACACCCCTCTCTAACTGGCACTTTCCCAGAAACTCCCACCCCACAGACCTCAAAAGAAAGCAGCTATTCCTCATAAAAATTTGGTACTTATCTGTCCTGGGTGGATTGCGAAAGTCCCCTGACTACTTCAGCAGGTCATCTTAGTCTTAGTCATCACTAGATTATCTGGACCTTTAAGTTTCAAGCACAACCCTCTTCTATTCTAATATCTCTGCTATGTATACTATATGGGGAATAGAATCTGCTCAAAGCAGGGGAAAGATCAATGCAATTAATATGACCTGTCAGAAGAAATAAAGTACGAAGTGCACATCAGAGACCAGCAACCAAAATGAAGCAGTCTCTCAAGTGACAGAATGGAGGCTAGCTGCTCCATGGTCCCTTTGTCGCATTCACATCCACATTCACGTAGCAGCTTCCTGGCTCTCCACCTAGCTACTGCTCCACAGACATACTTCACCTGTGATCCCATACATGTGAGAAAACTTACACATGAGTTTTGCTTCTAGTTTTTAAATTATAAATATTCATAGATTTCTGATACACTGGCTCAGTGACCAATGCCTCTCTCTGGAGAGTTTCACATTCATGTCTCTTCCACAAATATTATTTCAACAATTAGAACAAAGATAAGCAAATACTAATAGTACTACTAATAATAATAATACTAAGTCACTATCTTTTGGGTCCTCAGGTTTTTCCTGGAGTCAAAGAAAATGAGATCCTCTCTGTCTGGCCGGGATTTCCATCTCCGCAGGCGGCCGATGAAGACAGTCGCCTTTCTGCTTTTTATAACCTGCTCCACTGCCTGCGCAGGGATTCGCACAAGGTTGACAGCTACCTCAAGCTCCTGAAGTGCCGAATCATCTATGATAACAACTGCTAAGCTTACAACCAGTCCCTCTGTTTCTGAGATGGTTCTTAATGATCCATCCCATAGCAAGCTTCTGCTACTTTTATAGCTTTGTAATGCATGCTTGGTATAATGGGTCTTGTCTTAAAAAATAAAAACTGACTTCTTAGAGGTGTCAAAATCTAAAAAGGCAATTTGTCAAAGTTTCTTATCTTTATTTACTAGAAAATCAAGAGAAAATTCATCACTACCACTGAGAATTTCCTATTAAAATTTGTCACAAATAGCAGAAATTAGCATTACATATAAGACAATTAACAGCTTAATTTAGAATCATAGTAAATCATTGGGGTCGAGTTATGTGAATCAAGGAATTTGATAATTATTAATCATGCTGGTCATGCCAACAAGAAGACAGAATTTTCAGGATTCTTTATAAAAGCCAGCCATATCTCATCAGCTAACTTTCATAGTATTATGACAAACAATTTAAGTACTATGAAATTGTAATATACCCAAGTAGCATGAAGACTACTAAACAGTCTAAAATTAGTAGGACACTGTCTTAGTATGTTCAGCCTACTACCTCAGACTGGGTGGCTTATGAACAACAGAAATTTAATTCTCACAGTTCTGGAGGTTGGAGTACAAGGTCAGAGTGCCAGCATGGTCAGATGAGGGCCCTCTTCTGGGTCACAGACTTTTTATTGTATCCTTACACAGAAGAAAGGGCTAGAGAGCTTTGTGAGTCTCTTTTATAAGAGCACTACTCCCATTCATGAGACCCAAACCTTATAACTTAACCACCTCTCAAAGGCCCTACCTACTACTACTATCACCTTTGGGGATTAATATATCAACATATTATTGAATTCTGGGGTAACGCCAACATTCAGACCATGGCAGATACAAGCATGCATGGCCATCCTTCTACGGCGCTGTCTTCATCCACGCTATACAAACTCCCATCTTCCTAGTACTGCCTTGGACATAGTCCATCTATTATAATAACTTTGAGTTTAATAAGTCCAGTCCAGACAGGTTTAAATTCCATCCCATATTCAACCTCTTTAATGCTTTCCTCTCCCCCATTATGGCCCATGAGCCTCACAGTGAAAGTAGATGTCATCTATTTCTGCAAGCTTCTTCTCTCTCCTTCTTCTGCATCTCCATTCTTCTGTTATGCTGGATGGGACAGAGGATGAGGAGAAATGAGAAAGTTTTGATGTCACTGACTTATGTGATGCTTTTGTAGTCTTCTCATTGCTGACAGAGACAAAGCTTGAATTCCTTCTGAGTGGCAAGTGTGCCTCTTGTGGGGATACCCTATTATATAGTTTATCAGGGGGAAATTTTTTGGCTCGATTCTTCTCTCCACCCCACAGCCCTGATGTGTTTGGTATTCTCCGCAGCCCCCTCTGCTATTCCCTTCTCCAGCAAGTACCTTACTGAATAAAAATGGATCAGTGTCAACTATCTACCAACTGACATACAGAAAACTCAGGCCTCATAACCACTCTAAACAACCGAATGCCAATAATACTGGATTGCTTGTGACCTCTTCCTGGGGCCCCTTAACAATTCTCTTCTCCCCTTCTTCACATAGACACCAAATGGGTGAGAAAACTGGATTCATAAGCACATATTAACCTGAGGAATGAAATGCCATTCTCTCCTTCCTTTAGATCAAATAACCAATTATCTCTTTGAATAACTGTCTTAGAGAGTTGGCCTTAGACACATTCCTACTTAGCCACTGAATTGCAGCACTGTCGTCATACACCTAATTTTCTACTGATGGAGACTGGAGAGAGGTGACTGCATCGGGGCAGCTCAGCTTATTCAACTGCCTCTAGACAACCTGGGAAGAGGGCCTGCCTCTTGCTGCTCTCCTTACAAAGCAATGGCATTGCCGGGCTGTTTTGCAGCAGCTTTAGGGCTTTAGCAGGATTTCCTAGACAACAAACAATAGGAAATATTCCATCCAACATCCTGATAGAGATGAAATAAAAAGGTAAGTAGAAAGGGGAACAGAGGGGAAGAAAGGAAGAGGAACAGAGAGGGAAGGGAAAACATGAAGAGAAAAAGTAAGCAGAAGACATAGTTTGTGACGGATAAGCTGCTATTAGAATACTCTACTTGGTGAAGACCTAAATTTTTATACTCTTACAGCAAATATCTCATATCTTTCTTTTACCTTCTTTTCCTCCTTTCTCTTCCTGTTCCAAAATGTCCTTTTGTATTAGGAGTATTCTTTGCCCTTAATAATTGAGTTGCAATGGCTCTAGAGAGGAGCAGAACTTGGTACCTCTTCAGATCACAATTCCACTGCTGGGATTATACTGTAAGAATCCTGAAACACCAATTCAAAAGAACCTATGTACCTCAATGTTCATAGAAGCACAATTTATAATAGCCATGTGCTAAAAGCACCCTAAATGCCCACCAGTAAGTGAGTGGATCAAAAAACTGGTACATTTACACAATGGGATAATACGCAGCAGAAAGAAAGAAGGAACTCCTACCCTTTGCAACAGCATGGATGGAATTGGAACACATTATGCTAAGTGAAATAAGCCAGACAGTGAAAGACAAATACCATATGATCTCACCTATAAGTGGAAGCTAATCAACAAAACAAACAAGCAAGCAAAATGTAACCAGAAACATTGAATTAAAGAGCAAACGGACAGTAACCAGAGGGGATGGGGGAGTGGGATAATGGAGGAAAATAGGGGACAGTCCATCAAGGAACATGTATAAAGGACATATGGACAAAGCCAAGGGGGGAGGTTTGTGGGTGGGAGGCAGGGATGGGTGGGTCAGGAGCCGAGGTGGGGTGAGAAAGGAAACAATTGCACTTGACCAAGAAAATAAAAGAATTCAAGGCAATTTTCTTCTGCCATGCAAAGAAACATTTTCCCCACATATAAAAACATTGTTTACCAAAACCAGTCTCTTCCCTCCAAACCGGGGTTATTTATGTCTAAGTCCTGCTCCTGCCTCTGGCTGTGATGACCCAAACCTTTCAGAATACCATGTCACAAACTCGTCTATCAGCCTCTCCCTTTGTTCCTGCATGCATACAAGAGGCCAGCTTTCTCATATTGCAGCTCTCCTCTTAAAAGGCATGAGAATATAGAGAAAACTTTATGTACTTTCATAAGTCATTTATTGCTGAAAAGATCTAATTCTCTTCTGTTACTCCTTAACTTTGCTTTTTTTTTCAGTATCTAGATATTTCCAACAAAGAGGATGATATTTATCAGAGTGAAAATTGTCAATAAGAGGACAATGCAATTGTATGACACATAAGTTCACCACTAGCCCACATACATCTTCATGTATTCTTCTCTTAAAGGTTTGTTCCAAGCACAAATTTAGGACTTCAGATAAATAACTGAGATGGTGATATTAAAAGGCCTCTCCCTGCTTGACCATGACATATAAACTGAATACTGTAGTTTTCAGACAAGATTGAGCAGAGCCATGGGTATTCTGTAGAGTCAGCAAGGGGTAGCTAGAAAGAGAACATTTGGGGAAAATATGACAATTGCTCCCCTGCCAACCAGAGTGATTTGTTTTTCTTCTTTTTTACAGATTTCTGTGTAAGATTACATTTGAAGAAATGGCCCTACTAGAGCAACAATAACAGCCATGGTTATAAAAAGAAACAAATACATGGAAAACCCTTGAAATTAACAGGTCACATAGATTAGTAAATCATGTGTCATAGGTACTAAAGGGACTGAAAGAGAGGTAAGAAAATTATCTTAGAGAATTTTGTTCTCAAGTTGTAGAAAAAGGGAGTGTTACATAAATATGCAAATTACTATAGTATATGGCAGAGAAAAGATAGTGTAATGGGTGATGCTAAATAACATGCTAGAGTAAGTGAAGGGCAGCTAGGAGACATTTGTTTATGAGGAGGAAGTTTTTCAGAGTGACACCATTGTGATGGCTTTATGATGAAGTTTTAAAGGATTGATGGAATATTGTTAGGCAAAAACAGGAAGACGGCATATATGTCAATTCATTTAGACTCATTTAATAATATAAGTATCTCCTGCATCCTGAGCAAAAAGGAACGGAGGTGTCAATGCATGTAGTATTATAAGGTATCAGTGAACAATCAAATTTGACCAAAACACAAGAAATGTTCGCTTTTTTAAACAGACATGTAATACCTCTGATGATTATGCTCCCATGACATGCTACACACATCACAGTACGATGATAATGAGGGGAGCCCTTTTAGGGATTGTTAGTGTACTGTGGAGAATCATTTATATCAATTTGAAGAGATTATACTTATTCTACAAGGCAAGAGGAAACCAAAAATTTTAGGGCAGGAGAGAAATATGTCCAGAATTGGAAAATAGAAAATGAATCTAGTTTGGGGGGTTGTGGAAGGGTAGGACTAGTAGAGGAAACGAAGCAGCCCAGAAATTCGCTGGAATATTACTATGACCCTTTAAATGAAAATCAAAAGGCACTCCACCTGGAGGATAGAAGAAAGAAGCAAAGGGTGTGAGAAATCTAGAAAGAGCAATAGAACTCTACTGTATAGAGGGAATGAAGCAGATATAGATCAAAAAGGCATCCAAGAACACAAGACCAGATAAGTAAAACAAATGATGATAAAGTCAGAGAGAGGGATGAGAAGGTAAATTAAGGTTTTGTCCAAATGCATTTGAACTTCACTTTCCTGTATTTTATCAACTTTGCACCAGAAATTATCAAAATGTTGTTACTTTAGCAAATCACAGAGATGAGTACATTTATCCACTTTCTCTAAGCATTTTCACTCCTTTCTCCTAAACCCACCCTTGTTTACTGCTCTTTCAATGTTTTACTCTCAGCAGATGGTCAGTTAATCACTAATCCAATAAAGAATTAAAAGCGTTCTCCCTAAGATAATACTCATATTGAAAGACCCTTGAAAGAAAAGCTTTCTAATCCCCCAAAATAAAAGTCTAATAGTGAGGTGACTGTTCTTCAGAAGCATCTTTCCCAAATGCCCCATAAGAAGACACACAAGACCCTGCTACTTAGAAATCTGTGGCAATAATTTTAACCTATTTGGATAGTAAAGATATAAAAGACAAATGAAGCAGCAAAAGATACTTAAAACGCAATACATGTACAAGTGAAAAAGATAACATGCTTTAAAAACAGACCCATGCCCGCACGTCATACCAGCCTGACAGGAGCCAGGTGAGCCTAATCAGGGGTGGCTTCTTCAGCGAAGGCTTTCTACGATTGGCACTGAGAAATCTTATTCAGCTCGACTGCTTACACGTGATTCTTTGATTCAAAGACTCGGAGCCACTCATTCTACTTAATTGCATTAAGTCAAAGGAATATAGTTATTGCATATTTGAAAGTTGCCAAGAAAGCAGTAGGTCTTAAAAATTCTCTTCACAAGGAAAATGTAACTATGTATGGTGGCAAATGTCAGTTAGACATATTGTGGTGATTATTTTAAATATTACAAATTTGAATCATTATGCTGTACACCTAAAACTAACATAATGTTATATGTTAATTGGATCTCAATATAAAACAAAAAATAAAAAACTTTAAATAAATTTTAACATGTTTAAAGAAATATACTTAAATTTGGATAAAGAAAGAAAATCAACTAGTAGTTTTTAGTTTGGGTTTTTTTAAGGTACATTCTAGCTAACATATTGGGTCTAAAACCTCTCCACCAAATGCAGAGCAAGAAAACAGAAGAGTGACCTAACCTTGTAATATTAACTGCAGAAAACTTCAGCTATGATAGCTTAAAAAAAAAACACCCCACAGTGAATTTTAAAACTTGTAGGCTAGACTACTCTACTCTACTACTGGTTATTAAGCAAATATTTACTTAACTTGCACTTTACCCAGGCACTGTAGTTCTGCTAGGTTCACATCAATGAGCAAAGCAGGCTGACACCCCTCATGAAACTTACATTCTATATCTGGGAAGACAGACAACCCACAGAAACGTGAATACAAGTACATCATATACAGGTTCCCTTGCTACTGGACAGTAGAATGTTCCTATGATACCTTTCATAAGCCAAATGACATGAAGTAAAGAAGCAATTACCACTAATTTATATGGAAAAGTTTTTGAGCATTCCAACCAAAAATTCGACACACAGACTTTATTTCACTCACTGTGATCGAAATGCTTAATTATGTCCAGTTTTATACCATAAGACCCTTAAGAGCTTTCTTAGGCTTTTCTGATACCTTAGATACACCTTGCTAACAGATGCACAGAATAAATCAAGATAAACCACAGATGCTCAAAGACACAGTTCAAAGCTGTGGCAGCTGATGCTGAGATGTTGAGTGTGGTTCTGGAGGAAGAGGAAGATTAGCAGGGCCACTCTCAGTGCTCAGGGTGTGGACAAATGTTGCTTCTGTAACTACTGGCGCAAAACAAACACCAAAGGTTCATTATTTTCACTTTTCACCTTTTTTTTTATAAAAGCAAAGTCCTCTTTGGACTTCTTTGCTAGCAAAAACAAGCTGTAATGTAGGTCTTCCTAAAAGCAAAGTGAAGGTAACACAAACTTTTGAAAAGCAGAAATACCGGTAGTGCATAGGTGTCTGTACTATGGGAAAAAGGAAACAGTAAAGCACAGTAAGGAGCTTAGGGTGTAAAGGTGGAAAAGGGAAAGGGATTTTTAAAGATGGATTAGGACTCACTGAGAGCAACAACCCCTGACCTTCCTCTGGTAAATCATGCGAACACGCGCTCCTTGCATTCCAGGTTCACACGTTGCCCTACCCAACACATTTCTTTCTCTTCTGTGCAACTTCAAAAATGTTTCTTTCTCTGAGGCTCTAAGAAAGATAGATGTATGTTCTTCAAACTCATGCAAACATAAAAATTCTGAACACTCTGCCTCTCTTCAGTTAAATTAAAAGATTTTATAAATAATTTGGGGTAAATTCCCCAGATTAAGTAACTTTTTATGCAGCAAACTTTGACAATCTTCTGTTTCCTGAGTCATTAATCTCTAAACTATTTTGACTTTACAGCACCCTATCAGTGCCCGAAATTACATAATTTTAAAGCGTTATACATGTATTGCTATTCTAATGTATTATGGCATTTAAAGATATACATAAAATACACATTAAAGGACAATAAAATTAAAATAAATAGAAATAGATATGCAGATATTTTCTTCCCAAATGGATGAGGGCACTCACATTTAAGGCCAGTAGACTGATGGATTCTGTATGCACACACATAATTATTCCACGTTTGTTACTACCATTAAATAATTTATTTTACACACAATTTAAATCAAAGCTGTCAGAATGCCGCAAGGGGCAGGGAATAAAATTATGTGAATATCTCCCTTCATATGCATGCATCAAATTTTGTAATCTCAATTAAGTAGTCACCATTAGCCATTTTATCCCATCAATTCATCTACTGCTAAATAATGATCCAAATTTTACAACAGATTTCTTTCCTTCAAAGGTTTAAATCTCAAGGCATGCCAGAAACAGAGGAATGCCCAGCAAGAATACACAAGTTTAATATTGTTATCATTTTATGTTCATATCTATTTGTATACAGAATTAATGAAGAAATACAAAAGACTTAAAATTGGAGGAAACAGAAAGTGTACTCACTTGGAGACAGATGTACATATTGTCCTCGCTGTCATCTATAGGTTCTTGGAACTACAGCAAAACAACACATCACAAAACAAATTATACCAAAGACTAATTTATATAAAAAAAGACAATGAAGGAATTGTTACTCAAGGACTTGCTGTACTTCTTCTGCTTCCTATGGCTTCCCGAGAAAGAGCATTCCACAACTTCCACCTCCTTCTGCCTGGCATGGAGTCTTCCCTCCATAACTTCCTTCATTATAACTTTCTTCTAGGTATGAAACAGACCCGGATTTCAGTCCAGACAAGATGGTATACGTCTGCTTGTGCTCACTCCTCATCCTGGAAATAACAAGAGGCCACTAAAAAAGATTTCAGATACTTGTTAAGAAGAAGATGAACTAGTTTGGGACCTGAAGACTAGAGAAGAAACGCAGCAGTACCCACTGGAGGAAGGTGACCCAGCGTTTCCTGACCTCCACCTATGATCCAAAAGCAGCTTGGGGAGGGCCATTCCTACCTGGATGGAACCTGCATGAACACCAGGTGAGCTGGAGGGAGGATAAGTACTCTCCTGACAGAGACTCAAGATGTCACATAGCATAAATAAGAGACACCACACAAGCAGTCTGGTTCTGGAAGCTTCTTTGTCCCCATGGGCCTGTGACTCCCCTATAGAGGGCACCTGTAAGGGGATACCACCACAACAAGCAGCTTAGCCAGGAAACACTCTCTGTCTACCTCACAGGGAAAGGAAGACCCTGTCAGAACAAGTGTCTAGCCAAGGAAGTTTCCCCAAGTCTGAAATTTCCTTCCACACTGGGGACATGAGAGAGTGGTTGGGTAGAAATAGCAGAGGGGACTCAACCACACAGGTAGCAGAGCATGGAATGCCTCTTTGTCTCCAGGAACCTAAAACTCTCCTCCTCTAGGCAAGGACATTGGGGCAGCTGAGGAGGCTGGGATACTGGTAGGGGGTTAGGACACAAGTTCTGGCTCACGAAGCCTCTTTTTTCCCTGGAAGACCAAACTGCCTTTTATCTCCTAGAGACACCCGGAGGTTTAGCCTGAGGAAATCCCTTCTGCTACCTCAGGCAGCATCCTCAGGGCCCAGTGGGAGCCCAGCAGCATCAGATGAGTCAAACAGACTTATCTGTTGGAACATAAAACTGTCAACAGACCCAAAGCCCACAACTAAGTCAGGAACTGCATGCTCAATCTAAACAGTGTGGCTTTCTGCTACAACGAGATTTAAATAGGATCCCAGAGTCTTTGAACAAAAGACAAAGTATCCAAGCAACAACTGAAAATGATCTTTATACCTAAAATGGGAGAAGACAACCAACCAATGCCAACAATGAAATTAAGCAGATGCAATTATCTGATAGAGGATTTGAAATGGACATCATAAGAGTGCTTCAAGATAAATTACAAATTCTCTTGTGCAATTTAAACCTGTGTAAATTAAATAACACATTTCTAAATGATCCAGAGGGCAAAAAGAAAAAATTAATATAATTAAATACATAGAACTCAGTTTAAAAAATGAAAGCACAATACATCAAAATATGTGGGATGTAACTAAAGCAGTACAGAAAGGGAAATTGATAGTACCAAATGGTTACATTAGAAATAAGAAAAAGTTTGAAATCAATTATAAAATTTCATACATCAATAAACTAAAAAAGGTAAAGTAAACCCAACACAAGCAGAAGGAAATAATACAATTAATAGTAGATGAATGAAAGTAAAAATAGGAAAACAATAAAACAATGAAACAAAAATCTTTGATTCTTTGGAAAAAATCAACAAAATTGATAAACCTCTAGATAAATCAATAAAATTAAAAGATAGAAGATGCAAATTACCCATATTAGGAAAAAGTAGGGATATCACAGATCCTACAGTTATTTTTAAATTTTAACAAAAGAATACAACTAATTTCAAACTCATGAAGTTGATAACTTAGAAGAAATGACCAGTTTCTCAAAATTCACAAATTACCACCACAACCAAAACAGGAATTAGATTGTCTGACTAAACCTACCACCTTCAGTGGCATTGAAATTGTAATAATCTTAAAGCTGCTGAAAAATTAATCTTCAGTCTCAGAGGTTGTTACTATAGAATTCTACCAAAAATTTAAAGAAAAATTAAGATCAAATTTACACATCTCTTTGAGAAAAATGGAAGAGAATGAAACCCTTCCCAACTAATTTGATGAATCCAGTATTACCCTACACTAAAAACAAAGGTAAAACAAACAAAAAAAAACTATAGAACACTGTCTCAGAAGTTTATTTATTGTAAAATATCTCATAAATTTGGACTTAGAATTCCTCACTCTCACAAACACAAATCAGCTAACTAAATCCAACAATGTGTAAAAACAGACTTTGAACTGTTCCTGGTCCCCTCCTATTTCTGATTGCACTACTTACTTCTTCAACGTGTTTAAATGAGTGAGTAATACAGTCAGTGGAGACCTTAGTAAAAATATTATAATTACAGCAAATAGTGATAGGTACCCAAGTCTAAGTCAAATCAGAAATTGACTTTTCCCATTAAAGTTCATCATGCCAAGTACTTTTTTATAAGATGAAGGAAACCTTCTACAACATAAAATATATGGATGTGCTTGACATTCTCTATTTGCACATCCAGAACCACTCTTGATCCTTTTTGATTCTCTTATGGGGCTTTTGAAGGCTGTCCTGACGAGACTGCTCCCTCTGGCTCCCTTGACCTCTGGCTTCTACTTGAGCAAGAGATTAGACAGTCAGTGGAGAAAGAGATTAGTGTCCATGTTTGTCACTGAATCCCAGAGCTCTGGTCAGATGTCCTCTCCTACTATAGCTACCTACAAATCTCTACACGTTCCAATGTCCACTGCTTCCCCTTGTCCCTCTAGACCTTAAGGTGTTAATGTGTTTCTGCCTTTGCCTGTCCCCCAAATTTTTGTTGTTCCTTTTAGGTTACCCTTAACTCTGATTACAACTTCCTATCCCCTCAAGCTCATCACACTCTCCTGATTTTCCTCATTTGAGTATACAACCTTGTGTCCTGACAATGATACAGATGAACGCAGAGCTGCTGCATGAAAATGGTCCCTCTGGGATCAATCACTAATGTGCCTATAGCAGATGAGTGACATCTTTTTTCCTGACTCCAAAATCAAATACAGAAACATCTGCAGATGCCACAAACTCAGGTAAAAATAATGGTAAAAAAATCAATTATTCAGATATGTTTTAACTTTTATATAATTTTATAGATATTTCAGCCAATATTTTTGGCATAAAAAGGGAGTTTCTTATCCAGATATCCAGATAACTACTCAGTAGGATTCATTGGATATTAGAAGTGGAAGGAAACTTGGATTCAACTAGACAACGCTCTCATTTTGAGATTTATAAACAAATCCAAGAATAAGTCACTTATCTAAACTCATAAAACTAGAGGGAAAAAATAGAAACAGAAAGTAAGTTTCCTAATTTCAATACAATGTGCATGTAATAAACAGTGCTATTGCTTCAAAACTCTCTGTTTGAAGTAAATACAAGTTTGAACTTGTACTGCTGAAAATCTTTCTCACATAAAACGATGTGTCTCATTACTTTAAACATGCTATAAGCACATGTGACATGTGCTTCAGAGGTAAAATTGCAATGAACAGATAAATGCCATACCCTAAGCAGGCTGAAAACAAGAATTCAACTCTAAATATTAATAGAAGTCATATTTTTGACATGGCTACTAGGGGGCCAGAAAACAGCATATTTTTAAAAACTATAAAAACAAAAACAGAATAGTTTATCTAACTTCTAAAACTCTCATTCATTTTATTCATATTTCATATTAGTCACATTCCTGTGATTTGGTCACCAAGTAATTTCTTCTACATGACCATTAAGTTCTCATAGGTTCCTGAATGTCTGTGTTTCTGACAATCAGTCTCTTCCTTGGTTATACAATTACCAGCAAAGCTCCTTCAGGCAGGCTCATATGTCATCTGTGAACTCAGCCAAATATCACATACCATATGTCAATATTTCTGCTCGTATGTCCTAAATATATTTCCAAACAATTTTTATTTGGAAGCTAAAGTGACTATCAGACAACATTTCAGAAATACCTCCTTTTCTCTGGGCTTTATGCCTGTGTTTATAGATGTCCTTCCATAATTGAACATAGAGGGGAAAATGCACTTTTTATGGCAGTAATTTTTTTCTCTTTTTCCCCCATTTATTCAGCTGGGAAGAGGAAATGAAAAAATATGAGCAATGAAGTTGAACATACTATAAACTACATCTATTTTTGGCAGGCAGCAGACCTATGTACTGTCTTTGCAGTGGTGTGGGACAAACTTAACTGCTTCCGTTTGTTTTTGCTTAGGCTAGGATCTCATGTAGTATATTTCTCTAAAGTGACAGCAAAGTACACAAAGACAATATGGAGAATAAGGCACATGCTAAAAGTAGGGTGAACTCAAACTAATCAGATAATAGTGCTGTCATTTTTCCACCTTTGTTTACAGGACTAAGCTTGCCTTGAGTGAAATCTCATAGATTTTCAAAGTCCACCATCTCAAATACACCATCTCAAAGCAAGAAACAAGAACAATCCATGAACATTTGAAAACCAGTCAGCCATAGCTCTGACGGAACACAGGGTGGTGATAGGGAAAAAAGGGAGGTAACTGAAAAAATATTTTCTGGACACTAAAAATAGGTAGTTGAATACAAGTTAAGAGAAATCATTCCTACAGTATGGAATGCCTGCTTGGCATCCTGAAAATCAAATATCCATATTGTATATTCAGTTATCAGTTTTAATATTATTCTTATAAGATAGAAAACAGAGAATAAAAGGAACATTGCTTTTGCTGCAAAAAAAAAAAAACAACAACAACAAAAAAAACTCCTAGATGCCTAAAGAGGGTGCTATGCACAGGCAGGGGTGCAGAAAAGAAGACAGGAGGGTGCCAAAGGAAAATCTCATCAGCTCGGAAGGATGGACTCAGTCCAATTCTGGCCTCAGAGAGGGCCACACCCTCTGTTGATTCCTTCCAAATCAAATTGGGCCAGAATTCAGGGGAACACCTTGAGTTCAACTTTCCAGCTTTAAGAATAGGAAAATAAACTTTCATGAACCAACATTTAAATCTAACCACCAAGCTAAAAACTGCTTCAATGGCAAATGAGTTCAAAATGGCTTACAAATGAACTCTTGGAATAAAGCAATTCCTAGGTAAGAGATTTCCTACAGAGAGGCAAACATAGAAAAGATTATCCCAGGAACCAATTTCCTGTGTCTTGGAAAACCTATAACGTTGTAGAAAGAGACAAGTTAAAATTCAAAATTACTCTGAACCACCAAATAAATATATATTTTGGGTAAAATAACTTTAGTTTGTTTTTTTTTTTACTGTTATTCAAGTATAGTTGTCTCCATTTTCCCACAACTACTTTCCCCCACCCCAGCCACCCCCACCTCCCACCTACTTTTGTTCTGTATAAAGAGTTTAGCAAAGTCTTTATACCACCATGCATTAACTAGATACCTACTGTTCAATAACACCATGTACATAATTGTATTGGAATTTATGTAACCTATTAATAGTAAGACTAGGGAACTAAGGCTTGAAAAGTAAGTTGCTTAAATGCAATCAATCAAGGCAATCAAGGCAATAAACTGTTAGATACTTTAAATTAATTATTTAAAGTGTGATCAGCTCTTCCAATTTTATTGATAACATTCTTAACTATCATGATGACATATCACTGAAGGCCTAATTTTCCAATTTTAAAATATTTTTGGGACAAGTGAAATTACCTTTTTTAGTTATTTATTCCTTTAGTTAATGTGTTTATATTATGCTTCCCCTGACTACAGTATAAATTTAATGAGAATAGATACTTCATATTGTTCACCACTGTATCTCCAGTGCCCAGAATAGCATAGGGTACAGAGGAGTTGTTGAAGAAATGAATGAAAGAATGATATAATAAATTATATAATAGAATTAAATTTCTATATCCACCTTATTTGAAAAGTATAAATGTTAAAGCTACTAATGGGATATTTGAATCCATAGTTAATTAGTTGAAATAAAATAATCTTAAATTCTAATTACTTCCACATATCTTTGAGTTAGCAGTAAATCATGAGTTTAAAAATTAGCTTAACCGCAACCAGTATGGTTACATTCTTGGTCTCTACAAAAAAATTTAAGGTTCAATAGAACTATTCTAAGTATAATCCTATCAGGCAAATACTAAGGAAAATAATTCTAAGCCACTAAAGACTAATACCACCTAACAGCAGAAGGCTCTTGGCTTGAGAGTCAAGAGACCAAGAATCTAGTCTAAACATTTACTTACTAATTGTGGGGACTTATGTAGATCATCTGACCTCTCAGAGCTAAACCTTCATATGTAAAATGCCAGGATTGAATATAATTTCCAAGACCTATTTTAGTTTTTAAATTCAATCAAGGCAATAAACTGTTAGCTAGGGGGGGGGAAAGTACCATGCATATATACGTAATAAGAGCAGATAACACATGTAAGTCTTACTAAGTGCAGACATTCTTCCATTGATTGGCATGCAAAATTTTCACAAACAGGACTATGAGGTAGCTTTCACCCTCTTCATTTTGGATGAAGGAAAACTGAGGCCAAGAGAGGTTAAGTGACTTTCTCAAGGTCCTAATAGATAGACATGCACTGCCAAAGACCCCAAGTGGTTTGCCCTCTGCCTGCCCCTTATTATCTTGGCTTATGTCTTCTGATGTCTCTGCACTCAAACCACACAGACTTAATCCCATCTAAGACACTTTGCACTAGCTCTTTCCCTTTCTTGGAGAATTCTTTCCCCAGATCTTTGTGTGACTGGTTCCCTCTCCCATTTGTCTCATATCAAAGATCCTTGGCCTTCCCTGGCTTCTCTGACCAAAGTCATCACTACACAAAGCTACTTCTTTTGCTTCATAGCATCCATAGCCATCTGAAATTATCTCATTTAGTTGTTCGTTAATTCATTCATGAGTTTATTATCTGCCTTCCCTGACTGGGATATAAATCCCACTAGGGCAGGAATTTTAAATTTACATCACTGTGTCTTCAGTACCTAGAACAGTACAGCAAACAGAGTAATTATTGACTGTAGAAATAAATTGACAAGCAAATGAATGATAATCTAATTAAAATGATTTTCCTATATTCATCTTAGTTTTTCAAAAGTATAAATGCTAAAGCTACTCACAGAATATATTGGATCTCTGCTATGCTGTTTAAGTAAGAAACATTTTCAGAAAAAGAAGAAATAAGTTTACTGACAAATTTAGTACTAGCACATACCAGGATTTTTGTTTTACTGTCACCTCCTATTAAAATAATTATGTAAACATTTCATTTTTTTATTAAATGAGTATTTTCAATTCAGAAAAGGGTTCAGATCTTTTACTAAATCACCCAAGAAACTGAGTGACAATATGAGTGATCAAAACCATTAAGCTCACAAAATCTAATATTTCCAAGAAGCTTGAAATTTTATATTAGAATTTATATGCTTGAAGAGCATAGCGCAAGTGATTTCGTGTCTTCCCTGGGGGAGGTGGTAAAGTTTTATCAGTTCAGAAAATCCTGTAGAGGGAACAGTGGGCAAATCTTGAGGGCGGCCTGACTGCATGTGGACACAGCTTAAAGAACACCAGGGGCCCTAGACATGGAGAACATGACAGTGAAAGGTCAAAAGCTTCACTGTTCTCAAAACTCTCAGGCTTGCTTCCATAAATTATTTAAGGTAGCTTTCAAAATCCATATGACACACTAAGAAGAGATATACTTAAAACTAAGAGGATAAAAAGGGAAAGCAGAAAAAAAATGACAATAGAACAAATTAGTTGAAGTGAATACACAAGCTGCCTGTGGCTCTGGACCCTTGCTGAAAGGTCACATAGGCACCTACATTTTCTGGCCTCCAGTGCAAGGAGGGCCTTGGTGGACAGAGGCAGGAACAACAAGATTCTGATGAGACCCAATCAGGTACACCATTCATAGCATGGATGGGGATGGGGGAAATACAGCCCAGAAAAGTCATTACTGCTTCTGATATCTAAGAGAATCTTCTACCATGGCTCCTCATCAGGGTGGGCCTGGGTGGTGAAACAAACCCAGCAGCATTCTTGCACTAAATTCAACAACATGTTTCATAAGACTGTTTCTCATAAAGTTATTCACTGTAGTCTGGGCCATGGCACTAAAACAGCAATTCAATAAAAGCAATTATATGAGGGGCCAACAGCAAAAAGCAGTTAATTAATGCAATTCTCATCTAGACTATATATCCTTCCAATGGTGTGTGTGTGTAAATATACTTTTGTTCAAGTGAGTTTTTTGTAGTATTGGAGAAGCAGGAACCTTAAGGTGATATCGCTTAACAGTTACCTGGAGTGCAGCTGTCCAGCTGTGGTCTGCCTTAGCTTGGTGTGATGTGCCTGCATTGTGATGATTAACATCCTCTTTGGAAACTTGAGATGCCTGCTCAACAGGACACATGGTAAGTAAAAAGCCTCTCAGTCACTGAGAGAAGATGTGAGAAGTTCCTCTGGATGTAATTTTGGATATACAGAAGAGACCATTGGGTTTCCAAAGTTCTCCAGCAGAGAGTAAGTATATGGCTGAAAAAAAAATAGCTTAAAAATTGCACATGTAAGCAAACCAATCAAATGTGCCCCTTGGACTTTTTTTTAAAAAAAGTCTCAGAAAAACACTTTTGGGTGATTAATCTTGGTTAGCAGTTGATTCTCTGTATGGGACAAAAGAACTGATTACAAAGTAAGTACCTAAATAACTGAATGAATTAACCTACTGCATAAAATTGTGCATTATATAGTAGTTACATGCTATGAATAGTTTGCCCAAGACAATGACTTTTCTTTTGGTGTGGTACACCTGAGCCTCTGTGCGGCAACAAATGACTTGGCCAGATGTACACGAAAGCCATTGCTGGCTCATGGCACTTCCACCACATGCTTCATACAAAATAAGTTTACCTCTCTATTCTCTGGTTTGTTGTAATACTCTAAGAAAATATGATATATATCTTAATATTTAAAGTATTATAGTTATCATATATATACTAACTTACATATAAGTTATTAATATACATATCATGTTATAATAAATGATTCCTTAACACTTAATATATAATATTTTAAAGACAAACTCTCTAAACTCTTCTTCTGTTAGAATATCACAGAAGACTGTTCTTCACATTATGCCCTTAATAAGAAATCTTGCAAGAAATTTCCTTCTGGGATTAGTACAGAATAATTGTACCTCTTGAATAATAAGTTTATTTTTAAACATATAAACTCTGTAAATTATGGCATTGTCCAGGTTACATTTTTTTGTTAATTTTTAGAAAGCTTAGTGCTGACTTCTTGGTTTATATGCAACAAGTGTACAGGTTTTTATAATATGCATTAGCTTTTCTTATCACTTTTTTATCTATTGGGGTTTAAATTATTTTTAATTTAATTTACTTTGAGTGATGTTATGCTGTCCTGGTATGTTTTCAGTCCGCTCTACATCTATAGTCATAGAACAGACTTGCCTACAACCTGCGTTCTCTCCATGCGCAGTATAGAACTGAGTAGCCTGCTTTGTATTTAATAATCCAATCACTCTAAGATTTGAAGAAGGTGAAAATAAATACATTGTGGACTTTCATTTCTATTACTTTGGAATAAGACTTAAGAAGAGAATATAACTCTTAGTATTCCTAAAAATAAAATTATATTGATTTCCCTTGTTTTTTTCTGGAGGGGAATAAAGGAAGCTGTTTGTTCTTTTGTCATTTTAACTAAGCCTCTCAGAAAAAAACTAATTATGAAATAAAGTGAAACTCAAAATTTTAAATACAGCTAAAAACTAAATAAGTATATTATGGAACTTTTTTAAACATTTGTTATAACATTTGTATCTTTTACAAAAGTATTTATTTCTAGTATGTTATTTTTTTACCCTTTATCATGCAAAAAAACATTTTCTTCAACTACTATATCCCAAAATGTGCCTCAATAGATTTGTTATTATGTTACTATATGTTTTGGCATCCACTAGAACATAACAGAATGAATTTAACTAGAATATGTATGTGGTAATATTTCTTGTAAGACTGACAATACTTGGTAACTCCCAGTGCTTCAATTTACTCATAGTTTAAACAGGAACAGAACTAGTTGTAATAGGAATATTTAAATAAGCTTAATAGAAATATTTTAAATAAATGTATTTAAATAAGTTCCTTAAATTTCTATCCCAAAACTTTCTATTTTTAATGTGTTTATAGTAACATCAATTTTCTATTTCAACATGTTTTATATGAAATATTTGAAGGCATGTAATAATTTTGTCTAGGTGCATGGTACTCTCACTATCATTTTAAGATTTTTCATTTAAGATTTATCATTTTAATATTTCCCACCAAGTATTTGGTACAAAACTTTTTTTACTATCAAATAGTTTCCCTATGTGTAGATTTTTTCATTTCAGAAAGTAAAAGAAGAAAATGTTTTGTGTGGAGTTACGCTTCAGATTGTGTGTGTGTGTGTGTGTGTGTGTGTGTGTAGCTGAAGGCCCACAAGGAAAAGAGACAGAGCAGAGGACATGTATGGAATTAGCAGTTTTACTTATTGAAGTTTGTGTTATTTAAGTTCATTGAATTATCCAGGGTATGGACCTATTGCAAAACAATCATTATCCAAACATCTTGGAAAAGACAGGAAGTGACAGGGAAGAAAAAGGGACCTTATATAAACAATACAAAATTAGGGGATAAAATTAACGTGTTCTGTAAATATGCTTTAACTTCTAAGACCCAGATGCAGCCTGTGTGATGTAATGCCTTCTAATGCCTAAGAGGTGCCACAGAAATATTTCCTTCAAGTTTTAGGCAGCAAACTAAAGAATTCTTTGCTCTCTTATGATGACAAGAATAGTCAGTGTATAGTTTTAAGATAATGAGAATAATTCCACAACTATATGTAAAAATCAGTCTCATTATCTTTTAGTCATATTTCATGCAAACACAAAAATCCAATTTGTGATCTAATTTAGGTCTTTTAGACAGAAGTTTTCTTTGTTTTTCTGGGTCTTTTTTAAAATTTTTTTTAAGCTCTGTCCTTATACAAGAACAGTATGGTAAAAAAAACATCAAGACATTATTGAGTGATCCTATGATAATTTGAACACATGCATTAAGTTTGGTCTCTGTGACCCTAGTAATCAGTAAAATGAACCCTATGCAAATGCATTAATCAGGTCTCAGAAAGTGAAGTTATGAACTGACATACAAAGGAAAGGACACCTTGAGTGTCACATGAGATCGAGGCACTCTAAGTATATAGCTTAAAAGCACTTTATAAATAAAAAGAATTACTACATTTTATGTAATCACTGGCAGAAAAATCTGTAAGTGGTGTTAAAATAATGAACTTGCCCCAGTACCATTAATATAACTTTGGGTATAAATAGTAATTCAATTTTCCTATTGAAAAGCTGTACACCTTTGCTTGGTCCTTGAACTACTTACTTGAAAATACTTGGGTATAGTACACATTTTATTGACTGTTAGCAAAAAGCTATGCAGCAACACAAGAACTACCTCTAAAATTAAAAGGATGAAAGATAAAAATGTGTATTGACAAGAAAAAGAATCCCCTATAAAGGGGACTTTTTAAAGGTAAAATATCTTCTAAGTCCATCCATGCTGTCACAAAAGACTTCCTTCTTTTTTATGATCTTGTAGTACTCCACTGTGTAAAATGAATCACAGCTTTTTTAACCACTCATCTACTGATGGGCACTTGGGCTGCTTCCAAATCTTGGCATTGAAAATAATGTGGCAAGGATGTATGCAATAGGGATGCATACATCCTTACAAACTAGTGTTTTGGATTTCTTTGTATATATTCTCAGAAGTAGAATTGCTGGGTCATAAGGCAGCTCCAATTTAAATTTTTTATGGAAAGCCCATATTGCTTTCCACAGTGGCCACACCAATCTGTATTCCTGCCAATGGTGCACAAGATTTCCTGTTTGTCCACAAGAATCTTTTTTCAAACTAGAGCAAAAATGAAAAATCAAATAAACTCTAGTTTTATTTTTTTCACTAACAGGATCTCATCATTCCAATTATTTCCATAGTTAAAACTCTAATCAGTTTTATGATCTCAAAGAAATATTCTTTAATTTTGTTAGTTCTTTTGTGTTTTCCTTGACTCTAGGAGATTCAAGAAAACAAGTCTGGAGACAGAAAAATGTTAGCTGTGATAATATGGTTCACAGAGAATGATAATTGAGGCCTAGAAAGTAGATGGTCCCCAAGGAAGGAAGAAAAGAGTAGATGTGGGCGCTAAAGATCATGCACATTTAGAAAAGTGGGAAGCAATAGTAGTGAGATAAGAAGTAGTCCAGACGATAGAAGACAACCCAGAATCAACGTCACAAAAGCCAAGTGTTTCAAGAAGCAGGGTAGAGTCAAAAAATTACAACCTACAGAGATGGTATGCAGAATGAACACTGAGCAAAGGTCATCAAATACAGTTAAAAGAATGTACTAACGATGGTCTAGAACAGTCTCAGTGAAGACATACAGACTAAATTCAGATCATAGAATATAAAGTAGACATATAGACATGAGAGCTGACCATTCTAAAATCATAGTAGCAAGAGAAACGAAGATGGTAGAGCAGTAGCTACGCTCAGAGAAAAACCTATCATTGGGCAATATTACTCACCTTCCTCCTCGGTTTGGGGAACACTTAGGTTTATTGGCTACTTATTTATTTATTTGATTGACTTGTTCATTTAATTACTATTCTAAGTATAATATTTTGTGTTACTTCAAAAAGATTTATTCATCTAGATATAATATGAAGTCTAAAAGTAGGGGACATTTTAAATAGCACTTGAGCTACTTTCACTTAAAGGCAATGAAACAACTATTATCACCTAGTAAAAGCCTCATACAAGTGCATGTACATGATACTTAAAAATTCTTTGCAATTAATTATATGATGCTTTATAAAATATGTTTTGCATTCTATTTTTAAAATTCAACTCGTTACATATAATTCTATTGACTTATCATAATTAATTCAAAACACAATTGAAAACATTATACTACAAATAAAATCTAAACACTATTAATATTGTACTTAAAAGGCATTGTGCAGCATAATAAATAACATCCCTTTATACTAGATTTAGAAATAAGAATAATAAGAAATAGTCCTAAAATATCTCTCAGGGCTCCTCCAATATGCTTATTATATAACCTCATAGTTCCTAATTTCTCTTTGCAGGAACCTTAATTTTAAAAGAACCTAAAATTTCAATGAGTGGTCATTTAATGACTTTTAAAAATATTAATAGTCACAAAATTGCTGGAAGTATACAGTGATATACAACACTATAAACAAATATGTTTTATTTTGTATTTGATTATTATGCAGGGGTTAGTAGAGCAACGTGATGGGTAAGTTGAAGAAGTGTGGAAAAATGTCAACTATCAGTTGTTACAAGGAAAGGTAAGTTCTGATTGTCCATGACATTTGTTGCTAATTGTAACAATCATCTTCCTAGACAACAGGATAGTGATAATCAAGAGCAAGTACTCACGATTTCCTCCCCAGGCTCTATAGCCCCCTCTATTCAGTTCCTGCATTCTCTCCAAGCAGGAATTGGATTGTGCTATCCTGAATTAGTTCTAAATCATTTCAACCCTTTTTCTAGACCATTTTCAAAGAGCTGTTTGTCTTGGGCTTGAGCAATCTGTTTAAAAATATGAAAATAAAGAGAGTAGAGAAGGAAAGAGATCTATTCAAATTACGAATATACACATGAAGAATAAAAGGAAACTATAGGTATCAGAAAACAGCATTTTTGCCACATAATAAATAAAATGATAAAAGCATAGTCATGATTTTACTTATGCTGTGTTGAATAAGTCTTAAGGCATATTACACAAAAGATTGCTAACCTTAGTCTTGAACCTAAAATATGTCTAAAGACACTGATTTCAATGTTACCTTTAAAATGAAAAAAAAAATGCCTGAAACATAATTATTGAAGACCAAACAAATCATACTCTAAATAACATTGTCCTCAATTTCCCAGTACAATTTTTATGTACCTTGCTATGTACTCAATTTTCTTGTACTTTTTAATAATAAAGGCAATTATTTAACCATGTAAGTAAACAAAAATTAACCATATATTTGCATAAGGCTTAAATATCATATTGTATAACATCATAAATGTGTAAACTAGGAAAAAGGTTTGTCCTCATAAAATAGAATCTTCACAAACATAGACCACTTTAAGAAATATATGGTAAATGCTGACCAGAATTTCTCAGTGTACAGTGAGGATAGGTTAAGATAAAGTAAGTTTAAATTGTAGTAGGTACAATTTTGAGAAGATATAAAGAGGAAATCTAATAGAAAAATTCATAATGGGAATTAATGGATTTAGCTTGTTCTATAGAAATAAAAGAAACAGGCATTAGTCATAACAACCATCACTATCTATCATCACTATTATTGTAATTATCATGACCTTTATTTTCAAAATCCCTGTACAGTTCAGATTTTAAAAATACATATTTTTTAAATTTAATCTTTATTGTATCTTTTGTCCATTACCAGTCTCCTTATACTCCCCTCTCCCCAGCAATCATCACATTGTTGTCCATGCCCATAAGTCCTTTTTCCTTTCTGCCCTATCCCTCCACCCTATAACCTGCCCCACCTCAGCTGTCATCCTGCTGTCCATCTATAAGTCTGTCCCCATTTTCCTTATTAGTTCAGTTTGTTCATTAGATTCCACATGTGAGTGAAATCATATGGTAGTTTTCTTTCTCTGACAGGCTTATTTCATTTAGCATAATTTTCTCCAGGTCCATCCATGCTGTCACAAAGGGTAAAACTTTCTTCTTTTTTACAGTTAGTAGTATTCCATTGTATGAATGTCCCATAGTTGTTTTATTCACTCATCTACTGATGAACACAGGCTGATTCCATAACTTGGCTATTGTAAATAACACTGCAATAAACTTAGGGGCACTTATGTTCCACTATTTTGGGTTCCTTCAGATATATTCCCAGAAGTGGGATCACTGGGTCAAAAGACAGATCCATTTTTAATTTTTTGAGGTATCTCTAACTGCTCTCCACAGTGACTGCATCAGTCTGCATTCCCACCAACAGTGCAAAAGTGTTCCCCTTTCTCCATATCCTCGCTGGCTCTTGTTTGTTGATAAGCAATTCATTCAGTATGACATGTTCAATTAAAATATGCTTGGAAGCAAGGAACAGATTCAGGTTGTATGGAACTCAAAGCTTATGCATTTGGGGGATCCAAGTTAAAGAAAAATAAATACAAAATTTCAGGTACAAAATTAGGTTTAACAGTATACATTTTTGGAATGAAAAAATAAATTGCAACAGATTTCAAGATGTAAAAGCTAAAAAATACCACAAATATAAACTTAAGGAAAATAAAAACTTTTATTAATAACTGGACAAACACAACTTTACAATATATTTTGCCTAGAATTTTGGCTTCAGCTTCTTTGATTTCCTCTTTGTAAAGATAGCTAATTTATTCTCTCCTTGCTCATGGATAATCAAAATTCATTTTCTTTTACTTGCTGATAGCTATGAGTCTTTTAGTTTCTTGATGTGTTATTAGTAGTTGAATTAAAAGTTTTGTTGATAATTTGGGAAAACTTCTAGTAAGTCTTTGTACATGTGAGTGTAGAATTTAGAATAATTTTCTACAGACAAGGTCATGGATCTCTCTTTCTCTCTAGATAGATAGATAGATAGATAGATAGATAGATGATAGACAGATAGATAGAGATAGATATACCTATCCAGAAAAAGTCTAGCCATTGTTAATATAATGAGAATGGTTTGTGTGACATCAGTGTAACCTGGCAGCCAAGGAGAGCGGACTGGAATGTGCTTGTGTGAACAATGACACCTTCACAATACTAGTCAGTGGGGATGGTAGACGCTGTTGAGTGAGTGTGTATACTGTGTGGTTGTGGCATTGAAAATGACTGAGTGAGCAGAGCAAAAAATCTGCATCAAAATGTGCATTAACCTTGAACATTCTTCCCTGGAAACTATTTGGATGATTCAGAAGGCTGAAGCTAAAAGGGCAACTGGTGATTGGCAACTTCATCATGACACCACACCCATTCATACATCACATCTCATGCAGAGTTTTTTGGCGAAACATCAGATCACCCAGACGACTCAGCCCCCTATAGCCTAGATTTGGCGCCCTGTGACTTCTGGCTTTTTCCAAAACTAAAATCACCTTTGAAAGAGAAGATTTCAGACCATTAATGAGATTCAGGAAAATACAATGGGGCTGCTGATGGCAATTGGGAGAACTGTGTGAGGTCCTAAGGTGCCTACCTTGAAGGGAACAGAGGAGTCATTGTCTTGTGTATAAGGTTTCTTGTATCTTACATCTTCTTCAATGAATGTCTCTATTTTTCACATTGCATGGCTGGATACTTCCTGCATGGACATATACTTACATGGTAAACCTTATTTTTCCTCCATTAGTCACATGGGTCCACCCACAGGGCCATAGGACATGTTCATATAACCCTAATCCTATCAAGATTCTGCTGAAAGCAGTAAGCAGTAGAAATATTTTCAGAACCTATTCCTAAACCAGGATAAACAGGACTGATTTAACTATACATTAGAGTAACTATAAATCCCGTGAACTGATCCCAATGAACCCAAACTAAGATACTCTTTATGTGGTCCCTAAAGTACCATTTCATATAAAGAAATGTTTAAGGAGTAATGAATATATTGATTATCTTGATTTATATTATGAGTGTATACTTATGTCCAGGACATATTAAATTGTACTATTTAAATATGTGCAGTTTATTAATTGTAGATTACAAATTTTTAATAAGTAACGCATCAGTCAAAATCTAATCAGCATACACACAACACATAAATGTGAACTAAGAAGGTTTGATATAAAAATAATTAACTATTAAGTTCGTAAGCTCTTCTCCCTTTAGCCCTGATGGGTCATTGTGTTCTGTATGAATGCACACTATGATACAACTAATTTTAAGAGTGTTTTTAAATAAAATCTTTACTAAATATAAAAAGTAATTAACAATAATGCAGGGTAATGGTAAAGATGTAATGAAAACTCTAAGGAAAACATAAGTTTGAGGAAGAGCTGTCTAGGAGATATAAACTTGAAAGGGGGTATCGTCCCCAAGGCTGAAATGAGACTTACCGGAAAAGTTGGCCTTGTAGCGAGCACACTTCATGGCAGAGGAGTCAGATGGATTGCCTAAGCTGGAGATGGTCCCCAGGTGCTGGACAAGCAGGGAAATATCAATAAGAAAAATACAAACCTCTTCTAGTTGCAGGTGAAACAAGGTTAGTGAATGAGAGCATAAAAGGAGTCAAGGTCTCTGGAGCCGACATTGGTGGGATGGTACGCAGCCAAGGGCATGCAGTGTCAATGTCAGGAGGATTGTGGGAAAGAACTCTATGGGGTGCAAACGGGTCAAGGATAATAGGATATTGTGCAGAGAAGACTGCAGTATGGGGAGCCTGTTGACCACCCCTGGAGCATATGGTGTCCGTGTCAGCAGGGCCACAGTATGCACAGTGCCCAGGACTGTGAGCTTACAGAGGAACCAAGAGCTCTGGATATGTTGCTGAGGCAGTGCACTGCTGACAGCCATGCAGCAGGGCAAAGAAGGGGCAAAGCACTAGAACTGTTAAGTCTGAAACCATGAATGTTCTGAAATGTTACAGACCTATAAGCTAATGGGTTAGCCTGCCACAGATATACATGTGTGTATGTATATGTGTATGGGTACACATGTGTATGTATCCCTGAACGTGTGTGTGTGTATGTGTGTGTGTGTGTGTAAAACCTCTAGTTCAGGGAACAGAACTTTTACACACAGGGTAACTTGTGTCCACTTCTCATGATTCAATTCTCCCATGGGTGATGCAGCAAAGCATCCCTTTCCATATTGCATCACTATTTCCACATGTGCAAATTATTCCAAAAAGAAGTGCTGTGTGATGTGAGGGAGCACAAGTAGCTTGTGCATAAAAATGAGCTTTGCACCACAGGAAAGGAATTACAAAATTAGGAAACTTGAAGCTTCAAAGGGCTGCTGGCATCCCTGCCATCCGCCCATTGAGAGAGACCTCTGCCCAGAATATAAACAAATCCTCTCTGGGGATTTTCTTCACTCCCCTATATATTACACTCTGGAATGTAAACAAATATAAACAAATGGCCCAGGGGAGATAAGTCTGCATGTCTCTCCAGGTGTCTCTATCTTTAAGGTTCTATTCAACCGTTCCTTAACCCTCATGCCAGTGTTCTCTGCTCAAAAGCCCTGACTGCAAAAATATGGTAATATACTCGGACCACTGACTCCAGAAAGGAACCAGGAAGAAAAGTCCCTCTTGTATAATGTCTTCCTGTGCCTTCTGTTGACAAAACTTATTATCATGCTTGTGATGAACAAGAAATATTTCAAGTTCCATTACCAGAGAGGAGATAAAGAAGAGTGGATTTTGAGAGTCAATAAATTGATAACTAAAATAGTTAAGAAAGGAATATTATAAACTTTATGTCTATAAATCTGACAACTAGATGAAAGGATTAGGTTCCTTAGAAGACACAACTAAAGCTCGCTCAAGAGGAAATAGAACATCTGTATACACTGTAACTATTAAGAAATTGAATTTTTAATTTAAAGTCTTCCCACAAAGGAGTAGAAGATGACGGCCAGGCAGGTGGGAGCTGAGAGCACTTGCTCTTGCACCCAACTCAGTCACTTAGCTGATCTTTCAAAAAATGAAGTGAATGGTCAACAGAATCTTAGCTAATACGAAGTTTGGAAGCCAAAGGACACAGAAGACACTTCAAAACAGGCGGTAGGGAGGTTTTACAGGTGGACGGGGAAAATCCCTGGGTGTGGTGCTGGCAGCTGCAGTGCCAGTAGCTAGGGTGCCTGTATCCGTGGAGAGCCTCATCAGAGATCACAGCTTAGTGGCTCCCTCCCCTCCCAGGGCAGGAAATCCCCAGACTCCAGCAGGGAGCAACTGGGATACACAAAGTCATGGGGGAGAACCAGACTACACACACACACAACTAGCGGCACACCCATGGCTGCAGCAGCACCTGCTAACCGAGAGAGTGCCAGAGACTGAGAGAGATACTATTTGCTCCTGGATCTGGTGGAAGAGGAGGACCATGGTTAACTATGACTGGGATTGTTGCGGAAAATAACTCACACGCGGGAGAGATTGCGGAGCACGATCCTTTATTACATGTGCGGGCTCAGAGGGGAATCCCAAATTCTGAGCAATGAGCTCAAGCTGGAGTTTCCTTTATATGCTTGTTACACAGGCAGAAGGAGGAGGAGAAAGGAGTGCAGCTGCTAAAACGGGGGTTAGTGTATGACCTTGAGATAACTGCTTATCTGAGAACTGCTGCTGCCTGAGAACGGCTGCTGCCTGGGAACGGCTACTGGTCAGCTCCTACCTAAGAATAGCTACTGCTCAGCTATGTCCTGTCACAGGATAGACTCTAGACTTTTTGGAGAGGTGGTGTGTATGGAAAGCCAGACAGTGACTCAGCACTGCAGCGGGAGCACCCACAGAGACTTTTTTAAAAGGGGAGCTGAGGCATGCTGGGCAGGGATCCCATACATGCTGCTGTCCTGCCAACAAGGAAAAAGGATTGTGGGTGTGATTTGCTCTCAGTCAGTATACCTGAGAAGATTGATCAAAAAGGTGCAAATGAGGTGATTTCTCAGGCCCAGCTGCTGAGCAGATGGAGAGCATGAGCCATGTATGCTGTGAGGGCAGTGGGCTGGGAACTGTGCACCTGAGATTATATAAAGCCAGACTGAGCCCCCTTCCTTGGCAGAACCTCAGGCAAGGGAAGGTTGTACCCAGCCCCCACCTCCTACAGGAGTAGGGGAAGATCTGCAAAACCAGCTGGGCAAGCTTAACATCCCTGCAGGGAGCGTTTCCAAAAGAGAAAGACAGCAAGACTAATGCCTAAAATGGCCTATTTTGAACTCTTTATAGGAGACAAAGTTCACTGGCTCCTAGGGCCCTATTTCACTGAGGCCATCAAAGAAGGAATTTCAGAAAGTGGTGCAGCAAGGGTGATTCAGGGCTCTGCACAGCCTTGGCTCCCACACAGAGCTGCCACCTACACCAGGCAGGAGAAAGCTGACACTCTTTCATTGATTGCCCCCTCTCTCCATGAAATGGACAGCATTTCCGTTTCATGCTGGAACGGAAACATTCAATCAGAAACTATACATTATTGGACATAAACTGGAACAGACTAAAATGAGACGTGTAGGGGTAGGAGAAATGCACCCACAATTTCCCAAGACTGAACAGTGCCTCCCAGGGGAGACACAGAGCCCCCACCCTCTTGATCACAACAGAAACTCCAGGCAGGTGAAGGAGATACAGGCAATGTTGCCAAAAATTGGATGACCCAGCCCAGGACCTTGAGCTGATAAAAACCAGAGAAGACTCCAGAAAGAAGTCAGAAGGCGAACACCAATGGTTGAGACAGATTTCGCCTCACTCTTCTTCAGAGCTCGTATATTTCTTTCTTTCTTCCTTTTTTCCTTTCACATAACCTTTTAGTATTTCTTCTTTTGCTTCCATTGTAGTACAACTAACTCACTACTCTTGGTCATTTTTTTTATTCTTTTTATTCAGATTATATATGTTTTTGTATTATTGTTATTTCAAATCCCACATAGCACCCTTCCCTGGTCTTACTCCATTTTGCCTTCTTCCTGACCTTTCTTACTGTTGTTGTAAACTTTATCTTCTCCCACCCTGGGCTGCTTTCCTATTCCTTACTCTTACTATTTCTCTTCTAACTATCCTTGCAAAAGCATTCTTATTTCTTTGAATTGGCTCACACTCTTTTTCCTCCTCTTATAGCAGTCTTATTTCCTTTCCAGCTTTATAAATTGTGGTTAGTTGAGCAAGCATATCACAGTTATGGCTGTTCTTTTCCAACAGTACTCCTATTTGTTCACTGTTTGTGTTTTAAAGCCCATAGGTTACTCTCCCCATCTTACTCCCTTTTGCCTTTCCCCTGCCCTTGATCAATTAAGTTAAGAATTTTATTTTAATTTTTTCCCTTTCTTAGCCTGGGTTCTATTCTTTCCTCTTATTATGTTTCTTCCCCCATCCTCTCAAAATTATTTTTCTTTATTGTAGACATCTCCTATTCCTTTTTCTCTTTTGCATAATATTCTTAATTCCCTTTCCACCTTTATTAATCTTCACTCAGCTTCACTATATTTACCCTGCTGTGGTTTTTCTGCAATTTTGTTCCCATGGGTTCAATATGCTTTTAATTTTACTTCAAACCACAAAGTATACACTTCTCTTCTCTTACTCCATTTTTGCTATCACCTTTCCCTGTTTTACTTATGTTTTAAATTTTATTCTTCCCCTTTCTTCACCTTTTTTCTATCCCCTAATCTAATTAGTTCTCCTCCCTCTTCCCATTTAAAATCAATTTCCTCCTCCTTTAGGCATCTCATATTCCCTTTTTCCTATCTTATACTATTCTTAATCTCTTTCCACCTTCATTAATCTTTGTTCAATTGCTATTGATATTGCTGATGTGGTAGGGATTTTTTTGTTTGTTTTGGCTTTGGTTTTTTTCTGGCATGGGTTTGCTTTTCTGGTACTATTGCTTTGTTAACCAACACCTGTACAATAGCATAAAAGACACAGTGAGGATTGTGACTACCAGTCAGCCAGCTGGAGGAGAGAACCTGCCAACAAATGAACCACCAAGAAGCAAAACCCAAGCACAACAAGAGAGCCCACACAAATTGAATAAAAGGCAACCCTAGAGCACCCAGATCTGGAGATCACAGAGAGTACACCACTGAGTCCCACAGAATTCCTACCACAGGAGTCCACTCCACAAAGACAGAAGGGCAAAGCAAAGTATCCTAAGATACAGAAACAACCAAAAAGAGTCACCCAAAATGGGTATACAAAGAAAGAACCCCCAGTGGAAAAGAATGGAGGAATCCCCAGAAGAAGAGCAAAATGAAATTGAGGCAAGCAATCCATCAGACAGAATTCAAAAAAACGGTTATAAGGATGCTCAAGGAACTCAGTGACAACTACAAGAAACTGAGTGGGAACTACAGCATCATGAGAAAGGAAATAGAAACTATGAACAAGAACCGGGAAGACATGAAGAATACAATATCTGAAATGATAAATACACTAAAAGGAATTAAAAACAGGCTCAATGAAACAGAGGACCAAGTCAGTGAGCTGGAAGACAAGGTAGAAATACCTAGGCAGAGCAACAACATGAAAAAAGACTAAAAAAATTAGGATAATTTAAGGGAACTTCAGAACAACATGAAATATAACAACATTTGCATCATAGAAATATCAGAAAGAGAAGTAAATGAGAAAGGGATAGAAAACCTGTTTGAAAAAATAATGACAGAAAACTCCCCTAACTTGGTGAGGGGAAAAGTCATGCAAGTTCAGAAAGCACAGAGGGTCCCAACCAAGATGAGCCCAAAGAGGCCTCCTCCAAGACACAACATAATTAAAATGGCGAATGTTAAAGACTAAGAGAGAACCTTAAAGGTAGCAAGGGAGAAACAGCAAGTAACAATATAAAGGAGTTCCAATAAGGTGACCAGTGGGTTTCTCAAAAGAAACACTAAGACCAGAAGGTATTGGCACAAATTATTCAAGATAATGAAAAACAAGGAGCTATGACCAAAACTACTCTATCCAGCAAGGCTCTCATTTAAAATAGATGATGAAATAAAGAGCTTCCCAGACAAAAGAAGGTTAAATGAGCATGTGTCCCCAAGCCACCACTGCAAGAGATGCTATAGGGATTACTATAAAAAAAAGAAGAAGAAAAACAGAGAGATACAGAGAGAGTGGGAGAGGGAGAGAGAAAGAGAGAACAAGAGAGAGAGAGAGAAGCAGGTAAAAAAGTAATTAATAAGTACCTATAATAATAACCTTAAGTGTAAATGGATTAAATGCTCCAATCAAAAGACATAGGGTAGCTGAATGGATAAGAAAACATGACCCATATATATGTGGGTGTCTACAAGAGACTCAGTTAAAAGAAAAAAAAAGATCTACAGAAACTGAGCATGAAGGGATGGAAGAAAAATATTCCAAGCAAATAGACACACACAAAAAAGCCAGGGTAGCAATACTTATATCAGAGAAAATAGATTTCAAAACAAAGGTCATAAAAGAGACAGAGAAGTACACTTCATAATGAATGGAGAAGATATAACCATTGTAAACATATGCACCCAACATAGGAGCACCCAAATATATAAGGAAAATCATGAAGGACTTCAACAAAGATATAGAGAGAAACACATTTATAATAGGGGATTTTAACACCCCACTGCCAACAAAGGATAGATCTTCCAAACAAAGAATCAACAAGGATGTGGTGGCAGTGAACAACACCCTAGATCAAATGAACTTAATTGATATATATAGAAACTTTGATGCCAAAGAAGCAAAATATACATTCTTTTCAAATGCACATGAGACATTTTCAAAGATAACAAACCCAAGAAAATTGAAATCATGTCAAGCATTCTCTCAGATCACAATAGCTTAAAACTAGAAACCAACCTCAAGGAAAAACCTCAAAAACATTCTATTTATTTATTTATTTATTTATTTATTTATTTTTAGAGAGAGGGGAAGGGAGGGAGAAAGAGAGGGAGAGAAACATCAATGTGTGGTTGCATCTCGCATGCCCCCTACTGGGGACCTGGTCTACAACCCAGGTGTGTGCCCTGCCTGGGAACTGAACCAGTGACCCTGTGGTTTGCAGGTTGGCACTCAATCCACTGAACCACACCAGCCAGGGCTACATTCAAATTCTTGGAGACTGAATAACATCCCATTAAATAATGAATGGGTTAACAATGAGATCAAGGAAGAAATCAAAAAGTTCCTGGAAACAAATGAAAATGAACACACAACAGCTGAAAACCTATGGGACATAGTGAAGGTAGTATTAAAAAAGAAGTTGATGGAAATACAGGTCTACCTAAAAATGACAGAAAATTTTCAAATAAACAACCTAATCCAACATCTACAAGAGCTGAAGGAACAACATACAAATCTCAGAGTGAGCAGAAGGAAGGAAATAATCAAGATCAGAGCAGAATTAAATGACACAGAGACTAAAAGAATAATTCAAAGAATCAGTAAATCCAAGAACTGGTTCTTTGAAAAGATAAACAAAATCAACAAGCCATTAAGCAGACTCATCAAGGAAAAAAGAGACAGGACCCAAATAATAAAATCAGAATCCAAAAAGGAGAAATTACAACCAATACCAAAGAAATACAAAAGATTGCCAGAAATTACTATGAACAACTATATGCCAAGAAATTTGACAACCTGGTTGAAATGGACAAATTTCAAGAAGTATATAATCTTGCAAAACTGAATCAAGAAGCAGAAAGCCTGCATAGGCTAATAACAGCTAGTGAAATTGATTACTGAATCAAAAAACTCCCCGCACACAAAAGCCCTGGACCAGCTGTCTTCACAGGCAAATTTTACCAAAGACTTAGCAAAGAGCTAACTCCTATTCTGCTCAAACTATTCCAAAAAATTCAAGAACAGGGAAGACTCTCAAACTCTTTTTATGAGACCAGCATTATCCTAATTCCAAAACCAGGTAAAGACACAACAGAGAAAGAAAATACAGGCCAATATCACTGATGAACATAGATGTTAAAATCCTCAACAAAATATTGGCAAACTGGATCCAGCAATACACTGAAAGAATCATACATCCTGATCAAATGGAATTCACCCCAGGGATGCAAGGATGGTATAATATTCCCAGATCAAGAAATGTAATACATCACATAAACAAAATGAAACACAAAAATCACATGATCATATCAATAGATGCTGAAAAAGCATTTGATAAAGTACAGCACCCATTTATAATTAAAAAAAAAACACTCAGCAAAGACAGAGTAGAAGAAGCATACCTCAACATAATAAAGATCATATATGAGAAACCTATAGCCAACATTATACTCAATGGGCAAAAACCAAAAGCTTTCCCCCTAACATCAGGAATAAGACAAGGGTGTCCACTCTTACCATTTCTATTCAACATAGTATTGAAAGTTCTAGCCATAGCAATAAGACAAGAGAAAGAAATAAAATAGCATGTCATTGTTTGTAGATGACATAATAGCATACTTAGAAAACGCCATAGGCTTCACTAAAAATCTCCTCAACCTAATAAATGAATTTGGCAAAACAGTGGGATACAAAGTCAATATTCAGAAATCAAACGCATTTTTCTATACCAACAACAAAATATCAGAAACAGAAACTTGGGGTAGGGGGAATCCCATTTACTATAATAACAAAAAAATTAAGTACCTAGGAATAAACTTAACCAAGGAAGTGAAAGACCTATACTCAGAAAACTACAGAACACTGAAGAAAGAAATTAAGGAAGACACAAATAAATAAAAGCATATACTGTGATCCTGGATTGGAGGAATTAATATCATTAAAATGTCCTTAAGACCCAAAGCAAAGTATAGATTCAATGCAATCCCTATCAAAATACCAATGACAAATTTCACAGATATAGAAAAAATACTTCAAAAATTTGGCCCTGGCTGGTGTAGCTCAGTGGATTGAGCATGGGCTGCGAATCAAAGCATCACAGGTTTGATTCCCAGTCAGGGCACATGCCTGGGTTGCAGGCCATGGCCCCCAGCAACCGCACATTGATGTTTCTCTCTCTCTCTCTCTCTCTCTCTCTCTCTCTCTCTCTCTCTCTCTCTCTCTTTCTTCCTCCCTTCCCTCTCTAAAAATAAATAAATAAAATCTTTTAAAAATTATATGGAACTATATATGACACCAAATAGCCCCAGAAATTTTGAGAAAGAAGAAGAAACTAGGAGGGGTCACAATACCTGATATCAAGTTATATTACAAGGTCACTGTAATCAAAACAGTCTGGTATTCGCATAAGAACAGACATGGACCAATGGAACAGAATAGAGAGCCCAGAAATAAACCCACATCTCTATGATCAATTGATACTTGACAAAAGAGGCAGGACCATAAAATGGAGTAAAAATGGCCTCTTTAATAAATGGTGCTGGGAGAACTGGACAGGTACAGGCAAAAAATTGAAACTAGACCACCAACTTACATCATCCACCAAAATAAACTCAAGATGGATAAAAGACTTAAATATAAGTCATTATACCATAAAAGTCCTAGAAAAAAACATCGGTAGTAAAACATCAGGTATCCCACACAGCAATATCTTCACTGATATATCTCCCAGGGCAAGGGATATAAAGTACAGAATAAACAAATGGGACTACATCAAATTACAAAGCTTCTGCACAACTAAAGAAAACATCAGCAAAATGAAAATAGAACAAACTGTATGGGAAAACATACTTGCCAATGATAACTTGGACAAGGGTTTGATCTCCAAAATATATAAAGAACTCATGTGGCTCTATATCAGGAAGACACACAATCCAATGTCTGTTCAGGTCCTTTGCCCAGTTAAAAAATGGGCAAACAACCTGAACAGACACTTCTCAAAGGAAGGCATACAGAGGGCATATAAAAATATGAAAGAATGCTGAACATCACTAGCTACAAGAGAGGTGCAAATTAAAATCACAATAAGATACCACTTCATACAGGTCAGAATAGTCATCATTAACAAACCAACAAATAACAAGTGCTGGCAAGGATGTAGAGAAAAGAGAACACTAGTACACTATTGATGGGAATGCAGGCGGGTGCAGAAACTGTGGAAAACAGTATGGAATTTCCTCAAAAAACTAAAGATGGAACTGCCTACTGGCCCAGTGTTCCCACTGCTGGGATCATACCCTAAGAACCCTGAAACACCAATTCAAAAGAACATATGCACCCCAATGTTCATAGCAGAGTTATGTACAATAGTCAAGTACCGAAAAGAGCCTGAGTGCCCATCAGTAAGTAAGTGAATCAAAAAACTATGGTACATTTACACAATGGAATACTATGCAGATGAAAGAAAGAAGGAACTCCTACCCTTTGCAACAGCGTGGATGGAACTGGAGAGCATTATGCTAAGTGAAGTAAGCCAGGTGGTGAAAGACAAATACCATATTATCTCACCTATAAGTGGAACCTAATCAACAAAACAAACAAGCGAGCAAAATAGAACCAGAGACACAGAAATAAGGACAAACTGACAATGACCAGAGGGAAGGGAAGAGAGGGGTAACAGAGGAAAGAAGGGGAAGGGTCTGGTTAAAGAACATGTATGAAGGACCTATGGTAATGGACCACAAGTAGGGATTGACTGAGGGAGTGGGGAAGTGGGTGGGGCAGGGGAGAGTAATGTGGGAAAAATTGGGACAACTGTAACTGAACAACAATAAAAATAATAAAACAAAATAAAATCAAATAAATCTTCCCACAAAGAAAACTCTGTGACTAGATAGCTCAATTAGTCAGTTCTATCAAATACTGAAGGAAAAAATAATACAAATTTTACAGAAATTCTTTTAGAAATTTGAAGAGAAGGTAGTACTTCCCAACTCATTCTATCATAATAACATTACTCTGAATTCCACATCAGACATATTATAAAAAAAGATAACTACAGACCAGTATCCCTATGAACACAGATGCAATTTATTTTAACTTTTAGCAAATCAAATCCAATAATATATATATTTAAAAAGACAATGCATCATAACCAAGTGGGATTTATCCTGAGAATATTGGTCTGCTTTAACATTAAAAATCAAAGCTATTCACCATATTAACTAAAACACACACACTCACAATAGGTGCTAAAAAGCATTTGGCAAAATCCAAACCCACTCCTGATTTTTAAAAAGTTATCAGGAAAGTAGCACTAAAAGGAAACTTCTTCAGTATGACAGTGGCAGCCTCAAAAATGTACAGGTAACACCATACATGGTGGTAAACTACCGAGTACATTTCCTCTAAAATCTGGGAAAAAGAAATAATGTCAAACAATGTCTACTTTTAGTGCAGCTACTCATCTTTTTAGGAGTTTTAAATTAGTGTAATAAGACAAGAAAAAAAGGAAAATCAGTCAGATCAAAAAGGAAGAGTAAAACTATCACTATTCACAAATGACATTATTATCTATGTAGAAAATCTTATGAAATCTACTCACAAAATCTAGAATTAAAAATTAATGTTAACAAAGTTATGAAATCACAGATAACACTAAAAAGTGAAATTTATTTTCATATACTAGTAATGAATAATGAGAATTAAAACTGAAAGAAGCAATACCATTTACAAGTATCAAAAGTATAAAATATGTAAGTATAAACATAGCAAAAGATATGCAAGACCTATATGTAAAAAAATACACAGAACTTTACAGAGAGGAACTAAAGAAAACCTAAATAAATGGAAAGATGAACTGTGTTAAAACTCAGTACCATTAAGATATGAATTCTTCCTGAATTAATTTAGAGATTAAATGCAGTTCCAAAAAAATGTTTCGGTAGGCTTTCTCATAGAAATTGACAAGCTGATTCTAAAATTCACATGAAAGTTCAAAAGATATAAAATATCCAAAACTGCTTTGTAAAAAAAAGAACAAATGTGAAGGACTGGTATTATCTAACACCAAGACTTATAATAAAACTGCAGAATCAAGGTAATGTGGCATTGGCATACGAATAACTACATTAGGGAAACAGAATCGTTATTTAAAAAATAATCCCACACATATGTGGGGAATCAATTTTTAACAAAGTTGCAAAGGGGAGAAAGGACAGTTTTTCAACAAATGGTTTTGGAATAATTGGATATCCACAGTCCCCCTTCCTCTCAAAAGAACTTTGATTTCTATTTTGACCACATTTTTAGGAGTTTACAAGAGGATTTCAAACGGAAACAATGAAACTTTGGGAGGTAATGCTATTGGTGTTAATTTGGCTTGGGGGAAGATACGTGTATCTCAAAATTTAGTGAACTGCATGCTTAAAATATGCAGTTTGTTTCATGTCAATATACTTCAATAAAGCTGCTTTTAAACTTAATACATTTATCTGTGCTTACTGCTTATCAATACTTAAAGTTTTTAATACATACACTCATATACAAGTACATGTTAGATACATTTGACAGATACTTGTATTCATAAAACAGAGCAGCTATTATCACCATTTGCTGGTTCTCATCACAAATTTACACTAGCACTTAGCAAAGGATGAAATATTTCCACATGTGGAAATACTGTTCCAAGTAAAAAGACACTGTTCAGTGGAAATCAAAAAAAGATTTTGTGTGCCTGAGCCTACTTTCCACACTGCTTGGCTTCTCCCCTTAGCTGGAGAGAGTAACAGAGCTGACTGACCACCAGAGAATTCCTATCATCACCACAGATGCCCAAACAGTTGTTCTTATTGAGGATCAGCCAGGACCTTGACCCAAGTTTCAGAAGTGTAAGCTCCCATAATTTGATCTGTGCTGCAAGAACAAATGAAACAGTAGAATAAATCAAACTTTCAACTGTAAGGGATTTTTCATAGCATCTAATCAAACTGTTTATAATCTAAGTGAAGAAACCAAAGGGCAAGAGAGACTAAATGACTTATCCAAGTCAGGTACTGGCAGAGCCAAATCTAGAATTTCAGGTTTCTTGTGACCCAAGCTGTTGCCTGTTTTTTTACTATCCTGGCACCATCCTTTGAGCATTTTCCCCCAAATGCCCATGAATCACATACTCATATAAAAACATCTTCTTACATTTTGCTTTATTTAAGTACATTTTCATTTAACTATAGTGAAAAATATACTTGCAATCTCTCCTTTTGTCTAACCCATGTGCAGATTCCAGATTTGACCTTTTGGAAAATTAGCTATTTAATTTATACACACTCAGGGCATTGTACCTGATTTTGTTCCTTTCTCTTTGTAACTCATTTTTCATTATCTATGGTGAAGACAATAATCTGTTCATCTGGAGTAATTGTTTTGAAACCCTCTTTAAAACAAAAGTAGTAGGTTAAGAGTAGTTTCCGCAATAATACACTTTTACATACAAGAAAAATATGTAAAATCCAGGGAACTCTTAAACACATTACTATAGTCCAGGTAGATTTAAATCAATTTAATTTCATACTTAACTTTTTTTCTGATGTTAAAAGAGTCTTTAATGTTCACTGAAGACACTAGAAAACAGAGAAAAGCTTTAGAAAGATAAATCATCCACAAATTCAATAACCAGGTGTAACCACTATTGATATTTGGCATTTTTAAATTCCGCAAATGGACAGATGCACATATAACTAAAAATATTCAATTAGCTAAAGAGCCAAATACATAGCTGTGAAGATAGGATCATATCATACATAAATTTTGAATCTTTTTTCAATTAACGTATTATAATCCCTTTTCCATCACACAAAATTATTTGGAATATCATTTACATATTGCTAAATTATTATTTAATTCTTCCCCCATTGCTGGACATATATATAATTTTTAAGCTTTCTATTATAAACAATTTGAGGACAATTATATGCATGTCAATCTTTGATAGCATTTCTGATTTTTTTCATAGAATACATTCCTGGAAAGATATCATTAAGTTTAAAAGTTATAACTTTACAAATAATAGATGATCATATAAGCTAATTCAAATTCAGAGTTTTTCTTTTAAAAACTTGTGTGCCAACTGCATTTGAAAAGTAAGAATGGAATGCATATAAAATGTCTTTTTCCATGCATAAGCAGCTACCTAGAATAGCAGCCATGTAATTTTAAACATTTTACTTTATTTCCCTTTATAGTAATAGTGGAATAATATTTGCACACAAATTCCCAGTATCTGGACATTATGGTAGATTTGAAACTGAAAAAGTGTCATTGCCTAAAAGACTAGTTCCTTGAAGATCTATTTAAGATAAATTTTTAATAAAGGCATAAGCACATGGTGTCACCATGGTGATAAAAGGAAGTTGGGAATACCGACTGATGGAATATAGGCTGAATAAAAAAATAGGTTGGTAATGGAGTAGAAGGGGTTCAATGGGAAAAAAGATCAGAAGCAAAAGCAAATGGTTTCTCTAATGAAGGAAGAATTAAAAATCACGGGGGTATTAGTTTCCAATTAAATTGTGTGAATGCCACATTTAGTTTTCTTTCCCAGTTTGGGTCTCCTCATCAAACCCTTGGGCTAGCTAATCAGGCCACAGTACATAACTTCTAGCAATCAGTGGGCAAATCTCAAAAACAACAGAGACAAAACCATCCTTTCCAAGAATGCTTCTTGCTTCTTACAATGCTTCTTACCATGTGGCTTTGTTGTTGCTGACGCTAATTCTGTCAAGGCAAAAGAAGCGTGATTCTTCACCTCAAGCTGTTGGCTGCCCTCAGACATTCTCAAGGTATAATGAGACTACTGCCTAAGAAATGGAACAAAGAAGGCTTTAAGGAAAAATAGTGATTCTTCCCTCCTGCTCATTCCTGGGGCTGGGAATCTGCATGGATATTGTTTAGGTATAATTAGCTTGGAGAAAATGTTCATTATTGTGTTTTCTGTCTCTAGAAGGAAAGGCTGAATAGCAGGATGGAAAGAACATGGGCCTGAGTGCTGGGTTTCTCACTTTGTAGAAATACGTGATCAGAACCAAGGTACTTAATTTCTCCAAGTCTTTGTCAAATGAGGTTGATACTTCACAAAGTTGTTGTAAGGATTAAAGTACCTAATGGGACACTTAGTACATAATAAATACCTGATAAAGTATATTATTTTTATTAGTAGTGTTATTTATGGACTACTTAGGAAGATACAGCTATATTTCTAAAGTATCATTAATTTATATCTCTATGGTACAAAGTAGGCCAAACTCTAAAATGTTATAATAATTATAAGGGGAAAAACAATTTTAGATTAGTCAACGCTTTTTATTTTCCTCAAATATTTTAATTAACCTTGCTTTAACCACATTGGCCAATATATACACCAAATTGCAGACTAAAAATTCTGCTACAAGTGCATTTGGAATCTTGAAATTGCACAATTTTAGCCAGATTTCTATTCAAAATGATGGACTAAACCAGAACTTCTCACACATGAATGTTCATATAAAGTCACATTGGGATCTTTTTAAAACCCATTCAGTGGGTCTTGAGATTCTGCATTTCTAACAAGCTTACAGGTGATGCTAACATGCTGGCCTATACCACACTTCGAGGCAAGAGACTAAACCAGTAGTTCTTAAGCAGGGGCAATTTTGCACCCCAGGGGATATTCATCGATGTCTGCAGACATTTTTGGTTATCACAACTGCGTGGAGGTGCTGCTGGTATCTGGTGGATCGAGGTCAGGAACACTGCTAAACATCCTACAGTGTACAGAACAGCTCCAACCACAAAGAATTATTGGGTCCAAAATGTCAATCATGCTCAAAATATCAACAGTGTGCCAAGGTTGAAAAACCCTGGACTAAACAAATCTAAGAATCTCCTGCATATAATGTAAGCACATAGTAATGAGGAATAAAATGTATGTGTTTGTTTTATTCATACCTAAATTCAGGAGTCAAAAACGGGGGGACCAGAAACATTCATAAATGTACATTCATACCTAAATAAGGAATCTCAGTGGGAACCAGAGCCCACGGTGAATCATCCCAACATGACATACTCCTCAGGGTCGGGGTTATAGTTCTGTTCTGGCATGTGGATTGACAGTGTTGAGGTCAGACATTCTGTGTATAACGGTGAAGGGGAGTGAGATCCAAAAGGTTGTGTGCCCTGGATACACACAGATTACTACCTGGAGATCACAGGACCATAGTTCCTTCTGATTATTGGTGTGGTGCCTATGTTCCCAATACATACAGAGACAAAGATTAAACCCAACCACATGAAAAAAGCTCTATAATCTAGGCAACAGTACATTGTTTTGAATAGCCCATTTCTAAACTGAGCACTCTTCTCTAGTAGCATTTGACAAATTATTATCTGGTAAACTAAGTTTTGATTGATAACATGATTATCAATAGGTACTTTTTCTAAATTCTCTTCTAGGTTCATCAAAGAACATATTTTTTAAGTTGCAATGAGGACCCCACAAAAATATTTTTATTAGCAAAATCATAATCAACACCAGTTGTATTAAAATTATACTGACAATTGTTCATGGAACAAAATAATTTATCTTAGCACCAGAGAAAGATGAAAGAGAGAGGCTGGAGTTTAAATAAGAAACACATCAAAATTACAAGAAGGTTTACCATTTCTAAATGGCATGTCCAAGTTTTCTCGGAAAGAAAAATTAGCTAGCCTTCTAAATGTAAAACTAATATCAATGGAAACCTGAATGCCACTTTACAATGGGAAAGATTTATCTGCTATCACGGGACTATCAGAGAATCTAAACACGGCAGCCTAAAAACTGGGCAACAAGTTCCCAGTCTCAGTTTCCCCATCAGAAATATAATGCACATTCCTTGTGTTTGGTGTTTGGTAGGATTGTTGTCATAGGTAGCTAGCTGTTTTTTATAAAGAAAAGGAGCAAATGAAATCAGACATTAAGCCTAATAAATGAGGGAACTGAACTGGACTTGAACTCTGAAAACTGGGAAATTGCAGCATTCATAGTTTCCTTAGGGGACAACAGTAACCTCCACCAGAGGGATGTAATCCCTGAACAATCCCCAAACTGGCAGGAAGAATTAGCTTTCTGTTCTCCCTGGGACAACAGGCCCAGTAGTGAGATTATTGGGGGAGGAATAAAACAGTGGGGGAAGTTCCTTTGCTAGGTGCATGCTCAGTAGAAACCAGATGACACGGCAAAAACTTTGAGGCTATGTGGTAGGAGCCAAAATGACGATATAAAAGGGCAAAATCTAGCCTGGAAAAATCTGGGAAAATGATCAGATTGGATAAGGGACATGAAAACCCAGAAGATCCAGAAAAGGAATTGATTAAGAACAGGCCCAGCACAAGCCCACAAAGAGCCAGGGAAGAGATGGGTTAATTTGAAAGAAAGCCTGTGCTTTCCCAATTCCTAGGTAATTAATATAATAAAATCTTAGCCATGGCCTGGGGGCTCAGTTGATTGGAGCATCTTCCGGAATACCAAAACGTTACCTATTCACTTCCTTGTCAGGACACATAAAAAATTAATAAAATATCTTTGACTGAAGATTTTAAAAATGCTTAACAAATTTTTGTTTATTCAGTCACCCATTCATTTTGCTCTGTAGTAGTCGTGTGACTCCAAGCACAGGCCTGGGGGCCTGGGTGCGGCTGGGAACAGAGACTAAGCCACCACCAGACAAGGGCAGAGACCATGCTGGACACCAGACTTCAGTGTGTTGGCATTACAGTTCTGGATACAGACCCTCCCGGTGCCCATCAGACAAACCCAGAACTTCTTTGGCAGCAAGAGAGAGTAAGCCACCTGGTCATGGAAGAGACACCTGGCACCTGGGGAAAGTCCTCTATTTTTAATCCATTAAATTTTGTCACTACACCTCATTCTCCTATATGTGGGTCCCTCGTGATTTTCTCATGACTCCATGGAAGAACCCTATTTCCACTGGCAGCAGGATCAGAGGGATAAAAGGGAACTGGGTCACATGCATCACAGTAGGTAGTAGACACTATCAACTTTCCTCTTTTGGAGGAAGCTATATCTTTAACTTTTTACTGGAGATCAAAATATTTTTAAAATAGTCTCAAACAAAAAGGAGAATATCAATGAAATTCAGAAATCAGAACACTAATGTCTTATGTGTGCATATTTGTATTTAATCCAAAGTTTAAACATTCTATCTATATAAATTAACTTGAGTAAGGTCTAAAAAATATTAAAATGTTATCTACTTCATATGCTCTGAACTTTCTCCAATTTCCAAGCCAGTTAATCAGTATTATTAAGTACATATTATGTTGTATAATGGCACCAGATATGTAACCAAAGGTTATAATAGGAAAAGACCTGAATTCTTTTATTTTTTATTGTATTTTATTGATTATGCTATTACAGTTGTCCTGATTTTTCCCACTTTGCCCCCCTCCACCCAGCAGGCCCACTCCCTCAGGCAACCCTCCCACCATAGTTCATGTCCATGGGTCTCATATAAGTTCTTCGGCTACTCCATTTTCAATACTGTACTTTATATCCCCATGGCTATTCTATAACTACTATTTGTACTGCTTAATTCCCTTACCTCTTCATCCATTCTCCCCAACACCTCTCCCATCTGCAAATATCAAAACACTTTCCATATTCATGATTCTGTCTCTGTTTTTCTTGTCTGCTTAGTTTTTTCAGATTCAGTTGTTGATAGATTTGTATTTTTTGCCATTGTATTGTTCATAGTTTTGATCTTCTTTTTCTTAAGTAAGTTCCTTTTACATTTCATATAATAATATTCAGGTGATGATGAACTCCTTTAGTTTTTGCTTGTCTGAGAAGCTCTTTGCTCTTCGATTCTAGATGATATCTTTGCTGAGTAAAGCAACCTTGACTGTAGGTCCCTGCTTTTCATGACTTTGAATATTTCTTGCCAACCTCTTCTACCTTGCAATGTTTCTTTTGAGAAATAGGTTGACAGTCTTATGGGAACTCCCCTGTAGGTAGCTAACTTCTTTTCTTGTGCTGCTTTAAGATTCTCTCTGTATCTTTAACCTTGGCATTTTAATTATGATGTGTCTTGGAGTGGGCTTTTTTGCATCCATCTTGTCTGGGACTCTTTGTGTGTCCTGGATGTCCATGTTTATTTCCTTCACCAAATTAGAGAAATTTCTTTCATTATTTTTTTAAATAGATTTCCAATTTCTTACTCTTTCTCTTGTTCTTCCGGCACTCATATGAGTGAATGTTGGCCCTCTTAAAGTTGTCCCAGAGGCTGCTTACACTATCCTCATTTTTCGGGGGGATTCTTTTTTCTTCTTGTTGTTCTAATTGGTTGTTTTTTGCTTCCTTATGTCCCAAATCATTGATTTGATTCTCAGTTTCATCCACTGTTGTTTCCCTATAAATGTTCTTTATTTCAATTAGTGTATCCTTCATTTCTGACTAGATCTTTTTTATGGTGTTGAGATCCTCACTAATTTTCTATCCTCATAACCAATATTTTGAACTCTACATCTGATAGATTTTTTAATCTCCATTTCACTTAGCTCTTTTTCTGGAGTTTTGATCTGTTCTTTCATTTGGGCCATGTTTCTTTGTCTCCTTATTTTGACAGCCTCCCTGTGTTTGTTTCTATGTACTAGGTAGAGTTGTTGTGACTCTGTGTCTTTGTAGTGTGGCCTAATGTAGTAGGTGTCCTGTAGGGTCCACTGGCACAGCCTCCCCTATCACCCAAGCTGGGTACTCAATGTGCACCTTTTGTGTGGCCTAAGAACACCCTCCTATTGTAGGTTAGCCTTTGTTGCTGTTGGCAGGTCAATGGGAGGAATTTACCCAGGCCAGTCAGCTTTAAACACTGGCTATGATCACACCATCAACCCCCACCCTCCATGGAGAATCAGCTATGCAGGGTGGTGGTGCTCTGACATGGTCTGTAGCTATCCACTGGATGCACTGGCCCTGGTGTTTTTCTGGTGGCACAGGCCATGCTCAGCCCCTCCCTGTGTTTTACCTGGGATCATCCTGCCTGAGCAATAAGGCAATCTGAGGCAGCTGCTACTTGTGCTGGGCTTGGAGATTCCCAGACCAAGCCAATCTGTGAATCCTGCTGACTGCTGCTAGTTCCTGGCCTGGGACTCAGTGAGGCCAGCTGTTGCTTATTTGAGAGGATTTAGGAAGTTGTGAAGCATGAGCCAAGACCAGCCATTCACATGGAAAAGCAGCTTAGGTGGGCCTGTATGTTGGGTGTGATGGAGTCTCTGGGATCTCTAAGTCAGGTAAAAACAGTGTTAGCCAGGTTTATGGAGTCTCAGATATGGCACTAGCTTGCTGGTTCTGTGAGGGGAGGGTTTAGAAAAGGTACAATGACCTCTGTTCACCTTGATGCCAGACGTTTCAGTTTCTCCCTATATACCACTGGTGGCTTTCAAGCTGCTACCTCAGTGCATGAGCTCAAAGGGAGTGAGTCTGAGTAAGTGAGTCCATGTGTGGTTTCTTTAAGAGGAACTGCTTGGGTCTCCAGCAGTTTCTTCCACCATCACAATCCATGCTGCTTTTTGCAGCAAGAAGTTGTGAGGACTTATCTTCCTGGCACTGGAATGTTGAGCTGCAGGGCCTGGTGTGGGCCTGGGATTCCTCGCTCCTGAGATGTCCCTCCCAAATTTTTATCTACCAATGTGGGTTTGGGACCAGCCCATTCTGCATCTGTACACCTGCTACCAGTCTGGATGGATGTGCCTTCTTTAATTCTGTAGTTGTCAGACTTCCATTCAACTCAATTTCTGATGTTTCTCAGTGATGGTTGTTCTATATTTTAGTTGTAATTTTGTTGTGGTTGTGTGAAGAGGTGAGCCACATCTTCCTGCACCACCATCTTGACTGGAAGTCCTGATTTCTTTTTAAATGACACAGGATAAAAGTCCTGGGAGTGAATCATTGTTACAGAACAAACAAGGGGGGCCTGGGACGATATACTATTATTGAAAAAAAGCCCCCTGGTCCATCACGTCCGCCGCCAGAGGAAAGATGTCTCTCAATGCCAGAGATTTGTGAAAAGGAAAGGAAATGTTTCTTTAATGCTATACAAACTTCAAGTAGTGACCTAATGTCTTTATCAAAAAATCCTAAAGTCCCTTTTAAAACCCCCACAGACACAGTCCTTCCTTCCTTCCCCCTTTGCCCAGTCCAGAGTATCATATCTCAGGAAAGGAAATAGAAGTCCATGGCTCAGGCAGTCCTCTGGTTATTCCCAGTTAGTACTCCATCTTGACTGGGAGACCTCCCTGGGTTCCCGGCACCCTCAGCTGAGTCGCCAGGATCTCTGCTAAAACCAGGTGGTGGCTCCCCCTTCTATAGCTGTGGGGGTCCCCACTCTGGCTCAGGCACGTGGTCCTCTTTCCCAAAGCCACAGGAGTCCCCACTCTGCCAAAGCCATGTGGTTCTCCCCCTCAGGGCTGGGAGAGTTCCCACTCTGTCCAGGCCGAGTGGTTCTCCCTCTCTCAGGGCTGCAGGAGTCTCCACTCTGTCAAAGCCGCGTGGTTCTCTCCCAATGGCTGCTGTGTCTGGGTTTAAATCCCCGCGCCAGTCTTCCTCTGCAGCCCCATTTCCGACTCCTCCTACACTCGGGCACACTTGCCCTCAATCTGCTGTCTTCTCCAGCTTTTCTGGTTGCCATCGTGGGTGTGGGCAGGTGTGACCCCATGTCCTGGAGCCAATCTTCTCCGAGCTCCCACGCAGGCACTGTAACTCGGGGGACCTGCCCCCCAGTCACATCTTGGCGGGGGAGGTCCCTTTCCATCCCCCTGGCCTTGAGCATGGCCATAGCTATTTAGCATCTCTAAGTGACCAGCCAAAGGCTATAGGTATGTTAAATGACCATGCCATGGATTAGCTGCAAAGCTGCCCTGCATGTTCTTACTCTGGGTCCCCCTTCCCCCAACTCACACCTGTGAGGGAAGGGGTGAAGATACCTTAAAATCTCCTGCACACCTTGAGTTCTGGACCCCATTTCAAATGCCCATTTGGGGTCTCCCCTCTTGGTTGCACCCTGTAACATCATCAATGATGATTTTATTTTTTAATCTACTAAGAGAAAGAGAGTGAAAAGACCCCAGGGAGGTTGTGTCATACCAATGTTGCCTTGTGTTTTGTAATGGGAATACAGAAATAGCTTTATTTTAAAATGTTTTATGAGCTTACCCTATTGGTCAATAATTGTGAGCAGCCTGAAATTTAGCCAAACCTCACAACAGAGGAAATAAAGAATAGAAATCTCTACAGTATTAAAAGTAAATGTGCCTCTCTTGCTACACATAACATTGTTTTATCTAAAGAATTTCTTAACTTCAAATCCAGACACAGAGTTTTTGGATTGTCAGGAACCTCCCTATAGAGGCACAAACATTTCTGTAAAGTGGGAGATTCTCCCAATCCCCTATTAAATCTGTCTTTATATCTACTCATCTATACCTAGATCTCCTAAAATGCAACCAAGAGACTTCAGAATTAGGCTAAGGCTATCTACAATTCCTAAATGAATGCCTTAAGTGGTCTTTGTAGAAGAATGTGGGCCTTTTAAAAAGGAAGAATTATAGTGAGACGGCCTCACAATATTGACAAGCTGGGAGCAAAAGCAGGGTTTGAGCTATGTGTCAACACCAGCCATTGTTCCTATTAGGGTACAATTTTCGTGATATTTTTCAAGAATGTAAAATAAGGTTAGTTGGAACATGCATTCTAATCCCTTTCAGTGCTTATCACTCTCCAAACATTCAATAGCCACCCTTAAGACCATTACCTCTGGGACAACATTTGAGTGGGCCCCTGCAATCTAACAAGAGACGGGAGAGAAAGACTGTGGTTTAAAAGCCTGGTTAAAGATTAACACAAACAGTAATAAGAAGGTTCTTAGGAAAGAATCAGGACAGCTGCAGCTGCATCCCAGCTACCTGCTGAGGGTTGCTAAGCAACTTGGGCTTCCACTGCCCCAAGGGTGTTTTACTTTACAATTAGGATTTTTGAAGGGGAAGAGGGGGAAGGGGGGTTGATTCCTGGTGAAACTGACGGAGAACCATAGATATCGTTACATGTTGTTGTGTTGTGTTTTTTAAATAGTAAAATGATGTCACCCAGTCCTTTCAAAGGTAGAACATTCACTACAAAGCAGATTTTTTTGTATGTAACTGACAAAAATCTAGCGATAACATGGAGTTTTAAAAGTGACATTTTGACTCTAAGGGAGGAATTATTTGCAATTTGTTTTGAACAGAAGCTTAGTTCATGTCAGATGTGAACCTCCAGACAATCATTAGTTTAAACTGCCTGCTATGTGTTTAAAAATTTCAGTCAATTTAGAGCTGATCTGAATTGCAAATGTGATGGTAATAAGCCATTAGGGAACTGCATATCTTTTTTTTTTTTTTGCATTTACAACCCTTTGCTTTAAGGAGCTCCAACTACATTGAAATATGAAAATATCATTTTAATCATGTTCATTGTAGACAAACACAGAAGTGCTGGAGACTCAGAAGTAGGAAAGTGGCATTCAGAGGCTAAGAATGAGAAACTGTGACAAGAATAAAAAAAATATGTGTAACCTGTACTTTAGATTATATACAGTAGTAAGATTTTCCAAAAACAAATATCCTGTTTTGTTTGTAATGCAACACGAATATCCAAGCCCCACATCTGGATAAAATTTATTTTCTTTGGATTTTGGAATTGGAACAAGTTAGTCCAAACCCTTTTATGAGGTCACTTGGGAAATCAAGAGAACTGCTTTTATGGTCAGATTTCAGCTTGCAATACAAATAACAAGTTTTTAAGTGTGCTTATCAATAAAAAAAGCTCTTCTTCAAGCAGCCTAGTTCAGTTTTCTAAAATACTGTGTGTTTCAGTAATCTCAGAACTGTCAGCGTCAAAGGGTATTTTATTCTCTCAGAGGTGTTTCAGCTCAGAAGCTTAGGTAACCGCACACAAATAGATGATGCAAAATTTCAGTCAGTCCTTAATTTTATCCATTAGTACCCACAAGTTTAATGGAACAGAGGAAGGAATTGAAAAAAGGAGTGAGTTTCCGAAATTTCCAGTGGATAAGACACACTGTCTTGATTTCTGGATCCTTATTTCTTAAACTATTTGGTTTCAAAGCTAAGCAAACCTTTGCAAAGGAAAGGCTGATGATTGATCAACTGGCCGTATCAAATCATGTAGCATATTTCTGTTAGCCTCTGTACGATACCTATCTCCTCCACTTTTAAATTCACTAAAACTTGGCTCTTGGCTTTTTTTCCATTGTGTTAATAGGACCCCAAAATCTTTATTTCAGCCACTTGCCCATATCTTTGGGAATATGGAAACTTATGAGTAATGCATTCATGACATATTTTCTCTCAACAAATTAAATATTTGCTAAGAGATAGATAAAGTGTAACATCATTGGTAAATATAGTACAAAATGATAGAATTTGAGTCCCAGCAGGAAAATCTTAGTTAGAATTTAACTCCAGGGGGCCATAGTCACCCAGAAGGTCAGGGCTTTGGCCAAAATCAATGTTTGTTTATATCCTTGAGAATGAAAGATAAGGACATAAACTCTGTGGTGTCGGTTATACTGAGGCAAAGGGAACCTCCCAAGTGTCAGTATGTAGGCCATGTCTACACTCCAAAAAAGTAAAATAATAATTTTTAAAAAGATAAATTTCTAAAATATAAGAACCCTTCTTTTTCACACTTCATTGCTTCACTTGATTTTAATTTATGCCTCTCCAAGCCATCATTATAATAGGGAGAGGCTCCAGCTATGTCTAAGCCAGAAATGTGAAATAGAAATGGAGCCAGTCAAGCATATGAGCAAGGAAGGTGAACCCCAGTAAGAGAAAAGGCTTTTCCTATGCTTCCATATATCTTGTCCTTTCTTTATTCAGCCATTTACTTGCTCAATAAATACTTACTGTGCCTCCTCTCTGTGATTAGAATTGTGCTAGAAACTGAAGGAAAACAAGGAAAAATTGGGAGATGGATCCTGTACCCTGAAATCACTAAGAGAAACAAAGCTTTATATAAATAAACATGATAATAAGATGGAGGTGAAAAGTGACAAAAGAAACATAAATGAGGTGCTAGGTGGGACAATTTATTGTCAAAGTTAAAAACTGTGGCTGTGGAATAAAAAAGATTCAAGCCTCAATTGTTCTCTGGATTTGAGAGATATTGAGCAACTTGTATAACCTCCCTATGTCTTAGCGTCCCCATCTAAAAATAAGAATTGCTCAACAAACTTTCTATGCTTCCCTAGTCAGCTTTCTGTCTTCTCCACAAAGCTGTTCTAAATCTTCTCAACTCTCTTGAAACTCTAACTTACCAATTTTCCCCTCCCTCGCTGTAGATGACCTCAATTCCCATCCTGCTGAGATAATGAAATCCATCCGTTGGAAACCCACTCAAGTTCCTGCCACCAGCCTACACACTTAACAGTATCCAAAACCATCACACTGCCTGTTTTCCCCCATAGAATCAAAGTCCCATATATTCTGAGAGACCAATTCATCTGTCTTTGCTTTAGATCCCATCAACTTTACTGCCTTTCTCACAGAGATTTTACTGGTTACTTTCATGTTCCTGTCCTGCAACTTCAAATGCTCTTCTTTGTTGCTAATGCTCTTCTTGGTTGTTAATGCTCTTCTTGGTTGTTAATGCTCATCAGGGTTTAAGAGTATGCAGATCTCAAACTCTCTCTTAGGGACAGAAGTGCTGTCAGACACCATTATTCCTTTGCTGAGCACTCCCTTGACCTGGCTGGCAGGTGCAAGTGGGCCCCAAATCTGAATTCTCCATTAGTTTGGCTAACATTGTTCACCTACACATGCTGATTCCCTGAGACCCTGCCTCAACTAATTCAAGTGCCTGCCCAGAACCTCTTCCAGCAGCTTTTCCACACAAATAACATGTCTCAGTTCAAGCTGTGGATTTTTCTAAAATTTCTCAAAGGTTGAAAAACCCCAAACCAACAGTAGCTGAACTTGGCATGTGCTGTACCCCTTTCTAAGCAGCCCCAAGCCTGGTACTAATGGCAGTCAGCCTCAGTTCACAGCTAAAATTCTTCCAGGAGCTTCCAAGCCTATCATAGTTTGCAATCAACTGAAGATCACTCTGTAGCTTTTACCAAGTTGTCCCAGGTAGAGCACAGGCAGTGGCTGACATTGACCTGCTCCAGAACCCTCCCAAGAAGCCCCATATACAATACACCCACGGGCCTGCTTCAGACTACATCAGAGCACAACCCACCCTGCTCCACACACAACACATCCAATGAGCAGACTTGGCAAACATCAGAATCTCACCAAAGTGAATCATATTCTTTGTAGTGGGCTCCCATACACGAGCTTATCCACTATAATCATGGCTGTACCCATAACTAGTCAGCCTCATGGGTCAGTCCCACCCACTGATGTCTCAGCAGCAATCAAGGCTAAACTGTAACAGGAGGGCACACGTAACACACACAGGGACATATCTAGAGCAACAGAATTTGGTGACCGGGGAGATTGCACCACTGGGCACCCCAGGACACCTACTACATAAGGCCACTCTGCCATCACCAGGAGATATAGCAGTGATATCTAACACATGGAAATAAACACAGGGAGTCAGCCAACATGAGTAGACAAAGAAATGTCCTAAGTGAAAGAACAGAACAAGACTCCAAAAAAAGAACTAAATAAAATGGAGTCAAACAATCTACCAGATGCAGAGTTCAGAACACCGGATATAAGGATGCTCAGGGTGAATTTAACAAAGAGATAGGAAACATAAAAATGCAGATAGAAAACATAAAATAGACACATTCAAAAATGAAAAGTGCAATTAACTAAAATAAAGAATACATTAGAGGGAATCAACAGCAGATTAGATGAAGCAGAGGATCACGTCAGCAATCACCTGCTTCACAAAGAAGTAAAAACCATACAATCTGAAGGGAAATAAATAAATAAATAAGTTTAAGGAACCTCTGTAACTAATTTAAGTGTGCCAGCATTTTCACCACAGAGGTACCAAAAGGCAAAGAGAAAGCAAGGGATTTAAAACCTGTTCGAAGAAATAATGATGGACATTTTCCTTAATTTGGTAAAGGAAATAAACATACAAATACAGCAAATGCAGAGAGTCCCAAACAGGATGAATCCCAAAAGTCCCACATTAAGACATATCATAATTAAAATACCAAAGAGTGAAGACAAAAAGAGAATCATAAAAATAGCAAGAGAAAAGTGGTTATTTATGTACAGGGGAGTACCCATGAGACAGTCATCTGATTTCTCAACAGAAATTTTGCATACTAGAAGGGATTGGCACAAAATATCCAAGAGATGAAAAGCAAGAACCTACAAACAAGGTGAATGGGGCTTCCATCCAAGGTGGAGGTACAGGTAGATACACTTTATTTTATCACACAACCAAAAGAAGGATAGCTACCAATTTAAAAACAAAAAGCAACTAGAACTGCCAGAAAATGGAAGTTCAATCAACAAGGAGTTAAAGAAGAAACATTCATCCAGACTGATGTGCTGAGAGAAAGAAGTATGGCCCAAATGACAGAACAGATCAAAACTCCAGAAAAAGAACTAAGTGACAAGGAGATAGCCAACCTATTAGAAGCAGAGTTCAAAACACTGTAATCAGGATACTCACAGAAATTATTGAATATGGTCTCAAATAAAGGAAAAAGTGATGACTATACAAAGTGAAATAAAGAAAATCATACAGTGAACCAACAGTGAAGGGAAGGAAACTGGGACTCAAATCAAGGATTTGGAACAAAAGGAAGAAATAAACATTCAACTGGAACAGAATGAAGAAATAAGAATTTTAAAAAATGAGAAGAGGCTTAGGAACCTCTGGGACAACTTTAAACATTCCAACATCCAAATCATAGGAATGCCAGAAAGAGAAGAGGAAGAGCAAGAAATTGAAAACTTATTTGAACAAATAATGAAGGAAAACTTCCCCCATCTGGCAAAGGAAATAGACTTCCAGGAAGTCCAGGAAGCTCAGAGAGTCCCAAAGAGAAAGACACCAAAACACGCCATACTTAAATCACCCAAGATTAAAGATAAGGAGAGAATCTTAAAAGCAGCAAAAGAAAAGGAGAGAATTACCTACAAGGAGTTCCCATAAGACTGTCACATGATTTCTCAAAAGAAATCTTGCAGGCAAGATGGGGATGGAAAGAAATATTCCAAGTCATGAAAGGCAAGGACCTACATCCAAGATTACTCTATCCAGCTAAGCTATCACTTAGAATGGAAGGACAAATAAAGTGCTTCGCAGATAAGGTCAAATTAAAGGAGTTAATCATCACCAAGCCCTTATTGTATAAAATGTTAAAGGGTCTTATCTGAGAAAAAGAAGATCAAAACTATGAACAGTAAACTGACAATAAACTCACAACTATCTACAACTGAACCTAAAAAATAAAAACAAAAACAAACTAAGCAAACAACTAGAAAAGGAATAGAATCACAGAAATGGAAACCTGTGAAAACATAAAGGGTTATCAGTGGGGAGGGGAGCAAGGGAGAATGGGGGAAAAGATACAGGGAATAAGAACCATAATTGGTAGGCACAAAATACACAGGGGGAGGTTAAGAATAGTATAGGAAATGGAGAAACTAAAGAACTTAGATGTATAGTCCATGGTCATGAACTAAGGGGTTGGGGGAATGCTGGAGGGAGGGAGTGCAGGGAGGAAGGGATAAAAGGAAGAGAAAAATGAGACAACTATAATAGCATAATTAATAAAATATACTTTTTAAAAAAGAAGCTACAAACAAGATTACTCTACCCAGCAAGGCTATTATTTAGAATTGAAAGAGAGACAAAGAGATCCCCAGACAAGAAAAACTGAAGGAGGTCATCACTACTAAACCAGTATTCCAAGATATGTTAAAGGGACTGCTTTTAAGAATAAAAGATAAAAACATATGAATAAGAAAATACAGAACAGAAAAAAAATTACTCTGACAAAGGCAAACATAATAGCAGTGGATCAACCTAATGTAATGTTAGCACAAAAGTGAAAAGGCAAAAGTAGAAAGATCATGTGTAATTATAACAACAAATTAAGGAATGCACAATAACACACACATAAAATATAGAAAATAATGACAAAATCATAAACATGGAGGTAAAGTAAAACTGGTATGATTTTGGAATGTGTTTAAACTTAAGCAACCATTAACTTAAAATAGACTGTTATAAACATGGCCTGGTATATATAAAGCACAGGATAACCACAAACCAATGATCCATAAGAGATATACAAGAAATAAAGAGAACGGAATCCAAACACAACACTATAGAAAGTTATTTACATACTAGAGAATACTAAATAATTAAAGTACTAAAGAATACTAAATAAACCAAAAAGAGCTACAAAAACAGTCAGAAACAATTAATAAAATATCAATAACTACATACTTATCAATAATTATTTTAAATTCAAATGACAATGGGTAGCTGAAGAGATTTTAAAAAAAAAGACCCAAACATATGCTGCCTACAAGAGATCCACTTCACTTCAAAAGATAGCCCTGGCTGGTGTATCTCAGTGGATTAATCATGGACCTATGAACCAAAAGGTTGCTGGTTCAATTCCTAGTCATGGCACATGCCTGGGTTGCAGATCAAGTCCCCATTAGGGGGTATATGAGAGGCAACCACACACTGATGTTTCTCTCCCTTTCTTTCTCCTTCCATTCCCCTCTCTATAAAAGTCTTTCAAAAACTATTTTTAAAAAGACACACACAGATGAAAAAAGATATGCAAATGGAGACAGGGGTTACAATACTTGTATCAGACAAAAGAGACATTAAAACAAGGCTTGTAATGTGAGACAAAGAAGAGAGTATTTCACAATGATAAAGAGATCAATTCCACAAGAGGATATAACTCTTAAAAACACCTATCACCCCAATGTAAGAGCAACTAAATGTATAGAGCAGACATTGATGAACATAAAGGAGGAGACTGGCAGTAATACAGACATAGTAGGGGACATTAACACTCCACTGACATTAATGGATAGATTATCCAGACAGAAAATTAATAAGGGAAGAGAGACTTTAAGTGATGTATTAGAACAGATGAATTTAATTAATATTTTTTTCAGGCATTTCACCCCAAAACAATAGATTATACATTATTCTCGAGTATACATTGGAACATTTTCAAGGATAGATCACATTTTAGGACACAAAAAAGTCTCAATAAATTTATGAATATTGAAATCATATCAAGCATCTTTTCCAAGTTCAACAGTATGACACTAAAAATCAACTACAGGAAGAAACTGAAAAGCATACAAAGACATGGAGCCTAAATAACATGCTACTAAACAATGAATGGGTTAACAACAACATCAAGGAAGAAATCAAAAGATACCTTGAGATAAATTAAAATTAAAACACAATGACTGAAAATCTAACCAACAACTTCTAACAAACAAAAGTCCTGGACCAGAAGGCTACACAGGTGACGTTTTTTACCAAACATTAAGAATTAATACCTATCCTTTTCAAACTATTCCAAAATATTGAAGAGGAAGGAAGGCTCCCAAATTCATTTTACAAGGCCAGAAATTACCCTGATACTAAAAGCAGATAAAAATACTACAAAGAAAGAAAATTATAGGCCAATACCCCTAATAAACATAGATGCAACTATCATCAACAAATTACAGTGGAACCTCAGTTCCTGGACTTAATTTGCTTCAGAAAACTCTTTGAGAAGTGATTTGTTCAAAATTTAATCTCCTTTGTATACCACTTGAGAGATGTGTGACTGATTATACAGGTAGCAGCATGAAAGGGTTGTTGGGACAAGAATCAAGACCAGGAGTTTTATTAGACAATCAAGACATTTTTTTCCATACAGAACTTGGTCAAGAACTGAATTTTTCAAGAACCAAGACTTTTGAGATCTGAGGTTTGACTGTATTAGCAAACCAAATTCAGCAATAAGTTGAAAAGATCACTATAAACACACAGCTGGCGTACCTCAGTGGATTGAGTGTGGGCTGCAAACCAAAGTGTTGCAAGTTAGATTCCCAGTTAGGGTACAGGCCTGGGTTGCAGGCCATGACCCCCAGCAACCGCACATTGATGTTTCTCTCTCTCCCTCCCTCCCTTCCCACTCTAAAAAATAAATAAATAAAATCTTTAAAAAAAAATCATACACCAGGACCAAATGGGATTTATCCCTGGGATCCAAAGTTGGTACAATATTGGCAAATCAATTAATGTGACACACCATGTACACAAATGAAAGATAAAAGCCACATGATTATATCAATAGATGCAGAAAAAGCACTTGACAGAATCCAACATTCATTTATGATAAAAACACTCAGTAAAGTTTAGTTAGAGGAACATACCTCAATATGATAAAGGTCATTTATGATAAACACACAGCTAACATTATCCTCAATTATAAAAAGCTGAAAACTTTTTCTTCAAGATCAGGAGCAAAATAAAGATGACTACTTACAACATAGTATTGAAAGTCTTAGCCTTAGCAATCATACAAGGAAATAAAAGCATGTAAATGGGAAAGGAAGAAGGAAAGCTGTCATTTGTAGATGACATGATAGTATATAGAGAGAACCCTAAAAAATCCACCAAAAATATTAGAACTAAAAAATGAATTCTGTAAAGTCATAGTATAAAAAATAATATTCAAAAATCAGTTCCATTTTTATATACCACAACAAACTATTAGAAAAAGAAATTAAGAAAACAATGTCATTTACAATTGCCTCAAAAAGAATAAACTACTTAGGAATAAACTTAACTAAGGAGGTAAAAGACCTGTACTCAGAAAACTATGACATTGTAGAAAGAAATGTTAAAAGGTAGAAAAAATGGAAGGATATACAGGGTTCATGGATAGGAAGAACTAACATAATTAAAATATCTGTATGAGCCAAGGTAATCTAAAAATTCAGTGCAATCCTTAACAAAGCATCAATGGCATTTTTCACAGAGCTAGAACAACTAATACAAAATTTATATGGAACCACAAAAGATCCTGAATATCCACAGCAATCTTGAGAAAGAAGAAGAAAGTAGGAGGTACCACACTACCTGATATCAAACTCTACTAAAAGGCTACAGTAATCAAAGCAGCATGGTACTGGAATTAAAAACAAACATATGCATCAGTAGAAAGAAATAGAAAGTCCACCCCTATATGTCAAATAATCTCTGACATAGGAGGCAAGAATATATGCATATAATGGGGTAAAGATAGTCCCTTCAATAAATGATGTTGGGAAAAATAAACACACACTCATTTGCCCAAAATTCAATGGACACATAAGCAACTTAGTTTTCTATTTTTAAAGCTGACCTGGGCCTCAAGTATCCTTTCATATATTAACACAATTTTATTCTCTTTCATGAAATACATATGTTTTGAAAAATCACCTTTCAAAGAAAATATTTTTATCAGTTATCTTACTAGTATAATAATGAACTCTCAATGCTGACATTTTTTAATCTATAATTTTATTACACAACTGCATTAGATGAGAAGGTTCACTGGAAAGATTGGGAAAGAAATTCTAATTCAGAGAGGAAATAAGAATCCTTATAACTTAAATGTCTAACTACAGCCTAATAGGTCTTGCCTTCGAAGTTCAGCCTCTTAAAAATTACTTTTCACATAACATACTCATGACAGCATTTATTATTAATGATCAGCTATGAGTTATGAAGGATAAACTCATGTGAATGGAATCTGAATGTCAAACAACAGGCTCTCAGAAGCAACTGAACCTCATCCAACTGTAGCATAACTTTGGGAATGAGCTAAGGAGTAATGCTGAAGAAAATGCTCTGGTTGAGCTAGTGATTTAACCTCTAAGAAGTGCCATCAGAATTGTAAACGGAGGAGAGAAGAAAAAATGGTCATGGCATTAAGAAGTCTCCATGGTCAATCTCATAAGAGGTCAGCTATATATATAACCCTGAACTTTAAAGCAGATGAATTCTGAAGTCTTGGAAGCAGAGAAATTTCTTCATCTAACATTTCCTGGCTCCTTGGTTTTGGCAAACTAAGTAAGGTTTGTGAGGGGTCAAATGTATTGAACTCCTGTCAGATTTTCCAGGGTGGAAAAAAGTCAATAATTTTAATCTTAATCCTGAGGCCACAGTGTGTTCAAATTGGAAACCTACTCCATATGTTCATGATACTACCTCACAGAAGTCCTTAAACAGTTTCTTCATGAGAACTCCGAGGTTTCCAAATTTCCTTGGCCCAGTAGGATTGATGTTTTAACCATTAAAATTATAAATAATACCATTAGTAAGAAAAAAAAAACAAAGCAGTGTTTCATTTGAATATCTGGTATATGCCAGGTACTTTTATATACATTATGTCATTTAAATTCTCATGACCATCCAGTCAATTGGATGGCACTTTCCCCACTTTTCAGACACCAAGGCACTGATAAATACATGACTTCTTCCAATATGTCCAGCTAGAATATGACCTCAGGAGTACATCTGGCTCCAAAACTCATATCCTTTTATGATACCACATTGCTTCTAAACCCAGTTTCTGTTTAGATCTATGAAATAATATGATAGGTATTCTGTTCAAAATACACCCTCGTTTAGAAGGAAATGAGGGCATCTCCATTCCCTCGCTGGCATCCCAGCAGACCTTGTTAGCAGCAGTGATGTTGTAATGGTATTATTCTCTGCTAAGAGTGTTCTTTATGTGGGTCCTTTAAAACCATAAACTAGTCATTGAGAAAAAGTCAAGGAGCTTGAATTCATGCCCATAGGGGGTTTCTGATGCCCATTACTTATGCCCCTTTCTCATTAAATGAACTTGTCAAGCTGTTTTTGCAAATATTCAGAATGTTGCCACCTGATTAGTCCTCCCTAGGATGTAAATTTTGAATGGTTTTCTACCAAACTAGAAAATGCTTGTCTTGAGAATATTTGAAAATTTAAAAATTAAAATGGAAGGTGATGCTAAATGATTAAAAAGGCAAGAGAAAATCACCAGAACTAAGATGACTTACCCCATTTCTCTGTTATCTTAAGAAAATGTACATTTCACTCATTCTTGGAAGATACTAACAAAGTCAGCTTTAAACCTCTATATAAATTCAATATTACCAATGAATTCTTAAAGTAGACAAATTTAAAATATAATATGAAAATTAAAATTCTAAAACAAGCAATTTCTTCTCTGTACTAAGTATCCTGTCAGGTGTCCTCATACAGCATCTCTTTCTCAATATAACTTAGTGAAGTGCATTTTATTCTGATTTTATAGGTGTAGCATCTGAGGCCATAACAAGGTCAAATATATTGCCCAAGGTCACACCAGAAGTGAATGGAAAACCTACAATTAGAATTAAGCTCCAACTCCAAAACCTATTCCTTTTTCACTTTATTAAACTGCCACATTTAATTTTAACATACATGTGGAAGCACTTAACTACATTTTCATCTCCTAATAACTATTGTGGGGAATGCTTGTAGAGTAATTCATACAGCAGTAGAATTTGCCAAGTAAACACATTTTTAATGACAATGACCAAAGCATACTTACGCAGTCGTTTAAACAGGTGAGGTGATCATTATACTTGTTCTCTGTTTAAACAAGGTTTTCATTTATTTAAGAAATATAACATGGCAGGTTGCATGTTAGGAAGAGATAAGACATGCCTCTGAGCCAACATCCGAGGGGGTGAAGGCAGAGACCCATGATGTGAGGGAAAAGACAGAGATGCAAATGTATTTTATCTCAAAGAAGCATATGTCTTGAGGTCCTTTCATTGAAAGCATTAAAGTTCAAGAAAAAAAACAGTCTCCCTTATGCGGTTCATCAACACACAATGATTTGTCTTACTAGCCTTATACCATAAGTAGGAAATATTAATAAAATAATTATGCAAATATCTATTCCAAATAAATCAGTAAAATATAATCTATATAATTGCCATGACACCATTAATATTGAAGTGAATAGCAACACAGATCATTTAAATCAGTTATCATTTAGGAAAAATACACTGACATTTTTTCATGATCTTACAATTTTTCCTTCTGCATGAAAGAAGCACTCACTGAAAAAAAAAACAACATATAAGCAAAACTGACCACAGTAAGGAAATAGGAAGCTCACACTCCTGGTGCTGTTCTCTCTTCTGCCCGTGTGGAAGCTCCAGCTCTCCTGTGGCTGTTCCTTTTCCCCAAAGATGTCACTAGCCTGGCTTGATGTGAAAACCCATTCTGAAGCCATTATCACAAGGAAATTGCTCATGGGGGAAAGGCCCTGTTGCCCCTTATTTATCTCATTCCCTTAGAATGTGCTGTTTCCAGGAAGCTTTCAACTCCTTTATGGAAGCAATCTTTTAGCCGGGACCCCCATCCTCCCAGGTTTGCCATACCTCTCCAAAATTGAGAGCAGGTGAGCTCAAGCTGATCTTCCCTCAGCACAAATCCAAGCCTCTTTTGCAGTGAGTCAGTCCTCTTTTTCTTATTCACACCACACATAGGGAGATGATTTTATTCTTCATACTCAAAGCTCATTCTCTTTCCACAAAGGCTTTGGCTACCTCTAAGGTAGCTCTCCAGATCAACTGGATTTTGGTCACTCCAGTCACCATGATGTACAGCAGAAGGCTCGGGTGTCCTGGTTTCTCCCAGCAGAGTTGTGTTGCAAGAAGCATTACTTTAAAGCCTGTCAGTGAGCCATACTCCAGGCTATCACAAGGAAACCCCTATCCTTTGATTTAATGAGGCTGTGTTCTATGTGGCACTGCTGTGACTGGCTGGAAAACTCAGGATTAATGTCTGTGGCATGTAATAACTTAGGACTTACACAGCCATCTTCCTCTTCACTTCGGTCTGGGATTTGAGTGTCAAGCTCTATCCATTGGCATCCCACAGATATGCTAAATTCTTTTAAGTGGATTTAAATTAAAAAATTCCTTCCTATAAATTTAATTTGAAATGATGCCTAGTCATATTTATTTTTCCAAATATGCTTTTAATATTATGTGTCAACTTAGAGCATGAAAAATCTACCTCACAGCCTGATTAAACAATTTTCCTTTAGGATAAGAGTGCTGTTACCCTATAGGGCATTGCCTGAGTGATGCTAGACTCTCAAATTCCAAGATATGCTCAAACTCTCTTAAATGATGAGTATATACTGTAAGGCCATATGGGAAAGAAAAGAAACTCCAAAAGCTATCTACACAATGCACACCAAAGATTGGAAACAGAATGCTATTCATAATTTATTTAAGGATAGACTAGATGGTGCCCTGACAACAATTCTAGAATTCATCTCCTTAGGAAAGGATAGAATTGTGGTCCAGTCAGAAATACAGAAATTACTCCAGTAGAAGGAATTTAACAGAGGAACTGATTTCACAATGACGAAAGAGGAAAAAGGCACAACAGGGGATGGTGGAGCCCATTAAAAGCAGCAATAATTGCCATTGCTCTCATGGCTGGTGAGACCAAGGGAGATAGGGTATTGCTAGAATCCACAAAGCAGGGCCACGTGGAGCAAAATGGAATCATGGTGGGCCTGCCTGGTGGGAGCTGGGACTATTAAAGGAGGTGACCTCAGCCAGAGCTGGAATAATAACAGTAATAGAGTGTCTGCCTGAGTCACCAACTAAGACAGGAAAAATATCCTGGCTTTTCCTTCCTTGTTGCAGTCAGATCTCCTCCTAGTGTCTTCCACTGGCTTAGAATCACCAGAAGTTAGTCATACAGATCAGTGCAGGGGGTGTGTAGGGAATGGATCTGAGAGCAAAGAGGCAACATTCAGCACAGAAGGCATCTGTGGCTCCCAGCTTGATCACTCAACCATTCCTATGATTCGGCATCTCTCTGTCTGTGCTTTAGTTTCTGTTTCTTACTTCTATCTCTTTGTATGCTTTAGCCACAGACCTACCAGAAGAAAGGGTATGTTTGGGTTGATTTTCCTGCTCAATTGAAAGCAATGGTATTAGGGACGGTTCTCATAGCAGACAAGCCTCTTCACAACTCCTGTTTCAGCTGTTTATCTAATCAGCTGTGGACTTATTGGTAAAGTTACTTGGTATGACACAAAATGACTACAACAAAAAGAAACATCTGCAGCTAATTTTCTCAGGCGATTGACATATTTCATCTAGAAAGCACTTTCAGTTTTTTTCACAAAGGGTCAATGTGATGGGCTGAATTATTTCTCCTAAAATTCTTATGTTGAAATTCTAACCCTCATTACCTCCAAATGTGACTAGATTTGGTAATTAACTTAAAATGGATCATTAGTGTGGGCCCAAGTCTAATAAGTCTGGTGTCCTTTTAAGAAGAGGAAGATTAGACATAGACATATACAAAGGGAAAGCCATGTGAAGACACAGGGAGAAGACAGCCATCTACAAGCCAAGGAGAGGGACCTCAGAAGAAACCAACCCTGCTGACACCTTGATCCTGAACTTTTAGTTTCCAGAATTATATGAAAATAAATTTCTGTTTCTTAAACCACCCAATCTGTGGTACTTTGTTATGGCAGCCCTAGCAAACTAATACGGTTAGTATATTGAGTTGAATTATATGTATGGATCAGCTACATTCTAACATTTAATTGTGTGTTCAATGTAGTTGATGATAATTGTTTCAGTCACTAGTGCTGTTTAACATTGGTCTCTGTGATAGTTAGCTATGGCTATTTATAAAAAACACCATAGACTGTGTGGCACAAACAACAGACACTTATTTTCTCATAGATCTGAAGACTAGAATTTCAAGATCAAGGTATCAGCAAGACTGGTTTCTCGTTAGGCCTCTCTCTTTGGCTTGTACAGGACCACATTCTTGCTGTGCCCTCACATGGTCTTTCCTCTGTGCGTCCATACCTGACGTCTCTTCCTCTTCTTATGAGGACACCAGTCTTATTAGATGGAAGCCCACCCTTATAATCTCACTTAATCTTAATTACCTCTTTAAAGTCCCTTTCTGCAAATATCACACTGGGGGTTAGGGCTTCAACATGATTTTTGCAGGGACACTCGGAAATCATTTGCACAATTCAGTCCATAATGCTTCAAATTTATCTAATTTTTTCTCATAGTTGTAACAAATGAAAACATTTCCACCTGTGTAGTAAAGACTTGGTCTGAAGACTCAGGTGGGACACCTCTCTGAGTGCCATTAAGCTGACCACAAACACTTGGATTATTAGCCTTCTCTAAAACCCAAACCCTTATCTCACCAGGTTATTGTGGAAATTTAACTAGACTGTTGGTGCATGTATCTAATGAATAGTAGCATATTATTATCAGTATCCTCATTATTATCAGTGTAACTCCCAATTCTTACCTGGGTCAGAACCACATCTGTCTAAAAAGTCATCTTTCAGGCTAGCACCAAGTCTTGCCTATCCTTTCCCAATAGACACATTGCCTGATTACACTTTCCACCATGCCTGGGTGTTGTTGGCCTTCGCTTCCTGCATTATTTCTGAATCACAGTCATTCAGAGTTTCCTCATCTGTAAAATAGGGATAATAATATTACATATCTCACACGGGTATTGTGAGGATTAAGTGAGTTAAAAGCTGTGAAATACTCAAAACGTGTCTGACATATTTTAAGCACTATATCTTGTTCATTATTATTAACCTCATGTCATTACTATTAGAATTACAAGTAATTATTTTTGTATATGAGATGTTCTTGCTGCCCTGTCCAATTGCCCAGCTGTACTTGTTGATTGCTAAAGTTTCATGCCCTCAACCTTTTCTGAAAGACTGCTCTTGGATGATGGGAACTGACTCCACCAAAGATGCCTGAGGCAATATGCCACCTTTCCTTGGAGGCAGCCCACAGTCAATGACTATAACTAGTGTAGAGGGGGAAATAGCCCTTCTCTGTGTAGGCTGAACTGTGTTGCATGATTTGCTCACCAGGGCTCTGCAGTAAGAATGATCAGAAGCTACATGTTTTATGATCTTCTCTGTTCTATTCTGTTTCCCACACTCCCTTGTAGGGTTTTCCTGAGAACATTCCCTCAATCACTCACACAAGAATTCCCAAGTCAGACTCAAATCTAGGAAAACCAAGCTAAGAAACTCACCTAAGTGCTGATAGTGGTTTTTAAACTTTGATTATGTCTTACACATTTTCTTTTCTCTGCCATAATATCTAACTTAATACCTATCTCATATAAGACATTTAAACAAATGTTTTCTGGTTAATTGATGAAAATATCTATAATGAAAATATCTACAGGAGTGCCCTGGCCAGATCAGGTTGCTCAGTGGTTTGGAGCGTCATCCCATACACCAAAAGGATGTGGGTTCAATCCCAGTCAGAGAGCATATGGGAGACGACCAATTGAGGTCTCTCTCTCTCCCTCTCTCTAAAAGGAATGAAAAACCATCCTCAGATGAGGATGAAAATATTAAAATATATATATATATATATATATATATATATATATATATATGCAAAGACTACTAATTTCAGTTTTAAACAACTAGAAACCAAGAATGCAGATGCAAGATACAGAAACTGTACAATGGAAAAATCTGTTCATCTGTCTTAATCACTGATATAAATAACAGTTAGCTGAGAGTAGTGATTGGTATTGAATGTAAGCACTGCCAAAATGATACAATCAAGTGTGTCATTTGGAAACTGCATATATACCCAGAGAGAATGTGAGAAATATTGTCATTGAATACTGTCATATGCTCTGTGGATGGATAGTGTCATCCAGTGACAGCACATCGTTCATAAAAGGCCTCTGAGGATGTCAGAGGACAGGTCTTTATCTTTTCAGTCCTCAGGAGATTTTAGAAGCAAGTTTCAATTAAAGGCAATAAACGAATGAGAGCATCTTGCACTAGTGTGAGCAATCAGAAGTTTCTACTTTATTTCACGTTATTATGTTTCATATCATAATAAAAGAAAAACTAAATCTGATCCAAAGATACAGAGAGCCATATACATCTGTAATAGAATCAGCCTTGCCCTTCCCCTCACAGCTTCATTGCTCTGATCACATGAAGTAACATATGAGAGCACTTTGTAGGCAGCAATGCACTACATGATAATGTGCTACTAAATGATTATTACTGATAATGTTAATAAAAACACATTCCCCATAGGCACACTTAACTGTTTCAGATGTATTGATCAGGACTCATTCAGTGAGAAGTGGTAGAATTCTAGCTTAAATTAGCTTTAGCACAAAAAGGACTCAATGACTGGGTAGGTAGAGCCTAGACAGCTCCTGGCACAAGGTGGAGGTATGAAGGCTAAAACTCACAATAATGGTGAATTGGGGTGGTACACCAGTAGAAGGGGACACGCTAGCTGGTATAATGAATCAGGTGTTTCATTATACCACCTAGTGAGCTGGGACTTTGCAAGTAAAAAGGCAGTGTTATTTAATGGCTCTTACTAAGTAATACTGATATTCTAAGACCATGGTTCTCATCTTTACCATCAATCAAAATGACCTGGAGGGCTTGGTAAAACACAGATTTCTGGGTCCACCTCAATTTTTCTGGTTAAGGGAGTCTGCGGGAGGGCCAAATAATTTGTATTTTTTTTTAATAAAGTACTTCTTTTTTTTTTAAAGATTGTATCCATTTATTTTTAGAGAGGAAGGGAGGGAGAAAGAGAGATAGAGAAAAACATCAATGTCCGGTTGCTAGGGGCCGTGGCCTGCAACCCAAGTATGTGGCCTGCCTGGGAATCGAACCTGCAACACTTTGGTTTGCAGCCCAAGAATTTGTATTTTTAACAAGTTCCAAGGTGATGCTGATGCTGCTGGTCCTGGGACCTCCTCTGAAAACCACTCTTCTAGAAAAAGTTGTAGAAAAGGTGCAGGTGATTAACAGACAATGAAAACCAAGTGTGAAAGCCAGAGGGCTTCTGTTCTCTCCTTCACAAAGAGACTCCATAGAGGTTCTACAACAGAAGAAAAAAAAAAAGACTAGATTCTGGCTTAATAGAACCATAAACTCTATAGAAGGAAAATACCCAACTAAGACAGGCTGGTAACTAAGGATGAAGACATAGTTGGGACAATGGGACCTTTTCATGTGGGATGGGTTCATCTAGGCAAAAGGCCCTCAAAATTTTGAACCTCAAAGTGCTGTGCAGCTTTGGAGCCTGCAGAGATGGCCCACACCTCCCTGCTGAGCTGGCAACCCTTGCTTTATTGAAAACCATACAGAGACCTCTTTCTGAAAGATAATATATGCTCTCTCCAATACATAATGTTGAATACATGGGCATCGATTGCTGAAAATATACAGTGTGCCAAACCCCACTTTAATTGTCTCCTTCTAAAGAACCCAGTTGTAGCGGAGGGCCTCTAACTGCTGATAACTAGAACCACAAGTTCCAAAGCATTAAGAATCTTCCTTTCCAAAATGTCTGCCTCCTCCGTCTGCCTCCACCTGCCTATCAGCTTAATTCTCTCCCACTGAAGATGGACTTTGTAAATCCTGTGTGTGAACAGCAGAGCCAAGGGCACATAAAATTCATGTGATAGCAGCTCTGTGGCCCAGGAGTCTAAGAAGCATCTCTTCTGGTCTAATTCAAAAAAATCCAGGGAAAGGCCCGCATAGTGTAGCTTGGGTTATGTGCTCACACCTTAAACTAATCACTGTGCTCAGAGCCATAAAGAACACCATTATGGCATTTGAGTCAAGTCTGCATTCCTGGAGTCAGGGAGCCAAGGACTATTACCAAAAGATGGGAGAAAAGGCACAGGATGGAAAAGAACAAAAGTAAGCCACTTTCAAATGGGATGAATACTAATTTCTACCCCCTTACATATGTCTTCAATTATTTTGATAGCTTAAAAAGGTGTAGGGGTAAAGAAAAGAAAAATGACTGCTATTCCACCACAAATATTTATATCTGACTAGGCATGAAATTAAAAGTCAGTAATTATCTTGGTTGCAACAGAGAGAAACCTAAATGCAAACTAACTTAAGCAAAAAAATGGAACTTATTGGAAGGCTTGTGTAACTGCAGGAAGTAGAGTGAGTGGTTTAGCTGGCCATAGACTCAGACACCGCCAAGGCCATCTGTCTCATCTCTTGCCTTGGCTTCCCAATGTGTCCCATCATGCTTTTCAACCAACTTTCTCCACGAGCAGAGAACAATAGAATGCAAAGCCACCTGCTTCCTATTTCCCAACTTGAGTACAAGAGAGGAAATGTCTCCTCTGCCCTTATCTCCAGTTTTAACAAATATAGAAAAAATTTTGATCCACTTTGGTCACATGCCTGACTCTGGGAATAATCACTCATGATCAGAAGAAAAGTCTGCTGGGATTAGAGCCGCTTGATTTCATAACCATTGTGAAAAAGGAGGGGAATTATTTAAGAACATAGATGAACCAAGAGAATTATATGACTGTGGATACAGAAGGAGCATTTTCCAAAAGAGAGGAGGCATATCCTAATAAAACCAGAAGAAAACCAAAACAGGGAAAAAAATGGACTCCAGCCATTGCCAGGTGGCTCAGTTGGTTGGAGTGGCACCCTGTGCACCAAAGGGTTATGGGTTTGATCCCTGGTCAGGACACATCCCTAGGTTGCAGGTTCCATCCCCAGCAGGTGTGCATGCAGGGGGCAACTTAACTGATGTTTCTCTCTCACATCAGTGTTTCTCTCTTTCTCTCTTTCATTTCCTCTCTCTCTAAAAAATCAATAAGCATGTCCTCCGGTGAGGATTTAAAAAATGGAATCCATAGAACATGAAAATGGGGTTTCCTTTCTACCACAAATAGAATTCACATTTTAGGCACAAGCCTGAAAATTTTATCACATAACACAAAACGAGGAAGGTATAAGTTTCCATTCAATTTCATCCATCATTATAAAGATAGGGGAAAAATAAGTCATGGGATGTCCTAAAAGGACCCTTACAAACCACTAAGTTCAACCTGATTTTTTTTTTTTAAGACAAGGCAGCTACAGTCCACAGAGAAGTGATTCATTCTAAGTCACTCTTTGGTGGTAAGCACCATGATTTCTAATTTAGTGTTTTTCCCACTATTTTGCAAGATCCCAGTACAAACGTGGTTGGCAGAAATACCTCCAAGATTCTGGATTATTATTGACCATATTCTTTGATTTTCAGGGAAGTTATAGCTGTAAATACTTTTCTCTGCTCACACAATTTTTCAATGGGAAGTCAATAAATAAAGTTTAAAATATCATTGCAGGGTAGGAGCCAACACGAATTTTTCTAAATGTATATTCAGGATCCCAAGCTTTGAACCAAATATACCTGTACCTGGCCCTAATTATTTAGACTACTGACTCGTGTATTTTACACTCTTTGTCTGCATTCCATTACAACTGTGGGGAAAGTTTAGCAAAAAAAAAGTGTGAGGACCATACCTATGTTTGGACACGGAAATAAAAAGGCAGTCAGCATATAAAGTACCACCATGAAAAGTTTACTTGATTAAGAAGAAATGAAATGAGCCTACCTAAGTTCAATCTTTATGCTTTTGGAACTAATTATGAGTATAATCAGTCTCTCTACATCTCTGAGTATTCAAATGCTTTAAAAACTCCAACAAGATTACTGAAATATTTTAGGGACTGACTCATTTTATAGCTTGTATGGCAAAAGTTGCTTTCCCAAACTTTAATTCATAGAATGAAAAGTGAAAATAAAATCCAACAGTACTTTGTGTCCTTTATACTGAGGTCTTCCCTCTTGTGCATGTACTCTAGAGCATGAATGTCTAGTCTGGGAGAGAGACATGTTTGGCAGTAGTCAGGATAGATAATATTTAAAGCCATGGAATCAAAAGAGATAGACTAAGGACTCAGGGCAGATAAAAGGAGATAAAAAGCATAAAAACTGAGCCCCATGTCATGCCAACATGACACAGGATCCAGATGAGAAGAGAAACTAAGAAGGAAAAGACAGTGAGGTATAAAGAACTAAAAAAGAATGATATCTTGTAATTCAAGTAAAGAAAGGATTTCACCATTGGTGACATAATAAACTACATAAAATGATGAAGGAAGATGAAAATGAGAATTGGTGTGGAAATTGAAGGAAACTTTGATAACAAATTCATGGGGTGGTATGTATAAATATCTAACTGGAGGGAATTCCGGAGGAACTAGGAGTAGAGGATGTATAGACAACCTATTGTGTGAATCGAGCTATAAAGGAGAGCACAGAAGTGGTGAGACAGTTGCAGAAATACATGTAGTGATGTGAGCTTTTTCTGTCTTCTTTCATAGTTAGGAGCTAGCAGAGCATGTTTTTGTGCTGATGTGATGACTTCTTAGAAAGGGAAAATTTATAATGCAGGAGAAAAGAGAGATAACGGCAGCATGAATGACCTTGAGTAGGCATAGAGAATAGCATCCAGGGCACTAATAATGGGCTTGTCCTTAGACAGGAGCAAGGGCAGTTCATTTGAATTGGCAGGAAAGGAATAGCAGAATAGAAGGATAAAGAGGCAAGCAGGTTGGCAGATTTAGTAGTAAAAATATTTACTAGTGTTTTTCAGCTTGCTCATATTTTCTCAATAAAATAAGCAGCAAAGTCATCAGCTAAGAATGAAAAGAGGGAAAATGTGGTGGGAAATTGAAGGGAGAGAAGATATGAAATGCTTATCTAAGATAGTGTGGGAGTGAAAGAACTTGGAAAATGTAGTGGGAATAATTAGATAATAATTAGAACCCAGTCAGGATTTCATGTTTCTCTCCAGCTATATCTACTCAATTGTTCACACAAAATAAATGTGTTACTAGAACGTCACATTTAACCCAGGTTGGGTTTTTGCCAAGAAGGAAGAGAGGGCAAAGTACTTAAGGGTATGTGCACAGTAACAGTCGCAGTGATAGACTACAGAATATACATTGGGTAAAGGAGGAAACAAGGATATAAGTAGGTCGAGAAATAGCAAAATCTAAGGGTTTGAGGAGTGATTGAAGTTGGGATACCAGCAGAAGTAAGTTGAAAATATATGGGATAGTGTTAAGTAAGGAAGTTAAGACTTAGTTTATGCAAAGGGTATACTTATTTGTTGGCAACCAAGATAAAAAGTAAGGAAATGCATGGCTGAGACAGAATGAAATTCAAGACTTTAGGAGGAAAAGAGGCCAAAGAATTTTGTCCAAGTACGTGTTTAATATAGTAATGTTATCCTGCACTAATAACCCCAAAGTTCCAGTGATAAAAAACTTCCATGTTTCTAGTGCATGCAAAGTTGTATCTTAGGTACTGTCCAAGGCTCCTCTCTTGAATGACTTAGAAAGCCAAACAGCTTTCCATTTTCGGCTCTGCATCTCAACATGTGGCATCTGCTGTCACTGAAAGGCTTTTTATTTTCTGGCCAAAAGAGAATAAAGAAAATAGAGATAGTGCATTGGCTCTAAAATGCCTCCACTCAGAAATGATACTCATTATTTCCACTCACCATTCCATCAGCTAGAACTGGTCATACAGCCCCACTACCTGCGCTGAGCTTAATGGAATATTTTGCGAGCTCTTCTGACTGCTACATTGTGGATATTTGATTAGTAAGATTTATCAAGGAGGTAACATTTGAGGGAGAGGTTGTGAAACAGGTGCTAAATTCTTTAAATAAAGAATTTAAATAAAGAAAGAAAGGAATTGACCCAGAAAGCTTGTAGATGTCAATGACTGAAGCAAAAGACTTGGAAGGGACTAGAGACTCTTGGCATGAATGGCTAAGCTGCTGAGGGCTTATGTGCTAGAAATCACCGTCCTGCTATATTAAACTCTCTGCAATCTGTGTATGTGATGTCAAATACCCAGGTTTGGAATGAAATATCTAATCATCTAGATCTTTCCTAAGGCAGTAAATCTTAAGTTATACGGGAACAGACTGTGGCTGCATCTGATTATATAGAGCTAACCATATTTCCTATGTGGATTATCAGGTTTTAAAGAATGAAAATATGGGAACAATAAAATTTTACTGAACATAATTTATTTTATCCTTGATGATTTAGAAGGCACCTTTCACTCCTGTAGTGACTTAGGGACATGCCTATATGAACATCAATTATAATTGAACTGCAGATGTACAAGGCTATAACTCACATGGGCTCTCTGCGCTCTGGGAGCACACCCAGGGCAGCAGGAAGAGTAATGACAGCAGGGAGTGGAAGGGTCTAGATCTGGGGAAACTAACCAGGTGGCATGACTTGCCCCCAGGGGTAAAACCAGCAGTTGAAATAATAAAGTTCAAGGAGGTGAGGGACCTTGGGTTTCAATCAGAGCTGATATTTACATCCAGGAGGTACTGTCCAGGTGCTAGGGACACAAGACCACAAATCTCAGTACTAACCACGCAGGCAGATCATATGTCTTCAATCTAGTAGGTTAATTGGTTAGAAGCAGATGTGAATTGCCTAACAATTGGGATTTCTAAGACATGGTCCATCACATTGGGGCTGGGACTTTCAAAGATAAGCTACTAATCATTGCAATGTCAAGAACAGGGCTCTGATTCCTGCAAGCAGTTGAAAGGCAAACCAGGAATCTAGCAGGTTAAGTGCAGGCGGGGGAAGGGCCTCAGCACAATGAGTATCCCAGATATCAGGCCTAAGTGAGCATGTTGATTTCACAGCACTCACTTAGGAGTGAATACGATCCCATTATACTTATTTTAAACGTCAGAAAAAAGTATGGAAGAAACTTAAATGTGTATTACTAAGAAGCCAATCTGAAAAGGTTACACACTATATGATTACAACTATAGGACATTTTGGAAAAAGAGAAAACGATGGAGACACTAAAAATATCAGTGCTCACCAAGGGTTGGGGAGAGAGGGATGAATACACAGACCACTGAAGATTTTTAAGGCAGTGAAACTACTCTTTATAATACTGTGATGATGGATGTATGTCATATACATTTGTTCAAACCCACAGAAGGTGTAACGGCAAGAGTGAACCGTAATGTAAACTGTTGCCTTAGAGTGATAATGGTATGTCACTGTGGGTTCACCAGTGTAACAAATGTGCAACTTTGGTGGCAAATGTAAACATGGGGAAGCCTGTGCACATGTGGGAGGCAAAGGGTTTATGATAAAGCTCTGTGCTTTTTTCCTCAAATTTTCTGTGAATCCAGAACGCTGTAAAAAAAAAAAAGTCTTAGAAGCTTAATCAAGAGATCATCTTCTTGAGAAGGTAGAATTGGAGAGTACAGAAACTAACTTGCAGAAATAAAAGGTAAAGTAGAGTTTTGGTTTACTCTATTAGAATGGTAGATAGGAGTGGTCTGTTTCGGTGCTGCAGGATTATATACCCCATCCCATCTGTTTCCCAATGTCCATACTCATGCTCCCTTATTTGAAAGTTAGGTCAATATCAGCATATCATGCAATTCAATTCACTTAAAGAGTCAAAGAATATTTTTAGTCTAATAAAGGATTTACCTAAATTCTTATTGTCTGGTAGATGTTTTGACTTCAGTAATCAATTATTCTTTACCCCCACAAACATAAATCCCCTCCTATCTCCACAATGAAAACCAGATGGAACTGAACCTGGACCAAAGGACTGAGGACAAAGGGAAGTAGGTTCCAGTGTGGGGTGTGGTCAGGAAAAGGACTAAGGGTGAAGAGTTTAAAAGACAAAGGTGTCTTTGGGGAAACTGTGAGGACAAGGAGAGGAGAGGGAGAGAGGGAGGTGGGGGCAGAGGGAAATCATAGGTGATAGATAGATAGATAGATAGATAGATGATAGATAGATAGATAGATAGATAGATATCATATCACCTGGGGGAATCTTCCAGACAGACCAATAAGGGGTGACTGTGTAGAAACCCCCAGGGATCAGTTACAAAGCCCCATCTACCCCAAGTGAGGTAGCAGTGCCCTGAGCAGTGTAAAAAGTAGTCCCAGATACCCACCCAAGGCAGTACAGAGATCAAAAGAGAAGCCTGGCAATGCAGAGGAAATGAAGCATTTTCAGAGATGTCTACTAGAGTTGGGTGAATTCTGTCAGTGGTGCCAAGGTGAGTTTATTCAAGCGCCCCTTTTTATATTTTAAAAAAAAGTGATTTAGAGTTATTTGTGTTTTAAATTTATTTTTATTTACTGCAGTAAAGAAGGAACCATAATTTGCTTTAAATTCAACTTGCAAATCTTCTCATCTATTTATAAATTTAATAAATGTTATATAAAATAGAGTAACTTTTGAAGGAATTTTGATTGGAGTTTGATAAACCTAAGTTACACAAACTAAATTCCTCTTAAAACAATCAGCCTCATTTAAAAACTTAGTTAATTAACTTCCCTTAAAAAATTTAAACTGCATTTATAAATCAAAATACCCTACTTCATATGCCTCATTGGGTAAATTTATGATTTTAACAAGCAAATCTTTCCATGTTCTGAAAAAAATCTTTAAAGTTTAAATAAACTTATGAATATAGCAAATTTCAAATTCTTCTAAGCATTTCCACACTGATTGCAAATTTACTCCTATGCATTTCAGTAGGAACAAAAAAATTTCAAGAACTAATTGCATGTTTAAAATTAAAATCAATATATAAATACTTATATCCCATTCAGTCTTCTTATTCAAAGTGTAGTCAGAGGAGCAGAAGTGTAGGTATCACCTGGAGTTTATTAGAAACACAGAATTTCAGGCCCTACCTAGAATCACTGAATCAGATTCTACAGCCCTAGTCTAAGAGCAAGCAGGAGGGGGTATTTACAATAATTTTTGAGCTGGTCATGTGATCCATTCATTTTTCCTTTCCTCCCTTTCTAGATTGCATATAGCAATCCAGAAAGCAAATGATTTCATTAATCTCATAGTAAAGTTTTATAACTCAATGTACCAGAAGTATTGTTGTATAGTTAAGAAAAACAGGATGCTAATAAAAAGTAGGACCCATTCTAAGACCCACACTGGGCATAAAAGGAAGAGAAGTAATAAGGAAACAGACCCTTTGGTGGATTGAAGTTATTGCCTGAATCAGCTGTAAAATATATAAACTGGTAGGACATTCATTGTGAGCCAGATACCGAAGTCCTTTAGAGAGTGGAATGGGCAGTTGTGCAAGTTGGTGTTCCCACATTTCTTGAGCTGAAAATAGAAGGAGGAGGAAGATAAAGAGGAGAAGGAGAAGAAGAATTAGAATGAAAAGCACCTGTTAACATAACATAAATCATTACCTGGCAGAAATGAGCAGGGGCTACCTCACACTGAAGATAGCTAGGCCACCATGTTGCAGTCACCTGGAAAGAGGAATAAGATCAGGTAGACAGAAAACACTCTCATAAGGGGCCTTACCCTGTAGGGTTCACGGCCAGTCTGCTGACAAAGCAGTGACTTGGGAAAGAAAAGCCCTGTCACTATGCATCGGTCAATAATGGAATCATGCAACTATGTCTGCACACTTACAGTACTCTAGGCAAAGTTTCTGCTATGGCTTGAGGAGGAAGAGGAAGGTGACAGATCCAGATCAGACTATCTTGGATGCATCCCAGTATCTGGGAGATGTAAAGAATTTGGGGATATGGGTTCGAATAAACAGAGCAATACTGCCTGGGGCCATACCGGACTGCTTACACAGAGGCATTCTTATTCTCAACATGGTTTCAAGGTGAGAGCAACTATACAGTAAAGGAAGCTATTGCAGGGAAGCAGGGATGCTACATCAGGGCATCGGAAAACCTGAAGCTTTTTAGGAGAGTGGGACTAGTCCAATGGACAGAGAGGACTGTTCTTCCAGAGAGAAGGTATCCAAGAACTTCAAGGGGAAGGTCAAAAGCTTGAACTAGAAGGCTCCAGTCTACCTTTTTGCAACAGCTAGTGTAGGTTAGGACAAGGGTTACAAGTGCAAAAACACAATTCGTATTTAGTTGTATTGGAAAAAGTCCAAGAAACTAACTTCTGTCAAGCCAAACCAAAGCAAACCAAAATTTTGTTCATTCTCTGTTATAATTGTGCTGCTGCAATGCACCCTGCACCCAACTGCTTTAAGTTTGGGCCCAGAGAGAATTCCTTACAAATTAAAACCCACATTTCCCTAGCACTCTTCAACTTGCAGGGGCAGAACTTCACCAGAGATGCCTATAAGCTCCTCTGGTTTTGTAGCTGATTACAATTCCCAAAAGTCTAGTGGCTCAGAGTTCCCCAGGTTTTTATTTAATTGCTAGATTAAAATAATTTTGTCAGGAGAAAACTAAATTCAAAAGAAACTTTTTTTTTCCATACAAAGCCCAGCGTCATATTATAGAGTAGGTGTCCCTATAATGTCCACTAGCCAAGACATATCCTTCCTAATGTCTGGCTTTCCCTTTGTGCTGAACTGAAAAAATTTATCAGAATCTGTTGGAAGCCAAGGTTATGTCTAGAGCAGACAAATTTGTTTTAATTTCAGTAATCACTATGCTTTTGAAAGTCACTTCAATAACAAACTAATAATTTTAAGGATAGGGAAATGAATTATTTCTAATTTGACAGAAAAATATCTGAAATAATGGTGAAGATTTGTGGAAATTAATTAATCATTTTCTATACAATGCTATATGTGAATAGTTGAAAGCAAACATATGGGTTGACTTAAAAAGTCAGGGTTTTTTTTTTCTTGAGCTTAGTAGTGCTGGCTCAAGAAAAATGTTTCCTCTATATATTTCAGACCACAAATTTTAAAAATGATTAATTTACCATTAGGACTACCTCGCAATGGGCTATTCATATTTAACAGATAATTTCTGACTTAAACATTTTCAACCAGCAAAGGTTGTTTTATTCTAAGGCCACTCGTGCTGGGCCAGTGGACCTCTAACTTCAGAAGTTGCACTGCTCAGAGAAGAATGATTGCTTCCCTTTAATTTATGATTTAGAGAATGTGGTAGAGATCAAGCCAAAAAATGTATTTTGGATTGGTCCCAGAGGAGTTGCTTTGAATGGTTCTGTTAATTCACTTTGGGAGGAGGAAAATTAAAGTTGATGAAATGGCAAAGATCCCCTAACCCATTTCTAATCTAGATTCTGTTTGAAACAGACCTCATTGTTCTAATTAGAGTTATTAGAACCCACTTTTATTTTATTAACAATAATTAACATTTATGGTACTTCAGTTTACAAAGTACTTTCTCATCCATTAAGTTTTCAGATCATAATAATCTAACAAAGTAGTGCATTAGGTTCTTATTGCTACTATAACAAATTACAACAAATTTCTTGGTTTAAAAGAACACAAATTTATTATATTACATTTTTGGAGGTTAGTAATCCAAAAAGTTCTCATTAGGCTAAAGTCTAGCTGTTGGCAGGACTTCAGTCCTCCTGGGGAATCTTTTTTCTTGCCTCTTCTAGCTCCTACAGGCTGCCTGTGTTCCTTGGCTCATGACACCTCCCATCTTCACATTTAGCAAGTGATGCACCGTTCATTGCTTCTCATGCTGCATCACTCTGACTCTGCTTCTTTGATCACATCTCCTGCCTCCCTCTTTCACTCACGAGGTTCCTTGTGATTATATTGCCTGTACCACCAGCTAATCCAGGGTAATCCAAGATAATCTCCCTCATTTAAGATTCTTAATTTAGTCATATGGCATTTTTATGGAACTGGGAATGACATGTTCAGAAATTTTTAGACTACTTTCCAAAATTTTACATCACAATTTATAGTCAATAATACCCACCATAATTTCAAGTTAACCATTTACCTGATAGTAAGGAGATTAGATGGAGACAGCTTTGCTAAAGTGTGTATCTACAGAGTCTCTTAAAAATGAAAAAATAATTTTGAGTTCCTATAGCAAAATAAAAAATGCTTAAATTTTAGTATTTTCACATTGTTTGACATAACCACAGTGATCAGCAAAGAGGGCAAATAAAATAATCCATACCTTATACCTAAAACATACCAAAGCATCAGAGAATTTCCTCTGTGGGACTTAGAAAACAAAGGGAACCATCAGAAAAATAGTGTAACACTATAGCTGCTATAACTAACCCATGCATAATCAAGACCTGTGTCTCTGACTCATGAGACTCATGTCCTCTGTCAACACCCATGAAACAAGCAAGCTATCTCATTAGCTTATAAGGAGGGCAGAATCTTAGATGTTTCATTGCATCTCACAGTTTTAAGAAACAACCATAACAACCATTAAGAAACAGTAAAATTCCAAACAGATGTAAATAAGCATTAAGTATACATAATAATATTAAGAATAAGGGTCAGATTATAAGAGGCACAGGCATACCTCATTTCATCATGCTTTATTTTGTTGCATTTGACCAATGTTGCATTTTTCACAAATGGAAGGTAAGACCCTACACTACCACACTACCACAAAGATTATGACTCACTTTATTATGACACTTTATTTCTTCAGTGGTCTGGAATTGATCCCACAATATCTCTGAGCTACTTACAGGGAGGGTAGATAATACATGGAAATTACCAAAAAGAGATGGGGTAGTTTGAACTTCAAGTGCCCTAAGATGCCTATATAGATCAAAATTTATAATAAATATATTTTTTGCTAGGCATGTGTGTTAAAAACTTAAGATACCCACTAAAATAAATTAAATGGGATGAGTTTATACCCAAGTCAGTAGAAGGAAAAATAGAACATAAAACTTCATTTTCCAATAACAACCAGAAATTAATGTCAGGAAAAAAGAAGCAAAAATTAAATGTGGTAAGTAAAAAAAAAAAAAAAAGACATCAGAAGAAAAATAAAATGCAGCAGTGATCACAATAAATATAAATAATAAAATTTGCTTATTGAAAGACAAGGACTTTCACACTAGGCTTTAAACAAGCTACTCTGTTCTGTTTCAAAAGCTACACAGTGACACACAGACAAAAACTGACAATAAAGAATGGAAAAAAGATGACTAGGCAATTCTAATCAAGTAAAGCTTGCATGGTAATTAATATAAAATTAGACATATATTATTTAATAAATGTATCAACAAATATGCAGCATTCAAGTAAATTAATACATCCCTGTATGAAGGTGCCACAACACTCCGTACTGTTTTAAGATTATTAATCACAAATACAGGTGTGTCAAATTGGTAATACAGCTAATGTGATATTAACCTTAATTCTAGCCCATTTAGTGTAGCAGTATGTGAACATCTGTTTCCTGGTTATTAGAAAATGCCCTAAAAACCCTCCTTTATTCAGAAAAATAATTATTACAGACATTTTTCAAAATCTAATCTCCCTCTGGGAAGAGTCTGAGTAAACCTGTGCCCAAGTTTTACTGCCTCATACTTCTCATAATAAAATACAAATGCTAGATGACAGGTAGATGATAGATAGATAGATAGATAGATAGATAGATAGAATTTTTAAATACATTATTAAGAAACTAAAAATTGATTCCATACACCCAGTTAGTCTCCTGTTTTACTTTGTTCTTCATGTACCAAAATGAATAATCTCCAACCTCAGTACCACGCTCACCCTACTGAATTAACAACAAAATACACAAGTAAGTAAGATCACATGGCAGAAATAGTACTGGATTCTCTGGGCTTTATTTTTCTTATCCAAATGTCTGCAAGACTGAGATAAATATTGCACTAGAATCTTTCAAAGTCCTAGGAAATACAGAGGATAGCTTCCATTTTTCTAACATAATCAACCTATTTACATGTTATTCTTAATCAGTATAGTCATGTTGTATTGTCCTGACCTACTTGCTACATAGAACAAGACAAATAAACATGTTTTTAAAATGGCAAATTTTACTTCTAGCCAAGATGGAAGCATAGGTAGACACACCATGCCTCCTTGCACAACCAAAATAAGAACAACAACAATTTAGAAACAAAAACAACCAGTACCGACAGAAAATTGAACTGTATGGAAGTCCAATTACCAAGGAGTTAAAGTAGACATATTCATCCAGACCAGTAGGAGGGGTGGAGTCAGGCAGCCAGGCTGAGAAGGGTCATAACAAAGCGGTGGCTGGCAGACCCAGGCAGGCAAGGCAGCAGCGGGTGGACCCAGCGAGGCGGCAGATTGTGGAGAGGCATGGCGCACAAAGCAGCTGGTGGATGGGCAGTCCCACATCCACATGCAGGTAAACCAGGCAAAACTGGGGAGTGAGACAGACGGTGCAACCCAGGGCCCCAGCATGAGGAAATAAAGTCTCAAAACACTGATAGAAAACACCTGTGGGGGTTGAGGTGCTGGGAGAGACTCCCAGCCTCACAGGAGAGTTCATTGGAGAGACCCACAGTGTCCTAGAACGTGCACAAGCCCACCCACCCGGGAATCAGCACCAGAAGGGCCCAGCTTGGTTGGGGGAAGCGGGAGAAGTGACTGAAATCCAACAGAAAGTGGAGCAAGTACCATTGTTCCCTCTCAGACCCCTCCCCCCATACAGCATCACAACCCAGTGACAGGGTTGTCCCACCCTGGTGAACATCTAAGGCTCCACCCCTCATACATAACAGGCATGTCAAGACCAAAAAAAAAATGGCCCAAATGAAGGAACAAATCAAAGCTCCAGAACAAACACAACTAAGCGACGAAGAGATAGCCAACCTATCAGATGCACAGTTCAAAACACTGGTAATCAGGATGCTCACAGAATTGGTTGAATTTGGTTGCAAATTAGATGAAAAAATGAAGGCTATCCTAAGTGGAATAAAGGAAAATGTACAGGGAACCAAAAATGATGGGAAAGAAACTGGAATTCAAATCAATGGAGTGGACCAGAAGGAAGAAAGAAACATACAATCAGAAAAGAATGAAGAAACAAGAATTAAAAAAAATGAGGAGAGGCTTAGAAATCTCCAGTACATCTTTAAACATTCTGACATCTGAATTATAGGGATATCAGAAGAAGAGAAAGAGCCACAAGTGGAAAAATTATTTGGACAAATAATAAAGGAGAACTTTCCCAATCTGGCAAAGGAAATAGACTTCCAGGAAGTCCAGGAAGCTCAGAGAGTCCCAAAGAAGTTAGACCCAAGGAGAAACACACCAAGGGGCATCATAATTACATTAGCCAAGATGAAGGATAAGGAAAGAATCTTAAAAACAGAAAGAGAAAAGGAGACAGTTACCTACAAAGGAGTGCCCATCAGACCATCAGCTGATTTCTCAAAAGAGACCTTGCAAGCAAGAAGGGGCTGGAAAGAAGTATTCCAAGTCATGAAAGGCAAGGACCTACGTCCAAGATTGCTCTATTCAGCAAAGCTCTCATTTAGAATGGAAGGGCAGATAAAGTGATTCTCAGATAAGGTCAAGTTAAAGGAGTTCATCATCACCAAGCCCTTATTATACGAAATGTTAAAGGGACTTATCTAAGAAAAAGAAGATAAAAAAAACATGTACAGTAAAATGACAGCAAACTCACAATTATTAACAACCACACGTAAAACAAAAACAAAAAGAAACTAAGCAAACAACTAGAAGAGGAACAGATTCACAAAAATGGAGATCATAAAGAGGGTTATTAACAGGGGAGTGAGAGGGGGGAAGGTACAGTGAATAAGTAGCATAGATGGTAGGTAGAAAATAGACAGGGGGAGGGTAAGAATAGTATGGGAAATGTAGAAGCTAAAGAACTTATAGGTATGATCCATGGACATGAACTAAAGGCGGGGAATGTGGGTGGGAGAGGGTGTGCAGGGTGGAGGGGAGTGAAGGGGGGGAAATAGGACAACTGTAATAACATAATCCATAAAATATATTTTTAAAAAGTGATAAAAAATAAATAAATAAAATGGCAAATTTTCTAATCTATATGATCACTAAGTAGAGAGCTGATGAATGGTAAGGAGGAAACTTCATTTCCAAGTTTAGGTTTTTTATACAAGAAGTTCTTCTAATAGTTTCATGAGTAAAAGGATAGCTAAGCTGACATTTTAAAGTACAATTGAAGTTACTATATTTGTTGTGTGTGTTATTTAAAGGAAATGCCAAGAAGCTGGTTTGTTTAAGGTTCACATTAGCTTTGGGATTTGGCAAATACCAGTGTTAAACAGAAATGAGCAGGTACTTGTTTTGGACTGTGAAGTTAAACCTAAACAATTAATGTTCTATATAAACACATAAATTTACTTCAGGCCAGGTTTCCACAAAAATATTAGTGATGAACACTGATTCCTTGCTAAAACCAGCAGAACATAGCCATTTGTTAGAGGCAGGAGCTAGATTTTCTGAAACCTCAAGTATTCTTTTATGTTCGGAAATATTTCAGTCGAATAGAAAGCATCAATGCTTGCAGATTCAGCACAAATGTTCACATATGTTATCCTGTCAACAATTCTCGTTTCATACTTAATAGTTTTGACAGCCTGAGAGAAAAGTAATGAAGATGGTAAAAATCTGTAACACCTGTCATATGAGGAATTGTTGAAGAAACTATTTATTTATTAGAATGTAAAAGATAGTACTTAAAAGATGTTTCTACTGCTTGAAGGAAGATTCACTGGATTATTTCTGTATATTTATCTCCATTAGATGAATTAGGGCCAACTGAAAAAAGTATTGGGGAAAATTGATTAAAGACCCATCAAACGTGTTTTCTAGTAATTTGAGCTCTCCTAAATGAGAATAAATTACTTCATGAGGTGGTAAGTCACCATTCCTGCAATGTCTGAAGAGGATGCTTGATGATGTTCCCAGAATTTCTGCATTACATGAAAAAAGTAGAAAAAGAAAATACATTATTGTGGATAAGAGCAGAAACCTGTAAACTTGGGAAAATTGTGTAGCTATTCTGTCTTTTAATATTATCATTTATAAATTAGAGGAGAAATAGTTACATCTCAGGCTCTTTTTAGTTTAAATAGATAAAGTCAGGAAAAGACCAGTATGCCTGGCACACAGTTAGTGCTTAATAAATATAAAATGAGCATATAACTAATACCATGGTAATAACAAATCCAGTAATGATTATCATAATAAGTTAACTGCCTTACAAAAAGAGATTTTTGTGACACACTTCTCACTTTAACCAGGAATTCTAATTTTCCATCCAGTCTGTTTGGCAGGAAATACTATACACATATGGGCTTCTCAGTGTAGTAGTAAGTCATCCCACCAAATTGATCACGTTTCTTAGACACCATTGGCCTTAGTGTCTTTGTTGTATTGTTGTCATCAATTAATTGCTTATCTCTTCATTATAGAAGTATAATTCATCCCCATGCATTGGCATGTGACTTTCAGTGCTATGTCATTGGAGTATACTTCTCCATATTGTTGTAAGCTTGGGCCATGTGACCTGCTTTGGCCAAAGGCGTAGGAAATTATATCATGTGAGCCACATGCAAGCAGAAGCTTGAAGACGCATTGGTTGTTTGGTAGTTTCTGGAAGGATTGTTCTTTCCCTCTACCAGCAAAAAGGCAGAAAGAATATATACTTATTATGGAGCTGAAATACAGAGAGAAAATATAGTAGACAGGCTGCTCCTTCTATATGCATCTCAGACTGCAGAGACATGTGGAGCAGAGTTGCAGTTGCTGATTTGCTAGCTGCCAAAATGTAATGAGAGCAAGAAACAAATGTTTGCTATTGTGCATTAATGGGATTTTATGATTGTTGCTACTGAAGCAAATCTGAAAAACATAGAAATTTGAACTAGGATGAAGAAATTGTTACCAGAACTAGGGTGATGACATAACGATACATAAAATATGAGGTTCTGACCTTGGTGCCAGGTGGTAGGTGGTGAGGAAAATGTTATTTGAGGCTGAAAAAAAATAATGACCTATGTAATATAGCAGTGTGATATCAATTTAAAATATCCTCTCTGATAGCATGGAAGTCAGCTAATGTGTCTATAAACTTGTGGCTTTAGGCAAATAGATTGCAAAACAAGGATTTTGCTAGGGTGTCTGGATTGCTATTTTTAGTGGCCTTTGGCAAGGTGTTATAAGAGGAAAAGAAACTCACTAGAATTGGGATGAATGCATACAGAGTCCAGAAACTTCAGTTCTGGAGAAGTTGAAAGATGCAGCTATTTTTTTCATGCACAGCCCATAAAAGAAAATATTGAGAAATGTTTGAACAACAAAACTTAGACTAGATCTTCAGGTAAAGACCAAACCTTGAATATAGTCATCCTTGGTTAAACATTGTAAATGTTTTAAAATTACCAAGAGAAAATCCTTCAGTTAGGAAAAAAGTGCACAGAACACAGAAAATATATGTTGGGCTCACCCAGAAAGCCAGTAAACTCAAAATAAATCTACAGAGAAGGCTATTTCAAATAGAATTATGGGCATAGCTATTGGCCCATGCAGTTGTTTGGAAGCCAGTAAAAGCTTGGCAGTTATATTGGCAAATGTGGCACCAATGAAGATTAACAAAGACTATGGCAACTCAAAATTTTAAACAATTTTTGGGGCCCCCAATTTTTCCTATTAGAAATTGTGCTAATAAATCTACTCAGTACCCAAGTAGGACATAAACTACATGTCCTCTTCAGATGCGGCCAAAGATGGTGGGAGCAAAGGAAGGTCATCCTACAAGATGAAGCCAAGAGCAACAGAAAACCATGAACTGAGAGCTCTCAGACAGCAAAACTGAGGCCTATCAAGGACTTTCTTTCTCTTTTTGCGCTTTCTTTCTCTCTCTCTTTGTTTCTTTCTTCCTTTCTTCCTTTCTTCTTTCCTTTCCTTTCCTTTCTTCCTTTTTTTCTTTTGATTTTATTTATTTATTTTTTAGAGATAGGGAAAGCGGGGGAGATAGAGGAGAGAAACATCAAAGAGAGAAACACTGATAGACTGCCTCTCACAGATTTCCCACCCAGGGTCCAGGCCTACAAGCCAGGCATGTGCCCTGACTGTGATTCTAACAGGCAACTTTCAGCATTGCAGGATGATACCCTACCAACTGAGTCATATCGGTCAGGGCTATCAAGGAATTTCTTCAGCATTCCATTATGTTTTGTCTAGGCTTGATTTACTTACATATTTTTTTTCCACATTGGTTTCGTAAGTCTTTTTGAATTTGTGGCATAATATGGTTTATTCATTTTGTCTAATTCTCAAATGTCTCTTCTATTTTTTTCCACTTCCTTTCTCCTCCCCTACTGAGATTTTTATTACATGCATGTTAGAGTAATTCCCTGTTTTTCTTTGTATCTCTTCTCTTACACAGTTGTGTCCTTCTACTCTCTTCATGTCTTAGTATTAATATTTTCTTCTGATTTACTTTCAGGGAAAAAAGAATAGAAATAGACCCATAGTCTCAGTTATTTCTTGATCTGTGTCTAATTTGTTGTTAAACTCATATATCCATATATTGATTTCAGTTATTTTATTTTTAAAATATTTTTCATACTTGTTTACTCAGTGACATACTCAATTACATACCCTTTAGTACATAAGTTCTTGAATACTTCAATCAGAGATATTTTTAAGTTCATATCTGATAATGGTAATATTTAATGACTCAATGATTTATTTTTTCATTTTTATTCAATTTATGTAGTCAGTCCTCTGGTATGTCTAGTTATTTTTCATTATATGCCATCACTGCATATAAAAAAAGAAGAGATCATTTGAGACTATAGATGATATTTTCCAAGATTTGGATTTAATTTTGCTTTGTTTAGATCACTTTTTATTTTATCAGATATATAATAATTTGCATTTGAGTTTAAATTATCTTCTATTTTCTGAGTTATGGGTGATCTTTCTATTTTCTTTTCACTCTCTTCCTAGAATGCATTTTTTGAGGTCCTCACCAAAAACCAGGAGTTCCTAGGGCCTCTGCAGTAGGGGACCCTGAACTTCAATTTTAATGCCCTAGTTTTTCAAGACTGATAGAATTCCTCACAACTGGTCAAACTCTCAGCTGTGACTTGTAAATTAGGAAAAGTATCATCAAATGTAGGCTTACTTTTTTATGGTTCTTTAATTTCTAGGATATTGGGCTATGTTCTGGCCCTCAAAAAAATGAGATAGATCTAATTCCTTCTTTCTCTTTATTTTCAAAACAGGCTGAGGGGCTGGAATATAAAAACATTAATTTAATACATCATCCTAAAGGTGTGAACAGCATCATTTGGAAACCGAAGGGGAACTATGGCATGTTATTGATGGATTCCTAAAGGAGGCAGAATATAAAGTTTTAGCTAGAACAATAATCATTTATTCTATTTACCTAGGATAATTTCAGTTTATGCCTATGGTTCTGGACTAATAGTTAATAAGTTCCTGTGTTTATTCTCAAAAATGTCCCACTTTAAAAATTATGTATTAAAATTTAAATTAAAAAAATTCACCCTGGCCATAATGTTGTTTAACGATAAAGAAAAATGGGTGAGGGCATGTAGGAGTGAAAACATTTCAGGAACCAAAAGGCCCATCAAAGACACAGAAGAATAAAACAGCATACTGCGATCAGGGACTGCAGCTCGAGCAGCGATGCTGAAGATTAATGTAAGAGCAATGAGTAGAAATGGGTCTGAAGGCATAGCAAGTGATGGAACAAGAGAAACACAACAAGTAGGTTATAGTTCCATAGACAATTGAAAGTCTTTGACAGGCAAAGATATAGCCAAATGATATTTTGGAGGTAAATATTATAACCCATATGAGAGATGATATTGACAGGAATAAAGGTACAGAGAATAAGGAAGGAGAGAGGGAACTGATTCAAGAAACATATAAGAAGTAAAATCAAATCACATTTAGTGCCTGAATATGTGAAGGTACAAAAACAAGAATGAATCCTATACATACTTAGTCTGGACAGAGAGACTGTGTGAACAGATATTTCCAAGAAATCTTTCTAAAATTGTATTAAATGTATGCTTTTTGCTGTGAGCAAGCTATCCTACTATTGTTAAGATAAGAAAGGACCAAGGGACAGTGAGGGGAGAGGGGATCACAAAATAAAAGAAAAGCAATCTTGTTCTGTAACAATAACATATATTTCATAACACCTATTATTATGGACACTACCTGGTCAGGCTACCTGGCTTAAAATATGAAAATTGATTTCTCCCAGTTCTGGAAGCTGGGAAGTTCAAAATCAAGGTGCCAGCTGTCTTGGTTCCTGGTGAGAGTTCTCTGCTGGTCCCTTCTCATTGTGTCCTCCAGTGGGTGAGGGGATTGAGAGAATTTCTATCTTTCTCTTCTTATAAGGCCACAGTCTTATTAGATTAGGGTCCCACTTTATGAACTCATTTAACCTTACCTCCTCAAAACCCTAGTTTCAGACATAGTCACTTTGGGTGTCAGAGCTTCAACATGTAACTCTCTGGGAGACAGAATTCAGTCCATAGCAAGCACATTACAGAGCTTTTACGATCCTTCCAGTGTTGTATCAGGTTTGTGTTTGGTTCAGTCAGTGTGTACATGCATGTGTGTGTGTGTGTGTAGATGTTGATGATCTAAAAAGGACCCAGAAGACGTGAATCGGCCAATCCCTCTCTACTGCCTTCTGAAAAGGCAACTGAAAAAAACACAGACATTCATGCTTTAGTAGCTAAGAAGGTGAAAAAAACATAGCAAAACTATTGAAGCTTCAGTTGTGTTGGATAGACAAGCACGCAGCACAGATTGAGAAACCCAGGGTCTGTATGGGGAGCAGATGGATACAGAACAGTCAGCTTCTATCGACCATTCACACAAGCAAAGCTGCTTAACCCGGATGGCAGGAGAATGAAATTGAGGACCTGGGTATAGTTCATAGCAACTTTATGAAATGGTGCCAAGAATGAAAACTAGTCAAGGCTTAGTGATTTTACAGATGAGAAACAACAACATGGAAGAGTAAAGGAGAAAGCAGAGAGACATAAGAATAACACCAAGGTTTCCAGACTCCATGAACAAGAGAAGTGATGCCATTAGCAGAAATAAGGACAAAGGCTAAAAAGCTAAAAAGGAAGATAATGTGACTGAAAGCCCAAGGACTGACATTGACTTTAGAGCCCAAGTTAGTACATGAGGCACACTGCCTGCAAACCATATGCTCCTCAATTCTTTCCGTGGCTGTTCTGACGTTGAGACAAGCCATCCTTCCCTGCTTCCCATGCTTTGAGGTGACTCACACCCCATTGCGGAGCCCATGCATTCAGGGTCCTGCCAGCCTTGATTCTCCTGAGCCAGAATAGGAGCTGCTGACATAAAGTCGGTGGAAACTGCTTCAGATTCACCAATCACAAAATCCACTTTAAATAATCAATGTCACTTCTACTGTATATAGTCCTTAATGGACTATACATCCTCACCACAAAATAATAATAAAGAGAAAAACCAGGTCTCTTGTGGAAAGAACACAGTTTTAGTTTTAGGCACAACAGAGTTGGGGTGCCAGTCCCACCATCGACTAGCTTTTATCTCTTTAACCATGCTTTCTCACCTGGAAATGGAACTATTAAAGCCTGAATGTTATTGTGAGGATTAGACTTTTAAAAAGTATATTTAAATACCTGGCTTAGCTCCTGGAGTACAGTATTTATTTCCCTCTACTTAGAGTATGAAACATGATTCTGAAAGATGAAACCATCAACTTAATATTGGGTGAAGCAACTAAGGTTGGCAAAAGCCCCTTAAGATGAATGGAGAAACCAGGAATAGAAGATTCCTAAATGTTAATGACACCAGCTGTAATTATTACTAATTCAGGCACTTAGTGGTATGCTACTTATTATTCATGTATATGTTTCACCATGTTCTACAAGATAAGAAAGTCTTTAAGAGCAGATATTGCAAATCATTTGGGTCCTTTGGCTCTCAAACATGGTACATGTAAAATCATAGCACTAGAAGGTGTTGTATTAGTTTGCTAGAGCTGTTATAACAAAGAGTCATAGACAAGGTGGCTTAAACAACAGAAATTTATTGTCTCACAGTTCTCATGGCTGCAAGTCCAAGATCAAGGTGTCAGCAGCATGATCTTACCTCTGTGTGGGTCTGTGTCCAAATGTCCCCGTCTTATAATAACACCAGTCATACTGGATTAGGGTCCACACTCATGGCAACATTTTAACTCATCTCTTTAAAGGTACAAACTTCCAGTTATAAAATAAAGAAGTCATGGGGATATAATATATGGCATGGTGTCTACAATTAACACTCTAATGCATACTTGAAAGTTGCTAAGAAAGTAGATCTTAAGAGTTCTCACAGCAAAATTTTTTTGCGTATGTATGGTGTTATGTTAGTTAATGTACCATGGTGATCATTTCACAATACATACAAATATGGAACCATTATAGGGTATATCTGAAACTAACATAATGATATATATCAATTATATCTCATATTAAATACATACATGTGTCTGCCAGGAAATCAGACAGCATAGTCATCATAGCTGCACTTGACAGGTCCATGCAATAGACAAGCCAGGACAGGACTCAAACCCAGGGCTTTTGAGTTTACATATAACCATCTTTTCGTCCTATCACACTGTCTCTCTGCAATGAGGGGCCGACAGCCATCAGCAAGTTAAAAGAAGTCACTAGTGACCTGTTAACTGTGTGTTTGGCAGGAAACCAATCACTCTAAGTTTCTTTTCATCTCTAAGCTCCAATGCCTCACATACCTCCTTCATACCAATTCGGCACGTAGCACAGTGCAAGACACACAGTGGCTGTTCAGTATGTTTTATATTTAACTGAAGCTAATTAAGCTCCACGACTCACACTACACACACTTTTGAGTGACCCTTAAAATATCAAAACTACCTGTCTCTGGCCCCTTAACTCTAGAGATCTTACAGTGCTTTGCTCACAAATCTTTACAATAGGAACATGAAGTAGGAAGATGAAATGCAATATACTGTCCCTTTAATGGGTACTCATTACCAAATAATGACATTCTCTCTCTCCCTCTCTTTCCTTCTCTCTCTGTCAAAACTTTCAATATAAAGAGCCATTCAATTTCATGGAGAGAGGTCAAGTGTCCTCATTTTTCCCACCCCCACATTTTAAGGCCATCATTTATAATGCCTAAGTAATTTCTATTAAACCAACTTGTGAAAAATAAAAAGTGCTGTGTAATGCAAATGCAAAGCCTTTGGGACCAGAGATTCTGTATAGATTTTCTATATTGCAAGTGGGCACTTTATAGCATGGTACCTAAAACAGAAAAACCACAGCCTTTACAACACAGAGTTTTATGTCAGAAATATAAACTGAGTCCAAGAATTCAGCCTAACTGAGGTAAAAATGATGTGGGCATGTTCAGTTTTGAGACAAATGCCAAGTAAAGAATGTTTATTTGTCAGAGAGCATTCTATTTAATCTCTTAACTCTACCCTGCAATGGGCTCTAGGAACTCCAAGATACCCTTCAGTAATCTGAATTTCCTGTATTTTCAAAGTCCAGATCTTTCCTTCATTTTTTCTTACACCCCAAACTCAATCAATGTGGTATGCATTTGATTTAAAATAAAACTGGAATATAACTCTTGAAAATCAATTTACTTCATATATATACTTTTTAAGATTTATTTATTGTTTTTAGAGAGAGGAGGAGGGAGAGAAACACTGACATGCAAGAGAGAGACATAGACTTGTTGCCTCCCGCACTCCCCCAGCTGGGCGCCTGGCCCCACAACCCAGGCATGTGACCTGATGGGAAATCAACCGGAGACCTTTTGGTCCACAGGCCAACATTCAGTCCACTGAGCCACACCAGCCAGGGCTATTATATATTTTTAAATGAATCATAAAGGAGACGACTATTAAATACAAAATTTCAGAATTCATTAGTAACCAAATCAGAACTTAAACATGTCCTCACCTTCTGCTTGCTGGTCAATACCCATCACTGTCATTCCACGGGGGCCTCATGATAATTGGTAGTAAACTGATACAAGGAAATCCACTTATTTGCAACTGATTCTGGACATTAAAAATGAGTTGAATCTATCACCAAAGGAATTATAATATGAGAGGAGACCCCCCCAAACACAGAATCATTTTCTAGACATGAGCCCCTTATAACACAGGCTTCCCCTGCTGGGTGAGTGTTCTAGGAATGCATTTGTACCAGTGTACCAGCTGGCATTGTTGTGAGAGGCTGCATTTGCTTTAGTGAATTTTTTTTGAAGACTCAGTGCATTTGCGCATTTTATGATGGATGACTTACAAGCACACCTGCTCACATCGCACTGAGTGTTCAACAGTTTTTGACCAAAAACTGCATGACCCCTCTGCCCCACCCTTCCTATTTACCAGATCTCTCCCTGAGCAACTTTTTTTTGTTTCCCCAGATGAAAAAATTCCTCAAAGAGAAACATTTTGCCAATGTGGAAGAGGTCAAACAAACAAAGAAACAAAAACAGCAGAAACAGCAAAAGGCATCAAAATTGATAAGTTCAAAAACTGTTTTGAGCAGTGGAAAAAAAGGTCTCGATAGGTGTATTGCAGCAACTGGAGAGTACTGTGAAGGTGACTGAAGTTTAAACATGTAAGAATAAGCACACAATTTTTTATAAATAAATTCTGGGACTTCTTAGTCCAGAGAGAACCAACAGGATTTTTAAGACCTCTCCAATCATGATGCTGGCTCGTGATCCTTCCTCTATCGACTCCTCTGCTGCCATTCAGAAAGCCAAGAGGGTTAGCAGCAATGAGCAAGCACATGTTTTAATTACCTGCAACTCCACTATTATAACATGAACCATACTTTTATTTATGGCAGGATAGTATTTGGAACTATTAACTAGTGCTCCTGATTCTTGCCCTATTTATCCAAGTATGGCATTTTTTGATGTGTTATTTTAAAGCGGGCATAACCCAGCAGACGACTAAAAGATAAAAGAAAAAGGGAATCAACTCTTGTTTTAACAGCCTAGTCCTCAGGAAGAAATGAAATGATCTCAAATGATAAGTAATAGTTCCAAATGTACACCCCATAGGGAATGACTGGCTGTCCTACCCTCAAACCAGACAAAGTTTTTACACAGAGAAGGAGGGGAGATTAGAGGAGAAGCAAGAGTGTTTCAACTGTGTTAACTTCTGAGATACAGCTGGCTAGACTTAGGTCTTTGGGAGATCTAAGAGGAAAGAGAACTTACACTCTTTTAGTCCTGGGAAGGTGGAAAGACACAAGGAAAGAATATCTGTGACCTGTGGCTAGGAAAATAGGGTCTCAAAGTGCCCCCAGAGTGTCCCCTAGATCATCATGGTAAAGAAGAAATAGAAGATTCTACAAGTGACCATACAAGGCCTGACAACACTGGAGAGTCAGAACTAAAGAAGCACTATTGTAGGAAATAATGAATGAGGATCATATGCAAAAGAAAACATCTCAGTCTATGCCACTGTGGATAAATGCCAGCGTGGAAAGGGACCAGTGTGGCTGCTTAGTATCACAAAAGACTAAGGCCCCTCCCAAACCTTCTTCCTTGATGCTTTAGCTCTGCCATGCCCATAACTTAGGTGCAACCCTTGGGAAAAGGAAGACATTCCTGAATTGAATGAAATGATGATTCAGGGATCAGAGGCTCAAAAGCAAAATTAGGTTTAAATGTAAAAAAAAAAAAGTTATATTTTTTGTACACCTGAGTTGATGTACTAAGAGTTATACCCGTTAGATAATTCTCACTATTTTGTTTTCATTTACTTCCAGTTTTTACATTTTCCTTGTTTACAACTGTTACAGATGTGCTATTGCACTTGAAGTTAAACCCTCAGGTGATATAAATATAAAAATAAAGTTAATAAGTATTAAATGGAGACAAGTAAAACCAATTCATACTGTTTTCACTAAGAAGCATTAGACTTGCAATAACATAAGTAAAGTTTGGTTTTTTTAGGAGTCTGCTTTTCACATTCATAACATTCCTTTAGTACAAATATATCTGAGGCCTCATTTTTCTCTTGGTCTATAGAGACCATTCCTTGTCTTTCTTTATTAAGTCACAGTTTGTCATGGCACACTTTTTTCTTGTTAAAATATTTATTTTTGTTCTCAGGTTACTGAAGATGGTTGAATATTTATGCCTTAAAATGCTTGGGTATACTTGCAGTGATGTAAAATGCCTAGAGCTGCACTCTAAGTTTTCAAAAATTAAGTAATTTTGTCAGTAGTATGCAAAAATGAACAACACTTAGGTCTACCATTGATCAACTCTATATTAAAACAGGAATGTTTTCATCATAACAAATATATATTGCCCTCCCCCAAAGGCTGGTAATTAAGATAATGCACATGAATATGTTAGCCTTGCAGACCCTGCACCAGCACGAAAGGGACCAAATCAGAACAGTAGTCCCCTGTTGAGGTGCTGTAGGGTTACACAATCAGAAAATGCCACTGGTCTTTCTCTAGTTACATAATTAGACATTCAACAAGGTCGTAAACATATAAATGACTCCATTACTATTGCAACAAATGACAAAGGCCATCAATAAGCAAGTAATAAAAGGCAAAGGACTGCCTAATTGGTTTGAGACACTAGAACCAAAATCAATGGAAGAGAGAGGAAGGAAGAAGAGAAAGCTGCCTCCATTTAATATGTTTTAACTTCATTTTTTATAATGCCGTTACCTGAGGTTTTTGAAACCTATAGCTTGACAGTTTTAAACCCTAATATATAAGCATTGCCAAGACAATTGTTAAATGAGGTGAAAGCTGACCAGGAGTCATTTCTCTTGTTTTGAAATTTTGGGGTGTTTGAATCATAGAGGTCTTTTTCTAATTCTCCCATTCTATGATTATTCTCCCTTTCCTATCATTTCATCCCACACCTCCCTTTTGTCACCCTCAATAGTAAAGAGAAGCTTCTGACCCCCGCAGGGCTAGTATATGCATGGGGGAGGGGGGTGGAATCTTTGCTTCCTACCAGGGAGGACGAGTGGATGCTCACATACATACAAGGCATAAAATACTCTTTTCAACCATAATGTGTGGGGCCTAATGGGTAATTTTGAATCCAGCTCTTAATTTAGATAAATGACTCTGGAGACTTCATTCTAACTTTGGACAGCAGTTTAACTGTGTGAGGAGACATGAGTTTAGCAGAAGAGAGAAAGGATCTCCAGGACATTAAACTGTGCACTCAGTAGCAATAGGAACAGAGGCAAAGGGTCATCCAAGAATGAACAGTGGCATTCAAAAAGGAGTCTCAAGGATCATCTAGTCTATGACCATGATTGTAAAGACAAAAAACACAAATCCAAGAAATGTGTAGCTGAGACTAAAATAATTCTTCCAGCTTACCCACAGTAGTCTTTCATGGCTTGAGATGATCCTTAAAAAGGGGGGACATTTGTTTGCAGGCAGTCACCTTTGTCACCATATGCAAAGAGACAGCCTGGGAATAGAGACAACAGATGAAATGTGAGTCAGTCCCGGCATTTCCTATGACGGAGCCCTGAACTACATCATGGGTTTCCCAGGTTCTGTGTGTCATCCATCTCTAGCTGGGTTTCTGTCACTTGCAACCAAAAACACTAACTCATCAGCTGAGTGTATTTCCACTTACCTGGGACTTACCACTTAGAGAACCATAATGTCTATGTTTTGATTTCACTATTTGACTATCTTTAATGCAAATCCTTCACAAATTTGTTACATACTTTTCAGTGGGCTTAAGGAGAAATTAACATATATAAATATTATTTAAAGAACAATCAGCATTATAAACAAGAGAATGATGCCTTACATCTGTGTAGAACTTTGAAGTGTAAAATACACTTTTATCATAGAATTGTTCCTTACTACATTTGGGTAAGGTGGACATGTATGTTATTATTGTCTCTACTTTACAGGTAAAGAGAGGTAATTTAATTGTGCAACTCTCTCAAGGTCTCTCAGAGTTAATGGGCAACACTAGAACCTACATCTTAGGAATCTTTGTTTAATGTTCTCTTAGCTTTCATGTCTCCTCCTTCCTTTGTACTGCAGAATAAAGTACTTCTGAAAAACAGGCATTTTCGCTGTTTGTGTTCTTCCTATCTGGTGGATTGCCAGCTTTAACTTTCATTCTTCTCTCCCATCTCATTCCACATAACCACTTTCTCATCATTGAAGTCATAACAATAACTTGTTGTTTCTTATAAGAGGGACTCTGGAAATCAGATAACCAAGCGTGCTAAAGATTACATGTTAAAAATGGTCAAATTCATGCTCAGTGACTACTTGAGACAATATGGGATAGTTTCAGGACAATGGCTTTGTGGCCATTTGGGAATCACTTTCTATACAAACTTCATTGTTGAGGTTATTCTGGGTTAGGACAGAGTTGCTGAAACAAGAGTCTATGAATGTCAGAGGCCATGGGAATGCCATTGCAGCACGAGTGAGGACACCCTTGCCATACAACTTCCCTGAGTACAAATGACAACATGCTTTGAGCTCCAAACTTTTGCAAATGTGAGTAAAGATCAACATAGAAGTACTAACTCACCGCTGAAATTATTTTTCCCTTGAAAATGGAATAATTAAGGCATCAGTTCATCCCAAAAAGATCTTAGTACACCTACCATTATCTTTTCCAAATCTGTGGTTCAATAGTTCCTCTCAACACTCAAATGTTGGGACAATTTGAGTTTTCTTTCTCTCTCATATTCATTCTTCTTCTCTGGGTACTAAAAGAAGACTGAATTTTTCATTTCCATAAAAACAATTAAATTTCACCATTCCTGGGTCCCAGGTGTTGAGTGACAAAGTGCTTTTCATTTCTCTGTTGGCTAAAAATAATGTAATTTAAATTTATCTCTTAATTTAACCTAATTAGACCTAAAGGAAACAGTTCCTGCACATGAATCCAGAACATTCTGTTCCAGAATTCCAGGTTATTGAGGAGATAGATGCCACATCCTTTTTCATGTGGTCCTTCAGTCGTTGTTTTCTTCATTATCATCATCATCATCCCAGCTAAAATCAACCGAGGCTTACTCTGCTCCAAGTATGTCCTAAGCAATTCATATATTGAAGTGTTACTTCCTTCTAATGTTCAGATCCTATTCAAGTTTCACCCATTGTCAAAATAATGGGTCTATTTCAGAATCACTCATTGCAGTGACTTGTCTTTCTAGACAATTTCAGTCTGGAATAGTTCCTTAATCTCTCCTTGACTTTTGTATCTTTGATAAATTGTAATGTTTTGAAAATAATCTTAACATATGCATCATTGATGTTTGCTTTAAACACTTAGTTGAGGTAGTGTTTGCCAGGATTCTCTACTCAAAAATTACTCATTTTCCTTTCTGTCATTAGTAAGTATAGTTTGGGGGAGATATTTGAAAATATCTAAATATCACATTCATCAAATCTTCAATTCACAGGAAGATCTTATTTTGTTGCACTTTGCTTCATTGCACTTCACAGATGTTGTATTTTTTAACAAACCGAAGCCAAGGCCCTTCACTAGCAAAAGGTTTGACTCTATTGCAATACTCATTTTATTTTGGTAGTCTAGAACTGAACCCATAGTATCTCTGAGGTATGTCTGTATTCACTTATTTACTGAGATCACCATGAACTTATGGTCTGTACTTAATAGGTTGTACATTGCTATGTTTTTCATGCTAAAATTATTCCCAGTTTGGCCTATGGGAGCCTCCTCAAGATGACTTCTGTGGCCTTGTGATGTGTTCCCATCATTCTTTGAGCACTTCCATACTTTCTGGTACAAGATACTCCAGGCTCATATTTTACTTTCTCTATCCAAATTCTGAAATTAGCCATTTTTCCAAGTGAAGATTGATCATTTGTAGCCAAGATTTGCACCCTAAGTGTGCTTGTTGTTTTTGCACTGTCCTGTTCCCAGGATATGTTAGTGGACAGAGCTGGGGAATACACACAAACACACAAAAAATACACGTTTACATATCTATGTTCTACTTACCATGCCTATTTTTATTTATATATATTTTTTAACATTACAGTTAACATCCAATATTATTTTATATTATTTTCAGGTATACATCATGGTTAGGCATTTATATAATTTACAAAGTTATCCCCTCGGTAAATCTAGTACCCACCTGGCACAATACACAATGACTATAATATTATTGACTATATTCCCTATATTGTACATAATCCTCATGACTATTTTGTACCAATTGTACTTTTTAATCCCTTCCCCTTTTTCATCCACTCATACCCCCTCCCATTTGGAAGTCATCAGTTTGTTCTCTGTATCTATGAATTTGTTTTGTTTTGTTTTGTTTTTTAGATTCCACACATAAGTGAAATCATACAGTATTTGTCTTCCTCTGTCTGACTTATTTCACTTAGCATAATACCCTCTAGGTCTATCTATGCAAATGGTGAGATTTCATTCTTTATTATGACCAACTAATACTCCATTGTATATATGTACCATCTCTTCTTTATCCAGTCATCTGCTGATAGACATTTATGTTGTTTCCATATCTTGACTATTGTAAATAAGCTGCAATGAACATAGGGATGCTTTTACCTTTTAGTTTAGAAGTTTGGATTTCTGTGGATAAATACCCAGACGCACAATTGTTTTTCTTATGTAGTTTTAAAAACAGAACTACATAAGGTAGGTCTATTTTTAATTTTTGAGGAAACTTCACACTGTTCTCCATAGTGGCTGTATCAATTTGCAATCCCACCAACAGTGCACAAAGGTTTCCTTTTCACCACATACTTGCCAACTCTTGTTTGTAGACTTACTGATGACAGTCATTCTGACATTCTGAGGTGAAATCTCATTGTGGTTTTAATTTTCATTTCTCTAATAATAAACAGCATTGAGTATCTTTTCATATGTCTATTTGCCATCTGTATGTCCTCTTTGGAGAAATGTCTATTTAGGCTCTCTGCCTATTTTTTAATTGGATTGTTTGTTTTTTTGATGTTAAGGTATCTAAGCTTTGTACATTTTAAATATTAACCCCTTATTAGATATATCTTTGGTAAATGATCTTTTCCCAGTTTGTAGGTTATCTTTTCATTTTGTTGATGGTTTCTTTTGCTGTGCAAAAACTTTTTAGTGCCATTTGTTTTTTTTTCTTTTCTTTCCCTTGCCCAAAGAGACTCATCCTAAAAAGAAATATTACTAAAAGTGATGTAGGTATTTACTGTCCATGCTGTGTTCTAAGAGTTATATGGTTTCAGGTCTTACATTTAAGCTTTATTCCATTTTTGAGTTTATTCTTGTGTATGGCATAAGAAGGTAGTTTAGTTTCATTTGTGTGTGTGTGTGTGTGTGTGTGTGTGTGTGCGCGTGTGTGTGTGTGTGTGTGTGTGAAGGCTATTTATCTATATTTAATAAACAATCATGAGTTCATACCAATACCTTCAATTCCAATATATTCTTTTCCATATTTTTAACTTCTCCAACGAGAAACTTAGCTTCCATTATCCTCAATGTATTTGCCCATTTACTCAGTTTCATTATAAATAACCAGTTCCTCACATCCTTCTCTCCCTTCCCCGATGTCCTCCTACCCTGCATGGGTTTTGATACCCCACATAGGCACCCTCCACAAAGGTTTTCTTGTCATTCCTCTTGCTCTCTGACTTCACATGATGTGCCACTCCCTTATGTTGTAGTGGGTATAACAATGGTCCACTGAAAGAAATGTCCACCTAAAACCTGACGATATGGCCTTATTTAGAATAAGGATCTTTGCAGATGTAACTAAGGTAAGGATCTCGAAGTGAGGTCACCCTGGACTTTGGAGGACCTTAAATCCAATGAGAAATGTCCTTATAAAAGAAAAGGAGAGACAGAGACACACAGGGGAGAAAACCACATGTAGACAAGAGGCAGAGGCTGGAGTGATGTATCTACAAGCCACAGAATGTTAAGGAATTCCATGAGCCACCAGAAGCTAAGAGAGCTTTGGTACTATGAGTTCAGGCTTCAACATATGTATCTGGGGTCCACATTTCAATCCACTACACATGTGGATAATCTCTTCACCCTGCTGACATTCCAAAACCTCACACCAGACTGTTCTACACGTGCACAGACATTCTCCTCACCCCCAGGAGGCTCTCGCACCCTTGCTGGGCTGCCCTTCTGTCAATGTCTGCTCACCCTCCTGGGCCTGGCACCCTGCTCTGAAACATCACAAGTTGCCTCACCCCCCTGCTACAGACTCCTACCTTGCTCTGTCCTACATTGTGGCTTTGGGACTGAATTTTTTTTTTAGAAAGATGAAGAGAGGAGAAATCTATTAACATCTCAGTGTATTTTGGTGATGAATAGTTAGGATTGCTTACCTTCTTTACTTCTTATAAGACAAAAAGCACACACACTTTCTAAAACACAGTAAAAGGTGTTCAAATTACCTCATTTCCTGATGTGAGGAAAATACATACAATGTTCTTGGCAGAAACAGAAATTTTTTAAAATAGTTATCTGGCTTATTTTCCATAAAATAACTCTTCATTTGATCTAAGAAAATATGACATTTTAAAACAATAAATGTACTCATAAGTCCCATGCACTGAACTGAGTACAGTTTTTAGAGATAAATCACTTCATCGAGAAGAAAAGCCAAAGCGGATGATGATATTGTCTCTTCTTATTTAAGCTTCTGGGATTTTTTTTGAAAGCTTCAAAAGAAATCTCGATATACAATGTGATATGCCAACAGGATAAAACACAAGGTTGTTGTAAAACCATAAATAAAGCTGAATTGTCATGGGAGAGCTTAAGTTTATGTTATTATGCTCTAACAATGAAGTCCTTAATTAAAACACCCGACAAGTTCAGGGTTATTAAGAGGCCATTCTGAAAGCCCAGAAACAAGGAAGAAAATGGAAAACAGAACTTGTTTCATTCCCATTGTTTCCAACAGAACATTTTAGAAACACTGAGTTTAGCTGAAACACTGATAAAAAAGAAGACTTTAAAGCTATTTTCTGAAGTTTATTTTTAAAAGCTCTGTTTTTCTTTACATCAGTTGTGATTGGCGTTCCTGCAGATACATCAGCATCCAATGCGAGAGCAGAGCAAGTATTATTGGTCCCTCCTGTTATGAAGCACTGAACCACACAGGAAATGTTATTGCACTTTTGCTCCCTTCGATTTCCCCAGATTATTTAATAATTCTGTGCTTCTGTGACATTAAAGACAAGCCAGGATCCTGAGGCCACACTTTTCAGCTCCAGATCGAACATGACATTACATACTGACAGCATTTGACAATTTGCCTTATTCTTTGAAAGCTATTGGACTGTGTAGTGACCAGGATGCGCATATGCATGCACACACACACACACACACACACACACACACACACACACAGTCTTTGTAAGTCAAATTTTTAAAAAATGTAATTCTCATTATTCACTGGCAAGTTTTAATTACAATTAGTAATGATTAGTATTAATGAAAACTGTTTATAAAGGATGCAAGAGGGCCATAATTCACTGGGGAATAACTTGATGCTGCATACTTTGTTCTATTATGTTGCAGAGAAAGCATCTGTGATGTGATATCATGCCCCACCTGCTTAGTTGGACCTACCGGCTTGACACTTGCCAGTTTTGTAGTGCTACAGAAAATTTAAAACTACAATAGTCAATATAATCATTTCTCAAGTGGATCTATTCATCTCTCATCAAAAAGAAAAGACAAAATAAAAGGAGAGGATTTTTCAGTGTTTGAATTACATTTAATACCATGGGAGATATAATGGTACTGGAGCCTTAAAATCTATAATGCTGCCTGCAGTGTTTGACAATACTAACTTTAGCCTGTAGAACAAATTAGAGAAAAAGCCTATGTATTTGGTAGTCTGTCAAGCAGAAATTCCTCTGTACTAGTAATTCCAAGCTTTGTCAATATGGTAAAAATATATATTCATAATTATATCTTGTTGCAAGATCCTACTGCATTCTCAAAGGTTACAGTTTGTCAGGTAATTTTATTGTGCATTTCTTATGCTCTAGAGCTTTGAAAGCTGTTACTATTATATAGTGTATGTATTATAAACATAAGCCATCATATCATAGTATAGATTATTTTAAATTTTGTTCAATTTACTATATAATATGCATCATAGAGTTGTAAAAATATATTATAAATCAAACTTATAATATATATTTACAATAAAACATGTATGAATTACTGAATCATGTATTTGTTTGTATACTTAATATATCATTATCTGTTTTCTCAAATTTTCTGTTGCTTTTTTCTTTGTCATCGATGATGAATAAATCTCTAATCCTTACTTCTCAGCTTTACTGTAGTCTCATATTCCAACAGTCTGATGAACTATTCTTAGATGTCCCAATATTTCATCAGGTGAAATTGTAGTATATTTTGCATATATAATATATATGTGTATATATACATATATATGAATGTACACATAATATACAACACACTATCCATTTATACAGCAGCTACTTATATCACAGCTGTTACTATATTCTATGAGTGTCATATATATCTATATTGCCTGATGTGATCGTAATAATAAATGTGTACTTCAAAAGGTACTATTTTAAAGTGAAGCAGAAGGCTTTGTGAGTTACCAAAGGTCACACAGTTGTGATAGAGCCAAGACTCAAACTGTATTCCACCAACATCCCAAATGTTATTCTTTCCTTTATACTACAACTCTTATCATACCCACCAACTTTCCAATTCTAGATCAGAAACCTTCACAGTAATAGTCAACTTTACCTTCTTCATTCATGTATTCAATCTGTATCAAATCCATCACATTTTTGTCTCTTGGTTTAATTTCTATCCCTATTCCCCATCCCCACTTTTTCCTTCATTACTTTAAGGGTTAGACTTCTACAAGAGCTTTCTAATTGTCTTAGTCTCTTTGCCTCTTAACCCTATTCTACATATCAATATTGGATACATCTTAAAATATCATTCACCAGGTCACTCTTCAGTACTCTGATTATCTAGAATACTAAATAATTTCTCAGAAATTTATTTCTCAAAAAAATTTTCTTGGGAAATGCATTTCACATTATAGCCTAATAAACATATTTGTGTGCCTATACACATACTATCAATCCTCTTTATTCACAAGTTCCATATTAGCAAATGCATATGCTGGCTAAAGTTGACATCTAACCCTCAAATAAATACTCACAGCACTTGTGTAGTCATTCTCAGGTGTAGAGTGATGAAAACTTTTAGCCTCTCAATGCACATCTTCCCAGCTGAAGTTGAACAAAATGTTGCTCTGCTTTCTCGTTGAAGTTCTTATTCTGTGACAAGAATTCTTTTCATGGTTCATTTAATGCCACATTTTCTGCATTTTTATGTTTTCTTGTTGGTGATTTGCTGTTTAAAATGGTCCAAGCACAGTGCTGAAGTGCTAACTATTCTTCTTAAGGTTGTGATGTGTCTAATGAAGAAAATGCCTGCATTATATAATCTTTGTTCAGGTATGAGCTACATGCTGTTGGCCATGAGTTCAATGTTAATGAATCAACAATATATAATAAATAAGGTGTCTTTAAACAGAAACACACATAAACAAGATTACATACTGATCAGTTAATGAAAATCTTGTAACCAGAGGCTCATAGGAACCTAAACCTGTATTTCCCTTAGGATCAATGATTCTGTATTCATGAATTTTTTCTTTACACCAACTCTATTGAACATAGCTAACACCAAGATAACTGACTGTATATAACTAAAATGAATGTTTCACAAAGACCCTTATTAACAGCAAGGTACTTTGATATTTTCCAATGTGCTCTATTTTATCCATTTCATTAGAAAGTATGTTGGTTGTGACCCAATACATTAATTTCACAATCTACTAAAGAGTCAAGATGCAAAATTTGAAGTTCACTTTAGTGGATCTAGAACCTACTACTCTAAGACAAAACCATTTTGAATTGACTTTTAATGCCCTTCATGATCCTGCTTCATTAAAGAAGACTCTAATAAATTCTGCCTATTTGTGTTTCCTCCCTACAGCCTTCCAACAGCTGCTTTTTGTGTTACATCCAGAAGTTACCGTTGTTTTCTGGCAGAGGTAATAGTTCGTAGGACCCTACTTAGTCATTAGGTAAAGAAAAAGTGTCTTTCCTTTCTTTGGATGCTTGTTTCCAGACATGCTGGCCTTGAGAGTCAATATTAGTTGGTTGATAAAACTATTTTTCTTTTCATCAGCAAACAACATGTCCCTTCAGTGTTTTCAAACAGTATTTAGTTCTTTTCACCTATTTTCATACTTGTTTATAAACAAATAGCTTTCATAGAGGACTGAGGGTTCTGGATATAGGTCTTCATTTTACTCTGTGATTTCAGAGACAAGTTGTCAAGAGGATTTAGGGAGCTAAAAGATATTGTGCTTCAGTAATGTAATTTAAAAATAATGATAGCTTTAAGGAAGTTTATTTCCAAGGTAATATGGAAGCAGTACTTGACTCTAACCAAGACATGTGGTTCAGCACCACCAGGTTGCTTACAATGCCTGCACACCTGTTTCCTCATCACTAAAAATGTCCACTTCAACGCTAAGACTGCAGTGAGCTTCCAGTCATATAAGGAAAACCCTCTAAGATAAGACGAGTCTGAGTATTACAATGTTAAGTAAGCAGTCATACTCTCCCAGTTTAAAGCAATATCAAAATATACTGAACAACATTAACATAATCAGTGTTCTATTTATTCTCTCTCAAAAAAATTCACTACTCTTTTCAAAGAGCCCTACAGCTTGCTCATGGTAATGGTGGTTATCCCGCAAGTTTACAATTGTTATTGCTGAAACGTTTTGTTATTACTGGCAAAGTTATAATAACCCCTTTATGATTCTTTAGGGTATCCATTCCATCTTTTCTATTCCAAATTCTATAATTTCCCTATTATTATGAGTCCTATGAGTAATTATGCCTTTGGCATTGTAAAAACTTTGGACTGAATCTACTTAAAGCCAACCAGCTGCATTAAAAAAAAAAAAAGAAATGAAAAAGTCTTTTAAAAGCCAAGACATCTGGCACTTTAGAGATTAGAGGGACCTTGCAAATTCATTTCAATCAATGGATTGGTTGTGAATTGGTAGCTGACCACACCCATTTCTCGGTCACTTATGAACATTCCACAAAAGCTCATTGGCATTAAAATATGAATGAGGGAGCACAGCTAGCAACTTCCAGAAGAAAGTCTCCACCTCAAACACGTGAAGCTCACTCCCCTCATGGACTATATAGTGATCTATTGTTTCCCTGCTCCCAGCACTCTCGGTGTTCCCGTCTGCCCTGGTGGTCATTCTGAGACATGCAGAGGCATACATATACAAGTAGGCAAGCTATAGCACTGCTTAACAGGAATATAGGCAAGCCACATATAAGTTTTACATTTTCTGTAAGTCAGTTTCAAAAAGTAAAAGAGGAAATTCATTTTAGTAACATATTTACTCCAATATATCCAAAATATCACCAATAAAAATGTATTCAATATTAAAATTACAGAAATATATGTTGTACATTCATCTAATTGTACTAAGTTTTTAAAATGTGGTGTATATTTTATCCTTATGGAACTGCTGAATTCACACTAGCCACATTTCAAGTACTCAGTAGATAAACAGGGCTCATGGTCACCATATTGGATAGCACACTGTCCAATACTTTTTAAAATACTTTTGCCATATGTTAATTTTTCTGTTTTTGTCTAATGTTGCCCAACTATAAACCTATGTGTTTATAAATAACCATTTCTACTGTTATCGTATGTTCTAGAGATTAAAAATGAGTACAAATGTGCTAAAAATTTTCTTTAATATGGCCAGGGCAACAGTTCCTTATGGTATAGCTTTAATTGTATCATATCTTCACTTAGAAATATACTTCTTTTAATTCATGACAGAGTTCATAGACCATGATTGACTAAAACAGATACTTTGGTCGCAGTTCCAAAAATAAAATATCACTTTTGGAGGGCATTATTAGACCGTTAGAGGAAGAGAACTAGAGAAAACTTCAAACAATTACCGAAGTTCTATCCTCTCACTGTACACTGGTCCCTAGAGAGAGATGAATGACTCAGCTAAACTCACAGAGCCAGTTGATAGCAGATCAGGTTGGTAATCCCCATTTCTGGTTTTGTAAGGATTTGTTACAATAGGTTGAATGTCACCACACTCGAGCCTACTATATACATATTCTGCATATCACATCAGCATCTCCCCATGTTTTTTCTATCTGGTTCTCAGTAATACAAAATTAAGACATGAACAAGCACAGATAACTTTGAAAATGTAAGAATTGAAGACCAGCTCTGAATTAGAGGAATGAAGCCTAAGAGACAGCAGGGCTGCGGGTCATATACAACTTTGGAATCAAGGGGGAAGCAATGAGCCATGGTTAAAAACTAGCTACGTGGAGCTGACCTCTCCCTGACTCAAACTCCTTATCTGCAAGATGACCAGCAGTGAGAGGATTGGAGTATTTCTAAGGCCTTTTCCAGTTCTTGCTACACAAATTATATAATAATAATAATAATATATAATAATAGCCTTTCTAAGTTAGTCTTCTACCTGGAAGAAAAGAATGCTGCTACCTGTTCTTTTTATGGGCACTTTTAAGGATTGGTGAAATAATACTAAATATTTTATAAAGAAAAAAAATTAAATTTCAAGCAATCCCTCCCACAAAAGTTTACCTTTAAGAGCAAGCCTCCTATAACATTTAGCAGCAGACAAAAAACAGCACATCACAGTTAACATTACATTTACCTTCAAAAAACTTTTACTTAAATAAAAGGGCAAATGGATCACTTGTAACAAGATCATACAGATATTTTCTTCTTTTTACATTTTGAACTGAAAGCTGATCATTTACATTAGGAATTTTGTTTCAAAATAAGTTTATACAGCTCCCATTACTTTTCAATCTTTCAATAGACACATATATAGCACCTTCTTGCAGCCCAGCAGTGGTGAGCTAAACTGATATACTACCTGTCCCCACAGATTGTATAGCCTAATGTGTACATCAGAAAGAAATTAACCTAATGTTCCTTTAAGGACTGAGAATATAATACAGCCACATCAATGTTCTATATTAAAAATTGATCTTGATCTTGAAAAAGAGCAGCTCTCTAAAGATGTAAACCTTAATCCATGTTTACCTTTCTACGTGTACTGTGATGAAGAAGGCAGAATAGGTACCCTGGCTCTAAAGAGAGTCCTGGAAATTCAAACTCCTGGAAATGCAGAGTGACATATATGCTGAAGTGTTTCCACAAACTGCAAAGGCTTCCGAGTCATAAAGACTATAAGTATACACTAAAGTCTGTCCATAAAGTATCCAGCCACATACTATGAAAAATAGAGATATTTATTGAAGAAGATACAATATACAGGAAATACTGCACATAGGTCTGTGACACCCCCATGCCCTTCAAAGTAGGGCCCTTAGGACCTCACACAGTTCTCCCAATTGCCATTAGCTACCCTATCATATTTTCCTGAATCTCCTCAACAGTCTGAAATTTCTTTCCTCTCAAAGGTTATTCTAGTTTTGGGAAAAGCCAGAAATCACAGGACACCAAATCTTGGGTGCATGGGGGTGTTGAGTCCCCCCGGGTGATTTGATGTTTCACCAGAAAACTGCACAAGACAGTGCATGAGTGGGCGAGTTGTCAGGATGAAGCTGCCAGTCACCAGTTGCCCATAGCTATAGCTTTCTGAATCATCCAAATAGTTTCTACAGAGGAAAGTTCAAGCTTAATGCAAAATTTGATGCAGATTCATTGCTCTACCAGCTCAGTCATTTTGAATGGACAGCCACACAGTATACATCCTCACTCAATGACGGCTACCACCCCCACTGACTAGTATGGTGAGGTTGTCATTGTTCACACATGTGCATTCCAGTCCACTCCCCTTGGCTGCCAGGTTACATTGATGTCTCACCAACTGTGCTTATTAAATTAACCATGGTTGAAGTTTTTCCAGACAGACCTTGCAAATTCCTATTGCATACAACACACGCTCCCAGAATGAAGCCAAGCCCTTACTCTTGACTCCCAAGAATTAGCAATACAGAGAATTGCTAATTCTCTGAAATGGTGGAAAGAAGGATGCAATTGTTCAAACTCTGTTTGCTGGTTCACACTTCAATAGACTCTAAGCAACTAATATTCTGCTACAAGACTCTTTCTCTCTATATGTATATGTTTTGTTTTGTTTTGTTTGTTCTGTTTTCTTTTTATTTTTTAAATATTGTATTTATTTTTTGAGAGAGGAGGGGAAGAGGAGGAGAAAGAGGGAGAGAAACATCAATGTGTGGTTGCCTCTCAGGCATTCCCTTCTGGGGACCTAGACCACAACCCAGGCATGTGCCCTGACTGGGAATCAAACCAGCAACCCTTTGGTTTGCAGGCTGGCACTCAATCCACTGAGCCACACCAGCCAGGGCTTACATGTATATGTTTTGACTAAAGTTACCCAGGGCTTCCTTAATTTTTTAATTGTCCTCAAATTCTTGTAAAGATTAGCAATTGCCAAACATCACTCTCGCTACTATTGTGTTTTCTGTTAAAACAATGTGAAAGCAAAATCTTATATTTTCCCAATAAGGAAATATAGAGAGTTGCTTAATAAAGTTCTAAAACTTACAAATTCTGCTATGTCTTTCATTCTAAAAATACAATAAATTAAATGCACCAGTGGTCATTCTTGTCAAACAATACTGGCATTCCTTACTGTTACAACTAGAAACCAAAACCAAGCTCATTTGTGGCATGAACTTTGATTACTATGGTCCTGGAAAAAGGTAAAGATGTCCCTGTAACAGAACAAGGAAAAACATGTAAACCCATAGCAGCTAGTAAAGGAAAACATAAAGTAAACCTACTGTCATTTGCCCCATATCTATCAAGTGTCTTTTGTAAAATTGATGTCTACCTCTGGTAACAAGAGGGGTAGGCAGAATCCAATGTTGGTGTATCACATTTGAAAAGAAAACAGGGAGAAAGATGGCTTCCATAAGGCACTAGACAAATGCCAATTTTTATGTACTGGCTTCTTTCAAAATATTCAATCACACCTAATAATTGGCAGGAAACACAAAAAGGCTTTCACTTCCATGCTGTGCATTCACTCCACCTGGGGTTCATGGCCATTTGTGGCCACTACCAGCAGCAAGGGAGAAACCCCAGGGAGACCAGATTCGTTCAATTACACCCCAACCCCCAACTGGCCTCTACACCTCTCTGTTAGTAATATACTGCAGCCTTGTGAGTTACAAAAGGGCCCTTAAAAGCATCAAAGTAACATTTTTCTGGGCAGATAGAGAACTAAAGGATTTTTTTTTATTAAAGAAAAATATAAAGACAAGACAAAACATTAAATTCAATTGATGTTTCCTGAACACTTTTTATTTAATAAGCTTTTTCATGGTTTGTTAGAACTAAGAACACATTTCACTCCTGGAGTAAGATATATGTTTTATGAAAATGCCACAGAAGAAGAATGATCATTTTTTAAAATAAAATGCTTGCTTTGTACCAATTCTTATTTTTGCCACTGAAGATTATGGATTCTTACCTTCACTCTGTCTAAATAAAAATGTATAGAGTGTAATTAGTTGGTTCTGATTGCCAAAAATGTTATAAAAATGTATGTATTCTGCAACTGTAAGGATAGGATCTTTCAGTTTTAGGTGGCGTTCTATGATTACTGAAATGAACTGGTGATTTTCACCATTAATGTGTACTTACTACTACAGCTACAGCAGAATTCCAAGTGACTTATTTAATATGAATTATTGGAATCTACAGAATGGATAAATCTCTGACAGTCATTTGTTTCCCGGATATTTATTAAGCATATAGTATGCTCCAGACACTCTACTAGTTACTGGGAATATCATACTGAAGACACAGTTATCCTGTCTTTTGGTCCTTCCACTTAACATATTTTAAGTGTTTGTTTGGGGACTTCAGGGCACTCACACAAAGGATAACCTAGGTCACATTTGGAGGCCAGAAAAGATTTCTAGGGAAACATAACTACTGAAAAAAAGGCAGGGAATGGAGAGAGAAGTTAGCCAATGATGAACAACAAATGCTCTTAAAAAATCATTTGACAAAAAATCAGCTTAAGGGTGAGGAATGCTTGTGGACATGCATTGCTCCTAAGCCACTTTATCACAATAAATTTTCTGGAGGAGGAAGTCTTGAGCATAATTCTCAGAAAATTGTGACTTTAGGGTAGAACAGCCACCATTTTTTGTTCCCTCAGTCTTTTGGTCTTACTCTAAACAGACAAAAAATGCACTGCGCCTGTAGGACATTCCTAGAGGGAAATGTGCTAAAACATAGCCAACAAGTTTTTTTTTTTTAATTTGGGAGATGAAACAGCAAGCATGCAATTTTTTGACATATTTTGGATACCTCTAGAGTTTTTCTGGGCCTCTGTGTCTACTTTGCGCTTGGCTTCAGGATTTCTAATATCTGGAGATATTAGAGATATTAGAGGTATCCAAGATATATATAGGTGACTCCTCACTTTAAGGAGAGTTACCCATAATAATGCCACCAAGATCTCAAAGCCTAATGCCAGACCACACACTTCTTTGTCTGCAGAATAACTCCCAATAATGAAAGCAAAAGCAGTAGAAGCCCTAACACCAGCAGTCACATTTTATTCAACATTTACAAAGTGCTACAACGGTTTTATGTTCATGATCTCATTTTACTCACAAAACTTTTGTGAGGTAGGCACCATCATTATTTTTATTTTATAAATGAGGTCAAGCTTAGGGAAGTTAATTAAGTTGCCCCAGGTCACAGCTGGTAGGAGCCTGGAGTAAGACTTAAACACACACTTACCTGTTATCCAGGGCACTATATGAACTTGCTCCCCACCTCCAATAGCGTGGACCAAGGTCGACGCACACTGCCACATAACACAGGGAAAGGGAAGGAGACCCCAATGGAACCAGAGAAAGATGAAAAGGGATCGTGTCGTACCAACTTCTCATCCTGCAGGTTAATTACTATCTAATGGAGAAGGGGCTGGGAGGTGGGGAAAAGGAAGGACCTCTCCTAGGTTGTTGAAATCACACAGTATATAACTTGATTAAAAGAATCTGCAAGCAACAAGTAGCTGCAGTGCCAATGCTTCCAGATTTACCGTTTTGCACATTTTGAATGTTGTGTCAGCTCTCTGCACGGGGAGGTTGAGCTTCCTCCTTTCCACATGATAACCAGCATTCAAAGGGTAATTTTGAAAAGTAAAAAAATTCCATTCTTTTTTCTATGTATTGAATAATATAACCACATTATATTTTAAGAAAGTAACAATCTTTGCTTTCATCTTTGAATTTTCATCTTTGAAATAAACTGTTCCATCTCTGTCATCACCAAGGGAAAAGAAATTGGTGAGTTAGCATTGAGTTCCCATCTCAAATAATGCTTTTTGCTCCCTTTTCTTAGTTTTCCCCCTTATTGAATTGTTTAAAATACTCTTCTGTTTTTAATACATTGATCTTATTCAGTGTACATGTCTTTTGTAATCACACCCACAAAATATCACAGGTTATGATTGCACTAAGGATCAGCAAGCTACAGCCAACTGCCCACTGCTGGCCCATTGCCTGACTTTTTGTAAATTAAATTTTATTGGAACACAGACACATTCACTCGTTTACATATCGGGTATGGCTGCTTTCTCACTACACCAACTAAGCTGAGTAGTTGCAACAGAGACAACATGGACCCTTAAACCCAAAGAATTTACTGTCTGGCCCTTTAAAGAAGTCTGCAGATAAAGACTTCATTATCTTTCTCTTGGAATTTGGCTTCATTCATTTATTCATTCATTAATCAACTCATGCTTGTTGAAGCAACTTCTATGCACCTGGCACATTGATGAAGAATAGGTTACAGACACATGGAGAAACAGACTAACGAAAGACAATGTAATGACTGCTCTAACAAAGCAGGGGCATGGAGAAAAGGACATGCAGGCATCATCCTAAGGGAGGCAGACAGATTTAAATTCAATTTGTTACAGAGATGATCAAAGGGGTGAAAAGCAAAAATATGGTTTGTTTGGGCCTTTGCTTAGAAATACAAGAGTCATAATTAAAGGAGTGGAATGAGATAAATGGAAAGGAGGAAGAAACGAAATGAAACAAAAACATTTAGAGTGACTCATATAGTCCCACATAAGGTACCGCTTGGGCATTCAAAGGTATTTGAAAGACCATTAGTGGTTTAAGTAATGATGTTGAAAATCTGCTTTTATGACATTCTGACTTATTGTTAAATGTTCAATATTATAAAAGTGTTGAGATGCTTTAGAAGAGATGTGGCTTGTTTGTGAGATCAGGAGAGCAGATCTTCTCCGAGCATCTAGTGTCATTACCACCACCTCTGCCCCCAAGTTATAAAAATTACATAATATTAGGTATTGGACAGAACACAGTGAGGGAAACTCTTTAACCCAAGATCTAACTATGTTCACTACCCTAAAACCATAAACAACTATTTTTCCCTTTTCTGTTTACCCAACAACATCCCCAAAACTCATTGATCCATGTTGAACATTTTTGACTGGCAAAGCCAGCCTTATATGTGAGCAGAAAATAAATACATAATAAATACATGATTGATGCAGTGATTAAGCATGATTGCTCTGTTAGCTTTTTGATCAGTGACAATGGATGACATTAATACTATGGATATACATTGTCAAAGTGAATACCTAGAAGTTAAGGTTAACTATAGCTAAGGCAGCATAAATGACATTTTAAAATATGCTTGTTTTGTTTTTGGTTTTGGCCCACCTAATATTTACCTCTCTAGTAATGTATACAAGCCATAACAATAAAAAATTCGTACCAACCTAAGCAACCAAATAGGACTTACACTGAAGTATTTCAGTGTGTCCTTTTTATTATTAACCAAACAACAAACATTTGATTGACTGGGTACCTGGACACAGGATGTACTTAACATATAAAGTAGGCATCTGTCCTTTAACAAATGTTAATGAATTTATGCTAACATTTTCCCTTACTTAAGTGATTTGAAAGTGACATTTATTTCTATAACTTTGAACTTAAATATTTAAATGACTATCCATTGACCTAACCAAAGTAAGTAGCATAGACTAAGAGTGAAAATGTTCACTTACTAAATTAATAAATAAAATTGCTTCATTTTGAAGGAGTGGCACACCAAAGTAATCTTTTATTCAACAAATAAAAATTGACATTTTATTCAGTTAAGATTGTTATTATGGTTGGAAACCTATATAGTAAACATTATTTTAGGGATTCTCAAAGCTAGTAAGGGCAGGAAATATCAATTACAACATCAGAAAACACACTCTTTTAGCTTGATAAGCTATATTTATATAATTAAATATAAACACTGCTGGGTTATAAAAAAGAATATTGATGGATTTCTTGGCTCTGACACCATTAGAGCACTTTTTAAAATTTTGACTGTGGTTTTTAGTATAAGTGGAAATTACTTTTTGGAAACATATTTAAATACTTCTGAATATTTTTAAAAACCTAAATGAAAAGAAAAATTTACATCTCAATTTTCTCTTGTCTATTTTCATGACACTAAGAAATCCAATAGGGAAGTTTAAAAGAGTCTACATTTATTTTTCTCCCTCAGGTCACCAAGCATCTTGTTTATGTGTGATATACAGCATACTCTTACAAAAATTAATTTCAAATTAAAAGACAGGATGATTCCTTTCAGCAGTTAAAGGTAAGAGAGGCACACTGTGGTTTAAGCACATAATGAAGAACAAGAAAAATAAAAATGTTCTTGACTATACATTACTTTTATTTTTCTCCTGATGGACTTTCAGATTGCTTTAAAAGATTTACTAAAAATCCACCTCAAGAAAAGATTAAAAATCACAAATGGTGATCTTAGTGGAGAATACAGGAGTAGGGAAAAAATGGGTCATCTTATAAAATTGATTAGGTGAGCTCTCTACATGTAGCACATATGTTAGCAAGGGAAGAACAATCTCCAGATAAATCTGCAGGTCTCCTTTCTTCTGGAGAAAAACCTGTTTCTTTCTGTACATTGTGAAGTAGAAAGGGTAGGGTGCAAGCAGTTAAGTTTTATCTATGAGCATAAACATCAAGCTATCTTTTGAAAAATGAGCCAAGCCAAAAATAGCCCTGAAAAAGCATTTTATAATTTAAAAAAGGATATATGTATGTATATACATATACACACACACACACACACACACACTCCCCTTCTAAATCTAGATTCCTTACTATCTTATTTTAAACAAGCCAGAGAGTGCAAGCTCTCTGTTTGGATAGAAAAGAATTTATATAAATGTTTTGTTCAAGCCCAAAAGGGAAAGAGAGTTTAAATATACAGTGTCTGAGAGATGCATGCCCAACTTCAAATAATGCACAGAAGAGGAAAAATAATCTAACCTTTGTAGTCATTCCCAGTAGCCTTTAAACCTAAATATCTTGCACTTTGCAACATCATTTCAATGACCCCAACAGTAAGAGATTAACCAAAATTTTATAACTGTCCTGTTCTCCTCCCCTCAGACCTCTTGCAGGGTAGCAGGTAGGGAGGGAAAACAAGGAGGTCAAAGAACAAATGGAAACAAAATCTGTATTTTGCACCCTTTCTATGCACTTGAGAAAGAAAAATGAGGCAGATAAATCTGTATAATACTAAACCAAATCTCTTTAATTCCAGTCAGCTTTTATCATTCAACCACTGAGTCTGTGTGTGGAAAAATTCATGCTAATTCCCCCTAGCAACAGCCTCAGCCTATCAGAGACTTTATGTACCACGCAGCTGCCAGCCAGAGAGAATAACTCTAAGTAGGTCAGGCCTGTATTTCTAAAAATGCTACGGTCTAATAACCCCACTGTCCCGTCTGTCTGCCCTGCCCCATAATAACCTCAATTGCTTGGTGACACAATGACATACTACCCTGTTAGAGTGCAATCACATCATGCTACATTATTCTGCTGCGAGCATGACTGCTGGGTGAAGGACCCTCGGAGGGGCAGCATTAATCAGGCAGCCATTCATGTCCACCCGCACTTCACTCAAGAAATGGGGACTGCATTAATGACCAGCTGTTTGAACTAACACAAACAAAATAATGTCTTCCACCCTGTTGGGTGCACAGAATACCCTATTCTGATCTGGCAGGTTCCGCTTCTTGACTAAATCGAAGATGTAAATTAAAACGGGCTCAGACAATGTCAGCTTTGGCAACCTCAAAGTAAGTATATTTAAATTATATTACATGTGATTCAAAAAGCTATTGATTTAATATACGCAGCTTTCCCTGCCTACAGTATTTCCTAATCCACATTAAAAGGTGAAATGCATACATGGATAATGCAGTACATATACACATATTGCCCAGGAAGCGAAATGCACAGAGCTGAACTAAAATTGACTTCTTTCGGGCAGAGACAAAGCAGGTCAGGAGTAATTGTGCAGCGTGAACACAAATACAAATACAAAATGAATGCTGTGGAGGAGCACTGAAAACAAATAAGAGTAAACATTCTAGCCTACCAACCAATCAGCTACTCCCACCATCTCTTTGTGGGGGCTGTAGTCACACCAAATCTCTGAGCACAAGAGACAAGGGAGGGAAACGAACGTGGCCTTGGGATCTCAACCACAGTGGTGCCCTGACTTCCCACAGGCTTGCTAACAGACTGCTGTTTGGCCTCAAGACAACCAGGGCTTCTTCAAGGTTTAAACTTGGACGAGCAACAAAAATCAAAACCCCACAGCTGGTTTTTAATTTTAAAATGGGAATTTTAGAATTTAACGCACCACCTTTATTTGAATGTCTTTCTACTCCTCTCCATTTTAATGCACAAAAACAAACAAACATTAAGTGTGGAGGCAGGATAGGAGATTGGCAGTGTTGTTTTGGGCTATTTCAAGAAATATCTTGTGTTGATGGGGCTTGTACTAACATTTTCTTGCATGATTTATCTGCATTTTTAATGGTTCAGAGTTTCATTTAATGACTATATCCCCCCCACACACAACTACAAATTGAAAATTCAGTCTTTGATTTTGCAGAATTCGCAAACCTTATATGTATAACTTATCAGTACTTGGTTTACAAACATAGAAAATTTCTCAATCCATTTGCCCTTGTTTGAACTGGGTTTGATAACTTCGTTATGACTATCTGTCTTCTTCACTTTGTGGCACACATCACATAGTTATTCTTGGAGAGATACAGTCACTGACGCAATCATGAACCGCTAATTACGAGCTGCTGACACTCTGCTTGTCCATGCAGCTTTGAAGTTCTAAGTCTGTTTTCTCTCTTATGAGCTTGCTAGGTTTCATTCTCTTTCCCCCAACTCCTCCTTGCCCCCACTCCCATTATTTCTTCTGCCCTTCTTTCCGTTGTAAGCCTTTCTGGATTCACTCTAAGGCTGCTTGGAGAACGCAGTAAGAGCGATCAGATTCTGCAAGTTGCTCTCTTTCCATTCCCTCCCTATTCCCATGCACACAGATCTGCAGTTTGGAAGTACAGTAATAAGATCCCCACCCATCTCCACCCGCAGGAATGCATCAACAGCTGGCCAAACATAATCCAACACACAGAGCTGCCTTTGTAGAAATAGTAACAAACAGTGGAAGGGCCAGACAGGCGTCCCAGCAGAGCTCCCCATGACAACTGCAAAAGCTCCTCATCTCCAGGTCAGGTCTGAGCCGATTCCACCGAGCTGTCGTTGGAGCACCACCACTTACTCATCTGAATCAAAAATCTGATTCAGAGCCTCCTCCAATCTCACCAGAGGTTGTTCGAGGGTTCTAGCCTCTCCATACAGCAAGTTAGATGTACACTTTCCCTTTATGGCCATACTCCGCTGCAGGACTCGCACCCTTTGAAATGCCACACCACAAACTCCCAAACCTCGTGAACAATACCCACATCCATACCCACCCGTCTTGCTACAAGCCTGGTAGGACCACCTCTTCCTTAGAAAAGGATTTCTTTTTTTAATTAAACCTGATCCTGGAATTCTAAAACATGTAAATATAACACTGCATTCATCTCCACCAAACCTTTAGCATCTGAAGCCTGTGGTAGCCAGCTGGTCTCAAAGTCATCTGGGATACATTTATTTTGATGAAATCGATCGATTTCTATTTACAGGATAGAATTTTTCACCATACTGAATACAGCTGTGTTTACAGGGATTTGTAGAAAAAGAAGAAAACAAAACTCCACAATCAGTCCTAGAAAAGCACAGAGCACTCAGACCGTCAAGGAGTTAAAGCTAAGGGGCTTGCTTTCACATTAGCAAAAAAAAAAAAAAAAAATCCTGCGTGCAGCTGCTCCGGCCATGCGCTCTAGCTCATCAGGAAATGGGTGCTGAGCTGAAGCTGAAAATATGAAAATACAAGCTGCAATCAAGCCCAATCCAGCAAAGTGACAGACTTCCTGTGTAAAATGATCAGAAATCTCATTTTTTCATGTCTCTACATGCATGCACATGCATTTAAATCCATGCTACAAGGCTGCTATTTTCTCTGAGGACATTGGTACAGTCGCCCAGCCCATCAGTTTTTCCCTTGACAGCACCGGGGACATCCAGACTGCAATTTACAGGTCCTCCATCCATGTACTGGGTTATAAATTATGCCATCCTCCCTCCCTAGAATGAGAATGCAGAGCCAGCAGCAGACAATCAAACGGCATTCGGCATCTCCTCCTTTTCATCCACTCTTCACTCTGCTTTTCTCCAGCTCTGCCTCATCAGGTAGATACATCAGATACCTGCTTTATCCATCTTCAGCTCCACTCTCAGGTACAATCACCATATTTCTATTTGGTCCCCCCCCCCCCTTCCAGACTAAACCCCGGGAGCAGCCCGAGCTAGGTGCCCACGGCGGGGCCGCTCTGCCGTTGCCCTGCGGAGAAGCTGTGGGCACCGGATGGACAGTATTACTAACTTGCCCTTCCCGGGTCCTTGGCGTCCTTTTTATTCATCCCACCCCAGTTCTTCTGCAGCTTCTTCACCCTGTCTTCCAAGTCCCCTCCTCCAGCTGCAAGGGCCCTGGCCAGAGCTGCAGGAGAAGGTCCTTCTCGGCACTACGCAGACCAGGAGTCCAATGCGGGCGCACCTGGCATGGCAAGGCGGGATGCAGCAGGTGCAGCTCAGGTAACCCGGGAGGCTGGTGTGCCCACAGCGATACAGCCCTGGAGCTGGGAGCAAAGACGGTCTGGCTTCTAGATTTAAAAAAAAAAAGAAAAGAAAAGAAAAGAAAAAAAAAGAAAGTAAAAGAAAAAAGAGAAGAAAAAGAAAGGGAAAAAAAAAACACAAAAAAGCACAGCTCGGTGCCTGCACGGGAGGAAAAAAAAAACAGATACAAACCATATAAAAAGCAAGAATTAAAATCAAGTTTCAAAAAAAAATACATAGATCAGAATACTTCATGCGACTTTTATTTCTAATGTTTCTCAGTTTATTGGCCTCCCCAGCCCCTTCCGAAATCTCTCCTGTCCCGGAACGCCACTGTCCATGAGTACCGAGTCACAAAGGCTCTTGCTCCAAAGTGCTGCAGACCCAGCATCACATGAGAAACCACATGACAACTGGAGTCGGCTGCTGATGTGGTCAACTATTTCACAGAGGCAGGGGGGAGTAGGAAGGAGACAAATCTCAAGCGAGACATACCCCTCTCATGCTGCCGGGAAGAAATTTCCTTAAAAGAACAATGAGAAGAACGCATCTCTGAAGAAATGCTTATGAATGCGTATATACTTTTATCTATGCACATTTACATAGACTAAAGAGACTGTGGATCCTTAAAGACATTTTGAGGATGCGGTACCGCAGACACTAGCTGGATGGCAGCAATATTATTTCTAGATTGTATTAGTCAAAGCTGATTCCACTTAAGTGGATTCCTGAAAAGCACACACCATGTCTTCATAGCATGATCAGGCTTGGAAAACCAATTCTATTATCTCTCCCTGCAATCTGTATCTGAACCTGCATTCTGAATAATTTATTTTTAGACTAATAATATGCTTGCCAAGACCGCTCCTTTCTTCCGTGAGTGGTGCAGGCAATATTCATCCAAGTGGGAAAAGCTTGTCCCTTTGTAGGGAGAAAAGATGGTTTTCGTCATTTTCAAAAAATGCAATTTCTTATTTAAAGGCATACAAACACATAACAGTAAAGGTCTCCTGCAACTAATCATTAAAAACAAGCAAAATGTTTCTGCTTCATTGAATTGACATGCCTGTTATTTGCAGTCTGGCATCTCTTGCTGGCAAATGGTGGTGATATTTTTCTTACACTGCTCAGGGCTGCAGCTAGAGCCCTTAAGCCACACAGATATTGCTACTACTCAGCAGGGCGAGAGCAAACAATTGCTTTCTGGAGCACCTCTCTGCAGAGGTGCTGTACTGCCATGTACATTTTACTAGTTACATTAAGGCATGTAGGAGATAGATGGCCTCGGGTTCTTAGAGATTCTATCACTCATCCTGGAATAAAGGAAGTGCCTATTTGGGACATTCTGCCCATAATGTGAGAGGTATAACTTTGTAGAAAAACCCATCATGCCAGCTAACTAGAACCAGAAAATCATTAAATGGTGGCGAGAACTGTCTACAGCTTGCCTTTTGTGACTGTGCAGATGTCAGGATAAGTGGCCATTAATTTGGTCAAGATGCCCTTAGCCCCCAATGGTGTGAGTGTGTCCAAGACTGTCCTGGACCCCCGGGGGCCCAGAGGGGGAACAAGCTGACGTGTCCGTGGCGGACACGTGACGTGTCCACGGTGTCCACCATCACAGAGCTCACAGTCTAGTAACTGCACCTTTCTCATTTTCTCCAAAGATAACTTTTTCCAATTTGGATACTCCAGAATTATCCAGAAAGAAACCCAGCAGTGACTTTCCCACACTTTCATTGCCATCATCCTCTACAAACTTCCATGTCCCATGGATTCTTTCCTTACAAACTGCCCTTGAATTTAAGATTTCCTCTCCATTCCCCTTTCTAGAGTCTAAGCTCAGAAACTCATGCTCTCCCACTTAAGAATCTTCTGTCTTCTTGTTTTAGCCCATTGGGCAGCTTGCCCCCAATCTGACCCTACTAAACCCCATGTTCATGGTGTCCAGAACCCCTGCCTGGATGGTCTTAGATGGCCCTTGGCCCAACACCGGTGACGGCTCTTTATTTCTTCACATTCCTATGCTGCCAGTAAAGACATCCTTTTATCTGCTTGTACCTTAACTATTTAAATAAATGCTCTCTTTTTGATCATTATGGAGTACACTATGCATTCATTAGAAAAAATGATAGTTTGGGCTTACTCTGGTTAATAACTAGGCATAAAGCTCTATAAGGGAAACAAAAACACATGAGGCATTGTCCCTGCCCTCAGAGAACGTGTAATCTATGGAACCCCTGCTGCTATTTCCTAGCTAGTTACTACTTTAAATTGGTAACTAGCAATCTCTTCAAGTTTTATTCTCCAAAAAAATAATAAATAGGTCTAAATACGCCAGCTATGTGAGTGTCAGATATGTTGTGCCATTGAAGAGATAAAAAGGGAAAGATTACTTCTACCAAAATGTGGGGAAAGGTTCCCAAAGGGTCCTTGGACTTGCAAATTTGCAGATATTCGCAAATATCTAGCCAGGGTAGAGAGTGGGCTTTGGGTCACAACAATAGTGGCAATGGCAACAGTGAGACACTAGCACGTATTATGTGCCAGGTCTCTTCTAAGCATGTACAGCAACGAGCCCACTGAATCTTAACAATCTTATGAGAAGTATTGATTTAATGAGCTCTTTTTAGTTTTATAGAGCAGAAGCACAAAAGAGAGGCTAAATAAGTTGCCCAAGACATCACAGCAAGTGGTAAAGCACATCTGGCCCATGAGCAAATCTTCTTAATCATCATGAGGTACCACCTCAGAGTTGGAAAAACAGCTGGAGGGATACCAGAGAGAGAATACTTAACTATGCCTAAAGGTGTGTGAAGAGATCAACTTGGTTCAAGTAGAGTATTCATTTTATAGAAATGGGATTGGATTAAGGAGAGCCACCTTTGAAGGCATTTACCCTTATCATAAGCCATACACAACCAAATTTTAGCATAACGAGTCCAGTAGCCCCGGTAAGAAGGGCAGGGGGAAGAGGGAGATTAGACATAAGAAGAGTAATAAAGAGGCTATAAGAGGGTAGTGCCTGAACTCTGCTGGTTTCAGAAGAAAAATTGAGATGGATTCTGGAGGCTTTATGAAGAAAGAAATGACATTACTAAGGTATTTTGGGGAGTGGAGAGAATGATGACAGCAAAGTGGACTGTACTTTTTATTTTAATTGATTAGGGGGGAGAGAAACATTAATCTGTTGTTCCACTCATTTGTGCATTCATTGGTTGATTCTTGTATGTGCCCTGACCTGGGGATTGAATGCACAACCATGGCATATTGGGTTGGCACAACAGTTGATACATTTAAAAAATAATGAATGAATAAATGAAAGAAATGGAAGTGAAAATGAGAAAATTAAAAACACTGCTACATATAAAGAAAAACTCTACAGAATATCTGGTATTTCACAGGACATTGAAGGGAAAAGGTCCATCGGGAAATTATATACATGGAGATAGAATTCATGTTCTCTTTCCACCTTTGGCCCCGGCTTTTGATAACACCTGCTTTCTCCCACCACACACCTCAGGTGCTGCTACTCTTCAGGCCTATTTAGACCAGGCAGTGCTGCTCCCCTCTCCAGCACCTCATTCTGAGCCCACCATCTACATACCCACCTCATCCAGGTCCAGCCCCTAAATGGAACGCTGCACTCGCCAAGGTAATAAAGTAAGTGTGCTAACATACTTTACTTTTACTCCTTTTACAGGCAGCAAAGGGAGAAACTGCAGCCTTCTCTCACAATCTTAGCTAACCAGAATGCTAAATTAACAAGTGCACCTCATTCCTTAGGCAGTTAATGAAGGTTAATATGACATACTGCCTCTGGCTCTGGGAGTAAAAAGGGGTGTTATTGCCTCATATTAAAGCTGGGAAAAAGTGTTAATAATCTTTCTCATCAGCAATAAAGAATTGGGCTTTTAATACCCAGATATATTTTAGTGAAAAGCTAGTATATCATCTCTAAGTGGAGTTCAAGAGCAATGTTAGATAACTAGGACATTTCAAGAGGCTGCTTACACTACAGACCAAAAGAAAAGAAGAAAGGAAAAAAATACAGCCAAAATCATATTTATTCCTGCATACTTGAAGGAAAAAATGTAAATTTATATTAGGTATATTTTTATTTATATTGTTTTAGATGTATTCTAACAAATAATCTTTAAATATTATGAGGGTGGGAGGTGGGAGTGCATGGGGCAGGGGGAGTGGTGGTAGGAAAATGGAGAAAACTGTACTTGAACAACAATAAAAAATTTAATTAAAAACAAAAATAAAATTTAAAAATATTATAAGGAAAACTTGGATCTCATGAATAAGCAATTATGAGTAAGCAAGTAATATGTGAGCAAAGTCGCTGTTTTATAAGTGACACACTAATGTGCTGTGTGAACCTGCTGATCTAAGGCAGTGTGTTAAACATTGTGAGATGGAGACAGAATGAACTAGGCACTGTCTAGGCCCCTGGTGAGTTTACAGTACCCTTACCCAGGAAGGCACTTCCTTTCCTTTGACAAAGGGGAGGTATTGCTTTCAATGACAGTAAAGAATAGTGGATGTTAGTGGGGGGAAAAAAAGGATATGCTTCTCAAAAGGAAGTCAACTCATCTAGGCTACATTGAGGCCTTACCATAAAAGAAATAGCTTCGATGACATAAATATTCAATGAGTGTGATTCTTAAGTCCCTTAGTGAATAAGAATGCTATGCTTTATTTTTGCAATCCTGGGAAATAGTAATGATGTGATGATAGTGTAGAGAAAGGAGGCGTCTATCGGCTTAGTAAGTAACTAGAGGACTTCAAATTTCATGCTGTTTCCCAACTTCCCCCAAAATGGACACTGAATTCAGATTAGCTCTTCCCAAAGCTGACTGACAGACTGACTAATTGCCGGGTGCTGGCAGAGTTCTGATTTCCCCTCTTTCTGATGCCCAGTATTATTACCCTGGTCAATTTTGCGGGGGCCAAATGACAATTTTAAGGTGGAAGGACTGTGTTTGTTCACCTGTTAGTGGTTTGACCTTAGACTTCGCAAAGCGCTGTCAGGAAGTCAGTTTTTCCATGCTCTTTACAGTAAACAAAGACAGTGTGGCTGGGCTCCAAATGTTACAGAAGGTCAGGGACCAAACTGCCACAAAGACAAAGACTGCTTCCAGAAATTCAAACACAAAATAGATGTGAGCGCCGTCAACATTCCAGACAGTGCTCCTGTCCATTCTCAGTGTTTGGTTCAAACAATGTGACACATACCCAGCACCGATGCCTAATAGAAATAGAATCATAAAACCCCAGGTGTTGGAAAGCACCTTAAAGGTCACCTGGTCCAACTGCAAATCTGAATTGTGAACGCTGCCCTTTAAAATATCTTTTTCATGCAACTATCCAGGATCCGAGGGAACACCTCCAGTGACTAAACACGCAGTGCCCTGGGAGGGAGGCAGGCCATTTCATCTTTTCAATGCAATGTCTTGGTTATTTAAAAAGCCTGAGCCAAAGGTCTGATTCCATGGTAGTGGAAGCCTCGCTGTAGCTTCTGTTTCTTGGCCCTTAATTTATAATGGAAGTTTGGGAGCTCACATCTAAGAGTGTTTTCCACATGTTGGTCCATCAGTTACTAGAGGGAATCAAGCACCACCCAATCAGATTTTTCTTCTCTACATGACACATTTGCAATTCTCCAGCCACTATCCTGCGACTTGTACTTTATGCAACATCTCATTTCCCAGGATATAAATGCATTCTAGTTTACCCGTAGCTGTTTGAATGATGTGTCACACAAAACAGAACACATGGTGCCATGGTGTGGCCACCCAAGTCAATAGCACCATTGCCTCCCTTGTTCTAAGAGCCCAGATCGCACTTGGTGCAGTTTAACTTGCCTTGCTTTCCTGGGAGGAAGGCACATCACACTGGTGACTAACTGGGCTCACCTGTGCCTCTGTTCACACATGTTCCACTTAAATCACACTGCTGTCATTGGATGGCGACTTTGTGCAATTATTTGACCATTTTTGTCTTGTTACTAGTTTTGGCTAACACACACAACAGTATTAAAAACAAAAAAGGAAAGGAGTAAACTATCTTTAAAGGAAACATGAGCACGCAGTTGACCCTTGAATATGGGACTTAGGGCCACTGGCCCCTTAAGCAGTCAAAAATTCTCGTATAATTTTGACTGCCCAGAAACTTTCCTACAGTCAGTCCTGATACCCATAGGATTTGCACCTGCAGATTCAACCAATAGCAGGTCAAAAACAGTATTTTCGGTCTGTAGTTGGTAATCTTTGGAGGGCCGACTATACCCATAGCCTACTGTTGACTCGAAGCCTTACAGAGAACCTAAACAGTCAATTGACACACATTTTGTATTTTATATGTATTATGTACTGTATTCTTACAATAAAGTAAGCTAAAGAAAACGTTATTAAGAAACTCCTAAGAGAAAATACATTTACTGTATTTGTTGAAAAAAAATCATATATAAGTGGACCTATGTACAGTTCAAACCCCTGTTGTTAAAAGGTCAACTGTATTTGCAAGAGCACATCTCTCTTCTATGGGAAGACATAACACCCAGGGGGGCATGAGTTCTCAGAAGGCAATGAGTAAACTGCTGTTCTCCCTGTATCACAATAGCACCGCAGAGAATGAAATACCTGAGTCCATGAAATTGCCTGGCCTAGCAGGAAGACTACTGGACTAGAAGTCAAAAGCTCTGGGTTCTGGGGCCCATTTTGCCATTAACTGTCTGTTCATTTGCTATATGACTATGGTTGAATACTTTATCTTTTCTGAAGCCTTCGTCTCTTCAGCTGCTCAGTGTGAACCACAAAAATTTGCATCCCTGAGCTGTGCAGCACTTGAACAATTTATGATTATGTGTAATTTTAATTTCTAAAATCAATTCTTTAATATAATGCCATGAACAAAATGCTAACCATTGGCTAAAGTTTCCTAGAGACTTACAGTGAAATTAGGTACGTTACATTAAATTGTCTCAAAGCATGTGAATGGCACATTCACAAATCAAAAAGTTCGTATGTACAGAGTTGTTTTTAAAAGAATGTGCCAATTAGGTAAATGAGGTAAGTCCCTCTGGGGGTTCTGGAATCTCTACCCTCTGATAAAATAACAGTTTTGAATAGGTGAACCAATTACTGAGATTCTTGGGGTAAGAAATGAAATAAATGTCATAATGTGATATCATCGCTTTCCCATAATCCAAATGTCTTCTTAAAATGTCTTTAATTAACTGTACAGAGAGAACCTTTAGGTTGAAAAGATCTAGTTTCTTTCACATTTTTAACTGGAGCCATGACAACAGAGTGGCTTGATGTCAATCAGCAGTCCTCACAATGGGAATGCTATTCACAGTCCCAGGTAGCAGGGAGGCGATGATAGCATATGGCCGTAACGGAACACAAGCTCATCTTGAGATCGTGCACTAGAGTAAAATTAACTCTGTGATGAGATTCTAAGGCATATCCAACCCTCCCAACATTAACCTACACAGCACTGTAGTTGATCCTTTTGCTAAGTATGTTATTAGACTATGCATTTTTTCTCTTTGTTCAAAAAACTAAAACTAAAAATTGTAAAAGTAGGCTTGATTTTCTCAGAATCAGAGCCCAGATTTGACTCAGCCTTTCTCTGTGCACGTCCCTTCATTGTCTCTGCCTCAGCATTGTCCTCTGTAAGACAAGGAAAACAACAGTCCAAGCTCTGATACTCTGTGTCAGGAGCTTTTTTGGCTTTTTAAGATCTTCTGTTTTTAACATGTAAGGTACTATGGCTGCCTGTGACCCTGGAGATCCACAAGTCATACTGTCTCCTAATTTACCTCATTTTTAGAAGTCTCATTGCAGAGCTCCTAGTGCAAAAATATTGTTTTAGTCCCAAATCACTGTCTGGGAGTCAGGCAGAGTGTTCTCAGGCTAAGACCTTGGGATCCTGAACAAGAAGCCACAGCTATGCAAAGTATGTAAAATTCGGACACAGACAGTTTTGGGGAGATGAACTGATGCTTTTTGGTACTTGCAAAATATATAATAGGTAGCAAATTGTTAACATGATTAAGTGCCTTATTGCATTTGATATGAACCAAAGTTGTAAATATTAGCTTTTGTCACCAATATAACAGAGACTCCAAAATGCAATTAGCATGAATGACCACATCTCCATTCAAGTTGTGAGGCAGACTTTTAGAGGAAGCTTTAAAATAATCAAAATGCCATGTTGAAGACCCCAAGTGAATACAGATATATCATTGGCTGCTAAAGCGGTGAAGCTTTCTCAAGCCATAGAAGACACGTCCATACACCGGAGACTTTCAGTTACATTGGAGCATGGCCCCCCTACATTCAACAGCCCTACAGGTCCCAAGATCGGTGCTCCAGCATCACAGCATGTGTCAGTATGTAAAGATACAGAAGGGAAGAAAAGAGTTCCAGAATCAGAAAGATAAGCAATGTTTATTTTTTTCTTCATTTGTGTGAATGTATGGTTTATGTAGAATTCATGTCATAATGTCAAAAACTCAAATCCTAAAACAATTGTGGAACACACCTGAGATTCTGTATGATTTGTTTAAGTGAACTGTGGCTCAATGACAGACTTTTTACTTATGACAATAATTCAGCTTACATGAAATACTGGATTTTGACACTTTCTCCTGAGCTCTCCTCCCACACACACATTTTATGAGTTCAATGGATATTGCATACATATTTTATTATGTAATTTATGTAATTATAAACATACATGAAATTTTCGACATGGATTATTTATATAAATTTAATAGCACAGGCTCTAACTTTTGATACTCTACATTCAAAAGACAAAGATTAGTTATTACACATTGAAAAGAAGCTTTTTGCAGAATCTAAAGAAAACTTTTAAACAACTATTTAAAAATGTTGATATACTGACGTAAGTACAGAACCTCTTAGTATGGGTATGCTAAAAAGACAAAGACAATCTTATCACTCCGAAGTTACGGAGGCTGTAACAAGCCATGTCTAGCAGGGAGATGGCTAGATGTAGTAAATGTGAACCCTCGGGAAAAGAATAATTCTAAAAATATTTAACATTTAATTATGACTTGCTACATGCTAGGCAACACTCTGAGCATCGCAACACTCTAAGCACTCCACACTCAATCCTCACAAGGAAACCTATGAGTTAGATGCTGTTCTTATCACCATTTCACCAGTGAGGAAACTGAGGCAACAGAAATGTTAAGCAACTTGACCAAGGCCCCGCAGGTACTAGACTGGGGAGCCAGGCTGCAAATTCAGGCAGTGGGGCTCCCGAGTTCTTGCACCTGAGTCCATTACTTACCCTTTCATTTCTTCCTTCTTTCTCCCCTCGTCCACTGGGCTCCCAAACTCCCAATACGAATCCGTGGCAGGTCTCCCTCTTGGGTCTACACAACTCCTCACATTATTATGAAAACAACAGACCACAAAATGTAAGGAAGAAAATATACCATTTCTAATGACACGTTTACACTAGTGAGAACTATTCATATCACATCCTGTTGAGTTTTAAAGAAAATTAAAAGAGCACGAAAGTTGAAAAGTTGGCTCATATTACGGAGACAGTGACTAGAAAAAACATAAATATATAAATCAACATGTGGGGCTTAGATGTGATCGGGAGCCATAAAGAGCTAGTTAAATGGGGCTATATAAGGAGGTGAGGCAGATAAATCAATCATATTATACTGATGACACTGAGTGTATATTAAGTACCCACAATATAGAATCCAACTTTCTGGAGGAAGTTTAGAAACATCTTATCTAATCTTTATAATTCTGCAAACCCACTATTATTATTTTCACTTTACAGATGAGGAAACTGAGCCCCAAAGAGATTAAATAACTTCCTCAAGTTCAGAAAACTAACAAATGTCTGAGGCAAGATTCACACCTTGCTCTATTTCACTCTAACGCTTGTGCTTTTGAAATTATATTCATAATACAATAGGTCAAGTTTAAAGCATCATCTAAATGAAAAAAGATCAGTAGGGAGGTCTGGGAAACAGGGTCACAACCCAGGCATCTAAGTGATTAAGAATGGCACTGGAAAGCAGCATTGGCATCATGGGATCACAGAGCAGAGGCTGCTTGCTCTTTGGTGGTGGGCATCAGTCCTATGCCCACTGAAAGTAAATACCATCTCTGATGGGAATCAGAGTTGCCTGGATCATCTCAGAGACAAACAAATAAAATTAGCTGTTGCAAAGCCCTTTGGGAATTCATCAGAGTGTAAGTACACACACAAACTTGTAGCATGAGTCTTGATAAAGTCTGGAAATAAGGAAACTTGGAATATTTAGGAGAAATGACCAATATGTAAATAAGAAGCCAAACAAATAGGGGCAAATTGTAGGATAGAGCCACTCCTGTGATGGAATAAGTATGATGGGTCCACAGACAAAAAGATGGTGAATTCTAGACATTAAGAAACACTGATGAGATGGAAGAACCACCTGTTTTATGTAAAGCTCCAAATAACCAGATCACAGTGGACAGCCACTCAAATAATGCCTTCATAAAACGGAGTATTATTGAGAATAACTCAATTCGCAGAGAGCTTAAGGCAGCCAGTACTAGATAGCCTGTCAGGGAAAATAGAAGGATAATTACAGAAAAGAATCATATCCTCTGAAAAACAAAAATTAATCAAACTAAGTTTGTAAGGTCTATCTTACAGACACATTGTCTGGACTCGTGTTCTCAAAAGTACTGTTTTTGATTTTATGCCAATTTATTTAGCTAATTTAATGAGTTTATTCTGTTACTTCCAAACTGGATATATTCTGTGACTCATAACATTTTAGAACCCTTCTACTTTCTTAAAAAGTCATAAGAAATTCATAATCACAGAACATAGAATCATTTCCCCCCAAATTAAACAATGATGTAATGATTTCTGTGTCGGTTGTAGAAAAATTGGCCTTTGGCAATCACATTGAAAAATCTGAGTGACTCCAATCAACTTGAATTCTTTTTTTTTTAAATTTTATTTTAATCATTGTTCAAGTACAGTTTTCTCCCTTTTACTCCCAATCCAGCCCCCCCTCCCAACCCTCCCCACTTCTTGAACTAATTCTTGATCAAACACAAATGATAAGCAAATTTCATTGAATAGCAGTGAGATTAAATTGAAACACTTTATCACACAATAAACATTTTTAATGTTTAAAAAAATTTCAAAGTTTTGCATATACAGAAAAATTGAAGACAGAACAGAGAGTTTCCAGTATCCTCTATTATTAACATCTTACATTTGTCACAATAAATAATTGATGTAGTATTAACTTACGTTTGTAGTCAGATTTCCTTAATTTTTACCTAATGGCCTTTATCTGATCCAGAATCCCATCCAGGACACCCCATTACATTTACATGTCATGTGTTTTTAGGTATTTCTTGGGTATGAGTTTCTCAGACTTTTTCCATTTTGATGATCTTGACAATTTGAGGAGTACTGCTCAGGCATGGCGTAGAGTGCCTTCTGTTTTAGCTGGTCTATTATGTTCCTTATGGTTTGACCAGGGTTACAGGTTTGGAGGAAGAAAACCACAGACATGAAGTGCCATTCCATTCTCATCACATTGTATTATGGGGACATGGTATCAATATGCTTTATATGGTTAATGAGAAATGTGACTGCCTGGCAGTGGTAGTGTCTAACACATTTCTCCACTGTGAAGTCACTCTTCCTCCCCAACCCCATCCAGTTCTCCATGCTGTGCTCTTTGGAAGGAAGCCACTATGTGCAGCCCACACAAAGGAGTGGGAAGTGACATCCAACCTTCTTGTGGACAGAATATCTACATAAATTATTTGGAATTCTTCTGCAGAGCAAAGCTGTCATTTCTCACCCATTTATTTAATCATTTTCTATATGCATATAGATTCATGGATATTTATGTTATATTTTGGGCTATAATCGAGTATGACTACAATAAAGACATTTTGAAAGAAGACATTCAAATTCATTGGCTGAAATGGGCCTGCACCTTTTGCCTCCTGGCCAAAGAGCTTATGGGTGGAGCAAAATGGCTGGATGTCATGTACGCCTTAAAGATTAAGATGCTGAGGATCATCAGGAAGACACTTTACAGAGATAATTACAGAGAAAATGGGGACATACTCACTTGGTCCAGGGGACTGTCCCTTTTATTTCCGATATAGCCATAATAAAATTCAATATACAGTCAATGGCTTCAAAGTCAAGCATGACTTTATTACTGAAATTCTTAAGGCAGATGCTGGGTCAATACCTCCCTCTATTAGAAACAGCTTTAATGATATCAGAAGGTATCACACGATCCGATATACTAATGACATGTATTTCAGGTATCATGGAAAACATTTGCTCTCATAAAATTGTTTACAAAGTACTATAATACCTGGGAGTACAGGAATATAATTGGGAGTTATGGGATTATATTATAATATATATTATAATGGTATATATATATATATCATTTATACATATAAATAAAATTCATTAGCACAAAGTAACTTTAAGCATAAAATGCACAAGACTCCAAAATAAAGAAAAAATACATGAAAGCAGTGCGACAGGAAGATACAGCATGCAGGGCTGACTAGATGGAAATAAAGACAATAAAAAGATTTTATTCATTCATTCAACAAATACTTACACTGCACCTGTTATTAGCCAGTAACCATGATAAAATCTGGGCATATTATACTTATACTGAATAAAAACAGTTACAGATTTTTCTCTCATATATTCTATTGGGAAGATAGATAATCAATTAATAGCACTTTGAAACTTGTGCAGGTAAAGGGTAACTCAGCAGGCCTGGGTGCTCAAACCTTGCATGTTCACAAACACTCAGGAATGGCCCTTGCTTGGCAACTGGGAATGATCTTGTGAGTCCTTGGGGCATCCCATCAGAGAAATGTGTCTTTGTAGGTTTGAGGCCTTGGGCCACACCACAGAGTTGGTGTTACCAGCAAGCTTTACGGTAAACACCTATTTTTGTATGCCCGAGGCTTTGGACCACACTGGAGGGCTGGAGACTGAGCAGCTAAGGTGGTGCATGCCTACCTGACTGACCCCCAATTAAAAACCCTGGCCACAAGGCAAGTTAGCTTCCCTGGGTCGCAACACTTCACATACTCTGTCACCAATCTTTGCAGAGAGAATTAAGGGCGGTAGGTGGGACTCCACTGGGAGAGGAAAACTGGAAGCTGATACCTGGTCTCTCCTGGATTCCACTTACTCACCTTCTTTCTTTGCTAATTTAAATGGATATCCTTTCACTGTAATAAACAGTAACAATGAGTATAATAGCTTTCTTGAGTCCTGTGAGTCCTGGCAAATCACTGGGCCTGAGGATGATCCTGGAGACTGCGACATTAAATGATAATGAAAATTTGAGGTGCTTACTCTAAAAGAAAACAATATAGTTTATAGGGGTTACATGAAGTAGACTAGGAGGTGAGGGAAGGCATTCCTGAAGAAGTGATGTTTGAGCTGAGATCCAACGGATGCATAAGAATTCAGTAGTAATTAGGACAGGAGTGTGGAGAGCTTTCCAGAGGGGCACATACAGACACAGAAGTCTCTGTTGGGGAGAGCAGAGTGAGTATCTGTGAGCAGCTGGAACACACGGAGCACCAAGAGGCAGGATGGAAGATGGGCCAGAGTCCTTGGAGGCTGGGACTGGTAGACCAGGTGAAGGACATGGGTCATCATCCTAAGCGCAATGGGAAGCCACTTAAAGGTTTGAAGCAAAGGAAAGATCATCATGTTGGCCTTTTGAAATGAGAACTCTGGCAAGAGGGTGAAGGATTTACTGGAGGTAATAACTACACTGAGTGAACACTGGACAACCTCTTTTTATCACAGTCAAGATGGGAGATGATGGTATCTCTAGCTAGGGTGGTGGCAGTGCAAATGTTGAGAAATGGAAGGTTCTAATAGAAATTTACTAGGTCAAGGTCTACAGGGCTTGGTGATAAAGTGGAAATGAGAGAAAAGAGGAATGATGGGGGCTGGGGTCTACTTTTCTGGTTTGTGCAGATGACAAGATGTTTGAGCTAACCATTGAGGCAGAAAACACTAGGAATGATCAGACTTTTTCTCCGGGGATGAAGCAGCAGAATACTATGCATGTGATCTTAGATACGTTGACTTTGGTGTGTCCTTGAAGCTAAAAGCAGACATACTTATAGACAACTGAATATGTATTAAATTCATATTTCATTCACAAATTACAACTACAGATACACATTGAAGAGGCAGCTACATTTGCCAGGCATTGCTTTAAGCGCTTTACATATATAAATTCATTTTGTCCTCATAACTAGATGATGTAGATATTATAATTATCCTCATTTAATATATGATGAAACTGTTAAAAGTTAAGCTGCTTGTATAAGTCACACGGCTGGGCGTAAAACAGAACAGGGATGGTAAGGGTACCATATTTAATAACTGATTCATTGCAGAGAAGGTTGAAGATGTACTGCCAGAAATATGAAGAAAAAGAAGAGACTGAAATACTCCAGAAGCCAAGAGGAGTTATTATTTAAAAAGAAGACATATTTTTTAAATGCTATTAGGAAGTTTTCTAAGAAGGGGACTATGGGATTCACAACAGAAGTTCATTTAAACTTAGGGAAAGCTGTTTTAATAAGGTAATGAAGATCGAAGCTGAACTAGAGATGAGTGATTCTGAGGCAAGGAAATGAAGAGGAAGAAATGTTTTTAACAAACTAGGCTGTGTGGGGAGGAAGAGAGGAAGACGTGCAGGGCACATGGAGTCAAGAAAGGATCGGGTGTGCGTGCGTGCGTGTGCATGTGTAAGATGGGAGAACTCAAGTTTTAAAGTCCACTGAAAGAGTCCAGTTGAGAGGGTGGGATTAATAATACATAGTAGAAAAAGGTACATTGATAGTGTAAGCTTCTTTACCCGTCAGGATGAGACTGTGTGAGTTGAACAGTATTCTCATGTATATTCAGGCAGAGCCAGGGAACAAAATGATACTCTTCATACTGTAAGTCATAGAAATGAAAAATGAATCTGGGCCTTGCCTACTTCTCCGGTTTGCTCCCATCCCATTCTCACACTGGTTTCTCATCTTCCTCTAGCTATCTCTGCCTTCTTTCTTCACTCAGTTTGTCATGCCCCTCTCACGTCAGATACGCACGCACGCACGCTGTTCCTTCGACTGACAATGGCCTCCACTCTGCCCGGTGCCTCACATCTTCATCCGGTTTCTAGCCTGTAAAGATGTTCAGTAAATACTCATTGGATGGCTGAACTGAGTTCACAAGACTTGCTGAAACAAAAAAACGTCTGAAATGATGATTTGGGATTTTATTTCGATGTGATTCTGTCTGTTGGTTACAAATATTTTTACCAATATAAATTCAAATTATATTTAAAGTAGATGTTGCAGTGCACCAGGTATCCTGACTCTACGTTTGTAGCTATGCTTTTAGATCCAGACTGAAATTCATCACCCCCACAAATACAGAAACATATACATACGCCATCTTATTATTTTATCATAAAGGGAACATTTTCAAGCAGACCCATGACTGTACTGAGAATGTTAATGAATTCTCTCTTACGAATCAAGCAACATAGAAAGCCAAATTTCAATCAGAGTGTCAGTCTATTAATTTACAATGAGACGTGCAGCTGTCAATTCAATCAGCCATTCTTGTCAATCTAACCAATGATTATTTTCATCCCAAACTACAACTACAGGTTGTTGACCCTGCTACAAGAATGTGGATGGGACCAGAAAACAGACCAATGGCCTCCAAGGGCTTAAGGTGGGAGTAACAATGTTTTTTAAAGTGGCACATAGATTTTGGGGGGCGGGAGGCAAGAAACTGTTCTATAACTTGATTCTTGATAGCTACATGACCCTCTTTGTTATGTGAGTACTTAGATCTTAAAAAGTTTCTTTTATGGGTATAGAGTAGTCTTAGTATAAGAAGGTCACATAGCTCAGTTGGTCTTTAGAGCCCCAGAATCTGGGTTCAAATCCCAGTTTATAACTAAACTTCTTGATAACAAGCAAATTACTAAAGATAATCCTTGAACCTGTCTAAGCTTTATTTTCCTGATCTGTAAAATATAGGTGCTTCAAAAGTCATGGGTACCTCTAAAATCATTTTGAAGATTTATGGGAAAAGTGTAGACATACATCACACAACACAGAGGCCCAACTGATCAGCAGCATAATGTTCACTGCTGGTGATGACCAAGTCCTTCATTCAGGAATTCCTTTCCACCCAGCTGTATTTAAATGGGCATCAACAACATTTGCCTTTGTGATTTTTCTTACCTATACATCCTTAGTCACTAACTTGGTTAAATTTATACAGCCTTTCTCACAACAGGATACAAGACTCTAATTATGTTTCTGATTAGCAAATTATATTTTCCAGTCCTGCCTCTCACTTTTTTCCCCCAGGGACTACCTTGATTAGAATCTAGGGGCTCTGTAATCTCTTAAGTCATATGTTTATAGAAAAATTTTGCTTAACTGTGACTCATATAAAAATCATAACCATTCTGAGGGGCTTTATTCTATTTAACTCTCAGCACACAATCTCATACCCAAGTTTTTAGGGTATACTTTCTCCTCATGCCCATATATTAACAACATAGTTTACATTTTTTTTCAGAGAACTCATATGGGACAAGGTAGAAGCATGTTTGGACTGATCTATAGGAATCAATACCCAAAAGAAAATACTCTTGCACAGATACTGCTTAGAAGCAAGCTTCAATCTATTAGGATTATCATTAATAAATCAGGAATCAACAGGGACAGAAAAACAGACAACGGATCTATACAGAGCCCCTTCTGGAATGCAGAGGTCTGGTTCAGTCTGTAATATAATCAGCTGCATCAAAACGGCAGAAACGATAAGACACTGAACACACTGAACATTCATGGGACAGCTGTGGGCAGAAACCTGAGAGTTACCAAAATCCGCAAACGAGAGTCTGAGTGGAACAGAGGGAGTAGTGGTCTCTACCCAGAGGACTTGCTTGATTTTTAGGAATTAGCAGGGGACTTAATCAATCTGTATCATAACAAAGCTAAGGAGCGTGTCCATCAGTTCCTACTGATGGGGTTCACAACTTCTTAAATGTGCCACAGCCCTTGCAGAGACGATTAAAGATCATAAAGCATACTTTAAATTATGGCATGCGACACTAAATAATTTAGGATATGCAGGAGCTTCATAGACATGGTCAGATATCTCAGGAAGTCCCAGAACTCTAATGTACTCTAGGAGACAGTGGCTCAAGCCTTCAAAAATCCTACCAGGAAAAAAAAAACAAAACAAAACCAGAGTTAGCCTTAAAGCACTTATAAAACTAGGCTCAAATTTTTTAAACAAGAAAATACATATGGGGTGACCAAAAGTAATGTGAGTCACATCAGTTTCGGAGAGCAAAAAATAGACTCCTGACAAGTGGAGTTGTTGGTGACAAATATGAAAGCAGAATTTTGACTGGGTATTTCATAACAGGTCTCTCTGTAGGATGAAATAAAGTTTGAGCAAAAGTTCCAGAAAAACCCAGTGGCTTTGATTTAAATTCTGCCTTTCAAGCAAAATATTAAACCATGTAAAAGGGAAAGGAAGTCTTTAAGTACTTAGAAGAGGCAGCAACAACAACAAACAACAGAATGCCCATCGCCGAATTCCTCCACCCAACAGGACAAAAGAGTTAGTTCCATGGATATTTTAAGAGACTTTAGGATAAAAGAGACAGATACCAGAAAGAAAATTAACTCTTTTTGTTGCTATTTTCATCTTGTTTCCTTTTTAGATTTTTCATGAAATCTGAATAAGAATCTCTACACTTTCTTTACTTAGATATAGGGAGTGAAATCAAACAGTGATGGCAGCTTGCTAGACCCAAGGGTACCTAACATTATAACTTGGTGCTGGCTTCACGGTATGCAGAAACTATTTACCAGGTTGATTTAGGAGAAAGCATCAATATAGATTATTAAGCATCACAATTTTTCTAGAAAAACATTTTGTAACTTCCAATGACATAACACTTATGGTTCACTGACAAAAACTCCATAAAAAGTAATTTAACTTCTCTGTGATCCAGTTTTCTCATTAGCAAAAATGTTATTAAGACAGTAATAGGAGAAAAAATACATTTTCCTAGGACATATCTTATTAATAAATTACCTAAAAAATCTTAGAAAAGAGAAAAAGATCCATCATTTTTATTGAAGTGTGCCAGTGTGAAGTTTAAGGCACAAAGATATCAATCTCGTTGGTCTGATCATTGTCATAACCATTAGCAAGAAGGGGAATAAGACCCCTGGGAAAGGGGAGTGGAAGAGATCTTTCCCTGTAGAATATGTGAAGTTGTTGCTGAAAGGTTTCAAAATACCACAGTTTCATCAAAAACTTAAGGAGGTCATCACACATCAACTACAGTGAAGCTGCTATCAGCATACCCAGAATTTACCTTTCTTTTAAAAGACATATCAGAGAGAAAATGTATTTTGTGACTATATTCACTGTTCATCTTATTTTTTAAAAAAGATCTAAACCTCTCTCCTAGTGCATACCATGTAATATATATTACAACATATATTTCCTATGATGGGCATCCGTGCAGAATGCACCATGCTGGGAAATAGAGAGATTACAACTATTAATCAAAAGAGTTGGAGTCTCTCTCAAATGCAGAATCAGAAAGATTGACTTGTTTGTTTGATGCAGAATATTATCCAGTGTCTTTCATATCCTCATGCCCAGGTAAAGTTGAAAGCATGTCTCGAAGCACTGTGCTGGGCACTGAGGGAGCTTGGGTAAGACAACTGGCCTCCACTTTCCAGGCCTCTCATGTTGTTGGGAAGAGGAATAAAAAAAGCTAAAAAACAGAGTCAATTTAACAATAGAGTTAAGGACAATGGGGAAGCCATACCTAACTCCACCTGGGGCCAGCAAAAACTTCATTGACAGGCTTATGGCCAAGATGGATCTTGAAAGACAAAAATCACCCATGTGGACCAGCAAGGGATTCACTACAGGGAGAGAAAATATCACCGTAACACATCTGGGGGATAGCAAAGGGTTCAAAGGGCTCTTATAAGGAAGGGAAATTCCACTGAAAGCTTTCATAACCCAAGAGACTTGAAATTTTACCTGTATAAGAGGAGGGAAATAATTTACTAATGAATACAGTGGTAGAGTGTGTGGTCTGAGCAGGTTTTTTGGTTTTGGATATATCAAAATATATTTTTGGAACCACTATGCAAGTTGGACTAGGTGGTGAGAAATAGGGGACAGATAATCTTATTAGGACAAAATTGAGATAGACCAATTATATTTGTGAACCATAACAGAGAATTTGGCATATAACTGAATGTAAAGGAAAAGATACAGGAAGATCTTTTAAGAATCTAGGTCAATGTTGAACATCTTTTCATGTATCTATTAGACATCTGTATGCCATCCACGGAAAACTATTCAGGTCGTCTGCCCATTTTTTAATCAGTAGTTGTATTTTTGTTGTTGAGTTGCATGAGTTCTTTATATATTTTGAATATTAACACCTTATCAGAGATATTGTTTGCAAACACTTATTCATAAAGATATACACACCTCTATATTCACTGCAGCATCATTCACAATAGTGTGGACATGGAACAACCTAAGTGTTCTCTGAAAGATGAGTGAATAAAGACAATATGGTAGATATATATAATAGGACACTACCCAGACATAAAAAGGATGAAATATTGCCATTTTGCCATTGTGACAACATGGATGGATCTTGAAAGTAAAAGTAGTCAGACGGAAAAGTGCAAGAACCATATGATTTCACTTATATATGGTATATAAGACAAAAGGAACAAATGAACAAAACAAATAAGAAACAAAAAACTCATAGATGGACAACAAAACAGTAGTTACCAGAAGGGCATGGGGGGCAGGTGTGGGCAGGAGGACAAAGAGGGTTAAGGGGTCAAATATTCGGGGATGGAAGGAGACTAGACTCTGGGTGGTGGGCACACAATAAAGCGTACAGATATCATATTATAAAGTTGTACACCTGAAATTTGTGTGAAGTTGTTAACCAGTGCTACCTCAATAAATTTAATTAAAGCTCGAAAGAAGAACTTAGTGAAGAGCACTGCTGTTGCCTGAGAGAAAACACAGCATAGAAACAGTAGTGGTTTCGAGTGAGATGCCGTAGAAGATGATGCTCTCATTCAAGTGAGGATTAAACCATATTTTAGTCTCTGGCACCTTTGAGAATCACGTAAATGCTATGAGTCTTTTTCTTTTCAGAAACATGCATATACCCAAACCTATGCCATGTATGCAGGGTATGATTTTAGGGCACTCACAGTTCACCTTTGAGGATTTCTTTTAAGAACCTCCTAACACTGAGTAAGTAAAGAGGAAAACTAAAGTGGAAACCCTGAGGGACACTGTCACTAAAAAGACTGGCAAAGGACAGTTAGGCAAAGGAAGTTAAGGATGAATAATCAGACCATTAGATGGAAAGCCAGGAGAGAATGACATCATGGATTCAAGACAGTTGCAGATTTCCAGAAGCAGGAACCAAATGTTATTAAGAGGTTATGTGCAATGAGACTTAAACCTAGGCCATTGGGGTTCACTGGCCTGCATATTTGCTGATCCAGAGACAGCCACTTTTAATAAGTTGAGAAAATAAGAAAGAAAAATCAGAATCTATTCAGACACACATCCAAGAAAACTGGCTACTAGGAAGTGCGTCTGGGTGATGGAGGTGAGACAACAGATTTATTTTACTCTTTATGCATAGGTTAGGGGCAAAAGTCAGCATGCTTTTTGGTTGGAGGGAAGAAGCAGAGGAATAGAAAGAATGAGATAAGGAAGAGAGGAGGAAAATTAATTCAGTAACTTCTTAAAATTAGTCAGGTTAATTTAATGTAGGAATGTGACATTTTCTATGAGCTAGAACAGAAAGAAAACCCTTTCAGCCATAGGTAATAGACATGGTGGAGAGAGAAGATGGAGAAGACTGTGCTGGGTCGTATTAGGTTATGTGGTTAATGGGGGAGGTGGGAAAGGCAGGCTCACGTTAGAGATACCAGTACACTTTCTATTTTTCACCATCCTATGTCAAACACTGAACACAATGCACATAACACAACAGAAGCTCAATAAATACAAATTAAATGAATGACTGCAATTTGAAGAATTTAGACACAGTGCAAATTGTGGACCAGCTGACATGTCAAAAGGAGAATAAAAGCTAGCCAGGGAGAAGTAAAAGGAATTCCAAATATTTTTAAGGTGTCCAAGAAAAGAAAGCCCAGAAGTGCTGTAATTTATTTATATGCCCTAATGCAGAGCTTGGGATGGCTTGCAGTGATCGTAGGAGAAAAAGATATACAACCTTCTCAGGAACCATTCAACTCTGCCGCCCTCATACATCCTTAGAAAACAGGTATCCATTTAATGAATAAGTAATTACTGACAGTTGGCAGGTAAGACATGCAACTTTCTTATCCAACATCCAATACTCTTCAGGAGAGATGGACAACATAGGAAAATTAGTTAATTACACTGTCAGCTGGTCACCTAGATCACACAAAAGAAAAAAGCAGGTCCAGCAGCCTTCTCTGCAGCGCGCATTGGTCTAGATAAGTGAGAAGGCTAGGTCACCTGCGCTTGGAATCCTACAGGTGACATTCTCATGGGTAAAACCATTCCAATCTAAAAACAAAAATCCCTCCCAGGTCCAAACTAACAGACACTGAACAATGGGGAAGAGAAGGCATATTATTAAATCTCTTATGATGAAAGGCGGTTGAACTGGGTTCCCAGTGACTCGGGCACATGATGAGTTACAGACGCTGTGTTCAGGTGTCATTTGAATTCACGTTGTATCTTATAAATCACAGTATGTTCACTTGTCCTATTAAAACTGTATTCTACCTTACCAGGTCTGAATAATTTGTATAAAATTGATTGCTACAGTTCTCACTAGAAGCTCTAATTGCATTCCTGGTATAACTTAAAGTGATAACCTTATCTTAATTAGTAGCATGATGCAGAAATGCTTTTGAAAGCCTCTGAGAATTAACCTGCATTTTTAAACAGAAGCCCTGGGGCTTAAAAAAAAACAACTTAAAAATATTCCTGTTGAATACGTGAGCCAATGTTAATTTATCAAAACTACAAAAGGAAATAATCACATAGTGAGAGACTAAGCAACGCAGCTAACACCTCCTCCAATCAAGCAGTTTGCATTTCTCTCTGCAGAATCACACATGATGTAATTATAAGGCCTACCTCTCCAGGGTGCCCACCGATCCTTGGCACCCACTGAAGCCTCTCTCTGGTGATTCTAATGAGACTCACCCTCCTTAATAAGTGGAGCACTACAATTGTGAAAATGAGTAGACACAGGGAATTAATCACCATAAAAGCACACCTCCAGTCCTCCCTGAGGTTCTACACCAGGGTCCTCCCCCAATCTATCCTAGTTCAATAACTCTGGCTTTCCTCATCCATTCTAAGCTTTCTAACATCCCTTTCCAGCCCACCTACGTTTACAATGTCTGAGTGCACTTAAAAAGAAAAAGGTTCCCTGTGGGAGAGGCTATACGCTATGTGTGTGTATTTTCCATATTATCACTCTGGTCAGGAGACGCACACTGACTTACTGACGATAAGCACTGTCTAACTGAGCACACCAGCACCTATGAAAATTAACATTTCATCCACCTTAAACTATGTGATGGCAAGACAAAAACACTTTGCAGTAAATCATCCTTGCAAAAACCTAAAATAGATGTTCAAGTTTCTCCAAAAGAGTGACTACAAATTGAGGGGCCTTCTAACACTATGCAACTTTTCATACAGGGTGTGGCAAAAGTAGGTTTACAGTTGTTCGTATGAAAGACAATACAATTAGCCCTGGCTGGCGTGGCTCAGTGGATTGAGTGCTGGCCTGCAAACCAAAGGTTCCGTTCCCAGTAGGGATGCATGCCTGGGTTGTAGGCCGGGTCCCCAATGAGGGGTGCATGAGAGGCAACCACACATTGATGTTTCCTTCCCTCTCTTCCTCCCTTTCCCTCTGTCTAAAAAGAAATAAATAAAATCTTTAAAACAAAGAAAGATAATACAATAAATAATAATAAAAGAATGAACTCTGTGTTTTGTATATTCACATCTATAAACCTACCTCTCCCATACCCTGTATATCCTCAAATGTCCAGCTGAAGAATTGTATTAGGTAGATCTTCTTGTCATCCCTGTAACTATAGCCACCTCCAGAAATGTCAAATACATGCTGTTTATAAGAGGACTACTGTTTCCAGCTGGCCTCCGAAATCTGTGATGTCTTTCTCTAAATTGGTACAGCTCAGAGAATAATAGTCTTTCTATAATACAATTTATCATTCCCTTATTTGAAAATGAGTATGGGTTGAAAAATTTTTTTAAATTATTTTCTCCTTACTAAAAGTCAAGGAACAGTTTTGTCTAGATGTAGGAGGATAGAGCTAGTAAAAAATATTTTAGTAGGATATTATCATTAGACCTGAATATAAAATTGATGGAAAGCAAAGAGATATAAATACTTCTAACATTTAGGATTATAGTACATTGAAGTTCTATCTAGCTTAATTTATAAGCATAGAAAAAAATAAAATTAAACAGGAGAAAACAGGTGTGAACTAAGATTAGTTCAAAAACAACCTTAAAAAAGCTGTCTGTACCTACTTTAATAGCATTAAACACTTTAAAAACATCTACTGTGTTCAAGGAGCCATGTGTTGTAATTGCTGTGGAGGTAAATTGCTCTTATAAAATAGTAAAGTATCATTTTATGTTGAGCTTCTCTTCAATAAGATATGTCATTTCAGAGAAGTATTACTATGGGGGTAAATATGGGTATATACCATATTATAAGTTCCATAAATGTATATATCACAGGGCATGTTTATTCTTATTTAAAACTCTATCTCTGGGCTAAAGGAAGGAGATTGAAGACTAAACACATATTAGCATTGTGAAAATTCAGCCTGAGAAACCCTAGTGGAAAAGACATTTTAATCAACAGATATTTCAAATTGAGTGACCCTGAATCTGTTTAACAAGACTGTTTGTTCTATAGGAGGAAAGCCTTTAGACAATTTAACTTGCTTTTAGTTTCACTGGTGTGACAACCACATACTGATAGCATTTTCAGGTTGCAAACCCTGAGCCTTTTTTACCATTGCAGTTATAGTCTCATTTACAATGTTAATGTGCTAAACAGGGGCTGCATAACAATCTTCAATTATTTTCAGACAGCCTATATACCATTGCTGCTAATTCTAACGCCCAACAAGCATAATCATCATAACCTCTGCTGTGATTCCAAGAAGGATTCTTCAAGCACCTGATAAATGCATTAATCACCCCTATGAAAGTCACTGCTTGCTTTTAACGAATGAAGATAATGTATGTTACTGGGATTATACCACTGCATGTGGAAACATTAAAGAAAGATAGACCAGAATTTATGATTAAGCCTTTGGACAGCAGGGCACCATTTTAACCATAAAAATTACAATCTGCAAGGATAGTGGCCAATGCACAGGAACCATTAAAGACTTATAATTAGCATCAATCAAGGTGACACCACTGTTGACATCTTTATTACTTTAAATACACTAATCAAATACTTCTGCATTGAGATGGGAAGATTGATAGACAGCAAGACATCTCAATGTAGAACAATTTAAAACGATCTGTTCAAAAGGTAACAAAAAAAGTACTGGCATTAGTCAAAGGGGACCCAAATACAGCTCTGAAATGGAAAAACTCAAAATGGACCTACTGGGTTGGCAGGGTTCTCATACAGATGCTTTATCACCAAGCCTTCCTGCAAATAAACCCTTATCTATATGTCACTTCTGTGTGACCCACTGGACTTGCTTAAATTTGGATGGAAAAAAATAGCTCAGGATAATTTAAGCTTCAGCCCTGTCTAAGCTGGTTGGACTGTTGTCCCATATACCAATAGGTCATGGGTTCAATTCCCAGTATGGGGGTGTACCAATCAATGTCTCTCTCTCTCTCTCTCTCTCTCTCTCTCTCCCCTCTCCCACCTTCTTCTCTCTAGGCAAATCCTCAGGTGAGAATTAAAATAATAATAAAATAATAATTAATAATATAAGCTTGGGGCTGCTCTGTCAGGTAAATAAACAGCTAAGCACTCAGCTCAGCATTTGCCTACTTTGTAGCCCCCTCCTTCCATGTGTGCATGGAAGTGAAAGATAAAGGGAGAGTTAAATTTGGTATTATTTACATAATTACAATAGGGCCTGTCAATATTATCTAATTGCATTAGTGCTCAAATGCATACCACACAAACACTAAAATATGCTATTTTATTATTATTGCTCATATAAATAATATTTCAGTGTTAATGAACAAGAAGCTGCTCAGTATCTTTGCCACCCCTTGAGTCCATATGGCATTAGACCTTAATGACTGTAATTTTTTAAAAGGTGCTCTTCTCCAAACAGTTTCTGGCTGTTCAATGTTCACAAACCGAATCCTTGAGGTTAAGAGCATAGACCACAAAGAAAGGATGTGAAGTAGTTCACAGATAACAGTCTGGCTTGGCATCAGTTCAGAATTATGGATGAAAATTTGGCAAGGCATCTCCCAAGGGGACAACTTCATCTTTGCCAAATGAGATTATAATGGCAAAGAATTTCATTATGAAGATGACAACCCAACAATCATTTGGCTCCAAAGTTCAACTTTATTTATAGGTTCCCTAAGTGGTGTATCTACCACTAGGTTTGAAACATATTTTAATTCTCTCTCAATTAAATGCTTGCTTCTTTAAAAACTTTTGTGTGTGTCCATCAAAAACTGCAGAGATGAGTCAATGAAAATTCCCCATTGTTTCTTTCCAAGCAATGAAGAAAGGACTGAGGAAAGAGGATTGGTGTCAGAGCTGAAACAATTGGAAGGAGACAATTACTCAAGATACATTGCCCACAAGCCACTGAAAGAATAGCAGCTAACTCAAACCCAGTTCCTTTTTTAATTTCATGGTTAAGGGAGGAAGATTTTTCCAATATAGCATGATAGCCTTACAGAGGCAAAGTAATAAGAAAAAATGCTGCAATCGAGCTATTGAAAAATCTCACTAAATTAAGCCAGTATCTATCAAATCACTCTTTCTAAAACATTATTCTGCAATTTCTAAAAGGTTCCATATTCTGACCTTTTCTCTAATGATGATAGCAAACTCTTCTGGTTCTTACAAAAATAGTAGCTTATTTCATTTGAATAGGTTTTTAGTTTATCAAGTTATTTTACACACATTAATATATGCATCAATTCTGTGAGATAGATATGATTATTTCCACTCTACAGATGAGAAGACAAACTAAGAGAAGTTCAGGGTTCTTCCAATGGACCCCTGGATGGGCAGTCTGCTGACTCAATATCCTCTTCACTGAGTTGCCTTCAAACATTCCAGAACTTTATTAATTAAGGAGATAAAACAAAAATTATACATGATAATTACCTATACATAATCATCTATAATTTTCACTTACCTTTAATGAACACACATTTTAAAGAGTACTTTTAGCAAGAGAAAGCTGCTACAGAGAATGAGTAAAAAGCATAATGAACATGAGACAATCCTAGTCTGAACATCGGTTTGCTTTGTTTAGAGATTGGTCATCTTTCTATCTTAATCCAAAATTTTGTTTTGCACTATTAAGAGTCATTTGATTCTCACTGACGCACAAGGAATAGGGAGGGTTGTGTAATATTGTATGAGGTTGACCTTACCACTCATGGAAAAATTGCCAGCTAGACACAAAGTGTCAGCTAAGAATGACTCAGAGATGGGCTCAACAGTATCAAAGACCTTTATGTTGAGTCCTTAACAAAGGAGCTTAGTGTAAACAGGACTTTAGGGCTGGGAAATGACATAAGAGGAGGACAGTCACTTCCCAGTCAGAGGACATGGCTTTTGCCAAAATTTGCTGAAATGTGTACACAATACCTCCAAATAGACATGAAATGGAGAACACATATCAATATGTGCTATGTTCTAGATCCAGATGTGGAAATATTTGAGGCCTGGCAAACTCTCTTTCCTACCCTCTTTAAATTGCAAAAACCTATTTACACTTTTTAGTTAATATCATTTTTATATCAAAAAAGAAAAAAGATGACAATGTTAGAAGAGCTAAGTGGAAATGGGAGACCCAAAGAGAAAAAATAATTGCATGTAAACTACATAACAGATTTTTTAAAAATTGTTTTAAACCTTCTCATCTAATAATAATGGCAGGGATACACTTATTGTAAGCACATCCTAGGATCCAGGATGGCAGAGGAATGAGTAGAAGCTACACTAACTTCCTCCCAGGGCCAGTCTGGAGTTACATCTACATTGTAGAGAAGTCATCCAGGATAAACAACTGAACTATAGTGGGAGCAAAACTTTATAACCACAGACAGACAGAAGAAACAGCTTCACTACAATGTGACTGGTAGGGAGTGAGGAAGAAATGCAAGAGAGCTGGCAGGGCTCCCACAGGTGGCAGCTAAAGTGCTAGAGGGATATTTCAGTGTCCAGGGGGACCCCCTGAGAAGTGTGGGGTCTAAACCCCAAACTGGGCTCCCCAGTCTATAGCACCAGAGCTGATAAGTACCCAGATAACAACCAGCTGTGAAAAGCAGCAGGGTTTTTCTCTGCCAGGGACAGATAGCTCTTGACTCAGAGAGCTTCAAAAGGCCAACACATAAATTTTCATTTGTAGCCATTTACACTGGGCTCCAGCAAAGGGAGGGCAGAGAGGACTTGAGATGCTTGAAGAGAGACTGGCTTTGGGGAGAGAACTGAGACAGCAGCCAGCAGGATCCCAGTGCTGAGTCATCCCCCATACTGCAGGAGCCATCTTGCTTAGGCAGACCATCCCCCTCAGAGTGTTATCAGCCTGAGGAAAGCAGCCACCCCACCCACAGGAATTACTCTGCCCCACCCCATGGTGCTTAGGCCTGACTGCTAATTACACATTGGCTGGACTAACAGTTGAAGGAGTTAGCCACAGACTGTGGCTCCCTGGAAGTCTCAAACAGGCTGCCTAAGGCCAGACTGGGACACTGCCTGATATCACCAAAGGTGGATCCAGAGAGGAAAAAAAACAGTGCACCTGCACAACAGCATACCAGATGTGATGGCAGAGTGACCCTCAGTCAGCCAACCAGAGGGAAGGACCCACCAAAGAATGACCCAACAAAAATCAAAACCCATTTATGTCCAGAGAGTCAACATAAATGCCATAAAGGGCATCCCAAGAACATCAAGTTCAGCAGATTAAGGAGACTGCACCACTGAATCTCACAGGTCTCCTACCATAGAAGTTCATGCCATAAAGGCAGGGAGTGAAAGCAGATCAATCTAAGAAGCAGAAATAAACAAGAAGAGTCTCCCCTAGAATGGGAAGACAAAGAAACAACCCCAATTGAAAGAAACCCCCGGAAAGAGTGCTAGATGAAACAGAGGTTAGTAAACTATCAGACATTGATTTCAAAATAATGGTTATAGGGAAGCTCAACAAGATCAGTGAGACCTATAGGGAAGCTACAAGGAACTTACTGCGAATTACATCAGCATGACAGGACATAGAAACTATCAATAAGAGCCAGAAAGAAATGAAGAATACCATATTTTTCGGACTACAAGAAGCACTTTTTCCGCCAAGTTTGGGAGGAAAACGAAGGTGTGTCTTTAGTCCAAATGTAGCTTGCCTGGCTTGCTGGGGGTATGGAGGGGCGGTGGTAGAGTGGGGTAACAGGTTATTAAATATTTTACCACATTTTTTGCTTCAAAACTTTTTTTCCTATTTTCCTCCTCTAAAACCTATGTGTGTCTTATGGCCCTAAAAATATGGTACAATTTCTGAATTGAAGAACACAGTAGAAGGAAGTAAAATCAGACTAGATGAAGTGGAGGATTGAATCAGAGAGCTGGAGGACAAGGCAGAAAAAAAATTCCCAGGCAGAGCAACAAAATGAAAAAAAAAAAAAAAAAGAATGAAAACAGTTTAAGGGAGCTGCAGGACAACACGAATATAATAATACCCATATCATAGAAACACCAGAAGGAGAAGAAGAGGAGCAAGTATGAGAAAATCTATTTGAAAAAGTAATAACAGAAAACTTCCCTAACTTGATAAGAGACAAAATCATACTAGTCCAGGAAGCAGAGAGGGTCCCAATCAACATGAATGCAAAGAGGCCCACTCCAAGAAACTTCATAATAAAAATGGCAAAATATAAAGACAAAGAGAGAATCCTAAGGCAGCAAAGGAAAAACACCTAGTAACATACAAGGAAGCACAGATAAGGCTGGCAGCTGATTGCTCAGCAGAGATACTACAAGCCAGAAGGTAATAGCAAGAAATATTCCAAGTACTGAAAAGCAAAGGGCTCCACCAAGACTATCCTACCCAATAAGACTCTCATTTAAAATGGAAAGCAAAATAAGGAGCTTCCCAAACCAAAATAAAAAGACTAAAAGAACACATCTCCGCCAAACCAGCATTGCAAGAGAAGAAAAAGCGGGGTGGGGGGAGAGAGAGAGGAACAAAAGAACAAAGGGAACAAATAAGTACTTATCAAAAATAACCTCAAATGTAAATGGATTTAATGCTCCAATCAAAAGACACTGAGTAGCTGAAAGGATGAGAAAACAGGACCTGCATATATGCTGTCTACAACAGACCTACCACAGAACAAAAGATCTACACAGACTTAAAAGTGGAGAAATGGGAAAAAATATTCCAAGCAAACGGACCTGAAAAAAAAAAGGTGGGGTAGCAGTACTTGTATCAGACAAAATAGATTTCAAAACAAAGTCCATAAACAGAGACAAAGGAGGACACTACATAATACTTAAGGGAACAATCCATTAAGAAAATATAACCCTAGTAAACATATATGCACCCAACATAGAAGCACCAAAGTATATAAGGAAAATATTGGAGGACTTTATTAAAGATTATCAACAGCAATGCACTTGTAGTAGATTCATAGTAGGGGATTTTAACAACCATTGTCAAAAATGGATAGATCATCCAAGGAAAGAATCAACAAGGATACTGTGGCAATGAATGGCACCCTAGATCAAATGTCCTTAATTGATATATACAGAACCTTTCACCCCTAAGAATCAAAATACACATTTTTTTCAAATGCACACAGAACATTTTCAAAGATAGACCACATGGTAGGTCACAAAACAAGCCTCAGCAAACTCAAGACAATTGAAATCATAAGAAGCATTTTTGTGGATCACAGTGGCTTGAAACTAGAAACCAACCTCAAGGGAAAAACTCAAAAACATTCAAATTCATGGAGACTGAATAACATCCTCTTAAATAATGAATGGGATATCAATGAGATCAAGGAAGAAATCAAAAAGTTCCTGGAAACAAATGAAAATTAATACACAATAGCCTGAACTTATGGGGCACAGCAAAGACACTCCTGAGAGAGAACTTCATAGCAATACAGACCTACCTAAAAAAGAACAGTTTCAAATAAGCCACCTAACCCTACATCTACAAGAAGTAGAAGAACAACAACAAAGCCCAGAGTGAGTAGAAGGAAGGAAATAATCAAGATCAGAGCAGAATTAAATGACATAGAGACTAAAAGAATAATTCAAAGGATCAATAAATCCAGGAGCTGGTTCTTTGAAAAGATAAAATCAACAAACCTTTAACCAGACTCATCAAGAAAAAAAAGAGATAGGACCTAAATAAGTAAAATGAGAGGAAAAAAAAGAAGACAATTTACAACCAATACCAAATACAAAGGATTGTCAGAAATTACTATGAACAACTATATGCCAAGAAATTTGACAACCTTGGCAAAATAGACAAATTTCAAGAAATATATAATCCTCCAAAACTGAATCAAGAAGAAGCAGAAAGCCTGAAGAGACCAATAACAATTAGTGAAACTGAAGCAGTAATCAAAAACTCCCAGCACACAAAAGCCCTGGACCAGATGGCTTCAGAGGAGAATTATGCCAAATATGTAGGGAAGAGCTAACTCCTATCCAGCTCAAAGTATTCCAAAAATCTCAAGAAGAAGGAAGACTCTCAAACCTTTTTTATGAGGCCAGTATTATCCTAATTCCAATACCAGGTAAATACACAACAAAGAGAGAAAACTACAGGCCAATATCACTGATGTACACAGATGCTAAAATCCTCAACAAAATATTGGCAAACTGGATCCAGCAATATATTAAAAAGATTGTACACCACAATAAGTGGGATTCATCCCAGAGATGTAAGGATGGTATAGTATTCACAAATCAATAAACATAATACACCACATAAACAAAATGAAAGACAGAAATCATATGATCATATCAATAGACCCTGAAAAAGCATTTCATAAAGTACAGCACGCATTATGATAAAAACACTCAGCAAAGTGGGAATAGAGGGGGAATACTTCAATATAATAAAGGCCATATACAAGAATCCTATAGCCAACATCACACTCAACAGGCAAAAACTAAAAGCTTTCCCATTAAGATCAGGAAGAAGACAAGGATATCCATTTTCACTACTTTTATTCAACATAGTATTAGAAGTTCTAGCCACAGCAATCAGACAAGAAAAAGAAATAAAACACATCTGAACTGGAAAGGAGAAAGTAAAACTGTCATTGTTTGCAGATAACATGATAGCATATATAGAAAACCAAAACACTACCTAACAACTACTCAAACTAATAAGTGAATTTGGCAAAATAGCAGAATATAAAGTCAATATTCAGAAATCAAAGACATTTTTGTACACCAACAATGAAATATCAGAAACAGAAACTAGGAACAAAATCCCATATACTATAGCAACAAGAAAAATAAAGTACCTAGGGATAAAGTTAACCAAGGATGTAAAAGGCCTGTACTTGGAAAACTATGGAACACTGAAGAAAGAAATTAAAGATACAAACAAATGGAAGCATAAACCGTGTTCATGGATTGGAAGAATCAACATTATTAAAGTTTCTATACTACCCAAAGCATTCTATAAATTCAATGCAATCCCTACTAAAATACCAATAACCTATTTCACAGGTTTAGAATATTTAAAAAATGTATATGTAACCAAAATGACCCTTGAATAGCTGCAGAAAACTTGAGAAAGAAGTACAAAGCTGGAGGGATCCCAATACCTGATATCAAACTATACTATGAGGTCACTGTAATCAAAACATTCTGGTACTAGCATAAGAACAGACACATAGATCAATGGAATAGGAGAGAGGGTCCAGAAATAAACTCATGACCCTGTGGTCAATTAATATTTGACAAAAGGGGCACAAGCATAAAATGGAGTAAAAATAGCCTCTTCAACAAATGATGCATGCAAAAAAATGAAAGTATACCACCAACTTACACCATATACTAGAATAAGCTCAAAGTGGATAAAAGAGTTAAACATAAGCTGTGACACCATAAAATTCCTAGTGAAAAACATAAGCAATAAAATTCAGATATGCATACGGCAATATTTTTGCCAATTCATCCTGTAAGGCAAGGGAAATAAAGGAAAGGATAAACAAATGGGACTAAAATACTTCTTCACAGTTAAAGAAAACATCAGTAAAGTGAAAAGGGAACCACTCACATGGGAAAACATATTTGCCAATGATACCTCAGACAAGGGTTTGATCTCTAAAATATACAAAGAACTCATACTACTCAATGCCAGGAAGACAAATAATTCAATTACAAAACAGGCAGAGGACCTAAACAGACACCTCTCCAAAGAGGACATAGAGAGGGCCCATAGGCATATGAAAGGATGCTCAACATCACTAGCCACCAGAGAGATGCAAATTAAAAACCACAATGAGATACCACTTCACACCACACTTGTCAGAAGGGCCAGAATTAACAAATCAACAAACAACAAGTGCTGGTGAGGATGTGGAGAAAGGGGAACGCTAGTGCACTGTTGGTGGGAATGCAGACTGGTTCAGCCACTTCCAAAAAACAGTATGAAATTTCCTCAAATAACTAAAAATGGAACTGCCTTTTGATCTATTGATTCCACTGCTGGGATTATAGCCTAAGAATCCTGAAACACCAATCCAAAAGAACCTATGCACCCCTATGTTCATAGCAGCACAATTTACAATAGCCAAGTACTAGAAACAGTGTAAGTGCCCATCAGCAAATGAGTGGATCAAAAAACCATGGTACATTTATACAATGGGATACCATGCAGCAGAAAGAAAGAAGGAACTCCTACCCTTCGTGACAGCATGGATGGAACTGGAGAGTATTATGCTAAGTTAAATATGCCAGGCAGTGAAAGACAAAACACCATATGATCTCACCTATAAGTGGAGCATAATGAACAAAACAAACAAACAAGAAAAATAGAACCAGAGGCATGGAAACAAGGAAGAAACTGACAGGGTCCAGAGGAGTGCAGGGATGGGGATAAGGGAGGAAACAAGTGGAATGGCCTAGTTAAAGAACAAGTATGAACGGCCCATAGACATGGACAACAGGGCAGGGACTGACTGTGGGAGCAGGGAGATGGGCGGGGCAGGGGAGAGCAATGGGGAAAATTGGAACAACTATAATGGAACAACAATGAAAACAATAAAAAGTAAAAAATAAATATAGTACATCCTCGCTATCTTCTCTTTTACAATACTTCAATGCCTCTTTCATTGTTGCCCCAGCTATAACTCAAGTCCTTATTTGACTGCATAATAGAACCCATGTGAATTAAATAAAAGTTATTAATTTTTAAGTATAGGTAGGGATATTTTAATTATGCTTGTATGTTCACAATGGAGCCATTATCAATAGGAAAAATTGAGCTGTGGATATTAAGGACATTGAGTTAATATAATAATATGGAAAACTCTGCTAAACAAATAGACTTATCTGTATAAATGTTCCCCTAATCTAGCCAAAAATATCCCAAAGGGTCATATTAAATTGTATTCATACTGTGTGGTCATTTCTCTAAAATAATGGATGAGAAGATTTAATTTACTTAACCTGAACATATTTATATTTGGCCTCTATTTCAGGTAATGAGTGATATAAAGTATGTAGCAAAGAGGCTTTCCGTTGTAGGCACACAAAAACATGGGTTACTCATCAGTGGTGGTCAGTAGAGATGGCTGGAAAAAATCTGCTTGGCAGGAAGACTACAACCATGAATATAAAAAGAATGTCAAAGAAATTTAACATATGCATTTGTAATATAACACTGTAATGGCTAATTTGGTCCAGCTTCAAAAGTAGAAGTTACATAAAAGGGACACTATGCTCTCTTAACATCTAGAAGAAAATATTTAAATAGTAAGTTCTATGACTGGTGGCGGTGCTGCATGGCCCACTGAATCTGATGGGAAGTAGAAAAAGTTCCTAAGCCAAAAGGAGAACACTGCTTTAATGTATATCTCTCAGAGAAACACACAAATTGGGCTATCCATAAGCCTCACTAGTCACAAAATATATTACCAGTGAAATACCTATGGATTGATTTCTACCATCATGACCAAGAGCTCACAAATTAAACTAGATAGAATATTGAGAATAAAAAGCTAACAATGGGATGTAACATACAATGCACAAGTATATTTAAAAAGGGGAAATTCCTGAACATCAAATTATCGCCACTGTTCCAATTCTAATAGCACCCATTCATCTGAGATCTGAGTTATAGATAAGTAACATGTTACACACAGTCACTTCCCTGAAATGAACCTGCTGAAGCAGGGCAAAGACATGAAGCGCTTCAGGGATCTAGGTCAAAGTTGAATATACAAGCCATAAATTCACTAATGCTAAAAGTGAACGAATAGCACGAGATGAGATGGTCTCTATTGCTTTGTATCAAAGCCCATAAGAGGTTTACAATTGTCTCACAAAATATGTCTGTGCTCTATCCTTTGTATTCTCTTTGTTTCTGAACATTTTATGGCTAAACCCACTATACATCAAATAAGAGTAAATCATTTTTAATTTAATAGTGACACAAATCCTTTGGAACTCACACATTATTGACATTGACATAGAATATTGACCTTGAATTTACAAAATATTGACTCACTTTTGTGGATTTCTGCATTTTTCCTAGACAGGAAATGATCAGAGTGAGTTTTCCACAGGTTCTTGTTTTGTTTTGCCCAGATGTGCTCAGTCTGTCACCTAGACAGACTGTTCTGAGATTCTGATTAAAACATTACCAAATCAAAAGAATCAGTTGTGTGCTAAATAATGAGAGAATATTTCATTAAATACATCCTGATAAAGCTGTGTGGCAATATGCCTTTAAAATAACAAGAAAATTTTATAGGAGTTCCTAACAAATAATCATACCATTGCAAAACAGTACAGAGTTCCAGACAGAAACAAAATGAGGCCCCATGGAGAAGCGTGTGTGGTGGATCCCAAGCATGGAGGAGGGCCTGGGCTGGCAGCAGTTCTCTTTCTTCTCTCTCTCTCTCTCATCAGCTCTCTGGTCCTGAACAAATCTTCAACTTCCTCACCTGAAACATGATGATATTAACATTACCTCACTGTGTTATGGTAAGAAAGGTCTGTGTAAAAGCATTCTGTACACCATAAAATATCACAAACTCATAAAGTACAAATGAGGACACTAAATACAAGGTCTGTCCAGAAAGTATCCAGCTGCGTGTTAAAAAAATAGGCATTTACTGAAGACGCAAGACAAAAGAAACATTGTACATAGGACAATGCCACCTCAGTCCCCTTCAAAGCAGGCACCTCAGGACCCCACACAGTTCTCCCATCTGTGGCACAACATTCTTTCTGCTCTGGCAGCAGAAGCCTTGGAAGGAATTTTGCCACAACACGTTTCATGCCAAGATGCTGCATCAAAATCTTGGAAACAGTAGTTTTTGGAATCCCCAGATCAGCTTCTAGTTCTCGCACTGTCAGTCGCCGATCTTTATTGATTGCAGCCTGTACATGTTCAACATTCTCAGGTGTTCTGCTTGCTGCAGGCATTCCAGAACATGGATTGCTTTCAACAGATTCTCGACCACCTTTGAAGCATTTGTGCTACACTTGCATTTGCACAGCACTCATTTCATCGTCCTCAAAAGCCTTCTGAATCATCTGAATAGTTTCCTCAGAGGAATGTTCAAGCTTAATGCAAAATTTGATGTAGATTTGTTGATCTATTTACTCAGTCATTTTGAATGCAATGGCCACACAGTACATGAGCTCACTCAATGGCATCTACCACCCTCACTGACTAGTACAGTGAAGTCGTCATTGTTCATGCATATGCATTCCAGTCTACTCTCCTGGGCTGTCAGGTTACATTGATGTTGTGCAAACCATTCTCTTTACATTAACAATGGCTGAACTTTTGTCGACAGACCTTGTATATGTAAGTTACAAATACAGAGAAAGGCAAACTAGTGGGGTTGATTTGACATTTACTCATTATAACACAGATGTGCAAAACTAATTTTTTAAAAAATCATGTTCCCCATCACATAGCTGCTCAAAAGTCTTTATTCTTATTTGGTGGTAAACAAAGCAAAACAAAATAAGACTTTAAGGTTGTTTATTTGCTATAACTCAGGTTCTTCATTAAATAGTCAGTTTGGAGTAAATTTTTACTCTTTTCCCTCCCTTTTCTCCTCACAGACTGGCCTCTCCTCAAAAAGTTGTTTATGTAATCTTGTGGTGGTGGGGGCGGAGCATCTGCCTCCATTAATGAGTGCCCTTTCTGGGTGGGCTGCTACATCCTGAGTAAGTCAAAGCTAATCTGGCCTGCTCCTTGGGTTTTGGTCTTTCCTTTCACTACACCTGTTTGTAGTAGTCCTCTCAGTGTAGACATGGGACAATGATTGCTTCTGTCAATCTTCTCTGACTGACCAGACTCTTCAACTCAGCTCTCACTCCTGACTCTGATCTCAGACACTTGAGTGTGTGCAGTGTTGGAGCCCCAGGTGGAAAGGGGCGGTCTCTGCCAGATTTCCCTTGCTCTGCAACACTGGGACCCCTGTAACATGTGCTGACTCCTACTTACAAGCTCAGTCCACGCACCAGAATGTCTGAGCCATAAAGTACTTGGAGGATAGGTGAGTAGAGTGGCCCTTTCTCAAAAGGCCACTTTTCAACTCTACTGGCTACACCAAGGTGGTTTTGAGACTCCCAAGAGGCATTTCCTCTGAGTTCCAGGGTGGGGTGGGGGAGGGAAGAGGGGAGTTGACACCACCTTTGTTCCTCTCATCTCCCTCCTTAACCATTTTATTTTCTTTTTAGATCACCTTTCCCTTGGTTCCTATTCTCAGTCTCTCAGGAAGCATCATTTTGCACCACTGGGGATAGGGGAGTGAGGGTGGGAGTGGGACTTTCCTTCCTATGTGGCTGGGTCCCACGTCTTCTATCCCCAGGCTTTCTTGTCAATATGTGAATGGCAGCTTTAGCATTTTTCAATAAATTCTGGCTTGTGTAAAAACTTTTCTAACAAATACACAATGATACATTTGTTCTAGAATCTAGACTGCATCCACCACACACATAAAGCAATAAAGGCCATTGATTTCACAGCTGTGGCAGCTGCAGGGCAAAGGATTCACAGAGAAATTTTTAAAAGAATCACTAAATATTTCAAAATTATTTTCATTACTACATAAACTAGGTAATTTAAGATTAGAGAGCTTCTTGAATAAAGGGAAAAATGACTTCGTGAAATATCAGTCATAAGGAGATGTAACTAGCCCATTGCAGAGATGAAGACGTGAAGGCTCAGGGAAGACAAATAATTTTCACAGCATGTGAACAGTGAAACCAAAATTTAAGTTCAAGTACTTGTATTATAACTCCAGTGCTCTTTTTACTGTAAATATAGAAGTTCCTTGACAATGCCACTCAATCCAAAAGGGGAAATATGATTTTCTGATACTTCCTACACAAACATAAAAATATGATTTCAATGAAGATTACAAAATAGAGAAATCCTGATGAGTCTTTAAGCTTCTTCATTCATTATTTTCTTAATTGAACTAGTATTTATTGAATACTTCTGATCTAACAAATATTGAGCCAGGGACTGGAAGTCTTAAAAAAGTAATTGTCTCTACTCTTAATTAAATCTCAATATAGTGGAGAAGACAGACAAATGTAATTACAATACACCTAAACAAAGACAGTGCTGTATGATTTTTTTAAATCCTCACTAGACATTATGTTCATTGATCTTAGAGAGAAGTTGGGGTGGAGAGAGACAGAGAGAGAGAGAGGGAGAGAGAAGCATGGATGTGAGAGAGAAACATCCATCGGCTGCCACCTGTATGCTCCCCAATCAGGTATCAGACTTGCAACCCAGGTATGTACCCTGACTGGGAATTGAACCTTCAAACTTTTGGTACACAGGATGATGCTCCAACCAACTAAGCCATGAGGCTCTCGGGATATACAAATAAATTTTTTCATGCCTCAAATGTTTACTAGAATTTCATAGTAATTCTACAGGCAGAGGGTTTATTATGTCCCCATACATGTTATGAAGAAGGGATTACTTAATCAAAAATGCTTCTCTCGATAAGTCGGCAAATCACAAAGGGAAAGACAAAAATGTACACACAGCATGCACATACAGCAACTGGGAAGTCACGAGAGCCACCTATCTGCACTTTTTGCCTGTTTCTCACTGGCCAATTTACTTGTCAACAGCCTCAGTGCACTGCCAGCAGTTCCTCTATGGAGTGCCTGCAGTTGTTGCCTATGCACACCACACATGGCTGCATTTAAAAATAAATTTAGAACACTTCGTTAAAACATCTTCCTTGATATGACATTTTCTAGTGATCTGAGAAGACCGACAGGGAGAATGCCACCAGAAGCATGTTGTGACTTTGAGTGAACGTTTTGGTGCCTGGTTATGTGAAGGCTTTATGAGAACAGTGCAACATTGCCTTTGATAGCTGAAGAGTGACAGTAGTATTCAAATGCCAAATGTGGTGAAGGAAGAAAAGTAGCAAATATGTCAGAATTATGTTCTTCCAAATCCTAACCTCAAACACCTGCCCTGAAATATTAAGATCCTTGACTTAAAAATGGAACTCAATAGGTTATTGCTTTATTTGAAATTAACTCCAGTTAAAAAAGAAAAAAATACAGTTATCCTCTAAAAACTAAATAGTCTAGAGATATTTAGTAAGGAAAAGAACAGCACATACCCATTTTTCCTCTCCTCTGAAAGGGGGTCATTTACATATCCTCTTTTTTTTACATATTACATGTGAAATTATATATATGCTAATTACCTACCAACATAAATATTTTTAAAAGTACTCTATGAAAAAGGCAAGTCAAAGAACTACCAAAAACATGAAAGGCAAAAAAAAAAAGATCTACTTGAAAACAAATTCTTTAAAATTTCACATTTTAAAAAACCTTTGCAGCTGTGTTCCCTAAAATGTTTGACAAGAACATTCTCTAAAACTCCATAGCTGATGAAAGGCAAAGAGAAGGGTTATTCTTCAATTTATGTTCTACTGTTAAAAATCAGACCTCTGTAGGCAAAATCTAGGCAAAAGGAAAGACACCCAGTGGATTAAATGGCACAAGTTCCAAGCTTTTCCTCCAGGTTTCTGTGCCTTCAGGCAATAAACTGGCTTTCGCATCTTGCAAACATATGCAGAAAACTAGGCCAAATATGGCTGAGAAACTTGGCCAAGTTCTTCCATGTGATCCACTGTGACAGCCAACCTCAAGTTCCCAATGTCAATTCCCTTTCCAAATAAAAACTGTATTTTTTCATTAAAATGTATTAATATAAAGATATAGGTACAAATAAACCTATATCACATGTTTGGAGTAAAAAGCAATGTGTATTTTAAAATAACAAATGTACTGTATTTGTCTCATTGGTAGGATTGACTGTCTAGAATAATATGAAAATTACGGAAGTAGACTGGATCATACAATCTTATCCATAGAGTCAAGGATTTAGAAGTGTAAGGGAGAAAGAGTCCAGTGTTTCTGCCAAGTGGAATGTCTTCTAGGTTGACCAGAGCAATGGGCTATCTTGACTAAATCACTAACGTCCACTGAGACTTCATGGCTGTACTTGAAATTCCAGGATTTCTAGAGGTTCTATTAGATGTCAAATACAAGAGTACAGATGTTTAAATAGGCACATGCTTTGAAATGCTGATAAATGACTCATATAAACATATACTATCAATACTGCAATTTGACACTGCAAGGCTTCTACTACTAAACTAGGAATGACGATAAAGATGTGAATGTGTACACAGTCCTTGTCCTCAAAGATATCAGTGTAAGAGCAGACACCCTAAAACTCACCCTACCTAGAGTTGCAACTGGGTGTTTTGGGCTCTCATTTTTCAAGCCATTTTCCATTTTGTCAAGTTAGATGGAATGATTGAGTTATTGTGTCTGTTACATATTTCTATATTAGAGTGACAGTTGTTTATTGCACCATTACCAATAGCTATATCCTGACATGGTGCATATCACACATCAGTGGAGATGAAACAACTTTTCCCTGGCTAGCTCATTCAAACAAAATTACAAGGAAGATGTATGTGAGATTAATATACGTGTCTCCAAGAATAGATAAGTTTTTATCTGACATAAGGAATGTATTGAAACTGTACAAATTATACATCTTTTAATATTTACATAAGGGTATTTGTACTCCTAGAAAATTCTCTCAATACATATCCCAGACACATCAACAAACCTCCTTACACCGCCTTATTTATTTTTCTTTCTTATAATGACAAACTTTCCCACTCTACTGTCTGCTCCCTCTTGTCTTATAAACAGGCTCAAATCACATTTATCCTTGAAAACAAATCTTCTTCCTATGTTATTCACTACCTTTGCATCAATCTCCTTCCTATCCAAACTTTTGAGAAAAGTGGGATATTTTTAGTGAGCTGTCCTCTTCACTCCATATTCATTTCTGAATCCACTAGATTGTTGTTTCAATATTTACCATTCCATTGAAACTACTTACAGCTAAAGTTACATAATATTCTAAATTGCAAAGTCCAATGGAAATTTTCCATCCTTCCCCTGGCTTATCGGCTCTGTTAAATCTGGTCTTGTTGAATGCATCACTTTCTTAAAACCATATGCACCTTTGAGCAGTCCCGTTATTCTGAAAGCCCACTCTTCTGATTTGCCTTATTTGCCTCAACACTCCTCTGCAGTATAGCACAACCTTTGTGAATACTTCGGAGCCAGATTATCTTGGCTAGAGTCTTAGTTTTTCAATCTATTGGCTGTGAGATTTGTGGGCAACTCATTTAATTTTTCTGTCCTTAGTATTTCCCATCTATAAATTGGGAATTATACTAATATTAGCCATTTGACACCAATTGGCCATGTGGTGAAATTGAGGGGAATGTTCTTTTTGCTCTGATTAATTGGGCAGGCACTCAGTCCCTGGGTCTTGGAAATGGGACCTTTTCAGGGTCCTGCTCCACAGCCACCTGTTGGTCTGGGCCCAAGATGTATTCCTGCCCCTTTCCCAGGGATACAGGGTTTTTTCTGTACCCTCTTTCAGCTTCAATGACCTTTCACGAGTGCCTGATGAATAAGAGTTTATTGTTCTTCCCCTTATGGTGTTAAGGCTTTTATTCCATAAGAGAGAAAGAACAATACAAATGGGACTTCCTGCCTTTCCCTCAACCATAGCTGATCCTCTCTCCCAGGCCTGCTCACAAGAATGATTTCTCAGAACACCTGAACTCTCTTTTCTATGGGAAGGCTATGTACCAGTAGAAGAGCCTAGAATTGCTGTGAATTCCCCTTATGCCTGCAGTCCCCAGAAGTTTTAGCTTCTATTGCTATCCCATACTTGGCATTAGGCAATTTGTTAAAAGTTTTAGTTGAATTACTTCTTATCAGTGTCTTTATACACCTGGCTCCAGTAAACAAGTGCTTGCCCCTCACTTCTCCTTGGAGGCACTCGCCTTTCCTTAGATCCTAAGTTAGTAGGTTTCCTTAAGCACTCAGCTCTCTCGGGATTTCAAGAAAAGTTTTGCATTTGCAAATTTTCTACCATTTCATTGTTGCAGTAAAGGTGGGAACATTACTCTTTTGTCTTTCTATATCTTAAATAAAAGCCCATAATACTGATTTTTCAAATAAAGTCCCAAAGCATTTCTACAAAGGAAAGTCTTCTCAATCAGTGATGTTAGAGCAATTGGATATTTATTCAGGGGAGAAATGAAGTTTTACCCATACATCACATTATACACAAAAATGTATCCTAGATTATCATAGATCAAAAAAACAAAGTTAAATTACAAAACTTTTAAAGAAAAACATAAGATATCTTTCATATGAGAAGGCAAAAATTTCTTAGAGTAGAAAAAACATGGACAAACAAAGAAGTTATAAAGTGAACTTCATCAAAATTAAACATTTGTTATTTGAAAGACCTCTTGAAAAATGTAAGTAGGCAAGTTACAGACTGGGAGAAAAAACGTGTAAGACATGTATCTGACAAAGAACTTCCATCTAATTCTACCACCCAGTAATAAAACCACATAAGACATCATTCAAAGGGCTACTCAGAAGGCTGTACACCCACTCAAACGGCTAAAATTAAAAGACTGACAACACCATGTGTCGATGAAGATGTGAAAAACAACCAGAACCATCTTACATTGCTGGTGGAGGGTAAAATAGCACAGCCTCTTTAGGAACTAATATGGAACTTCTTTACAAGTTAAACACACTTCGGTCTTTCTCTAAGAGAAATGCAAGCACATATACATAAAAATCTGACACAAAAATGCTCCTCATTGCTTTATGTAAACTGGCCCCAAAACTGGAAACAACCCAACTGTCCATCAGCAGGAGAATAGGTAAACAAATTCAGGTGTGTCCAGACAACAGAACACAATAAAAAGGAATACACACAATAGGGCAATATCATGGAGGAACATCAAAAATCTTAAGAGGAGGGAAGAATTCAGCCACAAAAGACTGCAGATCGCACGATCACACCAAGTTCCAGAACCAGTAACACTCACGCACGGCTAAGAGTCAGAGCCGTGCTCGCCTCTGGGAGCAAAGATGACAGGACCAATAGGGAAGGGCGGGAGCAATCTTTCGGATGTCACAGATGTTCTATATATGGATAGGGGTGCGGATTGGATTACATTTCTCAAAACTCGTCAAACTGTATGTTTAACATCCATGCAATTCTTCATTTGTAAGTCTGTAAGTCATCTCAATAAAAGGGTAAATGTGAGAAATATATATACATGTACACATGAGGCTTTCTCTGACCACCCTACATAAAAACCGCACCTCCCTCTCCCTCTGTTATGTTTTTGTCTGCTTTACTATTTGTGATAACATTCACTTATTAAAATTTGGCATTCTAGTATATGCTTACCTATCATGTTCATTATTAAAATGTAAGTGTCTTAAAAGTAAGGACCACTTTTTAATTTGTAATTATATAAGCATTATACCATTTAAAGGGTGACTAAATACAAGAAATTAGCTGTTCAATGTAAGATAGTTTAAAATTTTCTGTAGAACAGCTTGTTGTTGTTGTAACTTTTTTTCCATGAGCTGCTTTCCAAAGCAAGAACAAGGCTGGGAAAGCAGGCGGCACCCTGAAAGGCAGAACTTCTAACTGGCTAAGTCATAGGGATTGCTTAGTTTCCTCAAGTTCATGACTTTGCCTTAACTCTGTGGCTAATAGGAATTCATTACAAGACAGCTTTCTAGGATTAGAGTGTTGCAGTTATATCAGTAATATGGAGAATTGCAAGCTAAGCCTGTTCAAGCATTTACAGACTTACAGCTAATTAGATCTTGTCTTGCCTAAAATCATGTTACCAAGATCCACGTTCAAGTGCATTCATGGCTAGCAGTGGTGTGACACAGACCTTTAGGCCATTGTGGGCAGCAACATAACAAGATTTTTTTCCATTTAAAGATTCTTTCTTAAAAAAAGAATGAGTTTGTTTTAAGGAAGCCCCAGATATAGTGCAAGGGTTCCAAAGAGAAGGTGCCTTGGTCACCTGTCAAATACACAGCTTGATGGAATATCACACACACACACACATACACACACACACACATACACACACATATACACACACATACACAATGTCACCAGGGCAAATAAGCACAGTTTCTTAAAATTTAAGTATATTTATGAGTTGAGGAAAGAAGAAAATTGAAAAGAAAGACAAAACAGTATCTGATGGAACATGGAATACAATGTATATTCATTTTATAAAGTACAGATTACTCAAGGTTCAGGTAAATGATTGCTCAGCAATCTATTATAATCTAAATTTTAAACTGTCCTATGGTAGTAGATGCTATAGATATCTAAATTGGATTGAAGGAAGGTCTTGAGCTAATGTAAACTTTATCTGATTTTAACAACCCAATGTTACTTATATAATTTGGAACAGCATCATAATTTATTATACATATGTAGAAGTGGCCCCTGACTCCCAGAACGTAAGAAATTATTCATATGTGAGCAATTTGTGTTAATAAATTGTGTAATAATGCCATAATTTACCTATTATATGAGCAAAATACTATTAAGCAGCAGGGTACAATATTTCAATTTAGTTCAGGGAAGGAATGGAATATGGAATATTGTAAGGGTCTCCTTTAATACAGGGCGATTGGTTAGTGATGGCTCTGTAGAAAATGTGTGGCAGTTTTCTATATTTCTGCTGGACAATCATTTAAAGATCTATTCCTTACATAAAATCTTATGTTACTCATCACCTCTGAGGCTCAGCTCAGACAAAGAAAGGGCACAATGGGATCTCTGTGAAGCACTAAGTTTAAAGAAACTAAATAAGTCTGGAAAAAAATTCTCAGCTCAGCAAACAATTTGAGTCATTATTGCCTTTTATTCTTGGTCATTGCCAAGGCTTACCTTCCATTAGGAGGATTTACCCAGCCTCATCTGTTTACTCCAATCTGGTTTCTATCTAAAATAAAGAGAGTCACTTGTAAAGCAGCAAATTTATGCGCACGCGCGTGCACACACACACACACACACACACACACACACTGTGTACCTATAGTTCAGAATGAAAATGGAAAGACTTCCTGCTTTCTCCCTGTAAGATTAGAATCTCATGAACTGTCTTTTAATGCTTTCATAGAAGCTGTTACCGTTTCTGCATTCAAAAAGGTTACCATTAGTATAAGCTTTAATCATGAAGGACTCTCTTAGGAATTCCAGACAATGACAAGTTGTCTAACAATTTAGACAAAAACATTTGGTTTATGGATGAAGCCACTGTCTGTCTATCTCTGTTTCTCACTGGCTTCCTCATTTGATTTTGGAGAGAAACAAAAACTGTTGGGAAATGCAGTTACACTTTAAAAATAGATAAATACCTACATGACAATGGTATTTTCCCTAATTCTGCATCTTCAATCTTGAGAAGGAGCTGACTCCAAAGTCCGGAGGATCCATCACACACTCAAATAGAAAGGACACTTCCTCTCACATGCTTTCTCAGGTGCACTGGGTCTCCCCACCCTTATTGCTAGCCTTTCACCAATAACTAACTAGTCATAATTACCAATACCTGGTCCTGCTCAGCATCAGTTTGGATTCTGGGTGAGAATGCCAAACACAGCACTGGAGCCCACAAGCTGGGAGTACAAACTGACAGTCCCTGACAACTTCTGTCTGGGCCAGGATCTGAACCAGGAGGCAGGGCAAAACTCCCATCTGCTGTCCATCTGCCATCCTCCCCATCAAAAAAGGTTATATCATGAACCATAGACAGATGGGCACTGAAAAGATCTATTAGGGGAAAAAAGGGGGTCTGAGACGATTAGAATTATGACCTTTGATTCAACATAGAAATCCCAATAGTAATTAAAAATCATGAATAATTTCAAGGTCTTTTGCCAACATTGAAAACAGATAAATAAAATGATGTTTGTATTTTATACACTAAGTATATATTGCACTAGGTATATAAACCTAGAAGTACAGATGAGTTAAGACTAGATTTGCATGTGTGTATATGTATGTATGTTTGCATGCATATAAATATAATATCTTCATTTGAAGTTGTTTTTCTCAATGACACATCAGTTAAGTATAACAATGTTATTAAACTAATAAAACAGAAATCTTTTCTAGTTTTTTGGTCATATGCATTTTCATCAAAAGCCTACCTTATATAAACAGGAAACTGGGATAAGTCAGCTCATGTATTAAACAAAAGACTTAAGACATAAAAGGAATAGTAAACTCCTGAGCTAAACCTAAGTGTTGTTATGTTTCCATAGCAAAAACAATGTTTGCAAGGCAAATAAGCACCCTAGACAAAAGGCAGTTATTCAGCTCACTCTACATACAACATGCACCTACCATGCACCAGGCAAAGTGCTAGGTGCTACAGATGGAAAGACAAGTAAGACACAGGTGGTGTTTGTCTCCAAGGAGCTTTCAGTCCTATGGGGAGACAGACCTGTAAATTGCTTATTCTACAGGACAGTGAAAAGCACAGTAGGGGAAAGTTATGGAGCCCTGTGGTTTAGCTTTGGGGGTGAGTGAAGTAGTCATATAAGTTTGGAAAAACTGAGGATTTTGTATTTGTAGTATGTTTTAATTTTGTATGCTTCTAATAGATTTACAAATTTTAATTTTTCTCTACAATTTGTAAAGGAGAATTGAATATGGACAGTCTTGTTTTGAAAAAGGAGAAATAATCTTTCAAAAAATGTTAAAATTTTTAAGTGTCATTTTCATAACTTGGGACCATCTTTTCTTTTTATAGAGAAATATTGCCTAAAAGTTAATGTGAAAAAGAAATGTAATACACATATTGCTATATTCAAAATAACTTAAAATGAACTTATCTAATATGAAAAAACGTGAACGATATCCATAAAAAGACATGCATAAGAAAGTTCTAAGTGCCTTTATTCATAATAGCCCCAAAACAGAAGCAAGCCAGCAAGAGAAAAATAAATAATCAAACTGAGTGTGTTGGCAAAATTTAACACTCCTAAACAATGGAAAACAACTACCAATATACACAACACATAGATCTCAAAACACTGAGGACACACTGCAGGAGTCTGTATACGGAAAGTGTAAGAACAGGCAACTACTCTGTGCTGATGAAAGTCCAAAGTGATGAGGGCTAGCTGGGGGACGGAGGGCACTGGAAGGGAAGGGTATGAAAGAAGTTTCAGGGTGACGTACAGAAATGTTCGGTATCTTGGGTGATGTATGTTTATTAAAAGTGTATTTGTGAAAAGTCATTGAGTTTTACACATGAAATTTATGCATTTTATTGAATGCAAATTATATCTCAATTTTTAAACTGCAAAACATTGAAGTAATCTGATACAATGAAACAGAGATTAATCAGTTGTTTTAAAGTTCTTGGTGCCCTAATAACAAAATGTCAAATCGTGTATCATTTTACAAATAATAAAAAATTTCAGAAAATTGCTATTTTTGTAACCCCAATTTGAAGAGGCAAACAATAATAAATGCTTGGAAAGTGCTCATTAGGAAATTCTTGCACCTGAACGGCAATGTGCTCCTTATCTGAACTATATTTAAATAACTTGATCAAATTCAAGGTCAGAAGGGTATCTTAAACATACGGAAAATTTTATGCTTTATCACATGTCTATACATCCTTTATTTTTTTAAACATTTTAAATTTATTATTACATGAAATGGCCTGCTCTCATTCTTTATTTCCTTGAGTCACTTAATCATTACCAAAAAAAGTAGAACTATACATTACATGATTCACATCAGCTTATGATTATTACTGTACTATTTTCAAAATGCACATCAGACACAGTAATATATCCTTTAATTTTTGCATTTTATCACTATATAAACATACCTTCATAAGGAAGTTGCCACTGACCTACTATATGCAATTCACAACAGGAAGTATTGTCACCAATGTTAATTCTTGAAAATTTTATTTTCAACTTAAATATATGTATTTAAGGCCCTGACCAGGTAGCTAGTTAGTTAGAGCATTGTCCTGATACACCAAGGTCGTGTGTTTGATCCCCAGTCAGGGCATACAAAAGAATCGACCCATAAATGTATAAATAAGTGGAATAAAAAAATCAATGTTTCCCTCTCACTTTCTCTCCCTTCCTCTCTCTCTCAAAATAAATGCATATATATGTATTTTAATATATATATTACATGTATTTACATGTATTACATACATGTATATGTATTTAAAAAATATATATATATATATTTAAATCACCATAAAGAATCTGTCCTAAGGAGCTTAAACATTATCTAAATATTAGTTGTATGTTACAAAATTAATACTACTTTAAATTACATACAGCTTGACTCTGATGCCTCCAAGCAGTTCACATATATAACCAATTTTATCTTTAAGAACTCAGTGGAGGGAGAAAATGTAGTATTGCCTTCCATGCCCTTGATATAATGATAAGTGCAAAGAGTGTGGAATCTAAAGTATCACAGTAAATATTTTCTTAAACTGTATGTGTGTGTAAAATGGACACAATTTGACAATAATTCTTGCTCTTCTCTGTACAATTTGCACATAAAGAGAAAACTTCCTTTGCTGTCACAAAGGTTTGGCTAACTTCACAAGAAAAGATTGTATACTTTGTCATACAGGTAACTTTTGTCTGAGGGAAACAATTCCATATGGGTTCTGGTTCAGCAACAGTGGGGGTAATTCATTCCACATGTGATTACAACTAAAAACTTTAAATTATGTAATTACATAAACATATTATATAAATACACAGATATACATATATGCACATATATATATCAACTACCTAAGTACTCTCAAAATCAGATTATATAAGAGAGTCAAAACTTGCAAAAGTAACCGGTATTGTGATATTTCTAATTTTACTTATTTATTTTTTGTTTCCTCCTACGCAATATGACCCCAAGAGTAGACCCCAGTGCAAAGTGGTGAGGCAATGGCAAATGCAGACGCAGGTAAACTCCACTTTTCTGACAAGATGAACCAGAAATAAAAAAATCCCGCAGGCCAGAGAGCTTGGGATGAATCTCAGAGATTAGAGAATGAGAAAGGATCCTTAATTCTGTGAATGAACAAGTATCACTTTAATTCCTGAACTAAGCATGAATGACAGTCTCAAACGAAGATATCAAAGGCTCTGGGAACTGAACAGAGATTTTAGCCTTCTATACAAGTTTCATTCTAAACCCAAATTGCACATGCACCAGAGACACATAAGCCAATATGGTTTAGACTTCAGGAAACTAAACTGATCTGAACCAGCTCCCTAAGAAGCTCAGACACAACTTACACTCTGAATCTGAATGGCTTGATTGACTATTAAAACAAACAGCATCATCTCCAGATGATTGTTATAAGATATAATTATAATAGACTCTATAAAACAAAATATTCACAATATTGAATATAACCTAAAATAACTCAACATTTCCATTTTTAATTTTTGAGGTATCTCCATACTGCTTTCCACAGTGGCTGTACCAATTTGCATTCCCATTAAAAGAGCAAAAGGGTTCCCCTTTCTCCACATCCTCACCTTCATTTGCTGTTTGTTGATTTATTGATGATGGTCATTCTGACAGGAGTGAGGTGATATCTCATTGTGGCTTTAATTTGCATGTCTCTGATGACTAGTGATGTTGAGTGCTTTTTCATATGTCTTTTGGCCATAGGTATGCTTCTTTGGAGAAGTTTTGGTTCAGGTCCTTTGCCCATTTTTTAATTGGACTGTTTGTTTTTGTGATGTTGACTTTTATAAGTTCTTTATAAATTTTGGATGTTAACCCTTTATCAGATGTGTTGGTGAATATGTTCTGACATTCAGTGGGTTGTCTTTTTATTTTGTTGATGGTGTCCTTTGCTGTGCAAACACTTTTTCCACTTCTGAAAATTTATCTGAAGAAAACTGAAACACTAATTTGAAAGCACATAAGCACCCCCATGTTTACTGCAGCATTATTTACACTTGCTAAGATATGGGAGCAGCCCGAGTGTCCATCAGCAGATGAGTGGATCAAACAGTTATGGGACATTCACACAATGGAATACTAGTTGGCCATAAAAAAAGAAAAAGAAGAAAATTTTATCTTTTGAACAGTATGGATAGGCCTAGAGAACATTATGCTAAGTGAAATAAGCCAGTCAGAGAAAGACAAGTACCACATGATTTCACTCATATGTGGAATCTAATGAACAAAGTAAACTAACAAACAAAATAGAGACAGACTCATAGATACAGAGCTGGTTGACAGCTATGATTGTGGGGAAGTTAGGAGGTAGAAGCATTGAGCAAAATAGAAAAGGACTCATGGACATGAAAAAACAGTGTGGTGATTGCGAGGATGGGGTGTATACGGGGGACAAATGGTAATGGAAAAATACAATAAAAATAATCATATAAAAATAAAAAGGACCTAATAATTTAAAAAATAAAATAAAATGATACCTAAAAAATAAAATAAAATTACTCAAAACTCAACCAATAAAATATGATCAATTAATTCTTTAGGAAAGAGACAAAAAAATGACCTAGGTGACAGCACTATCAAAGATATTTAATCAGCTATTACATTTATGCTCCATGAATAAAGGAAAACACTCTTGAAGTGAATGAAAATATAAACATATTCAACAGAGAATAATAAATCTTAAACAGGAAATAAAACTTTTAAAAAATTAAAATAAAGTATTTAAAATAGAAAACCTTGCTGGGTGGATTCAAAAGCAGTATGAAAAAAATGAAAGAAATAATCAGGAACTTGGATATACATTAATAGATATCCAATCTGAAAAAAAGAGTGAAAAGCAGGGTAAAATAGATAAAAATAGCCTCAGAGGCCCATGAAACAACATCCACAGATGTAACACATGTAATGGGAGTTCCAAAAGAGGAGCTAGATATTGAGAAAGAAAATTTTATTTTATTTTATTATTTTTTTTTTTAAAGATTTTATTCATCCATTTTTAGGGAGGGAAGCGGGGGGGGGGGAGAGAGAGAGAGAGAGAGAGAGAGAGAGAGAGAGAGAGAGAGAGAAACATCAATGTACGGTTGCTGGGGGTTATGGCCTGCAACCCAGGAATGTATCCTGGCTGGGAATCGAACCTGGGACACTTTAGTTCCCAGCCTGCGCTCAATCCACTGAGCTACGCCAGCCAGGGCGAAAATTTCATTTTTTAATAAAAATTACATATATTTAAAGCACCTAATGTAATGCTTAAATATACATACATATACATTGACCAAGATAGACCATATTCCAGTCTGTTAACAAAGTCTCAATATTAAAAATAATCAAAATCATCGAGTTACTCTCCAAGCATAGTGTAGTTAAATTAGAAAACAATAATAGCATCTAGAAAAACAGCAAATATCTGTAAATTAATAATATACTTCAAAATAATTAACAGATAAAAGGCAAGTGCACAAGTAAAAATGACTTTGACCTATAAGACAACAAAAATACAAGCTCTCAGTTGTGGAGTGAAGCTGAAGAAGGGCTTAGAAAGACATATTTTAAATGCTTATATTGAGAAGAAGAAAGATATAAAATTAATGACTTAACATTTTACCCTAAAAAGCTGAAAAAAGGAATAAGTTAAACTCCAAAATATTATAAATAGAAGAAAATAGTAAAGTGCAGAAATCAATGAAAGGTAAAGAGATGAACATTTAGTCTTGTAGCTGGTTACCTGAACAGATCAACAAAGGGGACAAAGCCCACACCGGAATGTTCAAGAAAATGAGAGCAAGGGCACAAAGGAACAATATCAAGGATGTAAATGAATTAATCACACAGAACCAGCAGACTTTAAAAGGATAATAAGGTAACACAACAACATTACACTAAAATAAGTGACAAGTACATAAAATTGACAAATTTCTTGAAAAGTACAAGTTACCAAATTCGATACAAAGAAAACACAAAGATGGAATATATACATAAAATTAAATCATCTAATACTTTTACTAAAAGAAAATGCTAGGTCCAGATATTTTTACTAGTGAATCCAGGCAAAAACTTTCAGGAAGAAATAACACTTACTTTACATAAATATTTTCAAAAAATAGAAAAGTTGGGATGACTCCCCAACTTTTTTTTGTAAGGCCAGCATAACACTAATACCAAAATCTAAAAATCATTTTTATAGTATCTTTTTAACCTTCATATAGATGTAAAGAGCCTTAAAATTTTTATCAAGTACTATCTAATTGTGTGTGTGGTGGGGGTTCAGGGATTGGTGTATGACATTATAATGAAGGAAGGCTTTTCCTAGGAATGCAAGGTTGGTTTAACATGCAGAAATCAATGTCATTCAGCATATGACAGAATAAAGGAGAAAAAAATATATCAAAAACTGTTTTTTAAAAAAGCATACAAAATTCAACACCCCCTACCTTGGGCACTGGTGGCTCCATTGGTTGGAGCATTGCCCCATAACCAAAGGGTGCATACCTGGGTTGCAGCTTCAGTCCTGGTCCAGGTGCCTATGATCCATGGTATGGGTGTGTGCAGGAGGCAACTGATCAATGCATCTCTCTCACATCAAAGTTTCTCTCTCTTGCTTCTTTTCTCTCTAAAAGCAATGAAAGGAAAAAATGTCCTTGGGTTGAGGAGAAAAAAAAAATTCAACACGTCTTCATAATTAAAAAAATAGTAGGAAACTTCTTTAAACTGATAAAGGGCATCCAGGAAAACCAACAACTAAAATCACACTTAAGAGTAAAGGATCTAACTAATTATTCCCAAGAGATAAAGAACAAGGCAAGAATACCTGCTTCTGATACTCTTATTTAACTTTTTGCTGCATGACTCAGTTATTACATTAATGCAAGAAATTTGTAACAGTCAAAAAAGAATTAAAATTGACATAATTTGCATGCTATATGATTGTTTACCTAAATATATCAAAAAACATAAAAATCTACACAGGATATGACATACTAATTTCAAAAAATTGAAAATAATGTTTTCTTTTCTTTTACACTAGTGGGAAAAAGAATATATCTAGAAATAAATCTAAGCAAATATATCCAATATCTCTATATTAAAACTGCAGAACACTGCTGTATTACAGAATACATGAACACATGGAGAGATGCACTATGTCCATAGATGGCAATGCTCTCCAAACTGACCTATACATTCAATGTAATTCCAAACAAAATCTACCAGGCTTTTTTTTTTTTTTTTGGTGGTGGTGGTTGGGGGGTGGGGGAGACAAGTATTAATTGACAGCATGATTTTGAAATCAATTTGAAAATACGAAAGACCTAGCCCGTTAAAAGTTGAAGAATTCCCTCACCTAATTTCAAGATTTACTACAGGGTGGGGTAAAAGTAGGTTTATAGTTGTGAGCATATGAAACAGAGAGTTTATTTTTGTATTATTTATTAACTATTGTATTATTTTTCATATGAACAACTGTAAGCCTACTTTGCCCCAACCTCTATTTAGCTACGGTAATGAAAAATGTGGGTTATTGGCAAAGATATGGAGATACTGGTCTATGGAACAAAATAGAATGTCCAGAAATAGACCCATACATATATGGACAATTCATTTTTACAAGTGTGTAGAGGAAATTCAATGGGGAAAAGAAGGTCATTTAAACAAATGATACGGGAAATATGATGACCCTAACCTCACACTCAATGCAAAGTATTGACCCAAAATGGATCATATACCTAAATGTACAACATAAAAGTTCTAAAAGAAAACACAGGAGAAAATTTTATAATCTTGTGGTCGGCAAAGTTCTTGTAAAAAGAACACACAAAAACACAAAACATTAAAGCCAATAAATCCAATTTTTATCAAATTTAAAATTTTGTTCTTGGAAAGACAAGATGAAAAAATGAAAAGTCAAGCCATTCATATTCAGGAAGAAAATATTCTCAACATAAATATCAGATGGATGACTTGTATTTAAAATATAAGAAGCACTCTTGCAATTCAATTTGGCGTACCTGATATACATAATGTATATAATATGATGTAAGCTAATATTGTATGTCAAGTATACTTCAATTAAAGAAAGCATGTTAAGTAAAAAGGCCAGGTTAAAATAAAAGTATACACTTAAATTCTATTTATATAAAATTCTAAAAGATAGAAACTAATTAGTGTGAAAAAAATCAAGTCAGTGGTTCCTTCGGAATGAAGTTGGAAGAGGGCAGGGACTGCAAAGGGTTTCTGAGGGAAGTTTTGGAGATGATGGAAATATTCTTTATCTTGACTGTGGTGATGGTTTCCCCAGTGTAAAAACATGTCAAAACTGATCAAATTATATTTAAATGTGTGTACTTTATTGTGCTTTGATTATACCTCAGTAAAGATGTTTAAAAAATGTAATAATCTTTAATAAATCTATTAAACACAAACACAAAATTTAAAAGCTGCCAATACACATTTGGTTGAAGTAAATTTCATTTAGTCAGTTTTACTTCAAAATGTGTTTTTTTTTAAACAAAAAGAAAATAATGTTTGAAAATACGACATTATATTTAGTTGCAGTGTTGCAGAAGTCCTACTATTCCAAAAGGTAATACTGTCCAATGTTGCTTTTTACATTTTTATTCAACCACGTCTCAGAGGAACATCTACAGTTGAAAAGTTTGTTTTGTAATTACATATACTGGGTATCACACTTAAAAATAATCTATTAGAAGACCCAGAATACCAATCAGCATATGAACAAAAAATGATAAATTTTATGAAAGGGACCACTTCCATATAAACCGATTGTTACCTACACATGGTTTTATAGTTATAAGTGTAACACAGAACTGTATAATATTTCTTATAACCCAGAAGACATAGTCTCTACGTAAAAATACCCATATAATATTTACATGCCTTAATAAGAAATATCATCAACAAAAAACTTTGCATTCCTACAGTGCATTTGTCCCCAACATGGCATTCATAGGTATTGCATGGAGGTAATTGTGACGGGGCACTTATGCTAACCTGCAGGTCAGGAAAAGATTACTATAAGGCATGGCTTGGCTTTTCTTTTCTCTAAGCTTCAATTTTCTCATCAATAAAATGAGGAGGTTGGACTCGATTATCTTTAAATTATATTTCAACTTTGAAATTTGCTTTATTTTTATCCTCACACTAATAAGGAAAGCAGGATCAAAGGATATGCTGAGAAAAGTGATGGGAGTTGTACAAAGTCAGTTAAGGCCAGGTGTGGGATTAGGGTCTCCGTCATCCCACCCCCAGCTCTGTCCCGTTCCACTGCCGCACACTGCTCTGTGAGCCCACGGTGGCCATTTTCTCAACAGGACACAGGCTTATCATCTGCAGACTGCTGAAGATCCGCTTGAATATATGAAGCAGCAAAATACTCAAGGGCATGGGCTTATAACTCTACAATGCTTATTTTTGTATTTAAAATTCCCAGTACGTGCATGCATGTAGACAAAGAAATCCTTGAGAAAATAGATTTCTCTTATAACTCATTTCATATTATCAATAGTATTTATCTCTTATGGATATTTAATAAAGGTATGCTCAATAACCTGACTACAAGCATCCTTTCCTTCAAGAATATTTTTTTGTTTTAAAAAAGGTCAGTTTTTTAAGAAACTGGAGAGGCACCATGGGGCACAAAGCACAGCTGTGGCTGCATGCCCCTGCTCACCTTTCCCCGGGGAGCTCTGAGTGTTTGAGTCTAGAAACTGGGGCAGCAACACCGAAGGAGTATGAGCTGTAGGCTTAGAGCCACCTGAGAGTTGTTTAACAACTTCAGATTTGGAAGAATTCGATTTCAATGCCTTCACTTGCTGAACAAAGTCATCATTCTACCCTTGAAGGCTAGAATAGAAAAATAGCCTTCTCCCCCACACTGTTTTATGATGAAAAGTTTCACATATACAGTAAAGTTGAGAGAAATACATAGCAAAAGCCCATTTCTCTCCACCTAGGTTCCATAATTAATGTTTGATCACATTTGCTTTTTATCAGTTACCAATGCATCTTTCCATCCCTCTGTTCTTTAATCCATCTACTTTATTTTCATTGATTTTTTAATCTATTGATTTGAGAGAGAGAGAGAGAGAGAGAGAGAGAGAGAGAGAGAGAGAGAAACACATCAATTTGTTGTTCCATCTATTTATGCATTCACTGGTTCATTCTTGTAGTGTGTCCTGACCAGGGATCAAACTCACAATCTTACCCATCAGGATGACAATCTATCCAACTGAGCTCCCCAGCAGGACAGGGCTATTTTATTTTTTATCCATTTCAAAGGTAGTTGCAAGTGTCAGTAAACTTTACCACTAAACACTTCCGCATGCATGAAATAGACGTCAAAATCTTTATAGTGTTTCATTAGCAAAATTAACATAGAATGAAATACATTAAATGTACCACTCAGTAAGCTTTGACAAACCTCCATCAAGATAAAAAGCATTTTCATGGCTCCCTCATGCCCCTTCCTGGTTAATCACTGCCCCTATCCCTCCTGTTCTGATATATTTTTATCATAAATTAGTTTTGCCTGTTCAAGAACTCATTATAAATGGAATCATGTTTTTTATGTAGCATAAAGGTTTTCGGGATTCATCTATGTTGTATGAATCAGTAGTTTTTCTATTTTATGGCTGAAAAGTATTCCATTTATGAACCTCACAATTTATCTTCTCCCCTTTGCATGCCTCAGCTATATCCAAAAATGGCTATTCTAGATAAAACTGCTATGAACATTCCTGTGTAAGTCTTTTTGTGGACATGTTTTTATTTTTCTTGTAAAAATACAAGGAGTGAAAATGTAGGTCCTGGGGTACGCACATGTTTAGTTTTATAAGAAATTAACAGAGTTTTGTCCAAAGTGATTGCATAATTGTACGTGCCCTCTAAAAATCTGAAAGTTAGTGTTTCTCCTCATCCTCACCAACATTTGCTATTAGTCGCAGTGAACTGAGCCATTCTAGTGATTGTATCTCAGGTGGTTTCATTTGCAATTTCCTAATGCTAAATGGTGCTAAGCATTTTTTCCCACACATTTATTATCCATTTGTCCATCCTCCTTGGCGAGTTTGCTGAGCAAGTTTTGGCCCTATTTTTGTATTGAATTATTTGCCATTTTATTATCGAGTTGTGGAAGTGCTCTTATGTGCTCTGGAAAACAATCCTTTGTCAGATATGCATTTTATAAATTTCTTACCATATCTTTTGATTAGCTCAAGTTTCCAATTTTATTAAGTCTAATATATCAGTTTTTATGACTTTTGCTTTCTGTGGCCTAAGAAACCTTTACTTACTCCAAAATCACAAGATATTTTGCTGTCTTCTTTAAGAAACTTTATAATATTAGCTTTTATTGTTAGGTCTATGATTCATTTTAAAGTAATTTTTGTGAATGGTGTAAGGTAGGGATTGCTGTTCTAGAATTTTGCAACATTGTTTCTAAAGATGATTTCCTCTCTCCACTAGACTGCTTTGGGGCCTGTGCTGGGAATCAGCTGATCACATGAACATGGTCTATTTCTGGGCTCAGCTGTGTTCTGCTGATCACTTTGTTTCTTTTCATGAATATATCACAAATCTTGATTACTATAGTTTTATATTAAGTCATGAAGTCAGACTTTGTTCTTCAAACAAACAAAAAAGCCTCTGGGACTTTGGTTTGGATTACATCAATTCTATACATCAATCTGGAAATAACTAATATGTCAACTGAGATTTCTAAGCAATAAACATGGAATCTCTTCCTATATATGCAGATCTTCTTTAATTACTTAATGTTGTATAGTTTTCTGTGTAGATATTTTACATATGTTATGCTACAGTTATTCCTAAGTATTTTTCCAATTCTTTATACTGACATGTAAAAAAAATTTAAATTTGTATATTGACACTTTATCCTGCAACCATATCAAATTAATTCATTTATTAGTCCCAATAGTTGTTTTCTAGATTCTTCAGGGTATTTTGTGAAATTAGCCAAGTCATCAGTAAACAGGAAGAGTTGCACTGCATGCTTTTCAACCTATATTTCTTTTGTCTCTTTTTCTTGTCATATTTTACTAGGACCTCTAAGTCAGTAACTGAAAAAAGATACAGTAGCCATCTTTGCATAGTTATCAATCTTAAGGTGAAAACATTCAGCATTTCACCTTTAAGTATGTGAGCTGTAGATTTTTCATAGAGTAAATTTCTCTGTTTAAAGTTCCCTAGCATTCCTACTTTGCTTCAAGTTTTTACTATAATGGGTGTTCCATTTTGTCAAATGATTTTTCTACATTTACCGAAATAATCATGTAATTTCTTCTCTATTCCGTAGTTCTGGTGAATTACATAGATTGATTTCAAATACTTCGTATTTCAGTGATAAACTCAGATTGTTTGTGATATATTGTCACTTTTATGCATTCCTGCATCCTAGTCATAGTATTTTGTTAAGGCCTCTACTTTAAAAAAGTTCCTTGTGTGCTTTTGTTTGGCATCAAGATTATGCCACTAATCTAATTCTTAAGAAAAGGCATGTTAGACAATAAAGTGAATTACAATTAATATTACCTATAGATTAGAAAATACCTACTCAATCCTGTTTTTGTTTCAAACATTTGATTATACAATTGCATTTACCTTACTTAACGAGTATGCTAAATAAGTGACTGGCTCTATTACTCCTTCACTACTACTTTCCCACCACATAAAGGGCATGACAAGATTATTTATAATTTACTTGACAGCCCTGGCCAGTGGCTCAGTTGGTTAGCATCATCCCATACACCAAAAGGTTGCAGTTTGACCCCCCAGTCAGGGCACATACCTAGGTTGTGGGTTCGATCCCCAGTCGGGGATTGTACAGGAGGCAACAGATCAACGTTCCTCCCTCACATCAATGTCTGTCTGTCTCTCCTTTCCTCTCTCTCTCTCAAATCGATAAACATATCCTTGGGTAAGGATTTTAAAAACAAATATATATTGCATTAGCACAGTATTAATTAGGAAAATATGAACCTTATTAAAAATCACATTTGTGCAGCATAAACTGCTCCCCCGCAAACCTAATATTTTTATTTGATCTGATACTGAAAACAAATAAACATCACAGATGTTTAGGTTCTTTGTAGTTCCCTAGTAACCCAAAAGGTATAAATCATATTTGTTTCTCAGGATGTGATATCTCATTTCCTAATGGGTTTAGAGCAAGAGTCCATAACAAGCAGGCAAGCAAACAAACAAGCAAACACCTACAGTACCAGGCACACAGACAAACTGATTGTGCACTGTTTGTTATGTATAAAAACAATATGAGAAAGAGGATACAGGGATATTATCCCAAAATATATCTTCTAATATTATTTTCTTCATTTGAACTTAATAAGAAAAATAGGAAGAAAAACCAACTAGCTAGCTACATGGTCTTTCTTTTAAAAACTAAACTTTATCCACTTATTTTCTCATTCATCTCATAAATGTGAATTAAAAATGCGGCAAATTTCTCAGCACACAGGGCTAGGGAAAAATTGGGTTAACAGGGTTCAGTTTTGACAGTGTATCCAGCTGTTTATAACTTTTCATTTTTTCCATTAACCTAACTGGTATCAGTATATGTAAAGTTTCAACACTTCCAGCTAGGAAATGCTTCACGAAAGAAAAATGCTTTCTTTGGAGTTTACAAATGCCATTTGGTCTAATTTTTCAGCAAGGGTTTGTCTAGTTAGATTATAAGATTTTTCCTGGAGAGCAACAGCAAGAGAACATCTCCCATGCTGTCAGAAACGGAGAGGCATATTTTTGTTCCTTGGGAGAAACATATAATGTAATGAGCAAAATGTCAAGTGGGTGGGGAGCCATGAGCCCATATAAACCTCCAGGGAGATCTCTAGAAAATGGAATTCTGAATAAGACATTACACTAGTACAACATTTGGTTTCAAAATAGAGTCCAAGAAGGCAGAGCAGGGCCGAGTTTTATGGGCGCAGGACTCACACTAAGGGTTTCTGCCCAGGGAGCAAGTGGCTGTGAGGGTCAGAGGGCTGACCAAAGTCATGAGTTATTCAGGGAAACCTGAATTTCAAAAACTGGAAATACTAACTCCCCCGCACCCCCCCCGCCAAAAAAAGAAAGGAAAAAAAAAAAAAAACCAGTGAGTGAAGGCAGGATCCACATTGAGAATGCAGGCATCTCTGTTAGGAGCTGGCTCAGGATGGGCACCTAGGATGATCTCTGTGTTTTCCTCTGCCTGAACTTCTCATCTATCAGATGGTTGTATCCATGAAAAGCTTCAAAAGCTAAGTCAAGAATTAAGTCAAGATTCAAGTCTTAACTATAAACTTCACATTAGAGCAACTCCCTGCCACACAATTCTATATTCTTTTATTAATTTATTTAGTACATACTTTTTGAGCTGCTCAAAGCTGTCTTCTTTTCTATAGATGACTTCTATTTTAGGTAAGCCTGGTATTTCAAAAAAAATCTATGTTTAGAAACTACTAGGTTTTAAGCTAATAATGCCTCAATGTCATTTTTACCAGGATTTACTAGAAGACAGAGGTCCAGATCTCACCTTCTGTGTTTTGCTATCTTAGAGACTTGGACGTGTGGGCCAAAGCTTATTTTCACGGCTAATATACAAGGTCGGTCCAGAAGGTATCCAGCCATGCAATATGAAAAATAGAGATACTTATTAAAGAAGACACAAGAAACATTGTACATAGGACAGTGATGCCTCAGTCCCCTTCAAAGTAGGCACCTTGGGACCCCACACCGTTCTCTCAGGTGATATCAGCTGCCCCATCATATTTTCCTGAATCTCAACTACAGTGTAAAATCTCTCCCCTTTCAAAGGTGATTTTAGTTTTGGGGAAGGCCAGAATTCTCAGGACACTAAATCTGGGCTGTAGGGGGACTGAGTCACCTAGGTGATTTGATCCCCAAACTCCCAAATTCTGTGATCTCACATATCCATTAAAAATAACTGCAAAATTTGGGTGTTTTTGGAGTTTGTATAAAACCCTTTGTTTCTTAAGAAAATTCCAGCTAATTTTGTCAAGGGTGGGATCAGTTTTAGCAAATGTACACATATTTAAATTGTGCAGGATGAATATTACTAAGCCTTATTTACGGTAGCCTTTACTGGTCTCTACCTCTGAGTTCGGTTTCACATTGAAATGATTGACAGAGCACATAGAAGAGTCCCCCTCATGTGAGGAAAAAATACAAACCAAATGACCTTGGAATCAGCTGCTTAACTGTGAGGGGTGGGGATGGGAGATGGCCAAGGACGTTGACTTTTACTATTTTTATGTTTATAACCAGCTGTCTATAAGCATATGAGAAAGTTAACATGGGAAAATAACATTTAGGAAAAGAGAAATGCACTGGATAGTAGAAGTCTTCCTTGTATCACACTTTGCTTTTAATCATTGCTGACGAGCCCAAGGTCAGCAGACAAGGACTTGGATCCCAGCATTTCAGACCTGGTCCATATCTATAATCTCTCAAAAAAAAAGTAAACTAATTTCACAGATTAGCTTAAAAATTATTGTTAGAGCCCTGGCTGGTGTAGCTCAGTGGATTGAGTGCAGACTTCAAACCAAAGTGTCACAGGTTCAATTCCCAGTCAGGGTACATGCCTGGGTCGCAGGCCATGACCCCCAGCAATCGCACATTGATGTTTCTCTCTCTCTCTGTGTCTCCCTCCCTTCCCTCTCTAAAAATAAATAAATAAAATCTTTAAAGAAATTATTGTTAGGTTATCCGTGTTGTTGATTCTGGGCAGGCCAAGTTCTGAACCTTCTCCAACACCTACCTATGTGCCAGTACTGCCCAATATGGCGCCACCAGCCATATACAGCCATGGAGTGTTCAGCACATGACTAGTCCAAACTGTGATGATATTGTGGTCACACTGGTTTAAACAAAATACTATTCATGTTCATTTAACTTGTTTTTCTTTGTGTTTTTATGTGAATACTAGAGTTTTCAACTTCTTGAGATGGTTTGCATTAAAGGTCCAGGTCACATTTTTCTAGACAGCAATGGGATAACCAATCAGAAGAGAGAGTGGCAAAGAAAGGCCTCAGAGCAAGCAGGCACAGAACAATTCCTACAAGGAATTACTATTACAGAACCGTCCTTGTCCCAGATATCAAAATCCTCAAAGTGACAGAGAAAACTTTGTGCAGAGAACCTATGCACTGCCAACTATGGTTTCAGTAGATGACTCTTTTGAAATCATCAACAAACATGTATTAAATTATATCCATAGCTTTGAGGTGATTACAAATGAGCTGTACAGAGAAGGGGTGCACATAAAAATCATCAATTGATGGTAGCTGGTGTTGGGTGTGATATAGGGCTAAGTGATAATATATAGTCACAATCATCACCCCCCTCCCAGCTACTATTCAAAACCACTTAGCAAATGGTCTATTTCAGAGATTGCCAAACAATGGCATGCAAATCAAATCCTGTCACCACCTGTTTTTTTAAATAGAGTTTTCCTGGAACACAGCCATGGCCATGTGTTTACATATTGTCCATGGCTGCATTTGTACTATATTTTTTAAAAAGTTTATGGTCAACCCTAAAATAAGAGTGGGCCTTTTAATTTAGATGTCTTTCCTCTGCTTAAAATTCTCTAATGGCTTTCAATCTTGCTCAGAATACAGGAGACTAAAACCAGAGTCCCTCCCATTTCCATGACCTAATAGTGATCAGCAACTTGATGTTCTTGCAACTCCTAGAATGTACCAAACAAACCCAGGCATCAAGCCTTTGCCCTTACTGCCTCCTCCTCCCACCTAAAAGGTTCTGAACCTAAGGATCAAGTCCCCTCCCTCACCTCCTTCAGGTGGTGCGCGTACATCACTGGATATAAAATAGTCAGTCACCTCCTTCCCCTTCCTGCTTTTTATTTCTGTACAGCATTATCATTCACTGACCTATCATATCTTGCTTCAGTGTTACTCTTTTTCTTCCAACGAGAAAGAAGCTCCAAAAGGTCAGGCTTTTTGTGTTTTCTTACTGTTATATTCTTTGCATCTACAAAGGCCCATATCTATGTAAAAAAGGGACTTGGGTGTCCATTATTATTTAAACTGCATATTGTATAATAAAATGTAGCAAGATGTGATTCCTGCCCTAAGTGGTAAGAAATATAAATGAAATAATTTAAAATATATGCATTGACATAGAGTAATAAACAATAGAAGTAAGTATATATCCTTTTCTTCTCTTCTCTCCTTTCCTATCCCTATGCATCTGTCCATCAACTTAACCATATATCTACCCAGTAGCAAAAATACCTGTAACAAAGAAAGCATGATAGTCTGAGAAAAGTAGCCAGCTCCAGCTATGATTAATGTTGAAATGCTTTTCAGAAATTGGTCGTACAAATAGGAGCAAAACAATTGTCCATGCTGATAAATGGAGGAAGAAAGATGATTCAGAATTTATGATGGCCCAGATCAATGGTTTTCAAACTTGGTTCAGCAAATGTTTTTGTCTATAAGGAATTTCACAGAACTCCAATACATAATTTATTTTTTAGCATTGCATTTTTATTTTTAAATTTTTAACTATATTATTTCCATTACCTTTTAGCTCCTTTATACCCTCCTTGCCCCTGCAATAATTAAAAGAGCTGGTGGAAGCTTTCCCTTTCTGAGAAGTTCAGAGACACCTTACCTTTCCTTCTTTTGCTTTGTACTTCAGACTCTTTGAAAGTTACCAACTTCTAAAAATGAGATCCCAGGGTTTCTGTCATTTTTATAATTTAAAAAATTTACAAAAAGTTAGAAAAATTGGGAAACTAAGAAATGAGGGCCCTGGCTTCATAAAATTAAAATACTTTGTCCCAGCACAAACATTATAGGTGATGTAATAGACTTATATACTAATAAAGAGACATCCATTCTCAGCTGAGCTGCATTCCTAGCCTCACCTTAGCCATTTGTCTTTCTTTTTAACTAAATGGAAGCCAAGATAAATGAAAATGTAGACATCAGCAGCAGTAACCTGATAAAGATCCAGATACCAGTGCTGCTGACGGAGCAGACAGAGAGCCAGGCATGAAAATGAGCTCTTCATTCAGTTCTGACTGTAAGGAAGGCTCCCAGAACAATCCTTACACAATCTTCCTTCCTGTTCTTCACTTCCTATTGCTAATATTTAGACATATGCTTCTGACAGACAGAGAGGTCCACTCTCTGTTGAATGGTTTATTTGCTTACCATCATTTGAACCCACTTGAAAAGAGAAGTGATAAATCACTCTTATTGCCACCAATCAGAGGAAAAAAGCAATCAGGCAATATATCAATATCATCTAACAAATACTGTGACATAAAGTGATAGGTAGTACAGGAGCATGTTTACCTGTAGTTTTGAAGTCTTATATTGTATTGATTGCTTTAATCAAAGAAATCCAAAGACATAGATACAGATTTTTCCACATTTCTATTGTACCTGAACAAGTAATTCTATTTTTCTTCATTGAAATATTTCTCCATGATTCTTACTGTCTGTGCCACATGCCTTCGGCCAGAGGGTGCTCTAAGAACCAGCAGTGTTAGAGTCAAGACTACACCTTCCCCTTGGACTTTGACCATAAGCAAAGGATGTAAAGGTTAATTACCTACAAGCTTAAAGTAATTCTATTGGGCCATGTAGAGAGAGTTGTTTTTACCTCCTAAGAGTGAAACTACGCATGATAAAAATGTAAGTATGGCAGCATAATATGGAATATCAACAGCAACAGAGTAGTGGTCCTACTACCTATACTGGCTGCAGCCTAGTTTCTCACCCTAAAAATCCTGGTCGAATAGCTGTACTCAAAATTATCAAGTAATATGCATTTATATTTTCAGAATCAGTTTGCCAAGAAATAAAACTTTTCAGTGGTGAGAAAATGACCAACATAATGCCTAATTCTAAATGGTACAATATTTCTTCTTGAGTTTTCCTGAGCCAAAAAATATACTGACAGCCAAATTTCTAAACTAAAAAAACAAATTTAGGGATGGAAACTTAGATATAGTAAGTAGAACCAATTATTGTTCTCTTTGAATAAAATTGTCAGACTTTGTATATTTTTGTAAAAGGCAAAAGATTTATACGATTTGAAGAGAAACCAGAGCACAGACTTTGTATATTTTTGTAGAGAGCTTTCAAAACAGAAGTAACTCCATGATGAGCTGATTCAATTAAGTGCCACTCAGATGCCAGGTTAAGAATCCAAGTCCTAAAACATGGTTCTCCTATTTCACATCAAGATAGCCTTTAAACAAGTCATGGAAATTAGTTTTGAGGAAAAAGCTCAAGAGGACAAACAACTGCCCTCTGTTCTCTAATTCAAGTCCTAACTCAAAAAAAGCCACATGTACATTTCCCGCCATCTAAGAATAGGTGGCGTTAATAGTATTAATAAATTATTGTCTCTGACCAATAGTGTATAAAATACACATCCAACTACTTCTTCAGGAAATGATCCCATGTCATTATCATAATGCTGAGCAGAAGATGTATGGAAAATATTCACACACAGATTTGACTGGGTATATTCTTATATCAATACCATCGGGAAGTAAGATTGAAGACATGGAAGAGGAAGAGGAGGAAGATGAGGTGGAAGAAGGGGAAGAGAAGGAAGAGGAAAAGGAGAAGGAAAAAAATCTTTTGCATATAGGTACACTATGATTTATACAAAAATGTCAATGAGTGATAAAGGTAGTACAATACTAATAAAATAACTGAAGCTAAAATAATAAAACACCACTTGTCACACACAATGTTACTCAGCATTTAAAAAATTACAACATCCAATGCTAGGTAGATTTTGGTAAATTTAATCTTATGATAGATGATGGATAGTTCTATAAACAGAATATGAACACACATATCAAAAGCAATAGTCTTCATCCAACAATTTGATTTTTCTGCATCTCTCAATAAATAAAAAATCCAAAATACAGAAAAAATTATGTGTACAAAGGGGTTCATCTTAATTTAAAAAAAAACAAAAATAACTGGCTTAAAACTCCATAATTGTCTTTTCTTTATTCTTAAAAAGCTTCTGCTTTAGTCTTTTCTTTCAATTGGGCTTCAAATGCCTTGAGGGCAGCAACTGCATTTCTTCTCTGGCTGCTGCTCAGTGCTCTCTAACAATAAGGTAAAAACTCAAATCAGAAGGCCAGTGCCAACTGCTATTGCTTTCGTAAGTGGTTAGATAATGAAACTGGATGGCAATTCTAGATGTCTCTTCAAATACCCATAGGATATTCTGATTTTATAGTGTAAATTTTTATAATAAATGAATTCCTGGAAGAATGCTAGTGCTTTATGCTATTGTTTAATATATTTCAAAACACACCCCCCCCCAAAATAAAAGAATGAGCTCTGAAAAATTAAAATTTTGATTGGTAAGAAATACTAAGCATTAGAAGGTAGGATTGAAATCCCCCATAATGTCACAACATTATGACATGGACAGAAAGATGAAAGATGTAAAGGGAAGACAAGCGATGTAGAGGCTCAAGTCAGGGGCCCACTATCTGACTGACAGGAGGCCCAGTAAGAAAGAACAGTAAAAAACTAAGAAAAACATCAAAATAATAAAAGAAAAGTCCCCAGGGCCATGGGAGATGTAGTTTTCAGATTATTCCAAGTACCACTCAGAATTAATAAGACCCAAACATCATTATGAAATTTGAGAATACCAGGATTTAAAGAGATCCCAAAAGATTAATGAAAGAAAACCACACTGAACCTAGAAAGAAAACGCAATTTTTAAAAGGGCTTATGTTTCTTCTTCCAATGAGAAAAAACAAAGATCAAACACTTCAGAGTTAACAAATTATAAAAGAAGGTTATAAGCCACTTTTGAAACAAACTGGATGTTATATGAGTTGATAAAATTGGGTTGACCCCTTTCATAGAGAGGCATGGGGGTTATGAAATTGCAAGAGAATATAATCAGATCATCTTAATTGGCCCTATAATGAACATTTGCATACATATAACATAAACATTGGTTACTGCTTTCCAATTTTTAGTATCAACCTACATACTTAACAAGGGAGATTTTATAATACAGAATAGAACTGTTAACAACTTTACTGACAGGAAAACAAATGTACATTTTATATATGTTAGAGAGCAGAAAGATATAGAGAGCTAAGGAAAAAGATACTGTACCAGTAACCCCATCTCTTGAAGTAGATTTTTAAATATACTATTGAAGTTATCAAAAACAATCAGAAATACAGTTTCTTAAGTGATACACACATTAAAATTTATATTGAAGAAAATTATAGGACACAGAGACAGTTACGTCAATTTGGATTGGTTTTGGGATTGTGCTTGATTTTCTGTTTTACATTTGATTCAAAGTCACTATATTAGTAATTGACAACCTATTAGTAATTGACAATTAAAAATCAAGCAAAAAGCAAAAAAATCACATGAAATATGTTAGTCTTATTGATAGAAGGCATTACTAGAAACACATGAAATACCATTTGGGGACACATTGTGCAGAAGACAAACTGTAGCATTTAATTTATAGTCCAGATAAGATCATTTTCATCCTAATAGTATGTCCCACAGCGATTTCCGAGGAACACGAAGGCCCTTTTTGGCATGTGTGTGTCCTCAGAGTGCACCCGTGCTCACTGTGCACTCACTCACTTCAAATTAAGAAGAAACTGACGCGATGACTCTGCCAGAGGGACCTCCTCGAAACGCTGGTGTGGGTGGGAAGGGAACACACAGTACTGTCTGCTCAGCTGAAAGAGCTGATAACCCCATTTTTTTTCAAACTCTTTTGTTCTTCAATATAAAATGGTCTTCCTCTGCTTCCATCTACTTATACTTTTGAAGGACTTTTCTTCCAAAGATTCAGGCCACTGTATACATTTTATCTTGATTGTCCTTGTGTGAAGAAATCATTTTGCAACTCCATGAGGGGTGGAAAGTGAGCACCACTAATCTCATGTTTTACACAGACAAACAGGTAAGGAAGTTAAATAGTGACATTATCACTATGAAGTAGCATCACAGTTCTTATTTTCTGACTTCCTAGGTGTCCTTATTTTGAGCCACAACAAAGTTATCTCATGGCATTTTAATGATTACTGCAAGAGTTTACAAAGTCAGACAGGAGTAGTTACAGACAACCCAGAATACACCATCACAGTGATGTCCAGCATCATACCCTGAAACCGTTTCTCAAAATGTGTTCCATAAACTTCCCAGGTATGCCAGGAACTCATATGAACACAGGAGGAAAGTAAAGTTATCCAGGATAAGAAAAAGAGAAAATATTAGTAATGAAAGTACATACATGTAATTGAAAATAACTCCATATTCAAGTTTCAGGATTTACTATTTGCCCTCCTAAAGATTCTGAGGATTCAGAACTTCAAGGGAAAACAACAAAACCCAAATGAATAATTTTTTTTTAACTTTGGGAGAAATTTATTGTAAGCAGAATTGTACGGGAGGGAAGAACAAAAAGCGGTTGAGAAAACTGCCTGTCAGAAGGCTCTTCACTAATGAAACATGAAGTCACCTTCAGTGAGGTGGCCCTGGCTGGCCCTGTCTATCCCAGAGTCCACAGTGCTCTGGAAGAGTAGGTCCTCCCTGCAAATGAGCTAACTTGCCCACGTAGAAAGCACAGCCTGGGAACTATCCCCAAGAGAATAGAGCTTTGCTTACATTCCTACCAGCAAGCAGACGGGAAGCACTCTCAGCCTGACAAAGAGGCAGGCAGAAGCCAAGGCTAAAAGTAGATTGCATTTCTGAGGTCCTAACATTGAAAGAACGGAAACCATATGGGGATTACTTTATTATGCAACTGAAGCCTTCAGGTGACTTTAAATTAAAAGGAATATTGTCCACCACATCCCTGGGCCTTTCCCCCTCTTTTCCACACCCTCCTCTTCTTTTCAAACTTTACAAGCTCTGTGATTTAGTAGTGGAAATTCCCTAAGTATAAATTAAGCATTTTGTCCATCCAAGAAGTTCTTTCTGGCACTCAACCAGTAGTTTGGCATTAAAATTTCTCATTTGACTCTACAGAGAGTAAATTAACAGTTAATGTGTGTGTGTACTTTGATTTTTCCTTCTTTAGAATCATTTTCCATTATGTAAAGATATTTGTTGGAAAGCATACATGCAGTGCACACTGAAGAAATGAAGCAACTGTAACTGAAATGTAGGTCACACCTCTAAAAAAGTACACCCAGTTTTTGTGTAACGGTATACCAGATTTCCTGCCCCCATCATAACTGTGAATATCCCCTCCATGGCCCGAACCTCTAGGCCTTAACTCCCCCAACCCTGCAGAGATACTAATGCTGACTGCGTTGGTCAGGACATGCTCTTGGGCAGCAGAGACATCACCGGCACCACCCCCACCAACCCTAATGACTTGGAAGCACCAAAGCTTCCTTCTTGCTCATGCTATGTGTTCAACTTGGGTAAGACGGTCTTTGCATCACGGCCCCTACAAGACAAGACAGTGAAGGCTCCATCTCAGTGTGTGTTTCCACTAAGGCAGGAGGAAGGGAATAAAGCAAATTCCACTGCGACTCTTAAACTCTTCATCTGGGAAGCAACGTAAGTGGCCTCTGCTCGCACTTCATGGGCCAAGACTTAACATGGTCATGCCTAACCTCAGAGGGAAAGGAAGTATGACTGTCCTGTGTGATCCCTAGGAGGGCAGTCGATACATTTGTGATCATCCTTAATGTCCAGAGGAATCTTACAAAGGCTTTAAAGAACAAAAACCCTCTAGAGCCCATAAAGTCTATTACATTCACACCTCGGTATTCATTGGCTTCAGAACTCGTCAAAGCTTGTGCTCATTGCATTTTGATGAGAAAAAAACCTGTTTCAGCACTGGGCACTTGCTCAGGACTCATCACACTTGTTAGCACATATAAGAGTCATGCCACTGCCCCGCAAGAGAAAATGCTTCATTGTTTTGTACTCACTAGTTTCAACAAGGTCACAAATTCTGGAACAAATTAACAATGAGTGCTGAGGTGCCACTGTATTTGTTTCTTGAGGTCCACAGATCCTGCCTTACTCTTACTTTATATTCCTAGCCCCTAGGACAGGGAACTTGATTTCAGCTTGATGAAACAACAGAGACTGGACAGTGTATCTGTGACAGTTCCCAGACCCTCAGGTTAGCTGGGTTGGTTAAGTAAAAACTTTCTTTCTGCTGTTAATAACAAAGACAACAGAATAAGTGAACAAATGATACCATCGTTGTGCCTCAAGTGCTTCCAGGGCTCTCTACAGGGCAGGAAAGGAGTGCTCAGTCTTGAATAAGCCTGTTAAGACAGAAATTCACAAGGATATAAGGAAAGAATTTCCTTGCTAGTCCTTTAAAGAGAACCAAAACAATACTTCATCATATACCTACCATTAGTGAAGGTACAAATTTTCTTACCATTAAGTACTCAGGCTCAGAGTATTCCATTTTAATATGAATAAGTCTCTTTACTTAGTACACACAGAACACCAAAAGAATGCCTGCATAAATCTGGCTTTCTTAAGAATCTGTCCAAAAAATGTGTTATCAAGAGAGAAGCTGAAGGTCAAATAAGAAAGAATACGTAGAAGTGGAACCTTATTTTTCCTAGCTCAGGAATACTTCCTAGCATTCCTCGTCTGGTACATTAGCCCTGTCCCCCACCCTGAACTTTTAAATGGGAGGGGTAAAGGAAATTTATTGGAAGGAGACTTGGGAGGCTTTTAGTAATGTTAGAATACTGCTTACTGTTTACTAGATACATGGAGAGACTTAAATAAAAAATTCATGCCAAACAGTATCTGTACAAGAAACCAGCTGTTCTCATTTATTCCAACAGACATGGTTACACAGCACTCCAAACTCTATTATCTAGACTCCGAGAACTACTCTAGCAACAACTGCATTTCAGATCACAGAACAAGGCCTTCATTTTACAGAGAACTGCTGAGACAATTTATTCTAAGAACTCTAAATTCTACCTAAAAGCTATCAAACCTGAACAAGAGGGAAAAACAGATCTCGCCTTCATGCAGGCTAGCTCCTAAATTATCTTCCTTCTCCCTTTCATGCCCAAGACTAGGCAGGTAGCCCTCCTGGCCCCTCATCCCCACACCTCCACACTCATCCTCGATGACTGACACCATCCCTTGAACTAGGACCAGATGGTGATGACCCCGATTTAGCACAACCTCGTTGCAGTGGTAAAGCTTGATCATACCTCCATCCTATAATGTGTTTTAGGTGCAGTCACCTCACTTAAGGTTTGTGAGCACTCATTTTTTAAAAATTTTTTGATCAACAGTAAATGACTAAGCACTCTATATCTACAAGAAGCTCTAAAGGCTACTGGCTTTTAAGTACTGAAGAGGACGAGTGCAACAGCAACAGCTACAGGAACAGTTAACTGACATTTAATGAGTGTTTTCTAACCACCAGGTTCTGTGTTAAGAGCTTTAGAATTTCATTTAAACCTTAAAAACAACCCTAGAAGCTGTGCCTAGTCCCTTCTTCCAAAGAGGACAGTATGAACAGAGGGAGGTGGGAGAGTGACTTTCCAGCAGGGAAACCTGGCAGACGTGACCTCAGCCAGATGGCCAAGGTCATCAGCAATGGTGATAAGCCATGTGGATGGCATATATCCTTGATATGACATGTTGAGAATGGTAATTCAACTTTGTGGCCTTCCTCTCAAAAACCTATAACCTAGTCTAATCATGAGAAAAATATCAGAGCAATCCCAAATGAGGGACATCTATAAAATACTACCCAGTAATCCTCAAAACTGTCAAAATCCTCAAAAACAAGTCTGAGAAACAGATGAGAAGAGTCTAAATAGACATGACAACTAAATGCAATGTGGTATCCACAACGAGAATCCTGGAACAGAGAAAGAACATGAGGGGGAAACTAGCGAAATCCAAATAAACTCTAGAGTTTAGTTAATAATAAAGAACTAATGTCAGCTCCTTAGTTTAGACAAACATTCCAGAGTAAGGTAATTTGGTAACCATGAGGGAAACCAGGTGACGGGTGTATAATACACTCTTTCCATCATTGCAACTTTTCTGCTAAACTAAAACTATTCTACGGTAAAGTTTATTTTTAAAACCCTCTGAGTATGGTGCTCTTATCTCCTTTCTAGAGATAAAAATCATAGATTAAATAGCTTCCCAAACTTACAAGCTAAAAAAGAGCACAAGAGTTTGGTCAGATATGTCTATTTCACATTTAAGCAACCAGTGGACTAGGCTGTGACGTCAGCTCTTAAACAGCATCTATGAAAACAATTTACCCAGATATATGCTCAGAAAGTTAAAATAAAAGAATTTATTTCCTCATGGCAATGCACTTTCATCTTAGTGCACACTTTAACAGAAAGGGACAATACCATTATTGCCAAAATATTTCATCTGTATTTTCATCACAAATATCAGTTACTCAAACAGTGCCATGTGATAATCACATTTATACAAAATTAACTTAAGATTCTGCCAAAACGTCAAGGTGTCAGTATTCCATATGAGAAGAAGGCATTAGCCAATGGCCACTTTACTGCATAGTCTCCTCTCTTTCAGTCGCCCCCATCTTCCCTTCAGATGCTGGGTATTTCAGTGCTGATGAGCTCAGCCCGCTGCTTTAACAGGATGAGGGGCTATGAGCTTGGGTGCCCTTCAAAAGGAAATGACACCAGCATACGGAAAGACTAGCACACACTTTGGGTTTCTTCAGATCCTGAGAGATATAAGATCAGCTGTGGCCTCTTCAAACACCTGAAGAAAACTAAATGCCCCTGAAATATAAATTCTAACATTGTTATCTCCCACACCAGTGTTTCCCACAATGGGAAGCCAGCCTCCCTGGGAAAACACCAGTGTCCTCTCAGAAAGACTCAAGCAGTCCAAGAAAGATTCTTTTCTTCCTTGGGATTTGCCAAAATCAGACAGTAGGATTCAACAAATATTTCTAAATACAGTACTTAATATATTGTTCCCTGTGAGAATGTAAAGTGGAAATGATCCAGCAAGTAAGAAAACAGGCTTCCTTCTGTGTGTGATTAGATTAGCTTGCCTAAAGACATGTTTTTCTCAATCTTATTCTATTTACAAATCTTTTTTTTTCCTTTTTTTTTAAGGGCAAGTGATTCCTTGAATTATTGATTTATTTTATCACTCTGGGCTTGTCGCAGAAGTAGCTACCCCCACCCCTTTATACTTCAAACTATCCCAAGGCAATTAGTTAATGGTACCATATCTGTTTCAGTAGGAGACACAGATAAAGAAAAAAGAGGAAGTGAACATGACACATTTTCCCACAGTATCACAGAAAAACTGCAGTAGAGTAAACAGATGGAGCTAACTCTCCTGATTCATTGGACAATGGACAACAGGACTCAACCCAAAGTTTAACTTCTTCTCTTGACCAATGGGAAAGAAATGAAGCAAGTTCAAGAAGTCATAATTATTCCCCCAGACACGCACATACACAATTTAGCAAACTGGTAGTCATCCAAAACAAACCCTTCTTCTCAAGAATCTTCGTTATTTTTATAGCTGAAAGCATGAAAAATCTTCTCATTTTCGAGCCCTGGGAGGTTTAGGCTGGAATTTTTAATTTCTAACTTCATACACCAGTATGAGAGGCCACACAGAAGCTACCCCTCCAGGATGAGTGTGAGGAGACAGAGACTGGACATCAGAAGACTGCCCTTGGGTAGATTCTTGTGACTCAGAGAAGCATTTAAGCTTCTAGATGCATATCTCCCAGTCTGCCTGAATCCTGATCCTCCTCTGCTCAGACATCCCTAATCTAAACCTCCTATTTATATCCACCACAGTCTCAACATTCCAGATGGACGGACACTGAATTCATTACACTAATCTCCCACCCTTCAAATCCTCTCCCAGCTCCCCAGAGGACACCTGCTGAACATTAAACCCAGATTGAGTTTCAAAGCCAAAAACCTACAAAATAAGGAGAGGTCAGATTTTTCAAAGCTCTGGCCGATAAGCTTTTTAGTGTTCTTTAAAGTCTTCATGAATGGTGTCAGGTTCTCCCAATGATTTTCCTATCTGTTTTTGGCTCTCCAGACATCTGAAGTTGCCAACAATCCACATGGCAGGAAAAGTTTAACCATGTGAGAGAGCATGGAGCAGATAAAACACATAGGCCAAAATATGAAGGAAAAGGTTACTGTTTATTCTTAATGTTTACGTGTCTGTATTACAGTTTTCATATCCATATTACCTCTGTTAGTAAAGCTGCCTATATCAACATATCAAATAGAAATGACCCATCCATTTGCCATGTGAAAAACACACAGCAACACCACAGAGCCTTGTGCAGTGCCTGGCACACACGGACATACATATACTATTGAACTAATCAATTGGGAGTCTTTGACACCTGCTAAACAGTCATCTAGAGAAAAAATGAAAAGATCTTTCCCTTCCTACTCTTCACAGATATTTCTAGATAACTTTTACACTTAAAATGCTATTTCTGTGACTGCCCTTTGCTGTATTTAATATGTGGGCAATACAAATAAATACTAGAAAATTGTTAAGGACAGATAGGCAAAATAAACACATTTAATTACTCTCAACCTAGAGATCATAATTTTTGTTTGTTTACATATAATCTTCCAAATATTTCCAATGCCTACACATTCATATATACATGCAATGGAGACATTTTTTAAATAGGATCATACAAAACTCTATAATATTGTGTTAATGCCTCATTTGGTATTTTATTGTATATTTCTACTATAATTTATTTGATTACCCTAATATCATTTAGACATGTATAACAAAATAAGTTTGTGATAAAGCATTCTTGTAGTAAAATGTTTTTACACATGTTCAACCACAGGCTTAGGATGAATATTCCTGGGAGCTGTGTTGCTAGAACTATGAACATGCACATTTTATGGCTTTTGGTTGTGTATACAGTTGACCCTGGAACAATATGGGTTTGAACTCCTTGGTTCCACCGACATGTGGATTTTGTTCAATAAATACTGTAAATGCATTTTTTCTTCCTTATGGTTTTCTTAATAACATTTTCTTTTCACTAGCTTAATTTATTATAAGAATACAACATATGATATATATATCTCAAACAAAATATGTGTTAATTGACTGTTTTTCTTATTGGTACAACTTCCGATCAACAGTAAGCTATCAGCAATTAATTTTGAGGGGAGTCAGAAGTTATATGTGGGTTTTTGTCTGTGTGGGGGTTGGGGGATCAGTATCACTAACCCCCACATTGATCAAGGATCAACAGCATTGCAAAGTAATCTCCAGATAATACATAAAATGCCCCCAAGTAGAATGTTTTTTTCTTGTACCTATACTAACACTAGACATTATATTTATTCTCAAGCTAGTTTTGATGGTTAAAGGTGAGTTGTTCACTGCACTGCTTAGACAAAGACTGTCCACACATTAAAATATAAATAATATGCATAACATTTTGAAACACCAGCTCAAAGTGGATACTCATAACCAATAATACATATAACCAGCTTGGGGAACTAATACATATTTAAAGTATATCAGAATGGTTCAATTTAGGATGAGATGTGTGTTGTTTTTAAATTAGGACCTTCACCTTACTGCCAGGCATTTAAGAATGTCTCAAATGTTCATATTCTCTCTTTACCTCATGGCCAACTTGGCTTTTGCTTTAAATGTGTGTGTGTGCATGCATGTACACACCTACACATATACATACATCCATATACATGTATTTGATATATTATCAATGCATATGTATATACATACACAAACAGTAGAGCTTGCAGTTTTCCCTAGTCTCAGTAAATCAGCTGAGAGGCCCATAACTACCACGGGCTTGTCCTGGCTCTGTGAGGAGTGCACAGCCCCAAACAGCCATCATAACTGACATCTGTGGGCAAGAAGCCGAGGTACAATTTAATCACGTGTGCCTGTTGGAGAATGCTCACTCATGCACCTGCTTCAACGGTGTGTGTTCAGCCTGTGGGTTTCCCTTGACTGATGTTGGTATAACTGCTTCATGTTCTCTGTGAGTGGAGGGAAGTGGGCTCTGCTCAAAGCAGTTGCGGTGCTCTGCACTTCCACTTGATGTTGTACCAGGAAGGGCAAGTTACAGAGGCAGGCGTGTGCCCCTGCAGGCTCTCCACGCCTTCACTGACCAATCAAAAAGGCACCCAATCTTAAAATAAAACAACAACAAAAAAAGGCTTTGAAAACCAGGAAACAAGCAAGTGAAGGAAGCATCTGTCTCTTTCATTCTGAACAAATCTCCCCCACAAAACACACACATACACACACACACACACACACACACCCACGACACTGCCATCACCTTTACTACCACCACCACCACCACCACCACCACCACCAAAGGCCTGCTCATTGTACTATTCCCAGGCCTTCTTAGAGACTTTTAATTTTTCTTAACTAAGTGGATTTGTTTTATGCCCAAACTATTACAGTATTCATGGACCTACGAAAAATAAGAGGGGAAGTGCCTAGTTGAGCAAACTTTACAATTTTCAGCAAGGTTCAACCTACCATAAAAAAGGTCATAATAAATCATGTTCATGTGGATAGCTTTTCATCTTTCCCCATCCATTTCTTATTTTCAAAACAAACATGATGTCTGCTATGGTAAAAACGCAATTTTGGTACCTCACAGCCAACCCAGTCAGCCATGCACACCCTCAGATAAATGAGCTGACAAGACTCCGCTGGCTTCAGCCACCCTCACACTCATCTTGCCTTTCAGTCTCTTTTACCATGAGACTTGATGTGGTAACTATGATTTTATAAAAACTGATAACAATGAAATCCAAAATACATGTATATTCTAACAAAGTAAGTGAAAAAAAAAATGTATGTCAAAACATCTCTGTCTCTTTAAATTACTCTATATGCCCAATCAGGGGAGCTGTAGAAATTCTAGCAAATATGTAATAATTGTGTTCAGTTAAACTACATAAAATTGCTTTTATTGTACAATTGAAATGCTGTCAATTTCACATGGCTCAACCTAAATATTTCCTTAAATTCAAACACACCACAATTCTTTTGGTGATTTGGACAAAAATACTGATAAAATACAGAGAACTTTCCTTTTCTTCATACTTGGACTTCCCCTCTGCACCTTCTTCCCTCTTTCGCTTCACCGCCGCCCACCCACAAAGTGTCAGATGAGAAGAGGAATGAGAAGGGATCCCGAGTCATCACCTGGAACCAGAATCCGGGGTTGGGCCTAATGTCAAGTTACAGAGGTAGACCTATACTTCTAGTTACAATTTTTTTTTTAAAAAATAGGGCTCTAAAAATAATGTTTTCTTTTCTCATGTCTTCTGTTCAGGGACTGTTTATCCTAAAAATGACATTCACTCATCCAAGGCAGGGTTGGGGGGGAGGGTTAAGAGAACACTTAAAAACATAATTTTTGAACACTATAACGAGCTAATCACAACTCATTTGTTACATTTCATGTCCATTTTCTCTCTCTAGTTCCAGAATGACCTTCACATTTTCTAGCCATCTTGCCACCTTCTTCTTTCTAAGAAGCTTTTCACTGGGACTCCCGAGAGTTTTCCAGACAACTTCACAAAGTATGAGAAGAAATTACTGAATTGCTGCCCTTTACTATTTTGAGACAAGAGTATGTGTTAAAGTGAAATATCCACCCATCTTTGCAGGAAATAGAAAAATAGGCGGAAAAACCTGCATTTCTCAGCCATATATATATATAATAGCCAGGAAGCCCCTGCCCCCACCTGGTGTGTCAGCCAAATGTGTGCTGCAACCTTCTGAGATGTCAACGGCCAAACAGAAAGAAAAGATGCCAACTGAATGTAATAATATGGGGAAATCCCTTGAAACTTTAATAATTCTGTAAGCATAGAGTGCTGATTAACTGCTGCCTTGAACAACAATGCAAGCCCAACAAAAACTAGATTTAACCCCACTTTTAAGAAAATATATTGCTGGAGGGAGTGCTCTCATTTCTGTACCTTTTCTTCCATGAAGACTGCGAATGTCCTCAGTCCACAGGGTAGTTATCATCAACCTGACTTTAAATGTAATTGGGATGGGAATGAGGCAACAGAAACTTTAGGAGTTTGGATTCAAAATTACACAATCATGACCCAGTCAAAAGAACACCAGCTGTTTACCTAGTATGAACTAAATTGTAAGATTTTTCTCTCTTTATATAAGATCTCCATTAAGAGTTCAGTTTCTATTGTATTATTCCCTTAGAGACACTGTAAATTTTACATTATAAGACAAAAACAGAAGCATGGGAAGCCCAGACACAAGTGCCCCGCCACTGTCCTGAGTCACAGAAGTGTTTATTGAATTTTACAACGTGGTCAGTGTGACTCTAAAGAACTGGTATCAGTTCACCTATGATACATGGCGACTGGAAAGTGCAATAATGGCTCATGTGTATAGCAATTCTCCTAGGTAAGTACACAGCTCTTTTTCAGGGTATCAGACACCATTTAATACCCTTTCCAGCAACCATATGAGGTAAAGTAGCACATTCCCATTTTACACAGGAGGAAATGAAGACTCAGAAAAGTAACTTGCCCAAATTGACAAAGCTGGTGGTAAAGGTAAGATTCAAACCCAGTTCTTCCTCATCCCAAAGCTTCTATCTGTTCTCTCCTGAACTTCTGCAGAGCCTAGTCAAGCAGTGACTATAGGGATGGGAGGAGAGTTCTCTGGTAGCAGCGGGCAGCCCCTGCCTTGCCACTCAGGACAGATACAGGGTACCTGTTACTCAGCTTTAGCCGATATTTATTCACTATGGGAGAATTCCCAATTCCAGTGAAGCCAGATCTAGGTTCAATGAAAAAACTAACCAGATTTTTATATAATTAAAAAAAATATTGGCAGTCGCTTATTTTCCCAGGAAACACCACATAGCAGATGATGCCAGTGCTGTGGGAGAGTCCTGGAACAGGAGGCCACAGTGGCTTCTGTGAGGATTTCACAGGGTCAAGGTCATGGCCAGGGTCGGGGTTGAGGCTGTGGCTTGCAGAGGTAAGGTCAAGGCCAAGGTGCAGATCCCTGTCATCAAGCTGGGCCACCTGGTCAAGGACATGAAGATCAAGTCCCTGCAGGAGATCTATCTCTTCTCCCTGCCCATTAGGAATCTGAGATCACTGACTTTCTTGGGGACATCCTTCAAGAACAAAGTTTTGAAGATTATGGCCATACAAAAGCAGCCACTCAGGCTAGAGGACCCTGTTCAAGGCATTTGTCACCATTGGGAACTACAATGGATGTGTTGATCTGAGTGTTAAGTACTCAAAGAAAGTAGTCCCTGCCATCCATGGGGCCATCATCCTGGCCAAGATATTGTCCCTCTGCAGTGAGGCGACTGGGGGGACAAGATCGGCAAGCCCCACACCATCCCTTGCAAGGTGACCGCTGCTGTGGCTCTGTGCTGGTGCGCCTCATCCCTGCACCCAGGGACAGTGGCATTGTCTCAGCCCCCATGCCCAAGAAGCTGCTGCTGATGGCCAGTGTCAAAGACTGCTACACCTCGGCCAGGAGCTGCACTGCCGCCCTGGGCAACTTCGCCAAGGCCACCTTCGATGCCATATCTAAGACCTACAGCTCTCTCACCTCCGACCTCTGGAAACAGACCATGTTTGCCAATTCTCTCACAGGGGTGTTTAACCTTTTGGCATCTCTGGGCCACACTGGAACATGAGTTGTCTTGCGCTACACATTAAATATATCACAACACTTAGTCACAGAAAAACTCATAATGTTTTAAGTAAATTTATGATTTTGTATTGGGCTGCATGCAGCCCACAGGCCGCAGGTTAAACATCCCTGCCAGGAATTCACTGATCATCTAGTTAAGACTCACACCAGGGTTCCCCCCCTCCGCATTTTTTTTTTATTTTAATCATTGTTCAAGTACAGTTTTCTCCCTTTTACTCCCATTCCAGCCCACCCACCCCACCCTCCCCACTTCACACCAGGTTTTTGTGAAGAGGATCCAGGTTCCAGTTGTGGCGGCCATGTAATTTTATACAAGACAAATAAAGTGAATTATACCTGTTAATAATAATAATATATAACATATGTATAATATATGATTATATATATGATATTTATACTGTCAGGGGGTTCTTCAAACACACACATACATACACATACACACACTGCCTTGTATGGACAAACACAACACATGTATCAGCTAGATCAGGCTCTGTGGGCCATCAGTTTATGATGTTTGTCCTACTCCGCCTTGATTCCCATTCATTACATCCACCAGGAAGCCACACTGTCGTCCAAGTCCAGCAGAGTCTTTATTAATTTTTATTAGGGTTCCATACACTTGGCAAATAAAAACACTCCTTGACGCTACAAATAGTTTCCACGGCAGAAGAGAGGCATACAGTTTAACAACAGAAGCATCTATCCGATCACATGTGCAGATGAACCTGCAGATGAACAATAAAATACCATCACAACCGCTGAGCAGGCAAGTCCAGTAGCAGGGACGGCAGCCTCTGGGTTCAACGAGTCCCTGCTTTCCCAGACCTACAAACCAGTAAAAATTTCAAAAAGGTGTATCACTAAGGCAAAAAACACCTGCAGGAATCACTACCCTATAACCTTTCTTGTCCCTCTTTCCCCTTCAAGTGTGATGATTTGGCAGTTCTGGAACTCTTCCGAGAGGAGTCAAGATGCACTCTGCCAGCCCCAGCTGTTCAAAGCTCAGCCCAATCTGTTCCATACAGTTGGCTGTATTATAACAGTAATGTGACTGCAATTCACCTTCATTTGCTGCAAAGATCATTAACTATCCCTCAGAGAGATACAGCATTAAAGGAGGAGAGTGCCCGAGGCATGATAAATGGAAGTCTCTGGGTAGCATAGTTAAAAAAAGGTAAGGTGATGCCAGCGAAGCCACCTGACAGTTTCTATAGTCAGAGCAAAGGGAAGAAAACAAGGGCAGGAGGGGTGGGATGGCAGAAAGAGAAAAGCAAACAAATGTGCCTGGCAAACATGTATGTTCAGGTAAAGGGAAAAAAGAGGACAAAAAGAAAAAACTGAAGTAAAGACAACAGGATACTTAAAATTAATCACAGCAGAGACATGATTCTACTTGTCTGATAGCTCAAACATTCTACTATGGAGAAAGAAGTAAATTTAGACAGAGAACAGCAAAAGTGAATTACGGTCCTTACAGAAGAAAAATGTAATATTCTAGACAATTTTTAGTAATATAAAATACGGCAAATTCAATGAAATCTGTCTTGTATCTAAAACCAGATCCTGTATCTGACCTCCCATTCATAAAACTGCTGAATGACAGTGCTGAGAGGGTGTGTTTCTTAATTCAATTCATGCATTCAGTTATTAAAGTCTAACAGAGTCTCATTTGAATCCTGTTCTCCAACCACGCACTCGATCTTTCTACCCAATAAACCTGCACTATGAAAGCACCTGGAGATCAGAGGAAATATCCCCTTCATAGAAAGTTCTGCATGTTACAGAAATACCTGGAAGTTCTTCAGGTGACAGTGAGAGCATCAAAATCAATACCTGCTCTGAGTTACAATTGTTTGTTTTAATCTAAACCAAATCCCAGTCAATGACAGATAGATAATTGGTGGCTGAGAGGACACTGTACTGGAAGACCTTATCTCCTAAGAACTTACTTTCTTTTTCTGACTTACTACACAAAATTTTTAAAAACAAAACCAATAGGTCCACAACCTTCATCTTATTGTTTTAACCTTCTTTTTCCTTAAACGTATCTGTCAGTGGAACAGGGGTTCCCAACTGGAGGCAGTTTTGTCCTCCATGGCACTTGTTTGGTTGCACACCATGGATATGGGTGCTACTGGCGATGAGCGGGCAGAGGCGGGGGGGAGTCCACAGCAGAGCCCCCTACAGTACAGAATTAACCAACTCCAAGTGGCCACAGTGCCGAGGCCGAGAAAGGCTGCCTGAGAGCTGTGCCAAGGGTTAAACTGCCTCTGTTGATATCCCATACGGTTTTCCAGAGCAGCAGAGCAGAGGGAGTGTCTGTACGACACCTTGCTATCATTGAAATACCTCCTTTCCACACAGTAGTTAACATTTAACAAAAATGAAAAGGAAGGCAAGGGGCAGAAATTTAAAACTAATTTAAAATTACAATAGAACCCTGGTAAATCCTATTATAGCACCAAACTTTGCATAAGGCTCCAACCAGTGATTTCATTACTAAAATGTCATAAAATAACTGCAGTAATCTCATTAAATTCACCTAGAAGGTGGCTTTAAAACATATGAGCCCAAAGACAGCAAAAAATAGGACTTATGTATATAAAGGGGAAAAACAGCCTCAACCACCTCTGCTGGACACACACGCCCACACGTACCCAAACCAGAAGACTATATTAAAGCGCTTATATTGGCTTTGGACAAAGGGACCCCACCTGGGTGGAAAAGACAGGGTTGGGATTTAACCCCTTCCTGAAAGAAGAGAGACAATCCGCACAATCACACCTGGGGACTAATTGACATTCTTTGATGTATTCATCTGTCCTCAGCCCCAGAGCTCAGTGGAGTCATCCTAACATTTATAGAGCTTGGTAAAAAGCAATTTGCTGTGAGGTAATGCAGTGTAAGCTAAGGTCACATCGCAATATTGCCAAATAAACGGAACTGCCAAGGACCCTTTCCTGTTGCTCCAGCCCTCAGACTGGCGCGGTGGCTCACCTGGTTGGCTCTCTCCTTCCCACTGATCCTCACTCACTTGGGGTTTCAGTGTGTGCGGCAGGTTTAGGAAGGCCTGACGTGCTTGGGCTCTTTGGCTTTCCTGGATGCTTCCTGGCAGTCACACTTGGACTCAACAGCTCCCAGGAAGAAAAAAATAGCAAAAGGGAGGTGCAGTCTTTAACAAGGATAGAGCTGTGCCTTCCCAGCCCAAGGAGAACATGTCCTGCCCTGCCAGGATGGGGAAATCACTTTTGAAGTTGAGCCCGGGCCTCCCCAGTGCAGATCTTCCACCAACTATTGTTCCGGTGCAGACTTCCACTAGACACACAGAGACACAATGACAAAGGAACTCATTCACTGACTATTGAACGTCCACCATACATCAGGTCCTGGGAGCAAAACAGTCCAAAGCAATTTTACTTGAACGGACCTTTGGCATGGGGTGGGGGGGTGGGGGGGGGGGCTAAATGTTCCCTCTTACAAAGGGAATATAGTATATAAATTTGGTTACAATTTATTAAACTGCCCATGTGTGACTGAAAGGAAAAACATGGCTCTAGCTTTGTTACGATCCTGGCCATTGCACAGATGTAACCCCAAAGATGCCTTTTTAAACCACTGTTGATAGAATCCCTCTCCAGTGTGGTGGAGATAACAGCAGGTTATCAATTTCTGGTTTTAAAAAGGAGAAAAGTTAGGAGAAGGGAGACTGGATCATTTCTACTGTAACCAGGTTGTTTAAAGAAACCTTTACTAGACAATATACTTGTTCCACTGGAGTGTATTAAGAAACCAAAATCCTGTACAGTTCAATCCCAGGAGGAAAACAGCAGCATTCAGCAATGGGTACTGAAAGTATTTTTGAAATCTTGGCAGAATTCTAGAAATTACTCAGTCAATGAAATTATGTTGAACAAAATCCTCATCCTACATGTAATTATATTAAAGCTCCTGAAGCTTTCTTTTCTCAGAGCTCTGTCCTCCAATCAAGGAAGGCTAGGGAGAGAAGAAAGGATATAGGTATGGATGGGGCTAGACGAAGACGAAAAAGTGGGCAAAGGCCCACAGAAGTTATATCCATGTCCACAACTCAGCAGTACATTTTGTAAAATGGTAGGTCATTCATATACTTTTTTACTTATGAAACTCATTATTCAACACTACCTTGTTCATTAGATTTACTAAATAAATTATAAATATTAAATGAAAAAATGAATTATATAACAAAATGTGGGTTTTTGTTGCATACCAAGAATGTCTTCCCAAGTGAAATTTTCTGAAATGAATACAAAGTTGATCAGAACTCCAAATCATCTTCCAGTTTCCCTGAATCAGAACAATGAACAATGTATTCAATTGTACGTGTGTGTGTACACACATGCATTTATTTCCGGCATCATGCTATAAAGTTTTGGCGCCGTGTTCTTTTATCTTACACAGTCGTGTGTGGGACATCCAGCTGGTTTAACAGGAAAAGTTAACAGTTGGAATTAAGTTACTTAGCTGCAGCACACAGTGGCAGGAAAATTATTATTAAAGATACATTTTCTGAATAAATATAGTAGACACAACATTTTTGAGTTCCCTTAGAGTATATGAATAAACTCTCAGTGGGTACCTGTCAATTTCGACCCTTCTATAGTTTGTGATATTTGTGATTTATGACAAGAAAATCATTCATTTTCATAATGATCATGAAGAAGCCTACTGAATTTTATATAATATAATTGAGAGACAGTAAGTCAAAACATATAAAATACCCTTCATAATTACCATACTCATCTACAAAGTTTCTTATAGGAACAAACTACTGAACATCGTGTTAGGCAGATTCACAAGTTGCCTGGGAATTGTAAGTTATTTAAACATGAGCATTTGGCTGTCTCCATATAAAACATGAATTAGCAAATTTAAGGTACAAAACTGAGGACATCTTTCCACTGAAACGCCATGGGTTTTTTTTTTTTTTTTGGCTCCCCAAAAAAGCTGAGAGAAGCTGAGGTATGGACCCAGAGGTAGTGGTAAAGAGTCACATCCCAATGGCATAGCAGAAAAATGAGAAAAATAAATATGAAAGTGTCATAGACACAAGTGGCACAAAACCTTACATTCCATTGTGTCATAACAGGCGGCTTGGTTTCCCCATATTCCCCCTAATTCCTTGGCATAATTAAAGCCTGATTTGAAAAACACCTACATCTAATTCAAACCTATCCTTTAGAAAAAAGTCAAAGAAAAATAAATAAAAGCAGGAGCACCCAATTTTAGCCAGTAATAAATGAAGATTAGCTAGGGAGATCTTGGAGCCCTGTTGGTAGCATTTCAGTAACAGGTAAACTATGCTGGTGATAACGTTCAGTTTTCTAGCTGTGAGATGATGCTAATTATTCCCATCGTCTGAGCTTTTGAGCACTCTAGTTTCCTGTGCCCTCCCTGCCCACCTCTGCCTGACCAGCTCTGCTATCATAGACTTAGCTCAAATATCTGCTGATAACCACAGGAGGAATTACTTCCTCCCTCCCTCCCTGTGCTAATGTAGCACTTCTTAAACTGCATTGTGACTAGCTGAGTACAAGACAGTTTCTCCCACCAGAATCCAAATGCCTTGAAGACAGTTTCAGATCTCATCTATTATGACCATGGTCTGGCAAAGAGTCTGGCATATAGTAGGTGTTCAATAAACATCCCTTGAGAAGTGTGCCAGTGAACAAAGAAGCATTTAAATGATCCCAAAGACTAAAACAAACAAACAAACAAAAGGCTAGAATGAAAAGAACCTAATTTTCATATTTCTGCCCTCCAGTCATTACACTTCAGAGGATTCTAAAGACAGGGTTTTTTGTGTTTGTTTTTTTTTTAAATAGAAAGGAAAGTATATTCCCAACCAGAAAAAGCTACACAATCCCTTGTAAATTATCATGAGGACATTGGATATTATAAATTACAGCTGTGAAATTCTAGTCCTTTGAAACCTATGCAGTGTCTCTTTTAGTTCTCCTCTTTCATCTTTCCGAGATTTGTTTTTCCATCAGAGATAGAGTGGTTCAGGCTGAAGACCAAGATGATGCAGGAACACCTATGTGCAAAATCTCCCTCTCTTACCAAACATTGAGTTCCTATGCCCAGATGAAATTTTGATTTCCTGGGAAGGTGCCCAGAACGCTCTTCCTAACCCTTCCAGATGACTTAATCCCCGCCCACCCTTGAGCTGTGCCTGGAGTTACATCTTACAACTACTTTCCTAAAAAGTGGGCACTCCATATAATTAATGAAAAAATAGGATAGGCTTGGAAATACATACACACAAAACTATTTCCCAAGTCAACTGAGGCCAAGTCAAGGTTCTCAGGGAGCCACAAGTGCTAATTCATCAGGCTAAGAAGCAGCATTGTAGAGAGGCTGTGGAGTCAGAGGACTTGGGTTTGAAACCACACCAGCTTTGGGACTTCGGCAAGTTCTGAATTCTACTGTGCCTCAACCTCTTCAACTGTAAATGGAAAAATAATGATGACCCCACAGGAGCACTGTATGGAGAAAAAAGTTAACACAGATAAAGCAAACAGGCATCTGTGGCTCACATTAAGCATTAATAATAGAGTTACTGCTATAAGGTCATTTTCATATGTTCTAGTCTTTTAAATGATTACTTAGTACAATATTCCAGATGATGAGGAAATGCCCCTCCTGAGCAAATCTCTGCCACAAAGACGCTGCCATTGTAAGCATTTGGCAAGGACAACCTGATCCTAAAATATTATGTTCCTATAGGGTACGAAATCATGAATGTTTTAAAAGGAAATACAGTGTAGTATTGGTTTTACCACAACCCATATGACTGCCCAGAAAATGTCTTTTTTCACCCCATATAACAAAGTTACTAGCAATGAGTGTTGGACCAGGTTACTTGGCTCTGCCAGCTAGCTTCTTATCTGTCCAACGAGATTAGTCATTGTCACAATCATCTTCACCATAACTAATGCTTTTGATAAAACTTAAATCATGTATAAATAAGCATCTAATATACACAAGATCCAGGCAATCTTACTATCTTTTTATTCCTCCCAATCTCTATTTAAATCTGTGAACTTGCATCAGTTTTTCAAGGTTTTCAAGTAAAGATTCTCTTGTTATTTTCTCTCCCTTTCACACTGAATCAGGTCCAAATGGGGTGGGGGAGCTAAAGAAAGCAAAAAACCTTTTTGTTTCTGTAAAATCCAATTACACATTCCTGATGAATGTGTTCCCTATTTCCTTCAGCCAAGAATATCTGCTGCAAAAAGTATGTGAGGGGGGAAAGAAAGTATGCAGGGGGCCAAGGAAGGGTGAATGGTTATCACAAAGCTGCGGAGAAGGCAGATGATGGAATATGCAATGTTAGTAACAACTCAGTAGTAAAAATGATAGTGACCTCTATCTCCTGACTTTGAACTTAGCAGACAAAGGACAATAAAAGTATAATATAATGCTCATTTTTCACTTTGAAAGCAGATGGTAAGCAGTATCTGAGAACACTGAATTGTATACCCTCCCAGATATTTCTGCAGGATTAGATAAGACCAAAAAATATAATTCTGAGCATATAAGTAATCCAATAAAATCAGATTTTATGTTCTCCTTTTCCTAACTGAGCAATATATAAAACCAAAGATTGAACATAAATGCCAAAAAGATTTATGCATAGCCTTTTTAATGTATTAACTTGTAAATAGTTCATTTGTACCCTAAATCTATTATTAAACTATTAAACTTATCTTTTTTGTGGACAAAGTGTTTTGACATTAGATAATAGGCAAAAAGGAATTTACCACCAAATAGAAAACAAGAAAAAGGAGTATTTCTTAAATTCCTAATATCCTATGTTCATATACTACAAATCCAATTTAGGTACAATAAGTAGTTCAGGGAATGGACCCAAATGTCTGATCCTATGTGATATTTACTTAGCTAGTATCACAGATGAAAACAAAAGTCAATATGTTTATTACTGATTTTAGCCCTTAGAAGACTCAGATTCAGAGGGGTGATGTGATGTGACAAAGTTCACACAGCTAATAAATGCAGCATAGGAATCTGAGTCCAGCGCTCTCTAAATCCCCCAGGTCGCTCATCCCATAAACCTTGGCCCTTCTGAGAATATACACACCCAAAGGAGAGTTGTGGAGGCCAAACCTGGAGGGGCAGATTGAAGTCAACTAGCAATGGTCCTTGCGTGTTTGCCTCTTATTCAGTAGGTATAAGGGGACACTCAGATTGTGTACTTGGAAAATGCCATGTTGAAGAGGAACAGAAATATTATTGTTACAGCCAGATAAAACTTTAAGAAAAGAACTGAAACCTTTCCTCTAACAATGCTTTCAGATCAGCTGCTGGTCTCCGATTAACAGGTTCAGATACGCTGTTTAGTGAAAGACGGATCAACACATCACTCAGTTTTCACCATTATCTCCTATATCTGGACCATGCTTCCAAAAGCCACTTTCCTATATTGTGAAAATCCAAGGCCACCTTTTATGAAAACTGCTAAATGCATAAAAAAACAAGTGACATAATCCAAAATAGATAACAATTTTAAGAAGAACAAAAAAATTGGAGGACTAACACTACCCAACTTCAAGACTTATTATAAAGCTACAGTAATCAAGACAGTGTGGTTATCAGGAAGGAAAAAGACCAACAGAGCAAGTTAAAAAGAAAAAGATTGCATAAACATAGTCACCTGATCGGTGGCAAAGAGGTGGGATGATGTAATAAAGCATGGACAGCTTTTTTAACAAGTGGTGCTGGAACAACTGAACATTTGCAGGCAAAAGTTAATCCACATACCTTATACCCTCACAAAAATTATTTCAAAGTGCATCACAAACCTAAATGGAAAATACAAAACTAAAAAACTCCTAGAAGTTAACAGAATAAAATCTGGGTGAACTTAGTTCAACACAAAATATATTCATGGACAACGAAGCTCCATGAGATCCTATACTAAAACAAACTATTTCAGGTGAAGGACAATGAAAGGTAAAAGGAGGCTATAAATGAGTGCTTGGTATAAGCATTCGTTTAAAGGATACACTTGTATACATAGGTAGAAAACTGAAACAGCTTAAAAAAATACTCACTGCTGGTGAGCCCTAGTTAGAATAGAGTAATACGCGCTAGCCCCTGACAAGTGTAAACTGAGTCACTCTGGTTTATGCCAATCTGGAATGTGAAGAGATAGCCCAGAACACTACTATCAGGGCATATGTATGCCTAGCTTGCAATCCAGATTAGATAAAAAGTAAGAGAAAAAGTTCCCACATGATGTTATATGTAAGAGATATTATTTATGTTGGAAAGCTATAACAAGGTTAGACACAGCTTCATTCAGCTGACCCAATACCAATGCAAAGCTATTGCCTTAAATGGCTTCGTGCGAGGCTCATTGGACACAACTATAAGTTTACAAATATGGCCAGATCAAGAACAGCCTGGTTCATTGTTCATACAGCTTTCTGAGGAATAGATATAAAACTTTCTAAGGGAACATTTCTATCTTCCAACTGTAGTTTTGTCGGCTTTCATAAGCATCTAGATAATTTTTCTAACTTTCTTCTGAAAGGAATCCATAAACTTTCAACAGAGGTTTATGTTAAAGAAAAGCATCTGAATACTGGCCAAGGTTGAGACTCAGATTTGAGAAGGCAATTAAAATCCTTGTCTTCTAATAAATTCTGATCTGATGATTGCATTTTTAAAGATTTCAAAAGTGATTCCTAAAGGAATACTAGTTGTGAACTCAGCTTTTCAGATTTTTTAATTATATATAGTATCCTTTCCAAAAGGCCCAATAAAAGAGATGACACCATGTCTTTTTTTGCTTCTCAGTTTCTTCTGTTGCTTTTATGAGAACTGACCCTGACCAGTTTCTCCCACTCGGTAGGGAAGACGAGTCAGAGTCATGGAAAACTTTTTATTTTCTCTCCAGTGTGCTCTGAGTGTTGAGCATGTGAATGGCAATGACCAACCTCGAATAACATGTGATATGGTAATATAAAATGCAAACACTGTAATCCTTAATAAGATAAACAATAATCAGAAGTATTGAACTTAAAAACAGAATCACAACACTCAGAGAAGTCTTCATGAAAATTCAGTCTAAAATCTTATTTTATAAATTGAAATATAAAATAATTTTACATTTGGATATGAGATCAACAAAAATGAAGTTACTCTATCATCTTTACAATTCTAGTTAGTGGCAAAGTCAAGACTAGATCCCCAATCTTGACTCCTATTCCTTTTTATTACATTACTGGAATGGATGTTTATACTATATCTAGCATTTTTAATTAGATTACCAATTCTCTTCTTTCTCATGGTTGGATGTGAATAACTTGTTTTCAGAATTCATAAAGATTCCTGGTATCATAGATTGTGTCCTTGGGGCGAGGCTAGGAACATGCCCTAGGAGAGCTGAGGGCGCTGGCTGTTGTGGTGGAGCCCGCAGGGAGATGCCATGTGCACCACGTGACACTCTGAAAAGGTGACTCTCCAATACTCTGAACCAAAACCAGTTGAGAGAGCAAGATGGTGTTCAACCCACTCTTCAGCAAAGTGATGGAGGAAAAAAGGCGACACTATTCAAAAAGAGATATTCCTGCTAGCTTAGAATAAGGCAAGGGTGGTGAAAGGCAGAGACAGATTTCTTTACGTAAATTCCAGATAGAATAGAAACTTGGAGCAGAGATATTGCAAAAGCCCTGAGCTCACCAGCTAAAGGAACCTGCCACTGTTCCACTGCTCCCTCCAGACTTCCAAAGTTTCTTCCCTCAGTTACCAATGTAAAAGAGGCCAGTATTGAGAAGAAAGAAATTCCCAGCTCCTACGGTTTATGAAGATTGAAACTGGTGATACAGGATTGAAAAACACACAGAAAATTTCTTTTATTCTCCCTGGTCAAAATTAGGTGAATATCCCCAATTGACCATCTGGGTTGGGAAAAGGGAAGCAAAAAGATACAGATATGAATATGAATCTTGTTTTTATTGATGTTTGCCTTATCAACAGCAACTTTTGGGGCTGGGGCAATGATCACTGATGAAGGTCAAGTATTGAAGACTGTTGGTTTACAGTCCACTCTTGATAATTTAGGGTGAATGATATAAAATAATTGCTCAGGCTACTGATTTTGTGCACCTCCTCTTCCCCTCTCTCAGGTGAGACAAAGAGACACAGAGAATATCCAACAGATTACAAACTGTCACATATATCACACCTGATCTAACAGAACAACCACAAAAAATGCTGTAAATATCTCCATTTGACAAATGATGAAAGGAGAACTCAGGAATTACAGGAATATCCCAGTGATCACTAGAAAACTGGAAGAGGCTGACTTCCAATCCACAGTTCCTGACTCCAGGTACCATGGACCATGGCCCCGACTCTTACACCTTATCCGTCCTACTCTTCCATCCTTTGCTTACCATACATTTACAGAGCTGAGGAGTAGAAGAGGTTTTTAAATATTGGGCTTTAGTTTGTAGATTTCAATTCTCCATGTTCTTTCTACCCCAAAATTATTGCTAAAAATGTAGAGTAGGTTTTATATATCTCTTGGGTCTTTGGAAGAAAAAAACAACCTAATTTTCAGAAATAAAACGGGTTTGATTTAACATACATGGTGGGGGAGAGGCAGGTGGAGGCTAGCAGTTTTCTCCAACCCTGTTCTAGAATCAAGACAGCCAAATCCACAATGGCAACGTCAATCCTATCTACCAGTCCAATAAATAATGCCTTCTAAGTTAATCTTGATATAAGCAAGATAAGAAGAATGGACTCAAGATCATTTCATGGATGTTGGGGAAAGACACCACCTGTTTATTGAAAGTTAGTGTTTTGAGTTCCACACAGACTTTGGGAAAATTGACATAAATCCTTCTGAAAGCAGAATTAGTAATCCAAAGTAATAATATTCTTTCTCCTCGCAAAGAAAACAATCGTTGGGTAATTGGGATTTGAGAAGAATGGTGTAGCTTTCTGGATCTTGTGCCATTGTGGACAAGTGGTAATTAGCATTCACTGTTAAAATTATGAAGCAATCCTTTTGCTATGTTATTCAAAAGCCTTGACTCCCTATTTTCAGATTAAAATGAAGACTAAGAGACTGAACTTGAACCATGTCTGAATGTCTGTGGCCTGTTTTCCCCACAACCAACAACCTTACTTAAACTCCCAACTTTTAAACTGCTAAAACCATGGAAACATTAATAATGACCCTCCTTCATTAAACCTCAACTTCCCCTCCCACTTGTACTTCGGACCAGCTCACTCACTTCAAAGCAAGCAACGGCATCCTGTTCAGTTACTCAGTAGGACCTCTGTATCTTCACCCAACACCTTCGACCGAAAGAAAACCAAAAGCCACAAAAAAATTCATGATCTCCACATTCCTCCTAGTCCAGTGACAGCAATTATGTAAGCCCCATTTTTTTATTTTATTTTCTTATTTTTCAGTTGCCATGGGAAAGACTGTTTGGTCAACCCCATCTGTAAGCGGTAATTACTGGCCTTTCCCATACAACACACCACACACCTGCAAGGATGTGAAAAAAAAAATACATAATTAAAGAATTTTTGAAAGAGGCCAAGCAAGTGTTAACCAAATAATGTATTGCTTTGCTACTGGCAGACATAAACAAGGGCAGCTGTATATTGCCAGTTAAACTCAGCATTCAGTTTAAGTATTAATAATAGCAATTGACATGTTCTCATAATTTAATATTTATTAGGCACAATGGACTAAACACTTTAAAAATGAATCACTTTAAAAATAAATTTATAATTCCAACTTTACAGAAAATTAACGAGGTTAAGAGAGGTTGAACAACTCACACAGGGCTAATTAGTGGTGGAGCCAGGATTCAAACCCATATCCCACAATCTTGCTGCATGGCTTGTCACTGGTGGTGGTGCCTGACCACACAGCCTGCTATAACTCCAGCTAGCTGCCAATCTGGCCCCCTGACCCGGGACAGAACTACCACTGAAGGGACTCGAACTATCACTCACCCCATCTCCTAAAGCTAAGCAAAAGGCAAAATACTTTTGGTACCAAAATGTATATGACCACAGGTCACAGCAGTAACCCTGATTCCCTTTCATTACTCCAATACAAATTAAGTATGCATGTGTGATATTCAAACCATGTGACCTTCTCCATTGCCTTAATCTTTTCATTGCCTGGAGTTAACTTCTTACTGTAACGGTTCTTGTTAATAAACATGCTATCTGTTAAAGTACATGACAAAGCTAACTTTGAATTTTAGCAGATTTGTGAGTTTGGAGTAATGATAAGAACAGGAGATGTTCTGCTTTCATTTATTTTATTTTCCTGAGAGAAGAAATATTTTACTTTGGCCTCTTTGTTAGTTTAGGTAATTATTGAGAGTCTCGTAATCTTTACACTGCGGATCTGATTCCTAAAGGTGGAAGGTATAAGCAAGTCCCAAAGAAATTTATGTTAACAGTGGGAAGTTTAAAATATGATTAAAAGAGACTGGGTGGTGTCAGAAGTAGAGCCTTAGAGGAGGCTGGCAGTATTCATTATTCCAACGTTTACCATGTCAACACACACTAGCACGGTCTTTGGAAGGCAGGCTCATCCTGCCTACCTTGGTCCCCCCATGTCCTTCGACTGCACATATCATAGAAGAATCTAGGCCGTGTGGGGCCCCAAGGCCTCCTCTTCTTCCTCAGCACTCAGAGGAGCCTGTCCGGCAGTCACAGTGCTGCCTCAAGAGTTCGGTAAGACTTTGGCTCCCATCCCTTGGCCTCATCTGACCTTGTCTCTCTGCCATATCACTCATCTCCTGCAAAGGAACATATTTCCAAGCTTCTTCCACATCAGCAGTAGGAAAGGAATTTTGAGTCTTTGAGCGTTAAGTAAACTGGGTGGAAAAAAAGTCCAGCCTGGCTTCCTTAGGAGGGAGATGAGATGGAGGGCGAGGGAAATACAATGATATACTTTCACTTTGCCAAATTCCCATCTTTTTTTTTTGGCCTTTGGCAATGCCAGAAGAAAGAGCCAAAAGGAGGTGGGAGGATAAGTGGAAACAGCTCCTCCTCTTCCCTTGTGCTTCCTGGCTGGCTCTCTGTAAACACGTCTTGGCCACCCTTCCCCACGTGGGGAGCCGGGGAGATGCACAGGCTTGCCTCACTGCAGCTCCCATCCACAGCATCTGCAGAGGTGCCGCTGTGGCTCCCTGGGAACCTGGGCAGGAAGGGTGGACAGCATGGAGGGTGGTCAGCGTAGTGACAGGGTGGATTCAGGGAAGCCTGTCCAAGGACAGCGACCTTTCTGTTAACAACTAGAGGTCTTGGGGTTGCTTCCCAGAGGTGAGGGCAAGGCTGTTCAGACAAAGAAAAAAATCAAAGTGTGTTCTTCCTTCCCTTCTCTCAGCATCACACATCTAACTTTCCCCTAGGCACTGCAGCTCAAAGGGCTGAGGTGGTGAACCTGGCCCCCACTGCCCGGAGGAGAGGTGAGGGATCCCGCCCGCGGGAATGAGCAGGAGAGCAGTGAGATTGTGGTGCCGGAATAGACCCAGGAACAGCGCAGAGCATATAATTAAATATAAACTTGCCAGCAGCTCTCTTAACACAGGAGGCGGAAAGTTAATATCTGATGAACTGGGGCCCGTGCCAAACACCAGCTCAGTGCCCTCCCCACAGGGGACTAGTTCAAAGGAATGAGGTCTAGCCATGGCAGAACAACCCAAGTCAACGGCAGGGAGCCCCTCTTCTGGGCGACTGTAGCACTGTGAACATCTCGTCCGCAAGCCCTCAACACCATCATTAGCGCTTTCCTGACATATCTTGCCCACTAGGCAGAGCTGAGGGCTGACCCTCTCTGGACTTTATGTGTCCTTGGCTAAACACACTAGGCCTGCACTGTCTAATGAGCCAGCCACTAGAAACATGTGGCTCTTGAGCACTTGAAATGTGGCCAATCCAAATCGAGAAGTGCTGTAAATTTAAAATGAGCACCAGATTACAAAGACTTAAGATGAAAAATAAAGTAAACTTTCTCTGTCTTTTTATATTCATTACACATTGACATGACAATATTTTGGGTACATCTGGTTCATTGAAACATATTGTTAAAATTAATTTCACCTGTTTTTCAACATGGATACTAGAAAATATGTATCATCAAATGTATGGCCTGCATTATATTTCTACTGGACAGAACTGTTCTGGGTATTTCACTAATGCTCATGAGTGAACCAATAATGCTGATCTTAACACTTTAAGATCAGTCTTAGTATTTTTAAATCCACACAGAAATGGTCAATAGAAATGCCTAAAAAAAAAGTAAGGCATCATTGCTTTTTTGAAATAACTTTGTATCTGGAGCTACATTTCATTCTGAGTCATTTACTGTGAGAAAATGCTTACTAATCACCCAGGACTCCAAAAGGATGAGAGGGCGACAGACTGTCGGCCAGGCCACACCGCGGAGGCCAGAGTCACCCTCCACTCCCATGGTGGAGACAGCACAGCAGCAGAGCAGGCTCACACACTTCCAAGCACACAAGGGATTGTCAGAGGGGATAAAACAACTGGTCTGGGAATCCCACAGTTTTCCAAGCTTCTCTCCATTCTAAATGTAACTATTGTCTCAGTCCATCTGTTTGCTTTTAATATGTTCTTTAAAATTATTTTAAGACACTTCATTGCAAATCAAAATCTATATGATTTATCACCTTATACACATCAAGATAGCCACCATTACAAACATTAAAATAGGAAAATGACAAGTGTTGGTGAGGTTGTGGAGAAACTGGAACCCTTGTGCACTGTTGGAGGGAACGTAAAATGACTCAGCAGCTATGGCAAACAGTATGGGGGTTTCTCAAAAAGTTAAACGTGAAATACCACATGATCTAGTAATTCCAGTTCTCGAAGTGATATTTGCACACTCATATTCACTGCAGCATCATTCACAATAGCCAAGAAGCGGAAGCAGTCCCCATGTCCACTGGCAGATGTCTGGATGGACAAAATGGGGCACGGACAAGGGACAGTTGCTCGGCCTTGACAAAGGAAAACCTGCCATATGCTACAAAATACATGAATCTGGAGGACATAGTGCCCAGTGAAATAAGGCAGTCACAAAGGGACAAACACTGTATAATCCCACTGATGTGAGGTCCCTAGAGTAATCAAACCCACAGAGACAGAAAGTGGAATGATGGTTGCCAGGGCCTGGGGCCGGGGGATGTGGAGTTTCTGCTCAGTGGGTACACAGCTACAGGGCTACCACATGAAACTGTATAGGCAGTTGTGGCACAATAATGTGAATATACTTAACAGTACTGAATTGTTCACTTAAATATGGTTCAAGTGGTAAATTTTCTGTTTTGCTTTTATACCACATTATAAAGGGGGAGAAATGCATACAACAGGGCCTATTTCACTGCTGGTGAAGAATCCACAGTGAAGACCCTGATTCAGTCTAACATCTTCTCATCTTCACCATAGTAAAAGAGAAAATGAGTTCAAACAGATATTTGCACACCAATGTTTATAGCAGCATTATTCAAAATAGCTAAAGGTGGAAACAATCCAAATGTCCATCGGCAGAGAAGCAGATAAAGAAAATGTACTCTATACATACCATGGAATATATTATTCAGCCTTAAAAAGGATGGAAATTCTACAACATGACCCCTGAAGACATTACACTAAATGAAATAAGCCTGTCACAAAAGGGCAAATACTGCACGATCCCAGTACTGCGAAGTATCTCAAGCAGTCAAATTCACAACGACTGAAAGAAGAACGGTAGTCAGGGTGGTGGGAGGCAGGACTGGGAGTCACCATCTAGATGGTAGACAGTTTCATGCTGGGAAGATGAAAAAGTTCTGGAAATGAATGGTGGTGATGGTTGTATGACAAAGTGACTAAAAATGGTTAAAATGATATATTTTATGTCATGTATATTTCAACACAATAAAAAATATGGGACAAGAGAGGAAGGGTGAGGAGGTGAGAAGCCAGTGGTGTCAGGAAGGTTAGAATGATCCTCACAACATCGAACAGGAATTCACATGCATCCCCACGTGACTACCTTGAAATACTGTTGGAACATCACTGCTCTCTACACCAGACAGGCTCTGTGATGGCATTCTGTCTTCTACTACATGACAACCTTTGCATTTTGCTGCTTGAACTTGCAGGGGGATTCAAAAAACAGACAACTGCACATGTACAAATGACAGAAAGAGAGGGAGAAGGTATGTGCACACACTACTTTTGGTAAGAATTACCTAATCAACCAGTCATATTCTTAGCCTGTGTGTACCCTCACCTATGCCAAAGTCAGTAACAACAAAAATTAGCAATACTGATGCTGAGTATTCTTTCAGATACTGTAAATGTTCTTTATAAAAGATCTAGCAAGGTAATAAGAACAATAGCTATTATGTAGCAAGCACTGTACAAAGCACTTCAAAAGTTACAGTATTTTTGACAGCAACCTTACATCATGAAGATCATTTTACCAATGAAGAAACTGAGGTTGAGAAAATCATTTGTCCAAGAACACCAGGGACGTGATGGAATTTTTCCCTCAGGTCGGATCGACTCCAAGCTGGAGGCCCTGGCTGCTGGCAGCGAGGGCACACTTTGTAAATGAAGGCATCTAAACAAGGGGACTGTTGACAAATTAGAGGGCATGGAAGAACAAGTGGGGTGAGGCAGGGCAGGCACTGGCTGGCTAATCCCACTGCCGAGACCTGTGTGGCACCCAACTACACCCATGCAAGGCTTGAAACATACCATTTCAGGAGCATTGATTACCATTACAGTTTGAAAGGGATTTTTTTTTAATTTCTAAAAGTCTGCCTCATAAACAGGAATCAAGAGAAAATGACGACCTATGAAGGAGAAATTCTGGGTAGAGAAGAAGGTTAATAATAATCTCTCTGACAGTGCTCTTCTCCAAGTGACATATTAAAGGAGCTATACTAGAGGAAAAGAAAATATCAGAGGAAACACAGAAATGTATTCTAGGCAGTGTACCAACTCTGCATGAGTAATAATTTCCACAAAATAATGTGTGCTTTCTAAAATATTATACTTCATATAAAAGGCAAGCCAAGGTTTCAGTGTCATCAGAGGACTGGATTCTTATTAGAGAGCTTTAATTGACATTTTGCCTAAAACCAGGTTACCGTCCTAAGGTGGAGCTCAGATGATTGGACAATTCAGTGAAAATGGGACAGAAAACTCACTAAGGAACAACAGCTTTCTGCATCCGTTCACTCATTTCCCATCTCACCCGGAAATCCAGACAATTACCTTCTGACACATCATAAGAGCAAAGCCTTTGCTTCCAGGAGAGGCTTAAATTCACATACTTTTCCGTTTGCTCGGTTCTTCCCTCGACAGGCATTATCTTCTGAAATCCCCAAGCCTCTACCCCTGACACACAGCTTTCTTACACATGACACTGCCCTCCCTCTCATCTATCTGTATTCATTTTTAAGTGCCTGGCAAACACAAGAAGGGGAAACAAAGGGCAAATGCCAGCCTGTGACCTCTGTCTGGACTTAGCCAAGCATGATGTGTGAATCAGGTATGTGGAATGGAGGTTTCCATGGCAACGAGACTTCAAGGCAGGCAGGGGAGTCACATATTCTTTCTACCAAGGTAATAGAAGCACTGAGGCCACCTGAGGGGGGACACAGAAAGTTCAGAGTTCTCCGGTGACTGTAAGGACCTAGGTCCTCATTGTCTCCTCCCCTACCCTCCACTGCTCTTTGAAATAATCTACCATCCCTCTTTTGGGAGGAAAGGGAGGGAAAAATTAAAGAAGTAGTCTCTAAAGGGAGTTGCTTATGCGAAAAAATGTAGAAAGGACTACAAGAGAAAAGTGCTTTCTTTGCACAGAGAAAAGCTTCTCTACTAGTCAAAAGATTCGGCTACCCTGACCCCCACGCTTCCATTTTCACAAAGCTTCTTTGCTTTACTTTGCAACATGCTCTTATTGGTGAGCCAGTTCATAATGAAAAGCTCTTGAGCTACATTTTGTGTTTCACAGATTTTTTAAAAATTATATTTGCTGTCCATAAATACTTTAACATTGTTCTAAACTTTAAAAAATATGTATTTAAAACAAAACAAAACAGCTTGCTCTTTTAGACCCAGGACTTGGAGACAAAGAAAAAAGTACACAATTTCAATATCATCAAAGTTGGCCTTGGTTATCTGGCTGGATAAAGGTAGTCTGAAAGTGAGGTCTATGATGACATTATGGCTTTTTAAGCTGTTTTTCTAACTTGAGACCCAAACCATGTGAGACAGTAAACTCCATTCTGCATTTTCCATCTTGTTTAGCTCTGCTCTAGAAAAGCCCTTTTGAGTCTTTCAGATTACCCCTGAGACTGATCAAGAGAATCACTGTGTGTTACCTCTGCTAATGGCTCTACTTGACCAGATCATCCTTCCCCCGGCACCAGAGAAACCTTCCCACACAGGCTCCAAACCCTTGATCACACCCCACTGGTTCCAAACCCTTCAGATGGCTCCTCATTGGACTGAGAACTGCAAACCTCTCATCGTAGTTTCCAAAACACACATGGTGTGGCCTCTGCCTACCTCTTTAGTTTTACCTTCTGCCATTCTCCAGTTTGCACTCCATATTCCTGGCAAATTCAACTATTCTTAATTTCTAAATTTACCATTATTCTCTCTCATCTTCGGCCCTTGATGCTACTGATTCAGGGTGGGTGGGAGGCGGCGGGAACCAATACTTAACCCTTCCTCAATACCTCAATTCAGATATCACTTATTCTAGGAAGCATTAGTCCTTGCGACAATTTCAGCTTTCAAGTCCTTCTCAGTACAACCACAGCACCCAGGCTTCCCCAGCACCGCGTCCTCATCCAGGACTTTAACTGCCAGCTTCATGCCTGTGACCCCATCCGACTCAAAGCAGGGGCAAGAAGTGTGCCTTGTTCAACTTTGCATTATCCTGGGGCCAAGCACATAGGAGGTGGTCAGGCAAGATTGACCAAAACTACTGAATGAGTGAAGGAACACATGAATGAAGAGAGGCGGCCTGTAAGGCAAGCATGGCGTGATTGATCACCAAGAGACTGACCACATCTGGGCTCGAGCCTTCCAGTCCACTTCTGCTGCTTGTTTTGTGGCTTCAGCGAACCTCTGATTCCTGCTTTTCAACTGATGTAGCAAGGCCTGCCCACGATTATTATAAGCGTCACATGAGATAGCTTTTGTGAAATTCTCTGTGAACCTTTTAGTAGGTTTGAATAGAATAGTATAGAATATCATTCCCAGAAGGAGCTAAATATGAAAGAGAAGAAAGGAGACGTGCTCCGAGAAGCATAATTAGTGCAGGGACGGCAGCAGGCAGGAACCTGGAGATGAAAACTGAGGGGCTACAGACATTTGTGGTATGCTTCCACATAGAGCACAGACTGGCTTCTTTTTTTCCTTCAAACTATGAAAGTTTATTTATATAGTCACAGAGGTAGGAGAACTGAGCAGTAGAAGAAATGGGCTCAGGAAACAAGCTACAAGGGCAAAAGAAGGGCCCTAGAGCTTAGGAGAGAGGAAGGTAAAGGTAGTGCACCTGGGGGAAGAAGAGAGGGATGGAGAAAGGTGTGGGCATGCTCCTGGGAGGGAGAGTGCCCACTTCTTCCTGGGAGATAAGTTCTCCTCTTGCCCATTTTAGGCCTAGACATTCTTATGATCCTCAATTTCCCACTTACATACCATGTTCATTTCCACCAAATACTACTATTAAACAGTTCTTGGACCTTTGTTTACTATCATTCCAACTATTAAATACCCTCTCTTTCTCCATGCCCCCATACAAATCTTACCAATACTTCAATATCCATAATCACCTATACCTATAATGCATTTCTTGAATAAAGAACTCACAGCCCTCTCCTTCCTCCTGATCTCATAGTGCACCAAGGACCCATATTTCACTGTTTGGTGGTTTATATCTAAATCCTTCACACATACAAGCCATGTCCTTTCTAAAATGTGGGGAGGACCTCACACGTCAGAAGAGCCAAGTCTGGGTTGAAAACATGGGGAGTTGGCCGAGAAGGTGAGAGGTAAGAAGTGTACTAAGAATTAGAAAATAACATGGACTAGCCTGCCAAGAAAACAAAAATATACAATGAGAGACGAGAAAATTAGATAGCTAGCCAGTTTCTGAACATCAAGATTCTGTGGTAGTTGAATGTGACACATTATGATTAGGGCATCAGATAATGTTTCAGAGAGAAGGGTGCAAGTAGGGGACATGGTTTCCCAAATAAATATACCAAGTGATTCTTTATCCTGAAGAAGAAAACCAGTGAGAAAGAGAATGGAAACCAGATGGAAAAAGAACCATCAATGATCAATCAACCACATTTTGCTGAGCACTCAGGTGTCCCATGCACGGGAAACTGTTCCAGGAGTGTTTGGGGTGTGCAAGGTGGGAAGGTAGTCGGCAGAGAACGCAACAACAGCATCTCTGTGCTCGTAAGGCCTGGCAGTCAGCGTAGGATGATGAGCATACAGTGATGGCAGGACAACTAGAGGTTTAAATTAGTGTTTGAAAAGCACCAATAGAGCACTGTAGACAGAGTAAGGACAGATCACTGCAGGCTGATGTTTTTAGGGAGATTTTTCTGAAAGACAAGACCTAGCTGCTCTTTTTTTCTCCTTTTCTTTTTCATTGAATTTATTGGAGGGGACGTTGGTTAATGAAATTATATAGCTTTCACATGTACAATTCTGCATCATCTGTGTATTATATTGTGTGGTCACCACCACAAGTCAAGTCTCTTCCCATCATCATTTATCCTGCCATTACCCTCTTCTACCTTTCCCCCTGGTGGTCACTATACTGTTGCTTGTGTCTATGAGTTGTTGCTGTTGTTGTTGCTTAATCCCTTCCCTTTTTCACCCAGCCCACCAAACCCACTCTCCTATGATATCTGTCACTCTGTTCTCTGTTTAGGGATCTATCTCTATTTTGTTTATTAGTTTATTTTGTTCACTAGATTCCACATATGAGAGAAATCATATGGTATTTCTCTTCCTCTGCCTGGCTTATTTCACTTAGCATAATGTTCTCCAGGTCCATCCATGCTGTTGTCAAGGGTAAGAGTTTCTTCTTTTTTGTACAGCCAAGTAATATTTCATTGTGTAAATGTACCACAGTATTTTTTATCCACTTATGTACAGATGGATACTTGGGCTGCTTCTAAACCTTGACTGTCATAAATAATGCCACAATGATTACAATGAACATAGGGCTGCACATATTCTCCCAAATTAATATTGTGGCTTTCTTCAAATATATTCCCAGAAGTAGAATCACTGGGTCATAAGGCAGTTCCATTTTTAATTTTTTGACACAACTCATACTGCTTTCCACAGTGACTGCAACCATGGGCATTCTCACCACACAACAATGCAAGAGGATTCCCTTTTCTCTACATCCTGGCCCACACCTGTTTGTTGACTTATTAATAGCCATTCTGACAGGTGTGAGGTGATTGTTTCATTGTGGTTTTAATTTGCATTTCTCTGATGATTAGTGACATTGAGCATCTTTTCCTGGATGTCCTCTTTGGAAAAGTGTCTATTCAGGTCCTTTGCCCATTTTATAATGGACTGTTTGGACTGTTTGGTTTTTTGGTGTTAAGGTTTATAAGTCCTTGATAAACTTTGGATAGTAACCCCTTATCGGATATATCATTGATATGTTCTCACATTCAGTGGGTTGTAATTTTCATTTTGTTGATGATTTCCTTTGCTGTGCAAAAACTTAGTTTTACATAGTCCCATTTGTTTATTTTTTCTTCTGTTTCCAGAAAAAATATTGCTACTAGATATGTCTGAGATTTTACTGCCTAAGTTTTCTTCAGTATTTTTATGGTTTTGAATCTAACATTTAGGTCTTTAATCCATTTTGAGTTTATTCTGTGTACAGTGAAAGACAGTGGTCTAGCTTAATTTTTTTGCACATATCTGTCCAGTTTTCCCAATGCTATTTATTAAAGAGACTATCTTTACCCCACTGTATGTTTTTGCTTCCTTTGTCAAATATTAATTGACTGTAACTAACAGCTCTGTCTTAAAAGATGAGACAAAGAAAGGCCTGGGATAAGATGTCAAGTGGTGGAAATATGTGCCCAGAGATGGAGATGCCATTTGCGAGGTGTGTGACAACAGACAAGAAATTGGATGAAGCAGGACATGAATGTGGAAAAGTAGGCCAGTGAAATGTAAAGATAGATTACATAGAAAAGGAAGGAAAAATCTTAAGGGGATTTCAGTAGAACAAGAGAGAAAAGAAAGAAAAGATCAAAACTAAAGAAAAGTGGTGTTCCAAAGCATTTACCATCAAATTAAAATTAAAATTTAAGTATTTGTGTAAAAAGGAAGAAAGTCAAACCATAAACGGGGTTAATATCATGAACATGTAAGAAGACACAGACATCAATGAAGCAATTAAAATCCCAGTACAAAAGTAGAAAAGTGCTTATAGAGAACTTACAAAACCCAATAAGCAAATTGTCAATAAAACATCAGAATAAAATTACAATACAAATAATTCACAAAGAAATATGAATTAAACTAACAAATCAGATATTATTTTTCCTGGCAGATTAGGGAAGTCTTAAAGAGGGAGGTCAGAATTGGCTTATGGGCATCTAGATGGGCATTCTGCAATGTCAGTGTAGGGACCTTACGACCTTCTTCGGAAGCTATTTACCAATATGCGCAGGGGTCCTTAAAAAGGCGTAGTAGTCCCCACAGAACACAAATGTGATAAAATAATCAGGATAATGGAAAAACTACTCATACTCAAAGTTGCTCTTTATAGCACTGCTTAACCTAAACAATAAACCACCCCCATCAAGATCACAATCAGTACAGCAAAATATCCACAGAGAATTATAAATAAATTGTGATAAAGTCACAGCAAGTATTATAATACAGCCATCAAATATCATTTTTACGTTATTGTTACAGGAAGAATTCAAAACTAAACACAGTGTGATTCTACTTACATAAAATGCATACAGCTATAAGCACATAGAAATAAATACTAAATGAAAATATATTAAAATTTTCTTCATCTTATATAATTGTAGGCTATTATTATTTCCTTTTGGAGGTCTTTCTGTATTTTGTACAATGAAGATGGATTACTATATAATTCAAAAATATACTTGGATATTGAAAGACAACATAAACATTTTAATTGTAAATAATATTTAGAGAGAGCTGTCCATGGAAAATGAAACTAATCCCCACTCTCAGCTGCCTAGTGATAAAGCCTTAATTCCTAGATGAAAGCAAGTTTCCTTTCTAAACCCTGTGACTCTGTGTGACTATAAAGATGATATACAGGATTGCTCCTTCCACATTTTATTGTCCCCAAGAAATGACTTTTAGAAGTCTTTTCATTATTGTTTTCTTCTAAGAAGGTTTTTATAAGAAGAGTAAATGTCAACTTTATTTTGGGTCTTAATTTTTCCAGAAGTCCTAAACTCCAGGGAGTTTACTAACTCTCCTCTTTCCTCTCTTTCTTACTCTCTTTCCTTTCCTATCTACCTCTCTCTCTCTCTCTCTCCATCTCTCTCCCCCTCCCTCCTCCCCTCTATTTCTTTTATAATGTCTAGGTGTGTCTCTTATCGGCCCTCAGACCAAGATGGTAGCTCTTTCTTTGATTTCTTCAGTATATTACATAATGTTCAGAATAGCACCCTTTATTCAAAGCCAACTTGAAAGTTTCAAAAATACAACTCAGCGTGGCTGGTGTAGCTCAGTGGGTTAAGCGCTGGTCTGCAAACCAAAGGGTCACTGGTTCGATTCCCAGTCAGGGCACATGCCTGGGCTACAGGCCAGATCCCTAGTAGAGGGCATTCAAGAGGCAACCACACATTAATGTTTCTCTTCTTCTCTTTTTCCTTCCCTTCCCCCCCTCTAAAAATAAATAAATAAAATCTTCAAAAATTAAAAAATATACCATTCAACTTCCATTGCAGTTAAGATATTTTCAAGCACCACAGGAAACAACTGCATGCTTGGCATATTACACACACACACGAAAAACAGCATGTAAGAAGTCAACATGATATTGATTTAAAAGGACATGTGATGAACTCCTTTTTCAGGGCAAATACTCAGTCCATGCTGGGGTTGCGGCAGGAAGTAGAAACTGGCAACAGCCCACCACTGGAGAGGAGAGCAAAAATGTGATGGTAACTTTAAATGAAAGAGAGAAGCTTGAAGTTTTTCTATTACCAAACCAAGCAATTAAAACATTAAATGTGAAATCTGAGGCACTGTAAATTTCCTAATATGGTATAAGTGCTGAGTTTCCCAAATGATGTTTTCTCATTTTTCAACATATCAAAGAGCATGCCAAAACCCCAAAGAAACATTTCCATTTTGAAAACAAAAATAAACCACACACATCCACATTCTATTAATAGTGTTGTCTTGCCTTAAAGTCTCTGCATCCTTAGTGAAAAACCCCATTGCAGTTTACATAAATTTTAACATTATTGAAAACTCCTGTCCAAAGTAAACTGGATGTGTGTGGGTGAGTTAGGCGGGACTGAGGCAAGCGTAATCAACTCCTTTCTGTGTTTTCCTCACTGGAGACCAAACGTTATGTTCCTCATCGTCACACCTAAGGACTGTGTAAATACATTCTCCATATTTAGCAGCATTTCTTAAGAGAGAGTGTAAAGTAGGAAGTTGGCAGAAGATACACAGGTTCAAGCCAACACCACAACATTTGGAGACCTAAGATAGAGGGACATAAGCTTAGAACCAAAAATCCCAGAAGAAATTGCTAGACAAAGCAAAGGATATGTCAAAAATCCCCAAATCCTGAACATTAACTCTTGATACTGCCACCATGGTAAGAGAAAAACAGCTGCCCTGTGTTACTTTATGTTTAGAGACAGAATAAAGCCATTAAATGTGATTCTCTCCTTCCTCAATCCAAACACCCATGAGTTGTTTGTTACCTATATGCTCAGCAGAGAGTCAATTGCCTGGAATGAATACAATGAGTACAATGAGAGGTGAATGAAATAGAACCTGCTTGAAAGATGCTTTTTCTTTTTTAAATCCTCAGCCAAGGATAGGAGAGAGAGAAGGGGAGGGTTGGAAACAGAGAGAGAGCAACATGGATCAGCTGCCTCCCATATGTGCCCCCCACCAGGGATCAAACCCGCAACCAACTATGTGCAGTGACTAGCAATGGAACCTGCAACCTTCCTGGTATAGGGGATGACGCTCCAATCAACTGAGCCATCTGGCCAGGGCAAAGATGCTTCCATTTCTGAGAAAAGAAAAGAACCAATGCAAAATAACAGTAAGAAACATCAAAGTGATGGGTACTAGACTTATCATGGACTGAGGCAAGTGTAACCAACGCCTTTCCATGTTTTCCTCACTGGAGACCAAACATTATGTTCCTCATCGTCACACCTAAGGACTGGGTAAATATATTCTCCATATTTAGCAGCATTTCTTGAGAGAGTGTAAAGAAGGAAGTTGGCTTAGATACCTCATAAGGTATCTAAATATCTAATCACTATGTTGTACACCTGAAATTATAGTAATATTGCATGTTAACTTATCATTGAAAAATGAGGGTTTTGTTTTTTTTTTTTAAAAGAAACAATAAAGGGTCATTTAGTCCATCCTTTAAAATTGAGCATGGAACTAAAATGGTCAACCCCCAAGTCATTTGGAGAGTCCTAGTCACCTGCCTACATGCACAGTCTTAACTGTTTAAGCTCTGAGAAACAGGCCCTAGAATGGCCCTGCCAAGACAAGGAAAAGGGAAAACAAGAATTATATGGGGACCACAAACCCACCCTGATCAGGTGAGGTGAGGGTAAATGAAGAAAACTGACTCAAGATTTGGTGACTCAAAAGTAACTAGGAAGAAAAAAAAGGGAGCACAGCAAGTGGTGAGGTGAAAAGATCGCCTTTTTCAAGCAGACAGACAGATGCAGGGTCACATCCGCACCCGGCTTCTCTTCCTTTTATTTCACACGCATCGACCTAGTAGCATATGGCAGGTGCTCTTCTAAGCACTTTATAATTCTTTGTTTATTATCCCAACAACAAACAATAGAAATTGGTTCTATTACTATGCTCACTTCACAAATGGAGAAACTGAGGCACTGTGGGGCCTAGTACTTTGAAGAGAAGCAAAGTGATGATTCAAACGTGGGCAGTCTGGCCCCAGGGTCTGAGCTCTGAAGTTCTGAGTTGCATCATTTATAAAATACTTCCTTGTCAAGGATGTGGTATAGATCCAGCAAAATATATGGACAGCACCCAGCACAGTGCCTGACATTTAGCAGAGGCTGAATAATTCATCCCCCTCCTCCCACTGCTCCCTACTCTCTCTCCCCAAACTGTGGGAGGCCGCAGACAAGATTCTGCACATAAAGGCAGTTACTTCAATCTGCAAAGGCTCAGGGGCTTGGGGCAAGCTGGAAAACAAGTGTCTGTCTTTATCCCCTAAGGCCTGGAACAAATGCTCTAACTCTAGCAGAGATGTCCAGCATTTCCAGCCAGAGCCTGCCTTTATTATAATCTGCATTCAAGGAACAAGAACTGGAGATAAGCCTTAGGGAAATTGGAGATTTCTGACTTTTGTATTAGGAGCTACATAGATTTATGTCAAACACAAATAACACAAGACATATATACACACATACATACAACATGTAAGATGTATATCAAACCTACCACCAACATAAAATGACCTACTTTCCAGAACCTTTCGTTGCCTAGAAACTGGCAGAATATCTGTATCAGTCTGTGGCTTGTTTTAAGACCGACCAGAAACTGATGGTGAGCCCAAGTGCAGAGTCCCTTCTGAAATTATTAAGAATAATTAGGCCTAGGGTCCAGGGAACTGTGTTATAAAATGTGAGAAAATTTTGTTTTCCAGCCCTATTGGCAGTATTTTCATGAAATGATGACAATAAAATAGACAATAAAATAGACAATAAAACAGAGACTATTTTTGCATCTTGGTATTAGTGTAAAAAACCACTGAGAAGGTAGACATGTTATCAGTTAAGTGACTTATTCAGTTGGACAACTTATTTAGTTAGATGCTCACAAAATGGGATTTTAATATCTTTGGAATATATTTAATATATTTGGAATAATTGTACACAATTAGTACATGTTTCTAATCAAAGAGTTTATAATACTACCTGGTAGAAATGCTGTCTACACATTCTTTCAATTTTTCATCATTTAATAATAAGACCTATTTTATGTTAAAAAAACAAGAACATTATTTAATTGTGAGAAAAGATATCCCTACAATTAAGTACTGAAAATGCTGTTCTGACCCTGAGAATGTGCTAACATGGTCTAAAAGTAATTAAGAAAGAAAGCTGACTTTCCACATTTTTAGTTTTGGTCACTGTGGCTACTGGGTTTGTTGGTGGCCTGCCAAATCTTGCAAAATTACAGTACTCCTATCCATGTGGTTTCTAAAACTATAAGCTTCTATTGTGAATAAGCTTGATTTTCTGCTTCAGAAATCCATCAACTGCTAAGAGAGACTCTACAAAGAGCCCAGGTGCACACACCGGGAATCAAGTTCTTCATTCATTTTAATTACAGTTCAGCAGTGCAAGAGAAAGAGGAAGGTGAGGAAGCATCTTCATAAAATGTTCATTCAAAGTAAAAAATTTCTGTCGGGCAAAAATGGCATCTTTCAACTTGCTCATCTTCAAAGTTCCCCAATGTGAATTATGCCTCTGTAATCATATGCAAGCCACATTTAGGCTTATGGCTTAGCCAGAATGTTTCAGGAGGGGAGACAGGAACAGAAAAGGAGACAAGAGTTAGCAGTGAAAGAGGAAGGCTGGATAAAGTTTTTCAGACTTTGTGGACCTGTGTGAACAGTTCCACTTACTGTTTAAGCTGTTACCCCCTAGCAGAGAGATTTGTTATCTTCTTAGTCATTTCAAAAGCCATCAAATGGGGATAAGGGAGGGAAGAGGTGGGGGAGGGAGGGAGTTTTTATGTGTGTGTCTGTGAGTCAGCAGAGCCGGAAGCCTAACTAAACTACTTCAAACAAGAAGCTGGGAAGGAGGACAATAGCTTCCACCCCCAGACAGTGAGAAATTGCATTATCCTAAGGGATCACGGCCACCCGTGTTCAGTGCAGATAAGTGAGAACCTTCTTTGCTCTGGCCAATAGGAGACCTACAGCCGCAGCTGCTCCCAGAAGCTCTGGGTGGCCTCTATTCCAGCAGCTCCAAATGGTTTCAAGGCAAAAACACTGCAGCTGGGTGGTGTTCAGAAGCCCAGGGAGGAGGCTGACAAAGCAGAGGGGTGGCGCCTAGCATCCCCCCCACCAGGTGCTCTAAATCTCTCTAGGGCCTTAGGACAATCACGAGGAGGTCTCAAGGCTGATTCCTAAGGCAGCTGTCAGAGCCTGCCTCACTGCCATTCCACAGCAATAAACTAAGACTGTGCCTCAGAGACTCCAGAAACTGGGGAGATTTTCCTGCCAGGCAGCCTGGTGCTCTAGAAGCAGTGGTATAATTAATGCCACCTGGCACAAGAGTGGGGCATTCCGAATTCAGTCTCCAAGAGAAAGAAGCCTTGCAGAGGAAGAAGCAATGCAGATAGGAAGTCCCTTGGGACACTCCCTTTAAAGACTCCCGCAAATCCGATCAAATACATACATTTGCAGTAAAATTTTAAATCCAAAAAAATGTGTTAACTACCTTCTGAGAGAGAAACAAATCTTAACATTTGAGGAAAAGTATATAAAAGTTCCAGTATAAGCTTACTTTGGGGTTATTGTCATTTACATGGAAGAATTAAATTTAAAAAAATATATATTTTACTTATTAATGAGTACCTGCTGTTCAATTTACAGTATTTCTTTCTTGATCTCTAGCTAATGCCTATAAAATATCTTTAACTGACAAAAAAAGTTAGTCAAAACATAAAATAAGCTGCTAAGGCTGAAATCTCCCATATATACTCGTAGTCCCTTGACCAAGTAACCCCTTTACAGAAATCACTTTTGTATGTATATTATTTTAAAGTATATTTTTATTATACACTAAAAGTATATTTTATATATTTATTATATAACAAAGTGTGTGTGTGTGTGTGTGTGTAACAAATGAGAAGGGATTATAGGATGCAGAAGATAGAAAAATAATGTTAAAATTGGAGCACTGGCAACCATATGAGTAACGACAATAATATTTGGTGCAAAACCAAAATGGCATAGGTGTTAAAATTAAAATTAAGTCATTTGACATCTCAGTCACTGAAATGGAGGTTAAAAGACTGAGGAGATGGCTTCCACTTGGCCCCTGATTTACTGTGGGGCCTACATCAAGTTGTGTGATACCTCTGTTATAAAATCTGCAAAATGGAGATAACACTTCACGCTACCCACCTCAGAGAGCCGTCAGAAGATTAGATACCAAAAAAAGAAAATCCTCAAAGCCCTTTGAGTTTCTCATCAATATAAGACATGCAGTGTAATAAAACACCAGCACCCCCTCACACACACAAAACTCCTAGACGTGGGAAACAGATGCCAGCAACGCAACAGGGCCAATAACTCACCCAGCATTAAATGCATCTCAGATAAGGGAGGTGGTGGGCAACTCTGCCCACAGCTTCCAGTGAAAAGGTGGAGAAAATAATGCTGAAATGCAGATCTACTCAAACCAAACAAAGCAGCCAGGAATAGGAAAAAAACAGTACTGTTTTGACAGATAACCAATGAATCAAAAGAAGCAATCTTGACAAATAAAATTCCAGATTTTTGCTTAAAGGTCTAGATCTATGAGAAGACAACCAAGTGACGTTACACTGGTAGTTTTTCATGAGGAGTAAAATCTCATATTAAAATAAAATTGGTTCCCCAGAAGGTTAAGTGTAATGACCCTTTCACTGTGAATAAAATTTAAATGCAGAATATTTTTAATCAATTTGTACTAGAAACAAAAGCCAAAATGAACTGTACATGGCCACCTAAAAAAACAATTATCTGGGAATTTATAGGAAATTAAGAGATTATTAAATACTCCGATGTCCTAAAATATTCTGAATTATGGAAAACTTGAAATTGGTCAAATAAATGCCATATTATATTATATTATATTATATTATATTATATTATATTATATTATATTATATCATATCATATCCTTTTTGTGGGTCATGCATCAGATTAAAATAAAAAAATGAGAACTATCCTATTCCTTCTTCTCATGAAACTCAGTCTAGCAAGCAGGAGACTTAGACACAAGAAAAAGAATACAATGGGTTAGAATCAAGTATAAAAGAGTGCTAATAAGGAATAGATCAAATAAGTAATTAATTCTGCCTGGAAAAGGAGAGGGGTGTAGCTCAAGAAATTTTCAGAGACCTTGCACAATGAACACTACTTCACCACATACGGAAGAAGGAAAACACGGCATTCTAGATCAGGAAACAGCGGCCCGTGTCTCAGGGCATGTCTCAGTATGTCCTAATCAAGTGAAGCACCATGGAGACAATCTGGAAGAGTATGAATTGTGAGGTCTTTGTGGAAGAGAGCGAGAAAGGGACAGAGTATCACAGGATGATATTTTTGAAAAGGAACTTGATTATTTTCTGTATTTCAAGATGTGAGACTGAGGCGAAACAAACAGAGCAGAGAAGGTAGGACCTGCCCCCAGCATGAGACAGACTCCAGGGAACGGACAGCAGTGCAGAGGCCCACTCTCTACGTGTAGGTAAGGGAGTTAAAAAGCAATTCTGCTAAAGGGTGTGACAAGCTTAACCATGACTCAGGCATGGTCAGGACTTGGGTTTCTAAGAGAAATGGCAGATGAGTGAAAAACAGTGCAATAGACTAAATAAGGGCCTCCAAAGAAAATAGGACTTAATGTCTGGAACCTGTCATTGTTACCTTCTATGGCAGAGATTTTGCAGACATGATTGTATTAAGGTATGGGGTGGAGAGATTATTCCAGATTATTCAGTTGGGCCCTACATTCAGTAACAAGTATGCTTATTAGATGGAGGTAGAAGGGGATTTGACTACAGAAAGAAGAGGAAAAGGAAATGTGACCAGGGAGATAGACATTGGAGTGATGGAGCCACAAGCCAAGGAATCTCAGCAGCCACTAGAAGCTGAAAAGGGTAAGAAACAGACTTTCCCGTAGGCCTGTAGTGAGAAAGCATTCCTGTTGGCACCTAAATTTCTATTGTTCTAAGCCACCAAATTTGTGGCAATTTGTTACAGGAGTACAGGAAACTTATACTAACACAGTGAGCAAAGAATCATCTCTCAGGTCCTCTTGGGTATCACAATCACCAGTCCTGATACAAATAATTCAGATGGAAGGCACCTCATCTCTCAAGGAGAAGTTGAAGTCCAAGCTAAAGCCTTAAAGGAAGGCTAATTCATTGAACTGAATAACTGGTCAAAATTTAGGCAATGGCAACCCAATAAAAGCAGAACAATTTAATACAAGACAGATGGAAGAAATGCAAATCATGGCCATCACATGATGACACATGGGGAAAGAGAACTGACTGTGAATACTAGTGGGAAAAATAGGAGAGATACAGCAACTCAGAGGACATCACTGGGTCACCAAATTTCTGGTGTAGAATAGTTGCTTAATTTTAAGTGCCCATTGGACTTGAGAAGACATATGAGAGGGGTGGAAAACACATACTTGCATCCTGACTCAATCAGAATGGGCTCAGGAACTGGATCAGGACTAGACCATGAAATCGAAAATATCAGTGGGTCTAGGTGTGCAAAGACTATGGCAATGAGAGAGATGGGATGTGAAGTGCTAACGAGCTTCAACTGTTGTGCTCTTCAGCAGCCCATTCGGGAAATAACTAGATGAGATCTATTTTGGGAGAGTGGGAGCAGGGTAGGATTATCCACAGTAGACTAAATAGCCCAGTAAGAAGGTAATTAACCCAGCCAAGAGCAGATGGTAAGAACAGAGAAATGGAGAAGGATTAGAAAAATATTTAGAAGACATGGTGAATTACCTAAATAAGGAATGAGTGGCTGGTAGGGCATGAGGGCAGCTGATAAATGACAATACCAATCTTTGAAGTACAAAATTTAAAAGAAAAGGTTATGGTAGAACAGAAAGAAATGAGTTTGTCTGTGGCTATGTTGAATTTAAGGTATTGATGGGTCATGTCAGGGGTGACAGCCAGAAGCTAAAACTCGGAATGTCGAAAATGTTTGAGATATTTTAAAAAGCTATCTGTAATATACTCTATATACCCTTATCTTTTTCGTCCTGGCCCATCACCATGAAAGAAATCCAAAAACAAGTTCCTTAACTTTTAATATCCTTAAAACAACATTCTGGAACCATACCCATGCCACCCACTCGTGAGAAAAACCTTGCAATGGCAACACTTAAAAGTAAAAGTGAATGTATTAAAAATTTTCTAAGAGGAGGAAAAAATTCTTACCATTAGCCATTTCCCTTTTGGGTCTGTTAGTTTTGAGGCCATCTGGTGGACTGGACAACAGAGGGCAGCCATACATGGGTCAGGGGCAGCTGAGAAGGCTGTTCAGGGAGGACAGCAGGATGACCTGATGACGGAAAAGAAGGCATAGTTTTGAAATGTGCAGAGGACATCAAGTTAGACTCTGTCAGAGCAGTAAACACACATTTACAAAGCCCAGAGAGAACAAAGCCCAATATGTTACGGAGAAAACAGCCCAATAGACACCTGGGAAAAGAGATGAAGAAAAATAATTAATAAGAATACAGGTTTATCTGGGGAAGAAAATGTATGCTGTAAGTCCGCTTTAGATTCGGTATTCCTCTCCACCAAAACCACCAGGTGTACAGCGCTTACGGAATCCAAGTGGCTCCCCTTCTAGCCTGTAACTGATCATGGCTAGTACCAGTTGAAATGTGAAATCCCAGATTAGACAATCTGGGAGGGCGGATGTGTGGGAAGGCAGCGAGGTTTAATGTGAAGATGCAAAAGACTATGATATCATCTCAGCCTTCGGTCAAAGTATGTAAAGACAAGTAAGGTTCTTTAGCCCCATAATGAAGACCACTGCAGTGCAGAGGTGACAGTAAAATAGCATCTTTATCTTAATAAGCTTTTAGACCAGCAAGTACCCACAGTGAAAAAATAAAAGGCCTAGTAAAACAGATGTAAATAAACAAGCATATGAGAAAATCAGGTCTTATTAGTAAGACCTATTATGAAAATATCTCAGCGTCTGTTTAAGCTTCGAAGGTCACGAGAAGTCCTTGCAGTACTGACATTCCAGAATGAAGGACTGTATCAACAGAAGCCCGAAACACACCCCAAGTTAATCACACCACCTTACATCTGCATAGTACTTATGAATGCTGCCTCATAACATCTCATCGGATCCCAAGCAAAGCCGTGCATATGCTGACTCCCCCAAATTTTAACCATGGATTCACTCCACATGTTTTTATTTAGTGCCTAATATATAAATCATTCTGAGGGGAAATATACACATAAGTAATAATGCCTGCCCTGAGGGAGTTAAAACTGATTAAGTGAAAAATATAAAACATAGAAATATAAAAGTGCAAAACATAAAAATTTTTTGAAAATGGACAGGTAAGAGTTAAGTATTCTTCAAGGCAATAAATGAGAGACAGAGAAAAGAAGGTTATGAGTTTTGAAGTGGAAAAGTATATACGAAGAAAAAAGAACAGTCATGAACTGGAGTCCATGCGAAATGGATAAAAGATATATGAGTGGACACGTGGCGAGAGGAGCTTCCAAAGGACTGGGACCAAAGAGGCTAAGAAAGAGCCTGGTGTGATGGAAGTTATGACACGAGCATAGAAAAGAAATTCTTGCTGCAGAACAGAAGGTGTTAGCGGCAAATGAGAGGAGGGCCAGCTGAAGAGGAGCTGACTGAGGAGTGTGAGCTTTACTTAGACTCCAGCTTAGTGTTAGATCAGGAGTGAAACATACACTTTAATTGTAAAGCTATACAGGGAAGATGGGACTGAATACCTTTGTCTTAAGCGGCTGGTTAGAAGGCTGTTACAATAATCTAGGCATGAAGCCATGAGTTCCTGACCAAATAGGAAGAAAAAAATATGAAAAAGAGATGGCAGGGGGGAAAAGAGAGTACTCATGAAGAAAGAAAAGATTTGAGTGATTGTGTGGATAAAGAGGATAAAGGATAGGGAAAGTCAAAAATTGTCTGGGATCAGTAGCCAGAAGAACAAGGATGTCATTACTAAGGCATTGGGAAGGAAGAAGGTGGGCATCATTTGAGAAATGGCTCTGTTTTAAAGACACTGCAATTGAGATGAGGATAGTATAACCTGCATGCAATACCTTCTGGAGAGGAGAGACCAAAAGTGAGCTCTGTAGACTGAAGATCCAAGGTTAGAAATCATCACTCTGGGAGGAAACTGAAATAATAATATAGGCATAGAAAAACCATTTAAAGAAAGAATCCAGGGCCTATGGGCTGAAAAGATTTTGGAATTTCTCAAACACACATCACAGTTTCTGACTTAGTGGCAAACTATCAGGAAACATTCTAAACCAAAGAACTTGGAGATACTTCAGAGATGAGATTGGACTTATAGAGGGAACATATTTCTCAAAATATTTCAAAGACAAACATCTAACAAGCAAAAGTCATCTTAAAATATCAAACTATCAACTTTATGGTTAGTAATGGCATCAAATCAAGTCCTGTGGAATTTTGCTACAAATAAATTATGGTTAGCTTATAACATGATTTTTAATCATTCAACATCATGACCAAAAACCAACCAAAGTCACCGACAGGTAAGTAGGGTCTGGTATTTTCAGCGCCCCCTGTCCCCTCACCACTGACAACCACAGTAACAGCCACTGGCATACACATTGATGGTTTCTTAGGGCCACAAACACTGTGAAATGTTGTGTCAAAGAGCCACAGGTTTCTCAAACTAGAGAGGTAAACTAAAGGTTTACTTGGGTTGTTTTCAAGCTTCTGGTGGAGAACACAAAGCTAGGAGTCACTTCCACAGCTGTACAGACAGAGTTCTGAGCTTGCCATTAATTCGAGGAAAATGACATGGCTTCTGCATATAAATAAAAACATAACAGTCATGTCCCATCTTCCAGGTAAAGATGTCCCACAGATATTACAAACAACAGCAACAAAAACGTACACTGTCCCCCTGCCTCATTTCTCCCCCATTGAAAATGAGAAACTACTTTTTCAAATAAGAAAATCTAAAAGTAATGCCTAACACTTGTTATTAATTTGTTTAGTAATAACAGCTAACATCAATTTAATACTTACGATGCTTCTGGTACTGTTATATACCTGGTACTGCTTCTGGTACTCTTAAATATCTACAAAACACCTATGTGGTAGGTACTATTATCACCAACCCCATTTTACTGAAGGAGAAACCAAGGCCCAGGGAGGCTGAGTGAGTTGCCCAAAGTTACATCCATAGTACGAAGTGGAGCCAGGACTCGAATCTAAGCAGAAGGATTTCAGTGCCTCACACTCTACCCCCATGCTGTCCGTCCTATTTCTCAAATACATGCTCCAACACCACATGTCCTATTAACCCCAGAAAGTAAACTATTGTTGAAAGACAGTAAACACTGTCTATGACATAAGTGATTCTTGATTATTTCAAAAATTTCCAAGAGTACCAAATACAAACAAACCAAAAGAAAATAGCAATACACACACACACACACACACACACACACACTTTCTAAGGATAGTTTAAATAAAAAAGATTGCAGTTGGATGTAGAGAAACTTTTGACCATTTAAGGTGACCAAAGAAAAATAGAATGACTGATACTAACAGACAAGTTGGAAACATTTCCTTCTGGACATTTTTTTAAAAGTACTTCTGATTCGCATTTATCTACTTTTTAAAGTCGAGTTTGGACTACATGCAGTTTTTCTTTTAAGAAAATTACAGGATGTATTCTGTACTTCCCCCTCCTAATTTTTCTCCCATTTTTGCTGATTGTGGTCTAAATCTGTCTTTAAAGGAATTATACAAGCATCTGGCACAGGATCTTTGGTAAGCATGACAACTTTCATTAAAAACTGATGTTTTGACCTGTATTTGTGAAGAATACATTTTAACTGAAGGCCTCTACAATAACTAGTTAATTGTATTTTTGATTCTGCCTACATTTTCTGGATCAAATGTTCTCATTTGGCTAATTTTACCTAAGACACTTACTTGCTACCTGATTTCAAAACACAAAGGAGAACATGCTCCTAAAAATAACTGTTAAGAGGCAGAGAAGAAAGCAACCAAGGATTTATTAAAGAAATGCAGTTGTCCACATGGTTTCATTTCAGATATGCCTAGAGGAGGCGACAGTTTTTGGATTCAATCTCCCATGAACCTGTGATGTTCCAGAGTTGACAATGTAGAACATAAATATTAGGCATGTCACATGGTTCTACCGGACCGAATTGTCAGAATCGAGTTTTACGAGCAAGATGCCAGAAACAGCATTAAAAGCTTGATCAATAGCTGCCAGAGTCTGGAAAGGGCCTTGGCCCCACTGTGGCCTTATAGGGCACGAGGTCCTAGTGAATCCCTTCTCCATCAAGGAGGCGGCATGGAAAATGCTGCAGGAAATGTGGGTGTTCACGCTTCTCTCACCCTGGCCGCAAACCTCTTACATTCCTTACGCCCGGTATAATGCTGATGTTGGATAAAGGAGATCAACAAGGAAAAAGACTTTTTGAAATTCAGTGTCAGTAAGGAGAGCAACAGAAACCAGAAGCTCAGCATTTAAAATTTTAAAAATACTAAAAGAAAAAAAAAACAACCTCAAAATTAGTTTCAGTAAGTGACTTTGGGATTACATGAAATTTTAGGACTTCTCTGTATTTTTTAAAAATTAGCTGCTTTGATCCATGCCTAAGAGAATTAAAAACTTCAGACTGACTTAATCAGTACAAAACTTTAAGTAATACTCTCTCATTATTGCCCTCTTCAGAAATATTTCTTATTGCCTCACCCTTCAAGGAGCAGTCTGAGCCAGTGTTTCCCAAACAGCATAAAACAGAGAGACTTAGCAAACAGAGTGGCTGTGTGTGGTATTCTGGGAAACGAAGATGATGTGTTCAGAGTCTTCCATCTGGGGAACATATATAAATTGGTAAATTCAAGACTGTAGAAACTCTGTGAAGTGTTCCCTACATTTATTTTACCACAGAATGCATTTTCACAAGGAACCTCATGGGATACCAGGACTGCATAGAATACAGCTTGGGAAACACTGCTTCAGCCTTCTGAGCTCAGCATTCAAGACTTAAGAATCTGACCCCAAATTACCCTTAATCACCATCAATACACATTCACAGCTCTGATGAGCAATGCAGATCTGATATTCCAGTGTTCCCCCCACAGAAAGTCACCCCTCCACTCAAGTTCATGTCCTCCCCACGTTCTGAACAAACATTTGCTGCACTGCTTTGTTTGGACAATTCCCTGTTCTAGAATCTTCAGTCTTTGATTCAGTTTAATCCCTCAGCACTTGAAATAAAACCTCATCTCCTCTGAAACTCTCCCATACACTGGTGTTTTTCCTTTCCTCTGAATAAGTCACCCCAAAATAAATGGTGCTTGTTTGGGACTAACCTCCCACTTATATTACTAGTATTCCTGCCTGTCCTTGAGCAATAGCAGAGGACTGATTAAAAGACTTCCAGCAAGTGATTTAAAGTCAAATGCTAGCTCCAGGGTACTAGGTCCCTGGGGCAATTTGCTCTCTGAGCTTCACTGGTTTCTTCATCTGACCATTGGGGATAAAATAACATCAAGTCCATTGTGCTGTTGTGGAATTTCAATGCAGGTAACACCCAAGACGCTATCTCAACACCACTTAGTACAGAAAGCACACAATACACGTTAACTCTATTATTTTCATATGATCTAAGTAGAAGACTTACCCCAAATGCTGTGACTGTCAATAACCAGCACACATACAACCTCCACCATGTTCCCTTCGATGCTATACTATGCTGTCACGTTGATTACTATAAGATGCATTGGCAGTCCCTAGGTCAAATCATCACTGGGAAATCCATTAAGCAATCTAAAGTATAATTCTGATATTGGCATGTCTGGGGAAGTTATATGTGTTTTACATTGTTACTCATTTGCCCATATTTATGTTTTTTATGTAAACATAGTTTGAGCATCATACAATAGGAACAGGCCAGTCCATATAGAATCACTTTAAACATGAAGGAAAGCAGTTTTTGTCTCTTGATGAAAGGAAAACATTGTTAAAGCAAATCTAGATACTAATTATTCTTTCATTTCATTTAAAACATTAATGAATACTTTATGGGGAAAAGGGGAGAGTATGCATTTTTATGTTATTATAGCTGAAAAACTTAAAATAATACATTCAAAAATTCATTCATTAATTATCAAATAAATGTGAATTAGTTTAATGAAATCATCATGGGTGTCATTTGAGGAAAGATCTGAAACTCAAACCTACTTGGTAACATTTCCTTTTATCTGTGTCTTCTTTCCCATGTCTGCTTCCCAATCTTCTCAAACTCAACATCACTTTTTTTTTATCTTTAGGTTTCATACTGGTCTCCTGCCTTCTAAAATATCTTTTATTTTTTACATTTTCATTAGGTGACTTACTTCTGTTGGAGTTAATTCCACATATTGTCAGTATTGTTTCTCTCTAAAAGTCAAGTCCCATTTCCTCCCTTCCTCTCCGCCCCTTCTCAGCCTGTCCTTTTTCTTTGAGAAGGATTGCTTTTTGGTATTTGATGCTGACAGAAAGTGCAAGTGGGAGAGTGTAAGCTGTAAAACAAGTCCATCTTCAAATCACCTCACGGCAGTCTACGCTCTCCATGAGAACATGGTCTCCTTCTCCGAAGACAGAAAGACTGGATTTCCACCCACTGCAGCTCTCCCCACCACAGGGTATGGGAACAAAATGGATGGAATGGTGAACACAAAAAAACAAAACTAATTTCATTTTACAAAGTACATTGAAAAGTTTCTCATTGTACATGTGATGCTATATATAAAATGTATGCTACTCATTATATATGTAATACATGTGAGAAAACATAAATACTTATACACATATATAGAACCTTAAGCAATTTTACATCTTCTCTAATGAAATCTAGTGGCAATTATTTATTTGAACAAGTGAGATTCTTTTTTTTTTTATCTGATTAGAACATTCTTAGTATTATAAAAGAGCCCAAGTTTTGCAGGATATGTCTTTGCCTGGCATACTAACGTGCCAAAAGGCCCAGAAATCGTAACATCTCATGCTTTACTTCCTGCTGTCATTGTTAATTCTGTGCAGTAATATTTCATAGAGATAATCAGCACTATGTTAACTTTCCAAGCTATGTTTATTTTTCAAAGAATGGCATCTTTATTTAGACTTAGGGTTCTATCTCTATTAAATTAAAAGAGTATAAGGTCATTTAGCTCAAGTTCCTTTCCTACAAATATGTGTGACCCACAGGGGAACCTGGGGACACACTCCCTGTCTCACAAATTGACATAAAGCTGGTTCATCTCTGAATCCAACGAAAAGTGAGATTACTTAATGAAGAACTAAAGGATATAAAAATAAAAGTTTTATCTCAATAACAGTTTAAACACAGGAATTCAGCATCAGCATGAGGCCTCAGCAAATGCATGGGGAGCAGGAGTCACACAGTCTGCGCGCCCCTCTGCCCTCCTGTCTCACTGCCGCTGATTCCATTTGCTCGCCGCGCAAGTGCAGGACCCCACCTTTGACCCGTGGACCTGCCAGTAGCTAAATGGAAAGGGTCTGACACCACTTCACCTTTCTTTATGGAAATCATTGACCTCAATTTTCATAATGAATCACTTTAGAAATGCATTTGTTTTTAAATAATCCAGAGGAGAGATGTCAAATTATTTTGAGGTGGCTCTTCCATTATTTCACTCACCCAGCGTGCCAGGTGCAGGCCAAACTGTGAAGCCAATCAAGTTTTGGGGAGAATCTACTGAAATCCTTTTCTAGGCTCTTTGTTCACACAGAGCACCTACAAATGAGCTTTCCAAAGTCTCTTCATCCCCAACCATCAAATCTATCCTCCTAACCGCCCCTCCCTCCCCATGCCTTGTTCACCCTGCACCCCAGCACCCACCCTGCCTGGCCCATCTGTGCACACCAGACCAGCGTTTCTCAAACTTGAGTAATCTGCAAATGTTTACCCATGCTCCCAGCAGTGACCAAAATTATTTTACTCGATCTTCAAAATATGTGCCAAAAACACAACTAGGAATAAACTCCTGAAGCATCTAAGTCCTATACAACTACAAAGCCAAAATAAATTGATAAGAAAAACTCACAAAAAGCTACAAAACAACATGATTTAACAATATTAATTGAATATGATAGATGAGGTTAGGCTGCAAATCTGTCACCTGCAGCCTGACTATGGCACTCAGGCTAGAGCCAACATTCTTTGGAGCTAAGGGTGCTTACGTTACCAGGACAGCAGGGTGGCTCAACTATCTCACCACTTTTCCCTAGCCTGTATCAGAAAAGGGTGTCAGCCAGCCTAAACTTAGTAGAAGCTCATCACTTATTAATCAATCATTAGCCAGAAACAAAGACTACTACTTAAGAGGGGGCACAAAGGTAAACACCAGTGCTGAAGTTTCCTGGGAAGACCTTGTTATAGCATTACCACTCAGATGATTCTGAGTGTATTTACATAAGTTTATTACTGCTATCACAATGAAAACAGAGTTGAAGTGTCCTGGAGAGAAGTGAAGTCCCTGGGAGTACATGCTCTGGACAGAGGGCTCCCCGGCCCCACGGCAGGCCACCACTCCAGATCCACTCCTCCACCCTCACTCTCAGTCCAGCTACCATATGGGAAAGCAGTATGATGGATGGATTCCTCATGTGGAGCAAGGTCTTACTTTCCAAGATGCTCAGCATATAAAAATAAATTCTTGGAAGAGACCACAGTGTCTTTAATCCAAATAGTACATTTTTAACTCTAGAATCCCAGGCATGATGGATGAGGAAAAAGAGAAGGAGAGAGAGGGAAAGGGAGGGAGGGGAAGGGACAGAGATTTGTTTATGAGAAGAGTTTTTAGGGGAAAATTGTTTAATTCCCACTGCTCTCTAATAACAGCACAGTCCACATATACTCCTCTTCATTCCTTGGTCAACAGCATTTTGACTATCAATATCATTCCCAAAACAAGTACCAATTTATCTAGGCCTGACGTTAAGTCTGCACTGACATGAGTGCACACTGACACACACACAGAGCAACCTACATGTCACTGAGGTCCACACACTTAGTGACTCAATAGCACCAGCCCTTCCCTTCTTTTCCTGTCCTAACTTCCTCTGGAAAAAGTGCCGATGTGGTCCAAAAGGCAGAAGTAGCCCTGGAAGGAGAAATTAGTCTCTTGTTATCTGTGGTCGCAGGCAGAAACCAGGCTGGAGGTGGAGGCAGACAGTCCACCCCCAAGAGGACACTCACACTCTCACTCCAGAAAGTTTTAACCTCAGGCCAGTAGGAAACAGCTACATCCTTAACAAATTTAACTCACTGACCTTTTCACAAGGTCTACTGTGCGAGATTCATTTGAAGCCTATACCTTTCAAGAAAACTAAACTGCAATAAAATAATCACAACAAATGGCAGTAGCACCACTAATAAAACAGCTGAGGCGTGTTGTGCTGGCTTGTGCAATAAGGGCGTTACCTAGATTTTCTCATTTAGCTCACAGCTTGGAGGTATGTAACATGACCACAAGTGACAATATTGTCACGTTTTAAATACTTACACAAAGCCACTCCCATAAGTTCAAACAGTAAAACTAGGCTCCTGAAAATGTCATTAGCATGATCTGACACAGAAAGGCAACTTTTGGGCTCAGTGTATCATCTATTTACTACTTTATAGCTGATTTTTAAATATTTTTGTACCTATAGTAGTTAATAATTTATGACACATGTAATAAAGAATCTTTTAAAAAATATCAACACTGTGTTAGTCAGCCAGGGCTGCCATAACAAAGTACTGTAGACTGGGTGTTGTAAATAAGGGAAATATAATTTCTCATAGTTCTGGAGGCCAGAAGTCCAAGATCAAGGCGCCCATGGGGTGCAGTTCTTCTGAGGCATCTCTTCTTGATGTGCAGGGAGCCACCCTCTCACTGCCTCTTCCATGTGTTCTCCCCTCTGTGCTTGTGTGTCACTGAATTTCCTGTGTGCCCAAATGTCCTCCTCTTGTAAGGGCAGCAGGTTGAATCAGGGCCTACACTACAGGCCTCATTTTAAAGCAGTCAGCTCTTTAAAGATCTTATTTCCAAATACCATTACATTATGAAGGTGGGACCTGAACATGAATTTGGGAGGAATACAATTCAACCCATAATAGACACCTGTATTCCACATCACTTAAAGGAACTGAACATGTACAGCCCCTCTGTGGGTCCCTCCCAGACCAGAATCCTTGTCCCCTGAGGAGAATCATTCTTTTGATTTTTGTTTTAAATTTCTGAACAGCTTTATCAACTATATTTACATGTTTTAAAAACTTTACTCTTCTCAAACAGAACCATTGAAAGCAATGAATCTTCCTCTAAGTAGGGTTTTAGCTGCATCTCCCAGAGAGACCTTTATATATTAGGTATACTTTATTGCCATTTCAAAATATTTTCTCTGACCTATGGCTTATTTATTTACAAGCGTGTTGTTCAATTGTCAAATGTGAAGGAATTTTCTAGATAGCTTTTTTTATTAACTAACAATTTAATGTTGCTTTTGTCAAAGAACATATTTTATGTGATTTCAATCCCTTTTAAATCATAGTGACTCATTTGATGGTTCAACATATGGTCTTGCATTTGAAATTTAAATAATGTTAATAATAGCATAATTTAATATAGCTACATTCACTGTGGCTATGTTGATTCAAAATATCAGTCATTTACAGGAGTGCTTAAGTAAGTAGAAGCAACCTAAAAAAAATTTAATTAAGTGAAAGTTTGACTACTACTTGTGGAAAATGGACAAAGTATTATTTTTAGGGGCACGAGTATCCTTTTTTAACTAAAGTGCTGACTAAACAGACTGAAGGTCATATACCGATATCTTAGAATTACACCATTTTTAACAAATCATACAATTTCTAAACAAAGTACTAATCCCTTACTCTACCTCTAGGTGCATGCACTGGGTGATATGAAGAGATCAACAAATTATCTTGAAATTTATCGTACAGCAAATCAAACTGGGCCAGTATTGGAGATTTAAGAAATCTCAGATCCCACATCCAAGTTTATATACAGGGCTGTAGAACAGGGTGAAGGGAGCAAACAGTGATGAAAGATAACTTCACTTTGGGTGGTGGGCACACAATGTGATACACAAATCACGTATCATAGAAATGTATACTTGAAACCTATGTGATCTTATTAACCAGTATCACCCCAACAAATTTAATTTTAAAAAGTTTAGATATAAAGGTTATATACTATTAAAAAATGCAAAACTTCTCAGGTCCTTTGCCCATTTTTTAGTTAAGTCAGGGTGTTTGTTTTTTTTTTTTTTTTTGGCGTTCAGTTTTAGAAGCTCTTCAAATTTTGGATTTTATCACATGTATTGGCGAAAATGTTCTCCCATTCAGTGCATTGTCTTTTTTATTATTTTGTTGATGGTTTCCTTTGCTGTGTAAAAACTTTTTAGTTTCATGTAGTTCCATTTGTTTATTTTTTCATTTGTTTCCGTTGCCTGAGGAGATGTATCAGAATACTGCTTGCTATGAGCAATGTCTGAGATTTTACTGTGTATGTTTTTTTCCATAATTTTTATGGTTTCGGGTCTAACATTTAAGTCTTTATTTCATTTTGAATTTATTTTTGTGTATGGTGTAAAAAGGTGGTCTCGTTTCATTTTTCTGCATGTTATCTGTCCAAGTTTCCTAACACCATTTATTGAGTAAACTATCATTAGTCCATTTTATGTTTTTGCCTCTTCTGTCAAATATTAATTGACTATAAAGCCATGGGTTTATTTCTGGGCTATTTTTTTCCATTGATCTATGTGTCTGTTTTTATGTCAGTACCATGCTATTCTGATTACTATGGCCTTCCAATATAGTTTAATACTAGGTAGTGTGATTCCTCCAACTTTTCTCTTTCTCAAGATTGCTGTTGCTATTTGGGGTCTTCTGTGGTTCCATATAAATTTCTGGAATATTTGTTCCAGTTCTATGAAATCCATTATTGGCATCTTGATAGAAATTACATTGACTTTGTAGATTACTTTGGGTAGTATGGACATTTTAATGTTAATTCTTCCTAGCCATGAACATACAGATGGCCAATAGACATATGAAAAGATGTCACTAATCATCAGAGAAATGCAAATTAAAACCACAATGAGATACCATCTCAAACCTGCCAGAATGGCTATTATCAATAAATCAACAAACAAGTGCTGGTAAGGATGTGGAAAAAGGGGAACCCTTCTGCAGTGGGTGGGAATGCAGACTGGTGCAGCCACTGTGGAAAGCAGTTTCAAGTTACCTCAAACAATTAAAAATGGATCTGCCTTATGACCCAGTGATTTGACTTCTGGGGATTTATTCAAATAAACCCAAACACTAATTGGAAAGAATATATGCACCCCTATGTTCTTTGCAGTGTTATTGACAACAGCTAGCATTTGGAAGCAGCCCAGTGTCCATCAGTAGATGAGTGGATCAAACAACTATGGTATAGTTACACAATGGAATACTATTTGGACATAAAAAGGAATAAATTTTACTCTTTGTGACAGTATGGATGGAGCTGGAGAAAACTATGCTAAGTGAAATAAGCCAGTCAGAGAAAGACAAGTACCATATGATTTTACTCATATGTGGAATCTAATGAATAAAATAAACTAATAAACAAAATAGAGGCAGACTTAGAGAGCAGGCTGACAGCTCTGAGGGGGAGGTGGAAGGGTGGAAGAATTGGCAAAAAAGAAAGGAACTCATGGACACAGACTACAATGTGGTGATTATGGGGGAGGGAGGTGGGGAAGGGTAAAAGGGGGATAAATGGCAATGGAAAATATGCAATAAAAATAAACTATTAAAACATTCTAAGAGAAACAAGCATACAAAACTACTTTTATATTCCTAAAAATGACGTACTTTAAAATATATATTTTTTAATTTAAGTGAAAAAACAAATTTTCAATGTTTATGTCTTACTGTAGGAAAAACCATTTAGTTAAGTACAGTTTCCCCAAAGCTATTTAAATACCAGGATTCAGAAGTAAACCTTATTTGGATGAGTTTTTAGTCAAGGACTTGACCTATATAACTTAATTTTTTTAAAAAAATCAAAAAGCTAGGCAATATCCTCAAAGAGGCTAAAAATGGTTTAAAAGTTTCAGCCTGGGGATAAACATGAACTAGAAGAAGCACCAATGTTTCCGGAATACTTATATCACATAGCTAAGTAGAGAGGACTTTTAATGTCTAACCTTTAAACTTCTTTAAAAATGAATTTCCATGAGTACTATGGAAATAGCATACTCTAATTTTGGAAGTCATCATGGTCACTACTCACATGTTTGCAATAACCCTTTAAAATAAGATTCCACAGATGCAGCTTCTGGGGTTGCTGCATTACAACATGCTATTAGTGACATTATACGCATAGACATAGATGGTACTTGTACAGGTCCAACAATTCCTCTGGTGAGCCCGCATTAACGAAAATTCTCCTTTCCAGAGACTCTTCTGGACCACTGTGACAGAAACCTTGCATCAGAGCCAGAAAGCAGCCACATGCATATCTACAACTGTACATTTTTCAGGCATTACATTAGATTTTCTTATACAGTTCCCTATTAAAATGGTTTAAATTCCAACCAGGCCTTGGGAAACAGAGCACACAGTATCTTGAGCCTTTTCACAGCATCTGGCATGGGGACTGGAGTGGTCAAATAGAAACACCCAAGCGGTTTCAGCTCCTTCGCTGGAGAGGCAAACGAAGCCTCACCATCGGATCAAGGGGCAAAGCCTTTTGTTACCATTGGTTGTGAAATGTTCATATGACAATTTTGATTTACAAAATCAGGTTTTGGACATAGCCTGCAGGTATTTCCTTACTGCATTCTGGATTAATTCACCTTTATGGCCAATTCCTGTCCAAATGGCAAAGGACAATAGATTTCTCCGGGTGAGGTCTCCTTATCAATGGAAACGTCCAGGGGCTGACTGATGGGGTGTTGGAGGAAAGGACCATTAATCGATTTGTAATAAATAAAGCAAAATTTCCACTTATGACCAACAATTGAAAAAGGCAGCTCCTTTTTCATTGGTAAATGTTTTTAATCTAAAATGTATAAGGCAGTCCAACTCAACTTATTAATATAACAGCTTTATTAAAGCAATTCCCACTGACATGGTCCAAGTTAAAGGCCACTCAGCACAGTCATCATAATATTAAATAAGTAAAAATTTAAAAGTCACATGGAAAACGTCATTCAAAGTTACATTGTGGTGTAATGGAAAAGCCTCCAACTCTGGAATCAGATGATTCAAATTCCAGCTTGGCCCTTGTTAAGCATTTTACTAAAGTTGTCTGATCCTCAGTTTTCTCATTTCCAAAAGTGGTAAACCCCTACTTTGCAGAGTAATTGTACTAAATGAGGTAATAAATGTAAAACGTCTGATACATACCACAGAATTAACTGCAAAATAGCTAGTTTTATTAGTATTACTGCTTTGAACAAAACCTTAAGAGCAAAATCGTTTTATCATTTGTCCATGTCCTTATTAAACTAACGGGGCCAAGTGAAATTTCATTTAGTGGGTTTCTATCAGGCTCTTCTTTGCTTATAAAAGTCCAGCATTTTTAACAATAAAATTATATTATTACAATATCCCTAATAACGTATTGGCTTTTTATGTTGTTAGTTTTGCTTTCACGAGGGAATTGAACACAACACTAGATTTTAATATGCATTTGTAATATTAGGCATACGTTTCTAATTCCACGGGTTTTAACTATTCTGAATATAAAATTTAAAATGGTAAACACAGGTCACGGCTGCTCAGGATTTCCCACCACCTCGGCCAAGATCAGATGAGCTGACGTGACTACAACCTGGACTCAGACAAAAAGTTGATTGCCCTTGAATTTCCCTCCTGTAAATACTTACAGGGAAAGAATTGGTGCCAGAAGACTGGAGATGAAGAAAATGACGTTCCCACTTTCAAAAGACAGGAAGGAAAAACAAAGAGAGAACCCCAACACTACACACCACCAGTGCACTTACTGTTGACCCTGGACAAGATCTTTGGCCAATTGTTGAAAGAATGGCTTGTGTCAACTCAGAAAGGAAAATGAAAATACTGGCACACAACGTGGGCTCAGCAGGGACAACAAAAACCGCGTGTCCCTCTCTGACAAGGTTGATAGGGACCTAGCAGATGAGGGGAACATGCCGCACAAAATATACTTGAACTTGAGTAAGAAGTCTAACAAAGGCTCTCATGACAAAGTACAAGACATAAAAACATGGGCTGAATGTGAGGGCACTTTGTCACACTAATCAACATTGGAGCCAAATGGCACAGCACCCAACCACTGCTGTTCTGTGCAAAGTCCCTAGAAACAGTGTTTTGTCCTTAATCCTGTTGCTTCACCTTTTTTTTTAACCAATGACCTGTAGGGAACCTGAGGAGGAATATTTATCACATTTTAAGATTGCTAAATAAAAATGAATATTTAAGTGATACATTATTTTTGTACCCCAATACCTACATGCACTATTACTCTTTATCTTCACAACCATTATTGAGGGAATTTAAACATTTTATTTTCCATTTCACAACTGAGAAAACAGATACTGTGGTTAAATTACACATTTCGAATAGTAAAGCTAGAAAAATTTCAGAGCTAGGATATAACCTCAAGGTTTCTGACTTCACATTTTCCCAAAGCCTGAGACAGGAAACAAGTACAGATGCAGGGTCCAAACAGATCTCACGAACAGAAGTGAGGGGAAATGTGTGTGAAATGGCATGAATGGAGTCCCAGTGCATCCAGATGGGGAGCATTTCGTCATATGGAAGTTCTGAAAAGTCAGCACAATGAGATTTGTGAAATGGGAAATTTGCTAATCCAACCGAGCTGCATTCTATATTTAGAGTATATAAAAAGGATCATAGTCACCCTTCACTCTTCTGGTCACAACCCACCTGGGCAAGAGCATTCAACGTTTTAGGTAGATTATAAGAAGAATAGAGAATAAACTAGGAAGCACTTATCACAATGACGAGAGAAGAAAAAATCATGTAACATGAATACTAGAAGGAATTATAGATGTTGAATTAGAGAAAACAGCAACAATGGCTAGGAAGGAAAAGAGACCAACAGCTATCTTCAAATATACGTCACAGGTTAGACTATGTATGCCATGAGAGGGAAGAAACAGAACAATAATTTATTAGAGTTTGTTCGGGAAATTACATCTATCACTGCAGGTGATATGTTAGAGAATTATTAAAGGGACTAAATCTCATGTAATTGTAGGAGCTGTGTCCATTGTTTGGACAGGAATTGCTATAGTTCCAAGAAGGAAGAGCATGAGAAGAAGAGCTGGTCATGAAGTGGGGGTGAGAAAGGAAAACATGTATCTAACTGACCCCAAACATGGATAATGAGGTGGAAAAGGTACCTTGACTGCATATCTGCACACTCTGTCCAGGACCTGGAGAAGCCAACAGAGACAGCACAGGAGACGGAGAAAGGGAGATTCAAGGGCAGTTTCCACAGATGAATGGCAATGCATGTAGCCACACAGTGCCTGGCTCCCTACATCCATCTTTAGAGCATGAAAACTGTCTGCTCCTTCCCTTCCACCTCTAACACCCTGCACGCCTTTTTCTTGTGCCCAAGCTTAACCAAGAACCACACAAGAGGAGTGAGAAAGGGCATCTGAAATTATAGTTTTAGTTTAACTAGGTTGGTACAGCACAAAGTCACCATTAATGGAAACTTGATAGATTTCTGACTGATACAAACATGTGAGGTACCCAAAGACTAAATGGAGTTGGGAAAGTAGTGGAAACTCTGTCATCAGCTATACTCACCTCAGATGAGATTTGGAAGAAATATTATCAGTATAAAAGTGACTCACCCATCAGATGTGATACTTAAGATCCTTTCCCATCTGGGAGAGTCGGGGATAACATTATTCTAGTACAAAGTGTATGATGTTTAAATGAACCATATGCTCACCGTGGACATGTAGCCATTATAGCATTATATGAGAGGGGACCCCCCTCAAAAAAAACCACAATGAATTGTCTGTTGGAGGATAGGCCCTTGTAGTGCAGACTTCCCTGCTAGGTGAGTGTTCTAGGAACCCATTTGTGTCAGTGTACCAGTTGGCGTTGTTGTGAGAGGCTGCGTTCAACTTCAGTGAATCTTTTTTTAAGACTCTTTCAATGTGTTTGCCCATTTCATGATGGGTGATTTACCAGCATACCTGGCCACACCAAGCTGACCATCCAGCAGTTTTTGACAAAAAACATCATGACCCCTGTGACCCCGCTCCCTATTTACCTGATCTCACCGTGAGTAACTTTTTTGCTTCCCTGGATGAAAAAAAGTACTCAAAGGGAAAGGGTTTGCCCATGTGGAAGAGGTGAAACAAAAAAAATGGCAGAAGTACTGAAGGACATCAAAATCGACAAGTTCAAAAACTGTTTTGAGCAAGAAAAAAAATGTCTTGATAGCTGTACTGCATCAAATGGTGCACTGAAGTTTAAACATGTAAGAATAAATACACAGCTTTTTATAAATAAATTCCAGGGTTCTTTTGAGTCCCCCCTCATATAAGAAAACAAACCACAGAACCTGAAATTCAGACTTATAAGTTTTAGAGTTCATTTGATAGTGGTTTATAAAATTCAAAAATGTTCACAATATCCATAAAGGAATATAATTCCTTTTTCATTCCAGTGTTATGTAGTCCAGACTCCCCAACCACATGGGAGCACCTGTGAAAGGTATATTGTTGCTTAAGGTACAATATGGAAAACCCAACAATGACGTCTCTGATCCAAAAAGGTAAAAATGCTGGCACCTTCCCAGGCCTTCAGTTCACTGGGGCTGAAGCTAAAGCCCTCTCCTTCTTCTTTCCCTCCTTCCAACGAAACGCTAACAGGCAACATCTTTTCTTTCTTGTCCCAGTACCCCCTGAAGCAGACATAAGAGTCTGATACAACAACAGGAGGGATAGTCATAGAGGTGCTTGCATCTAGAACATTTAAATCCTGCCAAGGGGCCTGCTCCTAGTTTTCATCCTGATCAAATGCCAATCAAGCCTGGACTTCCAAGATCCAAGGCAAGAGATACCAAATCCAAGTCAACCAAACGGATAGTTATGGCAGCCTACCAAAACAACAACAAAAAGCATGAAAAATTCTCCAAATCACAGAGGAAAGATCCATATTTGAGCATATGTTCAACTGTTGAAGCCAATAACTTCTAAACTTGTGAAGCTGTACATGCCCTTTGGCATCTAAATATCATATTCTTGGTTCAACTTTTATATCACAGATTCTCCTTATCCAACTAATTCATAGCTACTGAAGTTTCTGCCTCACAACATCTTAACTTCACAACTTTTCCAAACCATTTTACATGTTAGATACCATCTTGCCTTTCAATTTAAAATGTTAACCCCTTCTTCTGTTTCTGGCTCTTCCTAGTAGTTTTCTTTGTCCCAACTCCCTGTGATCAATGACCAAAGGCAAAACTCATTAGGTAAACAAGTACAGTGGGCAGGATGAGGGATCTAACTTACATCAACACTACCAAAGTCTAGTTTGTGGTATTTTTCCACAAGATTTGGTTTAACAGCTTACACTGAAGCAGTTCGGATACCTCCTGCTGGTGGCATTGCACCAGCTCATGCCATATGCATAGAAGTCACCAGCTAATGCATTCCATGCCAGCGAGAAGCTGCAGATTAATGAAATTCCCTACCAGTGCTGCAGACATGTCCACAGCTTTATTTCTTTTAACATGATATAAATGCATTTCAGACTCTGAGTTTATGGCCTGTGCTGATTTTTCTGAAGGCTGAGTTACGCCCACCAAGACAACATAACATCCAGGCAGCTACCCCAAGGGCAATGTGAGGAGGGTTTTCTGATTATGTCATCAAACAGGAAACCTCATGGAGGCTCTGGGATTAATGTATTTTCCACTGGAGCCGAAAGCAGGCAGGATGTAGCCACTGGAAGGGAGAGAGGGAGGAGGAAATGTTGGTGGGGGTGGAGGTCGTGTCTTTACTCTGACATTTAAAGAAATCACTCGTATTTATTTGCATATGAAGCCTCCAAGCAAATAAAGATTTTAAAACTTCAGTAGAATGTGGTAATAAGCAAATTATATAAGCACTGGATATGAACGCACCCCACAAAGAGTTCCTCTAAACCATGGCACCATTCTTGCTCCAGATGGCACGGAAAATAATTTATAAATGACAAAAGTTCAATGGGTGTATGGCAGCTGTTCGGTTCCAGCTCTTTGGCCACCCACTTCAGTAGAACTGAAAGCTTTCAATCAACTAACTCTTGTCTCTCAGAGGGCCTTCAAACAGCATCAGAACATGTGTACAATATGTTCTCAGAACATAGCTGGCCAAATATGAAAGATGAGAAAATCAAGTTAAATAGAAATAAAAACTACAAATACATACTGTTTTCTCCAAAATCCATAATACCAAGCAGGGACTAAGAACAAAGGATTTTGAGTTTTCAAACATTGCGTGATAGCCATTTTTTCCTTTCGTATGTACCCACGGCTTCCTTTCACCCAGAACAAGGAGCACCCAAAATTTTTGCAGTATTATTTTAATAATAAATAGTTAATATTTTGCTTGCCTCTCTCCCTTCTTTAAGAAGTTCTCTAAACTCCTTCCATTAAGAAAGTATTCCAGCCTCACGTGGGTCAGCCACTACTTTGAAACCTAGAGTCACCCATTTTATGTTTCCGTCCTGAGGCTCCAAACACGGAAAACAAATTAGGACCACCACAAGGCAAAACCAACATTTTCTGCAGTTTTATTCAGAAAGGGTAGTTGAGTTGCTAATCAAGACTAGGGAAATCATTCACAAAAAAGGAAAAGTAAATAGAAGTGATTATATTAACTAAATTATTTCTGTTACTTAGAACTAAACTGGATTATAAAACAAATACAACCTAAACAATTTGCCAATCTCAAAAGAACCAACGAATTTCAAGCACGGCAAGTGCAAGAGACAAGGTTATGATTTAAGCAGAGAAAACTTTTAGGATAGTAAATACTGTGAAGCCATATGCTGAATCAATTCCGTGGCTTGCACTCTTGATTGACGACAGAGGCTTTCCAAGTGTTAACGGGACCAGGTTTGAGCTGGATAGAATGTGGAAGGATAATAAACAGCTGACACCCTTCTAAGCTCCCAAACACAGGAAGCTAAGATTACATCACTGAAGGCACCAGCACACCCGCTCACTCCTGCTTCAAGTCCCCTCCATAAATAGAGTTCTGCAAGGAGGTGTGTTGCTGGGGCACAAGAGGTGAGTAACATTTCCTTCACCTCTATAATATGCATGGAGACTGCTTGAAAAAGAAAAGAACGATGCCTTACTAAAACAAAAAGTATTACATTAAGCTAACTATAGCAAATAATTTTAGGTGAAAATGTTTATAATCATAAAAGATTTTAAAGAACAACAAGCACTGGTTGAGAATAAATTGTCCTCCAAGTTCATTTTCACATAAGCCTTGGAGGTATGTTTGTCCAGTTATTTTTTTTAAATTGCCATTGAGCTAATTCTTTAGTTTGTGGATTATTTTCATACAAAGTTCTACTTGTTAATAAATGAGAAACAAAAGAATTAGAGAAAATTGGTCAAATATTGTATGCTTGAAGGGAGCAATATCAAGAGAACCTGTTTAAAGCTGATCATCTTCTGTATCTTTTTTTTATACACATATTTTCTACACCTCCTAGCTCTTACTAGGGATGAAAAATCAGAAATTCAGAGTAGAGTTTTATTCTCAAATAGTAAAGGTATTTGGACACCTACCCAGAGCTGGACAGTAGACATAAAGATCTGGCAAGTGTTATAATTATTCTGAAGATGCTATAAGGATTAAATTTCATACCAAAGAAATTTTATTCACTGTGCAAAATATCTCTAGTTAAACAAATTATTCAAAACTTGGGACTGAATACATTCAATCAAGCTGTCAAAGAACAAGGACCTGTTGTCTCTTTTCTCTGCCTCAAGGAACTGGACAGACAGCCACCAGACAGTCTGCGGAACTCCCTTCGGCCTTCAGGAGTGAGTTTCTGTAGGGCAATCTCTTGACTACAAAATGAACTTAAACAACTAGTTCTGTAACTCAAGACTCTGTGTTAGGATATTACACCAAATTAGTTTGAGTCTGTGGCTACTCCTTACCAGATCCACTCACGAAAGGTACAACCAATCAAAACCAACAGTGCAATGATTTAATATAATTATAGTTATTTAGAATACCAATTGTGAAACAAGGTGAAATTACAGTGGTCAGTGTTATTACATATATTAAAGCAAACAACATAATACATAGCTAGCTATGTGGAATTAGAACTCTCTATCAGAATTTACAAAGTACACTACCCCTACCAATCCCCAATGGCTTTAAGCTCTGGCTACCTTTTATGGCAACAACCTAATTCATACTGTGTTAATCCAAATAAACAGATTATTAAAAGCAGATCATCACCACCCACTTTAAGACTTACCATTAAGTTACAGTAATCAAGACAGTGTGGTACTGGTGAAAGAACTGAAAAACCAATGCAATGGAACTGAGAGCCCAGAAATAAACTCCCATAAATATAGTTAACTGATCTTTGACAAAGTAGAGAAGGAAATACAATAAAACAAAGATAATCTCTTCCACAAATGGTACTGGAAAAACTGGTCATCAACATGCAAAGAAAAAAAAAATCTAGACACAGCCCTTATACCCCTCACAAAAATTGACTCAAAATGGATTACAGACCTAAATGTAAAATGTCAAACTATAAAACTCCAAGAAGATAGGAGAAAACCACAGTGACCTTGGGTATGACAATAAATTTTTAGATACAACACCAAAGGCACAATCCATGAAAAAAAATAATTAATAAGCTGGACTTCAAAAACTCAAAAACTTTTGTTCTATGAAAGACAATGTCAAGAGAGTGAGAAGGCAAGCCACAGGGAGGAAGAAAATATTTGCAAAAGACATATCCAATACAGGGCTGTTATCCAAAATGTACAAAGAACTCTTAAAACTCAACAATAAGAAAACAACCCAATTAAAAAATGATCAGACACTTCATGAAAGGAGATGAACAGAAAGTAAATAAACACATGAAAAGATGTTCCATGTCCTATGTCATAAAATACAAATGAAAGCAGTGAGTTAACACTAGACATCTACTAAAATGGCCCACATCCAGAACACTGACACCACCGAAGAACGGGAAGGCTGTGGGACAACAGGAACTTTCGGACATTGCTGGTGGGAATGCAAGATGGTGCAGCTACTATGGAAGATAGTTTGGCAATTTCTTATAAAGCTGAAGTCTTCTCTTACCATACACCAGTGGTGTTCATGGGTTATTCACTGGAAGGGGTTTTAAAACTTATGTCCACATAACAAACTGCACATGGATGATTAAAACATCTTTATTCACTATTGCCAGAACTTGGAAGCAACCAAGATGTCCTGCAGCAGGGACATGGACAAAGAAATTGGGGTTCATCCAGACAATGGACTACTATTCATGGCTAAAAAAGAAATGATTTATCAAACCATGAAAAGACACAGAGGAAAGTTAAAAGGACATTACAAAGCAAAAGATGCCAATCTGAAAAGGTACAGCAGATCAAGGACCTGTTGTCTCTTTTCTCTGCCTCAAGGAACTTGGACAGACAGCCACCAGACAGTCTGCGGAACTCCCTGCGGCCTTCAGGAGTGAGTTTCTGTAGGGCAATCTCTTGACTACAAAATGAACTTAAACAATTAGTTCTGTAACTCAAGACTCTGTGTTAGGATATTACACCAAATTAGTTTGAGTCTGTGGCTACTCCTTACCAGATCCACTCATGAAAGGTACAACCTATCAAAACCAGCAGTGCAATGTTTTAGGGTTGGAATCATACTACATGATTCCAACCCTAAAACATTCTGGAAAAGGAAAACTACAGAGACAGTAAAATGATTAGTGGTTGCCAGGGATCGGAAGGGTGGACAGAGATAAAGAGGTGGAATGCAGAGGATTTTTAGGGCAGTGAAAATATTCTTTGTCCCATAATGATGGATACACATGATTACACACTTGTCCAAACTCATACAACACACAACACCAAGAATGACCAATGCTGTGAACTATGGCCTTTGGGTGATAATGATGAGTCATGGCAGTTTTATCAGTCCCAGTGAACACACGCCCTGGTGGGTGGCTCTGACGGCGGGGAGGCTGTGCACATGGGGCAGAGGTGCACAGGGCATCTCTGTGCCTTCCCCTAAGTTTTGCTGTGAACCCTACCCTGCTCTAAAGAATAGTCTTACTTTTTAAATTATCAAAAAAAACAAATAAAAGTCTTTTTTAAAAAAATCATTCTAAAGACCCTAGGTCATGACTGTCCAACAGAACTTTCTTGGATGATAGAAATGCTGTATGTCTAACACTTCCCAACTTAGTAGTGCCTTGTCCAATAATATGTGGCTACTAAATATTTGAAATGCAGCCATTGTGACTGAGGAACTGAATTTCTAGTTTTCTTTAACACAAATGAGATTTTATTTTAAGTTTAAATATCCTCATGTGAATAGTGACTACTATATTGGACAACACAGCTCTAGAAATCTCACTCAGCAGAAAACAAGTCCTTGCTTGAGCCCTGGTTCAAAATTATGAAATAAAAAAATCATTTTGCAACTGGAGTTAAACTTTAGTTTTGAAAGACCAAACACGTAATGGGCTCTAGGGCAACTACTTTTAGGAACCAAGGCAAACCAAGGTAAAAACTGAGAGGAAGCATTAATCTAAACAAAGTCCATATTCTAAAATACTGTGTCTATAATTTAAACTATTTTAAAATAAAGTAATAAGTATTAAATTATAGTATTTTTTCATACAATACTATAATTTGCAAAGAAAAATACATTCTTCTTTATTTATTGTAGGCAATACGTTATTGTAAAAATGATTACCAGGTGCTCCATGATTATCTTAGGAAAGAAAAGTACAACTGAAAAAATACTCATTTTACACCATTGGTATTACTCACCCCTAATTTTAAGAATAAGATGATAGAAAAGGCCTCTGTCTAGCACTTTGCAATTTGCATTCTTATGCCTTGATAGACATAACAGTGAGTTGATTTTGTCAGGTGTAAACAGTGTTTTCACACTTCCAAGAGAAGTGTGCCTTCGTTATTATTCCACATTTAATTAAGTCATAACACCAGAAAAGATCTGGTAGTGAGTTTTAGCACACACATTATACACAGCTAACTACAGAGAGAGCTCGATCTTGAGCCTGTAAATGAGGCTCAAGTATGGATGGAAATGAGTCCAGTAGAAACAACCCAGGATCAGTGGTCAGACACAACTAGACACAACTGGATAGTGAGTCCACCAGTCTGTGTGTGACCATGAGGAAGTCATATCTCAGTTTTCTTACCTGAAAAATGGAGATACTAATACTGACTTAACACTAAGTCCATCCTGGATGTAAGGCCCTGCACACTGAAAGCAAACGATAAAGTATATTCATTAGTAATATGATGATAGTAAGATTATCTTCGGCTACTTCAAGTTTTAAAGGCTGTGGGACAGTTACCACCCTGTTTCCAACACTTTCTTGGCCATGTCTGGACAGGTAGAATCCTATCATCTAGGTTTGGGTTTTTTTTAACTTCATACCATATATAGAATGAGGAGTCCCTTTCATGCATCCTATTCATTTCCTGATCATCAAAGACACTGCTGTCTTTAACACAGAGTAAAGAAATAGTCTTTACCATTCTTATAAACATACTGTTTCTATTTCTTCTGATGTTGCCGACACTAGTTTTTCTTTTGGAGGAGAGATTAATGAGGCCAGAAGTGGACACGGAGTCATAGATTCTGAAAAATGCTAAGCTGAAGAGACCTTAGAGATCATATCGTCTCATTCTCTGATGCGCGTGGGTCACCGGCCAGCAGTGACCACAGAACGCTGTGGATGGCTCAACGATAAACACGCGAGAAAAAACAACATGCACAGAGACAGACTAGTTTCTGTGGGGAAGTAGGGACGAAATGGCCACCCCCCCCCCCAGTGGGGAGTGCGCCGATTTACAGTCCATACCTGCTTTTATTGGGCTCATTCTGCATAATAATTCAGGTAAAGTACAGTACTCATTAGGGGGAAGTAAGGAACCATAGAAAACAAAGAACTCTGCTGGTCTATTGAGTCAGGGTCAAAGAGCTGTAAGACTGAGGAACAAAATAACTTCCTCCTAAGACCCTTCTCATTCAACTGAAAGCATTCTAAACAAAGAAGGTTTCACAGTAATTTACATGTTCTTTCTTAGGCCTGATCACCCGGGGGAATCGGCACTTCTCAGTACAGAGCTGCACCACCCTGTCATTGTTTCAGGCTTAGGTGGAGCAAGGGAACTAAGACAACCAGGTTTTCTCCCAGACGCTGAGAACTCAGGCTATGTCAAAGCCGAGGAGCGAGGGTCCATCACCCCCTTTTACTGCAGCCCCCCAAGTCCTTCTTTTGGGGGGGCCTCCCAAAGTGATTGTGCCTGTCTTAGGTCGTTCCCCCCGTGGGGAATCTTACCCGTCTTTGGCTAACCGACCAAGCTTTTTGGAGTTCAGTCATGAATAAAGCAGCAGAAGCAACATTCCTGCCAGGGAGATATGCTTTTGTCTCCTTGCTGGCTTACAGTTCCAAGGGCGTTCCCTTAGCCTTAGCCTAGGTGGGGGTTTCAGCTTCTGATACCAGTCAGGGCGGTTCCCAACAATTCTCTAATTTTTTTTTTTTTTTTGGAATCTAGACCCTGGGAGAGTTAACTACTTGCCCCAAATATCTGAGAAATTCTATTTCCATGATCTTCCTATCATACAACACTGCATCAAAACTTGATATTAGTTAGCTCCGGCCGGGTGGCTCAGTTGGTTGGGGCATTGTCATATGCACTAAAATTTTGCAGGTTTGGTTCCTGGTCAGGGCATATACCTAGGTTGTGGGTTTAATCCCTGGTCTGGGTGTATATGGGAGGCAACCAATCAATATTTCTTTCTCACATCCATGTTTCTCTCTCCCTTGCTCTCTACCTAGAGTCGATAAACATAAGCATCAGGTGAGGATTTTTTAAAAGGTTGACAATCACTATTTAGTTATCTCAGAGGTTCTATGAACCTGGTGTCCATTCATTGGGACTTTTAAAGTTATGACAGTAATAATTATAGAAAATGATAATGTGGATCCAAAAAATTAACACCAAACATTATTATTACTAAGGTTATACTTAACTTTTTAAAGCCTTTTTAAATTTTTTCTTTTTTATTTATTATTTTTCCATATATTTTATTGTTGTTCAAATAGTTGTCTCCATTTTCCCCCCACTACTCCCCCTAACCCAGCCATTCCCACCTCCCACCCTTGATCCTACCCCACTTTGATTTTGTCCAAGTGTCCTTTACACATGTTCCTGACAACTCTTCCCCCTTTCACCCATTATTCCCTCCCACCTCCCCTCTGGTTATTGTCAGTTTGTTCTCTCTTAGGATGTTAAGTGAATGTCCTAGGTCAATCATTTCGATGAAAACATGGAAGAATGTATACCTTTGTGAAAGCACAAAATAAAGATGATAGAAGGATATATAACTTGCTAGACATTAAAAGATAAACTCAAAGGCTGAGATTGGATTGCTTCATTTCACAACAAAGTTTTTAGAAATTACACTCAGGACTTTCTCCTTTTATATTCAACATAAGCCTAAAACCATGTGAACTTGTTGTAAAGCTGTGATCCTTCCACTAAACAAGTCTGGCTCCCAAGAAAGTACAGAAGAAGAAACAGTCAACAATCAATAATGTTCTTATTGGTACACATCTCTAGTGAAACAAGTTTAAGGGAATGTTGAAAACCACTGACTAAAATACATCTCCGATATTATCAATGATATTACCTTATCTATTTGTCAATGTTTCCCATGATCTGATCCAATTGAACTGGCTGCCCATTCATCTTCTGATGGGGAAACAAGAACAAAAAGAGTTTTACATAGAGAAGAATTTCATGTGTGTCTCACTGACAGGCTTTGAGTCTTTCCCTGCCTTTACTACTCCTACTCTGTGGTAACAGGCTCCAAAGTATTCAAACCAAATTAAAAAGCTCATTCTCCTTTTCTGAGCTCTATCCCAAAGTTTCAAATACATACTGTGTAGGGCCACCATCACTGGAGAGTGGAAGGAGCACAAGCTTTCAAATCAGACAGACTTTTGAAACTAGACTGTCTCAAATAGTAGCTGAATAAATTCATTTTCCTTTGTAAAATACATGTTTTATGCTACAGAGTAATGGGTAAGTTAAATGAGATAATAAATACAAAACATACAGCACAATATGTGAGAGACGGTGCCCAGAAAAATGGAAAATATCATTATCATCTTCAGCAATAACTGAAAACAGTTATAATATTTATAACATTTTTTTCAGGAAGAAAATCAAATTCCTTCCTTTCAGGAGCTTTCAAGACAAGTGGGGATCCTACATACTCACAGTGAGATGAGTAGCACTGTGAGAAGCAGGAACTACCACCCAATAAAGAGCACAATGAGAAGAAAGTGAAGTTGAAGGGGAGTGGGAAGATTAATAGGGAAAGTTGGAGATGCTTCCGCAAGCATTAGGACTTGAATTATGCACTGAAATACAGCACGGTCTTGAAATGCATGAATGAGTGGGAGGGTCATTCTAGACAGAGACATAGCTATAACACCTCAGTGCAAACGTAGCTGGTGGGCCTGGGTAAAGCAGGGCAAAGTGCTCCACTTAGCAGTGATGACTGGACATGGTAGAATCCAGATTGGGCAAGCCTTGAATATTAAGCTAAGAAGTTTAAGTTGATCCTAGGGTAGATGAAGAAGCACTGAATTTTCCTCAGCAGCAAATAAATGTACACATAGTGGTGGACTAGAAAGATTCAGTGGCAGGGAAATGCGAATGTAGGGGTGGAAGGAGAGGTCACGGAGACAGGGAGACCACAGTCCATCCGTCTCCCCACAGCAGTCTGAGTCAGTGTGCTATTGTCCACTCTGATTTAATACTACAGTTGAAATGGGACAGCCTCACACAGTATACAAGTTACATGCTTATTACATGTTTATGCTTATTACGTGTCCACTGAATAGGGAAAAATGACAGACTGATGGCGCACACCTTTTTAAGGCTACACAGATGGAGAGTGAGGCTGGGGAGGAGCATGAGCCAGGAGGAGGCCAGGCCTTTTTAGCAAGGTGGAATCTGTGGTCACTAAAAGCAGGGTTAAGTAGTGTGAAGTAAGATTACAAATAAGAATTAAGGCCCTGGTGATGGACAAGGCATGCTGAGTCCTGGGCAGGGATGAAGGCAAGGCTGAAAGAAATTCAAGGCCAAGAATGGGATAGCCATAAGGAAGTTTATTTGACCCAACAAAGAAAAACTTAGATTTTTAAAAGATTTTATTTATTCTTAGAGGGGAAGGGAGGGAGAAAAAGAGAAGACAGACATTGATGTACAAAAGATACATCCATCAGTTGCCTCTCACACACCCCCAAATGGGGACCTGGCCCACAACCCAGGCATGTGCTGTGACCTGGAATCTAACCTGCAACCATTCAGTTCGAAGAATAATGCCCAACCACTGAGCCACACCAGTCAGAGCAAGAAAAACTTAATTTTATGGAGTTACTCAGGTCCTTCCTTACACTCACTACCCTAGGATGATTCTTCTAGGTTTAAAATACAAAGGCCCATCAACGTAGGTTCACCTCCTATATGTCTATATCTCCACCTTTAGGTGCCTTCTCTCTGTCCTCTTCCTACTGCACCTGCTGTGTATTCTGAATGGGAACCTTACAAAGAAATCTAGGGCTCCCTCATCCATTCCGGGCCACAGCAGCAAAGCCAACAGATACAGCCTGTGCTTTTATAGAGCTCACGTTTTAGTGAAGTGAGAAAAAGGACAGATAGCCAAAGTTAGAGAAATATATGCAAGATAATTTCAAAGAAATAAATTTAAAAAGCCCCAAACATAAAAGCAATATGCTGGAGTGATGGAGCAAGGCAGGGCAAGGCTGCTTTGAACTGGGATAATCAGGCAAGGTAAACTCTGAGCTGGCAAAGGGGGAGCTACAGAGACAAACAGTGAGAAGGAACTTGTATGTCTAGAAAAGAAAGAGGCTACTGTTGAAAGAAATCAAGGCAGAGGGTGGTACAAGATGAGCACCTATTACATGCCAGGCACCATGCTTGGCACTTCGCATTTATATCTCCTTAATCTTCAAAATAATTCTTCAAGTTGTTACTGTTATTAGAAAATAGGCTCATAAAAGCTGTTAAGCCAGCTTCCCAAGAAGAACAGATAATAGGTAACATCTGACACCAGAGTCCAGGAGGATTCTGAACCATGCAGGGCAGTTTGGTAAAAAGACGGTGATATGAGCGCAAGCCTGCAGGTGTGAGTGATTAGTGCCACACTAAGGGACAGTGGCAGGAGTGGAAGAAGGACACAAACATGAAGGACACTGTGTAGCAGTGCTGATCAGGACTCCGTGGCTAGGGATGGGGAGGTGTAAGCCTACCAAGCCTGGGAGAGTGCTTCTAACACTTCCAGAAATAGAGGATTCAAAAGTAAACCTGGGTTTTAGCCAAAGACAATGAACTTGGTTTTAGATGTGTCGAGCTGATGGGGAGTCGGTAGGCAGCGAACAGCTGGGTAAAGAAATCTTGACAGGTGGGGGGGAATAAGAAACTGAAGTCTAGAAGAAAGGCTGAGCCCTAAGATGTGGCTTTGGAATCACTGGCCCATGTGGCAGTTCAGCAGCATTTCTACGGTTTCCTACGTGGGAGAGCAGTGTCTACATTGGCTACAAGAGCAGACTGACATCTTGCCAACCTTCAGAACACATTCAAGAATTCTCTCTGCCACCCACCAACATGAACGGCCCCCAGACACACACACACACACACACACACACACACACACACACACACGAATTTGGGTTTTTAAGTTAATGGCCCTACTACACAGACAAGCTCAAAGCAAAATGGCATGTTATTTAGATTCAAATGTGCCAAGTTAAAATGCTATGCAATCATGTGGGCTTTGACTTTTTAATGTTATTCAATTGATGTCATTAAAACAGAGGAATTAGTCTTGTAATTATTCCCTTATATGTTCTGCTGTCTGTCTGAAAAAAGGAAGAGCACTCATTTATGTCCCCAAACCAACTTATTTGGGGGAACATTAGATGGGTTAAAGACAGCAAAAAACAAATTTCAGCGTGCACATGGGGGAGGAAGAAAGAGCACGTCGAGAATGAATAACGCCCTGCCAGTCACCCTGAGCCCCGCCTCCCTTTGATGTGTAGTCTGGCTGACGCAGCAGCAAAGACAGACCCTTTCTCTCCTCCTTCAGTGTGCCAGCCATGCTTAACACTCTAACACTTCATTAACATGCTAATGTGTGGCAATTATTTTGTACAAGTACCACTGTATATGTTTTTTAGAGGGTCTATCAACCACAGCTAGAATGCAGGGACCCAAATGCTAACTCACCATCATGAATAAGAACACAGTATGCTGTTCAAAAGGCTTTTTTTTTTCCTTTTCTGTCATATGGCTTTTGCAGGTCAACCATTCTTTCTGTGAGCGTCACTGACATGAGAAGTTGATTTCTCTGGATACAGAAGCAAATGATAACATGAATTCTACCACAGAGGAAAATACACTACATGCCAAGATACCAGAGATAAATGGCCATTATGGGCACAGCTTGTTGGCAAAAGTAATGAGCTAGGAATTAGAAAACCTGATTTCAATTTGAGGTCCTCTGATTATCTGACTCTGTAATCGTGACTGAGTCATTTACTCATTGGGGATGAGTTGTCTTATGTTAGGGTAACTAAGATTATCTCTAAAATTTCTTCTTGCACAAATAACCCATGATCAAAGAATATTATTAATGTAATAACTGTTAACCCCTCGGTTTCTCTAAGTATTTTTAGCATCACTCTATGGGTTATTTGTATTGTTTACCTTCACCTTCTGTTGACTACAATTGTTAACAAGAATACCTTATATGTCTATGGAGAATAATTTGAACTGTAGTAAAGTTTGTACAAGATGACAGAATAAATGGAGAGACAGTAAAAGCTCCTGCATGGATCAACTTATTAAAAAGATGTTTGTTCCTCTGTTTTAATGTATAAATTCAAAATAATCCAAATTAAAATTTCAGCTGTATTTTGAGGAACTTAATAGATTCTTCAAAATTCATGTGGAAAGATAAAGTTCACACGTACCTCGGAAAATGAAAACCAGTAAGGAGGAATTACTTTAGATATTGATATATATATATACAACCAAGCTCTATTAACAATGCAGCATGAACAGAGGTGGAAGGATGAAGAGGACAAAGGTGGTACCAACTTGCTGAGGAAACAAAGCACCGTGCAGAAACAGAGAACTGGACTGCTGCCTACCACCATATACACACATGGACTCAGCTGGGTTAAAGATCTGAATATTAAAGACAACACTATAGTGTTAATATAATAGGTAATGTCAAATAATTCTATAACAGAAGGACAGAAAACAACTTATTTCACCAAGTTTCCAAAGTAAACTAATTGATAAACTAGATTATGTCAAAATTAAGATTCTGTTCACAAAAAGAACATAGTGGACAAAATTAATAGAAAAATGGCAGATGAAGAGAATATTTGCCTAAAACCAGCCATGGACTATCTTGACTATATAAAGAACCTCTGTAAACCAGTAGGGAAAAAAAACTTCCAGTAGACAAATATGCAATGAATTTGAAAGGGAATTTACAGAAGAGAAAAATCCAAAAGACAGCAAGCATATAAAAAGCTGATCAAGTTCATCAGTAGTCAGATAAAAGCCAAATAAGACAAAAAGATATTATTTTACACCCACTAGATGGAAAGAAATGAGGAAACTTAGAACACTTAGTAATGCTAAGTATTAGCAAGAGTGTGGGTATGTAAACACTAGTACTACAAGGAGGAGTGTGGACTGCTGAGTGTTCTGCTAATCTGAGAGAATTTGTGAACTTAATGTTGTTCATAGTATCTGAGTTGTATTCATATGCCCTTTGGCACAGCAATTCTACTGTCAGTCTAGATCCTAAATAAATGTCCCTTAGTATTTTCCAACAGGAGGCATGTCTGAGGCTGTTCACAGCAGCCCCGATCCTGTAAGACAACATGAAAATCCGTCCACCACAGAGACAGTAAGTAAATTGTGTTCCTGGCACACTGTATCATACCATGAGCAGTCGGATGCAATGGAGTACATGTATATATTACAATATTCACAGGCCTCAAAACATAGTCTTGAGTAAGGGAAATAAAAAACTAAGATATATAACACACATAAATTAAAACACAGGTACAATAAATTCAAAATAAGAAACCGTATATTTTAAACATATACATATACATATGTTCATGGACAAGTACATATACTGGGAAAAATAGGTACCTGAATGAATAGAATTGTGGATAAAAGGAAGTATCTGAATGCCAACGTCCATGCATGCACAAGCACACGAAAAAGTATGTGTATACGTTCATGTATATATGTGGCATCGAACAAGTTTTACAGAACATGTTCTAATTACACGCAATGCACTGTTCACCTTTTCTATTTCCTTTTTTTAATGCTGATCTCTATTTATAAAGTTGATTGTATAACCTACCAATGGGTTACAACTTTCTATTTTAAAACACTGATCTAGGCGATAATAAGGGCATTATAATGAGTTCCTGGAATAATAATAGTGTCACGCACTCATTAAAAATGTAAGCACATAAAGCAGAACTGAGGAAAAGGTCCTGCGCGCTGCCTTCTCCCCCAGAAGCATCCGCAGGGAATTACCACTCGGTGGAGGCTGCTGCTCCTCACGTGACTCCGCCCCGGAGCAGCACTTCCGGAGGGTGAACTTTTCACCCCACACTTCAGCCCTGGCTGGTCGGCCTAAGGCCAAGACTGAAGCAGGAAACGATATGCCACTTGCTAAAGCATAAAAGAGATAGTTTCAAACATAAAGGAACGTTTTTAAACATTCCTTAAACACATCTGAATAAGATGTAGGTATAAGACAATACGGTTCCTCTCTTGAAAACAGAAAGTTGGAAAATACAAAAATGGTAGAAGTTCAAAGGAACAAAATCATAAAATGAAAACACTTGCAAACAGGAGTAATTACACAGACTTCAAGAGAGCAGGACGCCAGGTTACAGCAGGCGGAGATGCTACAGAAGAGACTGGCAAGGTCCCTGGCTCTTCCCAACCTGCAGCTCTACTTTTAAAAATTAAAAGTAGACAATTTCTATTCCAAATCAACTGAAAACTGTCTTTTGAGGGTAAGACCAGAAGGTCTCACCAGAAAATACATTTATGGCCAATACAGAAAACAGTCATTTTAAAGTATTTAAATAGTGTTAGGCACTTCTGGGCTAAATGAAGTGACCAAGTACAGGAAGGAGCAGGGCCCTGAACTTTGTTCCTTTACAGCCAAGGCCAAAGAGAAAGATGAGACTGTGTGGATGGGCTGAGACACAGAACACCACTGCCTCTCTCTACAGACACCCAGGCGGCAGCACTGTAAGCCCACATCACGCCACTGGAAGCAGTGTTCCCTGGGGGGCAACTGTTGTGGGGGGCTCACCAGGGGCTGGTTGTATAAGCTTGGGTTTAAAGCAGGCATCTCTACCTAGGGCTATAATCAACCTACTTACAAAACAGAAGTTAAGTGTTATTTAAAATAAAACAAACAAACATCTAAAAATTACTAGGTTACATTGAATCCATAGAACAAAAGACACCTGGAGAAGAAATATAATTTGTATAGCGAGAGGAATGACTTCTGAACTATCAGGTAGAAAAAGGCAGAGATGAGCTGGCTGTACAGGCAGGGTAAGGGAGGGGAAAAGAAAGGAAAGTCAAGGCGTTGTACAGCAGGTACATTAAAAAGAGATGAACACAGAGGAACCTTGAAGTTGTTTTAACATATTGCCGGTTACTGGTCCTTTAACTCCTAAGTATTCACAAAGTGAAAAAGTACACATACCTCATTAAAGATAATGACCAGCTACTTCTAATTTTGATGAAAACACAGAAAAAGAACAATAGTAATGAAAACTAGAATTCTTGAAAAGACTCGAACACACACAACTGCCAATCCTTACGACAGTTCTGCAAGGGAAATGATTTCCCTTTTAAGGATGAAGAAACAGACCGCCATGGATGCTAAGAAAACTCCTCAGGGTTACACAGGAATAAGTAAGTAGCAGAGCCAAGGTTTAACTGAAGGTGTTCTTACTTCAAAATGTCTTTACATTAAGTGTACTGATTCTCGAAAAGTATGCTTAAGTATAATTAAATGAGAACTAAAGAATTTCTTCTATTTAAAGAGAGTAGAATGAGTTAAGTTCTGAAAATTTCCTGGTTTTGATTATTTACCACGGTTATTCAAGATACTAGCAAAGGGGAAGCTAGCTTGGGAACAGCATTCCCAAGCTACATGGGAATGCTGTTATTTTTGCACTTTTTTGTGACCTAAGCTTATTTTTAAATAAATGTTTTAAAAATAATGGGAATGAACTTTTTTGCAAGGTTACCTAGCTCTCTTTCCTTTAGAGAGAAAGATATATAAAATATCTATATATAATATTATATATATATTAGAGATATGATATATATCATAATATATGTGATATAATTTAAACATTATGTTTATTTAAGTTATATATTATATACTATGTTTATATTAAATTATATATTATACAGTTTAAACATATATAATTAAAACATATTATATATCATATAATTTAAAATATCTACAGATCATCCCTGGCTGGCGTAGCTCAGTGGATTGAGTGCGGGCTGGGAACCAAAGTGTCCCAGGTTCGATTCCCAGCCAGGGTACATTCCTGGGTTGCAGGCCATAATCCCCAGCAACCGCACATTGATGTCTCTCTCTCTCTCTCTCTCTCTCTCTCTCTCTCTCTCTCTCTCTCTATCCTCTCCCCCTCCCTTCCCTCCCTAAAAATAAGTAAATAAAATCTTTAAAAAAAATAAAAATAAAAATAAAATAAAATAAAATATCTACAGATCTCATATAGTCCATATGTAAATATATATTTGAAATATCTAGGAGACAAACATATTTCTTCTGAAAATATAGATACAATTATGTGTTTTTAAAAGCTCATCCTCTGTTGTCTTCAGTGACATAAATATCACAAGAAACAAAATAATGGATCCTTTCTACTCCCATTCAATTTTAATAAACTTTAAATAAACATTTTTTTAATAAACATTAAATACCTATTGCTACATGCTACTGTACTATTTTGCCTATACAAGTTTGTCTGTTCCAACACTAGAGGTTTTTCTTTTTTGTTTTTTGTTCACCATGTTTACATGCAGGAGCCAGGAAAAAAGAACTACCACTTATATCTAAATTGAAGATCATGAGAATAAAGTGCCCAGCTGATATTAAAAAAACTGTTTGATAAGAAAATTTACTTTTCTTCTAAGAATTATTGAGCCATTTTTTTCCAGTAAGATAATTTTGAAACAGCTACCACTTGTTGAGTGACTTCAGTGTTATTAAATTCATGTACTATCCCACCAAACACCATAAAAGTTAATATGCCCATTCTCCAAATAAGGAAAGCTAGACAGATCAATTGGCAGAAGTCATGCACCTATTGGTGAAAAATGTGGATTCAAACTCAGATCTACATGTCACTAAACATACTGCCCTTTTCACTACCTTTGCCCCTCCACACTTCCATTCCTACGCTTTAAATGAATCTATTGCATTATTTAGTAATGACCCTGTAACAGCAAAATGTCCATTTTAAGCACATTTAGACACTTAAAAAAAAAAAAGCCTCAACATTCATTCCTGGCTCCTATTTGAAGTTAAAAGTTTATTACTGAAGCTGAAGAAAAGTCTTTTAAGTATGAAAGAAATGCAAGTGGCATTCCAAGTAACAATATGTGTGTGCTCGAGTGGGAAACATGAGAAGAGCATCTGCCAAATTCGTTTTGGCCTCATCTGATACTATCTCACTGATCTAGGGCCAACTTACATTTGTTTCTCTCTCTCTTTCTCTCCTCCCTTTCCTCTCCATTCCAGAAGCATGCAAAAACCCTAGCATAGAAGCTGGATGGAGTTGCCAAGAATACACTGAAAACACTATCGAATAAAGAAATGGCTATCTAGTCCAAGGATAGTCTCATTTCAACTAAGAATAATCTAAAACACTAAAATAGAACAAGTCTTTATGGGATGAAATAACGACCGGAAACAAAATTACTTAAATATTGATTTTTTAAAAAACAGATTTTTGGAGAGAAATTCTCAAAAGAACTAATTTAATGTCTTTTAATTTGTACATATGCACAGGGCTTTATAATTTACTATGAGTCAAACTTCAAATTGTACTTTTTAATTCAAACTTTTTAAAAGCCTTTAATTATGTTTAATTCTACTTCCAGCTTTTAACCCCAGCACTGATCCCTATCTGTTCAACTCTGATGCTAATGAATCTCAGATTTCTGATACTTGTAACTGAACACCACCAGAACTGGGCAATAGCTTTGAAAGTCTACAAATTTCATGACACTCTCTTTCATGTCAAACTACATTGGCAATTGTGTTAGTCCACTACATGTAACCGGCAATATTTTCTTTAAAGGACACAATCAGTTCTCAATCAGTTATGCTTTTCAAAATGAGCAAAGTAAAAATAGCTAGATTTATATTTTGAAAGCCATGTAGGTGTTTTCCCCTTATGGTGATACCATATAGTATAATAACAAGTTCTCTCTTTCCAACTTCTTGGTAAATTAAGGAACTGTACTATATTAGCACAATTGTAAAGAAAAAGTACTTTTTTAAATAACCCTACAGGTTAAAGAACCCTGTCTCCTCTCTCATGCCACTAAATATCAGCTAACAAATACTGGAATACCAATGAATATTTCCATTTGCCCCATTGCCCAAAAAAGAGAAGGCTAAAGAACTGTGTGTCAGACACTGTGTTAATCCCAGGATATGCCACAGGAAATAACACGTTCACGTGTAATGGAAGAGATAAAGTTAACACATTCTTCCTAATACGGTCACATGTATTGGACAAGATAAAATTAACAGACAATTATAATTCAGTGTGATGAAGGATATAATTCAGAAGGATGAGCACAGGGTGCTATGGAAATATATAGAAGGGATTTTTCAACATCCCCTGAAGAGGGGAGAAGTTAGGAGTGTTCAGAAGAGTTCCCCAAAGGATGTGATGTCCAAAAGGACCTATAGGTAAATGTCTGCTTTGCATTTGGTAAGATTGTTTTAGTAAAAACCATTGATAATAACAAGTGTTGGGGAGGATGTGGAAAATTGGAACCCCCATACTTTGCTAGTGGGAATGTAAAATGATTCACTTTGGAAATCAATTTGACAGTTCCTTCAAATTATTAAGCATAGAATTACCCTATGCCCCTGTTACTTCACTCAATGATATAAACCCAAGAGAACTGAAAACACACACCCACATAAAATCTTGTATAAGAATGTTCATAGTGGCATTATTCAAAATAGCAAAAAAATGGAAACAACTCAAATGTCCATCAATGGATGAATGAATAAATAAAATGTACTACATTCCCAAATGGAGTATTACTCAGTCATAAAAAAGAATGAAGCATTGATATAAACTAAAAGAATGTATGAACAAGGGTGAAGCTTCAAAACATTATACAAAAAGCCAGATATAAAAATCCACAAATTGTATGAGTCTACTTTAATGATGTCCCAAATAAGCAAATGTGTAGAGACAGAGAGTATATTTGTGGTTTCCAGAGCCTGGGGAGAAAAAAGGTAATAGGGAGTGACTACAGCTCAGTATGGGGTCTCTTTTCTTGAGGTGATGAAAACATTGTGGAATTACATCATGGCGATAGTGTTGCAATTTTGTAAATATACTACTACTGAATTGTCATTTTGAAATGGAGAATTTTGAGGAATATGTATTATAATTCAATTAAAAAGAAAAATAAGGATGAGCAGATAAAAAGGAAGAAGAAAAGAAGGAAAGTGTGGCAAGAATGGTAGGTGATAAAGAGAAGAGGGCAGTTGCTATGCATTCCATCGCGTGGAAAAAAAGGAACTGAGAAGGTGGCTCACCTTCCATTAGGGCAAAGGCACAGAGGGCGGTGCAGCCTGCTTGTGTGGTTGTGCAGAGAGAAGCTAAGGTACAGGTGGCAAACACAAGGCCCGAGGGCTGAATCTAGCCTTCCATCCTGTTTTATCTGGACTGACACCTTGTTTCTACCTGGTGGCAGCCTCCAACTCTCATTTAACTGTTAAGGAGTAGTTACATTTAGACAGCTCTAAAATTTCATTTGTCCCTTTGAAGGCAACCACTGATGTGGTCTCCGGTGAAAATGAGTTTGACACCCCTGATCTAAGGGAGTTGGAACTATAGCTTCTCTTCTGACCCTGTGATAAATAAGCCCCATGGTGGCAGGGCAGGAAGTCTGAGGTGAATGGAAAAGGTAAAGAACAAGCTCTATAAAGAAAAGAAAAGAGAGATGACTAGAAAGTAAGCCAGTTATTGGAAGTTTTGCAGATTTGCTTAAAACAAAACAGAACAAAAAGCCTTCCATCTTCAACAGTATAAAACAATCAACTTAGGCACCAAGTGAGCAGGAGATCTCAGAACAAGAACAGACTTTCTCTGAGGCCAAGCGTCCTGATCCTTGGACTAGAGTGTGAGGGGCTCTCCTCCACTTCCTGCTGCTTTGCACGGCAATCTTTGCATCCGCAAGCCTTTCCTACTCCGCTTAACTGCTCCAGTCCTGCAGTAACCACTTGATTTATTTGTAATGTCCTCATATTTTATGATATTATTTCAACAACTAGGTATTGTAGACTTCAAAAATTGAAATGAATATGCCTTTTATGAAGTTTTTCATAACCTTAGGGAAAACAAGTTTTTCTCCTTATTCATTGTATCTTATTTTTCTTTTTAAAATTTTTATTCATAATTTTTTCAACACTAAAAAAAACATATTCTAACTTGATATGTTCTAGATCAAAATGTGTTAATTTTTATTTTCCATGCATTGAAATGGATAAAATTAGCTTACCTTCACTGGTAATTTTGATATTAAGTCAGATACTGAACATTTTGTGAAAACCTTCCCAATCAAGATCTAGATGTCCATGGAATGTGAAGAGGAAATAATGCCACCAGACAATTGTACCTATGGACAAAAGCAAACGATTTATTAGAGCACTGTATGAAAAACCAGAGAAGGTCATGTCAATGTCCCAAGTCTTCAAAAAGTACTAGTGTTTACTTCAATTATTAGACAAATATATAATAACAGTTTTTTGAAAGCTTTGTATATAACAGGTGCTGTTGCACATATAAGCTCATTTGTTTCTTATCCCAACACTATTTTACAGATGAAAAATGTAGCGGCTCAGGATTTGAACCCAGAGGTTCTGGTTGTAGGTTCTGAGTTCTTAAATCACTACACAGACTGCCTTGACATACTTCCAAATACAATATTCCAAAGACTCCTAAAGCTTAGATGGTATGAGGAATTCTAGGTGATTTATTTCTCATTGGTTGCTAGTATTTCTTGAAATATATACATGTGATCCAAAATTCAAAATATTCTAAGTCAGGATGATATAAGGAAAAGAGACTTAATTAAGGGGAGGGAACCTGGGTCTAACTTTTTAACTTTTAATTAAGCAGAGCTACAACTCATGGGTTATGTGTTGAGATGTTTCTCAAGATCAGCTATGCCTGAGTTTGCTCAACTAGTTGACCTCTAATGTATGTCTAGTTCTAAAATTCCACACCAGTGCAAAAAGAAAGGCCATATTCCATGAAGCCCTCACCTCTTCCATTTCTGGTAAGTTTTCTTCTCTGATTAGTCACTCATTACCCATTCCTCTAGGCACTGCCCGGAGTCTCTCTCCTCTCACTCTGCCAATTGGTCTCTTCCTTCATTTCATACTTTGTTAATGCTGGTCTCTCCTGGATAATTTAGTCTTATTAGGTCAATAGATAATTTGTTGCTTTTTTTTCTCAAATTCTTTTAGGAAAGAAGCAGAGTATAACTAAATGAAAATGCATACTGTTTAATGCTCTTAAGTATTGTGTATAATATGTCATGAACTTGATCGGAAACCCTTTAGGGACATGGAGTCCCTAAGAAGCTGGAGCAGGTGCCTAGCAGTACAACTCCCTTTCTTCAGGGATGTTCTGTATGAGCTGACTCCTTTTGGTGAATAAATTTACTTACATTTGCAAATATGTAAACATGCTGAGATTCAATATATGACCTTGAAATAAGACCTGCAATCATATTTCCTGGGCATTTCTGCCAAAGCAAACATTTCTCTTTGGATCTTGATTCTCTGATTCTCCAATATTGCTTTCTTTGTGTTTTGCTTTGATCCTGTCTTTATTTCCACTTTTCTTCCTGAACATTTAAAAAGTGTGGCCTTCCCCTTATAAAACAGTGAAGAAATCCTAAGGGGTGCTTAAGGGTGGGGGCTGGCTTTGGGGATCAGAGAAGCATCACAAAGGACCAGTACAAGATGTTAGTACCCACCTGTGTGAGGAGGGACCAGGTTTTCAACTACCAAATGACATTTCTTTTAACTAGCATCTCTAGTCTTTACATAAATATGTGTTGTGTTAGTAGTTGCAATAGTAGCAATTCATAATAATAAACATTTGCATAGCATTTACTCTACACCAAATACCCTTTGAGCACTTCGCTGATAATAGGTAGTCCTCACAATAACTACATGACTTAGGTCCTATTATTAGCTAGTTTACCAACAAGATGAGAAACAGAGAGGTTAGTTCACCTAATGTCAAACAGCTAGTAGTGGCAGAGGCAAAGGCAGGACTTGAGCCTAGGTTGTCTGAATTCCGTATCCCCATTCATAATATCATTACTCTAAAATGCCTCACCATTATTATGATTTTCATTGTGTTGCCCCTAAGACACCCTAATGTCCTGAATTTTCTCCCAGTCAGATTTGAGTGAATTTGTGTAGATATACAAACCACACCACGTGACCAAAAAAGCCCTGATTTCATGAAACTATATTCTTCTCTCTACAACGATTTCACAAAAATCCAAAACTGAAAGTCTGACTTAATGGTTAAACCCTATAAGATTCTTATACAAATAAAATAAAGAATTAAATGGATTTCAGAAACTATTTCTTTTAACTTTGTATAATACAGTAAAAACTACAAGCTAAGCATTCCTGTACTCACATTTAACTTTTTATTTCAAAAGAATTTCAAACTTGCAGAAAAGTTGTAGGAACTGCTCAAAAAACTTCCATATTCTCTTCACCCAGAGATTCCGCAAGTGGAGCCAACCACGCAAATAATGTTCTTTCTAGCCAAAGCATCTGGTACAGAATCACGCTTTGTACTTAGTTGTCCACTCTCCTCAGTCTCATTGAATCTGGAGCGATACCCAGCCCTGCCTCGACCTTCACTGTGCTCACGTTACTGAAGGCTGCTGGCTAATTATTTTGCAGAATGGCCCCTGACACTGGTACTAGTCAGGTTTCCTCATGAGAAAAGTCAAGGATTACATTTTTGGGAAATGATGCTGTGTTCTTCTGATTACATCCCATCAAATGACACATGATATCAGTTTGTTGCATCATTGATGATGGTAATTTTGAGCACTTGACTAAGGTCGAACCTTCTGAGTTTCTCCAGTACAGGTAATATGTTGCCCTTGACAATAAGGATTTGTGGGTGACACTTCGCAGTTACACAAATACCCTGGTCCAGTTCAGCTCTCACTCACTAGTTTTAGCATCCATGGATGTTTCTTACCTGAATTGTTATAATGGTGTCAAATCATCATCTTTCTACTCTCAACAGTCTTTCTATTTATCACACAGCATCCTGCTTTAAGGAAAAACTTTCTCTTTGCCCCACTTATTCACGCAGGTATTCATATCAGCATGGCCCCAAGGACACCTGGTTTGGAGATACAACCTATAAAATCATTATTGTTTAGATGCTCAGACGCTTGCCTAGTGGGAACTCCTTCAAACTGGCTTCTGTCTTCTTCTGGCATCTACCCACCATTCTTTGAAAATATCTACATTTTTTTGCAGAACAAGATATTCAAAACTTATTTTGCACCTTCCCTCCCCCAGCCCTAGAAACAGACATTTTTCAAAGATCTGTGGTTCCTTTTAGCAAAGACTGGTATTTAGAGACTAAGATCCGGACGGACAATAAATGTGCTCATACTCACTGGGATGTCACTGCCTCCTGGCCCTCTCCTCGAGCAGAGTCAGGAAACAGCTATGCTTCATTTGTGCGTGTGTGTGTGTGTGTGTGTGCGCGCATGTTCACATACATGTACACACTGTAACATTTCTATACTGATATTTCTATTTATATAATCTTTACTTACAGAAATTCTTGAGTGTACACGAATACCTAAAATTCCAGCACACAGCACAGGGTTCACTCTAGCTTTCTCCTTTTTTATATTTGTAACTTTCTTTTCTGGCAGAATGAAGTCTGGCACCCATTACCTTCAATATATTTGCTCATGGGTCTCACTGGGCCTCCTTGCTCAAGCTTTTTGACTAAATTATTGAAAAAGGAAGGAAGGAATTAAGGAAGCAAACAAGAAAAGATAGCAGGCAATATCAAATTTTTGAGATTTGGTAATCTGATAAAAACATAACCTAAGACTAATTACAGCAACACAGCACCTTGGTTCCTAGCCATGGGGGAAATACAGTTTGCAGTTGTTTTCCAATCGCTTGTCATCTGTCTTTCAGTGTGTGTAAGATACAGAATTGTGCATATAGTTACAACAACAATTTCAAGAACAAGGTGTCACTAACTTTTTCAAAAGAGATAAAAAGAAATTTGAATATATTCTTACTGAACATTTCACCCCCTTCTGGTAAAGATGAGGAAAGAGGCCTGGAAAGGTCACGGGCCTCACTCAAAGACACAGAGATCATCAGTAGCAACACACAACGCCCCCCCCTTAGGTTCCTAACTTTACAGATCAGAATATCATGCTACCTTTGAAAATCTCTTGCAAATAAGTAATACCCATTTTAAGATATGTCCACTGAGAAACATGTGATACTGCAAGCCCTTGTGAGAAAAATGTATATCCGTGAATGTAGCAAGCCATTTTTAAGTAATTAGAAGAGAACAGTCTCTTCCATGAGAACATTAATAAAACACTCAAACGCTGAACTGAGAACAGAGTTTGCATAACTAGGAACTGTTCCTTTCCCTAATATTTGGAATTCTTCACTCCAAGTCATCATATGCAACATCAATCACCACAGCCCCATGCACATGAAGAAATGCAAAGTAAGGGTAGGACCATCTACCTCATCAGCATACTGAAAACATTGAGAGAGCTTATAAAAATATTATGTAAATGGGGCTGGACTCTACTGTTATAAGAGGCTCTTTTTCCCTTCATGTAAATAGTTTCTGTCCATAAGCTGATTAAACCAACTTTGTGCAACAAGGTATCAGCTCCAGCACCAAGCTTACCCGAAGCACAATACTAAGCAGGTCATTCCAACTTTTGGTGTCCTCGTTTCCTGCTCCTGCTCTGTAAAATGGAGATGACAGCGCTGAGTTCTCAAAGCTGGTATGCAAATCGAGTAAGAAAAAAGTGTGTAAAATGCTGAACAGGAAGCCTGGCACCAGGCTCAGTTAATAAACGACAGCTCCTCTATTGTCACCACCCTTGTCACAGCATTGCCATCACGGTCTCCATTATCAGAGCCATCGTCATTCCTTTCAGACTTTTCAGACTCCAACGTTGCTCACAATGCACACCACCGGTGGGAAATGAAAGCTGTTTGAAATTTGCCATGGTCATAAATAAAACAGAGCTCATTTCACATTTGCAAAAGGACATTTAGACAACTCCTAAATCACTTCATTGCTTTTCTGGACTTGGCTTCACACAATCCTTAAAGATTGATCCCAGTTTCTAGTTTTCCTCCTCCCCCCACCAGGCCATTGGATACAGTCAGTTTGCCCAAATATCTTGGGTCTGAAGACGTCATTTATCTTAGGTGATGTGATATGCTGACACTTCACCACAAAAGGCTAATGAAGAATGAAATTTCAGACTAGGATTAAAAAAATTAAAGAAATGAGATGATTTTATGGAAAGGTGGTAAAACAGTAAAACCCTTAAAAGACTGAAAGTGGATTAGAGACAAAAAGTCTTCAGGCAGGCCAGAAGCGGTGGCTCTCTTTCCTCAGTACGTGACTCCTGGAGAACAGAGCTGTTTTATTACTTAACGCTTAGCTTTCTTTTACTGTTTTTTTTTCTTCTCTAGGAAAAAATGTGTGTGTGTGTGTGTGTGTGTGTGTGTGTGTGTGTGTTCAATGAAATACCAGATGCACTGCAGCTTTCACTCTTGTTTAAAAGAAAAAAGAAAAGAAAACACACACACACACACACACACACCTATTGTCGCTCACAGGCTTCAGCCTAGCCTGTCAAGCAGGAATTAAAATCTCTTTAAAAAGAAGCTTTGCATGGTTCATGTGTCAGGCCGACATGAGCTGGATCAGCTTACAGAAGGGGCCTGAGATAAGGCAACCAAAAAAAAAAAAAAACGTTAGAAGGAAGAGGCCCCCCAGAAAAATGTACGATTTCTTTACTCATCCCCCCCACCCTCATTCCCTCCCACTCTGTCTTTGTAAGAACTGCTGCAATGTGCAACACACATGAAAGAGTAATTTCTTTCCCTTTATTAATGCCAGCACTGGATTCTGAAATTAGCCTGTCAGGAACAAATGTCTAACTCTCATTTCTAAAGATCTATCTTTCTTTAAAAATCATGAAACAAAAAATATCAGTGTCAGGCCCACAATCAGGCCTATCATTTTATTAGGTACAAAGGTACAAAGCCTGAAGAGGGAGGAAGTTGCGTTTATTTTAAAAGAATGCATCAAATATTAGCTGAAAATTGGTTGTAAATGGGGCCACTTAAGCCTCCATGGAAAGGAATTGCAGAGGGTTGGGATTAAAATTGCAGGAAGCCAAAAAGAAAATTGAGGACGAGGAAATGATGACTGATGGGCTTGGCGCTATTATCTCCGAGAAGACTAAGGACACTGAAGCTTGGAAAAAAATTACATAGGTGACCTTGAGAACGGGTCCAGACTGAGAAAGCAGCTGGGTGTAGCTTCCTGCGGGGATGGAAGTAGAGCAGGCAGAATTCCTCATTTCTAAATGGATGATGAAGATGTTTCAGATAAGCAGTTTTGATTTCCTTTAAGCATGCAGAGCTGCAAGCTGCATCTCCAAGAATAAATGTCATGCCGGCCTTGTAAAAGGCTCCATCTTCAGTACCTGTAGTTTGAAATTCTTAAATGGCCCTAGAGGATTTCATGACTTTGGCACACAGGAGACTGGAGATTAAAAATGGACTCTATTGACTAAATTACTGTACCAGCTTTTTGTCTTCCTGCTCTGTCACTACACACAGAACGGGAAGCCCTGAGCCATTACAGAGACTCAAACTAAACTTCCCGAACAGCATCAAAACGAGAACTTGGGGCAGACTCTGGACCCCAGGCAATGGAAACGCTGCAGACTCTCACTTCCACACTTACCTTTCTGAAGGTACATTTCCTAACACATTGCTCTCTATCAGGAGTTCTCAAATTGGTTAACATCAAGATCTCCTAATGAATCTTAACAATTACTGTGGACTCCAAAGAACTTTTTCTTCTTCTTAGATGTAGATAACATCTATCAATATTTACTGTTACAACTTAAAGCTAATAATTATTTAATATTTATTAATTCATTAAAACATACTCTAAACACCATTAGGATTAACATAAGTGATAAATTTTTATAAACAATGCTTAGATTTTCCCAAACATGTAGTGAGAATAGTGGCATTGTCTTACATTGTTGCAAATTTATTCATGCCTGGCTTAATGGAAGACAGCTGCAGTATCCTAACTGCTGCAATTCAATCTGTTGTGATATTTTGTTTAAAGTACAAAAAGAACACCCATTCTTATACAGGTATTTAGTTGGAGAAGAGAGGAATAATATCATAGCCTTTTCAGATAATTTTGGATATTTTTCCTTGATACTATACCAAAATTTGACAACCGTAGTTTTTATTAAGGAACTCTAAACCCACATCGGTGAACTTTTCACACTCTGATATATTAAAACCCATTGACCTATTCAGCACTTGATCTTCACCCATGTGGAGTTTTGGTCATTTAGAAAATACTGATTCACTGAGTTATGCAGACATTCCAAATGTACAATGGAAAACTTCATGGTACACTTGTGAGAGAAATAACATCTTAGTATTATTATAAAAATAGCTCTGACCTTGTAGATCCACTGAAAAGGTCACAGGGATCTCAGGGGCCTGCAAACCAAACTTTGAGAACCACTGCTTTGGGCTGTCATGGCATCTGACAACCAACAGTGACGTGAGCTGAGAACTGGGAGCAGTTTGCCAGGGCATTGAAGGATCCTTTTAGGGGCAAGTTAACATGGGGAAAAATATATATTTCTCCCCAAGCTGGCTTTCCACTGGGAATTGACTTAAAAAATCTAAATATGAGACTTCTATATGGTTTCTAAGCTGCCCGGTAGAAACTGGAAAGACGCAACCCAGTGGCTCTGACAGTGCACTCCACTCCTCCCCTCTGCAAAAGTATGTGAGTTTAAGTAATAACTGTATTTCTAGTTGAAACCCAAATATGAAAAAGATATTTTATGACTATTGATTTTTTTCCCTCTTGGTGAAACTCTGAGATTTAGCAATTCCTTCAAAATCAGTATTTGTTGGTAGCCCGACTGCTACTAAGAAAATTTTAGACTTGAGGTCATTAGAACCTACATCAGGGGTGTCCAACCCGCGGCCTGAGGGCCACCTGAGGCCCAGGATGGCCGTGAATGTGGCCCAACACAAAACCGTGAATTTACTTTAAAACTTTTCTCCTCATCAGTTTCATTAGTGCTTGTGTATTTAATGTGTGGCCCAAGACAGCTCTCCTTCTTCCAGTGCAGCCCAGAGAAGCCAAAAGGTTGAACACCCTGGCACATTCTCAACTGTCACCTCCCAACTGTCCCATTCAATACTGGATACAGTCCCAGCACCTAAAACCGGTGCCTGTCACCCATTCAAACTCAATATTTGTGAGATAAATGAATGACTTCATTTGGGTACTATTCAATATTTTAATGGTCAATATGACACTGTGTATACTGCATTGAAGAAATGAGTTAAGAAACACAGCATCACTAATTCTACAGTATAATGGCATTTTCATGGGTGAAAAATAGATGAACATTTTATCTGTAAGTCAGTTTTAATGAAAACTTTATTTCACAAGCATATTTTTTAGTGAAATTCAGATTTCACTAAAAATTCAGATTTCAAATTCAAACTCTAACAATTCTTAATTCAATGAAATGCAGAAAGTAGCTGAAGAAAAATTAATTCCTGCTGTAGACAGGCTGTTGTTTCAATGCAGTCTGATACTTCTTCTAAGGAGAAAAATTAATTTTCTTCTAATGCTTTGAAGACCAAAATTCTGGGCAAAATCTGGCACAAAATAATGCCTTGACTAAAATATTCAAGTGTGAGTATCTGCATGTATACAGATAAACAGGTCATCAAAGCTCTCGTTGACCTGTATAATAGCTGCATGAATGGCTCCGCTGGTCTTTAACTTGTAATGGAAGACAGGGGTGAAGTGTAGAGAGGAGATGCAGATGGCCAGTGTTACAGGGGACAACATTTCAGAAGTTTTGATCATTTGGATTATGTAGGGGGTTTTTTTTGTTTTTTTTTTTTTTACAGTCCTGCTTGGGGAGAGAAAGTGGGCCTCCTTGGTAAACAGAAGTGACTGTTTGTGCAATAGAATTGATTATCTGTTCAAGATGGCTTATGTTGCAGGACTATAAAAAATTGCAGGTAGCTTTGGTTGCAAGAGAAGCGATCAGTCATCCTGAACTATTGACACATTTTTATGTACTGTAGTCTCAAATCACTCGCTAAGGTTACCTATTCATCCATGAAATCTAAAATATGGAGTCCTACGTGAGGGAAAAAGAGAGATTTAAACTAAAAAGTCTACTCTCCCTAGTCTTATAGCAACATCATGTTTTAAAGCCAGATGGGAGGGCAAGGCTAAGTTTCCTCAAGTTCATCACCCCAGGGCTGCATTGGGGTCCAGCTACCACCTTCGGTCAAATGGTAAGAGAAAGCCATGAGTCCCAGGGATTGGGAAGAGCCACTTAAACACTTTCCACGGCTTTGATTTATGATTGGTCATGAATTAATAAAAATTATAGTCAATATTTATTTTTCTTCAACAGTGTGCTTACTGCTGGACAAATCACAGATAAAATCAATTCCAGCCTAGTCTCAGGAGCTTAAAAATTATTAAGTACATGCTAACTTCCTGCAGTATTAGAGATAGTCAAATAACTAAACACAGAGCCGAGAGAGATTCTCCTTCAAAGTATGGATAAAAAAATGCTGCAGTTATGGCTGGGTAAGTTCCCTACCACAAGACGAACCTGCTAGGAAGCTTTGACTGCCGGCTAAGGGCCATAATTTTTAAACACGTAATGCTGGATTTGAGATAAGGCGGCAAGTTGTTTTTATTGGCATTTCCTTCCTAATATAAAAATTCTCAACCTAGGTGTAAATTAATGAATTTTGCTGCACCCTCATTCCATAGCTCCGCTCTTAAATCCCAAGCTCTGTGCAACCCCATTTTTGTCTTCTTCCCAAAACTGGAGGTCCCTTCCTGGGACTCGACATATTCAACTCCATGGAGCAAAGCAGTTATTCTGTAAAGTATTTCCTCTCTCGCCTTTCTACTGTCCAACATTTGGGCATTTTATAGTTCACCAGAACCTTTACCAAGCAGAACCTTATCAAGCAAATATTTGGACAAAAAGTGGTCAAAGGAAATTGTCTAAGGAAATGGAAGTTAACAGAGAATAAGGACCCATAGATAACAGTATGATACAGCATGTTTTGTTGGTTTTCTCTTTCTTGATTGTTGTCTCAAAATAGACAGTTCATGAAGCTGACTATTATCCAATGGAGTAGTGACAGGTGAAATATTCTAAAATTCATGTAGGCTTTGGTTTTTGTTTTTGTTTTGGGGGGTTTTTTTTTTGTAAAAATACAAAAAAGGAAGATCACCACTTGACAATCCAATCAATTACAGTTGATTTCCATTCTACGTTGGTGTGAACTTTGTTCATTTATACTTATTTCTGCACTAGCATCATGATTTCCCATTTGTTTATTCACTTATTCAATATGTGATATGTATCATACAGAGCATTAGATAATAGCAATGAAATCTTAAAGAAATAAACACCCTTGTGCTCAAAAAAGCTCAACATAGTACTCTGTAAATACACAGGGAGGTAAAAGTAGGTTTACAGTTGAGAGTACGTGAAACACAGAGTTTATTCTTCTATCATTATTTACTAATTACTATATTATTTATTATTATTAACCTACTTTTGCCCACCACAACTTACTCAAAAATGAACTTGGTTGAGTTTCTTTTTTTGGAGGGCGGGGGGCGCCGGTTGTTTTACAAAACAAAGAAGAAAGGAAAGAAGGGAGGGAACAAAAAGAGAATCACACGACTATCCTAGAAGCCAAGAGTTCATGGAACGCTGCAACAAGAGGGAAGAGCTACATCCTAGGGCAGCTGGAAGAGAGGTGAGGGGTGGCAGGAGAGGCTTGGCTGAGCACAGGCATTTGAATGGAGTCTTAAAGGACAGGATGTCACCAGATAAGTTAGGAGTGTAAGAATTCCCAAAGGACAGAGTTAGGAAAGAGGGAACTTCTGTCACCAGGCTTGAAACCTTTACATTCCTCTCCTTTGCCTTTCACATTCCTCTTCACGGTCACCAAGTCCTGACCCTTCCAGCCTGAAATCTCACACCAGCCCCTGCTGGTTCCACTCTAGGAGAGGACTTGATTGTGCAACATGCCTGCTGAAGTAGCCCCAACTCTTCTTCCCCGTGCTCTGCTCTCTCCACCTCCCAGCCAGCCTCTCATCCATCTTTTACTGCCTACACAAGCTTTAAAAACAAACATACGCACACACATACACACACACTCAGCTTGGCCAATTGTGTTCAGGTTGAAACAATAAAGCACTCACTCAGGTTCAGTTCTAGGCAACAATGTCATGATCAACTTCATGCTCCACCCTTTGACTTCATTTGAGGCAGTGGCTTCATCATAGCCTGACATATGGACAAGGCTCTAAAATGAGACCACAATGTAACTATCTTATTATAGGGTTAAAGATTAAATTAGAATATATATGCAAGCAAAGCACAGTGCCAGGCACTTTGTAAGCCCTCAATAAACAGGAGGAGTTGGGGGATAGGGTTGGGAAGAGGAAAGAAAGCTGCTTCTACTATGGGCTCTCCCCCAACGCTGCCCTACCTCCTTTTCTTCCCCTCTCCTCATCCTTAACATGCCTGATAACAGTTTTGCTCTGACACAGTAACTTCCCCCTGCTGGGAGCACAATTCAGTGCTAATTTTCTTTATTCACTATTGGCCCTACCAAACCTTAATTCTCCTCCTAATATAGTCCCTTTCTTTAAGGCAGAACCATCTTATTCTCTGTTTATCCAGGAAAAGTGATCACTAACTTCTCATTCCACAGCCAGCAGGTCACCAAGCCCTGTGACCAGGAATCTTCTGACTTCTTCTCAAATACTCCCTTCTCTCCACCCCCATTTTCCAGAATATTTATTCCACTATCAGAGGTTAATTAATATAAACCCAATTTATTCACTAATTACAACTATAAGTAAGTCTCCATAGAGAACTTAATTATAATATTTGATGCCATGTGGCTGTTGTGAAGATTAAATGAGACAATACAAGTAAAATTTATAAACTCCACCTTCAAATGTGAACATATGACACTGTGATGTTTTTATTATGGCCACAGAGAAAATTTCCAATAACTTGATCAAAAACTTCTAGTAGACAAGGGGGGCCACCAGATTAATGGCAAGTCAGCATCTGAAATTATTGGAACATGGTATCAAAATGTCAAAACACCTAGGACTAGACCACCTTAAAGAAGTACTTCAATGTCTACTTCACTAGAATGGATTAGGTTATATCAGACCAACCTTCCCAAGACAGAACTAAATAACCAGAGAAAACACTATTAACATTGCCTCTGTTTGAAGGCAATAGAGAACTATGAAGGCACGGCGATTTGAAGGGCCGCTATGGAGAGAAGGGAGCCTGACATTGGCCTCCTCTCTAACACATCTGTGGATGCTATTGCACAGTCAAAAGACTACGAAGTTGCAGTCTCACAGAGTTGGGCAGGCAAAAATTGAAAGTCATGGCCTGCTAAGGGAAAGGGCTACTGGTAACAACTCAGACGTCCTATTGAGATTCCAAAGGGCTGAACCAAGGGAATAAGCATAATAAACCAGACATTGAGCATCCTCATGAAGACCAAAGGCCACCTTTGGAATAGTTGAATCCCTGCCTGTATTAGGGATGCTGCATCAAAGATCACTCAGTAAATGCTACATCAGGAGGACATATGTAGATTAAACCACAGACAGAAAAAAAAAAAGCAACACACGAAACCCAGGTTAATAAATATGAAATTAGAATCCCAGAAGAAGAGAGGAGAGGATAGGGTATAAGCAATATCAGAAGAGATAATGGCTGAGAACTTTTCAAAATTCATCAAAGAAATCAAGTCACAGATTCAAGATGTCCTATGAGTCTTGAGTTAAGGTAAATCACAGGAAATTCACACCTAGATCATTAGAGTAAAACTGCTAAAAAGCAAAGACAAAAGTAAAACCTTGAAGCTGCTGGAATACAAAGTGTGTATTATTAAAGCTGTGGGGGGAGTGAGTTTAATGGGGTGCAGGGAGGGGGTATTTTCAAATGACAAAAATAAGACTGACCGACTCCCAACACGATCACAGTAAATCAGAAGACATGGTGTCAAAAATGATATCTTTAGTGCACTGAAAGAAAATAACTTCCAAGGATTCTGAAACCAATGAAAATATCCTTCAAAAATACAGTCTTATAAAGAAAATCTGAGGGATCTTATCACCAAAACACCTGAACTAATGAAATTCTAAAGGGAGCTCTTAGGCAGAAAGAAAATAATCCCAGATGAAAGCCTGGGGTACAGTTCTTCCCAATGACTATTTAAGTAGATCTGAAAATATCAGATTAAAGATCTGAAGACTGAAGAGTATCTTTAGTCTCTGCTTAGATTGTCCTGTTCAATAATTATTTCCACAACTTGAAAGGCATTAAAAGTAAATAAACACAGAATATAAAACATCAAATATTATTTTAAATTCAAAAGCATGCCCCCATACACCACAAAGACTAACCAATTCACTGTCACTGAAAGGTTCTATGATTGGGAGCTCTACATTTACCCGTATTGCCCCAGGAATATCTTGCATTCCCATCCCGTCGTTTCCAAACCAATGAAGTCTTTGTCCTTCCCTCAAGACCTATTTTAAGTTCCTCTAACAAACCTGGTCACCTGTTATGTGTCTATTTTTGTCCATTTTGTATGACACTGTGTTAGTTTCTAGGGCAGAGTGTACCCCTTGTCTTCCAGTGCAGAGATTGTCTGGTACTGTTCCTGATCGCACACAACTGAACACATTCCAGCCTTCTTCCAACCGGGAAAAGGCCAAGATCACCCATGATGGCTGTTGGGTTTTTCTTGGTGCTGTTTTTTTTTTTTTTTTTTAAATTTATCACTACACCACAGTCTCCTCAGACTCCTGCACCAGCGATCTCTCTACACTGTTTAGCACAGTATTCTGCACACCAGAGCTTTTTACATAAATATCTAAAAGATACTTAGGACACCGGAGCCTTTACATAAATATCCAAGAGATATTTACGGCAAGAGGGCAATGGGCCCTAACTTACATAATGGAGTTTAGTAAAACAAAAAGAAAATCCTTCATTTAAGATTTTATTTTTGTTGTTTTTTTGAATTTTGTTTCTTATTGATTTTGGGGAGAGAAAGGAAGGGAAGTGGGGAGAGAGAGAGAGGGTGAGACATCGATTTGTTGTTCCACTTATTCATACATTTTTTGCTTGCTTGGTGTATGTGCCCTGACTGAGGAATCAAACTTTCAAGCCTGATGTATAAGGTTGAAGCTTTAACCAACTGAGCTAGGGCCCAGCCAGGGCCTTCATTTAAGATTTTAAAAATAAATTGCATCAGCATTGGGTGGGGAAGCCCTGACTTGAGATATGAATAAAATACCTCAGTATTCCCGCTAATGAAAAGCTTTTAATATATTTCAAATGTCTTGTTTAGGTTGAAACTTAATCTTAAAGGCTAGGGCAGACTTTGCATATATGAAGCCATCTTCCCATCCAAACACCCACAGAAACTAACTTTTCAAACTCATCCTGCACATGGTCTTAAAAGACTTCAGGACAAAACATTACAAGGAACAGCTATACACAGTGAGAACTGGCATTCGACCAAAAATCTCTTAGCCATTCTGCATCTGAGGTATAGCTGAAACTGTATGCTTTTGTTCCATGTTCTGAGGTTTGAAATAATGTTACTTTTCCCCAGGTTTCTGCCACCCAAAAGAATTTCGTATTTTCTTTATTTGTTAAATTAAACTTTGCACCCTAGATTCTTCAGTTATTTACTTAATATTCTAGGGATAATACTATGGAAAGACAAGTCTAGATTTTACCACATGCTGTTCTAGCAAAAAAGAGATTCATTGCAAAGGTCTGGACATATTAAGTCTCACCTCCCTCGTGTCATTTTACTATGTTAATTTTGTAACTCAAGCTTTAAAAAACATCACACAAAAACTCCTCCATCTGACCTGGAGCTCTTTGGTATATGACCACAGTATTATCACTTTTTTCTCTTGCTTTTTTATCCTTCTCCAAATGCTGTGTTCAGTGCTTCTATCTGTACACTTTACTTGCAGTAGTAAACTCACAATATAATACACAGGTGGTGTATTATAAAATTTCATACCTAAAACCTAGATAATTTTACTCACTAATGTCACCAAAATAAATGAAAAAAGGTTACTTCTGACAGCCAGGGTCCTGGGGTGGGACGTACGAAAATGTGGAAGGAGCCTTTTGGGTGTGCTCAAAGGACAGCAGCGTAAGCAAAAAATAAGCCTTGTATTCATCTCAAAAAAAAAAAAAAAAGGTTGTTTTTAAGTACAGGTGAATATCTATTGCCTTAATAAATAAAAGAGAAGTGATACAGTAGAATAGAAGGACTCTTGGGTTGAAATTTGGCTTGAGGTCTAATCCCCAGTAGGCATTTAACATGTTGCCAAGGTAGTTAACGTTCTCAGCCTCAGTTTCCTTATCTGTGACATACAAAATGGGGTTAACGATGTTGAGTGCTCAGGACTGTTTTCAGAATAGAACTAAATATAAGTGGAAATCTCTGAGCACAGCACCCGATGCAGTAGAAAGATATATCTGTTCATACATACACACGTGTGTGTTCTTCCTTTCTAACTCCTGTCTTTCCATTACTGTACCCAAAAACAAGTACCTCTCTACTTCAGTGCTATCTAGAAAATTGAGTTTACCTCTGTAGGTCAATTTCAAATTCTCTTACTCTCTAAGCCATACCCTGCATTCATTTTAGAAACCCGAGTCATGAATGTTCATCTCCTTTCCCTGATAATTCTCTTAGGAATTGACGTTGTTCTTCTTAGATCATTCTTACTACCTTCCCCACTCTTACCGTATCCTCATGGCACCCCCCCTCCCCAACTACCAACACAAATGTTAACTTACAACTTTGAAGATCAAATTTATATTCCCATTCAACGTCCATTCTTCCTGCTTCATTCTGAGATGCATTCTACCCATGTCCAGGATGCCACCATTTTTATATACAAAGTGCTGCTCTAGAAACCCTGTCCTGTTTTTAGTATCATTTACAAAGGCAGTTCTTCTGTACATCCCTTTTCCTCTACCAAAGTTATGCTATTGTGCCTCCTTTGATCTTATCTCTCAAAAGTCCTCCGATTACTTTGGTAGCCCATTATGGATGCCTACATCACTATAAGACAAAAACAAGGTCTTTTTAACTAAAGAGCCTTTCTCTTTATTGAGTGATTACTATACACTAGGTTGTGATATAAGCACTTTACATATATGAATGTATCAGTCTCACAATAAGGCAAACTGCATTATTATCCCCATATAATAAATAAGAAAAGTGAAACACAAAAATTAACTAAAAATGACTAGAGAACACCCAGCTGCTAGATGACAGACCCAGTATTCAGACCCTGGTATTCCAGCACTACCCGTCACAGGTGACAAAGTGTGCTGGAAGCTCACAAGTCAACGATGCTTCCTGCAGCATGCTGTGGTAACAAGATTTAAACCCAACCCCTAGGCTCCACACCAAAGAAAGTGCTTAGAAAACAGTGCTCCTGGTGAGGAGACAGACAGAATTCAATGACTCTAGGGGGAAAAAACCCTTCTTGCCTCTCTTCATCTCAGCTCACCCTTGGCCCAGCACTCCACTCACTAGCCCTGTTTGGGGTGCATGAAGAGATGGTGGGGTTTGCATTACTCTTCACATCACTTTCACAAGTTCACAAGTGAGCGAGCCTGGAAGCATTATGAGACTCCCTCTCCTCTCTTCTCCAGAAAGCTTGCACTTTAGAGTCTGGCAGAGAATCAATCCTCTATCTCACCCTTCCACTTCCAACTCAGTACACATACTGGTTTTTACAATTCAGGCTCCAAGAAGTCCACCTACTACTTCCTGATTTCTGTGGGAATTACACGTATGTTCACCTTGTCATAATTTATCCAGCTGTGTGATTACATATTGTACATTTTTCTGTATGTAAGTCACACCTTAATCACAATTTTTAAACAGCCCATTTGAGCCCGCAAATCACATGCAAAAAAATCTATTTTTATATTTTTAACACTTTGTCTTTCAACTTAACACATCTGATACTTATAATAATTAAGAAACAGATCTTTAAAATTTCTTTTTATACTGAAAACTATTAAATGAGCTAGCAAACAGGTTAGGTCAAGGTTCCTTAAATGGCTAATCTTCTGCCTCCCATAACTCACATACCCCAAGATCCAGCATTCCTAGCTCTTGCTGCTATCTGAACGCACATGTTTTTTCACACCTGGAATGCATTTTCATCTAATTCATTCAGCAAGTATGTCTTTAGTCAAGGAAAAAAATTCAACAAAAAGACACAGTCTCTGCCTAGTGGGGAAAAAAAAAGATATTCACATAACCATGCAAATAATGTAGAAATGCAGCTGTGATAGGTGCTTGGAAGGAGAGGTGCTTGATGCGTGAGCATTTATAATAGTGAAGATTGGACTTGGAGAAGTCAGGCTTGCCAAGGAAGTAACATGGGATTTGGGATCCAAAGTCCTGGACCAAAGAAGGAAGTGAGATGGGAGAAGCTTTCCAAACAAAGGGAAGTGAATGTGCAAAGGCCCTGGGGTAAAAGGAGGCTGGTGAAAAAGAGGGGCTGAAAGAAGGCCACATCCTTATCTGCTTTCAAAACCCCCCTTTCCCATCACATACTGCTCAAATGTCACTTCCTCTGTGAGGTCGTTCCCTCCTTTCCATTTGCACTGTAAATGGATATATCCCTCACACCATTATAGCATTCCTTTTATCCTTCCGTTAGCACTTAGTTCACTGTATTGCAATTATCTGTTTATACATCTGTCTCCCTCACTAGGCTGAGAATTCACGGAGGGCAGGAGCAGTAAAGTACTGTGTCTCTCTCTCTCTCTCCACGTACGTGTACATAAGCATATTTTAAATGCTCACTAAGTGTTTTACAAGTGAAATAGGACAACTTAACCATGCCATGCACACCCAGACGTAAACATTTTAACTTGAAACTGTATGACCAACTTTGTGAGTTGTCTGAATTTTTTGCAAAGACTCAGCTGGAAAGTAGCAACTTTTTCAAAAGCCTCTTTGCCCCCAAACTTAATGAATCATAAGGTGTTATTTACTTCAGCATCAGAAACAGCTGTCCTGACTTTGTTAACACAACGTAATTCATTTTATAAATATCACACAATTATCTAATTTCTTAGTCTCTGCATGCTTTGAAAGGTGTTATTTTGGAAACAAGTCCTGGCCCATCCTAGGGAAATTCCCCAACCAGCATTGTCATGGCTAAGTATATCTCCAGAAGCAATGAAAGACCAGGGAGGAAGCATAAATCCCCTGCTGTGGACATTCAGAGTGCTGACAGCCTGGCAGGGAAGGGGTCTCCACACCCCTCCCTCAGTCACGGCAGCAGTCACCTGGCCTGCTTTGCACTCACAGGTAATAATTTCAGAGCACAGCCAAACCCACACTCAGCTTCCCTGCCCCAGAGCCACACAGCCCCTCCACGTAGCTGCCTGCCTGCTTTTGTATGATTCGCCAGCAGAAGCGGGAAGGATTAGAAAACAGAGGCAGGCTTGTTTGCTGGCCTTTTTGCTGAGCCCTCCATATGGGAATAGCAGCCTTGGAGGTTTTCCTTACATGGTGTCAGCAACTCCACTGCAGATTCTCCAGCCACCTCCAAATCCAATCCCACCCTTTTAGGGAGAGGAAAAACAATGAAATCAAGATCAGGGTACTCCTGTTGCAACTCAATCCCCCAGCTCTGTGGCTATTCGATAGGGGGCTGTCAGAAAGGGCTCTCCCCACCCCTGCCCCCCACCCAAGCTCTATCAGGACCTGACATCTTTACAGGATTAAGGGGGAGGTTAGCAGTGGTGGGAGTGGTAATTTAAAACTGCGCCTCCTGGAACCGTGTTTATGAATACAAGCAGATGTGTGCTCACCATTCCCACACTCACAGGCACACTCCTGGAGGCCTGGAAGGGAGGCACATCCCTGAGAACTGCCCTCGCCCAGGCGCTGCGCACTGCACACCACTTCCTCGTCTGCCCTCAGAAGGGCAGGATGTGGACCTCCTGGGAAAGGAGCCCTGCACCAACCCAGTCACGCGGCTGCCCTTTGATCTCTTCCCACCAGGCTGTGTTTGTGGGCTGGAGTTTTCGCAGGCATTTTTTTTTAATCTGGCATACATGGAAGTTAGTACTTATTACAGATTTCCTGCCTTTATCTCATTTAATTATAAAAATCTCCTGGGAAGAAGGAAAAGAGTCTATGAAATGCCAGCAAAAGCAGCAGAAGCTATCACGAAAGGCCAGGTTGGGGGTTGCGGGGCACCTTGACGACTGGGGGTCTGCCTGGTACACTGCTGGTGCTGCTGCATCTGGGCCTGTCCCACCGTACAGTTGTGCAGCTTCCCCTGCTTCACTCTTACTGTCGGCCTTACACAGCCGGGCCCTTGCATGTCTCTTTCTCTCAGAAAAGATCTGGCCGGGGGCACAATGTGAAACTGGACTGTGGTGGGTGGGGGATGCCCCAGGCCTGTCCTTAGGAGCCTGTATACATGCTTTACACAGGAACTAGTCCCCCTTATCTGCAGGAGACATGTTTCCAGATGCCCAGCGAATGCCTGAATCCAAGGAGAATACAGGACTCTATATGTGCTATGCTTTTTTCTATACATACAAACCTATGATAAGCTTAATTTATAAATTAGGCACAGTAAGATATTAATAAGTAATAAAATGGAATAACTATAACTGTAATAAATATACTATAATAAAAGTTGTATGAATATGGTCTCTCAAAATATTATATCAAACTGTGCTCACCTTTTCACTAAAAGGAGGGGCTTCAAGGCTTCTCCGTGCCATATGCAAACTGCCGGCATCACCACTCGTACACTCTGGGGCATCACTAAGTGAAATAAGGGTCACTGGCACACAAGTGCTGTGACACAGAGACAACCGATCTGATAACCGAGACAGCTCCTAACCAATAGGCGGGGCCTGTATACAGTGTGAAGACGTTGGACAAAAGGACGATGCATGTCTCAGGCAGGATGGAGCAGGATGGCGGGAAATTCAACCCCACTACTCAGAGCAGTGTGCAATTTAAAACTCATGTGTTGATTATTTCTGGAATTTTCCATTTAATATTTTCAGATCACCACTGACCACAGGAAACTGAAAGCAGGGAAAGCAGAACCGTGGATAACGGGAGACCACTGTACTCCCCTTCCAAAGGGAAGAATATCCCTACGGATGGGTCATTCTCTTCCTATGGGAACTGTCTCAGAATGGCCCTGACCCCGTTCCACTCTTCACCATGTTCTTGTGGTCCCTATGCATGCCTTATTGGGCATTTGTTACATTTTCAGAAGAGTATTTAACCCATCAGTCACTGGAAGTAGAATGTAAGCCCACAGCGGTCAGGAAATGTTCAGTATATAATAAGGCACTCATTAAATGTAGATCAAGTAAACTAAGAATATTCAGTAATATGGCTGTAAACATGAAGCCTCCAGTCAAACAAATTTTTCATTGGTTCACTTCAAATACCAAAGAGCCTGCATTTGAAATAAACCAATATTTATTCAGAAATTATGTGTGAATACTACTCATAGAAGGCAAATTTGAACCCATAAAGGCAGTGCTGCCGGATCCTAAAACTTCTTTATTTTCCCCATAATATGATATATTCTGTTGTTGCAAACATTTCAACCCTTTTAAAATGAAATTGGCATGTCTACACAAACCCATTCTGAGGCCCTGAGAAATGATGGAGAGAAAACTCTAGTGTTTCCTCCTCACCTTCCACCTGCCACTCTGACACAGTACTTGGCATTCCAGGTTTTACACCATTGTAGGTAAGCCCACTACCTTGGGCCTGGCTTTCAGAACAAATGGCCTGAATTTAGACCAATGCCAGCTTTCTCCAATTTTGAATTCAGCACTCATGCAGGCCAGACTCGTCAGCCCTGAAGCCCCGCACACCACACAGGAAAACTGTAGGAAAGGTCATAGCTGTGTCTCCAGGGGCTCGTGCACCTCTGAGGTTTTGTCTACCCCTGGAGTAGACAAAACCATGCAGCTGGAGTGTGAAGACAGCTAGGGTCTCAGGCTCCACAGGGCCGATTATTTAACAGAATAAAAATCTAGGGTTCCCAGATTTTAAAGCAGACAAGGCCACTACAGATCCAACTCATGGAAACTAAAAATCTCCCAAAAAAGTAAAAATTATGGGGTTTATGGTTACCAATTCTGCTATCTCAAAAAAGTTACAAATTAACAAGGCTTATTTCTCATAGGCATATTACCCCCCACCCCCAAAAAAGGCATATAAACTACGTTTCCTAAAGAAAAAAAAAAGTACATTACGGTCCCACACAACCTCAGAATCTAGAGCTTGACACTTTAAAGCATATCCTATAATCCTGGCATCAGCAAACTTTCTGTGGAAAATACTAAACATTTTTGGTTTTATGAGCCACATACATTTTGTCCCATTTACATAATTGTGCCTTTACAGCCCAAAGCAGCCATAGATAAAGGAATATCCCAACAAAACTTTATTTACAAAAGCAGATGATATGATCAGTGGTTGAGTTCATCCACATTACCAACAATATTAAATGTGGAAGACCCAGCCTTCAGTAACCCCACCCCCAGCACAGTTCTGCTGGCTAGCACTGACTTGGAGCTAAACACAACTCAGCCGCCCTGGGCTAATGTCTCGGCAGAGTATTAATATGACAATGATCCTTTGTGTTTGAAGACTGCACTTCAGAGCTGTGGAAATATTTCCAGCATCAATGGATATCTATGCTTTCTTTTTTAAATAATGGTGAGTTTTAAGAGACTGCATGCATATGTGAGCCAGACAGACAGCTGGCACCTAGAACAGTGGTATAAACTCAGAAGATAAGTGCATGTGGAACTCCAGTCAAGGATCTGATCTGAATATAACCATCTATACCCACCCACTCAGCACCACCATATCAGTCATTTGCTAGAGCACCAAGCTATGTCATGGGGATAAAAATATTTAACAACAAAAGTACATATCCAGAAAATGTTAACACTTAACAGGATCTTATGGGTCATCTGGGGGGAAAAACATTTAATTTATACAAAGAAACTGAGGCAGAAAGAAATTGTCACTTGCTCAAGATCACAAAGCTAGATTACAGAGGATGCAGGACCATGCAATGGTCAGCCATGTGTTCTAAGAAGAGACAATGGCAGCCATGGTTCCACAGTGTACTCCCAGCCTCGACAACAGATCCAGGCATACAGAAGGCGATTAAGAAATATTGCTGAATAAACAACTAAGGAATTAATGAATAAACATCAAATGAGCCAAACCAATATATTTTTCCATCAAAAGTTGTATGAACTTATAAAAACCTTATTCGAAGAGAATGTTCTATGTGTAACTTTCTTCACAAGGTTGAACTATGCATTTAGTCCTTCAGACACCACCGTAAACTGCTGAACTAATGTGAGCAGCCTAAAGCAGCAGAGCACCACTCAAGGCAGCTAATTCCATCCTAAGTAATGATTTATGCATGATGAGAATCCGTCTGGAACATCAATGATAACTGCAACATCTTCAACGACGACTCACAGAGGACTCAGCCTAAGTGTACTCATGCTGTCTGCCCAAGGTTTCCCAGGACTTATAAAATGCAAGTCTGATTGCTTAGAGGGGTTATGGCTTATTCCGCATTGCATATACCCACTCAACCATTACTGCAGGACTTTGTGGTATACAAAGCAAGCTCTTCAAAGCAGGGGTTAGGAGCCACTCTCCGACTATTCCTGACTGTTGCCACATTTCCCCTTCCTGACAACAGACAGGACAGGTGCTGCGTTGAGAGACCTTGCTGTATTTAGTGGTGCTCCTACGCGACCACCATCAGATCTAAGCACCTCGCCCAGCTCTACAGTTGAAGGTCAAGTGGAAACAACCTGCATTCCTTCCACAGGTGTTGGCCTTTTAAAAGGAATGCAGACTTTGAGCTCCATTTATGTTTTCAAAATATTGCTTTTTCTTTGAACTTGGAATGTGTAACTCTATCCACAGGCTGTGTGATTTTACATTCACCCAGACTCTACCTCCATGGCATGGCTCTTCAATACCTCAACTATTAATATTTAAAAAATCCTTAGAGAATCCCACTACAGGGAGCTAGGCAAATAAATTTTCTTCTGCTTTTCCTCAGAAAAACCATATATAAATGTAAATAAGTAAGTACACACACATGTTTTTTTTTTTAAGGGAGGGGAGGGAGAATGTCAGCCTTAACTAAAAGGTCCAGAACACTCACCAGCCACTTGGGGCCTTCCTCTCTAAGTCTTTAACAATGGCCACTCAGCGGTAGGCCGTAATAGAACTAGAAGTAATTAAGAGCAGAAAAAGGTCCTGCTCCTTAATCACTTAATTTTTTCAAAAAACAACCCCCAAAATACTATCAAATATGTTTGGCTGATTTATAAAACTTCTGCATACTTTCCAAACAGCTGCAAAGCAACAACAAATAATATTATACTAATCAATTATGAAATAACTAAAACATTTACAACATGACCTCTGTAAGTAAATATTAGATAACACTAATTCTTTTTGTTTTTCAATATAACTCTTTCCTAGCAATACTATTAATACAGAACTGAATTTATAAAAAATTTTAAAATACTGAAAAGGAGCACACACACAGGTATTTTCACTTCATTTCACACACACACACAGTTTTCCAGGGTGACACACACACACCGATACACCTTTGCAGAACGAAATGCCACATTCAAAATAAATTCAAAACATTTACAGCATAAATTCAGATATCTGAAGGGGGTTCCCACAATTAAATTCGCTGTGCTATCAACAAAATCGGTTTATTTTAAGATTGCCTGTCCAATATATAAATTTCCCTTTGTGTTTGAAATACTTTTATCAGATAAGATAGCTTTTGTTTGAACTGCTATTTTCAGAATTTGCTTTGGGGTTTTGAATACACACAGCAAAGTAACTTGAGATTTCCTACCCTGCTTTAAAATGTGTTTCTTCTGTCTGTTTGTATTTAGTAATTTCCTGTCAAATAACCTCACATAATTAACTTTCCTTGCTCCAACCTACTTTTTTTCCCCATTCCTACTTCCTGAGGACGGTAATAAAATGCTGATTACATTCGGCTGTTATCTGCCTTTTCCTTCTCCATGCCTCTCCTTCACTCCCTTTGTCAGAGCCCACACTCAGGTTTCAACAGTTGGTGGATTGTGGGAGACCTAGCACAGAGAGGAAGCAAATCAGACTTCAGGAATTCCTGTTCATCAGCATTTATTGGGTAGCCCTGTTGTGAACTGGGGCCAATCAAGTAATGGGAGGTATGTCTTTTCCCCAAATTCAGGGAAATCCATGGACCAAATCCTCCCTCCCCCAACTATTCCTGATGTGTATAGGAATGTCTCTCTCCCACTTATTCCTAAGAGTTGAGGTGCCAGAAAAAGTGGTAGTCCTAAGAGGCTCCAGACAGAAAAATACCCATCAACGCTTACAGAATTTTATTTACAGGTATAAACAGAAATTAAACCTGGCTTTTTTTTTTCCCATAAAACTGAGTGGATCAGCACATGTTACTTCTTGATAATTAATCTTTCATTTCACACTAATTGCACACTTTATTGAAATTATACAAGTCATTCATTAGCTTTATTATCCAGACATTCCATACTTCCTAAGATATGGCTGGGGGGAAAAAAAGGAAAAAATGTTGACTATATCAAATATTAATGTTGGTAGTTGCAGAACACAATGAGGGACTACCGTTATGTCTATCAGGCTCCTTACCCTTGCACTATTGACATAGAGGAACCATTAATTCTTTGCTGGGGGGAGGGGTCCTGCTCATTGTCCTGTAGGATGTTTAGCAGCACCCATGACACACACTAGATGCAAGTAGTATTTTCAACCCCTCCTGTCCGTGACCATCAAAAATGTCTCCACACGTTGGCAAATGTCCTGGAAACAAAATCACCCTCAGATGAACAACAATGACATATATTAAACTCAGAATAGTAAAGCTGCTTCTCTTTATTCTTTATGGACAAAAATACAGTCTGTGAAAACTACAGCTACTTCACCACATGAAGAACACAACCTTATAATTGTAGAAAGTGTCTCCATAGTGACCACTAAATATGTAAGAAGAAAATGACCATGACTTCAAATTATGACGGTGCCTTAAGTTGGCAAGTGACACATCCCATTGTTCCAAACGCATTGCAAAGAGTAAGACACTGAAGTCCAGAGGAACAAAAATCATGAACATTTCCTAGGACCAGAAACAGGCCAGAAATGCCAACTAGCAACAGGGGGTAGGCCACCGGATGCTGGAATTGAGCTCTCTAAGCCAATGGTGTTTGCGAGCTCAGTGCCTGATAGCCTAGTCCACAACCCAGCAGCTTCATCAAAGGTGGATGCCCTAGAGAAACTCCTGAATGGGTGCAGCAGTTGACATGCACGAGAGTATTCATAACTGCACCACCATGGACAGCAAAAAAAGAGAGACAGAGAAAACACAAAAATCCACTAATGAGCAAAAGGATAAATATACTGTAGAGTATGCCAATAATGTAATATTATTCACAGCTATAAAAGAAAAATAGCTACTCCAGGTAATACTAATGAATCTTAGAAACATGACTTTGAATAAAGAGCAAGTCACAAAAGACTACTCACAATGTGATAATATTTTTATTATGTTCAAATACAAGCAAAACTAAATCTATTAAACTTATTTTTGAAAATCCAATGTGTGTGTTTTTAAAGACAAAAGACTGAGGAACACTAAATTCAGATTAGTGGTTTCCTCCAGGGAGGAAGTAAAGGGTTATATACAGGTAAAGTAAACTGCAGTAGAAATGCCTGTGATGAATTAATTGGTATTCATTTACTATAATGCTTCATTACACACACACACACACACACACACACACACACACACAGAGCAGGGAAAAAGGGAAAAAGGACCCAGAAAATGATGGCAAACAAAAAGCAAAATATTAAAGGACATACATATGTAAAGTAAAAAGTGATGTCAAGAGATATTTTTAAAAGCATGGAAATATAAGAAACAACAAAGAAATTGACAAAGTATCAGTAAATTTAAATGATAAATGAGTAAACTTTTAGGTTTAAAAGGGTAAAGTTAAACCTTCAGACAACAAAAACAAGATGTTGGTTGTTTGGTGGGTAGCGAAGGCATGCTCAAGTCCTTTTCTTTTTTTAAGATTTTATTTATTTTTAGTGAGGGGGAAGGGAGGGAAAAAGAAAGAGAAAATCAATGTGTGGCTGCCTCTCGCGTGACCCCTACTGGGGACCTAGCCCACAATCCAGGCATGTGCCCTGACTGGGAATGGAACTGGCAACCCTTTGGTTCACAAGCCCACACTCAATCCACTGAGCCACACCAGCCAAGGCCCAAATCCTTTTCATAGTCAGGGGAGCAGTAAACATACTAAGTAACTGTATAACTGAAAAATTTACAGTTATAGAACACATAGGATCTTAGACACTTATAAGAAATCACTGAAAAACATCAGAAATTTCATCTGTTCTTTTCAATCCAGCAGAGAGGAAAAAAAAATTAGAGAAAGTTTTGTGGAACCATATATCAGGAAATGAGAAAAAGAAAGAAGGAGAAAAAAAATGGTAAATAGGACTCACTAAATAAGCTGTAACAGAGTGGAAATAAATCAAACTACATATGTAATTACAATAAAATTAAATTTACAAAACACACCTACTAAAAGACAATCTCAGATAGGCTTAAAAAAGAGAAATCTAAAACAATACTTTGAGAAAGACTGAATATAAAGGGTTAGAAAAGATATAACAGGCAAATAATAACTGAAAGTGTGGCTGTCCTAATATCAATATCAGAAAAAGCAGAATTTAAGAGGAAAATATCTAAAGAGTTAAAAGTGACTCATCATAATAATAAAAGGAATAGTCCATGAACACATAACCTTCTAGCACTTGTGTTTACAAAATAATATATAGGGTCCAGCACAAATAGCACCTCTTTATTATTACAAAATCTTTTATTATGAAATCATAAGCATATACTTCTGTAACTTAACAATATCACACTCAAGCACACCATTTGACATTTTAGGTGAAATGTTCAAATTAAAACTATAGACTATTACACCCACATTATTACCCCACCAACCACACTCACGGGGGTGTGACCTCTGCTGGACCCTGTATGTCGCCTTTGAGGAAGGGAAGAAACGACATCTCTTAGTTCAATTTACCATTAGAGGTTTAAAATTCATGAAAGACAAGTAGATTTGTAGTTGACATGTGTTTTTTTGGTCTTTAGTATAGTTCAAGTTTATAATTTTAATATGAAAACATGGAAAACATAATTATTGATAAAACATCAAAATTAGGAAAAAGACAAAATGTCTTCTGTGACTGCTTTTATTCATTACACTAATAATTGTAAGCAATAAAATAAAATAAAATAAAATAGTAATGTAATAGGTAAATAATTGGGTATAAAAAATTTTAAGCTGTCCTTATTTATAAATGATATGGTGTCTACATAGAGAAGGTAATAGAATCTAAAAATAGAAATAAGAGTAACTTCACAAGGCACCTGTATAAAATTAAACATGAACAAATAGACGTATTGCTATAAATCATTAAAGTCATTCAGAAAATAGAATAGAAAAATAAACCACTTTACAATAAGCAATGAACAGTATAAAATTCCTAGAAAGAAAATTTTTTAAAAAGATGCATGCGATCACTTACAGAGCATACACACCAAGAATGTACAAAACAAAGTAAACTCTCAGTAAGTGGAGCAGGAGAATGCTCATGAATGTATATATGAATTCAAAACCGAAGAACAATCTCAATTCTCCCCCAAATGAAACGCAATGCCAAAAAATAACAACATGCTGTCTTGTGGAACATGGCAAACCAATCCTAAAACTTATATGGAGAACCAAAGGCAGAGAAGGGTTAAAGTTTTGAAGAACAAAAAATTGAGGGGATATACCCTACAAGAGAACAACAATATTTATAAAGGCACAGGCACTGGGGCAAGCTAATACAATGCAGGCTCTGACAGCTGTACGTGGAACAGAATCGACATGCCCAATACAAACTGCAAACGTGAAAAAGAGCATAAAGTAGTCACAGAGCAGCCTAAAATCTAGGGTTTGGAAATGCACCACAACATGCACACATGTAAGCATCACAGAACATAAAGAAGCCAGAGGAGTCTATGAGGAAACACTCAACGGGGACAGCGAAGTCCGTGGGCATTCGGAAAAGCAAGGAGTAACTCAATGACTCCCATGCAGCATGAGGTGGGCCCTTCTGGGTGGATGGACTGCAACAAGGAGAGCAGTGATGAAAGGCCTATGAGCAACCAGGGAGGGTGAGACTATATCCAAAAAGCAGCAAGGAGATTACATTGGTTAACAGTGAAAGCAAAAATGAGATGGGAGAAAACAGAATCAGATTTAAATTCGAATTACTTCAGCAGGTATTTTCAATCCCTACCACCATGCTGGGAATGGCACAGGAACAGTAATTCAGTCAGGACCGGAGATTCAATTCAAGATTTAAGAGTAGGTTATGTCACCCTGGCTGGTGTGGCTCAGTGGGTTGAGCAACAGCATGTGACCTGAAAGGCTGTTGGTTCAATTCCCAGTCAGGGCACATGCCTGGGTTGCAGGCCAGGTCCCCAGTTGGGGGCATGTGAGAGGCAACCAATTGATTATCTCTCACACACTGATGTTTCTCTCCCCCTCTTATCCCTCTCTCTAATAGTCAATAAATTATCTTAAAAAGTAGGCTATCTCAATCCACAGAAATCATCACCAGCAGTATTATTTTGTGGCATTACCGTGAAGCAGCAAGAACCCTGAACCTGGAGTCAAGAACATGGATTCGTTTGCAGATAACATAATGCTATATATAGAAAACCCTGAAGACTCCAACAAAAAATTGTTATAACTCATATAAATGAATTCAATTAAGTTGCAGGATACCAAATGAAAATCTGTTACGCTTCTATACAGAACAATGACCTATCAGGAAAAAAAGAAATTGAGAACACAATCCCATTTACCATTGCAGCAGGAAGAATGCATAGGAATAAATTTATCCAAAGAAGTGAAAGGCCTATAAACTGACAGCTGTGAGACAATGATGACAGACAGTGAAGAAGACACAAATAAAAGAGAAGTTATTGCATGCTCATGGATTAGAAGAAATAATTTTGTTAAATAGCCATACTACCTAAAGCAATCTCCAAATTCAACATAATTTCTATCCAAATTCCAATGGCATTTTTCACAGAGCTAGAACAAATAATTCAGAAATTTGTAGGGAAATACAAAAGACCCTGAATCACCAAAGCAGTTTGGAGAAAGAAGTATCACACTCTCAGATTTCAAATTATGTCACAAAGTTATAGTAACCAAAAAGTTATGGTATTGGTATAAAAACATAGGTTAATGGAAAAGAATAGAAAGCCCAGAAATGAACTTAATATTGACAAATTAATATATGTCAACTAATTTACAACAAAGGGGCAAAGATATACAATGGGGAAGGGACAGTCTCTTCAATAAATGGTGTTGAGAAAATTAGACAGCAATAATCAAGAGAATGAAATTGAACCACTATTTTACACCATACACGAATATTAACTCAAATGGATTATAGACCTGAGTGTAAGACGTGAAACCATAAAAATCCTAGAAGAAAACAGACAGTAAGCTCCTTGACATCGATCTTGGTGACTTTTCTGTATCTAACCGCAAAGACAAAGGGAAGGGCAACAGGAGAAGAAATAACCAAATGGGACTGGATCACACTGAAAAGTTCTGCACAGCAAAGGAAATCATCAACAAAACAAAGGCAACCTCCTGAATAGGAGAATACATTTGCAAACCACCTCTAACAAGATGTTAATATCCAAAATATATTTTTTAAATGCATACAACTCATAACAAAAAAAATCAGATTAATAAAATGAGCAGATAATCTGAATAGACATTTTTCCAAAGAAGACATCCAGATATGGCAAACAGGCACCTGATTAGATGCTCAACATCACTGATCATTAGGGAAATGAAAGTCAAAACTACAAAGAGGTATCATCTCACACCTGTCAGAATTGTTATTATCAAAAAGACAAGAAATAAGTGTTGGCAAGGATGTAGAGAAATGAAAAGTCTCACATAATGTTGGTGGGAATGTAAGAGTGATGCATCCACTATGGAAAACAGTATGGAAGTTTATCAAAATGCTAAAAATATAACTACCACATGATCCAGCAATTCTACTTCTGAGTATCTATCTAAAGAAAATGAGAACACTCATTTGTGCAGATATATGCACACTTGACTTCTGGTCAAAATGGCAGCAAAGATAAACACAGTATTCACCTCCTCCTAAAAGCACATCAAAATTACAACTAAACTACACAACAACCATCATTCTGAACTGCCTGAAATCTGGCTGAATGGAAGTCCTACAACTAGGGAACTGAAGAAGCCACACTGAAACTGGTAGGAGGGGTGGAGACATGGACAAGGTTGTTCCCACATCCAGCTGTGGCAGATAAAAACTGGGAGGGATGTCTCAGCTGTGGAGGTCCCACAGAGGAGCAAGGGGGTTTCAGCCCCAAACCAGGCCCCCCATCCCAGGGTTCCAGTGCCAGGAAGAGAAGTCCCCAAAACTTCTGTACGTAAAAACAGTGAGGACTGAGGAGGGCTTCTGGAGTCCCAGGCAGTTCCTCCAAAGGGCCTGCACAAAAACTTACTCAGACTCTCTCACTCTGAATTCCAGCAATAGGGCAACAGCTTGAAAGACACCAGACACATACAGCAAGGAACTGAAAGTGTCTGGCATCAGGCTGAGAGCTGGGGGTCAGCTTTCTCCCGGACAGAAGAGCTGGCAGAGGCCACTGCCCCTTTGGTAAGCCCTCTCCCTACAGAGCCCTCAGCCAAGGGTATCTGAGACTCCATCAACCTGGTTCACCCTGTTCACCATGGCCTGGTGATTCCCTGAGGCCCCACACCACCCAATTTTCTGGCCCAACCGAACTGTTTCCACTGGCTTTTCTATATAAATGGTCTGTCTTTGTTTATGCTTCATATTTTCCCAAAGTCTATCAAACAAGGAGCATCTGGCCTCAGCTTACCCTGTATACCTTTCTAAGTGGCTGTGGGCCTGGCACTAGCAGCAGCTGGCCTTGGTTCCCAACCTGACCTCCCCTGGGCACCTCCAAGCCCAGCACAAGTAGCAGCTATTTGCAGATTGCTTTGCAGCTCATGCTGGGTGGGCCTCAGCAGAACACAGGCAGCAGGTGATCCTGGCCTGCACCTCCCGGGAGCCCCAAGAGCCAGCACATCTAGAGCTTCAGACCACGTCAAAGTATCATCACCCAACAATTTCTACAACTGACACGCTGAAGGGGCTCAGGGGCCACCAGAGCCCAGCTGAAGTTAAGTTTTGCTCTGTTGGGTGGGCCCCTTCACCGCTTTTTCTCCCCAGTGGTGAGTGGTTTGCGGACACAGACAGTCCTTGCAGCTGACTTTGCTGGGGGTAAATCCCTCCCATTTGACATGCCAACAGAAACCAAGGCTCAACTACAAGAGGAGAGTGTACACAGCCCACAAGACAGGTGCACATCGAGTGCCCAGCTTGGATGATAGGGGAGGCTATGCCACTGGACCCTACAGGACACACTATTTTAGGACACTCTACCAAGACAGGGACTCACAGCATCTCTACTTAATACATAGAAACAAATACAGGGAGGCTGCAAAATTGAGGAGACCAAGAAACATGGCCCAAATGAAAGGACAGAACAAAACTCCAAAAAAAAAACCAAACATAATAGATACAAAAAATCTACTAGACTCAGAGTTCCAAACACTGGTTATAAGATGCTTGGTGAACTTAGTGAGAGCCTCAACAGCATAAAAAAGGACCAGTCAGAAATTAAAGACACACTAACTGAAATGAAGAATAATTTATAGGCAATCAACAGAAGAGTAGAATAGATGAAGCCAAGAGTTAAATCAGTAATTTGGAATATAAGGAAGCAAAAAACACCTAAACAGACAAGCAAAAAGAAAAAAGAATCTAAAAATAGGAGGATGGTATAAGGAGCCTCTGGAACAACTTCAAGCACACCAACATTCACATCATGGGGGTGCCAGAAGGAGAAGAAAGAAAGAAATTGAAAACCTTTTTGGAACAATGAGAGAAAACTTCCCTCACTTGGTGAAGGAAATAGACATACAAGTACAGGAAGTACAGAGTGTCCCAAATAAGGTGAACCCAAAGAGGCCCACTCCAAGACACATCATAATTAAAACTGGAGACAAAGAGAGAATGTTAAAAATAGCAGGAGAAAAGCAATTAGATAACTACAAGGGAGCTACCATAAGACTGTCAGCTGGTTTCTTAGCAGAAACTCTGCAGGCCAGAAGAAGAGTCTGGCACAAAATATTCAAAATGATGAAAAGCAAGAGCAAGGACCTATAACCAAGATTACTCTAGCAGCAAAGTTAACATTTAGAATTGAAGGACAGATAAAGAGCTTCCCAGGCAAGAAAAAGTTAAAGGAGTTTATCACCACCAAGCCAGTATTATATGAAATGTTAAAGGGTCTTCTTTAAAAAGAAAAGAAAAAAAAGATTAAAAATGTGAATAATGACAATAAATACATATCTATCAACAACTGAATCTAAAATATAAAATAGAAGAACACACAGAACAGAAACAGACTCACAGATATGGAAAACATTTTGGTGATTGCCAGGTTTGGGGGCGGGGGGCGGCGGGAGGATTAGAGGGTTGGGTGAAAAAGGTGAAGGGATTAACATTTACAAATTGGTTGTTAAAGAACAGTCCTGGGGATATAAAGTACAGGGTTGGGAATGCAGTCAATAATGTCCTAATAACTATGCATGGTGTCAGATGGGTATGAGATTTATCGGGACGATCACTTAGTAAGTTAGGTAATGTCTGATCGCTGCAGTACACACCTGAAACTAATAATAATGCATGTCAACTGTAATTGAAAAATAAAAATTTTAAATGGAAAATAAGTATTTAAAAACACTATAATTCCATCATGTAGAAATGGCATAATTGATAATCATTTCTCTACTGTTGAGCTTCTAAGACATACCAGGATGAACCATGGACCCTTGCAAACACCAGTGATACCCAGTAAGATGATTGGCAGTTGCGAGGAAAGTCCACAAGGAACTTGATGCCCAGTGAGAACACTGCAGTCATCACTCCCACCATAAGACTAAATAAGCAAAAACTGGGAGAATTAATTGAATGCATTGGGCTAGAAATCCAGTGCCCTCGGAGACCAAATCCAAAGACAAGAGCAGTCCTAAGGTTCTACCCCATTGCAGGAATTCAGCTTCCTTCCCTCCTTGGGTCGGAAGTGGACCGTGAGGTCAAACAAATGACCCTGTCTGGTGAGCCCTCTCCAGCTACACTAGAAGCAGCAACTGTGCATCTGACCCCAGGCTGACTCCAGGCTGCAGTCCTTGAGTCACTGGCCAAACCAGCCTCTTTCTCCTTCCCTGGAGAATCTGGGAGGAGGTCAGAAACACACACACACACACACACACACACGGCATTTCCACTTTTTTGCTGGGTGAAACATTATAAAATATATTGAAACCATTCATGAAAAGATGCATGTACCATTGTGTTTACTGTGGCATTATTTACAATAGCCAAGATATAGAAACAACCTGTTTCCGTCAGTGGGTAAATAGATAAAGAACATGTGATGTGTGTGTCACAGTGATAAAGAGAATGAAATCTTGCCATTTGCAACAACATGGATGAACCTAGAGAGTATTATTCTAAGTGAAATAAGTCAGTCAGAGAAAGACAAATACCAACGATTTCACTTATACATGGAATCTAAAAAACAAACAAAAATGAATCCAGACTCAGATGCAGAGAATAGACTGGCAGTTGTGGGGGTGTGGGCAGCAAATAGGTGAAAGGGACCAAAAGGTACACGCTTCCGATACAAAATAAGTCATGGAGGTATAATGTACAGCATAGCAAGTATAGTCAGTTTCAGTGTATTAACTTTGTACAGTGCCAGATGGTACCTAGACATTGTGGTGATAATTTCACAAAGTAGTCAAATGTCAAATCCCTATGCTGTACACCTGAAACTATAATATTGTAAGTCAATTATACTCCAATTAAAAAAAAAAGAAAAATCCCTGACTGGAGCGGGTAGGTTGGTGGGGTGACGTTATGTGGGGCGAGGGGTCTCTAGTTGATTCCCAGTCTGGGTACATGCCTGGGATGTGTGTTAGGCCTCCAGTCGGGGTGCATGCAGGAGGCAGCCAATCGATGTTTCTCTCTCACGTAGATGTTTCTCCCCCTCTCTTTCTCTTACCCTCCCCTCTTTTTCTCTCACCCTCCCCCTATCTCTAAAAATAAAATCTGTACATAATTTTTAGAAACCCACATGGGTTGAAGCCAGTTAGACTAGTGGTTTAAGTCCAGGTTTACATGGCCTCTACAGTTACCAAGGATCTTGAGGCCATGTTCTTTATCTCCTTCATGACTCAACATCCCCAAGGGCAAAACAGGGATAATAATACCTCCCTAAGTGAACTAATGTGAAAATTTAAACATGTAACATGCATAAAGCACTTAGAAAACAGCAAGCATTCAATAAACCCCAGCTGTTGTTACTAGGAGATTTCCAGTTGAATGCCTCTGGGCCCAAGCCCTTGTTTTTAAAAACATAGTGCCCTGTGTTCGAAGCACTGCTATATAGTCGTAGAAGCAAACAAAAGGAAAAACAGTGTCATAAATTGCCAGGGTTATACCAATCATGGTGAAAAACTAAATTCCTCTTCATTTCCAAGAGCCAAGAGCTCTTTTCCTTTCATACAGACTGATACTAGTTAACTCCCTGGGTAGCCATGAACTTCATAAAGCAATTTTGTTTCATGAAATTAGCCACTCTCAGTTTATAATAAGCAATTAAAGGAATTTTCTCCAGAAATCTAGGACATTAATCAGCTGAGTACATACCAGTAGATGAATGTACAACCATTAATGATGTCTAAACAATTTAGTTAACCTTTAGCAAACATATACATGCACAGTGACCAACTGGTTCAGAGTAAAAGATGTTAATGGTTCTTTTTGAAACACTATTTGCAATGTTTATCCTTGCTTCTTTTTAATATTCCTAATTATTTTTTAAAATATAGCAAACTCAGGACAATTTTTTGATGAAGCTTTCTTTTCTGTAAGTTCCTATATCAGGATATGAGAAGAAACAAAATACTAATGTTTGCTTGTGACAGAGGTTACCTGAAGACTTCCAAAAGCAAAATTAGAGAATACAAATATATCTATGAAAAATGGATGAATTTTAAGGTCAGTTTCATAAAATAAACCCTCCAAAGCACTCCTAACCCATTCTCAAAGCTGGTCACAGATTATTCAAGAATAGGCTAATTACTTTGTGGATTAGTCCACTTCTCTGCTCCTTTTCCTCCCAGCTCTTCACAAGGATCCCTACCTCTGTCACTGTTGACAATGTTACTGACTGTGAACTGCCTTTAACAAACAAACAGTGAAAAGAGGCCATGGGAAGGCACGGTCATATTAAATCAATCCACCTTTCTTCTTTCAGACAGTTCTGGTGGTGGGGCGTGGGGCAGGGAGTCACTAAGAGCTAAAAATGAAGGCTGGAAATTATTTGAGTCAATATGTATATAATAAATAATGAGAAATCATTTTAAAAACCACAGCATACAAGTTTTATAGAACTGTTAAAGAAGTCTACAATGTTAGTCATTTTTAGATAAGTGGCATAACCTGAACACCAGATTCATAAAGGAACCAGGTACAAGTGGTAACATTGCATATTCTTGGTCTGAGAGGTATGTACTGACCTTCCAACTAAACTCCTACAGCAAAGCACCACAAAGCGTATAGAGCCCAGCCGGAGGGGAGGAGAGCAGTAGAGTGAACCAGCCTGAAGAGAAGTGAGTCATAAAGAGCATTTCATGTTCTACCACAAGATGAGAAGGAGCCTACAAATGTGGGGAGTTGATTTATGATGAAGCTGGCCCTGCAGGGCATTTGGGACAAAAACGGTATTTTCAACAAACGTCTGGTTCAATTTTTATGTCCATCTTGGAAAAGTCCTTCATTTCAGAGCATATATAAAAGGCAATGTGAGTGCACTGTATGTCTACATATGAAAAATAAAACAATGAGGTGGGGATGGCTGGGGTGAGGGGAGTGCAGGGGGAATTGAGACAACTGTACTTAAACAACAATAAAAAATGTAAAAAATAAAAATAAAAAATAATAATAACAAAAGTTTTCAGAAAACATAGAATAGCTCATGATGTGGGAGTAGAAAAAAAAATTTCTTAAATAGCACACCAGTGACATTAATCACAAAGAAAAAGACTGATGAATTTGAGCACATTAATATTAATATCTTCACTTCATCAAAAGGCACCATTATGAGAGCAAAAAGGCAAACCAGAGTGGGCAAAGATGTTTGTAACACACTCAGCTATCAAAGAGTTCGCTTCCAAAGTACACAAAGAACCCTTAGAAGTCAAAAAAATAAAATTAAATAAAAATGGGCAAGAAATTTCAGTAAGTTCTCCAAAAAGAGGGTCATAATATGTCCACTAAATATAAGAAAAGCCTGTCAACTTCATTAGCCATTAAAGGGAAATGCAAATTAAATCAATGATGAGATATTACTGCACACCCACCAGAATAGCTAAGATGAACAAGTCTAATAAAGCCAAATGCTGACAAGAATGTAAAGCAATAAGAAACTTCATGCACTTTTAGTGCTAATAAAAAGGCACAACTAGCTTCCAAGTCTGTTTGGTAATGCCTATTAAAAGTTGAATAGATGAAAACATAATAACCCAGCAATTTTGCTCATAGGGCAGGTATGTTTGTGTGGATGTGCATATATCCTAACAAAACTGTATACACATATCCATCAAAAGATTTGTATTAAAATGTTAATATCATTATTCATAATACCAAAAGCTAGAAACAACCTATGTCCATTAATAGTATTCACATAACCTAGTTTTATATGGTGACTAAAATGAATGTGATAACATCTTTAAGTCTCTCAAACATGATGTTGTTCGTGTATGTGTGTGGTAGGATGGGGGATGGGGGAGCCAAACTCAAAAGTTGTTCCGTTTATATATACTTCAACATCTGGTAAAAACTAATCTAAGGGGCCCTAGCCAGGCGGCTCAGTTAGTTGAAGCCTCGACCCATATGCCAAAAAAGGTTGCTAGTTGGATTCCCAGTCAGGGCACATACCTAGGTTGGGGGTTTGATCCTCAGTGGAGGAGCATACAGGAGGCAACAGATCAATGTCTCTCTTTCTTTCTCTCTTTCTCTCTCTCTCTTTCGTTCTCTCTCTCTCTCTCTCTCTCCCCCCCCCATCAATAAAAACTTATCCTTGGGTAAGGATTAAAAATAATTTTAAAAAACTAATCTACGGGAAGGAGTGACAGTGGTTTCCCAAGTGCTGGCAATGACACAGTGCAGCCTATGAGAGAATCTGTAATAGTCACTGAGCTTCAGACTTACCATTTGTATACTTTTCAGCCTGTAAACTATACTTTAAAGAAAAAAATTATTTAAAATATCAAAGAAAAATGCTTCCTTTACTTGTCCCCAGTTGCTCTGCTTCTATAACTTTTTCTTAAGGAAATAATGACCAGTATGAAAAAATTTAGGCACAGTATATTATGCAGCATTATTTATAGTGGGAAAAAATGTTCAAAAATAAGGAAATGTAAATCATGGCATATCTAATTAGTGAAATATCACACAGCAATAAAAGCCTCTTGAAAATTCAATAATCTATGCAAACAAACCATAAAAGAAAAAGACTGAAAACAGGCCCGCTAGAAATATGAAAACTCTCTATAGTATTTAAGTAGTTAGGTTTTATGTGACTTTTTTAAAAATTATTTTTTATACTTACAGTACAAAAGATTAGGGGTTTTTTGTTTTGTTTTGTTTTGAAACAGCAGAATGCTTTGATCTTTTTTTACTACTTCTAGGAGGGTAATGAGACACTTCCCCTCTGCTTGACTAAACAGAGAACACGCAGATCAGCCCCTTAAACAGCAGATGCGAGCCCACTCTGGTAACTATTAATTGACCTATCTGTACATACTTTGGCCTCTAAAGTCTTCATCTTGTGAGAAAGATCATTTTGTTCTATAGTAGTAGACAAATGTGATATATACTGATGACCTAGCCCAAGAGTTCTATAGGAATCTAATCTTAAATTTCTCTGGCTGTTGCACCAGGGACTAAAGAGGATGCTCCCACGTATTTTTTAGCTGATGGCTCTGGAACCAACCAGAGGTAAATAACATCTCTCTCTCTCATTGAAAGCACATTTGGCATTTGGATCAAAATTATAGGAAAAGAATACCAAGCAAGCACAAGGTTCTATGGTATGATTTGTGGAGTTATAAAGAATATGAAACCAACTCCTACCCTCAAGCAGAGTAGAATCTTATTTACCAGACAACACATTATATGATAAAAACAAATTTTAAAATGTCAAGCAACTAGATATTTATGTTAATTAGTATCATCCCTATTTTTCTAAGCTCTAACCCTATCATAGGGGCTTGAAGCCTGAAAACTACATTTCTCAGACTCCTTTGCCAGCAACATTCTAGGTTTAGGTTCTTTCAGTGAGAGACAGATAAAATTGGAGATGATGGGGTCCATTTGCCCTTGGCACAATGATATTAGCGGCAGATCTGTGCTGAGAGCTGCACCACAGGCCCACGGGTGCACCCCGCAGGGAGCCAAACTCGCCTGTGGTGACTGAACAAACAGTCTTGGGACAGATGGGCACACACTCAGGCTGCGTCAGTCATATTCCTGTCATCCCTGAGCTGCATTTGCTCCTCCAGGACTTCTAATAATTTAAACCCAATTCCCTGTATTAAAGTTTTCTCCCCTTGAAATATATAAATAAGTTCCATTGCCTTGGTTGATCCATGATTAAGTCACAAAGCAGCAGAATCTCATCTTCTGATCAATTTTGAAAACAGGCTAAATTTTATTATTCAAAACATAGTTTTCTAACTCTACCACTAACTCCTTTCAGCTGTTTTTAACCATTATTGTACGTTTCCTCTCTGTTAACTGTCAAGAAAATGGAACATGGTGCAGTAGAAAAATTAAAGTGTTGTCTCAAACATCTGACAGAGATTCATTCTTGGATTACTAATGTTTAATCCTTTAGACCAGAAATGACTATCAAGTACAGCATGCTGCTCCTTGAAGACAATTATATAATCACTGAAGGATTAGTCTGATTTTAACTTAAGCTCATCAAAATCATCATTATGTGTGTATATGTGAGTATATATATGTATACACTCATGTGTTATATACCTTTAAATTTTACCCCCTTACCTAGATAATTATATTCGTATATACATAAAAACCTAACTATGGTTCATGATCACTCAGACTGCAAAGCCACGTAAGACTAATGAACAAGGCAGAAATTAACACCGTGCTCACCATTCACATGCAGGACTGCTATAGTGTGGGAGGAAATCAATGCCACCCCCTATCTTGTTCAAAAAGCATAATGTAGAGGTCAGAATTCTGGTTCTGAGTGAAATGCAGTAAGCATACTCACCCACCTCTTCCACTAAATAAAACTAAAAACCCTAGAAAAATGATAGAAAGCAGCTAATTATTTGAAAACTCTGGCAAGTAAATAGCAGCAGGCAAATCACAGAAGAACACTGGACTCTGAAGTGGCCAAGGGTTTACACAATTTATGTTCCAGGACTATCGTCTGGCCTGAACTTAATATAGCTAGAAACCTAGAAATGAGCGCTGAGATGGAGGAGAAATCTCTAGAAGGCCTCTAATTCTAGTTTATGGAACAAAACTAATGCTATGAATATTCATGAGAATGTGGAAATTCCCTAATTTTGTTTTTTCTTTCTTCCTTTTTTTTTTTCCAGTTTTCCCAGGCCCTTGTCCCCAAGCCATTCCAGTAGTATAGGTTGGCAAGAGTAAAACTCAGAGGGAAGGAGCTCTTTCCATCCATTTGTTGGACCTGTGATTACAGGAGGCTGAGGCCAGCCCTGTGGCTTCTTTGACTTTCTTTGTCCTCCTGCTGCTTGGCCCAGAGAAGTACACAGCAGAGCCTAAAGAATCTAAGGAACTTAAATGTACCAGGGAGAGTGCAGGCACAGAGATGCTCAGAAACTGACCCTGTAACAGAGCTCATGTTTTCCAGGGATCATCACCAAGCTAAAAACGTGTGAATCAGATTGTAATTAGCATACCAAAGATTTTGAGAACTGAACTAATAGATGACTTCACAAATCGCAGATTGACCCTGTGTGACGCACGCCCAGAACAGAACCAGACTACTACAATGACTTTGAAAAGTAAATTGATATTGAAAGAATACCCCTGGGGAAGGAAGGCTGGAACTTGCAGCCTGAAACGAATCAGTTCAATTGCCTGCTTTAAAAAGAAAATTTTTCCATAGGATTTAAACACAACTGAAGTCTCATAATCTAATCCTCAAAATATCCAGACTAGATTCCAAAATTACTCAATATACCAAGAACCATGAGAATTTCAATTCGCATAGGAAAAGATAGTCAACAGACACCAGTGCTGACATGATACAGATGTTGAAACTACATGACAAAGACTTTGAGGCAGCTCATATATAAAAGTTTAAATGGCTAATCATGAACATTCTTGAAACAAATGTTAAAATAAAAGTCCCAGCAAAGAAACAGAAAATAAAGTAGAAACAAATGGAAATCCTGGAACTGGAAAATGACAATAATCAAAACTAAAAATTACCTGGATGAACTCAAAAGTAAAATGGAGATGGCAGATGAAAATAATCAGTGGAATAGAAGATAAATCAACAGAAATTATCTAATCTGAACAACAGGGAGGGAAAAAATTTGACAAATAAGCGAACGGAGCTTCAGAGACATGTGATTCAGTACCAGAAGGTCGGACATTCATGTCATCAGACTCCCTGAAGAATATTAGGGTGGAAATGTATGCTGAGAATGCAGTTGAAGAAGCAAGAGTGGAAAGTTTGCCAATTCTGGTAAAAGACACAAACCTACAGATTCAAGAATGTGAGCAAATATCAAAGAGAGTAAACCCAAAATTCATGCTAAGACAAACTATTAAAGACTAAAGACATGAAATTTGGGGTGTTGAAAAAATTCTGGAAAAAGGAAGTGGCTGTGCAACACTGTGGCTGTAACTAATGCCACCACACCATACACTGAGAATGGTCAATTTATGTTATGTGTGTTTTATCACAATTTTTTAAAATACAAAAAAGAAAAAAAAGAACCTTCAAAGTGCCAGAATAAAATGATAGGTACAATAGGGAAAAAAGAATTAGATAATTGTAGATATCTCACACAACTCATCAAAGCTAGAAAGAAGTAACACAAAAGTTTTTAAGTAAAACAACTATAATCTCAGATTTTTATATCCAGTAAAAACATCTATCAGTAATAAAAGTGAAATCAAGATACTCTCACATGAAGGGAAACTTTAAAAACTCACAGCAGACTGGGTCTAAAAGAATTACTAAAGGTAATTTCCTTCAGAATGAAAATGATACTAGAACAAAGCGAGTAACAAGAGCAAAGGAAAAAACAACAGAAATGGTAATTATCTGAATGAATATAATAGTCTATTCTCCTCTTGAGCAGTTTAAAATACACTTGATGGTTGAAAGTCGAATGTGCCTGATGGGATTTCAGTGCGTGTAGATGTTACATATAAGATGGCAACGGCATCGAGGAGGAGGTGTGCAGGGACCTACAGGGTAAGGGCTCTACATTCCAGTGAAGTAATAAGTATATGTTAAAAAATCAAATGCATATTTTGTAATCTATGGAGCAACCACTTAAAAAAGCTGCACAAAAAACATATGGTCAAAATTACAGTTAATTAAATAACATGAACACTAAAAATGTTCAAATAACCCAACACATAACAGTAAAGTAAAAAAAAATTTTTTTAAATAGAGAACGAACAAAAAAGAAATAATGGAATGATAAACTTAAATACAAATATATCAATATTATACTAAATGTGCAGGGTCTAAACACAATTAAAAATCAGAGATTGTCAGATTAGATCTTAAAGATGGCTTAACTATATGCTATCTATGAGAGATTCACTTCAAATATATTTAAATAGTTTGGGTAAAAGTAAAAGCATAAAAAAATATAATGAAAACCAAAAAGCTAGAAAAGCAAACAAAACCAATTAAATAATAGGCAAAAACATGAAGACACATTTCACTAAAGAGGATATGCAACTAGCAAATAAGTACATGCAAAGATTTTCACTATCATTAGCCATTGGGGATATTCAACTTAAAACCACAATGAGATATCAACACACACTTATCACAACGGTCAAGGCAAAACATAGTGACAACATCAGTCCTGACTGGTGTGGCTCAGTGAGTGGGACATTGTGCCACAAACCAAAAGGTCACAGGTTCAATTCTCCAGTCAGGGCACATGCCTGGGTTGTCGGCCACATCCCTGGTTGGGAGCATACAAGAGGCAACCAAAAGATGTGTCTCTAAAAAAGTGATGTTTCTCTCGCTCTCCTTATCCCTCCCTTCCCCACTCTCTAAAAATAATTAAAATCTTTAAAATATATATATAAGGACAACATCAAATTCTGGAAAGAATATTGAGAAAATGGATCATTTGTACGTTGCTGGTAGGAACATAAAATGATAGAGCCACTATGGAGAATGCTACACAATGCAGTGTTTCTTATAGAATTAAACAATGGAATAATACTCAGCAATAAAACTAAACAAACTGTTGATATAAACAAGAAGCTGAACGAATCTCCAGGGAATTATGCTGAGAAGGGGGGCGGGGGGGAGCCAATTACAAAAAGTTATATGTTATATGACTCCATTTATGTAACAGTCTTGAAGTGGGGATTTTAGAAGTGGAAGAAATTAGTGGTTCCTAGGGGCTGGGACTTGGGGAAGGGGCAGAAGCGTGGTTATAAACAGGCAGCATGAAGGGTGCTGGTTTGTATCTTCCTTGTGGTGGTGAATACATGAACCTATACATGTCATAAAATCACACTTAACTAAATACACACACATACAAAACTGAAGAAATCTGAATAAGATCAGTGATTTGTATCAATGTCAATTTCCTGGTTGTGATAATGTATTATAGTCTATAAAATGTTACCATCAAGAGAAATTAGGTAAAGAGTTTACTCTTACAACTGCATGCGAATCTGCAATTATCTTAAAAAGCTTTTTTAAAAAAAGAAAAATGGAGTGAATAATTATATCAATATTAGACAAAGTAGATTTCAGAATAAAGAAAATTACCCAGGGTAAAGATGAAATACCACAGAATAATAAAAGAACTGAATCACCAAGAAGACAGCAATCCTACATGTATATGCACCTAAAAACAGAACTTAAAATACACAAAGCAAAGCTGGAAATATAAAAGTAGTAGATAAACCTGTAATTATAGTTGGAGACACCCTGCCAGTAATAGGTCGAGCTAGAAAATCAAGGATGGCGAAGAACGAAGAACATGTTGAGCAACGGGATCTACTTGACATACAGAGAACACTCCCTCCAACACCAGCAAAACACACATTCTTTGAGAGTAAATTAAATACCCAACAAGAGAGACCATAACCTAGGCCACAAAAAAGCTCAATTAATTTTAAAAGATTGCAATCATACTATGTGTATTCTCAGATTATGATGCAATTAAACTAGAAATCAATAAGAATTATCTCCAAATATTTGGAAATTAAAATTCAATATGTATACTCTTAAACTAGTTCATTTATATGTATTTTTATTTTGAATTTTTAAAAATTATCTCTAATCAGGTTTACTATACATTAAAATTCAGGAGAGAGTGTTGGTTGATTTGAAAGCCAGGGATACAGACCTAGGATCTAGAGCACAGTTGCCTGCCTGTTACCACACCCTAGCCCACCCTGGGGGTGAGTCAAGGAGGGAGACCAGGTGATGAGTGGCTGCAAGGGGTCCTATAGCCTGGGTGCAGGGGAGGGTCTGCCTGCCTGTCTGTCTCTGCTTGGGTGCATGAGTTCCAAAAATGTGTGCTGTTTGTTCCTCCTCATCCTCTTCTGAGACTATTTATTAACAGCTTGACTGTGGGACATAAATTTGTATGAAATTAACCCTCTGCCTTCCCACCTCCCCCAAAAGTAAAAAGGCAGAGTATATGCTGGCCCCCTGGAGAAGCCCCGGGGGAGAATGGAGCCAACCTGCTGAGCGGGGCAGTACAGCTAGGTCTGGGGCTGGACCAGGGCTCACACCAAGGCACCTGCTTTTTATGCACACACACAGTGCCCCATTCCTGAGCAGAACAGCGGGGAGTCCCTGTCAGGTGCCCTAGTCAGGGGCTCACCATAGCTTTTTGGCTAAGGGCCCTATTAGGCCCAGCCTTCCGCTACTGTTGGTGCCAACCTCCTAGGACACTGCCACCCTGGAGCCCACCCATGCCCATTCTTTCATTTGATAGCCCCCAAAGCGGTACCTCTCCAGCTGCAGGATCATGGGGGCTTTCCATAGTCCGGTTTTCTGGCTTCCTCAACTGCCCCATGCAAGGTGCCCCTTCACCACTTCCCAGGAGGGGCAGCCTGCCACTGTTCAGCAGAGACACCCTGCTGCTCTTGCTTGTAGGCACCCTGACCTGGCAAGGTAACTGTCCCAATCACGCTGGCTTCCCTCCCGAGAACAAACTATTTCTGTACTCTTGCAGAGGGCCAGAGCAAGCACTAGCCATGGAGTGGGGACAGGAATCCATGGCTCCCCTGGACCAGGGGTTAGCTGTACCATTCATTCCACCTCCACTCACTGATGTGAGTGCTGAATAATGCCTAGAGCCCTCCCTCCCCTGCTACTGGGGTGGTACAGGCTACCCTCTCGGGCCCAGTAGGCTCTGCTCTTCTTCACCAAACAGCAGCTGTCTGTAGCCAGGACCACCAGTGTTGGCCCTACGAGATGAGGCAGGTGCCATCCTTAGGGGCCCGAGTCCAGTGTGGGAGGCAGAGGGGTCCGTCCGACTTGGGAAGAGCCTGTCTGTGTGCATGGAGTGAGGTCTGTGGGGATGTATGTACACAGGCATGCCTTTTTTTCTTTTCTTTTTTTTTTTTTAGGTCATGGGGACAGTTGAATTCAGGGTATTTTTCTGTAAGAAACAGACTTCTCTCCCTCTGTAAGGACTGGCTGTAACCTGAAGCCCATTAAAGGCACTTCCAACCTAGAAAGAACCTAAGCAAGACAGCTGGTATGGGCTGAGGGTGGCCAAGGTGGGAGATGCGCATGAGAATAAACAGCTCCCCAAATTCAATCTGAGCTCGGGCAGGACAGTATGGTGGGGCTGCCAGGACTCGGAAAAGCCTGAAATCCCCCACCCCGCCCTGCCTTGCCTTTCCTTTGTGACCTTGGGTGAAGGCTGAAGCAGCAGTGGCTGCCCGCCCTCCCCCTGACAGGGGTGAGTAGTAAGCAAGCTGGATGATGGGTTGTTCGGGGAGCGGGCGGGGGGGGGGACACGACCTCGTGGGGCCTTGGAGGAGATGAAAATGAGGAGGTTTTTCCTTACTGTATAAATATTTGTATGATTATATTAACACACACACAAACAGAAAAAAAAATGGAGAGAAAGTGAAGTCTCTAGAATTACTCAGTCATTCGAAAATCACAAGTTAGACCTAGTCTATGCCAGCAGCACTACTGCCAATACTGGTACAGAGCATTAAGAAACTACTTGAGCCATACTCTGAAACTGGAACCCATACCAAATAAAGGACTATTCCTTAATTAGTTGCTCATAAGTCACTAAAAAATTATTCATATTGTCAATAGGATCCCTTTCATTATAGTTTTCCCTTCATCATCTTGCAATTTGTTATTAACAGCAATTAAGGATTCCTTGTTATGAAACGTAATTAAGTCAATGTTGAGATTCTAGATGTCTTGATCTAATCCAGTTTGTCCAGTGTCCTTTTACCTGCAAATAAGTTCAGACACTCTGTCATTGAAAGGATCTCAGTTCCTGAAATGTGACTGACCTGTAGACACTTGATACATTTAGGAGAATTTGAATCTAGAGGAAATAAAATTTGACTTAATAAAGGCAGAGGGTATTCTGTTAAATAAAGAAGAAGTTGGTTATGGCATATTTTAAGTGCAGCATGCCAGCATTTATGAATTTTCTAATTTCAAATTAGATTCTTATCTCTAATAGTTGTTAACGTAGTTATTTTAAAGGCAAAAAGAAAATGTGCCAAAAACTAAGTAGCTTATTATTAATAGGATAAAATACGTATTTCTTAAAGATTTTATTTGTTTATTTTTACAGAGATGGGGAAGGGGAGGAACATCAGCCTGTGAGAAATATATCAGTCAGTTGCCTCTTACTCTCCCCCACACTGGGGACCTGGCCCACAACCCAGGCATGTGCCCCAACTGGGAATCAAACCAGTGACCCTTTGGTTCATAGGCCAGCACTCAATCCACTGAGCCACACCAGCCAGGGCAAAATACGCATTTTCACAATGATCCACATAAAAAGAAATATAAGTTCAACACCCATAGCCTCCATCAGCTTACATTCATTCAACAAATATTTATTGACTATATGAGTGCCAAACATTACATAGTCATTGCTCTTGAGAAATAGCCAGTTCAGTGGGGAGACAGACATATAAACAATTACAACTTAACATGACATTCACTATAACAAAGGGGCCAAAGACAACGGGATGTTGACAGAGGCTTCACAGAGAAGAAATTTGGGCTACATTTTTGAGTACATAGGAGTTTCTAAGAGGAAGGGAGGAGGGGAGGAACCAAGGGAAGGATGGGTCCAAGCACAGACAGAATATGAAAGATATTATTTCTTAATAAGACTACTGGAAGTTAGGACAATTGAAACATAGGCGGAAGGAGGAAAAGGTGGGAGAAGGACTTAGAAAGGTCAGTTTGGGAGGGTCTTACATGCCCTGGAGGACTTGAGGCAGGGAAGAGAAGTGATCAGAAATTTCTTATAGAGCCCTGGCGGGTGTGGCTCAGTGGCTGAGCTCAGCCTGTGAATCAAAGGGTCGCTGGCTGTTCGCAGTCAGGGCACATGCCTGGGTTGCAGGCCAGGTTCCCAGTAGAGGGCACAAGAGAGGCAACCACACATTAATGTTTCTCTCTTTCTCTCTCCCTTCCCCTCTCTAAAAAAATAAATAAAATCTTTTTTTAAAAAAAGAAATTTCTTATAGAAATTTAACTCTAGAGATGAGTAGCCTCTACTGCCATTGTCTGGCAAGAAATGATGAGATTGAACCAGCATAGTAGCCATGGAAATAGAGAGGGGAGGATGGAGCCCAGGGATATTTAGCAGATAAAACTGAAAAAACTTAGTGACCCAGTTGAGTGCAAAGAAGAAGTCAAGGGTAAATCTCAGCTTCTAATGTGGACACATTCTAAAGATAGAAAATACAAGAGGAAACATTTTGGGAAAAAAGGTAACAGACTAGTTTTGAACACGTTTCTGTTTGATGGGATGTAGCCCTCGGACACCTGGCCGGGGCAGTGAAGCGGTGCTGTGAAACTGGGCTGTGGGTTTCAGACGGGCCGAGAGGTTGGAGGCAAAGGGGTAGAAGTCAGTGCTTTATGTGAGTTGTTGAAGTCTCTGGGGATAGATGAGATCAAATATGGAAAATATATTCTTATCATTGTTATCGTATTATATAAACGTTTCCTTGGCAAAAGAGTACTGATTGAAAACGGATTCAAAGTTTTAGTATACATAAAGTTTGTAAACTACTGTTCCAAAATGACCATCAAAAAAAGCCAATAATTATGCAATGTTCTTCCATCAGCAATGAACTCCACTTCTGGAGGGGGAATTAGGAACAGGCCTGCCTCCTGCCCACTCCGGCCTGGGTAGGACGCCAGCAGCTGATGCAACAGACGCCAAAGTCAGCAGACACTCTTCTACTAAAGTTCCTTCTTTTAAATTGAACTTATTGGGGTGACAGTGGTTAATAAAATTATACAGATTTTTAGGGTTATGATTCTATAATATATCATCTGTATATTGATTGTATTGTATGTTCCTAAAGTTCTAATCAAAACCCTAAAACCTCACTCATACTAAGCACTCCTCTCCTCTATTCTGCAACCACAGACTTTCCCCACTCTTATCTTTTTCTCTCTTTCTTTTTTTTTTCCTTGTGGATATATCTGTATGCCACAAATAGGCTATTAACTCCTCTTGGAACAGGTGGTGTAAGGATACAATATAGTACCATCTACTATTTCAGAAATAAATACTGTAACAAGAAATCACATTGTTTTCAATATCTGTGGGAAAGCAGCTGAAGAGTCAGAACTAGAACAGGATCTGGAATTACAAAATCTGAGCAAAATGCAAGGCTCCTTGCTTATGATTATTTTGGGGCATCTAAGTCCAACTAGCTCACCTCTAAATGTACAAAACTGCTGGCAGGGGTGAAGAAGGAGAGGGTGGGAAGAGTCTGCCAAATTTTAGCTACTCAAATGCCAATACAAGGCACAAGAGGCACCTGGCCAAGGCTCTAGAAAAGTATTCAATCCCACTGCCAGAATCCAGAAAAAAAAAAAAAATGCTATTTAAGCCTCTGAAATTCAAATTATTAATAGTCTTCTTAGCAGAAATCTTTAATAGCAAAACATTATAAAAGATTCTGAGAGGCCCCCCACACACACCCCGCCGAAACCCTGACACCCTGGGCTGGCCTAGCTTTTGTTTGTCGTTAAGCAAAGCGATCCTACACTGCCCTGCTGTCCTGGGGAGACAGATGCACTTGGGGTGGGGGGCGGGGGGAGCAATACCTGGAGAATTTTGCTCACTTCTCCTACATAAAATGTTTTAATATTCTAAATAAATATTAAATGTTTAAATATTCAGTTCTAATATAATGTTCTAAATAAACATTCTAAATAAATTCAGTTCTAAATAAAATGTTTTAATATTCTGTGAGGTCTCTCATTGTCACTAGAGAAATCTCTAAAGAGACAGAAACATGAACTGCTGGTATCTGGTTAGGCCTTTCTTTCAGAGGCTGAGGAGTTACCTTGGGGGGCTTTCAGGACTTGCCCTAAAGGTTTTTTCAGACTGCTCTGTAACAAAGTTGATTGAAACGTATATTGTTTCAACAGAGGCTTCCTTGGAAGGAAATAAACAGAACAATACTTCACTCATCAGAAACAACCAGACATATCTATGAAGTAGGCAAAGCAAGTCAAAATTCTTTTTTGTGTTCTGAAAAGAAAAAATAATTTAGTGCAGATCTACTGAAAAAAAAAATGAATATGTGCCAGCAACACCCAAGATGATGTCATGTCAGTTACTAGCTTCAGGTCAACTGCAGTGTAACAGGAAGCTTGGGACTGGAGACAAGCAGGACCCAGCCCATTGCATCCTCCCCTGGACCAATCTACAGGCTCCTAATGACCTACAGAAATAACACTTTGCCCTCTGAATAGTGAGATAGTAATTTGTGTTTCCAATTCTGGCATTTCAAAAGCTAAGCCTAGAATATACATGGAAATACCCACTCTACAAAGCATTACTATAGTTCAGAGGGTGCCGTAAAACATCATTTAAACACTGTCAAAATAAAGAAGTTAAATTCTTCTTAACCATTTCATTTCTGTCAATACCAAACCCAACCCTATGAGGTTATAAAGACTGAGGCCAGCAAGAGCTGCACCACTGCATGAATCATGAAAGTAAAATCAACAGGAAAAAGTAGAAATCAGATTAGAAACACTGAAAAGCTGGGTTTGGGGTTTTTTGCTTGTTTGTTTTAATGCTTACTCTTAACCAATCCAATTCGCATCTACTTCTGTGCACAAAGCTCTAAGATGTTGTATGTTGGCAGGGGTGGGGGATACCATCTCCACCATCACCAATGCCACAACCACAAAAGAATATTCCTGCCCACTGAAAAGCCAGTCTTTATTTCTTGTGAAATTTCACTGATGTATCTACTCTTTCTTCTCTGCCTTCCTAAAACTATCAGCACATAGTATAGGAAGCATCATTTTAAAATAAGAACAGGAGGAGGTCAAGACTGTTCACAGACTTGGAAGACAGAGGTAGTTTGTGGTCCTGGTCAGCTGTTTTTATCTTTCCATGGTAGAACGATATTTGTGAATACAAGAGTGAGATACTAGAAAGAATGCAGCCTCTCTAACTCGTTATCATTTGTAAATTCCCTGAGTGATTCGATAACAAATATCACTTTTCCTTCAGTGCCACTGGCCAAAAAAAAAATCACTCTGATAACAAAGGTACCATTATTTCTGGTAGCATTTTTCTGGGTCCTGTTAATAATCACACATGCAGTCAACTAATGCCCTAGGTTCCCACATCACTAAGTAAATATCACCTAGTGGCAAATATTAGTGTCCCCAACTTTGCATTCCAAAGAAGTCATGAAACCTATCAGAAAGGTCAGATCTCAGTAAATAAGGCCAAAGCAAAAAAGAAAAAAGAAAAAGAAAAAAATTAATTCCCCTTTTTCCACTATTCCCTAGTTACAACAAATTCCTGTGTCTCTAGCTCTCAATGGAATTTCCTACCAGACACTTCAGTGGTCATTGTAAGACCATCATATCTGGCATTATATAATTGGTTAGTAGAAGTTCATAAAAACATAATTCCAGAAGCAACTTCTGGATCTGGACTCAATTCAAGATTTGTTAAATATAGAAGGTAATAGACACCCTAAAATTAGAGATTTTATATATATATATATATATATATATATATATATATATATATACACACACACACACACACCCTATAAAATCTTCTCTAGAAAAATTCCACAGCTTTCCTAAATTGTCAATGACTCATACTACCCTCCCCAGTTTAGAATCACTGAGAGCAAACTGGTCATTCTCAATTCTTGTGTACATCAGACTATTCTGTAGGGAACTCTTACTGAAAAAAAATACGTATCCCAAAGGTATGGGGGGGATAAATGGTAATGGAAAAATATAATGAAAATATTTTCTCATAAAAAAAATACATATCTGCCCTGGCTGGCATAGCTCAGTGGACTGAGCGCAGGCTGCAAACCAAAGTATCACAGGTTCGATTCCCAGTCAGGGCACATGCCTGGGTTGCAGGCCATGGCCCCCAGCAACCACACATTGATGTTTCTCTCTCTCTCTCTCTCTCTCTCTCTCTCTCTCTCTCTCTCTCTCTCTCTCTCTCTCTCTCGCTTCCCTCTCTAAAAATAAATAAAAAATAAATAAAATCTTTAAAAAATATATACATATCTCAAAACCTCACTTAATAAATCAGTATATCAATATATTGGTAGACAGGGCCTATGCCATGTGAATTAGAATTTTTTTGAAAGGTTCTTGAATGACTAGAATACATGGCCAAGGTTATGAAACATTATGTAGTTTTCATTTTATTTAATCACTGAACATGAAATCTAAAAGAAACACCAGATTTCAAAAACCAGCACATTCCTTTTACAGAAAGGACCCAGATCTACTGAGAAATTTGCCCAGGATCACACAATTATTTAGAAACAGAACTGCAAGCAACACAACAGCTTAAAAAAAAAAAGTTATGTGTAAATGCAGGCTCTCCTGAAGAATAAAATATGGACCTCCCTCCAATGTACTGTTTTAGATTTTTAAAAATCTCATTCACTTTTTTATAAGAAAAATCACAAAATTAGATTTAGCGATTTTCTTTCTATTCACTCTACTAAAACCACCTTCTGATATTCTTCTTTAACAGAGAATGTTCACTACTCCTTATAGCTCATATGCAGAAATTAACTTCCATCTGCACAAACATTATAGTAACTATAACAGAAGAATCACATTTACAGGGATTTATCAGAATGGCTGGGTAATTATGACAAATACACAATGATGGTTGCCTGACCCTTTCTTTTATCAGCTGTGTGAGAAGTTCCTGATGGTCAAAATTATGGCTTGCCACGCTTTGTTATACTTTTCTTTCTAGCTGTTTTATTTTATTTTTAATTATCAAAACCCAGAACTGGAGCATGACTGTTCCAACAAAGAGGTGTAAACGGCCATGGCATCCTCTTTGCTTCCTGAAGGTATTTGCATGTCCCTACCGGCAGATCAAATAACATACTTATCCTAACAGGAAGACTTTTAAAATGCAATTCAAGTTGAAGGAGAGAAAGGGAAAGAAGGAGGTGACTTTAGCTTTGTTAAATTTCACAATAAATTTACACCCAGATTCAGCAAGTGCTTTACAGTGGCTTCACAGCAGCTGAGATAATTACACTACTGCCCTCTTGATGGATGAGTCCCCATGGAGACAAGTCGACTGAATCCTAAGGACAGCATTCCAGGGCGATGAAAAGAATTCTTTCAGTACACACCCACTGTGACTTGGTTGGGGCAGGATTTCTCCCTAGCCCACTGAAGGAGACAGTAGAAAGCAAAGAGGACAGGGATGCAGGCAGGGGAGTAACGATTGTTGACATTCAAGTGCTTGTTGTACACAAGAACTGCTCTCGGGTTTTATACATTACCTCCAGTAGCTTATAAATATCTAAAGATTAAAGTCTCATCATGTTTAACCTCTCAGAGAGCCTAGGAAAATCCCTTAAATACAATATAGAATGAATAAATATGAATTGAAATGAAAAAGAAAGAATTCCAGAACATCAGTTCCAAAGGGCATGAGTGTTTCACACAAGTTAACACCATATTCTTGCTTTATGACCACACTTCTTTTCCAATCTACATCTCTGGTGGAGGCAGAGTGTCTAGTTCTTGGAGTGGGCACATATATGTCAACTCATAAATGTATATTAGTGAACAGAGAACAAGTCATCTTTACACACTTTACATATTTATCCTTTTTATTGTATGTTTCCTCCTATTAGAGCATCAGTTCTATGAAGATAAGATGTTTGTCTGTTTACTACTATTACCAACATACCTAGGATAATGCTCAGGAAAAAAGAGGTAGCCAATATTTATTTAATTGGTGTTGTCAAATGAGAAAACTAAATGCTGAGTGAGAAGACAGTACTGTGCTAGGTTTTGGAGATAAAAGTAATACAATGCATCATCCCATCTGCAGAGAACACTCTCGTTCTCATTACTGTGAACATGGAAATGATTAGGACTGAGCTGAAGAATGATACTTTCCTGCTAGAAAAAATGTTTTTTCATATATGCGATCTGAACAATTTAGAAATGCCCAATCACATGTACTTTGCAATGCATGCTGATTCCAGTCCTGTGTGCAGTGCCGTCCTTAGTCCCAGGCAACCGGCATGCACGGGGAGGCCCAGCAGTGTCTGGCCACAAGGATGGTGCTCGCTGGGAGCCCAAAATCCCCTTCTGGTTCATGTGCCAGATCCTAACTCCCTGAAGTCCCCTGTTCAAACAGCCCAAGCTCACAGGGCTTGTGCAGGTTTTCCCCAGATAGTCTCACAATGGTGGACCCATCTTTGTAAACTTTTCACAAAATATTTACTTATTTATTTGAGAAAGAGAGAGAAACATCAGTTTGCTGCTCCACTTATTTATGCACTCATTGGTGGATTCCTGTATGTGTCCTAACCAGGGATTAAACCCGCAACCTTGGCATATTGGGGCACAGTGGCCCCATTTTTCATAAGCTACCCTGAGGCCCTCAGGATGAGGCATGGCTGAAGCACAGACACATGGACTCACATCACAAGCATGCACATCAGGTCCGTGCTTCTGCTCATGCTACCTGGTCAGCATGGAATTCTGTAAACAGCTTGGAAACTCCAAATTCAAACCAGGCCTCCAAGGTTGTTATGAAGGTGTGGTTTTTGTCAGAGTAGAATTCCCGAACACATTTTAACCATTTTTTCAGTTTGATTTATAACTTGTAAATATGTATATGCACAGTATGTGGACCTGCATTCACATTCTAGCCCTGAGCACTACAATAAATAAAAATCAATGTAAGAGACACTGAGGGTCAGTTTCCAACTTGCGTAACAATATAAAGACAGCAACTGGAAGAGCCAGGACTCAAATCCAGTTCTTCGCAACCTCAGTGCCAGTCCACAGAGCAAACCCTCCCCTCCAACTCTTCAGCTTCAAAGCACTTTTGTTTGTGCTCTCTCCTGCCATGACTGTAACAGCAACCCAGAGGCTCCCAGGAAGTGAGGCCACGGGTGGGTCCAAGAACACACAGCTCATCCTCTCTCCTAACATCCTGGGCTTTTTTTCCTTTTAATACCATAGGAGTCAAATGCAGGCAGTTCTAAGTCCTAATGGTCGCTCAACATACGCAGGCGTGTAGCTACCTGCAGTGCAGAGAGAATGTACGCTAGAGGTAAGCAAGCAGTGACACATGCCTCAGGAACCTCACAAGATGCAGCCTGAGGCTTCTGAATGTACATCTTTTACAACTCTAAACCCAGAAGTGCATTAGTGTTCTTGCAAAACAGGCTGTGCGGCCGTTTACAAAGCCCACATATAATACCTTCATAAGACTTGTGCTTACAGAGATCCTTTCATCCAAGAAATTCAAAGCACTTTACAAGTCCAGAGCCATTCATCCAAACACTCCAGGGGGGTTTGCAGGTGGCCCGATTAGACTCATTGATGAAGAAACTGAGGCACGCTGACAGCCTAAGTACCCTTCTTAAAAACAGTTTTAACATCTAAAAATGACTTGCCTTAAACATCCACAAAATCATGCTACCAATATAGAGGGAAATTTTTTGCATTATTTTTATAGAAATCACATTGAATGTAATGAAATTAAATACCATGTTGCAGAAATCTATGACTTGCTGCAATTCTTTCAACCACAAGGCCATCAAAAATTTATGCTCAGTCCACTGCGAATAGTTTACCATTAAAGTTGAGATAATACTGCCTTTCAAAATGCAAATTCTATGATCACAAATTGTAAGACAGAAATTTCAATTTTTTTTTCTCCAAATAAAATCAGGCTTTTACACCTTTGGCCAAAAAGCACTTAGCAAAGGTAATTAGCATACCCTCTCTAGTCTAGATGGAATTGATTTCAAGCCAAAGAGATTAGCTTCATTTGCTTTTTAGTGGGAGGTAAATGGCCCCAGGGAACTAAGTCTGAGAGTGGTGGAGGAAGAGTCCTTTCATAAATAAGGAAGATTGAGACATATAAACGAGGAAGAATAAAATTATAATCAAAACACAAAGTCTGTGTTGAAAACATATCTGACAATTATGTTCATGACAATGGCCAACACTTAGTGCTTATTGTGTGCTAACCACTGTTCCTGGTGCTTATAAGTTACCCTTTCTACAGAAGAGGAAACTGAGGCTCAGAAGTATTAGCAGATACATAAAGTCTCAAAGAGCTTACAGTGAAATCAGAAAAATTATCATTCATTAATTCAATGAATTGAACTACACAGAATCTGAAATGTGAACATTTATATAAATTTCTCCTCGGGGGTTCACCATCCAAAGGAGGAATGCACAGGTAAAGCCACTTTCAAATAGGCATGTACAAGGCACAAGAGCAATGCAGTGAAAGCTGATGAAGGGCCAGGGCAGAAAAGAAAGACTTTGCAGAGAGGATGTCCATTTCAACAAGCAGATAAAAGAAGAAAGGAATTTTAGGCTGATAAAAATGGCTTATGGAGACACACGAAGACATAAGAGAACCTACCCTGGGTCACCTGTTGTCTGGTGTGGCAAAGAACGAGGGTGCATGAAAACAGCTAGCAAAAGGACATCTTAGGCTGGATAGGTATGAATAGATAAAAATTTGATATGCAGAGTTAATTTACCTTTACAATTGTGTATATCTTATCTCCTTCATCAGGCTGTACCTCTCCTTTTGGGAAAAAACCTCTAGGTTCCAGTGGAGTGGTTTATGCCTGAAGATGTTGAATCTCAAGGATTAATTGCTGTTACTTCTTCACCACTTAGACAATGGTTTATAGGCATCACTATTTGCACTTGACTTATATTAACTTATTTAAATATTATATCAACCCAATAAGGTAAATTCTATTACTATCACCATTTTCAAAACAGAGAACCGAGTCATAGTGATGCAACCAGAACAAACACCTGCTAAATGGCACTTTACGGAATTCATGTCCCCAAAGCACACCTGAAACTGCAGCAAAGATCTGTTACTTTCTCTTGGATTGCCAACACTCTTCCATCCTATCCATGTACCCTCACCAGCATAAGTAAATGTCACGGGCGTCCCAGGAGCTGACGGACTGACAAGCTCACGAACACTGTCTTCACTATCACACAGCATCTGCCACTCTCCTCCTCTCCTGCTCAGTCCCATTCAGTGATGTCTGCCAATGAGAACCAAGGTCACAGGTACTAATGCCCAAGGTACTAATTTAGCTGCTGAGACACCAACGATGTCACCTATCACAGTTACTTAACGTTACTGCTGCCAACACAATTCCTAACAGAGTTACTGGTGTCAGTTCACATACTCCATGTGGCACGCAGATTTTGGTGAATGACTTTTCCTGAGTTTCTGCTTTCACTTTTAACACAGTGAAAGGGCCCTGGGTTTCCAAATGATTCCAGGAGTTCAACTGAAAGGTAATCCAAGTGATTGTCAGCATGCTCTCCTTGGAGTCCTCCTCCCCTCTATTAGCACATTTTGAAGTTTGGTTTACATAAACATTCCTCCATTTGATTGCAAGCACATTTGGAAAAGCATAGGAGGTCCATAAATTTTTATAACTCAGCTTATATGTAGTAGGCATTCAGCTCGTTGAATGAATCATTAAAGCATTCATTTTCTAACTCTGCCATAAGCTCCTTGAGAATGTGTAAGTCTCCTGTCTGTTCATTTCTGTTCCTGATTTCCTTGCCTGTGAAATAAGTTAACAACAGCACAAACTCCAAAGGGTTGCGGTGAAGATGCGTAAAGCACTTACAATGGGGCATGGCACACAGTAAGCAGTCAATAATCTTTAGCTATTGTCATGAACATTATTCCCAGACATACATATATTTAACACAGACTTATCGTTTTGACCCTATGAGGCACAAGTAATGGCTGCTTGGCCAACACTACTAAGTCTTCCCAGTGAACAAGGTCTTTCCCAGAGCTTCTTTAAACCATGATGAAAAGTGGCTGCAGGGAACCAGGACATAGGACTTCCAAACTTGCCCAGACAAGTTTGAATGTAAGAGTATGAGTGAGCACAGGTAAGGCCAGAGCCACAATACCAGTTACAACAAAATAGTGTTTTCCTTCTGAATTGAAAACTATCCACTGCAAAATAAAAGACACACACATGCTTCTGAACGACTATGATTACACAAAGTACACAGCTGACCAAAGAGCCACTCCTGTTAAATGAACAAAAAGGAATCACGCAACACACCTTGCTTTCTGGTAGACACGCTGACATGAACCCAACTAATATTAGACAAAGTGACCTCATCCTGGGATGGAGCCAGAGGTTTCACTAGAGATCTCTGCAGTTATCAGATCTGGAAAGTGTTTCCCTTGCTTTTTCTTTAGCAAAACAAAAGGTAACAGGGACCAAAGGAGGCAAGAAGATAGAACCAGAAATTCTCCAGGCTTCATTACCATAGATTACCTGATGATGAATCATCAGTAATTGTTCCATGGTTTCAATAGAAGGCAAACTACTACGGAAAAACATCTGAGCTTCATCATGCTCTTAATCTCTTCCTTGTCTCTTATACTGAAGAAGATTCACCCTTCCCGACCAAAGGGCACCCCTTTAACATAATCTCAGACAAATCCTGTTTCTTGTTCTATCTCCAAACCCTTCTTCTTCTACTCCTCAGCCAGTGCCCTTCAATTCATTAACCACAATACAACCTTGGACCCTATCATTAACCTCCCTACCCCCCCCCCCCCCCCGGTATGCCTCAGTGGAAGAGCCAAGAGTGTGCCCTGATTTTAGGCACTGTGCTGACGTTTGCTGGCTAAGGATCTTGAAATTTCTTCACCTCTCTGGGACTTGGTCTCTGCAACTAAAAATGAAATCCATCTCTGCAGCCCCGTCACCCCATAACTCTCCTACAGACATTAGACCACGGGCTTCCAAGTGTGCCAAGAAACAGAGAACTATGGGAGCCCAGACCCCACTCTTCTCATATGGGTAAAAGAATCCTGTAGAAATACATGTTCTTGGGGGCGGGGGTCACCTAGAGAAAAAATTAAGACAACCAAATATGGGAGCGGGGGATACCATCTTACCCCCCAAGGGGAATGAAAGAGGGTGAGTGCCCACGAATACAAAGGAGAAAAACTGGCCAGGAGCCCAGAGGTGTGAAGTGCACATCAAATCTTCCCTCTCCACCAGTGCAGAGTATCTTTCGTATCTGGTGGAATTTGGAAAAAGAGAATTAAGCGGATGGCATGTTTTTAAGGGACAGGGCTGTGCATTAGGTACTGGAACACATCAGTAATCAATAAATAATATTTCAATCAAATTCAACATCGTTCTAGTGGTTCTCTCTGGGAAAACCCCACTCTGCTCTCTCCTCCTCATTTCATGAATGCCGCACGAGTAAACACACAAATTCAGCGGGTCAGAACAGGGAAGGCCACAATTATAATCACAGAGCATTGAAGACTTTAATCAGTTACTGTTTCAGGATCTACCCAAATGTTAACAGTTCACAATCAATGGGAGCAGTTGCTTTGTAAATTGGATTTCCCCCCCTTGAATTTGAGAACTAGAAGCTTGCACTGCTTGACTTCCCTGGAAAACGTCCAGACTTGCACTACAGTTTCAGCCCTGTGGGCTGGGCTTGGTTTTTTTCAAGACAACAGTGAACAGCGCCACAACAGGCTGCCAGGTCTGCTTTTAGGAACCATTTAGATATTCTTTGAAAAGAAGCTTCTGTAACACCCATCATGTTATTCTAGTTACAATATTTTCACTTTCTTCCCCATTTTAAACCCCCTTTCTCAGTGGTGCCTAAGTGCTCAGGTAATACATATACAAATGCTCCGACAGACAGATGGGTGAGTAGCATCTCATGGTGCCCTTGCTTCTCAGTGGGAAAAAAATACTCAAAACAGAATGCAGTAATTCCACCCTCTCAAGCGCTATAATAATCACTGCAGGGGGTAGTGCTACAACTACAACTACAGCACAATAGATGTATAAATTAAGGCTACTAATAATGCTTGACAATACAATGGAGCAAGTATTCTAATATTCTCATGCCCATAAAACCAGAAAAATTACTTTAAAACACGTAGCAAAATAAAACTTGTTTAACCATTTTTGCAAAGTCAGTGCTATAGTCACTCTTTTTCCCCAAGATATGCTTTCCATGTAACTGAATATATATATACTCCGAGAGTGTGGACTTCCAAAGGGATAAAATTTTATTTTCTTAAGTTGTAAATCTTACCAGTTTTGTAGATTAGTCTCTACAGGCACAGAATACCTGAAAGTTTATTAATGACTAACATTTAAGAAATCGTTACTAAAGTGCTCACCACAACTGGATAGCTCTAATTCTAATAAATGAGTATCCCCCATTTCATAGATTGGAAAACAAAGGCCGAGATAGGTTAAATTATGTGCCTAATGTAACACTGCTGCAAAGTTAGACAACCAGGATTTGAGCCTAGCAAGTCTGGCCCCAGAGCGCAAACAATTAGCCATCTATGCAACACCCTGGTGGTAGTACCGAAGTCCTCAATTTTAAAGGGGGAAAAAACAAGTCACTTACATTTTATTTCTCCTATAAAACATCTTAGTAGGCCAGATTAACATGAGCCCAATCCAGAGAGGTTTGGCTATAAATGCCTATAGGAAGACAAGAACTAGAAGATGATTTTGCTTTTGACATTCTCCCAGCCCAAAGCCCAGAGATAAGATTATGGCTTGGACCCCTCTGAATTATGGTGATCAGTGAGAGACCATGGCCATCTACCTACTCGCCCACCTGCTTTGAGTTATCTGGAGATATTGTGTCTCCTGAACTATGCACATACCAAGAAATGTCAAGGCCATCAATATTTACATCATATGAACCTGAAGGTCAGTTCAAAAGGGCACCCGTTATTTATGGGAACGTTTTAGTCACCTAGAGCAGATGGGAGAAAAGGAAGATCTTGGAACTCTTCCCATTTTATCTTAATGATCTCTAATATAAGAAGTCTACTGCCAACCTCTAAGACATTCCACAGTGAAAGATAAAAACCAGTATGTTTAAAATATCCCTTGTGGCATTCGCTTTTCATAAACCTAATGTCACCAATGATAAGACGTCAGAAGATCACATCACGTTAATTAGTGCCTGAAACCTCTGAAAAGTAAGCAATTCTAAACTGATGATACACCTGAATTTTAGCATGATTTTTATTCTAAACGCTAATATCTACATTTTTTAAAAACATGAAAATAAGGCACAGAAGCCTATATCTAGAGCCACTGCTGATGAAACAAACCATTTGAACATTACCCAATGCCCTGTTCAACTCCTTCTACGTTTGCTTGCAGTATATATATCTGGATAAAGCTCTCTCCACAGCCAGTTAAACCCTTTTGCCCTAAACACACACACCCTACAGAGTTGGCAGAAAAACTGTTTATCCACATCTACCCAACTACCCATTTTACCACCTCAAAACTGGAATGAAGTTCATATAAAATCATAGACTAGCAGTTTTTGATAAGATCCCTCCACCAAAAAAAAAGTTGCTGAATGTGTCATTACATTTCTCACCCTCAGTAATACCTTAACCTTACCAAAAGAACCTGAGTTCTCTAATTAGACCATGAAGTTTCTTCAATATCTCAACAACATAAAAGTCAAGAAATACAAGGCATGAAGGAAAGATATATAAAAGTTAACAAGTACCTATGTAATTTAACCAATACTGACACACTAACCTTTTTCATGGAAACCTCCTTGAAAAAGTGAAACAAAAATTCTGAAGACTACTGCTTGCAAAGAAGAAGTGCTCAGAGAGTATCAAAAGTTGTATTCTCCCAGTTGAAATCTGAGTTTTATCTTCCTGTTTTGACTAGAGGTCTCTTGACAAAGGGCCTGCGGCGGTATAAATTATCCCATTACTCACTCTCCTTGGCCATCCCCGCTGGAACAGGAAGGAAGTAAATCTTGGAGTCTTGCACTTACATCCCTTAATCATACACACACATGCCCCCAAAGCAGTAAATCACCATCTTTCACTGTCATCATGATTCACACCTGAAACAGAGCAGAAAGACAGGTATTCAGAAATGCCATTACCAAAGAAAGGTATCTTAATACATTAAAAATAATAATACATAGGCACCGCAGTGTTGTTCTTTCTCAAACAGACCGGCAAGCCTATAATCTAATTAAGAGTCATCAGCTGTGTTCATTTTTTTAAATCCTCACCTGTGGACATTTTTCATTGCTTTCATAGAGAAGGGAAGAGAAGGAAGGAAGGAGGAAGAGAGAGAAGAGGGGTGGGGAGAAGAGAGAGGAAAAAAGAGAGAGAGAGAGAGAGAGAGAGAGAGAGAGAGAGAGAAAGGAAACATTTATGTTGAAGACATTGCCTTCTCATACATGCCCTGACTAGGAATCGAACCTGTGGCTTTTTGGTCCATGAGATGACACTCCAACCAACTGAGCCACACCAGCCAGGGCTCACCAGCTGTGTTAAAAACAACTTTTATAGAGCATAGTTTTCCAAACAGAACATTTCAGGACCCATTACCCTTTAAAGCTCTATTAAAAATTAAAACCAACATCTATATCATATTAACCCACTTGAGCATGACTTTAATTAGTGGAATTTGCCCCATTGTTAGGCTGACTTTCTTCTCTTAACTTGGCAGGGCAGAAACATGACCAATCATATGTTTTAAGATGTTGCCTAATTATATAAAAGATCTCATTTAACTTTACATAGAAGTGGTTAAGAATCAAAATATACCATCAATCCTAAAGGAAAATATCTGAGGTTACCCCATTTTCTCAGATTATGGGCCCACTGATTTACTGCATCTTAAAGAAAAAAGAGGAAAAGAGGTCTTTCAATAGTCAAAGGGCCTTCTTTTATTTTGATTACAAAAAAAAATGCAGGCCTGGTTGGTGTGGCTCAGTGGATTGAGGGCCAGCCTGTGAACTAAAGGGTCGCCAGTTCAATTCCCAGTTAGGGCACATGCCTGGGTTGTGACCCAGGTTCTCAGTAGGGGTCACTTGAGAGGCAACCACACATTCATGTTTTTCTCACTTTCCCTTCCCCTATCTCTGAAAATAAATAAATAAAATCTTTCTTAAAAAATAAAACAATGCAAATTGTTTTCAAATTTATGTGAATTGTATTAAGTTTGAGTGAGTTTTCCCAGCAATACACAACTACATCATTTCCATGTATCTGCTTTGTCACATTGTCACAGACAGTCAGTAAAAGAAGCGCATACTCAATCCTTAAAGCACATTAAACTCGCTCTAGCTGGGGAGATAAGTGCCATGCCTCCATCCTGTCAAGCAAAAGCCAACAACCAACAGAACAAGGCCAAATGAAAGAAAATGCCTCCTACAGATTTTACTGAACTTTTTGTTGAGTTTGCACCATTATTATCAGCTGCCCTTCACAAGTGCCAGAGTTTCATCAAATTTGTTATCGGTTCAACATCAGTGTAACACTACAATGGTTTCCCAGCTCCCAGATTTGAAACTGACGAGCAGATGCTAACGAGTGTTCTGTCTGCAAGATATACTTTTTATATTTAATTCTCTGACCTTAACTTTATTTCATTAAAAAATTTAGATTAAAGCCCATGATGGGCAAGGAAATGCATTATCATGCTCCTTGAGCAAGAACCAAACCAGGCTGACACACGGCTGCTGCCTGGGCTGCTCTTCAGCAAAATGGCTGCCTCAAGGATTAGGCTCTGAAATGACTGAGAATAGAGATTGTTTTGCAAAAACAAACAAACAAACAAACACAATGACGTATTTTGGACAGTAGTGGATATATACACAGAATAAAAGCATTTTTTAAAAATCAAAAACAATGTGGTGCATTTTTTAAAAATAAGGTAATTGAAGATAAATTCTTTAAAAGAATGAACTCAATGCTACCACACTTTTAAAGTTGTTTTATTTCTTACTGATTTCAAAGGCATTTTAAATAAGATTATATATCCAATATTGAGGGCCCAAAGCTCTTTGACTGCATATAAATGAACTGTGGTCTGTTCAACTTTCAAATGACTCTCTGGTCCAGATTCCATTAAAATTATATTAAAACAAAAGTATCTCCTTTGCCATTTTTGTTGTGCTGTGGAAAACACTAATAATGCCTTAGCCTACACGCATATGCATGTAAAAATACACTGCCCTCAGTAAGCCCAGGTGAACTAACACCTGGTGCCCACGTTAAAGCACACGAATACGTTACTAAGCAAAAGGAAAACATCATGATGAACATTCCCACACAAAACATGAGTTCCTGGTATTACTTCAACCTCACTAGTGCCATGAATTACTTTTTGAATGACAGATCTTTTTTTTTTAACCGCCCTTGTATTATGTTTTACCTCCAGCTTTAAAACTGTGCAAATGGAAAAGAAAACCAATCTTAGTAAACATTCCCCTAACTATCACCAGATTTAGGAGAATGTTATTTGTAGACCTGAAGAACAATGCAATACAGACCACAGATGCTGGTGCCTGTCAGCTATGAAGTGTCCAAAGATTAACCCACAGCAAACTATCCCCTCACTGCATTCCAGGGTCACTTAGATCTGAATGCAAGGAAGATGCCTTTTAGCTAAAAATGTAGATGTTTGGCAGCTGCAAGTCAGACTTTAAAAATGATCTCTGGAAAATCTCATGGGCTTATGCTATCCTAAAATGGCAAATACCGACTCTCTCTTTTTTTTTAATGTAATGCCAGTAAACCACATTCAAGGTCAGGAAAAGTCTGCTTGGCCACCTGAATAAATCTGCCATATTTGGTACCCAAAATTAAAAGGCTGAGATTTAAAAGTAGTACTTAAATGCTGGATTTCAATATGAAAACTTAAAGTTCAGGCAGGGCGTAAGCCAAAATAAGGACAACTCATTTAATGGCATTTAGTCAGCTCACTTCTTAAATATACACTGATTCATACACACAGTTAAAAATAGTACTAAAGTTAACCAAAAATGGCTAATATCATAATCAGACACATATATTGAGCTATTATGTATGTTTGAAATAATAACTAAATTATTAGGTCTGCCTCAAGTAGGCTAACAGATAACTAAATATTGTTAAAATAGTAAAATGTACGAAGACATGTATAGCGAGGACTGCACTCAGCAAAATATCACTGAATTATATCTTTAAATCCATTTGCCTTTAAAACGCACCCCCATCGGACACATTCATCTACTACACAGAACACAACCAGAAAGGAGTTCAGAGTCCACAACCAAAATGACAGCCCAGGAGAGTGTGGGTTTTATAAGTGGTGGTTTGAGATTTAGGTTTTGTTTCTCCATATAAATAAAATGTCCATGGAAATATTCTCCTGATACTATGGAATCAAAGAAAAGAAGATTCCTGAATGGAGTGCTTTACCTATTTCTTTTGACCAACAGCAGTTACAGGATCAACTAGATCAGTAGTGTCTTCCACCTTCCATTTGATTATGTGTAGCAACACATAAAGCTCTTTTCTATGGAGATAACCCTGGTTTATAACACTGCATAGGTTTCAGGTGTACAACATTATAATTTGACATGCATACACTACAACATGTTCACCAGCAACAGTCTTGGGTGCATCCACCACCCACCTTTCACCCCATTTACCAATTTTGCACACTCTCCGCTCTCCTCCCTTCTGGTAACCACTGAGCTGTGGTCTGCATCTACGAGTTTGTTTTTGTTTGTTCATTTGTTTCCCCCCCAAATATGGGTGAAACCATACAGTGTTTGTCAATCTCTAACTTAACTTTAGTACAGTACCCTCAAGGTCCATCCATGCTGTTGCAAATGGCAAGCTTTCATCTTTTCTATGGCTGAGTAGTATTCCGCTGTGTGTGTTTGCACATACACATATATGCATACCATTGTTTTGTATCCATTCATCTGTTAATGGACACTTAGGTTGGTTTCATATCTTAGCCATTGTGAAGAATGTCTAAAGCTGCTTTTATTGATTACCAGTAAATGTTTCCCATACCAAGTTTGGTACCAAATAATGACATAGATATTCAATTTCGATCACATACTAACAACCCTCCAAAACATTAAAACCATCTTTGTAACATCAACATTTTAAGAAGGAATTTTAGAGGAGAGGGATTAGAGAAAAACTACAGATACAAAAAAAAAAGTATTATGGAGGAGCAGAGGAAAAACTGAATTTTTCCCATTACCCTGAAGGTACTGCTTAGGTCCAGTTAAACCCATACTGAAAAACAAGTGCAAATCTAAGAGTTTTATACCCCAGTTACCAATGGGAAGTTTTACTAGCCGAAGGGAATCTCTTCTGAAAATTTTCATGGTTTACTGATGAGTACTTTGTATCGATGTCCAAAAAAAAAAAGCTTTTTTGAGCCCACCACTGATGTTGCAAGTAACTCAAGAATTATACAGGGCAGAACCCCGGCAGGTGAGGCTCAGCTGGTTGGAGTACTGTCCTGTAACTGAAGGGTTGTAGGTCCATTCGCCGGTCCAGGCACATACAACCCCCAGGCCCGGTGCGAATGAGAGGCAACCATCGATGCTTCTCTCACACTGATGTTTCTCTCTCCCTGCTTTTCTCTCTAAAAGCAATGAAAGAAATGTCCTAGGTGAGGGTTAAAAAGATATATATTTTTAAAGAATTATACAGGGAATTAAAAATGTCTCTATATCTTTGGTTGGATAACAAGAAGCTCTTGGGGCTGAACGAGGCAACTTGTTAGCCCAGAGCCCTAAACCTATAAATCTCGGAGCTGACATTTCCCAACCCAGGGCAGTAGCAGATTAGAAGATCAGGAGAGGCATTTCTGTTCTTAAGGGTCAACCGGCAGCTGCTGTCCTCATTTGGGATACTTGCCCCATATAAACTTGTTTATGCATTTGGTGCATTCGCATATTTGCCAATTTGCTAAGCTTGACATCAGTAAGATGGCCGAACATTTGCTGTTGTCCATTTGTGGACTTACACAAACTCGATGCCTAAATGCCACCTAAAAAGAACTTGACCAACTGGGAGGGGACAAAAAGTACTTGATGAAGAAAACTAAGACTTGTCTTGATTTTCCTGCAGAAAATGTCAAAAGCAAATAATCATTTTCTAATAAGTTTAACGACCCTCTCATTTATCCTCTCTTTTTCTAAAAGCTAGATTTATTCCCAGCATGTTTCAATGAATGGTCACAAATGCTACCCAAAAACCAGGCACTTTTGGTAAAAGGGCTTTAGGTGCGTAGCTCTAAATGAACGCCAGCTAAATAAATAATGGCCCCGAGCGCACAGACACACAGCCAGTCTCGTTCACCAGTGGGGCGGTGCAGGCTTTCCTGCTAGGGAGAAGCTCATCTCAGGGGCTTTTTCTTTTTGCTTTTTCTTTCTATTTTTTTCTCACCCCAAGAAATGGCAACAAGTCATACATATATCAATTCATGAAAAAAATCTTTAGAATGAGACCAGTGTTGGACTTTTCCGGTTCTAATATATAATGAAAATCTCCATGGTAGAGTAATAGGAGACTGCATTTTTAAAAACATTCTTACTACATTGAGTGTATTAATAAGTATGGCCAGAGCCACAGATTTAGCTAAGCACACACCTGTAAGATTTCAGGAACACCAACAGGCCCTACTACTCAACACAATCTCTTCCCAGGCTGCTTGTCAGATCCCCAAAGCCCCACCAGGGCTGTGTCACATGCATCAAATCCCCGTGAAAAAAAAATACCTATCTATTAACTCCTTAGCATAACTTTGCTTAATATTGGAACCTAGTAACCAGACCCAGAGTGCCATCAGTTTGACAGATAAACCACAGTAAGAGTGGGGAGTGAAGAAAAAGTTTTATTTGGGGAGAAAAGCTTACAACTTAGTGTGGAATGGGTGACCAAAAGCAATAGAAGGACTGCGGAAATAGAATAAATCCATGGAAAGCCTATAGAACAAACAGAATTTTGGTCAAATTTGAAGTAAAACAAAGGTTGAAACTTGGCTTCCTATGGCAGAGGTATCTCAAAATTTATTTTTTCATAATCTGCACTGTACACCAGGTAAAACCATATTCGCTGGAGAAGGAGAGAGCAAAGCTTCTCTTCTTGTCTTGCTTGGAGTCCTGCCCTGCTCTCTCCCCATGGCCTGAGCACCTGCCAGCATGTTCCCTGTGACACAGATACCTCTCTTTCTTCCTACTCACTCTGTTCTCTCGCTTTCTTTTCTCCCACTCTTTCATAAAATTCCAAGACTAAAAATTAAAATTGCCTACCTAAGGGCAGGCACAGTCTTTTTAAAACTCTATCCACCAAGAGCATTTCCACTGCGGGAAAGTGTTGCTCTGTTTACTCCAGAGAGCAGAAAGACATTTGAGCAAGGAAAAATTCCTGGTCTATTGATTCTGTGTCCAGGCTTTATCCATCCCCCAGGATCTGGTGTTGCTCACAGTTATTATTCTGAAAAAGTCACTTTAATGTCCAGTTGCAGACCAACATTTCAGAGCCTACCAAAAAATTAAAAATGTGAGCTTTTTCAGGCAAATGACATCCAATCAGAACTGGGAGACTAGGTGAGCACACATCCCACCTGAAGCAGGCCAAGATCCTACAATGCCTCCAAATAGCATTTAACCTTTTGCTATTAAAATTATAAGAGCCCGGGGAGGGGGCTGGGGAGCCAGCAGGTCATGAAGCTAACATCTAGTTAGGGAATGACACGTCCATTATGGCCATTAAATAGGCCATTAAAAAGGGATGATGTTTCAATTTTTTCCACTTTTCCCCTTTCCTTTCTCCTTTTTACCCCAAAAATGACAGCCCAATCCCTTCACAGCTCTGCATTAACTTTTCTAACATCAAGTCACTTAAGAAAAATCTAAGGTAATCTGTTCATAAAACTTTGACAAAGTTGAAGAGTAAATTCCGATATCCCCATAGTCTCTGGGATTACTATGCTGCTTGGTAGACGAGCTACATTCTGGTCGGAAGCATTTTCTTGAATAACAAGTCTTGCTAATAGGGTTCTACCTTGATCATTCCCTTCTCTGGAGACTGTCAGGATACATACAGTTCTTCCTTTACAGGTGTAAAACAGCCACACAAGTTCAGTACAGACATCTATAATACACAGCATCAATTTTCCCTCTTCGTATGCCATTACTTAGTGAGGGGAAAGGAGTAAGACCAACAGCACAGAGGTGGGAGAATACCGGGAAGGGACCAGGCACAGTGGGGGGTTACAATTCCCAACCCTAGCTGGCAGAGGAAACACAAACTTTACAATTAGTTCACAGCAAGAATTCTGTAAATGCTCTCTTCACCAGCCTATGGTTCACCTATTTAAAGGTTCACCTTTCTAGAAAATATTTTATTATCATTGTTCATAACATAAGAAAAAATAAATGGTGCAGAAAACAAAAATGTTTTTACAGCCTCCCACAGTGGGAGACACACTTGAGGTTCTCTAGCAACTGAAGTTTAAAAGAGGAGTTGAAGATGGGCCCTTCCCTTCTCTACTGGAAAAAAATACAAGCACAGCACTTAGGAATCAGGCTTCATGAGGTCTAAAGGAAAAATGCCCTTCTGTCTCTGAGTTCTCCTTCGTTCCATCAGTGGTCTTCTGAATCTGCCATGACAGCCAATCCGTCTCCCTTGCATGGTCCATTCTGAAACATGGCTTTGGACAGCCAGGAGGCACACACAGGGCAGGAAAGAAGAGTGAACATAACTTGTTTTTGTTTTTTTTAAGGTATCTATATATCCATGTTCAAAGCAACATCATTCTCAATAGCCAGGAGGTAAAAGCAACACAAATGTTCAACAGATAAATTAATAAATAAAAAGTGGTATGTCCATACAATGGAATATTATTCAGCCCTCAAAAGGATTTTGAAATAAGTGAAGTAAGCCAGTCACAAACAGACAAATACTGTATGATTCCACTCATGTGAAGTATCTGGAATGATGAAACTCTTAAAAACACAAAATAAGGTGGTGGTTGCCAGAATCTGGGAGTAAGGGAAATGAATGTTATTTAATGGGTACAGAGTTTCAGTTTTGCAAGATGAAAAAGTCATGGGTATTCATTGCACAATAATGTGAATACTTACTACTACTGATCTGTATACTTAGAAATAATTAAAATGATAAATTTTATCTTTTCAGCACAGCCAAAAATACAGAGCAAGACACACAGTGGTAGGCAAAAGTAGGTTTACAGTTGTGAGTACATGCAAGTTTATGCTTGTATCATTATTTATTGATTATTGTGTTATTTTCCACACGAACAACTATAAGCCTACTTTTGTTCATCCCTGTGTGACTAGCCCATACTCTGTAGTAACTGCTCTCTCTTCTAAATCACTATTGCATTTTCACTGTATCTCTCTTAAGACATTTACCTAATGGGAATAGTATATTAGCATTAACTCATTTGATTATCTCAAGTAGTAACTTGTATCAGCCTTTGTTTTACAGACTTTCAAGGAAACTGAGGCCCAGAGTGATTAAACAACTGGTCCAAAATCACTATTACAAATTGATGGTGTCTGATTCTTATGTCACACCCTTTACCTCTCACACCTTCTCTTTCAAAAGACTCTTCTGATAAGACACTGCCTCTACTTCTTACCTTCCCTCATCAACCCTCCACCAGCAGGCTTTCTCTACTCAACAGCTCTCTTAAAGTTGCCAATTACCTCTAATCTCTGCTACTCAGTTTTGTGAGCTTACAGGTATCTTACTTGGATTCTCAGAGGTAAGTGATATGCTTGACCCACCGTCTCCTTCTACACATTATCTCTTCCTTCAGTGTTCTGGACACCAATTTCTCCTGGTAATCCTCCTACATGTCTGACCACTCCTTCCTTATCATGTTCTCTTCCCCAGTTTTCTCCAAACAATGGCTAATGGGTAACTACATGAATAGTTAAAGATTTACCTTAAACTAATTTGACACATCCACAGGGTTCTTTTGAGGCTTTAATAGGTTCTAGAGCCTTCGGAATACAGGTCAACCGGAGTTGTAGCTTGAAGGCAAAGATTCTATTTTACTTCTCTTACAGCTCTCAGCGCCTAGCACAATATTTGGAACATAATAAACCTAATTATAACAAAATCCTCACATTCAAAACTGCTTTCACTTATATGCTCTGCCAGATTTTATTGAGAAAACTTCCCAGACAATTCAACTGTCCCTTCATTCCATGGCCAGTTAAGGGTCCAGCACAGGCTACAGACAACAGCTAATGAAGTAGAAAAACATCTCCGATGACTTACTGTGGAGTTCTCAGAGCCCTGATATGCCTCACGGTCTCACAGCAAACCCAAATTATCTTGTAGCAATTTGCACAAAAATGCTGCCTCTGGTCCCCAACTGTTGTGCCTCCACCGCCATTTCTGCCCTCAGTGGGCCTCACCCCAATATAAAAGCATTAAATGAGATTACAAAATTCAAAGAAGTTTCTTGCATTTTCTAATTCAATTAATTAAGTTAAAGAGTTGAAACCCTAGTAAGAGAAAATTAGAAGCTCAAAAGATGTGTGCGTACACTGGTTCAGCTAAATTTTTGATGAAGTGTAAATTAGGGTAGAATAAGTTAAATTTGCCATTAATAGCTCACTGACTAGAAAGTGGCGCAGTTTTGTTTCCTTCCCTTAAAGTCTTTGCTTCACCCACTAGCCTCAGTAAATGTTTTCCATTTCAAGCTTTTGAACAGTACTTTCTGAAGTCTACATCTGATCTCTAACCTCATGCCCATTCTCCTATTAGTTCTAAACTCAGCATAATGGAATGTTAATAGGCTGTTATGATTTACTCTACAAAAATCAATGGGGTAGATCCTGCCGCGTAAAGAAGCTGCTTTGGTGGGTAAGACTATCCACACAGCATTAGGTACCATTTGAAAAGTGATTGCCCCAAGGAACAACAATCTCTCCTAGGGAAGTCAGAATTTTCTTAAACTGATGTTTTGTTTGCTTGTGTTAGAGATTGAGACTAATTTCCTAACTCATTCCACATACCCCAAAAAGCAGAGTGAGGTAACAGATTCTTATTAGCCTACAAAAAATGAACATCACCCAAACTATGGCAAAATACTGATAAGAATTCAACAAGAATGATGATCACTGAGTTCTGAGTTTGGGAAGTGGATAGCTCGTACAGAGAAGGGTTCATTTATTAGGTCTAAAAAGTAATAATAAACCCAGCATATAACCATAACCAACTGGTAGATTAAAATAGAACACTGAAAACAAGATGGTGGAATTCAAAGATCAATTTTTGATAAAAATTATTTATTTTTCTACAAATGAAAGGTCATTCTTTGGTAATAGAAGTGTGATGGCACATGAGGTGGGCCCAAGAAAGTGGGAAGCAGGCTTTTTAAAAGATCATGTTGCTTTGAGCAAACAAGGCGGGAAAAAGGCCTTCCTAGACTCCTGAGAGTTATAGAAAACATATTTTCTTTTTTACCACATTGCCTTGAATTATATGTGTATTCAGAGTTAAGGCTTTTTTAATTTTTAATTTTTTATGGAACACATGTGTGAAATTACCATTACCAAGCCAGAAGGCTCTACTCTCAGGGAGACAATTGTCTCTGAAGCTCAAGTGTCTCACAGGGACAAACTTCACCCGGAGAAAGCTGAGGTTGTGCCTCAGGGGTATGTGGGGATGGGAGGGGTCGGCCTGAAGCCGCCTGGCAGGGAGGAGTATTTGATCACAGCCTTACTTTAGAATCGCCCCCTATGTGGTAATAAAACAAAGACAGACTTCCAGTCAGTTTTACTGTTTTCAAACTCTAAAAACAACGACCCCTTTTACTGTGTGTATAGGTTGCTGAGCACGCCTCCTGGCCCCCGCTGTTGAAGAAGAACACACTGTATGAAATGTAATTATCACCACTACCTCCGTGAAGTCTTCCTGAACACCATCTTCACCCAACTCCTTGGAGCACTTGTTACAAATTATCATTTTCTGTTTATTGTTCTTTCTCCTTGCTGGATGATAAGCTCCCTAAGGTCACTGACTCTGGGTTTTCTTTCTCAGTATTTCCAAATGTCTTACAAAGTGCCGTAATAAAACACAACTGACCCTCAGTAGAGGTTTAATTTAAGGAAACCCCATTGAACACCTATTATCACTAGGCCTTGCTCGAGGCACTGGGGTTACTGTAGTGAACAAACTATACGAAAATGCCAGTCTGCGTGGTGTTTGAATAAATAAGTGGATGAACAGTAGAGAACCAGCAATGTTTCTCCCTGATAGCTTGGGAATTTACTCAGTGACACGAAACAGAAAACAAGCATATAGTCTGCTTTTGTGTGATTCATTCAAATTGGGAGGTCAAAGCCTGGTTTGTGAATAAAATTTAGAGGCCTGGAACCTTCAGCTGACCCATTCACTTCCCTTTATCAACAACCAGACTCGAAGGCATGAGACAGGGCCCTTGCATTCCCAGCCACTACTGTTCGTCCACAGACTACCCACACACCCCTCACGTGCAGCCCCAGGTTATCTTCAGAAACTGGAAACCATGCTGGGAAGGGTGTTTAACGGGGGTCAATCCTCCACCACTGCACAATACTAACAATGACAAACACATGCAGAATATCATTGTTAAACTCCTTTTGTCTTTTTTGAACCCTCCAATAGCACATGAAATGGATAGTTCCTAGCTTCTCACTGTTTGTTCTCTGTAGATATGTACTAGAGGAACAAGGTGTTTATGTTACTTGCCTACTTTCACACAGTTGATAAGTTGCAAAATCAAACTTAAAACCAAAACTATGGACTCAAACATCAATAACTATGCTGTAAATACATTATGTCATCCACAAGAAGAGATCCAGGCTGGAAACAGAATTGAAAATATACACAACTCCCAAAACTCGATATGACTCTCTCTTCCCAAAACTGCCTTCCCTATTTACACACACAAAGTGTTGCTACCATGTAGAGACCCACAGGCAAACCCACCAGCTACTAGGGTTAAAGAGTAGCCTCCTACAGTCAGCAGATATTAAACTTCCAAGCAATTTACTCATAAGTCCTCTATATAATTACTTCACTCATTTCTAAATCACTGGAGGTGATCTGTTCATCTCATGGTCAAAGACAGTGGACCCCCTTGGTAAGCTCCTAGTGGACCAGGATTGTGTCACGTGCCCCGGTTATCCTAGCTCTCAGCACACCTCTTGACGAGTAGCAGAGCACGCAGCAAATACTCAATGAATGAATGAATGATGATTCTACTACGCTAGCATCTACTACGCTAGCAACTGTGAAAACTGGTCCAAGGGCCATGGTTACATTCTTTCTGCTTTTTCTTGCCAGTCTCCTATTAATTAGATCTGGAAGCATTTAAAGACAGAGACACTCTCTGTCTTCCTGCACAAACCGTGTGCAGAGCCCCAGATGGTGTCAAGTGCATGTGCATGTGTGTTGCATCAATATTTGCTCTTTGATTTGATGCTCAAACACCACCACTGAGTCATGTTTGTCTGGCAGATCATGTGGTTTTAATAATTAGCGTCTGAGGTGGGAAAGTGCCTTTTTATTAAAAAAAAAAAAAGAAAAGAAAAGAAAAAAGAGGGTTGTCCATGAAGTACTGAGTGATACTGCTCTACTTTGAAGAATGTTGGATGCAAATACATTCCCTAGCAGATAAATGAATAAAAAAAATACACATAGATAAAAATCTCTCAGAGGAGCACCACATTTATTGTTTTTTACATATACACACAAGCAAAACGAAGGAAGTATGCCAAGTAATACAAGTGCTTGCAATACCTCTGGGAGACTGAGGAAACCATTCTATTTGCTTGCAATGTGGAAGCATCGACAACTGCTCCAGGAAATAAAAGATGCCTTCTCATGTCTACCATCACTAAAAGTTAAAGATTCCTCTGACCAAAAGTGCATGTGCTAAATGTATGATTAGTCAGACTCCTAGGTTGCCGTAACACGGCATTTTAATAAACTGAGTTTCTGGCTCACTATTTACAGTCCAAGCCCTCAGATGAGAGTGGGGGAGGGGTCGGAGTAAGCGGGGACAGCACAGATCATCTAATTAATCTCCCAACCAATGGAAGGCAGCCTTTCTGTAGTTATCACCAGGATCTTTAGGAAGTGCAGTAATTAATCCATATTTCCATGTAATGAACATAATTTCATCTCTCTTTGATAATAAAGGGTTTTCAAGTGGTACAAGATCATGTTTTTGAATCAGAATTTTTTATGTAGTAAACTGTGATGTTGTCGCAGAACACTGGGCCCAGAATATGCCTGGGAAAGGACACTTAAAAAAATTGAAGTCCTTGATATATTTCACTATCATAAATCTCTTTCTCCTAAGAGAGATGGTCAAACAGAGCATGTGTTGGTTAAAGTGTTGAAATGGATGCATTCTGGTTATCTGGGTTTTAACATCATCTTTTGAGAAAAATAATGCAATAGTATTATGAGCTCAAGCAGTTAGATCACAGCCAAAGGCAATGCTGTTGTTAGTGCTTAACTGAAAACTCTCCTGAATTATTAATAGTAGTATAATTTCCACCTCCAGATGAATACATATTTATTTCAATCGAAGCTTGTCCACAGTAAGATTATATTGCAATGACAAACTAGTACACGCGTAAAAGGCACAATAAATGTACATTATTTTATACAATACATCTAGTCCTGAGAAGTAGGGTCTGTGAAAAGTTGTTTTCCTAAATTTCATTACATGTCAAGTGCCCTGGGTGAATTCACCTATCTAAAAATGTCCCACAACAATTAGATCAAAATAACAAGTGCCACTAAATTATATTTCATTCACACTTCTAAATCTTTGAACGTTTACTTTTCCTAAAGAAAAGCACAGCTTTATGGGATATCTTCAAGAACAACTTTCAAAACACTTGAAGAGACACACTTAAAAGACACAAGTGCTGAGTAGTTCCCACCCTCACACACATTCCCATGAGAAACCAAGGCAAATCCAGCCATGGTACATGTGGACACCATCACAGGCTCTATTGACAAGGCGGCTACGGCAAAGTGAGCAGAGAAGAAAGTGGTAGTAATTGAGGTTACAGAGGTGGTAGACATAATCAGACCAAACAAAGTCTCATGGGCTGTGTGGAGGGGGAACTGTGGCCTCCCATCCAGATACTCTTTGAGGACAAAGACACTTATTCCTCCAGCTGCCGGAGATGTTGCTTGCTGATGGCTCCGCTGAGTGCCTCTCCAGGCACTGCTTGACCAAGGACACTGACATGCCTGAGTTTACACCCCTCCTTGGTTCCATCCAGTGACTGGTCCGTGAAGGGTAACCGGGGTATGTCTGAAGGATCATCAAGCTTAGCAATCACCATAAGGTCAGCCGAGCCTTCTCCTGAAATTGCATCACAGCCCAACCTCTCTCTCTAACCAACCCGCTTCCTGCTTCCCTCACCCCTCACAGGTGTTGTTTCTAAGAGCATTCCACAATGACCCTCCTGCAAGCAAATCTCAAACTCAAAGTCTACGTCCTGGGGAACCCAAACTACAACTTTGGGCTTTTTTTTTTTTTTACCTTTAGTGAAATGAAAAGTCTTTGGAGGTTGAAGCAGAGAATAGTATAATGTGATTTATGTTATAGAAGGGCCATCCTATCTGTTTTGTAGAGAGCAGACTATCAAGGGAGTGAGCAGGCTACAGAGCAGAAACACTGTGGAAGACAGAGAACTGTACTGGAACAACAATTAAAATAAAAAAAAGAAGGAATCAGAAACTGAATATATTGCAAAGATAGAGCTGACAGGCTTTACAGCAGAAAATCCTCAAAATCATGAGAACAAGGCAGCTCCAATTCTCCTAAATTCATGTCTCTAGACATAAAGGCCCAATACATACAGTAATTCTTACAGTCTTGAGTTTTTAAAACCACTCCTGTCAGGTTTGAATGTACACAGAAAGGAGAAGTAAAACATGGCCCTAGCTAGATGCAGTTTGCAAGTTGAAGAAATACTTAGAAATATGTTAATGATGCAAACTCACAATTGGTATTCTCACCTAACTGCTCTTCCTCTTTGGTTCTCAATCCCAGCTGGTAAAATCCACCCAACCCTTCCAGCTGGAGAGATGGGAGGGAACCTCATCCTTCACCTGCTAACACCCCCACAGGCACCACACCACAACCGCCAATCACCACCATCACAAAGTGATCTCCACCAATCACCACGATCACAACTTTATTTCCAAAGAGTTCTCGCACCCATCCATCTCCCCCTGACTCTCCTCTCCGTGTCCCTGCCTTAACTCAGGTCATCCTGTTTTGCATTAGCCCCCCCCAACTGGATGCCCTACTGCAAGTCTCTTCCCATTTCACAGTTCAGTCCATTCTCTATACCACTGGACTATGATACACACGTTATCAGCCATAAACATGACCCTACTTCAAGACTTCACCTTGGCTTTGCTCTCGAGCCTTGCCTCCCCACAAGGCTAGGCTAGCCTTGCCTAGCCCCCGGGGAAGGCTACCTTCCCCGTCTTAGAACTCACCAATGCTGAATGATACAGAATGACCCTAGTTATCTGCCCAGCCCACAATGTTTAAAACTCAGATCGCCACTCTGACTGGAAAACACACCACTCTTCCTAGATGGAGTTAATCTATAACTCCACCTCATTCTTTAAGATCCAGTGAAAGTATTTTCCCAAAAGTGCCCCTTGGTTCTGGCCCCCAAAAATGGATTAGACCCCGACAGACCTTCCCACTGTTCTGAAAGCACCTCTTTACGTCAGCACTCACCACCCCTAGACTCTAAGCTCCTGGAGGACAGAGACCATTTCTTACTCAACTTTGAGTTCCAGAAGGTACTTTAATACCCAGTGCCTGATAGGCATGGGGGAAAAAGGCTGAACTTAACTTTTTCTTCAACTTAATATTTATTTAAGGGAGGCAGTAGATGAATATTTTTTAAATACTGTGGCAAAAAGAAAAGTTTATGAACAACAGAATGGAGTTTTAAAACAACAAAAACTGAAACAAATGCTAGAATTGTTTCCAACTGCAAATATTTAATATATCCTAGTATCAGTGTGCCATTTCCCCTTCTCAGGGATCATACAAACAAGAGGGGGCCAAAATGCATTGTTAGCAAGTGCCTATGACTACCTTCTCCCAGAAAGCAACATTAGCAAAAACCCAGCTATGAATAAAATTAAAAAGTCTCGAATATTTATTCTGGTGTGATGCAGAGGTATGCATAGTAAAAAGTACAGAAGTCTTTTCATAATTCATTTCCCTGAAGTTTTCAGATATATTTTCTTTGTGTGTCATTCTCAGAATTGGAATACTTACAATAGAATTAGTGCCAAATATGGGCATCAAAAGGGAATTCTATTCAAAATAAGAGTATTAACCCAATGGATGTTCCAGAATTAATAAGTCCTCGTCCTCACCACTAGCTTATAAGCCTTGTCATGAAATTCCCATTGATTGTGGTCTGTTACAAATTATTTATACCAAAAGTACTAAAAGAAAAAAAAGGAGGGGAAGAGAGAGAGAAAATAGAAAAGACAAGGCCGTGGTCAAGTCCACGTGTGCCAGCCTAGCCATGCAGTCATGCGGTTTCTGCTGGGCTCTTCCAGAAGGGCATGTCCTCACAGCCCTCCCTGAGCTCAGGCAGGAGGCGGAGAGGCAGGAGCCGTGGGAGGGAGCTGGGCTGACAGTGCAGCGTGGAGTCAGCAGACCCAGCGCAGAGCACAGACACAGCAAAGATTCCGCAGCAGAAAACCACCAAGGGCAAAGTGGCCCAACTTCTCCGAGACCCGGTAGTTAGAGGAAAGCCTTTTTTAAACTTAGTGGAAAAGGCACACATACAGCAGGCACCAGTGTAATTACCAAAGCCAGGAGGCCTGTCTGCCAAGCGGGGTTGATGTGGCCGCTTGACCAGGTTTTATTCTTGGCGTGTGCTGCCCTCTTGTCCCTCTGCTCTTCCTGCTCCTGCGACTAAATAAACTGGCAGATGCTTGCTTCATGTACGATGAACTCTCGGCTATCTGTCTCCTAGTTTGTTTTGGCATCTACTTCAAATGGTAGAGCATCTGTGAAGTGGACCAAAGCACTCCAAAATTCTACTTGAGGGTTATGTTCAAGAATGTATTTCTGCCATTTCCAGAGACTGTTAGGAATTTTCCTAAACAACAAGCATGATCCTATACAATCAATCACAGTAATTTTTGTTGGTCATCTTCTCTAGACAAACACACAGCACTGTTAAAGAGGGAAAAGAGTCCCAGTTTGCTTTTCACTCTCTACTGAATTCTAGTCACTCCTCTTTCTTTTAGCTCTCTGCATGATCCATTCACTATTGTGGCTTCATCACCAGCTACGTGTCAACAACTCCCCAATTTCTCTGTATCCCAGACTTCTCTGCTCAAACCCACACCCAAATATCCAGTGATCTAATGGTCATTTCAAGTACAAACTGTTTCAAGTTGAAATCCTCATCTTCCTCTTGCCAATGCATTTCAGCATCTACCAGTTTCTCCCACCTCACGATGGGGAGACATCCTTGACATCCAACTTCTTCGGATGCACACCTAGTCAGGAGCGCTCTCCCGCTGAAGCTACACTGGTAACCAAGAAGAGGTGCGCTCCTGTCAGGGTTCAGTATGCTCTCTGAGCATCTCTCTGTTCCGGAATCCAACAAGCAGTGCCGTGTCTCTGTCCACCCTGTGAATATTTAGCCCATGCCTTTTTCATTCTTTCAGCAATTCCTCTAGCCTATGCCCCCATCTCCCAAAAGCACTAGCATGTCCTGAATAGATCTGTTCATTCATATCTTTAGGGAAAAACAACCAGTTTCCTTTATGAAGCCACTGTAAACTTTTCAGAAGTGATAGCTTAGAGAAAAAGGCAGCTTCTTTTCACGGCAGCAACATCTCCAAGGAAAATTCTTCAAGAATGAAACATCATTTTTCATAAAACAACACAAAAGGAATCCAGAAAATCAGTTAAATGGTAACAAGTTGCAAAGCCAGAACAAACCTGGACAGAGACTTCAGTAACAAAGAAGCTGTGATAGAAAGAAATCAAAATGAAGTTGCGCGTGGTGACAGGCCGCGGGCCGAGGGAGCAACCTCCACACCAACAGGCACCCGCACCTGTTCGCGTCACTGCCCTCGACCTGCTGAAGTGCAGGTCACTCGGAGGTGCATTAGGAGGGTACATTTCCTTAACACTGAACTTCCAATGCAATTCCGAGAGGAATTTTCAAAGAATAAAACATCTATTTTGAAAGAGCAGGAGTAGTTTCAGCTCAGTTCAGCGTGGTTGAGAGACTATTTCAGACGATGGCTAAATGTTACTGACAGCTTTTTCTTTCTATCTTACGGGAGCAGAGTCACCATTTCTTGAGTTGACCCTGCATAAGGAGTATTGATTATAAACGCTCAGGGTACCACTCAACAACCCAGAAACTGGTGGTAGCTGGAAGGACAGAGGTCATGTATGCTATTTCCATAATAAAATTCTTTTTAGCCCTGGGTTAAGTTGATTACTCAAACTGTGAAGACTCTTCCACCTGCCTCCATTCCTGGCTACTCGTATGCTATTTCTATAATAAAATTCTTTTTAGCCCTGGGTTAAGTTGATTACTCAAACTGTAAAGACTCCTCCTCCTCCCCCCATTCCTGGCTACTCCCATTTTCCTGAGGCTGACTGACTCTAGGAAAACAAGTATAGCATTATGCTTGCCTCCTTGGAATGAGATCAGTTCTCGTTTCAAATTCCCTTTCAGAGCAACCCCAAGGCCACAGACCCTGTAAAAATCCCAGCTGCTCAACAGTGCAGGAAGGCCTAACCTACGACAAGAAAGCACTGCTGAGGTCACAACCAGCACAGGCATCCTGAACCGGACTGGCATCCCCACAGGTCTGTTCCAGCGCGCTGGGCAGGAACAAGTCTGTAAACAGCCCAGTCTCAGCTCCTCCTCCCCAGGCCACGCAGCCAAGGCGAGGCTGTGGTACAGTGTTCAGCAGTGATTTTCTCCAACTGGCACCATCTGTGCATGCCCTGCCAGACGTGCTGACAGAGCAGGCTGCGTAGACCATTACTAATCTACCAGGGTCAGCGGGGTCAGGCCTGCAACGTGATGCCTATAGATTTCAAAGGCCAGTCTTCCTTCCATGCCAGCTAATCAATCTATGTTGAAAAGCAAGCACAGTTTTATTCCACTTTCTTTTAAATTTCAAAGAAAAATCTCATTTTTAAAGCTCTTAGTGTAGGGATTGCTTGCATGTAATCAGCTCCCTGATACCAGTGAAGTTGTATGAGATCTTCAGGCCACGAGGCTTATCCGTTGATCCTTTGCCAAAATTGGGTAGGGAGGCCAGGAGGACAACTTTCCTCGGACAACGAAAGCCTTCAAAACGATGACATTGGGGGAAGGAAAACAAGGATCAAGATTCAAACTCTATGCAAAGTCCCAATGAGCTGAGTCTGCAAAAGAAGAGTAAAGGCTAGCAGTCATCCAGCAGAACCACACAGTGTGGGCCTACGCAGTGTGGCTGGGATGGCAGAGGAGGCCTTAGCATCGCTCACCATCTACTTCAGAATTCATCCATGAGTTCTGCCACCTACCAGGTGTTTGTTAAGTGCCTAGTGTGTGCCGGGAGCTTTCTATCCTCTTGCACTTCCATAGGGTTTTTCACTGAGGAAGGGGGTAACTAACTATTAGTTGGTACTCAGCCACATCCTAGTGGGAGGAAACCAACAGCCCCCAAAGGCAGGACGATGTCAATCTCTTCTTCAAAGTGCCACTCAGTAGCACAGACTTATTTCAGGCTTGCGAAAGTAACTACATAAAAAACCTTTCACAAAATTGTGTAACTGTAATTATTTGTGGGTCAAGACCAAGGACTGTAATCATATCTTTGCAGATGGTATTTATTCTAGTTCTTCAAATCAAAGGATGACTTGAGCTGATAGCCAAAAAACTAAGCCACGTAACGAACACTTCACTACAAGCCCCAAAGAAACTAGCTCCTGTTTACAATAACGATTTACAGAAATTTCAAGGTAAGTGACTTCATCTTTTTGCTCTTGCTTAGATATCAGTTTCTCCGCTAACAGTTTAAATTGAGCTAAACAGGCGGTAGTAAAAAGGAATTTGTGGCCTAAAATATAATGAATAATTCCCCTAACCCAGATCATTTTCCCAGTAAAACTTTGGGTTTGTTGAGAAGTGAGCTGGGAGGGTCACAAATCTGACACAGCCACTTCAGCATAATTTGAGGAACAGGTTTGCATAAGTTTATATTGAGCAAGGGCTTCTTCCAGTTTTTCCAGCTTCAGGCACTATAGATAACTCCTGGTTAATCTGGCTCCGAAAGCGCAGACCCTTCCCGACTCCTCCCCTCACAAGGGTGGCTTCGTGTTGTCTAAAAGTGAGTTTCGATCCCCTTCAACTACTCCATATCAAAGAAACACGGCTGTCTCAACAACAGACCCTTTCTCAGCCTTTAGGCTTCACATCTGGATATTGTAAAACAAATCGAACACGTAAAACAAATGGAAACATTTAAAGTGAGATTATGTTTCACATCTATTATGTCTTTATGAACCCATCCTAGGACCTCAGGTGCACTGAAGATTTAATTCCATTTAACTTTATAAACCCCATGCCTTCACATTCCAGGATGGCTAGTTTTGGTCTTTAAGAAATAGTAGGGTTTTACTAGGCCTATATTCACGTGTTAGGCTTTTAATGTAAAGTGTTATGATGTCTCTCCCCACCTCTAGGCCCGATTCTGTTTCAGTGGCTTGCATTGTTCTAGACACCAGCATCTCCCTTTTTTAAACAAAGGCTGCTCAACATTCAACTTCATTTCTCTCTGTCTGGTGCTGCTGGAACGAGAGATAAGAATCTAGACAGAGGCTTTCATAGTGTTTTACCTGTAACTTGTCTAAACCACCAACTGACAAACACAGGCTCTGCCTCTGAGCACCAGAGGTACCCAAGGCACAGAAATGACTGCATGGGCCTGTGTCTCTAGCATCAGTTCCAGACAGAGCAGCAGCTAGTGGAATGCTCAGATGGCACATGCCTAGAAGGTAGAATGATAAATCTTTGGGAAGCCTAAAAATACCAAGTCAAGCAAGAAAGTGGTAAAGTCATGTCAAAAATACAGCCATAGAATTTGCAGAAAAAAAGACTGAGGCAACCAAGTTCTAAATAGAGATAATAAATCCTGCTTTTTAAACAGCCCAGTCATCTCCAAGAAGACAGTCAGAATAGATGTGGCCAAACTCTCCCCCACTTTAAGCAACTCTTGATCCTAACAAGGCACTTACAGCATCTTGAATTCCGCCTTTCTTTGATTTCTAAAGATTTGATCACATTTCACTAGCCTATTACTGAAAGGTAGGATTTAATGGGTTTTTTAAAGTTCTCTCATCCACTATTACTGTGTGACTATTAATCATAAACTTTTAACACCCTGAATTAATTTACAGTTAAAAAATCCATAATGAACACTAGTAAGGGGTGGGGGACCCTCACTTCTGAAGCTATAACAGGAGGATACAAGGGACAAGTTTCATTTTATTCTCTGCCTTCCCTAACCAAGTGGGTTTTATAAAAATTCCAGATGAAGTTTCCTGCAGGGTCCTCAGAAGCCCAATCCACAGGAAGCCCAACAACAGGAAGTTCCCATTATACTCCAAGCCCTGCGTAGGGTCCTGCATGCTCAAAATATGATGTCTGCTCTCCCTCATCATCCTGGGACAGATAGGAAGAAAAGCTCCTATGTCCTTACTGCTAAAATTTCTCTTCACTGATAGTTGTTTACATGAGGTATTGACAAAACAGCCAGTCTTCGACAGGAGAAGGGGGAGGGGGCGGGCCTTCACTGCCAGAGTCAGATATTGAGAAATATTTTGGTGTCTGATGAAATGTTGGTGTAATATGAAAAACCAGTTATGAGCGATCAAAGGAACCTAAATGAAACACTGCAGTCACTCCCCTTTCATGTGTGGTTAGCATTTGCTGAGGAGCTGCCTCTGTGACAAATCAGAAAGGCTTGCCCCAGGCTCTGCTTGCAGGAACCAGATTGAAGGAACAGCCCATGTCTGATTTTGAAAGCAGGTAAGTTTAAAGAACCAATCTTTTTTTTAACATTTAATAGATTTTGTTCTGTGTGTAACCACCTTCTCTGTAATGGTTATACGAGACCACTGTCTAATCCCCAATCCTTACTCAAGGAAACCAGTTAAGTGCTCTTAATGGAAATAACTTAGGACAACTAATTACCTCTGAAGAAACTCTCCCTGTACTGTGAGGAAATGGATCACTAGAAAGGGAGAGCAGAAACAATCATGAAAAGATGGGAAAGAGAAACTAAATAAAAAAGGGAAGGGACTTCTCTCTGTGCTGGGGAGTTATATGCAAAATGTCAACCTGCAGGAGTAAAAGATTCTCTCTAAGGAAGCTCCTAAGATCCTCTCCAGAAGCTCCAGACACCACCCAAACACCACTGGGCCAGGCCCAAACCGGAAATGATCCTAATGGGGCTAATTCACAGACTTAGCATTGCATTTAACGGCAGTATCACCAATCATTGTAATACAACATATCTAAGGTGCTATGGCATCGTCTCTGCCCATAAATTTTTTTTTCCAGATGTCCCATCTATTCTCCCAACCATATGCACAACTCAAAAAACAGGGCAATAAATACAGACTGACTTTTGGAAAAAGGCTCAGGATTATGTGCTATTTTTAGACCTTAATTGACCATTCTAGAATTTGCCACCTCCCCAGTTCTCTTGCAAATAAATAGTATACTTTCTACCTCAAGTGATTCTTTTAAATATCAACTTTTAAATTCATAGAATTGCAGAATTCTAGCATTTCAGAAGTGCGAATCTGAGAACCAACTAGTGTATCTTCCCCATTTTACAAAGCTCAGAGTTAAATGACTTGACCAAAGTCACTCAGTTGGAAACCAGTTGAGCAGGTTTAATGGGACAAACTGAAAAATGCACCTTTTCACTTATTTTATATAGCAGTAAAATTATAAATGATCCAAGGTTTTTTTAAAGCTATATGAATTAACACATTTTGAAATTTAAAAATAAAAAAAAATCTACTGCAATCATTTCATGGGCGGTCAAATGTAATGTTTTTAGAACCACCTCTCAAAGCTAAACACATGTTGAAACTAACTGGACCACCCAAATCAAGAACCTAGTTGTGCTATTTAATGTTTATTTGGTTTGTTTCTAAATGTGTATTTAAGTGGAAAAGTCATAAAGGGAAGAATTAATGATAATCGATACCAGATCTGCAACCATAGAGCTTTTCTTGAGTTTACAGTATTTAGTGAAGTCAGCCAAAAAAAAAAAAAAAAGAATTCTACAGTGAGAAAATTCTGCATAGTACTTTAAAAGCAAGTCCCAAGTTATATACTGTACCCTGAAAGTAGAATTAGCCAAAGACTGACACATGGTCTTCTGAAAGATATTCACCAAAAGGAAAATGTAGAGATCTTACAAGCATGTGGAGGTAACAAATAAGATATAATGCCAGAAAAAAAACATGGTTTTTGCTCTTCTGATATCTTCAAAACTATCTGTCACAACTCTACATTCTCAAAGGAAGTACAAACTTAAAAAGACCTAGAAACAAAGGGTATATTTACTTACCTAAACATGCAGATGTTTTATATTCCTGTGGAATGTTCATAATTTATTTGGAACTCAGAATACAGCTTCTCATAGAAGCAATATCATAAATAGTGATTAAGTTTCCAGACCAGCCTACAGAAACATTTTTTAATTCAATGTATACCTGAAGTAATAAATGCTAGTAATTTATAGAATGTAGGCAGGAAAGGGGAAATAAGGGCCTGAGGAAAGGGCTTTGTAGGGACAAGAGGAAGCCGGCTTTCATTTCCCTTTTCCTGGTACTCTTTAACATCCGGCTAAATTAATGGGCAATCATCACCCTTGCTTGCTTTGCCTTCTCTCCCTCCTGGTCTACATACAACTCTCTACCTTCCTCTCCACCTCTTTAATGCCAGCCCTCCGGGGGAAGAAGAAAGAACCAGAGGCAGATGTGTTGTAATCCCCACCTGCCCATATATCTCCTAGGCAATAAACCCAAATGAGCAACCAGTACCTGGGGCGGGCAGGAGCAGAGAAGGAAATGAGTAACCCCAGAGGCTCTACAGGAAGGGCCAGTACAGGCAAACCAACAGCACCAACACCTGACGCTAAAATGCCTCAGGCAGCCAAACTGAGTGCACAGTTCCCGAGCGGGACTTTGACAAATCAGGCACACAGAGAGAAAAGCAACTAAAACGAACTCTGGTTGGCCCCTTGAATAATTAGGAAAAGCTTCTAAGGAAACGGAAGCTTTCTTCTCTGGGCCCAAAATTGGGACAGACTGTGAACGAGGCCAGCATAACTCAAGTGAGAGAGGCTAGTGCATTTCACACAAAAGGAAGTTATTTCCCAAAGCTGCTATTTGGATCCCTAAATCCAGTTAATTATCTTGACACCTTTGCATTTAAATTAGAATGAGAACTTGTTGGGGGTGACCCATCAGAACTGAAAAACTACACATTCGGCAGAGCCTAGGAATTACTTGATGTAACTCTGGGCCTAAAAAGGTGAAAGTTCTCTTAAGCAATCACAGTCTATCACCACAAGATTTAAATTCAGTTCCTTATCAATAAAATCCATTACACAAAACCTGCCAGCCAGTAGGTAAGAGGTGTCATGAATTCGAAGGGCAAAGCCAATTCTAAGGAGACTTCCAGCCCAGAGAAACTGCAAGGAAATCCTCATCTCATCACTGGAGGCCTGGGCAATACCCCTCCTTCTCAGACTCAGAGCATGTCAAACAAGAATTCTCAAAATGGAATTCAGTCTACCCTGGATTTTCAAAAATACCTGGAGTCGAAGTGAATAGAGCTCAACAAGCTCAGAGTCGCCGCCTCAGCTTGGGCTGCTTGCCTTCACATGTGCACCTCTGGGCTCCGCCCCTCTGTCCAGGCCTCCAGACAAGTCGGGGCAGAGAGGCGCACACGGGCTGCAGGGGCGAGCTCCAGTCCAGGTGATTATACCCTCCAGGCACCCAATCCCGAGGCCACAGGAGTGACGATTTGCCACATGTGGTGGAAACAGACTCACAGTTAAGACTGACATGATGAGTTAATTCAGCTGTAGCCCTGAAATCCACACATGCACAACCATCATGCAATCCTGGGGCTCCAGCAAATCTCAAGATAATGAGGGATGTGGTGTGACTTACCAGGAAAGGCACTGGGCTGCAACAGAAGACCTGGATTCTTACATCGACTCTGCCGGGGACTCTCAGGGGAAGGGGCCAACAGCTCCCTCTCTGGGACTAAATTTCCTCATCTGTAAAATACAGAGCAGATGCGCTCTTTCAGCATGGAATTCTAGCTGACATGGAAACTGAAACTCAGAGCCATTTATATGGCCCCCTCTGTCTGGCACAGGGAGCATTCAGCACTTTCTAGTCAGCACATTCACAGGCTTCTAACACTTAATACAGTGGTATTAGCAATGCACCTACTTGAGCATGCTTATGATCCCAAGAAAAAATCAAAAAAAGAAAGAAAGAAAAAAAACTCACTAAAGCACATGGAGAAGGAGAACCATGAGCTCTCTTGTTTATGTTGGGAATCAATGTAGTACTAAGTTCTACCCCCAACATTGCTGTTGATGTACTCATGATGGCCACATGAAGTTCAAGTTTCTCATCACCTCGTTTAACTCTTTAGCAGGAGTTTCCCAGGAAGATAACATCAATCTACGGCAAAGCCACTTAATTGAATGACAGCAACATCGTTGTTCTGTGCTATAGGTACCTGCATGTGTGTTAGTGTTTTCCTAACTAGGGCTCCCAGTCACCTGGAGGCAAGGAATAAGTCTATGTCCATAACAGGGAGGACATTTAACAAGGTGACTCAATGCCTATTAAGCAATACAAACATTTGTCTGCACACAGCCTTAGGTGGGGCCTGCTGAGGTGCGCCAGTTCTTCCCAAGTCCTTTCATCTCCTAAGTGGGTGAAAACTGCCCTGATACGCTTTTCCTAAAATAACCTTGAGTCCACACCCCCCTTTCTGCTTTCTCTCACCTAGGTCTTATTCTACCAACACCTAGATTCAAACTCCCCAAGAGGCAAAGCACAAATGGGACAGCTCTTCCTTCCTCCCTTTCTACACTCACACCTGGTGTCTTTGCTTTCTGGGGTAACTTATATTCTAATTTACCCACCAGATGCGGGACCTCTAATAGCGTGATACCAAGAGTGAGCCACTTTTTTTTTTGCAAATATTTTTTTCCAAGTCCCACATCTATAAAATCTGATGTAGATTGAACTACTCCTTTCAGACCCAAAGGGACTGGGCAGTTGGCCAAGATGTCAGGGCAGCCCTAGCAATCAGGACACAGAGATAGACACTCCACAAGAGGGTCTGCAGGCTTTGTCGAAACTTGAGAAACTGCACTTGTGGAAAATTAAGCTTGATCTGGACAACCACTTGGTCCGCCTAAAGAACTGTCATAGTAAGAGTCTGCACAGGACTCTCACCTCCTCACTGCCTTTATTTCTGAAACCTGAAGCAACTTCCCCTCCACGTTCACCAACCTATTATCCTCTCTCAGCTTCAAAAGCAAACTGCCCCAAACCTACATTACCTCCATGAAGCCAATTCCTAATAGCATTCCCTAAGAGTACTCTGCTTCCAAAACTTTAAAGGAGCCAAGAAATCTCAAGCCTCTGAGATTTAACAACTTTGTGTGGTATGCCTGAATTGCTTGCTCTCTCTAACTCAAACCATAATCCCCCTTTAAAATCTTGACAGTAACAGAAAAAAAGGATTATATACTTGATAAAACCTGTGGTGCTGATACATGAAATGCTGGATCTGCTTCTCAGTTCATTCCCTGACTCTCTGGAAAACATTAGGAAAGACATGCTGTATCCGTTTCTCCCTTTACGAGGTAGCGTTTTATTAAGCTGTGTTGACATGATACCATATAATGCTTACAGTCTTCCTTAAGCAAATAAGGAGTATGAGGCTCCTTCAACTCAACAGTTACATTCATCTCTGCATTATTTCGTCTAGTATCTGCCTTTTACATGTCTCAGGGATCTGCCCTACACACTACTGACAACAGAAACACAATTCTTAAAATGAAGACATTTCTACTCGTGTACAAAAAGGCCATCAAGTCATCACAGATAATTTACTTAAGCAAACATCTAGTGTCATCTTTTTATCTTCATATACACTTCACACTGTGTAGAACATGGAGAAGGGCTACATGCTTCATAACAACAAAGCTCCTGGAAGCTAATCATGTAAAACCAGCACTTCTGGAATATATTTGGATATTGGAATGAATACTATTTGGTATCATAAAGACATATAGAGGGAGGAATTGTAAAACGATTTATTGTGTGTTGCCATCTCAGTGGGCAATCAACAGGAAATGGCTTTACTCATATCAGAGCTTCCAAGTGCCCTTTTTTTTTTTTTTTAGAGAAAGAGGGTGAGGGAGGGAGAGAGAGTGAGAGAGAAACATCGATACATCAACCAGTTGCCTTTCATATGGGCCCCAACAGGAGACTGAGCCTGCAACCTAGGTATATGCCCTACCCGGGAATTGAACCAGTGATCTTTGTTTTTGCAGGACAATGACCAACCAACTGAGCCATGCCAGCCATGGCTCCAATTGCTACTTTAAAAATACCTTTCCCATTTTTAATGACATCTTAGGCAGATCTCACTATTTGGGGGTAATTTTTGGTTATTATAACTCTAATCCAATTTAATGTATTCTCAAGTTCAGTTGTGATTTTATGTAAGCCCCCCTACTCTGACACAGGCTGGGATCTAGTCTTTTTTTATTCCTTCCTCTCCTCCTCCTCTGGTCTCCAGTTCATCCTTTTCCTGCAAGTAACTGGTAAGGAGGGGCAGGCAAAGGTCTCCAGCCATGTTCCCCTTTCTAGCTAATGCTGACTGGTGTTTGAGTTCTCCAGAGGGCCCTATGGGACTTCTTGCACAGCTTCTGATATAGGTCTGAGCCCAGCTCTGGATCAGCCTCTTCCACTCACCCCTTGGCTCTCATTACCAACAGCCAACCTCTTAGGGACAGGCTAGCAAGTTCACCCTTGGAAAACACCCATATTCATGCCAACCTGAACAGGGGATACTCCCAGAGGGGATACTCTCTGAGGGGCTCCCCTGGCAGCCCCTCTTCCCACTTGGGCTCTCCAGGCCTCTCCTCTCCAACCCAGATAATCACAGGGGAAGGTAGGCAAGTCAGCCTGAGCAGACATTTAATCAGGACATTCAGTGCCAGTCTAGCCTCCTTGCAGACACACCCCCAGTCCTTTTTGGTGAGTCTCTTAGAATTTTCCCTCTCACTTCTAATATAAAGCTGATGATCCTTCCTCCTCTTCCTCCTTTCCCAATGTTCTCTGCAGACTAGAAAAGATGGGGGTGAGGCAAGGGGCAGCAACTGGTAGCAGAATGGGCCAATTTTGCTTTCCCTTGGTTAAGTTCTTTGGGGAGGAGTCTGGCCCCAAAAGGTCGTGGCTTTCATCAGACTACAAAGTTTCCGAAGCTTCTTCTTTCAGCTGGAGTCGAAAGCACCTATCCTGAGACAGCAGAAACAACTGTTACAAACAACTTAATGATATGCCATCAAGTTATCCAAACACTTAAAAGCAACAGAAGCAATGACATGGAAAAGACTGAATCTCAAAGGGGTACAATATTCAATAAATACCATAATCCTTACTTTTTATTCATTACATTGAGCAAATACTTCATATCCTTATTTGGCATCTGTCCACTTGACTCATCAGACACTAATATGTTTGACTACTCCCTGGAATTGCATTTTTGTTGGTTTATGTTTCCAGATGGAAGAGTATAAATTTTTCTGTTATTCCAACATAGAGTTTCAGAATCAAAATCTTCTTCTGTTATTCAGAGGCAGTACTTCAGCTGCATTTCATAATATTGTGAACTATGAGATTCAAAGTCACCATGACGAAACTAACCTTTAACTTGAAATAATTTCACAATAATAATTCCAACTCATTTTAATTTTCCTTTTTTTAGTGTTTCTAAGTATGTCCAAAACAAGTTACTTTTGGACAAAAGCTTTATGTTTGGTTCAAAATATACTGAAATGATGGTAATAGTACATGTGTTTGCTTTCACCTTTCCAAAATCTACCCTAAAATTACCCTACTTTGCCCCTAAAACAACCCCACCTAGTAAGACAAGCATTTTTATCTCCCTCTTAAAGATTCAAACATTAAGATACCAAAGGGTTTAAATGTTGTATCACAGGTATCTAATTAGGTTTGCTGAATATGAGGAGGGATGAAATAGGAAACTTTCCCTTTATCTCAAGATCCTAAAAATAAAAGAATGTGCTTAATTAATTGAGAGAACTATTATCACATTAGAAGCTAAAGAAACTTGGCTGGTGTCCTTCCGTTAACTTCTAGATTCTAAAACAGGCTCCTTACTTTATGTTCATTGCAACCTGGATCACAAGAAACGCTCCCTGGCTTCCCAGGATCCCACCATATGGGATTTTTAGATATATCTGAAAAAAGCATTTCTTTGAATCACTAAATACTTTTAGAAGATAATAATGAAATGGCTAACATTTACACCACACATGATAATTTTTGATATGTAACCATTCGCCATCACATTATGCCTCACATTATTATCTCTATCTTTTCAGTGATGGAAGTAAACCTCTAAGGGGGTAAGTAATTTACTGAAGGTCACGCAGCTATTTAGTGCCACATCTGGGACACAACCCATGTCCTCTCACTTTAAACCTGCACTTTTCCCCACTATTCTAGGTGGACTAGTTCTGCACAGCACTTAGCATATTGCTTTGGACAGACTGGTTAACTCTTTTGCATCTTGCAAAGTTCTAACCTATATTTTATCCCAGTTGATTTTCCCAGCGACCCCAGGGGAAAAAGATACTGTCTGTTTTATACATGAGAAAATTAAAGCTTCAAAAATTTGTGAAAAGTCTTCCAACTAGACAACAGCAGGCAGGGCACTTGGGCTGTCTTCTGACTTCTACTCTGGTCAACACCCCTATAGTCCAACAGATTTCTCACTTTCTAAGTTTCAGTTCTTACCTGTGGCACAAGAACACAGGGAATTCAAGGAGGAAGCAGGGAGTTAGACTAGGTCTTGACTCCTAAAAGTCCATGTACCTAACAATCCACATCATAGCACCAACTTTCCTGCTACCTGCCCCTGGACCATGAAGGATGGGAAGTGAGAGGAAAAGAGGAAGAACCTGAGCTGTTAAAACACAAAACTAGGCACCACAGGAAAAGGGAGATCATTAGAACTCTGGGCCCAGCAAGATAATGTATCTCTGGAAGAGGGGGAGGGGAGGGGGAGGGGAGGGGAGGGGAGGGGAGGGGAGGGGAGGGGGAGGGAGGGGAGGGGGAGGGGAGGGGAGGGGGAGGGAGGGAGGGGAGGGGAGGGGAGGGGAGTAGAAGAGAGAAGAAGAATAAAATGACTTGACCAGCAGCAAAACGGACCTGAAGCAAAATGACAGGGAATGGTAGGCTGCAGTCGAGTTCTCAGACTCCTCCAGAGTCTCAAAAGGAGCCCTTCTGCATGGCCACAGGGAGGGTGCTGGCAGTGCAGACATCCTGGCACTGCCACCAGGCAGAGGATGAGGCCAAGACAAGGCCACACGCAATGCTGGGCTGAAGGACAAGGCCTGTCTGGATCACAGGACTGGAACTGACTCTGCATTGCCACAGCAGCCCGGACTGACCTCAGAGACACTCCCAAAGCCACTGCTAGCAGCCAGCACCCACCTTTCAGAGGTAGCTTTCCTTTTTCAAAGGAAAAAAAAGAAGAAGAATGCTGATCCACTCATTAGCTTCATTATGTGTGGGTTCATACCTTAAGCAGTAGCCAAGGAAGACACTCTGGCTTGCAAAGGGGGCACCTCCCCGCCTCCTACTGAGATGGAGAAGGTGCCCAACAAGAAATGTCTGGGGCTTGGTTCTCCACCCCAGGTCGAGAGGCTTCTCCGTCCCTCGCTGAGCCCATCCCTGGGCTCCTCTTTTGTTTTTCTCCCCAAGTAGTTCTTAGAGTCACTATCAGGAGGTAAGGGAGGGAAATCCTGTATATAAATATACATCCCAGGAGAGTCAAAGCTGTAAATTTTGCACTTAAAAGCATTCTATAAAGCATAATTTGGTATTGTTTTTATTGTTGTCCATAAGAGTTGGTGATGTTTTATAGTTAAAAAAGAACCCTGAAAAAAACAGCTAACTCATATCATATGCTGCCCACTAAGTACGTGGCTTTGTGTCAGGTACTTGACAGTCAATTTTACAATTCAACAGTCACCAGACTGTGAGGCAGCTATTCTTACACCCATTTCCCACAGAAGAAAACCAAGGCCCCCCGAAGTGAGATAATTTGCTTAGAGTTATGGAAATCAGTATTCAAAAAGGGAGGAAAATGAGACCCGTTTCCAGAGTGCCACTGCCTTTGTGGACTATCAAACAAGCATCTGCTTGTGTGGGTGCTGTGCCTCCCTTTCCCCTCCCCACTGTCCTTTGGTATTGTTTAAAAATGATATAAGGTGCCCTGGCTGGTGTGGCTCAGTGGATTGAGCATCAGCCTATGAACCAAAGGGTCGCCGGTTCGCTTCCCAGTCAGGGCACATGCCTGAGTTGAGGGCCAAGTAACCCGAAGGGGGACGAGAGAAGCAGTCACACACTGATATTTCTCTCCCTCTCTGTCCCTTCCCCTCTTTCTAGAAATAAATACACAAAATTTTTTAAAAAATTAATTTAAAAAAATGATAAAAGAGACAATAGCTCCACAACAGTTAATTTTCACAAGCCAAATGTCAAATGAGGACCAGCAAGTCTCAAAATTAAAAGTGATGGAGAGACATGTCTCACAGACCTGTCTCTGGCCAGTTTAATCATGTGTTTTAAAACTGGGGGGAGAGCAACTCAGAAGTTAATGTTTTAAAATACAGCCATGTAGGCAACTTTGTTTTCCACACTGGAGGCCATGCCTAGAGACCTAAGCCTGCTGGTGGGTGGCATGGCTGAACCAGTGGTTCTTTTCTTCCCTTCTAATGACTGACATACTTTCCACCATCTTCTTGGTGGTTGAGCTCTTGGGGGCTGGGGGCGGTTTCCACCATTATAGTCCTGTTTATGAAAAGCACAGCTAGCTGATAGCAGGGAAAGAAGCTGCAGGTGTTGGGGAAGGGGAAACTCTCCAAATTAGCATTTTCCCTTTGAAATATCATCAAATTCCCAAAATATTATAAGTTAAGCATCCTTAATTTTCTGCAGATTTTCATTTTTCAATGCCAACAAGATCCTTGTTGGCTCAGGAAAGAATCATCTCACAGGAGAAAGATGAGCAACCCAGAGAGTTCCAGCCAGCCACAGAGACGGACACACACAGGACTGGAAGTTCAAGGGGCCAGCTCCTGCACAGCAATGCACAGGAAAGGACGACAAGCCCACCCGGAAAGACTGTGTTAACACGCCAAGAATGAATTCTGATGAGCAGGTGTTCCAAGCAGAGAAACACTTCTAATCAGAATCACCCTAGGTTTCAAAAATAGATTTTAAAGATCAATTTCTAGTTGTACATTTTAAACGTAGAAAAAGGGAACCTCGAGATATTAAGAATATGAAAACCATTCATGGACATTAGGGTTTTTTTAGAACAAGCCTTAGACATTACTTTTTATCCTGATGTTGCTTTTTGATACACATATCAGATTGTTATTATGACATGGGAACATTTTCTGACGGACCTAAAAAATAAACCCCCAAAAATCTCCAGCTGCTTTTTTAAAAAACTACCAAAAAAAGACATGCAATCATTCTATACCTAGTGCATCAGGGCTGGGCTGGATTAAAAGAAGTTAGTTGGTAAATAAAACCAATGGTTACATTGTGATGATACGCCATCTGGTCAACCTCTTCCTTTTACAGATGAGACCCAGAGAAATGAGCCACTTGCCTCAGCTAGGAAGCCAAAGCTTGCTCAGGTTTCCTCTCTCCAAATGCATGTTCTTTCCACTGTGAGATACTTTCTACACATCAGTAACATTTTTTCATTTCTATTACAGGTAAGGTAGCTGGCTAGGCAATATTATTGTAGTTTGTTTTCATTGCTGCAGCTTGTACCTCTTCTCTGAATTTATTTGCACTAATATACAACGTATATTAGTTTTCTATTCCTGCATGACAAACTGCCGCAAACTTAGTACCTTAGACAACAAGCATGCATTAGTTCACAGTTCTTCAGGTCAAAAGCCAAGGACACCATGGCAAGGTTCTCTGTTCAGCATATCTCAAGGCTGAAATCTAGGTGTTGATTAGACTAAATTCTGATCTAGAGGCTCAAAGGGGAAATCCCACTTCCAAGCAGATTCTCATCATTGGTAAAATGTAGTTCCTTGCATTGGGACCAAGTCTTACTTCCTTGACGGTAGGCACCTCCCCAGACACCTGCATTCCTTGCTCCATGCACCCTCCATCTTCTATCAGCAAGACAAAGCTCTCCTTTTAAAGAGCTGTTGTGATCCGGTCAGGCTCACCAGAATAATATCCCTCTCTTAAGGTTGCTCATGCCATGTAACATAATTTAAAGTTCATCACATTCACAGTTCCCGGGCTTATTCTGGGCACATGTGCACTAGCGGTCAGGGAGGGGATCTTAAGGACCATGTTCGAATTCTGCTTTCCACACAGGGCTATAAGGCCATGTTTATTTTCCCCTCGATACTGCCTAACTACAAAAATAATTATCTGAAATTTCAGTGATGAAGTATCATAAACAAAACTTAGAAAGATCTTTCACAGAAACAAGCATACTCTTTCTACTTTACTTGATGAATCAGTAGGAATGGGAGACATGAAAATGAATAAAGGAGGGTAATCTGGGGGTGAGGCTAAAGTAGAGATGCACAGGGATAAAGCTGACTCGAAAGAAGAAACTTATGACATAAGACAGACCACATGAAAATGGCTGATTCAAGATTGTCACCTGAGCTCCCCTCCCTCCATCTTCGGGTTAATACATATCCGACTGGTTTCCTTAAAGCAGAGCCATACCCACCAACTCTGAGGATAAGCACCAACCCCCAGCACACATTTGGTGCTCAATAAATACTGATTCAAACTAACTTTAGATAAGAGGGAATGTTGATACACACTGCTAATCCTGCTAAATTAATCAGCCGTCTCCCAACACCAAGCAAAAGCCACAAACAATGGAAAGGGGATTGGGAACTTCCTGTTAAAAAGAAAAAAGAAAAAAACTTCCTTTCACTTAAGGCCCACTAAAATAAAAGTAAAGGAGATTTTAGAATGCAAAAATCTGCAAGGGCTAAAAGACTTGGAAGACAACAGGAAAGATGTTGTAAATTAGAAAGCAGACCGAGGTGTGGTGAGTGAATGACCAGCACACCCTTGAAGGCAGAACCCTAAATTAGCCATGGGGACAGGTGACCATCCAAGGCCTTCCAAATACCTCAGAAGGTGGAGTTGTTGTTTTTTTTTTCCCCCCACAAATGAAGAACCTCAGGTCCCAGCCCAGACCCACTCACACAGAATACACATGTTAACAAAACCTCAGGTGCTTCAAATGCATATTAATTTTAAGTAGTATTAATTTAGTTCAATCCTTTTTTCTGAATATGCATGTAATTTCAAGTGTTCCAGGAATTTGAAATGCAAAAAAAATCCAGAAGAGAACAATAATAGCAAATTTATGTTATGTCAGGAATCCAAATGAGAAAAATGTCCATACAGAAACACACAAATACTACAAATTAAAAATCTAATTGGACTTGGGTTTGTTTTGTTTTTATATTAAATGAAATCATTTTATTTAGCAAGGATTTTGCACATCTTTGTATTTTTGAAGGAGTTGTAATGTTAAACATATTTGTAATTTATATTACATGTGTAAGCATTGAAAATTAGCAAAAATGACGTTTTCCTTACACTGTAACTTGGAAATTTTGAAAACAGTAGTTGTTCACTCTTGCTCTCATTTTAAAATCTTTAACTGTGGTAAAGTATATGACATAGAGCTTACCATTTCAATCACTTTTAAGTGTATGGTTCGGTGGCACTGCATTCATTTATACTTGTGCACCATCATCACTACCACCCAATCCCAGAAGTCCTCCATTTTATGAAATTGAACCTGTATCCACTTGAGATTAACTTCCCCATTCCCCCACTTGGGCCCTTGGCAACCACCACTTGACTATCTCTATGTAGGTACCACATGTAAGTGGAATCATTGAATAGGTGTTCCTTTGTGACTGGCTTATTTCACTTACATTAACGCCCTCAGGGTTCATCCACGTGGTAGCATGTGTCAGAATTTCCTTATTTTAAAGCTCAATAATATTCCACTATATGTATACAATAAGGTCTGTCCGGAAAAAGTACAGCCATTATTAACATAATAAGAATGATTGGCACCACATCAATGTAACCTGGCAGCCAAGGAGAGTGGACTGGAATGTGCATGTGTGAACAATGACAACTTCACTGTACTAGTCAGTGGGGGTGGTAGACACCATTGAATGAGCATGTGCACTGTGTGGCTGTTGCATTCAAAATGACTGAGCCAGTAGAGCAACGAAGCTGCAACAAATTTTGCACTGAACTTGAACGTTCCTCCACAGAAACTATTCCAATGATCCAGAAGGCCACAGCTATGGGCAACTGGTTATGGGCAGCTTCATCATGACAAGACACCCACTCATGTATTTTGTCTTATGCAGAGTTTTATAGCAAAACATCATATCACCCAGGTGACTCAGCACCCCTGCAACCCAGATTTGGTGCCCTGCAACTTCTGGCTTTTCCCAAAACTAAAATCACCTTTGAAAGCAAAGAGATTTTAAACCATTCATGAGATTCAGGAAAACACAAAATGGGGCAGCTGATGGCAACTGGGAGAACTGTGTGAAGTCCCAAGGTGCCTACTTTGAAGGGCACTGAGGCATCATTGTCCTGTGTACAACATCTCTTGTGTGCTGTATCTTCTTCACTAAATGTCTCTATTTTTCCTTTTACATGGCTGGACGCCTTGTGGACAGACCTCACCGTGTACCACATTTTGTCAGTGGGACACTTGGGTTGCTTCCACTTTTTGGCTATGTGTGAAATGTATTTTTCAACTCTTTTTCTCATCCATTAAAAAAAGCCTGCCTTTTGAGATGATGGAAACTTTAAATTTTAGGGAAAAATACATATCCTTTATGGAAACATGGGGATAGAGCTGGATGGGAGCTAAGAGAGAAAGGATTTACCATACCTTGGAAAATGCAGGTTTTTGAAGACCAACTCAATAAAAACAATCCCACCCCCCTTTTAAGATAACCCATATTTTCTTCTCCCTAACGTGGCTGGACCACCCTCATTTTCTCAGAGGTATTTTAAAAAATAATCTCATTACCTACTTGGGAGAAGAATGAAGAGAAAGCTCATCTGAATAGTGAAAGCACTGAATTAGATTTTTTAAAGCAAAGCAATTTTATTACTTTCAACCTATGGGAAGCTAACAAATTGTCGATGGAGCCTTAGGCTCACATTTTAATGAACACAAGAGAATCAGATATAATTACCATATCAAGTGCTACTGTGGAAATCGAGACTTCTGAAGTACTGGGGACACTTGTAAAGTTTATACGCTAGAATTTTTCAACACACCACCACAACATTGATGAAGGTTTAGCAGGCAAAGATAAACCTTAGCCCAACATTTGAGATTAACATGGTTTATTCTATTTGAATTAACAGTTAAAATTCTTTACTAAGAACAAATTTTAAAAAACAACTGAAACATCTGAAGGAAACAAACAAAAGCAGATTTACAACTGACTCATATATTTCAGCTCTCTAGGTCTGGATACTTGAAACCAATGCAATTAAGGGAAAAGGGAAAAAAAGAACAGAAATAATTCCCATCATACAATATACGCTTAGAGGAAAGAGGAAAGCAATAACATGATCTATTTTTTGGTAAAAGAATGAGTGATCAAAGACAAAGGCAAACTAGAAAAACAATAAAATATTTTTTTAAAACCCAAACAATAAAATTCCCTCAAGCTTGATAATGTTTTATGTTGAAGGGTTGTCTATTATTCAGTTCCAATCTCTGCCTTCAAAAGTGGAGTAAGAAACATCTGCACCTCCAAATCATTGAGTAATAGCATATAAATATATCTATCCTCCCTTTCATTTGTTTTCCATGAACATTTTCAAATTGACAAGTGCTAGAATTCATCAAGATCATTACTCCCCACCTGGTTTTAGCATCCTTAAAGAAGAAAAACACATTCCTCTTCTATCTCATGAATATTCTGCAGAGATGCAAACAAACCAGCAGTAAAAATCAGCACAAAGAAAGCTGGTAGAAACAGCACCTAGCCTGTGGGTATGGGCCATTTAGCATCTCATGTAGTTTGCAAAGGCCTTTCAGTGATAAAGATGGAGTGGGCAGGGATCACACGTGTTTAACATCCTTCCGTTCCCATATCCTCGTGGCTCCATCTTGGAAGCCATGTGAAGAAAGGAGAGGCTAGTTCTACGTTTTCTTGGTTCTATGAGCTCTGTTCACTTTGATGTTATCAGAGGAAGCTGAGGTCCGGGGAGAAAATCATCCCACAGTGATATATGAAAAGAATGAAAGGGAATTATCAAGGGACAAAAAGAGAGAGCTAGCTGATCACCCTGAATTATTTTTTTGTTTTTATTAAAAGGAGGAAAATAAGGCACACAAGTATCAGAAAAACTAATTATTCTGCTTAATGAGGCAAATATTAAACACCTTTTAATTAACCAAGGAGTAGTTATTAGTGCCTACTACATGTGCAAGGAGAGAGAGTAACCTTTGGATGATAAATTTCCCCTCCCTCAGAAGGCTTGCATTGTGTTGGAGACAAAACTCATAAGACTTCACCCTCTCCTTATGGGAAGAAATGTGTTGTTTACAGTATAAAATCCAGAACACCTAAGCCTAGCAAAGGCACAGTAGCCTCCCCTCAACCCCATCTATGGTTCCCCTTGCCATGGTTTCACTTACCTACGGTCTGACCTGCTAAAGAAAAATCCCAGAAATAGTTCATAAATTTTAAATTGTGCTCCTTTTGCCCTGGCTGCTCTGTCTCAGTGGATTGAGCACCAGCCTGTGAACCAGAGTCACAGGTTTGATACCTGGTTAGGGCACATGCCTAGGTTGCAGGTCAGGTCTCTCTGTTTCTCCCTCCCTAGCCATCTGTCTGAAAGTAATTTTTTTTGAAAATTGTGCTCCTTTCTCAGTATCGTGATGAAATCTCATGCTTCTTAATCCCTCCACCTGGTATGTGAACATCCCTTTGTCCAGCACCTCCACACTGTAGATATTCCTTGCTAGTTACTCACTGAGTAGCTGGCTTGGCTATCACACTGACTGTCACAGTATCACTATGCTTGTGTTCAGCGATGCCTTGTTTTACTTAATGGCCCCAAAGCTCAAAAGTAGTGATGCTGGCAATCCGGATTGCAAATCCATCACTTGTTTCCTTTAAGTGGAAAGGTGAGTAGGTGAGTACAGCACAATATTTTGAGAGAGATAAAGACCACATTCACATAACTTTTATTACAGTATATTATTGTAAATGTTTTGTTTTATTGTTATTGTTAATCTCTTACTGTGCCTAATTTATAAATTAAACTTTACCATACATATGTATGTGTAGGGAAAAAACTTACATACTATATATAGGGATTGGTACTACCCACTATTTTGGGCATTCGCTGGGGTCCTTGGAATGTATCCAAGGGGAAAGGTATCCAGTGGATAGGGGGACACTCCCGTATGGACACAGGCGTAGCTCTTGCCTCCAGTCACCCTTTGCCTTCTCCACCTTTTCTGAACACTCCATGGTCTTTCTTACTTCCTGGACTTCGCCCTGGCTCTTTCATCTGTCGTCTTCCTCATATCCTCTTGGCCTTCCTACCCCTGACAAAACCCTACCGTCTTTCAGAACGCCAGTGTAAACATCACCTCCACTGAAGCCTCCCTCAAATCCAGCTGTTACTTGTAACTCCTCCAGGTTCCTACAGTAATGGTGCTCAGAGGCCATGACACATGAGACAAGTGACATTGTGACTGTGTTCAAGGAAAGTCTGTGAACTCCTCAGCAGAAATGAGTTTTGTTTTGTGTATTTCTAAGACAATATGTGATACAATGTGTTATTATGTTCAATACATGTTTGCTGAATCAATTTAAAACCGAACCAAGGAAATGTCACCCCTGTGCCACGTGCTGACAGGGCCGTGCTGTCTCTGGTTTGTGCTCTCCATGAATCACCTCCATCGGTGGGTCCATTCTGATCTAGGGGCAAAGGCAGTGGTTCCCTTGCTGTGTGTGAGAGATTTTGGAGGTCAGGTGCAAAAATTGGTAGGGTTGCTTTTGTAAGAGCTCACAAGGTGACTCTGATGAACAGCCATGTGTGGAAACCACTGGAACTTGCCACACTTTTCATTTTTACCAGTTCTAGTAACCTTGCCCATTGGTTACTGCTTCTAGATGTTCTATGCCCAGTTCGTGAGAAGTGTTTACTTCTAGAATGAGTCTAGAGCTTTTGGGCTCATTATGTTACTTTCTGATTAGGCAACGAGAGGTGAGAATTCTTCCAAGAACATCATCCCTTCATTTATTTGTTCAACAAGTTTGGTCATGTGCTGCAAAGCAACTTTGCAGTGAATGATTGACCACAGTAAAATGGTTGTCTGCTCAGATAATAAGGAGGTGAAAAATTCCTATCACCTAGTGGTGTCAGAGCTGCAGTGACCCATTATTCATGCATTTATGTTGATGCTGGTATAAATAAAACCCTACTGTGCTGCCAGCTGTTTGAAAATATAGCACATACAATTATGTATAGTATGTGCTACTTGATAATGATAACAAATGTCTATGTTACTGGCTTATGTATTTATGATACCATACTTATTATTTTAGAGTGTACTTTCTTATAAAAAGAAGTTTGCTGTAAAACAGGATGCTGCGTTAGTTCTGCCAGCAGCAGCCTCATACATCTTGAATCTCTTGATTGCATCATTTCTCTTGTGCTTGATTTAGTCTCGAGTTTGGTTTCCCATGGCCTCTGAGCGTTCACACAAGGACGAAATTGCCTAACAACGCATCTTCTCAGAACATATCCCTGTCGTTAATTGACACATGACTGCATTTACTTAGCTTCTTCCAAGGGCTAAGCGACACTTGCTTCATTTAAAGGACTGTTCGCTAACAACTTGATCTTGAACTCTTTCCTTCAAGGAAGATTTTTAAAGCAAAGAGCAGTGTGTATGATTCCAATTCAGGACAAAGTGGGAGGCAACCTACATTTTTAGCTCTTAAGTGGGTACTCATGGCCATATGTAGCCCCTGAGAGGAGATTATACACTAAATATAGAACAAGGCTCATCTATACAGTATAATTGTGGATTTCTAAGTTTCAGTTGCCAAGCCACAAGAAATCAGGGAGCTATTCAGAGATGTGAATTAGTTTAGCAAATATTCTATACTGTCCACCAAATCAGTTTTCATTAAAATAGGTTGCAACTGAGAAATTGTTACTTTTATCTCTACACATTTATATATTTGATACCTTCCATGCTTAACTACTATTTGGGTTTTTGGTTCTCCTTCCACCCCCGACCTGCCCCCCCCCCAAAGGATAACTGAGGATTACCTTTTACTGAGCTATTATTACGGTTTTCCAAGTACCCAAGTCCCTGGGTGTGACAGGCTTGTGCACCTGGAATCTCAATTTGTTTTAAGCAATATAAATAGAAAAAAAAAAAGGTCATTAGTCTTGGATGTTAAACAAAATGGCAGAGGGATGGTTTTTATAGAATGAAAATAACAATGCTGATAATGAAAATAAGGAATCAACACCGGACACAATCTCTCTCATTTGGGCTATGCAGAGGAAAAGTGTGGTCTGTAAACTCCAGACGTATCTAATGCTGAGCACTTGTTCAGAAGCTCTAGTGAAACATCCGGCTTTTGTTCATATCCACAAGTGTATTTTAGAAAAAAAAAGAAACAAACCAAGGCACATACAGAGGAAGCTGCTAAAACACTGACTTCTAATTAGACCGCTAACATCACTGTTAGCGGAGGAAAAGGAAAATGGATCTGTCTACTGTTTCCTTAAAATCCGCTACTGTTTTATCTGAAACCTATAAACAAACATCCTAATACTGCACTGTACTGGAGTTCAAAAGTTCAGCAGAATCTGGAGAAATGGTAGCACAACAGGGAAGAGAGGACAGTCTGGGGGCTGCAGGGCTGCAGATGGGAGAAGGGTTACTGGAGCCTGCTCCTCCCACTCAGACCATCTGCAAAAGCTTAGGTCTTAGAAACCGAGCTGACCTTCAGGCCCAGAGTCGTTACTCAAACTGCACCTGCCCAGGATTAAGTTTCCTGCTAGTGAATGATTGTTTCTTTCCTTTAGTCTGCAAACAGCTGTCACGTGATCAAGTGGCAACAGAGCAGAGGGAGTAGAGGGAGCAGGCCTCTTGCAAAAGGGCTTAACAGGAGACCAAGTTGGGTGATTCATCTCCTTTAAAAACCTATTCCTGAAAGACTTTTGCATGTTTATATCACTTCTTGTTTCAGCTCACAGATAATTAAAGCCTGTCAGAGACAGAGCTCTAACCTGGAAAATAGACTAGCTCTATGACTCATTAGAGCTCTTAAGAATGAATGGGACTCATTGTCTTTCTCTTTTCTCTCTGACCCCGAAGGCTGCTAAATCTATGGTTTCTAACCTTGTTGAAAACAAGGGAAACTTTGAAAAGTAATCGGTGTCTCCCTGTAACAAGAGAGTTGCATGGCAGAAATCAGTTACACCTGCTTGTTAGGCATTTTGATAATCCAAATAATATGTCCGCAGAATGCAGAAAATAACCTTGGACAGCCATTTCATCAGTGACGGAGTAAACTCTCAGACACACATTCACTCAAAGAAACAGCTCCTACAAAGGGGCGGGGGGGGGGGGGGTGAATTTGCATAACATTCCCACATGGTTTTAGGATATTCCACTCAGTACATTGCGTAGAGTACACTGGCAAACAAAGGAGTGCATTATTAGTTATTCACAAGTAATGTTAAATATTATAAGAAAGGGCAAAATTATTCTAGCCAATATTTCTCATGATGGCTTTCCCTGAAAGGACAGTTCTAGATTTCATTTAAAAAAGAAAATATATGAAGCTATATTTACATAAAATGCTTCCCAATGATTAATTGAAACTCAGTACCCTACCTGTAATCAAAGTGAACCAGTAGGGAGGGAGGCTTGTCCAGCCCTCACAGACCTCCAGGGGCCACAAATCAATGCAGGGGGCAGAGTTGCTGGGCAGCAGCTTTGTCCTAAGAATTTCAAATTCTGTGTAGCAAGCATGTTATTGCCTCTCTCCCTCTCCCTCTCCCTCTCTCTCTCTCTCTCTCTCTCTCTCTCTCTCTCTCTCTCTCTCACACACACACACACACACACACAAAACAGCCTGGACATGCCACAAGTGTGATCCTCCTGTGGAAACACAATCATGAGATTAGATGAGCATGGATTAAGTAGAAAGCAAGCCAGTTTAGATTTACCCTATGGAGTAGGGAGTTATCAGGCTCCCTACTACGGAGTTGTCAGAAGTAAAGAAATAAAATTACAGTTTAAGAAAAGAAGAAAGCACTTTTCATTACCCATTCACACCCTCCCATAACCAGACGTGCCACCCTGGGCTCCAAGCATACCAGGACAGGTAAAGGCTGACAGGAAGCAATTCCCATTGACTGCATTAGGACTTAACGTGGGTGAATGTCAACCACTGGAGGCCCGGGTGTTGAAAAGTGTCTTCCTTAGTTTGAAGCAATAAGACAGGACAAGCTGAATACTTGTGGTTGATTACTGAAGCGCCTAAGTGAAGGCCCAAATGATTCTGAACACCTGAGAAATATAAAAATTCTTTCAAAATGCTCTGACTGAAGTACCTTATTTTAGATTACAAAATGAATTTTATACATTTCAGCTTTATTTAAAGAAAAAAACCAGGCAGATCAGTTTATTTTCTGAGCACAGTATTAATGACAAGATGACATCACCAACAGCCAATCAGAAAGCTCCCTGGTGTCTGGTGTTCTAACACCATTTCATATTTATGGATAAGCACCAGAAGGGTGTCAACCCTAAGCTGCATTTCCCTCCTATTCACTTCTAAATAAAGTGCCTGCTTTCATTGAGTAGCCAAACTGGAAAAAAAGAGCGAGAGAGAGAGAGAGAGAGAGAGAGACAGAGAGACAGAGACAGAGAGAGAGAGAAACCCTTATAGTCTCTCTTCCTCCTCATCCCAGCCTGTTTTCTGACAATCCCTAAACAATAAGTGGAAGGCGGGGGAGAGCGGCTGGAACCTTGTGTCACTGCTTCCTGCAAAGCTGCTGAATGAACTCTGCAGCTTCAAAAAGTCCTTCACTGACAAACCAAAGCCAAAGCTTCATCTATAAAACCCCTAAGAGCAGGAAAGAGAGACTATTGCAAAAGGTAGGGTCAAGGCTCTCTACTCAAGAAATAAATGCAATCAATTTTTCTCCTATTTTTTTAAAACTATTATCTATTCCCACTACTGCCTCCCCCTCTAAAAATGTTTGAAGAAAGGAGTGAGAAGAGTTAACCCAGAAGTGCTTTGTCCTAAACCAGTGCATACAGAACAGCTCAGGGGTTCGGCTTCCCATTCCCCCAGTCTGATGGAGGCCAAGCATCACCAATGGACCCCAGGAAAAAGGCACTGGGATAAACCTGTACAGCTATGACAGAGACACTCTTCTAGGGGCTGGTGCTAGTTGCTGAGCTCCTGGGAGATGCAGTGGCCAGAGCATTCGTCTTCAGTCTAAAATCAACAATCAGTCTAAAATCAACAATCCATACAGACAGAAATTGATACTACAATCCAAGTTCTAAGCAGCATAGAGATATTTGTGGTGCCCATGAAAAATCCCTGCCCTAGACAACTGCAGCATGCATCCTGCTCTCACGCTTCTCCCCAAGTTTTGTCTAGTGGTGGATACCGACCGCCCTTTCCCTCTTCCACACCCCTGACCATCTGATGTCATATCTGAATTGCTGGACCAAGCCCAGAACCAGAATTATAACATGTAATAAAGATGCTTGGCCATGCAGCAAAGATGACAGAATCTGCCATGCTGGCCTGGAGCCAGAGTGACAGATCTTGAGCTGATGTTCCTTTTCTACAGATTTAACAATGTACAAGGAGAAAAAAATTAATAATCTGCTCAGAGCAAATTCAATGTCTACAAGCTTCTTCAAGTTTGGTTGTGACAAGCTCCCCTTTCACCACACACCTCCAGGTCTTTCCTGGATGCCAACACGGTGTGAGTAAAGTGACTGCAGCCTGTCCCTCTTCATATTTCACTTCGCTCAAGGAGACACTACCAGGCAGATTCAAAGAGAGAAGAGGCAGAATTAGGGTCCTCACTGTTGGGGGGCTGTGTAATCAGAATCATTGCTCACATACCCATCCAAGCCAAAGCATAAAGACTCATTGTGTCACATCAGAAAGCTTGTATACTTCTAATACAGCTCACATACATGCTGTTACCTGCAGAGTCCCCATGCACACCATGGAGGATAATGATGTGCGGAAAAGGGCTGTGTGTGAAGCAAAGAAGAAAGAAGCTGACCTAGAACCTCTAAATCATTAGGTCACCTGGGGTTGGGGAAAATGGGGAAAAAATGTTTTAGATGGAGTTGGGGAAAATGGGGAAAAAATGTTTTAGATGCCTCATTTAAACACACACACACACACACACACACACACACACACACACACACAGAGGAAAAAAGAGTTCTTTTTGTCCTGTGTGCTAAGCAATGGGTATTGTCATTTTCCAAGTCATAAAACTTCACAAAGAAAAATCAAAAGACAAAAATCTGAGTACTCAACAAAAAAGGAATTAAAAAGCAGCACACTGGTATCATAAATCCAAAAATAATTATTTCTGAAGGGCATTCTTCCCAATGCCCTTTCCTAAGGCGAAAGGAATCCTTTCCAAAACCCACCTATTAGGAAGCCCTGCTATCACTCTCTAATCCTGGTGCCCCATGCTAGTTGACAGAGGGGAAACTAATTTGGATCATCCAAAAATCATTTACATTTGGTTTTAGTTATATGAGGGTAGTAAGTTGGCAACAAATGTCCCACCCTAATTATGTTTAGTTTAGAATAATTTTAAATTTTATATTCCCTCAGCACAAGCCAACTAACAGCTGCAGACAGTGGTTGCCTGGCAGAAGGAAAAAGCCAATTGTGGATTTTGTAATTGTCATAGATGAGTAATGCACATGTAGCAAATCATGGTCGCAGAACAGCCTCGGCTCAGGGTGCAAGTGCTGGACAGTCACCCAAAGATCTAGGTCTGCCGATGACATCCTGCATGTCCAAGCAAAGCTGTGCCCTGATACAGCCAGGTGCGACAGGCACTGGGCTAAGACCCATCAAAAATGTGTATTTTATTCATTATAATCACTCCCTTTTTCTCAACTTTCCCATAACCCCTATCTTTCCCTCGGTTCTTCAAAGGTAAGGTTGCTGCTTATATTTATTAGGATCTCTAATTCCAATCCAAAATACATATTCACAACACATACTCTTACTAAAGTCAGAAATAGCAGGTTGAATTGGGCCCCGATTCCAACTCCAGAAGCTACACACTTTGACTGCATGGTCTATCATAAAAACATTTGGAGAGTAACTGCCCAGTGATCTGATCCAGTAAACACAGGTGAACCCAGGCTGGGATTTTCCTATTTTTTTTTTAAATGTAAAGTGCAGAAAGCCTCATGTCTGTTTATGTATCACAGTGTCTGCTTCCTCTGCCATCTTTGTTATGAGCCATTTTTTGTTACGAATTATCTTTCTTCACTATTACCAAGCAGTTCGTGTATAAGCCACCTCATGAGAAATATCTTCATCTCATTCTAGCTTTTGCCTTTCACTCAAATAAATCTAATTTTGTTTTTTTAAGAATTTATTTATTTATTTTTAGAGAGAGGGGAAAGGAGGGAGAGAGGGAGAGAAACAGCAATGTGTGGTTGCCTCTTCCGCATCCCCTACCAGGGACCTGGCCCACAACCCAGGCATGTGCCCTGACTGGGAATCAAACTGGTGACTCTGGTTCACAAGCCCACGCTCAATCCACTGAGCTACACCAGCTGGGCCAATTTGGGTTTCTTTGTGTGTAATCTCTTTGTGGAATACAGAAACATTGTGTCTGCTTCTGAAATTCATGAGAGAAAGTTTAGAAAAGGAGTGTAGGTGTCAGGAAAGGGTATTAGCAAAATATGAGAATATCATAAAAATAACCTTCTTTCTTTGCCTGCCCCTTCTCCAACCCCCAAGTAAAATTTCCTATAATCCCCATCGGTGGGAAAAGAATACTGCTTGGGATAAATCAATGATCAAATCAAGTGCGGGTAGTATTTTCATTATGCATTTGAAATGAACAATAAAAATAAATATCAGTTTGACGAGTTAGTAGTAAAGAAAATTTTAAATCTCATTTAAAAGACTCATTTTGAGATGCCTTGGAATTTGGGGGATGGGGAGTAGGGGAGACACATTTAAGTTGATATGAATCACTCCTCTTATACATGGCACATGCTCAGTGGTTAATCATTTTTTACATATAGAGAAGACAAACTGAAAGGCAATTTTAAAACAAGTAAAAGCCAAGGTCACAGAATAGAAAGATTCTATGAATAAAAATACCACTAAAGCATCTCCTTCTGTTTCTAAGAAAATTCTTCCAGTTTCACAAGAGGCAACTCTACTCCCTTGGATAAACAATTTCCATTTGCAAAAGTAGCAGAGTGGCATACATGGGCCTTACCATTTGTCCAACATCCTGTCCCCCAAAACAGGAAATAAATCATAGAGCTGAGGGACTCTCCTGTCATTACCAAAGGAAAAAGAACCCCGGAGTTAACTTCATACTCTGAAACAATATACTCCAAGGTAGTCAAATTGTTCATTCTGTTTACGATGACTTAAGTCGGTTCTTATAAACATTTCATTTGAACAGTTTCCATCTCGCTTCATATGATTTGGTTTCTGTGTAAAACTCAGGTCTCTCATATGGCAGCAGCGGATTCGTAGTCACGTTCCCAGATAACAGGCTGTGTCAGCACAGAGGTTATAATGTCGGTGTACTTGAGAGTAGAGGAGGACACAGTCACATCAGCATTGTGGGTCCTGTTTTCCCACACAGAAAAAAGGTAGAAAATGAGTGAGGAAAGGACCACGCATAGTGAAGGTGGGGTTATGAAGCCCATTTTTTAACACACACAACAGTGGTCCGTAAGTTCAATGTCCTAAGGCAGTGCTCCTCGTTTCCCTATTAGGTGGGTTCTTTACTTCTTACCTTTTATCTAATTATGGGTAAGCCTCTGGATTTGGAGACAAGGCTTGGATATGAATTTCATAAAAACGAAACAATGACCAAGGTACTTACTTATCTAAGCATATGATTCCAATTGACAACCATGACACTTTAGGAATCTAAGGGGCCTGCCCCTAGCCTTCATAGTACTTAACTGTTCAGTAAAAAAACAAGATATTGGCCCTGGACAGGGAGCTCAGTTGGTTAGAGCATTTGACCCAACTTTGCAGGTTCAATACCCAGTCAGGGCAAATACAAGAATTAACCAATGAATGCATAAATAAGTAGAACAACAAATAAATATTTCTCTTTCTCTTTCTCTCCATTCTCTATGTAAATTTTTTTTAAACGAAGAAAGTTAAAAAAAAAACAAGATGTCTATGCTTGAAACTTATCTTCTAAATTATTGAGTGCAGGGAAGAATAACCAGAGGTTACACTCAGCAACATGACTAATCCTTGCCTACAAATCATCACTATATATGTATGAACAGCCAGATCTACACAAATAATTCAAACCATTTGCCTATTCTAATAATTTAAAAATTCAGATAAAACCTCCTATATGTAATGAAAGAATTTTGTATTACATTAATGATACTTTGTTGTCCCTTGAGTGCTTGTGACATTTTTCTTAAAATTGGGGTCACATTTTGAGTAATAGAAATAACTCACACATTGGAAAGAGGATTACTACCAATTAATGACACTCTCGAGACCACCCCACAGGGCTGTGCAAGCCCTGCCCCACATGATCGTACAAGAGGGTGAATGAACACACAGCCAAGTCCTCATCTGCTGGCAACCACATGGCCTTGGGTCAGTAAGAAGGGATGTCTTTTTCTAATTCATTAAAGTTTTTTTGCAACCCTGAAACCTAAAAAGCACAACTGGGCATGTTATTTAGTTACAAAGATATCTGGAGTCTGATTACAAATATTTATACTTAAAAAAAAAAAATAACAGGCCCAAAATGGAGTGACTTACGTTAAACCTCATGTCACCAAAATGAGACGTAATTTACAGTTTCAGCTCTCCCAGAACAGAAATCATAAACAGTCAATCAGGAGTCACCTGATCAGCACCAGTTAGGTCACCTGCCTTAAAGGCCCCTCCCCTCTCCTAAGGGAAAGTAACCTTGCAATAACCAACCCACTTTTTTGGCCAGGACAACTTCCTTGTCACTGCTTCCTTCCACTTATGAAAGTCTTTATACAACTCCTCAGAGCTCCTTCTATCTGCTAGATGGGATACTGCTTGATTCAAATCAACTTTTGCTCAAATAAACATTAAAATTTTAATATGACTTAGTTTATCTTTTAACAACATGCATACATACTTTATACATGTGTATGTGTACATACAAATATACATGTGTGTATACATACAAATATACATGTGTATACATATAAATATACATGCGTATCATTTTAATATCAATAAATTTGAGTCCATCCAGTTGAATTTCATAATGAATATATGTGAAAAGGTTGAGCTCATCCCTCGTGCAGTACTCAGCAGAAACTATACCAATGGTTCCCAAAATCTATATTATTTGAAGTTAGGAGGGGGGAAGAGAAGGTCCACCAAGAGGACAAGAAGAAACTAAGGATATGAGTTGATACAAGGTAAAAAAAAGAAAAATAGAATGAATGTCTATCAACAACATGGCAGAGAGAGGCCAAAACTGGCAGGACTTGACCCACACAAGGTAATCTTTAGCTTTCAATCCATTAACCCATGGGCTAAGTAATTTAAGTGATTTAAGCATGGAGTCTTAGAGAGGCCAGAGTCATGGGTTCATCCATATGTGAATCACACTGTTTCTGCTGCAGGGCCATAGATTTTGTGCTTAACTCAAATTAGCATCTTGCATATGCTTCCAACCAGTCACAAGGGAGGTCAGAGCATGGGATACATTCACACAAATCCATCATCATTACTGGAAGAAAAAAAAAAAGGAAAGAAAGAGACCTCAAGGCATCTGCTCTCCTTGCAAGGTCCTTCAGAATCAAGCTTACCTGGAAATGAAAGCACATTATTGAATCAAGATAGCCCCAACTCAGCTCTGGCTGGGTAGCTCAGTTGGTTATAGTGTTGTCACGATATGCCAAGGTTGCAGGTTCAATCTCTGGTCAGGGCACATACAAGAAGTAACTAATGAATGCATAAATAAGTGGAAGAATAGATCAATGTTTTTCTCTCTCCCGCTTTCCTCTTTCTCTTAATCAATAAATAAAAATTAAAAATATATATGTTAAACAATGAAAACCCCAACTCTGGCAGACCCGAGTTGTACCACGGCTTCATCAATGTGCCGTTGCTTTGCTCCTAGGTTGAGGAAAAGGGACTTGCCTGAAGTCCCAAGCACTTGTGTGTTACTATTGAATTTATCATCCTGAACCCCAAGCAATTTTGTTTCCCCAGAAGACAGATAAACAAGCCTTGAAAATTATGCTAAAATTGAGAGAAAAATTGGTTTCAATTGTTCAAACAGACACCCTTCGAAATTAAATATCACTCACATTCATAGTCTTTTTCCCAAACTCCTGTCGTGATTGGTTTATATTACAAGACTAATGTCACTGCAATATCAAATAAACCAAGCAGTTTGGGTACTGTAACACCAAAAATCACTAGCTTTGCTTCCTTATAAGTGGCTTTGTAGAGAAGCTGCATTATTTTAAATGAAAAAGTTTGCTTCGGGCTCAACTCTCGCATTTCAAAATTCAGTTTGTGGTGAAACTTAACAATCTCATTAAAAACCCTCGAATCTTGGGAATGATGATGATGGAAATGCTGACACAACATTAGCCACAGCTGGCACTGCCAAAGGCTCTGAAGTAGGTTGACTCTCCTCTCCCCTGTGAAGTCCATCTCCACAGCCAAGGACTTTGGAACTTGAAGCTGTAGAGTGGAACTCACCAGCAGTGAAAGCTTCGTGCAGTAAGGGCCAGAGATTTTGGACTTCAAGGAATTCAGTGTTGAATAAGACACAGTTTTTAAAGTATTTGCCCAATTTATTACTAAACTATCAGAAAATGGAGAGAAAAATGCAGATTTTACTTAAGGAATGACTTTACACCAGCATATCTCATAATGATTGAGAGAAAGGAGAACCAAACAGAAAGAAGCTATTTTTGACATGCAAAGGTCAACAGTTAACAAAGACATCAGTCTATTTGTTTAATTTTACATCTTTAAGTTCAAATGTGAATGAGTGAAAAGGAATTCCCTGGGAAGTGACTGATAACAAAGCTAGAATCTCCTTACTGAAGATTCCTCAACACAAATTATGGTCATTTCAAATGTATGTATTTTGGAGGGGAAAAATGCAAAAGTAAAAACATCACCTACCTTGGGGATCTTAATGATCAAAAAAATCACCTAGCTGGGGTGTCTTAATGATCCTATGGATGCATTTTCTATACACTGCACTGATTTTGCAGACTGGCGGCTGTTTTCAGTGCAACCTTCCTTACCATGCCATAAACCACAAAATTAGTTTCCTTCAGGAAAATCCGTGATCCCAAGGCTGGACTGCATAGCTGAACAAGAGGCATGCTGCTTATCACAAGGTTTACGGGTTTCCCAGACTACCCCCCAATTAAGGTTATTCAGTAATGATGCAATTACATTCCCTTAATTTGATTTTTTTCAAGTCATTCTGTCTTCAATAACCAAGACCACCATGCCTGGAAGGAGTCCTGAAAACTCTAGGAGTAAGATTTGTTTACAAACAGAGAAAAACAAGCCCATGTATATATACTTTAATGAAAGTTCCATACCCTCCCCAGGGGATGATCTCAACCAACAATCAGCTTCAGCTACCACCTGTGTATGAATGAGTCCCTCATTCTGACTGCTCTCCTACACGGAATCACATCTGTACAGTCTCAGCTCTCCACTTATAGGTAAGACAGGAAACTGTCACATGCCTAAACCAGAACGCACAGCCTAGCAACCCAGCCTCCTGAATTCCTCAGCTTGATCAATGATCCTGCCATCTACCCAGATGGAAAGCACCTCTAATCATTGGTTACCCCTCTTTTATTCTTTTATTCCTCAGATGCAATATCATTTTACTTTTTAATAACGCCTCTCTTCCATATCTACCACTTTGTTCCATCGACATTTTTAATCTAGTCGTTACAATACAAACCTCATTTGCTCACGGCCGACAGTCTCAAACTCCGTCAACCAACTGCTTAAGTCCCATTGAACTATTATTTGTAATCCAAAAATCTGCTTCTGTTCCTCTATTTTGTTAAATTCTTAAATGACTGCTCCTGTCTACAGGAGTGGGTTCTCAAATGATAGTGGAATAAGAATCATGTCTATGTGTGGAGGGGAGAATTATTATAATACAGATTCCAGAGTCTTCCACAAGGAGTCAGTAGTTCTGGAGTGGGGCCCAGGAACATTCATTGCATATGCTTCCCAGGGGATTCTGATTAGGTGGATTGAGGATCATGCTTTCAGAAACAACAGACTACAAGACACATAACTCCTTCCAATGGTGTACAAAGCTCTTCAAGGTCCAGCCAAGGTTTCATTGGTTAGGTCACATTTGTCTATCCTGAAATAAAAATCTAAGTAGTATAACCTACCTGCATAGTAATTTTCAAAAGAAAATCACTATAATTTCCTAAGTATAAAGTGGTAGAAGGAAAAAAAGAGATAGGTACTTTCAATTAATTTAGCTTATTTAATTTAAAGATTTGTTTTGGGAGTAAAAGGGAGAAAAGTGTACTTGAACAATGATTAAAATAAAAATAATAAATAAAGATTTGTTCAAAGCTTCTAGAACATGTAAAGAAGTAGACAAAATGCTTGCATCTGTACCCAGGAGCACCATGAACACAACAGCTGCAAACTCTGATCAGCAGCATTTTCACTGACACCTCAGGTTCCACAAGTGGGTATGACCACCGATGACATGATTTTCCCAAACTGTGAACAAAACTTAGTAAAGATCCACATAAAGCAATGTGTAATCTTCCTCCTACTTACAAATTAGTTTTATTACTGGAAAATCCTAACCACACATAATTTGCACCTATATGTAAAGCAAAGTTAGGTTCCAGCTCAAACACTTGAAAGGGGTTTTGCTTTGAACCTTGTGTAAAGGTCGGTTGAGACCTATGAGGATCATGTTTCACACAGCACAACTCCTCGTGCGCAGGACTGACCTGTGTGCACTGCAAGATACCTACACACTGGGCTCCCTCACTAAATGCCAGCAGTGTCCTCCAACCACATATGACCCCAAAAGAACTGTCACATGAATTTGCAAAACAGCCCCAGAGCAAAAGCCTCATCTCTCAATCTACCTTCCATACCAATCACTCCACAGAAACGACTCTCATTAAAGCAACAGTGACCTTCATGTCTCTCAATCCAGTAGACATTTGGCTTTCCTCATCTTCTAGTTACAGTTGGTCTCCTCCCTAACACGATCTTCCCTTGACTTTCATCTAAACACAAACTCTCCTGATTTTCTTACCACACTTTCCCTTCCTTATTCTCAGTAGCCTTTTGAGTTCATACCCCCTACCTGACCATGAAATGGTGTGGTTCAGTGACCCTGGCCCATAGGACTTCTTCCTTTCTTATTCTCTGCTCTTTGACTAGTCAGTCTCACCCACAGTATCAATTACCATCTATATACTTTATCTCCTCAAGTTTGTATTCCCCACTCAGACCCCTGAGCTCCAAAGCTAGAAGAAGCCCAACCACCCACTTAACATCTCTTTTAGATGTCAAGGAAGTTTAGCCAGACTGCTTCATCACCTGCTACCTACACCATGCCCACCCTTGGCCCTCCTCCTTGATATGTGGACTTCTATCAATCTAGTCAGGCACCGAAAGACCTCCTCCCACACCACATCCATCACAAACCTGTATTAAATGTCTAGCTTAGCTCTTCCCACCCCAGGCACTTCAAGAGCCGCGGGCTTGGGTGCAAAGATGTCCAAGTCCAAGAACCACACCACACACAACCAGTCCCAAAAATGACACAGAAATGGCATCAAGAAACCCCAATCACAAAGATATGAATCTCTCAAGGAGGTAGACCCCAAGTTCCTAAGGAACATGCACTTTTCCAAGAACACAACAAGAAGCGCCTGAAGAAGATGCAAGCCAATAACGCCAAGGCCATGAGCACATGTGCTGAGGCTACCAAGGATCTGGTCAAGACCAAGAAGGCCAAGTCAAAGATCCCAAAGGGTGGCAGCCACAGGCTCAGTGGACTTGCTTACATTGCTTACCCTAAGCTCGGGAAATGTGCTAGTGCCCGCATGGCCAGAAGTCTCCAACTCTGCCAGCCAAAGGCCAAGGCCCAATCTGAGGCCCAGGCTGCAGATGTAGCTGAGGCTCAGGCTCCAGCTCAGGCTCAGTCTTGGGCTTCCAAGGGTACCCAGGCCCCTGCAAAGGCTCCATAGTAGAGCCCTCTGTCTGCCAACGTGAGGACAGAAGGACTGGTGTGCCCCTGGGGCTGGAGTCCTCCTGTGGTGTTTGTGCAAATAAACCTGAGGCAGAGTAAAAAAAAAAGTCTAGCTTGTTCACCAGTTTTATTCCTGGCACCTAGCACAGAACCTGGTACAAAGATGATGTACAATAAATGTGTTACATGAACAAGTGAATGACTTATAGAAATAGTGAGCTACTTGTGGACACATCCCTCCGTTCTCCCTACCATTTTCCACCATATTCCTTCTACATGAAGATCCCACTTTCACTCCAAAACCTTACAAACATTTATCCACTCTAATTCTCAACTGAAATGCCACTTCCTAACTGGTTTCCCCTGGCCTCCACAGGACACACACTGGGCTGTCAGTGTGTTTTTCCTCTGCTATCCCTCTGTATACACAGTGCCATGGCAACAACATCACTCACTGCCTTCCAATGACTCAGCATGATGACATCCTTCCTTCCTTTGGATCTTAACACGTGACAAATAGTAGGTAGGCTCAGCAGATATTTTCAATGGTTAAATTTACATTTAAAATGTTGTCTCCATCCAGCTTACCCTACCCTCTTCCATCCCGGCAGGAGAGGGCAGGGTAAAACACAGTTAAGGGAAAGAGGAATGGCCAACGCTGGCATGTTCCCGTGACTACATGGACCCAGACACCGCTGTCTTTTCCCATTCTTCTATTAGTAATGACGACTTTGTTCCTTCCATCCTCCAGATGTGGGGAAGGCCGTGTCAGGGACCCGAGAGAGGCATGCATGTACACAAGTCTGCCATTTCCTCGGAGATGGTGGGCACAGCCTTGAAGGTAAGGAACAACACTGCTGAGGTGCATGCTCCTGACTGTGGGAAAAGTTGTTAGCCAAAGACTGCATACACAAAGTCCTTCAACCACAAGTCTGGAAGAGAATCAAAACAAACCGAAGTTTAATTAGAGTCAAACATTTCCCAGCTGGGATCCACATTAGGGATTGAGTTCCTAAAGCCATCGCTGAGGAGGCAATTCCATCTCAAGCAGGACAGGCCCTCTGAGAACACCGGAGGCAGAACTGGAAACTGTTTTATTTTTTTCATGTAATCCAGCATTCACAGTGTGCGTGTGTGTGTGTGTGTGTGTGTGTGTGTGTGTGTGTTTTCCCTAACCTAAAATCTAGGCACTCTTAAAACTCCATGATTCCCAGCTCTTTGCTCCCTAACTCTTCTCCCCTTCCATAAATTAAATTAATGAGGAGTTTTCTAAAAGAGTACATTCTCTTAAAGGCTCTGTTATTCTGAAGTTAATGGCTCTGACATGCAGCCAGGCCAAACAGTTGCAGGCAGCAATAACTCTTGCAACAGCTCCAAAACTTAGCCTCAAATGTCACGGAGTCCTACACTGATCTTTCTTCCCCTTTGATTATCGCTGGTTGCCTTCCTTCCTCCCCTAACATCTTCTAGCAAACTCAAATGCATCAAAGAAACCAGTTAAGAATGTGAAGATTGAGAAACACATTCAATCTTAATGTTATGATCTTGTCTTTTCCTTCCCACAACTTGTCTCTAAGAGAAAAGGACAAGTGTAAATTTGATGCCACGCAGAATAAAACAACAGGCAGTGGGGCGGGGGAGGGGGATGAGCATTTCTAAATGCCAGCAAGCTAATCTAATACTTACCATACGCCTCCTGCAAGGACTGTGCCATGTTTGTGATGGGTTAATAATCTTTACCTGAAAAATGAGTGGGCGTGTTCATAATGAAGCAATCAAGGAAAGCTGACAGAGGCAACTGCTTCAAGTCACCTTGCTAAACTAAAACCCAGTGAGGTGATAATCAAAAAAATACCAAAATGCAAACAAAATTGCAGGAAAACTTGATGTCAACATACCTAACGGGTACAAGGTCAAAATAAACCGTGATGTTTATTCAGGTTCTTAAGCCTCAAATGCAAAAAATGATTGGACACATGTTTGTAATTCAGCTTATCTATCTTGAAAATAAAATGTAAAATATCATATTCTAGATAAGATGGGTCCAAATTCCTGTAATCACAATTTGATCTAAAAATCTGAGCAGACATGTCAAAATTTTAGTATATATGTTCCAAAAAGTTGGGAGGGGGAGGCACAGAGGAAAAGGGAAAGGGGAAAACATAAAAGAAAAAGAGAGTAGTACTTGCTATCTCTAACTGACCATGGCTTATCTAAACCAGCAAGAATTTTCAAACAATTTGTCAGTGTACTCCATAAAATAGTGAGTTTTTCACATAATGGCTACAGGTTCCAAAATAATAGCTATCATGGTAAGACAGGGAAATGGAGCTCCTAACATAGGAGGCAGAGACCCAGAGGATGGAACTTTTCTTATATGTTTATGAGATAAATGATTAGGCCTTGAAAAAGTAGCATGCATGCTCATCTGCTTAGTCTGGACTGCCTTTCTCTATACATAAGTATAAAATCCTATTTATAAAGAATTCTAAAGTTGCCAAAGTACTTCCACATACATTTATATCATTTGATCCCACAGCGATGAATTAGGTAGGCTAGGCATGCCCATTTTATAGATGAGAAAGGTGAGAGATTCAGGAAAGTTAAGAAACTTTCCCAGAGTGATTCAAACAAGTGACCAGAGAGCCACAGTACATATCTTCTGATTCCTTAGTAATAGGTCACACCTTTATATTGTTAATGTCTAATTTACAGCAAGAAGAGGAATAAAAGAAAGTTGTAGGAAAATGAGCACCTAGTGGACTTCCAACTATTCTCCAAGTCAAGACTATCACAGGTGAAAAACATATCCAGGTAAATAGGTAGTAAGCTTGCTTTAGGACTGATGTAAATATATTTTCATTTAATTATCTTTTGGGCCTATTTCCATACCCTGCTCCATTTACTAACATCACAAATAATTTGTCTAGGCCATGGTAGCAAGTTTATTCTAACCCTGAATCTGTGATGTTATTGGCTGTTTTTTGAAAACATACTTACCAGAGTACAGAGTGTTCCTTACCAATCCATCTTACCATAAACCGAAAATGACCAGCACTCAGTGAAAAGAATGGTCTGGTAATATTTAATATGAACACAGACATTTCTCTTCTAGTGTAATTCATTATGCACACATCATTAGGGATCAAAGCACAGGCAAACCAAAGAATGGAAGAAGGAATTCAAAAACATCAAAGATAATTATATTTGGTTGTCCCAATAGCTGTTACTGGTTCAATTAAGATGCTGCTTTGGCTAATCTTAAGTCAAGCTATGCCTCTAAAAAGTCCAAGTAATAAAAGCAGAAGTCAAAACATCGAAAGCTGAAGCGCTGTGTTCTTCCCCAGTGAGTGCTCTGTGTCTCCTAGGGCCTTCACAGCCCCTGTCAGAGTGCAGCTGTCAATTCATTCTCCACCGCCAGACCAAGATCTGCAACACCATGCACCCAGGCAGGTCCTCATTAACCAGGTGTTCCATGAGAACTGCATAACTGCTTATTCATCCATTCTATAATTTTTTTTATTCAGTGATTTTTTTGAGAGAGAGAGAGAGAAAGGAAAGAAAGAAAGGGGGGAGGGAGGGAGAGAAAAAAAAGAAACGCTGATTTGCTGTTCCACTTATTCATGTTCCCATTGGTTGACTCCTGTATGTATCCTGACCAGGGGTCAAACCTGCAACTTTGGTTTATTGGGATGACACTCTCACTGAGCTACCCGGTCAGGGTTCTGTGATTTTTGTTTTCAGACTACATAGAATACGGGGATGAAAAACCAAACCAAACCATGAGCCTGCTCTATTGGAATGTCTGAGGTTATAGGTGGCTTTCAGTTCTCTGTTTCTTGGGAATAAACAAACTCTCTCATCACACCTTGATTCTGCTTATTCTTAACGCTTTCCTGGGCACAATGGGCATAAGTTCTGTCACTTAGTGACTATGGCCTCTGCCTCATGATCCCCACTTCCAAACCCTGAGGGCAAGAATATACATGGATTAATGTGCTCAATGGTACCATCTATTGTTTAAAGAACTCTGAGAGAGCAAAGAGGAAAATCTGGCTTTCCCACATAATCGCAGTTACTATTAAAAGGGAAAAGTTCATTTTGGGGTTGTCTCCAATAAAATGTGGTAGAAACAGAAAACGTTAGAAGGCCCCTGGCAGCAGCCATGCTTTATCATCTCTGGAATAATTCCTTTTCCTCCATTAATACACTTATTTTTTTTTCATGAGGGGCCTGGGGGAACCTCATTTTGCCAAGTATTTATTGTGCACCAGAAACTGGAGGGAAGCTTTATAAATACTGTCCAATTGAATCCTTCCCACAATTTTGCAGAATAGGGAATCTAAATTGAGCTGGAGCTCAGTGCGGTACATTCCAAATGCAGCTGCAGGAATTTAAGTCAGCACTGGTTCTCATGAAAGTCTGCGAATCTCTCCTAAAACTGACTTTCCCATATCCCCATGTCTTGGATGAGTTCTGAGATGAGAAATGAATGCGACCACCAGCTTCCATATGCCAAAGGTGCAAGCCCAGTTTGAATCCATTTCACAGCCCTTCAAACAGCTTAGCCATGCCCTTCGTTTGCTTGACAGTTTTAAGTTTATATGTCTTGTCACATCAGTGAAAAAAGCATATACCTTGTCTCTTCCTGGGTCTCTTCAAGCCCTTTAATTTATTTTTTTAAAACACACACACAGACACACACACTTAATCTAATGTAGTTCATTAAAGCATGCCAAACAAATTTTCGTGACCTAGCCATCTCCCTGTATCAAAATAAGAGAACTCTCCAGACTGCACTTTGACTTCTCCATCTCCCGCCAATGGCAATGTTAGAAAGAGCACAAGACTGGTCTACACCTTAGTCACCCTCCCCACATCGTGCAGGAAACTTGACTCGCTGAGTTCTCACACCATCTATCTATGAGTGATGTAATGGACTCCGGCACACCAACAGTTTTGACTTAAATAAACCCAGAAACTTCTTTATTCTTTTTCAGCAAAGGTGCTCAATGTATGACAAGGAAAGTCAGTTTTTCCATAATTAATCGCAACCTCTAAAATTCTCTCCCGATACGTTTGAAAACTCCATTCCCCCACTGAAGGCCTTGGAAGACTGTTCTTCACTAGATGGGCTGTATTTCCCACAGAAGGAAACCAGGACCCTTATGGAGACTCTTCATAAAACAAACATCACAAAGGATGTGACCACAACTACAACATTTTAGCACCTCTAGCGCTATTTCTACCCTGAACCCTCTCACAAGACCTGTGTTGTGCCGCTGTACCAATCACATGTGAGAAGCTCTCAACATCACCCAGAACTGAAATTTCTGCCCCAACTCACCCTGAACACTGAACACGCCCGGCCTGGTCACCCTGATGGAATCCGCATCGAGGTGGTCATGTGTACCAGTAGGGATGATCTTGCCAAGCCCATAGAGTTTTTCACTCCTATCTGCATAAGTTTTCCTTGTAAATGTACATCAGTATGTTAAAATCCAGTAGATATAGAATAGTAAAGAGCAGGCCCCTTGAAGAAATGAGTACATGGGTTCTTATTTCCTCCTACGAATTAAGACATGGATTAAGAAAAATTAGGTCTTTCTTTGTACCACGGTTTTCTCCCTTCCATTCACTGCATAATGTGGTCCAGAAAGAGCTATGAAAACCAGCTGTGCTTCCTTAAGACAAGGGGCAGTACTACACCAGGAAAAGATCAGTGGTCTTGGAACTACAATGTACCTTAGAATCACCTGAAAGGTGCTTGTTAAAAATGACTTCAAAATTAATTCCTCCCCAGTGGTTTCTGATTCAGCAGGTCTGCATCTGAAGCCAGGAATTAGCACTTTCATCAAGTGCCATGAGGATAGCATGCCAGTGGTGCCACCCCTGAAGAAGCCCCAGCAAGAGGGGTGAGTGTAGAGAAGGAAAGAGTCCGTGAGAGAGGGAGTTGAGTCAGGCCTTTGGAATTCTGCAGTGGTTTTAGCTGTTGTTTATAGTCTATTCCATTGCTCCCATTGTAAAGCCTCTTCAGTTAAAAATTCACCAGCACACCAGACAGAAAGAAGTCTGACATAAAGGCCCTGATAACACTAATGGTGTTAAATGAGGTTGCTGTAAATAAGGGCACCTGGTTTGTGCCTAGTTAGTTGCCTTCCTTGAAGATTTATCAAGATCCAGCCTCTCTCCTTTCTTTGCTCTGTGTGCTTTGGAGAGGAAGGCTCTCATCTTTGGTTCCTTTCATGTGCAACATCATTCCCCATCCCCATCAAAATCCATCCAGTTTGTTTTTCTTACTTTGTAAATGGCATTTGCTACATCAGGCACAGATATATGACTTTATATTTATAAATATACTAATGAGGTACTGATAAGATGGACTCAGACTCCCCACAAACACACAACATGCACTAAAGCAGGAAGGTGGGAGGAGCCTTCATCGGTTTAAGATGAGAAAAACCTGTTAGAAACAGACTAACAAAACATCGATAAAGCCTGAGCAACTGGAGCACAAAAATGCCTAAGTAACATAAAAGTATTATTCCTACGGGGATTACTCTTGTCCTGTCGAACATTTATTCAACAGAGACATTCTGTGAAGTGCTGTCAAAAGCAGGAATGAAAATAGAACCCAGGACTCCAAATTTCTAGCTCTCGTCAATAAATCAGGCAATTTCCCCCTACAATCCAAAATAGCTGCAATGCTCTGGTTATTTTCTAACATATGGCTTAAATATTTATATTTTAACTGCTTTCAGCTTACAGTCCACGTTATAAACATTCATTAACATTTATGCAACTTCATAAGTAACTCTAACTCCAAGGTCAGACCAAATACACATTTGACAAAATAAACATTCCCAATCAGAGGCTAAAATTGTTCCAATATTTACTTGATAACCTGACACCCATACTCATTTGGCTTCCTTCCTCCCCAAATAATGTTTATTAGGAAGTTGCCCAGCGCGCGCACACATACACACACACACACACACTCTCTGTTGGAAGCCAAAGAGAGAAACAGTTCTAAAGATACAAGTTTTGAACCTGAAATAACTTAAACATTGGGAGAATCTATCTAATGAGTTGGTTGTGGTTCATGGGATTATTACATTAATTGATTCAACAAATACTTGTGTGTGTGCCCAGCACAGTTTTGGTCTGAATAGAGAGAGTCAAAGAGCTTGCCATATAGTACTTAGTTCTACTACAAGGACAGTCAAGCAGTCAGGAAATAAACATTTACTATAACATCAGCTAGTAGAAAAGAGGACAGAAAGTGACGATGTATTGGGGGGATGGGGGGGAATACTCCTATTTAAATAGGGTGGACAGAGAAAGCTTCTCTGAAGCCTTAAGTCGAATACTGACCACACTGAACACCAAAAATGATATTAACTCCACTCCCCAGAGTCACCGACAACCATTGATCAGTATGAAAAGCTGAAGGATGCTTACAGGCATATGAATTAACAATTCTAGTAATTTTAGAGACGGAAAGGACAAAACACATTATGCTAAACTGCTCCAGCAGCACAAGCAAACAGAGGCACACCCTTCATCTGGCCCAGCTAGCCAGCACTGACTGAGATCATTCACAAGTCTAATCTACCTGTAAAGGCTGTGTGAAATCAGTCACATATGGAAAGGTGAGAAATCCATGCAACACCATTTAATAAATGGTGTTCTCTTTTGCGGGGCAAGAACTGAATATAGTACTGCTCATACCATAAGATACAGGTAACATAACCTACAATAATATTTTACAAAGATTAGATCACAGCATTTATGGCCAGATACAATTTTTCATTCTTAATAAAGGAGGGACAAGTGCAAACGAATTGCTAATGCAATACTCATTTAAAACATGCACACTTGTAAAGATACCAACATCCTATGTTAGAAGACAGAAGTAACTGCCTTAGGAACTTGCAAAGACAGTGGAATACACCCTTGTATTTGAAAGGAAATAAATATTTGAAAAGTCTGATACTACAGACAAACCATAATCTATTTCAGATTAAAGGACATTTAAAAATCATGACTTTCTAGTAGCTGGGATTAGAGTTTGGTTAGAGCTTCAATCAGTCATGCTTTTAAGCTGAAACTGGTCCTTAAATGCTGTAATGCATTAAGGAACATACCAACCCCAGAACCCACTATAAAAATATACCGTAACTAAAAGCATGATGACTCAATTTACTTCCTTCCTGAGTTTTCCATAATCCATTTGACCCCCTTCCTGTCACCTAATCTAATCATGGGCTGGGTCTCCATTGAATTAAAATTCTCCCTGTTGTGCTCTCTGAAGTCATCGCCCTGGTTCTCCAGATTTAAGGGACATTTCTTTAAATGTCATCACCTACAACTGAATTGTTAAAATGTAAAGTGGACAGTGATTTAATTCATGGCTGTGTATTCCAAGAGTAGGATAGTGGTATACATGGAGTCTGGAATGAAGTTTATGGTGTTTTCCAACACTATGCAATAACTGGAAATACTCTTAGGTAAGCTTTCAGGCTTGATGAACACATGCCCCTCTCTTGCTCCTTGATATTGCTGCCACCCCCTCCACCGTGGCCTCTACCAAAGTTTGCATTGCACATGACAATTCCCAAAGCATTGCCACATACATTAATCTGATCCTTGAGACCTTTTAATTGTCCTAAATCACAAAAGTTAATTGCCCACATTGAGATCCGGAGTAAAGAACTGCATGTGCGCAAAATGGCTTTCGGTTTCTCCCATTCCTAAACTGGTTGTTATCAATCATTGATTTTAGAATAAAATCACTCTGTAGCCCTCGGTGACATTTTCTCTGAACTTAGATAATGTTGCCATCCATACTGTGTTTATTGTACCTAAAATTATTCAAAATTATTATTTAAAGACAAATATCCAGATAATGTGCCACCCACACTGTCAGTAAACAATTTCATGTGAATCTATATTATGGATAAAGAAAAGAATCTAATCTTTCATCCAAGGTCACCCACAGTTACTAACACTCCTTGTACAAACATAGGTCTGTCTGGCTTCTTTACCACAGGGCTTATCTAGGTGATGATTGAGGACAAGAGTGGGGGAGTGGGGGGTATGTGACCCCAGGTAAGGCTTTGATTGGCAAGTTGATTAATAACCCATCTTTAAAACTAGAAAGTAAATGGGCAAGATTAGAATACTCCTTCAGTAACTCCATTTTCATTCTCTTAGCAGCTTTGCTCAGTGGCCTAACTCAAGTACAATTATTGCTGATTGATTCTTTCAGCATTTTCTTGCCTACCAAACAAAATTAAAATCACATCTAAGAAAACAATAATGCTAAGGGTTTCCCCCCCTTAGGAAGCTTATAGTGATCATTTGACCTCATTCTGTGAAAATGACTGTTTTTCTTCCAGGTTGTGTTTCTGTTTGCTTTAGTTGTGGGAAGGAGTATAATTATTATAAACATAATAGCAGCTTACATTTGTATAGCACTTTATCACTTACAAATGCATTCCATTATCCTATTTGATACTTACAACTCATTGTGGAAATAATATGGGAATTATTACCTATTTACACAAATAATTAAGTGGAGGCTCAGAGAGGTTAAGTAATCTGACCAATGTCACTAAATTAGAGCAGAACAAGATCACAAATCCAGGTCCTTTTTATCTGTAAGCCTCTGGCTCTTTTCTACCTTATTATTTGATGATCCTTCCATTAAATTCATTACCAAGTATACTGGAAAGCTTTCCTGTTCTGTTTCTAGACTGCTTCTTTCTTATCCTTCCATCAAAACAACTCTGTCTTATTTAGCCTGATAGAAACAAACACTATAGAATGTGCAAACAGAGATGATCTCAAATGGCCAAAGTCCTATAGAAAAGTCAGAATGATTTGGTCCACAAACCATATTTAAGGAACCCATCAATACACTTCAGAATTATAGTCAAGGGAATGAATCTGTCACTCAAGCCTGTCATAAAGAAAAGGAAAAGAAACAATAAGGTCTAGGGCAGTCCTGACTGGTATGGCTCAGTGGATTGAGCACAGGACCATGAACTAAAGGGTCACAAGTTCGATTCCCAGTCAGGGCACATGCCTGGGTTGTGGGCCAGGTCCCCAGTAGGGGGTGTTTAAGAGGTAATCACACATTTCTGTTTCTCTCCCTCTCTTTGTCCCTCCTTTCTCTTCTCTAGAAAGGAAGGAAGGAAGGAAGGAAGGAAGGGAGGGAGGGAGGGAGGGAGGGAGGGAGGGAGGGAGGGAGGGAGGGAGGGAGGAAGGAAGGAAGGAAGGAAGGAAGTCAGACAGTCTGGGGCACAGCAGGGGGAGGCCAAAAACTTTAAAAAAAAAAAAAAAAAAGGGAGGGGGAGCAAGTGATTAGAAGCCCACACTACTGATAGAATTGTGGGAGACACAGAAATCTGACCATTCTTTTCACATATTTGTGAATTTGTTGCAAAATATCTAGTTATATATATCACATGATTCAATTACCTATTTATCCAGCTACAAATAGTATCTCTTAAGCCAAATGAGGTATTTCTTGGGATATTTTTCTTAAATGGTCTTGAAAGCTAATTGGGTTGTCCTTTGTTTCATATATTTAAGCATAGATTTTTTTTAATCAATTAGAAAATGGGAAAAGACATGAGTAGACATTTCACCAAAGAGAATATGTGGATAGCCAAGAAGCACATGAAAAAATTGTTCAAGATCATTAGCTATCAGAGAATCAGAGAAATACAAACTAAATCTACAATGAGGTACCTCTTCATACCTATCAGATCAGAATAGCAAAAATAAAAAAAAATTATGACAATACCAAATGCTGGCAAGGACACAGAGACACGACATCACACATACATTGCTAGTTGTAGGAAATGGTACAGCTACTCTGGAAAATGGTTTGGCAGTTTCTTTTTAAACTAAACATGCCATTACCACATGATCCAGCAATTGTACCCCTAGACATTTATCCCAGAGAAATGAAAACTTATATCCACACAAAAAATCTAAACACAAATGTTCAAACCTGATTCATTCACAATATAGCCAAAAACTGGAAACAGCCTAGATGTCCTTTCACAGGTGAATAGTTAAATAAACTATAGTACATACATACCATGGGACTCTATTCCACAATAAAAAGGAAAACTATTGATGCATGCATGGATGAACCTCCCAGGAATTACGGTGAGTTACAAAAGCAAAACCAAAAGGCTACAAACCATATGATTCTGTTCATATGAAGGTTTTTTTAGAAATGGAGAACCAATTAGTGGTTTCCAGGCTCTAGAGATAGGAGGGGAGTTGTGGGAGGAAGTGGGTGCAGCCACATAAAGTCTCCTGTGTTATTGGAAATGCTCAGGATCTTTCTTGTGTTGGTGCACCCACTAGCCTACACACTAGCTAAAACTATACGGAGTAAATACACATAAACACACATGCATGTAAGTAAAACAGGAAATCTAAGATGGGTAGATTACATCAACATTCAATATCCTGGTTAAGATATTATACTGTACTTTTGCAAAATGTTACTATTGGGGGAAACTGGGTAAAGGCTGTATTACTGCTTATAACTCCATGTGAATCTATAATTCTATAAACTAAAATTTCAATTAAAAAACTAATCAATTCTCAACAAAATACTGGCAATCTGGATCCAGCAATACATTAAAAAGATCGTACACCATGATTAAGTGTGATCTATCCCAGGGATGCAAGGATAGTACAATATTCACAAATCAATAAACATAAAACATCACATAAAAAATGAAGACAAAATCCACATGATCATATCAATATGAATGCTGAAAAAGCATTTGATAAAATCCAGCACCCATTTATGATAATACTCAGCAAAGTGGGAGTAGAGGGAGAATACCTCGACATAATAAAGGCCATTTATGAGGAACATACTGCTAACATCATACTCACTGGGGAAAACCTAAAAGCTTTCCCATTGAGAACAGGAACAAGACAAGGGTGCATGCTCTCACTTCTCTTATTCAACATGGTACCAGAAGTTCTAGCCACAGTGATCAGACAAGAAAAAGAAATAAAAAGCATCCAAATTGGAAAGGAGGAAATAACACTGTCCTTATCTGCAGATGACATGATAGTGTACATAGAAAACCGTACAGACTCCACCAAAAAACTACTGGACCTAATAAGTGAATTTGGCAAAGTAGCAGGATACAAAGGCAATATTTAGAAATCAATGGCATTTTTGTGCACCAAAAATGAACTATCAGAAAGAAAAACTAGGGAAGAAATCCCATTTACTACAGCAACAAGAAAAATAAAGTACCAGGGAATAAATTTAATCAAGGAAGTAAAGATCTATACTCAGAATACTACAGAACACTGAAGAAGAAATTAAGGAAGACACGAACAGGGCATATGGGAGCATATACCCTGGACTGGAAGAAATAACATCATTAAAATGTCCATACTGTCCAAAGCAGTCTAGAGATTCAATGCAATCCCTATTAAAATACCAATGACATATTTCACTGATCTAGAACAAACACCTCAACAATTTATATGGAACAACAACAACAACAAAAAGACCATAACAGTCTCAATCTGGAGAAAGAAAAATAAAGTTGCAGTGATCACAATACCTAATATAAAACTATACAACAAGGCCACTGTAATCCAAACAACCTAGTACTGGCATAAGAACAGACACATAGAAAAATGGAGCAGAACAGAGAATCCATAAATAAACCCATGTCTCTATGGTCAATTAATATTTGACAAAGGGGACACAAGCATACAATGCAGTAAAAAACAGTCTCTTCAATAAATGGTGTTGAGAGAACTCAACTGGTACATGTACATGAAACTAGACCACCAACTTACACCGAACACCAGAATAAATTCAACATGGATAAAAGACTAATATAAGTTGTGACACCATAAAAGTCCTAGCAGAAAACATAGTAACATTTCAGACATCCCATTAGCAATATTTTTGCCAATATATCTTCTAGGGCAAGGGATATAAAGAAAAAAAAATGGGACTACACCAAATTAATAAGCTTCTGCACAGCTCAAGAAACCAGCATCAAAATGAAAAGGAAACCAACCATATGGGAGAACAAATTTGCCAATGATATATTGGACAAGGGTTTAAGTTCCAAAATATATAAAGAACTTATACAACTCAACACCAGGAAGACAAAGAATCTAATAATTAAAACGGGCGAAGGTCCTGAATAGACACTTCTCCAAGGAGAACATACGGAGGGCCCATAGACATATGAAACAATGCTCAACATCACTAGCCATCAGAGAGATGCAAATTAAAACTACAATGAGATATCACCTCACTTCTGTCAGAATGGCTATCATTAATAAATCAACAAACAATAAGTGCTTGCAAGGATGTGGGGAAAAGGGAACCCTAGTGCACTGTTGGTCAAGATGCAGACTGATACAGCCACTGTGGAAAACACTATGGAATTTCCTCAGAAAACTAAAAATGTAACTGCCTTTTGACCCAGCAATTCCACTTCTGGGAATATACCCTAAGAATCCTGAAACACTAATTCAAAAGAACCCAGGCATCCCAATGTTCATAGCAGCACAATTTACAATAGCCAAGTGCTAGAAACAGCCTAAGTACCCCATCAGTGGATGAGTGGATCAAAAAAGTATAGTACATTTACACAAGGGAATACTATACAGCAGAAAGAGGGAACCCCTACCTTTTGTGACAGCATGGATGGAACTGGAGAATATTACCCTAAGTGAAATAGGCAGTTGGTGAAAGACAAATACCATATGATCTCACTTATAACAGGAATCTAATGGATAAAATGTAAATTAATGAGCAAAATAGAAGCAGAGACATGAAAAGATAGAACAGACTGACAGCAGGCAGAGGAAAGGGAAAAGGGAATAAGGGTGGAAAGAAAGAGAAGGGACCTAGTCAAAGAACATGTACAAATGACCCATGGACATGGACAATGGGGTGGGAATTGACGGTGAGGGGAGTGGGCTGGGAGGAAGAGGGCACAAGAGGAAAAACTGGGACAACTCTGATAATATAACAATAAAAAATTTATTAATAAAAATAAACAAATCAGTCTTTGTTAGCTTAGGCATCTCAAAATTATATTAACTTTGCCTTCTTTCTTCTTTTAGACAAGATCACTTTGTTTGCTTTATTTGACACAATTGCTTATCATAACTAGTTTCTATTATATATACTGTGAAAACTATTTATTAGAATTAAACTCAGGAGTGAAAGAATCCTTAAAAGTGTACATATTGTGAGACTTCATTTGCTTGAGGCCGTATGATGGGCAAATCTAATGTGTGATGGGGAAAAAGAGCCAGCACAGTGGTTGCCTGCTGGTACAGTGAAGCACGGACTGAAGGGAAGGAGCAAGCAAGAACCAAACATTCCATATCATGTAAGAATCCAAGTTATACAAGTGAATGTATTTCTCAAAACTCAAACGTAGCAGCAAGACTTGGGCACTTCATTGTAGGTGACTTTTACATTAAATCCTGCAAACCAAGTGAATTAAGTTTAAATTATTGGCTTTATATCAATTAACTTTACAATAAAATACTGTGCCTTTGATAGAGGGTCACCAAACTAAACTGTTAAAAAGAAGTTTCTAACTATCCTATCTTCAATACATTCTTCTCAAGGAAAGGAAATTGTAATCAACCCAGTAACCATGAAGCAAATTCATATAAAAAGTATCATTAAATCAAACTAAATTAAATAAAAACTGATGTAATTAGGGCCCTCTGAAAGCAATTTTGACTAATACTTTGTTTACATGCAATATTGATGTAGCATCTACTGACCTCAGGCACTTTCAGCTGCTTTTATATTAATTATTACATTGCTTTTTATATTACAGATCAAAATATCCTTCATAGGTCTAAGTAGCTAATATACTTCTGCCAAGGTTACTTCAAATGAGTCTCAGATCCCATAGCCGGGCAGGGGGATGGGGAGGAAAATGCTATGAAATCTACACACCAATATGGATATAAAAGGTACAGGTTTTGCTTTCCTTCACCATGATTTTCTTCTTTAAGATACTTATTTATTTTGTTAAATTATAAAAGAGGTGGTGGGTTATCCTTAATTACAGTTATACCATACAGACCGAGCCCTTTTCACTTAATAGGCTTCTACTGCAGAGACATGTCTGCTTAATTGGCCAGACAAGTCAAGACGCTGATGAAAATTATTCCTTGACCCTACCAATGATTCATAGAGAAGATAACAATTTGAGAAAGACCTAGTGCCTACTGTTCATTTGGGGCTTAAACTGTGCTCATAGTACAAGCTGCATCACTACTCCATTGTAGGTCAAATTACTCTCAGATTGGTGGCATATGAGGTCTGTCCAGGTGTCCAGCCATGTAATATGAAAAACAGACAGTTATGAAAGATACAAGATACCAGAAACATTGTACATAGGACAATAATGCCTCAGTGCCCTTCAAAGTAGGCGCCTTGGGACCTCACACAGTTCTCCCAGTCACCATGAGCTGACCCATCGTATTTTCCCAAATCTCGCTGATGGTCTGAAATCTCCTCCCTTTCAAAGGTGAGTTTAGCTTTGGGAAAAGCCAGAAGTCACAGAGTGCCAATCTATGCTGTAGGGGGACTGAGTCACCTGGGTGATCTGATATTTTCACCAAAACATTCTGGAGATGTGATGCATGAGCAGGCTCATTGCTATGATGAAACTGCCAGTCACCAGCTGCCCATAGCTGTTGGCCTTCTGAATCATCTCCACACAGGGATTTTCAAGGTTAATGCAAAATTTGATGCAGATTCATTGCTTTACTCACTCAGTCATTTTGAATGTGGTAGCCACACAGTACACATGCTCACTCAGCAACATCTACGGCCCCCACTGACTAGTACAGTGAAGTCATCATTGTTCACACATGTGCATTCCAGTCCACTCTCCTTGGCTGCCAGGTTACACTGATGTGGTGCAAATCATTCTCATTATATTAACAATGGATTGACTTTTTCCAGACAGACTTCATATACATCATTGTCAATTCGTAGCCATGAAGTCTATCACCAAAAATATGAAGAAAATGTACATTCTTAATTATTCCATGAAATGCAGCAAAGAATTATGGAAGCACACATGATTCTTAAAATAGTTCAGCCATAAATTTTGGCTTACTTCACACTATTTGTTGAAAACATGAAATATTTTAGTTCCATCTCTAGGGAAAGTAGTGGGGATAAGCAGCAAAAGAGAAAAAGTAAAGCTAGAGGAAGTGAAAACAAGTTCCACCTAGAAGAGCAGGTTTCCTGATGAGGAGCAAGGAAGAGGCAGGAAGGAGAAAATGTTTTGTTTTGAACATGTGTCAATTAGCAAGACCCAGAAGATGGACAGAAGGTTTTTGGATTAATACACTAAAGATGAATAATAAAATGAAAACAGATGCTAACAAAAAAATGAATGCACATGGGATCCAGGCATATGCAACTTCTATTCTAAGGCTAAGTGATGCTTTACTACTTTCCTACTCCAACTGTGAAGAACTGCACTTTAGTCTTTTAGTTAAACATTGATCTTTATTGTATTTTTTCCATTATCAGTTAGTCCCCTTACACCTCCCTACCCCCAATAATTACCACACTGTTGTCCATGTCCATAAGTCCTTTTTCCTTTTTGCTCAATCCCTCCACCCTTGAACCCTCTCCCCACAAGTTATCATGCTCTTCATCTAGTCTGTTTTGCTTGTTAGTTCATTTTATTCATTAGATTCTACATATGAGTGAGATCATATGGTGTTTGTCTTTCTCTTACTGGCTTATTTCACTTAGCATGATGTTCTCCAGGTCCATACATAGTGTTGCAAAGCGTAAAATTTTCTTATTTTTTTCTTATAGCCAAGTAGATCTTCATTGTGTAAATGTCCCATAGTTGTTTCATCCACTAATCTATTGATGGACACTAGGGCTGATTCCAAATCTTGGTGATTATAAATAATGCTACAATGAACATAGGGGTGTTTATGTTCTTCTGAATTAGTGTTTGGATTCTTTTAGATATAGTTCCAGAAGTGAGACTGCTAGGTCAAAAGACAAATCAATTTTTAATTTTTTGAGTTATCTCCCATACTGATTTCCATAGTGACTGTACCAGTCTGCATTCCCATCAACAGTGCAGAAGTGTTCCCCTTTCTCTACATCCTCACCAGCACTTGTTTGATTTATTGATGAAAGCCATTCTGACAGGTGTGAGATTGTATCTCATTGTAGTTTTAATTTGCATTTCTCTGATGATTAGTCACGTTGAACATCTTTTCATATGTCTATTGGCCATCTGTATGTCCTCTCTAGAGAACTGTCTATTCAGGTCCCTTGCCCATTTTTTAATCGGGGTGTTTGTTTCTTTTTCTGGTGTTGAGTTTTGTGAGTACTTTATAAATTTTGGATATTAACCGCTTATCACATGTATTGATGAATATGTTCTCCCATTCTGTGGGTTGTCTTATTTTGTTGATTGATTTCCTTTGCTGTACAAAAACCTTTTTATTTTCATGTAGTCGTATTTATTTTTTCCTTTATTTCCCTTGGTTGGGGAGATATATCTGATAGAAAATTTCTATAAGCAATGTCTAAGATTTTGCTGCCTATGTTTTCTTCTAGGATTTTTATAGTTTCAGGCTTAACATTTAAGTCTTTGATCCATTTTGAATTTATTTTTGTGTGTGGTATAGGAGGGTGGTCTAGTCTGATTTTTCTTCACATATCTGTCCAATTTTCCCAGCACCATTTATTGAATAAACTATCTTTAGCCCATCATTTGTGCTTGCTATCTCTGCCAAATATTAATTGTCTACAAAGGCATTGGTTTATGTCTGGGATTTCTATTCTGTTGCATTGATCTATGTGTCTATTTTTATGCTAATACCATGCTGTTTTGATTACTACAGCCTTGTAGTATAGTTTGATGTTACCTAGCATGATTCCTCCAACTTTGTTCTTCTTTCTCAGGATCACTATTGCTAGGCAGGGCCTTTTGTGGTACATATACAATTCTGAAATATTTGTTCTAGTTCTGTGAAATACATCATTGGAAGCTTGAAAGGAATTGCAGTGAATCTATAGATTGCTTTGGGTAGTGTGGATTTTAATGATGTTAATTCTTCCTATCCATAAACATGGTTTGTGCTTCCACTTATTTGTATCTACTTCAATTTCTTTCTTTAGTGTGTTATAATTTTCCAAGCACAGGTCCTTCACATCCTTGGTTAGGTTTATTCTTAGGTATTGTATTCTTTTTGAAGCAATTGTGAATGGGATTGTTTTCTTAATTTCCCTGTTTATTAACTATTGGCATATAAAAATGCAACTGATTTCTGGATATTAATTTTACATCCTGCTAGTTTGCTGAATTCATGTATCAGTTCTAGTTGTTTGTTGGTGGAATCTTTAGGGTTCTTATTTACAGTATCATGTCATCTGCATATAAAAACAGTTTTACTTTTTCCTTTCCAATTTGGATGCCTTTTATTTCTTCTTCTTGTCTATTGCTGTGGCTACGACTTCCAGTACTATGTTGAATAAAAGAGGTGAAAGCAAACATCTGTCTTGTTCCCAATCCTAACAGAAACACTTGCATTTTTTGCCCATTGAATATGATGTGGGTTAAAAGTCATATATGGCTTTTATTGTGTTTAGGTATGTTCCCTCTATTCTCACTTCGCTGAGTGATTTGATCATAAATGGATTCTGGATTTTATCAAAAGCTTTCTCTGCATTTATTGATATGATCATGTGGTTTTCATCCTTCATTTTGTTTATGTGATGAATCACATTTATTGATGATTTGTGAATATTTTATCAACCTTCTATTCCCAGAATAAATCCCACTTGATGATGGTGTTATGATCTTTTTGATGCATGACTGTATTCAGTTTGCTAAGATCCTTTGTTGAGGATTTTAGCATCTATGTTCCTCAGTAATATTGGCCTATAATTTTCTTTTATAGTGTGTTTATCTGGTTTTAAAATTAGGATAATACTGGCCTCATAAAATTAGTTTGGAAGCCTCTCCTCTTGAATTTTATGAAATAGTTTGAGAAAGGGAGGTGATGATTGTTCTCAGAATGTTTAGTAAAATTCACCTATGAAGCTATCTGGTCCAGACTTTTTTGGTTACTGCTTCATTTTCATTAAGTACAATGTGTCTGTTCAGATTCTCTAATTCTTCTCAATTTATATTGGCAAGATTGTATGTTTCTAGGAATTTATCCATTTCATCCAGGTAGTCCAGTTTCTTGGCATATAGTTGTTCATAATATTTTCTTACAATCCTTTGTATCTCTTTCATGTCAGTTATTTCTTTTTCATTTCTGAGTTTATTTATTTGGATCCTTTCTCTCTCTTTTTTTTTTTTCTTGATGAGTGTTGTTAAAGGTTTGTCAATCTGTTTATCTTTTCAAAGAACCAGCACTTGGATTCACTGATTTTTTTGTATCATTTTTTTAGACTCTACATTGTTTATTTATGCTCTAATCTCTATTATTTCCTTCTTTCCTTCTACTCACTTTGGGCTTTGTTGTTCTTTTTCAAGTTCCTTTAAGTGTGAAGTTAAATTATTTATTTGAACTTATTTTTTGAGATAGGCCTATAATGCTATGAATTTCCCTCTGAGGATTGCTTTCCCAGTTTCCCACAGATTTTTGGATTGTTGGGTCCTCATTTTTATTTGTTTCAAGGTATCTTTTGATTTCTTCCTTGATCTTGTTGTTTACCCACTCATCGTTTAATAACATGTTATTTAGCTTACATGTCTTTGTGTGTTCTTCTTGCAGTTGATTTCTAATTTCATAACATTGTTAATTAGAACCCACAGTTCTCAGGGGACACCCCCCAACTGCTGAAATATCATCCCTCTGGCACTTCAGCTGCCGCCTGTGGGAACCCAGCCAACTCTCTGGTGGCTCCTCTACACTCCCTACCAATCATGTTATGGTCAAGTGTTTTCGTCTGTCTGTTGGTGGTTATGGAGAGAATCCTTATAAGGATTCTCTCCAGTTACTGTTCAGTTGGTTATTCTGGATGATTCCTGTACAATTTAGTTGTAATTCTAGATTGGTCCTGGGAGGAGGTTAGTGTAGCTTCCACTTACTCCTCCACCATCTTGGATGCACTTTAATCATTTATTAAACCTGGCCACCAATTTTCCTGGGTTTCCACAGCTAGCTGGGAGGTTCGAGATCTAATAGGCTGCAACAAGAGTCAAATAGCAAGTTTCACTCTATTGTAGTTATCAGAACTAGCCAAATCATTGGAGTTAGTACAGAACTACCAGGGTGCATGAAAGAGTACACGATTCATTAATCAAGCAAATGGATTTGAAGATGACCATCAGACACACAATTTTGCCCTCTTTTTTCCTATTCATCCAAGAGGCTTCTATGCTAAGATTTTTTTTTAATAAAAAGGGCATAAAAATACCAGAAAGGCAGGACATTATTCTATTTATCATACAAAACTGGATCTGCTGTCTACAGGTTCTAACAACCCTAGAGTTCACCCAGGTGATATAAAGGGTCACATCCTTCCCTTTCTGACACAATTCGCTTCTAGATGTTAGTACCAGCTCAAATCCTTGGCTTCAGCCCATCACTTCTCCTGATATAAGTAGGCTCTTCAGTACCACAAACCCTGTTTTGTAAAATCTAGCACTTTCTGCTGCTGAATAACAGGCCAGAAAATAGCTTTTTTCATGAAGAATCCTGTATCTATCTTGAATCCAAGTGAGAGATTTCTTCCAAGTGAGGTTTATATATGACAAGAATTGGCATATTTAAATATTGTGTGATGGTTACCAGTTAGAATGAGACCCAAAAGTCAGTCTCCCCACCACTATGTCTTCCCTCTCTACAAACACCTCTAGATGCCCTTGATTGCAATTAAGTTTTAAAAGGCATATACCCATTCACAGTAGGCAAAAGAGTGCATTGCACTATGAATGTTTATTTTTAAAACTCAGCATTTCTTCACTGCTGAAAATCTATTCAGAAATCCCTTCCACATTAGGCTACAGAGCTTTATGCAGCCAGGGGGCCAACAAATGCTGATTTTACAACAAATCTAATCTCTAATGACTGTTGTCAGAGAAGAAAGAAGGACTGTGAAGGAGTCATCTTGAAATAAGCCTCATCTCAGGTACATGTGAGCCCATAAATGATAGCAGGGAGTCAGGATAGCCACCAACATGGCACTGACTTAATCTGTCCACCCAGGGTGTTCTGTGACAAGAGGAGGAGCTGTTCCTCCCAGTACACTCACGGTCCACACTTCCCATTCTTCCATCATATAAAAGGACACCCATTATCTAAGGATAAAACTAGGCTTCTGGGTTTTCCAAACAGAGCATATAAGTCCAGTGACCATCAGTGATTGAGGTAAGAAATAGAAAAGGTAACCTAGGTGGATTGGACGCTCACTGAAGGTGTATCATATTAGGTTTAGGTTTTGAGCTAGACTATGTTGGTAATCACAACTACAAATTACTGGAGGGGGAAGGAGGGCAACCTAGGCAGAGGGAAGAATTTGTGCAAAGTGACAATAAAAACATGTCGTATGTAAGAAAAAAATAGCTAAGAGGTTCATGTGGCTTCAGCAGATTTTCAAGAACTATGATGTTGGCAAAGGATGCAAAACAGAGGATGAGAAAAGATTTAGGGAAGGTGTTCCTTTATTCATTAACTCATTCGACACAGATTTATTGAGCAGTCAAGTATGAACAAGTCCTCATTCTGAAGTACTAGAGAAGAGAGTTTGAGAAAAAAATATAAGATCTCTCCTTTTGAAGGGTAACCAGATTCAGATACAAAGTACATTCAAACAAGGTTCTAAATGTCAGCTGTATCAGTGTAATTCCTTCCCCTGCTAAAAAATGCAGTACAGGTTTCCATAAGTTAGAAAATATGACCTGAAAGGTTTCTGTAAGTTAGGAAATACGATCTGAAAGATGCAGAGAGAATTTAGGTGGATTGAGGAAATCCCCTCCCTTCTTAAATTCTTTACCTTGTCACTGGCAAGTTAAGATGCTACATGAGAATGGTGTGAATAGAAAGATCAAGACAAACTCAGTAGGCATGAAGTAAATCTCTTTTCTGTGTGCTTACGAACAGTGACTTTCCCTAGAAAGTACATACAGTTCAACAAATAGCTTGAATGCCAGGGCTTGCTATAGGACTGCCCATCAGCCTCAAAAAGTGGGAACAGACCAAGCTTTGTTCTCTGCCACACCCCAGTGTGCAGAACCATTCCCAGCACACCAGCACTGTGTTCGTGTCATCATCACATCTGACTGAGGGTGTCTGAATGAAAGAAAAGTTTCAGGGCCCCCATGGGGCATTGGAAAGAATGGCCAGGGGTAGGGACTACGTTTTCCTGCTGTAAAACAAGCGTTTTATCCTCCTAGTGTAAAAAAGTGCCTTAAAACAAATGTTACAAGACACCATTTTTCTCCAGAAGTCTTCTCTGCTTTTTGCAAGTAATAAAAATCACACAGGTGGGGTATAAGAAAGAAGAGGGTGATTTGGAACCGAGGAAGTTAGTTTACTGCCCACCTCTGTTTAGGTTGTTAATGGTGGCAGTTCAGGCCAAGCACTTAACAACCAATACAGTGAGGATGCCCACATGTCCCTGCCCCGCCATCTCTTGCCCCTTCAGTAGGACTGATAGTACATAGATAGGGACTTGGGCTTGGAGAAATGGCACTGCCCAGTTTCCAGATACAGCCTTCATCAGGAGTAACGTTTCTCCTCCACAGACCCAGACTGCAGCACCTATGATTCTGGTCAGAGACGCGTACGGGAAAGGACCTCGCAGCACCAGCATCACCTCATTCCACATAAGAAGTCATGTAGTCAGAGAAGTGAAAGTGACTGGCCCAAGACAGGTGGTGGCAAAAACAAAACTTGATTAGGGACTGGTACCTGTGGTCTTCCTCCAGCTCTGCAGGCCAGCTGGGAGAGACACAAGTTCATCACACCTGGGTTACATGGATCACCTTAGAGGTAGCAAATTTACAACACTTTGAGGTATAGGCAGCTAAGGTCTAGAAAGATGAATGACCTAGGAAGTCTGATTTCGGTGTGTGTACTCTTCTACCTCCTCTAGGAATCTACTTTCTGTTAGCAGGAAGTCACGATGTCCTCTTCATAGATTCTCACAGACTCGCTGTTGGTTTTAAAAGTGTCTTGCTCATTTTCCATCTTCATTTCAGAGAGAGTATTATCTGCCCCCCCCCAAAAATAATATACATTCATGTGGTACACAACTGGATGGCCAACGACAGACACACATACCACAGGGCTGCGCCGCACCGCCGAGGGCTGTGGTGGGCTACTGCATCCAGGCCTGTGTAGGGCACTCTACAATGTTCACACAAAGAATAAAAATCATGTAGAGATACATTTCTCAGAACAAAACCCTCATTAAGAGGTATACAACTGTATACTACAGGGTATGGGGGAAGTAGGTTTACAGTTTTGTGTATGCAAGACACAGTTTATTCTTGTATTATTTATTACTATTTTCCATATGGACAACTGTAAACCTCCTTTTGCCAAACCTGTGTATTGTGTTTCTATGCCACAAGCAATCTGCGGAACGAGGCAGAGATACTCCAAAACCCACTCCCCAAACCAGCTACATTTGTTAGGTTTCAGAGGATGGTTATCTACACAATTGATTTAACAATTCACTGTTTCTTAATTTCCCTTCCAAGTATAAAGTACTGTAGGTTCTACCCAGAATGTCTTTATTCAGGTAAAACATTCATCAAGCACGCACGCACTAAGAATAATCTGGGTGTAGCTGATATGTCCAAGCTGAGCTAGTGATGGTCTCTGTTATAAAATTAAGCCTCAGGCAATAATCTCAAATATTTGAGATTAAGCCTCAAATAATCTCAAATCTCAAAAATCTCAGATATTTATTGACATTTGCCCTTGAGATGTAAGGATACAGCAGGTTGGAGGGGTACCACAAAGAAACATGAGAAGGTAAAAAGTGCAGATACAGGCAAAAAATAGAATATGCCCCAAATGTACTACCACATGGGATAATTAGTAAAAGCCTAGCACCTGGAGACTTTCCCCCACCCCCGCCTTAACTTTCAGGAATTGGGGAAACAAAAATAGGGGAGAGATTTTTATCATGAGATTGTAATTTCCATTATTTGTGCTTTTAACATTAAAAGGGAAAAAAGGAGCAGGGAGAACTTAGTTTTCATTTCATTTTCCTTAGCTGTATATAAAGGTGGTATTTTCTCAGGTAGGTCATGTCCGGGGCTAAGATACATCAATAACAAAAGACTTGATTCAATTCACCATCCTGGGTGGTTCTATTTCTGGTTCAGATGTTCTCTTGAATCAGGTATGGAAAGCTGGCCGTCTAGGACACATGTATGCACCTCTGCGCCACACATCACACACAGCTTGCCCATTTCAGACTGCAAGGGCTTGAGCCAACAATCATGTGTCACTGCGGAACAGAAAAGCGCCTTCCAGGGAGCACCTTCTTTGGCGAGAAAAAGTCTCAGCAGTTCATAAGCAATTTTAATTTGCCACACTATATTTTTATAGACATCTCTGAACAATTAAAGACACTGTTGCAAATTGGAATTGCTCATGCAAATTCCTCGTTGCAAATTTTATTGCCACAAATGGGGTCCCTAAGAAGCACTATTAACTTTAGTGGTGACTTGTTGCTCCCCAATTATGAGTCATCCTGAGTAAAGAGATTCAGGGACCATGCCCACAGTGGTGGAAAGGGAATGTACACCACCGAACAGTAAAAAGTAGGAAGGGCGAGATCCCAGAAGAAGAACACATCTTTGAGGTCAAAGCAAAAGAATCACATGAGCATTGAGAAGAAAAATGGCAGACTTGCCATGGAAGGAATGTTCTAGCCTCTTCCTGGAGACCTGGGGGTAAATCACCTGCCCCAGGATTGCCCCAAATGGGTGAGTTGCACATAAGATTCAAAGCCTTGCAAATATGAACACACTTAAAGCAATAACTTTTTTTCAGGTTTTACCATTCAGACACTCATCCAAACCCTATCAGAAAAATAAAGGAGACACGGAGAAAGTCATTCTCGTGGTTATCCATTAAAAATGGCATGTTCGCAAAAGCTGGATGCTCTGTTTGTATAAGACTTGCTTACTCGCTATGGAAAATTGAGTGGAGAAAATGTGGGAAGTAATTTTAAGTGTTCGTAATCCCTATGCAACTACTGTTAATGTTCTGGTATAGTTCCTTCTCAGCATTTGAAAGTATATTTTTTGTATACATAACATATATGCAATCTTATACTTTTCTTTTACTTTTTCTAATGTAAATTAAAAACAATGTCCGAACAGTTTTAATATTTAATATTTTCTCCTACCCTTTCACTTACATATTTATTTTGCTACTGGTATGTGATAGGAATGTTGTATTTTTTCCCTTTTAAAGAGCTTTTTGTATAAAGATTTCTTGTGTCTATAAATGTTAGAAGATAGAAACAAGCACACACATCTTGAGGTATATAAGATATGCATTTCTAAAAAAAAGAAATGTGCAATATGAATATTTCTATAATCTTAGTCATTTAAGTAACTTTATTAATGATAATCAATCATTTCAGTAATTGATGTCAGCTTTGGCCTTTCTAATTCTGCAGTTCTCATGGATCCCGGACTCAGCACTGTCTTCTTTTTTAGAAGGTGATTTTACTCTCTAAAACATGTCTCTAAGTATGTTTTGTTTAGTAGCTCCCCTGTCGAAGCAAACATAAAGAGGAAGGCAGAAAGAAAAACAACTGAGAAGGTGGGAGAGGAGAGGAGGAACAATGTGTTAACCACACCCCAAGGCCTAGACCATTAGCAAACTTCAGATACATTTTAATTCATTTCAGGGTCTTCCCTGAAAACATGAAAGTGAGTTCAGATTTAACAGAGTGCAAGGGCAAAGGGTCCAAGAGTTCAGAACGAAGAGAGGGCCAAGTGCAGTTAATGAGAGGGAAAGGCAGAAGAAACATCTTCTCCGTGACATTCCCTTCTTTTCAGTTCTTCAACTCCACTTCCGAGGGGTGAAGTCAGCAGACCCCCCGAGTCAGCAGAACTTGTTCAGCCCTGCCCAGGCACCCCGCTGGAGTCCCCTGGGCCAGGCTGTGCAGCAGCTCCAAGCGCCATAAGGTCATTGCTAGGTCTGGCACAAAATGCTCACACTCAGTGAAAATAGGCCTCTGAAGAAGAATGGAGCAACGGCCAGAAAAGAACCACTTCGCAAACAGACTTCCAAGGAGACAGCCTCTCGAAATCCTCTGTGCAAAAGTTCACACCATAAAACAGCTGCTGCTTAATGTCTCAGGTTCTAATTAGCCCTGAGCTCCAGATTTTCACAGAACTTCTGGCCAATGGAGTCCAAGATCCTTTGCTCCTCCATGCACCATTCAATCCCATAAGTGCTCTTGGTCAAAAACTAGGTCACAGACTTATCCACTGAGAAACATTTACTGTCATTTCAAATGGTGTGTTCTGTTCAAGAGGTTACAATAATAAAGGAAGAGCTGCAAACAGGCTTTCGAGTCCTGGCATGCACAGGCCAGCTTGGAATACTGCGTGTTACCTGATCTTAGTTTGGCTCTTTCCAATTCAAACCACTGAACTCTGACCCTTTTTTGGATGCCTACACACCATTTCTAGAATGTGCATACAAATCATTTCTAGAATGACTATATCAAATTTTATTTATGCTTTTTTCCCCAGCCTTAACCTAACAGCTCTATGCCAAAAAAAAAAAAAAAAACACAAAAAAGTTCCTGTTTCAAAAAGTATTTACATGCTTTCCTTCTGCCAAAGTTTACAGCATCATGATATCCTGCCTCAGAAAGAAGGGTGGGGTGGTGGGGGTGGAGGGGAATGCAGCAGGGCAGCTGTTTTTTCAATAAACTCCTGCAGAAAACCTCCCACTTCCCTCACTGCTTCTTCCACACCCCCAGCAAAGAGGCAGGAGCAGGCAGCCTGAGAAGTCTGATTTCTCCAAGGGGGATCAAGCTGGCTCCCTAGCTTTCTAAATTCCCACACAATTAATGGAGGTCCTTTGTCATTCACCCAGGAGCATCAGGACACAAGGCAAAAAGGTTTGTCTCCACTTCCTTGGATGTTGACTCCCATTCTGATGGAGCCCAAGAGGCTCCCACTTCCTCCCCATCCATCCACACCCAACTCTTCATCCACACCATCCTCCCACCCCAGCATGTCCAAGGCAGCACATGCAGCAACGTGACAAAAGTAGCAAACTAAAAGGTGGAAATTTTTAGCCCCTTCCAAGAATATGCTGGAACTCCTTCCCACAAAAAGACACAGCTGCTGTCAACAATCCCCATGTTCCTCAACTAGCATCCTCCAAGCTCAGCAATTGGGTTTCTTTCTCCTGGAGTGGGGGAAGAGGATGGGAACCTGAGAAGGCAGGAGGGAGCAGCTGTGGTCCACCCCTACTCAGCAGGCTGGAAAGCTCTCCTTTGTTAACCTAGAAAACCCTGGGGCACTGAGATCTAAGAGTGGCTCCACCCAAGCAGTACCTCACGTTATTTTTTTCCCCTTGAGTGGGCAAGCAGAGGAAAGGGAAAATAAGGACAAATGTGTTCCGAACAGAAATACTTCATAACCCTAACTTGGCTCTGGGCAAAGACCAGATTATAGGCCCAACACCTCTGTTTCTGTCCAAGTGGAAAGAGAAACTAACTACAGGGTGCAACCTTGATCCAGCTGTGTGAACTCTGCTGCCCAGAGCCGCGGCCAGCCCCGAACAGATCCGCACAACCCTAAACAGCTCCTCAGTCCCCAGCTGCCTGCCCGCCCGCCTTTTTTTAAAAAATTCAAGGTTTTTTAGTGCTTTTTGGTAAATTGATTCCTTTTAATGCCATGGTAATTGTAATTACTGTGGAATGTTCTTCTAACTTCAAAACTTATGTTCTTGTTATGAAATGATTCAGGATTAAAGCATACAGCACGTGCATATGAACTTTCTCAAATGACTGAACTGTAACCAAAGAATGTGAATTGATGTTGATGTCAGAATTCACTTAACCATTTGGGAAAAAAATCCGGGTTTAGGTAGCATTCATCCAAGACCAATGTCATAACATGTTGCCCATCACCTATTTTAAAATGAGTAATGAGTTGGCACATACTAGGTACTAATTGAAGTCATCATACATCTCTGAATGCAGGTTCAATATTACCTAACTCACATTAATTGCCTTGAAGGCCCATCTAAATTCTATAATTAAAAAAGAAATTGGATTGCTTTGAAAGGCATAACTTTTTTACGGTTTTCGCCTAGTAGAAATATATAATTAACATAACAATTGTTGATATAAAAATGTACTCCTAAAATACATCTAATCTCATATAGATGTCATATACCCTTGCTACAATTTAGGTCACACTATTTATAACTCCCCCCCACACACTCTGCTTTCAAGTTAAGAGAAAATAAGACGAAATCTAATTAAGCCAACTCCTAATTCAAAATCGGTGAAATCTAAATTGGAAGTCTGATTCTATTCTATTCCTCTTCCTCTTCCTCTCCATTTTCATGACTGTCTCAGCGTAAATGGAGGACGGGGGCCAAACAGAACCAAGAGTTGGAAATGCCTGTCTGTTCTGAACTTTAATTTCCCACTCTAAGGCGTAGGCAGTGGGATTTAGTTGTTTCATTTTTATTGAATTTATTGGGGTGACACTGGTTAACAAAATTATACAAGTTTCAGGTGAACAATTCTACTACACATCATCTGTACACTGTGTTGTGTGTTCACCACCCCAAGTCAAGTTTCTAGCCATTACCATTCATCACCCCTATTCCTTCCTCAACCTCCCCACATACCTCTTTGCCCGGCGAAGAGTTCATTTTCTCTCTCTCACCCTGCCCCCCTTTTTCTTAATAGCTGATTAAGAGGGCTATCAGTCAAACAAACCACCTCAGAAAGAAAATTAGTGAATTTCTGTAGCTTTGATGGTAGAAACGAACCCAACTGTGGGAATCACAAAGTGCATCTACACAGGCCCACAGATCCCTCTTGCCTTCTCCCTGCCCTTGGCTTGGCCCAATGCTTGCTCAGCTCCATCACCATCTGTAAGGACGTATTTGCAATCAAGCAAGAATACTTATTAACTTATTTAAACTCTGTTTGTTGTCTTTCTTCAAAGAAACCAGAATATAAAACTCTTATTTCATCAAGACCCCAGACCATCAGGAGACATGAACTCAAAAAAGAAAAAAAAAATGAACAGATTCCCAAATTTATATTTATATATTTATATATAAATATATGCTTTCGTGTCTGTTAGAGATGAACTACCTTTATATGCCAAGTGCCATAGGATTATGCTTGGAATGTCCAAATGCTTACCCATAGGATTAGATTCATAAATAAAGATGACTAATACTTCCGAATCATCTTTTCTAAAATTATTGACTCAGCTGTAACAGCCTTAGGCAGCCAATCAGAAACCTCCATTTAAAGTCAATATCCTTGCTAATTTTAAATAGTGATTCACTCTGCCTACCTGACCACACACCATTTACAGAATCTGTAAATCCTAACTGCAACAATATCACATTCTCCCAACATGCAAAGAACTTCTTAAATACCTATTACTGAATAGGGAAGGACCTAATGAAAGAATTTATATCCTAAGCCCAGAGAAGATAGTTCTTCTGTGAAGACTGGACCACTCAAAATATCTTAGCATAGAAAAGTGAGATGAAACGAGGTCTAGACATGCAAAGGAAATGACTGTTACAGAACCACAGGGCGCAGGCTCCATAGCTCAGTTACCTGAGAAAATATTCTGTTCAAATGTGGCTTCTGGTTTGCAAAAAAAGTTCAACCACGCATTTGCCCTCTCCAGATATAGAGCTTTCCTCCACTCACCCTCTTGGCCTTCATGCAACAAGGACCTAAAAAATAAGGATCTATGGAAAGCTTGCTTGTCTCTACACCTACAAGCCCAGAGGTGTAGAGATAAGCAAGCTTTCCAAAAAAAAAAAAAAAACACAGGGTTCTTGCAAGAATGGCTGCTTCTAGAGTAAATTTCAGAAAACATGAAAACACACATGGTCAGAGGAATAGAGCAGGAGAGGCAGAAACAAATATTGTCTCACTGGACTTCGTATTTACCAAAATCATCCCATTCTCAGACAAAATTTTACTGTTACTTTTTTAAAACTGTCCAAGTATATCGAGGCCCATATTGCTGCTATTTCAAATGTAGTTCAGGACTCCCCTTGGTCACTCATTAACTTCTCCACTTGACGCGAATGTGGCCTGTGTTCTTACAATTAAAACTAGGAAATTTAGCCCTGGCTGGTGTGTCATCGTCCCACAGATGGAAAGGCTGCCAGTTCAACCCCCAGTCAGGGCATGTGCCTGAATGGCAAATTCAGTACCTAGTCAGGGTGTGTGCAGAAGGCGGACCAATCAATGTTTCCCTCCCTCTCTTTCTTCCTCCCCTCCCTTCTCTCTAAAAAGTAAATAAAGTTTAGCCAAAAAAAGAGAAAAAGAAAAAAACTAGGAAATTTAAATATTTATCTATCTCTTTCACAATGTTAAAAAATAAGAATAATCTTACATTAAATAAAAATGCTTACACTGTGAGAATTACTACTGGGAAATGACAATTTTTAAGTCTCTTACAAAGTGATTATGGCTACTAGCATGAAAAGGGATAATTTTCTATTTCAGTTAAGAAAAAAACTCCTCGGTAAGACAAAATACAAAGCAAGCTGGCAGCATTTCCCTGCCTGGAGAGCACTCATCAATCATTCTGGCTGTCTTGTGCTAATGCTTCAACAAATCCACCAGCGAAATGAGAGTGTTGCCAATTTCTATGCATTTAAAAGAGGACAGATATGTCACACTATGCAAAACATGGCATCATGTGATCAGAAAAGACATTTAATAATTTGAAGCAGGACGATAGATGTCAGTGAATACTCTGAAATTTAGTGCCTCTGAGACAGACACTTTAGGATGTTCCTGAAATATACTTTCTGCATTCAACCAATTTCTGTTTCTTCTGTAGTTTCCATTTGCAAAAGGACTTGGGATGTACCAAAGGCATGTGAGTGACATCATGCTTGGACATAAAGTTCAGAGAATAAAATACACATGCAATTGAGGAGGAAAAAAACCCAGCAATGCATTTTCCAGGACTTCCCTAGAAAGGCAGCCACTGTGCCATATCAAATCAAAAGCTTCTGCCTATGGGAACTTTTATTACCGTTCCTATCAAAAGGACGAGGGTGAGGGGGAAGCTTTCCAGTTTTCACAGGAAAAGAATGATTTCCAAATTATGACTTTTGAAAGCTCAAGAGAGGGAGTGACTTATTCTCAGTAAATGTGAAACACATGGTTTTCTCAGAGGGTTTTTGTCCACCCTGCACAGTTATTTCTCTTACATGAAAGAGACAAATTATTAAGATTTAAACACAATACCTCTTAGAATGTACCATACATTTGTGCTTAAAGCCTGAGGGCTGAGGCTTTAAATAATAATGCTTCCAAGGGCAAGCAGGGGAATAGCGGCTCCCCACTTCAGAGACAAGCAGAGCAACTGTACCCCATACACCAAAATATACAGTTGGGCAGACATAGCAGTGAACAAGGTCCTTGCCCAGTGCACCCCCTTTCAGAATGCAGAGACAGAAACTCAGCCCACTGAAAAGGCCAGGGGCCTCACTGAAAAATACAGGGACACATTTACCTAATGTAGGTGTGTAAAGTTTTTCTTTCTTTTTTTTTTTCCCCTCCTTGCATCATTTTGTCAGGGTGCTTTCTCTTTATCCCAGTGGCTCTTAACCCATCTGTACAGTAGAATCATCTCTAAGGTTTAAAAAAAAAATCCTACATTTCTAATATAGAAATCTATTTGCATCTAGATTTAAGAGCCACTGTTGTATCCTCAACTGATTTCAACCTTACTAACTCAGCATTAAACTGCATCATTTAGACTTCTGATGAAATCTGCCAAACAAGCTCTCTTTATTATCTTTTCTTTTGAGAAGTCCAAGAGGCTCTCAAGGAAACATTAGTACATTTTCCATGGTGGGCCAAGTACATCCTCTGTTGCTACGTGCAGAGAGCCCCTATGTATAGAACACATTATACTTGGTATGGGAATTGCAGCTCACTCCCATAGAGCCTCGGGCTCTCCACCTCACCCCCACTGCCTTTTTAATGTATGTCACAGACAGGTCCTGAGGGAAGGCGTGGGATAGCATTTCTCAGGAGGTTCTATCCAATTTCCTAGCAATCTGTAACACAGGAAAGAGCTCTCTACAGTCTGTCACTGTGATACAAATGCTTCTCACAGATCGCTCCCCCTAAACAAACAAACATCCCCCTAAGCAGAGCAAAGCACATTCCCTGAACAACTCCAAGGATGTGACTGCACAGCGATGTCTGTGGATTGCACTTAAATTATCTTTAATTACAGAAGCTGTATACAGTGAGCACCCCTCACTACTCCTCCAACGCATCCACCATATCAGCTACCTGCCTCTCTGCTTCTCAGGTAATGAATATGTCCGTGGCCCTACAGGGATAAGATGACCAGAACCTGAGTCAGAGCCAAACAACAAAAAGTTCTTCCACAGTTGCCCTACACAAAAAACACAAATTCTTCATTTCAGGAAAATCGACTCATTCGTAGACTGAAACCAAGAACTTTGAGGGGAAAAAAATGGCAGCCTTAGATTTGAACATACGACAACTTCAATGATAAATTTTAAAATTGTACAGGCAAATGGCATTCTAAATCTGATTTTTAAGTTTAAAAAGTTAAATCCCTGTGTAGCTACACAGGGGTACATTATTTCTATCAATATACGTTGTTTTTGCACATAACACAAAATTTGCTTATAATTTGATTTTAGAAGTATAAGGTCCACAGAATGAAGACTCATGTATACTAACAGCTGCTGTTTATTAAATGAGTGGTAGGTACCAGGCACTACGCTAAGTGTTTTATTGCATTTCATTCCCTCAACCCCATGGAGGAACTACTAGTGTCTCCACTTATAGATGAGTTCATGGTGCTTCAATAAATAAAACATGTCCATTGTCAGCAAAGCCAGAGGATGGCTGAGCTGGGATTTGGACAGAAATCTAGCTGACTGTAAAGCCCTTAATCATTTCCATAAATTATTACAGTATGTATCTTTTATAAGTGAGCAATGTGCTGAAATACCGCTTCCACCATCATTTTCAAAAAAGGAGACAGGGAATCTGAATTCTTGGACTGTTAACCTAAGGCAATTATACTGTATGGAGTGGCGGTGAGGGTGGGGTTTGGAATCTTGCCTCTGATATAAACTGACCAGAGACAAGTTTCTGAATCTCTGAGTGCCATGCTCTCATCCACAAAATGAGAGTGCTGACCTCAGAGCTGCTGGGAGGACTAACTAACCGAAGTGGCATCGTAGACTCAGTAACTGCTAGCTTTCTTCCTCCTGTCACCTCACGTTCACTCAGCTAGAAAAAATAAACCTTATCATACCACTATGAGAGAGGTCCTTAAAGAAAAAAAAATTGTAAAAAAATAAAAAATGATTGGAAAAGTAAAAAGTTCAGCTTTAAAGAAGCTATGTCTCTGATCATTAACACTTATGTGTTTACTGAGTCCTGAAAGAAATAAGTTGTCACTTAATTCACACTGAGGAGTTACTATTTAAGAAAGTGAACTTTTTTGTTATTTTGAAAGCAAATTATCCTGACTCAACTGTTTTCCACTCTGAATTTTCTATTTGGCTTGGCTTTATTTTGGTTTTGACTCTTGTACTTCAACAAGTCATTATTACACACCCATTAGGAGCTCAGACTTGTAAGAAATTTTAAAATTCTGAAAATAGGATTTTACCTTGAGAAAAGTATAATATATGGTTGTGTTTTCTTAAAAATAGCACACAAAAAATGTGGGGTTTAATTGATTAATGAGCACTTGCCAGTGGCTGAGATCAGGAGAAGGGTGTGACTATTACCTAAGTAGCAGAAAGGAGTTCCTTTGGGGTGAGAAGGAACAGTTCGGCACCCTGGTTATGATTACTTGAATGTAAAGGGATAATCAATTTCATAGGAATATGTACCCTACCCCAACACCCCCCCCCCCAAAAAAGAAGACATGCAATAACTGGTAAAATACAAAGAAGGTCTCTACATGAGTTACTAGTACTATACGAAGGTCAGTTTCCCGGTTTTGACAATGTTCTGTGGTTATGCAAGTTTGTCTTTGGGGAAAACTGGGTGAAGGGCACATGGAAACTCTGTTCTGTTATTGTAATTTCTGTGAGTCGAGTTATACTAAAATAAAACTAGCACTTTAAAAAAAGATGAAAGATCTCTATAAACTGATATGGAAAGATCTCTAAGATTCATGGTTAAGTTTTTAAAAAGATAGTATACAATGTGTGTAATGTGCTACCTTTTGTGTAAAAGCAGGAAGTACAGCATTGATATCATATTTCCTTGTCCGGCATAAAGAGACTGGGGAAGGGTGCACAAGGCACTAAGGACAGTGGTTTCCTGTGAGGGCTGAAAAGAAGGAACTTAGAGATGAGGCACAAAATGGAAGGAGATTTTTTATACTTCTCAAGTTCTGAACCATTATAACTAATATTATTTAAAAGAAAAAATGAAAAGGCAAAAATGAAAAAAGGATAGTAGTACAATAAATAACAACATCAGTGTAGAAATCTATGTCTTTACTGAACAATTCACATACACCATTTTTAATCCTCAAAACAGACCCAAGTGAATGATCGCTCTTTTCTACAGAGCATAAAACCAAGACTTAAGGGTAGTTTTTAAACCTTTTGACTCTCTTCCTATTTAAAGTTTGCTGAAGTATCACACTGCTTCTTTTTTTAGTTATTGGGTTGGCCAAAAAGTTCATCTAGTTTTTTCCATACAATAATTCTAGCTGTGTTTAGATGTCTTTAACTTCATTCGAAACAATTTTGTTAGACTATTGTGACAGCTGTCATATCAGTGTGTATTTTTTAAAAACTGATCAAAATTGGTGAAGTTTTGTGCAGCCATTTTAATATTAAAGATGGAAGAAAATATGGAACATCTTCGGCATATTATGCTTTATTTCAAGAAAGGTAAAAACATAACTGAAATGTAAAACAAGATTTGTGTAATATATGGGGAAGATGCTATGAATGAATGATCAAACACGTCAAAAGTGGCTTGCAAAGCTTCTTGGTACTATTGGTACTAAAGAATTATTTTGGCCAAATGATTCTTTGCTGTGGGGCTGTCTTATGCATTGGAAGATGTTTAGTAGCACCCCTGGCCTCTACCCACTAGAAACCAATAGGGGGAAATAGCTGACATACTCAAAATATTCAAATCAATGAAGTTATTGGTGAAAATGCACATTGTCTTTTATTTTACGGAATAAAAGACTTTTTGGCAAACCCTGTAAATTTGTTGGGGTAACATTAGTTAATAACATTACATGTTTTAGGTGTACAATTCTATAACACATCATCTGTATATTGTATTGTGTGCTCACCACCCAGAGTCCAGTCTCCTGTCACCACACATTTCATCCCCTTTACCTTCTTCATCACCCTTTCAACCCCCTTTTCCTCTGATAACCACTACAATGTTGTCTATTTATTCATTTGCTGCTTTCTGTTTTATATCCCACATATGAGTGAAATCATAAGGTTCTTGTCCTTTTCTGTCTACCTATAAGAGAAATGCAAATCAAATCACAGTGAGATACCACCTCATACGTGTTAGAATAGCAACTATCAATAAGACAAGAAATAAATAGTGGAGAGGATGTGAAGAAAAGAGAACCCTCATACACCGAGGGTGGAATGCAAATTGATTTAGCCTCTATGAAGAAGTTATGAAGGCTCATCAAAAAATTAAAAATAGAGCTACCATATGACCCAGAAATCCCTCCTCAGAGTATCTACCATAAAATTTTAAAACACTTATTCGTAAAGATACAGGTCTGTCTGGAAAAAAGTCCAATCATTATTAATATGACAAGAATGGTTTGTGCCACATTGATGTAACCTGGCAGCCAAGGGGAGTGGACTGGAATGCACATGCGTTAACAATGATGACTTCTCTATACTAGTCAGTAGGAGCAGTAGATGCTGTGGAGTAAGTATGTGTATTGTGTTGCTGTTGCATTCAAAATGACTAAGCAAGTAGAGCAAAGAATCTGCATCAAATTTTGCATTAAGCTTGACAATTCCTCTGCAGACACTACTGGGATGATTCAGAAGGCCACAGCTACAGACAACTGGTGATTGGCAGCTTCATCACAATGCACCCAATCATCTGTCACATCTGGTGAAGAGTTTTTGGCGAAACAGGTGACTCAGCCCCACTGCAGCCCAGATTTGGTAGCCTGTGACTTACGGATTTTCCCAAAACTAAAAATCACCTTTAAAAGGGAAGAGATTTCAGGCCATTGATGAGATTTGGGAAAATAGGATGGGATAGCTGATGGTGATTGGGAGAACTGTGTGAGGTCCCAAGGTGCCTACTTTGAAGGGCACCGAGGGCTCATTGTACTATGTATAATATTTCTTATATCTTCAATAAATGTGTCTATTTTTCATAGTGCATGGCTGGATACTTTCATGCATCCCTATGCTCACTGCATCATTACTCACAATAGCCAAGATATGTTGACAATCTAAGTATCCTTTAATGGGTAACTAGATAAATATATGGTACATGTACAATGGACTACTACTCAGCCATAAAAAATGAATTATTATTATTCGGAAAAACATAGAAGAACCTAGAGTGTATCATGCTGAAATAAGTCAGATGGAGAAGGATAAGGGCCACATGATTTCACACATGTTGTTTATCTCAGTGCCCTTGTACATGGCTATTCGTTTGCTTAAAACCACTCACCACTCTTACCCTACTTTGCCCAGAAAACTCCTATTCAAACTTTAAAACCAAGTTCCTGCCCAGTTTTCTCGGAACCTCCCCCCCCAATAGGATGAATAGTTCTCCTCTTGGTCTTACTTCTATATCTCATACTAAGTTACGAATATCTTAAAAGTTATTTTTTAACTGTGTTTAAATCCCAGCATCTAGCAAACTGCCTGGCAACTATAAGTGTTGCTCAACAAAGTTCCTTCAGCTATAATGAACTCTTCTAATGTCACCATGAAAGGAACTAACAGGTCTTCCAAAGAATTAAGTCCTGTCATTAAAAAGACTCATATTCACTTGCTAACTGTTAAAATGGTAGTTAAATATTTTTAAACAACAGTGGCTAAAGTAATTTTAAAATCACCAATATCTTGAGAAATCTCTCAGTTATAAGTGGACATAAGTAGATATTCCTTACAAAGTCTTTAATACCAAATTTCTAAGTGAGGTTAATTCCTACTACTTTTTATAAGCTCTTTATAAACTATGACTTCATAGTAATAACAAGTAAAAAAAGTAATACCTTTTATTTAAAAAATGTAATTTTTAAAAAATTTTCTAAGCATGGCCTTTTTCATTTCCTTCCCTATGCAATATGTTTACCTTTGAAGGTGAAATAAAGGGCATTATGCTCAGAAGAAACCTAGGCCCTTTGGTGGTGAGCTTCTCAACGACTTATTGATCATTTAATATGGCATGGATTTCTAGACAGGCACACATAGCTGAGTTTCAAAGCTGTTATTCTCCTCAAAAAGAATTTGTCCTCCAGAGAACATGGCCCACACAGCTCATAAGTCAAATCAACAGCCACACACCAGTGTGGCTGGTGGTCAGAGACGCGTGAGCTCCAGCCTTGGCTCGCCCAGTTCCGAACCGTGTCCTCGGTCAAGTTGTCTCCTCCAGCTCATCTTGTCATTGGGGAAGTGAAGTTATTTTGATATCAAACACACTGAGGTATTGGAAGACTAAGTAACTTCTGACACACAAAGAGTTTCAAACAATTCCTACCATATGCCAAGGACTGACTAAATATTAGCTATTAACAATATAACTCCAACATACGGTACATGCCAAATAAATGGCATTAGTTCAAGAAGGAGTTTGTCTCTGTCCAGTTAAGCTTAAAGTATCTGAAGGAATTATTATCTCAAGGGCATTACAAAAGATAGAGAAAACTTGGAAAACTTCGAAAACACCAGAAATGTGATGATAGAATGTATGTATCTTCAGGCAGTATGTGCTAGCAATATGAGCTGTTAATTCATTTTCTAAGAGATAAGCCTGGCTCTCTAAAGGAGGAGACATACATCCCAAATCCTGGAATGTCTTCTGCTTTGAGGATTTTGATTAACCAGAGTTTAATTTTTCCAGATGTTTTGCAGCAGCATTTCTCTTTCAATGAATATTCCAAAACACGAATCTTCACAATCAGATTTTTTTTTCAAAAAAGGAAAACAAAGAAAGTCTATTCTAATGGGTCTTTACCAGAGAAGGTGGGTCATGAGATGTAGTTGGATGTGTTCTAAAAGGATTTTCATTGCTATTTGTCTAAATATCCTCATAGGCTTTGAGGGACCTTTCATAACCCAGACACAATACTAACTCCAACTATGCTACATAAAAGGCTTTCTTCACTAGCAACAGTATTTAAAATTAAAATCAGTATCAAAACCAGCAATTGGGGGTATTAAATAATCAGAAATTGCTTCCTCAGGAAGCAATTCAAAAATATTATTGAGGAACTTAGATATTTATATACCCATGTTCTTTTTAAAAAAAAAAATTATTTACTTTTAGAGAGGGAAAGGAGGGAGATAGAGAAAGAGAGAGAAACATCAATGTGCGGTTGCTGGGGGTCATGGCCTGTACCCTGACTGGGAATCAAACCTGCGACACTTTGGTTCGCAGCCCATGCTTATATACCCATGTTCTTAATAGCACTATTCACAATAGCCAAAAGGAGGAAGAGACCCATTCATTATATTGACAGATGAATGGATAAACAAAATGTCTTAGATACACACAAAGGAGTATCATTCTGTGTTAAAAGGGAAATTCTGATACCTGCTACAACATGGATGAACCTTGAGAACATTATGCTAAGTGAAATTAGCAAGTCACATAAAAACAAACATGATTCCACTTATATCTAGAATAGTCAAATTTCTAGAAACAAAGTAGAATGGTGATTGCCAAGGCCTGGGGGGAAGGTAGGCTGGGGAGTTAATATTTAAGGGGCACAGAGTAAGTTTGAGAAGATGACAAAGTTCTGGAGATGGACAGTGGTAAAGGCTTCACAGTAATATGAGTCTTCTTAACACTACAGAACTGCATACTCAACATGATTAAAAATGGTAAATTTGATGTTATGTATATTTTAATACAATAAAAAAATTATTGAGCTCCTGCAACACATACATAGAAAAAGGAGAACAGGTAGTTATCAGTTAACTTGGAGTTCACCTAGACAATTTTGAGCAAGAGAGATCCTAAGAAACTACCAACATTGCTTTAATTCTTTTTAAAATGGGGGGTCTCCCCTTTACTTTAGTTAAAGAGACTCACTTTAGTATGCAAATAGGGTAAAAATTAATCCTCACAAAATGTTAAAGAGAAAAATATTCAAACTCTACTCATATTCCAGGTCTCAATCACATAACACTGCAGTCATGTTTGGTAACTTGGATGTCTTCAGCACAGCAGCATAGCAAAAATTACAGGAATCAAAGCTCCCATCTCAAAATGGAATTTGAGCCATCCATAATCTTTACTGTCAAAGCAATTCCTAATAAATTTCAGTTAGGTTAATCCCATTAAGATCTAACATTGTTATCCTTTTTAAGTGAAAACACATTTAATTAGTTCATGGGAACGAAGAGGCAGTCTGGTTCTGCCACTTCAATATCCGTTTCTCAGGTCCTATGGACATGATGTGAATATAGATCGGACTATTTGCTTCTGGTATTTCACTTTTCTTTCTCTCTTTCTCTTTACCCTTCCCTGCAGCCTTACTTATTGAAATTTTACAGTGCCTGGCTATCAAAGTGCTTCCAAGGGAGGAGGAGCTCTTCAGAAGTAAGGAAGATCAGTAAACTATTTTCTGCTACTACCACATCCCTCGTGATGCACCATCAGTGAGGCAGGTTCAAAAGGAGCCCCCCTCTGTAGTGAACCCCAAAAAGCCAGTCTGCTGCAGATCTGACCAGCTATTTCTTTTGAAACACTAAATAAAAGCTCACCGGGCAAACTATCTTTGTCCCTAGACAAGAGTAGAAATATACATTGTAAATTTGATCTCAAGGTTGAACAGGAATAGAGAATGAATGAATGCTTTATGGGCAGAAAGATGGACAAGACAGCTGGCAGTCCTGGACTGGGTTCTGATAAAGCAGATACTTCACTAGGACAGGTTACAAATAGTCATTTTTAAAATAAACCAACAGAAAACAGAGGGTAGTGTGATATATAACTGTTAAGGTTGGGGGGTGCTGGAAACCAGGTTGATATCAGAATCAGCTTCCGAGAAGTCTTAGCAGATCTTTACCTCAACTCTTTCGCCTGCATGAAACAATCTCTACTTGGTAAGAGTCAACCCTTTGGCATTTGTGTACTCATCTGATTTAGTACAATCTGGAAGGATAAACACAGAAAGTTTCAATAAATATGAATTATTTTTCTTATTCTTCAAAGGTAAGGTATTTTTAATTTCATTCTGATTACAGGTTTTACTGGAATTAAAAACAGGTGGCAGATGAATATTTGCTATTGCTGGCAGCGGGTTTGCATATCAATAGAAAACAGAAATTTTCTAATCATATAAATCATATATTACAATCACATGAAAAGTAGCACTTGCTCATCTCTTGGTGAGAAATATTTTTTTAAAACTCTTAAGAATCATTCCCAGCCAGGGTACATTCCTGGGTTGCAGGCCATAACCCCCAGCAACCTCACATTGATGTTTCTCTATCTCCCTCCCTTCCCTCTCTAAAAAATAAATAAATAAGTAAAATATTAAAAAAAAAAAAGATTAAAAAAAAAACAAAAAAATAAACTCTTAAGAATCAGAGAACCTCAAGGCCAACACGTCAATAACCCGGCTAGGTCCACAGGAAGGTTTGGGAAATACATAAATGTACACTTATTTTCCTAAAAAAATATTAGATTGTCAACTGTGACCAATCAGGTTTTAAACGTCTGCTGTCAATTAAGAATACATTCCTGAATTGATTAAATTTTTCCCATTTTGGAAAATGAAATTGGGTCTTTATTTCTGCCACATCTGCCATCAGCAAGGAGAAGGGAAGGGCATGAAATAAAATAAGCATTGGCATCCGGAGAAGCTTACCTCCTCCCCATATTTTTTATTGGAAAAATAAAATTTGTTTTCCAGTAAGATATTTCATTTAAAAAAAAAATCTGTTTCTACTCAAGGCTAGAGTTCTATTTATTTTTAAATGAGGCCCATGAAACCTCCCAAGTGCGACTTAGATTTACATCTGGCTAATCCCCCAAATGTGAGGACCAAGTTCATGCTGTTTATTTCTAATGAGTTCTGTGATTTTTGGATAACACGTGTGAGAGATAGCAAATTAACTACTGCTAGTCAGCAGCAAGCAAGCAAAAGATGTCTTGGGAAGCTAATGTGAGCAAATCCTGCAAGTCAATTTCTAATCACACTTGCCAGAAACTTGGGGGGAAAGGTGATAAAACCTGCCAAGAAAAACCAGTGGTAAACTTGTTTCCCTTTCCTTTTTCCATGGAATTTTTCAACACTCAACCAACAAATACAGCTCATTCTTTCCTTTCCATAACTTTGGGACTGCAAGGAAGGCTCTGGTCCCACTGATAGTCTTAGAAAAATTAAAATGCCTCTCACTGCAAAATACACAATACCATCATCAATCTCTGGAAATTCCCTTCCTGCAGCTGTACCCATCTACAGAAAGGGAGCTGCAGAGGTGAGGTGGGAGGTCACGTGCAAGCTATAGAAACACATATTCTTCCCCCAACCCAAGACGCCTCCAGGTGAGTAGACAAACAGTAGCCAAATCTCCTTACCTAGAACTGCCCAGAAATACTGTGCAACTTGTCTGTGCCAGCTAAAAACAAAGCAACAGATAAAGCTAGAGATAACGGAAATTCTAACACTCCCCCATACCTGGTCACTAATAGACTAAGAAGCACAGTTCAAACTACTTCCATCTAATTTCTCAACTGAATCCCAAACCAAACACAGGTATTAACTAGTGGTTTTGAACCATGACTATAGTTAGAATCACCCGGAGATCCTGTAAGCCATGCTAATGGGACCCACCCCTACCCCACCCCCAACTCAACTGGAGCTGGAATCTCCTGGAGTCAGACCAAGTGACCACTGTTTTGTTTTGTTTTTAAGCCACCCACGTGAATCCTACTGTTGAGACCCCTTTAGAAGTGCAGGCATACCTCATTTTATTGCACGCTGCTTTACTGCATTGCACAGATGTTTCTTTTTTACAAATGGAAGGCAAAAAGATTATGACTCACTTCATTGCCATACTTGCTTTATTGCAGTGATCTGGAAACAAAACCACAGTATCTCCGAGGTATGCTTGTCTGCTCTTTTTTAAATAAAAGAGCTAATTTATCTATTAAGTAAATTAGGTCTCTAATTTCACTCAGTCTGTCCTGTCCCAGAAAGCCCTGGTCACAACCTCCACCACCACAACCCCAAAGCTCAAGGGCTTCCACCTGCGCAGCAGGCTGAGTCGCAGGCCCTCTGCAGTTAGTGGTGCAAGAACTCTTGGGAACGGCCCCACAAGGCAAGGAAAGCTTGACTCCATCTTGGTAATTAAAAAAGCAAAAACTCCACTTTCCTCTACACAACACTGCTGACACCAGATGTGTGGGGAGTTTTGGGACACCAAGCAATTCTCCAATTTACGGGCATGGAAAGGCCCAATGTAATTCATTTCTGACATTCACTGTCCAAACTCAGTACAGACCCCACTGGATAAGGGCTCAGTCCTTCAAATGCCAACTGCAAGTCCAGGTTGTCACCTGTACCACTGACCAACCAGCTATACGTCAGAAATTTCCACATCCCATTCCTCCAGTTCTATAATTTACTAGGACAACTCTCAGAACTCATGAAAACAATTTACTTACCAGATTACTGGTTTGTTAGAAAGGACAGAACTCAGGAACAGTCAAGTGGAAGAGGTACCTCAGGCAAGGTATATGAAGCCTCTCTGCTCTCTCCAGGCACACCAACCTCCCAGTGCAACCGGAAAGTTCTCCTAAACCTTTCTTATAGGGTTTTTATGGCAGCTTCATTAGGTAGGCATAACTGATTAAATCATTGGCCACTGGTGATTAACTCAGTCTCCAGCTCCTCTTCCCTCCCTGGAGATCGGTGGGGGGTGGGACCAAAAGTTTCAATCCTGTAAACACACAGGGCTGGTTTCCATGGCAACCAGACCTCTCATTTAGGGACCTCCAAAAGTCAATCATTAACATAAGTTCAGGTGTGGTGGAAAGGAGCCTGTTTTGATTAACAAAAGATGGTCCTCTCACTTTTATCACTCCAGAGCTGTTTCAAGAGCTAGGGACAATAACCAAATGTTAAAACAAAAGATACTCCTATTGCCTTTACTTTAAGAAATTACACGGGTTTTAGGAACTTCAGCCAGGAGCCAGGGACAAATACCAAAATATATATATTTCTTAGTATATCACAGTGATCCAGGTGTAGTATTTTGAGTGTCTCGGGACTTGTTGCAGTGTTTAACACAAAGACAGGTGTAAAATAGGGTGTGTAGTGAGCAAAAAATATCGGTTTCCTTTAGACCAGTGGTTCCTTAACCCTCCTATGCATTAGAATCACCTAGAGGGTTTGTTAAAACTCCTCACCCTTGAGTCTCTGATTTGGTCCATCAGGGTTGGTGTCCAGCTATTTGCATTTCTAACAAGTTTCCAGAAGATGCTGATGGTATTGATGTGAGGACCACACCTAAGAATCAGTGCTCTAGGCTACACTCCTGGCACCTTCAAATACTGGAAATACCAAGCAGAAATTTGGTTTTATTCCACCCCAATTATATTGAGATATAACTGTCACAAAGCACTGTATATGCTTGAAGTATACCACATAATGATTTGACTTACATGTATTGTAAAATTATTACTACAGTAAGTTAACATCCGTCATCTCATATAGGTACAAAAGGGGGAAAAAAAAAGAGGGGAAAAAAAGTTTTTCCTTGTGATGAGAACTCTTGGGATCTACTCTCTTAACAACGTTCAAATATACCCTACAGTGCAGCGGTATACCCAGAGTCATCATGTTGTAGACTGCATCCCAAAGAAATTTGTTTTTGCAGTATCCACCCCTCAAATGAGAGTTATTAAATAGAGACTGGATATTTGATTTGAAGGCATTATAGTTAACTATTGTTTTAGGTGTGAAAATAGTATTTATGTTTTAAAAAGCCATGAGCTCTTTCTTATCTTTAAGAGATATGCATTGAAAAAAATTCTAACAGGACAGAGGTGACATCTGTCATGCACCCGGCCTCCCCCTACACAGGCAAAGAGAGAAGAACCAGAGAACAGTGCGCATTAGGATCTTGGGGCAGCCCAGGAAAGAGCAAGTGCCAGGCTGTAACCACAAAGGGAATCAGGGCAAGCCTTTATCTGGAAATCTTCTCCATCCAGAAAGTCTCTTACCTGAACATGCAGGTGTTGGCGCTTCTGAAGTCTCCTGAGAGTACTAGGAGAGAAAAGGAAACTGAGTCAAAAGTTGCAAGAATATACAGAAGGAAACAGTAGAGTAAGTAAGGTTTTAGTACACATCTCTGTCTACCTACAGGCGATTTTGGAAAACTGTTTATTAAGACTGGCCTTGGAGTTGACTGCTCTGGAGCCATGTCAGGGACTCAGTTCAGAATGGTAAGTCGTCCTCCTTCCTGGAGAAAACTGAAAGCATCTAGAGACACATGGTTTTAGCACCAGCTCTGCTACTCCTGTTCTAAGGCAGTACAAGCACAACATTCTCCCCTTCTGGGTTTAGACTTCATTATCTGGAGAATGAAGTATTTCAGATGTTCTCTATAGTGACTCCCAAAGCTAAGAGTATACATTACATTTGAAAAAATGCTGGCCCTAGGACGTAGTCAGAAGAAAAGAAAGGGAATGACCACGAATATATATCCTAGACTCTACATAATTATTTCTGTAGCTTATTTTATTTAATCTCTAAAATGGGTTTTGTAAGGTTAATCTTGATGCAACAGAAGGCTATGAACAAAGAGCCTGTGGCTAGAGTATGCAATGACTTGCCCAAGGGCATGGAACTAGCAGTAGCAGAGCCACAGATCAAAACCAGGAGCTAGCTCGTGCTAAGGGAGAAGTTCTTCCTGCTATACTGGCGATTTCAACCTTTTTCATCTAGTGGCACACATAAACTAATTACTAAAATTCTATGGCACACCAAAAAAAATTTTTTTTGCTGATCTAACAAAAAAAAGTATAATTTTATTTCATTCACACCAGACAGCTCTCATTGTACTGGCTGCTATCATTTTTTTATTTGACAGTGTAGGGGAGCAGAAGTCAGTGCCTCTGACGAAAAAGTCAGGCACGGCATATTTTCAAAATCCTTGCAGCACATCAGTTGAAAATCGCTAAGCAGCACCTCGGACGATTTACTCGGTGCAGTCCTGTTGCTGGTAGAGTCACATTAAAACCATGAACTTTGACTCCAAGAGTGTATTGAGGGTTATTTGTTTTCTGTGTCCTGACTTATCTTTTCTGATAGTTTATGAGAATGTATTTGCTTATAAAAAAATTTCCAACACAATACCCAGTAAAGTTAGCTTATAACATTTCTAATTTTTTTCTGTCCCAGCAAAACATGACCCAAAAAAGAGTAAAGATGGAGTCTTAGAACTTGCTCAATGTGCACTCTAATTTTTTATTCAAAAAATTTATATTTACCTTTCTCTAATACTTCTCACTTTTTAGAAAAAAAGTTTATAACAACAGGTTACATCTGGACACATGGAAGAAGCTTGGAGATTTTGCTCTCTCTTAAAATCTTTAGAGGCTAAACCCCCAAATACTCATTTTCTAAGCACCTGGTTCCAAAAGCAAAGTTCTTGGCAAGGTGTGAAACAGTCAACTATTTCAAACAGTGGCCATTTCTTTTTTTTAAGGAGAAATAATTTTCTAGGGATTAGCACTCTACTGCATTCCTGCTGGGCCAAGACAGTGCAGCAGCCCCAGTGCACGCACTGCATCAGGCAACTGTCTGGCTCACGGGGGCTCAAGGTCATTTTCCTCTCACACAGGAATTCACATAATTGGCCACGCACATTTCGTCCCGTGAATCAGGTAGCAAGACAGCCTATTAGATAGATCAGTGGTCTGATCCAGGACACAGCTGCTCTGCTCCCTCCAGGCTTAAAATAATTCAGCACTATCAACCTCCCCCATTAAGTACAATTAATTTTATGAAATGGAGAAAATAAGCGTGGGTAAACAAAATGGCTGACACACACTTCGCGCAGCAGCAGAGACACCGACCGTGCACAGGGCACCGGCTGCCTTGCAGGTGCTAATGAGGGGGTTCTGGAAAGACTGCATTATAGAGTAGCCTACATTTAGCCAGCCCTAACCCCAATCCAAACTTTTCTCCCACACCACAGCAGGAGGGCCTTACTAATTGGAATGTGCTGAACACGTGGCCTGGAACATGTTTCTGGAGAGCACATTCCTCCAGAGTCTCCTGAATATTTCTCTCTCCCTCTCCCTTCCTCCCTCCCTCCTTCCCTCCTTCCCTCTCCCTTCCTCCCTCCCTCCCTCTCTCTCTCCCCCCTCCCTCCCTCCTCCCTCCTCACCCCCACTCAGATTTCTTAGCTCTTAAAAAATCTAAACATGCACAATAATAAATGTGGTTTTAGAAATTCAAGTGCATGTTTGTGTGATGGTTAAAAAAACAACAACACGGGTAGAGATCGTTTTTATGACACAATTTCCCCGTAGGACCAATGGTAATGACCAGAGATAGAAACAACAAAGCTGCCTGGAGAAAAGGGGCCCTTGATCACATTAGCTCGTAGTTCTAAGGAAGGTGGTTGCTCTGAATCTCCCTTTAAACATAGCAACTTCAAAAAAAAATCCCTATTTTTTGGTACATCTTTATGTAGGGAAGCCTGCGTGCCTTTGAAGGCTCAACACAAAACAAACAAGAGCCTTTACAAGTCCTGTCTGACCACCCAGGGAGAATCAAATAGTATTTTTTTTTCCTCCAGTAGGCCACCCCAGGACACCACGAATAAAAAGGAAAATGAGGAATTCATCATGTAACTGGGATGTATTTTTCTAGTGTAGCTGCTACACTGTTTTAATCTAAACATTATGGTATATTATTCACTAGCAAAGCCAAAGGAGGGCTAATTATTTGTTTATTGAGCAGTAAGTTTTGAAATAGCAGAAAATAGGTTAAAATAGAGAGGACAGGAAAGAGGGGGAAGAATAAGGTATTTTCCTCTCAAAGTCCCGAGAACCTAGCAGGGATTTTTTTTTTTTTTAAGTGCTGATGTTCGGAATGGCAGGACAGTGGAGCCAGAGCTGGGCGCTCTTTAGTACAAAAGCCTGGATGAAACTCTCAGAGGCTTTGACCATAGCATACACCGGGGAGGAGCTTTCTCAGCATCACACCAAATTGCTGAATTACATGAAAGTACTTTAGAATCAGAAGAAGGCCTTACAGTCATAAACATCCTGAAATGTACTCCTCTAATCACGGCCGTTCCTGCACAAAATCTCCATTTGGGCCTCACAAAGGCCTGATCCTGTAACCGGCTCAGAGAGCCTCTCCTTTCAAACCCCAGGCTGTCTTGCCAGGCCCTGTTGCTACTACGTATTATCACTGGGCACAGAGTTCCAGGCCCCATGACGTCCCTGCTGTTGCTCAAGGATGCAGGCACTAGGCACCTGGCCAGCCAGTGCGAATGGTCTTTTATTCATCTGAGGTGTCCTCATCTCTTTACTGACTCAACCTTTAACACATAAGGATAAAGTGGGGTTAACAGACCTCCTCCTGAACCACAGCTCTGCTGATTACCAGTTTGGACAAATTACTTAATCTCATTCTCTGCCTCAGTTTCGTCATCTGCTAAATGAAGATAATAAAACCTATCTCACAGTTGTGAATTTTAAATGAGACAAGGGTGATAACCGACACTCATCAATGTAGCATGTTACTTCTCTCCACTCAAATTAAATGCCACCTCCTCCCAATCCCCAAAACTTCCTTAACACTGCAGCTAAAAATAATCTCCCCCTTCTCTAAATCCCCTTCCAATTTCACTGCAGCTGTGCTTAGTTCCCGGTCACTTCCAGTAGCATTATTGCTAGCCCTCTATACGTCAGTACACCCGCCAGACTGAGTGCTGTTTGGAAGCAGGATCCATGTTTAATTCAAGTCTGTGTTCTTTCCAATGTCTTACACAATCAAACTGTGCGAATCTCAAGAATCCAGGATTAAAAGGACCCTTTATATAATTTAGACAAAATTCATTATTCTATAGATAAGAAAACTGAGTCCATGGGAGATAAATTACTGTGCTGCTGGTAATAAAATGTCTTCCCACATGACAAACATGAATAGGTGGATGGATGGACAAATGGACGTAGGGACAGACCAACAAGCCATGAGCTACAGCATCCAAGATACTGTAAGCAATTCAAACCCTGACCCACAATATAATGGCCACCTCACCACTCATGCTTTCCTTTTTTTTTTTTAAGATTTTATTTGTTTATTTTTAGACAGAGGGGAAGGGAGGAAGGAAAGGGAGAGAAACATCAACGTGTGGTTGCCTCTCATGCACCTCCTACTGGGGATCTGGCCCACAACCCAGGCATGTGCCCTGCCCGGGAATCAAACCAACGACCGTTTGATTCACAAATTGGCACTCAATCCACTAAGCCACACCAGCAAGGGCAATCATGCTTTATTCATCTACTAAAAAAATTTTTTTGCCCTGCCTGTTATGGCTCAGTGGATTGAGCGTTGGCCTGTGCACTGAAAGGTCACCGGTTTGATTCTGGTCAGGGCACAAGCCTGGGTTGCGGGCCAGGTCCCTGGTTGGGGACACGCAAGAGGGGCAACCAATCCAATGTATCTGTTGTATGTTGCTGTTTCTCTCCTCTTTTTTCCTCCCTTCCCCTCTCTCTAAAAGTAAATAAATAAAATCTTTAAAAATATATTTAAATGCTATTTCTTTAAAATTCATGATGAAATCCAGGTCAAGAAAATTCACCCTGCCAAAGGGTTTGAAATAGTATACCTCTTCAACAACAAGATTTCTTAATTTAAAATATAATTTTAAATAAAATCTTTTTATTTTATTTAAAATAAAATCACTTTAAAAGAAAATATTTAAAATTTTTCAAATAAACAGCAGCTCACCCCTACCTTGTATAAGCTTATTCATGCCACAACTTTTATTGAAAGCCAGCACTGTGGTGCCAGTCACAAGCTTGTCCCCACAGACAGAGCATCCCCGTGAAGAGCTCACAGCTCAATGTCATTTCCTGCTCTTCTCCATTCTGCCAACTCCATCTGTCCCAAAATTGATTCAGTAAGGTGCTGTACCGGCATGATAAACCCTAACACAGACATAATGAGAGAATTATGGAAAGGCAGATTGCAAAGCACTTGGCAAACACTTAAGTCTGAAGGTTTTGGATATAGGAGCCCATTTCCCTTCACTCTAAGATTCAGGAAATGTTGCAATCTTCTCAGATGTCAGGAAGCTCCAAAGACTTGGGGCACGGGAAGAACTTCCCAGAATGCCTCACAACTGACAGGAAACCGCCTCGGGAAATATTCTGTAGTGTTGCTACATGTTCAAAAACACTCACCTCTCTCCAGACCTCTTAGAACTTTGAAACTAAATGGAAATGCAATGTGGGTAATACACCAAGTAGAAAATTATGGCGTGGGATTGTTGGGACTGGAGATCGATGAGGAAAGCAAGTTCATAGGAGTTGAAGACCACACGCAAAACAGTTCTCCACAGCAATTTGCTAATCACTGTCCTCTCCCTGGCAAGCTTTCAGGGCATGCTGGGAGCACCTGAGGTGATTCAGGGAGGGCTTTGCTGTGGTACAGGCTCTGTCCAAGATGACTGTGAGGGTGGTTCACGTGTCACTTCCCCTGAAGCTGTCTCTGACATCCTGTCTATGGCAACAGTACTTCTGGCAATACCTCCAGCACCACACTCTGCTTTATTTCTTTATAGCAATTACTATTACCTGACATTAAATTATATCCCTTTTCTCATTATTGCCAGTCTCCTCTGGCAAAACAGAAGCTTCCTGAGGGCAGTGACTTTGTTTCCTTTACTTCTATATTCACAATACATAGAACTGTATGTAACACAAAGTAGGTGATGAATGAATATTGATTAAATGACTAATTGCTATCCACTACCCAGATAGAAACATTCATGGAGACCCAGTGTTATTAAGTTACTAACATGGTTCCTCTTCCCCAATACAACATTATTGGGTATAAAGTAAAACCCAGTTTGAACCTGACCTCTCTCTGTTGACACCTGAGGTACCTCAGGAATAAACCCAGAGAATGAAAGAAGTGTTTCAAATGATTATACTGGGATAGCTGGTGTGCAGAGGGAGTGACCTGGACAAGCTGGGGTGGAGAGCCACTTTAACCCTGAAGCAAAACCAGGTTTGAGGAGGGACACCTTTGACTGGAGTCACTAGGCCACTGCAGATACAAAGGGCACAGGGCCTGCTGCTGGGAGCACACGGGCTGGACTGAAGAATGCCATCCTGCCCAGGCAGTGAGGAAGCTGCATGGGGTGACATTGTCTCCCTCTGGCTACAAGAGCCCCACAGACATCCCTCGTGTAGGACAAAGTCAAAACTGTCCAAGAAAGCCTACAACTGGGGACAAAGACAAAAATCAGGTTGGAGGCCTCCGCTTTAGAAAACAGTGTGCTTATTGATCAACACACAAAGTGAAAGGCCTCGCTGAAGGCCTTTTACTGAAGAACTCTATGAAGCAAATAAAACAGAATACACTCAAAATAAGGCCTAAAATCACAGTAATTTTTGCATGTAAGTTTTTAAAACTATAGTAAGGTATAGTTTTACCTTGTATATCTTTCCTTCCTTCTATTATAAATCCCTTTTTCCTGCAAAAGCCAGAATTAGCAACATACAGGTTTTTCAATTCTAAATTACTTTAACTTTTCACAAGCACATTTGTGTACAATAGAACTTCAGTTCAGCTGTAATACATTATCCTATTATCCATCTTTTTCCAAATGGAGAAATTTTCTCAAAAAAACAACAACCAAAAAACCTTTACATGAATACATTTTAAACAGTAATAATAAACTGCAATACTTCTAAAGTATAGATATATCCTATAAACAGAATGGGGTTTTTTGCATGCGTTTCCACTGTGTGTGTAGGAAAACACAATAAGTACATTTGAAAGTGTGGTATTTTCTGTACATAATAACAAGCCTCACCTTCCCCCACCTGAAAGGCTGCTTTGAAGGACTGCCACCTTGTCTGAAATGGTCTCCAGATATGAAAAGGACAAGAGTGAGATCTGTACAGCCTAGAAGATAAATAAGCACTAAGTGAGTAGTCGAGGAAAAAAGAAAGGGAGAGGGGGAGAAAAGGAAGTGGGGGTCAGGGGGACTGAAATAAAAGATTAAGCAGGGCAGGCAGACACAGAGCCAAGAAAGAATTCAGCCACAAATGACCCTTTGCACTGTAATCACAGTGAACATCTCAGGTACCTTCAGACCAGGAACCAGTTTCCTAGCAGAGGGCCAGGACACTCCTGGAAGATAATTTGAGCCATTTTTTCTTTTTCTTAAGAATAGCAGCAGCATCTGCCAAAATACGACTTTGACCTGCCCATCTCTTTTTTTCCTCCCGTGATAGGAGCTCTCCTTCTATCATGGTAAACAGACCCCTTTGCTCCTCGCTCCACCCCATTTTCAACGATCGTCAACAACAAAGACATTATCATTACGAAGCCTGTCAACCTGTGGCCCCATGCTAGACACTATAATCTGAACCCCAACTTCCCAAAGAAATTACTGTTTGGTTTTATAAATTTTACCACCAGAAAAACTCCAGGTACATGTCCTATTAACAGCAGGTCTGTGGCTTTGGGTGCACAGGGCAGCACACTCTATACGCCCCTAAAAATCAAAGTGAGTCCCTCTCATTCAAGCACTGTCTGCCGGTGTGAACATGAAATAGATTTCTAAGCCAAGTCTTCTTGGGGAAGGTCCTCCGCTCTTCTTTCTCCAATGCATTAGAGTTGTTTTCGCAACCCTGAAAAGGCACGATCTTGTTCACGACACTGCCAAGCAGAGCTCAATAAATATCTGAACCATGTCTTACTGACACACATTAAGTAATTATGTCCCAGGATAATTATGCCAGACACATCACTTCACCCAGGGAAATGTTCAGGTGCAAAAACTAATAAATGGAAAAGAGAAAGGGGCCCCACAATTTCTGCTTCTCAAAGACAGAGGAAGTCTTCCTTTCAGTAAATGCATATGTTAAAAGTTCATTTTTCTTCAACACATTTCTATTCTCATGTTTTAAAATGCTGTGAGCTCTGAATTATCTATCTTAGTCCAGAAAATAAAATTTTCTGGGATTTTCTTATAGGGAAGTTCAAATGATAGAATAATATTTGATATTTTCAGTTTTCCTGAAGATCAGAAGGACTTTCAGAATAATGCATTTTCCCCCTCAACAAAGGCCATCTGCAAAGCTTAGTCTGCTGAAAAGAATCATTCTGACAGTCTTAATGTATTCTTTTCAGGAAAGCCCTGTTCAGAGAATTCCACAGGAAAAAAAAATCAGTACCCCAGGACAGCACCAATCTAATCATTATAGCTTCTTGTAAATAAATGAGGACAAAGTATTTTCTATATATTCAAGATATTAGAATGAGGCAGACATCAGAGTGATAATCTTGAATGTTATATATTTTTCACTTTCCCTCAATGGACTGATGCTAAAACAAATATTTGAAAGACCTGCCAGTGTTTCAAAGAACATCTTGCAGGAAAGGCACTTTCAGAATCCTGCTGGAAGACAAAAATAACCCTAAAGAAAGAAATGTAAAATTACATCATCATTGTTAACTGAGAACAATAAGCACAATAACAAAATAATTATAGTATGATACTAATATACCAAGGCACCTTTCATCCAGGACTCAGAATGTTTTATAAACATTCTCTCTTACCAAGATGACACAGCTAGGAAATTAGAATAGGAGGAATTTTAATGACTCATCTGAGGTCACGCTGGTCAGCTGGAGGGGTAGACCAAAATGCAAATACTTTATTGTGGTCTGCTGATCTAAAAAAGTAACCACATGACTATTTCAGAGGTATTTCAGAACTACTTTCATATTAGTCCTTCCATTAAATTCTGATTTTGCCCATTTTTCTGTTCCCATTCCCTCCACCACAGCAAGGAAGCTATAGGAGAACCTGAAAAAGTTTCTAAATGGTCTCCCTGCCTGGGAACTATCTATCCATTCATTGATCAATTAGTCAATCTATCTACCTAACTCCCTTTGTCCTATACCTGTCTAGCACAGGAGATAAAGCAAAGCTTCCTCAAACACTGACCTTATCATGTTCTGCCCCAGGACAGGAAGTAAGATGGTTCCACGTTGTCTATCAGAATATTTAGAGTTCTCATCCACCTCATGCTTTTGCCATTCCTCAGCATGCACCTGACACAAAGATGTTTCCAGTTCTCCTCATCCGTCCCCTAATGTGTTGTCCGTGCAACAGTTACCTCAACTAGAAAGCCGCCATATTTCTTCTTGCCTGGGTTCTAAGAACACTGGAGTTGAAAAGCACCCCGGAGCCTGCCTAGCCCAACCCTGTCACTCTCCCCACAGAGCCAGAATTATAGACACCCAAGTTCTCCTTCACATTTTTAGGGATGAGGAATTCACTGCTCTAAAACACAGTGCTCTGTCAGGCATTTTAATTATAAGAAAACTACTTGAATTCTGAATTCTTAGCTGAATTCTCAGCTGTATGCTCACTGCTCCATCCACTCAACAATCCCAGTACTGCACCCTAGATTGATCTATAACAAATCAACTTCTTCCATAAAAAAATGGTCTTTGTAAAGAATACCCACAATTATTAAAAAGGTTATTAAAAACTATGAAAATCCAGATGATATATAATTTGTAAGATAGATAGATTGCTCTTTCCAGATAAAGACTAGATTTTTTTTCATATACTTCTACCAAAACAACATATTACAACAGATCGAATACAGAAATAGATATGAGAGCCCAACCAAATTCTATTATACCAGATATTAATATTAGAGATTTGAAAATAAAAAAAAACAATACTACTCTACACACTCTTTTGAAAATAAATTTATAAAGTATGTTATTTAGTTTAACTTGTAATATTAGTGGATTTGTTATTGTTTCTAAAGTAATTATTAAATATTTTTTTAATTCTCAGTTCTAATTTCTAATACTATAAATATCAATGAATAAAGTTCACATAAACTAAATACAAAAGTGGGCTTTGAATTATTTGAAAACTTTCTATTATGCTTGTCCCTTAATCTTTTCAACTCCAAGCTCATTTGCTGCCACCCTTCAACTATGCCTCATGGGACCTGGTCTGGAGATTCTTTGCCATCCCAAACCCTCTACTACTTTGGTGCTGCCTAACTGCTACTCACGTCATGCACAAAGAGAAGGTGACCGTGTCTGTACAGCAAGATGGGAAAATAAGACAAGGGTTTTGGGCAGCACTGATGAGCTTGGGGACTCCCATCTCAGGCCCCTGCCCAAGGCTGTGGGTCTGGTGGGAAGCTCCCTGCTAATTTTTTAAGTTAGTCTTAAAATCTGGCACCCAAAATTGAACCCATTCTGCACAAACCATCTCAAGTCTAATTTATTTCATCAAACTGTCCCCCAATAACTAGAGTCAACACTTCTTTCTTCTTCCTGATTACTAAGTGCATACTATCTGCTTGAGCTGAATTTGAGATTCGATGTTCATGACATTTGACTGTATTTACTTTAAAATTTTCCTGAATGAGCACTTTATCTCATGTATGTCAGATTCACTTCCCCAAAATGACTACAACTTCATAAGGGGTTGTATATCATCATCATTATCATTATGCCTGCAAGTATACAGTACTGGTCTGGGCACATAGGAGGGCCTCCTATATGTATTTGCAAAACTGATTATGCAGCCTCTGGACCGGAAAGCCATTGCTTAGAGGCTATGGTCTGGTTCAAAAGATATAAACCTCACCTGAAGAGGAAGTTTATCATTCCGCCTGTTTATTCAGACAGAATCTAAACAATGACACAGACTTTCAGACTGGAAAACTCAGTACAAATAAACGCTTCCAGACAGGTCCAGATTGAAAAGGAGGGCCGTGGAATTCCTTCTACATATCTGAGTTATTAGGCCCAGACACTCGTCACTCAAGTTATAAACACTATTAAATGACATGGCATAGTTTTATTTAAAGCTATGTTTGCTTTCAGATTAGACTTTAACATTTAATAAATTTCCCACCAGACTAGGGTAAGAGTGGAGAGTATTTTGATTTAAGCTTTACTTCAAGTATGAAACTCAAGCTGTGCTAGTTAAAACAGGTTCTAGTTATAATTCAGCCACACAGTAAGGTCAAGACTCTTGGATTCCCCTAATCCTCTTCCTCTAGGGCTGAAATGCCTGGGAATTCAGTTAATTTACATATTCTTCCTGGACCACAAAGCTGAATCACAGGGTCCTAGCCAAACTCTTGTCTCACTCCTCTGGACGCAAGCTGACTCATCATCCCCGTACCACTCAGCTCAGAATTCACCTCCGAGAGAGCGCACTTGAAGGTAACAATCCCGCCACAGAACCAGAGGCAGGGCCTTCCTCTCCTGGAGATGAGATCTCACTTTTCCCCTCCTCTCTCACTTCTCCTGGTGCAAGCCTGTGAATTTGAAACTCGGATAGATTAATGAGAAGTCGGCACTGGTCCCTCTGGACTCGATCCATTTTTAAGTGAGCTATGAGAACTTGGACAGTTTACAGATCCTGGAAGAGTGAAATATGAGGAGAGAAAAGGAACTTTGACACATGCAGAGAGACTGATCTCCGGGGCTGGGGAGAAGCAAAGGGAAGAGAAATATTAAGACAGGATGCATAATACAAACTTAATTGACTGATTGTACCACTTAAGAATAAAGACGGGCTTTTCCATTGAAGTTTGAAAGTTGAGTAGTTAATATAAACTTGTAATTTCATGAAAAAAAAAAAAAAAAGCCAGGTGGCCAAGGACAGACGAAGGACTTTAGTGCTGCCCTTGAATCCATCTTCACATTCACGCAGCTTGTCCTGCCTATGCAAGGGAGTTAGTTAGCATAAGAGGGAAAAAGAATTTTACATGGAAAGTAAACGATAAGGTAAAAATAGTTATACTGTGAAACAGACCAAGTTTGCCCTCCCTGCTTTTATAAATCCCAGACAGAAAAAAGTGATAATTCTGGGATGACCTGGGGGAAAGGGCAGAGTAGGCCTGAGGCCAATTTTTAAAGCAGATCTTCAGGGGAAAATTAAATCCCAACTCTGGTTCTATCTCTAAAAACAGAATTTCTACACAAATCTATACTGTTCACTAGAAGCCAACATTATTCTGAAGGGCCACCAATCCATAACTATGGCCAGTACTGAGGGGTCTACCAATTTTAATCCTATAGTGGTGCCTTTAAAGATAAGAAGGGTGGAGGGTGTGGGGACAACAGAGATTGTTCAGTTCACATTAATATAAGCATTCTAGTCTACATTAATATGTTTTTTAATCCAGTAAGTAAAATCATTTCAAAGAAATGTAAGTAATGTCAGATTAATACCTAATTTGGTGCTGGACACTTATAGGTGCTTAATAAGTTATCTCTGAGTGAACTACTGATTTCTTAAAAACATCAGATTTTACTAAATAAAGACAATAAGTGGAAGATTGCCTTCTCATGAGCAAGGAATGTGGGGAAAAGAAATCAAAATTATATTACTGCTTAAATCTCTCACAGGACCATGACAAAGGGAAATGAGAATCTAAAAAAAAAAAAAATAGTAAAAACATTTCATGATTCACAGTACTTATGCTGTATCTCTTTCAAATTAACTGATTCTATAATCGGTTGTATCACCACTGTGAAATGAATATGGCTCAGAAAGATAAATGAACATTGTGTGAGCTGAACCCAAATTGTGCTACATAAGTTCTTTTGAGACAGTGGGCAGGTAGTGTAAGTGCTATAAGATAATATTAAGAGAAATGGTTCCAATCAGGCTGCCTTAGTATGAACTGCTGTTCCTACAGGGTTTTTCTGACTGCACATAATGCTCAAATTTTCTCCACTCCCTACCATGACTGAGATCAGCTCCATCCTCTTGCCCTCCCTCTGTCTGTTTTTGCTGACTATTGTCTATGGACTTGGTTTATAATTTTTCATTATTTTCTAAAGACTTCCTACTTCCTGAGTATATCTTGGTGGGGTTATTGTTCTACATTTAGAAATAAACCAATCTTTTCTAAATTCCTTAGCTACAAATTCATGGAAATATCTCAGTTTGGGTAAGCACTTTATAGTTTTCTCAAGTTGCACTATTTAAAAGAAATTAAATTTTTGTCTTCTCACTGACCCATTTTAATTTTCTGAAGGCGCAGGAGACATGCTGTATGAGGTTGCACTGCGCTGCCCAATGATGTCAAACAAAATAAGGCCAAGTGGACTTCAGACAAAAGTGTCAAACTTCACCTGAATTTTATACAAACAAAACCCCTTTCCACTAAAATAATTCAAGAGGTAAGATTAATTCTGTACATCACTGGAAGGCTTCATTTCTCAAGTTACAGAAGTGACTATCTTTGGTAAATTCCTACACAGATAACACACACCACTTCTCGGGAATGCTTGCATTGGATTTCCAATAAATCCACTTTGTTAAAACACTTCTCATTCACTTCAACTTTGGGGCCGAAAATAAAGATACACTATATTGCTCTTTACTGCATGAAAAACAATCTTCAAATTACTTTTACATAATGATGCTTACATAGATTGGAATAAATGAATTTTAAATTTTTGATTCACAAAGGTAAAATAAAATAAATTAGTATTATTCCATCCAGGCAGACCAAATCAAGGTGTGGAGGGTCCTCAACAATGCAAGGATTGAATATGGCTCCGGTTCTACTCACAATAAAACAGCAAAATATGTCTTGAATGCAAGACGCCCTGGTGGGCAGGCTTCCTCAGATCCTCAGGACAAGCAAATGTATGCAGGAGGCCAGGCTGGCCTCTGAGAGGCCAGGAAGGGATGTGTGCCCTCTGTGAATATGGAGAACACTTAGGGAGCAAAAGCCCCCTGTGACTGAAGATGCACGGAGACTGAAGGGCAATGGAACCACCAGAGCAGATTCCTCCTTTCAGAGGATGGTCTTTCAGGCCAGTCCAAGCTGCTCAAGATTTTAGTGCAGCCCAGAGAAGGCTCTGTCTTGTCACTGTTTGTGGACCTGTAAAGACAGAATGCATCTTGTCCTTCTGGGGTGCTGTTTGCCTCAGATTTTCTATTTGAAAAATGTTACATGCCATATCCAATTCACATACACATGACCCCTAGGGCTCGTAGAATTCTTTAAATAAATCAAATATGAAACACCTTCTGTAACTCTAATTTAATTAGGAGAATTGATAAGTTTTGCTGCATTAAAAAAAAAAAAACTCCATTCCACTCCATCAAATACTATACTGCCATTTTAAGAATGAGGAAGATCTAGATGTTTTGGCTTTGAGAGATGATCACAGTATAATATATGGACATGTGGGGGAAAGGCAAGTGTCACAAGAAGCGGCTTGGCCACTCCCTTACATCCAGGGCGCCTTACATGATAAGCAGGTGTAAACATTTAAAGGATGGATGGATGGATGGATGGATGGATGGATGGATGGATGATGTTTTAAATGACTGCTTTATAAATTTAACAACTGGTTTATCTGTGGACAATTTAGTGTTGGATTTGGTCAGTAGTGGAAGAGAACTACAATATTATTACTGAAAGCTACATCACAAGCCTTCACAAGCAAGTTTAACTGCTTAGCAGGTATGAGTCAATTTCTTTGCAATGACAAGATTCTTCTATATTTTTTACTTATTTTACTGCTTAAAATAACATCAGTAGAAGATCTAGGGGTTTTTCCTCCCCTTTCTGGCCCCTCTGTACTATAATTCTTAGGCAACTTTCCCATACAAACTAATTTTCAAAACACATCAGAAGAATTTATTCAGACCAGCACATTCCAGAAAGAAACAACAAGAATTTAGTCATGCTTCTTTTTTAAAAAAGACTTCATTTATTTATTTTTAGAGAGAAAGGAAGGGAGTGAAGGAGAAAAACATCAATGTGTTGTTTGCCTCTTGTGCACCCCCTACTGGGGGCCTGACCCACAACCCAGCCATATGCCCTGACTCAGAATCGAACCAGTGACCCTTTGGTTCACAGGCCATCACTCAACCCACTGAGCCACATCAGTCAGGGCTAGTCATGCTTCTTTCTAAGGATTTAAAATAGTCCTGGCCACCACCCCAAAGGAACGCAAAGTCAAAGTTTTAGGTCATTTCTATTGTAGGCCCTAAAGCAATCCTGAGGAGAAAAAGAAAATAAATAACCTCTAGGCAGGGTGCTCTGACTTGGGGTGAGAAGGAAAGCAGACAGCCCTTATTTCTCTTATCATCAACCAGAACTCGCAGCCTGTCTAACAAGATAAATAGTCATAAAAGTAGCAAAAGTGTTTCCCTTCCATAAAGGTGTTGGATATAAACAAATAAAATATTTATAGGCTCTTAAAACACATATTATTTCTATTTCTGCTCTCTTGGTAGACAACCATTCTGAAACACTTAGACTTCATTATCAGAACAATAACCACCCATCTGAACAGCTAGCACAATCTTTTGCCAATATTTAGTGAATAAATTATGCTAGATCATTTTACACTAGAGTTATGCCAACATCATGGACTATTTCTTCTTTATCACGTCCTTTCTTTCATTGAAATAAACAAAACTTTACTTAGAAAGCTTCTAGTTCTAATGTTTACCTATCTTGTGAAAGGTACATATTTTTTCTTTCAAAACAAGCCTTTTCTTATACTAAACTGCACACTACCAGACACAGTTTTAGCGCTATCTCACTTTTAGCTATTCTGAATTCTAGTCATCTTTTAAGGATCGGCTTCAATTATACCTTACTCCCTAACAAGGTTCTGTGACCCTGAGAACCCTCTTAGAGGAATTCCTGTTTTGTTGTTATCTATTATTTTGGCACTTAACTATAAACTCTTTTATCCATAACTTTTATGCTTCAAATATCCAAGGATTATCTTTCCATTCGACTCTAGTTCCACAGCTTCCGGAAGGAGTAACTACGACACACCTTTTTTTTTTCTTTCTTTCCTTACTACATATCAGGCATTAAGCCAACACTTTTTGAATGAATGAATGAATGAATGAATGAATGAAAAAATAAATGAGCACACTCCATGCCTTTTCAGAATAAGCTTTGGAATTAACCACCCATGTGTTAAGGTGATTTTCCCACAGATGTTCCAAAGTCCTCTTAAATTAACCAGCTAATTAAAGGGAGCAATGACTAGCATGTTAAAATGACAACATAACATTGTTATATGTTGCACCTTACTATAGTACATTTAGAAATATGACTTAGTTAAATATAATGCAGGAATACTAATGTTCTAGGGTAGGCTTTCAGTTTTGTAGCTTTCAGTTTTGTATTTTTAGAGTCCCATAGTTGGAGGTAATACAATTAATGCAATATATATTTAACTACATATTTAAAACAAAAGACAAAAAAACTACACATCTCCTTACAGTATCACATGTCCCAAACAGAAACTTTTGGCCCAAACAGATGAGTTGCTGCTTTGATTCTCCTTGGCTTGAATGAGGCTAGCCTTCCAGAGCTTCCCAGCAGGCAGCTGTGCCATGTTTATAGGTGTGCTTTGATGTTTATATATGTGCTTTCATACTGATTTCCTCAGTCCTGGGTTGGCTGCAAGAGGCCTGAGTGGCCAAAGCCCTGGGAACAGCTGAAGCCACTGGGCCAGTCATCTTTGGCCACATGCAACCTTATTTATTTACTCCTGCATGTGTGCCATCAATGAGGAAATGCATGAGAAACAGCCAGGATGATTCTCGTACTTTGTCGCTGGATTGGCTGGTTGGTACTTGTGTCTTCCCCTTTGGCACAGATAGCCAAAGTAATCAAAGCCCGCTGTAATATGAAACAAAAAAATTCCACAGACTGCTACAAGACAGATATGTAGATGGAAAGCTAACTAAAGGGCTTAGAATTTGAAAATATTCTGCACAAGTGTATTTGTTGTGGGGAAAATAAGTATTATTGTCACAGCTGATCCCAGATCTCTCTTGGGGAGGGAACTGCCTTTATTTAGGAAAATATCTTTCTGAGCCACTTGAGGGCAAGGGGAGGCAAGAGAAGGATTGGCAATTTATAAAATCCTAAAGCTGCCCTGGCTGGCATAGCTCAGTGGATTGATTGAGTGCGGGCTGCAAACCAAAGTGTCGCAGGTTCAATTCCCAGTCAGGGTACATGCCTGGGTTGCAGGCCATGACCCCCAGCAACCGCACATTGATGTCTGTCTGTCTGTCTCTCTCTCTCTCTCTCTCTCTATCTCCCTTCCTCTCTAAAAATAAATAAATACAATCTTTAAAAAAAGATTAAAAAATAAAATAAAATCCTAAAGTCTGTGGATAAAGGACAGCTGGTAATCTATTAAAGAAAAGGAATGTTTACTAGAAATTTTACATTATGGACATTACTATGATTCTCAACTCCTTCAGTATCACCAAATTTCCATTAAAATCTCTATACTCCTAACACATTGTGTGATTTTCTTTTTCTGTTAAAATCATGGCAAGGAGCCTAAAGCTCATGTTTGAGTTTGTGCAGAGAGTGGGGGGAAGGCTCTGCAGGAGGTGAGATGAAGAGATTACGAGTTTAGCAAGATAAGGAGCTCAAAACAAGAAATGGCCAGAAGATCCCTGAAAACTCAGACATCTTGAGAAGGTGGTAAGGAAAATGAGTTCAAACTTCTCAAAATCTATGAATGAGGATATGAGGAAATCTTAACTAAATCTTAAAATGAAAGCCAACAGCTATTCCGGGAGATACAAAGTAACAGGTAGAGATATGATGTAAATGAATGTGCAGTAAGAGATGCGGCTGGTGATACACAATGCTCCTAACAAGCATATGCATGTGTGTGTTATACAAAGGAGGCTTAATTTAGCTCCAGGCAACCTCCGTTTGAGTAGGCTCCCTTAGATCCTCAAACTTAAATGCTTCTCAAGTCCAGATGTGACTTAATTGTATGTGTTTGCTGTAAAGTCACCCATCACACACATACCCTCAGAGTTCCATAAAAAACCCATACTACTACTACTACTACTACTACTACTACTACTACTACTACTACTACTACTAAGTTTGCATGTCTACTAACAGAATGATAAATGAATACACACCTCTGTTTCTCAAAGATGCAATATTTTCATAAAATTATCCCATTACTAACGAAGGAAACTGACCCTTGCCTGTGTGTCTTGGTTGGTTGGACCATCTTCCCCTACACTGAAAGGTCATGGGTTTGATTCCTGGTCAGGGCACATACCTAGGTTATGGGTTCAATCCCCAGTCAGGGTGTGTGGGGGAGGCAACTGATCAATGTTTCTCTCTCACATGTCTGTTTGTCTGCCTCTCCCCTTTCCTCTCTCTCTATAAAAACAATGAAAATAATGTCCTCATGTGAGGGAAAAAAATAAAACAAAATAAAACAAAATAATGGAAACTGGCTCTAACCTTCCTGCACATTGGACTAATAGATTGATTGGATCTTCCCATGTAACTATGAAATTACTATTACTGACCTGTATATTCTGAGTTGTATTTCCAGTCATTAGAGCTGTGTCTGGCACTGAATTATTCACATTTTCTTAACACAAACCATGTGCTCAATGATTGGCGTGTTGTAGACAGCTGGGCATGGAAAGAGCCAGTTTCCTGTCTAGTCCATGTTCCCAAGCTACAACCATCACACAACTGAGAAGGCTGAGTCCCGAATCTTCTTGAAAGTGTAGAGTTGTTTACAAAGACATTCAACTTGTCAACATGCTCATTCTGACTTTAGTAGGGCTGGGCTTTTTCTTCTGGAGTTTAAAACCAAGATAAAAAGCAAGCAACATGTTTTTTGAACTAAGTTATAGTCTTAGTATAAATGGAGAAAATTTTGACTAGAGTAAAATATTTTTTAGTACCTGTATTTTTAGAGTTCTCAAGGAAAAAAAAAGATCTTTTGCTAAATTAGTCTATTGTCTGATCCTCCTACACTCAACCAAAGCTGATGGTGTCAAAAGCTAGCAGTGAAGTAGTTAAAAGCTCTGCTTCTGTCTTTAATTACATATAAAATGAATGTTCGCATTGCAGACTTACTGTGTTCACAGAGCTATGGAATAATCCACGGGCCTAAGAACCTCTAATTCCTAATTGACACAGGAGTTTTTAATAGTATTTTCATAGTGTTCAGTAAAAACTTTCAGATTGTTGTCTGTTTTTTAAAGGCCCATAATATTAAGTCATAATTAAAGAAATCAACTGAGATCTATTTGGAACACATTTTTTTCTTTCTGAAAAGTCACTCATCCTCACATTTGGAAAACACAATGGTGATTTTCATAGCAAGAGCACATTTGAAAACTTTTCTAAAGAAAAAAAAACTATGTCTTTGTGGTAATATGTTCCTTCTTAGATAAATATGCCACAGTTATATCACTAGATATATCAGATTCCATAGCTTTTCATTTTTAAAAAAAGTATCTTATACACCCTTGTACTGCAGTAAATCTGAAACTTGCATGCAGACAAATGGAAGCCATCTTGAAAAGTAAAAGAAATAAATTACTTCTGTAGAAAAAAAGAATTATAGAGCACAGCTACACTGAAAACAATAGCTATAGGCAGAAAAAAATGACAAGACATATAGCAGCTCATTAAAAATTCAGAGGATATTGGAAAAGGCAAATTTAATTTGCCCACCTTCACTAAATATGCCGAAAAACGTTTGACAAATACAACATACAAATTGTGTTCTATAAAATTTAAAAACTCGCAAATTCTATCTTCCTCAGTCTCTTTCTTAACAGAATCGAGGGGCTAAATGCAATCCATTTACTAAAAGCTTATCTAGACAGGGATTAAAGAGAATACAGATGACTAGGGAAAATATTGGTTAATGTGGCATCAAATGCTCAAAGCAGATGTTTTAAGTTACCGACATGCCTAAAGGCAATGAAGTATATGCCTCTTTATGTTTACCTTGACACCCTCCCGAAGGGCTGGAGCTAGCTAAACTGCTCTATGACCATCATAAAAGCACGGATATTTAAGAAATACCAAAAACCTTAAATGTTCTTCTGGTCCAGCCCTTTGTTTCCTGGCAAATAATTGTTGTTCCTTCTTAGGAGAAAACTCAGGTCTGGAGCATTTAGGTAACTTTCTCTTCTGACAGGGCTGCCCTCTTCCTCCTCCCCACCCCTCAGCCCCCACCACCCAGTCAGCTCTTGTGCCATCACCCATTCATATTTCACTCTCATTCATAATGGCCACAGGATGCAGAAAAGGTTACAGCCCAGAATACAAAAGCTCAGTGTCATTCAACATTTATAGGGGCTGCTGTGTCTAGGGTACCGAGAGAGAATAAAAAAGCAAAAAACAACCAGTACCCTTAGGAAGCATGATTGTGGAAATTTTAAAAAACGGTTTAATATTGACAGAGAAATATACCAGGAATCACTGATGAAGAGCAAGTGGAATAAGAGGGTACAAGAAATGCAGAACAGAGCCATGGTCAGGATCAAGTGCTTCTGACAAGGGAAGAGGCCTCTCTGGCCAGGGATTTGTTGGGAAAGCAAGAAAGTTACTCACAAGGTGAGGAAAGACTTGTGCCAGCACAGAATTGGGAAAACTGAATTTTCTGGGGCATACTTTAAATAGCTAATGTGACTGGGACACTGCTACAATTCCTCAAACTTCACAGCCAGCTCCTAAACGGACCCTCAGTAGCACAAACATTTTAATCACCCCCATTGGTCTCAGTGCACTTAGAATCAAATCCTCACCCCTCACCCCAGGCTCCAGTCCCTAGAGACCTCCTCAGCCCTCCCCTTCTCCCACTGCTCACAGTCACACTGGCCGTCACAGGATTCCTCACACCAAACTCTTTCCTGTATCGAGGCCTTTTCTGTGCCTGCTCCCCCACCTGAAAAGCCCTTCCCTCTGATATTCCCAGGACAGGTGCCTTCTTGTAATTCAGACCACAGTTTAGATCACAGGCCTTTTCACAGACGCCTCACCTGATCTGCCATCAGCAGCGCCCACCCTGGAGCCTTCCTATCCATGGCTCTACTTGAATTCTCCACAGAGCCCCATCTGGCATTTCAATATTTTATTGCTAAAATGAGTACAGTCAATCTCCATTGGTCACATACTTTCTATTTAAAAAGTTGCCTAACTTGCTAAAATTTATTTGTAACCCCCAAATCAATACTTTTGGCACTTTCGTGTTCAGTGCAGTTTTTGAGTTGCCGGATACACAGGTTCCAAGCTGAGCGATGACAAGGTGATGCTCTGCTTTCCTGTTTCAGCTCACAGTGTAAACAAATGCTCTTTCTGTGGCCTATTTAGTGCACATTTTTCACCTTTCTTCTTTTTTTGTCTGTGAGTTTGCTGTGTACAATGCCCCCAAGTACGGTGCTTAAAAGGGCAGGAAGGGTGTGGGGTGCTTTAAGTTGAAAATACATGTGTCAGACAAGCCTCCTTCAGGCATGAGTTGCAGAGCTGCTGGACATGAGTTCAACGTAAAGAAATCAACAATATATACCACATAAATTGTCTTTCAACAGAAACACACACAAAAACAGAGTTATGAGCACTTCAGCTGATGAGGCTGTGACCAGAGGCTCTCAGGAACCTAGCCCTACATTTCCCCTAGGAGCACCATTCCGTTCCCGCTAATACTGAGAATTCGGTATTCTCAGTGACTTCACAGAGAAAAATTACCATAAATAACACGAACTGAATGTGTTTATTTTTAACGTATGTGCTTTATGTACTTTTGGAGTTCTCCAAGGACATCTTGCTGAATTCATCGGTTTTGCTCCTGCCAAACCAGATAATGGCCGGTGGCAACAAAAGTAACAGAAAAATGATGGAGAGCTTCACTTTTGTTCTTAATTAGGTTTCCAATAAATTTCTGCATTCAGATGAAGTGGGTTCACACAGCCATGGCATAATTTATTTTCCCCTGCAAGCAGGAACCAGGTCTGTCTTGTCAAGGGCTGGATCACCATGCCTAGCAGAAACTGAGCTCTCATTAAAAATCTAATGAATGAAAAAAAATACTTCACGCCAAACAAAATCCAGTATCTTATAAGTGGACTCTCATTAAAAATGTAAGGAATGGCCCTGGCTGGTGTGGCTCAGTGAATTAAGCGCAGGCCTGTGAACCAAAGGGTTGCCAGTTTGATTCCCAGTCCGGGCACGTGCCTGGGTTGCGGGCTGGGTCTCCAGTTGGTGGCACATGGGGGGCAACCATGCATTGATGTTTCTCTCTCTCTCTTTCTCCTTCCCTTCCCCTCTCTCTAAAATATAAATAAATAACATCTTTTTAAAAAAATCTAATGAATGGATGAAATACTCACTTTATGCCAAACAAAATCCTATTTCTTACAGTTATTTCCCTTGCAAAAATATAGAGCGAATCTGAAGTACTAAATTCTTGCACCCACTTAACTTGGATGGGATAAAAATTTTGAAGCAATTATGCCACAGCAAAAAGATCAAGAACTTCACAACAACAGTGACTTGAGGTTAAATTCTAACTCTAAATTGCTACCTGTGTGAGCTTGGATAGTTTATTTTAACTCTCAGAGCCTCATTTTTCTCATATTCAGTCATGCTTTAACTAACAATAAGGATACATTCTAAGAAAGCGATCATGAGGCTATTTTGTCATTGTGCAAACACCACAGAGTGCGCTGGCACAAACAGAGATGGTATGGCACACACCTAGGCTGTATGGTAGAGTCTATTGCTCCCAGCTACAAACCTGTACATCATGCTACTGTACTGAATATTGTAGGCAACTGTAACGCAATAGTATTAATGTATCTAAACATAGAAAAGGGACAGTAGAAATATAGTATAAAAGACTTTTTTAAATAGTAGGTCTGTATAGGGAATTTACCATGAATGGAGCTCACAGGACTGGAAGTTGCTCTGGGCGAGTCAGTGAGTGAATGGGAAGACCTAGGACATTACTGTGCATTACTGTCAACTTTACACACACTGTCCCACAGGCCCTCTCCCCGCTTCCTCCTGACAGGTCAGCGACAGAACAGCAAAGCTGTCAATGCTGCCGCACGAACAGGGATGTGAGCAAGGCTGACTGGAAACACCAAGGAGGTATTGGCTGGGTAAGGCACAGATCACCACAGTAGTGACCGTCAGGATCAGTAGACATAAGAAACCAAGATGGGGACATAAAGGAACATAGGCGACTGTCACAGCAGTATGGTTTTGGTTACCGCCCATTGGAAGTGGTCAGATTAAGGAACATACATAGTATTCATTAAAAAAAGAAAAAGAGGAGTATTTAACACAGAGCGGTGTAGAACTGAGGATGCAATATTTTGCCTTTGAAATTTTGTTTTTGGTTCCATTAACCCTCTCTGACACAAAGGGCTCTCTTCGGGATTGACCTGATAGAAGAAATAAAACTTACCTACATTTTACATCATTATAAGGACAGGAACAGCCTGGTCCCACACTACCAGAATGCTTTTACTGGTGTGGGAGAGGCATTCAATACTTGTTAAGGCAGCCCCTGTGGACCTCTGTCTTAGTACAGGAGCTTATGTCCTCAACAAAGAGTTTACAGCAATGTAGTCTGAAGATCAACAAGCCAGGCCTGGGAGGGCTACAGTGCTCTCCGAATGTGGAGTGCCAGTGGAACAGGCTCCTCTGTGCTGAAACAGATCAGTGGCTGATTGGGATGCAATCTGTGCACTCCAAAATGGGGTGCTGTGAATGAGAGGGAATCTATTGCCAAACCCCACAGACACTGCTCCCATCAGAAAGAAAAAAAAATTCTCCTCAATCACATATGCTTCCATTTCTTTTTGTTTTTCCTTGTATTGATTCCAGACAGAGGGAAAGGTAGGAAAAAAGACAGGAAGAGGAACACTGATGTAAGAGAAAAATATCAATTGCTTGCCTCTTGCACACACCCCGATGGGGGACAGAACCCACAACTCAGGCATGGGTCCTGATGGGCAATCAAACCCATGACCTTTCAGTTTGCAAGACAACACCTAACCAACTGAGCCAAACTGGCCAGGGTTATCCTTCCATTTCTTACAGGAAACTCAGCTCCATGGTGATCTTATAGAACCACCATTATATACACAATCCGTTCTTGACCAAAGCATCATTACACTGCACCTGACTGTATAAAACAGGGATAATACCACCTCCAGCAAATGATCAGGACACTTGTGATACTGTATATACAATTTCTAGTATGTTGCCTCACACATTATAGACATTGAATAAACAGCATCCCTTCAAGTTTACGTGGAATGATGTGTCATTCAGACTAGCATGGCCAGAGTGCAAGGAATGAAGTCCTCTTCAACACGGCAGAAAGAGAAGAGGGTTGGACAGCCCCCAGGAGGCAGGCCACTTTTTATTCTCACAATTCTTGTTGGTGATCCCCTCAGCTCTACCTTCAAAAGAGATGCCCGTCCTCAGGAGTGGGGAGCTCCCGTCAGGAAAGTCACAGAAGTTATACCCACTTGAACCTACCTTCCCTCTTACCCAGAGAACTAGAAAAATGGCATGAATCCACAGCCTACATTTTTTTAATTTGCATTTTTTATTGTGGTAAAATAGACATAACATAAAACTTACCATATTAACCATTTTTTAAAGTGTTCTCTTTCTTAAGCAACCCGATGGAAACTGCATTAAGGCATGCATGCATGAGATTTGACCTTCAGAATACCATGAGATTATATATAATACTCCCAGGCTTAGATTTATGATCCCTAACGCACTCCCCACCATTTTCCACTGAATGTGTCGGTTGAGACATAGACATTTTCCTGACACTCAGCCTGTATTCCTCATTCTTGAAACTTCAATAACTTTCTGAATTAAGGGAGGTAATCATTAAAAGAATACTATGTGTGAATTGTTTTGCAAATCAGTAATCAACCACTAACACTTTAGGGGGGGATCAACCGCTATTTTACATGATCCAGGTAGGTTTCATAGTTGGCATGATTGAAATGATTTCTTTAAATTTCTCTGGGCCTATTTCTTTTTCTTGAAAGTGAAAGAGTTGAATGACATCTAAGACCCATTTCAGACCTCATACATTATATCACAGGACTGTTACATATCACACCATCTACACACAGAGTAAAATGTGGCTTCAACAGCAGAGCAAAAAATCACATGTTTATGGTATCACACATCCCTGAACAGAGCACATCTAGCCGTACGTAACTGCCACTGAAACGGCTGCAAGAAAAACAAGCACCATTTCAATGACCTCACACAACCTCGTTTTATAAACATTATGAAAACTCCCCTATGGTAAGCTGTTTAAAGCGGCAAGACTCAGGCTGATTGCTAAAGCTTGTGTCGTTTCAATTAATTTTTTTCTAAAGATTTTATTTATTTATTTTTAGGGAGGGAAGGGAGGGAGATAGAGAGAGGGAGGGAGGGAAAGAGAGAGAGAGGGGGAGAGAGAGAGAGAGAGAGAGAGAGAGAGAGAGAGAGAGAGAGAGAGAAACATCAATGTGCGGTTGCTGGGGGTTATGGCCTGCAACCCAGGAAGGTACCCTGGCTGGGAATCGAACCTGGGACACTTTGGTCCCCAGCCCGCACTCAATCCACTGAGCTATGCCAGCCAGGGCTCAATTAATTTTTTTTTTTAAAGGGAGTTTTGCTGAACTTTGGCAGATTGATGTGGAAAGCTGAACAGGGAGCTTCCCTTCATTTGATGATGAGTTACACATGGTTTGGGGTCTCTCACATGGGACTTTCAAAATGAAAATAATTTGACGATGGACCTCGTGAACTATACAGATATCCCTCTAAATTCCTCTCTTTATATGTTGCCCACCATTTGCCTCACTTGATCTTTGAAGGTAAGTATCATGTTCAATTGTTTAGTGTTTGCTAGCACAATTGTCCAGTTCTGTGGCATTTCAAGAGCCACCTTATTAGCAAACAATGTCGCCCACTGAAGGTGGCCCAGTATTACAGCTTTGTACTTTCTACTTTGTAAGTGATGTCCAAACCTATTCTGTCCGAAACCCTTTATTCCAGATATCCACTACACAGCTAGTAATTCCAGTGCAGAAAGGAATCCTCCAGTTGTCCTCATAATAAAAGCACTGTTTAAATTTTAAGATATTGGATTTCTGATTCTATGTATGAAGTACTAAATACAACAAGAAAAAAGAGAAAGAAAAGGAAGAGGTGAAGAAGGGGGAAGATGGGGAGGAAGAAGAAAGAAAATAAGAAAGATAGAAAATAAGATGGTAGGTTTAAATCCAATCATATCAATAATTACATTAAACAGTGATACAAATGACCTGAACATTCCAATTAAAAGGGCATCTAAGAAAAAAACTGCAAGTATTATTATATTTGTGAAAGACATAATGCTTTGTTCATGCAAAGTGTTCACAAGCAAGTAAGCTAGCAAGCCACCAACTAGGAGAGGATATCTTTAAAGCACATAAACACTAAATACCTAGAACATGTAAAGAGCTCCCACAAAGAAAACCTACAGTCCAATAGAAAAAGTGACAAAAAATATTAATATGCATTTACAGAAGAGAAATACAAATGGTCAATAACATATGTAAAGATACACAATCTCATTAATTATCCAAGAATGCAAATTAAAACCATGAGAAACTATGCTCATCATAATATCAAAGGTAAGTTAATAAGGATGTAAATAATAGGAATATTTATTTACTATTCATGAGTGTACTTCTTAGAAAAGAAGGCAGCATCAACCTAACGAAGTTGAATATATGCTTATCTTATAACCCAGTCCTGCTCTTGGGAATCTCCCAGAGAAACACACTCTGTATACTGGGACATTTTCAAGAAATCCCACTGCAGTATTATTTGCAATGACCGAAACCACAAACAATCTGTTTTAGTCTCACTTCCCTCAGAAGCAGAAGTAAGGATTGAGGGTATTTAGAAGGAAAAACAAACAGGAAAACTAGTAGAAGTATGGAGAAGTAATGAATGGAAGGAAAGGAAGTAGCCAATAGAGGGTGGATCATAAAACCAGTCACTCAGTGGGTGATTGGAGTGTCATTTCATGGGGAAACTGTGGGAACTAGAATGAGCTGAGAAAGATGAGATATTTAGACCCCAGCTCTGAGTCATTCCTTGGTTCAGAGCTGCTCCCATGGGTATGTCTAGCCCACCGCCCTGAGCATCACTGAACAGCTTTCTGCAGGGAACAGGGAGAAGAGTCCTCAGGCAGAGATGCAGATAATAACATCTGGAAGCTGGTGAGAGCACCAAGAAAGATCCAAGGGTCACTGACGGAATCAGTTCCACAACTAAAACCCAAATGTCTGGTGACAGCAAATGGATAAACTGTGGTACAGTCGTATAAAATAACACTATACAGCAGTAAAAATCAAAGTACTACAGCCACACAACATCACCAAAACATACTCTAAAGAACTTCTATGCATGACCCATGGACATAGACAATAGTGGGGGACTGTCTGAGGAGTATGGGGCGCTAGGTGGAAGGGGGCAGAGGGGGAAATCAGGACAATAGTAATAGCATGATCAATAAAATATAATTAAAATTTGAAAAGAAATGCAGTATAATTTCATTTATTGAAGATTTTAAACATACAAAGTGAAGCTATTATAATCTAGAGACATGCATGAGTGAGGTAGAACTGTGAAGGGACACAAGAAACTGATAAACATAAATTCCAGGATGCTAAACTATTTAAAATACATTGGGACTTAATTTGTTTATAATAATCATAACAACATTTTCTCACTTTGAAAGGCAAGTTCTAATTGAAAAGGAAAAGCGCCATGCATAGCACAAGTGAGGAAGGTTCTGGTTCTGCTGGACTGGGCAGGGGGTGCGTAGGTAGGCAGTTTATCACTCTTTCTTACAGAAATATGTGTATGCATCTTACATATAAACATTTCAAAAAGGTGAGGTCGAAATAAAAGGCATTAAAATGTTCGCTTAACTATCTCTGTGTGGAAGAATATGAATTTCTTTCTTATTTTTACTTTTGCACATTTTCTACAATAAATACACATTCTTTTTACATTAATAAAACATGGCAAAGCCAGTCATGTCCCCACAAACCCCCTCATCTCTCTATCCCAGCTCTACTGCCTTCCATACACAGCAACCTAGAAGAGGAGAGAAATCAGTCACTTGATTCCCTATTGTAGTTATTAATTTATACAGAGATCCCCTGTTTGTTAATTCCACTACAAATTTACATTTGCCCAGAGGCACTGGAGGAAAAAAAAAAAAGTAGGCCAATTCTAAAAGAAATCATCTGGTGGGCAATTAAAAACTTGATAAAAATTGAGGGGAAGGGGGAATCAGAACACTACAGGTTAAATCCTATTATAACAAATTTCATGTGATTGTTTCTCTCCTCTCATGAAGGGATTTTGAGTTGTATTCAGGCTATATCAAACATTGCTCAAATCAGCTCCAATATTTAAAATACATTAACAGACTCAATCTATTTGTAATCATCATAATAACAATTTTTATTTTGAAAGACAAAACTGAAAAAGGGGATAATGTCCATAACTTCTGAATATGGGAAGATCAAAGCTCCAAAATGCTTGCAATAACCAACTTGGGTATTCATCCAATGCCTTATATTTTTTGTCAAACAATAAAAACTAAAATGAATTGCTCCTGCTCTCAGAAGTTACATCTATCATACAGTCCAGGTTCCACTATTTTAATGCAAAGGTATAATCAACATCAACCAGCCTATCAATGCTAACACAGAATAAATGCTTTTCCAGTGTTACAAAAACTGACCACTAGAATCTGGTGAATTTGTGATACCCTAAGATGTATTTGTTCATTCGATTAGCGGAATCATGTTTTGATGATGCTCTAGTTAGTATGTCTTCCTTTAGGACTCCAAAATCATTAAGGTTTATGTATTCATAATCTGAGAGGCCTAAGTGAATAGGCTCGAGGGCCCCAGGAGCTCTTAAAAGCCAGATGGGAAGAAAAGTGCCTGCTCAAATAGCTTTTGCAGAGCAACAGACCGTGAATCTCCTTTGTGAGCTCAGATAAGCTTGGACTGAAGGGGGCTCCCATTACTCCCACAAACCCAAACTATCTGACTCTATGGGTTTCCAGTCTTGACCCCGACGGCCCGTTCCATTTACCCTGTTCTGTTAGCGGAACTGTGCATAACAAAGGTTGTGTGGGAATGTCCCCTGCCTGACATTGTTGATCTCAATCCCAAGCTCCCATTTAAAAATTTTTTTTTCCAAATTATAGTTGACATACAATATTACATTAGTTTCAGGTATACAACATAGTGATTAGGCATTTATATAACTTTCGAAGTGATCACCCTGATAAGTCCGGTACCCCTGTGACAAGCTCGTAAGTGGCAGGACGGGCTTTGCACTAAAGAACACATGGAGAAGAGAAGGTGAGAAAGGGAAGAGGCTCTCAGATTCTGAGGCATGACAGTGTATACTTGGTAACTGACTGTCATTTACAAAAAGCAGCATCCACAAAAGGCTGAGTCTGAACTTAGAAAAATCCTGAAACCCACAAAGGCTGAAAGATTAAACATCAGAGTCTGTCACAAAAAAACCAGTATTTTTTTTGTAAGCATTTTATTAAAACTCTAGTCCTGTATCACTTTCTGGTTAATAAAAGAAGAAAGGAAAAATATTTTCTGGTTTTCCAATATAAAAAGCCAACTTCAAAGAAGCTTTATAAGTACCATAAGGTAGAATTGTCACCCAGACAATTTCAAAAGGCCTTTCCAGCCACTCTTGGATAACTAATCTGCTATCTGGCCACTCTTATGAGAAAACATTTTTAAAGAGTCCATAAATAATCATTATCTTTAAACAGCATCCTTAAAAACTAAAAAGAAGCAGGATAACATAGATTTGTTTTTCATTTTTATCTCCCTCAGACCCTACTTTAGATCTCCTTCTCAGCCTTCCTAATTAAAAAAAAAAAAATCTTTAAACCAAAAGCTAACAACAGAACAGGTATTATAACAAAATCAAGAAAAATCCACTTTGCAAAATGGGGTGTGAAATAAAATGTATCTTTGAATTTAGAGAAAAGGCAAAAAGACAGTAAAAGGATATAGGCCTAAATGAGGAAAACTCTTTACATAATCATTTACTTTTTCATTTTAATTAAACTTGAATTCCAAATGATGCTAAGTTTATTAACAAGATAATTCTTTATAAGTCACTACTGAGGAGGCTCCATGAGAATGTTATGGTTTGTCAATATCAAATGGTAGACAGTAATCTAAGAATTTAGTGAGTCAATAAAATAAAAGGCAATCACACTACACCCAACACAGCCACCTGAGAACTCCTTTGCAGACTGAAAGAGGAGGTTCAAGTTACTTTCGGCATCACCAATTAAAGCAAAAGCTTCAGCACCGAATATTCCATTGGCTCCTCAATGGACCTCAACCCCCCTCCCTAACCAAGAGACAGCAGAGATGCATAGTATGTATTGTGAGAAATGAAATTCAAATTTTTTAGGTGGAAAATAGTCTGAGATCGCATAAATACTGATCCATATCAGGTAATCAAAATAAATTCTGAATCACCACAATTTACTATTTTCAGAGTGCTCTGTGTACCCAGTGAACTCTGCTCCCTACGTACCGTTCATAAGGCATCCTCCACATCCAGGCTAAGACATTTAGTAAACACAAGGTAAGTGTTCCACACTTCCCAAGTCCTGAGACAAATGTTAACCTAATTGGGTTAAGTGTAAATGAGTGAGTGTGACTGCCTGTGACGTGTGTAGATGGGGGGGAAGCAGTGTAGGATGTGGAAGAAGAAATAGAGTATATTGAGAGGAAACCCCTCAGAAATCAACATGAGAAACTTGGAAATTCAGGAGGCAGTCCAGCCTAGTATGAAGTATCACTTGAGTAAGAGCATGTCTGAAACACTTATCTTGGAATTCCCCATATTCTTGAATAAAATGTAACTTTAAGATGGCAGGAACTGAACAATCTGAGAATTATAACCCAATTTTCAACACTGCCAAGCTGGGTCATGCTTTACTTTTTCTAGCAATCTATTATTTTAATTCAATATTTGCCAAAAAAAGGAAGCGGATCAAGTAGCATAACTCAAAATTCTGAAATGTTATACAAGGAAACAGTTCTGTCAAACAGGAAAACAGCCCTGCATGACTCTGTCTCCTCTGAAATTACATTGATACTGACCTCTCCTCTCCTACAGAGGAACTGGACCTCTGCAGGCCCCAGTCGCAGTCGCTGAATATGTGCATAATTCCCACTGCATGAGCGTTAATGCAAATCTGGCAACTGCTACACCTATTTACACCAACACCCTCTTTTACACAACTGCTACTACTTGTGCTAAAATCCCACCTGTCACATTCACATTTTTTCTGAGATAATAATCCGTCTAGTTGAGTCACAAAAGGGGTATGGAAGAGCAACCAAATGCAAGGGCATGAGGGTTGAATGAGCCCCATTGTCTGCTTTGGAACAAGAGGGCTGTATTCATGATGAAACCAGAGTGCAAACTGGATTAAAACAAAGACTGAAAATTCAGGAGCCACTCAAAAGGAGCTGAAAACCCACCCAAATTTTTAAAAGTACAATTTCAATGCTTGGTATTATTTTGTTTGTTTCCATTTCAAAATAAAAAATGTGGAGATGATATAAACTCATGGGAGCAACTCTTTGATATAATAATTACTTCATTTTCTCAATTTCTCCTGAACATTTAAAATGCCTCTTGGGGAAGTAGAATATCCTTCATATTTTAAAAACCTCTCAAGTAAATTGGAGATTAGTCCATTTATTAAGCACTCAATTTTACACCTCGATCAAAACTATAAATCATAGTGTCTTTTTGGAAAGGCTTCTCTGGGCAAGCAACCTTTAGGCTGATTCCTAAAGGATGCATAAGATTCAACCAAGCAAAACTGTGGGGAAAGGGGAATGGCATTATAGGCAGAGGGGCTAAAATGCAAAGAGCTTGTGGCAGAAAAGAAGACCAATGAGTCCTGGATAGGATGGGGAAGGATATCATGAAATGAGGCACAGAGGTGGGTACAGGCCAGAGCACAAAGACGGGGAGGGTGTACCATGCTTCACAAGGGCCCTGAAAATGGGGGGGGGGCGAGTCTTTATTAAACCAAAATAAGAACACATATAAGCAACACACAGTTGAAGTTTTACCCTGAGAAGTTTCAGAGTAAGAGTAATTAATACCCCAGCTACAGGATAGGTTTTCAAGCACATAAAGAGAGTGATCATCTTTCTCATGTATCTTTTCTTTTCCATGATGAAACAGTTCCAGATTCTTCAAATGTCTAAGTGATAACCCAGCCATAATAGTCTAGTGGTGAACACAATGGATTTGGACTAAAGATATTTGATGCTGGACTTACTGGATCCATGATTGTAGAGATACCACTTATCTAGAAAGGTTGCCCAAATCCATAAGCTACAGAAGAATCTGCTTCACTCCATGTCTCATAGAATTACTGCAAGGTTCAAATGAGCCAAGAGATATGGGAAGTCTAAGCAATTCAAGGTATTGTTAACAGGAAGTAATGGGGACGAGGATAATGATAGTTACTACTGTTATAGTATGGTCTCCTAATGGATAATTAGGAATGTCAACATGTTGCCAATCATCAACATCCCTAATAGGTACAGAACTGAATAGTGTTTGAAAAGTAGGTTGTCACAGGAAAAAAAGTTATAACTATGTGAGGTAACAGATGTTAACTTATTGTGATAATCATTTTACAATTTGTACATCAAATCATCATGCAGTACACCTTAAACTTAGGTGATTTTATATGTCAATTATATCTCAGTAAAACTGGGGGGAGGGGAGGAACTCAGCAATGGTCAATCCTTTAGCATGATACTCTATCCTTCTCTGGGCCTCCTCATTCAATAGTTTTCAATGAAAAGTCATTAACAGAGCAACACAAAGTAAATGTCCTGATAATAATCACTGGGGCCCTGGCTGGTGTAGCTCAACAGATTGAACGTGGCCTGAGAACCAGAGGGTGCGGGTTCAATTCCCAGTCAGGGCATATGCCTGGGTTGCAGGCCAGGTCCCCAGTAGGAGTCATGCAAGAGGCAACCACAAATTGCTATTTCTCTCCCTCTTTCTCCTTCCCTTCCCCTCTCTCTAAAAATAAATTTTAAAACAATCATTGAGTTTCTTGCTTTCTGTGTCAAACACTGTACTAAATATTAATACTTATTTTAAAATAAAAATTAAAAAAATAAAAGTTTTTACCAATGCAAAGTACTTTTCGATTTACCCATTTTAATTATAAACTATTTCAGGTTAAGTTGAAATGAATTTCTTGTCTCCCATGGTTTTGACCACAAATGAACTCACAATCTAGGAGACACAAATATAGTACAGCACAACAAATTATTATAAAAGGCAAAGCATCATTTTCAGAAAGACAGAAACTGTGTCTTAATTATCTCTGCATCGCCAGAATCTAGTGCCAGTATCTGAAATACAGTAGGCAAGAAATAAACTGCTGACGGTTGCTTGAATGCACGTATGATGTGCGAATTGCTGTATATGAGCACAGAGAAAAAAAAACTTTATTATAAAAGTATAAAAATAAAACAAACATTTTATTATAAATATTAAAATAATAATAATGATGACAGCTAACATTAATTAGCACACTTACATGGTCCTTGACACCATGCTTAATGCTTTACACAGACCATTTCAGCTGGTAACTAACGGCTGGGCAGTGGGCCGGGGCACTGGGGACGATGTCGCAGGGAAAGTGGTGTTTTTATGGATAACTTGGCCATCACAGTTTAAAAAGAGGTAATGTTTATCTTCTTCATCTACATCTCACCAAATCATTCCCCCAAGTGGAATTTTAAGGACAACTCAATCAACTACAAAGTGAGTTCTTAAAAACCAATCTAGTTTGGCTACCTGTGCAACCAAATACATGATAACCAAGTTTGAAGTGTTTCATTTCATCTTGAGTATATTTCACCACAGAACAACATGGAGATAGTGGATTTAAAACAGTATTAAGCAAAATTACTGCTTTGTCTTCACTAATTGGAGTAGGCCATACTGGAACACCCAGCAGCAACGCTGGGACACAATCCACCAGGGTTTAGAAGCAAACCTCACAGATCTGCATAAGCCTTCCCTCCTACACACGAAAACCTATCACACTCAGTTAAAAAAAAAATTCCACAGCCCACTTCAGAAGGACATTTCAATGTTTAACAACTTTCCCAGACTATCAGGAAAGCAATTCTGAACACATAGAGGTGGACATGAGTTTCCAGAAAGCAATACAGTCTGTAAGTTATGGTTAACCATGAGGCAACACTTGAAAGTGGAAGACAGTATTAAGAAATGAGAGCAATATTAGGACTTCCTGTTAGAAAGAGAAGCAGTTCCAAGAACTGTTTAATCCATTAAACTGATACCCAGCTATTCAACTATACTCAGAACTTAATTTGATCATGCCCTGATCTTCCTTTACATTTTAATTAAGATTAGTTGAGCATGTAAATGAGTTTTGAGCATAATATCCTAGGATGAACAAGACTGGAAAGAATGGGAATAGGTCCATCAGAGAAGGAAATGGGAAAGTCAGCCCTTGGGGGCTCTTTGATCCTCAAGGTGAAGGCACCAGAAAGGTGACTAAGGTTAGTGGCATTAAGAAGTCAGCGGGAAGCGCTTTCTACTTAGATTCTTCCTTGGGAAGTGTGCCCACTCATGATGAAGGCAAGGGAGCTCAGCAAGTGTGAGCAGAATTTTCATGTAAACAGCATTCTCTGTCTTGCTTTTAACCTGCAGTCCTCCTCCTACTTCTGCATTCTGGTATCATGCCTTTGAAAAACAAAAAGTTTTAAAAAGTGTAGTCATACAGTCCTGACTCATACTTAAACTGTTACCTAGGATAGCCCTAGATTTCTAAATTGCCTAGTTTGCATACATCTTGCCATCACCACTATACGTATCAATATAGTCATGCAATCTAAATGGAATCTTATTCTAGTGTTTTAAAGTTAGGTAAACTCAACATTAAATACCAGATCTGCAGACTACTAAACTGAAATATTTTTACTACTTCAGTGTCGAATTTTCACAATTGCAATAGTTTTCAAACTTTAAATAGCCTTAATTTTCCAGGATTTCCCCCCAAACTCATTATTTCCTACCATCATTATGGTTGCAAGCTTCACAAAAGATCCCTCCGTAGGTCACAGGCAGGCTCTTCAAATCAACATCAACCATAGGCCACTTATTTCTAAGAAAAACCTCAGTTAATATTCATTTTATTCATTAGTTCAGGTGGAGAGCTAAGATATAATACTCAGAACCCAAACTCTGCAATCTACAGAGAAATGATTTTATATCCACACAATTGCTTCCTGCCAGTGGACTTCAGGAGTATAGCCTTGGGAATTTCAATGACCAATTTACCCAGAGAAAGAATGCTTATTTTCAGTAAATAGGGGAAGAAAATGTTGATTTAACTTATTTTAGTGCCTATGAATCTACTTTGGAAAGGATAGGCAGAGTTTGATTAATTAGATTAGCAAATTCAGTAAGTTGTTTATTCAGTCGGGTAAATCAATGTTTCTCTGAGTTCAGTTTAGCTTTATTTTATGCCTTCAAATCTATCCAGTAGGTAAGATGCTGAAAGCCAAAAGCTATTCTACCCTACAGCTCTTTCAAGTATCTTTTCACATGTTAATTTAATCTTTTTGTGATTGGAGGCAAACATTTCACAGTCCATCCCTCTCCCCTTCCATACCCACCAACTCCATCACAGGAATACACACATGGGGATGACAGAAAATTATGAATAATAGAACACTTAAGATACTGCTCCATTCCTATTTTTTATGCTTCTCAGTTTTTTGTACTTCTCCTTTCCTGCTGGCTTTAGTTTTAAATTTTGTTTCTGCCCAAAATTCAAATCTAAAAGGAAATAAGGAGCTTTCTCAATTAATGACAGCATTATTTTAAGATTATTAGCAAAGAATTATTGGAGCAAATTGCTTTATTTAAAAAAAAACAGTTGCTAAATTTCTCAAATGTTGGCTACATTATCTTCCTTCATTCTTTTAATGACCTGTTTTAGGAAGTTCCTTTCATCTTGACTTGTGCTACATAAAATCATTCCTGATTCATTTGTTACTGAGCTTCACTCAGTACAGCTGTTCAAACAAAGTGCTTGCCTATGAAAGCCTGGGAAATTGGGAAAGGTAATCAAATTAAAATTCCAACTATACATTCTTTTAAGGGAGTACAGACAATTTTCATATTTTATATTTAAAACATTTTAAAATCAGAAGAATAAGCTCTGAACACACACCATAGACTACATTTTTCCATTAATGATGTGGTTGACCTGTTAAGAAAAAAAAAAACAATTCGGCAACAAATCAAATGTACTTTTCTAGAAGAGGTTTTTGGGGGGGGGGGGGGTTTGTTGTTGAGATCCTAGCAGTGAGCACAACTGGACCTTAGTTGGCTCCTGGTGACGAGCATAAAGAAAATCAGTGCTGGCGACCCGGACAGTGCTGAGTGACTTCTGATAAACACCAGATTCCACTAATTACCAACAAAGGTAGAACTGAGGTGCTTTTATTCAAAGGCTGCAAAAATCACCTCCTCCAAGAAAGTTTACATCTCTCTAGTTCTCTGAAAATGAAAAAGATTTGAGGATCACAGTCTCCCTCCAACTAATGAGCCATATTTGACTGGCCTTGAAATTCAAAAGCAGACAGAGACGAATCAAAATTGGAGTGCATTCACCCTTCTGAATTTATTCCCTTTGTGTCTTCAGCTATATACTGGCTGAGCTAGCAGAGAATGTAGAGGTTTCTGAGATCAAACAGTTTAATACCTTTTGAATCACACTAAAAAGTCCACCCCTCTAGGTCAGTATTATGTTTCCTAGCTGAAGGTAAACACCCTCTTTTTACCAGCTGTCCCAGACCACCACCTCCAGTCAGTCACCAAGTCCCATTTAGAACCTAAGTCCTAAATATCTTTGGACTCTAGCCACTTTTCTGCATTCCCAAAGACACTCTTAGTTAGCGCCACTGTTGTCTTCCAACCAAATTAGGGCAGAAACCACCCAAATGCCTGTCTTCTCCCCATCCGTTCTTCACACAGTGGCTCAGCTGATCTTTCCAGGAAGTAAATCTCCTACTGGCATGAGAATGAATTCCGAACATCTGAAAGGAACTCAAAGCCTGTTGGGCTCTATGCAATGCTCCAGCCCAACTCAAGGTCTCTGCTTCCACCTCACACCCCATAGGACAGCCAGGTTAAGCTGCTTCTAATCCCCCCACAAACTCTCTCTCTCCACCCTCCACCCTCCACCCTGGACTTCAGCCACATTCCCCTGTAGATGCCTGCGACACCCTCCCAGTGCCATCCTCCCTCTCACTCCTTCTCTCCCTTCCTTGGACTTACTCTTGCTCTTCTTCAGGTCTCTACTTAGATAGTACTTTCTCCAAGAAATCTTTCCTCCAAATCTGGGATACATAACACACATGTACTGACTCGTGTCACCACATTTTACACTGAAACCATTTCTCAGGTTACACTCCAAAGCCATTACTGTTTGTCAATACCTCCTTAGAATGGAAACCCCACAAAGACGGGGACTGAACCTGTGGAGTTCATCACCAATGCCCAGTGCCAGTGCCAAGCATAGTGCCTGGCACTGTATTCATATTCAAAATATGTATCTATTTAATTTAAAAGTTAATTAATTAATGACAAAGTTTTCACTCAAACAGTCCCTGAAGTCTCCATGGCAAGTGTTTTCCTAAAAATAGGCTGCAAAGACAGTCTTTTTTAAAATAAATGAATGAATAATGTTTCCTGAAACTTAACCTACAAGAGTAGCGCTTCATAATTGTTCAAGAAATATTTGTTCTTGGGTAAAGGAATGAAGAGGGTGACAATGAACAATGCTACTGTATGTATAACAAAGTGGAGTTGTTGGTTTTTTTTCTACTAAAACTACTTCTCAGACATTGAATGGGGGCCAGAACATGGAAATCCAGTCATGCAGGTTATACAGGGTCTAGGTAGTTCCCTTACCCCACTAAGTGCAGGGCGACCTACATTCAGTATTCTAATTGTTTACTGTTGCTCCTGTTTTGTTTACACTGCTGGCCACTACTCTCTGACATTAGCCTCAGTTTAGAAAGGACAGTACTGATAAAACCACCAGCCTTACTATGTATGATCCCCGAGCCAAAATGATAAAATGAGAAACATTTCAAGTTTATATTTATTCCTCTTAGTTCTAAGCAATAAATAATTAAACACAGTCAAGAGGATCTCCCTACCTTCTACAATGATTTTGTGCTAATTTAGTCACTCTGCCCTATGTGAATTTTGTTTAAGCTTCCCTAATAATTTGTTGGAGTGTGATGAAATTGCTACTCTGGCCAATTACAGTCCTTATTTACAATTTACCCCAGGCAAGAACTGAGATCTGGGTGTAGATATGCACCATAAAAAAAGAAATAGTAAAAACTGGTAGTCAGGACCTGCTTTCAACCCATTCAAAAGCACTTAGTGCCTACAAGCAAAAATCCAAACTACTCTGCATAAGGGGCAGTGCTAGCCGTGGTGGGGAAAGTTGTTAAAATCCCTTCTACAGTCTCCACACACCTCCTCTCATCTCATTCCCAGGCATTCGTGGTCCTTGCATCCTACACCCCAGGCATATCACTCAGAGATCTCCAAACCTTTCTTCCGTGCTTTGTACAGGCTCTTCCCTCTGTTTGAAATATCTCCATCCCAGTCTCATTCCTCACCCTGTCCTTGGGCCTGGCTCATACTCCCTACCCCAAGCAGAATCAATTAGTCCCTCCTTTGTCTTTGCTTGCCTCACCTCTCTCAGGCCACTTAACACATTACATACTGTAATTTACTATTTATGCATCTATCTCCCCTACCAAACTGAGAGCTGCTTGTAAGTGAGACCACATCTTATTTATATTTAGGTCACTGGTGCATAAAGTAATACCTAGTATATGGTAGTCAACGAATGGTTATTTAATCAATGAATCGGCTTCATCCCTGCCCGTGGCCAAGGCCATACTTTAAAATGATCAGAATCTGACTGTAGTTCCATCCATTATGATTCTATACATCAAAAACAACAATGGAACTCACACACACAAATCCAAAGACTACAATTTACTCGCAATAGAGATGTAGGGTGAGTTACAGACTATCATACTGACAAGCAAGCAAATGGTTCTGGTCTCGACACATCACCTTGAACTGTTGTTCCAACTTGATCATGAGTTGGAAACAATTAAAAAAAGAATGTTTAGAGATTTTTAACTGACAGTGGCTACCCAGCCTTTTTAATATTTGCTCTACTTGCTGAATACCAATTTGCTCAGCTTGCTTTGGTAGTAAAAGAGCTAGCGACTTGTGTTAGAAAAGATCCCTGACTTTCAGGCTTTTCGGTCCGGCAAACAAACTGAAACATTATAAGGTATTACTTACAGCTGTCATGCGAGTAGTATAGGCAGGGGATTATTGGCATTTACGGAAAGATGAAGACAAGTTTTTGTTTTGTAGCCTCTTTTATATAATGCTGGTAGAATGGTAAATACCATCTAGATGACAATTGGCTCCTCCTCTTAGGCCAAGGTTTGCACAGAGTTTAACTACAATTCTCTCAGTGGCATTCCAGGAGCTGGAGAGGTAAGGCACCCCTACCTTGAAGAGAAAGAAGGTTCAGAAGGCCTCACAACTCTTCCAGGTTTTCCTCCCATTCAAGGTGGTTTATCCTGGAGATGCCTCAGGGGAAAATAGTTTAAATCCAATAAGCTTCAAGATAAAGCTCTGACTCAAAACATCTCCTCCCAGAACATCTCTAATGAGGACTGGCCTCTCCCACTCCCAGAGCCAATTATTTACTCACACATAGGAGTTCCCTGAACGTACATTACTGGGATATGGTCCCTGCCTTCAAGGATTTCAGTCCTTCATGCTCAAGGTCTAATGCAGCTGTAAATATGTACCTTGATTTGTCTTCATTGCACTTGTTATTGTAAACCCTCGTAGTTTGTGTATGTTCTAAGTTTTTTAAAAAGCTAAGCTGTTAATTATGCTTTCTAATATTTGTCTAGTCCTATTTCTCAGCAATCTAACATTCCCATGACACACTCTTTCAAACTAAGGCTCTCTCCTCACCTTATATAGCATGCCCCATTGTGTATTTGCTTGTAATCGAGAAATATCCAAATTTCCTGCTAAGTCTCATACCTCAAAAGACCACCTTTCTCTGGGGACCACACAAATAGCCAATGCCCAAAGCCAAGTATTTTCAAAATGAATTTTGATATTTCAGAACAAAGGATTCAAACCAGGAGTCCAAGGATAAATCCACTATTTGAAATTGTATGAAAAAAAATTCATGTGCATTTGAATATATGGATTTTTTTTCCTTGGGGAGAGCTTTCATTGCTTTCAAGCAATTCTCACAGTGGCCTGTGACACACACACACACACAAACTCATAAGTATATGAAATTCTGCCACTTTCAATGAAGAAAATCTTTTTGTGTGCAAACACAACACAATTTCCATTTGTCTAATAAAATGTGTCAGAATCTTTTTCCATACTTTTTAATCGAAAACATGATTAGAAGATCCACATTAGCAGGTGAGTGCCAGAGCACAAAGATCTATGAGAAGAGGCAGCAAAGAAAGAGAGAAAGCCCCCCAAATCATGTGTGAGTCATGAAAAAGATAAGCAAAAAAAAGTAGGTCATTGTGACTTGACATTTAGAAATAAGCAACATTTTATTCCCACTGACCTATAAATGCCCCTCTAGCCCTGAATTTCATCACTACCCTACAAAAGGTCACTGAGCTACCTCAGCATTTCTCCAACACTACAACACAGCCAGGCAACAACATGATTGTGTCTGCCACAGAACCTCTTAAAACTAACATTGGGAAACAATATTAAGAACAAAATACTTGCATTTTTTCCACAAATTAACTAGGGAAATGTTTGCCTAACAATAAAGGGGTACGATATTGCATGGAAAGAAGAAATACATAAGGCTAAAATAGGTCTTTACCAACAACATATTTTATATGGCGGAGAGTGCCTCAAAATAGGAATATGTATGTGAAAAAAACCATTTAAATTTGCCCTGCATTTTGATCTGACAGAACCAGTGGTGATTTATTTGCTTTCACTGTTATAGTTCTCTGATATCCTTTTCTGAATGAATCCAGATGGAAATGTCTTTCTTTTGGGTCTCTGTTATTTGCTGCTGCAGTTCCCATCTGTGGTGCTAAGAGCCAGCCCTCATTCTATCCCGGACACCAGGCAACCTTCCTTTCTTCACACTCCTTGGTGTCTTCTCAACAGCTCCACATGGAAATCTCTGGGTTGCTTCAAATGCATCCAACACTTCCTCCCTATTATTTGTGTTGGTGACAAACTCTTTCTCACCAACTGTCTTGGGTCACTCAGAGGCACTTGATTTGAAAAAGCATTCAGCTTCCCATCCAATATTTTGGTAGCTCGACAGCTCCCCACTTCAGCTCTGCCAGAGTTAGCACATTGTGAAGCGGAACAAAGTTCTTACATTTTATCGGAGATTGCCTTTAACATCCATATGCTTAAGTTGCTTCCACATGGGTTCTCAAGTCTAAAGAACATTAACATCAGCAACAATCCTAGAAAAACTAATGTTGCTTTTTCAAAATCCTGAGCACTTCTATCACAGAATGAACACAATCCCAGATCTGCATTTATTACTGCTGAGACCTTTGAGCGAACCTCTTAACCTCTCTGAACCTCAGTTTCTTCATCTGTCAAGCGGGGGAAGACCACCTCCCTCACCGGGTTATAATGATCTATGTTTATGATGTGACAGGCTCAGCAGACACACTGGCTGCTCCAAAGCCAGTGCTCACAAGACTCAGGTGTTTATTCTGAGAACAAAGTCCTAATTATCTGTGGATAGGTGTGAACATTAGCATGAAATTCTTATGCATTTTTTTAGAGGAATCAAAACAACTTACATTTTAAAAGCAAGCAAGCAATCTTGTTCAAAACTCTCAAGGGCTTACTGTGGCAAGCCTCTCTGGTCTGGAGGGACAGTGGGCTCTTCTGGCTCATTCCTTCTCCCAGTTTTCTTTTTTCTTCCCCCCTCTCTGTAAATTACAATAGCACACAGGGGAAGGTTCTATAAACACTATCTAGCAAGGAAGGCTATAATTGATAAGGACCCTAGATGAAGTCAGAGGGCAAATGGGTTCCAACCCTAACCTCTTGAAAAGACTGATGAAAGATTTAAGTTGAGGCATCCATGTGAGAAACACACATGTGGTTTTAAAATGTCTGAATTCCATTGTGCTGTTCTCGGCAAAAATCCATGCCGAGCAAGGGAGCTGATATATTCAATAGAGCACATGGGCCTCCATTGTATCACGGACTCTCCAGGTATTTTAAGCACCAGAATCAAACTACACAAATAAAAACAAACAAAAGCCCACTATCTGCCCATGCTCCATCTTGCCAAAAAAAAAAAAGGAAGAAAGAAAAGAAAAAAGAAAATAGATTTTTTTAAAAAATAAGTCTGTTATAAGATGATTGTGGAATTATTTAGCACATTCAGCAAGATTTTTCACCAAGCTCCAGTGCAAAAGATTTATTTTGTCATTGTCCAACACAAACAATTGAAGAAACTCAGCCCAGCACAACATCCCCAGGAAAAACAATCTGCGATTTAATTAGTGAATAATGGAAGCAATTTAAATACAATTTCAGGCATTTTTTAAAGGAATATTTGAATAGACATCTGCTGCATCTACTAATTGTTTGGGCAACGCACAACAATCCTTGGTCTGATGAGATGAGATGCCCAAGGTTATGAACAAGACTGTCTGTTGTCAGGGGAAGACCCACAGTTTAAAACAAATCTCCAGAAATCACCCCTCACCTTATCAGCACTTACCCTACCCCCACCAAACAAAGAGACAGCTAGAGAGATAAAGGAAGAAAAGATTAGTCCCAGCTCCTAAGTGCAGTATGAGGGAAAAAGACAGGATTTAAGGGCAACCCCCCTAAGCTGGTATCCTAATTTCTTCATTACCCCTGCTCTATGAACACTTTAGTGTCTTCATTTATAAAGTGGGAATATCAATGTCTACCTCCGATAAGTTTTGAGTATTAAATGGAACTATGTATAAGACAACATATAAATGTTAGTTGAAGATGTTGAAGTATTAAAGAAATAGACAATACAAATCAAATTAATGATATGTTACTACTGCACCTTCTACCATAAGAATTTTATTTCAGCTTTATAGATATTTCATATGTACAAAATATCTGACCTCACAGAGTTTCAGTTTTGCAGGACGAAAACAGACACAGAGATTGCAGAGTACTGATTGTCACCCAGGAATGTGAGTGCTCTTAATGCCACTGAGCTGTGCACTTAAAAAGTTAAAATGGTAAATTTTGTGTAATGTATATTTCAACAAATTTTTTAAAACCCTTTTTAAATATTTACTATGATATACTCCCTTGGAAGCAGAAGAGAAATCCTCTTCCTTTCATCTTTAACTTGGTCAGTCAAAGCCAAGAACAGACGCTGAGGACATTAGATGTGAAACACAGCATGAGCCTACTGCAAAGGCATGTACAAATTCTAGGACCTTGGCCAAACTTTCAGAAAACGCCTTTCCTCCCCTATATCTTTTGCTAATTGCAAACAAAACAAATTTCAAAATAAAGGTATCCATATATTGGTTAACAAGCCCTCAAAATCCTAGATTTTGCACACTTTAAGGGACAGAAATGGCATTTGTACTTATGAGTACTAATGAATACAAATACTTGAAATTACTCAATAGTTGACATTGGAAAATGTTTGGCAGGCTCCCAGCATATGCAGCAGCAAGTGTATTAAAAATAAGAAGAACCCACAAAAGAAGAAGATCTGCACTATAGCTCATATACTTATAGAGAGTGTGGATGTTCCTGTTCTTAGTGGTGAGCCATAGGAATCCATGCATGATTACAGGTCCAGACACTAAAACAAGCACAGGCAGGAGAAGGGAGACTTGGTTGGGCCCCCCTCTTAGGGAAAGGAATTCCCAGTAGTCTCAACTGTACTACCAGCATTCAGGCCACCTTGTTGCAAACATCAAAACTTTCTAGGCCTCAGCCTTGGCGTTTGTGTGATGGCGGGTAAGTCTAGATGACATTAAAATCCATTTTTGGTTCTAGCTCTCGATGACTCTTTGCGCTATGCTAAGCTTTGTCAGCAGGCCTAATACACAATATATTAAACCATTTGCTATAGACTAAATGTATGAATCCCCTTCTGAATTCATACATTAAAACCTAACCCCCAGTGTGGTGATACTTGGAGGTGAGGCCTTTGTGAGGTGTTTAGGTCATGGGGATGAAACCCTCATGAAAGGGATTAGTGCCCTTACAAAAGAGACCCCAGCAAGCTTCCTTGTCCATTCTGCCATGTTAGGACACAGACAGGAGACAGCCTCATATGTGCCGGGAAGCAGGCTCTCACCAGACACTGAATCTGCCAGTGCCTAGATCTTGGAATTCCCAGCCTCCAGAAAGAACTATGAGAAATAAATTTCTATTGTTTAAGCCACCCAGTCTATGGTATTTTTCTCATAACGGCCACAGACACCATCCTCTATGCATCTGAGGAAAACAAATAATATGAAAAACAGCTAAACACAAAAGGATGACAGGACCATGGGAAAGAGGAATCAAAATGATCAAGCCTGAGCATCAACAGCTCAAAACCATACCATGAAAAAGCACACTGCAACAGACAGATTACACACGCCCAACTGGCAAAATGTGGAGGCAACACAGGCTGAGCCTCTGGCTGCAGTTCAAAGCTAAACACTGGTCCTGCTACCCGGTGCTACCTGGGAAGTCAGTGGAAACCCCACCAGCCACAGGAACCCGGGTCAGAACTGCCACTTAGGGCTGTAAACACTGCAAACTATCCCCTTTTTTGGAACATAGATAACAATGGTAATAGTTCAAAACAATCGGCTGAGGGGAGAATGTGTAATTTAGTAAAGGTTACAAAATGGCTTATCATGAAACAATTTTTCTTCCCATACTCTGTTTTTAAACTTAGGTGTTAGTAATACTGTAAAATAATTATTTAATCCAGTTCAAAATGGAATATTTCATAATACTAAAGAGTATTATCAAATCCTTTACAATAAAACAATCCACAAAGACACTTAAAAGTTGATATTAAACTGAAAGTCTTTCATCTTAATCTCTATTGGGTGCTTCCTAATTTTATATTTCCTTCATGTAAAATTTCAAAACTCTCCCTGGCTGGCGTAGCTCAGTGGACTGAGCGTGGGCTGCGAACCAAAGCATCGCAGGTTCGATTCCCAGTCAGGGCACATGCTTGGGTTGCAGGCCACAGCCCCCAACAACCGCACATTGATGTTTCTCTCTCTCTCTCTGTCTTTCTCCCTCCCTTCCCTCTCTAAAAATAAATAAATAAAATCTTTTAAAAAAAGATACACATTTAAAAAAAATGTTTCAAAACTCTGCCCTGCCTGGTATAGCTCAGTGGATTGAGTGTGGGCCTACAAAGCAAAAGGTTGCAGGTTTGATTCCCAGTCAGGGAAACCCTAGCCTAGGTTGCCGGCCATGTGGAGGGTTCATGAAAGGCAGCCACACATTGATGTTTCTCTCCCTCTCTTTCTCCTTCCCTTCTCTTCTCTCTAAAAAATAAATCAATAAAATCTTTTAAAAAAAATCAAAACTCTAAAAATCAGCAGGAAAAACATTATTTTAAGTTGATTAGAACTGCCTATTAATGTCTAAATGATCACACATTACAATTCTGTAAAATCATCTGTAAAAAATTTTAAAATTTCAGGTAAAATGATGTAATAGTAAGGTAATAATATAATAGGTGAAATAGGTATAAAAAGTATTTGAGACTTTTCACTATCTGCTTCCTTTAAAATACTCCTGAAAACATACCAACACAGGGGGAAATCTTATCATGGGGAACAAAGACAGGAAGCAAGTATGATTACATCTGGAGAAATTTTCTAGCCTTGCACTGATTGTGGCTTGATTCAGAAATGTGATTTTGCAATCTATCTCCTTAGTTACAGTGTAGGGAATGGAAGTGAGAGGTCTTCACTAATCTTCACTGATGGCACCTGAGCAGGAAACTACATTCTCCTGAGAAAATGGACAGCCAGTTAGACTGGTGACGCGAATTTGCATCTCTCAGATTTCCTTGTTTCAAGCTTAATAACAGTATTAGAAATGACCTAGCTGATTGTTTTCAAAGCCTAAGGACCCACCTCTTACAGAAAAAGCCACAGAGATAGTAAAACAGTAGAGGCAAAAGAGCAATGCGGTTTCAAACTAAAACATGCTGGAAGGTGCATGACAGAAAAGCCTTTCTGGAGCATTCTTCTATCTTAGTAGGACCTCAAGACTATTTTGTCTTGGTCCCCAATTTTCAAAGCTGCAATCCCAATGCAAATGCCTTTATCTCACTCCTACACCTAACCCTAAGCCTGGACTGGAATGAACATCCATGCACTACTTAGAAGGGTGAATGAGTCCCACACACAAAAAAGAAATAGCATTTAGTAAATGCATTGCCAGACATTGTAAATTGGGCTCATTACAATGCAAGGAAAGCTGCCCTGAAATTTCAGAAAAGCGGGACTTTGCTAGAGTCGGAGGGAACTGTGAGGGAAATGGAGAATCCAACAACTTCAAGCCAGTATAGATGCCCGAGTTCCAAGTGTAACAGGAGACAAGATGAGATCTCTGGAGCAAGATGTGGCAGGAAAAAGGAAACCTTTTGCCACCATTATCATTCCACTGGGATCCAAGTCCTAGGGCAAGTGCCTCAGACAAGTTTCCATCTTGCAAAGACTTTTGCGAGAAGGAGGTATGTGTGATTATAAGAATTCAAACTAAATTTTGGCTTTAAGGTCTCCAAACTCTATCTCTTTGTAGAAGACTATCTTTGTCCTAGAAAGAGAAGCCAAATAGGAAATTTAATTATGCAAAGATGTCTTATGAAATGAAGATTGTGAGGAGGCTATGACTGTAAAACCTAGGCAGAATTGCATCTCTGCAGATCTGCTAAATCTGGAGAAATGCTTCATTGCCAAAGAATGCTTCTTTGGAGCCTATAGTTCTTACAAATGACTCTGTGGAGTGGAAGACCTGTATTTGAGCTGCTGTTTGTAGAAGATCAATAGCAAAGATACACTTAACTGGAGAGAAGTTATGAAAGTCCTATCTTTATGTGCTGATGGAGGAAGGACCATAAGTGAAGGCCTACCTTTTAAATGAAACAATAGATATCCTACCTAATTAGTCTAAAGTTGAAGCAATGACCAGATGTTAAACTACTGAAGTAGTTCTTAATCTACTGGGGAGATGTCAGACCACTTTAACAATCTGGTGAAGGTTGTGGTGCTGAAGAAGAAGGTATACACCCACAGCTTCATGGGGTACACAGATCACTCAAAGCATATGCACACAAAGCTAAAAACTTATGGACCACTGTATTATATGGTTGTCTGGCGGAAGCTATAGGTTAAGCTAATGACATTATGGTTAATTGTGACATATCCTCTGATGGAAATGAGTATCTTTTCATCAGTCATCCTGGGAAGAGGTAGATCCTGAAAGGGGAAATAAAGTTAGGCTGAGAAAGAAATTCTAGTGAGACTTTGGCCTTGCCTCTCGGGAGTATGGATTGAATCGCAGTTGTCCACAAATGGCAGGGAATACTAACTTCCACCCCCAATAAAGGTAGCCAGAGCCAGGGGATGCATCAATCCTAAAATAAAACCTTGGCAATGGCCTGGCCCTATGGATCCCCAAAATAATCAAACCTCTCAGTTATAAATTACTCTCTGTACTGTAATTTTCTCTTACTACGCTAAACTTTAATAAAGTCATGTTAAATGGTATAGCCTCAATTTAGAAATCTTTGAGGAAGGAAGGGAAGGGTATATGACCAAGTCTGGACTAGAGTGATAAAGAGAAAGTAACCCCTTTTGGAAGCCGACGCAGTGATGGTGGCTGTAAACCATGGGACCCTGGCCAACAATGGCACTGACAGTCGAAGGCAGCTGATGGTAGATGTGCAGGGAACCGCCCTACAGACACAAAAGCCCGTGAGTTCTTACATCCTTGGGAAGGAGAATGAAGGAGAAAGAGAACCATTACAGAGGTGAAGGGCTCTGCTCCCAGGACAGGGCTGCAGGCCAGCGGGTTCCAGGTTAACCTATAAACGTGATCACACTTCGTATCAGAATGGGGCCACTGAAATACAGTTGGAAAGCTGGAGGAGAACGGAAATCTAAAGATCACATGGAAAAGCAAACAGAAAACTAAAAAGCCTTAGAATAAATAAGTAATTCCAGAAGCTGGATTTTGTGGAGGAAGAATAGACAGACCCAAAGAAAGAAAAAGAGAAAACACAAATAAAATTATAAATAACTATGTGTTTAAATTTTTATTGGGTAAATTAAAGTCATCCAATGTTCAATTTCATGACAAGAGTTTGGTTCTTTTCCCAGCTTTATTGACATGTCATTGACATGACATCATGTAAGTTTAAGGTGATCGATGTGATGATGTGATACACATACATATTGCAAAACAATTCATGATAAAATTATAAAATCTTTATTCAACTGATGGTTTTCTGTATAGATTTCAATTCTCAAAAGTAAACCACTAACAAAGATGAAATTAAGAACTGTTTAACGTAATTTATTCCAACAAAAACACTCAGTGCCCATTTGGTTTTATTGGCCAATTATTTTAAACTTTAAGGACCGGTAATTTCTATGCTATTAAACTGCTATAGAACATTTAAAAGAAAGAAATTCTCTAAAAAGATGCAACAGCAACACATAAGTATTACACCTATAAAACAGAGTGCAAAATGAAAATACAAATATGATGGGTAAGCCTGTGCTTTTGTTCTGAGCTGCCTGGGAACCATCATGATTCACTTAAATTGAGATTATAAAGTGGAATTTTTTTTAAAGCAACAAATCTCTACACATACCGAGACCCTGAAATACCTTCACTCCTTAACCTCTCATGAATGTACTTCATTCTGTTAGTGCAGCTGAGACATACATAGAATAACTGAACCACAGCTGGCTACTGCACACGATGGCCAGGCCCACATTCCTACCATGGTCTGTACCTCTGGGATGTATATTTGGTTCCAAAGTCTTTGATAAAATGCTTTGCCATTCAATATCGTAAATGTAAATAAACTACTGCATCACGTATTGATTTTATTTCAGATGCAGTTTCTCCGATGACTTAAAAATAGTAAAGTCTATATTACATGTCATTCTCTTAAAGATCATTTTCTTGGAGAGGAAAAAGTAGTCAAAAGTGTGATGGATTTTCTTCTTCTGATGGATATGGGGCAACACACCAGTGTAACAACTGCTGTGATAGATCCATATAGCTGCCGCATTCTTGAGTGAAAGAAATAATCATGGGACATCAGATCTTGCCACATTGTGGTTATAACAAGGCTTGGATTGGCAGAGACTACACTGAATAAACAGCCTTGCAACTGATAACCTGGTTTCTGTCTCTGTTTCGTGGCTTACAGGTCACTTCCCATAAATACTAGACATTCCACACGAATTCTATGAAAAAGAATCATGGAACTGCAAGCTAGAAAGAATCTTCCATGCATCCCCTGATTTTACAGACCAGAAAACTGAGGCCCCAAAGCCTAATTTTATTTTATCTACTGAATTATCAGTGCCACAATGAAACACATCCAGTGGTGGCTGTAAAAATGCCTAAAACTTTCCATTTCCTCCATGCTGTCTGCATTTGACCAAAAAGAGGAACCACTGGTAAAGAGATCCACAAATCATTCAGTTTCAAAATACAGCAGCACATACACACCACAGGCAAGAAACAGACCCTAGTTTCACATGATTAATAATTTAGGGCTTAATTCAAAAAGATTTTAGATCTAAACCCTTAAAGAAATCTTTATGGGTCTCTGACGAAGCTGATACTATGATATAAATTATTCATCCACTCTCATCAGCTCAACATCAATGAGCAGAAGGGACGGTGACAGTTAGAGAAGGGGAAGATGTGCGTTTACCCTGAACTTTGTCACAGTATCTGGGGAGGCCAACAAGCTGATTTCTAGGCATCTGTTCGCAGACCCAAGCGACTGCCTCCTGGTCTCACAGAAAAACACCTGCCCTTCCACTTGCTTCAGAAAGAAAGAATTATTGTCTAACATGTTAAAAGGGAATGCTACCAGCCTTATTTTTCACATTTTTAACTCTGGATATTATGTAATTACAAACCTCTGTCTCACCAATTATTAGACTAGGTAAAAAAAAAATTTTTTAAGCATGTAGGATGCCCTAGCTGGCGTGGCTCAGTGGATTGAGTGCCAGCCTGCAAACCAAAGGATTGCCAGTTGGATTCCCAGTCAGGGCACATGTCTGGGTTGCAGGTCAGGTCCCCAATAGGGGCACGTGAGAGGCAACCACACATTGATGTTTCTCTCCCTTTCTTTCTCCTTCTCTAAAAATAAATATATAGTAACTTAAAATTTTTTTAAAAAGCATGTAGGGCTTTGTCAAACAAAGCCAGTTGAAAACAAAGCTGTGGACCAGATCTTGAATAAATATATCCAAATGCCAGGGCCTTATTTAATTCACCTTCATTATTAATAAGATGTATAGGGAATTTGGATGAATTAAAAACCACAAAAGGGAAAGACCTTATTCAAGAATGATATATTGTGTTTCACAAAAACACTTAAATAGGAGGTCTTAAAATATATCCCTAAGATTAACAATGTACACTTTACATTTAGCAAATTCAAAGCAAATTACTCTATTTTAAAATACAAATGTGAGCCACACATACACCCATGTACACACAAAAACCAATTACGTAAAACTTCCTAGAATTTAAAATACGGTTTTTCCATAAAATGACATGAAAGCAACTTTAACATCATTAAGCAAAATCTAAGTGCTGAAGATTTGTTCCCTGAACTCTTCTGTTTATCCTCCTGCTAATCTGCCATTGAATTGGGGTAAGCAACTGAGTTCTCAAGCACTTTTATTTCCCTCTACTTCACACCCCCTGGGGTACAGTGCCTTCAGGGTCCCTTCACGCTGCTGAGGGGTCAGTTGTCAGTTCTTCTGGTCACACAGCCCAGCTCTGTGCTACACTTCCAGGTATACAGTCAAGTGCAACCTTCCTTCCATTGTTTAAGCTGTTTAATAATAAAAAGTAGAAGTGGGTTGGGGGCGGTAGGTAAAGGTATAATCAAAAGGCACAAGAAACAGAGGGAAGAAAGGGAAGAGCAGGAGGTCACAGAAAAGTGGAGAGTGGGGAGCTGGTCAAACTCTGAAGATGACAACACAGGTGAGGGGAATGCAGTACCCCATCCCCATCCAGAGTTTGACTTTTCATGGCTTCAGTTACCCTCAGTCAACTGTGGTCTGAAAATATTACATGGAAAAATCAAGAAATAAACAACTCCTAAATTTTAAATTTTGCACCATTCTGAGTAGTAGGATGAAATCTCAAGCAGTACGAATCCACCCTACCCAGGCATTGAATGACTGACTCCTTGTCTGTCCTGTCCTCATGCTATAAGCTCCCCGCTGGTTAGGCACTTAGCAGATGTCTTGGTTATCAAAGAGAAAGAGACAGGGAGATCACACTCACATAACTTTTATTACAGTACACTGTTACAATTGTTCTGTTATTATGAGTTACTGTGTTTAATCTCTTACTGTGCTTAATTTATAAACTTACCAAAAGTATGTATGGATAGGAAGACATAAAATATACATAGGGTTTGGTACTATCCCTGGTTTTAAGCATCTACTCAGGGGTCTTGTATACTCTGTGGAGAAGGGGGCACTACAATAATTCCAGGCAAGAGAGCCTTCCATGGAGGAAGCTGTGAGGAAAGATGCCCAGATGAGTAGGACTGAGCAGTCAGAGGGGAAAGCCTCACAGCTCAGCAGGCTGGTGGGGTAGATTAGTACCAAGGGAGAAGGCAGAAAGATGCAAGTTAAGGGAGGCCTGCTCAGGCCACGTTGGACATTACCCCATCAGGGATGCCAGCCATCTGAGAGATCTGAGTGTGGGTGGGAAATGAGCAGTAACAATAACAAAACAGATAACACTGGTAAAGCACCTACTGTGTGCCTGGCTTGCTTTGAGGGCTTCACATGTATTAACTCACCTAAAACCTACAAAAGCTCAAAAGGTAGGGACTATCATCATGGTCATTTTACAGATGAAGTGCCTGAGGCACGGAGAGATGAGGTAACTGCCTCAGACCACACAGCTCCTGATAACCTTTAACTGTTTCAACAGGAGCAGCCAGGATGAACTAGAAAGATGAGGAGAGTGGTTTTAGGTTGTACAAGAGAAAGCCCTGGGCATGTCCTAGGGTGGAAACTCACATGAAAACATTATGAAGACAAAATCAACAGATAATACACTAAATCTGAAGGGGGGGGGGGCGGCAGGGCATTGGTGAACAAAGAAGAGAGAGAGAGAAGTCATAGATTTCTACAAAACTGCCCCTCTTCTTACTATTGAAACCTGTTCAATTCATTGCTTGAGGGCAAAACCACTCCTTACAGATTTTTCTTTGTTGTCAAAATGCATGTTCTGAGGTGCATGATGGCTCAAACTGGAGAGAGCACCTCCTTGAAAGAACAGCTACACGGCCCAAGAGCTGAATTTTTCCCATTCCTCCCACTTCGTTCACCAGCCCTGAGCCACAACTCCCTTCCACCGGCCCCGAGACAGGCCAGTGGGAATGTCGGAGGAAGGGGAAACTCAGACATGCTATGCCTAGACTCCCACCAGCACCAGAGCCCAACCCATTATGGAAAAAGTCACCCCTGTGGTGAGCTTACTCAAGGGCATTGCCAGGCCAGATTGAGCCACTGTCCAATATCAAATTTGCACAAGCCCACCAGGCCAAGCAATCTTAAACCACACTCTTCCTCTAATTGAGAATATATTCCATGACAATTTCTATTCCTTCCCACACAAGAAAGGTTCCCACACAACTTTTTAAATTATGTTCTTTCTAAATTTGAAATTCATTGGTGAAAAGCAAGAATCTCCCCCCTCCCCCACATTCTCCCAAAATTGGTGTCCTTTGGAGATCAAACAAAGCATTAAAAACACATAGAGACCTATCGACAATTACCCTTCAGGGGATTTCTAACGTTTGCCGAAGACCGATTTGTGACCTCAAGTTCAGTCATTGTATGAGGCCTGCCACTCCCATATTTAGGTATAGAAAATTCTGGATGATTTTTATTGATGGTCAAATACGTCTTTCCTGATATCCAAATAAAAATAAGACTCTGTTTCTAAAATCCCCCAATATTCTTAAAGCTTAAAAGAAGCAACAGGGAAGAGTAGAGTCGGGGAGTGGAGAACTCTGGGAGCTACAGCCACTCATGTGGGCAGGTGACTTCATCCCCAAGTTCCAAGGTTTTCATCTATAAGATGGTGGCACGTGCTGGGCGAGCTAACACTGAGAAATGTAGGCAGGTGGAGGTGCTCTGCCATCATCACTAATCCATCAGAAAGACCACCCTGTGTGGAGAACTTGAACCCTTACTATACTTTTTCCACACAGATTTTTCCAGCCATCACATTTCTAAAATAAAAATTTAACAGCTTGTAACCACTGCAATATACTTAAGATGTAATAATGGAAAATTAGATGTTATTGATTGGAGAGGGAGGAGAAGTAACCACAATGGTGTCATCAAGTCAGAGAAAGAAAGAAATTAACAGATGAATTCTTCAAGACTGAGATTTGGTTGCCACCCACTACAGATGGCAGAGTTCTGAGTAGCAGCCCCCAGACAAAACAAGCTGTACATTAAATATGTGAGGCAGCCCTCACATGGATACTACACATCCTGTCAATCATGAGGGAATTCCACATTCTAGAGCACATCGCAACTAAAAACATGTGCTGAATCCATTCTGTTCGGCAATAACACACACGAAAACTCAACTGTGTCTCCAGTAGAGAGCAAGACAGGTTCCCTTTTATTTCCAACGAAACCATCAAAGTGTACAAGGGAGCCACGAGTTTCTAAATGCTTAAATAAAACAGTGTGTTTTTAAAGAGTAACTAATATTAAAAGCAGCATGTCGTGAAAAGTATAATGTTGAATGCAGCATGCCATGCCCTCAAAAAGAAGGCACTCAAGTATCACTACATTGAAAATGAAGCACCTCTCTGTTCGTTGACTTTGTACCCAAAGAGTGAGGATGAAAACTTGAGAGATACCTGTAAACACAGTAGAAGCAGGATATACCCTCTTGGCAAGTGTTTTCTGCTAGTGATCCTTGCCATTTTATTCATTTATCAAAGCATGTAATTTATCAAGCTGATAGCTATAGCTCTACACTGCATTAGAGAAATGCAGGAAAGTGAGATAACATCAGACTTTGAATTCTTAAAAGAAAACAATACTTTCAGGAGGTATGATTACTGAAAATTATCTCATTCATTTTTAATGATTTTTAAAAATATATTTAAGTTGAAAGGTTCTCCTCCCAGAATACCGTATTTTTCAGACTATAAGATGCACTTTCTCTCCCCCCCAAAAAATTTGGAAGGAAACGTGCGTCTTATAGTCCGAATGTGGCCTGCCTGGCTCGCTGTGGGGGCCAAGGGGGCACGGCCTATGTTATTTATGTTATTAAATACTTTGCCACATTTTTTTGCCTCAAATTTTCTTCCTATTTTCCTCCTGTAAAACCTAGGTATGTCTTATGGTCCGGTGCATCTTACAGTCAAAAAAAAATCGGTAAGTATCTTTTCCTGACACCAGGCTAATATGTTTGTACCTAAGAAAAATGACTGATGGCTGACCGGGCTTCAAAAAAACTAAAGTTTTGTTTGTTTGTTTGTTTGTTTGTTTGTTTGTTTGTTCCAAGCAAGCCTTACACGAAGCCTGCATCATGGCCCAGGCAAGTGTGCATCCAACCATTAAAGGAAGAAGTCGGAAACGGCGGTAGAAACAGTATTGCTTGAGAGAACTTTAAAATTCTGCTATTTCTGCCCTCGCCTGCACATAGAGCGTGGAAGGACCGATTTTACCAGCACCTTACTGGAGTGTAGGGTGTGAAGTAGCAGACGGCACCTAGGTTGGGACAAAGAGCATCTGTTAGAGCCAAAGCAACCTGGGGCTAACCTTGAATCTAGTGTAGGCCTTTGGACAGAGGTTATCTAAACCCTCACAGGCATAGTTTCCACATCTTTCTCACAGGACTGTGCTAAGCAGGAAATGAAAGAAGTACCTTGCAGAGAGACTGCTGAAAAAAGAAGTAACTCATAAATTTAATGTCTTATCAGAAGCTTACTTCCCCCAGAGGAGAGTAAGCTAATTTTGTGAGCACCCTAAGGGGTGGGTGGTTGCCTTATTCATACCCACAGCCCAAGCCCAGGAGAGTGCCTAACACATAATTGGGATTCAACCAATGTTTCCTAAACTGTGAATAAATGCTTCCAGAAGTTCCTGTTTCCAATCTGACTAAGGTGCTCAGACTTCTATTGTTTAGCAGATCTCTCTCTTCCAGGTTGAACAACTGAAAAGGTAAGCCAGGAGATTCCAAAAAACTGCTGAAGCAGGTATTTCCAATTGCCTTCCTGAAGGAACACTTTCTCTCTTTATTTGTCTCTAAGCTGGAAAGATTTCTTATGCCACCATCCAGGGTTACAAGTGTGCGGGGGTGCAATGTGTTGGAAAAAGACATTAACTGACACCAATACCAACGCAGGCAAACTTAGTGTGCAAAATTATAGGCTAAAGTATTTTTTAAATACAGAAAAGTGTTTCTGGAGCCAAAGAGTAGTTTTAGCCTAGGAGAGAGTGACTATGACTAGAAGCCCTTTTCTATCTTTGTCTAAACTGGACACGGGCAGCAATCCTCGGTCACCCTGTTAGAGTCCTCTTTACCAGCAGCTTCAAAAGGCACTCTGAAACTCATTTAAGGGCAAAAATGCCACCTTTGGAAACTGACATCAGTACATTTTCAACAACACAGACTCTTCTGGTAGTTCGCATCACTCTGGAAAGAGAATTGTCACTCTGTTTCTGGAGTGAGGCACTCCAAATATAATGAGGAAAAAGCTTAATAGTCTTTCAGTGAAATATACAGCAGATAATTTCCAAAGCCTGTCATCAGGCATTCACCCAACAACTAGGCATTAAGCTCTCACTACACACACTAGTGATGCTTCAGATAATGGGACATCGCAATAAACAAAACCAGCATCTGCCTTGCTTCGCCTTTCACCTTTGACCCATTCCATTTTCAAATGTACCCCTCCATCATTCGAAAATCTGACCTCTCCGCATCTGACTCTGGAATGTGCGGTTTGCCAAGGAACAAAAGGCTCCCTTCTGTTCACTGAAATATAGTCTGGAATTCTGTGAGAAGCTCGCTTCTGAGGCTTCGCATGGAATTAGACATGACCTCTGAGGGCAGCCCCCACACTGGTGGAGGCATGCCCCCCTCCTGCCCGGAGAGTTCCCCATCCACCTTACTGGCCTGGGGAAACCTCTTTAGCACCAAAGCTTCACTCTCCCTCTTTTCTCTTTGACCTCTGACCTTCTTTCTCTTGTGCCAATTGACAAGAATGTCTTCTTTGTATTATCTATACATTTCAGGGTTCTTTTCAGTAGGAAGAAATAACAGAACACAGATGAGCAACCGAGTTCAGGAACTTGAAATGGAGAGGGGATGGGCCTTTAATTCCTCGCCCCCTCCCCCAATTCAACAAGCATTTGAGTGTCTGCTCAATTCATCTGACCACAGCCATCTGTGTTTCAATGGAAGGCACTGTTTCGAAGATAATGCAGAAGTAGATAGGACATGGTGCATTTTCTCATATAGTTTGTAACACAGTTGGAGTGATAGCATACAGCAGTGCTTTGAGACATTGTACCTCTGGCACCGAAGTAGCTGGTCTACATAGCTTTCTTAACGGTGAATCATATTCTCCTAAAATTAGAACATTGAGAAATATGCATTTGGCCTCATGTGAACACCCTTCAGCTCCAGACTATGGAGTTCCTGTTCAGTATTAAGTCTGTAAATGATGCAGACACTTCCTGCTAAAGGGGACCAGGACTGCATGTTTATCAGGAGACCACAGTGCATGTCAAATCTACCCACCATGGCCACACTCAAACAGCCCTGCTTATTCTAATTCTTGAAGTCCTTTATTAATTCCCAGGCTTCCACCCCAAGAAGTTGCAAATCACATTTCAAAAAAGGCATCCCTCCCTTCTGCAAGGCTACCAGTAGCTAAAAGGAGGTAACTAAAAGAAGGAGAAAAAAAACAAACTATGCACTTATAAAGTAAACAATTTGCAAACGAGATCACTGTAGCAATCTAAGCAGGGAATATGAGGTGGTAAGGGACATAAGTGGTGACTTGGGGTCAACAGGAAACCCTGCCCAGAAAAGAAATTGTCTTAAGTGGCATCCCATTCTTCTTATGGTTTCCTCTATTCTCTCTTGTCAAAGGGGTTCTGTCTCCTACAAGGCCTTCTCTTCGATGGAACTGAGTTACTGCTCTTCTTAGCCAGCAGAAGTAGCACAAAAAAATCACGTGGATTATCACAAACAGTCATAAAAAATACAGTCCCCAGGTAGACATTGCGTGCCTAATTTTTTGTTATAAAATACACATGAACAAGGCATCCAATATTTTGGGATAGGGATCCAAATAAATGGAAAAATATAAATGCAGAAACGACAGTACTACAGTACTACTATATAAATGCAGGAAGTACAGTACTACACTGTACTTCCATAAAACGCAAATTTCCCTACCAAAAATACAAATAATATACCCTCCTTAAAAAGCAATTCCAAAAATACAGTAATAGAAATAGCAACAGAAACTCTTCACCTATAACATTCACCTTTTACATGCAAGTTTGGTCTCTGGTTCAAAAAATAAACCCCTTACACACTATCCAAAAAATGTTAGAAAATCTCTCCAAGCTTATCTCTTTCCTCCTCAACATGATAGCATATTTAATAAGTAGAATTTAAACATTGAAAGAAACAGGTTATTCTAAGATTGCTTGTGCGGCAATTTTAGCCATTGTGATCCTGCAAGTTCAGAACAAGTTGTGAGGTGTTTTGAGTGCAAAAGGAAGGGAGAGTTGTGCCCCACTTAATCCTGCTTCTCACTGGGGCAAACTTCAGTGAAGGAGGCTCCTGGGTGTTTGTCTGGACCCCTTTTAGTTTTCCCTCCTGTACCACTGCAGATAACTTTCCTAGGGCATTTGTGGTTTGCTGATGGAATTAATTCATCCACCCTAAGTCAATTTTCACTCCTAGTTACACTCTTACTTTAGGGAGAACTACCCATATATTAGTCTTTCATTATAAAATAATGCTCTGCTTTCAGACTCTGGCTCTATTTTGGTACATCCTTTTAAAGTAAAATGCATGCCATTAAAATACATTTGTTCCATTGAGTCAGATTTTTAGACTCATTATGATGCTCATTGTTGACACAATAGCTCCTTCAGATACACAACAATCTGTCATAAAAGAGCCATACTTGGATGGGTGACAAAAGGGTTTTGCAAAGGCTGTCTTCTCAATGCAGTTGCTGTCAGAGACATATATTAATATCGTCCTAGTTAAAGAGTATTTATCTAAAAAGTGCAGACCACTTAAATAGAAAATGACTTCATGAGCTATTTCTGCAAGTTCAGTTACTACGAAGAGTGTTCTTACATGCTCAGTGGAGGAAATGAAAAACAACAGAAGTTCATAATCCTGAGGGCCCCCCCAGGAGCATGCTCTCTGCTCAATCTGACTGTGGCATGGATTCCCAAAGTTATTAATTTTCCATTCTTTTCCATAATCAATAAGTATTACAGATTTCAATTTAAGTGAACTATCTTCTTGAATCAGTACAAAGGAAACAGCCTATGTGAAAATGCTACCACGTTCAAAATACAAAAGTTGAGTCATTTGTTATAAAAATAAACCTCAAAATAAAAATGTGTTTTCCCCTTCAGAAGTGCTAAAACTTGCATCTAAAATAGAAGGATGACATAACCTTCCAAGTGAAGTCATACTTTATTCTTAATCACACTTGATAGACTTGGGATACAACGCTAATATTCTGAGCAATTAAAATGCCAAACTGAGCCTGTACAGGGTAAAGAGAGGAGGAAACACGAATATATTTCAAAATTTCACTTCAGTGACAACTTCATTTGCTATGCTACCATTTTAATTCTGATTTCCTTCTGTCTAGATCACTAATTATGAGGCTGAGATATTTGAAGGCCTATTATATATTTAGAAATATAGAGCTCAAAAGAACTACAGAGAAAAACAAAGTCCAGAAACATGAAGTGATTTATTTGCCCAATAATACACAACCAGTTGATGACAAAGCAGACACCAGAGCTAAATGTTTCTGTATGCCTAATTCAAAGATCTCTACATTACATAATCCTGCTTACTGTCTTAAAAAACAAATGCAACAATACATAGTTGGTAGCACCCTTAAAAAGATGAAATAGGAAACTAAAAGTAATATTACCACCACATGTATGCTTTGTGCCTAGTATTTAGGTCCTCTTTGAAAGGAAGCAAAAAAAAAAAAAGTAGATTAATTATATCTCAATAAAACTGTCACATTTTTGTGATGCTGATCACAATAACATCACCAAGTATAAACTATCTAGGAATTAATAAGAAAGATTCAAGGCCTTTATTGTATCTGAAAAACATAAAAGAATATTGTTAAAGGGTGACACATTACTCATTACTGGATGAGAAGAATGATTAATTTTAAAATATCAGCCCTGGCTGGCATAGCTCAGTGGATTTAGCGTGGGCTGCGAACCAAAGCATCGCAGGTTCGATTCCCAGTCAGGGCACAGGCCTGGGTTGCAGGCCACGGCCCCCAGCAACCACACATTGATGTTTCTCTCTCTCTCTCTTTCTCCCTCTCTAAAAATAAATAAGTAAAATCTTAAAAAAAACCTTCTCTCTTTAAAAAAATAAAATAAAATAAAATAAAATAAAATAAAATATCCAGTCTCTCCTAAATAGGTCGAATATCATTCCATTCAAAAATCACAAGCAGATTCTTGTTGTAACTTAACTAGAGTGAGAAAGCCATACGGAAGTTTAAAAGAAGAGGAAAGGTCAGGTATTTCTTTTTAATAGAAGAAAGTGAAAAGAAAAAAAAGAGTATTGATGCCATATATTTTTAAAAGTCTATAAAGCGCCCTGGCTGGTATGGCTCAGTGGATTGGGTGTCAGCCTGCTAACCGAAAGGTCAAGGGTTCAATTCCCTGTCTGGGCACTTGCCTGCGGGTACAGGCAGGGTCCCTGGTTAGGGGCATGCAGGAGGCAACTAATCGGTGTTTCCCTCCCTTCCCCTCTCCTAAAAATAAATAAACAAAAAATTTTTTACATCTATAAAGCTGCAAGGCTTAAAATACTGTTATACTGGTACAAGATTGGATAGCATGGCATGGAAAGTCCACATACTAAAGATCTTAATATATGACACTGGTAGTAATTCAAATCAGAGAGAACTGCAATTTCTGGTACAACTTGTCACTACTTGAAAAATAATATTAGATCTCTATTCTAGATAATATAGCAAAATAAGGTCTATGTGAATTAAAGAGTCAATTGTAGAAGTAAAACATATAAGGGGAAAAAGTCAAATACAGCAATTTTGAAATAGTTAGGATTTTATAATTCCAAAGAGAGAATCCATGAACAAAAAGACTAGTCAATCTGAGGATATAAAATTACTAAAAAGTCTACACCAGAACACACCATAGCTGAATTTAAAAACACATAGGGAAAACTGTTGCAATGTGACTAAAAAAGTGATACTGTCCTAAATATACAGAGTGTGTACAATTAATAATGGAAGGAATGTACAAATAGAAAAATGTAGAAAGGACACATCTCATAGTTAAAAAGATTAATATAGTAATAAATAAGAAAAATGTTTAAACTCAATGGTAATCAGAGAAATGCAAATTAAAGCAATTTAATGCCATTTTTCATCATACAACTGGCCCCCAAAATTATAGAAATATTCAGAGCTGAGGGCACAGAAGAAAAACAAGTATTCTTATACACAGCTTATGGGAGTGCAAAAAAGTGATAACATTTGGATCAAGTGCTGGAAAAATACATGCTCATTAACCCAGCTGTTCAATGACAGGAATTTGCTTTCAGTGGGCAAGGTGTACACAAAGACAGATCAGGCTCCTCATTACAGCATTACCTGCACTGTAGCAATAATTTAAAAACAAATAAACAAAAAAATGCCCTAAATTGTCAACAAGAGGGAATAATTACATTTTTGCCATTAATGTCTACATGATGTAGTACTAAATGACCACTAAAAATCATTCCTAAAGAATTTCTAATGCTGTACTTGAACAATGATTAAAATAAAATAAAATAAAATAAAATAAAATAAAATGAATTTCTAATGTGTTGGAACAATGTCCGCAGTGGACTGCAATATATATACACATATAGTTAATGTGATTGAATACCTAAGGATACCAACTATAGCTCTTCCAGATGAGGGGATTATCAATGCTATTTATTGTTTTTATTAGATTTCTCATACACATCCAAATTTTTCACAATGAACAGTATTAATTTTCCAAAAGATTAATCTCCTAGTGGGCATTAAAATATACTAATATATCAAAATGTTAAAAGATGTCAATATATTAATACTTAAAACGTGGTCAGTTGATAACATTTTCACATGAACATACTTAGTGTTTAGCGGGGGCAGTGGGCAGTGTGAGGTAAAACATCAAACCCAGAGCACTTTTTTTCCTCCCTATAACTTTTCTAAACTTTTTATAATGAAAAATGTCAAGCATAAACAAAAGTAGAAAGAAAAGTAAAATGAACTAACATTGACCCATTGCCCAGCTTCAGCATTCATCCACTTGTACTCCCCCTTGGGAACAAATCCCAGGTATCACATCACTCGTTTTCATAAATATTGCAGTATGTATCTCTAAAAGATAGCACTTGTTCTTTAAACATTATCAAAATACCATAATTACCTAACAATAATTAATAACAGTTTCTCAATATCCTTAAATAGCCAGCCAATGTTCAGATTATCCCAACTGTCTCCTAAATGTCTTGTCTTATTTTAATGTGTTCAAATCAGAAACCAAATAGGGTCTATACATTTATGTAAATTTTCAGTGTGTAAGTTTTACTATAGGTTTCCCCCTCCACCTCTCTTCTCTCCCCTTTCTGTTTCTCTGTTGAAATAACCCAGGTTGTTGGCGCTGCAGAATCTCCCAGGACCTGTACTCAACCTACTGCATTTCCATGCAGATGTGAGCAGCGTACTCCTCTATCCCTCCCATTTTCTGAAAATACGCTAGTCAGGTCTAGGAGCGTGGTCAGTTCAGGTTTGCTTTTTGACAACTCTACCAAATGGTGGTACTGTGTACTTCCAGGAATCACCTAATGTCTCTCTTTTTGTGCTGTTAACAGCTATTGATAATTATTGCCCAGGCACACAATTCATTACGGACTGCAAAATGCTGGGAGCCTATCACTCCTTTTCATGCGTTAGCTGGAACACTCCTATGGAGAATCTTTCCTTCCTGTGCCATTCAGTTGCTTTGAGAGGTTATACAGCAAAGTGAGGAGCCGTACTTGATTTCTTCCCTTTATTTTTGCAAAATAATGAGCATAGGGAGATCCTTATAAAGTGCAAATCTGATCACAGCACTCCTATACCTCCCCATGCAACCTTTAAAATGCAAACAATTGCTCTTAAAGAACAACATCTTCACTAAAGCCTGGTAGGCCATGGATAGTCGAACTGTGACCTGTCTTCCCACGTTTACCTTTTCTGGAAATCCCTGTGGCCCAGTAGACCATGTCCCCTCCCACCACAAAGTCTTTGCACAGGCCGTTTTCTCAGCAGGAGATGCTTTCCGGTCTGCCCCACCTCCTGCCTCTGAGTTCCTGCTCATTCTTTAGAATGAGCTCAAGTGCTACTTTCTTTGGAAAGCCCTCCAAGCCCCCAAATCTGGGCTAGGCTGATTTGTCACATGCTTCTTTGATTCCAAGCATTTATCTCGATTAGTAAGTAAATACCACTTTGTGTGATTCCTTAATTATTGCCTACTCCTCACCCAACAACTCTAAAGCTACTGGAGCAGGTGGCTTGTCTGTTTTGGGCTGCACTGACCCAGCCCCAGTGCCTAGCTCTGTGTCAGGCACCTTACAGTTCTTCAGTAATTACATGTGGAAAGAAAGAATGAATGAATAGGTTTGGTTTCTAACGTTATTTGCTTATCCTCATTCATTTACTGACCAGAACATCTAACTTTACTGGGCATCATGCCAGGTACCAGGAATTTTGTGCTGATCACAATCCAATCGAGGAAATGGACAAGACAGTGTTTACAATTCAATCACACAGGGGAGTGAGCATGGAGTGAGAGCTGAATACCTGGGCAGGTGTGACAACAGGGCACATTTAAATTAAAGCAGCACTGCTGCTAGGTAAGAGGCAATATTAGATTGCCTTTTAATCACAGCTGGATCCAACTGAATGAGGACAGAGGGCCCAGAATGGTTATTTTAAAGAGACATTTAGTTCAGCTCATTAAGACAAGTTTCTCTTCCCATAATAACGCAAAGGTCTAAAGCTTGTGCCCACAACATGAATTCCGTGAAGCAATTGATGATAGAGTTATCTGACTATAAATATACAACACAGATTAAGACCTTGAAACAAATGGAATGCCAAGAGGGATATTTTTTAAACTATTGCCTTCACAAGGCTAGAGAAAAACATACAATGAATTTTCTCAGTGATTTAGACCAAATATAATTGCTGAGTCGCTATTAGTAGTATAAAACATATTGTAAATCATCAACACAAGCTACTGGGTATAACAAATCATTTCATTAGCATAGATATGCTTCTTGTAGAAATCTAGCTCCACTGGAATTTAGAGTTATGATTACAGAGCTATGATTAAATCATGTAAAAATTGTTCTTCTATAATCTGTTCCTTCCACAATACTTAGGACCTTCAGGGTGGGGATGCCTAATGCATCTTTATATCCTCGATGCTTATCCAACTACCTGACAGAGTGAGAGCTCAGCAACCATACAATAAATGAATGAGTGGTTTCAGGTGGAAAACTTTTAAATAATGTAGAAGAGATGGTGGGTATAAATAGGGTGATCATAAATTTATGGGCACAACTGGGCCCATAAATTTATTGTCCAAACTTATTAGAGTGAATAAAGATTCTGTTTTTTAAGTATAAACCTATACTGCCAAGCAAATCAACCACTTTACCTTAGCAATAAAAAACCAAAATGTGCAGAAAGATCAATCCATTATCTACCTAAGACTTAGAAGAGTTTGGGGAACATGAGAGATGTTTCAATGGCCATGATTGCTTTAAACAACTTCACAAAGGAAGATATTTGAATGATTGAAACAGATAAAAAGATATTCAAAATCATTTGTCATCAGGGAAGTTTAACATAAAATCACAATGAGATCGCACTACTGACCCAAGAGAATGGCTGAACTAAAAACTAATGATAGGATCAAGTATTAGCAAAGCTATGGTAACAAGCAGAGCTCTCCTTCATAGATGGAAGTGTAAATTGGTACAAGCACTTTTAGAAAACGGTTTGACAGTATCTACTAAAGGTTAATATGTGCTGCAACCCAGCAACTCTATCTCACAAAGAAATACATACATATGTTCAACAAGAGACATTTATAAGAATGTTCATAGCAGCACTTTGAACTGGAAATGACCCAATGTCCACCAGCAGTAACATGGATAAACACAGTGTGGCGTATCCAAACAATTGAAAACTGTACAGCAATGAAAATAAAGAAACTACTGCTATACTTAGAAACATGGTTGAATCTTACCAAAAAAAAAAAAAGTGTTGAGCAAAAGAAGCCACACACAATAAAGTACATAGTATACGATTCCATTCATATTAATAAAAAACAATATAAAACGTCTATCTCTCATAATAAATGTTTTGGGAGGAATGATAATTTAGAGGCACAAAAAGGGAACTATCAACATTCTTCCCCTGAAGAGTTTACTTTGTGATAATTCATTAAATTATATGCACAAGATCAGTGTGCTTTTCTTATGTATTTTCTACTTAACAAAATTTATGAAAAAATATACCCAAGAGATGATATTCTCGTGCCTTTTTTTCTCCCAAGAATTCTTAATTCAGCAGACATACTGAAAAAAAAAATAATCCATTGATCTCAGAACTATCTGAAAGGGCTCATAGGACAGGTATTCAATAAATGTTTGATGATAATGATATTCTTTAAATAAGGACTGACCCAACATCATTTTTCCCTTTAAGTATTCTTTCCTAGCTTACTCCCTGTTTTATTCAATATCAGACCAATAAAGTGTACCAGAAAATAAGAAGTGATAAGTCACCCATTGAGGAATGCTATAATAGAACTTTTAAATTTGTTCAGAAATCCTAAAAGCAATTTTCAGGTCATTAGAGCAGGAGAGTTGAAAAGAAACTTCAAAACCCTCAAAATTCTGACTCCTTGGATGCTGGAAAGAACAGTGAAAAGAAAGGCGTAAGAAGTCTGAGCGTTAGCATCAAGTGCAACCACTTGTGTCCCCAAAATTCACAGGTTGAGGTCCAACTCCCAGTGCCCCACAATGTGGCTGCATTTGGAGAGAGAGCCTTTCAGAAGGTAATTACGTTAAAATGAGGTCATTAGGTGGATCCTAATCCAGTACGACTGGTGTTCTTATAGAAAGAAGATATCTGGACACTCACACACACAGATGATGTGAAAAGACTGGGAGAGAAGATGGCCATCTATAAGCCAGAGAGAGGGGCACTGAATAGACCCTTCCTTTATCGCCCTCAGAGGAAACCAACTGTACCAACCACCTGATCTTGGATTTCCAGCTTCCAGAGTGTGAGAGCATACATTTCCACTGTCTGAGCCACCAATTTGTGGCGCTTTGTTATAGTGGCCCTAGCAAAGAAATACACCTTTCACTGCAGAAAGTTCTGAAACATCAGTACACTTATTCATGAGCTGCTGTTAAGACATCCTGTCATGTGTGGGTCTCCGAGTGTAAGCCCCTCTAAGGCAGGGGGTGCATCTACATAATTTATCTCTTCCATTTATCAAGCCATCTCCTGGACTTATATGCTCAATACTTCTTTTCTTTTTCTTTTTTTCTTTTTGGTTTGTTTGAAACACTAATTTATATTCCTCTCTTAAGACCCACTTTTGTTTCACTCTCTCTTTGCATCTGTGTGACCCAGAAAGCATAGAAATGAAAAAAAGTCCTCCTGTTTCTAGAAACAATGGGTATGAGAGGAGCCTGTCATGAAAACACAAAGAAAACATCCTTCCAGAAGATAAATGAATAGGGGTTTTACCTTCCTACTAAAAAGAGAAACTGAAAAGGGAAAAAAAGTTACAAAGACAGAAATAAAAGGGTTATCCCAGGAAGTAGAGTGCTGCAATGAGGAATATTAAAGCTCTAATTTAACCTTTCATAAACACTTATCTGCACAGTAGGGCAAAGATCCTAGTCCCACTGTGAGCATCCCTGCTCTTCTAGTTCTACTTTTACCACAGAAAATGCAGCAAAGCTTTCCTAAAATATACATCTGGCCATGCACAGTATAGAATTAATTCAACTGCACCTGTAGCAAACCTTCCAGAAATAATTTACAATAATTTGTCAGGATTAACCTTTTGATGAAACATAAATTTGTCTAAATTTAAAACACTTTAAGAGGTACGGAGGTCCATTTTTATTATACAAACGCTGTATCAGCAAGTTGATGGAGGCAAAAAATACCGATGCTCAGAATAGCAACTACTCTGTTGGACTTCATCTGTAGTGCCATAAAACAGAAGCTTGGCATTTCGGCATGGAAGAAGCGATTCACAACTGCATCCTCCTTGGTTAGTCCTAGAAATGTCAAGCCCTCCAATTAAGGAGGGACACTTGCAGCTACACACACTCAGTACACAGTGGCAAATGAGAAGTCTACATCGCAGCATTTTAAAATGTGTGCAGACGTATGTTTTTAATATTCAGTAGCCACCATCTGCAGAATTAGAGGACAGAAGACATTCCTAGAGGCCATCCACTATAACAGAAGAATCTGAATTGCCTGGGGGATAAAAGTTTTCAGTATTGGAAGCAGTTAATAATGTACACTCACTTTCAAACAGTGATCCAATCACCCACATTCATAGTGCCCTCTCTTGAAAGTGAGGACAATCACCATATTATTGTAAAATAATATAGGGGTAAAATCATCGTATTATCTGGATACTTTCTTGCACAGACTTACTTTGATGATGTTTTTAATTAAATTATATATAGCCAAATATTAATCAAAATTAACCCAGGGCTCCTGCTATAGAATTTCTAATTCAGAAACACCGACTGTCTAAACCAGACTACAAAGGTGTTACAGTGAGTGCTAAGAGCTGTCTTGTAGAAGCCAAGATCTTCCTAAAGGCAATACTGTGCCTATGGTGGCCCTTCTTTGCCTGCAATAAATCCTAGTAATTAATGGAGTCTGAGTGGTTTGCTTTTACTCCATGTAGTGGTAACTATAAAAATTTGAGCATATTGGAATACACTTAATATTACAGTGTTCAACATTTGTAAACCCTTTTACTGCGAGTCTCCAACACTCAAAATGTAGGTACCTGACCAGTTTTTCCATGATAAAATATAGAAGCACCAAGCCTTTCTGGGGAATTTCAACTCTAGTAATCAGAAATATTCCTTAAAACTGATTCCCACCCTGGCTGGCGTAGCTCAGTGGATTGAGCGTAGGCTTCGAACCAAAGTGTCGCAGGTTCGATTCCCAGCCAGGGTACATGCCTGGGTTGCAGGCCATAACCCCCAGCAACCCCACATTGATGTTTCTCTATCTCCCTCCCTTCCCTCTCTAAAAATAAATAAATAAAATCTTAAAAAAAAAAAAAACAACTGATTCCCACTCCAGGTTTGGCCATGCCCCAGTTGCCCAGAACCCTTTCATACGTTGATATGATTGGGCAGTGTACAGTGGCCCTCTTTTCCTCCCTGGCTGCTTAAATTTTGGCTGCCATCATGAACAACACAGTAACTATCCAAACCAGGAAGTTCATGAGTGACACACTACGTCAGTGGAAACAAGTGATCATTAACGTCCTTCACCCCGGGGAGGCAACAGTCCCTAAGACAGAAATTGAGGAAAAGCTAGCCAAAATGTATAAGATCACATCAGATGTCATCTTTGTATTTGGATTCAGAACCCATTTTGGTGGTGTCAAGTCAATTGGCTTTGGCCCTGGCCAGTGTGGCTCAGTTGGTTGGAGCGTCATCCCGTAAACGGAAAGGTCGTGGGTTCAATTCCTGGTCAGGGCACATACCTAGGCTGTGGGTTCAGTCCCCAGTCTGGAGCACATACAAGAGAGTGCTGATCCATGTTTCTCTCTCCCATCAGTGTTTCTCTCCCTCTCTGTTCCCCTTTTCCCCTCTCTCTAAAATCAATGAGCACGCCCTTGTGTGAGGGGAAAAATAATAAAAATAAATAATACATATTTTTAAGAAAAGAAAAGAAAACTAGCTTTGGCATGACTTCATGATTCCTTGGATTATGCAAAGAAAAATGAACCCAAACATAGACTTGCAAGACATGGCCTGTACGAGAAGACCTGAAGAAAACAGTGAAAGGAACACAAGAACAGAATGAAGAAAGTCGGGACCCTGGTCTGTTTGGCTCAGTTGGTTGGAGCATCCTCCTGTAAACTGAAAGGTCATGGGAGAGTTCGATTCCTGGGCAGGACATATGCCTAGGTTGCAGGTTTGGTTCCCAGTCTGGGTACATAGGAAAGACAACCAATGTTTCTCTCTCACATCAATGTTTCTCTTCCTCTCTCTCTCTCTCTCCCTTCCCTTCTCACTGAAAACAATAAGGGGGGGAGAGGAGGGGAGGGGAGGGGAGGGGAGGAGGACTGCAAAGGCCAATTTTGGAGATTGGAAAATAAAAAAATAAAAATTCTTCTGTGAATTTATGTGTTAGTTGTGTAGATTTTTTCATGAGAGGAAACATAACCTAACAACTAAAAAAATAACCAATTTCACTTTCCCTTGGGTGATCACCCAAATCATAAAAGCAAGAAGGGATGCAGTCTGCACAGTAGGGTAAGGCTTTTTATCTCAAGCCCTGTAACTCTCCCCTTAGGGAAATCACTCAGCTATGGTGCAAAGAACCACTCTCTCCTCTCTCCAATCCAAGAACTTGTCCAGAATGAACCATCTCTGACAGTGTCAAACCATGTAAATAACATCAACTGAAATGCTTTCACAGTTCATAGTCAGTAAGTAAATTGGCCCTTGCCTCATTGCAAAGAAAAATATTTGAAATCTGTGTTAAATCTGTTTATCTATCCTATTGTCAGGGCTTTTGAATCAAGAAAAGACTGATGCCCTGGACTCTATACTCATGGTTATTGTTGAGAATAAAGCTCACTTAACTTATGAGATACACCAAGTATCCCTAAGTGTTCAACATCATCATGTAGTATAAAAGTGAATCTTCAATCCTGGGTCAGTACAAATGAGAACAACAAAAGCCCTCCAGAAAAGTCATTGACATATAGTTTCTCATTATCATAGGGGAAATTATCCCAGGATTTCCTGCTAACACATCAGTTGATCAATATTTCATACAATAAATATTTACTAGGTTTGAAAATGTTGTATAGACCTATCCCTTGTTCCCTTGGTGATAAGAAGTGTCTCACCAAATAATTAAGAGCTTAGGCCCAAAGAGGAAAATTACTCCCAACTATTGTCCTAACAAAGCTGAAACAAGAGTTTAAAACAGTTTCATGATAGAAAAATGGTTCACGCTTATTCGGTTTCTTTTTTTTTTTTTAACGTTGCTTCATGTACCATTTATTTTTTGCACTACCTAGTTTGAGTAGCTGAATACAAAGTATACAAATAAAGCTCAATACAATAGCAGACAATACCCACCCACCCATTCCACTTCATTCTTTTTTACTATTTTTAATCTTTAGATATTTTTTAATTTATTGGGGTCACACAGGTTAATAAAATCATATCGATTACAGGTATACAATTCTATTATACATCATCTGTATATTGTATTGTTCACCACTCCAAGCCTGCTGGGATTCTTTACAAACAAACTTAATGAAACACCAGATTTAAGTGTAGAGAAAAACAAATCCTTCTATTTTCAAGTTACTCCCTCTTTTCTTCTTTCTTCTTTTCCCTCCAAATAAACTACTTCATTTTTCTTGAGCTAGATATGATATCTACAGCTTTATAGCTGCTTCCTGACTAAGAGAAGCACTGCAAGCGATTATCTTACTTCCACAGGAGGGAAAGTATGCGTGCATCTCATCCACCCCTGCAATACCACAGGAATACAACTTGTTCCAGAAGTTCTGCACAAAGGGTTTCCCTTCGGTGCACATTCTACCCAGATAAAGTGCAGTGCAAAATCAGACAGACTTCACCCTCCCTCAGAGAACGGTTTCCAACATTTTCATTATGGTGGAATATGTCAGAGAAAAGATCAGAAAAGATGCCCAATGCCCTTAACCTCCCAGCGAAAGGGGCCCTCAGACTGATCTCCCTCAAAGAAAATGCATTAGCTTGCCAATTTTCACCTACTCAAAAATCAGCCAAATACATGGTTTTTACGACCAGTGATTCAGAGAAATGGGAAACCATTGCTTTCATAGTGATGTAGACTCGCTATCATTAGTACTCAAATATTTCCTCAGAAACATTTTTAAAGAAAGGCTAGGAGTGGCTCCATTCTCTCCATTTAAATAAATGTTTATTTCAACCAAACAGTTATCTGTGTAATGGAATGTAAACATAAGGGCCAGTTTTGTGTATTTTTGTATATATTTTTTAATTTACATAAGGAGGAAAACAAAAAAAACAGAATTGTATTAATTATGTGAAAAGATAATGTTTAGCAATGGTAGGTTGCTTTTAATAAGGCATTTTAGAGCTCTAGTTTAAAAAAAATTTTAATCCCCACCCAAGGATATGTTCATTGATTTTAGAGAGAGAGGAAGGGAGAGAAGCGTCAATCTGTTGCCTCCTTCCGTATTGCCCCACCTGGGAATCGAACTCTCAGCCTAGGCATGTGCACTGGTCAGAAATCACACCCACAGCCTTTTGGTGACCTGGATGATGCTCCAACCAACAGAGCTACCTGGTCAGGGCTTTAGAGCTCTGTTTTCAACCACAGAGTTCATTATTTTCCAAAGTCCAACTGCGTGGGGGCCAAATTTGATACTACTCAAAATAAGGTTTTTGTAAAAATGGAAAATAGAAGAATTTTAATCAACACCAGCCTCAATAATTATAATATTCTAAGTCTGTCAGGATTTTTTCAGTGTTGCTAAAATTGTAAATTCTTCCCTTGATAAGTATTTTGCCACCAACAATTGAGGGAGGATAAAACGCTGCTTAATTATTACTGAAAGCAACAGCAGGCTGACTGTGGATTCCCAAGAACAGACTTCTGGTGGCCACTCACCTTTAATACAAAGATCACCACTGTTCTGAGAATGAATGACTAGTTGTCCATAAAAGTACTTAAGCTATACAAAATTTCTCAGCAAGTGTGAGAGAAAGTCTATATTCCAAACAATTTATATCACACACACAAAAAAAACCCAAGTATTTGAACAAACTTAGATGAGCTTTGGTAGGATACTGGAAGACATTTTTATCTAATATCTCCAGTGATTTCCTCATAGCTACTCTTGTTTGCAAGAGCTTTTCATTTTTTTAATTTTATTTATTGATTTTTAGAGAGAGAAAAAGGTTGATTCTTGCATGTGCCCTGACCAGAGATGGAACATGAAACCTTGGAGTATCGGACGGTACTCTAAGCAACTGAGCTACTCAGCCAGGGCTGAGTGGCTTTCTTATTATTTATTTTACCCTTACCCAAAGCAAGGTAAAGAAGCAATAGCTAAGAACATTCCCCTATCATAAATTTCATATTCTCCAAATTTATAAAATCAGCAGAGGGTGAAGTAGGTCTTACGTAGAATGAACAGTCTAGATGTATCTGTAATTAATTATCTATCATGATCATCTTTCCCCACTAGGTCACAGATGCTGGCTTGATATTGGTATACATTTAATGGAAACGCATTAATAGAGTCTACAAATTCAGTTCATTAGCTCAGGAAAGTTAACTAAGGGTCTCCCAAGTTTTCCTACATGTAAATGCCACGCTTGTATTTCTTGACACCTTCCACAGCCCCCTATACAGGAGCAACCTGGAGCAAGCAGCCCATGCTGAATTGATTTCAAAAACAAAGTCAGTTGTCTTGTTTTTTATCAAATAATTGCATCAAAGTTCTTGCCACAATGGGGAGTTGACTTTGGGGGGGAATATTATGGAAAGATTAGCCAATATAGGAGAGGAATCACTCTTTTTTTCTGGAGTTTTTTGGTGAAAAAGAAAATACTAAATAAGAACTAATTCCAGCTAACAAGGAGAACTGAATATTTCTGCATTAAACCTTCTGCAAAGGTTATTGCTATGCATTGAGGCAAATACCCCATTTTATAGGAGAGGAAGCTGAGGCTTCAGAGAAAGTAAGTAACTTGCCTCACAGCAGCACAAGAGAAAACCTAAACCTCAGATTAATGGAAGCTTGGTCATAGACCCTACATATCTCTAAATGATTAGTTTTTATTTTGTAAATTTGTTTTCAGTTACATAGCTGATATGATTTTTGTATCAGCTCATTGACAGGACTCTACATGTATTCCACTCAACAGCTTATGAAATCCAAATTTTACATCTAGTTAGCAAGAGTAATGTTTTAAAATAGGGGCCTCCAGATGGCATAAACATGCACTCTCCAATTTGGTAGCCCCTAGCCACATGCAGCTTCTGAGCACTTGAAATGAGGCTAGGCCAAATCAGATGTACTCTGAGTATAAAATACACACAGGATTTTAAAGACCAAAGAATGCAAAATATCTCATTAATAATTTTTATTCTGATTACATTTTGAAATCATATTTTAATATTTTGAATTAGATCACTAAAATAATTTAATGTGACTATTCAAAAATTAAAAATTTCATAGGCGGCTCACTTTTGTGGCTTGCATTGTGTTTCTCTGGGCAGCACTGAATAAACTGTTAAGAATACTCCGTGTGCCCATCTTCACCACAAGATGAGCTGTAAAACTGATGAACCCCCAGGAACCTAAATTGCTGGTTAAGGCTTTGCTGACATCAAAACTTGTGGACTTTTATCATTATTCAATTATTAATTCATTCAATCAAGTAATTATTTATTGAGCAACTGCTATGTCTCAGGTAAAATAATACAATATCTGGTACATGGGCCAGTCTCGAGGGAATTTTATAGTGAACCTTTTAGATAAGGTCCCAATCATACCACTTAATACTTTGGTGATAAGCCTTTAACTGTTAGTAGGAAAACCTACAGATGCTCCTCTATCTACAATGGGGTTACATCCCAATAAACCCACAGTAAACCGAAAAATCACAAATCGAAATGTATTCAATACACCTACCATACACATGCTGAGAACACTTACATTCGGGCAGTGATCCTGAGTTTCATCCCAACAGTAATTGCCATTCTCTTCTGCTCACCAGAAGCAGGAGACACCAATGGGCATTTTGCAGACATGATGGGATGTGAAAACACAGAATGCACTATCCAAAAAATGCTGGCAACACAGTGGAGTGCCAGTTGTACAGCCTCTGAATTTGTATCAATTTTGTACCAAGCATAAAGTCAAATAACCCTAGATCAAACCATTGTAAGTCAGGGATAAATGGCATCTTCGGAGCATATTTAAAATACAGCAGAGAGAGAAGAGGATGGCACCAAATACAATCCAAGGATTTCATTAATTGGACATATGAGGTGAGTTGTCTTAATGCTAACACTGTCTAATGTCAATTTCTACCTCAGTCAGAAGGTAAAGTAATCATGCAAATACAAGTTCACTTCAATAGGGGAAAAACGTCTCTTCCAAATCTAATTCTCACCCCACCCACCTGCATAACCAAGGCAGAGATGAACTGTAATTTCAATGTAGCCATACAACTGTAAGGCTGAACTGTATTTGCTATACTCTTCTTACTAAAAACAGTGAAAGTGACTAAATCTTGCAAACTGTAGTAGTGTATTAGCATTTCTATGTGACATCAGGCAATGGTATAAGTACTTTAAAAATCAATCTCACAGTAACTAGTTAAAGAAACCGATACGTATTCTCTATATGTCAACAAAAACAAAATCATCATTTAACCACATTGCTGCATGGTGTGTAACATCCTTTTCCACTGTCATTAGTTTAATAAAACCAAGAAAATGTCCTCACAATTTATTTTAACTCCTACTTGCTTTACAATGTACCTGACATTCTAGAGGAATGGCCTAAAAGACACTTAATCTCCCTGCAGGAGAAGAACAAAACATCCATAAGAAATGCCACAATACTGGAAAGAATGCTCACCACCAGACCAGTCTACTGAGCAAGGATTCCAGTTATTTTATGGAGTTGCTCTACATGTAAAAACAAACTGTTTATATTTCCTGCAGAACATGATCCTGCAGTTCCCATTCAGCTAGTCCGAGTAAATGCACTAAGGGTTCTGCTTGAGTAAGAACCAAACTCACAGTTTCAAAATTATATTTCATGGAAGATTTGAGCAGAAGACACTTTGTGGGTGATCCAGAAATCCCAGAACACTGTCATTTAGATACTGTCAGTGCAAACGAAAAGCAGCAAGGTAGTGCCTAATTAAGATGTCAAACCATTGCCCGGAATGACTCACTTTTCTTGTTCTGCTAGATAAAGTCTTCTTGGTGGTATTATTAATATTCCAGCATAGCAGAGGAATTGTTACATTAAAAGGTGGCGTAAATCCAAGCTTCAAGATGCAATAAACTCATGAGAGACTAAGCCTTGGGGGCATTAATTTCTTCTTTCACAAATGAATACACAGATCTTGCTGGTCTCACTTCTCTTCCAATAAAATTTTAAATAACAAATCTTCAGGCTCTGAGTTGCTGAACTAGTGAAGTCATCTGGAGTACTCAAGTATTTGAGTGCCTGCTATGTGCAGAACTCTGCATACTGAGTATGGGACAAATATACAGGAGACCTTGACCAGCCCTCAGAGAGTATACAACCTGTGTTAGTATCCTAGGGCTGCTGTAACAAATCATCACAAACTCCACAGCTTAAAACAACAGAAACTTATTCTCTCAGGATCTGGAGGCCAGATGTCCAGAGACAAGGTGCTGACATGCAACGTGCCCCTCAAAGGCTCTGGGGAAAGAACCCATTCTTTGTCCTTCTAGTTTGTGGTGGCTGCTGGTGCGCCTTGGCACGTGGCCACAGCACTCCAATCTCCATCACCACCTTCACATCACCTTCTGCTCTGTTCTGTAGGGATGATCCCCTTCCGCCTCCCTCTTACAAGGACACTTGTGATTGGATTTAGGGCCCACCTAGATAGCCCAGGATAATTTCCCTGGGTCAAGATCCTTAATCACACCTGCAAAGACCATTTTCCTTATATGGTAACATTTACAGTGTTCACATATTAGGACCTAATTTCTTTGGGGTGCCATTATCTGGCTCATAAACACCTAGCCTCCTCAGAGAGGCAGAGCGACCATGGGTGAAACTGGAAAGACTGAAAACCAGCGAAGCTGTGTAAGTAGGTGCTAAACTGTGCAGTATCAAAAAACCGTTCAGTCTGAGTTCAGCGAATGTGGTCCATGTTACCTAAGCTGGGATGGCTTTCCTAGGCCTGGATGAGGCTCTCAGATCTTCTCTCAGATGTTCTCAGATGATTTAGTGAGCTTCTGAAGGGCCATTCTCAGCCGACAGTATTTATCATTCTGTCTGCTCTTAATGGTCTCCTGCCTACATCATCTTTCTCCTGCGGCACTCTTTCACATTTCTGTCCCACCCCCTTATAGTCATGTCACTTTTTTGTTGTTCTTTTTGTTTTTATTGTTATTGTCATTGTTTCTTGGGCCAGTCTTTTCAGGGGTGATGTGAGCAACTACCTTATATGACGTGAGAGGCACAGAAAGGTTTCTGCTGCCCCAAGTTATCACCCCACGGGTCATGTCACAATGTCTAAAATTCCTCACATTTTCTCCTTTGGACTAAAGCCCGCCATTTAAATTCAAATATTATTTTATACTGGATATACATGAAATTGTGAAGTTACTGAGTCTTCATGAATGAAATCTTCAGCCATTATTTCCGAAATAAATGTCTGTTTAAAGATTAACCCGGTGGAGTTTGTTAATGAATATTCTGTGAGTTTCAAAAAAAACAAAAATTAAAATTGAAAAACCAGAAGTGACCATGATTTCATATTCAAGAAGTTGAAGAAACTCTGACCACTAGACATCACAGGGCACTTACAAGGCCTGGTGAGTCTCCAAAAGGGACATGAGTTTAGTGTGCCAAGTTCCCCAAACATATTTATACATAGAAGATTCTCTTCCTCTTAGGCTACCTGATGGCAGGACCCATATCCATTCTGTTTAACTTTGTACCCTCAGCACTCAGTCCAGTCCAGACACATAACAGGTACTCAATGCTATCTGAATGAATGAGTACATGGTGGATGCGTACTGGATAGGTGGATGGATGGATGGGTGGGTGGGTGGGTGGATGGAATAGTGTCTTGAAAGCCTCAATAGCTCTGGTAGACCAATTAAAAGAAAGAGGACAAAAGGAAGGAGAGAACATGGCAATGGGAAGAAACAGGACTAAGAGGATGAGGACCACAGACAGTAGCAGTCAAATGTCCTATACATAACAATTATAGCTCAGGGCTAGTTCTCAGCAATGAGTGGGTATTAGAGAATATTTGCAGATCTCTTATGCCACATCTTTAATGGAGAGGCAATGCAATGGACTGAATGTTTGTGTCTCCACCCAAATCCATATGTTGAAGCCCTAATCTCCAACATGATTATATTTGTAGGGAGAGCCTTTGGGAGGTAACTGGGCTTGAATAAGTTTATGAGGGTAAAATCCCCATGATGGGATTGGTACTCTTAGAAGAGGATGAAGAGACCAGATCTCTCTTTCTACCAAAAGAAGGTGCAGCAAGAAGGCAGCCATCTGCAAACCATGAAGAAGGAGGGCCCTTACCAATTTGCCCACACTTCAATACTAGACTTCCCAGCCTCCAGAACTATGAGAAATGCTTGTTGTTTAAGCCATAGCATCTGCAATGTTTTGTTAGAGCAGCCCAAGCAGACCAGATGGACAGCATGGCAGTGCTGGAGTCAGACACACCTGGTCCAATTGCCAGCTCTACTCTTAACAGCTTCCATTTCTTCACCTACAAAATGTGCATAATGATGTCTGCTTTATGGGGTTGTAGAGAGGTGTAGAGATCATTTCCCTAAATACTCATAAATAGGAATCTTTGAAGTTTCTTTTACATATACTTTAATCTCCCAAGAGTTTTACAAAGTGCTGTATAGAAGCATATGGCTTAGAAATACTACTTAATTGACATATTGTTCCATATAAGTGTTTTTTTCTTCCCTTCCTTTATTCTTCCCTTCCTTTCTCCTGTTTACACTAGGTAAAATAGACACATGGTTCAAAGTTCTAAAGACACACAAGAGAATACCATGAAAATTCTCTGTTTCTACTGGACCCAGGCATCCATTTCCTCTCTGTAAAGCATCCAATTTTACCAGCAACAGAGTTTCAATCAACAGATGCTTATAAAGTAGGCTCAGAATTAAATATTGCTTATTGTGGGTTTAAGTAACTCAAAACAAAATGTCCTACTGTTATTCAGCACTCCAGAAGGTCTCCCAGCAAGGCTGACCTGTTTCAGCCAGTGTTACAATTCTTATGCAGATTAATCAAATAGGGTAGTTAATAAAGAACCAGCACATATGCTATTCACCCATCACCAGTTTTCACAGAATCAGAACACTAAGATATATTTGACAGAAAGTGGTTCTCAGCACAACTTAATTCTTCTCAGATGATTGAGAGGCTCTACATTTCACCACACTGCAGGGATGTCACTGTTGGTATCTGAATCGATGCAATGCCCTGAAGAAGGGCACCACTGACAGCAAAGGAAGAGTTCATTTTTTTGGAAATACTTTGGATGAATTTTTTTTAGCAATGCGAGGATCCAAGATTGCTCCATAAGAACAAGAGGTTAAATCTGGGACCACAAGAGGCAGCCAGCATCCGCTGAAATGGGTCATCTCTAACAAATGAAATGTAAAGAAGGTGAAAATCAAAGATAAGAAGTTACTGTAGATTAGGGCCAGATAGAGTTATTGCCAGCAACAAACAACCAACAAACACAAAAGACCAGGATATGCAAAGATACACTAGGATACACCATTTGAATCAACACACCAATTCATGGAATTTGCATAACTAACTTGAAACAGTAGGCAAATAATGACTTCAACTGATGCAGAACTGGAAGTCAGAAAGATGGGGACCACAGATACTCAGACTCTGAGCCCCTTTTCTGGGCTCCTGGATCAACTCTTATGTTCCAAAGGTGATCTAACTAACAAGCCAAAGTTAGCCAAGCCCATGTCTGGCTTTGGAAGCCTCATCAGACACAAACACTGGGAACTCATAAGGCCAAACCACAGAACAATGACTTGGCATTAAGATAATAATAACATAATGCATCTTGCTCTTATCTGTTTGCTTGCAACTCAAATACACTCATATCCCCTTGGCTAGAAACCTACACAATATATTTAGGAATTGTTTTTAATCATTACAACCAACTCAGATTTTTTTAAAAAGTTTGACTGCAGAATCAGGCAAAATTCAACAGAAATTTCTGAAAAACAACATTCTATGAACTTTCACCCAAATTCCCACACTGAAACAAATGCTGAAAATTTATTTTGATAGAACCAAGACTTTTTATCTTGAAGACAGAACAAGAAGTGAATTTTGTTTATTATTTGAACTATACTAACCTGCAAAAAATAAAAGCTGAAGACATATGCTAGCAATTTTTTGTTACATTACCATCTCTTTATTCCAATCGCTGAGAGCCAACTAAATACAATAGGAAGTATTTCAACAGGGTTGTCACATAACTCACTGTGCCAGCCCCTAGTGGGCCCTCCATTCCACATTGATCTCCCAATATTAACTAGCATCCACACTGTTGGTGCAGTGTGATATTTTTCCAGAGTAAGGGAGCAGACAGGAAGGGCCAGCTTTCGGAACGTTCATTTGTGGAGGGAGCCAAATAGAACAAGGAGTGGAACATGGAGTCACCACACAGGCCAAAGAGCCAGACTGACTAGCTTAGGGGGTTTAAGTTTTAGACTTCTTTCTTCTACATCTTACTTTCATCCCAATGAAAGAATGTGGAAAGGTGTCAGTTATGCACTCTAGTAGCTTAGGTAAATCACTGTAAAATTGAGGGTTCACCCTTCAATCTAAAGGAGAGCTGTGAACCATAGACCCAGGCCAAAATGAGCCTCAGGAACAAAAAATGAGGGCCACAAAAAGCGTAGGCAAGGGAAAGTCTACTGTGAAGTATTGAGGGAGGTTCACCTCCTCTTCTTCATTCCAGGCCAGTATTGAAAAGCAGACGCTCAGGAAGTCTTCCAGTCCGTCAGAGGGCCAAGTTTAAACAGGGAATACCCAGACTCAGAGGAAAGGAAGCAAAGCATATGCAGCTCAGGCCAGTTATGCTTAGGTTTTTAGAGAAGATGTCCTCTACCTTCTATTGGAGCAATAAGATCCAGAAGGCTAATAAGACCCCGTTCTAGGATGGGAGAAAGAAGAGATGGACCAGGTCAATCAGGCCTACCTCTGGGCTAGGCCTAATCTAAAAGGACGAGAGAGTCCCTAGAGGCTCATATAGTCCAGAGCAGCTACTCCGTGGGTAGACAGTCCAGAACAGGAGCTAGAACTTATGACATTGAGCCCTGAATGGTTTGGCTCAGTTGGTTGGGTGTCATCCCGCAAAGCAAAAGATTGCTGGTTCAACTCCAAGTCAGTGTACATGCCTGGGTTGCAGGTTCAGTCCCTGGTTCAATTCCCAGTCAAGGCACATGTCTGGAATATAGTTTGGTCCCCAGTCAGGGTATATATAACAGGCAACCGATTGATATTTCTCGCCCTCTCTTTCTCCCTCCTTTCCCCTCTCTCTAAAAATAAATAAATAAAATCTTTTAAAAAAAAAGAACATGACATTGCAAAGAGTCTCTTTTGGTAGGTAGGTAGGTAGGTAGGTAGGTAGGTAGGTAGGTAGGTACATAGGTAGATAAATAGATAGACTGACCAACCTAAGACAGACCTAAAGTTCAGGGACATAACAAACTGAAGCCACAGGAAGGTGTTCTATTCAGGGTTTCAATTCAGGAATTGTAAACCTCCCCAAAGCTCTTCCTTGGAAATCTGACTTGAAGAAAAAACAAGATGAAAAGATAATCCAAAAGTTTTTTCTTTTTTTTGTTACAGAATGGGGATTCTGTTAACATGATTATATATCATCCTTTGAGAGGTCATTACAAAGAACGACACCATCCCATTAAAATCTAACAAGTAAAACTCTTGAACCCTGACTAGTTTCCCCATTATCATCATGCTGGCTTCTCATCTGTTCCTTGCAACACAATCTCTCTGGAATCTAAAAACACCAGCAGAACAGACCATCCCCTTTTTTAAAGCATGGTCAAGTGTTTGGGTCTCAAAATATATTCACAGTATATTCAAAATAAGAATAAATCAACCCTAGCCAGGTGACTCAGTTGGTTGGAGCATCAGCCCATACACCATAAGGTTGTGAGTTTGATTCCCAATCAGGGCATGCACCTCGGTTACAGGTGCGCACAGGTGACCAATTGATGCTTCCCTCTCACATCAATGTTTCTCTCCTCTCTCCCTTCCTCTCTCTCTAAAATCAATAAAAAACACATCCTCAGATGAGGATTTAAAAAAGAGCAAATTATATCAACATGAAAGGAGAAAAATTATTAATTTGAGTAGTACCTCTTAAGGGAATATTCTCTCATCCTCATCTCCATTACTGGTCCCTAATTACTGAATTTGCATTGTTCTATTTATTAGCCTGGTTACTTGGACTAGACACTTCTCTGAATTCCAGGTTCCTTGTCTGTACAGTGAGGATGTTAACAAACACTTACAACTTGGGATTCAAGGGAGAATCAAGTAAAAAGATGTATTAGTAATTACTGCACAAATGTCTGAGGTTTCAGTAATAGTTATTACTTCTCTAATAAATAGAAAACTGGACTATAAATTTTAAGATGTATACTTCACTCCCACTAAGGCTAATAATTAAGAAACTTAAATTTCTCTTCTTGGTTTTCTCTGTCTCTGGAATGAAACTACCCATTATGAGAGAATTACTGGAGTTGTTGTTTGGATTTTTTTTTAAAAGTCACTGTTTAATTCAAAATATTAGTATTAAAATGACAGTTACAAAATTCCAGTATTGTAGTCTACACTGGTACCTACTCTAGGATTTGAAGAAAAAAATAAAATAATTTTAAGAGCAGGAATGTCACAGAAAACATTTCAAATATAATTTCCCACCACAATTCTCTGTAACTGTGCTAAGTTATCAGAATTATCTACTAATGCATTCTAATTATCAAAAATTTTGACTCAGATTTTCAGGGACTTTTCAAGCATGAATCATTTAGAACTCCATCACTCCACTGAAATAAACATGTTGACCCACATGTTCTGGATTTTGCAACAGTGGGACGCATCAATATCCTGCACACACAGTGTTACTTATCTTTATGTATGTTGTACCTCACAATAAAAGATATATTTATAATTAATAAAAGAATAATAAAACTATGAAAATACTGCCTTATTGATTTATTTTTTCATCCAAGCTCAAATGATTTTGCCAAGTTGCTGCCAAGTTGTCCAGCACTAAACATTGTCTAAATATCTTTCTATATCTTAAGAATTTGGTGTCTGTTAACTGACACTTACCCAAAATTATAAAAAACTGTTACTGGGATGCCAGAAAAGTTACATGGTACTTCATCGCAAAGGAATGCTGGGCTTAGCAACTGCCCAGAGTCACTCACCAAGGCTGTGCTCGTTTTGCTATTAGTTTGGACAGATTAATTTTCAGAAATTTTTAATGGGATAAACAGAGAATAACCTGAATTTCAGTAGAATAGATTATTTCTGTTTGAGTTGTGGCCACCTTTCAAATCATAATTGTCATACAAACTTGGCTCTGCTTTGTTTGTTTAAATCAGTAATATCTCCTGCACCTGACACACAGACATGCGGCTGACTCTGTGGGTAACCTGTTCAAGACCATTCCCCTTCCATCTCATTCTGACACTGGGCACCAGTGGGCATTACAGGCCCGGGTGTTGGTGGATCAGTCTGAGCATCTCAGAATAACCCCATTTCCCCTTTTTAGTGAGTCAATTTTGTCATGAGCTTCTGCCATTACCTTGGAAGGACTTCTGTGGACTTCTTGAAAGTTTTCCTTACTTTTGAAAAGATATAAAAGGCCAGGATGTGGAAAAACTGGAACCCTCATAAATTGTGGGCAGAACCCTCAAACCTGTAAAATGGTACCACCACTTTGGAAAAGAGAGTGACAGTTTCTTAAAAAGTTTTAATTACCGCATAACACAACAATTTGCCTCCTACATATCTATCCATGAGAAATGAAAACATGTGTCCATGCAAAAATATTATGACAGCATTATTCATGATAGCTAAAAAATGTAAAGAATCCACACATCCGTCATCTGGTGAACAGAAAAGCAAAATGTTACATATCCATGTAACAGAATGTTACTCAGGCAACAAAAGGAACAAGTCACTGATTCATGCTACAGCATGGATGAACTTCCGAAACTCTACGGTAAGAGAAAGAAGCCAGACCCTCCCCACCACCACCAAAACACCCACTAATTGTACAATTCCATCAATGTATGAAAAGTTCAGAGAAGGCAAATATATAGAAAGAGAAAGTATATTAGTGGTTGCCTGAGACCATCAGGTGGGAACAGAAATTAACTGCAACTGGGCATAGGAGATATTTTTGGGATGACAGAAAGTTCTAAAAGTGGTGAAGGTTGCACAACTCTGTACATTTAGCCAAAGAAATCATTGAGTAGAGTACATTTAAAATAAATAAATAAATATGTATGTGTATAAATATATGGCAATGATTCAACCCTTTCTATCTTCCCGTCTTTGGTTCCCAGGTGGAGACGTAATGCCTCAAGCTGAAGCAGCTCTCTCAAGACTGGAAGGAGAAAGTCAGCTAAGCAGGAGCCATGACACTGCCGAGCTGCTAAATTAGCCAGTCCTGGAGTGCTCTTATTTCAAAATTCTTTAATGTGAAACCAAAAAATAAAATAAAAACCCTTACTTTTTGCCCTGGCTGGTGTGGCTCAGTGGATTGAGTGCTGGTCTGTGAGCCAAAGGGTAGCTGGTTCGATTTGCAGTCAGGGAGCATGCCTGGGTTGTGGGCCAGGTCACCAGTTGGGGGCACGTGAGAGGCAACCACACACTGACGTTTCTCTCTCTCTCTCTTTCTCCCTCCCTTTCTCTAAAAATAGATAAATAAAATAAATTCTTACTTTTTAAGCCACTTTCCTTACTTGATGCCAAAAGATTCTGATTGATACAGACTAGAAATAATCACCAGAGGCACTTCAGTGGTATACAACTCACACGTACATATACTTTTAAAGGAAGAACAGAATTTTGAAAATATATCTGCTAGCCCTGGCTGGCATAGCTCAGTGGATTGAGCGTGGGCTGGGAACCAAAGTGTCCCAGGTTCAATTCCCAGCCAGGGTACATTCCTAGGTTGCAGGCCATAACCCCCAGCAACCACACATTAATGTCCCTCTCTCTCTCTCCCTCTCTCTCTCTCTCTCTCCCTCTCTCCCTCCCTTCCCTCCCTAAAAATAAATAAATAAAATCTTTAAAAAAAAAAAAAAGAAAATATATCTGCTATTGACTAAATGTTTGTATGCCCCCAAAATTCATCAAAATTCATACATTGAAAACTAACTTCCAATACAATGGCACTTGGAGGTGGGGCCTTTGGACAATGGTTAGGTCACCAGAGTGGTGCCCTCCTGAATGGGATTACTGCCCTTATCAGAGAGACCCCAGGAGCCCCTGACCCCTTCTACCATATGAGGACACTGCAAGAAGACAACTGTTTATGAACTGGTAAGCAGGCCCCCACCAGACATTGAATCTGCTGGCATCTTTATCTTGGACTGCTCAGCCTCCGGAACCATCAGGAATAAATTTCTGTTGTTTATCAGACACCCAGACTAGGAAACTTGTTCATAAGCAGCCTGAACTAAGACAATGCATTTGTGGTGAAGTACGTACGTTCAAACATCTCTAACTAGGTTGTGTATAACTATCTTATATGACATGAGGGACATTGTGTGTAACTATCTTTTGTGATATAAGGAACATTTAAGATGGCACCTAGAACTTGTTTTATTAAAGCTGTATTTCAGCCCTGGCTGGTGGGGTTCAGTGGGTTGAGCACCGATCTGCAAACCGAAGGGTCCCTGGTTCAGTTCTCAGTCAGGGCACATGCCTGGGTTGCAGGCCAGGTCTCCAGTAGGGGATGCCTGAGAGGCAACCACATATTGATGTTTCTCTCCCTGTCTCTCTCCTTCCCTTCCCCTCTGTCTAAAATAAATAAATAAAATCTTTGAAAAAAAAAACAACAAGCCTGTATTTCAACCCAAGCTTGAACAAGCACTTGCCATCACCCCAGTCTATCTCTCATCCAATCTCCTTCAAGTTCAGCATGAATCAAATGTCTTAAGCATCCCAAATACACTGCAGTTATCATCCCTCCATGTTTTTGCACATTATATTTTCCAAGCCTAGACTTTGACCACATGTTAAAATGCATCTTTTATATCCTAACTCAGGAAAGTCTCCCATAACTACAAAAGATAATCCCTCCCTCCCCTGATATAATCCTATACTTTGTACACACTGCTATTATCACCTCTATCACATTATATTGGAATTAGTTTTACTATTCCTATCTCCCCTATCATGAATGGCAAAGGGTCTGAAGTTAAAAGACAGCTCTATCTCATATTGGGTGACTTTGGACAAATCACTATACCTCTGAGTCTCAATTTCTTCTTCTGTAAGATAAACATAGATATTATCATCCCATCTCTCTTAGACTCTAAGATAACACATGTGAAAGCATTTTATCAATTAGAAAGTACTGACTAGGCCCTGATCAGGTAGCTCAGTTGTTTAGAGCATCACCCAGATAAGCCAAGATTCCAGCTTGATCTCCAATCAAGGCACATACAAGAATTAACCAATGAATGTGTATGTAAGTGGAACAACAAATCAATGTATAAATCTCTCTCTCTCTCTCTCTCTCTCTCTCTCTCTCTCTCTCTCTCTCTCTCTCTCTCCCCTCTCCCCTCTCCCCATTCCTCTCCCTAAATCAATAAATAAAAAAAGAAAGTCCTTACTAATTTTAGTTAGAATAGGTAAGATTTTATAAAGCAGGGATATCAAACTCATTTTCACCGGGGGCCACATCAGCCTCGCAGTTGCCTTCAGAGGGCCTAATGTAATTTTAGGACTGTATAAATGTAACTACTCCTTAATGGTTAAGCCAGAGCTCGGAGCTGCCACAGGGTAGAAACAAGGTGGAGGGCCTGCGAGCCTTGTGTTTGCCACCTGTATTATAAAGGTATGTAACAGACCACACAAATTAGGAATAAGATATCTTTCACCATTTGTTAAAGTACCCTAGTTAAGACTACCAATGAGCATTGACTTCCCAAATGCCTAAAACCAAAGATCTATTTCCAATTGTCATCTTGCTCAAACTATCAGCTGCACTGGGCACAGATGCCTTGCCTTCCTCCAGGAGACACTTGCTTCACTGGACTTCGACTTCAGTGGCAGCCCCTTCTCACTATTCTTTACCTGCCTCTTCTCATTCTCCCCATTCTAAATCAGGAGGGCCCCAAGGCTTGGTATCTAGACCTCTTTTCTTTCTATATTCACTCCCTTGGTGATCTCATCCAATCTCATGGCTTTAAATAGCATTTAATTTCTTCCAACTCACAAACTTCTATCTCTAAATTTTTTCAAAACCAGGCTTGTGTATTAAACTGCCAAGATGCTTAAAATGTATCTTAATATGAATGTGTCCAAACTGAGCTTCTGGTCTCCTCTATCTCAAGACCCCATTTCATCTCGGTTAATGTGCATTCGGTCTGTTGATTGTGCCAAAAATCTCAGAATCATACTCAACTCTTCTTTCTCACATAATTCCTATTCAATCCAACAGAAAATCCTCCAGCCAAAATATCTTCAGAATTCAACCCCTTCTCACTACCTCTGTGCTACTTTCACCCTCACCCAAGTAGCCATCACCTCTCATTGGATACCTGAAGTAGCTTCTTAAATGATCTCCCTGTTTCTGCCCTTGCACACCTTCTGATCTGGTCTCAATCCACCAACCAGAGTCATCTTATTACAATATTAATTGCTTCAGGTCAATCACTGTTTAAGCCCTTCAATGGAATCCCATATCCCTCAGTGAAAAATCCAAAGTCCTCACAATGGTCTTTAAGGATCCATATGATCTGCTCACCATCTTCCCATTTCCTCTGTGACCTCATCTCTTACCATCACCTCCTTTGCTCACTCTGTCCCAGCCACTATGCCCTCCTTGCCTTGCAATGATATACCAAGCACTTGCCATGCCTCTGCCTGAATGCTCTTCCACCCAAAGATATCACATAGCTCATTTCTTCCCTTCTTTCATGGCATTCCTCAAATGTCACCTTCTCCATGAGGTCATCCCGGGTCATCCCTGGTCATCCCACTGAAAATTGCCACCCCTGCCCTGACTGCTATGGCTCAGAGGGTTGGTTGGGTGTCATCCTGCAAACCAAAAGGTAACACATGAGATTCCCAGTCAGAGTACATGCAACCGATGAATGTTTCTCTCACACACTGATGTTTCTCTCCCTCGTTTTCTCCCTCCCTTTCCCTCTCTCTAAAAAGTAAATGAATAAAATCTTAAAAGAAAAAGAAAAGAAAATTGCCACCCTCTTCCCTCCCACTCTCTATCTCCCTTTCATGGTTTATTTTACTCAATAACAATTGCTGCCTTGCAACATATATTTTACTGTCACTAGTAAAAGCTCCGGGAGTACAGGAATTTTTATCTCTTATGTATCCTCAGTGCTTAGAACAATGCCCAGCACATGGAAGCCACTAAATAAATACTCCTTAAAAAATGAATATGGAAAGAATGATTGAACAGAGTAGGTTTCATAGTTTTGTGATATATTTCTAAGCATCTTTATCTTAAACAATAATAAGCCTAACTACTATCAAAACTCTTAGAAATGACTGGCATTTTAAAATCAGCAAATTTGAGGCTATGAAGAAGGAATCAAAGTGATTTAGGAACACCTATTGTACCTAAAGAAACTCATAGTACATAAATAAGTGGAAATACTACTCAAAATATTCAGGTGATCATCTCCTAGACTTATTATAAAGTTCAAAGGTAAATAAATGCTTTTTTAATTTACTTATAAGATGCTTAGTATGTACTGTATTCATCATTTTTCGATGATACAGATGAATATTTGGATTTTCTTCCTATGTAAGTTTAAATACCTTGGTGGATTGATTGTTCAGGTTTCAGTAATACAAACTAATCTGCATCAACAAGCAGTTTTAAATAGCCAAGATTATAAAATTTGATACTTACAGTAAAGTAAGTATATTAAGTATATTTGGTTATAATTTAAGAATTGGCATTATATACAAAAATGTAAAGAAATTTATCACTTTAAACTCTGTAATTACAAATTATTATATTAGTAGTTGCGATAATAATGATTAAAATAGATGTGGTCCACAAACATAAAGTTTCAGATATATCCGGGGGGAAAATATTTTCCCATTAAAATATTAACTTATTTTGTAGTTTTCTTCTTAATAACGTTATCATTTCTAAGCAACTATCTGCTGGTAGATTACAAATGAGAAGAAGCAGTACCCTAACATTCCCATCAGAAACTTCTATGGGTAAATAAATATAATTTTCATCAAACTAGATAATCACTCAGAGAAGGCAATGTACCTTGCTAAATAATAAATCCATAAAATGAAAATCCAGGATTTTAAACTTCATTTCACCATGATAGGCTAGTCTTCTAAGTGTTGTTTCTACTAACCATGAGTTTTCTATTTAAATCAAGACCATTGTACAATAACAAATATCTGAAAATGTGCAATACTTCATCTCCTCATCAAGACACCACTGAACCATCACTTTATAATGTAGCTGAAAAGTGAGTAACAAAATTTTTTAACTATATCTCAATCTACTCATCATTGATAACAATGAAAAGTTCAGTAAATTAATTCTACAAATTTGCTATTATCTCATTTCACAGAAACTTCTATAAGGAAATGGAAGGGCCACAAATTCCAAGATGAAGCCACGACGTCTGGCAACATGTTTAAGTGTAGTAACACTTAATAAATGTTTGTCAAAATGAATTAATCCACACCTAACTGGATAAAATACTTGAACAGAACACAGTTTCAGAGAAAAACCTTTAAATATGTGAAAAATTCTAACCAAATTGATTTTGAATATTTCAGTGAATATTTTTGGTCAATGTGGTTTGAAACTTGTAAGGCAGTCAACAAAGAAAGTTGGGAGTAACAAAATATCACTATTCATTGTGAAAGGCAATAATAGTACCTTTTATTATATGTTTAGAGATACTTAGTTCTCTGTTAAGTGTTTTTCCTACATACTGGTAGAGGCTTTTTAAAAATACATCCCCAGCAACAACCCCATGAGATTAGTGTTAAGATCCCCATTTACAAATCAGGCAACAGAGACCCAAGGAAATCAAGTAACCTGGCAAAGGCATCATGGTGAGTCGCCTGTGCTTGGATTCAAACTCAGGTGTTTCATCCAAAAGTCTATTTCTAAGCCTCTGAGCCCCACTCTGGGTGGCCATAGAACAAATTCAAACATATTAACTCCTGACATTTGTAGGGAAAACACTTGATGAGAAATAATGCTGCACTCTCTGCCCCCCAAAACTGTTCTAGCAAATAAACTTCTATTGAAAATGTTTGAGGAACTTAGACATTTCCAGACAACACATTTTGCCAAGAGCATACTTTACAGAAAATTAAATTTAATGTGTATTTCCTGAACTAATACTCCATGAGCTCAGAACTCATACAAAATAATTATTAAAATACATGAAGTTTTCCACTTTTGTTCAACAAATTAAAAATACATTTCTCAAGAGAGGATACACCTTAATTATAGAAGCAATCAGCAAATCACACAATGTTAAAGGTAAAAGATTTCTTACTGTTTCTTTAACCTAACCTTCATTTTATAGATAATACGCTAAAGTCCAGGATGATTAAGTATCCTGTCCAAGTTTATACAACTAAAAAAAAGCAAACCAAAAGAGTTTTTTTCACTTGTAGCAGGATAAAAACATTTCCAATTCCCAATGATCTTCTTTGATGAGATCTTAACATTTCTCAAAGTAATACATCAATGATATTCTCCATCTATACCATTTAAAACCACCTAGAACTTGAATCACTTTGAAAATCAAATCTTAAAATTTAAATCATTTCAAAGCAATGCATTTTAAACAAAGAAAACTCTCACTTTCCATGGCAAACAAGGAACATTAAACAAGAAAAGTGAAGACTTTATCAAAACACTTTTATAATACCAACAGTATTTATGCGAACTTTTAACTGCTTTATCACAGAGATAGATGAAAATGAATTGTAAGACTTAAAAGCGGGAATTTAAGACTCTTAACAAATGCTATAAAAACTTGATGTGTACCATAAAGACTAAATGTACAACCTCTTTGGTATTACACAGTCAAGTTTTCATGGTTAGAACTTGTACTTTCACATTGATTCCCAGTTATTAGGAATTCGTTTATTCCTGGTTGCTTTTGGATTTTGTTTAGCAAAATGAAATTTCAAAAGTAAAAAGAAAATAATGCAAAGCACAAAAGTTCTGCAAATGTAGAAACATTCTCTACGGTATTTAAAAACAAAACCAATCACAAATAAGATAGGTTATTTGCATATTGGATGCATCATTGTTACATAACTTTCTTCAGTGACAACATAATCCATGTTCTGTATGTGCTGATGATGAAGGATATATTGTAAAATTAATTAAATCTCACCAGAAGTATGCAAATCCTCATTCCAAATGAAAAAGAACCTACAAAAACCAGTTCAAAACAAGGAAATCTGAAGTCATAAATCACTTTGATCAGGCAAAGCTCAAAATAACTAGACAATTCTCTAATGGCATTAGCACCAGCCCAAAAATGAAGAAGCACTTGTGGAGTATTTAAAAAGAAAAGTACCTTCTTTAAGGTGGAGAGTTCCCAGTGATCAAATTGTAGTAATCCACATAAGGGAGGCATCACAAACAATTCCAACGTTTTAACTTTTACGTTACTCCAGAAGTTTGACAACTTTTCATCCAGGAATGACATATTGGTACTTCCATAATGTTCACTCTTAGAAGGAGCCCACAAGAACAATGCACCGGCTGATGTTTTCTAGATGCTGATAATAATAATAACACCTGCACAATTAAAATTAATTAAGGTTAGATTCCAAGCCATTCTACACACTCAGTTTCTTAAAAAATGTAATCATACCATTAATAGATTTCAGTCTTTAACATGAAAATTCAAAACTGCTGTACATAATTCTGGCACTTGAATCATGGTTGCAAGTTTTCTAGTTGCAAGTTTTAAATAATGGATACTACTATACAAAATTATAACTTGAAGAAGTTAAAATAGACTGTGTATGAATGTTTCACTTGTCATGTCTAAGTGAAAAGGTGGAAAAGTCCAAGGTTATGAGGAAAGCCTCTAGCTCTAGGGCGGAGATAGGAGAGGAAAGTGGAGATGGTGATAAATTACCTTGGTATTTGGAATGATTCCAACAAACATACCTGAAGATAATGACCTACATTTGCATCGTCGAGTTCGAGAAGACTGTTCCACACATTCCTAATATTTCAACACATCATAAAATCTAAAGCATACTACTTTAGCCCACTTTCCACAAACTCCCAACTGTTGTTCCTAAATGTTTATCTATTAACCAAGTGACAGGACGAATACGCAACTTTTGTGGGAAAGCAACTTTTGTGGGAAAGCGCTGAAAGACATTTCACATAAGGTGGAGATGTTTACCAGTTGCAGAGTGGTTGTCTCCTTTGAGTAAGAACCAAACCTAAAAACACTGCGAAGGGAAGCTACTTGGGAAACAAAGTTAGGGAGTCCCCCTTTGCCTATTAACTTGGAGGAGTCTGCCTTGCCTCTGCACCCGCAGGAGCAGTTACAGCCATCCCTCCTCGGGGCGGGCGTGGCAGATAGAAACAAAAGGTTAAAACACAAAAGGCGGGCGGAGGGCGAGGTCTGAGGATCTCCTAGGGCTCACGTTCCACTTTCTATTCGAAGCCATTGAAATGGGGGGAGACGATAAAGTGAGAGAGGTGAGGACGGATCCGAGGGGCAGTGTAGGTTATTCTGGGTGGGTGGTGAAACTAATGGGCGCACGGGATGGCCGCCTCTAAAACTAGTGGTCCAGGCCCCATCCCTCCATCTCTGCATCTCTGCCTGTAGGGAACCTGTGGCTTCCCCCACCTACCCCAGCCCCAAATAAATCTTCATGAACTCTTACCTGTTTGCTCTAACCCCCTGGACCACAAACACAAGAGTCCACACCCCTCCAACCCACACCTCTTCTGCATTCTATTGTTGCAGCTTTGGCATTGTGCGTTAGATCTGCTGCTGGGCGCTCCGCAGACAGTTAAGTTATAAAACCGTGAGGAAACGACCTCCAGCTTCATATCTCTTTCTCTCTCATGACAAAGTCTGGGTGAGGCGGGGGTGAGACTGGACAGACCCCAACCACTTCAGCGTGTTTTTCTCCCGTGTGCGCATAACTAGGGGAAAGCGAGGCAATGCCCCCTGGATGTACCCTTCCCCCCAAACACCCAGCTCCTCACAGAAAGAGACACTCCAGAGAAATGCCTGACTGGCTTTTGCCCATTAAAAATGAACAACTGAAATCATCTGTTCAAGTTCGTTAAAGAACAAAAGAGAAGGGAGCGGGGAAAAGGAGGTACAACTTTCCAACCAAACTTCGTCACTGGACGACTCCTCTGTACTCCTAGGGCAGGGAGCCGGGCGCATTCAGGATACGAGAGGTAAACAAGACAACAGTCTCCACTCACCTTCTCCCCACTTGGTCGCACTTTTCAGATACGTCCCCCGTTGCAGTCCGCAAGGCGCGCGGACACTTTTGTGTGGCCTGACAGCGCAGAAAGTCGCGGCGGCAAAGTTGCGAGACTGAGATACCCGGGCGTCCGGGGCGAGGGGAGGAGAGTTCATCAGAGTTCCCCCCTTTGTTCCCAGTCCCGGAGCAGACAAAGAGGCGGCGAGCGGCGGCAGGTTCTCCCTCTCACCCCTTCTTCCTCTCCCCTCCCCCTCCCACCCTCCCTCCCCGCCCCCTCCCTCCCCGCATCTCCCGCCCTGCTCCCAATCCTCCGAGACGCCGGGCAGCTCAGTCCCTGCTCCACGCCACCCGACGAGACCCAATCCTCCCACCACCTCGCTCCAACTTTCCCGGGAGATGCCGGTTCTGGTCCCCTCCCTCCATACCGCCTCCTCCCCAACCGCTCACATCTGCGGGGGGGGGGAATCTCCAAAATCATTGTTTCCGGGAGATGCGCCTCTTTGTTCGCACTTTCCCTGCCAATCAACGTGAGCAATCCACTTGGGCATTGAGTTTCCCCTCAGTTTTTCATCATCCCAGTAGACAAAACGCGAAGGGCAGAGGGTCAACCCCAGAAGATACAGACTGGTTACACAATCAGAGGTGGGGCGCACCCTGGCTCTCCATCCTTGTTCCTCGACCCTGATTTACCCCTCCACCCAACACACCAAAACAACTCAGAGGGGCTCCAAGTGTTGCAAAACTCTTCTCCCCGGCCCACCCCACTACACTGTCCCTTGGGAGAGCCCTCTAATCCTCAGGACAAAGCCCAGCTCCAGGGTACCTGTTGCTTGCATTGCGCGACTCGGTCCAGGGACTCCAGGGCGGATCCCCACCTGGACGAGGAGCCCACCTCTCAGACCCAGAACTTGGGTGAACCGCAATCCGCGATGGCAGGGCTCTGGATGGCCATGCTTCCTCTGACCCTGGCACCAAACCCTCCTCGCCTGGTTCTTTCCTACGCCACTGCCTTTTCCTCACCCCAGAAATCTGCCTCGGGGTCCCTGGCCGCCTCCCATCCCGTACCCCTCGGTGCGGATGGTCTGAGCCGAGCATCCCCTCTTTCAATCCCCTCCCTCACCGCCTGATAAATCAGGTGTCCAGACCAGGAACAGCTACGGACCTTCCTCAGGTCCTCCACCAGTTGTTCCTCGAACTCCAGAACTGGGGACCCCATCCTCGCCTCCCCCTCTCCCATGCCTAGACCCTCATCCCAAGTACGGCCCACAGCGTCACTCTTTCTGAGTGACTCAGAGCAGTGCTACTTTTTCTTATAGATCTCACTAGAACTGAAAAGAAGGAAAGCCAAGAAGTGGGGAAATGGCAGAGAATGGGGCCCACGGAGGCAGCAGTTGGTAGGGCACAGGAAAAAACCCAAACTTTCCAAAGCAAACACTAGTCCTCCAGGAGGTACCCTAGAGCGCACCATCGCCTCCACCCTCTTTCTCCATCATAGACGTGGAACCTCAGTGGGATAGTGACGTTTGGAAATAATGGGTTTGGGTAAAGGGACGAGGCTTTTGGCCTTGGGAGCAGTGCCGGGGATGGGGTGGGGGGGGGGAGATGCCTGAAGGAGGAGGTAGGGAGGAAGCAAAGAGCCCCTGCTGGGTTCGGAATGTCCCGGCTGGAAGTCTCCTCTCTCTCCTGACGACTCCTAGCCAGGTCTGTCCCCTAAAGCAGAACAAAGAAGCCACGAGAAGCGCTTCTGTCCTCGCCTCCCGCGCCCGCGCCAGACCTCCTCTTGCAAGACCCCACACCTCATTCAGAAACTTTGCAACCAACTTCCCCCGGAGTGAGCGCGCGCGGGGCGCGGGAAATAGAAGAAGGGTCTGGGACAAACGCATGCCGGGACCAGAGATGCTCGCTTCCTGGGACTCGCCTGGACGATGAGCTCCCCCCCTCGTGCCACGGTCCCGCCCACGCTCAGGGCGACCCACGGTGCAGGGGAAGGGAACCACGCGCCTTCCCCCGCGCCCCTAAGAGAACGAAAGGAGTTAATTCTTTAGTTTGGACGCGCGCAGCGCTGGGCAGTGGGATGGGAGGAAATAGGCGGCAAATAGAAGCGGGTGTAGGGAAGGAGCGGGGCCGCGGTTTCGGCCGGCGCATGAGGTTGGGTACGGCAGCTGGCGTGCGTGGGAGCCGCGCCCGTCGGGCCGGGTTCCTGCGCGAGCGTCCTGCCCTTAGATCCCAGCCAGCAGCCACTGGGCCGCGGAGTTAGGATTCCGGTCCCGCCTAGCCGGCCTCCGGATGCAAAGGCCTCCTTACCTGGAGGGCAGAGACACCTGCGCCCGTCTTCCTGGAGCTCTGGGTTTCCTGAGCAGCTACTTGCCTACTGGAAGCCCAGAAGCCTAATCTTAAGTTAGGGATCTTGAAGGCACCACAACCAACCACAAAGAGAAAACAGCCCCCACCCACTCTTGTCTGGCACATATTCCTCTTTGTTTAATTATGTTATGATGACTTCCAGAATTCTTTTTTTTAGGAGAACTCTACCCTCCCCCAAACAACCCCTTACTTTTCCCTGCTTGAAAAATAATGGAAACTAAGTACTTTTTATGATTTCGAGACAATTATATTCTGCTACCTCTGGAAAATAAATCGACTGAAAGTCGCTGACTTCTAGTACCCAATACCCCGTTTCTTGTTACAGTGTACGAATTGAATCTTAAAACATCAAACCTTTGAAAATATCTGCAGCTTGTTTCTCTTTTCCCAGAGAATGAGAAGTAAGGACCATTTGCTCAGCAAAAAGTCCTCACGGCTTTAAGAAGTCCGTGCTTTATGAAACACACCTGTCAGCTGTTCCAGGCATCTCCCTGTCCCAGCATCTCCCTTTCCCAGCCTGCTTGTGAACAATGTCACTCTCCCAAGAATCTTGGCTCCCCCTCTCTACTCTTGGGCCACTCTGTGTATGACCTAGCCACTGTCGCTTCTTTAAAAATGTGCCATCTTTTGTCAGATGCCACCATATTTTTAATATTTCTTTAAAAGTTATCATCTAGGCTCGAAGATGGGTATATCAGAGCAAATAGGCTTAGAAACCCAAGTATCCTCTTTGTACTGACAATGTTGGAACTTTACTTGGGGGTCCTCCCTGTCATTCCTACTGGCAGTCCAGTGGCATCTTACTGCAAGTCTCTCCCTTCTCTGCTTCTGTTCAAGGGCTTCTTCTGCCAGCCAGACCCCGCTTTGCCTGTTCAGGGATGAGGGCTGAAAGTGCCCATTAGTTAATGGCTCTCAGAGCAGCCCTCAAGGAGTCAAGGAGGGGAGTGGGTTTAAATTACCCCAGCTTTCCCACCTGGAGGTAGTAGGATTACAGAGGCATAGTTCATCATATTGCACTTCAGAGATGTTGCTCCCCCCCCCCCACACACACACACACAAATTGAAGGCAAGAGTGCTATTCTCTTTACTATGGTGGTCTAGAACTGAGCATATGATAAGAAGCAAGTATGCTTGTATTAAGTTGTATTCTACACTGTCTCTCGGAGGTCCCCAGTTTAGAGCCTCGGTTGCCTACAGCAGTAACCTGCTCTTTATGAACCCCGTGTTGGCTTCTTCCTTACCTGTCTCACTCTCCTTCCTGTGCCTTCCGGGGTCATCTCCCAAACAGACAACAGTATTTGACTTCCATTACTGGTCTCAGGATCAGCTTCTGGGGGAACTCAACCTAAGAAACTTCTCCTACATGTGTTTTGTAAAGGGAGGAATCTGTTCTATTTGGAGAATGCAGTTACAAGATCAGATGTTCCTTGGAAAAGAGGTTATTTCAGTAATGAAAAATGTTTGCCTTATCTAGTTCATTTTCTATGAAATAGTTTAAAATTAGATATTTTACTACATTGAGAAGCAATGATATGCAGAATCATACCTCAGGTGTGAAATTTTTGTACATAAATTCATAACAAAAGAGGTTCCTTAAGCCCAATGCAGCAGACAGCAATGAAACTGGAAATACTATTAGAATCACCTAAAATGAGTGAGAAGCAACATAATGCGCTTTGACTGAGCCTCGGATGAGAAGGAAGAAGGATGATAAACAACACGTCCCCTACAAAGTCTCAGTGTGACCTCGTCAGTACTAATTCCAGTGAGGGGTCCTGCGTGCCTTTCACCAAACTTCTCACAGCATAAATCAACCTACTATTGCAACACTTTTTGTGAAATTATATATTAAATTTTATTCTTGTCTTAGTTACCATTATGAATAAGTTATCAAGGGTCCACCTAATTATAAGCTCCTAATGCAAGCCCTAGCTTCAGAACTTTTCCTTTCTTAGGCTGCTTTCACTGCTGTTTTTCATAAGATTTCACTGTGGTAGTCTGTCGTGTTGTTCCCCAAATTTTTGTTGTTCTCCCTCCGGGTTCGTGGTCAGAATGCAATTCCCTACTCCCCCTTGAATCAGATGTGGCCAAGTGATTTATTCTGGCCAATGAAATGTGAGCAGAAATTATATGTCTCTTCCATGTGGAAGCTTTAAGAGCCAGTGTGTGATTTCATGTGCTCCCTTTCCATCTGCTACAGTGCTGGATAGGGCTGCTGATTTAGTCTGGGCACCAGAGTGAGCCCCCCAGCCAAACCTCAGTGGTCTGTTAGTGGGAGCAAAACAACAACAATAATAACAACAAAAACCCTTTCTTGTCACAAGGCATTGAGATTTTAGGGATGTTTGTAATCACAGTTTTCATCTGGCTAATTCTCACTTGTTTAGATAGTCTTCAGTCTTTTATCTTTCATAGCTATATATCTGGTTTCCTTATGGGTTTTAGATCTTGGGAAGTTTATGCAGTAGCCCACATGAACTTCCCATTGTATTTTCTAGCTGGATTTCAAGTTTAATGGTACTGTGCTGGCTTAATTGTTTCTTTGTGAAAGATTAGCTTATCTTCTTATTTAAAAAAAAAAAAGAAAAAAGCTCCTGGCTGGCGTAGCTCAGTGGATTGAGCACAGGCCACGAACCAAAGTGTCGCAGGTTCGATTCCCAGTCAGGGTACATGCCTGGGTTGCAGGCCATGGCCCCCAGCAACCGCACATTGATGTTTCTCTCTCTTTCTCCCTCCCTTCCCTCTCTAAAAATAAATAAATAAAATATTTTTTTTTACTTTTTTAAAGTTTTATTTCTTCCTTTTTAATCTGGGTAACTTTTCTTTTTTTTAGATTTTATTTATTTTTTTTTTTAGAGAGAGAGAGAGGGAGGGAGAAGGAGAGAAACATGTGTGCTTGCCTCTCACATGGCCTCCACTAGAGACCTGGCCCACAACCCAGGCATGTGCCCTAGACTGGGAATTGAACCGGCAACCCTTTGGTTCGCAGCCCGTGCTCAATCCACTGAACTACACCAACCAGGTCAATAAATAAAATCATAAAAAAAAAGAAAAAAGAAAAAAGACCTACCAACAAATTATTAAGAAAGGGGTAGGATTTTTTGGAGTCTGATATACTTCATTCTTATATCTGTGTCTGCCCACAGTTAACACCTCCCAATTTTTTCATTGCCTTCCCAATTTTTAGAGCCTCTTTAACCAACACCTGAAACTCAATGAATCTTTATCATACTACTTTTTATAAGTAAAATTACAGTTGACATTCAATATTATTTTATATTAGTTTCAGGTGTACAGTATTGGTGGGAACTGCTCTGCCTGGTTTCAGAAGCTGTAATCCTTCAAGGCTAAGGTTGAGTAAAAAGACCTTGGGACCATAAGCCACTAAGGAGACAAAGCTTATCTTCCTTGTAGGGGCACTACCTCTGCCCCCCTCTCACCTCACCCTATTTGGCCCTGGGCAGATGACTGGTTAGCCCAAGATGGGTAAGATTCCTCAAGGGAGGGACGACCTAAGACAGGCACGGTAGCAAAGGGGCCCTCGGGGAAGCACCGGGGGGGTGGCTATAGAAAAAGGGGGTGATGGACCCTTGCCCCTTGGCTTTGACACAGTCTGAGTCCTCATTCTGTCTGCATGAAGTCTCTTAATCTCTTGGCTGCCTTACTTCCCCTGTCTGACTTAAGCCTGAAACAATGTTGGAGGTGGGTGCGGCCCTGTGCTGGAAAGGGTGGGTTCCGCGGGTGATCAGGCCTAAGAAAGAATGCATAAAATCCTGTGAAACCTGATTTGCTAATACCCTCAATTTAAATGATAAGGGTCCAAGCATGAAGTGAGTTTGTTTCCCCAAAGTTTTGTGACCCTTTAACTATCTGACCCTGACTCAGAATAAGTCCTCAGAGTTCTTTGAATGTTATGTTCTTTAATCATTTCTGCCTGTCAATGATTGATGAGCTTTATGTATACACCCTGTATTCCTATGCAAATTGAACCCAATAAAAGCTTGTCAAGGAAAGGGTCGGGGTGCTCTCCCCTTGAGAGAGTGGCCATGCCATCCCTTTTACTCCACAGGACTTGGTAGTCCATGTGAATTTGTCCGATCTCATCCATAACGCCACAGACACTGTAGGCTGGTGTCCACATCACAGTATAGTATTTAGACATTTATATAACTCTACAAGGTAATCCCTGACACCATAGTTATTACAATATTATTGTGTCCCTATGCTGTACTTTACATCCCCATAACTATTCTGTAACTACCAATTTGTACTTAATTGTGGCAGATACCGGCCAGCAGTATCTGCGGCTGCTTCGAACACTCGAGATACGAGATAAATGCACATGGACTACCAAGTCCCGTGGAGCAATAGGGACGGCATGGCTACCATCTCAAGGGAAGGGTGCCTCAGAGTGGCCTGGCCACTCTTTCAAAGGAGAGCGCCCCGATCCTTCCTTCACAGGGTTTTTATTGACTTTTAGTTCACCCAGGAATACAGGTAAAGTTCATTAATCATTGTTAGGCAGTAAGGATCAAACAATAGATAACATACAAAGAACTCTGAGGTCCTATTCTGAGTCAGGACCTGTTAGCTAAAGGGCCACAAAACTTTTTGGGAAACAAACTCATTTCCTGCCCGGACCTTTATCATTTAATTAAGAGTATACTTTGCAAAGCAGGTTTCACAGGAGTTTATGTATTCTTTCTCAGGCCTGATCACCCAGGAACCCGCCCTTTCCAGCACTGGGCTGCACCACCCTCTGCCATTGTTTTAGGGTTAAATCAGGCAGAGGAAGTAAGGCAGCCAAGAGATAGGAGACTTCTCGCAGGCAGGATGAGGACTCAGGCTTTGTCAAAGCTGAGGGGTGAGGGTCTATCACCCCCTTTTTCCACAGCTTCCCAAGTCCTTCCCTGTTGGGAACTGCCCTGCCTGGTATCAGAAGCTGTAACCCCCGCCAAGTCTAAGGCTGAGGGAATGACCTTGGACTGTAAGTGAGCAAGGAGATAAAAGCTTATCTCCCTGGCAGGAGCATCACTTCTGCTCCTTTTACTTCACCCTGCCTGGCCCCCAATGCTTGGTTGGTTAGCCAATGACAGGTAAGATTCCCCAAGGGGGAGAACGACCTAAGACAGGCACGATCACGTGGGAGGCCCCCGAGAAAGGACTTTGGGGGCTACAGCAAAAGGGAGTGATGGACCCTCGCTCCTCGGCTGTGATATAGCCTGAGTCCTCACTATCTGTGAGAAAATCTCCTTATCTCTTGGCTGCCTTACTTCCCTTGCTCCACCTAAGCCTGAAACAATGACAGAGGGTGGTGCAGCTCTGCTGGAAAGGGTGGGTACCCCAGGCAATCAGACCTAAGAAAGAATATGTAAAATCCTGTGAAACTTGCTTTGTTTAGAATGCTCTCAGTTGAATGGTAAGGGTCCAAGGAAGAAGTAAGTTTGTTCCTTAAAGTTTTAGAGCTCTTTGACCCTGACTCAAAATAGGCCCTCAGACTTCCTTGTTATCTATTGTTCCTTACTTCCTAAAAATGAGTAATGAGCTTTACCTGGATTCTTATGCAAACTAACCCAATAAAAAGCCTGCTCGGGTTGGGGAACGGGGCACGTTCCCCACTACAGAGAGTGGTCATTCCGTTCCTACTTCCCCACAGGACCTGGTTGTTTCTGTGTATGTTTTTCTCGCATGTTGAGGAGCCATCCGCAGCATTCCGTGGTCACTGCTGGTCGGTGATTGCGTCACTTCCCTGAGGGTTTTCCCACATGATCATGTCTATCTTAGATCGTTCCCCCCTTGGGGAATCTTATCTGTCATTGGCTAACTGGTCAAGCATTGGGGGCCAGTTATGAAAAGAAGAGCAGAAGCAGCACCCCTGCCAGGGAGATAAGCTTTGTCTCCTTAGTGGCTTCTAGTCCGAAGGTCGCTCACTTAGCCTTACCCTTACCCATGGGGGGTTACAGCTCCTGAAACCAGGTAGGGAAGTTCCCAACACTTACTCTCTTCACCTTTTTTACCCAGCCCCCAACCCCGAGGTCATCAGTTTGTGCTCTGTATCTGTGAGTCTGTTTCTATTTTGTTTGTTCATTGATTTTGTTCTTTAGATTCCACATATAAATGAAATCGTATGGTATTTGTCTCTGTCTGTCCGGCTTATTTCAGTTAGCATAACACTCTCCAGGTGTACCCAGGTTATCACAAATGGTAAGATTTCATTCTTTTTTGGGGGAGGGGCCTGGCTGGTGTAGCTCAGTGGATTGAGCGCAGGGCTGCAAACCAAAGTGTTGTAGGTTCGATTCCCAGTCAGGGCACATGCCTGGGTTGCAGGCCATGGCCCCCAGCAACCGCACATTGATGTTTCTCTCTCTCTCTCTCTTTCTCCCTCCCTTCCCTCTCTAAAAATAAATAAATAAAATCTAAAAAAATAAAAATAAAAATATCACAATATTTAAAAATATGTCTAAAAAAAGACTTCATTCTTTTTTATGGCTGAGTAATATTCCATTGTATATATGAACCTCATCTTCTTTACCCAATCGTCTATTGATGAACACTTAGGTTGCTTCCATATCTTGATTATTATAAGTAACGTACTAAACATAGGGCTGTATATATCATTTCAAATTAGTGATTTGGATTTCTTCAAATAAATACCCAGATGTGGAATTACAGAGCCATTAGGTAGTTCTATTTTTTAATTTTTTGAGGGATCTCCACACTGGTTTCCATCATGGCTACACCAGTTTGCAATCCCACCAACAGTGCATGAGAGTTCCCTTTTCTTCACATTCTTGGCAAGACTTGTCTGTTGTAGCATACTACATTTTAAACTAGATTTCTCTGGATAAGTCACTTCACTTTTGGTGAAGTTTTTTATTGGTTTTACTTACCTAATAAAACTGAGAAGTCATCACCTACTTCATGGGGCTGTTATGGGGGTTAAATTAAGTACAAAATAAAGTCCTTAATCTTTAAGGGGATGTACATAATAATGGCTACCATTCCATTTCAAATCCTTCATAGTTTCCCTAACAATTTCCCTGGTCAGAAACATTACTCAGGAGACTTGTTTGTTGTGAAATGTTTTTTTTTCTTAATATCCTAGGAATAATCAATATATTGCAAACATATTAAGTATAACTAACAGCTCATCTTTTTGATATCCAAAAGATATCCTGTTTTATTTCTAAACCCTATGGTTTATTGGTTTTACTTGTACTTTTATTGTTGTTAGTGTTATTGTTTCTAATTACTTCCATTTCCTGGGGTAAGATTCAATCTCCATAACCTACACCCATATAGGGCCTTCTACCTACATAAAGTCCCCCTCCTCCCTCTCAGTCTGTATTTCCCATCAATGTGACTCACTCTCTACACCCTGGTAACACTAAACTGCTTATAGCAACTCAGTCTCAGGTTCGTGGGTCTTTACTCACACTCTTCCCTCTAACAACATCTCTCACACCTTTTCCTATTTCTAAGTTTTACTTTTCAAATCCTTCTACAACATCATGTTCAGTAGGAACTGCTTCCAGAGTACACTGGTTAGACTAGGTCCCTCCTCAGTTCCATCGCCTACCTCTAGGAGGTGGTGGAATTGTTTTATGAAGAGTGGTGCATTTTGGAATCACCAGCATGCTGTGTATCACCTGACCAAGTCACTTCACCTTTTTTACTTTAGTTACCACCTGCAGAATAATGTAACACTACCTACATCATAGGATTATATGGATAAAACATCATCAGACATTGAAGTGTTTAGCATTTAAGCCTGACAATAATGAAAACAGCAAATGTTTATATCTAGTAAATGTAAAGAAAGTTAAAATTGTAAAGTAGTAGATGGTAAATTTCATTTTGGTCTCATTTATAGAAGATTGGAACCTCAGGAAATAATCTTTCTTAAGGAGGATAGGTTTTGAAAACAAAAGCTTGAAAACCCAAACTCCCAAGAGAACACTGTTGTGCTATAGAAGTTATACAAGAAACTAGACTTCCTAATCAATAGCACTTCAGTCTTCTTGTCAGTGTATATTAGGCCATTAGAAGGTTCAGAAAGAGCAAGAAGTCTAATATATTTGGCCCAATGTATGGTATTTCACCCAGGCTACAGTGGAGTTTGAGGAACTCTCTCTGCTCTATGTACTGTATATGACAGAATAATAGAGGTAATCCCCCATTTTCCAAATAAGAAGATTGTTTAAAAGTTTTCTGCCAACTTAAATAGACAGTTTTAGTTCATATGTCTGCTTATTTAATGTGGTTACCTATTTCAGTCACATTAAAAAGCTTAGAAAAAGCAATTTACAAATATTTCTTTCTTTTGGTTTTTTTTTTGGGGGGGGGCTTTCACAGTTCATGAAACAATTTTGTTTTTACATACATCTTTGTCATCACCAACCCCATGTAATTCATTTATCGCCCTTTATCAGGGCCCATCATCTTTATTTCTATTTAAATTATTTAAAACACAGCTCTTCTTGAGCTCAAAGATACTGCCATGGGACATTTTATCCCAACTCACCAAGAGTCATTCACACAGCACTGAAGTCATTTGTCTTTCCTGCAGAATGTGGAGTTGAGCTAGTTGCAGCACACCTGATTTACCTTGAAAAAAATTGTGTTTACAAAGACAGCAAAATTTGATGATTATGAAATCATATTTTAAGGAAACAAATTCTTTTTAAAAATCCTATAAAATATTTTCTAGTTTGTCAGGTTTGACTTCTATAAGCATTTGAAATTAGCTTGAAGCCCAAAGATTGAGGCAAATGTGGCTTCCTTAAATATAGTTTGTCATTTGAAAAGTAACTGAAAAATTTACAGATTTTATCTTAAGAACTTTTGTGTAAGGCAAACCCTTTGCTGGAGGATAATTTTGGTGGAAATCTCTTGCCTTACATTTAGAGACACACTGGTATAAATCTGTCATGTCACTGAATTGTCACGTGTCACATGCAGCACTTCTCTGTCTCAGTAATGAAGAGTTCTCACCGAATTCCACTGGCAGTCTCTCCAAGGCAATCAATCAGCCTCTACTTGCATTTCCTTTTTTTTTGAATCCTCACCCAAGGATATATGTTTTAGAGAGGAAGGGAGAGAGAGAGAGAGAAACATCAGTGTGAGACAGACACATGGATTGGTTGCCCCCCATACATGCCCCCACCAAGGCTCCAACCTGCAACCTTATGGAGTGGGGGATGATGCTCCAACCACCTGAGCCACCCAGCCAGGGTTACTCACATTTCTTAATGCATGACTACTCCTTACATTCTTTCTTCCCATTTGAACAAAAGATCATTTTCATGTTGTTATTCTAGAAGATTCAAAAAGCATATCTTTTAAAAACAAATTTAAACATTTCTCTCTGTTGAGGCTTATTCCCTTCCCTTCCCCTCCCCTAGCACCTTTGTGCATTTTGCTTATGCTCACCCAGTTGCTATCATCTATCTCACCGTCCTCCATTTTTGCTGCTATAATGTAGCCTCCCCTGTGGAATCAGGGTTCCATCCATTATAGAGTTTTCTCTGAAACCTGTATTAATTAGATGAATGGTACTTTTTTTAGTAAACCATATCTCACAACTTCTGATTGCAATTTATGTTCTTGGACAATTACCCTAACTATGAAACAGTCTTACAGGCTAACATGATTATACAAACAAGGATATCTTCAACTTCAAGGGGGGAATCTGATTTGGTTCTGTGTCGAATGGCATAATTCTTGGTTTTAATTTCTGATTTTCTATTTCATAACATTTATCCCTTATAGCTATCTTAGATAAAATCTTTAACTGAAAGGCAGTAAAATTTAATGAAAAATTAATTTTGTGACATTTTTGTGCTCCAAATTCATGTAACTTTGCCATTGCTTTTTATTTCCTGTGGAAATACTTACTTGAGATGATACCATTTTTAAACAAGAATAAAACTGATGAATATTTTGCTTTGTTGAGAAGGGTATTATTAGACTTTCTCCTTTTAGTCTAAAAAAAAATCAACACCATCCTAGTCTTAGAAATTTCTCAGAGAGGCATTTTTATTATACCTTTGACTTACTCAATCCACGAAGCCTATCACTAATAAATACAATTAAAGAAGCATAAGGGCCCTGGCTGGTGTGGCTCAGTGGATTGAGCGCCAGACTGCAAACCGAAAGGCTAACGGTTCAATTCCCAGTTCGAGCGCATGCCTGGGTTGCGGGTCCTGTCCCTAGTTGGGAGCCTGAGAGAAGGTCTGTGTTTCTTTCAAACGTTGATTTTTCTCTCCCTCTCTTTCTCCCTCCCTTCTTCTCTCTCTAAAAAACGAATAAATAAAAATGTCTTTTTTAAAAAAAGTATAATGCATGCCTTGGCCCAGTAGCTCAATTGGTAAGAGCGCCATCCCCATACACCAAGGTTTCAGGTTTGATATCCACTCATGGCACATACAGAATCAACCAATGAATGCACAAACAAGTGGAACAACAAATCAATATTTCTCTCTCTCTCTCTCTCTCTCTTCCTCTCTCTATAAAATCAATACAATATTTTTAAATGTTTCAAACATGTTGGCGTTTTCCCCAGTCACCTGCTTTCTACCCATGCTTTCCATTTTATTGCCCTGTATATCAATGGTAACACTGATTACATTTCTCTACCATAATTTGGAGTAAGCCATCTTTTACTTTACATGGGTTATCACCTGCTTTGGGATACTAGGTTCTAAACACTCAGTTTTGAGATTCACTTTCCAATTTGATTTATGTTAGCTTGTAAGAGATTTCCTTCACTTTTGTAGTCTTTTCTTCTCTCATTTTTCATTTAGTTTGCTTTTTATTTGCTGGTAAGGTCAACCCTCATAAAAAGGACTAGCGACTGATCCTTTTATGCAGAGCACAAGCAGGAATTCTTTTTTTTTAATTGTTGTTCAAGTACAGTTTTTGCCTTTTACCCCCATCCCAGCCCACCCCCGCAGCCCTCCCCATCTCCCTCCCATTTCCATCCTGCCCCTTGTTATTGTCCATGTGTCCTTTATACTTGTTCCTGCAAACCTTTCCCCCTGAAATTCCCTCCCCTCTCCCCTCTGGTCACTGTCAGCCTATTCTCTATTTCAGTGTCTTTGGTTATATTTTGCTTGTTTGTTTGTTTGTTTTGTTGATTAGGTTCCTATTAAAAGGTGAGATCATATGGTATTTATCTTTCACCACCTGGCTTATTTCGCTTAGCATAATGCTTTCTAGCAAGCAGGAATTCTTATAACAGCCCACCCCACCTGTAAGAGGAACCACTTGGCCCTCATAACAGCCCAGAACACCACAGGCCTCATAAATGCCTGCCAGTAGCCTCCACAGAGCACACCCTTGCCTTTAAGGAACGGTGTGGGAGCCATCGTCCTATTGAAACCAGGGCAAATAAGCAGCCATTTGTCTTCTTCTTCGGAGCCAGCAATTTTTCCCTGTAATAAATGACTTCATTCCACAGCTGGAGTTACAGAGGCTAAATTTACAGCTAAGTACAATCCTTTACTCGTTACAGCACCTTCCAGAAGATTCTCTTTTATTAGCAAAACTATCACTTTGAGTCAGCAATAGAGGTGGGGATGTACTCATAGAAAATTACCAAGAATAAAGGTGAGAGTCTGATGAGAAAAATATAAATTATCAAACTAAAAGTGTTTCTATTTTTTCTCTTAAATGTCAAATCAAATAATAAGACATTTAACAAGGGGTTTCTGTTTGTTTGTTTGTTTGTTTGTTTGTTTGTTTGTTTGTTTTGTTTTGTTTCTGGTGTCCCCCTGCCCAGTTTCTTGTCACAGACCAGTCATTGGTCCTCCTCTCTTGTTCTGTGCCTGCCTGTCTGTGCCAACCCTAACATACAGCTCTGAGTGCTGATGGCCACCATCCCTGTATCTCCAGCCCAGGTTATTCTTGTCTGAACCAAATACCTATAAATCTAGAGGCTCAGTGGACATTTTTACCCACAGGTCTCACAGACACTTCACACTTAATATATCCTAAACTAATTTTACCAAAATCAGAATGTCTCCCCCATAATCCTTATTCTCATTAGCAGTACTACCATCTAATCAGTTGTGATACTTAATTTTGTGTCAACTTGAATGGGCTAAAGGATACCCAGATATAGCTGGTAACATATTATTTCCAGGTGTGTCTGCAGATGTTTCTGGATCTGATTGGCATTTGAGTAAAGCAAGTTGCCCTCACCAGTGTCGGTGGGCATCATCCAACATGTTGAGTCTAAGGAGAACAAAAAGGCAGAGGAAGGGTGAATTTGCTCTCTGCCGAGCTGGGACATCCATCTTCCCCTGCACCCAGACATCAGTTCTTCTGGTTCTCAGAACTTTAGAAGCAGGCTGAATTATACAACTGGCTTTCTTGGTTCTCCAGCTTGCAGTTGGCAGGTCATGCAAGTTCCCGGATGATTCAGGTGATTATGGAGGCTGAAGAGTTCCCCTGAGAAATTATATATATAATTTATGTAAAATCAGAGTTCTCCAGAGAAATGGAACCAATAGTATGTTCAACCAATATATTCTGTTTCTCTGGAGAACCTTGACTAATACGCTAGTAAAGGGAATAACAACAACAAAAATATGTGACAGTTACCCAAACATTCTCTCTCTCACCTCACTCCATACATAAACATCTGGATAGTCACAAAGAACTGTCTATTTTATTTCCTTAGTATCTCTGTCATCCTTCCCCTCCTGCCCCATGGCTACTACTTAATTCATGCCCTCCTCATCTTTCAACTGGCCAACTGTAACAGTCTGTTACAAACCAAATGTTGGCATCTCCCCAAAGTTCTTATGTTGAAGCCCTACCCTCTAGGGTGCCTGAATTTGGAGATGGGAACACTAAGGAAGTAATTGAGGTTGTATGAGGTCAAAAGAGTGAGGTTGTCTCTCCACATGCTCACAGAGGAAAGGCATTTGAAGATACCACAGGAAGGTGGCCACCTGAAAGCCAGTAAGAGAATCCCTACACAGAATGCAATTGGTTGGCCCCTTGATCTAAACAAACAAACAAACAAAAAGGCTTCCTCCTCCAGTATCACCCAGCATCATGTCCAAACAATTTGAAACACTGCTACCAGAACGACCTTTATAAAAATGGCACTTGACTACATTATTCCTTTCCTTAAGAAAAAACAAATTTATCAATAACTGCCTCCATTTCCAGAGTGTAAACTCAGCTTCCTCTACGATCTAGCTTTATCTGCCTCTGTCACATCATTTCCTACCATCTCTCCTCCCCACAGAGAGACATCTCCATTCACACTAAAAAACCTACAGCCCCCTGAATATGCCTCTCCTGTGTTCTCCTCTATCTGCATTAATCTTACTCTCTGATCCTCCCCAAGGCCTAGGACTACTAAAGATCGATCCTTTATCCTGGGTTCCCTTTTTTTTTTTTTTTTTTTGGACCCTTTCCTGATCCTTAACATTGAAGGAATTGAACAATCCCCATGCTTCATACAACCACTGTACCCAATCACATCTCTATTCCAACACTTACACATTGCTTGGCATCATTTATACATGTCTTTCCTACTAGGTCCTGTGCCTCATTTATTACTGCATTTCTAGTGCCTAGCACAGTGCCTGGCACACAACAAGCACTCAACGTTTGTTTAATTGGAACAATGATGCAAAAAAAAGGCTGGGAAAATATCAGGACAGTATTCTCTCTCCTACCACATCAAAAACATATGACTTTATTTCATCTCTGATGACTTTGATCTTGCCAGAATTATCTCATCACTCCAATCTGTCAAGATTTAAGAGGCACCTATATCTCATATCTAATATGATAGATCCACCAATTATAAATTCTGTAACTTCAACTAAGTCACTGATTTCATAAGGGGATTAATAAGTCCTGGTGAGAGCCTGAGAAAGGAAATGAAAAGCTTTCCTTTTCTTTGATATCACTCATTATGTAAATACTTTTACATTTAACCTGCCTCTTTGTTCATCTAATTCTACTGCCATCGAATTCACTATAACCTTTTCCCCTAAACCATATTTGCCTAAGGGTAAACCTAGAAATAAGAATATCCCACCCATTGTGTTATACTTTAATTGGTAGAATTATTGCTTCTCTCTGCCCCCCTTTTCTGATTCTGACATACACCACTATTTAATCTGCATACACTTGGCATTGATAAAGTTTACTATAAACTCTTTAAGCATTTTAGATATACTTTGAAAACGAATTTGAGCTCAAGTTGTATTGTATTTCCATTATTTTTACTATATGTGAAATTGAGATTTTTGGAACAGATTCTGAGTGACCTGTTGTAGAACATGCAGTGGCATTATTCATCAGTCTCTACCAAAGGATTCCAAGAACCACAGATGTGAAAGTTATTTTTGTGTCTACTGTAACCATGTTGCCAAGGGCATTTGTCACTGCATCATGCCATGTCCTCTTTATGTGCATCTATAGGAGAAATGTTTTACAGGCTTTTGTCTTATGGATAAATCTGGAAATTAAGCAGGTTCCTGCTTTGCTTTGTTCCTGAGAAATGTAAAGCCCAGTTTACTGTTCTTCTCTAGCATCTACTCAAGGCAAAAAAGTAAATGTGTCTGTGTGTGTAGTCTTGTCCCTGGCATCATTCAGTTTTTCTACTCAACAAAGTTATTTCAAAAATTCAGTTGTATCTTTTGCACTTACATATACTGTAGCATGTGAATTAGGACATAATTAACTTTCTGTCTCTTTTTACAAAAATGGAAGTTGAATGCCCTGATTGGGTGGCAAGTTTAAGTAAAGTTGCTTTAAGACTGATTACCCCACAAAACATAGCTTTTCATATTATACTTTTGCATTTACTAGTTATAATGACAAGTATGGCCTGGTTTGAAATTATTTTGATCCAACATTTGTCTTAAATAATTTTTTTAATTCAGGGTATGACTATATTATCCCAAAACATTTGGATGGGAAGTAAAAGTTTCAATTATCTTTGTGTGGGCCATTCTTATTATCACTGCTTACTTCCAGAAAAAGCAAACATCAGTGTAATTGAACATGGTTCTTTTACTCTTTCCGTGTATCTGTAAAATGAACGTCCAATTGTCATGTGTCCAAAGAATGTTAACTCAGTACCCAGGTTGCCCAGGTTCTAGTCCTGCTGATGATACTAAGACTATAGTGAAGCCTTAATTTCTATATTTCCATTTTCTCAAATCTGTAAAACAAATGTAATGCCTTCTGGGTTCTGCAGATCAATGGAAATAATTGATATAAAAGCACGTTGAGAAATATGAAGTGCCGTAAGATTATTAGAGAATGACTTTGAGTCAGAAAATGCATCATTATCTCTCTGCATAACAATACGTTATGCTCCTGACTTCTCTTAAGTAGGGAAGGCCACACGAAGCATAAATATACATCCATGTGCAGGTTCACATCTTTAAACAAAAGAAGTGCAGTGCCATAGCAGTTTAGCCATAGAAATAAGGAAGTGGAGTGTTTTCCTGAAGAACCCCTAGAATCAACTAGCCAACTTCCACTTTTGGGGGGGAGGACTATATTTCCATTGTTTGTATGTATGTATGTATCTATTATTGTGGCAAAAGAGATAACATAAATTTTACCATTTTAATTCCTTTTAAGTGCACAAAATTGAGTGGCATTAGGTACAGTCATACTGCTGTGACATCACTGCTATCCATTTCCAGGACTGGTTCATCATCCCACACAGAAACTCTTTTCCCATTAAACAGTAACTTCCCATTCAACTTCCACTTTTGAAGGTTCCAGCTATTGGTCTTTGGTCACACATGACATTTTTACCCATCACACACAAGGTTAAACTTTCTTCCATATAGACTTCTCATTTTCCCTTCCTTGAAAAGTTGCTTTTCATCCAGACAACGGATTATTTTTGTCCTATGCTATTCATGTTTTAAATATCTCATCTTAAATATGTTTTGTGCTTGCTTTCATGTTTTAGACATAAGTGAGAATGTAGCATCAGAATTCAGTCCTTAGCTTGGCCCATTATTATGCCCTGCCTGTACACTAACTGATCTCATGGCCTTCAGCCCCGGCAACCCAGGAGGCACTGGCCTTGCTCTGCAAGGCTCACTTGCTCTGTATAGTGAGACTCTGCTTTGACTTTGGTCCTGTCCACTCTGAAGTACATGTGACCTGGGTCACATGGAGGACAAAGTGAAACACTATGGGTAAATCAATACAAACCCACTGGAAACACAAGTTCATTTATAAAGGCTAATACATTAAGCAGAGATAAATCAATTTCAGACACAGTCTATCCCTGTATTATGTACTCTCATGTAGCACAGGCTGACAGATAATAGTTTCCTATTAAATGTCTCTTGAAACAAATTCGGAATAAAAATCTTCTTTTGGACAGATTTTATAGTAATATCTAAATGTATATAAAAGCTAGGGCCTATGTTGTAAAAATGAAGAAAGAAAAATGTTTGATATTATATGCCAGGTAATTGTGATATCTTCATGTTCATGATTTAATTTAATCCTTACATTAACCTAGAAAGGTAGGAATTATCCATCATAGCCATGTCTTGGAGAAGCTAAATTTGTTAAGCTCATAGAGTAGTAAGAGGCAAAACTAGAATTCAAACCCATTGTTCACTCGAATTCTCATTTATTTTTCATTTCTATACTGAGATCACTAAAATCCATTCTGAAGTACAAACCAACAACCCGTAATTCATTTTCTTTTGTGTAAATGCGTAGTTGAACTTCGAGCTCTAGACTGCAATCTGTATGACAGAAGATGTAGGAAAGTTAGAGAAATGGATGGTGGATTAGAAAATTCGGAAATGACCTGAGATACTCCAATCAAGTACCACTCATACATGCTCCTTAGCCTCTATCTTCAGGCTTGACATACTTCATCTACCCTGCTCTAGGAAATGGTACCATTTATTAACATTTAATATTGTTCTACACCCTTTGTTGATGTTTTTCAAGATTTACTTCAACATGGCTGATAAACATCTCCAGTAGTCTAGGAAGAAACAATACTTGAGTCTCTGGAATCCATGATTGAAGACTATGAACAAGATTTCCTGGGACCCAACCTGTTCTGGAGTAATAAAGCTGTCATTAATTTAGGTACACTCACTTCAAAAGCAGGCTGGTGATTAAAAATAATTTTAGCACATACAGTACAGAATATGGACATAAAATATGTAAAGAAATAGATGAGTTTTAAGTTTTTAATGTGTTTTAGAAAACAATTATTTAAAATATATACATTAATTGAATAAACAGAAGACTCTACTAAGTACCTATTGTCATTATTACATCAATTGAAAATGTCTGAACTTACCTGACAGTAGAAAATACAACACTGAATAAAAAACCCTAAAAATTTATGGACTTAAAGACAGTGAATACATTTGCTCACAAAGTCTTACAAAGAATTAATCAGTATGCTTGTGGTTTCATATAAGATGAAAAATATTCATGCAATTTTTTAAAATGATGTTTGTATTTATAAGGAAATCCTTTGGATATGCAGTTAAAGGTATGTCAAATATAATCTATCTTTCATTGTATTGTCACCTGTAAGAACCACAAAGAAAGACTAATCAGCTGCAGCCCTTTTGGAAAAGATCATTGTGCCCTGCTTGCTTTTGCAAAATCTTTTCTTCACAACTTTTTCTTTTAACTTGCATATCTGGAATTCCTCCTTATCATGGTGAAATGCCTTTGTTCCGTAAAAATTCTGAGATTTTAAACACATTCTTTCTTTTCCACTCACTATAATCATGCACTATAATGTGCATGGCATGGCTTAGAACACTGAAAACACCACAGCCACTGGGGCATTTCACAGGTGGGTGGGTTACACAATCGCTGTGAACAGGGCACCATGGAAAATCACTCCACAGTGGCTGCAATGGCGCCTGTTTCCCAAATAGAGGATCGCAAAATTCCAACAACATGGCTGATGGGGTGACCAAGCTGACGTTAGATGCCCCTCTCCCATCACCATTACAAACAAATAGAGATATTGCACTCAGACACACATGAAAGAATAAAGGGGAAACTCCAAAAATGCCAGAAAGAAAGAAAGAACTTCAAATAGAGCAGTAAAAACATAACTTAAAAATACAAACACTCAGAAAAACAGCAGACACCAAATGAGGCCTGGTCCACAAGACTTCTATGTGCTGAGACAGGAGATGTGATCCTTGCATTGCAATACTGTAGCTACAGTTGATCCTGGCATCTACCTGCCCATGCTATGAAAGAGCAGCCAGAAAAACTCCACTGTCCCAGTGAAGGACACAGCAGAGAAGTTTTTCACCAGCCTACAGATCTGGTGCATAACATCTTGTGAGAAACTGGAATGACAAGACCACCCATATATAAAGAGCCCGCATTTCTATTACCCATTGTCTTAGTCATTTCATGATGCTGTAACGAAATTACTACAGACTGGGTGACTCAATGACAGACATTATTTCTTACAGTTCTGGAGGCTGGAAGTCTAATATCAAGGTGCCAGCAAGTTCAGTGGCTGATGAGAGTTACTTTCCTGGTTCATAGATAGTAATCTTCTCTCTGCACCCTCTCATCATGAAGAAAGTAAGAAAGCAAGCTCTCATGGCTTTTCTTATAAGGTCACTAACATCATTCACAAGAGCTCCACACTCATAATTTAATTATTTCCACAAGGTCCAACATCCAAAAACCATCACACTTGGGTGGGGTTAGAATTTCAATGTGTGAATTTAGGGGGACACAAACATTCAGTCCACAGCACTGATATGATGCAGGAATTCCAAGCTAAGAAACTAACATACAATGGGTACCAAATCAGTGAAACCCCTGGGACTCTGGCATAAGCAATCACAAGCACTTATTTTAAAAATAAATAAATAAAACTATTGGGAACAAACTGGAAGCTGCAGTTCTGCTTTCAGCTTCACGATGTTTCCATTGGTGAAAAACACACTAAGTCATCTCCCAGTTCGAAGTATTCAGCAAATAAGGGCAAGGCAGATCCACTAGGAACGGACACCTGATTTTCATGACAAATATGGCAATGCTGTATTAGCTACTGGAGCCACTTCCTGTGTGGCTACGTGGACATCGCAACACAAATTGGAATAGAATAAAATCTGTTCCCTGTCACCTCAGCTGGTATAATAATGAATTGTCTCAAAAACAACTCATAGTTGATGCCAAGTGAAAGTACTGTGTGTCCATTAAAATATGACAGGATTGAAGAAATAAAGGGCATTTGAAGCCTTCAAAAAAAACCCATTGGGTGACATTGTTTAGTAACAAGTACTCTTCAGTGATGCTCACAAACCATGCACGCTGACTCACACAAACATGCAGTCCTGGCTGAACATGAGCTCGCAAACAAAAAGAGGCTATAAATTGAGACAGTCTAAAATAAAACTATAAAAGAAGGAACTGAAACCATAAAGAACAAATTGAACAGTAAGGGGAAAATAGGCAGGTTGAAAAATAATCATATAGAACTTTTAAAAATAAAAAATTATGGTTGGATGCCTTAAGTTTGAGTTTTCCCAGGAGCAGTCTCTCAGACAAAAAAGCCAGAGCTAGCAGTTTATCAGAGAAGTATTGATACATGGAACTACAAGAAAGTAAAAAAGTGATACAAGCAGGATGAGGCAGCCAGCAAAGGACATGCTATTGAAGCCATCTTCCATCGCGGGCTACTCAGCTCAGTCACACGCAGGACCCTGACTAAAAGATGCAAAAGGCAAGTCTGAAAACCGTCCCATCTGAGGGGCAGGGGAGCCAGCTATTTATGTAGCAATTTTGGAGTCATGCTAAGTGTGCTTGTGGAAAGGGTGTTTATTTCCCAACTTTTCCAGCCTGCTGATCCAGAAATAAAAATGAAACACTGGCAGTTGTAAGTCTGCCAAAAAACACTGAAAGGTCCCAAGGAGGCAGATGGGCCGCTGACACTGCACTTCGGCGAAGAGCTGACTGGAACACAGCTAGAGACAGACATTATAATCTGGAAGAACGGGCCAAAGGAAATATCCTAGAATTAAAAAGGAAGATAGAGATAAAATATATGATTTAGAGGTTAAAATGAGAAAGACATCATTCATTAAGTAATTTTCTGAAAGTATGGGTAGATTTTATAAATATATTTCACATATAATTATATATTTACATAAATAAATTTTTACAAGTTCCTGAGAATTAGTTTTGATGAAAGACATGAATTAACAGATTGAAAAATCAAGTCTTCAGGCAGCAACATAAAATGAAGTAAAAATAGCCTCTTCAACAAATGGTGTTGGGAGAACTGGACAGCCACGTGCAAAAAAATGAAACTTGAACACCAACTTACACCTTATACAAAAATAAATTCAAGGTGGATAAAAGACTTAAATATAAAACGTGACACCATTAAAGTCCTAGAGGAGAATGTAGGTAGGAAAATCTCAGATATTTCACGCAGAAACTTTTTTACTGACATGTCCCCTACAGCAAGGGACATAAAGGAAAGAATAAACAAATGGGACCTCATCAAAATTAAAAGCTTCTGCACAGCTGAAGAAAACAGTATCAAAATTAAAAGAGAACCAACTGTATGGGAAAACATATTTGCCAATGATATCTCAGACAAGGGTTTAATCTCCAAAATATATAAAGAACTTACACGACTGCACTCTAAGACAAGGAATCCAATTAAAAAGTGGGCAAAGGACTTGAACAGACACTTCTCCAAGGAGGACATACAGAAAATCCAAAGACACATGAAACGATGTTCAACATCGCTAGCTATCACAGAGATGCAAATTAAAACCACAATAAGATACCACTTCACACCAGTTAGAATGGCCATCATAAACAAAGCAACAAACAACAAGTGTTGGAGAGGTTGTGGAGAAAAGGGGTCCCTAGTGCACTGTTGGTGGGACTGCAGACTGGTACAACTACTGTGGAAAGCAGTATGGAACTTCCTCAGAAAACTAAAAATGGATCTGTCTTTTGACCCTGCAATTCCACTGCTGGGACTCTATCCTAAGAATACTAAAACACCAATCCAAAAGAACCTATGTATCCCAATGTTCATAGCAGCACAATTTACAATAGCTAGATGCTGGAAGCAACCAAGATGCCCATCAGTAAATGAATGGATCAAAAAACTATGGTACATTTACACAATGGAATTCTATGCAGCAGAAAGAAAGAAGGAGCTCCTACCCTTTGCAACAGCGTGGATGGAGCTGGAAAACATTATGCTAAACGAAACAAGCCAGGCAGTGAAAGACAAATACCATATGATCTCACCTTTAACAGGAACCTAAACAACAAAACAAAGAAACAAGCAAAATATAACCAAAGACACTGAAATAGAGGACAGGCTGACAGTGACCACAGGGGAGAGTAGATGGAATTTCAGGGGACATTGGGAAGGGTTCACAGGAACAAACTTAAAGGACACATGGTCAAAAACTAGGGGGAGGGTGGTAATGGGAGGGAAGTGGGGAGGGGTGGGAGGGGGTGCTGGACTGGGAATAAAAAGGAGAAAACTGTATTTGAACAATGATTAAAATAAAATAAAAAAAAAGAAAAATCAACTCTTCAAGATAAATAAAAAATAAGTCCAGACACAACATGGCCAGGGGTGGGAGGGCCGCACTATTAAAGTAACCAGACAGGACGACAGAACTATGTACAAAACAAGGAATGACAATAAGAGGGATAGCAAACTTCTCCTTAGCAACAGTATAGACAAAAAAGATGACAAAATAAAATCGAAATGCTCAAAGAAAATGACATAGAATTCTACACTTGGTTTAACTATCATTCCAGAATGAAGCAGTATAAAGGCATTTCAAACCTACAAAGACCTAGACGGTTTGCAGTTCACCAACTTGGAGATGTCCCTGGATGCAAGGAACACAGATTTCAAATATGGAGAGTAAGCAAAGCAACTGCTCTGTCTTGAGAAATGTAAACAAGTATTGACAATAGAACCAAAAGCAATAATAAGAAGTGATTATTTGAGGGGATAAAACCAAGAGGAAACCATATAATGTCAAATATTAGAGGAAGATACTGAAATTAAGCATTCTAACAGGGTTTGTGCTGTTCAGGAGGAAAAGGATAGGAGCCACTGATTAAATTTAGACTTTAAGTAAAATATGAATGACTACAAGACTTATTAAAAAACTATGGCAATCAAGTTAGTATGGGATTAATGTAAAAGCAGATGACCAGAGCAATGGGACAAAATTAAAAATACCAAGACCTACACATACATAGTCATTTAATTTTTGACCAAGGCATCAAAACACTTAAATAGAGAAAGAAAAGTCTTTACCACAAACAGTGCCAGAAGCATTGTTTCCCTCTATGGGAAGAAAAAAAAAAAAACCCCAGACAAACAGAAATTAATGCTAAACAGAGAAACATAATGCTAAAGAGAAGCATTGATCGGTTGCCTCCCCTATGTGCCTGGACTGGGGATGGTAGGACCCGGACCCAGAATCAAATCCACAATTTTCAGTTACAGGGTGAAGCTCCCACCAGCCAGGGCTCCACCAGATTGTAAACAGTGGTAACGGATACGGTGTACTTGAAGCATACACAAATCATTTAGCATTAGAAAAACCTATTAAAGTTATTGAACAAAATAATACATTAAACAGGAATAGTTACCAGATCTTCTTAATGATTTCAGGAAAACAATTACTAAAATGCTAGATCCATTTATGAAAAAACAAACAGCAAATTAGGAATGAATTGTCCCTTCCTTGGGATGATAAAGTCTATCTAAAAAAAACAAAAACTATAGCTAACATCCTACTTACGGTAAAATGTCAGAAGCTTTTTCTTCATTGTCAGAAAAAAGATGAGATGGTGATTTCACAGTTTCTTTTTCAACACTGTACTATAATTTCTATATCAAACAATGATAAAATATATCGAGGGGCATGGAATTTGACTTTGGCATCTGCTACTATTAATACAAGAGGCTGACTGGCTTCAGGAGACATCATCAATGTTTTTGTTCAGGAGAGCCTCTGGCTAAACTACTAGTGGGGAGACGAAAGCCAGGGCCAACAGAAGCCAATAAAAAGGAAATAGGTAACTGAACACCTCTTTGTCTGAAATTAAGAGATCTGGGGCCTCAGAAAATGAGACTGAAGAGAGAGGAGAGAATGGGACAGCAATATTGCTAGAGGTCGACTCCCATACTTAGGAAGGGTCGAAGGGTCTCTGGGCCAGGTGTTTGTCACATTCCATCCTAAGATATTTGCCCTTTCTCGATCAAGTCTCTCTGCCTTCACAAATATTCAGTAAGGACTTCCATATATGGTAACACCTTCTGGGATTGATTTTTTTTTAGAGTTTTAAAAAGAAAAGAATAAATTGCCTACCTGGTTGACCATGATGCAGAGCAGGGAAAATACAGCAAATGACTGTCTCAAATCTAAAATAACGCAGCAGAAAAGGGAGCCCAGATCTGGAGAAGACCACGATAACATAAGTTTTCCAAAAAGTCACAAAAATTTGACACATTATATAGCAAAGAACATGGAATAAGTGTTCCAGCAATTTTAGGGAGCTATTAAGGGCCTAGAAAACCATGTGGCTGTAGCAGCAAAATATTCTAGAAAAAAATCACAAAGTACATATTAAAAAGTTTACAATCCAATTCCTACTGATTTTGAGGTTAATTACTTACATATAGTCTGTTACTTGGTTGCATGCAAACCACAAAAAGGAAAATTTTTGAAGTGTGTTTAAAAGATTTCACTGGAAACACTAGAATTCATATAGAGAAAGTTCATCTTTCCTCTTATGCTTTTGAAGTATTTTATCTGAGTCAAAAACTGTCTAGAGAATATGAAAAAAGAAGACAATTTCTTCTGGGACTTCTAATTTCACAGTGACTAAATATTTTATACAAGAATACCTGTGCAGCCAAACTTATGTCAAAGTATAAATTAGTTATCTTAAAAAGTGACTTCCACAGTAATTATTTTGCTGGAATATAGAATAATTTCAGGATGTTTATATGAATTACAAACAGTTCTCTTTACAATCAGAAGAGATTATTATTATGTTGCTAGCATTCAAATCTCATAATTTTATAAAATTAGATTGTAACAGTAGCAGCAAGTATTTAAATGAATTGCTTTTCAAATTATTGCCAAATATGAGGGATACTCTGTTCCATAAAGTGGGCTCCTATTATTTGTGAAATATGATTATTTACTAATAAAGCATTTCTGTTTATATCAGGGGTGTCTGAACTCTTGGCGTCTCTGGGCCACCCTGGAAGAAGAAGAGTTGTCTTGGGCCACACATTATATACACAAAGACTAACATAAACTGATGAGCAACAATAGGTCCATCCATAATTTTTGTGATATCTGCCACCACGGATAATAAAAGGTCCTCACATAATCACCCTAATTATGCAGAGACCCTTTCGATAATCTTTAAAAATTGTCAAACAGGTCCCAAATGTGTGATCACTAATATATAAGGTGTACATATCTAAGCAATAAAAGTTAGTATAAAACTTAGCAATAAAACTAAGTAATGTTTTGAGGAAATTTACGATTTTGTGTTGGGCCGCATTGATAGTCCACAGACCATGGGTTGGAACCCCTGGTTTATAGTTTGCTTAAGGATTCTGCCAAGGTCGCATTGTATTTTGTTTTGTTGGGTTGTTTTCCTGGGTGTATTATTTATTCTTTGCAACAAACAGTGTTGTTACATCAATAAGCCCATTGCTTTTCACCTGGTATGTTTTTGTAGCTCTCTTCCAGAACATTCCTAATACAGTTGGAAAAAAATTTCTACCATTCAACACAGCTAATATAAGTTATCTCATTCCTCCTATCATGGGTAAAGTTCATCAGTTTCTGTACTAAAGTTCTTTCCAATAAAAATGGACATTCCATGAAGCAAGAAATCACACATAATGAATTCCTTTATGATGATCAGCAAATGTCTTAAATACAGTACCGTGGGTTTTTGAAGGAGAGACAGCTCTTTCTTCAAGTTTAAATATTTCAGGAATTTGTTTCCTTTCTCATTTCTCCTGCATTAAGTCAACTGGGGGGGGGGGCATATTAAAGACTTTTTTAGACTGTAGTCACTAATAAAGGATGATAGTCTTGATGGTATAAAATACTCCTGACTCTAAATCAGAGTTCATGGTGAGTGAAAAATCCAACTATCAATTCAAATTGCAATATATCTATCATTGCCACTAACCCATGATATTTTCTACATTTTATCATTGAGTGTATCATGTCATAGCTCCAATCCCCCTGACAACCTAATTCACCTTCTGTTCCCTGGTTCCTCCCTGGAGACATTACAAGGTAGGACTTAAATGCTATCTTTTCCTAACCAGCAGTTACACAGAAAATACTAAAAAAATTGAGGAGTTAGTGGACTTCCCACAAGAATGCCTGTGTCAAGTTAAACTCATTTGGGGAAAAAAAATAGTGTGCCTACAAGAATACAGGTTTAAAGTGACTTTAGGCAAAGACTTTGCTTCCTGGTATTTCCAAATCATTCCTCACCACTTTGCCTGGACTCCCTCAGGTTGACACTGCAGTTTTAGCTCCTTATCTGAGACCAGTAATCATGGTGTCATGCAATCCACTTCACGTCTGCGTTCCTCTTTAGTGGAGCAGGAAAACAAATGCATTTCTCCAGGAACTGGGACAGACAGCCCTTTCAAAATAACCAGATGAATCATGCCTACTTCATATCCTGAACAAATCTAGGTCTACGTCCAACAGTCTATCAATGGTGACCAGAGAACACATGCAGAACTGGCTGTATCACGAGCCCTCCTGTTAACTGTTTTGATTCCAGAGGACAATTTAAATTGCTTGCCAATGAAATCGACATAACTAAAAAACACTTAAATCTCTAGATCTGTAGCCTTTATCTACTCAAAACTTTGAGAATAATTCAGAAATTCATCTTGAAAAATAATGGGTTATTTAAGGTTCACCAGCTACTAATTCTTTCTTTTTCTCAAGAGCGCTTTCACTTCCATTTGGATAGAAGTACTGAAAAATCAATAATATCTTGAAATTTCCAACAGCTATTTCTTTTCTTAGTTTGGGGAAACTGAGAACTAAAAACTAAAATGACAGAAAACTAAAACTTATGTAAATTAGAAAGAATATCAAATACTAATGCAATTACTATGATTGTATATTAATTCTATTCCTGACTTTCCTGGCCTTCCCCCCACCAAAACAACAACAACAACAACAACAACAACAAAAACTGAAGTGTGTAACAGGATGTGTTCTGTAACTCTCCTTCTCGATTGAAGGAACAAAAGGAAACATATCGATTCTTAAGAAGAAAATATCTTTCTGGTACTAAATTCCAAAGGAAAGCTTTTACAGATCCATGTTCAAAGAGATTTTGAACTGTATACAGGACAATTTCTTCAACAGTCATTGACAATATCTTAGTAAACTTTTATAGGCCTTGTTTTCAACAACTTGATAAGAGAAACAAGGGCTTGAACTAAGGCAACAGGAATGGAGAGTAAAGAATAATAAGAATTAGTAGTGACTATTTGGAAATAGGATTTGAAAAAGGAGACATTGCTATTGCCCTTCCTCTGTTCCATCCTTAAACACTGACCTTTCTCCAGCCTGCACTCTCTCTGGGCCAGTGTTACTCAGAGAGTGGTCCTGGAACTGTCAGTCTGCAAACTGTTACCAGTAAGAAAAAGGTCAGTGCTGAAATTCAGATTACATATTTAAGACTTTTATAGCAATTTGATGGAATTATTTTGAGTGTTGAATGTAAAATAATTTAAAATTCAAGCCTGTCCTTTTAATGTCTTTGATTTTTTACTTTTATTTTCCTAGTAACTAATTGCTACTGTATTTTATAAAAGCATCCTACAATGGATTAAAAAATCTAAAACACAAACAGAACTTGTCCTTGACCACAGATGGAAATACTACTCCAGACCTGTTTCTCACACTGCACTTGCCATTCACCACACTCGCAATGCCGCCAGAGCTGTGCACTTACTTCGTTGTTTATTCAATGACTTCTTTAAAGAAAATCCCTTTTAAAAAATAAATTTATTTAAAAATAAAACTGTTATCGTAAGTATGGTGTCACTTTTTTTTGAGAAGGATAATATCTTTATTCAAACATACTTTTAAATCACACTTTCTGGCTTTGTAAACAAAAAATAACTATAAAAGCAAATACTATAAAAAATGTTACTCGATTAAAAAATTAAATAATAAAATAATGATCTTCAAGTAGTGACAAAGCTAATTGATTTGCAAAGTATACATATGAAAATAAGAAGAAAAAATTGTTGAATATTCAGCTCAATATTTCTTAGTTCAAGACAAAGATAATCTTAATATCTGAAAGATATTTAATGGTCTTCTCAAGAAAGGTTGGATACTGAGAATTAATTCCTAACCAAAATGAAGTAGCTGTTTATTCAACAAGTTTTATTTTCCTCAGCAGCCTTCTGAAGGGAATTACCTAGCTTTCCAAATGGGTCAGGATACTCAAAAGTCAGAACAGTGACTTCCAAAGGGTTTCCTGTCCCTGCATCATTGCCATCTGGTTTGAAAAAATATTTATGAAAATCTGCTATCAAGCAGCCTCATCACTTTAAAAACATTCAACAAATTCTTCAGATGAAATTTCTGAAGAAACTATAAGTTTTTCAAAAAGCATTGTCAGCAGAATAACTGTAAGTTTCAGAACTTGTTCCCAGGATCCTGAGTTTATCATGTCTTATGCATGGAAAATATAACATCTACCATTTATTGCGCTCTCAACCTGGGCCAGGCCCTTTGCTCAGTCCCAGAAAGACATAATAAATACAGATAGAGATGTAGATACAGACAGAGATTTCACATCTATATATAACATAATTTTATGTATATATATTATATATAAGATTTCACATATCAAGATATGAAATGAGATTATATATGCAATATTATATAATATACTGTATATATGTAATGTATATAAAATCTCATTTAATTCTTTGTCAATGGAAATTCTAGCCTCAAAGAGAGATACTGACCTCATTCATTCAATAATCAATAAACACTTGTTGACTGCTTACTGTGTGCCAGAAATAATTCTAGGCATTGAGATAACAAAGACAAAAGGAATAGATATAGGGCATTTCTGTCCTGATTATGGTTGGGGCAAGAATAAACAATAAAATTTCTGACAGTCATAAGCTATGAAGAAAGCAAGGAATGCACCAGAGATGAGTTTAGGGGAAGCGAGTTATGTAGCAGAGAAGTATTAGGAGATGGTGGGGAAAGAGGAATAAGGGTTGATTAATCAGGGTTTGGTCTGAGAAAGGACATTTGAACTGAAATCTGAATAGCTTTGAAACAGCTATTGCAAAGTCTTTAAGACAAGGACAATTGTGGCACATTCAGGTGGAAAAAAAGACATTAGAACCTACTAAGCAATGGGGAACATTATATTCAGTGTCAAATAAGGCCTTTAGCTATGCTGAAGAATGGAAGTTACACTCTACAATGGAAAAAATTTGGAGGGTTTTAATTAGGGGAGCAACATAATCTGATTTCATTTTAAAAATATCCTCCTGGGTACAGTATGAAGAATAGTGTATATAAAGGGCAAAAGAAAGAAAAGATGCAAAGTTAAAAGCTTGTATATTAGCCCAGCAAGAAGTGATGCTGGCCTGGGCTAGACTGGTCGTGGAGAGAAGAAGGATTTGGGGACAGAGTTGGCTGGACTTGCTGATGCATACAGGAAGATTCAGGGTGAGTGAGAAGAAGCAGGAAAGACTCTTTGGTTTGGCATGAGAAAATTTCCTCTGGTTTCATAGCTAGTAAGTGGAAGAGCTAAATTTACACCCAAAGTCTGGTTCCAGAGCTGCTTTTCTCCCCACTCGTTCTTTCAGTAGCTGTTGAATTGAAACCCAAGGCTACAGCCTCCAGTCTTCCTCAACCAGTTAATCCCAAACTGTCAGCATTGGACCCTGGTATAGCCTGAGCTCTTCTCAAGTCCTGGACCTCAAGTCTAGATTCTCAGAGCAACCAGAGAGGAAGAAATCTGGGCTGTTGATTGAGGACATGCAAATGGACCAGCCACTGAATGCCTGGGGTCAGACGAGAAACCTGTACCCTTTTCTGTCCCTATACTTATCTTCCTAAAATTTTCACCACATAAACCCACCCTCCTTCCCCTGTCCTTCGAGGTCTCCCTGGACAGCTGCCCCCACCTCTGTGTGGGCCCATGTAACATGTAAAACCATCTCATCATCTCAGGGGCTACTAAGGGCATACCTACCCTTTTGGAGAACACTGTGCTAGCCACAGCCTTCCACTTCATGCGAAAGAGATAAAGGAGAAGCAGCAGAGAGTAGTATTAGAGAAGTCAGAGGAGTAGAGTGTTTCAAAAACACTTTCCATTGTCATCCATGACGGAGAGACCTGGTGGTAAGAGAAATAAAAATGTCATTGGATTTGGGGAAGCTTTGGAAGGTTAGACAGGCAAAATTGTATTACAGTGGAGTGAGAACTTGAAGAAAGGTGAAACAGTGGAAACATGAGCATACAGGGTGGAGCAAAAGTGAATTCACAGTAGCGAGTATGCGAAACAGGGTTTACTCTTGTATTATCATTTGTTAATTACTGTACTATTTTCCATATGAACAAGTGTAAACCTCCTTTTGCCCAATCCTGTATATTAATTAACCTTTCAGGCAGTCTGAGAGATAGTAAGTGGAAAATGGGACGTAGACCTGTAGCTTAAGGGAAAGCAAAGCTAAGAAGAATATCTTTAATACGGGGTGTATATGACAGCACTTGTAAAGTGTTAGGCAGGTATAAGGGTTGATATTAGACCTTATCACATGCCACCTTTCACTCATTTGTTGTTACCTCAGTGCCCTTTACCTTTCAGCACATTCTAAGTGAAATAGTAAATCATGTCTAATACTTATTATTACCAACATATTGTCCTATCTAGAGAAGTCAACGTAAACTTGATTACTAAAATGTAAATTCGAAATGTATGGAAGTGTCCAGGACATTGTCATGCATACATATGTGTTTCCCAGTTAACTTGTTTACTACACTGTATGTTCTTGACAGCAGATATGAAGTCCTATGTTTCTTTGTATGTGTCATAACATTTATCCCAGGTCCTGGAACATAGTAAGTACTCAATTAATATTTGTTGGGAGATTTTAGTGATTTATACGAGTTATCCTCCAGTTCTCATTTCAGGTGGCAAACTGTCTTTTGGCAATAATCAAAATTACAAGGTAATTACTTAAAATTGCATTCAAATATATGGATTATTTCACCCCTTTCCCAAAGAAATCCAGATGTGCTACTTCACCAATTAAACCACCCCTTTACCAAAGTTCCATTAATCTCTTGGAGGCACCACTGTGTTCATTAACTAAATGTCAGGTAGGCACAGAAGCTACTTTGGATTTCACTTAATAAACCAGAACAATTTAAGGTAATTACTCATATCTTGTGAAAAGAAGCCAATGTGTAGCTAGTTTAACCTGTGTAGCCAGTTTAATCTGAGGGGAAAGAACCCATAAAGTGAGGGGAATTGGGAACAGCAGCCTTTATCCCTCTGCCAAGGCTTTCAGGTCAAGCAATTATTTACCCTAAAAAAGGACAGGGTTGACTTCAGGAAAACTTTAAAAAATCATTCCAAATATTTATAGAATACTTTTAAAAAAGTGTTAAATTGCCCAATTTATTGCCTAGATTCAGCTTATTTGTATGAAAACTTACCTTAGTAACTACCTGAATTATAGTCTTCCTTTTAATCCAATTTCCCACATTAATGTGATTTACTTTCCAGAATTATAAGCAGTGCTTTATGCCATTTGCAAGAGCAAATAAATAAATTATTAAATGTATGACTTTCCACATAGTAATTTTCAATATATGGATTATCATTTGGATGTATTTTAACTGCACACTTATACATTATTTACTGTACTTTAAAATGTTTTCAGGAAAGGAATAAAATTTGGCCACATTTGCCAATATAATAGACTAGTTATTATAATAATCAGAAAAATTGTACATACTTCTATATTGTTATACAGAAAAAATAATTTATATAATATTAATTATCATAAAATGAGTTTATTCCACAACTTACAGAGGTATTGTATTAAAGAATTGAACAAATAGGTCCCATTTTCAGGTATTTAGATTCTATAATCCATATTATCTGAAGGCCAAATGATGTGTTCCCATCATCTGAAAAATGCCATCATCTGTCAACCAGTTAGGATAAAAAGCTACCCAAAGAAGGGAAAGATAATATTTACTGAACACTTAGTATATCTAGATACTTTTTATTAAGTTCTATTTAAACCTTCATGACACACTTTTAAGGTGAATATACTCCTCATTTTGCAGATGAGGAAACATGTTTTCAGTAAGTGACTCAGCTGAGAGCAAACAACCAGAGGAGCCTTGGCTGGTGTGGGAAGGCGCGGGCTTCCTGCCGGTGTCCAGGCCTCTCACCGCCACCCCAGGCCTGCGACTAAACAGACAAATAAAGTAAAACAATGTTTCTACTGTAATCAAAATAGCCATATTCCCTACCACAATATGAACTCAAATAGTCGTTTGTAAATATATTTAAGGTTTTTGCCTTCTTTTTCTCTAAAAAAAGTTACTAAACTTATATTCCATGTTAATTAGTAGCCTAATTTATGCCACATTCAGTGAGCATACATTAATGGCCCGTTCAAGTTGGGGTGCTCACCAAGGACCAGTGCATGGAAAGTAGTAAAGACAGGCAAACAGATGGCTATAAAAGAAGGGCTTTGATATTCAAGAGATCACATCAGAGGTCCCCTAAACCAGGGTGGTGTGGGCATCATCTCTTCACACAGGGAAGCCTATGCTGATTTCTAAAGGAAGAGTATTACCCAGGTGGTAAATTGGAGAGGGCATCCCAGGAAGCATGAAAATCATAACACGGGTGCAAAGTAAGATAGCATGGTATAGTCTGCTAACGGAAAATATTTTAGGACCACTGGCGTGTAGAAAATGGGTGTTGGGAGTAAAGGAGATAGAAGAGTGGCAATAAATGACACTAGGTAGCTAAGCCAGGACCGTTTCCTAAGGTACAGTAAACCGGGCTGCAACATTTGAACCTTCCTGAAGGTGATGCAGGAGCATTAAAGAATTTTGTTCCACCAGGGGAGGGAAATGATTGGATTTATGTGTGAAATAGATGGTGCTGGGGAGAGTGTGGTGAATGGACTGAAGAGAGGCCAGATAAGATAGGACAACAGTTAAAAGACTGCCACAACATCCAAACCGAGAAAATGATGAGGTCTTTGATGTTAGTGGCTGCAGGGATGGAGTGAAAGAGGTAAATTCCAGAGACATGGAAAAGGTAGACTGGAGAAAGCTTAATGAATCACTGAATGTGGGGGTGAAGGAAAGCTCAAAAAGGCATCTGAAATTGTTCCCTTTAATGACCTGCCCCAGTGAGTTGACTGTAGTGTCATCCATCAAAAGAGGGACCATTAGAGAAAGAGCAGTCTTGAGGGGAAGCCCAGGAGCTCGTGTTTGAATGTGTGAGTTTGAGATGGATACGAGGCATTCCCACAGAGCCGTTCAGTAGGTCTTGCTTGAGTGCAGGAGAGAGGCCAGAGCACTTAAACACAGGTTCCAGGTGCCAACAGTTTGTATATTATTTTTAAATCATTTTTTAAAATTTATTGATTTTAGAGATAGAGAAAGAGAAACATAGATGTGTTGCTCCGCTTATTTATTATGCATTCATTGGTTGATTCTTGAATGTGACCCGACAGGGGATCAAAGGTTACTTGGCATATTGGGATGATGCTCTAATCAACTGAGCTGCCCGGCCAGGACTGTATATCATTTTTAAAACCATGGATGTGAATAAAAACATGTTAGGTACTCTTACTCACTGGAGGAGGTGGGGGTTGTGGTGAGAAGAGAGAACCACAGAGCACGGATATTTAAGGTGTGATCAGCAGCAGAAGAACCAGGATAAGCAAACACAGAGCAATGGACACCACAGAAGCCATGGGAGGAGAGTGTCTAAAAGGAGGATATGGTCAGCAGTGTTTAATACTTCAGGGAGCACTGGTCAGATCAAGATCAAACCAGACACAATAGATTTAGCAGCAGAGATGGCGTTGACTAATACAGTGAGAGAAAGCTGGGTCAGTGGAGTTGTGGGAGTGGAAGCCAGTCTAAAGTGGCTGGCTCATGTGACATAATTTCCTGAATGGAACAAAGAAATCATCCATAACTCTTATTTGCTAAAGGCTTTATGCCAACTATAAAGTTTAAACTTTTCTCAAGCACTTTCATTTAGTTGGCAATTCAGTAAAGTACTTGTACATGACCTTTCCTTAATAACAGCTTTCATAATCTGTTCACATTCATGTATAGACAGGCTCATCTGTAAAATGGGTTTACTGGAGCAGCAGATTAAAGCTGGCCTACATGCAAAAATTAATGATAACTCAAACCAGTTAAAACAGATTGCATATCGGGGACATGATTAAAAGAAACCTAGAACATGATTCAAATTCTGATATTTTGCAGACACAGCACAGGGATTCATTTAAAGCTAAATCTTGACATATTCTGTTGTCTTCCCTATTTACATACAAATTAGAAGATTATTTTAATAGAATTCACTGTTATTTTAAAAATTGGTACTAGAAGTTAGAATTAACCCCTAATGTATAGTTAATCACATTATATTAGGTTTTTACTGGTAGAGTTTTCTTTCAGAGAATATGATTTATCAGTGAAGAGGCCTAAATCAGGGTTATAATGATCCTCACCTCCTGTATTGTTTCAAAGATTTCTTCTTTTTTCTGTTTATTTATCTAATTTTTATAAATATCAAGGGCAAGAGGAGTTCATTTTTCTTGCCTTAAAAATGTTGAATGACAGTACTTAAATTGTAGCCTGTTTGTACATTTCAGTAATATTGTAAATACATGTATATAAGACAAAAATTTGTGTATTATATGCACGTAAGTATGTGTGCAGGGTGTTTTTAATAAGCTTTTCCTCTGGAGGAGGCAAGGGGAAGAGAATAAGAGAAGGACAGACAGACAGAGACAAAGAGAGACAGAAGGAAGGAAAGGAAAGAAAGAAGGGAGGGAGGGAGGGTCTTCTCCCTTCCTGATTCCTGATCCTGGGTGTTATTTAGTGAGAATGGGATGCCTGGAGCTGCAAAACCTGTTAATTTGGTCTAGTGATGGCAGAGCAATAAAAAGGAAAGAGCCTGGGTCCCTGATGACACTGTGGAACTCTTCTATCAACTAGGAACTGCTCACTTTACTTCTTGTTCCATATGATAATGATAACATTCATTTTTAAACAGGGTATTTGTTTTTTTTCAATCAAGAGAGCTTATTTTATACACATCACACATATGCACACAGCACATTATGCACTGAAAGACTACATTTGGTTGCCCTGGTCAGTTGGTTAGAACATCGTCCTGATATACCAAGGTTGTGGGTTCAATTCCTGGTCAGGGCAAAAACAAGAATCAACCAATGAATGCATGAATGGGGGAGCAACTAGGCAATATTTCTCTTTCTCTCCCTTCCTCTCTTTCCCCTAAAATCAAAAATAAAAAAAAAAAAAGACTTTACATTTGGCTCTCCAAGAGTAGAATTCCATTTATAACTTAAAAAGTAAAGGAGGTTTTAGTTATACCATTTAGATGAATCATTTAATTAAAACTGACCTGTTGTAAAAGTCTGGAAAAGGCTACTCTGTTCAAACACAAAAATAGCAAAAGCTACTTTGAGGAAAAATTAGGGTTGAAACAGACTCCATTAAAAAAAATTTACAGGAAACAGCCCTGGCTGATGTGGTTCAGTGGATTGAATTCCAGCCTGTGATGCAAAGGGTTGTTGGTTCAATTCCCAGTCAGGGCACATGCCTGGGTTGTGGGCCAGGTCCCTGGTGGGGGACATATGAGAGGCAACCACAAAATGATGTTTCTTTCTCTCTCTCTCTTTCTCCCTTCCTTCCTGTGTCTCTAAAAAAATAAATAAATAAAATATTTTTTATAAAATTAGCAGGAAACAATCAACTTAGAATTTTTAAAAATAAACATGAGTTTTGGCCACTGTGCAATTAAATTATGACATTCTTAAAAGAATCAGTTATAACCACACCTGGCTGGTGTGGATGAGTGGATTGAGTGCCAGCCTGTGAACCAAAAGGTCACCAGTTCGATTCCCTATCGGAGCACATGCCTGGGTTGTGGGCTGGGTCCCCGGTTGGGGGTGCGTGAGAAGCAACTGATGATCCATGTTTCTCTCCTTTTCTTTCTCTCCCTCCCTTCCCCTCTCTCTGAAAATAAATAAATAAAATATTTTTTTAAAAAAGAATAATCAAGACACATCAAGTTTGAAGACTTTGTATCCATGGAATACTAAAAGAAGAAAAAAAATTTGAAAAAATTACTCCAAAATCTTTCAGTTAAATCAACACAACTATGCATGATTTTTGATCTACCATTATAAAGTATAACACACTAAGAGAAATACATCATATTAACTCCAAAGAGGAGAATATGGAATTGATTTAAGAATAAATATATTTTTCCTTATTTAGAGATTTTAATTAATTTTGAAATAGGTAAATTTCCCTTTTACTTTGGAATTTGAATAAATTAGAATTTCCCTTTAAAAAGAACATTTGAATGCTCTTTCTGGACTCGATTCTTGTGAGGGAAATAATTCTTTAGTACAGTGGAAGTTACAAGAAACTTGAAGAGTGAGTAGGAAGGAAACCCTTAGAATAGTAATTAACCCACAAAGGAAAGCTGAGTCCAACACAATCATTTAGAAATTAGGAAAGCAGACTTCAAATATTCAAAGATGGGTACAATTTAAAATGAGAAATAGTGTAAGAGAACAGGGCACTCTAAACTGGAATCATTTGCAGTTGTAGTAGTATTAGAACTTGTATGAGGAAGAAAGCAAGCTGTGTGTGAAGCTTTCTGGTGGGCTCAGACTTAAAAGGGCACACGCTGCAGATGAAGCCAAGGACGCAGAGGGCGACGAGAGAAGGAGGGCACTGACCTGAAGCAGATTCAGAGACTTTGATGCACATGGGTCTCTGAAGCATATCCCTGAAAACAAAAAGGTCTGCAACTCAGAAATGAAGCTCAAGAACAAAGGGATAGGACTGTTGCTTGGTCTAGAGAAAACTCAGAACCATTGTGCTTCTGTTTTATGTCCATCTTCACCATCAGGAGACTTCACCTGGGAAAGAAGGGAGCCTGCTCGCTGAGAACAACCAAGGCCCCAAACCGGGGACAGAGTGAGAGTTTGCTGTGCTTGTCATCCCAGGGTTGAGTCTCCGATGCCCCATGGGAACATTTCCCAAAGACCCAAGAGGCTTACAGATGACAGAGGACCATCCTTGGGCATTTTTGAGTAACCATGTCAACCAATACAGAAGGGCAAACATCATTCTTTTTCAAGAGAGGAGGAAAGTTAGATTAACTACAGGTCAAGTTTTCATTCTACTTAACTGATTATGATTATTGAAAAAAATTCAGCAATTACAAGGAACCAAACTAAATGTAATAAAATCACTACATGTGGTTTCTTTTTTTTAGCTAGAGGCTATTACTCTGGTATATATGAATATTATACTTAAGATAAATTCTGACTTCAGCAAAACATTTCACAAAGTCACATAACACTCTCTAAGTCTTTCAAACCTAAGATATGATGATGCTTCAAAGGTGCCTTTTGTTTTCTTTTGTCACTTCATTTCCGGCAAACTTTTATTACTTCAGAAACATCTTGTAAATTAAGTCTAATTAAATTGCTATTCAAAAGAACTGTAAAAACAGACATGTTGATAGTGTATATGTGGCGGTAAGTGAATGCTATTGTATATGAACAAGACATATAACTAACCACTTTCTAAAAAGCACCTTAAAACATAGGCCACACTTCAACTTTTCACCTTATGCCTAATGGAAAAGAGGGTCAGTTGCAGAATTACACAGACTAGGTTCAATTCTACTTCTTATTAGACCTGGGGCAAGTTACTCAACCAATCTGAATTTTATTTTCTTATTTATAAAATGGGGATAATAATATCTATCTCACAAGGCCAGTATTAAATGAAACAAGGTACATAAAGCACAAGTACATAAAGTCCTTAAGAAACAGAAACATCTCTGTTGATGCCATTAGTGGTGGTAATCCTTTAAAAGCAAAGTCATTTGCAAGCCAATCAAACACTTTCTGTGCAAAAATGGTCTTCTCCATCTGTATTAAGATTTTGTCTGCAAGCAACAGACCGCCTGACTACAGGTGGCTGGGTTAACGTGAATTTGTTTTCTTTATGTCACAAGTTCAGTGGCACTGGTCTTGCACTGGTTCCATAGTTCATGTCAGGCTCTGGGTCAGCAATGCCATGGCTCTCTTGGGCTTTCCCTCCTGGCCACAGGATAAGCCACTGCAGCCGCGCCAAACAGGAAGGAACGGGCCTTCATCAGAGGCCTCTCACCCACGATCTGGCAGAAAAACCATTCTCCAACATCCTCCCTCCTGTCCTGCAGCTTTTCCCTTGGGTCATCTGGTGGGACACATGGCCGTTCCTGGCCACAAAGGAGGCTGGGAATTGAATACCTACCATTTTCACCCACAAGAGTGGAAAGGGATCTGCAACAAGGAAAAAGGTAAACCAGTGTTTGCCACCTTATTTTACCTTTGGTTTTCCTTTTCATTATCAACCAGATATATTTTTTCAAAGGCTCAATTCAGATGCCTAAGCCAAAATATATTAATACCTTACCTCACTCTCTACACAAATGTTCATTGTCAGAGGTAAATACATGAATAAATGCCCCACTCTCACTTCCCTAATGCAGAAAAACAAGTAATTGTTAACCAATTAGATATTACAAATATCTCCCCCAAACTAGGCAGCACTGGGCCAGATGGTCTCTTATGATTGCTTCTGGCCTGATGACTCACTCTTTTGTCCCTTGTGCTTCACACTTTATTTCCCAGAAATCCTTCTGATCTCATCTCCTTGATTTCTTCCTCTTCCATTAGCTGGATCAAATATCTTTCAAAATATCACCTTTCTCTTTAGCAATGCAACAGGAGATTGGTGGTAGAAATAGTATGACATAAGAGATCGAGTGAGTGAATGTGTGTGTGTACATGTGTAGAGAATGTGGACAGAGAAACTAGACTGGCCTTTGAACTTCACCCTCTTAGCTTCCAGACATAAAATAAAAAATTCACCCACATCTTTCTGATTATTCCCAGGCTTGGTTCATTTTCTATCCTTTCCCCACCCCTGTCATCCTGGCCAATGCGCTCCCAGCTCCCCACCCCCTTAAACAAGAAAAAGTCAGGATGTTAAAAACATCTTCATCTGCTGAAGAAGTCAAACAGAAGTGATCGGAGTTAGAAGCCCCCTCCCTCTCTACTGCGCTGCAAGCAGCAGGTCAGGGTGGAAACCTCTTCCGCTGCCTGCCTTTCACAGGAAGCACTTTGTTCCTTCTCCCTCCTGGTAGGACTCGCCTAACCAGCTGCCCTGGGCCAATCTTGTTCCAGAAAGATAACAAAGGCAGAGAGACGCAGAGCAGGGCCTCACCCACAGCCAGTACGGGCCAGGAAAATGGAGTTGAGTTGGAGAAGTCCATTTTTATCTACCACTGAAGAAACAGAATCAAAATTGTTTGACCTCAGGCAAAACCAATATAAAATAAAATTCAAGTGGGATAATTGGTGAGTCCCACGGCATCAGATAAGGATGTGGAGGCTTATTAGGCACAGAAGAGAAAGTGCTCATCGTGCAGGGCTGGAAGCTGTGAAACGGCAGCAAGGTGGCCAACCTCCAAGAAGACGGGGCATCTTTAGGAAGATTTGGGACTTGCCAGAGACATGTAGGCTTTATACTGAGTGACAGGGTCCTCAGTCTTCAAAGGCCCTTCACAAATATGAAATACCTAACAGAGCCATGGTTAGTGTGGCTCAGTGGATTGAGCACTGGCCTGAGAACCCAAAGGTCAACAGTTTAATTTCCAGTCAGGGCACATGTCTGGGTTGAGGGCCGGTCCCCAATTGAGGATGTGAGAGGGGCAACTGATAGATGTTTTTCTCCCTCTCTTTCTATCTTCCTTCTCCTCTCTCTAAAAATAAATACATAAAATTTTAAAAAGAAATATCTAACAGAGAACTAAGGTGGAAGGGTTACCTGAAATATTGCCCAGGGAAGAAGTATTGATAAACTGGGTGGGAACGATACCCTGAAGAGGAAGATACTTGAACTTACAGGAGCATGAACTCTAGCACTGCTAGCAGTAGCTATAGTGGAGTGGCTAAGTGCTCTGTTTCTGGAGTCCTACTTTCTGAGTTCGGATCTTGCTGGAGTTGGTTGCGGGAGAAGTCCTTGTCAGCTCTGTGAGAACTAAGTGCAGCAGATAACCCACCCATGCTGATGCACACATCCTGCCCAAACTAACTGTGAGTGCCAGCTTCTGTTACTAAGCTCCTCCCACCTTGATTTAGATAATGCTGCAACTTTTCATAAGTGCCTGAGGCTGTAAAGAAGCTTTTTTAGGGAGCTCTAGATTCCATTTTCAGGAAAAGTCACCTGATCATCTATGATTGCATAATAAATATGTAGTCCTCAGACCTCAATTTGAGAAGTACTGTTACAACTTTCCGTTAGGGGGTGATCCTATTAAATTTAGAGAATTTGGCTAAATGGGGATTTGTAAAGAAATGTGATGTTCCATGTGGCATCTCAGGTGCCTGAAAACACTGAATAAACGTAATAACAATAACTCGTTGCATTTATGAGCTGCTTTCTAGCTGTCAAATGCTTACACCTGTGTTGTGTTATTTAATGTCTGCTGAATTATCAGTAAATCCTACCTGCTGGAGATTGCCACCAGCCTATTGTAACAGAAGTTTCTGGCTGTGAGTCTTGGTTCCTTGTAGGGTTGGCTTGGAACGTCAACCTTGCTACTGTTACTTTTTTTGTGGCGATTCCATAGGCAACTGCCATTCCCCAGCAATCCCCTCCGCCCCTCATGGGACAGGGTATACCCACAAAATGTAATGATCTATACATTATAAAATAATACAAAATCCCTGAAACAGAGGCTTTTAAACATATTTGTCATGAAAGTTTCAAGTATGGTTTGTCAACCACCTGCATCAGAATCATTTTTATTGAAAAACTCAGACATGTAGAGATCAAAGTTCCATCTTGGCATAGTAAATCCAAATTTCTGGCCATGAGGACTGTAAATCTATGGTTTTAACAAGTACCCTAGACAACCCTTATATATACACTGACAATTGAGCACAATTGTTTTAATGTCTCAGGAACTGACTAAAAATAGTTACATTCTGCCCAGCTGGCTGCTAAGGCAAATGGCATAAATATAAGCATGTTATGAGAACTTGGATGTGTGGACCAGCCACTGAGCCAGCAAATCACACACCATATCAGTAACCGGGAACCCAGGGCAGGGCTAGGCAGAGGCAAGTGAGGCCCTCGCCAGGCACAAAAATTTAAAGGGGGCCAAAAACATCGGTAACCAAGATATATAGTATCTTAAATAAGTGTTTTCTTAATTTTAAAAAAATATTTATTTATTTATTTATTTTTAGAGAGGGAAAGAAGGGAGAAAGAGAGAGAGAGAAACATCAATGTGTGGTTGCTGGGGGCCGTGGCCTGCAACCCAGGCATCTGCCCTGACTGGGAATCGAACCTGCGATGCTTTGGTTCGCAGCCTGAGCTCAATCCACTGAGCTACGCCAGTCAGGGCTTTTAAATAAGTATTTTAAAAATAAAAATTAATGCAAAGAATAATCCAAGGTAAAAAATTGAGTAATACTGATTCAGAATCAGTGAGCCTTTGGCCTCAGGCTCAAATATGGCTCAGCCTGGCTCTTTGCTCGCTGGGTCAGCATGCTGACCAGATATGGTCCTAGTCCCATCTTTTATTGTATCCAAAGGTGGAATCTGGGACAAGAGGAATGCCAACCTCTCATCCTCAGGTTGTCATTAAGAAGGTTTGAGGTAGCCCTGGCTGGCCTAGCTCAGTGGATTGAGTGTGGGCTGCGAACCAAAGTGTCACAGGTTCGATCCCCAGTCAGGGTATATGCCTGGGTTGCAGGCCATGACCCCCAGCAACCGCACATTGGTGTTTCTCTCTCTCTATCTCCCTCCCTTCACTCTCTAAAAATAAATAAATAAAATGTTTTTTAAAAAAAGAAGATTTGAGATAAAAAAACCTAATCAACTTGAACACATTCTCCCGTCCTTTGAAAATGAAGTTAGATTGATGCTCTGGCCACATGGCTTCGTTGGTTGGAGAATCGTCCCATGCACCAAAAGTTTACAGGTTCAATTCCTGGTCATGGCACATACTTAGGATGGAGGTTCAATCCCCAGTTGGGGTGCATACAGGAGGCAATCAATTCATGTTTCCCTCTCATATCTCTCTCTCTGTCTCTGTCTCTCTCCCTTCCTTTCTCTCTGAGTCAGTGAATGAATCCTCGGGTAAGGATTTTTTAAAAGGTGGAGGGGGAGTTAGATTGAGTTCTGTGGTCCTTAACAAAATGAACTTTTATTGCAGTGAGAGGATTAACTTGCCTAAGACACATAGGCTCATAAGAGACCTTACTGACTCTGCTGATGCTCGATTTCAGGGACTCGGCAACAATTTGGATGGCCAAATAAGCCCCTCTGTGGGGTGTCCCTCTGTTTCAGATGTTGCTTTCTGATAGACACTTCTGGGTGTGTAAAATTTTAATTCCTTTATAAACATCAATGATTGGCATAATTGGTGTAATTATAGGTATCTAAAAAGCAGAAAATGCCTATGTAACAGCTGCCAATAGATGGTTTCAGGAAATATGCAGCCACTTGTGGAGAGCTAGGCTCAGAGTATAATGCCTGGGTAATATTACTTCCAGATGGACCAACTTGAATCAGACATGGCACAGAGATAGAAAGAAAAGACTCTACCAGGACTTAGCCATGCCGGAACCAAGGGGCAGCACATGCTCTGGAGGAGGGCCTCCCCTGACTGTAAGGTGAGAGAATGCGGGTGAGAGCACCACAGTGGGACCATCTACTTAGGTTAGGGAGAACTAGAAATAAACGGTTTCAATTATCTTTAGTCAGGTTTATTTGTAAATGTCCCACAGTTTTTAAGGCCTCTGTTAATGGTAGCAAAGCGGAAAAAGCAATTGGAAGTCCCCATTTGCAAAGGCCTGTCTTCTTATAAATGGACATGGAGGAAATGGGAATACCTTGGATTTTTCCACTCCCCAAATGTTGGGGGCTATGCTTCATTCATAAAATGCTTGTGGTGTATGGAGAAGTTCTCTGAGCTGGTTTTATTGGTAATGGGCATTTGAAGCTGGAATAGTTGAACATTGTCCTTAATACCCTCTCACTCTTAGAGAACATGTGGGTTTGGATGGGGAAAAGGACTTAACTGGGAAAAGTTGAAACAACTTAGAGGAATCACTCCTCCTGCAGATTCCCAAGGCCAACTACGCCGAGCCTGCCAAAATGGCGACCAAATTCTAACCTACAGCTAAAGAACTCTCCTCCCACATTTCCTGAAGGTTCTCACTTCATTTGGTCGAATTACCTACTCTTCTACGAAGGGACAGCTCTGTTGAACTTAACTAGCATCTTCCTTTTAAAATGTAAATATGTCTAGTAGTTAAGAAACTGAGAATCATTTAAGAAAAAGTTTCAATCCTATTGATGTTTTCTAGCATCTGTCTAATGGTAGTCCTAGATGGAAGACACTGGGCTTTATTTTATTTTGAGGGGACAGGGATTTTATTTATAATTTTTATCATAATAGTTAATTTTGAAGCCTGGACTGCTTTCCAGAATTATGTGAAGTTGGGAAATTTGGTAGGGTCCACCTAGAGAATGGATCAAATGGATCAAAGTTTCTTTGTAATCTAAAAAGTTTAAAATTTTATGATTAATCAGTGACTTCATGATCATACCCTAAAGCAGTATCTTTATTTTTCATTTTTTAAGCAAAAACATTTGTGTAAAAGAGATAAAAGAGGGCCTGTTCTAATTGTGTGTTTATGTGTGGATTTTTTTTTTTTGAGCACATCTGTCTAAAGGAGAGAGACATCATGTTGGGCTTTATGATGACTACATTAGGATAGACTTTCTTTATCTAAAGCAGCCTTATGTTCACTTCAAAATATCTTTTGCCAATTTGGTACAAGGATATTCCACCTGCAGAATGTAATAGAGCTGGAGAAAAAGCAAAACAGAGCATCTAATGACTTCGTGATAACTTTCTGGTCACTTCCAATTATTGACTCTCCAGAGAACACCTGTCAGTCATAGCTGGCCTTCCGAGGCTCTGTGATTGCAAAACCAAATTAACGGGTTTAGCAGCTCCAGGCATCTCCTTCTCACTGAACAAAATTGGGAATCAGGAAGGGAGAAGAGTTTCCCCCTCTTCCCTTCTTGCGCATGCTCGCTTTCTTACTTTTCCTCTGTTTATCTCTGTCTCTCTCTCCAGCAGAACAACTCAGCTGCCTAAGCAGATAGAATTCCAATCTCCCTTTTTAGAGGAACTCTATCTCTGGGAGAATCCCTCAGAACTTTCCCACCATTTAACTTTGGAATGGGGTGTGGATCTGCTGTGCTCCCCACAAGGATGTGTCAGAATTCTTCGGCTCTCTTCCTTCCCTTTCCCAGTTGTCTGCTAACTTGGACTTGGGTGTGGGGAATTGATTACATTAGGGTCAGTTCTGTTCTGGATTGGGGCAGGGGCTTTGTCTAGCTTCTGATGTGGGCACTATCTTTAGAACACGGTCAACTTAATCCCTGCCGTGTATATTGCTAGGCCTTAGTGACAAAATTAGGGCTACAGGAAAAAAATTAAGTTATATTAAACAGATAAAAACCAAACTGTTTCAAGTAAAAATATTGTGAATGGTGGAGGAGGAAGGATAGATGTTCCTTGGCCTTTGAGCTTACACCCCGAAGTACAGGGAGGCCAAAGAGTGTAAGAGAAAGTATAAGGGCTCTCAGATGCTCAGTGACAGATCCTGAAGTGGGCATATAATCCAGAAGCAGCCAGTTGCCTGGCACATGATTGGTGAAGTAACGGGGCATGCAAAATTCTGTTTTAGAAGGGAATTTGAAGAATAAAATCTGGAGAAGAATCAAGAATTACTGGGAGCAAGTCAAGACACATAGGAAAAGCGAGAGAATACATGATCAATATTAATACTTGCATGGTCTTGATGCTAAATTAGGCAGCCAATTAACCTGCTCACTAGAGCCATGGATTTTTAATGATATTTCTCCCAGAACTCTCATGAAATTTCTAGGTCCCCTACAGTCATGTTTCTTTGCAATAAAGTGTCTTGACTTCAGGTTACTTCACTGAGTCACTGCTTCTTGCAATCACAGAGCCTGACACCAGTAAAGCCAATAACAGAGTAATGAGAATATCCTGGTTAATTCTAGTGAAAGAAGAAAAAGACCAAAGACAATTGATCTCTGTTCTCAAGTTCATTTCAGTTGTGTTAAAATCCCTGTATATTTTGTCATCACATAGGGGTCAAGGCTATTTCTATCATTTCTGTTTTTTAAATCATGTATGTAATCAGAGACTTGGGATAGGAAAGTCATTTCAGAATGCTTTGCAGATGTCTCCATTTACATGCTAATATGATCTATTTACACCCTTAGAGTGGAGTTGGGGAGGTGTAAAATGATTGTTTCAAAGTTTGGTTTAATTTTTAATTTTTTTTTAAAAGATTTTATTTATTTATTTTTAGAAAGGGAAGGGAAGGGGAGAGAGAGAGAGAGAGAGACATCACTGTGCGCTTGCTGGGGGTCATGGCCTGCAACCTAGGCATGTGCCCTGACTGGGAATGGAACCTGCAATGCCTGGTTTGAAGCCTGTGCTCAATCCACTGAGCTACGCCAGCCAGGGCTTAATTTTTAATCTTAATTCACTTAAACCTGTGGTGAATTTTCCTCCCCATCACTTTACATTTCACCAGCTCCAGGCTGGGAACACTGTCACAAGCGTTCATTTATGACACCAGGACCTAGCAATTCCATGTCTAGGAGCAACTCAAGAAAGACGCTCACATGTTCACACAGACATGTAGAAAACTGCATTGTTATAACAAGAAAAATTGGAAATCTTGTTAAACCAGCATTTCTTTATTTGACTACAAGATATGTGTTCACACCTAGTAATATCTTGAGAGACACTATTTGGGGAAAGTCTTTGGGTGACACTATTTGAGAAATGCAAAGTATTTCACACCCTCACAACACCTTTCCCCCCACACCCCAGGGTTTTTTGTTTTGTTTTGTCTTGTTTTTGCCAAGTTTTGGATTCACCCAAAAATTTAAATTCAAACTGTTAGCAAATGCCCAAATGTACTTATACCACCTTTTTCAAAGACAGGCTTCCATACCTACTTCTGCAGGTGAGGAACAAAGTATAACGTGGTTTGAGACTACAGTCCCACAAGAGCCCAGGATAAAATAAATAAACTTCAAATAAATTATTCAGCGTCTCAGGGGACTGGCAAAAGAGAGTGATAAAGGCCCATGTTGGGAGTGTGGGAAAGGGGAGGGAAGAAAGCAAAGGCCAATACTGAAGTCAGGCATTCCAGAAGAGACTATTTTCACAGGTTTAAGGTGTTTGGAGCTGGGGAAGTTAGGACAAGCACTGGTAAGAAAGTGGCAATTAACCACACACACAAGGGGAGCTAATTGATCATTAAACAGGGCCTGGCTTCAGGCCCTGCTCAGATCTTATAAAAGCAGTTATATGCACCATACCCTGTAGCCAAGCATCACACTACACTGCTGGGCATTCACTACCCAGAGAGCCAACTAAGGATAATAGTGTTTTCATTTGCCTCCTGCCTTTCAGCTGCACATTGTGTCAGGAAATAGCACATTGATTATATATTCAAGGACTAGTCCGAAGAATTATGTATTTGGGAAAATGTCTAAAGAACCAAGATGCTAAGTAAATGATGACACTTCATTTGTTTTTCTCTTAAGTCTTCCCCTTTAAAAAAAACCCCACAGAACTCAGATGGAATTATTAGTTCAATGTCTTTTGTATGATGAAAGCAAGTTTGTGTACTGGTACACAAATGAGTTGCAACTTTGTCCTTACAGAAAAAATCTACAGGGTAAAAGAAGGCTGGCCCTACATGAAGCTTCTTGCTTTAACTTGACTTAGGCCTGGCCTGCTTGGCAGCACTCCATAAACCAATTGCCCTGAATTGAAACTGTCAGAAGGAAAAAAATTGGGCTAAATTTATTATCACCTGTATCCACTGACATATACATATGGAGGTGCGTTGCTAACTAAGGCACAGACCAAAATGCAGCAACCTGGCCAAACAGCCCCCTGGGAAATGCCGTTTGGTGATGTGAGAATTTTTTTCTTCTTCTTTTTAACATTGAGAAGGAAAACAACACATGCAGGAAACCATAAAACCCTTCAAGTTAACTGTAGCTAACGGTCAATCTCATTAGGATGTAATGGGTAGGTTGTAGCCCTCTCTATAAAGGTTGAATGTGCTCCTTGGAATAATTCCCAATTTTCTCATGTGCTAGGGTCTCTGCCTCTTGAACAACAAAGCAGAAGTTCCACTCACTGTATTTACACTATTTCTATTCTCTCCTGCCTCAGTTACTTCTTCCAAAACTTAGTCTCTGAGTTCATCTTTTATCTTAGAATACATTTGTTGAACTGGGATGTACGTGTGTGTGTGTATGTTTCCCAACCAAGCTAATCGCTCATACTTTTAGCTACAATGGTAGGAGGGCATCCTTGAAAAATGGCTAGGAAGTGGGAGGGCTAAGGAAGTCAGAGGACTGGCAACCCTCACCTATGAGCCTAAGGTCTTCGTTAGGTCAGCATCTACATTTGGGAAGTAAAGAAGACATCTATTTACGGAAATCCCAACTAGGGCTCAAGAGAAGGGGTTCCAGTGCCTTTTCTTTCACTTCTGACCTTATGACCTCAAACTGTTTCCATTCTGCACATAACAAAAGGGAGTAATAATCCCATGTTGCATATTTATTAGAATATTCGAAAATACCATCAGGGCAGTGATTTTCCCACTTTAGTGAGCGTTGTAAACATATGGTAGGGGGGCTTTTTAGGGCCCCACCCCCAGAGTCTGTGATAATCTGTATAATCTCAGTGCTAACAAGAATCTCTAGGTAATTCTGATGTGAGTTCATGCCCCAGACTGGGAGACACAGATTCCAGGGATTTACTGTTCAGAACTGAGTTATCTTTTATGTTGCTTCCACTGTGCTAAGCTTGCACATGCATTATCTTTCTGCAACAATCCATGAGGTAAGAAACTAGCATTTCATGAGCCCATGCAGTAGGCCAGCCACTGGGCCAAGTATTCTCCATGTGTGATTTCGCTTTATTCTCACAATAGCTTTATATGTTAGAAAGCATTCTTTCTATCTAACAGTTTAGAAATACTACAGTTCAAAGAGACTAAGAAATTTGACCAACGTCCCTCACAGCTAGGTGGCCTGAGTCACTTTTCACAAAATCTGGGGTTCCCACCCACCACCAGCATAATATGCAAAAGCATTTTGGAAGCTCTTAAAGTGCCTTTGAAACAGTCTAAATATAAAGCCAACAAATAAGAAAAACACATTTATTGTATGCAAGGAAACAGGGAAGGCAAATTTGGGAAAACAAGTATTTAAGGCCTAGTTCCTGTTCTCTAAGAATTCCAGTCTGAGAGAGACCAGTTTGTCTACAATACAATTGTGGAGAACTGGAAAGATGGGCTAAATCATTGTGTTCAGGGCTTTGAATGGCAGGCAGCATGTGAATTTGTGTAAAGGGGAATTTGGTAGATTGTTATCAGTCTGACCCCATTCAGATGCCTGGAGATACTTTCCTCCTCCAGCCCCTCCACTTCAGCTTTCAAATGATAGCTGAGTGGAGATACAGAAATGTATATGGAGCTAATGTTCCAGAATGAAATCAGGGGGATACAGGTGAATGAACATTAGTAAATATGAGTTGGCAAGGTATTGTATAGGCCTCAAAGAAAATAAAAAGGGCCTAATAATAATGTCAGGAGAAAAATAAACTACAACCACCTTCTGCTTTAAGAAATCCAAATATGTAAGATTTGTATTCCTAGCAGATTCTTAGCTTGTTTTTTTGTGTGTTTGACATATAGATTTTTCCAAATGCCTGCTTGGGATGCTTAATTATTTTAAATTTATGATTAAACATTCTGACCTGTAGCATTACCCAAACCATGTTTTCGAATTCATGAACACTCTGTAAACACAGGAAATACGGTACTTATAAATGTTGATATCCACTTCCCAGGCCTTTGCTTTCTCATTTTCTTCAGAATCCTTTAATGTCTCCAGTACCCCGGCCCCAGTCCCTCCAGAGCGGTGAGTACAAATCCAGGAAGTCCGTTTAGGCACTCAGCCCACCACATCAGCTTACATGCTCTATTTTTTTCTTGTCACTTACAAGTATTCAATTAGAAATTGAAAAACCTTGCTTAAGCATTACTGATTAACATTTCTGAGGGAGCACAGGGCCAGAAGCAGTGTCCTTAAAGAAAAATGGCGTGACAGTCTTAAAAGAAAATCTGAAATTTATTCTTTTCTATTGATCAAATTATCTGAAGGAAAAAATCATACTAAACTGTTTGGTTTCTCAGCTTTATTATGCCTCGTATCACCTAACATGTGAGTATCTCTTATGAATGTAAATTGATTCAGGGGCAGAAAAGTACAAAATTGTTTCTTTTACTCTGTCACCTCCTAGGACAGACACACACATTTAAGCTTTTATTTTTAAAGTAACATTACCAAAATTCTTAAAGGAAATATTTAAAGCATCTGCCCTTACATGGAAAGTCAAGGGAGAATAAACAAGAGAATCTTACCAAATAAAATATACCTAGAAAATGCATCATATAAGCTTATTTATGTCAAGGTTTTGATACTTAGGGTCTGGAAAAAAAACAAAATCACACTATCATTAGTACAATGGACAAAATTAAATTTAAGCACTTTATGGAAGAGCTCTTCCTTCTTTTGCAAAGGTTTTTGAAGAGACTTCATACCAATTTTTAAGTTTTTTTTTTTTTTAAAACAAGATATTACAAGTGCAGAACACAAATGTGATTAAAACTGAATGCATGAGCAAAAATATAAATGAAAAACTTGGGAACTAGTAGCAGTAACAATCTTTAAAAGGTAAAATAACTTATATTGAAACACAATAATTCTATTATTTTGGAGGGGGGAATTACTGCTTTTCATTGATCAAAAGAAAATTGCTTGTTTTGGATTACAGGATCCAAAAATGTCTTCTTCCAGCTGGGCACTTCAGGAGAGACTCTCCCTTACCTACAAGCAATCCCAGATGACTAAAAGGTTTATTTCCAAATACTTTTTTATTAACCCCTCCTCACCAGAGCTGAAAACTGGAAGAAATACAAAGCACAGATTTTTAGTTAACATTTGGAAAGTGAAGATGGGTTTTATGAATGGCAATTGTTAACCTTCAAAATTAAAAAGAAATAGTGCCACTTAGCAAGTTGCAGCTTCCAAACCAAATACTAATGGGCCTTAGGAATCCAAGGCATGTCTCAATAATACTGCCAGGCCCAATCCTTATAAAGTGTAAATCTCCACTAGCTGAATGTGTGCTATTCAGATTCATAAGGGGGAGCTTTCTTCCTAGCCCCAGGGAGCCAGCTTCTCCCAGGTCATCCTTATTGCTGCATTTCACTTCCGTTAATAAGCACATTGGGCATGGCACAAAAATGGGAGACTTTAGCACCATGTGAACCTTTCTGCTTTTAAGGAAAAAATTTATACAATGTTTACATTTCTTGATTGGTAATGGCTTTCTCCTCCACAACATATTAATAATTTAACAGGCTTATTTGTTCTTCATCTGTGGAAAATAATTATAGCCACTGTTAGATGGTAACTATAGGCAAGCCAAGGAGAAAGCAGCTTTAGGAACATAAAAGTTAAAAATGATCAGCCAGCCAGTTGCGTCTTTATTCTGTCCATGTTGCCTCTCCCCTCTTTAAAATTTCAAGACAAAGAGCGCTTTCGAAAATGTAATAAACTCCTAGAAAATTCCTAGAAAGCATATAGAGTTGACACATATTCAGCTGACGCCATCATTTCAGGGTCAGGGCCTGCCAGATTTGGCAGAGAGGAACTTAGTATTCCTCAATAAGGTGGCATTTAACAGTCTCCTCTCTGAGAACTCACTTGTTTCAAAGCTAAGGCAGGTGGTATCTCTACACGCTACAGGGCCCTCCTAATCTTAGGCATCAGGCATAATAATGACAAAAGTCAAGATTTAGGGTTCAGTTCCAGCTGATTTTATTTCCTTCTCAAAAAAAGTTATTTACAGAAGGTATATATCAACAATCTGACAGGCAGTGAACTTGACATGATTAGCTGGCATGATTTTTCTTTTTTTGTCCCCCAAACATTGTTTTTGTGGCCTTAATTTTAAGACAAATATTCTACACGGCATATTGCACAGGATGGATGGCAAAAAAAAGTTTAAAAACAAAAACCCTTAACGGAACTGCCTTAAAAGGCAGACGTCCTAGTGCCTGTCATGTTATATTAAACATACATACACACAATCTTTTTGCTTATTATAATACAGACTTAAATGTACAAAGATGTTTTCCACTTTTTCAATCTTTAAACACAACAGCTATAAACCTGAACACATATGCTATCATCATGCCATAAGACTAAAACAATTATATTTAGCGACAAGTAGAAAGGATTAAATAGTCAAATACAAGAATGAAAAACGCAGTACATAGTGTCGCGAACTCAAATCGGCATTTAGATAGATCCAGTGGTTTAAACGGCACGTTTTTGCTTATAAAAAAAGTGCAAAAAAGATGTGGTTTACAAATTAAAGCTACAGGATCCCTTTTTGCTGTAAATGCACCAGTTTTAAAGCCTCTGGACAGAACAGTATTTTGTTTAAAAAATGTGTTTTTCTTAAAAGCATACAGTGTTTGGCTAATTCTCCTCCCCTTCATAAGACTGGGGTGGAAGGGTGGACACTGGTGGCAGATTAAGGGATACTGTCACTTTAAGAAGCCTGCAGATTGAAGTGTAAACATGGAGAAATTAGGGGCTGATTTTTTTAAACTGAGATATTAACCAGCCGCCCTATTATAAAATCAGGAAATCCAAACAGCGATTTACACCGATTAACACCCCCTTTATATATTTTTTACAAAAATACACTGAGAAAATAATCAAACGTTTTCATCTCTCTTGTCTTTTTTTGTTTTTTAAAAGTGTCAAAAGTCTACATTTAAATATAAAAAATTAAAAGTTAAAACTCTAGCCCTTCAGTGAAGGAGACGTAAAATGGCGTGGGTAACAACAAACTACCAAAAAAAAAAAAAAGAAAGAAAAAAAGAAAAGGAATAAAAAAGGAAGGAAGGAAGAAATAAAAGTACAAAGAAAAGAAAAAGACTAAATAAGAAAAAAATGTTTGGCCAGTATAAATACGTCCACATATAAAATGGCATCTGATTACATTTACAAGGAAAAGAAATACGAGGATGGAGCATCGGTGAGGGAAAAAAACACGTCTTCTCATTTACACCTAGAAGGAATAAACACATACACACTGAGAAAAAATTTGGTCCTGAATTGTTTTTTAAAGTCCAGCACAGATTTGAGTTGCGTTTGAATCCTTTAAAGAGTTAAGAATGAAAAAAAGCTGGTGATAATTTTGTTGTAGGAATCAAACAGAGCGCCATCTATCTGCTTTTTATATTATCCTACACTATTTTAAAAACTGCTCAACAGTCTCATACAGAAATCTTTAAAAGATAGACAGGAGAACATGCTATAGTAACCCCACCAGTGAAATAATCCAACACCATCACGATTCCAATTAAGAGAAGAAAAAAACCTCTTTCCCCCCAAACCACTCGCCCTCCACTGCCCGGGACCACAACCAACAGTCGCCTTTCCTCCTGCAAGCTCGGGAGGTCCCCTCGCTGATTTCATCCACGTGGAAGACGGGAGACCGGAGCCGCCGCCACCTTCTTCTCAACGTGCAAATCCGTCTCAGTTTGTTATTCGCCCCTTTCCAGTCCGCGTCCTTGCAGCCCCCGCCCCCGCTTCCCCTGCCCTTGCTGGTGTGGCTTCTTCCAACCAGGTTCTCAGGTCATTTCCGAGCCCGGGTCACTCCGCATCTCCTATCTCCTCCGGCTGCAGGGGCTAGGAAAAAAAGAAAGGTGGGGGCGGGGGGAGGAAAAAAGACGGGCATTGGCCTGCATGGAGTCCCTCAGTCCCGTCGCTGGAGCCAGCGCGGCCCCAAAACATCTGCCGTCGGTCAAACTCGCCTCTCCAAGCCTTGCATCTTCCTCAGGGTGGGGGGAAGGGAGTGCTGAGGACAAAGTCCCCAGGGACGCGCTGGATTTTTTTTTTTTTTACCCCCCTCTTCTCTTGACCAAGAAACCAAACAACAAAAATATAAAAACACTAAGGAGGCGAAAAGAGAGGGACGAGATTCCTTCAGTCTCCAGAAAATTCCCAACTCAGCTTCTCGCTGGGGTGCCTACCAGTCCGGAAGCCTGGGGGGAGGAGGGGGTCTCTTCACACAAAGGGGAGGACATTCGAAGCTTTTTTTTTTTGTTTTTTTTTGTTTGTTTTTTTGCCATCACAACAACATCAACCACAACAATAAAAAGGTCTCCCGTCTCCCTCGGCTCCACCGCGTCCCCAGAGGGGATGGGGGATGGGAGCGTGGGTCCCCAAACGCCGCGCACTCCTCTTTTGCGACCGCGACGCGAACAAGCCGACCTCACTCATTACTTTTTTTTTTCCTTTTCCATTTTTTCCCCTTTTTTCTTCCTACTCTCTCTCTGTCCACTTTTTCTACCTCAGTCGCCCCGGCCCTCCTCTTCAGCGCGCGCCGTTAGTAGGTGAAGACCAGGTTGGAGATGCTGGACTCCAGCCAGTCCCCCGAGATCATCTCGCTGACCTCGGGCGTGCAGTAGTCCGGGAACTCGAAGTGCGAGCCCGAACCCGGCTCCAGGGAGAAGTCCAGATCCCGGTCCAGCGCCGACGACGAGCTGAAACTGCCCAGGGACATGCTCTCAAAGTTTGAGCTGGGGTTCAGGTCGAGCAGGTCATCCTCGAACTCGTCGTCGGAGGCCGAGGAGCCGGCGGACGAGGAGGCAGAAGAAGAGTGGGACGAGGCCGAGGACGACGCGTGTGAGGGCGCGCTGGACGGCGCAGGCGAGGCGGCGCGCAGGCTGGCGTAGCCGCGGTGGTCGGCAGGCGAGCGGCCCGCGGCCGGCGACGAGGCGGCGCTGCTGCGACCGCTCAGGCTCGGCCCGTCGGGCGGGCAGCCGGAGCCCCCCTCCTCATACAGGCCCAAGGGGTCGCTGGGGTCGGCGGCCGCGCCCACGCCGGAGGGCGACGCCGCGGCGCCCAGGCCACCGAACAGGTAAACGCGCTTCACCTTCTTCTCGGCCGGGGGCTTGCCCGTGGCCGCGAGCGAGGCGGGGGCCGAGGCAGCCGCGGAGGCTGCAGCGCCGGGAGTCCGCGCCTTGTAGAGCGAATGGTGGTCGGCGGCCCCGGCGCCCAGGGGCAACAGGGCGGCAGCCCCCGCCTGCTCCGACGCGAAGGAGGAGGTGGCTGCCGCTTTCCCGCCGCCGCCCGTCAGGATGAGCTTGGCGTGCGGCTTGCCACCCCCGCTGCCCGCCACCTTGGAGCCACAGCTCTTTTTCTGCGCTGGTTTGGAGTTGGCGCCGCCGCCGCCGCTCGCGCCGCCGCCTCCGCCCCCCGCGTTGCTGCTCCCGCCGCCGCCCCCGTGGCCGCCCCCGCTGCTGCCACCGACCTTGTCGCCCTTTTCCCCGGGCTTGGAGGCGGCGGCGGCCGAACTGGCGTTGGTGTTGCCGGACTTCACCTTCTTCCTGGGCCGATACTTGTAGTCTGGGTAGTCAGCCATGTGCTTGAGGCGCAGCCGCTCCGCCTCCCGAATGAAAGGGATCTTGTCGCTGTCTTTGAGCAGCTTCCAGCGTTTGCCCAGCCGCTTGGAGATCTCAGCGTTGTGCATGTCCGGCGACTGCTCCATGATCTTGCGCCGCTCGATCTGCGACCACACCATGAAGGCATTCATGGGCCGCTTGATGTGCCCGCTCGGTGTTTTGCACCAGCTCGGGTCGTCGGCCTTGCCGCCCGTGGAGGCGGTAGAGCCGGGCGTGGGGGATGAGGCGATGCCCAGCTCGAGGCCGGCGCCCGAGTCCGAGCTCTCGCCGGCCAACAGCGCTTCCGTGTTCTCCGCGTTGTTAGTTTGCTGCACCATGGCCTCGGCTCGGCGGGCTCCCACGCGCGCTCACAGCCTCGCGGCGGCCGCGGCGCGATCGCCGGGCCCTCCCGGCTCCTCCGGCTGAGCGCACGCCGAGCGGGAGAACGCTCGCGGCAGCCGTGCGGACCCCTCCACTCCCGGTTGGGGCGGAGGTGGGCGACAGGAAAGTCTCCAAAAGATCAGGGGAAGGAGTCCTGCGCCTCTTGCAGAGGAGTTATAGTTCCCAGACTGGAGAGTCTTTCCCTCCCTGTTTCTTTCTCTCACCGCGCTGCAGTTGCTCTGTCTCTTGGTTCTGAGTCTGGAGACTGTGCTAAAGTGGAGAGGAGTTTCTTGAATGCTGGTTGCTGGAGCTTCCAATGCAAGTTTCTCGCCGTCTCCCAGGCAAGTCTCTTTTTTTTTCTTCCCCTGAAGCAGTTGATTCCAGTTCACGAGCGCTCTCAGGAGCTCAGGAAAGCGACATCATCTCTATCACTTAGTCCCTTTCTTACAGTGCAAAGCACAAGAGACTCTGGCTCCAAGACTCTCTGTGGGCGGAATCAGCACTAAGGAGTTTGTACAATTATTTTGTTGCAAGGTAGGAAGCCAAAAAGCTTTCATGCAACAGACTGGCATGAATAAATGTATGTTTCTGCTTCCTTTATGCAAGAAGGGAGCTGGTAATGGTAGAATTCCTCCAATGCAGGCTCTTAAAAGAGCGTGCAAGAACTAGAGACCCAGGAGCGAAACCGGCCTCTTCCCCTCACACACAGTTTCTCTTGCTGCAGCTTAGAGCAGACCCCAATTCCGCCTCGCGCCTCTTTATCCTTTCACAGTCTTGGCCGCAGCCAATCAGCCGCTGTAACCAACGCTTCCTCGTGCCAAGCCCCTCCCCCGAGCTTCCCATTGGCTTGGAACCCGATGCAATAATAATCTCCGCGTGCAATGAGAAGCTCCAAATCTGACCTCATTCCAATTTAGAGAGCAAACTTTTTAAAAGGGCTAGAAGTACAGCTGAGATTTCTGCTGCCTCTTTTTTCCTTTTGCTGTGTGTGTGTGTGTGTGTGTGTGTGTGCGCGCGCGCGCGCGCGCGTGTGAGAGGAGGATGTTAATGCATGAAATTATTAAGGGGAGAAACGGAAATGTACTCTAACCATTATGTTAGGTAACAAGGGGCTTAGAAGGGGGGGAAGGGTGAAATACTGTAAATGGAAGCTTTCTGCTTAAAAGCCAAGTGATTATTTTTATTAGTTCTTTTCAGTATTGGAATAAAGACTCAGTCTCCAGTGCAAAATCTGTTCCTTGGTTCCTTCATAAAGCCAACGACGTAAAAAGGGGGGAAGGAAAGCTACAACAATAAATCAATGGATATTGAACACCATTAAGAAAGTGGTACCTAGACATCTGTCATCACAATTATTTTAACAACTCTAGGTATAGCACAGATGTTGATGTATTGTGTAAATCCCTTCAGAGCGATTTTTGTGGAAGGCAGAAAAGAGGAAATTTTGCAATAATTACTTGCTTTCTTAACCAAACAGGTTTTTTTTTTTTAATGATTTAAACTCCTCTATAAATCCTAGATAACCCAAACAGAGGAGCTCTCTGTTGGAACACGTTAGGCAATGTTCCATAATTAATTCAATGGGAGAATTTCCATAGTTTTGTATAGGATGATAATGGTGAGTAAAGGACCAGAATCAATTGTGTACTTTTTAAATATTTGTTTTCATTTTCAAAATGAAAGATTATTTCACACTCTGTCCTTTTCCCCATTCCCATGAAAACCCTCTCCTTTCATATATACATTCATTTCTGTATATTCCTCCACAGATGGAACTGGAAGCCCAAGGCAAAGAGAAACTGTAGAAGGTGGTAACTAGTAGCAGAAGAGAATGGAGCCTGTGGATTTATATTATACCTGGCTATTGGTTCTTCTTACTGGTTTTTGTAGCCCTGGAGATGTGACCAAGTCTCAGTTTTCCTCCTCGGATTCAGGAACACTAGGAGCTACTTTATATGGGGTTGTTGTAAGGGTTCAATGACTTTGATATATAGTAAGCCCTCAGCGGATGCTGTTATCCTTCCCTTGATAATTCAGATGCTTGAGACACTCCAAGTAGAAGCATCCTATTGTTAGGAGACTAGAATTAAATATGGCTACTGATGTGAAAAAAATAATCACAGATTGTGGATGTGAACCACCCAAGGACAGTAGTGGCAACCCTGTAGTTCCAATGATTTTAAAAGAAAGGAACTTTGTGAAGGCCACTGTGACTAATGTGGCAAAGAAAAGGTGCCTACTCAGAACACATGTTAATGTGGCCACAAAAATTACCTTTGTTCCAAGGTGTGAAAATTAGAATTCTAGTAAAAAATTGGTCTTCCCTAATACCATAATAGTAAACTGTTTTTCTACAGGCCAGTGATAGGTGGTTAGGGAGGGCCAACCTAACATAATTAAGTCAGCTTTCGATTCAGATCAAACTAGTGCTAGGCAGCAGATTTCTATTTATCTTGTCAAACTTTTAAAGTATGTAGGCTGGCAAGAGGCCCAGGTTGTCAGATTTAGAATTTTACTGGAAAGAACACCCTTTGGAGACATCTGAGTGGATCTCTAAGGATTAACCACAAGCAAGAATGTTTTTGTGGGTAAAAGCAAAAAATATTTGACCATTAGTTACCCAAGTTATATACTTTTTCTTTTAGAAGGGGAAACAAATCTTAAAAACAAACAAAAAACATCACAGGCACATTTTTTGGGCATATGACAAAGTTGGGTGTGTCATTATACATTTTATTTTCTTTGGTATGCACACCAAAGCACAGCCCTAAATATTACCAATCTGACATTAAAATTAAGAGGTTTGTTTTTTGTAAAATCAATATTGTCACTAAAATAAAAAATTATAAATACTATACTTATTTTCAAATTTGTACCAGAAAGTGATTTGAGAGTGTAGCTATTTTGTGACAATTCAGTCAAGGTGAGTGAATTAATTATATTTCTAAAGACATTTGATTATATTTCTAAAGACATTTATGCTCTACTACTGAATATGAAAAGTGAAAGTTAAAACAGTCATAGTAATTTTGTTTATGCTTAAAGCACACATGTACCAAAAAAACAGCCACTGGGCTATTTCTATTCAGTGTATTTTCTGTGTTGCAACAAATCCAGTAGATTTTAAGGAACACCATTATTACATGCCACTAAGGAAGAAAAACTGCTGATTAAACCATGACATCCCCCAGTTGTAGGACATAGCCCTATTTCAGAGATACTGAAAATGAAAACATTCTTAGAATTGAAGAAATATAATATTAGTAATTTCCATTGACTTTATAAGATTATCAGTATATATGAATGCTTAGACTTCGGAAGTAGGTTTGTTCTTAGTCATTGTCTTAAAATGTAAGAAAACATGTGACATACAGCCTTTTATTAAAGTCATCTTTCTCACCTACTGAGTAAGTATATGCATGCTGGAATGTGTTAGGCCTCTGAACAGGAAATAATGAGAAAGATTTCTGCATTCTCATTACTTAACTTTATGTACTTTATAACCAGTTCTCCGTTACTGAGATTTTTTCCCCAAATACCAGATATTTGGTGGCCCCTACTAAATCAGTACTCAGTGTTCCCTCTGCTGGCTTTGCAGTACAGGAAGTAATTCTTAATAAAGCCATCTTTAAGTCATTTTAACAGTAAACCCAAGATAATTTTGCAAACAACTTTTCTGTTTTAGAGTAACAGACTAATTGTCTTTGTCAGCAATGATGGTAGACACTTCAAATTTTGAATTAAGGGAAATATTTTATTTTCCATTAAATAATGGAATTCTATTTGAGATCTGCTAATTCATTTCTTCTGCTCTCACACACCTGCGCAACATAAAATCTCACATCCATAAAATTGTATAGGGTATAGGTGGAAATAAGATTCTATCCCACTGCTTAATATATTCCTATAGCATAGAAAGGGAAAAACCTGAAGGGAAATTAGTTTAACAAATCTGGATTTGCACTGGTTTGCAAGATTTTGCCTTGTCTTGGTTATAGAAACTATGATTGTAAGAGCTAGGCTGACCTGACAAGTATTCAGTTCAAATAAAAATAAAGAAGGAAAAAAAAAAACTGTTACTTTAGCAGACAGGGAAGAAGCCCTGGGAAATTTGATGTCATTGGCCTTTGTCAACTGAAAGGCCCCAGGCTTTTCTGTTCAAAATTTTCTGGAAAAGAACTCTCCATTTGAGGCTGATTTCTCAAACATAACTTACACTTCATCCTTTGAGGCTGATGAAGTGTATTGGAACTGGACTTACTTTTGGTGGGTTGCATTGAAAAAAAAGTAATATGGAAGTATTTCTTATTTGCAAAATACCAAAATAGTATTCTGGAGTAGAATGAAATCCATGATATATTTTTACTCTTAGAATAAATTAAGAACCCCACATTCTCATAATTTTTACTGTTTTCTCTCCCCTTCTAACCAACCACTAGCACCTGATAAGTGTAAATAAGCACTTCAAGCCAATGCCAACTCATTTTCCTTTCCTCTCAATTTTCTGAAAACGAGTGTTTGTCTGAGCCATGTAGATTAGAAGCATGAATAGGAGCTTCTGCTCCATTTAGAAAGGCCCAGTCCAGGCACACCCAGGGGGAGCCCGAGTTTGCTCTGCAGCCATCCAGCTCTCAACCTGGGAAGGAGCCGCCGCCAGGTGGCAGGGCTGAGCCTCTCCTACACCGTGGAGGAGACGTGGGAAAACGTGGGGGATCAGACAGACTTTTCTCCTTCCTCCATTCCCGAACTCTCATCATCCTCTAGTATTCTATCTTCTTTAGTAGTATTTTAAACAACCAGCGGCTAATAGGGTGTGTCGGTGAATTTTGATGAATTTTTTCTTTCACAAATCAAATTTTAGATCAACCGATCTCTGCCTCCTGTTCATTTGTCAGAAGTCCCGCAATACTGGGGAAACCAGCCAGCTCCCGTTTGGATATAGTGACTGAACCCTGGAGATGGTCAATTACCGCCTCCGTATATTGCAGAGTTAGAACGCGTTTTCTCCCCGGGCAGATTTCCGTTTCTGAGAGCGGTGCAGAGAAGCAGCGTGCAATTACTTCAGGACCAGCAAAGGCCACTCCTTCTGAAAACATGGTTCCCGGGCCCAGGACACCTGGGCGAGCGCAGCGACCCTGTGGCGCAGGCCCCGCTCTTTCTGCCCGAAGCTGGGAGAGGATTCGGCAGGATTAACGGTGTTCAGCCTGGTCCCGCCTCGAAGGTTTCCGCTCCCCTTTCGATTTGTTACACGGAGGAAAAAAATTGGAATCGACTCAGGCTGTGCTTTCTGGAGGAAAGTCTTTCCTACTGTAAACATGTTTCAAGCGATCCTGTCAGCAGACTTTAACACCCATCTTCCGTTTAGGCTTTACGACCGTGGAAGGAGCTGAAGACACACGCACGCGCGCGCGCGCACAGCAGCCCAAGGGAAGAAGCCCCCGGCCGTGGCGAGCTCTTAGCCCCCTTTTAAGCTTGCAACTGGCCGCAGCTGGCGGGCGGGGGGCGTCATTCCCAGGGCGCTGGGCTCCTCCACCCCCGACCCCACCCCACCCCCAGAACCAGTTTAGCTCTGAGCTATGGTGCCCAGTTCCGTCACTGACCGGAACTGCCAGCCACTTGTCCCCTTCCTCTCTCTCTACCTGCGCCCTGGACGCCTAAATGCACTCTGAATGCTGCGCATTTGGGCCCCCACGTTCCGTCCAGCTTTCGACATTTGGACCCCAGCTGGGCATCCTTCCCCGGCTCCCCCAAGGCTGAGGCCCCACTGAGCGTGCGGCTGCCTGAGCTGTTTAAAGAGGGCAGAGCGGGGCGTGTGTGCGCGCGTCCCGCGAGGGCAGAGAAAAAGCCACAGGGAGGAGGAAAATTGACAATTTGTTGCTCCCTCATCCTCGAGCGTCCCCTCCCCAGGAACTTCGTCAGGGTAAGCCCTCCCTCGCCCCACGCTCGCACGGGAAAGGCAAGGTTGGGTGGCAAATCTCAGGGTCCGCGAGAGACGTGGAGGCGCCCTAACGTGCCAGGGGCCCTTGCCAAGGGGTGCATCAGTGCTCCAGTGATTCCACCCTCGTTTCAGGCCTGAAAGAGGGAGCTTACAGCAGGTAGATAACTGGTAGAGGCTGCGCCCCAGGCGTGGTTCTGCGGAACTAAGCTTTATGTAGAGGTTCGGCTCTTAGTGCCCCCAAGCATTAGCGTGTCTCTGCCTTTCTGCAAGTGTCCGGATGTGGCTAGCTACCCCACCCCGGGGCGTCCCAAAACCATCTCAGTGATTCCAACATGCGGTGTGGATGCGAGCACACCCCACAGAATCCCCACCCCCAAACGAACAGCTGAGTAGAAGCGATTATAGTTGGAGCCCAGTGGGGAATGAGCCTGATTTCACTACTGGAAAAGCCCTTAAACAAGAGAAAACCTAAGCCCACGTTTGCACACCAGTTGACCTACAACTGGAGCGTGTGCGCGGGCGCGCTGGGGTGGTGCGTCTGCGGGGAGGAAAGCCCGCTGGGGAGTGGGCACAGGAAGCAAAGCAAAGTGTCAGATAAGGAAAGAAAGGTTGGGGTGGGGTAGAGGAGGGAGGAAGAAAGGCGCGTGATTGCAGAGAGGCAGGTGGGAAGACTCAGACTGCAAGAACTGCCAGGTGACGCGGAGCTGAGAAGAAAAAAGGGGGGCGGACCGGATCTCCGTCCTCCCAGCCCTCTGCTCCCGGGATCTGGCGGCCGCGGCGGCCGACACCACGTGTGGCGCAGAGCTCGTGGTGGGGGCGGCGGGGGGCGGCTGGGGTGGAACGGGGACCAAAGAACTCTGCGCCCCAGACCGCATCGGCCGTGTTGCACACCTGGCATCCGGGACTCACCATCTGCTAGGAGTTCTCGGCTTCTCGGGCCAGGGGTGTGGACTTGGAGAGAGATAAAGACACTGTCTGGAGAGTGGGTGGTTTCGCGTCAGTCGCCGCTAGGAGCTGGGTCAATCAACGTTTACAATGCTCCTACTGTGTGCCAAGAGCATCCCCTCTCCCCTCCAGGTGCTGGGCACAGGAATTGCACAGTCTGCTGTTCAGTCACATGCTGAAGCTAGAAAAAGTCCTGCGTGTATTGTTGTTTAAGTTAACAATTCAAACAATGTATGCAAATTTGTGGTGCCAAGGAGGGTGGTTGAAGCAGTCTGGGGAAGTGTTGGGTCTAGCGGAGTAAGGTATGGACGTTTAGGGATTTTTCACTGCCTCCTGAACCATGAATGACCCCCTCCGCCCTTCCTGCCCCACATTCTTACCACACAGATATCAAAATAACAATAACAACTTAAAATATAGTTTAGTGACACTTCATCTGGGCTAGAACAATTCACAAATAACCGAAGACTGTCCTTTTTTAAAAAAAGATTTTATTTATTTATTTATTTTTAGAGAGGGAAGGGAGGGAGATAGAGAGAGAGAGAGAAACATCAATGTGCGGTTGCTGGGGGTTATGGCCTGCAACCAAGACATGTACCCTTGCTGGGAATCGAACCTGTGACACTTTGGTTCGCAGCTAGCGCTCAATCCACTGAGCTACGCCAGCCAGGGCTCGAAGACTGTCCTTAAAAGCTCGAACTTAGCTCATTAATTTCCCAAATATCAGACCCAAAACACTGCGGTGTTGTAACAAATGTTTTGTAATGTAACTATTTACTATACTGAGAGAAAATTAGTGGGTAATACAACTTATTGCACACCTCATATTTTAAAAAAATCAGCATAATCTACAATATAAAGGAGAAATACAAGATACAGAATTAATAATAAAACAATATACATTTCAAATGTGCATGCTTGGGCTATACTTTACTAGAACACCCAAAATATTGTCTAAAATGTTTAAAATTTTCCCTAGGGAGTACTACTGCTCAGATGTGAATTATGCACTATGATTGCCAGGCAAGTACTCAGTAATGGAAATGCTATTGATATTCTAAATTCTTAAGTTCACAGTGGATGTGGTAGATTTTTAGGATAAATCAGCCTCCTGGTATTCTTGCCTGGATCTGGACCCTCCGCCATTGACTCTGGATTTGCTTTGGCCAATAGCATATCAGCAAGCATGACCCAAGCAGAGGCTTGATATATACCACATATTGAGGTTTGTTCACCTGAAACCTTGAAAACGTGGTGTTGGGAAGAAGCTAGTCTTAGTGGAGGATGAGAGGCTTTATGGGGAGAGCTAGGATGCCTTGCCAATGTTAGGGTCCCAGGATGTGACTGAGGCTGTCTCGATCTTGAGTAGGGGTGTCAGATGGCTACAGCCACATGATTAATCCCAGATGAGTCCAGCAGAAAAGTCACTCAGATTGACAACCTACAGAATTGTGAGAACAGTGACCATTGTTTTAAATCACTATATTTTGGGTGGTTTGTAACATAAAAATAGAGAATGGAATAGTATTAATTACAATACAATGTGATAGTTGCCAAAATAAAAATCCACCGAAGAATGTTATCTTAATAACTCCAGGTCTTCATTATAAGTTTAATCAAGATAACTCATCAATGCCCATGGTGGATACAAGTTAACTAGACATCATCAACCCCAGATATCTTACTTACTCTAGTTGCAAGTTGTGCTTCTTCTCCATTTCCCAGGTTTCCCTGAAGTTCTTCCTCCCCTCAGGAGGCCTGCAGATCAAGCACTGCTGTGTTTCATCTCTGTCACTCCTGCTGTCTGTGGCCTTTCCTGGCTAGCTCTTTTGTCTCCACTCTTTTTTTTTTTTCTTTTTCCTTCTTCTTGGTCTCATTTGTCTCCATTTTCTGCAATTGCTTCAACATTTCTTTACTTATGGTCAGTAGGCATACCAACCATGTTTAGCCTTCAATAATTTGCTTTGCTAGTGTATATTGGCTTTTTTGCCATTGCTTCTGCTTGGAAATTTCTTTTCATCCATTGTTGGGGGTGGGATAACTATCAGCTCTCTAGACTCTTGAAAAGTGGAATGTTCACAGAGAGGATATAATTCTAATGTCATGGGATGGTGTATTAGTCAAAGTTCTCCAGAGAAACAGAACCAACAGAGGGCAGACAGATCTCAACTGTGGAGACAAATCCCCAAATTTGCAACCAGCAAGCTGGGGAGCCAATGGTGTGGTTCCACTCCAAACCTCAGGAGTCCTGAGACACAGGAAGAGCTGACGTTTCAGTTGCAGTTTTAAGGCAAGGGAAAAACAAAGTCCCAGCATTCAGGTAGCCAGGCAGAGGGAATTCTCGCTGACTGTGGGGAGAGTCAGCCTTTTTGTCCTATTTAGGCCTTCCACTGACTGGATGAGGCCCAGCCACATCAGGGAGGGCAATCGGCTCTACTCAGTCTGTTGCTTTAAATGTTAATCCCATACAAAAATGCCTTCACAGAAACACCTAGAATACTATTTAAACAATTATCTGAGCAACTCGCGGCCCAGTCAGGTTGATGTGTAGAACTATAACACATATTTTTCTAATTAAAATTCAGGCTATCCAAGAAGATATTATATTGAGCTACTATTAGGCAAAAACAGATTACAACATAGGTCTTTATAATAGGTTTTCTAGTAGGTTCAAGTAGGTTTTAACATGGGTGGGAGGAGCTGGGAGAGGGAAAGAGAGATCACTTTGAAAAGGAGAGGTTTGAATGTACTGCCCTCAGCTAAAGGATATGGTATGATAGATGAGAAAAGAAAAAACTAAAGATAAAATTTGCTACCCTCTTTAAACATATAGCTTTAATTTACTGAGACTGGAAAGTCCCTACTGTTAATATGCTAGATGGTATCACTAAAATTACTTCGAGTTTAAGGTATGATATAGCTTAATTCAGAATAAATATAGCTTTTTTAAATGTACAGGCTTCAAGGGTGAAATGAAAAAGAAAAAAAAAGGATTCGTATAATTCCATACCATGTAATTAAAGGATATGCTTCACTAACCTCCCTTCAGAAGTAATTCTATGATAACCATTGCCTATAATATCTAGTATTCTATACAACAGTTTTAGATTTGAGCCCAGCAACTCTCCAGAGTGGCTCCCTTTCTCATCAGTGGCTTAGGCAACTAGGCTGAATGGTTCCACTTCTAAACATGTGACCTCCATGGTTTCATGGAAAGGAAAGTGTAAAGAAATCTTACTCGTTCTTGAATGCCTCTTCCTGAAAGTGACACACATTATTTGTGCTCATAGCCCACAGGTCACACGTTGGCACATGGCCCTACATGAGGGCTGGAACCATGGCTCTACTCTGTGGCCCAGGAAAGAGGAAAAATGGGAATGGGCGAAGGCTAGAAATCTGTTCCATATTACTTGTGGAATCGATATACCTCATCTACATGTGCTATACAGTGAATTTCTTTTAAGTGAATCCTATTTTCTTTTCAGCTGCCTGTAAAAATCAGTTATGCTCCACCAGGAAAATTTTTTACCTGGAATAATGCTTTAGGATATTTTTCTTTTTTCTTTTTTAATGATATTAAGATTTACACAATTATTAGAGACATGAAAACTTCTGCTTCTGGGTGTGATGTGGCAGCAGCAGAAAGCTCTCACAACTAAAAGACAGAAAGATTACAAAAGTAATATTTTTAAAGATATTGGTGAGCTCTAAAAGCATTTAAGTCTGGATGAAATAAATTTAAAGAGAGAAGCTAAAAGTGCTAGCTATCTTCTCACCTGGCAGCATTTGCTGAGTCTGAGCATAGGCTATCATAGGAAAATAAAGGGGAAAAACAGAATTTTTTTATATCCATGTTGGTCAGTATGGATAAATTAGAATTTACAAGATCATCAAACAGCTCTTTTCCCCTAAAAGAATATTTGCTGAGTGCTAGGGCAGACTCAGCCATAAAGACAGAAAGAAATCAGTTACAGACCAACTCATGCTAGATAAAGGAGCATGCCAAAAACCCCCCCCAAAAACAAAATCAAAAACCCCAAATGAACAAACACACCACATATAGTATATCTGCACACACACACACGTATATACACATACACATGTGTGTGTGTGTATATGGTCATGCATCACTTAGCAATGGGGATATGTTCTGGGAAATTCATTGTCAGGCAACTTTGTCATTATGCAGACTTCATAGCATGTACTTACAAAAGCTAGATGGTATACTGCACACTTGGGCTGTATACATGGCCTATTGCTCCTACACTACAAACCCTTATAGCATGTCACTATACTGAATACTACAGGCAACTGCAACACAATGGTATTTTTGTATCTAAACATATCTAATCATAGAAAATAAAAATAGGGTATACAGCAGTGGTCCCCAACCTTTTTGGCACCAGGGAGTGGTTTCATGTAAGACAATTTTTCCATGGACTGGGGATGGGGAGGAGGATGGTTTGGGGATGATTCAAGTGCACTACATTTAGTATAGTCCTTAAGTATAGTCCTTAATATAATGCTGAATCAGTGGGAGCTCTGAGCTTGTTTTCCTGCAACTACCAGGGGTGTCCAACCTATGGCCTGCAGGCTACATGTGGCCTAGGATGGCTATGAATGCGGTCCAACACAAAATCATAAATTTACTTAAAACCTTTTTTTCATCAGTTTTCATTAGTGTTTGTGTATTTAATATATGGCCCAAGACAACTCTTCTTCCAGTGTGGCCCGGAGACACCAAAAGTTTGGACAACCCTGTTAGACAGTCCCATCTGGGGGTGATGGGAGAGAGTGACTACTGAAACGTGTTGCTTATGTCCAGTTTACCCACTAATCTCATTTTGGTTGCTGTTGCTGCAGAAAATGCTGTTTCACAAAGATAGGATGTTGGAAATGGAAGCAGGCTTTTCAGTGCTTTTGTGGCAATCTCAGGATATTCTGCCTTGACTTTAATCCAGAACATATGGAGGTTTGAAGTTGTCTCAATCTTATTTTTAAGGCTACCTGTCATTTGTGATCTCAAGCAGTTGATCCTTTTCTAGCATGGACAAAGTTGATTCACCTGGCATATTGGGTCATATATCCATTCCTTCCCAGTTCGGGGGTCTTTTGTGGTTGGGAGGTAATGCTCACACTCTTCTGAAAGCTGAGACAGGTGGCCATGCACCAGCTGGGAGAAAGAAGGCCCAGGCTCAGTCTCTTTAAGAATTTCTGCTAATGTTTGAAACATGTCAAACATCCCAATGTTCACTCATCACCCTTATAATTCCAGTTTGGTTTTGAATGCAACCACTTTATCTGCCAACTTGAACACAGTTGTTGTTCTCCCCTGAAGTGGCAGATTGAATTCGTTGAGCAGGTTGAATATGTCACACAAGTAAGCAAGTTTTGTGACCCATTCTGTGTCACTGAAATGTGCTGCCAGTGGTGACCATTTTTCTAAAAGAAATCTCTGGAGTGTCTCTTGTAACTCAACCACTCTGGCTGGTGATCCACCTGTAGAAAGCCATCTCACTTCTGTGTGTAAGAAGAGAGGTGTGTGCTCTGTGTCCATCTCCTCACAGAGCTGCGCAAGCAGATGTGAGTTAAGGACATGTACTTTAATGTGGTTGATCATTTTAATCACATCCTGTAAAACGATGTTAAGATCAGATGACTTTTTTTTCAGCTAGCCAGCATTTCTCTACGGATGACACAGTGCATAGACTCACTTTCAGAAGTGACCTCTTTGACCTGAGTAGTGAAACCAGAAAGCTGTCCAGTCATGGCAGCCGCCACGTCCGAGCATATACTGACACAAAATGACCAATTCGATCTTCCTGATATGTAATCATTCAAAGACTTTAATAGTTTTGCAGCTGTGGAGTTGGCTGGCAACAAAAGCACACATCACACATCTTCATGCACATCCTCCTGAAAAATACATCGCACAAAGACAAGCATTGTTGCCTTATCGTCAACATCAGTAGACTCGTCAACATCAGTAGACTCGTCAACCTGGATTGTGTACCACAGTGACTCATTAATCCTGTCTAACAATTGTGCCTCAATATCCCCTGCTATTTTATCAATTCATCTAGTTATGGTGCTAGCAGAAAGAGCAACACATACCACCCATTGAACTGTAGCCTCTGCCAAAAGTTCATGACCAATGTCCTTAGCAGCAGGCAGGATCAACTCTTCACCAATAGTAAAGGGTTCCTTAGCTTTAGCAGTGTGCTTAGCCACTAAGAATGATGCTCTCAGTGCAGACACATTTGATGAAGTGGTGGCCTTCTATAAGTGCTTCTGTTCTTTGTGTTCACGATTTTTTTTTCTTTTGAAAAACTCCTAAGTCTTGTGTTTTAATGCAGCATGTTTGGTCTCCATGTGGTGAAGCAATTTTGAAGGTTTGATGGCTTTGTTTGTAGAATATATCATCACATATTCTACAGAGTGGGCTTGGAGACTGTGAATCACCTGTTGCAATGAACCCATAATTTAAGTAGGACTCTTGGTATTTTCTTTTAAATGCTGTTTTCTTTTTGTTGGCAGTCTTAGAATCTTCTGCTGTCTCATCATTGGGTCTTTCCCCCTTTTTAAAGAAACTTTCAGTGACATTTGTTTTTTATTAATTTTGGCTAGGGTTATCTTGTGAGCTTACCAAAACTGTGACTGAGACAAATGCACAGTGTGGGAAAGAGGTGCAGATGGAAGTGGTAAATGAAGTAATGTGCAGGTTATGCATGGATTAGAATAAATGTTGGATTCTGACTTAAAGCCTGCCACCAGATGCAGCTGTACAATTGAAGCACATCAACTCACTTTCCACTTGATGCAGTTTAATTTTCCCTTGTCACTCACTGATAGGGTTTTGATATGAGTCTTCAAACAATTGATATATTATGGCCTCTGGGCAGTCAAACCTCTCTGCTAATGATAATCTGTATTTGCTGCCCCTCCCCAACACTAGCATCACCACCTCAGCTCCACCTCAGGTCATCAGGCATCAGATTATCATAAGGAGCACACAACAGAGATCCCTCACATGCTCAGTTCACAGTAGGGTTCATGCTCCTTTGAGAATCTAATGCAGCGCAGCCGCTGATCTGACAGGAGGCAGAGCTCAGGCAGTAATGTGAGCAATGGGGAGCGGCTGTAAACACAGATGAAGTTTCACTCACTTACCTGCTGCTCACCTCCAGCTGTGTGACCCAGGTCCTAACAGGCCGTGGACTGATACTGGTCTGCAGCCTGGTGGTTGGGGACCCCTGGTATACAGTACTTTTTATACAACTGGCAACACGGTGTATTCATTTACACCAGCATCACCATAAACACAAGAGTAATGTGTGACAACTTTACAATGGTACTAGTACAATGGTACAATGGTACTAGGAGATAGGAATTTTCAGCTCCATTATAATTATAATCTTATGGGATTTTTCTGCAAAATTAAAAAGACCTAAACTAAGAAGTATACCTTGTTTTTGGATTGGTAAAGATGTTGATTTTTCCAAAATTGGTTTATAGTTTAAATGCAATCCCAAACAAAATTCTACTTCTTATTTGTTTTGTAAAGATAGTCAAGCTGATTCTAAAATTGATGCGATATAGCCAAACTGATTATAAAATTAAATGAAAATTCAAATGGCCTATTAGTCAAAAAAATCCTGAAGGAAAAAAATAAAGGTGGAGAATTCATTACACTACCAAATTTTAAGAGCTGTAGTGGTAGTGTAACATTAGACAAACTATAGACCAAATGAACATAAAAGAGTCAGAAATAGACTCACACCTATTGAATTACTTGATTTATAACAAAGACACCACTCCAATTTTTTGTGGAAAGGAAAGTGGGCTTATTTCCCCCCAGTAATGGTGTAAGGGCAATTGTATATCCACAAGGGAAGAAACAAACCTTGACCTCTAATTTACACATATACAGAAAGTAATTTATCATGTATCATAGTCATAAATGTACAGAGAAAACATAGGAGGATGTATTTATAACCTTGGAGTAGGCAAAGATTTCTTACACAGATTACAAAACACTAAGCATGAAAGAAACCAAATACTGGTAGAAGATATTCATAATATCTACATCATATGATGAAGATATTCTACATATCTGATGAAGAATATATTTTTCCCATTTAAGAAATGGGCAGAAGATTTCAAACAAGTACCTCACAAAAGAGGCTTTGCAAACTACCTTTAAGCCTATGAAAAGATGTGTATGAGGGAAATATGAAATACAACCACAAGGAGATACACCTATGGACACACAAGAATAGCTAAAATGAAAAGAGTAACAATATCAAGTATTAGTAGGGATGTGGAACATCTACAATTCTCACATTTTTGGTGGGTATGAACATTGGTATAATCACCATTTACTAAGCTAATATGTCCAGCAAACCCACCCCTAGATATAGTATACTCAAGAAAAATGAGTGTGTGTGTGTATGTGCACCAAAAGGCACAAGAATGTTCACTCCCAAAACCCAGAAGCAACCCAAATATCCATTAACAAAAGAATGGATAAATATCTTATGAAATTTTCACCCAGTGGAATATGACACAGAAACAAAAGAGCTAACATTATATTAAGAAAAAGAAGTTAGCAAAGAAGAGTTTGTGTTGCATGATTTACATTTATATGAAGTTAGCTCCAAAAGAGGCAAATCTAATTGTTAGCAATAGAAGTTAGAGATGTGGGTATCTGTCCATGAGGGGTTGACTAGAAATGGCCATGAGAGAACCTTCTAGAATACTTGAAATGTTCAATATATTTATCTGAGTAATGCTTGCATGGGTGGGTGTACACCTGTGTAAAATTTTATCAAGCAGTACACTGAAGTTCAGTACCGTTTATGCTTCTGGTGTATGTATATTTCAAGAAAAAGATAAAACAAATGAGAAAAAGACAAAGATATTTAAAGGAAATCTACTTTCAATACTTAAAAGCAAGAATCAGCAAACATCTATAAGGGGCCAGGCAGCAGATGCTTGAGGCTCGCGGGCCGTGTTCTCGGCCACAGTTGCTCAACCCCGCTGCTGCAGTACAGAAGCAGCTGCCAACAGCGCGCAAACAGGCAGCCGTGGCTGTGCTCTAATAGTTTATTTACGAAAGCAGCGGCTGGCCTGATTTGGCCTGCCAGCCATAGTTTACCAACTCCTGCTTTAAAACATTAGCAAGGAATGTCACCCTATAGTTAAAATGCCACGAAATGTAATTCCTCCTTCTAAAATACGGTGTTATTGTAGTAAGGTCTCTTCTAGTCCAAGTACAGTATAATTGTTTTTGAAGTATTGGAAGAAGGGTGGGTTGGTTGGTTTGTTCTCAAAGACAAAAAAGGGTGCCAGTAATCATGTCAAAATAGTTATAAATGGCCTCTCCCACATTTCTCTTTTCCTATACCATCTTCCTTCTCCTCCATTGAGTCAGGAGTGGATTTTCACTCATCATTAATTCAACAAGTACTTCTGGGACACGTACTCTGCAGTACACACAGAAGACTGCTGTGTGAGCCAGCCAAAGGGTAATGATGATGTCACAGCTAGTACATGCTGGAAATCAGATTAGATATGGTCCCTGCCCTCCAGAACTGCATGATGAAAGAGTCAGAAATTATAATAAGTACATATAGACAGAAAGAAGTAACTATGTAAGTGTTGTAAAGAAAAATAAATAGGCATGGGAGAAGGAATAAAAGGGGCATAATTTAAAAATGGAGTTGGTCAGAACAGGCTTCTCTAGGGCTGGGTAATTAAAAGTGAGACCTAAAGAATGAATAGAAGTTGGCTAGGTAGAGACAGGTGAGGGATCTGTGGAAGGCAGGGAGGGAACAGCAGGCACAGTGAACAGAATGTGCCAAGGCAGGAAGAAGGATGGTTTGGCACGTGCAACTAGTATAGCTGGAATGTAATGAGAACACGCACCAAAAAAGGGCAAAGAAGAAAAAGGCCCAGACCATTCAGGGTACTGGGTTATATTAAGGGGTTTAGATTGTGTTTTAAATGCAATGCGAAGTCATGCACTGATTTTAAATAAGTAAATGGTATGACCTGATTAACATTTTAAAAATAGCACTCTAATCTCTGTGTGGAGAGTTTCTAGAGAGAGCAAGAAGATAGAAGGGAGAGATACTCCCTCAACACCCCTGGCCAAGAGATGATGATGGGTTGGGCAGCGATGAAGGTGAGAAATGAGTGGTTTAGGAATACATTTTGGAGGTAAAACTGATAGAACTTAGTGGTGGATGCTTCCAGGGTGATGAGGAAGAAAAAGATTTGAATAGAGCATGGAAATACAAAATAATCATTTAGGAAAGTAACCAAATGAGTGACCTGGAGATAGGTTGCCAAACCGTGTTTTGGATGTTGGCTTTTCATTGATGCCAGTGAGTTCAGTTTTGTGTTTTCTCTAGTTTGGGTGCGAGAACAGAAAGGTGACTGGGTTCATCTAGGGTTGGGGTTTGATGTGTTTGACGAGGGCATGAAGATTACTATAGTATTTGCAAAGGACTTACTCTACTAAGGGTCTGCAAGTACCTAATAAGTAGAGAAGCAAAGGCCAGTGGAGCTGACAGGCAAAGAGAAAGCCATGCGTTGTGGATTAGAAGTCATAATAAGATGGAAGAGTAGTGTGATGGACTGAATAAGCTGAGGGTAAGTACTTATATTTGAGAATGGGATGTCTGAATTTAGATTTTGAAGTTGCTTAGAGTTCAGTGATCCAACAGCTCAATATTTTGGATGGCTTATCCAGTTTACGTTGAAGTTGTCTAAAATGACGACAAGAGGAAGACTTGAAGATTGGAAGCCAGGTGTTGAAATTGCAAGTGAATGAAGAGAATTGACAGCAGATGACAGCAATAAGGAGGAGGAAAGTGAAATTTAGCTGAATGATGCGAGTCTCAAAGGTCAGGGAATATGTACAAGAGGGAGCAGGTTTAATGTCTGAAAGTAGGCAAACATTGACCCAACTACCAAACCTGAGGTGAGAATAAGGAGTTTCCACTTAAGAGGCTTACAGGAGAAATAATATTCTCAGATAGGCCTTAGGTTTTTTTGAGGCCAAAAGGTAGAAAGACTAGAGAGAACAGATGTAGAGACTATGAGAAAGTTTACTGGACACAGAGCGACCACCACCAAGGGCGAATGAGGTCCAGAGTGGGGTCACGTGGAGTGATGGATGCAGCAAGCAGGTTGGAGCTGAGAGTTGGTCAAATGTAGAAATTGTTTGAGACATTTTCATTTTAAAGTTGATAATAAGAATCCACCACAAATTAATGAGTGTGGGGTTTCTGCTTGGGATGATAAAAATATTCTGGAGATGGATGGTGGTGATGGTTGCTCAACATTGTGAACATACTTCATGTCACTGAACTGTACTCTGAAAAATCATTAAAATGGTAAATTTTATGTTATGTATATTTACTACAATAAAAAAATATGTAACAATTAGCAACAGTTGTAAATTAGCAGCCTGTTGACTAAATCTGTTCTCAGACATGTTTTGTTTGGCCTCAAACTGTTTTTGGCCATCATTGTGTATAAAAAAAGTTTCTAGCATTTGGAAATCTGGAGATTTTGTATAAAATCCATTTAAAAACTGGGCTAGCTAGTAAGTGTGGGCGCACATCCGTACAGGGGGGTGGCCAGCTGGAGCCCAGGAAGGCCTGCTGCTATCCCCCGAGTGTCCTTGTCAGCACAGTGGCCCAGAGGCTCCGGCCGCTCAGACGGCTCCTGCCCTCGTGTTTCTCTCCTCAGCATTCACGGAAGGGTGAAATAATTTACAGCTGTGCCTCTACAAAGATGCGAAGATGAAGGGTGTACTGAGCAGGGAGTTTGAAGGAAAGTGGGAGAGAACACATTTCTTGGTGGAAATCAAGCTGGGTGTTTAATGTGTAAACAAAGTCAGTCCCAAGAACACACTTTGGCCAACTTCAGTTATTTTTATTACCTGCCCAGTTCCTGAGGGTGGTTGTGTTTGCCTCCCTGATTTATAAAAACTGTTTATTACTTTAAGTTTTAAATAATTTGTATAAAGCTGAAAACCAAACAGAACTTGGATGCCATAGAAAACCTCTACCTTTCACCAAATCTTTCTTTGACTAATGAAACTACTGACTTTGAGCCTTTTGGGAACCATCTGTTCTCCGTATTTGTTCATATAAAAACCAACGACACGTTTTCTGTTTTCTGTGTGTGTGTGTGTGTGTGTGTGTGTGCATGAGTGTATATAAGAAAGGGGTTATATATATCTATCTTATTTGTTGGCACAAAAATGCAACATTAAATTAGTGTTTGTCAACATTACTGTGAAAAAAAGTTCTAGTACACGAAATGTGCAAGTACATTACCAGAAAAAGTGCACTGACTTCTTTTTGAAAGTAAAAAGTAGTAAATCCCTGATATTCTGGCATTGTGATTGACTGTAGTCTAAAGTATTCTTACAGTTCTAAATTTACATACAAGGCATTTTCTTTTTTAGTTCAGTTTTGATTTGATGAACTTAACTTTGGACATATTTGCTTGGAAATAACAATGCGTATTTGCTTGGTAATAACAGTGCATTTGCTTGAATTGCCATATCGCTGGGTGAGAGATGAAAACAACATTGCCTCGGTAATGTTGGCCACGGTCTGACATAGGTTGGTCCTATGTATCAGACATGTTTTGATACATGGCATCCTATGGCATTAGGAAATATACCTGTGACTCGGGCCAAATCACATATAAATAAGTGTAGTGGGTGTATTAGTTTCACAAGGCTACTGTAACAAAACACCACAGACAGCATGGCCTTGTTCTCTCCATTTCTGGATGCTAGAAGTCTGAAAGCAAGATGTTGGTAGCGTCATGGTCTCTCTGAAGGCTTCAGGGGAGAATCTGTGCCATGCCATTCTCTAAGCTTTTAGTGTTGCCAGCAATCTTGGTATCCCCTGGCTCGTAGACACATCACTACAATCTCTGCCTCTGTTATCACATAGTATATCCCTATGTGTCTTTACCTGTGTCTCTTCTCCTTCCTCTTCTTTTAAGGACAGTCATATTGACTTAGAGCCCACTCTGATTAGCTCATCTTAACTTTATTACATCTGTAAAGACCCTATTTCCAAATAAGGTCACGTTCAGAGGAGCCAGATGTTAGGACTTCAATATATCTTTTTCTGACACTCAATTTAACCCATAATAGAAGTACAGAAGAGTGGCCAAACCGTGATCATTGAATTAGCTCTTTAGTCAGACTCTGGCCCAGCTACATCTCATCTCAATCATGGCTGTCCTGTTTCCTTGCCTCACTCTTGGCTTATGTGCCATCTCTTGCTTTATTCTTCTGTGAAAAATAGTTAATGTCTGTCAACTTTCATCAATTTACACAGGTTCCTGTCTGTGACTAGTCCCCCTCATAGCATGGTATCTCCTTATCCTGAACCCTGAAAGTAGAATGCCTTGATTGGAATATGGAATGCATCCCTATGAATCACTTCCCTCTTGTCTTTAATTCTTCTCTATGCTGCTTAGATTTTTTAAAAAATTGTCATCACTTCCATCGCTTTGCAACTCTCTTGCTCCATCATCCTACTCTTTCATGTACATGTTGAAACCGAGTCTTGAATAAGTCCATTATTTAGTGTCTGGGCTCATGCCCGGGCAACTGAGCACTGTCAGAGGAAATCACACAACTCTTCACCAGTCAGCTTTCTCTAAGTTCTCAGTGGAGTCACTTCATTTTACCCAAAAGCTCCTTAATCATGTGGTGTCGCTGACTCCCCCTCATTCACACCTTTCTCTTCAACTCTTAATTCACAGAGAAAATACACAGGTAACTTCTTAATTTCATGCCACCAAATTTACCAATTAGCCTTAATCTGTAACTATCACGTTTCTGCTTTCCAATTGCAACAACAGAAACAAGTCCATTTCAGGTCTTAAGCTGCTAACCGCCATCTCTGCTAGATTCAGTTCCTTTCTGTCTTTGAGAGATCTCTATAGCTTTTTGTCATTTCTCCTGGACCTTCAGGTTCCATCCCTTTCATTAACTATTTTTCTTCAAAAAATTTTTTAAAGTTTCTTCTATTTTCTATTAACAATTCTTTCCTCACCCAAAAGTCCTTCTTTAACCTGTTAGTTACCTTCAGTTATTAAAATAATTCTAATATGCTTTATTTATTCAGTATTTTACAGGTACTATAACTTCAGTTTTTATTCTCTTGCTCTTCCCTTTCTCAGTTAAACTTCCTGAATTATCAATAGATATCTACTACGTAAAAATATATCTACATTTTCTATCCACAATTACACACTTACATTCTTAGATGCAATAGAATCTCTTTACCTGCCATTCCAAGATCATCAAAGACTTGCTTGTTGCAGAATCCAATAACATTTTCTTGTCTTTTATTTTCTTTCCTACTTAGCCACACACGACACTTTCTTTTTTTTTTTACTTTTCACTTCTTGAAATGCTCTCTTTTTGGCTCCTAGACACCCAGAATTTCTGATTTCTCCTTCTCTCACTGTCCCTTAATTTGGTGTTCTTTGGTTTCTGCCCTTGGCCATCTTTATTCCTTACTCTAGACAGTCTCCGTGGGATTTCTGCCACTCTCATGAATTTATACACTGATAATTTCCAAATCTGTGTCTCTAGGTTATATCATTCTCCAAAGACTCATTCACACGTCTGTTTACCAAACAACTTCACTTAGATGGCCCATAGCACCTTCAAGCACCATGTCAAAAATTGAACTCATCATCTCTACTCCTCAGCACCCCTCAAATTGCTGTAACCCCTGGGCTCCCTATTTTTTCACACCAGAGATTAGGTATCATCTGCAGCAGATGTCCTTTGGGCCTGACCATGCCATGTGCTCTGGCCCAGTTCTGATGGCTGATATCTCTACTGTTTCTGTTGAGGTTTCTTTTGGAAGCAACAAGGCAGAGCAGGCTAGAAACGCTACAGAATTAAACCCATCAGCCAGTGACTTAAGAAAATTGGTTTATAAATCTCCCAGCTCTATAACCTCTTGGGTGAGATAACTCTGAATCTTCTGTTTTATACCATTTCCCAGGATTTTTCCATGACATTCATAGCATAGTTGACTTGATAAAGCACTTTTTCTCTGCTACCTTTCCTTTCTAACACGTCCTCACTCTTCTACCCATATTCGCTATTCTTCTCAAATGAACTACTTGTACTTGAAACCTTGAGGTCTGGTTCTGAAGGAAACCCAAGTAAGACATCATCTTTCCTTCTATTCCTTTCCTTTCTTCTTCTGGTCAACAATTACCAAATTCTGTTAATTCTACTTCATAATCACCTTGACAAGGAAGCCACTTCAGCCCTACTGCCATCACCCTGGTGCCCACTGTCATCATCTCTAACAACAGTCTCCCACCTGCCTCCCTTCAGTGTTGTCCCTTTTAATCCTTTCTCTTCCCCTCAGGCAGTGCCCTTTCGAAATTGCAAATTTTGTGGTACCACCACCAAGTAAACTTTTTAGGTTTCCATACACAATTAAGAAGCTTTCCATGATCTTTCAATACTAGGGACCTATGGAAAGGAGCACCCATTATTTCCCTGCTATACCATGTACTTGAATTGCTTCTTCACTCAGTTGATTTCTCACTAGACTGTAAACTCCCTAAGGATAGGAACGTTGTTTTTCTCTTTCTTTTCTGCCTTTGTTGTTGTTGTGCTCCTAGTTTGTAACTCAGCATAGGGCACAGAGTAGAAGCTCAAATATTTGTTGAATAAGTGAATGCTTAATGGTCCTTCCTACCTTGCCCATCTCGGCCTGTTTCCGGAGGGCCAGAGTCAGAGAGCTAGAGAGCACATTTGCAGTTTGCACCTGTTTTTGCCTGTGGGTTTCAATTTAAGGATTTTTTTGCTGTGAATGATGACTGCTGACCTTATTAGGGGATGAGTTCCTTAGGAAATGGTGACTCAGGCATAGGACTGATTTTGTTTAAACCTTAACAGGCAATTCTTCCTGTCACTTATTCCTTCCAGTAAAAAGGAATATGGACAAACGGTAGCTTGGAATCTCCAAATTCTTTACATTTAAAGACTTTCCTTTACATTTATTCTTTTATAAGAATTTATGTCAAAAAATGTATTCCCCCTCTGGCTGGCATAGCTCAGTGGATTGAGCACGGGCTTCGAACCAAAGTTTCGCAGGTTTGATTCCCAGTCAGGGTACATGCCTGGGTTGCAGGTTATGACCCCCAGCAACCACACATTGATGTTTCTCTCTCTCTCTCTTTCTCCCTCCCTTCCCTCTCTAAAAATAAATAAATTTTAAAAAATGTATTTCAAATGTATTCATTCATTCATTCATTTAAATCCTCACCTCAGGATATATTTATTGATTTTATAGAGAGAGGAAGGGAGAGAAAAAGAGAAAAACAGCAATTGGTTGCCTCCTGTACACGCCCCAGCTGGGGATTGGACCTGCACCCTAGGTATGTGCCGTGACTGGGGATCGAACCTGCAACCTTTTGGTGTATAGGACAACATGCCAACTGACTGAGTCACCTGGCCAGGGCTCAAATTTATTTTTTCAAAGAAGAAATTCTTTCATATTAATAAATTCATGTTAATTCATTAATGACTATTATCATTTGAATTCTGTTGATTGAACTTCTGTTCAAGTAGGTTTGTTTGTATTTAAAAAAAAAAAAAGCAACCATTATAATTCCTACCCAATTTGACAAAATTTAAACTTTAAAACTTTTTAATTTTATCCATACCTCTAATCTAGAAGCTTTCTTTTCCCACTTAAACATATTTTAAAATTGCAGCTCTTTATTCTAAATATCTTAATTAAAATGGGTAGCCTAGGCTATAAATCATATTATTTGTAACATAGGATTTAAGCTACAGGACACAAACCACTTTATTTTTCTTTCTCCTTCAGTTGTTAGTATAGCGCAGTTGTTCAAAGCACAAGTTTTAGAATGTGACAGGCAGGCTAGAGTTCTCATTCTGCCTGTTACTAAACTATGTGAGAAGAAGTAGTCCACTTCATCTCTCAGGCCTCTGTCTCCTCATCTTTTAAAACAATAAACTGATTTGAAAAGAATAAGCTCTTAGATTTGCTATGAAACAAGTGAGACAACAGATATAAAGGGATTACCAGCACATAATAAGCACTAAATATCATTATCATTGTTATTTATTTTCTTTTGGTTGGAGAGTAAACTTTTATTCTTCCCTCATTTTTGTTTTTGATGTTGCAATTTACAGTTTTGAATATTGTGTACCCATTAACAAATTATTATAGCTGTAATTATTTTTAAGACCTTTGTCTTTTAATTTTTATGCTGGAGCTAAGTGATTAATAAACCACCATATTACAGTATTGGAGTCCTCTGAATTTGACTGTATGTAGTTTACTTTACCAGTGTGCCTTGTATTTGCATAGTTATTATTTAGTGTCCTTTTATTTCTGCATGATGAACTCCTTTTAGCATTTCTAGTGGTTAGTGGTTAGTGGTTAGGAACTCTTTCAGCTTTTTTTTTTTGTCTGGGAAAGTTTTTATCTTGCCTTCATTTCTGTACAGCTTTGCTGAGTAAAGTATTCTTTTAAAAATATATATATTTTATTGATTATGCTATTACAGTTGTCCCATCCCCCCCCCCTTTATTCCCCTCCACCCTGTACAACCCCCCACTCGCATTCCCCCCACGCCCACCCCTTTAGTTCATGTCCATGGGTCATACTTATAAGTTATTTGGCTTCTACATTTTCAATACTATTATTAACCTCCCTCTGTCTATTTTCTACCTACTATTTATGCTGCTTATTCTCTGTACCTTTCCCCCTCTCTCCCTCTCCTACTCCCTCACTAATAACCCTCCATGTGATCTCCATTTCTATGATTCTGTTCCTGTGCTAGTTGTTTGCTTAGTTTGTTTTTGTTTTCATATTTTTTAGGTTTGGTTGTTGATGGTTGTGAGTTTGTTGTCATTTTACTGTTCATATTTTTAATCTTTTTCTTAGATAAGTTCCTTTATGATTTTATATAATAAGGCTAGGTGATGATGATCTCCTTATCTTGACCTTATCTGGGAAGCACTTTATCTGCTCTTCCATTCTAAATGATAGCTTTGCTGGATAGAGTAATCTTGGATGTAGGTCCTTGTCTTTCATGACTTAGAGTACTTCTTTCCAGCCCCTTCTTGCCTGCAAGGTTTCTTTTGAGAAATCAGCTGATAGTCTGATGGGAACTCCTTTGTAGGTAACTCTCTCCTCTTGCTTCTTTTAAGATTCTCTGCTTTTCTTTAATCTTGGGTAATGTAATTATGATGTGCTTTGGTGTGTACTTCCTTGCGTCCAACTTCTTTGGGACTCTCTGAGCTTCCTGGACTTCCTGGAACTCTATTTCCTTTGCCAGATTAGGGAAGTTCTTCTTCATTATGTTTTCAAGTAAGTTTTCCATTTCTTGGTCTTCTTCTTCTCCTGGTACCCCAGAAGGTATCACTGGTATGATTCGGATGTTGGAATGTTTAAAGTTGTCCCAGAGGTCCCTAAACCTCTCCTCATTTTTTGAATTCTTGTTTCTTCATTCTGTTCTGGTTGAATGTTTATTTCTTCCTTCTGGTCTGAACCATTGATTTGAGACCTGGTGTCCTTCCCCTCACTGGTGGTTCCTGTACATTTTCCTTTATTTCACTTTTTATAGCCTCCATTTTTTCCCCTCTATTTTGTGACCATATTCAACCAATTCTGTGAGCATCCTGATACCAGTGTTTTGAACTGTGCACCTGATAGATTGGCTCTCTCTTCATTGCTTACTTGTATTTTTTCCTGGAGCTTTGATCTCTTCTTTTATTTGGGCCATTCCCCCGCCCCCCGCCCCCCACACACCTGTTATATAGTAAGGGGTGGAGCCTTAGGTGTTCACCAGGGTGGGGCAACTCACATCACTGCCTTGTGACACTGTGTGTAGAGGAGGAGTTCAAGAGGGACAATGTTGCTTACTCTACTCTCTGCCGATTTTCAGTCACTTTCCCACTACCCACCAGCAAATCAGGCCCTTCTGGTGCTGATTCCCTGGGTGGGTGGGTTTGTGTATGTTCTAGGACCCTTTTGGGTCTCTCCAATGAACTCTCCTATGAGTCTGGGAGTTTCTTCCCCCACCTGAACCCCCCAGGTTTTTTCAGTCAGAGATTTTGAGGCTTTATTCCCCGCCCCACCCCCCACCCCACCCCGCCCCGTGCTGGAACCCTGGGTTGCACAGTCTGTCTTGCTATCCAGTCGTTCTTCCTGGTTCATTTGCACATGAATGTGGGACTGCTCAGTCTGCCAGCCACTGCCTCTCCTGGTCCTCCAGCTGCCACCTTGCTGTGAGTCCTCTCTGCCTGGCTGCCTGTCTCCACCCCTCCTCTGGGTCTGGGTGAGTGTTTCTTCTTTAACTCCTTGATTGTCGGACTTCCATACAGTTCAATTTTCCATCAGTTCTGGTTGTTTTTTTGTTTTCAAATTTGTTGTTGTCCTTTTGGTTATTCGAGGAGGCATAGTGTGTCTACCCATGCCTCCATCTTGACTGGAAGTGAATGAAATATTCTTGGTTGGCAATGTTTTCCCAGCACTTTGAATGTATCATTTTATTCTCTCCTAACCTGCAAGGCTTCTGCTAAGAAACCCACTGATAGATAGCCTTATGGAGGGTTCCTTTGCAAGTGAGGTATATGAGGTCTGTCCAGAAAGTATCCAGCCATACCCTATGAAAAATGGAGACATTTATTCAAGAAGATACAAAAAAGACTGTACATAGGAAATGATGCCTCAGTCCCCTTCAAAGTAGGCACCATGGCACCTCACACATTTCTCCAATCTTTGTTGATTGCAGCCCGTACAGGTTCAACATTCTCAGGTGTTCTGATTGTTGCAGGCCTTCCAGAACATGGATCACTTTCAACAGATTCTGGACCATCTTTGAAGCATTTGTGTCACACTTTTATTTGTACTGTACTCATTGCATCGTCTCGGAAAGCCTTCTGAGTCACCTGAATAGTTTCTGCAGAGGAATGTTCAAGCTTAATGCAAAATTTGATGTGCAGATTCATTGCTCTACTTGCTCAGTCATTTTGAATGTGACAGCCACACAGTACACATGCTCCCTCAACAACATCTACCACACCCACTGACTGGTACAGTGAAGTCATCATTGTTCACTCATGCTCATTGTAGTCCACTCTTCTTGGCTGCCAGGTTATAGTGATGTCGTGTAAACTATGCTCGTTATGTTAACAATGGCTAGACTTTTTCCAGACAGACCTAGTGTGTGTGTGTGTGTGTGTATTTATATTTATATTTATAATTTCCTGGTTTTAAACTTCTCTCTTTGTCTTTCATTTCAGACACCTTTATTATAGTTTGTCTTGGAGAAGATCTTTTTGTGTTGAATTTCTTGGTGTCTTAACTTTTTGAATTTGGATATCTAAATCTTTTCCCAGATTTGGGAAATTCAAGGCATTATTTTTTTAAACAATTTTTCTGCCCCTTTCTCTCTTTTCCTTCTAGTACTCCAATAATACATAGTTTTTCTTGATCGTATCCCGTAATTCACATTGGCTTCCTTCACTCCTTTTCATTTTTCTTTGTTCTCCTCTGACTTGGTGATTTTAAATGACCTGTATTTGACTTTGCAGCATCTTTTTTCTGAGTCTTCTGTTGGTGTTCTATATTGCATTTTTCATTTCATTAATTTTATTGTTCAGCTTAAGACTTTATTTTTGGTCCTTTAAAATTATTTCTGTATGTCTGTTAAACTTCTCATTTTGTTTCTGTTTGTTGCCCTGGTTCCATTAAATGGTCTGTGTTTTCCACTAACTCACTGAGCTTCCTTAAAACAACTATTTTGAATTCTTTATTGGTCAAATTGCAAATCTCTGTTTCTTTTTATTTATTTATTTTTAGTTTATATATATATGTATATATATAGAGGGGGGGGGAACGGAAGGAGAGAGGGAGAGAAACATCAATGTGTGGTTGTGTCTCACATATCCCCTACAGGGGTTCTGGCCCACAACCTGGGCATGTGCCCTGACTGGGATCGAACCAGCAACCTTTTGGTTCACAGGCCCACAGTCATCCACTGAGCTACACCAGCCAGGGCCAAATCTCTGTTTCTTCAGGGTTGGTTCATTATTGGAAAACTACTGTGTTCTTTTGGTGGTGTCATGTTTCCTTGCTTTTTCATGTTCCTTGAGGTTTTTTGTTGCTGTCTTTGCATTTGGAGTAGTTACCTCCCACAGTCCCTGTGGACTGGCTTAAGGAGATAAATACCTTCTCTGTCAGTGCTGCTGAGTACTCTCTCAGATGTTTTCTATGGCTCCACATGCTCTAAACTTCTTGTTTCTCTTTGAGGGGAAATTTCTTTTTTAATTTTTTAAATCCTCACCTGAGGATATGTTTATTGATTTTAAAGAAAGTGGAAAGGAGAGAGAGAGGGAAAGAGAAACAATGTGAGAGAAACATAATTGGTTGCCTCCTGTATGCACCCCAACCAGGGACTGAACCCGCAACCTGGGTATGTGCCCTGATTGGGAATCAAACCTGCAAGCAACCTTTTGGTGTGCAAGAGAATGCTCCAACCAGCTGAGCTAACTGAGAATTTCCAGGGCAAGGGGAAATTCTTAAGATGATATTGTTGCTCTTGATCCTTTGCTCTTGACCCTGCAAAGCCTGGCAAAATGCTAACAGCTTCCCTACTTGCATTTCCTAGAGCACTGCTGAATGCTCAAGGTTTTGTGCTTTCTCCTAATCCTTCAGGGTGAGGTCTGGCTTCCTGTGTGTGCTCACTACCTCTCTGCAAAGGCTGGTACTCACTGCTCTTGGGAACAAGGAAAAGGAACCAGCCACACAGTGGTGTGAGTATGCACAGGTGAGCTACTCAGAGCATTGGGGATGCCTGTGACCCAGTTGGGGGGATCCACAGGTGAGGCATCTCCAGAGTCTTGTGATCAGGCTACCTGATGGAGTTCGAATAGCAGTTAGTAGGAGCTGCATCCCTTTTTGGACTCCAATAGCCATGGCTGCTGTTTTCCAAGTCCCTTCTCACCCCTCAGTCAGGCAGCACATCTCGGTATTTTGAACAGGGCAAGAAGAAAGTGGGCTTCTTTGGCAGGGTCTGCACAGGAGGGGAAGCCAGGCCCTCCTCACTCATAGGCTCTCACTTCCCTTTTGGAGAGATCACAGGCATGGGAGGTCTCTTAGCATTGAGCTGTGCTACCTGTGGGGAGGGGTGACCTGGGACAAGTGAAAGTGTTCTTCTTATCCCTGTGTCCAGTCTCAAGTTTTGTTTTTTTCTCTGACAGTGTGTTAGACCTTCTCGTTATACTCCTGGACATGCACAAAGGCACTTTTGAGACTGATTGTCAAAATCATGTTCTTTGGAGGGAAGACAGTAGAAAACCCTTATTTCCTTCATTTTGTTGTTACCACTCCCTGCATTTTGTTTTATGATGCAAATTTCCACAAATATCCAAGCCTTTTGGAAGAAAATAACTTTAATATAAATGTAATGGACAATTGTGAATTTTGTGCAATATTGTTCAACACAGATTGAGGCTCAGAACCTTTGCTCCTTGGAAACACACTTGGAACTCTGCTGGAAAATGTTACACTTCTCTTTTCTCTATAATATTGATATACTTGTCACATTCAAGCAGGGCCCATGATTAATCTTAATGTGCAGGTGTTCCTAACTGAGGCTGGATGCTTGAATTTGCTTCATTCTATGCAGTCTGTTTTAATTTTGATTAATTGCCATCAGAAATAATAACTCCTCAGGGCAGGTCATTAGGAAGCTACCGAATCGATTATGTTTAGCTACAGAGTGTGTAGAACTAGTCACTGCCACTGAAATGATCACAGATACCCTTTATGTTCCATGCACAAGAAGTACTTAGGTCATCCCAACTAGAGTTCAGAAACAAACTAAAATGGAATTAGAAATGCTTTTTAATAAATAAGTTACCCTTCAAATTTGCCTCTTTTTTTTCCTGAATAGATTTTCCTAATTCTGACATGAATGTTAGAGACCAAGCTGGTAGTCATGGATGTTAGGAATAATTTGCTTTAGGTTTATGCTAGGGAACATATCTCGGTACATATCTGCAATAATTAATTGGCTTAATCATGAGACCCACCAGCATACAAAAGGAACCAAACTTACCTGCTGTCCCAAACCACACACCACTGCCTTGGTTGGAGTACTGATTGCTTTATTTTGTGGTTAATGCACTAGCCTCCTAACTGCCTTCAGCTTCCCTACCTCTGGTGTAGTTTCTTCTTGGGTCACTCATACTCAATAATTTGCATGTACCTTTACGTGCCTCTCCCTGTGTGTGGAACACTCTGACTCCCCTTTTCCATCTGACATTCTCACATTCATGCTTCAGAGCTTCTCTTAAATGCCACCTGCTCTAGGAAGCTTTGCTTGTTTCATTGTTCCCCTCAGGTGGCTCTTCTCTTGTGTCCATTGCATCTTGGACTCATTTCTACATAACTGCTACCATATTTTATTCTCACCAAATGTCCATTTACTCTGTTAGACTGTTAGACTTCTGTTAGAGATCTTTGAGGGCAAAATTTCTGTCTTGTGTCTCTATAGCCCCAGTTCAGTGGATCCCAACCATGTTTGCTTCACACACATCCTTTGAGAATCTGATGAAAACTGTAAAGTTCTCCTCTAGACAAAGTGCTCTAAATTTGGCCAATAATTTAAAAAGGTTTGGGACACTCTAAGTCCATCTGTGTACCCCAGGAGTCCATGGACCTCTGGTTAAGGATCCTTGCACAAGTCCCTGGAAACATGCAAATAGTTCTCACTTAAGAAATGCTTAACATGTGTTAGACACTTTTCTGAGCACTTTGCATAATCTGCCCCATTTATTTCTTAAAACAATCCTATGAGGTAGCTACTATAACTACCCGAATTTACAGATGAGGACACTGAGGAACAGCATATAAGTAATATGCTCAAGGATATTCCTGAGACCATTCTGTCAACCACAACACCACAAGGCCTCTCAGCCTCACTACGGTGCTGTTCCTAGTACTCTACCTAAAAGGCGCTGCATTAATATCTATTGAATGAACCCTAGAATGAATGTAAGCAATAGTGTTATACATAGGGAATTAGACGTATGGTTGAAATCATGCGGTAAATAAAGAGGCTTAGCATTTAAATGGTTTGTAAGTGCTATGAGCTTTTTCAGTGGAGTAACTAGCATAGGATATAAGCGACATCCACCCTTCATTTAGCTTTAAGGATAAAGGGTGGGAAGGTAAGGAACTTTGAATACATGACTCATGCCTGACATTGAGTGAGGTACTTCCTAAACAAATCACACCATGTAACAGTGCTAAGAGACCTTAGAATATAATTGAATTTTGAGTCCAGTATTGACTCCAGGGAAGAACTGAATGGGAAAAATACAAAGTGTCATGTTTTTTAAAGCAAGCATTAATAAAGCACAGTTTGTAGAAGCCTAAACGTCCGTCAGCTCTCTGTGACATCGATGAATGTAAGTTTTACTGTTAGAATGGAGAAGGGTTAAGGAGGTAAGGGTGGGGTAAGTTTTTCTCTCTTCTAATAAAGATAAGCCTTTCAAGTCTTTTGTGATAAGAGTTTTACTATTACAGTTCGGTGTGAATAGGACCTTCACTCAAGTGTGCACACACAGACTTCTGCTCCGGTTCCTGAAAGGAGGGAAGGGAAGGTGGGCAAGGGAGGAAGAAAGGCTGATATGTGATTATCCTGTGCCAGTGATCACATAAATGATTTCAACTAGAGTCTGTCAGCTACTCTAGCCTATTCTTACTGTGGTCAATGGTTCAAAGGTCAAATGTCAGGTACTTGCTGGAGGTAGGGACCTGGTAGCAGAAGCAGGGAGGCCTTTATTGCTCAAAAAAAACCCAAAACCCCCAAACAAAAAAAAAAGACCAACCCACATCCAAAAATCAAACAAACCCGTGCAGTCTTCTTCAGAATAGTATAAAAATACATTAGCAATGCTCATCTTCATCGTGTTGTAGGGGTAAATGAGTGGGGTAATTTTAACCACACTTGGGCAATTTTAACCACACTTGGCGTCCTTCATCACCCACGGTTGCTAAGGCTGATCTTCCTGGGTTCTGCTGACTCAGGAGCTCCATCTCCAGGTAAGCCTTGAACCATTTTGCACCTGTGTGTAGAGGTGGTTCAGGTTTGGGCAAGGCCTAAAGCTCTTTAGAACATGAATCTACATGTTTGGTGGGCAAGGGAGCTCGAGATCAACGCCAGAGATCAGAGTATATGACATTGGTCATTGTCCAAGTTCATGTCCTCACTGGATCTCCTCAATAATCAAAGTACTTACAACTGCATCTCACAAATTGCATGTGATACTTTCCCTATCAGTTGTTTTAATTGCTCTCATGCTTATTCACAATGCTGATTCTAGATACTTTGGTTTTTCAGGGTCGATATATTTGTATGAAAAATGATGACATAAACACACACAGGATTTTTTGGAACTAAATTCGGGGAAATTTTCTGGATTCATTATTTTATAATACAAATATTGTCTTAAAATATATTATCAAGTCATTTAAAACATTTGGTTGGAAATGTTTTGTTTAAATTTTTCTAATATTAGCTTGAATATTCTTTAGAACTAATTAGCTTTCTTAAACTACAAGCAATATGGAACTCTTATTTTGAAATACAGTCATTTTTCTCTAACAAATCATTTGAAGGGGCTAAATCATGCCAGCTTTCCACACTGAGTTACAATAATGGAGACTCTAATTATTCAGTCTGCATCTCAAGTTTGGTTGTAATTCATTAAAATTCTTTTTGCCCCTTTTCAGTTGGATACATTTCAGCATTCTAAATTCTAGTCTCTTCCTGTTTCAAAAATGTAGACAGTTAATAGAGTATATTTGTATCTCATTTGTTTGTTAATTTGATTTTGTAATGATCTCTTTGTCCCTTCATTTCTATAACCCGTAGCTGTGCTTATATTACCAGTCAAAATGCAAATTTTCTTAGAGGCTGGCCCCTACAGTCCATAGCAAAAGAATTTTGATCTTGTAAAATTATTTGCATTTGGATGAAGGATTCCCAACATATGTATGAATTTGCACCTGGATGCAAATCCAGGGAGAATGGGCAAGGTGGTAGGCTGGGAGAGAGGCGTTGGGATCTTTGGGGTGAAGGAAGTTGTTGCACTAAGTGTAGCAAGTCCTTGCTATTAAACAGGAGTAAGCCTTTGATTTTGCCCTTTTGGAAGGTCTGCAGAGATGTGTAGCTGTAAGATGTTGGCAGGTCAACTGCATATTGTCAGGGCAGTTGAATTTATGTCAGTAGTCTGCCCTTTGGCTCTCAAAGATCTCTCTGGACAGCCCAGCTAGGAGAGCTTATCAGGTCCCCTGCCTGTTTGGTGGGGGTCACTCTGTAACTTGCATAAACCCTGCATGGAAAAGTATATCTTTCCACGACAGGCTGTATCATTTTTGGGACTGAGAATCCTGGGAAGTCTTAAAGTATTCCTCCTAGGGCTGCCTGGCCTGGAGCTGCCCACGTGAAGTTTATCTTTGTTTGTTCTGCTGTTTGCTGTCTGGAGAGGATTACCCAGGGACTAGTTTGGCTTAGGTGTGAGGTTGATCCTTTCATTTCTTCTCACCCAGTGAAAACATCGGGTCCTTAGATTTCAAATCAAATATAATTTCATCAAGACGAGTAGACTTCAAAGAGAAAATAGGAACAGTTGAGGATTACTAAGAAATGAGATACAGTGGGGTTTTTTCACACTATTTACAGAAGCAAGAACTATAATTTACACTAGAATTCTGCATTGTGTTTTAAGATAAGAATTGGAGAATATTTTACAAACCAGCACTTGCCCCAAATAAAATGGAAAATGAAGTTAGAATTAACAGTTAATACGTATCTTATTACCTCAATATTATTTTACAGGTCTAAAGAAAGAGAACATGATTTTAGATTATATATGATAGCTCAATATTTGTTAATAATTTCATATAAATTTTTAAGTCAGATTACATATCACATACTCTCCTACTAGTATAGTTTTACTAAGTACGGCTTTTTCCAGCATAGTTCACTATTGCTAATGCACAACAATTATACTCCTTAAGGGTTATGTGCTATAAGAACATACAATTTTTTTCTGATTAGGAATTTTATCTAATTACCTTGGTACATTAAAAAGATACAGTATCCCTAGGGTGACTAAATGGCAGAAGCATAGCATCTCAAGTTATTGCTGGATATTCAAAAGCTCTCTTCCTAGCTTTCTCTTCTTTTGTCCTTGGATCATGGCGTACCAGAGAAATCTTATTCTGTAAGTTTTTTCAAGGTGCTTTTAACAGCCTGCCTTTTAAATTCCTTCTGCAAAAGTCATTCCCTCTTTAGAGGAGTGACTATATTTACAATTTGGTCATTGAACCCCTGGGAACACTTAGAACTACTTACAGGAATGCTAGAATCTATACTTACACCAAGTATTATCAAGGACAGAATAAATAATGAATTGGAATATAGGTACTACTATTTTTCATGTGTAAGTAGCTGTTATAATGATTAATACCTACAAAATATGCTGCTTTTATAGTGGCTTTTGGTATTCTCAATCAGCTGAGACTGAAACAAAACTACTATTATTTAAGGTAAAAAATGTGTTCTCCTACTTGAAAAGTTTGGAAACTATAGAAAATAGGATGGAGAGTGTCACCAACATGAGTTTCCATTTTAACTGAATTTCCTTGGGTCCCTCTGACCTCCACATGGTCAGAGGAGTTATTCAGCTTTAAGAGTGAAGTGTGCTTATATAACATCCTGGTAACAAAATTGTAGAGCATTGGGATTTTGGAGGAAAAAACAGGAACACATTAAGATGATCTGCTAATGTGGAGTCTGGTTATTTATTTATTTGTTTATTTTTTAAATGCTTTCAAATACCTACATTGTGGCTAAGTAGATGACAGCTGGCTATAGAGGTCTATACACTTGTTTTAATCATGCTTTCAGCCAGCCAGGATCTACGGAATCATAATTAAAGAAAGAACTCTGTGCAGTGCATCCAACTCCACCCCATTTCCCAGACTGGGCTAATCTTCTCCCACCTCAGGATCACACACCGTTGGGAAAACTGGAGTGGTGACTGCAGAGGCCCGCTGGAGGCAGATGTGCCAGAAAGTGCCAAGGCAGAGTCGTGAAGAGAAGAGGGTGGAATCACTAACTAGCTGATGGAGCACACGATCAGTGAGTGCACTCCTCTCTGACAGAAACTGACAGAAACAAAACCAACAGCCTAACGTTTGAATAGAAAGTCAAGGGGAATAGGAGGATGTGTAACCATGGCCCAAAGTTTTCACCAACCAGGAAAATGTGCTTCTACTCTGAGTAGGCAAATAAATCTATCTATATACTCCACAGAAGCTTTTATTGTTTATAAATAATTACAGCTCTCTTTCATGTTTCCACATTCTGGGTCTACAGAGAGAAGGGAATTGAGCCTGCTAACCTTCCTATGCATCTAAGAGGCAGTTTATGGCTGGCCAGGTGCAAATGCCGTATCTAATCTCTCCCTGTGTCTGTCGTGTAGCAGCTGCAGCAGTTGGAGGGAGTTGGGAAGTTATTAAATATCAAGGAAATGTTTGTGCCAATATTGTTCCACTTCTGGGTGGTAAGAGAAATTTGCAGTTGTTTTCCATTTAGAAAGCATGCTGATCATTACTAGGGAAAAGCCATCATTACTGAGATCTCCACACTGGGGGTGAGGGCAAAGTGACCCACCCCAAGTCCAAGGGAAAACTTGAGATCCTTTTTCAGTCTGTTTCCTTTTGGGCACTGTGGCCCCTGTAGTTGCAAAAGCTTTTAAGTGTCCTTTCTTACAGCCACTGGTTCTCAGTGATTGTGGGCAGGGCACCCAGGTGCTTAGAGCCAAAGTATAACTCAAAACTTCCTTTAATTCCTCATTAATGCCCAAGGATATTTGAAGGTTAAGAATACAGTTTTGGGTAAAGCAAAGTGAGATTCCCAAAGAGGGTAGAAGACAAAAGAAAGGTTTTTGGAAGTTACTGAAATGGGGTGGTGCAGTACAATGAACACTGAGTGTGAGAGTGTGAAGGTGAGTGTTGGCTCCAGGACTTGTGGGAAACCTGAGTTTGACATGATGTATGAGCCCCAGTTTCCTGACCTGTACCATGAAACGTTGATCACTGCAAGATCCCTTTTCGTTTTACAAATCTGTAGTAAATAGGTACCACCTGCTCAGGAGAGGGGTGGGCACTGTGTCAAGTAGAAAGGAAATAAGACACAATCTATGTGATGTAATAAAGGACACAGCACTAACAGAGCTCTATTCATATGACATTTTATACAAAGAGATTAATGTAAAAATATATATATATCAAATTATCACATTGTTCACCTTAAACTTATACAATGTTATATGTTAGTTATGTCTCAGTATATCTGAAAAAAAAAAAAGCTGGGGGATGGTTGGTAATGATATGTTCTATCTTGGTTTCTTTTTCCCCCAAAATTATATAGATGAGACTACAGATGCCATCTGTAACAGGTAGAAATTGCATTTGCTAAATGTAACAGAAACCTAATGATGGAGGCTTAATGACATAGGGGTTGTTTTGTCACATGACAAGGACTCCCGTGATACACAGTGAAGGGCTTGCACAGTGGCTGCATGGTGGCATCCAGCCCCAGGTTATGTTTCTTTTCTCAGCATTACTCTTAGAGTCTGGCTTTCATTTTCATGGGTGTGGCCTTTTTTATAAGCTTACCTGGAAACCTGACCGGTGACTTTTGCTTTTACCTCATTGGTAAGAACTGTATCACATGACCACCCTAGCTGCAAGTGATCCTGGGAGGTAGGGTACTTTAATTGAGTTTATTGCTGTACTTGAACCAAACCAAGCATTTGTCAGTAAGGAAGAAGGTGCAAATGGATACAGGGTATGTAATAGCAGTAGCTGTCACAGGAGCCTCTCGAGATTCACAGATCACACAGGCTGAGGAGGACAATAAATATATTGAATGATGGAATCAGAACACAGAAGGGTCTGTGGAGAATGGGATAATAAAATGAATCTAACATGCAGAGTTCAGTAGGGATTAAAGTCTTTTCCCAAGTCTAAAGCATTAACTGTACACAGAATGGGGAAAATGTTTCTTAATACTAGTGCCCTGTAAAGCTATCTATCAATTTTAATTTATCACAAGAGTAGTAATAGCAATCAAAATAATATCTCACATTTTTTGAATGTTTGCTGTTAATCATCTCACTTAATTTTCTCATAATTCTGTAAGGTAGATATATTGTCAGTATAGTTCCTAGTTTATTTTTGAGAAGCTGAGAATTATAAGTAACATAACCAAATTCCTGTAACTAGAAAGTGGGTAGGTCAAGATTTGAACAAAAAGCTAGAGCCCTTATTATTTACCTCTACAGTACACTGTCTCCCAGGGAAAAGTGATCTATTATCTAAAAAGCTAATTCAATCTTGGATGGCATAAATTAGTATCACGATATGTATGTCTAGGGAGATAATAGTCTCTGTCTTTTCTGATTAGAAAAATATTTGCAACACTGCTCTTAAGTCTAAAGCCCACATTCAGACGAACGGGAACCAGTAGCTCCTTCCTACAACCATACCACCCTTACTGCAGTTTCACAGAATAAGAAGGATGCCCAAGGCCAACGCCGCCACCTTGGCTTTGATCGTGTGCCATGCCTCCTCTGGAACTCCAGCAGTTGACTCTCCTATCTCCCATATCTCCAGTGTATCACTTTCTACTAATTTTTTTCCTCAGCCAATAAAATTACTTTAAATTTTCCAACCTACATAAATAAATAACCCTTCTAAGACCCCAACTATAGAAATAAGTACCTTTGAAACTACTACTTCTAATGAGTATTTGTTGAACCACACTTCATAAAAGAATATTTAACATATGCTGCCTCCACCTCCTTCATCTCCTTCCTTGGTTTCCAGAAATGTTGGCCACCCCCAGGAAGTGCAAAATATAAAACTCCCTCAGTGGCAGCCATTTTTATAAGTCAAAGAAGTTGACAAACTGGGTGCTTTGTTGATTGCTGGAATCTTAAGGACCGATCATTTATCTGATGTGCATCCAGAGAGCATTCATAAATCTGTTACGAAGTCTAGTTTTCACAAATGTGTTCTGCTGAATCACTTGAATGAGCTATGAAACTGTGAACCTAAACTCTGCCTGATTTTTATTGGCTCTCTCTTGGTTTTCTCATTATATTATTCTTAACATAATAATGCTGACTACTTCTGCCTTTTTATAGTTACAAAATAACTTTGGTGGCTGTGACAGTATTTAACTTATCATGGAAACAGTGGTATGTTCAGTGATGAAATAAATAAAAAATGGCTGGTTCCACTTTTCATTATCAGTGGAATAAGCAGTAGTGACATGAAGGATTTGAGATAAGGAAAGTTACTGTGAGTCTGTGTCTTCCCTGGGATGGTTATTCCCCAGCACCACATCCTCTGAGGATAAGAGAGACCTGAGTCACTTTGGCAAAACACTTTGTAAGTAGGTATTTTCACAAAGGCATGGAGCACCATGAGTTTCAGTTGCAAGTGTAACATAATTATACATCCAAGTTTCACTATCTAGACTATATTAAGAATGCCAGTGGTATTGGAAAGTTCTAATTCTTGCCAATTTTTACTCTTAGACCACTTCTGTAGCTAATGTATTGTAGCAAGCATTATCCTTCAAGGAAAAATCCTAAACGTTCCTAAAGGTAGAGGTGAAACAATAATTGAATTAAACTGTTAAGATACAGAAGAATAATTTTTCCTACCAGATACTTATTTGGCTTTTTGAAGCTTTTTGTTCTTGACCATTTGTAACACATAATTAGAACAACAGATTGTCAAAGACAGGATGGAATGAAAGGCAAGGTCTAGGACACAGGTGGCAAACACAAGGCCTGTGGGCGGAATCCGGCCCTCCACCTTGTTTCTTCCTGGCAGCAGCGCTGAGCTCCTTGCTGCTAGTTAAGTAGTACTGATTTTTTTGGACTATAAGACGCACTGGACCATAAGACGCACCTAGGTTTTAGAGGAGGAAAATAGGACAAAAATTTTTTGAAGCAAAAAGTGGTAAAATATTTAATAACATAGATAACATGGGCCGCCACCTCCCACCCCCCATAGTGAGCCAGGTAAGCTACATTCGGACTATAAGATGCAACCCCATTTTCCTCCCAAATTTGGGTGGGGAAAAGTGCATCTTATAGTCCAAAAAATACAGTAGTTACGTTTATACAGTCCTAAAATTACATTAGGCCCTTTGAAGGCCATCAAGAGGCTGATGTGGCCCCCGGTGAAAGTGAGTTTGACACCGCTGGTCTAGGAGTGGTGCAGGGTGAGTAGCTGTACACAACTAGATCATTTTGTATATCTAGACTCACTCCAAATTTAAGGAACACAATTATATTAGTATTTATATTTAAAAATAGCATTTCAAACTTCAAAGAACATTGGCATGCATTATGAAATTGTATGCATTACTCACAAAATGTTTTCATTCGCAGCTTAAATTAACCTGAGCTAGAAAAGGTGATACAGCCAGTCTTCTGTCCCGTAGCTCAAATCTCTCTCCTCCATGCCATATATATGCATGCATTTACTTTCTTCTGTGGCCTTTATTAGTTTCCATCCCTTAAATGAGAGGAGAGACAGACAGAAGGGGAAGAGAGAGAGACAGAAGGGGAAAGCCAGACTTGTTATTAGAATTAAATGGCATACAAAGCTAGTGATACTTTTAAAGAGTTTTGCAAGTACACACAAATGCTAGAAAGAGCCCTGCAGTAATAAACAAGAAACTGGCACCACTATGTATTTTTCCAAAATAGATTTTTTAGTAATCAATTTTTAAATTTTATTTTATTTTTGACCTTAGAGAGATGGAGAGGGAGGGAGAAAGAAAGGGAGAGAAACATCAACTGGTTCCCTTCTACACACCCCCTGACCAGGGACCAAACCTGAAACCCAGGCATTGCCCTGACCAGGAATCAAACCAGCGACCTTTTAGTTAGTGGGATGACCCCCAACCAACTGAGCCATACTGGTCAGGGCTAATGACCAACTTTTAAAAGTGAAGTAACTTTCACTAGCTATTAGGGAAATGGAAACCAAACCATGAGAAACCATCTCACAGCTGTTAGAATGGCTACTATCAACAGTACAAGTAGTAAGTGTCAGAGAGGTTGTGGAGAAAAAGGAACCCTCATTCACTGCTGGTAGGAATGTAAACTGGTACGGCCACTATGGAAAACAGTATAGAGGTTCCTCAAAAAATTAAGAATAGAGTTACCATAAGACCCAACAATCCCTCTTCTGGGTATCTATCCAAAACATTTGAAAACACTTATTTGAGAGATATATATACCCCTAAGTTCATTGCAGCATTATACATGATGCCCAAGACATGGAAACAACTGAAGTGTCCTTCCATACATGATTGACTAAAGAAAATGTGGTACATATATACAGTGGAATACTACTCAGCCATCAAAGAAGATGAAATACTGCCATTTGCAACAACATGGATGGATATTGAGAATATCACACTAAGTGAAGTCACATGGAAAAGCCAAGAACCGTATGATTTCACTCATGTGGGATATAAAACTGAAAGCAACAAATGAGCAAACAAGACAAAAAAACAAAAACTCATAGACAGACAAGAGTATGGCTGTTGCCAGAGGAAAAGGGGGATGGGGGGAGGTAGAAAGAGTAAAGGGGGTCAAATGTATGGTGATGGAACGAGGTTTGGCTTTGGGTGGTGAACACACAATGCAATATATAGACAGTGTATTATAGAATTTTACATATGAAACCTATATAATTTTATTAATCAATGTCTCCCCAACACATTTAATAAAATTTTTAAAATAAAAGTAATAAAAGTGAAGAAAGTTTACATAATGTAGTGAAAAGAAATCAGGTTTGATACCAAGTTTCTAACTCATACTTTACTTACAGCCTACACTTTAGTGTAAGTTACCAAATATTATTAAAAGAGCATTAAACAAAACTAAGAAAAAAGGGTAACCTTAAAGTGTTCCACAGGTACAAGAAATGGTTTAAAGGAATATTCTATTAAATGTGTTTTCATGAAAGGATCTAATAGCATGCAATTATTTTGTAATTACCTTTCAGCTCCTTGCTATGTAATTATTCATTTGGTTATATGTGGTTTACAAATTAGTACCCCCAAAGATCTAAAAAAAAATTACCAGAACATGGTGATTATCCTTAGAGTTACATGGTTTCTCAAAGGGTAATTGCCATTTAATTTGCTAGGTCTGAATTCATATCATGACCTCATGGTAATTCTTGTACTTGTGAATGACCTGCGTGGCTGTAGGAGCCCCCAAAATGTTGTGTGTGGCTGGAGTATAAGAAAGCATGGAACAGGTGCGGCTCCAAAGTGGTGAGTGCTGTGCGTTTGTGCATGTCCCTGGCTTTGTAAGGCTCACTATAAATATTTTTGACGGCACCTGTGCATATGTTCATGGACATGTGTAAACATACATCTTCAGGTGCCTTAGGTCTCCCACAGTTTGACTGACTTCATTTTACCCAATTAAGGGTCACTTTTAAAAAGACACGCCCATTTGTTAGACTTATTAGATGGTCAATGGAAGAGAAACATAAATGTCTCGCCTTCCTTTTAAAGTCAAGAGCAAAAGTAAAAACAACCTTCATTAAACACAAGAAGTGAAAGCATACAGTTTAGGAGGGAGAGCAAGAAAGACTCCGGACACCACCTAAGGTCCTGAAGCATCAGAGAGCTGTGTGGGTAGCACGAAGTCTGCCCTGCGTGTGTAGGTGTGGTACAACAATATGTGCTTCTGGGAGGGGCAGTGCAATCCACCACTTGGGCCCAAGCTGTGGTGTGTTGAAGCCACCGCCAACTGGCTAGTGAGAAATGATTGTTAAATATTCAAGAATTTTGCAAACGGGTTGTGAAACTGTTGGAATCTTGAAATCAGCCATGGTGGGATTATTTACACCCTGGAAATTGGCAAAACACTGTAAGCCAAGGTTTTCCCCTCTGCCCCAGAGAGCCAATTTACTAGCATACAGCGAGTTCAAATATTAAAAGAACACTTTAATGAAAAAGCCTACTTTTCTAATAATTCCTAGTTTTCTAATAATTCTCCCTACTCACCAACTCTTAAACTTTAACCCTTCCCCTGAGTGACTCCAAGTCTAGTTTCTCTTCTTTCATTAGTCTCTTCCAATCCATGCAGAGATGATTACAACTGAACACTAATTTGTAGGAAGCCCATATTTGAATATTAATAATCAAGAGTACAGATTTGAATTTGACTCCAGCTCAGACAATCTGGGTTTGAATCCACAGGCCTGTATTTACCAGATATGAGGTTTAAATAGTACTCACTTTTTTATGCTTCCATTTTCCTATTTGTGAAAGAGGCATAATAGTTCTCACCTAAAGGAGTTGCTGTGGGAATAATATCTTCCCTATAGGGTTGTTTAGGGGATTAAATGACTTATCATATGTAAAGCATTTGGAACTCTGGACATAGAAAGCCCTTCACTTGTATTTGTGATTGAGAAGGTTATCATGTCTACCTGGCACACTGTAGACAGGCACTAAATTATAATTTATTCTGTTCTTTTTGCAATTCTGTTATTATATAGAAATGGTTTAAAACACCTTTTTCTTCAGGGGCTACAAGGCTGATGTCTCCTGGGCTGCAGCCTGGTCATGTGGAGAGTTCCTGTTGTCACATCTGATGCCATATTCTGCGAGTGACGCTTTAGCTTTGAAAATGAGCAAGTACAAAGTGGTGTGGTCCAGGACAAGGAGGTAGGTGACCCATCCTTTCTTTGAACTGACAGCACACTGCCTGTAACACTCAGTGTATAAAAACGGCATGATTTCATTTTGTATTCCCACAGGATTCCATTTGAGCCTAGGGTACCATGGTGATAACATTACATTACTGTTTTGTGGTTGGACTGAGATGGGGGGCAGTAAGAATGGTCTTGCCCATTGCTCCTCAGTTGCTTCTCTGCCCTCTCTCTACAATAGTGGTCCTGTGTTCAGTAGCACTCTGATTGCAGAGCGCCCCAAGAGATGGGACAGAATCAGTGGGGCCCATCCCATGAGCATGCCAATGCCAACAGGAAGGGGGAGAGGAGGTGTCTCACTGGCTCACACTCCATGGACAGAGCCAGCTTGGCATACCAACTCCTTGGCCTCTGTGGACTAAGTCCTCCAGGGCCTCCAAGTAAAGCCTCTTCCCACAAAGCTCAGCCTCATTAACAGAGGGATTATTAGCTCTGAAAAATACAATATGTCACAGCAGGTGTGCAAATTGGCCATTAGACTCCACAAGTGAAAACATATTCATGAATGAGGCTCTGTAACCACAGACGCAAGAGGCCTGGTTGCGTATTTTGCATAGAGTGGCCCCTAATACAGTATATGGTTTCAATGTGGCTTCTTGAAAATCTCTAAAAATATGCTGAAACTATGCCTACCAATAATTTCTCTGGTGAATTGTGACGGTCTCTTAGATTACAGAATTTATGCAAAAATAACACCAGCCTGTCAAAACTCTATTTCCACAAGAGTCAAGAAATAGAAGGTAACATTCCATTCTCTAAAATCCCAAGTTAGTTGTATATAGTTTTTCTATTTTTGTTTTTTGCCTGTAGTCTTTAAGAAGTTTTTTTTTCTTGTTTCAGTACATATAATATCAATCTGCCATGATGACCAGTTGAATAAGAAAAAGAAAGAGGAGCAGGATGAAGGGGAAAAGATTCATGGCCAACAGCCATTGGGAGCTTAGCATGTGTGAGAATCCATGCTAGTAGTTTATACCCACCACTTCATGAATACATATAACAACCTGTGAGGCACACTGCATTATCAGCTCTGTTTTACAGAATGAGAAGTTGAATCCCAGAGGGGTGAATGAACCTGTCCAAGGTCACAGAGATTATCAGTGGTATAGGATTCAAAGATAGGCCCTCTGACCTAAGAACTTTATGCTTAACCATTGTACTTTATGTTCAGAAGCATTTTGAATTCTGGGATTGAAATAAAGGAACACATGATTACAAGTTGGTATCATTAAATATATTAGAATACATAAACCACATCTCTGGAAAATAAAAACAATAGCCCTGATTTTCCATGTTTGTTCATTTCCATGGTGTAAATATTCCCACTGTGGTTCATTTCAAACTGCCGATGGTTTAGTACTGAGCTTTTACCACTGCTGCATATCATTGACTAAAAGTGTGATAAGATGTGTCTGATGTAGGTTTAAGAGAATTACATCCTGGGCTCTAGTACCTCTTTACTTACATGCTGCTGTAGCAAGACTGTCTTTTTGAGCTTCAAATTCCTTCCTCATCTGCAAAACAAAATTTGAGAGAATCAGTTTGCCTTCATTTTTGTTTTCCTTTAAAGTCTTAGGAAGGGTTTATAAAATGAGCCTTGACAGTTTTGAAAGTATAGTATGTTTTGTTAACTGTGAAAATGGAATCTGCTAGTCACTGAAAAGGTCACTTTTGGAGAAGAAAGATTGTTTCAAGTTTACTGAAATTCAGTAAACATAGTCATCTCTTTTGCTTCTCAGCTCTTTGCCTTGTCGAAGCACTTCTTGAACTGATTTTATTAGTGGGTAATAGTTGGAACAGAGACAATCAAAGTCACTTTGTGATTTCACCTGAGAGTATTTTGATTTTTCTGTGGCAAAGTTCCTTAAGCTAGGATATTTAATACAGTTAGTTTCCTTTGTATTCCTATTTATTATATTGCATTTGTATATATAGGCATTATTGAGAAGTGACCAAACTTCACAAGACTGCAAGAGAGTGTAGGATCAAAAATTAAAAATAAAAAAAAATTTAAAAAAGGATGTGTAGATATCAAAACAGAGATTTCCAAGGGCTTAAGAACAGTTTCACCTTTATCTGTGCTGGAGACGGCGGATTTCTAGCAAAGGCACAAAGAGCCAACCCTTCGCGGGCCTCACTCTCCAAGGCAAAGGATGCCTCATTTTTCTAAAATGTATCTAAAAGTAAATGAAGTTTATTAGTTATTAAATACACATAGAGTTTTGATTTTCATAAACATTCATTTTTCCCACATACATACCCTTTTTAAATTCTTTGCTACTTAGGGTTTAACTGAATATTGATAATTGAGAATTAGCCTTCTTTCAGTCATTGGGAAGCTATTATTTCAGGATAGTCTGCAGTGAAAGAAACACTTGATGTTCTCATGTTGGAAACTTGGATATCTCCAAGCTTTCTTCTCCAACAGGAAGATGTCCTTCAGCATTCCCTCATTCCTTTCACAAATAATGAAGACATGCCACGTGCCAGGCAGAGCAAAGGCCCAGGGCCATCAAATGAATGAGGTATGCCCCTGCCCTGGAGCACTGCGGGGATTCCAGGGGAACAGAAAGTCACAACACAAGGTGGCCAGTGCTGAAAGAGAGAGAGGAGTAAGGAGCTGTGGAGGGCATGACTGCCCACTGGCTGTACCACCCCCAGCTGTAGAGGACACGTGGGTGTATCACAGATATATAGACTTTCTCTATTAAAATCATTTCCTTTTTGTTGATTTGTATAGAATTGTAACAGTAAAGATAAATGTAATGACTCATTTTTATTTTTTTATTCTTGAGTTCAACTAAAATGCATACAGTACATATGCATTTTCAAATTCACATGTGCAAAAAGGAATATTGCATATTCTATCAGTAGTTCTCTATGTTGGATACAGGGTAGAATTAATTACCTAGGGGTGGTTTTTAAAAATACCAGTGTTTGGGCCACTTTTTCCTTGGTGGGCAAGGGCTCAAGAAAATTCATGAGCAAAGATAGGATGTACTGAGGAGGCTGAGAGATGCTGCCAGAGTCTGTGCTGCCCCAGGGACCCACACTGATCACCCACATTTGTGGTACATGCTGGCTTTAGGGTATTCTAGGTTAAGACTTACGTACCCCACTGGGTGGTTGGTACCATTAGCCTAGACCACCTGCCATCTGATGAAAGACAGGAGCCCCTCTTGAAAGCCCCCTTGACCCTTGGAAATGATTTCCCATCTGGAGAGTTGGTGCTTGAAATTCCCCAATTAGACAGCTGTACCTTTTCTAGAAGCTTTTTTTTTTCCTTAAAAATATATAAGTACCTCTGAGGAATTATACTGTTATATCTAAAGAAATCCAAAACACTAATTTGAAAAGAAATGTGCATCCCTATGTCCAATGCAGCATTATTTACAATAGCCAAGATATGGTAGCAACCTAATTGTCCATCCACAGGTGAATGGATAAAGAAGATGTGCTATGCATATAGAATGAAATATTACTTGGCCATAAAAATGAATGAAATCTTACCACGGTGACAAACAAGAATGGATCTAGAGGGTATTATGCTAAATGAAATAAGTCAGACAAAGAAATACAAATACCATATGATTTCATTTATATGTGAAATCTAAAGAATACAGCAAGTGAACAAATAAAAATGGGAACAGACTCCTAGACACAGAGAACAGACTGATAGCTGCCAGAGGGGAGGGAGTTTGGGAGAATAGGTAAAAAAAGTGAAGGGATTAAGAAGTACAAATTGGTAGTCACAGAACGGTCATGGGGACGTAAAGTACAGCATAGGGAATATAGTCAATAATATCGTAATAACTATGTATGGTGCCAGGTGGGGTACTAGACTTCCCAGGGTTTCACTTTTGCAAGTTATATAAATGTCTAACCACTAGACTGTACACCTGAAACTAATATAATATTGAATGTCAACTGTAATTGAAAAATAAAAAAAATACTAGTTATTGGTTATTGTATCATTTGGAACTCATTTCCTAAAAGCAGGTTTTGAAAGACAAGGTGGCAAGGTGAGTTTATGAAACTTGGATTCTCTAATGAGAGCTGGAGAAGCTGCTGCAGAGAGGCCCTTGTGTGGCTCTCTCCAGGGAACATCCCTCAGTGAGGCCCACAGCTCACCCCTGCCAGCCCCCCGCCTCAAACTAGAATCAGTTTTTTTTCAGTGTCACTTAACACATACAGTACTTCCACAATTCTGAGGATGATGCTGTTTCATCTAGTTCTGACCTCACTGTTTGCTATCTACAAACTTCTTTAGAGCAAGATTCATGTCAAGAGAACTGAATAAGAAGCAAACAGAAAAATAAAATTCACAGAACACAAATGGGTAAAGGCATCACCAAATCCACAGAGCGAGTGGCCTAGGTCAGTGTGGTCCTCCTCTGTATGCTGCTCATACAATGTGCACAGGTCATCCTGGCTCAGAACCATAAGCCCCTGTCCTCAGAGAGGCTGGCCCCAGATTGCCCAGCAGAGCACTTAGCGCTTTCTGAGTGCCCTGGAAACGCTGAGGATGTGAGCTTGTCTTTGGAGGATGCCTCCTCAGAGGAAGGTGCTATGCAAATAAATACTGGTATTGTTATTCTTTTAGCACAAATTCATAATTGAGTTTCTGTTAAACATTGCAGTGAGTTAAATTAATTCAGTATGATTACAGTCATTAAACAAATGCCTGGTAATGACTGCCTTCTTATTTTAGCATTCCTCAACTCACTGGGGTAATACCATATAAGGCTTCTGTTCCATTGTTAGATTAATTGGGGTGCAGAACCTGCATTTTGCAATAGAGCAGTACACTGCTTTATAGCAACTGGACTGCGATTGAAGGCTACTGCTGGAATAATTTACCTTCCAGTTTTTCCTATAGCTCTTACCATTCCATTAGGTACAATTTCCTAGTTCATTACAGCATACAAGTAGCTTAAGGCAACTTATACCTGTTAAAAAAAGAAGTGTGATTTTAAAACCAAAACACGGACAGGCATTCTCCCACAATTATTTTTTTTTTGACACTGAAACTAACCCAAAATGATAGGAAAGTGATCATTTTAACCAGTTATCCTATGGATATGGTCATCCCAAGAATTACCTGCCAATTTAGCAAGCAGGACAGAAATAGTTAAGTCCTGAGGCTGTGAGTTAAAGACTCCGCCTGAGAGAAAAGCAGTGTAAGATGTCTCGGCCAGGTGTGCAGGATCGCTACCCAGTGTGGAGGGAGAAAGGCTGCCATCCTTAGCCATGTGTCACAATCCTGGTCATCTGTCTGGTGCCATCTCAGCCACTGGCCTGATTCTGTAGAGTACATTGAATGATAACACCCTGCAAGTCAGCTGACTGCTGTGTCATAGCTGCTGCTTTCTGCAGTATCGCAACTGCCAGAGCTCCAGTCCTGCAGTTTCCCAGTCGCAATGCGGCAGAGCCAAGGCAGACGACTAGGCACAGAGCGACCGAATTTTAAAGTGTTCTTTCCTGCTACCACTTAGCCTTTCGCATATGAGGAGTATTTACCTTTGCGTAGCCAGCAGCAGAGAAGCAGTCTGAATGTACACGATGGCTTCTAACTTGGCAGCGTGAATTTTCAGCAGAGCAGGTACTGCTCGGAGCCTTGTAGCCAAACTGCCTGGCGGAGTGCGGCTGGTTTAACTCCACCAGCGGGAATAGTTTGGGGGCTTCTCATGCCACGCAGCTAGACCTGCAGGAATAAAGGCTAGGACAAAGGAGGCGATGCTTGCCACAGTGGGTCTGGCCGGGGCCTGTGCAGGCAACTCCACCGAAGTGATGCTGTGTGACTCTCCTAGCTCACAGCTAAGGCTGGTCCCAGGAGCTGGCGCAGATCCCCAGTCCTCAGTTAGAACACGGTTTAAAGGAGAAGCCAGACTCACTGACCTAAATCAATCCCAGTCCTCTCTGGATGCGGGGGCAGCTGTCGACTAGCAGTGACCCAACCAGCCATCAAGTGGAGCATCGCTGTGACTGCAGTATGGGTGCAGGTAGAGCTGGGAGAATGGCAGTCTAATTTCGGTCATCCGATGGCTTCTTCTTATTTTCCTAAATAATCGTGCTCGCTAAGTGTACAGTTGCCTGGATTGGTCTGCCTTCCGTGCAGGCTTCATCTGCTCTGGCTGCAAGTCAGGGTGCCAGGCAAGCCTGCGTTACCACTGGCTCCTTCCTGCGCGATGCTCGCTGTGCCACTAGGACGGGTCACACTGACAACAAAGAAGGAAGCAGAAAGCATCACTGTCTCTTCTCTTGTGATGTTAGCGGAACCTAACTCTTCTTCGCAGTGATGCCCGTGTGTGGGTGTGTGTATGTGTGTGTGCTTTAATTCATCTGATCGAACAGCCTCACAGATATCATCATGGATGTGGTTTTAATGATTTGGAAAATAAAAAAAGACAGCCTGTGGAGACAGCCATTTGAGACAGCAGCACATTTAGGTTAATGCCAATTCGAAATACTTTGGTTTGTGAAGCCAAGCCCTAAGGGACAAGCTCGGTAACTGAGAGAGAGATCGTAGATAAAGAAATAAAAATGACAAGCATAATGGAGGCTCTCTGAAGACACTGTCAGAGCATCAGCTCATGGATGGCAATTTCGCCAGGCTGAGAGTGAATAATTCATAGATTGAAATTACCCTGCTTTCACCTTTCCATTTAAATCGGCATGATCTGAATCTCTAATAAATTTTCAAGATAAAGTAAAATGCCAATTTGAATCTGAAGAGCTTTTTTAAAGCCAGATGCTGCATCTCCGAATCTTTCGGTACCTTTCACAATTATCCTGTGAGAACTGCTCTTCATCACGAAGCACCATTACCAGGGAAAATTACTGTGATTACAATAGCAACAATAGAATCCCATCAAATGATCTCTAATTTACTTAATTTGCTAAAACTGACTGTGTGGCTTTAATGCCCATTGTCTGTCACCATGCCGGGCACCCGTGGATCTATCTCAAGCTGGAACAAAAGTGAGGCAGCAGCGTATGTGATACCTTCAGTCTGAAAGCCTAGCTAAGAACATTCTCCTAGGTTACCATGTCTCTTCCATTTCGTTTGCATTTTTGTGGTCTTTGTTTTTTTTTTTCCTTCCAAAGCCTGTACCCCAAATGCCTGTTTGGAGAAATGGTGAGCCTGTTGTGGATTTGGGGTTGATTTGTTGATAACAGGAGAGCATCATGTTGTTAATTTATATACTCTCTTTATTGTTAACGTATACAAGCATGTGTTTACCAGAAGGGAGGAAAGATTCTGTTCTGGGAGAGTAGTTTAGAAAGGCAGCCAAGATGCAGGTTATGTCTTTGTCTCTTTTTTGAAATCCCTGTCTGCTTTCAGATTAGAAGTCCTTTTAGGGAATTATAACCCTTGTGTGATGTGTTAAAAACTTTGCAGATTGAAAAGCAGCTCGAGAGTCACATCCAGTAACAGCTCTCCTGCAGTCCTTATTAAAGGCATGTATGTTCAACTGGGTGATTAAATGAAGCTTTGGTACAACTTGGCTTGTTATGTCTTCTTGCTCTCTAGCAGGAGTCTCGCCTAAAGGGAACTTTTTCTCTGACGGGCTGCGCGGTTCATCTCAGGGTAATTCTGTACCCTTAAAAGGGGCATGGTTCAGGAAGCCTCACTGGAGAATCGACTGTAAATATTTAAGAGGTACAATGACTTCTGGAATTACTCGCAGTAGCATGAATCCAGTATGTGGGTCCCACTAGTTGAGTGATTGAAGTTTGATGACCCGAGGTAGGATTTCTGAGAGGTGACCATCCTTGGGAAGAAGGTAGGTCTGAAACATACCTGTCTCATGCAGAGTTTCTGCTTGCAACTCAGAGCTCTGATGGACTCCTTAACCTGCTCTCCGACTTGACCCCTTCCTGCATCTCCACAAATGCCTTTGTCAGAGGAGGTAAGTTGTATTTCTAGTCAATTGTACAATAGATGATATTCTCCATTGTCTTGTTTCAGAGGGTATATGCTTTTTGTGCTCTACTTTCTTTCCACATACTTTTACTCTCACTTCTCTCAGGAAAACTAACAACTGTTTTTTCTGTTTTTCTAAATGCAAATGGAAATGTGGTATTTTAAAAAGTGGTTTAACTATTGTTTTTGTTCTCTTTATCTAAATACATTCAAGGTTTTCATGTTTTCAAAAGAAAGGAAAAAACAGTTTTACTTAGCAAATAGTTTGTTTAAAAATAGTAAGCAATTTGCTAAATACCAATTATGTTACATATTGTTTTCTTTAGATAGCTCATATTTCTAATACTGAAACTATTATTCTTATCTCTCCAGAAGGAGGCTTGGCTGTTAGTGACAAAGGGCTTTTCACAAACCCATACTGCTTCTGTGCCAAAATGATTTCTTTTTCATTAAAAAAAAGCATAGGCTGCATATTCTGCAAAGGGGTTTTAATTTCTGGCATTTTAAATCTCTTCGGTAGTCAAAGTTGGAGCAGGGTAATTAATCACTGAGTTAGCAAACTGGTTTACATGTCATATTTAAATAATATAGGTATCCTAAAATTATCTAAGAATAATTGGAAATCAGATGTTTGTTACTTTTTTGGAAGTCAAACTAATTGCATTCACTTGATAAACAGCAAATTTGAAGTTGATCATTTTTATGATTCACGCACTTGTACTTTATATTCTTGAAAAATGAGGGGTTTGTTTTATTTTTTTCAGAACGGCAGTGCCACTGACACTGATCACGTGTTAGTACTTGCTGGTACTGAAACTCACTCGTTTTACCATTAAAAAAATTCATCACATAGAGCTGCTAACTTAAAAAGCTTGAACTCCAATAGTTCCCTGACCAAATAGTCTTTTCAAACTCTTAGTAATTGCATGTGAATAAACATAATATTTTAAAATAAGTTCATTAGATAACTTTTAATTTATTATTGACAACTATTCTCATTATTTGTGGACATATCTTACATGCTTTAGGTAAGCATAACATAGGTAAAAAAAGGTCTACAAGGATAACTGTAAGTGCAGGTAATTTGAAAAGTAATCAACTGCAGAAATACACTGTTACAGGTTAATTTGGGAGAATCTCAGACAATCATGACCTAACACTATTCTATACCTAATTAAGGTTTTGTTTGAGTTATTAACTTATTTTTGTTTTGGTGGGTATGAAAGACATAGGTAAAAATGATCTCCTCCCTTTTTATCCCAAACTCCCAATCACTGCAGAGAATTCGCTGCAGCAACAAGGAGTGATTTAAAATTTAAACACCCAGGACTACACTCACAGAAGCCACAAGAAGGCCTCATGCTTTAAGATAGAATGTGTAAATTTTATTACTTAATAATTGCAGTCATTACTGGACATTAGTATATTTTAGATTTCAAGTCATTATTAAGGTCCAGTTTAGAGAGAAAAAAACTCTTCAGAGACAATACATATTAATCTATACTTAATATTTGTTAACTAGTTAACACATACCGTGGTGAACAGATGCATTTCACAAATGGAATTCATAGTTGATGCGAGATTTCTCTAATTAACATGTCACAAGGACAACGGCATAGTATATTTCCCCCTAAATTTTAAGTATGTAGTAATGAAACATACCTTTTTCAAGTACCAATATTTTGCTATACTGAACTGCCAAAGAGAAAAACATGGGACAAAACAAACAAACAAACAAACAAACAAAAAAACCAACAGGTAAAGATAAAAGAAAGCACTCGTTATTCAGTGAGCTTTGCTTTTTAAATGGCATGATTGGAAAAGGTGGGAAATCTTGTGTCTGTGTACTGTCTTTTTAAAGAGCTTCTCCTACTAAGAGAATCTTTTCCACAGTTTCTTATGAGAATTTGCAAACAGATAGAAAAGTTGTGAACACCCATACAACAACCACCTAGACCCTGTAAGTAGCATTTTACTGTCCTCGTTTGATCGCATATACTAGTTCAATATGTCCAACTGCCCCCGCCCTGTTCCTCCATCAATCCATCTTCTCATTTTGATGCATTTTAAAATACTGTAGATGTTAGTGCACTTTACCCCTAAGGATATGCTTACTTCAGTGTTTAAGTGGAATTCAGTGTTTGTGTGCAGTGCTTTCCTTTAAGGAAAATTTATATATGAGAAAGACAGAATTTTGAAAAACACCATCCTGTTATTCCTTATGAGGCTGTCACTATTTCTTCAACATGATGAGCTGCTGGATGCAAACTCTTATATTCTGTGTTTTAACTTGGAAGGTACAAATCCCATGTTTATGGTGGAGGGATGTGGGCCCTTCCCAGTCTCAACCCCCATCGCCCAGGTAAGCCCTCACCCACTGAGCAGCGGACACTGGAAACTCAGCGTCAGCACTGGGATAAAAGAGGTGCCAGAGCGTACACAGTCAATTCCCAAGGTCCCTTCCCAGGCTCAGAACAGGCTTTACACTCTCTCCCCTGCAGGCCCCTGAGAACGAACCCACTTGCCTTTGAACAATCACCAGCTATTTTTCTACCTGGGTTCTTCTCTTCCCCTTCCCTTTACTCCCCTGCTTTGCCCAACCAGCCTCTCTTTTCTATTTCCACCATACTCCTAATTTTTCTTTCCCAGAACAAGGGAACAAATTTCTTCATTTTTCAAGTCATTCTACAACATTCAATTTCAGGGAAAATGTTATGGGAAGCAAAGATGGGGATTTAAAGAACAAGAACTCTTAAAGGGCTTAGGAATTGTTTTTTCTTTGGTCTTAATAAAAATATAAATGAGCTAAAGATTGCCCTCTCAAGACCGTTTCCTACATTCATCTCTTGGATTTGGTCTTGTGGATGCAATTTATCCATTCCTCTCTTAAATGAACCCTAGACCAGGCTTCTCAAAGATTATTATTGATGTAGCTCTTAGGAATGAGGACATTCTCCATGCTTCCACTCTCTGCTAAGCTTTGTAGACTGCAGCATCACTAGCTGGTCGATTGTACTTCCACCCAGTAGCAGCAGGAGGCCTGCCTTTTAAGTTATACCCCTGGCCCTGACCTTCGGGTAAGGGTAAGGAAATTCTCAAAGCCCTCTTTCCCCAGGCTTTGGTCCAAGCCCTCATGATAATCACTTTCTAGGTGGCTCCTCCCTCAGGCTGTCTCTCTTCATTCAGTTCAGCATGCCGAAAGCTTTCACTAGATATTAGATGAAGATATCATTACATGGTTACTGCTAGGTCTATCTTATGCTGGAATTCCACCAATTTGCCTGTTTAGTATTAATTGGTTATTACCAACTGATTAAGAATGTAGGTTCTGTAGGAAGACTGGACACTTAATGAGTGCATTATTCCAGGCCAAGTTAGTGAACCACTTTGAAGCTTCATTTCTTCAAGGATTACTGTATTGAATTACATTTACATACATTATACAATATGTATAAAATTGTATATAAATAAAATGTGTGGATATGATATGTAGTATATTTATAATATACAATTGTATATAAATTGCATGTTATATAATTATATATAAATAATTTATAAATAAAATGTATGCTATGTATTATATAGAATTATATGACACTTTGATATATGCAACATATTTAGCACAGTGCCTGGCACCTACTTGGTACTCATTATACAAGGGGGGACCTAAATAAAACTGGAATTATCTTCTGGAGTGCAGGCCCCTTGTAGTGCAGGCTTCCCCCGCTAGGTGAGTGTTCTAGGAACTCACGTGTATCAGTGTACCAGTTGGCGTTGTTGTAAGAGGCCGTATTTGGCTTCAGTGAATTTTGTTTTTGAAGACTAAACATGTTTGCCCGTTTCATGATAGGTGATTTACGAGTGCACCTGCTCACACCACACTGAGTGTTCAGCAGTTTTTGACCAAAAATGGCATGACCCCCATGCCCCACCTTCCCTATTCACCCAATCTCGCCCCAAGCAACTTTTTTTGTTCCTCAGATGAAATTCAAAGGCAAGCATTTTGCTGATGTGAAAGAGGTGAAACAAAAGCAGAAGCCCTACAAGGCATTACAATCAACAAATTCAAAAATTGAGCAGTGTAAAAAACATCTCAATAGGTATATTGCATCAAATAGAGAGTACTTTGAAGGTGACTTAAATTTAAACATGTAAGAATACATAATTTTTATACATAAATTCCAGGTGTTTCGGGTCCCCCCTAGTATATTAGTGTCGTCATCATGTTATCATGTCAACAGAAGGTGCCATCAGCAGAGAACTCAACTGGTCCTCCATCAGGTGGGGCCATGTAATGGATCCTGGCAGACTGCCCACACTTCCTATGTCCAGATTTGCTTATCTTGATGAACCTCCCATTAAAGTTCCTCCTTTTCCTAAAGTCTAAAAATGCCCTTGGTTTTCAGATCAGGATGGAGCAGAAGTGACCAGTAGAATCAGTGAACGATCAAGCTCTTCTCTGTGGGTGCTCCAGGTTTCCCTCCAGTGTCCCCATGAGACTACCCTCATTCTCTCAGCATTCTATAGTCCAAAATCAATTGCAAGAATAAGTACAAGCATAAGTTTAATTTGATTTTTACAAAAGGGGGGAAAGAGGGTTATTCCTTTTAGGAGAGCCAAAGAGTAGCTTCATAGAGGATTAATTTCTACCACATTGTCTCCTAACCCTTTCTATCCCAGAAAATGTAGGATCTACCAGAGAAATAAAGTTTTCGGTGAGAAGGCCCTCTTCCCTGGGGCCCTCTTTTGAGACCTGTGTTTCAGAGGGCCCTGCTCTGCCCCCCCACTGTCATTCCCTGTCACAGCCCTCCCCATGGGATATGAAGTCAATGGTCGAGGGGCACATCCTTCCAGAGCCTGTGCCTCACCGTGCTCCCAGAGCATGCTCCCGGTGCCCAGACTCGGGAGGCCTGTATTCCCACACACACGTACCAGCCCCTCTGGGACCTGCATGACTGAGAGGGAATTGGTGCTGCCAGTGTACGCACTCCTAGGCCTGAGAGGTGGCCGGAGGAGGCTGCTGGGGAACAGTGTCAGGTGGGCGGGAGCACCACCTGTGTTTGAGAAGCTGTTCCTAATGCAAGAAAGAGCTGGGAGTGGGCAGAGGAGGGGGTCAGGCCAGAGGCACCTGTCCATACTACTGCCACATTCTGCCAGGGGAGAATCCTAGGCTTAATTCTGGTCTTAGGAAGGTGTAGTTGTCAAGGTAAGAGAGTAGAATTTATTGTATTCAACATCATGTTGGCTTGATTTGTATTTTTTAAATATTTAGGAATATGATATATATGGAGTCCTCCATTTATACTCATGCAATATATATAAATTCTTTATGATCTGTATGTAAAAAGTGAAATTAACTCTCTTGCTCTTGCTCTCTCCCTCTCCTGGCATATCAAACAAGTAAACTGGTTGTACTTGTACTGGTTAAATACAAACAAGTTGTACTTAACCTAGCTAGAAAGCCAGCAGCTGGTGGAATTAGGTGGGTGATGGTTAGGATCACCCCTCTGAAGGATAGGGACCCACAGGACCGTTTTACTGAGCTACCTGAAGACACAATCTCTTTCACTGCACTGAATTCAACAATCAGTACTGAAATAGGTGAGCGTAAAACAGAGAACTTCAAATAGAAGGAGAGTCATTGTTTCATAAAATAAATTCTGGAATAAATATGACAATTTTCTCAGTTGGGCAACCAAAAGAACATTGAAGGGACAAAAAGAGACTCAGACAGTGTGGAGAGGGGATGTGCCGGGCCGGCAGGTGATTCCCACAGGGGAAACGGTGGGTCTGTCAGCGTCGCTCAGTCCAGCATGAAAAGTCTGAGGTTTGAATGCCGAGTTTGTTGCTCACTGTCTGTGTGGCCTTTGATGAGGTTTTAATCCCCTTTGTCCCTCAGTTTTCTCATACATGAGGAGGGCAGACTTATCCCTCCTCATAGGGTAGGAGTGAGGATTAATTTACTTAATGTTTGCAAAATACTCGGGAGCCTGGCCGGTGTATAGTAGGTGCTGGAGAAGAAACTAACGTCCAGAGAGATTGTTGAGCTGCTCCCAGTCACACAGTGAACTCACAGAAGATTCACCGTCCAACACAGCATAAACATATTAGGCCTGTTTCTAAAAGTTGCACGTTGCCTAAGAGCTGATGTTGGCCCAAATAAAATATGTATTTTTGTCTTTTATTAGATCTCTAAAGAAGAAGCAAAAAGACCTTAAAACTTACTGTAGTGCAGTGGCCCTGATAAATGTTTAAGTTTTGTCCTGCCCTTTCTGTGTGTTCTGTGCTGCTCCCCACAGCGTCACTCCCTTTTCAGGTTAGCTTCGTATTCCCAGACAATTAGTCTGTCCAGACACAGATCATACTTCACCCGAGTGTGTTCCCTTCAGAAAAAAGGCTGATACCACATGCACACACACGCATACACACACACACACCATCATGGCACTATGCACTGAGTATCGTTACAAAAGTAATGCAAATATCTGGGGGAAAATTGGGAAAATGCACAGAAGCATAAAAGGGAAAATAAACCTCAATCATAATCCTACTACTCTTGTGACAAGCACTGATTTTTCTAATCTATAATCACACGTGTGTGTGTAAATAAAGTCTAAAGGTTGGACTTAAATTGCATATTCTGCTTTGCAACTTACTTTTTAAGAGTGAGTATATGAAGAGTGTGTTTCCAAATCACTGAAACAGTTTTTAAAAACAGAGCCCTTTAATTACTGTATATTATTTCAATATATAACCCCATTAGAGGGATATTTAAGTTTCTCCAGATTTTTACTATTATAGGTGTAATTGAATGACATTAAAAAGTTAACGTGACAGAATACATTGAGAATAAACTTGGCCTGTTTCCTAGGCTGTAGGTTCATTATAAAATAACAGGTCTTTCTTTCTTTCTCTTCCCAAGGACCCCCACGGGACTCTGAGCCCCGGCCATCTGGACTGGGTCCCAGGGGCAGCTGACAGGCCCTGTTTTTGTGTGCTCTGGGAGGTGAGTCAGCTGGGAGTTCCAAATAGGGAAGGGTTAAAGGCTTTGAACTTCCAGAGTCAGGCAGGAAGAGGGCCAGTGTAGAAGCAAAAGGGTGAGCTAGTCCCACACGAGGGAGGGACGAGGTGAGGGTTTCTCAGGGGGGGAAGACATACTCAGGAGTTGGGGGTGGCATCCTGGAGGAATCAAAACTTGGAATGGCCCACTCCACATTCCCATGGGTGAGTTTGGTCCAGATGGTTTGATAACACCAGCAGGGGTGCTAGCCTTTACAACACATACCAAGTCTAGAGAGTGAGACTCCCAGGAACCACCCTTCCTAAACTCTTATACTGCTTAAGCCCAAGGATTCCCTACAATCCGAAGGGATGGAAGAGGAAAACAAGAACTCAGGAAAATGACTGAGCTTCCCACCAACCCTAGCTGATGGTGACTAACCAGACTTAATTTGTTTAGAAAGATTATATGGTGCCCAAGCATCAGGCAGACTTCACTATTTTTGTATGTGCAACTTAGTATGTTTGACTGTCTGCTTAGGATAAATTCTTAGAAATGTACGTACGAAAACAGGAGTCCAAATAGCTTAAGGCTTTTTATATATATCGTGTCTTATTTATAAGTTTCTGTATTTTCCAAGTCCACTGATTCTTCTATTTATCCCTCACAAAAGATTAAGGAAAAACAGAATAAGCAAAATTAGCCAAGCTAATTGATCATTAAGTATAAATTTCCATTTATAATCTACTTTATCCCAAAGACTTCAATTACTGGATGACTATATTGATGAACCCAAAAGATAGTTAATCATTAAGTATGTAAGCAAACAACATAAATTTCCACCTGAGAAATTGACATATACTTTATCAGTTATGCAGACTGTCAGAAAATTATCTAAAGACCTGGAGACAGACACTAGGATACACAGAAGCAAGGCTGAACCGGCCCTGCAAAACCTGCTGCAAATCTCTTATGTCTTCTCAATCAACCTAGAGCAAGACCCCACTCCTTGGCAGGCTTTCCAGTTGTATGACCGTGGGCAAGTCACTCAGCCCCTCTTCCATAAGCAATGGGTAGTACCAGGACTGATTCCTGGGTTCTTGGGAGAATTAAAAGTGTTAATACGGGGGATGTACTAGAAAAGCGCCTGGCACTCGGGAGCACTGTGCAGATACCCCTCATGCGAGGACAGCGTGCCGTCCAAGATGTGCCTCCTTCCTGAGCCTCCCGTGCAGGCTGCCTCTGCTCTCTTCACCATTGGCTCCAGCTTACTAACATACTGGCTGCACTCTCTTACTCTCATTTTTCTAGTTTTTGTACCCTGGAATGACCTTTACCCCTCCGTTTCCTAGTGAATGCTCCTGTCATCCTTCCAGATTGAGCTCCTCTGCTATCCCTCTCCCTGCAAAACCCTCCAGTCTGAGCTGGGTGCATTTCTGATGTTCACTTAGGAGATTTGGCAGAGTATATTTTAATTGCCCATTTGTGTGCTGTGCCCCACCCCCAGGTGAGCTGCCTGCATGCAAGGAACAGGCCAGGTTTATTGTTGTGTCTCCAGGGTCCAGCCCTGTGGGACCATCACAGATATTCAACAATCATTCGCTGAATGACTACGCTTGTCATAGGGTCACTGGGGAAAGAATGGACTGTTTATATTTGTAGAGTGTTTTTAAGCATTTCCACAAACATCTCATTTGATTTGTGTGGAAAAACTAAGCAAGGATAACTTCCCTTTTTCCGTATATCAAAACTGGCTCAGGGAAGGGAAAGGCCTTGGCTAAGATGTCTAGCTAGGGAGAAGAGAAGCCCAGTTCCTCTCACTCCCCTCTGGCAGGACACGGCTCTGTCTTTCTAGAGCAGTCTCTAGGAGACACTGTGTGCTTTTGACTTAGGGCTGATCTCTCCAAGTAGGAGTTATAAGAAAATTAGAAATGGCCGCATAAAACCTAGAGACCAATGAGCTGGTTGGCAACGTGGAGTAGACTGCTGAGGCAAAGGAATAAAGGCCAGATTTTGGAGAGGGCTGTGGGAAGGTGAGAGAAGGGGCCAGGGATGTGCCCTGCCTCTGTGCTGGAGAAGTGGATCAGAGGTTCTTGCCACCATTTTACTAGGGCATTAGAGCAACACCAGCTGTTCCGGTCCCCTTTCCTTCCTGCTGGCCTCTCTGGGCCTCTGGACGTTAAAACCTGCTGTGGCACATGGAGGTGGTTCAGGGTTCGCCAGCCAAATGGCAAGTGGCTGCCTGCCCCCCACTTTCCTCCAATCCACTGTGAAGTTTCCACTCAGAAGCTGTGATCAATGTCCCACCAGATAACTTTCTCTGCTAAATTGCCATACTTGGGTTTCAGAAAATTGGTGAGGCAAGAAGGATCCACTCTCGACCACGGTTGTGTTTATGCTCAAGAAGAATGAATGCTCCTCAGAATCTCATGCCCCAGATACCAGTACGAAAGGGTCTGTGACAGACAACGCTTAATTTCATTATCCCTCCCTGGAGTCTTTTATTAAATTATGTTTTATGAGAAGTTTTGTATGGTTAGCTGAGATATTCTTTCATGCTGCCTTTAATTTTCAGTCCTTCCAGTTTTGCTTTGCTTTACATATTATTTTCCAATTTTAAACCACTCTCATATTAAGTTGTCTCATTTGTTTCTTACACCCTTGAACTTGGAGCACACAGAATTTAACCTGATTTAAGGTTATGCAGACGATGAGCAAGCAGATCAGGAACTCTGCTCCTGCTTGCAGACGTAGGGGTGTTTCCTCACTGCTCCGTGGACATGCCCCCAGGACCCATCTGACTCCCGGTCTCGGGCTCACCTGTGGGACACTTAGTGGAAGTATGGGTTAGCATTCCTACAACTTAAAGGTTTCTGAAATGAAATTTTGAAGATGAAAGGTTCAGGGAGGAAAGAACCAAATGAACTTTTATACCAAGTTAACAAAGGCAGAGTACTATTTTAATTCTTACACTATTAGCATTAACTGTTTTGCCAAAGTAATTGTAAAGGATCAAGAATTGTAGTCTTAAAAAAGATTTCATGCATTTACCGTGATGAAACTTTACAATAAGGCCAGTTGATAGCAGGAAGGCAGCAAGATACTGGGTAAAAAGTGTGGAACATGGAGTGAAAAAGACCTGGCATTCAACCTGGCTGCCACAGACTGTCTGTGTGACCTCGAGAAGTTGTTTATTTCTCTGGGCCTTAGTTTCTCAATTTTTACAGTGTAGATAATAACAGTTACTTTGTAATGTTGTGAGGGTTCACAATAGCTTATACCTCTAAGACTTCGAATACCAGCTCATAAGCAGGTGCTCAGTAAAAATCTGTTGAATGGATGACATGAATTTGAGAAAACTTACAGAACACCTTGCATAGAGCCTGGTGCACAAGGAAAACAAGAAGCTTCAGCTATCAAAACTCTACAGAAGCACTAGAAGCAAAGAAGTTTCCCTGAACTAACCTAGTAATGTAATAAAAATAAATGTGTAAGAAAGAGATGATTTGTTTCATTGTTGTGAAACCAATCCCAATTCTCCTTCTGGTCATTTAAAAGAACAGAGGGGGTGAAAGTATCTTTTAGATCATCTTTAACAGTGGTTAGGAAAAGGGACTTTACCCCAGTCTTCCTCATGCTTTCTGGCTGACGAGTATAGGCTAGCCAGAATCTCTGGTGGGTTTCTGAAGTTCAGACCCCTGGTACATCAAAATTGCATCACATTTGCAAATCTTGTGTAAGTTCACAATGCTACATTGTCTTCTCTGCCCCAGGGCATGAACGATTGTCTGGAAAAGGTTAGTTGTTGCCATTACGGAACCTGGTGCAGCCAAGAGTACAGTGTAATGTGAAGCAGAAATAAACCCTGGGCTCTCTGCACATTTGCCAAGTAATTTACAAATGTGTTTACTTAAGAAGTAAGCATAACACATGATCTTGTATAATATTATGTCTAGGAAAGTTTTGTGACTCTGCTGTAAAATGCCCACATCGTATTCGAGTAATTACTTCACATCCACCTAATAGGGTCTTAGATCAATTTTTAGCTTTATCCAAATGCATTTTGGTAAACTAAACAAATCTTGATTTCCTGATGTTTTACTTATACCTCATTTATCCAGTTGTTTTTTTTTTTCTTGACATACCTGAAACTAGTCTTGAATAATAAGAACAGTATTACCCTTAGAACCTCTAAAAGCAAAGTGCCATTGGAATTTCTCCAGTGAAGTAGATGGAAGGGGAGAAGGACTGGCGGAGAAGGGGTAACCCCCTTGTGTTGTTTGTATTCCACGGTGCTTTAAGAGGTAGGGGATGCATAGCTTTGAAATAGTGAATAAAATAACAATAGACCTAACAAAATCACCAGCTCCAGGCTTCAGGCAGCTGAATGTCTAAATCTTCTAAGACACATAATATTGAATATTTCTCAGCTTGCAGATCTTCGAGGACAGAGGCATCCTTGTCTGCCTCGGTAGCATGACTGGACGGTTACCATGTTTTTGTAGCCCAGGCTGAGCTGCGCAGTTGGTTGGAGTGTTGTCCCATGCACCAGAATGTTGTGGGTTCAATCCTAGGTCAGGGCACAAACCCACATTGTGGGTTTGACAACCAGTCAGGGCATGTGTGGGAGGCAACCAGTAAATGTTGCTGTCTCACATCGATGTCTCTCTCTCTTTCTCTCTTTCTCAAATCAGTAAAAATATCCTCAGGTGAGGGTTAAAAATTTGTTTTCTATCTCCAACTGATACTTCCTTTGTATTCCAAATGATAAATGGAAAATAATCAATCAGTCTTCTGTGGCAGACAAGTAGATTGATTTACACCCATTCCTAATCACTTTTTCCCTTCCTGTCTCTGCCATAGAAGCTGGGAAAGTTAACTATTCACTTTCCAGCTTCCTTTGTAGATAGAAGGGATGATGTGGAAATTCAGGCCAATGCTCAGTGGATCTGCTGGGGGTGGTGATGGAGCAGGGGTCTGGATAAGCTTTGTTTCTCTGATAAAGCATGACAAATATGTCTTGAGACACACTTTTCCTTTCTTCCTGTCTTAAATGCAAAGGTGATTCCTGGATCTCTAAGAACTGTCTGGGAACCACAAATGAGAGAATCCCAGAGAAATTGATCCTACGTTTTTGAGCTCTTGAGCCACTGCCAACCTCTAACCTTGAAACCTCTAATAAGAAAAATTCATCCCTCTTCCTTTAAGCCACTATCATTGGGTTTTCTATTATATTTGCAATTGATCTCAATGCTATCTGAAATGCATCATCTAAAAGACTTTGTGGAGCCGGAGAGTCAGAACTCCATTCATTTTCACCAGGCAGGCTCCATTCTGACGGCACTTTCATAAGTTCCTCCATTCCCCAATCAAATCAGGCTCATGAAGGCATTGGTTCCTTTGTTGCTTTCCTCTGCATCCTGGGTTTACCTCTGTCTCTGCCACCCCACCCCCAAATCGGTGTCATCTTCAAAGGCACACACTTGCCTGTAGCCTCTCCCACAGCCCCGTCCTTCACAATTCCCCAGTAAGACACTTCTGTGTGGTCACTGTGCAGCCTAGACCCTCCCGGGCAGTCTCATTGTAGTTACCTGCTCCATGGTCGCCTATAGATGCCTTTACACTTGTTACATCACACATCTTGTTTTGGTGTGTGTGTATGTGTAGTGGGGGGTTACTAATCAAATTAATTCAGTTTCTCTTAGTCCAGTGTTAGTTTGAAGAATAACACTAGTGCCCCTTCCTGTTTTAGCTTCTTCACAAAACAAAGTTTTGAGCCATAATGAAGTTCGTTTGTTTCTCCAAGTCCCTCTGCTGGAAATCAAAGGAGGGGCAGGAGAATTACATTGAATGAAATGAAGAAATGACATAAGTAGCCATTAGTTACTTAAAACCGCTCAGCAGCATTAGTTCTTCCATCATTTCAGGTAACCATGGAGCTTCTATAAATAAAAAGAAGTTTCTATAAAGCAGTGGTTTCAATTCCAGAAGTTTCTTTATAATCATAGCTCCATTAATGCAAGAGTTTTTTTTTACAAGACTCAATTTCTTTAGTCTAAGTAGGAAAATTACCCCTAGAAATTGAATAGTTGCTAAAAAAAATAAGATAGTTGAATTAGATTACCTTTAATGTTCCTTCCAGCTTCAAATATGTGATTATAATGAATTTTTAGACTTGTGTTTGATGAAACTCACCTCTCCAAATGACCAAGCAATATTGTAGGGAACTAAACAACATGTATTCCCTTCTCTTCCTGAATAATTCTGCCCCAAAGCCATTAGGTGAAGCAGAGTAAAGTAGCATTTCACAGTGCAGGGAAGGAGTGGGACATGGTGGCCTAGAATGGGAAATCAGGGCCCAGGTAAGGTGAGGAGGGTGTCCCCATGGAAGGACAACCCACGGTGGAGGGTTGGAACCTAAACAAGGGAAATTGGTCAGTTAAATAAGTATACTAAGAGTAATGGAAACCATGTGTATTAGTTGGCTTAAGCTGTCATAACTAAATACCATAGACTAAGTAGCTGAAACAACAGGATGTTATATGTTCATGGTCTGGAGCCCGGAAGCCTGAGATCAGCATGTCAGCATGGTCCAGTTCTGGTGCCTGGCAGTTCTCTGCCTGGCCCTCCTGCGGCTGGCTGCTGTGTCTGCACGTGGCAGAGAGCTCTGGGCTCCACAGGCACTGACCCCACCACAGGGGTCCTGCCCTCATGACCTCACCTAAATCTAGTCACCTCCCAAGGGCCCATCTCCAAATACCGTCCCATTGGGGGACAGGGCTTCGCCATGTGAGTTTCAGGGTGGGGGACACAGTTCAGTTTACAGTTTATAGGTTTTTCACTACTGGAAAAGGGAGGTACAAATTACAACTACATAATGGGAGAAAACTAGAATGAACTTGTGGGATTGGATTGGAAGTGGAGAAATTAGTTTGAATTCATGGTTTGCAATATATAGATAGACATAGAAATAAATATAGATGTGTAATACAAATAAAAATATAAATGTATGTGGATCTGCACCTGTATTGACTCGCTCTGTTCGCTGAGAGGGACTGGGAGCAGCCATTCTGCAGAGAGAACACATGCAGGGAAGGGTGCTGGCTTCTCCACTAAACGGAACCAGGGTTTCTTAGAGAAATGGCTAATGCCGGGGTGGGCAGGTGAATGAAGTACAAGGTGAGCCTGAAACATATTTTTGTGCCAGAAACCAAGGAAGTGCCCAAGGGATGATGGAGTTGTGTAAAATAGCACAGAATCATGTTTGAATGAGCTCCCACTGGCAAATGCAGGACAATTTCAGCATTAAGAGACAAATTATACAAATAGATTTAGCAGAGCAAGTAAAACAGGAACCTGTGAAAACTGACATTTTAATAAAGTAAAACTTGGGTGAGGAATGAGATATTGACATAGCAACAAAATATCTCCCCACAGAGTATTTATTCATTAGAAGGGGAAAAAATAGTAACTCTGCAGTGGAGAAGCCTGGTGAACATTACCTTAAGCAACCGACTGGACAGTGCTTGTGAGGGACACACTGAAATGGAGCACCACACATCAGGACGCGAAGAGAATGGAGCACCACTTCTGCGTTATCCTTGCCAAAGATTTAGAACCTGAATCAAATCAAGAGAGAGTAGCAATAAATCCGAATGGAGGGATATTCTGCAAAGGAACTGCCCTGTGCACGTCAAAGTGTGTCAGGCTCATGCAAACCAAAGATTGAAGAGCTCTTTCCAACAGAAGAAAAGGGAAGATGAGTGATAATGAAATACAAGGTGTTATTACAGACGGGATCCTTTTGCTGCAAAGTTGAGACACTGAGGAGAAAATAGGAGAATCCTGAATAGGCTCTGAGGAGTAGAGGGCAGCAGTGCACCCCTGTTCATTTCCCTACTTTGGTGGAACTGGGGTCATGTAGAGGATCAACACTAAAGATTTCAGGGTGATAGGGCAGCGGGGCAACCACTTACCCTCAAAAGGTTCAGAAAAGTTATTTGTACTGTAGCTCTAATTTTTCTGTAAATTTGTGATTTTGAAATTTTAAAAATGTAGAAATTAAGCATTTTCATAAGGAATCTAAAACCAAACCCAGTAAATTTTAAAAGCAAAATCAACAAGTTTCCACTATCAAAAACCTGGCAGCCTAAACCCACAGAATGTGCACCAGCAGTGACCCCTGAGGGAAACGCTGGATAGTGGGTGACTATGATGTGTCTGTGCGGGCTCATCAGTTGTAACACATGTGCCGCTGTGGTGGCTGATGCTGGTAATGGGGGAGGCTACGCTGGTGTGGGGGCACTGGTGTATGAAAAACTCTCTGTACCTTGCTCTCAGTTTTGCTGTGAACCTAAAACTGCTCTAAAATAGTCTTTAATAAAGAAAAAAAGGCCAGCAACATATTGGTTGTAGAGTTTGCACAAATATAAACTTAACCTTATTATGTGATACAAGTATATACTTAGCTCACTTGACAGGCCCTTACTGTGTAATGCAAGACCAAGTGCTGTAATGATCCTTAAAAACTGGTCTGATGTGGATTCTGCCTGCTAGGAGCTCACAAGATGGTTAGACATGCATGCCCCTGACTGCCATTCCATTATTTATCATTCCAGTGCACAGGTGAACACAAGGCCTGAGGGCCAAATCTAGCCCTCCACTGTGTCTTATCTGGCCTGGCACATTGTTTCTACCTGGTAGCAGTGCCGAGCTCCTTGCCCCCAGTTAAGGAGTAGTTACATTTATACAGTCCTAAAATTACATTTGGCACTTTGAAGGCAACCACAAGGCTGATGTGGCCCCCAGTGAAAATGAGTTTGACACCCCTGCTGTAGCAGACAAAGCATTTATTTAAACCTCTCCTTAAAACTACACACATGCTGCTCTGGCTGCTGTGGCACAGTGGATTGAGTGCAGACCTGCAAACCAAAGGGTTGCTGGTTCAATTCCCAGTCAGGGCACATGCCTGGGTTGTGGGCCAGGTCCCCAGAAAGGAGCACATGAGAGGTAACCACACATTGATGTTTCTTCCCCTCTCTTTCTCCCTCCCTTCTCCTCTCTAAAAATAAAATAAAGTCATTTAAAAAAACCCCTACACACATGCTAACAACTAACTGTAGAAAGGGAAGGAAATTGAGCTATGGGTTTGGAGCTGACTTAATAACACAAAATAAAGCAGTCATATTTCTAGAGCTGAACTCTCGTGACATGTGTATATGTGTATGATATATCTTACATCTTTCTAATCTCTACCACATAGGCGCATATATATTATACTTGATTAAATCTCTCTGGTAACTTTTATCTTTTACATTCCCTATGAAATGGTGCTACACACATTGAAATTAGACTTACTAAATAAAGAGCTGTTCATTTTTTAAAGCAAAGATACTTCTAGCAGACCAGCTGCCCGGGGTGGGAGGGCCGGGGATGTGGTTGAGCCAGGTGATTACCTTCGAAGAGGAACATGTGCCTCCTCAAGCAGCCTCTTGCTGCACTGGCATCTCGCTTTGCAGTGCATGTCCACTGCTCGTTCAACTGAGCTTTGCTTCCACTTGCAAAAGCCAAGTCCAGATGCTGGTACACCCCAATCAAAATTCTCCAAAAGCTCCCAATTTAAATTTCTTCCTTCACCAAAGGAATATATTAGAAACAGTATTAGAATTCTTACTAATATTTAAGATGCAGAAAATAGAAAAACCTAAGGTTCCACTTAAATGTAAAGGAAGGAGTCGTTTTCCACTTTTAAATTTAGACTTTAGACAAACAAACTTACGCAACCTAGTTACGGTCGCACAACCAGATCTTAGGTGGCAATCCTTCATGTGTTTGGCTAAAGCAAGTCTTTCTTTCTTTCCTTTTTTAAATTTATTGACTTTTTAAAAAGATTTTATTTATTTTTATTTTTTTTTTAAAGAGAGAGGGAGGGAGGAAGAGAAACATCAATGTGCGGTTGCTGGGGGTTATGGCCTGCAACCCAGGCATGTGCCCTGACTGGGAATCGAACCTGCGACATTTTGGTTCGCAGCCCGAGCTCAATCCACTGAGCTACGCCAGCCAGGGCAAATTTATTGACTTTTTCAAGGAAGTGGTGGTGGGGGGGGCGGTAAGGGACAGAGAGAATGAATTTGTTGTTCCATTTATTTATGCATTCATTGGTTGCTTCTTGCATATGCGCTAACTGGGGATCGAACCTGCAACCTTGGCATATCAGGAAGAGGCTCTAACCAACTGAGCTACCCAGCCAGGGCAGCAACTCTTTTAGTTTTATAAAATCATAGTTATTTGTTTTTGTTTTGTAATCTCCATCAGTAGTCAACAGTTCTTTAACTTTACCTATGTAACAAGTGCCTCTAACAGCTTACTGCCTTCCAGCCTCATAGTCAGCACAGAGATGCATCAGCGGACAAGACCGTCACAGTCCCTACCCTCATACAGCTGCACTGTCTTGTGTAGAACCTGGTGCTGGACTGCAAGGCCACATGCATATGTGGAGAGTTTAACCATAGTTAGGGGTACAAGGAAAACAAATTGCAACATTAAATTATGGAAATTTTATTGGAGATCATGAAGTTAGAGGACTGATAAACTCTTATCTTGGTTTAGTTACAACCCCCTTTCCTAGGAAAAGAGAAGAGTGGGCAACCTTTTTAGAGTTTTAGAAATTCTGGGGTTTTGTTTGTTCGTCTAGTCTATGTATTCCATAAAAGTCTTCCTTGGTTTTTACACATAATGATGACTCTGTTGGCCAATTATCTGGTTTGATTCTCCAAAAGTTGGGATAGATTTGCTCCATTCAGTCTACATTTTTCTATCTGGTTTCTTTGACACCGATGTCATTAGATACGCGATTTGGAATTCAGGTGGGAATGAGGGCAGAAAGCACTGAAACAAAGGGAAGCTAATTACCTGATCCATGTGGGCATTAGCTTTAGTGAGTGTGTGTGAAATACAACCAGAGGGGGCCAATCTAGAGCTGCATCCTGCGAGGCAGAGAGAAGACAAGAAAGAACCTGGGCTTCGGCATCACACTGGCCAATTTTATGTGATCCTGGGCAAGTTGCTTGAAAACTGTAACTCTCATCTGTGGAATGTGAGTTAGCTATCACACAGTGCTGTTGTGAGAATTGAAATGAGATAATTTAAGTGATTGCTGCAGGCCTATATGTAAAGGGCCTTAGAAATATGCACAGAAATACCTTGAGATGACTCCTGTTTGTCAATCTTACCTAGGATGTGTGTGATCTTATCTACTCCGGACTCTTACATGTTAACAGTTAATGATGGTTAATCAGTTTTTGCATTAGTTGGGATGCCTAGGTTATACTGCAGTAACATGCAACCCCCAAGTCTCAATGGCTTTCAAAGAAAGTAAGAAGGTTGTTTTTTTGTTTTTCACTGAAATATAGGCCACTGCAGTTCGGTGTGACTCTTTAGGGAAGCTAACCTCCTTCGGATGGTTCAGCAAGATACCTCCTTTTGGGAGTGTGCTTCCATGAAGCCGAGGCAGAGTGTGGTGTGTAACTGAGCACTGGTGAAGAGAAGCTTTGACTCAGATAAGAAATGCCATCTACTCACTTTTCTTTTCTAGATTTTATTTATTTTTAGACAGAGGGGAGGGAGGGAGAAAGAAAGGGAGAAAATCATCAATGTGTGGTTGCCTCTTGCACGCCCCCCACTGGGGACCTGGCCTGAAACCCAGGCATGTGCCCTGACTGGGATTTGAACCAGGGACCTTTTGGTTCCCAGGCCAATGCTCAATCCACTGAACCAGACCAACCAGGGCTTCTACTCACTTTTCATTAGTAAAAGCAAGACATATGGCCATGCCTAAACTCAAGGAGCTAAAGAAATGTAATCCTATGTGTTTCCAAAAAGAGACCCAGATATATTGGTACAGAGCATGGAGGCCTACTAGTCTACACAGTCAGTGATCTCTGATGGAGAGAGGAACAGAGGTGGTGGTGTGTGTGTGCCTTGGGGGGAGGGAGTGGTGTTGAAAAGTACTAGAAAATTTATTAGAATTCTAAACTTGGAAAACTACAGACAAACTTACTGGTCTCTCCTGTGATTTCTGAAAATGACACTGTTTTAAGATCACGAGACTGTTTCTTTACTTACATGTTGCCATTATCATACCTTCTATTCCCTATTTTTCATCTTTTCTGCACTTTTGTGATTCAGAGAAGTGGCAATGAATAAGTACCAAGCACATAGTAAGTGCTTATAACTCATTTGTTGATTGATTAACACCATGGTAAAGAAACCACGTTTGTAAAGGCAATGAATTGATATATTATGTCCAAAGTCACAAGGCAGTGAGGGAGCCAGAAAGAGACTTTCATGCTTACTGCCATTGGCCACAAGAGTACTTTTATTACTTCCTTGAGAAAAGTTGGCACAAGAAGAGTTATTCATGTTTGTTGGCAGTTTTCAAAGGTGATTACCGCCTGTAGCCTTGGACTGCAGTCATGCAGAGAATGTCAGGAGCAGTAACAGTGTGACCAATGTCAGGCACAATTAAAGAAAAGGTCCCGGCTGGAGGTCATTTCACCATGTCTGGCCAAAGAGAGAAAGGACGAACTACCATCAGATCTTTCAAAACTAGGCTCAAATGCCACTTCCTCTGTGAAGTCATTGTTAATCCCCAGTCTGAATTAGTATTTTCTGCAGATTTTTATACTCCTGGTGCTAGATGGTCAAATTTGTGTGAATAGCCTTTCCAGGTCCTTGACTGGATTTTGACCTTCCTGTAGACACAGATCCGAGGTTATTCAGAGTTACTGCCCCAGCACCTGAGAGACTTCTTGGACAAAGTAACTCTTTGCTGAATGAAATAGAAGCCCTGCATCACTTTAAACACCCAGACTGCAGTACTTGCCTCAGCCCTTGCTGTGTTTTAAAATTGCAAACCAACATCTGTATGCAAAGAAGGAAGGTGGGGACAGCGATGTTTGTATTCTCAGTCCAATACGCACATCATGCCAAAGAGAGAAATTTGTTCCATTTCAGAGCCAAGGTCTCCTGTACGATTCAATTTGATCCCCAAGTGATCAAGCTGATTAATTGTCAGCTCCAGCCTTTCTTTGCAGTAAATCTTAATCCCTCAGAATTTGCCATGAAATTAGTGGGAGTTGGCTGTGTTAGGCATGAACAACGTAGCTCTTGTTCAAACCTCCCCGGGCCTGATTTCGGCAAGGTGGGGATGGGGCTGCTGCCCTGAGAGGAGCAGGTGGAGTGAGGATTAGGTCACATGGTGGAGAGGGGGCTGCAGTGGGCGGGCAGCTGGTAAAATCCCAGGTGTGTGTGAGTTGGCAGGGGTACAAAGAGAGGAGAGCTGCAAACAGCTCAAAGTCCCTGGGCTGTGCAGCTGCTTGTTTGGCAATTTCGTAGGACCCACCTGTAGTGTTGATGGGCACAACCCACTCCTTGGAGCTGGGAAACAAGAAAGGTCTCTGTGAGCTGTGGCGGCCCCACCCTCCCCGGCAGAAGGCTGGAGGCAGCGAGCTTGCTCAAGGGCTACTGAATAAAGGGTCCCTCTTGCACTTGTAACCCCCAATGCTTGAGACAGGGCAGGTCTGGCTTTTCTTTTCAAAAGGTGGCCTTTGGAGGACTAAGATAAAGATATTTATTTTCTCTCCAAGCTGGAGCCTATTCCCAAGTATATGTAGAAAGCGAAAAACTCCCTGAGCTGGAGAGTTAAGCCAACAGGCAGAGATACTCAGGGAAAAAAACAAAAAAAAAACAAAAACAGGCCCAAGGCCAAGAGGCAGAAATAAATGATGATCCCCTCTCCTGGGTTGTGGGGAGTTCATGTAAACAAACTCATCCGAAGGAGCCCTTCTTAATCTTTTTCTGTCCCACTGCTAATCGCTTCTGTGGTTTTTGCAGGAGAGAGTACGTTCTCAGCGCTGAGGCTAGTGTTTCAGATTTAGTTACTGTGAATTATGGACCTTCTCTTGATCCCTGAGGACCAAAGGGAACTGCTGGCCACAAATCCAAACAACTGCTGTTCCCGCAGGTGAAACAGCAATCTCTCTGAGTGTCCGGAACTGTCAAGAGTGGTGATCTCTTCTCCCCCCCATATTAAGGCCAGCTTCCAGAACCATTATGAAGCAGGTTAAGTCCATTCATGACCACTTTCTGCTCTATTTTGGCTTCTCCTATCTCTGCTTTTAAGTGCAATTAGTAGAGCCTGCTGATCTGCCTACCCACAACATCAACCCACACATTCTTCTTACTAAGGCAATCCCAACGCGGGGGCCTGGGCACAAGGGCCGTGTGTGCAGTACTCACCCACAGGTGGACTCTGCAGCACCTGAGCACGGCTGTGTGATACTGACTGTCAAGGAGAAATAAGCAGAGGACGTCTGACTTTTTCTTTCTCAATACAGACCCCACCCACTCTACACTGCCCTTCTTTCCTACCTGGGGTGGACGTGTGCCATCCTGTGAAGATGAAAGTCATACGCTGAATATGTCAGAGTGGGGGAGAGAAGGAGTCCTCAGAGGCATCACTAAAGCACACTGCCAGCCCTGATTGCTTAGCCCTGGACTACCTGTTAAGAGAGGAGAACCTCGTGGTTCCCAGACTCCAGTGGGCATTGGAATCACCTGGAGGGTTCATTAAGCACAGGTTTCTGGACTCCCCCTCCAGAGTGTCTGCTTCAGGATGTCTGGATGGGGCCCTGAAACAAGTTCCCAGGTGATGCTGCTACCATGGCTGGAGACCATGCTTTGAGAACTATGTGGAAAACTGTTTAGAACCGCCACCTGTCGGAGCCGCTGTTTTCATAGACTCATACAGTCCCCACTGATACACTACCCTCTCACACCTCAATAGCTGCACAGCTCACCTAATCCTTTACCGCCAGAAAGCAACTGAAAATGTACTTCATCACAAGGCGTAAATAGCCAGTGAGGTTTGTAGTCAATTTGGATTCTGATCAGAGAGGAATCATCAAATCAAAGAAAAGAATCTCTGCTTTTAACTTTAGGGCCTCATGAGAACTGAATGAAGGAGACAGTTTAGAGCCAGAGACCTTACCCGGAACCTCTGAAATTACACCAGAGACACTTTACCTTTTATACTTACAAGTGGACTTTCTCTGGCACCCTTTCCTTCTTTCTAGAGGCCATCAGCCTAAGGCAGTAGAGTGCATTAGCTATTGGACTTGAGGCAAATTTTTAAACTTCTCTGAACCTCAGTTTTCTCAACTGTAAAATTGGAACAATGATACTCATCCCATGGGCTCATTGCAAGATGTAAGTGATGCTGGGGAATTCGAAGCAACCCAAGTGTTCATCATCGGGAGGATGGACGAGGAAGATGGTGAGTGAGTGTAACAGATGATTGATTACATGGCAGTCAGAGGCAGTCAAATAGTGTACAACAGCACCACAAATGAACCTTAAAAACACAGTGCTTAGTGAAAAAAGACCTATGATGCTAACTTTTATGAATTAGAAAATTAAAAATAGGAACATATTGAAAAATACTCATTAGCACAATATAAACAAAGGTATGTATTAAATACATTAGATTGGCTGAGGGGCAAGGGAATAGAAGTAGGACATGGATATAAATTTAAAAAAATGAACAAGTATCTATAAGATTGACAAAAATTAGTGTCTGAGAATACCAAATTTTAATGGAAACATGGGGAAAAGGAGCTCTCATACCCTTGATAAGAGTGTAAATTGGCACAAATCTGTGGTACAGACTACTATTATTCAAAATATGGATTTCCCTTCTTTTAGAACCCTGATTCTTGAACTTGGCACATGACCATTCAGAGTAATTCTCCATTTCCTAGACTCCATTGAAGCTAGGTGTGGCCACATGAATAAGTTCTGGCCAATGGTAGACAATTGGAAGTGTCATTCAAAATCTCAGGGCAATATCCTTAAATGAAGGGTTCTCAGTAAATGACTGGGCAAAAGGGGGTAGTAGAGGGAGATGAAAATGATCAGTAATGTCTAACGTCTCCCCTTCAGCTGACCCAGCCCAAAATGCACAGCAAGCATGAACCATGCTCACTCTGTCCTTGAAGGAAGAGGAAAAGAGTTCTGGAACAAAGAAAACACAACATATAGCCTGTCATTAGCATTACGATACTATAGAGGATGAAACTATTGGAAGGGGGGAGCCTTAAATAAATTTGAAGTGGAGAGATCTGGAGCTTTAGCCCAGTGGTAAAAGAAATTGTTGTAATTACTTTCTAAACCTCTGCTTTAGCCTGAAGATACGCTAACACACATAGCGTCCCCTGTGTGTGCGCTGTTCAGCACACGCAGAAATACAGATCTTAGAGTTTGTTTTTGACGACTGAGTGATCTCTTGAAGGAAAAGGTTATGAATTCGATTTGTTAATATTTCTCTTTCCTGAAAAAAAAGCTATATGGTTCTTAGCTGCTTGTTTCAATAACAGTTGGTCTACCACTAAAAACCCTAGCTCCACATCTGTTCCTAATAAAAATCTATAATCAGCAATGCCCATTGCCTTTCAGAACTTATTTTCTTCATCCCCAAACTATGCACAGACCTGGCCAAAGCTTATTTCTGTTGTCACCAAGACATAATGGCATTGCATTTATTCCAGGATAAATAAATCAGCAGTGGTTCCAAGTAGAATCAGTGTCAGCCACTTAGTGAATGAAAATTTGAGCCTTAATTGCAAATTGACATTTTCACTTATTAAAATGCTGGAGTATGCAGGATTTTGTTTTTAAGTTTAGGACATTCAAACCTTTGTGATACTTGTTTCAGGTCACAAGGCTAAAAGACATTTGATAATAAAAACAGTTCACATTTTCTGGAAAAACAGACTCTGGGAGCAGTAACCTTAAAACACCCTCTGCACAAGAAACATTTATTTATAAAAATTGTGGACTTCGAACTGAGCCTGTGAGACAGCAGACCAGGCCACTATCTAGCAAAGAACTTTCAGCTAGAACTGGCCTGGGGCCTGCAGGCTCCTGGAGAAGAGATTTCGAAGTGGTCTGCAGCCCCGGTTGGGCAGACTATCTCGTTGCTCTGTGAGAGCCAGCCCGGGTGTTTAAAAATAGCCCTTAGAAAGGGATAGTATATAATTCTGGGTGAAAGTTTAGTGCCACTTTTCCTGGCAGTGAAAAACCCTACATATTTTCTTCTTCCTCTGAGAAACAGTTGATTTTCAATGTTTCTTTCTCTCTTTTTTTCAGTTTTGAGCCATTTAAAAAGAGAAGCACATGTTGAGACCTCAGGAAATTTCTGTTTGTCCTAAAGCTACAGCAAAGTGGGGTAAATGAGCAGAACAATGGCGTGAAGTGGCAGGAGACTCAGCAGGCACAGAGCACGGTGACACCGGCAGAGGGAGAGGGGTCCCGGAGTGGCTACAAGCCCTCAGAGCCTCAGGAGCAGCTATGGGGCGCCCCCTGCTCGGGACTGTAACTCCAGGATGACTGACCTTCATGACTCAGAGGTGGGCACCACACACCGGTCACTTCAGACAACAATGCCTCCTAGTGCCACCACTTACATCTGATGGGCGTCTTTCTGCTACAACCAAATCATTAAAAGGTGTTAAAGAGAGCATATTCCCTTGTGAAGGATGTATATTTTTTTGTTAAAGTTCATATTTTCAAGCCCAAGTCCTGTATAGAAAGAATGTCATACGTCGACAGAGGTTTTGTGTGGGTGAAGGGAGGAGAACTAAATGCATGAAAGCATATGAAAAGGATGATTGGATATTACAAGTAAAGAAAAATACCATGGGAGAATGACTTGAGGATTGTTTTGTCTACCAGGAAACTCTTCATTGTGATGTGTAAGAACACTAATTTTCAAAGAGGCAAGTTGCCCTAAACCCATTAGGGCTGTGCTGGTTTGTGCTTCGTTCAAGGAGCAGACGTAGAAAGAAAGAAATAAGTGGGTCCGTGGACAGAAGTGTGCAGCAGATTGGCCCCCAAACCACTGAGAGAACTGCTAGTGTGTTCCCAGGAGGGCAGAGTTAGAGCTGACTCCCAATTCAGCATAAGTGCACTTAAGAGTCAGAAAAGGGCTGGCACAGTAAGGGGCCCTCTGAATAGAATGAAGAAGGGTTGGTTATAAGGTGTTCTATAAGGTCATAGACTAGAGGCCCCTGGACCATGGTGACAACTGCAGGCACCCCATCCGTCGTGTCTGTCTGCACAGGGACATCTGACTTGGGTGCATGAGTTGAAGGGTGTTATTTGGCATGAGCACCTGGAAGGAGAGAAGGAAAAAGAAGGGGTGGAGAGGATCCAAGTCCTTGACTCCCCACCAACCTGAGGATTTGCCCATAAATTGTAAAATCTGAACCACATGTAGACTGAGGCCCAGAAGCAGCTGTGGTCACTAAGGTGTCGAGCAGAAACAGAGCTGCTTGCCCTCCTTCCCTCACTCCCCAGGGCCCACAGAGAATCTGTGGTGCTGAGAGGAGGAGACTCCCAGTGTTTCAGGTGCTGGGCCTGGTGGGACCTTTCTCCAGAGGGCACTGGCAGCAGAGATGGTGGGAGAGGGTATTGGCGAAGTTGAGTGGGAGAAAGCAAACAGCAGTAAGTTGAGGGAGATGCAGAGAGTTCCTGCAATTACAGGAGGTGGAAGTGGGTGGAAGCTAAGAGCTCTTGTGATTTCTATTTCAATGTAAATATAATCTCACTTGTATCCATAGGAGGGTGAGGCTTGAAATAGTCAGCTTACGCTTATAAAGAGCCATAGAATATCTAATGCACACCTGACCAGGGCAATAACCAATGAAGAGATGATTCAGCAGACTTCAGGCTTTCAGGGGTTACAACCAGAATCTGTAGAGGTTCCATTCCATTATTAAGAACTATGTGGCCCTTGGAAAAGGATGAGCTGGGTGTCGTTGGCTGAGGGCAGTCTGGAATGGCAGTAAATGGCCCCAGGCCTGCCCTCAGCCTGTCCTTCATTCGTGTGTTCATTTATTCAACAAATGTACATTGAGCACTTAATATGTACCATGTAGTAGTCTAGGTGCCGGAGATACTGGCATGAACAAAAAGGGCAAAAGACCCTGCCATCATGGGGCTTACGTTTTAAAAAGCAGGTAGATAATAGGATATGTTTTCAAACTGCATAGTACTTTAGATTGTAATGAGTGCTTCGGATAAAAATAAAGCAGAGAAGCAGGGTGGGAAGAGTGTAATTTTAGAAAGGGTGGTCAGGAAAGGCGTCACTCAAGGGAGGTGGCATTTGAGTGAAGATGTAAAGGGGGCCACATGAGCTATGTGGACACACGCATTCTCCAGGGCTCGAATCAGGGCTCTGATGTAGAGTTCTGCAGGGCCCACACCCTGACCTAGGGTGGCCGGTCCCACTGCAGCTGGGAAGCGGTGCAGAGATCTACGGGACCCCAAGTCCTCCTACTCTGCTTTTCTTTGATGGAGCCTGGCCAAAGCTCAGAGACTCCAAACAGGCCCCTGTAAAGACTCTTGTTACAAAGTAAGGGCCCATTACAATGTGGGATGTTTCCTTTTTAAAAAAAAAAATCCTTTTTATTAGAAAAGCAAACAATTTGGGGGAAATTGTGTTGCTGATACAAAGGCAGAAAAGATCGGGCTGTTAGAACTTAACTAATGTCTACTACCAAGCAGGATGAAACTTGTCTTTTTTGTAGGGGGAGTTGAAGTTTAAAAGGCAATGTCCGTCTGCAGGTTGAGAATTGCACACAGAATTTCGAGTGCTGAAATTCCATCGGATAGCTGCAAAGAAGCTGGGACTCATCTCGAGCAAACTTCGCAGGTGAAAGGGAACTTGATCACGGAGACTTTGCTTATAAGTGACAAAAATTGGGTGGCTAATAATTTGACATTTTTAGTGTTAAAGTCCCTAATGAAACAGACTGTAAATTAATACTCTTAGGAGGCCTGTTTAGAGGAAAAACAGGATGAAGATCATGAACCCTATTAAGTTACACATCTCAAGCCTCTAATGAAAGATTCCTGAGGGAGTGGGGACTGGGTAGGATGCTCCCAGGGTATAGAAACTTTGTAAAGCTCATAAGCATATGCTTCACAAAGTTGCATAGCAGAGGCCTCAGCTGATTTTATAACTGAGATTTATGTCTCTAACAAAGTAAGATACATAGCAAAAGAATGACTCGGCTAGTCTGTTCTGGCCAGGGAATAAGTTCTCCAAAGATATTGTTTAATTTGCTCTCTCTGTTTTCTGTAAATTCTCCACATTGCCCCAAGTTGGAACTCTAAATCTATTGTTCCCATCAAATCAATGTCCCCAAAGAATGAAGACTGTGGTAAATACTATTCTTAAAATCCACTGTTACCTGTTAAGAACCCAAGAAGAACCATTGAGATTAAGAGGGTCTAGGTAGGGAAAGTGGACAGATTGTGTAGGAATAAAAATTCGCACACTGATTATTTTATTCTTTCCAAACATCACCAAATAATTTTTTTTCATCAGAATTAAAGAACGTTTGAAGTGGTTGAAAGGTATGTTTATTCTGATACTTCTGATCCGTTAGTTGTAAAATTTACCTAGGGCAGATTAGATTATCAGATAAATTTCACATTTCTTCAGGACTGGGGTTTATCGATGACTTCACATTTGGGATTTTCAAATGTGAAGTCAGGAGATGCATTCATGTCTGCTTTCCCATACATTTCCTTAAGTTAAAAAGCTCCCTCTCCAACTCTTGCTGCTACTCCAGGCCAGTATCAGTTGGTCCTCCAGATGCCTGCCACAGAGTTCTATACTCTCCATTCTTGTCCACAAAGAGTTTCTATACAGGATCAAGTTCCTTATTAAATGTCACTGCTGTAACTCCAATATTCCTCCTCCGACCAACTGAGACTGCAGACTGAGGAACAGAGGAGACCCTGAAGAACCTCTCCAGAATCACGATGATTCTGCCACTTGCACTCTGTCCCCAGCTGCCAGAGCCACCCCCACACCCCACCATTCTCCTGATTATTTTCTAATAAAACCATTCATTCTACCAGAAAGTAGAGGGATTTAAATATAAACAGAGTTATTTAAACCCAAGTTCACTACTATCCTGTAGGTTGTTTTAACCCTATTTTGACATCAGTTATTAAATAAATGGTGATATTTCCCCAGGTCTGAAACAACTGAGCTGAATTTATCCATACCTACAGGTTTATTCTGTGTTTAATGTACAAAGGTTGAAAATTATATGCCTATAGACATATCCACAGATGGCACCAGCTTGGAATTCCATCCAACAGAAGGACTGTTTGTCAGGAAGTATAACAGAGTTTTAAAAAAATTAAAATAGAAAATAACAATAATAGCAACAATCGACTGAGTGCCTAGTATGTGACAGGGACTTTAAACATAGTTTACATATGTAATCCTTCCAACAATCCTGCAAAGTAGTATAAATGTTCCTGTTAAAGATGTGAAAGCTGAAACTTACAGAAATTATCCAAGGTTAAATAAAGTCTTATTTGGGGTTAAATAAAGCATAGAACCAAGACTGTACTCGAATCTAACTCCCGACTCCCGTGTACTTTCCACCACTGTGCTCTAATTCGATAATTAGGTAGCTGTCAACTGGAAATTCAAAGATCCTAGTTTTCATAAATAAAATTCTGTATCCATAATTAAGGGACATAAATTCATTTCCAATATATTTGTGCGCATATTCTCTAATTGACTTCCTTGATTGAATTCAAATTTAATGGACTTGTTTTCTCTAGAATGAAAATAGGACAGGTTTTATTTCCTTCACCTTTATTGGGCACCTGCTATGGTCCAGGCACTGTTCAGACACCGGGGGTGGGGCAGCACACAGCTCCCAGTTTCTGTCATTAACGCTTTAATGACGGAAGATGTGCACACTCGAGCAAGTTTTCAAACGTGGATTTAGAAGGACCCATAATACAATTATTGTCCTATTACATGTTTCAACTTGCCTCTATTAGAAAAGCATTTTACACAGCATTTTTGTTTAATATTTCTAAGAGTTACAAATTAGAAGTGGAAAGACCGTTGGAATAGAGGCCGGCTCTGCTGCCCACCCATGCCGTCTCTGGCCTCTCTGAGTCTCAGCTTCTTCGTGTATAAAAGTGGGGGTGGTAACAACGATCTTACAGGCTGCTGCTCAGACTCTTTAGCACGATATCCTAGAACATCCCCATCTCTGTTCCAGTCCAATCAACGGCTTTTTCTATCACTCTGAGTACCCTGGCATCTTGCCTCTTGGAACTATTCGTTTTTTTTTCTCCAACAGACCAAGTAGTTCATGGCTCTGCTTCGTTTCCTCCCACGGTGGGGAAGCTCCCTGTATCAGGGACTCCTGTGGGACTCCCCTCTACTTGGAAACTTGCCGTATCCCCACTTTGAATGAAGGGTTCCTCCCTGACTTTTACTTGAATCGTAGATTCTCATCTGGACCACTCTTAATCTTATGTTTCCTCACAGTGCTCAGAACAGAGCTCTGCGTGAAGGGGCACTCCATTAGTGCTGAGTGAGTGAGTGTACCTTCTCGATTAGCACGAGGAAGGGGCTGCAGAGGATTCTCTTCACTAATTAGTTTAGCTGCCAAAAAGACATATGTTAAAAAGTAATTTTAAACAGTGCATTTTCCAGTGAGGATATAATTCTCCACCACTTAAAATCTCTTGCAACATTCCAATAAAGAAATGATTTTGAGGGAAGCTAAGCAGTGTTCTCTAAATGTTTTGATTATATACTCCTATGATGAAAAAGGTTTTAAAAAATATGTTATATTTTTTGTGTAAATACACTTGAAATTTTAGTTAACCCCAATATATACTTATTTATAAAATGTGTATATATCTCACTGTATAAATCAAATATCCTACTGTATTAATCAATATAATATATAAGACATACACAGAAAATGTAATTTTTAAGTAAAGAAATAAAAATAAAGTTTTAATATTTTCTTTTTATACCCCAAATGGTTTGGCACAAGAAAAGACTGATCATAGCTGAACAGCTGTATTTTCTGGTACAAGAGAGGAAATCATGTTTTCCTTTGCCCAGGCTATTCCCTGATGTTGGCCGTTTCCTCTCCCTGGTCAGGTTCTCTTGCAAGACCACCAACGTTCTTCAAACGCCGGTGAAATAAAACAGGAGGAGGGTTTAAAGCTCTGGATTCTTCTTCTGGAAACGTCACAGTTTGATTTTTTCAACAGTTCACTGAGAAGTGGTAAGCATGATAGTGTCAAACTCAACATATTGCTCTTGAATTCCTTGGTTTTTTCACTATGGCCTGACTAAAAATTTATTTTTATTTTTTCTTCAAAACTCCCAGATTATGGTCATATACTTAATTTATAAATGAAGAAAAACATTGTTAAAACATATTATGGAGTTTTCACTTTTCAATGGCTGTCATTAAAACCATGTTTTCATTAGAGTCTCTGAATATATTTTATTAATATTTCACTAATAGTTGCAGACTCTATACTATAGTCATTCTCTGCATCTTGAAGAAAAATTCAGTGAATATGAAAACAAAAATTTGTTTTGAAAATGTATGCAATGCTCACCATGTTAAAACTGTTCTAATTATGAAGAAAAATTCAGTGAATATGAAAAGAAAAATTTGTTTTAAAAACATATGCAATGCCCACCATGTTAAAACTGTTCTAATTATGTGTACACACACACACACACACACACACACAGGAAGAAATATCCCATGAATGTTCTCTGAAAAATTGGCATGGTACATCTCAGGATGGTGAGATTGAGGCTAATTTTGTTTTCTTTGTGCATTTCCATAATTTTCCAAACACCCTATAATGGCAAAGTGATTTAAAAAATAACAAGAGTATAGATATAACCAAGTTATAAATGTTTTATATAGATTTCTATATTATAAACTTGCAATTGAATTTTTCTTTTGCAAATTTGGCATTTAATCTAAATTCTGAAGTGACAGAATTTTATTTTATTTTATTTTTAGTATTTTTTTGATTATGTTATTTCAGTTTTCCCAATTTTCTTCCCTTTATCCCCGCTCCACCCTGACCCCCCAACCCTTCAGCATTGCCCCTGCCTTAGTTCATGTCCATGGGTTGTACATGTAAGTTCTTTGAGTCCTCTGTTTCCTATACCATTTTTTATCTCTCCTCGTCTATTTTATGCCTACTAATTACGCTTCTTCTTCCCTGTACCTTTCCCCTCCACCCCTCCCTTCCCCTTTCCCACTGAACTCCCTCTGTGTGATGTCCATTTCTTTGATTCTGTTCCTGTTCTGGTTGTTTGCTTAGTTTTTGTTTTCATTGTTTTTCTTTTCCTTTAGGTTCATTTGTTAATAGTTGTGAGTTTGTTGTCATTTTCTTGTTCATATTTTTTATCTTTTTTCTTAGATAAGTCTCTTTAACATTTCATATAATAAGGGCTTAGTGATGATGAACTCCTTTAACTTGACCTTATCTGGGAAGCACTTTATCTGCCCTTCCTTTCTAAATGATAGCTTTGCTGGATAGAGCAATCTGGGATGTAGGTCCTTGCCTTTCATGACTTCAAATACTTCTTTCTAGCCCCTTCTTGCCTATAAAGTTTCTTTTGAGGAATCAGTCGATAGCCTTATGGGAACTCCTTTGTAGGTGATTGTCTCCTTTTCTCTTGATGCTTTTAGGATTCTCTCTTTATATTTAATCTTGGATAACTTAATGATGATGTGCCTTGGTGTGTTCTTCTTTGGGTTCAACTTCTTTGGGAGTCTCTGGGCTTCCTGGACTTCCTGGAAGTCTATTTCCTTTGCCAGATTGGGGAAATTTTCCTTCATTATTTGTTCAAATAAGTTTTGAATTTCTTACTCTTGTTTTTCTCCTTCTGGCGCTCCTATAATTCGGATATTGGCATGTTTCGGGTTGTCCCAGAGAATCCTGAGCCTCTCTTCTTTTTTTTTTTTTGGATTCTTATTTCTTCCTTCTAATCCAGTTGGGTTTTTACTTCTTCCTTTTGTTCCAAACTGTTGCTTTGAATCCTGGTTTCCTTCTTGTCACTGTTGGTTCCCTGAATATTTTGCGTCATTTCATTTTGGGTGTCTTTCATTTGTTCTTTCACCTTTTGACCAAGCTCAATCAGTTTTGTGAGCATTTTGATTGCCAGGGCTTTAAATTCTCCATCAGTTAGGTTGGCAATCTCCTCATCACTTAGTTCTGAGGTTTTGCAGTGTTATTTCATTTGGTCATATTTCTTGGTCTTGGTGCAGCTGATGGGTTGTAAGGGGGTGGGGCCTTAGGTATTCACCTGGGCAGGGCAATCCTCTTTGCTGTGCTGCCTGTGGGGGAGGGGCCAGAGAGGGAGCAATGCAGCTCTCATGTTTGTCTCTAGTGCACTTTCCAACAGACTCTTGAGTCAGACTGGAAGTATCTCCCACCATGACAACCCCAGCCATAGCCCACAGTCAGCTCTGAGTCTCAGTTTTCCCCTTAAGTCAGTTCCTCCAGAGCAGCTCCGCTGAGCTCTGCAGTCAGCCCTGCTCCTCAGCCGCCTCACCACGACTTTTCTGATTTGGCCTGAGTGGTCCATTTTACCAGTCTGGTTATTCTGGTTGATTTTTTCTTAATTCCTTGCTTGTCGGAGTTCCATGCAGTTTGATTTTCTGGCGTTTTTGGTTGTTTATTGATTTTAGATTGGTTGTTATCCTCCTTTTGGTTGTGCGGGAAGTGAAGGGTTTCTACCTATGCCTCCATCTTGGCTGTAACTCTGCAATTGAAGTTTTTAAAACACCTTTTGCAGTTATGAGTATTGAGAAGAAAATTGCATATCATTTCCATGTTTTATAATACATTTTAAAACAATTTTTAATGTTATTTTGGTTTCGCAAAGAAGCTTTCATTTTAAATCAAATGATTCACAGTGGAGACTTTCTGTAGATGTCGGACACACCTTAGATTGAGGATAAAAAGAGTCAGAGAATGGGCCTAGGGAAGCTTGTATAATAATAGAATCAAGGCAGAAAGGACAATCCTAAATCAGATCTAGGTCTGTCTGGAGAGGATTAAGATTGTCGAGAATCCCAAAGCAGATGTTAACCTCTACAATCCAAGCAGATTTAGTCCTTGTAAGGAAAACCATTATTATATTAATAAAGAATCTGGAATTTTAGTTCCCCCATTTTTTTTTTTTTTGCAGAATCTCAGTGTGGCTCAGATGTCCATCCTCCTGTGTGCCCAAGTTGATCTAAACTATGGATGATGGTCTCACTCCTCTTGTCATTGACTCTTTTAAGCAATCCCTGTCATTGGGACCTCAGGGGAATTCTGCATAGATACAGATTTTTCCCTCCTCATGAAGGGTAAAAAAATTATTTAAACCAACTATTGAAAGGCACAAAAGAACAATCTAGGCAGACGGGACTTGAGTGGTCAAAATTCTAGAGAGAGAGGAGACTGGCTGAAAGACACCCCGCATTTGCTTCTACCTCTACCCATTAATGATGTGGAGAGTATGGGTTGAGCAAAAAGTGACAGCTGGGGACAGGGTCCATCTCACTGGGCAGCGAAAAGTTGGGGCTTGCCATTTCCAGAGTATGAGCAGGTGGAGTGTGGGGCCCAAGAAGATCGAAGCGCCTTGGTACAGTCAAGACCCCCGAGGGCTCTATCACGGAAATAAGAAAACAACAACAAAGTCAAACCTAACAAAGCCTGAAACCCACCCTCAACCACATCAAGTTCATCAGAAAATATTCTGTCTGCCTTCCAAAACAGAATGAAATCTTCTCTCAATGAAAATATCAGTCAGAGCTTTAAAAATTTTCATACATACCTGACATTCAATAAAAATTGCACCACTCTATGAACAAATAGGATGCAATGACAAGAAGCAAAGAAAGAAAAGAAACAGACGTAGACCTAAGGGTGACAGAGATATCTGGGTTATCAGACCAGGAAGTAAAAGTAACTCTGATTAACATAGTTAAGAAAACAGAAAATCAGATGATTTCATCAGAAAAATGATGGGAATCTTGGAGGTGGTATGGGGTATTAATAATATTCCATATCTTAATCTGTGTGGTGATTAACTGGGTGTTACAAAAATTTATCAAGCTGTATATCAAGTTGAACATTTAAGATTTATGTACGTACATTATACTTTTTAAGAAATTAACTGGTAAGTTCTGAGAGACAAAATGTCTAACTCCTCTGCTGGACAGCACCAGACCTGCATGTGATCCTTCAAATTAATGAGCTTCCCTCACCAGGAGGACACTGTTGATGTGATGAAGATGGCAGAGGTGAAAGTTTGAAATTACGTAGGTCCAGGGTGATATACTAAATGTTTCAAACCAGTACCCTACAGGCACCAACAAATCAGAATGCACATGAATTGTTAACCAGTTGATGTGCTTGAAGGAGTGTTTTCTGCTCTTTCTAAAGATGTGGAATCACTGAATTAACTCTGTGAGAATAGCTCTACTATAATAAATGAGTAGGATCTGGAGCAGGATGGCTTGGGTTTGTGCAAGCTATAGCAAATTATTCAACTCTTCATGCTTCAGCTGCCTCATCTCATGTAAGGGACAAATCTTGATGTTTATATAAAGAATAAATGCACTGACACATGTTAAGAGTGCAGAAAATACTTGAGACTTGGTTCCTGTTACTTCTTAAATTAAGTATTACTAATATTATTATTATTTATGATTTTTTGCTAAGTGAAATAACTGACCCTTCCTGTTTAGACTTTGATTTGAGTCTTCTGTTACTTGCCACAATCATCCCAATGCAATCATATGACCTTCAGTAAAAACAGAAGTATTGAGTTGGCCAAAAAGTCCATTTAGTTTTTTCTGTAAAATAAAAGACACATCTTTCATTTCACCAGTGACTTCATGGATTTGGATACTTTGAGTATGCCCGCTATATCTCCTGCCTAGTATAACATTGATTATTCTCAGTTAATATCATGGTTTGATTGCCATCAACTTTAACTGCTCTACCTGACCATGGAGCATTGTCCAGCAAGGAATCTCCAGCAGGAAACTTCTCAAACCACTTTTGACACATTTGATCAGTCACAGCACCTTCTCCATACACTGCACAAATCTTTTTTTGCTTTTCAGTTGTGTTTTTATGTTTTTTTGAAATAATAAAGAACAATATGCTGAAAATGTTGCATATCTTCTTCCATTTTCAATATTAAAATGGCTGCACAAAAATTCACCAATTGTGATAAGGCTGTTTTAAATGTACACTGATATGACAGCTGCCACAATATCATCTAACAAAATTGTTCCAAATGAAGTTAAAGACAACTAAGCACTACTGGAGCCATCTTACAGAAAAAAAAACAAACGATTTTTTTGGTCAACCCAATATAAGGCGATTGTTCATTGGCCTTAAGGCAAAAATCCTTTCTGGATAAACACTTTTCTAAGGATTCTCTCAGGCTAGTTCTTTTCCCTTCTCCTTCTCAAGAATGAACCTGAACATAGGTATCTGCTACCATGATACAGATTTCCCCACATACCTGCCATATTTCACTGATGATGCATATCAGTGTATGTGAAAAGACATTACCTTATTGAGACCATTGCAAAGCCCTCGTTACCATTGTACAGGTTCCTGGACTTGAAAAGGCAGCTGCAGAGCTGGAAAACAATTCCCTGGCCCAGTACCTCTCACCCCTAGGAGTCATGCCACGTACTTTCGGAGATGCTCTCAGTTGCTGTCTGTGGCTACCAACACCCATCCACAATTTTCCTTTACTAAGTCTTGGGTCTAAATTGCCACAGTCTTTTCTATATAATTCTGTTTCTGGGACTCCTAAGGATGTACTTCTAAAACAACCAACCAAGCAAACAAAAACTACATTCAGAAAGATGTCCATTGCAGGGTTATTATAATAGTAAAAAGTTGAAAATAATCTAAAGATCTAATAATAAAAAATAATATTTAAGTACATGATTAATAACTACTCAGTGGGATACTCTGTAATCATTAAAAGGATAGCCATACAGATATATAGTACTAAGGAAAATAGTTGTGAGATAGTGCATTTTATAAACAGGATATAAACTTGTATAGAAGTTGGCAGTATAACTATGTTTGCAAAGCATGTGTAGGAAAAATATCAAAAGAAGTATTCCGAGAGCCCTGGCTGGCGTAGCTCAGTGGATTGAGCATGGGCTGCGAACCAAAGCATCGCAGGTTCAATTCCCAGTCAGGGCACATGCCTGGGTTGCAGGCCATGGCCCCCAGCAATCGCACATTGATGTTTCTCTCTCTCTCTCTTTCTCCCTCCCTTCCCTCTCTAAAAATAAATAAAATCTTAAAAAAAAAAAAAAGAAGTATACCGAAGTGTGAAGTGTGGCAGTGTTAGGGTATGGTTGTGCTTTTTTCTTCATATAAAAAAATTCTCTATAATAGAATTATTTGCATTCTGTTAATGGAAATTTTACAAATTAATTAAAAATAAATATGTTAACATATTGTATCACTTGGAGAATATGCAATTAAAAGCCAAAGAATTGAAATAAAATTTTGTGTAATCTGAGCATCTCATGTAAGTCTCTATCAAATGCCTAAATTCTATGCTATAAATTTGCCTTTAATTAATTTTGGTGGTATCCCATGTATATAGTTAGCGCAAATCTCTGGAATGTGCTCAAGAAACAGGTAGAGTTAAAAAGAGGATTCTAGCAAGCAGAATGACTGTCCCAGCCTGTACACTTTTCTCACAGCTCCTACTAAAATCAGTTAGGCTCGTGGTTCCCACATTCTAACCAGCTAGGATTTTTAGGCCATAACACATGAGAAGCAGGAAATTAAAAAGTGGATGGGGTTGGAAAAAGTGATTTCTGCCAGCCTGACAGTAAAGTCCAGAGGTAGAGAAAACCACCCCAAAGTGGACCAAAACATTTTGAAAATGATTTCCTATCAGGTGCCAAGCATAACTGTACTCCAGCACATTTATAGATGGCTCTAACAACTATCCTGCAGCCCTTCACAGCATCATACCTCACTTGGGATGCTGTCTAGTCAAAGAAGCATATGGAATATGCATTAAGAAAGAATTACATTTACTATGGTTTCCTCTGCAAATATATTTTTGGTGCTTGTTTTGCCTTAACACACACACACACACACACACCCATTCACACTCCTGTAAAGAATTGCTCACTCCTCCATTACAAGCAACAAATGAGGACTTATACCTGCACTTTTCTGATAAAAAGTGGCAATATACTAAAGCAACCTCTATTCAAATTTCCCCCATTTTGCTCTGCTTTTGACAAAGCACTAAGAGAACATTGTCAGTCTCAAGGTTTGCAATGCATCCTTTGCATACCTTCCTCCACCCACGGCTTTTCACCTCTACAGTCCATCCCCCTCTTGCTTATCACAGACTTGACCTGCACCAGTCTCAGGAGAATTAAAATTGAGATATGTAAATGTCAGTTTCTATTGTATCTAACAAGAACTCTTCCGCCAGGGTCTCTGCAAGTGTCAGCCCTGGGAGATGTGTTCCTGTGTTCTGAAGGGTATGGGCTGCCTGCAGATCACAACAGTTGGGCTGTTTGCAGAGTTTTAAGGTTGTTTGCTTTAGTGGATTTGTTCCAAGTGAGGCACATGTTTTTCAAATATGAATGCCAAAGATAACAAAAAATGCAAAGGAGAGGGGAAAGGGAGACTTGTCCAGAATATACCGGTCAACCAGGATAAGACTTGCTAAACAGCAGAATGTTCAAGGGCACTTGGCTCTCCACTGCATTTAGGATGACCCAGAAACTCTGAGGCGAAAAACAATGCATATAATCACTTGGATGACAGTGATGTGGGGCCCTGAATGCATTTTACATCTTCTTGTCACTTGGGGCATAGGTCACTACATTATTCTGTTATTTAAGATGTTTACAGCCATATTGGAGTGGGCTTTGTTGACAATTTTGTTTCCAAGTAATTTTCTAAAAACATTCTAATTACTGTTCCCTGTCATTAGCTACCGTAATTTGTTTTTAGGGCTGATGGTCAGCACTATAATTGCATTTAGAACCCTGAATGGGTTTGCACCATCATTTAAACTTACTGCTGTTTCTTGAACCTACTTTAGATTAAAAGGAGTATGCCATTTACATCTTTAAAGAAGATAACAAAAGATCATTATTTTTGTATTATTCAAATTTAGCATTTACATAGCACTTTGATTTCCAAAGTCATTACAATCATTTATTAATTACCCAGCCCTTGAGCTCTAAGCCATTTGGAGTCTCCCTGATTTCCAGATAAGCCACTGAGGCTGGGGAAGCAGAGTTGGCTGGTGAGAGCTTCCTCCCTTCCTGTTGGGTTCCCACCCTTTTCCAGGCCACCCCACCCACCCAGGACCTGCACAGGCTGGCTTCATTGCTGTGTTTGAAGTTTTGTGTTTGATGTTCTCTGAATGTGTGTATACAATGCATTCCAAAGTCACATATAGATTATTTTTGGATTATTTCATGTTTTGGATTTTCCCTAGTATAATACACTTGCATTCAATCATTTACCCCTTCATTAAACCCTGCAGTGAGTAAGGCTCTGGGAGAGGAGAGCTGCAGTATCACCATGCAAGTAGTTAAGAAGAAAACAGTTGGAAATACTGTCTGGTGAGGTGTGTGATGGCATCTGAAAAAGCTGTAGCATGGGACAACTGGTGGGATTTTATTTTTTCTGGGAGGGCAAGACTAGTGTTTTATTTTTAAGATTTTATTTATTTATTTTTTAGAGAGAGGGGAAGGGAGGAAGAAAGAGAGAGAGAGAAACGTCAATGTGTAGGAGAAACATAGATTGACTGCCTCTCTTATGTCCCCAACTGGGGGACCTGGCTGGCAACCCAGGCATATGCCCTGACCAGGAATGGAACTGGTAACCTTTCAGCTCACAGGCCAGCACTCAATCCACTGAGCCACACCAGCCAGGACAGGAGTGGTGTTCTTTGAGCTGAACTTGGAAACTCCAGTTTTGTGTGTGTGCATTGGATAGAAAGTGGGGAGGAAGGGGTGAAGAAGGGATGGAGATAAATAGAATTTTTCCTGGGACACAAAACAACATGAAAAATGGGAACTTAGGAGGAGAGTGAGTCACTTATCTGCTCTGATTAGAGGGTTTGTTATAAGGAATGGTGGTGAATGAGGCAGGAAAAATGGCTTACAGGAAGATTCTGCATAGTTTTGAATGTCTGATGATCAGGGTGGACTGCTCCAATAAACTGACATCTCTTTAGTTAGACTATGAGTGATTAGAAGTAGCCAGAAATATAGAAAAAGCAGTAGGTATAGTCATATACACTGTATGGGAAAAAGTTACCGGAGACATTAATTATATGAATGAAAAACCAATGACCAAACAACAAAGACAACCAAAGCAAGTCCAAGAGAATGGACTTTAGGAAAGAAAATGTGTAATTAACTAAGGGATAAATTACACTGAACAACGTTGAAAGCAACAAGGTTGACTGAAGACAGTTTTCTGATTTTATATTAATAGACAAATCATATCTTAAACATGGGCTTCACTCACTCGTTCATTGATTTGGAGGTAATTAAAAAGCTTAATACCCTGTGAGTTTCAGATCTTAATTACTCACAGTTTCCTCTGTCTCTGCTCCCTTCTGACATTTTGTCTCCACCCTGCACGCCATCCCAGATTTGTGCAAAGCTCCATTTCATGCCAACTTCCACAGGAAATCCAGTCATGTCAACGATACGGTGATTTCTGCAGTTTACAGAGATGTGCAGGATGTTGGGAGAGTGGGCTATATCACACTCTCCTTTCTTTTTTAAATCCTCACCCCAGGATATTTTTTAATTGACTTTAGAGAGAGAGAGAAGGAGAATGGGGGAGAGAGAGAGAGAGGGACATCAATATGAGAGAGAAAACATTGATTGGTTCACAACACCCTGCCCCCGCCTCCCCGCAACCATAGGTGCCCAACTAGGCATTGAACCCTCAACCTAGGTATGTGCCCTGACTGGGAATAAGACCTGCAACCTTTTTCTTTTTTTGGTGTACCAGATGACCATTCAACAAACTGAGCCACCTGGCCAGGGCCATATCATGCTTTTTAATGATTTCCCTCTCCTTAGCATCACCCTACTTCTAAAGCCTCCCCCTGACACAGAGAGCTCTCCGTCATGACAAGCGGTCCTTCCACCTGCTCTCAGCCTGTTGATTCTGCATATGTGGCCCCTGATCCACAGTCTTGATATATGATGATACAAAATATAATAAAGTATGAACAATTATCATTTATTTGAGCATCTACCATGTGCCAGGCCCCAAACCAAGCACTTACCCACATTATCTCAACTGACTCTCCAACTCTATGAGGCAGGTATTATAATAGGATGCAGAGCAGGGGTCTCCCAAAACAACACAGCATAATCCCCTCAAACCTTAACTGGAGAAAGAAGCAGTGGATAATGCAGCGTTTGAGATACTTTGCATAACAATGGCAAGTTAATAGCTGTGCTTCTGCCCTGAGTAAAAGGTGTATAAGTGATTTAAGAATGTAGTGACTTGTGACATAGCCAGGGGAGGTGGATGCCCCTGTGTCATGGGGAACTCTTGCCCTGGCTAAAGATGGCAGCCGAAAGAAGGTAAAAGATACGGGGTGGGAAATGGCAAAATTAGCACATCATAGGAGGGGCCGGATATGAGGTCACACAGGAAGTTCCAGGATGAGCATCTAAAATAAAGGCAGGCTGAAAGAGAGGAGGAAGCAGCCATGCAGTCTGTAGTGAAACAGCAGACAAGCGATATGGAGGAAAGGGTGTGGGAGAGGTCCCTGCTACAAGGTCTGATGTGAGAAGAAGACTCAGCAGAGCTGAGGGAGCTATGCAGGGACCTGCCTCACCAAGCACAGATTTGTGGGAGATGCTTGGAGCTGCACTGTGACCAAGGAGATGCTGAGCTGCAGGCTTCTGCAAGACAGTACCTCTGACTGGCGTATTCTGAAACTGGCCTGGTTTGGCAAAGGGAGGCAGGACTATGTGTTTTGGGGTGTTTTAAAGGGAGTGGGACTTAATGAAAAAATCTACCATTATTCTAAATCTGTATAAACTTTAAATAAACAACCCCTTTTCTTTTTTCCAAACTCTTACATTGGGAGTCACACTTCTTGGCAGCAGGCAATGGAACCCCACAGCTGTTCCAGAACTGCACTGGCGGGGTCCTGTAACAGTGTTACTGACAAAACAGAAAAGCAGAGAGGTTAAGTGATGTGCCCAAAGTAATCCAGATTCTAAAAGGCAGGTGATCAGTCCCCAAAGTGTGCCATCTTAACAAGTATCACCTTAAAATGGCCTTCAGTTACTCAGTGCTAAAGACACATTGTCCTAGGCAGCCTCTGGGTAAGAATGAAACAAGCCACAGTGCAATTTTAAGTACAGAAACCTCAGTTATTTAGAATAAAAAATTATTGAGTGAGGTATTCATATATAAGTTAATGTCTCCAATAAGATGGAGCTTTTTCACTCATTACAGCTTTTGGTAAAAATCTTTCCAAAAGGCACTGGATGCTTTTATGCATTAGTTAGAACACAGTGAACTTAATCTGGCTGCTTCTAGGTTATTTTTTAGACACCGAAAGTATTTGTTATTGTACTGTGTGTAATTGTCAGGCCACCAGAGATCAAGGTCTTTACAGCAGTGGGTGGTTCTTACATGGGTTTTCACTGAATGCCATACCTTCCCCTCATTGTGGGTTGATTCTTGTCCCCCCCAAAATTCATATGTTGAAGTTCTAATACTCAATAGCTCAGAATGTAACCTTATTTGGAGACAGGGTCTTTACCAAGATAATATAGTTAAAATGAGGTCATCATGGTGGGGACTAATCCAATGTGATTGGCATCCTTATAAAAGAGGAAATCAGGACACAGAGACACTCATAGGGAAAAACATAGGGAGAAGATGACCAACTACAAGCCAAGGAGAGAGGCCTGGAATGGAACCTTTCATCATAGAGCTCAGAAGAAACCAACCAACCCTGCTGACAACTTGACTTTGGACTTCCCAGCCTCCAGAACTGTGCAACAATACATTTCTGCTGCTTAAGCTACCCAGTCCATAGTTCTTTGTTACAGCAGCCAGAGCAAACTAATACACTCCCACCCCCAGTGCTATGATACTTGGAATTCCTTCTCCCTTCCTCATATTCATCAACATGAATAAGAATCAAGAGAACTGATAGAGCTTTGATGAGCTGCCACATTTTGCACCAGGTACTAGTGAATGAGCTTGCCCTAAAAGAGTTTCCTCTGAATTAATCTGTCCAAATGATTATAAGAACGAGTATTCAAACATTACTTTTCCTGAATTTAAAAAAAAGAATTACTTTAGGGTCTGTAACAACTTTTCAGCCCCACCCACACAGTAGCAGGTGCTGATCCTAATGTGGATGGCTCTTCTGTAAGACTACTGGAGAGCATCAGTAGTATTCCAAATGGGTCTTTAAACAAGTATATGCAGCTTCCTGTTTAAGATGTGCAAATAAACTGGCAGCCAAGCCAGCAGCCCCTTGTCTATTTCTTTTTAAAGTAATTTTCAAGACAAGCTCAAACATAACTCTCACAGTTGGTTGCTAGAGGAGTTAATGACTCTGAGCTCAAAAGGAATGACTTTTTTGAATTATCCATTTGACAGAAGTCTCCCTAAGGCGACACTTTTTACCCCCTTGCTGGCTCCCCTAGCTGAAGTTGGTGACTATGTATTAATTAGTTGAAGCTGGCTCTCAAGAAGCACTATCCCTTGTCTTTTTAAGAATCCTGAGTTCCCAGTAGACGACAAGTAATTCAAAATTACCTAGAAGCTTCATGTTACGTGAACTGAAAAGTTCCTGGTAAATATTTTCTACAAACTATCCAAATTAAGGACATATCAGTTGGACTGACTTGTTATGAAGGCAGTTAGTTGCCTACATGAAATGATTAGAGTTCACCTCTCCAAACCTTTTCCTTCACTGGTTTGCTGCAAATGTCTGAATTTTATAACAAATATATCAGTTTTAGAGTTACTATGGTTTTCACCTCTGCATCAAAATGTAATACCCCTGGAAGAAGTATCTAACTTTCGGTTCCTTCAGGAACCCATCTGTGTGTCTGGGGGCCCAGCAGAAACAGGTCCTGAGGGCCCTGGAGCATGAGGCTTAGTTGTGCAGGGAGCATTGGGACAGCTGGCAACAGAGGGGCCACCATAAAGCACCAAGAGGGTGTTGAAAGGTAAATCAAGGCTGGCCTCCTCTTTTATGAACAGGATTGGGCTTCCTCCTATTGGGAGTCAAATACAAATAGTTTAGAGTTCAGAGGTACTGCCTGGGTAAGAAATCCAATCTTGGATGGACAAGTAACATTTTAGGTTGCTTGCACATTAGTAAGAATTAGGGTTTTGTATCAATTAGGTTTTTGTATCTAATTTTCTATGTGATCAAAATGATGCTAGCCGGGGTCTGCATGGGCAGAGTCACAAAAAAAGATAAAAGGAGAAATTAAAGACAAACTTCTAGCCTCCAGAACTGTGGAAAAGTTAATTTCTATTGTTTAAGATGTGTGAATAAACTGGCAGCCATTTAGTTTGTGGCACTTAGTTATGGCACCCCTAGCAAGCTAATGCATTCGCCTTGCTTTAGTCTCTTTGTGTAAAGTTCTACAAAAGATTGGAAAAAGATTTCCCAAATATTTTGCTGCTTTTTGTGGTAAGCTACAACTATAAACTCAGTCCATATCCCACCCTCTTGGAACATTCAAAGTATATTAAACTATCTGTAAAGTCTTGCTCTTGGTAAGACACTGGGGTAAATAACTCAGCCCACCACTGAAAATGTGTACCAAGAGAGATGATGAGATGTTCTAAGTCTAAAGAGAGTTCATGTAAGTCCAAATGTAAGGAGCTAGGGATGATGATAACTAGTAATCAATGCTTACTAGGTGTCCACACTTTAAATGCAAAGACTCGATTCTTATGACAGTCCTATGATTTGAATTTTAATGTACACTAATAAGGTAGTTACTACTCTATTCCCCTTTACTGATGGGAAAGGTGAGGCATAGAGAAATTAAGAATTTTTTTAAAGATCACACAACTAGCAACTGAGGAACAGGGGTTTAAAACCTAGCGGTTGGACTCAAGAGCCTGAGCTTGTAATCACTCTGCTATTCTTTCAAGACATTTAATTTTAGCAACAGAAAAACAAAATTAATTTGAAACCCTACCTTACACCATACAAAAATGGATTAAAGACCTAAATGTGAGAATAAACTATAAAACTCTGAGAAGAAAGTACAGATATAAATATTTTGACCTAGGTTTAGGCATTAGATCCTTATACATAATACTAAAAGCATACACAACAAAAGAAAAACTAAATAAATTAAATTTTATGAAGATTAAAAACTTCTGTGTTTTAAAGGACACTGTCAAGAAAGTGAAAAGACAATCCTCAGAAGAGGAGAAAATATTTTTAGATCATATATCACAGAAGGTTCCAGTATCCTGAATATGTAAAGAACTCTTAAAACTCAATGGTAGCCCTGGCTAGTGTGGCTCAGTGGATTGAGCACCAGCCTGGGAACCAAAGGGCTGCTGGTTCTATTCCTGGCTGGGGCATGTGTCTGGCCAGGTTAAGGGCCAGGTCCCCAGTAGGGGGCATGTGAGAGGCAACCACACATTGATGCTTCTCTCCCCTTTTCTCCCTCCCTTTCTCTAAAAATAAGTAAATAAAATCTTTAAAAAGAAAAAAAAACCCTCAACAACAAAAGGAAAAAGAAAACCCACTCTAAAAATGGGCCAAAAGACCTGAATAGACATTTCTCCAAAGAAAATACACAATGGGCAACAAGCACATGTACAGATGGTTAATATCATTAGTCATTTAGGAATTAGAAGTCAAAACCACAAGCAGATATCACCTCACACCCACCAGTCTGGCTATAATTATAAGGAAAATTAGAAACCCAGTAACAAGTGTGAGGGAGGGTGTGGAAAAACTAGAACTGCACACGTTACTGGTGGGAGTGCAAAGCAGTGCAGCTGCTGTGGGACCAGCTCCGCAGTTCTTCATAAGTCAAACGGAGTACCATATAGGCCAACAATTTATTCCAAGGTACACATGCGAGAGAATTGAAAATATATTTCCACACAAAAACTTATGTATGAGTGTTAATAGTAGTTTGCTCAGAAAATAGAAACAAAGTATTCAAAAACTGATGAACATGTGAACAAAATTATATATATACACACACACACTTATTCATGCAATGGAATATTATGCAGCCATAAAAAGAAATTAATTACTGATACAGCTACAACAAGATGAACCTTAGAAACAATATACTACATGAAAAAAGTCAGGCTCAAAAGGCCACATATTGTAGGATTCCATGTATGGAAAATGTTCAGAATGGGCAAATCTACAGAGACAGAAGGCACATACTGGTTGCCAAAGGTTGAGGCCCAAAGGAGGAGCAGGGAGTGATCATTAATGGGTTGGGGTCTCTTTCCAGGGACAGTGAAAATGTGATGGGTGCACTACTTTGTGAATATACTTTAAAAGGGGAAATTTCATGGTATATTTTATCCTTCTAAAAATTTAGGTCCTTGAAATAAATTTACCCAAGACAAAAAATAAATGATTTTAGGGGTACTGAATTTGTTTGTTAGGAAGTGCCTTTGGAAGAACAAAACATTTGTCCCTTACCATTAATATATGTGCACATTAAAAACACTTTAATGATACAGTAGAAGAACCAAGAGAGAAGGGAGTCTCAGAAACCAAGTGAAAATACTGTTCAGTAAGGAGGAAGTGTCAAATCAGACTGCCAGGCTGGCAGTTCAAGTGTAATAAACACTAAGAAATAATTATTGCATTGTCAAGACATAGCTCATTGGTGACCCTAAAACCTTGAACACAGCAGTGACAGGCTGACTGAAACAGAATCAAGAGACAATAGTTGACTATGTAAATTAAAATGTAGCCACCCATCCTCAAAAAAGCTATACAGATCAATAGAAGAGCAAATTGAAGCACACATAACTCATTTTTCATCACAATGAGGGGACACAGAATACTGCAAATATCAAATTACAAAGGAAAAAAAATGACAAGTATCTATCAGATGTGTCTCAGCCATCACCTAGTCAAGTGTGATGCTATTGCCGAAAATGTCTAACATGGATCTAATCACAAGGACTCAGCAGAAAACCCCAAAGCAAATTCTACAAAACCGCTAGCCTGTACTCTTCATACATGTAAAGGTGAATAAAGATTAAGTAAGGATGAGGAACTTTTCCAGATTAAAGGAGACTAAAAGATATAAGTAAATTCAATGCACGGTCCAGAATTGGGTCCTGGAATGGGAAAAAAAAGAAGTGCCTATTAAAGACATTAGAGAGTCTGTTGGTGAAATCTGAATATGGACTATGCACTAGAAAATAGTGTTTGATAATGTTAAATTTCCTTTTTCTGATCATTGTGTTATGGTTTTATCAGAGGATGTCTTCATTCTTAGGAAATGCACATTGAAGCATTTTGAGACAAAAGAACGTAATGTTGCCGATAATAATAATAATTTTAAAGCTCCAACAGTGTCCTCCAAAATGACTTGAAATAGCTCTCACACATACTGATAGCATGGTCTGTGGAAATCATTGGAGAAACCGTGTTGTTTTGTGGAAAAGGAAATTTCAGCTTTGCTTTAGACTAAAACATCCTCAAAAGATTACAAAACAAAAACTAACAAGATTTGACACAGGTTTTTAAAAACTCAGTAAATTCTAATAGATTTACAGATATTGAAAATGTAGAGCTTTGGCTTTAATTTTAAGAAAGATAGCTGTGTTGACTGTTTGAGCCGGGACAAGTGTCTGGGATTCTGAACGCCTGATTTGAATTTCTGTTCACTGAACAATGTGGTGTAAATGGAAAATGCTGATGGTCAGTGATCTCGTTCTTCATTCCATTGATCGTGAGGGAAGGCTAGTGAAACAGACGGCCCAGAAGTCCTTTTAACTGCCCCGGAGTTTGACAAGTCTTGTTTCATGTGAATGAGTGCATGCTTATGCACTCAGGCACAGACACTCGGCCTGACACCAATAGGGCCGTGTGGTTGTGCCTGGCTCTTCTCTTTTGACTCTGTCACCAAGAAGAGACTTTGGGCAAGTTACTTAATCTCTTTGAACACGAGTTTTCCTACTTGTAAAATGGGCAAAATAATATTCCATTTGCAGGGGATTTGCCAGCATTTAACAAAATAACAAATTCAAAGTGCCTGGCGCTTCATCACTTGGGGCCCATGCTGCTCCTGGCGGGGGTGACGGGGGAAGCGAGGATCCCCAGCGAGATGTGTTCCTAACCATCCCAGCACCGGGCTAGATGTGAGGTAGACCCTAAATAAATACATGTGAATTGATTAGGTATTTCCTACTGGAAACCACATGGATCAAAAACATTTGTCTTCTGATTTGTTGTCTCTTCTCAAGTGACATTGCACCCCTAGAACTTTGCGGGTCCTCTTTAACTAGCAAATGCAACTTCTCCAGTCATAAACACTGGCCAAGGGTGGCCAACTCCACGTTATTTCCTTTTGATTATATTTTCCCCATCTAAGAAAGTTTATTCATTCTGTGTTTTGCCAAACCGCACAACCTGGAAGAACGAACTACCACTCCAGTTGGGAAGACTGGACAGGGCTGCAGCCACTGCTGGGAAAGCTGCAGTCCTTGTTCAAAATTACTGTTTTGACTGGCCAAATGCCCTTTATTCCCAGATTAATAATCTCTGCATCGTGCCTAAAACCTTGATGTTATTTTCACTTTTACCCTAAATTTTACCAGATTAAACACACACACACGTACACACCCACACCCTTAATTACAAGAGTCAAAACTCTAGTGAGACCCTGCCCTGCGTGGCTCAGGGGATTGTGTGCCAGCCTGAGAACCAAGGGGATGTCGGTTCAATTCTGGTCAGGGCACAGGCCTGGGTTGTGGGCCAGGCCCCCGGTTGGGGGCATGCAAGAGGCAACCAAACAATGTTTCTCTCCATCTCTTTCTCCCTCTCTTCCCCTCTCTCTAAAAATAAATAAATAAAATCTAAAAAACAAAAAACCCTCTGATGAGTTGTTTCTAATTTCCTACTTCAAAGTCCTAAACTTCCAAAAAGAAATCTTCCCAAACTGGTGTTAGTTCTCTTCAACCCATCTATCTAGGCAGCTACTTTCACTGGCAAAGGTAAAACTACCTGGTTATTGTTCACTTACTTGTTTCAGAGGAACTTTGTCCTGCCCCAGTTTAAACCATACATGTTAATGCTCGTCCCATAAAGCATGCAATATTTTGGGGCCAAATCAGTTTCACACAGCTGCATTGGGATTTTACAGTAGAATGAATTAGGTACAACGGGCTCAAGCTAATCCTGCCCTCTTCCCACAAATTATAAATTACTACAAAATCTAAAAGTAAAGACATAAAGTCAAAGCATAAAATGGAAGTGTTATTTCTGCAACAGGTGTTTAGTCAAATATGAAGTATTTAAATCATTCAGCTAATCCTCACATGTTTAAAGTAACTAACTGGGCTATGAACAACCTCAAGTAATGCCTAAACTTCACTTCTACCTCCTCCAATATAAAATTAGAATCCATCATTTGTAACAGGGGAAATAATTTATTGGTTTCCATGCTTTTCTTTCTCTGTGTCAACCTCTGACCTCCAAGTTCTGAAATAGCCAGAAGTTAGGAATATATTAATCCCTGATCTAAGGGCAAGTTCATTTATAGCTTATAAAACTAGCTTCTGAAAATTTGCAGCTGACCACAATTCCAGGAAGATTGCTGAGGAAGAGACAGTCGAGCAGATCAGCTGAGGAGGCTGCAGTTAACATGTCACCATGGGGCCCATGTTTGGCCCGTCAGCCCAATGCCTGCCCCACTGAGGGGGCATTTGTGTGAGAGGACGGTAATTGCCCTCGGATGATAACTTTTCTCTTCTCCCCTGCTGCCTCTCAACAGACTATTATTGAATTATTATTTGTATATTTGTCTAAACCCTAAAGCTATTTATCTTTTCTCCAGGGTAACAGTTCTCTACATATTCAATATACTATGTAAAATAGAATTTTTTATTTTCCTCTTAAACTAGCTCTTTTAATCTTCAAAAAGATTTTGAGACTTGAGGAACAAGTTCTTATGCAGATTTTCCTGCCATTCATGATTTGATGGACGTTCATCAGTCCCCCTCAGCTTTAGGGTTTTGTTGCCAATACTTTCATCCCAGCAAGCATCAAGAGAGGGGAGGGAGAGGAGATGGTGAGCTGTGAGGGGGAACTGGATTGAAGGGCACTTGGTGGGGGCCTGAGGGGAAGATGAAGGCTTGCAGGATTGGCCATCACACAAGAAAAGGACTCTGGTAAAATACCAGTGATACCTTGGAAGAAAGTTGTTCACATTAATTAGTTTAGCGTTTTCAAGTGGGACACACCTGAAAGATACAGGTTAAACCTGTAGCTATACAGGCCAATAGGGTTAAAAACAGAGTCTTGCTACAATAAAGACTTTCTAAGTCACAGGTATTAAAACCTCACTGATAAAAGGTTTCCATGTTATATGATTCCATTTATATGAAATACCCAGAACGGGTAAGCCCATAGAGACAGAAAGCACATTAACGGTAGCCGGGGATTGGGTTGAGGTGGAGAATGCAGAGTGGCTGTTAAATGGATGTGGGGTTTCTTTTGGGTGGATGAAAGTGTTTGGAAACTGGAAAGAGGTGATGATTGGACAATGTACAAAATACCATTACACTGTATATTTTAAAATGGTTAATTCTATATTATGTAAATTTAAATTCAATATGTTATATATGTGTTGATATATATACATATTCAATTTAACAAAGAATTTGAGTGCCAACAATGTGCTGGCTACCTTGCAACTATTGGGGATTCATCAATGAAAAAGATAAACTCGCTCCAGTTCTTATGGAGCTTTATCCATGAACATCACATAGTATGAGAATCTCTGCAACTGGAAAAGCTCAGACAGCTGTGGAAGGGTCGTTTAACCCAGACTTAGAGGATCACATAAGATTTCCTACAGAAGTAACACGTGGAATTTAAAGGTGCCAGTCATTCCACAAATGTGTACTAAGCAACTAGAATGTACCAGTCGTGACACAGGCCCTAAGATACAGCAGTCAAAAGGAAGTCTGACCCTCATAAACCCCCATCCCTGCAGTGAGAGACAAAGGAAACAAGCAAGTGTAAAGTAAAAGTGATCAATGCCACAGAGAAACATAACATAGGGCAGGCTGGTAGAGAGGTGTGTGGGGGGAGGAAAGGTTCAGGTGCTGCTTTAGACAGGCGGGCCAAGGGCTCCCTCACTGGAAAGCTGACTTTTGAGCAGAAACCCAGAGTTAGTGAGAGAGGAAGCCAGGATATTCTCTGGGGAAACAGCAGGCTGAGCACTTCACAGCAAGTGCAAAGACCCAGATGCAGAAGAATTCTTGGTGGGCTCAAGGAAAAACAGGAGAGTGGGCCCAGGAGTGGGAGGATGAGAGGCAGGAAATGCAACTGGAAGGATCACATATGGTTTTTTTGTCCATAGAAGGTTAGTTTGACTCTGAGATGGGAAGACTTTGGGTGATTTTAAGCAGAGCAGCAATTATAAAAGGACTGTTCTAGCTGCTGTGCTGGGAAAACAGACTTACAAGGCCACAAGTGAGGAAGGAGGAAGAGTTAAGAAGCGGTTGCATTTAACCAGATAAGAAGTGGGGGAATGTGGGTAACGGAGAGGGTTCTAAGGCCAGAAAAAGACATGGAGGCAATAAGAAATGACTAGACTCTGGAGGGGTGTTCTTTGAAGGTGGAGCCAACAGTTCTGCCGATGGCTGGGATGTAATGAGAAATGAGATAACACCAAGGGATTTGGCCCGATCGAAGGGAAGAGCAGAGTTGACGTTCACTGAAAGGGGGAAGGCTGCAGGAAGAACGGGCTTGCCAGACAGAAATCACGAATTAAGTCCTGACCGTGCTAGATTTGAGGTGCCTGTGGGACATCCAAGCGGTGATATTGAATAAGAAGCAGGAGTTCAGGTAGAAGTCTGGACTGGGAAAGACAACAGCAATTTGGGAGATGTCAGCAAGCAGACAGTACTTAAGCCGTGAAACTGAATGAAATCACCTAGGAGTTAGTTACTCAATATCTGAAAGTCAGCTAAAAAATAGCCCTAAGTCTTACACTAAGCAGATCATTTATGTGTGGAGGGAAGCAGTCATTACAGAGCTTGGAAACTCAGCAGGCATTTAGGTGCCAGATCCAGTTTTCACCAGACATCTCAAAATGGTTCAGGAAAGAGAGTCAACGCATATGGACAGACAGGAAAGACAGTGTGTCTCTGAAGACAGACAGGAGCTGATGTCAAAGGGAGAGGCCTGACAGTCACCGATCATGGCTTGCCTGTCACAGTGCCTCCTGTCCTCTAGATATCAGGGAAATCAGGTACATAACAGGAAGAGCATCCCTGCTCGAGACAGCTGGAAGCATGGAATGGATTGCCCATGAGTTTACCCCATTTGTTTCATTTCATTTCACTGTTTTAAATAAACACATATTTCTAGTAAGACAAAGGAACTTTTCAGAATATATAGCATGAGAATTTTTAACCAAAAAAATAATTTTTTTCACTTTTCAACCAGCAGAATGGTAAGGAATAGGCCAACTTTTGCTATTGGAGGAATTTGTTGTTATATAGTCTCTATTTTTAGACAGATCTAGGTGTTGATGGGCCAAATGCCCATCCCCTCCTCTAACTACCAACAAAGTACTTCTACCACCTTCTCTAGGTACTAGAAGAACCTTTGAACAGGGGTCTCTTTAATACCTACCAGATGATCAAACAAAGCTTTGGAACATGAAGTTAATTCCTGTTCTTATAAAGTGTCCAAGTGAATAGTTCTTTAAGGTTACCCTCCAGGTTGCTGCTGGTTTGTCTTACTAATTTTTCTGTGGCTCTCACTCACCCAAATTCCCCATTATGAACCCAGAACTCCCACATTTACTGGTAACCTTATTGAAGTTAGACTCTGCATTTCATAATCTCTGATGGTAACATTTGCTTCAATTTGCTGGCACACTTAACCTGACCAAAATCACTTGGGCAAAGAGCTCTGTAAGAACCATTGATTACATTTATTCCTTTCCTGAGGCAAAAAGCTTCCATTTCCTTTGAGACAAGATCCTTCTCCTCAGAACCAGAACTATTTCCCAGCAAAGCTACCCAAAACTCTACTATTGCCAGTGGTTAGTGGACACTAACAACATGACCTGCTCTGAGAGCCACACATACAAATAAACAGAGGTATTTGGTGGTCTCTGCCTGGTACAACTCAAGGACAGCAGAGAGGCTCCCTTCCAGAACTCTCTACCAGACTATCTGAGCCCCGCTGCCTGAAACTCCATTACCAGAAAATCATTTCTTTACATTAAGCACTGCCTTCTAGAAAACATGCTTCAAAGAGGTATCATATTTAAGTCAGTTGGTGGTCAAGAGGGTAGGGGTGGACAAAACAAAAAGAGCAAAACGGAAGAGAGCTGAAATAGAGGTGGGACACAAAACCTTGTGTGCTGAGAGTTTTTCCAAGGGACACCCTGCATCACTGGTACAGACAGAGTAGGTAACATTACGACAGAGTGATTCTAGCTTGGCTCAAAGCCGCGGGCGCATATTTAATGCGGTCTTATTTATCTACAGGAAAGCTTAATAAACCGGGTTTATAATTGGCCTACTAATTCACTATAAATTACTGCTTTCTTTGGAACAGTGATTCTCAATTGTGGGCAATTTTGCCCCAATCTCCCAGAGGTTCTTGGCAATATCTGGAGACTTTTTTGGTTGTCACAACTTGAGGGAGGGAATATGCTGCTGACATCAAATGGGAAGAGGCCAGAGATTCTGCTAAACATTCTACGACGCACAGGAAAGCCTCTTCCCAAAAAAGAATTATGTAGCCCAAAATGTCTGTTATGCTGCTGTTAAAAAACCCTGCTTTTGGGCATAGGAAAGTAGCCAGCGTTGTGGAAACAAGGGGGTTGTGATGTAGTAATTTCCAGTTGTACTTTTCATAGGAACATAGATATAAAGCATGAATGCAAAAAGCAGCTCTTGAATGTTGTTCATCTTCAGAAATTCATTGTTATGTTCAGCCCCACACAGTCTGCTACTTAGAGAATTGGCTTTTGGTCCCTACATTTGATTTTCACCATCTCAGTAGCCTGAAAGAGAAGGTGAGACATCTTAGCCAATTAATTTTTAGAGGCTCTGGCCCATTGTTACAGTGGTGTCTCTAATCAGTAAGTTCCATGAGTTCCTTTTCTGTAAATCAATAAATCAATTAATGTATCTTCATGAGTGGCAAAAATGCTTTAGTTCCCAGCTTCTAATTGTTCAGAGAGATGCTGTGTGAGTCCATCATCTCCCTAGCCTCTTCTACATTTCTTTTCCCTCTGATGGGAGTAATTCCCTGCTACTTCCCCAGAGCACAGTGCGCAGTCTGTAGCCCTCACCTATTCACCTTTTTCTCCACCCTCCCTCTCCTTCCCCAAGAGCAAGGGCAGGTGACTAAGAGCTCGTAGAGAAAGGCCTGCCATCACTTACTTCCCTTTACTGATCGATGCACTTTAATAGTAACTCATCCCCGGGAATAGATGACCTCATAGTGTATTTGTGGAATAAAATGGTTCCCCCTTCCACCCTCCACTTTGGCAAAGCCACTCCAGACTTTAAAAGCAGTGGAGAGAGCTTGGGTGAGGACATACTAACCGGAAATTTCACTAAGTGCAAAAAATTCTGATTTAGTCTTAAATGCTCATTTGGGAAAGAGGAGAGGTGTTTTAATAGGTAAAAACTCAGAAGGGACCCAGCACTGTGAGCCTTTGTTACCTGACACCTTCTCCTGACTTAAGAGCGGCCTACCAACTTAGCCAACCTAGGAGTAAAAGATTTTTTTTCAATCTTTCCTGAGTCCAAACCAACTATATTCTTAAAAGAATAGTGTCTGTTCTGCTGGCAGTCCTCTCCCTGCAGACTTTCCTCTGGTTTCTGACCATCATCAATCAGTCAACTGATCGATCATTCAATCGATTCTTCCCCTTAGCACCAAGGCTTCCATACTCTTATTTTGTATCTCTTCCTACATATCTACTAGGACCTACATTAATATTGAAAGACTTGTTCTTTTAGTTCCAGAGGTACCCGGATGGAGCACCCTGGAACCCTGCTTTAGCCCCTCCTGTATTCTGACTCTAATTACGAAGTTCTGATAATTTGTGTCCCTGGAATGCACCCACTTGGCTAATGGAAGCATCGCTGTACTGCAGTCACGATCCCAGCTCAGGAGGCTCTGGTTTTAACCTGATTGGAACCTGACTCGTATCTGTAGGATAAAAGAGAAATGTTGCTGAGTAGTGACGAGAATATGTCCAGACCTCCAGCCAGAGGGAGGAAAGGAAGAAGGGTGGGAGGGAACTGAACTAATCTTCATTCTCCCAGCAGAGATACAGAGGCTGGGAACCATCTCATCCACAACAACCCAATCGCAGCCCACTCCCTTTCATGCTTCTCTCCATAAGGCACTTAGAGAAAAAAAAAATGAAGCCCGTCTTTCCCCATAGCTTTTATTCTTTTAGCCAAGCTGTGACAAGCCACTGATTTCTACCCTATAAATTATTTAAAATTCCACCTTCACATTGAGATTGGAAAATCAATCTCCCTGATTAAAAAGTGACCAGCTTCATGTTTCCAAATGTCTCTTTAATCTTTTAATTATGTCTGGTTACAGACAGCATGAGTTCTCAAAGAAGCAGAGAAATGCACTCTGTGCTAACTGAACTCCAGTGATCTGTAAGTCCATCAGCCTTTTCACTTAACCATCTGGCATTGTCACTGTCAGGTAGGACTGCTTTTAGAAATACTGCCAGAGGACTATAAATACTGCCAGAGGACTATACTCTTGATATACTCCCATTTCAATGTCACATGGAAAGCTTTGATGTTTCTAATTTCTCCTGCTAAATTCAATATTATAGGAGCTAACTGGAGACTAGGTAGATATAAATGCCAGTTTAATAAAAAGCACTGAGGCAGGTGAATGCTCGTGTACAGGTCTGAAAATTCAAACAAAACCCATCCTCATAAACAGAGTGAACCAAAGTAACCCAGCTACATGTATGCACTTATAAATTGACTCAGGGTGCCAAGATTTTTGGAAGGATTACAATCACTTCAACAACCCAATTCTTCATCAAAAACTGCTCCTCTCTATTCAGTTAGATGAAAAGTTTTCTCCAGAAGGCTTTTAAATGTAAGCAACAGATTACTGAGTGCAAAACAAGGAGAGAGGAATCCAGCTAAGCTTTTGGTGATTCTTGGAGAAGTCATTTATTACCTGCACTGCTTGAAAATGTAGTGAGGTCTGTGATAATATGGCCCAAGAAAACCAAAGCATTTCAGAGCACAAACACAAACATGCAGCCAGCTGTTTTAAATTCTATATCCCAAGGACCATTAGCAGATCCCTGTTGACTAATCAGTTTGCTGAAGCACTGTAAACCACGGTTTTAAAATATTCTTGTCATGATACAAATTGCACTGTAAACTTTACAGCTTCCTTTACAAGTGTCTAGTGGAGAAAAAGCATCCCCCTTAGCATTTTAAGATCCATTCCAAACAGAGACCAGATCAGAGGCTGTGGGAAGACACCTCCGAGTTGAAATGGCAGCTTCTGAGTCCCTCACTTGTCTTTCCACAGACGGGCTGTTTGGGCGGTAAGGCACCGGGGAACCCAAAGCACAACAACAGCTGATTGCAGACAAGAAGAGATTCACTGAGAAGTTTCAGTGGCAGTGAACCACTGCAGCAGTCTAACCTCCCTCTGGCCTGGCCAGATCAGAGGGCTTTCCTCCTTCTCATCAAGGTGGGGCATTGACGGCCTCCACCGGAGATGATAAGTTCTGTGGTCTTGCCACCAAGTGCTTATGATAACGAGTCTCTAACTCTTGAATTTAAAGGACAACCTCCTTGTCTATCCTTGTGTTTCAAGCACTACACTTAAAATATCTCGGAAATAATACAAACTTGCATTCTCCAGGACTATTCTGAAAAACATAATTTAACTCATGCTCCCTATAAGAGTGCACAAAATTTTTCTAATCTCAGAACTAGGTGACTCGATCCAGTATTGGACTATTTTAGACACTCTAGTTAAGCTGATATGATGTTGCAATGGGCTAATAATATCTTTTATAAAATCAATTTTTAAATATGTTCTTACAGTTTAACTTTTGTTGTTGTTGTTGTTGTTGTTGTTCTTTTGTTTAAAGCCCTATAATCTTCTCTGAAGAACACACTGGACCAGTTCCTTCTTAGGCAATTGAAAGGATCTTTAGCTCAAAGCACTGCCCTTCTCACCTAACCTGATTTAAATATGAGGCCAGAACAGTGAATCAAGAGAAGCCACCAAACATTCATTAGGTATCTACACAGACCAAATGATCAAGGGCTATAGGGATAAATATACAGAGAGAGAGGTATTGATACAGACATATATTTAGATCATTAGGTATAGTTGGAGAGGAGTTTAAAGTTAAGAAACACACTCAAATAAATAAATACAAGGTAAAACAAAATACATTCAAGAAAGAGGAAAACTAATTTATGCAAAAAGATAATAAATTTCCGTTCATATATGTAGATTATGAATGTCCTAAAAGATGGAAATGAGTGTGCAGGTTGGCTGTCATTAGCATAGAAGTTGTGATGAGAGGAGCCTGGGCGTAGATGACATTCCCCTTGGGAAAACATGAAAGAGAAGGATGTGATCAGCAATAATAATAGAGAACTGAAAAGCATAAGCTCAAATGAGTCTTTGTGAAAGACTTAATTTAAAGAGGTGTTTCAAAGAATCGAGTGTTGCAGAGAGCTCAGGAAACAGATAAGAGGCATTGGTTGGCAGATCTCTTCCGAGAGAGGCATGTGCCAAGCACAGGAGTAGAAGAGGAAGGCTTGGTCTCGGCCCACATAGGACTTCCCACAGAACTGGGAGGACAGTGCTGATCAAAGAGTGGTGTTAAAACTCAGTGCTAAATTCTGTGCTGCCAATTAGGTAGCTTGGGCATTCTGTGATGGTCCAAGATGTGTTGCCAAGGGAACTGTGACCCCACAGGGGGCAGAGGCAGATGCTGCCCAGATTGCTACAGTAAGGATGGCATTGAAACTAGGACTGTTTTGTTTGTTTATTTGTTTTTGGCTTTGTAATAATGTAATATAATGACATAATGTAATTGCCCAAGCTATTCAATAGAAAATGATGAAGGATGGTTTAGCCAAACATTGCTCCTGCATTCATGAATGGAATAGTGAATGGAAGATACGACCAGGAAATGCCAAACCCCAGCTCTGTGGATGAAAGCTACAAACATGCGAAAAAACACACAAACTCTTCATCTCACTATCTCTTCTTGCCTTTTACTGTCATTGCAGAGCCTCAGCCAAAGACTTGTAATCTGTGGGGGTGCCGAAAGAAATGATTGCCAAATGGTCTTTTACACCAAGAATGGAGGTGATCTGTTGCTTCACTTCAGGGGCACTTCTTTATATTCCACAGCCCAGTAGACATAAGCCAGATTGGATTGGAAGTGTTCTTTAGCCATTTAAAAATAATGTTATTGTTCTTTAAACAAAGCAACAAACAACAAGTGTTGGAGAGGTTGTGGAGAAAAGGGGACCCTAGTGCACTGTTGGTGGGACTGCAGACTGGTACAACCACTATGAAAAGCAGTATGGAACTTCCTCAGAAAACTAAAAATGGATCTGCCTTTTGTCCCAGCAATTCTACTGCTGGGACTATATCCTAAGAACCCTGAAACACCAATCCAAAAGAACCTATGCACCCCAATGTTCATAGCAGCACAATTTACAATAGCTAAGTGCTGGAAGCAACCTAGGTGCCCATCAGTAAATGAATGGATCAAAAAACTATGGTACATTTACACAATGGAATCCTATGCAGCAGAGAGAAAGAAGGAGCTCCTATCCTTTGCGACAGCATGGATGGAGCTGGAAAGCATTATGCTAAGCAAAACAAGCCAGGCAGTGAAAGACAAATACCATATGATCTCACCTTTAACAGGAACCTAAACAACAAAACAAAAAAACAGGCAAAATATAGTCAAAGTCGCTGAAATAGAGGACAGGCTGACAGTGACCAGAGAGGAGACGGGAGGGAATTTCAGGGGAAAAGGGGAAGGATTTACAGGAACAAGTATAAAGGACACATGGACAAAAACTAGGGGGGTGGTAGAAATAGGAGGGAGGTGGGGAGGGCTAGGTGGGTGGGCTGGAATGGGAGTAAAGGACAGAAAACTGTACTTGAACAATGATTAAAATAAAATAAAAAAATAACAATGTTAGTGTTCCTTAGCTCTATTCATGGCACATGTAATCCAGGAGCTCAAAAAAAAAAAATAGCTGGTTTATTAGTATCAGTAAATAGTTAAGGGAGTATGGTCTACAGGAAGAAAGCGGCAAATAGTGATTCATATATCAGGAAAATACTTCAACCTGGGAAATCCAAACATTCTTTCATGTATTCGTCCATTTAGTAAGTATACTTTAAGTGCCAACTTCATGGCCAGCATTGCACCAAGGGTGGGGTTACATGTAAGAATAGTATATGGTCTCTGTGCATTTGAGATATTCACTGTCTTGTGGTATAGGAAGAAAAATAATATCTACCATTTATTCTGCACCTACTTCTCATCAATAACTGCCCTTGGTGCTTTATCTGGTTTTGTTCATTTAATGCAATAAATACATGAGTTAGGTATTATTACCTTGGTCTGACATAATAAGAAATTTAGGTGTAGCAAGATTAAGTGACTTGACCAAGTCATGAAGCTACTATTCAGAATTCAAACCCAGCTCTCATGGACTTTGATGACCATGCTCTTTGCACTGCACCATGAGACATCTTGAAGTGAGTAAGACCTTCAACCTGCCCTCAGAGATTATGTAGACATGTTCACAAATAATAACAGTGACTTGATTGCTGTAATAATGACTTCATTTTCAAGGCTTACCCAAGGCTCTTCTCAGCACTGAGGAGCATTTTTGAACCCTTAAATGCTACTGGATCAGCTTTGAGGGCAAAATTTGGTGTGTCTCTTGAGGAAAAGTTGTATTTAGAGCTTCTGTCCATCTCTGCTTTGTTAGCTACAGAGCCTGCTCTGATCTATCTATCTACCTACCTATCTCTATCCATTGCAAATAGTGATATAAAATACAGTATATACCTATATGAACTCATTTCCATCTTTTACACTAGCCATAACCTTGAATTCCTACATGAAGAATATCAAGAAAAAAATGACCTAGGCATTTTTATCACTTTCATAGAGAATGGTAGTTCCATAGAGAATGGTAGTTCCATAGAGAATAGGAGCATATTTCTAAACTAAGGTGAATTACAATGCCTAAAATTTCTCTATTTTTTTGTCAGTCTCTCTGTCACTAGAGTGTGAAATTCTCCAGATTAAGGACTTTGTTTCATTCCCCATGATATCTCCAGCTCATACAGCAATTCATTGCATTTTAAAGGGGATTATTAAAAAGTTTATTGAAGGAAAGAAGAAAACTGCAGCTCTATTAGTTTATTGTTGTTGTTGTTGCTGTTGTTCTTAAGTTTATTTGCAAAAGTCTGTGCTAAGTCCTAGAAGAATGGTCAACACAAACTGAAAAAGACAAATCCTGGCCTGGTCTTAATCTGGTTAGCACATCCAACTTTCACATATAATTGACTTAATCAAAGTCTGAGTTAATCTAACACTCAGTCTTTGCAGGTATCAAATGTGGAATCAATGGTATGTTAATATGCTTTATAAATTACTACTCTGATTTTACTCATTAATATGTTAAAGTCTAACATTTCTTAAACAAGCTGTATCTCAGCAGTAATCATCAATCAAATTAAAACATCTATTATATATTCACTTAAACATAAGACATTGAATATGTATATTTATATATTTATCTCCACTTTCCCCTGGAAACCTATTTAAATGTCAATAAAAGAACACAAAAGTATAAACCTACAAGAATGAACAGAACAGCAAAGAGGACAGCAATGGACAAAAATGTCTACAAATATCAGCTGTATACAAGATATTGGAGGAGTTTAAAGCATTTAAATGTGTTAAGATTTAAGCAATTTAAGCAGGACAGAAAAGGCTAGATTCTATGTTCCAATAAAAGAAACCCAAGAAGAAACAAGCTAGTCATCCTTTGAAACTCCAGGGAGGCTCAGGAATTGGAGGCATAGGGCCCATGGAAGGTCCAGGAATGATGTCAGCAGCGGATTAAAAGTCGATGTAAAGCACAGTTGGCTCCTTAGTTCTTTCTGTCATCATCACCTATCACCCCCACAGATAGTTGACTTATTATCTCAAAAAAATTGAACCAGACAGCCTCAGGACCAGGGACCCAAGGCACAGACAACATAGAAACAGGGGCTGTTAGCAAAAGCCTGATGTTCAGACTCTTCTAGCCTCCCCTTCAACCTTCCAGAAGGCCACAGCCAGACTTCTAAGCCCAAGGAAAATATTTTTGGAAGATCTTTCTGTGGAGAAATGAAAGGGCTTTAGGGAAAAGACCTGCAGAATTCAGGGTAATGTAATAAAAACATTGGCTCACTGCCTGTAATTCTATTGTGCCTCCATCAGTCAACGAACTTCACACATGCACACAGAACATTCGGTTGGTATGTGATTTCCTCACAGACAAGGATCCCAAGATTTGAGGGCCAACCTCCAACATGAAAGACAAAGACAAAACAAGCAAATAGGAAAAAAAAAAAAGAAATCAGAGGGAAGAAAGACAAGGCACTGTATATGTGTACATGAGGTAAGAACACTTCCAATAAAATGATGAATTTCCACAAAGGTTAAAAAAAATTGAATCCTTGAAATAGCATCAAGAATAAGTGCTATAAAAATGGAACAATACTAGAATATGAAAGATTTCCTGGAAATTAAAAATATGAGCAGTGATTTTTTTTTAAAGTCAATAAGAAGTTGGGGAGATAAAGTAGATGAAATTTCTTAGAAAATAAAACAAAAAGACAAAGAAGGTATAGGAGGAAAAAAACAAAAAAATGTGAGATTAATCTAGCATGTTCAATAGCTGACCAATAAGAGAAATTGAGGTGGGGAGCAAACTACTGATGAAACAGTGCAAGAAAGTTGTGTAGACCTAAAGGATATAGATTTTTAGGTTAAAAGTACCACTGAATACTCTATACAATAAGCAACAAAAGACAACCAGGGCATATCATTTTGAAATTTCAGAACTCCAGAGAAAACACAATGCTCACATAAAAATCTTGGGAAATCAGAATAACATTGGACTTGTAAACAAAAACATTGAAAGCTAGAAAATAATGGTGCAATGCCTTTAAATTCAGAAAGAGAATTATTTTTAACTTAGAACTTAATTCTCAGCCAAATGACCAAACAAATGCAAGGGTAGAATAGAGATATTTTCAGGCAGGAAATTTCTCAGTAAATTTACCTCACATGCACCCTTTCTCAGGAAGGGTGTGCCACCAAAATGAGGGAATAAAGACAGAAAGAGGAAAACATTGGAACCAGAGAGGAGAGGCTCCCACACAAGGAGCAGGTGAAGAGAATCACCAAGATGACAGCACAGGTAAGTCCTGGGGTAGCAGTGAGATAGTGGCCCCAAAAGAAAAACCAATGCAGGTTGGAAAAGAAAAAACAAGTGCCCCAGGAAGGAGGTCTTACATTGAGATAGATTATCTGTTCTATGTTACTATGTGGAAAGTTTTGGGGACACTGTCAGAAGTTTTGGCAGAATGTAGGGGTAGTTATACAAAGCCAGGCTGATGAAAAACAAGGCAATTATTAACTCCAAGAAAAACAAAAAGCTGTACAGGAAAGGAAGGGAAATTACAGTGCAATGTTAGCTCAGTAAAGAACATTATTTACATAGTTATAATAATATACACCCTGAATATTGATTTAACCAAAAAGGGGAACAAAAAGAAACAGTGTTATGGGATAGGAGACTTAAATTTTCCCTAATTGTAATAGTCACTAAATAATGATCTAGTCGGACATATATATTACTTAGAAATATGGGGGTAAATACACGAACTACTCAGTTTAATTAAAAGAAGCTTCCTGCAGGGACTGGTTCTGAAGAGGGTGGAGCAGATATGCTATGGGAGTTTTTTTCTTTATTTCTAAAAGCCTTTTAGTAGTATTTGTAAATATTACTAAATATTTGTAAATATTTGACTCTTAAATGTGTACATTTATTTACACAAATTCTCCGTTATTTTTTTTAATTTATTTTTTAAGGTGCCATAACTTTGATCCTAAAGGAGGCTTATGGTCAACAAATTGGATATATTTCTGCCATCAAAGATCAACTAACTGAAACACAAATCTCAGAAAAATCATACAGACAATTTCTTAATTTAACAAAGTCTAAGAGATTTTAGAACCAATCTGAATGCATTTGCTCCTTCTTCTCCTCAGCAATCTGTAGAATTTTTTTCTAATTCTCACCAGAGGATATGTTTATTGATTTTAGAAAGAAAGGAAGTTGGGGGAGTGTGGCAGAGGAGAAACATTAATCAATTGCCTCCTGTACTTGCCCCAACTGAGGACTTGCAACCTAGGTATGTGCAGTGACCAGGAATTGAACCCACAATCTTTTCATGTATGAGATAACACTCCAACAAACTGAGCCACCTGGCCAGTGCCGTAGAAACTCTTAAAGTGTGAAAAACTTACATGAGTAGGTTCTTGTATATATTTTCCAAGATGTTTAAGAGATCAAAAACAAAACCTATACCACAATCTGAGTGACTGTACCCTGTAGACCTTGCTAACTAACCAAAGCAGGAAAACTAGTTGATGTTAGCAGAATTTTCAGTGTGTTTATCTGAGTATAAATTCAGAGAAGACACCCTGGATAGATGGGGTTTGAGCCAAATCTCCAAGTAGAATAGGTGGACAATCAATGGATGAGAGATAGTTTCATCTCTGATTTGCAAAGAACAGCTCGGAAAGGGGGAAAGTTATAGAAGGAATCAAGAGTCAGCATGGCCCTGGGCTTCTCAGAAACCTTCAAGCTCTGGGGAAATAAAACACTCCAGAGTCACAGAGAATGTAACCTCCTAATTCATCCCCAAACTATAATTTCATCATCACAGCAGAAATCCCTGGTAGACTAATAAAGGCATTGCTCCTAAAGCAGCATCTCCAGGATCAAGCAATAGCTAGCCTCCTCATGACAATAGTAATGTGTTAATGACTTTGATAAGGGAAGATACACATCATTATCGCCTCTTAATTACCTTCTGAGCCCTGGAAGAGCAGCTATAGAATACACAAATCAAGGAGCCGGGAGCAAGTTTTCCAGAAAAATGGTCCCTGTGATTGTTGATTTTGCATTATTTTGCCTCCATTAATTGCTTTGTTTTCTGTAAAGTTTACTTGCCATTAGTCAAGAAGCAAAGTTTAGACTTGTGGTTGATTTGGTTCCAATTACAAACATGGTGTTTATCTGTAAGAAGATTATTTCCTTCTGGGTTTACGTTTAGAGTAAGTCCCTTGTTGATTTCCCTCCCCATTTTCACATTCACGGGACTCAGTCCTACACATTTACTTGGCAAACCAAGAACCAAGTGATCCTTTGCTGGGGTACGATTTCCTAAGGAGAAGGTAAGCCCCGCTTTTTGTCCACCACGCCCCTTGTACAATGTGTTGCAGGTAATAGCCCCACAGTAAATATTAATTGAAGAAAATATATGTTTATTCCAGTGATTGTAGAGATTTCACTACTTTGGTTTGGATGTTGCTTTGGAAATTCCTATTGATACATCGTATTTGTACGGACACATCTAGAGCATCTGTTTGTTCCATACCCCAGTCACCAAAACTTCCTGAGCAGGAGTAGATGACAACTTGTTCCAACAAGTCACACACGTTTCCAGGTGAGGGGACAAATGGCTTGGGTTCTGCTTTACCATGATACTCCTCAAACTCTAATGTATCCTTCATAGATGTAGAATTTGGAGTCCCCAAAACTTCAGTCCTAAGGTGTCCTGACCCCCCAAACTCCTCCCAATGGCCAGCCAGAGAATGAGTGATTGTTATGCAAAGTAAATCAATGCCCCTTTTCTTTCTTTCCACACAAAAGGCAGTCATTAACTTCACTCTCTCTTTGCAAAATGGTCTCTGGGAGTTCAAGGTTACCTGAATGCCATTCCCATTATCACTCCAGTATCCCTCTGCCCTAATACTGTCTATCCTTTAATGGAGTAGTTTCCCAGCTGTATAAAATTCTGGCCCAATTCCCCATTAGGTTCTCACTGTTATCAGCTACAGTACTTGAGCTCCCGAGACAACTTCACTGCAGGTTGGCTAAGCCACTCCCCAGGGGACAGAGCGAGAGACTGAGAAGGAGGGAAGGAAAAAAGGAAGAGAGAAACTAGGCTCTGAATACATTCAATTGGAAAGATTACAATGCTGGTTCTTAAAATAATTTGTCTTTTTTTTTTTCAGATTTTATTCTACTTTCTGTTTTTGGCCTATACTAGAAGTAATAAAGCCGGGGCAGTCTAAATCTAAGCTTATCCTTCAGATCCGAAGTAGCATAAAACCACACATGACGAGTAGGCCACTGAGACAACCACAGATCCCACTGTTAAGATAAAAAGAGATTAGAAAAGGTGCTATCTAGATTAACAGTCATCCTAATCTATCTATAGTAATTCTGCATCACGTCTAATTTTTAAAAGTGATAATGGGTCATGTGAACTTTGTGGGGGGAAAAATAGTGCAGGCAGTGCAATTCACTGGGCCAGCTTACCCCTATTCTTTGCTCCTAAGCAGACCTGAAGCAGCGGCCCAGCCCTTGCTCTCACCACTCTCCACTGTTGCTCCTGTCAGGCACCACCCTTAGCGCCCCCAAGCTGGGCAAGGGAAGCATCTGCGACATTGAGGTGGAAGAAGCTACTTGGCAAAGTGAGGAAAGCAAGAGAGAAGCTAGACATTCCTTCCTCCTCTACCCCACCTGCTGCGGCCACTACACGTCACCCAGTGCCGACTCCACAGCTCCACCTTCCCGAGGCCCCTGCTGCTTCTCTTCCATCTGCTCCAGAAACCAGTCCTCAGTGGTGCCCTGGGATTTGACTAAAATAAATGGTAATTTTTACTATAGACAATAGTGTGCATTTTATTACCTGGGAATCTCTATCTCTGTCCCTGGTTAGAACTGAAGATGAAGGGGGAGGGGTGGCAAAAACTCCACTGCTGGGTCTGCTGGAAGACGGCAAAATAAGAACACTGGGAGGTCAAAGAAGAAAGGGGCCCTGGTCTCTGAAAGGCACGTGTGTGAAACCTGGAAGTTTGATAACAGGCCTGGAGGCAAATGACAAAGGGAGTTGCCTGGACCTCCAGAGTGCCCCAGGAGAGAGCGAGGAAGTTGGTGGGTGTGGGGTGTTGGGCGGGGGTCAGAGATGCTGCTGGCCCACCAGCTCTCCTCTTAGCCTCCTTAGATGTTAACACGTTAACACGGGATCCTCTGCCCCTCTCCTTAGTCTTGCCCGCTGGCAGCCACCAAGACCATGTGTTCTGAATTTTCTAAGACAATTTCTTTCTACATTTCTCCTAATTTTTTCCCTCTATTTTAAAAGTCTTTTTACTGGGCCTACCAACAATAATATCAAAAGCCAGAGTTCTGGGCTCTGGCATCAGGCTGCATAGGTTTGAATCTCAGCTTGCCCTGTTTACCAAGCGGCCTTCCTTAACCTTCCAAGTCAGTTTCACATCTGCAAATCGGTAATAGTACATTGGTGAGAATATCATAAATAGTCATAGTAAACACTTAATAAATACTAAATGTATTTTACTCATAATTATTATTATTATACAAACAGGTGCTTTACATACATTATCTCTAATCCTCTCAACAACCCAGGAACAGATAAAATATCTTAGAGATTCCAGAAATTGGTGACAAGCTATTTCCTAAGTTGCCTCTTTTACTAAGAAAAGGGTCTACCTGGCTGGTATAACTCAATGGATTGAGCGCAGGCTGCGAACCAAAGTGTCGCAGGTTTGATTCCCAGTCAGGGTACAGTTCTGGGTTGCAGGCCATGACCCCCAGCAACCGCACATTGATGTTTCTCTCTCTCTTTCTCCCTCCCTTCCCTCTCTAAAAATAAATAATAAAAATAAAATCTTAAAAAAAAGAAAAGGGTCTAAAAATCTTTTGTTACGCTGCTTGTGCCCATTTTTCAATGAGAAAATATGGCCACGGTACACAGAGCTCTTTTCTCTTCTCCCAGGTTCACTGAACTCCTTGAAAGTTTGGTCCTAGGCTGCCTGAGAAAGGCTAGCTGACTACTTATCCCAGTGTTGCTGAAGTGGGAGGCATAGGGAGGAGGGTGCCCCTCCCTCTAAAGGTAGGGTGAGAGGAGCAGAGGGAAGCACGTGGGAGAGGGCAGGCGCCTGGGTCTCAAGGTACATAGTTAGAACTCGATTGCTTCCTGAAACAGCCCATTTACATATGGTGAGATTATATTAAGCTGTACTAAACTTTAGGTACAGAGTGGATATAACAGGCTTTTATGTGCTGGCCCAAGGACATAATCATTATGCAAAACTGTGTTTGAATTAGAACAAGGTGCTCCAAATTTCCAAATGCTATTCTTAGTAATTAACTAGTAGGACACAACTGGTACATAATTTGCAAACTTCCTGTATGATTTTAAGTCACCCTTAGTCATTTCCCTCCTAAGAGTCAGCGGTAGGTCTTCACAATCGAATCCATGGTAGTGAAGCCTTACTAAGATCTGTGTGGACCTTACAGGACTTGCCGAGCTGGGACCCTCAGAGGGAGGGAGGTGCCCTCTGAGCCATTTCAAAACTTCTCCAGTTTAATTCTCCTCACGTTCCACATCGTACATTGGATTGCCTTTCCCACGAGACTGAGTCTGGTTGTAGTCACTTTATATCTGCAGAGCTTAGCAAGAATCTTTGTTGAATGAATACATTAATAAAAATTCTAGTTACAGAGGTTTTAACTGCATGAATGTGGAAGCAAGAGAAAGAGGAAGAAAGGAAGAACAGAAAGGGAAGGAAGAGGAAAGAAGGAAGGAGCAAAGACCTATGGAAGTTGTTATCTCTCTAATACAGCAGAGTTTATGTGCCCATCTATGAGCTGGATTTAAAAGTCCCAACTCTTAAGACTATGAATTATTGAACACCTGTTATGGATCTAGCACTCTGATGGCAACTGGAGCAAAGAGAAAGGGAAGAGAGTTTAGCAAACAGACATTAGTCACAAAACTTATTCTAAGGACCTTACAATTTAATTGGGAAACTAAAATTAACACAAAAAAACAATCAAAGGACAATACGTCTTAGCACATAATTAGGTTCTAAATTACTTGTTACAGATGAAATTGTGAGGTCAGAGGGAGGAACAGTCCTGGGAGCTGGAGGAGTCAGGGCAGACAGCTGTGAGGTTTGAGACTTGGGCTTCCCCTAGAAGGGGAACAGGGAAAAGCAACAGCCTGAATAAAGACAGAGGCAGAGAGAAGTCTGTTCATGGATCAGTGAGACCAATTTGGCTCGAAGAGAACTGGACAGGGTGGGGCCTTGGAAGTCAGCCTAAGGCATTTTTGTACAGGATGTGGTAGCAAGTAGAAGCAGCAGAAGCAGCCCAGAGATTTTTCGGGCAGGACTTACTCCCTGTTATTTCTCTTCCTCTTTGCAATGGACGAGGTAACTTTCATTGGCTTGAATCACCCTGTGGGTGATGAGTTTCTGAGAAGGTGGCAGATGAAAGTGGTGGTGGCAGCACCAGGCATCTCATTCTGGTTTCCAGATGGTGATAAATTCAGGCCAGGAAGCATCACTATTTCCCCGACTTCTGTGGCTTCACAGCAGTTGCAGGAAGCCGGGTGGAGAAGGGAATAAAGAGCTTTTCTCTACCGCCTCGGAGGGTGGTATTTTACAAGAGGCATATGGTGCTGGCTGAGATGGTTTCCACATGTGTACCACTCCTCACAATAAATAAGAAACTGATTGAAGGAGTATTCTTTTGGCAGAAGAGCCCAATGTTGGGTGATACCACCTTCCATCTTTATAGACCATTGAGATTTTGTATAGCTAGGTGAGCATGTGTTCTTTTTCTCTGCAGACAAACCCTAAGCACACTTGATGGATTATACAATAATGGCTGTCTGTGAGAATAAGTTGACCACAAACATTGAGCTATCATTATAACATCTTGATTATCTCAGGATGCAACTGTTTGGAGCCATTGTGATATTCAGAAAGTATCAGAGCTGTAACAAAATGAGAACATGCCATAAAATAAATACCCTTCAAAATTATGCAAATTACTCAATACAAATAAAATGAATGTTAATTAAGTTTACATATGCAGATTAATTCTAACTAGCCATGTTTTCAAACTTAGTTATTAACCAGTTTTCATTTATGTCTCATTGAAATTAGCCCTACTATTTGGAAAATACAAACAAGAATGCTTTACATTTCTACGTACAAAATATGAAATGGTATTCCCATAAGAAAAAAGATATATATTTGAAAACCCAATATAAAACAATAAATAATTTTATGGAACTAATGTTACGTCAATTTTAGATTTTATTTGAGGTCAGAGAAAACATGTTCTATATTTGTGCCTCTATTATACATCCATGGTCCTACTGTGTTTGTCTGAATCTCCATCATACTGAGTCTTAGGATATTTTCTTATGTGAACATTAAAAGGGACTTTCTACCTATTAATAAGGTAGCAAGAAAACGTCTGGGAGAAAGTGGTGAGAAGCAAGTCCAATCTTTTACTTTATATGCCAATGAATAATCATAATAGTTTTAATTAATGTATCTTCTGTATCCTAAATTCATTTTAAAGCACATTTTCAACAAACAAAAAGGGTCATTGCTTACAAAATCCATTTTGCAGGCAGAAAAACTGACTACTAGACTAAATAACTTTTATAAAGACCGATTGTCAGTAACAGATAAAATCCGATTTAGCTATCTTCACTTCAAGCTCAAAGTACCTCTCATTAACCCTCATTTATGTCCAGGATGTTACCACAGGACGAGATCTTACTGAGCCCAGAGGAGAGCTCACGAGAGGAAAGCAAAGGATCTTAGGCTAGGTCTCCCTATCACATACTCCCTCTTTCAATTCATACAGGAAATTACTGGTTCCCATCAAAATCACCCAGGCAGCTCAAAAACATGCAACAATCAGGACCCAAACCAGACCAAATGAAATAGCATCTCTGTAGGCAGGGTCTCTTTAGAATTCTCCTTCCAGAAAAATAACATATGTTTACTAATCAACTGCCCGACATAATTTCATATTTTTTTATATATATCCTGTTTGGAAATATCCTAATTCTCATGGTCTTCTTTATCTATTTTTTTGTCATTTTCATTTTCTGCCCCTTTAGTCTTTTAAGAAGCTCCCGCCAAAGGCTTTTGATGATCTTGCAGGTTTGGAAAACAGATGGTATTAGATTTCAAAAACACTCTGTTTTAGAATGAAAAAAATTAAGGGAAATACTTTGGGCTGGGGGAGCCTTACTCATCATCTTGTCAGCATCTCTGGAGATGGTTGTCAGAGCAAGACTCACAAATGAAACAACACAGAGGAAAATGTGTACAAAAAAGAGGACATCATTCTTACTAAGAAAGAAATAGTCTCAACTACACCAGTTCATATTTGAGTGTTGTTACTCTCTAAATGGTAGTCTTGAATGAAGAAAAAGGCTCTTTACAGGGAAAAATGGCCATGACTGGGGTTTCTTTTATCCTCTATTAACCAGTGTTTTAATAGAATTCATCCAAAAACCTAATACAATGAAACAAAACAACACAATTGCAAACTTACTTCCCCCAGAATGCTTGGTAAAGAATTTTAATTAATCCAACATTGCAATAAATTGGTAATTCAGATGTATAGCATTTCACATAATGTATTTAACAGTAAGCATAGCCTAAATATGTTTTTTGATAAATCAAAGAATATGGTAAATGGTCAGTCATATCTTTAGTTCTCATTGTCCAGTTCTTCAGGTGAAAAATGTACCCACACAAAATTGGCTTGAAGTGACTAAGCAGAAATGTCTGCGTCCTCTCTGCCCTTCCATCACCACGGCAAACAAGAGGACACAGCACACACAGCAGAGATGGCGTCATGCACGGGTGCCCATGTGTACTCACAGTCACTCAGTGATGGGTGCTGACTGTGTGTCAGACACTGTGCTAGGCAATGGCTTTCTAGCTGTGAGCAGGATGAGTTATGGTCCCTGCCTCTCCAGAGCTTACATTCTAGCCATGGAGAGAGAGAACTTCAGCATCCCAGGGTCAGCAAGCAAAACAGGCAGCATTTTGCAGGAGATACTGGAGAAAAGCAAGTCGGCTGTCTTAGTCAGCTCGGGCAACTAGAACAGAATACCACAGACTGAGTGGCTGAAGTAACAAATGTTTATATCTCACAGTTCTGGAGGCTGAAGTCCAAGCTTACGGCTTTGGCAGATCTGGTGTCTGGTGGGGGCCCTCTTCTCAGCTTGCAAACAGCCGCCCTCCCATTGTATCCTCACACGGCCTGGCCTGGAGAGCAAGCCCCAGTCTGTTCTCACCAGGACACTAATCCTGTCACGAGGCCTCTACCCTCAAGACCTCATTTAAACATAATTACCTCTTAATATCATTCAATATACAAATTTTGCAATAATCCAAATTATGGAGGGACAAATTTTGGAGAAACACAAACATAGAATCCACATCAGCCATCTAGCCCTGCACTGCCCAACAAGAGAGCCACAGGCCCACAGGGCCACTGAGCCCTCAAACTGAGGCTCATCCAAATTGAGATGTGCTGTGAGTGTAAAATATATATCAGACTTGGAAGATTTAGGAAGCTAAAAAAAGCAACCCAAAACAAACAAAACAAAAACAAAAATCTATGGGAAATATTTCATTAATATTTTTTGCCCTGTCTGGCGTAGCTCAGTGGATTGAGCGCTGGCTGTGAACCAAAGTGTCGCAGGTTTGATTCCCAGTCAGGGCACATGCCTGGGTTGTAGGCCATGACCCCCAGCAACCGCACATTGATGTTTCTTTCTCTCTTTCTCCCTCCCTTCCCTCTCTAAAAAATAAAGAAAATCTTTAAAAACTATATTTTTTATATTGTTATACCCATATTTTGCCATGTATAAAGTGCTCCCACATTTTTATATGCATTGTACACAGGGCTATTATGCCCATTATTATATTCATGGTATGTACTCATTATACCCAAGCATTATAATGTGCATCCTTACTTTTCCCTAAAAAATTTGAGCAAAAAAGTACACATTATACATGGCAAAATATGGTATGTTGAAAAGATGATTTTTTGATACATTGGATTGGAAATAAAAATCACTATAATTTATTTCACTGGTTTCTTTTTATTTTTGTTTATTGTAACTACTAGAAATTTTAAAATTACTCCTGAGGCTTGCTTGCACTTATGTTTTGCATTATATTTTTGTTAGGTAGCAGTAGTCTAAGCCAGTGGTTCTCAAATGGGGACCATTTTGGCTTCCAGAGGACATTTGACAATACCTGGAGACAGTTTCGTTTGTCGCAAGTGGAAGGAATAGGTGCTCCTGACATCTAACTTGTAGAAGCCTAGGACGCTGCTGAACATTTTACAATGCTCAGGACAGCCCTCCCTCATACCAAGAATTACCCACCCTAAATGTCAGTAGATCAAGAACCTCTGACCTAGAGAAATCAATTAACAAAGTATAAGAAAAACGTAAAGTCGGCATGTGAATAATCTACAATCTATGTCTGTATAATAGAATACATATGGTATAATAATCTATACTCAATACATTGCCATGTGCAACATAAAGGGTCTGAGGCCAGAAGTATCCCATGCTTGTTGCACAGGACAAATGAGAAGACCATCTCTGATCACTCCTCCAGACTCCCAGCCATCACCCATCTGTCACCAGCTCCTTAGAGAGGAGGAACCGAAGGGCACTCTCAGAAACTTTAATAGATATTTTGAAGTTTATCGAACATACTCCTCAGTGTCAATGTTCACAACAAATATTCACAACAGATCTCATTAGGCACACTGTTAAAGATCTTAATATTCGTAATTCAGACTAGCTGGAACTTTCCACAATAAAGACATTCAAGTTCAAAATGAGGATAGTTAAGTATGTGGTTCATCTCAGTAAAGTTTATTTCTGCCTGAATGTACTGTGTGTTTTAGAGAAGCTAAGGAATTGGCTGAAATCAGTCCTAACTTTGTAACATCCTGGAAATTGTTTTTCTTTTGAAGGTATACCTTGTTTCAGCTGATTTGCTTGCCATGTGTTTTCATTACTCCAATGCAGCGGAGAGTTCTGACTCTTTAGCTTCCTGGTTCTTTGGCTTTTAGAAAGGAGGTATAACTATACTTGGATTAGATGCACAATGTATTTGAAGTTGTTGGATCAAAGAGTTTTGAGACATTGACTAAATATTTGGAATCCCTACTTCTCTATTTCCATTTTTATGCGAGTGAAGCCCAGTGCTTACCATTGAAGTTCTTCACAAATAACTTCAGGAAAATAAGTTTCCTTCCTTAGTCCCCAGAGATGGAAATCTACCCTGTTCCTTCCCTGCTCTGCATTGTGTCATCTGAAAACTATATTTCTTTGAACCTCCAGATCTGTAGGCTCTGCTTGCCTTAACCTCTCCTTCTCAAAGCACAACTTTTTGCTTTGAAATTTAGATAAATAAAGTTTTCTCACTGCTGCATTTGCATTTTTATTTCCAGGCCACCACAGGATATTTCTTAAACAGACATAAAGTAGTGTTTGGTTGAACTCACAATTTTCAAAATTTAGGCAAAAATAAGGCTTCACTTAGAGGCAAAAATAAATTGGTTAGTGATCTGGTGAAAGAAAATTATCTTGTTATAGCAACCACTTAAAGGGAGACCAGGACTGGTCTGCAAATACAGTGCTGCATCATTAAACCGCAGGGAGAAAAAAAGGAAACCACATTAGTTTACATAACTTTCGTACCTCATATAACCTCCCAGGCCCTCCCCTTTAGCCAGATTCATCATGTGCCTTTAAGGCATAATAATTTTCAGGAGTAAAACACAGCTAGAAAAAGTTCTTATACTTTGGATAAAAATAAACATAACTAATTTATATTGATGTGATGTATGACTCTATTGAACAGCAGAGAGAACACTAGACTCAGATGGATTATGTTGCGAATACTCCAGTTCTTCTGCATACATTGTAGGATTGTATTTTCCCACCATCTTAAATTTAACCATGGCCAAACGAGTGGCGTTGGCTAATGAAACATGACCAGGAGGGATGTGTGTCACCTCTGGTGAGCTTTGAGAGGAAGTGAGAGTGGGAGCGTATGTCAATCTGGATGACTTAGATAACCAGAGTCCTTCTGAAAACCCATCTTTGGATATGTAGTCTGAAACAGGAAGTCAGAGATTTGGGGTTTTTCATTACTGCAGCACATGCTAGCTTATCCTGACTAATAAACATATCACTTAATATCTGGCATTCATATTTTTACCTTCAGTGCCTTTTCTAAATACTACGTACTTATTTCCAACCTAACATGGGAGAGGAAATTTAGTAGACATTTTAAAATAATAATTAACAGAGAAAAATATATTTAAAGCACAGAGAGTCAGATCAGGAAAGACAGTGATGGTCTGGTAACAGCTACTTTGACTGCCATTGTGTGTGGGGGGGAGGGGATGGTTTTCACAGTACCACTTCACCATGCTGAATGATGGGGATCTGCTCCACTTTTTATCCATGCCAAGTCAACAGTGTTACCACAGAATAATTTTTAATGACCAATTTTTCCATGCCCTGATTTTGGTTGCAGCCAGTTTTCCATTATTTTTGATGTTTGCGGTCCTTATTTGACTCAATTAGAATGGAAACTAGCAACTTGGAGAACACCTGCAGTGTCTGAGATTGCATCCAACTTTGCCATGTGCTTCTTTTCAATTCTCCCACTGTGTACTAACCACAAGCATGCAAGCATAAAGACTGAATACTAATCAAAAGGCGAAATTGGGTTGGTTGTGGCCATGTCTTAGTCGAAAATTCCTCTAGTCACCAAGGCATGTGTTGAACACATGACTGTTGCTGGCGGTGGCATATGCCCTGCACAAGCAAACTATCAATAATTCGGAAATTTAGTTATTTTTCTTTTTTGTTGCCAGTTAATTTGCAATCTTATCAAAATGAAATGTATACATAATTTTAAAAACTAATTCTACAGTATATAATGAAAATTACTGTCCTCTAATCTATCCCTCCAGATCCCTAATTTATACTCCTCGGATACCCACTTTAAAATCTATTCATTGTTTTTGTCTCCATGTTTCTAAATAACCTGCTTCTACTGTGTTGCCTGATTTTTCAGATTTAGACAGATGTATAGATTTCCCATTATAGAACACAAAAACATACCTTTATTGCATTAACACCTTCCTGTAGACACACATACATACAATATCAATTAGTTTTTGCTGCATAACAAATCACCCCAAACAAGTTGCCTTAAAGCATCCATTTATTCACTCACAATTCTGTGGCTCAACAATTTGAACTGGGATGGGCTGGATGTTCCTGCCAGTCTTAGCTGAGCTCCTTTATGCAGCTGTGGAAGTACTGACTGGCTGGGGGCTGACTGGTCTAAGTGGCTTCAGCTGGGTTGGCTCTTCTTCCATGCTCCATGTGGTCTTTCATCCTCTAGCAAGTCAGGCCAGGCTTCATCCCAGAGAGGATGGCAAAATCCAAGGGGTGCAAGCAGAAGCATGTGAAACTCCTTGAGGCCAAGGCTCAGAACTGACATTCAGGTACTCCTACTGCATTCTTCGCAAGGCCAGCTGGATTTGAGGGGAGGGGAAAAACAGACTCCACCTCTTGATGGGAGGTGCTGTAAAGTCACATTGTAGAAGATACAGAGAGAAAAGAACTGTGGCTATTTTTGCTATCTCCCACGCACAAATAGTATATATATGTGCACTCGCCACCATTCTCTTCTTGTAGCCAGAGGATAATATGTCACCAATTGGAGTAAATCAGAATTCAGTGTTTACCCTGTTATAATGACAGGCGTTTATTTATAACTAGATCTCATAGTAAGCAAGGATTGTATTTCCTTTCTTATATAAGGATTTCAGCTCTGATCCTCAGAGTAAATAGTTGTCTTCTTTTGAGTTGTTTGCATAGTTTTTCTGTGCACTTTCCACAATACAGTTCCAAACTATCAGCAGTAAGTATACATTTCCTACAAACAAGTACAACAGATGGATTGTCAGTTTCCTCCCCCACCTCTTGGGACGCATCCTCTGTCCTTCCATTCCAATCTGGACTGGGTGTTCCTTGAGTCTGCTACACAGTAATCACTCCGAGGTTCCCTTGGCTACTTAGTTTCTGCAGAATGCCCTGTTTCTCAGCTAATAGCAGGGCCTTTCTGAGTTTTGTCATTGCCATCTTTCAGGAGTATTCCTCTAGTAGATTCCTGTAAAGAAAAAAAAAGGTGTATAGGAGGCAACTTTTTGAGACTTTGAGCAATCTCAGCTGTGCTCTGCATTCCCTAGTCTAGAACCTTCTCACTCAACCTCTTGAGAATAAACTTGCCATCCCGTACTGGGCTGGGGAGGGATAGCTGCTGGCTGTGCTGGACACTGTGGAATCTCAGTGGAACTACCCTTCGGACTGACTTGCAACCCCTCCTCCTGGCTTCAGTCCTGCCCACCAGCCCTTTGGAGGCAGCCGAGACTCTCCAGGCCTCTGTGGCTCCATTAAGCCTGATTTTTGCTTTCCTTCTTACAGGCTCTTGCCATTTTGCTTTCTCCTCCCTAGTAAGTCTGTTGTCGCCCATCCATCTGCTTGTCGAGAACATTGCTATTTCCTCTTTTGTTCTCATAGTGCATATTGATTTAGGCTATTCTCTTCTCTTACCTTAGAGGGGCACAGAGAGGGACTGGATGTATACTCATGTTTTTTCTTTCTTTTTATCTGCCATGCTCAGCTTGAAGTCCCTGTGGTTTGTTTTTAGGAATGCTAAGTAATTGTGAAACCAATTATATTCCCTGTGTTCTGCATGACAATCAGCTTCTATTAGTTTTCATTAAACACCAATGACACAAGTTCAGAAATTTTTATACTCCCTGTGAAGGGGAAAAAAATAGAGTGAAGGTGGCAATTACCAAGAGGCAATCTCAAAATAGTCATGTCAAAACAGCCTTCTTTGCCTGGTCCAGAAAAGGTACTCAGCAGGGTATTTGTAGGAATTACATGAGGTCTCAAGTGTTCTCCAAGAACTGTGCAGGTCCAAACTTTAATCCCAACATCTCTGAGCACAGGTATATGCAAATCGGGCTGATGCTGATAAGCACTTCATGAATTTATTAGTTGTTTTTTTATGAGCTGAAACTAGGAAAACAAGCTCACTTCTTATTCTACATGTCTGAAATGAAGTGAAAAGTACTACACCCTAATCAATTTTCAAGGTTAAATATTGAATCCTCTGGAATGCATTAAATAGAGCTTTGATGTTTTATATACTAGCGATGCTGTCAAATAAATTATGTATAGAAGATGTGAATTTTATCACCTCCTAGTTAATTTATTTTAATATGTTATTATGTTTTGTCCTTCCCCCAAAGTGTGCTGTTTCATTCATTGTTTTACTCTTTCCTGATAACTTTGGTCCAACAAATGACCACTTGGCCAAATACTGCTTTGACAAATGCAGGTGGATAGGTCAGAAGCATCACTCAGAGGAAGTGTGTGGCTACAGTCTCAGTCTCTTCCTCTTAACATTATATGGCTCTTTTCACACGTATTTGCTGCCTTTTGAAGCACCAGTAGTCTGTTCCTGTGAATATCTGGAAGAGGTGTTACAAACTAGTGGTGGGTTACCAGGGGCCTTCGGGCATCTAACAGTTTGCTCAGGACAATGGCCAACAGCTATGTGGCTGGCTTAAAATGAGAATGCTGGCTGCTCTGTGAAGCCTTCTCCTAGCCCTGGGCTCACGTCTGCATTGTGTTGGGCTTTCCTGACACCTGAGAGCAACAGCTGCACTCAGCACCGCCATGACGCAGAAACTCGGTTATGTTAGCAAGGTCTGCTTGCTCTGAAATGCTACTAATTAACTGTTAACACATCACACACGCACCCCTCAGTGCAAAGAACAGTCAGTTCAACCCAAGCATAAAAAGCTGACAACAAAAGTAAGAAAGAGTGGTTATGCTACATTTCTACTGCTTAGGAGTAAAATATATAATTACTTGATAAATTGCATATAGCAGTACTTTGTTGTACCATATTTATGATTCCAAACTTGGGACTTCATCTGGAATGCTGGGTGGGTAAGAACCAGAAGGGGAGAGAAAATATTTCTTTTTAATCTGTTCTGCAAAGATATGAAAGGAATTGAAGATGTACTTATTAACATACGTAACCTTGGGCACAATGTTTCTTCTTACAGGACCTCAATTTTTCACATTTACAAATAAGAGAGTTGGGTTATTTACATATTGAAGTTCAATGTTAAAAACCTGTGATTCTTCGATTGGCCACTTTCCTGAAGCTATAGGGATGAGAACCCGTGACAAAGTACAGCTCCCATTATGTAAAGATGTGTTATATTTGGCTCAGATTTAGTGCCTTTATACACATACAGGTGTTAGAAATTTGTAATGAGTAAGAAATATACTGAAAAATTTAGTAGAAAGAAACGACATATCAGGGTGTGTTTTTTTTGGAATAGCAATATTATTTGAAGAGCTCTGTGCTTTGGGGATTATTGTGCATTACCAAGAAAATGTTAGTCATACTTATTTTTTCATTGCATTATCTCAAGCACAGCTTGTAACTGTAAATGTGACTGGTCCACCTGCAGCCTCTTGGGACCTGGTGATTTCTAACTCCTTGAGAAGTGCAGTGTTGTCTTACACTGCGCTTCTCAGCACATAAAGTGCTGCATCCCATATTATCAGAAAGGTATTTTGTAGACATTTTGAAAGCCAAATTTCTCTTTTGTAGGTGGTAGATGAAACCTCAGTGTTTGATTACCCATGGCATTATGGCAAAGATGAATATTCTACTCCACTCCAGCACAGTTTTCCAGGGTGCAACCATTTTTCCTAATGGAGAAGAGATTAAATGGGTGGATGAAATGGTGCTGAGTTCAAGGGAACAGAATTCAAAGAAGCAGAGTTCAAAACCTGACTCTGTTATTAACTAACTAGCTGGGTGGTTTAGGGTGACTCACATTCCTTTCTGGACCTCGGTTCCTCACTGATATATAACAACCATGTTATGCATTCTTGGCAAGAATCTCCTTGGGGAGTTACCTTTGTGAAGTAATGCCAGACTGGAATTCTTTGCTCTCTTCTTTCAAATTCCTGAGAGTAGCTTAAATAAGAGGAGGTATTATTACTTCAAAGTTATTTTAATATATTAATCACCATAAACAAAAATTAGTTCTATGATTGAGAAATGAAGGTCTCATGCCACCAAAGTCCACATCTCTCATGTTTTGAACCCAGCTATTGGTAACCAGAAGTGCCAGCATTCATTCCATTCTAGCTTCCTCCTGTTCACACCTCAGTTCTCTGGTGCTTCCCTCCCTTTTAGCATCTTCAGACTGCATATGGGAACATTCTCCACTCTCACCGAGGAGAAGGCAACATGCCCTTTAGCATATAATTTTGATTTTCTCACTTTTAATGATTTATTATTATCATTATTACTATTACCCAGATAGAGCATCAATTTGAGTCTTATTTGAGGGTTGTTTATAATTCTCCACGCCCTGTTCTTCTCTTTGATTATATTCGATTATGATTAGGCTTGGCCATGAATAATGAAACCCTAAATAATGAAGTCCTAGACCAGACAGAAGCCTTACTTCTCTTTCATGTAAAAGAAGTCTGGAGGTAGGTCTAGAAGTATATCTTTAGAAAGTTGTCATTAACTCATGCTCTTTCTATCTTGCTATACTGCCATTTTTAGCATAAAGATTCCACTTCATAGTCTAATATGGTTGCTTATGCTTCATCAGTTACCTTGGCATCCCTCTTAGAGGGAAGTAGAATGGCATCCAAAAGAGGGTAACTTTTTACTTTAAAAAACATTTCTGGAAGATATGTATGTCACTTCTGCTTACATCTCATTAACTAGAACTTAGAACATGGTCACACCTAGCTGCAAGGGAGGCAGGAAAAGGGAGTTTCCTTATTCCAGGCAGTCAGGGGCAGAGCTAAAGGAGAGTGTTGTAGGGTAAGATAAACAGGATTTGGCCCAGATCAAATATCCAGAAGAATTCTTTCATTATCATATAATCATAAGCTATTTCTCTGGAAAGGCTACAAGATTAAATTAGAAAGCATTATCAGGAATGACAATCCAAAGAGAAGATAAGAAGGACAAAAGATACATCAGATATATTATTAGATAGCTTCAAAAGTGTCTAAACACATCCATGCAGAATGTTTTACTCTACCAGATTGATACAAGGTGGCTAGTGATTATGGGTTAACTAGAAAAATTTTCATGTGTAAATTTTATCAAAAGTAAAAAGATAGAAAAGTTATAAGTTGCCAGGATAATGAGACAGGTTGTTGCAAGAATGAAGAGACGCTCTTTGGAAAAACCATAAAGTAAAAAAATGTTCCTTTCCATGCCCTTACCTTGTAACCTCTACATACTTTACCTCCCTTTCAACACTACTTCCCCCCATGAGTGTGTAATGGTATGTGCACATGTACACACACACACACACACACACACACACACACACAGGTGCACTTTGTTTTCAGGAAGCATAATTTTAAAATAATCTGCTAAACTAATTAACCCTCATCTATTTAAAGGTCACCCCTTCCAGATGTAGGATGACAGCTAGTGGGAAAGGCAGGCAAAGGGGTGAAGGGACTGAGCAAAAAGGAAAAAGGACTCATGGACATGGACAGCAGTGTGGTGAGTTCTGGGGAGAGCAGGGTATAACGGGGCTACCACATTTCACCATGTATAATGTGCACTTTTTTACCCAAATTTTGAGGGAAAAATAAGGATGAGCATTATACATAGATACAATGACTACATACCATAGGTATAATAATGGGTATAATAATCCTGTGTATAATACATACAAAACATGGGTGTGCATTATACATGACAAAATACGGTAAATGGTAGTGGAAAAAATACAATAAAGATTAAGTTTAAAATATAAAATAAATAAAGTTCCCAGTAATGTATGTTGCTTTAATTCTAGTCAATACATGTCTTAGAGACTATTTCTTACAGAACCCTATGAGGATGAGAAAGAAAACAACACATTATTGCCCTCAACAAGATTGTGCTCTGGTAGACAGAGAGCCACATACATACCTCCCAAGAAAGACATAACATGAATTTTTTAAAGGTTTTATTTATTTATTTATTTATTTTAAAAGAGAGGGAAAGAAAGGGAGAAAGAGAGGGAGAGAAACATCGATCCATCGCCTCTTGCACATGCCCCAACTGGGGACCAAACCCGCAGCCCAGGCATGTGCCCTGACAAGGAATCAAACTGGTGACCCTTCATTGTGAGGGATGACACCCAACCAACTGAGCCATACTGGTCAGGACACACATGAATTTTTATTCAAACTATTAGGAGGGTACTGGAAAAGCAAAGTTTAATTCCAGCTTGAGAAAAGGATGATGAGATAAGTAACCCTTTACAGGTAGAATTAGACCTGGATGAAAGGAGGATGTGCCATGTAGAAGCAGCAGCCTGGGAAGGGCATGGAGGAGGATGGTGGCAATGGCCTATGTGATGGAACACAGGGTCACAGGGAGGGTATGATGACATTTGCAGCTGAAACTGCAGTCTCAGAACTTACCATGAGGGACTTGGAACTTGAATGATAAAAGAAATGAGCATACGACAGAGTTAGATGAGAAAGTATCCACATCGAGGCTATTCTGTAAGAAATGCCATCTGGAGGCAGCACATAGCCTGGAGGGTAAAGAGACTGAATCCAGCAGACAAACTTGGAGACTGGCTGAAGTCCAGAGAAGAGGTAACAAAGACCTAAAAAAATCAGCAGGAATGGAAAAGACAGAAATATTACTAATGGTGAAACTTCACATGCAAATTTAGTGGGATACTGGGGGACAGAGCCTTGCTAGGCACTTCTCAGATAACACTACGTTGGGCCTGTCATGGCCACCAGCCAGCAGTGACCACGGAACACTGAGGATGGCTCGTTGAAACACGAGAAAAACATACACAGAGGCAACTAGGTCCTGTGGAGAAATAGGAACGGAACGGCCACTCTCTCTAGTGGGGAGCGCCATGGCCACCCTCCCTAGGGGAGAGCACCCCTAAGGGAGAGCACCTCGTTCTCCTGCCTGAGCAGGCTTTTTATTGGGTTCATTTGCATAAGAATTCAGGTAAAGCTCCTTACTCACTGCCAGGAAGTAAGGATCAAACAATAAATAACAAGGAATTCGGAGGGCCTATTTTAAGTCAGGGTCAAAGAGCTGTAAAAAACTTGAAGGGGCAAACTTACTTCTTCCTTGGACCTTTATCATTCAACTGAGAGCATTCTAAACAAAGCAGGTTTCACAGGATTTTACATATTCTTTCTTAGGCCTGATCACCCGGGGAACCTGCCCTTTCCAGCACAGGGCTGAACCACCCTGTCATTGTTTTAGGCTTAGGTGGAGTAAGGGAAGTAAGGCAGCCAAGAGATTAGGAGATTTTCTCACAGACAATGAGGATTCAGACTATGTCAAAGCCGAGGGGCGGGGGTCCATCACCCCCTTTTGCTGTAGCCCCCAAAGTCCTTCCTTGGGGGCCTCCCATGTGATCGTGCCTGTGTTAGATCAATCCCCCCTTGGGGAATCTTACCCGTCATTGGCTAACCGACCAAGCATTGGGGGCCAGGCAGGGTAAAGTAAAAGGAGCAGAAGCAGCGCTCCTGCCAGGGAGATAAGCTTTTGTCTCCTTGCTGGCTTACGGTTCAAGGTCATTCCCTCAGCCTTAGCCTTGGCGGGGGTTACAGCTTCTGATACCAGGCAGGGTGGTTCCCAACAATGTATGAGACCACTGAGCCCACGCTCAGAGAGGCAGAGGGCAGGGGAGGCAGGTGAAACGGTCAACCAAAATGTAAGAAAAGAAAACAGAATCATGGGCTTTCAGAGGTAAAGGGGCCCTGGAGACCATCTATAACAAGGCTCTTATAGATGAAGGCTTTACAGATGAAGAAACAGGTTTGGGGACATAGTGGTAGCAAAAGAGATGTGGGAGTTGCCCTCCTAGTATTAGTGCCTGAGCAGGGGAAATAGCTATTAACTCTCCAAAGCACCGTGTGAGAGCAAAGTCATAGACAAATTACAGTCTAGGGGGAATATCTGCAACACATATCACAGATAGATGGCTAATCTCCATAATAAAAATGTGTAGATAACAGGAAGGAAAAGATTAAGCACCCAATAGAAAATGGACAAGGAACATGGACAGACAGTTCATACACACAAAACTACAAGTTGTCCTTCAGCATATGAAAAGATACTCAACTTTACTCAAATTAAAAAAGATGCATATTGAAACTGCACTGCTTCCCATTTCTTACCTCACCACCAAAGTTGGACAGCACTATGGCAGAGCTGCGAAGAAATGGACACTCATATTTTGCTGACGAAGGTGCAAAATGATACAGCATGCAGGGAGGGTAAGGTGGAGATTTCTACCAACATTCCTGATGCATTTGTCCTTCGATACAGCAATCCTGCTTCTGGGTATTTACGTACAACCCACACATGCATAAATTAACCTACAGAGATAGGCACACTTGTGGTTGTTAACGGCATCATTTGTAATAGCAAAAGGGTGAAAACAGCGTAGCTGTCAGCATAAGGAATGTGTTCCACAACAGTGGAAGAGTTACCCAGTGGAATTCTGTGCAGCTGTAAAAAGGAGTAGAGAGCTCTTTACGTCTTGATATAGAATAATCTCCAGACAGAATGTATTGTTAGGTTGGAAAAAGCATGGTGTAGAACATGTATAAAGTATGTTATCTTTTATTAAAAAGGAGGTAACAAGATATGCGTTTGCATTTGTCCTTGCAAAAAAGAAATACTGGAAAGATAAACTAGAAACTAATAAACACGTGTTTACATCTAAATGGAGAGATAATGGGGTAGATGAGAACAGGAACCAAAGCTAGATAGCTTAGTATAAATCTTATTTAAATTTGATTTTTCACCATGTTAACAAAAAATAACTAAAAATGGCAACTGTGATAAATATTTAAATGTGATAATTATTATATTTTCACAGTCAGGAAAGATTTGATCTAGTCAGAGATGTTAAGGAAGGCTTGCTGGAGCTGAGATCTGAAGAATGAGTAGGAGCTCATGGGTTCAAAGATCAGAAAAGAGCGTTGTAATCAGAAAGGGGAGCTTGCACAAAGGTCCTATGATGGGAATGAAAGCAGCGATTATGAAGAACTGAAAGCAAGCAGCATAGCAAAGCAAGTGGTGGGACAAGGCTGGGCCAACAAGGACAGGCTACACCAATTGAGGCTTGTAAGCAATGCTGAGAAATGGTTTTATTTTTATCCTGAGAGCAATAACAAATTGTTGAAGGGTTTTCAGTAGACAGACAGGAGGAGGAGGTCCAGGGAAGTCTGTACTTTATTCAGGGAAACATTCTCAGTCACTGAAGATTGTAAAGGAAATGATCACTATACTTGTTCTTACAAAAAACTGCCAATCCCACTGTCCCCCAAATTCACCTGTAAAATCACATGCAATACGTGCTAATGACATTTCATGTATTTCAATTATGATCCATTGGTTGCTATTTGCAAAAAACATTACACAAATTGCACAAAGGATAAAGTTGTTATGGTCTAATTTACATTGGAACTTATCTTTGTTTCTAGGCAACATCATTGCCCTGGATAATGACGGCTCCTGTCTTCAGAATCTCTCACGATCTGGTAAGTGAAATGAACAAGGAAACCAATTTCTGTGTGTACAGGCCAGTATCTCAGCCTATTAGAGCCAGCCTGGGAATAAAACCCATTTTTAATGCACCATTTGATAAGAACACTTAACCTCAGTATGTATTGTAATTAGAGAGATAATTAGAACTTCAGTAGAACCTCTTAAGACTAGGAATACATTTGAAATTCACCTAGAATGAAAATTGCATTCTCTCAGACCAATCCAAGGTATTTTTCCTTGCAACTTTACCTTGCCTCCTCCTCCCCTGCCCCCAAAGGCTTTGCAGTCTAAGAATTGTGAAAAGATAAGAATTTTATAGGTAGTGCAAATTACAGAAGGATAATAGGTTCAGTTGAAAATTGCTTTAAAGTTATTTGAAAGGAGAAAAACACCTATATTTGAAAATGAGCTTCAGAGACTGAGTATGAAGAAGACGAAGTATGACTCGTGTATGCAAAGAAAAAATTGCTCTTGCATGAATCTACTCATAAAATGTTAATATATGCATAAGAAAATTGCGTGCCTTAATCTCTGAAGAAACACTTATCACTAAGAACCCTTTAATTCTTTTCCTGTACTTGATTTATTAGCTTATGAAATTATGTTAATAACCTTCATGTTAATGGTTTAGGGTCTCAAATGACCTGATTTTAATAATGAAGTAATTTATGCAATAAATGCAATCAGCATCTATGAATCTCACTTAACAGACCATATTGGTGATTAGCCAATGCTAAAACTAGTGACTGTCAGCATGAGGCAATGCATGAGCTTCTGCAGAGAAAATAGATCTGGCTGTTGAGCACAGAGGTGGGGGCTGCCTGAGGCACGTGATCTGAACTGCAACTCTTGGCTGCAAAAGCTTTGCCAGACAGGTTGAGGCTGAATTTGAAATTAACTTACAAACTGTAAAATGAGTCTGCTACTTCAGTAACTGTAGAGTAAATCTGCATACGAAGTATATTCATGACCAGGAGTGATTGTGTCTTTGTTGGAGTGGAGTGATTTCCTGGAAGAAAATTGGGGAGTACTGGAAACAGATGCAGGAATAGCCAGCAACTTCCTGGGAGAGAGCAAAGCAGAGCGCAGCACCATGGGGGAAGGCCTTAGAGGAGGTGGGGTGGATGCCCAGGATAAATAAGGGGTTCGAGTCTTGTCAAATCTTGGCTTCGTAAAATCAATATCCTGGAAAACCCAGGTGCTTGTATTATTCAACTCTGGCTTCCTGGAGCATTATGTTGAATTACCTTTTTTGCTTTGCTTTGTTTTATTTCTTACTTTCTTCCATTCCCTATAGATTTAAAGCTTAGAAATAACCAATTTACACCCTTTTACATTCATATGAGTGTAAACACACAGTTTTACCATGTTAGGTAGAGGAAGATTTTTCTCCTTTCTTTCTTCAGAGATTCCTAGGAAACATGTTTCCTTTTCTTCTTTTCTCTTATTATTTAAATAATCCTCCCGGGAATTCTACCTCCCTCCCAGTGAAAATCTACTAAACTGTTCTCTGACTTGTTAGAAATAAGGACAGGCGTGCTCATTTCCCTGCTCACTGACTCAGACCCTAGTTGAGGAGAGCAGACCAGGTACAGTGACCTGTGTTTCCAGCAGGATCCGGGTACCACGGCACAAATGTCCCAGCGTCCTTGATCTTCCCCCTGACCGCCACATTTCACCAGGTGTTTTCCTGAACAGCCAAAACACTATTGGAGTGCTTGACAGAACCTTCTACCTCTCCCTAAGGAAGTTTTACATCACACGTACTTTTGGTACAGTATTAAGTGAAAAAAAGCAGAATTTTAAATTAGCTAAACTCTCAGCGGTGATGTAGTAAAGACAATATTGGCTTCAAAATCAGAGTCTTTTGGTTCCTAACTTGGGTTCTTAAATTGGGTGTAATAATTTATAGTTTTAATTTGAACATTTCACCTAAATTGTCAGATGGTGTGCTTGAGCACAATATTGTTACATTCTAGTATTACATGCTGATGATTTTGTAATAAAAGATTTTGTAACAAAAAAGGGGTGTCATTTGCATTGGACCCTGTATATATAAGAATATACAGGGTGGAGCAAAAGTAGGTTTACAGTTGTGAGTACGAAAAACTCAGTTTATTCTTATATTATTATTTATTAATTACTGTATTATTTTCCATACAAACAACTGTAAACCTACTTTTGCCCCACCCTGTAGATTGCAAGAATATAAATCTTTAGAGGAATTTTAATTCTTCATCCCAGTTGTAAAGTGGCATTGCATAGGCAATATTAGAAATGAGGGCCATTCTTAACTGTCATGTCTCCCAACGAAAATCTACTAAACCTATCTAAAACTGTCCTCGTCCTTTGGATTTGAACAAAATTGATCATAATTTTACCAAAGCATAAAGTGTGAAGTAAAATGCCTCTGAGCGGCCCCATGGGCACTCTGCATAAGAGCTGCTATATGCAATTCCGAAATTTAAAACATCACATGTGATAATGATGCATAGCACCCAAAGGTCTCAAGTCTGTACTCACAACTCGTCACACCTAGCGCTGTGTAGGTGCTGAGTGGTTATTCAACACCACCATCTCATTAGTCCCCACTACTGCGCAGCAACTAGAAGTGGTATTCCATTTCATAACTGGAAATATCTGCTGAGAGGTCTTGTAGCTGCCTTGCCCGAGTCTCCGAGCACAAACTCTGGATTCTTGGCACACTGAAATAATCACTGTGTGACTGTGCTTAGTCATCAGGATTCTCATCAAATATGGGCTTAACCTGAGGTCTGGCAAGTCAGTTAATATAACTGCAAGGATGCTGTCCCTTTGCAAAAGACTAACTCCTCACTTATTTTAAGCCATCCCTCCTTATAAATAATTTTGAGGAGTTTTTTTACATAGCCAGAAAACACTGTGAAAAGAAACTAAAGTTCTCCCTATCTTCAGTGTGGAAAGTAGATATCTAAGCTAAGCCTTCCTTTGACTCTAAGCAATGGCATCCAAGACATACAGCTACTGCTGTTGAATTGTGATGGAATTCCATGGCTTTTAATACTTTCTCTATATTCTCACCACTCTCACTTTAAGCATTTCGTCTCACCAGTTTGCTCTCTCAAACTCACATGACACTTTCTTCCACCTTTGTGGCAAACATCATACCTTGCAAAACAGAAAGAAAAAAGTGATAGGGGAAATGGTAGTTGAGTGACCATCCTGGGTTTCTCCTTTTGTCTCCTTTCAGAGTTCCTGATTCTGCGCGCACGCACACACACACACACACACACACACACACACACACACACACACTCTTCATCTGATGGGCTAATTTCTCCCCCTTTGCTTCCCACCTCCTCTCTAGTTTGCTCCACATGCACTTTCCACCCTTCGAGAAACACTGGCCCGCTTATAGCCACTTCAGCCATATTGTGAACCTGTTTAAATTATCCTCTGGATGGAAGAAAAAGATGCCCATTTTTAACCCGATGGCACTGAGATCCCCATCACAGTAAGACGCACTGTGCTCCCTATTGCTCAGATGAGCCGAATAACCAAGTCTTTCTTTTCTTCTAAGAGGACTTCTTCTAACTTCTCATGCCTTCTAACTTCATGGTTTAAAACATGTTCTTTCTTCTACATTCTTTTTTTTAAAGATTTTATTTATTTATTTTTAGAGAGGGGATGGGAGGAAGAAGGAAAGGGACAAAAACATCAATGAGTGGTCACCTCTTGAGTGCCCACTGCTGGGGTCCTGGCCCACAACCCAGGCATGTGTCTTGACTGGGAATAGAACCAGTGACCCTTTGGTTCGCAGTGTGGCACTCAATCCACTGAGCCACACCAGCCAGGGCTCTTCTACATTCTTAATTAAAGCATTTCTGTTACCATTCATTGCGGCTGGGTAATTTAAACTAGCCATTATGTCAAAGGGAAAAAAATAATTAAAAAAGTAAAAATTGGTTCTTAAAATTATATCTCCATGTTTGTTTTTCGGAGGAATACATCTAATTTGATCCCCTTCAGGCCAGGGAGATCATACAAAGTCCCTCCTGAACGTGTCCTCTTGCTCTCTGAACGCCTACCTACTCTTTTGGGCAGTTGCAAAAACTATGACTTGTTTTGTATTTAAACTCATTTTATAAAATGAATGGGTCACAGAAAGGAGACTTCCTCTCACTAACACAACTATTCCTGGGATAAATGAATATATTTTTCCACCAGTGGCCAGAAATAAATTATTTTTAAAATCTCAGTGTCTTTATATAACACAGAACCACAATATTGAGGTGGAAAGTGTGGATCCTGGAGCCAGAGTCACTTGGATGTGAATCCTGCCTCTTGTAATAGCTGTATGACCTCAAGCAATGACCGAATCCCTCTAAAGCTCATCTTTAAAATGGGGAAGATGATAATACCTACTACTTCTGACTGTGGTGAAGATAACTGAATTTATATGCATAAAGCACTTAGAACAGTGTCTCACATAGAGTAAGTGTGCAATTACGGTATTCTCTTATTCCTGTGGTGATTATGCACTGCACCCAGCCCCATTAGTAAAAGGCCACTCATCTGCTGTGACTCTAGGACAGATTCTGGGAACCTCAAGGTAGAATCAGGAATAAAGGAATTGTTTCACATCTCACTTCCTCTCTAGGATACTTTCTTCTTTACAGTTAAAAAATGGTTTTGATTCAGCGCAACCTTAATAAGATACTCATCAATATAACAATCCAAAGCAGTATATGCTTTAAATACAATCATTGGAGTCAGCCAGATAAGCATTTGACTGAGAATGTTTAGAACTCCTTATGACTTTGAGTTAAGCCCTGTACACTCCCAAACAGTCAAGGGGGTGGCTGGGTCAGCTTCTCCACAGAAAAAAAACAGCAATCAGAGGTCAGAGGAAGTTAAGCTATTAGCCTTTTTTCACTGCAAGAATTTCTCATCTCACATGCAAAATACAGATGCTGTCCCTGCATCAAGTTTTAGGAAAATTAGAATAAGGGTTATAAAAGGTACTAAAATTATTCACCCAACACAATTTTGCAATGTCCTTTGTGGTGGGATGAGGGGAGAAGCGTCACTGTTTCCCTTACTTCTACCCCATCTAGATTATCCTCCAATCTGACATTTCTTAATCTGAGTTTATTTTCCAGGTCATTAATTTTATTTCTCAATGTTTCATAACCTTAAAAATTCTCAGTTAAAACAGCACCATGCTAAAATATCAACATTAATCATTTTCACTTCTTTCTTATTTTTTCTCTTGCCATCTTGGGGTATTTTTTAAAAATCCTTTTCCATCACTATTTTTGAATAGTCTGTGACCTTTCTTTGCATCAACCCAGGCTAATCCAACTTAATAAATCAATGTTTAGTCTCCCAAGGGAGACTAATGGGAAAGCAGACAGGCCTGTATCCTGGATGTGGAAACCAAAGAACAGCAACATGAAACCATATGTTTATCTTGCAGTGTTTTTTTCCTGAAAAACAACAACCCAAGCTACCAACCAAACTGATAAGACTATAAATGAGAAGCAGATCTCCTGAGTGCACCATGCCACCTGCAGACAGCTGCCCACCACCCGACTTCTCTTCTGGCTGTTTCCTTGGTTGTAGAGCTGAACTATGGGGACGTTTCTCGCACCATGGAACATGCTCTGTTCTGCTTATAAATATAGAGGGCTTGTCTTAAAATCTATTTTAGGGAAGTCAGATCTCCCGGAATACTGAGACCACTGCGTGAATCAGGATTTAAATTCAGAGGAAAAAAATAAGAAGAAGAGGTGAATTCCAGGAAATTTTCTGACCAATTATCTGAAACATACATTCAATTAGTTCAAGTGAATGTACTTACGTCTTAATATTGCAAGTTAATGGTTTTATTGACCAGAGCAACAAGTTGAGGGCATATGTGCACATTTGTTTAATTAATACTCTTTCTGGGTACATGTAGAACTTTGGCCTCCTAGCCAAAAATGGGTTTATTGGGATTTTCTTTAGAACATTCTCAATTCTGAAATTGCTCACAGCTCTCCATTGTTCTTGTTGTCTGCCATCAGGATAGACCGGCATACCTACGCACTCACCTGGCGGCTTGCTGACTGCCCCTAGAAGTCCATTCCAGAGCATTTCTATGGCTTTACAAAACAAAACAGCTGGTTTCCTCTGCTGCATATCCTGAGGTTTGCCCACCCTTCTCCAGCCATTTCAAAAGTACCCTTTCCACTCAGAATCCTTCATAAGAATTGCTGTTGTGGGTTTAGTCATCTTGAACTTGAGCGACGAGATATATATAAAGGGTCTAGGTAGAAACAGAAGGGCAGGTTAAGTTACAAAAACCTTTGTAAGGTTTGTTTGTTTTTTGTAAAGCTTTGTAAACCTTTTGTTTGTTTTTATATCAAACTACATTTTGTTTTTCCTTAAAAACAGGATTCTTTAAGTGATTAGGTTTCTAGGCCTTTGTCTGAAAATTTATGTAAATTTTAAGGCAGTTAAATTAAAACATGAAACTTATTTCCATGGTTTCTTTGGGAAAAACAATGAAATGGTCCTAACAAAGATTTGGAAGTAAGATAAGAACTCTGCCTTTGCTACATCCCCAGTCTCTCGAGTTGAATTTCCTTTATATTTCTCTCTTCCGTTTCCAGTGATGGCATGGGATTTTTCTCTACCCCTTCCTCCTCTCTCCCAGGAAGTGAGAGTAAATTTCTTCTTCCCTATCATGCTTCCCTCAAAAAACCAAACCAACAACAATAACAAAAAAACAGGACCCTGAGGGGCACTGCCCACCAGCCAGGGCAGAGAATTCAATGGTGGACAGTGACAACAAGGGCTGAGAGATAATCCTCCCACCACCCATCCCTAAAGAGAGAATGTCCTATGTCTATCAGAGTCCTTGAGGACCACTGGTAAGAAAGGATAGCCACAGCAAAACTATGGCAAAGGTAAAAAGACCAGTTGCCAGGGGTTTGGTGAGGGAGGAATGAATAGACAGAGCAGAGAGGATTTTTAGAGCAGTAAAAATCCTCTGTATAGATACATATCAGTATATATTTGTTCTAGCCCATAGCATGTGCGACACCAAGAGAGAACCCTAGTATAAACTACGGACTTTGGGTGGTAATGATGTACCAATGGAAACATACACACCACTCTAGTGGAAGATGCTAATAATGGGTTAGGCTGTGCACTGTGGGGCAGAAATTACATGGGAAATTTCTGTACCTACCTCTCAGTTTTGTTATGAGCCTAAGACTACTTAAAAACGTGTTTAAAGGGGAGGCATGGAGATACAGTATAGCAATTCTGGGAGAAAAAAAGAATAGGTTCCAATACTGTATGTTAACTTACCATTTACAACACATGCTCACACCAGTCACCACATTTGATGCTCACACTAACCTTGCAAAGTAGGTATAATTTCTGCCCCAGTTTATAGAGAAGGTAACCAAAGCTCCAAGAGGATAAGTGGCTTAAACAAGTTTACTTTGATCATAAGTGGCAGAGATAGGATTCTAAATTCTTATCACTTCACAATACCAGCTCAGCCATTAATAGGCAGTTGTCCCAGAAGCCCAAGAAGAGAAATGCTATATAAACTTATTTTATTATTATTAATCAACTTGCATTTGTAGGTTTAAGTAAACAAAGTAACTGAAACTTAATAAGCATTTTCCCTTTTTAAAAATTTTAAAAATCAATCACCCTATATTTTAAGACCTGCTCCTCCTACTCCTTCTTTTTAGGGAGAGAGGGTCCTGGAGGGAGAAAGAGAAGGAGAGAAACATCAGTGTGAGAGAGAAACATAAATCAGCTGCCTTCTGCATGTGCCTGGACCAGGGACTGAAGTCACAACCCAGGCTGTGCCCAGACATGGCATGGAACTGGTGACTTTTGGTTTGCAGGATGGCACCCAATAAACTGAGCCACACCAGCTGCAGCCAAAACATCATTCTGCTTTAATAAGTTAAGAAATCTGCATGGAGAGTGCTCCGGATCCTGGTTCAAGAACTGAGAAGCTCGTGCACAGGGCCCACCTCTGTGAATCCTGCTGCTGGGTGGCTGAGAGCTAAACAGAGATATTGGATCCAGCAGAGTTTTGAGACATTGGGATTGTGGCCCAGCTAGGGTGACGAATTCTCACTGAAAACAGAAGGCGTTAAATTGAGACCCTAAAAAAGCCACATCTTACAAGTATTCTCTGTGTTCCAGAGTAAGGGTTATACACTAGGACTCAGGGCACAAAAGGTAATAGATGACCCTAAGAAAGCCTGAAACAAAGTTTGAGTGGATTAAAATCTATATATCTGTTACCAAAATAAAACTCAACACCCTTCACAGGAAGACAATATAATCAATTCTCCCTACAATGTATCATCAACAATGTCCAGCATGCAATAAAAAAATTACTAGACCTGCAAAGAAGCAGATGGTATAATACATAATCAAAGGGGAAAAAATGAAAAGAGACCATGAAAGGACTCAGATGTTAGAATTAGCACATGAGAATTTTAAAACACCTATTATATATATGCTTAAGGATATAAGATAAAGCATGAATAAATGTGACGTAAGAGATGGGTAATCTCAGTCAAAATGTAAAAATTATAAATAGAGCCAACATAAACACTAACCTGAAAAATACAAAATCTGAAATAAAAGATCCCCTGGACAAGCGTAACAGCAGATTGGGCACTACAGGAGAAAGTGTTGATGGTCTTGAAGATAGCTCAAAAGAAATTTACCAAATTGATGAACACAGAAAAAGATTGAAACAAAAATAAACAAAGCCTCAGTGACCTGTGGGACAACATCAAGTTCTCTAACAGAGTGTAAGCGGGGGTATAACAAAAGGAGAGCTAGGATAGAGAAAAAATTTTAAGCAATAGCAGCTGAGAAGTTTTCCAAAATTGTTGAAAGACTTCAATCGTCGAGAAAATCATGCCTAGGTATGTCGTGGTCAAAGTAATGAAAAAAATTAGATAAAATTACAAAGAATTTACAGAGGAAAAAAAATACATTGTGTATTGGGGTAAAGGCAAGAATTATGAATGACTACTACTCATGAAAAACAAAGAAGGTTGTAAAAAAGTAAACTGATATCTATAAAACAGAGAGTTAAAACTATCAACCTAGAATTCTACAGCCTGAGAAAATATCCTTCAGTAAATGAGGTTTAAATAAATTTATGGATAAAAGAAAACTCAGAAAATATGTAAGAAGCAGAACCTCACTTCAAGAAATGCTAAAGGAAGTTCGTCAGACTGAATGGGAATGATAGCAGGTGGAAACCTGGTTAGTTATACAGAAAGGAATCAACGCCATTAGTCATAAAAAATATGTGGGTAAATAAAAAATATCTGTAAAATTTTAAAAAATTTCTTTAAAAGACAATGTACTGTTTAATTCACTACAATAATATTGTGTTACAGATTTTACAACATATATAGAAGTAAAATATATGATAATTCTTAAAAGGATGAAGTGGGATGTATGGAATTATACTATAGCAAGATTCTCATATTTTATATGAAGTGGTACAATATTAATTTCAACAGATTGTGATAAATTAAGAATACACAAAACCCCAAAATAACATTAAAAAAAAAAGGGTCAACAGACGTTCAACAAATGCAAAAAATAAATTTGAATCACTATCTTGTCCTTTTAGATAGTTTAACTCAAAGAGGATGATAGACCTATCACCCACTGAAACTTATAGAAGAACATAGGAGAAAATTCTGTGATCTTGGGTAAGGCAAAGGTGTCTCAGATATGACACCTAACATAAGATCATTAAAGAACGAATTGATAAAATAGATTTAATTACAGTTAGAAATTTTGGCCATGAGAAAAAAACAAAGGTGAAAAACCAGCTACAAACTGGGAGAAAATGTTTGCAAATCATATGTCCGATAAAAGACTTGTATCCAGAAAATATAAATAACTCTCAAGATCAATAATAAGGAAACAATCCAATTTTAAAAAATGGTCAAAAGATTTGAACAGACCCATCACCAAAGGAGATACACAAATCAAAAATAAGCAGATAGAAAAAAGTGTTCATTATCAGTCACTAGGGTAACGGAAATTAAAACTACAGTGAGATGCCACCAGACATCTATCAGAATGGCTAAAGTTGCAATGACCGCATCAGTGCTGGTGATGACGTGGAGCAACCACGTGCACTGCTGATGGCGATATAAAATGATACGGCCACTTGGGAAAACAGTTGGATGGTTTCTTAAAATGTTAAACATGTATCTATCATAGAATCAAACCATTCCACTACTAGATATTAACATAAGGAAAAAGAAAGCATGTGTCAATACAAAGATTTGCACACAGATTTTCATAGAAATTTAATTTATAATAGCCCTAAAACTAATACAATCAATTGTCCAACAGTAGATGAATAGATAAGCAAATGGAATACTTATTAATAATAGAATGTAATGAACTACTGATTTGTTCAATGACAAAGACAAATCAAAATTCATTTTGCTGATGAAAGAAGTCAGAGAAAAATGAGTGTATACAAAATACATTTGCATGAAATCCTTAAAAATGCAAAGTGTTCTATTGTGACAGAAAGCAGACGCGTCTTCAATGCATGGGGGTAAAAGAAGGGAGCAGGAGAGTAGAGATGGGAAGGAAGAGTACAAAGGAGCGTTGGGGAAAATTTGGAAGTGGTAGATCGTTTATTTTCTTGGTTGTAGTAATGGTTTTACAAGTCTGTGCATATGACAAAACTTATCAAAATGTACACTTTAAATGTGTGTAGTTTATTGTCAACTATACTTCAATACAGGTGTTTTTTACACAGTCAAGAAAGGAAATAAAGTAAAATACTAAAAAATATTTTATTAACCCTAAGGAACACAAGAAAAGAAAAATAAAAATTAAACATTTCTACTAATCAAAATACACTATTAAAAAAATACAAAGCAAGTCATGAATAGGAGAAAAAATTTCAATACGTATGTTCAGGGTCCAGCAGATGTAAATGCCTGTTTGAGTGTGGTTGGTGGGGTAACAATATGGGTGTAATAACTTATTGTTTTAATTTGAACATTTCACCTAAATTGTCACATGGTGTGCTTGAATGTGATATTATGTTACAGAATTACATGCTTATGATTTTGTAATGAAAAAAAGGGTATTATTTGTGCCAGACCCTGTGTAACAAGGAAGGGGCTTAAAACCAGAACACAAAAAAAATCCCCAAAACCAGTATTTTAAAAGATGAAAACTTGTATTCAAATGGGCAAAATATTTAGACACTTCATCAAAGTAGATTAATATGGTAAAAAAACCTTATGAAAGAACACTCGGTATTCCAAGCCACTAGGGAAATGCAAATCAAAACGACAGGGAGTTACCACTTCATTTCCACCAAAAAGATTACAATTAAAAAAGACTAATAACGTCAAGTGTTGGCAAGAATGTACAGCAATGGTCATTCTCATAAACTGTATGAAACATAGAGTGGTGCAACTACTATGAAAATATTTGTCAGTTTTTGTAAAGTCAAAAATGTACCTCCCTGTATCTCAGCAATTCCATTCTAGGTATTTAACTCAAGAAAATAAAAACATATAGCCACAAATAAATGTTCATTGAGACCTTATCCATAATAATCCCCAACTGGAAACAACCCTCAAGTCCATCCGCAGAGAAGGGATAAAGAAACTATGGTATGTTCACACAACTGAATACTACCAAGCAACTTAAAAAAGAAAAACCTACTGAACATGCAACAACGTGAATAAATCTTAAACCCATTATGATATGCTAAAGGAATCAGGCCCAAAAGAATGCATACCATCTGATTTCATTTAAATGACATTTAAGAGCAAGCAAAAATAATATATTGTGATAGGACAAACGTTGCTCCTTGAAGGGGATTTACTGCAATGTGGCACAACTGAACTTTTTAGAGTGATGGAATTGCACATTTTTATTGAATTCTTTTTTATACAGGCGTATATGCCTGCCAAAAGTCATTGGAGCCCTGGTCAGGTGGCTCAGTTCATTGGAGTGTTGTACTGTGCACTAAAAGGTTGTGGGTTCAATTCCTGGTCACGGCACATACCTAAATTGCCAGTTCAGTCCCTGGTCAGGGTGCATACAGGAGGCAGTCCATCAGTGTTTCTCCCTCACATCAATGTTTCTCTCTCTCTTTCCTTCCCCTGCCCCCTCTCTCTCGAGGCAATAAAAATATATCCGCAGGTGAGGATTAAAAAAAAGGTAAGAATTCCTTCATTTTTATAGTTGCATATTATTCCATTGTGTAAATGTAGCACTTTTTTTTTTTTACCCACTCATCTACTGATGGGCACTTGGGCTATTTCCAGATCTTGTTTATTGTAGGTAACACTGTTATGAACATTGGGGTGCATCTATTCTTTCTGATTGGTACTTCAGGATTCTTATGGTATATTCCCTAAAATGGAGATTATTATGCTAAGCAAAATAAACCAGTCAGAGAAAGACAAATGCCTTATGATCTCACTTATATGTAGAATCTAAAGAACAAAATAAACTGAGAAACAAAATAAGACTAGAGGCATGGGTACGGAACAGACTGACACATCTCAGAGGGGAGGGAGGCGGGGACTGGAAGAGAATAGCCGAAGAACACGTATGCATGTATGCATAGCCCACGGACACAGACAACCATGTGGTGAAGGCCAGGGTGGGAGTGGGGGCTGAGTGGAGGAGGGACAAAGTAGAGGGTATGAATGGGGGACATCTGTAATAGTGTCAACAATAAAAAAATAAATAAAGTCAATGGAGTTACATTTATCAACTGTGCATTTTACTCCTTACATAAATTTTGCCTAAATTAAAAATACAAACCAAGAAAATTATAATGAATTAGTGAATTCAAAATTTGCATAGAAATTTATTCTAAATATTACACAAAAGGACGAAATATAAAATACAAACTAATTATTGCAAATGTGAAAAATACTAGCATGTTAAACAGGATGCTGGGTATATGGGTTGTCTAATCTCAGCTTCTGTGATTTATTTGTATATATATCAAATATTTCAAATTAGTTAAAATAAACACAGCAATGAAGTTAAAATGCCTCTGGATTCTTAGTAGTGTCCTTACTGTGAGATGTGGGCCAGAGATCAGCAAATAATATCAACATGTTAGAAAACCCCATAACAGGGAGACGCATACTTCACAGCCTGGGATTTCTGACACTAGGGAGTCGTTATTCTATTGCCACTTCATAGTGTAGGCTGTAACCTTTCTCTCAAACCAAGATGGCAATTGCCTAATTTGTTAGCTTTATCACAGTATTGTAAATCTTATGAACCAATATCTCACCAGATGAGTTGGAAACACAACTTCTGCCCTTTCTTTGGTTCCCATTTTGCTGCCAATTTGCTTTGGAAATTTGGGCATCTGTTTCACTCAATGGAAAAACCACAGCCAGGCTCACTGAAGTGATTTACTTTTGCATTTTAGATGCAAGGAGATTTACAAGTGAACTGATACTATTTACAACACCATTCATTTTTATCCTTAAGTTTCACCCAGACCTTCCAGAGAGACCATATACATTTTCATTTCATTTCTCACATGGAGGTGGCTTTTTAAACCCTAATTCCTGAATTAGTGTGTTCCTTTCCTTCCCGTGTAACTGTCTCACTCTCACGTCAGGTTCCACCATGACCTCTAGCCCTGTCAGCAGACACACAGTGCAATCCCTGTTCCCGTGCACCAGAGGGGTGAGACTGTTTAACTGTTTTCATTTCCTAATCTCATCTCGGAACTCACTTTTGGGAGTCAATATTTTTGCCTTTTACCACCAGACTTTGAAAGGGTCCACAATATCACAGGATGAATTTTAGATCTTTAGGTTATTTAAGATGCTCAAATACTGACAGTCAGAACAGGTCTTGAGAAATGATTTGTGCACCCATCTCCGAGGCGGTGAGTAACTGTGTTAAATGATATTTGGAGTGCATCTGGCATTCTTATTTGCAGTCAGAGGTTTGTCAGTTTCATCTCCCTTACATCCATCTGAAAACTCTCTCCATTTCTCTTTTCCATAGTGGCTTTTGCTCTAGGCAAGTCCCAGCGGGAATTCAACCAGTGTGACCTCCCTAAGGGAGTGAAGGCAAGTCTAGCAGGAACCCTCTTTATCCCTTCCCATGTTCCCTAAGCAATTGCACAAGCATTTCCGTGTTCACTGGTAGTGTGAGGGGAAGGACTGTGGTGTTTCCAAGGGGACACATGCTGGGTGGGGGGGAACTGGGAATGAGTGAAGGCCGTGGGAAGAGAAGTGCAAGAGCTAAACCCAAGGTCCATGAAATAGAAGCTTGCCTAGGAAACTGGGAGCCTTTTCCTGGTCAATGTCTGACTTCAGGACTTGCAAAGGTGGGACAACCCCAAAACTGTCTCTTCAGGCTTTGTATAGCAACCCCAGCAGCAAGTGGAGCAGGAGGATGGTCCCACTCAGTGCCTCCGTCCTGTGGACAATGCATTCCTGCCAACCATACTAGAGTTTTGAACAGACTTCCCCCAATGGAAGATGCTACATGGGAAAGGTAGGCTTGCTGCACTCCTGAAACTGCATTGCATTGAAGGTACTGGTCTATGAGAAGTGGAGCCCCAAGGTCAAGTCCACTGTCCCAAACCACACAGCACTTTAGTTTCAGATCCAGGACCAGTACCCAGGCTCCAAACCCCCAAGCCAGGGCTCCCTTATGATGACTGCATTAGGAGTGAACGAAGCTTTTCAGAGTGAATCTGAGGTCCTGAACACTTCTGCTTACAGTGATAGAAAAAAAGCATGTGGAATGTCAAGCAATTGACTCTGTTAACATTATTAATATGGGGCATCCAGTACTGGACTTCAAGCTTCCTGCGTCAGCTTTTTCCTCTAAATGCCTCTAGCGTGTCTTCCTAGTATTGAACAAACATCAGTTCTGACCAGGTCATGGATTTTATCAATATGAACTGAAATTGTGCCGGCTTTTTTTTTTTTATGATCACTAACAGCTTTCTTAATTAACCTGCTGATAGTGTCAACAACACAGTTCACTGTTTGCTGTTTGCTCTCCTGCCACTGCAGAGTCAAGATGCTCTCTGAGAGCACAGCACACTCGCCTGAGGTGGTTTTGTTTTCCAGAAAGAAAGAAGGGGGGCAGGGGGAAAGAAAAGAAACCTTACAACCACAGTGAATTTGACTTAATTGCTAAAACTTCCTTCTGATTGTTTTGCCCTGAGTAACAGCCCTTCCTTAACTAATAACTTTAATTATAGCAACCACTAGTTATAAAACTGTACCTTTTCTCTTGACTTGGTCTGTTCTTAAAAACTTGTAATTATGCAACCAGGGACCAGCAAGCCCCCTTCCAAGGTTTTCATTAGCTGGGAAGACGGGTTCTGGAACCACATGCACTCATATTCCATGAGCATAAGTCTGACACGGCTGACGTCGGTCTGCTGGGTGCTCTAAGATATTGAAACATCTGCCTGACAACATGAGACAAGGACGAAGCAAAAACAGGATCCTGACCCTCAAAGAACTCATCTTTAGGGAAAACAAAATTGCTTATTTGCTGAAGATGTGTACCGTCTTTAAGATGAATGCAGATTTCACAATAAATCTAAATCCTTCATTTCATCTTCAAAAGTTTACTCGGATGGTGCAGTTGATATTAAAAAAAGTGTTTAAATTTAAGGCACTAAAAAACATCCAGTACGAACATGTTCTCTGGCTCTGCTCCCACAACATTTTTCATCTGATTATGAAGAAAATAGAATTTCCCTGCACTGCAGGCTATTAGGTCAGCCTGCTTGTCGTGGGCCGGTTATCAGTTAAAGGCCGTGTTGGGCTCAGTAATCACGAAAAACTGCTTAAATGATCTATTTCAGTGGTGTTGTTGCCAGGTAAGGATGATCTCATGTTTGATGACACATATTCAGTGGTCGATTGTGCCAGAATGGTGTTTTTCTGCATTGTTTTTGACTCCTTATGCATCAATTCAGCTTGCTTTGTTCATGCTGCCTTGCAAAGTTGCTCTTTCTCTTTGAAAATCAGTCAGCAGTCTCCGAGCTCCTCCCACTTTGCTGACTCAGCTCCACCCACCCTTCTGTGATCCTGTGGGGTGGCCATTCTCACCCCCCCACCGCACCCCACCCCCAGGCAGTCCGGGTTGGCTCTCGCTTTCATATCCAAGCTGGGAGAACCAGGCCGGACAGTTTACAGCATGTGGCTGCCATATGCAGAGGGCCGGTTGCTGAGTGGGTGGCAGGACACTACCCATCCTTCCTATCATGATGACGGACACCCCCTACCCACACACCACAAGAATTTCCCACAGCCTCAGTTGAAAAGCTGGATCCCAGCAGATGACTTCCACCCAGTGACTGCATCTGCTTAATAGGACGCCAACTGGCAAATGTTTCACTTCTCAGAGTATTTTCCTGGTCTCTCCTTTCATGTTCTTATTCTTGTCGTTGTTCATTGCTATAGAGACATAGAATGTTAAATGGGTACCTGGTTAATCAGAAGTGTTAACTTTCATTTTCAATGAAAGCAGGTCGTTATTTAAAATTTGCAGCCATGTCTCCATCCTAGAAGTTCCCCTTGCAGTGAGGTTCCCCTTCCATTTACTCATGTAAAGTAAACGGCTGAGTCTACAAACTAGTCTCTGGTGACTACAGTAGACTGTTCCAAGTCTGCTGGCAGGAAAAGACACCACGGGCCCTCAAAAGCAGACTCACCGTGATAATAAAGGGAGAGTCTAGAAACAACCCCAACTCCACCATCGTGTCATGGCGGACAGGTGGTGCTGGCATAGGGTGGACAGTGTGGCTGTGCTGGGGGTGGAAACAGCTGAGCAAGGGAGTGCCAACCACCAGCTGTGGACCAGACAGGGAGATTGTCACCCTGCCCTAAAGATTCACTCAGCACCAAGTGCCGGGCCGGCGATGGCATGACCACAGCAGGGGATGGGAACGGTGAACGGTGAGTATGGGCCTACAACATGGCAGTGATGGAGCTCAGGCAGCCACAGGTGGGCTACCTAGTGGGCTGGTCACGTGCGGCAGTTTTCTCTCAAAAGGTGTTTATTCCCAGAACTGAGTAGTCCAGACAATTTAGAGAGTGGGATTGGATATCCTGCCAATATCTGGAGGGCTGAACTTAATTTGAAAAACAAAAGGATGTAGCCCCATATGTACCCAAGGTGGGACTCCAGTCACTCTGGCTAATTCAGAATTGAAAGAGTCAGCGGAGATCATTTGGTTCTCATTTTTCAGGGAAGCAAGTCATGGGTAGAATCTGTATATAGCACAATGAGCTAACTGCCAACCTGCTGTCTGCTCTGTTGTCAAAACTTGCAACACCCCCTGATTGCAGTATTCTTTATTGTTCAAAGTCTGAGGTTTAGGAGAGGGAAAACTTTAGCTCCTACTTTGGAATTTGGAGACTGAGCCTGAATTTTCCAGGTTTACACTTTGGGACATATTTATCAGGTTTCTGCTAGTCACTGGGGCAGCCTAGAGGTTTCTTGGTAAGGCAGCTACAGAGATGAAACTCTGATTTTTGACTCTAACCCAGATACTCTCCTGAATGCTTGTCCTCTATAGACGACCAATAGGAAAACTCCACCTAAATGACTGACAGGGCTAAAGTCTAATTGTTACCTTAGGCTCCAGCCAGCCTGCCCCATCTTCCCCTGACAAAGCCTTCTTACTCCTTCCAGTTCTCTGGGGGCGGGCGCTGCCAGCCTCCCCCTCAGCCATAGAACATCCTGCAGACTCCAGCTCCACACACATTGTTTTCTTTCCCATTCCCACTGCTTCTGAAGTACTTCGGGATCTTACCATCTCCTACCTGAACTATGATAATTTTTTTATTGGTTCCCTGTTATTTTAATCCGATTCCAGACCTTTTCCCTCCCTGCCACCAGAGAAATCTTTTGAAAATATAAATCCGATCATGTTATTCTGTCAGTGGCTCTGTAGTCCATCAAGATATGCTCTCACCCCTTTGCATGTGAGGAGGTCCTCCATAACCTGCCTTTCACTTGATTTCAGTCAGGTGTTACTTCACACAGAACGCCTGTGTCCGCCCTCACCGTCCTCCCCAGACACCATGTCCCGGCCATTCCAAGCTCTCTGAGTTCCTCTGACTAGCCACTTCTTTTTCATGCTCTCTTTTTCTCACAGTGAGCTCCCCCTCACCTGGGAATGTCCCTTTGCATTTTAGTTGTGACCATTTATATCTTTAAAGATTCAATTCAAGTGCCACCTTCTTTATGAAGCTTCTTCTAATCTCAATTCCACAGGGTAAAGAAGAACAGAGAAGTCTGTTGAAACTTCTATCCCAGCCCCTCTATTACAGGACAGTCATTTGTTCCCTGTCTGTCTCTTCCACATGATGTTGGGCACAACTTGATGGTAAAGAGCACATTGTATTTATCTTCGATTTCCTGGTAGAAGCACAGTGCCAGGCATAGAGTAATAGTAGGCATTTGATAAGTGTTTTTGGAAGGAAGGAAGGAAAAAGGAAGGAAGGGAGGAAGGAAGGGAGGAAGGAAGGAAGGGAGGGAGGAAGGGAGGGAGGGAGGGTGGGAGGGAGGAAGGAGGGAAGGAAGGAAGGAAGGGAGGAAAGGAAAGGAAAGGTAAGGAGAGAGAGGGAAGGAGGAAGGGAGAGGAAAATGAGGAGGGGGAAAGGATGAGGTGAAACAGATATTGTCACAATATATTGTTGTTTCATTTTTTATTATTTCCAGAAAGAAAGGCATGTGGTAAAACTTGGACCACTCTTTCTAAAATACACGAAGCAATTTATCCAAAGCAGTTCAGGAATTCAATTAGTAGTGTTGGAAAAGATAAATATGTATTCATTTTCATATTGTACTATGTTGGCATTGGTGAAATGCTTCAATCCTAAAATTAAAAATTATTAACTTTAGTGACAATAGTGGAAATTGGTCATGTTTTTAGCTGTCCAAATGCCCTTCCTATGCTTGGAGAATTCCCCTGTGTATAAGTCTTGTGGGGAGGCAGAGCCCCAACCTTCTATAGTAGCTATAGATGCAGGGTACCCACATTCCTATCATCTCTGACAGACAGAGCACAGACTTCCATATGTGTGCACTAGGCTCACCAAAATATGTAGCCATAAGGAGTAGGAGCTATTGACAGTAAGTTATGAGGACAGAGGATAATTCTTCTCTGGTGGTGGTAATGGGACCAGAAGCATCGAGGTTCAGCACCAGCAGCCACGAAGACCACAGTGACTGGTGGGCCACAGCAGTGTCCCCACTAGCCAATTCTGCAAAGGGATATTAACCAAGGATCTGATGCATTGCCTCCCTCTGTTTCTGCTCAATTCTTGAGCCTGGTCCTCCAGCTGTCCTGGTGGTTCTCTGAGGTAACTAATCTTCAATAAATTCCTTTCCTGCTTATCGACCTTTCTGTTGCAACTAGCAAACCGAAAAGATCCAGAACTCCTTGGTGATTCATAAATGCTTCTGGCTTCGGTAATTTGGTCTACCAGTATGCATGATTTATGTGAGTCTGGCTGATAAAACATCTCATCCGCTGGTGAGTCAATGGTTACTTCATTCCACATTATTAGAGGAATTTTCCTAGGCAGACCATTTTCCAGAAAGTTCAATTGGGGCAGGTTTTCTTGCCCTAAATCACACACCCATGTGTTAGCACAGGTACTCAATAAATACTTGCTGAAGGAACTAATAAATGAATATGTTAACTCCAGGAGACTGTTACCTACTTTTACTGTATCAAATTGGTACAGTCAAAATAAAAGCCTACAGAAAGAAGCAGACAAACTAGAGGAGATTCAAGTATCTCTTCCTACAAGTGATTTGATGATGAACTGACTCAAGAGTGATGTGTGCAGCTATTCTACCAACCAATTCAAGTCAACAGATATTTATCAGCCCTTGCTGATTCTTTCTTGGAACAGTTCTAGGGGTTCATGCTCCAGTTATGGCTCCCCGATTGTTACCTCTGAGCTTTGGCTGAACGTAATCCTTATGACCCTCCATTTCCTCATCAATAAAATAGAGATAATAATCATTTCTCAAAGGATAGTTAAATCAAGATGTTGTCAATGCCCACTTTTTTCGCCTTTATTATTTTTGTTTCTGCTCTTAGCATCCTCTCTTAAATTTAGTTCAAACCCCCCATGAATACCTTCTCTCCTCCTTGGACTGGGCAAGCCATTGTGGATACAAAGTTGCATAGAGCATGTTCCTACTTTGGAGCAAGTTACAATGCAGTCAAGGAGATGGATGGGTTAAAAAAGCCAGGGAAGATGGGGAGGGCAGTGATGGAGGCAAACAGGAACACTGCTCTGGAAGTACCAGGAAGGGCTGTTTGGGGAGGCAAGACAGCAAATGGGATAGGACTCCTGGAGGAGACATCCTTGAGTCTTCAAGGGGAAAGTTAGATGAAAGAGGAAGCAATGGACCTCCAGGAAAAATGAACCACATGAGAAAAAGCAAATGTGGAAAACAGCCTTTCCAATTTCCTGGGAGGTGAAGGTCACGATGGGTTTGGAAAGAAGCCAAGTATGCAGAGGGAGGCGGGTCAGATCACAGATGACTGCACGTGCTGGGAAAGGGGCATGGGACTCTGGGTGTCAGGGGGCCCCTGGAGGACTGTAAACAAGCAGCCATGTTCAAAACCTCCGCTGGCAGTGGTATGGAGGGTGAATAGTGGAAGCCACAAGACTGAGAGGCGAGGCCAGGAAGGAAATCATCACCCTGGTGCAGGCGAACAATTGTGTGGGTCCAGGCTGGGAAAATAGTGGAAGACAGAGGGATGACGAAGGGAGTCGAGCAAATATGTTCACCTCCGGGTTCACCTCTGCTCTGTTTACTAAATATTGTCATGATGCAATGATTCCGCACCACTGTACTGATGAGGGATGCCATACACATTCCCCACCCTCCATCCCGAAACAGGACGGAGTTACAGCCCAGCAGACACTGTGCCCGGCTCCAGGTGTGCCCACATGGTTCCAAACCATCTTTCATCTGCATTCAGGGATCACACAGGTAACGGGAAGGCTTCTGATATTTTGCAAGTCAGGAGACATTTTTCAGGTGGTATAAATGATTCATCTTTCTGGAATTCCTTGTAAAATATTTTACATTTTTCAGACAATTCTATTCAGAAGTTCAAATGGGTTTTTAGCCAGGATTTCCTTTCTCATTTTCACCAAACAGCCTACATACATTTAAATCAAATAAGGGAAAAGAAGCAAATGGGATATTTGGATAGACACATGATACTATTGGCCAAAAATGTCAGGAATGGCTGCCCCATTCTGTCAGATAGAAATAAGGCCAGACAGCTATTTCATTGGGATTTACATTCTCCCTCCCCCTGCTGCCCCCCGCCCCCACCCCACCCCCACCCCCAAGCAAATCTAATCTCATCCTGGTGGTCACAGGCTAGGCCAGCAGGAAGACGTCCACATGTGGAGCACAGAGATGCAGATACACTGGCTCCACTCCCAGGATGCCAGGGCAGGATGAGAATCAATATTTCAGTAGCTCAGGATTAGGAAACACACATATCAAGTCTTGTCCATTAAGGAAAACAAACAGACATTCTGTATCTCCTACAGACTGATTGGGAGGAAGCATTTGACTCATCTACAGAAATGTACCCATTATTCTTGTACTTTTGAGACGAGTACAAGTTGTGTAAAAAATTCTCAGTGAGACTGAGGCTACTTAGAAGAATGCCATAAATCAGACCTTACAGTCCCTGATAAGCAGTTTTTCAGGAGAAAGGGGAGACAGGGCAGGACTCAATGCAGTTTGGGCCGTCCTATGTTGTTCAGAAAAGTCACAGAGATCCAAAGAGGCAGAGTTTGGCTTGGGTGAGCAGCCACTTTTGCTCAGATTTAACTGACTGCCCCTGAGTCCCCGCCCCCCACCCCCACCCCAAACATCTGGAAAATCTAGGCAACCCAAAGTTAGTCCAGGCCAATTGGTACCTTTCCTGTTGGCATCAAAGGAAAAGCATGGAAACCACAGGATGATTGATATCAGCTCACACAGTGAGACATGCATCTGCGGGAATAACTGTGGGGATTTCACATTTATCTTTTTTCCCCTCAAAAATAAGGCATGACAGCAACTGTATTTAGAAAAGGGGTTTTCCTGCGGGAGAGACGATGTCTCTCTGTCCTAGGGCTCACTCAGATCTCCCACAGCCACGCAGGCTGTTTCCAGGGCATGCCATGGTCTAGCACTGCCAGGTGTATATGAGAGGAGAAGAAATGTGCAGAAGGGGGGTAGACAAGTGCAGAATATCAAAGATCTAATTGCAACTCTGACAAGCATCAGATCAAAGGAGACTCTCCTGGGTTCTTTGATCTCTTGATAACCACATTTAGCACCCTCCCCAGGCTGTGCCTGGGGCAGGCAACCTTCCCTTCTAACTCCCTCATCTCTTTCTAGTTTAAATAATTCAACTCCTAAACATTTTCAAAGGAGTGGAAATAAGTAAATGCTTTAAGATTTAACTCCCATGTTTAGTGAAGTCTTTTCCCCATACTGACACCAGACTAGAAAATAAAAATAAGCACCATAGGGTCCTAAAAAGAACAGTTATTGCTTTTAATATTTTATCTGAAATACAGTTGTGCAACAACTACACAGAAATGGGGCAGTGACCAGAAGTTCACCCCAAAAGTGCCTGGGGTTGGGAGGAAGGGGAAGGGGGGCTCCCTGTCCTTTTGCTAGCGGAGGCAGGAATCTGAGGTGCATCAGCCATTATCGTCATCAGGTATGATGATGATAGTAGTCCATTTAGCAAATGGTAGGTAGTCCGATTTAGCAAATAAAAATACAAGGAAGCCAGTTAAATTTGATTTTCAGATAAATAATTTTTTTAGCACAAGCATGCCCTAAATATTGCATAGAACACACTAATACCAACTAAAATTTTCATCTTTTATCTGAAGTTCAAATTTAATTGAGTGTCCTATAAGTTATCTGGCAACCCCTCTTCACCAAAACTCACTGGAATGCCATGCGGTAGCCTAGCCTTAGAGGACAACAAAAATGGATTCTGCCCTATCCTTACACCCCCTTGTGAATGTGGTCCAGGGCAGGCCTTTGACCAGGTGGTGGGGGAAGGGAAAGGGACCAGCATTTGCTGAGCAGCTGCATACTTTGTGTCCCATGTGACCCCCAGAACACTCCAGTAGGGTAGAGACTGAAAGTATTCCCCTTTCACATGGAACTCTGTGAAAGTCAAGAAGATTGCCAGCTTCTAAGTGTCAGCGTTATGATTCTTATCCAGGCATCCCTCACTTCAAAGCCACGGTCTGTCCACTCCCCCCACTGATTCTTTTCCTTTCCCCAGTGAGCATGACAGATTCTGAGACTAATGGATGTGTTCCAACATAAACAGGCCCTTTTCATTTCAGATACATCTTGTGTTAATCAAAAGTTCTAGATCTTATCCCCTAGAACTCTCTGTTCTGCCATTAGAAACTGGGGTCGGGGAGTGGGGGAGGAAATTCAGTCTAAGAATGAAGAGAAGATCTGAACAAGGTCTCAGGTGCTTGAGTAAACTGAAGAACGTCACTGGTGGTTTTTCTCTCGCTGCGAACCTGTGTAAGCTCAGCACGGAATCAAGCTAGGACACCAGCTCGTTGTGAAATCCTGACTCCCTTACTCCCTAGGGCAGTGGTTCACAACTGTAAGTTTACTCCAGAATCAGACCTGTTAAAGAAGGGATGGCTGGGTCCCCACCCCAGAGCTTCTGTCTCTGTAGGTCTGAGGTGGGCCCAAGAATCTGCATTTCTGACAAGTTCTCAGATAACTCTGACGCTGCTGGTCTGGGGATCCCACTTGGAGAACCACTGCTTTAGGACCAAAAAGAAGGCTTCCCTAAAAATAGTATACAGTATTTGGAACTTAAATCCACATATACTTTTGAATTCAAGGCCATTCTACACTTCTCATGGTCAATTTGGGGGCAGATAATGCAGGGGTGTGGGGGGTGCAGGGGAGCTCAGTGGGCAGGTCATGCTGAGAGGCTTGGCTTTCTTTTCCTTTGTGACAGTGAGGCACTGGGTGCTTTTCAAGGAAGGATGATACATTCAGACCTATACCTTGAAAAGGTTATCTGAGTTGACATCAAACTCTGAGCCTATTGTAGTGGGACCCACAAGAGGTGGGGAGGGTGTGGTTGAGGGTGGGGCCTGTCGGAGTTGAGTGGAGAAGCAATTTCACTGGTCTGAAAACCGAACCTTAGTGTCTGTGCCACTATCCTGCCAAAGGATTCTAACTAAGCTTGGGGGAAAGAGATGCAAATATTTCCTGTTTTTATATTGCTGTCTGAGTATGTGTCTTACCCTGTGCACTTCTGTTCCAGTGATTACTACCCATTTTACAAGTGCTTTAACTCATTAATAATTGTTCAGTTGCACTCTCCTTCCCATTCCCAGACATTTATTCATTCATTCAAAATCATTTAGTAGCTTACTGGCTGGTAGAAGAGACCAGCAAATAAATGCATAGTTGAAATTCAATGTGGCACGTGAATAGAGGAATCTACAAACACCTGTGAGACCACAGAGGGAGGAAACATGAACCCCAAAGCAGTTGATTGTATAACAGGGGGACACCCCCCAGAAATGGGGGAGGACTTTGAGCTGAGCATGTGTGCCTGCAAACTTGACCCCCTTGCTAAACATGTGACCAGAAAAGGGGCAAGGCAAACATGGCCCACACTGGCCTTCATTGGCTGAAAGGCTAAACACTACCACTGGTTTTTGACACACAGGGGATTCTGGGAGAGGACTTTTGAAACAGAAGGCTCTGGGAAGAGGAAATGCAGTTGGTTCTTTCCCCTCCCCCAGGCAGGGTGCGGGTCAATGGTGGCCAGAGCTGGCCTGTGAGCAGAGGCTTGGGGCACAGACTCTGAAAGATGCCTGGAGCTGGGCAGCAACTGGAGCCCAGCTAAACCACCCATGTTTATGACACTTTTGGGTGGGAGAGGAGGTTCCTGGCGCAACCTTGAACTGAGCTGGCAGTGGATGACAGGGTGATTTTTCTTTGGGTGTCTTAGAGGGAACGGGCTTTGAGGCAGGAGCTTGCCATTGCTTCCAAAGACCAAGGTGATAACAGTCAGCACTGTGAACAGATTTCTGTTCTTGTGTTATTTTCAGTTCTTGAACCTATGTAGCAGTTGTAATGACAAATACTTAAATAGCCATTTTTGATGTCATACTCTTACTTTTCCTTTCCCCTTACTTTTGTTACCCAAATATTTTAGGGAGAAACTTGCCATTAAGTAAAAGATTACTTTATTTTCCACCGAAGTCTGCCTTTGGAGATTTGCCTGGTTGGCAGTGAGTGGTAGGACCCTCCCCCTGCACTGTTTGGGTTCTATAACAATTGTACAAAAATTAATTTCAAAATCACCTGCAAATTAACTTTGTGAACTTGAACAGAAAATATCAATTCATTCCCTAGATTGAAAATTACTTCCCCTCTAGCACAGTCATGAGGAACATATTTTGGTAATTGAGAAGTTAAATTGTTTTAACATTAATCTCACTAGAATATCAAAATCCTAAAATAAACAGAACTATCTTCATTATCTTTTTCCAAATAAAAATGTTTTATCTGATTTTTAAAATGTCTTTTTTTTTTACTTGTAAATGTGAACAAGGCTGAGAGTATAAGATCGAATTGTCAGGTATGAAAACCTGGCCATGGAGAGAGGGCTTAACTTTAAAAGGAGGAGTGAGTAATTCATGCAATCAGAGCTCATTACTGAGTACATAGGAGAAGAATACACCAAAGTTCAAAAATTACAGTTTTAGAAGGTAAAAGCATTTTTATAAATCATTCTGGCTCACATACTGGGAATCTGAAGTAGCAGCAGGAGCAGGAGAAATCAATAGAATCTCTTTAAATAAGGCAAATTTAAAAAATCATCTTCCAGCAATTTGATGCCAAATGCTTGAGGGGAAGATTATAGAAGTTACACCAAAGGGCAAGACCTTTTCTGGGCTTCCTGTGGGCTGTGAGATCGACTGAGAGTCCTGGGGATGGCAGCTTTTCCCTAGCTCCGTGAATGCCCTCTGGTGAGTTACCCACTGTGGTGTCTACAAAAAGTCATTGTCTGCCTTCCAGACCTGCCAGCAGCTCTGTCTATCAGGGACCAAGAATGTAAATGATCCTCCCCAAGTCCAGTTCCTTGACCTCACAGCAGGGAAAACTCGTGACTTTCCAGCCAAAGAAACTTCCAAGATGGAACTGAAATAAAAGTGGAAAAAATGAGAGAAAAGAAATTAAATGGAATGATTCAGAATCTCCCCTATTTTTGACTCTTTCTGCTGAACTAATTCACAATTAGTCTTGTTCTTGACAAACTAATTCAAGATTGGCCCAAATAGCTGAGTGCAGGCAGCTTCCAGAGTCATCGCTGCTCCACACCTCAGGGGTCACATAGTGCAGGTGATGCAGCAACAAGGACTTGAGGTCACCGGGCCTGTTACTTATGCCCTCCACCTGCTGCCTAGTGGTGCTGCATGTTGTCAGCATCTTTCTTAATCTGCTGGAAACAGTCCTGGGTATTGGTTTTTGTTTTTTTTCCCCCAGCAGGCATCTCTGGAGTTAAGTTTGTAAAGCAAAAGAAAGAGCATTGGAGGAGATCTGTAGCAACTGGTACATCAGAAAAGTTGTCAATCCTGGGAAAATTACAACATGAATTGGGGTTATCATTGCTGCCTTCCACTGCTACCTCTATCACCCCTGTCCCATCACCTAGCCCTACTTTCACCACGGACCCCAGGCCCCCTGGCTATTTTCTATCTATACAACGATCTGCACTCTGAACTCCTCAGAAACCTGTCTTCTGAAAGCATACCATACATGGAAACTATCCTTTCCTTTCCTTGCCTTCAGTCTATTTCCATCCTGTATACCTGTCCAGTCTATTTCCATCCTATATACCTGTCAGGACTCCCTCCTGGCAGTGTAACCGATTTCAGGTAAAAAACAAAGAGATTTGCTATTTACACCAAGGTGTGAACAGCAGCTGCAGGTGCAACTGGCTCAGACTTGTTTCCCAGACTACTTTTTAGCCCAGGGTGGCCCTGAGTCATAGTTCTGGCCAAGAGGACTGCTGGGAATGGCCTCAGAAGTGTTTTCCTGATAGAAGGGGACAGACACCTCTGGCTCAAAGCTTTCTTTATCCTTCTTGTACTTGGAAGCAGGCATGTCAGCTGGAAGTGGAGAAGCCACGCTGTGACCAGAAGGCCACCAACAGGAGGGAAATGGGAAGAGAATGAAGGCAAGACAAGTTACTGGCCTGTTTCCTTACTTACCACTCTGGGCCTCTGGATCCCTCCAGTAGACTCTTTCCAGCACCCTCCATCACCTGTGTCCTCCTCTCATCCTTGGCCTCTCTAGGTCCACCATCTGGGCTCCACCTAATCACTGACTTTCTCCACCACTGCCTGTGTCCCAAACCCTATCCTATTACTGGAAAAAGTTGATTGGTTCCATTACACATTTGAGGTTGTTTTTTCATTGTTGTCTTTATTTTGGTAAGAACACTTAACATGAGACTCACCTTCTTAAGTGTACAATATATGGTACATTTAGCTTTTGTTAACTATAGACACAACACCATAGAATAGATCGCAAGAAATTATTCATGTTTCATAACTGAAATTTTCTATTTGTTGAACAGCCACCTGGCAGTCCCTCAGTCTTTGGCAGCCAGCATTTACTCTGTTTCTGTGAGATTGACTATTTTAGCTTCCTATATAACTGGAATCATTTAGCATCTGTTCTTCTACAACTGGCTTATTTCACTTAGCATATCTTCCTGGTTCACCATGTTGTCGTATATAGCAGGAATTCCTTCTTTTTTTAAGGCAGAATAATATTCCACTGCACAGAGACATTTGATATTTAAGCCTGAATTCTAAGACTTCTCTGGACCTCAGGATCACACATGCCCTTCCCCATGGCTGAAGGAGAATGGAAAATACTGACACTTGATGATTTCCCCTGGAACTTCCAACTTCTGAATCTTGAATAACTCTGCTTCAAGATCACTATAGTCATCTCTGCCTGCCTATCCTCTTCATTCTCCTCTCATTCTTTTTAGATAGAGAGTAATGGTTAATGTTTTTGTTAAAAAGACCCAAGTTCCTTTCCCAACTCTGCCAGAGATAGAGCTGAGCAAGTTGTGAAGTAATTTAATTTCTTTCACCCTCCAATTCCTCTCATAAAACAATTTTACATTTCATTATGGATTGATATCAAATACAAACAATTTAATATATACACACATGATACATTGACGTGGACCCTGGCCCTTGAGGTCCATGGTGTTATGGATGAGATGAGACAAATTCACATGGACTGCTGAGTCCTGTGGAGGAAGAGGGATGGCACAGCTTCTCTCTCAAGAGGAGAGCACCTGGGAGCACCTCAGCCACCCTCTCAAAGGAGAGTACCCCGACCCTTGCCTTGACAGACTTTTGTTGGGTTCAATTTGTACAGGAATGCAGGGTGTATATGTAAAGCTCATCAATCATTGTCAGGCAGTAATGATCAAACAATAGATAACATTCAAAGAACTCTGAGGGCTTATTCTGAGTCAGGGTCAGATAGTTAAATGGCCATAAAACTTTGGGGAACAAACTCACTTCCTGCTTGGACCCTTATCATTTAAATTGAGGGTATTAGCAAAGTAGGTTTCATAGGATTTTATGCATTCTTTCTTAGGCCTGATTGCCCTAGGGAACCTGCCCTTTCCAGCACAGGGGCACACCTACCTCTAGCATTGTTTCAGGCTTAAGGCATTGTTTCAGGCTTAAGTCAGGCAGGGGAAGTAAGGCAGCCAAGAGATTAAGAGACTCCTTGCAGACAGAATGAGGACTCAGGCTATGTCAAAGCCGAGAGGTGAGGGTCCATTACCCCCTTTTTCTATAGCCCCCAAGTCCTTCCCTGAGGGCCCCTTTGCGACCATGCTTGTCTTAGGTTGTCCCTCTTTTGAGGAATCTTACCCATCATTAGCTAACCAGTCATCCACCCAGGGCCAAGCAGGGTGAAGAGAAAGGGGGCAGAGGTGGTACTCCTACAAGGAAGATAAGCCTTGTCTCCTAAGTGGCTTATGGTCCCAAGGTCCTTTACTCAGCCTTAGCCAACGGGGAATTACAGCTTCTGAAACCAGGCAGGGCAGTTCCCAACAATAAATGTTTAATAAATATTAGTCATTACCTTCAACAGGGTCTACGCTATAGTAGGCAAAGACATCTTTGCCCCCTGAAGCCCCCTTACCTGATACGAACAGCAACTCATTCACTGTGTGAAGCATCTCCTGGTCCCCAGCTTTCTTTATTCTGTTGGGTTTTTTTTTTTAATCCTCACCCAAGGGCTTTTTTAAAAAATTGCTTTTAGAGAGAGCAAGGGAGAGAGGAAGAGATAGAGAGAAACATCAATGTGAGAGAGAGACTGTTGCCTTCTGTATACACCTGGCCCAGGAATTGAGCCTCAACATTTTGGTTATGGGACAATGTTCTAACCAACTGAGCCACACTGGCCAGGGCTCTCTTTATCTTTGAAAAGGGAAAATACATTGTTACAAAGACATTCGATTAAATTTGTTTGCTAAATTTAATTGTTTTAGGGGAAGAAGCTGGAGTAGAACTAGAACACAAGAGCTGCACCCGGGCAGACAGAGATAGAGGAGGCTGAGAGTGCCGGGCTGGGGATGACGAAACCAGTGGGAGAAGTGGGAGGAGCTAGGACAGAATCGCCTTGCCTCAGAGACAGTTCTAATTAGGCTCTTTGCTTCTCTGTTGCTGTTTTTGCATCTTTTGGTTTAAAAATAAAGTGTCCTGTTTTAGCTTTAATCATGCCTTTTATTTTCATATTTTTAAGATTAAAATTGCATAACCTGCCCAGAACAAACTATAATCTAAGGCATTTGATGTGTGTCAGAGAAAGAAGGGAAGAAAGGCCCCAAGCCCAGCCCGAGGAGGCAAAATGCTTATGTAGTATGAGAACCTTATTGACTTAAGTTTCAGGATTGCTCTCTCAGGCAAGGAAAACCATCTTAAAAAACAAACAAACTTGTATTCTGGGGTATTTCCCAGAAAAGACGCAGGTATGGTTTAGTAAGATGGGATTTGGTTTTGTTTTTCGAGCTTCAGCTGGGTGGTAAAAGGTCAGCGCTGTGTTGTAATCCACTCTGGTGCCTTTCTCCCGTAATCCTAACCACAGCCCTATAAAAGCTATGCAGCGTGGCAATTAGTAAAATGAAATGTCTTTTTCTAAACATCTTCTCTTTGATACCTTAAAAAGTTACTGCTGAGTTTTAGAATATTCTGGAAAAACTCTGGTGGTCCAAATTTCAGAATAATATTCCTAGCAGAAATTTGTCAAACCTATTTCCCCTAAAATAAGTTAATTAGATGGAAAGATGGGGCAAAGTAGCACGTCTAACATGACTGAGGTCTTGGGAATGGGTTAGAAGGTAAGTGAGGTAGGGATGTGTGGGAAGAAAGATGTTTTGTTTTGTTTTTTTCATAACAGCTGTATCACTTTTTGACCTGCAAACCCTGTGTTTGTTGGTATGAAGGCCAGCAGTGTGTCGGGCCCGTTCAATGCTCCGCCACCTGCTTCAAGCACGAACAGTGTGTCAACCTCGTCCCAGGTCCTGGGCCTCCAGGCAGGGATGCTCCAGCTCTGTCCCATGGAGTGTCAGTTTCCTGAAGTCCGCCTAGAGCAGAACCTGCCACTGATACACACCTGGTGAAGGTATCGAGCAAGACGTTTAATACTGTGGCTCCCACAAAAGTTGGATTACAATCCTTACTTCATTGTTGTCATTTATAATTAGGTCTGGTTTTCTATACTTAATTCAGCCACCACTTCCTCATCTATCTTGCTGATGGGAAGCCACCTACACACACCATGAACTTGAAAGCTTCACTTTGACTCCCATCCTGTTATCACAGCTTCGTGCAGCAAAGTAAAATGCATTGACTTGAACTTTATTTTTTTCCCTTTCTTTGTCTAACTTTTATTATGGGAAACTTGGCAGAAAAAAAGCAGAAAGAAGAAATCAAGAGTGCATAAACTAATTAATAAGCTCATAAAAGAAGAAGTCAATTCTTTTGTTATGGGTTGAATGGTATTTCCCAAAATCTGTGTGTTGAAGTTCTAACCCACAGCACCTCAGAATGTGACCTTATTGGCAAAGAGGGTCATTGTAGAGGTAATTAGTTAAGATATCATACTGGAGTAGGGCGGGCCCCCTAGCCACAATGACTGGTGTCTTCTTAAAAGGAGAAATTTGGACACAGACACATGTACACAAAGAGAATGCCATGTGAACATGAAGGCAGAGGTGAGGGGGTGCTTCTGGAAACCAAGGAGAGGGTGGGACAGATTCTCCCTCCCCACCTGCAGAAGGAGCCAGCCCTGCCCACAGCTAGGTCTCGGACCTCTGGCCTTCAGAACTGTGAGACAACAAGTCTCTGTTGTTGAAGCTATGCAGAGTGGGGTACTGGGTCCTGGCGGCCCTAGAAAATGAATGCATCTGTGAATTTAAAACACTGTGACTTGAAAACAGGGTCCTCTGATTTTGAACGGAAGAGGTGGGCACCCTCTTCAACTTGAGACTGCCGCTTCCCTCAGGTTCCATGATCAGCTTTGTGTTTACAGAGTGATATGGGAGAGCCTCACTGTAATAAATAGAAATCTTCATTGTTTATGATTAAATGCAAAATGTAACGTATTTCAGTCATTCACCCCTGGGTCAGTCTCGTCTACCTTAGGTTATTAACAGGTCAACATCTTTCCCACACAGCTGAGGTCTAAGGACGATGAGATTGATCTTTAGAACTGCTTTCAACCTATCCTTCCCTCATGACCATCTTCCTGTATCCTGAACGCTGTTTCCATCCGTCCAGGGCAGGCGGCCACCACTCCGAGAGTAGTGCAGATGTCGATGAATATAAGAAAAAAACAATTCATGGAACCATAACATCAACACTTCCTCTGCCATGCCCTGGTCATTCTGCACTGACCCCTAAGTACGTTAACATCTGTATTACCAAGAAGACCATTCTCTCAGGGCTCAGCAGGAGTCAGGAGAGGAGGCAGAAATCTCTGGGAACACCCACTGATTTCTTTTGGCCCATGACTATTCCTGCCAGCACTGGAAAGTATCCTTGCAGATCCCCAACAGGACTGTGTCTCCATAGTCCGGAGGAGGCCAGTTGGGAAGGTGTGCTGCCCAGGACTGCACCCTTCGCATGGCTTATGAGCACCCACTTAGGCTGGAAAATAACTGACATCAACAGGAAGGCGAAGCAGGTTGAACGAATACTATCAAACAGATTTTCTGAACTCACTTTTGCCAAAATAATCCATTTGGCGGGCTATTTACATGTGAGCTGGTCATGAAAATACATTTCTTTTTGGAAATCTGCTGTCAGTTGGACTGGCATTTCATCATCCTCTCCAGGCCGGTTCCCTAATATTTACATTTCCTCGCATTACTTCACTTTGATCTTACTTTTTCCTTCCAAGCTCCCAAGCTGAAATTTCAACAGAACTCCACCCGCAAAGCTGCTGCTCCCTATACTACTTGTTCTAATAATTTTTATAAACAGAAAACTAAAATCTGGTATAGCATTAAGCAGGGCAGAAAATTATGGCTTTCACTCTGTGCCCCTAAAGGCAACACCTTATGCCCAATCTGCAAAGTGCCAAAGACGGCATTTGGTACTTACAAGGGGGAGAAAGGATGACTGTAAATGGGACTCAGTGTGTGGTGCTTCCAAGGGCTTTCCAATCAAGTAGTCACTAAAGGGTACACTCTGGGCAAGGTATTTTTAAACAATCCTTTGCAAGAGAAAAGATTTTAGGCCCGACCAAATGCAAGTAATTTGGTAATTAAATGTTGTGTGATTTTTAGGCCCCAATGCAAGTAATTTGATAATTAAATGTCTCACGTGAGCATGTAGAAGATCTGCCTTTTCTGTCAACCTTCTGAGGGTTTGACCTTCATTTGCAATGCTCTCTGCGAGTCCTTCAGGTTGTCGTTTCCTTAATAGCAGCGACCATGAACATGAAGCCCCACACACTTGGTGATAATCAAGGAGGAGGCCAAGCCCACGTCTGCCGACAGAGGCCCGAGTTGAACAGGAGCTCTGCCACCTTGCTCACTGTCTGATGTTCAGAAAATCACTTACCAGGGAGGGTTGTGAGAATTCCGTGAGCTAATGAGTCAAGTGCAAATACTGATCTGGAGCAAGTGCTCAGCGGTAGCTTTGACGGCTGCTCAGGTTTCAGGTTGTGTTGGGCGCTCAGGAAAGCCGCTGGGAATCCAATGGGCTCTCGGGCCTGACCGCCCTCAATTGCTATGCAGAGCACAAACCTGCACCTCGTCCTTGTTTGGGCACTTTCATCTCAGTCAGTGTATTCAAAGTCTCAGGAGGTTCAGGCATCCCTTTCTCTTGAGTCTGGTAAGTTCCCATGCCCTCAACTTCTCACACATGTCCGTGCATACTGAGATACTTCATTACAAAACCAGACGTGCAGCACGTTCTTGATCAGTGCGCCTTTGCTCATTGAGGTGAGTTTCCTGATCCAGCCCATCTCCCCCACCCCCACCCTGCTTCAGTTACTTCCATTTCCAGCCTGCACTCAGAATCAACCATTTCTTAGTAGTGTTCTTCCTAATATCCCATAATTTTCCCTTCCACCCCCACATCTGTCTTTCCCAGTTCTATGTGATAACCACTCTTTTTTTTTCTATCATGCCCAGGCTGCCTGGCATTGTTGCAAAAAGTGAACAGGTTGATCAATTCATTCATTCATTCAACAAATATTTACTGAGCTCTTACTGAACAAGCCAACATATAAACACACACATGGCCCCATAAGGACAAGTACTATGAAGGGAATGACCAGGTGCTGTGATAAAGGATAATGGTGGCAGGGGAGTCCACCTCCAGACCGTCTTTATTCAAACTGAAACCTGGAGGATGAGAGGGGCCATTCGGAGAGAACAACACAGACCAGCACCCTGGGCAGGGAACACATATGCGTGCCTGAGGACTGAGAAGGGTTGTGTGGCTGTGGGGTGTGAAGGAAAGTGTGGTGTAGACCAGAGGAGAATCTGGGTTCAGCCCATACCAGGCCTGGGAGGTCGTGGTAGAGTTAGAATTTTATCCTCAGAGAAACGAGAAAATATTGACACATTTTAAGCAAAGGATGAACATGACAGGATTCAGATTTACCAAGAAAAAGAGACTCGCTCACATCACCCTTACCACGGGGCCATCCTAGCATTCAGTGCTGGTGGTCCTGCCCGATGGTGGTACTGCTCCTCTCCCTGTAAACTCACCCTCAGAGGTGCCCCTCAGGTCTGCCCCTCAGCACTCGCCCTCGCCATCTACTTACCTGAAAGATGAAGGCTGTCCTTTTTCCCTCTGTCTTGTTTATTGTGGTAAAACATACCTGACATAAAATTTAACATTTTTGCCGGTAAGCGTGCTGCTCCGTGGCATGAAGCACACCCACCGTGTAGTGCAGCCATCACCACGGTCCATTCCAGAGCTTTGTCATCATCCCAGACTGAAGCCCTGTGCCCACAAGACAATGTTCTTTCTCTTTCAACTTCCCTCCTCTGTGCTCTCTCCAGCAACGTCCCTCCTGTCCTGAAGGAAAAGGCCTCTCTCTGCCAAGGTATGTGCTCTGTGCTGTTCTTTTTGGTGCCCTCTCTGACCTTCCCTGAACCATTTCTGTGGACACTGTCTGCTTACCTCTTCAGTCACTGCACTTTCTCCTCATACTCACTTCCCTGACAAACGAGCCTATGTCTTTCCTACAGCAATGTGAATGAGTACATGAGTGTATATTTTTAAGATCCTTCCTTCCAAGACCAGGTTCCGAGTTCTTCTGTCCTCTTCCTGCATGACTAACACCGACACCCCAGCTCCAGAATCATCAGCCCTGGCACCCTGCAGCAGACAACACTGCGTGCTGGCCGTCCTCTTTGAAATTCTTCGATCCCTTGCTTTCCAGCAGGCTCTGTTCCAGCAGTCACTCACACAAGGATGCCCCCTCTTGCATCTCTCTCCCCCATTCCCTTCTTTCTTCCTAACCGTAAAAACACAGGCAGCTCCTTTGGTTCTGTTCCTTAATTCAATGCTTCTACCATCAGGCCCATTTTTCCAGCCGCCAGCTGGACGTGTCCATGGGGACAGCTGCCAGCATCTCAAATGCCACAGGCCCAAAACCAAACTCATAATTTTCCCTGACCAGGCCCGGCTTCACTTCTAGTTCATGCGTCCCAAAGGCCATACTTGCTGCTGCCCTAGTTCAGGCCCTCATTAACACTCTCTTTACTATGGCAAGTATCTCATTTATGTCGCTGACTCCATTCCTGCCCTGCAGGAATCCACCCTGCCTACTGCTTCCAGTTAATTTTCCTAAAAGCTGGGCTTGATCATGGTGCACACCTGTTCAAGCACATCAGAGGCACACACTGACACCTTCAGCCTGACATACGATGGTGCCCAGCCCCTTCTCAGCCTTACCTATGACGACAGACTGTGCCCAAGAGACTCAGGCATTCTACAGCATCTGGGCTCCTGTCCTTTCCCTCGCTCCCCATCTGACTTTTATATCCCTTTCTTTCTTCAGGGCCTTTCTGGCCGCTGCTATTCCTTCCTAAAGCCTTCTCTGGTTCCCTCTACCCAAAGTGGTTCCTTCCTACAACACTTTGTAACCACTCTCCTGTTGACACTAACCCTGTTCTTAGTTGCTCTGCCTAATGGCAGTTTCTCCCCTTCCATCTCTTTTCCAAACCACATTGCCTTGTCTGTAAAATTATGACTGAAAGTCTGGATGACTTCTCCAGTGTCTTCTCCATCATGTCGGAGACTGTGGCTTCGGCAGGGGGCAGTCTGGTGCCGCAGGAAGAACGTGGACCAGAGTCAAGAACTGGAGCTCTGCTAGCTGTTCTATCTGAACAGATCTTGACCACACCGTGCATTCACTTCTTCACCTATGAAACCAATGCTTATATGAGGAAGATCTCTTAAATCTTTTCCACCAATTGACAACCTTTTAATTCCCATTTCTCCCAACACCTAAGACAATGCCTGCTGTTTACAGAACAAATTAACCATTTCACCTGTCATATTGTTTACTTCTTAAACCAAGAAGTTACTTGCAGGACAGAACAGCCTTATCAAAAAGAAAAGTTAATTATTTTTCCAAGTTTTTTTTTATAATTGGCCCCAACTCTGATTTCAAACATACAATCAATTGAGTATCCCATTTTGTTCTGCTAGAGCACTTCCTGGGCAACTAGGAACATGGATGAGTATCAACCCTGACTCTGCATAGATCCAAGAAGCTCCCTGTGCCAGATGTGAGGTCCACTCCCACTCCCCTCTGGCTGAGATACCCCCTCTACTTTTCAGGGGAGGGCCCCGAATCTTCCCCTAGGTGGCCCCTCACTCAAGATCATTTAGCTTTCAGTTCTTCGAGGGACCTCAGTGTTGACCAGGGAGGGCTATTCCTTCTGACTCAGAAGCAGCCCACTTCCATGCGACTCAGTCTTTCTGAAGCCCACTCTGCTCCTGGAAAGCCTGATGGAAAATCAGTATCATGCCTGTGTAGTCTCCTCAGCAGACTTCCCAACTCCTGGTCACAAATTCAAGCACAATCTTCCTCACAGGGAAGTACCTGTGCCCTCAGAACCCCAAGTATGCATGCTCCTGGTAAAGAACAGCCATCTGGGAGGTCATTCCACTGCTTATGCCCCAATCTCCAGAATGAACACTGGGGATATTTATTCGCTGAATTACAAACTTAAAAGCTTGAATTCAACCCCTCCTTGCTCAGTAAAAACCAGTCCCATCCTATGATTTTATCCATACTGTCCTTAAGAAGGTGAAGAGCATTTTTTATTGTGTCATTTGTTCTATATTTTAAACAACTGCCTAGTTCAGATGATTGTGAGAGGCCAGTCCTGAGGAGAAGAGTGAAGGAGGTGGTATTGTGTTCCAGCTTGCATGTTCCCTGCACTTCCCATGAGTGACAAGTCCAGGCCTCACTCTTATTCTGGAGAAAGGACTGGACTTCAGGTATACACACAGTACAGAAGTGCTCAAACTGTACTCCAAGCATCACCCCATCAGAAAGCCACCGGGTTAAAATGATGGCTAAAATGCACACTCCCGGCCAAACCCAGACCCATTCATTGAATAAAAATATTAGAAGGTAAGGTTCAAAGTCTGTTTCTGGGCCTTAGCATAACTGAAATCCATGTGCTAATATCACTCAGGTATTTTTTAGTGGAAGGCACTGTCCTCAGTTATAGGATCTTGAGGACTTACGACCAATTTGTAGAAAGTGTGGGAGGCTAGAGGTGGATGGGGGTACATTTTCAAAAACAGCGCTCTTCTATGTAATGCAAAGGTCAGTGTCTTTGGGTCATGCCACCTGAGTCTATTAATATATCCTACCTTCTCCAACTAGCCTGCACTTCAAATCTACGCCAGTTTAGAAACTCTGAAAATAGGACCGCTGCTGCTGAGCTTTTGATATGAGATGTTGGTGTCAAGAATGTGACACATCTCTTCCAGGGGTTTTAACTTTGTCCTACATTCAATTACAACAATTGTACTTTATGCAGTGTTAGGGGAGCAAATGGCCAAATTAAAACTATGCAGAGCTCTGCTCCTTCTCCTCTCCCATACACACACTGGTCTCTCTGGAAAAAGTCTAGCTATTGTTAATATAATGAGAACGGTTTGAGCGACATTGATGTAACCTGGCAGCCAAGGAGAGTGGACTGGAATGCACATGTGTGGACCATGACAATTTCACTGTACTAGTTAGTAGGGGTGGTAGATGCCATTGAGTGAGCATGTGTACTGTGTGGCTGTCGCATTCAAAATGATTGGGCAAGTACAGCAACAAACCTGCATCAAATTTTGCATGAAGCTTGAACATTCCTCCATGGAAACTATTTGGATGATTCAGAAGGCCGCAGCTATGGGCAACTGGTGACCGGCAGCTTCATCATGACAACACACCTACTTATGCATCATGTTTTGTGCAGAGTTTTCTGCAAAGCATCAAATCACCCAGGTGACTCAGCCCCGCTACAGCCCAGATTTGGCACTCTGTGACTTCTGGCTTTTCCCAAAACTAAAATCACCTTTGAAAGGAAAGAGATTTTAGACCATTGATGAGATTCAGGAAAATATGACAGGGCAGCTGATGATGATTAGGAGAACTGTGTGAGGTCCCAAGGTACCTACTTTGAAGGGGACTGAGGCATCATTGTCCTATGTACAATGTTTCTTGTATCTTGTATCTTCTTCAATAAATGCTCTATTTTTCAGATTACATGGCTGGATACTTTCTAGACTTCCTTGAAGTCACACAACTACCTTATTTGTGTACAACACGGAGATTTTCTGCCACAAGAAGTCTTCGAAACAGATTTGAATGATTTTTAGAATCTAACTAAAAGGATTTGAGAAACAGCCCCCTGTTGGAATTTTTTTTCCAGAAATAGTTCTCATGTGGTACAAAAATAGTTCTCTTTTCTAAGGAGCATTAACATTTTCTAATTTTAAATAAAAGCTGCCTATATATAACAATTTTATATATAAAACTTTAAAGGCTATCTTTGAATGCATGGACTCTGAGGAAATCTCATTAACTGGCTCCCATCTCTCCTGCCTTACATTTTTTTAACAAATGAAGTCTGGTATAGCTGAGGCCAGTGTTGATTGATTGCATCTAGAAACCACAGGTGTGAGCCCTGGCTGGTTTGACTCTGTGGATTGAGTGTCAGCCTGAGAACCAAAGGGTCGCCAGTTCGATTCCCAGTCAGGGCACATGCCTGGGTTGCAGGCCAAGTACCCAGTAGCGGGAGTGTGAGACACAACCACACAATGATGTTTCTCTCCCTCTCTTCCCCTCTCTTTAAAAATAAATAAAATCTTAAAAAAAAAAAGAAACCATGGATGTTCATGAAAATGCAGATTCCTGGGCCCTGTGTCTTATTAACAAAATCAGAACCTCAGCGAATGAAGTGCCAGTAATCTGCATTTTAAGCAAGATCCCCAAGGGACAGTGATCATTGTGATGTCCCATCCTACAGCATAAATGTCACAAACTGCTCAGCTGGAAGGTAGACTTGTTCTTGCCAGGCTCTGAGTTCACCTAAACGTAGCTCACTCAGTTCTCTTGCAAGGCTGGGCAGCATGGTAAGAGTCCAGCCTTTCCCTTGTGAATTATCTCACAGCATATAACAGTTTTTCAACAGATATTTGTTTGGTTGTGACTTCTGCTTTTGATGGAGAAAAGGAGGGTCACAAAATTACTGTTGACTCATTCCATCAGTTAGCCACCAGTGAGCTGACTCCGTCCTCTAGAGGCGCTCCGACACAGCCTCCGGAAAGGCAGTCCCATGCTCCTCCTCGTGGCCCAGCGGCACTGTCCCTGAACCCACAGCACACAACTTTACCCAGAGTCTGAATTTTACTACTGCAGATTTTTATTTCACCTTCTTTACTGCATAAAGACTCTGACCTCAGATTGATACATGAATTCTTTCTGTAAGATAACTTACCTTGGCAGTAACACCTTGGAAAGTAAGTGTAACCATACAGCTTGATACTATCTGAGGGGGGCGGGGCTTTTTTGATGGCGCTTGGAATCATGCCCATTTTAATAAACCCTTCATAGCCCATGGAATGGAATTATTCCATGGAATTATTCAATATAAGTTTGGAAAAGCAATATCACAAGGTATTAGTGACTGAAAATTTCCTTCAGAACTGGAAGGGCTATGGGAACAGAGAAGTGAGAGACTAAATAATTCATGAAGTCGCTTTTTATATTAATATCAAGAACTACCATCATTATTATGAAATTTTAGGATTTGAGTTTAGGATCTATGTACTATAAAAAACATTGAGTTTCTTACTATATTATGACTTTCTGCATTCTACTTCCAGGCACCATCTAAAGCTATATATTTCAAAATAATAATGCTAGAGACACTATTTTAACAAAATAAAAAATTTTAAATGTTCACTTTGAGTCAACCAGTTGACAGTGCCTTATTCTAATAAAAATCTCATTTTGGCTTCCCTTTGTTGCAAGATTCTAGGCCTGGCTGGAGCTAAAGTTTCCCTTTCCTGAGATGGAATTTCCATGAAGGTCAGAGTTTATCCCTGCAGCAAGGGTTAGACAGGTCAGTAGTTTGGCAGTAGAATAAAGGGCTTGAGCGGGACCGAAAAGCAAGATTAAAGGCAATATTAAAACACAGTCTACAACTGAAAATGTAAAACAATTTAGCACAACAGTCACATACATGATGCCAATTAACAGAAATGCTTAGAAACCAAAGAAAGGAAAATTGTTTCCTTGTGCTGCTTTTTTCCCCAAAGATCTTTGAGTCTGCACAGACACACCCAAAACATTTGGCTTGTTCCCAAAACTCCAGACTCTAGCATTGCTGTAAAAATAGCTGTGACCCAGAAGGCCTGAAGGGTGGCAAAATTCTGTTTCTGAAAGGGTCCTTGTTTGGCCTGGGCCTCAAGGGTTTTTACGTGTACAAACTCATCTGTCCACGTGGATGAATGCGGTCACACCAATAATCGCATTTACAGGGCACATAGTCGCATGAGGTAAAAGTCTCTGACAGTGTTCACGCTTTGAGGGAAAAGAGAGAGTCATTCCAGATGTTGCTAGATAATGCCGAGCAGTTTCCATGAAAAGCTGCAGGAATGGCATTAGCTCACATGGAAATAATGTTTTAACTAGCTGGGAGTGGTTCCTGGAGCTTGCCCTGATCCTGCCCAGATCTAACCCACCCTGGGCCATTGCAAAAACTATTCCCAGGTACTGCACTGGTAGAAATAGTTCAGCAGAACTCTGGTAGAAATATACCCTCTGGACAAAAAGACACGGCATTAATCACTGTCAGCCTGGCAGGGGTAAAAAGGCCTCTGAAGACCAAGAACAGAACTCCTAGGGCTCCCGGTCACAAGGAGTGCTGAGATAGCACCACAGAGATAGTCGGGGAGAGCAGTGTCTGAGTGAGTGGGTGGAATTAAGTACGGATATCAGCAGTGAAGAAAGTTGTCTTCCTCTTTATGACCATTGGGTGAAGTCTGCCACTGTTTGGCTGTATTTTTTTATTCCTTTTCTATAGTAAACAATATTTGTGACATGAATTTATTTTACATGATTTCAGTGCTAATGAAATGTGGAGATTGTCAACTCAAATTAAAATCTTGGTATTTCAGGGTGAATAAATATGAAAGGGTTCTTTGGAATTAGTCTTGGAGCTTGAGGCTACAGCTCCTAGAAAAATTGTCCAATGCCCCTCCCCTCAAACTCTAGTATTTATAAAACAAAATAGTGCAAAAATACTTTTAGCCATACCTCTGCCTTTAAACATGTAATTGCTAAAACTGACTCCTCACTCCCTGCAGGGCCTGTCCAAGCACCCAACACTGTGAGCACCTTGCAAAACTCAGCCTTAAAGAGACAGCACTCTAAAGGAGGAACTTCTTTTCTCATCTGGATCACCATGGGCATGAAGTTCTTGACTTGAATAGTTAGGGAGGACCCATGAGATCTGTCTGTCTTGTAATTGAAGTAAGTAGGATAAATAGCACGGACTTGGCCATGATCCTCAAAGTTGGGCTATAACTTGCAAGTGGTTGGTGCTGGCCTCCAGGTGTGTGGTGGGAAGCAGAGAAAATCTACAGGTGAGAGGAGGGTTGTTTTGGGAAGCAAGAGACCATCTGAAGAACCAAGTGGTAGAGAAGTTGAGAGAGGGAAGAAAAAAAACTTGAAGGAAAGGGTTAACAATAGAAAAAGATATGAAAGGTCTAGCAGATTTGGGAGGAGGAGTATTTCTTTAAGCCATTAGTATGGTAGGGAATGGAGACGATAGAAAAACTAGACAAACAGCATGTGGTGGAACTTCTGAGGACACCATGTCCATGCAGAGGAAAACAGCAATACCTAGAGGGCCTTTAACTTCCTTCAATCTGTATGAGGAAAACTGCAGGTTTTGTAGGGATGTTGAATATGACTCTAATGAGAATTAGATTCTGTTTAGGGTTGTCCTGTAAAATACAGGATAATATTGCATGGGATGGACATACATAAAACCATTATTTATTGTTTATTTAAAATTCAAATTTAACTAGGCATCCTGCATTTTTATTTGCCAAGTCTGGCAACCCGGATTCGGTTTACAGTGCATACTATGATTACTTATTACAAAATGAACTAATGAACTATAATGTTTACAAAGTGGGTTTTGACACACGCCTCTAATTCTTTTTCCTCTAAGGAACTGGGGGACAGGGAGGAGATAACCTTTTGCTAGTGTGGCTTCAGAAACAGTCTCTCTTCCTCTCCAGTCTTGCTTCCACTGTATGTACCAGATGTGCTTCGTGAGCCACAAATCACACCAGCTGCGCCATGGCGGCCCCTTGTTGTTTCCAGGCCATTATTGCTCGTCTTTATCTCCCTCCTACATTTACTCTAAGTGCAGTTGTTCAGTACCAGGTCTATAAATCTTTATAAATTAACTTCTGCAGAAGTCTTTGTTTGCCTCCAGAACACTCTTCAAAAGGCTAAATAACCTGTATTCCTCATTAACTTAGGAAAAGCTGCACAAATCTGCATCCCATCCCTTTTCTATACCATAAGCATTCTCTATGTGGTGTGGCTTCCCAATTGCTCACCCCCTCACCTCGCTCCCCACCCCTGTGCAGGAGCCCAGGCCTCCTGGAGCTCATCCACACCTTTTAGAGGATGTGGGGGGCTGTGGAATTTTGTTTCCATTTTCTATGTCACTGGCTGACAATCTTACTCTCTGCAATGATGTCAACTAATATCTCCATGGGGATGATCAAAACCCATGGCTCTGGCTGTGATCTCTCAGTTCCAGGCCTACATATTCAACTGCAAGCTCAACCCCGCTCGCACCAGGACGCTTCATCAAAAGAGCCTGAAAAACAACTGGGACCCACTGATTGCAGGCCACTCCTAAAAATGCGTGAGGGGAGTGAGGCACCCTGCAACCAGAGGGAGTAGTTTACACTGTAAAAGAAGAGTACTCTGCAGGTGGTCCCCCTATGTGGGGACCTTTGAAGGATAAAAGGCTGTGGAGTCAGGGAAAGGAGTTCCAATTTGAAGGGTAAACGCAGGGCAAATACCCCATTTTCAGAGAGGGTGGGTCAGTGGAGATTATCTGTGGTTCAAGAAAGGTAAGCAAAGCTGCCCTAGGCCTGATGGAGGATGGAGGGAGAAAGGGGGAGCTGTTCTGTGGAGGGTGGATGCCTGCGTTAAACTGGAGCTGGGCCTGGCTGAGAAGGAGCTTTTCTTCTCTTCTTCTTTTACATGAGCTCACAGTTTTGTGTTTTTTTCCAATGTCTTATGGAAGTTAACATTTCATGGGTGGATGCTATTGAACTTACAGTGAAGGACAAAAGAGGCAGCATTTAGCCAATAGCAAACCTGAGAAGGATGGCCGCCTCCGTGGGGGAAGCATCTGGAAAGGCACACTCGGTCAGTGCAGGGCATTGTTCTCACTCACATTAAAGCTTCAATTAGATTATTGACTAGGTTAATTTTCCATGGGGTATAGGATTCGGTTTGCATTTCAAAATCAGAGTTCATTAAATTTGCATTGCAGTTGATTATCTTCCATTACTGGGAAATGTATGTGCTCTGGCACCTCCTTAGTTCCAATGCTAAGAATGCAAATATAGGAGTTTCCTATTGATTCCATTGAATTTCATTAGGCGTCCTAAACCCATATTTTATCTTAAGTCCCCATTTCAGTTACTTGAAAAATTAGTACCACCACCTTACCAGTAACTACAAAGTGGGGCAAGTCTAGAAAACTATTATAAATTATATAGTGAACAAAAAGCAATTTAATGAATCAAGCTGCTTTAAACAATGTTTCTGTCTAAGCAAATACACGATTCAATACTTTTTGGGGACAACTTTACTTATAAATATATTTGGAAGTTAGGTTTTTTTTGTCACTTTTTGAGAATGCTACCATATATCCATACATGTTCTTAAAGCTATATTTCAGATCGATCACCTAGGGGTGGTACATCAGATCACAGAGTCTGAGCTCTGGGAAACCATCAGTCTATATTGCAGAAACATCTAAGAAAGAAAGAGTCCTGACTGGGGAGCTCAGTTGGTTTGAGTGTCACCCCGATATGCCAAGGCTGTGTGTTTGATCTCTGGTCAGGACACGTACAAGAATCAACCAATAAATGCATGAATGGGTGAAGCAACAGACCAATGTCTCTCCCCCCGACCTCTAAAATCAATTAACAAAGAAAGAAAAAGAAATAATCATATGAGTTACCAAGTTGCAGAACTGAAAATTTCTCCCCATTGGCCCTGGCTTTGAGTAGTATAGGCGCCTCTCTTCTTTAAGGCAAAAGGGAATGTTCAAAGGTAAATGAGTTTCAAAAGAAGATTTCACAACTTCTAAACTTTTTTTTAATCTGTCACTTGCAAGAGAGTAGGACTCTTAAAGGTTTTAACCACAGCTGTTAAGATGTGAAAAGTTCTTATTCTTTCTTTTAAAATCAATGCTGGAGAGCCAGTGACTGGGGATAAGACATGTAGAGTAAGGGGGGTGTTCCTGAGGCCTAATAAAAGTGTATGAGCATTCTGCCTTGTTTTTCGATTCCACTGTAAGCCACAGATTGTCCTTTCTGTTTCCTCAACTATGAAGTGAAGTTTAGACCAGACACAGGAGTCCCACAGTGGAGGATGGGCGCTGCAGAAACAAAACTTTGCCTCCTTCGATAGTATGCTTTACTAAGGCGAAGTGCGCACCGTGATCGCCCTGTCTCTCCACCTGTCTGAGGTGTGTGAAGTTCTAGAATTAAAGTACTAACTCTGAGCTGGAGCCCCATGGAGGTCACACACACCTTCCAGCTCCTTCTCTGTCCTTGAGCTCAAGGATGCATGCAGATGGCAAGAACCCTGATGACATGTTTTTACAGCCTTGGGCTTGTGACCCCAGGTGCTCCCACAGCCGCACGTTCTCCTTGTGTCACTGCACAACTCAGTGTCTCATAGCCAGAAACTGAAGAAGGAACCATACAGTCGTGTCCTGGTCACTAGAAGCAAAGGGTCCACTGAAGTGCCTTTTGACATGATTGCGTTTTTCTCTGGAAAGGCTTACGTGGGAGAATGCAAGTTCCAGAGGCTAACTGGCAGTAGGTTAGAAGACAAGACAAATAATTGTCAAAGATCAGAACCCAGGCAAACAGGAGAATCAATACAATAGAAGCTTATCCAGTAGAAGGGCAAGATAAATGTTACATAGAACCCAGATGCAGATTCATCTTAGAAATGTCTGTCAACACTGGCAATACATTAGAACCACCTGGGCTATGCTTTAATCTAATTCTAATACTCAACCCATCTTCATACCGACTGAATCCAAATTTGAAGCACGGCGGTCATGGTATTTAAAATCCTCCCCAGGTGGCTCTAATTCTCAGTCAAAATTGAGAATCGCCTAGTTGAAGATTTCTTAAACAAGTCCGACTGGGACAGCCTCACACCATGAACAAGAGCTTAACGACGATAAGGAAGGAACGGATCACACCTGGTTCGGAAAGAGAGTAGGAGCAGGCCAGATGAAGGTAGCACTTGATATAGATGCTTGGGCAACTGTAACAACCCTGCTTATAAAACATGACTTTGGACCCGGGAAAATGGAAGAGAACCTGATCCCCAGTTGGTGCTTAGTCCTGTTGCTACTATTCCCTGGTCTACCTAATCCCCTCACAGTGTTGAATTCACTCCCTCAAGTGTCAAGCTTCTCAACAGGGAGCTTGGCACTGGGTCTCCAACCCTCCCCTCCCCACCACCTGCAGCGCCCTGCCACTTCAGAGTCCCCGTACATGGGTGGGCTCAATTACCCACTGCCTGCAGTACCTGCATTCGTGCATCACCCCTCCTGGTCTCCATGGACATGGTCCAACACAAAGATATTTCAGATCTGCACATCTTGCAGAAGCGAAATTTAGTACCTAGATGTTTCCCTCAGAAGTATCTTTGGGCATAGTACTAAAATCTTGGCACCTTATTTCTTGTCTGATTAGAATATGATTAAAAGCAATAAATCCTATCAAAGCCATCTTGGAGAAGTTGGTAACCAAGAAGAGATGTATGGTTTTCTGGTGAAGTTCAAAGTACTTAGCAGATGTCATGACTTCCTCTCAACATAATTTGATCTATCTTCTAACGATAAACTCAGGTAATTTCTGATTCTATAATAATCCTCTAGGACTAATAGATTGTGAGTACTTGCCCACATGACTGGACCTATCCTGTCTGTCACTATTATACCTTCTGAGCATCACTCTGATTAAACTGGTCTAGTAGTTGAAGTTCTGTGTGATAACTCTGGAATCTATTATTAAACCAATTTAGAAACCACCATCTGTTTTGAGTGTTGATGTCAGCAATTTCTGGGTTAGGGGTATAATATATCCATCAGAGGGATGCTTCTGGCTGTAATAATATTCCCAAAATTGACCATTACAGTTAAAAAAAAAACAGCACTAATCAAATTAGTTTTCCTTTCACAATTATATTCTTTCATGCTTCTCTCTTGCCTTCAGTCTCCTAAACCAGTGTTCTTAAAGAAACCATAATAAAATACAACATCTCTCTCATATCACCTTTAACTGGAAATCTTTGCTATGTTTATTGGAATGAAAGGCTTTCAAATGAGACTTTTTTTCCCTTTTTCTTCTTTTTTTCTTCCTATTCCTTCTTCTCTTCCCTCTCCTCTCCTCTACTTTCCTTTGCCTCCCTTCTCCCTCCCTCCCTTCCTTTCCTCCCTCCCTCCCTCCTTCCTTCCTTCCTTCCTTCCTTCCTTCCTTCCTTCCTTCCTTCCTTCCTCTTCTAATGACTCAAGGTCCAGCATATACCCAAATGCATACTACTCAAGACCTGGCATTCCTGGTTTCTGCCAGAAATATCACAGCTCAGGCACAAGACTCTTCCTATCCTGGGAATGGTTCCTTAGAACATGAAATCATTTTATTTTTTAGGGCAGTTCCCAGCAAAAATGAGGGAAAAGTACATAGTGCTTCCATACATACCCTGCCCACACATGCATAGCCTCCCCATTATCAACCTCTTGCACCGGAGCGGGTACATTCGTTACAATTGATGAACTTACCTTGACACATCACTATCACCTAGAGTCCATGGTTTGCATGTGGGGTCACTCTTGACAAATGGAATCATTTTAGCAAAGGGTTTTATGACACCTGCTCTATGATTTGGGCTCTCCTAGGCCTTATAAATGAATGCTTACTCTATCTCTGGGGGCAGACAACATGAGGGCAGGACCTCAATTCCAAGGTCTGTGTAATTCCAACAGCCTTCAACATCCTGTTCTTGGAATGTTGTTATGCCATTGTATGGACTTGTATTTATCTTAAAGGTCTTGAATAGAAAAATCATACTTATCTTAAAGTTCTGGAATCGGCACAAGCATGACTTTATGTATCATTTTTAACTTTTAATTAAATTTATTGGTGTGACATTGGTTAATAAACTTACATAGGTTTCAGGTGGACAATTCTGCAATACATCAGGCATAAGTATGACTTCAAAAAAGCTACCAGGGGTGTTTTCATGACATCTTGTGGGGGAGCTTTCAGGACAGGGGTGATTGTCCTGCCACATAAGGTTGTAAGGTCAGCCAGTTGGATATATTGATACCCCTTAGGCAGTGCCAGGTATAGGGTATTTACCCCAAACCTGTAGTGTTGCAGCATCAAAATGTGGGGTAATGAGTTACAAGTGTTGCTTCATAAGAAGAGTATTGTTCCTGCTTCTTTTATTACATTTGGATCCCCGATGTACTTCTACAGCAGTCTCAGCTCCAAAGCAAACATCTCAGTTAGTGTGCGCTGCTTCTCCCGCCCAGGCCCTGACAGCCGCACTCAGTGGATGCTTGGACAGCCGCAGTTATTGCCGACCTCTCACGGTGCAACTGGAAGAGGTCTCCGTCTTTAAACGATTCCAAAGGCTGGGTACACTTTAGAGGACAGTTTCTCAGGGAGCTCGTGTGGAGCAAACTGTAGCTTATTATTTCACAACCCCTGAGACTCCTGCTAACACACTGAAGTCAGCTAATATCGTAACTTTTTGGACACTGGAGTCTAAGACAAGAGGAGGGCAACTGGCACTTTTTTAAGTTTGTGGAAAAGTAGGTTTTCGTTTTGGAAACCATGAATAATTTAAGTGATCATGAAAGCCTGAAAATTAACCTTTCCAATTGGCCCACCACAAGGAACAAGGGTCATTTCAATATAATCAAGAAGAGCATGTCTTGTTTTTTCTTTTTGGCTTTCTTAAAAGTAAAGCTTGGTCAAGTAACTTTGTAAAATTTAAGTTTAAAACTTATCATTTTGGGAGGGTAAAATTAAGGGTGATTTTTTTCTCAGTATTTTTACTTCTCTGTCTTGTCTTAATATTCTCGAGTGTGTGCTGCTTTCATCATTTTACACTATATACATATATACATACACACACACATATAAACCTTATGGTTCTCATAAGACATATTAAAACTTTTCTTGAGTATCATCATGTACTAAAAATAGCAGCAAGCAGGCTAATTTATTTTAGGGAGATTGCAAACCATCCTCAACCAAATTGGCCATTCTCAATTAGCCTCCACAGGCTACAGGCAGTAGTGTGCAAATAAATGTTTAATGACCAGCTTCCCCAAGAAAAAGAAAAGTCCTAATTTATAGCATTCGCTTATTTTCATGGTGGATTTCAAGTAACCCTGGGATGTCACCAAGTGCAGAGTGAGCACACTGACTTCGTGGAGCCCACGTGGACCAAGGTGAGCACCTTCAACACGCCACTGGGACGGCAGGCACGTACATGCACACACATGTGCACACACACTCACCACTAATGATACGTTATAATGAAAGTAAATCTGACATGGATTCTGTAAACAGCCGTGGCAAAGAGGCACGCACGCAGTCACAGTACGTGTTCTTGGAAGGTTGGTAAAGCCCAGTCTATGCTCTTTCAGGCACTCCAACCAGCACTTTCTGAAAGAGGGCTCATAGGAAGCACACATTCCTAAACCCTAGCAGCAGGGTTTGGTTTACTTTCCAATGGGAATCAGGGCTACACAGGATGCTGTTCCAAGGAATGTCAGCAACAGGCTCATGGCACCCTTAACCTTGTCTGCGCGAGGGCAGAGGAGGCTTAGACTGGGCCCAGCACAGTCCGTGCATATGGAACACAACTTGTCTCAGCAATGAAAAAAAGGTTTTTTAACATTTCTTGTGCAAAATCCCAAAGCCTCTGCTGCTGAAGGAGACAGCCAAGAAGGGAAGCCTTGAAGGAGCTACCTTTGAATTGTGGAATGGAGGACAGCAAATGCTCACGAACCACCTCCTGGGAGTGGGTGTATCTGATGAGAGTGCATATGAACCAGTCGAGAGGAGAGATGAAAACTGTACACTTTATGAGCTGTCTGCCCTTTTGGAACATGTAAGGCTTTAGTGTTAAGAAAAGCCGAGTGACAGCCTGGTCCCACACAGCCCCCAGGGTCTGCCGGCTCAGCCCACGCCTCTGCCTCTGAATGGGAAGGGAAAGCCTAGAACTGAGAAGCCTTTGAGTCCTCTGATTGGTCCACGGCCATGCTGACCTAATCTCCTGGTCCCCAGATTTGCCTGAGGAACGAGTCTCTGTTTGTTCTCTCCCTGTGACCCTGGGTAAGTAGCTAAGGCTTTGGGAGCACAGAAAGCTGTAGGGCAGAGTGCAAGCATAGACTTCTTGGGAAAAGGGGAGGGAGGATAAAAATAATAGAGGACAGCTGAGCAGCCACAGAACACTAAGGCTTGAGCATCAACGTTCAAGATACACATTATTTCTACCAGCTCATTTCATGGTATCATAGACAATCTCCAGTAGACACGCGTCATGTGACCCTGGGCAAGTCACCAAGTCTTTTGAACCTTTGTTTTCTCATCAGTGAGATATGAACTGTTACCCTTTCCTCAGAGAGAGGGTGTAGCTAATTGCGTAGTTAATGGACAGGAGCTGCTACCATGCTGCCACAGGCATTACAGGCCTCTCAGAATGTCAATATTATTACTGTTCCCGACTAACTGATGCCGGGCTGGAAAATCATAGCCTATTTCATGTGACAAGGGACTCTTTAAGGACAAGGAAATATGCTTTATTTCCCTAAGTTCTCACCTTCCTTCTCCTTCAGGCCTGTCATTTATTTTGAACCCTATTTGTTGAATCCAGTTATCAATCTATCCAATTATGATATTCGCATTTTGTTTCTTTTTCTTTTTTATCCTTCTGTTGATTCCAGACGTGAGGAATGTGGGGAAGCTCCGGGAAGGAACTGGGAGAAAAGGCAATGCTGTCATCATTTTTACACACTAAAAAACAAAAACTAAAAATAACTCATGGATTATTCAGGAAAAGAAGATCTAGATTTGACAATCACAGACTGTCATTTTTATTTCTGCAAGACTATCATGCCTCCTACTGTTTTAACATAGTTTTTGAAATTTATTTTACGCACTCCAGCAGCATCCTGACTGTCACGAGTACTTTTTATTGCTATGCCATCTCATGCCAGGAGATTTGTTGCTGCTGAGAACATCTTCAGGGGATAACGTGATTTAATGACTACACCCCTGTAAGTAAATATGTAAGCAGAAACATGTGCAAGAATCCAGCATCTATAGTCACTCTCATGTTAACAAAGATTTTTCAACATCTGACAATTAGCCCACATCTCAGGACTTTTCTTTGTTCTTTCTGTTTGTCTAGTTCCCTCTAATGCTCTGATTATACACTCTGCAAAAGCAGCCAGTGGGGTCTGGCTGGCAGGCTTGTGACCACAACAGCCTTCTGCCCTGTCTGCCCCAGCCTGCTGTGGGCCTGGGTGACAAGGAGGTGAGCGAGGGCACAGCACAGAGCAGAGCTGGCCAGGGAGAGAAAGGGTGAGCTCATTTCTTCCCTGCTCCCTCCGCCCCTTAGGAGAAGGCTGTGACACCAGCAGAAGCTCAGGTTTCCAGATCCACATCCCTGGAGGCCTGGCTCTGCAGGATCTCGGGGATGTGGTTGCGGGGGAAGCAGTCTTGCCCTTGCAGCCTTCCTCAGGGGCACCTCCTGGGTGACACCTGGGATCGGCTGGCCCCAGTCAACAGACAGCTTTCTGATTCAGACTTTTCCCCAAGGCACCCAATTAGGGCTTCAAGATGGAAAGGCAGATATTAGTGTAATTCCTATTTTATGTCAGAAAAGATGACACACACAACCAAATAAAGAGGGCAATGACAGAGTTCGTGGGGGATATTTAAAAGTCTGCTCAGCCAAAGGCAGGTACGTAGGTTCTTAACTCACCACACAGTTCTGAGCGGGTGGGGTCAGAGCTGTTACAGAGGGGTGTTTTAGAGAGGGGTGGTCAGAGCTGTTACAGCCAGAGGATTTGTGTTAATTAGAAGCATCTTAGGATCTCTACTCTCCGCCCATTGAGAGGGTAAGAGAGTGAAGGCAGGAGGGCTTCACACATTGCAGAAATTTCTCTGCTAAAGCTACTAGGAGCTACTATGTACCCCCACAGCAGGGGTGGGACAGATTAGTGAATGCTCTGAATCTGAGGGAGAGGAACATGGCACCCCTCAGTGAGATTCATTCTCAGACACAAGCAATTTTCATTTTTAGAGGCAAAGATACCCTCCTTGAGAGCTGCACAATTAAAACCAGAGCCACTAGAACTATAAAGACATAGATGGCATCTACTAAAGGAGAAAATTGGAGGGTTTTTTTTCCTCTCTCTTAAATAAAATGGCTTGCTCAGCCCCTGGAATGAGGAAGAGAGGGTAGAAGGTGGGGCAGGGACAGCAGGGATTGTGAGGGGAGGAGGCAGGAAGACACTATACAGGAGTCAGCGTCTGGAGGTGGGAGGACAGTTCTGACTCTGGGAGGACAGGGAAGAGCTCTACTCGCAGTCTTCAGTCAAGTCTGACTTCCCTCCCAGTGTTGAGGGGCAGTCCTCTGAGGCCCTACTCCTGCTACCTTCCTGCTACAGGTGCAGGTGGCCAGGCTGCGCCCTCAAGCTCCACCAGGTTCCAGGCTCAAGGGGAGAAAGCGGCCCGTAACCCCGTTTATAAAGACAATCTCTGATTCATGATGGCTCAACTCACGGTTTTCGACTTTATGACAGCATGAAAGTGGTACACATTCATTCAGTAGAAACTGCACTTTGAATTTTGGAGTTGGCTCTTTTCTGGGGCTAGGATATGCGCTAGCTGATCTCTTATGAGGCTGGGCGGTGGCAGCAACCACAGCTCCCAGTCAGCCCCATGATCACAAGGGTCAAGGGTTAACAACGACGCTCTACATACTGCATCAGTTGTGGTGGGCGATTTTGCCAACCGTTGGCTAATGCAGGTGTTATGAGCACATTTAGGGGAGGCTGGACTAAGCTATGGTGTTTGGTAGGTTAGGTGTATTTAAATGGATTTTTGATTTATGATATTTTCAACTTATGATGGGTTTATCAGAATGGAACCCTATTGTAAACTGAGGAGCACCTGTACACTGTAATTTTTTCTTACAGCCCAAGACAGTATCATATATATATAAACACAAACACACAAACATATATACATATATATGACCAATATTTATACATATATATATATATAAAGGATCAATTTTTTTTAATAATGTTGAAGTGTACACTGTATTTTTTTAAAGATTTTATTTATTTATTTTTAGAGAGGGAAGGGAGGTAGATAGAGAGAGAGAGAAACATCAATGTGCAGTTGCTGGGGGTTATGGCCTGCAACCCAGGCATGTACCCTGGCTGGGAATCGAACCTGCAACACTCTGGTTCGCAGCCCGTGCTCAATCCACTGAGCTACGCCAGCCAGGGCTAGAATCAATATTTTATAAAGATCACTTTACTGATTTCTCCCTAAGGGCTTTCACTCAGCCCTTAGAGAAATGAATGGTATTAAAGACTAACATGTAACTCTCTATTAAAGATGCCTCTAGCTTTTGGGTTGAATTGTGACCCCAAAAAAGAAGTGTTGAGGTCCCAAACTCTGTTACCTATGACTGTGACCTTATTTGGAAATAAGATCTTTGTAGATATCATTAAGATGAGGTCATTGGGCCGGACTCTTAATCCAGCATCACTGCTGTCTTTGTAAGAGGGAGAACACCATCTGAAGACAGAGACACACGCAAGGGAGATGACCACGTGGAGATAGAGGCAGAGAGTGGAGTGAGGTGTCCACCAGCCAAAAACCACCGGGGACTACCAGAAGCTGGCCGAGGCCAGGAAGGATCCTCCCCTAGAGGATTTTGAAGGAGCATGAAGCCACGAACATCTTGATTTGGGGCTTTTAGCCTCCAAAACCATGAGAGAACAAATTCCTGTTGTTTTTCACCACCCAGCTTGTGGTGCCTTGTTACAACAGCCCAGGAAACAAATAAACCCCTTCTGTCTCTCGTTGGCCTACAGGCCTTGTCCAAATATCAAGACCCTCTACTCTGTCTTCCCTGAGGGTGGGTTCCTTCCCAAGACCCTCTTTGGATCAAATGCAAAAAGGTCCTGGTGGGCCTACCCTTGGCTTTCCGGACGCATCTGAGTCCTAGGGTGAATGCAGCTAACACTCTTTAGCTGAAGCTCCTCTGTAATGTGTCAATTTTTCTAAATTTAGTAGACAAAGAGGCCCCTAAAACCTCCCTCGATTCCCAGCAGCATTTACTGACAAACCATCATACGCTAACCACGAGTTTAGACTGGAAGGGTAGATTCAAATGAAGTAAATGTGTTATGCCTTCAAGAAGTTGATGTTCTTGCTGGAGAGAAGAGAGTAAAATTTACTTTTTAACATATATTCTAAATAATCATACCAATTAAACCTTATATGTAATTTAAGCAGCATACGGCATGGGTTCTGAGGGAGTTCAGAGAAAGGGCTTAGAGTTGTCAGGAAAGGCCTCGTGAAAATGGGGTGCCAGAGGAGAGGTGAAGGGCATGCACGCATTCCAGGAAAGGATGAAGGCGGGATACTTAGGGACAGTAATGCATCCACCTGCCTGCCGTGGAGGGCCAAAGAGTCATAGGGAATAAAACTGTTTCCAGATTGCAGGACTTGAAATCCAAGTGGGAGGAAAGTCCATTTGCCTGTAAATTGCTAAGGAAAGTGGACTGCTCTGCAGGGGAAAATAGGCAGAAGGATAATTAGCTAGTCCAACTCCAAGTTGTGATTTTTTACTCCGTTTCTATGAGTTTCTAAAATCCTTAGGGACAGCAGTAAGTATGCACTTGCAAGAGCAATTCTCAAAAGATTAACAGAGCATTGAAATGTCATGGTGACTCTCCAAAACATTTCATCCCTCCCCACCATAAACATAATCACAGCCTACGCCCCCACGCGTGGTGGGGAGGAAGGCTGGAAATATATGAGGTGTCTTAAGTGTGTTCTCAGAGATAGGCTCCACAAATAGCCCTGCAAGCATTCCTCAACCAAGAGTTATGGATGCCAGATGCTGTTAGCAGCTCGTGACTGCAAAGACCAGAAACAGGGGCCTTAGCGATACCACCACAATCTGGGTCCTGGTGTTAAGGCTCTTATCATGCTCCTCACCCACCTACTAAGTGGAGAACATTCTTCTTTCCAGGAACTGCCCACTTGTTTTTGTGTTTTGCTGTTTGCATACTCAGTCTGTGAATGTGAAGCAGCCAAGTTTAGAGTGCTGAGCTTCAGAAAATCACTGAGATGGATTTTCAGAACGCTGATCTCAGTGTGTTCCGGCCTGAGAGTGGGGACCCATGGTCCTGAACACCAGTCCACGCACCCGAGGGGATCTAAGGAGAAACGTTCGGAAGTGTCACCGTGATGTTTCAATGCTCTGTTAATCTTTTGAGAATTGCTCCTACAAGTGAATACCTGTCTCTGGTCCCTAATGATTTTCAAAACTCATAGAAACACTATGCTCTCAGGTACAATTGTCAGTAGTGTATTTATGACAAACTGTCACTCTGCCCTTTCAACAGGCCTCAAGCTGCATGTTCTTTGGCTCCTCTTTCTACTCAGGGTGGACTGGGCAACCTTCCAGGATTTGCTACAAGTGTCCAGGCATGTTCGTCACCCAAGTTATTATGTGAAGAAAGTCTGTGTGTACTTACTTTGCCACCTTCCTGCTAAGCCTGCAGACCTTACCACCTGAGCCACCCGGTGAGGGAAAGGGCACCACCTGGGCCCCTGAGACAAGAACCCAGGTCAGAGCTTTGCCGTATGTCCATTTCCTAGTTTCCCAAAGGAAGCAGAGCCACCTGTGCCATCCCTGCTTCCCCAGATGTAGCATACCCTCAAATATAAATGATTTCTTATTATAAATCAGGGGTTAATGAACTTGTCCTATAAAGGACAACATGATGAAAATGTGGGGCATTCTGAGCCACATGGTCTCTGTCGCAACAACTCAATTTGCCATAGTATGGCAACAGCAGCCATAGACGATATGTGAACAAACAGATATGGCTGTATTCCAATAAAACTTTATTTACAAAATCAGGAAATGGGACAGTCAGTCAGTCTGTGGGCCATAATCCTATTAGAGATGTACATACACTTTACTATTTTTGAACAGCCTGCTATCATTTTAGAAGTGCTTGCTCAGACATCTTTGTTTCTCCCAGCCTGGTAGATACAGGCCAGAGCTGTGTATACCCATTTTACATTTAAGGAGACTGAGGCACACTAATACCTGGTTGATGCCAACAGTTAGAAAATTACAGAGTGGAGACTCAGACACCTCTATTAATGGGTATTATGCAAAAGAGTAGTTCTGAAGTCAAATAAGTTTAAAAAACTCCACATTAATGAGGGTTAAGGAGGCTTTTAATATTTATTATGAATTTCCTAGAGGGGATTATAGCATGCTGACTTTTCCAAACTGCATCTCTTATTCCTCTTGTCAAAGCAACTCTTAAACCTCATGCTTATTATGTTAGGGTCTAGGAGATATTTCACTAAGCATCAACACAAGCTGCAGAGAAGAAGGCATTTCAGAGAAGTGCCAGACAGAGATATCAGACAGGTTAAGCCCCATGGCAGCTCACCTAAAACAGAGCATGGATTTTTCACCAAACCTTGACCCAGCAGAGTGATAACTGAGTGAAACAGAGACAATCACACACTAGACCCCAGTTCAATCCAACCAAGGTAACTGACAGGAATGGAGAGGGAAATGTACTTGGTTCTTCCCGGACTGAGTCTGCCTCTGCTTTTTCTCATCCCTAGAAGGAACTGCTAATCTGATTGGTTACAATCCAAGCTGATGTCTGGGCCTCTTTTCCCTTGTAATCTCTTTAGCAGAGAGCACAGGACCTAGCCAAGATGCAGTATGGGTTTGGCTATAGTCCATAGGTTCTGAAGAAATACTTCTTTTTAGGATACCGGATGCCAATTACAAATAGTATGTTACACCGAGCCAATCAAAAAAGTGAGTGTCCCTGAAAGAGGTTTTGGTGATCTAATGTAAGCCTTTTGATTGGGAACCCAAAAATGTCTGTACCCGACATGCAAGCTGCTCAAGGCCTAAAGGCTACACTCACCTTTTATCACCAAATTCAAGAATCAGGACCAACACATTTGGACAAGATTGTGGAGAGCTAGAGCTAAAAATATGACTTTACCCTAAGTGGGATCCTGACTCAGTTTACTAATAGCATTTCCCTGGTGAAAGAAGATGTGCGAGAGAGGAATGGCATACAAGCTTCAAGGCATAGGGGCCAGAAGCACATGGAAGAAGGGAGCACGGCTTTGGTTTACAGCTCAGTCACCGTGTCTCACTTAAGTTTGTTGGCTGTACTGCCTCTTGCAAGGCAAAGGAGTGTATGTTCATCAGTTGAGGTCCCCTGTCTCTTCATCTTTGGCTACCTTACCAGGGAAAATTCTGGGGTGTTGAGGACATTTTTCCCCTTAACCTCCATTAAGGAACATGAGTCAACAAGCAGTTAGTAAGTGTCTACAACTGCAGGAAGATTGAGAATTACTGCCTTTGAAAGACATTGCGGGAGAAGCTTACCTGTAGATGAGGTGCTTCTTGGGAATCAGCACTCCTTGTGCTGGGAGGTCCTGCAAAGGCTTGCAATCTCTGGAGACCACAGAGTGTATCTGCAAGAACAACACAAATCTAGAATACACAACATTTCTCTTCATAAATAATGTATGACCTTATGAGTCTATCTTAAAACATTTCTGGAACAAATTAAGGCACATAAAAGAAAGAAATACATTTACATTACATTTATTTCCAAACATCTTCCTGTGAGCAAACAATCAGTACTGTAATAGGCTAGATGGTTCCCCTCGCTACCACCAGCTATGTCTATGTCTTAATCCCCAGAACCTTTGAATGGGACCTTATTTGACAAAGGGATTTACCAAGGTAATTAAGGATCTTCAGATGAGGAGATCATTATGGATTATGTGGGTGGACCCTAAGTCCAATGACAAGTATCCCGAACAGAGACACACAGAAGAAAAGGTGATGTGAAGATGGAGGTGGAGATTGGAGTGATGTGGCTACAAGCCAAGGGATGCCAAAAGTCACCAGAAGCTGGAAGATGCAAGGAACAGATTCTCCCCTAGAGTCCTTAGGGGGAGTATGGCCCTGCTGACACCTTGATTTGAGAGTTTTAGCCTCCAGAACTGTGAGAGAATGAATCTCTGCCAGCAGTGTGTGATAATTTGTTTAGCAGCACAGAAAATGAACTAAAAAACCCTTAATTTTTAAAAATGTATTTTTGTTAAAATTCAAATGCACAGATAGAGAGAGAGAGAGAGCAAGAGAGAGAGATCACTCATATCAAGCAGCTGCAATTCTCTTCCTCCATGTACCAAGACCTCATATCAAGCCCTCTAAACAGACCTGATTTCACCTCCTCTCCTGATTCACAAGCACCTCCCTTGGTGTCAGAGAGGGACATTTTTGGGTTAGGAGGAGGAACAGCAGGTGGGGAGAAAAAGAATCTTTTCACAGAACCAATCAACCAACCAATCAACTAAGGTAAATGGAGCTGGAGGTGGTCACAAACCTTCACCAGAGATTCGACTTGTGCCTCACAGTGAAAGAATTAAGGTAATGCTACTGCACTCACTCCATTCTCTCACTCTGCTCAGAGCAGTGAGAACACCTCTTTGAATAACTCTTAGTTTCTGTGCTACTGAAATGAGATTTTATCTGGCTAATCTCTTGTGTCTGTAATCTCAAATGCAAACCTCCCTTATTCCTGCTTCCCCATTAATCTTGTACAATATTTTAATTCTGTCTCAGTTTCATCGCCTACAAAAAAAAAAAAAAGCTGCTTATTTACCCAAGGTTGACTTCTGTCTTGCTTAAGAAACTACAAGGGAGAGGCTGGACCCTGGGGGAGGTCTGGGGAGGCCAATTTGGTTGAGAAAATTATCTGGGCTCCCGACTTGCACAATTACATGGAGGGCTTTTTTTTTTTTTTTTTTAATCAATTAGGTCAAAAGGCACAGCACATCTTGAAGGAATGAAATGACCAAAACACACTTCCCCTGAGATTTGAATGATCCCAATTCAATTAAGTTTCTGACAGGAAGGCACTTAGTTTTAGTGATAAACAGGTAACCAGCAAGATGGCCACAGTAAGCAAATCCTAGTAAGAAAGCAATAGGCAGTGTTCTCAGCAGCCACTTCTCAACTTTCAGGGTCTTGTGTTGTAATTTTCCATTACAAAAAAAAAAATGACTATGCATAGAAAAAAAAGAAGCTGGAAATTACTGCCAAAACAGATGAGTTCCACCAAAAATGCACCAAAGAGCACTGTTTTCTCTGCCCTGGAAATTATGTGGCTGTCTCCACCCTTCTAAATTACACTGTCCTGATACACTTTATTTTCCCACTAACTATACAGAATGGACATATTAGCTGATAACATGGCCTGTGCTTCTTTTAGCAGAACATTCTTGTTTTATTTTGTTTTGTTTTTCCCCAAGAACAAACCCAAGTTCTGCATCACACGGCCTTTAAAAACAACGGCCAGCATTTCTCCATCCTTTGCAAAAATACGGTGCCCATCCCTTGTCTCTTACCACGGGGGGACCCACTGGCTTCTGCAAGAGTGTACATGTAATAATTCTGTAGGAATCAGGGCAGAAGAAGGGGTATGTTAACACTGCATGTGGATTTTGCCCGATATGTGTGTCTTCCTCCCTGAACACCTTCATAAATATTCCAGGGCCTTAGAGAAAACAGTGATAGCGGAATCAGTTCCTGAGTTAAAAGCAGTCACAGCAGCCTCAGTGTAAAAATAGCAGCCAACAGCATCAGCATTGGTCATGATTTAGGTCTAGGTTGGCTTGCGAAGAAATCCACCAACACGAGAACCCTAGCTGATCCCAACACTTATTTCCCACTGAAATGAAAGCATTCGACTTCTAAATGGTAGTTTAGAATAAAGGCAATAATTTGTTTCCAGCTGGTACAATTGTTTAATAAAATGCCTGCTGGGTCTCCAGAAGTAATATTCTCCTCTCCTCTGCAACGATGAAAATTACCCCATCTTGGGGACCACTAACTCAACCCATACAAAATGTTCTCAACTTGAAGTATATGATTTTCAATGACAGTAATTTGCCATATGGAGAAATAAAAAAAGATTTCATAGATACATAGTAAACTGGAGGAGGAAAAAACATCTTAACAGAAGGCTGAAACCATTTCATTATTGTAATAATTATTCTTCTAATGTTTTAATCAAAGGAAGCAGCCTGTTCTCTACCCTCATCTATATTCAAGCCGCCACACTTTGTAGGTGTTAATCTCCATGCCTTCAGGCTGTTAGAAGGGAACGGAAATTGGCAGTCGGTCTGGACTGGAAGACTGTGTGATAGCAGTACCTGGCACTGCCCTTAATTATCTCAATTATGTAAATGTGCATTGTTTGTCAACAGCTAGAAAGGGAAGAGACTGTCAGGCAGTTTCAGGCAGTTGGGGAGACTGGGTTTTAGGTGTAGGTTTGGGCAACGAAGATTTCCTTTCTGTTATCATTTTTTTTACTTTTTTGAAAAAATGGATTTTATATTTATGAGAGGGAAAGAAGAAACTAAAAGTCACCCATTATCTCAGCTAGGATGTATTTTCTCCAGGTTATTGGTCCAATGTTGTTTCAGTAGGTTTTATTCTTCTTCCTCATAAATGATCAAAAACATATAAATATATAAAAAACAGAAGTGAATAAGTACAAATGTTATTCACAGAGAAAACAGGGGATACAAGTGATTTATTTTCCAGGAGCTAAACAAATAAATAAAAATTAAATGAGATATAAAATCAGTAGACATATTTTCAGATGCAACAGGAAAGCATTTTGGGCTAGCCATGTAAAAGAAAACAATGCTACTTAGTATTCAAAACCCTAACATTACCTGATCTTTTTCAGAGAAGTGTGGACGTTTGTATAATAAGAGTCCTGGTCAACTTTCCAGTTTTCTGGCACAAACAACCCCTGGAACCCAGTGTAGCCTATCCATTCAGAGACCACAGAAGTGAATCTGACCACTGGCAATTGAGTTATTATAAGTCACTGGTCAAACACATACAGGGCATGTTCCCATATCAGCAACAGAAGAGAGAAAGAAGAGTGTGTATTGTTTTTCTTAGACTACTACTAGGGAATGAGTGTGCTCTTATTACCTACTCTGAATTTAAGCTTCTCTGAGTATTTCCCAAGCCACCAGGGCTGAGCAGCCAGCCCAAGCACTGGAGGCAGAGGGAGCAGGCAGTGGCTTGCCTGAATGTCTAGGCTCTAATTTCAGCCATCTGTGCCCAGTCTCCTCCTCGGTTGAAATAGTGCTAATCTGGCCGGTTGGTTTTTTTACAGCCAGCTCTCAAAGCTTTGGGTCGTGGCTTCCAGGAAAGGCCTGGGACAGTATGGAAGCAAAAAGGAGATTGAATCGAGACTGACGTGTTACCATTCTGCTATAGCAGGGAAAGGCACTGGCATTCTCTTTCTAAACTCCACAGGACTATTCTAGAAGAAGAGTCCTCACATAGCAGGGCAGCTGAGCAGAAAGGGCAAAGTAACTGTTAAGAAGCTGGTTTGTTTTTGTTTTTATTTTTTTACTGACTGGCTGGGGGATTTGGGCAAATCATTATTTCCTTGCTGTGAAATTTGGGTAAGAAACAACACTTCTAGCCCAAATTCCTTACCTATAAAATGTAATTAATGCAACACCCCTTTAATTGGGTTACTTGTAAAAATAAAATGAAACAATGTAAGAAAAAAATTTATAAGCAATCAAATACTGTACATGTGTAATTTCTCCCTATTTCTTTGTAAGGTAAATCCTGCTTATTTTCACTGATGTGCTGAATAGAGATGCCCACACAGCAAATTTTATTCTCATGCACACAACGCCCAAGACTTTTTGTTCAGGAGCAAACTACCTCCTTGGTCATGTGTTAGAATTTAATTCTGTTGTGAGAGCGGGGAGAATTGTCTTCTTATAGTGAAAGGGAGATTTTTTTTCTCAACCAAGGACATTTTTTTTTCTATTAGAGAGAGAGGAAGGAAGAGGGGAAAACATCGATTGTCTGCCTTATCATATGCACCCTGACCAGGAATCAAATCCCCAGCCTGGATATGTGCCCTGCCTGGGAATCAAACCTGCAACCTTTCAGTCTATGGGATGATGCTCCAACCAACTGAGCCACACTGGCCAGGGCGAGTTTTATTTTGTTTTGATGCTGATTGGAAAGGAGGCCAAATTAAGTATGTTTGAGCTTTTCTGCCTGAAAAGAACTGACTTAGTTTGTCATGTTCCTGATCAGAGAAAAGTTGCCTGGGACAGTGGGTCCCCTTCCAAGTCTGGGTCAGCCATGCGATGGGGTGAGGAGGACCATTCTCACAGGCGTCTTCTTCTTGTCCCCTTGCCTTGGTGCCTGGGCAGGGAACAAAGCCAGGGTTATCTGCTCTTCTCCCAACAATATTTTAACTTATAGGGTTGACAGATACAATATACAACACCCAGTTACATTTGAATTTCAGATAAACAATGAATAAGTTTTTAGAATAAGTATGTCTCAAATATTGCTAAATCTGTTAATCCTAACCTATTGCCTGAGGCTGCAGAATCATGGATTCATAGAATTTTTAAAAATAAGAACCATAGAAGCCTCTAATTCAATCTCCACATTTTTGGGGGGGTGTGGGGTACAAGAACAAGAAGGCGTGGATGGGTGGAGCTACACGCTCTTCCAAACAGCAGTAAAACCAGACCTAGAATCACCCAAAAGAGCTGACTTTCTACCTGTAGCAATTGTGCAATTGATGTTTCTAAAAGCAGTTGAGTATACAGTACCCTCAATTTTCTCTGAATGTTTGTTCACACAAACCCAGGAAACTATTGAGCTGTGATTAGTGGCTGCTGTTTTTACACCAAAGCCTTGGTATGTTTGTGGCCAAGAGAAACAGCAAGCACCAAAAGGTTAATGCTGACCACGGGATGTGAGAACAGGAGGGAATTTTGGTTAAGGTCACTTATTTAACAGAATTTCCACCACGACCTAGCTGAGTTGGTCATCAAACAAGAAAAGGACAGATTAAAGAGGACTAAGTGGGGAGGCAGACCAGGACAAGACTGTTACCTCAGATCTCAAAACCAAAGGACACGTTTTGGCACAGTCTCATCCTCTGACCTATGACTTTGACCTACGTACAGACCAAGGGTGCCCTAGCTTCACTCCCATTCCATTGTTGGTGTATGTGGGTATATCAAGCCACCACAGGAGCTCCATTTCTTCTCTAAGAAGAATTGGGGCTGCGAATTGTTTGGAAGCAGATTGCTACCTCAAGGTCAAAGCATACAACAACATTGTAAAGCATAATTAAAGCTGGATTTGAAAAAAGCTGGAATGTGCACTGTGTTTTAAGTGGATACAGGGGGAAAGAGATGGTACTCAAAGGCTTCATTTTCTTGAATAAAAAAACAGTACTTTTCCTTTTCTTTTCAAATATTTTCACCTTGTACTATGAGATACTTGGTACACACAGAACATTCTGCAAAGAATGCTAGGAGACAAGCTTTGTCTCACCACCTTTTCCCCACACGTCAGAGCTGGCCAAAACACTCCGATTCCATAATTGGCCAAGTCTCAATGCCTGCGAAGTGTTTTGGAGCTGACAATTATTGTACCCTCTACTGTGGCTTGCCTTTAACAGCACATGCGACCCACCAAGGGACTTTCCCCTTTGTGTTCAGTTAGCACTGAATCTCCTTGGCAAGCCTCTCAGTGACTGCACAATCTCACATTTGCCAGCACTGGAAAGTTCTGGAAATAAGGACTCTGTGCCAGACATTCCTTTGGAGCATTTCACTTTACCCAGTTCCTCATTCTCCTGTCCATTAGAGGGGTAACCAAGTTCTTGAACTTGGTGAAACCGTTTACAGTGAGAGTATGTAAAGAGCTTATCCAAGAACTTTAGTGCAGCCAAGGCCCCCGGGTTCTAACACTGGCTCTCCGGCTGCCTTTCTTATTGCCTCACTTTTGTATCACACCTCACACACTCACACTTTCCAAAGTGCCCTCACATCTGTTCCTCTTTTGTTCTGTATGACAGCTCTGATGAATCGGGCAGATTCAGACCAACTAACACGTTTGGAGGGTTTATCTTGTGCCAGGTTTTCTGCTGGGCATTTTCATATATTGTTTGTCATGTGATCCTGCTGACAATTCTGCAGCATGGGTAATGGGAAGGTGCCCACCATACAGGCAAAAGACTTGAGGATCAGGTAGTGGAATGCTCCAGAGCTGAAAGCCGCCCCCTTTCTGGCACAACATATCATCTGTTTTAATTTCTGTGCTTCTGTTAGAATTCTTCCATTAAGTACAGTACCCCTTGAAATGGCAATATATGCAAGTGAATAATATCTCACAGTGTAAAAACAATGACCAGTAATTATGGCCACACGTCATTCCACATGCCCATGCATGTCCTCCTTATTCCTGGAGAGGGATCTGCTCTATAGCTAGCCCTTCAGGTGGGTAATATGCATCGAAGTTAGAGGAGTGCTAGGTGCATCTGCTAAAAGCTCCTGGAACACCTTCAATAAATTTTCTCTATAGTATTTTATTAATATTAAACTGCTAATTGTTAAAATTATTTATATTTGATACTCTAAAGATCAAATAGGTGACACAATAAGGTGTAAAAGAAAGAGGCTAATTATCTGCCCAATCCCATCTCCCAACACTAACCAATATTAATAGTGTGCTAGGTATCTGTATACACATTTCTCCTTGATCATATAAATATATAAGCCTATACGTATATTTATGAGTTTGCTGGCTTTTTACTGAAAGAGAATCATATATTTTCTTTTTTTAATATATTTTATTGATTATGCTATTACAGTTGTCCCATTTCCCCCCTTCACTCCCCTCCACCCTGTACACCCTCTCCCACCCACTTCCCCCTGCTTTTAGTTTATGTCCATGTGTCATACTTATAAGTTCTTTAGCTTCTACATTTATCATACTATTCTTACCCTCCCCCTGTCTATTTTCTACCTACAATCTATGCTACTTATTCTCTGTGCCTTTTCCCCCTCTCTCCTCATCCCACTCCCCTGTTGCTAACCCTCCATATGATCTTCATTGCTGTGGTTCTGTTCCTGTTCTACTTGTTTGCTTAGTTTCTTTTTGTTTTTGTTTTAGGTGTGGTTGTTAATAATTGTGAGTTTGCTGTGGTTTTACTATACATTTTTTTATCTTCTTTTTCTTAGATAAGTCCCTTTAACATTTCATATAATAAGGGCTTGGTGATGATAAACTCCTTTAGCTTTACCTTGCCTGAGAAGCACTTTATCTGCCCTTCCATTCTAAATGAAAGCTTTGCTGGATAGAGCAATCTTGAATGTAGGTCCCTGCCTTTCATGACTTGGAATACTTCTTTCCAGCCCCTTCTTGGCTGCAAGGTTTCTTTTGAGAAATTAGGTGACAGTCTGATGGGAACTCCTTTGTAGGTTACTGTCTCCTTGTCTCTTGCTGCTTCTAGGATTCTCTCCTTCATTTTTTACCTTGGCTAATGTAATTATGATGTGCCTTGGTGTGTTCCTTCTTGGGTCCAACTTCTTTGGGACTCTCTGAGCTTCCTGGACTTCCTGGAAGTCTATTTCCTTTGCCAGAATGGGGAAGTTCTTTATTATTTGTTCAAATATGTTTTCAATCTGTTGCTCTTCCTCTTCCCCTTCTGGTACCCCTATAATTAAGACATTGGAACGTTTAAAGATGTCCTGGAGGTTCCTAAGCTTCTCCTCACTTTTTTGAATTCTTATTTCTCCATTCTTTCCTGTTTGGTTGTTTTTTTCTTCTTTCTGGTCCACTCCATTGTTTTGAGTCCCAGTTTCCTTCCCATCACTATTGGTTCCCTGTGCATTCTCCTTCATTTCTTTTATGGTAACCTGCATTTGTTCATCTAATTTGTGCCCAAAATCAACCAATTCTGTGAGCTTCCTGATCACCAGTGTTTTGAACTGTGCATCTGATAGGTTAGCTATCTCTTGGTCGCTCAGAATGATGAGTTCTCGGTCACTGATTTGTTCTTCTGTTTGAGCCATCTCTCTCTCTCTTCTTTTTTAGTCTGGTTGCTCCTGTTACGGTGAGGGGTGGAGCCTTAGGTGTTCACTAGGGCTGGGCAGCCCAGTCGCTGGGTTGTGATGTTGTATGTGGGGGTGGGGCCGATAGGGAACAATGGTGGTAGAGCTCCATTCTCCGTGGGACCTCAATCTCTTCTCTGGGTTCCTGGGTTGCGCGCTCTGCCCTGCTCCACAATCGTCGCCTTACTGGTCTGCTGCTGCTGCTTGCGTACTCAGGGTCCATCTGGTGCGATCTTGCGCGCCCCAGATGCCTTATGTGCCCCCCAGATGCCTTATGTACTCAACTCTCCCTGCTCTCTGCGCCATGTCCCACGCTGCGCCCCGTGCCCGGCTGCTCATCTCCACCCCTGCTACCAGTCTGGATGAACAGGTCTATTTCAACTTCTTGGCTGTCCGACTTTCATTCAGATAAATTTTCTATCAGTTCTGGGTGTTATTCTACCTCTAAATTGTTGTTCCAATCTTGGTTGTGCGTGGAGGTATGGTGCGTCCACCTATGCCTCCATCTTGGCCGGAAGTCCTCGAGAATCATATATTTTCATTACGCTAAAACATTTTTTTCTCTGCTTCTTCTTCGTATAACATGAATATTCCTAATCTAGCTTCTCCTAATTTCTTTTATGTATTATAAATAAATACAATACCACATATATGGAATAATATCAATATGAGAAATAATGTGTGCATAAAAATTCCCATGGAGTGGCTATGTTATAATTCATTTTTTAAAGTATATTTTATTGATCATGCTATTACGTTTATCCCAATTTTCCCCCTTTGACCCCCTCTGCCCAGTACCCTCCTTCCCTCCAGAAATCCCCCTACCTTAGTTCATGTCCATGGGTCGTACATACAAGTTCTTTGGCATCTCTGTTTTCTTTACAGCTCTTAACATCCCCCTGTCTATTTTGTATCTACTATTTCTGCTCTTAATTCCTGCAATTTTTCTCCCATTCTCCCTCTTCATCCTCCCAGCTGATAACCCTCCAAATGATCTCCATATCTATGATTCTACTCCCGTTCTGCTTGTTTGCTTAGTTTGCTTTTGTTTTTTAGATTCAGTTGTTGATAGTTTTGAGTTTGTTATTGTAATGTTCATAGATTTGATCTTCTTCTTCTTCTTCTTCAATACTTTCCTTTAACATTTCATGTATAATGGTTTGGTGATGACAAATTCCTTTAGCTTTACCTTATCTGGGAAGCATTTTATCTGCCCTTCCATTTTAAATGAGAGCTTTGCTGGATAGAGTAACCTTGGTTGTAGGACCTTGCTTTTCATCATTTTGAATACCCTTCTAGCCTGCAAAGTTTCTTTTGAGGAATCAGCTGGTAGTCTTATGGGAGCTCCTTTGCAAGTCACTCTTCTGTATTACTCTTGCTGCTTTTAAGATTCTCTCTTTATCTTTAACTTTTAGCATTTTAATTATGATGTGTTTTGGTGTAGTCCTCTTTGGGCCAAACTTACTTGGGATTCTCTGTGCTTCCTGGACTTGTATGTCTATTTCCTTCATTAAATTAGGGAGATTTTCTTTCATTATTGTTTCAAATAAGTTTTCAAATTCTTGAATTTCCTCTTCTCCTTCTGGCATCTCTATGATTCAAATGTTGGCATGTTTAGAGATGTCCCATAGTCTTCTTATACTCTCATTTTTTAAAAAATTCTTTCTTTTCTGGTTGAATGTATATTTCTTCCTTACATTCCAAACCATTGGTTTGAACCCTGGCTTCCTTTCCTTCACTGTCAGTTCCCTATGGATTTTTCTTTATTTCACTTAGTGTAAACTTCATTTCTTCCCTTATGCTTTTGCCATACTCGGTGAGTTTTCTGAGCACCCTGATCACTAGTGTTTTGAACTCTATATCTGATAGGTTGGCTACCTCCATTTTGTTTAGTTCTTTTTCTGGGGTTTTGTTCTGTTCTTTCATTTGGGCCATATTTTTTTGTCTTCTCAATTTGGCAGCCTCCCTGTGTTTGTTTCTGTGTATTAGGCAGAGCTGCTTTGACTCCCTATCTTAGCACGCCTATTAGGTTGTATGGGGCAGAGCCTTAGGTATTTGCCAGGGCAGGACAATCCACTTCACTGCTTTGTGGCTTTGTTTGGGCGGAGGGCTTGAAGAGGGGAAAATGCTGCTGCCTGGCTTCTGTAGGTTTGCCTGGCATTCACCAGTTTCCAGTCACTTCACCCACTTCCCATATGCAACTGGCACCCTTCTAGCTGTTGCCCTGTGGTGATTCCCCGAGTGGGTAGGCTTATGTACATTCTAAGTCTTTGTAGGACCTTTAAAACACACTTTCCTGAGAAATTGGAAGTTTCTTCTGCTGTCTCAACCCCCACTAGTTTTTACAGCCATTGGTTTTGGGGCTTTATCTTCCCAGCACTGGAAACCTGAGCTGCGAGGTCTGGCCTGGGGCGGGGATTGCCCACTCCCCAGATATTCCTCCTGATTTTTATCCACTACACATGAATATGGGATGGCCTTTTCCACTGCCACTGCCTCCACTGCCTCTCCATGCCATACCATATCTTTGCCTGTCTCCCTCCTACCTGGCTGGATGAATGTGACTTCTTTAAATCCTTGGTTGTCAGACTTCCATATGGTTTGATTTTTTGGGCAGTTCTGGGTGGGTTTTTTTTTTTTTTTAGGTTAGTTGTAATTCTTGCGGTTGTGTGAGGAGGCAAAGCATGTCTACCTACACCTCCATCTTGACCAGAAGTTCTAATTCCTTTTTTGATCTCTTTGTTTCCATAAGCAGTATTGTAATACATACTTGTTGGATGTGTAGGGGAGAAAAAAACAACAACCCTTTTCCTCTCCCTTCAGTTTCAGTTCCTGGGGCCTGGGAATGAAACTAATAAAAGACAAATGAAAAGGAGAAAAAGTTCATTACACATGCACACAGGAGTTTCATAGGAAAGAAAGGAAAATCCAAAGAGGTGGTTAGGTCCCAGGACTTACATTCCATTTTAACACTAGGTGATAAAATGTGGAGAAGTGACAAGATAAAGGAAAGGGTTTGTTTTTTTTTCTTCCAGCAGTAGTAAATTATAGGAAGGTAAATATGTAGGGGAAATTAGTGCAAGATAATTATTAGCTTAGTAAGGTTTATGTATGCAGACTCAAGTTAGTGCTGTCTCCAGTGATGAATTATCTCTTCTTCCTGCTATGGGAGAGATGAGAGGGAATGCCTTTACAAATGGAAATTTCCCTCTTGCTACAAAGCAAAAATGGGGAGGACAGAGCATTCCTGCTATGACTTCTCCAGCTCAGAATAATCCTTATGCTAAAGTGTCATATTTTGGGGTGGCATATTTTGATTCCCTTTAAATACTTTGTTCTTAAATACTATTTCTGTGGGATAAATTCCCTAGAGTACTGAGTTTAAATGCATATGCATTTTATTTTTTATAGAGGTGGCCAGATTACTTTCCTAAAAGGCTGTAAGAATATTTCACATTTCATCCAGTAATATGAATCCATAAACACCTATCTCCTCTCCACCTTAGCTGACGGCTGGCATTTGTTGGTTTGTATTGTCAATTTAGTGGTGGAAAGTGGCACCACATTGTTATTTTAACTTGCATTTTCCTTCCTACTAGGGAGGTTAAACATTTTTTCAATAGTTTATTAACCAAATGTGCTTTTCTTTGAGTTCCCTGTAATTGTTTAATTGTTTTCCCTCTCCCTGGAGTGCCAGCTCCACCACAGCAGGCACCATGTATATCTCATTGTCTCGCCAGTTATTTGCGATTCCTCAGATAGCTGCTGGCAAACAGTGAAGGCTCAATGAAGAGTCTCTGTTATCTAAATAAAGAATATGTGGATACCCTTTGAGTCAGCAATTCTCTTCCTAGGAACTATAATTTAAAAAATAGTAATCTCTGTGTGAAAGGACTTACCCATAAAAATAGTTATTATAGGATTGTTTATAACTAGAAATAAAATAGGCAATGATATTTGATATAGAAAGAAAATAATAATGACTGTAACAGCTAACATTTAGTGGAAAGTATTGAGCAGTGTGTTTAAAGTTTTTAAAAAATAAATTATCTTGTTTAATCCACGCAATGTATTGGTAAAAAGCAATTATAACACTGTATACACAATATAATCCTAACTGCTTAAAGAAATGTTTCTGTGTTCATCACCAAACAAGTGGAAAGATACACAAAGTTTGTCTGGAAAAAGTCCAGCCACTGTTAATACAATGAGAACAATTTGCGTGACATCGATGTAACCTGGCAGCCAAGGAGAGTGGGATGGAATGAACATTTGTGAACAATGATGACTTCACTGTACTAGTCAGTGGGGCAGGTAGATGCCATTGAGTGAGCATGTGTGCCGTGTGGCCATTGGATTTAAAATGACTGAGCGAGTGAAGCAATGAATCTGCATCAACTTTTGTGTTAAGCTTGAACATTCCTCAGTGAAAACTATTCAGATGATTCATAAGGCCACAGTTATGGGCAACTGGTGATTGGTGCTTCATCACAACAAAGTGCCCCCGCTCATGTATCACTCAGATGACTCAAATAACCACGGTGACTCAGCCCCCCTACAGCCCAGATTTGGCACCCTGTGACTTTTGGCTTTTCCCACAACTAAAATCACTTTTAAAAGGAAAGAGATTTCAGACCATCAAAGAGATTCAGGAAAATACAGCACAGCAGCAGATGGTGATTGGGAGAACTGTGTGAGGTCCCAAGGTGCCTCCTTTGAGGGTGACAGAGGTGTCATTGTTCTATTGGACAGTTGTTCTTGTATCTTCTTCAATAAATGTCTCTATTTTTCATATTACCTGGCAGGATACTTTCTGGACAGACCTTGTATAGTAAATTGTTCAAAGTAGTTTATTTGAATGATTAAAGAAATACAGATTATTTTTCATTTTATTTTTGCTTATATCTACTTTTATTTAAGTCTTCCACAACTGTTACAATAATAAGAAAAATAATGTAAGAAAAGCTATCCCTGAATAACATTCTAGTGTCTAGTGCTTTATTCTTGTTTTTTAAAATAAAGTCTGTATATATACTATATATGTATATATTTAAAAAGAGACATATATGCATAAGCATATATGTATATAAAAACTAAACAAAATCCTATAATAAAGAATAAAGCTGACAAATATCCAACAAAATAGCTCACTAGCCATCTCATTTTTCCTAGATAATACATGTCCTGAGGTTTGTTTCCCCATGAATGAGGTATATTTGTCTCCTCAGTCTTTAGGGTTGGCTCAAGGGACCATTAATCATTCTGTCTGGAGCTCAGAGAGGACCCTCTGGAAGCAGGGTGAGGTGTAACAGGACCATCCAGCCTCAGCGGCAGCTATGAAGGTGCCCAGCCACTGGCATGGAACCAGGCTAGGGCACAGAAGGAATGATGAAGAGGGTTACTTTCTGCCTCATGGGCATGCATGCGGGTGAGGTCCCACCCACCCATTCACATGGTCAAAGCAGTTCCTGCCCCTCATGTCACGTGAAAATGATCGAGGTGCTTCTCTTGGTGGAAATTGGGACTGGGATCCAGGGAGCAGAGTTGGAATGAGGTAAGCAGTATAACATGAAAACAGACAAGTAACTGATAGTAGAATACAAGGAAAATTTCCCCTTAGCAGCAAAAACACCCAACAAGCAAAACAAAAATTAAAATAAAAATGTTAAAAGTCTACTCTGGCTTTCTCACGTGTTTGACACCAAATTCCCTTTCCATGTAACTGCAATCTCCATAGAAGCTGCCATAAGCAACCTCCCATTCCCTGGCCTCAAAACTCACAGGCTGATTTGATTTGTGTTGATGTGAGCTATTCCTAAGGACATCGTGCCCATCAGACAAAGCTATAGTCCAGTCCAGCGAAAGCTGTATTGAGATGCAATGTGAATGCCACAAGGTCAATTTCCAAAGGATCGAAGTAAAAGCCTTAACATCAGTATGGAAACCAGTCAAACCAGGTGGTCCTTCATGGAACCTTGGTCAAAGAGGCCATCTTCTCTTCTTGCTGTGCACCTCTCTGATAGTTCAATGCCAGTGAACAAAGGTCAGGTATCAGTGAAAATCAGCAAGGAGGTTGAGGGTGTATTCATACCCATCCTATAAATATTCTTAATGTAAATTTCCTTTGCTCAAGAGACTTGGGTCTGGACCTGGCTGATGTGGCTCAGTGGATTAAGTGCCGACCTGTAAACCAAGACACCTGGGTCTGCCATAAACTAATTTGCTGCCTAGGCACAGGCAGTTGTCCCCACTGAGCCCAGTTCCTCACCTAGAGAAGGAGGGGTGGAACCACCCTTCCTCTGAAAAGATTCCATTCATTTTTCTGTGTGTTTATTTGCCCCCAGTAAGCTGCCCACTATGCCTGACCTGGGAGTGTACCAGGCTGGCCTGCTTCTGACTCTGAGCATAGCATGAAGGAGGTCACGGAGGGTTCGCAATGGCTAAGGAGGCAGGTGCAGAAGCAGCCAGTTCTCCCTGGGAAGTCTCCCTAGGTGTACAATCCTGGGAATATTTTGCCAAGGTGGCTGCAGCCAGCACACAGACCATCCCTCAGGTGTTGCTGCTGAAAATAGATGTAATGCAGCACTGGCACATGGAAGCCAATGATTCCATTTTCAAAAGTTTGGGAGCCAGGTGACTTCCCACTGGCAGCTTGAAATCAGCCAGAGGGTAATGAACCATGAATGTTAGTTAGCTAAGGCTGCTAATGATCAGGACTCACTTTTTGTTTGAGAACTGGTTGGTAAACATCCCAGCACACTGTTGCTGGGCCCTCCAGGCAGTGAGTCCAGTGTGTGGGATGAGAGTGAGGCCTGGGTTCCCCTCCCAGCTCTTCTACTCGCTACCTGGAAAACTGGAACAGTTCCTTAACAGCCTGTGTCTCCGCTTCCTTCTCTGCGAGATAATGATAGGAGCTACAGAACTAAATGAGTTAATTTATTTAAAATGCTAAGAATCGTGCACAATATAAAGTACTTTCCATTATCATCTGCTTTTAATACACTAGAGCACAGAATAAATTGAGAAATACTTATCAAAAAATAAAAACAAGAAAACCCAAAACACCTGAATGCTTAACAAACTAATTTCAGGAATCAAATGTGGCTGGCTACTTGAAGACATCTGATAATAGAACTATTCACAATGAGGAAAAAAAAGGAGGGGGGAGCTGGGGGAGAAACAAATAAAAAAAAAAACAAGAACCCACCAAATAGGTTGAATGAGTAAGTGTAAAAATACATGATGGATTTAGTGGCTCTATCTGTTGATTTCCTCTCTAACACATATAAGTAGGAATGGAAAGACAGGGAATCCTAGTAAGCTAACAGACTTTTAAAGTCCATAGGCCGAATTTCTTCATTGCAATTTTTCAGATGATGTTTTTGCTGTGTGTAGAAAAACCTCAAAAAGCACTTAATTTGCAGTGCAGAAACCTCTGTAACTTCTCATGCATTTGCGAAGTTGCTGTTGGACCCGAGCACTACTGTGAGGTACACAGTTATCAGTAAATACCTGGATTTTTTTTCCATCTGAGGAAAGTACTATTTTGTTCAAGGCCTCACTTGCCCAGGTAATCACAGGCAAAAATATTCACCCTGGGATTTCTGTTTCCTGCTTTACTCCCTAGCACTCTGGGACCCCTGCTTTCTCTCGGACTCCATGACCTCAGATGTTCCTTATTGCAGGGACACACTTTGCCCAGAGCATTTTGATCTCAGGCAGAAAACAAAAATAGATGCGCTTCAAAAATGATCCAAGTGTTGTTATATTTCTGATTTTTAATCCCCCCAGCCATTTTATAAGAAATCCCTGCTGCTTGAAATAATCACCTAAATTTCCCAAGAAGCTTTAAATCATGTTAGAAAATTAAACAGATTCCTGGCACAACTGAAGCCAGCTGTGTGTGTGGGTAGCACATAAGCACCCAGTGAAGCCAGAGGTACTTATCGAAGGGCACGCAGCAGGTGTAAGCAGCATCTCAAAGTTGCTTTGATAACATCCCCATGACGTCTTGTCAGCATGATGCTCTCAGCACAGTTTTGTTGAGAAATACCTTTTGTGTAGACAGGACCACGTGGGCTTTGACCTCAACCTTGCTTTCTCATATTTAATAAATTCGAAGAAATCAGAGCTATAGAACATTGTTCCAAAAACATAAACCTCCTTTTCCATGATTCCCTGCAGCACAGTGTGTGCCCGAGAATTCATATGGGGGGCGCTACTGTAATGGGAAAATCCTGGCAATGAGGAACATAAAGGAGCCATCTGGGCCTGAGCACTGACCTCTGTCTAGATAGGGTCCCTTTGAGGCACTGAAAACCTGAGGCAGAGGAAGCACCATAAAGCATGCAAAAAGAACCCTCTGGCCATAAATACATACTGCAGTTGTGCTCTGTGTCCATGAAGAACACTTAAGCATATAGAAACAAATGTGGACTTTGTGTACCAATATCAGATGGACAAAATGGAATGGTGGGACTATAGGAGCCTTATATATGCATTTGTAAGCAGACTTGTTACAAAAAGGATTTGGGCAGCCCAAATGTTTTACAGCAAAAATACGTAAAATTTAAGACAATGTGCTTGGAGATTTTTTTAAATCATGGCAAAATACACATAACATAAATCTACCATCTTAACCATCTTTAAGTGTAGAGTTAAGTTGTGTTAAGTACTTTCACATTGTTGTGTAACCACTCTCCAGAACTCTCTTGTCTTGCACAACTGAAACTGTATTCATTGACAACTCCCCATTAACAAGTTGTTTTTAAAATCTAGTTTGCATATTACTTAATGAAATAAATAATACTTTAAAAACTAAGAATGTTGAAGAAAGAAATGGAAGAGGACACAAATAAATGGAAAGATATACTGTGCTCATCATGGATTGGAAGGATTAGTATAGTCAAAATATCCTTACTACCTGAAGAAATATATAGATTCAATCCAATCCCTAACAAAATACCAATGACATTCTTCTCAGAACTAGAAAAAAAATACTAAAATTTATATCAAACCACAAAAGACCATAAATAGCCAAAGCAATCTTGAGAAACAAGATATTACACTCCCTTATTTCAAACTATATTACAAAGCTATAATAATCAAAATAGTATGATACTGCCATAAAAATAGACATACAGATCAATGGAACAGAATGGAGAGCACAGACTATACAGTCAATTAAATGACAAAAAAGGAAGCAAGAATATGCAATGGAAAAATGGCAGTCTCTTCAATAAGTAGGGTTGAGCCCTGGCTGCTGTGGCTCAGTGGATTGAGCACCTGCCTGTGAACCAAAGGATTGCTGGTTCGATTCCGTCAGGGCACATGCCTGGGTTGTGGGCCAGGTCCCCATTGGGGGTGTGTGAGAGGCAACCACACACTGATGTTTCTCTCTCTCTCTTTCTCCTTCCTTTCCTCTCTGTCTAAAAATAAATAAATAAACAAATAAAACACATATTTTTTAAAAGTAGGGTTGGGAAATTTGGGTAGATACATGCAAAAAAGAAGGAAGAAAGAAAGAAGGAAGGAAGGAAGGATGGGAGGGAGGGAGGGAGGAAGGAAGGGAACCACTCTCTCACTCCATATACAAAAATAAACTCAAAATGAATTAAAGACTTAGATGTAAGATTGGAAACCATACAACCATAAGAAAATATGTGTAGTAAACTCTTTGACATCAGTCTTAGCGATATCTTTTTGGATATGTCCCCTCTAGCATGGAAAACAAAAGCAAAAATAAACAAATTGAACTACATCAAACAAAAAAAGCCTCTGTATAGCAAAGAAAACCATCAACAAAACAAAAGACAATCTACAGGGTGGGAGAAGAAATTCGGAAGTAATATATCCAATAGATATTTCTTTAAAGAAGACATACAGATGCTACCAGAAATATGAAAAGATGGTCAACATCACCAATCATCAGGCAAATGCAAATCAAACCACAATGGGATATCACCTCACTCCTGCCAGAATGGCTATTATCAAAAAGTCAACAGATAACAACTATCAGCGAGGATGTGGAGAAAAGGGAAGCTTCATATACTGTAGGTAGGATTATAACTTGGTGCAGCCACTATAGAAAACAGAATGAAGATTCCTAAAAAAAAAAACAACAAAAAACCCCCCCCCAAAAAAACCCCAAAACAAAATACAAAACCAAAACCAAAAACAAAATAGAACTACCATACGACCCAGCAATTCCACTTGTGGGTATTTATCTGAAGAAAACAAAACACTGATTTCAAAAGACATATGCAACCCTATGTTCACTGTAGCATTATTTACAAGCCCCAAGATATGGAAGCAACCTAGGTGTCCATCAATACATAAATGGATAAAGAAGATGCCACACACACACACACACACACACACACACACACACACACACACAATGGAATATTACTTGGCCATAAAAAAGAATGAAATCTTGTCATTTTCAACAACATGGATGAACCTAGAGGATATTATGCTAACTGAAATAAGGCAGACAAAGACAAATACTGTATGACTTCACTTATATGTAGAATCTAAAAACAAAACAAAGCAGACTCATAGAATCAGAGATCCAACTGATGACTGCCAGAGAAGGTGTAAGGATGTGTGGAAAAGGTGAAGAGGAATAGAGTCAATATTTTTATAACTTTTCATAGTGACAGGTGGTTATTAGACTTAGTGTGATGGTCATTTCATAAGGTATATAAATGTCAAATCACCATCTTATATACCTGAAATTAATATAATTTCCTATGCCAACTATACTTAAATAAAAATTTTAAAAAATGAAGAAACCAAAACAAATAATGTCTCATATTGTAAAAAATGAGCAAAATCTAATGACCTTTGTTATTCAACATGGAAAGCTTTTAATGTGGAAACATGTTGCCCACCAATCTAACAACTCCTTTTGACACAATGAAAAAGACTGGTGAGGGGATCAGAACAGAATTACATGAGGGTAGACGGCAGCAAAAAAACATCTGTGACTTCAGTGCCTAAAAACCATGTGATAAGGTCCAGTACATTGCAAAAGCCGGGCCACAGTCTCACTGGAGGCCTTCCCGCAGCCAATGTGAAGAACGACTTGCAGTTACAGGAATCCAAAGCAAATTCATTGCCGCTCTCTCGAGGCCAGCCAGGAAACGAGTTTCAGGAAAGGCAGAGACCAAAGGATGTTGGCAAGAAGTATGTATGAGATTAAGACAAAAAAGGCTGTCGATGAATGAAAATGGGATGAACCCAGGGCAGGAGTTGAGAGAGTCTAAATGGAACTAGAGAATCCTTCTAGAATTCATGGATGGAAGGACAGCATGCATTTTATTTGACCTGGGTGGGGGGTAAGACATGAAGACAGATCAAAAGATCCTAACTATAGAATGCAGAGCAGCAAGTAGCGGCAAGCCAGGTTGGGAGAGGATGCTGTCTCAATGTAGAGAAGTTCCTCTCAGAAAAGACCTACCTTATACTCAAGCCTGTTGGTATAGAAAGAAAACTCACCTTTAAGTCTATTTCTAAGGTGAGCACCTGAAATCTATAGCCTAATGGATAAGTTACATTTTCATATCCTCAATTCCATAATACACATTGCACTCTAAAGGATTCCAACATTATACCCTAAAGAGGAACAACCCTTTGAATGTTGGCACCAGAATCTACTAGAAGAAAATAGAGAGAATTTCTGCTAAATTTCAAGCATAAACAGAGATGCAAATCTGTCTCTTAGGGCTGATGGCATAGATGGTGTGGAAGAGAAAGTTTTCTCAGATTCTCAAAAGATGCTTTTAGAGCTACAGAAGAGAAACAGTCAAATGTAGATGTTTCTGACAGCATCTCACAGCTTTACTTGGAAGAGTTTTAGCAGTATTTTCTGAAATTTGGAGAGTTTTCAAGCATATTCTATGGCTTTTTAAAACAAAGCTCTATCATATGGAACTAGGATATCGCTCTTATACTTCATAGAATGTGTCAGTTGCACTTTGGCTGCAATAGGTGCCAGGAAGCACTGGTAGGTCCCATTATTTATTAGCTATGCAACTTTGGGAAAATCACTTACTCCCTGACCTTTAGCTCTCCATCTGTAGCCTGGAGGTGATAATACTGTCTTATGAAAGCCATCAGAGAAATGTGAGTCAAATTGGACGCAAGAAAGTGTTAAATAAATTTAAGAATGTAATATTGAACTTCTAGCTACATGGCAGATGAACCTGATGTGGCCTGGACTTCTCCAGTGACAAACACACTCAAATGTTGCATAAAATCTAACATTTAAAAATGTGGAGTGAGAACTGAACTTCAAGGAAAATATGGGAAACTGCCAGGTGCCAGAAATGAAAGAAATCAAAGCCAGAGGAGTAAGTATGGGCTGATGAGGAGCAGCCCCCTGGGTTTCTGCTGGATTTCCAAGTTCCCAAATGCAAAGTGATGAGTTTCTAGTGCCCCTGAGAGAAGAGGTAGACACTTTGCATTTAGACAGTAATGAGAAAATAAAGTCCTGAGAGAAGAGCTACCCAGCCATTAAAAGGGGCTGTATTAGTCTGCTTAGGACTGGACAGCTTATGAGACATTTATTTTCTCATAGTTGGAGAGGCTGGAAGTCCGAGATCAAGGCACTGGCAGATTTCATTTCTCCTGAGGTTTAGTTTCTCTTATCCTAGCTTGCAAATGGCCACTTTCTCCTTGTGTCCTCACATGGCCTTTCCTCTGCATGCACATCCCAGGTGTCTCTTCCTCTTCTTATGAGACTACCAGTCCTACGGGATCAGGGCCCCACCCTTTTGACCTCATTTAATCCTAATTACCTCTTTAAAGGCCCTGTCTCCAAATATACTCACATTCTAGGGTATTGGGCATTAGGGCTTTCATATATAAATTTTGGGAGACACAATTCAGTTTGTAACAGGAGCTGACAAAACTCTATGCAGGCTCAGAGCAGCAATGAAAAGCTTAAGAAAGCTTGCCACTTATCAGGGGCCTTAGATGGGAGGAGGGAAGATCACCAGTGAGAAATAAAAGCCCAAGCTTGTCATACGTCCAGGTGTGCACTTCGAATTTAGCCTCCCTGCATGTTGTGGGAGCTGGAAACTAAGAACTCAACATAAAACACTGTTCCAGAGACACTAACATTTCCACCAGAAATATTTAAAAAATTTTAAAACCCCACCAGAAACTTAAAAAAAAATAACTAATCCAAGCAAAAATTGTACAACCCAGGACATGATACAGATTGTTTTTTTTTTAAACCCTGATGACAATTAATTCATTAAATAAAAAGAGAAGAAATATAAACTACATAAAGGAGCTACAATGAGAGTCATCAAATGCAACAGACTCGTGGTTCTCAGAGTGTGTTCCCTGGACCAGCAGCCTTAGCATCACCTGGGAACTTGTTAGAAGGCAAATTCTTGGGCCCCAGCCAGACCTTCTGAATCAGAAAGCCTGGGAGCAGGGCCCAGAAACCTGTGCTTTAACAAGCCCTCCGTGGGATTCTGATGGCTGATGAAGTGTGAGGAGCACTGCAATAGCAAATGAGCATTCCAGCAGCTGCAGAATGCGACCCTTCCAAGCAACAGCCGCTGCCCTCTCGCTAGCAGTCACTGGCATTGGCACTCATGCCATCAATCACACCATCTATTGCCCTTCCCTGTTGGCACATCCCCAAATCCCAGGTCACCTCCCTTAATTTCCTAAAAGACTTTGTCTCTAGCTCACTAATCTCTCCCCAGGGCTTAGCACATAGTTGGTGCTCAGTATGTTTTTACTGAATGAAAAAATAAATGAGAATTGCATGTATTGTTGGGCTATGTTCTTTTTAAAAGCCTCTAATTCCACATTTGATATTTAAGATGAAGGCGGTAGGCTGCTTTCTCCAACGTGGCTGGATCTGGAAAGCAGGTCTCTGAGGAAAAGAAGGCAGCTTTGCAGCAGAGCACTCCGTTAGTTTGCTAGGGCTGCCATAACAGAGTGTCACAGACTAAGTGGCTTAAATAACAAACATGTATTATCAGTTTTTTAATTTTATTTTTCAATGACAGTTTTTCTAATCAATATTATTTTGTATTAGTTTCAGGTGTGCAGCCCAGCGGTTAGACCATCACATGCTTTACAACATGGTCCCCTCAATATTTCCAGTACCCACCTGGCACCACACAGTTATCACATCATTACTGACTATACTTCCTATTCTGTATTTATATCCCCATGACTGTTTTGTAACTTCTCAATCCCTTCACAATCCCAGAGAGGAGGGAAGTCCCCAGCTTCCCTCCTCCCTGACAATCAACAAATCTGTTCTATTTTCTCATAGTTTTGGAGGCTGTGAGTCCAAGATCAAGATGTAGCAGGTGTGTTGTGACCATTCAAGGCCAGGCAGGTTCGTGGTATTTGCATAGATAGAAGACTATTCACGGAGCTGTTGGGATGTCTGGCATGCCTTTATTCACAGGTGCATGAGCCATGCATGCGGCAAGCATGCATCTAGTGAGAAGCTTGCACTGTCTTAAGTACTAGAGGTTAACAAAGCTGGCAAAATGCCAGAAAATTATATAACATAACATAATGCTGCACATGCAAGCCCACTTCATGTTATGGGAATGATTTATCGGACCCAGTCTCAAGGCTATGAGAACACTACTTATCAGGCCCCTCCAAGGCTATGGGAACACTGCTTCCCTTAGTTGCCCAGACACCTGGGTGAGGAAGCCAGACTGCCCCCATTTACCCTATAGCAGGGGTGGCTCCTTCTGAGCCCTGTGAGGGGGAATCTCCTCCAGGCCTCTCTCCAGGCCCCTGGTACCTCAGGGGTTCTTGTGTTGTAATGGGGTCTTCACATCATCTCTCTGTAGCTATTTCTGTTTCTTCCCATGACATTCCTTCTATAAGGACACCAGTCACGGGAACTCACCGTATGCAGTGTGGCTGTATTGTAACCCAACTAATTACACCTGCAGCAGTTCTTTTTCCTAATAAGGTCCCATTCTGAGGTATTGGTGGTTAGGACTTTAACATGTATATTTAGGGGGATAAAAGTCAACCCATAGTAGATGCATTTAGCATAATGTATAGTTTCAAATTATATAAAATTTTAAAACAATGTGTATGTAATTTATGGCTACCTGAATGCATAGTAAAGGTATAAGAAACGTGATGGAAGGGATAAAGCCAATTTCAGCACAGTGCTTTCCTCCGAGCAGGGAGAACAGGAGGGAATGGTTCAAGAAGGGGTCATAGAGGGCATTCAACAGTATCTGTACTGTTCAGTTCTTTCCAAATATGAACCAGATACAGCTCAATGTCAACATGTATTAAATGTCTGTGGTGGGTATTAATTATTATTATTTTTGCACATTAGAACAAAATATTTATTTGTGTATTTGAGAAAGTAGCACTAGGGAAGAGATGTCCCTTGCTATAATGAAATACTATATGCTATATAGCAAATGCTATAGTGACATTTAAAATAAACCCAACTACAAGGCAATATTGAGTGTGTGCAGGTGAAGACATCAAGGAGTGCCAGGTGGCAGGTGGCTATATGAAAGGACAACTACATGGGACTGAAACCAAGGACCAGGCCAGGCTGCAGGTGGATGGATATGTCCCATGTTGGGCCACCAGTCACAAGAGATGGAGATCAGGCAGGTCAATACAGGCCAAATCCAAGTTCAACAGGGAAGATGAGACTGTGGCAAAGGTGTAGGTGAGATCAAGGTGAACCAGGCCCAGAAATGCAGTTCAAAAAGACAAGCATCCAAGATTCAATCTAGCTCCAGGCAGTAAGCTAAGACTGGGTGCTAGAATAGGAATTCCATTCTGTCAAGCAGGACTGGATGAGGAATTCTGCCTTAGAATTCTAGGGAAGAAGTTAGATTCCTACAACTTTACAACTGAAGCTTGGACAGGGAATGACCACAATATAGCAGAGGCACCAAACCAACCAGCACATGGGTGGTTAGTTGCCTCTCCCCATAGTACTGCCAGGAGAAAATTGACCTACGGGAAGAGGGAGGGTGTGAGCCCTAACCCATCTCTGCTTAGCTGGGAAGACTTAATGCTTGCCAGGCCAGAACTAAACACTATATACATTCTCTCACTAATCCTCTCAACAACTCTATGAAGTTGTTTCTATTATCCTCATTTACAGAGATGGACACTGAGGCTTAGAAAGTGGTATAATCTGCCCCTAACTGGAAAAACTGGGATCCAACCTCATTGTGTCTGATTTCAGAGCTCACAGTCTCAGTCCCTGTGTTTTAGGGCCTACTTTCATCCACAACAGAAACGCTTGCCTGAGCTCTGGCTGGTGTGGCTCAGTGGATTGAGCACCACCCTGTGAACTAAAGGGTTGCCGGTCTGATTCCCAGTCAGGGCACATGCCTGGGTTGTGGGCCAGGTCCCCGGTAGGGGGTACACTAGAGGCAATCACACATTGATGTTTCTTTCCCTCTCTTTCTCCCTCCCTTCCCCTCTCTAAAAATAATAAATATAATCTTTAAAAAAACCCACTAACAAACAAAAATAACACTTGCCCAAGTCCATCTCGAGATATAGGACTTATTAAATCAGACACAGTCTGTGTCTTCATGGCACTTATGTTCTGGTAAGTAGCTCATCACCCCCATCTTGCAGAGCAAATGTAGGATGAGAATTTTTGAGACCATGCCCCAATAACCTAAGCCTGATGTGTTTTTTTCTTCAAAAGAATGGGGGTGGACAAGAATTTTCGGGAAAAGAGTTGTAATCAAGAGTTTGTACAGGCAGGAGGTCCTGCTACGTGGGACGGCCAGGATTTCTAAAGTACACTTCTAATCATTTTTGATGTGACAAAACTGGAACAATGACCTTTGAGCTAAAAGGGAAAGAAGGAGCCTTGTCCCGTCAGAATGCCCACTGACAGGAAGAGCCTGGTCTGGCCGAGGCCCCCGGGGATTATTATTCCAGCCTGGGTAGAAAAAAGTCAATTCAAAAATTGCTTGTTCGTGTCATGGTAAACCCTTAATGCTTTTAATGAAAATTCTTCTCCTTCATGAAATATTTTCTATTTTAAAGAAGAACAGCAAATTAATACAGCGTTTCCAATAGCCTTTAAGTCAGGTTTAATTGGGGTAATTCCCTCCAGTGAATCGAAAGATGACATTCGTCTTCATTGCCTGGGTGGAATGTTAAACTGGAAGCAGGGATGAAATGTCAAGGTAAAATAATGCTAATAATTATTCTGAATGTTACATTCTCCTTGACCTTGGAATTTAAAGGGCCGAAATGAAGGCTTTTTTTGTCAAAAGTCAAGAAGTCATCTAGAGACACTGCTGACATTTATGATTAATGTAATCTGGGATTATTAGGAGAGAAATGCAGAATATGATTAGCTTCTAGTATCCCAGTAATTCATTTTATATCATTATAGAAACCATATAGTGCAGGGACATAAAAAGAGCTGACGTGCTGTGGATAATCCTAATCTCTAGAAATTTAAAAAGGAAACCTCTGAAGATAAGTGAGACTTTTTAATTAAAGCAACAGTGACCAAATAATTAAATTTATAGGTCTGTAGTAAAGGAGGGAAGAAAAAAATGACCCCAGTCTAAGGGAAAATAATGATTTCTTATGCACAGCACGCATGCACACAAAAGAAATCAAGCCTCTGTCTGCCGGGTCCTGTCGCTTCAGAGATGCTTCTGGTTCATTTGCAGTGACAAGAGAAAGTAGTGCTTGGGGAAGACTTCCCCAGGGCCAGGGCCCTGAGTGGGCAGTTCCAGCAGCCCCTGAAAAATGAGACTGTGGGTGAGAGCAAAGAACGTCTGTAATGGGCAAGACGGCTTTCACTATCTGTTGAGGAAAACACAGCTCCTGCTTTAAGGCTTTTGGTCCAAAGCTCTAGCTGGAAAAATGTGAAGGTAAAGAGGAATCCATCTGCTCATTGTGACCTGGTTTCTGTGCCCTGCGGCCCCTTCTCGTGTCTCATCCCATTCCTTGCCCCTCTTCTCACTCAGCCTGAAGCAGGAATTCAGCTGCAGCTGAAATCCTGAAGCAGGGGTGGGAAATTGATTCCTGTAAAGAAAAATGAATAAGAAACACTCACAGATAAATTAAAAACAAAGGAAAAAGGAAATAAGGCTTTTGATAGAGAAATGAAAAATATTTAACTTACTCATTTTAAATTTAGAAACTAGAAATATGAAGTGTTACATGAAGTGATACGTATATTTAAGCAATATATAATTCTGATGTAGGTACAAATCACATATCATTTATGTGTATGATGTAGAATATATGTGTACATGGTCTGTCCAGAAAAAGTCCAGTTATTGTTAACGTGATGGGAACGGTTTGTGCCACATCAGTGCAACCTAGCAGCCAAGGACAGTGGACTAGAATGTGCACATGTGAACAATGACGACTTCACCGTACTAGTCAGTGGGGGCGGTAGGCGCCATTAAGTGAGCGTGTGTGCTGTGTGGGTGTCACCTTCAAAATGACTGAGCAAGTAGAGCAATGAGTCTGCATTAAATTTTGTGTTAAGCTTAAACATTCCTCCAGTAGAAACTATTTGGCTGATTCAGAAGGCTTTTGGGGATAATGCAATGAGTGTAGTACAAATAAAAGTGTGACACAAACACTTCAAAGATGGTCAAGAATCTGTTGAAAGTGATCCACATTCTGGAAGGCCTGCAACAAGCAGAATGTTGAATGTGCACAGGCTGCAATCAACAAAGATCAGCAACTGACAGTGCGAGAACTAGAAGGTGATCTGGGGATTCCAAAAACTATTGTGCTTAAGATTTTGATCCAGGATCTTGCCATAAAATGTGTCATGGAAAAATTCACTCCACAGCTTCTGCTACCACAGCAGAAGGAACATTGTGCTACAGTTGCTAAGGACCTGATTCAAACTGCTACCAATGACCCAGTTTTCCCGAAGAAGGTCATAACCACAGATGCATCATGGGTCTACAGCTAGGATCTGGAAATGAAGTTCCATTTGCCCCAGTGGAAGTTTCCTGGGTCCCCATGCTGGAAGAAGGCACAGCAAAGTTGTAGTAAGATCAAGACCATGTTAATTGTGTATTTTGACTGGGAAGGTGTTTTTCATCATGAATATACCCCTCTAGGCCAAACAATTAATAAGGAGTACTACTTCAATATTCTTCATTGGTTAAGAGATACAACACAATGAAAATGGCCACAGCTATAGGCAACTGGTGATTGGCAGCTTCATTACAACTATGTGTCCACTCATGCATCATGTCTTGTGCAGGATTTTTTGGCAAAACATCAAATCACCCAAGTGACTCAGCTTCTCTACAGTCCAGATTTGGTATTCTGTGACTTCTGGCTTTTTCCAAGACTAAAATCACCTTTGAAAGGGAAGAGATTTCAGACTGTTGATGAGATTCAGGAAAATATGATGGGGCACCTGATGGCCACACCAACAAAGGATTCTGCAGAGTGTTTTGAACAGTGGAAGAGACACTGGGAAAACTCTGTGAGGTCCCAAGGTACCTACTTTGAAGGGGACTGATGTGTCATTGTCCTATATACAATGTTTCTTGTATCTTCTTCAATAAATGTCTCTGTTTTCCATATCACATGGCTGGATACCTTCTGGACAGACCTCATATAGTTATTATTTCCTCAATTTCTTCCCCAGCAGGGACAGATGAGAAGTAGTGAGCAAATAAACAGGAAGAAGGGATGTAAAAAGGTGAGCAGGGAATATAGGGCCAGAAATGTGGAAGGGACAGAAAGGCAGAAAGAGAAAGCCCACAGAACAGAGACCTACCTGGAGGGGTTTTCCTAATAGCCTAGTGTACATCAGTGGTATTTTTGATGGTTTTTGGTTAGCTCCCTGGTATTTGAGAGCAGATTCTCTGGTTTAAATTCTCATTCTCATTATCTTGCCAGTCCCACCCTCAGTACTCGTAGATTTCTATGTTGGTGCACCTATCAGTATATTCCTCTATTTGCAATGGGCTTATGCCCCAATAAACCCATTGTGAGTTGAAAACATCATGAGTCAAACATTCATTTAATCCATACAATCTACCAAACACCATAGCTTAGACTAGCCCACCTGAAGCATGCACAGAACACTTGCATTAGTGTGCAGTTGGACAAAAACTTCTAGCACAGTGAATACCCTGCAGGGCATTGCTGTTGATCCCCATGAGCCCAGGGCTGCCTGGGAGCTGAGCTTGCTGCCACTGCCCAGCATCATGGAAGAGTGGCTACTGCATATCCTAGTCCAGGAAAAGGTCAAAATTCAAAATTCAAAGTATGGTTTCTGCTGCATGCATACTGCTCTCACATCATCGTAGTCAAAAAATCTTAAGTTGAATCATCGTAAGCTGGGCACTCTCTGTATAAAATCTGTGTAGGCCAAGAGAAAGACTTGATCGTCTACGGGTATGTACTTGCCTGCATTACACTGCAGGAATTTAGCATCATAATAAATAATAATTCAGGGGAAGTGAAGAGAGGCACTATTTGAAATAAAATCATATGGGCACTTCTTATGTTGTACTGAAGGTACTTGTGAAAACAAATGAAAGTAATGTACATCCAAAATCCCCAATAATTTTCTCTGGAGAAAAAATTATGATAGAAAATCTCACTAAAACAATGCAGCCAACTGGAGGAAAATAGAAACCTTTAAAGCACCAGGGAGCTGAGATGTGGTAATAATCACAATTTGCTCCACTCATGCCAACTCCCCCAGATGTTGTCATCTTAAATAAACACACATTTAAAAAAACATTACCAACACCTTAAAAGGCATTACCATGGTCATTGCTGAAAGATTAAAAAAATGGAAAAAATCTCTAAATGTGAAAACTTATCATTGCCAAGTGGCAGCTGGAAGGCGTAATAGTGACCACTAAAACCTCACAAGTAGCTTCATTTCATACCAACGAGCATTTGCTGGGGACTGTGTACAGACACGGTTCTGGGCCTGAAACATGGTGATGAATAAGCCACCTCACTTGCCATCCTCATGGTCTAATGGAGGAGACATTTGAGCAAACGAGTCCCAAAAGGACATCACTGTGGGTGCACAGGCATAAACATGGGGTGCTGAGGGGGCGTAGAGGAGAGGCACACACCCAGTACATCTCTGGGTGGGAGAAAGGGTGATAAGACTTCTCTGAGGAGCTAATTCTCCAACTGAAGGTTTAAAGAAAGAGTAAGAGTTAGCAATAAGCAGAGGGAAGAGTGGGGTGCCTGAGCAGGTGCTGGGGTGGGTAGAGTCTGGGGTATGAATGGGGAATGAATAGAGTCTGGGGTTTGGGCGGGGTGTTTCCCGACACAGGAAACACCCCGCCCAAAGGTGCAGCAGCCCACTGCTCAACAAATAGCACCATCACTCTAGCTGGAGTCCAGGAATCACTGTTGATCCCATTTCCTTTCCTCACTGCTCACACCTAATCATTGTCATGTTGGCTTTATCCCAAAATGTATCTCAAATCCATCTAGTTCTATCTGCATGCGAACTCCTGCTTAATGATAGAAGCCGTCATCTCCCCTCTGGACTCTGCAATAGCTTCCTACCTTGTTGTTATGGGCTGAATTGTGTCTTCCATCCCTTACCAAATTCATATGTTGAAGCCCTAAACTCCTAGTACATCAAAATGCGACTGTATCTAGAGATAGGGCCTTAACTGATTATGTTAAAATGAGGCCCTAGTGGGAGGCCCCAATCTTATCTGACTGGTGTCCTCATAAGGGGAGGTTAGGACACACAAAGAAACCCCAGGTATACACATACACAGAAGAAGGGCCAAGAGAGGTCACAGTGGGAGGACAGCCCTCTGCAGGCCAAGAAGAGGGGCCTCAGAAGAAAACAACCCTGCTGACACCTTGATCTCGAACTTCCAGCTTCCAGAACCATGAGAAATATTTTTTTTTGTTTAAGCCATTCAGTCTGTGGTATTTTGTTACAGCTTCCCTGGCAAACTAATACACTTGTCTTCCTACTTGTACTCACAGCCCCTAAAATCCAGTATCCAGCAGCAAAATTATACCATACCACTACCCTCCTTAAAATCCTCTTGTGGCTTCTCCTATATCTAGAATAAAATACAAACTCCTTGTCCTGGTCCAAGAGGTGCACAAGGTGAGCTGACATCCCTCAGATGTCAGAATAAATGTCACTTCCTGAGAGAGGACTTCCCTGATCCCCAAAGTAAAGGGCCCACCAGACACGACTCTCTGGCAAATCAATGTGCTTTATTTTCTTTATGGTATCCATGACCATACGGTATCTTCTTATGTATGTGATTGTCTATTTCTATGACTCCCACTCCAGAGTGTAAGCACCTTCATTCTACCTCCAGAACCTTCATCTGCCACATCTGTCTCTTGAGCTGAGAACACAGTACATGCTCAAACATTTTTTTTTATGAATGAACAAAAGCAGAGTGAATGACCTAAAGCAAATTGCATGTAGTTCAGGTTGGCTGGTGGATGGAAACGGAGGAGCCTGGAGAGGTAGCCAAGATTCGGAACATACAATTCTTCTCTGAGGTATACCAGCAATACCGTGGCTAAGCAGAGGTAACACCCACCCACCAAACCTGGGGTCTACTGTGCATCCTGGTCAATGTCTCCATAATTGCTATACAGTGTTCAGGGACAACTGAGCAGTCATCCCGTCACAAACTCTGCTTTATAAGGGTGCTCCGGAGCCCTATGGAAAGAATAGAAACCCTGAACCTTGCTCACAACTGGGGATTGACACCCAGTAACATAACTGATGGACTCTGTGGGGGTGACAGGGCTGGAGTTGTCAGAAAACAAAGGATCAATAGCTGTCAACAGAAAATCACCAAGTCAATAAACCTGGCCGAATGGGCTAGAGTGTGTGACTGAGCCCCGGGGAGAAAAAGGTGGAGGAGGTCGGCATACAGTCCAGGGTTCAGATTTTCACCCTTCCCTACCTCTCCCAGAGCACCTGTGTGCCATGGAGGAGGAGCTTTACAGGAAAGAAGCAAAAATGTCTCACTTAAGGGCATGGTCCCTCTTTAATGGGCCTTTCCCCTCCAGGAGACAGGCACCTCCAGCTGCAGAAAATGATCAAGGGTGGGACATGGGAAAGTAACAATAAATAAGATTCTTAGGGAAAAAAATGCCTCAAAAACAGGGAGAGAATGTCGGCTTCCTGGGTGCCACAGCCAGGCCCGAGCAGACCCTTTCAGAGCTCCGGAGAGGGAGCTATGGGGGCCGATGGGCCAATAAAGAGAGAGTCATCGCTGGAAGAGAGGGGGGCAGAGTAGTGGTGCTGAGTCCACGCGAAGCAACACTTCTCCCCTCGCTGATGGGGATTTGGAAAGGACTTGACAAATGGAAGACTGAGGACGTGTAAAAATTACTCTACTTAAAACTCGAGTTAATAGGACCACTTATACATTTTTAAGTTTGAGGAGCCAATGAAAATTTCAAAGTGAGGAAACACTAACTTGCCATTTTACAATATCACTTGGTGGGAACAGAAGATGGACTGGACGGACCAGAGGCCAGATCTCCAGCCCCATGGGGATGGGCAGCTCTGGCCCTCTCCAAATTTCAGCTCAGTCTGACTATGTGACTTGTATGATTCTCAAGAATTATACAGTAACTAACTGTTAGACTAAAAGACTTCCTTCACTTAGCATCACAAGAAAACTCATCTCCATTTAAAAAACATGCAATGATCTAATACCTATAGACACTGCCACTCCTTAAAACAATTTGTACATATCCCAATACTAAATGTAGATACTCTGTTTTCATTTAAAAATTATTTTCTCCAATCTGATAAACCATCTTCATCAGTAAATTTGACCCCAGTTGTTATAAACATCCTCCAAAAGCAAAGGTTTGTCAGTTTTACTATTTAAAAAAATCTAAGGCAAGTTTTGTTTATCTTTATTTAAGAGTCAAAACTGGTTTGAGCAACAGAAATGTCTGAGCAACGTGGTTTTCACAAGCTTAGTCTCAGAAAGTGATGAGATGGTAGACATCGTTGGGTATAATTTCTATCATGTGTATTTTTTTAAAAGTCAGACATGATTTTGTATCATATGATGTGTTTGTGCACATTAGAATGATACAAGGCAGAAAATATGCGTATATGTATATATTTCATGCATTAGAGGTACAGTCAAGAGTCTAATGGAATTCTTCTAGAATCTCATTATTCCTGAGGATACAGGCCAAACAAAATGTAAGTACAATACACACAAATTAGCCACATTATAATCAACCATTCTGTTCAGTTTTATTTTATAAAACAAAGCAAGTGATAACATTTCTTTGGTTCACTTTCTAAACTTCCACTGCTTAAAAAAATGACATTAATTTGGATACATTAGTACGTATTAATGCAAGATCATTAAACAGTCACAGAGAAAGGCCAATTACTCTTGCTTCTAACAGCACATCTTTTCCCGGCGAGCCCACAATGGCTGCAGCCGGTTCAGAGAAGGGCAAAATAATAGTTGCAGTCCATAAAGCTAATTCTCCTATTGTCCACTAAATATATTTTTCTAGAAAACTGCAAAAGGTTATTTCTAAAAATCTACAATAAAATTCATAAAATACTGGGAGTAGTCTGTAGGAAAATTTACTGTTGTAATTAAATATGTTATTAGCATGAGTACCAGTTATCCAGTTACTCAATATATTTTTGAAATACTGTTGGCCAGGTATGTACCACTTACCGCAGTGTAAGAGTTGATTCCAGAACAAACTTCTGATAAGTCCAGCATTTTAAAAATCAACTAAGAGACAAAGTGGATTAGACATTTTTTCCAGCTTTATTGAGATATAGTTGACATAAAACATTGTGTAAGTTTAAGATGTACAACGTGTTGATTTGGTACATTTATACACACTTTATAGATTATGAAATGATTAGCACTGTAGTGTTAGCTAACACCTCTATCATGCCCCATAGTACTTAAATGTTCTCACCACACACACAAATAAAGATAACTACCATTTTGTGTGTGTGTGGTGAGAACATTTAAGATCTATACTGTTAGCAACTTTTCAAGTACGCAGTACAGTATTGTCAGCTGTAATCACCATGCTGAATGGTAAATACTCAGAACTCATTCATCTTATAACTGGAAGTTTGTAGCCTTGACCACCACCTTCCCGTTCCCGAAGCCCCCAGCTCCTGGAAGCCACCGCTCCACTCTGTCTCGATGAATTCAGCTTTTTCAGATTCCACATACAAGCGATATGCTACAGTACTTGTTTTTCTCTATCTGACTTATTTCACTTGGCATAATGCCCTCAAGGTCCATCCATGTTGTTATAAGCAGCAGGATTTCCTTCTTTCACATGGATGAATTATGTGTACATATATCTCACATTTTCTTTATCCATTCATCTGTTGACAGATATTTAGATTGTTTCCATATCTTGGCTATTGTGAGTAATGTTGCAGTGAACATTAGAGTGCAGATATGTCTTCAAGATCCTATTTTCATTTCTTTTAGATGTATGCCCCGAAGTGGAATCCCTGGGCCATATGGCTGTTCTATTTGTAATGTTTTGAGGAACTTCCATACTGTTTGCCATAGTGGCTGCACCAATCTATGTTCCCACAAGGGTCCCCTTTTCTATACATCCTCTCCAACACTTTCAGTTCTTATCTATTTGATAACAGCCATTCCAACAGGTGTGAGGTGATATTTCATTGTGGTTTTGATTTGCATTTCCGTAATAACTAGTGATGTTGAACACCTTTTCATGTCTGTTAGCCATCTGTATATCTCCCTTGGAAAAAGGTCAAAATGTCTATTTAGGTATCTGCCCATTTTTTAATTGATTGCTTTGTTGTCGTTGAGTTGTATGAGTTATTTATATATTTTAGATAATAACCCTTTGTCATATATATGATTTGGAAATAATTTTACCTATTTAGTAGGTTACATAAAGAATTTCTTGATAGTTCTACCAAGCAAATTTTCCTGTGAATATCTGACTTTAAGGTGTTTTTTTTAAAATAGCTCTGATAAGGTAAAATTTACATAAAATTTATCTACTGTAAGTGGAAAATTTGATGATCTTCAGCATATTTGTGTTACTAATATTATGATCACATCACCACCGTGATCCAGTTCTGGAACATTTCTAAAAAGTTCCCTTGTGCCTGGCTCCTGTTGGTCCTCATTCCTAATCCCAGTTGCAGGCAACCGCCGACTTGTTTTTGGTCTCTGTAGATTTTTTGCATTCCATATAAATTGAACCATGTATTCTATCCTGCCTGGCTTTTTTCGCTTAGCACAATGTTTTAAAATTTCATTCATGATGTACTGTGTATCAATAGTTCATTCTTTTCTTATTGCTAAATTATGTGGACATATTTTATCTATCTATTCACCAGTGTATAGATACGTGGATTGTTTCCAGTTGCAGGCTATTATAAACAATAACGTGATGAATACTCACATTCAAGTCTTTGTGTGACCATGTTACAGGGTGCAGCCAAGAGTGGGGGACCCCAAATGGGCATTTGAAATGGGGTCCAGAACTTAAGGTGTCCAGGAGATTTTAAGATGTCTCCACCCCCCACCCCCCACGGTGTGGGTTGGGGGAAGGGACAGATGGAGCAGGGCCATTGAGAGCTGTTTTGCATAGCAACAGCCTTGCAGCTAAGCTCTGCCGTGGTCATTTAACATATCTATAGCCTTTGGCTGGTCGCTTAGATATGTTAAATAGCTGTGGCCATGCCCTGAGCCAGGGGAATGGAAGTAACTTCCCCACCAAGATGTAACTGGGGGGGGGGGGCAGGTCCCCCGAGTTACAGCGCCTGTGTGGGAGCTTGGAGATGATTGACTCCAGGACATGGGGCCACACCTGCCCAGACTCATGATGGCAGTCCAGTAAAGCTGGAAGGATACGAGTTCTGGTATGTGAAGCCGAGTGTGGGAGGAGTCGGAAATGGGGCTGTAGAGGAAGATTGACCATGGAGATTTAAAACCCAGACATGGCGGCCATTGTGTGGAGAACCATGCGGCTTTAGCAGAATGGGGAGGACCTCAGCCATTGAGGGAGAACTGTGCTGCTTTAGGAGAGAGAACCACGCTGCCTTGACAGAGTGGAGACTCCTGCAGCCCTGAGAGGGAGAACCACGAGGCCTGGACAGAGTGGGGACCCCCACAGCTTTAGAAGGGGAACCACCACCTGGTTTTAGCAGAGATCCCGGCGACTCAGCTGAGGGTGCCGGGGAACCCAGGGAGGTCTCCCAGTCGAGATGGAGTATTAACTGGGAAGAACCAGAGGACTGCCTGAGCCATGGACTTCTATTTCCTTTCCTGAGATACGGTATTCTGGACTGGGCAAAGGGGGAAGGAAGGAAGGACTGTGTCTGTTTGTGGGTGTTTTAAGGGACTTTAAGATTTTTGATGAAGACATTAGGTCACTACTTGAAGTCTGTATAGCATTAAATAAACATTTCCTTTCCTTTTCATGAATCTCTGGCATTGAGAGACGTCTTTCCTAGGGCCGCGGACATAACGGACCCGGGGCCTTCTTTCAATAGTAGTATATCGTCCCAGGCCCCCCTTGTTTGTTCTGTAACAACCATATGCTTTCATTTCTTTCAGGTAAATATGTAAGAGAGTTATCATTGAGTTACATTTTAAGTCCATGTTTAGCCTTTTAAGAAAATGCCAAGTTGTTTTCTCAAGTGGCTGTCCCACCTTACATGCCCACTAGCCGTGTGGTATGGTTCCAGTTTCTGCACATCCTCATCACTCTATGCTGTTAGACTTTCTCATTAGAGTCATTTGAGTGGGTGTAGTGGTGGTTTTCACTTGTATTTCCCCACTAACTAGTGAAGTTAAGCACCTTTTCAAATACTCACTAGCCATTTACATACCTTCTTTGGTGAAATGAGTATTTAAATCTTCTGCCAATTTTTAATTGGGTTATTGTCTTATTTAGTTTTAAGAGAATTTTAAAATCTATTCCACATACACACCTTCTATCAGATATTACAAGCATATGATTTGCAGTAGGATATATGTATATATAGTCAGTATGTTTGTATGTATTTTCTGGCTACAGTCCTTTATTGGATTTGCAAATATTTTGTCTTAATCTGTGGCTTTCCCTTTTATTTTCTTAATGATATCTTTTGAAGAACAAAGGGTTTTAATTTTGATAAAATCCAATTTATCAATTTTTTGTGAGAGGTACTTTGGTATCTATCTAAGGAACCACTGGCTAACTCAAGGTTACAAAGATTTTGTCCTACATTTTTGTATTAAAGTTTTAGAGCTTTAGGTCTTACATCTGAGCCTATGATCTATTTTAAGTTTATTTTTGTATATGGTGAATGATTTAGGTGAAGGTTTCCTTTTTTCCTGGGAAAAAATGGCCTATTATTCCAACACCATAATTGAAGAGACTGCCATTTCTCCCACTAACCTGCCTTTGTATTCTTGCCAAAAGTCAGTAAACCGTAAATGTAAGAGTTTATTTATGCATGCTAAATTTTGTTCTATTGATCTTTGTTTTTTCTATGCTAATACTACAGTCTTACTTGATGTACTTTATTCCTAGTATTGACCTTGGGTAGGGTAAGTTGTCCAACTTTGTTCTTCTTTTTCAAAATGGTTTTAACTATTATAAGTCGTTTGTATTTTCATATATATGTAGGATAAATTTGTCAATTCCTACCCCCCCCTCCAAAAAAAAGCCTGCTGATATTTTGATATTGACAATGTGAGTCTTATAGCTGAATTTGGAAGAACGGTCAACTTAATACTGAATATTCCAACTCACATGCAATATCTCTCCATTTGCTTAGATGTTACATTTCTGTCAGCAATGCTTTTCAATTTTCATTGTAAAAACCTTGCTCTTTTTTCGTTACATTTTTTTCCTAAGTATTTTATTCTTTTAGAGGTTACTGTAAATGGAATTGTTTCCTAATTTCATTTTTTGATTGTTTGTGGCTAAGACATAGAAAATGATTGATTTGTGTATAACAATCATTTGTTCTGGAAACTTGCTAAACACTCTTCTTAGTTTTGGTAGCTTTTTTGTAATTTCCTTAGGATTTTCTATATAGGATCATGTGTCTGCAAACAGACAGTTTTATTTTTTTCCAATCTAGATGACTTTAACTTCTTTTTCCTGATTTAGTTCACTAGTTACAAACTGCAATATATTAAATAGGATTAGTGAAGCATTCAGGTTACTATTAAGAGATTAGCATTAATTAATTATGCAAGAGCTTTTTTGTCCTTTATTGTATTAATATGGTATGCTACATTAATTGATTTTGGGGTGTTAAACCAACTTGTGGTTTGCAGATAAATCTTACTTGGTCATGGCGTGTAATCATCGTTTCGGATGTTGCTGTATTCAGTTTGCTAATATTTTCTAAAGGGTTTTGCATCTATGTCCCGAAGGAAAACTGGCCTGTAGTTTTCTTTCCTTGTGATTTCTTCATTTGGCTCTGGCATCAGGGTGACATAACCTTCAAAGAATGAGTTGGGAAATGCTCCTTCCTCTGCTATTTTCTGAAAGAGTTTGGAATTCGTTATTATTTCATCTTTAGAGAGTTGATATAATTTACAGTGAAGCTATTTGGGATTGGGGTTTTCTTTGTGGTCATATTTTTGGTTACTAGTTCAATCTCTTTACTTGTGATACTTTGATTACATTTTTTAATGTTTTTCCTTTAGTTAATTTTGGTAATTAATGCCTGTCTGGGAATTTGTCCATCTCATCTAAGCTGTCTAATTTGTTGGCATACAGTTAAATAATATTTCTTTTTTAATTCTTTTCACTTCTGTGGGGTCAGTAGTAATGTCCATTTATTTCTGATTGTGTCCTCACTCTTTTTCTTGGTCAATCTAACTAAAGGTTTATCAGTTTTCTCCATCTCTTTGATTTCTTTGGTTTTTCTCTATTGTGTTTTTGCTTTCTGTGTCATTAATTTCTACTGTTTATTATATTCTTCCTTCTATTTGTTCAGGGTTTAATTTGCTTTTTTTTTCTGGTTTTGAGAAACTTTTCTCTAATATAGATATTTAAACCTACAAATTTCTCTCTAAATACTATGTTAGCTGCACCACAGTTTTTGGTATGTTGTGTTCTCAATTTCATTCAGTTCAAAGTATTTCTTAGTGTCCCTTTTGATGTCTTCTATCCATGAGGCATGTAGAATCTTATATTGTTTAATTCCCAAATATTAGCTAAATCTCAAAATTTCTTTGTTATTGATTTCTATTTCGATTCTGTTATAGTTGAATGGTTTTAATCATTTTAAATTTGTCTCATGACATAGCATATAGTCTATCCTGGAAAATATGTTTTTGTACTTGAAAAGAATATATATTATGCTGTTGTTGGGTGTAGTGTTCCATACATGTCATTTTCTTCTGTTTAGGTCAAATTTGATGGTGTCATTCAAGTCTTCTATATCTTTGCTGATTCTCTATTTAGCTATTCTCGAAATTATTGAGAGAAAAGTTTTGAAATCTCCATCTCGTATAGTTGAATTTGACATTTCTTTTTTCCGTCTGTCAGATTTTGGTTTGTATATTTTGGGAGCACTGGTATACTTGTTATACTGTATCTTGGTGTTTTTGATTCTTTTATTATTGTTCAATGCCCCTCTCTGTCTCCAGTAATACTTTTTTTATTGATCCTCATCTGAGGATATAGTTATTGATTTTAGAGAGAGAGGAAAGGAGATAGAAAGAGGAACACTGATGTGAGAGAGAAACATCGATCCACTGCCTCCTGCATGTGCCCTGACTGGGAATCAAACCCACAACCCAGGTACGTGCCCTGAGCAGGGATGGAACCCACAGCCTTCTGGTGTACAGGACAGTGTTCCAACCAACTGAGACACCCGGCCAGGGCTCTAGTAATACTTTTTGACTAAAGTCTATTTTGTCTGATATTAATATAACCACTCAAGCTTTACTATGGTTACTATTTGCATGGTATATCTTTTTATACCTTTTCTTACTCAGAATATTTGTCTTTAGACTCCAAAGTGCCCTTGTTTTCGACAGCATATTGTTAGATCGTGCTTTTTCACCCATTTCAGCAATGTCAGCCTTTGTTTGGGGTGTTTAGTCCATTCAATCTACTCGTTGATTTGGTTAGGTTTACATGTGCTATTTAGCTATTTTTTCCATGTGTTGAATCCTTTTTTCCCTCTGTTTCCCTTTTACTAATTTATTTTGTGTTAAATAGATATTTTGTAGTGTTCTAGTTTAATTTATTTCTATTTTTTTAACTCTTTTTAAAAATTTATTTCCTTAGTGGTTGCTCTAGGGATTACAATATGAATCTTAAATTATAACAACCTACTTCAGTTTGATTCTGACTTAATTCTGGTAAAATATAGAACCTGTACTTCAATATAGCCCCATTTCCTCCCCTCCTTTATGTTATTATTGCACATACATTACATGCATAGTGAGTCCTCCCTTGATGCCACTGATATGTTCTGTAACTTTAAGCAAATCACTGTGTACCAATACCATTTTACCATAGGCTAACTGACACAGACAAGAGTTAAGTTCCTACAGCATCCCGTCAAAGTACAGCAACACTGAATGAAACAATGATATTCAGCGCCTGCTGTATATATATCATGAACCCAACAGCACAATGCTATAACTATTGTTTTATACAATTTTGAATGTCTTTTGAAGAATTTAGAAGCAAAGAGGAAAATACATTTAAATAGTCTTTTATATTTAGTCATATATTTGCCATTTCTAATTCTTAGTTTTATTTTCTTTCCCTACATTTTCTACCTCGACCTTCTCTTATATGCCCCTCAAAGTAGCCCAGACACAGGAAAACATGGCAATACCACAGAAAATTTCCTGAAAGTCAGATTTCTGACATAAATTCTGAAAGGAAAAAACTTTCACAAAAATGATTCAAGTACTATTTTCCTAAATAGTCTCTTCCTATGTAAAATGAAAGAGCATTTTTGCCTGCTGTTTGACATTCTTCTGTTTTTGGGGTAACTTGCTACAATCGCAGGCCTTATCCTTGAATAGTTGCTAATTTGCTCCCTCCCAGACATACTCTTGGCAATCTCATTTGCTGTGCATTTCTAAAACCTGGATGTTTCCCTTTACCTCTCAATGATCTGGTTCATTTCCTAGGTGTAATTACTTGGAATAAACTTCCTAGATATTTTTGAATGAGGGGGTTAGCTAAAGGATATCTTTCTAGCCTGCAGCAATTGAACTCACACTTAAATCTATATTATTCAACACCACCCTGGAAAAAATCCTTCTACATTCAAACTGTTTCAACTCTGAGATAATTAATTGAACTCTTAGACTTCGAAGTTTGCCTTCCAAAAAGAACAGTAAAATAATTATTCTTGGACCTGTTAAAACATGACTAAATATTTTAGTAAGATATAATTATGGTTTCAGGACATCACTAAGAAAATATTCCAGTATGTCATGTTTGTTTAATTATATGTATAAACCTATGTATGTAATTGCTTCATAAACATAAACACATATTCTCTTTTTACGTTTTTTTGTTCTTGCTGTTACTGTTGGTGGTTTGGAGGCCCTTAAAAATACTTCCCATATAGCTTCTCACTATTTTAAAATAGGAATCAAATGTTTATATGCATGAGATCTGTGACACTAGGGTTTGCCTAATTCACAGAGGAAGGAAGGATGGAAGGAAGGAAGGAAGGAATGAAGGGAGGAAGGAAAGAGGGGAGGGAGGGAGGAAGGGAGGAAAGAGAAAGAAGAGATGGATGAAGAAGTAGGAAAAAAGAAAGAAGAGAGGAAAAAGAAAATATAAGGTAAGAAATGCTAGCGAGAGTTGTAAAACAATAACCTGTGTCTGAGACCTTCAACTGATCTCTGAGAGAGCAAAACCCAGGAGCCTTGATGAAAAGGAAGTATAGAGAATGGAGTTCAGAGGAAAGTCTAAAGAAATGGTATAGTAGTCACCAAGGTGCTTTAATTAAAAAAGGTAAAAAGGACATTCTTCTCCCTCTGAACAAAAGGTTCATTGAAATGGAAGCTAATGATATCTTCAGGAAAATAGAAAGGGTTTGATGCGGAAAATAACTAACATCCTACACAGTAATATTTTGTTATTGGCAAACAGAAAGCAATAGTTCAGAATTTATCAAGCTTATCAGTTCCACCTAATTAAGAATATAGCCAGAGGGTATAGTAAACAAAACTCTAATAACTCACTCCTGAGCTCCTGGCCCTACTGAAATCTAATATCCTCCTTGAAACATTCCTGGTGGTCTCTGCTCATCTTGACCTTCTTCCGAAAGCAACCACAAGGAAACACTCTACTCCATTAAGGCCAAGGGTAGAATTCTTTAGAGATTACATTCATGTTGTCTATGACAGACTCTTGTGTCCCGCCACCCTGTTGCCAGAGGATGCATGAAATTTGTATGTGAGTCTTTGAGGGAAAAGGTCTGTCGAAACTGGAGGAGGAGAATTTAAGAATTTCTATTTCAATTGTGGCCACCAACTCCACTCCATTTGTTTCCAAATGAAGCCCAGAAAACCTCTCCTCTCAACCTAGAAGATGTTCCAGTGTGAAAGCTACAGGTTCATTGGGATGAACATGAATGAGCTTGAATGAAGGTCAAGAAATGTTCTCTAAAGCTTAAATTAGAATCAATGGAAATAGTTGGCAAATAAAAATTCAGACTCTTGGGCTCCTTACTTCTCATCTTGCCCCCTTGCCCCCAGTTCTCTCCGTTTTCCTCTGACAATCCCTTCTTACCCCTTTTGTCTATGGTCAGACGTGAGAGGGCTGTGTCTCGCCCAAATCCATATGTTGAAGCCCTTAACCCACAACGTGATGGTGTTTGGAGATGGAACCTTTAGAAAACAATTAGGATTAGGTGAGGTCATGATGAGAGTGGTATTCTTACAAGAAGAGGAGGAAACCAGCCCCCTCTCTCCCCACCATGGCACACAGTGAGCAGGTGGCATCTGCAAGCCAGAAAGAGAGCTCTCAACAGAACCTACATGCTGGCACCCTGATCCAACTTCCAACCTCCAGAACTGTAAGAAATAAAGGTCTGTTATTTAAGCCACTTGGCCTGTGGAATTCTGTTATGGCAGTCCAAGCAGATTAAGAAAGGGAAAGGCCCTGAAGAAGGGATGGTCATCCTCAGGTCATATCTGTGTGTCATACTGAGATAAGGGTGGACGGAGGAGCTGGCAGCCAGAAGGAACAAGGCAGTAGGAGGTAGGCTGGCAGGCACCTCTGCCAAGAGTGGATATGACTAGAAGGGCCAGGTAGATAAGTGAGGCAGAGGCAGGAAACCTAATTCTCAAAGGAAGTGAATGCAGAAAGGTTGGGGATGGGGAAAAAAGTGAAGGGATCAAGAAGTACAAATCGCCAGTTATTAAAATAGTCACGGAGATGTAAAGTACAGCATAGAGAATATAATTGATGATATTGTAATAACTGTGTATAGTGTCAGATGGTACTAGATTTATTGGGGTGACTACTTTGTAAAATGCCTAATCACTATGCTGTACACCTGAAGCATTATAATATTGTCTGTCAACTGTAATTTTAAAATATAATTTAAGGAAACCCATACAAAAAAGGAAGTAAGTGCATCAGGGAGTATGTAAACGCTGGGATAAGTCAGTGGGTATGCTTTAGCCCAAAACTCACAGAACCAGAGAAAGGGACCCAGAATAGGGGAGACTTAGAGGCAGTCACTGACTTGTGATGGACGTTGTCTGTGCTCAGAACATCCTCCGCTCGCTTCTGGACAAGGCTGTTGGGGTCCCGTGCTCTGTGGTTTGGGATCCTCTCCAATGCCCTTGCATTGTAAGTGGTCTAATAAGTGAATTCCTGGGAGTGGGCCTTGCCAGGTGAGGTGGTGATCACCTGGAATCAAAGTCTAGAAACTCAGAAGTAGGAGAAATGAGAGAGATTGCCAAACCCCTCTTAGTTATGTGATGAGGATATTGAGGCTCCCCAAAACTAAATTATATGTTCCCTCAACCCCCGCCCAGAATCACACGATGAAGAGTTACAAAACTGGTCAAATCACAAAACTTAGTGCCCACTTCACTGGTTCTCATAGTACCCCATGATCCCTTCCCTTACAGAGTGTCTAGAGACTATCGCACATCCCTTTGGCTTAGAACTCAGCTTACTCTCCGGGTACAATCTTGCGTCAAGGAATGATTCCTTCATGGAGACGAGTCTTGGGGCTAAACTTTGAAAGATCTGGATGAAAGCTTGTGGAATTGGAATTTATCCTGTAGGTCAAGTTTTTTAATATGAAAATGTTAAAGGCCCCTAAAAATCGTAAGTAAAGAGTTGTACGTACATGTGTGCACACATGCACTCACATTTGCTAGGGAAGAGCTTTTTTTAAAAAAAATAAATAAGTGAAAACAAAAACCTCAAATAGGTAAAGAACCACCATTGCAGATAAAGGGGCATTCTTAACAAAAAATTTGAAGGTGGAGAATGTCAAAACCCAGAGTCTTTTCTCCTGGATTACAAAGGAGTTGGCATTCTGCTTTTAAAGTAATACTTTGAACAACCATCCTTACTTTTAAAGAATCTGAGAATTTTTTGTCCTTTTCACCCTTTCAAAAAAAATATTACCTTACTTAGTGTTAGAAACTTGGCGTGAGCAAATACTTCTAGCAATGTAACTTGCATTCTTCCTGATTGGAGCCACATTGTCAAGACAAGGAGTCCCGTCCACAGGTCCGATATGCTGAGGCGTACGTTCTGGGCACACGGAGGAGACAGCAGAGTTTAGGGTTCACCCGACGTTCTGGGAAACCACACTCCAGTATCTGCCCGCATTTTCCCCATGCGTGGCAGGCGTTTCCTGTCCCTCGTCTGTCTGCAGGGCTCGCCCTCAGCAAAATTTAAAAGCAGGAAAAGTTTGCCTCCCTTAATTTCTGCAGCCTTTCTGGCTGCGGGCTTCTAAAAATTGAGTCTGACAGCTAAGTAGTTTGTGGTTTTCAAATCATATTGCTTGTCTCACTATAAAAATCCTCCTTTAACCAAGCCCTTTCCTCCTGTTTTACTGACCTCCCAGCTCCTCCTCTCTGTCACTTATGTGCTGAGAGGTAGATTCACAATCAGGTCTGTGGCGACTTTGCCTTTGGAAATTTACATCTGTATGTTACCTTTCCCAAGGGTGCTGAAGGTGAAGGGTAGAATTTATCTCTAGATGTAGAATAAAAGCCTTTGAGGGGGGCGGGTAATATTGTCAACAAACTATTTGGAGAGGTAGGGACATTTTCTGGGTGCTTAATATAGTACCAGAAGGTCTGCCTCTAGGAAAAAGCTGTCTTGCCCACATGCACCTGTAAGCTGAACTCCTGGGAATATTCCTGTAACATGAAACAGTGATTGGAAGGAAAGTGGAGAACCCTAGCTCCAAAACAGTTACACAGCAATCACCACAGAATCTCTGCAAACTCGTATTTTAAATCTGTTGACAGTCCTTCTCTAAGTACTGGTGCATATGTATGATGAGTCGATCTGCTTAGCACTATAAAAAGGCTGAAGAAGAAATTTTCAGTTCTACAAGAAAATGTTTATTAAAACAATACAGATGTTGCCTGGCTCACAGTTCCAATCAGGCATGTGAAATATCATTTTACACCAGGACTCCCACAAGGAGCTCTAAAGAGCCAGGAGTTGCGGGCTCATTTTTCATACAAGCAGAGAATTGTTTTAAATCCCTTCCACACAATTTGCAGAAGTCCTGCTAATGTAAACCAAACTCTTGAGTTCAGTAAATAGCAAACACAAAATAACTAAGCCTTTTCAGAAATATTATTCTTTCACTAATCTTGAAAGCAGGGGGCCAGAATACCATCTTGAACCCTGGAGTAGCCCAAAGTGAAGCCCTGGATCATTCCCCTTGGTTATTGGGGAACCCTAGCCTTCACCTTGATTAGCTGTTAAAAAGTGGCAGCATTCGGCCGCCCTCAATTTAAACCTGCTGTGGTTATTCCCAGGCTGCTTCCTCCTGGCCAGAGAGCACTGTCAAGTTTTCTGAGTTTCTAAAGGCCGAACAAGTATGGCTTACAAATATTCAGTGTGACAGAGAGCTTCAAGTCACCTGGTATGTCTCACTGCAGAATTCTAGTATTGTAATCAAAACATGCTGTTTCTGTGAAATCTGATTTTGACAAACTAGTTACAAGCAACAGGCATTATTAAACAGGAAATTCCATAATTCAAACAGGCTATTTATTAATTTTCTGCAGTTTTGAAATCCTCAGTGGGATTTGAGTTTTTCCAGTTTTCATCTATATCTATTGATTCACTCTGCGACATGCAAAGGCCCTGTCCTAGCTTTAGACTCCATAATCTCGACAAGACTCCAAATGACTGCCCTTCCCCCCAGGGAAGTAGAAAAAAATACCAAAATGACCTTGAGTGTTCTTGGACTCACAATGGCAGAGCAGACATGTCTGTGGGCCTTTCTCTTGAAAAATAATCCCTCAAGCGACCCAAAACGAGAAAGATGTGGAAAGACAATGTCTCTGTTTAATGAGACAGAAGACATCTGTCACAGAATCAACAATGTAAAAAGACAGAAAGAAATGGAGTAACAGAGAATACTCTGCAGAGGACGGTGCATTCAAACTTAAATGTTAGTAGGGGTGACCATGCAAAGATATGAGCCACTTTGCAGGTCAGAAGTCCAGAAATGCTAAGGTTTTGAAGACAGCTTCAGTATGAAGGAGGCACATATGAGGTGGGAGATGCACTCATGAAATTCTTTGAAATTCTGCATGGAAAACAAGCAGACCCTGATCTCCTTCTCAATCTCTATTGAGGGAAAACTCCAAAGTGGAAAAAACTGCAAACAGAAAACTTCCCAACCCCACTCCTAAAATCTCAGAGGAAATAATGCAGAAAGCAGAAGAAAACTTCCAAATGTTACATTTATGAAACACGAATAATATGCTATTTAATAATAATTACAAAAATTGGCATTTAAGAGCTCTTGGAAGTTAAAAATACAAGAGTCAACTTGTAAATTCAATAAAGACATTAAATGGTAAAGCCAATATTTTTAAAAATGATAAAAATGAACAATAGGAAGAAAAGGCAAGAAAATGAAGGGTTATACCAGAATGTCTAACACCCAAATAACAGGAGTTCCAGAAAGAGAAAACATTAGGGAGAACATCGTAATAATACAAAAAAACATTTCTAGAACTGAGGTAGTTCTAGAGCTGAATCTACAAGTTGAAAGTGTCCACTGAGTGAATCGTTTTAAATGACCTACATCAAGAGACATTACCATGTTTCAGAACACTGGCAACAAAGAAAAGGCTTCAGCACTTCTGGAGACGGACCCCAGGTCACACACAAAGGAGTCACAGCAGCATCAGGGACCGTGTTAGTCTGCTTGGGCTGCCACAATAAAATCCATTGTCTGGGTGGCTAAAACATCAGAAGTTTATTTTCTCACAGATCTGGAGGCTGGAAGTCCAAGACCAGCATGCTAGCATGGCAGGTGCTGGCGAGAGCTCTCTTCCTGGCTTGCAGGCAGCCACCTTCTTGCTGTGACCCCTCTTTCTTCTGTGCATGTGGAGAAAGAAAGCTCTCGCTCTCTCTCTTCCTCTTTCTCTTCTCATGACCACATTTAATCTTATATTTAAATCACATATGAATTTCTGACAATTTAGTGTATAGCAGGCATCTCAACAGCAACATTAGAAGTTAGAAGAAACCCTGGCTGGTTTACCTCGGTGAACTGAGTGCTGGTCTTTGAACCAAAGGGTCACTAGTTCAATTCCCAGTTAGGGCACATGCCTGGGCTGTGGGCCAGGTCCCCAGTAAAGGGCTTGCGAGAAGCAACCATGTAGGAGACCATTCTGCGTGGCATGGGCCCAGCTCCCATTCGGAGATGCACAGGACCCACTCCTACAGATAGGTTCTCCCGTGGGGAATCAGGCCTGCTATGTATCTAGGCCACTTTGAGACTTGCTTTTGCTAAAACTCCCTCACCCTGAATTGAGACAGCAAGTGCTTACTGTAACTTCCTAAAATCCATGCTAAAACTCCCCAGTTGTTGGGAACTGCCTTGCCTGGTATCAGAAGCTGTAACCTCGCCAAGGCTAAGGCTGAGAGAGTGGCCTTGGACTTTAAGCCAGCAAGGAGACAAAATCTTATCTCCCTGGCAGGAGCGCTGCTTCTGCTGCTTCAGTCATAACTGAACCCCAAAGCTTGGTCAGTTAGCCAATGACGGGTAAGATTCCCCAAGGAGGAAACAATCTAAGACAGGCACGATCACGTGGGAGGCCCCCGAGAAAGGACTTTGGGGGCTACAGCAAAAGGGGGTGATGGACCCTCGCTCCTCGGCTGTGATATAGCCTGAGTCCTCATTGTCTGGGAGAAAATCTCCTTATCCCTTGGCTGCCTTACTTCCCTTGCTCCACCTAAGCCTGAAACAATGACAGGGTGGTGCAGCTCTGTGCTGAAAAGGGCGGGTTCCCCAGGTGATCAGGCCTAAGAAAGAATATGTAAAATCCTGTGAAACCTGCTTTGTTTAGAATGCTCTCAGTTGAATGAGAAGGGTCCAAGGAAGAAGTAAGGTTGTTCTTTAAAGTTTTACAGCTCTTTGACCCTGACTCAAAATAGGCCCTCAGACTTCCTTGTTATCTATTGTTTGATGCTTACTTCCTAGCAATGAGTAATGAGCTTTTACCTGAATTCTTATTCAAACGAAACCAATATAAAGCCTCTCCGGAGGGGGGACGGAGCGCTTTCCCCACCAGGGAGGTGGCCAAGTGGTGCCCTCCGGGAGAGAGGGTGGCCAAGGCACTCCCCACGTGAGGAGTGGCCCTGCTGTTCCTATTCCCCCACAGGACTTGGTTGTCTCTGTGTATGTTTTTCTCGAGTGTTGACGAACATCCTCAGCCGAGATGGATACTGCTGGCCGGTATCCATCCACACCCAGTATGGAGTATAACTGGTTCAACTACTTTTCCCCTTTCATTTGCAAATATCCTTCTTCTGTGATGTGATTAGCAGCATCTGGCTCCTTTGTTTTCTGTAAAAAGTAACCACCTAAAGCGAACATGTGCATAGTAAATGAGGACCATCATATAATGTGACCAGAAAAAGAAATAAAAGGCCTGTTCCAGCAGAGGCCTCAGCTTTTGGCTCCTCTTGAGAGTGAAGCCACCCACCCTTTTCCTTCACAGGACTTGGTAGTCCACGTGAATGTCTCTCCCCACCATCTCCACAATGTTGCGGACCCCATGAGCCAGAGTCCGTATCACAACCACACATTGATGTTTCTCTCCCTCTCTTTCTCCCTCCCTTCCCCTGTCTAAAAATAAATAAATAAAATCTTTAAAAAATAAGTTAGAAGATAAGGGAGAAAAGCAGGGAGAACAGTGGGCAGATAATTCCCCACAAACGGTAATAATGTTCAAAAGAGACCACAGTTACCAAACGTGGTGGGTGTCCACCATCCACAAATTTACATAACACAGTGACAAAGGTTTCATACATGGATTTAATTTTTTTTTTAAAAGTGATATAACTTAAGTGAGAGGGTAGAAAAGAGGAGGGGTGGTATAAGAGCTAAAATACTATGTATCAAGAAAGGTACTTAGTAATATCTAAAATTGATTGATCAGATGTATATAGTTTTATAAGTTGTTGCAGATATACTCTAAGGCAGCCTCAGTTCTTTCCCTCCCCTTCAGTGCGGGCAGAAACTGTGACTTGCTTCTAGCCAATAGAATATTGCAAAGATAAAGTGATTTTGCAGATGCAATTAAGGTCCCAGATCAGTTGATTTTAAGGTAAACAAAGGAGATTATCCTTGTGATACAGAGTTAATCAGGTGAAAGCCTTTGAAGAGAGAGATTCTGCTGAAAGAAGCGAGAGCACCAGGTGGTAAAGGACATTGGGGAACTCTGAGGAGCTGAGAGCAGACCACAGAAGACAGCCAGTAAGAAAGCAAGGAACCTCCATCCTATGGCTCCAAGGAACTGAAATCGGCCCTCATGCACATGAGCTTAGAATTCTGAGCTCAAGAATGGAGCTCTTTGCAGCTATGGATGTCCTGAGCAGAGTACACACTGAAGCCAGATTCCTGACCTACAGAACTAACGAGCTAAGAAATGTTTGTTCTATTAAGCCACTAAGTTTTCAGCAACTTATTAGGCAGTGGTAGAATTGCTCCTGGAATGAGGTAAGACTTTGGGGCTGTTGGAATGAAGTGAATGTATTCTGCATGTGATAAGGACATAAATTTTGGGAAGCCAGGGTCAGAATGCTATGAACTGAATACTCTGTCCCCCCTCATTTATATATAGAAGTCCCAACCCCCAGTGTGGCTGCATTTAGAGGTGGGGGTCTCTAAGGAAGTTTTTAAGCTTAAATTAGGTCATAAGGTAGGGCCCTGATCCCATAAGACTAGTGTCCTTCTAACAAGAGACATCAGAGAGCTCACTTTCCCTCCATGAGTGTGCATGCACCAAGGAAAGGCCATGTGAGAAGGCGGCTGTCTGAAAGCCCAGAAAAGAGTCCTCACCAGAATCTGAATTGGCCAGAACCTTCATCTTAAACTTCTAGACTCCATAACTGTGAGAAAATAAATATCTGTGGTGTATCACCAGTCTAGGGTATTTTGTTATGGTAGCCCAAGCCAACTAACACAGAGTGCAATGTTCAAGTGTGTTTTGTAGTTGAATACTGTAATTTTAAGTTCATTCTAGGTACCTAAATTTAAGATGTGCTTTTTTTAATTGTTACTTTTTTTAGCAGTGCTTTTAAAAGAGAAAATACACTGCTTCATGGAAGACAACAACAAAAAAATAAGATCTTCCTTAATATATGAGTACAACTTAAATTGCTATTACTAAGTGAATACACATGTATTGAGAAAATTGCAAAAATAAGGAAAAGAACTCAACAAAGCAATTTATCTGTCAGGGAGCACACTAACAGGTTCACACAGGGATGGTGATTGCAGCATTGCTTACCATGGTGAAAAACCGGAGAAAAGCCAAATGTCGAATAACTGGAAGGTGAGTTAAACAAATATGTCACAGCCATAGGATGAAATAGTATGTAGTCATGTAATATCAGTTTTAGAGGAATACCGTGTTTTTTGGTCTATAAGACGTACCCCCCCCTCCCCAATTTGGGAGGAATAATGGTTGTTAGTGCTGCTGTTGAGTTCTGTTTACATATACATTAGTGAAACATTATGTTATTTATATTATTAAATATTTTACCATGTTTTTTGCTTCAAAAATTGTTTTCCTATTTTCCTCCTCTAAAACCTAGGTATGTCTTATGGTCCAAAAAATATGGTAATTAACAATATCATTAAGGGGAAAATGTTGTGAAACAGCATGAGCAACGCAACTCAAATTGGGAGTGTGCGTACAGTTATGAATGATGTACGCCACAATCCCAGTGGTTACCACTATATGGTAGAATCAGAAGTAGTTTTATTTTCTTTTAGGACTTCTTTGCATGTTCTGAATATTCTACAATAAACATTTCTTACTTTTGTACTGCCTATGTATGAATGTTCTTATTTAGAATCCACATTATGACAATTGTGCTCTCATTCATTTTCAGAGGATTTGATAATCTGGTTGCTATATTTTAGTACAGCAGGCAAATCCTGATTTAATGGTTCCATCTCACACATTCTTCTTCTAGTAGATGAGAAGTGCCAGTGGGCTCCAAATCTTGTTAATCAGGAGATGAAAGGGAGTGGTGGTCACAGCAATACAATGGAAAGTATAGGAATCCATTCTGGAGCTTTGTAGCTTCTGCTGTGCTAGGTTGTCCACCCTGTCATCCTACTGTGCGTTGCTTCCAAGGCTGGAAAGTATGGTAAGAACACAGCAAATTCTTCTATTGTGAACTTCCTTGTTCTTTCTGGGACTCTAAGTGTTTAGGCAATGCTTTCTTCCCAGTATTTAAATGGAATTCCCAAAGAAGAGAAAGTGCCCCCTAGCCATCCCAGCCTTCCTGTTCACTCATCCCCTCTCGTGCTGTTCCTTCTCCTCATATTGAAGGACCGACTTCACTGAAAGAATAGCAAGTGGTTACAGAGCCCTCTGAAAGGAAGGTTATTCCCAGGAGTAGGTAAAACTGTGACACTATAGCAGTAATAACCAATTTGTTTTTAAGTTTTCTCTCACCAGTATTAGCTGAAACTATTTCAGTAACCACAGGTTTGACTCATGAACTCACAAAATTATCAAACACGGTTGATATCATTTTAATAACCATTAAAAATCATCTAGCCTCATTAAGAAAGAAAGGTAAATAGTGAAGACAGTAATTGATAAGCCTGCAGTCAACTGGAAGTGGCATTTTCTACCTCACAGACAAAGGAGGTGAATATGCTACCATCAGCAACACCCTAAAGCTTCCATGTGAACCATGAAATAAATGTCTGTCTCTAGACCTTCTCACTTACCAGTGTCCCTATGCCACCCGCATGTGGGACTATCTCTTCCCAATCTACCTGGAGACCAGAAATCCTACCACAGAACAGCCTGACAAATAACTTGGGTGATTGGGATGTGGGAGTGATCAATGTCTCTCAACCCAGGCACCTCCAGGAGCCATTCAGATAATCCTGATCAGTAAGATGGCCTTCCCCTCCCTTCCCCTCCCCTCCCCCTTACTTCCTGCTCAACTGCCCTCTCCCTCCTCTACCTCCAATCACCTCTTACAAAGCAGCAACCTTAACTAAACATGCAGAGGAGCACCTGTCCTCAGGCATGGGATGCAATGTGGTGCTGAGCTGCAGAGAAGGACTGTGAGCTACAAGCTCTGTGCTCACACCCTTCTAAATCCCAGCAGCGCATATCACCGCAGTGGATCTCAAGGGCGAGAAGAGGAGCATTCCCCCTCTCCAAAGAAGGCTTCAGAATACAGAGACCAGGCATGGGTAGCTGGCAAAGCACATTGAATTGATCTGATGTTTATTGACAAAAATTCCAAAAACGAAGCTCAATAAAATTGGTTTAGCTGATGGGGATACATAGAGAATAAAGTAAAACAGCATTCTATGGGTTTGAGAAGGTTGACAAACACAGCAGCATTGTGACTCAAATTGAACAAAAGGAAATCTAACAAGAACTTACAGGGAATAAAATCATAACACCCAGCGAGCAATCATTTAATTTAATCAGCCGTGTTGTAGCTTTCTGTAAAACCTTCAGTAGTACCACTGGGGATAAGGACTCCACGTAACATCCCGACTGCTCCCTCTTTGCATACACTTCTTGAGACATCTTCTCTCTAGGGACTCAGAAGGGTTGAGTTCCTTTTTAAATTTTATTGTCGACATAGAAAAATAGATTGAATGGTGTTATGGGTTTAATTGTGTCCTTCCAAAAGATATGTTGACATCCTAACACCTGGTGCCTCAGAATGTGACTAACTTTAGCAATAGGGTCATTGCAGATATCATTGATTTACAATAAGGTCATACTGGGGCATCATGGGTCCTTCATGCAATATGACTAGTGTCCTTATAAAGGAGAGGAGATACAGACTCATAAACACTCTGTGACTTCAGAGACAGAGATTGAAGTGATGCATTTATAAGCCAAGGAACACCGAGGTCTACCAGAAGCCTAGGAATGCTTCTCCCCTAGGGCCTTCAGTGAGGATGGCATTGCCAGCTCCTTGATTTTAGATGTCCACCTCCAGAACTGTAAGACAATACATTTCTGTTGGTTTAAGCTACCTGGTTTGTAGTGCTTTGTTACTGTGGCCCTAGGAAACTAATACAAACGCTGAAAAACTTAGAAGCAACTTTCTTCCAACCATTTATAATTAATGCAATCCATCTATTATGCAATTGATCTGATTGAGAATTATGAGGAATAATGGCAGCTGGTGAATTTCCTGTGCATAAAGTACAATGAGACAAGTGTTTCATTTTCAGAGATAAGAGTAATCAGATTGTCTGGTGAAAAAGGTCCAATAGGAGCATGTCTACTCAGCAGAGATGCTGGAAAGGGTTTAAGATTTTTGTATGAAGAGCTGGACTCTAGAAACACCTTAAAGTGTTTCACCAAATTCTCTGCCTCTGTCCAGAAGCTTCCCCATGAGGGGTATGCAAAACCCATGTGGAATCAGTCTAAACTTTTTGGTCATGTACCAAAGAAAAGTACAAACGTTTGGCAGGTGGTGTGAGAAAGTCTGGCATATGCCCTCATCATTCATATCATTTCTACCTGGAAAATATTCTAGGCCTCCAACATAAATCTTTTCCAATGCATTCCAAGTGAAGGGCCACACACTGAGCACTGATCATGTTCCAGACTCTATGTGAGTGCCCTTTTATACTCATAGTCATACTTAATACATGCATTTAGTCCAGGACATGCTGCATTCTCACGACTAAGGTACTATGATGACTTTTCTAGAAAGACAATGCAGCTTCTCAAAAACCATCCTCCACAGGTAGATGAATTATGCTCAGGTTTGTGAATCACTTCAACTTTAACCCACATGATGTTCACCTGCAGACACAAGCCAAGCTAAGATCTTGCCCTCATAACTGAAGAAGTGGGCCAGGGAGAGGTTCCAACACTAGAACTTGGAGGGTACTGGCAGCCCACAGCTTGGATCTGCAGTGGTGGAGGGCGCAGGACATCATTATTCGATCTCACTCATTTTAACTCTCCAGCAAGCACCATGAAAACAGATGCTGTGCAGGACACACAGGGATCTAATTAAGGGCACGGGCCGTTTTCCTAAAAGGAAAAGCTATTATTATCCGTTTTAATTGTAACTGCTTGGCTTATGTATGACATTTTAAGAATTTCTTATAAAATCAGAAGAGACATATGATTCTTAAGAAAACTATGGATGGTATAAAGAATCATGCAATTACTAACACCTGTGTTCCCACTGCCCTAGTGTTGGGAACCACCCTACCTGGTTTCAGAAGCTGTAACCCCCCATTGCTAAGGCTGAGGGAATGACCTTGAACCATAAGCCACTAAGGAGACAAAGCTTATCTCCCTGGCAGGAGCACTGCTTCTGCTCCTTTTACTTCACCCATAACTGGCTCCCAATGCTTGATTGGTTAGCCAATGAAGGGTAAGATTCCCCAAAGCGGGGAATGACCTAAGAGGCACAATCACGTGGAAGGTCCCCAAGGAAGGACTTGAGGGGCTACAGCAAAAGGGGGTGATGGACCCTCGCCCCTTGGCTCATTTTGTCTGCAAGAAGTCTCCTAATCTCTTGACTGCCTTACTTCCCTTGCCTAACTTAAGCCTGAAACAATGACAGAAGGTGGTGCAGCCCCCATGCTGGAAAGGGCGGGTTCCCCAGGCAATCAGACCTAAGAAAGAATATATAAAATCCTGTGAAACCTGCTTTGTTTAGAATGCTCTCAATTAAATGGTAAGGGTCCAAGCAAGAAGTGAGATTGTTCCTCAAAGTTTTATAGTTCTTTACCTATCTGACCCTGACTCAAAATAGGCCCGCAGAGTTCTTTGTTATCTATTGTTTGATCCTTACTGCCTGACAATGATTAATGAGCTTTACCTGTATTCTTCTGCAAATGAACCCAATAAAAAGCCCATTGAGGAAAAGGCTCTAGGCCCTTCTCCTTTGAGAGATCGCCACCTTTCCTCCCCAAGCAGATCATGTCTTGGTAGACTTATTCTCATCCATGGTGGCCAGGGCAGGCCTGTGGGTGGAGTCCTCCCCCCATACCCTAGTTTAAAAAGCAGCTGGCATTTTTACCCCCCTTCTGATGTCACTGCCATGTTTTAGAAGTAACCTGAAAAAAGACTGTAATGTAAGCCTCCCAGTATACGAGGCCAACTTGACTAAAACTGGCCGAAACCTGTGGAAACCAGAGAACAAAACGTGCCCCCATTCTCTGGTCTGTGACATCTACCTACCCTCAGAAGCCCCCAAATCAGCTTGTGTTTAAATATAAAGTTTCGGATGACCCAGCAGAACAGCCCTTGTCCTCATATAACTATGGGTTAGAGACACCTCTGACCACCCAAACCAGCCTCCCCATCTCAGGCCCACTGCCAGGCGCTCTGCCTGAGGGTTCTCCCATCCTACATTCCATCCTTTCTTCAAGCTCAACAGTGCCAGGTGCAGAAGTAATCCTGGGAGTAAAGTGGGACACTGGAGTGACAGGAACACCAACCCCACAGTATGTCTCTAATAGGTGATGATCACGTGCATGCCCGAAGTACAATCATGCATGAACACTGACAAAATTCTAGCCAGAATGGCACAGGAACAGAGCCTCCACATACACATGCCCTAAGCGGGAGCTCCTGGACCTCCATCCTGGAAGCCCTCAAGGGCTCCCATACTTGTGCTCCTGGGACCAACTTTTCCCCATAGGAACTCCTGCCTGTCAATGCTGGAATCAGTCAAAACATCCTACAGCATTCAGTAGATCCATTTTCTCAGGACCAGCACATCTTTCAAACACCTTTCTGACTGTCAGAGCATTTTAGAAGATAAAGATGAATCATAAATCTTTGCTTTCAGAAAAAGGAGTCTATTCTTTCATCTGGTGGCTAAAAAAATACTTCATTTTTTAAGTTTAGTTAAAAATGATCATTACTACTGATTAGTTACCTATTAATTGGTCACAGATACACTTAAAATACTTTTTGTTAATGTTATTCTTATTAAAACACTTAACCTGTGTCTATCAACTGAGATGGATAAATACAATGTGGTATATACACACAATGGAATATTATTCAGACATCATCACAAGGAATGAAATATGATAGAAGCAGAGACAAAAGGCCACATAATATGATTCCATTTATATGACATATACTAAACAGGCAAATCCATGAGAGAGAAAGCAGATTGTTGATTCCAGGGCCAACAGGGGAGGGAATAGGGAGTGCCTGCTTAATGGGCAAGGGGTTTCCTCTTATAGTGATGAAAAGTTCTGAACTGGATGGTAGTAATTGTCATACAACATTATGAATGTACTTAATGCTACCAAATTGTGCACTTTAAGATGGCTGAAAGTCAATTTTACATGGGATGTTATAGTTTATTACAATAAAAAAAAGATTTACCTCTGCGTTTCCATTTCCTCAACTATATTCTCAGATCCATGTCCCTTGGTATGTTACAGGAAATATATCACAAACTTTTTAATGAAAATCTATGCAGATGAATCCGAGAACCACCATGCTGAGCACACACTCAATGGCTGAAATTGTCGGCGGCACCAAAGCTCTGAGACCAGGTGCTAAAGAGCAGCCACGCTTGCCCACCTGTGACAATCCCTCAGCTGAGCTTGTTCCCTCTCCACCTCCGTCCGCAGAGACAAACAGATCCTAAGATAATTGACTGGCCACCATTTACAATCAGAGTGCTATTTAGAAGCATAAGCAGCACTTGCACTTGTTCTTAATGTATTCTGGGTACTTGATATGCTGAGAGCACAGGATGATTTTTTTCACACAATTGAATTCCTTAGGGGTCTGTCTTCTAGACCATTTCATTGGTTTAAAATACACCATGGCTGAAGCCTTGTGAAGTCTGCCTGTGTGTGTTGTGAAGAAAGAAGGGCAATTTAGTTCACTGTGCTGAGATTTTTCTTTTATTTAAATTGCTTAAATTTCAAACTACATTTTTTATTTCTTTCAACAACATCAAGCCTTCGCAAGTCACTTTCTTCTCTGTCTCCAGGAATGAAGACTAGGAATCCTAATACAAAACATTAACTCCAGTGAGCTGGTCTGGCAGAGTAATAGATCTTTAGAGCTGCGGTAGCAAAACCTTGCCTGAGCTTCCCCAAGTCACAATAAAGTACTGTAATTCTTTTACTGAACCAGTGGCATTTAATTCAGAAAGATATCTATGCAGAAAGCAGTTATGGCAGCTTCTCAGATAGATGACTTGAGGAACCACTCGCTCAGTACTGGCGCTGATGGGCCCTGGTGCTAAAGGTCAGGATAATAGGTTAGATTAGAAAAAACTGCTCAGACCCAGAGCAATCATTGACACCTCAGAATTGCTTTCTTGAGCTGTGATTGCTCTTACTTCACATGCAAAAAACACTGCATTAGTAACCAGATGGTGGACTTTTCCTGGTGGATTCCCAGGATTTCTAAAGACTCTTGCCTAAATTGATTCTCTCACTCTAACTAGCCTAATAAGGTTTCAGCCAGCTGACAAGCCCAAATACAAGGGAAAGTGAATCCCAACAGATAATCACAACAACTTATTGGGTTTAATTAGAAGAAAGGAGAAAGAAAAAGAAAAGAACAGCTTAGACATCAATATAGTTGATACCTTTGAATACCATTTTTTTAACTCCTGAAAACTCATAAAATCCTAGGTCTGGGAGAAATATCAGGGGTCAACTGTTCAACATGCTGTACTAATTGTCTGCTGCAATATGACAAATCCTTACAAAATACTGTGGCTTGAAAGAATGAAATTTATTATCTCGGTCTCTGTGAGGCAGGAATGCAGGTGCCATTGACCTGGCTCCTCTGCTTCAGGGCCTCTCGCAGGCTGCAGTGCCATGCTGGCAGGGGCTGTGCTCATTTGAGGGCTGGAGTGGGGAAGGATCTGCTTCCATGCCCACGCAAGAGAGTGTTGGCAGGACTCAGTTCCTCCTGGGCTGCTGGACTGAGGGCCTCAGTCCTCATGAGCTGCTGGCCTCATTCCACACCATGTGAGTCTCCTTCTGTCCCAGTTCACAACACGGCAGCTGACTTCACCAAGCAAGCAGAGGGCAAGAAAGGAAGTGTGAACAAAACAGAAGTTACATCCTTTTGAGAGCTAATATCAGAGGTGATATCCTACTTTTTCTATTTATTAGAAGTCACTAGATCCATCCCACACTTTGGAGGGGTAAATTACACAGGGCATGCACACCAAGAGGTAGGGTCATTGGGGCTGTCTCAGAGGCTGCCTGTCACCAGGGACCATTAGATATTTCTCTCTTCTCCTCGGAGTCCTCACTGCCCTCTGCTTTAACTTATTCCGCCTGAGGAGCTAATGCACTGCCTCCCGAGGCACCCAGCTCATTTCCATCAGAATCCCAACTACATAAACAGTTCTAAAAATTAACCAGCCTGCTAGTGCCTGCCCTGAGAGTCTATTAAATGCCCAGAAACTGTTCGGAGACCCTTGAATTCAGATATTTATAAAGAACATGTTTAGAAATGGTAATTTTGCTCATGAGATAAGACCTGGGAAGAGAAACTATTTAGTTATTATAAGGGGAAGTTCACACACAACCGTTTAAGGCAATCTTGAGCATCTCAAGTATTAGGGGCAGCTGGGTAATGGGAAGCCAGGCACCACACCAGCCCCATGGCCAAGTTCTCCCTAATCAGCCTTGTCCTCGATTTTCCAAACCACTTCGCAGATGGGTTTGTTTGCTTGTCCTTAAAGCTACCAGGAAGGCTGAAAACAATTCTGGATTGAGCTGTCCTTACAGAGATTCAAAGAGAAGGTGCCCAGAACAGGTGCCTGGGTTCCCAAGCATACTAGAATAATCTATAATAGGCAGTGAGACAGCACTGGTAGTAAGAGGGCAAGGACTTGCAATCAATCAGAAAAGAAAAAAGCCAAAGGATCACAACTCTGAGGACACAGTCACATTGTAAGCCTCAGAGGCCTTGATTTCCCAAGAGGATGGGCGCCGGCCAGGATGGGGCAGATTAGCATAAATATGGAATGAGGACAGGCAGCTGGAAGGGCAAGAGGGGATCAGGGGCCCGTGCCCCACGTGCATTCTCTTCATCCCACTTCAATGGCCACATTTACATGGTTTAGTCATACAGGGACATTAAAATGAAGAGTATGCGCAGGAGATGGGTCAGGGTGCGGGGGAGAGGGGGGACTACAGGGAATCGCACCATGAGTGTGTTTCTTATTCCATCTCCTTCGTGTTGTTAAAATTCTGTGAACAGAATCCTGAGGCCTACACTAGTGAACAGTAATGTTATTCACTAGCTTAGAGTGTGTGTGGCTGAAATCTAACTAGCTCACTTTTAAAAAAGGATCTAATGAATTAGTAAGAACTGAGTCAGGTAGGCATGGGTTTCAGATGGGAAACTGTAACACTTGTAACCTAGAAGCAGGTGGTACCCGAATCGAACTGCTGGAAAGGTTATTTTAGGTGAGAACAGTGGTAAGATGGTTGCCTGTGGCTGTGTTGTTCCTGTCACCTTCACTTTTAACTTCTCTCTCTGCTATCAACACCTTTGTCAGAAGTGAACCATGACCATGACTGCTCCGTTCTGTGTACTTGTCCTGAGCTTCCAGGGTCACGGTCAGCACCCACCCAATTGGGGTTCAGTTTTTGTTTTAGGTTGAATCATAAGGATGAGTAATGAAAATGCAGGGGCTTTATCAATTCCGAAACTCTGGTGATTTTCCAAATGCCCTGCAGCACATTCGTTGTGCTCAGCTGGCCTCAAACGCTGAGTCACCAGTAGACGTTGAACACAAATCCGACACCGTGTTAGGAATACCATCACAGGCCTGCTGAGAGCTCACAGGGCTGCATCCTCCAAGACATTCTGCCGAGAGCCAGTGAGCATTTGCCCTTCAGAGATATATAAATGCTAGTATGAGCAGGAATTTTACAAACATGAACCTAAACTTGGCTTCATGTGCAATTTAGCAAATCTAAAGTTGTTTGGGAGTACAGAAATATTTGCATAATAAGCCTAAATTAACACAAGAGCTGTAGACTGAAGGCTTCCTGAACCCAAGGGGCCTCCAGGCCAGTGAACTGTCACCTCAGTTAAAATGGCCATCCCCGTCCACACTTCCCACCCTGCAGTGCGGGTCTGCAACACAGGTCAAAAATTCAGCAACAGGAAATTATATGTTTTAAGGCTGGATTTAAAGGAAAATTAAGGTGCTGTCAACTAGTCCAATCTTAACTCATACACAAGGTTAATGTTTTCTTTTATGAGCCCCCCATACTCCATGGTTCACAAGTAACAAATGAAAATAAAGCATTTTGTACTTTTTGAAAAATATTTGCTTTGAAGAAAAACCTATCAGCAAATGAGGAGAAAACGGGTTAACAAAACGGTTTCTCCTTCCGTCTTTTTCCACTAGAAAAAAGTACATGGTGGGCTTCTCCAGACGGGGGCTGAATGAATGCTGCATGTGGTCATTCAGCTGGTTTCTCACGCAATTCGAGATTACCATAAAACCAATCTGTGCTTCTGTTTCTGGCCTGACTTAATAACTTACTAATTGTAATTGACTAAACACCAGGCATCAACTCACACATGTCAAGTCTCATTTTTAGCACTATCTTGGATCTATTGTGTTCTGTAGGGAAGCATGCCGGGAAATGTCCAATGGGCCACCAAAACATGGCAGACCTGAGGTCAGTATCATGATCCAGAATATGAAGCCAGATGGTCTAAGGGCCAGGGGACAGGAGCAGGGGGCTGAGGTCAAGCAGGCTGAGAGAATGAGGTCACTGCTCCAGCCACTGTGATTGAAGGTTTTTTACTGATGAGCAAGTGAGCACAGTTTTTTTGAAGATCCAGAGTTGGGGCATTAACGGGGTGGAGGGTGTTAAAACAGGGCTAATCTTATACAGAGGCGAACTACCCAATCTCGCTGAATATCTTCATTTCTGGATACATCTGGTCTCTCTAATCCCCACAGTTGTAGTTCATCACTTTGGGGGATGAGGGAAAGAGGGGAATCAGACAAGCTAAAAGTATGAGTTTATCTAGATTCAGGGAAGATGAAAATGTAAAGGGGCAGCACAACCTAGAGCGGTTTGACTAGCCCATCAGCAGCCCATGTCACTCTGGAATAGGATCTTTTTGGGAAACTGGCCTGGAGAGAGGTTAAGTATCTTGGCAAAGAATCCTCTGTATTTAAAAGGCAGAATATAGACAAACCCCAGGACTTTTGATTCCTAATCTCATGCCTTTTCCAAGAATATCCAACTATCTTTATATGCAAATTATTAGGATACAATGTCTCTTTCCATTGTGTTTCAGTGACAAATATGAGCTTGTGTCATTTAGGAGCATCTGCAAGACTTGGCCCAAGAAACATTTATTTGCAGAGTACTATGGGCCAGGTACTCTCCAAAGAACTAGAAAGAGAAAGGCAAGTAAGAGCTTGTCCTTGCTCCCAAGAAGCTTGCCCTGAGGGGCAACACACCCCTTAATCCAGAGCCCGCATGAAGATACATTTTCATTCATTCTCCACAGCTCCCAGTTTTTTCTTCGGCTTCTCTTGAACTGCCAGGGTGGCAACCCCTCAACTACAGGAGCCTAGTTCTTTTTGAACTTGGGTATCTCGTCCTCACCCTCACTCACGCTTCCTGCTCACACGTGCACTGGGCCCAGCCAACAACCTTTGCCTCAAATCTCTGCAAGAGGGAAGAGGCTGTTAGCAGAGTCTGTCCCCATCCCCATGAATCTGCTAGGACAGATTTCCTCTCTCAACACTGTATTTATTACTGGAGCGTGAAACACAAACCTGCAGATGCCTTTTCCACTTGCCTGCTGTTAAGAGCCTGCTCAATAATTTAGAGTTCTCTCCCTTAAGGACATTTGGTTTCTGTTGGCTGTTGCATAAGACAGTGCGGGATGAGTTCTGGGGTATCCTGGATCCCTCCCCACCCTCTCTCTGCCTCCCTTGCACTTGGCTTTTGCAAGTGTTGGTTTGCAGCTGCAGGAGCAGCAAGCAGCTCCTTAACTCTTGGGCAGCCACAACCATTACTGCTCTTTCACAGACATGATACTGTTCTCTCTCCCCATTAGATTATCACAGCAAATTGATGGTTACTGGGGAAGAAAAAAAAAAAACAACGCTATCACAATAGGAGACCAAACCCTGGCAACAGATAAAACAAAAGGAGCCACCAAGCTCTTTAATTAAGGTTCATGAAGGCATGTGAATCCTAGCTTTTAGTTACCCTGCTGTGCCTCTGCCTGATTAGCTACAATGCATCTGCTCGGTTTCCTGGTATCCATCTGCACTGCTAGGGATAAATGTATTCAGGTCACCATGAGTCTCAATAAGATGGCTCTGAGGCATCAGCTGTAGATAGACTAATGGTTATGCGTGTCGACAGAGTGTTTCCTGAGCTCCTTGCTGTGTTGACATGCGAGATCACACCACCCTACACGTACCTGGGATTAGCCCACATCCACTCAGACGGGCCCAGTGAAATGCTTACTCTCAGGCAATCCAAAGTCTCAGATGACTCCGTTTGCTGCTGCAGTGTTTGAAGCTGGAAAGATGCCTTCACCACACCCTTTCATAAACCCCGCCTATCCATTCTGCACTGATGCAGTCTGTAGAGTCTCTCCTCTCACAGATTAAAAGGACATGAAAATTTGAATCTTTCCGCACGTGACAATGTAAGGGACTTTTCATTCCGTCGTGGCATGAATGTGTGTCTGCGAATGCAAGGGCTCTTCCTCACCAAGAAGAGCAATGAAGGGCCACTGGTCAGAGCTGTTTGGACAGAGCTGTGCGACTAAAGTGCTGTTGGCCCCATGCGATTTCAGTTTCCCCAAAACGCCTGTTTGCCTTGTTTATAGAAAGTTGTTAGCACTGTGTAGATCCTAAAGTTCTTCACTAATATGCTATTATGTGATTCAGTGACACTGATCCCCTGAACTCAGTCAGGTTCATAGAACTTGAATCAGCTGAGCTGACCCCTATACAGAAGCTGAGGCGTCCGAAACTTACAAATATTTTCCTAAAAATGGTACAATCCAAATGAATTCTGGACTTCAGTTAATAGTAATGTATCAAGGTTGGTTTCTCAGCTTTCACAAGCACACTGTAATAAGGTAGAATGGCAACATTAGAGGGAATGGGTGAGGGACATATAGGAGCTCTCTGTATTATCTTTGCAACTTTTCTACAAATCTATCATTATTCATAAGTAAAAAATTATTTAAAAAATTTTAAAATATATATTTTGCTTGGTTGGGTATAAATAAAAACAACATTTAGTTGAAACTGGGTGTTACAAAGTAGCGTCTTGCCAGCCATCTGATTTCAGGAAAGACAAAGTAATAGAGAGACATGGGTGAAATTTTTGCTGTAGCTAAAAATTTAATGCCCTTACTCATTAGATCATTTAGTCACAGCCTGAACACTTTGCTTTCTCTCCATCATCTTAGGAAGGGCCTCAGCCTTTGAAGAATTTCATGTTTTTTGGAGGATTCCAGATCGCGTGCCTTGCACTGTGAGGACAGTAACGGGTATACAACACTAGGGATGAAATAAACTGCAGGAGGAACTGTCCTTATGCAAAGAAACCAAACCAAGAAACCTAAGTGCAGAGCTTGATAAATTCTAAGAGCTCATAGGCAGGCATGGACCAAGAATTGTTTGTCGCTGCATACTAGGGTTCCTACTACTTGTTCCTCTAGCTTATCAATTAGGGGTAAATTTGGTGCAAGTATCATTACTCTAGCCTTTCTCCCCCACTTAAAAACCTTCTAGAACTCATAGTGGTAGCTCCAAAAGAGACTTAGGAATGACCTGACCCATTCTCCTCCTGAGGCCCAGAGGTAGTTTTTGAATTAAACAAGGACACACAGGAGGAAGTACTTTGAATAAGTTGCTGCGTAATTATAAGGTATAATTACTATTAATATCATGACCAGCCTCTGATCCAAGATCACCCAGTTGCTTAGACCATAGAAGACTCTGAACTCCAAAGAGCTTGGCATGGGTCTTTGTAATTTAATTATGGACGGTACTGAATCCCACACGAGGAAGTGTTTAATAAATAATCAGCTGGTCGCAATGTGGATTCTTTAATCCCCAGCCAGCAGAGGCTCGCCTTCCTCCTCAGGAAGAGCGAAGCCTGAAGAGAGGGGCGTTTGTTTGCCGATCTGGAAAGGGAGCACAGTGAAGCCGGCATGTATTCCTGGGGGAGGATAATGTAGCTGTTACAGGCCACTGTGTCACATCAATTTAAAAGTAATTTTTCTGAATTAAGAGAAAATTGAGTGGGGAAAATGCATCCTTTTGGAAATTTAATTCCCAGCTGAGTATTTAGATGCTGGTACTCTTCACAAGTACACAGGCAGTAAGCAGCTTCATGTGCCAATGACATCAACCAGGACAGAAGAAAGTCCATCCTTTGACGGCCACTTTCCTCCCAGGCTTACTCCTCTCCCCCGCCCGACCCCACTCTTCTCGATCTCACCAAAACCCAGGCCAACTCCCTTAAAGACAGACAAGCATAAAATAATCAAGTTCCATGCTGAATATCAACAAAATCCATGGCAAAGAATGGGAATAAGGAAGAACATTTCATTTCATATTTAAATGTTAAATTGGGTGCTTATAATTCCCCTGATTTAGCTTTTTTAATTAAAAAATTCAAGCTTTACTCAACATTTGCATATTCATGCTTCTATAATGTGCACTGATTGCATTAAAGGCGGAGAAAAAGCATGTAAGTGCAGCACAAATCTAGTTACTCATCAAGTGCGCCATCTATGCATGCATAGATAAATATTTCCAAACAAATTAACATACACCCCGGCACAGGTGCTCTGGCCTCAGAGCTCCCACCAGCTATTTCAATTCTACTTTTCCTTCCATCAAGTTTCAAGAGCCAGAGCATCGCTTTAGAAATTTTATAATTCGGTGACTTGTAGAATTAGTGGGTCCCTTTGCCAAAGTCACTGATCAGTGACTAACTCTTCTACAGCAATAGTTGGGGGGAGTGTGTGGGGAATATTCAACTGCACTCTATTAAAAACCCAAAAGACAGCTTCCATCGTTCAGCAAGACCTCCAACAGTTTGTGGCATTAGTCATAGGAAGGGGCCATTCCCCTGCCTGAGAAGTGAATGTCACTGACCAGGCATGGCAGACATTATTAATGGCCAACCAATAACAACCAATAATAGATTGTGTCCTCTCTGACGTGCTCAAAGAATCAAAACTATGTTTGGAGGTACAGCGTGCCCAACTCTTAGAGGTAGGCCAGGTTTTGTCTAGCCAGAGGTCAGAAAACTACCCCTGGAGCAAATCTAGCCTGCTATGTGGTTGTGTAAATAAAATTTTATTGGACATAGACATATTCACTCATTTATCTGTTGTCTATGGCTGCTTTCACACTCCAAGGAAAGATTTGAGTCACTGAAACAGAGAGTATATGGCCTACAAGGCCTCAAATACTACCTAGCCCTTCACAAAAAACATTTGCCAAACCCTGGTCTGAGCCAACTCTAGCCAATTTCCCAGCCTTCCTTGCAGCTAGGAAGATGTTGGATTGTATATAGTAGGTGAGAAAGATGTTACCAAGGGTTACTTTGGGATAACGGAATAAATAATAGACACAGTCACTGAAATAAGAACCATGAAAAAGCATCGGACTTGGGGATTAGACTATAAAAGGAAGATATATGTTCAGGACAACTGAATGTATGCTTTGAGGTACTTTGGGGAAGTCAAGTAAATACTTCAATATTCAAATCTACACTGAAGACCTCCAAGGTCAACTGCTTCTTTAACTTTAATTCAAACAGACTCTTCTTGGATCTTATTCCCCTACAAACCATTATCTCTAATAAATCCTCCTGACCACTACCCCCTTCTTGTAACTCTATCATAGTTCTTATGGCGCTAACCTCTCCTGGTTCTCTTACCACTCCCCTCACTGCTCCTTCTCTCTCTCTTTTCCCTGCCCACATCTGTCCTTCACTCCTTAAACTGGGGGATTTCTTCTGTGTCTATCATTAAGCATTTTTACTTCCCTCAATATTCTCTCACTGAACATTCTCAGCAGTCTCATAACTTTCAAAGAAATAACTCTCAAATTGGCATTTCTAGCCTAGATTTTCTCTAACTCTTTACCTGTTACCTGTTGTGTCTCCCCAAGTAGGTGCCATGTTGGCAAATCAAGCTTTATATACCTAAAATACTTATTTACCTTCCACAAAATAGAGAAAAGACACTGGCCTTCGATTGGGACTTGTTTTGAGTCCTGATTTTGAGACTTACTAGCTGTGTGACCTTTAGCAAGTTTCTTAATTTCTCTGAGCCACTGTTTCATCATTTCTGTGCGACTCAGAGGAGGTACGAAGTCCCCTTTGTGGGTGTGCACAAGAGGAAACTGTGGGCTCAGAATACAGTAAATGGTGAGGGAAACCAGGGCAGACTTTGAGTGGATAACAGTAGTTGACTTTGCAAAGTGTGGGAAACCTCAGGAATCTATAACTCCTGCATAATTTACATATGAGAATATGTGTGGGGAGCATACTCTGACTTTGGGTCTCCTGTTAGGGAGGAGAGAAGATCTGAAAGCCATTTTTGCTTCTGTCCTATACTCCCAGCATCCTTTCCTACTTGCTCAGTTCCAACCTCTGCCGTGGTGTCCACAGCCTGTGGTGTCCACAGCCTGTGGTGTCCACAGCCTGTGGTAACTTGTGTGGATCAGGCTCACTTTATCCTCTGACTTTTCCTGAATCCTGAGCTTCCCAGTGAGCTCAAATTTGATCTTAGGTTTGCATCTGTTTTTCTTAGATTTTAACCTCTCTGATTAAAAACAAACAAAACAAAAAACACCCACCACCACCACCAACTGTAAATGAGCTTTATGAAGAGGCAGGCATTTGTAGTGGGCTGACATCAAATAAATCAGAGCATACAGACAAGGCAAGAACCAGGTTCAAGGGTCTTCACTTTGGCAGCAGCCCGGAAGCTGCATTCTGCCCCTTGCTTGCCGTGGTGTGGCTCCTGCAGGTCACCCTGAGGTGCCAGCTGAGACAGTAACGGAAATGGGTTTCTGTGGCCTCATTTCTGTTTTCTATCCTGCATTTCTATTTAGAGTTTGCTGAAAGATCAGCTTCGTGCCTTCATGTCTGACCTGAGATGAATCTGGGACTAAAGAAAGCATTTTCTGACTTCATAAGCACTCAAAGGCCAAATTCAGAATACTTGATCCACCTCCCTTTAAAAACCTTTTCAAGGAAGCTATCATTTCAGAGACCTATGATGTGGTCTATCTATTCCTCCTTCCCCCAGAAACTGATCTGGGAGAGAACTGGATCAGGGAAAGAAAGGAACACACACACACACACACACACACACACACACACACACACGCGCGCGCGCGCGAAATCTCCAAGCCAGTGTGGTTCCAAGAAACAGAAAGCGGAGTTGGAATTCCTTGTCACTCTCTCTGGACTGCTGCTTTAGGACTGGGGCTGCTCAGGAAGGTCGGAGTTAACCCAGAAGCCAAACTCCTCTGCAAGAGTCTTAGGGCCGAGTTCTTTCTTTGGAGTGACAACTAGATAGTTCTGCCAGTTAGTGTGGGGCCCGCAGGCCTGGCATTTGAACAGGAAGTGAGGCCAATCATAAATGAAATCAAACTGTGAATAAAGGAGAGTTAAAATAAAAATTGACAGCAGCGTTCACAGAAGTAGTGCATGGCGCAGCTGCCCGAAAGTTGCTGCCACCATACGCCTTGGACATGAGACATGAAAAATTGCCTAGATAGCAATTGGCTGAGGAGGTTGTGAGAAGCGCGTTTGTCTGCACTTTGTCGTGCCTATGACGCTGGGAAGGTAAGAGGGGCTGGTGAGAATGTTGACAGGCTGATAAGTTTCTTTGGAAACAGCCTGTAAAGGCTGCCAGGAATGCAGGAAGCTTAATGTTCCAGTCCAAAAGCTCTGCTCCCTGTGCTTACAACCACGGCAAGATGGTTTTTAAATAACTGTTTCAGAAAGGACATTGGATTAGAAATCTGGAACTGAGCTCCAACCTGCCTCCGCTAATTTGTTGTATGACCTTGACAAAATGTTTCACTTCTGCAGGCACATGAGTATAAAAGGGCATTTTCTGCTTGGAGGGGAGAGAACCGGAGGTGGTAGGGGAGTGGGGAGCAATCGGCAGGGCGGGATTAGACTTGGTTCCTGGGATCCTGGGCCTGGGCTGGGGAGGTCTGGGGCCCCGAGAAGAGAGAAACACAGAGCAGGACGTAGCCAACATTGCCCCAGATCTCAGCTAAAAGATTTCCACCCTCAGTGGGTTGAAGAGTAGCTTTCCAAAAGATATACCCAAGTTCTAAGCACTAGAACTTGTGGATGTGATCTTATTTAGAAGAAAAATGTTTGCAGATATAATTAAGGATCTCATGATCAGATTATCCTGGATTTGGCTTGTCCCTAAATCCAATGACAAGTGTTTTTATAAGGAAAAAGCAGAGGTAGGTTTGAGAGATTCGCACACACAGGGGAGAAGGCCACGCACGGGAGGACAGAGGAAGAGGCCGGGTGCCGTGGCCGCAGTCTAAGAACACCTGGAGTCCCTGGAGCTGGAAGAGGGTGGAAGACGCAGCTGTGGAGACTTCGGCGGAATGCAGCTCCGCCAACATCTGATTTCAGACTTCAGGGTCCCGAACTAAGGCACACTATTTAGGGTAATTTAGTACAGCAGACTCAGGTAACTAATATAACATCCTCGTGAAGAGAACAATCTAGCTTCTCTTTAGAAAGTCTTCCTTCCTGCCCTGGCCGGGCGGTTCAGTTGGTTGGAGCATTGTTCTGTACACCAAAAGGTTGCAGGTTTGATCCCTGGTCAAGGCATGTGTGGGAGGCAACCGACTGACGTTTCTCTCTCACATCTCTGTCTCTCTGTCTCTCTCCCCTCCCACCCCTTCCTCTCTCTAAAAGCAATAAAAACATTTCCCCAGGTGAGGACAAAAAATACATATACACTAAAAAGTTAAAAATAAAATAAATAAAAGACTCCCTTCTCTTAAAATCTTGAAGGTGTTCATTTTAACCAGCTTTGAGCCCCAATTTAAACATGGGTAAAGGGCTGAAATGTCTTCCTAGCCCTATCCAATGCCATGCTTTTCCCAGAAAGAAGAGAACTCACTGCTTTCCAATGACTCTGAAATGAACACCAACTGGCAGAGGGGCTTGAAGCTGCTTGGCAATGATGCTGGGAAGAGACAGGGCCAGAAAAGCCAGTAAGGAGTCGATGGCAGTGGGTCATTTTTGATGTGGGGTCTTCATATTTTGAGAGTGTCATCCTCAGCTAGCACAGGCCCTTATGCATTCTGTTCTATAATTAAAACTGCCACTACATGATCAATTATGAGGATGCTGAAGGACCAGTGTTACCACCTGTCCTTCATATAGTAGTGAGATTCATCCTCAACCCTCATTCATGCCTTGACTATTTCATGTAACAAATATTTTCTGAGCCCCTATGGTTGGCACTGCCTAATTGGTGCTGACCACCCCATACTCTCACCCATTTGCATTTGTGGCCCATGAATTGATTTACAAAAGCACTTGGCAGGTATGTGACAGTAAGTAGGAGAAATGAGTATGGCCCTGGTATAACTCAAAGCTAACTGGTTGCCCAGCAGCTCAAGGAGGGGGGTGGGGAGTGGGGGTAGGGAGAGAGGGGGTGGGAAGAGGGGGGAAGAGAGAGAGAGAGAGAGGAGAGAGATTGCAGTGTGAAGTTGCAAACAAAGAAGTTTCAATTTGTCAGAAAGCTGAGATGATTACTGATGTGAAATACCCACTAGGTTTTCACTACTGAATTTGGCCTCTGTGTGCCAGGACCAAGAGAACTTTTGCATAGACCTTCATGCAAGTAGAATAATTTTTATAGAAAAGTTCTTGGGAGAGAATATTTAGAGGAATCAAATGTAGTTCACAATATAATTGAACTTAAGTGGTTTGAGACAGGGAACTACAGAGATACTTTAAGTCCATTTCCTTTACCATAAAAACGAGTTATTTTGATCTTAATTACACATTTCAGATTTGATGAGTTAAACTTTTTGTTTAAAATTTTTTAATTGTGGTAAAATACAGATAACATAAAATTCAGCATCTTAACCCCTTCATGTTAAGTATACTCACATGGTCATGCAACCACTCTCCAGAACTTCCTCGTCTCGCAAAACTGACTCTGTACTCATTAAATAGTTCTCTGTTCTCCCCCATCCTGCCTAGTCCATGGAAGCCACCATTCTACTTTTGTCTTTATGAATAGGAACACTCTACACACCTCACGTAAGTGGAATCATACAAAACTTGCCTTTTGGTGACTGGCTTAGTATAATGTCCTTAAGGAGGTAATAACCTTGACAACTACTTAATGTCACTTAGCATACTGTTCTCAAGGCTCATCCAAGTTGTAGCACGTGTCAGAATTTCCTTCCTTTTTAAGGCCGAATAATATTTCATTGCATGGATTACTGCATTTTATTTCTCTATCAGCTTGTCAATGGATATTTGGGCTGCTTCTGTTTTTAGGGTCACAATGATGAGTTAACTCAATGATGAGTTAAATGTTTAATTATTTTGTGACTAAAATACTCCCTGTAGTTTTCTTTGCAACTTTCATATCTTGTTTAGAACTAAAATATACCATGTGATTGTTAGTTAAGAGGAACCTTGAAGGAATTCCTGGAGATGTAAACCAGTCCTCTCGAGGGATTTCTCTGTGGCCCCCCGCCCCAACTTTTCAGCCCAAGGGAACCCACTGCTCACTGATGAAGCAATTTCTAGCAATTACATTCCAGTTCGATCATCAAAAATGCATGTAGCCTTTGCCTCTTTGCCAAAGGCTCCTGTTATATACACACCAAATCTGCAACTGATTTCCACCATCTACTCAGAGACGTTTACATCTCCTGTGGCAAATACTATAGTATTCTAAAATGTTGTTCCCTGGAACTCCCAAACCCTTGGGCCTTTCTAATAGATTTTGAATTGCATGTCCTTTGTGGTACATTTTACAAAAGAAAGGCTATACCCCTCATTTTTTACTTCTAAATGAGGTCCTCTACTACCTCAGCCTAGCCCGAAAAAGAGATTTGTGGGTTTATATTTCCTGCCAAACGTATTCAACAGACCTTATTAGTATAATAAGCTCAATTCTTGCATGTCATGTTGATTTTAAAGATAGTCATTAATTTTTGTTGAAAACCTAAAGCCCATTTTTCTGCCATGCAGGTGGTCCCACCCAGGGGCATGAGACCAACTACTCTACTCCAGAGACTAGGGAGAACACAGAGGCCACTGTGGGAATATAGGGACCAGCTCCTTCTCTGCCACCACAGTCCTTTGCTAGATTTCCCTACATGTCACATTCCAAAAGAACAAGGACAGTGGTGGAACTAAGACTGATCACTTATCTGTGTCATTAAAGAGGTTCCCACTCTGACAATTAGTCAGTGAGTGACCTTGGGCTTGTTACTAGACAGTGCACCTGGCCCTGAGTGGGTCTGCCTCAGGCTGGCTGGTAGTGTATGGGTTCTTGACGTTGAGTAGGAAAGATGTCACAACACGAGTCAGGTGACTATGAGGGTACATTTATTAAAGCTGGGGACAGTGAGACAAAGAAGGGTTCATCACAGAAGAAGCAACAGGAGAGCCTAGGCAGGGCGGCCTTGGGTCACCAGGAAGTCAGAGAGAAGGGGCACTTGGAGACAGGTTGAGAGAATTAGCCTGGGATGGGCTGCTGCTACCCATATCTACCCTGATTGCAAGTCTTGAGGTCCCTTAGAGTTAGGACATGCATGTGTGTGGGGGAAGAAGAAAAGCAGGAAAAGGGAAAAAGGAATGGCATCGACTACTCCTCAGAGAGTATGTGTACGAGCACTGGGTCCTTTGTCTTAAAGCTTTTCTCTCTCTTGCAGGCAGGGAGGTCTCAGGGGAGGATTTCTGCAGAATATTCATCAGTTTTCCAGGTATGCGCTCTTAGGGTCATGGTCTCCAATGATTGGTCAGTGACAGGTCAGGGGGTCATTAGTCATTGCAGCTGGTCCTGGCATCATGAACCTGGTTTTGCTGCTTTTCTGGGCCTGGAGCTGAAACACAACTGAGGCCTAGATGCTGTCTCCAGGGAGGTGAACTTCTGTATCTGGCTGTCAATTGCTTGGCCATTTTGTTCAGTTATTTATCTGTTTCAGTTGCTCTATTCTACTTTCCAAGGAATTTTCCTAGCTTCTTAGTATCCTGTCTCAGACCCATCAAATAAGCCCAAATTTCTTCATGTGTAACAAAGGGTTAATAGCGGCACCTACAACATTGTGTTATAATAATTAAATGAGTTGACATTTATACAATGCTTAGAACAGCATTTTGCATGTATTTGAATCTCAATACATGTTAGCTATCACATTAGTATTACTAGATTACTAGTTTGGACTGGATTGAAGCCATTTTCCTATCCTTTCCTCTATCACTCCCTCCCCCTCCTTCAATTACCTATTGAGGTTAGAGCCTTCTAAGGGGCAACAAATAATTTAACAGTAAAACAAATAACCTGCATTTCCTCTTTAAGTGCATTTGCAAACCTCATCACATTAGGTTCAGTTAGGGTGCTGTACATAGAGGGACAGCAGGCATGACTTAGTCTGCTCAGGCAACTATAGCAAAACAGCACATACAGAGTAGCTCATAAACAACATAAAACTATTTCTCAGAGTTCTGGAGGCGAGAAGTTCAAGATTAGGGTGCTGACATGGATTCTGACAAAGAATCAGAGAAAAATTACTTCATCAAAAGAACACAGTAAACTTCCAAAAACTAACCCCAAAGAAATGGAGATACAGGAACTTCCCAATGAAGAATTCAAAACAGTGTTCTGAATATGTTCAGAGAACTACAACAAAACACCAAGGAAACAATATAACAAAATTAAGAAAATAATACAAGAACAGAATGAGAAGTTCAACAAAGAGATGGACAGCATATTTTAAAATGACAAACCAAAAGTTTGGAGTGAAAGAATACAATGACTGCACTGAAAACCCAATAGAGAACTTTAAGAGCAAACTGTATGGGGCAGAAGACAGAATCAGTAAGCACACAAAAAAGATCATTTGAAATTATACAGTTAGAGAAGCACAAAGAGAAAAGAATGAAGACGACTAAGGAAAGTCTACGGGACTTATGCAATACCACTGAAAGAAACATTCTATGTGTCACTGGATTCCTGAAAGGAAAAGAGGGAGAAAGGGGTAGAGACTTACTTCTAGACAAAAATTGCCGAGAACCCCAAACCAAGAGACAGATTTTGACATCCACAGTCATGAAGCTAATAGGGGACCCAAAAATTCTGATCTGCATAAGACACATTATAATAGAACTATCTAAAAACAAAGAAAAATTTTAAAGCAGCAAGAGAAGTAAAATCCCTCATACAACAGAACTCCACAGGGTTATCAGTGAATTTCCTAGGAGAAACTTTTGCAGGCCAGGAAACAGTGGGCTGATATAGTCAAAGTGCAGGATGAAAAAAGAATACCTGCCAACCAAAAATACTTTGCCCATCAAAGTTGTCCAGAAATGAAGATGAGAAAAGAATTTACCCTAAGAAACAAAAGCTGAGGGAACTTATCACCACCAGACCTGCCTTAATAAGAAATGCTGAAAGGATCCTTCAAGCTGAAACAAAATGGTACTAACTAGTAACATAAAAACATGAAAATTTACAATACACTGGTAAATTTAAGTAAATAGATTCAGAATACTCTAAGACTATAATATGAAGGTGTGTTGATTACTTAAATCTAATATAAAAATTAAAGGATAAAGTATTAAATATAGCTATAACAATAATTTCTTAATGAATATACAACATAACAAGATTATTAACAACAAACTATGATTAGACATTTACATTACTTACAAAGTGATCACCCCAATAAACCCAGTACCCATCTGACACCATATATAGTCATTACAACATGGCGTATATAGTCATTATATATGCCATGCTGTACCATACACCCTGTGACTACTCTGTAACTACCAATTTGTATTTCTAAATCCCTTCACCTTTTTCACCCATCTTCCCAACACTCCTCCCATCTGTCAATTGCCAAAATGTTCTCTAGCTATGAGTCTTTTTCTGTTCTGATTCTTCATTTTTTTTTTTTTAGATTCTGCATGTAAGTGAGTCATCTGGCATTTGTCTTTCTCTCTGACTTATTTCGCTTAGCTTAATACCTTCTAGGTGCATTCATGTTGCTGCAAATGGCAAGATTTCGTTCTCTCTTACAGCTGAATCATATTTCATTGTATATATCTATCACTTGTTTATCCCTTCATCTATCGATGGGTACTTTAGTTGCTTTCATACCTTGGCTATTGTAAATAATGCTGCAATAAACATATGGATGTATATATCTTTTTGATTTAGTGTTTTGTGTTTCTTTAGATAAATACCAAGCAGTAGAGTTTCTGGGTCCTTCTTTGTCCTTTGTTATAGCCTTTGTTTTAAAGTCTGTTTTGTCTGGTATAGGTATTACTACCCCAGCTTTTCTTGTTTGTTTCCATTTTCATGAAATGTCTTTTTCTATCCCTTTACTTTCCTTTTGTATGTCTTCCTATCTGAAGTGAGTTTCTTGTCAACAGAATATGTAAGGGTCTTGTTTTGTTATCCATGAAGTCACTGTATGTCTGAGAGCATTTAATACATTTGTATTTTAAGTAATTGTTAATAGACATGTATTTATTGCCATTTTATTATTCACATTTCTTCTCCTTATTCTTCTTCAAGACCTTTTAACATTTATTGTAATACTGGTTTGATGGTGATAAATTCTGGCTTTTTCTTGTCTGAGAAGCTCTTTATCTGTCCTTTGATTCTAAATGGTAGCTTTGCTGGGTAGAGTAATCTTGGTTGTAGGTCCTTGCTTTCTTTCACTTTGACTATTTCATACTAATCCCTTCTGGCCTTCAAAGTTTCCATTGAGAAATCAGCTGACAGTACAACGGGATCTCCATCGTAGGTAACCGTTTTTCCATTGCTGCTTTTAAGATTAAGATTCTCTCTTTGTTTTCAACTTTTGGCACTTTAATTTTAGTGTTTCTTGGTTTGGGTCTCTTTGGGTAAATCTTATTTTGGACTCTCTGCACTCCCTAGAATTGAATGTCTATTTCATTCATTAGGTTGGGGAAGTTTTCTATCATTTTTTCAAACAGGTTTTTGATTTCTTGCTCTCTCTATCATCTCTTTCTGGAACTCCCATACTGTGAATGTTGGTACCCTTGTCCCAGAGTCTCCTTACACTATCCTCATATTTTCAATTCATTTTTTTTTCTTTTCGCTGTTCTATTGGGTGTTTTCTGCTTTCGTATCTTCCAAATTGCTGATTTGATCCTCTGTTTCCTCTAGTCTTCTGTTGGTTCCCTATAATATTAAAGTTTTTGCATATGAAGTTATCAGTTTAAAATAGACTATTATATCTATGTTTCAAGTACACCATAGTGTAACCAGAAAACAAAAACCTACGGTAAAATAGACACAAGATAAAGAGAAGGAAATCATGGTATACCACTATGGATTCATCCATTCATACACACACACACGAAAGAAAAAAAGACAGCAAGAAAAGAAGAAACAAAGAACCTACAAAACTGCCAGAAAACAATAAGATGGCAATAGTAAATCCTTACCCATCATATTTACTTAAATGAACATGTACTAAATTCTCTAATCAAAGGCACAGAAGGACAAACTGTTAAAAAACAATTATATGTTGCCTACAAAAGATTCACTTTTTCAAGGACACATGTAGGCTACAAGTAAGGAGACGAAAAAAAAGATATTCTATGCAAATGGAAACCCAAAAGAGCAGAGATAGCTATACTTATATCAAATAAAATAGTCTTTAAGTCAACCAGATATAAGGGACAAAGAAGGTCATTATATAATGATAAAGGAGTCAGTCCATCAAGACAATAGAACATTGTAAATATGTATGGGCCCAGCACTGGAGCACCTGATATATTAAGCAAAAACAAACAGACATGAAGGGAGTAAGAGGCAACATCACAAAAATAATAGGAAAACTCAATACCCCACTTTCAACAATGGGTAGATTATCCAGAAAAAAATCAATAAGGAAATATTTGGACTTGAACTATAATTCCCACCAAATGGATGTCACAGATATGTATAGAACATTCCATCTAACAGCAAGCAGAATACAACTCTCAAGTGCACACAGAACATTCTCCAGGTTAGAGCATATGTTAGGTGACAAATCAGTCTCAGAAAATTGTATTTTTTTTAATTTTTGAATTTTTCTCACTTTAATTTATTTTTAATAATATCTTATTGATTATGCTATTACAGTTGTCCTGAATTTCCCCCTTTGCATCCCTCCACCCAGCTCCCCCTACTCTCTCGGGTACCCCCCCACCATTGTTCACACCCACAGGTCATGCCTGTAAGTTCTTTAGCTACTCCATTTCCTAATCTGTACTTTACAACCCCATAGCTATTCTGTAACTACCTATTTGTACTTCATAATCCCCTTACCTCTTCACCCATTTTCTCCCTCCCCTATCTCATCTGGTAACCATGTGGTAACCAATTTCTTTTCTCTTGCTTCTTTTAAGATTCTCTCTTTATCTTTAACCTACAGCAATTTAATTATGATGTGTCTTGGAGTGTGCCTCTTTGCATCCATCATAATTGGGACTCTCTGAGCTTCCTGGACTTGCATGACTATTTCCTTCACCAAATCAGGGAAGTTTTCTCTATTTTTTCAGATAGATTTCCAATTTCTTGCTCTTTCTCTTCTCCTTCTGGCACCCCTATGAGGCAAATGTTGGACGTCTTGAAGTTGCCCCAGAAGCTATTTATACTATCATCATTTTTTTGGATTCTTTTTTCTTCTTGTAGTTCTGATAGGTTGTTTTTTTGCTTCCAATATTCCAAATCATTAATTTGATTCTTGGCTTCATCCACTCCACTGTTGTTTCCCTGTATATTGTTCCTTATTTCAATTAGTGTATCCTTCATTTCTGAGTAGATCTTGGATATGCTGCTGAGGTCCTCACTAAGTTCCTTGTGCATCCTTATAACCAGTATTTTGAACTCTGTTCCAAGAGATTGCTCATCTCCATTTTGTTTAGCTCTTTTTCCTAGAGTTTTGACCTGTTCTTTCATTTGAGCCATATTTCTTTGTCTCCTCATTTTGTCAGCCTCCCTGTGTTTGTTTCTATGTAGAGCTGCTTTGACTTTGTGTCTTGGTAGTGTGACCTTATGTAGTAGGTGTCCTTGTAGGGTCCAGTGGCACAACCTCCCCTATCACCCAAGTTGGGTATTCTTGTAGTTGAGTTTGGTTGCCAGCAGATCGATAGGAAGGATTTGACTAGGCCAGCCAGCTGCAAGGACCGGCTACGACCACTGACCACCAACTTCTACCATCCATTGAGGATCAGCTGTGTAGGGGCAGGCTGGTGGTACTCCAGTGTGGTCTATAGCTGTCTACATTGGGTGCGCTGGCCCTGGGGTTTCCAGGTGGTGCAGGCCAAGGTCACCCCCAACCTGTGTTTTGCCTGGGGCACCCTGCCTAAGCTATAAAGCAATCTGAGATGGCTGCTGCTTGTGCTGGGTTTGAAGATTCTCGGACAAAGCCACGCTGTGAATCCAGGCTAGCAGCTGCTGGTGCCAGGCCTGGGGCTCACTGAGGCCAGCTGTTGCTTGTTTGAGAGGATCCAGGAAGTTGTGAAGCATGAGCCAAGACCAGCCATTCATATAGAAAAGCAGCTTAGGTGAGCCTGTTAGTTGGGTGGGGTGGTGTCTCTGGGGATCTCCAAGGAGGGTCCAACAATGTTAGGTAAATTGATGGAGTTTCAGTTATGGCATCAGCTTACTGGCTCTGTAGGGGGAGGGTTTAGAAAAGGTGCAGTGTCCTCTGCTCACCTTGATGCCAGACACTTCAGTCTCTCCCTGTATGCCCCTGGTGCCCTTCAAGCTGCTACCCCAGTGTTGGAGATCAGAGAGAGAGTCTGAGTAGGTGAGTCTGTGTGTGAGTTCTTTAAGAGGAACTGCTTGGGGCTCCAGAATTTTTTCCCCCTGACTCAATCCCCAGTGTTTTTGTAGCCAGAAGTTGTGGGGACTTACCTTCCTGGCACTGGAATCCTGGACTGAGGGTGTCTCATGTGATTCTGGGACTTTTCGCTCCCGAGATATCCCTCCCAAATTTTTATCTATGTGGATGTGGATTTTTATCCATGAAGAATGGTTCAACATATGCAAACCAATAAATGTGATACAATGCATTAATAAAATAAAACATAAAAATCATATGGTCTTTTCAATAGATGCAGAAAAAGCCAGTTTCTCATCTGTGTCCCTCCTACCAGTCTGGATGGATGTGGTTTCTTTAATTACATAGTTGTCAGACTTCCATTCAGCTCAATTTCTAATGTTCCTAAGTGATGATTGTTCTGTATTTTAGTTGTAATTTTGATGTAGTTGTGCAAAGAGGTGAGCCATGTCTGCCTACGCCACCATCTGACCAGAAGTCCTCTGTCTCAGAAAATTTTAAAAGATTGAAATCATACCAATTAGCTTTTTCTACCACAGTGGTATGAAGCTAGAAATAAATAACAAGAGGGAAACTGAAAAATTAAAATAATATGTGGAAATTAAACAACATACTCCTTAACAACTCCTAGTAATGATTAAATTAAAATTAAAATATGAAATTTCTTGACACAAACAACCATGGAAACACAACATATCAAAACTTAAAGGATGCAGTAAAAAGCACTGGTGAGCAAAGTGTATAGTGACAAATGCCTTCATTAAAAAAAATATTTCACAGACACAAAGAAACTAACTTTACAACTGTAGGAACTAGGAAAACAGCAACAAACTAGGCATAAAGTTAACAGAACGAGAGTGATAACAAAGATTAGAGCAAAAATAAATGAAATAAAGTATATAAAATAGAAATGATAAAATTCAGAATTTTTAGAAAAGTAAAATTTGTAAAACTTTAGTTATACTTACCCAGAAAAAGAGAACAAATTCAAATAAACTTATAAATGAAATAAGATATTACAACTGATAGCACAGAAATATAAAGGAAATCAGAGACTACAGTGAACAAATATATGCCAACAAACTGGAAACACTTAAGAAATGAATACATTTCCAGAAACATACAGTCTACCAAATCTGAATCATGAAGAAACAGAAAATCTGAATAGACCAATAGCAAGTAAGGAGATTGAATCAGTAATCAAAAGCACCTCGAAATGAAAAAGCACAAGACAGATGGCTTCACAAGTGAATTCTACCAAACACTTAAAAAACATTAATGCCAGTTTTTTTTTTCAAACTCTTCCAAAAAAAGTAAAGAGAGGGAAACATTACCAAGCCTATTTTATAACGTTGGCATTGCCTGATACCACAGCTAGGTGAGGACACTGCACGAAAAGCAAATTACAGGCTGGTATCCCTGGTGAATATGGATGCAAAATTCTCAACAAAATATTACCAAGTCAAATTCAACACCACATTAAAAGGATCGTATACCATGATCAAGTGGGATTTATCCCTGGAAAGTAAGGATGGTTCAACATATGCAAACCAATAAATGTGATACAACACATTAATAAAATAACAGATAAAAATCATATGGTCTTTTCAATGGATGCAGAAAAAGCATTTGACAAAATTCAAAATCCACTCATGATAAAAACTCTCAACAAACTGGCAATAGAAACATAACTCAACATAATAAGGACATATGGACAAACCTATAGGTAACATCATATTCAATAGTGAAAGTTTAAATGCTTTCCCTCTAATAACAGGAATGAGACAAGTTTGCCCACTCTCAACACTCCTATTCAGCATAGTACTGGAAGTCCTGCCACAGCAATTAGGCAAGAAAGTGTAATAAAAGTCATTCAAATAAGAAAGAAAGAAGTAAATTGTCTCTGATGATCATATGACTTTTATGTAGAAAATTCTTAGGACTTTCCCAAAGGATTGTTTGACCTAACAAAGGAATTCAATAAAGGTGCAGGATACAAAAGCAACATAAAAAAACCAGTTGTATTTCTATACACTAACAAAGAACTGTCTGCAAAAAAAAATGAAGAAAACATTCTTATTTACAATTGCATAAGAAAACAATAAAATACTTAGGAATAAATTCAACCAAGTAAGTGAAAGATCTATACACTGAAAACTATAAAACATTGATAAAAGAAATTAAAGAAGACACAAATAAATAGAAAACTATGTCATGTTTGTGCATCAGAAGAATTAATACTACTAAAATATCCACACTACCCAAAACCATCTACAGATTTAACCCAATCCTTATTAAAATTCCAATGGCATTTTTCACAAGTAGGAAAAACAATCCTAAAATTTGTATAGAATCACAAAAGACTCCAAATAGCTGAAGCAATCTTGAAAAAGAACAAAGATGGAGGCATCACAATTCTTTATTTCAAAAGATATTACAATGCTATAGTAATCAAAACAGTATGGTACTGGCATTAAAAAAGACACATAGACCAATGGAACAGATTGATATCTCAAAAATAAACCCATTCTTATATGGTCAACTAATATTAGACTAGAGAGCCATGAATATAAAATGAGAGAAACACAGTCTCTTCAATAAATGGTTGCAGGAAAACTGATATCCCCATGCAAAAGAATGAGACTGGACTTCTGTTTTATACCACTCACAAAAATTTACCCAAAATAGATTATGGGCTTGAACATAGGACCTGAAACCATAAAACTCCTAGAAGAAAACACACAGCAAAAGCATTTTGATATTAATCTTGGCAATAAATTTTAGGATATGACATCTAAAGCAATGGCAACAAAAGTAAAAATAAATGAGTGGTACTAGATCAAACTAAAGGCTTCTGCAAGCAAAAGAAACAATCAACAAAATGAAAAGACAACCTACTAAACAGGAGAAATTTTTGAAAACCATAGATCTAATAAGGGGTTAATATCTAAACTATAGAAGGAACTCATACATCTCAAACAAAAAACCAATCCAATTAAAAATGGACAGAAGACTTGAATAGATATTTTTCCAAAAAATACATACAAATGGCAAACAGGTACATATAATGGTGTTGAACATCATTAATCTGGGAATGGAAAATCAAAACCACAATGAAATATCACCTCACACCTGTTAGAACAACTGTTATTTAAAAAACAAACAAACTAGAGATAACAAATGCTGGGAAGGGTGTGAAGAAAAGGGAACCCTGTGCACTGCTGGTGGAAATGTAGACTGGTACAGCCACTGTGGGAAACAGTATGGCATTTCCTCATAAAATAAAAAACAGAACTACCATATGATCCAGAAATCCCCGTTTTAGGTATTTATCCAAAGGAGGTGAAATCACTCCCTGGAAGAGACATCTGCACCTCCATGCTCACTGCAGCATTTCCAAGACATGGGAACAACCTAAGTGTCCATCAAAGGATGACTGCATAAAGAAGATATGACACACACACGTACACACTCACATACACATGCACAACAGAATATTATTCAGCCATAAAAAGAAGAAAATTCTGCCATTTGTGATAATGGACCTTGAGGGCATTATGCTGAGTGAAGTAAGTCAGGCAGAGAAAGACAAGTACTGTATGATCCCACATGTTGAATCTAAAAGCATCAAACTCATAGAAATAAAGAGTAGATAGAACAGTGGTTGTCAGGGGCTGGCGGCTAAGTGAAATGGGGAGATAGATATTGGGCAAAGGGTACAAACTTTTAACTCCAAGCTAAGTTCCAGAGCTAATGCACAGCATGGTGACTATAGTAAGCAATACAGGAATGTATACTTGAAAGTTGCTGTGAAAGTAGAACTTTCACATTCTCACCATAACAACAAAACGACAATTACATGAGGTGAAGGATTTTTTAACTAACTTCCTTGTGGTATTTTCCCATACATATATGTATCCAATCATCACATTGTCTACCTTAAAGTTACACAATGTTTTATATCAATTATACTTTAATTAAACTGGATAAAATAACACTAATCTCATTCATGACAACTCTGTCCTCAGGACCAATGACCTCCCAAAAGCCTGACTTCCAAATACCATCACCTTTGGGGGTTGGGATTCAACCTCTGAGTCTTGGGGGCCACAATCAGACTGCAGCAGGGAGCAAGGTTGAAAACACTGAGGAATTACAAAGAAGACCCTGGAGATCTGTCTGGCACAGGAACCGGACTGTTTTCCAATTCTGTCTGGGTGTTGACAGTGCTGTCTGTGGTGCGCCATCTGAAATGGAAGGCTGTTTGTCCAACCACACGAGGTTAGGGAAGAATGAAGCACCAGCCACAGAGGCCTGTCTTTGTTGTGTCCTCCATACTAAGCCTGGTCGCACATTAGTGTGACAAGTGAGTTCTAGAAAAAATAAACAAAGTCTTCAGTCCTCTGCTGTAAGCTGACTGTCTTCACAGTCTGGTCATTTGTGTTATGACCAAACTTCCTGTTATTCCTTCCTGCTAGACCCTCCCCTAACTTTCAATGAGTGCTCTGAGCTGGGCCTTCCCTTATCTTTTACGTAAATAGACTTTAAGGGTAATGAAAGAAAGATGTTGGTGTTTATGGCTCATAAAGATGCTCACAGACAGTCAATTCAGCACTACCTACTGCCATTGACTGTATAGTTTAACACTTCTTTCACACTGCACTGACCTTAAACTTCAGTAGCCAATGATGAATCCTTAGGAGGCTGTAACATGAAGAGGCAGGCTTGTAAATCATAGGTTTGTGTCCCACACCCGAAACCTGACACCTTTTGAAAATGACAAGGATAGTTTTTTGAGTGTCACCACAGAACAATTGTGGAGAGTTATGATGTTTTCAAACAGTGTAATCAAACCATGAGGCTGGCAGAGAATCCCTCTTGGCCTCTGTTTTCTCGTTTGTAAAATAAGAGGGTTGGAATAGTTGGTCACCAGTACTTTTCAACTCTTACATACTGTGATTCTGCTAATACTGCAGGTCACATGGGGTTACCAAACCCTTTACAAATGCAGACAAGGAGGGGAATTGGCCCAAACACTCGAGGCTCCTTTTAGACTTGATAACAGATGACAGACTCCTTCCAGCCCCATAGGTCCTGCCTCAGCTTCCAGTCTTCTCTTCTAACCACTTTTAAGGACGACTACCCCTCCAACGTGGCCATATGTCAGCCTTCCCATGGAACTGGTGCCCCAAAGCTACAGACCTGAAAGTCAGCCTCTGCTTGGCCCATCACCCTCAGCTCCCACCACCTGTGCACAGGCTGTCTTTTCGCCTCTCTGCCTCCACCTCTGACACCTGCAGAACAGCCCTGCTGAGCCCCAAACATATCTTCTGCTTGGCACGTCTTTTGCATAAATTATTATTCCCACTCCACTTTCTGCCCCATTTCAGCAGAGGGGACAGGAATTAACCACATTTTTAAGGAGACAACTATGTAGGGGCGAGTCATTTATCTGACCAGAAAGACTATGGCATTAGTGGGCGCGGTCACTTGGGTTCTGGAGGGAGAAGGAAGCAGACTTCCTCTCCCCTCTCTCCCCCAGGTCCTCCCACTGACAGGTGAGGATCTGGGTCCCTGTGGTCCTCACTCTGGTGCAGGCCAAAGGATCTGGCTTCCAGAAGCAGCCTTAGGAGCCCATAGTTTTTTCCTCCGCCCTCTGGCTCGCTCTAGTGTGCCAGTGAATCGGTTCTTCAGGTGACTGTGACTTTCTGCGCTGGCTGAGTATCTTTGTTGCAGACCCAGCTCTCCAAGCAGGAATTCCAGCTGGGTTTCAGTTTGAAGCTTTGGTCTAGGGTGTAAATGTCACTTGGTCCACAGTTTTCCAGGAAAGGTATGTTTCTGGTAATGAAGCTGATAACTCTTTATCTCAATTGACCCCTAGTGTTTGTTCTCAATTAGCTGAACACTGGAGTAGATGAGGCACTCAAGGGGGATGCTCCAGACATTCTAGCAACAACACTCATTTCCTGAAGACCTGCCAGGTGCCAGGCACTTGGCTTAGCCACACTTTAGGATTCATGCTCTTTTTTCCTCAATGCAAAAGGCTTTCTGGGCCCATTTTCCCATCAACTAAAGAGATCCTTCTTTCCCATCTCTTAAGCACGTGTTTCTAATTGACCTCCTCCATGACGCCTCTAGAAATCATTACAAATCAACAAATACCACATCTCTGTTGTGAATTTCTTTATATTTATAAATGCCATGCAATATATTCATTTCATCATGTTTAATTACTCTCGTTATTTCCTTCATATTCGCCATCTCATTCAAAGTCTGTTAAACATTACACATTGAGGAATAATGTTCTTACTGATAGCCTTCCTGTCCCATAAGAACACCTCTGCATCCCTGGTTACCTGACACAGTTTCAATCTTGCATAACTTCATTCATTTATTCAACAAAACCTCTACTGAACTACTACAACAGGCAGTCTTGAAAGAGACAAAAGTAAATGAAACATAATCCCAGACCTTGAGGATTTCAAATTTCACTGGGAGAGAAGTCCTCATAGGAAATATTGTCATAGGAGTATAAAACAGATTCATGAAAACAGAAGACAGGACAACTCACTTTGCCTGACAAGAAATCAGGTAGGCCTTTGGTGGATGTGGGAGAGGGGTTTAGAAGGGTGAATAGGAGTACACTGACAAGTGGAAAAGGTATTTAAACACAAGACAGTAGGTGCAAAAGCATGGAATCATCAGTGGAGGGGGTATGGCCCCCCAAATAATGAAAATCTCAGAGAAGCTGGAAATGACTGGCAAGGGATGAGCTGGGCAAGGCAGAGGGGCAGCACACAGTGAGAACGTACACCAGGCTCAGGCATGTAGATGTTATGCGGTCAGCGACCCACAACACATAGTGATTAATAAAATCAATATTGCTTTAACATTGTTTAAAAATAGAAATAAATGTAGAATAAATTTGTGGTTTGAATAGTATGGCTAGGATGCGCACGATGCCCAGGGTAACACTGGACACACAAAAAGTGCTAAATAAATGGAAAAAGAAGAAGGGAGGAACCATGAAAACAGACGATGAGGCCACGTTTATCACTTTTCCAAATCTTAGCTGACATTGATTATTCCAGCAAATATGGGAGGCTCTGCCATGATACAAGCATAAGTTATTTTTCTCAAAAAGAAAATTCTGTGCTTTTAGGTGCTGCCAATGGCTCACTCATCACTGAAAACTGTGTGCAGACTAGTTGGCTATGGGTGCTCTCCAGGGTGGATCCCCCTGGCTCTCACCTAGCAGCTGAGGACGTTGGGCAGCAGAAACACATTCATGCCTTCAGTTCACACTTAGTGAGGGCCTGGCCTGGCCTGACTCCCCTGAGTTACCATGGCTGATGAAATGACTATCCCATCTCTACAAGTAGACATGGAGGTAGAAGTAGAGTTAACAGATAGATACAGTTTGAAAAGCAACATGCAGATGGTTCAGCATTTCTGTAACATTTTCTCAGATTTCTTCTCCTTTTCCCTCCTCCCCCTCTTTTTTCAAAGAACGCCATTAAAGGAACCCCTTAAGATAAGACCATGTTTCAAATCCCAGCTCTGTCACTTGCTGGCTTATGACCTCTGTCAAGTCACCATATTCCTCAGACCTCAGTTGTTTTCTATAAAATGGGCTGTTACGAAAATTAGATAAGAAAATGTGTAGAAAGGGCCTAGAACAGCAACTTTACAAAATAAGTTCTTAAAACATGGTACCTATTATCATATCAAACTTGTTTTGATGCTCTAATCTCTAAAAAACTTTGGCTAAATTCAAAAAAGGACCAGTACATGTAGTGTGTCAGGGTGATATTTGGGGGAATTATCCAGGAAACTTCCTCCTTGTATTTGATTGCATCTGGACTCTGACAGCCAGATCTATGTCCTCAATTTCCAAACCTCCTTTTGTGGTAATCATCAGTGAGTCTCCAGGTTTATTATCTTTCATCCTTGCCATAAAACTGACTGTGCTTCCCCAAAGCGACCTTAGCTTAACCTATCCCCTGAGGCAAGCTTTTGAGCCAATCTATGGTCAAGCTCTAAAAATGCTACAAAAGCATTTTAAAATCACTAACAAATCCTCTGCAATGATATATTTTGCCATAGATGAAATCATCCAGATCAAACATACATGAAGCAATAATATTTAATTTTTAATTGCTATTAATTATAAATGAGTGGAAAAATAATCTGATCTTTGTTCTGACCTCATTTTAAATTCAAAGCAGGCGGGTTGTGAACACAACACACTCGCTCTCCCTTCCAGAATTAGCAGGAGAGTGTGACCACAGTCAAGGGTTCATCGAAAACAAAATCCCTAGTAAGAGTTTGGGTAACACAGAGACCATGCCTGGGATTCATTAAATCCAAAAGGGTTACTCGCTGACCCTACCCATAGCACCCTCATAACCCCCTGCCCACACCTAAAAGGGGCCAAACTCATCCAGCTGTTGAGAGGGCTTCGCAGAGAAGGGATCGAAGATGTAAAAATGCAGAAGGATGGAGAACTTACAAAGTCCTTCCCCAATCTACACAACAATTATGAGTGTTTTACAACCCTGCAGAGATAAAGTTATTCCTTTTTCTTAGTCATTGTCTTTGAATAGCTTCCTCTCTGGGGTTTGTCTGAAGGCCCAGTGATGTGGACTCCAAAGTTCCAGCTGTTAAGAACAGGCAGGGCAGCCCCCAGTTGCTCCCAACCAGCACCAATTAGCCCTCTGCTAAGAAGCAAGCTTGCCTTGATGGAGTGGTTCTAAGTCTTGGCTGCACATTGGAATCACCTGGGGGTCGTGAAAAACTACTGATGGGGTTACTAGTAGCACAGTGGTTCCCAAACTTTGTTACGTATTAGAATCCTCTGGTGAGCTTTCAAGAGTCCTAATATTGCGCAGGCTTCACTCCAAGCCAATGACTTTCTCTGGAGGTGGCACCGGGTTTTGTCACCAGTGAAGGGATTCTTCCCCACCGCCTCCCCCAAGATAGAAATCAAGACAGGAGGTGAAACAGGTGCAAAAGAAGGGATTTACTGAAAACAAAGTGGAGGGAAAGGAGAAAGGGAGAGAGCTTGATGCATCAAGGGAGCATACACTAGTAAAGCAAGAATACGGCTCCCTGAACTGTGGCAGGGGTCGGGCTTACTTAGGGCTGGGTTCTTCATGCAGGCGCGGCGTAGATTTCTGTGCTCTGCAGGTTCTCAGAAGAGCTGGGATCACCCAAACAGGCCTAAAGCAGAGCTCTTAGCTTTTCAGTTCCCTGCCTTTGCTTTCCAGATTCCCTGTGAGCCCGTATCCACTGCGCATGCACAGAGTGGAGTTCCTCGGCGAGTGCCTGAAGAGAAACTTTAAATTTATCTAGGAGAGGCTAAAAATAAAAAAAATAAAAATAAAAAAATAAATAAAAAATTGAAGAGCCCTCCCATCTGTTTACGAGAGACTCAGCCTCTCTCAATATTTCTTAAACGTCCCAGGTGATTCCATTGTGCGGCCAATATTGAAAACCGAGTGTTAAAGATTCTGCTGGGAATGGTCAGGGCGTGGGCTAGCAGCGAGATTTTTAAATTTCCCTAGGAGCTTCCCGTGGGTTGCGCCCTGCGCTCAGGAAGCCCTGAGAAATGGTATCAAACAAGGATGAAGGAGCCGTGCCGATCAAGAACACATTCACATTCTTCTTGTAAAAGAAGAACCATGCCCGTCCTGGATGGGATATGCGGCTCGGGGTGGACACGATCCATTCACTGCTAGCTGCCTGCACAATGTGCATGCTGCTCTTTATTCTTTACTAATAGAATACCAATTTTGTTTGGTGACAGTGTGCTCAGTTTTCAAATACTATATTTCTCAGCTTCTTTCAACTATAAGTAAACATGATAAACCTCTGACCAATGAGATAATGGAGGTCATAGAGTGAGGACTCTGGAAAAGCTCTTCAAAAGAAGCCAGCTCAACTAGAGGTGCTTTTAGCCTTTGGCCTTCTTATTCCTGCCTGAAGCACAAATGAGAGGCTGCAGATTAGATAGCCATGTTGTAACCAAGAGGACACTACAGCCACACACTGAGAATGTCATTGCAGGGAGCCAGAAAGAACCTGGGACTCTGCAGCCACAGAGAGCTGCCATCCCAGCCTATCTACAGACTTCCTGACTGAGACAATGACCCCTAACGTGTTTAAGCTCTCCACACCCTCATATTTCTACGCTGGAAGAGAAGAGAAGGCCAATTAAGAGAGGGTAGCCAGAAAGTAACCCGGAAGTCCAAGTGAAAAGTGTGAATTAAAAACAAAGTGGGAAGGGACAGATGCATTCAGGCAGAGATCACTTATATTTTAAGGATAACCTACTTGGAAAATGCCATTACATTTATTTTTCTTCTTGGCCTGTCTCTTGTTAGTTCCATGAATCTTTTTGAAGTTTTCTTGAATGTAGCTGTTTGTCAATGTTCATGACTGGAAATAAGGACTGCACCATTTATTGTACACACATGTGTAATATATACCCATACAGATGTAAAACAAGTGAAGCCATTGTTTTTCCAGCATTTTTGAGCACAGAACATTTTCTTTAACCTCTGCCCCCCAAGTGGTAGTTTATGGAGGTTTTTTTTCCTGTTAAAGATTGTTGGTTCCTTGTGCATAAGACCGTTAGTTTCCTTTACCTTCACACCCCCATTACTTAACCAAGCTCAGCACACTGCAGATGTCATTAAATATGTGGAAGAGAGAAAGGAGGAAGGATGGCCACGTCAAGAGGGGAGCAGGAAGCTTTCCTGAGAGGGAGGGAAATTTTATTGGGATAGAACAGTTTTTAAACAACTTCCTGTGCTGGTCACTAGGTGGTGAAGTCGGCTTAAGACAGTTTTGTTGCTCAGAATGCAGAAAAAATTATTTGTTATAAATGGGACTTTTGGAAGGTTGGGTCTTTGTAAATAGTATTATTTCATCATGGAGTTCAATCCCTTTCCACTTCTAGGTTTTATCTTAGAGTTTTATCAAAGATCCCTGGGATGTTCTTCAAAGAAAATATGACCATCTTTTGTTTGTCTCATTATTAGCAGGTACTCTCTCTATTCTGTATGGATTAGCAAATTATTTCCAAATTTTGATAATTTTAAAGAGTTATCAGTAAAATGATTCCTGTTGAGCACTTTCTGTGGTGCCTGGCAACGTGAAGAAAGCATGAAGATGTTGGTTCCTTTCCTCTTTCTTCTGATTAGGAACAATGCACGTCTTCCCAGAGGGGTTTTATGTGTCAGCTCTTGATAGCAGCAAGAATTGAAACTTGTTGAGCTGCTCTTCTAGTCCTTCCATGTGCTATTTCAAATTCATTGAAAAATCATGAAAAGCAATTATTGTAATTAAACAGTAAATTGGATTTGTTTCCATTTTTCCAATATTTTCCTTCTTCTTTTGTTTATCTCTAATTCTTTTCTTTTGTTGAGTCCTTTTTGTCAAGATGACTGGGCATAGTGAGTCCGGGTGCAGGGAGAAAGGAAGGGAGACAGCTGTGAGGGTCCTAGCTCTGGTCTGTCCTCATGAGCCTCGCTCTCACTCTCCTGCTGCTTTCCTCAAATGAGCGCGCAGTGAACTTATGGCCTCCTTTTTTTCTTAATGTTTTGTGGCTCATGGCATCAGAAATTTGGTGACACTGAAACATCTTAGGAGAAAGCTAACAACGAATAGAAAAAGTACATTCATTATTTTATAAATGGCAGGGACATTGACTGTGAAAGGTTGTGGAGACCCAGGAATCTCAGATCCTTTTAATAAATAGGTGGAAGAATTAGTATTAAATGAATTAAATGACCTCACAGATAATTCTCCTTGCAAAAACCATAGTTAGATAGTAATAGCAAATACTGGTGTAGGTACTATTCTTCATAATTATAAAAAATAGTAATGTTTAAGGAAACTTTCTTTAGAGAATCAGAATAATTTTAAGAGCTTTCCAAAATTAATTTTCTGCTCACAGAAGTGAATTGCAATTCAAAGCAAATCTTCAACGGTTAATTTAAAAGTTATCCCCAAAACTATTTAAGAGCTTTCCATCAATTCAAATGATGCACTCATTTTGCAAAGATGAATTGTAAGATTGGTGTTTGTTAAGTAAAAGTTTTTGAGTAATTTTGGAAGGGGCAATGATTAAACAAATTAATAAAGGAAGGATAGTTACTAGGCAATTAACACTATAGCTTTGTAATAATGAATATGTTTGCATTTACTCCAAGTAATCTGTTACACAACTATACATTACAATGTTGGCATTTCCAGTATTGGGACATACACACAAAGATATAAAACTTCCCCAAGCTGTCTAACATTTATAGTTGCTAGTTACAAATATTCACAAAAGAACTCTGAATATTTATCAATGTCCAAAATAGGGCATTTCTTGCCCACATTGATTGACATAACCTATTTATTGCCTGGTATTTATCTTAACATGGAGTGAGAGTAAAAATTAGTTAGCTTGGTTAGATGTTGATTTAGCATCCTTTCCAGTGCCTTTTGACTGATTTCATACAACATAATAATAAATATAGACAAAATGACAATATCATCCTGTATACAGTAAGTTCCACTTTAAGGGAAACAACACATAAGGAAACCAAATTTATCCTAGACTAACTGACACAAACAAGATTTAAGTTCCTACAGCATATTTCTGGTCAAATAAACATCAACCAACTTCTTTTTTTTAATATATTTTATTGATTATGCTATTGCAATTGTCCCATTTTTCACCCTTTATTCCCCTCTGCCCTGCACACTGCCTCCCACCCACATCCCTCACCCCCTTAGTTCATGTCCATGGTTTCGTGCATATAAGTTCTTTGGCTTCTCCATTTCCTATACTATTCTTAACCTCCCCCTGTCTATTTTCTATCTACCATTTATGCTACTTATTCCCTGTACCTTTTCCCCATTCCTACCTGCTCCCCGCTAATAACCCTCCATGTGATCTCCACTTCTATGATTCTGTCTCTGTTCTAGTTGTTGGCTGAGTTTGTTTTAGTTTTCTTTTTTCAGGTTTGGTTGTTGATAGTTGTGAGTTTGTTGTCATTTTTACTGTTCACATTTTTTATCTTCTTTTTCTTAGATAAGTTTCATTAACATTTTATATAATAAGGGCTTGATAGTGATGAACTCCTTTAAATTGACCTTATCTGGGAAGCACTTTATCTGCTCTTCCATTCTAAATGATAGCTTTGTTGGATAGAGTGATCTTGGATGTAGGTCCTTGCCTTTCATGAGTTTAAATACTTCTTTCCAGCCCCTTCTTGCCTGCAATGTTTCTTTTGAAAAATCAGCTGACAGTTTTATGGGAACTCCTTGGTAGGTAACTATCTCCTTTTCTCTTGCTGCTTTTAGGTTTCTCTCCTTCTCTTTAATCTTGGGTAACGTAATTATGATGTGCCTTGGTGCATGCTTCCTTGGGTACAACTTCTTTGAGACTCTCTGACCTTCCTGGACTTCCTACAAGTCTATTTCCTTTGCCAGATTAGGGAAGTTCTCCATTATGTTTTCAAATAAATTTTCAATTTCTTGGTCTTTCTCCTCTCCTTCTGGCACCCCTATGATTTTGATATTGGAATGTTTAAAGTTGTCCCAGAGGTTCCTAAGCCTCTCCTCATTTTTTGAATTCTTGTTTCTTCATTCTGTTCTGATTGAATGTTTAATTCTTCCCTCTGGTCTGAACCATGGATTTGAGACCTAGTTTCCCTCCTGTCACTGTTGGTTCCCTGTACATTTTTCTTTATTTCACTTTTCATAGCCTTTACTTTCTCCTCTATTTTGTGACCATACTCAGCCAATTCTGTGAGCATACTGATCACCAGTGTTTTGAACTTGCATCTGATAGGTTGGCTATCTCTTCATTGCTTAGTTGTATTTATTTTCTGGAGCTTTGATCTGTTCTTTCATTAGGGCCATATTTTTTTTGTCTTGGTGTGCCTGTTACGTATTAAAGGGTGGAGCCTTAATTGTTCACCAGGGCAAGGCAACCTGTGTGCTGTGTTGTGACACTGTCTGTGGGGGAGGAGTATGAGAGGGAACAATACCCCTTGCCCAGCTTTTGGCTGGCTTTCAGTCACTTCTCCCACTACCCATAAGCAAATTGGGCCCTTCTGGTGCTGATTCGTGGGTGGGTGGGTTTGTGTACATTCTAGGACCCTGTGGGTCTCTCCAATGAACTTTCCTGTGAGGCTGGGAGTTTCTCCCGCTGCTGCCTCAACCCCCACAGGTTTTCTCAGTCAGAGGTTTGAGGCTGTATTTTCCCACACTGGAACCCTGGGTTGTGTGCTTTGTCTCACTCCCCAGTTGTTCCTCTTGGTTCATCTGCATGCAAATTTGGGGCTGCTCAGTCCTCTAGCCACCACCTCACCAGGAGTCTTCTCTGATCAGCTGCCTGTCTCCGCCCCTCCTATCAGTCTGGATGAATGTTGTCTTCTTTAACTCCTTGGTTGTTGGACTTCCATAGAATTCAATTTTCTGTCAGTTCTGGTTAGTTTTTGTTTTTAAATTTGTTGTCCTTCTTTTGGTTGGGAGAAGGCACAGTGTATCTACCTTCACCTCCATCTTGGGTGGAAGTCCCAACTTCTAAATGAAGACCCCAAACACTTCCAATATTAAACACTGAAATGAATGTGATCTCTACATACATTTAACCCACTGATTCTGGTTCAGAGTCCAGGTGGCCGGAGCCTTTCCCAGCAGCTCAGGGCACAGGTGGGACCCACCCTGGACAGGATAGGATGCCCTTCCACTGCTGAGTCACTCATGCTCACAGCCACACTCACTCAGCCTGGGGCAATGTAGACACGTCAATTCACACAGCTCTAGGCTGTGGGAGGAAACTGGAGTGCCGGGAGAAAATCCACACAAACACGGGGAGAAAGTGCAACCCACACAAGACAGTGACCCCAGGTGGAATCAATTTTTTTTCATCAGTGTTATTACAAAATGATGTTGAATGTAAAGGCATTATTGGAGGACCAGCAATACTGAGAAGCCAGGTCAGCTATCCAGGCTCCCCTATACACCTCAGGTCTGAGGAAATCCATACTTTGTCAGGCCCAGGAGGGAACTCAAGTTTAATCCTTTTATTGAACAATGAAGTTGCAGACAACTTGAAGTGTGGTTAAAACAGAACAGTGAATGTCAGGTGCTTATTTTGGTTTTTCTGAGGTGGACTTACAGTAGCAGTACTCATTAATAGTCAAATGGTTGGCTCTTTGAAATACCTGGTTAAAGTTAAGAAATAAAAAATGACTTGAAATATATAAATATGCATTCATTTCACAATTTTTTCCTGTACTACCAGCATTTTCTTTTATCATAGGTCTGTTGACTGGAATCATCTTTCTTTTTATAAAAATATTTTCTTTACTTTTTAATTTTTTAAATTAAAGTTTCCATTCAATATTGTTTTGTTAGTTTCAGGTATACAGCATAGTGGCTAGACAATCATTTACTTTACAAAGTGGTCCTCCCAATATTTCCAGTGCCCACCTGGCCCCATACGGTATTACTGACTATATTCTGGGCGGCACTTTACATCCCATGACTACTTCAGTACTGAGTCACCAATCAGTACTGCTCAATCCTGTCACCTTTTCCCCTGTCCCCCAAACCCCCTCCCTTCTGGCAACCATCAGTCTGTTCTCTGTATCTATCAGTCTGTTTCTTTTTAAAATTTTTTTATTTATTGATTTGTTAGAGGGCGGGGGAGAGAGAGAGACATTGGTTTGTTGGTCCACACACCCGCACAGTCATTGGTTGACTCCTGCACATGCCCTGCTGGGCAGGATGGCATTGTAACCATACCTGGCCAGGGCAGTCTGTTTCTGTTTCCTTTGTCCGTATATACTGGTCTTTAGAGGAATCATCTTTTTTGTATAAACCACATCCATAATTACTACCTTCAATTTCCTGTTTCTGTTTCTTTAAAGAGGAGTGAGAACTGGGGCAGCTGTGAAGAAATCTGGGTGCAAGATCCCTGTACCTTTGCATACCTTTTTCCCCTATTCCAGGAATCTTACCATTTTTTAAAAGACTTTATTTGTTTACTTATTTAGAGAGGAGAAGGGAGGAGAAAGAGAGGTAAAGAAACATCAATGTGTGGTTGCTTCTTGTGCACTCCCTACTGGGTACCTGGCCTGCAACCGAGGCATGTGCCCTGACTGGGAATCGAACTGGTGACCCTTTGTTTCTCAGGCTGGCACTCAGTCCACTGAGCCACACCAGTCAGGGCAGGAAGTTTATGATTTTTGTTAGCAGCTTACCTTTATCACATCTTTACAAAGCATTTAACTTAGTTTCCATTGAAATCACCACCACAGTTGGCATTCTTTCCAAATTCACATTTCACTTCCCTAATACTATTTAAATAAATTACATGTTCTAATGTAAAGTGTCATGTGCCATTCTGGGGAGCAGAAGTCTGGGCACGGCACGGGGCAACTCCATGGCCATGTGCGGTGTAAGCTGTTTCACGCCTTCTGGGGAAGGAAAGCCAGTCAGTGTCTGTAAGTGGTGGCTTGCTACCAGAGCTTCCACTGAGCTCTGTTTGGATGTGTGTATTTTGAGAAATGGTGTTTATTGCTTTGGGACTTTGTGTTCCATGTGTTTCCTTCTCTTTTGATTTTTTTACATTTTTCACTCAGCGTACAGATGATGGAATGATTTGTGTTGTAAGTGCTCAAAGTGCGTGCAAAGCAAGGGCTGAGAGGGGTTCAGTGTGTCCTGACATCTGCCGGAACGCTCTGGTATTTGTCATAGCACAAGGGCCTGACCATGGGAACTGCTATCTAGACAGACTAAAGGGGGCAACTGGGGGCTTTCGTGAGTCTGGAGTATCTGTGTAATAGGACTGTCTCTCCCATTGGTTACTCCGATTTTTGCTAATACAATAAAATGTCTTCAGATACTTTTATATTACATGTGTGACATTTCCCACGCATACTCAATAAGTTTCAGCAATAAGCTTTCCTTAGTGATACACGTCCCCTCCCTTTGTTTTGTTTGGGGCTGTAAGATGTGAGAGAAGGGGGGGTCACATTCACATTGATTCATTTTACAGAGCTCATGCAACCTGGCATGCTCTACGAGACAAAAACAGTTCTGAGTTGTTTCTCTTTTTAAAGAAATATTTTAAAACAGCAACGAGGTGCCACTATCCAACTATTAGAATGGCCAGGATCCCCCCTACCTAAAAGTAATAACACCAACTGCTGGGGGAAAGGTGGGGCAACGGGAACTCTCTCTCATTGCTGATGGGAAAGCAGAATGGTGCAGCCACTTTGGAGGACAGCTTTGCAGGTTCTTACAAAACTGAACACTCTCACCATATGATCTGGCAATTGTGCTCCTTGGCATCCACCCAAATGAGTTAAAACTTGAATCCAAGCAAAAATCTCTATGAAAATACTTACAGCAGCTTTATATGTAATTGCCAAACTCTGGGAGCAACAAAAATGTTCTTTAATAGATAAATGTATAAACAAACTGTGGTATATCCATACAATGAAATATTATTGTGATAAAAAATGAGTTATCAATCCAGAAAAAGACATGTATGAACTTAAACACTCACTGTATTCCAGATGAAACAAGTATAGAGATGATAAACAGATCAGTGCTTGCCAGGGATTCAGGAAATGGAGGTCAGGGCTGAACAGGTGAAGCATGGGATTTTTTAGGGCAGTGAAACTATCCTGTATGATACTGTAGCAGTGACTATAAAACATTAAGCATTTGTCAAAACCTGTAGAAAGATATATCACAAACAGTAAACCTTAGTGCATGCATATTTTAAAAAATCATTCTGGAAATCAGAGGATCCACGGACAGGATGCAAAATGTGACAAAAAAAGAATCTGAATCTACCCAAATGCATGAAACCATCTCACTGAAGGGGCTAGTGGATTAATTAGGGAGTACCTACCTAATTAACTTTAGAAATGAGTGGTTTCTTTAAAACTAAGAATCGAACTCTGGTTGATAAAGGGGCTTCCCACTGTGGTACAGGATAACAATTCTAATACTGCTATAAATGTATCCTGCAACTGAACAGGTAAGTTAGTGGATAGTTAGTAGGTGGTGGGAGCCAGGTTTCTCATGGCTGGAGTGAGAATTTGCATGTAAGCAAGGGGAGGAGTCTAGAATAACACATGCAATAACACAGTAATAGTTTAGAGTTGAAGGAATGAGCATGAACTCATACTTCTTAGTTTAATATAGACACAGATCGTTACATACAGAAATATTTATAGAAATACACAGCACACGGTGTAGTCGTGTATACACACATTTCCTTGCTCTGTCAGCTGAGATCGTCTAAAAGCTGTGACAGCCCCATAGCAATGAGCATGCTTAGCGCCCAGATCTTGGTTTTACATACTATTCTCTAATAAAAGGAACCAGGACTCCTTGGAGAAATGGCTGATTGTGTGCCTGGGGCAAGAAATATACAAAACGAGCCTGGAGTGGTTTTCAGTCCCAGAGAGTAAGGAAGGAAGTGCTCAAAACAAAACAAAACAACAAAAACCATGAAACACCACGCCAGTGGAAGTATATCAAAGGGACACAGGGACCAACTGAAAGAGCTCCCAAAGGCCACAGCTGGAAGGATTTGAGCAAGCAAATGCTTAAAACAGTATCAGATTATTGCTCAAAATATAAAATAAGTATCCAGGAGTCCATACTGATATACATTACTGAGTAAATAAACAGATGTGGAGAAAGAATTCCAAGAGAAGAGTGCCCAATTATTCATACGGATGCTCTGCTCTCAGGAGGTTGGAGCAGGAATGGGGACACTCCATCACTGTGGGCTGTGCACAGTGACTTCCTCCCAAAGAGGACCCCTGTCCCCGAGTGGGTAGGCCACTGGTTGGTTAACACATCACCAGAATGATCTCTAGCTGAGCTGGCCAAAGTTGGCCAAATTGCAGAGAAGGTGAAATCTGTTTTTGTCTCCTCTGCTGGGCTCCTAGGACACCCTTTGGGATGTTCTTCAGCAGAACAGAGCTGTTTTTCTTATCATGGAACAACAGTGAGCTGGTAAAAGTCCATCACCAGTAGGGGGTGATTCCATCTGGCAGTAGGGGCCACCTGCTTCCAAACTGCCTGAGGAGCTTGCTGCATGCGCATATTGCTTTGCTGCATCCCGGACCTCCTCAGAAGGGGGCAGCAGGGGCGGGGCAGGGGTGCCGGGAGTGGTGTACGGTGGATGCAGGGGCACGGGGGCCAGGAATCTGGATTTTTAAAAAAGTATCTCAGGTCTTTTCTATCATTGGTATTAAAGCTTGAGAGGACAGCTACAGAAACTGGCTATATTGTTACCACATAAATTAAATGCTTAATTTAAGAGAGGACATAACACCACAAGGAAAAGAATTAGTCTATTTCAAATGGGGACATTCTATGAAACACCTAATTGGTTTCTTTCACAAGACAATGACATAGATAAAAAGGAAAGAGCTGAAAACTGACTTCAAGGTCATTACCAATATAAACTAATCAAACACAATGGCTCTTGTTTGGATCCAGATGCACCCAAATCAGAGGCCAGGATCTAAGGAAATGGAAATGCAACAGAAAGAGCTGCCAAAGGTGGACTTCTAGGAAAGCAGTTTGATAGTTCAAGAAATTAAACATAGACTCAGCATATGGCCTAGTAATTGCATTCCCATGTATGTACCCAAAAGCAGTAAAGACGGGGACTCCAGCAAATGCATGCACATTCATAGCAGAACTGGTCACAATGAGCCAGGAAAGGGGAAGAGCTCAGATACCCATCAACAGGTAAATGGATGAATGAAATGTGGTATATAGCACAACTGAATATTATTCAGCCATAGAAGTTATAAAGTTCTGATACATGTTACAACATGGATTAAAAACGTTGTGCTAAGTGAAATAAACCAGACACGATAAGACAAGTACTGTATGGTTTCACTTATATGAGATATGCAGAATGAGCAAATGCGTAGAGACAGAAAGACGAATAGACGCTACCAGGGGCTGGGAGAAGAGAGAACGAAGTCATTGCTGAATGGGTGAGGAGTTTCTGCTTCTGGCACGGAGCCATTTGGAAGCAGAGGTGGTGTTTGCCCAGCACTGTGGATGTACTAAATGCCACTGGAACACTCACTTTAAAATGGTTCACTGTGTGTTATGTGAATTTTACCTCAACTTAAGAATAAAAGGTGGGTTCTAGCCAACAGGGGGAAGGATTCTGAGGGGCCCTGTCAGGGTCCCTTGCGTGACCTCATACGGCACCAGTGAGCTGCAGCGCCACAGTTAGCTACCCTCTGATAGCCAGAGGAAATGGTGTGTGAATGGGAAATGTAACAAATCACTCCCAACATTTATAGGATGCTATATTTTATAAGCCTAAACAACATTTACTCACGTGAACTTCTTTGATTGCTTGGAGGAAAATTTTCTGTGTGATTATATTAACTCAGGTCTAGAGTCTTTGCTTAGAGAAAACTCCTGTTGAAGCTGACTGAAATGAAATCCACAGAACCAGACTGAATTTGAATACATCGTACGTTACCACTGATACCACTGTTCTGTTTAACCATTAGCTCTGTGAGACAGTGGGCTAGGGGTCACAATAACTGTCACCATAAATGCCTTTCCCAATACAAACTGAAGTCCAGAGAATGTCTTGACACTAAGTCAGCCAAAAAGAAGTTGAAAAATAAAACGTGTCCTACCTCTATACTCACCGAAACCACCGGCCCAAGTCATTGCCTGGTGATAAATGATAATTCTACATGAAAGATGAATCCAAGGATTACATTCCAGCTATGACTTAATTTCAGTAATTTCTTCATTTTTGTATGCCTTCTTTATATCCTTTGTAAAGAATAATAAAGGACAACTTTATTATCCTTTTCCCCTTCAAAATCTAATTTTTATTCAATGGCTAATGTTTCCATTCCTTTGCATAATTATTTCCCCCCAGACTCACTCTGGGGGCCAGACTGTGGGCACCATCACTGAGAATGGAGAGGTGATACTCTCTCTCTGAGGGTTGGCTGTCCTTGGTAACTGGGGGTGTGAGCTGCTGGAGCGTGCCAAGAGGTGACGACATGAACTAGGGTGAAATTTGCCTTAGAAATTTAAATTTCTCATAGTCCAAGTCCTCCTCTCTCTCAGGAATACTGAGGTTGTCACCCTAAAACTAGCTTTGATCTTATGCCAATAGATGATCTTTTCATTAAATATATTTTTTTAAATGTAGCTCAAACAGATTTGTCATTCCTAGAATGGGCATGGGCTTAGAGGGGAAATTGTAGAAAAACTCTTAAAAAAAAAGACTAAATTGGAAAATAAGATGATAAAATCACACAGTGTTATTTGGTAACTAGAGGGAAAAGACCTACTTTATCACTTTCCTCTGGAAAACTGGTCAGAGAGAAACTAACCCAGGGCATAGTTGAACAATGTGAAAACCAACGAGAGGCTTCAGCGTTCAGGCCTGGCTCACAGAGCTGGGCACGAAGAGGGAATGAAGCCAGGGCCAGGGCAAGGTCTCCGACTCTGCCCCATCAAGGCCCCGACCACCGAGATATTCAGGAGTGGGATGGGTGTTACTGATTGCCACCAACTCTCATTCATAGGTGCTGCACATTTCTTCATCAGAAAGAAAGAAAATGAGTTTTACCCATGTGTTTTCACATGTAAACTCTTATCAGGGCCCAGCAAGTAAAGTTAAAGAAAAACTGGGTAAACTGATGAACAGCACGGAGGCAGGGGCGCATGGAAAGACTGGCAGCTGTTGGGGGTGGGTGGGACTGGATGAAAGAAGGGGAAGGGCTTAGCGAAAGGACTATATGCATTACTCATGGACACAGGCAATAGTGTGGTGATGGCCAGAGGGAAGTGGGGGGTGGGGACTGGGAGGAAGAGTGCAAAGGTGGGGGTGGGGGGAATGAAGACATCTGTAATAGTGTCAACAATAAAAATAAAGAAAAAAAGAGAAAAATTTGGACAGGCTGCTGCACCTCTCTGCTGGGAAATGACTCTCCCTACTTTTTCTTTTTTGCAGATTTTATTTATTAATTTATAGGGAAAGGGAGGGAGAAAGAAAGGGAGAGAAACATCAGTGTGTAATTGCCTCTCACACACTCTCCACCAGGGACCTGGCCTGCAACCCAAGCATGTGTCCTGACTGGGAATTGAACCAGCGACCCTTTGGTTTGCAGGCCGGCGCTCAATCCACTGAGCTACACCAGCCAGGGCATCTCTCCCCACTTTCAAATGTAAGAATGAGGTAGAGGATATGGAACAGGCTGTCTAATGGAGACTGACCAGGTCCCTACATGCAGACCAGGTGGGAGGCTGGTGAGAAGATAGACTGAGCCCTCAGCAGAGGGAAAAGCCGCGTCTGGGGCAAGTTGGCTGCAGTCAACAAGCCGCGTCTGGGGCAAGTTGGCTGCAGTCAACGCCAGTGGTAAAGCCACCACCTTTACCACTTCTCTGACTCCTTTCTTTCCCCCCTAAAGATTGTACTTAATTTTAGAAAGAGGGGAAGGGAAGGAGAAAGAGAAGGAGAGAAACATCGATGTGTGAGAGATAGATACATCAATAAGTGGCCTCTCATACACCCCCAACTGGGGACCTGCCCCAAAACCCAGGCATGTGCCCTGATTGGGAATCAAACTGGCAACCTTTCCATTCTGACACTCTATTCACTGAGCCACACCAACCAGGGCTTTTGTTTTTTAACTGACTGCTATAAGCCTCAAGTCCAGAGCCTTCTTTGAGCAATGCTAAATGGAATTTAACATTTTTATTTAATTTTTCATTCTTTCAAAATGGTGATCTCTTATGTATGGCAAGTGATGTAGTAGATTTTCCATTTGTGATAGAAAGTTTTGTTTTAAAATAGATGAATTTAAGTTTCCAAAGTGATTGGTTGAAAGCAAAGTGGTAAGTAAACAATTCTGCGATGGCACTTGGCTGTGACGAAAGTCATGAGGTTTGAGACAAAGCCTGTTTGTTAATGACAGCAGGCATTAAATCAGTGTCTACTATGGACAGGCCCTGATGAGGATGACTGACCCACCACGCCCCTGCAAGGGCGGTGTTAGAGCCCCATTTGACAGAGAAGGAAGTTGAGTCTATGTTAAATTTTGTTGTGAAAGGTCAGTCAGCAAGAGAGGCCAGAATCAGGTTCAGGTCTAAGGCCCAAAGCTCTGTGCTTTCTGTCCCACAGAACACATTGCTTCTGGCCCCTTCCTCGCAGAGTGGGGGCTGTCCTGTCTGAGTTGTGAGAACACACCCTCCATGAGGGGCACTGGCCCTTGGTGTCCTTCCCAGGTGATGGATGTCTCAGGAGTTTTCCGTGTTTCCTTCTCTCCTCTTTTGGTTCTTTGAAGAGCCAGGACCTATTTTCATTATTTTCAGTCCCAGTCTGATCACTTCTGCTTTCTCCCTGGAACCCGACTTCACCTGGTCATTACGAAAACACCCATCTCCCGCCATCTGGTGCTCTAACAAGCTCTGCTGGGAGGAGAAAGTACCTGCTGGCCTCAGTGCAAATTAAAACGTATCAAAGAGTCCAAGTTTCAAAGTCGTCAGACCTTCGTTTCCATGAAGAGGAACTCTATTTTCACTCATGCCCCAGCGAGAGATTAGCAGCTTGAAATCACTTTGACAGTGTCAGTTGCTCTATTGCATACCACAGGGAATTTTAATTCCAGCCTGTGAAATTGTAATTGCTTCTCAAGAAGAAGCGAGGAATCCTGGGTAATGGCCACAGAAAGCTCCATGTCAGAGTTGCCAGTTGCTGCCACATCAGATATTACTTGCTGTTATTCAAAAATCACTCCAGCTTTCCATATGGGAAGTTGAGCTGGGGAGTGAAAGTAAATTAACAGAAACTGTCAGCTGTTCAGAACAGCACAGAGAGCAGTGTGACATAGGTGGGTGACCTCCCATGCAAAAAGGTAACTTTTTCTCTTTTTTTTGGTTAAGATAAAGAGTGTCACAAACAAATTTCATTACTTCAGGTATGCTACTAAATGATGTCATTATAAAGCAAAAAATTATCTGGTCCATGGCACGATAAGATTAAAAGCTGCCAATTTCTATTTGCTCTTTCCTGGAAAGAGTTGGGGGTGGGGTGGCGGAAAGCGGCCCCAAAGAGTAATTAAAATAATGAAGATAGCAAGTCTCTGTCAGGTGGATGTTTGCAAAGGACTGAAATTACCTGCTATCAAAGTTAAACTGCCTGAGAAATTGCTTCCTGGCTGTGTTTGGGATGAAAGGAATCTGGAGCTACCACAGCTGATCTCGAGTACTTCAGAGACAGAGACAGTGCTCTGCACCAGACGGCCGGTACCCGCCACACTGGGAAGGCAGGGGGAGTTCTGACAGGTACTACTAAGTGGTTCTGAAATTAATTTTTTTCTACTGAGGGTCAGAAAGAGGGCCAAATATAATTGATTAAGAAAAAGATAGTCTGTGGCATTGCCTTTTTGTTTTAGATATTAGAGAAAATTCAGACTTGGGCTTTGCTTTTTATTCTTTGATATTTTTAGGACTTATTTTAGCCCTGGCTGGCATAGCTCAGTGGATTGAGCGCGGGCTGCGAACCAAAGTGTCGCAGGTTTGATTCCCAGTCAGGGTACATGCCTGGGTTGCAGGCCATGACCCCCAGCAACCACACATTGATGTTTCTCTCTCTCCCTCTTTCTCCCTCCCTTCCCTCTCTAAAAATAAATAAATAAAATCTTAAAAAAAAAAAAAAAAAAGAAAAAGATAGTCTGTGGCATTGCCTTTTTGTTTTAGATATTAGAGAAAATTCAGACTTGGGCTTTGCTTTTTATCCTTTGATATTTTTAGGATTTATTTTCATGTACTAGGAATTTCCTGTCACCTCTCCCCTAATCTTCTGCCCCGCCTCCCTAGAATTCAAACCCACCTTTTGCCTGGCTGAATCCACTCATCGTTCAGCACTCTGCTTTACTTCCCTTGCCTGCCCTATGATTTCATGACACCTGCCCCTGCGCCCTTCCCAGTACTTAGCAGTCTTTGCCTCCATCTTTGGTGGGCTCCCCCTTCCTGTGGAAAGCTTTCATGGACCCACCCTGTCTGGGTGAGATGACCCACCTGTGCTTTGATAATCCCTTTTATTTCCTGCCTGGAGGACGTGGGTTATAATTGCCCCTAAGCTTCGCAAAGGTGGGGATGGTGTCTGTCTTGTTAATTTTTCTTATCCCAATGCCAAGCATGCTATTTGGCACATATCAAGTGCCTGCCAACAGGACCCCAGAACCACAGTGCCTGGGTTATAACCATGACTCTGCCACATATCAACTAATGAGCCTGGAGAAGTCACATCTTCATGCCTCCGTTTCCTCATCTAGACTAACAGTTCCTTCTTCAGGGTGGCTGTGAGGATTAAATAATCTCACATGTTTAAAGTGCTTGGGAAAGTACCCAGCTCTCTGTAAACCGGGGGTATCAAACTCATTTTCCCAGGGGGCCACATCAGCCTCGCGGTTGCCTTCAAAGGGCCGAACGTCATTTTAGGACTTTGTAAATGTAATTACTCCTTAACTCGGGGCAAGGAGCTCGGAGCTGCCGCTGGGTAGAAACACGGTGCCGGGCAGATAAAACAAGGTGGAGGGCCAGATTCGGTCCAAGGGCCTTGTACCTGCCACCTGTGCTGTAAACTGTAGCTACTATGATGAGGGCGATAATGGCGATGATCAGGAGGAGGAGCATGTTATTATTTCTATTTCTATTACTATTGCTGCTACATGCATCAAAGGTATTTTTGGCTACTGCCTCAGTTTGTCTTGACTCTTGTGCCAACCCAAACAACTCTCAATTGTGATTCCCAAACCAGTAATGGTAAATTGCAAAGACTTCAGCTCCCTCCAACGTAGTCACCCAGGACATTTCTCTTGATTTCTGTTCTGTTCCAGGTCTTCCCACCATCTCCAGCCCTGTTCCTGCTTCGACAATAGAACAGAAACTCCAATACTATGGATTAGATGTATCCTCTCATTGCCTCGGAGAGTGGTCCCTAGCTCCAGTCCCAAGCCCCAAGTCTTAACCCCAAGGGCTGAGAAATTATCCCTACTGATAGAGGACGAGTTAGGGTGTTTCATCATTTAAAGTTGTATAGAATGACAGGCAATGTTTAAGGTAACAGAATTATGGAGTGAGAAACCCTGGTGGTCCTGGGCCCCGGGGGCTCTTGGTGACTCAGTGGGAGGCCCATCGCCTGCACGCACTGAGCACTCCAAAGCTGCTGCAGGGAATCTGGCCCAATCCAAGGTTCCATACCTGGAGGAGAATAAAGGGGGCCACTGGGTCCGTCTTAGGAGGAAAACAGGAAGGTCGGCACTGTTCTGGGTGTGCAAAAGGCAGGGCTTCTGGATTTGGGGCCTAAAGTCAAGAGTGAAGATCACTGTATGACAAAACATAACACAGTTGTAAAAAAGGTCTATAAACTCAGGCATGTAAGGAATATGGAGTCCTTTTTATAACTCCACTACAGTTTCTTTTCATAACTCAAGCTTTTTCTAGCCCCGTTCAAGTAGGGAGTCCGTAGAAGCCAGTCTAGGCCCGCCCGCACAGCACCCCACAGGCCTTCTCAGTGAGGATGGGACTAAGAACTCAGAATGGAGACAACTGCAGAGGACGCTCTGCACACAGCTCTGGACACAGGTAAGTCCAGGGTTCCACCCCAAAGCATCTCAATGCCAAAGAGAGCAGTTGGGATGCTTGTTTGAAAACGCTGCAAACTAGAGAGAGAGCCTTAAACATGGCCCTCGACACCCTCTAACCTCAGCTTGTCCTTCTACAACGTTGCGGCCTCTTTGTGCTCCTCTTGCTCTCATTCCAGGCTGACCTGCAGGGCTTGCCACCCCGCCTTTTCAAATGAGACCAGGTCCCAGGAGAAGAGGAGAGACCCACACGGATTCCCTTTTACCAAGAGCTAAGGAAGATCAGTGTTTCTGTGCAACCTACTCAGATCTCAACTCCAATGTCAAATATTATTGTAAGAAAGTTTAAATTCTCCGACACATTATTGAGAAACAGAGGCTGTTTAGGATGGATTACCGAAAGGCAGCCAGTGGTGACCTTCTGGGAATTTACATCTGTGCCTTCATGTTGGATTGCCACAGGTTTTGCTTTTAATATTCATTGGAGTCACTGCAAGTCCTTGATAGACAGCTTGACTTTGCCATGTATTGTGAGGGGAAGGTGGTATTAAATCACTCTTGTCCCCACTTTCATTCTGATTTGTGCGTCTAAAGGCACTAAAAATATCCTTCAACCTGAAATACAGCATTGTTAGCTACTGAATTTTCTTAGAGCTTGTGTAACTCAGATTGCCCCAAGGCAAGCTGGTGTGATAAGATTAAATGTTTCAGACTGGCATCTAACCAACTTTTACTTTTTGTAAGATTGTTTTGGAACATTCAATCTTTCTAACATCAAATATCTTGGAGGATGTTGTGTTGAGGGGGGAGAAAGAACTGGGGGTCTTAATCGGAAGCGTGAGAATCTTAACCTTACATGGATGGGGTTAGAGATCTTAAACTTAGGAGGAATGTGTAGCAAGAAAAACTGTCTGAGAATCGGAGATGAGGAAGATATGAACCCATGGAAGGTGAGACGTGGTCAAGGGCGAGGGCTGTAGCAAACTTTCCTGTGGGAGTTGGTAGATCACTCTCTTCCATGACATAAAACTCAAGCCATCTTGAATGTTTCTCCATTTAAATGCATATTTTATGCCCTGGCTGGTGTGGCTCAGTGGGTTGAGCTCTGCTGGTCTGCAAATCACGGGGTCGCTGGTTCAGTTCCCAGTCGGGGCACATGCCTGGGTTGCAAGCCAGCTCCCTGGTGGGGAGTGTGTGAGAGGCAACCAAACATTGATATTTCTCTCCCTCTCTTTAAAAAAAAGGGGGGAAAAGCATATTTTAAAAGATCCTTTTGCTTTTTCAAGATGGCAGCAGACTTCGCAAGCTCCATCTTTTGGTTTGTTTTCTGTTTGACTTCTGATTTTACTCTCAGATGTGGACCCAAATGAGACGTGATATTCACTACTCACTCACCATTGTTTCCTGGGTGAGAGACCATGCTGTAATCAGGGTTACCTACTCTGGCTCAAACATCATGTTGAGACCAAATCAAAGTCTGGGTTTTCTGGTCTTGTAGATGTGACGAGTTTTCACACTCAGTGAGCCAATATCAGGAATTTAGAGTTGTCCTCTGAAGTTAGGAATCAGGGGTAGTGGATCATGAATTGGTGTCTTGAGCAGCAGAAATCACACTGGCAAAAAAAAAAACCCCAAACAAAACAAAAAACTCTAAAACATCAGAAACAAAAAACCAGGAGCATCTGTTCTCTAAGATCAGAGCACAGGTGGTGCTTTGGTTAAGTATTCACATCCATTTATTGAGAACAGAGTATACGAATTGTTAACTGAACAGGTGTATTAACAGAATCTGAGATACAGAAGATCAGAATCAGAAAGCCACTCACTGGAATCACAGTCGATAAGCAGAGAAGGCAGCAGATGTGGAGGGACAGAGGGTTGCTAGGTTCCCAGATATATTCAGTGTGGAAGTGCCAAAGCAAAGATTAAGGGCCAAAGATGCTGAACTATAAAGATAGGAGCTTGACTCTTACTGAGGCACTTTCTTAATTAAAATAATGGTGGGGTCCACGCATCCGGTTTTAGTTATGCTACAGCAACAGCTGTAAAACAAACCCTCGGTGTCAGCAATGCTAGTGTAGTAATAGAATGACAAAAACCAACAGGCTGTGCTGAGGCTTGCTAACAGCTCTCACGGACAGATTTATGGACATGGACAGATTTATAAGCTTGGCAGCATTTAAAAAACTCAAACGCAAGGGTAGGGATTTAACTCTCCCTAAAACTTGCTTCACAGTCCCTGAGAAAGTGGTTACTACACTGTTTCCAAAAGTGTCAGTTTAGGGTGAGGTGAGGGACGCCTCCCAGCCTCCAGCAGCAAAAGGAAAATGAAACTTCCCTCACATCGTCACTGCTTATCTTTCCAGACGGGAACCTCCACAGAGCCTGCAAGGTTTAGAAGTCTCTTTGGAAGCCTATGCTGGCTCTTCCTGACTGTTGAAGGAAGTCTCTGTTCCTTAGAACGGCATCAAACCCTTCACAATGTGACCTGAGCCTAATTCTTAGTTTAATATCTAGTTACTTCTCTTATAGATGCTTGACTCTCGAATTCACCATGCACTTTTATTTTTCACTTTTTAAAAGATTTTACTTATTTATTTTTTTAGAGAGGGGAAGGGAGGGAGAAAGAGAAACATCAATGTGTGGTTGCCTCTGGAGCACCCCTGACTGGAGACCTGACCCGAAACCCAGGCATGTACCCTAGACTGGGAATTGAACTGGTGACCTTTTGATTCTTAGGCCAGCACTCAATCTACTGAGCCACACCAGCGAGGGCTCACCCTGCACTTTTACACCACAATGCCTTTTTTCCTTTGGTAAAAATATGCATAACATTTATCATTTTAACCATTTGTAAGTATATAATTCAATAGCATCAAATACATTTACAGTGTTGTGTAATCATCACCATTTTTTCTATGTAGAACCTTTTCATCATACCAGACATAAACTCTGTACCCATTAAAAATAACTCCTCAGTTCCTTCTCCCTTCAACTCCTGCTAACCCCTATTGTACTTTCTCTCTGTGGATTTGTCCATTCGAGGTACCTCATGCACGTGGTATCATACCATATTTGTCTTTCAGTGTCTGGCTTATTTTTCATAGCATAATGTTTCCAAAATTCATCCACACTGTAGCATGTTACAGAAATTCACTCCTTGTTAAGGCTGAGAAATAGTCTATCATTTGTATGTACTACATTTTGTTTATGCATTCATCCATAGACAGACATTTGCATTGTTTGCCCCTTTTGGCTACTATGAATTATGCTGCCGTTAGCATTGGTGTACAGATGTCTGAGTCCCTGCTTTCACTTCCTTTGGATCTGTAACTAGGAGGGAAACTGCTGGGTCAGATGGGAGGTTTAAATTTTGAGGAACTGCCAAACTATTTTCCTCAGTGGTTGCACCATTTTCCATTTCCACCAACAACATGTAGGGGTTACAGCTTCTCCACATCCTCATAACGTGTTTTTGTTAATTTCCTTTTTTTTATGGCAGCCACACTAATAGGTGTGAAGCAATATCTCATTGTGATTTGATTTGCATTTCTCTAATGAGTATGATGTAGAGCATTTTTCATGCGCTTATTGGCCATGGGTGGATCTCTGAAGAAATGTCTACTCAAGTCCATTTCTTAGTTGGGTTGTCTGCTTTTTGGTTGTTGACTTACAGGTTTTTACACAAAGGTGGGGAAAGTAGGTTTACAGTTGTATGCATGTGAAACACAAGTCTACTCTTGTATTATTATTGTTTTATTTTCCATATGAATGATTGTAAACCTACTTTTGCTCACCCCTCCTGTGTATTCTGGATATTAATTTCTTGTCAGACATACAAACTGCAGATATTTCCTTGTGTTATGTAGCTTATCTTTTTGCTTTCTTAATGTTGTACTTTGATGCACCAAGGTTCTGAGTTTTAACGAGACCCTATGTGTCTATGTTCTTTTGTCGCCTGTACTTTTGGTGTCACATCTATGAAACTGTTACCAAATCGAACGCCATGACAGTTTTCTTCTAAGAGGTTTATAATTTTATAACTTAATTTATTTAGGTATTTTACCTATTTCAAGTTTTTGTGTGATGTAAGGTGAGTGCCCAACTTTATTCTTTTGTATATGGATATCCTGTTTTTCCAACACTGTTTTTTAAAAAACTGACTTTTCTCTGTTGAATAGTCTTGGAATCCTTAAAAATGACCATATATATGAGGGACTTATTTTTGAAATCTCTATTCTTTCTGTTGGTCTTCATGTCTGTTCTTATGCCAATGCCATATTGTCTTAATTATTGTAGCCTTATTGAACATTCTGAATTTGGGAAGTGTTTGTGAGCTTTTCAAGTTTATTCTCTTTCAAAACTGTTTTGGCTAGTTGAGGCCCCTTGAAATACCATTTGAATTTGAGGGTTGGCTATTCCATTTCTATGAAAAAGGTTGTTTTGATAGGGATTGTGTTGAATTTGTAGTTTGCTTTGGGTAGAATTAACATTTTAACCATGTTAACCATGATTAAACCATTAAACATTTTAACCATGTCTTCCTATCCATGAATAGGATATCTTTTTACTTATTTAGATATTTTGAAATTTCTTTCAGTGATATTTAATAGTTTTCAGTATATGAGTTTCTCTCTCCCTTTGTTAGATTTATTGCTCAATATTTTAAATACTCTTGAAAATAAAACTTTCTGAAATTTTTTGGATTGTTCATTGCGAGTATATAGAAAAACAACGGATTTTTGTGCATTGATCTTTTAATGAACTTTGCTGAATTTGTTTATTAGGTCTAAAAGTTTTCTTGTGGATTCTCTCTCTAGGACCACATCATATGCAAATATAGTTTTGCCTCTTTGTTTCCAGTTTGGATGCCTTTTGTTTGTTTTTCTTGGCTAATAGCTCTCAGGGGGACTTCCAATGTAATGTTGAATATCAGCAGTAAAAGCAGGCATCCTTGCCTTGTTCGTGAACTTAGGGGGTAAACTTTCAGCTTTCGCCACTTGTATATAGTATTAGCTGTGGGTTTTTTTTTTTTTATCAATACCGTTTGTACCAAGGAGTTTCCTTTGTACTCTGAGTTTTCTAAGAGATTGTGTCATGAAAGGGTGTTGGACTTTGTCAAATGCCTTTGCTGCATCAATTGAGGTGATCACATTTCCGCCCTTCATTTTATCAATGTGCTGTATTACACTGTGTTGTATTACAATGTGTTGATTTTATGTTGAACCATCCTTGCATTCCTGATATAAATTCCACTTTGTCATGCTTAATAATTCTTTTAACATGCTGTTGAAGTTAATTTGCTAATAATTTGTTGTATATTCTTCATTTATATTCATAGAGAATATTGGGTTTGCAATTTTTTCTTATAGTGTCTTTATTTGGCTGATATCAGGGTAATGCTGGCCTCAGAATGAATTAGAAAGTGTTTCTTCCTCTTCAATTTTTTGAAAGAGTTTGAGAAGGATCACTATTTATTATTCTTTAAATGTTTTTGAGAAATCGCCTGTGCAGCCATTTGGTACAAAGCTTTCCTTTGTTCATGCTGTTTAGGGGAAAGTCTAGTGTTTAGAGGGAAACAAATCTTACTGCAAAGCATTTTCTTAAGAGGACCATGCCTGACAGAAGAATTTTCCTGGTGACCTCTACCAATACACCTAGTTCAATCTTATGCTTCACTCGTCAGATATGTTTAAAATACTTCTGTAATTTCAAAACAACTATACCTCTAAGAGCAGAGATCACCAATCACCCAAATTCCTCCTGCAAGGGCAAAGACTCACAAGATAGTAAGAGGAATTACCTTCAGGATTGCCATCAGAATCATTCCAAAGTGACTCTTTGAGGGAGATAACACTGAACGTAAGAGGAAGCTGTAGTTTGTAATTAGACCCGTTGCTTATGTGAATGGTATGCTCTAGTTCACGGAGGTGAGGTCTGAGTACCGTGAATTGTGAGTGAACAGCATGCTGTATAGCTGCAGTATTTGAAAAGCTTTAGGTCTGTTTAAAAGTGACATGTGTTTTATTCCTCCTTGTGGAAACTGGGGGTAAAAACAGAAGTTAAAAGCTTGGACCTTGGAATCAGATAGTTTGGGATAACATCTCCTGTTATGATTAATTAGTCAGATTAAAAGCAGATAAGACAAACCCCAAAGTAATATTCCTAGTTATTTAGGGCTTGCTGAACTCCAACTTTTCCCTTACCTTGATCTAAATTTTTTCCATATACATATATATGGAAAAAATTATATGTATGCATTTTTTTTCTGGGCACTTGCCTCATCAGTACACATAAATGTATTCAGATGCCCATAAACTAGGAAGACCATAAGAGACCAAATGAAAGCCTTTGATTCAACTGCTACACAGTACACAGCTGGGGTATTTTGGCTATAGAGCTCTAGGAAACAGTACTGGTAGGAAGTAATTGACAGAAAACTAATGAAGAATAATAGTGTCTGCATTTTCTTTTACCCCAAGGCAGGATGGGGGAGGGTATGACTTCTAGGCCTGCCTATTAATCTATTTGCTCTTTTCATCTTTGGGCATGGAAAACCTCCTTCTTGATCTAAGATCGGCCACCCAAATCTGCTCTGTGCCCTTCACTAATTTGATCTCCTTAAATACAGCTGCAATCCATTTTCTTTGAATTTTTCTTCCTTTGCTGCATTTGTTAGAATTAGACTCCAAGCTTTGAGGCAGGGTTCTTTTTATTCCATATATAATTCTTTTGGGTGGTCATGTGTTAATATCAGAATTTAAAATACTTAACTTTATTTGTAAAATTGGTTTTCAGGCTTAAATGGCTAAAGTAAATAAGAACAGGGAAGATATGATGAGCCAAAGACACAGGATGTGATATATGGTGAGCTGATTTCATCTTTCAGTGATCCTCCAATGGAATCACTCCTGTTTTACAGATGAGCCTCAGAAAGAGAAAGTGGCCCGGATGGAATTGAAACCAAACTTTCGCTGATCTCAAAAAATCTCATGCTCTTTCACTGTCTACCTCAAATTTGTACTGGGAACAATTGAGAGACGAATCCAGCTGATTCAGACCCACAGCCCCTCCACAGTTGTCTGACTCAGGTTTCATGGTTTGAACACCATAAAGATCAAGCGCAGTAGTAAGGCAAGTGTAAATTGATCAAACATCTGCTATTGATAAACTAACTTTAAAATAAGGAAAAAATATTTCAAGAAATGATTAAGGTCCCAAGATTAAATGTAAGTTTGGCATGAATTCTCTAAATTAGACTGTATCAGAGAGCAGGCATTCTCAAGCTTTCTTGATTCATGGCACCCCTAGGCCCAAAGAAACAGCTAACCATTCTATTTATTAAGGAGGCAGGCCCTAGCAACAATGCATATGTATGTCCTCATACGTTATAAAAACTGTTCAAAAAAGTAATACATGTAAATTGAAAGAAAAATATTTTTGTTTCATTCTAAAACTGCCATCATTACATATTAATGGAAGCGTGCATCTGCTAGGCATTGCACAGCTCTCCAACCCTGGAGCAAGACCACCTTCACATCTTGTTCCACATCGCCATTTGCTTGATACTTGCTTTTTATCAAAGCAACTGATGAAAGTCCACTTACAAAGATAGAGGATCATCAAAAAATGTTGTGAATTCTAATGCTGAAATTATGAACTGTTTTGAGCTAGTAGCAGTTTGCATGAATATAACAGATGTTGCTCTGTTGCCTGTGAAAATTTAAGTTATCCTTGCCATTTTTGTGAATGTACCACAGCACCCTGGGGTCCCTCAGGGGCAGGGCAAGTCTTAAGAACATCCTTTTCCTTTTTCTTCTTTCTTCCCTTCTTCTCTCCCTTCATTTTTTCCTAGTTTATTTTATAATTATAAAACCTCTTGAAGCTTCATTTATAACTCAAATTCTCTCTCCATGACATAATATACACTGAAATTTCAACCAGGAATGAAGTCAGTAGAAAAGCATATGTTCTGTCTGAAAAACATATGGAAATCTGATGTTTATAGACACATTTCCCAGCAACAAAGCAAAGTTTTTAGCAAAGAATTCTTTACATTCTCATATTGACTATATCACACTTAATGAAGAAGACAGAAAGAAGGAGAAAGGGAGGGAGAGGGAAAGTCTGGGAAGTAAGGAGGGAGGGAGCAGGAAGAAAAGGAGGAAAGAAGAATGGGAGGAAGGAGAAACCTGATTAATAAATCTCCTTTATTAAGTGCATCAGGTACATGCACATTGTTGGAGCAGGACAACACGGAGGGAAGGAATGGGCTGCCCAGAACCCAGGCTTCCACATGGTCAGTCCTGGATACAGATCTGTTGGCAAAGGTCAAGTTGAGGTGGAAAATAGGGCACAAGGGAGCCCTGGAAGAGCTCAGGAAGAGTGTACAGCATAGAAGCATGGGCTTTAGAGTTAGGCTGTGTTCAAGCCCTGCCTCTATAACTTAGTAGCTTTGGGTCGCTGGTGAGTTAATCTTGTTTTAGATTTTTTTTTTGAGTAAAATGGGGATAATAATAATAATACTTATTCCAAAGTTGATTTTTCAGAATTGATTAATACTTGTAAAGTGCACATCAAAATATCTGGCAGCTTTAAGGGCTGGACCGTTAATGGCTATGAATACTATTAAAACAGGGCTGACTCACAGATGGGCCACAGCAGAGGTAAGGTCTGCCAAAGAATGTTGTGGGTACGAAGAGAAGACATAGTGGGGAGAATGGTAGAGCTCATGTCAATAAACGGATTACATCCAGACTCTCTCCAGGTGGGAATGCAAGTTGGTATAACCAATTAAGAAAACCACTTGGCAGTATTTACTAAAGCTGAGCATGTTCAGATGACCCAACTCAGCCATCTAACTTCTAGATATGTGCTCAGCAAACAAATGCTTATATGTGTACCAAAACACTTGGTTAATGCAGCATTAATCATAAGAGCCAGAAAACTGGAAACAACTCACCTGAAGAATGGTTCAATAGAGCTGGTATGTTTACACAACGGAACCCTGTTCTGCAGTGGGAGTGGACGCCCTGCTGCTACATACAGCGCTCTGGGGGCAGCTCACGGGTGACGCTGGGCAAGGGCAGAGTGACCCAGTGCACGTTACATGACACCACTTACATGTAAGGCTCGCAAACAGGCAGACCAATCTATGATGTTAGAAATGTGGATAGCAGTTACCTTTTGGGGGGCAAAATCAGTGTCTGGGAAAGTGCATGGGGAGTCTACTGGGGCTAGTTACAATCTGTGTTCACTTTTTTGAAAACCATCAAGCTGTCCCAAGCTTTATGTACATTTTCATCTGTATGCTTTCCTCTAATAGAATTTACCTTTAGAAAAAAAAATTGGCCAAAGTACTGAAAAAAAAACCTTGTTGTAGACTGAATATCTGGGGCTCCACCACTCCCAATTGAAATGTTGAAACCCAACCCCAATATGATGGTGGGAGGTGGGGCCTTCAGGAGGTTATCAGGCCGAGAGGATGGACCTCATGGATTCATCCTTTCATAAGAAGAGACCCAGAGAGCTCTTTTGCCCTTCTACCACCTGTGGGTGCAGCCAGAAAACAGCCACCTACGAACCACAATACACCAAATCTGCTGGTGCTTGGCCTGGACTTTCCAGCCTCCAGAACAGTGAGAACTGAGTATCTATTGTTTATAAACCACCCAGCCTGTGGTAGTCTGTTATAGAAGCTTAAGACAGACCTCTATAAGATTTATTTTCAGCAGACAGGGCCACATTAAAAGAAGTAAAAGAAGACTTACAAAAGGATTTTGGTGCTAAGGGAAAACATGAAAAGACAATACGAGGCATCATCACAGTTATAGTTACATGGTGCAGGTCAACTGTCCTGCCATGATTGATTCTGCATGAATTGGGAAAGGCTAGGTGTGCCTACAGGAAGAACCCCCACATCTCAGTGGCTGAACACAACAAAGCTCCTTGTTCTACACGTCTAGAACACGTTGGCAAGAGGCTCTGCTCCTCTTGTTCCAGAAAACTGGAAACAACTCACCTGAAGGGGTGAAACTCACTCACTTGGGGACCCAGGCTGAGGGAGGCTCCATCCCGTATGTATGTCCCCAGCTACCCCAGCAGTGGGAAGAGCACAAGGCAGACTGTTTGTGGGCTCTGAACATGTCTGCCCTGGACAAAGACGTGACCCTTCCACTCCCATCTCCCTGGCCAAAGCAGGACACGTGGGCAGGTCTAATGCCAGGGGCTGGGAGATGTGCAGCTGCACTGGGGCAGCAGGAAGATGGGCTGCAGAGGTGACAGCTGTCCTGATGACCACATTTGCTCTCAGGGCTCTCATACTCAGTCGCAGGGATAGTCCTGTCTGTGAGAGAACTCTGTTGTCGACACCCACCACACCCTTCTCTTCTCCCTCCCTTCAAGAGGGGGCCATGGAGAAAAGCAAGCTGGATTTCCAGACCATCGCCATCCTCCTCTCTACCTGGCAGCAATACAGCAACTGACATCACATACGACCTGCTGCAGGGCAGTGGCCAATTAACTTGTTGGACCAAAGAGCAGAGTGGAGCTGCAGCCAAGTTGGGGGTAAGTAACAGGGCAGAGTGGAGAGAATCGTGGATGGCTGAACAACCCCTGAGAATCCCCACCACAGTCAGTCCTGGGGGCAGTAGGACTGTTAGACAGCTGGGTGCATCATTCTCTCACAGGAAGGAAAAAATGAAGGAGACTGGAGAGACAGGCATAGAGCTAGAAGGGAGGATAAAAATAAATAAGGAGGTGAGAGGAACAGAGTGGGGAAAGAATGAGATTGGAGAAATAGAAAAAAACTTCCTGTTTCAAATTAGTATAAAGCTTCTCTTATGTCCTATAAAGTGTCACTCTAGGCTTCAGGTAGTATTTTCACTTCTGCTAAATGCATAGCTTTTGTTAAAGTCATACCTCACCAGAGTCCACTCTGTTTATTAACTAGGAAGCGAGTGCATACATCTCAAGAAAGGAAGTGCCCCGCAGGCTCCTCCCTTCTGCCAACACTGCCCCCTCTTCCTGCTGAGCGGCCAACATGTCCCAAGGGGAGGTCCCCTGTGGGACCCCCGGAGGGGCACAGGTGGGGGTTTGTGTCTTAAATGAGATTTCCTCTTACAGTCACATACCAGTTTCGGGAGAAATGTACCAACACTGAAGTTTTGGGTTGTTTTTTCCTTTTTAACTCACCAACTGATGACATAATTAAATTCTAATTTGGATTCCTTACAAGATACATAAAAGGCTGAAACACTTTGAGATAAAAGGAAGAGCTGAACACAGCTGTAGGATTAAAGATGAAAAATGTCCTATGGTAACCACAGAGCACCAATAACTTCTTTAAATTCTGATGATTTGTTTGTTACAGCAATTCCTTTTATTGTGAAAGAAGTCACTTCATTTAGTAAAGGCCAATGACGTCAGGTAGAAATAAACATTTGGTGTAATCAGTCAAAATGTCAGAAAAAGGGCACAGCTTGTTTTAGATGAATCCAGTTTCTGAAGTTACATGAGCGCTAAAGACGTGGGTGATTCCTTGCACTTCTCCAGCTGTTGCTGAGAGTCCTTTAACGGCAGACTCCCCTGCGCATTCCAAAAGCATTCAAGGTCCAAAAATAAGCATTGATATAGACTTTTCAGGAACACATCTGCTGTGAAAAATGATACTTGTAACATTGGGACTCCAAAGTAAGCATGAAAAAGGAGATATATTTAAAAATGCGTATTAAAGATTGAAAAGTCTTTCCACATAAGGAAAAGGTGACCAGACCATTCTGCTTTACTTTAGGTTCTCATTTGAAGATTGATGACTTAAGGAGATGCAACCACTTGCATTTTTGCTAAAAATAAACCTAAAGGAGCTGAGTTTAAAAGATATGCTAGGCAGCTGTTATTAGGCTGTAGATCAAATGCCAGTGGGCCCAACTCTGTGTGAGACAGGGTGAGCCTCGTTAAAAAGTGTAGCTAAAAAGGTGGCAAGGAGACCAGTATAAATCACTGCTCTTTAGAACTGACGGGGTCGCTTTCCTGTTCACTGCAGATTTTAATTAGGAATTTCTTCTTCTTCACAGATGGCTCACTGAGTTGTGTTTTAATTATAGACCTTGACAGAAAAAGCAAAAAGGAGAGCGAACAGAGCCAGGCCAACGGACAGCACCAGTGCGCACCCCCGGTGTGGCCGGCGCCACGGCGGCCCCACTCCGGGACTCACAGGGTCTCGTCGAGTTGCAGCAGCGGTGTGGGATGTGGAGCTCTGGGGCTTCCCAAGCCTGTTTCTGAATTCCTGTGAAGAGAGAAACAAATATGGAAAAAATAATTTTAAAATGCCAAGGAAGTCCTATTGTGGTATCAAAGTAACGGGTCCCTAGAAAAGAACTTTTTTAAAATAATTGAGATGTAGCTGACACATGACACCGTATGAGCTTCAGGAGTACAACACGATCTGACATTTGTATACACAGTGAATGACCACCACAGTAAGACTACATAACATCCATCACCACGCACAGTTCCAAATTCATTTTTCTAGTGATGAGTAGTTTTAGTGCATATTATTTTTATGAGTTAGTGTTTTTGTTTCCATTGGATATATTACTAGAAGTGGAATAGCTGGATCATATGGTAGTTCTGTTTTTGATTTTGTAAGGAAACTCATACTGTTTTCCATAGTGGTTGCACCAATTTATATTCCTACCATGAGTGCACAAGTGTTCCCTTGTCCACATCCTTGCCAGCACTTGCTATGTCTGTCTTTTTAACAACAGTTATTCTAATAGGTGTGAGGTTATGTCTCACTGTAGTTTTGATTTGTATTTCCCAGATGATGAGGTGATACTGAGCATCTTTTTATGTACCTGTTAGCCATTTATATGCCTCCTTTGGAAGAATGTCTATTCAGAACCTCTGTTCATTTTTTAATCAGATTTTTTTATTTTATTCAGTTGTATGAGTTCTTTATATATTTTGGATATTAACCCCTTATCAGATATGCCATATCTAATATGCAAGTATTTTCTGCCATTCAGTAGGTCGCCCTTCCATTTGGTTGATGGTATCCTTTGCTGTGCAGAAGCACATTCCTCTAACATAAGCAGGAGCTATCAGACTTCTGGTCAAGATGGCTGCATAGGTAGACATGGCTTGCCTCTTCACACAACCACATTAAAATTACAACTAAAATATAGAACAATCATCACTCACAACCATCAGAAATTGAGTTGAATGGAAGTCTGACAATTATGTAATGAAAGAAACCACATTCATCCAGACTGGTAGGAGTGGTACAGACACAGGATGCGCTGGTTCCACACCCACGTTTGGTGGCTAAAAATTCGGGAGGGACATCTCAGGAGTGAAGAGTCCTAGCCCCACACCCGGCCTCCAGTGCCAGGAAGGTAAGTCCCCACAACTTCTGGATGCAAAAACACTGGGGAATGAGTTGGTGGAAGAAACTGCTGGAGCCCCAAGCAGTTCCTCTTAAAGAACTCACACATGGACTCACCTACTCAGACTCACTTCCTCTGAGCTCCAGCACTGGGGTAGCACCTGGAAAGGTACCAGTGCCATACTGGGAGAAACTGAAGTGTCTGGCATCAAGGTGAGAAGAGGACATTGTCCCTTTTCTAAATCTTTTCTCCATAGAACCACAGAGCTGGCAAGCTGGTGCCATATCTAAAACTCCATTAATCTTCCTAACACTGTTCGATGCACCTTGGAGATCCCCAGAGACTCTGCCCTACCCATCCTATGACCCATCCAAGCTACTTTTCCATATGAATGGCTGGTCTTGGCTCATTCTTCACAACTTCCTAAATCATCTCAAACAAGCAAAGCTGGCCTCAGTGAGCCCCAGGCCTGGCACCAGCAACAACCAGCCTGGATTCACAGCTTGGCTTTGTCTGGGAATCTTCTAGCCCAGCATAAGCAACAGCCATCTCAGATTGCTTTACAGCTCAGGCAGGGTGGCCCTGAGTAAAACATAGGTGGGGAATGACCTTGGCCTGCACCACCTGGGAAACACCAAGGTTAATGTGCCCAGTGGACAGCTACAGACCACATTGGAGCACCACCACCCTACCCCTGCACAGCTGATCCTTCACAGAGGGCAGAGGTTGGTGGTCAGTGATCACACCTAATCCTTGTAGCTGACTGGCCTGGGTAAATACCTTCCAATGATCTGCCAACATCAACCAAGGCTCAAGTACATGAGGAGGGTGTACTCAGACCACATGAAGGGCACACCTTGAGTACCCAGCTTGGGTGATAGGGGTAGGTGTACAGAACACCTACTACATTAGGCCACACTACCAATACATAGAGTCAAAGCTGCTCTATGTGATACATAGAGACAAACACAGAGAGGCTGCCAAAATGAGGAGACAAAGAAACATGGCCCAAATGAAAGAACCCAGATCAAAATTCCAGAAAAAGAGCTACACAAAATGGAAATAAGCCATATATCAAATGCAGAGTTCAAAACACTGGTTATAAGGATGCTCAAAAAACTCAGTGAGGATCTCAGCAGCATAAAAAAAGATCCATCAGAAACTGATTGAAATAAAGATCAATTTACAAGGAAACAACAGTACAGTGGATGAAGTAAAAAATCAAATCAATGATTTTGAACATAAGGGAACAAAAAACAATCAATCAGAACAACAAAAAGAAAAAATAATCCAAAAAGATGAGATAGTATAAGCAGCCTCTGGGACAACTTCAAGCAGTCCAACATTTGCATCACAGGGGTGCCAGAAGGAGATGTGAAACAGCAAGAAATTGGAAATCTATTTGAAAAAATAATGAAAGAAAATGTCTCTAATTGGTGAAGAAAATAGACATGGAAGTCCAAGAAGCACAGAGAGTCCCAAACAAGATGGATGCAAAGAGGCCGACTCCAAGGCACAGCATCATCAAAATGCAAAAGGTTAAAGGTAAAGAGAAATCTTAAAAACAGCAAGAGAAAAGAAGTTAGGTACCTATAGGGGAGTTTCCCTAAGACAGCTGATTCCTCAAAAGAAACTTTGCAGGCAACAAGGGATTGGCAAGAAATATTTAAAGTCACAAAAAAACAGGGACCTACAGCCAAGACTGCTCTACCCAGCAAAGCTATCATTTAAAATTGAAGGACAGATAAAGAGCTTCCAAGAAAAGGTGGAACTAAAAGAGTTCATCATCACTAAGCCATTATTATATGAAATGGTAAAGAGACTTATTTAAGAAAAAGAGGGAGACCAAACTATGAACAATAAAATGGCAAAAGATACAAATCTATCAACAGTTGAATCTAAAATACAAACTAAGCAAACAAGAAGAACAGAGACAGAATCATGGATACTGAGAGCATTTTGATGATTGCCAGATGACAGGGGGTGTGAGAGAAAGGGTGAAGAGGTAAAGGGATTAAGAAGTAAAAATAAGTAGTTACAGATTAGCCATGGGGGTGTGAAGTACAGTGTAGGAAATGGAGTGGCCAAAGAACTTATATGCATGACCCATGGACATGAACAATGGTGGGGGGACTGTCTTAGGGAGTGGGGGGTGCTGGGTGGAGGGGAGCCAAGGGAGAAAAATCAGGACAATTGTAATAGCATAATCAATCAATCAATCAATCTATCTATATATATATAAAAGAAGGAGTTATCACTCCTTCAACATTCAAACATTCGAACACCCAATATGGGCCAGATGGCCCCCGGTTGGGATGACCCTTGGAGGGTCAGACTGAGTTCAGGATTTCCCATATTAGACATAACCTATATGAGAGAGAGACACAGTGCTTACAGAGAAGGAAGACAGAATTCATAAAGGACAGAAGTTGATATCAGGTGGAGTCACATCACAATATATACAGTTTTTAGGAGTACAAGCGTATCTATTCAACAACAATAACAACAACAACAAGAGGAGGGAGAGAGAGAAAAAAGAAACCTTGGAAGCCATTTTATTCAGTGAACATATATTCCTTATGACAAAAGATTCCCAGCTGGGCACTGTTGCAGAAGAGCTGCCCCCCAACCCTCAGGGGTCTGGAAGGGGTCCGGGTGGCTAGGGGCACCCACCCCCACATGCAGCCGCTCCGTCTGCTGTGATGTGCCACATCATGGAAAGGGTTGGGAAACCCTGCTCGGGGGAGCATGAGAAGCTAGGGGATATGATCTCATTCCTTTTAGGTAGCCTCTGTTCCCTGATGCTGTTTAGCCGGAGTGGGGAGGAGCAAATGGGAAACCTGGCCACTCTCAGCCTGGTTCTAGTGTTTCAAAGTGCAATTTTGACTCCATTTGTATTTCTACCTTATGAACAGGCTTTAGAATCAGTGCCTCCCGTTAGAGACCTGAAGAACACATTGAGAGCTGGGGGCAGGGTGGGAAAGGGAAATACTAGATGGAAGGAACACTGCTGGGGAGGCAGGGCCACCCCAAGGCAGCACACTACAGGCGTGTCTATGGAGGAACGAGAAATCCACAGAAGCACAAATTGTCTTTGAACGGCCATTTCACTGCTCACTCTTCCCATCCAAACTCTCCAGCAATCTCCTGGTGACACCGTTGGCCCTGGGTGGGAAGTGGGGAGTTGCAGCTCACCACGCACAGTAGAAGCATTGGAACTGCACTTTACAGAAACCTCTCTGGCAGGAAGACGGAGGGTAGGCTGGAGGGCGTGGAGAGAACAGGGTGGGGGGGGCAGAGAACACAGTGGTGAGTAGTGGCGATTGGAGGGGTGGGGGATGAAGACACCCTATTGTAGGACGACGGCAGGAGGACGGAAGGGAGAAACAAAAGCCTTCTGATGTAGAATCAACAGGATTTGAGTTCGGGTGACTGAGGAAATAATAGGAATGGGGAAATAAAGATGATTTTTACAAACCAATCTCCACCAGCTAATATTTACACATAATAGATGTGGAAGAATTCTTGTTTTGACTGTAGGAGACTAACTGAAAAATTAATAAAGCTGTTAACCACAAGGGTAAATCTCTCAGCGGGATGGCAGTCGAAGCATTATTGCTTCTGTGCTTTGAAGGTGTCCGGGCCTGCGGGCACCCCCGGAAGCCTCTGCACTGGAGCCCTGCACCCTGTGGGACAGGCCGAGTCAGCTTCCCCGCAGCAGTGGGACAGGGCAGGGGCTCAGTGGTGCTCCCAAGCAGCCCCACCCTGGGGAGCCACGCTCTTGTGAGACTGGCTTTCTGTGTGGTGTTTTGGAGCTGGAAACATGTTGACAAACTTTCATTTTAGTTGACTAAAAATAGCCTCAAGGTCTCAAAGACAGCACTCATGGAAACAGCAACCTTGAGACAGAATGTAGTTCCTTCAGCAGAAGTGAGAGAAGCCAGTAGGCTCCTCAAAAGCAGTGGTGCTGCTAATTCATCTCTGGGTTCTGGGAACCAGGGGGTACTCAGTAGTGTTCAGGAAGGGATGAAACGAACCAGTAAATGAATGAGTGAATATAAGGTGTGCATTCCAGATAAGACGTAACCAATCAAACACATGCCTGCCTACCTCCCTGGTGATCAAAGTATCCAGTGATGTATTCAGGGCACTTTTCCACGTTGAGTCATGAGTTGTTGCTTCTAGCAATTAAACCATCACTTTTTATGTCTGGGTTTACAAGACCAGAACTAAGAGGCTGATTAATTTCTCCTGGGCCCAAGTTTAACTTTATTTTTTTAAAGATCTTATTTATTTATTTTTAGAGAGAGGGGAAGGAGGGAGAAAGAAAGGGAGAGAAACGTGGATGTGTGAGAGAAACACGATTGGTTGCTTCTCACATGCACCCCAACCAGGGACTGGCCCGCAGCCGAGGCATGTGCCCTGGCTGGGAATTGAACCAATGACCTTTTGCTTTGTGGAATGACGCTCAACCAACTGAGCCACGCCAGTCAGGGCCTGAGTTTAACATTTTTGAGTCATGTGGCTTTGAGAAACCGATGAAGACTACAGATTGTACAATTTGGAACAACGTGGAACAACGTGGAAGTGCTTGTGCACATGTGCACACAGCCCCACTCACACGTCTGCATTTGACTTCAGGAGGTTCACAGACACCCTCACCCAGGAGCGGAGCCAGGTGTCCTGAGGCCTGAAGCTTTCTCTTTGAGAAAACATAAATATGAACACAAAATTAGGTAGAGGGCTTTGGAAGGGGGTCCCTGAAAGTGTGAGGCCCTGAAACTTCAGCTCTATTAGTTTCTGGGAAAATCCACCTCTGCCGTCCCTCCCCTCCCCATTCTGAATGCCAGACCTTGGTAATGTGCCTACAATTCAAGAAACTGCTGCTCGGCAAGCACTGGTGTGAGGCCAGGAGCGAGGCTGACCTTCGCAGGCCTACCAGAGTCTTATGCGTTAAGCACTTGGTTGGGTTCCTAATACCTTCTGCTTCACAAAGCTGCAGTACAGGTAATGTGTCTGTGCTCTCAGCCTGAAAAAAACCTCTTGACTTTTGATGATAATTTCTCAGAATTTCTTCCTTACTTCCTTCTAACTAATTTTGCCATAAAGTGCTGCTCAAAATATAAAAGGTACCTATGAAACTACCACAGGGGATTACTTGTGCTCGTGTTCAACTTAGTCACTCTTCCTTGGGTGTTGATTTTTTTCCCTCCGCCCCTCTAACATCCTACACAAGGGACCCATAAACAGTATTCTGCTGCTGAGCCTCCGTCTTGTTCCTGGTGAATGAACGGGTTTGCATCACAGAGTCACAGGGAGGGAGCAGCACGCACACGCAGCCTCGGGAAGCACCCCTGACCTGCGGTGCCTGCCACTCTCCCGACGCCCAAGGGTGGCACCTGACAACAGCAGGAGAGGGAACATGTAGCCCGTCTCCACTGGGCTGGGCTTCCTCCAAGACATATCTTCACCTTCTTCTACCAATCCAAGATCTTGGTTAAAGGAGTTTCATGGTATGTTTTTAAAATATCAGATTCAAAAAAGTTCTTCAGAAGACACAGTAATCAGTAGGCAGCTCGTTTTGTACATTTCAACTGTCACTTCTGCAGTGATACAGAAGGAGAAGGAATTTTGAAATATAGAAAATACAAGGACTTTCTCCCAAAGTCCAAGATGCTCAAATATCTAAAGGCACAACTGGTGCAGATTCCCAGAGTTGGAAGCAGCATTCATGAATAGGAAATAATGTAGCATTTCCACAGTGTAGTGAAAATAAAACAGTGTTTATAGGTAAAGTGGTGGAACATAACCAACAGTAAAAGTTCACATGCATACACGCCCCAAAGTATATAATTGATTTGAGAGAAAAACTTACGGTAAATAGTTCTGGAAAGTAAACAGAAGACTTGAATCATCCTTAAACCGCCTAAACAATACTGCACCACATACAAGAAAGTTATTGCTTACTTAAACTAACCAGATATCAGCTCTCAGACTTAAAATTTTTAAGAAATAAAATTCCATTTAGAAATGCCTTTTACAAAACAGACAGAGTCTGAAACAAGGTGGGGTATGACCTTTGTTCAGTCAAAAAGATCCCTGTTATTTGTCCAGTGACAGCAGACGGAGGACGTATTGATGACGTGTTAACCGTGGTCAGCATGCGCTTTCTTTCGCTCGTAAATCTCAGCGCTCTTTAACTTGCTAATTCTTAAATGCATCCTACTGATTTTCGAAAGCATAGTTTTATCAAATCCTACTGAAGCAATAAATGTGTTATAGTAGAACCAAAGTATATACAACAAAAGCAAAACAAAAACAACTTTGATGTTCAGAAACTTTAGGGATCAGATTTCAATCAGTTAAAGATAAATGAAGAGAGGGGAGAAAATTCAGTCTAGTTTGGTGGTAACAACAGTCCGTCTCAATCATTCCTTCTTCTCTAACAGTTACACAGACTTGTTGTCGGGACAGAGGGACAGGCCTTTCGCCTGAGCACAGTTAACACCCTGACCACTTCCAGGAGTCCTGAGGCCTGGGCTCTGGGCTCCACTCCTAGTTCTGAGGATCTGGGGGCAAGTGATCTATCTTCTCTTCGTCTCCATTCAAAATCACCTGTGAAATGGAGATACTGCTAGTATTTGCACATCATGGGGCTGTTATGAGTATCAAATGAGATATGTACATTAAGTGTCTTAAACATTTAAAACTCAGATTAACATACTCCATAGTAGCTGGTTCTCATGGAATATGTAAATGGCAGGTATTCTTTTTACAAAATGGCAAAATCACTATTTTCCTTTTCAAATATGATTAATTGGTTTAAGGTATTTTTATTCCTTACATGTGTCATCAGGAGGCACACAACATAATGGACAAAGGTTTCCAACTGCTCAGACCAGAAACTGAACCCAAGTGCAGACATCCATCCTCTGTGTGACCTTGGACAAGTGGTTTAAGCTCTCTAACCCTGACCGGCTCTTCTGTGAAGGAGGGATACCAACACCTACTTTAAGATGTTGATGAAAGGCTTAGAAGTGACATTCCCAGAGCCCAGGTGGAGTGCCTGGGATATAGAATGTTCAGTAAAGGGCAACTATTTTATTACATTCCAGGAGTGTGGCTTGGAAAACGGAGGCGGCTTAAAAAACAGATGAACCCCATGCCCCTCATCACAGTCCCACGCTGATCAAGTCCTGTCCTGGGCACCATCCCCACAGACACTGGCCCATAAAGGAGAAGCTTTGCCCACTGTGAAGCCAGCACCTCTTCTTCCCTGGGCCCTCAATCTTTAGAGTGAAACTTCTGGAAAGGTGCTTAACTAAAACCATCCCAATAGAAGAAGGGAAACCTGGATTCCACAAGTTATGAAGAGGGATTTAGCCGTTAGGTGTGCCAGGGACCCATTTTTAGCTGCTTTTTCTTTCAATGTCTAATATTATTGTAATGCTGTTTACAAGGGAACTAAAAGGGAAGGAAAAAAGTCACTGTCGACTCTGCAACTATACATAAAACATTTTTGCCCTTGCTCTGTGCCCTGCCTGAACCAGCCATCTCCCCTCTATCCGCTATCCACGCCCTGCCTTCTGTTCTCACTGTTCTCAGGCCTCAGGAACCCCGGACCTGCAGTAGGAAAATCTCTCCCAGCTAGCGCACAGCCAGGCAGGGTGAGGCGCTTCCGCTCCGGGGCCGGGCGGCTGAGCAGCCTGCTGGCTGGCTCTCACCACGGCACTTGTCAGCAGTAGTGCATGGCCTGTCTGCCGCTGTCTCCTGTGTGGTCCTGTGTGCGCTCCTTCAGAGCAGGGCTGGCCTGGCTCTCCAATGGATGCCCAGGGCCAGCACCAGGGAGGGGACAGTGTAAGTTGGAAGGATATTCCTTAGTTACATTAACACACACACAAGCAAATAGTCTTTCCATATGAATTGCCATTTACCTATCCTTATATTTCTTATTAGACTGTAAGGTAAATGGGATACAAAGTCAAACATCACCAATGCTACACAGTATGAATATACAGTAGCATCCTGGGGGGAAATAAAACTACCAGCAGAGGTAGCAGCATGGTGTGCTAGATGTGTACTGCTACATTAACAAATGACCGCAAACCTGGGGTCTCAAATCCAGCTTCTAGAGGCTGCCCGTATGTGGTCCTTTCCTCCATTTTCAAGGCCACTAACATAGGCTTTTTATAGGCACCCTTGTGATTTACAATGGACCCAGATGGATAATACAGGATAATCTCAAAATTTTAACAATGATACCTTAAAGTCCCTTTGCCATGTAAGGAGACACATTCACAGGTTCCTGGGATTAGGATATGAACGTCTGGGGTGGGGGTCACATCACTGCACGCACTACTCAAGGCACACGTGATCCCCCAAGATCGCACTGTCCACCCAGAGAGCATGCTCGGTTCAGGCACAGGCGAAACAGCTGCACAAAGAACACATGCCAGCAGAAGCCCAATGCTCTGCACATTTAGAAGGTGAGGGGCACAGGGCACCCATGGGTGACGACTGCATGGCTAGTGACCCTGAAGCTTCCTGGTGGAGGAAGACAGGGGGCCTCCAGGGCTCCACTTCTGCTAAGTCCTTTTCCTTTCTTTGAGTGCATGCTGACCCGCTGAGGTGGCTGCCCGCTGAGAAAATGGTCCTCCAAGGCCACCCATATTTGTCCTGCTCACAGACAGCCCTCTCAGCCTCAGGAAACAGGGACCTGAAGGAAAGGGTTCCTAGAAAGTGGTCAATCAAGGTTCTCTGGAGGGATATTTGCATTTCTGGTTGTTCCTTTGCTTTTCATAGTTACATTTTCATGCAGTTGCAAGTATCCTTTTACAGAGAGCTGGATGGGCATGGAAGAAATTCATGCTGTGCAGAAGAAGCCTGTCATGCAGTTCCTCCTCCTTCTCATAAAAATTTAAATATTATAATATGTAATATGGCCACAGAACCAGAAGCACAAGGATGTAGCAAGAAAGGTGGAGGACAAGCTCTATGCAAAAATTCTAAGAATGCCCCATATCTATGGGGCATTCACCACGTGCCCAGCATGGCCCTAAGGACTCTACATGCACTTTCTCCTTTATACCTCCCAGCCTCCTGGAAAAGCACTTAACACGAGTTATCCCAGTTTTAAGTACTCACTCGGTTTACAGATAGTAGGAATGAACGGCGAAGCAGAGGAGAGGCTTGGCTTTAATCATACTAAGTTTAGACTTGGTAATAATCTATCATTTATAATGTAATATAAAGAAATAAGAAAAATCAAAGCACTGCATAATTATTAAAATGACTATCAAGATCAAGATTCCTACCAAACACACTTACTTTACTGCTGCACAATCTCATGGAGGTAATGGTGTTGTTTTTGTGTTTCTCTACAGAGGACTTGCAGAAAAGCCAGCCTCAGGTCAGGCACGGCCTCTTCACATTACCTGTCTTGCAGATGTGAGCCGTGTTGAGAGTTTGTAAGTGTGACCTGTAGATGGCACATTGCTGAGTTTTCTCTGAACATACGCACACATACTTGATCTGCTCACATTAGAACATGTTGCAAAATGTGTTTTAATGAGGAACAGTTGGTCTGGTTCTGCTCAAATAAAAGATATCCCTGTAAGAGAGCTGCCACCTGTCTTCCCATCTTGCAGCACAGCTTCTAAATGAGTTCTTCTGTCCCTGACACCGGCAGGTGTTGCCAGGGCCCCGAAACCACATTCTTCGTGCCAGCTCCCTTCCTGCAACTGACAGACGACCTCAGTCCTGTGCTTGGTGTCATTACATTAGAGTAAACACCAGGACATACAGGAGATTAAGGGTGACGAGCTACCTTTCTCCATTATTCTTCAAATTGGGAGCATCTTAATATATAACTACGATTGCCTAATTATCACCATACCAAAGACGTCAGTATTTTCCAGTTCTTATAGGCTATGCAAACAATGTTATATGAATTGTCCATTAGCATTATTGGTATCCTGGCATGTAACCGAATCGCCAAATTAGACTTGGAATCAATTACACTTTTTCGTTTATTTTGGGAGAACATTTACATTTTAAAACCTCTGCCACAGACTCACACGATGACAGCACAGTACTGTCAAGCCTTTCTGCATCGCTTTTGGGCATTAGCAATTCTAAATCAGACACTCTCCACATCTAATCCCCCCGCCCCCCTTCACATGTCATTGCTATCAGGTCATTAGAATTGTGAAGAATATTTTAAACTAGAACACACACACACACACACACACACACACACACACATCGCTCTAATCTTGGTTTTTAATCTTATTTTTGTGATAGAGTAAACACAAGACTTTACTAATAAGGCCAAACATAAATTATTAAACTATCTGCCGCATGATCAAATGTATTTCAGATTCTATTCTGAATAACTCTGCCTTGACGTTCACCAAAGGGGGAGATCTGACGTGCCCTGTGTGATCTCGGCGGCCCCTCTCCCTCTGAACACCCCACACTCTGGCTTGAACTGCACCAAGTGAAAAAAGGAATGATCATATCAAAAACCAAAGCTCAGCATCAGCCCATCACTAAATTATAACTTTGTGTAAGATCTCGCTTCATTCAACTCAAGAGACATGAAAACAACTCAGCTCCCTACTTCTTTTAATGGATTCACAATATTTATGTGTAAATTTTCCTCAGGGCTTGGAGGCACTGTTAGAGCTTGGAGTTGACACTAGCAAGGATGAAGGAAAAATAGTTTGATAGCTCATAGCTCAAGATAAATTAGAGTTTAGAATTTTTTTTTAAAAGTCTGACCATATGGCCTATGGAGATAAGTCTATCAAAAAACAAATATGTAATCAATGTGAGGAAATTTTCTTAAAATATACATTATGCAGTGTAGTATACTCTCAGAAAAGAATCTCAGAATCTCTTGATTTTGAGAAGTTTACTTTGAATACAAAATTATCTTTATATCAGAAAGCTATCTTGATCATCATTCCATTTTACTCCAGAAAATAAAAATTGAAGGAAGCACCTCTTCAGGTAAGCATCCCTAATGCACACTGCTGCTTCAGTCTGGGCTGGTGACAAGGAGTGAACAAAAGATGGAGCGTCTCTAGTACCTTCCCAGCCCTCTGGTTGTGGGGTTCTATCTGAATACCCCATCCTTGTTAACGCTCTGAATCTGTAACTTAGCACCAATGTATATTCACACGAGCTCACACATTCCTGAAAATAAGGGGAGCGTTGTTGGGTGGGAGAATCAGACCTAGAATTCATCACAAAGCATCACATCTTTGCCAACAGTACTGCACTGTCACATTTGTTTACATAGAACCTCCCTCATTCTCAAAAAATGAGAGAGAGCAAGCTTTGCTGAAAGGATGTTATCAGACACCGAGCATCTTAGATGGAGATACATTTATTTTTATTTATTATTAATTTTTTTCCTCAAAAGAGGAGGGTTTTTTACTACACATACTTAAGAAAGTTACTCTAGAACTTAGCTCTCTTCCACTAACTAAACCTCAGCCATAGATGTGTGGACAAATATATACACATACACAGACATACAGAGCCTTGAAATAAAGAAACTGAGAAGCTCACTTAAAACTATGAAGTCAGGCCAAATATTGCAAAATTTTATATGGAACCACAAAAGGCCCAGCACTGAAACAGTGATCCTGAGACAGAAGAACAAAGTTGGAGGAATCATGCTACCTAATATCAAACTATACTACAAAGCCATAGTAATCAAAACAGCCTGGTACTGGCATAAAAACAGACACATAGATCAATGGAACAGAATAGAGTGACCAGAAATAAACCCATACATTTATAGTCAACTAATATTTGACAGAGGAATCAAGTATATACAATGGGCTAAAGATAGATTATTCAATAAATTGTGTTGGGAAAATTGGACAGATATGTGCAGAAAAATGAAACTACACTACCCTCTTACACCACACACAAGAATAAATTAAAAATGGATCAAAGAATAAATGTTAGACCAGAAACCATAAAAATCCTAGAAGAAAACATAGGCAGCAAAACCCTGGACATTGCTTGTAGAAATTTTTTATCAGATATATCTCCCCAGGCAAGGGAAAAAAAAGAAAAAATAAACAAATGGGACTATATCAAACTAAAAAGTTTCTGCAGAGCCAAGGAAATAATCAACAAAATAAAAAGACAACCCTCAGAATAAGAGAACATATTTGCCAATACATCTGATAAATGGTTAATATCCAAAATTTATAAAGTACTTACAGCATTCAACAGCATAAAAACAAACAACCCAGTTGAAAAATGGGCAAAGGCCCAGAAGAGACACTTCTCCAAGGAGGCCATACGAATGGTTGATATATGAAAAGATGCTCAATGTCACTAATCATCAGAGAAATAAGAATTAAAACTGCAATGAGATACCATCTCACACCTGTGGGATTGGCTATCATCAAAAAACCAACAAACAACAAGTGCTGGTGAGGATGTGGAGAAAGAACCTTTCTGCACTCTTGGTGGGAATGCAGCCACTGTGGAAAGCAGAATGGAGGTACAGAAAAAATTAAAAATAGATCTTCCTTTTGATCCAGGAATCCCACCTCTGGAAATAGATCTGAAGGAACCCATATCACTAGTTCAAAAGCACATAAGCACCACTGTGTTTACTGCAGTGTTAGTTACAATTGCCAAGATATGGGAGCAGCCCAAGTGTACATCAGTAGATGAGTGGATGAAACAACTATGGGATATTTACACAATGGAATACTACTTGGCTGTAAAACAGAAGGAAATTTTACCCTTTGTGATAGTATGTATGGACTTGGGGAACATTATGTTAAGTGAAATAAGCCAGTAAGAGAAGGACAAACACCATATGATCTCACTCATATGTAGAATCTAATGAACAAACTGAACTAACAAGGCAAACAGACAGACTAGATGAAGAGCAGGATGACAACTAGTGGGGAGAGGGTTCGGGGGTGGAGGGATTGAGCAAAAAGGAAAAAGGACTCATGGACATAGACAGCAGTGTGGTGATTGCTGGGGGGAAGTGGTATAAGGGGACTAAATGGTAATGGGAAAAATACAATAAAAGTTAAATTTTAAAAAGGAGATATATATTAAAAAGAACTATGAAGCCTGTAATCCCAATGTTCATGACAGTGGCAGAAATCTGAACTCATCTATTCTGCATTACTGGCTGGAGATAAGCACTAAACTACAGCCGCTCCACAGATGTGACAAAGTGGAAGGAAGAAAGAGAAAGTAAAATGGGTCAAGATGCTCTACTGATGATGGATTCCTTTCAATAATCTCTTAAACCATCCTCATTCCATGGAGTGTATACAGGGAGCTGTGAACTACGATGTTGAGTAAAAGAACAATTGGGTATATTAGAGTTAATCTTTAAGTAATCAATTCAACTCAAAACAATTATTCCTAAGAATTTCTTTCGACTAGGTAAACATGAGGGTGTGTTGGCAGATGTTAGTGCTTTAAATGAAGAAGAAGCCATGATGTCAACAGCTATTACAATGCAACCCTCTCATGCTGTTCTGAGTACCATTTTCACTGACTGGAGATAGGGATTTAGCATCACTCACTTCCATGAACTGCATAACAAGAATAAAGGAGATGGCAGGTGCTTTGTCCTGATTCAAAGAGTCTCATAAATGATGAGCTAACATGTAGGATGTTTCCTATAGGTCACCATGATAATTACTCAGTTTGAAAAACTGAGACAAACTAGTTGAGAAAACTTACCTGGTATATACTGTAATTGCACGGAACTCAGTCACCTGAAGAAAGTTCACATCTCTGTCTTTTTCCCTATCATTTCCACAGGTCCATTACGTGGACTTCCAAAAACCCATTCCAAGGCATGACTATTTCCCCTTTCTACTGTATTTTTTTGTTGTTGAATATGGACAGTTTTTAAAAAGCAAAAATAATCATCTGTCGTCCTTCAAAAGTCACTTAAAACAACTGGGAGAAGATCGATATTGAGGAACTTAATAATGTGTGTGGCTATAAAAGTGTGGTGGGCAGCCTGCAAGAGGCCGGCCCCCGAGACCCTTGCCTCCCGACGTCCACGTTCTGTGTAACGCCTTTCCCCTGACTATGGGCTGACCTTACTGCCATACTTCTGATTAACACTTGACATGAATGATGGGACGGCACTCCTGAAATTAGGTTACAGAAACCTGTGGCTTCCCTCATCCTCACTCTGCTTGTCTGTGTGGTGGGAAGCCAGCTGCCATGTGTGAGCTGCCCTGTGCAGAAGCCCCCATGAGAAGTGACTGAGGGAGACCTCTAACCAACAGCTAACAAAGGGCCGAGACCTCAACTTAATGACCCACAAGGAGCACAATCCTGGCATCAACCCGTAAGTGAACTTAGAAGCACCTCCTCCCCTAGGTGAGCTTTCCGTTGAGACAGCTCCCCAGGCGGACACCCTGATGGCAGCCTCATGCCTGGCACTGCGCTGGAGGCACCCAGCTGAGCTGTGTCCAGATTTCTGACCCATAGAAGCTCTCAGATAACAAATGTTTGTTGTTTGAAGCTGCTAAACTCTGAGGTAATTTGTTACACAGCAAGAGATAACTAATACAAAAAGATGCCAGGCAGAAGGCTAAAAACTGACTCATGTATAAGTTGAAGCATTATTCATAATAGGTACCGTAGACCAAGGAAAGGTCTTCCTGAAGGTACCGTAGACCTTCAGGAAAATCTTCCAGAACAATTGACTATACATGCATAAGACAATGAAATTTAACACCTAACTACCATGCTTAAAAATCAATTACAGGTAGATTGATTACTTACCTAGTAACGGCAAGAGTGCAAAACTGTAGAGGGCAGTATGGGCAGAAAAGCTTTCTAATCCACAGGGGTAGGATAATCATTCTTAAATCACAAAAACACACACAGTGCTATGGGCACCCAAAAGAGGTTAAAATACAAACCACAAACTGGGAAAAGACACTTGCTTCTGTTATAGCTAATTTTATATACAGAAATCCTAAAAATCAATAAGATGGTATCAATTCAATAGAAGAAAATGAGCAAAAGACTTACACAGATACTTTATTGAAGAGGAAATCTGAATAAATATATAAAGAAAGCAATACATATATTCAAATGTGCCCAACCTCATTTATAGTTAGAGGAAAACAAGTTAAAAACACAGTGAGATAAAAATTCACATACACCAGGCTGGCAAAAAGTGAGAGGCCTATCAGTATCGAGAGTGGATGAGAATGCAGAGGCACCAGACCACTCCGGCTCTGCTTCAGGGGACGGTCTAGCAAATTCCTGAGACCACTTTGGGAAATGGGGGCATTATCTGGTAAAGTGGAAGCTGTACACATCCGATCACCTGCAATTCCACTCCTGAGTGTATCACCCAGGCTACAGAAATCACTACAAGCAGGGTTCGATCTCAAGTCCCCATCAAGGTTTATGTGATTTAAGTTAGAAGCTCCAGCAGGGTTTAGAGTACAGAGAGGCGTAGGGCAAGGTTTGGTCAAAGGCAGAACGAGTAGTCTGGGGGGTGTGGGGCACAAGCCGTGGAGTCAGGACTCCCTGAGAACATTAACTCTCCACGCTGTCTCCCTAACAACTGCCTTTTCCCCCCAGCTGAGGATTTATTGGCATAAATGTAACCATATAAAAACATAAGTTATGAAAAGTACAGTCACAATGTACCCTCCCCCCAACTCCCTGCACCCTGGGCCCAGGCCCCTAAAACCTTCTGAGGAAGGGAGAGGAAAGGGGGGCAGAAACCGCCTAATGCCACAGCCCCTCGGCCTGTGCATGGCTGGCTTGGCTGCAGTGGGAGAAACCAGGTGCTGTCTCAGCACATCTGGGAGCTGGTGGAGCAGGACAGCTCACACAGCTGGCCCTTGAAGTCCAAGTCAATGGTGAAGTCCAGGATGCGATTATTCTTGGCATTGGGTTGCATGTCAACGGTGCCAACACTTTCCTCGCCTGTCTTCACTGTCAGGTAGTCTGCCCTCCATGTAGCACACCAGCTGCTTCTACTGCATATATGGTGACTCAGAGCTGGTGGTGAAGCCGGTCTTCTTGTGGCTGCAGGTGAACTTGATGTTGAAGTTGGCCACTAGAGCCTGCGTGTAGTCATTCCACTTCACTTGCAGGCAGAAGGGAGAGGTGAAGGTCAGCTCTTCCACCTTCACAGTGTACATGTCCACCTCCTTTATGAGGCAGGCATTGGCGACCAGCTGCCTGGGGCCCACCACATCCACCAGGGGCTCCTCAGTGTTCACGTCTTTGATGCAAGACATGTCAAAGCCACACACTTTTTCCCACCAGTGGATCTTGTAGTCTTTGTACTGTGGTCCTTGATGGCTGTCATGGACAGCACAGCTCAGTGGGGACGATGAGGCTCTCAGGTCCAGCCACTTGTCTCGGGCACAGAACACAGTGTTGAACATTGACTGTAGAAGAGACAGTAGTAGCCGTCCACTTGATGATGATGTCAACCTTCTCCACTGGAAGCCCCACCTCCTCAACCTTCCCCATCATGATGGTCTCCACTTGGTCTAATTTGTTGGCTTTGACAATCTTCATTGCATAATCAAAGATACTAGAACACTCGATCCTGATGACCTTATAGCCCCAGCCTTGGCAGCAAACTTGCAGAGAATCCCTGTGCCCAAGCACACGCCCAGCACCACCTGATCTGAGAAGAGGTGCTGGTTGTGAAGCATGGAGTTGCGGTAGGTGATGGTGCACACTTCGTCTTTCAGCATCTCCTTGTGGATGTCAAAGTGCGGACGGGAGTCGAAGCAGTAATCCTTGGACACCATGTCCTCAGCGCTGAGTTTCTGGCTGCTTCCTGCTTGGCCACAGGAGACCTCCCTGACGCAGTCTGCAGCCTTGGCTGCCGCCATCTTCACCTACTCCTCAAGCCACTGAGATCCTCCTCAACCGCTTTCTTTTTTAAGATCAGTCCCAGTAAGTAACCTACCTTTTCTCCTTTAACACTCCTGCTTTTCCATCTTTCAGTTCCTACGGTGCTCCCTAGCACCTTTTAAAAAATTATGGGCCAATGTGGAAAATGGATGGGATATAAATGACCACTCGTCAATAACACATCTTCTCATTTTTTACTTGGGTTCTATTAATAACATCAGTCTCTGTATTCATTTCCTAAGGCTGCTGTAACAAATTATCACAAACTGAGTGGCTTAAAACAATACAAACTTATCGTCTTACCCCTCTGGAGCTTACCAGTCTAGAATGAGTCTCACTGGACTACCAGTAAAGGTGCCACCCTCCTTCTGGAGACTTTAGGGGAGATCTGTATACTTGCCTTTCCCAGCGTGCAGTCCTTGGCTCCTGACCCCCTTCCATCTTCCCAAGTTAGAATTCTCTTCATTCTGACCTCTGATTCCCCTGCTGCTCTTTTACTTTTTTTTAATTGTATTTTTCCATTATCATTTACTCCAGTTTTAACCCCTCTCCCTGCCTCCCCGCCACAATCACTACACTGTTGTCCATGTCCATGAGTCTTTTTTTCCTATTTGCTCCCGCTCTCTGTCTCCTAACCTTCTCGCCTTGACCTGCCATCATATATTCTATCTATGAGTTTGTTTCTATTTTTCTTGTTAGTTCAGTTTATTCATCAGATTGCATATATAGTGAAATCACATAGTATTTGTCTTTTGCTGACTGGCTTATTTCACTTAGCATAATGTTCTCCAGAGCCATCCATACTGTCACAGAGGGTAAAATTTTCTTTCTTTTTATGGCTGAGTAGTATTCTATTGTGTAAAGGTCCCATAGTTGTTTTATCCACTCATCTACTGATGGACACTTGGGCTGCTTCCATATCTTGGTGATTATGAATAACTGCAATGAACATTGAGGTGCTTATGTTCTTTCGAATCAGTGTTTTGGGTTCCTTCGTCTATATTCCCAGAAGTGGGATCTCTGTGTCAAAAGGCAGATCCAGTGTGGAAAGCAGTATGGAGATGCCCTCTTATTTTTAAGGACTATCTTGATTACACTGGGCCCGCCTGGATAATACGGGATAATGTCTTTATTTTAAGGTCAACTAATAAGTAAATTTAATTCCTTGTACAACTTAATCCCTTGGTCCCTAGCATATTCATGAATCCTTGGGATGAGAATGCGCACACCGCTGGGGGCTGTTTTCCTGCCTAACACAGGCCCTGTGGGTGATAATGTTGAGTGTAGCTGTTGGGAGCAAACATTTCAGAGAATAACAGCATCTCTAGAGCACTTAAATGTTTCCCAGTAGAGGACCATGAGAAAATGCCTTAACTTCTACAAACTTTTACATTTTGGATTCTTTATGTGAAAAGAGTTGTTTTAAAAAAAAGAAAAACTAGACCCAACCCTTCCTGTTCTACAGCTCACAATCTAAAAACAAGACACTGAGCTGCAGAGCTGGAGTGACTGGATCTAAGGTGGAGGCAGAATGCAAATTCTTGTGGGGTACAAGATGTGTCACCCACAAGCAACGACACTGGGATTTCCTGGTGTGGCCGAATAAACACAGTAAAAGTCCCAACTCTTCACACCTCCTGGGTCTGTGCCTTCTATCACATAACTAAGTAATGCTCTCCTTGGGCTGGACCATGTGACTGACTTTGGCCAGTGGGATGTTATCAAACATAATACACACCACGGCTTGAAAAGGACTTCAGAGTTTCTGGTTGCTCTTCTTCCTCTGCTTTCACTGTGGGAACATACCCAGGAGAGCCTCTTATGGGATGAGATGCATTGAGCAGAGCGGGTTCATCCATGGGGTCCCAGCTGAGGCCATCTAGCTCTGGCAGCTGAACTGTCAGACATGTCAGCAAGCCCACCAAGATTAGAAGAGCTGCTCAGCTACCCTACATTGACCGCAGATACGTGACTGAGCCTGGTCCAGATCAGCTGAACTCCACTATGGTTCTGTGATTGTTTATCATGAGGCATTCAAAGTAAGTTAACTAATGATATACAGTGACCACATGTTCGGTCCTGCACTCCTTTTTAGTAAGGGGTGTACACACATCTCCAGAATGAAGACATTCATTCATTTACTCAATAGACATTTACTAAACATTTGTCCCATTCCAGGCACTGTTCTAGGCATTGAGGACACAGATGAAGGACAATGTACCAACCCTCATGGATGGGGCTTCCATTTTCATAACTGGAGACAAAGAAACACATAAATATTTGGTGTGGCTGATAAGGAGTTGTATCGTGGAGAAAAATAGAGTATGGATAGTGGGTACCAGTCTGTGACAGATGATGGAGGTGGCATTTTACAGGGGGCTACTCAGGATAGTCTCACTGATAAGGTGGTGTTTTAGCAGAGATCTGAATGTAGGAGATGACAGACATGTCATACAGGCATTTAAGAAAAGCACATTCTAAATAGAGGTACTAGCGAATGGAAAGGCCTCCTGAGGAAGGGTACCTGGTGTGTTTAAATTCAAGTGTAGCTAGAATGGCGTGCGTGAGGGAGAGGAAGATCAATGGACACTGAGGGGCCGAGGCACCAGGCCTGGCAGGCCGTCACAGGGTTGCCTGCTTCCACCCTGAGCATGATTGGAAAGCCCCGCATACTCTTCTTTTTAATTTAATTTTTTGTCTTAAGATATAGATAACATAAAATTTACCACTTTAATAATTTTAAGTGCACAATTCAGTGGCATTAATTACAATCCTTATGCTGTATAGCCATCATTGCTGTTGATTTCTAAGACTTTCTCAACACTCCAAACAGAAACTCCGTAACCATTAAGAAATCTCTTCATGCCCCGATAACCTCTAATTTACTTTGTTTCTATGAATTTGCCTCTTCTATATTTTTCAAATAAATGGAGTCATATAATATTTGTTCTTTTTTGTCTGGCTTATTTAACTTAGCATAATGTTTTCAAGATTCACCCATTGAACAACAATGAAATAATTTAAAAAGATTCATCCATGTGGTTGAATATGTATCAGAACTTCATTTCTCTTTATGGATAAATAAAATTCTACCATTTGTATATATCATGTTTTGTTTATCAACTCATTTGTTGCTGGACACTTGGGTTGTTTCTACCTTATGACTATGTCAATAATGCCGCTATGAACATCGGTACACAAGTATCTGTTTGAGTGCCTGCCTTTAATTTTGGGGTACATACGGTGGGTCATATGGAATCTTAGATGGGTGTGAGCAGAAGAGACATGATCTGATCTATATACAGGGTGGAAACAAGGGGACTGATTAGGAAGATTGTGTTTATTTTTAGATAAGATAGTACAGAGAACAGAAACTCATCTCCCTAAAGAGTATTTAAAAGAAGATCTGTAGCAAATAACACTATTGGGCACCACAGATGCCCTGTGATTGTGCAGAGGAGCTGGCCTCATCTGAAGGGCAACAGAAAAGAAAGAGCAACTCAAAGTCAATTAAAAAGGGGAGCTTAATCACAATCACAAAGTAATTATTTTAGGCAACTATACTTTACAAATGCTGTTGCTGGTTATAAATGTGCCTGAAAAGATCACCGATCAAATGTTGGGGTCCACCCTACCTGGTCTCAGGAAACTGTAACTGCCTGTGGCTAAGGCTGAATAAGAAGACTCCAGACCAGGAGCCACTAAGGAGACCAAACTTATTTCCCTGGCATGAATGCTGCCTGTTCTGTGCCTGGCCTCCAATGCTTGAGCAGTTAGCCAATGATGGGTAAGATTTCCCAAGGGGGGAATCACCAGGACAGGCATGATCATGTGGAGGTCTCAGGGAAGGACTTGGGGGGCTGTGGAAATGAAGGGGTGATCAACACCAACCCCTGCCCCCTCGGCTTTGTCAAAGCCTGAGTCCTTGTTCTTACTTGTGAGAAATCCAAGTCTCCCGGCTGCCTTTGTCTCCTCTGCCCAACTCAGGCCTGCAGAAATAACAGGGGAGGTGCAGTCCAGACTAGAGTCAGCAGACCCCCGGGGTAATCAGACCTGGGACATAGAATATACAAGATCCTGTGAGATCTGCTTGCTGGAGGATGTTCTTGAATTAGAATATGAAGGCACGGGCAGGAAATGAAACTAGCCTTTTAGGTCCTGTAGTCTTTTCAAGTGATAAAACCCCAAACTCTGCCCAGAATCCCAGCGGGAGATCTGCCAGCACCTTTGAAAGCTACCTATTCCTTTTGATCTGCCCTGCCAGACTGTAATCCACAAACTGTAGCTGTATTCTTAATAAAAGCCTGCTCAGGAGGGGGCTTGGGACGCTCTGCACTAGAGAGAGTGGCCATTTTGTACCTATTTCCCCACAGGACTTGGTTGTCTGTGTGTATGTTTTTCTCGTGTTTCTATGAGCATCTGCAGCGATGGATACTGCTGGCCAGTATCCACCACAATCAAATCCTCTTCTCATGGTATGCATGTGATTTGGGAAGAACATAACCTATGCCCATGGATGTGACATTACTAAGATCTTGATTAAATGGCCTAGATAAATCTTCACTGGCTATCACCATGTCAATTTCACACCACATGGTCCTGGATCACTTCCTCTCTGCCAGGTACAGCTCTGAATGCTTCCCATGCTTTATCGCACTTCACTGTCCATATTGCCCTATCAAATAGATTCTATTACCCCTAATTAATCAAATAGGAAAGAAACACACCTAGAGAGTGAGCAGCCAATGATCACACATTTAGTAAAGGACAGAGCCAAAATTCCAAATCCACACAGCATGACCCCCAAGCTCATGTGCTTAAGGGCAGTGCCCCTAACCTTTCTGGAACCAGGAACCAGATTCATGGAAGACAATTTTTCCACGGATGGGGTTGAGGGAGACTGCAGGCACTCAGGGGTAATGTCAGCCAAGCTTTGCTCACTCACCTGCCACACACCTTCTGCTGTGCAATCTGATCCCTAAAAGGCCATGGGCCGTGCTAGTTCGCAGTCTGGGGGCTGGGGACTCCTGGTTAAGGGGTACCTGATTCTTTTGAAACAGATGTTTAGGAGGAAGGAGTCCTGGGAGCCAGGACCCTCTAGAAGGAAAAGATGATGGTGATAGTGAATACCTACAATAGTGCTTTGCTCTTCTGGTCCCTGGATTTCTCTCAAGTGGTGGCAAGTCTGAAAGCCACTGCATCTGATTTTTATAGGTTGACTTCCTACCAGATAACTGTCAACCTGATATATGACTTGAATATTTATGTTTGACTTACATCAGGCAGATAGAGGGACAGGAGAAAATTTGTTTCTCCAAAGCCCTTTAAATTTAAAACATTGCAAAGTATGATAGAAAACAAAGACATTCGTGGTTGTATTATTTTAGGCACAACTCAAAGTCAATACCCTGAGTATGACAGGGTAAACAAGCTATCGCTTTCAGCACTAGAAAGTAAAAGGGAAGAAAACTAAAACTTAAGCATGCCTAGCTCTAAAGTACACATCCTTACAGTTCCCATGAAAATAACTGAAATTTGCTTGATTATTATCAGTTTAAAAGGGGGCTTTTGCAATCTGCTTATCGACATGTCAAATGACTTCAAAGAGCAGGTTGGGTGGCTTCCCTATACTTTTTAATCCCTTGAAAAATATATTAATTTCCTAATTTGAAATAACAGAAGATTTCAACCTATTTATACATTTTCAGCTTCCTAGGCTCTGGTCAAGAAACCATCCATTCCACCCTGTATGTCACTGAAAGCCAAGTTCATTCAACAAACTGAGCACTGACTCTGAGCCAGGCGCTGTGCTAGGTAGGGCCTGGAGCTGGTGGTGGAACAGACAGACAGGCAGCCCTGCTCTTACAAGCTTTTCCTCACAGTAATGCCCAGGCTCAAAAACTTTCTGACCTGCATGGTAGAAACTTCTAGTATTCACCCGCATTTTCTTATTTATACAGGAGTATGTATTTCCCCAACTCTTGAGGTTAGGTTGGGCCACGCGAACAGTTCTGGCTGATGGACATCCAAGGAAACAGCATACGCTGTTCTGGTGCCGCAGCAGTGAGAAGCCTGGCTCCTCAGCACTGCTCTCTTCGCAGCCAACCTGGGTCCCCGAGCAACTGCGTGGAACAGACAATCCCTGATTCCAAACTGCCCACTAACTGCAGGTGTGTTGTAGCATGAGCAGGAAATACACCTTTGTTGTGCTGGGCTTGAGAGTTCAGAGTTAATTTGTTATTATTGTAGGACAGCCTAACTTATCATAGACTAACACATGTGTTTATTGTCCAAACTGTTAGCTGTAAATTTTCTATTTGATTTCAAAATCCAGAGGCTCTACTATTTAGAGAACATGACTTTCCATTGCCTGCCAACTGCCACATCTGCTTATGGATGCCCATATAAAGCCAGTTTTATTCCTGTGCATTATGCCACTTTGAGAAAAACGTCTCATCGAGAAATATTTTCTTCTTTATTTGCCTGATTACCCGCTAAATCTGGTTCTAAACTTACCACATCCATAATACGCTCTGTAGTAGAAATGGTTTGAACACTCTCTCCACATTGATAGTTCTCCACACTGTAAATTCCACCTTACTAATATAAATTCCAAGAACATTTCTCATCCTCCTTTGTCCCCAAGGGTACACGGTTGAGACTCAGGTTCCATCCTCAGATGCAACGTATGTTAGACACTGATTAGGAGGTAAATTCCACGAGGAAGCAGACAGGGTGTGGGACCTCTGCCTTGCTGGGCAGGGGGCAGAAATAACATCTCTTACCAGCAGCCTCTGTGTGGTTCTGGGTGTTTTTAACAACTCAGTGAAGAGTCTACTTCCCAGCCCTTTTAACAATTCTGTGCACTATCCCTTTTTAAATGCCTTCCTGTTTAAACTAACTGAACAGTTCTGTTGTCTGCAAAGAATGCGGACACATACATTTCCCGATACCGAAAGTATTCAGACGTCTCCGATCTCCCAATCCCTTATGATCTGATGCCATCTAATTTAGCTCTGCCTATATTATAGATTTTGTTTCAATGCGCCTATCTTCTTCTCCTAACCAGACCTGCATCTCTTGGAGGGCAAGAATCACATCTTACACCTTTTATATCCCAAGCAGGGCTTGGGTCAGCTTTAGGATTGACAGGATGACCACGTAGTTCATCACCCAAGGCAGGATACTTTGGGAAGTGAAAAAGGGCACTGTTACTAATTACACTGGGACAACGGATCTAAACCAGGACTGTCCCAGACAAACTGAGGCATACTGCCATGCCTGGCACTTATAATCATTGGCCAAATAAAAACGAAAGACATTTGAAGGACAAGTAATATAGTCAAAATCAGAGCATGAGACAGCAGTCCTGGACACCTGGGTTCCTGTCATCACAGGTGATAACACTCTCCTGGAGTATCCCCAGTCCCAGCCACTAGGACATTGGGCAAAGATGGCATTTTAGGTTTGGGGGGTTCTGAAATACGGCTTTGATTTTCATGAGGAAGCTTCTGTTCCTAATGAATTCATTTAGATTTGGTAAAAATCACCCATAAAACTTTAACCACAAGGGCAATTATGTTGCCAAAGGCAGCTAGTGCACCTCCACAGTAAGACCCTCTCTCTCACCCCTAAGGGTCCCTCCCAAAAAGGGTCACAATGGAATAGCAGTATTACCAGAAAAACATCCAGACTAAAGTCTCCTCAAAGGTCAAGATCACGTTCATCATTTCTATCGCCAATATTTAGTCTAGTGCCTAGATAATATTATTTTGTTTCATAAATGCTGAAACATATCATAAGAAGCCAGGTATGACCAGAACGTTGTCTGTGTCAGTAATTCAGGCTCAGATGGGCTGATTCTCTTTTCTTGCCCTCGGCCATTTTTTGCTCTGGGTGTCTGCTCACGCCTTTGCTCATGCTGAGCCCACTGTTCCTTCTATCCCCTCCCCCCATGCCTCAATGTGAGCAAAGGATAGAGAGGTAGAGCCCAATCACCTCTAAGTTGCCTCTTTGTGAGTGTGTACAGTAATGTAAAGAATACTTCATGTGGTCGAGCTGCCTTAGCCTGGGCTAGAATAGTAAGTTGATATAATACTGGTAAAAAGCCTTAACATCAAGTACACAGTAGAGGCTAACTAAATGGTAGTTATTATTATCAAGTCACAATTGGTTCCTTGATGCATGCAATTCCCCTCGCCACGCCCCAGCTACAAGCCTCTCGAGGAGGAAAGTTATCATCAGTGATTGCAAATTAGTAAGGGAAATGAAATGAAGACTAAGTGTTTAGCAGCAGCTAGCTCTGAAGATACTTTGGATGGTACTCAAATTGTTACATGAAATGTACTGCAAACATACCAAACACATTTTGAACGGACACAATCACACTAGTTCAGTTGTGATACCCAATTAAAATACAACCCAGCAGCACAGAACAAAAACTATGCATCTAGACTGTGAAACCCAAATATTTCCTAACGAGCCTGCAAAAGAATCTAATTAGAGGCAATATGAAAGAAAGAAATGCACTAAATATTAAATGTACTATGGTATTAATTGTGACACCACTTTAACACATGGGCAATGAAGAAAAAGAAAAGAAACTACGAAAACTGCTTGGGATTGGAGCCAATATCTTTGGGGTGGAAGGAAAACAGGAAGGAACACACCCTTATTTGCTTCTAACACGGTTAGCTGATCTGTTTGAAATTAGATCCACTTTCAACTGTTTTAACTTAATTATTAAGCCATTTCTTAACCTCATGAATGCAGTTTTCATGTGCTTTCAAATCTGGCCCTGAACTAATAGACCCTTTCACTTCAGTGGTTTTGGAAATGAATGTTAGATGGAGAGGAAAGCATGTTAACGGTGCTTTTCTAAGGGTCAAAGCTCTGAAAATATAGTATAGTTTGTACATAAAACTCAATACACCTGAATATCCTGCTGGCTCTTTGTCTGGTAATGAGGCAAACCATGCCACCCTTGCAAACTTCTTCCTTTCCAAGTGCATTTGGCTGTGTTGGTGCTGAGCTATCTAACTGCTCAAGTGGATCCATTATTAGGATCAAAGTCCCAATAGATGAGAAACAGGTGGCAGCCAGGCCCCCTGGGGCAGCGTTCCCTTCATCTGGGAGAAACAGAATGGTAGGACCAGCTCTCCATTCTAGAACAGTCTCTTTAAAAAGGGGGTGTAAAGAATAAGAGGACGAAATGTTTGTAAGAACAGCCAACGCTCCAACATGGTTTTTGAGGCTTGCTCTATTAATGTGTCACTCTCATTACGTGGAGTAACTCCCCAAGGTGGCCTGCCTTCATCTGCCATTTTGTAGGAAATCGTGGCTAATGAGTGCAACAGCTGAAATGACAAAAGGCTGTACAATTCTTACCTTCCATTGTTTAGAGTAAAACAATGCCTTGGCACTTATCTCAAATTAATAATGATGATATTAGTATTAGCCAACATTTAATGACTGCTAAGCCACTTCTATGTAAATCCTATAAATAGGTACTATTGTCTCCACTTCCAGAAGAGAGAACTGAGGCGAGAGAGGCTAAGCTGCCCAACGGCATATTTCTGTAAGTGGTGAAACAAGGAGTCACATCCAGATAATCAGAATCTAGAATCCATGTTTTTAATTTCTATATAATACTACAAAGTGAAAACTAATGAAAGCAAAGTACTTTTTAAAAAAATGTAAAGTAAAAAAATTAAAGTAAAAGCCAGGAAATCACTGTTTTTTAAAGCTGTACTGATTGAACCCCTTCTTCAAATATTAATATAACTACTATGCATCAGGCACTCTGTCCACTTTATCTAATTTAATCCTCTGTGAGTCAGTTACGTCCATTTTACAGAAGATAAATCTGCGGTTCAGGGAAGCCAGCTGTCGAAGACCACAGGAATTGTAATTGTGAATGCAATATATATATCACTACTGTCCAGAAATCACCATATAAGACTCTTGCAATTCAAAAGGCAAGGCTGTATGGACCTGGATTTAAAAATCCAGGTTTGACCTCACACCCATCAGGAAGGCTACTGCCAAAAACAAACACACAAACAAACAAACAAACAAACACACACACACACAAACAAACAAACAAACAAAACCTGCTAGAAAATAACAAGTGTTGGCGAGGATGTGGCAAAACTGGAACCCTGGTGCACCATTTGTGGGAATGTAAAATGGTACAGCCACTGTGGAGAATAGTATGGTGGTTCCTCAAAAAATTAAAAGTAGAACCATCATAAGGTCTAGTAGTTCCACTTCTGGGTATGTACCCAGGGGAATTGAAAGCAAGATCTCAAAGAGACAGTTGTATAACCACATTCATACCAGCGTTATTACTAAGGACTAAAAGGTGGAAGCAACCCCAATGTTCGCTGACAGGTAAATGGATAAACAAAATGTGGTATATACACACAATGGAATAGGATTCAGCCTTAGAAAGGAAGGAAATTCTGACATGTGCTCCAACATGGGTGAACCTTAAGGAAGTTACGTGAAATAAGCCAGTCAGAAAAAGACAAGACTCTGATTCCTCTTTCGTGAGGTACCCAGAGTAGCCACATGCATTACGACAGAAAGCAGATGGTGGTGCTAGGGGCTGAGGGGAGTGGGTATGTGGGGAGCTGGTTAATGGGTACAAAGCTTCAGTTTTGCAGGATGAAAAAAATTATGGAGATTGGCTGCACACCAGTGTGAATGTTTTTAACACTACTAAACTGTACACTTAAAAATAATTAAGATAATAAATTTTACATTATCAATATTTTACCAAATTAAAACAAAAACATAGGTTTGAAAGTTGCTAAGACCTGGATATAAATATTGGCTTGCCTTTCCCACCCTCTAAATTTCTAAATTTGTGACTCTAGATAAGTTATTAGGTTACTGATGCTCAGATTCCTTATTTGTGAAATAGGGCGAATAATAGTAACTTCCTCATAGGGTTATGAGGATGATGGGAGTGAATCCATGTAAGATATTTAGCATAGCACTTGGCCCATAATAAGGACCCCACAAACGTTGGCTTTGAGTCACAGTAGTAGGCATGGAGTATTTAGACAATGGCAGAGTGGGTACTGAAGAAGGAAAATCCTTTGCTATCTCTCAAGAGGTTACATGAGGAAGGGAAATCCCTCTTGGGGGGTTTAACATGGTTCAAGGTTTGGCTTATGGCCTTGAAAGCTCAGAAACTGAACTTCACTCACAGAAGAGACCACATGGATAGGACACAGGAAACCAGTTTATTAACAACACACTTACAGAGGACTGAACAAAACTGTTTTCTTCCTGCAAGCAGATTTGCATAGGAAAGCAAATTATAATTCCACGTTTGCCTGTTAAGCACGAACTCAAGAAAAGGAAGTAAATGCGTCAAACATATAAAGGTACCAGACTAAGGAAAAGGGGTGCATTCATTTCCACATCAGAATGGTCTTCAGACTTTTTGAAGTCCCTTGGCCCATGTGTCCTCTCTTCCGGGAAGCAGGTATTTGCACCGCCAATGTTAGCTTCTAGACCCTCTCTGTTTGGCTTACGTGGCTGACCGCCCCCACCTTCTACATGGCCTTCTGTTTCTCTGACCATCTTAGTGCCTTCCAGAATGTTGCAGTTGACTCCTGCAGGTTTAGGACCTGATAGTGTCTTTAAGGTAATTAATTCTGCTTTTTCTTTGACCCAAAAGATGTTTGGATCTCATGCAGGGCAATATTGTTCATCTGAGATACGAAAGCAGTATTGGCTTTCATGTATATTGTTTAATAGCTTAACAAAAATAATTTAGAATATTTACTGAATTTCCATATATTTCTAGGCAGTAACTGTCAAGATATATTATTAAGTGAAAATAGCAGAAGTGTGTACAATTCACCTAAGAAGGAGGTGACAAAGTGACAAACATATGTACATGTATCTGTATTGTTAAAACAGACCATTGAAAGAACAAACTGAAAAGTAAAAAAAAACAAACAGTAATTGCTCAGATAGGTAAGGGAGATGACAGGGCGGAGGGGGACAGTAGTAAGTAGAAGGTGGACTCCTCAGAACAGACTTTTGTAGATCTAATTTTGCAAAAGATTTTACATAATTATAAAACAAAATAAAATTTAAATATTCTAAAAAACTGGAGACAAAGTAAAACAAATGCTTTTAATTGTGTATTCACGTAGCTATATGGAGAGGAATAATTTCAGGTGACTTTAAAACCATTATTTGCCTGTACATCCCTGGAGGGATAGGCCCTAAGAACAAAACCAACAGCAAAACTACCACAACAACTTAAACTGTCTTTAGCAATCACATATTGGTGGGAGTGTTGGTGTGGGTGTTACTGGACAGTTACAAGAGCATTACAAAATAATGCAAGTGAGGAACTGCATTGTGTTACAGGAAGCTGGGACTTTCAGTGCAGAAGAAAGAAGTTAGAGATGTAAAACAGAAAACCCCTGAAGCAGACTTGGATGACAGCATCAATAGGGGGAAATAAGGATATTTTCAACTATCAAAGATTTCAAGATCTATGTCAACAGGACTGAGGGACCAATTTGATGTGCTTCCAATGTGTAAAAATGCAATCATTTGAGCCCCAATTAAGTATAATAACTGCAGTGGATAAAAACACATCAAATAGAAATCTATAAGTTTATAGGAATACTTTTAAAAAAACCTCATTAGTTAGTTTTAGAAGATGCTAAGCAATCAACACAAACTTTGAAAATTGACAAAGAGTAAGTATTGAGTCATTTTCTCATCTTTCCTGTATGAACTGTACCTCATGGTAAAAAAATTGACAAGAGAAAGTTTGTCGCCATAGCAGTACTTTTAGCTAATACATGACGAAGGAAAGACCCAATCAGAAAGCCACTGCTTGCAGCCCCTAATGACTCAGTGACTCTTGGCAATGCTCATCAACCACCGACACCATACAGGGAGACAGACAGGCCTCGTAATGGAAGTGCACTACGCCATATGAAATAATCTTGACAAAAACTCAAATATGAATCTGATTAAGCCTCTAAATCTAAGTACTAATTTGTAAAACAAACAGGCAACACAGAACCCTGGCAAATTGCACGAGAGGATGCAATCAGCACACTCCACACTGCAGGAAATGCCACAGTACAAGCAACCTGGTTTCTTCTACAAATAAACTGCAATACAAACAGAAAAAAGAGAGATGGTAGATGAAAACGGACGTATAAGACATACCAACTAAGTGCAATGAATGGATCTCATCTACATCCTGATTCAAATAAACTGTTTTAGGCCCTGGCCAGGTAGCTCAGTTGGTCAGAGTGTCGTCCCAGTATGCCAAGGTTGTGGGTTTGATCCCTGGTGAGGATACATACGAGAAACCACCAATGAATGCATGAATCAGTGGAACAACAAATTCTCTCTCTTTCCCTCTCCTTCCTCTCTCTCTCAAATCAATCAATAAAAAACTAAAATAAACTGTTTAAAGAAACTGCCAAATGTGAATATTACTGGATAAAGAATTAATGTTAATCATTTTTAGATGTGATAATACATCGTGATTGTGATTTTTTAAAACGAGAGCTTCATCTTTTAGAGATATTTTCTGATCTATTTAGATGACATGGAATGATAAGTGAGAATTCCTTGAAAATAGCCAGGGGGATGGGGTGAATAAGAGCACGGGTAACATAAGATCAGCTATGAGTTGATAACTGTTAAAAGCGCGTGTGGGCCCCTGACTGGTGTGACTCAGTTGGTTGGGCATCATTCTGTGAAGCAAAGGGTCACTGGTTTGATTCCCAGTCAGGGCACATGCCTGGGTTGCAGGTTCAGCCCTGAGTTGGGTGCATACAAGAGGCAACCGATCAGTTTCTTTCTCACATCGATGTTTCTATTCTTCTCTTTCTCTCTCCTTACTCCTCTCTCTAAAAGTAAATAAATAAAATCTTTAAAAAAATTAAAAAAAATAAAGTGGGTGATAGGTATGTGAGATCATACTATTCTCTCTACTTGTGAATATGCTTAAAAATTTCAACAATAGAAATTTTCCATAACAGAGATAAAACAACTCATTGATTCCAATCTCTAATGATGGCTCTCAGACAATTTTTCATATTATCAAATGGCCATGGATTTGGTACAGGTGATATTAGGTTCTGATTACACATAGGTTTTCTTAAGATGAAACGGCTGAACAGCACAGCAATTTTCTAAGGAAATTTTAGTTACATATAAAGATCATCATATTGGGGGAGAGGGGAGGGAATTTCAGGGGAGAATGGGAAGGGTTTACAGGAACAAGTATAAAGGACACATGGACAATAACAACGGGGGTAGAAACAGGAGGGAGGGCTGGGTGGGGGGTAAAAGGCAGAAAACTGTACTTGAACAATAATTGAAATAAAAATTTAAAAATACACAAAGAAGTAAATGTTGCATGATTGCATTTATATAAAGTGCAAGAGTAAATGAAACTAAGGGCTAGCGATAGGAACCATGACAGGGCTTGTCCAGGGCAGGGAAAGGGGAGAGCCTGGAGGGGATTATGAGGGACCTTGCCAAGGCAGTGGGCATGTTCTACCCCTTCCCTGTTGTGTTCTTTACATGGGTGTGTACACTTATCAAAATGCAAGCTTAAGATCTGCACATTCCACTCTATATAAACTGTACTTCATAAAATTAATTTAAAAAAAAAGAACATATTGAACAGGCTATCTTATCACAAATTTAGGTTCCACAAGAGAGCTGGATAAAAATATCAATGCTCTTAACATCTTAAAACTGTGTTTTTCTCAAGGTTCCTGTTCCTCTGGCACCTTCCCTGAACAGCTGCCCTCCCCCACCCGCCCACGCCCACACACAACTTTTGCTTCCATCCCCACCACCATTTTTATGGTCGCCTTTGGAAGAATTACTAACATACAGATGAGGGACGATCTCCATCATCCAAGGAGATACTGTTTGACTCTATTTTCTGAACTATTTCTCTTCTCTACTATTTTATAGTAGCACTATAAAAAGTTGGTATACATTAAAATATTAAAATTGCTTTTATGAATTATCACACGCTCCTTCCCACCTGAGAGTCATTTTCCTCGAAGAGCGGCTCTCAGACTCTGGCACACATCAGCGTCACCCAGGGGGCTGGCTGAAACAGATTTTCCTCGGGCGCCCTCAGCAGTCCTGACTCAGGTCTGGGTTTAGGCCCAAGAACTTACATCTTTAACAAGTGCCCAGATACTGCTGACACCACACTTGAGAATTATCATCCTAGACCATCTATGAAACCTTATGTATTCCTTGCTTCCTCATCCCTTCTCCCTCCTGAGAACAAAGTCTCCTGACAGCTTGCAGAGAAAAGTTGATGATCTATCCTTTCTTTGATTTATGTTTATCCCTTTGAACTCCATGCTGCCTTCATTGGATTATCTTCGTATAACCTTTGTCTGAAGTGAATGATCCTCATTCGGTGATGCTCCCTCTCAGGCTGAAAGTGGCATTGGGCTCTCATCTCCCCTAATATGAATTCGACTGATTTTGTCTCTCTTTCCTATTTCCTCCCTCTTCTATTCCTCCACTCCTCCAGCTAAACTGAAAAGAGAAAGACTAATAATCGTAAAAAGATGTTACTATGTGTTGTTTCCACTAGACTATAATTTCTTAGAGGACAGTAATCTTTTGACCTTACTACAGATTTCTTTTCCCACCACGTTATGGGCATATACACCTTATTATTTGAAAATACAAGGCCTGTTTTCTATTCCTATTTACAGAATTCAAAGTCCTGCCACAGGGTAGGCATTCAATCCATTTTTGTCAAATGACGTATTTCAATCACAGAATCCCAGAGACAACCAAGCGAGGTTCAGGGGACCTATGAGATGCACAAAACGTCACAAACTCTGCCGCCACAAGTGCAGCGTTCCCTGGCCCAGATCTCACGGCTCCCACCCGGCTGTGCGGCTCCCCAGTTTTGTCAGAAGACGCCAACTGGGCCTAACATGAGGCAGGTAAGTCCACAGGAGCAGGGGCTAAATTCTTAAAGAATAATCATGAAATTCTCAATTAAGAAAACACACATACAAAGGAAAATAATTTTTACGTATAATATTTTGCTTTAGATGCTTTGGCTTTTCCAGATTTGTTTACAAAGTGTGCAGGGGAGGTTACCATTCCAGAAAAGCCAGGAACACCTAGAAAATTCAGACAGACATGAATTCTGATGGGGCTGGTTCTCAAGCACCAAATAGACTATTCTAATAGAGCAATTCACCCCTTCACTGTCTCTGTACAGCAGGAGCACAGTGAAATACTGAGCAAAACTGAAACTGCTTACATCAGGTCATCTTCAGAGTCTCCTCTTTCTAGATGTAACTAGATGGGAGGGAAAGGGGCAACGGCCACTTAGTAATTGTTGACTATGTTCCAGAAACAAGATTAAACAGGTTACATACACTACTGAAAATATTCTTTTCAACACCCCATGAGGTAGACAATATCATTCCCCTTTAACAGACTACGCTGAAGCTCAGGGGTCACGTCCCTAGGATAAGCCGGAAAGTCCAGATGCAAACCCAGGTCTATCTGACCTCAAGGCCAGGCTTCACCCACGGAGTTACACTGACTGTTTTCATCCAAGAGTCCCAACTCCTTGATCAATATTCAAAGAGCCCAACACGTCTGAGACATGATTAAAACCTCTACCATCTACTTTTAAATCCTGTAAAAATGGAAACTGTTCTCTTCTTGCTTAATTTATTTTCATTCATAATCATCAGCCAAAACATTTGAACATGAGGACAAATTCATTAAAGAAGGCTTTTCCACCCAGAGTTTGGCATATCCCTAAAGCTGACAAATAATGAGGCGTAAAGCTATGTTCATTAATTTACATGAAGTCACAAATGGTGATAACTTGCCTGATGTTTCCCTTGCTGTAAACACCCGACTCGATACTCCTGACTCTCGCCTCACGCACGCTCTAAGACTGTTTCTTAGGCCCAGGAGGGCCGGCAGCCCCCGATCCCTAACCCCATCTCACCTAGGACTTCTGGGCCCTCCCAGCTCAGAGGAGGGCTGTGGTAGCAGCAGTGACAGCACCATCTCACCGGCCGGAGGGAGGAAGAGCAGAAGAGAAGAGGCTGCCCCATGCAATGTACATGGGGCTGCTCCTCCAGACAGTAACACTGGAGTTAAGAAACTAATAAAAGGGGACTATTTTTTCTGACTTATGTATCATCAGTGATGATGTTTTAAAACACCATCCTTTTTAATAGGTGTACACGAAGGAATTACATCAGGTCTTTGAAAAACTAGTTTGAGCACTTACTCCCATCTGCGATGATGCCTTTTATTGTGGCAATTTAAAAATCAAACATAAAACATACTGTATAGGAAAACAAAATTAAGTCCCTTTAAAAATTTCTGAAGTAAAAGCCACATTTCTAGCAATATAATTTAAATGCTGAATTCTACCGTTCCCTCTAGCCCATGCATTCCAACCCCCAAGTACAGTTTCTTCTTTAAATAACAGCAAGCATTGCTGGTCGTGCTTATCAAGTTCCAGAGCTCACTCCTGGCCGGGCAGGACGCCCCCCTTGGCAGGGTGTAGGCCAGTCTGCGCTTCTGTTATCAGTCAGACGGCTGTGCACACAGATTCCTCACAGGCACTTGTCAAGCTCATGAGAGGGGTCACTAGCGTTTGGGCACCAGTGTGTCACCATACTAAGCAAGAATACAGATAATAGTGCCCTCTTTGTCACTACTCCCAGCGTTTAATTAACACACCCTTGCAATTTATTTTGAGGGAAAAGATAACGCATATATTAAAACAATTTTGGGATTATATGGCCAGATAAATACCCCCTATCTTTTCTCCGTATGTTAAGTCATTGCTATGTACTCCTCTTGGAGTGCTTAACAATTGTGTTAGAGAAAGGACATCAAATGATGCTTAGAAATGTGATACACATTTTCATTTCACACTCCATCAGCTTTTACAACAGTAGCTCAATGAAATGTAAGAGAGAGCTTGGCAAACAGCCATATAAACCAAGGTATAAAACAGGGGTCAGGTTACTTTTTTATAGAAAGAAAAAAAATGTTTAATTTTCACTCCACATGCCTGAAGAAGATATTCAGTTAACACCCTAGAGCAGCGATTTTCAACTGTTGTGCTGTGAGAATTGTTAAAACATGCAATGCCTGACTATTTAGTCAGGGGCACTGACCTCTTTCCCTTAGACTGTCAAATTAAAAGAATGACAACAGCCAATACAACAATAGACATCTGGTGTGAATGAATCAAAATTATATTTATTTTTATGTCAGATAGGCATAAAATATATTTTTTTGGTGTGCCACAGAATTTTAGTAATTAGTTTATGTGTGCCATGAGATGAAAAAGGTTGAAAATCACTGCCCTAGTGAAGTGCACCATAAGCACATACACTGACATGCTTAGTACCTGTTTAACGGTAGGTTTTTACTATGTTATAAACAGCTTTGTAAAGCAAGAAAATATTTCTTCCCTCAGCCCCTTCCACTCAGGATCTACTGACACAGAAACATACCGGATCAGATCGTCTTTGGTGTTAAATCTCTCACCTGAAAATAATGGCTTTGCCTTCTGCTTCTAAGCTAGAAGCAGAAACAGCTTATTGGCTTTACAGGCAGAGGGAGAAAAAAAAGCTAAAGGCATCAGCAAAAAATGCATCTTCCTCATTCAGATTTCTATGTGTCAGAAAAGATGAAAGCCTCATGCATACATAAAAAGCGAACTATAAATGATAACAGAAACATGGTCTGGAAGCACTGTGCATCCACAGCTGCTGTTCTGCTGGCTGGGAGAGCAAAAGCATCTTTTACTCACCTCTGTTAAACCAGAGACTTCTCCTTTTGCTAACGGTTTGCTGATGGATGGTGTGTATACTTTGGCGTCTGATACTGGCTGCCCTTTCATAAAATGCTTTCCTGATTCATAAATGTCCACTTCGACCATTTTTCCCATGAACGTGGGGTTCTTTGGCACTAAAACCTTTAAAAACATTTTTTTCAGAAGGCTTAATTTTTTGAAAATAAACTTATAATTTTAGAACAGTTTTAAATTTATAGAATTACTGCAAAGAGACACAGAGAGTTCCTGCATACCTGGCACTCAGTTTCCCTATGAAAACATTTTACATTAGAATGAGAGACGTGTCACAATTAATGAGCCATCACTGGTATATTACTATTAACTAAAGTCTTTACTTTATTCAGAATTCCTCAGCTGTCAACTAATGTCCTTTTCCTACTCTGGAATCCCACCCCAAGCGGGCTCTGTCTCCCAGCTGCTCCAGGGCCTGGGGATCCAGCAGGAAGGGCAGGCGCTCTGGGGGGAGCGCAGGCGGCAGGCAGCACTCTTTCACTGCAGGCCGCCTGCTGTCCTGCGGCATGTGGAAGGCAGACCTGGGAAATCCCCAGCAGTCAGCCAGTCGCTTCTGGACAGGCCTTTGATATCCTGCTCTTAGCTATCCCATGCAATGAAGAAAACGGAGACAACACTGATGAAAGAAAGCCTCATACTTTTGATACCTTCCAAGTTAGCTGTCAGAGTACTGGTTTGAGCACACACTTCAAATAAAGGCCTGCATGTCGGCATGTGTATGGGTGTGTGTGCATGACCGTGTGTTTGGGGGGAAGAGAAAAAAACATTTAAAAGCAACCTTTTCAATAACCCAAACACGGGGTTTGGGGGTAAATGGCTTCTTTAACTCGTGGAGCCCATTCAGTTCTTTTGATCTGCGCTAAAACACAGGTACCGTATTTTGCCATGTATAATGAGCACTTTTTTGCCCAAATTTTTGAGGGGAAAAATAAGGGTGTGCATTATACATGGGTAGTACTAATTCTGTATCTATATAAATGTCTTTAATTCTTTAAATTATTTGTTACATAACATTTCTTGTACCATAATATGTTCAAAAATAAATGCTAAAATTCCTTTATAACCCAAAAAACAAGTATCTAAATAAATAAATAAATGGAATTAAAAAATTAAAATGAAATTTTTTTCCTGAAAGTCTGGGCCAGAAACGTGGGTGTGCACTGTACATGGCAAAATACGGTACTTGCTAGTTTGCCTCCATGTAGAATCAGCTACACTGAAGGATACTTTGGCTGGTTCACAGGAAACTGTCAGATGGTCTCTTTCCACCAGTGATTTCGGATAAACGTACTTGTTTACCTTGAGGAAACGTTTCCCCTGCTTTGGGACTTACAGGTAGTCTGTATGCATTACGTCTCCCTCACACTTCTATTTTAATACTGTAGGTACTTGCCAATCTTTTAAAGATAGGGTCCAAAATAAATAGACTAATTCTAATCCAGCGATACTTTGATATCTTGATACAATCTTTACTTCTGGAACTCATCTCATTAGAAAAATAATTCCTATGAAATGTCTGATACTTAGTTGTAGAGACAAAAAAGTCAGACGAGAGCCAGAAGTTCCACAGCCAATTTCTCTGAGAGGCAACATTAGATCCTGATCTTTCTGAGTTTGATTTTTTATGACCACTGAGTACACCGCTTCATCAAAGTGTAGGAAGAAGGTCACCTGGGTGGTGAATTACTCATGGCAAGCAACTGAACTAAAAGAGCTTTAGTATCAGAATATGAAAGCCCTTTTAAATCGGTTTTTATAAAACAAGAAAATCTCTAGAGTAAACTATCCCTGGGAGATGTGGTACTATTCTGGGGGAAAATAACTTGCCTTGATCTGCTGCCTTGATCTGAATGAAGGGCTCAGTGTTTTTCCCCCTCCGGTTTTAATAATTGGAAAAAGCCCGACTGCTTTAAATTGGAGGAAACAGCTAATGAGGCATGCCATTGCCTTTAAAATGAAGGGGAAAAAAGTTCCCCCGCTGAGGCAAAAACCCAGATGGCAAGAGAAAGGAGAGGGAAGAGGCAACAAAAATACAATCAAGCTCCTCCCCAGGGCTGAGCAGAAAGTTGGCCTGAATAGAAAAACGGCTCTCTGGAGTCAATTAATGAGATGGAAAATGGGGAAGAGGCTCAGCTCAAACATGGAGTGCTGGAAATCCTTCCTCAATTGTAGTCTCCGCTGGGTACTGAGCAGGGCTTGTTTAGTCTGGGTCTTGAAAAGCTTCCCCCACCTTTCCTGCAGACCCAGGCCCAGTCTGAGATGGTTCCTTGTGGAACATCAGTGCTGGAGGCCTCTTCAGGTGCTGCTTCCCTGCTTTCGAACATACACAGGTCACCTGCCCTTTGCCATCCCTTACGTGACTTGCCCAGACTGGTCTTAAGAGCCTTCCCAAGCTCTAATTCCAGCTATGACCCATAGAAAAAAAAATCTGCTTCTCATTTGATGAGAAAGGAACAGAAAGGGAAGAAAACTGATCTGATTTTAAAAGTTAAAAATCCAGGAATGACCCATGAAATCTGTGTCTCCATGCAAGTCTCCCGCCTAAGAAGGCATCACACCCCACCCATCTCAGTATCTCAGTGCCCCTGAAGGAGGGCATGCTTTTTTCTTGATTCACTTTTGAGTTTTTGCCACCTGGGGAAGTGGAGTCCCAAGTGCTGAAAGGAAAGCCTGGCTACCAGTGGGGCAAAGCAGGAGAGCTCACGTGGGCAGGGAGCGAAGCCCTTCTGGCTGGCCTCGAAGAAAATTCTGAGTAAAGTTGCTGTGATCCTTACATTGCTCTCCAGAGGTGTTCACAAAATTTGAGTTGAATCCAAGGAATAAACTCTTCTCCCTTTGCTCCCAGCATTTTTATCAAGGTGGGAGTTAAAACCAAGAACCAAAAACCAAATACTAAAACTAAACGAAATTAAAAAAAAAAACAACCAACCAATCAGCCTGTCTGAGCACCATGACAGTAGGAGGAAAGCCCTGCCCGTCCACACTGATGTCGCCAGAGCAGACATCCTTCCTGCCCCGGATGGGACCTTCCCCTCGACTCCGCCAGGCTGTGGGAATTCTGGCAGGGGAGCTGCCTGTTCCGAGCTCCCCAAACCGAAGGCTGGCCCTGTCAGAGACTAGTGAGTACTAAAACGCCCATATTCCTTCCCAGAGAATGTTTTGTAGACTAAGCCACAAAGATAAGCCCTGGGTTAGCCCAGCTGGCTTGATGTTATAAAATAGCTTTGCTGCAACAAGATTCTACAACCCTCCCCCTTTTCAAGTTACTTTTACTTAAACTAACTTACTTTCAGAACTCTTTCATTTGGGAGGAAACTTAGGAACACGAAAGTATCTCTTATCTCTTACCTGCTCATAGAATCGATTGTGTGCAACATAAAACTTGGAATCAAAAGATTCTTCTGTTACTAACACTTGTTGTCTTTCACCAATCTGGGAAGAGAAGGAGAGAAAAAAGGAATTATGAGGGCAAACAGTTGAGAATTCAGAATAAAGGCCAGCCCAAATAACTGGACCACTTAAGTAGTATCCTTTTGAGTTTAAAATGGACTCTAAATTGCTAGCTACAGCTAATACAAGAATCACGGATTCAAATTTCCTGCAAGACATTGTTAACTATTTGGTAATATAAAGTGAGCATAGTATGAAATCTAATTTTCTTACATAACTATGAAACAAAACTTTATCTTATTTCCTCCATCAACAGAAGATAATTAAAGCTTCTAAGACATACAAAAAGCTTCTAAATATCACTTTGTTTCTTGAAACAAAGTTGCAAAAACAAGCCAGAACAAGCTGCTTCTAATCCAAATTTATGATAATATTTTGGCAATATGAAAGAGTAGTAATAAACATTAATTTGAGTTATGAGGGATATAATACTCAAGAAATGCTTCCAAAAACTAGTTATTAAGTCCTTGCACCTAAACATTTCACATATTGCATATTATTCTGAAATTACTGATCAATTCACACAGCTACTAACTTACTATATGCATTTCTTCTGTCACAGGCAACTGTCTCTTCTATGTTGCAGCCATGACCCCATATTCATATTTTTAAAGAGAAATACAGCAAAAATATGGGACTCCTAATTTCTACAGGATTAATCTACATTTAGTTATATTTATGATGTAAGCATGCATTTTTAATAACCAAGAAGTTAAGTCAGACAAAACATGGGGTAAAAAAAGTGACTATTTTAAAATATTCTACCATTTCCACGTTTACTCCACTGTGAAATGTAACATTTAAAGTATCAATTGCTTATTTTTACCAGGTTGTCAGAATGTCTGATGTAGCAATCCAGCTGTATTGAATGATTATGCCCAGAATTATTTTTGCCATTGCTACTTGATAAATATAACCTTCCATATTAAAGCACATTGGCATGAAGACTTTTGAAAAAGCAAGCCCTAGTCTCATATGTAGGGACTTGCCATTACGCTCAGGCAATTCCCGTGCAGGAAACATAAACACAGCTGCACTCAATAGACCACCTAACAATTAAAAAAAAACACCACCAAAACCCTCTTCAACATATACTGCCAATACTTAAATACACCATAATTCACTATTTTTTTTTTTTACTATCTTGTTAAAAACGCAGCCCCCTTAGCCAAAGGTTGTATGGCTTCTAGGATGATACTTATTAAAGACTTATTTCACTCTGAAAACCAATAATAATTCCAACAACATTAATTTCTTTTAAAAATCAAGTAGCAACAAAAGAAAGTTCCCCCAACTTCTCCTTTGAGCTTTGTTCATTAAAAAAGACTGATGAATATGGGGTTTCACTGAACGATATTTTTCTGCAAGAAAACTTAGAATGTTTGCATACATTCACAGTATGAGTTGTTTATAACTTAGGATAAGTATCTGTTGATGGTTCTTAAGGAAATCTGCAATTACACTCCATCTAACATTAAGTTTTCAGGAAACTAATCTAACAATAATATGAGACTGGAGAGACACTGAAACCATATGCTGCTTCTTTCTTCTTGACAGAGTTAATGTGGGCAATGGTACTCATCATTTTGCTCTATTTTATCTCGAGAAAATAATGATAATATATATGCAGAGAGCCAGAAAGACTTACTATGTTTACACTGCAGAGGGCAGGGCTTTCCACCACCATCAGAGAACTACTTGCAGGTGAGTATTTAACTATTATTTGCCAAAGGGATTCAGGAAAACTGCTATTGCAGTAACTTATAGAGGCAAACAACCCTTCAGTCACACTTCTTGTTCTCTCAGTCATGGATATTTTATCTCATTGGTGAGGCTCTTAAAATTCCTCAGAGAATGCTGGGTAAAAATGAGCACAAAAAAGCTACAACCTTGATCAAAAGCTGCTATAATCTACCCTCATCCCCTAAAAAACAAACAACAAAAAGTAAGAAATGCCCTCAATATTTTTTAAAGAATAAAGTTACAATAAGATGAATAGAAAATACAAACTTTAAGAGAGTCAGCTATTTCAAATAACCTTAAAAACAACACTGATGTTAAGGAAGGAGGAGTTCAAGTAGAATTCCGGGAGATGCAACTTTGCCTTGGTGACCGTAAGAAAGCCTATGGGCCAAGGGCATGCATAATAAACCTCACGTCTTTCTTTTTTAAAAAATGAGCCACCTCCCCCCATGCTTTCCAACTGCTTTCTCCTCAACACCACAAGCTAGCCCGGTGTGGTTAGATACCTGCATGTAACAGACTTAGGTTACTCATCCAGATCTGCCTACCAATGTCTCTGCTATTTAGCAAGCAATCCCAGTCTAAGAGATGAAATGCAGGGCATATGAAGAAAAAAAGACAAGGCCACATATGTCTTCATGCAACCGCCACCTACACATGAATTATGCTAGTGACAGAAATAACCCACTAGAGGTGATCAGATCAGTGTGCCTTATAGATCATGATGGAGAATGAGCTGTGTCTCATCTGACATTCTTCTGATATTCCTCCGAGAAGTAGAGTCAGCTTCTACTTCACTGACAGAATCTTCCCTAACAATGGGACCCACGGACAGGAATGCAAGGTTACATCACTGGCTTAAGACAAGCCCTCTGCAGAAGAAGATAGCAAAAAGAATGCTTGTGTAGTTTCAAAAATAACAAACTCCTGTGAATGTATGAGGTCGAAAATAATGGTTTTTATAAATTTGGGATTAATAGTACACTATGGCTGTTCAGCAGAGATGATTAAGATGAAAGTGGAATTATAAGCCCAAGAATGTTCTGGAAGTTGGCTTCAAGAACTGGAACACTCAAAGATAGGAAGAAAGGGGAAGAGGGACCATACCTCAATGTAATAAAGGCCTAAAATGAAAAAACCTACAGCCACCATAGTACTTAGTGGGCAGAAACTACAAGTGTTTCCCTCAAAATTGGAAACAAGACAAGGATGTCTGCTTTTACCATTCTTATTCAACATAGTACTGGAAATCCTAGCCATAGCAATCAGATAAGAAGAAATAAAAGGCATCCAAATTAAAAAGAAGTAAAACTGTCATTATTTGCAGACGCCATGATACTGTATAAAGAGAACCCTAAAGATTCCACCAAAAAAACTACTAGAATTAATTAATAAATTCAGTAAAGTAGCATGATACAAAATAAATATTCAGAAATTGGTTGCAATTTTATATACCAATTTTAATAAGGAACTATATGCAATTTTAATTGCAATTTTATATGCAGTTTTAATAAGGAACTATCAGAAAGGGAAACTAAGAAAACAATCCCATTCACAATTGCCTAAAAAAATACCTAGGAATAAATTTAACCAACAATGTAAAGACCTGTATTCAGAAAATTATAAGACACTAAAGAAAGAGACTGAAGAAAATACAAATAAGTGGACACACATACCATTTTCATGGATAGGAAGAATTAACATCATTGAAATGTCCAAACTACCCAAAGCAATCTATAGATTCAATGCAATTCCTATCAAGATACCAATGGCATATTTCACAGAACTACAACAAATATTCCAAACATTTATATGAAACCACAAAAGACCCCAAATAACCACAGCAAGCTTGAGAAAAAAGAATAAAGTTGGAGGAATCATGCTACCTAATATCAAACTATACTGCAAGGCCAGAGTAATCAAAACAGCCTGGTACTAACATAAAAACAGACACACGGATCAACGGACCAGAATAAAGAGCTCAGAAATCAACCAACCCCTTTATGGTCAATTAATATTTGAGAAAGGAGGAAAATATGCAATAGGATAAAGAGAGTCCCTTCAATAAATGGTGTTGGAAAAATTGGACACATACATCCAGGAGAAAATCAAACTAGACCACCTTCTTACACCATACACAAGAATAAACTCAGGATGGATTAAAGTTAACTTAGACTCTAAACTATAAAGATCCTAGAAGAAAATACAGATAGAAAAATCTCAGACAGGTCACATAGCAATATTTTTTCCTGAGGTATCTCCTTGGGCAAGGCAAACAAAAGAAAAAATAAACAAATGAACCATCAACAAAGTGAAAAAATAACCCACTGAATGGGTGGAAACATTTGCCAATGATACAACTGATAAGAGGTTCATATCCAAAATCTGTAAAGAACTTATAAAACTCAACACCAAAAAACCCCAAACAATCCAATTAAAAAATGGGCTAAGGACCTAAACAGACACTTCTCCAAAGAGGACATATAGATGGCCAATAGACATATTGGCATATGAAAAGACACTTAATGTCACTAATCATCAGAGAAATGCAAATTAAAATCACAATGAAATATCACCTTATGCTTGTCAGACTGGCTATCACCAATAAATCAACTAACAGGTGTTAGTTGGCGAGAATGTGGAAAAAAGGGAATCCTCGTACGCTGCTGCTGGGAGTGCAGATTGGTGCAGTCACTGTGAAAAGTAGTATGGAGATACCTCAAGAAATTATAAATGAAACTGTCTTATGACCCAGCAATTCCACTTCTGGGGACAGATCTGAAAAAACCTGAAACACTAATTCGAAAGAATATATGCATCCCTATGTTCACTGCAATGTTATTTACAATAGCCAAGATTTGGAGGTAGTCCAAGAGTCCATCAGTACATGAGTGGATAAAAAAGCTGTGGTATATTTGCACAATGCTATACTACATGGCTGTAAAAAAAAAAAAAAGGAAACCTTACCTTTTGCGATAGCATGGATGGACCTGGAGAATATTTGCTAAGGGTAATAGCCAGAAAAAGACAAATGCCATACGATTTCACTCATATGTAGAATCTAATGAACAAACAACCAACACACAAAATAGAAACAGACTCATAGAGAAAAAAGACTGACAGCTGTCAGAGGGGAAGGGAGTTGGGGGGTGGGTGAAAAAGGTAAAGGGATTAAGTAAAACAAAAACAAAAACAACTCATAGACACAGAAAACTGTATGGTGATTACCAGAGAGAAAGGGGAGTGTGGGAGGTAGAAGAGGATATAGCCGGGGAAAATGGTAATGGAAGGAGACTTGCGGTGGTGAACATACAATATACAAAAAGAGGGAAGAAAGGGGAAAGTGATGAGGAGGGAGAAGGAATGGTCAGAAGCAGAAATGTATAGTTCTAGCAGAAACTTGGGGGAGAGGAAGGGTTACTAGGAAACATCCAATGCCACATATTTGAATTGAACAGGAGGGTGGAGGGACTCAGAGTTTGGATAGATTATTTTTAAGATAAAAGAGGTTTGACTACATTTTGGGCCTTTGATTCCTCATTGGAAAAACGAGTTTTGTTAGACAGGACATGGAGTGGGGGGAGGGGAATAGGGCTGAAGTTGAATAATAGTATTTAAAGGATCTTTCAGTTCCAAAATTCTAAGTCACCATTCATGGTAGAGCTGTAGGTTAGGGACTGGTATGATCACTAGGTTTCAGGTAAAGGAAATATGCACTCTAAATCCAGGCTCTTGTTTCTTGTAGTAAATGCATGCTTAGAGCCCTCTGCAAATTACAGCTCCTTTTTTGCTGCACTTAAAGTAACAAGGTAATCTTTAGTACCCATCAAGAAACATTCACAAAGTCTCTCAAAAAGCTATGGAGTGACCTGAATCAAAAGAAGCCTGTCAAAATCTTCCCATTGCAGCCCCTCCCCCGTTTTTATAATCCGAAGACGTCCCTTTTCCTTTTGATTCGCTTTATAGGTACATAATTTATAGTTGATTAAATAAAATGCTTATTTCATTTCTACAACGTTTTAGAGTTTAAGAACTTGGGGTGGGAATTCAACCCCTTGCTATGTAATTTCCATGGGAAACTCAGTTTCCATTGACAAAGACTGACCTTCAGGACACTTGTCAGGACTTCTGAAAGTGGTTTTCAGTCCTGGCACCTACTTGAACAACCTACGCATACTCTGTAATTCATCCATCAAATGTCAGCGGAGAACGTCATTTTTCCTACAATGTGCAGAACTTCATGTAGGCCATCTTGACTTTTTAAGAAGGTATTTTATGGAAAATGAATTATAAAAGTAGTCTTGTAAAAGCATCCCTCCATGTCACAGATCAGGTCACTGAGGCGAGGAGAGGCGCAGAATGCCCACCACCCCCAAGATCCTGCACCGCTGGTGATCTCACCAAGCGCCTGGGACCCAGCTCCTGGCTGTGAGGGAATGAGGGCGGCACAATTTTTGAGGCCTTGTTGAAAAAAAAAAGAGAAAAGCTCTTCTTCTTCTTCTTCTTCTTTTTTATGAACCACAAAGGCAGAACATAAAGAAATTATTCCCTTAACTAGACAGAGAAGGTAAAAATCTTAAGGGGGCTTGGCTATCTTTGGTGCTGCGGAGGGAAACAGAGCTCCCGCAGGGGCAGAGAGTTGCGCAATGGCAGGGCGAACGGGAAGTCTTGGAGGCACTGCCATCACTCATGCGTCCTACTGAATTGCTAGCCACAGAAAATATATAACATCATGGCGCGAATTCTGCACTGCACGACTTTTCCTTGAGTAGAGAAACATCTGTGACAAACAAAAAGCAATGTTTTTCAATTTTGGGGTAGTAGATTTTTCAGCATTGTTACATAATCAGCTAAGCTGTGTTATTTGTGTCACATCTATGCTTAAAATTTCCCAAGTGCCTGAAGTTGTGAGAAACATCAGTTCTAACCATATGGCCAGATAACACACACAAAAAAACACACTACCATGAAAAAAGCAGTGATTTCCAACAGAATTTGTTGCTGAATGAATGCTCATTCAAGTACACTCAATTTCTTTATGTGTCCTAAAACAAACAATATTCTACATGGCTATATAAAGATTGAAAGAAAGAAACTAAGAATTGCTTCAAGACAGGCAAGACAATACTGAAATTAAACAAAGACACTATAGTATCAGGGCTTTCACTTTTACCCCAGTAAGAAACACATTACTGATCTAAATACTCCTTGGGCTACAAGATGCAAAAAGTTTCTTTTAAACTCATATATGGTTTTAAATAAAAACTTTACATCAAGTTTGTTTTCTCTTTTACTTATTTGTTTTTTCCTCTTCTCACTTTTGTTTTCCTTAAACAGAAAAGGCTGAGGCGTGGCCTTGGAAAATCATTTCAACTTTTACTCTGAAGGATTAGCTTAGGTTAGAGTTCAGCATTTCCATATAACTGCCCAGAGTATCCATAAAACATTTACAAAGGACAGATATATATCTGAGGACCAGTGTTAAGAGAAATATTTATTTCCTAAAAACACTTATATAAGAAGGTAAAGAAATTATTTTGCTTCCCATGAAAAGCTTCTAGCAATTAATTTTTTTGTCTAATTACCTAAGGGAAAAAATGGAGATTAAAACACACATTTCAAATCTCTCATAATTATGTATATCAAGTTCCTAAAAAACTTTGAATTCTATCTCTGTTTATCCTGCAAAGTATTCTGACATGCTACTTCTGCAGCTATGTTTTTTTAAATTACAGATAATAAAAAACAATTTTTCTACCTGACTGGTTTCTGAATGCATGACTCTGGGAAATGTTAAATGTCTTTCTTTAGTTTTAGTCAAATTAGTTTTTTTTTTTTAATTTCCCCCAAAGCTGCCTGGAACATGTTAAACACAAGGCTGTGACCTTAAACTCTGAAATAATATTTCTAGTGTCTGTGCAAGAGCCTGCCCTCACATACACCTTTAGACTAATTACTGTGGTGTAATGTTGCTGGCGAACCACTGTAATTACACTTGGAGAAAAGTATGGTCTTGTTCTTTCCTAACTAATGAAAATGATAACCTTTCCATTTTGATCCATCATTCACAATGGGCAGGGCATGCAATGCTGGGTCTCCAGGGTATACAGCAATCTTCCTGACTGTTTATATACACTTCTGTTTTCTGGCCTTGCAAAAGCTGGTATTAAAGAACCAGGCATACTTATGCTAAAAATGGTCAACAGTAATAATAGCAATAACATTAAAATTTAATATCATCCTTACTCCACAAGGCCATTCAATAATGAAATAGGGACATGGCACAGGAATGTATGTCAAAATGATGATAGCATAAAAAACAAGTAATGAGACTCATAGTCCATTGTACTCAATCAAAATGCTTGCCATTGGTTCACTGGTCTAGGTAAGGATGTTTGAGAGAAGATGTGGGACGGTTCATTGTCATAGGGGCTAGGTTTGTATGTGACTTCTACACAGTAACAGAAAATACATTCTATTAGGTTTTTAAAAAATAGCATCTTCTGTGATAAATGAAAACACATTCCTTGACTTATTAATGCAATTAAATACATTCAAAAGGGAAAGAATGTCCCTTTAAGTATTTAATCTATGTGTATTTATTCATTGCCATGAGTATCTTAGTTACCCTATTATTCCTTCCTCATATTTCAGAAATAATGTAAACATGTAGGAAAACAAAAATAATTTAATTTTTTAAAGTCCTTCTTCTCAAAGCAACTATACGAGATGTAAAGACCAGATAGATCCAAGGCGGTTCAGCTGAATCAAGTCAGACTACGACACTGCTCCTGACAACAGCCTGGTGTGCTGCTTTCTTCAGTCACTGGCTAATATTTTTTCTAGCCAGTGTCTGCCCCAGTAAGAGAAAGACAACCCAAGGGAGTTTCTTCCCAGGCAGAAGCAAAATTCCATCCTTAATAACAAAGCTATTTCATCTGCCGGTTGAGAGCCAATAGTAAAGTATAGTAACAGTGCTTTATCTGGTTAAAATAAATCTTGGCAGCAAAGTTATAGGACAAAGTTACATGACAAATGCCAGCATCAGAGATCTATACTTGAGTGCTGATTGAGCTTCTAATTCAAAAACAGCCAAGTCTTAACCACCTGCCTGTACATTTTTGGTATTCTAGAATATTCTAAAGGTTACCCACACTGCTTTTGTGGCATTTTGAAAAATTCTGGTAAGAACACATAACATGAGGTCCACTCTCTCTTAACAAACCCAAACATGTTGCCACAGGCCTGGCATAGTATGTTAGATCTATTTTTTTCCATACCTTGGAAACTCTCCAATGCCCAGGCAGTACAGCAGAGCGCTCAGCCTTGAAAACTCTCTCCAGTCCTGTGCCAGATGTTGCCAACAGTGTCGCCCCCGAGATCCTAATAATGGAATGGCTCAGGAGGACAAATACAGGACTATGTGTGTGGAGCCCTTTTTATTAAAAGTTCGATTCTAACACTGAATGACTATCTCCTTCACTTCCACCTTCCTGATCTTTCTCTCATGGGTCTCCGTCAGTCATGACACAGAAAGTCGGGGCCAATGTTCTTTGACGGGCTTCTCACAAACAGACTGCCTTCGAGGAAAGCATCTTTAGAATTTCTGTTTCACTGACGAAACAATAAATGAGCCAGACTACAAAAAGAAAGAATGACAACTGGGTTTTTAGAGATTTAGTGTTCATGTAATCTAGTAATGTTTTGTAATCTAGTAATCTGTAACCTAGTAATGATTTGCCAACTCCCCTCAGAGGGCGTTTGCTGAGGTCTTTGCTCAAAGGCCTCATTCCAAAAGCACCGAGTGATGGTTGCTGGGAATCAGGGACCTGCAGTCTCCTCCACCACCAAACACTTTGTTGAAACAGTGTAAGAAACAGAAGGATTCAAAGAAAGATTCTGACACCTGGAGGGAAAAAGGTGTGGGTGTGGTATGTGGTGAAAAAAGGCTCCTTTTCAAATATTAAATTACAGGAGAGGATGGATAAATTCCAGCTCATCCAAGCTTCTAAATGAGTATTTTTGGAACCACGACTTCGGAGCTGGCATGGGTGGGAGAATTAGTAGATCATATAGTTCAACCTCTTCATTTTATGGAGGAGAAGTCTAAGGCCCACTGGAGATTAAGTGATGTAGCCAAACATACGGTTTGTAATATTTATCCACAGATTAAAAATGGATTTTATTCTGACATTTCTTTTTAGGAACAGCAAGTGAATTCTTGGCTGCACCATCCAGGACAGCTGCCACTAAGGACATGTGGCTTCTGGGCACTTAAAGTGTGGCCAATCCCAATTGAGGTGTGCTGTAAAACACACTCCAGTACAAAACACACCCTGGATTCCAAAAACTTAACACGAATAAAAGAGTGCAAACTATGTATTAATTTTATATTGATTACATGTTGAAATATTTTTGATATATTGAGTTAAATACATTATTAAAATTAATTTCACCTCTTTTATTTCTTTTTACTTTTTTAATGTAGTTACCAGAAAATTTAAAGAAATATCTGTGGTTCATACTATATTTCTATTGGACAGGGCTGCTCTGAAATATTACTATCTAGTTTTTAAGGATTTAACAGAAATCCCCCATTTCACTATTTAGAAAGAACCATATTTGTCATTTAAAAATATTTTTTAACTCATCACAGGCAGTCTTAACTGCAGTAATCAGGTAAATATAACACTTTAATTTTAAGAAAGAATGCATACATATCTATAAATTGTAAAGGCTGGAATTCTGAATTGCTAATTTTTTCTTTCTGACCTTTAAATTATTGCTTCCATCTTTCTGGCTGACCACAGCCTCTCCAAAAGCTAAACCATGATCAACTTGTTTGTTGTTTTTAGGGAAATCCAGGCATCCATGGGGAGGACATCTACATTTTCCAATCTGTCATTTCCCACTTTGTGCAGCTACAGAAAACAGCCATGTAAAACACAATGGCGTTTGGATGAAAAAGGCAGAAATCGTTTATTACCAAATTCATTTCTTCAAAAGCCCCCCCAAAATGCCCAGAATATGTACCGCCTTTGGTAAGTTAAATCTCTGGTTATCAACCCTGTTACCAAAGAACTCAGCATAGATGTGAGCAATAAATAACACGTGTGGTACACACCGCCATCTTTCAACCATTTGCCAGTCAGAATTGAGGCTGAGGAAGCAGAAAGGATTAAGCCGAAATCAAAGACAGCCAAGCTCTAATGGTGTCTAATTAGCATAACAAAAACACTGCCACAATCTTTCAGCAGTGGGCAATACATCTCATTAAAGAAGACTGAATAACAATTATTCTCTCCTGCTCCCCCACCCGCCACCCCCACACTATCTTGGCTTAGCTCTGGGAGACCCTGAGAGCTCAGCTTGAGAGCTTCTGCTTTATTGGCCTGGCATTCAGGCTGCAGGCTAAAGAGCCCACTTGTATTACTGTGCACCTGCACCTCAATGCTTTATCCTGATTTCCTCTCCTGCTGTGAAAATGCAGTGTCTTCAAGCACATACAAGTCCTGCTATGCAGTCTGTAGGTATATAATCTTGAGAAATGGCAATGACGACCTGAAAAAATGAATACTGGTTCCCCCTAAAATGTTTTTATCTACAGAAAAGTGATCTATTTGCTTCTCTTCACCTATTCTGTTCTTCCTCTTTAATAATACTTCAGTCTCAGAGATAATGAAACTAAATTAAAATTCTACCAAATTTTATTCAACCAGTAATTAGCCGTGAGCATGTCTGCGCATGCGCACACACACACACATTGTGTAGTTCAATGGAAGAAGTTTGATGCACACCTATCCTCTCTCCCTACTTCCTTTTGATGATAGACAGCTGAGAAAAAAGGAAATTCAACAAAATAAAATTGAGTTGCACGTAAGCATATGGGTAGTTTTTGTATAAATTTAAACCAGGAATAAAAAGTCAATTTAAACCAAGAATAAGAAAACATTATTCCAGGGTGGTAACTAAAAAAAGACGCAGGCTTTAAGTAACTCTATGCACTTGTTCACACTGATCTACTTTGGGGGAAGGACTGAGTGGGAAGAGGAGAGAAAGGGACAAAGTGATTTAATACAAACAATGTCCAGTTCTGGGTGATATTTTCTGCACCTTTCAAAAGGAATCTAGCTATGAGGGTTGATTTGATTTAAAAAATTTTCAAAAATAGATTTCTTGTGTGTCTCTGACTGAGGATCAGACCAGTACCCTTGGTGTATTGGGATGATGCTCTAACCTACTGAGTGACCTGACCAGGGCCCTACTCTGTTTTTTTTTTTTTAAGGCCCTGTCTGCCAAACACAATATTACGTAGTCTACTTAAACCCGAACACTGCCGTGTCTTCAAGCTGCTCTAGGACACGCTGTTTATCACAAATGTAGACAGGAACCTCCACAATTGTTACTGAGACTAAATAGCAGAAACAAGCCAACTCACTGAGTAGCTGGGAAAACCTACTGGACCTATTTAGTAAGTCTGGATTTTCCAAACTTCTGTAAAGTTACTGCACTGCAGGAACTTAGAGACCTTGAGACTATTGAAGTCTTCAACAGTATAGACTGGAGACCTGGTGTGAGACATTTTAATATTATACATATTCTGCATGTGGCAGTATACAGTTAACACAAAACCTGGGACATCACCCAAATCCTAAAATGCTCTTTTCTATGTGGTGACCTACTCTTCTTTTAATCCCCTCTCCTACTGACTTTCTCCTGTTTAATAGATAGATCACACTGTAATTTTTCTTGCCTATTTGCCCCCTAAAGTTTTACCAAAAGTAGTATCTAAATGTAACATATTAACATAAATTCTATACTGCTTTATATTTTAAAGCGCAGTAACAATGTATTTTAACCCCTATGGCCTTAAGTCTTACATACGGGTTTCTGGGTACATTGGTGCAATCTCCTTCCCCTTTAAGACAGGACCTCAGCCAGTAAGATAGGAGCTTGTGCAGCAGTAATCAGGCTGTCAAGAAGCCTGTAGTTCTACCTCTGCTGCTAACTAACTGGCTGTTTGACTCTGAGCAAATCATTTCACTTTGGAGTCCCAATTTCCTCATCTAAAAAAAGGGGGGAGTTTGAACTCAATAACCTGTAAGTCCACCTGTGACTCATATATCCTGTGTTTCTAAATTAAGAGTTGATAGGGGAGGCAGGACCAGCAAGTTGTCCTGCAGTGCACACTCAGGCCCCCCCCACCTCCGTGGGAAGGGGGGGGTCTGCTGTGGTGTCCCAAGGACACGGGCACGAGCTGGTCCTGACGGCCTGTCACTGGTCGCATCACCAGGGTTCCTTCCTTTCACTTCCAGAGCTGACACCCAGCCTGGGGTTAACGATGGTTGCTGAAGGCAAGGATGAAAGAAAGAATGAATAGAAGCAATGTTTCAGCTATTCATTTTACCTGTTTGAAAGAAATAATTAAAATAATTACGAGGCTTGAATCCTGAGTTGTTTTCAGATTCCGACCTAGCTTTCGGAGTTGGTGTGAAGTGCTGGGAAAGCCTGACTAGTATGGGCAAACACAGCCGACAGCACTCCTCCCACTGCCAGGAGTAAATTTCATGCATCTTCCATTTATGACCAGAAGACAGCTCTGTGAGCTGCAACACACCCAGGACTTCAACATTACTACTGGATATCTTGATTCAAGAAGTCAGGGGAAATTTTTAATTTTAAGTAGAAAACTGTCTTGGGGCTCTATCCAATTACTGCTTCAGAGAAGGAGTAAGTTTTAGAAAACAACATTGTGTGGGTATGTATGGAGGAGGGACCGTGTCTAAACAGCTAACGAAGTGGCCGCTGCGGGAAGGATGTGGCCGGGGCCCCAAGGAGCACGCTCAGCAGTCCTGCCGGGCAGCCACTGTCCCTGTGAGGAATTTTGCCTGAAAAGCAGAGATAACTCTTGTGCTCACTTTTCAAAGCCTTGACTCAAAAGGGTTTCAGAGAAGTAAGACAAAGCATATTTAATGGGGAGAAAGGAGGAAAACTGCCAATATTGATAAACCTACAATTCATTTTCTCAGTAGCTATTGGAAAGATGAATCATGCAGGGGAGGAAAAAAACCCCCGAGCAGCTTCTTGTCATTTCTAAAATATGATCCTATGCTTGCCTGAAAGAGTTAAGGGTGTATAAATATTTATCATTCTTCTTTCAAAAGGATAAGAAAGATTCCTTTTGCATACATGAATTTCAGATTGCTCAGCAAGTATTAGGATATGGTCATGGGTCCATCATCTTAATGAGGATATGGTAATAATAGTTCTGTTTTTTTATTTGCTTACATATAATTGAAAAAACCCTACGGATTTTGATTTTACACTTAGGCACGCACAGACCCAAGAACAGTTACTGCTTTTAGAAGCACATGGACAGGATGGATGACAGGAATCCCATCAAGGACTTCCAGTGGGACCAGGTGAAAGATTCATTAAAAGTGATAAATAGGACATGCCTTCCTTAATGTTTTTGCAATTCCATATTCAATAAGGCAGGCCAGTGAATATGCATTTTAACTGTATTTTTAAGAGAGCTTTCAGATTTTAATTACAGATTAAACAGTTATTTGTAAATGATTACCTCTTCAATAACATCAGAATCGCAGTAAATGACAATTCTCTATTACTACACAGAACATAGGACAGTGTCATGGCCTGGCACTATAGCAAGGCAAAATGTCCTGTTTACCTTGAGCAAGCGGATACCTTAAAACATTTTCAGGGAAACAACCTAGATGAAAGCTCACAAGATGCCCTGGCTGGTGTGGCTCAGTGGATTGAGCAGCGGCCTGTGAAGTAAAGGGTTGCCGGTTCAATCCCAGTCAGGGCACACGCCTGGGTTGTGGGCCAGCTCCGCAGTGGGGACATGCGAGAGGCAACCACACACTGATGTTTCTCTCCCTCTCTTTCTCCTTTCCCCTTTCTCTAAAAATAAATAAATAAAATCTTTAAAAAAAAAAAAGAAAGAAAGCTCACAAGATTCTAAATTCCATGAGATGAGAGATTTTTGTTTCTTTTACTTATAGGTATATCCTGACTGCTAAACACCACGCTTGGGTCATAGTAGGTTTTCAATAAATGTTTGTTGAATAAGTGAATGAAAGAACCAGCTTGTTTAACAAGCATATAGTTATATTTTTGTAGTTATATTACTATGCATTGATATTTTTTAAAACGTTGCTGAACAGGAATAAAATTATCAGTGAGGTTACTCTGAAAGGATTTAATTTTATAATTTTCTCTAAGTGACACATAAGAAATGCGTATTTTTGTTACCATCTTCTTAACAAATAGCAGCTCTAATAATCGTATTTCACATGGTAATTTGTTTACTTGTTTTTATCAAAGACTTTATTTTTTTGGAGTAGTTTTAAGTTCACAACAATGCTGAGAGGAGGGTGCAGAGATTTCCCATATATCTCCCTGCCCTATACACACCCAGCCTTCTGCCCCGCTGAGGTGTCAGTGTGGGTTCATTAATGGTAACATATGTGCAGCCCTGGTGAGGGATGTTGATAATAGTCCCTTAGTTTTCACCTTCACATATACTTTTGTTGTTTCCAGCTCATAGATGAAGAACACAGAAAATTTAAGGAACTTGCTCAAGGCTCCTTTGAGAATGAGACATAGCTCACTGGTGCCAAGCCTCCCAGCCCAGTGCCATCTATAACATACAATGATGTGCCACCTCTGCTACTTATTTTGTGTCTGGTATAGAGCACAAAACAAGCTGCTGAAAGGAAAAAAAAAGGAACCATGTAATAACCACTCAATACAGTAAAGCAGAAAAAGATGAGAAATGGAAGATGAATTTTCATTAACATCTTTCACTAATCAATAAAGAAGGAAAACAATTAAAATATTTTCTCAAAATAAGTTTCCTAGAATTCTCTGCTTTGTGTTAGGTTACAACAGATCAAATACAAAACTGCTAATGGCAAAATGCAGACTAAGAAAACTTTCTTAAAGATAAGCATATACTTTTTGTGCGTTGATTTCTAAACTGATGTCATCAATATGAAGATGCACTGGGCTTTCGCCATTCAGAAATGAGATTGGGGGGGTAGGGGGTGGGGAGTCCCATGTGCGCTGCATGCTTGCCTACCAAATCACAGTCAGAAGAGACAACCACAGGAGGGTCTTCAAATACGTGCTTGTTCCCTTTACAGGAATATACAAGCTGGATAAAAACTTATACAGCAAAGTTGATAACCCCATGGACCATTCACAACTGGGCCAAAATTACTTGGGAAGAATTTTAAAATCCAAAATGCTAGTCCAGTTTCCTTAACTGGTTTCAGGCTGGTTGAGGCTTTCTAGAAATCAGTAAAAGATTAGATAATTACAACTGGGATCACATGGCTAACTTCTGCGTGCTTGTAAAACTTTTAGAGCTGTAAATAGCCAACTTTACCAAGCTATTGGTATATTCCAGTTGAAATATTCTTTGGTATTGTTACTGTGGGTATTTAACTAATTATTAATAAGAAAAAAGGAACAAAGGGAACTAGACATTGAGCTTAAGAAACTGAGGAGCATATGCCTGTTTGCTTCAACAGGAAGCTCTAACTTAACGCCCCAGGTAATCATGGCATTGCCCTGCCACGGGGATTAACACTCCTCCCTTCCCCCTCCAGTGTGGGAATGGTGCGGGGGCACAGGGGAAGGTGCTGGACCACAGAGGCCTGTCCCTCTAGCTAGGGGGTGTGGACACTTCCAAAGCCCACAAAAACCTGGGAAATCGATTGGCCATTCTAAAAAGGCAGATGGTCTGTCCCAAGCCCAAACTAATGTAATCCTAGGGGAACAAAGAAGCCCCGCCCTTCTCTCTCACCCACACTTACCCAGGCACTTGCAGTCCTCTCTCCATAACCCTGTGGCTTTAGTAGCCACATGGCCCGTGGCCCTGCATGCTCAACATGCAGGCTGTAGGAGGGAGCCTGAATGCTGCAGCACGACAATGGACTGCAACTAGCACCATTCACTAAGCGAGCCCGGTGATGGAGCAGCAACTCCAGGCAGTGGCCTTTATCCTGGCCCCACTGAAGACAAGATTGGACCTTGTCCATGGCAGGATGGACAGAGACGAGACATTGGGAAGTCAGGAGGGGAGCCCCCTTAATTTTCCGTCATTAAGAAAGTTCACCATGGCACCCTATCCTCCCAGGCGAGTCTCAGGAATTCTTTTCTTTACGATACCACATGAACTCGCACCACTAACGGTATCACAAGGACTAGCAAGAGATATAAAACTTAAAGGTTGCAAAATTTACTGTTTCAAATAATGGTGGTGGTGGGTAGGTGGGTGGGAAGGATTCACAAGAAAGCTTAAGCAACAGATGGAGAAACATCGATTCTACTACTTCTACGCCTCTTGCCGGCGATGAGCACAGGCACCACCCCTCCCACTACTGCAACATTTCTTCACCAAACACTGTAAGGAGGAGGCACTGACTTATTCTCACTCCACAGATAAGGAAACTAAGATCCACTGAGGTACTCTTAGCTGAAGTCACACAGTTTATAATGGTGAAGTTGAGTGATTTCCTGTAAAACAAAATTCTAAAATCCAGAGTGACAGAAAGCTGTTACTTGAAATATTAATAGAGCCTTGTGTAGCAAATTTAAAATGCTGTTTTATGAATTTGATATTAATAACTTAAAATATTCAGTTATAAAAATTTTATTTGTTTATAAAATACAAAGATCTATTATTATGAATAAATGATTATTTCCAAATTCTTGAGTGTGCCAGTAAGACAGTAGGTAATGAGTTTAATGCCAAGTATATTAAAATACATCTCCCAACCCGAGCATTTCCTAGAAAACACTGGGGAGATGCCCCTGAGGAACCACTTGCCTCTAACTAAACACCTTCAGATTCAGTGCATTATTTGTTCAGCATTGGTGTTGAGGTTAAATTAGGCCCAGACTGATAAACTGATAAACGAAGGAAACATCTTACAAGCAAACACATGGCAATGAATTGTGGATTCAGGGCAACTAGTTCAATGAGCCTACTGCAAGCAATGTTTGTACTATGGCCCCTCCTTGCTCATCCTCACTCCTCACTTCTCTCTTCTCTCCCTCTCCATCCCATTCCCCATCCCCCTTTCTCCCTCATACCCCATGCCAGGTGGGCAACCTGAACCCCCTCCCCTCTTTGAAAATCCCAGACCTTCTTTGCAAAGGTGTTGTGGCCTTCCCTCATCCTGAAAAGAGGTGAAGGAAGACAAGCAGTGTCACACCAACGGCAGAGAAATTATTTCCCTTCTGAGTCTGTTGTTTGTTCTCTCCTAGGTTAAAAGATAACAGAGATACTGGCAAATATGAGGTTGTAAGGAAGTATTCCTGTCCTACTTTTAGAGTTGATATGTTGTTTACTTAAAAAAATAAGAAAAATGTGGCAGGCTGGAATCACTCCCTGAGCTGTGTGCTCTGCTGGTGAGAGAGTATGGAGCTGGTGCGGGTTGGGGGCAAGCCTCTGAGCGCCCCTGTGCTTGGGGAAGTCCTCCTGGAGGTCAGCTGGATGCAAGCACAGCCAGTTCACTCCACAGATGAGAAGAGGTGTCATTCTTTAAGAAATTGACAATTGCTACATGAAAATAGGTTGTCGGAGATACTATTCCTGTCATAACTCAAGAGGTACAGTGATTGGACAAGTGATAAGGTTTTGTCTGGAAACTTTTTGGTACCATTTTCAATCAGATTAATTACTTTCATAAAGACTTTTAACATGATTATCTTTCACAATGTAATCCCTCCTTCTTCCCAATTAAAAAGCCTTCTATACAAGTTAAAATTCACATTAAAGCTAAATTTTTTAAAACCTAAAATATATGGCCCTGGCCAGGTTGCTCAGTTGGTTGGAGCACTGTCCTGTTACACCAGAGTTGCGGATTTGATCCCCAGTTGGGGCACATACAGGAGTCAACCAATGAATGTGTAAGTGGAAAAACAGATCGACGTTTCTCTCTCTCTCTCAAATCAATTAAAAAATAAGCTAAAAAATATGGCCTCCTCTTCATTATTTTAGTCCAGAGTTATGCAGAGAACAGCATATTAACAGCACATTCATGTTTCTTACACTTTGAGCAGAGCTGTAACGTAAATGGTAGAGGACTTACAGAGAAACAATAGGCACTGGCTTTCTGCAAGAATTTTATCTTATAAAAGACCCTTAAATCTATAACCCCTGTCGTATTGTTTAGAATGATGATACAAAATGTGATTTCATGACTGTTTCCTTCTCTCTCTCATGTTACTCTTTCCCCAGTACACTGCCCTTGCCTTGGGTGCTCTCTGATCGTCCCTTAAATCTCCATTTCTCGTCCCCTCTGCTGCCCTGTGCCTGCAGCTCTGGCTGCCACTTCCTTATTTAGTGACAGACCCAACAAAGTATCAAGGGATGATAAAGCAGGTTGAGTTCAAGAGAGATTCTGACTTCTATTTGGACAAACTACTCACTTTTACCACCTATAAAACAGGAAAAGCACATATCTAACTACCTTAGAATTAAAGAAACATATAACATATCTGCTAAAAATCTACAGCATACATTTAAAACTTTTACTTCTCATGTTGATTTATTCACCATTTCTGGTTAGGTGGCTAGGCTTTGAGAATTTCTTTTATCAAAGACAAACTATTACTCTATGTATTTACTCTTATCTTTTAGGAATACCATCAAATATATCTGGAAATGATAATTCTTCAGTTTTTGCACTGAACAAACATTGGGGCAGACCCAGCAGTCATCTCCGAGACAATGCGTGTCAGTGCTGGAGGGCACACAGTCGGCTGAAAACCTTGAACACGACCTGGCAAGGCTGAGATCTTATCACTCTCCAAATCAATCAGTCTTTCAGTTTGCCAATCACCTGCTCTGCTTTTGTTCAAAACACCTACTATCCTCACGTATTCACTTTTAGTAGTTAATGAAAAGAAGGTAGAAAAAAATCATATAAACTGAAGTTCTCAAACAGAATTAGGCTGTTAAATCAAATATATGAAAATTTCATAATCATTAAAACTAGAACTAGTTTTTCCTTGTACTTGATAACAGATACACTCTACAAAATAAAATGTATAGTATGTGTGTATGATGTTCAATTTATCAAAAAATAATGATTATGATATATAAAAACTAAGTATCATAACAATGGAAATAAGCTCGTATATTAAATGGAGGAAAAATCCTTCAAATGTATAAGGGAAGAGAACTACCTTTAAAAAAATTAAGTACTTTATAGATTTTTATTTTGTTCAAGTCTACCTAATTAACTGAGAATACTGAAAATTCTAAGAAAGCTTTTTTCAACATGATTTTAATTTAAGGAGAAACCCTGCATATGTAAATAATTCAAAAGAACAGCAAAAAAAGAGTCACAATTCTTCTCTAATGGAGGACGGGGGGCTGCCTTCCAGAAACACACTCCCCTCCTGTGAAGACATTTCAGCCGCTGGGGCCGCTGTCTGGTGCTGAAGACCCCACGTTCTAGCACACGCGTGTCCTCCTTCTCGCACAGGCGGCTCTCTGCACATATGACTTCAAGGCAATGCTTTTACTCCTTTCTTTAGACTATAATTTACAAAAACAAAAACAAACAAACAAAAAACAGCCCGAGCAGCTTAAAACTGCTGCCAGTGGGGACACGAGTTGCCTGTTTAGCATGTTTGCCACATCTGTGCGTCGTTTTAACGCTGGCCTGTCCACTGCTCAGTGTCACTGCCCATCCTTGTGACGGAAACACCTAATTCATCACCACACATGCTAGTAAACAGTCCCTGGTTTTAAAGTGATTTATGTATAGAAAACCATTCTTCTTTTCTAGAAGTATATTTGCATGCATGAAAAACCCAAATCAAAGCTTTGAATCTTTAACGTTCCTCTTATCACTGAGTCTTAAATGAAATAAACTTCTATTCAATCTAAAGATATATGCTAGGAAAGAATCTTCATTTCATTAAAAAAAAACCCACAAATTTAACAAATACCTATAGCAAGTACTCTACAAATATTGCTAGTTCTATGCTCAAAACAACTTGATGCAGCAGGGCCTTCCTTGTGGGAGTCTGAGACCCAGAGGCACATGCACGTCCTTCGGCGACAGCCCCACAGTTGGTGAGTGACGGGCAGTCAGTGTTCAAACCCGACAGCCTGGCTCCAGAGTCTGAGCTCCTACCCACTGTGTACACCACCCCTTCAATTTTAAAGTCAAGCTACTGTTTTAAAGTGATGTTACAAATGCTTAATTAATCCGGGGAGCTGATAACTACCATGTAGCCTGCTGTGCAGTTAAAATGGTCCCTTTATTATTAAAAGAGCTTTGCTAAACCAATATGAAATATTCACAACTTTAGGAGATAAAAGTCAAACGATACCTTTAAAGTCACCAAGGGATCAAAGAGACTATGCAGCTAAAATGGTAACTTTAATATCTCTTTATTTATTAGCAATTTAAATCTGTCAAGTTTTTAAAAATGGATAAACAGTACCCAATAAAAGACACACATAACCATGTAGTCTTTGAAAATGAAAAAAACAAACAAACAAAAACCCCCAAAAGATTAAATCTATGGAGGAAAAAGAGGAGGCTGATGACAGTATGGCCCCTCCCCCACCCCAATCCTTCATTTGTGGCTTTCTCTCTGCTGGTTCAGTTTCCTGCTGTCAACCATGGCCTGAAAATATTAAATGAAAGAAATTCAGAAATAAACAATACTTAAGTTTTAAAGCAAGCACCATTCTGAGTAGCATGATGAAATCTTGAGCCTTTCTGCTTCATCCCCACCAGAATGTGAATCACCCCTTTGTCCAGCATCTCCACGAAGTGTATTCTCCCTGCCCACTAGTCACTGAGGGGCGGCCTCAGTAATGAGAGCCCACATTCACACAACTTTCATTACAGTATAGTGTTATAATTCTTCTATTTTGTAATTATTGTTGTTAGTTTTTCAGTATGTCTAATTTGTTAATTAAACTTTATCAGAGGTGTGTATATATAGGGAAAAACAGTACAATATATATAGGGTTCAGTACTCTCTGTAATTTCAGGTATCCACCAGGAGTCTTGGAACCCATCCCCAGGTGGATTGTGGGAGGACTACTGTGCACCTTAAACCTGAGCTATATGGTCTCTGCAGTGGAGCACTGAATTTGTCTCTCAGCTTCCTGGCACTCAGGCAAAAACACTAGCAGGATTACCACATGAACTCCATTGTTCCAAAAAACAGAGGTGAAAGGCCTCAGTTGGAAAGCAAACTTAATAAAAGTAATATATTTGTAATTTTAAGCAATCAGTAAATAGATTTTACAGTTAGGAAACATATGCTATCATCCTTGCCCAGGAAAGTGCTTTGTACCAAGGAGATGCTCACCAAATATACTTTAAAATAAAATACAACTGGGCCAAGATGGAGGTTTAGGTACATACACTTCGCTTCCTCACACAACCAAAAGAAGAACAACAAATTTAAAAACAAAAAATAACCAGAACTGCCAGAAAATCGAACTGTATGGAAGTCCAACAACCAAGATGTTAAAGAAGAAATATTCATTCAGACCAGTAGGAGGGGTGGAGATGGGCATCAGGGGTTGAGAGGATACACCACAAGGTAGTGGCTGGTGGACCAGCCAGTCCCACATTTGCGTTCAGATAAACCAGGAGGAACAACTGGGGAGCGAGACACACCACACAACCCAGAGTTCCAGAGCAGAAAAAGAAAGCCTCGAATCCTCTGGTTGTAAAAACCTGTGGGGTTTGTGGCAGCAGGAGAAATTCCCAGCCTCACAGGAGAGTTCATTGGAGAGACCCACAGGGTCCTAGAATATACACAATCCCACCCACCTGGGAATTGGCACCAGAAGGGCCTGATTTGCTCATAGGGAGCAGGGAAAGTGACTGAAAGCCCTCTGAGAGCAGAGCAAGAGGCACTGTTCCCTTTCTGACCCCTTCCCCACAGACAGCACCACAATACAGTGACGTGGGTGACCCTGGTTTGTCAAATAACTAAGGCTCCACCCCTTACTACATAACAGGTGCATGGAGACAAAGAAATGTAGCCCAAATGAAAGAACAGATCAAAACTCTGGAAAAAGAACTAAGCAATGATGAGATAGACAACCTATCAGATGCAGAGTTCAAGACACTGGTAATCAGGATGCTCACAGAAATGGTTGAGTGTGGTAACAAAATGGAGGAAAAGTGAAGGTTATGAAAAGTGCAATGAAGAAAAATATACAGGGAATGAACAATGAAGGGTAGAAAACCGGGACTCAAATCAATGATTTGGAACAGAAGGAAGAAATAGACATTCAGCCAGAACAGAATGAAGGAACAAGAATTTAAAAAAAAATGAGGAGAGGCTTAGGAACCTCTGGGACAACTTCAAATGTTCCAACATCTGAATCATAGGGGTGCCAGAAGGGGAAGGGGAAGAGTAAGAAATTGAAAACTTATTGGAAAACATATTGAAAAACTTTCCCAATCTGGCAAAGGAACAGGCTCGCAGGAAGTCCAGGAAGCTCAGGGTGTCTCAAACAAGTTGGACCTAAGGAAGAACACACCAAGGCACAGAATCATTAAGTTACCCAATATTAAAGATAAGGAGAGAATCTTAAAAGCAGTAAGAGAGAAGGAGAGAGTTACTTACAAAGGAGTTCTCATAACACTATCAGCTGATTTCTCAAAAGAAACCTTACAGGCTAGATGGGGCTGAAAAGAAGTACTCAAAGTCATGAAAGGCAAAGACCTACATCCAAGAATACTCTATCCAGCAAAGCTTTCATTTAGAATGGAAGGGCAGATACAGTGCTTCCCAGATAAGGTCAAGTTAAAGGAGTTCATCACGACCAAGTCCTTATTATATGAAATGTTAAAGCAACCTATCTAAGAAAAAGATGATAAAAAATATGAACAGTGAAATAACAAACTGACAACTAAACCTAAAAAGTCACAGAACACAAAAACAAACAACTAGAACAGGAACAGAATCACAGAAATAAAGACCACATGGAGGGTTATCAGCAGGGAGGGGGTATAAAGAGAATGAGGGAAAAGGTACAGGGAGTAAGAAGCATAAATAGTAGGTACAAAATAGGGGAAGGTTAAAAATATAGGAAATGGGGAAGCCGAAGAACTTATATGTATGACCCATGGACATGAACTAAGGGGGGCAGGGATGTGCTGGTGGGAGGGAGAGTATAAGGCAGATGGGAATAAAGGGGAGAAAAAGAACGGGACAACTGTAATAGCATAATCAATAAAATATACTTTGAAAAATAAAATTCAACACAAAAATACATTGCCACATAAAAGGGGTGTGTGTGTGTGTGTGTGTGTGTGTGTGTTTGCTGTGTAGTAACAGTTTCAGCTCTGCTCTATCATGGGGCTACCATCGGTGCTTAACTGGATTACCAGCCAATTATAATGAAATTCTTGCCTCTATTTTATATCATTTTGGTCCATTTCCCACAACCCATCTGGAAGGAGGTTTTAAAAACTCTAGTCATGTCACATCTGCACTTAAAATACCACCATGGTTCCCCATGGCTCTCACGAGAAAGCTGCCACATAAAGCCCTACTTTATTTTTTAAATCAGTGCATAGGAGATCATATAATAAATATGTCAAACTTTACTTAACCACTTTTTTATTAACAGACATTTGGCTAGTTTCCAATTTTTGGCTATTAACAACAACAACCTTTCTGGACACATGGGTAAGCATTTGTCTAAGTGAAATTACTAGGTTGAAGGAAGAATATTTACACTTATGATTATAATATATATAACTAAATTGCCTTCTAAAATAGCTTTATCAATTTATATGTTCACACTTAATATATGAGGATTTTCTTTCCTACACTTAACAACACTATATATTATAAATTAAAAAAAAAAACTTTGCCAGCAAAAAAGATGAATAAATATGTTTGTTGCCATTTTAATTTTCCTAATTGCCAGTGAGATGGAACACCTTTCATATGTTTGTTAAATATCTTTGCCTGTTTTCCTGTTGAGTTACTGTTACTGAATTACAATTACTGCAAATATTTTTCCTGGTTTGTTGGTTATCTTTTAACTTTGTTTACCACAACACTCATCATATTGAAGTGTTTACTTTGTTTTGCAGTAAAATTTATCAAAACAACAACCACCACCCCATGTTGGGCTTTTGATCAAGATTATATATATTGACTCTATAAAATAATACGGAGAGAGTTGACATTATCATTATATTAAATTGTCCTATCTGGGAATGTGTTATATTTTATAATTTTAATATATCTTTTATAGTCTTCAAAAATGATCAATTCATCATAAAGATCTTATACATTTCTTGTTCAATTTATTTGTAGGTATATATATTTACTTTGTTTCTACCATGAATAATATTTTTCTATTATATCTATTTATTGTTAATCTTCACGCTTGTTTATTTATCTCTCAGTCAAGAAAACAAAAGTATGTACCCTGTATTAAAGAAAAAACCAGAGAGGGATAGTGGAAGACAGAAAAGTTAGAAGTGTGTTTAATTTTTTACTACTACAGTGTTATAGTAATAATGAAGAAATAGTGAAGAAGAAAGGGAAGCCAGAGTTAATAGAAACTAATACGTAATTTTGATTTTAGAAATTCCAGAGAATGACAGTGTCTAGTTTTTAGAGGAAACAGCCTAAGGGTGTCTCTAGGTCTAGTTCCTTACTGAAGTCATCTATATATTTTCTAAAATCTTTTTAAAAAGTTGTTGTACAACTTTCTTTAATTGCTAATTTAGTTTTAAATAGTCTTTTCTGTAAAAAAATCTTTTTCAGGTCTCATCATGGTTCCTGAAGCTAAGCTATACACAGCTTGTTTTGTGGTGTGGTGTGGCTTCCCCCCAAGAATAGCTCAGACAGTCCTGGTGTAAACCAAATCCTGTATGCCACAGTGTACGCCCTGCAGTGTTTTCTGTTTCTTTTAAAGAAGAGTATAACAAACCTAATTTGATATCAGTTAGTTTCAGCAATTAACTCGAGTTAATATTGCTTCATGCATTACCGCCTCTCATTTCCCCAGATTATTTTCTTTTTACCTTTTGACCTCCTTCACCCATTTCTCCCAGTTCTCCAGCCCCTGCCTCGAGCACCAACCAATTTATCTTTCTCTGTCTGACTTTGTGCACCTCAAGGAACATGCATGTTGTTGCAAACAGCAAGATTTCATCTTCTTTATGGCTGAGTAGTATCACACTGTGTGTGTTTGTGTGTATCACTCTTTATCCACTCATCTGCCATGGACACTTAGGTTGTTTCCATATCTTAGCTATTACAAATAATGCTGTAATAAACATGAGGGTGCATGTATCTTTTCGAATTACTGTGTTCATTTTCTTCAGATAAATACCCAGAGCTGGAATTACTGATGCATATGGTAGCTCTATTTTTGATTTTTTGAGGAACCTCCATACTGCTTTCCACAGTGGCTGCACCAGTTTATATACCCAACAATAGTACACTACCTTCTCTTTTTTCCACATCATTGCCAACACTTATTTCTTGTTTGTTGTTGCTGTTGTTGTTGTTGTTGTTGATAATAGCCATTCTGACACATGTAAGGTAATATCTTAGTGTGGTTTTGATTTGCATTTCCCTGATGATTAGTGATGTTTAGCATCTTTTCTTGTACCTGGGTTAACCATCTCTATGTCTTCTTTGGAAAAATATTTAGATCAGTCAATTTTAAAATTGGACTGCTTGTCATTTTGCTGTTGAGTTGTGTGCACTCTTTAAATATTTTGGATATTAGCCATTTATCAGGGATGGGACTTGCAAATATTTTCTCCCATTCAGCAGGTTGCCAGCATCTTGCTGACGGCGTTCTCTGCCGTGCAGGAGTGCTCTAGTTTGCTGCGGTCCCACTCACGTACTCCAGCCTTTTGTGTTAGATTTAAAATGTCATCGCCAAGACCTATGCCAAGAAGTTTACTGCCTGTGTTTTCTTCTGAGCGTTTCATGATGTTAGGTCTTATGTTCTAGCCTTTAATCTGTTTTGAGTTAATTTCTGTGCATGGTGTAAGACAGTTGTCCAGTTTTCCCAATACAAGTTACTGAAGAGACTGTCCTTTCCCCATTGCATATTCTTGGCTCCTGTGCTGTAACTTAATTGCATGATGTATTTCATTGACCTATGTGTCTGCTTTTATGCTAATACTATTTTAATTACTACAGCTTTGTAATATGGTTTAAAATCAGGGAACATGATGCCTCCAGCTTTATTTTCTTTCACAAGATTGCTGGGCTATTCAGGATCTTTAATGGCTCATACACATTTTAGGGTTACTTGTTCTATCACTGTGAAAAGCAACTTTCAAATTTTGACAGGGACTGCACTATACATGTAGGTGGCCATGGGTCATACGAATGTTTTGACAACATTGATTTTTCCAACCCATAAGCACGGAATATCTTTCCATTTACTTCTTCAATTTCTTTCATTAATGTCTTATAGCTTTTAATACAGATGATCCCTGACTTAACAATAAGTTTGACTTGGGATTTTTCAACTTTACAATGGTGTGAAAGTATGTGAATTCACTAGAAAACATACTTTGAATTCTGAATTTGGATCTTTTTCGGGGCTACCTGATTACGAGGGTAAGCAACAACACTCTACAGTTCCCCATCGAGTTAGACGATTCTGCCCAACTGTAGGCTAATGTAAGTAATATAAGGTAAGTGAGGCTAAGCTATTATGGTCAGTATTTTGACCTGTCATACTATCAACTTATGATGGACTTATTGCGATATAACGCCGCTGTAAGTTGAGAAGCATCTGTATACAGATCTTTCACTTCCTTGGTTAAATTTATTCCTAGGTATTGTATTCTTTTTGATCCAATTGCAGATGGGATTACTGTCTTAATCTCTTTTTCTGATAGTTCATTATTAGTATACAGGAACACAATAGATATTTGTGTACTGATTGCATCCTGTGACTTAGTTTTAATAGGTTTGATGGAACATTTAGGGTTTTCTATACATAATATCATGTAACCTGAGAATGGTGGCAATTTCACTCCTTCCTTTTTAATTTGAGTGTCTTTTATTTCTTTTTCTTGCCTGACTGCTCTGGTGAGGACATTCAATACTATGCTGAATAAAAGTGGCAGGAATGGGACATCCTTGTTTTGTTCTTGCTCTTAGAAGAAATGCTTTCAGCTTTTCATCCCTAGGTATGACGTTAGCTGTGGGCTTGTTACATATGGTCATTATTATACTGTGGTATGCTCTCTGTTCTCTCTACTACCACTTTGTGGAGAGTTTTTTTTTATCATGAATTATTGCTGAATATAGTCAAATGCTTTGTCTGCATCTGTTGAGAAGTTCATTTAATATTTATCCTCCATTTTGTTAATGTGGTATATCTCATTGACTTATTTGTGAGTGTTGAACCATCCTCATATGCCTGGAGTAAATTCTACTTGATAATAGTGTATGGTCCTTTTAAATGCATTGCTGAATTTGATTTGCTACTATTTTGATGAGGATTTTTATATCCATGGTCATCAAAGATATTGGCCTGTAATCTTCTTTCCTTGTGGCATCTTTGTCTGGTTTTGGTAACAGGATAATGCTGGCCTCATGATGGATTGAAAGAGTTACCTCCCCTTTGATTTTTTGAAAGAGCTTGAGAAGGACTGATATTAATTCTTCTTTGAATGTGTAGTAGAATTCACCAGTGAAGCCATCTGGTCCTGTACTTTTGTCTCTTGGGAGTTTTTTGATTACTGCTTCAATCTCCTTACTAGCAACCTGTCTGTTCAGATTTTCTATTTCATTTATTTAAATTGTGATTTTGTTTAGTTTTGATGGGATACTACAGCTGGATTGAATCAGTTATCTTAATAGTTTTTCAATTAATTTTCTTATATTTTCTGTAATTGTATAGTTGTCTGCATTATTTACTAGACTAAAATTTTCATGACAAAGGAGACTATTTCTACCTTTTCACTGTCACATTCCCACTTTCTAGCACAGATCTTGGAACACAGTGGGCAATAAATAAATATGTGTTGAACTTCATGGAATTAAAATGTAAATTCAGATTTTCCTTCTCATATATGGATATCAATACATGTTCCTTTCTTCTTGCAACTGCCGAACTTCTTAAAGGAATTAAGCTACAATTCTACTATCCAAATAATAATTACTCTATGAAACCATACATGTAAAAATTAAAAATACCTTCCTAAGTAATCAGTGGGTGAAGAAGAAAAAAACTCCAAATAAGTCAAGTTAAAAATAAAAAATATCAGAACACTATACCCTAGATGGGGAAGAATAAAATAAAAAATGTTCAACTTTAGCAATTAGAAAATTAAGAACAATAATGCCAACATAGCCACACCCTAAGAAATGCAGAAAAAAGTACAATTAAAAACAGAAATACAAAGTATAAAAATGGAAACAATTAATCAAACATATTTCTGGGGTGCAGGGTCCACAAAAACAAAACAGAACAACAATACCGAAGCAGATAAAACTTTAGCAAAATGAATAAAGAAAAAAACTACAAAAGACAAAATGAATGAAAGGGGCATGCACAAAAGAAAGAAAATATTATATACAAACCTGTGCTAAAAATGTGAAAAAAGAAAATCAATGAAATAGGTAGTGATTTGTTGGGCACCCCTGCCTGGTTTCAGGAGCTGTAACTCCCCCATGACTAAGGCTGAGTGAGTGACCTTGGGACCAGAAGCCACTAAGGAGACAAGGCTTATCTCCCTGGCAAGGGTGCCACTTCTGCTCCTTTTACTTCACCCATAGTGGCCCCCAATGCTTGATCGGTTAGCCAATGATGGGTAAGATTCCCCAAGGGGGGAACGACCTAAGACAGGCAGAAGATCTGTCTTAGACGGATCAGGCTAAGATGACCTAAGATCATGTGGATGCCCCAGGGAAGGACTTAGGGGGCTATAGAAAAAGGGGGTGATGGACCCTCGCCCCTCAGCTTTGACAAAGCCTGAGTACTCATTCTGTCTGCAAGGAGTCTCCTAATCTCTTGGCTGCCTTACTTCACCTGTCTGACTTAAGCCTGAAACAATGCCTTAAGCCTGAAACAATGCTGATGGTGGGTGCAGCCCTGTGCTGGAAAGGGCAGGTTCCCTAGGGCCATCAGACCTAAGAAAGAATATGTAAAATCCTGTGGAACCTGCTTTGTTTAGAATGCTCTCAATTAAATGATAAGTGTCCAAGCTAGAAGTGAGTTTGTTCCTCAAAGTTTTATGGCTCTTTAGCTATCTGACCCTGACTCAAAATAGGCCCTCAGAGTTCTTTGTTTCTGTTGTTTGATCCTTACTGCCTGACAATGATTAATGAGCTTTACCTGTATTCCTGTGCAAAACAAACCCAATAAAAGCCTGTCAAGGCAAGGGTTGGCGTGCTCCCCTCTTGAGAGGGTAGCCGTGCTGTCCCTTTTCCTCCACAGGACTCGGTAGTCCATGTGAATTTGTCTCATGTCTCATCCATAACGCCGTGGACACTGTGGGCCGGTGTCTGCGTCAGTGATTATAGAAATGTATTATACAAATTGACTCAAAATAATAAAAAAATCAACAGATATGCATACAAGGAATTGAAAAGGTTATGAAACAATTTCCTGTTAAAAGATTCAAGAAACCTCTTAGTAGTGAACTCTTACACTTTTAAGAAACAGAAAACTGTATGCTACAGAAACAGATTCAGAGCATAAAAATATATGGCAAACTGTCTCATTAAATGATAGGAAGCCAGCATCAGCATGACTGGAAAAACATGAACAAAGGGACATGAAAAAAGAATAACAAAGACAGGTTCCTTAACCTCAAGGCAGTGCAGTTTCATGGATAAGAGAGAACAGGTCCTGGAGTCCCCACCACCGCCTTACTATTCACCGGTGATGCCACTCTGAGCAAGTCCCTGCCCTCTGTGGGGCCCCAGATCAGGAGGATTAAATGCAAAAATCCACGTTAAGCACTTAGCACCATCTGAGCAACAATATTTGAATGGGAGGACTGTCCATAGTTCCCTTAATATATGTAAAAGTTTGCATTTTGTCAGTATGTTCATTTTTCAGAAAGGAGGGTTCATGGCTTTCCTGAGAACCTCAAATAAATCACGTCCCAGCCTACCCAGTGAAGACCCACTGCTCCGCACTAGTCGTGCTCTGAGCACAGATGCAGAAGAAACATCTGAATGCAACACAATCAAAAGTACTACAAAAGCAACAACATTAAAAGAATCATTCATCAATACAAAAAATTAATCTTTGAAACTGAAGGCTACTCTGGGGTGAGTGTATACTGGGCAGCTTGTATAGAAAGCAATTTGGTTGTATCTGTCAAGACCCCTTCAATCTAATAATATCTGTACTCTTTTACTGAATAATTGTGCTTCCACATCTAAAGAAAACAGCCATTGAGACAAATAAATGTATGTATAGATGCTTATTATAGAGTAATTTATAACAACGACAACATATTAGAAGCATTTGAATGTCTAACAATAGAGAAATAGGTAAAAAAAAAAAAGATGCATCCATGCAATGGTGCAGTATGTAGCCATTAAATGCAGGGTTTTTGAGGACTTTGGTGACACAAAACAATGCTTGTGATATGATTTTTTTAAAAGTAAGTTAACCAGTATATATATAGAAAGCATCATGCCAACACTGTAAAATAAAATAAACAGCAACACAATTTAAAGGAAGGAAATACACTAAAAAGTTCAGAATGACTAACTCTGTGTGGTGAGCTTAAGAGTGATATATAATATTATATAGCCTATAAAATGAATAATGTAATTGTATCTTTTATGTATTTTATAAAATGATATATATTTTTTACTTTTTAGATATTATAAAATAAGCATTTTAAGACAATTGTGTAGAAGATATTTTTAAAATCCTGCTAATAAATGTGGGTAATCAAAAGGATCATTGGAACTACCGCTCTCTACACTGTAATTTCTGCTTATAATTTTGTGTCAGCTTTCTACACAGTACTAAGATAATTTTAGAACCCTGATGACTCATGACAGACCTGCTAAGTGGACTCAGCTACCAGCAATGCAGTGTTTTGGTAGGTGAGGATACCATCTTTCTCAGCCTCTGGAAATGGCAGGAAGTTTTCTGACTTTCACATGAAAAGAGCAGTGAAAAATGTTCATTCGATCAGTAATATTTTAGAAACAGTGTCATGATTTTTTGTTCCAAATTTTGTAAAGAAAGAAAATCTAAAACAATCATCGGGCAGATAACACAAATGAAATAAGATGGGTAATAAAACCCTTGTAGCCCCCACACCCCCAACTGCAGTACCACATGGTATCACAGGACTTTTCCAGTCAACCTGCTCCACCTTCTGTAACTGCAAAGTGCTGTCCTGGTGACCAACTCGGGCGGTGTGCCGTAAGCATTTTATCAGACAAAGCTGAAGACAGCATACACTAAACTTCACTTGTATGTCCACAGATCATTAGTTGTCTTCACTATCACTTTGCTTGTCTCGCTGGTAGGTATGAATTCATCTACATCAAAAATTTGATGGCTTTTCTATCATTTTTCTTCATCCTGTCAGAAAACTGACAAATCCACTGAGGGTCACGCTAGTCAGTAAATATCACTTTTAAATTATACAGGTTTTCAGTGGGGACACAGGTGCTCAGCATTTATAATATCTGCTTGGCTCTACTATTACCATGAGGTGGACTTTCTAAAATATTTTAATGGTATTTTTTAATGTCAAACTTGTAGACTATCTTATTTGCTTCTTTCCATATTTTTTCAGCTGAATAAAAATTATCCTACCTACATTCCTACTTTCTCTAAATAAATAATTTCTTCCTTGCTTTTCACGTGAATTTCTCATGTCTTCACTGACCTGGAACTTTGTCTTGTAACCCAAGAGGCTTATCAGCATTAAATCAGCTCCTGCCTTGGGCAGCAAATAATACACTTACATATTTATGTTTTGGCACAGGAGGATATTTATAAAGAGAGAGGAGAATGGGGTGTATGAAAAAGAGAGAGGGACAAAATGAGACACAGGAGTAAGAAGCAAGATGGAGAGACACAGAAAAATATTGAAGTGCCATTGGTTTCGGGATAAATATATTACTTAAAAGAAAACTGCTAAAAGCCTTCTATAACCTGGGTTATGGGTACATTAGAAACTGTTTTTATAGCTCTTCAAAATTGGTTTTCAGAATATTCCCTTTAGCCCTAGAAAGCAAAAGGAATACTTTTTATTTTGAAATTACCACCATCAACTTTTCCCCATTGTGGTATATTACTTCTGATTTTTAAGACAATAGCTCTGAGTCCAAGGATATGTACAATTACAGACAAAAATTTTTCCTCCTGTGTAGCTATGTCAGTTAAATACTAAGTGTTCTTCCCAATAGTGAATCCAAGCTCATCGCTGTGGCTTCCATATGTTACTTGCAGAGCACCTGCTCAAATGAGGTGTTTTTTTTTCCCCCCAGGTTGCTTGACATTTCAGGACCTTGATAAAGATCCCAATTTGCTTTTATCTCAAATGCTCTTTCAACAGTGATGTAACAGCTTGACTACCTGGATGTGACCTGTGTGGAAAATGGTCCTGGCCGGGGGAAGAAATCTGAGTTCGCTGATGTTGGAAGTGGTATATCACCTCTGCAAAGAATGCACTGGCTTGACTTCACTTTCTGCTTCTGTACTCGTCACTAATTGGTACGTTCCTTGTAGTCAACTGTAACCTTCGGCTACACACAGGATATCCCAAACATGCCCCCAGATACAACCTCACCGTTCCTCAGGCTTACTGTCAAACAATAATGCTCTGCGAACTCTGTAGCCATTTGAATTCCAGTATACTTTCTTGGGTAGGTATGTCTAGAGTCTATTTATTAGCATGCAGCAGTTTCAAGGGTTTCTGAAGATGTCTATCTGTGGAATGAAATCAAAGAAGGCCTCACCAGCTCAGACCTATATTCTGGCATCAGCTTGCAGGCCCTTGTGTCTCCTTGAGAAAATCTTGTGAAGCCTCATGGCAAATAAATTTTATTCGATTAAATAAAATGGTATCTATGACAATCCTGATTTACTTCAATGGCAACGAAGAATATGTTAGACAAGATGCTGTCAATTGGCCATCATGCATATTTAGAATTTTGGTCACTTAATTAGTTTACAAGCTTTGCAGTATCTGAGAGTGGGCATTCTCACTGTGTCAAAGGAAGGTCACAGAATAGAATAGATACCCTTGCACTTCCCATAAATTTGGTGTGAACAGACTGTATATTCTTTTCTTTTTTCATTCCCCTCTCCTCTTGGCAACCATTAGCTGGTTCTCTATCTCTATGGCTCTACTTGTATTTTATTTATTTGTTTTTATATATATTTTTAGAATCCATATAACTAAAATCATATGGCATTTGTGTTTTTCTTATTTATCTGTCACTCTTTTATTTCACTCAGCATAATATCCTCTAGGTGCATCCATGTTGTCACAAATGGCAAAATGTCATTCCTTCTTATTGCTGAATAATAATCCATTGCATATGTGTACCACATCCTCTTTATCCATGTATCACTGATGGACACGGGCTGCTTCCATATCTTACTTATTACTAGTAATGCTGCAATGAACATATGGGTACATATATGTTTTAGAATTAGTGTTTTTATTTACTTCAGATAAATACCCAGAAGTGGAATTAATTGCTGGATCACATGAAAGTTCTGTTTTTAATTTTTTGAGGAATCCTTTTTCTGTTTCACATAATGGCAGAACCTATTTACAATCACACCAGTAGGTTCCCCTTTCTCTACATTCTTGCCAGAACTTGTGATTTGTTAACCTATTGAAGACAGCCATTCTTACAGGTGTGAGATGGTATCTCATTGTGGTTTTGATTTGCATTTCCTTGATTAGTGATGATGAGCATATTTTTTTTGTATTTCTTTTCTAGAAAAATGTGTCTTCAGGTCCTCTGCTTATTTTTTAACTAGACTTTTTTTTTATGTTAACTTTCCTGAGTTCCTTATGTGCTATGGGTATTAGTCCCTGAACGGATGTATCACTTGCAAATATCATTTCCCATTCAGTAGGTTGTCTTTTCATTTTGTTGATGGTTCAGAGTATATGTGTGTGTGTGTGTGCACGCACACACACATATATATATATATATTCTTGACCATAATGAGGCCAAAGTTGTCAAATAACTCTGGTGACTCAGGCAAAATAATAAAGTTGAGTAGCTATTGTTAAATAAGGTCCTCATGCCTATTACAAACTAGTTGTTGTCTTTGTTTCTAAGTTTACTAAATATTTTCTGGTATTTATGAAATAGCCCTTCCATGGCTCATATGAATCGGTCACTTTCGGTGAAATTTTCATTAGAAGTCATTAAGTCAATCAACTATCTGCTTTGACAGTGCATTTGCAGAAATATTTTGGAAGAGCAAGTCAAACATTAAAATTTAACAGCATGGCTACTCGAACTCCTTCTCACCTGGCTCAAAAACACCACAAAACCAAGTCAAAATTCTTAAGTACAACAGGGTAAACAAAAAGCTTAAAACAGTTCATTTTAGATACACAGCTTGTCAAGCCACAGCGCCTTTGCTGCTTTTCAGGTCTCACGTCGCTCTCACCCACATTATCACACTTGCTCCTCTTGAAGACTACCTGGAGTACCATCACCTCCCAGAACACAGGAGAGGAAACCAAGGCTCCCAGAGCTTGAGTGACAAACTGAAAGTCACCCAGAAGTTTGGGTTTTCTGCTTCCCACTTTCACACCCACCCGCACAGCACCAAGCACTGAGGTAGGTGTAAACAGATGTTGAGGAGCAGCTCATGAGACAAAGTGGGTACAATGCATTTAGTACCATCTTCCAGTTATCTGATTTTTCTATTAAAAAAATCAACAGTCCAAATAGTTTATAGTAGGTCTGAAAATTTCCCCTTTCAATAAAAAGGAAGTTTGGTTAATTTAATAAAGGTTAAGCCTTTGTCCATCTAAAGGTTTTCAGCACAGGCTTACTTAGTTTTATTATGCTTCACTTTATTGCGCTCCACAGGTGTTGCGTTTTTTACAAACAGAAAGCAAGCCCCCCCTCCACCAGCGAAAATATTACATGTTGCTTTATTACAGTGGTCTGAAACCGAAGCTGCAATCTCTCTGAGGTGTACCTCTAGTTAAATTCAAGATGAGGACAATATGCCTGTATTAATGCTTGATTTGGTTGATTACTAGTCTACCAAAGGACCTGGCCTATCAAAAAGGTATTAAAGCAATTAACCTCAACAAAACTGCAGGTAGTATCCTTTCCCTGCCACTCCTGAAGGTCTACACCAGTTCTTGCCTGGCATGGTCTACTGCCTATTTTATGTTATCCCCAGTCTTTCCCTCGCTTTCCTTTTTCCAGCCTCAACATTGGTAGCAGGATGTTCTCTGCAAAGTACAACTCCAGTTGCCTGAAAGCTTTTGATGGGTCCTCTGGCACCTACAGATCAAGTCCAAATCCCATCTATGTGCACATTTCTCACCTCTTTTTACTCTTCTGTGTAATACCTCCTTTGGAGGCAATACTAAACAAGTACATGAAGTTCTCTGAACACAGTATGCTCCCTCATGCCTCTGTATCCCTGAGTTTGGACTCCTTTTACCTAATTCAGTTACCAGGCCAACTCCTAATGACAGTAAAAGTAAATGTGCACCAGGCACTGGACAATGTGTCCTTCCTCTTATGAACCAGAAAATGGAAGGAAGGGGATATGAGGTTATCTTTGTTGCTGCCAAAGCTGTGGTCAGTTACTTTGCAACAAGATTTCAGTCAGGAAGGAGGTCTGGTCCTCTGAAGAGATGCTTGAGGAAGAAGAAAGACAGGATTATTGCTTCCATCCTGGTTAACCACAGGGCAGCTCTCTATTCCGTTTGCTTCAGTTCAAAAATTCTTCAGAGTGTGTACTAAGGTCACAAAGATCAATAAGCCAGGTCCCTTACCCTGTGGAACTTTCCAGCTTAGTGATGGCAACAGACCTAAGAAAGAGATCGTTTCCAATACGATGCGTTTATGCTACTGATAAAAGCAGTAAGCACGGGGACAGAGCACAGAGACTGGCACACTGACAGTGGAGCTGGTGGTCATGTTCAAGGATGAGTGAGAGTTAATCAGGTCTACGGAGGTGGGAAGGCTGGTCCAAGCAGAAAAAAGTCTGGGAGCGGAGAGGGCATTATGATCTCATCTTGGATGATTTTCTGACTCTAGACTGTGAATATAAATGTCTCAGTTTACACTATACTATCACTGACGGGTTTCAGGAATGGATGCCCTTCAGCCAAGTTAGCTCCAGGAAAGGGAATGGTGGGAAATGACGGTGGAAAGCAGGCAGGGGCCCGGTCCTGGCCTTCGTGTGCTACAGGGAAGCAGCTGGAATTGCTTTAGTCGGCACGGCCAGAGGGGCTATAGAGGTTAGGATACAGTTCCACTGGTGTTCGGCTACATCGACGGTTCTTAGGGTTTGGGATTCTAAATGCGGGTAAAATGGGGGGGGGTGGTAAAGCTGCTTGTTGCTGTTTTTTAAACCCAGTTTGTTTATAAGATTAATACGTTTTATTTTACAGTAGGAACATACTTTTTTGAAAATTTAGTATTTTTTGATTACAGTCATTTTATAATAGGAAGGGATTTCAAAGAAGAGTCATTTAAAGAGTAAATTTAAACTTACTATTATTGTATTGCCCTTATTTTTATGTCCGAATGCTGAAAATGTCATCCTGGACAAGAATTTAATTGTCCAATAGACCTAAGGTATACCCGGATAGGTCATTCTGGGACTATAATTTAGACAGAGCCAGAGGGGCCATACTGGGGGCAGGGAGCCCAACTAACAGCAAAATAATAGCATTATTTTAAGACTAAAAAGCTTAAGAAAAGATTTGCTTTAGAACTCAACAACACAAACCTTTTTCTGATTTTCTTCTAGCAAATGTCTCTGGTTTAGGACCTTCCACAGAATAAGGATTTTGGCTAATTGGTTAGAGAGCCTTGAGAGAGAATGGAAGTGACAAGCGTAGGAAAGAAACACACAAGGAAAGGGGGAAAAGCAGCAACTTGAAATTACGATATGAAAGCTACTCTATCCCCAAATCACCGAGGGTCCTCTGTGGCCCCAAATGGGCATTTGTTCTGCATTACTATGAAGCCTAAGAGGCTAGGATCCGGCTTTTGGCAGCCAGTGGTGAGCAGAAGGCCTCCGAGGTCCTGAGCGTTGTGAGGTGGGACAGGCTGTCAAACAAAGCCCAGGAAGGTGGTGGGTGCACCCAGGGCCCAGAAACAACCACTTCGCCTCCGTCTTCTCAAGAGAAGTAACTTTTCCACAAGGCAGCGCTGAGCAGAGTGGGGAGGTGAAAAGGACTGTTTGCTACTTCATATGCCAGGCATGAATTTAAAACCAAATCGGAGTGTCGTGAGGTTGATATCTTAATATCATTCTGTGTGAGATAAATGCACCCTGATGGATTACAATAGATGGGTTCAGGTGTGATACTGGTAAATGAGATATCAAGACAGTCTTATTCCAGGTCCTTAAGAGCAAACAAGACAGAGAAACTATAAATCTGATGCTAAGCCTAACTGTGCCAGGAGGTTTTGTTTTTATTTCCAGTATTAGGGCAAAATCTCTATTCACTGGCATCTATCCAACTCAAATCCTGGGGCAGAGCTGGTTCTCAGCAACACTATGGAATGAGCCTCACAGTTCTGAGACCTGTTTACCCTTGTTCCATCAAAGGCACAGCTTTCACTTCTGGAGTCTCAAATTTAAAACCATTGCCTCTGTTGGGGAAATGTTCATTTTTTACGACCCCAGGGAAATGAGCTTTGTGGAGAGGTCGGAGTCAGTGTGGAGAGAAGACGGGAGGCAGAGTAGCCTATCTGTTGTCCTAATGGTTGTGCCACTAGGAAATGCTATCGGATAGTTCCAGACTTTGAAAGGAAGCAATAAATTAGAGTTCATAATCAGGGATGTTTTTAAAAGAAAATTTCAAGGACTTTGGTGGGGTCAGGAAGGTTCAATACCTTATAGCATCCACAGATAGAATTTCAGTACCAAAGACATTAATATTCAGAAAAAATATTCTAAAGAACCAAAGATACTGTACTCACTGTGTTTTAGACAGAATTTTAAAAACAAGGGTTAAAACGGAAAGAGCACTCTGTTTAACCAGAAGATGGCTACCCAACGCCACAACCCACTCCTGAGGCGGCCCGGCTGAGTCCGGAACTGTGCTGCTTTATTTCTTGAGTCAATAATCAAGTTGAAAGCCTTTCTAAGATTTAATTTGATCTGGCAAATTAGTCACTTACGTTTTTAGAGTTTGAAACCAATCTCTCCCTTCCCACCAAGACATATCTCCATCTCAAAATTCTACTTCCTGCAATTAACACTGTTTCAAGAAAATACCAGCGCAAATTAACTCACAGAAGCAGTGTCTGCAGTACCGTGGAAAAGCCACGTGACGGGCACGACAGACACTGGCGTTCGAGTGTGTGTGCTGCACCGACGACAGTGGCACCCTGTGCTCCCCACTCAGACACGCCTTTCCTCAGCACCACCGCCCAACCCCTTCCTCACTGTAGCTCTTAGTAGAAAATGTCAACAATTATGAGCCCTTTGAGATTTAAAATCTGAAACTCAAATTATCAAGCCTTAATAAAAGCCTAATAAATTCCTCTATATGTTATATTATGTCTGCTTAATTACCCCAAGCCTATAAAGGAAGCAGTGTAGAAGCAGAGCTTATATGTTAGCTTTACAGAAAAGTGCTTTTTGAGATTCTTTCCTCTAAATTTAATCTTTATGTGTACATTTAAAAACATAAACTCAAAAACATTATAAATCTGAAACATAGATCACTCCTATAGATACATTAAATGGATAAATTCTCTTGGAAGGCAAAAAGTGATTAAAACCATCAAAAAAGTTCTTTATCTTAAACAGTACATTCTCAGCTCAATGGACACCTCTTTATTATTACTAGTGGTGTATTTCTTACACTGATCCAACTTGCTTGTTGAAGCTGCCATTTCAATACTGGTTCTACAGAACATAAATAAACTTTTAATGAAGCATGAAGTCACCGTTACTTTGAAAATGGTCTTTGCTTATCTGCTGTTGTTTAGAAAAAAATAGCAAGTAACATTGTTTTTATTCTGATGATGTTAATCTTAAACAGTATCTTTGGAGGGGAGGAAAAATATGTAGCCTTGTCATGCACACCTGGAGGATGGGCCCCTGTGATGTAAGGCTGCATAACGTCTTCACCGCAGAGGAACAGGGCAACGACTCCACCCTGACACTCAAGGTCAGGCTGGTGTCACCAGCAGATCATAGTCACTGTGTACCTTGACCCTACCTTCACCACACCCCCAGCTACAAAAAGGGGATTCCTATAGTATGGTCAACGCTCACTTCTCCTTAATATGCATTTTCTAATTTTGCAGTGGCTAGTTTCTCAACTGAGTTAGCCACTGCTTAAGTAAAAATATATGTCCCAAAACTGTAGTAAAAAAAAAATCACTTTTCCCATCAAAAAACAAAAGATGGATTAAAAACAAATGGTGCTCAAGCACCATTTTTCTTCTTTTTTAATTGAACTTATTGGGGTAACATTGGTTCACAAAACTGGTTTCAAGTGTACAACTCAACAAAACATCATCTGCACACTGTATCGGGTGTCTATCACCCAAAGCAGTCTCTTTCCGACCCCATTTAGCCTCACGTTGCTAACCTCCATCTCCCCCGCTCCCAGGCCCCTTTCCCTCCGGCTATCACCACACTGACATCTGTGTCCGATGTCATTTCAAAGGCAAAAACTCCTTACTGATCTTTCTCTGAAACTTTCAAACCTAGGTTTATGTAGTTTAAAGTGGATTGTACAAATATTTATAGACCATGAACATGCTACACAAATAGACAAAAGCAAAAGTCAACCCCGAATCACAAGAACAAATCCTATACAATTGGTGTTACAAGGTTTTTCTGTTTTGTTTTTTCACATTTTTTGTTCTGCTAATACATGTTATGAAAATAATCAGGCTTCACTGCAAAGATCTTTTTCAAGGAATCTTCCCCTTTTACCTCTTATGTAAACATATCCTCAAACCCAGCCACAGTTGGTGGGACTAGAGGGAAGTTTTTAAATCTCAAACCCTGCCTGTAGCAGGGGCTATACTGCAGGCTGCAAAACAAATACACAAAGGTAAGATCTCAACAGAGTGGTAAGGAAGTGAACTGGGTGTCACTGTTAAGAGTCAGTATCTGTAAGAACTGTATATACCAACTGGAGACACGCTTTCATAACCTGCAATATATTGCGGGTATGATGATCCTCATTCACTTCTTCTGCAGGTCTTCACTGAGCGTGCACCATGTGTCAGGCAACGGGCTGGGCTCTGTGACATCATGGTGGGCACGACCAGATAGGGCCCGTCCTTATGAAACTTAAGTCTAGTGAGGGAGATGAACCATGGCCAAATAATCACACAAACGTGAAATGGTAATTCTGATGTGTGTTAAAGGAGTGTCCCCTTTGCTATGAGAGTGTGCACGTGGTGATTTGGCGGGGCTGGAACCGGTTCTCTGAAAGAGCCCCGGGGGTGAGTTCTGCTAATGGCCAGGAGCTAATGGGGTGAAGAAGGGCAGGAAGAGCATTTCAAACAGAGAAACAGCACAGAGAGGCCCGTGGTGGGGAGGAAGCACATTTGGTTGGGGGAACAGAAGAAGGTGAGGTGTACCTTGAGCAGAAAAAGCCAAACGGTATGTGGGAAGAGATTCAGCCTCACACACACAAGGGTTTTGTCTTTTCCCTAAAAAGAATGGAAAGCCACTGAAGAGTTTTAAGCAGAGAAGTGATATAATCATATTTGTTGGCATAAAAGACCATTCTAGTTGCCCTCTGGCAAACAGATTTGAGAGGGAAACAACAATGAATGCTGAAGACACAGTTAGAAGGTGATTGCTAGGTGATTGCTATACTCCTGGCAAGAGGGCCTGGTGGCTCAATTGGTTGGAGCATTGTCCTGTACACCAAAAGGTTGCAGGTTCGATCCTTGGTCAGGGCATGTAGGGGACACAATGGATTGATGTTTCTCTCATATCGATGTCTCTCTTTCTTGCTCCCTTCATCTCTCTCTAAAATCAATAAATATACCCTCAAGTGAGGATTAAAGAAAAAAAAGAGAGAAGAGAGGCCAGAGTTGATTTTAAGTAGAAACATACAAATATTTCCTAGCCTGTAATCAGTGTGGTCACTATTGGCAGATTTTCTCTTATTTGAATGAAAGAAGTTATATTCTATCCAGGAAATGAAACCATCTTTTGGCCCAATAAATGTTTTTCCTGGAAAGACAAATCATATGTAATTATATAAATATAAAATTATCTAAAACTAAAATACATAATTACATACACAGGTATAGAGGTTAGAAGTTGAAGATTTAAGAAATTAAATGGGATATTCATGTACTTGTTTAAGAAACTAAATGGGACATTCATGTGCTTGTTTAGTTATTCTGGACTGAGTACTAAAGGATACTTATTTCCAATTATCTAAATTAAATCACACAGGCTGTAGACGACACACTTGTAGTTAGCGATGAAATTCACACTAAGTTTCCAGACCTGAACTGTCAATACTTCTATGAATGCTATCATACATCATTTACTTGTAGTTACTCATGTCTCAAAAGGAGAGAAATGGAAATATGTAAGAAACTAACAGATATCCAAAAAACAATGTGCACATCTGTGGTCCAGGAAGGGAAATGGTGGGACACAAACGAACCCCTAGCTTTAGAGAGAAGTTACCCTGTGCCTGAAGTTATCTGGCTTCAGCCTTCATCACCATCCTTTGAGCTTCCCCCACTGGGTCAAGCAGGAAGAGCATATCAGATCCCTGCAGATGCTGAAAGCTGAAGGCAGCAGAAAGAACAGCTTTGACATTCTGTCACTGGAATGACAGGACAAAATGGACCGCAATAAACAACAGTTTGAGTAGGATAATTTGATACATTGGAACCTTAAGCTTCTCCAGATGCTGAATTCAGCTTGGGACCTGAGATAAGAGGACAGCATTTACTCTCTTGAATAAAATAGGAATGGGTAAAACCAGGAAAAAAGAAACCTCCTGGTGTAAACAGAAACCAGTTCGCTAACCTGCCTGTCCTCAGATATACACATCTATTCACATATGGAATAATAGTATAACATATTCATATGTACAAACGCATGTAAAACATCAAACTTACACATGAGTACAAAATATAACTTGTCCATTGGCTTCATAATATACGAGTAAGGCCAGAAAGAAAAACAAATGCTCGTGAGGAATCTTAACAAGGAAACAGCACTAGCCCAGTATTAAGCTCATTTATATCATATTGCTCCACAACTATTACAAATAAAAATGCCTCTGAATAACATTTTTTTCCAAATAAACAAGCACATGCAGACACAGATTTTGACTGTGAAGATTTAATTCACAACAGAAGGATGTTGCTTATGGAGTGAGAAGTGAAATCACAGTCCCTCTGGGCACATCCAGGTGTCTGCCAGTTTTCCATAACAAGACTGAGTGATGTGCTCGCATTTCAAAGACTGTTTTGTTTCAGTGAGGCCAGTGTAGGTGACTGGTGATGTCACGATGAAACAGAAGTCCCACCAGCTACAGATTCTGGTTAAGATCACTGAGAACTAACAAAGCAGCTTGCTTTCCTGGTGAAGATTTTCACTTAGTTTTTCTTTACTTAAGTAATCCTTACAAAGACAAAAAACAAAACAAGACATCAACAGAAGCATGTGGTTTTGTAATTATAAGATACATTGTGCCTGAATAATCAAGAACAATGAGAAAAGACAATCTTAAGAATAATAGCTAACATTTATTGGCTGCCTATTACTGTAAAAGGGTTTAAACTAGCGACTTCACATTTATTGTACGACCCTGCAAGGTGATTGTTATTGGCCTCATTTTAACACTACTGGCTCAGACCAGGGAAACAAAATTTGTCCAAGGTCATGGAGCTTGTATGGGATAGAGCAGGGGATCAAACTCACGTCTGTTGAATTCTGTCAAGCTCAAAGGTTCAGCTCTTTCCACCCCACCCACTGTCTTTCAATGTTACTACAGAACCAAAGAGCAATGTTCAGGAAAAGAAATCAATAAACACATATTAAGAGCCAATGGAATGACACGAATAAAAGGAGCTCAAACACTATCCTGAAAAAACCCATCCAGGCAAGTAGGAGACCCTTTCCGCTGGCAAAACTTACAAGGCCTCCAAAATTCTGTTTCCTAGAACCTCCTTCATAGGGCTTGAGATTTTTTAGGAGCATTCCATGCCAAAGCCATGACAAAGGCACCCTGCCAATCTTGCTGCTCATGTCCCTGGGACCTCTCCGCACCTTTCCAGCTATTTAAGTTCTGTGAATCCCACCATACAAATTCTTCGGTGGCCGCCACTCGTACCTGAGGAGCCCCCTCCCCAGCCTCCTCACACACCACTCTTCCTTCCGCACGGCCCGTCACACTTCAGCCCCCTCCTTGTAGGCTTGTGCTGCCCCTCTGCAAAACGGCCCTGAAAACTTTCCTTTCTTTCTCCTTCCCTCCTTTACAAAAGCATTCAATGTTTGTTTTAGAAATTTTCAAAAAAACTCGGAAAGGCACAAAAAAGAACATAAAATCATCAGAGAGTCTGCCAGATATAACTACTGTAACATTGTGGCATATATATTTTTCTAAGCAGATGTATAATAATTATTTTAATAAATTTGAAATCATGTATACATATATATGCAACTGTAATATTTTTCAAATTTTTAAAATAAAAGCAAACATTTTCCTATCATGAAATACTCTTCTACAATATTTTAGTGACTGCAAGGCATTATATACATATGAATGTGGCATATTTTTCTAACTCATTGCCTGTTGTTGGATATTTACGTTGTTTTAACATTTAATTTAAGTAGTATTAAAAACAGTTATGCCATGAACATCCTCATAGATCTGTCTTTACCCAGATTCCTGGCCATTTCTTTAGAACCTATTCCTTGGTACATTTAAAAGGCCTTGATGTGTACTGCAAGAGTGCCCTCCTCACAGGTTTCATGAAATTTCATTCCCAGCAAGAGCAAGTGCCAATGCACGGGAAATGGGTGTCTTGAACATAATAATCACCAACTTGCAAAGTAACTTAAAAGTGAATTAACTAATTCACTCAACAAATACTCATTAACCTTCTAAATGTGCCAGGTTCCAGGGACACAGCAAGCAGATACTGTCCTTGTTCTTACAGAACGCTCTTTGTTTCCGGACAGAAAATGAAGGAAGCAATAACCACAAGTCGTTAAAAGTGCAGAAACGGGGCATCATGAGAATGAGCGGAACCGACTGGACTGGCATGGTGCCCAGAGGTGGAGCTGCAGGTCATGGGGCTGCCTGAGCACCCTGGGCAAGGCTGGGCTCTCCCGTGTGCCCCTCAGATCCAGGTCCTGCCCCGACAGCTGCTCTCCCCATCCTCCCACATGTTCTGTTTCTGTTTCGAGAGCCAGTTGAGGTAAAACAAGAGTAGAGCTGACCCGTCAACAACACAGTTTGAACTGGGTCCACTTATACACAGATTTTTTCAACAAATACCATAAATTTATTTTCTCTTCCTTATGATTTTCTAAATAACATTTTCTTTTCTCCGGCTCATTTTATTGTAAGAACACAGTATATAATACATATAACATACAAAAATAAATGTTAATTAACTGCTTATGTTATGGGTAAGGGTTCCAGTCAATAGTAAGCTATCAGCAAGCAGGTTGGTGTTTGGGGAATCAAAAGTCATACATGAGTTTTCAGCTCTCTGGGGTGGTACCCCTCATCCCCACATTGTTCAAGGGTCAAATGTATTTTGTTTAAAAAGTCTCTTCCCAACTATGAAAGAAATCGCTACCAAGTATACATCTTCCAAAAGTTAATCCCCACCACACACACACACACACACACAGATTAAAAACAGAATTCTGGAGAAAAATTAGGTAAAATTAAGCAATTACTTAGGGAAAATGTTTTTCTAGAAGATTATGTAGATCTGAATTACAGTTTTTTCATAACTAAATGTGTAATTTCTAATCAAGATGGTAAACAATTCTCATGCACATAAATGGCTACCAAAACTGGCCTGCAGTAAATGGCCTAGATGTTTTAAAAGGAAACAATCAAAACACACTGTAATTACATTATCAAAATAACATTCCTGCATTTTAATATTTTATACAGTACAGCATTTAGTAGCCACTGAAGCTAGCAACTTCTACAAAGTAAGCTACTTTTCCATTTCATGTAGACAAGAGCCAAACGGATAAAACTTTAAAAATTGTAGCAAATGAATATACAGTTACACCACTGCTTTAGAAACAAAGCACTACTTTTTCCTCAAATGTCTAAGAATATGAAAACATATCAGGACTTTGACAAAATTCTGGTCTTGATTATGGTATTACAAAGAAAGAATACTGAATCAATTTTGATTCCTTAGAATGGGTTTTACATGTATAATTTCTTTGTAGTTAGGTTTTAAACATACACATGAAAAAGCAAATCCAAATCTATCCTATATATGTTTGCATAAGTATGGGTAATGTTTGGCATTATTCCAGTGTTTACTATGTATTTTTCTAATATCTTCACATGTATTACTTTATTTCATCAGGACATCCCACTGAAAAATATATTTCTATTCTTTCCATTCATGGATAAGAAAACTTAGTCACAGAGCACTTAAGTATCTTTTCCAAGGGTATGCAGCTAGTAAAAGGCAGAGCTGGGAATTGAAGCCAGAAATGAATATATATGAAACGAAGATGTCATCTGGGCCTTTTTGCCCCTCTGGCTCGACGCTCCGACCTTCCACACCTTATCCTATGGGAAAAAGCTCAGTGCCCTTCTCCAAGTGACTTTAAACTCTAGAGAACTTGCATTCTCAAGGTCATATCTAGCTCCCAAATTTTGGTCTTCTGACTTAGTTTTGTAATTAAGTGCACACAGGGAAAAAATGCACACTGAGTATTAGTTACTTCCTCCATTTCCGCCTCCTTTATCATTCTTTCTCTCATTTGCACTGAAAGGAGAATTCTCTACACTTTTCCACTGTAGAACAGTGAGTTCCGTCTTCCGTGGCATTCTGTCATGGCCTCAGGTTCCATGGCCTTTTCTACAGGGAATTCTGTTGCTGGCTAAGAGAATGCACACAAATGTGGATGTGAGATACCCTACATTACGATCACTATAAAATGTTGCTACAGACGATTATACAGCTGTCGTATAGAACAAGTCTGACATATGCTCGCTGACGAATCAGAATAGAGGCACAAGCCATCCATGTTCAAATGGCATTAGGTTAATTCATTAAAGCCTTTAGTGAATCCATACGGGAGTAATTATTTTTCTTTGTATGTGAGAATCCATGGTTAGAGATGACAATGCTTAATGATGAAATGAAATCACATATCTCCGCCCTGCCAGTGAGGCTGTCAATACATGTATATTACAAGTGCTAAAGTCTTGTCAAAATACTATTAGAAAATGCAGGTTAGGAATATAATTGGGGGCATATACAAATTTTAAATCATGTGTGTCTAATACATGTAAAAATGAATTTTTAAAACATCACCTACTTCTGAACCAGTAAATATAAATTATTCACATGCCTTTACATACTGGGGGATTAAAAGGAGTTGGAGAAAGAAAGCGTTCAGAAATAAAGTTTAGAAAATGAAACAATGTTTTCTAAATTACTCATATCCTAAGAGTCAAGCAAAACTAGTTCCTGAGCACTGCTATGCAAGGCCAACTGGACTGTGGCGAGTCTGGCACCTTGTGGAGCCGAGCAGGTGCGGCCGGCGGGCTATATGAGCCGCTGGCCCTTTGTTCAGGGTGCTCTGTCAGACAAGGGCCATGAAGGATACAGAGTAATTCCATTTTTGAAAACCAGTCTTTTCCTTCAATATGCTTTCACAGTAATTGAAGAAAAATTGCATTAAGCATTGTATATAAATATAAAACTGACTTCATAATTTTGGGCAGAAAATAAGCAAACATTCAAAAAGGGCAGCACAGCTGGTACAGGCTCTAAGAACAGCGCCCCCTGTGTGCACCTTGAGGGCAAGGACTGCCATCAGCAGTCATGGTGCCACTTGGTGCTGACTCAGTGAGTGTTTGCTGAATGGATGTCTGTGCAGGTGACAGAACAGGTTACCTGTGGACGAAGTCTGGCAGTTGCCAGCCCTTTAAGAGAAGGAAATCTGTCTTATTCGAGAGTACATGCCCTTGTTAGTTGGCTCAATGCTTGGCACCTACTGAGCACTCAATTCATGTTTAGCAACTTTATTAATTAGAGAAGACAGAAGATTAAAGTGGAGACTATTATGACGCCTATCTGAAAGCAACAAGAAAGGAGTCCCAGAAAAGGGGGAGACATCACCACTACAGGGAACAAAGGGTGGGATTCCGGGAAAGCCTGCAGAGACCTGATGGAGAGCTGAGGGGAAGGAAGGGCTTCCTCAGGGAAGAGGGGAGGGAAGAGAAGATCATGAAAGAAACAGAATTATTTGCAAGGGGAAATGAAAGGACATCAAAGAAATTCCAGATGCCTCCAATTTCTCACTTAATGAAAATGATAATACCCATGAAAGCACAGAGGTGACTGTCAGCAGAGGACTGCCACTCCTCAGTAGGAGTAAGGGTGAAGGCAGTGAGATCTGAGCCTTGAGAATGGCAGAGGCTGCGAACGGTCACTGTGTGTCTGGGGTGGGAGTGGCATGCTAGGGAGAGCGGGAAAGCTAAAAAATACTAGATATGAACCATACGTCTCAAGCCAATGCTTTGATTGTTCAATACTTTTATCAAGAACTGTGCCAGGCTCTGTGGAGAATTAGAGAAATGTAAGATATGGCTCTTGTCCCTGAAAAGTTAAATAACAACCCACAGATATTTCATGGCAGAATGTGAATATATGCCAAAAAGAAAAAAAAGTGGAAGAGATAAAGGCAAAACATTCCATAACAAGAACTATATTCATTAACTGTTATTTCTTTTCATATTAAGTTTTAATAATGATCTCCTCTACTTTTCTTGTGTGTGTTTATCTTGCTGTTTATAGTCAATAAAATTTCTGGCTTTCATAATGAAATAGTTATTTTAGTAGGTATTTGAGTTCTTTTGTTTGTGAGAAAATGACTTCTCAAAGTTCAGTGAACAAAACAGATCACAAAGCTTTGGCTGAGCCCAGGGTTATTTCTCAGGTAGATAGAGCAGATTCCACAAAACAGATCTGAAGAAATATTCTTTGTGCAAAGCAGGCTGCTTCCTAGAGCTATCCAACCGACAGAAGCTGTTATTACTATCCATCAACACTGAGGCTGGGTCTGAGAACGTTAAACCAAAAATCAAATTACTGTTGCTTCTCTTTTGGTTCAGTACAGCTTTTCTATCATTCTCTAGAGCTAGGGAGCTGACAGCATGGATTTTTATTGAAGAAATGCTGTGACATTTTTCTAAATGTCACATTTCTCCCCCACAAACTAAAAATAGCATGTCACCATACCCCTACCCCTAATAAAATTGTTGGCTTGGAAATGACATTGATAAGCAAAACGAAGCATATAACCTTTTCTCCTCTTCTCTATAAATGTTTTATTTATTCCTGAGTAACATTTGGTATCTTTTGTAGGCTGAGATCAAAGGGACAAATCAGTTAATTTTACTGCTGAAGTAGTCTTTCCAGTATGGAATTGTCATTTTTAAAGCATGTTCCAGGCAGGCACTGCTGTCATTTGAGCAGTGATCTAGTGACTGACAGAAAATATCTGTAGAAATAATGTGTGCTCTCATAGTAATGTGACATTTTATGAGCAGTTTGACTGTTTTCATTACTCTGATTTCAGTCTGGTGAAGAGTAAGTTGGAAAGCCAGCAATGGAGTAAGTAAGGAAAGCCTGTCAGGATGAAGTTGACAGGACAACCTTGAAATTAGGCTGCTGTATTTAATAAGACTTTGTGGCAATTACCTGAAAGCATTTTAAATATTAAGTTGACTTGAATGCTTAATCTGATCAATTCCAAGGTCACTGGCTTTATTGACAAGACTGGCTAACTGACACTTAAGAGCCAAGTTCCAAGCAAACTTTGTTGAAATTCTGGGTGTCTTTGCCTTCATTATCCTAACTAGGTTTTGTTTTAATGGTGAAGATTTAGTTATAGGGAAACTTCCATTCCAAAAAACTTCATATCTGAACTGTTCTGTATTCAGTCATGGTATTCTGTTAAAAAGAATGTATTGCCAGAAAACACAGTTCTGGACTAAAGTCCACGAAAGCAACTTTCTCTGAAGAATCATCAGGAATTTTGATTTCTAGCATGACAAATAAGGATACCTGTGTACCTTGCTTATGAATACCCAACACTCATTTTTTTCTTGCTCCTGAGGTGTGTGTTGTTTGGTAAATGTGCAGTTAATGTGGGAATTCTATAGATTCCCACTACTCATCTGAACTGGAGTGTTCAGTACACCTATCTATTTGCTATTTTGGTGATGTACAATTTGGAATTCCCAAATTACTAAAAGATTGGTTGACTCACTTGAGTGAACTGAGCCCACTTGCCAGTGGGCCAGTGGCAATTTTTATTTTATTTAAAATAAAAATTTTTACCTTCACATGGTTTCTTTACTGTCGGTGTACACAGTCACTGTCGGAAAGGCCTGATTTGTTTTGAAGGTGTCATTCTAAATTTCCAATTAGTTTTGTTAGTGCAATTTAGGGCTGCCACCATAAGCTTTAAGGTGGCTTGGGAATTTGAGGGTTCACAAAGGGTTTAGAATGTATAGCCAACAAAATTACAAATGTCAAAAGACCACTACTTACAAATTATTGCAACCAGATAAGTTAACTGCTCTTTTCAAAATAACTTTGTTAGTATATAAATGCCCCTTTAAAATGTTTTTGTATGTAAATTTCTACATTTCTTAATTTGCTGTAACTCCTAGTTCCCCAAATGCTTACTTACACTGTACGCTCCTCAAGGGAAGCTTCTAGCTTAACCAAAGGTACCCCTAAACCTCCAGCACACAGCAGGAACACAATGCTTACTCCTTTACACCACTAATGTCTCTTACGATTCCAGATGTAAGTCAAACTTCACCCTAGTGTTCTAGGACTTACCTAAAAATTCAGTCTTCATTTTACATAGTTTATAATTTTTTAGTCATGAGTGGTGTTCTTTTCCAGATGAAAAGTAGGTGTACTTATTCTCGGTCAATAATCTGCAGCTTGCATTGTGTCTTGCCACCCCACCGCCACCTTTTCTCCTAACTTCATATCTATTTCTGTATTTTTAGCAGTGTACCAGCACATTTTGAAATGACAATCAGATGCTTTAAAAACTGACTGCATAAAAAGGAATAAAGTGCCTACGAATAAATTTAACCAAGGAGGTGCAAGACCTGTACTCTGAAAACTACAAGACAATGATGAAAGAAGCTGAAGAAGACACAAATACATTGAAAGCTATACCATGCTTGTGTATGGGAAGAATTAATATTGCTAAAATGTCTATATTACCCAAACAATCTACAGATTCCATGTAATTCCTTTCAAAATACCAATGGCATTTTTCACATAACCAGAACAAATAATTCTGAAATTTACATCGTACCACAAAATACCCCAAAGAGCTAAAGCAATCTTGAAAAAGATGAATAAAATTTGAGGTATTATGCTCTCAGATTTCAAATTATCCTACAGAACTATAGTAATCAAAACAGTATGGTCCTGGCACAAAAACAGACAGATCAATGAAATATGATGAAAAGTCCAGAAATAATGCCATGCTTATATTTTTCAATTAATTTACAACATAAGAGGCAAAAATACACAATAAAGAAAAGACACTCTCTTCAATTAATTGTGCTTGGAAAACTCAACAGGTACATGGAAAGAAAGAAAGGAAGGAAGGAAGGAAGGAAGGAAGGAGAGGACAAACAAACAAACAGACCGGACCACTTTCTTATACCATGTACAAAAAATAGACTCAAAATAAATTAAATACTTAAATTTAAGACCACAAACCATAAAACTCCTAGAAGAAAACATAGGAAGTAAACTCTCTGACATGGGTCTTACCAATACTTCTTTCATGTCACCTCAGGCAAAGGCGACAAAAGCAAAAATAAACAAATGGAACTACATCACACTAAAAAGCTTTTTCATAGTGAAGAAAACCATCAATAGAACAAAGAGAAAAGACAACTTATTGGATGGGAGAAGGTAATTAATTGCAAATATATCTGATAAGGGGTTAATACCCAATATATATAAGGAACTCATATAACTCAACATTGAAAAACACAAACAATCTAATTAAAAACTGGGCAGTAAACCTAAACACACGTGTCTCCAAAGAAGATTAACAGATAGCCAAATAGACACATGAAAAGCTCATCGTCACTGATCATCAGGGAAAGGCAAATCAAAACCACAATAAGACAGCCTACTGTACCTGCCATAGCACCTGCTATGATCAAAAAGACAAGAAATAGGAAAGTGAAGAAAAGGGAACCCTCACATACTGCTATTGGGGTTGCAAATTGGGAAACAGTATGGAGGTTCCTCAAAAAATTAAAAATGGAACTATCATACAACTCAGCAATTCCACTTTTGGGTAGTTATCTGAAGAGAAAAAAAGACTACTTCAGAATGGCATCCATTACGTTCATTATTTATCATAGCCAACATATGAAAGCAACGCAGGTGTCCATCAATAGATAAATATATAGGAGGATCCAAATATATAGGATGGCAGTAGAGTAGGTAAAAGCTATACTAACCTCCTCCCAGGACCAAACTGGAATTACAACTAAATTACAGAAAAATCATCCTGAATAATCAGCTGAACACTAGCTGGAGAGAAGGGTCATAGATAGACAGCAGGCTCACAGCTCTTGGTGGGGTGTTTAGGAGGTGGAAGGAATGAGCCAAAAAAAAAAAAAAAGGACTCATGGAAACAGACAGCAGTGTGGCAAGTGCAGGGGGTGTGGCAGGTGGAGGTGGAAGAGGGTAAAAAAGGGATAAATGGTAGTGGAAAAATTACATTAAAAATAAATAAATGTATAAAGAAATGTGGTACATATATTCAATGGAGTATTACTCAATTATAAAAAATGAAGTCTTGCCATTTTTGACATCATGGATGAACCTACAGGACATTATGCTAAGTGAAATAAATCAGATAAACAAAGACAAATACCATATGGTTTCATTTATATGTGGAATCTAAAAGCAAAACAAAACAAACAAATGAACAAATAAAAGAAAACAGAAATGAAGAACAAACTAATGGTTGGTTGCCAGAGGAAAGGTGAATGGGGGGATGGGTGAAAAAGATCGTATGTAAGTGGCTGTGGCTGGGTAGCTCAGTTAGTTAAAGCACCATCCTCACAGGCCAAAGATGTGGGTTTCATTTTGGGTCAGGGCACATACAAACATCAACCAATGAATGCATAAATGAGTGGAACAATAGATGGATGTTTGTCTCTCTAAAATCTATCAAAAATTTTTTTTAAAAAGCTAAAGAAAGAAACTAAAAAAAAGGTAAATAAGTGATGGGGATGTAAAGTACAGCACAGGGAATATTATCAATGATGTTGAAATAACTATGTATGGTGACAGGTGGTCACTGGACTTATTGTGATCATTTTGTAAGGTGTATAAATGTCAAATGGTTATTTTATACTCCTGAAACTAATGTACTATTGCATGTAAATTATACTTTGATAAAAAATATGAATTGAACCATTCAAAATTCAGAAGCCCAAGCCAATAAGCTAGTAGGTCAAAATGAGTGCCCTGAAAACAAACAAAAACTTGAATCATTCCCTCCAGTTTTGAAAACATAACTGTTATGCTTTTAAAAAGCCTGTAGTAGTAGTTCCCAGACCCTTCCCCCCGAAAAAAGAAAAAACCCTGCAATTTTTAAAGGTAAAATAGTTTATTTGAAACTCAAAATGATAGTACTGTAAATAGTACTGTAATTCTGTGGACATTCTAAACACTGAGAAATAGATGCTTCTGTATTTCACAAAATAATTACACATCGTGTATATATTTTGTTATAAATGAATGAGATTATTGACTAGCTGGTAGTTATATTTTCCATTAGATCAGATTTTCTTTTTTAAGAAAAGATGAATGAAGAGTATGTTCTCACATAAATGCGGCTACAAGGTGGGACACAAAGGAGCAACACCGAATCTCCAGTGGTAGAAGTCCGGTGTCACCTCATGGCCCTCGGTTAAGGCATAGCCTCTTCCTTTGGCTCATTCATGAACACTCCGATCTTCTTGTCTGCCTTCCCATCCCCCTCCAAAACAAAACATTTATTAACTGAAGCTTCCAACTGTGACAGAAATTACAGTCATGTTAATGGTACAGATGGTGTAAAAAATGCAATCTAAAAACATGATTAGAAAACTCAGGGGCTAGGTAACCCAAGTTCATCTTGGATATGGCTGACCAGACATCTACGAGGAAGGAAATACACATTTTTGGTTAATTAGTTTGCTTTTATCCATCCCTGTAATTAGAACATGCTTTCCCCCCTTCTTAATCCTAAAACAGTCATTAGATTTAATAAACCTTTTCTAGATGGCCACAAATGAGAAAATGAATTAGTTAAAAAGCAAGCATTAAGCTGGTATTACCAATATGATTGCAACACTATGTGAATGAAAATGTTTTGTTCAATTATTCAAAATTAAATATATCATTGTATTACAAAAGAATATACAGATTTTTTCCTTCTTTCTTATGTTTGTTCATAAGGTAGTAAAATATTAATGGTGTCTCCACAGATTACATTCCTCCAAATGGAAGTGATTATTAATTATTCTTTCCTAAAAAAAAAATCAACCTCTAATTAGCTTTTTCTCAAGTCAAAAAAGAGTCAGAATCCCACATGACTGAAGGAGAGAGGGTGGTCTTGGATGCAGGACACTCACTACCCAGGAAGCTTGGCTTATGTAACTTCCAAGGCTCTTGTGAACTGGCTATGGAAACAGAGCTGCAAGTTAGCCTTTGTTGTTATTCTGACTGCTAAACTGTTCTGTGATGGTCTCCCAACTCCACAGGCTGCACTAATCCCCATCACATGCTACTGGCCAATTGGGTAAGAAAATCAGTTATTAACAAGGTGCTACTTTTCAGATGATTAAAGGCTAAAATCACTTAAAAAAAAAAGAATATAACAAAAGGCTGAGGACCCAAGCTTTCCAGTCTTTCATCTTGTTGAACATTCTCTGTACTAAATAAAGTTACTCTTTGTTGTATGTCAAGAAGCATCTCAATAATATAACTTCATGCATTAAAATTAACCTAAGCCCTGGCTGGTGTAGCTCACTGGATTGAGCACGGGCCTGTGAACCAAAAGGTTTCTGATTCTACTCTCAGTTGGGGCACATGCCCAGATTGCAGGCCAGGTCCCCAGTAGGGGGCACATGAGAGGCAACCACAGTGATGCTTCTCTCTTTCTTCCTCTCTTTCTAAAAATAAATAAATAAAATCTTTTAAAAAATAGCCCAAATTGGTCCTCACTTGGATCTTGAATACACTTATAGCAAAAAACTATTTGTTGGATGGCAGGCGCCAGGGCATTGGTGTTTCCTCTCTCACACCCAAGGCCTGTGCTAAGGCAGCGTTTGCTCACGGCACCTAGGGCCATCACTGCTGATGGGTTGCAGCACTGCAGATCTGGGCCTAGATCAGAGGGGAAAGTGCAATGGGGGGAGGGTTATTTTGATCATAGGACAACGGCAGAGATCTGAAGGGACCCTGGATAGGAAGATAACTTCAAGAATGTCTTAGAGAATCCAGTCTATCGGGAATATACTAGAGGCTCTAGAAAAGATTCTACATATTTTACTTCTCACTCCAAAACTCATAAGGTTAAGAGGGAAGGAAACTGAGTCCAGTTGGGTCATTCCACATTTATTCTGAGCTGAACCTACCTTGGAATCTATAGGTTAGACTAGAAAGGTTAGGGTCAGAGATCAAAAACATTTTTTTCCTGTGGAATATGGGACATAAAATAAATTTTGGGTAATTATTATGGAAGAGTGGTACTCCATGGAGCTATTACTTTGTCATGTCAGCCCTCTTATTATTTTAATTCCAGAGTAGGGAAAAAACCCAAGACCCAGAAAAGTACATGCTGGGACTCAGGCAAATGCCTGGCCCCTGACTCCCAAGGCCATATGTGATGGTGAGTTTTCTTTTGCTAGGCAACAGTACCACACACCATCCAGACCCATTAGGACTGCAGAAAGATATACCAGGATACTAGCAGTTTGGCAGTGCACAATCTCCAAGCCAGTTTTCACATACATTTATTTGCATAAAATGTTACATCCTAGCCCACCTGAACCTTAGGAAATACCACTCTTTTTGTTGTCTAGTGTCAAGCACTGAACTATAAAGGATCAGCCACAAATCAGCCGTAATTTTAGGCAGACACTTGGCTTCTCTGGCCTGTGGTTGCCTCACTGCAAAATGAAGTGGTTAGATAAGATGATCTCTATAATCTTTCTAATACCAAAATTACTTGAATTTACTCTATTTCCTAATACCACACACTGCAAATCTGATTTACTGTTCTTTGTTGAGATGAGCTTCGAGCCCCCTAAAAAGCAGCTAGGAATTAAGTCCAGAATAAACTGCTTCTTTATAAATGAGGTGGAAGAAAAGATGTGTGTCAAGATGGATGCTTGACCTGGAGGTTAATAGAGAATTCCAGTTTTCTGGGATGTTGCTAACACAGTTTCACAGGAGGAAAGAAAAACACCTCTCTTCTCATAATAATGTTACAAGGTTTTGGAATTTTTTTTTTAAAGGAGTGACTACAAAGGAGGTATTTACTCTAAATGTGAAAAGATCAGCTTGGTAAATAAAGGAATTGACATTATTACTTTAATTTAAAATTTTTATAGACTTCCTGCTCTTCATCATTAAGAAGAAACATGACAATCTGCACACTTTCAGCACTTAGGATGCTGTTCTGAGGAGGACATGTGACTGCCTGGAAGAGAGGCTGTGGATCCTGCATGTAAATGAGCTCCCTGCCCCCAGCCCAGCAGACCTCACAGAAACAGGGGAAGCCAATGATCAAACCCCCCACCCCGGGAAACCAAGGAGGACATGACCACCTAGCAAAACAGGAGGACTAGCTTTGGACATCTGATGAAGCTGCAGCCACTTTGTGTAAATCTCAGATTTAGAACAAGTAAGAACAGTAAAAACAGGAAATCTTGGAAAATACGTGATATTATGGCATTGTCCTTGTCTGTCTCCTCGCTCCAACCTCAGTCTGCCTAGTCTGAGTTCCCGCATTTTCATGAACAAACAGGTGATTCAGTCCAAATGCCCCATCACAGACCCATGCCTCGTTCCTGACACGGCTCCCCACTCACAGCACAGTGCTCACCACCATCTGGTAGGTGAAGACTGTTTGAAGACTGTTGTTCATGAATATGCGTGACTTGACTTTACTGAAGGGAAAATACCTAACATTTGCTTGCTTAAGCTCCGTGTCATATGACCTTCAGAATTCTATGACCTTCAGAATTGTAATTTTATGCCCATTATCACAGACCAGAAAACTGAGGATCAAGGAAGTTAAGTAACATTCAAGAGAACACAGCTTTGTGGTAAGAAGATTCACATGTAAAGTGCTTTGTATTAAGTACTATACAAATGAAAGTAATTAATATAATGCTTCGGCATATCTATAAATTGAGACAAAATTTAAAACTTCATATAGAATGATGTTTTAGCCTTTCCTGCCTACCAAAATTTTGGTAGCTTCAGATTCCTTCTCTTAGCCCCAAATGAGGTGATGCTTGTCCTTTATCCCCAACAGCAGGCAATTCGGCAGGGTGAAACACACTGCTCTCCCACTGGAGTTGTTCCTGACAGGCTGTCACTGGGTGTTCAACAGAGAGCAGCAAGACACACACTCACTCTCCTGACTAGGGTCCCCAGAGACACAGGTCTGGAGAATTGCGGCGTTAAGAAATGGTGTTTGGTACAATCAATAGTCTCTCAGGCTGACTTAATGTGGAAGGAAAACAGTATTAAACAATTACGCTGCACATGAGTATTGTATATGAGTGCATAGTTGATCATTTTTATGGTCTAATAAAAATGTATTTACTTTTGTTTATTACAAATGCATCAGGGAACCGACACATCTAACACAGAGTGGCAGTTGGTTAGCAAGATCCAGCTAAAAAATAAAGCCCTGACAAAGTTAAAAAATAAAATATCAATTTCTAATTTAAATAACATCATGTCAATTTTGTTTAAAAACAAACACAAAGCTTTTGTTTGAGGCTGTTAGTCGGCCTTTTCTTCAACAGAAAAATGAACCGAAGAGCTTTTGTGGTGAAATGCTAGCACGAAAGGTTGTGTGGTCCTACTTTACACAGATGACACTTTTTATCACTACAGATGACACACTTGCTTTGATGACACCACATTTAAATAGAAAAGAAAAAACCCTACAAAAAGAGAAATGTGGACAGAAAAAAAAGTTTTTGAAATTTATGATTGTGTTTTTAACTTTCCCAATTCAGGGTATACTGACCTATTCTGGTTGTTTTTATTTTTGACCTTCTAGCAGCATTGTGTTTTCAGCTTCTAAGAAATAAAATATGACTAAATGAAACATGAACTTACAGATCTGTTTCACCATCTGAGAATAAAGATTAGGCTGAATCAGCAAATTAATTATGGTTCCCTACATTCTGAGCTTGATGGAATGATTAGTTGGCTACAAGCTGCATAGATCATGCATTCTTCTCTGTAACAAGGCAAATTAGATATTTATGCTTCTATTCCAAACAAAGCAGACAGGCTGTCTGGCAAGAGTTTTTTCTACACCAGTTAGAACTCTTGTAAGTAAAGCTTAGGAGTTTTATCATGTGGCACGTCAGCCCTGCTATATATAAACAATGTTTATGAGGGTTACACTGTTTCTTATTTGACAGTCAATAAATGCACTATTCCCATTACCACCTCTAAGTTCTTATAATAATTTTGTAAAAATAATGTTTCTTTGCTTGAATTTGCCCAAAGGAGTTCACATTCATTCTTTGACTGCCTTACTACAATTTATACTTCTGTTTTCTCTTCAAGCATTCTATTTGTATGCTTGCCTATGCTTTTGGTCCAAATTATCACCACAGTGGCTCATCTCTAAATGTTCATAATACCTGGCACACTCCTTATATCCTAGGCATGTCAGCTACCGCCTGCCACAGCCTGCTCAGCTCTGCCAACAGGCTCCTCAGTCTATGAATCCTACCCACCTCGTTTGCACAGATGTGACTTATTATCATTAACAGCCACACTTCCTTTGATGACAAAACACTAAAAAACCCAATAAAATAGAGAAATGTAGACAAGGGAAGACATTTTTTGAAACTTACTACTGCGTGTTTTTAATTTTCCTAAGTCATGTAGTTGGACAGTACATTGGTGGCCACCAGCTCACCAGGAGGTTGGCGCTGGAATCGGTTGTGCTACCACAAACCTCGTTGCTGGAGGCAAAAATGGGGCACCCCCAATTTCTGTGGAGTCCCAGCTCTCCTGCAAGTCCTGACAGGCTGGCTTGATCCATACAAGTAGATTTTTTTTTTTTGGTGCTTGGTACTGTGGCTCAGGTCAGGTCAGAACTGCAGTTCTGTCTCACCCAGAACTCTAGGTGCTCAGAACCCTAATGCATATGGAAAATAAGTTGTGATGCAAGAATAAACTCTGTGCTTTAAGCACTCACAAGTGTAAACCTACTTTTGTCCAAATCTGTATTTAATAATTCAGTATTTCCAAGTATCTAGACCACTGAGCATATTAAATAGTAATTGTTTAGAAGGTAGGGAAAGGAAATGGGTAAGAGATTTGATGAGTACTTACAAAGAATCCGTTTTCAGAGATTTATTTCTCACAAAAAACGATACTATTTTCCCTATTTTGAGATGACAAATGTGAAGGTCAAACAGATTAGGAAACGTGCCCAAAGCTTCACGGCTAGTAAATGAGAGAACCCGCGTTCCCAGCCAGGGTCACTCGCACTGCGAGCACTTGCTCTCTCTCATACACACCATGCTGCCTACGTGTTTTAGCAAATTTGGATTACAGAAATGTTAGAAATAAAAGTATGTCTGTTGAAGGATTGGCATTTAAAGAGCTTTGGATTGAGATTGTCTGTGGTTGAACTGATAAAATGCCGGCTTCCCCGGAACTCTCTCTGACACACACCACACACCCTGATAACGTCGGTCATTGTGCCTGAGCCACTGAATTCATTTGGAGATTCCATTTTCTTTTGCGTGACAAGATTCAGATGGCAATAAACGATCTACCCAGATATTCTGGTGTTGAGGGCTACAAGCATCATTTGAAATAAAAATACGAGCCTACTAATGAATATGAAAGTTAACTATTTTTCTTTCCTAGTGTTGAAGGAAGAAAGGGGAAACTGAATAAAACAGCAATAATAAAGCTGAAATGAGAGAGAAAGGAAAGAGGAGGAGACTCCTTTCCGAAACACAAGGCATATGTATATGTTACACAGAGAGCTGTTCCAGAAAGGTTTGTAAAAAATAAATGCGGAATGCAAAGTTGAATAGCTGTGATATTAAGACTTTCCACTCTTTAGAAAAATATGGGTCCCATGGTCTATAAGTTATTTGATTCTGACAAGCATTCCCCTATCTTGTCTAATATTTAGTTATATTAACCATATAAAAAGCTTTAATTTTATTATTCTGTGTTTCTGCCCCCTGAAAATAATGGGCTTAAACAGCCTTCACACTGTCATTTTACCCAGTGTATAGATTCCTTTAATGAAGAACTGTAATAAAGTATTTGCTTTAGGAATGAAAACCAATTTACATTTCGATGTGTTTTATTTAAAAAACCTAAATCATAAAAATGCTCTTTCAAAAGATAGGTATCTCATATTTAGAAAAAAACTTTAGCCTATTTATCACTTCAAGGCTTCTTCATGCTTTAACTACCTTTTGAAAATTGTAATAGGCCGTGGAAAAGAAAATAAGAAGAGTGGTTCCTCTCTTCATATGATAAATCTGCTTTTGCCTGTGAAGGTCAAGTAGAGACTATAAATAACTAAATTAACTTGTAACTAGCAATACACAGGTTGACCAACTACTATTAAACATAAATAGCCTTTTTTTTTTAGCTAGAACAGTTATCTTCAATTTGCAAATAATCTCAGCACACGAGGTTAACTGTAAAGTGAGGAGTTCTGAGAAGCGAATGTTCACTCTCCATTATAGATGTGATGAGTTCTGGTGACCTTTTGTTCACAATAATGCTGACAAACTCTGCATAATGCATGACTGTCCCACCATCCAGCCCCTCCTCCTGACAGAGTTTCCTGCTCTTATTCCAATCAGTGCACTCTGCAGCTATGGCTATGGGGCAGGATGCGAGTTAGTAAGGGGGTGGTGGTGGTCAAAGGCAATGGCAGGCATCAGTTTCCACTGTCCCTGACCTTGGATGTCTTTGAGAAGAGTAGAGGGCAAGTAATTTATTGTGATATAGGGGAGCTAGCTAGGAAGTAATTCCATACTATTATCTTCATGATCTGAGATAGAGTCAAAGGCACGAGAGTGCAGTACTTATACGGAAGACAGGCTGGGCAGTTACCTGGGTAGGTATGTGCTCTATTATCTGGTTATAATTTAAGCCAGATGTGAAACCCAAATAGGTATATTCGGACCATCACGCTCTTAGTGAACTGGCAGAAGGACCACAACAGTGTAGACAAACCTCTAAACACGAGTTTTAGAGGAAAAATGTTGGTATTTTTAGGTCTTGGGGGAATGAGAAATAAAATTTTCTGAATCAAATAATTTGTGAGCTTTGGTTCCTAGAGCTGATTCCAGGCATGAAGCTAGGACTGAATCCCTTAGGCTTTCAAAGTTCCAAATGACCTTCAGTTAAAATTTTATAATGTGGTTCCTTTAAAATATATTCATGCCTTGCTACTAATATCATCACTAATAATACAGTAATTAGTAATAGTGGTGTCAGTGGCATTATGTAATACTGTAAAAATTAAAACTGGCTGTTCACTTCTATCCTCCCCAACACACTGTGAGTATATTGAAACACAGGACCAAACAATATCTTATTCTTTATACTCCTGGTGCCTTGCACACAGTGACTGAATAAACAAACACACATGTTGTAAAATTTCGTCTAATGACTACTGAGTCTCATTTATAATGCTGGCATCAGGGCAAGACTTTTTACAGAGAAATCTGCTCCATGATACTAGGTACAGTGAACAGAGGACATCTGATTTCATCTAACCTCAAAGTAAACACAAAATACAGCCTAGAATGGAAGTTGTTTTCCCTTGATCTGGAGAATCATACACATGCCTGGTTGTCCTTAAGACAAGCTGGCAACATTAAAAAGTGCTTAAAATTTAGTAAGGATGTAAACATTTATATACTCATGATAACTCAAAAACATAACGGCGAAGATTCAGTAAAATGTTACAAAGTTTTAAGTCTCATGTGTTTGTATTTGTGCATTTGAAAAAGGTCTATTTGGCATTGTGGGAGTCTACTGTGTTCTGCATTAATGGTGACTTGCAGGGGAAGGGAGAGCTGTCTTGCTGGCTCCCTTCCCCATCTGTCCGTGCCCTCCCCCTCCACGGCACCAGCTCTCCACCAGAGAAGTGTGCACTGGCCTTCGAAAGCTGTCTTGCTGGCATGCCTCCTGAACTTATAACGTTTCTGTTAAAAAATCCTCCCCCTTTCAGTCCTGTCCAAGCTTCAGGATAAAAGTCCTTCATTTTCAAGAAGTATAGTCCACTAGTTTATATGTTGCTTGAAGAAGGAAATTAAATTATGGTGTATTTCACTAGTGCAGGGTCCTTTATGGGAGAAATTAGTTTTCAACCACTGCTGCGAACTCTAGAAAACTTACACAGGAAGAGGAGCTTAGGCACCAGGAAATACATGTATTCATCGTTTCACTAGCTCTTAATTTACTGGGACATAGGAAGGGAATGTGATGTTGTGCAAACTCTTATGAATATAACAGACGAAATTCAGCAAGTTTAACCAGCAAAAATGACAATATATATATACTTATAGAATTTGAAACTTTACCACACATGTATATTATCTCATTTGACCCTCACAACTAAAGGCAGAGCAGGAATGATGTCCATTTTCACAATGAGAAGTCAAGTTTGAGATATTTCTTTTTTAGATAGAAGTCTCATTACTATCATATATCTTACAGAGAGGGCCAGTCTGGAGACGGGCCAGCCCATGCCAACCCACTGGCAGCACGGTCCAGCTGGCTGAGCGGCAGAGCCAAGACAGCAGCCCCGCCCGACCACACGCAGCACGGTTGGTGCAGCTCACAGGCTCCAGGAATGACGTTGATGTTCTCATGGTCACAGCCTGTTTGCTATAGAATTTCTACTCTCTCGTTTGTCAGTGCAGTGCTCTTGGCAGGGAGAGTATTTTTTTTAATCAATTAATAGAGTGAACTAAGCCATAATGGGATGTAGAGTATTAGAAGAAACAACTAAAAATACCTTTAAAATAAGAAATGGATGGGCTGAATACTTAATTTTACTGATTTTATTCCTAAAGTAATTTTCCATCTTTATATAAAACATTATCTCAATGTCTTACACTCTTAAGATGTCAGACTGTACACGTCTTCCATTTCATACAGTTTCCGTCGGTCTTGCTCATGGTGCCTATGCGACCGAACCTCAGTGAAATTATGTTTCAAGCAGAAGCTGTAGTTTACTTATTTCTCTACAAAAACTATGATCCTCTGCCTTGTTTCCCATGCATTAGTTCATGATTGATTACTGTTACAGTGTGGATTACCTTTTGCATTCTGCAGCACACCGCATTAATCTTCACTTATTCTTCACTAGTGTAATTCATTAAAATACATTCTTTGAAATTGGGTCACATATAAAAAGATGTAACCTCACAGGAATATGTGCTGTTACAACAAAACATAATTAATAAAGCATAAAAGTGTTTTATGAAGTTATAGTTTTAATTTGCTACCTGAAGAAATATGCTCTAGCGATTTTGTACAAGGTAACTTCCCAGGAGAATTTAAAGCCCCTCTCCCTCCCTCCTCTAGGTACTGAAGGATTATGATTAATGCCCACTAAATCTCTCTCAATTGGAAAATGTCCTAGCAAACTTCTAAAACCAAATTTGAGCTACTGATGAGTATGATGGTCCTAAACCTGGAGCAAACTTGGTTTGACTTGTGAATTCCTGCCCTGTCTCTCCAGGCCCCTCTCTTTTCTTTCAGGGCCGTTCCTGCACAGCAGGGGACAGTGTGTCAAAGTGGGCCCAGCAGGAGGCAGCACATAGGAGCAGGGCCGCAGGCACCCCTAGAGACCCCGGACAACGGATGACCTATATTTGATGCGAGTAGTTCACATGAGAAAAAGTGAATCTGTATTGAAGCTTACATTTTACCTGTATTTTAAGAGGCAATTAGAGAGAGATAAAGTAAATATGGGCAAGTGTTACAGACGTGTATCACTCTAAATTCATGAGAAGTCAGCAAAACTATATATGTTCATGTAAATGTGCACATGGTCTTCTTTCTCTTAATTCCTCAATCTTCATAAACAAATGTATGAGGGGGAGGTTAGTACAAGTAAAAACAGCATTAATGGGTCGCATATTAATATTTATGTTTCACTATATAAAGACCTTGCATACATTATGACTCTGTTCTGCAAGCTGAATGAATAACTAATGTAACATTATGTACGGGTACATATTAAACAGACATGTCTACACTTTCTTAGTTCAGGATATGATTAATGCAGCCTATCAGAAGCCAGATGGTGCAGAACCAGAACCATCAATCAAAATGAAAAGACCACTGCATGCTATCCACAATGAGGTTCTCACAAATGGAGATTCTGTTCACAGACCCTAACTGGTAATAGGCAGAAAACGCCAAGAACATAGCTGCACTGTCCCACTGGGATACAGAGTTGCAGCTCCGGCTTGGCGAGATAAAAAATCTGGCGCAGGAGTGTTCATGGCTGGAGCCCTGAGCAGCAGGGCTGAGAAAGCCTGAATAAACCAAACAGCCTGTCTTTAAGATAAAAAAAAAAATTAGATGCTTTTTAATTATTTTAAAATGATGTTTGCACTGATGACAGTATCTGTCAAACAGTATCCATTTCCCATTTGATTTAGGATGGGATAGCGCCACATACTAACAAAGCAGCTGCCACTGTCTGCCTGACACGTGAGTTGGCATCTCGTTCCTCTTGCACAGGCTTTATTATAAATAACCCCCATGCTTTAGTGATACTTTGCAGCCTTTCTCCATGGGAAACAATTTTAGTCTCTGTTACATTTAATACTAATGACTATTTTTGGGGCATTTGTAGGGAGAAAGGTAGTCGAAAAATGTTTCCTGTTCCTTTAATAGCTTTACATAAAAATAACTATAGAAACACAAGGGGCTTTGTCTTTGTAAATGGATCATGTGTGTCTAGAAAATGTTAAATAATCCACATATGCTGTAGGACCTCAAAAAAAAAATTAAAACAAATATATAGGTTCCAAATCCCAATGGCCACTGAAATACCATCTTGAAACTCTAATTTTGTGGAATTTTTGGGAGGTATACAGATGTGCAGGCATGGAGAAATTTCCAGGAAATAAAAACTTCTTCCAGAGGAGTTATACAGCAAAGTGGGATACTTATAATACATTAAAAACCACAAATATAAAAGGCTAATGGAAATGAAAATATATAAAAAACCTAAATGTTGTTATCTAAAGATATTCCTGCTTTAAGATAAAAAATATATTATGACCCTCAAAACTTGACATGAGTTAATTTGGGAAGAGAACCACCAGCCTACTTTTACTTTTGTAGCACTAATGAGAAAATAAGTGAATTATGCATATTACTAAAGACTTTAAGTAAAATGGTTGAGCTTAAGAACTTTTTAAAATTTTGGTATTTCCTTTTATCTTCATTATTATGTTGTTTTAAAATAGGCCTGACATCCTAACTTATGAAAAATTTGTTAGCACTTTCTCCCTAATAATGTGATCATTTTCCATGTTGTTATAAATTCTATGCAAATCATATTTATCACATGGGTATTCCACTGCACACATACACTATGGCTTATTTATATAATAAGTTTCCTTATTGGTAGACATTTAATTATTTTTCTCTCTCTCCTATTATTAATTATAGAGTAAACATTTTTGTGAAAAGTGGTTATTTCTGTCTTTAAGATTATTTCCCTAGAATAGATTTTCAGAGGCTCGATTGCTGAGCTTAATGATATTAACTTTAAGGCTCTTTCTAAGATTTATATTTTCATCTAACATTTAATTAAAACCAGTCTCAATTTTAAAAACCAGAAATTTCACAGGTGAAAGTAACACTTTATTGCCATTTAAATTTGTATTATTTTAATTACCAGGTACGTTAAGGATTTTTCTGTGGTTAGACAACTACATTTCCTTTTTAAGGTCTTACTGATGTCTTAGAAAATGTATCATTCTCATCTACTCGCATAAAGAATCACAAAGTACTCCTTGAATACTAAATTTGTCTAACTACTTGAAAGTAATAAACTATAGTCCTTTAAAATATTAAAATTAATATTTTCCACTAATTCAGACTCTGCATATATTAGAGCTGTTTTACAGCTGAATGAATAACTAATGTTACGAATGTATGGGTGCATACTGAACAGACAGGTCTACACTTTCTCGGTTCAGGAGATGATGAATGCAGTTTCAGGCTCCCTTGAAAACTACTTCAAATTAGTGAAAGCATAACATAGCTCAATGCTCTCAACTAAGCAATAGCATTTGAGAGTAGCTGCCTAGTTTTTACGGGTTTCCTCCCCAGTGTCAGCACTGTTAAATGACAGTGTTCTCTGTACCTCCCTCCCATGAGATGCATCTCTGCCTTACTTCTAACAAAACTTTAATATTGGGTGGTTAGCGTCAAGTTCCTTTTGACTTGTTTATGCTGACTTTTCTGACACATACGTAACAATAAAAACCACACCAAAGTAATGAAGATACACTGGATGAAAGAAAAGTTGTTGTGATCAAAACATGCAAGACCACATGATCAAAATGGCCCAACGAGAAAGTGGAAATTAAATGGATACAAAACAATATATCTTTCTAGAACTAGATGTAATTGAGATAATCGCCCAATAAAGCAGTACCTCTCATGAAGAATTGGTATTTCCAGAATTCAGTAATGCTTATATTTAAAGGAGGCAATATAGCAAGATAATTATAATTATTGTTATTATTATTATTTTTATTGGAGCCAAACAGATTTTGAAAATTCCAGAGTCATCCAAATTTTCTCTGGCCCAGTCATCCGTTTTTAAAAGAAAGTAATATCTACTCCTTTTATTCTTCATTATAGAAACTGTATTTATTATATAAAAGGTAGACAATTCAGAAGCACAGATACATAACACTGGCCTCATACTGAACATACTGTTTTGTGGCTGCCCTCTGAACTCTGGTGCAGCATAAGCACTACCCAGTGTCATTAATTAGTCTCTGGGCACAAATGACTTTTAGTTCTACTGTGGCAGTTCATGGGGAGGGAAAACCAGGGAGAAGAGGACTTACAGCATTGCTGACAAAAGAACAATTGAATTCACTTCTAACTGGCAGGTCCTTTTGTTCTGGATTGGCGGTTTCTGCCACACCTTCCTCTCATCACCCCACCTACCCAGCCCCAGATGCTTTTACTTTGGGTGCACGGCTATGCCAGGAGCAAAGGAGCCCTGCCTGGCCCGTTCTGTGGCTTTCTACCAAAAGAAAAGTAAAAAGGGCAAGCTACAGTTGCTTTCTTTCACACAAACCCACAGCAGGTCCACACTGCCCAAGAGCAGGAGCTGCATCATGCCACCCCGCTGTAACTTCTGTGATCTGCACGTGTGGCCTGTGAGAAAAGCCCAGCAACTGGAAATCCACGTTTAGTTGAGCAAACCCAGTTCACATCAACCTGAGGGGCTTAAAACGTTAAGTCCAGGGCGCTAAAAGGTGGAATGTACTGGAGTTTTGAATCCCAGAATAACTGTAAGAAAAAGAGTTTTTTATTTTGTAGAATGCAAATATTCAAAATCAACAATAACTACACAAAATTAAATAAATAATGACTCTCCCCCCAAATAACTAAAACAACAAAAAACTCCTTGTGTTGAAGGTAAATGCCCATCAGACTACAACTCAGCAAAGCTGACTTTTAGGTACAGTTTTATTATTAATTTAGCCAGCTGCTTGTGGAACTTAACCCCTGTAAGCACAGGTTTACATATTTAAATTGAAAAGAAAGAAAAAAAAAGAAACTGTGATAAGCTGACCTTACAATTCCCCTCAGTGCTCACATTTAATGATTCTAAATATCTACCCTATTATTTTGATTGTTTAAGGGACAAATGCAAAAATCTATCTTCACCAATTTATTAGCATGTACAATATTCTAGAAATCTTATTTGGGGTTGTTTCCAGAGTTATCAGCATAATATTCTACTTTTTCTGCAGGTGACTAGAGCTGGAATTTAAACACAATATCCTGCAGAACACTTTATGTAAGGGAATGACAACACACCATCAACTAGTCTACGATCTGCTAATGGGTCTACATGCATCTAAGTAGAATTCTAAGGTGTGGGTACTGTCAGTCAAAGTGTGAGTTATGAGGTCTCCTTTGGGTTCACACGTTAGTTAGTTTTATGACCCTCCCCATCTCAGGCTTTTCACTGTTGTGGCATCTTAGAGTGCCCCAGTGCTATTCTAAAATGGCTTGTTAAAAAATATAATCAGCTCAGAGAGAACCAGGACAGTATTTTCAACCTTTAGGTTTCTAGCTGGTTAGATTTTATCATGTTGAAGGACTTGGGTGATTGATAGTTCTAGTATGCAATCATACGCATGCTTCAATCACAAAATTACCTCACTGCTAATATTCTTCTATAGATACATAATTAGAGTAATAAATGTTTACGGATGAAATTTGTAATAATAATTATTATAACTAACATTTATTAAGTACTTAGTACATGCAAAGTACTGTATCAATCTCTTTAACATCCATTCTTTTTCTTATTCCTTGTAATAACCTCATGAAGAAGGTACTGTTTTATGTCTCCATTTTAGAGATAAGAAAGCTGAGCTCAGAGAAGTTTAAGCAAATCACCTACATTACACAGCTAATAAACGACAGATTAAAATCCAAGCTAGAGTGCTTCTCTATTGAAAGCTATCCAAAATAGTTGCAAAGCTTATTGGGTTTTGTAAATTTTATGGTACAATGGTCCATTATGCTGTTCAATGCCCCTTAACAGAAAGATTGATGGGACATACTCTATTTAGAGATTTGCCTTAAGAAAAGGTTGTCAGTCCTCTTGAATGATATACTCTCCGTTATTACAAAGTGAAAGCTGTGCATTCAGCTGTTTATGTATTTGCCTCTGCTTCCCAGGAGCCTAGGCTGTTATTCTCAACTGCAGCAATGACTCGGAATTTGTGCGCGAACAATGGAGCTCTTCTTATTTGTCTTAAAATTTCTTATTGTGGACTTTTTATGTAAGCTGCTCTGAGGCTTTAGGCCAGAACAAAAATAAAAACAAAGCATGTTTTAAGCCATAAAGGCAATGTATTAGTAAAAGAGAATTACATTTTAATGACAATAATATTTTCTTTGGCCAGGGAAACTCAACTGATTAAGTGGTAAAGAAATAAATACAACTCCGCCTTTTATAATGTGCTTTAACATACATTATCTCATGTGATACAATGACCTGTGAGATGAGTAAGACAGGTATTATTTATATCTGCATCTAGCAGATAACAAAATAAGTGATCGGAAAAAATAACTTTATCCAAAATCAAGTGACAAACCATCATTGACTTGAAATCAGTTCTTCAGACTCTATTATACCACACTTGTAATGTTTAGTGGAGTAAGTTTTGTTATTTGTAAAAAAATAAACTCGTAAATCCAATGAGAATGTTTTCTTATATTGCTTATAAAAGTAGAACATATTATGACTACGTTTTTTTGCATTCATTTGACTAGAAATTCAAATGTTCCAATATAACACAGTAATTTTACTATATATACATGTACAATACTTCAAATTAAATATATGTTGTTCGAATGTTGACTAAACTCTACAAACAGATAACAGTATAGTAATTAACATGCATCATGAACATTTGTTGTCTATTCTTTCTGCACTCACTCTTCGATCCTCGGGGAGCGCACCGGCCTTCCTCCCCACACTGCAGCCAGTGTGGTCTGAGTGGGTTGGCTGCGGCCCTAGCATCGAGGGTGAGAGCTCTGACTGGCTGAAGTCAACCAATATATTAACTCCCAACTCAGGGTAGTGCACACAGCCCAATGAGGCTGGATTTTCCAGGACAGTGGGCTTCTCTCTTCTTCATATTTGGTAGTATAGGAGCGAGGGGGACATGCACTGCAGAGGCCACTTTGCTAATTCCAAGGAGGCGAGCTTGAGAAAAGCTAATATATCAAAGATTGCCAAGAGATCTAGCAAAGACTGCTACTGATGACTTCATTGGAATCCTGAAAGTGTCCTTGCTTAACGTAAAACCTACCTTGACAGTTCAATTAAAGAAGCCAAAATAAATTATAAACTGTTGCTCATAAATAAAATACCTAATAAGTCAATTAGGATCCTTAGGGATATGTTGCCATATCAGATTAAGTACAATATGGATAAAAGTAGAAATTCAAAATGGTATACTCAGGTCTGCTGTTTGAGTGATATAAGCAGAAGACCAACTCAGGAAGGGGCCGTGTGTGTACACTCAGTACAGGCAGGGGTAAGGTAGGTGGAGGACTAAGGAAATCTGAAAAGAGTTAGAAAAGTGCTGGGAAAGAAGGGAAAAGAAACTGACTGCAGATGCAAAAAAGGATTAAGGTTGAGGGCTCAGCTGAGATAGAAATGCATAATTTTATAATGAAGCCAATTAGCATAATTTGCTCATTTAGAGCATTTGGAGGCAATGCCACACACACACATGCATGTGCATGCACACATGCTGTGCAGACATGTGGAACCCAAGCATCAGTATATTTTAAAGCACCCCCTGGTAATTCTAATGGGACATCGAGTCGGTGACCGTCTGGCATAGAAGGGGCGCCACTCCATTAGGAGGAGTTCGCGCACTCTTCAGATGGCTTCAGAAGAAAGCTAACCCTGCTTTCAAACCACTCTTTAATTTTATATAAATGTAATGTAACTGGATATAGACAGGATGCAGATTCAATATGAAACATGGAAATCCCGTGGAACTGGTGCTTGTCCATTCAAGTTTTTTAATTTCCTGTGTGTGCACAGAGATCAGAAGATGCTTCAGAGACACATATGCAAAAGTACCTGTATACCAGAGTCAGACCTTAAAAAATGTCACGTTTGTTTCTTAAATTAACTTTTATTGAATGTCCACTATGTGTCAGCCACTGCACTACTCATTAGAGCTACAGACCTGTCCCTGTCCTAGTGATACGACCCTGTTCTCAGCAAATCCAGTCACCCAGGGGAGACAGAAAGACAATGAGATTGGGGGAGCACATCAAAGGGACACCTTTCCTAGAGTAGGTGAGGAGTAGAGGAAGATGGGGATGACTTCCCAGAGGGAACGGCCCATCTGAGTTCTGGAGAGGGTAGATGAAAGGGGTGACCAAAATAACCAGTAGCTTTCAGAATCGGAAAACAGCCTGTATATAGATAAGGAGCACAGAGAATGTGTGAAGGATTGAGGAAGGGCATCTAATTTGGTAAGGCGGGGTATAAGGTAGAAAGAAAGGAGCTCCTAGCCATCAAGGTCCTTATACATCATGCTGGGGCTTCATTTTGTCAGTACCCAGGGCTGCGAGAGTATTTCACACAGGGGATTAACACAATTTGAATTGCATTTTATGAATATCTCCATCAACACAGTAGGAGAATGAACTGGGATTTGGGAGAACAGTGGGAATGAAAATAGGGAAATTGGTTTCAGACAGATGAAGAAATCCAGCAGAGAATTGCAAAAGGCCTGCACAAAGGCAAGAGCAATGCAGGTGATGAGGTCAAGTCTAGACAAATCATAGGAGCAGACTTATAGTTGGTCAAATATCTGACTAACCAAAAGTAGTGGGGAAAGGGAGAGGGAGGAGTGCAGGATGACATTCTGGTTTGTAGCTACAAGGATGTGTTAATATTCATCGCTGTAGTAAATACAGAGCATACGTGTTGGGGAGGGGGGTGAAGTAGAGAGGGAGGACGAGTTCAGTCCAGCACACAGTGGGACTGAGGTGCCACCCAAAAGTTAATGCTCAGGAGTGTACGGCATGCATGTTAGGGATGCATAGGAGCACTCACGGGCCCGCAAGGAATGCAACACTATTATGAAATTATGAATGGGGAACAGCCACATTAAAGAGAAACAAATGAGGAGAACCCTACGGCAAAACCAGGGGGGTATCAAGAAAGCCTGCTAGAGAGCAATACACTAACATGCATGACTTATGCTACTAATGTATTACCTAAATATTATGAAATTATACACTTATATAAGTGTTTTTACAATCCTTGAGGGGAGTTTAAATACATGCCTGCTATATATTCAAAATTTATTATGAATACTTAATTTGAAAAATATTTTTCATCCACGAGTTGAGACCATTTGTCTTTATCTTTTTTTTAATTGATTTTCAGAGAGATGAAGGGGGAGGGAAGGAGGGAGAGGAGAAAGGAAGGAGGGAAGAGGGTGGAGGGAGCGGGGGGGGGAGAGAGAGAGAGAGAGAGAGAGAGAGAGAGAGAGAGAGAGAGAGAGAGAGAGAGAGAGGGAGGGAAGCATCAATTTGTTGTTCCACTTACTGATGAATTCATTGGTTGCTTCTTATATGTGCCCTGACCTGAGATCAAACCCACAACCTTGGCACATGGAGACAACACTCTAACCAACTGAACTACCCAGCCAGGGCCATGTCTTTATTGATAAATGAGTATATTTGCAAATTATAATTGAAGTGAAAACTGGTGAATGTTTAAACCTATCAAAGTACATAAAGGGAATGTTGAATCACTAATCAGACCTGAAGTGTTAGCAGATGCTGATCTCCTGGGGCACAAACTGAATGATAGTGTGGCAGCAATTTTAATGTGCTGTCCTAAGCCTTACTGCAGATTGTGACAGTATTTCAGTAGGAGATACTAGGTTTGCCTCAATTTTTCATGGCAAACTTTCAAGTGTTGACCTTATGTTCTACAAGTAAGATGAAGGTGAGTGACTGTAAAGTCAGATAAACACATTGACAAACAGTGTGATAAAAGTGGACTTTTATAACACGTGGGCATGGCCTTCATCCACACTGAGATGCTCATACAGGAGCAGGTGTGCTTCAGTTCCTTCCACAGAGGGCCTGGAGCAGGGACCTGCCATCTGATTTAATAGATGGGCTGGGTTTTCAACAAGACTCTGACTCAAACACCATCAACTAAGTTTAAGGCAAAAAATCCACATTTAATTTTTGAGTATACTTGAAGCTGTTCAAAGAATTTTAAGGCCACTTATAGATGAGAAAAATAATATTAGCCATAAAACATGGGCTGTTAGAAGAGAATACAAGCGTTCCAGCTAATCTTGATATTAGCCAGAGTTTATATTTCAGTCTTACTACCCACCCTTCCTTACTTTCATAGATCCATCTACTTACTTTATATATAACATATATACACACACAAATATTTATATAAACACATACTCAAAGTCTGTATTTCTTTTTTTTTAAATCCTCACCTGGGGATATGTTTATTGATGAGAGGGAGGGAGGGAAAAAGGGAAGGAGAGAGAGAGGAGGGGGTGAGAGAGAGAGAGAGAGACATCAATTGGTTTCCCCCTATAAGCACCCCGGCAGACAGACCTATGCTGTGAGGAAATATTCAAATACTTATAACCAAGTAAAATAAAGCAAAGTCTATAGAGTCAAGTGGATAAAAGAAGAAAATAATAAAATTCAAAGAGCAGAGTATAAAAGACATATACTTTATAGAATAAAAAAGACTTAGAGTCCACATTCTTATAGCCAGGAAGAAGAAGGAAAAATTTCTCATTGAGAGCTCAGGTTCAGTTAAAAAAAATCATGATACTTTCAAAATAAAATGCCTTATTTCTTTATTCTTTCTGTAGTGAATATACTATATAACAAGAGTTTAAGACTAGATCAGCTGTAAAAACAGTATATTGTATTTTACAACTATAAACTCTAAAATGTAGAACTTACACAAATCTTATAAAATTCTTGTTAGAATCCTGTACAGATAACATAAGAAATGCTTTGAGTAGTGCTTAGAAAAGAATGTACACCAACGGTATTTTAAAGATTCCTTTCTATTCCAAGTTTCTCAGTTTATGAATAAAGGTTTATAAATGTTTACACCTAGTCCCATAGGGTACAGGTATCTTAAAAGCTAAGTTGTGTGGTTTGTGATAAAGTCTAGAAGAAGTTCTGGTGAGTATGAAGGTGGTAGAGGAGAGTTAACGACCCCTGAGCCCTGAAATCCACAACCACTGCTTCTGCTACTCAGAAAAAAAGTAAGATTTCTATGTATACCTGTGCTGAAGTTTTAAAGGAGGAAGCAGATTAATCTATCCAATCCATAAATATTTATAGAGCACCTTCCACATGTCAGTGTTTTAAGGGTTGGAGAAATGGCATTAAACAAAACAGAGAGAGAGATCCAAGATGGTGGAGAAGTGAGTGGAAGCAACACTAACTTCTCCCAGGACCAATCTGGAATCACAGCTAAACTGTAGAGAATCATTCGAAATAACCAACTGAACAAAAGCTGGAGAGAAGCCTTGTGACCACGGACAAACAGATGAAACTGCTTCACCACAACGTGACTGGAACGGAGTGTGGAGGAGACATGAGAAGGCTGGCTGGGCTCCCACGGGTGGCAGCTGAAGTGCTGCTGGAGGGAAATTCAGCAGCAGAGAGGTTCCCCTTGATAAGTGTGGGGTCCAAACCCCAAGCGGAACAGCACCACAACAGCCTATAGCACCAGAGCTGGGAAAGGAATCTGATAACATCCAGCTGTGAAAAGCGGCAGGGTTTCATTCTGCCAGGAAGAGATGGCTGGAGATGCAGAGAGGCCTTTAAAGGGCCAAAGCACATAATTTCGTTTGTAGTCACTTGCCCTGGGCTCTGGCAAAGGGAGGGCTCAGCGGTCTAGAGACACTGGAGGACAGACTGGGGACGGTGGATTTGGGGAGAGAACTGAGAGAGCAACTGCCAGGATCCCTGTGCTGAGTCATCCCCCATACTGCAGGAGCCATTTTGCTCAGGTAGGCAGGCCACTCCCCTCCAGGTGACATTAGCCTGAGGGGAAGCAATAACCCTGCCAGAAGGAATTACTTTGCCCCACCTTGTGGTGTTTAAACTTGACTGCTGATTACAGATTGACTAGATTAACAACTGAATGAGACAGCCACAGACTGTGGCTTGCTGGTAACCTCAAACAGGCTGCCTACAGCCAGACTGGGACACCATCTGACATCAACAGGGGCAGATTCAGAAAAAGAAGACAGTGAGGCAAATTCCACTGCTAAAATATGATACTGGCTCATTTGCAATTGAGAGTGTGATTATGGGTGGGGGTTAATTTTGGGGGTGTGGGTTTGTTTCCTGGGCTGTTTGGTGTTGTTCTGGCAGCACCTGTACAACAGCATATACAAGACGTGGTGGGCGGAGTGACTCTCAGTCGGCCAGCCAGAGGGAAAGACCCACCAAAAGCGACCCAAGGACAACCAAAACCCAATTACAACCAGAGAGCCAATATGAACAGCATAAAGGACATCCTGAGTATATCAAGATCAGGAGATCAAGGAGACTGCACACTGTACCCCACAGGTCTCCTACCAGAGAAGTTCACAACATGAAGATAAGGAGTCAAAGTAGATCAATCTAAAAAGCAGGAACAAACAAGAAGAGTCACCTAAAATGGGAAGACGAAGAAACAACCCCCAATTGAAAGGAAAGGAGGAATCCCCAGAAAGAGTGCTAAATGAAACTGAGGCAAGCAAACTATTAGACATTGAATTCAAAACAATGGTTATAAGGATGCTCAATGAACTCACTGAGAACTATAAAGAACTCCAGGGCAGCTACAAGAAACTTACTGTGAATGACACCAGCATGAAAAAGGATGTAGAAACTATCCACAAAGAGCCAAGAGGAAATGAAGAATACAATATCTGAAATGAAGAACACAGTAGAAGGAATTAAAAGCAGGCCAGATGAAGGAGGGGAATGAATCAGTGAGCTGGAGAACAAGGTAGAAAAAAATTCCCAGACAGAGCAACAAAATGAAAAAAGACTCAAAAAGAATGATGAGAGTTTAAGGGTGCTGCAGTATACCATGAAACGTAGTAATATCCATATCATAGGGATACCGGAAAGAGAAGAAGAGGAGCAAGAAATAGAAAATCTGTTTTAAAAAGTTATGACAGAAAACTTCCCTAACTTGACGAGAGAAAAAGGTCATGCAAGTCCAGGAAGCACAGAGGGTTGCAATCAAGATGAACCCAAAGAGGCCCACTCCAAGACACATTATAATTAAAATGGCTAAATTTAAAGACAGAGAATATTAAAGGCAGCAAAGGAGAAACAGCTAGCAATGTTCTGATAAGGCTATCAGCTGATTACTCAATAGACACTACAAGCCAGAAGAGAATGACAAGAAATATTCCCAGCAATGAAAAGCAAAGGCCTGCAACCAAGACTACTCTATCCAGCAAGGCTCTCAATTAAAATGGAAGGCCAAATGAGGAGCTCCCCAGACAAAAGAAGCTTAAAAGAATACATCTCCACCAAACTAGCATTGCAAGAGATGCTAAATGGGCTGCCTTAAAAGATGAAGGAAAAGAGATAGAGAGGGGAACACAGATACAAAGGGAAAAATGGCAATGAATAAGTACTTATCAATAATAATCTTAAATGTTAATAGATTAAATCTCCAATTGAAAGACATAGGATAGCTGAACAGATGGGAAAACAGGACCTGCACATATGGTGACAAGAGACCTACCTCAAAACAAAATATCTACACATGCTGGAAGTGAAGAGATGGGAAAAAATATTCCAGGCAAACAGACATGAACAAAGAGCAGGACTAGCAATATTTATGTCAGACAAAATAGATTTCAAAACAAAGGCCATAAAAAGAGACAAAGAAGGTCATTTTATAATACTTACAGGAGTAATCCACCACGAAGATATAATCCTTGTAAACATATATGCACCCAACATAGGAGCACCCAAGTATATTAGGATAATCTTAGAGGACTTCAAGAAAGATATCGACAGTAACACACTCATAGTAGTGGATTTTAATACCCCATTATCAACAATGGACAGATCTTCGAACGAATAAACAAAGATATTGTGGCATTGAACAACACTCTGGAGTCTAGATCAAATGAGTTTAACTGATATATAGAGAATATTTGAACCCAAAGAAACAAAATATACATTCTTTTCAAATGCGCATAGAATATTTTCAAAGATAGACCCCATGGTAGGACACAATACAAGCCTCAACAAATTCAAGAAAATTAAAATCATATCAAGCATCTTCTCAGAATACAATGGCTTGAAACTAGAAACCAACTTCAAGGAAAAAACTCAAAAACATTCAAATTCAAGGAGACAATAACATGCTATTAAATAATGAAAGGGTTAACAATGAGATCAAGGAATAAATCAAAATTTCTGGAAACAAATGAAAATGAACACATAAGAGCCAAAAACCTATGGGACACAGTGAAGCCAGTCCTGAGAAGGATGTTCATAGTCACACAGTCCTACCTAAAGAAGACAGAAAAATCTCAAACATCCTAGCCCTACAAGTTACAAGAGCTAGAGGAACAACAACAAACAAAGCCCAGAGTGAATGGAAGGAAGGAAATAATCAAGATCAGAGCAGAATTAAATGACACAGAGACTAAAGTAACAATTCAGAGGATCAATAAAGCCAGGAGCTGGTTCCTTGAAAAGATGAACAAAATCCACAAGCCTTTAACCAGACTCACCCACCACCCCCCGCCCACCCCCGCAAAAAAAAAGAGAGAGAAAGGGAGGACCCAAATACAAGGCCACTGTATTGGCCCAAATTGAAACAGTCTGGTACTGGCATAAGAACAGACACAAAGATTATTGGAATAGAACAGGGAGCCCAGAAATACATCCATGTCTCTATGGTCAATTAATATTTGACAAAAGGGAGAGGAGAATAAAATGTAGTAAAAATAGCCTGTTCAACAAATGGTGTTGGGAGAATTGGACAGCTACATGCAAAAAAAATGAAACTAGGCCACCAACTTACACCATACACCAGAATAAACTCAAAATGGATAAAAGACTTAAACATAAACCATGACACCATAAAAGTCCTAGAGGACAATACAGGCAGGAACATCTCAGCTATTCTATGCAGCAATATTTTCACTGATATGTTTCCTAGAGCAAGAAATGTAAAGGAAAGAATAAATGAATGGGACTACATCAAATTAAAAAGCTTCTCCATGGCTAAAGAAACCATCACCAAAATGAAAAGGAAACCAACTGCATGGGAAAACATATTTGCCAATGATACCTTGGACAAGGGTTTGATCTCCAAAATATACAAAGAATTCATATGACTCAACACCAGGAAGACAAACGATCCAAGTAAAAAAATAGGCAAAGGACCTGAAGAGACACTTCTCCAAAGAATATATAAAGAGGGCCCAGAGACATATGGAAGATCACTAGCCATCAGAGAGATGAAAATTAAAACCACAATGAAGTGCAAACAATAAGCACTGGCGAAATTATGAAGAAAAAGGAACCCTAGTTCATGTTCGGTGGGAATGCAGACTGTTGTAGCCACTGGAAAACAGTATAGAGTTTCCTCAGAAAACTAAAGATGAAATCACCTTATGACCCAGTGACCCACTGCTGGGATTATACCCTAAAGATCCTGAAACACCAGTTCAAAGAACCTATGCCCCACTGTGTTCATAGCAGCACAATTTACATTAGCCAAGTACTGGAAACAGCCTAAGTGTCCATGAGTAAATGAGTGGATCAAAACGCTGTGATATATTTACACAGTCGAGTACTACGCAGCAGAAAGAAAAAGGAGCTCCTACCTTTCATGGCAGCATGGATGGAACTGGAGAATATTATGCTAAGTGAAATAAGCCAAGCAGAGAAAGACAAACACCATATGATCTCACCTATAAGAGGAATCTAATGAACAAAACAAATGAGCAACATAGAACCAGAGGCATGGAAACAAGGAACAAACTGACAGGGACCAGAGGGGAGGAGGAAGGGGGATAAGGGGCTAAGAAGGGGAAGAGTCTAGTCAAAGAACAGGTATAAAAGACCCATTGATATGGACAACAGGGTGGGGACTGACTGTAGGAGCAGGGGGCGGGAGACAATGGGGGCAAATTGGGACAACTCTAACAGAATAACAATAATTAAAAATAAACAAAACAGACAAAATCCCTGCTTCCATTCTATTAACCATAATTTTGCATTAATAATAACAGTACATGTTATTTATTGAGAGCATACTATGTGCTAAATACTGGCAGTGAGGCTGACATTCTTGTAGCTATCACTTTACTGCAAGAATAACAGGCATTTGTTGAGCACTAATTATCTGCTGCCCTGTTCTACAGGCTCTCCAGATTATCCTTACAGGCATTCCCTTAGGGCAGATACTAGCATATTTCATTAATTCTAAAATGCACATTCCTTCTTTACAATTTTAGCACCTTTCAATTTTTGATATATCTTCTAATCAGTGAGGTCTCAACACTATAATGGCCCTGTTGTTGTGATGAATGGCATGTCACATGATTATCAGTGTTTTAGAGTCAGAAAACTTAAGTGTCTTGCCAAGGTCGTACAGCTGGTATGTGTAGGATTCAGAAATTGAAGTTACAAATGTGGAGGCAGCTAAAACCAATTTATTCTATTTTTGTGGCTATTTCTGACAACTGAGTGGCTACACTCGAAAGGGAAACATAAATTGAAACTATAAGAAGATACTACTTTTCTCTAACAAGAAAGGATTTTAAAAGGCAAGGGAAGGTGTGATGGGACAGGCACTGTTGTCCAACGGCGATGGGAGGGGACATTAGAGCATCTTGTTTAGTGGGTGTCTAGCAATCCTTATCATGATTTACAATGCACACTGCTCCTAGAAATTTATTATACAGTTGATATTTAAATGGGCACAAATGGTATATTTGTGTGATTATACGCTGTAGTACTGCCTATAAGATCAAAAGATCAGAAGCCACCCAAAGATCCACCCAAAGATCCATCAGATAAAGATGAGGGACACCGGGTACAGAACATGCACATCTATGTAAAACCAGAGACACAACGCCGTTCTTTATGTCCTGATTCATACTGTCTCCAAGACACGCTGTAAAGTGAAAAAGAAACAAAAGAATTTGTAGTACGTTAATATTTGCATTAAAAAGCATATAGCTATATAAAAACACACATATAGGTGTGTGCCTATATATGGAAAAAAATGACTGTAGAGGTACAAACACAAAACCTGAACTAGTGGTTGGCTTTGGAAAGGAGCACAGGGATCTGTAAGGCAGGGTTAGGAGGGAAGATTTCTTTGAATATTGTATTAAGTGCACTGTTACTTATTTTCTAACTAAAAACCAAAACAAACTTGGTACACCCCCCACAGCTGTGGACATTACTACTGGAACATTCCAACTACACAGTGACATGGTCAGAGCCCAAACTGGTAATTATAACACCGGATTTTAACCAGGAATTTGTTGTGAGATAGCAAGGTACGTGGATCAAAAGAAAAATAAAATATACTTCATATATGTCACACATTAAAGTCTAGTCCATAATTCAGGGTCTCTCCCCAGAGAGGGAGAAGCAGACAAGATGATTCCCTCCTAAAGACATTCACAGTGTAGCAAGGTGAAACAGTTATGTCAATAGTAAATATATAACACAGCAAAACATCATAATTACTATGCAGTATTTGTTGCCACTTTGCCCTACTGCCTGATAGATCATAAGCATCTTATCCCAGTTATTGTAACTGTCCCCTAGAAAAAAAAACCTTATGTTTCTTGAATGGAACTGACTTCTGAGAACATGAAAAGTGAATAAAGACATATGCATGCCACTGCGGTAGCATGAGAAATTTTCTGTGTGTATCAGAAAAGATGCAAAGAAGGTGAAAATAAACTGGGTGTTACAGGAGGAATCTGGCAAGACAAAGGGGCCTCCCCTCACCTAACCAGTAGAGGTGGGATGGGGGAGAGCAGCAGATTACACAGGCTCTAAGGGCCTTCGAAGGTCTACAGTGTAAGACTAGGAAGGCAGAGTGGATGAACCCAGCGTTGAGTTTTTATATTACTGCCTCCAAAGGAAGGGCAGTCAGTAACAGAATGCGCGAGGCTGAAGTCTCTAAGAATTATGTCCACAAGCAGAAACATAACAGAGGATAAAAAGCAAGAACCTCCAATAAATTGTGCAGAGAAATGTAAAAGTAAGTAACACAGTAACAAACATGAACACAAAGAATGTGTACGGAAAAATAATCAGCTGGTATTGAGACAAACGGGAAAAATGAGAGTAAGTATGTACACCGTGGAGGAGGCAGGGCAAACCCAGAGATCTTAGCTGCATCAACTTAAAACTCTACTTTAAATTAAATTAGAAAAAGACAGTGTTGATAAGAAATAAAATGTTAAGAATAAAGACTAACAGGCTGCTTCAAAATTATCCCCATCCAAAAAACTCTAAATTGAATTAGATTTGTTTTATGCATGGCAACTGGATTATTTTACTTTACAGTAATTAAAAATGAAATATTCTTTCTTACCCATGTGTTCCATATAATAATAGGATTAAATTAAAAAGAACTTGAGTTTTTAAAACTCTTTTATTTTTATTTGACACATGTGGATTTAAAATACCTCTGGAATTCTGAAAGGCACCCAAAGGTACAATGTTAAATAATGGAAAATATGAACAATCATTAGAAGAAGCTGGGTAACTTATTTCCTTCCCAGATGCTAAAACTCTCTTGTTTTCCAGTGTCAAGAGAAGAGTGTTAATGCACCCATTAAAAAAGCACAATAGATGGTAACTGTAATCATGTCTTCTTAATCTTGCACAAAAACCCTAGAGAGAACGAATTATTGGCCCATGGAAATACTTTCATTTCACTATTCTTTGTTAAGAGAATTGTGGAAATTGTACAAGTCAGAATCTGTACCGAAGGCTGGTAATCACATGAGATGACACGGAGACTGGGGGCCTTTCTACTGCTGTTAATAATGTGCTGAGGAAGACACAGGCCAGGTCTGGACGCCCATGCCTTAATCAGCATCAGCCCACACTCCACCAATCACGGGACTCTCGACAGTCTTAAAACTTGGGCAGCAGAGCTAGAGAGGAAAAACAGCAGTAATAGCTTCCTCATTTCTCTAATGGATGCCTATATTACTTGTTGTAAGCACCACTATCATTACTGTTTCTCAGTACATCTCAATAAGAATAACTTCAGCTACAACAAAGCCATTAATTATATTTTATGATAATGTGTTGCTGAGAAACAAATTATATTTTTCAGGGGGAATATAAAATTCTTCCTTGAAAATAAAGTATGGACACTTTTTAATTTCTTTGTGCCTTCCAAGCAACTTTCCAGACAGATTTCCCAGATTAAAATATTGTCATTAGATTTTTTTTTTAATGTTAAATATGTTTATTGATTTTAGGGAGAATGGAATGGAGAGTTGAGAGAAGCATTAATGCGAGAGAGACACATCGATTCGTTGCCTGCTGTACACGCCCTGACAGGGCTTCAAACCCACAACCCAGACATGTGCCCTGACAGGGAATCAAACCCCCAACCTTTGGTGTACAGGGTGATGATGATCCAACCAACTGAGCCACACCAGCCAGGGTCTGTCATAAGATCTTAGAGAACTAAAGTCAAATGAGTGAGTTGTTTTATCTTCTTAAGTAAAATAGTAAATGTTTGAAATACTACATATGACCTAAGTTGGGCTTTGATGCGGGGGCCAGGCACCTTATATAAGGATGGAATAAGGAATAGGAACAAATTTTCTCAGGTTCTTCACATTAAATACAGGGCAGAATTTAAAATAATTTTCTATTTCTCTCCATTTTGGATGTTTTCCTTTACATCTTTCTGTCTCAATTTGCTGAGTGAAATAATGTAGTGGATGTACAATTAGGGTTGTCAGATAATAATAAGACATCCAGTTAAATGTAAATTTCAGATGAATAAATTTTTATTATAAATATGTAACAGATTGCGAGGGTCATTTACTAAAAAAACAAACAAACAACAACAACAAAAAAACACACAAAAAAACCCCTACTGTTTCTCTGAAATTCTAATTTAACTGGGTATCCTGTGTTTTTATTTGCTAACTCTGGCAAAGCTAACATACCACGTGGATTGTGTTCTAGCCAAGTGTGTTATCCTAGGGGGTGGAAAAGGTTAGGAAGTGGTAGTGCACGCTGGTGGTAAGGCACAGAAAAAGGGTATGAGTATGATGACAGATTTTCACTGGGTGCAAAGACTCATGACAGGGGACAAGTGGTGGGGCCTGGGGGGGTGCTGTTTGAGTGGTGAAAGACAAGATGCCCAGGGACGGAGGGTACATGCATGTCCTCTGGCTGTTGGTACAATGCAGTTCCTCTGCCCTTTGCTGGGTTCTTTTTGCTAGTGAATTTCGTAGAGGCAGTGTATCACCAATGACAGTAGAAACCAAGATATACTTAGATTTGATAAATAATTTGAAAATACAATAATTGCCACATCTATATAGATCTTCTTTTGATTATTTTAAGTCAATGATTTTGCAATATACTGAAAGTTAGCAAAGAATCTGATCATGAACTCGCTTTTTCCCTATTACTAATATTCCTGGGAGAGCCTGTGATGGGGGAGAATATGCTACTAAGTAGGACATTCTTAAATAATGACCTGGGAAATTTTCTATCTTCTATATCATGACCCTGTAATAGGGTGCTGAGCTGGAGGCCCCCCAAAGTGGAGAAAACCCCCACAGCTATCACTCCGGGGGAAGAGGGAAGCGGAGGAGGGCCACTGAGAGTGCTTTGCATATCTAAAGAACTTGGCCAGCGTTTTAATAATGTTAAAAACTGTGCCTGCTTGGGGCATCTTCTGCATCTTCTGTAACAATTATATGGTCACTTTGAGAAAGAAGATATTTTAACAAATAAAGCAGAGATTTTACACCGAGAACTCCTTTACTTAGTACGTCCTTTATTCTGGGGCTGAGTTATCCATTTGGCTTTCCAGTGGAGTTGATGGGGCCGATAAATGGGTTTAATATTTACTAAAGTACTCACTTCCTTGGGTTTCAAGGCCATGACCGGACCATGGTTTTAGTATGACGTGTGAAAATATAACAGTAAGAGAAGTCAGTCAATGAGACATTCATCCAATCGTTCCCGATATTTAGCAACATCCCTAAAATTACTTTTTAAACATTTTGTCGTCTTTGCCAAAGATGGGGAATAGAGTTAAGTGCACAAATGGATTTTGCAGAGAACTGTTTTAAGCATGGCATAAACATGCCAAATCAATAACTTGTTTCTTTATCTTCATGTGCCATGAAAATCTGGCTATCATAGAGTGCCGGATCCATTAAAAACTGAATTTGCTATTTCCAGACAGCAGATAGCTCAAAGCTCAACAGGGCCAGCAGGCAATAATCCAAATTCCCATCTCCCTCTCTAGAAGAACAACTCACAGCACTCTGTTGCGACATTATGTTATTCAAAGCACAGGAGATAATGAAGGCCTGACAATACTGTGGCTGCCTCAGGACTGAGTCAAATGGCCATTATTCTTCAAATGCAAAGTGACTTTTATCTTAAATCAGTAGACAAATCTGATTAATGGAGAAATGTAAATCAATATATGATTTCCAAAATAACACTATTCTTTTTCCTTAAGGTATGATATATGTATTTATGAAATAATGTCACAGAGACTATTAGTCTCTTAGAAAAGAAAGAACAGTGGTAGAAACCAAGACTTCCCCCCTCGCTAGACTTTTGAAATAGATTTTTGCTATATGCTTCTATACAAACAAAGCTGCAGAAAATGTTCTGCATTTTTTTTTACTATGTATCACTGTACTCTAGTAGATATGAATTCCCAGCCATGTTTGTATTAACAACCATTCTTAAGGTTGTCTTCGGAAACATGGATTATGGAAATACAAATGAATATTTTTGCATATTTAATATTGCAGTTAAAAATGCACTGTACTGCCCTGGCTGATGTGGCTCAGTGGATTGAGCATCAGCTTGCAAATCGAAAGATCCCGGGTTTGATTCCCGGTCGGGGCACATGCCAGTCAGGGCTAGGTCCTCAGTTGGGGGCATGCAAGAGGCAACCTGTCGATGCTTCTCTCACACATAGATGTTTTCTCCCCCTCTTTCTCCCTCCCTTCCCCTTTTTCTAAAAAGTAAATAAATAAAATCTTTTAAAATACATTGTACTGATATAGTAACCTATTATTATTCCACTCAAGTTATGCCTAGAGTAATTCTAAAGAAAAAATATAATAATTCTTGAAGAATTCAATCTTCACAGCATCTAATTATACAATGAGTAATTTGTGGGGACAGTGATTCTACCTCCTCATCTTTTATGCTCATACACATTTTTGTTCCTTACTCAACTACCAACACATGTTCAACCACTCTTTCACTATTTCTTTTATTAAAACAACTCTATAGTAATACTTCACTTATCCAACATTCTTAACCAGCTGTTCTAAGAGGGTTTCAAGATAAATAAAATTTATTCTTGTATCAACGTTTCTAAAAATAGGTTATACACATCTCTACTACTTTAAAACAAAACATCTGTTTCTTGATGTAATTTAGGCCCATTTATTTTACCCTGGAACTATTAAAATATGTGGGGATATTTGGGCATCTGGGTCCAAATTAACTGGTCTTGGGCAGCTGCACTTTTAGAGTTCCTCTGTTAATGACTTATAGTTTTTATGGCCTTGGCCTTGCCTTCATTTAGTGTGCAGCCACTTCTTAATGAAGCTCTGACTTCTTAAAGCAATAACCACCCTCTTTTTAACTGCTGCTAGGGGTTGACTGTGGTTTGGGAAACCAGGCATCTTTGTTTGCTAGAACTATTTTTTTAAAGTGGTCTGTTTGTGGATAGGGGACTGAAGAAGTAATGAGGTGCAGAGAGAGAATGCAACAGTAACTCGGCCAGGCTGGGCCCAGGCTAGCTCACTCACAGGGTCTGAGCTGTGTTTCAGTCAAACCTAAGATGGCAGCACGCAAAACCTCTGGGTTGAGTAAAGCACTCACGTTCGTTTTCCATCCCACTCATACGCTAGCTTAGCAACGGTCTTCATACATAGCTGTTTTTTAAAATTTTTTTAAAAATTATTTTATTGTTCAAGTACGGTTGTCTTTTTTTAACACATGAATTTGTTTACAGTTCAACTGATATATGTCTATGCAGGTAGAAAATTATTAAAATAACATTAGTTTCCAAAAGAAAAGCTTACTTCGTCAATGCAGGAGCTATATAGTAATGTTTCTTGTGTGTCCATTGAATTATGTCTTCAAACATAGAAAATTATTAAAATAACAAGTCATTAAAAGAAAATGAGAAACCCACTACTTCACAAAATACAGAAACTATAATAGTGACAGCCTGTTAAAGACTCCCTTTTAATGATCTACTATCTATGAATTCATACAGATTAACTGTGTTTAGGAACTTTGTCAACTTTGTAGATGTTAAGAAACTACTATATACTTAAACAAAATTTTCTAGTTTTTTCTTTCCAAGTATTTTCACATTTATAATAGCTTTTTACATTAGCAGATTATAAACACCTGTGTTTGGCTAATAACCCTAAAGTTCCCGAACACGTAACTTTGATCAAATCTAACCATAAAGAAAAGAAGAAAGGAAGGGTAATAAGAGAGAAACATCTTTTAAAGGCATAGCAATATTTTCTTTCAAGCTACAGAAAGCACATGCTAATTTGCATAACTTTCATAAAAATGTTCTAATTATACCCTAGTCTACTTACCTGTGACTTATCCAAAGGAAAAACCCAGCTCCAAGTTCGCTTTCTATGACCTAGAAGACCTGTGGCCCTGAACTTTCCTGCTGGTTAGTATGCTGTGTTTTTGGAAACTATAAGCTACAATTATTATGTTTAATAAAGCAACAGAATAAATATAGTGCACAAAATACCATCATATTACCTGTATTTTGAATTTCCTTTACTAATGGGCAAATAAATGGGAATTATCTCTGGTTAAAGTCTTTCTGCATAAATCTGTAAGAACTCCTGAAAAAGGAGTTAAATAGGCATGGAACCAGAGATAACAGTCCAAAAGGAAATTCTTCCAGTGTCCAGCAAAATTTGTCTTAAGAGCATAAAAAATAAATCAGGTATTTTCCTTAAGGCTCATTCTGAGTGCACATTCTGTCCTAAACTCTGTTTGTTTTTTGCAACAGCATTTAAGAGAAAACCAACTGACCATTTACAACCCAAACAAAAGCTTTAGGGCAGGACATTAGGAAATGCACCTGGTCTGACTCAAACACCACGTTTGTTTAACCTGTGACTGTCCTGTGTCTGGGGGTCAGGCAGGAGGATTTTGGTTGAGGGGAAAAAAAGAAGAGCAAACACAACTGCTCCACAGAGAACGAAACGGTTGCACTAACTACCCTTTGTAATCACAACTGTTTTAACAGTTTCTAGTAAGCAAGGTTATCATTTAAGTGACCCACTATAATTTGGGATGAAGCCCCAGGAAATTTTGCCAATGTAAGGACAGGAGTTTCATTTCTGAGTTTACTCAGCATAATGAACCCACTGAAATGCGGATAGTCCTTCTGTGGTGTAAATTCACATCAAGGGGAACATTAACAATAAAAGGAATTTAGCTAGAAAGGAAAAGAATGCCATAACATTCACTACTGGGAGCAGACCACAGTTTATTTTACTTTTGCATCTTTTTTATTATGGAATATTTCAATCACAGAAAATAAACACAGAGTAGAGCTGATGAACCCCACAAACCCATCATTCAGTGTCAATAATCATCAACACAGGGCCAATCTTTTAATCTCCCCTGCCCACTCCCCTCCTTGAACTCTTTTTAAAGCAAATCCCACACAGCCTATACTTTATTTTATATAAGCTTTCATTTACAATACATGTGCATATTTAACCTAAAGGTCACTCCAGAAATCTCACTGAGCATGACATGTTTCAGCCAACCATAACCACCTCTTACAAAACGTTTTAAACTAAAACTTATCTGCCTAGAAAATGAATTTGTTTAAATATAACTGGTTAATTAAAATGACAAAGTAACTTGAATCACAGTCCTCTATCATTTTATTTATGGGGGAAAAGGAACATTCTGAGACTGAGAAAAGAGTCCATGCTACTCAGTCCCTGTGACTTCAGTCTTTGTGGACACGGATCAACAAGAGACAAGGTTAAAAGTAACACGGATTTGCCCAGATAGAACTGGAAAAATGGGAGGAGGCGACTAAGGGGCAGGAGAGCTGCCTAGAAGGAAATTTTTTCCTTTTCCTTTACTACACATACGAATAAAACAGAATGCCAATAGGCCAAACCTTGGAAGCTTCAAAAATCACTCACCAAGTAGTCTAGCTACTTATAATAATTTATTACCAATCTCAAAGCAAAGATCAAAAGGAACCCCATCTAGCACTTACATTCAATTCCTCATTGCCTGATGACTAATTTGTAGAGGAATGAAGTCTTCACAAGGGAAGCCAAAATAATCTGAGGTGACTTTGATACAATGCCACAAAGGATATGAAGAGGAAGCTGGTAGAAGCTGCAAATGGCTAAATTCCATTAAGAGTTCTAATAAAAGAATAGTGGAATTTCCCTTAACTGTGAATTAAAAAGATGTTAGAAGTGGGCAAATTATAGACAAGTCAGGCAAAACATTTGTCACAGTTTTGCTGTTGTTAAATGTTAACTTTAGCCACTGCTGCATTTATGTTCATTATATAGCTTCATCTAAAAAAAATTCAACTGTTTTGGTGTGGCTGAGTGGATTGAGTGCTGGCCTACGAACCAAAGGGTTGCTGGTTTGATTCTCAGTCAGGACACATACCTGGGTTGCAGGCCAGGTCCCCAGTAGGGGGTGGTGCATGAGAAGCAAGCACATGTTGATGTTTCCCTCCCTCTCTTTCTTCCCCTCTTTCCCTCTCTCTAAAAATTAAAAAAAAAATCTTAGGAAAAAATTTAAAAATTCAGCTTTTCCATCAGAAATCTGGCCAATCTCATTCCTTTTGCTTTTGTGTGTTACTCAACAGTCTGCACCTTCCGTCTGCATTGTCTGCATTGTCAGAACCTAGAGGATCTCTCAAATTCTTTCAAACAAGTTGCTATATTCTGCAAAGTGATTGATTTAACTTCAAAAAAGTAACTTGATATACTTTTTAGTCTTATAAATAGCCAGGGTGACATGGAGGAGCATAAACACATCTTTTAAAAATTTTTGGTGCTTAAGTTAATTGGTCACTATAGGAACACTAGAAACTATTCAAATTCTTTCAACTTCTATGAACAACTGGCACAATTTTTTCCTCCTGAATCCAGACATCTTCATATTCTCAACTGAGGAAAGTAGTTTTCACACTACTTTTTTTGGCTAGTTAAAAAATCCCCACCACATGTCTCCTTGTAAATTCACAGCAAAAGATTTAAGTTTATATTAGCAATTCAACTGTGCAAATTTTTGTTTGCTTCTGAAATCACCTCAAATTAATAGATTTATTGGAAACTTACATGGTGAAGAAGTTTCGTAGAACTCTCAGAAATCTTGCAATGTATTTCCCTCTGAAGATGTGGTACTGAGCATTTTCTTTAAAAACAGTTATAAATTGTTTTTTTAAGAGTCCTTATCTCTTACAAATGCATAGTGAAGTACTAATACGGGAAAAGCTGCCTGGAAATTCTTCAGATACAGGTAGTGGAGAGCATGTGGTATAAAGGAATGAAGACTGGCCATGGGCACATCTGTGGGACATACTCACAGAGTTCCACTCCACTGTTTGGTGTTCTGTGTAGCAAAAGTATTGGCAGGGTTATCTCAGACATAATGCTATACACTGCTTTTTGTGAGGGTTTTTATTTAGAAAAATAACTTTCTATCAGGAGCAATGAAGAACCAAGAACTGGGAGTTAATATTTCAACTATCTGTACCAATTCAAAAGCCAAGTCCATCACTGGGTTGTTTGGTAAGAAAAACCCAATCAGACCAAAAAACACCCCAAAACCTATCTTCTTAGTCTTTGAGATTTCAGTGACCATGTAACTAGATTTTAATGTGAATAAAATATAATTATTTTAGTTCAAAATACAAATATTCTGGTTTTTTTTAAAGACATAGCGTTGAAAATGAAAATAGAAGTATAAGTAAAATTGGTAGGTATACTATAAAATCACTATGTACCCAGAAAGACTGTGCCATACATTCAGAAAGACGTTTCTACTACCAAATGCATCAATCACATGCAGCTCTTACCTTGTGATCATATGGACTGTAAGAATGAAATACCCGAGAAAGATCTTTTGTTCTTTGCTTTTTCTGTGGAAAGAAACACAAACATTTGTGATAAGTGGCAAAACACACACATGCATCTATACATCTACATATCTATATTTATTTCTCTGTCTACTTACCTTAAGATTATGTTTATTTAGAGATTCCTCCCTGTGCAGGGTGAGGGGCTGCAGTGTCAATACAGGAAGTGTGGATGCAATTAGAAACCAAAGCTACTTGATGGCTGTGTGGGTCATTGTCACAGACCTGCCAAACAAACTCTTTCTAGAAGGTTTCATAATTAAAACATTGATCCTCAAAAACTCTATTATAAATACGTAACTTAGAGACTAAAATGAAAAAAAAAGTGACAAGAAAAAAACTGTTTGAATTTCGTCATAATGCCAACTGCTGTTACTCTCAATTGGGCACCTGCATGCGTCCATTTAAACAATACACATCCTTCAGGCTTCCTCATCACAGCTTGCGTCCCTCTGCGTGAGGTCACCTCTGCCCTGTCACTGCTATATAGTCTGAGTGCCCTGCATGGTGTTTGACACAACATAGGCACTCAATAAATATTTGCTACATGAGCAAATAAACGAAATGCCCGAGTCAGACAGGCATGACTGTGAGTATCTGTGATTGTTACAGAACAAACAAGGGGGGCCTGGGACGATATAAAGAAGCCCCCGGGTCCATTATGTCCGCTGCCCGAGGAAAGACGTCTCTCAATGCCAGAGATTTGTGAAAAGGAAAGGAAATGTTTCTTTAATGCTATACAAACTTCAAGTAGTGACCTAATGTCTTTATCAAAAATCCTAAAGTCCCTTAAAACACCCACAAACAGACACAGTCCTTCCTTCCTTCCCCCTTTGCCCAGTCCAGAGTACCGTATCTCAGGAAAGGAAATAGAAGTCCATGGCTCAGGCAGTCCTCTGGTTCTTCCCAGTTAGTACTCCATCTTGACTGGGAGACCTCCCTGGGTTCCCGGCACCCACAGCTGAGTCGCCGGGATCTCTGCTAAAACCAAGTGGTGGTTCCCCTTCTAAAGCTGTGGGGGTCCCCACTCTGTCCAGGCCGCGTGGTTCTCCCTCTCAGGGATGTGGGAGTCTTCACTCTGCTAAAGCCGTGTGGTTCTCTCTCCAATGGCCGTGATCCTCTCTGCACTTCCACAGCCACATGTTTCTCTCCTCTATGGCTGAGGTCCTTCCCACTCTGCTAAAGCCACATGGTTCTCTCCTAATGGCTGTCGTGTCTGGGTTTAAATCCCCCGCGCCAATCTTCTTCTGCAGCCCCATTTCCGACTCCTCCTACACTTGGCTTCACATGCCAGAACTCGTATCTTTCCAGCTTTACTGGGCTGCCATCATGAGTCTGGGCAGGCATGGCCCCATGTCCTGGAGTCAATCATCTCCAAGCTCCCACCCAGGTGCTGTAACTCGGGGGACCTTCCCCCCCAGTCACATCTGGGGGGGAAGATCCCTTTCCATCCCCCTGGCCTTGAACATGGCCATAGCTATTTAGCATATCTAAGTGACCAGCCAAAGGCTATAGGTATGCTAAATGACCATGCCATGGATTAGCTGCAAAGCTGCCCTGCATGTTCTTGCTCTGTGTGCCCCTTCCCCCCAACTCACACCTGTGGGGGAAGGGGTGAAGACACCTTAAAATCTCCTGGACACCTTGAGTTCTGGACCCCATTTCAAATGCCTATTTGGGGTCCCACCTCTTGGCTGCACCCTGTAACATGATGATGACACCTCAACCTCATATGAGTTGTGAAAAGCAAAGCTGCTTTTCGCTTCTGATACACTGTTCTCAAGTTGAACCCAGGCACTACTTTAAGTCCCCTCTGCCCCTCCAGCTCCCCAGTGTTAGAACGAAGAAATGTGGGGTTCCTTATTCTAGTTGACCATAAGAAGCAGCTTATTTTCTCAAACACTGTAATCTCTACATCTGCCATAACCATCACGAACAATTTTGTGTATGGTTCTAGACCTGGTATGCATGTATCTTCACACACAACTGATTACTATCACTTCCAAAGAAGGAAGGCATTCTGGGTACACTGTTCTGAAGCCTACTCTTTCCACTTCACAGTTTATCCTTGCTGAACTTAAAGGCTTATATATCCAGATCTGCAATCCTTTATACAGAGTTCTCACATCCCCAAACTTCTGAAATCTGAAACTTTTTTTGGCAATTCATTGCAATTTTTTAAATTATAATGATTATCTTTGCACAAATATCTGCCAGATTGAGCGTGAAAGATTTTTTAAAGTTAAATCATGAAAGTCCAGTTGCAGGATCAAATAGTATGCGTGTTTATTACCTTGACAGATAAGCCATGTTGCCCCCTCCTCACAAACACTGCATGGATTTGTCTTCTCACCGAGAGTGAATGAGAGAAGAAATGGCAGCTTAAGTTGAAAAATCTTAATTTCTCTGTTCCACTTAAAGGTTGCAACATTTATAAATTTACAGAACATGTAAAACATTTTTAAAACAGATACCAAACATCTTCCTAGGTGTCAATTATAGAATTTATTTCTGGTACCTCACAGAGTTAGACATCACCACATGTTAAAATTCTTCCAGGATAGTGGCCTGTTTGTCTTTAATTCTGCCCGTGTTGCTTTTGGTTCTACTTTGTTCATTTTAATCCAACTACCAAGTAAATGAGCTTCTTTGACCTTCACTTGAGAGTGAATCCTTTCCTGGTATCCATGTTTCCAGTGTCCGAATGAGTATGTCTGTCTCCTTCCCCAGTGCCAGGGATCTAAGCAGATCCCCCTGGGTTCCACCTGATCCTCTGTAGCCACTTGGCTGAGCATTCAAGTCTGCTACAAATTAAGACCTTGTATCATAGTCATTTGCACATAATCACGGTTTTCCCACAGACTAGTTTCCCTATTTCAGAACAGTCTTTGGAGCCACAATTCCAGTTGGCAGTCTTTCCAATCATTTGGTCTGGTTTCCGCATTCTGACACCCACTGAAAGTTATTCTCCCTGCCACTTAGCCAGAATCCCCACCTCCTCTGGTCTACCTCTCAGGTGTGCTTCTGACCATCAAACTCTAAAGTAATGAAACATCACTTTCCCCCAGACAGCGGAGTTGCATCTCTAACTGATTGGATAAACAGTCCCTTGGCTCTATGAGCCTTGGAATCTACTCTGAACAGGTCACTTGCCACCACAGTTTTCATTGGCTTATAATTTTGTCTTTTCTTCCCATGCACCCACTTAGTTGGTTTAACAGTTCTTGGCTTATACTTCAACCAGAAGAAAAATGACAGATACTAACACTTTCTTTGGTAGCAGATTAACATAAAACATGGGGGACATTTTTTTTCAGAAGGGAAAGTATGCTAGAGAAGATAAACTAAGGAGCAAAGCAGAATGAAACCTAGGAGGTATCCCCGGGTCTGTTCAGTCCCAGCAGTGGTTGAGCTACCAGTCTGACTTGGCAATAGATACGAAAGATTCAGAGGCTGTTTTCTATGTCCTTCTTTGTGGGTGTTGATTTTATGTATCAAAATATTTTGATAGCTGAACATGTCTTTTATTATAAGCTACCCAAATTATTTTGGGAAGGAAATGGGGTATAACTGATAAATAAAAACATTATTTGGATTAGCTCCCAAAGAAGCCAGTGAAAAAAGAATACTTTTTTTTTCCTGACAACAAATTTGTTATATACAAGTACAGTGAAGTCTTGCCTATGAATATTCAAGGTTATACGTATTAGTCCAGTTAGCTGAAAATTATTGCTGTTTTATATAGCCTAGTGGTATATCTTCTGGGATCCAGGACAGGAGTTGACACATGAGGGCTATGGGCCAATCCAGCCTACCACTTGCTTTTGCAAATGCAGTTTTATTGATACATAGCCACACTCATTCAGTTATGCATCATCTATGGATGCTTTCATGCTACAACAGCAGATCTGAGTGGTTACGAGAAAGCTTCATGGCCCATAAATCCTAAAGCATTTATGTAGCCCTTTAAAGAAAAAGTCAGTCATCCTGACCTTGAATCCCTATCTTTAACCCTGTGCGCATCTAACAATAGTCCCTTGACCCCAAACCAAATGAACAACTATCCAGCAAAATTCCTCACTCCTTCTAATTGCTTAATGAAGACAGTTTGAGAGCCAATCATAACCTATATCTGGACACATCAGGGTGAACATACCAGGCAAATGAACAATTAGCTGTCTTGTTCTCAGGATTTTACCTTCTGAGCATTCTATTTTCAGACAGAAAATGCCATACATTGGCATCTAGAGCATGCTGAAATAGATATGGGGCTTCCAGAGCCTTCTATATTCACATCAAAACTCGAATAGCAGACACTGTGAAAAGAGACCCTTTACCAAGTTCTAGAACTCCAGCCAAGGGGAGGGCTGCACGTACAGATAACTGGAGTAACCACAACTGCTAGTGAGCCGGTTTCTCATATAAAGGCGGTGTTAGGTGGACTCGCTGCTCCATAGGCTTGTTGAGCCTTGCTATCAGCAGTTTTAACTGAAACTAAAAGCTGAGCCAAAAATGGAAATAATTAGGTATTTTCCTATTGCATCATAGTGTGTGTCTAAATTACCTCCCACTTTTTAGCCTGTTAAAACAAACACCTCAGTCATGCAGCCACCTGTTAATTCTCCAAGTGTTTAAAAAGTAAACATGTTAAACAAGTTGTGCGATGAACTTGTAACGAGGGTGGCCAGAGTACAGCGCGTGCGGCAAACGTCTCTCCCAGAAGGGTGTGAGGCACCTACCTTGAAGTCACCTTTATTACTAATCCCAAGGATCAGGCCACAGAGTCGAGAGCTGATTAAAAAGTAACCCTGTGCCAAGTCTTGAAGTTATATGGGTTGCAGTTTGGTTTAAAACATGAGACAGTATGCAAATTTGGTAAATGTCTAGATTCCTAACAAGTTAACATCTGCAGAACTCCAGCCCACCTCCCTCCTGTCCCATCTAAGATGGGGGCGGGGGGGGGGGAAGCTAAGAAACACTTGTTAAGTTCACAGTCCAGAGGCACAGGCTCACTAAAGGATTAAGATCTAATCAAAGGTATATACTAGGTTTCTTCTCCCCTCACACCTCACCACATTACTAAAGGTCAATTTATGAGTATAGTAGATCCTTTTAACTAGTACATCATGTCCAGCTATCAAAAAAAAAAATGTTTTTACAAGGCATGACAAAAGGCAAAAAACACAATTTGAACAGACAGAGCAAATATCAGAACCAGATATGGAAGAGATGCTGGAATTATCAGACCGGAAATTTAAAAGGATTATGATTAATATGCTAAGGACTCTAATGGGTAAAACAGAGAACATGGGCACTGTAAGCACAGAGATGAAAATCCCAAGAAAGAACAAAAAAGAAATGTTAGAGATCAAAAACACTAAGAAACAAGGAATGCCTTTATGGGCGTATTAGTAAACTGGACACAACGAGGAAAGAATCTCTTTGAGTTAAAGGAGATGTCAGTAGAGTCCTTGAAAACCAAAAGGGGACGAGAAAAAGGACTGAAAACAACAGAATGTCCAAGGACTGTGGGACAACTATGCAAGGTGTAACACAGGCATAATGGGAATACCAGAAGGAGAGGAAAGAGGGAAAGGAACAGAAGAAATATGTGAGACAATAATGACTGACAATTTTCTCCAGATGAATGTCAGATATCAAACCACAGATCCAGGAAGCCTGGAGGACACCACGCAGGGCAAATGCCAAGGACACCTTGGCATACTATTTTCAAATTACAGTAAATTGAAGAGAAAATCCTGAAAGAAGCCGGGGTGGGGTGGGGTGGGGAAGGGGAATACCTTAGCTATACAGGAACAAAGATAATTATATCCAGCTTCTCCTCAGAAACCATGTAAACAAAAAGAGAATGGAATACAATATTTAGGAATTGAGAGAGAAAAAATTACCAATCCAGAATTCCATACCCTGTGAAATTATCCTTCAAAAGTGAAAAAGAAATAAAGACTTTCTCAAAGAAAAACTGAGGGAATTTATTGTCAGTAACCTCCCTTGCAAGATATGTTAAAAGAAATTCTTCAGAGAGAATGAAAATAATACAGGTCTGAAATTCAGATCTACATAAAGAAAAGAGAGCATTGAAGAAGAAATAAGTACAGGGAAAATAAAAACATTTATTATCCTTATTCTTTTTTTAAGTTTATTTATCTATTTTTAGACAGAGGGGAAGGGAAAGAAAGAGAGGAAGAGAAACATCAATGTGTGGTTGCCTCTCATGCAGCTCCCCACTGGGGACCTGGACTGCAACCCAGGCATGTGCCCTGACTGGGAATCAACCAGCAACCCTTTGGTTTGCAGACCAGCACTCAATCCACTGAGCCACAATAGCCAGGGCTATTATCCTTATTCTTAATTGACCTAACAGATAACGGTTTATTCAAAGAACAAGAACAATGATGTATTTAATTATGTATGCTTGTTTATATATAAGATGAATGGCAGCAACAACAGGAGGGATGAGAGGAAGGAATTAGGGTTATTTGGTTATTGTAAGACACATTGTCCGTGAAGTAGTATTGTGTTATGTGAAAGTAGACTTTTTGTTTTAACTTGGATTAGTTGTAAATGCATATTGCAAACTCTCAGGCAAGTCTGTTTGGTCTTTTAAAGTATAACTGATGTGCTAAGAAAGGAAAGTTTCAATGAACTCATTTTCCCCATTCCCTTTCTGAAAAACAGACTAAGAGGTGGTTAACCAATCAAACAGCAACAAGCAGCAGGAAAGTAAGAGTGAAAAGATAAGGAACCAAGATAACTTACTAAGTAGACAGGTCTGCACAGCTGACCTTTGAGACATGTAGGTACACTTGAGACAACAAGGTACTGATGGTGTGGTGGGGACTGGGAGAGTTAGGCCCTAAACAAATACCCAAATTCCAGGCAGTAAAGGCTACAGATCAAGGACCGGTCAGTTACCACATGCCAGGGACAGGCACGCAGAAGGGAAGTCAGAGAACCACACCCGGAGGCAAAGGTGCTGAAACGAGGTGTCAGCTAGAAACAAACGACTGACAGAGAGTCACAGGGATCCTTGGTGAAGAACTAGTCAGGAGCTGAGAGAATCACTGTGAGAACTGTGCTCAGCAAGGAGCAACAGGACTCGCTGAAGTCAGGGGTAAGAAAAGACGTAGCCAGAAAATCTTAAGAGGAAAGAGGTGTAACTACTAAGGATGAGGTCTGATGATCACGTAGGTCTGAGTTTCTTCATGGGTCTTCTATCATACTTCCCGCAGGGCTAGGTTCCAGTCTTTTGGGTGTAGGCAACATTGGTCCTATTAAACTCAGTCTAGAATGGGACGGCACGTGGTTGAAGAGGGAAAATATTATAGCTTACTGGAAAGTTTGGCTTCTGATAAAAGCCAAAATAAAAGAATTGAGTCTGTAGATAGATTAAGCCACTTATATCAACTCTAAGAAAGTAGTCCAGGAATAGGTACACAGAGATAAAGAGAAAAGGAGGGAGTTTTGTTGAGTCAAAAAAAAAAAAAAAGGCTAAATGATTAGTGCACATGATGCAAAATATGTGACAGTTTCTTCAAAATGGTCAAATTTCTGTTTGAGAAATAATTCCTAATGGTGTTGGACAGAGCAAGGAAGCTAGGCTGGGGGCCAAAGATGGTGTGAGAGGATGTTGCAATGGCTGAAAATAAATTACAACTTAGCAAGTTAGGCTAGGGGCAGGGAGGGTGGTGGGATGGATGTGAGAAACAGCTAGGAGGCAGGATGCACGGCGCCTGGTCACTGACTGGGCAGGAGGGCAGGGAGGGAAGAGCGGGCGGGGCCCCCAGTATTTCTGGCTCAGATAGCCAAGGAGAGTGAAGTGCCTTATGCTGATGGAAGGAATCTAAAAATAAAACAAAAATAAAAAAAAAAGATTTGGGGACTAGGGAGATTCAGTTTTGAATATAATGAGTTTCAGGTGGCTGGCTGTGAGACACTGAGAGAGATGAGAAGGAAGTTGGATAGAAGGGTGTGGTGCTAGAAGAGAGATGTGGACCATAGATTTGGGAGTCAGGAACCCATTGATAAAGTTTAAAGCAGGACAGGGGATGTGATCACAGAGTATAAGAATGAAGGAGCTAAGAGAGAGAAGACTGACATTAAAATCCAAGCAAATAATAGTCTCTGACCTGTGATTTCATGTGTAAATCTGCTCTGGATTTCATGTGTAACATCAAGAAGCTGGATTGGGCCAGTAGTTGCAGCTCTGGTTGCAGGTTAGAATCATCAGGGAGTCTTTAAAATACACCATTGCTCCAGTCTGAGTCCCCAGTGGCGCTAATTGAATCAGCGCAATGAGATTTAGGCAAGTCTATTATTTAAAAGCTCTTGCGTTTTCCAATGTGCGGCTAAAGTTGAGAACTATTAGCCAAGATGATTCTAAAGTTCTCTTCCAGCTGATAACCTTTATTTTTCCAGATGGATTCTCTAGTGTCTTTCAGCTCTTGCCATTCTGAATTCTATCAGGCATTTTCATTCTTAATCTCGATATTGTTTGAGGCTCTGCCTTATTTCCTAACCTCTTCCTTTATGTAAAAATGAACTCTACACAGGAATTCTTCTGGGGCACATTGAGGTTTTGGCTGAAGGGAACGGGCTGCAGTTATATATTTAGTTCCTAACTTGGTGGAGTGCTTCTGAAAAATAAATGGAAAGCTAATTTAATAAGCCTGAACCTTTATTTTGTTATCAATGTATAAATCATCAAGAAGCTTAATTAAAAGCACTTGACATTATCAGCACTTGATCACAATCTTACTTTTATATTGTATATATTTGGATTGTGTCCCTAAGGTGATAATCATTCCAGATCACCAGGAAGAAGGAAAAACAAGTCCTTGGAATTTAAACAAACATCAAAATTTAGAAATCAATGATGTCAAATATGTCTGGTGATGAAATAACCAAAAATACTTGGGAAAACAGATAAACTCTCCCAAGTCTCATCTGCTGTTGCTTTACAAGGTACATATACCTTCATGTTCTACGAGAAAGACGTGAGGACAGTAGAGAAAATTTTCCAAGTTTGCTCTGACTCTACACATTTTTTTTGCCTCTTCCTCTCTAGTAAGATCTGCAAGATAAGTGAGGTGACTATAAATGCTGCTGACTCTGACTTCAGTATTGAATTTCCTTCTCTTTCTCCAGTTACAGCAAAATCAGGGAGAGTTAGCAGGTCCTTCAGTTTCTCAAATCTCCGCGGGCGGTGGTGGGGGGCTGGGGTGGACAGGGTAAGCATTTCTTAGAGGACATTAAAACAGCAGAATTCTAACAGTGGAAGTTAGAAGACAGATAAAGTGAGTTTGTTCACCCAACTGTAACGGTATTCAAATGAAACAACCAGGTAAATGTGGAAATGCACCACTGATTCTGAAACACAGTAGATATCAGTGGGAAATGCTTCTTTGCAGCCTATGGTTCCTAAAATAACCTTAGTGGAATGGAAGGTGTAACAATCAGCCTCTCATTTTCACAGTGGGGGTGGCAGAGGAGCATGGCACCATTTACCCTGGCAGGTCCTTAACTACACAACAAATGCTGGAAGAAAATGCAAATAGGAAATTCTGCATTAATTCAGTGATAACTGATAAAGTAAAATGTAAGTAGCCATATCTTCCTATCAAACTCACCTTATTTTCTAAAGAGAAAATTTGTGTGCAAGGAAAGGTCATTCTCTAGCAACAAAGGCAGGCCTGGCACAGAAGAAAGGAAGGAGACTTAACTATGCAGCAACAAATGTTGCTGAAATGAGTAGCCATTATACACAATTAGAAAAGAAACAGCCTTTCAATGCAAAACAAATTTTTGCAAAGTTAAAGACCAAGTAAAGTACAAGGGTACTGAGTACTACGTTGCTTCGCTCTGTTCCCTTGTGTGACAACCTCTGGGGGCTCAACAGTAGCACATAAGAACATGAGTTGCTATAAATACCAACTCAATATCACTTATTTTCACTGTGTCTTTAAAATGGACCACAAACGAGAGTTAGTGCTATTTCTTATCTGGATTACTGTAGTAATATCCCCTCGCCCCGCCCCGCCCCCTGGTGAATTATCTGGGTTCAATTTTCACCCTCTAAATCAAGAGCTGGCAAAAATTATCTGTGGACCAAATACAGATGGCCACCTAGTTTTTGGTATAGTCTGTGATTTGTTTTTGCACTTTAAAATGGCTAAAAACAAAGGAACAAAACTTACTGGTTTCACGTGAAAATTATGTGAAATTCAAATTTCTATAGTTTATTGGAACACAGCCATGCTCATTCCTTCATGTATTGTCTGAGGCTGCTTTTGTGAAACAATGGCAGAGCTGAATGGTTGCAACAGAAATGGTACAAAAGCCAAAAAGATTGACTATTTGGCCCTTTACAGCAAGTTTCCCAACCCCTGTGCTAAATCATTGGTGTGTGACTCTGGCTGCACATTGGAATCACCTGGGGATTTTAGTAACACGGGAGTCTGGGCTCCATTGCCATAGATTCCGATTTAGCTGCTCTGGGCTGCAGCCTGGGATTGGAAATTCTTACAATCTTTGTGGGTGACGCTAAAGTGAAGCCAGGGTATAGAACCATTGCTTAACTCACCACTGTACTGAGGTCAAAGTAGGTTTCCTAGTGCATGGTCATCTAATGCCACTCTCTTCTTCAAAAACCTTCAAGGGCTCCCTAGTGCTCAGCGAATCAAGTTTCAGGTACTATATGTACTACATATAGTACAAATGTGGCATGGCCACATTTCCCCACTAACATGAAAGGCAATGTCTTGTTCCTGACAGATCTTATATTTTCTTGAGTCCATGTCTTACTAATAAGCTTATCCCCTTTGCCTGGAACGTCTTCCTTACCATCTTCCTGTGTCAAATTCAATCTGAAAAGCCTGTTTCAAAGATCACCTCTTTCATGCTGGATCCCCCCAAATGGAAAGAACCTTTTTACAGAGTGTTTACAGAGATCTCGACCACTTTCACTGTGTGCCAACACCCCTTTGAGGGCAGAAACTACGACCTGGTCATCTGCATGGCACCTCTGCCCCCTCCTCCCACAACACTTTATTACAGTGCTTTGCAAACCTGAGCTTTTCAAGAAACGCTGCCAACCCTTTAATCCCCAAACATTTTGGTTTTACTCCATTGAACCTTCTAGACCCTCAAACTGTCCACCCAATCACCATTCTCTCCAGGCTTCAATTTGTGATAAAACCCTTCAACTTCAGTAAACTCCGTTTCCCTATTTCTTTGTCCTTCCTTCTCTCCACAAGCTCCTGCTCCCCACACTATATTAATCCAACCACTTGCCCTGAGCAATTTAGATGCCATCTGTGCACTGAGGGTGTTCAGCATTCCTTGCTCATTCCTCTTTGATTAGTCAGCTGATGCTCTAATGCCCCCAAACAGCTTTTCAACCAGGTTTTCTGTCTCTATTCTCACCCTCTGTATCTGAAATCCATTCTCTGAGTTCTAAAACTGAGTTAGATGCTAATTGAATGACACATCCATTCACTTGTGAGTCCTGAAGAAATGGAAAGCAGGCCACTGGACTCAACAGACCTTACAATCTAGTGGAGAGAAAAAACAATCACTATACTGGGTGGGGCAAAAGTTGGCTTACAGTTGTGAGTATGCAAAGCAGTTTATTCTTGTATTACTATTTATTAGTTATTACATTATTTTCTGTACGAATAAGTATAAACATACTTTTGACCCACTCCATACTTAACCAGCCACCAGCACACAGTAAGGATCTAAATGTTATACTAAATGAATTCTTACAAATCTGGGTAATAACCTTTGGTATTAATACAGATCACCAAATAGCTGTAACAAGGGATGATTCTTACACAGGTAAGTAAATCAACAGAAACTTACGTTAACATTATTTTTATAACTAAAAATGGTGCTTCAAGATGATAATTATAAAAACTCCAGAATTTGACCTTGTTTCCCCTGGGATTCTGCTTTTGAATCAATTTATATTTATGCACAATTTTTAAAAACATGTCTGCTCTCTCACAAAGCTTCCTCCTCTCTCTGACAGCTGTACACAGGATAGGGCAACATCTTCCAGTGCCTTTTGCTGGATGGAGGAATATTAAGAACGGAGAAAATCACAGCTATATAACACGGACTGCCCTTACCTTAAAAATAAATAAATAAAGATAGTGACCAGCGACAGTTCAGAATGTAGTCAAATTCCTGATTTGTTGCCTTGTACTAGATACTACATTTTGTAAAATTCTAAACACCCGATAGCACAAGAATAGACATGTCCCCACCAAGGACCTCCTCCCATCAGTTACTTTGAAGCTAAGCAGTTTGACAAAAAAAAAAAAAGAAAGGATTTTTTTTAAAGGTATCAACTGGTCCACTTTTTTTTTAAAGATTTATTTATTTATTTTTTAGAGAGGGAAGGGAGGGAGAAAGAGAGAGAGACAGAAACATCAATGTGTGGTTGCGGGGGGCCGTGGCCTGCAACCCAGGCATGTACCCTGACTGGGAATTGAACCTGCGACACTTTGGCTCGCAGCCCGCGCTCAATCCACTGAGCTATGCCAGCCAGGGCAAAAAGAAAGGTTTTAATCTAATTCTTGTTACATTTTCTTTCCCACAACTGTAGTTTATCTAGACCAATTCATAGACATAAATATTACCCATTTGTGAAGGTTTCACTGTTATTTCTAAAACTTAAAACATTCCTTTAATCTACGACAAAATAACTATTCTCTCAGTGGCATTTTAAAAGGATTAGCAGTTACCGTGCTAAAACTCTTAAGCCTGTCCCATCATCACAACTAGCAAACAGTGCAGGGTAACAAATTTTCTTCTCTCTGGGTACTACAGATTTTATTTTTGTCTTCGAAGTCTTACTATATTATAAATTGTTTGAAATTAGGGAGGCTGGAAACAAGTGGTTTTATTTACCTTTTTCCTACTTGCTTAAGAACCAGGGCTGACAATTATTTTAGTAAGGCACTATACAATTACACAAAAAATCAAAAGTAGGAAGTTATATTAGAGGTGTGACTGTGAGAGTAATATTTTGCAAGTGGATACAACAAATGCAGTGTGGTTTTTTCTAATTAGCACCCTGGAATTACATGTATTTCTGAATTGTTATTAAATGTTTCTCTTCCTTTTATATATAAAGATATGGTAACTGCCTTTACTGAATCTGACATCCAGTGAGGATGAGCTTGGGCGCTCAGCATTGTGAAATGCAGGTTGTGCAATCTGGATCGGCAGGAACTCTGTTAACGCTCTGAGCCTCATACCAGCTTCCAGAGGCTAATCCACATAGCCCCTAAGGGGAAAAATGATGAACAAAGAATGGAGAAAACTAAATTTCTCTGACCCACAGATAAGCCACTATATAGTTCTAAAAACTGATCAAAACCAATGCATCTCCTTCATGGCCCCGAATAAGCCCTGCAGTCACCCCATTTGGAGAAGAGCTTGAAAATTGCTCTGTGCCCGTTATTGCTGTGTCTCCAGATAAGCCCACAACTCGTTTTTATTATGATTCCTCGACTGGGACCTGGAAGGTCAGACATGACAATGTAGGCTTGATAACTCTCCTACTTTCTACATCTAATTTAGCACCTACTGTAAAAAAATCATTTCTATCAGCAGTGCAACCATCACTGATATCTCTCTCTGTCCCATCACACCAATATTAAGAGTCTAAAATTCATTTCAGGGGTGGCTGGGCTTTTTGACCTATCTTCTCCTCAAGTACTATGTCAAAAATAGACTTATTTTTGTTCCATATATTAAACATACACATTTTCTTTTTTATCTTTGGCTTTTATGATAAAGGAGTCTTTATTTAATAACCAGAAGACAATTTAATATACAGCTCAATCTTCTCCACTTGCTTGTCCTCACATCACTTCAGAAATCAGTCGATTCTTTTTTGTGTGGTCAAGCAAGTTTACTACACAGACAGTCAGTGGATGAAGATTTCTGAGGTTGGCTCTAAGCCTAGCAATCTTTTAAACCATTGGCAGGAAGGGTACAGAAATGTACATGTGGGAGGGTTGGGGGTGGCTCCAGGGCCTAGGAAACTAGGTGAAGGGCAGGCAGGAGGAACATGAGGTAGCTGAGCTTTCCCGTGTCCATGCCAATACCTCATACAAAGCTACTTACATATCATTCATGTTACAGAAGAGCTTGCAGAGAAGTTAACCCATGAGTACAGGCCTCACCACTTTAAGTAATGAGAAAATAGGTCGAATGTGATCCTTCCACTAACTCCACCACCACAGAACCCCTCGGGGGCTAAAAACTGCTGTCCCATCGGCCAGGCTCTCCACTCTTACGGAGGCCTCTGCCCATCACCTGAAGCACATCTGTCCTCAGGGACAAGAGCAGGCCTGTGCATCAGCCCGGGAACCGCCCTCATCCGCCTGTCAATCTCTCATCTCCTGCCTCTGTTTCCTCTCCTTTCCTCTTCAGCAAGGGAGAGCTGAGCACTGAAGGACCCTGCCATCCACTTACTGTGTACATTGTATGCTTTGTACTTTTCAATGGGAGAGGAGCCTAAGGTATTTCAAAGAGGCCTGTAGGTTTAACATGCATGCAAAATGACAAGTGTCTTAGAAGCTGAATAAACTGTGATCATTTTGAAGGAATTACGCACTCCCCTAACCAGTGTGGCTCAGTAGGTTGGGCGTCGTCCAGCAAAGTGGAAGGTTGCCAGTTCGATTCCAGGAACAACATGGGATTCAACTGCATGGAATAACATAAGGACTTTTTTTTCAATAAACACTGTGAATTTATTTTTCTTCCTTATGATTTTCTTAATAACATTTTCTTTTCTCTAGCTTACTTTATTGTAATATATTTCATAATACATGTAACATACAAAATATGTTAATTGTTTGGCTTCTGGTCAACAGTAAGCTCTTTGTAGTTAAATTTGTGGGGAGTCAAATAATACATATATTTTCTTTTTTACTTATTTTTCTATTATAGTGGACATTCAATATTACATTAGTATCAGGTATACAGCATAGTGGTTAGACATTCACATAATTTACAGAGTGATTCCCTGGTAAGTCTAGTACCCATGTGGCACCCAACACAGTCATTACTCTATCATTAAGTACATTCCCTATGCTATGCTTTATCCCCATGATTACTTTGTGACCAAAAAATATGGAACACTTCATGAATTTGCCTGTCATCCTTGTGCAGGGGCCATGCTAATATCTGTATCGTTCCAGTTTCAGTATGTGTGCTGCCAAATGGGGCACTGCACTTGTATTTTCAACGGCAAGGAGGTCAAGGGCCCTGACCCCACCTTGTTCAGGGTCCACTGTAACCTCCTTCCCTTCACTCAGCAACTGGATCTACTGGCTTCCTTCACCACCAAGAGCAACTGACTGTAAACTTTTTTTAAAATTTCAGAGCAATATTGGAAGTTCTTTATCAATCTATGAATTGTAGAGAAATACCATATATTCTTTTTATTTCTTTTTCTTTTTTAATCTTCTTAAGTCATTATATTCATGTGCACCTAAACAAGTGCCCAGGTTGGAGAATTTGCCTTGGTGTAGTCTTTTGGGGGGTATGTAGTTTGGTTTTGGCAACTCGGTTAACCCTAAATCCCCTGAGGCATTTGGTTACTTTTCCAGCTGTTTTCCCAAATCAATTATACACATATATAATCTAAAAGAGTCAATAACCAGCTCAATAGTTTCCCAGCTTCCTTTTCCATTTCTGCTTTGTTAGAAGTAACTACCTTCAACTCTTACAGCTTATTACTTTGGTATTTGTACAACTATATTGTTAAATAACATAACTTCATTGCTTTTCCTAATATTTGAGTACTAGACACTATCTACTGATTTCCCACGATGGAAGATGAGCTTTCTTCCATTCCTTCCCATGCCTGCCCCATGTGCGTGTGCATCTCCTGCCTTCACTTCCCAATGTAACTGCAGCACATCTGTGCTATTTTGAATTCAGCTATGGAATAATTATGAGTGTATACTCTTTCCTACATAGGACTTCTAAAAAGTCATTTTCTTCATTTGCTTAACTTAATACAAATTTATTGCTAATTCAATCTCAAATTCTTTTCCACTTATCTAAATCACTGTTCAGGAAGTTTCGTTTACACTAAGTATTTCTTCTTTTCATCTTCTGGAAGGTACTTCTGTAGCTTTCTAGCTGCTCTGATTTAGTCTGGCTGCTCTTGAGCTCGGACACATAGCTATCACTCTTGCCATCACCCTGAGCCTGAAAGCACATTTTTTAAGACATGGGAATTTTATTTTATTTTTTTCTAATAACCACAAAATAGAAGTTTATTTTTAAATTTTATTTTTATTTAAGTTTCCTAACTGTTCACTTCCCAGCCCTTAAAGATTAAAAGATTACTAAGTATAGATGATTTTAATAATCAATTGTTAAAAACAAACAAACAAACAAAAAAACCCAACCAAACCAGGCCCAAAGTGCAGTTGCTTAAGTAAACCCCATATCAGCAAACTAAGATTTAAGTTAACTACACTTCTGGCCCTTCCAGAAATGGCATCTTAAACCGGTCAATCAGGAATCACCTGACCAGCACTAGTCAGGTCATCTGCAGGACAGGCCACTGCCATCCATCCCTAACGGAAAGTAACCTTGCAATAACCGCCCACTTTTTGTCCAGGGCAACTTCCTTGTTCCTGTTTCCTTCTGCTTATGAAAGTCTTCCACATTCTGCAGCTCCTCAGAGCTCCTTTCTAGATGCTGCATTGGGTCCTCCCTAGTTGATGAGTCATTGAATAAAGCCAATAAAATCTTTAAAATTTACTCAGTTGAATTTGTTTTTTTACAGGTTATTTTTAGAAAGCTTATTTTCTTTGTTTTCTTTAACTGAGATATCATATAATTGGTCGTCAACTTTTTGTGGGATAAGAATGCCTTTAAGAATCTGATGAAAACCAATGAGTCCCTCCTCCCAGAAAAAAAAATCTATACAGACCCTTAAACTGTTCCACACAGCCTCAGCTGGTTTCCAGAGCCTTGGAAGTCTGTGCATGGGCTAGCCCAGGTTAAGAAACTCCTGCGTAGTTTTTAGTTCCCTCAAGACTCTCCTCAAGGCCTGGGAATTTTGTAATATTCACCTTAGCACTTGTGGGCCTTATAAAGAATGCTGATTATTCTTTTTTGCTTTTATTATTTTAAAAATCAAGAAAATTAATGCTACAATTTTAATTCCCAGCAGCACAATACATCATCAGGATGCAAAGGTATGATGCCGTGTCCACAAATGACAATGTATATAGCACCGTTTAACACTCTTTACATCATATTAACTCTTGAAGCTCTGAGTAACAGTTTCATTTCCAAGACAAAAATAGCATTGTAGAGCTAAGCATTAATGAGAGAAATTTGGAGGTAATAACTGCAGTTCCTAACTTTTACACAAGTTATGCTCTTTTTAAGCTGGTGGTTTAGGATCAGGCTGCACTCTTTTCATTATAAATGATGACTACATTCTGATGGAACTTACACACCCTCAAACTCCAAACAATATTAAAAAATCCAGTCAATTATGTAACCTTAAATACAGTTCTTTCAACTGTATTTAAGTGGCATTTATAAACTTCTTTTATGAGTTCTTTTTAGTTTCACGTCATATCGCACCAATCTTGTAGTGGTCTCTTTTTTGTTCTGCCCCAGATCTCTGTGAGCACAGATTCTGGAAGTTCTATCTTTGTTCTTGACCTGTTTTTATTCTCTTAGGTTTATATGGAGCATATTCACTAACCAGATATTCAAGTTCTCATGAATAAACCAATTTCTCAAAGTTGTTGTCCTCCAGTGTCTTCAGCAATCATGTGGCCAGCCAATATTTAATTTTCCATTCCACCCCAACCATGCATTGTTGGGGTCTGCCGTCTACCAGGAAGTGCCTAATGTGGCTGTTCTACTGTGGCCAGAAAGTGAGCCAGTTGGGCGACAAAAATCACTATGTGCAATGGTCCTTGCCAGGGCCATGGATGGCTTTAGGGCAATCTGTGTACTCCCCAAACATATTCACAATTTGTTTTTGCTGGGAAAAGTGAATATGTATGCATGTTATAAATACTTTATACATATATAAAATGAGATTCTCAAAAAAATGTTAAGAACCATAGACTAGATTATGGAGACATGAAGGCCTCTTATAAACTACCCATTTGGTGTCCATGAAAGCCAATATTCTTTAAATATCTGATGTTTTGAGAGGAGCAGCTCCGTCTACGGAAGGGAGTAGTAGATGGGCACAGGCCTAGCTCGTTCCCTCTCTATTAAACCAAAAGACACAGAGTGAACTAGGCTCTCCGTCTGTAGCACAGTGACAAGCATACCCTTTGAAAACCTGAAGCCCCATTTCAGGGAGCTTCTCAAAGTTTTAGTTTCAACCCACTTACAGTCCCTCTCCCTTAGAAGAGTTCTAATAAAAAAGTATTCCCCACTTGATTGTACGTGCAGTGATATTTGGGATCAAGAGTACCAGGCACATAATGTGCCTACAATTTCATGTAGTCTGTGCTACTTAGTGTTTTCTGAGGCCTCTACGTCAGAAGGAAAGCATCCACAAGACCTGTGGAAGGACACACAGACAAAGCCAAGTTAAGGCACAACATGATGAATAAGCAAGAGAGGCAGCAGGCCACAGAGGTTCAGAATACCATCCCGATCAAGGCCCAACACATATTTCCTGAAAACTCTTTTTTTTAGGACAATGACAACAAGGTCTAGCAAGATACTTAAGAATTAAAGATGAGTGACTATAATATTTTTTAATGTTTGTAAATTTCCTCAAAGTTTTCATTCTGTTTCTCTCCTGTTTTCAATAGACATTAGTGAAAAAAATAAAAAATCAAAGTGAAAAAGGAGTTTGGGGACAATAAGGAAAGGCTTAGATTCTAGACCTCGTTTGTAGCAGGTCCTGAAATGAAAGAAAACACGGGGACTGTTGGGAAAGAGAAGTGGGATGTCTGGGGGCAGGCTGCAGACAGACTCAGCGCCAGAGCCTGGCCTGAACACTCACAGACGCCCTTCGAATGGCCAGAGGTCCCGACTGTTCGCCCATTCTGGCCCACCCGCGGATGAAGCACTGGGTAACCATTTTATCTCACCAAGCCTCAGTGAGCACAGATTTCTACATCTTTATGGTTGCCATGATGGTTGAAGCATTTTGCCTTTATATGAGTAAAACTTTGGCTCTAAAATTCTATACATTTAAAATAGAAATTGAGGATTCTCTATGTTAATTAAGCCTCTTAGAGCTTTATTTTAGGCACTGCTTTTCTTTCTCCCTTGCCATTATAGTTTATTATAGATAGAGTGGCTAGGAATCAGAGTATAGAGACAGGATGCTTGGTTTTAGATCCTAATGCCATCACTGGCTATGTGACTTTGAGCACGTTACTTACACTCTTTGTGCCTCAGTTTCCTCAATGTAAGATAGAGATAAGAACTGTCATCATCCAGGGCTGTTGTGAAGATCAAATGAATCAATATTTGTAAAGCCCCAGAAGAGTGCCTAGCACGTGGGGAGTGCTACACAAGGTGGAAACCAGCAGCACCACCCAGTTCACAAGTCAGAAGTGCTCCTTCAGAGCCTCCCTCATTCCTTCTTTTCTGCATATTCTCATGTTCACCACCAGCGCTCAGACCTGTTGATCTCGTGGCCACACTCTTTTTTCCCTCTCAGTTCCTGTCTGCAGCCTTTCTCTACTTTGATGCATCCTGCATATTGTTCTTAATTTCATCTTTCTAAAATACTACTGAAATTGTGTCACTCCTCTGCTAGAAACATCACAACAGTGGATGTTGTCTACGGAGTACAGATAATACACTTCTGGTGGCTCCGCTTGTGGTCACTACCTGACAAGGTGTGAGTCCTGATGCAACTAACTGCAGAGTCAAAATTCTTGTGACTGGCCCCAAACCACCTGGGAAAGCCTTTCTCATTATTCACTACAAACCCTGAATTTCAAAAGAACTAAGTCTCTTAACATTTGGTAGAAACAAACTGTACTTCACTCCTCATGTTTTTCATATAGTAAAAAACTAATAGTTATGGGTTAAATCCCTGGAGAGGGCACATATATAATGAATGCATAAATAAGTGGAACAACAAACTGATGTGTGTCTTTCTCTCTCAAGTGAATAAATAAAAATTAGAAAAATAAAAGTTCCTTTTTTGGACAATGACCTTGAACATCTCACTCATGAGCCTCCAAGTTTTAACAGCCCTCTGTGTCACTCTTAAAGCATTCGGCACACTTTCAACATATACTGTCCTGCATTATCACCATTGTGTCATCTTTTTCTTCCTTTCTGGAGTGTACTTTCCCTGAGAGTAAGGGACACCTAGGAGTCATCTTGACTTGTGGTGTAGCATCCAGTCTAGGCCCTTGAATAGAGGGACTTACCTGATACTAGGTAAATTAATTCATATTATCCTAACTGTAGTTTTAACTATGATTTTTAACACAGCAGCAGGTCTGACTACCAAAATGATCAAGAATCTTAAGTGACTCCCCAAAGCTGTGTTCTTGGTCATCTTGGGCACTAGGGCTGCTGTGGTGAAGGCACACAGGTGAGAAGGGCCAGCAGTCTCCTCGCAGCCTCCAGCCTGGCCCTGTAGCACTCTGGCTGCTAACAGAAGATCACAGCAGTCTTTAAGTTCCTCAATAAAAGAGAGAGCATTTCAGGCACCTGCCATGTCATCTATTCGGATAAACTTTTTAAACCTTGTGGGAACACACTGACTTTCACTTGATCTGACTGATCCTCCACCAACTGGTATGAAGAACATAGAGGGTCGCTCTCTGCCACGCATTAACGTCAAGCTGGCTGGGGAGAGAGCTATGGGTGACTGCTCTGCATTAACTGTGTACGGGCCCCAGTGATATCCATCACGTTGTGGTGCTGGATGGAATTTACATGGAGTATTCTTCCTCTATAGTTTTTGTATGTGTTTGTCCTAAAATAGCAAGTTCAAAGCTCAAAGAAAGCAGTTTAAGAGGCTACTTGTGGTTTTCCCAGTTAATACAGGTTAAGAGGAGAGGCAGTACAGGAATGTAGAACACATGTATTCTTTACTCCAATAGTATGCCTTGCTCCTGAGTAACACCCAGAGAGAGTTGGTGAGTATGATGGTGTTTTAGGAGAGATATTTCATTCACGACCTATGAATTCCCTTAAAAATTAAAGATATTTCATCCATGAAGTTTCTCTAACTCCTCTTGACCTAACACAAGTTTATGATCTGCACAGTTTTTGAAGATGAAACTTCTACACGTACTACCTGCTGTGTAAATATACAGGCACTTCACAATGAAATAAATTTCTGCCTTTCCAATTTTAGTTTCCCTTGTCACTGCATTCAATTTAAAGTATTTTCTTTATAAAAATAAGGTCTAAGAATTAAAAACTATTAAAAATAACTCAAAGATTTAGAACAGATTAAAACAAAGAAATGAAAAATCCTTTGGACTGCATAATTGTGACAGTTCAAGCCACATAAAATCAAAAGTATGAACTAAACCACTAAGAGTTTTGGGTTTTCATGGCCTATTTTTTCTTTCTTCTATGATCCAATTAAAAACTGGGGATTAAAAATTATGCTAAAAATGGATAACTACACAGTGGAGAAACCAGACAATGCCTTATCCAAATGATCAAAATTAACCTCACCAACAAGGGGCAAAAGCACACGGGCCTCTGGGTATGATATTCTGAGAAGAACATCACATCATTGGTTTAGTTTCACAGGGAAAAACACACAAATCCTAAGAAAAACTGAAGCCCAAATTGAGGAACATTCTATAAAATAACTGGCCAGTATTCTCAAAACAAATGTCAATATATCATGAAAGATAAAGCTGATATATATACATATATATATGTGTACACACACACACACACACACACACACACACACACACACACACACGTAGATACAGAGACAGGAGCGTTAAATACAAGAGCCGATCCTGAACGGAGTCCTCTATCACAAAAACAGCAGCTACAAAGGACACTGTCGAGACTCTTGACAAAATTGGAATATGAACTGTTGATTAGGTAAAGTGCTGTATCGATGTTAATTCCATGAATTTGACAATATTATGGTTACATGAGATACTCATTCTTAGGAAATACACATTAAATATGAATGTCTGTAATCTGCATATCTGTAATCTACTCTAACATTGTTCAGGGGAAAATACCTATGTATAAGTCAGTTTGTCCATCCCTTGAGAAAGAGCAAATTTGCCAAAATGCCAACAACTGATGAATATCGATAAAGTGTATATTGGAGATATACTATTCTTATAACTTTTCTATAAGTTTAAAATCATTTTAAAGAAGTTTAAAATTTTTTTAGGACCTGTAAGTAAAAATCACTGCCATAACAGAAAAACAACTATTGAAAACAACACTTTTTAGGTCAAAGAGTTCTAGAATTATTTTGAATTTCTGGGATAAATTTTTATTCTACTGTTTACATCGGCATGGAGCAAAGAGAAAGAAAAGAGTCTTGGTCTCAGACATTTCACTTAGTCATGTAACCACGGGCAAGTGGACTTAACTTCTCTGAGGCTCAGTTAACTCATCTGTAAAGTGAAAAAATAGTAACAGATACCTAAAAATATCACGGGAAGAATTACATGTGATAAAGCACAAGAAAAAGCACAGACTATGTTTGTTTCTGGCACAAATTAATAATGGAAGCTTCATTTCCCTGCCCTTATAACTTCTAATCTTATTTACCACTTCTCTAAAAATACTTTTATTGTAAGTAGTAACAATAAAGGATCAGGACATTCATCTTAGATATAAGATTTTTAGATAGAACATAATTAGTAGAATACATTTTCATCCATTTAAATGCTTATCTGCTCCTATTTGGCTTGTCAGTCCTCAATGATAAAATATACATGGTTCCAAGAGTCAGGAGTTTGCTAAAGTGCCCTATTAAATGACTGAATATATCATGTGACTAAAATACATATTTATATTAGCTCTAATACTTGGAACTACATTTGTAAGTCCAAGGAAGGTTATAAATATGAAGTTATTAATGAGCCATGATTATAGGAAAAAATAATAGAAGATCAAAAACTAAGATAGATCATTATAAGGTTCTTTATCTTTAGAAGTTGCTCCAAGAGTCTACTCACTTCTCAAGCTGGTATTAAGGTAATAAAAGTGAGTTCAAATTCAATATTACAATTTTAATAAATCAAGTTCATATGAAGGACATACAAGAATTAAGTAAACTTTGTAATTTTTCTGAAATTAAAGAAAACAAGGCATGTAATCACTACTGAAAAAAATTTAAGATTAAAATACAGTAAAGAGGACTTTCCAAAGATAGAATTTACATTTAATATAAGTTCACTCAGTACTTCTCAACCCTAGTACCATTCACCATCAGAGAGAAAAACTTATAACCACATACCTAGCTACTGTTCTGGTAATTATACATTCATAAAAGAAGCAGGATAAAAAAAATGCCAAAAGGAAAGCAAAAAACTAAATTATTGTAAGAAACAAGCTGGGTGTAGATTTTCTGACAGGATTTTTTTTTACAGGCTCACTATGAAGTACAAGATAAAACTGTCACTTAAGTCAAAGCATTCATAATATATGTGACTCTTCATTGTCCTAAAGCTGGGTTATTTTAGAACATTTGAAATATTAAGATTCCTAAGACACCATGATTCCAAAGCATAGTCAACCCTGAATTTTTCTTTCAATGACTTATAATTAACAGAAGAGTCACACGATAGGGCTTTAGGTGTTAACAAAAATCTGTTTTTGTTTTCTTATCTTGACCATCCCGAAAAGAGACCAATCCCACAGAACCATGGCTCCATCCTGCAGTTACAGTGTGTACACATGTCTGGTACGTGTCTTGTCCTGTGAGTCTAACTGCACAGAGCTGATTTACGTGGCAACGGAGTTCAGTTCATCAACGTTATGTCAGGACTTAATAAAAAGTTGGGCAGTGCTGTGTGGCAGGCAGGGAAAGGTCCGACTGAGAGGGTGGGAAATTAGGAGGCTCAGTGAGGGCTGGGATTTTCTGAAAGAATGATTCAGGATAAGAGGATTCAGGAAGTATGCTCTTTGAAAAAAAATCACCTGCGGCAATATAAACTAAGAGAGGTCTCACCAGTGACGCTGCTCTCTTGTAGTGCTTCACCGGGTGCTGTGTACGGGTTCCTGGGCGTGAGGCACTGCATCAGCCCACCTCTGTGCACACTTTCGATGCTGCCGCATGCCCCCCCCGCCCCCCCGCCCCAGGAACACTTCCTTCTTAGAAACAGCACTTATTTTCTTTCATGAGAGTTAGACAAGACACCCTGCTTTGGTTTACTCCAAATTAACCACATTTGTTATATTCTCTAACATTTCAGGTTCAAGATGGTAGACAACCAATGGACTTCACAGCCCTGGCAGGGCCAAGGCATCACCAACTCTGGCAAACCCCCCTCTGCACAGCCGAGACTCAACAATCCTTGTTATTTTCACATTCTTCAGAGCTCCAAACATTATCACCCCCTTTTCCTCCAGTCTTGTAGTGTGAGAGTAGGACAAAAGGGAAGTTGCCCTATTCAAAAAGAATTTTTCAAACAATAATGATCCAATCAGAGCTCCAGCTTCTTCCAATGTTCCCAAATCCAGAGAGTTTTCTACAGGTTCACATACACACACAGTGGATAAGCTTATCTTACGGTGCTTAGAAAAACAAAAATACAAAGAAAGATAAAGAGGCTACAATGAAAAAGCCAATTCTGTAACTGCCATGTATACACGGTTTGGGCAGAGATAAAATCCTGTGGGAGGAGGGACAGAGATCAGCCAAGGGTGGGGGGCTGGAGGGGCTGGCATTTCTCCTTTGAAGTGGAAGAGGCCCAGGGCCGCCCAGGAGCAATCTCCTGACCAGTAGGCAACAACATCAACAGCACCAGAGGGAGCACAGGGGGAAATGAGCTGTAATGCCCTAAATGTTAGGCATGTTTAAGGGGCCTTATAAGATGCTGAAGCCTAGTATTTGATCTGTGAGCTTGGAGTTTATCAATAGCAATTAAGTGATCTTATGTTCTGTAGAGTAAATATACTCTATTGAACATATACTTTGCTGACATACAGCTAAGCCTAGGACGGAAAGCAATTAAGTCCAAAAGGAGACTATTTATTGGTCTCAGGAATGAGTCATAGATATTTCTTATTTCTTATATCCACCTGTTAGTCCCCAAACCTGTCTTGCACAGTCTCCTGCTTGAGCTTTCTGACCCTCTTATTCCTAACCCACTTCACCTAGAATGAGCTTTTGAAAACAAACACATGATCACTGCTATTCACTGCTATCCCAGAGGCCAGCCTAAAGCTCTTTAACATGACTTACAAGGGCATCTTAGTCTACACTTTGCCTAGAGCTCCTCACTTATTTGTTGGCAACAACCTACACCTGCAGGTTGCCCTCCACCCCAGAAAAAAAACAAATGAAAACTGCAACACATCTTGCTGCCCCAAATACAGGCATTTTATGCTCAGTAAATGTTCCAAGTTCTTTTTGTCCTCAGGTTTTTTCACATGCTCATCATTCTAGAGAATTGGAGGGAGAGGAGATAAACACAAAAGCATGTGGGGAACTACAAGCAGTCAAGTGCTATGAGAGCATCATGCATGAGGAGGAATGGGAAGACATGAGTTCAGAGAGAGGCAGGGACTTTTTGTGATCTTAAGCAAGGTAATTCGTTATGCTTGGTCCCGTCTCGTGTGCAAAATGACTATAATAATGGTGCTTACCTCATAAAACTGTGAGAATGACATTAGGTAATAGATATGAAGTGCTCAGAACAGTGTCTAACATGCACCGCTAAATAAATGTTAACTCTTATGTCATCATTATTTTAGGCCTAAAGATGACTGTGCCTGTTGGGCAGCGGCAAGTATAAGTTTTCATAGACCCAGGAATGAACATGTGTCATCTAGTGGCACCGCAAACTCTCTCACAGCATAAAGGGCTGAAAGATCAATTAATGTAGCTGTATCAAAAAGGCAGACAATGTTCTCAGATCAAACTACTCCATAGTTTGTATATTAGTTTCCCATTGCTGCAGTAACAAATTATCACAGACTTAGTGGTGTAAAGCAACACAAACTTATTATCTTACAGTTTTGAAGGACGGACATCTGAAATCAATTTTGTGGTCTAAAATTGAGGTGTCGGCAGGGCTGCGTGTCTTCTTCAGGCTCCAGGGGAGGACCCTTCCTTCCCTTGCCCGGCGTCTAGAGGCCACCTGCATTCTTTAGCTCATGGCCCTGTCCTTAATCTCTACCTCTGTCCTCACATTTCTCCTCCCTCTAATTTTAAACCTCTTGTGTCCCTCTTTTAAGAACTTTCGTGATGACACTGAGCCCACCCGGATACTCCATTATAAAGGATTTCACTTAACCACAGTCACACAGCACTTTCTACTACGTGAGGGAGCATGTGCACAGGCTCCGAGACCAGGACACAGCCACCTCTGAGGGCCCACTGTTCTGTCCACCACGGCGGGTCTCGCCGCTGCCATTCCTAGCCCCATAAACAACTAATTCAATTAGGTTATTGTATTCCTAGTTCGTATTCCAGACAAAATAAGTAACTTGATTATATAAACAAAAGTTATCAGATTTATAATAAAGTAAAAGGTGAAAATATTGGAAAATTCAGATAACACTTAAGCCAATGATCTAGAAAAAACAAACCCCTAAACTTTCTAACCGTGGTTTGAAAGGTGGCCTTAAAATCATATGATAAAAAATAAAAGATTAAGAAGAGTTTCAAAGACGTCAGAGTTTATTGAATTCAATTCTCCATCTGTCGTATGAACACCACCTCTACTAAAGTCATACAAGGTAGCAAGTCCACAACACCACCTCTGGTGTATCCTCCTGCTCCTACTTCCTGAATGTTACTACAGTCACCTGAAAGACTGTTAGGTGACGTGCTGAAATCAACCCACACCAAAACTACGGCGGGAGAGAACAACTCTAAAAAAATGAAAACCAGAACAGAAATGATACATCCAGAAATGAGGAATTATAAAGACCAACTAGAGTAGTCAAATACAAGTAATTGCATAAGATATCCAAAATATTCCTTCCAAAAACAGAAGTCAAAATAAAGAGGATCTTGTGAAAAGGGACCTTCCCTATAGGGATATTTGGGAATCAATCTAGAATAAAATGTACCTAACCATCTACATACCTAAGACTCCTAAAAATATTTTTTTTCTTCCCCAAAGAATAAAAGTCTAATTTGAAAACCAGGGGCTGTGTGAATAATATGCTATCTGGTAGGTTAAAAGTATCAGGATTCCTTCCATTAAGGCAACTTGTTCACTAAAATACTGAGTTGTTAAACTTTAGGATCATACTGAGAGAACAACAAAAAGTTTTAAAAACATTTAGAGAAAGTGACAAAGTTCTTTCTGTATGGTATATTTCTCTGTTTTGCTTTTTAAAATAAAGTGTGTCCTAGATGCATATGCAACTTGATTTGGGAGGGCCATTATGTGTCACTAAATAGCTTCTGCATGTGATTTAAGAACATTCCTGATTCAACATCTATTCCAAGTGGTTACCTGGGTTTGAATGTGTCTACAAAAATTCACTTCCTCACAGAGAAAACTACTGCGGACAGTTTCAGTGACACTGCTTGCATTTGTCTCCCGGAAGGATGTCCCTCTAGCCTGCTCAGGAACACATATGCCACTCCTCAGGGTTGAGGCAGGAAGTATCTATTGTGGTCTCATTATCTACAGGGCAAATATTCTAGAAATTGCAAGTAAGTGTGTTATGAGTTTTTTATGCTGACATATATTTAAAGATATTATTTTTACACTCTGGTTCCAAGGTATAAGATGAGCAAGCAGGTGGATTTAAAATGACAATTTAACATTTTAAAACAATATGAACATTCCAACAACCACTCTCATTGCCTAAAGATATTCTTTTCAAATAAACAAACGAGACTATATCAAGTTAAAAAGCTCCTGCATGGCTAAATAAAACATCAGCAAAATAAAAAGGGAACAAACTGCATGGGAAAAATATAATTGCCAATGATACCTTAGACAAGGGTTTGCTCTCCAAAATATGTAACGAACTCACATGACTCCACACCAGGAAGACAAACAATCCAACTAGAAAATGGGCAAAAACCCTGAACAGCCACTTCCCCAAGGAGGACATACAGAGGGCCCAGAGACACATGAAAGGATGCTCAGCATCACTAGCCATCAGAGAGATGCAAATTAAAACCACAATGAGATACTACTTCACATGGGTCAGAATGGTCATCATAAACAAATCAACAAACAACAAGTGCTGGCAAGAATGTGGAGAAGACAGAATCCTAGTGTACTGTTGATGGGAATGCAGACTGGTGTAGCCACTGTGGAAAACAGCATGGAATTTTCTCAAAAAACTGAAAATGGAACTGCCCTTTGACCCAGCAATTCCACTGCTGGGATTACACACTGCGAATTCTTAAACACTGATTCAAAAGAACCTATACACCCCAGTATTCATAGCAGCAGCATTATTTACAATAGCCAAATTCTGGAAACAGCCTAAGTGCCCATCAGTAAATGAATGGATCAAAAACCTATGATACATTTACACAATGGAATACTATGCAGCAGAAAGAAAGAACTACTTTTTATGACAGCATGGATGGAACTGGAAAGCATTATGCTAAGTGATATAAACAGGCAGTGAAAGACAAATACCATATGATCTCATCTATAACACCTCATTAATTGAACAACAATAACAGGAAAAAAAAAGAAAAACAGTAACAAGCGTTGTTATTCCTTTTAGTATTTAGTCATGAAAGAATCTGAGGAAAATTAATGGCAGGACACCCTATTTTTTAGTTATTAGAAACAAAGTAGGAAATTTTTAGTAAAAAGTAATATTTCCTCTTCAGTAAAAAATTATCCTTCCTCAGATTAGGGAAGTTTTCAAACAGGTTCTCAATTCCTTGCTCCCTACTTCTCCTTCTGGTATTCCTCTGATGTGAATGTTGTTACACTTCATGTTGTCCAAATGTTTCCTAAACTCTTATCATTTTTTAAAATTCTTTTTTCTTTTTGCTGCTCTGCGTGGGTGGTTTTTTCTACCTTATCTTCCAAATCACTGAATTATCTTCTGCTTCATCCAACCTACTGTTATTCCACCCAGTGTATTATTTATTTCAGATATTGCATTCTTTATTTCTGAGTGGTCCTCTTTTACTGTCTCTATGTCTTTTTTTCCATGCTGTTGAGTATCCTTATAATCATTACTCTAAAATCTTTACCTGATAAATTGCTTGCCTCCTTTTCCATCTAGTTCTTCTGAAGAACTCTCTTGTTCTTTTATTTGGGGTCTGTTTTTTTGTCTTCCCATTTTGGCTGCTTCTTGGTAGTTTTTATCTTAGTTGTAAAACTAACCAGCTGTTAAACTGATCAGTTGTTAATCTAGTCAATCTGTAATTAGCATCAGGGCTTAAGCACCACAGGGTGGGGAAGAGTATTTCTTGCTGGCGGGGCTATTACTTCCCCTTAGACTGATGCCATCTGGAGAGGAGTGCTCTGTCTGAGAAAGATGGCCTCTGCAGTATGAGGGATGCCTCAGCACAGGGATCCTGGTGGCTGTTCCTTCAGTTCCTTACCCAGAGCCACCAACCCCAGACTCTCCTCAAACTTCTCTAGTCCACTCTGCCCTCCCCCTGCCAGAGCCCAGGTGAGTGCCTGCAAACAAAATTTTGTGCATTGAGCCTTTAATCTCTCTGGGTCTACAGCCACCTCTCCCTGGCAGACAGAAACCCTGTTGTTCTTCACAGCTGGGTGTTATCTGGGTTCCTTTCTGGCTCTGGTGCTATAGGATAGGGAGCCCAGCTTGGGGTTTAGACCCCACACTTCTCAGTTGAAACCCCAGCCACTGAAATATCCTTCTGGATCTTCAGGTGCCACAGATGGGAGCCCAGCCAGCCCTCGAGCACTTCTTCCACACTCCCTACCAGCCTAGTTATGACGAAGTGGGTTTCTTCTGTCTGTCCTTGGTTATAAGGATTCTCTCCAGCTAGTGTTCACTTGGTCATTCAGAATGATTTCTCTACAATTCAGTTGTAATCCAGATTGGTCCTGGGTGGAGATTAGTGTACCTTCCACTTACTCATCCACCATCTTGGATCTCTCCTTTGTTAAGGCTGATTTACATTTTTCCATCTTTAGCCAATGAATGTAGGAACTAAATATTTGTTTGAGACTATCAATTTCTGGGGCTTTCTGGGAAACAGTTTGCCTTTACTTGGTCATGAACATTTTACATTTATTTTAAGTCATCTTACTGTAATATATTTATGAATATGTAAGGATAAAATTATATTGAGATTCACTGCAAAAACAGTATATATCTGAGATAGATAGACAGACAGACAAACAGACAGACAGACACAGAAAGCATCAAATTTATACCACGGAAAAAAACAGGAAAACCGTGGGGCCTCCTAGAAGTAACAAATTATGAAAGGGTCTCTTAAAAAGCAGCACAAATATGAGGTCTCCTTTGCTTACGTATTTCAATTTTGACTGATTTTGAAACATCTAAGAGTTTACTTTCTAAACATGGGCAAACACTACTTTTAGTTGAAATTTTCTTGCCCAGTGTCATCTGAACCTCATTCTCCAAAAAGAAAAAAAAGAAAGAAAGGGAAAAAAAGGAGATTCTTTAGTTACCTAAGGTCATTTAACTTACACAGAGCCCCCCACCCTGACCCTAACTATCAGCCAGTTGTGCCAAGACAGGCAACACACACATTCTCATAGCTACTGGCTAAATAAAAAACCTTACAAGAAAAACATCTTACCACTTGTGCTGGAACTTGTTTCATCTTTGCAGCAGGAGTGCCTGGTCTTGGGTAAAACTGGTTAATAAACAGGCTTGGAAATCTGTACTCTTCAACAAGTTTCACTGTTTCTTGAAAATCTTGATCCGTTTCTCCAGGAAAACCACAGATAATATCTGTAGCAATAGTTATCCCAGGAACTCTAAAAAATAATGAGACAAAAATGTAAAAACTTGACTACAATCCATAATTATTCTATTTCCCTGACATTTTAAATACCATTAGTCCTTTTAAAATGTAATTTAGTTTTAGGAAAGGGAGGTTTGCAAACAATTTTAAAGAGCCCTAAATACTAAGAGTTTATGAAAAACAATGGACCCCTGTCATCTTCAAGAAATACCCATTTCCAATTTTTTTCAATGTCTTTGTTCTTTTCTATTTTAAGATACTTCATCTTCTATTTCTAGATTTACTGATTTTCAGGCAATGTTTACTGACTTCTCTATTAAGGTAAATGAGGATTTAGCTCTTTAAACTACCATATCCCTCCCTTCACTATATAATCACTGCACAAATTTTAGTAAATTAATAGCATTTCCATTGGTACAACTACAAAGATGTTCATTGCAGAGCCAACTGGCATACTATCATTAAGTTTCTTTTACACAATGTTGAATTTTTCAGAGTTAATAATTGCCTCTTTTTAAATTTTTTTCTTAATATTCTATGTATGCTAATGTTTTCCAGATACACTATCAGGTCTATCAAAAATTGATACTATCTTCTCAGCACTCAATATATTATATCACCGACCAGTTTCATCCCTTCCTGCCCTCTAGAAATGCCACTCTTTCTTTCTTCAAGTGTACGCTGCTTGAATGTTCCTCCTTGGTCTCCTTTTTTTCAGTCCCGCTTTTCCTGGATCCTGTGTCTTCCTAATTCTTGAATATTCTATTCTCTGTAATTCTGCTGGAGCATTATTTCAGAAGCGCCATCAAAAAGAACGCTTGCAAAATTTTGTTGTTATTGTCTTAGCATCTCTGAACTGTCAAGTCATGACTGACAGTGGCTGTGTGTAACACCCCAGAATGAAAAGTATTAGCCATCAGAGTTTCCTATTGTTCCATTTTTCCTAGGCTGGCAAGGTTGATGAGATGCCCAGATTCACTCTGAGGCTCGTCTCTCTATGTGCGCCCCACTTCTCTTTTTGAAAGCTTTCAGGATATTAAATTTATTATCAAAGATTTTAAATGTTATGATGATAGGCCTTGCACAGGTATTTTAAAATTTTTGTACAGGGTACAATCTGGAGACTCTTGTTTTTTAGGTTTAGGAAACTTTATGTTCCTTTTTTAAGTCATTTTTCTCTCTGGGATGCCTCTCCTTCACACATCGACTCTAAGAACTGCTACATTACTACAGAATTGACTCTGAGTTTTTCCACTGTTATTTCCCATCCCTGTCCTTTTGTTATGTTTTCTGGAAGATACACCCGAGTTCACCTTCCAACTCTACTATTGAAAACTTTAATTGAATATCTTATTTTAAAACGTTCTCATTCTCTAATTTTCCTTTTCTTGGCATACCGACTTTAGAGATGCAACATTTTTTCCTATTTCTGAGGGTATCAATAAAATTTTTCCCCTGCTCAATGCAATTGTGCCTATTTCCTTCACTTCAGGTTCTTTTATTTTGATCCTTCTCATTCATGGTTGAGACTTTCTGTCAATAAAAAGCGATTCTTTCTGTCCTTTATTGTTTAAAAGTAAAGCACTAAATGCTTTTCATTACAGAGTGACTGGGTAACAAGCTGCCTATGTTTCTGATAGGTCCAAATGTTAGCGTCTTGAAAATCATTCCTCTGTGGCCATTGATTTCTCAGTATGCTACAATAGCCAATTGTATATTAACAGCATAAGAACAACAACACAACATCAACAGTATTCAAAATTCCAATATTATTCTGAATCCATTAACAACAGCAAAAATAGCCTCAAACATTTCAAATGGTAGACTACCTCCCTATACTGATTTTTCTATCACCTAAATGCAGTTCTACAGGAATGAATAGGACAGTTTATCTCATGAAGATATATTAAATATTCGGGCGCACAAGAAAGAGTAAAAGGATGTAATAATGAGAAAAATCAAATTACAGGGTGCTTAATACAAACTGCTTCATTAAAACAACAGCTTTCCATACCTAGTTTGCATAATCCTTTAATGACTGTGTGAAAGAAGACTGACAAATTTATTTTTTAAAATACTTTTTTCTTAATTACTATTTAGTCTCATCTAGCTATTAATTTGACTGAACTTTAATCAGTGAGATAAATTACAAAGACAGGAACTTTTCTGTGATGATAAATTGAAAAAAAAAAGGCCACATACATAGAGAAAAATAAAACAGTATATTTGAAAAACAATTTTAATTTTTATTGATATAAAATATTTTTTCATCTTTAAGGGTGATTGTCAAAATTATATTTGAAAATCATAAAAAACTATGCTTTTACGGTAAGCTATAGAAAATAAGACCATTTTTTATACTTACTAAAGCATGTGAAATAGAAAGTTATATCAATAACTTCAATTAGTCAATTTTTACACTTGACTTACAACTACTAAACAGAAGAAATACACAACAGAAAATAAAAGTCATGGATCACAGCAGAAATGACAGAGAAGAGTCTATTTCTCCTAGGAAATTAAAAAAAAAAAATCTTAGAAACTGCCAGTGAAATACTGCAGAAACAAAGACAATTGATTATTGTTGTAGGCTGTGAATTAGAATGAACTTGGCACTAGATTATGGGGTATTCCCAAAGGAAAGTACCTTACCGATTTCTTCCCACCCCCAATCCTTCTTGATCCAGGACAGTTGAGCTCAGTATTATGCAACACCTGCTTACTTTGGCTTTAAGGTCCACAGTAAAAAGGAAAAGACAAATCTTTACACTAGTCATAATAAATGTTAAGGAAGGAAATGTTCAATGCATGGTTATATTTGATAATCTACACAAAAAGTTGACTGATAACAGGGGAGGGAGTAGGCTACTATGAATCAGTGAAAGCTCTATGTTAGTCAGAATTTAAAAGTAAAAGCAGTTTAATTGGTTTCAAAGTACTTAAGAATATAAACTGATTGCCTATAACATGTTTTCAAAGTAGAGACTGCACTTTAAGGTTAGATGAGGCTCATCTATACATTTACTTTATATATGCAAATGATGCTACTTATGTTCTTAAAAATAATTCAGCTCCTTCAGTGAACCAACAACAACAAACTTCCTCATATTTACAGTGTTAATTATTTATTTATTTATTTCTAGAGAGGGGGGAAGAGAGGGAGGCGGTTAGGGAGAGAAACATCAATGTGTGGTTGCTACTCCCATGCCCTCTACTGGGGACCTGGCCCGCAACCCAGACATGTGCCCTGACTGGGAATCAAACCAGTGACCCTGTGGGTTGCGGGCTGGCACTCAGTCCCCTGAGCCACATGAGCTACTGCTACAGTGTTAATTTGTTTAGTAAATACTTCTCTTTAGTATGTGAGAAAATCAAATAACTTTGAAGTGGACCAAATTCCAAATTACATTATGATTTAAGTGGTTATGAAGAAATTATATGGGGTATAAAATAGAATAATATTCCAAATATTTAATATGCTTGTTATGATGCTGTTTTGAGAAGGTATGCATTTTCAAAACACTAAAATTAAAAAATAATCATTTCCATGAATTTATTAAAGCTGTGAGTCTAATGAATATAATTACTAGCCGTTATGTGCTTTTAAAAGACTTTCTATACTTATATTTTTATAGCAGTATTAGAGAATAATTCTGAAAGATGAATGTAGACATGTTTGATTAGATTAAAAACAGACATTTTGACCCGTTATTCTTTCTGACTTATACAAGCTATTTACTGGCAAAATGGGTTTATTAAATTACTTGGAAATGGAATTAATGAGAAAAATTCCAACTTTGCATCTGCCCTGCCAACAGCAGTGGTATGATGAGTTAAGAAAGTCTCTCAGGACCTGTGAGGAGAGCACTACCTATTTGCTGGCCCTAGGTGAGGATTTAAGAACATTTTGAGTCTTACTTATTTGCCTTGAATAAAAATATGCACATACATATATCCCATAGTATATTTGAAATACTATTAAAATGTGCACTTTAATTCATCTCAAGGTTTTCAGTTGAAATTTGGTGTTACACTGGCAAAAACAGGAAAAAGGTTGATTGTAGTTCATTATTTAGATCAATAAATTATTAGCTACAGTTGCACATGTGGAAAAACTAAAACTAACACACATGCTATTATCTCAAAAGAATAATATATAAATGATCAGAAAAAGAACTGGACCTATTAAAATTATTAGGCATAAACTAAACACATGATTGAAAGAAATATTTTTAGGCCCTATGGAGATTAATTCCAGGACAATTACTCAATACTTTCAAGAAAAGAAAACTGGAGTGGAGGTAGGCAGGGGAGAAAAAATGTCTTGAACTCAATGGAAATCAATATGCCTAAATATATGGGAAGCAGCTAAAGCAGTGCTTTAAAAATTATAGATTTAAATGTCTGTGTGAGAAAGAATTCAACACAATAATCTAAAATTCCACATCAAGAAGCTAAAAAAGAGGAGCAAGTCAAAACCAAAATAAGACACAGAAAGAAAATAATTAAGGTACAAGAAATCAATAAAGTAGAAAATAGAGAAAAATCAATAAACATAAAGGTGCATCTTTGGAAATAAAAACAACAAAATTACTAAACTACTAGCTAAACTGAGAACAAAAAAGACACAAATGACCAACTTCAGGAACAAAGGAGACAGCACTACAGATGGGATCAACATTAAAAGGACACTAAGGTTAACTGCCCCAAAGGTAAGGGTTTATTTCTGGCTGTCTATTCTGTACCATTGATCTATGCATCCACTTTCATCCAGTACCATATTGTTTTGATTACTATAGCTTTGTAGTATAGTTTGAAATCACAGAGGGTGGAATACCTCCAACTTTGTTCTTTTTCAAGACTGCTTTGCCTAGTCAGGGTCCTTTGTGGTTCTATAGAAATTTTAGAATTCTTTGTTGTAGTTCTGTGAAAAAATGCCATTGATATTTGGATGGGGATTGCACTGAATCCATAGATTGCTTTGGGGATTATGAATATCTTAACAATATTAATTCTTCCAATTCATGAGAACAATCTATCCATTTATTTGTGTCACCTTCAATTTACAGCCACTATGGAAAAAAGTATGAAGGTTCATTAAAAAACTTAAAAACAGAACTACCATAAGATCCAGCAATTCCATCTCTAGGTATATGTCCAAAGAAAATAAAAGCACTAATTGGAAGAGATGTATGCACCCCAATGTTCAATGCAGCATTATTCAGAATAGCTAAGATACGGAAATAACCTAAGTGTCTATCAATAGATGAGTGGATAAAGATAGTGTGATACATGGCAGAAGTTCAGAACTAGTTGCCCCTAGATATGCCTTTGCAGTATGCAGATTATTCTGAGCTAAAGTCAGCCGAGACCCTGTGGGCTCAAGAGACTTCTGCCCCTCTTAGCTACCCAGAAGAATTTAAATTAGGGGCCTTGTCCATAGCAAAAGATTATCAGAGATAACCTTTTGACTTATCTATATGGCAGGGCAAACTACTACTTACTGAATATCTGCTCTTCTTATCTTGAAATGATCTTCCTCCCATCTAAAGCCCTAAGTGATTTTCCTCATCCTTAGCTCAGAATGCCACATATTCATCATTTTAACTTAAAGTTTCTGAACCTCTCATGCATGTGGCATCTCTGACTCTCTTTATGTGAGGTTCCCAAACACACATATGAAATGAAATTTGTTTATTTTATCTGGTTAATCTGTCTCATGTAAATTTAATTATTAGACCAGCTGAAAAAACCTTCAAGGATAAAAAAAGTTTCTTTCACCCCAGCTGGCATAGCTCAGTGGATTGAGTGTGGGCTGTGAACCAAAGTGTTGCAGGTTTGATTCCCAGTCAGGGCACATGCCTGGGTTGCAGGCCATGACCCCCAGCAACCGCACATTGATGTTTCTCTCTCTCTCTCTCTCTCTCTCTCTCTCTCCCTCCCCCTCCCTCTCTCTCTCTCCCTCTCTCTCTCCCCCTCCCTTCCCTCTCTAAAAATAAATAAATAAAATCTTTAAAAAATATTTTTTTAAAAAAGCTTCTTTCTCTCACATATACAATGGAATATTATTCAGCCATAAAAGGAAGAAAATCCTGCCATTTGCAACAACATGGATGCACCTTGAGGGTGTTACGCTAAGTGAATTAAGTCAGACACAAAAAGACAAATATGATGATTTCATTATATGTAGAATCAAAAAGGAAACAAACATACAAAACAAAAGAGAAACAGATTCATAGATGCAGGAAACAAACTGGTAATTACCAGAGTGGGGAAGGATTAGAGGGTGGGCAAAATAGGTGAAGGGGATTAAGAGACAGGAACTTCCAATTATAAAATAAATCATGGAGATATAATGTATAGCATAGGGAATGTAGTCAATAATATTGTAGTAACTTGGTAAGGTGACAGATGGTAACTAGATTTATTGTGGGGATCATTTCATAGTGTATATAAATATTGAATCACTGTGATGTACACCTAATAGGATTTTGCATGTCAACTGTATGTCAAAAGAGATACATAGAGTACATTTTACACCGATAAATTAAAAACTGAGATGAAATGGCCAAATTATTTGAAAGACATAAGTTATAAAAACTGACTCAAGAAGAAACAGAAAATCTGGTAAGCCTTTTATCAATTACAAAAATTGAGTTTGTAATTAAAAAATCTTGCTAACATAAGAAAACAACACAAACAACTCAGACCCAGAGGCTTCATGAAAAGTTCTATCAAACATTTAAAAAAGAATAAAGCTAGTTCTACAGGAACCATTTCAAAGCTAAATGAGAAAGGAACTAATTTTATGAGTGTAGCAATAGCCGATATGAAAACTAGAGGAAAAGGTTAGAAATAAATTCCAGACCAAATCCCTCATGGACATGGAGACAAAAGTTCTTAACAAAATAATGCCAAACTGAACCCAGAAACATAGAAGAGGACTGTATATTAGGACCAAGTTTTTAATCACAAGACCACAAAGTTAGCTTGATATACGAATACCAATCCATACAATAAGGCACATTAAAAGAACAAACGTGATTTTACTGGGTGCAGAAAACTAAGCTGACAAACCCAGCACTCACTCATGATAAAAACTCCCAGTAAACAAGAAACATAAGGAAACTACCTCAACTTAATGAACAGTCTACAGCTATTATCACATTTGCAGTGAAAGACTGAATTCTTTCCCACTAAAATTTCTGTCCTTTCTTCTTCTGTTCAACATATTGATGGAGGTTCTACACAGTTCAGATGAGCAAGAAAAAAAAAGGAAGAAATTTAAGGAGAAAGAATAGGACACCTTCAAATATGTTTAAGAAAATTTTCAGGGGATTTAAATTTATTTTCATAATAAATTTCATAATTTTATGAAAAATTTTTTTAAAGATCCTTGGCTAAAAACACAAAAAGTGCTAAAACATTTGGATAAGGGTTGAAACCCATGCATCCATCCATTTATGTCTCTAACTGGGGTATTCCCTGTTTAAGTCCCTAGAATCACTCTCCCACTCAAAACTCATCAGAGGTGGTGTATATCTATAGTATGCATTTCAGGGAGCCCTGCTTATGATGAGTAAACTTTTAAAAAACACACAGAAAAAGCACCAATGCCAACAATGCCCTTCCTTTATGCCGATCTCCGAGTCCACGCACTCACTAAAATTACATGCAAAGTTGTATGTGTATATTTTAGGCAGATGTAACCATCGCTTTATTCTGATTCTTAAAGGCTTCTGTGACCCAAATGAGATCAGGAAACCTTTCTATGACTGCCTGTGAATCAACAACGTCTGTGTGTGTGTGTCTGTGTGTGTGTGTATACAATCAAAAGAATGGAAAAAGTGGATAATAGGTCTTTGACACAGTCTGGGTATTAGAGAAAGTAAAGTTCCTCTGACCGATGTGAGAGAAATAATCACCATGGCAGGGGTAGATTTTGTAGAATCTGGAAGTTGAGTCACAAAATACTGCTGTTTCACTGGTTGGCTTGTTTTGTTTGTTTCTAAATCAAAATGGTCAGGGAACATCAGTTTCATAAAGCTTAACCTAAGAGAAAATCAGTGATGTAAAATGGGTCCTGCTCTGTCAATTATGAAATTACTGTGGGATGAGAAAAACTGGTGTTGTTCTTGCGATCTCTTAGCCCCCCACTCATACATTCTGCACAACAGGTAGATACTGGGACTAGCAGTCCAAACAGCCCATTTGGTTCCTTTGGCAGTGGCTTCCTATTAGGTCCTGAGAAAGCAGGCCGGGATGGGAGATCAGAAGGCAGCTTATGGATGTCTGGCAGTGGTTACCTCCTGTTGCTGAGGCAGCAATCCCATGGTCCTTGCTCCCAGGTTCTCGTAATACAACCTCTTCCTTTTGTTCTCTTAGCCCTAGTGGCAGTAATTGCTTTCAGTAGCTATTATTCTCTGGTTACTTCAACTCTCAATCTTCACTTTTCCAATATTCTATATAATGAATTTCCTATATTAAATATCCTCTTGTAGAAATACCTAGCATTGTTTTTCTTCCCACGGGATTGTGATCAAAACAATCAAATTCGTCAGTGCAGACATCCTAGTACTTTAATGAGGCCACAGTAATACAGACCACATTCTCTTTTCTCTTGGAAGGAAGTAGTAACATTGGAAATATATGGTAAAAATATAGGTTTAGAAAAACTTCAACCCTATCTGTTTGGAAGCTGAATACAATAAGAATATACCGTATTTTTTTGGACTTAAGACGCACTCCCCCCACCCCACAATTTGGGAGGAATAATGGTTGTTAATGCTGCTGTTGAGTTCTGTTTACATTTACATTGGTGAAATATTATGTGATTTATGTTATTAAATATTTTACCATATTTTTTGCTTCAAAATTTTTTTCCCTATTTTCTTCCTCTAAAACCTAGCTGTGCCTTATGGTCCAAAAAATATGGGTAGATATATTCCTACAAATGCATAACACTGATCTTTTTCAAAGTAAAACTCATAAAATTTCTGACCTTTTGAGAGAAATTTAAGGCAACTTGTTAGAAGGGATTACTTTCAAATAGTAGCCAAAATCTACATGCTAACATATAATTCACTTATTAACTTTAAGTGATACTTATAATCAAAGATAGCCTTTCAAGGCCTCTTTTTAAAAAAAGTTTAGTAGCAATTAGTTTTTAAAAGTTATTCCCTCTCTTTAAAAGTAATAAAACTACTTTTACCAAGCTAAAAAATCCAGATGACTTATTTAAATTTGGTACCATTTTACGTTGTTCAAATAAAAAGTAGTGTGTATGAGACAAGGACAGGAAGAAGACTATGGCTAAAATAACAAATGACTTGCTAAAGCTTTGGAAAGTTTTGGATATCCTGAAAAAGCAGAATTTAACATGGTATAAGAAATAAGTAACTATTAAATATCTGTACTAAATACTGATCAAGTATGTGGGAAAAGTGTTTCTCAAACTCAAAAAGAAAAGTGGTTGTCAAAAAAGCCAAACAAAGAGTGGGGACCGACCAGAGGCAGACGACACCAATGAGCGCAGTGTCACCGTTACTTACATTTCTGAATCTGGCCTAAATCCAGAAAGTGTGGTCTGGCTTCAAACAAAAATTAAAAGAATCATCACTATTAACTGAAAATTAAATAAGTACTACATAGAGTAGGTTTTTTTATCCTATAACACTATGCTTTAATTCCACAGCAAATATTTTGAAATAAGCACAAAGCCTTAAATGAGACCAAAGATATTGCTTTAAAGATTAAAAGTAAGCTTAGTGGATAACATTGTTATAACATTTAAAAGAAACCATATTAAAATTCACAGAATTTTTGTACATCTGTTATTAAAATCATTTTATGATACCGCTGGTTAAAGTGAAGGTATTTACTATCTATAGTACGGTTAACACAATTTTTATATGAGTTTTTCTGTTTCTATAGTAACATGAATTATAAGGTTCAATGCAGCCAGATTCAGTAATGTGTATTTTTCTGTTATTCAAGGTGAAAAGGAAATGAAACATTTCTAACATTCATAAACTGTAGCAAACGTCTGAATTCCATTTAGAGATAAGACGATAATTACTAAAGTAATTAGAATTCTTCCTGGATGGAATTATTTTGCACACAGTGGAAATTTAGATTTGGGAATGAAAGCAGGGGCCAGAGTATATTCAGCATCAGTAATTAATTACAACCAAAACCAATAAGCTATTCTGATACCTTGGAACAAACTATACCTTTTTCTGTCTGCTTCTGACTACAATGTGAAAGAAATTGGTCCCCCATCCCCAGCCCTTAAGTCAGAAATATAAAGTGAGTGAAATGAAATCATTTTACTCAAGAGAAAAATCCAATTACAGAAATAATCAACTTTTCCTTCTTGCTTTATTTTTTCATATTTGAAAGGGCATTCACATTAGCAGAACCAATTAAATGAATATCAGGACAGGGCAAAAACTACAAAGTTGGACAAGTTTCTTAAATCTTTTAAAATTAAACTTTAAAGCAAACACACAGACTTACTGAAATTTTAGAGACTCAAACCCAGATCACAGCATTCTTTAAAGGGAAAGCATAATTGGGTTGACTACACACTGGGTCTCAGGAAGAATAATTTATACAGTCACACAATCATAATGCCTCTGATATCACTCCACTATAAGTAAGAAATTAGGTGAATTTTTACCTTTAATGGAAGTGTTATTATCATGAAGAAATGGTACTCAGAGACATTACATTTCATATCTTATGCTATCCTCAATGTAATTTGTATAGTATCATCAGAAATACAAATAATGCTGAAAAAAATACACACAGAAAGAGAACACACGATTGCATGCCCCAGAAGTCATCAAATCAAACGTAGAATTATTTGCAATTACTTTTTAAATTCCTTATTAGTTGAACTTATGTCTTTTTAAAATTAGATTTATCCTAAAAAGCAGGTCATGGGTTAGCAAACTATGACTCATGGGCCAAATCCAGCCTGTTGTTGTAAATAAAGTTTTATTGGAACACAGCCACACCCATTCATTACACAATGTCTATGGCTGCTTTGGCTACTAAGAGCAGAGTTAAGTGATGGTGACAGTTGCAACAGAGACTGTTTACACAAAGCCAGAGATATCTGCAGGGATTCTAACCAGCCAGGCCCACAAATGAGTTTTGCTGAGTACTCCCAAGGACATCCCAGGGTGAGAATCAGGGGACAGTGGGCAGATGATACTCTCCAAAATGTAGCACTACATCAACCTTTCCATTGTCATGGAATTCTCACTGATACAATTCAAATCAGAATATTTCCTCCCTGAGCACTCCTGGTCTACAATCAATCCATTAGCACCTACCCACACTGTTCATTTCCCGTGGCCCACGTCTCTGATGAATTTTTTTCTTGATTTTTCTCTCCACATCTCAACTCATTCATGGACTTGAGACTTTACACCTCTGTGATGGCCCTGTTATGTTCTGCCTGGCACCTTTCCCATTTGTTTGGCTGTCTTAAGGCTCCTCGTAAACCATTCCTGCCTGGTGGACTAGGATGGGGCTGTATTCATATTCTTCCACCACAGCAATGAGGAACAGCCTCACAGATAAAGGTGCCTATTGAATTCAAGGCGACGGGGAAAAGACAGGGGCAATGAATAAGTGAACACAATAGAGCAATAGGCTTCATTCATACCTACCAATAATCAATCCTGTATTGACTAATACAAATCTAAGTATTTTACTTTAAAGTCCAAGAAGTGAACTTATAGCTTTTATCCCTCTGGCAAGGGGACAGAAGAAGTGATTCCAAAGGCTTCGCCACAGGCTTCTCTTTGGGCTGTAGGCTCCACAGATGCTGCCCAGGCACTGGCTGCTGAAGCTGGTTTTTCACGCTTACATTCTGGGCATCATTTCTTAAATGAGTACTTAAAACACTGACACAGGGTGAAAGATTATTTTAAATAACCTGAATTCCTTTGCAGCTTTTGATTTAAAATTGGAGAGAAGGGGTTCAAGCTAGAAGCCTTGTAGTTGAAGCACGATTTATGAGAATCAAAGGAGCATTTTTCATTCCAATTTTTCAGTACAGTCGTTTTCTTCTAGTTTTGAAGATCGTGAGTCCCATCAGTCAAAAATTGTTTATTAAGGGATGCTATGTTCTTGGCAAAGCTCTACCTAGTCAACATCTGTGAGGGCTGCTGTGGCAGAGAGGCAGCAGTGGCCAAGAATCCTTTCCATATGGAAATCCCATGGAGCTCGGGTGTTCAGGAGACACCGTAGCCTTTATGTGAAGGGCCTGTCACTTCTTCTGACACTGCCTGTTGGATCCCCATCTGGCCCGAATCTCTGGCCCCTGAAAGGGCAATTCTGTTCTGCCTCACACCACACCTGGCTGGCCTGTCAGCTGCGGTCCACAGGCACACAGCGCTGCCTGAGACATGCTTCACCGATCCTTAAAACAGTCCAAGGCTCTTCCCGATTGTGAGCAGTCCACTTCAGTTCCTGCCACAAAGCAGCTCCCTGGAGGCTGCGTGCTTCTTACACAGCTGGTTCAGCAGTGCTGAGATGCTGCGCATTGTAGCTGATCCTAAATGAAGAAACATTTCAAAACCCAAGAAAGAAGCCACTGCATTAGGGAACATAAAGACACTACCACAATCCCCAGTTATTGTTCATGGAAGTAAACGGGCCTGAACTAGCTTCATGTCTGGTTGGTACTGTGGCATTTTTTGCCACCAGCCTCTGAGAACCTTACTGAGCACCTACTCTGTGCTACAGTCTTTTCTGTGCTTTTCATGTTATTGTCTCATTTACTCCTCAAAGCAGCTAGTATTTTCTCCATTTTACAGATGTGGCAATGAGAGCACAGAGAAATTTTGTAACTCACCTAAGGTCACAGAGCAATGAGCAGTAGGGTCCGGATCTGAATCCTAACTGTCTGTTTTCAGTCTGTGATCTTAAAGGACAAACTGCCCCCCACTGACCGAGGGCAGTACACATCACGTGGACATACACTTACTCCACAAGTCCTTTTTCAGAAATGGTAACAGCAGGTGTCATCTTGGAGTGACTTGAGACACTCATTTAGAAGCATGAGTGTCAACTACTGGTTCCACAGCTACCAAGAACAACAAAAACTGCCACTTAACATGATCTTTTCAGTCCTTCCTCAGTTATGTGATTATTACTCTCATGTTAAAGCACAAGGACACTAAGGATTAGGTCATTTGTCCGTGGTTACAGAGCTAGTTAACATGAGAGAAAGCAGGAATCAGCTTTTCTGACTCCTAGTGCTTTACTCATGTACTAATCCTTTTATTCAAGGAAAAGAAATGTAGGAAAAAATCCTCACCAGCTATCATATCTGTGCCAGTAGCCAACAAAAAGATATTAATGAAAGCCTAGATTTTATCACACACATTCTCAGTGGTGCCAGAATTACAGAAAGAGAGAGAGGACCCCATGAGAATAGAAACATTAATAGACATAACTAGCCCTTGGCTCAGTGAGGCAGTAAGAAAACAAAAAGATCTTGTTAATTTTTAACACTTCATATTGTATCCCCAATCATGCATGGCCTAGAAAGTAGCCCTGATTACATAATTTCTGGCAAACAAATCTCAGGAATTTAGATAACTACTGTGGTGCTTGATACCAAATCCTGGACAGTTCATAGCCTGGCACAGAAACCAAAGTATCCCTGTCTTTCATGCAATTCCAATCCAACTAAAGGCTATAAAGGCCCACAAAGAATCACATGCTGATATTCTTTTTTCTATGTTATTTCACAGACGTGAAAACAACCCTGTGAGAAGGAAGGGGTGACATGTTTACTTTGTAGAGGTGCAGAGAGGTGATGTATTTGCACTGAGGAATCGGAATTCAAACACTCAACTGCTACCCCTCAAAGCTGCTAGACTGAGTAATTCCCAAGCACGACAGCCAGTTCAAAAGGTCGGTCTGTGACCACCAATGTAAACAGCAAGTGTGTGAAAGTGCGATGCTGTCTACCAGACAGGCATCAGGGCAGTAACTTCTACTAGATGAAAGCCTGCTTTAAAACAATTGGACTCAGTCCAACCGATCATAATTGAATACCTACAATGAAAAGGTATCAGAAACAGAATCAGAGTCCTCTCCAGGGTTGCCCAGCATTTACAGCCACCGGGCAGGTAACAATGCCAGGATCAGAGGGGGTCAATGCCAATGCACAGAGGAGGAAGGCGAGATAAGAGTGGGTGGTAGAATAAATGGGATTATGAACCTTAGAGAAGATGAAATTAGGAATAACACCTAATGAGACATGGGGAGCAGGGAGGCTAGGAGATAAAAAAACACACAAAAAAACTGAAGAGTTTTGTGGACATGACAAGACTTACAGAGCCACAGATTGCTACCTCCTAATGTGGAATCTGCTGAAATTAACTGAAACTTAGTATAACATCACTAGAATTTATATTCCAGTTCAATCTATGTGTGTAGTTCCAATCACAGCGAATGCTTCCTTTAGCAAATAGCTTTAAAAAATCAGTTTCTGATCAAAAAAGTAAATGAAGAAACCCCAAGCAGTAAAACACAAGTATTGACTATTTCATCATAGCTGAAGTCCAAGACACAGGGCTGTGTGGTCCGTGACGATAGGCTTCCTGCACAAAGACATCCTGAAGACAAAGTCACATTCTCCAGGTAGCCATGAGTAAGAATTGTTTTTAATTGTGAGACAATACTTTCATAAAATGTGAACATAAACAATGTAAAGACAACCACAAGAAAATGACACTGAGAGAGAGCAAAATGCAAAGGTGAGTACTGATGAATGAAATGATTTTCAGATGTATGAAAGTGCAAAGCAAATGGTAAAAATGTGTGGACATGACATGTTTGTGAGTGAGTCTAACATGCTTTATTAAAGGAGGAGAGGGCAGTCTAGGATGTATCTCTAGGATTATTGCCAAGGAAGCATCCATGAGGATAGTAAAAACAGAATGAGTAAAGAACCATTAGCACCCATATCTCAGGGGCTGAAAGAATCTTAAATGTTCATGTAGTTCACCCCTATGTTGAAATCATTTTTGTAAAATGTGGGGAGATAAGTCACTTTGGGCTTTGATGACTTCCCAAGGAAAATTGAATTCCATCAATGTCTTCATGAACTTGATAATCAATATAATCAGTATTTAATTTAGTTAATATCACAGGTGATAGACTTCCTATATCCTAGCTCTGTGCTTTATAAAGAAAGACAAGATGTTACACCTGACTTCAAAGTCTTCAGTCAGAGATAAGTCAGGTATTCTCTACTAGTAGCAGTCACAGCAGCAGCAGTGTAGAGTATTAATAGTTACAGAAATCACTTACGGAGTTCTAAGTGCTTTCCATATATTAACTCATTCAATCCTCCAAGTATGCCCAATAAGGTAAGTACTACGATCATCTCCATTTTACAGATGAGGAAACTGAAGCTCAGAAAAGTTAAGTGACTTCCGCCAGATCAGTGACTACAGTAGTTCCCCCTCATCTGTGGTTTCACTTTCTGTGGTTTCAGTTACCCACAGCCAAACATGATCTGAAAATATTAAATGAAAAATTCCAGAAATAAACAATTCATCATTTAAATTGTATGCTATTATGAGCATGGGGTGAAATCTCATGCCATCCCATTCCGTCCTACCCTGGAAACAAATCATCCTTTAATTCGGCGTCTCCACGCTGCAGATGTTCCCGCCCGTTAGTCACTTAGTAGTCTTCTCGGTTATTAGATCACCTGACGTGGTAACTCAGGCCTGTGATCAGGTAACCCTTGTTTGACTTAATAACAGCCCCAAGCTACAGAAGCAGTGCGAGCAGTGATACTATCAATTTGGATATGCCAAAGAGAAGCTGTACAGTGAAAGGTGTGCACAGTCCATATGACATTTTTTTTAAGATTTTATTTATTCATCTTGAGAGGGGAAGGGAAGGAGAGAGAGAGCGAAATATCAATGTATGGTTGCCTCTTGTGTGTCCCCTGCTGAGAACTGGTCTGCAACCCAGGCATGTGCCCTGACTGGAAATCGAACCTTGATCCTTTGGTTCACAGGCCCGCACTCAATCCACTGAGCTACACCAGCCAGGGCACATATGACATTTTGAGAAACACCATATTCACTTATAACTATGACTACAGTATACTGTTATACTTGTCCTATTTTATTATTAGTTACTATTATTAATCTCTCATTGTGCCTTACTTACAATTAGTCTTTATCATAAGTATGTATTTAGAGGGAAGTATGTATATATATGAGACAGACAACAGTGTGCTGACAATGAGAGGGAAAGGGATGGGGCAGGTGGAGGTGGGCAGAGTGGGGGTGAATGGGGTCGGAAAGAGACTTTGCTTTGGGCTATGAGACAGTGCACAGATGATGTTTCATTCAGTTGTACACTTAGAACCTATATAATTTTATCCACGAATGCCACCCCAATAAATTCAATTTAAAAAAGAAAAAAACAAGTATTTGTTAGTAGAGGAGCAGGCACAGGGGTGAATGGTGGTAGTGGCAGTGGAGGAGGGTGAGTAGTAAATGAGTTTACAGTTAAAAGATAAGAAAAAGGACCAAGTTATAAGACATGTTGTGGAGGAAGCGGCATCTGATTCAAATGGATTAAGACTTGAGAACCTGGACTCTACATTTTTCCTAATAATTAAAAACATTCAATGGATGAAAACAGTGCAAAAGAAAAAAAGAACTATTTTTTACTAGAAAGCAAACTGTACTCTGGATGAGTATATTTAAAGCTAGAACTGTTGTGCATATAATTTATTGTACTAAAATCAGTTTTACTGATGAACATGAAACAGTAAAGAAATGTGTCTTTGCACACTGACTATAATGATGAGGTGTTTACAAGTATGTATATTACTAAACATAAAAATAAAAAATTATAACCCAGAGATATGTAAAACATTAAGACCTTATTCACTAAAAATTAAAAATGCTACAAAAACCTTTATCAAACTGAAATGGACAAATCAAATATTACAGGCAAATACTGGAGGTTATGTGTTAAAGTATTTTTTAAAAATGTGAAATGCCAAGAAAAATATGATTTTCAGAATAATAGTGAAAAATCTAAGATAGAAAGGTAATAATAAAAAATTGTATTTTATTAAACTGGAAATACAGTTTAAAGAAGTGACATGATTTTAAGCCTGAGCTTTTTATCCAAACCTTCTGTTTCAATCGCTTTTTACAAATTTCAATCTGCTGAGGGTGTGCATATTTCCAATAAATACAACAGCATGAGATGCCGTACTAGCAGGACACCTGCTAACATCTTTTATTCATGTACGTGTTCCCAGTGCAAAGCAATTATATTATTTCAAATATTTTAAAGTGTTTTCTATTACTGCCTAACATAACTGCAGGTTATCTCACAAATCATCACTTTCCTTTTGCACTCCCTCTGTTTAAATCTCTGAGAAAAAGACTTAAGTTGTGGTGTTGTTTGTAGAAGTCAATAATAACTCACAAGCAATCTCGGTCTGGTTTACTTGCATCTGATTGTAGGCATGAGCATATAGCTGCCTATCAAATGTAAGAAAAAGTATGCATATATAGTGTTTCTTATCCTTGATTCAGCTCTTTTGGAACTGGCTTCCAGTGCTGTAAATCCTGAACAAGACAGTAAGTGTAAAAGCTAGTCATTATGGCTCTGGAAACCCCACAATAGTCAGTGGTCTCCCAGCCAGGGCTCATCAACACATGGGCAACTTTAGTCTTGTCAGCTTCTCCTCTGTGGGTGTGGAGAGAAAGGTACGCAGGGACATCGGGAAAGTGCAACGGGTGCTTATGTCACATTTATCTATATTTATTGAAATGACAATCATTTACATGTAGCTCGCAACTGAAAATGGTAAATCTGAAAGGCAATGGATTTCTGTATATTAATTTCAGGTTACTATATTATGACTCTATTATGCCATATATTCTTTGTACAAGTATTTGAGGGAAAAAGGTTAGCTTTGAAGACTACTAAAGAAATCTTATTTAGGCATTGAAATAATGACTCCAAAGTATATAAGAATATTTTTAATACATATGAAACTATTCACTGACATATGTCTCAAGTGAATGAGGAATTTTTTAGTGAAGCTGTTCAATCTATTTAAATCTATTATTTATATGACTTATAAAGTATTAATTGTAGCTAGTACCTAATTGTTAATTGCTTATTATTTACTCTATACCTTTCTCATTTAACTTTCTCAGTGACAGTGATTACTTAACAACAAAATATTTTTAATCCCAACTCGACAGAGAGACAGTCATCTGAAAGAGAACAGTCTCACATGAAGCTTCATCTTAGGGGACAGGTCATCAGACCATTATTGTTTTATGACTAAAAAATGAGTGACTTAAGACAAAAAGCCCAATATACTTAAACTTCATTTCTATTCATTCTCTAATAAATACCATCTGGTGTGTACTTTAGGGATATAATAATACCCGTCAAAAACTCCATCGTATTATGAGAACCGGCACCAAGTTGATCTGAAATGCATATTTGAACAGATGTGTTTAAATTACATCTCCATCTATCCACATGCATAAATTCAGAGCAAGCGTGTGTTGATTTAAAATGCATAAAAAAAGGGATTTGGAGATGCATCAAAAGTGAACAGCATCTCAACGGATCAAGGCTCACATTACGAAAGGTCATTACTAAAAATAAAGTTTGCATTTATTAAGGGTTTCACCAGGAGGCTGTTCATGGGAACAGACTTAATGTTTGCTGCACAAAATCAGCCACTGAAACGACGCTAATTTTTTGCAACTCCTCCATGTAAAACATTAAAATTGTCATGTACGGGCAGAAAAAAATGGATAGTAGGCATCAAAATAGAGAAAATTATATGGTATGTCTACTGACTGGCATTACTTGATACAGCTCAGTCCCCCATGTTTCAACCACTTTGCATTTCTGTAAGGAAAAATATCGGAGTGATTTCTGTAGGCATAATACTGTTTAGATTCCTTTTTTTTGCAAATATGCTTCCAAAAGTTAAAATTAACTAGGTCCTTTCAGGAATCATAAAGTTCAATGTTTAGCAAGAAATTAAAAATACAAAAAATCCAAGTACAAAGGTACGGACCTTAAATGTGCTCTGTGTTCCTCAAGTCATTAATTTCCATGCTGGCTTTCCACTACCGTTGCAGAACTCACTGGTGAGCGGCTAGTAGTAGCGTCCATTACCACTAGTTTAGTAACAGTATAAAAGGAAGAAAACTATTTGCTGAGTGACATTCCCAATTATTAATCATCAACAAACATTTAATTAATTTATACTATTTTACGTGATATACATGTATAAACAGCTTCTGTAGACTCAATTCTCAATGAAGAAGCTGAATGTGAGAACAAAAGTGTAACATTCATTCATTTTGATTCATTCCTAGGTAGTGCTATTACCAAAACCAGTGCTAGACATGTTGGACAATAAATATTTTCTGTATTGACAGATGAGGACAATGAAGATTTAATGTAAAACTAATAGAAGACAAGCTGTATACACTGGCCATCTTTCAAATAAGCATTTAAGATATTATGATATGTTAGCGTGGTTTAAGGACAAAAACAGAATAACCATTTCAAAAGGAATTTCAGATCTGTACCAAAAGGACATCTCTGAAACACAAGAGGAAAATCGGCTTTTTCCAAGTATACCTAGTATACCTGGTCACTTAAAGATATACTTGTTCTTACTGAAAGATCTGGAAGATTCACTGAAGTGTGAATTAGTTCACCAAGGGATAGGAAAGAATGTGGCCATTCCCGTCCTCTCGGCGCTGCACTCTACAGAAGGCTGGCCTCCAGCGAATGCATCACGCGGGCTCCACATCACACACACTACAGTCCAGCACAACTGGACTTCCCTTCTATTCTCCGATGCCCATGCTTTCTGGCCTGACCTATAAACCAAACAACTTCAGATTTAATTGTTACATACTGGGTTTCTCCTTGAGATTTCTCTTTCTCAATACAGGACAGTGACTCTAAACAAACAAACAAACAAACAAACAGTGGTAAAAGAAAACCACACGTTTTCTTTTAATAAAATAAAACAACCCCCCACAATATCCTAGAAGGTAAGTCTCCAGTATTTATTGATGACAAGCAAGTAAGGCCCACTGTAATTAATCTCTGGTCTCCTCTCCTCTCATTACTTCCTTCTCAATGCTCTACCAACACTGAGTGAAGGACAGTGGGAACAACATCAACAGTCAATTAGATAACACTTCAATCATATTGTAACAGCTATGTGCAGTGCCAAGCAGGTACTAGAAATATCAAGGGGATCACTTTGTAGAAGAAATGATCATTTTAAACATTCATTTAATGGTGTGATTGAAGAGCTTCCACTAACCTTCAAATGGAAGTAACTGATATGATAAAACAGCAAATATTGAAAGAAGGATTTAATAGAATTCTATAAATGCCTTCCAAATGATGAATATGTTCAATTAAAACCAACATATTTATGTCATGAATTGATATCAATATTTGGTATTATGTATCTGGATGAAAAGACATTTTCCAAAAAGAAATAAATAAAATTTCATTTCACATAGGCAATGACAAATGAGCAATGGTAATTGATTTTGATGATAGGGAACATTAAACTTTGAACCAAGTAAGTGAAATGTTGTTCAAAGAAAGTAATTTCATTACTCTTATTAGAGCTATATTTTAAATATTGTAGTATATTATTATTATATTTTGAATTCATCAATAACAAATTTATTTTCCAGATAGATAGATAATCCTTGATTTTGTTTCTTGCTCTACAAATTCTAAAATACTATCTGTCTCTTTAGACTACATATTTTTCTAATGACCCTAAATAGTTTAAAATATATATAAAACTAAAGTTTTCCTCTCAAATGTGAATTATACTTGAAACCAAATCTATGGCTACTGTATCATTTTTTTTGAACAGTGAAGAAAAGTGTCAGAGTACAGGAAAAGCCTAGCAGGGTGCTGGGCGAGGTGTGCCTTGTTTCAGGGACTGCCTCTGCTTTGTTCTGAATGAGTCTCTAAAGAGATTCTCAGAGGACTTTAAACAAGTCTAGTCTCCAGTCACAGGCCTGAGAATCCTGTTATTGAGAACTTAACTCTTGAGGCAATATTTAATGTTCATTAAATATTATGTGCTCCTGTGACTGCCTAAGCTAGCTGTTGATAAAGAAAGATGCTGAAATGCAATGCATACTGAATCACAAGCACAAATATCAACATGCACAGTCGCAGAATGAATATTTCTATATGTAAAGTTCTTAATATGCAATATCAATTTTGTTCTATTTTATTAAAATGTGTACTATTAAAAGACACTGTCTTTATACATACAGGTAGGCAATTCACCATATTGTAAAATGTATAGGTTAAAAGATTTAAAAAGTAATTGAGTTTATAATTCACAAATAAAATTCCTAAAGTCAATTTTTGTACTCCATGATGCCTTTTGTTTAGATAGGAAAGATGTCATACATGATTTGTTCATATTTGATTTCATTATATTTATCAAGTTAAACCAAAATTGGTTATTTTAAAAATAACAACAAAAATAATTTGCTGAGATTAGATTATCCACTTTTTGCTTGGATGAACCAACAGCTGTATTAAACTAACCCTGTGTTCACATGAACAAGTCTTCTATGTGCTGAACTTGTAGGCAGTTTGTGTTGGCCTGATAACAAGACAGATGTTTTCCTTAGTGATCTGGCTAGCTTTCCCAGGTCTTGGGATCAAGCTACACGTATGCTTTTAAAAACTGCACTCAATCTGCAAAACAAAACCAATCACACTAGCTCATCTATGAACTGATTTAATTGGCCACTATTTGAAATTAAACAGGTAAAATTCCACATTCTGATTTTTCCTTTATAACTTTTTTAAATTAAAAATACTTAAAGGATGTTACCATACCCAGAGACAAGGCAATGAGGGCTCAGAGGCATAGCTGAGGACGCACAGAGGAAGAGCTGCAAAGCCAACAAGTGGTGACAGAAGATAAGACACTGGCTCTTGAGCTAAGAAGACGGAGACCATCTGGCAACACCAGAATTTTGTCTTCACCCACATATCTCGATGTAGTTTGATTTAATTTTCAGTATCTCCCTCCCAGATTCTGAGGAACATATTTGCTGCTTTCTTTAGAAAGGTGTTCTGGATCCCATTTTTCTAGAACCCTATGTGGGCCTTCTTGTCTATAATGCTTCTCTCTCCAGTACATTTTGTCATGCTCTTCCCTTGCGAGCTGGGTTTGCATATACTAAAGGGCAAATCAGCTGAGTCTTTCTTGCCTAACTCCTCTATCTCCTTTCCCTAACTGGTTCCAAATATTTTTCATTCTTTCTTCCCCTTCTGGAGTTTTAGAAGAACCGTCTCTCTCTGTTGCTTATGCTTCCTCATTATTAACTTCCTGGTAAGCCCTCTATAACCTGGCTCTTGTCCTAAAACACTGATGAAATTATGATCTCATCACTGGCAAATCCACAAATTTTATTTTCTTTCCTGATTCCACTCTACCTACATACTGTATTTGAAATTATTATCCTTTCCTTAACTCTTCATTCGACAAATTATATAATGGGGTGAGCTTCAAGTCCATGGGTCGTCAGTACTTAAATAACGCTAGGAATAGAAAGAGGGGGCTGAGAAAGGAGGGGCTTGCAGGAGCCTAAATAGTTATGAGCAGTGGGCATTATTTATCCCCCAAACACAGACACTGCTGAGTGAAAATGGGTGCTATAATAGGCATGCTAGGACAACGGGCTAAATCAGAATGATCCTGGGCAAATAAAGAAAAAGGCTACCATAGATGAGGGAGAAAGAGCTAGATGACTCCATACTTTGGGAAACGTTGGGACATTAAGGCAATTTCCAAATAATGTTCAAAAGCCATGTAAATAACGCACTGAAAGAGATTGGACCTTGATATGAGCGCAAATGTACAGGAGATAAAGGAGTGGCTTGAACTCTCAAGACTTACATACATAACAATTACAGTTATAGAAACAATCAACCTCATTTGGTTCTCTCCCCACCCTCAATTTTGACTTCTACTCTCCAACATACTGTTTTCCACCCTACATCCTAGCCAAGCCCAGTCCTCATGTACTAAGACAAAGCACAAAATAGTGTGGTAGGCAGAATTCTAATGTGGTCCCCAAATTCCCAGCCCCCTTCTTCTAGTTGTTTCACCAAACACTAAACTACGCATTGTCTTTGATGTGAGAGATCTCACAGATGTAATTAAGGTTCCAAATCAATTGACCTTACGATGAGATTATCCTGATGGGCCTGACCTAATTCGGTGTGCTTTACCAAAAGCATAGAAGATTTTTGGCCATTGCTGGCAGAAGGGGAGTGAGAATAAAGTACTCTGGTTGGCCTACAGGAAAGCAAATGTGCACGCTGTGGACTGGGTAGCCTCGAGAAGCTGAGAATGGTGCCAAGACAAGAGTTAGCAGGAATACAAGGACCCCAGTCATCCAACTGGCAGTAAATGAATTCTATCAGTAACCAGTGAGGCTGGAGGTGGATCCTGAGCCCCTAACGGGAACACAGGCTCCCATCAACATCTGGATTTCAGCCTTGTGAGAGCCCGCAGTGAAGACCAGCCACATTGTGCCAGATTTTGATATACATAGACTGTGAGATGATAAATTCGTGTTATTTTAATCCATTAAGTTTGTGGTAATTTGTTATACAATGATAGAAAATGAAAAGACAAAGAACGAGATGAGGAAAGCACTAGACATCCACCAGTACCCGTCCGCTTTAATGAGAAGAGAATGGGCCATCGGAGTAATTAAATCAACTCTTCTCCCAAATTAAGAACACCCCAGAGAAGGAGGAACTGAGTGGCTGCACTGAAAGGCCTACTTTTCATTGCGTCCTCCCCTTTACGCTTTTTGAAATTTTTCCATGTGCATGCATTCCCTATTATAAAATAAATGAAAATAAAATTCATCATGACATGTCAGCACATAATTTCAAGAAAGCATCAAAAGAAGAAATTTAATGGAAAACTGATGGTTATACCGTCACACAACCTTGAAATCAGGACAACCAACTCACTCATCGTACCTTAATTATCCTCAGTGGCAAGCACGAAGCAGAAGTTCCGGAGAACCTGTGCAAGGACACAGTGCTTCTCTCTGACCGCCTCCATCACCTTGACTCCCAACACTCTCTCCCTGCTTTTACTTTTACCTTTTCTCCCTTTTCTCTCTTGCTCATTCAGAGGGTGATCAACATTATTTAAAAAAAGAGTTAGTGACAACTAGTTAGATGCTGGATATAGGCAAGAAGAATAGCATCAAAGTCAGTATCTTCTACAAAGTTTAAGCTGCAACAACTTAAAACTGTAAGTACAATGAAGAGAAATAATAGAGACTTATAGTAGTGAGGCTGGCTTGGGGAAGAGAATATGATTTCTGTCGTAGTTGAATTTGCAGTGTCAATGGGGTGTCTAGGTTAAAAAGTCTAGTAGGCAGCTGGTAACTAGCTATGTGGTCTTGAGCCTCTTTGAGCCTCTATGTTTTAGTCTAAAACTGAGGATAATACCTAACTAGCTGAATTCTGGAAGATCGAATGAAACTGACATCTACGTAGTTTTAAGATACAGCTCAGAACAGAGCCAACCCTTAAATAGTAACTATTATTACTGTTGGCAATGTGGGAGGTGAGTCAGAGTCAGACAAAAGGCCTATTAGGAAGCTCTTTCAATAGTCCAGACAAGATGTTTTATTGACATGCTCCCTGGGCTTATGTAACCTCATCACGGTGACTCCACCTTGCCGGAATCTACTGTATCACATCCGCTTCCTTCAGATTGCCTACGACCTGGGCCCACCAGCTTTTTTTCTTGCATTCCTGTATCCCTCCCCAGTTCCTATGCTTAGTCCACTTGTATTTCTCCCTCTCTCGGCTCTACTCAGCACCCTGGGCCTGCTTGGCTCCATCTCAGACTCATGGGCCCCCAGAGGTCTCTCTAGAATCTGGCAGTGCCCCTCCTCTCACCTCCCTGCCTATCAGGATTTGCTTCAGTTAGTCTCAAGGGAGGAGTGACAAACTCTTAGGCAGGAAGGATATGGAAACTGGTCAGAATATAACCCACATTTGGAACTTGACTGGAAAAGAAAACAGACTAATAAACAGCAAAGGGGGCTTAATGAAGATTAAATACCATGACTCCTTTAGTGAGGTTTAAGCCAGGTTCCCACAGGCACATTTAGCAATCTGAGGGGGCAAGTGGACGCTGGTGGTAGGGCCAAGCCTGGGTGTGGATAGGATTAGAGGTGAAAAATGCCCAAGCTGTTATCAAAGTACATCACTAACACAGAGGACCATGGGGTCCAGGCCAGGTGGAACCCAAAAGATTCCGAGAATTCGGAGAGATCAAGTGAATGGAGTTCATGACAAGGATGAAGAACAAGAAAAAGAAAACATAAGGAGGCTGAAGCTTACTAAAGAATGATAGTATAGCCCTGGCTTGCTAGCTCAATTGGTTAGAGTGTCATCCAGATATGCCAAGATGGCAGGTTCGATCCTGGGTCAGGACACATACAAGAATCAACCAATGAATGCATGAATATATATAATAACAACTCAAAGTCGTCCCCCGCCCCCCGCCGCCTTTCTCCCTTCCTCTCTCTCTAAAAATCAATGAAAACATTTTTAAAAAGTTATAGTATAAATGACAAAATTATGCATAAATACATGTCTAATAGTAAAACTGTGTTCCAAGTTATTCTATCATTTTATGATAGAATTTTAGAGCAAAACTGAACTTTAGAGTTTGTTTAGTCTAATCTTCTCATTCAAAAGATGAGACTCAAATTGAAACTACAAAGATTAAATCAGTTTTTCCAATTCAACAACAAACTTATTTCTTGACTCCCAATCAAATAAATGCCTTACAACCTATCTCAAAATCCCACAAGATGAGCAAAATTATGTATTTTGAATATACAGGGATACACAATTTACTTGTAGTAAATCTATAAAACCAAAAAATACAACTGTACCGTATCATAGTTTTGTATTATCTAATGTTAATAAATTAGCTGAAAATATATGTGTATATAATTAATTTTAACTTACTTTTATGGTCTCCACTTCCAAAAAAAGAAAAAGAAATTCTTAGCCAACTCTTAACATGAGAGTTAGAAATAGAAAACAATCCAAATGTTGAACAATGAGGAGTAACTAAGCAAAGATGAAAATATAAACCTAATAAAAACTTACATAACCTCTAAAAAATAATAAACATATGAACAACCCTGAATCATAGAAATGTTTATTCAAAATAATGAGAGCAAAATGAATACAAATAGGTGTTAAGTTGTATATTTAGAGAAAATATAAATAGCTGAAATTTAAACTTCATTGTATTATTTTATTCTATAAAGTTGTTTATGTCCATATAAAGCAACAAAAAACAAACAGATAAATGAGTAAGCTGTCAAAGAAGTTTGGAATGAAGCTTTCCTTACCTTGATAGATTTCTTTGCAGCTAGAAATAGGAGCAGAGGTTTAAAAAAATCACTTTGGTCTTTATTTATTTCAAAGAGAATGATTAGAGCATTTAAATATCCAAAGAATGCCTACAAACTGCAGCTTCCAGACCTAGAGAAAATAGTTTTGTATTTTTGTTCATCTTCATTTCATTGTACTCCCATCCTATCCTCAAATAAACAAACAAGTCAAAATCTATGTCTCCAAAAAGAAAATAAAAAGTCCAAAGGGGTGGCCTGAAAGTTCTAGAAGAATAAAAATAGTAATACTTATTCACTTTGTCTTTCCTTAAAACTTGTCTAAATTTAAAATAAAAATAAAGCCAAACCAAAACATAAAACTAGCGCAGACATCTTTAAGAAAAATGGATCTGAAAACATAAATAAAAGCATATAGAAAACAGCACACTTAGTCAGAAAACAAATGTCTATTAATTACATTGATAAAAGATACTTTCTTAGTGCATTTTTACAATACAAAAGACAAAAAGAATTTTGGGGAGGGTAAAGGATTGGTAACTGATTGTAGAGGTGACAATGAACTACAACCAATTTTAAAATGACTTCTTACATATCAACTCCATAAAAATCAAAGTTATGTCAGACAAATGGATTTTCTAAAGCCCATGGATTTGTCTCTGACAACAAAATATGACTTTATTCTAAGTGTTATTCAGATAATATAACATCAAATTTTCTGCTATCCAATATTGATCAAAAACATAATCAAGAAATAGCAGAGGACTAGTTCAAGGATGCATAGCCCACCCATTCCTCTACCTGGCCTAAATTCATGGTTGTAATAAGCCAGACAGTGAGAAGACTTTCTACCTGGATTCCTTCTGGCCTGTGATTTGGTGTCTCTCACTTACACTGAGGATGGAAGGAAAACAGCTCCCACGTAGTCACTGATGAGATACACAGTATCTCACAAGAAGGCTCCCATGCGGAATTTTGCTTTAGTCTCAATACAAGACATTTAGAATTTTACAGACTTTGTGTAAGTCATGTAACTGACAATATTCCCCTCTTCGCATTAGTGTCTGGAAAGCTCGTCATGGCCTATGCAGCCCAGGTCTAATAAACGAATGACACTGGAGAGCATGCATCTTACTATTGGCAGCATCTTCGTTTTCCTACATTATTTTTCTCCTTCTCATGTTTTCTTCATCTGCATTTTTAAAATTTCAACATGTTTCTCTGTAAACTACTAAATTCCCGAGTGTGGGCATAAATAAACAAGTTATTTTAATGTTTAAAAAACACACTCAGTCACCTATCAAGCTGTTCATTAATCTGTCCCAGGAAAGAAAAAATGCTTCTAATGTCTACATTTTTACTGTCTCAATTCTGAAGTTAATCCCTATAGTAAGTATAATCTAGCAGATATAAATGTAGGAAAAAAATATATATCTTATTATTTTCTTTGTTAAAATAAAATAGCCAAGTCTTGCTATGTAATAAATATGTAATAAATTACATATAAGGAAATACAAAGGATTAAAAAGTTACACATAAGGAAATGTCACAGACAAAAACTCATGAAACATTCTTCAACTGAGGACAGTTTCCCCTCACATGAGGACAGTGTGCAAACCGAGGAACAAAGTGGTCACCCCTTTCCATGACACATCATGTGAGTAACTAACGGGCCTGTCACAGGGAGGGACACAGGGGGACAACGAAAGGGCCACGATGGACTTGTTCTCATTTTGCCAAGGAAAGGCCAAGTGGACTGATTTCTGGTAAACAAAAGTATATTGTGCCATTCTGTTTATTGCTTTTATCCTTGTGAAAATGCACCCTCTGTGAGAAGATAAACACTAAACTGGAAATTAAAATAAAAACAAGTGAAGTTTTAGCAGACATTCTCTAGAAGACAAAATTCTTTTCACAGAAAATGGAAGCATCTAAAACTGAGAAGCAAGTAATTTAATTGATCTAGAGACATTCAACATTATAACAGGAAGGAGTTTAGGGTACAAAGTCTGATAAAGGTATGGAAGAAGAAAATCTCTTGACATATGTACTTAAAGGACTTGAGCTCTTTAGCTTTCCATACCAAAAACTGATCTACAGAAAGAACACAAAGGCAATTCTTATCAACACACTGCCCATGAGGTTTCCGGAGACTCAGAGCCAGGTATCAACAGGAGGGTTTGAGGTTATAGTCACCCTGCATCACCCTCTGAGGTTCAGTGTCCTCACAGTACCTCACCATTCAAATAGGTGCCCTTTCATGGACCCACTAAAACAAACATACCTATATGTAGGCTTTAAACCTCAGAGTAAATAAATTTAAACTACTATCCATGGGGAAACAAGTTTCCATTTGTATGTATGTCTAAATTTTAAATTGCTATTGCTTATTTTCAAAGGCTAATGGTAGAAAAGAAATGAACTACAAATTGAGAAACATTTACCTTCAAACTTACAAAAAAAAAAAACCCTCACATTAAACCAACTGCTAATGTTTTGCTTGCATTTATCCTTATGCTCTCAACCTTAGATCCCTCTTCCAAACAGCACTGAGGCTGAATGATCTAATCAAAAGGTAACGAGAATGATTAATGCTGATGCAATGTAATTCCTGCCCCGTCCTAGCCTAAAATATATGAGTTCCCAATGAAAACCATGAAGTGCTACATAGATGTGGGGTATGATAAAGTGGATACTAATGCATTTCTTATTAAACATCACCAACAAAAGTTAGAAATGAATAGAAATTACATAAATCACCCTGCATATTGGCAGTTCCCTCAGGCATGTGGCTGGATAACCAGTGATGGGCATGAAGCTTAGCAAAAGGCACAAAGGGTGCCACAGCCAGGATGTGGAGGCTGCAGGGAGCTGGAGGACATGGAATAGGACCAGAGGGGCCACTCGGCCCTCTCCTCACACAAGAGAAGCATAGTTTACTGGGAATGGTTTATAGCTAAACCAGCTGACCCAAACTGGTGTCAGGTCTGAGTATGAGTCAAGCTCTCTGGACAGCTTAAATCAACAGTTTGGTGCAGTCACCCAGCCACTTACCGGAGCTCCCGCCACACTCTATTGTTTAGAATTAACTGAATCTGATTACATCTCCCAGGACTCTGGGCAGCAGCCAGGTCATGAGAGTACTGGAGATTACTACCCCCTGTAAATAATGCTGAACAATTAACCTGGTGCTAGGCATGAAACTGTGGAATAACTCCAGGCAAGATTTTTATGTATTTACTCTTAAACGAAAAGTGAAACAAGACAATGTTTTCTACATTCAGATATCACAGAACTGATTCTGATTTTTAATGCAACTAAATATCATATCTGAGAACCTAGAAAAGGGGAGGCAGGGCTGGGAGTCAGTACCACTCCAAATGCTGGTGGCTCTTCTACAGTGTACTGGTGGGTCCCTTATGAAAACATACAACTTCTGCTCAGGGACGACAGGTGCTGAAATTTCTCCCTGAACAGAAATATTTTGCATATTGACCCTTAAGAGTTTCTAAGCTATTCTGAGTTATTCCCTCTTTTTTCTTTAAGATAGTTCAGACGTAAGCCAAATGCAAATTTTCTAATGGCATTAGAAAATAATGCCACTTTCCTGGCAGTATCAACCAACAATACTTCAACAGTAATGACTTCATACAAAATTAACCGCCACTGACAAGGGCTGTGGTGTGTTCCAGGAAAGCAAGGGTTTACAAGGAAGAGGAAAGAATGAAACGTTTGAAGGGCTGACATTACTGGAGGTTGAATTAGGGTGTGGAGTGAGTAAAAGAAGAAAGGTCTAGAAATGATGATGAGAACTGGGGTCCTGAAAAAAGTCTATTTTCAGCCTTGATGACCCCATTTCATGACAATACTCCCAAAGACATTCGTGGACCTTGGTTAACATATAACTGATGCATACTCACTCTGTTGTCTCCATATTTTGGACACATTCGGCCCACTATACCATACTTTTAGCCTAAGAGGACATTTAATAAAATTTTGTTTAAAGAAAAGAAAACAGAAGAATATGTTCAATGTGTTTTTCTTCCTCCAAACTGTTCTGTGTATTTGATATGAAATCTGCCATGTGCATTGGGTTCTGCATATCCTGTAGCATTTTAAAAAATTTTAGGTGTCACCACTGACTGTGTGCTGTGTTGAAAGTAGCAGCACTTTTCTAACCTGTCACAGCTTTTGTCATCTCACTTAATTCTCATGACAACCTTGAGAAAAGGATACTATTATCCTCATTTTACAGGTTAAAGGGGTTCAGTAACTTGGTCAATATTACAAAAATAGACAGGATTTAATTTGGTTAATTTGACCCGACACCTGTGCTCTCAATTATGGGACTAAATTAAATTTTCAATCATCAATATTCTGAGTTTATTACTTCCATATAAAAGTTCTTGCTCAGAATCAAATTATGACAGCACCTCACTTGAATATCTTGACCAAGAGTGGCTGGGTTCATAAAATATTCAAGTTTCAGCATTCGTTTTCTTTGGCTTTTTTTTTTCCATCATAGTACTTGTGAATCTATGAGACTACCTCTAATACAACCAACATTATTCTCTCTGACATTTTGAGAGAGGCAACTTACATATTTCTATCTGATATTTAGAAACAATGAGCCTTTTACAGCAGCTGAGCAGTGCCAAGGAAAACTAGCCTGACCTGGCCATTAAGAATATGGGAAATAAAACACACACACACACACACACACACACACACACACACACACACACACACACACATATTAACTTCTCTAGGCTTTGGTTGAAAATGAGAGAAGACAGACCATGATTTGTAAACTGCCTTCTAATTCCACATGTTCATGATCATATTAATTAAATTGGCACAACATCACACATTTAATCACTTAAGTTTTCTTTATTTCTTGGAGAAAAGAGTGAAAAAAAAAGAGAAGGGAAAACAATATTTGTTTCTGACAAGATTAGCACCACAGCTTCTAAAACTTCTAAATAATATCATTTGGGATGTTGGTGTTAGAGAAGCATTTTTACTTGGGAGATGCACTATTTACTGGGTGAAGGAAAGAAAATGAGATAATGGCCACCGTATAAATATAATGCTTTGGGAAAAGGTGAAAATTAAGCTAGAAGCAACTTTTAAGATTCTTTCTTAATTCTGGTTGAAACAAGTAAATTACATGGCCATATTGTTATTTAGCATCTCCTAGTGGCCTGCTGGCATATGAAACATTTTGAAGGATAGCCTTAAATAGGTTATCTTTTGCCTAGTACTGTATGGATGATGATTCTTATGTACATTAAATTAATTGAGAAAGGAAAAACAATTTTTTTAAAAAAGATCCCTGTTATACACACTGCTCAAGACAGCAGCTAATCATCCACAACAGCAGAAGTGTGGACTACTGCTACAACTAAGCGGCTTCTAAGGCTTCCAGTAAAGCTATCATTTAAATTTTATATATCTCATTGTAGCCTAAACCTCTGGTATTTATCCTATCTAGCCTCCAGTCTACTTTGTAATGCCAGACCAAACTCCTTCACGAACTCTAATTCTACACACAGCACCTGACACAGCAGTTGAAAGATTACCACCTGGGATGTTAATCAGGAAAAACATGCCATACATTCACAGTGCTGGAACAAATGGGTGCCTCTAGAAGTATTTTCTCTTAAAAAACAGAAGAGAAAAGAAAAGCAATAACTCAATGATGAGGCAACAGAAACCAATTTGTTAAAACAAAACAAAACAAAACAAAACCCTAACAACAGGCAAATGGCAGGTGACAAGGCAAAAAAGAAAATGACATGGGCTCGGTACAATCTCCCTTTTGCCACTGAGAAAAACCTGGTTTACAGGGAGATGGAACTTCATTTAAACACTGTGAGGAACTGCGGAATGGGGGGTTCACTTCCTACCTTCACAAAGAAAAACTCACCACAATGAGAAGTGTAATACTGGATACAAAGTAACAATGTACACACATTATTCAGTTTTAGGCCATTAAAAGTTTGCTTGACCTACGAAAAGCACCCAATGTCATAAATTTCCATGAGTACACCATTCTTACATTTTATATTTAAATATAACTTTTATTACATATATAAAAGCTTATTCCAATACTTAGGATATGGTAATTTCATTTTTATAAGAATACATTTTATTAAGGCAAGATGAAATAATCATCAGCAAAAGTTGCAATATATATATATTTATATTTTAAAGATCAACTTTGGTTTTAGCACTTTGTTTTAAGTAATTAGCACCAAATTAGTTCATTTGGAATCAACTTTTCTTTATTTTTCTCAGCAACTCTCACAGCAAAAAACAGAAATATAAAACCCTATCTCAAAACACACAGTGTGGACCAAGCAGAGCCTGTCTGCGTATGCTTGACTAAATTACTAGATTTATTTACCTTGGTTTGATATTATTTCTAGGAAAATAATCTTGGGTTCTATGTCTAGCTGTCTAAATAAGAAGTACTATTAATCCATACCTCTCTTAAGGGGTAAATATTCCAGCGATCTGTTGAAGAAGGAGTAAATTCATTCTGCCCTTTCTGCTGGTGCACCAAATGCTGCACGGCTTTCCCCAGGGAGGCTGCACAGGGAAAGCAGAGACTCCTGCTTGACCCCTGCTGGCAGTCAATTTATGGCCTCAAGCGCAGAGTGTGATAGCCCTTGCAATTTTATATTAGCTTTTGTAACTCTTGATATTATTCTTATTCATATAAATGTCAAATTCCTCTTGGTAACCTGACCTAAAAGTGTTCATAACCTCAGTTTACACCCTTTAAAACATCTCAGGAATAGAGGGATTAAATTAAATTTTATATATTTTAAATTAAACACCCAAGGAAGGGAATTACGAAGAACAGTTTTTTCTGCTAAATATAGGATACCATGTGGTGTGAAGGTGGATTGTTTAGGAAATATAAAATAGCCCGGGAGAACAGCTATCTTACAACAGTAATAATGAAATCACTGTCTTTCAGTGAAGATGGTCAGCAGTGACAAATCAGACAAACCAGGGCCAGAAAGAAAACTGACTTTCCAAGGCTATTTTCTACATCATATCATTATTGTCTTAAAACATGATGCATGTAGGTGTGAGGCTGCTAGTAGTCGGCTGCATGCACTGAACCAAAGCACAGAGACAGGCATTTCTGCTGGTTCCCAAGTCCTGCTGCTTGCAGGTGGATACGGCCTCAGGACTTGAAGGCGGGGGCTACAGTGGGTCACAGGACCCGGGCTCCCTTGACCTAGGACTGATCTCTGCCCGAGCCAACAAAGTCTTTTTTGTCTTTCCTATGAGTTTTTCTACTATAGAATCCTGAAATCTCCACATCCTATGACAACAACAGAAATCTTTCATTCAAAAAAGATGTAATGGGTTTATGCTTCAGGCACTGGAATAGTTGTTGAAGACATACACATGAAAAGACTCATGAAGTTATATGGGGGAGGGAGAGTGTCTGGAGGGAGGCGCATGCACAAACACAGAACAGTGTGGTAAGTGCCACAACAGAGCTCAACTACAAAAAAGACCAGAATTATCTTCTAGAGGGCAGGCCCTTTGTAGTACAGGCTTCCCCTACTAGGAGAGTGTTCTAGGAACCCATCTCTATCAGTGTACCAGTTGGTGCTATTGTGAGAGGCTACATTTAGCTTCAGTTAATTTTTGTGAAGATTCAACACATTTGCCCATTTCATGGTAGGTGATTTACGAGCACACCTGCCCATACCACACCGAGTGTTCAGCAGTTTTTGACCAAAAATGGCATGACCCCCCTGCCCCACTCTCCCTACTCACCCGATCTCACCCTGACTGAATTTTTTGTTTGCTTCCTTGGATGAAAAATATCCTCAAAGGGAAAAGGTTTGCTGGTGTGGAAGAGGTGAAACAAAAAATGGCAGAAGCACTAAAAGGCATCAAAATCAACAAGTTCAAAAACTATTTTGAGCAGTGAAAAAAAAGTCTTGACAGGTGTATTGCATCAAATGGAGAGTACTTTGAAGGTGACTAAAGTTTAAACATGTAAGAGTAAATATACACTTTTTTATAAGTAAATTCTGTTTTCTGGGGTCCCCCCTCATATAAGTAGATTATGTAAGATACTTTGCACAAGTACCTGGAAGCTAGTACAGGTCAGTGAGTCGTAGATGGTATGACTGCTGTTGTTATTGTTCCATGTCCTGAAGGCAATGGGGAGCTATGGAAGAATCTGATTAAAGATACACAAGGTTTCTATTTTAGAAAGAACATTTCTGACAATAAAGTGATGGGTGTATTGAAGGGAATGGGCCTGCAGTTAGGGAAGGGATTTAGATAGAATTCAAGAGAACCTCTTCAGTCAGGGCAGAGAGAGTGAGGATGAGGAGGCAGACCTGATTCCTTTGGAAGATCAAATTCACAGAACCTGGTGGCAGCTCAGATTGGGTGGGTGAAGGTGAGAAGTAAGTCCAACAAACTGTGCTTCTGATTTGGCTGGATAGATAATAGGGCCTCTTCACTAAGATGAAAAGGAGGGGAGGAGGAGTAAGTGTGAAAGGTGAGGATTCAGTGCCCGAAGAATACACAGGTGGAGAGTTCTCATGCCAGAGTCGGTGAGATCAGACACATGCACGTGAAGGGGCAGGGGGGCGAAGGGGGCAGGAGGGCGAAGGGGGCAGGAGGGAGGGAAGAGGAGGAGGACTGATGGAGATGGAAATTGATTCAAGGTGGGGGTTGGCCAACATAAGAGAAACAAATAAGAAAGGAAGACTGCCTGCTGGAGCCCGCAATGAGGAATTTAACAGGCGTAATTATAATGAAGGAGAGAGAGCAGAAACCAGGTTACGGCTGATCACGAGATGGAGACAGTGGAGGACGGCAGGAGGGCTGCTCATCCTTTAGAGAAGCTGGGCCTTGAGGGGGAAGGAACAGCAGTGGTAAGAGAGGTTAAGGGTAGGCTGAAGGTAAGGATTTCTGGAGAACAGAGATAACTGGAACACAGAAAAGGAAGAAGTGAAGTAAAGTATCAGAATTTTTGAGTTAGGCTATAACTTAAAATAGTTTAGCTCACCATTTTTATTTTATAGATGAGGAAACTAAGGGACTGCTAAATCACATTCTGCTATTTTAATTAGAAACTGCAGCAAAAAGATCCAAATTTCTCACTCTAAGAAATATTTACTAATAGATAAAATTAGGATAGCCAATAAACATTTAAAGTTAAAAATCTTCTCTAAGAAGAAAAATAATGTCTTCAAAGAATAAATGACTATGTTGTATCATTTTTTTCAGGTTTACGGAGTCCTTAATTTTTTTAAAAAAATCTTACTTATTCCATCTAAGTTCTCATTTATAAAGATAAGGATTTAACAAATTTAAACAAGTAATTAAGTGTTCCAATATGAATGTCACCTGGAACAGGGGAACATATGCTATGTGCTACAGAACAAAAAATAGGCTTTGAATTCCAGATCCCCCACATATATACCTTTTCTGATCTTTAGTTTCTCAACCTAACACATAGGAATAGCAACATGTACTTTGGAGGATTATTGTGAGGACTAAATAAAATTGTGAATTTAAAAGCACCTAACAGCCAAAAAAGATTACTATTTAGAGCAGTTCTTCTTGAATAATCAGTTTCCCCTCCAATTCATTATGGACTGACATTTCTAAAACACAACCAAGTGAATTAACTGAAAAACACATCTGATGTTTTAGAGATGCTGATCTTGTGCAATGATGACAAAGTGTGTGCACACGAGCACTGACTGGTCCCTGAGCCAAACTGGAGCAGCACTTACTTGGAGCAGAGCATGTGTGGCGGGATAGCCCAATAAAAAGCACTGGAGCTCTGGTATCAGGCAACCTGGGTTTGAATTTTCCACCACCACCTGCTACCTATGTCACTTCAGGCTTCAGGCTCTCCGTGTTTTAGTTGTCTCTCATGTAAAACATAAATGAAACCCATTCAGGGGTTGTTGTAAGAATTAAATGAGCTTATACATATATAAGCCAATCTGAATAGTGACTAATAAATATTAGTAATCAATATAATTATGATTTGAGGGCAATGAATATTAACATACAGTATGTCCTCAGTGGATAGGCTCTTGGAAACCACACCTTTAAGTGAAACAACGTGTAACAAAACCGATTCTACCCAGGGTAAGTGACAGAAATGAGTTAGGTTCCTACAGCACACGTCTGATCCCAAAAACACCACCAGACTTCTAATAGAGACCTACAACATTACTAATATCAAACACCGAAATAAATATTAGCTACATATACATTTAAGAAGGGTTAATAAAACGAGTCAGACAATGATTTTTCCAACCCACTTATTCCAATTCAGGTTCATGGTGGGCAGAGCCTCTCCCCGCAGCGCAGAGCGTGAGGCAGGACCCGCCCTGGACAGGACGCCCTTTCACCTCCCACTGCAGGGCCACTCACCCCACACCCACACACACTCACACCGCAACAACGCTGCCATGTCAAGTCACCCAACCGCACATCTGTGGGGCGTGGGAGGACACAGGAACACCTGAGCAAACCCACGCAGGTATGGAGAGAGTGTGCAAACTCCACACAGACAGTGGCCTCTGCTGGGAATCAGTATTTTTTTTCTTCGTCAATGTTATAACATGATGATGCCACTCAAGGACTTGTTGCATGTACAAAAGGTCATAATTCTAAGGCTAAATATTTTCCGCTAATGCTATTTTTCCATTTGCATATTCTGGGGTTTTTTAATTTACTTCAGCCTATGGAAAGAGAAAACATATATTTTATGCACAAGAAATATTGTTTAAAATTCATTTCAATGTAATTAATAGTTTTTTTTAAAGCTCCCTATATACAAGGATTCTTAAAGTTCTAAAGCATTTCCTGTTAAAATTATTTTCTTTTAGCATTTAAACAAAACTCAAGGAATTATACTATAAAAGTTTTCAAGATGGAATGTGACTTTCTTATAAACAGTAGAACAATCTTAAAAATCTTAATTACATCATGATTCTTCAGGACAAATTATTTAAAATAGAGAAAAAAGAATGAAACATAATTAAAATAGTTGAAAAGAGTTAGAACTAAAGAATGAAATAAAATTTTTTCATAAAAAATAAAAAATAATATTTTCCAACGATACAATTAGAAGATTTAATCACAATCTATGAATAAAAAGTATATACAAAAAATGAGTCATTATTGAACAGCGAAATTAAAATGGCATTTTCCAAAAGGAATTTGATGCTTGGTCTTATTTACATGATTAGACTAAAAATAATTGCTTTAAATAATAATTAAGGGAAAAGAAATCTGTTCACTTTAAAGGTGTTAACAAGAAACTACTGATTTCATTGACCAAAATACATTAGTTTACAAGGAGAAAATTCCTTCAAGAATTTCAGACACTTAAATTAAAGCAAAAGCACATCATACAAATAACCACACACAAATCAGAGGAAATATTGGGATGGATGGATATTAAAAAAAATTATCTATTTTTGTTCCAACATAAAATTAGTAACTCTGGCAGCAAGCCAACTCCAATGTATTGGACAATTTGAATTGGAGATGGTAGAAGAAGACATATATATAAGACCCAGCATCTATTTTTTGATCTAGTGTGACAGAATCAGTGGGTAGAAGGATAGGTCCTAGAAGGTATGAAACCACAAGAAGGCACTTACCACGAGGCTGAGGCACTTGATAGGTACACACCACAAAAAGGAAATCAAGTACGAAAAACATTGAGGTAATACTGGTTCTTGTTTGATAGTAGAAAAAAAACCTTGCAGTTAAATTTGTCTTTTATAAACTGGTGTTTTCTGTTAATTATTAGAAACAAATAACTGGTAATATGCCAAAATATTGTTTAGTTTGTGAGATTGTTTTAGTAGAAACAATACATTTTTTTAAATGAAAACATCACCACTGGCAGAAAATAAAAAATAAAGAGTATAAATTGACTTGTTTGCAAAACCAGATATGACACCCAAGGGAAAATAACCAGATACTTAGAAGTAGATACTTAGAGTTGTGATTATAAATTTAATTCTTTTTAGGGGTAGTTTTAAACTGCAATGTGAAAGCTTTAAAAAAGTTTTTGTATATTTTTATATATAAAAGTTATAATTTGGCCTGTCTACAAGTGACAGGAAAAAAATAGCATAAAGAAAGTAGTTCATTTTGCAGCCATGTGAATGACCCCCAGATCAGGCAGTAGGGCTGGAGATGGCGCCCACACATTGCGGATGCAGACTACGGCTTTCATCTTGCTGTCCGAGATGCCTTACTGAGCTTCAGCCATCACATTTGCACTTCAGACTGTAGGAAGGTAAGGGGCAAGAAAGGTATGTATCCCTTCTCTTTAAATACTTTCTCAAGGTCGCATAGGTCACTTTGATTATATCCATTTGGTAAGAACCTAGTTACATGTGTGCAGTTAGCTGAAAGGCTAACAAGCAAGGTAGTCTTTAGTTTGTGTGGCCTGTGCCCATCTGAAAACAAAGGGCTCTGTTGAAAATAAAGGGGAAGGTGAGATGGTGGGGACAGCTCTCAGTCTCTGCTACAGTGTCTCTCATTGGCCACCCTTCTGACTACACACAGAACTTACCATCTGTCTAAGATAACCCAAGCCGATCTAGTTACCCTGTTCTGTTGTACATCCGTGATATCTACTGGATGCGTTGTCCTTTCCAGTAGGTCTAGACATGGCTTTCTGAGGACTGATGTCCATAAATTGAAGGGCAGCCCCAAGTTACCCTTTTAAAATGGAGTAGAAATAGGATAGTTATACTATTTAAAACTCCTACATGTTTCCTATTTTTCCATTTTTCAAATATCAGCTACTGTTTGATAGGAATTTCAAATCCTTCTTCATAGGAGTCAGGGAGACTTTCTGCCCTGGCACTGAAGATGAGCCCTGATTCCCCGCTGTGGACGGATGAACATCTCTAGCTTATTGATTTCCACTGCCCCTGTCCTCCACGGCCCCATCCTGGGTCTGCTGAGGGGGTTCTATGCCTGCTTCCTTCTGGTGCTGACTTGAGGCCTGTAATTTGCTTTAAGAGTTGTATGGTCACAGGTTATGCAGATAATCCTGGTGTATCTTAGGCAACCCAATTCCCTTAAAAACCTAGTATGCTTCTACTCTCTTTGTTTCTTGTCAGCTTCATACAGAAATGTAGTCAAAAATCATGTCTGGACTTAGTTTTGAACCTGAGGACTCTACCTTTTATTGGTTGGCCTCTGTCCTGTGTTTTATGTGCTACCCACACTGCCTCTGAATTTACTGGTGACCCCCTTGAGGCCACCTGAAACGCTTCAATCCCATCAGTGCCAGAAAACTGGACCAATGTATGAGGGGGCACCAATTCTATTTTCCTGAGTGGCTGTGGCATTGTAGCCAATTCTTGTATGGCTTTGCTGGGCTTTTGCAAGTCTGTAAACCTCAATATCACAGGATTCTCACTCAAATTAGATTATAATTAAGTTGTACTTCAGAGAGATTGATTTTCTTAGCAAAGTTCTGTTTTCTTAAATCTCCGGTTGCACTGGCTAGCCCTTGTCTGAGTTTCTCATTGCTAAGAGCAGTAACAAAGAGCCAGACAATATTAGTATATATAACTTAACAGATAGATGATTGACCCTTAAGCTTACAACCAATACTGAGGCAGAAAATATATACAAATGATTAAGGAAAGGTAGTGTCTCAGTTTCTTAAAGGAACAATACAATCACATTATAAAGGAAAGATATAAGATAGGAGATTAAGAATGATGCAATACCTCTCTTAACCAGACTAAAAGGAAAACAGAAAATTTAGTTGTCTTCAAACTAATGAATCAAATTTGGGGTAATCCCAAAATAATACAGAACTTAGTACATGAGGTCAAAAATCTTCCAAATATAAATATAACATAATGTTAAAAAAAAGTAAATGATTTTTCTATTATATAAGTATTCCCATGATATGCTGGAATTTAAGGAGAACTCATTCTCCTTAAAATGTAAAAGTATAAAGGAAGAGTAGGGGAAAGAAAAGACCCTCACTACCACAGAAAGAAATATGAGAAAAGGTAAAGTAATGCACAAGGGACATCAAAAATAACAGCCTAAAGATATTACAAATGATAAAATAAAGCCAGAAAATGTCTCTGAGGAAAGTATTTTGCTTCAATTATTTTGGAGGTGGTTATTCAGTGAACAGAAACACATCTGGGAATGCATCAGGAAGAAAACTTAATCATCTAACCCTTGCTGAATCATTCTCTTTTTTTCAATTCTGACAATTATTGCTATTTATTTCCAAGACACTAGAAATAAAAGTAGACAGGAAAAAAAAAACCAAAAACAGAATAAAATACAACTTTAATATGGATGACTAGGACTAATGAAGGGAAGAAAAAAAAAACTCAAGATGTCAATGAGTTAGCATCATTTTTATTGCAGAAAAATGAAAAGTAGGTCACGAGATAGGCTGGACAACATGAGATAATTCAGTGACTCACCTACAGAAATCATCCTGCTAAAGTGACCTGGCTTTTTCCCTGTGCCCCTTCACTGTCTGAGCATACAGTGGAGAGATCAGAAGGCAGAACATTCTCTGCAAGACTGCTATTTTTCCACCAAAAGATTCCCCTTTACCCCTTACTGCTCATTAGTTATCTCTGGCTATAGTAAACTCAGGGGTGTATGAATAGATACAACAATGCTAAAAGGGCAAATATTCTATCCACCATAGACTATACATTAATAAATGATAATGGCAAATCCTGAGATGAAAAATATCTTGAGATGAAAAATACCTTGTATTAAAAGTCAACACAAGGATCCTACAGGAGCTACAAGTAAAAAGAAAAGTGGTCATAAGTTCACAGTATATTTTCTGAGTGAGGGAGATGGATCTTGCCTTCCAAGTTTAAGGTCTAGTAAACACAAACCAAAAGGCCACTGGATTTCTAACAAAATAATTTGTGTAAACAGATCTTAATATGCGAGTATAAATTGTTTCATTTCTTAATAGAACATTCTTATATATTTCTTCCCCACGTTCATGTGTGAATTCGAGGACTCAGAGATCTTTCACTTGGCATTAGAACACTTGAGAGAACTCTGCATGCTGTCACATTTTTATGTGACTGTGTGTGAATATTCATATGTGAGTACACGGTTTATTTTGGAGAGTGACTGCATAAATACAATACTGCTCAAATGAGGAGGGCCCCAAAAAGTCTATGTCCAAGGTCTCAAGGTCCCGAGAACCCTAATTATATCATCACGAACATATCTAAGTCAAAATTCCTCTCACTGGGAAGTAACTCTTTCAAAATTACACAAGAAAATAAATAATTACAGTTTTATACTTTTTTATCCCAGTTATATGTTAAAAAGATAACAGAAAAGGTAGCTAAGTGGCAGATAACTATCTTTTATTAAATAAATTTCACTTATTAAAGAAATAAAAACTCTGAGGTATTAAAAATTATAAAAACATGAATCTTTCTGAAATGAGAATGACCCCTCTTGCTTTGTTTTAGGTAGTTTTCTTCCTTATCTCTACAAACACTATTATATATTTCCAGAAGTCATCATATCCATTTACATAAAACCATCAAATTTCTTAATTAATTTTCCAACTGGATTAATAAATATGAATAGAGACTTCTGGCCCAGATGGAGGCATAGGTAGATATACTGTGCTTCCTTGCACAACCAAAAGAAGGATAACAACAGATTTAAAAACAAAAAAACAACCAGAACTGCCAGAAAATTGAACTGTATGGAAGTCTGACAACCAAAGAGTTAAAGAAGACACATTCACCCAGACCAGTAGGAGGGGTGGAGATGGGCAGCTGGGCAGAGAGGACTTGCAGCAAGGCAGCAGCTGCAGGACCAGGCAGTCCCACATTCACATATGGATAAACCGGGAGGAACAACTGGGGAGCAAGACAGAACCTGCAACCCAGGGTTCCAGTGTGGGGAAATAAAGCTTCAAAACCTCTGGCTGTAAAAATCTATGGGGGTTGAGGCGGCAGGAGAAACTCCCAGTCTCACAGGAGATTCTGTTGGAGAGATCCACAGGGTCCTAGAATATACACAAACCCACCCACCAGGGAATCAGCACCAGCAGGGCCAAATTTGCTTGTGGGAAGCAGGAGAAATGACTGAAAGCCTGCAGAGAGCTGAACAAGCAGCACTGTTTCCTCTTGGACTTCACCCCCACATATAGCATCAAAACACAGCAACATGGGTTGCCCTGCCCTGGTGAACACTTAAGGCTCTACCCCTTACTATGTAACAGGCCCACCAAGACAAAAAAAAAATGGTCCAAATGAAAGAACAAATAAAAGCTCCAGAAAACAATACAACTAAGCAACGAAGAGATAGCCAACCTACCAGATGCACACTTCAAAACACTGGTAATCAGGATGCTCACAGAACTGGTTAAGTATGGTTGTAAAATAGAGGAAAAAGTGAAGGCTATGAAAAGTGAAATAAAGGGAAATGTACAGGGGACCAACAATGATGGGAAGGAAATTGGGACTCAAATCAATGGTTTGGACCAGAAAGAAGAAAGAAACATTCAACCAGAACATAATGAAAGAACAAGAATTCAAAAAAATGAGGAGAGGCTTAGGAGCCTCCGGGACAACTTTGGAAGTTCCAACGTCTGAATCACAGGGGCACCCAAAGGAGAAGACGAAGAGAAAGAAACTGAAAACTTACTTGAACAAATAATGAGGAGGAACTTCCCCAATCTGGCAGAGGAAATATACTTCCAGGAACTCTAGGAAACTCAGAGAGTCCCAAAGAAGTTGGACCCAAGGAAGCACATACCAAGGCACATCATAATCATATTACCCAAGGTTAAAGATGAGAGAATCTTAAAAACATCAAGAGAAAAGCAGAGAGTTACCTACAAAGGAGTTCCCATAAGACTATCAGCTGATTTTTCAAAAGAAACCTTACAGGAAAAAAGAGGCTGGAAAGAAGTATTCCAAGTCATGAAAGGCAAGGACCTACATCCAAAGTTGCTCTGTCCACCAAAGCTATAATTTAGAATGGAAGGGCAGATAAAGTGCTTCTCAGATAAGCTCAAGTTAAAGGAGTTCATCTTCACCCAGCCCTTATTATATGAATTGTTAAAAGGACTTATCTAAGAAAAATGAAGATAAAAAATATGAACAGTAAAATGACAATAAAACTTGCAACTATCAACAACTGAACCTAAACAAAAACAAAAACAAAATTAGCAAACAACTAGAACAGGAACAGAATCACAGAAATGAAGATCACATGGAAGGTTATCAGTGGGGGAGGGGGAGAGAGGGGTGAAGGTATAGGGAATAAGTAGCATAAATGGCAGGTAGAAAATAGAAAGGGCGGGGGGTAAGATTACTATAGGAAATGTAGAAGCCAAAGAACTTAGTTGATGGACATGAACTAAGTTGGGGGGTGATGTGGGTGTGAGGGGATGTGCAGGGCAGGGGGAAAAATGGGGCAACTGTAATCACATAATCAATAAAATATATTTTAAAAAATATGAATAGAGTAATTCCATTATATGATTGTTTGCTCATGGTCTGCTGTTTTAAATTAGCATATTAAGTAATTTAGACACTTTTCTTTGCAAAGGTTGTGTGATTTAGTAAATTCCCATATGCCTCAACACGTGCCAGCACTACTAGGTTATCTTCAATCCAGCTGCTGTTATGATAATAGTTGCCAACTCTCAAACAAATGAAAAGAATAATGAATCAGCTTCAAGTTGGCTCATATGTAAACTTATATTGCTCCCAGTTATAACTTGGGCCAATTTCAACTAGAAAGAAAATTAATTAAAAAGATTTCACCTTCACTGTTTGAGAAACATGGCACCGCAAATACTGCTGAATTAGTAGTTTAAAAGTCTGCAGCGTCAGGTACACTCCCAGAGTTTGGATTTCATTCTAACGTTTTGTGGGTTGTTTTAAAGATTGGATTTTTTGAGGAAACAGATTCGAAAATACCTTGTCCCTAATTCATAGCATGAATATTTGAGAAGTATCACAGTGATGGAAAAAAAATAAATGAGACTATTGGTTAATGGCTTATTATAAAAAGGCTTCAGAGGAAATAAGAGGCAAATGAAATGGGGCATGTTTATACAGGAGTTCAAAGTCAGAAGGAGAGGAGAGCACCCAACACACCGCTCTAAGTCAGGGTCATTTTCTGATACAGTGTCAGGCTTAAAACAGGGCAACATGATAGCATTAGACCCTTTTACTAAGGATGACCATCTATTGTATTGAATTTTAATAAACATGGGACAAAACCATTTTGTGCTGGATCAGTTATCAAGACTGGTGGTTCCACAGAACCCCTGAAACTGGTGTTTCCAGTAAGCACTAATCTATTTGGCATAAAGCTGTGGTAGTTTTTATAGAAAGAAATAAGCAGAGTATCAGACCAGAGGTTTGTTTAAACTATTTATTTCTAAATGTCCATCATAGCCCTGACTGGTGTGGCTCAGTAGGTTGGGCATCATCCCACAAACAAAAATGTTGCTGGTTGGGGGTGTGCAAGAGGCAACCCATCAATATTTCTTTCCTTCTCTTTCTCCTTCCCTTCCCTCTCTGTAAAAATAAATTAATAAAATCTTTAGGGAAAAAATTGTCTATTGTAGTTGAAAATTATTCCCTGGATGGGTGCACTTCCATAAGAGGACAGGAAAACTTTTTCACTAATGAGCAAAGCTGGGCTATTGTGTCCTCATAGGAGTGAGGGCATATGATAAGCAACAGGATGGACTGGACCAAATATACAATTTTATGGTCGATGAACTGTATAAAACTATGCAAAGATTGCTGTATTAGTCGAGATAATAAGATTTCTTCTTTTTTTCCAAAGGGTACTAGTAATTTTTCTCAGTCATCAACTCTATATAGCAGGTATATTTTATTGGCTACCTGCTACCATTTTTCAATACCTCTTATAAATTACAAAATTACAACTAAGTGGGAAATTGTATACCATGGTTGATTCTGCCTTCACTGCATATACATAACAGAGTGAATTAAAAAAAAAAAAACCCTCTTGGAGATGTTAAGCAGCTAAACGATACTCTGTAATTCCAGTGATTGGCAGCACTTGAAACTGAACCTTTGAATGGATGGTGTGGGATGGGCATCTTCTCCAGGCATCTCCAATATCCACTCTAGTGCTGGAATCTGTAGTGCTGGAAATACTAGAGACCCCTGGGTAGAGTACTTGGTCCCAGGGTCTTCCAGCCAGTTGGAATGGTTCAAAAAAAGCTACATGGATGCCTCATAGTAACTCAAAACCAAAGAGAGGACAGACACATGAACTTAGCCCAGGAATAAAGACACGACACTATTTTCTAATACTCTGACGTGATCATCACTGACCTTATACAGCTCATGGATGCTGCTGACACTATTCAAGATGCAACAAATTTAACAGGTCCTTCTTTGGAGCAACATAAAAGCCTAGAACTTGATGTGAAATTGTTGCCCAGTGAAGTAGCCACAGTGATTCCCCAAACAACTGAGTCAGCACTCACCCAAATAGAGGAAAAAGAGCGGTGTTGATTCCTTCACCTCATTGAGTCATATTAATGCAATGTTGGAAAGTATTCTAGTCCATTCTGCTCAACAGGATGCATGTCTGCACTTGGCAAAATCTTGTGCAACAGGTATGAATTGTGTGCATTATCTGTTACTGCTCTAGTAAGTGAGAGGCCAGAAATGTCACAGGTGCAATGATTTCTTTTAAATTTTAAAAACATTCTATTCACTAGCACCAGTGTACCTACAAGGATTCTTTTACATGAGGTAAGTTTGTATAAACTAGAATAAATGCAAAGGACATATACAGGCCAACAACAGACAGATCTAACATAAAAATCCTTATTCTTTAGCCTTGATCTCAGTTCTGTTGAAGATCAGAAAGTGTTAGAGGTGGTAGAGGTTAGTTATTATTCCATTTTCTGTTTTGGAGGCTGTATAAACTTCATAATCATCATTATGAAATCCTAGAAAAAATATACCATCTATTCAATGATTTGAATATTCAAACAACTAGCTGTATTTGTTTGAAGGCCCACTAAGTGTCTTTATTTCTGGTGGTTAGGACAATCAAGAAATGCCTAGAGGGGAAAAGAAAATTAGAAAGACACATAAAGGAAAGATGAGGAAGAAAGGGGAAAGCAAACAGAAGAAGAAAAATATTTTCAAAGATTTGTATGTAGCCAGGATAAGTGACTAATTGATAGTGGAAAAAATAATTGCTTACAGTTCATATAAAGCCATCATATCCATAAACTACATGGTACAGAGGTACATAATTATAAACAAGAAGATGGAAATAAAAAGTTGTCTTAATTAAGAAAAACAACAGAAGAAAAAATTATGGGAAAAAATCATGGAAAGTAGGAAGATCCATGCCACAAATATGCCAGATAAATGATATATCCCCAGAGGGAGAATGCTGCCTTGGACTCGAGAAAGCTCTGCATGACCTTGGCCAGTGCTGCGATTTCCTGCCTTGTATAATCACAAAAGGCATTTGATGTTTGGTGGTGATGAGAAGGATGATTTTAAAGAATGTAATTATGGGTGGCAAGTGTTTTCTATGGAACCAAAATTATCATTTATGTCTGAGACTGTGCAAAATGTCTCAATTTTGGTCAGTAACAATTTGAACTTTAAAAAACAATCTCCCAAACCTCCTTATAAATCGCAGTTCAAGTAAACTACAGGGATAGTGAGTAAAAGCAAAGACATTCCAGGTACTCTTCAAGAAATGCTCCTTAGTAGAAAATTACCTATTTTGTAGTACCATGATGTGGCCTACCTTCTTGTCACAACCAGATTACAAATTCAAAAAGCCACATTAAAGGAGATTTTAAGCAGAGAAAAGCTTAAAGCAGTTTTCAGGTATAAAAATGATCACAATGCACATTACCTTAGAGAGATGGGCAATCGTACACAAACTATTGCTGAATCATGTCCAGATGGAAAGGTGGATAGAAACTGAAGAGAAAGGAAAAACCACATCAAGGTGCCTAAGGAAACTCAAAGGCTTTGAAAGCTTCAAAAGTCTCACCTTTACTCTGGTACCTTTAATTGTGGCTACAAAAAGTGCATTTTGAAAGAAAAAAGAAATGGTTATTTTCTTAAGTGCTAACAGACTTACTTCTCCCTCAGAAAATCCACCACTCTTTTGAAGTCAGCCACGCAGTATTCCCTTTTCATGTCCATGAGCACAGAGTCAGAGGCAGACTGGACTGGTATGTGCAGAAAAGCGTAGACTCTGGGATGGTTAAGGATTTTAGCCATTTCCTTTTAAAAAATGAAAGGAGAAAACATTAATCATCTTAACAAATCCGGGAATGGTTTCCCTCAGATCAACACTCACAAGTGGAAGCAAATAAACAGAGCAGAAAACAGACCAGTCATCTAGGCCCTTAAAGCGAATGTCAACTGGCAGCATTCTATGATGACATTTGGGGATTTAATATTCCTTCTGGACAATTCCACTTAAAGAGTTATTTCCTCACATTCATCATCTCTCTTAGGTAGCAAAACAGAGATAAACTCGTATAACACCTGAAGACTAAAAATATTTTTGAGTACTTCAAAATAAATACTTTTCTTCCCCCTCATAGCAGTTTTATATTCTGCCTGTTGCATTAGCCGGAGAAACAACAATCTAGGGTGGGCAAAAGTAGGTTCATAGTTGTGAGTACAAAAAGGAGTTTATTCGTGTATTATTCAAGGCACATCAACACTTTATTTTTTAATACTGAAGGAGGAAAAGTAATCTATAACTCACCTGTTTCTTTTTCAGCTAGCTAAGGAACACATTTTTTGAGAATTTACTAAGCAAAAGGCACAGTATCAGACAATGCAGCTTGCCACTGGTCACTGATCTACATTCAAGATGCAGAGTTTCAAACAACAGAAATAAGGAGAGAACAGGATGAAGAATCTGTCTTGCAAAGTTAAGGAGAGAACATTTGAGGGAAACAAATTAGAAAACCCAGAGATTGTTTTAAAATTCCTCCATGGATACAGAGGGAGTAAGAAAAAGAGTAATAAAAGGAAAGCTTTAGTAACTTAACCATTTCCGCAAACAATAAGAAAATTGGCTAATTTAGCTCTCCTCCACTGCTGCAAGCAGTCTCCTCATCAACGGTGGTGGGGGGAGGGAAGGAAGGAATGGAGGTGAAGGGGAAAAGGAGGGAGGGAGGAGAAGATGGGGCAGAAAGAGTACAAAGAATCTAACAGAGATGTAAATGTCAAGAAAGGAGCTGCTTTTTAATAATCTGCATGAGTCCAATGATTTTTAGTTTTCAAAGTACTGTACTTGAACATATTATTTCACTCTAACCCTTAGAATAGTGTCTCGAGGAATCTCATGGAGTCAAAGAGCCAGATGAATCTGTAACAGCAATCTCCCGGTTACTCAGCGGGAAGTCTTGTGCACGTATCAACCATGCCCTTTGTTTCTGTTTTCTTTCCGCAGACTCTGAAAACTAGCATTTTTACCAAAGTGGAAGAAAACAGCAATGAACTCACATCAGTCACCTTCTTGGTAGCAGCTTAGTTATTTTTACAAGTCCTTTTGACTAAGAAATTAAAACAAACAACATTACTCTTGGGTATCCTTTACTTACCCTCACTGCCAGAAATTAATAGGTACTATATATATATACCTCATTACATGTGGTAGCTATGTTGGAACTGGAGTTGAAGAACTTCTTATTTAGCAGAAAAATAACTGTTAACATATCACCTGAACATTCCCTTCACAGAACTGGATATTTAGCCAGTAGGCTTTCCAGGTAACACTGACTAACTACAGGGAATATGTTGGCCTTCTGCAATATTCTCTGCCTTTCAAGTTTTTCACACCTGAACATCAAGACCCCCAAACAGTGTGTGTGTGTGGGGGGCGGGGGGAGTAGCTGCACAAAAATGTTAGTTTTCTAAAGGGGCAGAACACTCAGAATTATTAACTTCCGACGTGTCTCAACATGACCTTAACAACACAATTTTCACTTTCAATCTCTGTGTCTTGGTTTTCTCATCTGTAAAATGGAAACCGTGGTGGTAATCCCCACCTCAGAGTGAAAATAAAATAAAATAATCCGGCAGGTGCTTATATGTAAACATCTAATCTTATTCCCTGGAGAGTATTTAAAGTTCCCCAGGAGCACATTTTCACACAGATTAATGGAAACCCATCAATAAATAGAGCATCTTTTCAATATGCTAGTTCCCTTAACTAGTAAGTGAAGGAGAGATAATTTGTATTGATTTACATAAAATAAATTTGACGGACATTCCCAGCAAACACGATTCTGCCCGGGGCAGACAGGGGAGTGCAGTTTCTCTAGGAAACACTCAGGGTGGCCCACTACCATAAACAGGACACATACTAGATGAAGCTTGCCCTGTTACAGTATGATTTACAAAGCAAACCGTTAACAGCAAACAAGGGGGAGAAATTTGGTGGTTTTTCCCTTTGGCTCTCAAAATAAGACTTCTCCATTAGTAATTACCTCAGCTTCATACTACAGACTTTGCAAATTTATATAGTAGGCATCAGAACAGGAAATAAACTTGCCCCTCCGTTAAAGTCTGTATTTCCCTTACTAAAAGAACTATGACTTAACATAATGTACCTGAAAGAAACACAGTATAATTTTTTTTGTTTTGTTTTTTTCTTCTATCCCTGTTCTCATTCAGCACTGTTAGTTCAAGGTAATCTTTGATCTCTTCTTCACTTTTCAAAATTCTTCTATTTTTAAGGTTTGGCATATAGCTACAAGCTCTCCTGTGAAAAAGATTACCTTTTCCTCTATGAATCCTTGGGAACCTGTTCCTGGAGTTACCAAAGTGTGTCCTTGGTTCTCTCCTGCAATAATGGTAACAAACTGCCAAGATGGAAGCTCTGCGAGAGCAGAGGTTATGTTTTCATTCTCTCTCTGGATCTCCACGATGGCTAGGCCCGTGCTAACATGAATATAATAGTTCAGTTTGGCTAAAACAGGTAAGCAAGTGCATATTCAAGCAGGTAAACAAGCATATAACCAGCCTGCCTTGATTTTTGGAACAAGTGTAAAATTATATGTGAATACATAAGTTAATACATACATAAGCAAAAAATCAGACACTTTATAGGTAACTCCACCATGGACTAGATTTCTAAAAGTCTGTTGGAGTTTCAGGTTAGACTCACAGCTTATGTTGCTGTGGAAAAGATGCACAGGGCCCAGGTTAAGCAGAAAAGGGGAGCACTCAGTTCAGTGTGGCTAACAGAAGAATGGTAGCCGTGAGCAACCTGAGCTCTGAGCTGGGTGAGAGCTCTGAGCTGATGGGCAAGCATGCAAGTGGGCCTGTGTACACACAAAGGGCGTGTGCATATGTGTGTGTCAAGGAGCTCCGGTAGCAACCAGCATGCAAACACCACATCTATTTTAACATAAGGACATTTATGTTACAGATGGCAACTATTTTATAGCAGAGACCAGAGAATAGCTAATCAGAACAGCAATATTTCTACCTGGGGCTTTTACATGGAGCTCACCTATTACAAATTGGTAATCATCTCAAGGTTTGTCATTTTCTAAATAAACTTGAAAAGCAAAGAAAAAATAACTTCGGTAAAAACTGGCTAATTTAAAACAGCAATCCTGTGTACAGAAACATTTATTTTTTTTTTAAATCCTATGTCCATTTTTATTGCCCTGCAGTCATCAAATTAGTCATCATATTCTACCTACCAGTTTAACAAAGCCACTCAGTGTGAGTGTATAAAATAAAATATATTAATACTTGCATTCAGATGTCTTTGCATTCACATTGATAATCATCCATCAGAAAGTCTCTTAGATCATAGCTTCGTTAGAAAGTACCTGCATATTGAAAGCCCTAAACTTTGCTATGTTGCTTTCAATTGACCTAAGTAAGATATATAACAGAGACAACACTTCAAAAAAAAAAAAAGAAAAAGAAAAGAAACTACACTGTTGCCTGTAAGCATTTTTTAATAACTTATGTGAGATAAAATTCACATATCAAAAAACTCACCCATTAAAAGTACGCAATTAGATTTTTAAAAAATATTAGCAGTATGGTGCACCCATCACACAGTCTAATTTTAGAATGTGTTCATTCCCCCCAAACGCTGTGCTGACCTACATCTCTTCTCACTGCCCACTGTCCCACAGTTCCTTTGCCCGAGGCCCCAACAAACACTAGTTTACTTGTGAGCTTTACAAAATGCCTGTTCTGGGTATTTCATATAAATAGACATAAAATATAGCTTTTGTAACTGGCTTCTTTTACTCATAATGTTTTCAAGGATCATCCATGTTGAAGTATGTAGGCATTTTTTTTCAATTAAATAAAACAGGAATTTAGAATTTATTAAATATGTCATTTCACATAAAGCTATTAGCTTGAATAGAAGAATAGAGATAGGGCTATAAATGATACATTTTTTTGGTTCCTATTTTTTCTGTTTTATTGTGGTAAGTAGATGAAACATAAAATCCCCTATTTTGATCACTTTGGGATGTATAATTCAGTGACATTAAGAACTTTCAGAATGCTGTGCAGCCATCACCGCCATTCATCTCCAGAACCTCTTCATCATTCCACACTGAAACTCTGCGCCCCTTCAGTAATGACTCCCACTGCCTGCCAGTCCTCCACTCTGGGGAATCCTAGCTACTTTCTGTCTCTCTAAACACACTATTCTAGGTGCCTCATATACGTGATATCATACAATATTTACCCTTTCATGTCTGGTTTATTTCACTTCAAGTGTTTTTCGAAGTTCATCCCATTGTGGCAATATTATGTTATCTTAACTATCATTTTTGCAGTCAGCTGACAGGCAGTTCTACTCTTGATGCCAGAGCACTCAGACTTCTATCGGTCCTTAGTTCTCTGCTCTGCAGTTTTACTGTACACGCTCATATCCCAAGGATATACTTGTTTCTCTGTATCTCCCAATTTCATTGACCAATATCTGGCCCTTGAACATTTATGCTTGAATGAATGAATGACTAAAAGACACAATCACTTAATCAACATAGTAAGTTTGGAGAAAGTTCTACAAAGACTTCTAGCTAAAGGTCAAAATAGCAATGCTTGTGTTCTAGGACAGCCTACTTCTGAAGAAACCTTCAACACTCTCAAAGTCACAGAAGTCAAGATAAAATAAGACCAGAGTCATATTTTAACCATTACTTCATTAATGATACCATACAGCCCCTAAGTGAACTTTCAACAATCTAAAAATAAATCATTTAACAGCATCACAGTGAATGAGGAAGCATGAAAAAAGAATATTTCCATCCTTATATCCTAAATGAAAAGGGTTAGATATTGTGAACAGATGCTAACATAAATTTTATCTATAACTTTATTATCACCTCTAAACTGCAAAGAGTTTACATTTTCAGTATTAAAATAAGTTGAGATAAAATGTTCTATCAGCTTTCATAGAAATGTTAAAAGGATTTAAAAGCTCTTTTTACCATTGCCACTTTACCTGTCAGAGTCAATAACACCAATTATGGAGATAAAAATATACATTAAAGATTCCAAGAATCAATTATAAAGATAAAAATATACATTAAAGATTCCAAGATGGCAGCAGAGTAGATGGAAGCTACTCAATTGCTCCCAGTGCCAAACTGGATTTACAGCTAAATTACAGAGAAATCAAGTTGATCAACCACCGGAAAGCTAGCTGAAGAGAAATATGGTAACTAAGGATTTACAGAAGAAGCTATACAGAGACTGGTAAGAAAAGTAGAGACAGGGAAAGGGCTGGCCCTGACAGCCATGTGCAGTAGCTAAGAAGCCAGAGGGATATCTCAGCTGTAAAATTCCCTCTCCCCAGGAGTGTGGGGTCTGACCCCAGGCAGGAGTTCCCAACCCAGAGCAGCAGAGATGGGAAGAGGGACCCTCAGAGCATGTGGCAGTGAAAATCAGTGGGGATTCAGTCTGCCTGGGAGAGAAAGGAGTCTGCTAGAGACCCAAACACCACCTTCCCAAGGTGGAGCACTCCTGTTGTTACAGCATCCGCCTGGGGAGTGCACTGCCCAGTCCTCCAACTACCGGCAACAGCACTCTGCTGAGCTTCAGTCTTGCAGAGGGGTCTGCTGGCTGCACCCACCAGGGAGCTTTAGGGTGCTCTTTTTCTAGAGAAGCTCTTGGCAGAGATTCAGTGATTGAAGGGTGTACCTTTGGAAAGGGGGCTATTCTTCCCCACCACGAGTGCACAGCTAGGGCTCCCCACACCCCACCTTTTGAATCACTTGGCCTGCCCTTCTACTCCCCAGGGCTCTGCCCTGCTGAGTTCAGCTAGGCAGGGACATCAGAGTGCTGGGCAGAGCAGAGACGTACAGAGCTCTTTTCCAGGGAGGCTTTTGTCTGGGAATCAGATAGGTAGATGCTAGGTTGTATAGCTACATTGGGTGGAGGGGGGCCCACTCCTATCTAGCCTGTGAGCTCAGCCCCTTCTATAACTCCAGTGGAAGACTTATTTAACTTGCCTTTCTGGCAGCCAGGAGCCCCACCCTGCTGAACTCAATCCCACCAAGGATCTGAGAGGTGCTCAGAGCTGGAACATTTGGTGCATGTCTCCCTTCTAGGCTCTTGCCCAGGAAGAGGTAGAAGTGTCTGCCCCCTTCTACAGGCTTGCTGGCATCACCCCTAGAGGGGAGACTGTTTGGATGTGCTCTCCCAAGTCTCAGTGGCCCCACCTTGCTGAGTTCAGCTCTTTGGGGGAAAAGGAGTGGTGCTCAGAGCTGAGACCAAGAGAAAGTGCTTGCCTGCCTTCTACAGGCTCAGCCAGAACCCCACCCACAATGGGAGATTCTTTTTGAAAAAATTATTTTTTACTGATTGATTGATTTATTTTTAGAGAGAAAGAGAAAGAGACAGAAACATCAATTTTGCAAGTCCATTTATTTATGCATTCATTGGTTGGTTGATGCTTGTATGTGGCCCTGACCAGATATCGAACCCACAGCCTTGGTGTATTGGGATGACACTCTAACCCGAGCTAACTGGCCAGGGCCAATGGGTGACCCTTTTGATCTCTTTTCCCTCCTGAGCCCTGGTGGCTCCACCCACCTGAGCTTGCTCCTACAGAGAAGATGGCTGGCTGCATCCAACTTGAACCTGTGGCACACTCCTGCTGACATAGCAAGAGTTGGGTGGTATGGCTCTGGAGTAGGGGCCACTTTCCCCTCATTGAGTACCTGATCACACCCCCCTCAAGTAGGGCACCCATCTTGCTGACACCGGTTGCCCTACCCTACTGAATTCATGACCTGTGGAAGTGTGTATGGGTCCTGGCCAGACTGGACCCACTCTACGGTCTTTCTTCAGAAGGCTCTGGGTGAAGACCAGGCAACCTCAGGGGGAGGTGGAGTAGCTGACAGGTGGAGACGGACCTCAGGGAGCCTTGAACCTTTTATAGGTCTAACCCCAGCTCTAAGCTGGAGGAAATCAACCCTTATATACAGACTGACCCCTCTCATGCACACCCAGGCCCAGTACACAGAGACACAAACAATGAACAGCATGGCAGCTCCAGATAGGTAGCCCCAGGCCAGTTACACACAATGTCAGACATCAACTTGTACCAGAATACTGCACAAGTGGACCCAGAATGAGCACAACCAGTGATTGGCTTCAGACCACACTGGAGCTCAACATAACTTACTACTCAAGTGACATGCTCAAACGGGGATTCTAGCAGGCACCAAACCCTTCTAAGAACAACTAAATTTGCCATAGGGGGAAGACCCTGCACAGCAACTCAACATGAGGATCAAGGTTTACCCTTATAGGCAGCCTGCCTGAAGTGTTAACTGCACCCATGAAAGAACCAACAGCATTCAACACTCAGCTACAAGAGAGGTTGCAAATAACCCATGAGAAACATGTTGGAAGCATCAAGCTCAGGTGATGAGGAAGATCGCACCACTGAGCCAAACAAGATACCTACATCATAAAGCCATTATAACAAGTTTGGGAGTCATAACAGATCTACCTAATATACACAGACAAAAATGGGAAAACAAAGAAACACGCCCCAAATGAAAGAACAAGAGAAATCATCAGCAAAAGATGAAATGAAATGGAAGCAACTAAGATATCAGATGCAGAGTTCAAAACAATGGTTATAAGGAATGCTCAAGAACCTTAGCAGAAAAATGGATGATCTCGGTGAGAACTTAAACAAAAAGATAGTAAACATTAGAAAAGACATAGAAAATGTACAAAAATCAGTAAGAAATGAAGAATGCAATATCTGACACGAAGAATGCACTAGACAGAACCAACAGCAGGTTAAATGAAGGCAAGGATCAAATAAGCAAATTAGAGGGTAAAATAATAGTAAGTATCTAAGCAAAAAGAAAAGGAAATTTTTAAAAAACGAGGAAAGTCTAAGGGACCTCTGGGACAACATCAAGCATAATATCATCTGCATCAGAAAAGTACCAGCAGGAGAGTGAATAAAAGAGCGAGAACCTATTTGAAGGAATACTGGCTGAAAACTTCCTTAACCTGATAAAGGAAAAAGTCACACAGGTTCAGGAAGTACAGAGTACTTCCCAAAGAGGCCCACACCAAGACACATCATAATTAAAATAAGAATGGTTAAAGACAAAGAGAAAATCTTAAAAGGAGAAAGAGTGAGACAGTCACCTACAGCACAGGTCCCAGAGGTTTTCAGCTGATTTCTCAACAGAAACACTTCAGGCCAGAAGGGATTGACATGAAATATCTGAAGTGATGAAAAGCAAAAACATACATCCAGGAGTATTCTATTCAGCAAGACTATCATTTAAAATTGCAGACAAAATAGCTTCCAGACCAAAGAAGAAGAAGAAGAAGAAGAAGAAGAAGAAGAAGAAGAAGAAGGAGAAGAAGCAGCAGCAGCAGCTAAAAGAGAGCTAACACCAAACTGGTATTAGAGGAAATGTTAAATGCCTGCTTTAACAAGAAGAAAAAAAGAAAAAGAGAAGATCATAGGTATAAAGAATATAATGGCAATAAACACATACCTATCAATAATAACCTTAAATGTAAACAGATTTAAGTGCTCCAATCAAAAGACATAGGAAGCTGACTGGATAAGAAAATATGACCCAGGTACATGCTATCTATAAATGGCCCACCTCAGAAGATACACAAAGACAGAAGTGAAGAGATGGAGGAAACATTCCATGCAAATGGAAACAAAAAAAAAGTCGTATTAACACATATATCAGATAAAAGACTTCAAAATAAAGGCCATAACAAGAGACAAAAAAGGTCACTGAATAATTCTAAAGGAATCAATCCAATGTGAGAATATAGCCCCTGTAAACATATATGCACTCAATGTAGGAGCACATAAATATATAAGGAAATCTTGGTCAACATTAAGGGAAAGATATACAGCAATACAGTCATTTTAACACCCCGCTGACATCAATGGATGGGTTTTCCAGACAAACACATCAACAAGGCAACAGTGACCTTAAACAACACACTGGATCAGATGGATTTAATTGATATTTAAAGAACATTTCATCCCAAAGCAGTAAAATATACATTCTTCCCAGTGCACATGGAACAGTCTCAAAGATAGACCACATGTTAGGACACAAAGTAAGTCACACAAATTCAAAGAGATTGAAATCATCTTCTCTAATTACAATGGTATGAAACTAGAAATCAATTACAATAAAAACTGAAAAACACATGGAGGCTAAATAACATGTTATTAAACAATGAATGGATTAGCAATAAAATCAAGGAAGAAATCAAAATACACAACAACCCCAAATATATGGGACACAGTGAAAGCACTCCCAAGAGGGAAGTTCGATAGCATTAAAGGCCTACCTCAAGAAGCATGATAAATCTCAAATAAACAACCTAACCCTATACCTAAAATAACTAGAAAAAGAAAAATAAACAAAGCCCAGAGTAAGTAGAAGGAAGGAAATAATAAAAATTGGAGGAGACATAAATGACATAGAGACTAAAAAGCAACACAAAAAATCAATGAATCCCAGAGCTAGTTCTTTGAAAAGATAAACAAGACAGACAAACCTTTAACCAGACTCATAAAGAAAAAAAAAGAACAGAAAAAGAAAGAGGACCAAAATAAATAAATTCAGAAAAGAGGAGAAGTAATCATTGATACCACAAAAATACAATGGATTAAACTGGACAACCTGGGTGAAATAAGATAAATTCCTAGAAACACACAATCTTCCAAAACTGTATCAGGAAGAATAAAAAAATCTGAAGACAAGTTACAATTAATGAAATTAAAGCAAACAAAAATCTCCCAGCAAACAAAAGTCCTAGGCCAAATAGCTTCACAGGTCAATTTTATCAAATAGTCAAAGAAGAATTAACACTTATCCTTCTCAAAGTATTCCAAAAAATTCAAGAGGAGGGAAGATCTTCGAGCTTATTTTACCAGGCCAGCATTATCCTAATTCCAAAACCACAAAAAGACACTATAAGAAAATGATAGGTCAATATCCCTGATGAGCATAGATGCTAAAACCTTCAACAAAATATTAACAAACTGGATACAACAACACATTAAAAAGATCACAAACCATAATCAACTGGGATTTATTCTGAGGATGCAAGGTCAGTACAATATTCTCAAATCAATAAATGTGATACATCAAATAAAAACCCACAAAAATCCCATAATCATATCAATAGATGCAGAAACACCATTTGATAAAATCCAGCACTCACTAATGATAAAAACTCTCAGCCAAGTGGGAATACAGGGATCACACCTCAACACAATAAAGGCTACATATGACAAACCCACAGACAACATCCTACTCAATGGGCAAAAACTAACAGTGTTTCTTTTGAGATCAGGAACAAGACAGGGATGTCCACTTTCAACAATCTTATTCAGTACTGATGATGCTAGCCATAACAATCAGACAAAAAGAAGAAATAAGAGAGGCATCTAAGTTGGAAAGGAGGTGGTAAAACTGTCATTGTTCACAGATGACATGTTATTGTATATAGATATCCCTAAGGACTCCACCAAAACACCAGATCCAATAAATGAATTTGCAAAGTAGCAGGATACAAAATTCATATGCAGAAATCAGTGGCATTTCTAAACACAACAATGAACTGTTGGGAGGGAAATTTAAGAAAACAATCCCATTTACTATTGCAACAACAACAAAAATAAGGTACGAGGAATAAATTTAACTAAGGAGGTAAAAGACCTGTACTTGGAAAATTATAAAATGCTGAAGAAAGAAACTGAGGAAGATATCAGTAAGTGGAGGCTTATACCATGTTCATGGATAGGAACAATTAACATCATTAAAATGTCCACACTACCTAAAGCAATTTACAGATTCAACACGATTCTTATTAAAATACCAATAGCATATTATCAGAGATCTAGAACAAATATTCTAAAAATTCATATAGAACCACAAAAGACTCCAAATATCCTGAGCAGTTCTGAGAAAAAAGAACAAAGTTGGAGGCATCATGCTACCTGATATCAAACTACACAACAAGACCACAGTAATCAAAACAGCATGGTACTGGCATAAACATGGTCATATAAATCAACAGAACAGAATAGAGAGTAGAGAAATAACTCCACAGCTTTATGGTCAATTGCTATTTAACAGATGAAACAAGAACATACAATGTAATAAAGACAGTCTGTTCAATAAATGGTGTCGGGAAAATTGGACAGATACGTGCAAAAGAATGAAACTAACAAGAATAAACTCAAAGTTCATTAAAGTATTAAATGTAAATTGAGAAACCATAACATTCCTAGAAGAAAACATAGACAGTAAAATTTCAGAAATTTCTTGTAGCAATATTTTTGCCCAAATATCTTCTCAGGTAAAGGAAACAAAGGAAAAAAATAAACAAAGGAAACCATCAACAAAATGAAAAGATAACCTAGAAAATGAGAGAATATATTTGCCAATGACACATTTAATATGGGATTACTTTAAAAGTATATATAAAGAACTTACACTACTCAACACCAAGAAAACAAAAAACCCAATTAAAAAATAGGCAAAGGTCCTATATAAACACTCCTCCAAAGAGGACCTACAGATGGCCTATTTTAAAACTTCATTTGAAAAATAAAGAACATTCTAACTTTTTCTTGATGTGCTTCCTTTTTAAAGTCATTTGCCAGTAGACAAATGACAAAATCTCAATGTCACTAATCATCACAGATATGCAAATTAAAACCACAATCACTGGTCAGAAAAGCTGTCAAAAATAAATCAACAAACAACAAGTGCTGGTGAGGAGGTGGAGAAAAGGGGACCCTTGTGTGCTGTTGGTGGGAATGCAGACTTGTGCAGCCACTGTGGAAACCAGCATGGAGTTTCCTCAAAAAATTAAACATGGGACTTCTTTTTGACACAGTGATCCCACTTCTGGGAATATATCCTAAGAAACCCAAAACACTAACTTGAAAGAATATATACACCCCTATGTTTATTGCAGTGTTACCTAAAATAGCCAAGATCTGTAAACAGCTGAAGTGCCTATCACTAGATGAGTGGATAAAAAGAGCTGTGGTGTATTTACACAATGGAATAGTATTTGGCCATTAAAAAGATGGAAATTTTACCTTTGCAACAGCATGGATGGACCTGGAGATTATTACGCAAAGTGAAAAAAGTCAGTCAGAGAAAGACAAACACCATATGATCTCACTTACATGTGAAATCTAATGAACAAAACAGAAACAGAGTCATGGGTACATGGAACAGACTGACAGCTTTCAGAGGGAAGGGGTGATTTGGCGGGGGGCGGGGGCAGTGCTGGATGGAAGAAAAGGTGAATGGATTAAGCAAAAAATATATATATGTAGTCTGTCCAGAAAAAGTCCAGCCATTGTTAATATAATGAGAATAGTTTTCACCACATCGATGCAGCCTGGCAACTGAGGAGAGTGGTCTGGGATGTATGTGCATGAACAATGACCACCTCACTGTACCAGTCAGAGGGGAGAGCAGACTCTGTTGAGCAAGCATGTGTACTGTGTGGCTGTCACATTCAAACTGACTGAATGAGTAGAACAACAACAAATCCGCATCGAATTTTGCGGTAACCTTGAACATTCCTCCACAGACACCATTTGGATGATTCAGAAGGTCACAGCTATGGGCAACTGGTGGTTGGCAGCTTCATCATGACAACGTGTCCACTCATGCATCATGTCTTCTGTAGAGTTTTTTGACTGAACATCAAATCACCCGCATGACTCAGCCCCTCTAAAGCCCAGATTCGGTGCCCTGTGACTTCTGGCTTTTACCAAAACTAAAATCACATTTGAAAGGGATAAGATTTCAGATCGATGAGATTCAGGAAAACACAACACAGCAGCTGATGGCAATTGGGAGAACTGTGTGAGGCACCAAGGTACCTACTTGGAAGGGGACTGAAGCATCCCTGTCCTATGCACAATGTTTCTGGTATCCTGTATCCTCTTCAATAAATGTCTCTATTTTTCATATTACATGGCTGGACAGACTATATATATATATATATATTCTGGACAGACTATATATATCTCATATGTGTGTATACACAGACACAGACAACACTGTGATAACAGCTAGAGGGAAAGGGGAGTGGGGGCTGGGTGGAAGTGGGCAAAAGGGAGAGAAACCAGGAATGAAAGGGACTTTGGGCAATGGGTACTTGATGCTGTGTGGAGGTGATGTTTTGTTGAGCTGTACACTTAAAACCTGTGTGGTTTTGTGAACCAATGTTACCCCAATAATTTAATTAAAATACATTAACATTAATATTAAAGTACAAAGAGTTATAATCATATACATATTTATTTTCAATTAACAGTATCGGTGTTTTGTTTTATTTTGAAATTATGATTCTGCTCTGCTAAAGTCAAGAAATGAAAAGAGAGTTCATGTATTCTAGTTATGGTAATAGTTGTATGAATCCATGCATGTTAAAATTTATGAAGCTGAACATACATGAAAAAATCCATCTTACTGCACTGATTTAAAAATTTAAAAATAGTAAAGTATGTTTTGATTCAAACATTATATAATATGAACAAGCATATATTAAAAAGGCAAATGTATAATATGCATATAGTTGCCTTTTCTTCCATTAAATAAAAAAGCGAAAGACTGAGTGTACTAAACACCAGAAAACCAAAGCAATACCTGCTCAGATTAGTGGGGAAGATACAGCCCAGTCTGACTGAGCATTCGGCTCAGACCATTCTACTGGCATCTCTTAAACATGAGGTAAATAGTTATCCAATGGACAGGCAGATATTAAAGATTTACTTTAAAATACTCAAATCATTTACATATAGTTTGATTATCCTCAATGAGGTTCATTTTAGGTAACTTTTCTTTCATGTATTAGGTAGTACACAATAAAAAGGATGTTCTGGTGTTATAACTGCCCTAGTAAGGATTGCTTGGTATACAAAATAATGTGGCTAAGCAAGTATTTATTAAATATCAAACTATGTTTCAAGAATTGGGGCTGCAAAGAAGACAATAACCTCCTCTGCATTTTATCAGCACGTGAACACACCTTCTCCTTTGACAGTGCAGCACTTCCTCGAGTCCAGCACTGTCCTGGGCATTTGTGTCTATCTCACCGGACCCTCACTTGAGGACATAGGTATTCTTATTATTTTTGTGGTAGACTGTATCAGTGTTTGCCAAATATTCTGGTTTCTGTCCCCATGGAAGTATTAAAATCACTGCCTGGCTATACTCAGGAGTAGCTGTGTGACTTGTAACGGTCAATAAAATGGGGCAGAAAGGAGAGTCTCTGTTTCTGAGAAAAAGTTGTAAAACCTGTGACTCTCTACATTTCTTTTCTTTCCCCTCTTGGACAGTCTAAGCTCTAATGTGGAGGCTATTTAAACAGAGCTTCAACCAACCCATGACATACATACAACATGAACAAGAAATACATTGTTGTTGTCAAAAGCCACTGAGAATTTAAAAATTATTTTCTATACAGCATATAACCTAATGCATCCTACTGATACACTGTCTTGTTAGGGAAGAAGGAAACTAATATTTGGAGGTGTTCAAAATAATACGTGCAAAATGAACGGTATGTGGAATAACTGGATTTAGAACCTAAGACTATATTAGACTACAGCATCATTTTTCTTAATCAATTCTCAATAAATACTGGAATGGAAGTGCATGTTGATTACGAAGAACAGGGAGAAAGAAATCTACTATTATACGGGCAACAGGAGGTTTCACCCCAAATGGTGTTCAATTCTAAATAATAAAAAATTTCCAGGCAAACTGCAATGTAACACGCCCTACCTAGTATGTGAGATACAAGGCCCTCTATTTTGTAAAATAATCCAGGGGTCTGTCATATCAGTTGTCCTTTTTTAGCCTAATAGAGATAATGTCTTTAAAGGTACTTTTGGGAAATATAAGAAGTATACTTGGGGATCACTTAAAAGATTCTCTACCTATTTAGTCTCTTAATACACACACTGAAAGGGTTTAGAAGGAGTCACCCCATGATGTGGCTCTGTGGCATGTGAATTATTTTGAGCTAAAGGCAACCAAGACTCTGGGCTCAAGAGAAACTTCTGTCCACCTCCAACCCATAACTATCTAGCTGTATTTGAATTAGAAACCTTGCCCATAATAAGAGATGATCACAGATAACCAATCATTTTTTATTTATCTATAGGTCAGGCAAGCTTCTAATTCCTGAACGTCTCTTTGTATCTTCCTTCAATGACCCTCTGAAGCCCCGAGGCACCTCACCTCACCTCATCCTTAGCTCGGAACACTGTTGACAGCTCATTTGCCCTGTTTGTGTTGAACCTCTCCTGTATGTGGGGTCTTGGACTGTCTCATGTACATGAGATTCCCATGCACATACAATTAAATTTGATTTTCCTTTGTCAATCTATACCATCTAGATTTGATTATTCAATCAGGCAGAAAAGATCCAGAGAAAGGAAGAGGGAGTTATTCCCTCTTCCCACAAGACCAGGTGTAACGTTCTTTGTTGAAATCATTTTAAAGAGAGAATCAGTCATTTGAAGGGGTGGGCTTATTGATTTTATGAAGCTGAACCTGTCACATACCTTTAGAAAAAAGATGCATAAAATAACTAACATATTTAAAATAATGAAAAAACCCACAATTCTTTTTAAAAAAGAATATTTTCTATCTTGTGAAAGTAATAAATATTCATTTTTGAGATTTTGGAAAACAGAAAAATAGGACAAAGACAATCAATGTCAAAAAGGAATCATTACTCTTTACTATCATTTGTAACGATTAGATTAGAAAATTATATCTGATACTATCTAGTTGGTTAAGAAAAATTTAAATGATTTTCAAAGGCCAAAATATTAAGCTATAATATTTTTTGACAATATGTCTTTCAGTGTAAGCTCAATTCTTAAAAAATGAAAGAAGAAAACCTTTCTTCTAAGCAGGTCTCAAATCACCCAGGCACTTACTCTCAAGGGGCTCAAAATGCTGCCATATTAACATAACAGGAGAAAAAAATCCGAGTATGAAAACAACAAGCAAAAGAGAATCAGAGATAAGAATCATCACAACATTCCTGAAGAAGTTATTACCATTAGAGCAATGTTGTCCCTGGAGCTATGATGAGGGATATGTGTGGGGGGTGGGAGCAGGGTAGACACAAAAGAAATCTCTTTGTTCAAAAAGAATGTAAAAATGAGAATGAAATTAAAAGGGGGAAAAAAGGATGGACAATTCTTTCCCTACTCCCAAATTTATTATAAGGTAAGGGAATTCTTAAAAGTCCTTTAAGACATTTGGTCTTAAAAGCATGGACCAAATGATTAAGTAATCATTTAATGAGAATGATTATTTCAGGAACCACAAACGCTCCCAGCCCTTTCCAAATTACAGTACAGTTAGTGGGGCAGGAGTAACAGCAATAATAACAGCAGCAAGTAGCAATCTTTTGTGCTAGACACTGTGCTGGTCACACTCATTATCTCACTTAAATTTCTGAACTTAGGAGTAGTTTTACTCCACCTGAGAAGAAAGGCACAACAGAGCTATGAGGTAAACCGTCACCATGACTCTTGAAGGGTGTCAGAATATGCCACCCCCAAAACATGCCTCTTTGGCCTATGAATTATTTTGAACTAATGGCCACTGAGAACCGCAGGCCCAGAAGAAGCTCTAAAACAGGGCTTTTGTTTTCCTTCTGTAAAAAATATTGCTATTCAAAAATAGAAATTTGGGGGAGGAATGGAAAGATGGAAATTCCATATTAGGAAGAGGGTTGCTTTTAACAACTCTTAACCAATGGTGGAGTCAAGACTTAAGTCTGCATAACAAATCTTACTGAACAATCCTTGTACTTTTCCCAGTCACTTTCACACAACCTGTCTCCCTGATCTTGAAGCCTCAAATCTCTCTTCTTCTGTTTTAGCATAAAATGGGATACAAACACAAGTTCTAAATACTACTTTGGGTTAGTGATCTCTGGGTACAATCTCCGTGCGATGCATATGTCAGTAAACTTTCATTTTTCTCTTGTTAATCTGTCTTTGGCCAGTCTAACTTACAGAATCCCACCTGAAGAACCTAAAAAAAGATAGAGAAAAAAGTTTTTCCTTCCTTACACACTGTTCTATTAGTGTCAAACCAGAGCATCATTTCTGTGGACTGATATGTGATCCTCCCAAAATCTGAAGTCATTCCTGAGGAACAGCACAAACTAATTCACATGGATGTTACAATCAATTGTTTCTGGGAGTGGAGTTGGAAAGAAGCAGTGGAAAAGAGTCTCCCCAGCATACAACATAAACTCAAACACAATTTAATTTTGCTAGTTTACAAACTTGTCCTTAATGTTGGACTTCTTAGAAATGTATGGATTTTTTCAAATGTCTCAAAATGTATGAATTAAATGGCTCTTATTACATTACTTGAAATTGCATAATAAATTAATACGATCTCTGTAGTCTTTTGCTATTGGACAACATAAAATTTGAGTATAAAGTGATAAACAGGTATATAATACTTATAAGGCAATAAAGAGGGACATATTGCTTGCTTGTTTTGCTTTATTGTTTCCCCCTGGAAAAATTGGTTTACATGTCAGTTCTTTAATTGAAACAGAAATGAAAACATCGCTAGCTTGTCTAAGAACACCGTCAGAATATAATCTGAGATTCTAACCTGCTACTTTTTTAAACACCACGTCTCCAAAGTTACAGGGTTAGACAGCTTGGCCAGCATGTAAAGAAGGATCAGGAAAAGCTTCCAAATGATGAGTCAAATTTACATTTTAAGACTTGAGCTGCTTATTACATTTTGTGTTATTTTTAATCAAATGGAAGTTAAAATTATTTGTAATTAAAACAGACATCTTCGAAGTAGAGAGGAAAATGAAGATTTTTTATTTTCCTCCTTTCTGGCAAAGTACACAAAGTATGTGTACCTTTCTGTCATGATACAAAAATCTGATGCACCCTTTTGTGCACAAGTCCACTTAATTACAATAGAAGTAACCATTTCCTACATAAGAATTTTCAGATCTTAAATTGTGCTATTGTATAGGATTAAAGTATTTTTTAAAAGGATAGCAGAGCAGGCACTGAACTTCATCTTTCCAGTCATCCAATGTGTTATACATACATAGTTATTAATACACTATGTTTAACTGGCATCAGAATGGGATAAACATGAGTCTAAATAACAATGACTAAGAAAATATGTACCACATTACATGCTAATAATTTCCTTCTGTTTTAGGTAAGAAAAGTGGTTTTTTAAAAGATTTTATTTATTTATTTTTAGAGAGAGGGAAAGAGGAGGCAAAAGAGAGGGAGAGAAACATCAATATGTGGTTGCCTCTCACGTTCCCTGTACTGGGAAGCGTATGTGGGAGCGACCTGGCTCGCAACCCAGGCATGTGCCCTGACTGGGAATCGAACCTGTGACCCTTTGGTTTGCAGCCTGCGCTCAATTCACTGAGGTACATCAATCAGGGCAGAAAAGTGATTTTTTAAATCAAGTATTATCTTTTTTAATATTTCAAAATTAGCCAGATATTAAGAATATCAAACACAGACAGGAAAAGAAAGAACTGTGTCAAAGATGAGTTGAATAAAATGTGTAATGTGCTGAAGTGAACCAGGAGAGAGGCTGATGGTAACAATGAACAGGTTTCTACATAATGTGTGGCTCATTCCTTTTGTCCCATCTTCACAGGACACTAACCTCCCAAAGATTTACTTAAATAGGCACAGTTTATAGAGGATATCTAGAAAGAACCGGATACTATTCTGAAAATGGTGTCCCTGAAGAAACTGTGTGAAGAAGTGGCAGCACACATTCCAGATGCAGAAATGTATCCCAAGTACAGGGGCTGTCCTGAGTATAATGAACACTCCGAAATGTTTTCAGCTGAGTAAAATGACAAAAGCCAACCCCTCAAAGGGATACAGATTACCCCTTAAAACAACTCATTAAAAATGTAAAACAAATGAGATACTCCCCTATAGGGGACCATTCCGTGTGGCATGGGGAATATAGCCCAGTCTCTGACTCGGAATATCGAGTGGGGAGCGAGTCGGCACACAGAGGACCCACGCCCAGGGATAGGTTCTCCTGTGGGGAATCAGGCCTGCATTGTACCTAGGCTGCTTTGAGGATGGCTTTTGCTAAAACTCCCTCACCCTGAATTAAGGCAGCAAATGTTTACTGCATATTTTTAAAGTAATTTCCTAAAATCTGTGCTAAACCTCCTGTGGATGAGTGTAACCAGTTCAACCCTTTTTCCTTTACATTTGCAAATATCCTTTTTCTTTGTAGTAATTAGCAACTACCTCTCCTTTGTTATCTGTAAATGAGAACCATCCTCGATATAGTGTGCACAGAAAAGCAATAAAAGCCTGTCCAGGCAGGGGTCAGGGCCCCCTCTCTCACTCAGAGAGCGGCCATGCCATCCCTTTTTCTCCACTTCTGTAGTCCGTGTGAATTTGTTCATTGCATCCATAACACACGTAACCCTCAGGCCAGGGTCTGCATCCCTCCCCTCTGTTTTTGTGATTTTATTTCCTTAATAAACTATCAAATGACTTTCCACATTCAATGATTTATTTATTTATACACACACACACTTAAAAACAAACTTAGTATGTATGAATGGATAAAGCAAATGTAGTGTGTATATACCATAGAACATTATTCAGCCATGAAAAATAAATTCCTGCCATTTGTGACAACCTGAATGGACCTTGATGCTGAGTGAAGTCAGTCAAACAAAGAAAGACAAATATTGTATAATGTTACTTAGTTGAGGAATTAAGACAAAACAAACAAAAACAGATATAAAGCTCACATTGGTGGTTGCCCAATGCAGAAGGTTGGGAAGTGGGCAAAATGGGTGAAGGAGGTCAAAAATACAAACTTCCAGTTATGAAATAATGAAGTCCTGAAGATATTCTGTACAGCATGCAGACTAGAGTTAACAGTACTGTTTAGTATATTTGAAAGTTGTTTAAAGAGTAGGCCCTAAAAGTTCTCATCACAAGGAAAATAAATTTGTAACTATGTGTGGTGAAGGATGTTAACCAGACATTGTGGTGATTATTTTGAAATATATATGAATACAGAATTATGTTATATACCTGAAACTAATAATGTAATGTTATGTCAATTATATTTCAATGAAAAAGAATTAACTCTGTATTTCCTTGCCAAAGCACTACAACCTTTTCCTGACCAGTTAAGAGTTGTAAAACCTCTAAATTTCTTCACGTGTTTCTTATACTAATCAACCCTCAGAAGTCTGTGATATTTTGCCACATTTCCCTCCTGAACATCCCTTGCACTGTCCAGGTCACATGCTTCTTTCTTACAAACCATACTGTAGGTGTAGGCCTTCAAACGGCAGTGGAGTAATCCTGGAGGGCAATATATTAGCAGGCAAGGGGCGTTTAAAAATGAATCCATTTCCAGGCCTTCAATTCCCATTTGTACTCCTTCCTAAAACTGACTTGTTCCTGGTAAAAGGCTTCATGCTGGGTCTCCCTCTCGTGTTTACTGAACACCTTCAATCTCCAATCCAGTAATTAGTGAAGCTGTGTTTTCAAAGCAACTTCATGCTCCCAGGCCTGTCCCCCTCACCATCTATTTCATTAAAGACTGCGTTTATAGTAAATTTTTACATTTATACTTAATAGATATAGTTTTCATAATATAATTTAATAACTCAATAAGAAGTTATTTAAAAATATTTAGAGGCATGTGGTCACATCAATATTATTTTAATTTATACATATATTTTGATATACAAAAGAATGGTAGAATGATGAATAAAAGACTTTGAAGCTTAAAAATGTTAGAATTCTGTGGAAAAAGTAGAAAGGAAATTCAAATTCCAGTGAAAAAGAAGCTAATGTAAATTTTCCTATTTTTTTATATTTCATTAAATACATCTGAAAGAGTGATGTAACAATTTTATTTTACAACTTCATATTTAAAACAGGCCACAGATTGCATCTACTGAAACTACTTAAACTTACCATGAAAGATTTCAATATCAGGCCAAAAATGTATGAGGTGACACATGATTCTAAAAATTACTTGGGATTTAATACCAAGCAAAAGTTTCAGTACCACTCACTGGTCTACAAAGCATAAAATCCCAACACCTTAGAAGGGCATTCTTGCTCCTAGAGAACTCAGGCTTTCTGACCTCACCTCCCATCGATAGCTTCTGTCCCCATTACATATGCCACCTCCAAAGAAATGCATTTCCACTCCAACAATACCTGCCCTTTGCCCAGCCAGGCTGCAGATTTGCACCCTAGTTCAAATGTCATGCTCAGCCTAGAATGCAGCTCTGCACCTCTAAACTACCGCTCACTGCCTACTAAAACCCATCCATACTGCAATCAATAATTCTTACAAACGCAGGAGGTTGGGAAGTAGGCAAAACGAGTGAAGGCGGTCAAAAGTACAAACTTCCAGTTATGAAATGATGAAGTCCCGGGAATGTTTATACAGCATGCAGACTAGAGTTTTGCATATTTGAAAGTTATTAAAAGTATATTCCCCAATGCCCACAAAAATTAAAAATTTCTTTCTAATTCTCATTTAGAGCATTTTGTACCACTACTAAGCAATTATAACATTCTATATTTTAATTAATACCATCCCACATTCTCCCACTACATCATATATAAAAAACATCTGGCATGTTTTTGTTGAATTGTTGAAAACCAACTCATTTTACCAAGAGCCAATGTGTTTAAGTGGGACAAACTACAGACTTAGAATTCACAATTCTCATTTTGGGATTTTCAATGATCTGATCTGGTGTGTGTGCTTCAAGGTAAACCTCAACTTTAGAGCATTTATACCTAAACTTCTGCATTTTAAGCTTGAAGGCTATACTCTTATTTTTTTGAGTGTACAGTCTGATGATTTTTTAGTAAAGTTGTACAGTATTACAACACCACCACAATCCAATTTTCAGTCATTGCTTAAAAACTGAGATATAATTGACATACTATGTTTCAAATGAACAGCATAAAAATTTCATATTTGAATATACTGCAAAATGATCACCACAATAAATCCAGTTAATATCCCTCACCACAAGTAGTTACAAAATTATTTTTCTTGTGATAAGATATTTTAGGATCTACTCTCTTAGCAACTTTCTAACATATAATACAGTATTGTTAACTATGCTCCCCATGCCATACATGAGATCCTCAGGACTTACTCATTTGATAACGGGAAGTTTGTATCTTTACCCACCTTTGCCCTTTTACTCACCCCCAAAACCCCGCCTCTGGCAACCACCAAATCTGTTCTCTGTATCTATAAGTTCTGTGTGTGTGTGTGTGTGTAATTCCACATATAAATGAGGTCACGTAGTATTTGTCTTTTTCTGTCTGATTTAACTCATCTGGCATGATGCTATTTAGGTCCACCGAGCATGTCACAAATGGCAGGATTTCCTTCTTTTCTATGGCTAAATAATATCCCATTAACTACATATTCTACATCTTCCTTACCCATTCATCACTGATGAACATCTTAACTTTTTATACAAGAAAAATTTTAATAAAAAGTTAACCAAAATAATTTGTCATCATTTGTAAATATGAAAGACTAATTATGAGTATTACTAAATTATAGTAGCTTAAAGTTAAAACCTTTAAGATAAATGAATGCTAGGTGGTCAGTAACACAGCAAATCAGCTGCAGAGTGAAGGATATGGCTAAAATACTATGCTGGTCTAGTCCCTGAACCTATCTTAAGTTTCCTGCCCCAAATAGATTTTCTAAACAAATAGAATGTTTAAACATTTAGAATATTTACTATATTTGTCTCTGAGATAACCAAGAATAAAATGATTACATTTATTTTACTTTTTTAATGACTGTTAAAATGTGTAACATGACAGGGAAATTCCCACTGTCTACTTCAAAAAGAATTTACATTTCATCACTCAGTAATAAAATTATTAACTAACATCTGCTTCCTGTTTATACTTTCACAAAGTATTTTGCATAACCAGATAAAATTACATATTCTCCAGTAAGAAAAAAATACAATAGAAAGCCTCCTTTAGTCCCATCTGGATGTAATAAAGGAATCAAATTTTGAAAGGGTAAGGCTGTGAAAGAAAATTCTACCTTTAATCATAACAGAAACAGCTGATTGCCCTTTTTCCTACACTGTGGCACCTACTAATAACTGTAAGAAAAACAATAGCCACATGTGAAATTCTGAATCAGTGTAGGACTGGAAGAGCCACAGACCCGCAGATTTGTTTCAAGCTGACTTTACAAAACCCAGTCCAAAGTTGAACCTTTGCAACATTACATGTGGAATGTCCTTTAGGATTCTGATTACGATGTAGCAGAGTAAGCACATCTGTGATATATTACAAAACTAAAGTAGTTGCCAGTGAAGTTTTTAGTATTTTATTTTTTTAGAGCATACATTTTTGGTTTAGTAAACTCTATATAGTATAGTAGTCTAAAATTTAAACTCATTTCATGTCTTTGAGTTTGTAACTCCTTATTTTCCTTTAGTAGAAATTAATTTACTAATTACTGACATGCAATAAATGTTAATGTATTAATAAGATATACTCAATAACTTTAAGTGACTTATTAAAATATCACACAAGAAAAAAATTGGGAAGAGCCTAAGAGAAATACAGATCAAACTCTCCTCCCATCACTACTAGGTTCTGGACAAAGACAAAGATTTAAAAGGGTTACATGGCTTACATAAGGTCACACAGTTACATAGAGTTAGAATCAGGGTTAGAACCAAGGTCATCAGATTTTCAGAACAGTGCCATCTTATTGTATTTTATGGTAAGGTTTTATAATAAAATTTTTTTCTTATAGATTTAACTAAATTATATCAGAATGCTTTCTAACCAATTATGTCACTCAATTATTCAATCTGCAATCATATAAATGTATCTAACATAAATAAATCTGCTATATTTGGGCTTTTCATTCTTTTGAATAGGCATTACATTAACTACCCTTTGGAAAGAATAGACTCAAAACCAATCCCAGACACTTTCCTCTTTGGGGGGAATATTATACTGGGTCATGTGTTGATGGGTCTTTAGCACTTCACATTCAAAAGTCTATTGAAGAGAATAGTGTAACTGTCATACAAGGCAATTTTATTAAAGCCAAACATATGCCTACCCTATGACCCAGCAATTCCACTCCTTGGTGTGTACCCCAGACAAAGGACTGCCTCTGCCCACCAAAGGACACATACAATAATGTTCACATAAGCTTTTATTCATAACCATTGACATTTGGAAATTACATACAACCTGTCTTATATTCACATGATGGACTATTTCAAAACAATGGAATAGAAACGGTCCCAATACACATAACATGGATGAATCTCACAGACATTCTGCTGGGCAAAACGCACGAGGGCAGCACTCCAGCAGAGGCCCGGGAACACTGCCCTACTTCCCCATCTGTCCACAGAGAGAGGCCCTGTGGCCACTCCGCCTCCCACCGCCCTCGGGAAGCCTCATCTCCACCAGAGAGTGGCTGCGCTCCCTCACCAGGTCGTCTTCTCCTCCCCTTGGAGGACTGGAGACCTCAGTTTGCTCTGATGAGAAAATACTTAAAAGTCGGAAACTTCCAATCTAAAAAATATCTTCACACAGGAAAATAAAATACAAATTCTGTACTTTCAGATTTGATGCACTGTGTTTAAGTAAAATTACAAAATTCTTAAATAATAACTATTAATAGCTAATAACTACTGAGCACCTTCTAGGTGTCAGGTATTATTCTAAGCATTCTACAAATATTAATTCATTGTTCTACCAATGTTACTCTATGCTAGGCTAAAACAAAATCTTAAATTAATAGTATCAATGATGCTTATAAAGGTACAAGGCAACTGCTATTCTGTTCCAGTTAAATCTGAAAACATCAAAACCCAAAGAAATGCGACAATTTGTCCAGTGTCCCACACAAATCAGCAGCACAACTAGGGTGGTCAAAGAATGGCTCTGACAATCAGCAATACTCAGTTCTGTCTCCATGGCTCTCTGAGTTCTAAAATCTAGAATGCTTTCTTAAGAGAAAAGAGGCCCATAAGATACAAGGTGGGACTCAAAAATAACCCCTGAATTTATTTATAAGAAATTGTGTATTTATCCTTACATGTTTAAACTTTAGTCTACTTCGAAGTATTCTCCATTTGATGCAATACAGCTATCAAGACATTTTTTCCACTGCTCAAAACAGTGTTTGAATGCATCAATTTTGATGTCTTTGTGTTTCTGCTTTTTTTTTGTTTGTTTGTTTGTTTCACCTCTTCCACACCAGCAAAATGTTTCTCTCTGAAGACTTTTTTTCATTTGGGGAAACAAAAAAGTGTCTCTCGGAGTGAGATTGCGTAAATAGAATAGGTAGGGCACAGGGGCCATGCCATTTGTGGTCAAAAACTGCTGAACATTCAGCATGGTGTGGTTAAGTGCACTTATAAATCATACATGATGAAATGGGCAAACGTGTTGAAACAGTCTTAAAAAAAAAATTCACCAAAGCCAAATGCAGCCTCTCACAACACCACCAGCTGGTACACTGATACAGATGGGCTCCTAGAACACTCATACATCAGGGGAAGCCTGTACTACAAGGGGCCCACCCTCCAGAAGATAATTCTGTTTTTTTTGGGGGGTCCACCCCCGTATGCCACACTGAGGTCCATGTGTTAACTCACCAGTAACCCATGTAATCAATGTACCTGGAAGTGAGGAAATGAACAAAGGTGAAGGTGGGCTACGCTTATGGTAAAGAGGAAGAGAAGTTGGTCATTATTTATCCTTTCTTTTGAAAATTTCTTTGTAGAAATAGTAAGGACTTGGAAAAGGAGGGATGTGAGAAACTGACAGGCTTCCACTGATAAAACTGCGAGTCTACAAAAGAAGAGTAGCTGTGTCTGGGAGACTCACAAAGGCTAAGAGGGTGGCGAGTGCACCAAGCCTGGGGTGATTGAGGGTGAATGCTGGAGGATGTGTTGTGGCCCCATGGAGTCAGCCACCAAATTGATCAAGTACTCTCCAGGGCCATGGGTAGTGAACAAGAAGAATGATTGCAGAACAATTATTCCTTGAACAACAGGGAGATCTCTGCAATATTGTTTGCTGTAAATTTCATTTTTATACTTTATTATTTGCAATATGAAAGGCACTTTCAGTGCAGAGAGCCATGATATCCAAAACAAATGTTTCTTTCTCAAGTGTTGGACAGAGGATGCAAGTCAAGCCAGTGATTTCCCCATGCGTACTGCAGAGAGAGAAAGCCTTTCTGCCCCAGGACGCTCTGACACAGGGGCATACAGCTGTCAATGCAGCTGTCAATGCAAGTGTTTCACACCAAATACCAGGTAATAGAGTAGCACAACAATTTTTTGAAATACTATTTTTTCTTGTAGGTTCTACATCAAATCTTGATTCACATCAAATAAAATGAGTTTGAAAAGATTTCAGAAGGCCCAGAAGTAGAGCTCAAATGGAAAATTTAAAAATCAATCTTGTTCTGCTCAATCCCTTCAAAATGGAGTTCCCTTTTCTGAAAAACTCAGATGCGGACAGAGTGATCATGACTCCACAAATCTGCCCGTTTAACGACAAAAGTCAGTCCGACTCAGTTCTTCTGCTTCTGTAAACACGTCAATACTCTCATGACTCATTCAGTTAGAAGGACAACAAATAAAAACACCATAAAGACATTTTTTACAAAAATGTTAGTGATAAAGCTGAAGCACTTTAAAATCTGTATTTATTTCCATGACAGTAAAACAATGTACTGCAGATTTTGAAATGACTCTATACTTTCAGGAATTAAATATTCTTGAGTAATCAATATTTTCCATTGGTTTATTGAAAATTTTAAAGTTTGCAACTATTAATTACAAGTTCAATATCTTTTTAGTTTAGAAAAGCAGCAGCAACAGCAAACATCTACTTCCTGAGTAACAAATGCCTAATCTGTTGATGTACAAAGCTTTCTGGAAGACTATATACAGATGATGGAACATGGCATCATAAAGAAGTTATTATCTACCAAGAAAACAAAGTATTTTTATGAATTGAAACCAAAAGCAGCTTTGACAACATAAAAAATAGTGATTATGGAAGTTAAATTACCTACCAGAATAGAAGTAACAAAATAATATTTAATACAGTTTTTAATAAAAATCAATTTAATAAAAGAGGAAAGGAACTAATTGTCATAGGCCAGACCTATATACAAGCCACATCACCTTCTATGCGGTGCTCGAAGCTATGAGGATCTAATGAAGCATGCATTTCATTCTGTAACTATCTGTGTTCTCTGTGAGGTTGATGTTTGCTACCGGACACTGACTCAATTAATAGTGATCTTTTGCTGTCCACAATCTACTAATGACATGTGCTCCTCCTCAAAAGCTTTATGAGGGCAGATGGAACACAACAATTCAGCAAGACAACTGACTCAGCCTCACACACTAATGGCCTGACAGATACAGAGGTAGTCCATTCATTTCAAGGCATAAACACTATTTCCTAACATCAGGAAGAATGGCAGAATAAAGACCTCTGAAAATCTCTTCCATGAAAGCAATAAGGTCAGTGGCAAAAATGGTCTGAATCAACTTTTTTAGAACTCTATAAATATTAACTAAACTCCTGCAGCAATCTGGGGAGCAATTATTTTTTTTTAAATGTTGGAATCCAATAACAATGAGCTATATGCCATTTTACAACTGCCCTTTTCTCGCCTCTCACTCCCTGGTTCTGGGGTAGCCTTGAAAACCGACAAACTCCAACTATGGTGAAGATCAGCTGTCTGGAAGCCCTGGAAGGAGCAGAAGAGGGCTGGAGTTCCTTCAGGGCCCACTCCCAGAAAACAGGCATTATTTGACCTGTCTGCTGGTTCCATGGAAGACTTCGCACACTGGGTTTGTTTATTTAACTTGACCTGGCACCCAGTGAGAACAGCCTTTTTTCCCCAGGGGCATTTGTCAAACATAATAAGCTGTAATTATTTAACAGAATGGCTGCCTCAGGCTATGAATAAAAGGGCAAACAATAAGCAAACCAAAAACTTAAAAAGAAAACCTAAGGAATGTGATGTACAAAGGGGGCTTTGAAAATCATAGAAATATTTCTAGAAGGTCATATGCATACCTGTGACGGTGTATATGCCCAGGTTGTGCACATGCTCAGTAAAGACCTAAGAAGGCTGTCAGCTCTCACCTCTGGCTAAACCTAAGGTTTTGCACAAGCAGAAATGAAGGTAAGTATAGAGTTGTAAGCACCCTAACTGAGCATTTGAAGGCATGTTCCAATATACATGTAGGGAAAAGACTGAGAAACTTACTTGTTTCAGACCTTTAAGGAAATCTCTGTCCAATCATTAGCTGACCACTAAACTAATTGGGTACAGACTTCACTGGCCACTCGTAACAAAGAATACAGATTTTCCACAATTAAGAAAAGTCACTTATTAAACAACAACAACAGAACCCTGAAGAGGGAGAAGTACCTGATTTCCAGAGCTGCCACATTATATTTAAATGTACATTCAATTGTGTTCAACAACAACAAGGAAAACGTTGTCAACAGAAACTGTCCTGGCAAAAGCCCAGATATTGAACTTACTAGACAACAACTTGAAGTCATCGTTTTAAATACGTTCAAGAAAAGTAAAGAAAATCATCTTTAAAGAACTAAAGCACGAAAACGATGTCTCACCAAATAGAACATCAAAAATGAGATAGAAATTATAAAATAACCAGATAGTAAATCTGGTATGAAAAGTACAAGAATTAAAATGTAAAAATTCACTAGTTGGGCTCAGCAGGAGATTTAGGCAGGCAGAGGAAAGAATCAGCAAACTTGAAGGCAGGCCAATTGAGGTTACTTGGTCTGAAGAACGAAAGGAAAAAAGAATGAATAAAAATTAACAGTATCTCAGAAATCTGTGGGATACCATAAAGCATTCCACTGTATACATAATGTGGATTCCAGAAGGAGAGGAAAGAAAAGGGAGAAATGATATTTAAAAAATAATAGCCGAAGCTCACAAATTTGAAGAAAAACATTAATCAACACACATCTTAGAAGCTCTATAGACTCTATGTAAAATAAACTCAAAGAGATCTATATCTAGACATCCCATAAACTACTCGAAGACAAAGAAAGATTCCTGATAGCATCAGGAGAGTAGCAGCTCATTGTGTATCCTCAATAAGATCAACAATTGATTTTATATCAGAAATCAGACAGTCCACAAGGCAGTAGGATAATATATAGTCATACTTTGTTTTATTGGTCTCTGCTTTTTTACACCTCGGAAATTTTCTTTCTTTTCTTTTGTTTCTTTCTTCTCTCTCTCGTTCTTTCTTTCTCTTTTATTTCTTTCTTTCTTTTTCACAAATTTAAGGCAAGACCCTCCACCAACAAAAAAATAAATAAATAAAAAAGTTTCCTGCTTTAATGTGATACCCACTTTATTGGGGTGGTCTAAATCCAAACCTGTAGTATTTCTGATATTTCCCAAAAATATCTTTTTTGGAAATAGGGTTTTTGCAGATGTAATAAAGTCTAAATGAGGTCATACTGAATTAGGGTGAGTCCTAACTCAATGATTCATGCCCTAAGAAGAAGAGGAAGTTTGTACAGAGACAGACAAGAAAACCATGTGAAAACTGAAAGAGATTTCAGTGATGCATCTACCAGCCAAAGAATGCCAAAGATTGCCAACAACTATCAGAAGCTAGAAGAGAAAAACTGAAGATTCTCCCCTATAGCCTCAAGAGAGGAACTAATCTACCAATGGTATGATTTGGGACCTCTGACCTCCAAAACTGTGAAAGGATAAATTCCTGTTATTTTAAGCCACTCGGTTTGTAGTACTTTGTTTTAGCAACCTCAGAAATCTAATATATAAGCAGCAATTGAGGATTAAAAAACAAACATAACTAGGAACTGCTGAGGTGGGAAAAATGAAGTCTGAAAATACAGTGACAAGTCCATTAGAAGATTAATGTCTGAAATTTCAACTGATCAACTTGTAGGCTGATATTCCATATGACATTGTATAATAACAACTGATATAAAACTTACCTTTCAGATATACTTTCTAAAAGTTAATTCATTGTCACTATATATTAGAGGCAGACTTACATTTTCTCTAATCAAACAATGCTTTACATATAGCAAAATTTTCAGTGATTTTTAAAACTATACAAAAAACATGCTATAAAAAGAGAGAGAATAGGCCAGTGTCCGGGACTGACAGATGCGCTGGCAGTGTTTGACAGGAGCAGGCCGGAGCTGGTGAAAGGACTTGGTGGGTATGGAGTTGGGAGAGCTACTCTACAACAAGTCCAAGTACATCGAGACGGCATCTGGGAACAAAGTTAGTCGCCAGTCAGTGTTGTGCGGAAGTCAGAACGTTGTTTTCAATAGCAAGGACTTCCGGCAAGATGGAGGCATAGGTGGACGCACAGTGCCTCCACGCTAAACCAAGATTAGAACAACAACAATTTAGAGGCAGAATAACACCCAGAACTGATAGAGAATTTATCTGAGTGAAAGTCGGACAGCCAAGAAGTTGAAGTAGACCCCTTCATCCAGACTGGTAAGAGGGGCATTGAGGAGGAGCGGGCTCGGGTTGCCGTGCGCGGAGATCGGGGAGAACTGAATGCATAAGGCACTGGGAGCGCGTAAGCCTTCTGGGACGCGCAAGATTGAAGCGGTGGACCCTGAGTACGCAAGCAGTGGCTGGAGGACCCAGCAAGGCGGCAATTGTGGACCAGGGCAGAGTGCACAACCCAGGATCCCAGAGAAGGGACTGAGATCCCAGGAGATCGGAACTACCGCCATTGTTCCCTCCTGCTCCCGCCCCCACATACAACGTCACAATCTAGTGACTGGGGTGCCCAGCCCCAGTGAACACCTAAGGCTCCGCCTCTCACCAGAACAAGAGTGACCAGACCGAAAGGAGAGAGAGAGAGAGACATGTCTCCAACAGAAGAACAGATCAGTCCCCCAGGACTCATCCTTTTGAGCGACCAAGAAATAGCCAATCTATCAGATGCACAGTTCAAAACACTGGTGATCAGGAAGCTCACGGAATTGGTTGACTTTGGGCGCAAATTAGATGAAAAATGCAGGTTACGATAAAAGAGATGAAGGAAGATGCACAGAGAACCAATAGTGAAGGGAAGGAAACTGGGACTCAAAACAATATAGTGGACCAGAAAGAAGCAAGAAACAACCAAGCAGGAAAGCATGAAAAAATAAGAATTCAAAAAAACGAGGAGAAGCTTAGGAACCTCCAGGACATCTTGAAATGTTCCAACATCCAAATTATAGGGGTACCAGAAGGGGAAGAGGAAAAGCTACAGATTGAGCACGTATTTGAACAAATAATAAAGGAGAAATTCCCCATTCTGGCAAAGGAAATAGACTTCCAAGTAATCCAGGAAGCTCAGAGAGCCCCAAAGAAGTTGGACCCAAGAAGAAACACACCAAGGCACATCATAATTACATTAGCCAAGGTAAAAATGAAGGAGAGAATCCTAGAAGCAGCAAGAGATAAGGGGACAGTCACCTACAAAGGAGTTCCCATTAGACTGTCAGCTGATTTCTCAAGAGACCTTACATGCAAGAAGGGGCTGGAAAGAAATATTCCAAGTCATGAAAGACAAGGACCTACATCCCAGATTACTCTATCCAGCAAAGCTTTCATTTAGAATGGAAGGGCAGATAAAGTGCTTCTCAGATAAGGTCAAGTTAAAGGAGTTCATCATCACCAAGCCCTTATTTTATGAAATGTTAAAGGGACTTATCTAAGAAAAGAAGATAAAGAAAAAACATGTATAGTAAAAGGACAGCAAACTCACAATTATTAACAGCCACACCTAAAGCAAAACCAAAAGAAACTAAGCAAACAATTAGAGCAGGAACAGAACCACAGAAATGGAGATCACATGGAGGGTTAGCAACAGGGGAGTGGGAGGAGGAGAGAGGGGGAAAAGGTACAGAGAATAAGTAGCATAGAATGTAGGTTGAAAATAGACAGGGGGAGGGTAAGAATAGTATGGGAAATGTAGAAGCTAAAGAACTTATGACACATGGACATGAGTAAAGGGAGGATATGGGTGGGAGAGGGTGTACAGGGTGGAGGGGAGTGAAGGGGGAAAAATGAGACAACTGTAATAGCATAATCAATAAAATATATTAAAAAAGAAAAAAGAGAGAATAGTTTTGCATCTTAAATAATGAATAACTGGAGAATTTCAACATTATCCTAAACAGTTTAATTTTCTCTGGACCACATGTAGTGTCCTCTGACGCCAAAAATAAGTCAGTACACACAATCCATTTGTGCCTATTATATTCTATTGAAGCGTTCTGCTACAACACATGAAAATAAATAAAGGAGTTCTTAACAATATTAATGTAAAAACATTTACCTCTCCAATTTAGGATACAATCATTATTTCCTATTAAATGACATTAAAGAATTTTGAACTTTAGTTCTGAAAGCTTAACATTTTCAAGTGGACTATTTTTGTGGTAGACAAAGGAAGATGTGGGGAAAAGGACAGATGCAAGTAGGACCTGAAAACAGCAAACAATTCAGTAGGCTGGAAATTAGAAGAAGTAAACAAAGAAACTGTACTGTACTTTCTGAAAAATATTCAGAATGCTCCTCAACTATTCTATAAACCATTAACTTCATTATCAACCTTTCTGTTCTTCACCATGAATCACATGAAAATTCCATTACCCACCTGACCCACCTATATAAAATATGAGAATTTCATTTTACTGAGTGCTGAATTAGCAAGTGCCTAAGGTAACCTTTCATAGGCTAACAGAGCAAAGAAATCAATACAGAAAAGATCTTAGAATCAAAAGAAAGTGTAAAAGAAACTATGTTGATTGCTTTATGTGTTAGCTGTCTTCTGGGCTTATGAAAGAAAGTCAAAGGCAGCTTTTCAATGGCTGGAGCAGAACTGACTTCCTAAATTAATGAGGAAGATAAAGCCCACAACTGGTGTATTGTGGAATTTGAACTATACCAATTTTGGCAGGTGACATGGAAACCTTCTCAGCTACTCCTGTGAAAAAAAATTAAGGATGCAGGGGAATGGCAATGTGAAATGCCTTTTAAAATGCAAATTAAACCATATACACATCTAATGCCCTTCTTTATAAGTAGAAATGTACACTAGAATACTAAAAGATGAAACAGGAATATTTGTATGCTACAATTGAAATATGTAAATACCCAGGCTTTTCAAGAATTCCAGAATTACATTAGAATTACACAAATGTGTATGCATGTGTGTATGCTGCTTTAAGATATATATTTTATGTATATAAAATATATAATATACAACTACACACACACACGAAAAGAGAGAGAAAGTTGTGGTTCCAGATATCTGGCTGTGACATCAGTTTCTTTATAAAGCATTTGCAGAGTCTCTTTCACTCATCATCTTGACACATGTTTTATCCCCATGTTCTTTCCCTCTCAGAAAAAATGATCATCTCTTTTGGGAATGAATATCCACATGTCACTGGATTTCATGAGCAATATTCAATAACTTACATCAATGGCAAAAGAAAAAAATGACTAGTGATTGAGAAATTCAGGTAGCTTTTACCACAAAGTGGACTAAAGTATTTTATGATAACCAAAAATGATTTGACCATTTATATTCTTATACCGGGTCTAGACTCCCATGCATGCTATTTAGTAATTCAGAAATTACAACTGAAAAAAAAAAGCATAAGGAAAAGAAATTAGAACTGAAGAACTGAGAGCAGCAGTGAGGCCCACAGGGTAGGTCTCTGTATAAATTATTGATGGTCATATAAATAAAATTTCTTCATGAGGCATTTTCCATTGTGCTCCTCAGGAAGAGACATACCCAATATGTCCAACATGAGAAACATTCACCCACCAAATAGTTCATTTGCCCTGTGAATATACCTGGGACAAAAAAGAAAACACAGTTCCTAGTGAAACTGAGACTGTGTCTGTGAGGGTAGCAACAAAGAGTAATCTGTTGACATGGAACCTATCTATTTATGAATTCATTTCTTTTCTGGGTCCTCTGGTCTGCATGAAATCATGAGGTTTAATCACCCTGACTGAATATTACAAACTGAGGCTCAGTAATAAGAAGCAATAAGCTACCGGGGCTGCTGAGCTCAAGAAAAGCTTAGGCTTCTTGGCCAAAGCTGGAGTTAGGGGCTGAAGCGTGAAAAAGTGAGGATCGCAGAAACAGACTGCAGAGCTGGAATGTGGGCTGCAGCCTGCAATCCAACCATGCTTATGAAGAGCAGCATGTTAATTTATTTTTTTTTATCAGAAATAGTCAAGTCATTCCACAAATAAGGCAGGCATTGTTTCCATCCTTATCTTCACTTCCAGAGGGGCTGTTCCCAGATCTCAGAATTAGGCTCCCAATAAAGCCTGATAAACTTTTTATTATGGACACGAATCCTTTCAATATTTCATGAAGGTTTTCTCCCCCTAGATTTTCAAATAGGCACAAACTTTGGTGTCCAGTTTGGAGGTTTCGCCAACCTCTTGAAATCTATTCACAAATGCCAGGTTAAGAATGAAGTAAAGTCCTAAGAATTATAATCAGCAAGAAACTGGCTGCGAACTGTCAGATCAAACCACACATGCTGACATGTCCCAAGAGCTATAGGTGGACGGCAGAAATAAAGAATTTTTCCTTTCCATTTCCTTGCTCAAAATAAATCATCTACAATGTCCTTCTATGCATCAAAGGGGGGAAATGTTTTATATACAACAACATAAAATCTATTCGCATATTTTTCTATTATTCTGAAAAGTACAATCCTTAAGGAAAAAAAATTAAAGACCCCATGTGAATTGCTGACTTTAGTTTGAAAATTCTGTATTGCTCTGATGAAACACAAGCACACACCAGGGACTGAATCTGTCCTTATTTTAAAACTGTGAGGCAATTTTTAAGTCTACCAAGCCAAACATACTATTAATATTCATAAATTACCATGTGACAAAAGTCCTTCACAGACATCTATTGTCTTTGGCCAGACAAACTAATTTTGCTAAATATATATATACTTGGGTTAGACTATAAGGTCAATTAACTAGAAGTAAACATACAAAAACCAAGGCTAGTGAGAAACCAATTTGTTGTATGTAGTGATTACAAGATTGTTCAACCAAAAACAGATGGAACATTTAAAATGTCACTATTTATGATTAACATTATATAATACATAATATATAACATGAATATACTAAATATAAATCTTATAGAAAACTATACCCTTTAATTCAAGCTAAATAAAATGGAGTATATCAATGTGAATATTAGTGTCAATATTTTTCAGCCATATTTTATAGAGTAATATAAATTTAAAAATAATAATTTGCTTTATTCATAATTTGAAATATAAGTCCTTAATACCAAGTACTTGCACTCCAGATCAACTTGCTCTCTGTGGACCAAGCTATACACGACACAAAAAAGTTCTGATATAATTTTAAGATACACAGGAAACTGGAAGCGAGATAACAGTTATTTTTAGTTATTCATAACATAGGGAGAACCAAAATAGCTTAGATAAAAAGAAATCCAGAGATACTTCCCATATCCCTTACTGGTCAACAGCTTTATAATCTTTTCCCTACTAGCCAACCCATAAAACTACAAACAAGACAAGCTGCCTGGTGCTGACCATTTACTGATAACTTCTCTAATGGAGATTATAAAAAGCAGTGAAAACTACGAAGCAGAATAATAAAGAAGCTAAGGGCCCAGATAATCTACATATCTGACCATCATACAATGAGCTCAATTGCTCTAGGTAGTCCTACACATACTATCTATCTATCACTGATATTTCAGCAGAGCAAATAAATAAAATGCACCCCTTAGTCACAGAAGCATGACTCATAATTGAGAAACACGTATGATAACCATCCACTAATTCCCCCCAAACTAGATGCTCAGCACAGACAGGAAGATAGTTCAAAATATAAAGGTATGCAGTGGAGGAACATCTAATCTAAACTTGGAGCTATCACATCATTCAATGCACATTTAGTAAGTGCACATCATCACAGGCAGTGAAATGCAAAGATGAACAAGACAGACTCTCTCTCAAGAGGATAACAGTTTTGTTGAATTACATGTAAATGAGTAATCATGGCTCACCATGATGAGCTCAGTAGAGAAATCTTGGAGAGACTGAAAAAGATGGAAAGAACCTGGGAAGCATCTGGAAGTCTTTGCAGAAGGTGCGGTAGAATAGAAAATATTTCAGTCAAACAAGGTTGGAAACCAGTTCAGCTGCTTCCTAGTAATGTAATTTGGCCAATTATTAAGCTTTCTAAGACTTGGCTTCTCAGTCAACAAAATGAGGATAATAATGTATTTGCAGCAAGCTTATTACAAGAAGGGAAGGAGATATTGTATGTAAAGCAATCAGCATGGTCTCTTGAAAATAATAAGCACTGAATACATTGTACTGATTATTATTATTATTATTGTCTTGAAAGAAGTTACCAGTGATGTCTGGTGACCAGTTAGCAGTAGCCATTGTATCACTGTCCCTGGCTTCATCACCTTGTTAGGTGCACATGTATTATGTTCAGTCCCAATTAATATATTGGCTATGGGCTACCTACAACTAGGAGGGCAAACCAAACAATGTAGTTTCAAGAGTCATATTCATAAGCCACCTACTTTCTATAAGGTCAGAGTTCATTAAAGAAGAATATGGCAAGATTACTACCTTAGTGATATCAATAGGAAGGCAAACTCTATGGACATTATACTAGTCAATACACATAGTAGCAATTATTAGTATATCTGAGTAACACATTATTACCAACTGTTAACACATGGTAAATATGGAATAAGAAAAAGGAAAACTTTCAGGAGTTTAAAATGGCCAAAAAAAAAAAATTACAGTCTAGACAGGAGGCATCATCAGTGTACTAAAGGGAGGAGAGAGCGGGATGTAATGGAAGCAGCATCTAAGAACCCTGTAGCGCCAAGCCAAAAAGCTCATCTTTGGCCTAGGGGTAATGGAGAGGCATCACAGACTTTAGATGAGGTAATATATTTTAATCTATCGTTTAACCTATTGTTTCTACTTTACACCCAAATTTAGTATTACATAAGATCATTATCATGTTTCTTCAGTTCCAGAGTGTTTTTCATATACACGTGAGCTATCTCTTGTCAGCTTCACAGTCATTTAAAACGAATCCCATGTTGTTTAAAACAGCGAAATGCTAAAAATAGGTTTTGTAGATGTTGTAGACACTTGACTACTTGTCTGCCTGCCTGTCAGGGATTAAGAATTCTCCCTCTCTTCCATTTATTCACTGCAGATTTATTCAATATCTGCTACATAGCATGCCACACATAATACTAGCTCTTGATAAAACCTTAAAAGTGCATCCTGTGTTAACTATAACATGCATCTTTTGTTCCTATAAAATTTAATAAAGTGCCAGCAGCAGATCTATTTTTCCACACCACACTTTTAAATAATGATAGAAACTTTGGTGCTTTCCTTTAAATGATTACCCCTTTAAACTGTTCAATAAAAAAAATAGAAAGTTTTAAGCTGGTAAAAGGGTTTTTAAAAGATCTCGAGAGGGAGGTGAACGGGAAGTGAACAGGTGAAGGAGGGAAGCAGCCGACAGAAGTGCTCTATAATTGAAGCCTGCAGCGTGAAGCATCTTTCAGAAACACAAGAAAGATGGGTGCTACCAATGTAATTGTCAAGAAACCCTCACTGTAAGGGCATTAAAGCATCACAGTAGTTATTTCAAGAGTGGGTTCCTTCTATCCACGCAGTTTAAAATAATCCCCGCCTACCATTCACTGGTGGTTTTTGTTTTGTTTTCATCTTTTCTCCAGTTTTCTTTTTTTCTTATTGGTGAACACTCTTCAGCACTCTTTAGATAAGCCAAGCAATTTCTTTAGAGTGGTCTAAGCCTAGCAAGAGGGAAATGGGGAAATATAATGTATGGGTGGGTACAAGCCGAGGCTTGCCAGGTTAGGGCTCCCTTTCCTGATGTCCTTTCCACCCTGGGAAGCCAGTGGAGCCTCTGGAGATCAGTGACCTGTCCTGTTACATAAGCATGTGCTTGTGGAAGCTGCAAGCTCTGGGCTCTTCCCCTCATGGAGGACACGAAGAACTGCCAAGGTGTGAAGGTTTTGTCAAAGTGACAAAAGCAGATCTTAAAAGCTCTTACTTTTGAATGGTGTGGGTCTTTAATTCTTGCATGCCTTCACTTGTTTCATTTTCATCTGTTTCCTTTGGATTTCTTTCTCCCTTCATGTGGCACAACAGAACTGCTTAAAAGTACATAAAAATGTACTTCCTGCTTATAAGGTACACAGGAAAGAGTAGCTTTCTTTGGGACAAACTCTCCCCTTAGAAACTCATTTACTTTGTCATCTTCTACTGCCTGTTTTGGACAGTATGTTAATACTTCAAAGACTACAGAGTGGTTGCTACAATTTATTTTATGAAGAAGGCTCTTTTTTTATTCATTCTTTTATTCACTCCTCGATTGAGCCATTCTTGGGTGGGGTAGAACCAGAGATGAATATGACTAGGTTCTTTACCCAGAAAAATGACAACATAGGAGGAAAATGAAAACAAGAAGAATTTTAAAAAGGAACTATTGTGGCAATCAGATCTGATCATTCTAACCACAATCTATAAATTAAACATCTGGTGTTTTCCAGGTAAAATGTAAAGCTGTATTTATCATCTTGTGTTGATTTTTTAGACACTCTCCTAGAGCATCTATTCAGAGGTCAATGACTAGCACTACTTCAGGTGCTGAGCACTAGGATTTTCTATAAATATGGTATTAATTTCTGCAATCTTCCAATTTTAGTTTAAGTGCTGTATTTATTGCAAGAGCTATTTGGTTAGGCATCTCAGAGTCAATAAACAATTCTTTCCTCTTGTTTTCACTCATTACCTGAGCTTCTCTGACTACCCACTACGATTCCTTGGATCCTTGACAAAACTGTTCATTGATTAGATATTGGCAGGGCTTATTTCCCCTTCTACTCACCCCATATCTAGCATGTGTCCTGGTTTTCATGATGTATGTCTCGTATCTACTGCGAACACGTCAAGACTGCGGGAGTCTCAGCATATTTGCTTTTTACAGATAATCACTTGCTTTTTCAAGTGTTGAATCAGAGTTAAGTAAAAACTGACATGCCTGCGACTTAAATAGCAAATCAAAACTGCCCCACACTGTCCAAAGTACTAAAGTCCCCATTTAAATTGTATACTTTTACTAAAAAATCTGGCTAGGAATATGTAAATAACAAAAGTGAAATTGCTAAATTTCTTCATGACATATTTATAATTAACAATCAGATGGCTATCAACTCTGTTTCCAGAATTTCTAAAATACACTGTTGATATTAGGGAGGCTTTTCAGCAACAAGCTTAACAAGTATAGGCCTCAAATCAAATCAACAGAAACAGTCTTTTAAATCTTTGAATATTCATCTGCATTTATGCATTAAATTTCAGCAACTACACTTGCTTTTAAATTTTTGGAGTGTTATTTTTCTGCACAAACTAACTGCAAATAACACAACTGATTAAAAATATAAGTGACTTGTTCTTATAGTATGCCTATGACTTTCCAATAGCACTTATTAAATTTCTTATCCATAACTGTAAGCCTAATATAATTATTTTATTCTACATACTAGAGTCATGGATCCTAGCATATATATGCTTTCTCATGTACACGACCGGTCCCTGTCCATATTCCCTGCTCATGTGTCATCAGGTGCCACAGTCAGCTGTATGCACAGTCCACCTTCCTAGTTTAATGGTAAGCTACTTGAAGGGAAGCCTCCTGATCCACGGAAGGTATAAAAATGAAACCAGGGATCTCACATTATTACGACTCCTCTTTTCACACTGATTACAAGAGAAGCAAATGGAAGAATACCGAACCCCATGTCTCTCTGACTCAGCTCACCCCTAACTATCCCCTGGCAGAGGGATGGAATTTATAACATCCTCAACCTTACAGCACAGTACCCCACCCACAGGGCTAAGAGTCACAAAACAGGTAATGTGATGTTCGCTGTTGGATGCAAAATGAATGCAATGTGTTAGTAGTCCTGAGCTAGACAAGGGTTCTAAATGGAGGAACTGAGGCAAATGTATGCACTGGAAGACCAGAAGGCTGCAAAAATAACAAAATAAAACAAAACACAAAGAACTGTCACAAGATGGCAAGTACTGGAAAAGCTGGGCAACAGTACTTAATGGTGAGGAAGGGAAACAGGATGTGCAGACTGACAAAGAAGGGGATCTGAAATTCTCAATTCACTCTTGGTAACGTGGGACCACACAAAAAATTGAAAGTGGTTTTAAATGAAGCTCATGTGATAATGCCGAGGCTGCCACATTGTCTGGGTTGGTTTGTGTCTGTGTCAGCATGGAAATGGGGTGCTTTTCCTTACCTCCAGATGCTCTAAAATATAGGGCGGATTTGTCATGCCAAGCCTCAGCATTGCTCCCTCAGGAATCACTTCAACCAGTTTCCACAGGAGTGCGGGGAGATCAGTGCCAATATCTCTGCCATAAGCTCCTGTGTCTTCACTGGTCAACCATATCTCACAAACACCCTCTGTGAATCAAAGGAGATAATTAACAAATCTGCTGCAGAGCTGCTTCCTTCATCATACAGCTGCTCACTCTTTTCAATGCAGTCTTCTCAGCATTATTATGCAGGCAGTCTGTGTATTCAATTGCAGAAAAAAGCAGCTTATCCCATGGAGGCACTGGGTTATTAAGCTCATTTTATGAACACCAAAGAGTTACAACAGTGCTGTAAATTATCAGTGTGTTCTAAGGAACGATTAACATTCAGAGCCAAATAGTTCAGCCATGTTTTCTTCCAAGCACTTTGATCAAGTCTAAAGCTTCGGTCCCATCACAGAGAATACCTATCCTATTGAGCACCACGGCCCTGGAACTGAGCAGTCACTCCACAGCATAGGTCTATCAGCAGTTAGCTCACTCATCAGTCTGCCACCACCCCCAGGAAAAATGTCAAGGGTGGTTAAGGTTTAACTCATAAATTATTAATTATGTAGTATCCACTTCTCCTGTAGTCACTATCTAATTTGTCTTTTTGAGTCAATTAACAATAGAGTGCATCATATGGCTTTGTTCAGAGAAGTTGGTTGTTGTGTATTTGTGCTGGAAAACCTGTTTACTGACAGCTTGCATCCTATTTTCCATTAATCAGACCTTAGGAACATGTATATATGTTTTATTGCTATTATTGTTATAAACAGTCCCAACTTTGAATATTACAGCCTACAATAACTTCCTTCCAAAAATCAAAAGGAAATACTTTGGGATAACCTAGTATTATTGAAAATGAATAAAACAGATTTAGCAGAAGCCACCCAGGGTTGCATGGCACACCGAACATTTCTGAATGCATATTCAATTAAAGGATTAGACTATTTCAAAAGGCCAAATGATTCACAAGTCTCAATAAACAACGAAATGGGCCTGTGGAATTTGTTCGAGCTAAAGTGATCTACTGCTTCTGAAGAACCTCAGCACTCACAAGGCACACAAAGGAAGACTACAGCCTCAACCAGAAGTATAAGCTTCTGGGAAGAATCTCAAAATTATAATTTTAAATTGTCTGCAGTTGACAGAACAGAAGATTTTCTAAAATACATTTAAATATTCCTAGCCAAGAAAGACAACAAATAAAACACACTGCTTTTTTTGTGAATGTGAACTTAAAACTAACAGAATACAGAAGCAAAAAGATCTTCATTCTCCCTAGGGTGTTCCACAGAGGTGGAGAAATAAACATGAAGTTAAGAACACCAATCATTATTCTTTCCTTTAGAATAAGAGATATATTTACTTTATCAGAAAAGTTGGCAAGCCACACAAAAATATGTTCTCTGCCCCCACCTGTCTTTCTCTGACAGGCACGTCCTCTCCTACACCTAAGCAACACAGAAAATACAAGGGTAGAAATAGGATTTTTGTTTCCTGGAATTAAAGAATCAGTGACTTGGCAAAGAAAACAGCAGATAACAACAACAAAAACCTCCATTTAAAAGGTTGCACATGTGTTTAGTATTTGAAAAGCAGTAGTGTTATGAATATGTGGGTTTTCTTAATTTACATATGTAGTTCCAGAAATTAATAAAACTTTGCTGAGTTTTAATAATTTAATAAAAAATTGTATACTCAAAACAAAGTCTCGCATGTTTAAAGGCTCCCTTTATAGTCTTGTAAGTTTATAAATACAATTTTATAAATATTCTCTGCCCATGGAGTAAATATTCTTCAACTGGAAAAGTAGATTGCAATTAGTGGCATCATCTTTGTTTCAATATTACATATGCCATCAAACACTGGACTCATGCAACCTTATTTCTTTTAAATCTTATCACAAAATCCACTCCAGGAAAAGAGATGGCTAAGTAACAACATAAACAGATTTTAAAACACTCTGAAAGAGGTTATAAAAACAGGACATTATCCATGATTTTCCAGTTACTGGCATTTGAGCAACACAATATGAATATTTTAAAATGAACAGAATAATTTTAATTTATAATTTTTCCATCCAAATGGTTCCATGTTACGCCTTATGTAGAGAGAGCAAGTTCCTGGAACAGTGCCTTGCTGTTGCTAGATGAATATAGAAGGGGAAAAATCACTATGAATAGGAATGGAAATAACATCCAAGCAGAAACAGCAGCCAGCTCTAAAGCTGCATAGGTGGGGACCAATAGCCCCCTGGTGGGCTGAAACTTCAAATTAAATCACATAAAGAGGAAGCAGCTGTAACACTAAATCAGTAACAACAGGAATAATGGTCTTGATGCCTCCAAGATCAAGGCTGCTAAAGTGCTCTATATAACAGCAACCTGGCAAAAAACGCAGTGAAATGAGAGAACGTGTGCAAAACGTGAAACCCATGGACTCCAGGAGATTGTGCCTGGCCAATTCAATCCAAAAATTTGTCAAAGATGATTTTGCTCTTAATGTGAGAAAGTTAAGATTTTGTAAGGTTATGTTATAAGCATGAATTCTAATGAGAGCTGATCCCTCAAATAGTTAGGATTTAGAGAGTCATTTCATACTAAAGGTGAAGCTAAATATGGACTCCCCATGCCTGACATCCTTTTCCCTGGAAAGTCTTGTGATTACTCATAGTGCAAGCAGTTCCTGTTAGGTCAGCTTGCATATGAATTCACCAGGGAAGCTGAAGGCGGCAGTCTGTAATCACTAATGGATATTGGGACACATGCATGCCTCTATGTGCACACTTAATTGGCTATACTTATGGACAGAAGTGCTTGCCTAAACAGCTTCATTCCTTAAGGACTTCAGTTATGAGCTATATTCCTTTGCACATTCATTTCTTTATTTGTCCATCAAACATTTATGAGGCTGTTACCTACTATGTGCCCTACAGCAATTCCAGCTCATGACAGATATGGATTTATCATTAAACTTCTGTGATCTAAGATTGTCTATATTATCCAGGAGCTGGTGAGGGGACAGTGACAGACATTCTGTGAACTTCATACACATCCCTAACAGTGGTGGTGGTGGTGATGGGGTGGTGGTTATTGAAGAATGTAGCCTTAAAAACCAAAACGAAGGGCAACTAGGCTGCTGGACATGGACATGATGTCAACCCCAGTGAGATAGGCCCCGTCTGCAACATAATGTGGACTTTGATTAATACATATCAGAAAAACAAACACATGGAAATGAAAAAGAGAAGCAAGCAGGAAAAACTGAGATAAGAGAAGTGAATGCCCAGTAAAACCTCCCATGCCTGTAAAAATAAATACATGCAAAAAAGAAAGTAGTGGCTGGAAAAGTGGGAGACAAAAATTAGCCTCTTTAAGCAACCAAAGAGAAATTTCACTTTCTTCTGAAATTGTTCATCTACCTGACTTTTGTTCATTTTTCTTAAATTGTTCAGTTGATCTGACTTCTAATGAACCTTAGGTTCATCAAATCAGCTACCCTTGTGTTGTGTTAATTTTAGTAAAAAGAAAAGCAAATTCTAGGGAGAAATAAAACATCTTGCAAGTTAAAAAAAGAAGACTCTTTGACTGATCAGCCTACAGTTGAAACACAAAGCTCTTTTTCCCTGAACAGAGAGCAACCACAACCACTGGATGATGATCTTCGCTCCATGGTAATTTGAGATGACAGAGGATGGAAAGAGGGGGAGACATACAAGGTTAACAATAAAAGAAAATTAATTTTCTCAACAAAATATTCTCACAAAAAATCCTGTTTGAAAAATCAAACTTTGCAAAAAACTCAACTCCAAAAGATTATGATTCATTATAATTTTCTTGTGTATGAGCTTAATTATAATACATTAAAATATGAAGATTGATTTCATCTGGTCAGAGAAGTGATATTTCTCTAGCAGATCTTGCTTTATCAAGGGTGACAATTTCCCCCATAATAAGTTGTTTCAATTATTCCATTATGAGTTATCTCTTAAAGTACAGATTACAAAAATGTGAAAGCTGTACCAGGGGTGTCCAACCTTTTGGCATCTCTGGGCCACAATGGAAGAAGAAGAATTGTCTTGGGCCATACATTAAATACACTGCAACACATAATCACAAAAAAAATCTCATGATGTTTTAAGTAAATTTATGATTTGTTTGACCGCATTCAAAGCCATCCTGGGCTGATGGGGCCCAATGGCTGCAGGTTGAACACCCCTGTGAGTGTAAACTATGATTGATCGGATCAATAATTAAAGAGCACTACATGGCAAGAAAATCTGAATCAACTAAACATAATAAAGAAAATCATCTCAACATATGCTAAATCTTTGCCCTGACCTGTGTGACTCAGTTGACTGGGTTTTGTCCTACAAAGTGAAAGGTCACCAGATGGATTCCCAGTCAAGGCACATGCCTGGGTTGTAGGTTCTATTCCCAGTCAGGGCATGTACAAGAGGCAACCAATTGATGTTTCTCTCTCACATCAATGCTTCTCTCCCTCTTTCTCCCTCCCTTCCCCTCTCTGTAAAAATAAATAAATAAATAAAATATCTTTTAAAATGTACTAAATCTTTCTTCCTCAGAAGATGTGTTCACTCTGCTTCTGCCTTCTGCTCTCCATGGCGCTCCCCTTGCCTTTTTCCATTACTCCTCTCAATCCGCCCTCTGTCCTCCACCAGCCCACCAACCCATTCCAGCCTTCACGCTCCTTCTGCTTCAATGGCCAATAAGGAATTTAAATTCAATATGCATTGTTATATTTATTTAATGTGCATCAAATACTTGGTTCTTAATTCCTGATGCTCTTTTTTAAGGGTAACAGTGCATATTAACTACATTTTTACAGGCTCATTCTTCTTAAAAATGATTTTAGAAAATTCAAAAATAAATGTGAACCTCTGTTTAAACATCTGTTTGAAAGGTCGTGGAAATTAATTCAATGGAAATGTTTCTAAGTAATAATATATATAGGCAGCTTTCAGTTATGTAACTTACTTATTTAATAGCAAATTAGACAATATGACTCCTATGGTCCCTTCTAATCCTATCACTAGACACTCAAGGGTTTTACATTTTCCTGTTAGATAAAAAAGGACTTAAATGAAAATTTTATTAAAGTTAGCCTCTTAAGAGGATCAATTAAGGCTATCTTTTATATAATGATAGTATGTCACTGATAAAACCCCAATTAATAGTCCACTTTAGAAGACAATTATTCATTACCTAATTCATCAATCACATCTACTTTTACAAGCTTAAAAGAGTTATTAGTGATCTGAAGTTTTCTTCTGTTTTTTTTTTTTTGAACAATGTTGAATTTAGAGGAGGGTTTCAAGAGTCCTACAATGAATACTTGTTCCTGACTTGTTCAGACTCATTGTATTGCATTTTGTTACTATTGTAGCGCTCTGTCTCTCCACACCCACAAGCCCATTTGTTTGTTTGTTTGTTTGTTTGCCGAGCTCTCTGAGAATTAGTTGCACATGTGATGGCACTTAAACTATAAGTAGATCAGCACGTATCTTCTAAGACCAAGACCATTCTCACCCATAATCACAATACAGCTACAGCTCTTGACCAATATTGGACAACACTTTCACTACAGCCAGACTAACTTAATTGTATTTCCTTGTGCAATTCAATGGGGCTCAGACCTCTGTGCTTCAGCATTTGCTGCAGTTCCCTGTCTAAAATGCCTTCCAGTCTTCTTTGTATAATGAATCCCTCTTCCTGGAAACCATCTTGAGCACTGAAACTAATTTAGATGCTCCTCTCCTGTGCTCCCAAGTATTGTGTGCAAAATTCTGTATCAGAATGCATTATTATTATTGGTTTGTTTGTCCACCCTTATTGGATGTAAGTATCTCCCTGGCAGAGGTGCAAAAACCTTAGAAAAATACATATATGCCTAGAAAAGATTATGGTATGTAGCAAATAGGAAGTATTTAATAAATTTTGGTTCTATATGCATATATAAACATACACATGCATATACATGCATACATACACAGAGTGTTCATAGAAGTCCACATGAGCTCTGTATTAGGCAATGAGGAAATATCAAAATGAATTTTCTTTGGAAAATATGAATATGCGGCTTGAATGTTGCAAGGTGTGCTACATGGTCTCTCTTAACTTCTGCACAGATTAGCACTGTTTCTTCAAGCTCCCTGTTATTCCATAGTGGCAGCTGGAGAGCACAGCACATACATACAAACCATCTTTTTATTTAGAAGACTTTCCAGCTATAGATAAATCCAGATAGATCAATTACTCATAAAACAATTAAACTTTAAAATTATCTTTTTTATTGCTTTAATAACAAGAGTTAATAGACAGTATTTCCAGAGCATCCTGACATCTATGATTATAGTGATACAAAGAAAAAAACAAGTGCTGGCATAAATTTATAATGTTGTTGCTAAACAAAAACAACCTGTTTAAATTATTTCTTTTAAAATTTCACAATCAGAAAGAATATTACTTCCATACTTCTATAAAAATTTGGAAATAAAGGAAAGCTAATAACAAAACAAACACCACGAAAAGATGACAGGCTTCCTGGAAGCAAAGCTCTGGTACTCCAGTGTCCAAAATCTACAATAAGCCTCAATGAGGCAGATTAAGTTTCTTCTATTAATACCACCGTGTGTTTTATTCCCCATACAGGCTACTTTAATATCCATAGAGAAATACAGATGACGATGTCTGAATGGGGCCTCTGGTGTTTCAGCAGGATGTGGGAAGACATGCTATTTTGTCTTTAAAAACTCACAACAGACTCAATTTCCAGCAGTCCAAGCATTACAGATATTAAAGGAAGTAGGAAGAGGAGAAAAGAGAATAACTGGATGTCTGCTATGAAGATTTCTATCAGTCTGATCCTGGTGATTATATTTTGGAAATTTATCCATATTCCAAGACTAACATAAAGTGTTACAGAGCAGTTTAGAAGGTAAAGGAAAGTAAAGAACCCATGACTTTGCATGATTTAGGCCACTGAACTCAATTAAAGAATAGAGAACAAACAGAAATTAAATATTAAAGAACAGAATATTTTAATGACTAACATTTTATGGTCCTCAAGGTCTTTCTAAACACACACACACACACACACACACACACACACACACACACACTAAACAACCTACAGCCAAATATGACCAGAAATTCTATAGTTCAAATTAGGGAAATTTGACTTTGAACATAAAACTTATGAATTAATATTTCAAATATTTAAACAGCAAATATAGTTTTCTACTTTATATTATACTATGTTCAGTTGGAAGATACATCAGGTACATAGTATAGTTGTTCTAATACAAATAAAACATCATTCATTCATTCTTCTAGCAAGGATTTGTTGAGTATTACTATGTGCCAGGCACTGTTCTATGTCTTAGAGACAAGACCTCTGATTTCATGAAATTTATTTAAGTGAGAGAGACAATAAAATAAGAGATAAATAATATATTATCAAGTAAAACAACGGCTAACAGAAGTTTTTAAAGCAGGATGAAAGGAATGAATGATGAAGTAGCTGGGAAAGGACATTGCTGTTTTTGACAAAGAATAATTGAGGAAGACTCACAATGTATGAAATCTGAATAAACCAAGGTAGTAAGGCATGTAGATCAGTTATCTGAAGGAAGAGCACTGGAAGCAGAGGGAATATAAGTACAAAGACTCAGCATGACTATGTATGACAATTCCCAAGGAACCACAAAGAGGTCAGTGTGGTTGGGGAGGTGAGTGAGGTGTGTGCGGTGAAAAAGAGTTCTAAGATGGGAGCCAGTGGTGATGTAAGTTGTTGCATGAGCCTCACACTGAAAGGGAAGAGCTAAGAGAGCAAAGATCACATGGTCAGTAACCTATTCACTGCCATATGCAATGCATATACAATATGTATATTATACTTGTTCTCAATAACTCCATGTTTGAAGATACTCTCATGCTTAAGGTCATGAATATTCAGTAAGTTTTAGAATTCTCAAGTCACTAGATTTGGTATATAAGAAGAAACAGAAAAAAATAACATGAAATTGTCTAGTTTTTCTAAAAAAATGTTTCACCTTTTTTTTTTGGAGGTGGAATTTATTATAATTAACTGAAATGAGTGAAACAAAACTAACAAATTTAAATAGGAACAAGTATAAGAAACCCGAGACCATTAACACATTTATGCTTTCTAGTTGGTAGCACCTATAGGAAAAGGAAATGGTGCTGGCCTTTTAAATCTTCTCACTTTCCTTCTTCCTTCCTTCCACCCAACAGAACTTAAGTACTACTCTTGAGCCCCAACTTCTCACTTAGCATTATTTAAGTTGATACTCAAAAGACAGCATTTGCTACAAGCTCAGAGAGTCTTCAAAGAGGCTGAACCACTGCTGCAACTTCCAAAGGAAGGACAAATGAGTAAAATAGAAACCCCTTATGAGGCAGGAAAAGAAAAAGTCATTTTTCCTTCATTAGAGAAAAAAGTAGTCTCACCATCAAGAGTCTACTACCTACACACCAAGTAACTATAATGATAAAATAATTCAAAGTTTGGAAGTTTTATAAAACTGGTAGTTGACAAAAATTAAAATAATCAGACTAGAAAATTCTGATACATACCTAAGCTATATCCTAAATTTAAAAATTCCTACAAACAAAGCACTACAAACACTTGCTTTGGTATACTAAAAGGTGATTTTAATATCTACTACAACAGAATAACATATACATGTATATTACTTGACAAAGCTATGATCATCAAAATCACATGTACCAACATGTCTGCTTCTGGGGAGCAATGTGCAACATACATTACAAATTATGGACTCGGATTATATTAGCAACACAGAATTTTAATTAAAAGGAAATACTGCGAGGACCAGCATTTCTACACATGCAGGATTAACTGTTATAGGAATTGCCTTAATGCTGTAAGCCACTAGGAAATTTGACTAAATATATGAAGCCATCATATAGGGAATAAAAGGCAGTGCATGACTGTGATTTTTGAGAGAAGCAAACAAGGTGAAGTCCTATGACTAGTCATCTTACTACCCAGAAGCATCTTCTGGACCACAGTGCAGAACAGGGGGAACCAAACAAAGCCCGATGCTCTTGCTAAATTGGGAAGACAGAGATTGTAGTTCAGAAAGCTACAATTTACTGGGTCAAATGTTAAAGAGGTAAAAGTTGCACGGAGAAGAAGTTCCAAAGATCAGCAGAGGGTTCCTCCCAAGTTTTTAGTTGGGTTCTCTCTGGACAGGCATGAGACCAAACTAAATCCCAAGGCTGGGGAAAGAATCACAGGAAAGCAGTAGATTAAACAATTCTTAAAAGTCACACAGGACCAAGAACAATTTATGTTCCTGCAAGACCCCCCCCCCCACAAAAAAAGCCTTAGAATACTTGAGTCATTAAATAGAATCCTTAGAAGAGTATTTTTGCCTTAGTGATGGAGAAAATTTCATTTTAATATAGAAGTTGCTCTAAACATATACTACTAGACATTAAAAGAAATTTGAGGCTTCAAAACATCAAATTAGTTTAAAATAACTTAAATCTATGACAGAACAAAGTCCAAAACTCTTCCAAGGCATGGTATTTTGCTGTGTACAATATGCACCCACATTTTTCGCCCAAACCTGCAGGAAAAGAAATCTTTTAATTATTTATTTCTTTTTTAAAAGATTTCAATTTATTTTTAGACAAATGGGAAGCAAAGGGGGAAGAGAGAGGGAAACATCAATGTGTGGTTGCCTCTCATGCGCCCCCTACTGGGGACCTGGCCCACAACTCAGGCATGTGCACTGACTCGGTATCGAACCTGTGGCCCCTTGTGTTTGCAGGCCAGTGCTCAATCCACTAAGCCACACCAGCCAGGGCCATTTTAATTTTTTAATTAAACTTTTTATTTATTTATATTTAGAAACAAAACCAACCAGTGTATTATTTTGCATGAGGTTAGTGTTATTGCTTTCTAGAGTTACACTTTTAACTCATAGGCATACATAAAATAATTGAAAACATTTATATAGATATGGGAATTAGTACTACTCATGTGTAATGTGTATCCTTATTTTTCCCTCAAAAATTTGGGCAAAAAAGTGTGTGTTATACACAGCAAAATATGGTAGTTACCAAGATAAGAGACTGTTCTGTGTATGTGAATCCTTGGCTCGTGGGCTGCACCACAAGGGCTTTCTCTGAGGTTAAAGCAGGGCAGCCCAACCCAGTCTCTTTGTCTAAAGCAAATTGAGAACCTATTTCCCTCAACAGTGAGTAGAGCTTCCTGAGTCAAAGTAGCAAATGTCAGGATGCTTCTAAAACATGTCATCTTATTTAAAAAATCCACCAAATGAACACATTCTTCTGCAAATAAGCTTCCCACGATACACACAAAAAAGAAATTTTATATACTCTGTTTGCAATTAGAAAGTGAAAGACTGCCTTCTGAAATATCACAGTACTCCCATTATCATCATTAAGTAGTATTCACTAAACAGTCACCACCAAGCCCTACCTGAACTTTCCCAGGGCACATATAATCAAAACTGATGACCAAGTATGAGGGAGAGCTAAAGAAAATAAATGTACAGAAGAAAAGTCTAAGTTAACTATTTACAAAATAGGCCAATAAAACCCTAAGGAGTGGGCCAGCGAGGTGTGAAAATGATAATATCAGCAGGCAACAGAAAAGAATGTTTTTGAGGCACTCAACTTAGATATACATATACAATATGTTAAATCTACATTTATTACGTATATATGCACTAATATAAAGGAGAAACTATGGGATGAGGTACACTACAGTAAATGAATCAAAATAACATTTAGAGCTGTAAAAAAGAATCCAGTAGCTGGCAGGGAACATGCTCTTCTACAGAGGTGGGCAGGGAAGCAGGTCTCTAGCGTGTGACGAGAAGAGTCCAATTCTGCACACCAAACAGGGCAGACTGAACAACTGGAACAGAAACAGTGGGGGGTTGAATAAGGGGTAAAGTATCTGGCTCCCCAACCAATATATTACAATTTAGCCTTAGAAAACCATGCCTTTCATCACAGGTACCACTTAGAACACCAAAGTTATGGAATATTCATGATAAATTATGTCTTTTTAAAAGCTATTACCAATAAACAATGATGTTGTATACTTAAATTTTATAAAAGGGATGCATGAAGTAGAACTAAAAGTTTTTTAAAAAATCAAATGGCTTTATAATATGCCTTGAAGGTCAGAAACAGTCTCTCTGTCTAACCAATGAAATGAGAAAGGCAAATTCACAAATGAAGATAATCTGCAGAATATGATCTTTGAGTCCCTTTTAGTCAACATGTTACTCACAGTAATTCCACAATATTATCTGAGTGAAATCCATGTGCCAGGCACCACACTTAGGACACAAAGAGGAGTAAGACATCCCAGAAACACACTGTCTAGTGTCATGTAGCAGCAGAAGCAACTTACATGTAAAAAACAGAACAAAAAAACACTTTGAACTGATGTCTATTTTCAAAATTCTACCCCCTCCAAGAGATAAAATCCCCTCTAGCCCCGACTCTAGAAATTCCTAGTCATACCTGCTATTATGTGTCAAGTAGTTATAGCCACGCCTTGAACTGCAATGATTCCTCATACCAAGACCCTCCAACTCCCAATGCTATTTATTTTACCTGTGTCACTGGATGTAGTCTATTTTTAATCCTCTTACTAATCGGTTTTTTCAAACTACCGTGATCAGTACCACAGTCCATATAATGCTTGGAACATCACTAGCATCCAGTAAATAACAAACCAGCTATACTATTGAAAATAAATTAAAAAACAAGCAATGAATCAAGAGAGTAGAAATCTCTGTTGACCATAGAATTGCTGTCAGTGACACTAAAAGCAATTTATATAAAAGGCCCTCAAATTACAAAATATGCAAATTACCTTTATGCAAGAAATGTACTAAACATTCTAAGATTCAGAATGCTTAAACATATTCATTCAACTGGGATGATTTCAGATTAAAGAAAATAAGGACTGTGTAATTATATATACTTACCTTGACAAATAGAAAGCAATCTATGATTAGAACATAGCAATTAGTTACAAAATGCTTCACATGGATTTAATTACCCATCGGTCTACATGTAGCTTAATTACTTTTATCTCATTGCATCAGTAAAAGATTTCTGCCTGAGGCAACTGCCAGTCATATATTTATAAGGCTTCTAGACTTTACAGTGAATATATTATAACATTCAGGCAAATGTGCTAAAGTTACAGTTGCAGAGGCAGTCTTAATTTTGAGGCTCTAGTTTTAGTTCATAAATATCTCATCACTTTCTCAGAGTCAACTATCATCTAGTTTTCACATTTACAGTGTCACCTATTTGGCTAAATAACATTGTTGACATAAACATCACCTCTGTTTATTCTAACCTTATAAGAGCCAGCAGGAAAGACCTTTAAAACCAAAACAATTATCTCATTACCGTGAGGTAAAGGGTGCTATAGTCTCATGGGTAAGGTAAACACTTAAATTCAGAAAGGAAGTGACCCCTTTTTCAGGACAGCTGAAGAATGTCCTTTTACTCAGTGGCTGACTCTAAGTTCAGAAAGATGGTGGCTTCATGGGATGAATGTTTTGTGATTCAGAATGGGAGTTTTTCTCTCCTTAGGAAGATAGGTCTATAGTTCTAAATCAGCCAGCCAAGGTTTGATTCCCAGCTCCTTGGCTGATTAACTCAATGTCTTTGGACAAGTTATTTTAATTTACCTCAGAATAAATAATAACCATCTTAATTTAACATAACTGTTAAATTCAATAACACAAAAATATCTAGTAGATGGTGACTCATAGCAAATATAAAAGTTAATACAGTTTGCTGGGTTCCCCTAGAAGGGGCCTGTTCGGATTACATGAATTCATCAGAAAAAGGGGTCTCTGGAGCTAAGCAGAAAATACTCTCCTTAAATTTTTGTTTAGGGAAACACCTTAGATGTTGATTGGGAAATCAGATTCTCTAGAGCTGAGAGTTTTTCAGACTCTGGAATTGGTATTAGGGGAATCTGGCTTCATCTTACTTAAAATAATGAAAGAAACCCCTTCTGTTAAGGAAGGTAGGTGTTCGGGCCAGACGGCATTTTGTTAGCTCAGTTTACAGAGATCTACGAAGGTTTCCTTTAGGGCTCACAAGTCTTCAGGAAGCCCTCTGGAATTTCTTTCTCACCCAAACCAGAGTTGCTTCTGCTTCTGCTCATATATAAGCAAAACTGACAAGAAAAAGGGTCTCAAGTAGTACCATGCTTAAGAATAGCCTCTAAAGCATTTTAAAATTCAAGTGAGAGGCAGCGTGGGCAAGATTCTAATAGTGTATGTCTGTGGTGATATCCAAGACTGTGTAGCCCAGTGAAACTGATAACCACACTAAGAGAAACACTAGGTTAGGGCTCATGAGAGGATATCACACCAACTTATATATATTTAACTACAAAAATCTTTTAAAGAAAGATTTTATGTCTTTAAATTTTTTTATTTCCTCCTTGAGTTAATACACTACAATTTAATTCTTCCCAATTACTGATCCAAAAAAGAATACAGGTCCCACATTTTTTAAACAGAGCTTGCAAATGACTTGTGTGTCGCCATGATGCACAGGAGTTCCACCACAGTTGAGAGGAACACAAATTGGGAGAGGTTAAGTATGTGATACAATGACAAGATTTTATGGTTATGTGTGGACACAAAAGCACAGAGAAAGAAGTCAATGTTTGAGATGCATATTTAATACATGCAGATAATCCATATTGCAAAATCAATCTTCTGGAAATTTTATGAGTTTTTACTCCTTTATTTGTAAAATTCAAAGCAAGCAGTCTACAGCAGTTGCTCAAAAATTATTTGGGGGACTCTTTTGGCTCTCTGAGCAGCTCCATGGCAGTCGGCAAGAACAAGCGCTTAATGAAAGGTGTTAAAGGGAGCCAAGAAGAAAGTAGCTGATCCATTTTCTAAGCAAGATTGGTGTGATATAGCACCAGCTATGTTCAATGTAAGAAATATTGGAAGAACACTGGTCACGACGATGCAAGGAAACAAAATCACATCTGATGGTCTCAAACGTGTTTTTGAAGTGAGCCTAGCTGCTCTGCAGAATGATGAAGTTGCATTTAGAAAACTCAAGCTAATTACTGAGGATGTTCAGGGCAAAAGCTGCCTAACTTCCACAGCAAGGACCTTACCTGTGACAAAAAGTGCTCTGTGGTCAGAAAATGGCAGACCAGGGCTGAAGCCCATGCTGATGTCGAGACTACCCGATGGCTATTTGCTTTTACTAAAAAAACACAACACTCAGATTCAGAAGACCTCTTATGCTCAGCATGAACAGGTCCGCCAAATCCAGAAGAAGATGATGGAAATCATGACCTAAAAGGTGCATATGACTTAAAAGAAGTGGTCAAAACATGGCTCGAGGTAGCACTGGAAAAGACACAGAAAAGGCTTGCCAATCTATTTTTTTGCTCCACAATCTTTGTTAGAAGAGTCAAAATGCTGAAAAAACCCAAGTTTGAACTGGAAAACTCACTGAGCTTCACAGTGAAGGTAGCAGTTCTGTATAAACTACTGGGGATGAGACAGGTGCTAAAGTTGAACAAGAATTTTTTTTCAAATTCAGATATTTAATGGTGACAAAAAGTCCTATTTGTGATAAAAGAAAAATGGACGTTCTTTCAGGTAAGGGTATATGTTTTACTCATTTAGGTACCTCCAGCCTTTCCCACAAAGACTATACAGCACATAATAATACTCAAGTAATACTTGCTAAAGGAAGGAAAGGGATGAGCAGAAAGGAAAGAAATGCTTCGATTTTTTTTCCAAAAAATTTATTCTACTGTTATTGTGGGTAGAAAACCATTTTTTTTTTCAGAAAGTTTTCTAAATATAATTAGATGCTACAGAAACAAATACTACCATACATTTTCAAGAAGAACTTAATTGCACTTTAATCCCTTTGTGTGGCTTGTCCCAGTAGTTGTCACCCAGGAATAAAAGAACAGCTTTGTCTTCAGAGAGCCAGCTGCCAGGCCAGTGCATACCCCCTGGGTTGGCTTCTCACTGGCAATGATAGTGAGCACAGTATTACCTTCTACGACTTATTTGTAAAATTGACTAGTGACATTAGATGGTTACAATTCAATGACAGGAAGTTTTCCAGTAAAAACCTCAGCATAGGACCTGATACATGCATATACTATTTTTCAGACTATAAGATGCACCCCCCCCCCCGCCATTTGGGAGGAAAGGGGGTGCGTCTTATAGTCTGAATGTAGCTTGCCTAGCTCCCTCTGTGTGTGCGGTGGGGGGGGGGTAGAGGGGGGGATCACAGGAGACAGGAGCTGGGTTGCTGCTACACTGGGCTGGGGGGGGATTATAGTCTGAAAATGGTAGTCACTCTAAGTTGAAATGACTTCAAAGATAAATTACAAGTAGAAAAATATTGAATATATATCAATAAATGTGCACCCCTACATATAGAATGCTGGTTCATGTTAGAGTAAGCTTTACAGTCAGGTTGTAGCTTTGGGTGAGTTGACTATATGTCTCTGAGCTTAGGTTTCCTCAGCTGTGAGAGGAAGATAATCATACCCTACCTCACAGGGTTGATGAAATAGGATAATCCATACAAAGCAATTCCTACTCTGCCTGGCAAATAGTAAACAACCAACAAGAGCAACTGTGACTATTATGTGAGAGTCTAAAGTAACAGTGAGGAGACACGGATCCATTCGAGGTCTCCACGTGGGTTTTGTTTACTGGACTGGGGGGCCATTGCTTTTGGAAACTGGAAATAACAATATGTTTAGTAAGACATTTGAGTTACTCTAGAATTTCCATTTGGAGAAGAAAACTACCTCTGTGATAATAAAGTTACGATAAAAAGATAATTGTGGCATAACCTATTCAGACCTATATGCAGAAATTGCCCCATCTACAAATGGGAACTACCCAAGCACAGAAATAGAACTTGATTCAGGGCTTTAAAAACAATAAAGTTAATTAAAAGAAAAAAAATACTTTTTATAGAGTTCAAAAACAAGTTAATTTTTTTCTGAAATTCACATTTATAGTGTTAACAGTCAGGAGTTAAAAAAAGTAATGAAATAAATGTTTAAAACCACTTCAACTGACTTCAATTATAAGAAGCTTTCTTTAGTTTGGTTTGAGTCTGCTTTTTAACTCTTTAAGTGTTTTTAAAATTAGATTGTTGTTTCAATGCAGCTTTTCATGGTACTTTTTGTCAAGAAATAAGTCCAGAAATCACTTACACTTTTGATCTGAAAAATATAGTCAACTTGATAAAAATTTTTCTTGTAAACCAACATTATGAAGATGAGTTAAAATTAAAAAAAGAGAAATATTTAAACAAGTATTAAAGTCATAAACCAGGAGCTAACACCCTTTAAAAAAAGCACTGTGCCAAATCTCTGAGCCTTTTTATTCTTATTTTTTCTTTATATTCTTCGGGGTCAAAGGAGGAGATGTTGACGTGAACCCACTTTTGGATGGCGTGCAGTCAGACGCATTAGCAGACCATCTGCCAGTGGGCAAGAACACAGCTACCATTGGCCTCTGATGTGGACAAGGGCAGATCTTCAGGGTCGGTGTCAGCCAGTAAAAATTAAGAATAAAAATATTAAATCAGCCCATGTCTTGGTTGCTACACATATACACACAATTTTGATAATTATGAATGTAAAAGAAAAAGCCAAATATAAAGTAAAAGTCACTGCCACTAACATCAAAATGCAGAAAGATTATTAAAGATTAAACAGGAAATATCCAGTCTGCTGTCATTCCTTCCTCGTGAACACCTGCCCTTTGTAGAACATCTGCATCCCACTGCCTTCTTGATGACATCGTTCTTTCCCTACTGCTGCTCTTGCATCGGGACCCTTTCTGCTCGTTAGGGTTTTCCCTTCCATTTTCTTTCACAGTGTACTGCATTAGAGACTGTTTTACCTTGCCACCAAGGCTAGCCTTTATTACCAGGAGGAATGGGATAATACCTCTATGTGCCCTCCCCCACAGAGAAGACCTGGAGTATCCTCATGACGACCCAGCAAATGAGTGGGCTGCATACATTAAAGCCATCTGTTGTCGCCATCTGCCCAGAAAAGTCATCTCACCAAGCCTGGTCCTTGAAGTGATGATCTCTTCTGTGTCTGCTGGGAACCCCCCATATTGTCTGGAACTGTCAGAATTTATTCTAACCAATGCTAGAAGAAGATGAGGCTACATTTCCACTGGACAGTATTAAACTCAAGAGGGAGGGGCAGTTGGGGGGGTAGGGGCTGAGGCATAATTTACTTACAAGATGTAATGAATATCAATTGGCTTCTATAAATAACATCTTCAAGCTAAGATGGAACTCAAAACAATAGCCCCAAGATGTTATAAATCCAGGACTCTAGTTATATGTGTTTGGAGTAGAATATATTTTTGTATGGAAAAGGTTCATAATTTTTTCAACTCCAAGTTCTGAACATCCAACTTCAAAAAAAAAAAATATTGGAAACCTTGGAGACAGTCTACTGGAGAAGAAAAGATTTTAATTTTAGCACTTCAAATGTTGTCTCACTATAAATAAGTCACTTGGTTTTGCTGAATCCCAGTTTACTCATCTGGAAAATGGGAGATTAAACCGGGCTACTTTGCTCAACTTTTGGGGTTAGAGATCCCTTTCCAAAAATAAGGCACATACGACATTTCATTTGATATTTCAGGGAATTCGTAGATCCTAAAGAGCATATCTGTGGAAAAATTTCTGGAGTATATGTTAAGATGTAATGCTCGATCAGTGCACACAACAAAATATTTCTTTTTAAAAAAGATACACAATTTTTACTACTAGATAATCAGTTTCTTCACATCCCCACTTAATAGCTATTGGATAATTACTTCAAAAACATAAGTTTAATGAGACTGAAAAAACATACTTGCCCATGGAACCCACATACCCACACATTCTGCATAATCATGAAAGACCCACTCTGTCAGCCAAGGATGGCGACTACTGGTTGGCAAGTGACTTCAGTACTATAACAAGAGTCATAATTTCTCTGTCTTGAGCCTTCCAAAGTTTTCACCAAACTTTAATGAAATAGTTGCTCTAAGCAACTATCTCTAAAAACAGATTTTCAGAATCAATCATTTCCCTTTTATATCAAACAAAGGCTGTTGACTTAGAAAAACAGAGTAAGACTGGCTAAGAAAGAAGTATCTCAACTCTCAACTAGCAAATGATGCTGTTAATATATAATCTTCCAAGATTTTTTTAAAAATGTATCATTTTAATTTTTATATTTAGTAAAGCTCTTATTAAAAACAGTAGCTTTTATGATGACTGACAAAGAAAGTAATATAATTAAAGATGTATAGATTCTCTGAAGTTTAACTAGGAGACACCATTCTGAGGAGTTAAGAAATAACCATTATTCCTGGATTCAGGCTTATTAGTTACCAAGACAAACAGAAAATAGTAAAGCAAAAAAGCACACCCCTCCTTTAGGAAATCTGGGACATGATTCCCAAAGTATTTTCAAATTCTAGAATTCTAGAGTCTAGAACTTATCTTTCTGTGCAACGTAAGTCAAAAATTTGATTTTCCATTTATCTTTGCTACTACGGTTAAAAATCGATGAAAAGGCAATATTAATGCAAAAGAGGTGTACTCCTACTGAATTATTAATGGGCAATACAACTGTAAATGTTTCTGTTCACCATTCTTCACTACCCTTGCAAACAGTTTCAAAATGGGAGCTGCTGAAGCATGAAGACTGTTTGCAGCCATTGCTTTTTGAGATCACAGTGCTGGGAATTGGTGAAATTCTTGCCTCCTTGGGTTATTATCAGACAGTGTGAACTTTCTTTGAAAGCAGACTATAAATTCATAAGGGGATCCCTTTCCTTCAATAAAGGAAATGTCTAAAATGACCCCTATCTGCCATTTTAATGTATTCTTCTCAAAGACTGACATAAATATTTAATATAAGAAAGGCAGTGTTTAAACACAATGAATAGCTTATGAAATTAAAGTTGGCTGACGAATTACACTGTGTACATAATACACTGTAAATAATGACAAAGAAAATATGAGCAGCATTACTAACCTTCTCTTACTTCTCTTGACATTTCTTAAGGAAAATTCAAAAGATACTTAAATATAAAGGTCAACTTAATTGGTATGAAAGGGTGACTAACTCTGTAGAGCCATTCTATTCTTGACTCTGTATCTAACATCTTGGTACATTGCCCACTGAAAGGATACCACATAGACTGTCAATTTCTCAAGGAGTCTCACTTAACCTGCTAACTGCTTTCATAAGAAGTCACAGAATTAGGAGGATACCTTGTATCTAGTCCCTGGTTTAGTCTCTTGTATTCACATAGGAATTAGCACCTAATGGTCCACTTTTCTATGGAAGGCATCCAATACACATTTATCAAATGAGTACATCTAGTTACTATCAGATGCAATTATATACTGCATTCAAATTGCTAAGAAAAGATGATTTTCTGGTACTAATAAAACAGTGAACCTGCATATTTTCTACTTTCATCAATATCCAGAGAATATTCCTTAGACTTTCTATTCAAAGAAAGGGGGAACAGCTGTTACCTCTTCTTCTCATAACTCCTAATCTCTTGATTCTTCTACTCAAATCAAACAATTTCAATTTCTCGTAATTTCCCTCAGAGATCTCTTAGAATCCATTTTCAATGCATTTCTCCAGAGTGTAATAGAAGAACTATTTCTCAATAGTTACACAGGTTAGCGCAAAGTAATGTTGACTCTACAAGAATAACACATCCTGACACAGTAAGCGTGCTGCCCAGACTCCCCTGGGGTCAGTGCCAAGCCTCCACTCTGCACACAGACAGCTTCTCAGTTCAGCACACTACGTACCCATCAATATATCTGACCAAACTTTACACAGTAAGTCAGAGTGTTTTATTCTCTTGATTCCACCAACATCCCCATATTGATGTCACACATCAATACCCTTTGCATGATTGTACTAAGTAAAACGCAATGTTGTTCCACACTGAGGAAGTCATCTGTAGGGCACTATCCTCGGGCCCTAAATAGTGCTCTGTAGATTACTCTTCAATATGCATGAATTCATTTTCCTAAAATTCTTAGGGGAAAAATACACTGTAACTTGTCAAAAGTTTCATTTATATCAAGATAGTATTAATTTTCCCTATTTTTATGTGGGCTGTCACTCCATTATAAAAGAGAGAAACAAAGTTGATTGTAAGTGTTCTTCAAAATGTCACAGTACCCACTAACCAGTATTATTGGCTTGGTATTTTGACTATTGGTTGAGGTTCTATATCTGCCCACTTCTTGTCATTAGTATGATTTATAGGTGTGTCTATTTTTAAAAAAAGATTACTGTATATAATGGAATCTAAGACATCTAAAAACCTTTTTAAATCACTGTTTAAAATAACTTCCAGGTTGCCTTAATAAGATATTTTGAGGCAAATACCACTCCACTCAATACTCTTATGTCTAATTCTTAAGATATAGAACAAACATTAATTATGCTATTCATTCATCTTAACAGACATTTTAAATGACATACAGATACAGCTTAAATTACAAACCATTTGATAAATGATGGAAATTTCTACGTATTATTTAGACTCACTAATAACAAACTTTGTAATGAACAAAAGCTTCCTAAATGAGAGTTCTTGCTTGAATAAAGTCAAATACAAAACTCAACCCCTGTCTTTCTATTCTCACCTCAATCTTTAGTCAGACATTATAAAATATAGCCTGTTGTTCTGGGGGGAAAAGCACAGAGTTGTTTAACGCAAACAATCAAAGTTTTGTATTGAACCCAATGCACTGGGAAAATAAGCAACCCTCAGTTTATCCTCACCATTTTATCACTGTAGTAGCTTGCTTGTTGTTTTTCATAATATATCAAACACACACACACACAGATATGCTACTAGATATACAAATACTCAAAATCTTCAGTTTAGGCACAGTCTCCTCCTTAAAGCTCCTGTATTTCTTGGTGAGATCACTGCTTGTTAAGTTCCTCCCTCATCCCCACATGGCCTTCCCAGTAATCTGGAGTGCTATAACAGGGTAAAGAAAGAAAAACAACAAAATGAGAGGGTCTTTATAGGCTAAAATATGTACAAGTTTTTCACATCTGCATTTTGAATATGTGACTCATTACAGCAACTGCAGAGGACCTTCTGAATACTGGTGGGGCAGTGACTACTTATTCAAATACCAAGTTTGTTCCTCACATAGCATAACAGCACTGCAGTAAGTTTGATATGATACTTCTCTCTGGCATTGGCTCAGAATGTACACCTTTATCAAAAAACCAGTTTGAAGTTTGTTCAAGTACCCTGTTATACATTATTCAAAATATTCCATGCTCTGGAAAGTCTGAAACCTCTCAATCAGTTACAGCACACCTATATATTAAAGCCTCTAGAGGAACTGCAAATCAGGCCTGGCATCTCTCAGTATCAGAGGAGAGGTTAAAAAGTTTTGCTAATTCCTCCTTCCTAAAACAAGAAAATAGCAGCAATGCCTGCAACTGTTGAGAAACCAGTCAAACAGGGTTTAAATTTTACACACAGTATTCTCTTACTCATACCCTGTTTTGGCCATGTGTGAAAATGGAAACTACAGAAAATAAAGCTCAAATCTATGAGAAATTATTTCACCAATAGGGATTGAAATAAAGTGACTTTTAGTAGTTATTGCCAGAAGCTAAAACATATACAACCTGTGAAATCAGGCCACAAAATGGTCCAAATGTTAAGGACTATTCTCTGAAGACGTAAATGATGATGGGCCACAGGGACACTCTACTTAGACTCTGAGATTAGGGTTAGGGTAAATAACAATTAAAGAGTCCTAAGAAAGATACCTTAGTCTCCTTTGTTACATTTAAAATAACACTGAAACATCAATTCAAAATAGATCCACATGGCCAAGAGCAAGTCACACAACTCAGCCTTTCCAAAACAGGGACAACAACTTTTCCAGCTGGGTGTGGTATGGCTCAAGATCATTTATGTAAAATATCTTACACAGAGACAGGAAACAGACATCACTAAATAAATGAGAGCTATCTTTTATTACCATTTTATTTTTTAATAAAAAATTCTGACATGGAAAATTTCAATCACATATGTAATAGGGGCTTTATCTAAGATGTCCATCTGAATCTCAAGAAACAGCACTTCGCAGTCTGGCCCGTTACTCAAGCAACACTCCCCAGATTGCCGTATTCCCGAATTACTGAGTCAGTAATTCTCTATATAAAGGGTAAGTAAAACTTTCAGTATTAGTATAAATCTACTTAACTAAGAGTATTTGAATAAAAATTTCACAGATCCACAATTTCTGGAGGCATATTTTCATACTAAGTTTCTCACTTGGGCATACAGTTCATAAGTAAAAGTTAAGCATCGTTATTTTAATACTAACTAAATAGAAGTGTGGATGGCAGTACATAATCCTAAAAACAATAAAAATAATTTTTGTTTAATCACATTTATACATTGTAGTCAAAGAAAACTGATTCTTTGATGAAAGTTTTTAAGACAATCTGGAAATATGACAAAGGGATGTCAGAATCAAGAATAGTATTGAAATCTAAAACTTTCTAAAATCAGAACAAAAATTATATGTTTCAACTTCTCAATAATTATTTCAGTATAAGCAAAAATTACATATGCTTATTCAATCAAGCACGAATCTAACCTATTCTACTCACTTTACTACATTTGATCTCTATCCTCACCTCATCTTTTCCCATAGTGGACCGAATATCTTGAATCAGCTTTCACTCTTCATTTTTGGCCTGCATTTCTAGGTCTAGTCCTAAAACCAACATTCATTCAGTATTGAGCCCAGATCCTGCCCTCTGCCCTTAAATGTCACCAAAAAACAGCCAGGCCAGATTTAGCCTGGGCACCCTAAAGGCATACTCCACAGTGCTAACTAAGAACTGATACCATTCAAGCTCTCTGTTGTAAAGAACAACAGTCGATCTTGGGGTATAGCACAGAAAAGAATTAAAAGGAGACTGAGAATGAGGCTCAAAACTAAGTTTCCGGGAACAATCCAGTGCAAACACAGGCCTGCCAGTGTTTCTGCAGAACCAAGAATCCAAACTTGCAAAAATGCCCCCCACCAAGGGCTGCAGCTGCTGCCACTCAGGCTAGCAAAAACAGATTCTAGCTGGAGCCACTGACCTCAGGTTGCTCACTTCTTAATTTAGGTTTATTGATGGACTCTAGGTCACATTCCTGTGCCCTATGACAAAGGGCACTAGTTTTCTGAGTTCTGTCTCAGGAAGGTGATTATGATAAGATTGGAAATGCCCTCACTGATGGGGAAAGCATTCAAAAGGTGCTGGGCAGTCAAAAAATACAACTAATGCCAACTGCACAAAGTTCTAAATTGCTAAAACCCAATTAACACTCACATAGAGAGAAAATGAACAGTCTTCATCCCTTCATCCTGGAAAAGAGGTGTGTTTAAATGCAAATAATTAGAGGACTTCTGGTCAAGATGGCAGCTAGGTAAACACGGCTTACCTTTTCACACAACAACATCGAAATTACAACTAAAATAGAGAACAAGCAGCACTCAGAAATGTCAAAAATCGAGTTGAATGGAAGTCTGACAACTACAGAATTAAGGTAATAACGAGGGGGGTGGAAATGGGATGGAGGTGGGGCGGGCTGGGGGATTAGGCTGGGGTGGGGGAAAAAAGGAGAAAACTGTACTTGAACAATTTAAAAAAAAGGAAGAAGACCATGTGAAGATTGCCATCTACAAGCCAAAGAGAGACACCTTGAACTTGGATTTCAAGCCTCCAGAACTGTGAGAAAATAAATTTCTGTTGTGCCCCCCCCACAAAAAAAATCACATTTATCTAGACTGCTAGGAGGGGAGCAAATGTAGAACATGCTGGTCCCTTTCCCACATGTGGTGGATAAAAATTTGGGAGGGATATCTCAGGAGCGAGGAGTCCCAGCCCTACACCAGGCCTCCTAGCCCAGGGTTCCAGTGCAAGGAAAATAAGTTCCCACAATTTCTGGCTGCAAAAACCAGCAGGGATTGAGTTGATGGAAAAAGGTTCTAGCGTCCCAAGCAGTTCCTCTTAAAGAAGCCACACGTGGTCTCACCTAATCAGACTCACTCCCTCTGAGCTCCAGCACCAGCATAGCAGCTTGAAAGGCACCAGTGACATAAAGGGAGGAACTGAAGTACCTGGCATCAAGGTGAGCAGAGGTCATTGTCCCTTTTCTAAACCCTCCCCTGACAGAGCTGGCAAGCTGACGCCATATCTGAGACTCCATCAACTTGGCTAACACTGCTTGATCCTCTAGGAGATCCCTAGAGACTCTGCCCCACCCAACTTACAGGCCCAACCAAGCTACTTTTCCATATGAATGGCTGGTCTTGGCTCCTTCAACACAGCTCCCTAAATCTTTTCAAACAAGAAACAGCTGGGCTCAGTGAGCCTCAGGCCAGGCACTAGCAACAGCGAGCCTGGATTCACAGCTTGGCTTCACCTGGCAATCTCCAAGCTCAGCACAAGTAGCAACCATCTCAGATTGCTTTATAGCTCGGGCAGCGAGTCCCCGAACAAAACAAAGGTGGGAACAGACCTTGACCTGTGCCACCTGGGAAATCCCAAGGCCAGTGCATCCAGTGGGCAGCTCCAGACCACGCTGGAGCACCACCACCATGCCCCTGAACAGCTGATCCTCCATGGAGGGTGGAGATTGGTGGTCAGTGGTCACAGCCAGCCCTCGCAGCTGACTGGCCTGGGGAAATCCCTCCGACTGATCTGCCAACAGCAATCAAGATTCAACTACAAGAGGAGGGTGTACTTAGCCCACACAAAGGGTGCACCTCAAAAACCCAGCTTAGGTGATAAGGGAGACAATGCGACTGGACTCTACAGGACACCTACTACATTATGCACACTACCAAGACAGAGAGTCTAAGACCTAATACACAGAAACAAACACAGGGAGGCTGCCAAAATGAGGAGACAAAGAAACATGACGCAAATAAAAGAACAGATCAAAACTCTAGAAAAAGAACTAAACGAAATGGAGATGAGCAATCTATCAGATGCAGAGTTCAAAACACTCAGTGAGGACCTCAGCAGCATAAAAAAACCCAGGCAGAATCGAAGGTCCACTAACTTAAGTAAGAACACTTTACAGGGAAACAACAGTAGTGTGGATGAAGCCAAGAACCAAATCAATGATTTGGAACATAAGGAAACAAAAATCAACCAATCAGAACAAGAAGAAGAAAAAAGAAGCCAAGAAAACGAGGACAGTATAAGAGCCTCTGGAACACCTTAAAGCTCCAAAATTTGCAATACAGGGGTGCCAGAAGGAGAAGAGAAACAGCAAGACATTGGAAATCTATTTGAAAAAATAATGAAAGAAAACTTCCCTAATTTGGTGAAGGAAATAGACATGCAAGTCCAGGAAGCAGACTCCTAAACAAGATGAATACAAGGAGGCCCACTCTAAGACACATCATAATTAAAATGCCAAAAGTTAAATATAAAGAGACTGTCTTAAAAGCAGCAAGAGAAAAGCAGAGATTTACCTACAGGGGAGTTCCCATGAGGCTGTCAGCTGATTTCTCAAAAGAAATCGCTGGCTAGAAGAGATTGGCAAGAAATATTCAAAGTCATGAAAAACAGGGACCTACAGCCAAGATTTCTCTACCCAACAAAGCTATCATTTAGAATCAAAGGGCAGATAAAGAGCTTCTCAGACAAGAAAAAACTGAAGGGGTTCATCATCATCAAACCATTATTATATGAAATGTTAAAGGGATTTATTTAAGAAAAAGAAGGACATCAAATATGAACAATAAAATGGCAAAAAAATATATATATCTATCAACAATTGAATCTAAAAAAAGCAAACTAAGCAAACAAGAAGAACAGAGAATCATGGATACAGAGAGCATTTTGATGGCTGTCAGATGGGAGGAGGTGTGGGGCAATGGGTGAAGATGTGAGGGGATCAAGAAGCATCAACAAATAGTTACAGAATAGCTTTGGGGATGTAAATTGCAGTGTAGGAAATGGAATAAGCAAAGAATGTATATACATGGCCCATGAACATGAACATGGTAGGAGGACTGCCTGAGGCTGTGTGGGGTGCTGGGTGGAAAGGGTCAAAAGGGGAGAAATCAGGACAACTGTAGTATAGCATAATCAATGAAATATAATTACAAAATAAATGAAAAAAATTAAATATAGTGAACAAATATGGTTGGCTACAGCAATCATGGTTTCCAATCATAGTTTAAGTGTACTACTAATGAAGAAGATGAAAACTCTGTAACATTCCTTACTGCCTCATGCCAACATCTGCAATCCCTTAGTTACATGTAAACTTTTCAAATTGCACAGGCACAGCTGATGCTTTACACCTCCATATCAACTTACGACACATCTTTAGTAAATCTGCTACCTTTGATCCTCCCTTTTCTTTCCCTCTTCCCTTTTACCTTCAACAGCTCAATGACTACTGACATGTTTTTGCTGATTGCAGAAGACCACTTTCATTATTAAGCATATGTACTGAAATGGAACCACCACTGTCATATAAACTTTGTTCTGACTCAAAAAGTGAAGAATTCCAGGACATGATACACACAACACTGCTACTGGATAACACTGAAGGGCCAGGATGTCCATGAAAACGAAGTACTGGAATTCTTGCTTATCTCAGCATCTTGTATGGATAAGCACAATGAAAACTGGATCACTATTGTCTTAATGTCCCATTTAGCATCATTTAATATAGCCTCCCCTGTGAAAACTATATTTAGGAATAGGAATGTGAGTAAATAAAGAGACTAAGAAGTGAAGAGAAATATTACCTCCAGGCTAAAGTCCCAAAACAAACAATATGCAATTATATGCTTTAACAATGATCAGGAGCATACACACAAAACTTCATAGGGCGTATATAGAATAAGCATGCTTTATATTTCTCCAATTAGGGGGAAATATGCAGATTTGCTCACTGAAGAATAGTCCCCCAAATATAACTAACCCGCAATCATGTCTTCAAACAAAATTCACTTCAAAATGATTATGATTTGCATTTTCTTTTTTAAAATACCATGTTTACAAGTACCCTTTTATAGGAGAAAGTTTTAAATTAGGTAAAGCTTGTGATATTTGAATGGCATATTAAATCTCTTTTAAAAATGTGCAGTCAGGTATAAGGCAGCCTGTTTTCACAACTGCTTTTCAACATAGTGTTGGAAGTACAAGCTAATGCAATAAGAAAAGGAAATAACCATAGTATCAATTATCAAGACTAGGAAATTGACATTGTTATACTTTTTATAGTCATTAGTACTCCCACCCCTAACTCCTGGCAATCATTAATTTACTCTCCATCTCTATAATTTTGTTACTTCAGGAATATTCTATAGAGATGCACACAGTATGTAATCATTGGAGATTGGCTTTAAAAAAAATCTCAACATAATGCTACTGAGATTCAATCAAGCTGCTGCATATATCAATACTGTGTTCTTTTTTATTGCCCACGACCTGTTCATTTATTTACATGTTGAAAGACATTTGACTTTTTTCTAGTTTGGGGATATAAAGCCACCATGAACATTCTTATACAGGTTTTTATGTAAATTAAAATTTTCCTTTCTTAGGATACATACCCAGGAAAGGGACTTGTAAGTCACATGTTATCCACAATGATTAATTCCTATCTGTCAACTTGGCTAGTCCATCGTACACAGATATTTGGTCAAATACCAGTCTCAATGTTGCTGTGACGGTATTTTTTTTATGTGATTAACATTTAAATCAGTAGCCTTTACGTAAATCAGATCACCCTCCATAACATGGACGGCTCTGTTCCAATCAGTTGAAGGCCTTAAGACAATAGATCAAGGTTTCCAGAAAAGGAAGGAAATATATGCCTATAGATTGTCTTCAGATTCAAGACTGTAACACTGATGCCTGCTGGGATTTTCATCCTGCCCGACAGATTTCAGACTTGTCAGTCCTCACAATCATGTGAGCCAATTCCTTAAAATTAATCAATCGACTGATCGATCAGTGTGTGTGTGTATAATTGTTCCATTTATCTGGGGACCTCTGACTAGTACAGTACCCTATGATTGGGAAGTAGGCAAGGATATCTGTTCTCAGCATTTCTTTTTAATTTTTTCCCAATATTCAATAATCTGAATTTTAAAACATTAATCAATTTATAACAAATACAACCCTTTATACATAAATGCATAGATATAAATGTATTTATAATAAATATAGACACAAGCATATTGACTATCTAAGGATTAGGAATTTAATAGAGATTCAGTAAGTATGATATGAAAATTACTATTTCAGCAAGTAAATTCTGTAAGAAATAAAACAGACCACCCTATATCCAATTTTATACCCACCAGGGCAAACTAAGTAGAAATACATTTGGGACTTCCGGCAAGATGGAGGCATAGGTGGACGCACCGTACCTCTACATGCAACCAAGATTGGAACAACAACAATTTAGAGGCAGAATAACACACAGAACTGACAGAGAATTTATCTGAATGGAAGCCGGACAGCCAAAAAGTTGAAGTAGACCCGTTCATCTAGACCAGTAGGAGGGGCGGAGAGGAGCAGCCAGGCGTGGGTCTCGGCACGCGGAGAACAGGGAGAACTGGGCGCTTAGGGCAACTGGGAGTGCATAAGGCATCTGGGGTGCACAAGATCGCAGCGGGTGGACCCTGAGTATGCAAGGGGCAGCTGGCGGACCCAGTGAGGTGGCAATTGTGGAGCAGGGCAGAGCGCACAACCCAGGATCCCAGGGAAGGGACTGAGGTCCCAGGAGAACAGAGCTACCGCCATTGTTCCCTCCTGCCCCTACATACAACATCACAATCTAGTGACTGGGGTGCCCAGCCCTGGTGAACACCTAAGGCTCTGCCGCAACCGTAACAGGAGCGACCAGACCAAAAAAGAAAAAAAAAAAAGAGAGAGAGAGAGACATGCCTCAAGCAGAAGAACAGATCAATGCCCCAGGACTCATCCTTTTGAGTGACCAAGAGATAGCCAATCTATCAGATGCACAGTTCAAAACACTGGTGATCAGGAAGCTTACAGAATTGGTTGATTTTGGGTGCAAATTAGATGAAAAAATGCAGGTTACCATAAAAGAGATGAAGGAAGATGCACGGGAGAACCAATAGTGATGGGAAGGAAACTGGGATTCAAAACAACAGAGTGGACTAGAAGGAAGAAAGAAACAACCAAACAGGAAAGAATGGAGAAATAAGAATTCAAAAAAATGAGGAGAAGCTTAGGAACCTCCAGGACATCTTGAAATGTTCCAACATCCGAATTATAGGGGTACCAGAAGGGGAAGAGGAACAGCAACAAGTGGAAAACTTATTTGAGCAAATAATACAGGAGAACTTCCCCAATCTGGTAAAGGAAATAGACTTCCAGGAAGTCCAGGAAGCTCAGAGAGTCCCAAAGAAGTTGGACCCAAGAAGAAACACACCAAGGCACATCATAATTACATTAGCCAAGGTAAAAATGAAGGAGAGAATCCTAGAAGCAACAAGAGATAAGGGGACAGCCACCTACAAAGGAGTTCCCATCAGACTATCAGCTGATTTCTCAAAAGAGACCTTACAGGCAAGAAGGGGCTGGAAAGAAATATTCCAAGTCATGAAAGACAAGGACCTATATCCCAGATTACTCTATCCAGCAAAGCTTTCATTTGAATGAAAGGGCAGATAAAGTGCTTCCCAGATAAGGTCAAGTTAAAGGAGTTCATCATCACCAAATCCTTATTTTATGAACTGTTAAAGGGACTTATCTAAGAAAAGAAAGTAAAGAAAAAACATGTATAGTAAAAGGACAGCAAACTCACAATTATTAACAACCACACCTAAAGCAAAACCAAAACAAACTAAGCAAACAAGTAGAACAGGAACAGAACCACAGAAATGGAGATCACATGGAGGGTTAGCAACAGGGGAGTGGGAGAAGGAGAGAGGGGGAAAAGGTACAGAGAGTAAGTAGCATAGATTGTAGGTTGAAAATAGATAGGGGGAGGGTAAGAATAGTATGGGAAATGTAGAAGCTAAAGAACTTATAAGTATGACACATGGACATGACTAAAGGGGGGGAGGTGCCTTATCCCCTACCCATGACTACATGGGTAGGAGAGGGTATACAGGGTAGAGGGGAGTGAAGGGGGAAAATGGGACAACTGTAATAGCATAATCAATAAAATATATTAAAAAAAATATGTTCAGACATATTATGTGAATCTGGAGGTGAGCAATACTTTAGATATACAAATGGCATGCAAATTTTGTCAACTGGTTCCAGAGTCATGAGAAAATCTACACATTAAAAACATGGGAAAATTGACTATTATTTAAAATAACTACTAAAGAAAGACCTTTTCAGGGAGCTATATAAAACTACAGAAAACTGTTAGGTCCTAAGCAGTAATAGCAGAAAAAATTTAAAGCTGCTTTAAATAGTTGTGTTTTAGAAAATAAAGCAGAAATAGAAAGGTAGTGTTAATATCTCTGCCATTAAGACAGCCATTCAAAAATTCAACAAGTTTCTATTGAGTATCTATTAAGTTCTAGACTCTGAGGATACATCAGTAAAGAAAGCATACGGCCCTGGCTGGCATAGCTCAGTGGATTGAGCGTGGGCTGTGAACCAAAGTGTTGCAGGTTCGATTCCCAGTCAAGCCACATACCTGGGTTGCAGGCCACGGCCCCCAGCAACCGCACATTGATGTTTCTCTCTCTCTCTTTCTCCCTCCCTTCCCTCTCTAAAAATAAATAAATAAAATCTTAAAAAAAAAAAGAAAGAAAGCATATGGTTTAAACTCTCATGGAATCTACAATAGGTTGGTGTGTGGTGTAAGGAAAAAATGAAAAAACATGTACTAAATCAAATCGTAATAAATCCTCATGAATAGTAAACCTAGGTAAGCAATTAAAAGATGGACATGTGGGTGGTGATAGGTGCTATTTTAGAGAAGATGGACGGGGAAGGCAGCCCTGAGAAGGTGGTATCTGGGTAAATCCTGGGCTCTTTAAAGCTGGGGTCACCTAGGGATGATGAAAAGAGAGCTCCCTTGATTTCATTCTTGATTACCTGCCTCACTCAGCTACTCCTGAATTGAGACATCATCCCCACCCCTCCTACATCTATACTCCTTCATGCCTTACCCTTGGTTGGCAGCTAAAGGCCTGACCAACAATGTTGCTCATAAAACTACTCATCTGCAGAAACTAGGAGACCAGCTTCACCTCAGGCACAGTCCGGGAAAGCATGCTGTTTTCCCAACCAGTCAGAGAAAAGCAAATAGGTTTACCAAAACGCCACTTTAGATGAAAGTGAAAGAAACAAATAGTAGCTACATAGAAGCTGGGAGTTAATGAGAGAACACTCATGAATTCCTTCATTTGTATGAATTTGAAAGAAACAACAATAATAAAGTTGCCGAATAGAATCCTGTTAAAATCAACAACAGAAACAGGGGCTTCTTCATGCACTTCATTCAAAAGAAAAAGGCAGTGGATTATGGGTACATCAATCACCATGTGGTAGAAAAACACAACAAGCGTCAAACTACTGGGTGGTCTTTGTCAGGGGAAAGTTGTCAGGTCCATCTGACTTTGATCTCTCATTCACAGAAATAGCCTGGAGAAACTTCTGCACCCCATAAAAATAATAAATCCCCAAAGCCACATACTCTGGAGGCCCAAAATCACCTCTGATGAGAAATCCTCCTTTCCAATGTACTAAGCAAACATTAACTATTACAATGCTGAACCGAAAACATTACATTGAAAACCCAAAGGAATAAAAATCTGCACCACAAATTTCAGGGATAGAGGAAGAGGGAGGTAGAAGCTGTATTATTGCCTACATCAGAAATCCTTTAGGGAAACTGTTAAGCCTTATTAAGAACATAATATCCTGAAATTAAATTTGACTATGTCTATTCTAATCTAAGGACAAAATAAAAAGAACCCAAATAAAAATATCTATGATAACATAAAAACCTTACTTGTATGAATTATTTTAATTTTTGGCAAAACTCACCAACAATGGCATTTGGGGTGACTTGCCCACATAAAAGATAACTGATTCAAGTACACATATCCAAAATTAGCATGTGAACCAAAATATAATTTTAAAGTAAAAAAAATGCCAACAAAATAAATAGCCTTTTTCACTCATCAGGTTCTTTGTGGAGTTATACAAGGGGCTATCACTATCACCTCTCTTGTCAAGAAGTAGTATACAGCAGTGCTTGAAACCTGAGGACTTGGACATGATTTTTGGTTCCACCACTTGGTAGCTACTATAGGATGATTCCAAGACCATTCATTTCTCTTACTGAGTTTTAGTTCTCATCCATAAAGCACCTAAAGTGAATATTACCTAATTCACTTGCTATCCTAAAGATTAAATTACATAACATGCATAAAGTATCTAAGGTTATTACAAATATGTGTACCCATTTTATATATATTCCATATATAATGATTTCACATAGTCCATATGTATATATAATAAATATTGGTAAATATAAACTCCTCAATCAATGACTTGCGGTGTCATCTTGGGTAAGTCATTTAATCACTCTGAGCTTCACCTTCTACATTTGTAAAATGGAGATGATGCTCCCTGTTCAGCCCACATTCAACAGATTATGCACAGAAATTAGCGGGGAAACTTACCAGTCCAACTTCTGTACTGTCATGTTTACTAGTTTGCTACAGTTGCCCTTACAGAGTACTAAAAACTGGGTAGCTTAAGCAACAGGTTTCTGTTCTGGAGGCTAGAGGGCCAAGACCAGATGTTGGCAGGGTTAGTTCCTTCCAAGAACTGTAAGGAAGAATCTGATGCCTTTCTCCCAGCTTCTGATGGGTTGCTGGCAATCTCTGGGGCTCCCTGTGGAAAAATCGCTCTGTTTGCTGCTTTTACCTTTACATGGCATTCTCACCATTTGTCTGTCAACAAAATTTTATAAGGACAGTAATTATATTGGATTACAGCCCATCCTAATAACTTCATTTTAATTCAATTACCTCTATAAAGGCCACCAAATAAGGCCATCATACTCTGAGGAACTGGGGGTTGGACTTCAACATAAGAAATTTAGGGAGACACAACATAACGCATAACACTCTGCTTCATTTAAAAGGCTGCAAATCAGGGTACACATATAAGGGATTTGAAGTGGTACCTATAGTTGAAATCCAAGAGAACTCTCTTTTTTCTAATAGTTCACTTTTTATTCTATTTTTCCCATTACCATTTAACCCCTTTATACCCTCTTCTACTTCCATTCACCCACTCCTCCATTGCCCCACCCCACAAATCACCACACTGAGTCCATGTCCATGAGAGAGAATTGTAACTCTTGTCTATAATTCACTGGGCCCCCAGGCTACAAAGTAGCTGTTTTTGTGGCACAGATCTATTTTCTCCACAGGATGGATTGCCACATAGAACACCCAGTTAAATTTGAATCTGAGATAAATGATGAATAAATTTTCAGTTAAGTAGGGCCCATGAGCCTCCTACATTTTTATTCAGTAAAGGTGGTGCCCTACCCCCTGGTGGGTTGCTGGTGCAGTGTTCCACTGAGCTAGCTATTTAAGGTCAAGCTGCATTGCCTAAAGCTCCCCCATAGGAATTACCTGAGGTACTTGTTACATGCAGAAATTCCCAGGCTCCATCCCAGACCCACAGAATCAGGTCCTCCATGGAAGGAGTCTGAAAAGCTATGGGTTTAACCAGTAACCAAGATGATTCTTTTTTTTTTTAAACAGGATTTATTTGTTTTCCTACTTTTTTTCAATTTCTTCTTTTTTAAAAAGATTTTATTTATTTATTTTTAGAGAGGGAAGGGAGAGAGAAAGAGAGAGAGAGAGAGAGAAACATCAATGTGTGGTTGCTGGGGGCCGTGGCCTGCAACCCAGGTATGTGCCCTGACTGGGAATCGAACCTGTGATGCTTTGGTTCACAGCCCGTGCTCAATCCACTGAGCTACGGCAGCCAGGGCATCAAGATGATTCTTATAAAAGACATTTGATAAACAATGGGTTAGATGAGGACAAAGAAGCATTGAAAAGCTGTTAGTACAAAGAATAATAATAGAGTAAAATCAGAATCTAGAAATAAACAGCTGGAAATAACAAGTATCTTTCTAATTTAGAACATGAGACTAGATAACCACAAACAATTAATGCTTACCTTCTGGGGACGTAGAGTGGGTGTGATAATTGCTTTAGTCAGGCTGTTTTCCCCTGTGCTTACTCCACCAGGTATGACCCTGCTAAACTCGAGTGCCCTGCAACCACGGCCACCTCTTGGTGGAAATGAGCACCTGCCATCCCACCCCTCCTGGCACTCTCTTTTGGCTCTACCTGAGGCCTGCCCGGGAGTGAGTTCCTACTGCCTCTGCATTCTCACCTCCCTGGCATAGGGAAATAATCTTTCTCCCTACAAGTGGGGAATGTGAGGGCAGAACATTGCCTGGTTTGTGGGTGGTCTGGGTACAGCTCAAGGTTTTGAACTGTTTCAAATACTAGGGAAAAGATAACAAGCAAAACCAAAGCAAGTACCACATTAAAATAAAAATCTGTGTTTTAAGTTGATTTTAAATGAAGCATCTAAAACATTTAAATAAATCTCATTGAGTGCATAGGTGATAATGCTTAAGATAAGACTAGCAGCCTTTTTAAGCAAAGTATAATTGGTCTACAAAACTAAATTACAATGAATAAGGAAAAACTTGCTGGATTAATTCTAAAAGGTGCTGAACTGTGACATATTCTTTGGACAATCAAACTGGTTTTGGTTCCTTCATATATTCTAATAACCTAAGCCCAAGTTTCTTCTTGTACTAGATATTTGGAAAGATTTTTGAGCTCTGTGTAATTTGAATTCAGTCCTATGAAGGCTTAAATTCAACAAGAACATTGTACATACCACATCATACACATAAATCACATAGTAATACAACACACATTTTAATCACATTACAGCTTATTTTAGCTTTTGGATTTAATTTACAGCATTTGACTTTTTATTTAATATAGTTTGGTTTATTAGGAAAGAATGCAGCAACAACAAAAGTGAAACAACCAGAAAATTTCAGAATTCATTAATACAGATCCAATGTCTAGTATTTTTTCAGGTAAATTGTAGTGAGACACACAAAGATATAATTTCTATGACAAAAAAGAACAATATTGTTATGACTGAGGCTAAGCCAGTACTTTCACTGAAAATATAACTGAAGACTCCTTGTAGAAAAATAACCAAGAAATAAGAGTTTTTTCCTTTTTTTAATTTTTGTAAAGATTTTATTTATTTTTAGAAGGAAGGGGAGGGAGAAAGAGAAGGAGAGAGACATAAATGTGTGTTTGCCTCTCACACGCCCCCTATTGGGGATCTGACCCACAAGCCAGGCATGTGACCTGACTGGGAATCAAACCGGTGACCCCTTGCTTCACAGGCCAGCACTCAATCCACTGAGCCACACCAGCCAGGGCAGAAATAAGAATATTTACATTTTAATAAAAATATTCTGTCATATTATAATTGCACTGAGACAGACTTCAATGAAATCAAATTTAGTATGTAAGAGTATTCATTATCAGGTTACTTATTACGAAGGTGTTTATAATTTAAGTTAACCTCTTAATTGGAGGTAACTTTTTCCTTAAAGCATCAATTTTCAACCAATGTGCCACAAGAATTTTTAAAACATTCAATACCTGACTATTTAGTCAGGGGCACTGACCTCTTTTCCCTTAGACTGTCAAATAAAAAAATGACAACAGTAACATAACAGTAGCCACTCAGTGTGAATGAATCAAAATTATACCTATTTTTTGTCAGACTGGCAAAAAAATATATTTTTGGTGTGCCGCAGAATTTTCCTATTAGTTTGTGTGCCATGGTATGAAAAGGTTGAAAATAGCTGACGTGGAGAGAGACATGGTAATATCTGGAGACTGTATAATGCTTCTTAGTTTCCACATACATTCTTTCATTTAATTTTCAGAAGTAAAGATTGTAAAGATGAAAAAAAGTAAATGTTTATGTAAAGTCACATAGCGGTTTTTTGACACAGCCAGTACCAACATCTAGATTGAGTGATGTCTGGTCCAGAGTGCCTTTTCATTTGCCTACCAAGAAAGACTCAGCAGAGAATTCATTGTAATCATTTAATTAAATTTGTATATAAAATTCTTGTCTTAATTAAAATATGACATTTTTAATCAGTACTAAATATTTTCAAGTAATTATACTTAGAGCCACCCAAATCTGACATAGAGGGGACCCAATCCTTCTTCAGTTGCATCTTAAAGACTGTCATTCGTCTTCTAGTATAAAAGACATTAACATTTCTTTTGTCTCCATTTAATAATTCTGGTATTTGAAGTGGTAGGGAAAAAACATCAACGTTCAGGAGCTCCTTTCATTCAGAGTCCATATTGTGATAGTTGGCTCTGCATCAAACAGTTTGGCTGGAATCCCCACAATGCCCTTCCCATGTGGTTCTGAGTTAACACTGGCCAACGGGGGAATTCACAGGAGGTCTGGAGTCAGAAGTGAAGCAGTGGCCACTGATCTCTAAAGATCATCAAGATTAGAAGTGCTGACAGAATTTACAGAGATGTGGGCAGATTCCAACTTATCCTCACCATCTTCCACTGTGCTGCAATTCTGTCCCTGTTATCAATGGCGGCCTAAGACCCACCACCAAAAGCTTGGCAGCAAACCCACAGAGGCAGCTGCTACACAGAAGCACAGCTGCTCAAAGTCCTCCATAACCTTCTCTTTCACTGTCCACCTGGGTGTCTGGCCACCCATGGCTTCTGACTCTCTGCTCCTCCAGCTGCCCCCTGGAGTTGCAACACCCCCCACACTGTGGAGGCTCTAATTCCTGTACTAAATTCCTTATCCCAAAATTCAGTGATTCCACTTTCTCTGACTGACCCTTGACTAATATACACACCTTCTAGACTACAACTGTGAGAGGATTAGCCAAAATATTTTTCCCCTAATTAGTGTTTTTTTCTTTATAGTCACTTTTAAGACTACAATTTCTAATCCTATAAGGATTTATATTTATCGTAACAAATAAAGCAAGCCCAACTCTGACCTGTGACATAAATGCACAGGGACTTCAAAGTTTCATTTGTTCCTTAAGAATGGTTGTAAGCTCTTTCAAAAATAATTTTTTTTTTCTGTTTAGAAGCAGTACCTTTCCTACCAGAAATCTCTCAGTTTAGAAGCAGTACCTTTCCTACCAGAAATCTCTCTTCTCAGTTACTATTGCAACTATATGTAAAATGCAACCATGATTGAGCAATCAAACTAAAGCATGTAGGAGCAGAAAATCATCTCATCTTTTCCAATAATTATGTAAGGGTACTGTAAAAGAAGTGAAGTTAAAAAAAGGAACACCAAGATCGATCTCTGAAGACCTCTAAAATGACGCATATTACTAATGCTCAATTATAGTCTCAAAGGAACTCAGGCTGAGTAAAGTAATGAACATGCATTCACCAAAACAAGCAGCACTTTATTCAAGAACACATCTCCAAATAATGATGGTTGGTAGATTAAAGGAGATAGTGTTTCAAAGACTAATATCCACAAAAAAGCTTTGAAATCAAAATAAATAGATATTTAGCATTACAGGTATCTCGGCATGTGTGTATGAAAGGGGGAAAAGAAGCCGTGACTGGGTGGCTCAGTGGATTGAGTGCCGTGCCGTCCTGCAAACCAAAAGGTCACCAGTTTGATTCCAGGCCAGTTCCCCAATGAGGCAACCGACTGATATTTCTCTCCCTCCTTTCCCATATCTCTCTAAAAGTAAATAAATAGACTTCCGGCCAAGATGGAGGCATAGGTAGATACACTGTGCCTCCTCACACAAATGAGAGAAGGATAACACTAGAACTGTCAGAAAATTCAACTCTATAGGAGTCCAACAACCGAGGAATTAAAGAAGACACATTCATCCAGACCAGTAGGAGGGGTCGAGGTGGGCAGCTGGGGTGGAGACGACTCTTGGCAAGGAGGTGGCTGGAGGACCAGTTGGTGTCACATTTGTGTGTGAATAAACCAGGAGTAACAACTGGGGAGCAACACAGACCACACAACCCAGGGTTTCAGTTCTGGAAAAGAAAGCCTCAAAGCTTCTGGCTGTGGGAAACTATGGGGGTTGCAGTGATAGAAGAAACCCTCAGCCTCTCTGGAGAGACCCACAGGATACTAGAATGTACACAAACTGACCCAACTGGGAATAAGCACTGGAAAAGCCCAATTTGCTTGTGGGTTTGTGGGTAGCAGGGGAAGACTGAAAGCCAGCAGAGAGGTGAGCAAGTGGCACTGTTCCCTTTTGGATCCCTCCCCGATATATAGCACCACAATGCAGCTACCTGGATTGTCCCACCCTGGCAAATACCTAGGTCTCTGCCCCTTACTACATAACAGGAGCACTGAGACCAAAAAAAAAATAGTGGTCTAAATGAAAGAACAGATCAAAGCTCCAGAAAAAATACAACTAAGTGACGAAGAGATAGCCAACCTATCAGATGCAAAGTTCAAAACACTGGTGATCAGGATGCTCACAAAATTGGTTGAATCTAGTTGCAAAATACACGAAAAAGTGATGGCTATGAAAAGTGAAATAAAGGAAAATGTACAGAAAACCAACAGTGACAGAAAGGAAACTGGGGCTCAAATCAATGGTTTAGACCAGAAGAAAAAATAAACCTTCAACTGGAACAGAATGAAAAAACAAGAATTCAAGAAAATGAGGAGAAGCTTAGGAACCTCTGGGACAACTTTAGAAGTTCCAACATCCGAATCATAGGGGTGCCAGAAGGAGAAGAGGAAGAAAAAGAAACTAAAAACTTACTTGAACAAATAATAAAGGAGAACTTCCCCAATCTGGCAAAGGAAGCAGACTTCTGAGAAGTCCAGAAAGCTCAGACAGTTTCAAAGAAGTTGGACCCAAGGAAGTACACACCAAGGCACATCATAATGACATCACCCAAGATTAAAGATGAGAGAATCTTAAAAACATCAAGAGAAAAGGAGAGAGTTACCTACAAAGGAGTTCCCATAAAACTATCAGCTAATTTCTCAAAAGAAACCTTGCAGGCAAGAAGGGGCTAGAAAGAGGTATTCAAAGTCATGAAATACAAGGACCTACACCCAAGATTACTCTATCCAGCAAAGCTATCATTTAGAATGGAAGGGCAGATAAAGTGCTTCCCAGATAAGGTCAATTTAAAGGAGTTCTTCATCACTAAACCCTTATTATATGAAATATTAAAGGAACTTACCTAAGAAAAAGAAGATAAAAAATATGAACAATAAAATGACAACAAACTCACAACTATCAACAACCAAACCTAAAAACAAAAACAAACTAAGCAAACAACTAGAACAGGGACAGAATCACAGAAATGGAGATCACATGGAGAGTTATTAGGAAGGAGTAGGAATGGGGGAAAAGGTACAGGGAATAAGTGGCATAAATGGTAGGTACAAAATAAACAGGAGAAGGTTAAGAATAGTACAGGAAATGTAGAAGCCAAAGAACTTATATGTATGACCCATGGACATGAACTAAGGGGGGTGGGAATGCTGGTCCAAGGGGGTGTGCAGGGCAGAGGGAAATAAAGGGGGGAGAATGGGACAACTATAATAGTATAATCAATGAAGTATATTTTAAAAATAAATAAAAGTAAATAAATAAAATCTTTTTTAAAAGGAGGGGGTAGGGAAGAGGGGAAGTGTGTATGGTTATTCAAATATAGAAACTGGGCACAGTCTTTTGGTGAACAAGACTACTAGATACGTAAAAATTAATTTGCTTTTTCCATCCACAATTCAAACTTACTCATTTTTCCTCCAAAACTTAGTGACTTCCTATTATAGCTACCTGGCATTTAGTCTATAGAATATAGTGACAACCACAGCATAAGACAGAGAAATGACTTTGAGCAAAGAGCCCTGGAATCCTGAGTACATCACTACTTGCCTGTACCCCTGGGAGAGTTTTACCTCCACACACCCGTCATCCATCCTCCAAAGGCCTGCTCCCGTCCGACCGCCAGTGGCCATCGCACCAGGTCAAACCACCATGTGACTTCATCAAATAGCCACTTTAAAAAAAAAAAGACTCTGACCCCTTTGAGAGAAAGGATCTGTCCTTGTCATTTTGTTTATTTTGCATTTTTCTCAATTACAAATTCAATATTATTTTATATTACATTCAATATTCAATATTATTTTATTCAGTATTATTCAATATTGTTTACATTCAATATTATTTTATATGTTTCAGGTGTACAGCATATTATTAGTTAGACGACCATATACTTTACAAAGTGTTCCCCCCAATAATTCCAATACCCGCCTAGTGCCTTACATAGTTAGTACAGTATTATCGACTATATTTTCTATGCTGTTCTTTGCATCCCCATAACTATTCTGTAGCTACCAATCTGTACTTCACAATCCCTTCTCTTTTCTTACCCAGACCCTCAATGCCTCTCCCCTCTGGCAACCACCACTGTGTTCTCTGTTATCTCTCAACCTGTTTCTGTTTTGTTTGTTTATATTGTCATTTAGATTCCAGACATAAGTAAAATCATACAGTATTTGTCTTTCTCTGACTAATTTATTTTACTTAGCCTCATACCCTACAGGTCTACCCACGCTGTCACACATGGTAAGCTTTCATTCTTTTTTATGGCTGAGTAATATTCCATTATATACCACAGTCTTTTTATCCACTTATCCATTGACTGGCACTGGGATTGTTTCTATAGCTTGGCTATTGTAAATGATGCTGCAATGAACATAGGAATGTATATATTCTTTCAATTAATATTTTGGGTTTCTTTGGATAAATTCCCAGAAGTGGAATCAATGGATCATAAGGCAGTTCCATTTTTAATTTTTTGAGATACTTCCATACTATTTTCTATAGTAGCTGCACCAATTTGCATTCCCACCAAGACTGTACCAGGGTTCCCTTTTCTCCACATCCTTGTGAAATAGCCCCTTATATGGTCCCTTCACTTATACTCAGGACCCCAACAATATGCCCTCTACACCTGATGTCCTAACCCCCAGGCCATGGACCGGTATTGGTCAGTAGCCTGTTAGGAACCTGGCTGCAGAGCAGCAAGTGAGCAGTGGGTGGTGAGCGAGCGAAGCTTCATCTGTATTTACAGCTGCTCCCCATTGCTCACATTACTGCCTGAGCTCTGCCTCTTGCCAGATCTGTGGTGGCATTAGATTTTCATAGGAGCACAAACCCTACTGTGAACTGTGCATGGGAGGGATCTAGGTTGCGAGCTCCTTATGAGAATCTGATGCCTGATGATCTGAGGTGGAGCTGAGGCAGTGAGTGCAGTGCTGGGGAGGGGCTGCAATACAGATTATCATTAGCAGAGAGGTTTGACTGTACAGAGACCATAATAAATCCATTGCTTCCGGAGTCACCCAAAACCCTATCAGTGAGAGGAAAGTGACAATTAAGCTGTATCTGATGGCAGGCTATAAAGCCATCCCCCTAACCCGCTACTCCAGTCCATGGAAAAACTGTCTTCCACAAAACCGGTCTCTGGTGCCAAATAATCTTTCAGAAATGCAAATCAGATGATGTCATCTCACCACCTCAAACTTTTGATGTAACTTCCCATCATTCTTAGAATAAGTTCAAAATCCTTAAATGGCCATTCATAAAGGAAAAACTAATACACAGTATTAAAAGTCAGGATAGTGGTCACTCCATGTGAATGATCAGGGGCTATGAAACTGGTTTCTAAGTTGCAGGAAATGCCCTGTTTCTTTATCTGAGTGCTGGTTACTTGTTTTATTTCAGGTTTTTTTTTTAATTAACAAACTATACACTTAGGATTATGTTAAACTTGAATAAAAATATTAAACAGAAATTCAAGAAAAAAACAGACTCTGCAAATAGAGGTAACAATCACAAATTAATGCTCCATCTCATATCTGTACATCACTAAAGGGCCACTTCACATGCATATGCCTCCTAGAACATGGCATATTCACACACTAGTCCATCTGCCTTCCTTCTGCCTCTCCCTCCCACACAAAGCAACCACTAGCAAGGGTATCATTTCTGGGCTTCAAAGGCAACCTCTATGCTCATATTTTAATATATAATCTCCAATCAACATTACCTGCTCATGTATATTAAAGAGGACATGTCCCATTGATTTTCAGTGATTATGACCAAAACTATTGTAAATTACAAACTCTTCAGGATGATAATGTTTTATTTAATTTAACATTTAACTTCCAGGGCAAAAAAGATCTACACAAATGATAAAATATTCTATCACATGCTCATAAAAGATTTCCTTAAGGGACATTGTCCATTTTTTTACATTTTACAGCACCCTACTATAGCACTTTACAGGCAGAGATACTATAGCAAGATTTTGAATGGGAGAGTTTGTATTTTCCTCCTTTACCAAGAAATCCATTAGCGAAAACAAGGTGATTCTATGAAGAGGAAGCTGGAAATGACTCTACCCTACATGTGTTGTTTAGATGTGACATTTCTGACAAGGGAGCAGATGTTTAGGGAGGAAACTCTTTGAATAAGCATACATTTAATGACACTCAGCCTCATCATTAAATTTAACAGCAGCCTTCTCCACTCAAGTGGCCTATACATGATGTGCCAAGAGCAATATCTACTCTTGGTGCTGGCGCTTTAATCTGCACATTGCATCAGCGCAAGTGGCATTTAAATTGAGCACACAGGAGGCCACGTGGCATTGCTGGATACGATGTGAGCCTCAAGATTCTAACAACTTACCAAAAAAGCAAAATCACCAGCACTAAAGTATATTATTACTTACAACAGTTTGGAGACCATTTTTTAGTAAAAGGTATCAAAACATTGTTCTCATTGTACCACTTTATTTACTTGTCTTGAAATCTGGCTTTAGTATGATTTAGGTTTATGTTTACCTACCTCACTTTTAATGAGGATTGGGCCACTCAGTATCTGAGGTAAAATGCCAAATTCTATAGGGGCATAAATTAAAAGCAGGGGTGCTATTTCATCTTAAACCTTCTCTAAATAAATGGTATTGCAGGTAAAATTTAAGGACTAGAATAATAGGAGGGTCAAGGATAATCTTAAACTGTGTCCTCAGGTATTAAGAGCAGCTGGTCCAAGCAGAACCTTGAGTCACTGAGCATGTTATCAGTGCTTAAAACTAACACAGTTTGGCTGTTAAGAAGTCAATATGTATTTTACCCTGGTCAAACCTCTAAGGACCTCTATGCTTCTATTTCCTCACCAATAAAATGGGAATAATAGTGAAAACTCCACAGCATTATTGTGAGAATAAAAGTGAAATTAATAATATGTAAACTGCTTAGCAAAATATCTGGAAAATATTATATCCTTAATAAATGGTTTTAAAAAGTAGCATCATTCCTTTGACAAGATTTATTGCAGCAGCAACAAGACACAATCTGCTCTGAAATTAATACCCCATTAATAGGATGAAGTGTGTAGCAGCTAAAGAATTAGAAGAGGAATGATTCCAGGGGTCTGTCTAGGTTGTGCCAAATTTACTAGACTAGTCATACAGCACAGGCAAGTCACTCAGCCCCTTGTGCTCTCAAGTTTTATACAAATAACTTGTAAAATTTATTTATTATTTTTTTACAAAGATAGTGTGGCCTGACCAAAGTCAGCTTCTTTTTAAAAAAAAAAAAAATATTTTATTTGTTTATTTATAGAGAAAGAGGAAGGGAGAAAGAGAAGGAGACAGACATCAATGTGTGGTTGCCTCTCACGTGTCCCCAACCAGGGGGACCTGGCCCACAACCCAGGCATGTGCTCTGACTAGGAACTGAACCAGCAACCCTTTGGTTGGCAGGCTGACACTCAATCCACTGAACCACACTGCCAGGGCCTAAAATGTAAAATTTAATAAGATGATGTCCAAAGTACTCCTTGGCATTAATATGTTTTATAAGGGAAACCCTGGGAGCCATTTAATCTTAGCTACTTTCAGCAAACATAAATTAGGAGAAAATTTATTTTATAAAGTTTCATCACAGAACTATTATGCAGAATGTTATTGTTTATGAGATGAGAAAATATTTACATATGATTAATTTTATAAAACATTTTATGCTGTAATTCTCATGATATTACTTCACTAATGTTTAGTTTATCAGTACTCTCATTTAGTGTCCCTAATCCTACTTAATACATAGTATTTAAAAGAGGAATTGGGTATCTGGCTCTTAGATTTCAAATGCGAAGGAAAATAGTCATTAGACAAGAGTAAGCCACTTTATAACAATTACAGTATCGCTATAAAAACAAGTTCACTCCTGAGAAGAACCGAGGGAAGGCTAAATTGGAAACTACTCTCAGAATGATAGTCTTATTTAGTGAATTTGTGGGGAGTGGGGGTTGGTGCAGAGAGAGAGAGAGAGAGAAAGGAAGAGAGAAAAGAAAGAGAAATGGATGGAGATTGCGCACCATGAAGGGCCAAGAGAGTATCGATAGTCACAGAGAAAGACAAGCAGGAGGGGAAGACATACATACAAATCAACAAAAGGACAAAAAAATGCAGAAGCAAATGAAACAAAACTCAGATTAAATAAAAATAGTGAAAAGAACCCATGTACTCCCTCATTACAGAATCCAGCTGTGACTAACCAAAATATACCAAGAAGAGCAGGGTTATCATTCCCTACCCAAAATAAATAAGTAAAAATCTGTTGATTAACGAGACTGTACCTAAAGAGTAGTTACATTTCCATGCACTCTACAGATTCGGAAACTTAATTTCATCAATCATCAGACCTCAGCTTAGTCATTCATATAAATCAAGCTTAAATGGACTGATTTATCAGTTCTGAAACGATTTAACAGAAAATGAATAAATAAATGACAAAACATCACACCTACCAACACATCCTCCTACCATCATGCAGCATTAAAACCACTACGTCCTTTAACTACATATTCTTAATTATTTTATGATTTGGGGGAAGTTAATTCATGTTAACTGCAGGAAGAAAAAATTAGATATTTACTGTAAAAATTCCATAGAATACAAAATTAGAATTACTAAATATCTCTACTGAGAGATAATCACTTACACATTTTATTTCAATCAAGTCTTTTTTCTATACACACATAGAGGCACTGAATTTTCCTTAAATAACAGATTAAGATTGTGGTCCCTTACTATAAAAGTAGTCTTTATCTAATTAGAAAACTGAAGATTTAGTAGAGAAGAGACCCAAAATTAGAGTGATTTCTAAGACTTTCCTAACAAATACTTGCTTTCCTATGTTGTAGATGTATGTTATTTGAGGCATCTGATGGTTCTAGATGCCAAAGGTCAAAGAGGCTATGACAAGGGCCTCACGATCAATTTGGTTTGGAGCAAGGCTGACAGCCTCCCCTGCAGGGGCACAGCATGCTGATCAGTTCATTGAGTATGCATCTTGCCACCCCCACTGTGGGTTCTTCATTTCATGTGGAGAATGTGAAATACAGCTGCTGTTCTTGTGCTCCACTTGAGTTAACTTGTTTCCTATTAAACCTCAACAGTGGAATCGTCTTTAATGGAAGAGTACAGATTGTGGTCTTCTTAGAAACCAAGTCTCAAACCAACAATATACAATAGCCTAACTCATGTTTCTCCCTTCTTTCCTCCAGACTTATGGCATTAGGTGATTAGAGGTATAAGACCAACCGTCATCCTCATATACCGTTTATATCTTAATTTTGGTCTAAGGTCATCTTTTCCATAAAGAGACAGTTGCAAAGCTCGTTCCTTGTTTAACACTTCAAGTTAATTGTCTGGGACCACTGTGAATTGATACTCCTACTGTAGGAATCATGGGAACAATCAAACCTAATAATTAGTTTCCAAATTATTAGATATATTTAGCCAAGACAGCCACTCTTCTCAAAACTCTACCTGGCAAATCTTTTAAATATAAGTTTCATGTCACATCTTTTAAACATAAGTTTCAAACAAACTTAAAAAAATTTACTCTTACCAATAGAAATTCCACATTTAAAGTCCTTTCTATTTTCCTTTGACGATAGCAGGACTGAGTGAAATTTCTAAGACTATCCTCTGAATTCAAGAATATTTTGTGCCGATTGAGTTGCACATACTACAGAGTTCGACGGCCACAGCTCTCCTGGCAAAGAGAAGTTGATTTTGAAAAAAGTAGGGAGAGGGAGAGAATATTCATCCTGGAGATCCCTCCCACACTCCTGACTCAGCTTGTAATGCCTAGGAGTCTCCGTCTTCAAGAGAGTTTGGAAAGCAAAACTGAACTGAAATGTTAACTGAAAAATAAAACAACCATGCTAATTTGATGAGATCGCATATCAAACTCAACCAAATATATTTATTTCTAAACCACAAAACCCAATCCATGGCTCTCATTATTGATGTAAAATATTCTTTACTCTTTATTTTATCTAGCAGTGAAAAACACTCATCTAAACAATTACAAAAATATGCATTTTACACCAAATAAACATAATATAAACATTTTAGTTACTAATATGTTTTTGCCAAGACTTTGTTACCTATTTCCTCACATCCCCTTTTAAATTTCGCAAATGATTTCAAAAGGAGAAAAGCCACTTCCAAATCCCCATCTCTTAAACGTTAGTCAGTGTTCCCTGTCCATCACAGTCACAGCCCAGAATGCTAATTTTTCTCTGGCGTAGCTCCAGTGGTGCTACAGAGCCTGCTGTCTGTGACAATATGCCAGAAGCTGCAGTGGAGCAAAGGAAGTGAGACTATTGGCTTTCGTAAAAGAGCCACTGAATTTAAAAAGTTGAGGGGCACAATTTTAAGGACTATCAATCCAAATGTGCATATTTCCATAGGGTAATCATGTACCCAAAAGTGTGTTTGGACACAGTGTTGCTTGCATTAGGGTAGATTATTAAGGGAAGCCAGCCCCTTACTTTCCAGGAATAATATTAATAGTGGCAGTTAAACAAAGCTAAAGAGACAGAGACTTGACAGGCCTCTCACAATTGCTAGTGTTAGATGTTACTCACAATTCCTGAAATCTACTAATAGGAATTATCAACACGGTGATGATAAACATCCACTGAACAAATGTATCTCTGTCTGTCTATCCATCTATATCTCTCACCTTACATGCACACACAAAAGGATATAAGGTCTTGGCATTCCTTCTTCTGATAGGCATTTTAGATTATGAATTCCAAAGATAAGTAACTAAGAGTATGGGGAAATGGAAATACAATAGTTGTGTAAGGCGTGTAGGAAAGCATTTAGGTAATATCCAGCAAAGTTAAAAAGGAAGCATATTCATTAAACCAAAATTTCACTTACAGACAACATACCTTGAAGTAACTCTCACACGTGTACGCAAAAAAATAAGTACAAAGATGCTCACTGCAATTCTATTGTTTGTAATTGGAAATAACCCAAATATCCATCACCAGATGAATAACTTATAAATTCATAAAATGGAATACTACAGAGCTATTAAAATGGGTAAAACAGATAAGATATATGGACCAACATGGATAGCTCTATAAAACAAAATGTTCAAAAAAACCCAGAAAAGTTGGAAAATATTTGTGATTATAAACTTATTAAAACATTCACTCACACACACACAAACACTAAATTCATGGCAGCAGTTACTTCTGGTAGAGAAGCAGAAGAATAAAATCTGGTAAGAGACAACAGAAAATTTCGACTTTATCTGTAATATTTCACTTCTGGAAAAAAAGTCTCAAGAGCATGTGACATTACTAACATGTATTCATTTTCTGTGGAAAATTCACCAATTTTTGCTATATAACATTATGTATTTTATGTTTTTTATTTGTCAAAACTTAAGTTAGAAAATATATAATGGTATAAAAACAAAAATAAATAATGGTTATCTCTATAAATCAATGGTTTATCTCTATAAATGTGAAGTCAGTTATTACCTGTGTAATGCTCAAACATGAAATAAAAGACCTTCTTCAAACTTTCCCAAGTAGAAAAACTCTAATTCAGAAGAACCATCTTTACAGATTGCCACTCAGAATTCTTTTTTAAAAAACTGCTTAACTTTAAGTCTTTAAAAATGTAAGGCGTTAATGTGTTTTGTCCCCGCTGCCACTCAAAGAATTAATTACTATATTGTTTAAAGCACAACAAGATTGTACCGTGCAAACTCAGAGGTTAAATCTCCAAAATTGTAATGATGATAAATTTACCATTGTCAAATTAGGAAGACTGTTTGAATGATATGATAAGAAGAAGAATTTTTGGGAAAAGGACTCATGAGCATAGACAACAGTGTGGTGATTGCTGGGGGGAGGAGGGTATAAGGAAACTAAATGGCAGTGGAAAAATATATAATAAAGATAAAAAAGAAAAAAAAATTTTGTTGAATATCTAGGCTTGTTTACAAAAAGTAGTTGAGTTGATTTTTAAAGAATTAAAATCTTGAGGTCAATAATACACTGAACTAGAAATTACTGCATAAGACTGACTCCAAAATGACATTTTAGACACTTAGTACAAAATCAAGAAGCAAATGAACTACCAATATGCTTAACAACAACTACGACCTTCCCTTGATTAAAATAGACACAATTGCATGCCAAAATGATTGAAACATGATTCTTTTCTATGTATTCATATTTCATTTATAATCATACTATTTGAATGCTTTGATGAGGACTACTGTTAGCATTAATTGTTCATTTCTATTCAGTAAGAAATGTTCAAAGTATATACCCAACAACTTTGCTCACATACTCTACTGCTACTGATATTAACCATCGACTTGTTGGAGCCCTTACTCCATGCCTGGCCCTTTGCTAAAGTCCCGTTGTGTAATTTCTTCATTTGATTGGATCCAGGTCCGACCACAACTCTATGAAGTTGGTCTGTCATGATCATCACTTTACAGACAGGCATTTAAGAATAGAGATGTTAAATAACTTATCCAAACTCATGCAGATTCAGCAAGTAGAAGAAGAGTGATTCATCTGACTGCAGAAGTACTTACTTAACCATTATATTCTACATACTACCAGAAAGAAAACCTTAGAAACAATACAGATGTGTAGCTATGTACACAACAAAAAACTACGCAATGAGGCAAAACACTTAAAATTTTACATTATTTTCCTCCCCCATCCTCCCCACCCAAATAGTCCAGCCTTAACATAGCCTGTAACATATATCCTTTACCCTCTATCATAATTATTGGAAAATAGTTGCTACAGGCACAAGATCTCAACTGAATCTGCCAAGAACCATTTAGTTACATGGTGGGGAGGCAGGTGCACTGAACCCTACTGTTCTCTGGCTCGGAGGCTAGCAAGAGGCCAGCAAACACCTCATGGTAGCAGGCTGTAAACTGCTTCCAGTACAGTGACTTCAATGAATCATGATCATCTTACGGACTGCAGTCAAATCCCAAAGAATTTAGTACCTTACTAAGATGTCCTAATGCACTTCTTTGGTGATGCCAAGTCAAAAATAACTGCTATTAAAAATAAGGCTGCACAAAGAGCTGCATATTTGGGATCATTCCAGACCCACCTACAGGGTAATGTTATTCTGCTTTCAACAGCTGTTGCTCCTTACCTGAGGTGAGGCAGGTGCAGGACAAAAGAAACAAATGGCTCCGCACCTGCTCCTCAAATTCAACTCAGGTAAATCAGTAAAGCTGACCTTTGTGAGCCTGTCACCAGGAGCAGATGTTCAGTGGAAGACCAGGAGGCGCTCATTCACTTGACTTTGCCTCAGTTGAATTCATTCGATTTAACCAATCTGATCAGACTCTACTGACAGATGCTTAAGGCAACTGCTTCCTCAAAATACGGTTTATCTAGAAAGACCCTGTCAGAAAATATTGGAACAAAATCTTCACCACTTAACATAGAAGTACGATTCTTTAGGAAGAATCAATTTTAAAGAACTGCTTTATTAATGCTGCAGGTTCATAAAGATGAAGGATGATAAAGCACATATTTTAAACTTTTTTTATAGGAAATTTCAAACACAGATATACATAGACAGTATATTGTAAATGAATCCTCATGAACCAGCTTCAACAAATACAAGCAGCCCACGACCATCTGTCCCCATGCTCTTACCTCTACCCTGTCGGGGATTTTGGAGGCAAATCATAGATATGTCATTTCACCTATAAATATTTCATTATTATTATTCCTAACTTTAAAAAATTAATGTTTATATATCATCAGTATTCAATGTTTTAATTGTCCATTTTTTAAACTGTTTGAATCAAGATCTATATACAGTCCACACTCTGCAATTTTCCTTTAAATCTTTTCATCTATAAGGTTACTCTTTCATCTCTCTCCCTACCACCCCCTTCTCCCCACCACATTTTCTGTGTTGAAGAAACTATATCTTTGATGCCGTAAAATTTCTCAGTCTGGATGTTGCTGTCTGCATCCCTAAGAAAGAGTTTAGCATGTCCCTGTGTCTTCTGTATCATCTTAATCAAATTCGAGTGCAATGTCATAAGGTTTCCTCATAAATGGCGATGATAACAGATACACAACAAACAAAAGTACCAAGGAAGAGGAAAAACACAAACCAATAGCAAGTCTAAGGATGCCACAGTAACTGATAGTAGAGATGGGAAAAAATATCTGGAGATGAGTAAGTTCAAAAACAGAAAAAAAGACGACCATGGAAAGCAGACGAGGCCCATAAGCACACAAGAAACAAGCAGGATGGGCGGCGAAGGCTGACATGGCACAGTAGCAGAGGATGACAGACACACCACTGGTCATCACCTCCAGTGATCTGCACACCATGGAATGTTATTAACTCACAGTAAGGCACACTCAGCATGCCCACAGCGATGGTGCTGCAGCTCAAGCCAAAGCCTTCCAATACCTATGCAGTTCAGGATCTCTAGTACTACAGAGTTGGGATAGAGAGAAAGGCTTGAGGGACTGGACCAGCATTCCACCTCATTGCTCTACTGTAGAAAAATTCCTTCCAATCCTCTTCCAAAAAGAAGAAGCCATTTTTCCTATAGCCCATATTGCAGCCAAGCAAATTACTGGGTAAAGCACAGGCTCTATAACCAGAACTTCTGTTTTTTAAAGACTGACCTTGTCACCTTCTATGTTTTTTATTGAGGACAAAATATTTGTCCTCTCTAGGCCTATTTCGTCATCTGTAATATGATCTAGTAATAGCACCACCTTCTTTTGTGAGGATTCAACAAGGTAATACAAAGCATTTAGAAGAGTGACTAGAATACAGTAACTGTATTATATATTCAATATTATCTTATGTTTTTATTATCATTATATTGAATTATTAAGCTATTATTGGTCATCACTAAGAATTACAAGAGTACTTCTTTTCGGAAGCCTTTACCTACAATCTGAAGGTAATGTTTCCAAAAATGTTGATGCAATTTACCTAATGTATTTGTTAGAAAGACACATACCATGACTCCATCCAGACCCACAGAGGCAGATTCTCTAGGACAAAAGTGCAGGAAATACAAGGTCTACTTGTAAAAGTCCAGCTGTTATTAACATAATGAGAACAGTTTGCACGACATCAGTGCTACCTGGCAGCCAAGCAGGGTGGACTGGAATGTGCATGTGTGAACAATGACCACTTCACTGTACTAGTTGGTGGGGGTGGTAGATGCCGCTGAGTGAGCTCATGCACTATGTGGTTGTCCCATTCACAATGACTGAGCAAGTACAACACGAATCTGCATCAAGTTTTGTGTTAGGCTTGAACATTCCTCCAAGGAAACTATTTGGATGATTCAGTAGGCCACAGCTATGGCAGCTAGTGATTGGCAGCTTCATCATGACAACATGCCCACTCATGCATCATGTCCCATGCAGAGAATTTTGGCAAAACCTCAAATCATCCAGGTGATTCGACCCCCCGACACTCCAAACTCAGTACCCTGAAACTTCCGGCTTTTCCCAAAACTAAAATCACCTTTGAAAGGGAAGAGATTTCTGACCTTCAATGAGATTCAGGAAAATACAACAGGGCAGCTGATGATGATTAGGAGAACTGTGTGAGGTCCCACAGGTGTCTACTTTGAAGGGGACTGAGGTGTCAAGGTCCTAGGTACAATGTTTCTTACATTTTATATCCTCTTAAATAAAGGTTTCTATTTTTCATATTACATGGCTGGATACTGTCTGGACAGACCTTGTGTATCTTGAACCACATCCTAGGTAACCCTTATTTTGAAAAAAACTAAAGAAACCTTGCAGAGCAAGAGAGAAAAATTTAGATATGCTTAGAGGTTCTGATAACAACTATATTTCTTTTCCATCTGATTGCCTGAAATTACAATGGACATTAATAGAAAAATGTGATTTTATAAATGCTCTTTCATTCCTGAATATATACATTGAAATATCTACCACAAATCATTTTTTCCACTTATATTGCTGAGCACATTTTTCTTCACAACTGCTTACAGTGTTCAAATCTAAACACCAACGATTTTATCATTGGAGAGGAAGTTCTTGAGAAAGAAAAGCTTCTATAACCACCATTCTGCAACTTGCTTAGAGTTTACAAATTGATAATTAAGCAATAAGAAACACCAAGATGTAATATAAAGCACTAGTTATTAACTTACAGAGCAAGCACATTGTAAAACATCATGCTAAAACTGCTCAAGGCCAATGGTAACAGCTCATAAAACATAGTTGTTTTATGCCACCATGTGATATCTTCAAAACCTAGGATTACTTTTTTTCTTTCAATTTTTCATTTGATGCAATTTTTATATAAAGTGAAATCCACAGATCTTAGGTGAGTTTTGACAAATGTAACCTAATCTTCACTCAAGATGCAGAACATTAGCACTCCCCTGAAAAGTGACCCATGTACCTCTCAATCTCCACCATCCCCTCCGGCCCCACCCTTGCCATATCCCAGAGACAAGAAATATACTGAATATATTTCCACCATAGATTAGTTTTACCAGCTCTAGAGTTTCTTATAAATGAGATCATATTCTGTGAATTTTTTGTGTAGTGCTTCTTTCACTCAACATGTTTTTGAGATAAATCTGTTATTGCTTACATAAGTAGCTCCTTCTTAATTTTTAAATAATATTTCATTGTGTGAATAAACTACATTTTGTTTATCCGTCCTTCTATTGATGGACTAACATGCTGCTTCCAATTTTTTTGGCTATAGTGAAAAAAATGACCATAAAGAGTCCTTTACAAGCGTTTGGTGACCACTTGTTTTCATTTTTCTTCAGGAAATGATAGAATTACTGATCACAGGACAAGTGTATGTTTACTTTTATAAGAAACTGTCAGACTTTCTCCATGGTGGTTGGAAACCCCAATTCCTAGAAACAATGTATGAAAATTCCAGTTGTTCCCCATCCTTGCTCACATTTAGTGCTGTCAATCTTTTAAATTTTGGCAGTTTTACTGAGTGCATAGCTGTATCTTATTATTAATATTTTGAATTTGCATTTCCCTGGTGACTCATGATACTGAACACTTTTTAGTGGACTTACTGGTCATTTGTAGGTCTACTTTTGTGAAGTATCTGTCCAAATATTTCACCCATTTTTAGAATTCAGTGGTTTGTCTTTATAGTATTGAGTTTTAAGATTTCTTAGGTACTGGGTACCTATCAAATCCTTTGCCAAATAAATGTATTGTAAATATTTTTTTCCCAGTCAATGGCTTGACTGTTTGTTTTAACAGTTTTTAGGGGTTTTTTTTTTAACAATTCAGTAAAATGTACATTCAAAACATTAATGCTAATGTGCAACTATTAGCAATATCTGTTTCAACAACGTTTTATCACCTCAAAAAGAAACTCTGTGTTCATTAAGCAATAACTCCCTATTCATCCTTCCCCTCAGCCCTTGGTAACCTCTAACCTACTTACTGTCTCTATGAATTTGTCTATTCTAGATATTTCACATAAATGGAATCATACAATATTTGTCCTTTTGAGTCTAGCTCATTTCATTGAGCATAATGTTTTCACAGTTCATCATGCGAGAGCACGTATCTTTTTTATGGCTGAAAAATATTGAATTGTTCATACATGTCACATTTTGTTTATCCATTCATCTACTGATAGACATTTAAGATGTTTCACCTTTTAGCTATTGTGAAAAATGCTGCAATGAAAGTTGGTACAAAAGTAGCTATTTCAGTCTCAGTGTTTAACTTTATTGGGTATATACCTAAGAATAAAATTGCTGGGTCAACCCTGGCTGGTGTGGCTCAGTGGAGTGAGTGCTGGCCTGTGAACCAAAGGGTCACTGGTTCAATATCCAGTCTAGGACACATTCCTGGGTTGTGGGCCAGGTTCCCAGTAGGGAGTGCATGAGAGACAACCACACACTGATGTTTCTCTCCCTCTCTTCCTCCCTTCCCCTCTCTAAAAGTAAATAAATAAAATCTTTTTTAAAAAATTGCTGGGTCATATAGTAATTATGGAGGAAGGACAAATGTACCTGCCCCATTTTACATTCCCACCTGACAATTTCTCTATACTCTTCACTAACACTTGTTATTTTCCATTTTTTAAATTATAGATGTTGTAGCCAGTGCAAAATGAAAATTAACTGTGGTTTTAATTTGCATTTTGCTAATGACTCTTTTAAACATGTTTTCACGGGCTTATCTTCTTTAAAGAAATGCCTATTCATGTTGTTTTCCCATTTTTTACTCAGGTTCCCTTTCTGTTGTTGAGTTGTAGGAGTTTTACGTATATTCTGGATATGAAACTCTCACCAAATTTATGATTTGGAGACATTTTCTCCCATTCTATAAATTGTCTTTTCAGTTTCTTAATAATGCCCTTTAAGTTTTAAATTCTAATGAAAGAGAATTCATTTTTTTCTTTTGCTGCTTGTGCTTTTGGTGACATATCTAAGAATCCATTGCTAAATCCAAGGTCATGAAAATTAATCTTTAAGTTTTCTTCTAAGAGTTATATTTTAGCTCTTTTTATGTAAGGCAGCAGGTATTGCCATCAAAAATCAGTTTGCCATAGAAGTGGGGGTTGATTTCTGGACCAGCAATTCTTTTCCATTGATCTATGTCTATTCATATTCAAGTACCACACTGTTTTGATTGCTGTAGGTCTATATAAGTTTTGAAACTAAAAATTGTGAGACTTCCAACTTTGTTCTTTTGAAGACTGTTTTAACTATTCAGGACCCCTTGCAATTCCACATGAATTTGAGAATCAGCTTTTTCACTTCTGCAGAAGAAAAGGCTGTTGGAATATCAATAGGGATTGTGCTGAATTGGTAGGTTGCTTCAGATAATACTGACATTTTTACAATATGAAGTCATTCTATCCACGAACACTAATGTCTTCTCATTTAGGTCTTCTTTAATTTCTTTCAGTGATATTTTCTAGTTTTCAGTGTATAATTCTTTCACTCTCAGTTAAATTTATTCCCAGGTGTTATCCAATCTTTTAGATGCTATTGTAAATGGAGTTGCTTCCTTAACTTCCCTTTTGGACCCTCATTGCTAGTGCATAGAAAACAACTGATTTTGTGCATTGATCTTGTAACTTAAATTCATTTCTAAATTCGCTGCATTCATTTCTTAGTGTTAGTTGCTATCTTACAGATTCTTTAGGATATTTTGATTAGAGAAACATGGTATCTGCGATCATGTTTTATTTCTTCCATTGTAATTCTAATGCATTTTGCTTCTTTATCCTAATTGCTCTAGCTAGAATCTCCAGTACAATGTCAAAAAGCAGTGGTGGAAGTGAGCATCCTTGTCTTTTTCCTGTTCTTATGCAGAAAACGATTTCAGTCTTTCACCACTCAGTATGATGTTAGTTGAGGGTTTTTCATAAATACCCGTTATCATATTGAGGAACTTCTCTTCTACCTTTATGTTTTTTAAATGTTTATTTTTTTTAATTCATAAAAAGGTGTTCCCTTTTGTCAAATGCCTTTCTCAATCAAGATGATTTTGGGTTTTTTTCCCCTTCATTATTTGATGTGGTGTATTGCACTGATCTATTTACTAGTATGTTTAACCACTACTGAATTCATGGGATACATCTCACTTGGCGGTGGTGTATAATCCTTTTCATATGCTGAGAGATTTAATCTACTAGTATTTTTGCTGAGGATTTTTGCATTTATATCCCTAAGTGATATTCGTCATATTTGCAATTATCTTTTTCTGGCTTTGGTATCAGGCAATTCTCACTTCAGACAACGAATTAGTAAAAGATCTCCTTCTATTTTTGGAAAGATTTTGAGAAGGGTTGTGTTTTCTTTAGATGTTTGGTAGAATTAACCAGTGAAGTCATCTGGTGTTGGACTTTACTGTGTATAATTAACTTTTTAATAAAATTTGTTGAAAAAAAATCCTCCCATATTAAAAACTGTTCAAATATATAGAAAAAGTTGAAATAACTTTACAGTGAACCCCATATAACCACCACCTAGATTCTATAATAAATATTTTACTATATTTGCTCTATCACATAACTATTTATCTTATTTTTATGCATTTCACCCCATATACTTCAATAAGAACATTATTAACTTGAGCCACCACTAGCTACATGTGGCTATTTATTTTTAAATTAATTAAAATTAGATAAGTTATTAAAACATTCAGTTTTTCAGTTGCGTTGGCCACATTTAAATGTTTAATAGCCACATGTGACTAGTGGCTACAAAAATCACTGGAGGGATATTCCATCATAGTCACAGGTTCAATCCAGATCCAAGGGGAAGGAATTACATAAAGTATGTATAGCAAAGGATGGGAACTTTATTTTATTTTATTTTTTGAGAGAAAGAGAGAGGGAAAGAAACACCTGTGTGAGAGAGAAACACCTATTGGTTGTCTTTTGCCCCAACGGTGATGAACCCGCAACCCAGGATTCGAAGCGGCAGCCGCCCTTCAGTGACACCCGACCAACTGAGCCATACCAGCCAGGGCGAGGGTGGGAATTTTGAGGACCGTATTTCAATTCTGCCTGCCAGATGTGGGAAAAGTGGAGCTGCCTGGACTTTGTCATACTCTTCTTGACCAAAATGTAACAACAGGGAAAACAATGCTTGCTTAGAAGATAAGAAGAGGTTCATGCCTGTAGCCCAAACCCAACTCCTCATGGCTCCATTTCCCATCCTGCTACCAGCTGAGAGCTGGGTGTTGTCACTTCCTTCAGTATGGATCTGGGAAGGTTCTTTCAGAGGGATTACAGGTGGGGCCCTATATCAATCTGTCAGATCTCATGGTAATACTTTTAAAGTACCTAATTTTGTCTAAACCTCACAAACGACTGTAGGCTTCTCTCTTGCAAAGGAAACACAAGTACAGAAAAAGTTCAGTGGCAGAAGAGAAAAGAAATCAAAGTGCCAAAGAGAAACTAATTCCCATCAATGTAAATAAATATTTTTAGTTTTTGAAACACGTTCTTAACAATACACAAAATAATAGACTTGAAAATTCAGAGGAAGTCATTATGAGAAAAAAATGCATCATAATAAGTAAAGAAAACATGAAAATAAAAAACTGGTGGTGAAAATTAGAAACTACCTTGGAAGTGCTCACAAAAATCTGTATGAAAATGTTTACAGTGGCTTTATTTACAACTGCCCAAATTTGGAAACAATCCAGAGATCCTCCAACTGGTGAACAGATAAACAAATTGTGGTACATTCATACAATGGAATACTACTCAGCAATACAAAGTAAGGAACATGGAACATTATGGATGAATCTGAAATATATTATATAGGTGAAATAAGCCAGATTCACAAGTCTGTATACCACAATATGTCCTTCCACTTATATGACATTCTGGAAAAGGCAAAACTACAGGGACAGAAAACAAATCCCTGGCTACTAGCATGTGCAGTGAAAAGAGGGTTTGAGTACAAAGGGACAAGGACACTTTTGCAGGTGGTACAATGTTTGGTATCTTAATTGTTCTGGCAGTTACAGTTTCCAAAAAGAATAAATTTTAAAGTAGTAAATAAAAAATGTATAGGTACCTTGGAAGCAGAAACAGGATATTTGAGATTACATAAAAATTAATTAAGGAACACAGAGTTAAGAAATGAAACCGTAACAACAAAAAAGAGAAAATAGCATCAACATGCTGGCAACAGGAAAAACATTTCACAAAGAGCCATCTTAAGAACAGCAGAGTTCAAAGAGAAAAATAAAAATAACATGGTTGTTTAACTAGAAAGCCCAAAAGGGTCAACTAAAAAGCTACCATATTAATAATTAATAAGAAAGTTCAATAAAATGTCTGAATAAATATAGCAAAATCAATAGCTTACCCATCTAATGAGATAAAATTAGAAAATAAAACAAAAATGGAGAGTAAATTCACAGAAGAATAAGCTAAAAATAAATTTTTAATAAAAATGTATATGATATAGAATATAAAAAGAAAGTTTATAGATTATGTGTCCCATACACAGAATATATACTTATAAATATAAACAGTAAAAAAGGGATTATACAGGCAATGCAAAAATTTATAACACCAAAATGTTTCAATTTTGAAGCAAACAAAAAATTTTACTAAAAACATTTTTTATTAAGTCTATAGTAACCACAAAAGTAATTTCATACCTGTGAAATAAATATACTCCCATTTGGATATATTATTCACAGCAATGCTAAACATTCATATGTGTTTTTTCATTACTAGTCACAGCATCACACATCTTAACATGGTGTGGGAAATCACCTGGCTAGGCCTCATTCCCTCAGAAAGGCAGTGACCAAAACCTAGCCATTGTTTTTCCCCTTTATTTACATATTTTCAGGCCTACAGAAATATTATCCTACTTAGGTGGCTTTCCAGGAAGTATGCATTGCCCTAACAATTCTACCAGGTATACAGTACCCTCACCTTACAGATGAGGGAACTGAGGCTCGGAACGTTTAAGCAAATTGTATGTCAAGATTACACATCTAAGAAGTGACCCATTTGAATTCACATCTAGGAATGTGTGACTTCAAAGTTCAAATTCTTCATTAGAAATTATCTCCTCTGTGTTCAAAATAAAAAGCTTTGAAAATGAAATACAAGAGGAAATTCACACTAATTAATTTAACCTGTCGTATAAATTTCTCAACAATGTACAAATATTGCCATTTTGCCTGCAATATGTCTGCTAAATAAGAGATGATTACTAGTGTTTTTCTCCAGGGATGACTATACACTTCACAGCTGTGCCATCCTGAATATGCTGACACCCTAGCACCAAGCAGTAGGCCATCCTCCTCCCTTGTATTGGCAACATCTATATACATAGTATATCCTCACTTCCTGCCCCAAGCAGAAGAAATCTCTGCTGCTTAAAATTGCAGTGACTCTTCCGATCACCAGTGCAGGTCCGTCAGTTCAAACTACAGGTTCTTATTATTCATCAGCAGCAACCCACCAGTGTGCTCAGATACTGAGTCAGCTTCGAAAACCCCAGCAGCAGCTGGTAAAAATGGAACACTAATTCATTACAGATGGCAAAACACTGCCTACATTTTAATCTATTTACATTTTCAGAAATTCTGAATCTGCAGTTAAGATTGCCAAATTATTTTAACATGTAAGTTTAGTCTTTTTCTATTCCATCTATGTTCAATAAAAATTAATGTTTATATGTTAAAAATTCTTTCAATAAGCCCATTAGTCCTATATTTCCAAGGTTTTATTTTAGAAGATTTTCAAGTTAGTGAGTTTTTTAAAAATTTTTATTATACAAATCCCATACAGAGATGGAACAATATTAGAACTAAATTATACCAAAATTTTCAAATAGGACTATGATATATAAAAAGAACTTTCAGTATCTTTGTATTTTCCATAATCTCCATGTTTAGTAATTTGAGGTTAATAAATTAATAGGTTGTAATATTATTAAATGGATTTATAGACCCTATTTTTCCCCATTAATTAAGGTAATAGGGACAGAAAACACATTATTACTTAATTTTTAAAAGCCAAGTGAAAAGACATACCAAAAATAAAGGCTTACAGTGCTGCTGCCCCTCCTGGAGTCAGTCTTCTAACCCCCTCACCCCTCAAGCAACACTGAAGATGAAATATTTTAAATCCAAATACTGAAACACCTTCCAAGGGCTTGCTCTCTCTCTCCCTCTCTCTCCAAAGACGTAATTATTGGGTGATACACAATGATTCTCTTAAAATCCCCAGTGCTTCCTGGGAGCAAATGACCTTGTTAACTACCTATTAAAGAGCCAGAGAACATTCATTTTGAAAGTCTTTAGCCCTCCTCTATCACTTCAAAATTACTTATTTTTTTGACACAAACTCTTTTTTTTTCCTTTTTGTATCAGAATAGAAAGTATCGCAACCTTACTGTCCTCTCCCATCATATAAGACCCACCTTTCTTCTACTTCCTTTTTCTTTGTTGTCTAGAAATATGCATCAAAGCCCCTGATGTAAAAATATTGCTCCCCCAAACAATTTCATCATCCATCACACTATTTTGTTCTTCTTTGCATAAGCGCTAATTTTCACTGAGCACAGACTGAATAGAAAAAGGCTACACTGACATTTTCTTCTTTCCACAGTTGGAGACGCCAAAGCTACTTTATGGGACTTAAGCAATCTTCCCCTAACCCTACTCCCAACCCCAATAATTTCCTCTGCCCAATGCCCTTCAAGGCAATAAAAACAAACATAATTCTAAGTGAAATCAACGTGCTTGTTTTAAAACTACAGCTCTTCCATCTAGGACTGCCAGGACTGCCATCATTAAGCCCCTCCTACAGAGAATTCGGGACCAACCACTACTCTTTAATCTCCACACCCTAGCTACTTTGATTACCGCCTTTCCCTGGCTACTCATTCCACTACACCCAACTTCCTCTTCAATCATTGACCAAGGGCCTCTTGGAAGTTAAGAGAGGCTTCACCACTTATATTTTTAGGGTTTAAAGAATGTTAAAAATTAAGCAAGGGTCAAAACAGTGACAAGAATTGTGACATCAGATAAAGCAATGCCTTTTAAAACTCCTGCAGAAATAAATATGACTATGGACTTCGTTAGATGTGAGGCTGAGTCAATAGTCCTTGTTGGCCTACCTTAGTTGGGCTCTGCTCTAAGGTGCTGATTCTCAGTTCTCAGCTGAGAATCACACAGTGGTCAAGGTCATGGGCTGAAGAGTCACCATGTACTGGCTATGTAAATTTGGGCAAGTAATTTTGAGGCAGGAGGTAGTCAGGAAGGAAGCTCCCGAGGCCCCGCAGGGCTGAGGTACAAAACACCTATACATGACAAAGACCCCCTAAGACGGGTTGTTCCTGTTTTCTGGGACAACTCTGAATCATGGAATGCGCCTGCACGCTACCCCTGATTCATTATAATATCATTATAATGAAATAACATTGTGGGACTCCCTTCTCCAGTAGCCAATCAAGAAAGTCATGGGAAACCACGCATGTGCAGTAGCTTTGAAATCCAACTCCTTGTACCTGCGCAGGAAAAGCCCGCCAAAGACTAGCAGGGGGGCTTCTGCCCCTATAAGAATAGAATCCCCCAGCCCACGTCCCTTTTTTCCTCTGCTCAGAGCTGGCTCACTCCCGTGTCCTGTGGTGTGTACTATCACTTAATAAACCTCCCCTCTTTCTTTATGCTATAAACTTTGCGTGTTCGGTTCAATTCTTTGTTCTCGATCACTAAGAACCTGGTTACCTGTGCACACCTGTGCACACCTGTGACAATTTAACAACTTCTTTGTGATTCAGTCTTCTCATCTGTAAAGTGTTCTTATGAGCTTAATTATAATCAACCTAAAACAGTGCCTGGCATATAAGTTGATATATATTTTCCTTCCTTCCTTCCTTCCTTCCTTCCTTCCTTCCTTCCTTCCTTCCTTCCTTCCTTCCTTCTTTCCTCCTTCCCTCCTTCCCCTTCCTTCCTCCTTCCCTCCTTCCCCTTCCTCCCTCCCTCCCTCCCTGCCTCCCTCCCTCCCTGCCTCCCTGCCTTCCTGCCTTCCTTCTTTCCTTTCCCCCTCACATCCTAAAGGGAAATATTGGGTTGGCCAAAAAGTTTGTTTGGTCTTTTCTGTAAGATGGCTCTATTAGCACTTTGTTGTCTTTAACTTCATTCAATACAATTTTGTTAAATTGTGTAATATTGTGACAGCTGTTATATCAGTGTGCATTTACAAAAACTTACTAAAAGTGGTTAATTTTTGTGTGGCTATTTTAATATTGAAGATGAAAGAAAATACACAACATTTTTGGCATACTATGCTTTATTATTTCAAGAAAGGTGAAAACAACTGAAAAGCAAAAAAAAAAGATTTGTGCAGTGTATGGAGAAAAGTGCTGTGACTGGTCAAAATGTATTAAAAGTGGATTGCGAAGCTTCGTGCTAGAGATTCTCATTGGATGATGCTCCATGGTCAGGTAGACCCATTGAAATTGACAGCAATCAAATCGAGACGTTAAATGAGAACAATGAACATTATACCATGAGGCAGACGGCTGATGTACTAAAATATGCAAATCAAAAGTTTGTGAAAAAGAAAAATGTATCTTTTATTTTAAGGAAAGAACCATATGAACTTTTTGGCAAGCCCAATATAATTTACTAGATATCAGCTACTATTATTTATGTACAATAAGATACAGATATCAGCTATCATCATCATCATCATCACCTGAGTGCATAAAAAAGCAGAATCCAAGGATCTGCCCTTGTTCTAGAAGCCTGGAATTAAAAATTTCCAAATCTACAATTTTGCCTAGCTTCCTAGGTCATTCTATGCACACTGAAGTCTGGGAATGACTACTCCAATGAAATTGTTTCCTGAAGATAATTAGTGAGTTCCTAATTGCCACATCAATTTCTTCTTAAATCTCATCCTATCCATCCTCTGCAAACAGCTGACATCTCTTCAGCTTTCTGCTCCAACATCTGATTCTCAAATCTTTATTTAAACCTGAACCTAAGACAGCTTCAGATGAAAATTTAGAAACGACAGCTCTACATATTTCTCTACAAAGAATGACTCCCAACACTACTACACTGAGCCCAAGCCTAAAATTATGTCTTTCCTCTAAAGCTAGCTGTCCCTTTTATCTCCACTTCTATTACCGCCCAACTTTTCTAATCATTCAGGCTACAAATCTCAGTCATTTGTGACTGTTTTTTTTTTCACTCTCCAACTTTTCAACATTTGTATTCTAAAATATCCCTTACTTATAACTCATCCTTTTTAAAGTTTCTGATGCCAGAGTTCAAGTTTCTCATCTGGGATATTTGAACAACCTTTAATGAACTCCATTGTCTTTAATGTTTTCCCTTTTGTAAGTGGCCTTCATATTACGACCTACATTATTTTCCTAAAATGCAGATTTGTTCCTGTGTTGTCTCTGATTAAAAAAGAAAAGAGAAGAGTTCATTTCTTTCCAGTAATTACAAAATCCTGGCTAAGCTTCTGAGCTGCAGGTCCATTGAACACTTTTGTGCACTGAGCTGCTCGGACCGCAGTGCTCCTGACTAAAACATGCGTGTGCATCTCTTTCAGGATTTGATCAGATTATTTTTCAAGCCTAGAATGGAAATGTCTTTTCTCACATAAACACCTACTAAATCCTACATGTTCTTTAAAACCAAGCTTAAAGACACCTCTGCTGTGATCTATAATCATAAATTAGCATTTTGAAGAGATAATCAGGAAAGTGTATATCAGGAAAAGTAAGTTTTTCAGAGTACTAAAAAATAGCACTGCTGTTCTAAAATACACATTTTAAATTAACACATTTTCAATAATACAAGTTGCTGAATATGTTTTAAAAACATAATATATTTTTGTTGACTACTCCCACACTAAAAGATACATAAAACTACACAACTATAATCACTAAGAAATATGCTTGGGTCTTTTCTGTTGCTCCAACTTTAGGCAAAATAAATTCAAGACTATAATTTAGGCATCTACTCAAGCTCTGGGTACATCATGAGAACGCCACACCTACTGTGTTCTTAAGCATTCTTTGCTCACAGATAAAGAAATGGATATTTTGTTTGTAAACTAAGTGAATGTTGTAGACCTGTGACATATATAAATTCAACAGAAAATGGCTCTATTACTTTAACGGAAAATTCGTACTCTAGTTCAAATAAAAAAACTAAATGGATTTGGAATCATAATCAAGTAGTAAGAACTATTTAGTATAAAATTCCAAGACACAGATAATCTTACAGGAGGGATTAACAAAGGTAGCATTGATGAGCCTACCAATCAGGGGCCTTGGTCAGGGGCCAATACAACACAAATCTGCTTGTTGGAATCTTTTGGATTATTCTGTTAATCTTGTAAGCCTGTTTATTACTGCTGTTGTTCTTACGTTGTTCTTACGATAATTATTAGACCCATGCTGTTATTTAATATAGTGATAAAAACACATATATTACTATATCACAAAAATGTCTTTTTCCATCCTTTGAAAACATTTCAATATAATTTTTAATCCCATATATTTTATTTTATGCATTTAAAAATATCACTATGAGAAAAGATATATAAGTATTTCTCTTAATCAATGTCCTTCAGTTGGTGGTTCTTGTCTATTAAATACCTTGAAACTCCATAGCTAACCCTTGCCCTTAAAGAACATGCAGTAGTAGTAAATGTTGGATAAAGATTTACTCTTAAGTTTTTCTGTACAATGGTTTCTGTGAAGATAATCTAGATACTAGAGGTAGGTTCTTAATCATATTTGTTAGTGAAAAGATCTCTAACAGCAGTGACTGTCTACTGAGGGCCTGTGCACAGGCCCAGTGCAAAGGACGACGTCATCACGGGTTCTCAGACTTTACACAAAGTTATTACTCTCAGGTTATGGATGAGAAAACTGACACCAGCAAAGGTTAAATTACTTGCTCAGAGTCACACATATATAGCTCACAGCCAAGCCAGGATTCACACAGTTTGACCTCACTACCGGGGCTTTTGCTAGCTCACAGCCTGGTAAATAGGTAACTGAGCTAATGTCTATTAAATGAATGAGAAAAAAAAAAACCCTGATATGTAAAATGCTCTGAACATAAATGAGTAAACTTCAGGAGAAAAATAAAGTGCTTGTGGCATATTTTCTGTCTAAAACTGCACTATATATTAAGTAATAATCAAATAATTTCTCAAGAGATAACTTAGAATGAGTTTTAACCTCTTCCAAATCATTTGCTGCCCTAAATGAATTCATATAAATAGAAAGGAGAGGGAAATAAGATACATTTTATTAATCTTTTAGGAGCCTTATTCAAGGTAAATGAGGAAAAAAATTAATTGGACACTTTAAAGTAGTAAATTGCTTAGGCTTCCTCCTTCCATGGAGTTAGAGGCAGGCCAACAAGAGGCTGGGCGTGGCCACAGGAACAAGTGGTCAAGTGGCAGCACTGCTGGCGACTGAGGAGCTCACCAGGCCTGGGTGCTGCTACATGCACAAACGCTGGCTCAGGGACACCGCTGGGAGTGTCGGTGTAATTTCAGGAGGAAGCTAACATGTTTTCCTCTCATTTTCCATTTTAGGAAAATTCATGGAAATGAAATGACAAAATGCATGGAGATTCTCTTGGTAGAAAATTTTAATAAAGGTATTTCTAGTATTTATGGAAAGCTCAAAGAACGACTTATATTTGTTTTTATTAAAGAGATTATGAAATCACTAATCTAACATTGGTTAAATATGACCACAGACTGCCAAAAAATTACCCAAATTATTCTGATATACTGCACTTTGTTACAAAATACATAGTATAAAATACAGTTGGCTGTCAGATGGGCCACTTAATTGTTATCATTTGTGTTCTGTAAACACATGCTACAGACTCCATTAAAACTTATGATATAATTATTTGTATTAGTAAAGAAAGCAGCCATTTGTGAACTACCTACAGACATTATGCTAGGTGCCTTAAATACATTATTCTTAATATTATGGGAAATATTCATAAAAATTAATTAAGCAAGTTTAAAGCATTTTATTTTCCTACAAAATATATAACCTCAAATACCATTTTCTTATTCTTTTTTTAAACCATTTTTACCATTCTTAATTGTGCCTTAAGTATATTTATATTGTTGTGCAATGTAAGCATCATTATCATTTCCTTATTCTTAAGCTTGACTGAAAAATAAGATTTTGTTTTATTTGGGGCAAAAACTGCATCAGCCCATAGAAATAAAACACATTTTTTAAAATAAAAAAATGACGCTTTTTAACTATTTACTCTTTTACACGTACATTATATTTTTTATTTATAAATTATTTTGGAGGATAAGGTGGATTTGGCTAATTTGAACAGATTATTTTATTAAAAAATAATCACAAAAGTGGTGAATCATTTAGAATCAGATGGTTATGGGGACAGTGAGCTTACTTCAAAAAAATCAATTCAATGATTTGTTCTAATAAGCTCACATAGCTGTGATTGTGAATTACATCACATCAATACCACTGTTGAAAGCAACTCCCAACTAAAATGAGATGAGATACTGAACAGATGAAGTGCTGTTCAAAGTCAATGTAGCCCAGACTTCGGGGACAGAAGAATTAATGAGAAAATGAGAATCTACCAGATGGTGCTGCAGGATTCCTCGCTGCACATCCGCCACCTCAAGCAGCTTCTATACATGCAAAGCCCCAGGGCCCCACCTGGTAGCAGCATAATTACCCTAAATGTGCACTTATGTTTCATTACACCTTGGCCATTACTATGTGCACTGATTACAAGTATCAATCCCTTTCATTTTCATACACCTCTGCAGTTCCATAGCATTCAACTGTGAAAACTCAGCACTCCAGTTGCTTCTAACATGCAGCCCATGCTGATAAAACCGCAGAGGGTAAATTATTTGTCACTCTACAGGGTGCCAATTCAGTCTGATAAGAATGACATCATCCCCATTTTACCAATAACAATGGCACTAACAAGAACTTGTAATCAACAAACCTCAGTCCTCTGCTAGCCCTGGCAGGTGCAACTTTTTTTTTTTTTTATTTTTGCTAAAAATAAGCCAACATTAGCTTCCAGCTCAAAACTATTTCTTTTATCACAATGCTAAGCAGAAGTTGGCTTCCATAAGGCAGTGCAGCTGCTGCTGCCGCGGCCGCCTCTGCAGATGCCTGCATTAATTGTATCAAGGACATACTGAAATAAGTGCTTATTCAGCACAATGGCTATTGGGGAGCAGCTGGAGGCACAAGACAAACTGTCTTGAAGAGAATGTACCAACCCAGTGTGTAAATTACAATGATAAAGCACAAAGAGAGTCTAAGTTTAAGGATCTAATATAACTGCAGAGCAGCATGAAACTTCAGTGTCATCAGTGAAGTCCCCCCAAAAGTATTTTCTAAATAAGAACAGACCCTTTCAGAGTTCACTGAAACCACTTTTACAATGCGGTTGATATTTACTACACAGCAGAAATGGGGATGATATTTACTGCATAGCAGAAATAGGGAAGCCATCATTACAACTATCCACAGTGTTAATACTGCTCTTCTATGCATAAATCATAAGTCTGTGTATTTTCACATGTGTATATTTCAAAGAATTAAACAGCAATATAAGAATAACGTTGTTATGCAGAGCAACATGTGGCTCAATAGAAAAGAGTGATTTGACTAGCTTTCTTCTTCATCCCCTTAGTACCCATTCATGCCCCCTCTATTCATCAGTGTTAGGTTCTTCAGTTATTTCCCGTCCATTTTCTAAGCTTTACATTAGTGGGCAGAAATGAATTAATGGTGACTAAAGGCTTCTCTAGGTGATAGATAATTATGGAGCATCATGCCAATTTGGGTGGAGATAGGGGAAATGGATCAATAAAGATACTGCTGAAACAAAGTGCACTCCTGGAGAGGAATGTAATGTGAAGTGCGAGAAACAGGCTAGGACTGCGTCATGAAGTCCCAGAATCTGTCAGCCTTCACATGGCCTCCCCACCAATGTCCTGTCTAGAAGTGCCCTCTCCAGGAGGAGCTGAGAAGGGCCATGACCTGCACTGGTTCTGAAACCAGCCTGAAAACGTACAGTTGGCTTAACAATACATCAGATATACTTAATCTAACTTGCCACTGAGACCATGACCGAGCTGCCTTATGTTTGCACCACAGACATCGCTCCCTACACAGGGTATGTTTCAACCACAAATGTGTTTTTTGAACTTTCTCCAAATGACCCATACTCCTGGTAAAGAACCAGTTTTACAAATTAGAAATGACCTCAAATCAAAACAACGAAGTACTTTTAAATTTTTCAAATATTGGATTATTAATACAGTAGATCGCTTATCATCCACAAATCTCCAAATGCACAAAACTTATACCACTAGTAACTGGATCTCCTTTAGGTGACATCTTGGACACAGAAACAAAGATTTAGTAATTAAAACTAAAAAAAGTGCAAGAGATTTACTCTATATGACACTGAGATATAAATGCCAAGCCGATGGCTAAAGTCACTCATCAAATAAATGGCTTGATCCTTCACTTAAGCCTCAGAATAACTGCTATTCAAACACACATTCAAACCTCAGAAAGTATGGAAATCTGTTTCCACACTTTCAAGGTATCAAGAAATACCTAAAAACACAAATGATAACTCTTGAAGGCCAATGGTCTACTATACATCACGAATACATGCAAAGTACAGTTTGCTGTAGTTTTAGCTAAGTGCAAAACAGCATACTTTACATGCAGAGGCAAGGATGGATTCATAGAAAACTGTCAAGCACAGGTAGGCAGTAGTAACTGTACTTGTAATCCATGCTGGGAACCAACACTCACTGCTTCAGCAATCATGTCTGTTTTTATGCAGCATTTCCTAGCACAGTTGCCATGATGCTAAAATGTTGTTACTGTCATATTCACACCATTATATCATCTGCAGGACCATAAAATAACAATTAACAGTATGTCTTCATTCAAACATGTATAGGTGAATTTTAGCATTTCAAACCAATTTAATCACAAAGACACAACTCAGCAAGTCACATTCACTTACCCATGACTTTACAATCTACAAAACAGTATCTATATGAATATTAGAATAGTTAGAAAATACAAAGTTTTAAAAGAATAAGAACAAAATTCTGGTTGTAAACCACAAAGCAAGACAGCCACGCCCAAGAGTCTTTATAGTTTTTTTTCTGAAACAGTGTTTTTTTTTCCTTTGAGTGTATTTGATATTTGACAGATATATTAGCTCTCAAGCATCATTTATCATGTTTATTTTTAATAGGTTTCCCTTAGAACAGCTGCCTAAGATGCTAATCTTTTCTTTTTTCTTGGGCCTTTTGTAAATATTTGAAATAGCTATTCATTAACAGTTGCACATTTATTCAGTCCTGTTGTATGGCTTGTGAACTGGAATTAGCTTTTATTTTATTTTTTCTATCTGTTGGCCAGACTAGAGAAACCCTGCTGTTTGGGATCAATCTGTCAAGGTTCAAATTATCCTCCAACTGAGAACTAATCAAGGGCGTCTGACCTGGTTTGCAAATAAACTAGGAACAAAAGTGAATTTATTTTTTCTTTCTTTGGAGCACTGGTTCTCAAAAAGTGAAGCAAAACAAGTGTGGGACACAAATGTAAGTGCCTGAAATTAAAAACAGGCCCCACGGGCAAGTACAGATGAACTGAATTAACTAACTCTCAGCATTTCCAGTTTTCAAGGTCTGAGTCCATTTTTTATAGGAGTTGGTTTTCAAATGCATTTCAAATTTAAATTCGCAGTCCTTCTAATGCAAATCTGTGGCTTGAGGAGCATACTGGTTTTAGGTGGTCAGCCTGCTATGATGGGCACATTAGTAGAAACCTTCCATAGCTTCATTGGTCTGGAGCCTCTGAGCCACTGGCACAGTCACAGAGCTCGTCTGGCTGCATCATGGACAACATGACTATGTCTATTTTATGTATATTTCTAAAGTATGAAATGTGGTTTTATTTTAAATATTTTTTACCTCCAAACTTGAAAAGAATAGGCATTTTTTATAAATTATCAGTTAGTTTTAAATGTATCTTTATGGACTACTTAATGAATGTAGTTAAATATATTCTAATTTACTAAAACATTTATTAAAAAACATTCTCTTAGTACATTAAGCTTCCTAAAAATCTAAAATTATTGCTTGGGTCAGCTTTTTAGCATTCTGTTGCATTTAATAAATATCTGATCTTTTCAAACAGCAATGACCAAGGAAACTGAAGACCTGGGAAATGGCAGTGCCACCACTCAAGAACATTATGCTTGCAATTCTGCTAAGAGCTTCTCTCAAAATGATCCCAACTGATGAAATGACCTCTGTTATCATGGTAAACCAAATTGTACTATAGCAACCAATGCATTTGCAATATCAAGTACTTGAGTATAACATTTTCCCTGAGGGGGCAGCACGCTCTAGTGCAAAGTGCACCGGCCCATCCATCAACCAGGAAATCTCTGTTTTAATACTCTTCCTCAGGTTTGCAGTGTAACCTCTCTGTGCTTCAGGGGAATAGGAAAAACAGGCACCAACAGCTATAATTCATTCAGTGATTGTAAGAATGAAATGAAAGGCCAGAGATAAAAGCATAAAGAAAATTATTTAACACTCACTTCTTAAATAATTTTACTAATAGAAGAGCCCATAAAACAGCTAATGTCTGAATTATATTTATAATCATCCCTGTATTCATTGAAAAACAAAATCACTGTCACAAATAAGAATAAGAATAAAACAAGGAATATAATCAGTGATATGTAAAGGTTCTACTTTATGTTTTTTTTTTGGTGGCAGAATATAATAAATACTCTGCCGCATAAATACATTTTTATTTACCTAGGGATAACAATTTTGCTTCTTGGAGGCCATGTTTAAGAATAATTAGCAATATGGTGACTAAATACATGATTAAATGTTGAGAATTAGCTGATACCCAATTTGAGAAATATGTAAAATACACTGGTCAAAGTATCCATTTACTTTTCCTTTTATTTAAATTATGCTGAACAAGCCAGCCATCTTTAAGTAGCACCTTATATTTTAGTTAAGTTCTACATTATAGTGAAGAAGAATATATATATTTATTTCATTGCTTGCTATCAAGTCATGATTACCAATTAGAAATTGTTTCTTCTAATGGTCTAGCATTCACTACAGAAAATATAAAATGTAAACAGCATTTCCTTCTTACAAATCCACTACTCAATAGGTATTTGACAAATGTTTGTTAAATAAATAAATAATAGCAATAATATTAAGAAGAATAAATTGCATACTAACTTTGGCTAATGTGCTAGGAAAAAACTCAACCTCTCTTCTCTAGTTACTCAAAGTAAGTCATTATAAACGTCATCATTTTAAGTCAGGAAATATACAATAAAATGCAAAATGTTAGTCAGTTTGAGCAACACATTACAGATTTTCAAAATTCATAAGGAGAGGTATATTTTCAAACGACTGCAAAATGTATGAACTTGCAAAAAAGCACTTACTGGTTGGAAATTTAGTTGCAAAAATAATGTTGCTGGAAAGATTCAAATGCTGGGCTAATGCAGCTAGAGAAATTATTTTTTAAATCTTCATTCAATTTATTCTCCACTTAACATAGTGCCAAGTTTCTCCTACCCCTCTTTTGTTACTAAAACTAATTACATGGTGAACACATCTTCAAGGGGGTACAACTGTAAATGAAGGTCAGATTGTTACAAATTAATTATTTCAAGTCTAAAGAAAAGCACAGATGTAGCCAAAATGAACAAATATAGATGTAAAAAATAGAAATAAATTCACTTGTAGACGATATCTAGTAATGCAAATTTTCAAAAATAATAGGTATTCGTTTTTTAATTACAGCTTTCTTCAACATTTCATAAGTAAACTATTTACTTTGTTTCACATATTATCTAGTTTGTCATTACTTGCTTTGTATATAGTATGGGTGTACATTAATAATCCCAAAAACATAGTTTTAACTGTACCCAATCCACATTATCCTTTTGCTAAATCACTTCACATTGGTGAACATCCACCTTTCTCTCATTACCAATCGAGGGCACTGGCCGACTGTTCATTCCTTCAGACTCCAGGATCCACAGTCAGATATTTAGAAGGTTCATTCCGAGGACATTCCCTACTTCCAGTTAGTAAAGAGAAAGTTTCCAGTTTATAATTATTAGAATAATAAGGGTGTGCATGCATGCATTTAAAACACATTTGGACATTGTGGTATCAAGCTAAGTAACACACAAGCAGTCCTTTATCACAGAGGAGGTAGAGGTTATGAATATTTAAACAAATCACTTTAAACCTGGTAAGCACTATCACAGTTGTATAAAGAAAACCTTCTGGCACTGACGAACAAATTATGTGGTGCAGAATGGTGAGAGACAATGGCTGAAGAAGAGATTAAAGCCAAAACATGAAAGGTCATGAATATCGCGTCACCCTATAGGCTCTTTCTACTCGGTGTGATCCAAGGACCAGCCAGTACCAGCACTACCTGAGAGCTGAAAATGAAGATTCTCAGCTTCCCCCAAGACTTAGGAAACAAAATTTGCATGTGAACAAAATCCCCAGGTCATGCATATGCACCTTAAAATGTGAGAAGTGTCACAGGCATGTGAAAGCATGTGGTATGTGCACAAACACATACACAACAGAGTTGGAAAGCAAAAAAATAAAGTAAAATGGCAACAGCATTTTCTTAGGTGATAGCTTATTTTCTGCTGTGACTCTTCCTCCTTCTTGCCCTCTTATTATTATTGTTAAGAACAACAACAATAGTAAGCAATCATTTATTAAATATTCTCCAAGTATCACAGACTTAGCATTGAGTCATTTTAATGTTCATGCTGATTATCTGATAAGTATGCTTTATCCCTATTTTCCAGATGGGGAAACTGAGGCTGAGAAAGAATAAACAGCTTTCTTAAGGTCACTGAGCTAAGAAACTATGGAAGCAGAATTTGACACATTCTGCTCATAACCAAAATGCCAGAGCATCTTAGGTTTTGTATGAATGACTGCTGTTATCACTCGGTGATGTAATGGCTTACTTACTAGATTACAGACGGTAAACTACATGGCTCTGTGATTTTTTAGCTCTCTCCATTCTTTAGTTCCTGGTGATATGCCAGTAATTATTTAAGCCACAATCCTATTATTATCAATATATTTAGTTTAATGAAAAATAATCCTAGATACATGGCTAATCTTAAAAGGTAATGTAAAGATAATAAAGGCATCATGACATTTTAATATTAAAACACATTTTAAAAACTATCTAGTATACTTGTTGCTACACAATACACAACACAAAAAGTTAGTGCATTAAAATAATAATTTATCATTGCTCATAATCCCTCAACCTAGGCGGTTCTTTTGATCAGCACAGTGGCTGGAACATTCAGTGTGGCTTCGTTCACCTCTCAGCTAGGAAGCTAGAATATCTGCGGGCTGCCTACACACCCCTCTTTGTCCACACGATACTGCCCGCAGCGCATCCAGACCTCCTTTCATGGTGGCTCAGAGCTCCAAGTAACACTCCACAAGAATGAGCCCTACTATGCAACTACTTATCAAACCTCTGTTCATATCATGTTTTCTAAGTAATATTCCACTGACGACAGCCAGACATATGGCCAAGTTGACAGTCATGTGGAAGGGGTCTGTCCATACAAAGCATGAATCTTGGAGGCATGATTCAATGGGAGCTGCCAAGTAACTGTCCACAAGATTTTTCAATAGTTTATCCACACGCTATTACAAGAGAAGAGAACGGAACTATTGATTCGCCAGATCTGCTAAATCTTAGATTTTAAAATAGGTTTATGAAATGTATAAGTAGTCAACTAAGCTTAAATACTTCAAATATTTTTAATGTCAAAAGTGGGTTTTGTCCATTGCACACATAATCTTTAAACCTGAGTCAGGTCCAACACTCTGCAAGTGACAAGCAACATGGCTCCATTCTAATGAACCAGCAGGGACTCCATGTGTTTGGGTTTATTTTCTCTCTATTTTTCTAGTTTAATGCACTAGCATTGAACTGACTTTGTTTTAATGACTTTCTGGGTTACCCTTCTGGGTTTGGACTTTAGGTTCTACCACATTTCTGGGCTCTGATCTTTCTATTCATCAGGTACACGGGTGTACCCAGGCGGCATATGTATGTGCACTCCAGCGTATTCGCACCCCTCTCCCCAGCATACGCTCCTGAAACACCGCATTGTCCCCACTCCAGTGCTGAAGCAGTGACTTCACACCCACTGCAGGGGGTTTAGGAAAAGTAAATGTGTTTTTCCTAGTAAGATAAAGATGTAGAAAACCATTTTAGGAAACTGATGTTATTTATGCTTTTCTCTAAAATAGCAGGTCTTATTGTGAAGAACATTTTTAAATAGATCTAAATTTTACAGAATTCTATCAACTTATAAGTTACAATTTTTATTTACACATTTCCTCAATGAGTATTTATTATGGACCCAAAAGATCCCCTGTGCTACACCACACTCTAAACTCCAGTGATGAATTAAATAGACATTCTCACTAGTTCCTCAGAGTAAAGAGGAACTAAACAAAAAGGGGAAGGGACTGAGAAGTACAGGTTGGTAGTTACAAAACTGTCATGGGAATATAAAGTACAGCAACAGCACAGGGAATACAGTCAGTGACACTTTAACAACTATGCATGGGGCCAGGTGGGCACTGGAAATAACACAAAATCACTTCATAAAGTATATGATTGTCTAGCTACTATGCGGTATACCTGAAACTAATACAAAATAATGAGGAATATAAACTATGATTTTTTTATTTTAAAAAAAGAAATGAAGAAACAGGTAACTATAAAATAGAAATTATCATAAATGCTTCAGAGGAAATAAACAGTATGGTATGACAGAGAATAAAAGGGAAGACTCCCTTAAAAGTTATTCAGAGATGGGCCCTGTGAGAAGGGGATATTTAAGCTGATACTTTAATACAAAAGAGACAGTCATGCAAACACCACAGGTAAGGCCGTTCAACAAAGCAGGAAGAGCAAGTGCTATGTTCTGGGAACTAAGGAAGAACAGCTGGATGACAGGAGGTTAGAGAGACAGAGTGACCAGATCTCTGGAATGGAGAGAGCAGTTCGATCTTGTGGGACCTCACGGACTTTGATCCAAAGTGGAACTGTATTTTCCTCCATATGCAAACCACCCTTAGTGGACTTAAGTCTTTCCTCTGCTGAGAAGCCACCACTACTTAGTCTTCCAGTCCACAAATTTTCTTTCCCTAAATTTCTCCTACTACATGTCCTTCTTCCCCCATACACCCTGAATTAGCTTTCCAAGCAGACATTTAAGAACTGTTACGAGGAGCTGAGAAGCCACCGTGCAGTGGTAAGAGAACAGGAGTGGTGGGCCGAAGCTTACAGGAGTTACTCACCCTCCTTAGGCTTCATGTTCCTCATCTGCAAATGAAGGGCTACAGGAGATAGAAAAGGTTTCCTCCTACTCTGCAGTTCTCTGATTTACTCACAAACCTGTAACTGAAACTACAGGCCCTGGTAGGAAACGAAATAGGGAAAGCCAGGTGGCTTCCAGATTCTCCTGAGAAGTCTTCATTATATAGTTTATTATGTTAAAAGTAAATTCTCAGATTTTCAGGCTATTCCTGAAACAGAATCCAACAATTCCAAAGATAGATACAAAATAGTTTTAGTCTATCAAATGTTTCAAATAGTGATGATTCTGTTTCTCCTATCTGTCATTTAACAGTGTGATATTCTTTCTGGAGTGAAAGGTCCAACTCAAACTGTACAAAAGTGATACTTATAAAGGAAAAAAAATCTCTATAAACTTAGAGACCAACAAGAACTAGACTGCTTTAAAAAAGTTAACATCTCCAGTCTTTAGCCTAGCTCACAGAATCAGAGTATCTTTGAGGTGGAGCCTAGGAAACTGTATTTGAAAGCACCCTGTGTAACCTGATGAAAGGCCTGGTGTGGGAAAAGTGGAGTTGGTTTTTCCTTTTACATGGGAAAACGGGCCCAGATTTTTACATTATTTCATCACATAAATAGTATGCTTCTTCTCCACTTTCACTGAATATTTTGATGAAATGACTCAGTATATTTAATGAAGAAAGTTCTCTAGACAAAAGTTTCTAGAAGTGGTTCTCACACGCCTGAATCTGAGTTAGTTGGATTCACTTGCAAATGCAAATACTTGGACCTGTGGCAGACCAACTGAACTGGAGATTTGGCCAGATATTTGTATTTGAACACCCTCCCCCCTCCCCCCAACACACAGGTCCAGAGATTATTCTCAGAAACAGTGAAGGTTAAGACCCACAATTGGTTATTGGATAGTAACCAATAAATGGTTCCTATCTCACCATTGTTCACCTTCCTTAACCAAAATTCAACAAATCAAAAAGATCCACGTGGAGTGTCTGGTCATCTAATCATTCATTTCCTCCCTTATTCATTCAGCTCATAATTTCTTCTGGTCTTTCTCATTACACCTCAACGGCATTTTCACTGGTTAAATCCTCTTACCCAGGTTCTCACCCTTGTTTTGTTGACGGTACCAGAAATGATTAACTAGAGGGCATATTTTTTAAAGTCAGCAATCTAAATTAAACTTTACTTTCTTATATTACAAATAACAAGAACCATGCTGGAACTCACCAAGAGAAATAAAATATATAACTGAGAGCACAAATAAAAAGAAATAAAAAAATTTATAACCTCTGCAGAGCAGCCAAGGTCTCACTAACAAACATTTTTTTTTCATGCAGAAAATTGTGCTCACCGTACCTGACATTGTGCAAGTATGTTTACTGCACTTTAATATCCACACGAGCAGGAGAAGAAATTTAATAATTTTTCAGCTGGAATGAATTGACAGCCAGTGTTAGAAAACTGCAGAGTCTGCAGAATCAATAAAAGCTGCTGGCATCATAAAGTAGTACTTTTGCCCAGAAAACATCTTACAAAGGTCAGGTTTACAAACCACCAGGTAGCAGTATCACTTTCACATCTTTCCAGGGCCATTAAAATTCCATTAAACAACCTTCCAAAACTAACATGCAGCTTTTAAAGTTCACCAAAATGATCCCAGAGACAGATCAGCCTTGGTTCAAACTCTGAAAGCAAACCCTTGGTTAACTTTTGTGCCCCTGTCACAAAAAACTGTTCGCAGAATTCTGTTCTGTAAAAGAAAAATATCAAAGCATATAAATATATATTTATAACTAGATCTAAGTGGGTCTAATTGGATATACCCATTTAGTGAAATGAGAGATACCTGTTAACATCAGGAAGTAATTTCTATATGTAAATAATTTTTCTGTTGCAAATCTTGGAAAGCCACGACCACTAAATACCTCATGTCATAAAATTGAGCCTGTGTTTTAAGACCCAGTACTCAACTGTGCCTGAGGAGCAACGACACTAAGCAATAGCTCTTGCCCACGTCAGACATACAGCTTTTCCAGGCTACATTATCATTATAGGTTCCAAGTTGCACATGGAATTTCATCAGGCATAATCAATTCAGGATTAGCTACTCATTCAACACTTACTGAGCACATACTAAACCCATCTACAACTGTCACAGCTGCCTGACCCCATGCCCCTGGCCCAGCCTTCAGTGACCTAAAACACAGATGGAAGAAAGGGTGAACACGTGCTGTGAGGATAACCTCTCTACCTCTGAGCAGAGATGCATGGCAAGGGTCTTTCTCAAGTACTTCAGTTTTCCTGCAAAGGGCATAAACTTCATTATTTGCTCATTTGATCTGAAAAGCAGATGGATTTGCACTCAATCAAAAGAGAATATGGGCATCTTAGGACCTTGACAGAGAGCAAAGAACTCTGCTGCCCTACTTAGTTCAAATGCTTGGCTGAAAGAATTAGGTTTATAGTGGAAAACAGGCAGGCTATCCATTGTCTAAATTAATGGTATCCACATTTTGAAAAATCACTTTCCTGAATCAGTTAAAGATTTTAGGAATAAGCATATTTTCTCAAAGTCCATTTACTTAAAAATGTACAGAATGACATAATTAATAAGCAATTAAATCTTAACTACACACAATAAAAATAATTTAAGATATATCTGCATATACAATTATTAATTGTATTCTATACTAGCATACTAATACATTATATACAATACAAAATATATATAAAAAATAAAGTTTTAAAGGAAGAGAAAGTACAAAGACAAACTCTAATATCTTCTTCCTGCACTCAGCTGTATCACCCCACAAAACGACCTAGTATGTGCAAGCAAACCCCTGAGCTATTATTAGCCTCTGTAACAGGACTCCTTTCTGGCGCCCAAAGGCTGTGGAAGTGGGGAAGGATCGATCACTAGAGAGTCACAAACACTTGTTGGAATGTATTGTCTCAGCCTCCTAAGAAATCCTTTCAGAGTGTTATGTTTTTCAGGGCACGGTTGCAAGTTTTAACAAGGAATGCCAAAATATACAACTTTAAGAAACACAATATGTGAATTTGAGTGTTAAAGTGATGTTCTTGAGACCTACTACATCTCTCAATACTCATTATATGAAGGCCATGTGAAAATTTTCTTTCAAATCTAATACCAAGCTGGGTGTGCTGGGTTTTTTTCCCTTATATATAGTAAGCTTTCAAAAAGTTCAGAGTCAAAACTGCCTATGTGACTGTGGTCTAATTTCCTGTGCTCTAAACCCACACCAAGCCTTGATTTTTGCTATTCTGACCTGTTTTCCCAGGTCTCATTATTTATTATAATTAAGTAAATATGTTATACTTATTTGCATATTTGCAAGTTGTTTTATAGAACACAATAAAGGAAAAGAATAAAAATCTTCAGTAACAGTAGAGGGTTAATTACTCTTATTTCCCCAAAAATGGATACAAGAAGGTATTCCCAGAAGCTCCAAATTTTCTGTACTTTGGATTATATGTACTCTGAACTATGAAAACTCAGAGACTTTTGAACAAACGTCATTCTGTAAAACAGCCTTGGGACCCAATGCTTGTTTCCTAAAGCAAGGGTAAGCTATTTACTCAATTATCAGCAAACCTTACCTACTGGCCTATCTTATTGGAAGAAGTAATCAAGACTGACTAAAATAATGTACTCTTATCCCCACTTTTCTAAACCATGTGCCTATTAGTAAAAACATGAACGGTTTCTAAATAAATGCTCAATAAATACTTGCTGAATAAATGGGAAAAAATAACAATTCTATAATTCCAATAGTTGCTTCAAAAGACTCATTATTTGGTGTTTTTCTTTCATAGACCTCTAGCACTGACACGGATAGACAGCCTGCCCCGATCACTGGGAGCAGGCTGAGAGTGGGGGACAGGAGGGACCACCCTGGGAGATGGAGCTGGGCCATGGGAATGGAACCAAGCTGCCCCACTCAGGGATGGAGGTTGGAGGTCCAAACTCTGTGGGCATGGTGTGTAGCCAGTCAATGCCTTCATGAATTGCCCAAGACATGGTGAGGACACTGAGTTTCACTTCTGAATGGGAGGCCCCATTGCCGGGGTGAATAAGCACATGCCTTGCAGATGCTCCACATCGGTATGGAGGTCCTCCTCCTGGCTGCACCTGCCCTGCCCCTCCCGCTGAGGCCACCCTTAGTGATGCCTAAGAGGCTGTGTGGAGTTTCCAGGGTTCCTTCCTTTTTCTGCTGGTAAGTGCCCACTGGCAACTCACTGCATGGGGGTGCTAGGGCATGGGAGGTGCAGAGTTGATGAAACACAACCAGAATCTCCCCCCATCAGCCATGATGGTGGGAGGGAGAGGTTTTTACACTGAGTGTGCAAAATGCTAGCAAGGTAATTGGATAAGAGAAAAAAAGCCTTCCTACCCCCTTCCAGTACCAGATTGGGGGTGGGTTTAGGGAAAGGTAGGTATATGTGCAACAGAAGTCAAAATGGTGTCAGGGGTAGTGCTAGACCAAAGAGGCCTATCTGTCTAGCTTGGGGAAAGAAGAGATTGGTTGGTACCCCACCCAAAGCTGGAAAGTTTGGAAAGTTAATTGGTGATTCTGAGAACATCGTCCCACACCTGAAACGGGAACAAAGAAACACACTCTTGCTTATCACTCACTGCAAGAGAGGCACACTGGCCTGTCCTCTCCATGGGCCACATGACCTTAGAAGTCGCATGGTCCATGGCCTCCACAAGCGAGTCTCTCTCAGTCTCTCTGAGCTGGTGAAACATTTGCTGGTGCATTCACACATTCTCAGCCCAGGAGCACGGAACCTTGCAGTCTGAGCAGCTGCATGGCCGTGACTGTGCCAGCTCCACACACAGTCTCCATGACAGAGCCTGAAGCCACCCAACATCTGGAAACAAGCTAAACTACCTGTTTGACCGCACAGCAGGCGCCTTGGGTTCCAAAGGACAGTACTTCAAAATGGAGCAGACACAGGAACTCTGGACACTGCCTTTTGTTTCAGTCTTGCTGAGGACGACAGGATTTTGTCTGGGTTTTGCGGAGGAGATGAGCTTTGAGACAGGGAGTCCCCCACTCTCCCAGATCATTCAGCATCCAAATAAAAACCTCTTTCCTTTCTCACCAGCCTCTGCCTTAAGAATTTGGCTTCTGTAGCGGCAGGCAGCTGAACCCCTTTTTTTCAGTAGCAGCATCACATAAACCTCAAGATTCAGAATGGCAAGTAGATTTCATCTAGAATTCTAAGTATAACCTAATGGTAGTGGCTAACAAGAACTGTATATTGAGACAATTCTGAGGAAAAACCTGGTTGATTAGTAAATACCAGGAGGTAGGGAAGGTGGACACAGTACTGTCAATTTGCTGATAATACCCTAGATAGATAAGGGATGTTTTCAAAATCCAAAGGTGCTTATTTGAGTTAGAAGGCTCAATGATTTTGTTATCTGGAGTCCTGCTTCCTGCTTTTATGCCCTTTAATATTCATTATTCCAGCAAGCTACTCTGTCTTTCTAAACTAGGAGGAGTTCTTTGAAGACAATGACCTTGTCTTTTTCATTTTTCCAATTCCCACAGAGTACAGTTGACTCTTTTGTGATACCTTGGAGATAATAAAAATAATTGAGCCTTTTAACTTAAATAAGCATCTTTGGATTTCAAAACCACCCACTGACTATCAGGGTGGGCCAGCAAACTGACAACACCATACTGCCCCTCCAACCTCCCTAACCAGGCTCATTCTTTACTAATCAACCAGGGTTTCTTCCTTACGAACCCTCCTAGCAAAGGTTGGAAGAGTTTATTTTATAGCTTCAACCAAATTTATCTAAACTAGTGGTTCTCAATTCTAGTTTTCAACTCTGCCTATATATTAAAATTAGCTATAGAGTATTTTAGAAAATATAGCCCCCGGGCATAAGTTTGGCTTTGGATTTATAAATTTGTCAAGTGACCAAAAGAAGAGCCAAACTGAGACAATGATCTTTTCTAGATAACATTAGTTCCTAAAAACTACATACTTCTCTTATAGATTTATAATCTATATTAGCATATAAAAGACAACAAAGCTCTGGATGGTGTGGCTCAGTGAATTGAGCACAGGCAGGCCTTGTGAACCAAAGGATCACTGGTTCAATTGCCAGTCAGGGCACATTCCTGGGTTGCAGGCCAGGTTCCCAGTAGGGGGCATACTAGTGACTACTACACATTGATGTTTCTCTCCCTTTTTTCTCCCTCCCTTCCCCCTTCTCTAAAAATATACAAAACCTTAAAAAAAAAAAAAAAAAAAGACAACAAGCCCTGGCTGGCATAGCTCAGTGAATTGAGCTCAGGCCTTGTGAAACCAAAGTGTTGCAGGTTCAATTCCCAGTCAGGGCACATGCCTGGGTTGCAGGCCACAGCCCCCAGCAACCACACATTGATGTTTCTCTCTCTCTCTCTCTCTCTCTCTCTCTCTCTCTCTCTCTCTCTCTCTCTCTCTCTCTCTCTCCCCCCCTCTCCCCCTCCCTCCCTTCCCTCTCTAGAAATGAATAAATTTTAAAAACTTTTGAAAAAAAATCTAAAAAAAAAATCACCTATTCTTCCACCAGAAAAAATCTTAAAAAAAAAAAAAGACAATGGAAAGTTCTTCCACAAAGACTCTTATTTGACTTAGCTTTCCTCAAAGTTGATCATTGAACCTTCTTGTCATAACTCCTTTTATAAACAAAGTTTTACAGGAACACAGCTGCACCCCTTCATTGATAATCTATGGCTGTTTGTATGCTAAAAGAACAGAAAAAAAAAAAAACAGTTGGAACACACATAGTCCACAAAGCCTAAAATATTTACTAGCTTATCCTTTAAGAAAATGTCTGCCACCCCTGAGTTGGTGTGTTAACGAATACACCAGAGAAATACTAATCTAAACCAACCAATTTAGGCTGGATCCTAAAGATTCTAAGGAAAGGCCTCAGAGGTTTAAAAAAAAAGTAAGCTCATTAAATAGGGTTCCACATCTACTTTAACCATGGCTGTTCTGTTTATACTTTTCAAATTTCATTTGCGGAAAGGTTTGAACACCACTGACTTAGAAATTGAGAGATCTGAATAGACAAAAGCCAGGTAAGTTATACTGTGCACTGCCATGGATAGCTTAACTAACATTCTCCAAAATTAAATAGATTAATCTCAGCTTATTTAAACTGAATATCTGATGAACAACAAATTAGGCACCATGTCCCTCTATTAAGTTATATACATTACATGCATTTATTTAGCTGTCCCATTAAAATTCTTTCATAAATTAATATTATTTTGGGTGGTGTTTTTAAGGTTTAACAGAAAAAAGGCCATATAGAGACTATATCTTGAATTTCTATACATTAGCAGCTAAAGGCATTTCAATTTTATTATTCAATGTCTCTTAGAAAAGGATGTATAAAAATAATTCTTAGTGTTTACAGTCTAGAAATATGAACATTTCTCATTATAAACTATATACTTCCTTTTACACATGCATTTCAAATTATATAAACCACATTATTTCATTATTCTTCTGGAAAGGCAGGATTTATCAGTTAGTAAAATCATCTTCCCTCTTTCCAAACACAGTACAGCATTTTACACAGCTTTTATTTTCATGGTCTATTACATATAATCATTTAAGGTAAGCTGCTGGAAATTCTTCTTTGGGAAGCTGATGATGTACAAAAAAATGTGAATTAACATTATTAATCCTTTAGAAGAAATAGATTTTTCAATTTTATTTGAACATAACACAAATGAAAAAATTAATTGAATAAAAAAGATTTAAAATGACCTTATAAATTAAAAGGATGTAACTCTTGGTCTCTTTTTAATCTTAACACACAGTAACCTTGCTAAAGATGATCAGTCTAGTGTGGCTTGATGTAAACCATACAACTCAACGATGTGAAGTTCATATATCAAAAAGCCAAATATTATTCATACTCTTTATGGTCTAAAAGGGCAGGAAGCCATGCTTTCCAGTTGCATTTCACAATTAATCTTGTACACCATAGATGGTATCTTTCTTTGCAAGTCTTGAAATAAAACAGAATTCATTTTTTAAATTCCAACATTAATACTAAAATCACTAAGCATCAAAAAATTTTCTCCTTGCTTTGAATATTTCACCTTAATTTACCTTTCTATAACTGGTTTATACCACTTAAAGTTTGCAGGGGTTTTTTTTTCAGATTTATGAGGGGGAAAAAAAGGAGCAACACACAAATGAAATCTAGAAAAGCACACGATAGCTATAAAAACAGCTCATCCATCATCTCTACATTTTGATTCCAGAGACAGCAGTGAAAGGTGTTGTTTCCACACCACTCACCCAGCACACTTAAAAAGGTTTGTTCCATCACTTATACAACTGAAACTGATTGATTAGCTGCTAGAGAAAAATCAATACAAATATGCTAGAAAACACTAGCTTGTAAATTCATTCTGGCCTCAATAAAAATCTTGGTCACTGCTTGACATGTTTTTCTAGATATCTAAAATGCAACCATGTCAAACCTCAGCCCCCAGACACTGCAGTGCCTAGGAATTTTTAAAACCTAAATCTAGACAAAGGTTAGGAAGGGGGAAGGTTTCCCAACAGTCTGCTAAAAACAATGAGATGATGCCCAGAAGTTACCTGGTAAATCTTATACTCACATGCAGAACTGCCCACAAAAATGATAAACATGCTGAGAAGGTAAAAAGAGGCGAAGAAAATGTCCAAGGGACTAGGTTCAGTGAGAGGGAGGAAAAAGCCAGGAAACCAATTAAATAAAAATTAAACACACACATATACAATCACATATATGTAAAAGGTAAACAAATCTCTATTCCAAAATATATATAAATTTGACTTTAATGCTATCCATATAAAAGTTAATAAGCTGCCTTCCTCTCTCTTTTTTTTCTACCTGATTGAATAGTCAGCATATTTTAGTGCTTTGGGAAACCATTTTACATTCGGAATGATTCCATGAATTACTTCTAAATGTGCCCTTGCCTTTGGGTTGGCCCTTAATCTCTCTGCATTCATTAGACTACTAAGAAATACATTTTTATGAATATAAAATGTTTTGTAAATATGCTATTCTGTTATTCAGAAAGAAATTGTGATCTTATTATACCATGACAGGCAACCTGGGTTCTGTTTCCCATTCCACAATTGGTTTAGAGTTTTTAAAAATCATTTTGTATTTCTGCACAAAGTCGGTAAAATTTTTAAGAAAAAGAAAGAGAGAGCAAATGTAATTTTCACGATGGGAAATTTAATTTCCACTAACTTTAAACATTGCACTAAAATTTATTAGCAGCATATTTAAACTCTTTCATCTTAACATAACCTTTCAAAGAATAATATTTGTTTTTCATTATTCATTATAGGACAGACAATTTCATAATAATATAATGCAGAATTTAAGGGGTTGTAGCCCACAGAATATTCCTATAAATTCAGTTACTAAAGACCTAAATGTGCAAAAATTGTAAAACTAAGAAAATGCGCTATTTCTTCTCTATATTTACCTGCACAATTACTCTTCACAATGTTAAAGCTCCAAAATGGAAATTCTATAAGACCATTAAAGTCTCACTGCCTTTTGCAGGAAAAAAAAGATAATAAACTAATCCAATATCTTCAAAATGTGAGCTACAGATTATTACTTCCTATAGTAGAAAGAGATTATAAGGTCATTCTTAGCATGAATTTGCTTTTCTACAATTAAGAAAATGAAAAGTAATTGTCATACTAAATAGTTCCCATCTACAGAGACATTTTTCATAAAATATATTTTACAAGCAAAAGAAAATCTGCCATTTGATTCTACCCATTAATGTTGGTTACAGATGTTCCAATATTCTCAATATTGGAACTGATTTTGATCAGACTTCTCCATTTGGATTCATTTTAATTCCTTCAGCTTAAGTAACATGTCTCCTTCATAATAAGGACACAGGCAATTACTTCACATAAGTTATCTCAAGTTCTTACAGGAAACAACACTAAATGTCACAGCAATAAGAAAACCATGGCTTGGAGAGGTCAGGCACCTTGTTCAGATCCTGTGGCTGATAAATAGCAGACCACTGTTTCAAATTCAAACTCTCTTCTGGCAAAGGGCATCAAATACTTTACAGCTTAAAATTTTCCTAAATACAATGGCTTCTCTAAGAAAGTCATGACCTCAATATTTTAGTAACAGTTCCACATATCAAGCCAATGGGCTTGCCAGTCCAGTAACTAGCCTTCAGTTCCAATTCTAATATACAAACAACAAGACAACAGAAAAAAACGTTACATTGCAAACATTCCATGATTGGAAATAAATACATCTACCAATGATGACGATGAAAGTAATACTAAATAAATCTCTTCTAATAGTTTCTTTATAAACAGCCACTAAGTCACTCCGAAACTCAGATAAGCCACTCACTTTCACTGGCCTGAAGCAGCTGGGCATGTCAATGTTAACTACCAATACAAGTCTGACAGGCACAACACTGGTGTCACCACGGCTCAGGGAGCATTTCTAAAGATAAACCAGGGAGCTACGTTTGTTGGACATACTTAGAGTAATTCTATAATCATTTCATAAAAACTATGGTTACTCCTTTCTTTTTTTCCCTCAAGTCACATATAATACACAAATATGTCCATACCTAGTCTTGAAGAAATCCTATCAAAATGTTAGTAGAGTTTATAGATGACAAGGGGTGTGAAGAGGCCAAAAGAACACTTCCCTACATGGTGGTTTAACAGTTTTATATTTTTCAAACAAATTTTCAGAGTAAAATGAGAGGATTTTTATAAGTTATATGTAGTTGCATTAGAAATGCATAATGTTGAAAAGGTACCTCAAAGAAATCAATCTGTATGCCTTCCAATTTGCAGTGCTTGGTGAATAGATCATATAGTTTTAATATTTCCATTGACCGACAGATACATAAAAATACAACCACATACGAATGTCAGAAAAGAAATATTTTTCAAATACATTAGGTTTCCATGTAAATTTATGCCCTTTCTGAAAAATCCTTAAAGTAGTTGTGGTAGAAAAGACAACTGCCCAGACTTTTCCTTAGGTAACACCCTCACTCTAAAACAGTCCTAGAAAGAGTCAAAGAGCTTCCTTTCATTTGCTGTTTAACACAACTTGAATGGGAACTGAAGAGAGAATTGGGCTGAGAATACATAAGTAGAAAAAAATTACTGGGAGGTATTAATAAATCAACCAAGGTTATTTTTCTTTCTATTATAAAGAACATTCCAAATTCGTGTTGATAACAGCTTTACATAGACTAAATAAAGAAATGTGCTTGGATCTCATACTTGCTGAGATTCAGGGTGTGAAGTACTGAAAGTAGCACTCCAAGTTACTCGCTGAAAGGATGAGTGCACCGCCAATGACTATTAACCCACAAGATTATGAGATAATAGATTATCTCCTGTTGTTTGGGTGTAAAAGCACACCAATATTATGTACATATATTATACACAAAGACAAAAAAGGAAGTTTATGGCTTAAGCAATTATGTGTCAACCAACACAACTGTGACTCATGTAAAAGATAAATCTTGCTATGTGCTGAGAAACAGCTAGACAGTCACATTTTCCAGCAAGTGATGATTCAGAAGTAGCTGGCCAGTCACATAAAGAATCATTCTCTTCTGGGCTCTCTTCCAGGACCACTCTTTGCTAGCCCAATAGTCCTATGGATAAGGAAGGCCATTTTTACTGGATGACAGTAAACTCTACCTTCTCCTTCCAAGACTCTGGGGAACTGTTATTAGCTCTGTTTTCCAATGGTCCAGAAATGACTGAAGGAAAGTAGAAATCTTAAAAAGTATACCATTCAGTCCACAAAAGTCTTAACACACATTAAAAGGTCATAGATTTCATTTTTATTTTTTGTCTTTTCATAGACTCTAAAGAGAGGTGATAAAATTCAAATAATGGCACTTACCTTAGAGTGATAAAAAAGTGGAGGAGTGGTTAAAGAACAATAATGTGAACATTATAACCTGATTAACTGACTCTATCAGATAAGCTGAAATATTGATAAACCTTCAGAAAGCTAAAGAAATATGCATGTAAATTAGACTATATTAGAAGACTACTATAATTTACTAGGAAGATTAAAATTGTATATAACTCCAGACGCACTTACCTTGAAATGACTGTTTGGCTCTATCTACTAGTTCATCAATTGGATAACTGGCCAAATTCCCTCTAGCGTGTTTAGTTTTGCAATAGGTACAAGCATTGAGACACCTGTTCAAATGACAGCAATAAATAAGGCTCAAATTTTAGAGACAGTGCACACTTACATGAAAAAAAACAAAAGCAAAAGTGCTAATTTAGTAACATTTGTAGTTTATACAAGAGATATAAAAAACAAATATTTACAATACTTCATATTCATTTTATTTCTAACAGGCACATAAATTTGCAATTATTTATGTTTCGACCATTCAAGAATGATAGTACCAATTATGTAACATTACCTTCAAATACATATATCCATGTCAAATAAGTTTATAAAGTCTTACAATGATTTTTTTTTAAAGATTTTATTTATTTATTTTTAGAGAGGGAAGGGAGTGAGATAGAGAGAGAGAGAGAGAGAGAGAGAGAGAGAGAGAGAAACATCAATGTGCGGTTGGTGAGGGTTATGGCCTGCAACCCAGGCATGTACCCTGGCTGGGAATCGAACCTGGGACACTTTGGTTCCCAGCCCGCGTTCAATCCACTGAGCTATGCCAGCCAGGAAAAGTCTTACAATGATTAATCAAAAGAAATTTATGGTTCACATTATTTTTAAATCACTGACACTTCTTTCGCTATCATAAAACTGAAATTTTAGTATCTCCTACACATGCCACATTATTTGGAAATGAAAGGCATATTCATTTAACTTTCAACTGACATGATAATAAATAGTTGACACAGCATTTTCATAAAAAATACAACCTTAGAAATTTTCGGATATTTTTCACTGTTTGAAATCAAGAATAATATATAAATATGTCCAATGTTCAATTTTTCTCACACTGAAATTTTAAAGCCTGATCTTTTAAAACCTTGTTATTCATTATAGACATTATTTATCAAGTCTAAAGACTACTGGGAAATAATTCTGTTTTTTAATTTTTCAATTTATTTTTAATTAGTTAAATTTACTATCCAAGAGCCACTGAATCCCTGAAGAGATCTTTTTGTTTGCATCCCAATATTGCTGAGGCTTATCTTTTTAGCATAGGTCTCTTTTATTTTAAGTGTTTCTTTTACTTTATAATCAGAGAACATATTTAAATGATACTTTTAAATGACAAGAGTAAAACAAACATTTTAGTTCTGAAACACTAACTCAAAAGAATATATGCTCATTGCAGCATTATTTTACAATAGCCAAGATATGAAAACAACCCAGTGTCCATGGGTGGATGAATATATAAAAAAATAAAGTGGTATATGCATATACACAGTGGAATATTATTCAACCATAAAACAAAGGAAATCCTGCCATTTGCGACAACATGGATGCACAGAGGGAGAGAGAAACAGAACTCATAGAAAAATGGAAATAGGGAACAGATTAGTGGCTGCCAGAGGATGGGATTTGTGGGGGGTTTGTGGGGAAATGGGTGAAGGATGTCTAAAGGTACAAAGTCCCACTTACTAGACAAATAAGTCCTGGGGAATGTGATGTATAGCATGGTAACTATGGCTATCAATACCTTATTATATTTCAAAGACACTAAGAGAATACATTTCGAAAGTTCTTATGATAAGGGAAAAATGCTGTAGATGTTAACAAAACTTATTGTGGTAAATACTGTACAATATACACCTATCTCAGATCATTACTTTGTACACCTTAAACTTAGGCAATGTTAGATGTCAAGTATCTCTCTGTAAAACTAGGGATGGGGGGGTTAGTCAAATAAAGTAGCTTGCTCAAGGCCTATGAGTTCTATCTAGGAGGTATCCAGCTGTGTAATATGAAAAACAAAGACATTTATTGAAGAAGATACAAGATACAAGAAACACTGTGTGTAGGATAATGACACTACAGTCCCCTTCAAACTAGGCACCTTGGTACCTCAAACAATTATCCCAATTATCATCAGCTGCCTTGTCATATTTTCCTGAATCTCATCAATGGTCTGACATCAATTTCCTTTCAAAAGTGATTCAGTTTTGGGAAAAGCCGGAAGTTGCAGGGTGCCAAATATGGGCTGTAGTGGGGCTGAGCCACCTGGGTGATTTGATGTTTCACAAAATAACTCTGCATAAGACGTGATGCATGAGTGGACAAATTGTCAGGATGAAGCTGCCAATCATCAGTTGCCCATAGCTGCAGCCTTATGAATCATCTGAATAGCTTCAGCAAAGGAATGTTCAAGCTTAACACAAAATTTGATGCAGATTCGTTGCTCTACTTTCTCAGTTATTTTGAATAAGACAGCCACATGGTACACTTGCTCACTCAATGGTGTCTACCAACCCCACTGACTAGTACAATGAAATTGCTATTGCTCAAGCATGCACATTCCAGTCCACTGTCCTTGGTTGCCAGATTACATTGAAGTTTGGCAAACCATTCTCGTTCTATTAACAATGGCTGGATTTATTTCATACAGACCTAATATAACTCAAATCTCAATTCAAAGCTGGACCTATGAAATTTCAAATTCCATACTGTTTTCATAGCAAGTTGCCTCCCGAGAATAAATGTGTATCAGACGTCCGAGCTACCTACAAATGTAGATAAGACATAATATAAGCTATTGTCTGACATGAAATATAAAGTAACCTAGCATACATATTCAAAGATATGGCCAATACTCATCATCCTGTGTATGAAGCTATTTGTTTAAAACACGTATTTCTCTCTTTTATTCTTTGGAAATATAAGACTAGGCTTCTTGTCCAGCCACTAGCCCCAGCCCGTTATTCCACCTTTGCTGTTTACAAGTTCTGTTTTTCATCGTCTTGCTGGCTGTTTGGCATATTGTATCACCTTGTTCAGCTTCCCATGTCTTTAAAATTCTGTTGTTCAGGTTCTCAGAGCAGGTTGTTCTCTCCGACCTTCTCCTCACCTGAAATGGCTCCATGATCTGCTCAATGAAGCAGGCCACACCATTCATTCACCTGTGATTCCCTAACATGATGAGCATTCACTCAAGGTAAGTCAGCACCCACTTGGGGAATCTGCTCTATCTCCTCATACTACTTAGGTCTCCTGAATCCTTCCTCTTTTTTCTCCTATTACCAATGGAGAGCTCCATAAGTTAAGTGGACAATCTTAATAGAAATTACTAGTATTTCTCACTTGGGCTATTTCTTAAAAGTAACTGTCTTAAGGGACACCATCCTGGAGAATGGAAAGGAAAACAGAAGGAGAACGGAAGCAAAGCACGTATTTTAAACATTTTTTAACATGAATGAATTAACACATGTAAAGTATTTAGAGTAGAGTCTGCACCTAACAAGTGATCATTAAATACTGGCTGAGAGTTGTTTAATATGACTGTTCTAAACAAGTCTGCAAGAAAATAATTACACATTACCATGTTCCAGGTGTACCTAACTCTATGAAACAGATGTGTTACTGATAGGTTGGTTTAAATCAACTGTGATAAACAAATCAAATTTTCCTACTGGCTCACTTAATGAAAGTGGAAAGATATTCCCCCATGGAAAATCACTCATAAAAATGTCCCTAAAAGTTTAAATAAAACAAAGTGATACTTGGAAACATTTATAATAATGAAAATAAGCCAGTAAGTATAAATATTACATTAAGAATTCAAAATATTCTTCACTAAACTGCTCTCTTGGGGTTAATTAGGGTTGTTGATGTGATATGTTTTGAAGTTCTAAACTCATTATTATATGAGATGGTTTCATCCTTATTTGCAGTTATCAAAATACTTTATTACTTCAATAAAGTGAAAATTTCTGTAGTGTATTTCTTTAAGCATGTTATAACATAACTAAGCATTAAATCCGCTATCTTATATTTAAAAAGGGAAGAGATTTGTCATAATCCACAATTATATGCACTACAAAATCAGAAAAAAATAAGTTTTTCAATGCTATTTGGTTTAAAAACAATCTTCTCAATCATTAAAAAATTACGACCAATCACTTCAGCATGACAAGCCTTCAGTGAAATAAAGGGAATCATCATAGAAACCATCATAGAGAATTTCACTTATCTGTAAACAATTACATAATTGTCTAAGAGTAACACCAAGCCAGTTTCTTTAACTGTCAGAAAACAAAAGACCTTTGAAGGTAGACTATTGAAAGCCAAAACCAAAAAGAGAATAGCTGTTGAACTGCAAGAAAGACAGAAAATCCTGGGCAGACCTGGACTACTATCATAGAAGAATAAAGCTAGTTCACCACACTAATCTTTGCAGTGGTTGTTCCATGGCCATAGGCCAAGAAACAACTAAAAACCTCAAAAGCAGAGGCACATTAGGCACTCAATTTAGCAGTTTAACTCTGAAATCTTAAAAAGCATCTGTGGCAGCATATTTTTAAATTACAGGAACTAAACAAATGAAATCACAAAGTGTCACAAATTATAATATTTCAAAGGGTTCAAATGCATAATACATGTAACCTTTATAACTGAACCATGTGAAACAAGTGAAAACTAAAGTTTTAATATATTCAGCTTTTTTTTTAAAGAGCATCTTTAGATATCACAAGTACAAAATTCAAAAATCATAGTGAGACTTAAAAATTCACCAGAACTGATATATTTTTATATCAGAAAAAAGCTTGGTTACTGTACTGGTAAATTCTACCAAGCATATATTTTAAAAAAAATCTAAATACTAAAAATTTGCAAACCTTTATAAAACACTGAAGAGGAGGACACACTTCCTAACTCAATCTATGAAGGCAGAATTAACTTAATACTAAAGTCAGATAAAGACATTGCAAAAATAGAAAAGTACAGACCACTCATGCAGAAATCTTCAACAAAATACAAGCAAACAGAATCCAGCAGCATATTAAAAGAATTATACACCATGATGGAGGGAGATGTACTCTTGGAATGCAAGGATGGTTTGAAATATAAAAATCAATGAATATAATATGCCATATCAACAGAATGAAGCAAAACAACACATAATCATATCAACTAATGCCAAAAAAGCATTTGACAAAATCCAACAGCCTTTCTGTATAACAACAGTCAAATAAGAAATAGAAAGAAACTTGCTCAACTTAATAAAAGCCGTATGTAAAAACCCACTGTGAATCTCATACTCAAGGATAAATGGCTGAAAGCTTTTCCTATAAAATCAGAAACAAGGCAAAGATGCCCACTGTCACCACTTCTATTTAGCATAGTACTGGAATGCTCTAGCCTGAATCATGAGCCAAGTAAAATAAATAAAATGCATTTAAACTAAAAAGAAGTAAAACTATCTCTATTTGCAGATGATATGATCTTATATGTAGAAAATCCATAAATTTACCAAAAAAACTATTAGAACTAATAAATAAGTTCCGCAAAGTAGCAAGATACAGAGTAAACACACACAAAAAACTGTTACATTTCTATTCATGAACAATGAAAAACCTGAAAAAGAAATTACAAAAACAATTCCATTTATAAGAGCATTAAAAAGAATACAATACTTTGAAATTAATTTATTCAAATAGGTGAAAGACATACAACAAAAACTACAAAACATTCCTGAAAGAAACTGACAAAAACATTAAGTAAATGGAAACACACCCCATATTCAGTGACTGAAAGACTTAATATCATTAAAATGTCAATATTTCCCAAAGTAATCTACAGATTCAGTGCAATCCCTATCAAAATTCCAATGATGTTTCTTGCAGAAATAGAAGAGCCTATTCTAAAATTCATATGAAATCTGAAGGGACCTCAATTAGGCAAAACAATATTGGGGGGAAAATACTGAAGGACTCACATTTCCTGGCTTCAAAACTTTCTACAAAGCTCTATTAATCAAAACATGTCATAATGGCCTAAACAGAGATACAAATCAATGGAATAAAATGGCGAGTCCCAAAATAAACCCTGTCACACATGGGCAAATGACTTTTGACAAGGGTGTTGAGTTCATTCAATGAGATAAGGACAGCTTTTCCAACTAAGGGGGCTTGAAAAACAGTATATTCACATTCAGAAGAATAGAATTTGATCCTTATCTAACACCCTATACAAGTATTAACAGAAAATGGATCAAGAATCTATATGTAAGACCTAAAACAATAAAGTTCTTAGAAGAAAACATAGGACAAAATTTTCATGACATTGGGCTTGGCAATAATTTCTTGGATATAATACCATAATGGCACAGGAAACAAATAGAAAAAACAGATAAACTGAACTTCAGGAAAAACTTTAAGTTTTTTACATGGCAAGACACTATCAAACAGAGTAAAAAGGCAACCCACAGAATGATAGATAATATTTGCAAATCATATATATCTGTTACCCTTAACAGATAATATCAAGAACACACATAAGACTCTAAAACTCACTGATAAGAAACAACCAACCAACCAGACTCAAAAATGGGCACAAGACTTGAATACACATTATTCCACAGAAGATCTATGAATAGTCAATGAGCATACGAAAACATACTCAACAGCACTAATAGTTAAGGAAATATACAATCAGATACTACCTCATACATATTAGGATAGCAACTATCAAAAAAAGTAAAACAAAACAAAAAGAAAACAGCAAGTTGCTGAAAACATTAACAAAAAAGAGAAAATGGCAAATATGTGGAGAAACTGGAATTCTTGTGCACTGCTGGTGAAAATATAAAATGGTATAGTGGTTGTACACAATGGTATGGTACTTACTCAAAAATTATAAGTACAATTACCATATAATCCTGCAATTGTCCTTCTGGGTATATAACCAAAAGAATTGAAAAGAGGGTCTCGAAGAGATATTTGTATAGTCATAGTCAAGAAATAGGAGCAATAGAGAACAAAGGTAAAATGTGGAATCAACCTGTGTCTATTGACAAATAAATGGATAAGCAAAATCAATACAATGTCATTCACCCTTTAAAATGAAGAAAATTCTGCAACATGCTACAAAATGATGAAACTTTGTGGGCATTACACTAAGTGAAATACGCCAGTCACAATAAGGCAAAAACTGATTCCACAAAACCTCTGTGAGGTACTTAGAGTAGTCCAATTCAGGGACAGAAAGAATGGCGGCTGCCTGGGGCTTGGGGGAGGGGAGAATGGGAAGTTACTGTTTAATGGGTACAGAGGTTCTGTTTTACACAATGAAAAGACATGTGGGGATGGATGTTGGTGATGGTTGCACAACAATGGTAATGTACTGTATTTAATACCGCTGAACTGTATATTTAACAAATAATTAAGATGGTAACTTTTGCTATGTGTGTTTCATCAAAATTTTAAAAAGTGGGAAAAACAATATGTAATTATTTGGGAGTTTAATATTCTTAGTAGATTACAATTTACTTAAAGAATAGGCATGTATCTTACTATCTGCTATAGCATCTAACAGTGCTTTTTATACTATTAGAGTATCAATAAATACTCAAAGCTATTGGTGATTTCATAATGGCCAAACCAGACAAGCCAATACTTGGTTACAGAGCTAAGACCAGTTATAAGCAGAAAGCTGGGCTGGCAAGTATAACTGTATCTTCCTGGAAAAAAAATCTGATCAGATACAAGGCAGGGAAAGAGAAGCCACGAATGGAGAAGGCACAGGGCGATGATATGGATTTGCCAGGCAAAAGGATCTGTATGTACCCTTGTCTTCAAGGTCATGCAGCTGGGAACAGAAAACTAAAGCTAGGAAACATAACACTGTAAGGCCAGGGACCCTACACAGGATATAAACACAATCCAGGGTGTGCAGCATGCCAAACAGACCACCACACAAGAGAAATAAAAGGGCCACAGAATCCATCAAGAACACCCACTGTCAAATAACCGTACATTTTCTACCAGTAGTTCTCAAACTCTGTGATGTCACGGAGCCATAAATTTAAAATGCCCATACTTAACAACAACCACTAAACAGGGTGCCAACTTTTTATTTTAAAAACTGGTAGTGTCAATGTTTTACTAAAATGACAAGAAGAGCTTATTTTGGTGTTATTTTAACGCTAAAACAGAAGTGCCATGATGAAGGAGCATGCATGTAGCTTCAGGAAAAACTCACTATATTTTCCTTATATTTATCATTTCACCAGAGACCAGCAAAAATCCATCACATTTTATAGAAATTACTGATGCAGATGATTCTATAATATCCACCCAAGTTTCCTTACATTTCCATAATCTTCAGAATTGAAGATGTACAGGTAAAAGTAGAAAGAAAATAGCTCTGATTAAGTGTTAGCTTAAATCAGGTAACATACCAATTTATACAGACACGGAAGAAATATAATTAATAAGTAACAATAATAATTCCAGTTAGATATTCAGAGTGTTCCACAATATTTGTAGCTAATAGTTCACTCCCTGGGAGACAAAGTCCCAAACCCATAATAGCAACAACTGTTTCGGAATGTGTTTACCAAAATAGCATGGTGAACGATGATGGTGAAACTTTGTCAGCCATAAAGTACATACTTTTCTAAAAATGTTTTTCTATTCTACTGACACTGTTATGTTTAGTTTTATAAAACAATGACAGTGGTACAAAAAATTAAGGCTAACCTAGTATTTATACCTTTCAAAGACAGCAGCTGCATACAATCACCAAATAATAGCTGCTGGTGAAATAAAAATACTTGATTGGCCATTAGACTTGGAGATCCCATATGAGATGACTTTGTGCTACAGATTTGAATTATCTTATAAATATCAAAGCTAAAAAAGCAACAGGGACTCTGAAGGCAACGATATCTCCTACTGTATAATTACATGTATATAAATACCCATGATTTACCCTTTTAAAACATAATTCTGCCATATAAGACACATTCCCAGTATACTGTAAAGCTTAAAATGCAGTAACAGATACCCTTTCAAATATAATATAACCAATATAGATGTCCTTGTATCTGTACAAGTACACACACACACACACACACACACACACACACTCCCCCGACTTCTACTCCTAAAAGTTCTCTCCATCTTGGGGAGTTTGCTTTTTCGTTTGTGTGTTTGAGTTCACTTTAGGTGCAGACACTGACTGACGCACCAACTTTACCAAACCTGTAAGGTAAAGGATCTGTAAGACCATAACCAAAGCAAATATATTTGTAAAAAAGTGGTACTATTATTATATGCCTGAATTCAAGCCAAATTTACATAATGGTAAGATTAAACATTTATTTGCTTTCTATGCCTTAACAGTTAACACTTACCTCCTATTAAACTAAAGAAAGACTTACTAAGGGTTAATCTCCTAAAGGTTTGACTGACCACAGGCTAAATATACCTATCAAAAAAAAAAAATCTGACTATAGTTTCGAAGTCAAGGAGTCTTAATGAGGAGAACTATTGTTTTGCTTCCTCGGTGGTTTTGGAGGCTGACGTCTCCTGGGGTAAAATCTCACAGGAAACACTGGCCACAGCTAATTCTATAACATGTAACAGGTACCGTACTTTGGCGCCTGGGATAAAAAGTATTGTTTTAACACTGGTCAAAACATCCTGGGAAAAGAAAAAAAAAATCTTACATTTCAATTATGTTGAAACTAGAAAGCAAAATTCAGATAATTTTTTAACCTGTGTGGAAAAATAAATTGTTTGGGTTGAATAATAGTGTAATTACATAATCAAGAGAGGAGTGTTTTCAAATGAAACGGAAAAGTGTTGCCTAAGCATTTATGCTATCACCCATCATTTTCATTTCAGCAAATTCTCCAGATTTGAGAGCTATAATTCTAATTAAGATTCTAATAATCTAAATAAAATTCAATCTTGTCTTTATCTTGAGAAGACCACTACCTAAAACAGGGCCAGGAGATAAAATACCATTTATGAGAGAAAATGAGGGAGCTAACATGTCCTTAATGCACAGTCACTGCCTATCAACCTGACCACCCAAACCTCCGTCACAGAAGAGATTTCCCACTCAGGTCTCAGGTGCACGAGAGTTTAGTATCTTTTCCTTCATGCACTTTACACCTTATTTACTTGATTGCTTGTAGGAATCCCTACTGATTCAGTAAGAGCTCTTTATTGGGACAAGGTGGGAGGGGGTAGTGATAAAATCTACTAACCCCCATTAAAATACAGAATTCAGTCTTTCATAAAGAACCACACTGTTTTCAGAAACATTAGGATGGAAAGAGTAAAAACTGATCACGGATGGAAAAAACATGTAAGCTTAAGAACTCAAACAGGAACACTAAAACATTATGTTTTAGAGATGAGCAATACACCAGTTGAGAACGTCCTTCCCAAGAGGTGGTGAAATCTACAGAATGTAAGCCTGAAGGAACTGCCTTTTGATGGAGGCAAAAGTGAACTGTAAGAAACCTCTGGCTCCCGGTGAGGACTAGACCACAGGCATACACCAAGGTATGCAAAGTTCTTTTGCTTAAAAGAATCAACTGGTGTAATGCAGGGAAAAAGTTTATCAAATTTTCAAATAATATCAAGCCAAATACCTGAGTGCCCACAGCTCCCGAACAGTGCAAAACAAACAATAGGAAACACTACTTATTAGCATTTACCAGGGTAGACTCTTTTCCCACACTTAAATATTATTTTATAGCTTTACACAGATCCTCTGAAAAATTCTTCTATTTCCAAATGTCTCCTGTCTTATTTGACTTTTTTTCTAGATTAAGTAGAGAAAATTGTTTAATTTTAAGATTCATCAATATAAAATTATTCCAATTTCGGTTAAGAATTCCATTTCTAGGACTCTTGTATATTGCCAATGACAGTAATAATTACTATCTGCTAGTATGTGTTAAAAGGCTCACAATGTTTTCCCCAATAACTCCATTTCCAATCAAATACATGTTTTATTTTTAAAATGGTCAAACTGTAAATAATGTATGAAGATATCATCTTTCCAAGTCCAGATCCTTAAAATAAAACACTCTTGCTGTCACAGTAATAAATGGTAAGCTAATAGTTATACAGTGCTTACAGCGTGCAAGGCACTATTCTAAGCACTGTTCATATATTAAATCACTCTTAATTCTTGCAGCAGTCTCATAAATTCCATATTTTTATTGTCCCTTTTCACAGATAAAGAAACTAAAACACAATGAGACGAAATAACTTATTCAAGGCTGGTAACGAGTGATGGGGTTGGGATTTGACACCAAGAAGCCCTATGTCAAACTATTTCAATATATAAAATCAACATATTCTAGATTAGTACATGATTCCATTGATCTGATATCCATGATCAAACACCATATCACAGGTCATCCAATTTCACCATTATAAAAGAAATAGACCATTAAAAGTAACTAAAACATACATAACACATGGTAAATTCACAAACTACCATATTTTGCCATGTGTAATGTGCTCCCGTGTCTAATGCACACCCACATTTTTGCATACATTACACATGGGATTGTTATGCCCATTATTATACCCATGGTATGTACTCATTATACCCAAGCATTATAATGTGCATCCTTATGTTTCCCTCAAAAATTTGGGCAAAAAAGTACACATTATACATGGCAAAATATGGGTATATTTAATTACTGAGAAAATAATCTTTTTTTCCCTCACTTGTTACCTACAAAAAAAAAGTTAACTTGAAACAGCTGTAGACTTCCCCAGAGTCACTATTCATCAGATTCATACTCCAATGAAAAATCTACTCAAAGAACAAGACAATCTTTCCTTCAACTGAAGTGCCATTCAACTTGCCAAAGAACATCTGCAGTTTAAGCTGAGTTTCTAGATACAATAAACTTAGTGGCTGCTGCCTTATTAAGAGGAAATGTTTTTATAATAAGTACATTTATTACATTTGTAGAATATAATAGCTGAAATTCAGCAAATTAAACAGCCTTTGTTTTTATAAATACATTTTATTGATTATGCTATTACAGTTGTCCCATTTTCCCCCTTTACTCCCCTCCACCCTGTACACCCTCTCCCACCCACATTCCCTCTCTTTAGTTCATGTCCATGTGTCATACTCAAAAGTTCTTCAGCTTCTACATTTCCCATACTATTCTTGCCCTCCCCCTGTCTATTTTCTACCTCCCATCTATGCTACTTATTCTCTGTACCTTTTCCCCCTCTCTCCCCCTCAGACTCCCCTGTTGATAACCCTCCATGTGATCTCCATTTCTGTGGTTCTGTTCCTGTTCTAGTGGTTTGCTTAGTTTCTTTTGGTTTTTGTTTTAGGTGTGGTTGTTAATAATTGTGAGTTTGCTGTCATTTTACTATACATGTTTTTTATCTTCCTTTTCTTAGGTAAGTCCCTTTAACATTTCATATAATAAGGGCTTGGTGATGATGAACTCGTTTATCTTGACCTTATCTGAGAATCACTTTACCTGCCCTTCCATTCTAAATGAAAGCTTTGCTGGATAGAGTAATCTTGAATGTAGGTCCTTGCCTTTCATGACTTGGAATACTTCCTTCCAGCCCCTTTTTGCCTGCAAGGTTTCTTTTGAAAAATCAGCTGACAGTCTGATGGGAACTCCTTTGTAGGTGACTGTCTCCTTATCTCTTGCTGCTTCTAGGATTCTCTCCTTCATTTTAATCTTGGACAATGTAATTATGATGTGCCTTGGTGTGTTCCTCCTTGGGTCCAACTTCTTTGGGACTCTCTGAGCTTCCTGGACTTCCTGGAGGTCTATTTCCTTTGCCAGATTGGGGAAGTTCTCCTTTATTATTTGTTCAAATAAGTTTTCCACTTGTTGCTCTTCCTCTTCCCCTCTGGCACCCTTATGATTCGAATGTTGGAACGTTTAAAGATGTCCCGAAGGTTACTAAGCCTCTCCTCATATTTTTCAATTCTTGTTTCTTCATTCTTTTCTGTTTGGTTGTTTCTTTCTTCCTTCTGGTCCACTCCATTGATTTGAGTCCCAGTTTTCTTCCCACCACTATTTGGTTCCCTGTGCATTTTCCTTCATTTCACTTAGTGTAGCCTTCATTTTTTCATCTAATTTGTGACCAAATTCAACCAATTTTGTGAGCATCCTGATCACCAGTGCTTTGAACTATGCATCTGATAGGTTGGCTATCTCTTCGTCGCTTAGTTGTATTTTTTCTGGAGCATTGATCTGTTCTTTCATTTGGGTCATTTTTTTTTTGTCTTGGTGCACCTGTTGCATGGGGAGGGGTGGAGCCTTAGGTGTTCACCAGGGTGGGGCAACCCACTCGCTGGGTTGTGATGCAGTATGTAAGGCAGGGGTCTGAGAGGGAACAATGGCACTTGCTCTGCTCTCTGCCAGATTTCAGTCACTTCCCCTGCTTCCCCTGAGCAAACTGGGCCCTTCTGGTGCTGATTCCCATGTGGGTGGGCTTGTGTACATCCTGTGACCCTGTGGGTCTCTCCAACAAACTCTCCTGTGAGGCTGGGAGTCTCTCCCAGCACCTCAATCCCCACAGATGTTTTCAATCGGTGATTTAAGGCTTTATTTCCCTGCGCTGGGACCCTGGGTTGCGTAGTCTGTCTCACTCCCCAGTTCTGCCTGGTTTATCTGTGCACGAATATGGGACTACCTGGTCCGCCAGCCGTTTTGTGAGCCACAGCTCTCCACAATCCGCCACCTCGCTGGGTCTGCCCACTGCTGCTTCATGGGCCCGGGGTCGACGAGCCACCACTTTTTTTTCTACAACCCCTCGCTGCCCAGCTGCCCAACTCCGCCCCTCCTACCGGACTGGATGAATGTGTCTACTTTAATTTTTTGGTTGTCGGACTTCCATACAGTTCAATTTTCTGTCAGTACTGGTTGTTTTTTTGTTTGTTTTGTTTCTAAATTTTTGTTGTCTTCTTTTGGTTGTGCAAGAAGGCACAGTGTGTCTACCTATGCCTCCATCTTGGCCAGTAGTCAACCAAATTAAACAGCCTTTGTAACGCTTTCATCAATTTGGTTTATTTTAAGTCTCTTCTTTTCCCGCTGCCATATCTTGAGAACACCTCCAAACTAATGACACAGTTACTCAACCAATTCACTACCAAAATATGCAGGTGTGGCCTATCCATAGGAGATATACTCTCACTTTCTCTCTCCATCAACATAGGAGGAAAAAAAGGCCAGAACAGAAGCCCACTGGGTAGCTTTCCAACACTCAGGAAAAAAGAAAGGGAAGAGGAAGCTGACTTAATTAAAACGAGCAAAACACTCTCTCACACACCTCATATTGAAATGTATAGCCTCTTTGTGAGATATTCTTGGTGCCCATAGTATAAGCTCTGTTTTTTCTGTTAAAAAAAAAATGTTGAAAACAGAGATCTCAATTCTGGGAATATATCTGAAGGAACCCAAAACACTAATTCGAAACAACATAAGCACCCCTATGTTCACTGCAGCATTATTTACAATCACTAAGGCATGTAAGCAGCCCAAGTGTCCATCAACAGATGAGTGGATGAAACAACTATGGGACATTTACACAATGGAATACTACTCAGTTGTAAAAAAGAAGAAAATTTTACCCTTTGCAGTATCATGGATGGACCTGGAGAAATTTATGCTAAGTAAAATAAGTCAGTCAGAGAAAGACAACTACCATACAATTTCACTCATATGAGAAATCTAATGAACAAACTGACTTAACAAGGAAAATGGGGACAGACCCATAGAGAGCAGGAGGACAGCTATGGAGTGGGGTACAGTGGGGAGGGGGCAGCGACAGTGTATAAAAATCAAGCAAAAAGGATAAAGGACTCATGGACAAGGATAAGAGAGTAGTGATTGCAAGGGAGAAATTGCAAGGGAGGTGGCAAGGGGTGGGTGGGGTGGGGGGAAGTGGTGGCAGGAAGATGGAGACAACTATACCTGAACAACAATAAAAAAATAAAACTGAACTCAAAAAATAAATAAAGTGTGCATTTTGATAAGTGTTGACACGTGAACACATCTGTGAAACTATCACTCCACTCAAGATAATGAACATATCCATCAACCACAAAGGCTTCTTATGTCTCTGTCACCTTTCCTCCTGTCACTACTTCACCTCCCACAACAGCACCCAGTGTCTGCTCTCTCACTATAAATTAGTTTTTTGGTGTGGCTTCTTTCATCCATGTTGTGCAGTATATCATCAGTTCAGTGCTTTTTACTTGGGAGTACTATCCCATGGATTCCACACTTTGCCAGCTGCTCTCCATGAGGCCTTGACACCAGGAGCTGAGAGAGGGAGACAGAAAGCCCAGATAATAGAGAAGGAACTTGCTTTTTCTTATTTGCTTCCTGTCCCTGTAAGTGACCCAAGTTTCTGGCCCCAACAGGGAGAGCTTAGCATCAGCATGCTTAACTAATGAGCTAATGCTTCAAATTTCATGATTACTCTAAGCATTTACTATGGCAACTTCTAGTAAAAGAAACTTAAATGGTACCAAATTAAGAATGATGAAATGTGTTGCCTATTTCTTCTAGAATGGATAACGATAAGATCAGGCTGAAAGCAGGAGGGATTGCTGGGGGGGGGGTGTTAGATCTTTGATACAAGAGACTTTCTCTGACTCTATAACCCCCAAAAGGTAAAAGTCTAATCGTGTGGACTCAAGAAGGGTTAAAACAAAAGCAGACCAACAAACAAAAAGCCAAGTTGTGGAAGATAAGGTTTGTGAAAACAGAGGCTAGGAAGTCAGAGATTACACATGAGATGAGACTGGAGCCCAGAAGACACCTAACCCTAACCCCCACAGCTGTCCTTTCCCAAGTACCTCCTGCTAATAGGCAGGCCCTTGCCTGACAAAGAAGACAATATACATCATTGTGGAAATGAAGTTGATATGCAGCATAAAGGCAAAGAACAAGCAAAGACCCATATAGGGCAGTGGTATAAGGTCCCAAGGTATAGATAGAGTCTTCAGGCTCTGAAAGGCTCTGAAAGGATGACCAGGCAGCATCTGACTGGTTACTGCAAATGGAACTCACCATGAACCAATAAGTAGTCCACTTAGTTTTTAAAGAAGCTGATTTGTCAAATCACAAAAACATGCTTAATGTCTAAGTCAACAGTTCTTAAACTAGAGAGCGTATCTGATACTCTGGGAGGTGTTGGTAAGGTGTTGATTGTTGAAGCCCCTATTCAGATTCAATAGATCTGGGGCGACACCCAATAATTTGCTATCCAGGTCATCCTAATGCTGCCAGTCCTGAGACCACACAGAACCACCACTGTGAGGCACCTGAGACCCCTCCCTCCCAACTTCACGTTCACTGTAAAAGAACTACTAGAGGTTGCAGTTCCCAAATGGACTGCCCTTAACAATGGCCATCTATGCCACAGAGGACAAGGAAAAAGGAGACATTCTCAGAAGTAAAAATTGCCGGCTGTCATATACACTAAGAAATTAACTTCCTGCCAGTACCAGGGGAGCTCACTACTCCTGGACTATGAAAGAGTGGCCACTGTGTGTGGTTTTCCATTAACCTCCTTTAAAAATGAGAATTTGTATTGCAATTATCCGCCCTGCTCTTGCTCCAGCGTTATGACTAGACATACGTAGGTTATTCTTTAGCCACAGTGTGCAAGAGCATGAGGAGCTGCACCAGGCCTGAGAAAGAGGACTACATATGTATCACCCAGAGATCCTGGCCCTGGAACTAAGTGAGATTTTTGAAATGTCCCTTTTTGAGGTGTAGTGGGGTAGTGAGGTTGTTCATTTAAGGGCAAATTTTAGTTAAGAACATGTGTAAAGCTGTTTGGGGGTGAAAAGGGAACTATGGGGCATGTTCTTAGATTCCTGCCCTGGACTTATTCTCATTCCCCTTCCTGAAGGAATACTGGTTTTGTTCAGGAATCTACTCTCATGTCATCCATAAAGATCAAGTGAAACTAAATGGAGCACCAATTCTAGGGTAGGGGAATGATTAATCAAAAGAAAATTCCTTTTCTTTTTCTAATAGATGCTTAGTTCAGGGACTAAGACCTAAGCCAGTCAGCACATGGCATTCTCGTGGAAACTGGAATTAGTTCAGAAATGTACAAAGATAAAATTCATATCAATGAAATGTACTGATAAATTTGGTTAAGCATTGGTTTACTCTTAAAATACAGCCTCTTTCTTTCAGGGATTATAAAATACAGGTTAAAAGCCAGAGGATGGTATAGCCAAGGAAATCACAGAAAAATGGAGACAGAGCTACTGGATTAAGCTGCACTGCTTAAATCTGAGTTATGCACGTCATTGCATTTCATTATCTATAGGTTATCTCTGATACAGAGTTGAAATACATTAATCTGACTAACCAATATACGCACCAAAACCCATTAAGAGCTTCAAAAAATCAATCAAATTGTGTTTCCTACAATAATTTTATACCTTCCTTAATGTGAAAAATTTTCTTTGCATTTGCAATATTTCTAGCTGTCAATTTTGAGAAATACCTTGTACTCGGAGATATGAGGTTTATAAGAGGGGGATCGTTCCTGACTTCAAACAAAGTAAGAATTATAAGGTGGACATATTATAGAGAACTTATAAAGATTATTTGGGGAATTTGTTAGATTTGTTAGAATTTTGGGTTTTGTTAATTAAGGATCTAGAATCATATTCCCCCACTTCTACAAAAAATCAAAATTAGAATGAAATTCAAAAAGTACATTCTTGTCCTGCTGGTGTGTCTCAGTGAACTGAGAGCTGGCCTGCAAACCAAAAGATTGCTGGTTCAATTCCCAGTCAGGGCACATGCCTGGGTTGCACGCCAGGTCCCCAGTATGGGGTGCATAAGAGACAACCACACATTGATGTTTCTTTCCCTCTCTTTCTCCCTCCCTTCCCCTCTGTCTAAAAAATGAATAAAATTAAATCTTTTTAAAATTTACATTCTTCTACTTTTTCAATCAACTCATTTTACAAATAAGAAATGGGGACCAAGGGATTCAGCTAATTAACCTGAAGAAGTAAAATCCAGATTTTCTAAAATACAGTTTACTACTTCTATACTGGTTGTCCTCAACATTTTCTCCTGCCCAAAGCTGATGCTGAAATATGCTCCAGTCCCATCAACACCAGATCATAGCTGGAAAAAAGGAGAAATGAGGTGGAAGGTGGAGAGCGGAAGCAGAGTGGGGGAGAGGAGAAAAGAGGTGGGCTGGAGGAATGGCATCACTTGTCTTGGGGGAGACAGCTCCCTTTACTGTAGCCTAACTATGTTAGATGTTACATGTAATTTCTTTAGTTTGTTTTGGATTTTACAGTTTGGTCCTAAAATATGATTCCAAAATTCATTTATTAAAAAAAAAATTTTATGGCACAAATTCTCTGCCTTAGGAAATAAAGTATAATAAAAAGACTCTTAAACACAATCTCAAATTATCATGCTCAGCTTTATATAATCATTTTGGATTGCAACAGATTTATAGGACAAAAGATATTATTGGACTTTCCTTTGTCATTGGGTTGCTTTTATTTGTTTGGAAGAAGTAAAAAGGGAATCATACCTCTACTATAAATTAACTTTTCTTTGCTAGTCATCATCCTAAAGTTAGATGAAAAACTTTCAATTATGATTATGTCATTTATTAATAATCCATTTTAAACAAGAAACCCATTGTTAAAATCTATTTACATAAATCAATTCATTATCATATGCACATTGAAAATAGTTTATCCAAGGACCTAAAGGTACACAGTACTGTTTGTTGACCTGTGGTTTCTTTCCATGCATCTGAAATAAAATTAATACCAGCCTGCTTCCATACTCTCAGTATAGAAGGACTTGAGATAAAATATTTGATGCCACTTTTTGTGTTTTGTTACCTCAGTCTTTTGGTGAACTTGAAAATTAGCACTCGTTCCCACAACTGCTGAACACAAGATTCTAAATATCCCGGGGTTACCTCTTTTCACATTAACCCATGCTTCTAAAGTTGAAGAACAGTGCATTGCATTCCATCTACTCAAGGAAGTTTTGTTAGAATGAGGAAACAAGTGAATAGGCCTAATATAACTAGTATCTGTAATATAATATTTATTGTATTAAGTATGCAGGAATTAAGATGATTCTGTTAAGAACTAAATATTAGCATAGAGTTTGAAGCTTTGAATACCAGAATAGAGTTTGAATTACTTTGAAGCTCTACTAAAATCTAATGACTGAATCTCAAGAAAAATGCACATAACACAAAATTCTACAGAAAATGGAAGTATCAAATTGTTTAGCCACTGTGAAAAACAGTATGCTAGTTCCTCAAAAAAATTAAACATAAAATTACAGTATGATTCAATAATTCCACTTTGGGTTATATACACAAAAGGACTGAAATCAGAGGGTAAAACAGATATTCATATATCATTTTTATAGCAGTATTTTGTACTATATTTAAAATAGCCTAGAAGAAAAATAACCCAAATGTCCCTTGATGGGAGAATATATATATAGAATGTGGTAGATAGAATAACCATGGAATGTTATTCAGCCTGTAAAAATGGATTTCTGACACATGCTACAACATGGATAAACAAATATTGTAATACTCCACCTACATGAGGTACCACAGTAGTCAAGTTCATAAACACAGAATGTAGAAAGGTGGTTGCCAGGGGCTGGAGGTGGAAGGACAGAAATGGGGAATTACTGTTTAATGTATACAGATGCTCAGGTTGGGAAAATGAAAAAGTTCTAGAGATGGACAGTGGTGATGCTTGCGCAAAAGTATGAATGCACTTAATGCCACTAAACTGTACACTTAACATGTTAAAATGATACATTTTATGTTATGTATATTTTACTACAATAAAAAGATTGGGTAGTTACAATAATGCAGCTTCAAAGTTCCAAAATAAAAGTAAAATTCTACAGATAATTTCAAAAGTTCACAGATCACCTAAAGTTCAACAGTGAATCCCAAGCTATAAACTTCTGCTAAATCTCAGCACAAATATACTGAAATAAGCACGACAGTAATTTTATAGAAATTAGCTTTCTGTGATCTCTAAAATTACTGCCAACAAATTTCCATGCCTAAATATAATAAAAGTTTATTTAAAAAGCAGAAATTTTCTCCCACTCTGTAGCTCTCTTTCCCACACTAAAATAGAGCAACAGCAATTCCACATTTGTTGTTTGTATTTCATCACTGTTTTCAGACAGAACAAGAGAGTGGCTGCCTACACACCATTTCTCAGCATCAACACCCATTTTCTTATGCAATTTTAAGTTCTGTTGGCAGGTTAAAGACATTTTTTCCAACCACAAACAAAAACTTCTTTTGATAACTCTAAGTAAATGTTCAAGGAAATGTTCCCAATTAAAAAAAAAAAGACTATTTAAAACAATAATGTGGAAGTGTATCAACAGTCAAGAAAACTTCAGTGGTAACTTAAAATCTTAAGTTCTAGATATAAAATACATAAACTTGATAACTACTTTGCTGAAAATCAACTGTCTTTACATCTTCAAATAGGAACTTATTAGCAAATGCTTAAAGAACATAGAATGTGAAAAAAGCAGAAACCACATTACTTAGGTTTTCATAATTTCATGGATAACTATTTTTAGTTTTTAATGATTAAAATACTACTTTGCCATAGTTTTTGATCATGAAAAGTGTTAAGCTTCAATTGTTCATTTCTTAAAAATTATACATAAGAAGTGGTTTATGCTGAAAATGTTAGCTTTAAAAACTTAAATCCCAGTACATAATTTTAACATATCATTAATAAAATGTTGTGGTTGTTAACAAACCATTTGTCAAACTAAACAGTCACCAGGATGGCCAGTGATAGCTAAGCCTTATATGCACCTCCTGGGCAGAGTCAGGCACTGTTTTCAGAAGGACTTTACATGTATTAAGTCAATCCTGAAATGACCTTATGAGGTAGACACTACTATGATCCCCCAATTTAAAAAGAGGAAAATGAGGCATGGTGAAGTAACGTGAGTACACAAACATCACACAATCGGCTGAGTGGTGGAACTAACGTATAAGCCCAGACAGTGCGGCTCCCACTTCCATGCCTTGGCCATTACACATACCACTACTGGTCATAACATATTGGGAAAACAGGGATGATTCTGATAACACTTAACAAGCCCTTCAGTAATAGAAAATCTTTCAGTGGTCTTTTTGATCCTAACATTGTTTTCTAAACTTAAAAAAAAAAAAATCTAGGAGCCACTGCACTTGAGAGTGTAATTCACAGGTTTAAACACATTAATGAAATCTAGATTTTTGGAACTATCCATGACCGAGAAAGTAGGTCACAGAGATTGAAGGCTACAGTTTTTCATTAATCTTCCTCTGAATTTGTAGTCAATGCACAAGTATCAAAACAAAATTAATGCCCACAAGATTGGTAGTTTACACAACTAAGAAATAATTATATCAACCTATACAGTAATGAAAATGACAGAATACAAATCAAACCTTTAGAAACACACAGCTGAAATTTTTAACACATTAGCTTATAGAGGCTGAGGTACAGGCAAGTTGTCCAAAACAATCAGGGGGCTGGCGGGAGGACACAGTTCATGACAGTCTGACTCACATGTGTCTCACAGCAAAACAAAAAACCACCAGACATTTATCTCTTAAAAACAGAAGACACTGAGTCTGGCACCAGCCTGCCAAGCAAGAAACACCACGTGCGAGTCAGACACTCATGTGCTGTTTAAAAATAAAAAAGAGAGATAGGCACATGACGACTGATGACTTTTAAACCTGACCTTCTCTAAAGTAAACAATTCCATTTATAACTCCTTCTCCTTCAAAGAACCCCAAACACCTGAAAATAGAAAGTTTCACAAAAGAACCAAGAAAGAAAAACAAAAAGGAAACTTTGTAAGTAAGAGCATAAGATATCTTACAGAAACAAACTACTATGTTTAGGAGAGAAAAAAAGTAATAGCTTTTTCACACTAACTGTATGCGTTTGGAAGGTTTCCCTCTTCACGGTGTTAGCATGTGCTCAGTGAGGCCAGCCCCTCTCCCCTCCAGCTGGCCGACTGACTGGGCTGAGTCTGCTGGAAGGGAAAAGTGGCTTCCATTTACAGAAATTCATACTCGAACTTCATTTTCTATCTGAAAGGACAGACACTATGGATAGAAGGGAGGTTGTTACATCTATTTATTTTTTTTAAGATTTTATTTATTTTTGTAGAGAGGGAAGGGAGGGAGAAAGAGAGAGAGAGAGAGAGAGAAATATCAATGTGCGGTTGCTGGGGATCATGGCCTGCAACCCAGGCATGTACCCTGACTGGGAATCAAACCTGTGACACTTTGGTTTGCAGCCCGAGCTCAATCCACTGAGCTACACCAGCCAGGGCTATTACATCTATTTAAATGTCAATTCTATTTGAAGAGGACCTTAAATAATTACACGGAGCAAGAACACCTCTTCAGGGACCAAATTCAGGTCCTACCTGCGAATAAAGATAAAGTAGTTAATCCCCCATACATTTAATACAATGTACTGTAGTAATCTCCTTCAAAAAATGATACAAAAAATGGAATGGAGAGGAGATAATGAATCCAACAAAGAAATACCATAAAAATAGACAGTAGGGGTCCAGGGGGTCTGTCTGTGTAAGCTCATATGTAGAATTTGGCAATGCTTTTCATTAAGTCACAACTAATAATCAATTTGGGTGAGTATCAGTAAACTGGGCCCATTTAAAAATTCATAATTAGACTTGTAAGCAACAGTTTTTAAAGTATTTACAGTAAATACAGCCTGTCACTAAGGAATATGTTTTCATGTCACATATATTGCCAAGAAGAATCAGCCATTCTTTAGAAGTTGGTGAGAGCTGTCATGAAAGCATTGGGTGGGACACAATGTAATATTACTTACTACTAAAGTATCAAAAATACAAGCAAAACAAACCTGACAAAAGTTTCTAAGCACCTACTCTCTATTTCTGTGGGTATCATGTCTTAGACAGCAACAAATCCTTAACAAACAGGACAGGTCGTTCTGAGCAGCACTGATTTATAGCTCCAGTTCTATCTGTTCAGCTTCTCACTTACAACCCTGAAGAACACTGAGGCCTCCTTAGAACCTCGTTTGACTTACTAAATCAAGTTCAGAACTATCAAAATCATACAGACTTGCTAAGCATAAAAAAGACATATGGAGGATAAAAGATTAAACTACAATAATAAAAAAGAAAATAATCCAGGACAGGAGAATGGCAAGGAACAAAGTTAAAGAAAGCAAGGAGAACCAAAAAAGGACCTATTTGGAAGCTAAGGAAGAGGGAATTAAAAAGGGAAGAAACAATCAACAACTTCAGGTTCAATCAAGGCGTCAAGGTTTGATTCATCCTCTCTGTACTCCACTTACTCATTAGGAGAACTGGTAGGAAACAGCAGAAATATAACAATAAATTCAGCTAGAATTACCAATTAATTACAATCTATCTCCTACAAGAGCTTAAAACATCTTGCTTCTTGTTTTACCAATTATCAAAAACCAGACCAATTTAGTAGCCAAGAGGTTTTAAAACAGAAATAAGCAAACCATATCACTTCTTGATGGATGTCTCCAATAAAAATGCATTATGCTTGTATGTATGTGCCCCTTGATAACAGACTGTAAGGTGGGCCCATAACCTCTGCCTCCTGGTACTCATGGCCTTGTACAACCTCTTCCCCTTAAGTGCAGTAGAATCTATAACTTGCTTCTAATCAATCAAATATGGCAAAAGTATAAGATATCACTTGCATAATTACATATACAGAAGTGGGCAAAAGCACCTCTACAGTTGTTCACATGGAAAATGATACTATAATTAATTAATAATGCAAGAAGAAACTCTGTGTTGTGCATACTTACAACTATAAACCTACTTTTGCCCACCCCTGTATATAACACCTATCTTGCAAGAAAACTCCTTGCCACGTTGTAAGATGGGCCCTGCTGCCACTGTCCCTATGAAGAGAGACACATGGCAAGGAACTGAGGGTGGCCTCTGACTAACAGCCAGCTACAAAGTGAGGCCCTTGATCCAAAGCCTGCAAGGACTCAATGCTCCCAACAACGATGTGAGCTTAGAGGAAGGTCATTCCCAAACGTTCAGATGGAAACTCTGCCCTCCAGACACCTCAATGACAGCCTTTCAGAGGACTTTAAATTGTGCCCAGACTCCTGACTTTCAAACACAGTGAGATAATAATGCATGTTACTTTAAATGGTACGTTTGCAGTGACGTGTTATACAATCATCCCTCGGTATCTGTAGGGGATTGGTTCCAAGACACCCCACAGACACCAAAATGCACAGATGCTCAAGTCCCTTTTACAAAATGGCACTGTGTTTGCATATAACTTATGGCAAATACAAATAAAGTATATTCTCCCATACACTTTTTAAAATTTAATCTTTATTGTATTTTTTCCATTACCATTTAGTCCCCTTATATCCCCCCTCCCCAGTAACTGCCAAACAGCTGTCCATGTCCATGAGTCCTTTTTCCTTTTTGCTCAATCCCTCCATCCCCTCATTTTGCGCCCTACCAGCTGTCATCCTGCTCTCTTTGAGTCTGTCCCCATTTTTCTTGTTAGTTCATTTTGTCCCATATACTTTAAATCACCTCTAGATTACTTATAATACTTAATAAATGTAAGTGTTATGTATATAGTTGTATTGTTTAGGGACAATGACAAGAAAAAAGTCTGTACATGTTCAGTACAGATACAGCCATCATAGGTCTAACTACATAGTACATGTCAGCAACAATATAACTTTCTCCCCTGAATATTATCAATCTGAGGTTGACTCCACAGTAGCAAAACCTATGGACATACAAGACCGACTATACAGCAACAGATAACTAATACAGGGTCTTTAGAATTTTCAAAGCATCTACTTACATGTTCAATTGCTAGAACAACATAGCCCTCCTGACAAAGGAGAAAGAGGATTCACATACTTTTAGCTACACTATAGACCAAAGAACCTAAAAGATTAGCAAGAGCAGTAGAAGCAACAGCAGCAGTAGCAGCAGCAGCAGCAGCAGCAGCAGCGGATGTAACCACTTTGGTAATTCTATCCTATGCCTAATTCCACTTGAGGGTACACTTAGAGACAATCTCAAAACTTACCACAATAACCATCTATCTTGGCCAACCACAGAAGCACCTTAAAGCCCAGTTTTCCAAATTGTGGGTTGTAATCAGTATTTTATTTTTTTAATTAGCAAAATAGAACAAAAAGTACCAAGGTGCCTCACAGGTAAACATGTTAGACCAAATAATTTGAATTCTGTAATTATCAAGGACCTATTTTGTATAAAACAGTATGTCATCAGTTAGAAGAGCCGAGTAGGAAGAATAAGACAAGTGCGCAAGTAAGTATGTTAGGAACAATATGACAAGGAACACAGGAATGGCCAAATCAAAGAAGGAAACACCCATAAGTAGAATGGGGAACCAGGGAAGTTTTCATGGACTTTCCTCTCCAGCATTTTAGATCAAATCGTTAGTAAGAAGGTAGGATTTCACAAGTGCATACCAAGCAGGGAAGGAGAGGAATGACACTGTCTTTCCAAAGGGAAACAACAGCAAATTGCCTAGACAGACTGGGGGGATGAAGGGGAGGGGGAGAATTAGCGTGTGAATATACAGGAAAGCAGGGATTGCTATAGCATCAGGCTGGAGAGAAGGCTGAACAGCACATTCAGATGTTTGTATTTTATTTTATTAGAGATCCATAGCAAAATTTTAAGCAGACCAGGTCAAAGGAAATGATGTTCTTTGCCTCTGGCTTTGTGCTACATGATTCTGGAAGTGCTATCTGAGAAGTGTTCTGAGGCCAGACTTCGGTTGTGCACATTACGGACGGAGAGAGGGGCTGCACGAGGGACTAAAATACTGGGTGACAGTTCAATTCCATTAATTGAACTTGTAGCACTTCCTTCTCAACTCTGCATTTGACATTTTACAAATAAATCAGTTTTGTCAAGATAAGTCAATATGATTCATGACCAAAAAACACATTCCTATTGTTCACTGTTGGCTTTCATCAACACTATTTAACTGTAACAACTTTTGAATCAGTGTTATGATCTACTACTATATTGTAAAACAGGTAACACCGTAAACTCAGTTTAATGCTCTATACCAGGATTTGGCAAACTTTTCCTAAAGAGTCAAGCAGTAAATGTTTTAGGCTTTAAGGGCCATACAGTGTCTATTGCAGCCATTCAATCCTACTGCTGTACAGTGGAGTTAGCCACAGACAGTCCACAAGTGTGGTTGTGTGGCAAACTTTATTGACAAGAAGAGGCAATAGGCTGAGTTTGCCTTACAGGCTCTAGATTCCTGATGTGGATGTATATATTTTTTCATTAATTTACTTTCACATAAAAAAGTAAAATGTAACCCTTTCATGAACATTCCAGTTATAATAATATAATTGTATCAATGTATGTCAGCTACCAAGCTAAGTCTATCATCTCCAATCTATCCGAATAACTTCCAGAAATGCATGAGATCATCCAGAAAAAAAACCTGTCAGCTTCATCATCAAAATGAACCCCCGATCCAACCTCCTCTCACCTTCCCTGCCATCACGTGAACCACCCGCTTAGTCACTATCCACCGAGCTCACACACTGAGTCAGACTCTGTCCAAGGCACCTGGGAAACATGAGAGAGGAAAAGCGAGAAAAATCTCTGCCCTTGGGGAGCTTACATTCTACCAGTGATGAATGTCAATCAGCAATAAACCTAACAAACAAGTAAAGGACACAGCATATCAGAAAATAAGACATGCTACAGAGAAAAGGAAGGAAGGAAGGAAGGAAGGAAGGAAGGAAGGAAGGAAGGAAGGAAGGAAGGAAGGAAGGAAGGAAGGAAGGGAGTGAGTGAGTGAGGAAAGCAGGCAGGCACAGGGGCACCAGACACAGTAACAGTGGCAATTTTAAATAGCGAGGTCAGGTTAGGCCTGGGACATCTTCGACAAGAGTGTTCCAGATCGTAATCGTCTAGGAGGTGCTCACACTAGAAATGTGCTTCCACCACCTCTCACCTGGACTGTTACAGCAGCCTCCTGCTCTCTCGTCTTCCATTCTGGCTCCAAGACAGGAGATTCCCACACGAAAGCCAAACCACACTTCTCGAATGTCCATCACAATACCCTTCTCACACCGATGCACACAGTAAACCAAATCCAAAGCCTGATTTGTGCCTGATTATTCCCGCTCAAGCCCTACCACTCTCTCTCTCCACTCCACCCACATTGGCTTCCTTGTTGTTCCAGCTCACACACCTTTCATCTGAAGGCCTCCTGCCTCTACCCGACACCCTCTTGGCCAAATATCACAGCTCTCTCTCTTACTTTCTTTATATATCACATATGGTATGACCACCTCAGAGGCCATTCTAAAACTTCTCTGTCCAAATAACCTCCTCTGCTGCTCTGCATCTCCTCATCCTGCTTTATTTCCCTCATTACTTATCACTAATAATTTTATACAGAATAGCCTTTTGTTTTCCTTTTTCTGTTTCACTCACTAGGAACTATGCTCCATGAAGACAGGAACTTTGTCTCTATCCTGACATCCCTAACACCTCAGTGTCTAGCACATAGGAGGCCATCAGTAAACAGTGAGAATGAACACCTAAATGTGGTATTCTTTTATAGAACAGGAATCAGCTTTCCCAAATGCACAGTGAGAAGAATGACTAAGCCAGGATTTGAACCTAAGATTGCTGAAAACCAGAGGCAACATTCCTCACAAATGGCCTCTTAAGGCATGTTCTCATGGAATATGAAAGAAAGTCCATAATAAATCTACACATATAGAAAGTACTGAATCACTTCGAGAGCAAATTATCATTAAGGTTAGAAACACCAGCCTGGTGTCTTACTAGCTTTGTGACCTTAAGCAAATAAATTACTTAAGCATTCTTTGCCTTATCCATACATTCAGAATGAGTCCCTACCTCACAACACTGGAGGGGAGAATAAATAAACAAGTTGATATCTGTAACTTACTTAGAAAAGGCCTGGAACAGCATAGGTATTCACTAAATTTTATTTATTTTTTACTTTAACATTTTTAAAAAATAGCCCTGGCTGGTGTGGCTCAGTTAGTTGGAGCATTGTCCCATAGACCAAGAGGTCGTTGAGTTGATTCCTGGTCAGGGTACATGCCCAGGTTCCAAGTTCGATCCTGGGCTGGGGCACGTACAAGACAACCAACCAATGTTTCTCTCTCTCTTTCGCTTCCTCTCTCACTAAACAGCAGTGAAAAACAAACAAACAAACAAAGTCCTTGGGTGAAGACAACAAACAAATAAACAAACAAACAAACCCCTTTGCCCATTTTTTCCACCTCTTAGCCCCGCTGCTTCTGGCAACTACCAATCTGTTCTCTGTATGAGTTTGTTTTCATAGATTCCACATATAAAAGAGGTTATATGGTATTTGCTTTTCCTTGCCTGACTTATTTAACATCATGTCCTTAAGATCTATCCATGTCACAACTGACATTTTAAGGCTGAATAATATTCCATTCAATACCTATACCACATTTTCTTTACTCATTCGTCTATTGATGGACACAAGTTGTTTCCAAACCTCTGCTATTGTGAACAATGTTGCAATGAATGTGGGGTGCAAATATATTTTCGAGTTAGTATTTTCATTTTCTTCGTATAAATACCCAAAAGTGGGATTGCTGTATCATATGGTGGTAGGATTTTTAACTTTTTTAGGAACTTCCACACTGTTTTCTGGAGTAGCTGCACCAATTACATCCCACCAATATTGCACACAAGTTCCATCATCATTATCATCATCATCATCATCATCATCATCATCATCATCATCATCAGGCAAATGGCTTCCAGTAATAAAAACCTGACTCCAACCAGACTGAATACACTGATGTAACCACAGGCAGCAAAAGAAGGTGTGATTAGTCAGAAGTCTACACCCTCTTGTAAAGAGACGGGAGAGGTCACAACGCTGTCAACACATTTTTAGGTCTGTGACCTTGTGTTCACCTTTGGGAATCCTGGGGAGCACCTAGACGAAGCAAACTCTTGGGGGGAATCCACTGGTGCCTCTGTGTAAGGCTACACACTAGACATTGGCCCTGAGAAGTAGCACTCCCTAGGCAGAGGAAGCTACGGGTGGCTGGGGGTATGAAGCAGCCACCACATCTGCATGAGGAATCACCAATAGGGCCAGGTGAGGCCTGTACCTGAGGGGGTGGCCCAGAGATATCGTCTTAAATATTGAACAAAAATGATAATTAATCTTTTTTCACATGGTATTTACTCTTCCTATTTCTGTAATTTAAAAATCCATTTTTAAAGCAAAATATAAATATAAACATCCATATACATTTAAAAAATCTTCACACTTTGCATTTATTTTCAAGTACAGAAAAGAATTTCATTTGTTTAAAAGAGTTTCAAAGCCTTCAATATAGCATGAGATGAATGTGTGTCACGAGTTTTAGATCACTTCATGCTTGAATGCACTAGGATATCCAGTTAGTTGGCCTTTTCTGACACTGAAGGTATAAAGCAAAGTCCTGGTATCAGTCTGACCATCAGAGATACAAGAGACAGAGCCCTAAATATATAAAAACAACCCTACTTTTACCAACAAGTAATATAGAGCCACTTGTTTTAAAAATTGAAAATCATAATACTCATAGAGGCTTGGGTCAGAAAAAATCTATAAGGAACATCAATCAGATTCTTAAAAAAAAACACTCCAATTCTTTTACCTATCGAATTGAAAGAGATGTCTACTTACAATCCACCTGAAACATTTTAGAAAAGCACAACAGACTGTCGTCTTGGCCGGACCATCCACTATCATAGGCAAAAATACATACTCAGATAAACATTTAAGCATACAAAATGTTGAGGGGGGAGGGGGAAGCAAACACATAAATCAAAGTTCTGTAACAATGTATGCTACACACGGAAGCAGCAAGACAGAAAACAACTAAAAATGGCAGTATCAGAAATTGGTCTAAACAATCAGATCAAGTGAGTAACCTGTAAACACAAGTAACTCTAGTTTGACCAAACGATTGTTTTAATGTAACGCATAAATCTACCATGCATTTGTATCACCCATGAACTGAAGAAACACATACTCCTGCCTCAACTGTATCCTATAGAGAATGAAGAGATTTTAAAAGCATTCTATAAAACCTAAGTTCTAAATGTATGCAATAATCTAAATGTATCACAAGAGGGTGAACAAAGAACCTCCCTCACTAATCCTTAGGGTACCTCATGATCTTTTTGCTGTGACTACACAGCAAAAGTAGCACTGTTAAAAATGTATATACCATACTGGGGCCTTGGCTGGGCAGCTTAGTTGGTTAGAGCAATGTCCCAAGACACCAGAGTTGCAGGGTTTGATCCCTGGTCAGGATGCATAAAAGAATCAACCAATAAGTAGAACAATGAATCAATGTTTCTCTTTCTCTCTCTCCCCCCAACCCCCATTACTGGTATAGCATTACATATTTACAAGAACTTTACTATAAATTATAAAATGTTTATGTAAGTTTAATGCATCTATTCTAACACAGTGTACTCTTTCATTCAGAATGAAGCCTTAAAAAGTTGATGCCCTGAATGGGCAATTACATACTTGCTTTTATTCATTTTCAGAGATCACAATAGAGAGCTACAATTTTTAAAAAGTAATTTCACTTATAGGAGATACATACATAACATCAGCTCAAATTAAATAATAAGAACCTTATCACTCATCTTAAAGTGAAAAAAGATAATTGGTTGATACTGGATTGCTTTTATAATGCCGACAATCTGATAATGCTATACTAATAAGTTTATAGTAATAATAAGTTTGTTGCTCCATAGTACATGAATAATGACAGGTACAAATGTGAGACATGTGACATTACCACTATAGAAGTTTATAGGATTCAATCCAGAGACATTTCCTCAGGTGAAGAAATTCCAACCTCCAGCCTGAGGCATGTCATCAAAGACCATAATCTAACAGCTGATGGTGACAGTGCAGCACTCGGTCCCACAAGACCAAACAAGTGAGTGTGAAAGTGCTGGAATAAGCCATCACCGCAGAGATGACTCACTAGTCTGAGGCAAGCACCTTTGAAAATGCTGACAATCATGAATCATGAAAAATGACTCCTTGATAAAGAGGGCTGATGGGGGTGGGGAGTGGGAGGCAGGGCTCTGAGAAGAGCAAAAAGACCTTTTCTTCAGGAACAGGAAGCTGCTTTGACAGCCAGGCACTGCAGGATATACTCATGTTCATCCAGTGCGCCATGATTTTCACAAAGCATTCCATAAGTCAAGAGTTCTGTTTTGTTTTGTTTGTTTTCACAAAAATCCTATGATAAAGTTCCTTGTTGATGTAAACCATAAAAACCCTTATTATAGTAGTTCTTTCCAGAGTCACACCAAGCTGATTAGAGAAATGATGTGTTTGTATGCTTGCGGGAAATGGAGAGCAACTTAATAGCAGCGTAATCTTCAAACAGAAATAACTAGTCAATTCTTTCATGAAATATTTATTTATTTAATTAATTTTTTAGAAAGTGGGGGGAAGGGAAGGAGAAAGACATGGAGAGAAACATCAATGTAAGAGAGAAGCATTGATCGGTTGCCTCTTGTACTCACCCCACCAGGGGCCAAACCTGCATCCTAGGCATGTGCCCTGACCGGGAGTCAAACCTGCCACCTTTCATCCAACCAACTGAGCCACACTGGTCAGGGGCAATAACTAGTCAATTCTTTTTAGATAGATTTTTAAAACACCTATAAGTCCCCATATTATTTAAACCAATAACGTAAAACAAATCAGTAGCAGTTTGAGAATATAAGCATGACATTTACTTTCTCTGACCTTCTGACAAATAGAAATTATTTGAACTTCTAATTACTGTGAAGAGATAGTGTATGACTGATAATATAAAGACATTTTAAAAACTATTAAAAAAAACTTGACTTCACCTCTTAAAACTGGGCCTTCTAGAAGACTTTATACTATCTCCAGTCTCTACACTGAAGCCGGCATATACATGCACCAAGAAAAAGAATTAGTGCTATACGCAAAATCTTGGAAAGTAAGGCTAAATTCTACTTCCCATTATTCTAAAAACTAGTGGTATGATTTTGTTTTCATTTTTCCAACATTTAAAATGGATGTAGTGCTTACCTTTCAGAAAGTCTGAAGTATTAAACAAAAATAACAAAAGTACTGTTACACAGTGCATTACACATGATATCCTCAAAGAATTTTGGTTTGTTGGCCATATCCTGCCTTCGATAATCTTTTCTCGACTAGTGACTTTCACCCAGGGTGCTGCAACACGCTGTGAGTCACGAGAATTTTTAAAACATGCAATACAGCCCTGGCTGGCATATCTCAGTGGATTGAGCACGGGCTGCAAACCAAAGTGTCGCAGGTTCGATTCCCAGTCAGGGTACATGCCTGGGTTGCAGGCCATGACCCCCAGCAACCGCACATTGATATTTCTCTCTCTCTCTCTTTCTCCCTCCCTTCCCTCTCTAAAAATAAATAAATAAATAAATAAAATATATTTTTTAAAAAAGGAAACATACAATACCTGGCCATTCAGTCAGGGGCACTGACCTCTTTTCCCTTAGATTGTTAAATTTAAAAAATATGACAGCCAATATAACAGCTGTCCAGTGTGTGAAAGAATCAAAATTATACCTACTTTTTTGTCAGACTGGTAAATGGATAATGGGGACAGACTCACAGATGAAGAACAGGATGACAGCTAAGGGAGGGGGAGGTTAGGGAGTGGAGGGATTGAGCAAAAAGGAAAAGGGACTCATGGACATGGACAGCAGTCTGGTGATTGCTGGGGAGGGGTTGTAAGGGGACTAAATATTAATGGGAAAAATACAATAAAAATTAAATTTAAAAAACAAGGAACCATTCAATATCATTTCTTAACTTTCTGATGATACAATTAGATTAACTTTATTTGCCTTTCTATAACTTCATTTGGATTTGAAAAACACCACTTTCACTGGATTCATTTATATATAATACAGTTAAGTGACTGTCAAAAATGATTTAAAAAATAGTATTTTCATCTTTTAAAATTAACCAAAGTTTAAGCTCTAAGGAAATTTAATGAGCTCTGCTTCTTTTTTCTATAATGATGCTTGGTTAGGTAATGATGGAAATTTGTGTTCATGGGTAAACTGTAAATATAGCTAGCTGCTAGCACATCACAATGTTGTTATATTCTAGTAATGCTTTTGCCCAGCAACAGACCCTAAAATTAATAGAAATAAAAGTACAAAAAAAGGCCATAAAACAAATAGAAAGGGAAATAATAACAGAACACAGTAGTGGGTTAAATAGTGTATCCCCAAATTCATGTCTACCAAAAACCTGTGAAGGTGATTTTATTTGGAAATAGGATCTTTGCATACATAATCAAGTTTAAATAAAGTCAAACTGGATTACAATAGGCCCTAACCCAATGGCTAGTTCCCTTGTAACAACAGGGAAATGCAGACAGACATAAAGGAAAGAAGGCCCGGTGAAGATGAATGCAGGGATACCAGTTATGTTCAGAGGGAGAACAGCCCTGCTTACACCTTGATTTTAGATTGCTGGCCTCTGAAGCTGTGACAGAAAAATTTCTGTTATTGTAAGCCACCAGTTCATGGTATTTGTTATGATAGCCCTATTAAATTAATACAAGTATGGCCCCAGAAAACTGATACTAACTGTGTTAAATATGCATACCAACACTGAAATAGTACCAAACCATTAGCAACAGCTATCTCAGGGTGCTACTCCAGCTGATTTTATCCTATTATTTGTGCTTCTTCCAAATTTTCTAAGGTCTTTTTAAATAAACATCTTTACTTTAAAAATTAGAATAAAAAGCCAATAAAGATGACTTTATAAAAACTGTACAAACACTAAACTAATCAGGAAGCAAGCAAGGCATAAAGAAAAACATGCAAAATTTCAAAGGGCAAGGAAGAAATAACTGTCAAAACAGGAAAATTTAAAAATACAAGACTATTTTACACCAACTTATGTAGATGAATTTGGAAATCTAGACGTAATGGATAATTTTCTAGGAAAATACACTTTAGCAAACTGATCCCAGAAAACACAGGAAGACAAAAATATTCAATTACTAGAGCAAAAATAGGAAACCTAAAATACTCCGTTCTCTACCAAAACTTCAAGATCAGATGGTACTACTATACAAATTATTCCTAAAAACAGAATAACAAGTAAATTGTCCAATACTTTTCTTATTAAACAAACATAACAGTAATTCTGAAATCTGACAAAGAATTCTAGAACCATTCCCAGGAATACCAATGCAAATATGCTAAATCAAACACTAGCAAAAAGACTTTTGCTTCTGGCCAGGATGAACAGACAGGAAATCATAGATATTATTTGTTTTACAATATACAAAACACGAAAGTGTAGACCAATTGAATCAAGAAGGAAAAGTGGATGTAATAGTAATATACTGTTATAAGATTCTGAAACTGTATCTAAAGTGGTATAATATAACTTGGAAGGAAATTGGAGTAACTTAAATATAAATACTATAAACTGTAGAGCAACTGCTAAGAAAATGGAACCAAAATAAATAGAAAGAATAAAAAAATCACATTTCAAGCAAAATAAAAGGAAAAAAGAAACCAAAAGCACATGGGATGAATAGAAAACAGCAAATGCAAGAATTAAATCCAACACACCAATAACCACTTAAAATATAAATAGTCTAAACACCCCAATAAAAAGATGAGGTCAGCACTCCCCTGACATAAAAGCTAGCCTTCAAAAACTACAAACCAACATTCCCATGAACACAGATTTGAAAATTATTTGCAAAATGATTAAATACATAAAATGATACATCAAAATCAAGTGGGGTTTATACTAGCAAATCAAAATTGATTTAATGTTAAAAAACAACCTATCAATGTAATTTGCCATATTAACAGACTAAAAAAGAAGCTACATATGATCATTTCAATAAAGAAAAAGCATTTGACAAAACTAATTTATGATTAAAATTCTTAGTAAATTAGGAATAGCATCAAATTTTCTCAATCATATAAAACCCACAATTAACATCATACTAATTGGTGAAAAACCAATATTTTCTACCTGCTATCAGAAAGAATGCCAAGTAGCAGTCTTCTCTTTTTATTCTACTCTAGACTGGGGTCCTTGGCAGTGCAATAAGGCAAGAAAAAGAATCTAAAGGCATCGAGATCATAAATACAGTAGTAAAAAAAGTATTTGCAGACAACATGATTATCTATGTAGAAAATTCTAATAAATCTACAAATAACACTATACCTAACAATTTTTGCATAATGGTAGGATGTATGCAAAGATTAATTATATGTCTGCATATAAAGCAATGAATATTTGAAAAATCAAATCTTTTAAAATACCATTTATAGTAACATCCTGAAAAGATAAATACTTATAGGCAAATTTAACAAAATATGTGTAAGACGTAGCCCTGGCTGGCGTAGCTCAGTGGATTGAGCGCAGGCTGGGAACTAAAGTGTCCCAGGTTCGATTCCCAGCCAGGGTACATTCCTGGGTTTCAGGCCATAACCCCCAGCAACCACACATTGATGTTTCTTTTTCTCTCTCTCTCCCCCTTCCCTCTCTAAAAATAAAGAAATAAAATCTTAAAAAAAAAATATGTGTAAGACCTGTTAACAAAATCTACAAAACACCATCAACATTTAAAAAGATCTAATTAAATGGAGAAATATATGATACTCGTTAATTAGAAAACTCAATACTGTAAATCTGTCAATTCTCCCCCAAATGATCCATAAATTCAATACAATTTTATTAAAAATCATAAAGGAGGCCTTTTTCAGTAAAAACTGAAAAGGTGATTCTAAAAGTTTGACATGTGATTAATTTATAATAGTATAACTGATTTTTCAAAACAAGAATAAAGTTGGAAGACAAACTGACTTCAAGCAACACTGATCAACACAATGTGGCACGGGTGCAAAAATCCCTATATGATTTCATTGATAAAAACTCTACAAAAGGCAAACTATAGAGTCAGAAAGCAACCAGCTCTCTGCAGAGGAAGTGGAGAGAAATGCGGGTTCTGCAGCAGCACGAGAACACTTCTGGGTACAGCGCACCGCCCTCACCTGTGGCCCCAGTCTCACACATGCGCACTCCTTCCCTGGCCGCCCGGGAAGACGGCTCCGACCTCCCCAGAACGTCCAGGAGCGACCTGACAGAACCCCCAACTAGCCAGTACACAATGGTTTGAGGTCCATCAAAAATGTCTATTAAGAAATACTGTAAGTGTAAACGAGGGAACCAACTAATTTGTTTTCAACAGCAGTGACTGAAAGAAGAAGAACCAGGCCCTTATCTTTTTAGAGGAATGCACATCATGGTAACCACAAAATGGGAAAAAATTATTTTCTCAGGAATTAAAAAGATGAAGAAGCAATTTTGGGGAAATTAAAATTGATCCATTTTGCAATCCTTAATAAAATAATGGATGTGGACCAGAGGCTAGCAAACTATAGTTAGGTGGTCAAATTTGGCCCATGCTGTTTATATATGACAACTAGGAAGCTAACAATGTCTTTTATATTGGTAAAGGGATGTAAAAAGAGACAAAAAAAATTATTATAAGGTAGACACCTTATGTGACCCTCAAAACCTAAAATATTTATCTGGATCATATGTTTGCCCACCCTGATCTGATCAACAGTCTGGCTTTTTTTTTTTTGCCATTAAGTAAAAAGCTGATAAACCATATAAAGGTTGGATCAAGTTATCAACACATAATCCACATACTATGGTCTGAATGTCTGTATTCCACCAACATTTCTCTGCAGAAAGTCGACCCCCTGAAACTGATAAGACCCTTGGGAGGTCATCACAGCGGAGCCCTGATGAATGGGATTAGTGCTTTTACAATTTTGAGGCTCCAGAGAGGTCTTGGCCCTTTAATGATGTGAGGACACAGCAAGAAGGTGATGGCTCTAAATCAGAAGGAAGGTCCTCACCAGAGGTAACCACACTGGTGCCATAATCTTGGACTTCCTAGCCACATGAGCTGTGAGCAATAAATCTCTGTGGTTGATAAACTATGCAGCCTGTGATGTTTTGTTATAGCCCAAAGATACTAAGACAGCACAGATTAACAGAAGTTAAGATACCAGACATGAGCCTCCTGATATGATGCAATAAGTAGCACATACCACCTACTATGAGGTATTTTCTACCATAACTTTGACCTCTGATCAGGTCTCTAGATCTGAATTCCAGTTTAGAGCAGAAACTGGGGATAAAGGAACACATTAAATAACACTGTGAAGATACAACCAGTAAAATCCACAATGTGAGACACTTTAGGAAAAATAAAATGGTTTCCTCAAATAAACTGTAAAACAAGAAAGAGAAAGAAACCAAAAATCAGACAGGAAAATACTTGAGAGGCCATATGAGTAAGGGAATAAGACAGGCCTGTGCTGATGCAGACTTCCCTGGGGATGACCTCAGTGTCCCTCTTCTCACATTTGTTTCCTTGGAAACAGTGCTGCCCCTGGACTGAGTAAACTGTGAGATGGTACGCAGGCCTTAGGCCTACATAACACAATGGTTTAAACAAAAATAGTCAAAACTCGAGGCTGGATCCTCACTGGGTTGAGGTGGCATCCACACACCTTGGCTCTCAACCATGACCGCTGAAATTCTTAACACAGGTGAGGGCAAAAAGAAATTGTGTATTGGGGTAGGTAGACTAGGCTTCCTGATGAGATGAAGATGCCACGCTGGCTATGTCTCTTGCCCTTGTACCTTCTATAAATCAAAATAAAAGCAATCTTGGGAGTCTTGGGAGTCTGATGGCCAACCTGGACACATAACCAGTGCTGTGGTGACACATACATCATGCAAAAGCAAAGTGTGGATCTCTTTTGTATACTAATTCAAAAGAACCAATTGTAACGACCATGGTGGAAGGAGAAGAGGGTGAGGGAATGACCAAGAGCATCAACTCCGAAGGTTTCAAGACTGACTGGGTATTTGTTAACAGTTAGGAAATCTATTAATTTAATCTTAGGTATGACAATGGTATTTGGGTCTCTCAATGTCTGTCTCTCTGTCTCCCTTTCTCTCTCCACAAAGGAAAAAGAACCACCAAGATCTTTTCTGTAAAGATATCATAACTGATGTACTTACCAATTAAATAATGCACTGTCTAACATTTGCTTCAAAATAATCCAGTTGTGCTGTAGCAAGAAAAGGGCAGAGGAGGGTAGAAAGCAGATGAAAAAGTACAAAATGCCCGTTTGTTGATAATTATTGTGGCCTGAGGAGTTCTTCAGGGTTCATTACACTACCCTCCTTTTCTGTATGTTTGAAGTCTTCCATAATTAAAAAATAATAATAAAAGAAACACAGAAGAATAAAAGGTAGAAAAATAGAATACAAAATAAAGGTGACCATCAGCCTGCAGGGATGTCCACTTATAAGTTTAGATACATCTTTAAACTGACTTACCGCTTCCCTTTCTATCTTATATTTATTAAGCATTTTATATTATAAAATTGGAATACTAAACATACTAAATATTTGAGTAATTCTATTCATGAGACCTCAAAAGTAAAAATGTGTTTCTTTGGGGAGAGAAAAGAGAAAAAAATCAGCTAAGACTTGAAAAAACAAAAGTATGGATGAGGCAAACCAATCCCCAATTTCTTGTCACTTTCTATATTCTTCAAGAAGTAGAACAACTCATTTATAAGAGTCTCTTTTCTAAAGTTCTTTATTCTCCAATTAATAACCTATTTTGCTGATTTTACTGAGTTCCACTGAACAAATATTTCCTGAATATTCCATAGAATGAAGCATTCTTATGAGAAAAACCAAAGGCAGAAAGCACAAAAGTATGTTGCCTCTTCAAGCCAGTGCTTCATCCCTATGTACTCCAGATACAAAAATTATTCCTAATATACTAAAATATGAAACATAACTTCTCTCTGCTCACAGCTGGCTAACAAAGACATATACCTAATCAGCACATTGGATTTCTAAATGTGGTTTCAAAAACAGGCAAAAAAAAAAGGTAAAACTCTTTAGTGATATGAAGTAAAACATCTTTCTCTCTATTATTTTAAAGTAAAAAAAAAGGGGGGAGGGCCAAATGCTGACTAATACCTTGACCTACACACTGCACTGAGGCAGGAATGTGTGTGTGTGTGTGAGGACAGAATGGCCCTGAGTTGATGGCTGGGACTGGAAGCTCCTGCTGAAGAGCCTTAATTAGGAAATACTGACCTTAGATGTCTATTACAGTAAGTTGTTTTGGAAAGAGTCCTCAGGCAAAAAGATCACAGATTTTGTTATGCTTTCCACTGTAAACAAGTTTTTGCTTTCCCCCTGATAAAAACACTGTGGTTTCTAGAAGCAACATTGATGGAGCCAAAGTGCATGTATGCTTTTTGCCTTCAAAACAGATCTTCTAAATTCTACTTCAAGTATCATAGCTGAGAGTTAAAGTTACACACAGTCAGAGAATTACGTCATGTAATCAAGACGAGAATGTGAAATAACCCCCTTAGTATAAAATCAAAGAACAGCAGTTAGTTACTTGGTGACCAGTATGTGTGTTTCAGGAACTCCATGAAAAATTAGCTTTGTTTCATAACAGAAAACAGCAGAAAATGCATTTATTTTCTAAAGCAATACAGAATGCACTAAGAGTCACACACATGGTTTCTGTTACTGTCTTACACTAATGATGGCCCACCTGGCCCAAGTGTCTCTCCTGAAAGCCAGAATCAGGTTTTCTACTGGCTGCTGGAAATCTCCCACAGCCATCTCAAACACAAGTCCTAAATTCAACTACTCATCTTTGTCTGACCACCAAGTCTCTTCTCTCTTAACTCCCTATCTGTCAAACCAGTCCCACAGTGCCCCGGGCTGAAACTATGGGCACCATTTCTCCCTGCTGCCATCACACAACTTTCTACATTCAGGCAACTTCAAAGGCATGGCAAACTTTCTGTAAAGGACTAAAGAGTAAGTATTTTTCCAGGCCAGGCTTTCCAGCCAAAAGGCAATACCAAGGTTATTCTGTAGGTGTTTATATAATGAGAGAAAACAAATTTCCATAAGCTTTTTATTGACAAAATTCAAAATATACGAGTACTATTGTTTTTATAATACAATCTATTCATGAGAATAATATTTTACTTAATTTGGGTTCAAAGTTAATGTCCCCTATTATCAATATCAGTTATAAATGCTCATCTATTAATACTGATATGTGAAGAGATTTTACTTATTTTATCTTTGAAAATGTCTTTTCACACAAATGGGAGGTAGCAAATACTGATGGCAACACACCAGGCTGTGATTTTAACTGACCAATATTCATCACTTGGAAGGCATCTACAGAAATCTATTCTGGATTATTTGCCTTTAAGCACACCATTACAATGCCGATTCATCACTTCCAGTAAAGATTAGGTGGGAGTTCATCATTGCACACTTGGATTTCAAAGTATGGAAATTTCCTTTGCTCTGGCATTGAGATCTAAAAATGATGCTAGAACTGGTTTGAGCTCAGAAAATTTATCTATTACAAATCTGGGTGAGAATGAGGAGCATGCTACTTGGTTCAAGCTTTGACAGTGCATGAAGTGTAGCAAGTAGGCAGACGTTACTTGTGATGTAAACATTAGTTGCTATCAGAATGACTTTACTGCAACCTGAGGCTTACATATAAATTCCAATTTATCATTTCACTTTAATTTCATTAAGAAATATTATCAAATCTTTAGTAAAACCTAACTTCCAAAGCCATTTAGTGTTCAGTAACAGTAGTTAAGAGTGGTTCTTCTCATTCTGAAAGATTTCAATTCTAAGCCCTGACCTCAACAAAAAACAAAACAAAACAAAACAAATCACAGTAAAATTCTGCCACTGCTAAGTCACAAACTGCTGTATAAATAAGCAAGTCAAGACACTTAGCTTTAGTTTCTGACAAAATTTCACAGAAATGACAACACAAGTCTGTGAGAAAATGAAGTTCACCAGTGATACTACTGGTGCAACAAAATATTACATATTCAAATATTTTCTTCAAAGGATCTGCTGATAAATAATACAATGAATAACTATACAATTTAAACAATTTACTATAGCCAAGTGCTGGAAGCAACCTAAGTGCCCATCAGTAAATGAACGGATCAAAACACTATAGTAAAGCCCGGGCTGGCGTAGCTCAGTGGATTGAGCGCGGGCTGGGAACCAAAGTGTCCCAGGTTCGATTCCCAGCCAGGGTACATGCCTGGGTTGCAGGCCATAACCCCCAGCAACCACACATTGATGTTCCTCTCTCTCTCTCTATCTTCCTCCCTTCCCTCTCTAAAAATAAATAAAAAAAAAAAACAAACAAAAAAAACACTATAGTATATTTACAAAATGGAATACTACACAGCAGAAAGAAGGAGCTCCTACCCTTTGCAACAGCATGGATGGAACTGGAGAGCATTATGCTAAGTGATATATGCCAGGCAGTGAGGGATAAATACCATATGATCTCACCTTTAACTGGAACCTAAACAACAAAAAAAAACAAGTAACCAAAATATAACCAGAGACACTGAAATTAAGAACAATCTGACAGTAGCCAGTGGGGAGGTAGGAAGGGATAATGGAAGGAAAGGATTTCAGGAACAACTATAAAGAACACATGGACAATACCAAGGGGGAAGGTGGAAGCAAGGTAGTGAGGTGGGGATGGCTGGGGTGGGGGGGAAGGTGAGTGATGGGGTGTAAATGCAGACAACTGTAATTGAACAACAATAAAATAATTTTAAAAAATATTTTTTAAAATCCTACATTTTCCCAATTTGTAAATTTGTCTAACACTTTTCCTGTTTTAAACAAACTTTTACCATCATCGGGTCTAACACATCTTAGCAGATTCCACTTCAGCTTGAACTGAATTAGGGTTTTCTTAGTTCCTTTCTAAATATTGTCATCTGTAATTGTGCCTCACAAGCTATTCAGAGAGGCTAATTCTTCCACCACTTCAAATCCATCATTGACTCCTTTAATAAACAATTGAGCAATATTGGAAACATCTGTTGACTAATCAAGACCCAAAGAAAAACATTTGAAATAATTTATCTCAAAATGTTTTTAACAAACTACTGCTCCCCATGCTCTCAAGTCTTTGAGCAACTGCTCTTACCTAATGTCTACAAAAGAAATGTACTTTCCCTGGACATAGCTTCTTCACCTGGGATAATCAAAACATGATTTACTTAAATCACTATTGAAAGTGGCTTGCTTGACTAACAAATTGCCAATCAGAAATTCAATTTAGTTGCAGCCTCATCTTCATTTTTTACTCTTTAAAGACGTCTTACTGTGAACAAATACTCTGTTTTAAATTGTTTAATTTTTGACTGCTGCTTTCCTGTGAATTGGGAATACTGTGATGAATGCTTAGTCTGGAATGTCAAGGCATTTGTACTGTTTTAGCATAGTTAGGAATGTCATTGCATAATAAACATAATGCTTTGTCATCTGATTTGTAACAAAATAATCCACACTCCAATGTGCCTTAAAACTGAAGCATTCAAAATATATTTTTGTCTTCTTTTGTTTTGCAATGATGGGTATGCCCTGGTAATAAAAATTAAATAAAATGAAAACAGCAATACACATCCACTCAAAACTTTGCTGGGTTAGTTATAAGTATACTTTGTAATGTGCTGAGTAGCAATGCAATCACAGAAGTCACCTGTTCCAGGTGCCCCAAAGTCACCCACATATTTGGTGATTCACCAACAGGATTCACAGTAGTCAGGAGACTTCTTTACTCACAGCACAATCATCAAGAGAAAAGGACAAACCCACAGGAAGGCTAAGGGATCATTCACAGGCTTCCCAAGTTCTTCCCTGCCAGGAGGGGCCATACGGAACGCACTCCCTTCTCCAGCAGTGAAGAGTAGTAATACACATGCTATTTTGGCCCAGGACAGCCCACTTGAGATTTAGACTGCAGAGCTTTCATTTTGGGCTGGTCACAGGGGGACAATAATTAGTCACAACTCTCAAAACTGCAGACCTCCAGGAGGAAAAAAACAAGTGTTAAGTAACTCAGGCAGACAAAACAGTTTTAGGAATACAGGTAAAATTCTAAAGCCAGATTTGCAGATGCCAGAAAAAGGCCAGCCCACTCTCCGTAACCCAGCCCTGCCAGGCCATTCTAGAGACGGTGTCCCCAGACGGCCATGGGAACTCTGTGCTGCTCAGCACCACATGCAGCCTGTCACCAACACTTAAGGCCGCCACTGCAGCATGAAATGAAGTCACCAACAATTCTAGAAAATAAGCATGGCTTTTTCCCAGGGAAACTTTATTTATGGTATTGATATCTGAATTACATATAATTTTCATGTGCCACAAAATATTATTCTTCTCTTAATTGTTTTCCCCAGCTGTTCCTTAGAGCACATCTGGACAATAAAGGCAGTGGCCAGATCAGCCTGCAGGTTTTTTCTCACCCCTGAACTAACCAACCCCTATATTCTGAATCCTAATGACTCTTATCCCTCTCCCTTTACTGCCTCTCCCTGAGTTCATACTACCACATTTCTTTTCTAAATTATTATAGTTCACTCATAAATCTTCTTTATTCATCAATGCACCCTTACATCTAGCACTGTTGCTGATTCACAGTATATAGTCAAGATATTCTTACTGAATGACTACAGTAGAATTCCTAAGCCTTTAAAGGTATTTTCCAAATATGTGGTTGCAGTAAAATGGTATGGCGTAGTTATATCCAAAAAATTTAACAGAATAAAAGAGATGTAAATAGAATGGAAAGTAATAAAAATATAATCCTGGAAAAATGTTCATAGATTATCTAAATATCACATTTTTTTCCTGAACAAAATTAAAAAATTAAAATTCAGCCCTGGCTGATGCAGCTCAGTGGGTTGAATGCCAGCCTGTGAACCAAAAGGCCACAGGTCAGGGCACATGCCCGGGTTTTGGGTCAGGTCCCCAGCTGGGGGCATGCAAGTGGCAACCGACTGATTGCCACACCCTGATGTTTCTCTCCCTCTCTATCTCCCTCCTGTCCCCTCTCTCTAAAAATAAGTAAAATCTTTAAAAATGTTAAAATTCATTCACGTTCTTCTAGTACCCACTTGCCTTTGAGGTGGAGGGGATACATTATTCTCAGTACTTCCACTTCATGTTCTTCATCCCAAACGCACCAGAAACTTACTCTACCAGATAGCCTTGCTTTACCTTTGGTTTTCTTTCTCCAGTAGCTATTTCTCCTGAATATAAAATTATCTCCTATCTCCCTCATGAGAATTTTTTAGGAAGTAACTTTTTCCATTTTCTCTTTGTTTATTGCATAGAATATACAGGATGCCATGTATAGGTCACAAATATGCTTTATCAGTCTTTTATCAGTAAGGTAAAGAAAATTACTTGCTCAAGAAAAATAACTCATACTTTTTAAGAATTAACAACAAGTACTACAGCAATAAGGAAATACATCTCTAGAGAAAATATCATTTTACTAAGTATGTTGTATAAGGCACAAAACTTGGCTGAAGTAATCTATTATTTCCACCACTCCATAGAGAGAGAAAGGGGGGTGGGGGGAGGGAGGGAGGGAGAGAGAAGATTACAGACTTTTTCTTAACACAACAAATGCAGAATATTTCCCAACACTTTCTTAGAAATCAGGGAGGTTAGTGTACTTGCATTGTGAACATTTATGATAGTAATATCTAGGCCAAAGGGTTTTTTAATCCTCACCGGAAGATAAGTTTCCACTGATTCTAGAGAGAAAGGAAGGGGGGGAGAAACATCGATTGGTTGCCTCCCACACATGACTCTCAAGGGTCAGCTGCAGTGGCCAACTCGATGATAACCATTTTCAACCCACCAGTTCCAGTCACCTTCCTTTGCCCTTAGAACTGGTATTGCCACGGTCCCAGCACGTCTCATATGCAAACCCACCAGGTAATGACCAGTTTGACATTCAAGTAGTATATGCTCTACATGAGAAAATATAGGAACATGAAAGTTCTGTTATATATTTATTGCTTATTTTTCTTATTAAAGAATAACCCAAATTTACTGCAACTTTTTCAACATAATGCAAAATTAGCAACAATCCTTAGGAAAAACTAAGTATATACAACATAAGGAAATGTGGAGTAAAAAAACAACTGACATCAAAATGAAGTCAATCACTTCGCAAAGTAAGCTGTAAAAAGGAATTGGGAGGTCTGATGAAGTAAACAAATTAGCTTTTCTCAACCAGTGTCCCAAGATAAAATTAAGTACTACAAGATACAGAATCTCGGTAATTATTTTCTCAGCTTTCCCCAAAATGGTATGAACTATTTACCAATCTAAATACCTAGGAGACAAGTTAATTCATTATGTATAATGAATGCCTGAAAACATTCAGGTGTACGTTTAGGCTTACTTCTCTCAGAGAACACACTGAGAAAGGCTGAAATACAAGGTGAACACTCAGGGAACAGAAAGAGAGACTGCACAATGAAAACAAACCACTAGCATTTAGAAATTGAGTCGTAAAAATGTTTTTATTGAGAGCTTCCATACGCTAGTCACTATTAGGTGCTAGGCATACAAACACATAAACCTATAGGAAGAAAAGAAAAGTACAGAACAGAACCAGAAATACAGACGGGAAAGGCAAATAATGAGTGAATAGAAGAATACACGCAGATGTGAAATCTAGAGATTTTGTGAAGATTCCCACCCATCCAAAGAGAAGTCTTATGTCTCAGTAGCCTCTTTATCTGATGTAATCCAATTCACTTAACAGGAAGATTATTTCACTGTTTTCCACTGTTTACTCACCAAACACTGGCCAAAGTAATGACTTTTCTGGGTTTTGACCTATATATACTTCAATACAAGCTAACACGAAATACAATTTTTATGATGTCTTGAAGACGACAAAGCTGAATCCTTCCAACAAGCTCTAAAGTCCTGAAGATGAAGTTGCATCACTTGTCAAAACAGCCTCTCTCTGTCATTAACCAAATCCTCCTACAAATGCAGCACGCAGCAAACTTCAGGTGGTGAAGCCCAGTGGGCCTCAGTTTCATCGCCTATGAAAAGATCTTAAATCTCTAAAATCCTTTCCAGCTGTACCAGTTTCTGATTATATAAATCTTTCAAAAGGATTTTTAATTATAAAAAAAATACACTTGTATTAAGAAAGTGTATGGGCAATTGGTATTTGGCCATAGGGCTACAATAATAGAGACTTAAGAAACATTTTGCTGAGTCTATCCCTAATTAAAAAAAATTTTTTTTCCGTCCCCTGTAAAAAAGGTCTCAGTCCATTCTCATTAGTGGGCAGATCTTAGATAGTATAACCCATTAATACAGAGCTTAAATCAAACTGTTTCTCACCACACAAATTATCATGTTACTCTACCCATTCAAATATTTGTTGAGGAAGCATTATAAAAAACAAATCCATATATTTATAATAGGTATATTTAATTCAACTAGTTCTTTCTTATCTACCACACTAAACAAGGAGGCTTTTAATAAAACAGCATAATTGTATAAAGGTGACAGATGTGGGTTCCAGGCTCACTCCTTTCTTTCTTTTCCTTCTTTTTCTTTTCATTCACTCACTCTTTCAAACGTTTAAATGGTTCAGTAATTTGATCATCCAAAATGCCTATGTTGTTTTAGGAAGAAAGAATAAACATTCCATATGGATAAAAAAATAGAGACTACAGTCTAATTAAAATGATGATAATAAGAGCAATCACTTATATAATAACTATTATTGGCTAGATGCTATTCTAACCTATCCATGGATATACTTAATCTTCACAAAACTCCTATGAAACAGATATTATTGTAATTCCCATTTTAGAGATGAAAACAAACTGTGCAAAAGGAAACCTGCCCAGAGTTACACAGTAAGCACTGGAACCAGGATTTAGACCCCAGCACTTTGGCTCCAAACTTACACTCTGAACAGTAGGCCAAATGGCCTCTCGTGTTCAATAAATGAGATGGCAAAGGATAGCTAATTTCTACTCTGATGATAGCTACATTTATACTAAGATGGTAGCTCTGGATACATTATTTAATTTCTTAAACCTCTATTTCCATTAAATGGGAATAATAATCAAGACTTTAGAGTAAAATAAAATATGTATCTTCTTAATTATTAGCATTATAAACAGCAATGTTTTGGAAAGCAATTTGAGTGTGTATTCCAAGACTCATAAAAGGGTTCCTAACCTTGACATATTAATTCCACTTATGTGAATTTATTCTAATCAAATATATTTTAAAATCTATGCTTCTTAATATATAATGTATATTAGATATGGCAAAATTAACTGCAATTAAGGCCATCTGAACAGAAAGGAAAAGACAAAGTACTATACTCTGAAAAGAATATGGTATTTTGCTGTGTGTAACATGCACTTTTTTGCCCACATTTTTGAGGGAAAAATAAGGGTGTGCATTATACATAGATATAGTGAGTACATACCATGGGTATAATAATGAGTATAATGATTTTGTGTACAATGCACACCAAAACAGGGTGTGCATTCTACACAGCCAAATACAGTAAATAATTGAGTCTAGATCATAAAAGTTAGTATTTGGCTACTGTCAATATATCTGAATTCAGGAAAAAAGGCTCCACTCTCAGAAAAGAAAACTAATGATTCTACATCAAATATGGAGAACACAACACTTCGCTGGTCCTGAAGACAAACTGTCCTAGTAATCTAAGTGTCCTGATGATAACAGCGCCTCAGGAAATGTCATAAAAAGGTTCTCAGGAGAGACAGAAGATTAAAGAATGGAAAGGAAACAAATCAATAATTTAACTAAGGTAAAGAGACTGCAAGATAGGAGAAATAAGGAACTACAGACATCACAAGATCAATCAGTTAAAGTTACCTAGGAACATTAAGATAGAAGAAAAGCAGTATTTGGGTAAAAAAATAAACACAACTAAGAAATTAGACAAGCAGTACTGATGTTGCTTCAAATAGGAATTTGTGAAGTATATCAGGAAAATATTCTATGCAGGAGTCCTAGACGCAGCTGATTCTGATTTAGGGTATGTAAAAATATGATAACCAAATTGAAAATCAAAACAAAAAATCCTCAAATATCTACATTATTCACCTTTGAAGATCTACCACAAGACTTTAAAGTTAATGGAGTATTTTTTAAACAATCTTTAATTTTTCCTTTTAATTTTTTATTGAAATTATTGGGGTGACATTGGTTAATAAAATTATATAGCTTTCAGCCCTGACCAGTGAGCTCACTGGGTTGGGTGCAGTCGCAAGGCGAAAGGTCACTGGTTCAATTCCTGGTCAGAGCACATGCCTCGCTTGTGGGTTCTATTCCCAGTAGGAGGTGCGTGCAAGGCAATCTGTAGATGCGCCTCTCTTTCATCGAGGCTTCTCTCCCTCTCTTTCTCGCTCCCTTCCCCACTGTCCATAATAAGTAAAATTTTAAAAATTATATAGGTTCCAAGTATAATATTCTATAATACATCATCTGTATCTGTATTATGTGCTTACCACCCAAACTCAAGTCTCCTTTTGTCACCATTTATCCCCCATTTCTTTCACCCCACTCCATCCCCTTTTCCCTCTGCTAATCACCAGACTGTCTGTGTCTATGAGCATTTGTTTGTTTGTTTGTTTGTTTGTTTGTTTTTAAATTGTTTTTGCTTAATCCCTCCACCACCCTCCCACCTGATAGCTGTTGGTCTGTTTTTCTGTGTCTATGAGTATGTTTCTTTTCTTTTTTTAATTTTGGTCATTAGATTCCACATGTAAGTGAAACCACATAGTACTTGTCTTTCTCTGACTGGCTTTTTTCACTTAGTGTAACACTCTCAATCCTATCCATGCTGTGGCAAAAGGTAAGATTTCTTTCTTTTTTATGGCCAAGCAGTATTCCATTGTGTAAGTATACCACAGCTTTTTTCCAAATAGAATATTTGGAAAATAAAGTTACAATAAGTTTTTTTAAAATTAAGCATCTGATATATAAAAAGCAAAACATGTAAGAGCAGGTCAACTCAGTTACACAGGAGACTGGCATTACCCAACTACCATGTTGCCACAGACACATCACCACAACGCTCGCAGCAGCAGCAGAACCTCAGCCCCCACTCTGTCCTCATAGGCACTTGGTCCACACAGACATCTCTTTCTTGAAAAGGTGTTCAATGTGTCAACAGCAGTGCTGCTACTGACACCTTGTTTTCATTTTTATTTGCTTTGCATGTAATTGCAAATTAAGGTAGGAATACAAACAACAACAACAACAACAACAATGTCTAATAGCAAAACTAAGAATAAGAAAGAAGCTAGAGTAGCTCAAACTCTTAAAATTCCAGTTCTGGGGAATGAAATCAGAGGTATTTCATTTAACAGAGTAAGCATGGAATTGACATTCAAAGGATCATGGGTTGCCCAAAATACAGAGTGTTAATATGTGACACTGGTGATCAGTACTCACTCACCAAAGAGGATCCTGCTAGCTAACATGTTATACATGATGTACATGCCCATTTTCAGTCATCATATTTTATATGTTTTCTATTTTATTCATTCTCTGTATTTGTGGTCATTTCTAGGTACACAACTTTAAGTCTCACTCATATAAAAAGAACTGATGATTATTATTTATGAAGACTAAAATGGCGTTTTTTACCAGTTAATTAAACTATAGTAGACTTTGAGACACTCAAGGGAAGTAATAAGACACACAAAGCCTGTTTCTTTTATTGCACTTAGTAGAGTACCTGATACATACAGATATTCCACAAATGTTCATTGAATAAATGAGTGAAAGAGTACGAAGAATAAACAAAGGAATATGTGAACAAACCACTGAATAAAACCACCAATCCTGATATATCTTCCTGTCACAAGGGCCTACGTATGGTCCTAAATATTAAATCTAGGCCCTGGTCAGGTAACCCAGTAGGCTGGAGTGTCTCCCAATATGCCAAGGCTGCACGTTCAACCTCTGGTCAGGGCACATACAAGAAACAACCAACGAATGCATAAGTAAGTTAACTACAAATCAATGTTCCTCTCTCCCTATTCCCCTCTCTTCCCTACCCCCCTCAAATCAATAAATTAAAAATTTTATTTAAAAAAATCTATCCTTACATACCCTTTTCTCATAAATTTATATAGATGTGGGCAGAGGGAAAAAGAAAATCAGAGATGAGGGAAGTGGAGGAAGAGGAGAACAGACTAGAAATCCTACTTCAGACAGTTTGTGTTTTTCTCAACAACAGTGTTCAAACAATACACAAAAGGTACCTTACAAGATAGAAAGATTTCCCTAAACTCCTAATATCTTTCACAATTAATACTTATTTTAAAGATAATATAAAAAGACAACAAAAATATGAAATCTGTCTGGAAAAAGTCCAGCCGTTGTTAATATAATGAGAACAGTTTGCCTGACATTAGTGTAACCTGGCAACCAAGGACAGTGGACTGCAATGCACATGAGTGAACAATGACAACTTCACTGTACTAGCCAGTGTGGGGGGCGTGGATGCCACTGAATGAGCTTGTGTACTGTGTGGCTGTTGCATTAAAAATGACTGCCTGAGTAGAGCAACGAATCTGCATCAAATTTTGCATGGAGCTTGAACGTTCCTCCACAGAAACTATTCAGATGATTCAGAAGGCCGCAGCTATGGGCAACTGGTGATGGGCAGCTTCATCACAACAACTTGCCCACTCTTGCATCATGTCTCATGCAGAGTCTTTTGGAGAAACATCAAATCACGCAGGTGACTCATTTCCACTACCACCCACAATTGGTGCCCTGTGACCTCTGGCTTTTCCCAAAACTAAAATCACCTTTGAAAGGGAAGAAATGTCACCCCATTGATAAGATTAAGGAAAATACGACAGGGCAGCTGATGGTGATTGGGACAACTGTGTGAGGCCCCGAGGTACCTACTTTGAAGGGGACTGAAGGGTCACTGTCCAAGAAACATTGTACAATGTTTCTTGTATCTGTATCTTCTTCAATAAAAGTCTCTAGTTTTCATAGTATATGGCTGGATACTTTCTGGACACACCTCATCCTACACAATACAAATTACAAAGCTATATACATTGTTTAAAAAACAGATATGAGGACTTTACAGAATGACCTTGCCTTAACCCTAGTTTTCTTAGTGGATTCACAGAAAAATAGACATTCTTCATCAGATAAAGTAAATGACATCATAACTACATGCACTATTGCCTTTTTAAAAAGCCAAACAAAATAGTCTGCTTTGTCAGGGTTAGAAAAAATAAAACAACTGTTGCACCATGCTGAGATGTAGCAAAATAAGAGCAAAGCAGTTTCAAAAATAAGTGAGATCTATATTATTTTTGTTTTGAAAAAACTGATAGGCCTTTATCCACAAAAACATGTGTATCCAATTATACTGACTTAAAGTTGGGCTACACGGTTTGGGGATTTTTTTTTTCTTTTCCTGATGGGGCTAGAAAATAAGTTTTCTGGAAGTAGCAGGAAAATTGACAGATGATAGCTCTTTGGATACATACAAGCATTTACGCCCCCTGTGCCCTCCAAGTGCACCTGATCTGCATGCACCCAAACTCAAGTATCAGTTTAAGAAAACAAAAGACAAAACAGCAGGGTACAACAGTCATCTATTTCTTAGTCCAAGAGATTTAGCAGTCCTATCCTTCAACCTCATAATAGGAAAACCCAAATGCCATCCCACTGAATTAACAATGAATCTCAAGAGGGATCTGGTACAGCACAATAAAAGTATACAGTAAACCCTGACTGGCATGCATCAGTTGGTTGAGCATCATCCTGCAAAGCACAAGTTTGTCGGTTCAATTCCTGGTCAGTACACGCCTGGGTTACAGGAGTCCCCAGCTGAGGCATATGTGTGAGGCAACTGATCGATGTTTCTCTCCCCTTCTTTCTCCCTCCTTCCCCTCTCCCTAAAAGTGAATACATAAAATCTTTAAAAAAGAAAAGCATACAATACATATTCTCCTAGTCCACCTCCATTTTCCATTTTCTTTGTAAAAATCCAGGGTCCATAGCATCTTTCCCAGGTTTAGTAGGCTGTTTTCTACATTAGCCTCCAACTTGAGCTCTATCTGGCTTTCCTGTCAACTAGCCAAAGAACTACAACTCCAATGCAAGGATAGCAAACTGGGCTAGAGGCCACTCGTGTTTTATTGAAAAAAGAATTGGTTACACAACATGATTCAAGTCATGACTCTGCCACTTCCTGCTGCTCCACTGTCTTAAGCAAACTTCAGTCTAATTAAGCCTCAGGTTTGTCTTCTGCATAGCTGTGACGGTAGTAAGCTTGATAGTAATTATATTGAACAGATACTCTAGGCCAGGCCTTGTGTTAATTAAACAGATGACCTCTTTCAATTCTCACAACACTAATACATCCCATTTATAGATGAGAAAATTATAGATGAGACCTATAGAGGGTCTCGGAGGGGTTGAAGAACTTATACAATGTCAAAGAACAAATGATACAATGACCAGGCTCAGTTTGAACTCAACCAATCTCAAGCTACTTTGTTCTATCACCACCTTATTCTAACATTTCTCCTACTTTTCCATTATTCAAAACATGACCACACTAACTCACATTCATCATTCTCCGTGTACGACATGGCCCTTCACAATTCAATACCACTACCTACTGGAGGGAGGGGGACAGGGAGGGAGAAGTTCCCCATGCTTAAATTGCCTTTGAACCCACTCATGAGATATAATTTGAGACATGGCCAAAATACCTACTTTCTATGGGCATCCTCTCTATCTCATTCAAACAATTCATCATGGTCCTAAGATAACTTTGTTTATTACTCCCATACTATAGTAGTTACAATGTTATAATTCAATTGCTTTGTGCTCCTTTTATTCTCTGTCCTGGGGGATTCTCAGTGGCAGACACCAAATGTATCTTTCTATCCTCCGCACTTAACAAGTTCTCAGCCACATTGTTGAATAAATGAAAGTCAGAAACAGAGCTGTTTCATTTTCTTAAAGGGCAAACAGGTCTTGCACACATGAAATAAAACAAACTTTCTAAACTGTAAGAGCATCTATTGCTGTTTATAATTAATGTATATCCTTACCATATAATCTATGAACTAATCTGAAGAAAGTATTAACCATTCTATCAATTAACTTTAATCTAAAATTTCTTTAATTGTGTCTTTAAATTTGAGTATCTTCTAATTTTTACTTTTTTTATCCAAATTCAAAGTTATTCTCCCTTCCCTAAACAATTTTGTTTATCAGAAAAGTGATAAGATGCACTTTGAAGCTAGCACAACTGTATAAACTATAACTTGCCAGAATTTAAAATTATTTTTTAAAAAACAGCCATTTCTTTATATATAATTATTAAGTTATATATTCATTTCAAAGTTTATATAAAATAATGATTACATAAAGAAGAATTTACAAAATTTATAATTAAATCCAGCACCCTAATACTGCCCAAAATTTTTAACTAGGCCACTAACTTAAAGGCATTTATTAAACTAGCATTTGAAGTTTCTGCAACTTAACAATAATTACCTCAGAGCTATGAGCCAATAGTGCCATCCACTGTTCTTATGAATGATTTTTCCCAAATACAACTTTATTATGCACTAAAAATAAGATTACTTTAAAACTTCACCTGTACAATGTTTCATTTAAAATAAGGTATTTGGAGATTTCATTGGAAACATCAAAAAAGCTGAAAATTTCAGAATAACTAGCTTTTGGATAAAAGTAAAAATGTACCAAGTTCAGAATTGCCACAAATACTTCAATTTCACACATTTAATTGTTTGAGACAAGTTTGACTTAATTCATAGTCCAAATTAACATATTCTTTTTTTCTACAAAATAATCATCTATAGCAAAAGAGCAGTAATTAGAATTATACTCCAGCTCAGCCTGAAAATTTTTGTCTGCATTTAAGTAGTACTGCTGTCACTGAAATACTAAAATATTTATGGAGTGAACACTGCAGCAAGACACTGTACTAAAAGTTATGCGTGAGATGAAGATGAATTTTTAAGTGTGTTTTGCATTCACTTAAAGCTGAACAAGTAGAAGATTGATGAGTTGATGATAAATTGGATAAACTCCTAAATTTAAATTCAACTTTCTTGCCTAAATAGTACAAAGGATAAAGAGAAAGGAAGGGGTCTTGGAGGATTTCAGCAGACTATGGAATACAGCAACATCAACCTAAGGAAAACACTTATTAAAGTGCCCATACTGTGTTAGGCTATTCACATGGTACTTAGCAAGTGTCTATGTTAGAAATGAGGTCACCTACAAGAGATTATCTAATTTACTGTGTCACATAGTTAGAAAATAACAGTGTCTCTGACTCCACACCCAAGCACAGAGCTCTTTCCACTGTACCATGACCTCTATTTCCTTCTCCAGAATGGGCTTGTGACACATGCCAGGCTCATGGCTAGCAGATAAGATTCCTGGCCTCCATAAGCTTACAGAAGAACAATAGAGATAACCACAGGTCTCTGTTCAACTTAGGGATGTCCCAAAAGAACGGCCGGCCGTAACCTCCAGATTCAAGATTCACACAGGTCACGTTAGGACATCTGTGATTTACTTTTTGAAGAATTTAAGTTAGAAAGCATAAGCTGCAACTCTAAGAATGGTCTCTCTTTGATAGTATTTAATCAGAAAGGCTACCTTCTAGAAATTATTGGTTACATTTTAGCTATCTTTTGCTTTTGGTCAAAAGCAGAGGCTTTGTAAATTAGCATAGTAAATGACAGAAATAAGTTTTCACTTGTGAAAGTAATAGTTAACTACTAACCACAAGCGGTTAACTAATAGCATAAAAGATACTAGACATAGGATTTCATTAGTGGAATCAGAAGCACTAATGAAGCACTATCAGAAGCGCTATCTATAGTGATAGACCAGGATTTTTATTTCCAACTTCTTGTAAACCAATAATTTGGGGTGGTAAAATGCAATGAAAATAAATTACAAGACAAGGCAGTAATGTTAAACTGCCCTGAAAGTTCATAAAATGTTTGCTCTCTATTACTATACTTGTCACAGACCAGCCATCAATACTTAATGACCCAGCGCTGGCCCGCAGACCACCGGTTGGGTAGCACCGGCTTCACCCGTCAAGAACGTTATTCTGGCTTGGTCCCTAACCGACCCTCACTAGAGGCTGTACAGAGGATTCTGGTTGCCTAAAGCTGACAATATTGTCTCATCTGGCTAAAGTGACCCTTTCATGTAAGGTTTGATTTAATCTTCTAAAGGAGAATTAAATCTTCACTAAGCTTACAAAAACAGCTGGACTGTGCCACCTTGCTTAATAAATTCTTACTACACATTTTGGACTGAGTCTTGCCTTCATTATAATCTGACAGTTGGGTTATAGGGAAGCAACTAATGCTCATTAGTACCTATTGTTCTCTGTTTAAAAAAAAAAAAAAAACCTAAGAGCTATGCATGGCAAAATTGGCCTTGGTTAATTTGTAAAGTAATATAGAGCCATAATTTTAAAATAAGTGTGTGACTACAGTGTGCCGAATTATTTTAGGGTGATGTTTTATCCTGTATAGTGCCTCTTGGAGAGAGGTGTCATGATCTTCTCCCAGCTGTCTCTGAGGATGGCACCACGGCTGAAGATGCTATTCTCAAGAGAGCAAATCCAGAATAGGACCAGGGTTTATTTTCGTGTAATCAGGATGTGAATAATAGTATAGCATGGGCTGAAAAAAATAAGAGTATCTTATCTGTTGACACCATTTTAAGATATAAGGACTCACGAATCAGTATGGAATACAGTTATTTCAAAGAGATTATAACATAAAATATCCCAAATTTTATCTTCCCAAAATATTAAAAAGATTCACCTTAGTACAAGGATGGTCCCACATATATTCAAACTTCTAACATGATCTCTGTGGAAACTTAATTCTTTTTAAGAACACTTCTAATTAAATACTTCAGAAAAATCATTTTTTTATAGAATGTAATTTTCTGAAAAGCTATAATTTAAGAGTAACAAAAGAAGACAGCATTCGAGGCTTATATTTTCCACCGCACACTGACAGTGGCAGTAGGAGACCTTTTTACTGTGCTGCTGCCACTGCATCTCCTCGCGGGGCAGTGAGAGGGTACCTCTGCGTCACAAAGCTCTTCAATTCAGAGGTCAGGAGAGGCACTGCCCAGGAACAGCACCAACTGGGAGCCTAACAGCTTTGCCCTGAGTATGGAATAGAATGAGATCCAAATCTTCCCTGCATGGGAACTGCAGTTAACTCTGTGTTTATAGCCACCCGTTTCGATTCAATTCGATGTTAGTCACTTATTGATCTGGGAAATGATTATCTTTGTATATATCATAATATCTAACATAATACCTGATAATGTGGTAAGCACATAATAATTATATTTTCAAATGTATTATGATTATATGTAGTTGATAACTATTTCATGTTCCAATAATTAGAACCAGGAAGATAACAAAAAGTTATTAGTAATAATTATATTTCTCTAAAAGCAACTTTACTTATATAAAATAAATTTGCACTCTTTTTCTTTCATTCATTCATTCAAATATTTAGAGAGTGCCTAGACATGTAGCACTAGAATAGGGACTGCTAAATTCTGGAGATGACAGAAAGAAAGTGGTAACATCCAAGGTGGTTTTCCAAGAGCTAAGATGTTACAGGGGAGAAAAAGTAATAGATACTTGTAAAAATAATAATAAGTTTAAGTGCATAATCTCAGAGAAAATTAGATTCCCCTTAAGGGTCCCCATAAACCATCATTTTAGGTCTGACAGAATCAAATAACAAAAAAGACAAAATAAATTTCAGAAGAAAATGTATCAGTAAAGTATTACAGGGTTAGACTGTAGTTTTCTAAGATATGTTTGGCCCAGGGGAGGATTATCCTTCAAACTACAGATAATCTAATAGTAGTAACTAAAATGATATAACTTAAAATGATATCAGAACTCAACTCTTAGCTTTGGAAGAACAAAAGTTGCTAAGATATTGTCAAAAATGATGACTTTAATAGTTACAGAGAAGGTATAATAAAGCACAGATTTTCTTTATGGCCTAATTTCTGATTTTTCTATTTTTTTTACTTTTTGTCCCCTACATCACCTTTTGTCTCCATGCTCCACAATCAGTGCTCAGAAAAATAAGGCAATTATACAAATGGGGCTCCCAGACAAAAACTGAGTTTTCCAACCTCAGCTCACTTCTTTCGTGCACGTACATGCTGACTCCCTATCCTGACCACAGCACTTGGTTTACACCTCTCTGCGCAAATATCCGCACATACCCTCCCTCTCTTGTGCATCAGAACTATGTCCTTACTCCACCAATTTAGCCAGAAGAATGAAACATTGCCATGAATCTTCAAATTTTGTATCTTTACGATAGAAATTATTATTTTTGGCCAAATAATTAGACTCTAACATGATACAGCTTCCATTTGACAGAAAATATATAGGTTAGCTCTTTCTCCTTAAGGAGGAGGGAAGCAGCCTCCCCAGAGGATGCAGAGATGCAGGTCTCTATAAGACCCTGACCGGCAAGGCAATCTCCCTTGAAGTTGAGCCCAGTGACACCATTGGGAATGTCAAAGCTAAGACCAAGACAAGGAGGGCATCCCGCCTGACCAGCAGCGTCTGTTTTTTTATGGCAAACAGCTGGAGGATGGCTGCACTCTCAGACTACAACATTTAGAAAGAGTCCACCCTGCACTTGGTGCTTCATCTGCGGAGTAGCATCATCGAGCCCCTCCCTCCGACAGGTCGTCCAGAAGCACAATTGGGGCAAGGTAACCTGCCGCAAGCGTCAGGCCTGCCTGCACCCCTGCACTGTCAACTGCTGCACAAAGGTGTGCAGGCACACCAACAACCTGCACCTTAAGGAACCGGGAAAAGCAAGCCCTTCTACCGCCTCCTGGGCCTGCAGGGAGGCCTTCTGCCTAAACCCCACGGCCCTGGGGCCTCAGTAAAGTTTCCCTTTCTGTGACTGGAAGGGAAAAAAAAAGAAAAGGAAACACATCAATGCCAAAGGGAGACAGGGAGGGAAAGAACGCCAGCACATCCTGGGCGGGGAGGGGCTGTATTCCGGTGAAGAACTGGCCCCGGGCTCAAGTCAGTATCAACAAAACACTGGCATATTCACTAAAACATAAAGGGGCGTGGCAGTGAAACACTGCCTTCCATTTTACCTCACAGCATGAAGAAACTGAACCACTTTCTACATTTAATTGGTCAAGAACTTGAAGAAAAATGAGAAAGTTCTACACTTAAAACTTCCTCATATCCTTTACTCCTACATCTAAGGAAGCACAAAAGTATCCTTCATTCTTTCCAAGACTTACTTTTGTCTGTATACATAATCCTGTTTAGTTTCTCCCATCAATATATGTTTAATCCTTACCCCTCTACCTCTAAACAAGCTCAGATTAAAAAAAGAAAAAAAAAAAAAAGCCCTCGCTGGTGTGGCTCAGTGGACTGAGCACTAGCATGTAAACCGAAGGGTCATCAGTTTGATTCCCAGTCAGGGCACATGCCTGGGTTGCGGGCCAGGTCCGCAGTAGGGCACACATTAGAGGCAACTGCACATTGATGTTTCTCTCCCTCTCTTTCTCTCTCTCTTCCACTTTAAAAATGAATAAATAAAATCTTAAAAAATATATTTCTATTCTCTAAAGATTATCTCCCTTAATTTAATAGTCCAATTCCTCAAGAGAGAAATCTTCCTGTAGCAAAACTCACTTTTTTCTAACCCAGTTTCCAATTTCCCCATCTGCTGAAATAGTCCACCTAGCCCAGTATTATTTCTCCTTAAGGGATCTGAAGCAGTTGACTGTATCACACCCACAGCCATAAAACCATCATCTCTACTATTTCCCAGATGATTCCTCTGCCTCCCCCTATTTCCCAGACATAGACACAACCACTCACCTTCTGTGACCTCATGCACTCTCACCCCTTCAACTAAAACTTCTTTTTTACCTTATATTTCTATCCCCAACCATTCTTTGGAACTTCCAAATCCACAGTTAAAAATAACTTCATCAGAGTAGGCCAAAGCCAGTGTTCGTAACCATTCCCACACTCACTGCTGTCCTTGCTTGTTATTCCCACGACTACCACTTCAGGCCCTCACTCCTTCCTGGCTGCGATGCATTGCACGCTGGTCCCAGAACTACCTTCCTAATGCCTGTCTAGGTTTATTTCTCGCCTCTATTGTAGACTTCACTAGCTCTCCTTTTTCTTACCACTGAATTAAGTGTAATTAGATTCTTCACACTAAAAATAATTTACCACATTTTTCTTTTCATATAATGAAAACTCCAGACAAGCTGACAAAATTATCTACTTTATAAACAACTATATGGTTTACTCCTGTGCCTTCATTGATTCTTTTCACTACCTACAACCTTCTCTCATATCTATCCCAACTCTTAGAGCCTTGCATGCCAAAGGAAATTAAGTTTGCAAATGATATTAAGATTGCAAATCTGCTGACATTAAAATCAGGAGAGTATCCTGTATTATTCAGGCGCCCCCAATGAATCACAATATAATCACTTACTTATATGAAGAAAAGGCAGAATCAGAGGGACATGTTACTATGGAAGACAAAAAGTAATAAAATGTTGCTGGCTCTGAAAATGGAAGAAGGAAACCATAAGCAAGAAATGTGGGTGGCCAACAGATGCTAAAAAAGCAAGTAAACAGATTTCTCCCCAAAAGCCTTGATTTTAACATAGTAAGACAGGTATTAAGATTTCTAACCTCCAGAACTATAAGAGGAACATTTTCAAATATGTATTTCAGATAGTTAATAATCAAAACACGGTTTGTATCTTGGGCAATGTTTACTATAACGCTATTGAAAAAAACAGTCCAAAATGATGAGCACGTTAACCATTCCCCACAATAAAATACTCTTTTTTTTTAAGATTTTAATCAAGGGCATAGCTGGAAAATAAAATCCATGTTTATTACCAAAAAGAAGTTAGAATAATATCAATCAAAGATATAAAACTTTGCTGCAAACATAAGTATAATTTGTATACAGGGAACATTTTAGAGGGAATGATAATCATGTGCTTCAGAGCTTTTTGATTTTCCTTTCCCATGCAAATGTACAACTACTCCTCTATGTCACATATCCAGGAAAAACTCCCACAAGTGCATGGAGTATACTGAATATTTAATGAGCAGGTCTGAGAGCAGCTTACCCAGTATTGATGGAAATGATTTCTATCAGTGGATTCTTCCTAATCTTTGGCAAATCCAACGGTGCTCCCCCGAGCCGTTTTCCATTATCCTTCTTCTGACCCAGCAGTCTCACAGAGTGACCTTCAAATAAAGCACATAAACATACATTAGCATGAGTCATGCAATTTCACTTTATTTACTGCTCTCAACAAATGTGTTAATATTTGTATTTAACTTTTGCTTTTGTGGGGGGTGAGGGAGACAAAACTAGACAAGATGTGATCATTGAACCTAAGAAATAATGTCAAAGGGAAAAATGACTGTTCATACCCTACGGTCAAAAATGCTTTCCTTTTCATTTTTACTGTACAGATGAGAGAAACAAATAATCCTCAGAGTATCTTTCTACAAGGTGCAAGGGCTCGCTAGCATAGACCAGATACTTATACGAAGCAGAAAGGGTTCAGTTGGGCACTAGGCCTGCCAGCTAATTTTGCACTACAGGGAAAAAAGTGCAAAAGCAGATTATCTGCTTGAAGCAAACAGTAAATCAAAGAAGAAAAAACAAGCAGAAATTTTGAAAAAGCTTCAGTACAACTAAAGAAATCATCAGCAAGATGAATAGGGAACCCACTGGATGGGAGAACATTTTCACCAATGAAACATGTGACAAGGGTTTAAGTCTCCAAAACATACAAAGGACTAATACAATTCAATGCCAGGATGACACACAATCCAAGTAAGAAACGGACAAAAGACCTGAATAGACACTTCTCCAAAGAGGACATACAGAAGACCTATAGACATAAGAAAAAATGTTCAACATCACTAATCACCACAGAAATGCAAATTAAAACCTCAATGAGATACCACCTTATACCTGTCAGTATGACTACCATCAATAAACCAACAAACAAGTGCTGGGGAGGATGTGGAAAAAAGGGAACCCTAGTGCACTGTTGGTGGGAATGCAGACTGGTGCAGCCACTGTGGAAAACAGTATATAAAAAGATAAATAATACATTAAAGGATAATATCCTTAAAAAATTAAAAATGGCACTCCCTTTTGACACAGCAATTTCACTTCTGGGAATATATCCCATGGATCCGAAAACATCAATACAAAAAAATATATGCAGCCCTATGTTTATTGTAGCATTATTTACAATTGCTAAGATTTGGAAACAGGCTAAAGTGCCCATCAGCAAATGAGTAAATAAAAAAGCTGTGGTACATGTATACAATGGAATACTATGCAGCAGTAGAAAAGAAGAAATACTTACATTTTTCAACAGCATGGATGGACCTGGAGAAAATTATGCTAAGTGAACCAAGCCAGTCAATGAAAAAAAAATACCACATGACACTCATTTATATGTGAAATCTAATGAACACAATAGTAACAGAAGCTCAGAAACATAAAAGAGACTGACAGCTGTCAGAAAGGTGGGAGGACAGGATGAAAGATGGTGAAGGGATGAGCCAAAGAACATTCACGCACAGCCCACGACAGGGTCAACAATGTGCGGACTGGCTAGGGTGGGGAGAGGGTGGGTCTGGGTGGAGGTGGGGAAGGGGAGAAAAGGAGGGAACAACAGTAACAGCATGAATAATAAAAATTAAAATTTAAAAAAAAGTAGTTAAATTGTGGACCTCCAGGAAGGTGTTAGAATATGTAACATGTCATAAATATTTTAATGATGGAATCTTTTTTTATTGTATACCTATTAACATCTCTGGGAATACCTTGTGTAGTATGTATGTATGTACACATATGTATACAAAAATAGTTAGGGAATGCCTTCCTAGCACATTAGAGCTAGAAAATACATGTCTATTAAGGATGATTTAGAAAATACCAAAGAGCACAAACAGTAATGAAATCACCCTACACTAACTAGATGATCCACTTCTGTATCCACATATGCATTCATCAATCAATTCCTTTCTTTAGTATTCCTACTTGTAAAATGCTGATAGAAATCAGAACTTCACCCAAATATTAAAGGACTAGGAAACCCAGCTCACAACTGAACTAAAAGCAGCACTTCTTCATCATTGTCCCCTGGATTTGAAGACAGCTGGGCCTGCTCAGAAGGCCACACTGATTTAGGTTCTAGTCACAGGCAGCAAGGCCATGGGTCATGGGTCTGCTGAGTCAGGCACTGGTCGTTTGCACCATTTCTTCCTTCTCCTCTAGTAATAATACTCTTTGGTGAGAAGACATTTTACTAATCATCTCAGTGGCGATTTTTTTCAAAAAGCTTTGCTTACAGGCCTCACCAAACTAAGGGGATTGGCACTGGAATGCAGATAAGCCTTTGTCTTTGGAACTGAAAGCTGGACTGAGTGACTCAAGGAGCTGAGCTACTCTAATTGTAACTGCGAAAAACACCAGTTCCTACTGCCTTGTTTTCTGGAGCCACCCAGGTTTTTGAGTTACTTTGTATCCCTACAACTGATTTTCTTTTTCTTTAAATCAGCCAGAGTTGACTAAATCCAAGTGACTCTAAATCGCATTGTCCGACTTGTATGGCATTTGCTAAAGGAATACTGTTAATAAGGGTGATTTCTGAAAGTTAACATAATCATTAAATGACAAAGTATTTCTAAAAATTAAAAAATAAAAAAGTTTAAAAACCACTTTAGGACTGGGTTTTTAAAAACAAATTATTTTCAACTTACTTTTTTTTTAATTACAAAAGAAAATTAGACCATTTCTAAAGCCATAAAAATGTTTATACTTTGGAAAGTATGAATTAATTGTAAGTTTCAGAACAGATGGAAAAACAGTACAAAGAACAAATTCCATCCCCTTTCGCTTCCCCAATTATTATTTTCTGCTTACTTTGTCATTTGCTCATTGTATACATACATATTTTTTATAACTTTACTAAGGTACATCCTAAATATTTGCCCATTGTGAATAAACAATTCAATTATTTAAAATTATTTAAATAAACTTACACAGTTGTGCAATCATCACAAAAACCCAGTTTTAGAACATTTCTATCACCCCCCAAATTCCCTCAAGCTTATTTATAGTATATCCCTTCTCTGATACCAAATATACCACATTTTATTAATCTGTTGACCAGCTGGTAACATTTGGATTGTTCCCAATTAATACCTAGTATAATGTTTCTATGAAGATTTGCACAGAGGTCTTCATGTGGATGCTGTTGTTTCTCTCAGATTCCTACGAATGGAATCACTGGGTCATGTGGTATATTTATATTTAACATTATGAGAAAAAAAAACCTGTTTCCCAAACTGGTGATACTATTTTGTATCACAACAAGCAATGTATGGGGGTTTCTCCACATTTGATCTTAGCTCATGCTAAGATCTTGTACTGTAACATTTTTAACAACAACCCATTCTCCCGGGTGTGTAGTGGTATATCATTGTAGTTTGAGTGAATATGCATAATGACTTAAGATGTTGAGTACCTTTTCCTATGATTATTAGCCAACTGTAATGTCCTGTTTGGCAAAATTCTTTGACAGTTAATTTTATGTGTCAACTTGACAGGGCCACAGGATGCCCAGACCTTTAACTAAATATTATTTTGAATGGATCTGTGATGAGACTAACATTTGAATCAATACAGTAAGTAAAGCAAATTACTCTCCCTAACAATTGTGAGTCTTACCCAATCAATGGAGACCTGAAGAGAACAAAAAGGATAAGCATGAGGGAACTCTTCCTGCCTGACCTTAGAGCTGGCTCACTGGTCTCTTCCAGCCTTTGGACTCAAACGGAAATAGCAGCTCTTCTTAGTTCTCAGACCTGCCCAGTTGCAGACTAGCACTTAGACCACTGGCTCTCCTGATTCTCAGGCTTTTGAACTCTGAAACTACACATCAGCTCTCCCAGGTCTTCACCTGGCAGAATTGAGATTCTGGGTAATTCTCAGCCTCCACAATGGTGTGAGCAATTCCATGTAATACATCTCTTTACATAAACACACACACACATAATTGGTTCTGCTCCTCACTAATAAAAAAAATCTACTCCAGTGTTTTGCCAGTATTTTAATTGGAGTATCTGTCTTATTACAGAGCTCTAAGAATTCTTACACATTCTGCTTATTAAAAATTAGATATATGATTTGAAAATATTTTCTCTCAGTCTATGACTTATAGTTTCACTTTCATGATAATGCCTTTTGGAAAGTAAATGTTTTTCAATTAAATGAAGTTCAAGTTACCAATTTTGTCTTGTATAGCTCATGCTTTTGCTATTTTACCTAAGAACTCTTTGCCTAGCCCAAGGGTACAAAGATTGCTCCTACATTTTCTTTTAGAAGTGTTCCCGTTTTAGCTTTTATATTTAGGTCTAGGGTCTTCTTTGTTACTTTTTGTGTACAGTAAAGGTTTAAATTAATTTTTTCTATATGGAGGTTCAATTGCCCAAGTGCCATTTGTCTCCTTCTTCTTTTGTGCTATATGTTGTCACACATATTAACATACAGTTGTATAAATCTAAAAATATACTGCTATGACTATTGCTTTATACAACTGTATGTTTTTAAAGAGAAAACTGTGAAAAATAAATATTAACAGAGTACTTTATATTTATCCACATAATTACCATTTTTAGCATTCTTCATTTCCTCCTGAGAATTCAAGTTATCACTTGGTACCACTTCCTTTCTGCCTAAAGAACTTTTAGTATTTCTTTAGTATAAAGGAAATTTTATAGCAACCAACTGTTTATTTGGGAATGTCCTTATTTTGCTTCATTTGTGAAGGATACTTTTGCTGGATGGAGAGTTGTTAGTTGACTTTTTTTCTTTGAGCACTGAATATATCATTCCACTGCCTTTGACCTCTCTTGCTTCTGGTAAGTAGCTAATTATTAATCTTAAAGTTGTTCCCTATTACATAAAGTCTCACTTCTGTCTTATGCTTCCAAAATTTTCTCTTTCAATAGTTTGAGTGTGACACGTCTAGGTGTGGATCTCTCTGATTTTTCTACATGCAATTCATGTAGATTTTTTTGCATCCATAATGATACTCATCAAGTTAGGGAAGTTTTCATCCAGTATTCTTTTCTGGGGACGGGGCACTTTTTCTGTGTCCTCTTTCTGTGTCCTTGTCTTCTGTGACTCCCATGATACATTGGTATGCTAAATGTTGTCCCATAGGTCTCTGAGGTCCTGTTCATGTTTTCCTGTTTTTCAGATTACTTAATTTTCTACTGGTCTATCTTCAAATCTATTGGTTTCTTTTTTTAAGGTTTTGTTTACTTAATTTATCTTTATTGTTTTAAAGATTTTATTTATTTCTAGAGAGAGGGGAAGGGAGTGAAAAAGAGAGGGAGAGAAACATCAATTTGTACTTGCCTCTCATGCACCCCTTACTGGGGACCTGGCCCCGCAACCCAGGCATGTGCAGTGACTGGGAATGGAACCAGTGACCCTTTGGTTCACAGACAGGCACTCAATCCACTGAGACACACCAGCCAGGATAAATTTACTGATTTCTTTCTTCTGCCTCCTCAAATCTGGAATTGAGCCCCTCTACAACTTTTTCATTTCAGTTACTGTACTTTTTAACTCTAGATTTCTGCTGGTTCTTTTTTTAAAAATTTATCTTTTTATAATTCTGTACTCGAGTCACTGTCAACATTCTTTCTTTAAATGACTAAGCATGTTTCACCTAGTGCTTGGAAGTCTTTGCTAAATCCAATAATTTTGATCACTCAAAGACAATTTGTACTGACTGCATTTTTCCTCCTAAATACAGTTATAATTTTGTTCCTTTGCATGTATCATAACACTTTACTGAATACTGGGCACTTTAGTTAATTTACTGTACAAATCTCAATTCAGATTTCTCCACCCACCGTAAAGGTGGTTGTTTTTATTTAGTAACTTATCCAGACTAGATCTATGAAGCCTATCGCTCCAAAATATGAATGATCATTGATGTCCCTTCTTAATTTTGTTTTGTTTGTTTTTTCCCTCTGGCATGACTTCCCACAGGTCAACTCTATATCTGCAATAGCTTTTTGTTAAGCAAGACTGGTCACACATTTGTTCAAACACCTTCACCAGTACAATTTCTCCCATCAGCTGATGGACCTCTGTATGATCCGGTAAAGGTATTCAAAGCTAGGGCAATTTTAAACTCCACCCCAACTTTTACTTTCTCCTGATCATTCCTGGTTCCTTCCCCACCGTCCCTGGATGTGTGGAGCCTCCAGCAGGTAGATAAGTGCGAGTGGACTGGGCCTACTCCAATCTCTGCTACGCATACGCACCACCTCCAGTCAACTTCCAGTCTGTGGAGACTTACAGCAAGCTTCCTATCACTGTCTCACCATACCCCCCACCCCAGAAGTCCCTGTTACATGCCTGGCTAGTCTACCTGTCCACTCTGTGCCAAACAGGCCCTCAACCTCAGGCCAGCAGAACCACAACCCTCCCTGTCACTTGCCATCAAAATCTCCATTTTGACACATTCTGCAAATTAATGGAGCTGTCCTGGGAGCAGCAGTAACACCACTGGTTTTCACAGCCTGCTCTGCCCTGTTGATCATCCTTGCCCACAGGGCTAAGGAAGGAAAACGGGAGTCACCCAAGAAACAAATACAACAGGTTCACACTCTTCCTACTCAAAGTTCAGTTGTTTTAAAAAACAAACACTGCTCAGTTTGCTGAGTGGTTTTACTTGATTTCTGGAGTGCTGAAATGGTTTGTTTTTAACTGTTTGTCCAGCTTTATCACTGCTTGTGAAAAATCTGTTGACCTCCCCACACACTCATGCCACAACCAAATAAAAGCCACCTTTTTAAAAGCAATTATTTAAAATCAATTCAAATGCGAAATTACTACAGATATAAGATTCTAAGCAATTATATACATGTTTCATCACCCTTCATTTAGAAAGACACATTGCTTAAACATCTCTTACACAGACAGATTTCCATGACCAGAAGTAATAAAACCATCAGTCATTTGCCTTTTTGCACTAATCACTTTAATAAGAAACATTACATACTTCATTCATTCTGAAAATTCTTGCTCTGATGTAGAAACATAGCTCAAGTCAAGCAAGCATTTGGCATACCAGACTTCACAGACTTTTAAGATAAGTTGAACTCTTCAATCAAAAGTCCAGTTAATGAAGAGGTGAGCAAGATTGGCATGATAACATAATAGTTCTCTGAAAAACGCCAGAAGTTCAATAATGACTATGGAAAGGCATGTTATTTTCATACTAGCATGAGACAAATTTCATTATATCCTGCTGAGACTTCAGTAATATGCAGCCTACACTAATAACATTTGATAAATTATTCATCTTCACTATCTACATGCAAATAAAGGAACATATCTCTGTCTGATGATATAATGAGTTATTTTCCAACCCAATGATTCATTAAAAAGTGGCATGCTTAACAATAATGTCTTTTTAAAAAAAAAGAATGAAAATATAGTACACTAAGGACAAAGTAGGAAGTAATATAGAAGTCCCTCATTATATCTGGCCAACAATGAAAGGAAGTAAATTCAGGCAATCACAGAACAATTATCTTTTTTAGAAAAAAGAAGAATAAGAAAAAGAAAAACTAGCAGAATAAACCTTTTCATTATATAAAAAATGTTATGTTATTAACCAATGCTACCCCAATAAATTTAAAAATATATAAATATAGATAAAAATTATTTTTAAAACAGAATTCCTGTTTCAAATTAACTCCTTAACTCCGCGGGCCACAGAATAAAGATATATACTAAAATCATTACCTATTATATATGCAGGTATCAATATCATTAGCATCTAAAACAAACTAAAATTTGATAGAACAAAGAATAAAACTAAAGGGGAGGTCTTTAAGATGGCATGTCTTTGGGAAGCAAAGGAGAGAAAATAAGGACTGAGGGACAGGAAAACAAACCAAGGGAGTGAAGATATAAAAGTGAAAAGAAAATTAATTTGTAGCAAGTTTTTGCCAAAAACGAACATGCTATGTTTATGAAGGTACCGTGAAGCAAGGACCACAGTCACACACACATACTGCTTCTTTGTTTGGTCCCTTCTGGTTAGCCACTGATGCCTTGTGCTGTGATGAAAAATGAATGGCTCCTCTATGAATACTGATTTACTTTGTGACTACTATGAATTTCATCACCCTTTGTGGATAGATTGGAGAGAAAGGGAGGAAAAGAAGAAATCAGAACAACAGAGTTTGAAAGAAAAAAAGAGTGGAAATATCAGTTTTTACATAATTTCAATTTCACATAATAAGAAATTAAAGGAGGTAATATTAATAGAACAGATGGGAAGAATGATGCTCAGTGTGACCAGATCAACTGATAATAACATGAGACCACTGAGGAGACAGGGATAAAGATGTAAAATAATTAAAATAGAGAAATGTAATTTTAATAAAAGTAAGATAAAGAAAATTGTCTTATATGTAGAGTGGGGCACACTCAAATATTATATTTCTGATCTTTTATATTTTCCATTTTAAATGTAAATTCACATTTCATCTCCTCTAAGTAATGGTCAAATATGTCTCAGTGGGTTTATAACCATCTTTAATAAACATCTAAGTTGTTACAAGCATCACAAAAACTTCAGCCCTTTTAAAACAAATTTAATTTTAAGCCTGCGGCTTTCAGCACTTATTTGTAAATCAGCTAAAAAAACCTGATTCTGAGCTGGTATTTATATTTGATCTAATCCACTAAAGATCAGAAAATGTTAAAAGAATGTTAATAAACCATTTCATTAGCTAAAACAATTATATATCACAAAATTTTGAACCAAAAGCTATTTTTTAATTTTTTAAGTATATTTCATAGATTGTTGCTATTTAATAATCATTGGTATTTAGTTATCCCAATTTTTTTCTCCCCTTTATCCCTCTCTTCCCTGCACTGCACCCCCACCCTCTATCATTCCCCCAACCCTTAGAGTTCACATCCATGGGCCATGCATATAACTTCTTTGGCTACTCCATTTCCCATACTATTCTTAACCCACCCCTGCCTATTTTGTGCCTACCTATTATACTTCTTATTCCTTGCACCTTTTCTCCCCATTCTCCCCCCACCCCCCGCCACTCATAACCCTCCATGTGATCTATATTTCTGTGGTTCTGTTCCTGTTCTAGTTGTTTACTTAGTTTTTGGTTTTGTTTTTTAGGTTCAGTTGTTGATAGTTGTGAGTTGATTGTCATTTTGCTGTTCACAGCTTTTGATCTTCTATTTCTTAGGTAAGTTCCCTTTAACATTTCCTATAATAAGGGCTTGGTGATGATGAACTCCTTTAACTCAACCTTATCTGGGAAGCACTTTATCTGCCTTCCATTCTAAATGAAAGTTTTGCTGGATAGAGCAATCTTGCATGTAGGTCCTTGCCTTTCATGACTTCAAACACTTCTTTCTAGCCCCTTCTTGCCTGTAAGGTTTCCAAAAGCTAGTTTTTTTTAATATATAATTTACTTTTATATGCACATATGTGAATTTATAATACTGAAAAACCTACGTGGAAAAAAATAAACCCAAGCCAGGTAGTTATGTTTTGTACAATAATTGCTATACTAGCTGTATCAATATTCAATGTGTTTATGGATGTTCAATAGCAAAAGTCTTTTTTCCAAATCCTACAGTGCCCTCGGAATTGAACAGTATCAGAGCTGAGGGAAAACATCCCATCCACATACATAAAACCCAATCTGTGAACATATCAGGAAGACAATTATAAAGATCATTCACAAACAGAAAAGAACCAACCCCTAAAATACAAGCACATATATTGAGTGACAGAAATAAAACTACCTACAAAGCATGCATTTATTAATTATGTTTCTATACACAAACTAATCTGTCCTCCTGTGGTTCTAAAGCTAAAGTAGTTTGTACAAATTAACTTCAGAATACTATCGAAGCGGCAGTGATCTGGCAACTTGGATTTCTATTTTTCAGGTTTTCCATTATTTTTTTTCCTAAAGGCACTATAAACAGCCAGACTTCCCTTCAATACTTTATTCCTCCCAGCTGGTTCTAATGGCCATTCATTGTTTCCTTAGTATGCGACCACCCACCTCCACCACCACCAGAGAGGCTGCATGCCAAGTTTTCTTGGTCTCCTAACTAACTGCTTTCACTTCACACGATTTCAACTCCACGAAGGACACATCCAGAAGACCTGTCTGAACCTTGAGCTCTGGGTCAGCCTGCTAGAAAGCTTCCTAGCAAAGCAATCTAACCTGATGGTGGGGTCTGGAGGCAGAGGGCAGGAGACGACTGGCCGAAAATTCCATCAAGAAGAAAAAAGAGCAAAAGCACAGCAGACATCAATTCTCACATGAATAAATTCAGTCACAGCAATTTAAGTACGATTTAAGAATAGCAGAAAGAAATGTTCAGTCAATCTGTTTTATTATGTTTCATTTCATCACAATGATGAACTGAACACATACGCCCTGCGAGCAGTACAAAGGCCACCTAGCCAGAAGACCAGGGAAGGGGCATCTGGAGCTTACCTGTTAGCTTTAAATTCACTTTCTTATGTAGGTTCTACCACTGACCTTCTGTAAAAGTGGCAACAATAAAATCACTGTAAAAATGTTTAAGAAAAACAAAAGAGATGAACACTTAATATCCTAAAACATTAATGCATATGCATAACTGAAACAAGTTTCATAATACTATAGATGAGCTTTAAAATGGTGTATGAAGTATAATTTTATCAATGTTTACTCACGACAAAAAGACTCCCAAAATAACTCCCCACCAAACAAAAACCCTCTTCTGTCCTGAGCCACCACAAAACTGCTGTCCTAAAAGGGGCCTGCAGGTCTCTCCAGGAAAACAGACTTGTTAACAAATAACTGGAATTAAGTGTCACCAATGGTCTGGCCGACGTTCCTAGGAACATCGGTACACCATGAGAGGCTGGTCAACTCTACTAGGAAGTATCAGGAAAGGTTTCCCGGAGAGGCGGCACCGGCATGGGAAGCTGAGAAAGGGGGTGTGCTTTATGTACACGACTACAGGTACCTCACCGTACCTTACGACACAATACTGTTAACACAACAAGCATGCTCTTTGTTAGAATTCCACTTGCTGTTCATTTCCCACATTTTAAAACCAGTCTATTGCTAAAACCAAGTTTCACTGAAAAGATTAATAAAGTGTGACACTTTAGATTAATAAAGGTGGCCCACTTGAAAAACTATGCCTTCAAAACTCACTGTAATAATTCTAAATATAGTTTAGGAGGTAAAAATTAGGTGGCCTGAGATGCATTTTTAAAACTTAATTTTGGGAAATTATAATTAATGTTGGTTATGAAATGTTAAAGACAAAGTTTTCTACATCACAATCTTCCTACTTACAGCTTCAATACTTATCTGGCCTAAATACAAAAATAGGCCCTTTTTATAAAATGTGAAAGAATTTTCTTGACCTAACCATATGACGGTAAGAAACGTGTAAAGTATGAATCACACTGAAACCTTCAAAAATTACCCTTAAAAAAACATACTCAAGAGAATTTTTCTGTAGAATATCTTCTTCAACTTTCTATTGGTTAGACTAGCATTTTATTGGTTACTTACAGTTAAGGAGTACTTTTACTCAATCATTTCTAACTTAAGCACCTTTGCTAGCAAGGTAAGACTAAAATATTCTATTAATAATTTTTAATATAACAAATATTTATTAACTCCTTACCAAAAAGTTCTTATGTTGGCATAAAATAAAATGGCAAGTAAAACTCAGAGAAAGGAGATGGGGAGAAAAGGAAACAAGAAATGTGAGGGAATAATGTGTAAGCAAGAACATGAAAGAGAATAAGAAATGGGTGAGCAGCGACTTGAAACAATAGACACGAGGAGAGGAAACAATAATAAATGGGTCTCGCTTTCTCACTTCCCTCCGTTCAAGGTAAGCAACTTACTCAAACGTAAAGAACATGAGATGAGTGGACTAGGTTTAAATTAGTACACTGCTGCCTGGCTGTATAATCAGTTCCTGTAGAGTACACATGAATTTACGTAAAAGAAAAAAGTTACAAAGAGCTAGAGAGAAGTTAATTACATTTGCAACTATAATTAATGCAATGGTAAGCCATCAAGACCTATAGTGCTAATGATGTTTCTCCAAAGCAAGAAGGCCAGGAGACTTTCAAAACTTTCAAACACTGTAAGTTCAAGTCAGATCCCATTCATTTTTAAAGCTCTGGAGGGCTGGGAACTGGGCCACAAATAATTGAATTGATAATGATAAATTTGCAAATGATTTTTAAATTTATGAGTTAAAGTAGATTCAAGATCATCCCTGTTAAATCACTCACTTGCCTTCTGATACAATTTCCTGAATATGAGGGAAGGGAAGGAAGCAGTAGCGTGTCAGGACTGCACGTGATCCTGTGTAAGCCTTGGCATATGCACCTAGACAACCCAGGTGGAGAACCACGGCTATTTCCCATCCCAGGACACCTAATCAAATGATCCTTACCCAGGTGTATCAGGGGCTCACAATGGCAACAAATCTAGGCGAAGGGCCACATGGCAAAATATCTGACCCCCGGATTCTCCAGGTTCTGACACACCACCCTGCCATCTCCCAACCCCAGCTAGGAGTCCCTTTCAGCTACCATTCCTCTCCCAGGAAATGCCCTTGAGAATCAGCACTCTGGGTGATATTCTCACTTTATACTAAATCCTCTCATTTTATTTTCCTCCAGCAATGCCAGTCACCAAGACTACAACAGCCTGACTCAAAGTCCTAAAAATAAACATGCCTCAGGGTAGAAATAAAAGTAGCTTCAAAAAAGTATAAAACTCTTAGGCACTGGGAAGTAGTGTCTGCCACCACCCCGAATAGCATTACTACTGGACTGGGAGGAGTGAAGCAACCAGAGGACTATGCCTTCCTCAGGACTCTCTCTTCACTGAAGAACACGGAGATAAAAGAACACATGGTATGTCCACCACAAACATCTTCAACCTCATTTTGTAGGCAAGGGGAAGGAAAAATAAAATGTGGCATGTGGAGATTAGGGTGCAAGAAAAAGCTAGTCCTCTTCTAATAACTTTTGCTAGAGATCACTCTCCAAATGGCAATATTTCATTCTAATGACAGACTCTGAAACTCAGTTTTACATTGCAAACTCAAACACTCCTAGAATTTCTGAGTTGAAGGCACCTACCACATCACCCAAGTTATACTGAAGGAAAATGAGATTGTTAAACATGACCCGTTGGCGGGAAAAGAAGCATTTCAACATAGCTCTTCATATTCTCAGTCTGGGATTCTAACCCATCACAGCAGCAGACTCCAGTGTAGCTTAAAGCAATGGTGCACTTAAACTTCCAGAGTTACAATAAAGATTTAATGTGTTAGAAACCAACTTTTATAAGGGCATTTCAATTACTATTTCTTTATTACTCAATAAAACATACACTTTGTTATAAAACAGCAGTACTGGTAAACTTCTTAAAATCCATCCATAGTTTATATCCTAACTGGAGATTCTGCAAATGAGTTTCCCTGTCCTCAAACTAACAAGGAAATGAAATTGGTATTTATTCTCTCAGTCTCAGAAGTAATTGGTACTTATATGCTGTATGTTCTGTACAGGGTTTCAGAATAAATTTTAAAGAAAAGATGTACATCTCCAAACATTAGATACAAAAATCTTAAATATCAACTCAGTATTCTTTCACTATGTTGATTACTTACATTAGGTTTCCTAAGGAAAGGCTGCATCACCTAATAAATGTCATTCTACAACTGTCTGATGAAGTAAAATCTTCTAGTTGTTAAGCAAATTTTTCAAGAAAAAGAGAAAATCAGATTTAAAGTTTTTGTCTGGTCACATATGAGCCATCAAATTACTCTGTTATCAGTTTTCTCACTTGACTATGATGTGTGATTTTACTGACAATAAAATAATTGTTTTCAAATAATTTTTTGCAAAGATAATCATAATTTTTCTGTATTTTTCATTTTACTATTGAAGTTTTAGATATTGTACCTCTAAGACAGCCTGACTGCCACTGTATATTTCTACTGTTCGGGAACTCAGCTCTACAGCACTGAAGGAGAAGCACTGACACCACACAGCTGTCACACCGGAACAGAAAGTCCCACAGTTAACCCACAAGTTCGCCCTCTATTTGAAAAATGTAATAATGCTCCTAGTATTATTTTCTCTAAGTTTATAGTCCCAACTATTCTCACTACATTTTCCTAAACAAAAATAGTAGAGTCTTTTGATGAAAACTAAAACTTTTCCAGATGAGTATTAAAGCACATGACATATGCAGAGCATAGAAGCAGTGTACCATGTGCCAATCATCTTGAATTAGTCAAAATCAAGGAAGAATGTCATAAAAAATTACCTATGTTTAAGTACATTAAAGTTTTATTTATATTAATTTTCATGTTTTCTATGTGAGCCTCAAAAAAGAATTAACTGATCTACTTGGCGTTTTTTTACCAAATAACTCCTATTAGAGTAAATACCAAATACCTGATGGAAATGATTAATATACAAACTTTAAAATCAAATGTTCAAACTTAAACCATTTTACATGAGCAGTTTTCACAAAAGTCTAGACTACAGTAACACATTTTAGGAGAATTTAACAATGCTTATAGTCTCACCTTCATGCAGTCTGTACAGGCACTATCAAGACTTGTGAGCGTTAATGCATTAGCCTAGTGTCACAGGAGGGAAGGCCTTGTTAATATTTAAACCAGAAAGGATGGGGCTACTTGACCAGGTGGATCAGTGGACCACTAACAGTAGGGCTCAGTCATGGGAAGCCTGAGAGCTTCAAGCTTCAAGTAATTTCCTTTCCCGTTTCGAACAATCAAATCCAATGAACCATTATAACAGTGTTATGTGAAAACTACAGTTAAGTTCACCAACCTAAGGAACTGTTTAACACTATGTACCCTCCCCACTCCAGAATAAATACATCAAAAGTTAATGAAATACCAGTCTTCATATAAATAAATTCCATTAATAATCAAAGGTGGTTTCAAACCACAAGAAAAAGCATCTTCAAAGAGAAAATATAAGTGATAAAGCAGTATAAAGCAGTATACTTAAATTTAAGACAAACCAAACATATAAAAACTCTGAAGCCATCATAAAGCAGCAGAATCCACCTATGGGACACATTTAAGCATTTATTTCAGTTTTTAACATTTTAATGGCTAAAAAATATTATGCAAACTTAAATTTACTTAACTACTTTTGTTTTTTAACAATAAACATGATGGCCATTTATTACAATTAAAGACGACTTGTGAGTATCTACTGCATATTTTCTAGAAGATAAACAACACTGTTGCTGCTTAACATGAGTGTGGCCAGCAACAGGACTGACGATTTGGCTAAGAAAGTTAGAGTCACAGAAACATAGACAAGAGATGACATGGTGGGTTCCCTAACAGAGAATCCTTCCCAGTCATTATTCCAAACCAAGATAAAGAATAAAATGATGTGAAAAGTCAACTTAAAGTCCTATGGTATAACTGTGCTGTTTGGGTATAAAGAAATTTACCTATTCTAATTTCTGAAAATATTGTGATTTGATATAAGAGAGATATAATTAACAATGATATTCACTCCATAAATAATGTATGTAGATGTACAGGGGACAAATAACTAAAGATAGAATCCCACTGTTAATTGGGGGAACTAAAGGAGGGGAAAGGAAAGGAGATAGCAAAAGACATAAACTGATGCATTTGAGAAGGTGGCAACATAAAATGGTTACCAAACTCTAACAACATATTAACATTGTACGTAAAACAAACAGGCTCATGGAGAAAAAAAGAACTAAATAAATATTAGCAAAAAATTCCCTGCTCCTTGAGTTACTAGAAGTTAGAAGTTAAGCACTTATTTAACTTATTTAATTATACCAGTGAGGCTATTGTGTTCATTACATAAAACCAAAAGCACTTTTTCCACTATATTCAGTGTATAGTAACTGTAGCATGAAAGTGTCCTTTCAAAGCATATATTGAAGATCAATAAAATTGTTTATTGAAAATAAATATTGAAAAAGCAAATGTGCTTTTGCAGTACAATATGGTCGCAGAGGTAAAATGCCCAATATCCAAGCTCGATTCACTTATCCAGTACACTTAGAAAACATCCTCAAGCATATCCCCACTGGACTTTGTAGAGCAGTTATTTAGGATTAATACTGATAAAATCACACTTCACAGAGTTCTGCCTTCCAGTCACAATTTACGAACAGTTTATTCTCTGAATTAGCATCAAATGCAAAGTACAGAATCTGACAGGATAAAGAGTAATAGCAATAAGAAAGAGCTGTTTGGTGAGGTACCCTGGAATTTAGATAAATCTAACCCCAGATTGCATCAATTACTAAAAAGTTACAGAAAACAGAAAATCAGTTAAACTCGAAGACTGTGCCATATTGAGAAAGTCTTGAATTACCAACACTGGAGGCATTTGGAATTAGACTGATAAAATACCAGCAAACATATTAATAACAATAAAGGTTTCTCTTATTAGAGGTTGACTGGGAAAGAAATATGACTTAATAGTAAAAATTTTCTAATTTTAATAGGCAATATTTACTTGCAAATATTTGCTTTAAGTTACCCAGTTAGACTATCTTTTAAAAAGAATGTTTAAAAATTTTTTTGTTTTGAGGACATCATCTACACATATCACAAGAAACACAGATTTATATTCCCTTCAGAGCTTTTAAATAAAAAAGTTTTAATGACCTTGTAAACCAAAACTAAAATCCATATGAGTATTTTTAAAAGAAAGGAATTTAAATCCTTTAAACATTGTACTTCTTCCCTTAGACTGAGTTACATATCTTGTTGCATTACCAAGATAACAGAAGAAAATCCTAAATTCATATAACCTGGTCTCATAGAACAAATGTTATAAAACAGATAAAATTTTCAGGCCACTACTTAAGTAGTGAGGTTTAATTCAAAACAATGTGAAATTTTCCATTTAGTTCCATCTAAGACAGAGACAAATGGAATATGCTGTGCACGGTTTTATGTTCACTATAAGAGATTTAAGTGCTTTCAGCATCAGTGTATCTTATTAATACATTTTTTAAGACACTACTTGGTACAGCACCGGGAGCAGTAAGAAGAATGCAAACAGGCTGTGGCACAGGCTGTCTGCCCAAACCCCCTTCAAGGAAGACGTATGACGAGAGCCCAACAAACCAAATGTGGAAACAAGACAGTTATGGCAAAATCCTCTTGTCAGGCCGTATTCCATCTGGCCCTTCTGGGCTGAGTCTTGCTTCTCACAGAGCACATATCAATCAGAGTCCCAGGAAAGCAGATGGCACACTGTGTAATTGAAGAGAGTTTAATAAAGGGGCTATTTACTACATTTTGGCAAGGTTAGCAAAACCAACAAGAGACTATTTGGTACTCAAAGGGGAGCAACAATGAGGCACTGTTTCTACCCCTGGGCCTGCAAAATCAAAGGAAGGGAACAATTATGGGAACTTGGATGTATAGATGAACAGAGGGAGCCACCTGACAGAAGTCCTGGCCTTTGAGGAAGAGAAGCCACCAATCCAGGACAAGCAGGGAGGGATGGGGCGAGAAGTTAACACATACTCTTATCTCATGCTCTAGTCATACCTCCAAATTCCAATGGACTAAGTCCAACTAGACGCCAGACAGCAAGGATCTACTGATGGAGTCCACACAGGTCAGCCTCCATGATCACACATCAGGTGGAGAAGGGTGGAGAATGAATCTAGAGGGGCAAACAAACTGCATCTACGTCTGTGCAGGACCCTAAGATGAGTATGAAGCAAACTGCAAGTAACAGAAGAAACAACAAATAGTTGACTGGAGCCAGAGGTATATGTGAAATTAAAGGAAGAAAAAGTGAAGATGGCAGAATGGGGTAGAAGATAATTAAGATCACAGACTGCTGATGGCCAAACGGAAGGGGGAGCAGGGAGCTGGAAGGAGGGAGACAAAGGGCAGAAAAATATGGACATCTGCAATAGCGCCAACAATAAGAATAAAGAAAAAAATATGGAGGGTAACAGGCAACCACTGAAGGCACATATGCAGGAGAGTAAAATAATCCAAGGGTAATGGTAGGAGTATATACAGTCAGATTGAAAGGGCAGTCACTGGGAGCAAATGTCAGTTAGTTATTCCAGCATTCTAGGTATTAGGAGATAGTCCGAAATAAATATTAGTATGAGTTGTGTTCTGAGTATCTCAAAAATATCACCACTTAATTCTCTTGACTTTGAACTGAGAAAATTAAGACTCAAAAAAGTAATGTGTTGAAAAACAGCAAATAACTGGTTAAATGCTAACAACCACATTATTTCACTAACTTGTGCTGTCTGGATGAAGTAATGGCAATAGAAATAGAAAGTAAAAAACAGAAGTTCACTCACAGGCCTTGTTCTCTATCAACCAGGAGATCTCCAATGAATCACTTACTCCTTCCTAGCTCAGCTTCCCCACTTGCAAACTAAGGACAGCTACAAAATTATTTCTTCCACCTCTAAAATTCTATCTTTGTATTACTAAGACTTAACGCATCAGCCTTACTAACCTCAATCCAGACCTGCCAATGAAAATCCCCATCAAGTTCAACTCATCTCTTGCTGTAGACTCTTACAGTTAACTCCAACTGCAATCTCTCCAATAAATCCAATCAAGTCCAAACTCCTCAGTGAGGAGCCCTCTCTTCTGTGATATTGTGATATAATAAATACATATAAGTGTGTATATATATGGACTTCATTCCTGATTCCTGATACGAAGTTCCTAAAACTTCATTTCCTCAGTGTTAGGGGTGAGTGAAGCATTTTTTTGGTTGTTACTTACAATAAGCCCCTTTCAACAACATCTGAGTTTATGCTAATGAGGAAATTCTTGGAGGATGGGGGTGGAAAACAATGGAGCCAACCTTATGATTAGAAGGTTGGAACTTTCAGCCACACACCCCCACCCTACCTCCATGGAAGGGAGAGGGGTTGGACATTAAGTTCAATCACCAATGGTCAGTGATTTAATCAATCATATCTATGTAGTGGAGCTTCCAGAAAACCCCTAAGGGATGGGATCTAAGGAACCTCCAAGCTGGTAAAAGCCCTGGGGTGCTGGAAGGGTGCCACACCCAGAGAACATGAGGCTCCGCATCCCTTTCCATGAGCATTTCTTCCATTTGGATGCTCTTGACTTGCCTCATTTATAATAAACCAGTGATAGCAAGTCAAGGGCTTTATAAATTCCATGAGCTTTTTTAGCAAATTATCAAGTCTAAGGAGTTGGTCATAACAACTGGATTTATAGTTGGTCTGAGAAGTATAAGTGAAAATATGGACTTGCAATTGGCATCTGAAGTGGTGGGCTATCTTGTAAGACAGGCCTTAGCCTAGGACATCTGCACTAACCCTGGGAAGCTAATGTCAGAATTGCTTGGTGCAGAAAACTTGAACTTGTATGCAAGAAGTGTTGTGAGTACAGGAAACACAGTTTACCTTTACTTTCTATGATTTCCTGTACAAATTATATCTCTGCAAGCCATTTGGCAGCCCCCTGAGCACAATGTTATTTACTATCCATTGTCTGTTAACAGACTATTTTCTGGGGCAGCTTTAGATTCACAGCAAAAGTGAGCAGACGATAAAGAGTTCCTGTATACCCATTGCCCCAGCGCCCTCCCACACAGCCCTCCCATTACCAACACCCCCCATCAGAGTGGTACATTTGTTACAATCAATGAAGCTACACCAATACATCATTATCACCCAAAGTCCACAGTTTACAATTCACTCACGGTGGGGTATATTCTGTGGGTTTCGACAAGTGTATAATGACATGTACCCACCATTACAGTATCATGTTGCCCTAAAAAACAGTATCACTGCCCTAAAAAAATCTCTGTACGCTGCCTATTCATCCCTTTCTACCCCTGGCCCCCAATAACCACTGATAATCACTGATCTTTTTACTATCTCCATAGTTTTACCTTTTCCATAATGTTATTTGAAATTAGAGTATAGAACTATAGCCTTTTCAAATTGACCTCATTTTCTTAGTAATTTATTTTTAAGTTTCCTCCACATCTCTTCATGGTTTCTTAGTTCATTTCTTTTCAGCATTGTGTAATATTCCACCATTTGAATGTACCAGAGTTTGTTTATCCATTCACTGAAGGACATTTTGGTTGTATCCAAGTTTCTCACAATTATGACAAAAACTTCTACAAATATCCATATGCAAGTTCTTGCACGGACTTAAGTGTTCAACTCCTTTGGATAAATACCAAGGACTGAAACTGCTGGATCCTATGGAAAGAGTATGTTTAGTTTTGTGAAGAACTGCCAAACTCTTTTGTACTCCTACCAGCAATAACTGAAAGCTCCTGTTGCTCCACATTCTCATCTGCATTCGGTGTTGTCAGTGTTTTAGATTTCGGCCATTCTAATATGTGTGTGTGGCAGCTAATTATTCTTTCAATTTCCACCTGACTAATGGCATATGATGTTGAACAGCTCTTCAGATGCTTATTTGCCATTTGTATATGTTCTTTTTTGTAGTTACTGTTCAGGTTTTTGGCCCATTTGTTAAATCAGATTGTTTATTTTATTACTGAATTTTAAGAGTTCTTTGTAAATACACAAAATATTAGATAAGAGTTATTTATCAGATATGTCTTTTCCAAATATTTTTCTTACACTCTGAAATGGTCTTCTCATCTCATAATAGTGTATTTTGCAAAGCAGAAGTTTTAATTTTAATGAAGTCCAATTTATCAATTATTTCTTTCCAGGATCATGCTTTGGGTGTTATACCTAAAAAGTCACTGACATACCCAAGGTCACCTAGATTTCCTCTTGTGTTATCTTCATTAACTTTTTAAAAAAATTACTGAATGGACAGTATGCTACTAGCACTCAAACAGAAAGTAAATAAGACTACAATATCTTCAAACATCTTGAAGCACAGCTTTGACAAGCTCAATCAAACAATCATTAAGGCAGTGGTTCTCACTGGTGTCGAACTCACGAGCACAGGCTCTAGAGCCAGAACTTATTCAAACCCCAACTCTGCCACTTACTAGCTGTGAGGCCTGTGTCTCAAATTCCTCATCTGAAAAATGACAACAATATTTATACCCATTGCACAGTACTGTTGTGAAGATTAAATGACAATCCATGTGAAGTGTTTACCATAGTGCCTGTAACATGGTAAGTGCCTAACACTAGTACTTCTGAATCCTCCAAGAAAGGGTTGACGGATGGTTTGGAAAAACAAAAAACACTTGAAATTATCACTGCTAAAACTTTTAATCATGACATTTCATTTTATTTTGGAATTTCAAAAGATTAAGGTACTGTCTCATTCTCATATTCTGTGGTCATCAATTTCTAAATAAATCAAAGGTTCAAAATTAATAAGCATTAATAATAGCATATGGAAGGTAATTGACACAGACAGCAGGAAAAGTATGTAGTTAAAAAAATCTCAATTTGAGGTCAGTAATCTATTTGGTTCTTTTTGCTTTAAAAGCAAATTTCTCATTTATAAGAAAACAGTAAAAATTGTGAGACCCTCAATGCACTTAGCTTAGTATTTTAATATCATATTACCAGCTTTCACTTGTACGAATCTAACAAAGTAAAAACAGGCTACAGTTTAAGAGTCAGGCCCTGACCAGGCAACTCAGATGGCTAGAGCATTGTCATGATATACCATGGTTGTAGGTTTAATCTCTGGACAGGGCACAAAGAAGCAACCAAATGAATGCATAAGTAAGTAGAACACCAAATTGATGACTCTCATTTTCTCTCTCTCAAATCAATGCATTTAAAAAACTAAGAATTAAACTACAGAATTAAGAATGACATTTCTCAACAATATCCATAAAAATCTATTTCAAAGAACACTGGCTAATGAAACAAGCAAAGCATAATTCTATTTTCTAGTGAAACTACAAAAATTACACCTTGGAGAGGTACCAAAATTGAACTTTAAAAAGTACTTTTAAAAAAGAACACTGTAACTGTAATAGAAAAACATGTAAATGTCAATAGTATCTCAATAAAACTAAAAAAAATACAAATAATTTTCTTATCCCATAATTGATTAAATTGTCTTCCTGATCTAAAATGTAAGTTAAATTTGTTTTACACAAACATAAAAATAAGATTAAAAAAATAAAAGAACAGGGAGTTCTAAGATAACAGCAAAGTAGGTGGATGTTATACACACCTCCTGCCAGGACCAAACTGGAATCGTAACTAAAATATTGAGTAACCAAACTAAATTACCAATGGAAGACTAGCTGAAGAAGTCTTAGAAGCCACATCAAGACTGGCAAGAATGGAGGTGTACATGGAGGCATAGGTAGACACATTGTGCCTCCTCACACAACCAAAATAAGGACAACAAAAATTTAGAAACAAAAAAACAACCAGTACTGACAGAAAATTGAACTGTATGGAAGTCCAACAACCAAGGAGTTAAAATAGACACATTCATCCAGACAGCATCATAACCCAGCAACTGGGTCGCCCCGCCCTAGTGAACACCTAAGGCTCCGCCGCTCACTAGGCAACAGACGCTCCAAGACAAAAAAAAAAAAAAAAAATCGCCCAAACGAAGAACAGCTCAAAGCTCCAGAGCAAACAGAACTGAGCAACCAAGAGAGAGCCAACCTATCAGATGCACAGTTCAAAGCACTGGTGATCAAGATGCTCACAGAATTGGTTGAACTTGGTCGCAAATTAGATGAAAAAATGAAGGCTACACTAAGTGAAATGAAGGAAAATGCACAGGGAATCAATAGTGATGGGAAGAAAACTGGGACTCAAATCAAATCTTCCTTCTGGTCCTCTGGAGTGGACCAGAAGGAAGAAAGAAACAACCATACAGAAAAGAATCAAAAAATAAGAATTCAAAAAAATGAGGAGAGGCTTAGGAACCTCCAGAACATCTTTAAACGTTCCAACATTCGAATCATAAGGGTGCCAGAAGGGGAAGAGGAAGAGCAACAAGTGGAAAACTTATTTGAACAAATAATAAAGGAGAACTTCCCCAATCTGGCAAAGGAAATAGACCTTCAGGAAGTCCAGGAAGCTCAGAGAGTCCCAAAGAAGTTGGACCCAAGAAGAAACACACCAAGGAACATCATAATTACATTACCCAAGGTAAAAATGAAGGAGAGAATCCTAGAAGCAGCAAGAGATAAGGGGACAGTCACCTACAAAGGAGTTCCCATCAGACTGTCAGCTGATTTCTCAAAAGAAACCTTGCAGGCAAAAAGGGGCTGGAAGGAAGTATTCCAAGTCATGAAAGGCAAGGACCTACATCTAAGATTGCTCTATCCAGCAAAGCTTTCATTTAGAATGGAAGGGCAGGTAAAGTGATTCTCAGATAAGATCAAGTTCAAGGAGTTCATCATCACCAAGCCCTTATTATATGAAATGTTAAAGGGACTTACCTAAGAAAAGGAAGATAAAAAACATGTATAGTAAAATGACAGCAAACTCAGAATTATTAACAACCACACCTAAAACAAAAACAAAAAGAAACTAAGCAAACAACTAGAACAGGAACAGAACCACAGAAATGGAGATCACATGGAGGGTTAGCAACAGGGGAGTGGGAGGAGGAGAGAGGGGCAAAAGGTACAGAGAGTAAGTAGCATAGAAGGTAGGTAGAAAATAGGGGGAGGGCAAGAATAGTATGGGAAATGTAGAAGCTGAAGAACTTTTGAGTATGACACATGAACATGAACTAAAGGGGGGAAATGTGGGTGGGAGAGGGTGTGTAGGGTGGAGGGGAATGAAGGGGGGGAATGGAACAACTGTAATAGAATAATCAATAAAATATATTTTTAAAAAGACTGGCAAGAAGGATACAGACATGAAAAGGGCTGGCCCCACTCCCACCAGGGGAGAGATTGGGGGGCACGGGGAGCAAGGGAGGGTTAGCTGAGATTCCAGAGGGATATCTGAGATGCAAAGGAACCCCATGAGAAGCGTGGGGTCACAACTCCAAGCCAGACTTTTCCAGCCCAGAGCACCGCAGCCTAGAAAAGATGCTGACATAATATCTGGCTGTGAAAATCAGCAGGGATTCTGTCTGCCAGGGAAAGACCCAGAGTTTGCTAAAGACATAGGTGCCCTCCTAAAGGGTCAACACATAATATCTCGACCACAGCCACTTACCCTGGGTGCCAGCGGAAGGATGGCAAAGCAGACTAGATTCTCATGAGGAGAGTCTGGGGTTTGTGACTCTGGGGAGAAAGCTGAAGGAACAGCCTCTGGGATCCCTAAGCAGAGTTCTTCTCCCATACAGGAGATGCCATCTTTCTTAGGTGGAGCACTCCCCTCAGTACAGCAACAGCCTAGGAGAAAGGCGATAGCCCCACCTACAGAGCTTGCACCCTACTAAGGAGTCAGCTGCCTGGGCTGGGGTGTAGAGGTCTGGGCAGATTCAGGGGGGATCAGTGACTGAGTTGGGTAGCTGTGGGGTAGGGGCCATGACCCCTCACCTTCCCATGAATGTGACTGGCACCAACCCCTTACGGGAGATCCAATAGCCCCACTCTCCCAGCAGACTCACACTCTGAACTCCTCGCGGCTCTGCCCTGCCAAGGTCTTGGAAGAAACTGAGACAGGCTGAGTTGTGTGGCTCTGGGGTGGAGGCCTCTGCCAGCATCTTCCCCAAAGACTGACTGGCACCTGCACCTTGCAGGAAATACTCTGGCCCTACACTCTCAGTGGTCTCGCCCTCCTGAGATCAGGCACTAAGCAGAATCTGGAATAGACTAAGTTGTGTAGCTCTAGGACAGGGGACATTTTTCTCTTGCACACCTATCAGTGCAGAGTCCTCCCTTCACATGGCCAAACCTTGGTGTGTTCAACCCTGATAAACTCTGCTGACTTTACTTGAAAAACTCCCTAAGATCCCACCCCAACACAAAGATTTATGAGCACCCAACGGGTGGCAACTAAACTTGGTATGCCCTGGGACATTTGCTAAGTTGCCTCAGACCCGGCACTGGCACCAAGTTTGAACCTGCATCAATCTGATGAACACTATTAGCCCTCTACCTCGTGACTCACTGAGAACCTACCTTATGCAACTTAAGCACCACCAGAGGCTCTTTCAGTGACTTAAGACTAAGAGGCAGGTGGAAGTAAATCTTGAGATGTTTTAGCACATTTGCTAACCTAACCCTGGGCCTGGTGCTGGTAAAAGCCAGCCCTGGTGAGTAGCTTGGTCCATCCCATGCACACCCAGGCCCCAGCAAAGGGAGTCACAAACAGTGGATCACTTTGCAGCTCTAAACAGTTTGCCCAGGGCTAGTCACAGGCAGCAACTGGCATTGGGCTGCACCAGAGTCCCTCTCAAGAGGCCCAAGAGGCCAGCTTCAAACAATATCAGAGCAGGATCCAATTAGCTTCACAGGAGTTATATCCAAAGGGAGATCTCAGCAGGCACCAGACACAGCTAAGGTGAATTCCACTCTGTGTGGATCAGCACCTGCACAGCAGCTCGTACACCGTGATCAGGGATGATCCTCACAGTCAGCCAGCCTGAGGGTTGACCCCATGTATGGAATGGACCAATAGCAACCAAGACTCAAATACAACAGCAGGGCCCACATAATGCACATTCCTAGAGCACCCAGCTCAGGTGATCAAGGAGAATGTACCACTGGACTCCCCAGGACAGCTACTACATAAGGCTACCCTACCAAGACTGAGAATCATAACAGATCTACCTAATACATAGAAACAAACACAAAGAGGCAGCCAAAATGGGAGACAAAGAAACATGCTTCAAATGAAAAAATAAGAGAGCGCTCCAGAAATAGAGCTAAGTAAAGGAAGCAAGGAATTTATCATCTCTATATAGTTCAAAAAAATTATAAAGATTCTCAAGAAACTTAGAACTACAAGGAACTTAGTGAGAACTGTAAGAGCATTAAAAAGACATAGAAACCATAAAAAAAGAACCAGTCAGAAATGAAGAATCTAGCCCTGGCTGGTGTGGCTCAGTGGATTGAGTGTTGGCCTATGAACCAAAGGGTTGCTGGTTTGATTCACATTCAGAGTATATGCCTGGGTTGAAGACAGGTCCCCAGTTGGGGGCATGCAAAAGGCAATCACACACTGATGTTTCTCTCCCTTTCTTTTCCCTCCCTTCCCCATTCTCTAAAATTAAAAAATTAAAAATGAAATGAAGAATACAATACCTGCAACAAGGAATACACTAGAAGGAACAAAGAGGGGGCTGGAAGAAGTAGAGGATCAAATTAACAATTTGAAAGACAAGGTATCAGAAAACACACAATAAGAGCAGAAAAAAACAAAAGAATTTTTAAAAATGGAGATAGTTTAAAGGACCTTTGGGACAACATGAAATATAACAATATCTGTATCACAGGGGTACCAGAAGGAGAAGAGGAAGAGCAAGAGATCAAGACTCTATTTGAAAAAATAATGACTGAAAACTTTCCTAAACTAGTAAAAAAAAAAAGACACAGAAGTCCAGGAAGCACCAAGAGTCCCAAACAAGATGGATCCAAAGATCCATCCAGCAAGGCACATCATAATTAAAATAGCAAGTGTTAAAGACAAAGAGAGAATCTTAAAAGCTGCAAGACAGTTCATTATCTACAAGACAACTCCCATAAGGCAGGCAGCTGATTTCTCAACAAAAACATTTCAGGCCAGAAAAAACTGGCATGAAGCAATATTCAAGATGATGAAAAACAAGGACCTACAACCAAAACACCTTCAACAGCAAGGCATCCAAACTGGAAAGAAAAAGTATTTGCAGATGATATGATCCTGTATATAGAGAACCCTAAAGATTCCATTAAAGAAAAAAAACACCACCAGAACTGATAAATGAATTCAGTAAAGTAGCAGGATACATAATAAATATCCAGAAATCAGCTGCATTTTTATACACCAATAAAAAAAAACAGAGAAAGGGAAATTAAGAAAACACATTTACAATTGCATTAAAAAAAAATCTATCAATAAATTTAACAAAGGATGTAGAAGACCTGTACTCAAAAAATTGCAAGACACTGAAGAAAGAAACTGAAGAAGACAGAAATAAGTGGAAGCATATACCGTATTCATGGATAGGAAGAATTATCATCATTAAAATGTCCATACTACACAAAACAATCTATAGATTCAGTGCAATCCTTATCAAGATACCAACAGCATATTTTGCAGAACTAGAACAAACATTCCAAAAATTTGTATGGAACCACGAAAGAACCAGAATAGCAACAGCAATCTTGGGAAAGAAGAACAAAGTTGGAGGAATCCTGCTACCTGATATCAAACTATACTATAAGACCACAGTAGTCAATACAGCCTGGTACTGGCATAAAAACAGACACATAGATCAATGGATCAGAATAGAGACCCAGAAACAAACCCACCCCTTTACAGTCAATTAATATTTGACAAAGGAGGAAGAAACACACAATGGGGTAAAGATAGTATATTTAATGAGTGGTGTTGGGAAAATTGGTCAGATATGTGTAAAAGAATGAAATCAGACCACCTTCTTACACCATACACAGAAATAAACTCAAAAAGGATTAAAAACTTAAATGTAAGACTCAAGACCATAGAAATACTAGAAGAAAAAACATAGGCAGTAAAATCTCAGGGATTTCTTGTGGCAATATTTTTTCTGGTATATCTCCTTGGGAAAGAGAAACAGAAAATATAAAATAAATGGGAATATATCAAACTAAAAAGGTTTTGCAAAGCAAAGGAAACCATCAGTAAAATGAAAAAACAACCCACTATGGGAGAACATATTTGCCAATGATATGTCTGATAAGGGGTTAATGTACAAAATCTATCAAGAACTTACAAAACTCCACACTAAAACACAATCCAATTAAAACATAGGCAAAGTGTCCTGACCTGGTAGCTCAGTTGGTTAGATCATCGTGATACACCAAGATTTCAGGTTCAATCTCTAGTCAACACACATTCAAGAAACAGTCAATGAATGCATAAAAAAGTGGAACAAATTGATGTGATGTATTGCTCTCTACCCCTTACCCCCTCTAAAATCAACAAATAAAAATTATTTTTAAAAATTGGCAAAGGAGCTGAACGGACACTTCTCTATGTCCAAAGAGGACATACAGATGGACAATAGACATATGAAAAAATGATCTACGCATCACTAATCATCAGAGAGACGAAAATTAAAACCACAATATCACTTCACACCTGTCACAATGACTATCATCAATAAATCAACAAACAACAAGTGCTGGCGAGGATGTGGAGAAAGGGGAACCCTTGGGCATTGTTGGTGGGAATGCAAACTGGTGCAGCCACTGTGGAAAGCAGTGTGAAGTTACCTCAAAAAATTAAAAATGGAACTGCCTTATGACACTGATTCCACTTCTGGGAATATATCTGACCCAAACACTAATTCAAAAGAATATATATATATACCCCTATATTCATTGTACTGTTATTTATAATAGTCATGATTTAGAAACAGCCTAAGTACCCACCAGTAGACAAGTGGATTAAAAAAAACAAACAAACAAGCTGTGGCTCATTTACACAATGGAATACCACTCAGCCATAAAAAAGAAGGAAATTTTACCTTTTGCAAAGCATGAATGGACCTGGAGAGTATTACGATAAATGAAGTAAGCCAGTCAAAGAAAGACAAGTACCATGTTATTTCATTTATACGTGGAATCTAATAAAAAAAAAAACACAACTAACAACAAAATAGAAACAGACTCATAGAGACAGAGAACAGACTGACAGCCATCAGAGGGGGTGGGTTTGGGGAATGGGTGTATAGGGTGAAGGGATTAAGCTAAAAAAAAAAAAAAAACACACACAAAAAACCCTCATAGACACAGACAACAGTATGGTGATTACCAGAGGGAAAGGGAAGTGGAGGGAAGTAAAAGAGGGTAAAAGGAGGGATAAACAGAGATGAAAGGAGACTTGACTTGTGGTGGTGAATGCACAATACAGTATACAGATGACATGTTACAGAACTGTACACCTGAAACCTATAGGATTTTATTAAGCAATGGCACCCTAATTTATTAAATAAATAAATAACTGTAACCTGACTTGCTTATAAGATGATCAAATATATGTTTCTTATATGAGATCTGTCAATGCATGAAGCAGTCAGGGACAAAACTTTGTATCTAAAACAAAAATTTTCATAAACATGCTCAATAAATGTTAACTAAGTAATACTGAATTCTTTGGACTGTAACACGCACAGCCTGTAAGACACACCTAGGTTTTAGAGGAAAACAAGAAAAAAAATTTTGAGCAAAAAACGTGGTAAAATATTTAATAACATAAATAACATAGGCTGCCCCCACAGCAAGCCAGGCAAGCTACACTCAGACTATAAGACGCACCCCCTTCACTCCCAAATGGGGGGGCGGGGCGGGGCGTCTTATAGTCCAAAAAATACATTGTTTTTATGAGTGTGACCTCACATGCTTTCAAGTCCCCAGAAATCATTGCAACACCTGAGACTGCCATGGTGGATGACTCTTCATCTTCTTTTAATGTGTCTAAAGAGTGAATAATAAGTATGAAGAGAGAGCTAAGAAGCTGGAAACAACAGGAGATGGTGACTGGTGCTCCTTCCTGGAGCTGATGAGAATAGCCGGGCTCTCCAGTCCAGTCCACTGTCTCCAGGCCTCGTCCAGGTTATCTTCTTAAAAGGCAGTTTTACAGACAGTATATACCTCTGTTTATCTCACTCTCAAAAGTTACCTTTAATGGTTTCCTCCACAACTTCTACTACACGATCTATCTGTTGAACCTGAAAAGAAAACAAACTGTTAGAGAAGCAATTTACACGGAGGAGGGATATTAATTTGTGATTATCATTCTGTTTGAGTCAGTGTTACACATCTCAGCACACAAATCCAGGTTTTCTTTAGTTAATGCATTTAAAGATATTATTTTAAATGTTTTGTATTAATGTTTTTTGTTACAATAAAGTATGAAATTGCCATTCTCCTGTCTTCTGATGACAGTTTCAAAAACCGTATCATGTTGAACTACACTTCCTGGAGCTGTCAGCAGGGCCCGTCAACATCAACTGAGAATGTCCTGAGACACAAACTGAAGTTTAATTAAAGCAGGTCTCTTCTTACAGAACTTCGAGAAAAATGGCAGAAAATGACAACCTACAGAAAAAGACATACTGATATTAAGGGGATCTACCCCAAATTCCATTCTTTATTATTTTAACACTGAAACCCCTTTTAATGACTTTCTGCCCGGTGCTGGATGCTCTGCTCAGGTCCATGGACTACAAAGTCAAATAACACCGCCTGCAGCCCCGCCACCGGGGGCTAGGAAAGATTTCCCAGGGTGCCCTGAGATCACAAAGGAGAGGCGATAAAACCTGACTGAGTGAGCCAGGAATGCTTCTTGAGGGATAAGCAGGATTAGATCATAAGAAGCCCACTAGGGAGGCCAAGTTAGAGTGGCTGGAGTTTAGAAGGGAAATGAAAAAAAGCAAAGACTGTAGTCCAAGGAGCTAAAGGAACAGAGAAAGTTAAATAACAATGGATCATAAGTTGATATTCAGTTCATCATGTTTTATTACAGAAGAAATACATGTTCAATGACCAAATTCAAACAAGATAGAAATATAAAGCAGAAATAAAGTAAGCCATAACATCCTCCATCCTCCATTTCCACTCCTCAGAAGAAATCACTCTTAACAGTTTGAGGAGTAGATACCGGGGCATTTTCCAGTGCTAAACATTTATACATAGGGTGGGGCAAGGTAGGTTTACAGTTGTGAGTACACAAAGAGATTAATCTTGTATTATTATTTATTAATAATTGCATTATTTCACAAACAAACAACTGTAAACCTACTTTTCCCCACCCTGTACACAGCAGTCTCCATTTATCCCTAAGGTACATGTTCTAAGACCCCCGGTGGATACCTGAAATCACAGGCAGTGACAAATCCTATATATATTATGTTTTTCCTCTACACACATACTTGTACTGAAGTTTAATTTATAGATTAGCCACAGTAAGAGATTAAGAACAATAACCAGTGATAAAATAGGACAATTAAAACCATGTACTGATAATCGAGTTTATGTCTCCCTAACAGCCAATCTGATAAAGAAATGGCTACTAAGTGACCAGGGGTGGGTGGCATACACAGCACAGACACACTGGGTGGACAAAGGGGTGATTCACGTCCCGGAGCCACAGAGCAGGCCAGCGCAGGACAGCATGAGATTTCCTCAAGCTGCTTAGAACAGCACGTAATTAAACCTATGAATTGTTTACTTCTAGAAATTTCCATTTAATATTCCAGCTGTGCTAGGCCACAGGTAACTGAAACTGCAAAAAGTGAAACCATGCATAAGGGGGTCTGACAGCTCTGCAGTTTTTTCCTTTCCCTTTTTTTTGTTCACAAATGATGAAACACACATAGATGATATATAAAATAGGTCTGCCCTTGACTTGTTTTCTATACATCATCAGTACACACAGACCTATTTCATTCATTTACTAGCTACCCAGTACCTCACACACAGATACACCATAATGCATTGATCCATTCCCCTGTTGATGGGATGTATGCTATTTCTAATTTTTATTACATAACAATGCTGCAATGATCTCAACTGAGAACAACAAAAAAAGGCTTTAAAATAACTTTACTAAAAGTGCAATGGCAAATCTCTTTAAAGCATTCCTTTTCCTGGGTAACTGGTGTCTTATATGAAATAAGGAAAGAGTTGTAAGAACACACTTGAATCCAGCTCTGCTTCTGACCACTTAGCCAAGCATGGTGTTAGCAGCAGCAATAACTGGGAGGTAGACAAAAGCAAAGTAAATCTCTGAGAATGAAAAATCTTAGTCCCAAACAAACCTACCTAACTGGAGACATATCTACCTGGAACCACTGGAAGCATCAGGTTTGGATTTATTAAGAAGAGAGTCTATGTGGTTTCCTTAAAAGAATGTGATCAAAATAAGAACAACAAAAAGTTCAAAGAGGAGAAGCAGACAACAGTGTCAGCTGCTACAAAGTAACAGGAACGTAAAGACCAAAACGGGTATGTCTGATTTAACAGCGAAGGGGGTCAGTGAACACAGGGTAAGCTGAGAATTCAGTAGTAATGAATCTTCAATATAAGGAAATGATGGGGTAATCACTTCAATCACTGCGTAAGTTACATAAATGCCGCATCACTACATGTACACCTGAAACTAATGTAATATTGTTAAGTCAACTTTACAAGGTGAGGGTATACAAGGTCAGTTTGGAAAAAGCACAGCCATTGTTAATCTACCAAGAATGGTTTGTGCGACATCAATGTATCCTGGCAGCCAAGGAGAGTGGACTGGAATGCACATGTGTGAACAATGACGACTTCACTGTACCAGTCAGAGGGGGTGGTAGATGCCGTTGAATGAGCATGTGTACAGTGTGGCCACTGCACTCAAAATGACTAAGCAAGTACAGCAATGAATCCGCATCAAATTTTGTGTTGAGCTTGAACATTTCTCTGTGGAAACTACTTGGATGATTCAGAAGGCCACAGCTCTGGGTAACTGGTGAATGGCAGCTTTGACATGACAATGTGGCCACTCACACATTACTTGTGAATTTTTTTGTGAAACCTCAAATCACCCAGGTGACTCAGCCCCACCCCACTACAGCCCAGATTTGATGCCCTGAGACTTTTGGCTTTTCCCAAAAGTAACCACCTTTGAAAGGGAAGAGATTTCAGACCACCAGTGAGATACAGGAAAATATGACAGGGCAGCTGGTGGCAACTGGGAAAACTGTGTAAGGTCCTACTTTGAAGGGGACTGAGGCACCACTGTCTTACGTACAATGTTTCTTGTATCTCATATCTTCAATAAATGTCTCTATTTTCCATAGCACATGGCTGGATACTTTCTAGACATACCTTGTATATCCAAGAGAAATGAAAACATATGTCCACACAAAAAAATTGTCAATGAATGCTCATGGCAGCATTATTCCTAACAGCAAAAAAGGTGTAAACAAGCAAAGTGCAATCAACTGACATAAAAAGTTGGTATATTCATGCAATAAAACACCATTAAGCCATAAAGAGGAAGAAGTATTGATATATGCTAAAACATTATGCTACGTGAAAGAAGCCAGACTAAAAAAGTCAAATGTAAATTATTCCATGTGTATGAAATAGCCAGAATAGGGCAATCTTCCAAAACAGAGTAGATTTCTAATTGCCTGTGGATGGGTGGGGAAAGAAATGGGAGAAACTGCTAGGAAGTAATGGGATTCCTTTTGGAATGACGAAAGGATTCTAAAATGTGGTGATGGTCTTATAACTGAATATACTAAAAGGCACTGAATTACACATTTGAAATGGGAGAACTGTATGGTGTATGAATTATATCTTTAAAAAAAGCTTTTATTACCAAAAAATAATGAGGGTAATCAGTCAAATGTTCTAATGTAAAGGCCATGAAACTGAATGAAAAACTGGGCAAAGCCAAAGACACTGAAAAGACCTGACAGCTGAATCCAACTTTGGATCTATGGTGCTTCTCTTCCCGTAAAGGATGTTAATCTGGACAACTGGCAAGATCAGAACACGGTCTGCATACTGACGTATAATACTGTATCAGTGTCATTTCCTGTTTTTATTATACTACAGATGTAAAAAATATCTCTGTCTTTGAAACACAGGGGTATTTTAGAAGTTAAGGGGCATCATGTTTACATCTTCCTCTCAAAAAGGATCAGAAAAAAATGTGTACATATAAAATGAGAATAATTAGCAAATTCATTAAAATTAGCATTTGGGGAATTTGGGGAATGAGTTCATGGTAATTATTTTGCTTTTCTGTGAATGTGAAATTATGTAAATGAAAATTTTTTAAGTTAAATATATGTGTGTGTTTAAGAAACAGATTTTCTTTCACCCTGATGGTCACATAGAATTTGTATGAATGCATACAGCTCAAAATATAGCCTCTGATTTATAAAAGTGATTGATTATATTTGCCTTTCTGGCAGAAAAATAAATATTGCCTACATGTGATTGTTTAATCACTATGTGGTGTGAGGAAGCTCTAGAACTTTAAAACTAAGGGTCAACCAAATTTGAAGAAAAAAAGTTTTAAAAGTATTTGATTACAAACAAACAGGGGAGAAGTTCATTAATGATTTAATAAAAATACTGTGTCATTTCCATTTTTCCTAAGGAGCATATTGGAGGAAGGGGGTAAGGAAGGGGAGACAGAAAAGAGAAGAGTGGGAGTGAGTTTAATGAAAGACGTTAGAAAGCAAAAAAAAAAAAAGCGTGGAGTGAGAGAAAGGGAGACAAGAAAAAATGATCATGAGTGAAAGAACAAACTCAAGATTCACATATAGTAAAGAAGAATACATTGAATTCATTCTAGGGAGAAAAGTAAAGCTGTTTTTAATTAATACTATAAATTGTAGCCCTGAATACACAAGAGCTTAGTCTCTGGCATATAATTCAAATAAAATAAATAAAACAGTATCTCATGTCCTTCAGGCACTTAGTTATAAATATACAGGGAAAAAGACATTCAGTATGTTCTATTACTGACTCCATATGTTCTCAACAATGAAAAAAGGAGTTGGTTAATAAACAATTCATAAATAACATTAATGAGTAATTCTGCTGCAGAACTTTTAAAATAAATCTATAAAATATTTTATTCGGCTATTTTGAACCACTCCAAATTTATAGGTAAACATTTTAAAGAAACAAACCTATACAAAGGCATCTAAAGCAAATAAAAGTGTTAGTCAGAAATTTCCTAATTGTTCACAGCAGTGCAATCCAATGGAATTTTCTATGGTGATGGAAACGTTTACACGCTGCATAATGTCCCACACAGTAGCCACCCTTAGTTATTGCATTCTTACAATGTGGCTACTGTGACTATGGAACTAAATTTTAACTTTAATTAACTTAAACAGTCACATGTGTCTACTGGCAACCGTACTGCAAAGTGCAGGTTTGCAGTGTAGCTAACATAACCATCCAGTTTGTGATAATTTGTTATGGCAGCCCTAGGAAACTCATGCATACCTCAAATACAATTTTTCCAAGTTGGCTAATAAAAAGGTCATTCAGGGAGCACACTGATAACAGCCTGACTTTGTACACTATCAAGGTTCTGTTTGAGCATGCACTGAAGTATCTTTCTTCTAACTACTTGAAGTATCTTTTTTTTTCTAAACAATCAGCAGCTAGATAAGTTAATGACTGGTAATAACAAAGTGACAGCTAACATTTCTTGAGCACTTACTATGTCACAGACTCTGTGATAGCACAATACATGCACTATCTCATTTAATCCTCACAACATTCCTAGGCTAAATACTACCTTATTTCTGAGGGTTGGGGAACTGAAGTGCAAGGATATTCACCTAAATTCTTTATTTCTATTATTTCACTACAAATAAATAATTATTTAAAGAATAAATAAATTAATTAGTAGAATTATTTTCTACTAGAAATTAAGAAATTATTCTAGAAAAAATCATTTCTAGTAGATCTTATTTCCAGGAATGGCACACAGGTGACACATTTCACACATTTCCCTTTTCATATACACGTGACAGCATCACTAAACGATCACAGAATGCTCTACAACTGAACCTGCAATTTCAGGAGACCCAGGCAACAACTATTCCCCCACACTCTCCCCCACAAATTACCACTGACATGGATACATTCACTTGATAAATATCTATTAAGAACCAACCAGGCACTATACACAGATCTAGGAAATGGGAATAAAATGGTGAAAAATACCAAGTCCATGCTTCATAGACCTTACATTTTAATCAGGGAGACAAAATATAAATAATTGAAAATGTTCATGTCCTATCATTACAAACACTATGAAAAAAATAAAATATGGGACTGGCCGGAAGTAGAGAGAGCAAATTTGCAATAGTATTCCATTTAAACCTCAGAACAGATAGCACCATTAATCCTGGGACATGGACCCTAGACAGAGGCATCAGCATAAACCTCTAGGGGGAAGAGTACATAAAACAGCTAAGAGACAAAATGACAGGGAGTTAGGGGCAGAGTGGTAGCAGATGGAGTCAGATAATTAAGGAAAGATTACAGGGGTGGGCAAAAGTAGGGTTACAATTGTTCATATGAAAAAATATGTAATACAAGAATAAATAATACAAAACTAAAGTGTGTGTTTCACGTACTCACAATCAAAAACCTACTTTTGCCCACACCCTGTATATGAGACCTTGTAGTTCATGCTATGCAGTTTAGATTTTATTTTACTAGCAAAAGGAAGTCACTGGAGGGTTAAAAAAAAAAAAACCATCTTAATAGCATTGCTCCACTAATCCTCTGGAAAATATGCAAAGGCTACTCTTTATCCACATTTCTCTGTTACTTGGTGTTTTTTCATATTTACATGAGTCTGTCTGAGGTTTTAGTACCCCTTGATTTTATCCCAAGACATCTGAAGTCCTTACACAAGTAGGAGAGACTATCTGTATCACATATACACTTAAACTCAGATGCAGAGAAATTCCTCATTAGCTCTCTTAATTTTGACTGTATATAAATAAACCAGACAACCTGTCATGATTGTAATTAAGAAATATCATACCAAAACTTTAAACTATCTAAAAATTCTACCAACACCTAAAAGAAAAAAAAAGTCTTTGTATCTCCATTAAGAGCCATTCATATAAAAAGCCTTTTCTATCATGCCTTTGTTCTAATTTTACACATTTACAATAATGGAAGTTTGATCCAATTATCAGCATCTGACAGGTTAAAATTAAGTACTAACTTTTCTATGAGAATATTTTTCTCTATAAAAATCTTTCTCAAAACTTTTAAGAGAACTTCCTACCTCTAAAAATGCTATTTATTGGAAGAGAGCCCTATTTCCAAATATCTTCATATTGGGGAAATCCATAGCAGTCACCAAATTAACAACATCTTTCAGCTCTACTAGATGAAAGAAAGATTTATTGAATTCACAAAACTGTGAACAAATATACTAATGAGTTAAACAAAAGAGCACTTGATGCTACATGTGGTTTAACTTTTTGAACAAAACCTCCTCATCTCCCAGCATGTTTTCATCTTCTTTCATCTCTTTATTGAGAAAAATTCTTCCCCAATAGTAGAAATTGCCCTTTCATTAAAAATTTTATGACAGCATATTCTACACAAGACTAAAAGCATGCCTTCTACCTGAATGGTACTAGTGAGTGACTAACACTTAATAAGAAATAAAAAATTACTAATTATAAGATGAGGCCAGGATAGACAATGCCAGCAAAAGGAGTATCAGTACCAGGAACATCTTTCTCTTAAATCCTAATAAAATAACTATAAATCTTTCTCTAATGAAAAAAATCTTTCATTTAAAACAAAATCAACATATTAAGTTCAATTATATATAGAAATATTATTTGGAATATTAGAATATTATCACATTAATAACAGGACATGTTATACAGTAAAAAAAATTTAAGCAATACTAAAGTTAAAAACTAATATTAAAATTAAAACAGAATACACATTAGAAATGTAAAACATCAATTAATAAACACTGCTTTATGCTGCAGGCAGAATAATGGTCTCCCCAAAATGTTCAGATATCCTAATTTCTAGAACTAGTGAATATGTTACCTGGCATGGGAAATGTGTTTTTCAGAAGTAACTAAGGACCCTGAGATGGTAAGATTAGCTTGGATTATCCAGATGGGCCTAATCTATTCACAGTTCTTAAAAACTGAGGGATGCGAGACTTCCAGCCTAGATGGAGGTGTAGGTAGATACACTGTGCCTCCTCTCACAACCAAAAGGACAACAACAAATTTAAAAACCAAAAACAACCAGAACTGACAGAAAATCGAACTGTATGGAAGTCTGACAACCAAGGAGTTAAAGAAGAAACAATCATCCAGACCGGTGGGAGGGGCAGAGACGGGCATCCGGGCAGAGAGGGCTAACGAAAAGACTGAGATTGGAGGACCAGGATAGGCAAGGTGACAGCTGGAGGACTAGGCAGTCCCACATTCGTGTGCAGTTAAACTGGGAGAAACAACTGAGGGGGGAGCAGGACAGACCTCGCAACCCAGGGATCCAGCGTGGGAAAATAAAGCCTAAGACCACTGACTGAAAACACCTGTGGGGGTTGAGGCAGCAGCAGCAGAAACTCCCAGCCTCACAGGAGAGTTCATTGGAGAGACCCACAAGGTCCTAGAATGTACAGAAGCCCACCCACCACCTGGGAATCAGCACCAGAAAGGCCCAATTTACTTGTGGATAGCGGGGGAAGTGACTGAAATCAGGCAGCGAGCAGAGCAAGCGGCACTGTTCTCTTGTAGACTCCTCCCCCACATAACCCTCATACACGGTCACGACACAGTCACGTGGGTTGCCCTGTCCTAGTGAACACCTAAGGCTCCATCCCTTACTACATAACAGGCATAATAAAACAAAACAAAACAAAAAGGCCCAAATGAAAGAACAACTCAAAGCTCCAGAAAAAATACAACTAAGCAATGAAGAAATAGCCAACCTATCAGACACACAGTTCACAACACTGGCTATCAAGATGCTCCAGGGACTCACTGAGTACTTCAACAGCATAAAAAAGACCCAGGCAGCAATGAAGGTTGCATTATGTGAAATAAAGAAAAACCCACAGGGAACCAATGGTGACAGAAAGGAAACCAGGACTCAAATCAACGGTTTGAAGCAGAAGGAAGAAAGAAATATTCAACCAGAACAGAATGAAGAAACAAGAATTCAAAAAAAATGAGGAGAGGCTTAGGAACTTCCAGGACATCTTTAAACATTCCAACATCTGAATCATAAGGGTTCCAGAAGGAGAATAGGAAGACCAAGAAATTGAAAACTTATTTGAAAAAATAATGAAAGAGAACTTCCTTAATCTGACAAAGGAAATAGACTTCTAGGAAGTCCAGGAAGCTCAGAGATTTCCAAAGAAGCTGGACCCAAGGAGGACCACACCAAGGTCCATTATAATTACATTACCCAAGATTAAAGATAAGGAGAGAATCTTAAAAGCAGCAAGAGAAAAGGAGACAGTTACCTACAAAGGAGTTCCCATAAGACTAAAAACTGATTTCTCAAAAGAAACCTTGCAGGCAAGAAGGGGCTGGAAAGAAGTGTTCCAAGTCATGAAAGGCAAGGACCTACATCCAAGATTACTGTATCCAGCAAACCTATCATGTATTATAGAAGGGCAGATAAAGTGCTTCTCAGATAAGGTCAAGTTAAAGGAGTTCATCACCACACAGCTCATATTATATGAAATATTAAAGGGACTTGTCTAAGAAAAAGATCAAAAATATGAACAGTAAAATGACAACAAGCTCACACCTATTAACAACCTAACCTAAAAAACAAACAAACAAAGCAAACAACAGGGACAGAACCACAGAAATGGAGATCACATGGAAGGTTATCAGTGGGGGAGAGGAAGGGGAAAGCTACAGAGAATAAGTAGCATAAATGGTAGGTAGAAAGTAGACAGAAAGGGGGAGGGTAAGAATAGTATAGGAAATGTAGAAACCAAAGAACTTATATGTACGACCCATAGATATGAACTAAAGAGGGGGAATGCTGGTGGAAGGGTATGTGCAGGGCAGAGGGGAAAAAAGGGGTGGGGGGACAAAACTGAGGGATGCCATTGTTCCCTTAGACTGGAACATGTCAAAGAAGGTGACTGGCCTCTAAAAGCTGGAAAATGGCTGGAAAAGAACAGAAAAAGGACTCTCCCCTAGAGCCAGAAAAGAATGCAACCCTGTCTTGACTTGAGTCCAGTAAAACCCATGTCCAACTTGCAATCCCCAAAACATGTGTTGTTTTAAGCTACTATGTTTATGGTAACTTGTCATGGGGCTTACAAAGCTAACACACCACTTAACAAACAAACACATAGAGTTAGCATCATAAAAGAGGGAAAGGAAAAAATTAAAAATAAATGCTGCAAGAATAGTGAGGAACAATATGGAACAAATTAAGTTAAATGCATACCTTATATTTAACATTCACTCAACAAATATTTATTGAGTCAGACACTGTACTGAGCACAGAAAGTAATATAAAAATGTAAAATAATAGTAAACAAAATCCCTGGCTTTATAGTACCTAAGTGTCCACCATAGTAAATTGCAAATGGATTGAAGACTTGAATAAATTCTTCCCATCCTTTAAAAAATAGTTTTAAAAAAGAGAGGGAGTAATAAGATACTTTATCACACCTGTTCCTATATTCTGGGAACATAACTTTTTAAGTTTTTAAGCCACAAAAGAAATTACCCACTTATGCCCCTACAAAATATTCAAGGTTGCTATTATATCAAAATTCTGAAAGACAGTGAAAAAAGATGACAAAGAGTCAGATAAATCTTTTCTCCATGTTAAAAATAGCCTAATTTTCTACTGATGAGTTATAGGAGCCCCTTATATGTTCTGTATATAAATGCTTTTAGGACCCATGTGTTTTACAAATATTTTTTCCCAGTCTGTGTCTTGTCTTTTCATTTTCTTAATAGTATGTTTTGGGAGCAAAAGTACTTAATTTTGATGAAGTCCAATTTATTAACTTCTTTTTTTTTCATGTCCTAAGAAACAGTTCCATGTGTTATATGTGTGTCCTCCCTAAGAAATAATTTTGCAACTCAAGCTCACCACCCCCCTTCCAAAAGGAGAAAGTGGTAAAAGATTTGAACACTTTACCAAAAATACATGGATGGCAGAGCATAAAAAGTATGCTCAATACCATTAGTCAACTGAGAAAAAAAGCACATTAAGACCTCAATGAGATACCACTACATACCTAGTATAATTGCTACAACTGAAAACTGGCAGTACCAAATTCTGATGAGGATGTGAAGAAACTGGAACTGCTGGTAGAAATGCAAAATGGTTTAGCTGTTTTGGAAAATACTTCAGCAGTTTCTTAGAAGGTTGAGCAGATGCTTGCCATGTCACCATACCATACCATTCCTAGGAATTTATCCAAGATATTGCAAGCATACCCACCCACACAAAGACCTATCTATGAATGTTTACAAGAGCTTTATTTTCAATAGCCCAAAACTAGAAACAACACAAATTTCCACGAATTGGTGAAGAGACAAAGAAACTGGTTCATCATACAGTAAAATAATTCTACGCAATAAAAAGTAACAATTAACAATTACAACAACATGGGTGAATCCTGAATGCATTATGCTATGTGAAAAAAGCAAGAAACAAGTACCATTTATATGACATTCTGAAAAACACAAGACTACAAGGACAGAAATCAGAGCAGTCACTGCCAAGGACTGTGGGTATGTGTGGTTGGTCAGGGGACAGGGTTGACAACAAAAGAACACAGGGAAACTTTTTAGTGTGGGAAAAATGTTCTCTTTTTAATTTTGGTGGTACTTATGAAAGAGCATACATTTGTCACAATTCATTTATGATGAATTTCACTGTGCTAATTATACCCCAACAAATCTTACTTAAAATAGAAAAAAGATTAGTTTCAATAGTTTATAAGAAAACAATTAACAGAAAATGAATAACAAGCATACAGAAATAACCACTAGATTATTCTGTTTCTAACCCTCACCTTTTCATGCTATCTTAACACCCACCCAGTCTTTCACCTTGTCCTGTCCTATCTGACTTAAGCATCGCATTGAATACAAACTCCATCTCTCCACCCGCCCTACTCTATGGCTTTATGGGCTCTACTCCAAACACACCTCTTAAACTGACTGCCTCCAATTTACACTCAAGTCAGAACACACTTCTTGCTCTTTTCCCCCCCTTCCAGGCACACCTAGGCACAGGGCTTTTCCTTAGACATGCTGATGTTTCTGCTCAAAGCCTTCCTCCTTTCTCCATTCATCTAACCACTACTCAGACATGTTTTATGCAGCTCTGTACCGCTAGCGAAGAGTTTCATTCTAGGCACATAGTGGGTTCCAGTGCTCCACACAGCTTCATCCCCATGCGCAATGTTAATTCCACCAGTAAATGAATTACATTTTTCTTCAAAGCTAATATTGAGCCACTTAACGATGTGTCAGGAACCGTGCTAAGCAATTACAGGTATTATCTCATTTAACACTTAGAAAACTCAGTTAGGTTCTATTATTCCCTTCATTCTATAGATGAAGACACTGAAACACGAAAAGAACAGGTGACTTGTACAGGATCACACTGCTAGTAAGTGGTGTAGCAGGCACATAAATCTATGCAATCTAGCTCCTGAATCAGGCTCTTAACTACTATGACAAACTAATTTTTTATAATTCAACAGGTGAAAAATGTACCCATATAGGTAAATTAGAAGAGGCCTTAAAAAGATCATAGATCTAGGAAGGTATAAATATTAATGGGCTTTTAAATGTACAGGTCATTGTATTACGGTAAAGCCTTTTTGAAAATTAAGAGTAAAATAAAAACCTAATATGAAAAGAAGAAATATGAGAACACATGAAGTAGTGAAAAACAGGCCAGTTTTTCTCAAGCTTTGCCCTCAATATCAATGTCACTATTATTGTGACATTGTTTCACTTCATAAATTTATTTACCTTTTACAATATGGTCTATAACTGAAATATTCTCAAATACAGTATCTTTCAAATGCTGTTTTATTTATACATAAAGTCTCCAAAATTAAAGTGTGCACTTTTGAAATGGTTATCGTGCTGTCTGGCTTTTCAGGATCAGACCAGCCTGCCTGAAGGATGTTGAAACCACTGCAAATCAACTGAGCAACAGCCCCTGAGATAAGTGGACACCTGCCTTAAAGCGAAGTTTTGTCTGGCTCTCCATAGAAAATGTGCATCTGTCTGCAGGGCTCACAGTCTGCACATCAGGCAGCTTTGTCGTCTACATATTTTTAACATCAAATTATATATTCTGCTGTGAACTGCATGTTTTAGAATGTTACAGCATGTACATTAATTTGTAGTTTATTTAGGATTTCTAAAGAAATTATACAGTTACTACAAAGATAAGCCTAATGAGTCAATACCAAGACCAAGTTCAAATGTAGTCCTCATGTATTAACACAGAAAATCCAAACAAAATGTACAGGTTTTGTAAGCATGCTTTCCTGTAACAGGGTAAAAACCCTAAGAAATGTTATGCCTATTAAAAATGGCTACTGCAATAATTGAGAAATAACAACAGCATGATAAAAACCCAAGCAAATAAATATCATTTCACCCATCTATCCCTAACACAACTCCTAACTGATGTACACAAGTGTTTTTCCATAAGAACCTTTACAGAGAAATTCCCAACTAATCAATCTCCCTGTGGTCGAGGGCCCATCCCACCCCATTCATTCTCCAGGAGGCTGGAAATATTCTCCGCTGAAACCCAGATATCTTGCCTCAAAAACTAGAATGTAAGCTCTATGAAGACAGGATCTTTGATGATTTTATGTACTACTGCACACCTACCACCTGGAACAGTAGCTAGCACATAGCAGGCACTCAGTACATACTTGCCAAATTTAAAGAAGAATAATGCAGTAGCCCCAGAATCTGAAACCAAACATTCTGAGTCCTGAAGTCTATTTTTTTTTCTACCAGACTTTATCAGAGAACATCCTGCCTTCTGGTTGTTCTAAAGGAAACTTTTCTGCCAACAAATGAGCCGAAGGGAAGGAAAAGAATGTTCAGTAGGTATAGTCACAGGATCATGAAACTACCTAGAGCTAGACACAGAGTAAGCAACTCAAACAATAGGGAAGAGATGATGCTGCATGAAAACTCATTCCAAGGTGGATGGTTAACCAGAACTATCTGCCAGAGGAGAAATGAAAATTTTTACAATAATGTAAAATGTTCCAAGATAGTGAAAACATTATGAAGATCTTGAGTGGTTACCTACAAATACATATAATTTAGACATGAAATATAAACTTCATTTAATCATTCTAGAAAAAAAGTTTGGTTAAGAATGTTATTTTTATCCAAGACATCTACATTTTAAATCTGTCTTTTCCCCTCTCCCAATGTGAAAAATAATCAGCCCTGTGCTCCAGAATGGGAGGTTCCTGCCACCAAAGCCAGTTCTGGACCTAGATGTTGGTGGGTTTTACTTCTATTTTCTTTCCGTGCATCACCACACAAATAATATTACTCACAACTAGATAGTCTCAGGAAGCAGCAAGACACATAATGAAAAAGGCCCAGAGTTCAAATCACCAATTATTATGTGCCCTCTACATGTTGCTATCTCTGATTATGAAAACAAATCAAATACCCCATTTCTACAGGCTGATAATGATGGAAATTAACATGTTACAGTAGTAATATCCTTCTTACTTATTAAATAAATACCTTCTTAAATGCTATGAGCATTTGCAAACATAGGATAGCATGTCTTTTAACTCAGGTGTGCAATAAGCATCTTGCTCACCCACTGATCCCCACTATAGACCCTATTGTAACGGCAGCTTTTTATTTCAATCACCTGGTTGATAGAACTGACACATTCTCCCTGTATTGTGGGGTGAATGAGATAAATCCTAGCAGGAGGGTAAAACACAGAATGCGTTCTTCCTTCCACCCCTATCAACACCCTCCATCACAGAAATTCTGTTTGGGAAAGTCTGTGAAGGAGTAACAGTTTTCACCCAGTCTGGAAATCAAATGTGCAACACAATTCCAAACGTCCTCCTAAAAATAGTTTCCAAATCACTGAATTTAAACATCTTCATGTTTTTTCACACTTCAGAATTGTTTTTTTCTTTAATTCATTTCTTTATTTCAATGTAACTCGTTTTATTTCATAAGCTTTCTGATTTTATAGCAATACTAACAATTCTACTCAGAAATAGCCTCTCCAAACACCAATTATACATGATTTTGGTTTCCTACTCCAGATTTTTTTTCCCAAAACTCTTGGTTCTGTGGACATAATTTTTATGAGTGTGTTATGCCCTGGCCAGTGTGGCTCAGTTGGTTGGTTATCATTCCTTAAAGCAAAAGACTGCTGGTTCAACTCCTGGTCCGGGCACATGCCTGAGTTTCAGATTTGGTTGCTGGTCAGGGCACATAGAGAAGGCAACCAAAAGATGTTTCTCTCTCACATCCATGTTTTCTTTCCCTGTCTTTCGCCTTCCCTACCCCTCTCTCTCAAAAAATTTAAAAAGAGTCTGTTATGATAGATGTCATCTTTCTGTTGCAGAAATCTGCTCTATAAAATGATGTTGACAAAGAATAATTATATAGTTTAATAATAAATGCTGAAAAGAGAATTAAATTACAACTGTAAAACATTTCCACTGATAGTATGATTCAACTTTTGGAAACTTTTCACCATATACTGATTTTAAATTAAAATAAAACCCTTTTGTAGGTATTAATTTATAATTTTTAATTTCTAAAAATCAGAAAATACTGATATTCAACAATTAAGAACAGTTAAGTATAACATGGCATATCCTTCAACAACATATTAATGAATTTAAAATGGTTAAAAACTTCATGTAATAAAAGCTTATAGAAAAATATGACAAAATAGTCTGGAGAGTGTAATTAAGTAAAATGCACAAAGATAAAAAATCTGAAGAGGATAAGCAAGGTTACAATTATGATGTTAGGGTGATGGAATCATGAATTTGCTCTCTATTCACTTTTTTAACAATGTATTCTTAAGTTATTTTTATAAAGAAGCAAAATGAAACCTAAAGAAGTTTAAAGGCACTACAGTGAAACTAGGGGACAGAACAGAAAGGGTGCTAGAGTGAACGAGAAACAGTGGTTAGCTGTAATAGCCATGGGTTCATGTTATCCCTGAAAATCATCTTCCACATTAAAAGCACTGGGGGTCCTCGCCTGCACTATCCTGAGACTCTCCCCTGCATCCTAACATATCTCAAGCTCTTTACTGCACACAATGGAATTCAAGAAAATGTGACCATATGCACAGAGAGAAGATGTTTTTGCCATACTAAAGAAACTCTACTATTCCGGTAACTCAATTCCTTGAGATGAACTCTAAGAGGAATCCCAAGCTTTTACCACATTCCCTCTGTAAAACCAAATTCTAACTAGTTTCCTACTTCCCCAACACAGCAGGATGATGTTTATGGAGAAAGTCAGCCTGACATGAAAAGATAACTCAGGACTCCAACTCATTTCATTCCTTAAACCAAGAGAAATCAAAATGTAAACAAGACAAATGATGAAAAAAATACTAAAGTTCCCAAACATTCTGGTTCTGTTTGTTTAACATGAGAATGTTTGTTCAAAGATTATTAAATCTGCTAGTGGGGCAAGAACTTCACAGAAGAAAACAAGTTTATTACACTGAGAATACAGTATAAGAACCTGTCAACGGTGTATCAAATAAGGAAAAATCCAATAAATCTCAATCCAGGTGTCAATTATTCATACCATTTTTTTCTACGAGCATACAATACTTTTATATTTTTGAAAAACTAAAAAAGACTTTTAAAACATTACTCCTAAACACACTGAGCAGAGCTGCAGCAGAATGTTGGAAAGGATGAAGCACCACCGTGTGCTCAACAAATACTGAGTGACTGGGCATTTCGTGAACAGTGACGGCCACAAGAATAAGGAAGACAGTAGACCGCAGACTCCTGATTTCACAGAGCTGACTGCCCAACAGGGAAAACAAGTATGCCAACAATTAAAATACAAGGGAAGATGCTTTCACTCAGTCAGTCAGTCACCCAGCACTTAACAGAGTGCCTACTGTATGTTAGGCATTGTGGGAAAGGCTTAAGAAACCCGATGAGGGTTTTTAAAAAATTGAACAGCTGTCATCATGAAGCTAGTAATTTAAATAGAGAGGTAGGCTTTATTGAAAAAAAATCACGTAAGTTATCCCCAAAATCACAACTCTGTGAAAGGCTGAGAGAGCAAATGACAAGCAACTGCACACGGTGAAGGGGACCCAGAGATAGGATTACTGAGGACTGCTCAGGACTGCCAGAGAAAGCTCTACAGAATGGCAACATTGAAATCTCTACAGAATGGTGATAGTGAAGCTGAGACTTGGGGATGAAAACAAGGAAAGTGGGACATTCCAAAAAAGGCATCTATGTACTGGGAGACGACGAGCAATTTAATGCAGTGGGAAAATTATAACAATATAGCAATACCAGACAGGCAGACAAAGGCCAGGTAATTTATTAAGAGACTTAAATTCCATGCTATGACTTATTTACTGTTAGTTTTGGTGTTGTTGTTGTTGTTTTTTTTAATGAGAAAATCTAGGACATATTTTTGTGCTAAGATGAAAAAGTTATAAAGACATGAAAAAGTTTCACAGCAATAGGGGAAGTACATTGAGGATGGTTTTAAGTGTAGCATAGCTTGTAAGTAATGCAGAAATAGAAAATAAAATGTGGAGTTATTACATGTTTTAACAAAAGAACATCTTCTCTTTTCTCTAGCAGGTACAAGCTTACCCCTATGATACTCAGTCCTTTAAGGTAGTCCTGACGAGGCTGGGCTTGAGGAACACATCCCGCTAGCACTATTTTCTTGTTCTCCTCTTGAGCTTTTCTAGAAGATTGAAAGAAGAAGAGCGTAAATTCTTTTGCTTGTAGGTATACCTGTGGAAACTGATGTTAGTGCATGTTAGTTCTCTAAATAATAACAAGCCCATCTAGCATGAAACTGGATTTTCTTATGGCTGTTTAAAGAAAACCTATTATAATAAGACTTCTGTATGTGTCTGTTTATCAGGCCACAGATGTTATGGTATAGGAAGTATTTAGAAAATGACTGAATGAATGAATGAAGGAAGGAATGAATGAATAGGCAAAATATAAAATACAATTTTAACAGTACCTGTGTTTCATTTCAGTAACTTAGAGTACTTTGGTACAATTTTTCCACTTGGAATCCCCAAAAAAACTTATTAACAGAATCAAAAAGATCTGACTTCTGTAGATTGCTTAACATATCCAAGAGAGTAATTGCCTGCCTCTGCCATCTGGTTTTACTTTTTTATCTGTAACAAGCACATCACTGCACACAAATGGTTTTCTTGTAATAAATGTGAAATACCTTATCAAACAAAAAAATCTTTCCATTTACATTAACAATCTATACAAAGAAGTAACATCTGGTTTCCTCAAGAACTGCAACCATAACACACAAACTCTCTGCCAAACATCCAACAGAGTCTATGAGGTCACCAATATTTAAATCCAAATAAAAAGCCTGCTTACTATAAAGTGATTTAATTAATTATTAAGTACCTCTAAGACATGATGGTGAGTGTTTAAAGAACCAGACTGGAGGAAGACATGTGCCTTATACTCAACAATCTTCTGGTTTATAATAGATATAATGTAAAAGGACCTAAGCAACACAGCATCATCAAAAACAAACAAACAAACAAACAAACAAATAAAAAACACCCTCAGTGACCAAAAGATGTACAGGCAACATATCATGGAGAAAAAAGAATAGGCACCTAGGAAAAGGCACTAAAGAGTTTCACCAAAAAACCAGGGAGAATTGTAAAGGGGAATAGAAGGTGGAGAGGATGAAAATGGAGGCAGAGATTGCTCTGGTGGTTGTTTCACCATGCACAAAGACAAGAAGAAAGAAAGCAGAAAGAAAGTATTTTATTATAAAAAGAATTTCTACATCAGGGAGACTGATAGGGCCCATTTGTAAGAGCCCCGGATAGTATTTACTTTAGTGGGCAATGGGGAAATCTCTCAAGTATGAGTGGCAGAGTAGACACAGAGTAGAGCCAAAGTTTGAGAACATGACACTGGTGAGAAGCTGTAAAATTAAATAAAAGAGAAAAAGAAGCCAAGAGATCGGGAAATTAAGTGAAGACCCTTGACAAAGGGATATGAGGACCTGAATGTATGTAGAAGATTCACCATAGAGAGAAAAACAGAGACAGACAGATAAGGAGGAAGAAGGGGCGGGGGGGGGGGGGGGGCAGGCGGAAAGGAAGAGGAAGAGATGATTAAAGACAACACAATTAGTTCTCTTTCTAAAATTTACTTGGAAAACCTCAAGAAAGAATCAAAAGTGATGCCAAGATCTTGAGTCTAGGGCATGTATTAGCAAATGTTTTCTATAAAGGGTCAGACAGCAAATACCTTAGGCTTTGCTGGTCATAAGACCTTAACTCTGCCACTGGAGAGCAAGAGTAGCCATACACAATACTTAACCAAAAGGGTGTGTGTCTGTGTTCCAGTAAAACTTCATTTCCAAAAACAAGCAGTGGGTCACATTTGACCCAAAGGCCAGAGTTTGCTGATCCCTAACCTAAGAAAATAAAAAGGTAGCCTTTAGTTGTCAGGAGAGGATGGCTGAGAATTGGAATAGCAAGTAAGAAATTCACATAGGACACACTAAAGCTGAGGACCTACTAATGCCTATCTAGTCTCAGGAAATGCAATTTGGCTGGCTGGGAGTGAAGCTTGGGGTAGATTTTAGATTCCAAAATGAGAATCCAATTGAGTACAAAATTTTAATGTTGTTTAGAGATGTGAAAATATTTCTATAGGATTAAAATATTGGTGTGGAAAACAAAAAAGAGGTAACATCACCAACAACATCATTAACATCATTATACCAACAATAATAATCATGGTTAGCATCTATATGGCACTTGGTCAAGGTAACCATTTTACATAATGCATCTGAAAACAGTACAGCCGAAATACAACAACTGAGAAAAAAAATATTCCGATGACAGTATAAGCATTAGATAGGGTCATAAAACAGCCCAAGAATGATTTTAAGGGAGTAAGCAGAATACCAGAAAATAAAGGTTCAAAATAGAGATGCTTCATTAAGTCATTTATTTAAAATATTATTGATGCTTTTACTGACTTTGGCTTTAAAATGTGAAAATAGACCAGAATTATAACCTAAGCCAAAACTCATACCCCAGTTATGGAATATTAATGCCACAATTTATATGTGACCAAATAAAGTAGCAAAAGCTTTAAGGCAATTTCTCAAAGAGTATTCTTGTTCTGAACATTCCCTTCTTACATCCTATTCCTTTTGTTTAGTGAGTTTTGTCCAGGTTAATAAAAGCCAGAAAAATCTTTAGAAACATATCCAGCACAAGCATGTTTTTAAAACCTTTATCTTTCAAAATATAAATGCTGATAAAAATAATTCCTTAAGAAATTTTAAAATAGTATAAACTTCCATGTCTTCATTTTTAGATAACCTTGAAGTGTTAATTAAAACAAAAATTGAATATAAAGTTAATTCCTTATAATCATTAATATTTTCTTGAGACATATTTCTAAATTGAAAGAGAAATAGCCTGGTCTAGAGTGTTAACTTGAATAATATAGGAAACAAAGAAATACCTCCCTTTTTGCCAAATACCAAATGCAAACAATAATTTGTACAGAATCTTAAAATTCACGGTATCATAGAAAACACACAAGGATGACAATATCATTCCTTTATTCCACAAATGAGAAATTAATACTTGAGAAGGAGCCATGTTCAAGGCCCAAAGTTCCACCGTTTGTGCAATCAGTGGTGGAGCTGGGATGAGTCCCCAAGATCTACTGGGTCCTTGAGTATTATGTTTCCATTATATTTCAGAACATAAATCAAATGAGTTTTGATTGTGTAATAAACTGGAACAAACTTTCAGAGTTTATTACACAATCAAAATTTCTAAAACAGCGTAGAAATTTAGAGAGACTATAATGTATCAAATGTCTTCAAAGTAGAAACATAAATTAATATTTGACAGTTCTTGTTTTCCTGAGTCTTGTGAACAAAATAACAGTCTAATAGAAAAGGAATAAATTCATGCGTATTTCAAGAAAAACATAGCTCTCTACAAGTGGCAGGTAAGAAGGAAATGTTTCTCCATGTTTATTTCTCTTATTCCTTTTCTCTTCCATGCCAATTGACATTTAATCTATATAAAATACTCACAATAATGTCTAAACTTCAACCAAAATTTTTGTTCATGAAAGACTGTTTTAAAATATATATGATTTTTATTTCTAAATATGTATTAATACACTCCTAAAAACTTCCTCACAACACCAGAAAGAGGGCGAAATCAGTCTGCTTCTGTACAAAGCAAGCATACTCTTAACTAGTCTGCATGCGATTAATGTCTGCATTCAAATACTCAAGTGAGAGGATACTTATTTTAAGTGTTTATTTATGTGTAGGCATGGAGCTATGTGAAATGCATAAAAAAACATCTCAGCACATTATGCAACAGACAACAACTAAGGATCTGTGGTTGTGACATACTTCAATAACTCTGATGTCCTTCCTGAATTTTGGAACAACCAGTGAAGAAGGAAATAGTTTATCGCGACAATGCAACTCTGTCCTGACAGGAGTTGTCAGGGCTTGTTGAGTGAGGTGAGGAGCTACCAAACACTGAAAATAAAGTAACTCTAAGACTTGACGGGATTCACTAATTTGAAAAAAAAAATCCAAGTAGATGTATTAAAATGTGTAACCTGAGATATCTTCATACATTCAAATCCAAAGTACTGGAATGTAATATAATCTCGGGAACACAAGACTGAACACTATCTTAACCAACATTTTATGGGGCACATTTTATGCCCCATGAGAAGAAAGAATGTAGTCTTCATTGCACCTAGAAAAGCAGAGTCCAAAGGGTAAAAGTTTCTCAACATCTGTAACAGTGGCAAACAGAGCAGTCACCTAAGGCAGACAAAAACCAGTCATGAAATTCCCACTTGATTCAGTAGCTTTCCTTTGTATTGTGCTTGCTACCAATCCAAGTTCTTGAGTTCGCCTATGAAAATGACTATTTATTAAGTCAGTAGTTCAGCATTTCATTTTTTCATTCTATCCTGCATTTATACATCACATGCCAGACACACATACACACACACACAAATAAATAAATAAAAAGATAGTCACTGATCTCAAGGAGTTCACAGTCTAGTGAGAAAAGGAAGAAATGGGCCTTAGAACCCAGGTTTTTGCATGAAGGGAAAGAAGAGAGATCTGGAGGTAGCAAGGAATGCTGAGGTAGCCCTGTAGGGGAACCTGTATGCACTCCTGTAGAGAGACCTAAGGGTAGCCGGGTGTGAAGGAGAGGCAGCTTCCTCTGAAAGCAGGTGTATAACACTGACACAAACCAGATGAGGTCCCTAAGGGACCAGATCAGGGGTACAGGGGACGCTGAGCAAGGCAGACCAGAAGTGTCATCCTTATCTTCATCCTCCTCCACCACTACCACCACGACATCCTGTCACTGTGCTTTCATGTGCTCTATGTACCAAGAGTCTGTGAATGATTGCATTTGAAGAAAAGATTCTGTGACTTTAATTTAAGGGGAAAAAAGTGAGAACAGAACATAGACTTTTTTTTTCCAGCTTCACTGAGGTATAAATGACAAGAATATAGAATTCTATGAATAAGTTAAGGATTTAAAGAAAGCTGGTTCACTATAGAAAGGGAGTTTCAATGAGAAGTATAAGAAAGTTTTAAAAAGCTATAGGGGATACAAGTGATGAGGGAAGGGGGTGAGACCAAAGACAGGAGGGATGGGCAGAAGTACAAGGAAGTACCTCCTGCAGAAATCCAAAACTGGGTGACTGGTGCTTCCATGCTGGGTAGAAACTAAGAAACACAGCAGAAAGCACTGGGCAGGCCTAACTACCTTCATGGCTTCAAAGGGAACCAAGTGCAGAGAATGAGAATGACTCCTTAGGTTAGAGTAATAGGCTTCTCTCTGAATTCTGCCAGGCTGACTACTAAAAGTCATTCTCCCTAGAAGTCAGGAAATTAGCATTTCCCCAGATTGAGGGACAGGGACTGCAAGTGTGGGAACCCTTGTAATTCTAGGATGCTGGCTGCTGTTGACCATGGTCTGATGTGCCTCCATGAGAAACTGAACTGGTGAATGTGGTTGTTACAAGTTCAGTCCCTGGGTCCATTTATCTCTAGGTTCTAATTTATGAAATCAAGTTTCTGAACCTGCAAAACTTGAGGTTTGTACCCTGAAAAACATTGACAGTACCTACTTATGTCATCTGGAAAGCCAGCTTATCTCTATGACATGTTTCCACTCCTCTGAAACTGAAACTTCCATCCTGCAAGGTAACCAAGCATACACACTCTCTGGTTTCTAAGCCCATGGCTGAAAAGTTGTATCTGAAGTTCCAAACACCATAGGTTTGTTCTTTGATGATGCAGAAATTCATCATCAAGACATGCATGCAAGTTAATGGTAAATAAATTAATGGCCAGTTGTTCTTTCCAAAAACCTTGGAATTTTTCTTAATAACATCGTCTTCTCTCACACCCAATCCATTAGCAAATCCCTCTGACTCTACCTTGGAAGTATGTCCATGTTCAACCACTTTTTACTACCTGTATGGCTACCATTGTGGTTTAAGCCACTAACATTTCTCCCCTTCTTCCTTCCACCTTTGTTCCCTCATAGTTTAGTCTTAACACAGCAGCCAAAGTGACTTTTTAAAATACAAACCAGGCTACAGCACCCCTCTCCCTCAAAGATTTCTCATTGATTAAAAGTCAAAAATATCAGAGATGGCCAAAGCGGCTGCCTCTCTACTACCTGAGCATTCTGCCTTCCCTGCTTCCCCGCATCTCCTGTAACTTCACTACGCTTTTCCTCAGAGTCTGCTCCACCTACATAGGCCTTCTAAGTCTTCCTAGAAAATGGCAGGCAGACTGCCACATTAGGCCTTTGCACTTGCCATCTCCTCCACTAATAATACATTTTAGCCTAAGTTTGCTCATGCCTCACTTCCTTTCATCTGCCAGGCCTTTGCTCACAGGACATCTTCTGCCCCTGTTTTAAACTGATATACCATAGTTGCACCGTGATTCTCACTGCTGCTTTTTTTTCTTCACACTACTTTTCAACTTCTCATATGCTATATAACTTTCTTAACTTTTCATAGTCTGTCCATCGCATGCCACCCCCACAGAGTGTGATTTTGGTGTGCTTTGGTTCACAAAAGTATTAATAGACTTAGAACACAGCCAGTACATTGTAGGAGCCAAAAAAAGGGAAATGGGAGGCATTCCAAATCTAGCCACAAAGGAGGAGCTACAGGAAGGAGGGCGTGGGCATATAAAGGATATAAAGGAATACCACAGCCATTTGAGAAACACAGTAATGAAGTGAGTAAGAGCACAGGCTCTGGGGCCAGACTGCCTGGGTCCAAATACAGGCTCTCTTCTGTTTAATATGTAATTGTAGGTATACCAATTATCTCACCTCTCTGTGCTTTAATTTCTGCATTTGTAATAGTAGTTTCTATCTCATGAAGTAGTTGTGAGAGCTAAATGTGTTAGTAGATGAAATGCACTTTAAAAAGTGTTAGCACATAGTAAACACTTTTGTAAATGTTTACTATTATTTAAAAGAATTATGAATATCTACAAATACTGACATGAATATGTGTGCAAATACATGAGGTTATACAGAACACAAAGTTAAACTTTTGGTCAAAATGGCAGTGTAGGCAGACACAGCTCACCTCTTCCTACAACCACATCAAAATTACAACTAAAATAGTGAACAACCAGCAATCAGAAGTGTCAGAAATTGAGTTGAATGGAAGTCTGACAACAAAGGAAATAAAGAAAACACATCCATCCAGGTTGGTAGGAGGGGCACAGACATAAAACGGGCCTGTCCCTCACCCACATATAATGAATAAAATTTTGGGAGGAACATCTTGGGAAGAAGGAGTCCAAGCCCCACACTGGGCACTCAGCCCAGGGTTCCACTGCCAGGAAGACAAGTCCCCACAACTTCTGGCTGTAAAAACCACTGGAGATTGAGTCACTGGAAGAAACTTCTAGAGCCCCAAGCAGTTCCTCTTAAAGAACCCCCATACAGACCCACCTACTCACACTCACTCCCACTAACCTCCAGCACTGGGGTAGCAGCCAGAAAGGCACCAGTGATACACAGGGAGACACTGTAGTATCTGGCATCAAGGTGAGTGGAAGCCGTTGTTTGTTTTCTAAACTCTCCCCCAACAGAGCCTGTAAGCTGGTCCATATCTGAGACTCCATCAACCTGGCTAACACTGTCTGACCAGCCTTGAAGATCTCCAGAGATTCTGCCCCACCTGACTTACCAGACCACTCAAGCTGCTGTTCCATATGAATGGCTGATCTTGGCTCATGCTTCACAACTTCCTAAATCCTCTCAAGCAGGCAACAGCTGGCCTCAGTGAGCAGCAGGCTGGCACTAGCAGCAGCCAGCCTAGAGTCACAGCTTGCCTAGGCCTAGGAATCTCCAAGTCCAGCACAAGCAGCAGCCATCTGAGATTGCTTTATAGCTCCAGCAGGGTGGCCCAGGGCAAAACACAGGCGGGGTCAGACCTTGACCTGTACCACCTAGGAAACCCCAAAGCCAGAGCACCTAGTGGGCAGCTACACACCACATAAGAACACCACCAGCTACCCCTGCACAGCTAATCTTCCATGGGGGGCAGTGGTTGGTGGTCAGTGGTCATCACCCAGTCCTTGCCACTGACTGGCCTGGGTAAATCCCTCCCATTGGGTCAGCCAACAGCGACCAAGGCTCAACTACAAGAGGAGGGTGTACTCAGCCTACACGATAGGTACACCTCAAAAACCCAGCTTAGGTGATAGGAAAGGCTGTGCCACTGGACCCTACAGGACACTTACTACATTAGGCCACACTACCAAGACACAGAGTCAAAGCTGCTCTACGTAATACATAGAAAAAAACACAGGGAGACTGTCAAAACGAGGAGACAAAGAAGCATGGCCCAAATGAAAAAAGAGATCAAAACTCCAGAAAAAGAGCTAAATGAAATGAAGATAAGCAATCTATCAGATGCAGAGTTCAAAACACTGGTTGTAAGGTTGCTCAAGGAACTTTAGTGAGGGCCTCAGTAGCATGAAACAGATCCAGTCAGAAAAGAAGGGTTCACTAGTTAAAATAAAGAGCAATTTACAGGCAAACAACAGTAGAGTGGACAAAGTTGAGGATCAAATTAATGATATGGAACATAAGGAAGAAAAATACAACCAATCAGAACAACAAGAAAAAAGAAGCCAAAAAAATAAGGATAGTAAAGCAGCCTCTGGCACAACTTCAAGAGGTCCACCATTCACATCACAGTGGTGCTGGAAAGAGAAGAAAAACAGCAAGAAATTGAAAATCTATTTGAAAAAAATAATGAAAGAAACCTTCCCTAATTTGGTGAAGGAAATAGATATTCAAGTCCAGGAAGCACACAGACTCTCAAACAAGATGGATGCAAGGAGGCCCACTCCAAGACACATCATCATTAAAATGCAAAAGGTTAAAGATAAAGAGAGAAATGAAAAAGCAGCAAGAGAAAAGAAGTTAGTTACTTACAGGGAAGTTCCCATAAGACTGTTAGCTGATTTCTCAAAAGAAACTGCAGCAATCTTGGCTGTATGTCCCTATTTTTATGACTTTGTATAATTCTTGTCAATCCCTTCTAGCCTGCAAAGTTTCTTTCTTCCTTCCTTCCCTCCCTCCTTTCTTCCTTCCTTTCCTCTTCTTCTTTTTTTTTTTTTTTTTGGTGCGTAATGATCAGTGTCTTTACTTCCAAAGCATACATTAGACTCACTATATATTAACATCAAAATGGGCTATCTAGAATGGAGTCATTTTTTAAAAAATCCAAATTCTCACCTTTTTTAAGATCCAAAATGGCATGAAATCAAACTATACAATGCTATGAATAGTATAACTGCTCTACTGTATAATAACTATCTTTGTTAAATAAAGAATTAAGAAAACAAAGAAGACACTCATAAGACTATTCTTAAAAGCCTGACATCAAAACAGGGCACAGGAAAGAATTCACCAGCAGCTGTGGTAAGGCATCATCCCAGGACTGTGACCACTTAGGATGATGCAGATGCCATAACCCTCCCTATATACATTCCAAACTTGCTCTAGGTAACTTCAAAGAGCTTCCCAACATTAGTAAAGCTCCTTTTGAATAGGAACTTATCCCAACTGAACATATTTTAACAAAATGGTCAATATTCTCTATAGTATTCCTCGTAAGTGGACATGTGACTTCTGCTTTACTTCTTCAGAGGCAAGGAGTTCATTATTTCAAAATTTCCTGTTCAATTACTTAACACCTGTTTTTGCCCATATGTTCTTACCATTAAACTCTATTTCAGATAGCTTCAAATCACGCATCCAAATTTGCCTCCTTTATCTCCCAAAGCTTTATCCTCTACACTGGTCTTATCCCAAATCATGTTTGGTCCAAAAAATGTGTAACCATTCTAAAGGAAATGTTTCTACAATACATGACATGCTTATATTTCTTATCTGTGTGTGTATATATGCATGTATATATTAGTCTGTTCATAAAGATGCAGTCATGTAATATAAAAAATAGAGACATTTATTGAAGAAGATACAAGAAACATTGTACATAGGATAATGACGCCTCAGCCCCCTTCAAAGTAGGCACCTTGGGACCTCACACAGATCTTTGTTGATTGCAGCCCATACATGTTCAACATTCTCAGGTGTTCTGCTTGTTGCAGGCCTTATAGAACATGGGTCCCTTTCAACAGATTCTCAACCATTGTTGAAGTGCTTGGGCACACTTTTATTGACACTGCACTCATTGCATCGTCCCTGAAAGCCTTCTAAATTATTCGAATAGTTCTTGCAGAGGAATGTTCAAGCGTAACACACAAAATTTGATGCAGATTCATTGCTCTACTCGCTCAGTCATTTTGAATGTGACAGCCACACATTACATATGCTCCCTCAACAACATCTACCACACCTACTGACTAGTACAGTGAAGTCATCATTGTTCACTCATGCTCATTCCAGTCTACTCTCCTTGGCTGCCAGGTTACACTAACATCACACAAACCATTCTCATTACATTAACAATGGCTGGACTCTTTCCAGACAGATCTCACAAAATATACAGGGTCCAGCAGAATTAAGGTTTATCTGAGTGTGGTTGGTAGGGTACATGAATGTCTCACACAAAATGGACAGCAATTTGAACATTGCACCTAAAATGTCATAATATGCTTGAGTATGATATTGCTATGTTACAGAATTACATGCTTACAATTTTGTAATAAGATTTTGTAATAAAAAAGGGACGTTATTTATGCTGAACCAAGTACATACGTACATACATAATGATTATATATTTAATGATTACTTTATATAATGTGATATATAATGAATCTAACTGAACCTGTAGTTGATTGCCTTAGATAATCATGTAGATACAGAATTTGACACCTGTAGGAGACATTCAAAACTTTCTAGCCCTGTTGTTTCATATCATGAAAGATTAAGTATCTTGCCATTGGTCAAAGTAACAACAGTACTAGTAGTCCTCTATCACTGCCCTTTGCATAGACATAAAGATGTCCTGACCCAGACCTTACCAAGATCCATAAGGTTGAGTGGCCCTTTAATAAATAATCTCAGTAAGCCATAATTTTGATTCTTTTCTTTCTTTTGTATCAGGTGTAACTTCTCAAAATGTTATTTAACTTTTTAACTCAATCTATCATGACCATTTCTAACTGTGATGCAACAAATTTATGAAAATTTTTGGAATAAGGGATGACAATCAACAACTTCATCTTATATAAGATTTCACAAATTCATTTATAAAATATTTTGTGTCTATTACATGTACAATATATACTTAGAGGCCTGTCAAATAGTAAGAGGAATTTGTGCTTCAAGGAATACACATGAAGCTGAAAAGTCTAAAAAAGAAATATGCAAACTGAACAGAAATATAAATGTACACTTTAAGTAGTTCATTAATAAGTACAAGTAAAGAAAAGAGTATAAAAAATGAAAAGAGAACCAACTGCATGGGAAAACACATTTGTCAATAGTACCTTGGAAAAGGGTTTGATCTCCAAAATATCTAAAGAACTCACACAACTCCACTCCAGGAAAACAAACCACCCAATTTAAAAATGGGCAAAAGACCTGAACAGACACTTCTCCAAGGAGGACATACAGAGGGCCCAGAGACATATGAAAAGATGCTCAGCATCACTAGTCATCAGAGAGATACAAATTAAAACCACAATGAGATATCACTTCACACCAGTGAGAACAGCCATCATAAACAAATCAACAAACAACAAATGTTGGAGAAGATGTGGAGAAAAGGGAACCCTAGTACACTGTTGGTGGGAATGCAGACTGGTGCAGCCACTGTGGAAAACAGTGTGGAATCTTCTCAGGAAACTAAAAATGGAACTGCCTTTTGACCTAGTAGTTCCACTGCTGGGATAATATCCAAAGAACCTTGAAACACCAGTTCATAAGAACCCATGTACCCCAATGTTCATAGCAGCACAATTTACAATAGGCAAGTGCTGGAAGCAGCCTAAGTGCCCATTGGTAAATGAATGGATCAAAAAACTGTGGTACGTTTACACAATAGAATTCTATGCATCAGAAAGAAAGAGGGAGCTCCTATTCTACACGACAGCATGGATGGAACTGGAGAGCATTATGCTAAGTGAAATAAGCCAGGTGGTGAGAGACAAATACCATATGATCTCACCTTTAAGTGGACCTAATCAACAAAACAAATAAGCAAGCAATATATAACCAGAGACATTGAAATTAAGAACAATCTGACAGTAATCACAGGGAAGGTGGGAGAGGATAATGGGGGCGAGGGGGGAAGGGTTTTCAGGAACAACTACAAAGGATTCATGGACAAAACCAAAGGGGGGTGGAATCAGGGGAGGGAGGTGGGAATGGCTGGGGTGTGGGGGTTGGGGAATGGAGGGGAGTAAAAGCAGACAACTGTGCTTGAACAACAATAAAACAATTTAAAAAATTAAAAATAAACTTTATTTTAGAATAAAAACACTAATTTAACTTTGGAAAAAAATAAGTACAAGTGTTTACATACTAGTAGACACCAAACTCTTTATCAAGGCATTCACCAGTAAAAAAAAAAGAGAGAGACAGACAGACAGAAAAATGTACCCAAATACAAAAATACATACAATTGTATGTAAATAATACTAATATACTATATAATACACTATAATATTACTATTTTTAAACGCCATACTGCAAAAGAAAAGTAGTGCTCCAAGTTCAAACAGGGAAGAAGTCACTGCAGACTCAATTAAAGTGTTAGCAGAACCTTCTTTTCTCATTGAAGGGCACCAGAATATACCACCACAAAGTATGACACTTTGGCACAAGGATTATTTGAGGTGAAAGCAGTTTTGAAACAGCAGACTCAGGGGAAAAAAGCTCTCCCTCCTCTCCCATCTGGCTAAAAGCAGGACATAAATTTCCATTTGGAAAGTTACCTCCCTCTCTAGTACCAGAAAGAGAACAACTCCAGAGACAACTCTGATCTGTATAACAAACCCCACTAAACAATTGCCATATATGTCCTAATCACCTTCCCATAATTTACCCCTCCCCAAGAAAACCAAAACTTTTTCCTTCATCTAAAGTCTTCCCCACTCTTTACCCCCTTTGTTAAAATGGTATATGATCTCCAAATTCTAATTGCCTCCTATAATCACATTTCTTTGTGAACTCTCATGCTTACTTAAATCTTTTTCCTTTTTCCTTTCATCTGTCTTTTATCAGTTTGATTCTCAGGCCTCAACTGTTGAACCTAAGATAATACATACAAAAAGATTCTCTTTTTCCTTATCTTACATTATGAAGTTTAAGTTTCAGTGGTATTTTCATGTCATTTCCAGATCCAAAATGATTGAAAATTAGTGAAAAGCAGACCACTGTATATATGACACCTCACTACATTTAAAACTGCATTTAAGCCCTAGCTGGTGTGGCTCAGTTGACTGAGTGCCAGCCTGCAAACCAAAGGGCTGCTGGTTTGATTCCCAAACAGGACACATGCAAGTGTTGTGGGCCAGGTCCCCAGTTGGGGCCACATGAGAGGGAACCACACATTGATGTTTCTCTCCCTCTTTCCCCCTGCCTTCCCCCTATATAAATAAATTAATTAATTAGTTAATTAATTGATTCTTTTTAAAAATAATTTTTAAAAGCTGCATTTAAGACTCATACAGCACATAGCATTTGAATCAATCATTTCCTTCTTGTTAAGCTATAGTAAGTAAATCACCTCTTCTGTACGAGTATTAACAAAAAATAACCTAAAGTTGTGATATGTATATTCTTATTATGTAGAATATCCCTATAAAATGAAAAGCAAGTCTGTAATTAGTTCATGTCCCCTAAGATCACTATCCTGATACCCTACTCATAGCAAACATTTTAGGAGGTAATAGCCTCAACAGAAGAAAGGAACAAAGAATGGAAGGGAAAAGAAATGAAAAAAAAAAGAAAGAAAGAAAGAAAAGAAAACTCAAGGATATGTCAGTGTATCAGACCTTAACAAAATGACATTAAGAAGAGACACCCAAATCAGCTGTCATACTTATTCAATTCACCACCCAATTTGCACATCTCATTGTACTTTAATTATCACATTCACCAAGAAACACTAAAATTAAATTACAGCATGAATCCATGATATATTTTGAGGAAGAAATAAGGAAAATTTACTCTTCTGTTTCCTATTGAAAAATGAATTAAAGAAATAAAAATTCTGAAGGAAAATGCATACTTGGGCTCCATCCTGAATAGTACTCCTCAGGCTGGAGTACTATTAGGTCTCAACCTTGTTTCTGAAGGGAGATCCAGACAAATTTAGAATTTAGAATAGGCTATAAATCTGAATAAAGAGTTATTTTAAACACTTATGTTTCTAAACAGAATTTTTGAGGTTGTTTTTCCAAAGACACATTAGTTAACATAAAAACTGATCTTTTGGAAAGGTAACAGAAAAGTGCTCTGTTACTTAAAAGAATAACTGGCTAAGCAAGAGAAAAAAATAACTGGGAAAGGTAGAGTCTACAAGGATAACCTCCTAAACTAATTTACATGATCATGGAATTCCCACCTACAGCACAGGGGGGCAATGGAACAGATTAACTTCCTTCAGAGCCGCCATAACTGAGCTTCAGCAAGCAATGACTCCTGTAAAACCAAGAGGTTTCATCTGAGGAGCAACAAGCAGAGAATACCAGTATTTTAGGGCAGTATAAAACACTCATACTTAATACTGTTGTTGAACTAGCTAATTCAAAATGAGTCACTGTCCCTAATAATCTATACTGTTCTTATGCCATTGACTGATAATACTATAGTTGTTTCAAAAGACATCTTCTCACTATTAGAACAAAAGCTTCTTGAAGACAATGACTAGATATGATTCACTTTGTAAACCAAAATTAATTTTAGATTATAATAAACAATAAAAAATAATTTATTTGAGCAAAAGAAGCTGCATCCCAGGAGACACAGATTCAAGTTGCAACCCAAACTGTGTTCTGCTGTGACAAAGAGGAGGCCACCTTTCATAGTGAAAGTTCCCACTTAAGTTACCTATTAGGCCTGTTTTATTGGGTAGGCCAAAAAGCCCATATGGATTTTTCCTTAAAAATAAAAGGCACACTTTTCATTTTCATCAATAATTTTATTGATTGGAATATTTTGAGTATATTAGCTATCTCCTGCTATTGGCTTGTAGTGGGTAGAGGCCAGGGGTGCTGCTAAACGTCTTCCAATGCACAAGACAGATGGCCTGTCCCACAGCAAAGAATTATGGCCCAAATGTCAATAGTATCAAAGAATGCCAATATGCCAATATGACCAAACCACTTTTGACATATTCCATCAGTCACAGCACCTCCTCCATACACTGTACAAATCTTTTCTTGCATTTCAGTTGCATTTTTACCTTTCTTGAAATAAAAAAGCATATTAAGATTAAAGCACAAAAATTCACCAATTTGATAGGTTTTTTTTTAATGCACACAGATATGACAGCTGTCACAATACAATCTAACAAAATTATTTCAAAGGAAATTAAAGACAACTAAGAGCTACCAGTGCCATGGTACATAGACTTTTTGGCCAACCCATTATATAAAAGCAGTATTCAAAAATCACCACTTATGATTGATTGATCCAAATCACACAGTCCTGTCTGGTCATCATTATGGGTCTGATTGGAGTTATGGAGCAGTTCTGATGGGATGGAGCAGATCTTATTCCATTGGTTGAAAGACAAAACCAGGGACTTCCTTATAATAGTTGACTCAGCCAGCTTAAACCAGCATGGGAAGCCCAGAGTTCACTCTAAGGTTCTTACCTGTATACAGAGTATGTGAGAAGTCCCTGTCAGCAAATGGCTGTTAGGCTCTTATTATTTATAAAATCTGTAACCTCACTTACCATGGGGAACCCATCTCAGCAGATAAATTCCTTCTCAAGGTTCTTACCAAATGAATCTTTCTTCTCAGGGTCCACAAATCTATATACCTCAGGGCACATTTAAAAATAAAAAAAAAAACAGCGTGGGCTGCGAACCAAAGTGTCGCAGGTTCAATTCCCAGTCAGGCCACATACCTGGGTTGCAGGCCACGGCCCCCAGCAACCGCACATTGATGTTTCTCTCTCTCTCTTTCTCCCTCCTTTCCCTCTCTAGAAATAAATAAATTAAATCTTTAAAAAATAAAAATAAAAAACCTCTTACAATTTAATAAATGAAATAAAAGTCAATACCAAGATATAACATCTAGAAATAACACTAGAAACAATTATTAACTAAAGTTGTGATTAAAAGCAATGCTATGTCTCTCTTTTAATTTAATAAGGCCACCATTAAACAGGAATCGATCTTGTCCATCATCAGAATTATAGATAATGCAGTCAGAGGAGCTGCATTTGATTGGTGTCAACACCATTTATCTAAGGAATACATTTAAATTTTAAGGTAAATCATCTAAAGGTTTTCATTCTTACAAATCAAATAGACAATTTATAAGAATTACTATCACAGTCTTAAGAATTATTTTCTTAGTGTTTAAACAACACTATTTTCCTTATCTCTCTTCATCATCTCCTTCCAGCACTCCTTCTTAAAAAAATCTATTTCCGTATCTTCAGAAAAGTAATAGAGCAACTGGTTATACCATATTTTTTGGACTATAAGATGCACTTTTTTTTGCCCACTCCTTCCTTTTCCCCCCTCCCCAAATTTGGGAGGAATAATGGTTGTTAATGCTGCTCTTGAGTTCTGTTTACATTTACATTGGTGAAATATTATGTGATTTATGTTATTAGACATTTTACCACATTTTTTACTTCAAAATTTTTTCCCTATTTTCCCACTTTAAAGCCTAGGTGTGTCTTATGGTCCAAAAACATGGTACTTAATCTGACCTCAGATCAAAAAGGTATTTATCATAAACACAGCTTTGAACTTCACAAGGAAAAAAAGAATTTCTGTTTTAAAACAGCTGATCACAGACAAACATTGGGACCACTGCTCACTTCTAGTTCTAGAAAGGAAAGCAGTTTCAGTGAAACAGACACTCCCCTCTATTCTTCTATGAAAATGCTCTAATACCAACATAAATGGACAAAATAGGATCCATTTGGGTGAAGACAGGAGAGCTGTCAAGCTTCTATTGTTTGCAATGTCAGCAAAAAGGTAAAATTCACTACACTAATACTAACATCACCCACACTAACATCTCTTCAAATTATCACCAAAGTAACCAAGCGATGACACAATTTAGCAACACAAACAAACCAAAATACACCATAACACACAACCAAAAAAGGGGGAATTTACTCCCTTATTACTTTTGTCTGGTGTAAAGAAGAAACTAAAGCTAAGCAGAGTCATATGGAAAGGAAAACTGGGCTCCCTCGGAGCCACATAAAAGAAAACCATGCCTAGAGTCCCTCTTTTATGTTGAATCTTGTCACCAGAAGGTACAGAAACAACAATAAAAAGGCTGTAGTAGATATAAATGAAAAACAATACACAGGACTACAGCAATTAAGAAATTTTTATATAATTAGCCAATAGTTACTGAATAGTCACTATGTAGCAAATATGAAATACCTGGGATCAAAAATTAGATATGCTAAGACTGAAAAGAAAACATTTGGTTAGCTTTAACTACATAAACCCATTAATTTCCATTTCACTTCATCTGTACAAAGTACGTTATTCTTGGGATGTTTCTGTAATGATTAAGGAGAGCTGGTATCTGTGGTTAATTTAAAAGCTCCATTTCCTTTTAAAGATTTTTGTCTGCTTTCAAATAAAATTAATCTATTAATTGGTCCTTTAAGTAACTGTGTATTTTATTAATGCAGAGACATGAACAAACACACACACACAGTGAGAGAAAACCAACTCTATTAGATTGAATGTTATAATTTTAATCTCAGAACTATTTTAAAAAGTACTAAATATCTATGTTTTACACATTAAAGAATTAGACTTCTATAGTCACAGAAATAATATAAAAATTCTTAACTCGAAGCTAGAAACAAAAGACATGGGATGTGTAAAAAATAAGAGAATTAAATTCAGAATTACCACAGAAGAACTGCTGTGGAGGAGCAAGTTACCAGTGGAGCCACAGAAGCTGCTCTTACCAGTGCCTTATTTAAAATTTAACAATACAACACGTGCCCCTGACTGGTGTGGCTCAGCTGGCTGGGCATCACTCTGCAAAACAAGGTCCTGGTTGCAGCACATGCTTTGGTTATGAGCCTGCCCCTAGTTGGTCCAGGCAAGAAGCAGCCAATCAATGTTTCTTTCTCATATCAATACTTTGCTCCCTCCCTCCCTCCACCTCTCTAAAAATAAATAAATAAGATCTTTTAAAAAATAAAATAAAAATAAGATGTGTGAATTACTGTCTTCTAAGTCCTTCTAAAAAGTAAAGACAAATTAAGTAGTTTGACACCAGCAGAAGGCTGAGAAGACCAAGTGAACAGAAAGATGCATTTCTTTTTCTTCCCAAAATTCCACAGAGAACACAAACATATATGTAAATGAGAGTGCATCCATAGTATTGATGGAAAACTGGGAAAGGGACCATGAGCAACCTAAATAATGAAGCAATTTGTGTTAAAAGAAAAAGAAAGTGACTCTTCACGGAAAACGTAATCAAAGAAGAAAGGGGCTGAGAAAAGCTAACCTATACAATCAAAAATGGATAAACAATGATTTGAGTCTCCTTGCTCTCAGAGCAGTAGGATTTCCAAGTTACCTACAAGTTAAGGCCACAAGCACACCTCTCAATACAAAAGTAGAAGGTCCTATAAATGGGCCTGTAAGCACTGGAAACTGGCAAGCAAAACACTGCCACTAAATGACTTAAAGCCATCACAAGGTCCCAAAAACATCACCCTTAAAAGATCAACAACTCCTGAATTCCCAAAAGGAATCCAGTTCTCAGTCAACTGTGATCTTGGGGTCCTTTGTAATCACTGCCTAAGCAAACAACTAGGCAAAGTTCCTAAAAGAGAAAGCAGAAAAAGGATTTGACAAAACTCAACATCCATTCAGGAAAAAACCCTCAGCAAACTAAACTTAGAGAGCTTCCTTAAAGCGATAAAGATGTACAATAAACCTTCAGTTAGCATCATGTTTTCTCCCTAAGATGAGAAACATGGGAAGGAACCCACTCTCATCTTTTCTATTCAGTATTGTACTGTAGGCCCTAGCTAGTACAAGTACGGGGGGGCCGCGGGTGGAGAGGCATACAACTGACAGGAAAATAAGATAAAAGGGATTTTTTACAACAAAAAAAGAAGATCAAACATTTATAAAACACTACAGGAATTTAATAAAAAGCTACTAGCACTAATAAGTTTAGCAACACAAAAGGACGCAAGAGAAAGTGACTAATACTGAAGGGAGGCAAAGATTTCATATGAATAAGAGGAGTTCTTGAAAAAGAAAAAATACCCTAAAGCAGTCATTTTCAACCCTTTTCATTTCATACCACAAAAAAATCTGCTTACTAAAATTCTGTGGTACACCAAAAAATGTATTTTTTACTGATCTGACCAAAAAACAGGTATAGTTTTGACTCACACCAGACAGCTATCGTTGTGTTGGCTGTTGTCATTTTTTTTATTTGACAATCTAAGGGAAGAGAAGTCAGTGACCCTGACTAAATAGTCAGGTGTGCATGTTTTGAAAATTCTTGTGGCACGCCAGTTGAAAAACTGACATTAAAATTTTAAAATATTTGACTACATATTAAAAGATCATACTATGTATGATTATTGTCCCAAAACAATCCACATCAATACACATTCTAATAAAAGTGCTGACTGCTAAAGAAAAAGAAAAAATTCCTTTGGTCATCTTGAAAAATATGAACACATGACTTATAATAGAAAAAACATTATGCTGTCACCAGACTTATAACCTAAAGATATTATATAAAAAAAAGTTCACCTTCAAATATAAAGGGCACTGTTAACATGTCACAACTAAGGGGCTGCTGTTCTCAAGAGTCCTTCCTAAAGAACCTAGTAAGAATGGCTTCAAACACCAAACAACGAGAAGGATACTTACGTAAGGTTTACTGTCAAGCAGTAGTTATTTATAGGATGAATACCAAATAAAGGTTAAAAGGGAAAGACTGAATATGTAATGGCTCTAAGATTTGACAATATCAATACAGAACTCCCATTAAGAATATTTTGGAAGAGAATGGGAACAGCATTTGCCCCCCCAAAAATAAATAAAGTTTACTTTTTTGGTAATCATCATTGGTGGTGTGTGTACATGTATTATAATTATTTTTATTGTGAAATTATTGTACATGTAAAGTGGAATAAACCTAATAAGGACTATGGGATCATTCTTATTTTTGTTGTTTCTTCTTTTTTTTTAATTACTGTTCAAATACAGTTGTCTCCATTTTCTCACCACCACTTTCCCCGGCTCCACCTGCCTCCACCTCCCACCCCCAATCCTTCCCCTTTTGCCTTTATCCATGGGTCCTTTATACATGTTCCTGGATGAACCATCTCCCTTTTTCCCCGTTATCATCCCCTTGCCCAATGCCCAAATTGGTTATTATGCATTTGTTCCTTATTACAATGTCTCTGGTTGTATTTTTCTTGCTTCTTTGTTTTGTTGATTAGGTTCCACTAACAGGTGAGATCATATGGTATTTGCCTTTCCTGCCTGGCTTATTTCACTTAGCATGAGGCTCTCCAGTTCCATCTATGCTGTTGCAAAGGGTAGGAGTTCCTTCTTTCTTTCTGCTGCATAGAATTCCATTGTGTAAAAGTACCACAGTTTTTGATCCACTTATTTTCTGACAGGCACTTAGGCTGCTTCTAGCACTTGGCTATTGTAAATTGGGCTGCTATGAACACTGAGGTGCATGTGTTCTTTTGAACTGCTGTTTCAGGATTCTTAAGGTATAATCCCAGTAGTGGAGTTGGTAGGTCAAAAAGCAGTTCCTTTTTTTTCTTTTTTTTTTTTTGAAGAAATTCCATGCTGTTCTCCATGGTGGCTGCAACAGTCCACATTCTTACCAACAGTGTACTAGGTTTCCCTTTTCTCCACAACCTCACCAGCACTTACTGTTCGTTGATTTGTTTATAATGTCCATTCTAATCATTGTGTAATGGTATCTCACTATAGTTTTAATTTGCACCTCTCTGATGGCTAGTGACATTAAGCACCCTTTCATATGTTTCTGGGCCCTTGATATGTCCTCCTTGGAGAAATGTCTGCTAAGGTCCTTTGCCCATTTTTTAACTGGGTTGTTTGTCTTCCTGGAGTGGAGTTGTATGAATTCTTCATATATTTTGGAGATGAAACCCTTGTCTGAGGTAGCAATGGCAAATATATTTTCCCATGCAGTTGGTTCCCTTTTCATTTTGCTGATGTTTTCTTTAGCTGTGCAGAGCTTTTCATTTTGATGAAATCCCATTTGTTTATTCTATCCTTTATATCCCTTGCTCTAGGGGACATATTAGTGAAAATTTTGCTGCATGGAGTATCTAAGATTTACCTGCCTATGTTCTCCTCTAGGACTTGTATGGTGTTGTGACTTATATTTAAGTCTTTCAACCATCTTGAGTTTATTTTTGTGTACAGCGTAAGTTGACAATTGAGTCTCATTTTTTTTTGCATGTAGCTGTCCACATCTCCCAACACCATTTGTTGAACAGAATATTTTAACTCTGTTTTATGCTCTGCCCCCTTTGTCAAATATTAATTGACCACAGGTATATGGATTTATTTCTGGGCTCTGTCATTTGTTCCATTGATCTATGTGTCTGTTCTTGTGCCAGTACCAGACTGTTTTGATTACAGTGGCCTTGTAATACAGTTTGATATCAGGTATTGTGATCCCTCCTACTTTGTCCTTCTTTCTTAAAATTGCTGCAGCTATTCAGAGTTGTTTATGGTTCCATATAAATTTTTGAAATGTTTGTTCTTTATCTGTGAAATATGTCACTGATGTTTTAATAGGGATTGTGTTAAATCTATAAATTGCTTTGGGCAGTATGGGCATTTTGATGATGTTAATTCTTCCAATCCATGAACACAGTATATGCTTCCATTTGTTTGTGTCTTCCTTAATTTCTTTCTTCAGTGTTGTGTAGTTTTCTGTGTACAGGTCTTTTACCTCCTTGGTTAGGTTTATCTCTAGGTACTTTATTCTTCTTATTGTTACAGCAAATAGGGTTTTTTCCTGATTTCTGTTTCTAATATTTCATTATTGGTGTACAAAAATGCCTTCAATTTCTGAATATTGACTTTGTATCCCACTGTGTTGCCAAATTTACTTATTAGGTCGAGTAGTTTATTAGTGGAGTCTATAGGGTTTTCTATATACATTATCATGTCATCTGCAAACAGTGACAGTTTTACTTTCTCCTTTCCAATTTGGATGCCTTTTATTTCTTTTTCTTGTCTGATTGCTGGGGCTAGCACTTCAAATATTACGTTAAATAGAAGTGGTGAAAGCAGACATCCTTGTCTTGTTCCTGACCTTGGTGGGAAATCTTTTAGTTTTTGCCTGTTGAATATAATGTTGCCTGAAGGTTTTCATATATGGCCTTTATTATGTTGAGGTATGCTTCCCCTATTCCCACTTTGCTGAGTGTTTTTATCATAAATGGGTGCTGTACCTTATGAGGTGCTTTTCTCCCATCTATTGATATGATCACGTGATATGTCTTTGCTTTTGTTTATGTGATGTGTTACATTTATTGATTTGTGAATATTGTACCATCCTTGAATCCCTGGGATGAATCCCACTTGATCATGGTGTATGATCTTGTTAACGTATTGCTGGATGTGGTTTGCCCATATTTTGGTGAGGATTTTACTGTCTATGTTCATCAGTGATATTGGCCGATAGTGTTCTTTGTTTGTTGTGTCTTTACCTCGTTTTGGGATTAGAATGATGCTGGCCTCATTAAAAACGTCTGGGAGTCTTTCCTCCTCTTGCTTTTTGGGTTTTTTTTTCCCCCAGAATAATCTGAGGAGGATGGGGTTTAGCTCTTCCTAAAATGTTTTGTAAAATTCTCCTGCAAAACCCATCCAGTCCAGGACTTTTGTGTACCAGGAGGATTTTTTTTATTGCTTCAATTTCACCAGCTTTTTTGGTCTGTTCAGGCTTTCTGCTTCTTCTCGATTCAGGCTTGGAAGATTATATTTTTCTAGAAACTTGTCCACTACACCTAGGTTTTCAAATTTCTTGGCATATAGTTGTTTGTAGTAATTTCTTACAATCCTTTGTATTTCTGTGGTATCAGTTGCAATTTCTCCTCTTTCATTTCTGATTTTATTTCTTTAGGTCCTCTCCCTTTTTACAAGTCTGGTTAAGATTTGTCAATTTTGTTTACCTTTTCAAAGAACAGCTCCTGGATTTATTGATCCTTTGAATTGTTGTTTTAGTCTCTATGTCATTTAATTCTGCTCTGATCTTGGTTATATTTCATTCCTTCTACTCACTCTGGGCTTTGTTGTTGTTCCCCACTTCTTGTAGATGTAGGATTAGGTTATTTATTTCAAATGTTTCGATCATTTTCAGTAGGCCTGTATTTCTATGAACTTCCCTCTCAGGGCTGCCTTTGCTGTGCCCCATAGGTTTTGAACTGTTGTGTGTTCATTTTCATTAGTTTCCAGAAACTTTTTGACTTCTTCCTTGATCTTGTTATTAACTCACTCATTGTTTAATGGCAAGCTATTCAGTCTCCATGCATTTGAATGTTTTTTAGTTTTTTCCTTGAAGTTGCTTTATAGTTTCAGACCCTTGTGGTCCAAGAAAATGCTTGATATGATTTCAATTTTCTTTAATTTGCTGAGGCTTGTTTGGTGTCCTATCATGTGGTCTACCTCTGAAAATGTTCCATGTGCATTTGAAAAGAATGTGTATTTTGCATCTTTGGGATGAAAGATTTTATATATATGTATATATATATATATATATATATATATATATATATATATATATGTATGTATGTATATATATATGTGTGTGTGTGTGTGTGTGTGTGTATATATATATATATATATATATACACACACACACACACACATACACATACATGTATCAGTTAAGTCCATTTAATATAATGCATCATTCAGTTCCACAATTTCCTTGTTGATATTTTGTTTGGAAGATCTATCCATTGTTGGCAGTGGAGTGTTAAAATCCCCTACTATAATTGTGTTGGTTGCTGTCTATATCTTTCTTGAAGTTCTCCAAAATTTTCCTTCTATATTTGGGTGCTCCTATGTTGGGTGCATATATGTTTATAATATTTATGTCTTCTTGATGGATACCCCCTTTGAGTGTTATGAAGTGTCCTTCTGTGTCTCTTTTTATGGCCTTTATTTTGAAGTCTATTTTGTTTGATATAAGTATTGCTACCCCGGCTTTTTTTCCTGTCCATTTATCTGGAATATTTTTCCATACTTTCACTTTCAGTCTGTGTAGGTCTTTTGTTTTGAGATGGGTCTCTTGTAGGCAGTGTATGTGCAGGTCATGTTTTCTTATGCCTTCAGCTACCCTATGTCTTTTAATTGGAGCATTTAATCCATTTACATTTAAGGTTATTATTGGTAAGTACTCATTCACTGTCATTTTACCCATTTTGTACCTGTGTTCCTCCATCTCTCACTTTCTTTCTTCATTTTTTAAATTTTTTATTGTTGTTCAAGTACAGTTTTCTGCCTTTACCCCCCACCCCAGCCCTCCCCACCTCCCCACCTCCCTCCCCCATTTCCACCCCCCTTGTTATTGTCCATGTGTCCTTTATAATTTTTCCTGTAAACACTTCACCCTTTCCCCCCATTATCCCTTTCTTCATCTTTTTAAAGCAGTCCCTGTAGCATCTCTAGCAATGCTGGTTTGGTGGAGGTGTATTTTTTTAGCCTTCTTTTGTCTGGATAATTCTAATCTGTCTTTTCCTGTGTTCTTGAGAACTAGAGTTTTTGGGAAGAAGGAAGGATATACAGATGTAATATATGAGATTAAGTTAAAAACCCTGTGGTCCTAAATGTTAATTAGAACTATCAATATGAATTCATGAGGTATTTGATCTTAAAACTTGTGTCGGAGAATGTGTGTGTTTCCACTGAAAAGACCCAGAATCAATAACCAACACAGAAGCTATGTACCCAGATGTGAGCATGAAATGCCATTTCCCGTTTTTAAAAAAAAGTAAAACTTCTTAGGAAATGGCTGATTCCAAGGCTGGCGCAGGATATGTAGAAGATGAACTTGGGACATCTTATCACCTCAGAGTAAGAAAGCCATCAAAGAATACCAGGATCATGTCAAAAAAAAAAAAAATCAGAAGCCAACCTGAAGGGGTTCACAATAGCCAGACACAGAGCAATTTAAACTTGGATAAGAATTTGCAAATGACTGAAGTCCAAGTATGTTTATGTTCATAAGTTTCTAATCATATTAAAAAAAAAAAAAGAGGTTTTCAATCACATTCTGAGAATGACAGGAAAATAATTCATTATTTTAGGAACTGGGTAAAAGTAAAAGAATTTGAAATTTATTCTGCCTTTCTCTAAGAACTCTACCAATGAGTAAATAGCAGATGAAGTAAAACATCTCCTTATAAAATTATCACAGCTTATTTATGACAAGATGATAAAATATCACCATTTTCCAAACTCCACAGAAATAATGAATCTGGGCATTAAGCATCAATGGCTGGTTATCCCAAAACAAGAAACAAGCACTCATTATGAGCCTTCTGACAATAGGATAAAATATAGTACAATATAATAAAATATCGTAACAATGTTCTGCCAAGGCTCTGTAGCCATCTGTCAATTTGCAGGGAAAACAGAGGACAGAGGAACATGTTGAAATGCAGCAAAATCTAGACTATGGAAAACCCACAGGTTAAAAGGCCCACGTTCTTCAACATGTAAATTATAAGAAATAGAAAGAGATAGAAAGGAAAGAGATACAGTTTAAGAAAGATTTAAAATACACATCTGGTTTTTTTAAATGTGCAAGATTTAGTTTTACTCTCTAAGAACAAAATCAGGGTGATAAAGCTCTAAGGGAACATAAATAAGTGATTATTACAAAAATCAAGAGAGTGGTCACTTGTGGCGATGAGGGGGGAGCTGCAGTTGTGACAGGGGCCATAAAAGGGTTCACAAGATAGCTAAGTGATGTTTTATTTCTTAAAGTGGGTGGCAGTTACAAGGGTGTTTGACTTAAAATAATTCACTAACATAGACTTTTCTGTGATTTTTCAATTTTTTATTGTATTTTACAATAAAAGAGTTAAAAGTAAATATCTTAATAAAAATAGTCTACAACTACATAACCAGAGATTTCCCAATAAGCAAAAACGGGAAGAGAAGTAAAACTGTGGTAGCCATCTCTAGAGTCTTTTGAAACCTCCCTATATATCTCAGAACCCACATGAAAGTGGTTTTAGCCCTGTTCAAGGGTATATGAACAGGATGTCACAGTTAACTGGAAGAACCATGATGCATGCTTGTTGAAACAAAACTGTATGCTTTCCTCTGACCATCCTTGTCAAAATTAACTTAAGTGACACTAAAAAGAATAATTCAGAATTACTGAAGAGATTTCAACAATGCCACTGAGAAGAGCTCATTATTTTCTCTATTTTATGGTAACTCATTAAAATTAATACCTATATCACTGAAAAGACTGAATGGAAAATTGCAAGCATTAAGAGTGTACAGAACACACCTCTGTCTGCTCTCCTTCTGTACTATGTATGGACAACTTCCTTACTTCTCTCTGAGAACATAATTGCATTAAAAAGACAGGCTGGTTCAAGGAGGAAAACCCTACACTGCCTATCCAGAGACCTAAAGTCAGGTCCTAGCTATGCCATGAATTGACAGTTAGGTAATCCCTTCCTCTCTGAACCTTAATTTTCTCACATATACAATACATGAAAGTAGTTAAACAAGATGAATTTTGTGGCTGATTCTAACACGAAAAATCTGTTGATTGTGATAGGAAATATTTGCCCCTAAAAGTAGCACTTGCTACCAAAATCCAACAAGGTTAATAAGAAATCCACAGTAGCAAATGATATCATTAAAAATTATTTTCTTTTCCAAATAGTAAGTTTTCTTAATTTGAAAAAGTAAAACTTCTTTGAAAACTCCTCCTAAAAGCTGCAATCTATGTTTAACATTTTATACTCAGCTGATACAAAAGAAGCTATCTTCTTTTGTAGATTTCAAAATCAGTGAATGAAAATAAAGGAAATTCATTTTTGATATTCTAAATTCTGATTCTTTCTTCATTTATATCCATTTGTAAAACTGTGATAAGAGAGAAAGCTTGTGGTTTTAAAAAGTTACAACAATACATTATTAGAAAGTAGGCATTAAATTCAGCTCCTCTCTTTCACCTCCAGTTTTCAGTGTTCAAAAATTCCAACCACACACATCAAAATCTTGAGTAATACTCAAGTCACTACATTAAGCCTCTAAAAGGGAAAAATAACATAAATCAAGAAATGAAAAGTCTCTGTAAGAGTCTAAGGGATGGTTCTATGAAACTATCCATGTATTTTAAAGAATAACAAAAATTATGATCATGGTAATACGATTTTGTTTTTATACTATGCAGGCTTTTCCAGAGCAATTTTCCCATAGATCCTGTCCTGCCTCTATGATCCTCAGAAGGAGCTACCTTCTACCACCATATCTGTCAAAACAACCTGCTCTGTATCCGCATACAGTCATGTGCTGCATAACAATGAACTGCATACATAACGGTGATCCTGTAATATTATTTTTTTAATCCTCACCCAAGGATATGTTTATTGATTTTAGAAAGAAGGAAACAGGAGAGAGGGGGAGGGTGTGAGAGGGAAAGAGACAGAGAAGAGAGAGAATGTGGAAGAGAAATATTGATCAGTTGCCTCCCATACAAGCCTGGACAGGGGATCAAACCTGCAACCTAGGTATGTACCCTGACCAGAAATTCAACCTGCAACCTTTGATGTATAGTACAATGCTCCAACCAAGTAAGCCACCCGGCCAGGGCAGTGTTGTCAGATTATAATGCAGCCCAAAACGTATACCACCTACTGACTTCATAGCTCAATGCATTACTCATATGTCTGTGGTGATGCCGGCATAAACAAAAATAAGCCTGTCAGTTATATAAAAGTATAGCACACAATTATGTAGAGTACATACTACTTGATGATGATAATAAATGACTATTACTGATTTACACATATTTACTATATTTTTAAAATTTTTCCATTGTCTCATAACTTTTTCAGTTTATTTATTCAAATCAGAATATAGATAGGTTCATAAATTACAATTGGTTGATTTGATCTTAAGCCCCTCTTTTTAGTGACTAGAATACCACAGTACCTTTTTTTTTTACTTAAAAAAAAAAAACACAACAGGTTGATTGTCCCATAAAGTATCCCTGAGTCTGGAGTTTGCAGATTACATTCCTGTGGTATTAATTTACCCTATTCCCTCCCTCACCTTTTACTACACTATCCTTTTATTATTATTTTAGAGCACACTCTCTCTACTTATTTTTTTAAGTTTGCTGTAAACATCTGTGCCATGTTATCCTGGCAGCAGCACTGCACTCAGTGATGTTAACTCAATGACAAAATTGGCACATTTCTCAGAATGCATCCCCATTGTTCCGTTGTTTAAACCGTGCTTGTCCTCCTGCCTGTTAAAATAGATCACCTGTCCTTCTGCCCATGTAAATCCAATGTTTCTGCTTGTGTGCTAGAATCCCATCCCCTCTTGCATACTCTGCTCCCATAATTACCCTTTGTAATTACCCTCTTTCCTTCTACTAAGCAACTTTCCCTCTACAATGGATCATATCCAATAGCTTACAAATATGCAGTGAAATCCCATCTTAAAATCAAAACAAAAACTCTCCTTTGATTCTACACCTTCCCCTACTCTGCTCTAGCTTCATTTCTGCTTCCCTTTATAACAAACCTCCTATAAAATGCAATCTGTACTGTCTCATTTCCTTGCCTCTCATTCAGTTTTAAATGCACTCAAATCATTCCTGTATCCCCACCTCTCCACTGAAACTGCTCATCAAGGAAAGGCACAAGCTCCCTTGACAAATCCAATGGATCAATTCTCTGTCCTCATCTGACTCAATCTTTCAGCAGCACTTGAACAGCTGATCACTCCCTCTGCTTAAAATACATCCTTCTTTTGGCTTCTGAAACAAAACACTCCTGGTTGCTTCGACCTCAATTGAACCTCCTCTGCTGGCTCCTATTCCTTGATTAAGATCACCTAATTCTGTAAGTGATCTTAATCAGTCTCTTGGCTTTATATACCAGGATTCATATCTTAAGCCCTAACCTCCTATATACAACATACTAAGTCAGGTATCCAGCAAGCATCTCAAATTAAGCATGATCCAAATGGAATTCTTGGTTTCTTATTCCTATGCCCATCACACACGAAACAAATGGAAAAACACTTCTATTCTTTCCCATCTCAGATAAATGGTACTGACAGACAAGTATGCCCGATTATCAACCCTCTTCTAACCATCCCCCCACACACACACAAAAACTGGGAGTATCCTTGAACACTTTCTTTGATCACACTCCATGTCAATCTACTAAAACAAAGGCTACTGATTCCATCTTCAAAACACAATTTAAATCCTTGCTTGTACTTCTGTCCACCAGCATGATAATTTTAAAAGCACATTTGCCAACTCTTCAAAGCTTTGCATTGGCAGAAATGTCACGTTCTTCAAAAGGCTTCCCCTGGCCATGCCATATGAAATAGGCCTCCTTTCACTCTACTCTTCCTATTATCATATGCCTACTTTATTTTCTTATCATCAAGTCAATATATCAATAAATAATAAGTGCTGGTGAGGATGTAGGAAAAGAGGAAGCCCCATGCACTGCTGGTAGGAATGCAGAAAGGTGCAGCCACTGTGGAAAGAAGTATGGAGTTTCCTCAAAAAACTAAAACTGGAACTGCTATTTGACCCAGTGATGCCACTTCTGGGAATATATCCTAAGACTCCCAAAACACCAATCACAAAGAATATATGCACCTCTATGTTCATACCAGCGTTATTTACAATAGCCAAGATCTGGAAACAGACCAAGTACCCATCAGTAGATGAGTGGATACAAAAGATGTGGTACACTTGCACAATATACTACATGACTATAAAAAAGAAGGAATCCTTATCCTTCACGATAGCGTAGATGGACATGGAAAGTATTTTGCTAATTGAAATAAGCTGGTCAAAGAAAGACAAATAACATATGATCTCACTCATTTGTAGAATCTTACGAACAAATAAAACCAGAGACATGAATACATAGAACTGACTGACAGACCTCAGAGGGGAGTGGGATGGGGAGGCAGAAAAAGATTAGACAAAGAACATATATGAACATATGCGTAGTGTATGGACAGAGACAACAATATGGCCAAGGTCACGGGGTGGGGAGATGACAGGGGTTGAGTACAGAGGAGCAAAGAGGGGGAAAATGAGAGACATCTGTGATAATGTCAACAAAAAAAAACTAAAAAAACCCTGAAATATGGTATTTTATTTTTAAACTTTTATTTATTCACTTCATACTCCCCTCTGCAAAGCTAAGAACCTCTCTTAATCAAGATATTATGCACATGCTATAGCCAGAAGAATGGCTAGCTTACTGCAAAGTGTCAAATAATATTTGATAAATATTTTTAAAGAGTTTTAATAACTCTAAGTGTCCTATTGTATGATTTACACATTAGTCTTCTCTCACCTTATCACTCCTCTTTTTTTGCAGTAAATGTATAATTTTTAAATATATTATTTCAGTTGTCCGATTTACCCCCTTCAGTCCCCTCCACCCTGCCTCCCTCCCACCCACACTTCCCCCCTTTAGTTCATGTCCATGTGTCATACTCAAAAGTTCTTTACCTTCTACATTTCCCATACTATTCTTGCCGTCTCCCTATTTTCTACCTACCATCTATGCTATTTATTCTCTGTACCTTTTCCCCCTCTGTCCCCCTCACACTCCCTTGTTGATAACCCTCCATGTGATCTCCATTTCTGTGGTTCTGTTCCTGTTCTAGTTGTTTGCTTAGTTTCTTTTTGTTTTTGTTTTAGGTGTGGTTGTTAATAATTGTGAGTTTGCTGTCATTTTACTATACATGTTTTTTCTGTATCTTCTTTTCTTAGATAAGTCCCTTTAATATTTCATAAAATGAGGGCTTGGTGATGATGAACTCGTTTAACTTGACCTTATCTGAAAAGCACTTTATCTGCCCTTCCATTCTAAATGAAAGCTTTACTGGATAGAGCACTCTTAGATGGAAGTCCTTGTCTTTCGTGACTTGGAATACTTTCCAGCCCCTTCTTGCCTGTAAAATCTCTTTTAAGACATTAGCTGACAGTCTGATGGGAACTCCTTTGTAGGTAACTGCCTCCTTATCTCTTGATGCTTCCGGATTTTCTCCTTCATTTTAATAGTGGGTAATGTAATTACGATGTTCTTCCTTGGGTCCAACTTCTTTGGGACTCTCTGAGCTCCCTGGACTTCCTGGAGGGCTATTTCCTTTGCCAGATTGGGGAAGTTCTCCTTTATTATGTGTTCAAATAAGTTTTCCACTTGTTGCTCTTCCTCTTCCCCTTTGGCACCCTTATGATTCGAATGTCGGAACATTTAAAGATGTTCTGGAGGTTCCTAAGCATCTCCTCATTTTTTTTGAATTCTTGTTTTTTCCTTCTTTTCTGTTTCATTGTTTCTCTCTTCCTTCTGGTCCACTCCATTGATTTGAGTCCCAGTTTCCTTCCCATCACTATTGGCTCCCTATACATCTTCCTTTATTTCACATAGCGTAGCCTTCATTTTTTCGTCTAATTTTCGACCAAAATCAACCAATTCTGTGAGCATCCTGATCACCAATGCTTTGAACTGTGCATCTGATAGGTTGGCTGTCTCTTCATCAATTAGTTGTATTTGTTCTGAGGCTTTGATCTGTTCTTTCATTTGGGCCTTTTTTTTTTTTTTGTCGTCTCACCTGTTATGTATGAGGGGCGGAGCCATAGGTGTTCACCAGGGCAGGATAACCCAATTGCTGGGTTGTGATGCTGTATGTGGGGGAGGGGGTCCAAGAGGGAACAATGGCGCTTGTACGGCTCTCTCCCAGATTTCAGTCATTTCCCCTGCTTCCCACGCAAATTGGGCCCTTCTGGTGCTGATTCTCAGTTGGGTGGGTTTACGTAAGTTCTAGGACCCTTTGGGTCTCTCTAACGAACTCTCCTGTGAGGCTGGAGTTTCTTCTGCTGCCGCCTCAACCCCCACAGGTGTTTTCAATCAGTGGTTAGAGGCTTTACTTCCCCATGCTGGGGCCCTGGGTTGTGCGGTCCATCCTGCTCCCTCTTTGTTTTGCCTGGTTTATCTGCAGGTGAATGTGGGACTGCCCGGTCCACCAGCCACTGCCTTGTGTGCGCTGTTCCACAATCCACCATCTCGCTGGGTCCACCAGCTGCTGCCTTGCCTCAAATTCTCTCCGCCCTGGCCGCCCAACTCCGCCTCTCCTACCGATCTACATGAATGTTTCTTCTTTACCTCCTTGGTCGTCGGATTTCCATACAGTTCAATTTTCTGTCAGTTCTGGATGTTTTTTGTTTTGAAATTATTGTTGTCTTTATTTTGGTTGGGCAAGGAGGCAGAGTGTGTCTACCTACACCTCCATCTTGGCTGGAAATCTTCTTATATAAACTTAAAAAAACTAAAATTATGGCTGAAATAGTAAAATAAATCCATATCACAAATAATAAAATAAACCCAAATCAAAATGATAAAAATTCCATAACATCTCCAATTTTTCAATATGAAATTTCTTTTAATCCTATTGTTTTTCTTTTAATGCTATTACAAAAGCAACACATGCCACCTGGAGAGGGGAGAAGAATCAGGAAATACTGGGAAGGAAAAATAAGAATATATTTTAAACACTTAAAGAATATCTTACAAATAATTGTCCTTATATTTATGTTTTTTAAGAGCAAAATTTTATTAAAATTGTAAAGATAATCAAAATTAGAATCATAGATATATTTATAAATACCCTGCTACTATAGAAAATAGGAAAGTATATTTCTTGCATGAGGATTTTACACAAAAGAAACCACATGTGACTTTAGTTTCTTATATGCATTCATCATGTGAATATTATCAGTGTACACTGTATGAATCCTAGGATCACCAAGTATTTATCTCTAAAACTATTCACCATGCCCTTTTTCTTTACCTGAAAAATCTGTTGTTAGCCTTGCAAACTATCTCTATGACTATAATGGCACATTATATTCCCAGGAACAAGAAAAAAAAGAGTACCAAACTCCTAATACAATGTCTATCTGTGGAGAGTAAGTATAGGAGCCAAAAATGATTCACTTCATGTCTCTCCTTAAGAAGTAGCAGCATTTTTAAAGAATTTAAGATACTAGTATCGTTTAAAGAGAAGACAAATGTGTAAAATAACAGTAGAGAACAAAAAATGAAACTTCACTTCCTAATCATTAGATGAATAAAACACTTGTTTAGTCTTCTTTTCTAATTAATTAATTCACTCAAAACTCAAGAAGAAACAGGTAGGTAAATGTGACACTCAAATTCATCCACAACCACATCAAAATTACAACTAAAGTAGAGAACATCCATTCAGAACCACCTGAAATATAACTGAATGAAGTCCTACAACTAAGGCATTAGAGAAGAAGCCATATTGAGACTGGTGGGAGGCGGGAGGGGGCGGGGAACAGAAACACAGAAAGGGCTGGTCCGACACCCACGTGCAGTAGATAAAAATCAGGAGGGATGTGTCAGCTGTGTGGGTCATCCTGAAACATGGGGGGGTCCCAGCTTCACACCAGGCTTCCCAGCCCAGGGTTACAGACCTAGGAAGAGAAGTCCCCATAACTTATGGCTGTAAAAATCAGTGATAACTGTCGCTGAGTAAGATGGAGGCTTCTGGAATCTCAGGCAGTTCCTCTTAAAGGGCTTTTGGACAAACTTACTCTGACTCACCCCCTTTGAGCTCTAGCACTGGGAAGCAGCTTGAAAGGAACCAGGGACAAACAGAGAGAAACTAAACTGTCTGGCATCAGAGTGAGAGGGCCTGGGAGGGAGGCGGGCACTTTCTGCTTTCTATCAGACGAAAGTGCTGGCAGAGGCTACTTCTTTTTCTGAGACCCCCTCACCCCCAACAGAGCCAGGGGGCAGGTGTCATATCTGAGTCTCCAACAACCTGACCCACACTGTTCACGCCACCCTGGTGATTCCCTAGGACAGTGCTCCACCTAATATGTGGGTCCACTCAAACCATTTCCAGTGACTTTTCCATACAAATGGCCTCTCTTGCTTCATGTTTTGGACTTTTCTAAAATCTCTCAATCAGGCAGCATCTTACCTCTTGCTAAGTGGCCCCAGGCCCAGCACTAGCAGCAGCCAACCTAGGTTTGCAGCTTGGCCTCTCCAGGGCACCTTCAAGCCCACTGCAAGTAGCAGCCATTTGCAGATTGCTCTGTAGCTTGGGCTGGGTGGCCCCAAGCAAGACACAGGCAGTGGAACTCTTCTACAGACAAAGAAGTGAGGGCTCACAGTTACTGAATATTTTATTAGAAATCATATAGTTAGGGCCAGAAACGGAAGTTTGGATTCCAATTCCTAATTCACTGCTTTTTCCACAATATCATAATGCTTCCAGGCTGCTTATCAAACATTTACTGAGAATTCTTGACCAAACAAAAATAATCCATTACTATATATTCAGGTAAATCAAAAACCTTTTAGTAAGTTGAGGTGACAGATGCACATTACCTTATATATTGACTTTTTATTTTTTAAGTAAGCTTCACTATGTCCTAGTTATCTTTTCTATTTTTCAGTCAACAAGATTCCATTTTATTTAAATAATTTAAACATACCAATTGTTATCAATGCAAACACACTTACAGAGGAGTCATAGTTCTGATTTTTACATATCCACATTCTACTTTATAAAAATAATGTAGCATATATTTATTAAAAACTTAGACAAAACAAAAATTGTCACTTGTTTAATTTGAAAGCTGTAATTTCCCTAATGAAGCAATTATCACGATAATGTTGAGGTTCATCCAGTATCCTCTTGGTTATGAACCTAATTATTCTAGGAAGTTGTAACTGAAGTTCAGAAAATCAACAGTCTTTAGAAATTTACTTGTAAAGGTTAATTCATAGGGAATTCTAGTAAGTATTGTAGTTGATTTCAACATCTATTTCACTTGAAATGATCAGTCCAAACCAACTGCTATAATTCCATCCCCTTGCCAATATTCAGGAGAAAGTAGTCCAAAGCTAATTTGGACCCATGATATACACAGAAAGTCTTGCTCAGGTCTTATATGGGTTCAAACAACCTACTCTGAAGTCTTTTTGGACTTGTAAGAATAATCCACTTCCTTACTGTTTAAGTGAGTTTCAGTTGAGATTTCTATTACTTGCAGCAAAAAGAATCTTCACTGATAAAGTAGTGAAATCAAGTCTAAGGGACAAACAGCACAGAGAAGGGAAAGGACTATACACCTCGAGTGTTACTAAGAAACACTCCAAGTATTTTCTCTCTCATTAAAGGGTTCAATTACCAGCCAAGGTCAGGGGGTTTTCTACAGAGCAAAGGAACTCTAAAACTCTCCCTAAATAATACCTGATAATTCTAAATTATCAAGAGGCTGAAGCATTTCTATTCACTTTTTTAAAGATTTTATTTATTTATTTTTAGAGAGAGGAGAAGGAAGGGAGAAAGAAGGGAAGAGAAACACCGATGTACGAGGGAGAGACATCGATCGGTTGCCACTCACACACCTCCAGCTGGGGACCTGGCCTTCAACCCAGGCATGTGCCCCAACTGGGAATCAAACCGGTGACCCTTTGGTTCGCAGGCTGGCACTCAATCCACTGAGCCACATCAGCCAGGGCTCTATTCATTTTTTAAAAACAGTTATTAGGCACCCAGCATACTCTCAGGCTCTGGAGACATGGCTGTAAGCAGAGCCAAATGCCTGTCCTCGAAGCTTATGCTGCAAATAAGTATCTTCCTCGTGGATTTAGTTCTACAATATAAAAATTGTGAAATACCAGTATTTGAATATTATGAAAAGTTGGGGTAGAAACAAACAAGACTCCTTGAAGGAACACTTTCACTCAAGTGAAAAAAGTCTGAGGCAAGACCTGTGAACAAGAAGAAAAACCTAAAAGATCAAAAGAAAAAAAAGGACAGGAAGGAAGAAAGAAAGAAGAAAATTGCACCAACAATGTAGAAAAGAAAACAGGAATGCTGCAGAAAAAAAAAGATTATTATTAAATCGTCAAGATACATACACACAGATTAAAAAATAGGAATTTAAACAGCATCTGTTTCAACTCTTTCTCATTAGAAACAAGGAGATTAGGACAAATGGCAAGTTAAGCCAACTAACAAGATTGAGAACCCAAGATCTTTTCACACCTCTTTTTTAAAAACCTACCTCAGACCAGAAGAAAACCCCAAAGTTCCCAGTCCACATCATAAAGTGCCTCTAAACCACAGATGACTTTCCAAACCCCAGCACACTCTAACCCCAATCCGAGATTGAACTAAATTCAATTCTTCTCATGAGATGGTCAGGTGGGCAAGAAATACCATTTTATGACTTCATATCCAATCAGAGATAAATTCCTATACCCTTTTCTGTGTCTAATAAGTTAGGGCTTATGAAGAAAAAAAATCTTAAAAAAAAAAAAGAAAAAAATTAAAGTGATAAAATTTTTAGTTTGCATTAAAAATTATCCAAAATTTCAGTCTTTCCCTAGTATGAAAGTCTCTGACTAGATACTATCAGACAACTACATTGAATGTAATGGCTTCCTTATTTTCCCAGAAGAAAGTTAAGGAATTGCTAAGCAGCTACGGAGGAGTTTAACAATTTCAAGTAACAAAGAAAAGACAGTAAGTTACTGGGATAAGCCATAAGCACTTGACTAAATGGCTCACTTTTATAGTATGTAATTTCAATTATTTTAGAACAATAGACTACTGCAATTTTTAAGTGTTTTCCTTACCCTTATAATACACTATATAATAATAAAATGGTTTCAGAATACAAACCATAGGTCAGTAGGTAATATCACTTCAGGGAAGCCTGAGACTTGGCCTGAATATCAGAAAAATAAAGAGAATTTTAAACCTCAAACTGTTTCAAAATGTACATTTTAAAAGACAGTTGTCAGGAAGCTTTAATTTTTAAATATAAACATTTATTCCATTTTTAAATGTTGATTGTTTATGTTTACTTTGCATGTGGTACCACACCAACCACATTTAGTACAATTTAAATACAGGAATCATCCTTAGACACACATGAAATACTTGCTTGTTCTTGATCACAGAGTATGGTAAAACTGGCCATGCCTTATCAATAGAGTGACCATATGTCTTTGTCTAGGCCTGTGGCCCTTATCCCAGAATAAATGTTATTGGCTCTTTGTCACTCTCCAAAGTGTTCCTGGTTAGTCACTGAATTACATGGTTACCCTACCAGAGTGGGTAAGCAGACAGGTGCTACATGGTGGCTAGTTACCACAATGCCAAATACTACTAGATTTCTTTTTTATGTTGTAGATAAGAATAACCTACCCCCAGATAAAATGTAAAGACTTACATGTTATATCAACATGATAAAAGCATTCTGTGATTGCTGAAGAGTAACTTTAAAAGGGATTTGTTTTCTTAATTCAAATACCCAGTAGTCAAATATTCCATCATTCTGTGCTATCAGATTAGTGGTTTGCAACTAAACCAGGCAGATTTCAACAGCCACGGGACCAGCGAAAGAACCAAAACACTGGGGCCACTTGCCAGGCTGTCACAAGAACAAAGGCCTAGCAGGTGGCCATCCACTGCTCCAAATTAAATCATGTTGCACAGAACATTATCTTCATCATTGTATAATGTTGTTTTTGTGTAACATTACTCCTCACATCCAATTTTCAAAATTATGACAAAATTGTTTTTAATGACAGGCAAACCACAATAGGAAATAACAATGATCCAAATAACATTGTTCAAGATTGAGTGAAAAGGGCCCCTCCCAAGTCACAGGAGTAATTGCCAAACCCTACCTAGCCCTCACCCCAGTATTTGTTCAATGAAGCAGTGCTGTATCTGGAACAAATCCTGGGCCCCGTTAAACACCAGGTGGTATACTAGGGTAATTTTTTTAAAGTAACAGATGGCTCAAACTTTTCATCTTTATGACATGCGGCACAGGACTTACACAAGTAAAACTGTCTTCTAAGTACTTTATACAAGTAATACAATTACTCACGTGACTCATCACTTCACATCATAAAGAGAGCAGCAGGTGAGACAGATGCTGTGCTCCTGGGTTATTTATTACTTTGTACAACAGATATATAAACGATATACATAAACACAGATATGCATATATACTTGTATATTTGATGGTATTCCATTTCCTCTGATGTAAAATTAGGTGGCTAAATAAATGAACACTTTGGTTTGAGTAAAATAAAAGTAAAATGTTACAAATCTAAAGTAAAGTCAGAGTAAAAAGAAAAGTATGTCCAGTTTCATTAAAATTTGAATTGTAGGATATTTTTAATAGAAATATAAGAGTGGCAAGTAGGCAGAAGCTACTTGGGTCAGCCTATCGGCATCTGACCACTATCTCAAATTCACCGAGAAAAAAAATAGCTAGTGTAAAGTAAAATTAAGTAATGTTTTCCTTTCCTTCCTACTTTCCCCACCACACAACCCTCCAGCTGATGTCCAGCACCAAACAGCTCTGCATCACCACCCTGGGTGCAGCTAGTGAGACGGTCAGGCACCTGCATAACCAAGCAGATGCAGCAGACACAGCGGCAGAACTAAGGCAAAGGAGCCTTCAGAGGAAGCCCATGTGACTTTAGGTAAGAAAGCCCCGCTGTCCCAAGTGGCACTGCCTTGACTTGACCATCTTCTACTGTCCTATAAAGTGGGGAGTAAATGGGTGGTCAGGGACACAACTGCTCCATCACATCAGCTTTCTTGTGGCTAATAATCATGGGCATGAGTACCCATGGGTACGACTTGTTGTCCTGGAAGAGCTAGTGACAAGATTAAACATTTAGTGATATCAATAATTGCCTCACCTGTAGACCCAATTCATGAAACAACTCCATGAACACAGACTACCTTACCCATCACACAGGAAAAAGGAACACACACAGGCAACAAATAACCAAGTAACTTGAAACTGATTCAAGGAGGAGTGTGCTGGTGAAACACAGGCACCAAGGAAAAGAAACACTGCAGATAGGGTTTTTACTGGAAGTTAGATCGACTGAATTTTTTTACGCGAGTCCTCTAAACTCCATGAAAAATATATATATAAGTATATATTTTTTCCTAATCCACTGAATTACCATATAAATTATTACTCCTGGGTAAAAATGAGTCCTGAATTCCAGCAAGTATCTGCAAAAGAACTATTTAAACCCAACCTATTTACACACGGAGACCTTCCTAGTGAAATATTGTCCTTGTCTGTCTGGTACACATTTGTCTTGTCTCTGTATGGCATATCAATTATCATCACTAACTGCTGAGTTTCAAAAACATGTATTGTTTCAAACATAGTAGCTTTATAATAACTGTAACTAATAATGTTCTTTATAAAATATATTTGTATATATTATTAAGCCAGAAACAAAATTTCATTTATTGATGCCTACCTGTATTAAAATTAAATCACCATAAAAATATGTTCAGTGATATAATAAAATACCCTATACACACTGTCATTTGTAAAATCTAAAAAACAAGTCAATTATTTTTAAATGTCCACTTTTGCTAAAGCATATTATATAAGCCCTTAGTTCATTAGTTCATGCTTGATGTCAGCTACCTCACATGCCTCACAATTATGAATACCAAGATCAGTGTTTCTACAATTTCAGGAACTTGACCATTTTGTATAACACTTTCAGGAAAAAATAACATTTAAAATAAAACTGACTTTTAAATTTATAAGTATTATTTATCATTCTACTTCTATCCTCCCCTTAACCCTGGTACAATGAAAAATTATTGAAAGCTGTGCACATTTTAATTGAACATGAATTGTTATTCTCATTTTAGTCAAGCCTTTCTGACCAATTTATTCTAAACCTCTTGTTTGCTGCAAATTAACTAGAGGGACACCCCATAATGGGTATTAGCACACCATAAATTCAACAACTTATACAGGCCTCAGGGCACTGGGCTATTCCATAGAGAATTCCATCTTGAAAGAGTAAATCACAAGGAGATTCACAGAAGTGAGATTTAATTTGAGGAACAATGAACAAATTAAATCTATTATATCCTGACTTGTGGCCTAGAAAAATCTTCCATAGATTCTTATGTTCTAGTCTATAGTGCTGTGACTTCATATAGAATTTTGCTTGGTCCTATGTGACTTTATTATACAATCAGAGCCACTCATTAAGTACAATAGAAAATAAATTTACCTGGCTGGCGTAGCTCAGTGGATTGAGCGCAGGCTGCGAACCAGGCATCGCAGGTTCAATTCCCAGTCAGGGTACATGCCTAGATTGCAGGCCATGGCCCCCAGCAACCGCACATTGATGTGTGTGTGTGTGTGTGTGTGTGTGTGTGTGTGTGTGTGTGTGTGTCTCTCTCTCTCTCTCTCTCTGTCTCTCTCTTTCTCTCTCCCTTCCCTCTCTAAAAATAAATAAAATCTTTATAAATAAATAAATAAATAAATAAATAAATAAATAAATAAATAAATAAATTGCCTGACATTCTCCCTCTGGCTCCTTCTACACCTACCACACGGCCTTTTCTCGCTGTTCCTTGAACAATCAAGTACACTACTATCCCAATGCTTTTTCAATGCTATTCCCTCTCCCTGGAATATTCTTCCCTCAAATATCCCCACTGCTCATTACTAAATTTCATTCAGATCTTTGCTCAACTGTCATCTTATCAGAGAAATCTTCCTTGACCATGCTTATCCAAAGTAACATCTTCCATCTCTCCAAAGACCTTACTTTCATTTTCTTCGTAGCATCTGTTATTCAACTTATATGTTATCTCTCTTCTCCAACTAATGTTTGAAAAGCTACAGGAAAGCTACATAAAAGATGAAGAGTTGCTTTATTCTCTGCTTCATCCCCAGGACTTAAAAGAGCACTTGGCATAGCTCAGTAAATAACTGAATCCATAAATGTTTGTTTCTCTCCTTGACCATGTAATCTCACAGAGTATTTGATTTTTTTTAGGGCTGAATTCCCAGTGCCTAGGACAGTGCTTAGCTCTTGAGACATCCACCATGCTGAATGAATCCCACAACACAGACCTGCTACTTTCAAGGGTCATCAAAATTGAAAACAATGACAACATAAGTTTATTAATGTTTAATTTTATCAAATCGAAGTTCACTATTCCCTAATAACTAAAACTTTTAGCAGTTTTCAAAGTTTAAATTAATAACATAATGGGCCAATTTGTACATTACATATATTCCTGAAAAAATTACATATAAAACTAATTAAATAACATCATGTTTTATATTTATTGCTATTATATTCTTCCCTCCAAAAAGTTATAGCCCAAAACATGATAAAAATTCTATTTTACTAATTTTTACTATTACATCATGCTTTCACTAACTATATTACTTCATGTTATTCCTGTTAACTTATTATAATCTTCACAGAAACAGCTGTAGTCAATGACATAAAGTCACAGCCCAATTGTAGTCCTAGACATTATAAACTTTCACTTCATTCAAATGAAATACTGTCTCTATAAAATACTTACAAAATCATCAAAAAAACATAGAAATTTTGAAAACCAATCATATGTTTAATTCCCTTTGTTTCAACAAAAATACCTTAAGAGTACATAAAAGGGCTGTTTTTTCTCTTTTGGACAGAACCATCTGTACCAAAAGTCAGCACATTTTTTTCTATAAAGTACCAGATAATAAAGATTCCAAATTTTGAGGGCCATATGATTTCTGCCCCAACTATTCAACTCTGCCCTTACGGTGTGAAAGCAGCCACAGACAGTATATGTAAACTAATGAATGCAACCATGTTTCAATAAAAGTTTATTTACAAAAGGCAGCAAGCTAGATCTGTCCTGCAGGCCATAATTCACAAACTCTTGGTCTAGTAACTTTAACAAAGTTAAAGTTACTCCTTCTCTAGTAACTTTAACAAAGCTCAGAATCACCCAACTTATAAGTCAGCTACGTGCCAAAAGTCAACTCACAACTGAAGTGGGTTTTGTTGGGGTTTTTTTCATACATTTTACTAGTGAGATTCTTAGACAAATGAAATTCAACTCTTCCATAGTTGTTCTTCTCTCCTCCTATCTAGAAACAAGGAAAAGCATATTTATTCCATAGATTCTGGGTCCTAAGGGTTGAAACACCAAATAATACAGAGGCATGAAAGAGAAGAAGAAAGAAGAGAACCATATGCTCTCTCCTTTCTAGGAAAACTTGAATTTCTGGGATTTCCCTACTTCTTTTTGTCACTTTGTAAAGGGTCTCATTGCTGTCAGTCTCTCCCAAGTCACCTACCATGGCATCAAACCATGAATTGCACGAATGCGAGCTCGCTCTCTTTCCCTCTCTCTCCCTCTCTCTTCCTCTCTCTCTCTCTCTCTTCCCCTCTCTCTCTCTCTCTCTCTCTCTCTCTCTCTCTCTCTCTCTCTCTCTCTCTCCAGGGCATTGTACCCAGGGCTCCCACATAATAGGAAGAGAGACCTTAAATATTTTAAAGAACAAGGGTAGTCTGGAGCCCTAACTCTTGATATGCCCAGAGCTTTAAAATATATATTCCTTTTCTTTTCTCCTTTTTCTTAAACTCTTATCCTTTAATAAATCTGATTTCTACAGAAAATTATGAAAAAAACAAGTTGATTAAACTAAAACATTAATATATAAATTAAAAGACTAGCAGTCATTCAGAAAACTCCTATCCTATCCTAGGTCCTGGGATATTTACTTTATTAAGAGTAGTTGAATGAACAAAACTTTAAGTTCTAGTGGGTATAGTTCTCCTAACAGTCAAGAGAAAAAAACACAGGAATGAACGGAAATGAGGGGGCGAGAACAAGGAAAGGCACAAGGCAAAGCAATGCTAACTGGATCAAGGCTTCACAAATCTCTCCTAAAAATTGTCCCTTTCTTCCAGTTTGTCCACTCTTAAACCTGCACATCTTCTAGTCTGAGGATCATTAACTCCAATGTCTATGGGTAATGGAAATACAATAGCAAACAAACAACAGAGAATGGTAAGGACTGGAGCAAAGCAGAAGAGTGGAAAAGGTGCAGCTGCTGTTCAGCCGACCGCAGGAATGCAAGCCCAGTGTTGCCATATCATGAGATTTTCCAAGAGAGTCAGGTAAAATTGTCAAAATTTTTAAACATTGTGCAAGCCAAAGAAACCCCATCTATAGATTAGATTGGCCCCTAAGTCATCAATGTTTAATGGTACTCTAGCAGAACCCTGTCGTTTCTAAACTAGAGCTTTGCAGGGTAACAATACAGTATGTAGGAGATATAACAGCAGGAAGCTTTCTTTATAGAACAGCAACAAATCAGGTCATTTTGAGGTAGGAACTGCCTAATGGAATCTGAAGGTGATAATATGTCATTAAAAAACTGCATTACTCTCTATGAAGACCTAGAAAAGTACAGTTCAGGTATTCCCAAGATATAAATAATTAAACAGCTTTCCTCTTTAAGAAGTCAGATATGCTTAAAGACTAAAAATTAAAGTGTTTTAGAAATACATGAGTAACAAAAACAAAACAAAACAAAGAAAAAAACAGACCACCCTCTACAGGTATGATTGCTTATACCACTTGGTGTTGAGTGATTTATTTCAGTCAACATGTGAATCAATTTTAAAATTCACCAGTACAAGTTCCAACTGGTCTTGAAGTTATACAAAAGGTGACTCAATGGGCAGTTTTCTTTCTCAACATTCTGTGTGTTTCTCCCTTTGCAAGTGATATCTAGTCTCAATCAGTAGAATCATTTTGTAATAGATGGTAAATTTCATAATTTAAAACAAATCTGAGCTTGCCATGAAGTTCAGGCTACTTAACTCAGGTCAGAACTGTCACAGGCCAGGCCTGCCAGCTGCTGTGCAATTTCTGCTCTAGTTTCTGCCCAGGCCTGTAATTATTTACAGTTCTGCACCTGTCAAAATCTTGCAATAATGGCTTTCCTTGTTTCTCAGGATTTATAGACAGTTAAATGTACTCCGTTTCAAAACACTTAAGGCACATATGTTAAAGAAGTCATTATCATTGAGTTTGTACCATTTTTTTAAACCTAGGTAAAATGGAAATGTAGGAGAGACACAAATTAGGTTTTGATGGTTAACAGAAATAAAACATTAAATTAGCTATTCTCAATCATCATGAATAGAAGAATTACCCATGAGTTGTTAAACAAAAATCAAAACAAATGCTTAATACAAAAGCCAGACTTCCAATATCAGAACTTAAAAATTGAGGGTGATAACTTCATCTTTAACATTTGGTTTGGAAAACATGTTTTTAAAAACATCAAGTACAAATAAAACAACAGCATAATACACCATAACCATCATATGAAAAGATTGATCACTATTACCATAATTCAATCCACATTTTGGGGGGCTGTTAAATAATTTAGTGGACAGGTAAAATTAAACTACTAAGTAAATCAAAAGAAAGAAAGATAAATAACGTTGGAAGTGGTTCTCTGGGCTAACCTGACCATTAAAAGATGTAAATAGGTCTTATTACAACTGATTGTGTAAACTGAGAGAGATTGAGAGGTCTTGCTGGCTGAGCTTTTATTCAATTCTCCTAAGTTATGCAACTCTATCCAGAAGGTGTGTATTTCTTTAAGAAATCAGCAGCTCTGGGTAAACAGGGTACAGCTGGTGAACACATGTCCATGTACAGGTAAACACATGATTTCGGTAATTACTTCCAATGCCATCTGTCAAGCAGGTAGTTCAAACCTTACTCAACAGGAAAGGCAGTTTAAAGCAATTTTTAAGCAAGTACACTTCTCATCGGCCTAATAAAAGCAAAGATCAAAATACAAACTTAGAAACCTGTCTACTCTACCCTGAATTTACCCAGGGCAGAGGTAGGGAGGTTCACTCTTGTAACTAAAAATGACGAGAATCCTACACTAATTAAGAAATACATGAATCTGATTAATTATCCTCAAAAGAAATTTTTATGATTAAAACTGGCAGTAATTTATTCATTACTAATCAATAACTAACAAGACTAGTCTCTGTAACACATTAAAGTGTGCCACCTGTCTGCAAAACCGCCTCACCATTAATTAAGGAGTCAACTAGCTGAGACAAATGCTTTGAAGTGTTTCTCAGTATCATTAACTCAGCTTGAAAAACATAAACCTTAATGTAAAAGAGCACAGGGAAGGAAAAAACAGAGCAGCAGAGGAAAAGCAAAAATATCTAATTAAGAATTTTTCTGACTTCAAAAAAATTGGTTGAGAGACTGAAAAAATTACTGCAATTCTACTCGATGTATATCTATATACCATTGGCCTTTTCATTTCTCTGCTTTATATCAGTCAAGTGTTTAAATAAAGTAAATACTAGCAAACACCCAAAGTGATGCATGACAGAAAAACCAAAAGTGGAATTCCCCCAGATAAATTTTTCTTTTAGATTCAGTTCCCTTGGCTTATCTTTACCACAATTTTTACCATGGCAAAATGATTGATTTAAATTCTACCTTCCTGTTCTCCCCATCTTTCCTTTCTGAGATTGAAATAGTAAAAACAAAATTATTTGTATGTACCCCTGATATAACGTAAGAATAGTACTTCACAACTCTGTAATCGTCCTCCTAAAAACCAATAACCTTACTCTAGATATGAGAAAAACACCAGACAAACCCAAATTGAAAGACATTCTACAAAACAGCTAATGTTCTACAAAAGACTCCTCCTTAAAACTGTCAAAAACAAGGATAATCTGAGACACTGTCACAGACTAGATGGGACTAAGAAGGCGTGACAATTAAATGCAATGTGGTACCCTGGGTGAGATCCTGGAACAGAAAAAGCACATTAGAGAAAAACTAGTGAAATGTGAATAAAGTGTGGTGTTAGTTAACAGTAATGTACCAATGTTAATTTCTTAGATGGCATGAACGTAATATAGTAATATAAGATGTTAACAGTAGAGGAAACTGGGTAAAGGGTATACAGGAATTTTCATATTATCTTTGCAACGTTTCATAAATCTAAAATTATTCTAAAATAAAAAGGTTTCTAAAAATGCGTTCAATGGGGATTCTGAATGTTCATGCATTCAACCAAAATTTGTTTATCAGCCACCACACTACAGCCGCGCACAATGTGATGCACTGGGGACCCACCTCATCATGAGGCAGAGTCGATGTAAATGACTCTGAACACCACGAACACCAGAACACCAGAAAACTGGGACTAAGATCCGCTACTGACAGGAAAATGATTAAAAAGCAGATGAGTATGAAACAAGGTGACTATGATAAAAAGCACACAAATTATTACCTGCTGGTACAATGTCTGTTGGTTCTTTAAAATGCTTGGGCATGAAGAATGAAATATGCTTATGAAGCTCAGACTTAGACTAGGGCTATCCAGTAGCCCTAGTCAAGAACGCAAAGCCCAGGGCACTCTAATGAGAACCCCAATTCCAGAGACAGCTATGATAAATATTTCTATTATACACATCTCACGAAACAACTTAAGGTTTGCTAATGAGTATATTTAATTTCAGAAACGAGTTTTTATTGGTAAAAACAGTGGCTAGTTGACTGGCAGGATTCTTGCTAGAAATGGATTTTTACCTATTGAATGTATGACATTCAGGAAATGTATATTGACTAAAAAATGTAAAGACATTACATGCTTCTGAGTGAACAGGACTAGTGAGGCCTGCTGCCTTTACCAGACAAGAGAGCTCCCAAAACTTACTCTCTAAAAGGTCCTATGTCCATTCATGGGTTTAGAAGGACTCTTGGTTGCCTGATGTTGAATATGAAAGTAACTGAATCCTCCTTCTAAAACGTCACTGTGTCCACCTGCAGGAACCTGTCATACAGAGTGGTGGTCAAGGCACCTAAAAGAACAGAGATCTAAACCTTCATCAAGCTTCTATAACAAACTGTATTCATTGTTTTGAGCCTGCTTCACTAGTGAATGGTTAATAAACACCTTTGCGTTGCAGAAGGTGGTGTGAGTCTTGTAGAGAAGCAGCTCCTCTACCTTAAACTTGCTGGGCATAAACTAAGTGTTGTGAATTACAAAGGTGATATGTTAATTCATAACAGCCCTTAGAAGAAAAGTTAGAAAACAACTTACAACTTGACATCCATGTATGGCCTTCCAGAAATCCAACAGAAATTGTATGAAAAAGTTTCTGTTTGTGAATGTGCTTCTTTTTGGTAAAGGGAGAAGAATGTCCTTAGCTTTTATCAAAGTATTAAAACAGTTTGTGACTCAAAAATTATAAAACAACAAAGCTCTGAGTAACAACAGTCAACTAACAACTGCTGTTTTTTCCTTTAAAATTACTTCTTCTTTAAATTCTTCTTTACATAATTCATATTTCCCCCCCAAAAGTGGCCTTCTTGTTTGATCTACCACACACTCTTCAAAAACAAAAAACATTTTAACTATTAGGAAATGCAATTAAATTATATCACTTGACATCTGAAACATCACATCCAAAGCAGAAACCATAAGGAACAATGCATTTTGAGATTTTGAACCATTCTACTTAAAGATGTAAATAATCTGCACTTCTCAGTCACTTTCATTTTTTAAATGAAATAGTTTATTTTAGCCCTGTTTTCCAGGATCTTCACACTAGTTTTCATATTCTGTCTTAGAGTTTTCAACTCATCACTGGAAAACATGGCCAGTTTTCTTCCTTTTGCACCTCTCTAGTGATTTTTTTTCCATCTTGAATGAACTGGTACAAGGAAGTAATATTTTATATAGTCACCAGAAATGCTGCCAACAGTCAAATTATCATCTAAGTAATCAAGTTTCTGATAAAGCAATATACAGGAGTATTTTTTAATCCTCTTGAGAAAACAATGAAAATGCTGAATTTATTACAACTGAACATTTTGAAAAATGACTGCTGAGTATCCACATCATACGAAATATTCCTCAACACATACTGCTTGAATCAAGTCCCACCTGGGGAAAGCTGGAAAGAAAGCGAGCAGCAGACAGGGCAGGGTCAGAGACTCCTCCTAATGAAGGTGTTACACTGCACTGACTCAAACTTGTGATTGTTTTTCTACGATAATCTTTCCATTTAACATATCTTACATTAAAACATTTTTAGAGATATTTTGGTCAAAATTTAAATAATTTTGTTAACATATGCATGTTAACAAAATTATTATATATAGCCCTGACTCATGTGGCTCAGTGAATTGGCCGTAGTCCAGCAAACCAAGAGGTTATGGGTTCGATGGTCAGAGCTCATGCCTGGGTTGCAAGCCAGGTACCCTGGGGCTGGGAGCATGCAAGAGGCAACCAATCTATGTTTCTCTCACGCATTGATTTTTCTCTCCCTCTCTTCCTCCCTCCCTTCCCCTCTCTACAAGTAAACAAATAAACTGTTAAATATAATAACTCTAATATTTTTCTCTAATCCAAGAATGAAATGACCAATAGAAATAAAAGTTCTAAGTAAAAATGTCTGTATACTGACTTTAGAGAGTCAACCAGAAAACTGCTTTTGTTAACTGTTAGGCTACCTTCTAAAGGATGGATTTTATTTCCTATAATAATTTTATATGCCATTAGCTATCTGATTTCTTAAAGAATTCAGTTTCTAACCTTAAAATCTCCAGACTCTTGGCACTTTAGACAATTTCTCAGAATCAGTTTATATTAAAAGGAGGAGGGCCCATCATTTCTGGGGTCTCTCATGTTTTGCTCCCTTGCTCCTAGCTGGCCAGTCAATGTGAAATGTCTTTGAAGCCATAGCCAGAAAGAAGAAATGCAAATTTAAGTAGTGATTTAAGCCATGCACTCAAGAAAAGCGGCAGTGGCTTTTTCGGATCTATTTTTAAAATATCAATGAATCCACATCCACTTACATGAAGTACCTGGAAGTCAAATTCATGACGACAGAACATAAAATAGTGGTTACTAGGAACTAGGGGAGGGAAAGTTACTGCTTAATGGGTACAGAGGTTTAGTTTTGAATGATGAAAAAGTTCAGGATACAGAGAATGGTGATGGCTGCACAGCAATGTGACTGTACTTAATGCTACTGGACTGTATACTTTTAAATGATTAAAATGGTAAACTTTATCTTACATATATTTTACCAGAAGAAAAAAACATATATATCAATGAAAACCAGGATGGCTGCCCACAACATCTTGCAGAATGGGTGGCAATCCAGAGTATATCTGAGTGGACAGAGAAAAGGGAAAGAACAAAAGAATAATGGAAGTAGCAGGAACACGTATCAAGAAATTAGGTGGCATGACTGATTTAGCAAATATGGAGAAACCCAAGCTCCCTAGTAGGGTAGAAATCACTTCCTCTTACATAACCACATGAGCTCCACTCTAAAAGAAAAGAGTGTGGCCCTAGCCCAGCTCAGTTGGTTAGAGTCATCCCAATACGACAAGGTTGTGGGTTCAATCCCTGGTCAGAGCACATACAAGAAACAACCACTGAATGCATGAATCAGTGCAACAACAAATCAATCTCCCCCTCTCTCCCACCTCCCTCTCCCTCCCTTTCCCCTTCTTCTCTCTCTGATATCAATCAATCAATCGATAAATTTAAAAGACAAAACAGTGTGCATTTATGAACATCTGGGGGACCTATAACCTGAGCAGTCCTAGAGAATGATTTTGATAACAAGCCCAGGTAGAGGGAAAAAATGGAATTTGTAAAGAAAAGATCCATTGCACAACAAAGGGTCAGTGGCTGGTGGGCCAAATGCCCTAGATACATTTTAAGAAACAATCCTGGATACTCCTATCAGTATCGAATTTTATGTGGAACCATAAATACATTTAGTCTGAAGGTGCTAGACAACTTGATTTTTCCAGAAAGACATACATTTTTCCTAAAAAAAATACATACTACATCTTTATCTTTCAAAGTCATTGGCTGGTAAAGGAGTAGCTCTGCATCTTACAGGGACTTAAAAAACAAATTCTGCTTTTTCACTAGAGATGAAAAGCAGTGAAAGAGCCTTCATTCTGGTCTATCTGTATTTCAGTACATTGGCATCACGACATATCACCTCATCACGGGCTGTTATGACGTGGTATGAGAAGAGACCTACTCCCCCAGCCCTGGCATGAATGTAGCAGTGGTTCCTGTTACCTCTGCAGAGTTGATGCTTCCTAACAAAATTAATATAAACATGGACAATATTCAGAAGATGTCAGAATAGAACCTTCTCTGAACAACTCGAAGAATGGCATCCTAATGCACAGGCAGAGATGTCCATTCTTCTCCTGTAGAATTGAAGGGATTTTCCCAGGATTCAGAATAAAAACTTTGACTCTGATGAAAGCAGTTAGCAGGTTCTCAGGAAGACTTGTGTCAAGCATGACAAGCCACAAGTTATTTAAACTAGGAACTCTTCTAAATTAAGCAACCCCAAGTTCAAATATAACTAAGTCTCATAAAAAGCATTTGGTATTAGACCTCAATCATCCTTATTAAGTAGTAAAACATAACAAGAGAACACAGAGTATTCTTATGATCTTGACCTTTCAGGAAGCCACAGGCAAGAAAGTACGGCTGCTGTTTTATGTAGTGCTGGTTATATAAAGTACATTAACTAAAAAGAGCATTTGTCCCTAAAAGAACATATCTATCTGGAAAGATAATTTTGTCATTTGTCCTGTTCTTCATTCCAAGTTTCTGGGAAAGGTAAAAGTGATTGTTGTTCTTCCTCCTGATAAAACACACACAAAAAAGTTCATATAGTTGAAGTTCTGAAAGTTTAGTCTCAAAGGATTTCAGTGACCTGGAATTGAATAATAAGGATTACCTTATCTCAACCAGGGAAATTATCAAAAACGGTTAGCATTTCTGACTAACCAGAAAAGACTATCAATATTTGCACAATTAAAAAATAATTGTCGCCCTGGCTGGCATAGCTCAGCAGATTGAGCGCTGGCTGCGAACCAAAGCATCGCAGGTTCGATTCCCAGTCAGGGCACATGCCTGGGTTGCAGGCCACAGCCCCCAGCAACCGCACATTGATGTCTGTCTCTCTCCCTCCCTCCCTCTCTCTCTCTCTCTCTCCCTCCCTCCCTTCCCTCTCTAAAAATAAATAAAATCTTTTTAAAAAAATAAATAATTGTCAAGTGCATGAGAAGAAAGGAAGAAAAGTGAGAAGTTGTCTTTAGAATTGGAAGGGCCACCCCCTCTGGCTGCAGCTGGGACATGATCTCTTGCTCCAGTAAAAGTCAGCCCTCTCTTAACTTCTGAACACTGTTGGAAGCTCCCATCCTCTTTTAATTGTGGCCTCTCAAAACAATGGTCTTCCAATCAAAGGTACTGGGCTGCTTTAAAAAAAAAAAGCAAACTAAAAATGAAGCCTCAAAAAATGTATCCTAAGGAGAAAAATGCAAAAATGATGATTAACATAAATTCTCATAGTTGAAATTCCCCATCAGCAAGCTTTCCAAAGTGGTTTCACTTTAGGTTTCATGATTTTTGAACCACAAGAATAATTAAATTTCAGAGTTCCAAAAAATAACTAACCCCTCTGTGACCCAAATGGAAATTCTGTGGAATACCAAATTAAATGCCCAGAATGATCTTAAGCATTATGGACAAACAGTTAAAAGAACTAACAATGAAGTAAACAAGAGACAAATTATCATTACACTCATCTACCCTTTAGGCAGAATTCACAAATCTCATGATGCTTGAGGCCCTAAACAGAGAGCTGCCCAAAAGAGTTATACAACACGGTCAGCTCTGAGGTTAACTAACAAACTGAGAATACTTCTGCACTAGTCACCTCTAAAGTCCTCAGTCATTTTGATACTTTAAAATTCAGAATAAGGGCCACTGGCTGGATACCCAGTCAGGGCACAAGCCTGGGTTGTGGGCCAGGTCCCCAATAGGAGGTGCTTGGGAGGCAGCCACACATTGATGTTTCTCTCCCTTTCTTTCTCCCTCCCTTCTCCTCCCTAAAAATACATAAATAAATCTCTTTTAAAAATTAATCAAGTAAAATTCAGAATAAAATCTTGCCCCAAAAAACAAGTGAGAGCTGCCCTGACTGGCATGGCTCAGTTGGTTGGGCATCATTCCACCACACAAAGGGTTATCAGTTTGATTCCTGGTCAGGGCACACAGATGGGTTGCAGGTTCAGCCCCCAGTTGGGGTGCATATGAGAGACAACAAATCGAAATTTATCTCTCATATTGATGTTCCTCTCCCTCTCTATTTCCCTCCCTCCCCCTCTTTCTACAAATAATTTTTTAAATATTTTTTAAATTCCCCTTAAAAAAAAATGAGAATTGTCCTTGACTTCACATGCCCTTCACACGTTCTCTATTACAGCTACTAAGTATTCTATTTACTCACACAAAAACTCTTCATAAGTATATAGTAATCCATGCTAAAGTCCAATTTCTTAGTAGTAAGAATAAACAAAAGCTACCATATCTCTACAACAAATCTCATAAGACAAAGTACTAAAAATGTAAGGCTACATGCTATAAAAACAAAGTTAAAAATTAAAAATTTTGAACACGCTTCCTCAATTTATATATTTACTTATAAATTATATACTTGTATTAGTATTACAAATTGATTGTGAACATTATGAAAGATATACAGAAATTGACATTTTATAAGAATGAGATAAAAGTGAAGTTTTTAGTTTTTTTCCCCACCCAACTCCCAATGCACTGTTTTATCTACCCTAGGGGTATGTATGCCCTATTGTAAAGATAACTACAAGAAAAGACAAATGCCAGACTGTGGCACATAATGAGGTCCCTTTACACTGCCTGGAATCCACTCTAAGCCAAGTAAGCACTGACAGCTAAGTACCTTCTCCACCGCAGGACAGCTGCTTCAGCCCTTTCTGCATCTATTATCACTACCTCCCTAAAAAGATACAGAGCAAGAAAGGAGGCCAAGAAACAAAACTGCAAGTATCAAGGCCACTGGTTAAAAGCGCTAATAAGGAAGTTTAATAAAATGACAGATTAAATTAAGTGTGTGTTTGTTCTGCCAGCTCTGACTTTCATCCAGCCTGGTACTCTTGCTCCCTTTGCCTCAGACCAGTATGCGGAGTAAACTGTATTATCAATCATCTTCTCCAGCACCACCAAGCAGAAGGCAAGCTGGACCCACCACGCCATCTGTACATGCACCTGCTCTCAGCAGCAGTGGCTGCTCGGGGTCTGCTGGCCCAGAGATGCCCTGGCCCAGAGGGTACCACTGGGAACTCACATTTTCTGCAGGAACTAGTCCAAAGATTCAGGAAGAAAAACGAGAGAGAGCCAAAGACAGGAAACTTAAAAATATGAGCCACAAAACCTCTTGGGAGAAAGGTCATAAAGCATGTTACCCACCCATAGTTCCTAAGAATTTTGGTCATTTTGCCTATTCCCTTGGATATTTCCTACTTGTAAAAAATCCTTTTAGTACAGTATTTATTGCATAAAATATATTTCACTTTATTTTAAAAATATATTCATCATTATTTATTAGCAAAACAATTATCAAAACATATCATAATCTCAATTTCCTTTTTTTAATACTGAAAGTACTCAAGCGGACAATGGTGGGTACATAGGAATATTATTAAGTAAAATCACATTTTTTACTGCTAAACCTCTCAACAGTTGAATGTTAAATTTATTCTTCATTATTGCTTTTACAAGCCTGGTAAAGCAGTCCTGACTTTAAAAGTTTTCTTAGAGCTAATTCTCAATATACAACAAACTCAAATGAGTATACTGGAAAAACACGAAGTCTGTAAGAAAGACATTGTAAATGGTAACTCACCCAAATAGATGTAAAAATTCTCAATTTCATTTAAAATCAAACAAATACATACTAAAACAATGAGCTATCATCCCAATCACCATTAAATCAGTCAAGACAAAATGGTAATTCCAAAAGCACACCAGGGAAGAGGGAGTCTCTGTCACTCTCACACGCTGCTGCTAGGGAGCCGACAAGCATGTTGTTCTTCTAGAGAACAACATGACAAAATAAATCTAGATGCTTTAAAATGTTTATTCTTTGACCCAAACTCCACCTTTACAAGCCTGATCTATATTAAAAACAAAAGAAAGAAATCAACACAGACTTATGCCCAAATATGTTCATTTATTTGATGGTTATAATACATTTATTATAGTAAATAACAAGTTGAATAAAATCTAAGTACTCAGCCAAAACAAATGTTATAGTATATCCACAAAATGAAATATTACACAGCCATTTAAAATTCATGTATCATGTAATAAACCTACATATTTTTTAAGTGGGAAACAAAAATAGTACAAAACAATTACATAATTTCATCTATGTAAGAGAAAAACCAATACAGAAAAAATACTGGATAAATAAATACCAGCATGTTATCCACAGTAGTCACTACATAAGGGGATACAGGTGACTTTTAATTATATTTCCAAATGTTCTACAATCTGCAAGCTACTTTTTTTAATAATTGAAAAGAATAACAGTTTTTTTAAATTGATTTATTGATTTTAGAGAGAGAGGGAGGGGGGAGGGGGAGAAAGAAAGAAACATGGATTTGTGGATCCCCTGACCATAGATCGAAGCTGCAACCTTGGCATATGCAGACAACGCACTAATCAGTGAAGCAACCCATACAGGACCAATTAATAGTTTTAAAAGTCTACAGATCAACAACCAATAATATTTCTGCATACAACTATTTTTAACACTAAAACCAGGCTTATCAAACATAAGCCTAATACAATGAAAATAGAATCCCTTATTATTTAATTCTAAATGATTCTGAGATAAAGTATCTCTGACTTTGAAAATCAATGTTACAACATAAACCTTTAACAAACAACAATAACAAAGAAAATATCATTTATCCCAAGGTGGAATTATACAACAGACTTTAAATGAGAATAATAGTTTATTCCCCATGATTTTCTTCCCCTAAAAATCACTGTGTGAGACATGAAAGAACCATTTTATTAATTCCAATTTTGAAGAGGACAAGACACTACCTGTATGCAATTTTCTTCTAACAGATAAATTTCTAAGTATAAAAACTAGAACATAACTTAGTATAAAAAGACTAAGTATAAAAAAAATTAACCAAATGCTAGATTGCTATGGTACTCTCATGAATCTATGCTGACCACAGTCACACCTCAGTACTTGTCAGCAACAGACCTTGTAAAACCCTGAACTCATCCCATTTTAATGAGAAAATGTTTCAGCACTCAGCCCTTGCTCGGGACTCATCACTACAACTTGCTACAATTTGCATGAGTCATGATGCCACCCAGCAAAAGAGAATGCTTCATTGTCCAGTACTCATCAGTTGCGGCACTGGTCACGAGTTCTGGAACAAATTAATGGCGAGTACCAAGGTACTACTGTATAATGAAAATAAACAATAGAAACATACAAAAAACACTAAAAAACCTGTTTAACTTTTAACATCTACTGAACATTTAAGGGTCTTTGGAGTGGGCCAGACCTAGATTTAAAAACCCCCTACATAATTTCCTAGGCATGTAAATCTGGGAGCAACATACTTAACCTCTTGAAGAATACTTATTTCCTCAAGTTTAAATAAGATTAAAGAAGGCAAAGTATATTGTAGTAACTCACACATTACTCAATAAAAGATAGCAATTATTCCCCCACAGAAGCCATGTTTTTTACCAGGTAGAAGAAAGGAGTAAAGAGCAAAATAGATTTAAATTAATTCAGGAAGCATTTGAGAGGTTCTGGTAGGCATGGGTATACTGAGCTCACAGTTTTCAGGGACAGCAACACAGGTCATTTAATAATTACAATACAGCTGTCTGCCCTTAGCCAAGATTTCAGTTACCCACAGTTAAACGCAATCCAAAAATGTTAAATAGAAAATTCCAGAAATAAACAATTCATAAGTTTTAAATTATGCGCTGTTCTGAGTAGCATAATAAAATCTCTGCTGCCATCCTGCCCCATCCCACCTGGCATGTGAATCATGCCTTTGTTTAGTGTATGTACCCCGTCCCGTATATGCTCCCTCCCGCTAATCACAGCATTGCAGTGCTCGTGCTCAAGTGGCCCTTATCACCAGATGGTCAACAGCAGCCTAACAGTACGTCCCAGTGCCTAACTCAGTCACCTCACTTCATCTCATTGCACACACATTGTATCATCTCACATCATCACAAGAAGGGTGAGCACAGTACTGTAAGATATTTTCACAGAGAGACCACACTCATATAACTTTTATGATAGTACACTGTTTTAATTGTTCTATTTGATTATTGGTTATTATTGACAACCTCTTACTATGCCTAATTTATAAATTAAACTCAATCGTAGAGTTACCTGTACAGAAAAAAGAACAGCATATACAAGGTTTGGTACTATCCACGGTTTCAGGCACCCACTGGAGGTCTTGGAACACATCCCTCATGGATGAAGGGGAAACACTGCAGTGTAACAGGATAATATCGTGATGGTAGATACATACAGAATGCTTTAAAGGAATACAGGTTAGAAGATGTAACTTGGGCTGGAAGTTTAGGAAAGAATTCCAGCAGGAAACACTGGTAGATCTGGAGAATGAAAGATAAAGGATCCAGTCAGAGAAGGAATGGAAGATGAGCAAAAAACAAATGGTATGGTACAGCTAGAACCAGAGTTCTTGAGGAACAGATATGGCCTACAATGTCACTGGAAAGGAGGCTGGATAAGTATGGTCACATGAGCTTCGCCAGGCCTTGCACAGGCCCACACCTGGCTCCTCCAGTAAATGCAGAAGGAAGGAGGCCCAGAACCTGTAAGAGAAGTGCTTTCCTGCTGCTATCACCTTGCAATTTTCCTCCAGCACCCTCTACTGACAAAGCCAACATTGTAGCCGCTAACAAAGGAGCCCAGTCCTGGTCCCATAAAGCAAGGCAAGGAAGGCTGCATTTGAGTCTGAGAAACAACAAATTAATAACTGGCATGCTTTCTTTCCTATCAAATAAAATACAAGAGTCTGCCTGACTTTTGTTTGTTTGTTTTTTTTAAATCGTTAGCCCCTAACACACTGCCTAGCATAAAGTATGAATTCAGTAAATTTGAAAAGCAGAGTAAAATGGAAGGAACACAGAATTTAGACACAGGCAGATACTGGTTCAAGCCTGCCCAGTCATGGGGACCAGGGGAAAGGAGTGACACACTGTTAACATCTGGAAACAACTGGATTACCCAAAGGTCAACACGCACAGGACTGTTGCTACCTAAAAATATCTATACTCCAAATCCCATTTAGGAGTTCTTTATAACAACTTTCTATGATGTCCTTTACAGGGATTCATCTTCATAGAGAGGCCATCTTTTTATAAAAACTGTACACGCATTTAGGACAACACTGAAATAAATGAGGGGAGGAAGCCAACAGGAAAGAGGCTTGAGCTAAGTGTCCCCACTAATGGGACCCAACAAACAAAACTGAAACTACGTATCCTTGCTAACCTGTTCTTTTATTTCTCACAAAATACTGATTGTTCATTTAAGGCTTTAAATACTTTATATCAGTGGTTTCAAAATCTGTTATTTTCTGTTCTTAAAATCACATCCTGATGTCTGAAAACTGATGATAAAACAAGATACCTCTCTGTGGTCTAGCAAACAAGAAACACAGGTTTAATTTTGCTCTGTTATAAACAGCCTCGCCTTGCTGAACAGAACCAACAGTGTTAAATTATATTTTCAATGTTTTTTAAGGCTCAAGATTTGATCCAAAAGTGCCCTGTCATGTATGCAGAAAGTAAAGATTTTCTTTCAATCAGAATAAAGAGAATCAGAGATATAGACAGTGACAGACAATATTCAGTCTTAATAAAGTCTCGCTAATTGAAAGAACAACTCCAGACAAGTGAAAACCTGTTCTAGCTTTAACCATCTTAAGGGAAAAAAAACAAAAACAAAAAAGGAATCTAGCATTGCTAACAGTGCTTTCACTGTCAGGAAATTCATCCTCGGTTTTCCTTAATTTCGTACATATTTATAAGAAAACTAGCCCTGGCTGGCATAGCTCAGTGGATTGAGCGCGGGCTGTGAACCAAAGTGTCGCAGGTTCGATTCCCAGCCAGGGTACATGCCTGGGTTGCAAGCCATAACCCCCAGCAACCGCACATTGATGTCTCTCTCTCTCTCTCTCTCTCTCTCTCTCTCTCTCTCTCTCTCTCTCTCTCTCTCTCTCTAACTCTCCCTTTCTCTCTCCTTCTCTCTCTCCCTCTCTCTCTCCCCTCTTCCCTCTCTAAAAATAAATAAATAAAAAAATCTTAAAAAAAAAAAGAAAACTTAACTGCAAATATAATGTCATATCTTGAAAAACCACCAACACTTGGGAATCTAATTATTATAAAATAAAGTTTTTAAAATTTCACATAGCTCATATCATTCTATCCTAAAGGATGTTATTTCAATACATTTCAAAAGCAACATTCATTCATCTTTCAAAACATACACAACTTAATTACAACTGAATCTCTCTAGAAAACCATTCAACACAAACAACTGGATTTAAAGCTCTCATCTACAGAAGCTTACTTCCACCTGAGGACAGGGCCCCTATGCCCTGTGCCTCAGACAGTGCCTGCACCTGAGAGGGAGCTGCTGAAGAGATGGCCCAAACGGATCTTCCACATGCAGTCTCATCTACAAGGTGGCCCATGCCACGGACAACACTGTCATTCACTTTACCTCAGAGCCACAGGTTACCAGTAAGAAAACGAGTCATTTAATTTATTCTACCCTCTACTACTGGTCATGACAAACCCTTTGTCAGCTAGTTCCAAAAAGAACAAAACATGACACGCATGCAATATCCACCCTAGTAATAATCCAGGTCTCACCTGAAGAACGGTAGCAGTAGGAATGCAAAGAAACATAATAGAGAGATTTTTCTTTAGTATTTTTCTGCCATCTGGAATGTTCTTTTTTTTTTTTAAGATTTTATTTATTTATTTTTAGAGAGGGAAGGGAGGGAGATAGAGAGAGAGAGAGAAACATCAGTGTGCGGTTGCTGGGGGTTATGGCCTGCAACCCAGGCATGTATCCTGGCTGGGAATCGAAACTGGGACATTTTGGTTCCCAGCCCGTGCTCAATCCACTGAGCTACACCAGCCAGGGCTAGAAAGTTCTTCTCTTACTGTGAATAGATATGGTAGAATTCACTTGAGATCTAGATTAAGATATATGCTTTCAAAAAGCTTTCCCAACTAGCCCACCCAAAAATGATCCCCTATAAAGATCCATTCTGAAACTCTACTAAAACTTTTAATAGGGAATGATGAAGAAATGCAGTAAAACATTCAAGGTAACAAAAACGAGACATAGAAGTTTTTTAAAAATGAGAGAGAAAGGAGTGGAATTAGAAAGCAGGAAAGAAGCCCTGGCTGGATAGCTCAGTGGATTGAGCATGGGCTGCAAACCAAAGCATTGCAGGTTCAATTCCCAGTCAGGGCACATGCCTGGGTTCCGGGCCAGGTCCCCAGTGAGGGCCACATAAGAGGCAACCACACACTGATGTTTTTTTTTCTCTCTCTCTCCCTCCCTTACCATCTCTAAAATATAAATAAACAAAATATTTAAAAAAAAAAAAAAAAGAAAGAAAGCAGGAAAGAAAACTGCCCTAAACTGACAATAGTAGGCTCAAGGACAGACTCCAGGAGGATGGTTCAGACCCCTTCGATACACAGAGTACCTGCACTGAAGCTTGTTCTGCAGCAACTAGTTTTAGTTGAACATTGGTGGCTCCTCAGACCAAGAACAGGGCCATTCTTGAAAAAGCTGACGAGAGCCCCATACCTTTCCTTCTGTTGGGCAGCCCCTGCCCTGAGGAGGCAAAGCCAGTGCTAGCCCAGGGGCTGCGGCCAGGGGAAAAATAGGTACTCCAGTTCATGGAGAAATGACTCTCCCCATCTAGAAAATGAGGATACATAAGTAACACACACACACACACACACACACACACACACACACACAAATATATATATATAATCAATGTTTTGAGTTCATTAAAATTGGTTGTTTTTAAAAACAAGAAAACAGACAAGAAGAAATAACATATTCATAAAACTGGAGTCCCAGAAGAAGATTAAAAATAAATAACACCAATATTTTAAACTATGGTCCAAGAAAAAAACCTTCCAGAAATAAAAGAAGATGTGAATCTAGGTATTAAAGAACCAACCAATACCTGGAAGAATTTACCTAACACAATCAACTTCAGGGCATTATCTTGGTATAAAACTGTTGGGGGAGGGAGGCAGATAAAATAATGAACAAAGGCAAACAAACTTGACTAGCATCAGAGTTATCTAAAACAAAATACAATGCAAGGTAACAATGGAGCAGCATTTGTAAGAAGTTCAATGAAAGAAAGTATAAATAATGCATCTTACAGCCAACCAAGCTGTTTTTTTAAGTAGCAATGCTATGTAAAAACAATTTTAAACATATAAGAATCCAAGATCTCTTCTTGGAGAATATGCTGCAGGATGGGCTAATGCAGTCAACAAATATTAGAGAAATTTTAACAAAAAAATGATAAGCTCACTCACACACACAACTATAAATCTAAGACTAAAAATAAAGGTGAAGACATTCATCTTTAAAACTGGAAGAGTAATGTGCAAATGTTATATGTCATAACAAAATAGAAATAATGCAAAAATGTGAAGAAAAGGGAGAAGAAATAAAATTAAGTAAGTTAACTGGTTGGCAAAAGTCAGAAATTAAAGGAAACCATTTAAACTCTAATACAACAGATGATGCCTAAATAAATAGGTAACAGGAATACAGGCATTTTTTTCAAAGGTATAAAGACAAAGGTAACTGCTAGAATAAAAATACAAACATTCCTAAACAACATTTCATTAAAGAAAAATACCTCATACAAAATATAAAGCAATATATATAATAATAAAATATAGTCATGTGCCCCTTAGCAACAAGGACACTTCCTGGAAAATGTGCTGGCGGGCAATTCTGTCTGTGTATGAGCATCACAGCGCGCACTTAACACACGACAAGACCGTACCGCCTCCTTGAGCCAAGGCTCGCAAAGAGGCTGTAAGTTAGCTGGGACTCAAAATCTGGAAGAAATAGGTGAAAAAATGCATAAATATAATGATAAATTGTATGTCTGACAAATACTGTAAGCAAAGTCAAAAGACAACTGAAAAAGTAGAAGAACATGGTTCTGACATATATCACAAGTATCCATAATATATTTAGAAACTCATAAAAATTGGGAGACAAATAATAAAAATAATGAGAAGACATGAACAACTGACAAAAATGTATAAAAATGCCAAACACATAACAAGCTGTTCTAACCCACATTTAGGGAAATGAAAACTAAAATGCTGAGATACCATTTCCCCTACTGAGTGGTGAAATTGTAGTGGATGATAACAACATTCTGGTTGCAAGGCTGAGAGGAAACATGGAATTTTGATACACTGCTGGTAAGAAGCAAATTATTACAACCCTTTGGAAAGTACTTTGGTAATATCTATGTATGCACTTAGCACTCAAGAAATTTATCCTGAAGCTACACCTCCAACAATAAAAAAATACACATGCAAAAGTTTACTCATTACAGCACCTTTTGGAACTGCGAAATACTGGAGATAGCCTAAATACCCACACAAAGGAAAGCAGATGAATAAACCATGTCCCAGCCACTCAGTGGAGTACTATGCAGGCATGAGAAAAACTGAGAACAAGCCCTGGCTGGCATAGGTCAGTGGATTGAGTGCGGGCTGCCAACCAAAGTGTCGCAGGTTCGATTCCCAGCCAGGGTACATGCCTGGGTTGCAGGCCATGACCCCCAGCAACCGCACATTGAGGTTTCTCTCTCTCTCTGTCTCTCTCTCTCTCTCTCTCTCTCTGTCTCTCTCTCTCTCTCTCTCTCTCTGTCTCTCTCTCTCCCTTCTCACTCTAAAAATAAATAAAATAAAATAAAAAGTTTAAAAAAAAGAAAAACTGAGAACAATAGCTACCAGCTGATGCAGAGTTTTTAGGCTATATTACAAAAAAAGTAAAGAATAAAAGAATATCTAGAATGTTATCATTTAAGTAAAAAGCAAAGGGAAACTTTCTTAATTTATATAAATTCTGCATACAGAATTCTATATATTTATCTGGTGTGATGTCCACAGAATAAATAACCATGAGTCTATATTGACATAAATAAATAAATAAATAAATAAATAAATAAATAAATAAATAAATAAATTTCTTCCTCGCAGTAAAATTCCAATTAATAAATATAGAAGGCATACTAGAAATAGAGAAGTCATGATTTGTGCTTATACATATAAAAATAGATAAATGGTAATGAAAAAACTACAATAAAAGATTATTTCAAAATATATACATACATACATATGTACCAGAAGCTAATGAGAGACAGGGGAGATCAGGATGGAAAGAATACAGTAATGGCAATAGAGTAATGAAGTAATAATAGAGTAACAGAGTAATGAACAGTCACTGATACTTTTCTGAATAAACTACTATTTAGTATAGTTATGACTTGAAGAACTATGCTAATGTTTCACATAATAAAAAAAAAGAGCACCAGACACAAAATAGACAGAATACATAATGGAATAAAACTGGTAACAAATGAACCTAATTGAATTACAAATTAATAACATAACCACATTGAATGGAGTGGCAAAGGAAAGAACTAACCTTTGTTATTTTGGAGGCCAGTGTTTTGACTATCTGTAAAACTACAGACAAAAGGGACTTAAACATTCTAGCTCGAAAATGTATTTTTCACAGGATGATGGGTTAGTAATTCTGAAACTACGCTGTATGTTTAACTGAATTGAACAAATAACATTAATACACTGTGGAAAATAAGAGCTGTGTTTCTTACTGTTATAGAATGGAGTTACATATAAGAAAAGGAGAAAGCCCTGGCTGGTGTAGCTCAGTGGATTGAGTACAGGCTGAGAACCAAAGTACCGCAGGTTTGATTCCCAGTCAGGGCACATGCCTGGGTTGTAGGCCATGGCCCCCAGCAACTGCACATCAATGTTTCTCTCTCTCTCTCTTTCTCCCTTCCTTCCCTCTCTAAAAATAAATAAATAAAATCTTTGAAAGAAAAAAAAAAGAAAGAAAAGGAGAAAATCCAGAAATAAATCCTATGCAGATGAAATAGAATCAAAGGAAATAGTATGGCCTCGTACTTTTTGATACATACACAAATAAATAGGTATAGAACTAGATACAGATGTTGTATACCTAAATACATTTCCTAGCTCTATCTACTAACAGTGCCTAGAAACAATGACATTCCAGTAGCAAGGAGCATACACAGTGCCCAGATTAGACTTCTTTATGCCAATCCCCAACCAAAAGACTGAGGCAAGGAAAGTAAAAGATAAGCCTAGACTTTCTTATGGTATCAGAAAGTAAGAAGCCAACTTAAAGGAGTTTCCATTGGTCAAATCCAGAACAATTTAGGCAACAAAATAGTGATGGTAAGTGATTATGTCCCACAGAATAAAATAAATAACCTTGACTCCACAATGATATATATGAATGAATGAATAAATGAACGAACAAAGGAGAAGAGTCAGCTCTTCCTTACAGTAAGATTTTAATTATTAATGTCAATGGCACAATGGAAGTAGAAAAACAGCCACTTGATAAATACCACAGTCTTAACTGCTACAGGCAGGAATGATCAATGGGTGCTGAAATTAATGGTAAAAGCATGATGAGAAGCAGGATATTTTCATTACCTCAAAGCATCACAAAACAGTTATTAATTCCCAAGGGGAAAACAGTAATTTTACTGTAGAGAAAGCTGAAAGCCACCACCTTAATTAAGTAAATTTAACACCTTGATACTGCATGTTAAAGTTCATTAAAAAGAGATGTAACAACATCCTGATTTCCCTTGGTATGACAAACTGAGGACACATTTCTATCACTCCTACACTTATTTTTGATAAAATGTGGAACATCTGAATCTAATTTAGAAGAAATATCCAAAGAAAAACTAAAATTAGGCAATATTCTACAATATAACCACTACTCTTCAGAAGTGTTAATGTCACAAAAGACAGAGATAGACTGAGGAACTGTCCCAGACTGGAAGAGACTGTGACATGACAACCAAATAAAACATAAGATCCATTGGATCCTGGACCAGAAAAAAGACAAGATTTGAATACAGTCTTATAATAGTTAAAAGTACTACTGTATTGACCTCAGTTTCCTGTTTTGATCATTGTATTACGTAACATAAAGTATATGAACATTAGGGGAAGCTGGACAAAATGTCTATGGAAAGTATTTGCATTATTTCTGCAACTTTTCGGTAAGTATATTATCTCAGACACAAGGTAAAAATTTTTTAACTCTATAAAATAAAGTTCCAGTCAAAACATATTTATAACAGCCAATTATTAGAAAAAAACTAAATGTCCATCAATAGGTGAATAGTTAAATAAAATGTCATGTATATAACATAGAACTATAAATTCATAAATAAATAAGATAACGAAGAAATATTTTATGAATCCACAAAAAAATGAGGAAGCCTATATGGAATTATTCCATAATATAAAACTGAAGGAAGGAGGGAGGGAAAGAGGAAAGGAGGGAGGAAAAAAGATTAAGATTTGTTGCAACCCTTTTCGCTGTTGTAAACAAGGGCACAATAAATAATTTTGTATCCCTATACCCTCCCAGACAAGTGTTTTTAATCTGTAGGAGAGGGTCATAAAAACACAGAATTGCTAAATGAAGGAGTATATATATTTTTACACCTATCAAAAAAATTACTTTCCTAGAAAATTGTAGTAATTCAAACTCCTACCAGCAATATATCAGAGTAAACATTTTCCTACACTCTTAGGAGCACTGGATCTACTAAAAAAATAATAAATTCAATCTACTATGGGATAAAATTCTCATTCTAATTTGCATTTCTCTGACCACTGATAAGGATGAAAATCTTTTCATGTTCTTTTGTTACTTGCATTTCCTCTTCCATAAATTGCTTGTTCATATCCTTTGGAAAATTTTCAATAGAGCAGTCTCATTTAAGGTACTCTTTGACATTATTTATATATTTAACAAATATGCATATATATAGCTCATGTATATATACATGTATGAAAACTACATATATATTTAAGTCTACAGATTTTTTAAAAATCTTATTTTGGGTACTTCAAGGCATATCGAAATTTTTATCATTAGGTGGTTAAATCTGTCATCTCTTTCTGGTGTTTAGTGGCCACTGAGGGGACAGGAACCAGAGGTGCTAGGTGTCTTCTAATACACAGGTCTGTTCTGCACAAAGAATTCCACGTGCCCTGCATGAATTCTGAACGTCCCACTGAACATTCATGCGTATGAAGAAGACAGTGACAGTATCTGGTTCCAGAATCTAACTATTTTACATATAAATACGATATATTTCTTAATTTCAGGAATCCAATTTCTGTGCAAATAGAGGGAAAAGCATTCTTTGTTTAAGGATTTTACCAGAACCTGTCATCCTTTCTGGAAAGGCACATAACTAGGGCAATGTCATTCTTGGTATTTAAGCTGTAGGGCCACATACATAGCAGACTGCAATCATTCTCCACAGTCAATGTTACTGTGTATATAGGCAATTTCATTAGGTCTTTCAGTGTATTTCTGCCTAAGCATTTATATTCTGAAATATGTGTTACACTGTTGTTTACTTTCCCTTATTTTAATTATCTTTACAGCATTGTATTATTTGTAATTGTGTGTAGGCAGATTATATTATTCATGAATTTCACTTCAAAATAAAGGGTACACTCTAAAACACTTGCTATATGAAAGGACCACTGGGTCTCATAAAGTTCAGAAGCAGTGCTCCACTGTAGGAGAGGAAAATCCCCGATTCTAGATCTCTAATACTCCTCTCATCCCCTCTAGGACTGCAGATAAGCCCCCGCCTCTAACCCCAACTACACAGTGCACCTTATTCCCAAGACCCAAGGGCTCCGCTGCATCTGTGTTCTCCCCTAACACTCAGTTGTAAGGCGTTAACAGTTGCCCAAAGTTAATTAGGCAGGGGAACAATGAAGGGATCAGACACATATACTGAAGGTACCATGTTCCCAGAATTTGTTCAATGTAAAATCCATCAGTTCTATTTTCATGTTTTTCTTTAAATTACCATTTTAAATTTAAATGACCAGTAACACCAAAATCTTTATTTATTAAAATAACATCAAAACAGTAAATTAATCAGTGTTTCAGCTGTGCATGACCAACCAACCTATTTATTAAAAATTGACTCAAAAACATTTTCTCGTTCAAAGAAAAACAAGTCTTGCCCTTCAGTAACTATCATAAAATATTCACAGATTTTTAAGGAAAGCATAAAATTAAATGTTTCAGTTTTGCCATAAACTTGTTTATCTGATCCCTCTTATAATAGAAAAGAAATTTATGATCTAGAAAGCACATCGCTGGCTGGCACATAGGATAAGCTATTGATTTCTAAAACATATTGTAAAGGAGATCCTTAACATATACCTCCATTCATATTTTTCTCAAAACAGTTTCTATCATATGATTCTGTCACTTTCTGTTTGGTGGGGGTTTTTGTTTGTTTTTTGGCAAATTTCCATTTTATTCATTCTTCATGAGGTGGAAATTGGCCTGCCTTAACATTCATATATAAGAAATACTGTCACTTTCTTCTACATTGAGAAAGGTTCTCTCTTTTGTGCTCACACATGCTTATGTGCACGCTCTCTCTCCCTCTCTCTCTCTCTCTCTCTCTCTCTCTCTCTCTCTCTCTCTCTCTCTCACTCACTCACCAAAAGAAAGAAAACACTATACAATGAGCCTTTAGGACAAACTATGTCTGGGTAGTTCATGACAACAGTTGAGCAGTGTACCTCCGCAGGGACACAAAAAAACACTGCTGCAGAATGTTCAGGTCGCATTCTAGGATGAGAATTTGATATTCTTAACTTTCCTCTAATTAAATCCAGTGACACCAAACTACCAAAAATCTACAGAAAGTTTTATAGGGCTGCTTCCCATTGGCCAATTTTCACTGGTTACAACTAATTCTTTGTTGTTGTGGGGTTTTTTTTCAAGTTAAATGTAAAACACTAAAGTTCCATCTTTTTGTGAAAAGCAATGCTCTCCAACTAAAACAAACTTTATAGAATTATATAAAATACTATTTTCTAACATTTCATTAGAGAATAAAATTTTATTTTATTAATTATGCTATTACAGTTGTCCCATTTTTTCTCCCCTGTATCGCCCCCTCCAGCATCCGCTCCCCTCCAGCATCACCCGCTTAGTTCATGTCCATGGGTTGTACATATAAGTTCTTTGGCTTCTCCATTTCCTATACTATTCTTAACCTCCCCCTGTCTATTTTCTACCTACCATTTATGCTTCTTATTCCCTGTACCTTTTCCCCCATTCTCTCCCTCCCCTTCCCTGATGATAACTACTCCATGTGATCTCCATTTCTGTGATTCTATACCTGTTCTAGTTGTTTGCTTAGTTTGTTTTTGTTTTGTTTTTCTATGTTCAGTTGTTGATAGTTATAAGTTTGTTGTCACTTTACTGTTCATAGTTTTGATTTTCTTCTTTTTTTTTTTTTTAGATAAGTCCCTGTTGGGAACCGCCCTGACTGGTATCAGAAGTGACTGGTATCAGAAGCTGAAACCCCCGCCTAGGCTAAGGCTAAGGGAACGCCCTTGGAATCGTAAGCCAGCAAGGAGACAAAAGCTTATCTCCCTGGCAGGAGTGCTGCTTCTGCTGCTTTATTCATAACTGAACGCCAAAAAGCTTGGTCAGTTAGCCAAAGACGGGTAAGATTCCCCAAGGGGGGAACAACCTAAGACAGGCACGATCACTTTGGGAGGCCCCCCAAAAAGAAGGACTTGGGGGGCTGCAGCAAAAGGGGGTGATGGACCCTCGCTCCTCGGCTTTGACATAGCCTGAGTTCTCAGCGTCTGGGAGAAAATCTCCTTATCTCTTGGTTGCCTTAGTTCCCTTGCTCCACCTAAGCCTGAAACAATGACAGGGTGGTGCAGCTCGGTGCTGAAAAGGGCGGATTCCCCAGATGATCAGGCCTAAGAAAGAACATGTAAATTACTGTGAAACCTTCTTTGTTTAGATTGCTCTCAGTTGAATGAGAAGGGTCCAGGGAGGAAGTTAGTTTATTCCTCAAAGTCTTACAACTCTTTGACCCCAACTCAAAATAGACCGGCAGACTTCCTTGTTTTCTATGGTTCCTTACTTCCCCCTAATGAGTACTGTACTTTACCTGAATTATTATGCAAAATGAGCCCAATAAAAGCAGGTATGGACTGTAAATCGGCGCGCTCCTCACTAGAGGGGGTGGCCATTTCGTCCCTACTTCCCCACAGAAACTAGTCTGTCTCTGTGCATGTTTTTTCTCGCGTGTTTTTGGCGAGCCATCCACAGCGTTCCATGGTCACTGCTGGCCGGTGACCCACGCATCAAGTCCCTTTAGCATTTCATATAATAAGGGCTCAGTGATGTTGAACTCCTTTAGCTTTACCTTATATGGGAAGCACTTTATCTGCCCTTCCACTCTAAATGGTAACTTTGCTGGACAGACTTATCTTAGGTGTAGGTCCTTGCTTTTCATGACTTTGAATACTTCTTTCCAGCCCCTTCTTGCCTGTAAGATTTCTTTAGAGAGACCAGCTGACGGCCTTATGGGAACTCCTTTGTAGGTAACCATCACCTTTTCTCTTCCTGCTTTTAAGATTCTCTTCTTATCTTTAATCTTGGGTAATTTAATTATGATGTGCCTTGGTGTGTTCCTCCTTCAATCCAACTTCTTTTGGGTTCTCCAAGCCTCCTGGACTTGTATGTCTATTTCCTTTGCCAGATTGGGGAAGTTTTCCTTCATTATTTGTTCAAATAAGTTTTCAATTTCTCGCTCTTCCTCTTTTCCTCTGGCACCCCTGTGATTTGGATGTTGAAACGTTTAAAGTTATCCCCAAGGTTCCTAGCCTCTCCTCATTTTTTTTGTATTCTTGTTTCTTCATTCTGTTCTGGTTGAATGTTATTTCTTCCTTCTGTTTCAAATATTTAATTTGAATCCCAGTTTCCTTCCCTTACTGTTGGTTTCCTGTGTATTTTTCTTTATTTCACTTTGCCTAGTCTTCATTTCTTCCTTTATTTTGTGGCGATACTAAATCATTTCTGTGAGCAGCCTGATTACCAGTGTTTTGAATTATGTATCTGATGAACTGATTATCTCCTCATTGCTTAGTTCTTTTTCTGGAGTTTTCATCTTTTTTTTTAATTTGGGCCCTATTTCTTTGTCTCTGTTCCTATTACGTGGTAAGGAGCAGAATCTTAGGTATTCCCAAGGGCAGGGCAACCCACTTTGCTGTGTTGTTGCACTGTATGTGGCAGAGGGGTCCAGGAACAATGCCTCTTGCTCGGCTCTCAGCTGGCTTCCAGTCACTTCCCCTGCTACACACAAGTGAATTGAACCTTTAGAGTTGCTACCCTGGTGCTGATTCCTGGGTGGGTGGGGTTGTGCACCTTCTAGGACCCCATAGGCCCCGAGAAATGGACTCTCCTGTGAGACTGGCAGTTTCTCCTGCTGCTGCAACCACCACAGATTTTTACAGTCAGAGGTTTTGAGGCATTCTTTTCTGGCACTGCCGCACTGGGACCCTGGATTGCACAGTCTGCCTCACTCCCCAGATGTGCCTCCAGGCTTATCTGCACATGAATGTGGACTGCCCCATCCACCAGCCACCATCTTGCCACACATCCTCTCCTGCATCTCTGCCCCTCCTACCAGTCTGGGTGAATGTTTCTTCTTTAACTTTTGTTATTGGACTTCGGTACAGTTCCATTCTCTGGCAGTTCTGGTTGGTTTTTTTGTTTGTTTGTTTTTAAATTGGCTGTTATCCTTTTAGTTATGAGAGAGAGCAAAGCATATCTACCTATACCTTTATCTTGGCCAGAAGCTGAAATGTCTAATTGTAGAATAAATTTAAGTCTCAACCTGTCTTCCAGTTTAATACCTTCTTTAATCAACAATTTTAAACTGCGATTTTTTAAAAAATAAATTATTTTACAATTTCTAGTTTCTTTTTTTTTTTAAAGATTTTATTTATTTATTTTTAGGTAGGGAAGGGAGGGGGAGAGAGAGAGAGAGAGAGAGAGAGAGAGAGAGAGAGAGGGAGAGAAACATCAATGTGCGGTTGCTGGGGGTTATGGCCTGCAACCCAGTAATGTACCCTAGCTGGGAATCGAACCTGGGACACTTTGGTTCCCAGCCCGCGCTCAATCCACTGAGCTATGTCAGCCAGGGGACAATTTCTAGTTTCTAAACCAGGTTTACAATAATTATATCACAAAAATGAACCTTAAAAAACATGAGATACTTTCCTTAGAGATTCCATTTCCAACATGGTCACTGCAGATCTTAAGAGTGCGAAGTAAATATGTGAAAATCCTGATTACAGTAAGCTCTCACTTAACGTCATGGATAGGTTCTTGGGAACTGCAACTTTAAGCCACATGATGTATAATGAAACCAATTTTACCACAGTTGTAATTGATAAAAACAAGAGTGAAGTTTTTAACACATATTTCTGGTCAAAAACACATCAAACTTCTAAATAAAGCCCCCAAACACTTTCAATACTAAGCAGCAAAATAAATGTGAACTCTATATACATCTAATTCCAGTTACTGGTTTCATGTGGCCAGAGCCTCTCCCAGGAGGGTGGGACCCCACCCTGGACAGGACACCCCTCCATCACATGGCCACTCACATCCACACTCACTCAGACTGGGTTCAGCTAGACATACCAATTCACCTCTCACATGCACAGCTTTGGGATTTGGGAGGAACCCCGAGTCCACAGAGAAAACCCACCCAAAATGGGGAGAACTAGAAGCCTGGAAGCAATTTCTTTATCTTCTCATTAGCGTTATGTAACAAAATGACATTTTTCAAAGACCTGCTGTATTCTTTATCATTACTACTACTACTGCTACTACTACTACTACTACTACTATTTTTTGGGCATGCAACATCTAAGCCATGAGCTTCTCCTGTGTATTTTGTTATTACTTCATCAGAGATGGCGCACAGTAACCAAAAAGAAGGAAAGTTCTAAAATGCCAACTGTGTTTTTTCTTAACATTCTAAATAAACAGGAGAAAAAAGGGTCATTTGTTCACAAGGATGCTGAAGACCTCATCTAATACACTGTTCTGACAAACAAAGAAAATCACTAAAATACATGTCTTGCTCCAAGATTACAACCTACAGCAGAGACATAGTCAGCCCCCAGTGAGCATTCTTCCTTACAACAGAACCCCAATTCTGCTGGGAGTAACAATGTGACCAGTCTAAAACAAATGATAATACTCTACATTCCCTAGCCTTCCTTACAAATAGTCACATGATATGGTTCCAGCCAATGACATGTAAGCACAGGGTTTTGCATGAGACTTCCAACAGAACTCCTTAAAGGAGAAACAAAAGCAATTGACACTGTCCCCTTTGGTACTTCCTCTATTTTGGAAAGTATTCATGATGGCAGGAGACTAACAACCATTTAACACAATCATGAAAAGATCAGTAAAACTGCAGAGAATTGGCCCTCACATCCTTGAATTGCTAAATCAAAGCCAGTAACTTCCTAACTATGTACTTTGCAGTATATGAAGAAAAATAAGTCCCCTCTCTTATTTAAGCCTCCACAATAGGAGTTTTCTATGACATGAAGCTTAATTTAATTTCTAAGTGATGCAACCTAATTAGAAAGAGAGACAGAAAAAGTTCTGTGGAAAGCTACAAAAGAAGACACTAGTTCTGACAGAGGCAGGATGGGGATAAGAGTGGGGGAGTCCAAAGGATAAATATATAGAGAAAGCAAACATACGAGTTGATCAAACATTCATTTGTTCAACTATCATTATCAACCACTGTACTAGGTGGTGGAATAAAAGACACAGTGGCTGCCCCTAAGGAACTTTGAAATGGGGTATAGACAGGTAGAAATAATTAAAATACAGATATTTACATGGAGCAGCCATACACAGCCATTCTGGATTGTGTCTACCAGCATTGGTATCTTTTTCTAATACCCACAAAGGGGCCATCCAATCATCAAAGCCCATAGTCACAGGCCTCAGCCCCTGAACTACAGAAACAGTAACAAAGGTAAACACAGGGTACTTTGAGCAGGATTAACATCAACAGATAAGGCTATTAGCTAAAGGCACAATTGCATTTTACCTGTGGATTTGATTTATCCTTCACTGCCACCCCTTCCCAATTTTTTATGATCATAAACAACCATGCCTTAGTGTAGTCTAAAATCAAAATAACTTCTAAAAATGGCCCAGAGGACACATAAACCTAAACTAAAGTAAGAAAAAGAAACAGTTAATATTTCAGTATCATGTCCTTTGATTGAAAGGCCATGTGTTTTTTATTTCATGTTATCAGTTAATTAAACAACACTACTGAGTAGGTCAAAATTAAGATTATTTTTTTCACACTTAAGAGTATAGAGTAAAAGGAGAAAGAAACACAAGCATCTTCTTTTCTCTACTGTTGTATAAACACGCACACATCAAAAATAAGCTTTCAAAACAAAACAATAGGAAATCAGTCTTGGCAGAAAGCGCAGGCTTAGATCATGTTGACTTCTTCTCTAATACTGCTAAAGCAAGTATCTGCACGCTTTCTGGGGCCTCCACCTACAGAGCTGTTAGGACAACAGCCAACACATATATTTAATTACGTAAGTATTCAATGCTATCAGCCAGCTGTTGCTAGTACATAATACAGTGACCTCTTTCACTCACTCTCTTGCTTAAAATGGCAAAAACAAAGCAACTGTTGATATAACAGTAATCATAAAATATGTAAAATACAGTTCTCCAAATAGATTTTAGATAACTACAAAACTCAGTTTTGCATTTTAAAATGACTTACTATATCTGAACTGCTTTTTGTGTTTCTGACTTGCAAATTAAGATACCTTTAAACTGTAAATTTAACTATTCCTTCATTTTCTTAAGTCAACCAGGAATTCAACCGTCAAATATACTTTCTCCTTTATTTCCCATCAAATTTCTCAGTGGGGTATGTCACATAATAATCTCCCTGCACTCCCATTCATCTCTGTGTGTTTCCACAATTAGGGGATAAGCAACTAAAGCTTGTAGCAGGAAATTGGTCAAAATCTGCTCTGAATTATATAAGTCTCACCCCTCACTTTAGGAATCAACAGAGAGCTCTTCATTTATGTTTCCAGAAAGCACGTTGCTCCAATACCATTATTAACCCCAGACTAGCTGACAGAGAAAAAATAATACAGTCCTAGCAACAACAGAATGTAGACTAAACAAAACCATGACTTAAGACTTGAATGATACGAATTCACATATTGTAGACAAGGAGACCTAACACATAAACAGTAACTTCTGCAGAGAAGCTGGGTTTTTGTCAAATCAGCCTTCATCTCACTGAATTACTCAGAGCCAACTGTTTACCAGGCACTGTTCTAGGGGCAAAAGGTCCACAGGCAAGACCATGCCACTGTCTGCACACATCTTACTGCCTGACTCGTCCACAGAGACCCTCCATCAAAATAACCTGTCCAACCATTGTACTTCTTCCCCCACAATAGCCATGTTGATTTTTTCCCCACTTTGGTGGTATATCTGATGTTCTTTGCTCATTCATCAAAACTGGATTTAACACTCAAATGTAAGACAAGTGCTATGATAATAATATAGTTTATAATATACTTAACATAAAATAATACATTAACAATGACTCGCTGATACACTGGCAGCAGAATGATGCTAAACTCTCTTCCTAAAAAAGGAAGAACCAGTTCAACCTAATTGTACAACCATGTGTTGAGTAATTACAAATGTGTCAAACTCAAGGCCAAACACTACCAGGTTTTTATCTACAACTTTCTTACCCTCTGACTCAAGATGAGATGCTTTAGTTAATCCAATGGCCAAGATCCTGAAGCTGGCCCAGCACACTTAGTTTGGCAGGAAAACAGGGTCTGGCTATTCACAGCTGAACTTCTGCCAGCAAGACCAAGCAATTACTCCAAGAAAGGAGATGAGTTCTTACCCTTTTCAGTACTACCCTCTGGAAAGAAAACATAGACTAATAGTGACAAACAGACGTTTCTAACCTCATTTAGGAAAACAAGGGGCAGATTTCTCCCTAGTCCATAAGCAAAACATAAAAAGCAAAACAACATGTTTCTAAACAGAGTCTTTTAAATGCAATATTTGAAAATCAGAATGTTCATTCCCCTTTGCAAATATATATACAGCCTGTTACTAACAAGGGATTCTCACAGCCCTTGGGGTACCATTCTTAGAATAACTGACAAGCAGTCTTATTCTATTAATGGTATCTATTCCCCAAGGAAAGGAAAATCATTACATGATAGAGTCAGAGGATCAAAGGCTCCATGAAAAAGGATTTTCCTGAGGTCAATCACCTGACCTCAAGACTCAACCTAGCTAAGAGCCAAATATGTAAACAAATAATAAAATGTAACCTGCAAGGACAGATGTTCCCATGGAATAAAGAAGAGCACAATACAGAGGGCGATTACCCCTGCGGAACTTGGAGGTTAGAGTGGGAGTTAGAAGGGAGATAACCTTTGATATGAGTTCCAAAAGATGAACAGGTTGCCAAGCAGGATTACATGGGGTATGTGAGTACGTGTGTGTGCATTTGGGGGAAAGGGAGCCTATTCCAGGCAAAAGGAAGAATATATGCAAACACATTAAGTGTCTGAAAAATCACATAATTTAGGGACATATAAAATTCTATGGAGGAGTGGCGAGAAAAGAGGTCAGGAATGTAGGCAACGAATAAATTTTTTTAAATACTTGTTACACCAATATGTTTATCTGTATCCTGTAGCTGAGAAGGAATCATTATAGGACATGTACGAGAGGAAAGCATGAACTACAACAGAAAAGAAGCTGAGGAAAGCTAAAAATCTACTATAATATTAAGAGCAAGAGATAGATAATGAGGACCATAACTAAGACAGTAGCAACAGAGATGGAGAAAAAGGATTAAATTCAAAAGATATGGTCTAGTTTGTGGCAATGCAATGAAACAAAAGAACACAGTGATTCACTGCAGGTGCCGAGAGGAACGCTCTATTACCAAATATGCAATAAAACACTAATTCACATTGGGCAAAGGGAAAGCAAAGGAAGGGGACAAGAGGAAAAAGGAAGAGATATGGAATTTTTAGGACTGTAAGATGCACCAGACCATAAGATGCACCAAGGTTGTAGAGGAAGAAAATAGGGGAAAAAAATTAAGCAAAAATGTGGTAAAATATTGAATAATATAAATAACATAGGCCACCACCCCTGCCCCAAAGCAAGCCAGGTAAGCTAAATTTGGACTATAAGACGTACCCCCCTTTTCCTCCCAAATTGGGGGGTGCGTCTTATAGTCTGAGAAATACGGTACTTTATAAGTAGAATCAATCCTTGAGGACAGGGAGAAAAAAGGGAAAAGAAACAGAGAATCAAGGTACATTCCGAGTCTACCTGGAGGTGACCACACAACCAAACAAGACAGGAATGGAAAAACTCCAGCTGGAGAACGGTGAGGTAGATAATGAAGGGGTTCTGATGATCTGAAGTGTCAATGAGTCGTCTAAACAGAGAAGTGCAGGGAACGGTGGAATACGCAAGTCTGGATCTTGGGAGGACAGTCTGGAGTCAGAAACAGAAATTTGGGAGTAATCTGCACATAGACAGTATCTAAACAATGGAAGTAGATGGAGAAATGGGCAGTGGAAGTATAAACACATTAGGCATACGACTACTAAGAAAAAAATTGCAATAGATCATTCCTGACCAGTAATACATATTAAATCAAATAGTACAATGTTCTGAACTAACTTCCAAACAGAGGGAAACTTTTTGTTGGGCAAGGACAACTGAAACAATGAGATTGTAACTGGAAAAGCACACAATGATTCACTGTATCTGCTACTGACATTTTAAACAATCACATAAAAGTTTACATTAAATCTATTCAATTAAAGCTATTTCATACAACTAGAAGAGCTAAAATTAAAATATCTAATTTTAAAGAAAAATCTACAATGTGCAGTATTAACAAATAGCCTTAAGAAAACAACTTGTGCTACCAAACCGGTTTCTTGCAAAAGGCCAAACTAAATTCCAGTGTGTTATCTTCCAATGCCAGATTTTTTAATTAAAAAAAGAAAAAGACAACCTGATTACTAACAAATCTAGTTAAAAACAGAACCTGTCAAGTTTTTTTTTTATTTTCTTTTAAACTAGGTAAGTACTAACTGAAAGGGAAAGAACTTCTCTATTCTTTTTTTTTTTTTAAAAATCATTGTTCAAGTACAGTTTTCTCCCTTTTACTCCCATTCCAGCCCACCCACTTCTCTACTCATTTTACAAATTTAAGTTGAAATAATATTCTGGTACCTCCCCCAACTTCAATTTATGATGAAGAACTCAAAGTTAAATCCACATAAAGCAAAAAAAATATTTTCATAATAGGAATGGCTATCCAATAAGTTGTTTGATCAACAGAGTTCTATATAAGGAGCTCTCCTATAGACAGAAGATATTATACAAAGCAGGTATCTTCTGTCTCAGATATCTTCTATCTTCTTTCTCCTCTGTCCATTTCTCCTTATATGTCTAATTGTTCTTTCCTGTAATTTCACTGAGATAGCTAAATCATTCCTTCTACATTACCATTTATTTCTACAGGCAAAGGTGGTTCAAAGAACTAGAGAGAGACTCTTGTCTATCTACTATCAGTATGGCTAAATCGCAATGCCCATTTGGGTTAATAATACACAAGGTCAAACAGAGGTTGATAGTCCATGATCAAAGCAAGCTGGCCATTCTTTCTGTCATTTATATAGAACACACAAGATGTGTTTATTTTCACCAGCCTCTGAATGACCTCCTTTAGGTGGCATGGAAAAGATCCCACATTTCTATAAAGCATTAACTAAAGAGTTTTCTTATTTGATACTCTCATTAAGAGCAAATTTTTCTTTGAAACTTTTGATCTCTTTCAAAAACATTTTTGTTTGCTCAAGAACCCCTCAAGTTAAAGGCCATATGTCTAAATCAAATTGGTATAATGAATGAAACAAGGACAGGACAATTGGCAAATGCTCAAGAGGAAAAGAGATGCATGCAGTAGGCTGCCATCACAAATCGTGGGCTCAGCAATTTTTTCAAAATTAGTAAAGATAATAGTACTTAAGATTTCAAAATCAAAAGGCAGCAAAAAAATATATTTTAACTCCATTTTTGCCATTTAAAACTCCTTTTACAAATCTGAACGTCATTTATACAGACACTATAAACCTTTAGTGATTAGATCAACTAGTAGAAAGCCTAGAGATAAGACAGCCTACAGATTAATACAGACATGCATTTTCATATCAGGTATTCTGACTAGGCTAAAGAATTATTTAAAGATAGAGTGTTTTGTTCTCGGTACTAGTTATTATTATTCCCAATAATTTTAAGCCAATATTCTCACTGACCAAGGTTAAATACTCTTCCCAATTTTGTTTATACTGTGAAGTTGCAAAACTAATATTTTGATCACCGCTACCAAAAGGAGAAATAGTCCCTCCCTCCCCACAAAAATCAGTCCATGGTTATCTTGTCAGAAATTCACAATTTGTGAGCCTTAATCAATGAGAGTGTATTAATCACAGGAGAAAGTAAGTCCCTCAGAGTCATCTTTCTTTACTCCTATCAAAACAAGCCAGTCTACTGCCTGGAGGCTCAAGAGAGATAAAATAAGATAGTAAGGAATTAAAGACAAATAATTATTAAATACATTAGAAGAGGAACAAAAGCAAATAATAAAAAAATGATGACAAACAGAAGAATGAGTGACAAAGTGAAGCAATCATTTTTATAGGGGGTCCAGGATAGGAAAAAATAGACCCAGCCCTTCCTTGTAAATCTTTGCATTTGAGCATAAGGGATTACAAGGGAAGAGGAAACACCCTATCAGACTCTCCTTGAATTTATATCTTGCCTCATGATAATGGGGTGGGGGAGTCAGGACAAGGGGGCTGCATACCACAGAGGAGCTGAGGGGAAACAATAGACCTAGACAATGAGAGAAGATAAATGGGTAGCACGACAAGGTATAACAAATTTATGAACTATTCATCTTTGTTTTTCTTTGTCAGGAGATGATGACGAGGGGGAAAACATCTAAATAAAGCAAAATGCTTGGCAGAGTAGGTAATCTGTTGCTGAAAGTTTTTAAGTGTATAAATTTCACTTGAAAATTTGATGTTTTCATGTCAGTTGTGCTTTTTACAGCATTGTATTTATTTTAGAAACAAACCAATGTTAGCTTAGGTGTTAAAACTAGTTGTAATTATCAAAAAGCCTTCAAAGCCATATTTTTAATTATTTAACCACCTATAATATTGTTTTTAAATTTTCATTAGAATGAGCAGAAAAGTGCATTTAAAGGAACCTGTGCTTGACTCCACTAACTCTATAGTGTTAAAATGACAAACTTTTCTTATATAGCTACCTCACTCAGTCATTAAAACACCGTATCATTACTCTGAACCCATTCATAACACAGTTTATATTTATAACAAAACTCATTAACACAAGTTAGAGTTTCAAACTTTCAGAAGCCACCTAGAAGCACATCCATTAATTCAATTATAAAACTGATGATTACAAAAACTAAATTCTCTGAGCTCTGCACTTCGGGGTATCAGTAGCAGTAAAGACCTTTACATCTTACCTTTCCTATAGGGAAAAGATAGATAATCTGAGAACAGGAGAGACTTTTCATTAAATAAAAAACATTCTTTGACTATGAGCAGCATTTGGTAAATATAATTTTCTGCTCTTGGTTTAAGTCTTCCTTCTCCTGCTCCTTAATATGACCCCAATTCCCCTGTTTTATCCCACATTACTACCACCCTCATCTGCCTCCCACCATCAATCTGGAGAGAACTCTGCCCTGCTCCTCTGTCATTTCTGAGTTGAGGAGGCCATCACATTGAACTATCACTTCTATGCAAATAATACAGAATCTATATTTATCACTAAGGTGATAACTGCCTCAATTCTACAACTGTTTACCTGACATCTTTATCTGGAAAGCACTATAATAAAATGACTAAACATACAGACTCCTTGTTAGACTTTCTAGGTTAACATCCCACCTCCCTGGCTAGTGTGGCTCAGTTAGTTGGAGTATCATCCTGTAAAACAAAAACTCGAGGGTTTGATTCCTGGTTAGAGCACATGCTTAGGTTGCAGGTTCAGTTCCCAGTTGGGGTTAGTAGCAGAGGCAACTGATTGATGTTTCTATCTTATAACAATTTTCTCTCCCTCCTTTCCACTCTCTCTAAACTCAATGAGCATGTCCTCGAGTAAAAATTAAAAAAAAAAAAGAAAGAAAATATCTCCCCCTACCACTTATTAACTGAACAGCCTTAGAGAACTTCATCTATGAAAGACAGGCACTTCATCTTTAAAATCAATATAAAATTGAAATCTACAATGTGATAGCCTGTAAGAGCTGAGAAAGATAATACCCAATCGATATAAAGCACTATGAACAGTGCCTGCTACAAAGAACACAATTAATATAGACCAAATGTTACCTATTACTTTATTAAGTATTTAGCTGTGACTTCACATACAAGAAGATCAAAACCAAAACATGTCTTCCCTCAAAATTGAACTCCCTTTCTGGAATTCCCTGTATCATTCTAGCAAGAGAGCTAAAAGTCGCATTTAACAATGCTGAAAGTATAAGGAATTCTTTCTCCAGTCAATTCTTCAATTCTTTCCTTCCAACTCTGAACACCGCCACCAGAGGTTATCAGAACCTGGACTACTGAAACTGTGTCCTAAGTGGACTCCTGATTTACACTCTTATTTATACCCAACCACCCTCCACACTGCTGCATGACATAATTCTCTGAGACCAAGGAAGTAAACACATTTAGAAAATGAGGTTTTTCTTTTAATTTGCCATTTATAATAGTATAAAGAAAAAAAGTACTGCACAGATAAAAGGAGAAAAAATAGATTTTTTAAAAATAAATGATATTGGGGCCCTGGCTGGTGTGGCTCAATGGACTGAGTGCCAGCCTGCAAACCAAAGGGTCGCTGGTTTGATTCCCAGTAACAGCACATGCCTGGGTTGCAGGCCAGGCCCCCAGTGGAGGGGCACATGAGAGGCAACTACACATTGATGTTTCTCTCCCTCTCTTTCTCTCTTCCCTTCTCTCTAAAAAATAAGTATTTTTTAAAGTAAAAAAAAAAAATAAATGATACTGGAACAACTTGGTATCTACATTATTAGGATAAAATATCTAAAAGATGCACAGGAGCTACATAAAGAAATTATAACCCTTAGAATGTCAAAAATGACCTCTTATTCACAGAATGAAAATCTCATACTGAAAAAGACATCAATTACTTCCGACCAAGATGGAGGCATAAGTGGACACACTGTGCCTCCTCACACAACCAAAATTAAAGACAACAAAAATTTAGAAACAAAAAATGACCAGAACAGACAGAAAACTGAACTATACGGAAGGACAACAACCATTCATCCAGACCAGTGAGAGAGGCGGAGTCGGTGGCCGGCAGAGAGGGGTCGAGGCAGGAAAAAGCAGTGGCTGGCAGACCCAGGCACGCAGGGCACAGGCAGCAGATCCAAGGCTCAAAGGCAGCCGCTAGCAGACCCCGGTGGCAGACCCCAAGCGTGGGGAGGCAAAGAGCAGACCCAGTGAGGTTAGCAAGGCAGCTTACTGTCTGCAGTCACACATTCATGCACAGATAAGCCAGGTGAAAATGGGCAGCGAGACAGACCTCACAACCCAGGGGCCCAGCACCAGGAAATAATGCCTCTTAACCACTGACTGAAACCCCCCACAGGGGTTGAGGTGCCGGGAGAGACTCCCAGCTTCACAAAAGAGTTCATTGGAGAGACCCACAGGGTCCTAGAACATACACAAGCCCACCTGCCCAGGAACCAGAATCAAAAGGGCCCTATTTGCTTGTAAAAAGCAGGGGAAGTGACTGAAATCCAGAAGAGAGTGAAGGAACCGCCACTGTTCCATCCCAAACCCCTCCCCCAAAACACAGCATCATAACCCAGCAACTGGATTGTCCCGCCCTGGTGAACACCTCAGGCTCCGCCTCTCATACATAACAGGCATGATCAGACCCCCTACCCCAAAAATGGCTCAAATGGAGGAACAAATCAAAGCTCCAGGGCCAATACTTTTAAGCAACCAAGAGATAGCCAACCTATCAGATGCACAGTTCAAAGCACTGGTGATCAGGATGTTCACAGAATTGGTTGATTTTGGTTGCAAATTAGATGAAAAAATGAAGGCTACACTAAGTGAAATGAAGAAAAATGCACAGGGAACCAATAGGGATGGGAAGGAAACTGGGACTCACATCAATGGAGTGGACCAGAAGGAAGAAAGAAACAACCAATCAGAAAAGAAGGAAGAAACAAGAATTCAAAAAAATGGGGAGAGGCTTAGGAACCTCCAGGACATCTTTAAATGTTCCAACATCCAAATTATAAGGGTACCAGAAGGAGAAGAGGAAGAGCAACAAGTGGAAAACTTATTTGAACACATAATAAAGGAGAACTTCCCCAATCTGGCAAAGGAAATAGACCTCCAGGAAGTCCAGGAAGCTCAGAGAGTCCCAAAGAAGTTGGACCCAAGGAGGAACACACCAAGGAACATCATAATTGCATTACCCAAGATGAAAGATAAGGAGAGAATCTTAAAAGCAGCAAGAGATAAGGAGGCAGTTACCTACAAAGGAGTTCCCATCAGACTGTCAGCTGATTTCTCAAAAGAAGCCTTTCAGGCAAGAAGGGGCTGGAAAGAAGTGTTTCAAGCCATGAAAGGCAAGGACCTACATCCAAGATTACTCTATCCAGCAGAGCTTTCATTTGGAATGGAAGGGCAGATAAAGTGCTTCTCAGATAAGATCAAGTTCAAGGAGTTCATCATCACCAAGCCCTTATTTTATGAAATGTTAAAGGGACTTATCTAAGAAAAAGAAGATAAAAAACACGTACAGTAAAATGACAGCAAACTCACAATTATTAACAACCACACCTAAAACAAAAGTAAACTAAACAAACTAGAACAGGAACAGAACCACAGAAATGGAGATCACATGGAGGGTTATCAACAGGGGAGTCTGAGGGGGAGAGAGGAGGAAAAGGTACAGAGAATAAGTAGCATAGATGGTAGGTAGAAAATAGACAGGCGGAGGGCAAGAATAGTATGGGAAATGTAGAAGCTAAAGAACTTATGACACATGGACATGAACTAAAGGGGGGGAATGTGGGTGGGAGGGGGTGTGCAGGGTGGAGGGGAATGAAGGGGGGACATGGGACAACTGTAATAGCATAATCAATAAAATATATTTTGAAAAAGATATCAATTTTCCTCTCAATGTAATTATAATTAAAATCACTTGTTGAACTTAAAACATGATACTAAGTCTATGTGGAAGAGCAAAGGAATCCCAAGACACTCTTAAAAAAGACAAAAAGGCATTAGCATTCTCAAATATCTAGACTTCATATAAATCTATACTAATTATGACTATGTAGAAAAAAGTATAAAGAAATAGAGCAATAAAACTAAATAAAACCCAGAGACAGACACAAGCATATATGGATACTCAACATATGACAGAGTGGGTAATATACAGATAAAAGTAGAAAGGATCAATTTTTAAAAAAAAACAAAAACACTGATAATAGAAAAATTTGGTTTCTACATGAAAAAAAACTACTTTTTTTATTTAAAATAAATTGGGACCCCCTTCATGGCACCACATAAACACACAAACAAAAAAGAAGTCAACTACACATGGATTTTAAACCTAAATGTATGGAGTAAAACCCATAAAACTTTTATTAGAAAATATTGGAGAATATCTTAACTTCAGGTTAAGAAAAGATTTCTTAAACAATATGAGCACAGACCCAAGAGAAAAGATTGATAAATTTTAAACCAGAATTTATCTTCATCATAAGATACCACTAAAGAAAGTAAGAAGATAAGCCACAATCAATATCTGCAACATGTGTAACATGTAAGGATTAGGAGCTAGTCTACATGTAATGTGTCCACACAAATAAATAACAGACAAGTCAACAGGTAAAAATATTTTAAAAGGAATTTCACAAAAAAAAAATTCAAATGGCCAATAAACATTAAAAATGCTCAACATCATCAGTAATCATGGAAATGCAAATCAAAACCACAGTGAGATACCATCTCCATCACTAGACTGGCAAGTTAGAAGTCTGCCCATATCAAATATCAACAAGAATTGAAAAATACAACTACCATCCTGACCAGGTGGCTCAGTTGATTGGAGTGTCATCCTGTACACCAAAAGGTTGCAGGTCCAATCCCTGGTCAGGGCACATATTTAGGTTGTGTGTGCAATCCATGGTCAGGGTGTGTACAGGAGGCAACTGATTGATGTCTGTCTGTCTGTCTCTCTCTCTCTCTCTCTGTCTCTCTCTCAAATCAATGACCATATTCTCAGGTGAGGATTTAAAAAAAAGAAAAAAGAGAAAAACAACTACCTGCGTTCATTGGCATTGATAGGAATGAACACTGATACATGCATTTGGGAAAACAGTTTGGTATTATCTATTAAATTTTGAATATGTACATATCCATGACTCAAATATGCAACTCCTAGTTACATATCCTAAAGTAACTACTGCACATGTACACCAAGAGCCATGTTCAAAACATTATAGTAGCAAAATATTCAAAATATGCATATAAACAAAGCACTGGAAAAACTCAAAACTCTACCAAAAATAAAATGGATAAATTGTAGGAAACTCATGCAACAAGTAACCAGAGTAATTTTACATTCATCAACACGGATAAATCTAAAAGCAGAATGCTTAGGAAAAGAAGCAAATATCAGAACACAGTTTAAGTCCAATAAATTAAAATCTAAAACAGGGCAAAACTAAACAAGCAATTATTCAGAGACGTATTTAACATATGGTAAATTTACTAATAAAAGTAATGGAATGACTCACAGAAGTCTGGATAAAAACTACCTCTCAGAGGCATAATTGAAAAAGGGACACATAAAGGTTTCTAAAGTTTTGACGTATTGTTTAGGTTGAGTGGCAAACATATTGGTGTTAATTTTATTATTATTTTTTAAACTATAAGCTTCATAAATCATGTATGGGTATTTAATAATAAAACCAATTTGGGGGAGAGGGTAATGAGTTTGAGAGTGAAGGCAGGAGGCGAAGAATCTTAAGTCAGGCAAGGAAAGCAAGAAGAAAAGCAGGACAACAGCTCAAAGGGATACATGGGCGTGATTACACCTGAGCATGTTTAACACCAATGACAAGGCTCCAATGGAACTGCAGAGGTTAAAAACATAGGAGAATGAGGAAATAATTTATAAAATGAGATTTCTAAGAAGGTGGGTGGGTTAAGGTTCAGAGCACATATGAGGAAAAGATACTTCTTTTACTTCAATTTGATGGAACAAAGCAAGAATTGAGGACTTACATGCTCATCTCCCCCAACAAACTGCATTTCCCTTGATAGCCAGGCAGTCCTAGCACCTAGAACAGTGCCAATGGGCAGGGAAGAGAAAAGAGGTGAGGACTGCTTTGGGTATTTTCAAAAAGTACTGAATGGATTCCCTGAGGAGAGTACATTGTTGATACTTAAATATTCCGATCACCTATTAGCTAACTTCACAAATACTTGAATCACCTATTAGAAACGTCTACATTAAAGTTTCCTTCTTTATCAGATAAATGCAAAACAACAGAATATTAAAAGTCCAAGTCATGCTTTTTTTAATATACACTGAATATTTATATTAGCAATATAAATATATTAGCAATGTTTTAAAGACTAATTTCCTCAAAATAACTATTACCTCACTTATAAAAAATTAAGAAAAAATCAACTTCTACTTACTTAATGGAGTTTCTAAAGTGATCTTCAGCCGGGTTTTTTACAGTACAACTATTCAGGAGCCACAAATCTGCGTCTGATGCATTTTCTATGAAAAAAATGAATATGAGAAAGAAAAGTATGACATTTAGCCATCAGAAGTATCCAAGGGCTCTCTCAGATGGCACTGGGACCGCTGGGGTCTCTCGAGCAGAGAGAGGCAGAGAATAGAGTCAAGTAAACAGGCAATTACAATACAATGGCTAACTGCTATAACATGGGAATATTCATGAGAAATAAATATTAAAATGTATAACCTGTGCTATTTTCATTTAAAATATAAAGAGGATGATCATTTGCTTCCTATATTTTCAATATTTAAGAATATTCAATAACTTCCAAAAACTAAAGTGTAACTGTCCTAATCTTATCTCTGAATATGAAATGGCCCCTTTTGGGCTACATGTTAATATTTTTCAAGCACATGTATTATCATACACTGAATACTCTCCAGCTTGAGTTATTAAAAATATAATTTGTCTTCCTTGAAAAAAGTTAAAGATTCACCTCAAATTGAGGCTTTTATTCCTCCCAACAATTTGATTAGATATTGTTATATTCTATAATAAATGCACTAGCAGTGCAACACAGCATCCAAATCCATTGTGTTTGGTGAAATGAATTTATAAATGCCTGAAGCCAGTCCAACTACCTGCTGCCTAAAAGGACTTCCACTTTAAAATAGGATTAGCACAACAAAAGGAAAACCAAAATTGAAAACTGCAGCACCTTCAATGGTATTTCTAGAAGAACAGAAGCTAAGATCGAAAGACGTGAAGAACTAAGAGGACACACAGATGTCTGTTCGTACAACCGATGTGAGAAGGGAGCTTCAAGTGACAACATTACATGAGAGGGAGGGTGAGCACACCAAAGCTTCTAGCAATTTGGCAAAAAAATTTTCCCCCAGCATTTTATTATAAAAACAGTAAAACGTTTTTACAAAGAGGCAGGATCCCAAAATTCTTGAAATGCTAAAAAGACAAGAGAAGTTCTTCATTTCTATATGCCAGCTGAGTACCATGATCCGTCCTAACTCATCTCCCTCCTCCTATTCCTAATCCCACACCACGGTGTACGTCCCACCCAACAGCCAGGGCAGCATTTTATAAAACATAAATTCGATTATGTCACTTCCCTACTCAATCTCAGAAAGGATGAGTATTCACCAACCTCCTCCAGTTCCGTACAAACTATTCCCCACAATGCCATCTGAAAGACAGCATTTCAATCTGATCTTAATATTCTTGCAATATTCCACTGATTGCACATTGATATTCAAGGCCTATCCAGATCTAGCACCTCCTCAACCTCAACATTCACCTCTCCCTAAATTCATCTATCCCTCCAGCCACACCAAACTACCTGGAATTCCTAAACTGTGTGCTCTGCCATCTGCGTACAATACCTTTATTTTCTTCAGAATGGCAACTCATATAGTTCTTCATCTGCCTATCCACCCAGCTAACTCCTACTCATCCTTCAGTCTCAGCTTGAGGTTTGTTAGATGCCTCTTCTCTGTACTTCCATAGTGCATAGATTATTCTGGCACTTTATAATTCTGTATTAAAACAATTCATTTTTCCAGCCTGTACTTATTACTATTCAAAAAATACTGAAGACAACATTTTCACCTGGTGCTCTCTGAATGTCCAGGTCCTAACACAGTAATGGGCACAAAACAGACATTCAAATAGCCATACAACACTACACAATACACAGGGAGGTACAAGAAGAAAGATTATAGAGGGACAATGCGTGAATCTACATGCATTTGACACTTACCAACCTCCTAAAGTTCTGAAGGTCATACTAATCTTCTGAAATAAGCTTCAAGAAAGTCACCAATTTAATTAACAAATATTTACAATTGAGACTTTATCTATTCACAGCTATATCCCCAGCACTTATTATAGTGCCTGGTACATAGTGGGTACTCATTAAATATTTATTAAACAAATGTTGAATATTTTTATTGATTAGAGAGAAGAAGGGAGCAAGAGAGAAAGAAACATCAATTTCTTGTTCCACTTATTTATGCATTCATTGGTTGAGTCTTGTAGGTGCCCTAACCAGGGGTCAAACCTGGATTCTCGGTGTATTGGGCCAACACTCTAACCAACTAAGCTACCAAATGTTGAATTTCAAAAGATGAAGTAAAAACTACAAGCAATGTGTTACACATATAACAAAAAGTCATGGATGTCTGTTATAATGATAAAAATAGAGACTCTGGATTTTTTAAAAAAAACAAAAATCTAGAGACAGAGCTACCCATGCCAGATGTCAGGTTGGTATCCTGGCACATTCTCCATTCAGTCACCCTAAAGCCATCAGACAACTTTTACCATATTTCTACAACAGCCCTCTCAAGGGAACTTAGCAATAAACACAGCAAATCACTCTACTCTGTCTGGAATTCTGTCAAAATAAAGCAAACACTACACTGGTGACCCAGCAGTTGCAATCGACAGGAAACCGGTGAATATACCAAAATGCTCACAAATTACCTAACTTTTTAGTAACCAACCACAAAAGATAAGTCTTCCCTCCAATGAGCATAGTTTCTTATCAAATTATTTCTGAACTTAGTTTTGTGTTACTGTATCTTTACTTAGTATTGTCGAAAGACAGTTATACTTACAAGCATAAAATAGTCAGTCAACAACCAAAGCACAATAACAACTTACTATGTACCAGGTTCTATTTTAGATTTTTGGGATATGGCTGTAAAAAGAGTTTCTACCCTTAAGGAGTTTACACTCTTAAGGACAAAGTGTGACGGGGGAAAAAAACAAGGAAACAAGCTAAATCCTTTCGGGTACCAGTCAATGATATTAGGACAATAAAAAAAAGCGTAATGGACAAAGAATAATTTGCAGAACCCACGGGTTACTGGTCAAAATAAGTCTCCCTCAGAAATTCAAATTTCTGAATTGGAGCTTAAATAATGGGAAGGAATCTGCAAAGATCAGAAGACAGAGCTTTCAGAGAAGATCCTACAAAAGCAAAGGCCTTCAAAGAGAGTGAGCTTACCATGCTCTAGGGCCAGAGAGAACACCAGTGTGACTGGACATAGGGAGAGTGGGGACAGAAAGGCCAGAGAGGCAGGCAGGAACCAGATTACATGATGGCAATTAATTGAGTTTCAAACATGAATGGAATTCTACTTCAGAAAGCCCATTCTGGAAGCACTCTGAAAACAGGACCAAAGATGGGGCAAATGAAAAAGCAATGGAAAAAAGCAAAGGCAAGAAAACCAGGTGGCACCTGGACCAGGATTATAGCAATGGCAAGAGTGAGAACTAGGTAGAGGCATTTTTGGAGCTGGACTCACGAGTACTCACTGAAGATTAGATCTGAATAGTACCAGAGGTAATCAGACAGGATCCCCAAGCACAGGGAAAGGATTTTGGCCTGCACATCAGTTGGTTGTGGTGGAATTCATTGAGACAAGGAGGGTTTGGAAAGAAACAGATTTGGGGAAGAGAAAATCAATGGGGGGTGGGGGAGATGGTATATTTGAGATCCCTATGAAATATCCAGTTAGAAATATTGATCAGCCATTTGTATATATGAAACCAAAGCTCGGAGGAGTCTTTCTGGCTGGAGACAGAAATAGGAGAATCAAAATTCTAGCAAGGGTGTCCTATCCATGGGCTGCAGGCTGCATGCAGACCAGGATGGCTATGAATGCGGCCCAATACAAAGTTGTAAATCTACTTAAAACCTTTCCTTTCCTCATCAGTTTTCGTCAGTGTTTGTGTATTTAATATGAGGCCCAAGACAACTCTTCCTCCAGTGTGGCCCAAAGGAGCCAAAAGGTTAGACATCCCTGCTAGAAGATATCTAAATCTATAGGATTGGATGAGTTCACCTAAGGATGGGTGGAGGGGAAGTGGAGAAAGGACAGGAAAATGTCCAAAACAAAACACTGGGTCACATTCAGAGGTCTGGTGGACAAGTTGAGATGAGAAAATGACATTGAAAAAATAGCAGCCAATAAGATAGGAGGATAAAAACTAAGGCATATAATGTCACTGAAATCCAGAGAAAAAAGTATTAATATTTGAAGTAGGAGTAATCGATTATGTTAAATGCTGAGAGTTCAAGAAGAATAGATGTCTGTATATCAGCATTGTTAACAAAAGAATAAAATGATTATCCAGACTTTTTCATTTTCCTTTTTCAATTGTATTTGCTTGTTCTGTGTCAACCCACAATCACCCAACAAAGGCCTTCCTTTTCACTAAGTAACTCAGAAAACAAACTCACTACACAAGGGGACTGAGAAGAAGTACTGTGTATGGCTATAAGCCAATAAAGAATGCTGATTCCACATTTTTGGTCCCCTAAAGAACACATTTCCTGGGTTCTAAGATGCCATCAACTCTAAAAAAGCACTATCAACTCTGTAACAGCTCTTCAAGAGGAGTGGAACATTACATTCATGTCTTTGCTAATTTTAAGCTATATGCCAACTTCAAACATTAACACAGGAGACAGGATGGGATAAAATGCAACTGAAACAAAAGAAATGTGAGTTTAGCATATCTGTCTTGGAGTGGCACCATCTGGAACAAACAAGAAATACCAAAGAACCTGTCTTTCCAGAACTTCATCACCCAAAATAAAATGTTCAAATACTACCACTAGTAAATGAACAGGTTATTGAGTTAAGTATCAGGGAAGAAAAGGTCTTGCCTTACTTAATCAGAGCATTCATGCCAGGTCCTCCGGTACCTAAGAGGAAGAAGCAGTTTTACAAAAGAGCCCTTAGGAAAAGAAGGACTAGGTAGATGGACAAGAATGGACTGAAGAAGGAAAACAGTAAGAAGGCACCATGTTTGGAAAAAGAACGGGAGAGGACCCCCAAAAATTTTTTTTACCTACTTTGAGTTTCGGCCTACAGCACTACTGTTAACTCCCCATATGAAACTGAAAATCATCTGCACATTAGCCAAATATTGCCAATGCCTGAGTTGGGATATCAGAAATGGTTTGGAAGGCTACAAACTTCAGACTAGTCAGATGGAATCTAGACCTCAAGATCTGATTATTTAGCCTTTCGTTATCACACCATAGTGCTGCAATGAATAGCAGTGTACATATCAGTTTGTATTCATCCCAGATTATATTTGGAATCAAATCCAAAAAATTAGGATTGCTGGGTCAAAAAATAAAGTCATAAGTAACTGCATTATATACTGCCAAATTCTCCTCCCTAAGGGGTGTCTCACTTTGCACCCCTATGAGCAATGCAAGATGTTGCCTGTTTATTCAGGCATCACCCACAGACTGTGCTATCAAACCCATGTGCTTCTGCTAATCAGGTGAGAAACAGAAGGCCAGATGAGGTTTTAACATGCATTTTTCCTATTATGAGTTGAGCATCTTCTCATATGTTTAAAGACCATTTGCAGGTGGGTGTTTTGTTTTTTGGGTTTTGTTTTTATTTTTTCAGTTTTCAGTCTGTTCATATCTTTTGCCCACTTTTCTATCAGGTTAGTCATTTTCATTTCAAGTTTTAATTTAATAACACACAAAAACAGTACATATACAGAGAGAATATTATTTGTCTATAATATTAGTTACAATATTTCTCCTAGTTTGTCATTTTACTTTTTTATAGTTGCCTTATACTTTTTTATTTCTAAGATATCAAATTTATCCACCTCTTCTCTTATTGCTTCTGCATTTTGAGTCTTTTTGTTAATATACTTTGTTGATTATGCTATTACAGTTGTCCCATTTCCCCCCTTCATTCCCCTCCACCCTGCACACCCCCTCCCACCCACATTCCCCCCCTTTAGTTCATGTCCATGTGTCATAAGTTCTTTAGCTTCTACATTTCCCATACTATTCTTGCCCTCCCCCTGTCTATTTTCTACCTACCATCTATGCTACTTATTCCCTGTACCTTTTCCCCTTCTCTCCCCCTCAGACTCCCCTGTTGATAACCCTCCATGTGATCTCCATTTCTGTGGTTCTGTTCCTGTTCTAGTTTGCTTAGTTTACTTTTGTTTTAGGTGTGGTTGTTAATAATTGTGAGTTTACTGTCATTTTACTGTACGTGTTTTTTATCTTCTTTTTCTTAGATAAGTCCCTTTAACATTTCATAAAATAAGGGCTTGGTGATGATGAACTCCTTGAACTTGATCTTATCTGAGAAGCACTTTATCTGCCCTTCCATTCCAAATGAAAGCTCTGCTGGATAGAGTAATCTTGGATGTAGGTCCTTGCCTTTCATGGCTTGAAACACTTCTTTCCAGCCCCTTCTTGCCTGAAAGGCTTCTTTTGAGAAATCAGCTGACAGTCTGATGGGAACTCCTTTGTAGGTAACTGCCTCCTTATCTCTTGCTGCTTTTAAGATTCTCTCCTTATCTTTCATCTTGGGTAATGCAATTATGATGTTCCTTGGTGTGTTCCTCCTTGGGTCCAACTTCTTTGGGACTCTCTGAGCTTCCTGGACTTCCTGGAGGTCTATTTCCTTTGCCAGATTGGGGAAGTTCTCCTTTATTATGTGTTCAAATAAGTTTTCCACTTGTTGCTCTTCCTCTTCTCCTTCTGGTACCCTTATAATTTGGATGTTGGAACATTTAAAGATGTCCTGGAGGTTCCTAAGCCTCTCCCCATTTTTTGAATTCTTGTTTCTTCCTTCTTTTCTGATTGGTTGTTTCTTTCTTCCTTCTGGTCCACTCCATTGATGTGAGTCCCAGTTTCCTTTCCATCACTATTGGTTCCCTGTGCATTTTTCTTCATTTCACTTAGTGTAGCCTTCATTTTTTCATCTAATTTGCAACCAAAATCAACCAATTCTGTGAGCATCCCGATTACCAGTGTTTTAAACTGTGCATCTGATAGATTGGCTATATCTTCATTGATTAGTTGTGTTTGTTCTAGAGCTTTGATCTGTTCTTTCATTTGGGCCATTTTTTTCTTGACATGCCTGTTATGGAGTGAGGGGCACAGCCTTGGGTGTTCACCAGGGCAGGGCAACCCAGTTGCTGGGTTGTGACGCTGCATTTGGGGGAGGGGTCCAAGGGGGAACAATGCCGCTTGCTCCACAATCTTGACGGATTTCAGTCACTTCCCTGGCTTCCTACAAGCAAACTGGGCCCTTCTGGTGCTGGTTCCCGGGCGGTGGGCTAGTGTATGTTCTAGGACCCTGTGGATCTCTCCAACAAACTCTCCTGTGAGGCTGGGAGTCTTTTCCTGGGCCTCAACCCCCACAGGTGTTTTCTATCGGTGTTTTGAGGCTTTATTTCCCAGGGCTGGGACCCTGGGCTGCATGGTCTGTCTTGCTCCCCAGTTTCGCCTTGTTTATTTGCACTCAAATGTGGGACTGCTCAGTCGGCCAGCTGCCTTGCATGCCACAATCCACCACCTCACTGGATCCGCCAGCCGCTGCTTTGCTGCAACTCCTTTCCGCCTGGCCACCCCTCCTACTGGTCCGGATGAATATTTCTTCTTTAACCCCTTGGTTGGTGGACTTCCACACAGTTCAATTTTCTGTTAGTAGTGGTTGTTTTTTGTTTCTAAATTGTTGTTGTCCTTATTTTGGTTGTGCGAGGAGGCACAGTGTGTCTACCTACACCACAGTGTGTCCATCTCCATCTTGGCCCTGGATTTTGAGTCTTAATTAGAAAGTATACTGTACTCTCAGATACTAAGAAATTTACCTGTGTTTTCTTCTAATACACACATGGTTTAACATTTAGATCTTTGATCTATTAGGAATTTATCCTGATACATATTGATCTTACTGAATTTTTTAAACAAAAGATGAAATAGGATACTATCTTCTCATATCAAATTGGAAAACAATCAAAAATATGATACTACCTAATGCTAGCAAAGGAATGAGGAAACTGGACACCTCTTCCTCTGCTGCTGGCAGTCAACAATGAAGAAACGTTTTGGAATGCAACGGAGCGGTAGCTATCAGAAATGTAAATACACATCAGAATTTCACCTACACATGCTTGTGGGATACTTGTACCACATCCAGGCATATTTATATATATACATTCATATATATGCAAACATATATATAAAAATATATACTTATACACATATGTTTTTAAATTATCATTGAAGATTACTTACAAAGCAAAAGACCTAGAAAGCCAAGTCCATTATAAGGAGACTCACTAAATAAATAATGAGCCTGCAGCTAAAATACCATTTAGCTGTTTAAAAAAGGCAAGATAAACTGGTAAATATTAATTCATAATAAACAGGTGAAACAAAGCAAGGTACATAAGAGTAGGTCTTGTATGTCATTTGTGTTTTAAAAAGGAAAAGAGAAAAACAAATTCTGTTGTAAACAAAGAAAATTTCTAGAAGCACACATATATAGGAAATTGTTTGAGGTGTTTGTTCTGGGAAGTGAGATGAAGGTTCAGCTGTCCTACGTAGTCTTCATGCGCACATTTTATGTCTATTCTCCTCTTTTTTAAAGTGCATGGATGTTACTTTTATAATTTTATAAAACTTAATCCTGAGAAGGGATACATTAATATTTAGTTCATATTCATCTGTATTGTTTTAATTATTAAAAGCATGTATTGCTTTTTTCACTTAAGAAAATTTATCGAGCTTTTTAAATTTTTTGTAAAGGTCCCTTTTCCATGCACCTTAAGAGTCAATGGCGCTCTTTCATTTTAAGGTGAGAACATGAACTGTTTTCCTACTGTGACCCATCACGAAAACAGCAACCTGATATACGTTCACTGAGGGACTTTTCTCCCCACTGCTAAAAGCTTTTGTACTCACTGAACCAAGAAAATGATGGTCACTGATATGCCACCCACTCTGAGTGTGAGGACAGAAAAACAAACTATCATTTGTTTTCACTGAAACACATTTACTTTCAAAACTATTTTTTATAGTCACAAAATAAATTACTTTTAAATGTTGAGTAATAATAATCTGATTAGCAATAATAGCAATAGCTAACATTACTGAGTACACATTAGGTGTCCAGCAATGAATCAAGCAAGCATGTCATACCCTTTTTTTTTTCCATTTCATTCTCCAAATTTGCAGTGGGTTCATTTTTATTCAAACTCTAAGGGGGGGGGGGGGGGGTGAAGGGGAATCTATGGCTTAGGGAGGAAAAATAACCTGCCTAAAACCACACAATATGAAAGTGGGCAAGGATTGGAAATCTAGACAAACTGACTCCAGGGACTGTCAATTTAAGTAAACTGGAAAGCCTCAATGGTGGCTCTTTACCTCTTGATCAAAATAACAATGCAGACAATATCTACAAACAAAACATAGAAGTGTTACATGGCCTTGAGGTTGCTTCATGATACTTCTAAAAAGACTAATGATCAGGCTTGAAAAGGAGCTGTTTGGCTGGCTACTTCCAAAATTTCCAAGACCTTGAACATGTCAGCTCTTGGCCTTCTGTAATCAGTGACAGACATGCAAGTAAAGGGAAAATTAACAATGAGTGCTGGATCCTTACTCCAAAGCACAGGCTGACTCTCACAGCAACCAATCTTCCCTTCACCCTGCAGGCTTCTGCATAATCATGGCTTGATAGGAGAGATGAGCAGAGTTCCTAACAACACTACCCAGAATAAAACATTTATCTTACACAACTGTTCCATTTGAAAGTCAACTCAAGAAGCAGGATAAAACACTAAGAGAAGTCTATCCATAGATTTAGGTAAGGCAATTAAGGATGCCAAAATTTTTTAAAAACACATTTACTGAGAATACAACAAAGAGGAAAAAGTGTTTGTTTCCTACCAATACCATTTGGTAGGAAAGGGAGGTCTTTACCACAGAACAAATGTCCATTACACTTATTCATACCCAGTGTGTGTATTTATAGTAACACAAATCATTGAATGACTACTAAAAACTCACGGAACAGAGTAAGCTTTAATATAAGAACTTAAAAGCACCTTTTGAAAAAATTTTCTGAAAATCAATTAAAGGCAAAATTAAAACAAAAATTCTCATCAATGCATTTTCTCTTCTACATTTCACTATTGTTCTCTATGAGACCTGTACAAAGCACAACATAAAGTAACCATGTTTTCAGAATCTTTTTACAAAAACAATTAAACCTATCCACAAGAAATCACTCTCTCTTAAGTCAGCTAGGGTTGGAAGACTGGGAGGATGAAGAGAAGGAGGCAGCGACAGAAACAAAGGAGTAGGAGAGGGGAGGGGACGGGAGGGGAGTAGAGGGAAAGGGAAAATGAGAGACGGACAAAGAGCATCTGCGGTTCCCAGTCTGAAGTGTTCAAACAAAGAGCTGACCCTCCACTGTTTCGTGCTGGTGATTATTTATTTGGTGTATTTCTGAATGACATAGAACACAGAAGCTCCTGGGGGAGGCACTTACTCTTGCAGACAACTCACATAATTTATTCTTTAAAAATACAGGTATCTCCTGCTTGTTGAAAGTTCTAGTTATACCACTTTACTTTTATAGAAGACCTACATCAAGACCTGTTTGCACTAACCAAAAGAAATCCAAAGTGAATTTTCACTTTTACAAAAGAAGGCAAACAGTGAACACAGCACTCAGCACTTGCGATGCAGCAAGCCACTGGAGGCTAAGTGCGCCCTGAACACTGACAGCAGCTCTGCTTTTACTGTATGTTGGTACTGTTTTGGGTTTCCCTGTTATTTGGTATGATTTGGTAGGTTATTTTTTGGATCTTGGAAAACTGAAAAACTTTTCCATATAAATCAACGGTAATTGCTTCTTCAAATTCTGCCATTTCGGCTTAGGAAAGGTTATATAGGAATGCTCTACTTTCAGACAGCTGAGAAATCTGTAGTCCTGATGAGTGCTTTGCAAAAAATAAAATGAGGAAACCACAGGTCAGCTTGAGCTCTGTTCATTATATAAAGGGAAAAAGTTACTTTTTTTTAATGATAAATAAAAGCTGGGAAAACTGTACCAATAACTACTGAAAATCAATTACATAGCTAAGTTGGCCTGATAAAAACCAGTATCAGAGTGCAAGAGACTTTTTACTTACTTTGTGGAATAGAAAATTGCTAATACTCCCCATCCTCTTTCCATATTAAATTGCTCTATTGATCCTGATACATAATCAGCTCAGAAGTTACTACATCTAAAGAATCCATAATAGAATATCTACTTCTGCATTTTAAATAGTTTATAAAGTAAGAGGCAATATACACACCTTTATAGGGCACTTCATGATCTGATCACCATGCCTCTGCCCTAAGCCACTGCTCAGCAGGCCCATTTTGCATGTAATGTTCCTGCCACACTGCGCTTTGAGGACCTCAGCATAATAAAACTCCAAAATTGAGAAGATGAAAATCTAACGCTACCCCCCCCCAAAAAATGGGCAAAGAACATGAACTGAGAGTTCACCAAAAAAAAAAAAGAAAAGAAAGAAACACATGGCTCTTGAACATACAAAAAAGATACTCGACCCCATTTTTTTAATCCTCTCCTTGATGATTTTTTTTGTTAATCCTCACCCGAGAATATTTTTTAATTGATTTCAGAGAGAGAAGACAGGGTGAAGGGACGCACACACACACACACACACACACAGAGAGAGAGAGAGAGAGAGAGGGGCATCAATCAGTTGCCTTATATATGTGCCCCGACCTAAGATCATACTCGCAACCTATGTTTATCCCCCGACCGGGAATCAAACTTGCAACCTTTTGGTGTATGTGATGACCATTCAACCAACTGAACCACCCAGCCAGGGCTCAACCCCATTCTTAATAAATGAAAATTAAAACTGCACTAAGGAAAAAAGAACTACCATTTTTCACTTCCTTTATTGTCAAAAAACTGTTAGTTTGAAACACATCACACTGATGTATCTACGAGGCAACAGGCACTCCCCTGCATTGCTAGTGGGAATGTACACTAGAAAACAACCTCTTAAGGCAATTTGACATCTAACAAAAAGGCAAGTGTATTTCCTCTGACCGAGAAGTTACAAACATGTAGCATACTATAAACATACTTGCACATGTGCAAGGTCATTCACTGCAACATTATTTGTAAGAATGAAAGGTGAACGGTTAAAGACATTTTAGTATATTCAGAATTGAGACTCCTATAAAGCTGCTAAAAAAAAAAATGAATAACCTCTAAGTCCAAAATCAAAGAAAGATCTCCAGACATATTTTTCAGAGAAAAAAAAAAGACACTAAAAAACACATATACTATGCTACCAATGAAACTCCAGAATCCATTTACACATTTGCTTGTATTTTTACGAGAAACGCTGGATGTATACCATAAACAAAGAACAATGGCTGGAACTGGGAAGAGGAATAAGAACAGAATTGATGGGAGACAAAGACTTTCCCTTGTGCAACTTATTTTTTATTTTTGAACTTATCTAAAAGTTGTATATTTTCAAAGTAAAAAGGCAATTGTAAAAAATGTAGCCTGTCTTAATCTTCCTATCTCCCCAATTCTTGACTTCCTTCCACAAAGATCTCGAACAAACTGTCTCTGTACCAGCTCTACATATTCAGTCACCTCCCATTCACTCTTCCACCACTTCGTTTTGGTGAAGATCTTCAACCACTCACTATTGCCACGAAACTACTTTCATTGTGGGAACTGACACCAAAGGCCAGAGACAGCCAGACACTCCTTTCTTTTTGGTGTCAACAGACTACTCTCCTATTTTTCTCTTCCTCCCTAGCCTCTCTACTTTATTCGTCCCCTCTGCCCTCCATGAATTAGAGTTCCTTAGGACCTAGATTTAGGTTTCCTCCTATTCACAAGTTGATTCCGACCATTCCTCTCATGGTTCTGAATACTACCATTACACTGAGAGATGATACCCAAATTTATACTTTCAGTTCAGACATCAATCTGAGCTCACTATTCAATTCACCTAATAACTTCTCCAATGGAATGCAACAAAGAAACATTAATATTGACATAAGGCATTTCCAAAACTGAACTCTCAAATGTTCACGTTGTATTCATAATGTGCTAATTAGGATGCAGCAACCACTCTAGGCACTAAAGTAAAGAAAAATTAATACAAAAATATGGTTACATAGGGATGAAAAAGCCAAGACACCGAAAGGAGAATGATGCAACCCTGAGATGAGTAACAGCAGGAAACCATGGCCAGTCTAAGGGCTAGAGAGACCCACTGGGAGAGGCGGAATTATGAGCATTAGGCTACGCTCATTTGGCAGGGGCTGGAGAAACAACTGGTGCTGCCCAACGTCAGGAGCTAGGACTGCAGAAGAAGAGCTAACTGTCTCATAGGAACTGAAGCCACAGGTATGAAACCGCCACTTCCTGAGACTTGAACTACAGGAAAGAAAATACCGTGCCTCATCTCCACTCCTGTCTGCCTGCCAGTCTTTCTTCCATCAGTGTCTCCATTTGTCCAGCTCTACCCACAAAAGCCAAAGGATAAGTAAGAATGTGGAGTGTAGCTCCGTGCAATATAGTAGACAGAGAAAGTCAGAAAATTGAATCTTACACCAACAGGCAAATGACTAAATCTCACCTCTTCCATCTTCACCATCTCCATAAATGGCACATTAACCAAAATGTTTAAACCAGAAACATGGAATCATCTTTAATCATTCCTTTCACCTCACCAACACCCAAAACAAATCCAACACCTCCCAAAAGATTTTACTTCCAAAATAATGTGAATACATCCACTCTTTATCTCCACTGCCACAACCCTTATAGAAGTTAGAAGTCATCATGTGTCACCTGGACCATTGCAATGGTCTCCTATCCTATGGCTGCCATAAAAGCAGCTTAGAAAACTATCAAGGAACCAAAAAAAAGGAAGAGTCATTTTGTTTTAATGGTCACCAATAATCTATATATATGGATAACTGAAAACTGGGTGAGTAAGATATATGCTACTGGCAGCTATTTGAAACTACATTTTGATAAGATGAAACAAATAAGTTTTCCCTGGCTGGTGTGGCTCAGTGGATTGGATGCCAGCTTATAAACCAAAGGGTCTCTGGTTCAATTCCCAGCCAGAGCACATGCCTGGGTTGCAGGCCAGGCCCCCAGTTAAGGGCATACAAGAGACAACCACACAGTGATGTTTCTTTCCCTCTCTTTCTCCCTCCCTTCCTCTCTTTCTAAAAATAAATAAATAGTATCTTTTTAAAAATCTTTAAAAACCAATGTTTATTACTGAGAATTTACCACACACAAAAAAGAGTTGTTAAAAAAATAAGTTGTATCCTTCTTTTTTAAGAACAATTCAGCAAAAAAAAAAATTCCAGTTTATTGTTGAACAACACTGTTTCACACATATATCAAAATAAATAAGTGTCCTGACTGGTATGGCTCAGTGGATTGGCTGGCGTCCCACAAACCAAAAGGTTACCCGGTTTGATTCCTGGTCAGGGTACATGCCTAGGTTGCAGGCCATGTCCCTAGTCGGGGCATGCAAGAGGAAACCTATCAACATTTCCTTCTCCTTCCCTTCTCCTCTCTCTAAAAATAAATAGAACTTCCAGCCAAGATGGAGGCATAGGTAGATATAGTTTGCCTCCTCACACAACCAAAGGAAGCGCAGCAGCAAATTTAAAAACAAAAAATAACCAGAACTGCCAGAAAATCAAACTGTATGGAAGTCTGACAACCAAGGAGTTAAAGAAGTAACATTCATTCAGACTGACAGGAGGGGCAGAGATGGACAGCTGGGGCGGGGAGGACTAGCACAAGAAGCCAGTGGCTGGAGGACCGAAATGGGCAAGGAAGCGGGTGGCAGACCAAGTGGTCCCACACTTGTGTGCAGATAACCGGGAAGAACAACTGAAGAGTGAAACAGACGGTGCAACCCAGGGTTCCAATGAGGGGAAATAAAGCCACAAAACCTCTGGGTTGTGGTGGTGGGAGAAAATCCAGCCTCACAGGAGAGTACATTGGGGAGACCCACAGGGTCCTACAAGATACACAAAAACCCACCCACCCAGAAATCAGCACCAAAAGGGCCCAATTTGCTTATGGGTAGCAGGGTAAGTGACAGAAAGCAGGCCAAGAGCAGAGCAAGTAGCATTGTTCCCTCTCTGACCCCTCCCCCACATAGAGCGCAACAATGCATACATGTGGGTTGCCCCGCCCTGGTGAATACCTACAACTCCACCCCTTACAAGATAACAATTGCACCAAGACAAAGAAATATGGCCCAAATGAAAAGAACAGATCAAAGCTCCAAAAACAGAACTAAGCAATAGAGAGACAGCCAACCCCTCAGATGCAAAGTTCAAAACACCGGTAATCAGGATGCTCACAGGAATGGCTGAGCATGGTCACAAAATGAAGGAAAAAGAGAAGGCTATGCAAAGTGAAATAAAGAAAAATATACAAGGAACCAACAGTGAAGGGAAGGAAACTGGGACTCAAATCAATGTTTTGGAGCAGAAGGAAGAAATAAACATTCAACTGGAACAGAATGAAGAAACAAGAACTCGAAAAAATGAGAAGAGGCTTAGGAACCTCCAGGATGACTTTAAATGTTCCAGCATCCGAATCATAGGGGTACCGGAAGGAGGAGGAGAAAAGCAAGAAACTGAAAACTTATTTGAAAACATAATGAAAGAGAACTTGCCAAGCTGGCAAGAGAAACAGACTTCCAACCTTGGGAGCAAGCAGCTCCATGCCAAGCAACACAGCCCAGAGTTCCAGTGCCGGGAAGTTAAATCTTCAGAACTTCTGGCTGTAAATACCACTGGAGAGTAGGGGGGTGGGGATGTGGAATAAACTCCTGGACTTTCAGGAGACTTCGCTTGAAGGGCCTGAACAGATTTAGAACATACGCAAATCAAGCCACTCTAGGATTCACCACCAGGGCAACAGCTGAAAGGGCGCCAGTCACATACGGGAAGTGAGTAAAGAGAATGGAAACAGGGCAAGGGCTGGGAAAACCTCCAGAAGCAAGGCAGCAGCACTGTCTCCCCTCTGAGCCCAACACAGAGTGACAAAGCGGTGTAGCGAGTTGCCCCACCCTAGTGATTACATCAGGCCCTGCCCGACACAATTTACAGGTGCCTTTTCCAAAATACGCCACACTACTAAGACAGGGAGTCAAAGCAGCTCTACCTAATACACAGAAACAAACACAGGGAGACTGCCAAATTGAGAAGACAAAGCAATGCGGCCCAAATGAAAGAACAGAACAAAACCCCAGAAAAAGAACAAAATGAAATGGAGATAACCAACCCATCAGATGCAAAGTTCAAAACACTGGTGATCAAAGTGCTCAAAGAACTCACTGACTTTGGCAAAAACATAAGGGAAGAAATGAATGTTACACAAAGAGAAAGAAATAAAAATCTACAGGGAACCAACAGTGAAGGGAAAGAAGCTGGGACCCAAATCAATGATACAGAACATAAGGAAGAAATAAACATTGAACCAGAACAGAAAGAAGAAACAAGAATTTTTTTTAAAAAATGAGAATGATATAAGACGACTCTGGGACATCTCCAAACATGCCAGCATCTCAATCATAGGGATGCCAGACGGAGAAAAGGAAGAGCAAGAATTTGAAAACTTATTAGAAAAAATAATGAAAGAAAACTTCCCTAATTTGGCAAAGGAAATAGACATACGAGTCCAGGAAGCACAGGGAGTCCCAAACAAGTTAGACCCAAGAAGGACCACACCAAGACACATCAGAATTAAAATGACACAGGTGAAAGATAAAGAGAGAATCTCAAAAGCAGCAAGAGAAAAGCTGAGAGTTACCTACAAAGGAGTTCCCACAAGACAATCAACTGATTTCTCAAAAGAAACTTCGCAGACAAGAAGGGATTGGCACAAAGTATTCAAAGTGATGAAAAGCAAGGACCTACAGCCTAGATTACTCTAAACAGCAAAAGTATCATTTAGAATGAAAGGGCAGATAAAGTGCTTCTCAGACAAGATAAAGCTAAAAGAGTTCATCATCACCAAACCATTATTACATGAAATGTTAAAGGGACTTATGTAAGAAAAAGAAAATCAAAACCATAAACATTAAAAAGGCAACAAATTTACAACTACCAACAAATGAATCTAAAAAAACAAAGTAAGCAAACAATAAGAGCAGGAACAGAATCATAGATATAGAGATCTTTTGGAGGATTATCAACTGGGAGAGGGAAGGGAGAGAGTGGGGAAAGGTGAAGGGATTAAGAAGCATAATTGGTAGATACAAAATAGACAGGGGGGAAGTTAAGAATAGTATAAGAAATGGAAAAGCCAAAGAACTTATATGCATGACCCATGGACATGAACTAAGGGGGTGGGTTGCTGGAGGGATGACAGGGTATCAGGTGGAGGGGAACAAAAGGTGGAGATGGAAAAAGTTTTGGAGAAATGTCTATTCAGATCTTTTTCACCCATTTTTAATTGGATTATTGTCTTTTCATCATTAAATTGTAATAGTTCACAACCATAACAGCATAATCAATAAAATATACTTTAAAAAATGATACATGAGAAACAGTTCTATTTCAGCAAGAAGCAAATCATAAACACCAAGAGAAATCACTCATTAGCAAATTTGCTAAACAACTGGTATCTTCTCAGATTATATAAAACCCTCGATTGTTCAGCACAGATAAATAACTCAAGTCATCTGTTAGAAATGGTACATTTCCAGGACCAATTCCAGCATACAGTGGTAGCTCCTTGAAGGGCAGTTTAGAATACTGCTCAGTATTATCTCTAATACAAGAGCTATCTATGGATTTGACCCAGCAAACTTACTGAGTCAAACAAGTACCAATTTGGCTATCAAAAGAAAAAGACCCACTCAACACTGCCAAGAGAGGAAGGACCCAAAACAAAACATAAAGCTGGGTATAGGTTTGTTAGACTTCAACATGCAAAAAAGAATAACTTCAAAGATCTACAAATGAAATAATGAAGCTGAACGTGAGCAAAGTACTTTACGGCCAGTGTCCCATACCAGTGACTCTGGTTTGTCAGTGCCCATGCTATGCCAACGTAAGATATTTTCAGTATGACTCCCAGAAAGAAACAAAATATATCAACTGTATACCCAGTAGGCATCCAATAATTGTCCAATTAACTGACAGATAGTCATAAACAATATCCCAAAAAGATAGTACCAAACTTTCTAAATTACAAAGATGTTTTACCAATTTGACAAAAAAAAATAAGTAACTATAAAGAGAGCGAACAACATTGCCTTAAGAGACTATTTGGGAAAGAAACACTATTAGAAAATATTATTCATTTGTCACAGTAGCTGAGGACTTCCTGAGGAGAGAAGAGAATATTTAAATATCTGACACCATTGCATATAGATAGGGAGAACTATATTAATGAAACAAATAAGATCATGCAACTAGAATTTGAGAGTTGAGGACTGTATTAATGTAATCACTATTTAAAATTAATATTAATATATCCTAATTCCTTATCTACTTTGCAGATTTAAATTTTATTTCTTTTAGGTGATTCCAATTTTAGTTTGATTATTTATGTCACTTCTAGTTACAAAGTTAAAAATAGTGTATTCTAGTCCTAATTTTTATTTTAAAAAAACTAGAGACAATATAAAGAACTATTACAATTTAATGATGAAAAGACAATAATCCAATTAAAAATGGGTGAAAAAGATCTGCATAGACATTTCTCCAAAATTATACAAATAACTCTTAACCACATGAAAAGATGCTCAACCTCAACAGCCATCAGGAAATGCAAATCAAAAATACTACAAAAGCCCTGGCCAGTGTGGCTCAGTTGGTTGGAGCATCATACCATAACCGAAAGGTTACAGGTTCAATTCCCAGTCAGGGCACATACCTTGGTTTCAAGTTTGATCCCTGGTCCTGGCGTGGGAACATGTGACCCCACCCCCATTCCCTGTCAGAACACATATAATCCCTGGTCTGGGTATGTCCCAGAGGCAACCAATTGATGCTTGTCTCTCGAATCAATGTTTCTCTCTCTCCCTTCCTCTCTCCTTTCCTCTTTCTCTAAAAAACAATGGAAAAAAAAATGTTCTCAAGTGAGGATTAAAAAAAGAGAAGGAAAATAACTACTAAACTACTGAGATACCACCTCATACCTTCTAGGATGGCTATAATAAAAAGTAAAATGAAATAATAACAAGTGTTGGTGACGATACAGAGAAACTGGAACCACCATACACTGCTGATAGGAACGTAAAATAGTATAGCTGATTTAGCAAACAGTGTGGCAGTTCCTCAAATTGGTAAGCAAAGAGTTAACATATGATCCAGCAATTGCTCTCCTGGGTATACATCCTAAAATAGTAAAATGTATGTTCACACAAAACTTGTACATCAATATCAACATTATCCTAATAGCCAAAAAACTGAGGGAAAAAAAACATCCACCAACTGATACTCAGATAAATAAAATGTGGTATATCCATACATAGGAATATTACTAGGCAATGAAAGAAATGAAATATGTGATGCACCTGGAAAACAAGGTGAACGAGATCAGTCACAAAGTAACACGTGTTGTATGATTCCACTAATGAAATGTCCAAAGAGACAAAAAGGAGACTGGTGATTGCCTAGGCCTGGGAAGTCTAGGAAGACTGAGGGGTAACAGTTAAAGAACATAGAAATTCTATTTGGGTTAATAAAACTGTTTTAACCCCTGGCTGGTGTGGCTCAGCTGGTTGGGCATCATCCTGCAAACCAAAGGTCACAGGTTCCATCCTATCAGGGCACATGCTTGGGTTAGGGGTTTGGTCCCTGGTCCGAACATATGCAGGAGGCAACTGATGGATGTTTCTCTCTCACATAAATGTTTCTCTCCCTCTCTGTCTCTTTCCCTTCCCATCTCTCTTAAAAAAAAATTTTTTTTTAAATTGGCTGGTGATGGATGCACAACTCTGTGACTATACTAAAAGATACTGAACTATACACTTTAAATGGTGTATGTATGGGATGAGAGTTATTATCTCAAAAAAGCTATTTAAAAAACAAAACAACAACAAAAAACCTAGAGACAAGCTTGAGCCACACCATCACCACTGTTCTCATCTCTGTGTCCTCTACCTAAATGTCTCTTCCACCCATCTGCCCTAGAAACCCCCTACTCATCATTCTCAGCTAGGTTACATGCCACCTCCCCTAGGAAGCCTCCTCTACCAAAGTTCTTCAGGAAGAATAAGGCACTACTTTCCCCTGTGCTTACAGATGAACTGGTGACACTTCCCGAAAAAGATGCATAAATATGCCCACCTTAATGTGAGTCCCTCAATGGATTATTCATCTTTAAATCCCCAGAGATGAGCAGAGAACTTAGAAAAAAATATACTCTTACTGTGGGCAGGTACATGGGTGTGTGGTAGGTGAGTTGGTAAATGGACGAAAGGATGATGGAGAAAAAGAAAGAAAGGGCAAGCATGAATAAACAAAGATGCAAAGATCAGGGAGGAAAAATGGCATGTTAAAGAGTAAGCATGAAGACCTGAACAGGCAAATAGCAATCATAAGTTGACACTAGAGAAATACTTTCAGCAGAAGCTGGGGTCAAACTCTGATGGAGAACCTGGTATTTATTCCAGGAGATCTTCTTGTTCTAACAAGAACAAAGACAGCAGCAATCTTTCATTCTATGGAACACTGTGCACCAAATAAAAAAAAAAGTACTTACAAAAATATCATGAAAAGATGTTTTTTCCATTTAACAGAGATTATGCAATTTAAACATATAATTATAAAAAAGTAAAAGAAAAAACCAAAACACTGTGCATTAAAAATAGATTAGAAGGAATTGTACTGAAATGTTAACAGTAGCTATATTTAGGTCCTGGCACCAATGTTCTAGAGATCAGGTCTTCCTAGATTCCAGAGGCTTTCCAACATGAGTCTGGGCCTGACAAGACATTTCTTTCCCAAACCTGATGCCTGCCATCTGGAGGTTCTTACAAGCCTCTGGAAACATGTTCTGTCTCATCTGACTGGCTCATCTGGAAGGGCTGGCTCCTCAGAGCTGGCTTAGGCCCCAAGGGTCTTCATCCAATTATTCAAAAGAGGCCCAGGCTTGGACCTGGCAAGCCAAGGTTCTAACAATGGCCTTGAAGAAGGCTATTTCAATAGTTCAGAGATGAGGTAACAAGGGCCAAAGTTAGACTGTTAATTATGAGTAAACAAAAACTCAAGTGAAAAGTTTTTTGGGGGAAAAAAAAAAACCTTAGTAACTGACTACATATGGGAAATGACAGCAGGAGAAATGAAAGGTTTCGAACCTAGAAGCTAATCCAAAGGGTGACACCAGTAACACAAGTGGAAGCACTACAGAGGGGCAGGTCGGAGGAGAAAAAGTGTACCTTCACCATTAGATGTGTTGTTCACTTTAAGATACCTGTCCAGGGATGTATGTATGCAAGCAGAACTGTGCTGCAATCAATTTTAAGTGCAGGAAAGGAACTCACAGAAGGTCAAGGGTGACGTCACCAAAGGTACTGAGACAGACAACAGGTACTGAGGTGAGGAGGGCTATGGTGTACCAGTGTTAAAAATCATCAAGACGACGGAAATATGTCAGAAAGTTATGATGGGTGGGCAAGATTTAGAAAAAATGCTTGCCTAACTGAGCAATGCTAACAGAACAACAGACTTAAAGTGGTAGTGAAAAGCAAAAACTATGCTGACCTCTTCCCTGCCTTATGAATCACAGGGAATTTGCCTAGAAGTCACAGTACAATTAAAATGCTTGACTTAATTTCCTACAGATATCAATTTGATTATGCAATAAATTAGAACTAAATAACAACATTTGCATATCATTTTACACTTACAGAGCATTTTCAAATACATTATCTTCTCTGAGGTCCCTGAGAGCCCCGTGAGAAAGGTGTTTACAATCCTCATCTCATGGATGGGGAAACAGAGAAAGATGTTGAAACATGCCAAGAGTCACAGGAGGCAGGGCCAGGATGGTCTCTGGCTCTAAAGACTGAGCTGAAACACTCTGAAATTGCACTATCAATTTCCCCTTTGAGGTTAAGTGCTGTGATGTTGGTTATCCTTACTATACCATGTACAGGGACTATTTCTTTCATGATGCCCAAAACAACTAACTTTGTATATTTATTCACAGATTATAGCCATCTATTTTTCTCTAGGAAAACTAAATTTTACATTGAGAATGTTATAAATTATATCTAACTACTCCTCGTGAAAAGATCTATGAAGTAGGAAGAATAGGAGAGATAGCAAACAGCAGGGACTGGAGAAGAGTGTAACTAGGAGGAGACCGGATTCCCCTGACGCTCCCTGCCCTTCTATGCCATTTCAGTACACGCTGGGGCAGCAGCTGTGCTGTGGGGTGGCGGGTGGCCATCTAAGGAGAGCCCACCAAAGCGGAGAGGGTGTCAGAACACAAGCAGGCTGAGGAAGGCATCCGGATGGAGAGCGACCTGGCATGGGAGAGCAGTGCTCAAGAAGTAAGGAATGTTGGAGTGACCATAAGGACAGTGTCCGAGTCTGGGCGGAGTAAGAGTGTCCACAGAGGCAGGCAGCCCAGCTCAGGGTCTCAGAGTCCAAGCAAAGCAAGGACATCCCTGTGGGGGCAGCTGAGTGTGGGGTAGCAGAGCCAGAGCACAGCAAGATGGGTGTGTGCACCACAGAGCAGCCTGGTCTGCAGTGTCCCAAGCCCAAGGGAGGTGAAGGAGGCACCACATGGGGCAGGTGGCAGCAGCTGCCTGAGGTCTGTGGTCATAAATGAGGTGCATAAATGAGGTGACGAAAGTATGCACACAGGAAGATGGCCCTGTGCAGTTTTAGGACTGTGTGCTGTGGGGTCCTGGAGTCCAAAAAAGAGGGCATCCCTCCAGAGAGGCACAAGGTGCTGAGTACGGGAGTTCAATAGATGTGAGTGTCTTATGAGGAACAGGAAATCTACATGGTCACAAAGAAACTTCTCACAAAATATGTATTAACTACACTGGAAAAAAATATATGGGAGAGACACTTGGCAGACATCACCTTTTCAACAGATCAAAGTTAACATCACCAATAGTGAGACATATCAAACTCAGGTGCCACCTGATAAGATGCACTGAGAGGAAACCAGCATCACCTTTGAAGATATTCCTGCCAAAAATGCATTAAGTTAACCCTACTCAACAGAAACATCAGGCAAACACAAAGCAAAGGACAATGATTCAAATAACTGGTCTACACTCCTCAAAAATGTCAAAAATAAAAAAGCAAGGAAAAGAGAAAAACTAGTCCATATTAAAAGTCTTAAAGAGACATGACAACTCTATGCAAAATGTGATCCCAAAATAGATCCTCTTGCAATAAAGGATAATATGGAAACAACACAGGTGAAGTCAGAGGATTAAGTGGGAGTAGTACCTGTGTTAGTTCCCTGGTTTTGAAGACTTTGTGGTTTTGTATGAGAATAACTTTAAGGAAACAGACAATAAAGTATGTGGTGCGATGAAGCACCAAATGAACAGCTTACTATCAAATGGCTTAGGAAAAGAAAAAGGCATTTTCTGTACTGCTCTTGTAACTTTCCAGTAATACCATTTTTTCCTTCTTTTTGCAGATTTTCAGGAGACTGGAGAGGCAGGCTGCTTAACAATATAAGAATATACACCTGCCACAAAAAAAAAGCTGCAAAAAAAATGAAAGGCCTTATAAAACATAGAACAGGAGTCTCCATCCACATTAAGGTATTTTTTTTTCCCTAAGAGAAAATTAAAGGTCAGTTTCATGGGAGCAATGTCAGTGGCATGACCAATAAAGATACTGATAAAGTGAATCTTTTTAAAATGTTTATATTAAAAAAGCATTTATTTTAAAAACCAGAAAGAAAAAAACAATATTCATATGTAATTATATCCATAAATCTCTCCCTACATATGGAGAAATTAAGTGTCACTGATTGAGAGCCAGATGATGCCCTTAACACTTAAGTACTGTGTGTACTGGGTTGGCCAAAAAGTTTGTTTGGGGTCTTTTTTTCCATAATATGGTTCTAGTAGCACTTAGTTCTCTTTAACTTCATTTGAAACAATTTTGTTAGATTGTATTGTGACAGCTGTTACATCAGCATGCATTTAAAAAACACTTATCAAATCTGGTGAATTTTTGTTTAGCCATTTTAATGTTGAAGATGGAAGAAAAACATGTGACATTTTCGGCATCTTATGCTTTATTATTTCATGAAGGGTAAAAACACAACTCAAAGGAAAAAATTGTGCAGGTTTTGGAGAAGGTGCACTGACTGACAGAACGAGCCTAAAGTGGTCTGCAAAGTTTCATGCTGGAGATCTCTCACTGGAAGATGCTCCACAGTCGGGTAGACCAGCTGAAGTTGACAGAGGTCAAATTGAGACATTAATTAAGAACAATCAACGTTATACCACATGGGAGACAGCTGATATTATACCACATGGGAGACACCCGACATACTCAAAATATCCAAATCGATACAGTTATTGGTAAAAATGAAAAATGTGTCTTGGATCTGGTCTAGATGGCAGTATAGGCAGACACAGCTCACCTCTTCGCACAACCACATCAAAATTACAGCTAAAATATAGAACAATCATCACTCAGGACCGTCAAAATCTAATTGAATGGGATTCTGACAACTACACAATTAAAGAAACCACATCCATCCTGACTGGCAGGAGGGGAGCAAACAAGGACAGGGCTAGTCCCACACCCACATGTAGTGGATAAAAATTCAGGAGGGATATCTCAGGAGCGAGAAGGCCCAGCTGCACACTAGGTCCCCCAGCCCAGGGTTCCAGTGTCAAGAAGATAAGTCCCCACAACTTCTGGCTACAAAAACCAGTGGGGATTGAATAGGTAGAAGAAACTGCTGGAGCCCAAAACAGTTCCTCTTAATAACCTATTCAGACAAACCTATTCAGATTCACTCCCTCTGAGCTCCAACACGGGGCTAGCAGGTTGAAAGGCACCAGTGGCATGCATACTGGGAGAAATTGGGGTGTCTGGCATCAGGGTGAACAGAGGCCATTGTCCCTTTTCTAAATCCTCTCCCCACAGAGCCATTGAGCTGGCAATGTTGTGTCATATCTGAGGCTCCATCAACCTAGCTAACACTGTTTGCCCTGCCTTGGAGATCCCCAGAGACTCTGCCCCACCTGACTTACCCACCCACCCCAGGTCCTTTTCTATATGAATGGCTAGTCTTGACTCATGCTTCGCAACTTCCTAAATTCTCTCAAACAGGCAACAGCTGGCTTTAGTGAACTCTAGACCCAGCACTAGCAGCCGCCAGCCTAGAGTTACAGCTTGGCTTCACCTGAGAATCTCCAAGCCCAGCACAAGTAGGAGCCATCTCAGAGTGTTCTATAGCTCAGACAGGGTGTCCACCGAGAAAACACAGGTGGGGGTTGGCCGTGACCTGCGCCACCCAGGAAACCCCATGGCTAGCATACCCAGTGAGCAGCTACAGACCACGTTGGAGCACCACCATCTGCCCCTGCGCAGCTGATCCACCACGGAGGGCAGAGGTTGGTGGTCAGTGGTCATAGCCAGTCCTTATAGATAACTGGCCTGGGTAAATCCCTCCCATTGACCTGCCAACAACAACCAATGCTCAACTACAAGAAGAGAGTGTACCTGGTCCACACACAGGGTGCACCTCAAATACCTAGCTTGGGTGATAGGGGAGGCTGTGATACTGGTCCCTACAGGACACCTACTACATTAGGCCATACTACCAAGACAGAGAGTCAGAGCAGCTCTACCTAATACATAGAAACAAACATAGGGAGGCTGTCAAAGTGAGGAGACAAAGAAACATGGCCCAAATGAAAGAAGAGATCAAAACTCCAGAAAAGAACTAAACAAAATGGAGATAAGCCATCTATCAGATGCAGAGTTCAAAGCACTGATTATAAGGATGATCAAAGAACTTAGTGAGGACCTCAGCAGCATAAAAATGATCCAGTCAGAAACAAAGGATATACTAATTGAAGTAAAGAACGACTTACAAAGAAACAACAGTAGAGTGGATAAAGTCAAGAATCAAGAACAGAAGGACGAAAAAAACACCAATCAGAACAATAAGAAAAAAGAAGCCAAAAAATGAGGACAGTATAAGCAGCCTCTGGGACAACTTCAAGAGGTCCAATATTTGCATCATAGAGGTGCCAGAAGGAGAAGAGAAAGAGCAAGATACTGAAAATCTATTTGAAAAAATAATGAAAGAAAACTTCCCTAATTTGGTGAAAGAAATAGACATGCAAGTTCAGAAAGCACAGAAAGTCCAAAACAAGATGGATACAAAGAGAGCCACTGCAAAATACATCATCTTTAAAATGCCAAAGGTGAAAGATAAAAAGAAACTCTTAAAAGCAGCAAGAAAAAAGAAGTTAGTTACCTACCAGGGAGTTTCCAGAAGACTGTCAGCTGATTTCTCAAAAGAAAGTTTGCAGGCTTGAAGGGTTTGGGAAGAAATTTTCAAAGGTATGAAAAGCAGAGACTTACAGCCAACACTGCTCCACCTAGCAAAGCTAACATTTAGAATCAAAAGGCAGATAAAAAGCGTCCCAGACAAGAAAAAACTAAAGGAGTTCATCATCATCAAACCATTATTATATGAAATGTTAAAGGGACTTATTTAAGAAAAAGAAGACAATCAAAACTATGAACAATAAAATGGCAATAAATACATACCTATCAACATTTGAATCTAAAAAACAAACTAATCAAACAAGAAAAACAGAGCAGAATCATGGATACGGAGAGTCTTTTGATGGTTAGGGAGAGAGGTGTGGCAGAACAGGTGAAGAAGCAAGGGGATTAAGACATACAAATAAGTAGTTACAGAACAGCCATGGGAATGTAAAGTACAGAATAGGACATGGAGTAGCCAAAGAATTTATATGCATGGCCCATGGACATGAACACTGGCTGAGGAATTGAGAGAAAGGGGTGCTGGGTGGAGGGCAGCAAAGGAGGAAAAATCAGGACAAGTGTAATAGTATAATCATTAAAACACAATTTAAAAAAGAAAGAAAAAGATTTGTCTTTTATTTTACAGAAAAAAAAAGTCACATGGGCTTTTTAGCCAACCCAATGTTAGATAATGTTCAAACTTTAGCATTCCATTATTCACACACTACCCTATTTCCAACTAAAAAGAATAGTCCAGTCTCCCTTGCAGTATTTTTAAATATCTATAATGCACCCAATACTCATTCATGATAAAAAATTTTTTTAACTCAGAAAACTAGGAATAGATAGTATTTTCCTCAGACACATAAAGAGTATCTGCCAAAACTCCTGTAGCTACATCATACTTGGTGAAAGAGTGAACTCCTTCCCTCATAAGATCAGGAACCAGGTAAACATGGTCAACCTCAGCTGTCATATTCAATGTAGTAAAGTCTAGACAGCAAAATGAAGAAGGAAAAGAAATAAAATGCACAAAAAGTAGAAAAAAGAAATAAAACTGTCCACTTTTGCAGGTAACATGATTATATACATGGAATATCCCAAGGAATTTATAAAAAATCCTATAACTAATTAGTAAGTTCTGTAAGGTCACAGAATGTAAGATCAACAAACAAAAATCAATTACATCTGTGTATACTAACAACTAATAAGAAAAACTGAAATCAAAACAGCAATACTACTTACTATTGCACCAAAGGAAATAAAATACTTAGGTATAAGGTATAAATCTAACCAAGTATTTACCAAATCTGTATGCTAGAAATTATAAAATTCTGTTGAAAGAAATTAAAGACCAAATCACTGGAGAGACTTACTATGTTTCATGGATTGGAAGACTCAACATAGGAAACATGTTAATTCTCCTCAAATGGATCTCTACGTTTAACACAATTCCTATCAACATTTCAGCATGTTTTTTGGTAGACAGACAAAATTATTCCAAAATTTACATGAAAAGGAAAAGTCCCTAAAATAGCAAAACCAATTTTGAAAAGGAAGAAAAGCTGGTAAGAATCAGTGTACCTGATTTCAAAGCTTCTAATATAGCTACAGTGATCAAGACGATGCAGAAAGGACATCCTCCCACAGAACATATACAAGGACAGTGGATCAGTTCACAAAGGAATTTTATCCACTACCAGAGCAGGAAGTCTCCAATATTCATGCCCTCAGAGTTCGGCATATTTGTGACTATTTTGAGTTTCTAATTCTCCCCCATTTCTAAGGGAGAAGATTTACTATAGTTATCTTGGCCCTTTATTCACCATGGTTTTCTGAGTGTACTGAGAGTACAGTTTTTATTTTTTGGATTTAAGTCACCAGAGAACAACAAGCTACAACCAGACCAGATGGAGAAAAATATACATCAAGCAGACATCCTAGACTCCAAGGCAGATGCAGACAGGGATGAGAATAGGTATCATCTCCCTCAGACAGGCAGTGACCATATTCCCTGTAAAATGTATCAGTAAGAAAAAGGAGATACCTGGATTTTGGGTAGCCAGAACAGTCGATTTTGCAGACACTCTTGGTTAGCATACCCAATACCTATTTCCAAACTCCTTCTCCCTTCCTCCACCTCTGCCAGAGAGTCTGGAATAGCTAAATAAGACGTTCAAAGCCTTCCTTCCAGTTAGGGGTGGCCAGGTGGAACATTTTTGGCCATAACAATTAAGGGGAAGTCTGCTGTGCTATTAGGCCTCCAGGAAGGCTGTCCATTTCCTGGTAAAATGAAGAGAGAAGTTCCAGTAAGCCTTCTGGTTTCCTGGTAAAATGAAGAGATGCTGCTGTCAATCCACACCCCTTCATGGAGCCTCAAACAGAAAAGTAGGGTGGGTGATGCCTTAGAGCAGGAACAACCATCTTGCAACCATGAATGAAAGGCCAAGAAAATTCAGAACAACAGTCTTCACATTCTTGAGCTGCTAAGACAGCAGATTCGTAATTCCAAACTTCTTACACAAGAAAAGGAAACCCTCATTAGGTTAAGCCACTGCTGATTAGGTGTTCTATTACATACAATGAAAAGCATCCCTAATAAATACAGAGTATATTATGTAATAATAATTTATTTTTAAATAAGAATAATGATTTACTATTGCATTAATACTACTAACAACTGATCTTTCTAAAGCCTTTTAGAGTACTTTCATAACAAATATTAATTTGATAGCATATGTTAAAACATACATTCTGATGTATTATTTAATTAGGCTCTCTGGACCTCATTTCCTTTCTCTTATTCAACATGTAGTGTTAAGTGCCTGTTATGTATCTGGCATTCTTCCAGGTGCTGAACAAATAAAGTGATCAGGATTTAGTGAGGCCTCTCCTTCCATCCAGCTTACTTTCCAGCAGAAAACTTATTTGCAAAATGAGGCAGATAGGAAATAATATCTTCTAATGCTGACATTTATGAGGCAATGAACCTAAACTCAGCATAGAACACAGGCATCAGAAAAAGAAACAATAAAGGAAGGGCCTTCAGAATGATACTACTCTACATCGGTGAGTCTTAGAGGGGAAAAAAAGTATTAACAGTGAAGTTACAAGTTAAATAATTACAAAATAAGAGAAGTAGGAAGAGAGAGGTAAGTGTATACTCAATCCACATTCTCAAGTCCTACTCTGCCTGAAGGAACTGCAGCAAAGAAAACAGATCCTAAATGAGACTTCAGTGGCTGGGGGAAGGGGAACACAATTCAGGCAGGTCTCGGGCACAGCATTGTTGTTTTAAGCCTTAGCCAGAAAGAAAATCTGATAAGTTAAAATTGGTTAAAGGGGTGTAGAATCTCCCAATTACAATCTTACTTAAATAATCTGCCTTAATTTTTTAACATAACAGTCTACCATCTTCTTCTAAGATGATAATTTATAATCTTCACTCCAAAACAATCTGTTTATGTTACGCTCTACCCAGAAGTAATTCACTGACCGTAAATGTCTTACTTCTATCTAATTCTACAGGGAAAATAGATCTAAATATTACAAATCACCTAAGAGGGTTAAAATACACAGAATGCATTTGAGCCAAATATGTCTAAATGCTTATTAATCAGTACCTGATAGCAATATATTGACTTTTTTATACATTACCTATGTAGCTTGACTCATTAGAAAGCCCTAATTTTCAGGAATTTGTCATGTCACAAAGACATTCACTTTTCAAGTAATTTAGTGAATTTCACATACATCCCTGGTGAGAACTGTGGGAAACACTGTAGACTGATATACAGGGTCCAGCAGAAGCAAGGCCTGCTTGAGTGTGGTTGGTAGGGAAATAATATGGGTGTAGTAGTTTATAGTTTTAATTTGAACATTTCATCTAAAATGTGTGCTTGAGTGTGATATTGTTATGCTACAGAATTACATGCTTATGATTTTGTAATACAAGATTCCGTAATAAAAAAAGGTTGTTGCTTGTGCCAGAACCTATACGTGCCACTGGAATCCTTGTCTAATTAGTCAATGCAGAAAAAGTAAAATGGATGCATACTGACTGGATACTTTAATTTGCCTATAAAACTTTCTCTAATAGCTTTTTTTATATTTGATGTATCAGAAAACTCAGCTAAATTAAGGGTTTTACAGTATGGTCAAAATAAGTTTGCTGAAATGGAATATGTAACTATTTCTAGATTACAGTTACAAAAACAGATACCAGTCTCATTTATGGTTTACCCTTACAAAAAGCTCCAATAAAAATAGAATCATTTTCCCTAGGAATTAACTTTGTGTAATGTATCCAGAATGCTTCAGAGTTTTATCTTATGGCAACCAGAGTAAATAGTGTCTTTTTTAATTAAGTGTGCTAAGTATTCCGAGAAATCATGTTACTACAGAAAACAGATAAACAGAGGAAATAAAAATATTTTATAAACCATAACCAGAGGATCTATACCAAAAAACATAGAAGCATCAGAGACAGAATTTTGTTTCAACAAAATCATTACGACAAAAACCTATTTCTATTCTACAGCCTATTCTAATACTAGTTGGTAATGTGAATGTAATAAAACTCGAGCAAACAAAAAAAAATTGGCCTCCATACACTATAGAGAAATATAGTACTATACAGAATTAAATGTAGAAGCTTAGGTAATAAAAAAAGTTAGTCCTAAATAATCCTATAATTTGAAATACATGTCAAATTTTCAGGTCTCATTTTCCCCCAGCATTTTAATGTGGAAATGATTTTAAATTAATTTTAGCATTCGGATCTAATCTATTAAGATCAAAGCCCAGCATCATTTGAGTTTGTGGGGTTCATGGTAGTGGCAAGTTGTTAAGTATTTGAGATAATGAGAAGTAGGGCTTTGTTTGTGGAGCCTCGGAGGTGGTCAGCAGCTTCAGGCTGATGCTAAACATCTCTTTCCCAACCACTGGCTGCCAGAAACTCACTGAGGTGGATAATAAACACAAACTTTCCACCTTTTATGAGAAGCGAATGGCCACAGAAGTTGCCACTGATGCCCTGGGTGAAGAATGGAAGGGTTATGTGGTTCCAATCACTGGTGCTAACGACAAAGGTTTCCCCACGAAGCAGGGTGTCTTGACCCGTGGCCAAGTCAGCCTACTGCTGAGGAAGGGGCACTCCTGTTACAAACCGAGGAAGACTGGAGAGCGAAAGCGCAAATCTGTTCAGGGTTGCACTGTGGATGCCAATCTCAGGGTTCTCAACTCAGTCATTGTAAAAAACAGGAGAAAGATATTCCTGGTCTCACTGATACTATGTCTTGCTGTCTGGTGCCCAAAACAGCTACAAGAATACACAAACTTTCCAATCTCTTTAAAGAAGATGATGTTCAACAATATGCTGTGAGAAAGGCCCTAAACAAAGAAGATAAGAAACCTAGGACCAAAACACCCAAGATTCAGCATCTTCTTACTCCATATGTCCTGTAATGCAACCGTCGTATACTGCTCTGAAGAAACAGGTACAAAGAAAAATAAGGAAGAGGCCGCAGAATATGCTAAATGTTTGGCTAAGGGAATAAAGGAGACCAAAGAAAGACGCCAGGAACGGGTTGCCAAGAGATGTAGGCTGTCCTCTCTGAGAGCTGCTACCTCTGAGCCCAGTTAAAAAATGAGATTTTTGTAAGCATAACAAATAAATAAGAATGAACATCAAAAAGAAAGAGAGAGAGAAAGAGAAGTAGGAATCCAGCTACATCAGAGGCAGAACTTTCATGTTGTATATACTTGATGAAGCGGCAACTGGACACCTTATTATCTGCCTGGCCTGTTCCTGACTTGGAAGATAACAGGGAGCATCTGCAGGAGGGAGGAAAGGTCTTAGGAAAAAGAAACAAAAAACTATGAGGTTTTGTTAATAAGCTGTCTTAACTGACTAATGATGAGGAAGAAAGACTTGGTGGTATGGTGAAAGCAGTCTCCATGGGTCTCAGCTCTAAACACTAGTACTACTTCACTCCTAAAAGAGTCTCTACCGAAAGTTGACCAACCATTCCTTTTCTCATTAAAGCAGTCACCACAAACTACTAAATGCCTACTCATAACTTTGAAAACAAATTGCATAGAGTCTAATCTCCAGAAAAGAATTCTACAATAAACTGCATGTAAAAGGTAATCCAGGCTCCCAAAGAAAGCACATTAATAAACATAGAGATATATATGTACATAATTTTTAAGCATCTTTTGTGCCAGGCTCTAGGAGCTTTACATGCATAAATTTAATCAATTCTTACAACAGGTAAGGCAAAAACATGGTTATCTCCATTACACAGATGAGTAACTTGATCTTAAATAATTTGGCCAATGTCACACATTACCAAATAGTAAAATAAGCATTTGAATTTAGAAATCCGGCTCTAGACTCCACAACCTGAATCACCACCATGGCTTGTCAAATGTATTTAAAAGTACATCAAAATATATCAGTAATAAATAAGGGCCTATTTGCAAACAGCCTAAGTGCCCACCAGTAGAGGAGTGGATAAAAAGGCTGTGGTACATTTATACAATGGAGTACTACCTAGCAGTAAAAAAGAAGGAACTCTTACCTTTTGTAACACATTGCATGGACCTTTATTATGCTATTATAATAAGACTATTATGCTAGTCAGTAAAACACAAATACCATATGACCTCACTCACATAAGGAATCTAATTGACAAAATTAACTAATGAGAAAAACAGAATCAGAGGCAAAGAAACATGGAACAGACTGACAACTGTAAGAGAAAAATAAGGAGCTGGGACTGGTTGAAAGAAGGTGAAGAGATTAGCCAAAAAACATACACTCATGACCCATGGACATGCAGATAGGGGGCTTGGTGGAGGGGGGGGGGGGCAAAGGGAAAACTTGGGACAACTGTAATAGAATAAACAATTAAAAAATGTCAAAGGAAAGTTCCAGCCAAGATGGAGGCGTAGGTACAAATCCTTCACTTCCTCGCACAACCAAAAGGAGGATAACAACCAATCTAAAATCAAAAAAACAAGTAAAACCACCAGAAAATCAAACTGCATGGAACTCCAACAACCCAGGAATTAAAGAAAAAAATCAACCAGAACAACCAGACCAGTAAGGCAGACAACTCAGGCTGACTCAGAAAAACTGTGGCGAGGCGGCTGGGGGGTGGGGCTGACTTTTGAGCTGGCAGAGCTGTGTGGAAGGGACTGACTTAAGGGGAAAACTGAGACTCAGAGCTGATTGTGGGCTACCGCCAGGGTTGCTGCGGTGGGAAATACTTTCGGTCTGACTCAAGAGTCTGTTGGAAAGTGTGCTAGAGGTGAGCAGGTGAGCTGCACTGTTCCCTCTCTGGCCCCTCTCCCAGAGGCAACGCAGCAAGGAGGGTTGCCCTGCCCAGGTGAATACCTAGGGCCCCGCCCCCTTATAACCCATCAGCTGCACCAAGAAAAGGAACTATGGCACAAATAAAAGAACACTGCAAAACCTCAGAACTATGCGAGGAGGACACTGCTGACCTAACTGATGGAGAATTTAAAGCCCTGGCAATCAAAACGCTCACAAAACTGATTGAACTTGGTCGAAAAATGAAAGAACAAATGAAAGATACCCAAAATGAAATAAAGCAAAATATTCAGGAAACCAACAATGACAAGAAGGAAACCAGGATTCAAAGCAACAATTTGGAGCAAAGGAAGAAATAAACATCCAACTGGATCAGAATGAAAAAACAAGAATCCAAAAAAATTAATAAAGGCTGAGGATTCTCTAGGACAACCTGAAATGCTCCAATATCCAAATTATAGGGGTGCCAGAAGGAAAAGAACAGCAGCAAGAAATTGAAAACTTATTTGAACAAATAATGAAGGAAAACTTCCCCAATCTGACAAAGGAAATAGACTTCCAGGAAGTCCAGCAAACTCAGAGAGTCCCAACACATTGGACCCAAAGAGGAACACACCAAGGCACATCATTAGTAAGTTACACAAGATTAAAGACAAAGAGAAAATCCTAAAAGCAGCAAGAGATAAGGAGACAATCACCTACAAAGGAGTTCCCATAAGGCTATCAGCTGATTTCTCAAAAGAAACCATACAGGCAAGAAGGGGCTGGAAAGAAGTATTTGAAGTCATGAAAGGCAAGGGCCTACATCCAAGATTACTCTATCAAGCAAAGCTGTCATTTAGAACAAAAGGGCACATAAAGTGCCCTTAAGGTCAAGTCAAAGGTTAAGTTTATCATCACCAAGCCCTTATTATATGAAATGTTAATGGGACTTATCTAAGAAAAAGAAGATAAAAAATATGAACAATAAAATGACAACAAACTCACAACTATCAACAAATGAACCTAAAGGAAAAGAAAAACAATGAAAACAAAAACTAAGCAAACAACCAGAACAGGAACAGAATCAGAGAAGTGGACATCACATAGAGGGAGTTCAGTGGGGAGGGGTGAGGGAGGAATGGGGGGAAAAGGTACAGGGAAGAAGAAACATAATTAGTAGGCATAAAATAGATGGGAAGAGATAAAAAAATGGTATAGGAAACAGAGGACCCAAAGAACTTATATGTACAACCCAAGGACATGAACTAAGGGGCCGGGGAATGCTGGAGGGTTGGGGGGTCAGGGAGGAGGGGGTATAAGGGGGAGAAATTGGGAAAACTGTAATAGCATAATCAATAAAAAATACTTTAAAAATGCCAAAGAATTTTTTAAAATAAAGATCCATTTACATTGCACTGTTCTGTTTGTTTTTTAGATTTATTTAGTTGTTTATTTTTAGAGAGAAGGGAAGGGAAGGAGAAAGAGAGGGAAACATCAATGGATGATTGCCCCTTGTATGCCTGGCCTGCAACCTGGGCATGTGCCCTGACTGAGAATCAAACCAGCGAACCTTTGATTTGCACACAGGCCAATGCTCAATCCACTGAGCCACACCAGCCAGGGTAGCACTGTTTTTCTTTATGTCAGGTACCATGACTTAGAAACCAACCAAGCCTCCCCTATTAAATAACTAATATCCATCTGATGTCCTTTGTAAAACATACATAACAAGCTCTTGCATAGCATAAAACAATTTTGAGTTGGTAAACTATATCAATAAGATTTTTTCTTTTTTTTTTTATTGTTGCTTAAGTACAGCTGTCTCTATTTTCCCTCCACCCCAGCCACCACCACCTCCCACCCCTGATCCCACCCCCCTTGGTTTTGTCCATGTGTGTCCTTTATAGTTGTTCCTGAAAACCCTTCCCTCTTTTCCCCCCACTATCCCCTCCCACCTCCCTTCTGGGCACTGTCAGTTTGTTCTTAATTTCAATGTCTCTGGTTATATTTTGCTTGCTTGTTTTGTTGATTAAAGGAATCCAATAAAATTTTATTGTAACAAGATTTGAACACAACACAGCAATCTCATTTTCCCACTGAGTTTGGGCAAGTATATTGTAAAGGATCCCATTTTAAAGCCTTTAATACACTGAGTAACTTAAGTGCTATAAAATAAGTCTAAGAAGGCAGGCACTGTTATATTATTATATCGTAGCTCATTCCCCACATTCCAAATGGATCACTACATAAACTTACTAGGTTGCATTCTTTGTTTACAAAGATAGTTTATATACTGATCATTATTTTTCAAAATACTAATAACAAAATAACATCAATAACAAAAGATTTCTCAAAAATTATCATTCTTCTCTAATTAGGTTATATATTCACTATAACTTTCCAACTCATGTGTCTGTTACTGAAAAACAAATGGGCTTTCTGCAATAAAAAAAAAAAATGTGACTATGACAATTTATTTGAAGAAAAGTTATGCTTGCTTTGCCCTGGAAATATACTCTTATATTTCACTGTCTCACTATCTAACACCTTTAATATACATTTTTCTTTCTCCAAAACTCCTTACAAAAACAATATAATTAGTCCCACACATATGCTTAGGCACGGAGACATTTTATTGAAAAAAGCCTGACAAATACAAGTGGTCTCCTTACTGTTCCAGTTTAGTTAAAAAAGTAATCAGTGTGTCAGTTTCAAACACAAATGCTAGCTAATTCTAATTAAATTTCTGTATCTATAAAATGAGAGTTGAACAAAAGGCAGCTGAGATAACAATCAGATATTACAATTGCACTTAAATATAAATAGTAAATTTGAGTAAGCTATAAGGTAGAGTAAAAAAAGCTTTGGGAGAAAAATGTATTGTTTAAGGTAAAAAATGGCAGAATAATACAGAATCACTGAACCTACCTTTTCCAAATCCCAATGAACTAAACAAAGGAAATAAAATTAGAAAAGAAAAGAATTACAAGTGTTCTAACCTGGGAAAGGGCTAAACAATCTATAAACTTAAGAAAAATAGCATGTGGAAGCAGAATAAACAAATAAAACTGAAAACAAAATATTTCAATTTTCAACCCAATACTATTCTCCACTCCCTTTGCCCACACTGTATAACCAAAATCAAAAAGCAATACTGTGAGAATGAGAAATTGAATGGATAAAATTCTCAGAACATCTAATTGATAGGACCCAATTTTATTTTTTTTAAATCTTCAAACATATGAGTAAAAATTTATAAAATAAGTATTCATGGACATTTGGTGGGGTAGACTTGAGTATTAAAAAAAAGATAATACATGGAAGAATGAAAATAATTCAGGTATGAAGAAGTCCTTATATGAAACAACTGAAAGTGATTGTTGTATCCATCTAAATATAGAACCAAAACTAAACAATAGAAAAGGGTCTCCATTTTGCACAGGGTAAAACTGCCACAAACTTGTAAAATGTTTTTAAAAATCTCTTACAAATAGGAAATACAAAGAATTAGAGTTGGAGACATAGGTAAGAACTCATGTTTAACTTTATATTAATATAGATACACAAAAATACTTATACATATGTATATATATGCAGGCTAGCATACATATATGTATTTCCTTGATCTGCCATTTAAGACAGCAAAAAATAAATGACAAAGAGTAACAAAAAGCACACCTAGAACCCAAACCTTGGTTCTAATACTTTTGTCCAATATAGGAACCAAGACTCCTTGGAGAAATGGCTGATTCTAGGAATGGGGCAGAAATATACAAATGAACCTGGAGTAACTTGTAGTGCCAAAAAGTGCTAAACAATAATAGAAATTGTCAGAAGTACATCAAAGGGACACAGGAGGAACTAACAGATCTCACAATGGCCAAAGCTAGAACAATTTAAGGAGCAAAATAAATAAAGTTGTATTGGATTATAACCCAGGGTATAAAATAAATACCTATGCATCCATAGACATATTTCAAAAACAAATGAATAAATTAATAAAGAAGGAAAAGGCAAATCTCCCATGCAGAAAAATTCCAAATAAATTATGTAGATACTCCACTCTAAAGGAGGGTGAGTACAACTCCCCACTCCTTCAGTGTGGGCTGTGTATAGTGACTTCCTTCAAAAGAGCAAAGTACAAAAGAGGGAGAAAGTAATTTAACAGTGGAGAAAACTAACACTATTTTAGGCAGATGATCAAGGTCAACATCAACAGTAACACATTATGTTGATATGATATGTCGTTATAAGATATAATGTTATTAAAATGGCAGTTTATTTCTGTGATCTTCCTCTCCAAAACCAATAATCCCAATATAATCATAAGAAAACACCAGATAAATTCCAAAAGAGGGACATCCTATTATATACAATGACCAGAATTCCTTAAAACTGTCAAACTCATCAATAACAAGGAAAGTCTGAAAAACTGTCTCAGCAAGAGGCGCCTAAGGAGACATAACAAGTAAATACATGTACTGTTATATCCCAGGTGGCAACCTGAAACTGTAAAGGGACATCAGGTAGAAAACAAAGGGAATATGGGCTCTGGAGGAACAGGGGGGAAGTGAAGGGATTAAGAAATACAAATTGGTAGTTACAGAACAGGCAGGGGGACATTAAGAGCAAGTATAAGAAATGGAGTTGCCAAAGAACGTACAGGCATGACCCATGGACATGAACAAAGGAGGGGGTATCACCAGAGGGAGTGGGAGTCCTAGGTGGAGGGGGCCTAGGGGGCAAAACTGGGACAACTGTAATAGCATAATCAATAAAAAAAAATTTTCCGCCCCTGGCTGGTGTAGCTCAGTGGATTGAGCGTGGGCTGGGAACCAAAGTGTCCCAGGTTCGATTCCCAGCCAGGGTACATTCCTGGGTTGCAGGCCAGAACCCCCAGCAACCATACATTGATGTTTCTCTGTCTCTCTCTCTCTATCTCCCTCCCTTCCCTATCTAAAAATAAATAAATAAAATCTTTAAAAAAATTTTTTTCCAAAAAAGAATATATGAATGAACTATGGACTTCAGTCAATAATAATGTATCAATATTGGCTAACTGTAATAAACATACCATACTAACATTAAGAGGTTAGTAATAGGGGAAGCCATGAGGTAATGGAGGCACATATAGGAACTGTCTAGACCAGGAGCGTCGAATTCATCTTCACCGGGGGCCACATCAGCCTCAAGGTTGCCTCTGAAGGGCCAAATGTAATTTTAGGACTGTATAAATGTAACACTCCTTAACCAGGGGCAAAGAGCTCGGCGCTGCTGCCAGGTAGAAACAAGGTACTGGGCAGATAAAACAAGGTGGAGGGCCAGATTCAGCCCGTGGGCCTTGTGTTTGCCACCTATGGTCTATACCATCTGTTCAATTTTTCTTAAAGTCTGAAACTATTCAAAAAAATAATAAAGTCCATTAAAAGAAAAAATTCATCTATTATAAAATCTAAAGTTCCCTTCCAAAAAGAAAAAAAAAAAATAGGTGCGAGATAGGCAGGAAATATAGGCCCAGTAAATATAAGTATGCCCGTTTTTTCACCTTCATGAATTCGATAGGAATTATCAAATGTTGAAAAATAAGAAAAAGCTTTCTACTCAAAAATATACTTCACTCATCACACACCATCTTCACTCACCACCACCACACATTAGCCAAGATACTTAACCTCTGGAACTCAGTCTTCTCATCTATAATTTGGGGATAATACTCACTTGTTGCACAGGTTAAAGATGACATGTGCAAAGTTCCTACTGGGACACATTCAACACAGTGCAGGAGCTTACCAAACAGTACAAAAATTCTACTTCTATAAAAATTCCTTAAGAATCTAGACTAATAATGATAATCAAAAAGTCTAAATTTAGCAGTCCCAAAAGGACATTGAGTTTATACAAACAGAAAGTCTCTGTGCTCATTTCAGCAGGTCACACACAAAAGCCTTTTAGCTATCTTTTTAAATACATACTGCCTGCTTAATACTATTCCAGACTTTACCATTTCCCTCCAAGAGATTGAGGTAGTTTTGATTTCTGTGGGGGGTTTTCCTCAAATATAAACTACAGTTTTAAACATAGGGAAAAAAAGATTTTCAGCACAAATGTTGTTTTATGAATTTAGCCAACACATATGAACCAATAATATAGCTGAAAGCCCACCAGAATAAAACTGAGAAATTCTGACATTGCAAAACTGAGTATACTTGCCATCGGTAATGTGCTTATGTTGAACACAAGGAAGAAGAGTCAAGTCAAAGAAGAGAGGCGTGACTACCTTTCCACTAATCACTGATTAAGAGAATGTCCTTGTAATCTTTCAAAGGCAGTTGAACACACACAGAATTTAGGAGGATATTTAAAAGCTAAAGCAGGATACGAAGACTTCATTTTATTCAAATGACTAGATAGCAAATGAGACTAGAAAATGACTAAAAGAGCCAATAAAATAAATTAAAAAGTGCCTCTTCAGATTATGTTTTGAAATTGCAGGGCCCTTTAAAACCTAACCAGTCAAACATATATGAAACTCACTAGACAGTAACGGATTGTGTAATAAGGCATATAAACATGCTGAAACTAGAGAAAATCAAGGAACTGTGAAATTGTTCCAAAAAATTGGATACATGAATTGTACAAGTAATATCTAAAATCTATATTCATGTTATATCTGCAAAGGATGTGGGGAGTCGTGGGGAATATCCAGTGCTGTGCGATGGAGATGGTTCCTCATTTCCCACGGTTTTATACCTGTACAAGAACGTGAACCATATTTCAAGTTTCTGAGGATGTCTTTGAAAACCAAATGAGGATATAATTGAATTATCAAGAACAAATCCTATGAGGTTAGCTCAGTTTTAAGAAGATTAAACTGAAAGAAAATATACTATCCATGGAATGTAATTAACAAATACTACAGAACCTACACTGAAATTTCCAGTTATATAAAATGTACTCATCTGGAATAGCAGAAGTGTATTTCCTCACATGCAACTGACAAATGTGAAACTGAGCACTAATTTTAGTGGTGCAATCCTATCAGATAGGATTTATGCCCTGACACCCTCATTCTCAAGAAAACAGTCATGAATTTGATAAAAATATTATCAATTTCTAGCACTGAGCCGTGTATACACTATCAAAAAACAGATTAAGGTATATTTGTGTTCACTCCCCAGCTCCCATCAGTACATCTGGCTACACTTAACCACTACTTACAATTTTATTATTCATGTGGCCTACACACTGACCGCTCATTAAGTGGCCTGCTCGTCAGTGAAATCATCTGAACACCTCTACACTAATAACACATCCCAATACCCATGCCGCACAGAGGCAGGCTTCTCCTAAAATTAAGTGCAGGAGGAAACATGGCAACACAACATGACGGAAGAAAAGGGCTAAATGTGCTATGACCCTCTGAAGCAACTAATTATTGCAAGGAGAACAGAGACACCAAATTCTAGTTCCAAATGTTTTTTCTCTTGATTTTTAAATAAAAAGTCAAATATTTAACGTATCTTTAAAAACGTCCATATTTTTAGAGCTCATGCAGAAATTATATAAGGATCAAATGAGATGATATCTGGGATTGCTTTAAAATTCTTCAGCAAAAATAGAAATAATAAAAGGAAAGAAATAAATAAATCTTAATTACTGAATTTGTTGATAGGTACAGAGGGTTCACTGTGTGTGTGTGTGTGTTTTTGAACATTTTCATAACATATAAGCATAACATAAATATAAAAAAAGAATACAAATGCATAAAGGAATTTAGTGTGTGCTTAAGCTGGCATTTCAAATTAGAGAAGAAACAATAAATAATAACTTGTGTCAGAAGAATTTGTTAGTCACCCAGGTGGGTTGTGGAGAGCCGCATCTATATATCACACATAATTCAAAACAAACTACACCTAGCTCAAAGATTTAAATGTAAGAAAATAAAAGCACTAAAGTAACAGCGGAAACAATGAATTACAATCATCAACTTAGAGTAAAAAAACTTGTGATAAAGTCAAATGTATAAAAAATAATTGCTCTCTTCATGACAAAATCAACCACAGAAAGCAAATGTAACAAAGGGGGCAATCAGGAACTCACGTCATAAACAGTTCTTTTCCCAAGTAAAGAGTGTACAAATTAGTGAGAATCGTCTAATAAAAAATGGCAAAGCGATATGAATAGGTCAGAGAAAAAGAAACAAAAATAGCTCTTATGTGAACATACTAAAATTAAAAGACACTGAGCTACCATTTTTCATTTAACAGACTAACAAAGATCAAGAAAGACTGACAATATAGTATGTTGTCAAGGCTGTGGGGAAGCTAGCAAGCTCATCCACTGCTGTTGAGAGTATAAATTACTACAATCTTTATGGAAAACAATTTGGCAATATCTATAAAATAATAAACTTAGAGGACCTGGCTAAAGAGCTCAGTTGGTTAGAGCATCATATCAACATGCCAAGGTTGTAAGTTCAACCCCAAGTCAGGGCACATACAAAAATCAACCAATGAATGCATAAATAAGTGGAACAACAAATGGATGTTTCTCTCTGCATTCCCTTCTCTCCCTAAAAAATAAATAAATAAATAACTTCTTTTGAATTACAAATTTATACACTTCTAATCCAGTGATTACACTATCAGGACTTTGCAAATATATGTACACATATGCCAAATGAAACACACAAACATGGATGTGGGCATCCTTGTAGCATTGCTGGTAATAGCAAAAGACAATAATAAAAACAAGAGGAAAGTTTGGAATAAAGGATCTGGTTAAATAAATTATCCTACATCCATACACTATAACACAATACCACTTCAAAATATAGAAAAAGGAAATTTGTAGTGAACTGGTAGAAAATGATCGCCAAATCATTTTTTTTAACACTGTTCACTGTATGATTCTTTTAATCCTCTGTGTTTGAAAATCATCATAATAAATGTTGAGAGAGAAAGTTCCCGAAGATCATGATGGTCAGGCAGCTCTGGGAGCACTGTTTTAGGGGAAGGGAAGGTTCCTTCCTTCCGATGACTTCTGAAGGAGCAGCTCTCTGCAGCCTCCCTTGCACCCCGAATCATACTGTTAAATGAAAAGGGTATAAAACCATGTGCATGTATGCTAGCTTTAATGTATTAGGAGGAGGCAAAATAAATGTGTGTGTGTGTGTGTGTGTAACTGTATATGTACATTTATTCTTATAAATCAATATCCTTCTTTATTGAGAGAAAAAGAAATTGTAATACTAGGTTTCTTCGGAAAGACTTAGTAGTTGGGCAAATGGACAAGGTTTAACTACATTACACCTTTTGTAACTTCTCAATTTTGTGACATGCGAATAAATTATCCACTGGAAAAAATTTTAATATTTTTAGTTATATCCAAAAACATGACAGACCCTGGCTGGTGTGGCTCTGTGGATTGAGCACTGGCCTACAAACAGAAGAGTCATCAGTTAGATTCCCAGTCAGGGCACATGCCTGGGTTGTGGGCCACCTCCCCATCTGGGGGCCTGCGAATGGCAGTCAATTGGTGTTTCTCTAGCACATTGATTTTTTTCTACCTTTCTTTCTCTCCTCCTTCCCCTCTCTCTAAAAACAAATAAAATCTTTTTTTTAAAGGCATGACAGTAATAGTAAACACCAGAGTCTTGGCTTCAAACACTATTCATTTCAAACTGAAATACGTAACACATGTATTTTCCTAGGTCACTATCCAAAATATACTAATAAAAGAATAGCCTCCTGAAACTGATACTGCAACTTTAAAATAGTTTTTAATCTGCTGTCACTGACACTATTAGAATATCTCCTACATCCAGAGAGGTGGCAGGCACAATCAACTGTCCATTATATTTGCCAGTCTAGATTATCAAGAAGCAATGCATAGTTTGCCTAAAATTTTTCTCTGCACTAAAGTAAGACGATGAAATAGTCACAGCTGAAAGAAATTATTTGGTGGTAGGGAGATGTGAACTAACTCACTTTCTCTAGCCAGAAAGCAATCAACAAAAGCAAAAAGCAGTCAAATGGCTAAAAGAAGGTAACTTACAGCACAGAGAATTCTGGGAAAATTCTACAGGAGCAAGAAAGATGAGTCCGTAAGTTACTGATGATAAAGGAGTATAAAATTAATATTACATACATATAAATTCAAGAATATATTAACAATATGAAAATATGGCCCTAACTGGTGTGGTTCATCATCCTGCAAACCAAAAGGCTGCAGGTTTAATTTCCAGTCAGGTCACATACCTGGGTTGTGGGCCAGGTTCCTGGTTGAGGACATGTGAGAGGTAACCAGTCAATGTTTCTCTCTCACACATCAGTGTTTCTCTCCCTCCTTTTCTCCCTCCCTTCTCCTCTCTCTAAAAATAAATAAGTAAAATCTTTAAAATAATAATAGTAATATGAAAATGTAGACTGCTGAATATAGGCTTCTTTAGGTATAGTTGATGCATATATGGATTTTTAAACATGCACTAAAGTTTAACTGTTATCATGCATATGTTAGTGTACCACTGTCAAGGGAATTACAGAAAGTCAAGTAAAAGGACAAGTAGAAAAAAATGAGAGAAAAGCTAAAAGGCATAGAGGACCAGTCCACAAAACTACACATAAAACAGAACTGCCAAAAATAAACGTATGGAAATTTTTAAAGAACAGAAAAAACATCCTAGAGCTAAAACATGAGACTTCTGACTGATAATCCCTAGGGTGCTAAGCATGACAACTGAAAACTCATGCATACATGTAAAATAATTACTTTCTGGTATTACAAACTGAAGCTAAAGATAAAATTTTCCACAAAGGAAAATAAAAAAAGATACATACAAAGAGAAAAAACAGACTGACATAAGACCTCTTATCTGTTAGATTGAGTTCTAAAGAGAAGGAATGACTCAAAAATCTAGGGAAATTATTTTTAATCTAAAAAAGTAAAACCATTTAACAAGGATGAAACATTTTCAGCCATGCACAACCAGATATATTACTACCACAGGCTTTTTCTGACAAAATTATTCAAGACAGATTCTAAGCCAGTGTTGAATTTTGTTGCTATATTTCACTATCTTTTATATTGTGTTAATTTTCATTTTCATCATCTAGATTAGATTTACTCAAGGAAGGAATGTTGGGAACCGCCCTGCCTCATTTCAGAAGCTATAACCCCCCACCACACCCCATGGTTGAGAGACCTTGGGACCATAAGCCACTAAGGATACAAAGCTTATCTCCTTGGCAAGAGCACTGTCTCTGCCCACTTTACTTCACCCTGCCCAGCCCCCAGTGCATTGACCGGTTAGCCAATGACGGGTAAGATTCCTCAAGGGAGGGACAACCTCAGACAGGCACAATCATGGGGGCCCTCAAGGAAGGACTTGGGGGGCTACAGAAAAAGGGGGTGATGGAGCCCCCATCCCTCAGCTTTGACATAGCCTAAGTCCTCATTTTGTCTGCAAGAAGTTTCCTAATCTCTTGGCTGCCTTACTTCCCCTGCCTGACTTAGCCTGAAACAAGGCTGGAGGTGGGTACAGTCCTGTGCTGGAAAGGGCTGGTTCCCTAGGGTGATCAGGCCTAAGAATGAATGTGTAAAATCCTGTGAAACCTGCTTTCCTAATACCCTAAATTAAAGTTTTATGGCTCTTTAAAGCCATAAACTATCTGAGCCTGACTCAGAATGAGCCCTCAGAGTTCTTTAAATGTTATCTATTGTTTAATCATTTCTGCCTGACAATGATTGATGAGCTTTCCATATATGCCCTGTATTCCTATGCAAATTAAGCCAATGAAAGCCTGTCAAAGCAAGGGTCAGCGAGCTCTCCCCTTGAGAGAGTGACCCTGCCATCCCTTTTCCTCCAAAGGACTCAGTAGTCTGTGTGAATTTGTCTCATCTCAGCCATAATGCCATGGACATTGTGGGCTGGTGTCCACTTCAAAAGAAGAAATTTTTAAAAGAGAAAGGGAAGGAGAAGCCTGACCTGAAGGTCAGTTATCAGTCCTATGAGTCTGGACATGAATAGCACACCAGATCAAAACATAACCATATGCAATTTCAAAACTCAAAACTTTTTTTTTTAATGAAAGTGTTCTGGAGGGAGAGGGGTAGGTGGAGGTAAAAGAAAGTATACATGGATAAATGGTGAAGGAAAAATAAAATAAAAATAATAAAGTAAAGTAAAATAAAAAAAATAAAAGTTTTCCAAGAGCCCAGGTAGAGACAGAAAGAGTGACAGCACATATACGCACTGCCACACACACAGACGGAAGCTTGTTGGACAACCCAGTGTTCCCCCCACCACCAGCAATTCTGATATAACCCCATGCATGCAATGCAGAACTTTATGTCACTACACAGATAAAGTCTTAGACATGAGAAAGAATCATCTATAACTATCTAATAATTTTAAGATTTATTTTATTAGTACAAAATGATCACAAATTCAAGGCTATAATAAATCATTCTTGTAAAGGTTTTTGCCTCATTTTGAAACTTTTCCAACTCTTATGCTAGCTGCAATCACAAACCAGACACACCAGTAGTTTGATAGCATTAAAAACAAAACATATTATGCAAATGTTTTTGAATAACTTAATTAAGTTTCATTTATTTTTTATAACACATTACTCTTGCTAAGAGGAGATAAAGACGCTAATCAAGCATTATCATGTTCTTTCCTGATCTGGTTTCCCAAGGTAGCACTGGCCCCAACTTTTTGACTAAACCAGTTGTAAAGTATTTGACTGCAGGCAACTTCAGGCATGTTCTCATTTTACTCCATGCTCACAAACTAAAAAATAACTGGCTTCCTCTCTCCTGGTTTCAATCACAGTTTTCACAGATGGTGCTGTTAAATGAGGAAGGTATGTTACTGAATATAACTAATGACTACCCATATGCCAGCATCAAAGTGTTCATATCAAGGACATAACGCACTGGATTTCATTTACTCATTTCTGGAGAGAGGAGAACGTAATACAAAGCAGTTATATAAAATGATACTAACTTGGAAACAAGAACAACCTTGAAAAGTAGGAGCAGCTCTTCAATTTCTTAAAATTTTCAATTTCCTAAAGTATACAGAGTATGCCACAGAAAACAAATTTACACAAAGTGCCAACTTCACTCTCATAATCAGTCAAAAAGAACTACTTTTATTAGTTCGAGAACTTTCTCCACTCTGGCCACATGCTTTAGACTTTACCAGAGCAATGATATTGTTTATATGGACACTCAACTTTCCTCAGTAAACTTCTGTGTCCAAATGGTGATATGACAGAATCTACTACACATATGTGCATTTACTTCAGGAACAACAGAACACATTCAGACTTAAAGTATGATGAGCTATCTCAATACACCATTACTTAACATTCTTCATGAAACAGGCATAAACAAAACAAAAATACACATAGGTATTAATGTGTTCAATTCTACCCTATTCTTACAACCGCCTCCTCCCAAGAAAAAAGGGCAAAATATCTATAGTTACTGTCCCCTCCCCTAAAAACTCTGCTTTTTTAGTGTTATTTAAATAGTGCTTTGGGATCCGATGGTTTTATTTGGGAACAGATGATTTTATTTGGGAAAGGGGTTCTCCGAATCTTTCTTCTATAATGCTAAGATTATGACCCCAAATGTCATCTGATATAAAAATCTATGATAATCTATGGCTCATTTAATAAAAATGCATAATTAACTGATTAAAATATACATTTAAGAATATGTAACAATTTGCCCTGGCTAGTGTGGCTCAGTGGATTGAGCGCCAGCCTGTGGACCAAAGGGTTGCCGGTTCGATTCCCAGTCAGGGCACATGCCTAGGTTGCAGGCCAGGTCTCCAATTAGGGGTGCACAAGAAACAACTACACATTGATGTTTCTGTCCCTCTTTCTCCCTCCCTTCCCCTGTGTCTAGGAGTAAATAAATAAATTTAAAAAAATAATATGTAACAATTTTATTCAAAACATGTATGCCATATTGACAAAATAATTGTAGGCATTTCAACCAAAATTATTAGTCATGATAATGGGGAAAACACAAAACCTAGGTTGGACAGGCTACTCAGTTTATACTTCCCTTTTACTGTTAATTTGTTGACAAGAAGAAACTGACAACCTAAGAACTACTTTCAGTTCTTCACTTTTTAGTCTTTACCCAGAAAAGAAATCTTTATCTATTACCTTTAAGAAAAGCAACTGTAAAAACACAACCAATGTGTGTGATGAGACAGGCAAAGAATACTTGCCTACAAGTCAAAGTTCCAAGTACAGTACTTCCTTTTTACTTGCTAGCAGTGACCTTAAGTAAATGTACCTAAACTATACAGGCCTAAATATCTTCATCTTTAAAATGAGATGAATACCATATACCTCTCAGGATTTGTCAAGAGCACACAATGAGATAACATATGTAAAACACCTGGCATAGAGTAAAGCCAAATAAATAAAAGCTCACTTCATAAGACTCATACAGCCAGAACACCCATCAAATAGTGAGACACACAGCTTTGCAATTTTCACCCTAAACTGGAATAAATTCTATAAAAAGTATCATGAAAGTTAGCTTTCTTTCCCATTTCATATCCAACTTTTCTGCAGCATTTTAAGTGTAGCCTAATAAATTTTCTAACACAGACTAAGCAGATCTTAAATCAACAAACAGCAAACACAGAAATGTATCTATAAGACGACACCATAGGAATATTGTGCCTCAAGAGCTCCTCTTTTCAATCTTCCCTTTTCTAATCCTGCATTTATTTACAAATGATTCTTTGGTGCTGAGATAAACTCTACTCCCAGACTTCTCTATTACTTTCATGAAATTCTACACATTCAGCTTCTCTGTGCACACAAACCTGCCAAGGCAATCAGGTTCATCTTACTGCTTTCTCTCTCTATTCTACAATTGATAAAGAAAAAATCTGGAAAGACACAAATCTTTTTTTTAATATATTTTATTGATCATGCTATTACAGTTGTCCCATTCCCCCCCTCTTTACTCCCCTCCACCCTGTACACCCTCTCCCACCCACATCCCCCCTTTAGTCATGTCCATGTGTCATACTTATAAGTTCTTTAGCTTCTGCATTTCCCATACTATTCTTACCCTCCCCCTATCTATTTTCAACCTACAATCTATGCTACTTACTCTCTATACCTTTTCCCCCTCTCTCCTCCTCCCACTCCCCTGTTGCTAACCTTCCATGTGATCTCCATTTCTGTGGTTCTGTTCCTGTTCTAGTTGTTTGCTTAGTTTCTTTTGGTTTTGCTTTAGGTGTGGTTGTTCATAACTGTGAGTTTGCTGTCCTTTTACTATACCTATTTTTTCTTTATCTTCTTTTCTTAGATAAGTCCCTTTAACATTTCATAAAATAAGGGCTTGGTGATGATGAACTCCTTTAACTTGACCTTATCTGAGAAGCACTTTACCTGCCCTTCCATTCTAAATGAAAGCTTTGCTGGATAGAGTAATCTGGGATATAGGTCCTTGTCTTTCATGACTTGGAATACTTCTTTCCAGCCCCTTTTTGCCTGTAAGGTCTCTTTTGAGAAATCAGCTGACAGTCTGATGGGAACTCCTTTGTAGGTGACTGTCCCCTTATCTCTTGCTGCTTCTAGGATTCTCTCCTTCATTTTTACCTTGGCTAATGTAATTATGATGTGCTTTGGTGTGTTTCTTCTTGGGTCCAACTTCTTTGGGACTCTCTGAGCTTCCTGGACTTTCTGAAAGTCTATTTCCTTTGCCAGAATGGGGAATTTCTCCTTTATTATTTGTTCAAATACGTGTTCAATCTGTTGCTTTCCCTCTTCCCCTTCTGGTACCCCTATAATTCGGATGTTGGAACGTTTCAAGATATCCTGGAGGTTCCTAAGCTTCTCCTCATTTTTTTGAATTCTTATTTCTCCATTCTTTCCTGTTTGGTTGTTTTTTTCTTCCTTCTGGTCCACTCTATTGTTTTGAGTCCCAGTTTCCTTCCCATCACTATTGGTTCTCCGTGCATCTTCCTTCATCTCTTTTATGGTAACCTGAATTTTTTTCATCTAATTTACACCCAAAATCAACCAATTCTGTGAGCTTCCTGATCATCAGTGCTTTAAACTGTGCATCTGAACATTGTATGTGGGGGCGGGGTCAGGGGTGGGAGGGAACAATGGCGGTAGCTCCGTTCTCCTGGGACCTCAGTCCCTTCTCTGGGATCCTGGGCTGCGTGCTCTGCCCTGGTCCACAGTCGCCGCCTCACTGGGTCCCCTAGCTGCTGCTTGCGTACTCAGGGTCCACTGCTGCAATCTTGCACGCTCCAGATGCCTTACGCGTTCCCGGTTGCCTTATGCACCCTGTTCTCCCTGTTCTCCGCGCACCACAACCCAAGCCCAGCTGCTCCTCTCCGCCCCTCCTACCAGTCTGGATGAACGGGTCTACTTCAACTTCTTGGCTGTCCGACTTCCATTCAGATAAATTCTCTATCAGTTCTGGGTGTTATTCTGCCTCTAAATTGTTATTGTTCTAATCTTGGTTGTGCGTGGAGGTGCAGTGTGTCCACCTATGCCTCCATCTTGCCAGAAGTCGAGCCACAAATCTTAAAAAACAAAATATCTTGCCATAAGAGTTATAAATGATTAAAAATAGGCTCACATTATTCAGAAAGGTTTTCTTTTAACTTTCTAAATAATCAACATGGTTTTTCTGTTTAATCTTAGTCTACTGACTGTTACATGAATATGTGGTCTCAAATACTATACTAAAAGCTCCCAGCTGAAACAACAAAAAAAAGTGCAAAATATGTGTAAAACAACCATTTTCAGGACACTGAACATCACAAAATGAAGGACAATAACCCCTTCGAAGGAATACAGATGAGGTGGTCGTACAGCTGCCTCAGCTTACTGTTTGACGGGGCTTCCGAGACGGTCCACAGGAGTCTGTCTTGAGAATACAAGCATTAACAGTTTGGGGAAACCAGGGTTTACTCTGGTTTGCAAGACAGAGCACCACAGAGAACAGAGCTCCAGAGCAAGAGAATGCCAGCTATCCACAGAGGGTGCTCTTCAAATATTCAGCTAAGTATTGATCAGTGCATACATGTGAGGGAACTACCAAAAATTAGGAAAGAATGACCTCAAAAGAACAGAGGTAAAATGAGCAGAGACCACTCAGAGCAGGAATGCCTGCTCTCTCCAGCCAGCTGGGAAAAATTACTTTGTGATTCATAGAACATGGAGTAGAGTCCATAGAAGGGTCTTGCTTCAGTAGTAACCCTTGACTAAGCATCATTCCATCATGCTCAAGAGGATCAAACTGCTTCCCGGTAATTTCACTGCATCCCAGAACAAAGCTCAAGAATATTTATAGCAATATAAAAGTATCTAGTATCTGACAAGATAAAATTTACATCTAGTGTCCCACCAAAAATTACCAGGCATGCAAAAACTAACGAAAAAAAACTCCCATAATGAGGAGAAAAATCAGTAAATCAAAACTGACAGATATTAAAAATAGCCAATAAAAATATTAGTTATTATTATTAAAACTATATTGAATATGTTTAAAAAGTTAAGCACACACCTGAAAGACTTTTTTTAAAAGACCCAAATTGAAGCTCTAAAAACTAAACTACCTCAGCTGCTCTGGCTTCTTTGCCTAGCAGAGTGACCCAAAGATCTGAGTCTAATCATTCTGCCCATTTTTTGCCTGGTGTTGTATTCCATCGACCTTTACATTTGGGAATGGAAGCCCTAAGAAGTACTCCAGAAAATCCCCTGGATTCCAATTTCATCTCTGTGACTCCATTACATAACGGTAACCCAATTTCCCCTTGGTAATCAGGACCAATCACTCCGGCAAGCAAATCAGCCTCTTTTTTGGCCTGTAGGTTCAGTGGCATAAAGATCGTAGAACAGTCAAGTGGCAGCCTCATCTGCCAATTCAATGGAGCCATTGTTGCGCTGATTCCTATCAGAAACAGTCTTGCACGGGGACTAAGATCTTCAAACGAGCAGAGCTTAGTACTCCCAGGAGAGGTAGCAAAAGTTCTACAAGTGGGTTACTAGGTATAGTAGTAAGAAACAGCACTCTCACTTCCATTCCAAGTAAATTATTAGATATAATAGAGAGAAAAGCTACTTCCACGATGCCTGTCTTCCAGAGCCATGAATTCTGACTATGGGAAAGACAGCACCATCTAATGCAAAGTATATGCTGCCTCCTGTAAAACAAGACCCACATCACTTCATGGTATTATCTCTTAACTGGTGCAGAAATAGTATATTGAGCAATCCATTCCACCTTTCAATTAGCCCAGCCACTTTCAGGTAATAATACCTGTGGCAAAACTAGTTAATTCCAGGGAGTCAATTCTACACCATCTTTGTTGTGGAATGAATTCCAATCAGAAGCAATACAATACAGAATGCCTTGACAGTGGATAAAATATTCTGTGAATTCACAAATGGTGATGCTAACAGAAGCATTATGGGTAGCGAAAACAAATTCATTTGTAGAATATTTGGCTATTCCAGTAAGGATAAATCTTTGCCCTCTCCATAATGGAAGAGGCCCAAAGTAATCAACCACTAGCAGAAGGCTGGCTGGCTCCCTTGGAGAACAGTGCTATATCAGGGACTCAATGCTGAACTGCGCTGTTGGCAGATTAGGCACTCACTAATAGCATTAGTCAGGTCCAGCTCATTAAGAGAAAGTCATACTGTTGAACCATGAACCCTCCAGTCCTGCCAACACGGCCATTTTTTCATGGGCCCAATGAGCAAGTTCTAGGGTAGCAGGAGAAAGAGGCCAATTGACATCCACAGAGCTCATTAGTAAGTGTTTCCTTTGCAGTAGATGCCATTTGGTGGGCATTCACAAAGGAAAAAATCTTTTTTAGTCTGTGGCTATTCAGAGTAGTCCATCACACACCTCTTTTCTAGACTTCTTGTCTATAGGTTCTGTTCCTTCCAACCCTGACTATATGGACAAAACATTAGCAACTATCTATTCATCTATGTAGATCTTTATGTCTGGTCATCTCCCACTCCGGAGTAGGAAGCAAAAATGTACTGCTCAAAGTTCTGCCCACTGGCAGGATTCTCCTCTGCCACTGCCATTCACGGTCGGTCTTGAGTGGAGCTTTAGTGCTGCAGCACCAGCTTTTGAGTGCTACCAGCATAACATGCAGACTCATTTGTAAACCAGGCTCAAGTATTTCTTCTTTACTCAACTAGTCATAAGAAACTGCCAGCAAGCCATGAGTACAGATTAAAGGAAAGGAAGCAATGAAACAGAAGTTGGCATCAAAGGCATATGAGCCACTTGCTCATATAACCTGTTTATACCTTCCAGATCTGCCTGAGTTTGGTCACTTATACTACATATACCATTTCCACTTGGTAACAAAATGCTGCTGTTCATTCTTAGTCTATAGCTAAGTGGTTCAGACAACACCCAATTCATGAGTGGAAGCTCAGGCCACATGGCCACCTGGTATCTATCTCACAATTAGGGATTTAGTCTCTCTCTAACAAGGCCCAAGAGAAGCCAGGAGCTGTTTCTCAAAAGAGGCATCATTATCTGCAAAGAAGGCACAGATTTGCCACCAAATTGTTGAGGTATGCCCTGTGCTTCTCTTATTGGTGCTTGCCAGGAGCAAATAATAGGGAGAAAAAGGAAATTGAAAGCAGGGAGAAAAAAATCATAGACTACAACCTTTGCTCACAATATCCTCCTTGTTTCTAATCACAGTGGGAGCAAGTGGATACCACTCCCTAAATCTACACCCTTCTGAGATGTAATCAGTATGACAGGACTACAGGCCCAATCACGAAAGGAGACCCAGAAAAAAGATTAACAGTGAGTTTTTCTTTTTTGGCTTGAGAAACTGGATGTTCAAATTAGAAAAGGATACAGCAAATATGATTAAAATGAATTAGGAAGCCAAGATGAGTACGAAGAACAAAGTGCCTCACTGCTCTAAATCCAGCCCAGGTCATTTGCATCCCAAAGAAATAAGAGCAAGCATGTGAAGCTGCCGAATCTATCAGTAATCTCTGAGGAATCATGGAGAAAAGAAATATGAAAAGATGTAGGCAAGTATTCAAATTTTCCAAGCCAAAGTAAATAGGGTAACTTGTCTATTTACCATCAATCCCAAAAGGCTGTAATTATAAGATTTTAAAGATGGTTTAAAACCACTTCAGAAAGAAATCACTCCCCAGTAGGGAAAAGTCTGAAATCCTGATGACAAAACACTGGCAAGCTAACCTCATTCCTTCCTTTCTACGGGTTGGTAGACCTTCCTGAATAAACTCTACCATGTGAAGGAGCCTACCCTCTTGGAAGCTGTAGTGAGATCCAATTGATTAACACCCATACTATAATTAGAAAGAAAACAATCTAAAGAAAAATAGTTAAAATTCAGTGCTCACTGGATGTTAGAGCTGAAAGGAGCAATGGATTTGTTCAAAAACTTTTCCTTATATGCTAACATAGCCATATAATGGGAAGCAGAATGGCATATGATAGATCAAATCTGTACTCCCACACTCAGTAGCCAGGTATCTTTAGCAAATTACTTCATCTTTTTAAGACACAGTTTTTGCATTCATAAAATAGTCTAATAATGCTACCTACTTCATAAATCTCTTTTGAGGATTACATGTAATTACATGAAAAGCTCTTTGCACAGCACCTCTTACACAGCAAGCCCTCCACGTTACATTAGCTACTGTCGTTAACTGTCAGCAGCCCCAGTCTTGAGCTGGGAAATAAACTTTTGCATTACATCTTCCTACCTCCTTTCTCAATCATATCTAACCATCTAGTAACCCAATAATAATTCTATATAACCAAAAACATGGAAGGAGAATAGTGAAGAAAATGGTGCCAGAATGAATTAACAAAATCTGGATTCCACGCTACCACTGATTAGTTCAATAACTCGGCACGCGTCCCCCACTCTCTAAGGACCTCAGTTCTCGTAGCTGTAAGACACATTTGAGATCACAGCCATCATGAGTTCTTCACTCCATCTCAATTCTATAATGCAATCATCTCATGCTAAAGTTTTTACACTGTTGTGTTATTAGTATACCCATCTAGATCCTCCCAGATTTCTGCTTATATCCTCATATCCTCATCATCATCTTATTCATCCCCATCAACCAGTAGCTCACCAGGAGAGGAGAAGCTTTGAGAGTGCTGATCTCCTCTTCTTCAAGGACACATTTAAATCAACTCTGTTTACTTTATTCCTTCCATTCATTAAACTCAAAACTTCAATCGCCATTTAACATTCTCCCCAAAAACACTTTTGTTAAAACTTAAAAAAACCTGTTACCTTCAAATATTAACTTATCTAGAAGAAAAAAATAAGAATCATTATGATCTTCATTAGATGGACCCCAAGTAGTGCTGTCCCCAAGTGATCAATGACATTGGATTAACCTACATTAACTCGAAATTAAACAAGTTGTCACCATCTGCATTTAATTGTGTTTCTGCTCTTTCTCAGAGGTACTTAGTCTTTTATAATCGTGTGCAAAGCACTCATCAATAACACTGATTTTCTCAGTAATGTGACCTAAGTATGGACCAAAGGGAGAGTAAGGCAGGAAAAAGACTAAAGACTTACAAATACTATCCAAGGGAAACTGCCAGTTCCCTCGGGGGATCCGGAATCAATCTAAGAACATACTGTTAATCACTCAGCACACCACGAAATTTGGAAACGAAAAACATGTCAAGTTTCAAAGAGGTGTGTCTCACTTTACACAGTATAACACGCATCCGAATCTAATATTCTACCTAAAGTGGATTTTACAAATTAAATACTTTAAATACACTAAGGGTGCTACCTAGCTAGAAGTAATTTATAAATACTGTTGCAAAAATTAATAAGTACTATCATATGTTATATATACACATTTATGATCTTTTGTACTTCATTAAATTTGCTTGAGGCAATCAAAATTTTATAGATAAAAGTAAGCATCTTGAGTATTATTTAATTACCATCTTATTAAAAACTTATTTTCAAAGGCTTAGAGCCTACTCTTAATAAAAAGAAAATAATGAATAAAAATTGTATTATTTAAGAACTGATATTTGTCCAGTCACCACCTCAAAAGTAGTATCATCCTGAGGTCCTAAGAAGAATAGTGACTTCAATGAAAATGGCAGAACCAAACCATTCAAGCAGAGGCCTATTCAACTGCCTTACACACTTAACCAATATATTTACAGTACGTTTAACCGCAGATGGAAAAGGTAAAATAAGAGGTGTGCTTTTCCTCTGCCTTTGCAAATCTGAGGGAATCTCTGTTCTAAGAAGTAATTGACCTTTGTAAATAGCCAGGAACTCCATCTCAAAAGGTGATTTATTTCAGCTCACCACCCCCAGTAAACCTTTACATATGCATACACCCACACAATATTTAAAAAAAGAATCACCTTCTCCAAACAACATACAAAAAAAATACCAAATGATTGAGAAGTTGCCTGTTAATGCTAGAATAAAGCAAGAGCCAACATAAAGTCAATAAAATTAGTGTAAATTCTTTCAAAATTATAAACCAATCACAAGCCAGTTCTCCTCCTGAATGATCTCCCTTCCAAGAATGAGATTATGAGGAGGATTTGACACAGCACAGCTGCTAGGGTTTGAAACATGTGATCCACTGTCTCCAGTATGCAAAGGCAAACTGTCAGACATGTTCTGACATTCTGACATGATAACACAGCTAATTTCAAAAAAAGATTATCAGTATACCAAATGTGCTTAGATTAGTTTTCATCATGACAGTCAGAATCTCAAATGCTATATAAGGAGTTAACATTTTACTCACTATACATAACTTGAGCTATCAAGACCAATTTTATGCAAAATGTTCATCAACTGTAAATAGAGTTGGGTTAATAATCATAGGTCTAGATTCAATATGCAAATTAGACTTAAATACCTAAGACAGAGTTATCCTGAGAACATTGCCTATCACAGCACCTTTTTATTTGGTACACACTGTAATCTTCCATATCCACAGCATTTGAACTCTTAACAATATACAAAGCCAAATGAACCATGTCATTATGCAAATTTTACCAAAAACTCCTTTGAGAAACACAAATAAAAAATACAGGTGGTGATACTTGTATAAAGCACCCAGTGTTTGTGTGAGTGAGTAAGTTTGCATAGGATGGGTCAAACACAAACAGTCCCAGAAAGGCAGGTCTCCTCCAGGAACTTTCTCTTCTGAAGACGAAACAAACACGTACAGTCAATGTGAACCAACAGGGGAGGGGCAGGGCATGTAACTGAACGAACTAATTCCCAACTTTAAAAATACCGTGATTTTGTTCCTTCCAAGTTGTTATGTAACACCTAATACTTTCTATCTATACTACCTTATATCTCTGGATTTCTACTTTTTAAAATATGATAAGGGGAAGAAAAATAAAGATTTGTATTTGTTTGCATTTTTACAAACTATTAGAGGATACAAAAGAAACTATTTTTTTTAACCTAGGAGTCTATGAGATCTGACCAAATAAGGAATTCTGACAGGAACAAACATTTGCCTTAAATCTTTTTATATATTAGGTATTTTAAACCATGTAAGGATATAACTCATTCTAGAAAATTAAATAAAATATAAATAAAATAATGTGACAATATGACACAGTAACAGAAAATATTAACTACAGAAGTTAAAGATGGGATTTTAACATTTTGAGAGGCTGCAATTAAATTTAGGGAGGCTAAAAAACATTAAAGATATTTTATAGTTACAGTTTTGTAATTAAATAATTTCAATAAGTTCTTTGATATATATAAAACTCCCAGAGAATGAAGCAGAAATGCCAATATTTAAGTATAAGAAAAATAAATGTCTCCTTTCATCTTCCTGAGGCAGAAACCTTATAGCATGTAGTAAATATATTTTAATTATCTTTTTTCTCAGTACTAAAGACTAAGAGTTGATAAAATTAGCTATTTGAAATGTTTAATTTTGTTCATTTCATATGTATACTTCAATAAACACAACAGCCCTTTCTCAGTAGGCCACCGTTTATGAGTTTAAATCATGGGTCTATGCCCATGGCAGAAGGTCATGTCATTAATGACTTGCTTTAGCAAGATGTACCAGACATGTAGCACATACCATACTACATGTAAAAGCTCAGCTGTACTATCTTCAAAAATGGTCGCAACCTATTTTTCAGTTATCACTATGCAGCCCTCAAAATCAGTATTAAGCGCAGTAAGCTGGGGTTTCAGTTTAGAAATAATTTTGCCTTCTAGGGTAAAGAAAATCAGTATGTGAAATTAGCAAAAGCAAATTTTGACACAAAACTAGCCCACACTACAGCCCGTCCTAGATTCCAAAGTATCCAGTGCTTTTTATAGCTATTATCATAACAAATAGAAAAATTTAAGGGAATGCAACTTCATCTAACATTGCTTCTGAAACTCTTTTAATCATATGTCTTTGCAGCTTCTTGTGGCCCCCACACCATCACTCCGAAATAAAAGGACTGCACCACTGTGTCTGCACCCTAACTCCAGCCTCCGTAGCAACTCACAACAGATAGTGAACAGAGAGGAGGGAACAAGATAAGGAGGGAGAGAATGTTGCCTTAACACTCACATCCATTTTTAACACTCAGGGGTGGAACCCTAATGATCCCCATCATGTTTCTCTCCCAGGCTGCAATTAAGAGGCACTTACTTCAATCATGTCTAAAGCCCTGAATTCCAAAAGAGTTCCTCCTTTTAGAAACTCTTTAGATATCCATTTAGCAGTACAGAGTTTAGTATTACATTAAATGAAGAAAAAAAGTATGGGTATCACAGGATATTCAAGAAGAAAAAAGTGTAAGAACTATAACTACTACAGAAAAAAATTAAGGTTCCCTCCTTTGCCCATCACAGGCCATTTACATTTCCAATCTCCAGTCCTCACTATGACTTCATTAGGTACAACATAATACAACCTTCAGTTTAAAGAGGAAAACTCAGACTCAAAGTACAGCAAGCTGAGAGAGTCCCATAATTATTAAATGACAAAGCAAGAATTCAAACATAGAGCTCTCCCTTGATATTAATAACAATAATGTACTAACAGCAGTAGCAGCTACCTACAACAATTGCACTGTTTCTTCTCAAAAACACTCCTCAATGTCTTAAATATTTTAAATTCATTTGTTAGTCATAACAAACATATGTAATAGGTACTGTTATCCTATTTCACAGATGGGAAAACTGGGTACAGGGAGGTTAAACAACTTAAGGTCACGCAGCAAGTGAGGAAGTGGCTCTTGAACTTGGGCAGCCCAGTGCTATCACACATCCTTGCCTACTTTCTTTTCTGTACCACCTCTCTAAAGCCTGAAATAAAGCAATGCAATTCTAAAGTCAGTGGACTACATTCTTAATATTTCTCCCAAATAAGAGAAGAACTACCTAATAAAATAAGAAAGCATTTTTCATGGTATAATCTTTTTTCTAAAATTCAATCTCACTAATGTGAATATTGAGGCCCTCCACTTTCCTAAGTAACTGAGAGGCAAGTGATGAATAATTTTCTAATCAAACAAGAAGCACTACAAGATCCTGAATGTTCAATGAGAATACCTGCCCAAAGAAACTTGAGAAACAATCATTATTAATTACAGAATTAAAGAAACAAAAACTCGATTACAAAGTTAAGCCTTCAATTTCATTGGCTTTCAGTAAGAGTATTGATTACATCTAAAATCAAATAGGAAGCAATCTGAAACTACTACTTAGATCGTGTGTGTACAAAGGAGAAAACAGAAGCAAACCTTCATCACTGAATTAAAAGTCCAACATAAATACGCAAGATATTATGATACATATTTCAACAGCTTTGTTTAATGCTACACAGCCTGAAAATTCATAATCTGCAAAATTGATCACAAAATGCAAATTTCTCAGTGTAGCAGAGTAGACAAAAAGACCACCAGTAATTTCACAGAGGGCTACCTGAATGAAAACAAATAAAAAGATACCTTTTGGTAGTGACATTTTTAAATATTATTGCCTGGGCCAAGGCTTTGATTTATGTAAAACCACAGAAGAAAATCCCACATTATAAGATTTCAGATTTTTTATTTCATAAAACAAGTATAGATCCTACAAAACAAAAATGGGTAATAGCTAAACTAGACTCAAAACATACTGATTAACTTGAGCTTTCCAGTCTGGTCAAAGAAAAGAACCACTTATTATTAGGACCATGATATCTACAACAGAAGTAGCAATAAAATGTAAAATAGATCAAAATGCATACTTTAAAAAAATGTCTTCCTATCCCAAGCACCTACCTACTTCAGTAGAGGAGCAGAGCTGAAAAACAATAAACAAAGTTCAATCAAAGTATAATTTTACTAATTCTGCCTCCAAATTTTTGAAAGACTGCCAAGGAGACCTAAGCAAAAGGGGGACTTTTTTTTTTTTTTTAATAAAAACTCACCTCAGAGCCATGGAAAGTAGGAGGGCTAGAGCAAAAAACTGAAATGGAAAGAAAACTTCAAAGAGATTCTGTAATCGAAGATGCCTTATTCTTGACTGCCTCATCTCAGAGATTAAAGAAGATTTTTAAAGGTGTTCAAGGACATAGAGATCAAACATTTACAAATCTTCACAATTTTACAAGTCCTAAATTCAAACGTGGGCTCAAAGAAACAAAAGTAACATAGGCAGCTAGAAGGAAAGATGAATTTTCCTGGGTGAGGAGCAATGTAGAAGGAAGCTTTGAAGAATATACTCTGGGATTGTTGAAAATAAAGAGGATTTCTGAATAGCCCATTCATCAACCAGAATACCTAAATGAACCACAAAATGCTGTGAAAAGGGAACTAAGGCACAGCTTCAATGTATTTCTACTGGACTTTAACAAGTATTAAATTCATCAAATATTCATACAGTATCTATTCTGTAACAGCCCAAGATTATCTTATAAACAGAGTTAATGCTTTTTTTAAATAAAAATCTCAACATAGCAGATTTATAACTTTTTAAAGTTTGTGGACAATTAATGAATTCTAATTGTCTCAGCTTCCTATAGAACTCCCATCCCATAATGAGAAAAAGAGGAAGGAAGTGGGGAAGAAAATCAATTCCTAACATCAACAGCTTGGAAAACAACTGCTAGGAATTACACAGGTGCTCATGGAATCAAGGACAACATTTCTCTTAGTATAATCTTTACACACCAACCTCTTAATTATTAAATAATTAAATATACCATTTAAAATGCAACAGAAGTAAAGCTGAACTTGAAGAACTTTTCACTACCTTATTTTCAATCAGTGGATACTACAATATTATTGTATACCCTGAGAACTCTCACAGAAGTGGGAGCATCTTATAAACCTTATTCATCTTCATATCACCAGGGCCCAGCATAGTGCCCACCACATAATAGAACTCATATACTCATTTTTGTCACCTAAATGTAACAACTATTTAAAACAAGGTAAAACTAAAATAGAAACTAGACCATACTGTAATATACTAAACTCAAATTTCTCTTTATTCTTTGAGGCCTAATTCAAACTTCATCTTCTCTATGTAGCTTCCCCAAGTCCAGCGCTGAAGTCATTACTAATCTCCTTGTAACTATAAGAAATCTTCATTCATATGCCAATAAGGGTTTATCACCTTGACTTACTATTCATTAAGTCCCTATTCATTAACTAAATATTGACTGAGTGCCTATTATAGGTTGTCAACTGTTCTAGGCTCTGGGTGATAAAACAGTTTCACTGCATGAGGCACCTGCTCTCAGAGAACTTACATTCGAGTGGGGAAGAAACAGATTATGAACAAATAAATACATCAGGTGGTCATCATTAGGTCATTACTCAAAGGAAATAAGGTCAGAGACAGAGACTGAAGAAAGGGTGGTATTTTAGAGAGTGATCAGGGAAGCACCCTCTGACAAGGTAATATTTGAACAAAGATCTATAATGGGGGATCACAGTGCATACCTGGAAGAACATTCCAGGCAGAGAGAACAGCAAGTGTGAACACATGCTTGATTGATTCAAAGAACAATAAGAACGTTAGGGTGACAATGGCAGAAGTAGATGAAGTCAGAGAGGAAAAAAGTCATGATAAAAATTCTCATCTAACCCGCACAAGTTATGATATAAAAATTTTGGCTTCCTTTCATGTGGCTATTTACATATAAATTAAAAATAAATAAAATTCAGTTCCTCAGTAGTATTAACCACATTTCAAGTGTTTAATAGCCACATATGACCAATGGCTATCATATTACACAGTGCAAAACAGAGTATTTCCATCATTGACAAAGTTCTGTTGGACAGCATTATGAAATCTGAGCACAAGAGAAACATAATCTGGCTTAAGGATTCAAAAAACTTTTGACTGCTATGTGGAAAACAAACTAGGGCAGGGGAGAAGCAGAGAGATAAATCAGGCACCTATTATAATCTAGGCAAGAAAATGATGTTGGCTTAGACTAAGGTTGTTGCCTAAGTACAAGTGTTAAAAAATGGCAGAACTGCAAGCTGCGGGGGTCCCTACTCTGGCAAAGGAAAAAAAAAAAAAAAGGGAAAAAAAAAAGGAAGAAAAAAAAAAAGGGGAAAAAAAAAAAGAAAAAAAGAAAAAAAAAAATGGCAGAACTGCCCTGGCTGGTGTGGCTCACTGGACTGAGTGCCACCCTGCGAACCATGCCTGGGTTGCAGGCCAGGTCCCCAGCACTGGGCGTGTGAGAGGCAACCACACATTGATGTTTCTCTCCCTGTTTCTTTCTCCCTTCTCTCTGAAATAAATAAATAAAATCTTTACCAAAAAAATGGTAGGACTCTGGGTGTACTTTAAAGGCAGAGCCAACAGAATTTGCCAAAAGATTCAATGTGGGATGTGAAAACAAAGAATAGTTAAGCATGATTCCAAATTTGGCCCAAGCAACTGAAAAAAAAGGAAATTCCTTTAACTGAGATAGAAAGACTATAGAGATTTGTCAGAAGACTAGGTGTTTTAATCATGTTAAATAGACATGTCTATTAAATACCCAAATTTAGCCCTGGCTGGTGTGGTTTAGTGGATCCAGCACCAGCCTGCAGGCCAAAGGGTGGCTGGCTCAATTCCCAGTCAGGGCACATTAGTGGGTTACAGGCCAGGTTCCCAGTAGGGGGCGTGCAAGAGGCAACCACACACTGATGTTTCTCTCCCTTTCTCCCTCCCTTTCCCTCTGTGTAAAAATAAACAAAAAATCTTTTTAAAAAATCTAAATATCCAAATTCAGATTATATATGGGTACAGAGTCCAAGGCTCAAAGGAAAGGTTAGATTTGAAAATGTATATTAGGAAAGTGTCAACATACAAAGAGTACTTAAGAACTGTGATGTTCCATAAAATTCCAAATGAGTGAATATAGGTGGAGAAGAAAAACAAAGTGGTGCCTGGGGAGCACTTTCATGAGGAGGAACAAGCAAAGGTGATGGAAGGACCAGTCAGAGAAATCGAAAGAGAACAATAACCAAGAGGGAATGGTGTCTGGGAAGCTCAGTGAACGTATTTCAAGAAGATAAGAATGATCAGTTTTGTCAAATACTAACAGAAAAAAAAAGATAAGGACAGAGAAGTGACAGTTGCATTTGGCCATACAGAGGTCACTGGTGAATCTGACAAGAGCATTTTAAGTAAAGGTGCTTGACTGGAGTAAACTGGAAACAGAAGGGCAAGCAACAGGTATAAACAACCACTGAAAAGAAATTTTGCTACAAAAGAAAAAAGAAATGGTATAGTTAGAGAGAAATATGGTGTCAAGGATGGAACTTATTTTACCATAGAAGATATCATAGAATGTTTGATGATAGCAATGATCCAGTAAAGAGGGGAAATGATCCAACAGAAAGTAAAAACTGTAGGAGCAATGCCCTTGAGCAGGTAAGAGGGGATAAGTGTACCAGTGACAGAGCTGTCCTCAAATGGGGGCATAGACCATTCAATGAGTGCAATAGAGGAACCACAGAGCATGTGCAGGAGCCAATATTCATGCAGACAGGTAAATCTGGTGTTGGGGATGTGTGGACATTCTCTTCTGATGGTTCTGAATAGCTTTCTGCTTCACTAGATTGACTGCTTTTTGTAAGGAGTAGGGAAAAACTTAGACCATGAGAAAATAGGAACCTTGCTAGCTAGAGCCAGGAGATTACTAGGTTACTGAACAAACATCCTGCCTTCCCATCTTACGCAAGAATGCTTGGTTTGAAATTCCCACGCGCGGTCTTTGTAAGCGAATTGCTAACTGCCACGTCTGCTTCTGTATAACGCTTGCTTGCCCGCCCCTATATAAGGACTTAGGTGTGAGCGCTCGGTGCGTCTCTCGTTTGCAGCCCCTTGTGGGTACCCTGTCTCTGGACACTCTGAGAGTTCGCCCCTGCGCAGGTTAAACTTGGCCAATAAAGTAACATCCTTGATTCCCTGAAAGTCTCCGACATTTGTTCTCGAGTTTGCTGGATGCAACACTTTTCGTCATCTTTATTCTCCTCATATGAGCAAACTGGCACACATTAAATTATTCAAGAGTTCTACTGAACAAATATATTCTTAGAACCACCTAACCACCAAGTGACCTGAGCTTCAGCCTTAACTTGTGCAGTACTCAGCACTCAGCTCTGCACTGTGAATGCTCAACACTTCACAGGAGAAAAGGTGTCACGAGATCACCAACTTGCAGGCCATGCCACGGCCCCTCCCCATACGGTGCTGCTCTCAGATGCGGGTGGGAGGTTTGTGTCCTTTCTTCCAATTGGATTAATATCACCAAATGGCAACAATGGTATCCACTTTTTCTGACTGACCCCCTCAGACACTGGTCTGTTTACTGAGAACAGAACAAATGGTTCCATTCTTTCTTAGAATATAACTGAGTGCCTTTCCCCCACCCCCACCCCCTGTGAGCAAATCCCACTCCTGTGTGGCATTTACCTCCTAACCTCCTAGATTTATACACACCACAGGCCCTATTTACAAAAAGCCTTTAGAAATTATATAGATTCTTCAAGTAAGAATCAGATTAGAAGCTAAATATATAAAATGTAATTCAATTTCCTGAGCCCCTTTTGAAGTGTAAGGATATTGAAAACAAATCAAATGTGAAATATGAACAGTAACATCAGGGGGAAAAAGTCAGCCAACAGAACACTGCCAACATTACTGATGTTCATTAAAGAGGCAAAGTCATATTCTCTAATCTGAAATACATCTGGGTTGTTTCTTATGCTTACTTTCCTAGCTTAAAGTAGTTATTTTTCATAAAATAAATTCAGGCTTATTAAATCTGTTAAAACTCAACAAAGATAAAAAAATAGCCTTAGTCTCTCAAAAAATTTTGTGAGTGGCTAAAATTGTCAAGAGGAATCATTCTCTGCAACAAGCAAGCTGAAACTAAACAGAGGGGGGAGCTTTTACTAACAAAAGTGTCTGATTAGATAAGATAATGCAATACATCTATTATATCTTAACAATACCATTCATACCACTATAGCTAAGACTCACCATTTCCATTATAAAAACCTGTTTTTCAACTCTGCCACCTGCCAACCATTTAAAAAAAAAAAAATGTTCTCCCAGAGCATTCAACTCAAGTGTTGATCCTGGAAACATTCTGCCTCTCCCACCAAATGTTTTGTTCTTTAGATTATCATGCAAATATTTTAAGAGTGTATTTTGTCTCTCCACATTGCACACGTCTCATTTCAAATATTAATGTTCTAATATGCAAGCAAAGAACATACAACATTCATTCCAGAAACACATCAATATGTACTGGAGGTCAATTTGGTAGAATCCTAACCATCAGAACATTACTCTCACACCCAAGATAAGAATTGCAGATATTTATGGTACTGAATACATCAATCATGATAAATATTCATCTGACTAAAGGAGGAAAAAATCTAACAAGGTAATATGAAACACAGAAACATGAAAGTGAAGAAACAGGTTAAAAAATCAAAGAGCTAAATTCATGGCAAGGAAAAGCAGTAAGCAATGGTGACAGCACAGCAAGTGAAAACTGGGCTACAATACAACCTATCTACTCTCTCCAAGAAGTGTTAGCTAGACACTAAGCAAATGCCCAAATGTAAGACACAATTTATTTTCCCCCAAAAATTATCCCTCAGAAAAGAAGGAACTGTTTTGTATTTCTAATAAAGTCTATCTTATTACAAGGAGCTCTTCCTCTCTCCATTCTTTTTATTTTCTTTTTTAAAATATATTATTTATTTATTTTTAGAAAGAGGGGAAGGGAGGGAGAAAGAGAGAGAGAACCATCAATGTGTAGTTGCCTCCCACCACCCCCAACTGGGGACCTGGCCTACAACTCAGGCATGTGCCCTGACTGGGAATCAAACCAGTGACTCTGGTTCACAGGCTGGCACTCAATCCACTGAGCCACAGCAGCCAGGGCTCCATTCCCTTCTTTTGAATAACAGAACATCACTAGGAGCAGAATCCTTGAGCAACAGGATCTCTGGAACCCTAGAGAAGACACCTGAATCAATCACCTGAATCAGCAAAAAGAGCTGCAATGAGATTTAACCCTGATGTAACTCCCAAGGATATCTCTTCACACTGGTAGTATTGGATTTCACTGTAAACAAGCCTTTCAAAGACTAATTTTTAAAAGCATTGTAATAAGTGGTTACACTGTACAGATCAACATATATGCTTCTAAAAGAGGAAAGACAAAACCAACTGCTCTTTAATTATGAGAACAGACACCTGAGAGAAAATTCCTAGGGATCACATCATAGATTCTAAATATGTTAGATTTCAAACAAGTGAAACAGGAGTGAAGTCTAGAAAACTATGTCAGTCAACTCAAAAAGTGATGCCAGACAGGGAAAAACCCTTGTTTTGAAGATGCCCTTTGAAGAGTTTGAATAAAATTGCTTAATGAAAAGCCAAGGAAATAACATTTTAGAATTACTGCACATAATGCAATTTTAATTATGTATGTATAACTTCTCTAACTATAAGATGATTTGACAATTTCATCTTCATTCCTAATGTTTAAATATTCCAGTTCATCAAAATACTTTAATCCTCTCATTGGGAAAACAGGGGCATCACCTTATGTTAGGATCATCTGTATTTGCCACCTGTGATAACTTAAAAAATAAAGACAAGAACCAAATCTCTTCATTTTTAAAATAATTTCCTTCAGCATATAGTATTATATCTCATAGGTATGCTGAACAGTTATCCAAGATGTTAAAATTCAGAAATATATTAACATGTCTCTGAAAAATGTCTTATGAAAAAACAGAATATTTTATGGGTTAACTACATGAAGAACATACTTCCTCTGCTAAAAGTAATTATTAATTTGCTATTATGTCTATTTTTCAAATTATATTTATGTATATATCTGTATGAACATGTTTTGGCAGGGGGAAGTTGCTGGCTTTTCCAAACCCATGGTCCACACACCAGCTTTGCTGTATTTTTCCAATGATTTAGCATACATTTTTTAAAAACATGTTTAATCCTTAACATGAAGTTAATATATGTACAGTCGTCAGAAAAATGCCTAGCACATAGTAAAAGCTAAGTACCTCTTAGATTTTACCATAAATTGCTACACCAAAAACTAGGGTTTTAAAGGTTGTGACATTATTTACTGACTTGTATTTTATTGCAAAAGGCAAAACCTGCAATTTCAAGATATTTATTATAAATCACAGATAAGTAAAATAATCCCAAAACTGGAGGTTCCACTTTAACGATTACTACAGGCACTTTGTATTGACTGTAAATCTCCCACTGCTCAACTCTGAAGGTTGCTACAGCAGCCACCACTACTGACTGTCACTGTGTGGATCTCTTTAACTCCTACATTTCATGAGGGACAGCATTAAAAAGGAAGGTGAGTGAAACCTGTGGTAAATTAAGAGTTTAAAAACAGTATATAAAATCTTTCTTCAAACATTTACCTAAACTCTAACCAAAGAAATTACATTTGGTTTGCCCAAAACATGGGCTTCACACCTTGCAAGTCTTAAAGGACGAATACTTGTAAGAATGAAGACGAGCACTCCATCTCTGTCTCCCACAGCCACGGAGCTGAGGGTCTTTTCCGTGGAACGTACACACTGGGACCCTATGAACATGTCTCCTTACAAAATTCAAAGATTTACACAAGGCTTCTTACTAAAAATTAAATTAAATTAAAAGGCTTCTTAAAAAACTACAGTCAACATATCTTACAAGTTAATATATGGAAAAGTACTCCTTTTCAAAAGAATTATATATTTAAAGCAAGCCTCACCAAAGACAGTAGTTTATCTTTGTTAAAATATAAACGTATGCAATTTTTTAAATTTCCATATCATACAGTAAAATGGAAGTCTGGCTTTTAAAAGTGTGTATTATAATAACATCATTCAGTTTTCACAGTATCCAATGTTCCCAGTCAGCAGGAAGCAAGACGATCTATTGCATCACAGGGTGACTAAAGCTCTGGAGGCCAAGTTGCAAAAAACATTTGGGCTTCTCTTGGAAAAATTAGTGATATATTTTAAGATGAAAAAAGTAAAGGTACAAAAAGTGTCAATGAATCTCACCTAAGAATGAGTTGAGGGGAGAGGGCTAATGGCCCAGTGATAAAAAGCTAAAATACTGCCCAGAGTGCTCTGACCCACAGCTAGGAAAGGTGACAGCCATAAACAGCCTATGGTGTAACATAGAGAAGGGAGTTAGATAATAAAAAATAAAAGGACTTCATCTTTAAAGACAGTAAAAAGTAACTGCTCCATAAAGGACGAAGGGACAGAAGTGACACTGAGGGCCTGAGTCCAGGGAATAAACCTGCAGGCCCACATGGACAAGGAGTGGAAACAACAGTGACCCCTTGACACAGTAAATGGATACATTCTGAGACCTTCCCAATGCATGAGTGTTGAAAATAAAATAGACAGGTGGGAGTTCTGTTAGGTTCACACACCAACCAAATGACTATAGTCTGTATTGTAGCCTTCTGACTGGTAATTCCTCTGTATATATTATTTTTAATTCTCCTAAGTCCACAACTCTATGAAACTGATATTCCTCTCATAACTAACTACTAGATGTCACAGACCTTCTGGATGTTTGAAAATAACTGAAACCCCAAATGCTAAATTCCCAAAGTCAAGGGCCTAGTACAAGTGTGTCCAATCTTTCTGAGTACAAGGACCCCGCATGGTGATACAATACTTTCAACTGCCAATGACTAAGTAAACACATACATACATAGAGGCTTTCCCTGAAATAAATCCAGTGACTCTCTCACCCCCAGGGTCTACACACAACTATCAGAGAAGCATGAATCCACCACACATACAGGCTTTAATAAGCACAATGTTATTTGGGAGATTAGCTTTATTAAGGCTTAAAGTATTTATTATTATCACAACAGATTTCAAATTGTAAATAGCTCCTTCATAAATATACTCCCTCACACCAAAAAAAAAAAAAAAAAAACAGCCTGCAATTTCAAGGCCTATTTTGTGAATTATACAAGTCATAAAGTCCCCATCATTACATCTGTTTGGTTTTTATCAATCCTTACTAACCATCCCAATATTCACCCAACATCACCACCAGGATCAAAGAAAAGAAAGAGTGTGTTTAGGAATGGAGGACTGTGGCAAACAGTGCAGTGGCTGAAAGCACAGGATCCGAAACACCTGGGTAAGAAACCCAACTCCACCCCACCCATACTACATATGTGCCTTTGGTCCAGTCCTTCAAATCTCACTGCCTCAGCATCCTCATATGCAAAACAAAGATAAAAAGAAAAAATTCACACTTTGCATATTTCTGAGAATTAATATATATAAAACAGTTAGGACAGTGTCTGGCACATAGTAAGTATTATTTAAGTGCAAGCAACAAAAAATCTTACACATAAAAATTCAAGCTGGACTCATTAATTCTGAATAAAAAGATGAGCACAGCATTACTATAAGCATCTTTGAAAGGCTTAACACAACAACTTCTCACATATACAAAGGCTATTTCTTTGCAGCCAGTGTGAAGGGAAACTACAGTGAGCCACAACACTCACTACTTACTTTCCTACACATGCCTCTTTTCCATTGCCCTTCTACACTCTTCCTCTTGGTTCATATCTTAGCTTATCAAAGTCCACCATAAACAGTGCTTAGACCTGAGGAAAACATCAGAGTTTTAGAACACAATACAGTTTCTTTTGGCAAACATCATCCTTCATCAAATGTCAAGACTTTCACCAAGTGTGTCTACCAGTGAGAACTAAGCAAGCGCAATCAGAGAACACAGTGAGCTGATGCCAAACACTGAGCACAGGGCCAGCTCTTCACAGTCGGGAGCTGCTGTCATTAATTCTATTAACAATACTCCTAAAAAACCATTACTCAATCTCTCAGCTTTAAGGTAAAAATAAATTTATATTTGGTTGCTAGTTACAGATTTTTGTTAGAATAAAATGGAATTTATTCATGTGACAGACAACATGAATGAATCTCAAAACACATTATTTTGAGTGAAAGAAGCCAGACACAAAAGGCCGTATACTATATGATTATATTTTCATGACTCCCATGAATAAACTGGAACAAATCAGAGTATGGCTGCTGCAGAGGACGAGGGAAGGGAGCATTTGTTGAAAAAGGTACAACAAAAGTTTCTAGAAGAATGAAAATATTCTCTATCTTCTTTAAGCGGTGGTACATGGGTGTATGAAATGGAAAAATAATTCATTGAACTGAACCCTGAGGACCTGTACATTTTATTGGACACAAATCACACCTGAGTTTTTAAAATTTTTGAAAAGCAAATGCACCTGTATACACTCTTTGTAATTTAGAGTACGAATGCTACACATAGGTGATTTAGGAGAGGGAAGATTAGAATAACTACCTCAGAAATAAGGACTCAAAGACTTACTAGTTATGGTCCAGGGAGGACAAACACATGTATTTATTCTTCTTATTAAAACTACACCTAACTATAAAACCTTTTCCCTATGCACCCTATTTACATCCATCTCATCCATCTCCTATTGTCTCTCTCAGTTCTGATCACTGGCTGATTCTTCCACTCATTTCAAAGAGTTTGTCGTCTGTGCTTACACCACAATACTAATAGAGTTAACAAAAAGAAAGACTGAATACTCAATCAAAACAGCAATGTTTTTATTAAATAGACCAGCAGCTGTGTGAGCAGAGACTTGTAAATGCATCTGTTCTACAGGATTTCATGTTTAATTCAATTTGTTCAAATCAGAGTAGCAAGGCCCTAGAACTATGGACTAGACAAAAAAAGTTTTGCTAAACAGATCCTACACTGATATGGTGTTTGTTAGAAAAGAACTGTACCTATTCACTCATTCACTTATTCAGGGAACGAACACTTACCGAGCACCTATTCCATTCCAGCCATTGTGTAGGATGCTGGGAACACAAAGATGAAGCCCAGCCTGGTAGAGGTGACAGACATTTGAACAGATGGTTGTAACACATTGGCAGGTTCAACATACACACAGGCGTGGGGTAGTACTATGAAAGCACAGAGGCAAAGAAGATTTCCTTTGAAGGCTGAAGCTCTTCTGGAGTAAATAGGCAGAAAAAAAGAATGAAAAGTGTACTCCTATCTAATCCACACTCCATATATGAGGGAGCTTCATCTGTATCAGTAATGTTTTATTTCTAAACCTGGATAGGGAGTATATAGCTGTTCCTTATTTTCTTCTCTTAGTCCTTTTCTCTGTCAAATATTTCATAATAAAAAACTTGAATACAGTCCACCAACTAGTGCCTACAGACTTTGAAAACCTTCATGACCAGCATCTCCATCTCCCACAACAAATGGCACATGTTTGCCAGGGTTAGCTCATCAGAAATCAAGGTAATGGGGGAAAGGACAGACTCAGGGGTTCTCTGGTGATGGCTGCATATAAGGCCTAGACAAGTACACGAGAGTGGGCCCAACACATCAAATATACTATAAAATTAAAAAGATACAAATAGGTATGTACACATATTCCAATCTTATTTTATACACACACACAAATATTAGAATATATACCTTTGTCATAGAAAATCACTTTATCCCAAACAACTAACTCCATTCATTCTGATCACTATTCTCTCAACCTTTATTGAACACTTGCTCCATGGCCATCTACGTACACAGAAGAGAAAGCTCCTGCTCCAAAGTGGCTGCCGTCATATGGAAGGGATCAGGCAGGTGAGCTGAGTTCTGGAGTACAAAGGAGAGACTCTACAATAAGAACCGGCAATAATGCACGCAAGGTATGCAACAGGGAGCATGGGAAAACACTTGCCAGCTTCACAGGTCACACGACTAAACCTTGGAAATTTTGCAAAATACATATGGGAAAGAAATCAAATATATTTTGTTTTGAAAATAGAATTACTAAAAACAAATTTTAATATACTCTATTACTCCTAATCTCAAAGTATATGAAATTTTCAGTCGCAATAAAACACTGATTATTCTCCTATTCTAAAAACAAGCAATCACATCATCTCACTAGCACCTGTTAATAAGAAACAAAAAGACAAAATTCTGGAACTCATTTAAAAGTTCAAGGTGCTTTGAAATAATGAAATAATGTTGAAATAATACTGCCTTAAGTCAAAATAACTGATAGGGAGTTGCTACAGTCTTTAAGTAAAGGCAGTCTTCTCACCTCATAAATGGAATAATTGGTGATAAGTTTAAATGTTTACTGTAACTCAGTTACTTATATTCTTGCACTGTTCTCATACGTATTAAATGATCTGTCCTCAGCCCTGGTTGGTGTGGCTCAGTGGTTGAGTGTTGGCCTGCAAATCAGAGTCACCAGTTCGATTCCCAGCCTAGGACACATGCCTAGGTTGCGGGCCAGGTCCCCAGAAGGGGGCACATGAGAGGCAACCACTTACTGATGTTTCTCCCCCTCTCTTCTTCTCCCTCTTTCCCTCTCTAAAAAAATGAAATAAAATCATTTTTAAAAATTTTAAATAATCAGTCTTCAAATCAATTTTTTGAAATTTTCATTTCTCCAAACCTAAAAAAATTAATGCAAAATTAAATAAATCATATATATATACACACATACACATTTATATACATATATATGTAGCTAAGTGGATTTAAGATACTTTTGAGAATATTTTAATTAACTTTCCTTTCCCTTCTCCAATCCTGCTGTAATCCAATATGCTAAAGGAATAGTGCTGCTACTTACAAACCTCCTTTTTCTTACACTTGAAAGTTTAAAGGTAAGGGGCAAGACAGATTTGTGATGTCTTGAAAGAGAGTGTTGCCATGGAAATTACTGGCTTGTTCCTTATGAAACACCATGAACTCATTACAAATGAAAAGTGATAGGATGATTTCCGAGGATTCAACTCATAGAAAAACCCCAAAACTTAATAGACAATCTAGAAAATAATGTAATGTCAAGTGTAATACTGAAATATGTTCAAAGAACTTTTAAAAGCTTGACCTCCAAAATAAAAATCATATAATCAAAAAGGAAGATAAAATATTACATGAAGGCAAACCATTCAGATCTGGGACTTCTGGTCAAGATTGAGGGTAGGTAGAACTACTTTGCCTCCTCCACAACCATAGAAAGACTTACAACCAGATTTCAAAACTAATAACACCCAGAACTGTCAGAAAATTGAGTCATATGGAAGTCTGACAACCAAGGATTTAAAGAACACACATTCATTCAAATGGGTAGGAGGGGCAGAGTCATGGAGACGCGTGGGGAGGCAATGTGAAGCAGAGAGGTGGCAGCAGCAGCAGCGCAGGCAGATCAGACAGGAGGGAAACCTTCAGAGCAAAGGATCCAAGCCCCAGGCCTCACAGCCCAGGGTTCCAGCACAAGGAAGGTAGATTCCTATTATCACTAGCTGTAAAAACTAGTGGTGGATTGGGGTGGCAGGAGAAACTGCCTGATTTTCACCACTTACAGGGCCAGCACAGTTTTGGAAAGTACATATACCCACTCACTCCGGCATTCACCATGAGGGCAGCAGCTGGAAAGGCACCAGTCACACACAGTAGAGGGTGAAGTGAATGGAAATGGGGCAAGCACCAGGTAAACCACCATAAGCCAGAAGGCATTACTGTCCCCTCTAGGAACTCTCCCCACACAGCCACAAAGTGGTAAAGTGTAGCCCCACCCTGGCAATTACCTAAAGCTCCACCCCAAACAATTCACAAGTGCCTTTTCTACATAAACCACGCTACTAAGACAGAAGTCAAAGCAGCCCTATCTAATACACAGAAACAAACACAGGGAAGCTGCTAAACTTGAGGAGACAAAAAAACATGGCCCAAATGAAAGAATAGAACAAAACTCCAGAAAAAGAACAGAACAGGGAGCACCAACCTATCAGAGGCAGAGTTCAAAACACTGGTTATCAGGATGCTCAGAGAATTCTATGAGTACAGCAAAAAAAATAAAGGAAGAAATGGTTACACTATGTGAAATAAAGAATAGTCCCCTGAAACCCAACAGAGAAGGAAAGGAAGCTGGGGTTCAAACCAACAATTTGGCACATAAGGAAGAGATAAACAATCAACCAGAACAAAAAGAAGAAATGAGAATTCAAAAAAAAAAAAATGAGAAGAGGCTTAGGAACCTCTGGGATATCTCCAAACATGCCAATACCCAAATCATAGGTATGCCAAAAGAAGAAGAAGAGTGAAATATTAAAAATTCATTTGAAAAAATAATGAAAGAAAACTTCCCTAATTTGGTGAAGGAAATAGACATACAAGTCCAGAAAGCCAGAGTCCCAAACAAGCTGGATCCAAAAAGGGTCACATTAAGACACACCATACTTAAAATGCCAAAGGTTAAAGATAGAGAATCTTAAAAGCAGCCAGAGAAAAGCAGAGAGTGACCTACAAAGGAGTTAAAAGAGCATAGGTAGATACACTTTGCCTCCTCACACAATCTAAAGGACAACAACAAATTTAAAAACAAAAAACAACCTGAACTGCCAGAAAACCAAACTATGGAAGTCTGACAACTGAGGAGTGAAAGGGGAAACATTCATCCAGACTGGTAGGAGGGGCAGAGATGGACAGCCAGGGGCAGAGAGGACGTGAAGCAAGGCAGTGGCTAGAGGACTGGGCGGTCCCAAATTTGCATGCAGATAAACTGGAAGGAGCAACTGGGGAGCCAGACAGACTGCACAACCCAGGGTTCCAGTGTGGGAAACAAAGCTTCAAAATCTCTAACTGAAAAAACTTGTGGGGGTTGCAGCAGCAGGAGAAACTCCCAGCCTCACAGGAGAGTTCATTGAAGAGACCCACAAGGTTCTAGAACATATACAAACCATGCACCTGGGAATCAGCACCAGAAGGGCCCAATTTGCTTATGAGTAGTGGGGAAAGTGACTAAAAACAGGCAGAGAGCGAAACAAGCACCATTGTTCCCTCTTGGACCCCTCCCCTACATACAGCAATGTGTGTTGCCCCACCCTGGCGAATACCTTCAGCTCCATCTTTTACAACGTAACAGGTGCACCAACACAAAGAAATATGGCAGGAATGAAAGAAAGATCAAAGCCTCAAAAACATAACTTAGCAACCAAAAGATAGCCAACCTATCTAATGCAACGTTCAAAACACCGGTAATCAGTCTGCTCACAGAAACGATTCAATATGGTCACAAATATAGGAAAAAGTGAAGGCTATGCAAAGTGAAATAAAGAAAAATAGACAGGGAATCAACAGTGAAGGGAAGGAAACTGGGACTCAAATGAAAAATTTGGAGGAGAAGGAAGAAATAAACTTTCAACCAAAACAGAATGAAGAAACAAGAATTCAAAAAAATGAGGAGAGGCTTAGAAACCTCCAGGATAACCTTAAATGTTCCAACATCTGAATCATAGGGGTACCAGAAGAAGAAGAGGAAGGGCAAAAAAATGAAAAAGTTATTTGAAAAAATAATGAAGGAGAACTTTTCCAATCTGTCAAACAGATTTCCAAGAAGTCCAGGAAGCTCAGAGAGTCCCAAAGAAGTTGGACCCAAGGAGAAACACACCAAGGAACATCATAATTACATTACCCAAGATGAAAGATAAGGAGAGAATCTTAAAAGCAGCAAGAGATAAGAAGGCAATTACCTACAAAGGAGTTCCCATCAGACTGTCAGCTGATTTCTCAAAAGAAATCTTGCAGGCAAGAAGGAGCTGGATAGAAGTATTCCAAGTCATGAAAGGCAAGGACCTATATCCAAGATTACTCTATCCAGCAAAGCTATCATTTAGAATGGAAGGGCAGATAAAGGGTTTCCCAAACAAGGTAAAATTAAAGGAGTTCATCATCACCAAGCCCTTATTATATGAAATGTTAAAGGGACTTATCTAAGAAGAAGAAGAAGGTCAAAAATATGAACAGTAAAATGACAACAAACTCACAACTATCAACAATGGAACTTAAAAAATCAAAAACAAAAACAAAAACGAACTAAGCAAACAACTAGAACAGGAACAGATTGACAGAAATGGAGATCACATGGAGGGTTATCAGTGGAGAGGGGATGGGGGAGGATGGGGGAAACAGTACAGGGAATGAGAAGCATAAATGGTAGGTACAAAATAGATAGGGGGAAGTTAAGAATACTATGGGAAATGGAGAAGCCAAAGCACTTGTATGTATGAACATGAACTAAGGTGGGGGAATGCTGGGGGAGGGGGGAATGGGTACAGGGCCGAGGGGAATAAAGGGGGCGGGGGGGAATGGGACAACTGTAATAGCATAATCAATAAAATATATTGGGAAAAAAAAAGGAACTTTACAGGCAAGAAGGGACTGGCAAGAAGTATTCGAAGTTATGAAAAGCAAAGACTTACAACCCAGATTACCCTATCCAGCCAAGCTATCATTTAGAATGGAAGGGCAGATAAAGTGCTTCCCAGACAAGGTAAAGTTAAAGGAGTTCATCACCACCAAGCCATTATTACAGGAAATGTTGAAGAGACTTATTTAAGAAAAAGAAGATCAAAACCATGAACATTAAAAAGGCAATAAATTTACAACTGTCAACAACTGAATCATAAAAAAAGAGCACACAACCAGAACAGGAACAAAATCACAGATATGGAGATCATTTGGAGGGTTGTCAGCTGGGAGGGGGAAGGGGATCAATGGGGAAATGGTGCAGGGCTCAAGAAGCATAATTGGTAGGAACAAACAGAGGGAATTTAAGAATAGCATAGAAAATGGAGAAGCCAAAGAACTTACATGCACAACCCATGGACATGAACTAAAGGGGAGAGAGGGGTAATTGCTGAAGAAAAGCGGGGTACTGGGCAGAGGGGAGCAAAAGGGGGGAAATTGGGACAATTGTAATAGCATAACCAATAAAATATAATAAAACAAAAACAAACCATTGAAATAACATGGACCTGTGGTTTCTTAAAAAAATACATTACAGCCTCAATCCTGACAGACTCTGAGCAAAATCCTGTGACTGTGGGTTACATCCTAAAATTAAATCCACGTTCTACTTTTCCCTTCCTAAAACCAGCCTGCTTTCTCTTCTTTTCTCTTCCTTCCTTACTCTCTTCTCTCTTCTCTCTCTCTCTCTCTCCCCCCTTCCCTCCCTCCCTACCCCCCTGTTTATACAGCTTATCCCTTATCACACTGACAAGACTGGGAACTACAGCAGATGGTCCCCCAGACATAATTCTAACAGGTTTTTTGTGCAAACAAAAGATAAAGAAGGCTACAGCAATGATTTACTGATATCTAAAGTCGAAAACTGAAAAACACAAACTGCTTTTTTCTTACTGTTTGAACTGTTTATCCCTTAAACTACTAAGATAGATATGGCCAAAGTTAAATATAATTTCAACACTACAAAACCAAATACCCAGTTTTAACCACCACTAAGTTCTGTTTTTGAGTTACCAAAACACCCTAAATCACATTTTTAAAGAACACTACCTACCACTCCTTTATATCAGCAAAAGCAGGAAATATTTATAAATTTGTCTTACAAATCCTACTTAGCTATTAAGTTGTAAAATAAACTACTCATCTGGATTTTGCATAAACAAGGAAAATGCATTTGAACTAAAAACTCCAAAATATTTTCCCCAAGAATAAAATAGTAATTACCTGAACTAAATCTTGGTTGTAGAACTAAAAAGTCTGTTCTATTTCAAAATAGTCTACGTATTGAATATAACACAAAACCAAATGGACCATGTCCCCAAAATTACTGATCCTTCAAGATTAAGGAGTGTTTTCACATCATAAAACAGAAGCTCCGTCATGACAACCTAATAGCAAAGAGCACTGGTTTTATTGTATACCTGAAAATCCAGCAAGAGCCCCAAATGATAATATATAATGAAGCTGACAAGCATCTGAAGTAAACTACCCAGACATCAAGCGAAAATACACCAGACAGACCCACAGGGCTCTTTTAATGTGGGTCATGATTGTCAGACCATAGCAAAAACATAGTGACCCTTGATAAAAATTAACCTTGATTATATGTAATCATGCACATATTTTACTCTGAATAATAGGCCCTTGCAAGTAAGTCCATAAAGCTGCAAGATCACTGTCTAATGTGAACTACTTTTTACCAAAGAAAATGTCAGCCTGTCACATTTGTATCAATGGAAGTATAGGAGTAGCTTCCATGCGAATCACCCAGGATCTCTAAGGACTCCATGGTACTGCTTACTTTTGAGAGGTCTTATTGCTTCAACAAAATGCTCTTACTCTACAATGTGTTTGTACAAATTACTAAGACACAATTAAACCTACACCTGCACACATTCTACCTAAACTTAATCTTTTTAGAGTTACATGTATTATGGCTGCTTTTCTCTGAAAAATTATAAAAGTAAACAAATTAAAATCAGATTAGGAATAATAGGCCCAAAATATTTATACATTCTCTTTTCGTAGAAATCATTTACAAAGTATCTGCTGGTGTTAAAATGCTGATTTTTCCAATTAATCTAAACTAATATATCTTTTTATGAAATCTTACATGAGAACAAAACTTTCCCATGCAGACCAAAATGTGTATGTTCATGTGACATGGACAATTTATCCATACTAGTTAATGCAGGTAGTGACCGCATGATACTAATCAAGCCAGTGTAGTAAATTTGAACCAGTATGAGCCAGCTAGTAGCTAGTTACACTGCCTTCCATGGCCACAAAACAGATGTTTAGTTTGGCTGGCCAGCCAGCCATCGCACAGGAGAACTGAAAACAGGACCAAGTGAGAGACTATGCTCCAATCGGTGCAAATCCCTTACGGCTGGAAGAGCAGTGGGTCAGAAAGTTCATCTCCCTAGGGCATACATCATTCAATGGAAACAATAGGTACTCTCTGTACAACGTTTCCAAATCCGATCTAAATCCCCTGCACCATCAGTAAAGCATATATTTTTCTAATGTTTGGGATATCCAAGACTCAGGAAACTATACTGAGTATAATCTAACAGTTGTTGATGGTCTCCATTCTAAAGCAAGATCATTTATTTCTAAAAAGAATATAAATTCTGTGAGACATAGGAAAAAAATCTAATTTTGATTTTTACAACAAAATACAGCATTTATTATGATTCTAAGACAAAATATAAAGCATCATACTGATGAAAGATATATAATTTTAAATAAATGCAGCATATTTTCCTTAAACACATATTAGGTTCACTTCCATCTGCCATCTTTTTAGAGAATGAAAAATTCCCTAGAGCTGAAATATGTTTGCTAATAAATATAACTTGAGATTTTTCTTTGAAATTAAACTGCAAAAGTGTTATGAAAACTGTCTTGTTTGCATATGGCGCCAATAACATACTATTCTCATTATGGTCACTATATACATACTCTTAATATATAAATAACAAACACTGACAAGCAAGGTAAAATAGTAACAACATTAAAATCCACAATGGAAATTTTCAATCTGCAGAAGATCTAACATACTTTTTAAAAACGGGAAACAGGAAATGTATAACAATGAGTTGTGCAACATGGTCCTTAAAATCCTGAGCTAAATGTCATCGTATTAGTAGGAGACTCTGGCTACAAGCTAATTTAATACTTAAATGTTAATGTAATTTCCCTATTACTACATCTGCCATGAGTGTCTTTTTAACCAATAAAAACAAGCTTAGAAAATGCTATGTAAGGAAGAAAAGACAAATGCCCCAGCAACATTCTTGTTACACAGTCACAAATACACTCTATTTCTAAACCTAATTTATTAAAAATTACTACTGTAATTCCAAAAACTTGTGATTTCAGCAGAAATAAAGGAATTAGCTTAACTAAAAAAATCTAAAAGTAACAGAATTGAAAGCAGGCTACTATCTTGTCAGCATGAATATATAAAGAAACAGTGTAATTTTATTTAAAACATGCAAAGATTAAATCCCAAAGTAATTAATTTCTGTAGCCACCACAAGACAAAAGAGTCACAAAAATGGCACTGGGTAAATCTTGTTACAAATACCGCAATGTGGACCCATACATATAATAAATAAAATATAAGAAAGCACTCAGCATTTCTATGTAAACTGCTTCTGAAGGATTATTATGGAATGCACACAGTGGCTGAACCTAAAGCATTCGGGTTTTAAACATTAATTTACTTTGACTATGTGCATGTCAAAATGAAAGATTGCTGTCAGGATCCAGGCGTGCCATATTAATATTGAACACAGGCATTCACTCTAGGTCAGTAGTCACTCCAAGTCTACTTCAGCAGGTGGTAGAAGTAATGTACTCATTAAAATGTATGTGTTACAAGGTTATCTCCCCAAAACAGCTCTCAAATAGAGGTAGCCTTGAAACTTAAGCATTAGATATGCTAGAACCAACCTCTAATTGTCACAGGTCTAGAGAAAATTGAACTTACTCTCACTACCTGATAACCAATAAATTTAGTAGCTTTCATCAGGATCTCTGAAAAAGTCAGAGTTTTCAATTCTGTGGGGCTAACCTGGCTGCCTCCAACACAGTTAAATGTTCTTGAACCATCCTACATAGACTAGAATGTCATTTTAGATCTAGAAGCCAAATATGGGATTTCTTTTTCATTTTAGATGCTTCATTATATTGCTTAAGTAAAATTTTACTCCCTTCATTTTTACTAACTCTACTTGAATTATTTTCCCCTTTTGTGTCATAATAAACTTTTATTCTCCAGACTCAAGGAATAAAGCTCAAGAGCTGCCTCATACCAAAGAAGTCCCCTCTAAAAATCACAACTGACCTTCAGTATATACAAAAAAGTATGAGTCACTACCCCAAAAAAACTCAAATATTTTAAAAACTACTTTTCAATGTCAAGAATAAATCTTCTTCCTTTACACCTGGTACACCTAAACTTAGACAAGATCATTCTCTAGCTGAGTCTTTCATTTCTCTCACTCTCATGTTACCCAATAATTTCTACTAACAGATAATTCACTTCTTCATTTTAATAACATTTTTAATTATATAATGTTCTTTACAAATTGTTTTTCCCCAAAAATGCTGATTCGCTTTGTAAATAAAAGCAGACAGCTCTCAAAATTTGTAATTAATCATTTCACATTGCTTCATTTCCTCCATATTCACCCAATTACTACATAAGGGAAGGAGCGGAAGAAGGACAGATCAGCAGAAATAGGAAAAAGAGTCTTACAAGGATGAGAACGTGTAGATGAGAACGTATCTGTCTTGCTCACTGCAGAATACAGAGCACCAATGGCACATGATAAATATCTACTGTATAAGTTTATAAAGAACCAGAGAACATGAGTTCAACCCACTCATTTTACATATAAGTAAACTGAGGCTCAAAAAGACTAAATGGCTCAGCTAAGATCACAAAGCAAGTTGGTCAACTTTGCACAGAATCAAAGTCAACAGATGCTGCTTTAAGGTCAAGCTTTCTTATTCTTTCCCCCACCTATACATAGCACACATTCTTTCAGCTCACCACAACCCTCTCAGTAGAGATTTACACAGGTTTCCACCTTGTATGTAAAAATACATATGGAAAGTAGTCCCTCCCCAATCAGGGGGCTAACGTCTCCGTGAATTCCCACAGCAGGAGAATATACTTGGGGGGAATGGGAAGATAAGATAGAGAGATCAAAGGTAGAAAAAGAACCCATGGAAGCTCCTATCAATGTATTGTAAATTTACTGCAATACACTGTAGCACTACTAAAAGGACTATAAGTGACATTTTACTCTTTCAGTTCATAATGACAGATACTGTCTTTTAAGGTTCTCTAAACATCTTGCTTTCTAGAAAATTTAGGATTTCCCTTCTACAATTTCACTGAAGTGTGAATAAATTTCCCGACTTGCAACAGGTAAAAAGCTTTCTAAGAAGCTTTCACGGCACCCAAATATTTATAAGTCCAATCAATTCCTTTCTTACTGTAACAGAATCCCATTTTCTGGGGTCCCAAGAGATTCCAGGAAGGCCCCCAACAGAATTCTCAGCTTTCTCCCAGCTTTCAGATACAAGATAAGTACCAGTATAAGGCTTTCAGCCTCTTCTAGGCTGAAAGGTTAAAACCTCTACAGAGGGCCTATCAGCCAATTTTCTTCCTTTTTAATTCCCAACCCTCGATTTCCTCTTATCTAAATTATTTCCAAAAGGACCGGCTTTTACCTAAGGAAAAAATTATAATGATCCTGAAAGAGCATATAAAAGTAAATTTAAGACAGTCTACTAGGTTTCACACAAAGAGAAATCATACTCGGAATGGAGAAAGAATTTGGTAGCTAGTTTCTTACTCAGATAAAGGATTTTTCCATCTTCCATTAACACCTTTAAGTTTAAAACAGCAGAACACAAGAATTAAGCATTCTAGTGGCTGGCAGTCAATGCTAATGAGCATGACATACTTAGACTTAACAGGTGGTCCATGACCTACAATGATAATGAAATCTAACCCCAAATGTTCTTGACCAAAGTAAAAGCATTTCTTTGGCAGGTGGCAAAAAGACTGATGAGTCAAGAAGAAATACTCAGCACTGGCCAGATGCCTTAAGCTATCACCAGTAAGAACAGGAAAATTAAAAGAACCAATTGAGGAAACTAACAAAGGACAATGTGCCTATTTTACTCAGTCGTTTTAACATGAAATCTATACCTATCATTCCCATGAATCACAGCATCTGTTAAGCACCAATAAGGCAATTTACTATGGTCAGGCTCATAAAAGGGTCTCAAAAATTTATAAGACTACTTGGACTAGAAAAATGCTAAATTTAATTCTTTCAGGAGGTAATAAATCATCAGTGTTTCACACCTAATAATAAAATGAAAAACCAACTCTGTACTCTATTATCATTTAGTAAATTTCACTTCTCATGAATGACATGCATATTGATGTAAAGTCATTCAACAAACACTGAGTGCTTATTATAGGCAAAATATGGTAGTAGGTACCATGAATACAAGAAAAAATGGGCTATCTCTGTACTCAAGTTCAGTCTAATAGAGGAGACACGTAAACAAAGAATTTTAACAGTCTAATAAGTGCAACACATGGAGATAATCTCCGTCACAGCAGTGTATTAAGGAGGACCCTGATTTTACGGGGCACTGGGGAAAACAGTAAGGAGGAGTGGAGTTAGAAAGTTCAAGAAGGATTTCACACCTGACATTTGTTAATGCAGCGCTTTACCTCTTTCAAAGAGAGACAATGTGTATAAAAAAGAACATGATCTGTGCCTCACACTTCTGGAACAATCAAAATGGGTAATCTTGTAGACAAGATTTAAAAAGCTGACGAAAGATAAATAAGTTTATGAGTAATCATGATTATTTTTGAAGCAAGACCTCACATCTTCCAACTCCTAATCTCATATTCCTTCTATGAAATCATTCTTCTGCCTCACTGGTTCCTCAAAGAAGCCATTTATGGATTACGTGTTACTTCAATATCCTATTTGCCTCATTTCCTAAATAACACCCACCATCAGAAAAAGATGTGCAAGAAAGAAACAGACAACTAAAAGACACTTAAATAGGTTAAAATGGATTAAACACGTGTTAAAATCAAATTCCATTAAGTTACCATTCATTTTGGAAACTCAAATTTAAAATGTTTCTATGTAACAGTGAATTTTCTTTATTAATACTTAATATAACAGCTAACACCCATCAACCATTTACTAATTTTCACAATTGTATAACCTATTTTAAAGATGAGTCACAGGCTGAGAGAGGTTTGAGAAATACTTATTCAATTATACTGAGTATGCTACTTTAAAAATTACCCCAAATTTTTCAGAATTTGAGTTGATCAGTATCTCAGATCCAGCTGAGACCCAAAAATGGGAGACAACCACTTCAAGCCAAAGCGAAAGAAACGTCAAGCCCTGGCTGGTGTAGCTCAGTGGACTGAGCTCGGGCTGCGAACCAAAGTATCGCAGGTTCGATTCCCAGCCAGGGTACATGCCTGGGTTGCAGGCCATAACCCCCAGCAACCGCACATTGATGTTTCTTTCTCTCTCTCTCTCTCTCTCTCTCTATCTCCCTCCCTTCCCTCTCTAAAAATAAAAATAAATAAAATCTTTAAAAAAAAACAGAAGCTTAAAAAAAAAGAAAGAAATGTTATACTTTCAAATGAAAAGCTAAATATGAAAAGGGGAAAAAATCCCATCTAATATAAATACTTTCTGAGAAAACAAATAATTTATTAGAAATTTCTGTGGATGAAAAATAAATGAATTAATTATATTTAAGCCATATAAATTACTTTCCTTCTATGACATTTTTATTTAACAATTTTTTGTAAATACTTTAGTTCTCCCGTATGTTTTAGGCCTTGGTTATCCTTACCCTGTTTTACCATATGGTCTTGAAATTCTTAACCAGATACAGTATTCTCTCACCACAAGGATTTTTAGACATATAACCCTCAAAATTCAGGAATTAGAAAAGTGGATGTAATAAAATGGTTGGCTTCTAAAAAGCTGCCCATTATATGTACCCCTCCTTCTAGTGATAATTTCTGACATTTTTAAAAATCAAAAAAAACCCAAAAGATGTTAGTAAGACCTTGCTTAATAAAACCAACAACCCAACTCTCTTTCCTAATTAAAAGCTGACAGTACTTGGAGGACTTACTATTTTCGATGAATGCTCAGATGTAACAGTATTTTTTTTTAAAGATTTTATTTATTTATTTTTAGAGAGGGAATGGAGGGAGATAGAGAGAGAGAGAGAAACATCAATGTGCGGTTGCTGGGGGTTATAGCCTGCAACCCAGGTATGTACCCCGGCTGGGAATCGAACCTGCGACACTTTGGTTCGCAGCCCGCGCTCAATCCACTGAGCTACGCCAGCCAGGGCAGATGTAACAGTAATTTTTAAATTATGTGTATTTTATAATTTCTTCTATTATTAAAACATGCTGAAAGAAAGTGATTCTGAAATACACTTTTTCTTCTTCTTTTCGAGTCCTTGTCACAGACTAGTAGGTGGTACTGTGAAGTAACAAGCATATTCAACCAATACAGATGATGGAAATTAAAAGGCCATAACAGATTAACACAGCTAGGCCACACAGAAGGGTCATGAGGTAAGATCATCAGCATGAATTAATATATTATCAGGCATCCAAAGGAGCCTTAAATGGAGCTTACATGATAGATCTTTTTTTCATAACAAATATATAATGCTGTTTAATCACAAGTATTATTTGGAGAAAAAAATATTGCTTGTATAATACCACATTTGACTACTTCAACTTCTACCCAGACAGGCAAATCTGAAATTATGGAGAGCGTGGGTTGGAGTGGGGGGAAGAGGAAACCTGATAAAAGCATTTTCATGGCACTTTAGCTATCTTTTACTGTTTAGTGTCCAGAAACATATTTTTAAAGTCATTTTGAGTGCATTTTTGTTTATCATATCCTTAAAACAAAACTGAAAATGCAAAGTCATTTATGAAAATAAATCTTTGTTATTTACCATATCCATAAATATTTACATCTACAAAAAAAGAATAGGTGAAATAACAGATCACTGTCTTTCTAAATAATTAAAACACTGTTTCTTAATCTCTACAGTAAGACTATTGTAATGGTATGGGCTCCAAAGTATTAAAGTGTCACAATACATTCCTTCTATATTTCATACTATTTATAGCTCACAGGACAAAACAAATGCTGAAAAAAGAGTCTAAATAATAGTCTTTTGCTATTGGAACAGTTACTGAAAAATCAAATACTCTTTTAATTACGCATTTTTAAACAATTAAGACAAATCACATATGTATCATATTACTAACATCAACAAAGGCAACAAAAGTGAACACTGAAATATAAGCACATAACACAACGATCTGATCAAAAAACAAACTCCTAACTCCCAAGTGTCTAACTTCCCCCAACTACATACATTTAGTAACAGGCAGTCACTTCAGAGTTATGAAGATGAGTGTTTAATGGAAAAAGATGTAAATTATTTCTGAGGGTTAGTACCTTAAAAGTGGTATTTAAGGAAAAAGAACAAAAACAGAAACACACAAGTTATTGTTGAATTGAAACTATGGAAACACACTTGAAATTATCTTAAGACACCCCCAAAACAAGTCAAGAATTTATATTGTAACAGAAACATTTTGTGCTTTTCCACTTCTAGTAAAAATCATTGGCAAATTCTGCTTGTGTTGAAAAACAAATATAGATAGGTTTAATTTAACATAAAAATAATCTATTGGTGTTATTCTGCTTGGGTCATAAACCACATTGGATGTAATATACTCCATGAACGAGCAACCAGGTTTTCACTGAACTGTATGGGAAGTGTATTCACCACACCCTGCAATATAAATTATCCTCACTTCAAGTCAAATTCATATTATTTAATTTTTTTATTTCTCACCTAGAGAAGCTATTCATAGAGCCCAGATTTTCTTTCATCATACTACTGCCATTAGGAAAATCAAACAATGAAAGATTTTACTAAATTTCCAAAGGTCTTTTAACATAAAATAACACTCGGGGATAGATTAAACCTATGTGGCATGACCAAAAGCCACACAAATAATTTATTTATGGCTGCTATGTTTTAATCACTGATTGTTTTTAGAGGCTTAAAAAAATTAATGGTTTTTGCCATACAAAAGCAACTATGTTTTCCATGAAACATTGGCTGTCACATTAGTACAAGGTTTTATCATTAATTATACTGGATTATACAGGAGTTTATGTCTAGAAAATGGTTGTTAAATATCTGAAATTCCAAGCCATTTCAAAATGAAAATGAAACCTGGTCTTAGTAAAACTTATGTGAATTAAAGATCCACTTACAAAACAGAAAATTAAATGTAAAATATATAACTTCAATTTAATACATTTGCAGATAAAACATCTAACACATTTTTTCATCAAAAAGCCTAAGTAAACCTAGGTAAACAGTGCCACCTTTTGGTGTAGTTAGGAGCTAAGCTCCTAAATGGAACAAAAATATCTTGAATGTAACAGAGGAAAGAAAGTAAAGCAAGGAATTCAAAAACCATCAGCTTACAATTTAATAGCATTAAAGCATAATAAGTAAATGAGCCATTTATTTTTAAATTTATAAATATTTTTCAAGAACTAAAATATTACTTCATATTTATATGCTTTCATTTCAATTATGAGGTTGGGAGAGCATCATTCCATTTCAATAAAAACAGAGGCTTAGAAAATTTTAATGACTGATCCAAACATCTCTCAATTAAGAATGGTTGAGCCATTACTGGCTCAAAATTGCTAGTTTTTAAATTCCAACATTAATTCCTTAACCATTGTATAATGAGTCAAATCCCATAATTATCCTATGTTATAAGTAATGCACACACTTCTATGTTACATAAAATTTTACAAAATAATTTTATTGTTTTTACAATGTGTTTTGCATACATTTGCAAGGAAAACATATTCATGTTTAAATTATTACATAAGAGTACACAAACATTCGCTACATTCACATAGCTGTTTACATTTCACCAGTGCAAAAACTCTTAACCTAATACAGTATTCTTCCTATCTCTACACTAATAGAAAAAAAAAAACAAAACCCTGCATTTAAAACTACAAAGGCTTCTCTCCTTTTTTCCAGGAAAAACAACCCTTGCTTATGGCTTACACGTGACTTGTAACTTGTAACTCGTAAGATAAAAATCTGCAACAAATGAGATACAAGTGATAAACATCAAATGTTTTTGATGCTTTGCCTTAAATTTGATCTTATATTTAGATGTCTGTATACCATTTTCAGTGTCCTCCACTTTTACATCTCAGTGATTTCCTGAATGGTATTATTAGAACATAATATATTTATTCTACAATATCCTCACAGCTCCTTTATTTTTATAAACTAGCTTACAATTCAGCTCCAAGTAGAAAAAAAGAAAACACTCTCAATGGTCCATCTTTATCTTTGATTCACTTGTTGCTATAAATTGTACCCAAATTGCAGTCATCAAGTAGTTCTTTATATAGCAGATTCCAAAACCACAGTAAAAAAAAGTAATGATTCCATCTTAAATTATGTAGCAATGCAATTAAAAAGAGGAAAGAAGATAACAGCAAATACGATGGTAGCTAACAGGGTTACTGAAAACATTCGGAGTGAAAGCAAGGAGCGAGCCAGAGGGATGGGCCACAGTACTACACCTGTGAAACAGAACTCCATGATCAAATGCAATAATTAGACATTAACTCAGAAATGTACTTAGGTCATTAATTATTCTCACCTCTTGTTCATTACATATTCAAGAAAAAGCACAGTACAAGACAAGAAAACTGGTCAACTTAGTTATTTCTAAAAAATGATACAGTGGGAAAGAGTGAATATAATGCTAAGAAGATCTTTTTGAAGGATTTTTGTTTCACCTACAGTTCCTTCTTGATCATTACCAGGGCTGGATGCTCACCCTCAAGAATAAACATTGCAGATCTTCTCTAGAGACAATTTCCTTCCCCCGTTTCTGAATGGATGAAAAATCCCATTTTGAAGGCCCTTAGTTTTATTTCTCTCTGCTTTATTCCCTGAGTAGAAATGGAAAAAAGAATGAGACAGTGCCATTCTCACTGCCACCCTTATGCTGTACTCTCATAGCCACTGTTGCAAATAATCCAATGTCTGAATACAAGTCATACCCCAAGATCACATCTTTCTGCAAGCACACAGGCATACACACAAATACATGGAAAAATTATTTAACCAAATTTTATTAAGTTTGAAGGAACATCAAAATTTCTAATACCAAATTCAATCCCATTAAATTGAAAGCAATTACTTCTTCCAATTTAATAAGAACAGATTAAATTAGATTTCTGATTCAATATAATGTGTGGTGCCCATGTCAGGAAAAGTGATACTATGAGGATCTTATCCAAGACACATCAAGACTATTGAGTCTGGACTTGACAGCCACGTAAATGGGATTCTACTGGAAAACTCAAGGGATTCACACATGCACAGCCACACATGCCACATTTATTTAACCTTTAGAATATACTTTTTTAAAATTCTGCTATAAAGAAAATAAAGTTACTTCAAGACATTATAATCAAAAAATAATAATTTTACTTCACTAATGTGCACACACACACACAAAAAAAAACAATTCCTATTTTGTGCCAGGTACTATGATTAATGATGACAATAATAACAAACACACACTGAACACTTTACATATGCTAACATCTAATCTTTAGAAAGTACTACTACTGTCATCTTCATTAAATAAATGCAGATACTGAAGCACAGAGTTATTGTCATTTGCCCAAAGTCACATAGCTAATACAATAGCTGGTTTTACAGTCTAGCTTAATATTTACAGCTGACTGCAGTGAGATATCAAAGGTAAAGACGACTGAGACAGAAGAAATTCACACGCATGGAGGAGGTCACATAAAACACACAAATTGCAGTAAGACAGGAACTAGTGGGATACCACTCCCTCTGCGCCGCTAAGTCAGGGGAGACAAGCTGCACAGCAGCAGTGTAAGCAGAGTGGCAGTGGATACAAGTAGTTAGGATCTAAAATAATCAGATTAGGTGATCTGATGTATCATTACAATTACCTCAAAAAAAGCATTTAAATCACCCACATATACGATGTACATGAATCTGTGTATACAACACTGTATAAAAATTCTTAAATCTGAGAATCATCAAGCTACATTGAAGAAAGAACCAAAAGGAAAGTCTGTGAAAATGCCTGGGCATTCAAATCAGCTCCCCTTAAATGAACTACAATTCATGTTAGTAAAGTGAAAATGAGTGTAATATTTTTAAAGGCTGTAGGTTACTCCATTCGTTTTTAATATTAAGCCTCTTTAACCTTCACATATGTTAACAAATTTAAGGATTAATGAGCAATTCCAGTTGCATTTATAAAAAGATCTTTTTATAAAAAGATCGGTTTCCAGTTACGTGTGAAAGCTATGTAATGGTAAAGGTAACAAAGGTTTGTCCTTCGAGTCAGAAACTCCCACCTCAGTCAGCTCCTATGGGCAAGAGGACAATGCCCACATTCTAGGACAAGCACCTTCAGGGCAACAGGGCAACGAAGGTGTCTAGTAGTGAGTCCATGAATGCACATCACATCTGGTCTCCAGCACCTACACTGTGGGCTGATATCCACACAGGACCATGCTGCCTCTGGAAAGCTCTATTTGCGCAATTCTTATATAAATACCAGTAAAAAGTTTCAAAAGCAGTAAATAAAAAAAAAGACAAATGTTAACTAATTTAATGACATCAAATAATTGTATCAGACTATTTGTACCATGAAATTCACTATTCATGTATATTACAGCTGCAGTGATCCTGTAATAAAATACTGCCATCTATTGTCCATGAGCTAAAAAATACATCATTTCTTTCACCCAAACCCACTAAAATTTTAAATTAAGACCAAAAAAAACCAATACTATTTTACACAGTCAAGTGTCATCATCTTAAAAAAGTGTTTATCCCCAACATCTAATATGACAATGCAAAAAATAAAAAGTGAAGCTTTCATGGTAATTTATCATCTGGTTATTTTCTTTTTTTATTAAATTTATTGGGGTGACAATGGTTAATAGGATTACATAGGTGTCAAGTATAGATTTCTATGACACATGATCTGTGTATTGCATTGTGTGCCACCACCCAAAGTCAGACCATCTTCTATCACCTTACATTTGGCCCCCTTTACCTCTCATTACCCCCAACCCTCGCCTCTCTGGTAACCACCATACTGTTACTTATGTCTGTGAATTTCAATTTGATATCCCACATATGAGTGAAATCTTATGGTTGCTGGCTTTTTCTGACTGACTTATTTCACTCAGCATAAAATTCTCAAGGTCCATCAATGTTGTTGCAAATAGGAGTATTTCATCTTTTCTTATTTATGGCTGAGTACTATTCATTGTATATATGTCCCCATGTAAAAAAAAATAATGCAAAATGAATCAAAAACCTAAATATGAGATCTGAAACAATAAATTACCTAGAAGAAAACATAAGTACTAAACTTATATACCTTGGTCTTAGAAAAGATGTTATAAATTTGACCCCAAAAGCAAGGGAAGTAAAGGCAAAAATAAGTTAATGGGACGACATCAAACTAAAAAGCTTCTGCACAGCAAAAGAACCACCAACAAAACAAAAAGGCAACCAACCAAATAGAAGATATTTGCAAACAACAGCTCTGACAAGGGGTTAATATCTAAAAATATATAAAGAACTCATAAAATTCAACACCAATCAAACAATCCAATTAAAAAATGGGCAGAAGACCTGAACAAACACTTCTCCTATATAAATGCTCACTTTCTTAAAAAAAAAAATTTAATTTAAACAGGTTATTTCTAAACGAATTACCCCCCAAAAAAATGTTTTGTAACATCTCAAAGTGTAATTTCAGTCTTTAAGCAATTAAGCAAATGTCAAGTTTTTAAAAATCTAAAGGTCTATGTTGATTTGTCACATAAAAATTCTAGAAAATATTTTTAGTGGTTTAACAGCAGAATGCCAGCAATTTTGAAAAGACTCATCATCTTTTTTAGAGAGAGAGAGGGAAAGGTTGGGGAGAGGACAAGAAGTGCAAGAAGAGAGAGAGAAACTTCAATTTGTTGTTCCACTTGTTTATGCATTCATTGGTTGATTCTCTTTTTTTAATTGCTTGATTGATTCTTGTAAGTGCCCTAACTGGGGATCAAAACCACAACCCTGGCATACCAGGACTATGCTTTTACCAACTGAGCTAGCTACCCAGGCAGGGCCAAGGACTCATCATTGTAACACAATTTAGCACTCCATGGTAGTTCATTGACAAAAAATAATAAAACTAAACTAGTACTAACACGCTGCAAGAAATGCAAACAAGAAGTTTAAGTGACCTGAAAGGTCAGGCCAAAGTGGAACAGAGTGAAAAATGATCAAATTCTCAAAGACAATCAAAAAAATAAACTTTTCCCAATCTACTAGTGAGAAAATTGAGAAAAAGAGTTTAAAACTTTTATCGAAATAATTTAATGACAGTGAAAGTTATTAACTATTACAGGGCATTCACTTTGGACATAATATCACACTAAGAAAAATCTGGAACAATAATATTTTAGAATTCACAAGAGTGAACTAGATTTTCTCTTTATCTCTTTAAAAGGTTAAGATTCTAGCCCTGGCCATGTGACTCAGCTGGCTGGAACATTGCCCAGTAAACCAAAAGGTTTCAGGGTCAAATCCCAGGTTGGGGCACATATGGGAGGCAACATATTGACATTTCTCTCTCACATCCATGTTTCTCTCTCTCCCCCTTTCTCTCTGTAAAATCAACTAACATATTTTTTAAAAAGGTAAAGTGTTGGGAACTGCCCTGCCTGGTTTCGGAAGCTGTAATTCCCCATGGCTAAGGGTAAGTAAAGGATCTTAGGACCATAAGCCATTTAGAAGACAAAGTTTATCTTCCTTGTACAGGCACCACCTCTGCCCCCTTTCTCTTCACCCTGCTTGTCCCCAGGCAGATAACTGGTTAGCCAATGATGGGTAAGATTCCTCAAAAGAGGGATGACCTAAGACAGGCATGGTTGCAAAGGGGCCCTCAGGGAAGGACTTGAGGGGCTACAGAGTAAAGGGGGTGATGGACCCTTGCCCCTCAGCTTTGACATAGCCTGAGTCCTCATTCTGTCTGTAAGAAGTCTCCTAGGCTCTTAGCTGCCTTACTTCCCCTGCCTGATTTAAGCCTGAAACAATGCCTTCAGCCTGAAACAATGCTGGTGGTAGGTGCAGCCCTGTGCTGGAAAGGGCGGTTTGGACGGTGATCAGGCCTAAGAAAGAATGCATAAAATCCTATGAAACCTACTTTGCTAATACCTGCAATTTAAATGAGAGGGTCCAAGCAGGAAGTAAGTTTGTTCCCCAAAGTTTTATGGCCTTTTAACTATCTGACCCTGACTCAGAATAAGCCCTCAGAGTTCTCTGAATGTTATCTACAGTTTAATCATTTGTTTGACAATGATTCATGAGCTTTACGTATACACCCTGCATTCCTGTGCAAACTGAACCAAATAAAATCCTGTTAAAGAAAGGGTCAAGGTGCTTTCCTCTTGAGAGAGAAGCCGTGCTGTCCCTTTTTCTCCACAGGACTCAGTAGTCCGTGTGAATCTGTCTTGTCTCATCCACAATGCTGTGGACCCCAGGAGCCAGGATCCATGTCAGTAAAGATTCTAATCAACCATGCAAGTATGCTCTCAAACATAAAGAAAATATTGTGTGAGACTTTTTAAAAAAGTTGACACAACCTAATTTATATAGAATTTAGTACAAAATCAAAATCAGTGAGTGTTAGTCCAAAGGTGTAGTTTTGTGCTTCCTCTCATGACAAGAGGAGATTCCTGGACCACAACAATGAATAACAGAAACTATATATTTCCATGCTCTATTTAAAGTAGGAAAAAAATCCAGAATGTAGAGATCAAAAACTCATCAGGCATCCTATTTTACATCACATTAATAAAGAGTCCCCACAACCTTTTAAAATACCTTTCTGAAATATTACATTCTACTAAAACATTGCAAAATTTAAATAAAAGTTTCAGCATTTGTAATTTACATTTTAGGAACCTGAACAGTTTTTTTTTATTTTTTTATTATAAAGCATATAATTCCTTATGTAATAAAAAGTAACTTTTCCTCATTTCTCAGTCATCTTGAAGTCATTTTAAAATAAAGACGATCTCCTTACAAAATGATACAGGTAAATAGGGCTAACTTTTATGATGAAATTTTACTTCAATAAAGTTGTTTAAAATTTTTTTAAATATAGAAAAAACATTGATCATAATATGGCAAATAAGCTATGCAGTATCTTTTACCACAATACTTTCCTTAACAAATGTACATATTCAGCTTCATTTTCAGATGACAAGCCAATTGTCTTCCAGAAAGTAATGACCAACATATTGTAATCAATTATATATATCAGTGGCCTTCCAAGTTGAAGCATTTTTAAGATACAATTATATATAAATGGTTTTCAGTTACATTTGTACACATCCTTCCAAATGATGGAGTGTTTCATCTGCACACACACATGCATGTGCACTAATTAATCCTCTTATACTGAATTTCATTTCAATCTGATTTTATTCAAGAAATCAAGTCTGTCCTCTGCGATTTCCACTTTAAAATTTTTATTTTACCCCCTTAAATTGCTGCTCATCTTCTACAACTTAAGCCAATGCATCATTTCCTTATCACCGTTCCCAATCTACCTTCTTCGACAAAAGGGAAATGTAGTGTGAACAGCAAATTTTTACTCAACGCCTTGTGAGCTTATAAAGGAATTTTTCCCAGCTCAGACTAACCATTTATTCCATAACTCCTAGTACTGCATCTACCTAAAACACAAGGTCTGGTCAAAGAAAAACTGTCTGGTTTATACATTTACTGTTTCAGCCCAACTGTTTACATACATACGGCATGCAATGTACATTTATAATTCCAAATTATTCTCTCGCCAAATTCTAACCTAGTGAGTTGTTCTGGTTTTGTTGTCTGTGGAGATAAAAGGAAAGGGAAGCTACCGAACCTCTTTCAGACTCGTATTCTCGAGAGTTGAGTCTCTTGAGAAGACCTGAGGGAAGGAATGCAGCTCAGTGATCCAACAGCAGCTGTCCTCCCTGCCACAACTGCTACACCACACCTTTTTTGGAAGCCACACCCTGAAAACTGTGCTGTCAGATCCTCACACAAAGTCAGCTTTTAACAAAATTCTCAAATTTCTATGTAAAATAACAGTGGCAAAATCACTTGAAAAACATTAAGATTTGTGAAGGCAAATAAAATAATAAAAATATTAGTCAAGCCAAATAAACTAATAAAAATATTACCACAGTAACCAGGAAGAGAAGGAGAAAGTGAATTACTGGCAAGTTAAGCAATACTTTTAAATTAATATCTTAAGACAACTTCCAGTCAAGATGGCGGAATAAGCAGACATGGCTCGCCTCCTCGTACGACCACATCAAAATAACTGAAATAGACTTCCGGCCAAGATGGAGGCATAGGTGGACGCCCCATACCTCCACGCACAACCAAGATTGGAACAACAACAATTTAGAGGCAGAATAACACCCAGAACTGACAGAGAATTTATCTGAATGGAAGTCGGACAGCCAAAAAGTTGAAGTAGACCCGTTCATCCGGACCGGTAGGAGGGGCAGACACGAGCAGCCAGGTGAGGGTCATGGCACTGAGAGCAGAGACAGTTGGGTGCATAAGGCAACCGGGCGTACGTAAGGCATCTGGGGCGCACTAGATCGCAGCGGTGGACCCTGAGTATGCAACCAGCAGCTGGTAGACCCAGTGAGGCGGTGATTGTGGAGCTGGGCAGAGCACACAACCCAGGATCCCAGAGAAGGGACTGAGGTCCCACAGAGAACAGAGCTACCGCCATTGTTCCCTCCCACCCCCACCGCCACCCCCACATACAACATCACAATCTAGCGACTGGGCTGCTCAGCCGTGGTGAAGACCTAAGGCTCCGCCCCTCACCATAACAGGAGCGACCAGACCAAAAAAAAAAAACAAAGAGAGAGAGAGAGAGTGATGTCTCAAACAGAAGAACAGATCAATGTCCCAGGACTCATCCTTTTAAGCGACTGAGATACAGCCAATCTATCAGATGCACAGTTCAAAACACTGGTGATCAGGAAGCTCACAGAATTGATTGATTTTGGGTGCAAATTAGATGAACAAATGTAGGTTACCATAAAAGAAATGAAGGAAAATGCACAGGGAACCAATAGTGATGGGAAGGAAACTGGGACTCAAAACAATAGAGTGGACCAGAAGGAAGAAACAACCAAACAGGAAAGAATGGAGAAATAAGAATTTAAAAAAAAAAAACAAGGAGAAGCTTAGGAACCTCCAGGACATCTTGAAATGTTCCAATGTCTAAATTATAGGGGTACTAGAAGGAGAAGAAGAAGAGCAAGAAGTGGAAACATTATTTGAACAAATAATAAAGGAGAACTTCCCCAATGTGGCAAAGGAAATAGACTTCCAGGAAGTCCAGGAAGCTCAGAGAGTCCCAAAGAAGTTGGACCCAAGAAGAAACACACCAAAGCACATCACAATTACATTAGCCAAGGTAAAAATGAAGGAGAGAATCCTAGAAGCAGCAAGAGATAAGGGGACAGTCACCTACAAAGGAGTTCCCATCAGACTGTCAGCTGATTCCTCAAAAGAGACCTTATAGGCAAGAAGGGGCTGGAAAGAAATATTCCAAGTCATGAAAGACAAGGACCTATATCCCAGATTACTTTATCCAGCAAAGCTTTCATTTAGAATGGAAGGGCAGGTAAAGTGCTTCTCAGATAAGGTCAAGTTAAAGGAGTTCATCATCACCAAGTCCTTATTTTATGAAATGTTAGAGGGACTTATCTAAGAAAAGAAGATTTTTTTAAAAAAACATGCATAGTAAAAGGACAGCAAACTCACAATTATGAACAACCACACCTAAAGCAAAACCAAAAGAAACTAAGCAAACAACTAGAACAGGAACAGAACCACAGAAATGGAGATCACATGGAAGGTTAGCAACAGGGGAGTGGGAGGAGGAGAGAGGGGGAAAAGGTATAGAGAATAAGTAGCATAGACCGTAGGTTGAAAATAGACAGGGGGAGGGTAAGAATAGTATGAGAAATGTAGAAGCTAAAGAACTTACAGGTATGACACATGGACATGAACTAAAGGGGGGGGATGTGAGTGGGAGAGGGTGTACAGGGTAGAGGGGAGTGAAGGGGGGAAAATGGGACAACTGTAATAGCATAATCAATAAAATATATTTAAAAAAAAAAGAAACCACATCCATCCAGGCTGGTAGGACGGACATAGACACAAAATGAGTTGCTCCCACACCCACATCGGTAGATAAAAATTAGGGAGGAATATCTCAGGCATGAGGAGTCCCGGCCCCACACCAGGACCCCACCTCAGGGATCCAATGCCAGGAAGATAAGTCCTGACAACTTCTGGCTGCAAACACCAGCAGGGTTTGAGTCAGTGAAAGAAACTGCTAGAGCCTGAAGCACTTCCTCTTAAAGAACCCACATACACACTCACCTACTCACACTAACTCCCTCTGAGCTCCAGCACTAGGGTAGCAACTTGAGAGGCACCAATAGTATATTTGAAGGAACTGAAGTGTTGGCAATTAATTTGAGCAAAGGCCATTCTCCCTTTCCTAAATCCTTCCCCACAGAGCCATAGGTGCCGTATCTGAAACTCCATCAACCTGGCTAACACTGTTTGACCCACCTTAGAGATCCCCAGAGATGGCACCCCACCCAATTAACTGGCCCACACAAGCTGCTTTTCCATATGAATGGCTAGTCTTGGCTCATACTTCACAACTTCCTAAGTGCTCTCAAACAAGCAACAGCTAGACTTAGTGAGCCCCAGGCCTGGCACTAGCAGTAGCTAGCCTGGATTCACAGCTTGGCTTTGCTTGGGAATCTCCAAGCCCAGCAGCAACCATTTCAGATCGCTTTACAGCTCACGTGGGGTGGCCCTGGGCAAAACACAGGTGGAGGCTCACCTTGGCCTCCACCATTCAGGAAACTCCAGGGCCAGCACACCTAGTGGACAGTTACAGACTGCATCAGAGCACCACCACCCTGCCCCTGCACAGCAGATCCTCCATGGAGGGCAGTGGTTGGTGGTCAGTGGCCATCATCCAATCCTTGCAGCTGACTGGCCTGGGTAAATCCCTCCCATTGACCTGCCAACAGCAACCAAGGCTCAACTACAAGAGGAGGGTGTACTCTGCCCACACACAGGGCACACTTCAACTACCCAGCTTGGGTGATAGGGGAGGCTGTGCCACTGAACCCTACGGGACACCTACTACATTAGGCCACACTACCAAGACACAGTCAAAGCAGCTCTACCTAATACATAGAAACAAACACAGGGAGGCTGCCAAAACCAGGAGACAAAGAAGCATGGCCCAAATGAAACAACAGATCAAAACTCCAGAAAAAGAGCTAAATGAAATGGAGACAAGCAATCTATCAGATGCAGACTTCAAAACACTGGTTATAAGGATGCTCAAGTCCAGGTGCAGAAAATAAATCCTCTTTTGCAACCCATAACTCATTGTTTGGTATGAATTTTGATACATACAAGAAGAAACATGATAAAGAAAAAAAAAGGATGCTTAAGGAACTCAGTGAGGACCTCAGCATACAAAAAATCTAGTCAGAAAAAAAGGATACACTAACTGAAATAAAGAACAATTTACAAGCATAGAGCAGCAGAGTGGATGAAGCCAAGAATCAAATCAATGATTTGGGGCATAAGAAAAAAAACAACCAATCAGAACAAAAAGAAAAGAAAAAAGCCAAAAAAATGAGGACAGTATAACCAGCCTCTGGGACAACTTCAAGAGGTCCAACATTCACATCATAAGGGTGCCAGAAGAAGAAGAGAAAGAACAAGAAATGAAAAATCTATTTGAAAAAATAATGAAAGAAAACTTCTCCAATTTGGTGAAGGAAATATACACGCAAGTCCAGGAAGCACAGGGAGTCCCAAACAAGATGGATGCAAAGAGACCCACTGTGAGACACATCATCTTTAAAATGCCACAAGTGAAAGATAAAGAGAGAATCTTAAAAGCAGCAAGAAAAAAGAAGTTAGTTACCTACACGGGAGTTGCCGTAAGACTGTCAGCTGATTTCTCAAAACAAATTTTATAGGCTAGAAGGGATTGGCAAGAAATATTCATAGTCATGAAAAACAGGGACCTACAGCCAAGATTGCTCTACCCAGCAAAGCTATCATTTAGAATTGAAGAGCAGAAAAGAGCTTCCCAGACAAGAAAAAAACTAAAGGAGTGTATCATCACCAAACCATTATTACATGAAATGTTTAAGGGATTTATTTAAGAAAAGGAAAACCAAAACTATGAACAATAAAATGGCAAAAACACATTATCAACAATTGAACCTAAAAAAACCTACTAAGCAAACAAGAAGAACAAAGACAGAATCATGGATACAGAGAACATTTTGATGTCTGCCAGATGGGAGAGGGTTGTGCTAGAATGGGTGAAGAAGTAAGGGGATTAATGAATACAAATAAATGGTTACAAAATAGCCATGGGGATGTAAAGTACAGTATAGGAAATAGAGTAGCCAAAGAACTTATACGTGTGACCCATGGACATGAACAATGGTGTGGAGACTGCCTGAGAGTGGGCAGTGATGGGTAGAAGGGGGCCCCAGGGGAAAAATCAGTACAACTATAATAGCATAATCTCTAAAATATAATAAAATATTAAAAAATAAATTATCTTAAGGCTATAGTTTTCCAACAGATAGGATATATATAGATAGTAAGGGCTTATAAAATTCATCTGAAATGCCCAATAAGGAGGACATTTTACAATCAACAGATATTATTACTCTTTTTTTTTTTAAGTAAACCTACAAGAACAGAGCCTTTCGTTGTTGTTTTTTTTTAAAGATTTTATTTATTTATTTTTAGAGAGGGAAGGGAGGGAGATAGAGAGAGAGAGACAGAGAAACATCAATGTATGGTTGCTGGGGGTTCTGACCTGCAACCCAGGAATGTACCCTGGCTGGGAATCGAACCTGGGACACTTTGGTTCCCAGCCCGCGCTCAATCCACTGAGCTACACCAGCCAGGGACAGATATTATTACTCTTTTAATGTATATAAAAAGGCTTTGTTTCTCTTTATATAATCCTTCTCTGTTTAAACATCTGAGCTTTAGAAATGCTAATATTCAATTTTATAAACTGAAGGTCACCACTAGCGTTACAGACACTGTTAAATGATAATAGAATTTATTTTCACTAAAACTCAGATATGCTTCAGAACCTTCATATAAAAAGCATCTCTTTTGGCCACAAAAAAAGAAAATTTCTGCAAGAAAACTCTGGATTACATTAAGAAAAATGTTCTATTCAGCACATAACTAAACATCTCATAAATACTTATTACTAGTACCTGGCTGGCGTAGCTCAGTGGATTGAGCGCAGGCTGGGAACCAAAGTGTCCCAGGTTCGATTCCCAGCCAGGGTACATTCCTGGGTTGCAGGCCACGGCCCCCAGCAACCGCACATTGATGTTTCTCTCTCTCTCTCTATCTCCCTCCCTTCCCTCTCTAAAAATAAATAAATAAAATATTAAAAAAAAAATACTTATTACTAATACATATAAATACCACAATATTTTTAATAATTTTTAAAAGCCTAAGTTAACAAAGCCTTTGTTCTGTTTTTACTTTCAAGTACAATACAAGCCATATGAAATTAGCAATAAATATGAACATACTGTACAAACTCCGTTAAGACACTACACATAAGTCAACAGTCACAGTGATGGTAGAAAAACAAGAGAACTAGGTTAAAAAGGCACACATGGAAGGGAAGTTAAGAGCCCTGTACTAAGGTAGTGGATGATTCTTTCATTGAATTCCACTAGATTCAAAAAGAATACAAAATCAAGATGATGATATATTTATGTTCCACTGGGAGATCACAACACACTTAGAATTAAGAAGGTGGGAAGGAACCAGGTAGCTCTCAGTGGACACTGCTCTCTATAACAGAAGAAACAGCTTACTTCCAACACCTAACAAAGCTAATAAACCAAGCTAATAAACCAAGCATGCTCCTGTAGTATAGGTATGGAGTCCAGTAGTACATATCATCTCTCTCTTCCCTAAAAAGGCTTCTAGTAACAGTCATATATGAATGACTTCTAAAAAAGAAATTTCAAAATGATGGGAAGCAAAAAAAAACCTACTCTAATTTAAGTCATTAAGTTTCTAATCAAAATGATTTGAAAATACCAACTTTGAGAGACTACACAGCATAGTGCCAAGAAGCAGAGTCTGTGGTGACAAATAGCAATAAGGGTGACACTGTATAGGTCATGTGTCTTCCTTTCCCAGTCTCCACCACCTTGTCTTGAAATATGCAGAAACTTCACACTGAAGTTATTTCATTTGATACTTGCAATAATTTACAGGAAAAGCCTAACACACAGTAGCTTTTAACCAATTCAGCTCCCTTCCCTGAAAATGTGTACAAAAATCCTAATTTTATGTAGAACTAGCCTATACAAAGTATCGTCACCTAAGAGAAGTACAGTACACCATACATTTTTCATTCAGTTGTATTTTGAAGGAGTTCAAGTTTACTGCAATTTCAGCTCCCACAAAATTAATCTATTCCTTATCTTAATATATTTTCTTTTATAAATGAACAGAAGATACTGATGTGTACTGTTGTGGTCACCAGTTCTTAAAACTGAAACAGAAAGCAGGCATTGTTGTTGTACTTAAGAAACTTTATGTGCACTCACTCATACTTTAATTATGGGCAGTGTTACATCTAAAAATCCAAGTCCAAACACAAAAGTGTAACTTTAATGTCCTTAAAATTCTGCTAACCACACGTGTGGTCCTTGAATGCATTCCTTACACAAACACTTCTATATTATCAATCTAATACACCCCACTGAGCTCAGTTTTAAAAATCAAAACTACTTCAAATTAAATGGCCAGGTCCAGAAAATATGCTTACATTATAGGCATTCCATTATAATACTATCTCCTATACCAAATAAACTAGTTTATTTGTTTCTAAAAGATATATTAATTTGCTTAACTCAAACATAAGATGTTATCATATGACTTGACATTATCACCAAGCATTTCTAAAATATAAATTGGAAATGTTCTTTTAATGAAGCAGGCCCTGCTTCCCTGTATTATTTTTTTAAAAAAGAATACATGAAAGCCTGACTTTTTACTATAATAACTTCTAAAATTTAACATACAACTGAGGGCTTTTTCTTTGTCAAAACAATAAACTTCTTGTCTGCTGGAACCCAAGTCGTGTTCATTTCCATATCTTCACACCTCCCAGCACTGTACCCTGTAACACCTATCACACACAGAGAACATTTCCTGAATGAATGAACTATACACAAATACACAAAGAAACTTCAAGAACTGTAAAGGCCCAACAAATGTAAAGTGATTTCTCTGAAACCACAAACATCCAAGCTAAACACTCTATTCTGACTTAGGTAAGCTTATCCCAAGTATATCTAACACACATTATTCTCATGTATTTATGAACTACAACCTCAGTGGATGGCCTTGTGAAGAACTTTTCTCAACTAACCAAAAAGCACATGCTATCTTCATTCATAAGCAGACATGACTACAAAATACACCTCTCTCTCTCTCCCTCCTTCCCTCCCTCCCCAACATATACCTGCCATATCTGTATCTAAACGAAGGTTGTTCCTAAAGCAGTCACCTTGGGAAACCATACCTCACTTACTGGGCTAGGCAATGGTTAAGAGTTCTTTGCTGAAATTAGGCAAGAGTTGTGAAGTTCTGAAGAGATCCAAAAAGTGTTAGTCACAAGGTTCGTATGCCCAATGCTTCAAAAGAAAAGCTAATATCCAATAGATCAGAGTTTTGGAGTGAGGCAAGGTTTATTAGTCTAGAAGTCCTAGGGGACAATTAATTCTCAAATCCATCTAGAGAGTTCAAAATTCAGGCTCCCATATATATGTCAAGGGAAGAAAGGATAGGTGAAACAAGATGTGGGGGGAGGAAGAGCCGTAGACAGCTAGTCACCGAAAAGGAATCCAAAGAAAAGCACAGCCCTGGCTGGTGTGGCTCAGTGGACTGAATGCTGGCCTGCGAACCAGGGGGCCGCTGGTTCAATTCCCAGTCAGGGCACATGCCTCGGTTGAGGGCCAGGTCCCAGGTTGTGGGCATGCAAGAGGCAACCGCACACTGATGTTTCTCTCCTTCCTTCTCCCTCCCTTCCCCTCTCTCTAGAAATAAATACATAAAACCTTTTTTAAAAAAGCAAGAAAAGCATAAAATTTCTAAAGCCCTTTGTTCTTGGACTGTCCATTGACACCAGCTGATCTGAGTCAGTCCTGGAGACTCCTGCAGGTCTTTGGTAAAGTCATCATTTCATACATATTTCCCACCACTGGAGGGGGGCCACCCTCTGGCAAGGGGCTGCTCTCACAAAAACTCCAGGCACAAGCAGAATTCCTCTACTTAATTATTGTATTTGTAGCAGGAGCTACTAGCCTGAAGGCCAACAGAGCAGAGAAGCATTTCACTGTTACAAAAGTAGAAGAATCACTGCTATAAACATTTTTTGAAACTAAAATACCTTATGTTTAACTAAAACATTGTTCAATATCGTATCACATACTTGATTCATCAGAGTTGGCCTCAAATGGCCCGTGACCATTGTAACACTAAATGTACTCTCAAGATACAAAGATTTGCCACCAATAAGGACATTAAAAATGATTTACCAACATCTCAAAAAGAAATAACACAAAAAGTATCAATAATCAAGTCAGCATTATTAGAAAAAAGTTTAATCTACAAACAAGTGCTTACTTGAAGAAGACACTCATGGAATATATGCATTTTATTGTATTTCATTTTATTTTATTTTTAATCCTCTCCCGAGGATATGCTTATTGATTTTAGTGAGAGAGGAAAGGAGAGAGAGAAACATTGATCGGTTGCCCGGTTGCCTGCCATACATGCCCTGACTGGGGATGGAACCTACAACCCTTTTGTTTTGGGTGGAGGGCACTGTATGGGATGACACTCTAAATAACTTAGCCATCCAGCCAGGACATGAAATGTCTGCAATTAAAACGTATTTCTTTCAAAAGTCCCTGTACCTACAGAGTCAATTTAATTACTTTCTGTGACACTAATTTCATGGTTTCATGGAACCACGTATCCATGATATAACTGTTCTGAGTTTAAGGTAAAGACATCATTTTTGAGTACTACAACTGTGCAGAAACTTTATTTCTTTAATATGACCTTTACCCCTTTCTTTCCTTTTGATCCAAACTGACCTCCCCCAGCACCCTGACTCATCTGCCTCCCTCTCCCTAGCATGTCCACTCCCTTAATCATTAAACCCTCAGAACGATAGGGCTCTTGTTAGTATCGTACTGTCTTAAGAACAAAGCCTGTCTGTTGGCCACAGAAGCAGAGTTTCGGTCAGGCTAAAGGTAACATCTTGACTTCAGTTGGGTTTCAGCCCCAGGCCCCTGAAAGCAGAAGGGCCCCACAGACCACACCCTCACGCCACCAGACAGAACAGTGCCATGGCTGACCTCAGGACCTGGCCCCAACCAGTCAGTAGACCCCTCGACCCCAACTCCTTTAGCTGCCATGATTAATGGTTTTTCCCCTATGTAACCCATCCCCTGGCAGCCATCAGGGAGCCAGCACCTTTAGCACTAGCATACCTATGACTCCAGGCTTGGTGCCATTTCCTCAAATAACAAAGCTCCCTTTTCTTTGGGGCACACTCCTCTTCGAGGTTGACTGGGCCTTAATGTGCACAGGTGAACTGACCCCATTAGTCTGGTGGTACAAGTAGGTTTCATTCTTTGAAATGAGAAGCAAGCAGGCACTATTTGTAAATTATGAACCACCTTTTTCCTCAAAATAAAAAGGGTTTGAAAAAGGTAATGAACAAGCTCTAACAGCCCTCACTAAGTAAGCCCCTGTGAGGTTTTAACTAAGATAATTATAGTCCTAGTATCACATAGTTAAAAATAGCAATATCAAGCATATACCCACATGATCTATTTCTTCTCCAAATAGTAAAAATATCTACTATTGGTAATTGAGAGCTCATTTTGAATTTCTGTGTATGCTGTTTTCAATAATCTCCGTATACATTATACATAAACTATATTTTATACCTATTTTAATCACTTATACAGTTAAATGAAAATATTTGGGTCTATATTTGATTACTAAAACACTGTAAAACTATTAAGCAATAAAACTCTTAAAAAGTCCCATTATTCTACAATAATGACAATGACTACTGGCATTGGTAATCCAGAAATCATTCATATCTTATATTGAATCTAAATATAAAATCAGTAGAGATCCTCTTCTTAAATGCTTTACAGAGCTAATATTGCTCATATTTCCTCAACCTACAGAACTTAGACAAATGATTTAAAGGTCCTACAGTCTACTGCATGCAAGCCAGACTAAAGTTAAAAACTGACTATGCATTTCTAAAGTGTGGACAATCAATAGCATATAAAATTAATACACATATATACAAGTAATGCAAGTATATAAAAGTAATATACTACATTAACAAGAAAAATTAATTTCATATTCAAATCAGTGCTTCTATAATTCTCCCTTTCTTCTTATTCCCAAATAACAAGCCAAAATTAGGTGTACATAGCAAAGCTTAATATTCTTGTGTAAATGAATCAGGACTTATTTTACACAGAGGAGTAAATGTTATAAGACTAAACACAAAGTGCTAATGAACTAAAATTTAAATTAAAAAGTGTTATTTAGTCACAGAAAAAAATCAACCTCTGATTTTTTTTATGTTTCAGGGAATTACCTTAAGGGCTATTTATTCATAATACTCAAACTAGTACCATCAAAATGTGTTAAGGCAGGCTCAAGCTAAATTACACTAAAAATCACTAATGAATAGAGAAGTAATTCTAAAACCATATTTTGAGTACTTTATCAAAAGAGCAAAAGTATTAAGACCAATTCTGCTGTCTAAAAAACATGTCATCAAAAACATTAAGTTAATAATATAAGGCCATTCAATTGCTGGTAAAAATAATAATGCCCTGGCCAGTGGGGTTGAGCTGGAGCGTAGACCTGTAAATGGAAAGATGGCTGGTCTGATCCTTGGTCAGGGCACGTATACCAGAAGCAACCAATCAATGCTTCTCTCTCACAATGATGTTCCTCTCCCTCTCTCTCTCCCTCCCTTCCCCTCTCTCTAAAATCAATAAGCACGTCCTGGAATAAGAATAAAAAAAAAAAAACTATGAAGGGAGCAAGTTTCTAGTCCTGCCCCATCCTCACATGCTATACGGAAACCATGACTTGCCCATTATACACACAAAGGCAACTGTGAGGTACAGAATAGTGGTTAAGAACAGTGTTTTGGACTGGCAGAGAATGCACTGCCTGTCTGATTTAAAATAAGACACAACCTGTCCATTCTCACTTTTAAAGTAGGGATGCCAATATTTCCTCATATCACAAAAACTAAGCAAGATAGCATATATGAAGTCCTGGGCCAGTGCCTGTCACAAAGAATTCAAATTATGGTGCCATTTAATATTCATACAGACAGACACAGTAACAAATATAGACGTTATATATGCCCCTTAATATACTTATTTCCTAGCCCTGACACATGAGAGGACCTAGAAGCATTGACACTTCACAGCGGCAATGAGCAAACCTGGTGTCCGCATCTCTGATCTACTTCTAAACACCATTCTCTAAGTGAAAGGGACCAGGGCTCCTTGGAAACGTGGTTGCTTCCAAGGATGAGGAAGAAAAAATATGAGACTAGAACATCTTCAAATGCCAGAAAATAAGAAAATGCTCAAAAAAGAATGAGGGCATGTTGAGAAGACCCAGAAGCCAGCCTGAACAAGGTCCTGTGGCCAAACTTGGAACAATGAGCAGCAAAAGAAATAATGATCCCACCAGACTACATCTCACAGAATTAAAAAAATCCGTGAGTCTGTACTGTGAAAGGATAGCTCTTCCTTACACAAGGATTCCATTAATAAATGTGGATGAAAGAAGAAAACAGAAAATCACCACTAAGCGAACAATGCAGTAATGACTGTTGCAGGCAAGATCCGCTGACAGATGCTAACATTAGTAGACAGAAAGGCCAAAGAGAAACAGGATACTTACACACTACAATAACTTCACTGTGGAGAAATCTGGCAGACAAGGGTTAGTGCCCTAGTAATAAGATATAGTGACATCACGAGCCCCTGATATTATGTACTGAGAAGGACACACTAACACTTCTGTCCTCTTCCTGCCGAAAAATGCACACATAACCTTACTCTAATCATGACAAAACATCACACAAACCCAAGTTGGGGTCATTCTACAAAACAACTAATCAGTTTTCTTCAGGAGTTCAAGAACACAAAAGACAAGAAACTGAGGAATTGTCACAGACTGGGGAAGACTAAGGAGACATTACAAATAAATGGAAGGTAAGATCCTACATTAGATCCTGGAACAAAAAAAGAACATAAATGGGAAAACTGGTAAAATTCAAGTAAGATTTGTAGTTTAGATAATAATATTGCACTGTTAATTTCCTAGTTTATTCATTATACTATAATTATATATTATACTATAATTTTGTATATTAGGGGAAGATGGGTGAGGGGACACATGAACTCTGTGATTTTACTACTTTTGTGTAAGGTTAAACTTGTCTCAAAACAGTTTTTAAAGCTTTTTTAATATATGAAATCCACAGTTGCATAGGCAATGTATTACAGCTTTCTCTTTGCTTTGCCTTAAAATCATTACCATATTTTTCAGACCATAAGACACATTTATCCCTGCCCCCCAAATCTGGGAGGAATAATGGTTGTTAATGCTGCTGTTGAGTTCTGTTTACATTTACATTGGTGAAATATTATTTTATGTTATTAAATATTTTACCACACATTTTTTGCTTCAAAATTTTTTTTCCTATTTTCCTCCTCTAAAACCTAGGTGTATCTTATGGTCCGAAAATACGGAAGCTATGTTAAAATATCCCTTCATTGCTGAAACTAGAATACATACATCTAAAAACTGAGCTCTGAAAAATGTAATCAATAAATACATTACAGATCCCATTACCTGTAATTTTATATCCATAAGCAGCTAGTTGTCCAGCCATATATTCTCCATCTGAATTATTATGAGAACAACCCCATGTCCGTATCCAAATTTTCTGTATGCCAGGAATAGTGCTATCAAACAATCAATAAAAGAAAAAAGTGAGCTTTGTTCAATGATTTTTAAAATAAAACATACTAGATGATTTCTGGGCATATTATGAAAAACATAAACCACTCACTGCATCCCATTCACAAGCTATTCATTAAATGCACCAACTTAATCTATAATCTGTTGGCACACCAAAAGTCTAATATCAAGATAAAATAACCACAGAATTCTAAGGTAAGACTCTCTACACAAAAATATCTCCTTTTTCTCTGAATTGTATTTTAAATTCAGTAGTACTAATGTACTACTGATATTAAGTTTGACTCTTAAATGGTACATACAAGTAACAATAGCAAAGAAAATGGTTCTAGTTAACAATGATAAATAAAAAAAAAGTAACTTAAGTATATCCATCTGCTCACAAAGAGAGACTCTATATACTCACTCCAATCTATTTTATAACTTAGAGATATAAATAACTGCATCAAAATGGACAAACTATCATCTTATGGCATTATTAAAAGTACTTCATCTATAAAAATACAGTTCAAAAATATAGTTTTAGGAAAGAATAAAAGGGCTTTCGACTTGGATTGCCCTAATAATTTAAAATTAAACAGAAATTACCTTAAGAATAGGTTCAGGACAAATTTGAAAAACATCAGTTATTTTTAAAATAGAAGCAAACATCCCTGGCTGGTGTGGTTCAGTGGATTGAGCACCGGCCTACAAACTGAAACATCACCGGTTCGATTCCCAGTCAGAGCACATGTCTCGGTTGCAGGCCAGGTCCCCAGTAGGGGACAAGCAAGAGGCAACTGATGTTTTTCTCGTACGTTGATGTTTCTCTCCCTCTCTTTCTCCCTCCCTCTCTAAAAATAAATAAATGAAATCTTTTATAAAAGTAAAATAGAAGCAAATATTTTCATATATTTTAAAAGCTTAATGATCCAAACAAATTCAAGTATATTAAAATTTCCAACAATACTAAATAAATATAAGTATATTAAATTATACAACTGCATAATCAACCATTCCTGACTAGGTTTTATTAGAATTTCGCCAGAGATTTAATTTTGTAAACAGTGCAATAATTTGTGTCCAATGCCTTTACCTGAACCATAAGTATTTGTAACTTTGCTAACAAAAATCAAATGTCCAAACCACCTCTCTATCATAAGAACCACAAATTGCAGTAGAAATTTCAATTTGGAAGTTACAGAAAATTACATACCAGATATAGTAATATCAAAAAGGTGAGGGTAGGGTCCTATCTATACACCCAATACTGTCCTAAGCCCTGCCTTCAAGGAACATGCAGTTTAAGACCTTTTTTTAACCAATTACATTGCTAAATTAAAAAACATTCAAATAAAAAATTAATCTACAAGCCCTGGCTGGCGTAGCTCAGTGGATGCAGCGCGGGCTGGGAACCAAAGTGTCCCAGGTTCGATTCCCAGCCAGGGTACATGCCTGGGTTGCAGGCCATAACTCCCAGCAACCGCACATTGATGTTTCTCTCTCTCTCTCTCTCTCCCTCCCTTCCCTCTCTAAAAATAAATAAATAAAATCTTTAAAAAAAAAAATTAATCTACATACTTTCTCTCAAAGGTTTGAAGATTTTTTAAAAGAGAACTTACGCATATCACATAGACCAGTGCTACCAGCTTCTCCCTGGGAATGACATGGAATTAAAAAAAACAAAGCTTACCTATCACTTGGTGGACTCTCCTCCTCTTGCAAATTCTGTTGGGTATTTCTTCTTCGCACCTTTGGAACAATGTGCTTTCTTGCAAAATGCCTATCTTGTGGCTTTGAATCTTGCTGCGACACAATATCTTCTATGTCATCCACTAGTGTATCACAGGATGCAGAAGGCATCTTCTTCACCCCATAAAAGAGTTATAAATGATACAAGCTTATGAGTCTCTCAGAAAATGTTTAACACAGCTTCACCTATAAAGTATCCTTGCTGAACTTGAATCCAATAAAGCATTTTGTTTTAACTTCAGGTTTACAGAAAATGCAGAGATAAAGAAACATAAGGACACAATCAGACAAATCGTATTGATAGTGGGACATTCCAAGGCTCAAACTGAACTATGTCTTCAACAAATCAATATCATGGAGAAAAAAGCAAGAGAACTGTTCAAGATCAAAGGAAACTTAAAAGCACACCACCTAAATGCAATGCATGTTCTTGTTTAGATCTTACTTCATCCAACCAGCTGCAAGACAATTGGGGAACGACTAGGGAAATCAGAATGTGAACTGGGTATCAGATAACATTAGGATGATGTTATTTATCAGTGATTTTCAACCTTTTTCATTTCATGGCACACATAAACTAATTACAAAATTCTGCAGCACACCAAAAAATAGATTACATTTTTACAGATCTGACAAAAAAGAGATATAATTTTGATTGATTTACAAAAAAAACAATAATAGTGGTAATTACCTACTCTTTTTGCTCCAGAGTGACTTTTGAAAAAATCAGGTACCTATACTTTTATATAAGGATTTCTGGTACCAAGAATTAATCAATCCTTACTATGCAACATGACCAGTAAGATGCACTTCTATTGTATGACCTATATATTTATGGTTCAAGACAGGGCATTCACACCGGATGGGTATTGTTGTGTTGTCTGCTGTCATTTCTTTTTGTTTAGCAATCTAACAGAAAAGAGGTCAGTGCTGACTAGTAAGGTACTGCATACTTTAAAAACTCTTGAAGCACACCAGTTCAAAATCATTGCTATACATGATTAAATATAAAGTATTGCCCCTATGTTTAAAAATCTTACTTTTTTTACACTGAATACATTATTTATATGTTATAAAATATCTTTTTTGGATATGTTATAAAATATATTGAATACCTGGACGTGAAATGTCATTACATTGTAATTTACTAAAATAAAAATTAAATTAAGAAATATGGGAAAACATTTACAACTCTTAATTCTAGAAAAAAGATGTATTGGTGTTCATTATCCTATTTTTGTAAATAAGAAAAGAAAATGTGGACACAGCTTCCAGGAAGATAGAGTAGACATTCTTTTCCCTGTGTCTCCTGATAAGTACAACCAAAACTCTGGACATTACATATAAAATAAACACAAGAAGACTTTGAAAGGTGGAAAGAAAATGGTAACAGGCTAGGGACCTTGGAATCCAAGAAAAAACACAACGGTGAGTTCCTTGTGGTTTATTTTGCCTCCTGTCCCCAGACACAGAGCTAAAGAAGCCAGTGACCCTGAAGTACCAACACACATAGATGATAAAAGCCCCAACAAAAGCCTGTTTTCTTGTCAAGGAACCAGAAAAGGGGCAGCCTACCAACACAGAAAATTTTGACAATAACTATTCTGCATGTGAAAAAAAAACTCTACAAAACACAAAACTATAATCCCACCTCCAGACAAGCCACAGAAGTCCAGGTGGGGACCCTGGACTTCCACACTAACCAACGAAGCAGTAATGAAACCCTACTCCACCCACGGTGTTAATGAAGATTAAATTGACATAAGTTTAAAATTAAATTCCTATCAAAATCTAAAACAACTGGTTAAAAAAAAAAGAAAAAAGTGGGCGGAATTAGCCTGACCAATTCTAAGACTCATTAAGTAATCAAGACTGTGTAATATTGGTGGAATATAAACACATCAACAAAACATAACAGAGAACCTGGAAATAGACCTACAGAAATAAGCCCAAATGATTTTTCACAAAAGTACAGAAGCTGTTCAATGGAGGAAAGAGAAACTTCAAAAATTAGTGCTGGAGCAACTGGACATTTATAGACAAAACTGTGAACTGCAACCTAAGTCTCACACCTTACAAAACGTACCATGGACTTAAATGTAAAATGTTAAGACTATGTAACTTTTAGAAAAAATCATTAGAGAAAATTTGCTAGACCTACAGCTAGGTGAAGAGTTCTTAGACTTGATACCAAAAGCACAATCAATAAAAATAAAAATTACATCCAGATATCATCAAAATTAAAAATTTTTGCTCTGCAAAGGACCCTTTTGAGAGAATGAAAAGTCAAAGTACAGAGTGGGAGCAAATATTTGCAAATCTGACAAAGGACTACTATCTTGAATTAAAAACACAATACTGAAAAAAATCCAATTAGAAAATGAACAAAAGAAAGACATTTCATCTAGGAAAATATACAGGGGATAGGTGGGAGAGAGTGAGTGGGGGAGGAATGGTGAAGGAAGGAATATGGTTTGGGGAGGTGAATACACTAGACAATATACAGATGGTGTATTATAGAATCGTACCCCTGAAACATGTCACCCCAATATGTTCAATTTAAAAAATACAATAGTTACAGATACACAGAGGCCTAATAAGCACATGAGAAGACATTCAACATTACTACACAGCTATCAGAATGGCTAAAATAACAAATAGTGAGGCCCTGGCCAGGTAGCTCATTTGGTTAGAGTGTCATCCCGACATGTCAAGGTTGTAGGTTCAATACCCAGTCAGGGCACATACAGGAAGCAACCAGTGAATGTGTAAGTAAGTGGAACAACAAATCAAAGTGCCTCTTTCTCTCTCTCTCAAATCAAAAATTTTAAAAAATAGTGAGAACACTAAATGCTGATGAGTATGCAGAATGGAATCACTCATACAATCCTGATGGGAATATAAAATGGCACAGTTGCTTGGAGAAAAAAGTTTGGCATTTTCTTTAAAAAATTAATTATTTAACTACCATGCAACCTGGCCATTGTATTTCTGAGGGCTTAATCCGTGAGATGTAAAGAGTAACAATCACAAAAAACCTGAACATAAATGTTTATAGTAACTTTCTTTGTAACACCCAAAACCTAGAAACAACCCAGATGCCCTTCAGTAAGTTGAATAGTTAAACAAAACTGTGGTACGTCCATACTCAACAGTAAAGAAGGATGTACTGTTGATGTATGAAACAACCTGGGTGAAAGGCCAAAGAATGATGCTGAGCAAGTGAATACAGCCAATCCTAAAAGGTCGCATGCTTACACAATTATTTATGTAACATACTTGAAATTGAAATTAAATTATAGAAATGGAAAACAAAATAGTAGTTGCCAGGGATTAAGGAGAGGACAGCTAGGAGGAAAGTGAATGTGAACAAAAAAGGGCAACATGAAAGAACCCTGTGGTAGTGAAAATATTCTATATCCGGACTATACAAATATCAATATCCTGGTTCTGGTATTACATTGTAGTTTTGCAAGATGTTACAATTGGGGGAAACTGGGTAAAGTGTATGGCATCTCCACATAATTTTTATAACTGTAAGTGAATCTATAATTATGTTAAAATAAAAAAATTCTTAAAGAAACTATCTAGGAAAAAAAGAAAGAAAAAGAAGGTATACTTGAAAGTACACTTCCTGGTAGCACTACCACCAATACTATATCCAGACACAAAGAAGGTGCTCAGAGTCAACTCATTAACCATTCACAACTCCATTAGGCAGTGTTATTATCCTCATTTTAAAGCAATTGGAAGCACAGAAAAGCTAACTTACCCAGGGAAGCACAGCAAGCATTCCATGCCAGGTGAGCCCAAGCCCATATGCTGTGCAGCACTCAACTGCCTACTTACTCAGTGTATGTACACTGAGTGACCACTCATCTGGGCCACCAAAACCACTGTAAAGAACCCTATACTCTCCTCTGGTCTCAGCCTTTCTGATGAATTTTCCTTCTCTTCATTTGCCAAATTTCCGTCTTTTAATTAACAACTTTCAAGTAAGAGTAGCTTCCAGCCATGATTCTGTAGCTCAGCGGATAGGGCACTGACCCAACCGAAAGGTCGCCTATTTGATCATCAGGGCACATGCCTGGGTTGCAGGCCAGGTCCCACGTTGGGAACATGCAAAAGGCAATCAATGGATGTTTCTCTCTCTCTCCTTTTCCCTCCCTTCCCCTCTCTCTAAAAATAAATAAAATATTTTAAAAGAAAAAGAAAAAGAGTGGCTTCCAGCCAGGCTCACTCTGTACCTTTTACTGTAATATCCTCTTTACAACTATGACAAATTATGCCCTGTAAATCACACAAACCTATGTTCGAATCTCAGCTAGCTTTACATAGTAAGAGCAAAATAAAAAGATCACAATAACCCAATAACCAAAACGACAATCAATCAAGGATTTGCTAAATTACCGTTAAAATGCATACCACATGGGCATGGAGGGGCTATCAATCACAAACCTCCTCCTTCCATAGGCACAAGACTAGGGGACGTGACCCAAGCCTGCCAGAGTAGCCCATCCTCCTGACCACAGTGACCAGTTCAGGGTTGGCTGTCTCAAGCCTTACCGGTCATGATCATCACCAGGACTTCTGTGCTGAGCTAACAGGAGAGATGGCTCCTCTTTTCACTGAAGTGGCTAAGTTGGGAGGATGTCAACTCGATGATTCTGGAGACCATCTGTAAGTCACAGGGCAGAAGGCCACCTAAAGAATGAACTAGTAAGAACCGAAGAGATGGGAGCCATACTGACATTATTTGAGTACCCAGACCCAACCAATGCCTAAAGCCTGATGCTGCCCACTCTACCCGGTCATGTCAGGCAATAAATTTCTTCCATGGCTTCAGTTAGTTTGAGTTGGGTTTTCTGCTCTTGCATACAAGAGCTCTGGCCAACTCAGCAAACTCAGTAAGGTGAAATGAACTAAGTTAGTCTTTCTCAAATTGGTTCCATTTGAGGTATTAACTATCACTGAAAAAACGGATCTGTGGTCAAATTAATATAGAAATCCTGCCTCCTTATAAATTCTCAGCATGTATAAGTAGAGCAAAGACTGTGAAGAACTGCTTTCAGTAAAGAAACCACCGTCTGCAAACCAAAAGGTCACCAGCTTGATTCCCAATCAGGGCACATGGGTTGCAAGGCAGGTTCCCACTTGGGGGTGTTAAGAGAGGCAACTGATTGTTTCTCTCTCTCTCTCTCTCTCTCTCTCTCTCTCTCTTTCTCGCTCTCATTCTTTCTCTCCTTCTCCCTCCCTCCTTCCCTTCTCCCTAAAAATAAATAAAATATTTTTTAAGTCAAAATGAGAACACTTGATCTTCTCCCGACTTGATTTCTACATGCAACCACCACCAAACACTACACCAGACCCTTCCACAATTTTCCCCATCCCATGTAAAGGCAAACCCAGCCTTCTACCCGCTCAGACCAAAAATCCTGGAATCCCCTCCCTAATCCATTGCACCAACAAAATCCTGTTGGTTCTATCTTTAAAATATATTCAGAACCTGACTATCTCTGATCCTACTTACTGTTACATTCTTGGTCCAAACCATCATCAACTCTTGCCTAGCTCACTTAGTCTCCCTGCTTCTACCCTTAATTCCCAAAGGACATTTCAGCATAGAAATCAGGAAGGATCCCTTTAAAATCTAAGTTTATCTCAAGCTTCTGATCAAAACCTTTCAATGTCTTCTACCTCAGTAAAAAGTCAAGGTACTACAAGAGTCTGCAAGACCTACGTAATCAACTTTCTGTTACTTTCTTGACTTAATTGCCTATCACTCTCCCCTTCGCTCCACTCAGCCACATGGGCTTCCTTGCCCGTTCATACCTACCAGGTGTACAAACATCTCAGGGTCTTATTCTTGCCTGGAATATCTTCAACCCCTTCAGGACTTTGCTCAAATGTCCCCAGTGAGGCCTTGCTGAGCAACTCCCACATCTCACCACATATATATATACACTCTCTATTTCCATTCCCCACCTTGTTTTCTTTCCTTGGCACTTCATCACCTGCTAGATGTTTTCATTCTATTGTTACTACCTATCTCTTTCTACTAGAATATACTCTGTGTCTGTAAAGGTTTTCGTGTGCTTTGTTCACTGCTTTATTCCAGGGGGAGCCTAGAACTATGTCTAACATATTGCTCGTTCTCAATATTTTTTACTGTAGACTATCCAGTCTAACAAAGTATGGCCCCTAGTTATCCCCTCTGTCACCTCCCACTCTGTACCAACTGTACTAACCTTTTAGATATTCTCTAAGTATGCCAAACTAGTTTCTGACTCAGGGGCCTTCACAATTGCTATTCCTCTGCCTGTAATATCATCCCCCAGATATCCCTACGGCTTGCTGCCCACTTATCCACTCACATGGCACTTCCTTGGAAAGGCCTTTCCTAAACAACATGTCTGAAATAACGACACAGTGACCAAGCATTCCCCGGACATTCTCACTAACCTCTAACCCTACTTTATGCTTCATTTCTATTCATAGCACTAACCTACCTGATACCATATATGCAACTGCATCTGTCTTTCTCATTACACTGTAAGCTCCACAAGGACAGAGGCATCATCTCTTTTTCGCCACTATATCTAGAACACTTCCCAATATTCTCATGTGTGTAGCCACAGTTGTGAAACAAAATTCTACACCAGTACTTTTTACAGTGTGGTTCCCAGACCACCACAACCAGAATTACTGGGGAACTTGTTAGAAATGAAAAGTCTCCAGCTCCACTTTAGATCTATTGAATCAGATATTCTGAGTAAAGCCCAGTAATCTTTAACAAGCCTTCCAGATAATTTTGATGGCCACTAAAATTTAAGAATCATTTTCCTAGAATTATTCTGTCATAAAAGCCATCAAGCATGTTTGTCAAAAATGCATTACCTAGTCAACTGATTTTCAACAAGGATGCAAAAACAATTTCACTGAGGGAAAGAACAGCCTTTTCAACAAATGGACAACTAGAGAGCCACACGCAATGAATGAAGGTGGATTCCTACCTCTTATCACATACAAAAAGTTAACTCAAAATGAATCACAGACCTAAATTTAAGAGCTAATACTATAAAACTCTTAGAAAAAAACATAGGTGTAAATTTTCATGACGTTAGAGTAAGCACTGGTTTCTTAGTTATGACACGAAAAAACAAGCAACAAAAGAAAAAACAGATGAGACCTTAACAAAATTCAAAATTTTTATGCTTCAAAGGACACCATCAAGAGAGTGAAAAGACAACTCCACACAATGGGAGAAAAGATTTGTAAATCATATTTCTGATAAAAAGTCTTATATCAGAACACATAGGAAAAAAAAACACAGTTCAACAACAGAAGACAAATAACCCAGTGCAAAATACAGGCAAAGGATTTGAATAGACACTTATCCAAAGAAGATACACAAATGACCAATAAGCACATGAAAAGATGTATCACTAGCTATCAGGGAAATGCAAATCAAAATCATGAAATACCACTTCACACTTGCTAGGATGGCTAGATTCAAAAAGGCAGAGAATAGCACTGTGGATTAGAACAACCAGAGAGAGAGAGAACAGAGAAGAGGAAAGGGGAAAGGGCCAAGTCTTCAGAAATTCCAAATTTAACTGCCAAGTAAAAGAGAACCAGCTTTTAATAAGAACCAAGAAGCAGCCACCACATAAGGGAACAAACCAGCTGTCATTGAAGGCAAAGGCAGAGAGCATGTCAGTGGACTCAGTCATTGTAACCTAACACAGACAGATGGTTAAGTAAAATAAATGAAAATGTTTCTTGGATTTAGTGATATGGAGATCATAGTATATCCATATAATGATGGTGGGAAAGTTACTAAGAACTTGGGCTTTTTGCACATTTTATAATGTGTAACATAACACTCAAACAAAAAAAGATTTAAAATAAGTGAATACCTTGATTATCTGCAATTAGTCTCAAATCCTCTTGAAAGACTGGTCTGGAAAATAAAAATTGATTAGAAAAAGCAAGTTCACAACAAGTTCACAAAACTACAGTAAGAACTCTTTTAAAAAATTACCTAAAAGAGATTAGCCTCCATAAAACACTGTCTTATACAGCAGGGTTAATTATGGCCCATACTACTTGCAACTTCTTAATGATTAGAACAAGTGTGTTGACATCTGCCGTATATGCCATGACTAGGATCCAGCGTCTAGCAACAGTAAGAAATACTATCCGGCACTATCACAGTCTGCGTGATTCAAGTAATACCAAGAACTACAAAACGGAAATGAGGAATGAAATAGGTAGACATCCAAATCACCTTCCATCCGAAAGACACGGGTCGCCCTGAGATGCAGACTGATTTTATGACTAAACGAGAATGAAAAGTGAAAACACAGGACATCTACTCTTACGATTCCAGTTTAAATTCTTAATGAGGTACAGCTCTGTGAAAGCTAAATAACTGCGACAGTCTCCTCCCGTCCTACACAATCACTAACGCAGAAAGTGGGAGAACGAATAAAGTTTATCTTGACAATAAGGAACGAGATCCCTTCACACTCCGTACAGCTCTGCACCACCTGAGGCCAAGGACCCTGTCCTCACTTTTGGAAGCACTCCCAGCCTCCCCGTTCCCCCATCCCACCTGGCAGGTCCCTCTTTAACTGCGAAATAAACCAGCGAAGACTATAATTGGGGAAACAAGGCTACGCCATGAAACGAGCTCCGGCCGCACTGTGCCCCACACTGATCCACCTGCCACCCTTACCCAGTAGTCGAGAAATAACAAACCAGACCAAAGAAACTCACCGCTCTCCGGAACAGCACAGACTTCAGATGGAGCTCGCCATGACACCTACGTCCCGCCACGTTCAACTGCGCGTGCTCGGCGACGGTGGCCCGGGGAGATCAAATTACATCACTGCTGAAGCGCGAGTTCTGCTTTAATTTAGTTTAGTAATGATTATGCTTATATTTCTTTTGGCTGCAGAGGCAAAAATAGACGCCCAAGGCATCGGGTTCTTAGAACCAGTTAACAGTTAACTTCTCAGTACCTACTGTGTGTCAGGCACTGTGTTAAGGTTAAAGGCTTTACATAAACATCTTCTATTGACTTATTTATTATTATATATTATTTTACAAAAGAGGAAACTGGAGTTTAAGTACTTGCCCAAAGTTACTCCCCCAGTAATACCTCTGTGATGAATTCAGTTCTTCCTGAATCCCAAAGAACCTACTTTTTTCATTACATTTTCTAGCTTACTCAACCTTTTGTGAAAAGAGGTCATATTAGGGAAGAGAATAGAAAAGGACAGAGAAAGAAAATTGGTAGATTAAATTTAATATAGGTCACTAAACACCAAGCAAGTTAGCAGCTAAACTGTAAAGCAGTTGAACAGAGAAAGAGAACTTCCGTGGAGTATACTGATTCTAACATGGTGTTTTACACGTGTTATCTCACTTTATTATTTTTTCTCCAAGGCACTATTTGACTTCCTGTTCCCCAGAAGACTTTCGAAAGTGGAGGCCATGAGCCATGAACAGAAACTCAGAAATCATGAGCTATATGTCTGACTATGGGTTTCACAGTGCTTTGGAGGAATTGCCTTACTTTATAAATGCCTTTCCTAGTGCAATTCCCTCAAATTAAAATGCCACCCTTCACTCATCCATATCCATAAAGAATCTAAACTATGTCCAGGGGCCCACTGCAGTCCTCATTCAGTGAATTATAACTGTATGTTTATGTTGTCTCTTTCACTAAACCCCAAAAAGCAGGCCCTAGGTAATCTTCTTGGCTGTAATCCCTCTGCATAGCACATAATCACCACTCAACATTAACAGGAATGAATGAATGGCTCCACTTTTTTCCCCAAGCTCTAGTTAAATTCAGTTAAAGAAATTTTATCTTCTGCACACCACATGACATCAAATACTGTGCTTGATGCTAGAACTAGAAAAGATCACTTCCACTACTATTTCAGTCTACTTCAAGGAAATAGTTTGAGTAGAGATAGCGATCATCATGGAAAATGAATGCAGACCTGTAGATCACAAAGGGGAGCTTCCTCCTCTTGCCTGGAGAGGTCAAGACTTCCCACAGGGATGAAGTAAGGGAAATGGATAAAGGTAGTCCAGGCTGAGAAGACAAAGAGCAAATTCATGGAAGCCTGAAACTGTGAACTATTCTTGTACATCATAAAAGCAAAAATAGTTGGGTAATACTAGAGAAGGCTGGAGAGGCAAAGTGCAAGGACCAGATTAAGGTGAACCTTGTTTGCCAAAATGGAGACAAGCATTTAAGTGCTTGAGGCAAATTCTTCTCTCAGGAGGATGGGCGGAATACAACACTTCAGATGTGAAGAAATGCTGAAAGCCTAAATTAAGCTGGAGCCATGAGGAATTGTAAATGGAATGGAAGGACAGAAAAGATACTGAAAAAATAACATTAGCAAGATTTGGTAATTGATAGGTGCCACAGCAAATGATACAAAGATGTTTCCAAGTTTTTGCATAAAATGAGAAACACCAATACCACTTTGGTGAATTCTGTCTAGTTAGGGACATATTCTGAATCATATGAAAAGCCAGTGACCCTCCCTCCAGGAATTTACATTACAGAAGTGCTCACAATTAACAAAATGATATATGTGCTAGATTATTCTTTGAAACTGCTTGAAAGAGCAAGACTGGAAACCCTCTCTGGCTTCTAATGAGGAGATTGGTCAAATATATTGTATTTATATCTACTACACAGCCCTTTAAAAAGAACAAGTTTGCATTTAATGTGATAAGACATTATTAAGTGAAAAAAGAAAGTTGAAATTACATACACAATAGGTGAATATACTCACTGGAAGACAGATAGATAGTATCTCTGGTAGAACATATAGTAACTGGTAATGAGGTTATCTCTAGGATAAGGAACTAAGTGACTAAAGGAAGATCTATTTTCCCCTGTATAACACTTTGTACCTTTTATTTTTAAGTATATTTTATTGATTAAGCTATTACAGTTGTCCCATTTTTCTCCCCTTTATTCCCCTCCGCCCTATACCCTCTTCCCTCCAACATTCCCCCTCCCCTTAATTCATGTCCATGGGTCATACATATAAGTTCTTTGGCTTCTCCATTCCTGTACTATTCTCAGCTTCCCCCTGTCTGTTTTGTGCCTACCAATTATGCTTCTTATTCCCTGTACATTTTCCTCCATTCTCCCCCTCCTCCTCCCAAGTGATAACCCTCCATGTAATCTCCATTTCTTTGATTCTCTTCCTCTTCTAGTTATTTGCTTAGTTTTTGTTTTTGTTTTTTTAAGTTCAGTTGTTGATAGTTGTGAGTTTGTTGTCATTTTACTGTTCATAGTTTTTTATCTTTTTTTTCTTAGGTAAGTCCCTTTAACATTTCATATAATAAGGGCTTGATGATGATGAACTCCTTTAACATTACCTTATCTGGGAAGCACTTTATCTGTCCTTCCATTCTAAATGAGAGCTTTGCTGGACAGAGTCATCTTGGATGTAGGTCCTTGCCTTTAATGACTTGGAATACTTTTTCCAGCTTCTCCTTGCCAGAAAGGTTTCTTTTGAGAAATTAGCTCATAGCCCTATGGGAATTCTTCTGTAGGTAACTGTCTCCTTTTTTCTTGCTGTTTTTAAGATTATCTCCTTATCTTTGATGTTGGGTAACTTAATTATGATGTATATTGGTGTCTTTCTTCTTGGATCCAACTTCTCTGAGCTTCCTGGACTTGCACGTCTAGTTCCTTCACCAGATTGGGGAAATTTTCCTTCATTACGTCTTCAAATAAATTTTCAATTTCTTGCTCTTCCTCTTCTCCTTCTGGCACCCCCATGATTCAGATGTTAGAATGTTTAAAGTTGTCCCACAGGTTCCTAAGCCTCTATTCCTTTTTTTTAAATTATTTATTCATTCTGTTCTGGTTGGATATTTATTTCTTCCTTTTGTTCCAAATTGTTTGAGTCCTGGTTTCCTTCGCTTCACTGTTGATTCCCTGTATATTTTGCTTTATTTCACTTTGTGAAATAAATCCATTTCATCCTCTTTTTTGCAACCATACTCAATCATTTCTGTGAGCATCCTGATTATCAGTGTTTTGAACTCTGCATCTGATAGGTTGTTTATCTTCTCACCACCTAGTGTTTTTCTGGAGCTTTTATCTGTTCTTTCACTTGGGCCATATTTCTTTGTCTTGGTGCAGCTGTTATGTTATAAGAGGTAGAGCTGTAGAAATTCTCCAGGGCGGGCAAACCCACATTGCTTCTTTGTTGGCGCTGTATATGGGAAAGGAGTCCAAGAGGGTACAATACTGCTTGCTCATATCTCACCCCACTTCCCATCACTTCCCTCACTTCCCACAAGCAGATTGTGCCCTTTCAGGTGCTGATTCCCAGGTGAGTGGGCTTGTGTATGTTCTAGGACCTAGTGGGTCTCTCCGACAGACTTTACTGTGAGACTGGGAGTTTCCCCCACCACTGCAACCCCCAAAGGTTTTTACAGCCAGAGGTTTTGAGGCTTTAGTTCCTATGCTAGAACACTGTGCTGCAAGGTCTGTCTTGCTCCCCAGTTGTTGCTCCTGGTTTATCCACACATGAATGTGGGACTGCCCAGTCTGCCACTGTCCACCTTGCCTTGCATCCTCTCCACTCCAGTTTCCTATCTCTGTCCCTCCTACCAGTCTGGATGAATGTTTCCTCTTTAATTACTTCATTGTCAGACTTCCATGCAGTTTGATTTTCTGGCAGTTCTGGCTATTTTTTGTTTTTAAATTGTTTTTTATCCTTCTTTTGGTTGTGTGAGGATGTGAAGTATATCTACCTATGCCTGCATCTTGGCCAGAACTCCTATTTTTGTGCCATGCAAATGCGTTGTTTATTCAAAAAATAAATGAGTACATTTTATTAAGAAAGTTAAAATGGCATTTGATGATTTATAATTTACTAGTTTATCTGTTACATTGTAGTGTGGAACTTTAATTTTCCTTATTATGAATATACAAATTTTAAGTATTTTATTGTGATGAAACATCCAGAACATGAAATTTACCATTTTAATCATTTCTAATTATACAGTTCAGTACAACTGTACTGAGCACATTCACAATATTTGTGCGACCGTCACCACCTTGCATCTCCAGAGCTTTCTCGCCTCCCCAGCTGAAACTCTGTGCCCAACAACTTCCATTTCTCTCTCACCTCAGCCTCTGGCAGCCACCAGAGGTTGCGTGAATTTGACTGCTTTAGGTACCTCTTACAATATTTGTCCTTTTTTTAACTGTGTCTTTTTCACTTAGAGTTATCTAAGGTTCTTTCATGTTGTTGTAGCATGTCAGAATTTCTTCCTTCCTTTTTAAGACTGAATAACATTCTGTTGTATGTTTATTCCATATTTTGTTTACAAATTTTAAGTCTTTATGCTTTGTCTCTCAGATTAGGTTGTAAACTTCACAAGAATTGACACCCCATATTGTTAATGGATTTAGCCCATAACATAGTATTAAATATTTTATGAATGTTTGGTAGTAAAAAAAAAACCCAATTGGTATATAGTACTAAAAATGCAAGTGAATCTACAAAATAATAGTAAGGGTTTACCAGAATAGTAAGGGTCATGTTTAACAACTTAAAAATGCTTGTCAGTAACTATATTATGCCCTCTGTGAATTATCAAATTTATTCAACACAATCACTGTCTAAATAGTCTGATAATTAGGAGTACTCTTTCCTTTCATTATCCTTTGTTTTTGGTTTTTTTTCCCCCAAAGGAAAAAACTGAATCTTAGGCAGTTTGAGTTGTTTTTTATTGTTTTTTTTATTTTTCAATTACAATTGATATACATTTTATTAGTTTCAGGTGTACATCCCAGTGATCAGACATTGTATAATTCACTGAGTGATCATCCTCATAAATCTCATACGCTTCTGACACCATACAGAGTTATTAGAATATTGTTGACTATATTTCCTATGCTATACTTTATATCCCTGTCACTATTCTTTTTTCAATCTTTCTAAAACTCAATCTTTATTGTATTTTTTCCATTACCATTTATCCCCTTATATCCCCTCCCCCTAGCAATCACCATATGTTGTCCACATCCACAAGTCCTTTTTCCTTCTTCCCCATGAGCGTTCTGTAAGAACCAATTTATACTTCTTAATCCCTTCACCTTTTCACCTACCTACGCCCAACATCCCTCCTATCTGTCAAAATGTTCTGTGTATCTGTGGGTCTGTTTCTGTTCTGTTTGTTCATTTATTTTGGTTTTTTAGATTCTGTTGACAGGTGTGTATTTATTGGCATTTTATTTATATTTTTTTCTTTTTCTTCTTAAAGAAGACCCTTTAACATTTCATTCAATACTGGTTTGATGGTGACGAGCCCCTTTAGTTTTCAGGGTTTGTTTGTTTGTTTTTGTTTTGTTTTTTCTCAAGGAAGCGCTTTATATGTCCTTCAATTCTAAATGATAACTTTGCTGGGTATCGTAACCTTGCTTTTCATCACTTTGAATATCCCTTGCTATTCCCTTCTAGTCTGCAAAATTTCCATTGAGGAATCAGCTGACAGTCTTATGAGAGCTCCCTTGTAGCCAACTAACTGCTTCTCTCTTGCAGCTTTTAAAATCTTCTCTTTGTCTTTAACCTTTGGCATTTTAATTATGTGTCTTGGGCCTCTTTGGGTTCATCTTATTTGGGACTCTCTGCCCTTCATGGACTTGTCTGTCTATTTCCTTTACCAGATTAGGAAAGCTTTCTGTCATTATTTTTTTTTATAGTTTTCTAAATTTCTTGTTCTTTCTCTTCTCTTTCTGACACCCCCATGGTAAAGCATGAACCAGACCATTCAGATGGAAAAGTCACTGGAAACAACTTGGGTGGTCCCACTTGTTGGGTAGGATGGAGTCTCAGGGAATCACGAGGGTGGGATGAACCGTATAAGCCCATTTGATGGAGACTCAGATAAAGCACCCCGCCTGCTGACTTTGTTGGATGGCGGGCAGGGGTCTTAGAAAAGCAACAATGACCTCTGCCAACATTTCTCTCTGGCAGAAAGCTGCCCCTATCCCCCAGCCATTAGCCTGATTCCTTTCAATCTGCTACCCACGTACTAGAGCTCAGAGGGAGTGAGTCCAAGTAAGTCCACGTGTGGACCCTTTAAAAGGAACTGCTTGGGACTCTTTCTCAGCCTCAACTCACCTGGTTTTTACAGACAGAACCCTGGGCTGGGGGGCCTGTTGTGGGGCTGGGACCCCTCAATCTTCAGGGGGACCTCTTCAGCCGAGATATTTCTTCTGATTTTTATCTGCCACAAGTGGGTGTGGGACCAGCCTGTTCCCATTCTCCATTCCTCCTATCAGTTTCGATGTAGCTTCTTCATTAAATCCCTAGTTGTAGGATTTACATTCAGCTAGATTTCAGTCAACTCGAAATGATGGTTACTCTATAGTTTACTTGTAATTTTGATGTGGTTGTGGGAGAATCCAAGTGCCACGTTTTACCTATGCAGCCATCTTGACCAGAGCTAGTGGAGTTTTTTTAAACAACTCCACAGGAATACTTCAGAAGAAGAAAACTGCACACTTTCACTAAAAAATGCAACTAGAGAAAAACACTGGAGGTAAAAGAATGATAAGGGGAATGAGGAATAAAATCTATAAGACTTCAGAGTGATTGATTCAATTTTTTATGTTAGTCTTGACAATGAAAATTGAGAAAATGTGAACAATAATGAAGTTAGAGAATTCTTACTTTCTCAGCCATCAACCAAAAAAGAAAGAAGAAATTATGAAAATTATAATAATTTAAGAACATATATTTTAGATTTAGCATAGTATGATCTGAGCAATTAGCAGGGTGCTTATAAATTTGTACCAATAAATATCTTTTTATGGGAAATAAATTAGACATTTAATTCACTCAAAAAATGATAACAACCCTGGCTGATGTGGCTCAGTGGATTGAGAGCTGGCCTGGAAACCAAAGGGTCATTAGTTCAATTCTCAGTTAGGGCACATGCCTAGATTGCAGGCCAGGTCCCCAATGAGGGGTGCACAAGAGGCAACCACACATGGATGTTTCTCTCCTTCTCTTTCTCCCTCTCTTCCTCTATGTACAAATAAATAAACAAAATCTAAAAAATAATAAAAATAAGTATACATGGAATTTCCTGTGTAAAATGTTAGAGAACTTTCATAGAATGAAATTCAAAGTGGATTAATCTTTTTATATAAGGCAAGAAAAGCATAAGTAATGTGTTCTCAACTTTTTAAAAAAATTTTAATTATTTATTTTTAGAGAGAGGAGAAGGGAGAGAAAAAAGAGGGAGAGAAACATTGATGTGAGAGGAAAACTTTGATTGGTTGCTTCTCATACATGCCCCAACCAGGGACCAAACTGGCAACCTGTAACTTTGCGGGATGACGCCCAACCAACTGAGCCACATGGGACAGGACAATGTTCTCAATTTTTAAAGTTCAACAGGTCAACATGCAAGCATATGCAAGGATATGTATTATGCAAGCATATTGTTATTTATGTAAGCTTTCCACTGCATGTGACAGAAAGCTAATTGTGTTTTCTCAAGCAAGAAGGATTGGGGAACATGACAGTTAATGGTAGACCCAGGGATTTTTATTGCAATTGATAACTTGTCAGAGTAAATTCCCCAGATGGACACCGTATAACTAAAACAATTTTTTAGGAAGATTTTTCAAGTATTGCTTTTCCTAAAGTACTGAAAATGAGGAGATAAGTTAGGATACTATCATAGCAGTTTACATATGAAGCCAAGAAGAAAGATGGTGACCATAGAGATAGAGGAAAAAGAACTATGGCAAAGAAAATTTGCCCCAAATTGATGTCAGCTTCAATGTAGAGAATGGAAGAGAAGGACACTGATGGTCTTTTAAAAACTGAAAAAAAAAAAATAATATATAAGCATAATGTGAAGTGAACCTGCTGTTTCCTTTGGACTAATGCTAAATTTTCTCCATGTAATCTAACCACTAGGGGTCAGGGTACTATACTTCTAATAGCATCTCTCCAATACTACAAATTTATATACACTGGTTTGGCTCAATTCTGTAATTAATTTCAACTTTTCCTTCTCCCACCATCAGCACAACTGCTTTGGGGGTGTGCCTGGGGCCCAGGCCACAGCAATGAGAGCACCACATTCCTCTACCAGAGTGCAGGGAGCCCACGGCGGGCCAGAGTGAATTCTAGGTTCTCACTCACCAGGGAGAATCTCCCGTGGTTGGGCGGTTCCAGGACTACCCTGTGGAGAACACCTGCCTGAGACTCAAGCCCTTTCAGAGGAAAGTAGAGCTGAGTGGAAAAGGGAGAAATCATTATGTTCTGAAGACAACTAAGCCCCCTACGTCCCATATGCCTGGAGCTAAGTTTACTTCTGAGCTGTTCAGTTTTGTAAACAACTATATTACTCCCTTTTTAATCCCTCGAGCAAATTTGAGGGGGTCTCTTTCATTTGCTAATAAAAGAATTCTGGCTAAACTTATTTTACATATTATCTTAACTTTTAAACAAATAACTTGTATCTCTTTTCTAATTCTCTGATTGCCTATAAGTATGGAAAGTGGGAAAGAGACATAGGATGTTTTCTGTCCTTCAGTAATATATGAATCAAATAGCAAACTTATTGAGTCATATAATAACATATTTATTGAGTGCATACAAGGTCTGTGTTAATGCTCAGAAAAAAAAGGCCAATATCTCTACCCTCTTAAGAGTTTATATGCTAGCAAATATAGATAAACAATATATAATAAATATGATATAAATAAAATTATGTTTTTGATTCAAAGGTTATAAAAATAGCCAAAAAATTACAGCAAATTAAGGAGAACCAAGAGTGAGTGTTTGCAATTTATAAAGATGGTGGTCAGAGTAGGTTTACTGAAAAAGGATCTTTAAGCTTGAAAAAGATAAGGAGATTAGCTAGGGAATGTGGGTGGAGGAGAGGAAATTCTAGGGAAAAAGAACACACCCAATAGCAAGTCTCTAATAAAGGAGCAGGCTTGGCTTGGTCAACAGAAAGCAGGCAGATGAGAGTTGTTGGAATGGAATGAGTGATAAGAAAGGAGGTCGAAGATGAATAAAACGAGATCATATATGGCCCCTGAGCTATAGTCAGAACTTTGGCTTTTATTCTGAAATGGGATCCTTTGAGGGTTAGAAGAAGAGGAATGGATCAAGAAGTTAAATTAGAAAGCTTTTGCAATAATCCAGGCAAGCACTGATGGTATCACCTGGGCTAAGGAGGTTACAGTACAGGTGATAAGAAATTATTAGATTCTGGGCATATTTAGAGACACACTCCTAAAGTTTTGTGTAGAATAGATTGAGGATGTGAGGGGGGGAAAGGGAAATGATGATTTCAAAGATTTTGACTTGGACTACAAGAAGAATGAAATTGCCTCAGTGGAAATATGATAGATCACTAAAAGAAAGATAATGAATTAGAGGTGTTCTTTTTTTTTACTTATTATTATTTTTTATTTTGAAATAATTTTAGATTTTAAAAAATTTTCAAAAATACTACAGTTAATCTGTGTGCAACTTTCACCCCACTCCCCCAGATTATAACACTTTATAAAACCAAAGTATAATCATAAACCAGGAAATTAACATTTATATGATGTTGTAACTGTCCCAATATAGGGCATTTTCTCCTTTCTTTGTTTTTCATAACCTTGACATTTGTTAAGAACACTGACCAGTTATTTTATAAAGTGTCCCTCAATTTGAGTTGGCCCTGGTTATGAATATTTGGCCATACTACTACAGAAGTGATGCCATGCTACTCTTACCCCATTACATCAAGGAGGTATGTGATGTTGATATGTCTCATTACCAGTAATGTACTTTGAACACTTTCTCTCCAATGTAAAGTTACAATTTTTCCCTTTGTTACTAGTAAGGGTCTTGTGGGATGATACTCTAAGATTATATAAGTATCTTGTTTCTCAGCATGTATTTGCCCACTAATTTTTGCATCCATTCAAGATTCCCGTAGGCAACGATTATTACCATGCTGTTTGCCAAATGGTAATTTTCCATTATTCCTTTTCCTTTTATTATTAGATGAGTTGTCCCTTCTAATTATTTATTTATCTGTTCAACAATGTATATTAGTATGGAATTTTATTTTATTCTATGGCTTATAATTTACTAGTAGCATTATTCTGATGCTCAGATTATCTCATATTTGGTCATTGACCTTCACATTGGCTTCTGTGTTCTTTTGAAAAGTCTTGTCCCCACCATCTTTCTTTTCAGCACTTTCTTATTTTCTGGAACCACAATATGCTTCAGGATCATCTTGTACTTTCTCTGACCCATGCCAGGAATCAGGCAGTTTTCTAAGGAGTTATGGTTCCTTTTAGTGGAAAATGGTATTTAGAAACCAAGATACGATCACCATATATGCTCATTGCTGCTGGGTGGCATTGCTTCAGGAAGTCAGTTTTAAACCTGTTAAGCTTGAGATGTCTATTAGACATCCAATGAGATTGTTAACTTGGCAGTTAGAGTTATCGATCTAAAGTTTAGATGAAAAGTTTGGGATGAAAATATAAATTAGCGAGTCATTGGCATATAGATGATATATAAAGCCAAAACACTAGATGAGATTAGCTATGGAATGAATATAAATAGTGAAGTGGACCAAAGACTGAGGCCTGGGGCACTCCAATGTCAAGATGAGGGATAAGAGGAAAAGCCAGCAAACAAAACTGAGGAGGAGCACCAGTAAGGTAGTAAGAAAAGTAAGAATACGGTATCCCAGATGGCAAATGATAAAAGTACATCACATAGGAGGGAGTGATTAACTGTGTCAAATTATGCTGACAGGTGAAGTAAAATGAAGTCTGAGAAATAATCATTGGATTGAGCAACTTGAAAGTAGTTTTGAAGTAGTATGTGTAAAAGTTGAATGAAGTTGGTTTGAGGGTGAAAAAGAGACAAGAACTGGAGATAGCACATACATAGCTATTTGAAGATTTACTACAAAGTGTAGCATTGATATGGAACTGCAGCAGTGGAGAATGCGGGTTTAAGAAGATGGGATTTTTTTCACTAATACATTTATTATATAATTATTCAGATCAACATCCTTTGCAGGAATTTTTTTTAAGATACAAGAAGCAAGAGTGAGCATGTTTATATTATAAATAAGAACAATGTGGCCCTGGCCTGTCAGCTCAGTTGGTTAAAGTGTCATCCCATTATGTCAAGTTTGCAGGTTCCATTCCCCAGTCAGGGCACATACAAGAAGTAACAATGAATGCATAAATAAATGGAACAACAAATCAATGTTTCTCTCTTTCTCTCTTTCTCTCTCTCTGTGTGTTCCCCCATCCCTGCTTTCTCCCTCTCTAGAAAACATCATCCAACAAAAGAGAACAATCCCATGGAGATGGGGAAGTTCATTGATAAAGTACAGAGCAAACTATTGAAGTGATATCCCTGAGAAAGGATGGCAACTAAAACCTCAAGTACATTTAGCTGACATTATTTTTAAAAATCAAATGTTTTTTAAAATGTGACTTTTTAAAACTAGAGCTTTCTAATAAGACATTAGCAGTGACTATCAAGAGTCACCTAAAATATTATCCAATAGTTCACTGGCAAGAGCAGATGTGATCACTGCCAGGAAGATGTGGAAAGAGATGATCCTTTTCTTCTTTTTTTCTTTTTTAACCATAGGGCACTAAAGTGGCTTTTAAAAAATGCATTCATTAAATGCTCACTATTAGCCACATCTCTCACTGGCTTCTTTCCAAATATTTTCTTGCAAGCAGTAAACCTGTAGGGGAAATTTAGAGATTTGCAATTCTATTGAGAGCAAATTTCTTTGAGAGTGAGTGGTGGCAATAACAAAGGCTGGCAAGGGCTCTTCACTAGTCAGACACTCTCACAGAACAGAAGAATCCTCGCAGGCTGATTTCATGGGAATTTACTCCCTGAAGGTATAGAGAAACCAGGTTACACTGCCAGGGCTAGGAGGGGAGGAGGGTATTTGGTTTTGGTTTGTTTGATTTATTTGGTTATTCTAAATTTCTCAAAGACCCTCTTTATGGTTTTGTCCTTTCAATAGGAGAGTAAGAGCAAAGACCACAAGAAAAACAACTAGGACAAAATAAAGGAAACAAGATTTTTTATCTTTATTTTTGGTTGTGTTGTCATATTTTCCCTCTATAATTTCTCAAGAAATGACTTATAAGGAAGTAGAAAAATGTTTAGTACAAAGGTACTCAGTGAATAATTATAACATTTTCAAAGCATATATTTATGTTACATATAAATATGGACAGAATACATATCCTAAATGAATTTGCCCAAAGCAAAACTGCACTCCCTAAAGTTGATTTGTTTTCACATACTTATGATGTAATATTAGGCAAATGACCCACATAAGTTTATTTAATTGATTGTTGATTATCTTGGCTAATGGGAGGAAACAATGGTGTGGTTAATCCAAAACAATCTGAAGTCATTAGTATTTGACTTTGAAAAAATATTGTATGGTATTAGGAATGAATGAAGATATTTTTAATATTCTAAGATTTTTTAAAAACTTCAAATAAAGCCCTGGCTGGCGTAGCTCAGTGGATTGAGCACGGGCTGGGAACCAAAGTGTCCCAGGTTCGATTCCCAGCCAGGGTACATTCCTGGGTTGCAGGCCATAACCCCCAGCAACCGCACATTGATGTCTCTCTCTCTCTCTCTCTCTCTCTCTCTCTCTCTCTCTCTCTCTCTCCCTCCCTTCCCTCCCTAAAAATAAATAAATAAAATCTTTAAAAAAAAAAACTTCAAATAAAACAATGAAAACATATTGAGTTTCTCAGCTTACTTATCTATAACTTAGCAACTATTTCAGATCATCATTGCTTTTCCTTATTCAGAAGAACTTACTTTAATTCTATATGGCTCAGCCAGCATGGACTACTTCAGCAACTGACTAAGACCAGTTCAATCAGAACTAGTATTTCTCTGACTTACATTACTAGATTTGATGAATACATATAATCTGGGCAAGCCCCATCATCATATCCTATCTTACTGGCAATAGATTCATGGATGAGCACAAGATAATTACTATGGCTCCTCAGCTGCCATTTTTAAAAGATTTTATTTATTTATTTTTAGAGAGGGGATTGGAGGGAGAGAGGGAGAGAAACATCGATGTGTGAGAGAAACATCAATGTGTGGTTGCCTCTTACATGCCCCGTACTGGGGACCTGGCTTACAACCCAGGCATGTGCCCAGACTGGGAATGGAACCAGCGACCCTTTGTTCTCATGCCAGCACTGAATTCACTATGCCACACCAGCCAGGGCTCCAGCTGCCATTTTTTAAAGAAATATGACCATACCCTCATGGACTTTGTTGATTGATCTAGAACTGAGCCCTGTCCAAAATTGGGCCAGTTACAGCCCTTTCTCCATGATTTCAAAGGTGAGACTAAGAAAGTCTATGGCCAGTTTTGACATCTCTCTGACAGAGGAGTTGTATATTACAGGTCTTTCATGTGAGTGTGAGAAAAGAGAAAGCTATTCTAGAGAGAGAGAATGAGAGAAGAAAGAAGCAGTCAGGGAGAGAGAAACAGAGATAAAAAATGAGGAGAAAAGTCCTTCTTCTTTTCGTTTAGACTATGCTTAGTTCTCTGAGGGTAAAATCTGAATCTTCATGTTAATTTGTTTCTTTGAAACTAGCTCCAGTTGGTTTCTCATTGTTAATCAAGAAACTGTACTACTTTTGCAGCCCTTGAAAGTGCCATGCTAGCAGAGAAGGCAGATGAATATAATGACCCAGGGTTGTGAATCTGTAGGACAGATAGAGTAGAAAGACAAGAGGAGAAGGAAATTAAAGGTACCAAAGAGAACAAAGTTGAAATGGCTGAAATGAAGGTCAAGTGAAATTGAGAAGAAAGAGAAACCAAAAATGGAATAAACCCAACTAGAGAAGGGAAAGAGCTGAGGGACTGGAGGACAGTGTTAGATGCTTTGCTACTTTGTGGGAGTCAGAAAGTGGGAGGAAGGATGCAGCATGAGAGTGAGATATAAGAAGTCGAAGAGTCTTAAGTTGTAACAAGATCTAGGACATGGGTGGGAGAGAGGTCTGTTGAAAGGAAGTAAGAGTTAGCGTAGAGATTAAGGAACTCTGATGCTAAGCAGTAGAGCATATATCAATGAAAGCAACAGAAGTTAGGTAGAGAAGAATGTGAATCAAGTGTCAAAACCCCAGTGTATGTGTGTTTGTTAGAAATACAGGCACTTGACAGAATCAAATTATATTGGAAATTTAATTCCTCGGTGTCAGTATGAGAAACTGAGTGGATGAAGCATTATATAAAAGGTCCTGACATCTTCAAATATAGAGCTGATATCTATAATAAATTAAATGAGATAGAGGAACTCTATAGTGCATACAAGTGTTCTCTAGGCTATCAGTGGCAATAAAAACAGAAATAAATAGCAAAAAGATGAAATAAAAAACTTACATAAAAACAATTTTATTTATCCTAAATAACAGACTTATCAAAAAGAAAATTAAGAGCACAATAAAAGTCTTTTTTTAATAAAGCACTTCTCAAAATTCTTGATATGCAGAAGAACTCACCTTAGAAGAAAATAATGCTCTTAAATCATTTTATTACTAATAGGCAATTAATTAAATAGACATTCAATTTCAGAGCATAGAAAAACAAAAATTTTAAATCTTGAATAAAAAATACTAAAAGCAAATAAAGCTAACTAGAAATTAAAAATGCACTTGAAAAATGAAATCAAAAGCTGCTTTTTAAAGAAACTAATATAATGAAGAAATGCCACATATAACACAGTAAAACACAGTAAATAGGAATAAGAGGCAGATATAAGCAAATCAAAAGTAATAAAAATTATAAAGGAAATGTTATAAAAGAATTTTTATAGAAGTCACAAAATGTTTATATAAATTATTCTTAAAAATACCAGAAAAACTGAAAACAACTGTCCAAATCTTTCAACTAGTAAAAAGTTAATCTTTGGGACATACATTCAATGAAATATTATTCAGCAAGAAAAATGAATGAACTCTTTAACACATATGAAAGTATGCTGCATGAAAAAAGTCAGATTTAAATGAATACTTACTGTCTGACTCCATTTGCATGACATTTACTAAAAGGTGAAACTATAGGGACAGAAAACACATCATTAATTGACAGGAACTGAGGGTGGGGGAAGGATTGTCTATCATTTGCATGAGGGAACATTTTAGGTGTTAAAAATGTTCTGTATCTTGATAGAGGTGGCTATCATATGATTCTGTACATTTGTCAAAACTCAGAACTGTGCACTAAAGGTGAAATTTATTCTATACACATTGTACCTCAATAAACCTGCTTTAAAAATTATAATGGACAAAATATTAAATAATAATATTAAAAATAAGAGGGAAAATTGCTTTTACAATAGAATATTACATAGCAACACAAATTCAAAAGTGTCAATAGTATGGCACTGATATAAGTAGACTTAAGTATAGGTAATAGTTCTGACCTAAATATAAGTAATGGTTTCTTTTCCTTCTTTTCCTCTTTTCCTTCCCTTAACTTGTCTTCTTTTCCTCCATTCCCTTACCCCCCGCCCTTCCTGAACAATTCAGTGAAAAACCAGTAGGCTGTGAGAACGTACAGTGGTAGAGCTACCCTGAAAAAGAGTGTGGCAGTTTCTTAAAAAACTCAACATGCCCTTGCCATATGACCCACCGATCACATTCCTGGACATTTATCCCAGAGAACCGATGATCTATGTTCACACAAAACCATGTACACAACTACTCAGCAACTTTATTTGTAATACCCTGCACTACAACCAACCACCGTGTCCTTCAGTAGGTGAGTGGTTCAACTATGGTGCATCCACACGATGGATGCTATTCAGGAGTGGTGACCAAGTTTAGGATGTCAGTGCCTGAGTTGAGTGAAAAGGGTATCAGTGTAGGATGGCACCAGTACCATCCTGGTGCAAAGTATTAAAGCCCAGGCAGAGTAAGACTAATGTCTGACAAAGGGGGGTGGGTGGTACCTGGTTAAGTGTATTGTGTCAAATTTCAAGTGGGGTGAGGGGGGTGTCTATGACAGGAGGAGTCATAGTGGCCAAAGTGAGAGATTAGTTACATAGAGGAGGATTAAGCAAATATGTTAATATACTGAGGATAATAGGAACCAAGTTTCCTCCTGTCAAATAAGAATTATAAATAGGGAAAAAAGAAAATAAGAATGAACCCTGTGGTACTGAATTTGAATCAGAGATGTCAGTGTGAACTCATTCTTAATACATAAAAGTAAATATAAATGGAATGGCATGTGCATATACCATATGTGTGTACATACATAATAAGTATGAGGGGGTGATGTGTGTGTGAGTGTGTGTGTATCTAAAGTAAAAGGGGTTGTTTAAATCTTAGGATGGATCATGCTTCAGGCAAAAGAGGATTTAGAGCCTCATATAATTTCACCCAGGACCCGTTTCTCTCCATCTCTTGGATTTGTCATTCATTTTTAACCTCATTTTTATTCTCAGACCTACAACGTATCAAGATGGTTAGCTTCCAAGCCAATTTCCACATTCAAATCCAGGAAAGAAAAACAAAACAAAACATTACTTTCTGTTCAATAATTAAAAAAAAAAAACTTCCTTGTATGCCATTGGCTCTGACTGGGTCTTGTGCTTATCCTTGCAAAATCTTTGTGGAACAGGGAATGCAATGTACTGATTGGCTCAAGCTGAGCCACACCCACATCTGGAGGCAAGGGTGGAATAAGCTCTCTTAGTGCACCTGGATTGGTTGTGTGGGGCATGGTGGTTCCAAAGAGGAAAATTGGACTACTTTTGGCAGAATTATGATGAGTGTACCCTGGGGAGTGAAATGGATTTTTGTTACTCAGTTCATTCCTTTTGAAAGCTCAACTTTCCCACACACCCATTTTCCTATACATCTGTCTTAAAACATGTCCACTTCCCTATTGAAATAACTTATGCAACCAAAACACATCCATTCATTCTCAAAATAAGACAGCTCAAAGTCCTATCTAGCTGTTCCACTGAAATACATGTCTTAAGTTCTTTGGATAATTCTGTACTTTCTAGCAAAGCCCAATTTAAATGATCAGGCTCTCTCTCTCACAAACACTCCCCCCCCCCCGGCCACCGCCAACATTTCCTAGATTTCCTGGATAGTCAGATCAACCGGTCATTACACCATAGCAGCCGTACAAGAGCAACCATCTGCTCTCAATTCAGAACATGCTGCTCAGCTATGAGTGCATTTAGCTAACAGCCTCCATCAGCAGCACCTCTAGGACCTACCCCAGCTTGTCAGTTGAGGTCATGCCCTTCCTGGGCAACTCAGCCAGGCAATGATTAAGCATGACAGGCTTATTCATATCTAGCCATTTCTGTCCAGTGAAGCTACTGTAACTGCAATGTTTGCTAAGGAACTCTCCATTGCACTGACCCAGGCCTTGTATGATTTGCATTGTTCACCAAAAGCTTTCCCTACCCAATCCAACTTGCTGCACCTTTACCTATTCCAGACATTACTCCCAGGAGTTTTTTAGCAGAGTATAATGTTGGGTTTTTCCCCCTGTGGATTCTTCTGCCACTCCCTAATAAACCTTTTGCACTCCTAACTGCATCAATATCTGCTTCCCAATAGCCTCCAACAACTCTTCTTGGGAACAGAGAAGAGTAGGAAAAAACAGTGATCTCCAATCTATAGTATAAATCATATACTGTGAGGCAGGACCAGCAATGTCTTCAACCTTGGCAATGGAACAAGTTTCTTAATCACTCAAACTGGTCCCTTTTCCTCTGTGGCCACATTTAATGTGGATATTACAGAGGATTTCCCTTTTCGAGGTTACACTCCTTTAGCTACTAATCATGTGGCAAGAGCTTTCACGATGAAATAACCATTACTTTTTGTTTGCCAGACTTGGAGTTTAGTTAGTTCTTGCTTCCATGGAATTCTCTGGGCTAATAACCAAAGTCAGACAAAAGCTGAGTCTAGTACTGGACCTATGGGTTTCTGTTTCTTAGCAACAGACTCCAGTGCTCTGTTGTTCTTCAATAACCCTTAGCTTAATGGCCTTCATCTTCACATCTGTCTTGAGTCATTCAAAATGATGTTCAGTGCAAGTAGGCGAGGCTAATCTGCTCCAGGCTTGCAGCTCATCCACATTTTTGTAAATGGTAACTGCCCCCTTTGCCAGGCAGAAGTACATTAAGGGAGGTGGTTGGATGGGACCTATGGGATCAAGAGTGTTTTTAGCATTGATGCTAGCTCTTAGATTTCAGATTTCAGCCCTTTCAACCTAAGCTGTCCTTTTTGGAGTACCATAACATGGACCACAAGAAATAGCCAACACACTCTAAAATTTTGACATTGTCCAACTGTATTCTCTAATATTCCATCTTTTGTCAATAAATGGTCTGAGTCCCAAGGTAAAATACAAGATAGTCATTTGACCAGCTGTTTCATACTTCATATTAAGGATTAAGACTTACAAACTCAGCCTAGGAAAGGGGGGTCTTCACTCTTATTGAAACTACTCCTAACTTGGATGACTACTCTTAACTTAGACTCCTTTTTAGTCACAAACAATAGAAACCACGATGCAAATTAGCTTAAATAAAGATAAGTTACTGGCTTATGTTACTAAAAAGTCTTGTTAAGATCTCACTTAATCAAGATTGGATTAGGAAGAAGGTTAATCAAAAAATGTCATCAAAATACCTCAATTTCTTGTCTTGAAAGGTTTGGTCTTGTTCTCTGGCTCTATGGGGTAACAACATGGCTGTCTATAAAATGATCTTCCCAGATTCAATTCAATAAAGAAACAAAACTTAAGTGTGTCTTTCAGCAATCCCAGCAAAAATCTTATTTCTTTTTATTAGCTTGATTAGATTACATAACTGACCTGAACAAATTCTCTGTAGCCAGGAAAATGTAATACAGTATAGGGCAAAAATAAGTTTATAGCTGTGAGTACATGAAACACAGAGTTTATTCTTGTATTATTTATATTTATTAATTACTGTATTATTTTCCATATGAACAACTATAAACCTGCCTTTGCTCCACTCTGTATTGTAATTAAGCAAACTGAGTCACCATGAATTCTATTATATATTTATTTTAAAATAACTTTTAAAGGTTTCATTTATTTACTTTTAGAGACAGGGGAAGGTAGGGAGAAAGAGAGGGAGAGAAACATCAATGTGTGAGAAATATATCAATCGGTTGCCGGTTGCCTCTCACATGCTTCCAACTGGGGACCTGGCCCAAAATACAGGCATGTGCCCTGACTGAAAATTGAACCAGCGACCTTTCAGTTCACAGGCTGGAGCTTAATCCACTGACCCACACCAGCCAGCACTGAATTCCACTATTTAAATAACAGCTCTATTGAAATATAGTTCATATACCACAAAATTCAACCCACATGGAAACAGGGCATGTTTCTCTGGAAACAGAGCATGGCATGAACACCATCTAAAGCACCTAGACTGAAAGTCGCAGAGGCGAGATTCCCCAGAGCAAAATGGGCACTGTTATTGAAAGAGTGGTAAATAGTACTGGCCACCAAAAACTGAGCTTGGCTAGTATGAACCGATTTTGTAAGGATCCTACCTGACATATCGAAGCTTTGTACAGTTAACAGCTACTCTAGATTATCCCCAAAATGCAGCACTTCATGGGCTTTGGCTTAAAATAACTTATTTATTGCTTCTCTACGGATGTTGAAAATGCCTTAAGTCCCAAGTTTTTATCCACTATTCTACTTGGCTCTGTGTTTTGTGCATAGTTGACACAAAAGAAAAGTTTTATGAATTTCATTATTCAAAACTCACTTTGTTCTCTGGCTAGTGTGGCTCAGTTGGTTGGGCATCATCTTGTAAACGAAAGATCACTGGTTTGATCGTGGGTCAGTCAGGGCACATGCCCGGGTTGCAGGTTCAGTCCCCAGCTGAGGTATGTACAAGAGGCAACTGATTGATGTTTCTCACATCCATGTTTTTTTCCTTCTCTATCTCCTTCCCTTCCCCTGTCTCTGGAATCAATAAAAGAAAAAAAAAACACCTCACTTCATTTATTTGAGTCCTAATGTTAACTCTGTAATTCTCAAGCAGCATCCCGGGAAGGCTCTATGTCTGATTGGGAAATGACTATACCAGTACTTCCCAGTCAGGGCTCAATGGCATGTGTGGGTTCACACATGCCCTTGAGGTAGGTAAGACTTCAGAGCCCAGACATGGAGTCACATAGCCCTAGCGTCGAATTCCAGTTATAACACTTTCTAATTCAGTAAATTTGGGAAAGTCATTTAAGTTCCCTAAACTTCGACTCCCTAATTAGAAAATTAAGATAATATCCCCAATGACTAATAGGAAGATGATAAATGAGCTGACATACCTATAGGAAGATAGAAAAAATCACATTTTCCTGAATTAGTGTTGTGATCTAGTACATGAGTTTAGAAGAAATGCTTTGACATGCTTCTTTAGACTAAGACCCTAGAGTCAAGTTCTGCTATCAAAATATACTGCCTTCTATGAAAGGGGAATCCTGTTAACTGAAGGCCTTTCTGAAGGACTTTTCTTTCTCTGAATGTTGAATAGAAGTTGGATATGCAAAATTTGATAGTTAGTACCTAAGAGATGGGGTAACTCTGTGAGAAAGAAGAATTAATGGCCCTGACTGGTGTGGCTTAGTTAGTTGGACATCGACTTAAAGCGAAAGTTCACCAGTTCAATTCCCGGTCAGGGAAAATGCCAGAGTTGTGGGCCCAGTCCCCAGTAGGAGCACATGCAAAAGGCAAATGATCGGTTTCTCTCCCTCTCTTTCTCCCTCCCTTCCCCTCTCTAAAAGTAAATAAATAAAATCATTTAAAAAAGAGTCAATGAGGGTGGTGTTGAAGGGGCATTAGGGTGTGCCAGGGCATCATCTCCCAAGGGCTGATTGTTGGCACCTCTTCCCAGTGCCATGTAGAGTGACATTTTGTTGGCAGTATGAAATTGCACCCGTGAGCTTAGTTGCACCACAGCAGGTGGCAGCTCTACAGATGAGCCCCTCCAAAGCGTGGCCTGCTGACCGTTCACAGCACAACACTGTGTGAAACGTCCCTGTCAGAGCCGTGGGGTACATCGCTGTGGAACAGGGATGTCTAGGAGACATGTTTTTTCCGGATTGCTTCCCTCTTACTCTTCACTTGATATCTTTAGTAAAGTTCCTTTTAATCACTACCATGTTCAATTCAAGTGAATTTTTGAAGGAGATGAGGACAAAGGTACAGCTGCTAAGTACAGACAAACGGTAGCAGTAGATGTCTTTATTATTATTCAGAGCAACAAGCACAAATGGTGTCTTTTCTCCCTCATGTGGGTGCTAATGGAGCTGCTTTCCTGAGCAGAACAGATTTCTTTTCATCTCCTTTGTGGCAGGACATAAGTAGCTCAGGGTCCCCTGTTCCGAGAGGCCATCACTCTGTTCGAGTCCCACCCATGTGGAAGTTCTGAGGTGGTGACTTGGAAGCCGAAGCTGGGAGCTGGCAGTGGCCATGGGAGAGAGAGGGTGTGAGGAAGCAGGAACGCACCCCACACAGAGGGAACTGCAAATCCAAAAGCTCCAAAGTAGAAAAAAGGGCTGGTGAATTGGAATGTATTAACTGGAGAGAGTGGCTTGAGATTAGGGCTAGAAAGTGTTACCAACAAGTTTGAGTTCTTGTCTCCTAATATACAAGAATTTAGACCAGGGACACTAATAAAAGCAAAGGCGGATTTACTGAGGCCCTGTGGAGGATGAGAACACTGAGATAGTGTCCCAGGTTCTGCTTCCGGAAGGTGGGACTCGGGGTTTTCATTCCTTGGGAACATGGAGGTTGATGGGGTCAAATGACCATGCTGTGGGTCAGCAAGCACTTCCTTTTATGAAACACTGATGTCCTAGTGCATGTCAGCCAAGCAAGGGATCTGCAGCACTTATTATTGGATGCAGGAAGGAACATGGCTTGGCTTCAGATCTGAAAAACAAACCTATAAGGAGTCAGAGTAGTTCCTGTACCATTGTTCTATAGCTTCCTGGTCATAACTGCCATAGTTCTGGCAGGGCTTACCTCGATGGAGCAATTTGTTCCAGCAGGGCTTGACTCCACGGAGCAATTTTTGGAAACAGTTTATACTACCTGTTGCAGAAGTAGGCTGAGATCAGCCATGCTAGGCCTTTTATACCCAAAGAGTGGCTGTCTGGCCTCAAGGAAATTGTCAGGGACTACAATGCCAACTTTACTGATGCTCAATATTAACTAAATCTTGGTTGACAGATACAATATTAATATAGGATTGCCTGAAGGGTATGGAGTGCATGGCTTGTCTCTAAAAATCTTTGTGTTAAGTTAGAGGTGCTGAGAGCTAGAATGCATTTGTGGAAAGGTACTATGATTTAATGTCACAAGGCCAAATTAAAGGACATGTGGCGGCCAGTATCCAAGATCACCCCAACGATATGTATATATCCCACCTTTATATATGCCCCTTCCACATTGCATCTGGTTGATCTGTATACACAGTAGGGTGTGGCAGTGTAATTTCTTAAGGCTAGTACATACAAGACATTGTAACTTTGTCTTTTTCTTTCTTGGATCATTCACTCTGGGAAAGTCAGCCTCCATGTCATGAGGAAACTCAAGCAGCCCTTTAAAGAGGTCCAGTTGGGAAGGAACTGAACCCCTCTGCCAACGGCCAGCACCAGCGTGCCAGCCATGAGAGTGAGCCAAGTTGCAGCGAATCCTCCACAACCACTCAAGCCTTTGACGACCACCAGCCTAGCTGACATCTTGATTACAGACTAGAGACACCTCAAGACAAAACTACCTAAATAAGCTACCCTCACATTCCTGACCACAGATGCTGTATGATATAATCAATACGTATTATTGTTTTAAGCCAGTAAGTTTTGGTAATTTTTTTATGCAGCAATAGGTTAAAGCAGACATTATAAGAAACATTCATAATCAACTATTAGCTACAACAATAACACTGTTTTTAGTCTGTGAGTTTGGGCAAGTTACTTAGCCTTGTTACACTTCAGTATCCTGATCTGTCAAAAGGGACTCTTTAATGCCCTGGCTGGGTAGCTCAACTGGTTATAGCATTGTCCCAGTATGCCAAGGTTGTGGGTTTGATCCCTGGTCAAAGCACACACAAGAGTCAACCAATGAATGCATGGACACGTGGAAAAACAAACTGACGTTTCTCTCTCTCTCTCTCTGTCCCTAAAATCAATGAATGAAAAAAGATTTTTAAAGGGGCTAATTACCAATATCTATTTTTCAGAATGTTTATAGCATTAACTGTAATGATAGATGTAGATATTTTCAACAGTAAAATGGACTCAGAGACAGCCTGTAGTAGAAACTCAATTAATTTCATCATCATTATTATTTGCTGTTGTTACACTATTATTTTTTTATTTTAATTTTAACCAAATCTGCTTCTCCTCCTGTTTCTCAGAATTAATTGGTAACAAAATGATCTAGACAGTCAGAACATCAGAAACCTGGACATTATCTTTGACAGACTGTATTCTTGTTCTTTATATCCAATCAACCATTATGTTCTAATAATTATATCTACTAAGTACTTTCATACTATTTTCTTTATCCCTACTCCCACTGCCTTCGTTCAAGACTCCATCAACTCCCATCTAGAGTACCAAAAAAATTTCTTAATTGTTTCCTGCCTCTAATCTTATTCCACTTGAAATGGTTTTTCACACCGCAGTGACCTATCTACAACACAAATACGGTAAAGCCGTTCCCAGGTGAAAACCTTTCACTGGCCCTCTGACAGCTTTACAAAGTCCAGTCTCCTTAGGATGAGCTGTAAGGCCTGTCAGGAGCTACCCACTGCCTGGCTTTCCTCTTATTGACGCTGTTTATCAAGTCACAAAATGAACAAAAAGAACAAGACAATCCTGTCAAAGGACATGAAGGTTTGCAAGTTGTGCCCTATCAGTTTCAGAAATGGGTATCGTTTCAGCTGGGAGGATTTGAGAGGCAGAAACATTGAAGAAAGAGAAAATACAAATCAATTATTTTGCTAAATCATCCCTCTCAATGAATGCCATAGTTTCTTGCATAATAAAGGATTATTTTCTAAGATGGCTGAGCCTCTATTTTCTTGTTTGCCTTTGTGGATTGGAAGATTCCTTTGAATTAGCTCAATATATGAAGTAATTGTACACGACAGCTGAATAAAATTTTGCAATATTAAATAATTCATGTTATTTTTATATTTAGACATAACAGACACCTAGCATGAATGGTGATTCTATTGGCCACTAGATGGATGATGAAAACTGAATTTATGACTAGCATTTAGTGTATTTATTTTTAAATTAATAACATTAAAATTATTTTATTGACTTTAGAGAGAGGAAGGGAGAGAGAGAAAGAGAGAGACATTGATTTGTTGTTCCACTTATCTACGTAGTCATTCATTGGTTCTTGCATGTGCCCTGACCAGAGGTGGAACCTACAACCTTGGTGTATACAGACGGTGCTGTAACCAACTGAGCTACCCAGCCAGGGATCTTAAATAAAAATTTTTTATATTAAATTTACATTCCATCTTAAAAATGTAATATTGTAAATATTAATTATAATTGTAGATATAATTGTAATGTTCTAAATGTATTAACTGTAATTTGAGTTTCTATTGAACTTTAATAATTTTCAATATTTTAGAAGAAAAACACTTTTGAAAACATACGAAAAATAATTTTCACATTTAATTTATACATTTTGGAAAAGCAATTTAAATTTTGTACATTTTAAATATAATGAGATTTTATTTGTATTCCCTCCAATAATTACTGTCAATAGAACACAATTATATGAAAATTTTGATTATAATAATATAATTAATGATTTTGCTAAAATGGTCAAGAGAAATAAATGTTATAGAATAAATATATAATTTATGAATTATAGATTTTTAAAATATATAAACATGATTGACCCATCAATAGAATATCCAGACAGGTTATTGAGAGAGATGGAGAGAGAAAGAGAGAAACTAAATGTGCCTTGTGGTTATGGCAGCACCGTACTGTTACCAGGGACCCTGTGTATCTTCTGAAACACTGTTTTTGCTTTCTCTTTAAAGTGCAGTACTTATGACTTTAGTTTGGAATTTTTCACCTTTGCCAAAGTGTAGAGTTACCTCTGGCTCTTCCTTACTTAGCTCTCTGACCCAACTATCCATGATAATTTTAACTAAGGCCTTCCTTGTCATACTTAGAAAAAAATAACATTCTCCAGGCTTTATTCTGGGAGCAAACTGTGGGTTAGCACATGGGAGGGTGCAGGGGGAGCCAACAGATGCCATTGTTCCAAGTCAAATCATTATAATTGTCGTAATGATGCATTTGGGCTCCTCTTTTCTTCTATTGACATACAATGAACTTGGGCTTTTTTAAGGAAAAATCTGTTCTTACCCTTGAAATATTATAGAAGAGATTTTTCTCCCATTTTGTGTTTTGGCTACAGTTTCTTAATCTTCTTTCTTTGTTAATCTGATGCTATAAATATTCTATTTTCCAGGAATTCCTCAACTCTTTTATCTACTGCCTTACAGCCCTTCTAAATTTATGGTGTCATTATGAATTACTGTTTTTAAAATATCTTTCCTGACATTCCAATAGGCATATACACAGGAAAGGAAATCATTATTTGTGGTTAACATGTCAGCTTAATCTCAGTACATCTACTGGCATTTTTGTTTTTTTAATTATATTTTATTGATTATGCTATTACAATTGTCCTGGTTTTTCCCTCTTTGCCTCCCTCCACCCAGCACCCTCCATTTCCTCTGGTGATCTTCCCTCCTTTGTTCATGTCCATGGGTCATGCATATAAATTAATTGGCTGCTCCATTTCCTATACTGTATTTTCCAATCCATGGCTATACTGTAACTACCTATTTGTACTTCTTAATCCCCTCATCACCTCGCCCATTCCCGTACACCCCCCTCCCATCTGGCATCTATCAAAATGCTCTCCGTATTCATGATTTTGTCTCTGTTCTTGTTTGCTTAGCTTGATTTTTAGATTCAATTGTTGATAGATATGAGTTGAATTTTTTTTGACATTTTATGGTTCATAGTTTTGATTTTCTTCTTTCTCTTAAATAAGTCCCTCTAACATCTCATATAATAATGGTTTGGTGATGATGAACTCCTTTAGTTTTTTTCTTTTTTGGGAAGAACTTTATCTACCCTTCGATTCTTTTTTAAAAAATATTTTATTTATTTATTTTTAGGGGGGAAAGGGAGGAAGAAATAGAGGGGCAGAGACATTGATATGCAAGAGATATTGATCAGTTGCCTCTTACACACCCACAGTTGGGGATCTAGACTGCAACTCAGGTATATGTCCTGAGTGGAAATCAAACTGGCAACTTTTCAGCTCTCAGGCTGGCTCTCAATTCCCTGAGCCACACCAGCCAGGATCTGCACTTCAATTCAAATGATACCTTTGCTGGGTAGAGCAATCTTGGCTGCAGGTCTTTGCTTTTGATGACTTTGAGTGTGTCTTGCCAATCGTAGCCTGCAAACTTTCTTTTGAGAAATCAGCTGACAGTCTTCTGGGAACTCCCCTGTAGGTAATTAACTTCTTTTCTCTTGCTGCTTTTAAGATTCTCTCTTTATCTTCACTTGTGGCATTTTAATGATGATGTGTCTTGGAGTGGGCCTCTTTGCATCCATCTTACTTGGAACTCTCTGTGCTTCCTGGACTTGTATGTCTATTTTCTTCACAAAATTATGTAAGTATTCTTTCATTATTAGTTCAAATATATTTCCAATTTCATGCTCTTTCTCTTCTCCTTCTGGCACCCCTATGATGCAAATGTTGGACCTCTTGAAGTTATCCTAGAGACTGCTTATGCTGTCCTCATTTTTTTGTATTCTTTTTTCTTCTTGTTGTTCTGATTGGTTGTTTTTTGCTTCATTATGGCCCGAATCATTGATTTGATTCTTGGCTTCATCCATTCTGCTGTTGTTTCCATGTAAATTGTTCTTTATTTCAATTATTTTCTGGCTGGATCTTTTGTATGCTGCTGAGGTCCTCACTAAGTTCCTGGAGCATTCTTATAACCAGTGTTTTGACCTCTGCATCTACATTGCTTGTCTCCATTTTGGTTAGCTCTTTTTCTGGAGTTTTGATCTGTTCATTCATTTGGGCCATGTTTCTTGGTCTCCTCATTTTGGCAGTCTTTCTGTTTGTTTCTATGTATTAGGTAGAGCTGCTTTGACTCTGTGTCTTGGTAGTGTGGCCTAATGTAGTAGGTGTCCTGTAGGGTCCAGTGGCACAGTCTCCCCTATCATCCAAACTGGGTACTCGAGGTATGCCCTTTGTGTTGGCTAAGTATAACCTCTTCTCTTAGTTGAGCCTTGGTTGCTGTTGGCAGGTCAATGGGAGGGATTTACCCAGGCCAATCAGCTGCAAGGATTGGATAATGACCACTGACCACCAACCACTGCCCTCCATGGAGGATCTGCTGTGCAGGGGCAGGGTGGTGGTGCTCCGATGCAGTCTGTAACTGTCCACTAGGTGCACTGGCCCTGGGGTTTCCTGGGTGGTGCAAGCCAAGGTCTGTTCCAGCCTGAGTTTGCCTGGGGCCACTCTGCTGGATCTATAAAGCAATCTGAGATGGCTTCTACTTGTGCTGGGCTTGGAGATTCCCAGACAAAGCCAACCTATGAATCTAGACTGGCTGCTGCCAGTACCAGGATTGGTGCTCACTAAGTCCAGCTGTTGCTTGTTTGAGAGGATTTAGGAAGTTGTAAAGCATGAGCCAAGACCAGCCATTCATATAGAAAAGCAACTTGGGTGGGGCAAATTCTCTGGGGATCTCCAAAGAAGGTCAAACAGTGTTAGCCAGGTTGATGGAGTTTCAAATATGACACTAGCTTGCCAGTTCTTTAGCTCTGTGTGGGCAATGTTTAGCAAAGGGACAATGACCTCTGCTACCTTGATGCCAGACACTTCACTTGCTCCCTTTATGCTACTGGTGCCTTTCAAGCTGCTGCCTCAGCACTGGAGCTCAGAGGGAGTAAGTCTGAGTACGTGAGTCTGTGTGTGGGTTCTTTAAGAGGAACTGCTTGGGGCTCCAGCAGTTCTTTCACTGAACTCCATCCCCACTGGTATTTGGAGCCACAATTGTTGAATTTATCTTCCTGGCACTGGAACCCTGTGTTGAAGGCCTGGTGTGGGGCTGGGACTTCTCACTCCTAAGATAGCCCTCCCGAATTTTTACAAAATGTGGATGTGAACCAGCCCATTCCACATCTGTGTCCTTCCTATCAGTCTGGATGATGTGGTTTCTTTAGTTCCTTAGTTGTCAGACTTTCATTCAACTCAATTCTGATGGTTCTGATGGTTGTTCTTTATTTTAGTTGTAATTTTGATGTGGCTGTTTGAAGAGGCAAGACACGTCTGCCTATGCTGCCATCTTGACTGGAAAGTACCACTACTGGCATTTTTAATCTCATTGCCTGGCATTGTGAGCTTTAGTGCTACAGGAATGCTTGAGTCCTCTACAACACTGCCCCATTATGCTTCTGAGCCTTTGGTCACGCAACTGTTTTCTTTTTCTCACTCAAATATTCTCCCCACTTTTGTTCACCTGGAAAACTCTTATTCTTCAAAACTTAACCCACACATTCTTTTGTCTGGGAAAGAACTAATCAAATAAACAAAATAAAATTTCTGAGACACCTCAGTTTGGTTTAAGTCTCCCTTCTATAATATCTGTATACGCTGTATCTCTGAGATTCTCAGATAAAATATTTGGGAAACACATACTAAAAAAATGTTTCATTGTTATCTGAAATTCAAATATAACCTGGCATCCTGTTTTTGTTTTCTAATCTGGCCACACTAAATAGCTCCTCACTTGCTAATGAGTACCCCTCCCTTGGGTAATGAAAATTCCTTGCAGTAAGGAACCATGTTTTTTCAGTGGGGAGTTGGGGTAGTAGGGTAGAATACATATATATTTTTAAAATCTCTGTTCCCCTAGCAGCTGACAAATTGTCTGACATACTAGGTTATATTAGTAAGGATCTTTTGGTTGCAAGTAATACAAACAAAACTGAAGCCCAATTAAACAATGGAGAATTTATTATACGGAGAATTCCAGGGTAAGAATGCAGCTGGCTTCAGAGCATGTGGAACTCATTGCTCTCTTTGTTTCTCAATTCTGCTTTTCTCAACCCCTGGGGTCCCCTTTACTCTGATTGACATGGCTTTCTCTGCTCCTCAGTTTATGTGAAAGATGGCTATACACACTCTTGAATGGTTAATCTTCTCCATTCAAGATATAGACAGTAGTTTCTCTTAATGCCAATTCAAATTCATGGGAAAGAGACTGTGTTCAATCAGCTGAGTCTAGGAAATGAGAGTTATGTAATAACAGAGGGTCCACCTGTGAACCTATGGTGTGATCATGGAAATGAAGGAGGGGTAGATGCTGAAAAGGTTTCTACTATGTAGATGTTGCATTAGTCAGAGTTCTTCAGAAGATAGAATCTGTTGGGTGTGAGAGAGAGTGTGTGTGTGTGTGTGTGTGTGTGTGTGTGTGTGTGTGTGTGTGTGATTGGATGAAGCCCACCCACACTAGGGAGGGCAATATGTTTTACTCAAAGTCCCCAGCTTCAAATGTTAATCTCATCCCAAAACATACAGAAACATCCAGAAAAATGTTTGACCCGCATGTTTGGGCACCATAGTGCAGCAAAGTTGACATATAAAATTAACCATCACAGTTACTCAAAAAATATTTGTTGAATTCAAGAATTTTTGTTATTTAATACATTTAAAAAGTGTTCTTCCTATGAAGATTCTCAGAGAAACTGTGAATTTTGGATTTCAGAACCAGGAATAGTTAGACCTTCTCCTGAGTTCTGCTTTGTTTCATCCAATGAACCCTGAGTCATATAGATGGTCAGGTTTCTCTGTTCATGTTTGTTCAAAAAACATTGGAGTTGAATTAGTGTTTCTTTTACACCAAATGTGCAGTGGTCCATGGATGCATTTTGCACACTAATCTCACTGCTATATATATTATCTTTAAGATAACTCTAATGCATGACTTCTGGTCAAGATAGACGAGCAGGTAGACATGCTTCATCTCCTCATGCAACCACAAAAAGAATAAAATAATTACAACTAAATCTTAAAATAAATAACACCCAAAACTGTCAGAAAACTGAATTGTGTGGAAGTTCAAAAACCAAGGATTTAAACAAGCCATGGTCATCCAAAGGGGAAGGAGTGGCAGAGACATGGAGATGGGGCAGCCAAGCAAGGAGACAGGGTGTGGTGTGGAGAGGTGGTGGTCATGGTGTAACAAGCATGGGTGGTCCCACATTCCTGTGTGTGGATAAAAATTGGGAGGGATACCTAGGGAGTGAGTGATTCCAGCCCCAGGCCAGAACACACAGCCCAGGGTTCCAGCATGGGGAAGATAAAGCTCCATAACTTCTGGCTATAAACACCAGTGGGGGTTGGGACAGTAGAAGAAACTGTGAGATTTGCAGGAAACTTTGCTTAAAGGGTCTGCATGGTCTTCAAACATATGCAAACCCACCCACTCAGGGATTCAACACTGGGGTACAGCTGGAAGGGTGCCAGTTTGCATAAGGAAAGTGGATGAAGTGACTGGAAATGAGGCAAGTGCTGGGCAAACTGCCAGGAGCCAAGCAGCAGTACACTCCCCTCTCTGAGCCCTCCCCCAACACAGAGCCATAAAGCAGTGAAGCAGGTTTCCTCACCCTGGAGATTGCTTCAGGCTCCAACCCACACAATTTACAGGTGCCTTTTACAGAGGGTCAAAGCAGCTCTACCTAATACACAGAAACAAACACAGGGAGGTTGCCAAATTGAGGAGATAAAGACCTATGGCCTAAATGAAAACACAGAACAAAACCCCAGTAAAAGAACTAAACAAAACGAAGATAGCCAACCGATTAGAAGCAGAGTTCCAAACACTGGTGATCAAGATGCTCAAAGAACTCACTGAGTATGGCAACAATATAAAGGAAGAAGTGAAAGTTTTACTAAGTGAAGTAAAGAAAAATCTACAGGGAACCAACAGTGAAGGGAAGGAAGCCAGGATTCAAATCAATGAATTGGATCATAAGGAAGAAATAAATATTCAACCAGAACAGAAAGAAAAAATAAGAATTTAAAAAAATGAGGATGATATAAGAAGACTCTGGGGCATATCCAAACATGCCAGTATATAAATCATAGGGTGCCAGAAGGAGAAGAGGAAGAGCAAGAAATTGAAAACTTACTTGAAAAAATAATGAAAGAAAACTTCCCTAATTTGGCAAAGGAAATAGACATACACGTCCAGGGAGCACAGAGGATCCCAAACAAGATGGAATCAGAGAGGACCACACCAAGACGCATCATAATTAAAATGCTACAGGTGAAAGATAAAGAGAGAATCTTAAAAGCAGCAAGAGAAAAAAAGTTAGTTAACTACAGGGGAGTTCCCATCAGAATATCAGCTGATTTCTCAAAAAAAAAAAATCTTGCAGGCAAGAAGGGGCTGGAAAGAAGTATTCAAAGTCAGGAAAGGAAAGGATCTATATCCAAGATTGCTCTATCCAGCAAAACTACCTGGATAGACTGGAAGGGCAGATAAAGTGCTTCCCAGACAAGGTAAAGCTAAAGGAGTTCATCATCACCAAGCCATTATTACATGAAATGTTAAAGGGATTTATTTAAGAAAAAGATCAAAACCATGAAAATTAAAAAGGCAACAAATTCACAACTATCAACAACTGAATTTAGAAAAAACAAACAAACAGCTAAGCAAACAACCAGAACAGGAATAGAATCATAGGTATGGAGATCACTTTGAGGGTTATCAGCTGGGAGGGGGAAGGGGGAGAATGGGGGAAAAGGTGCAGTGATTAAAAAGCAAAATTGATATGTAGAAAATAAGCATAGGAATATTAAGAATAGTGTAGGAAATGGAGAAGCCAAAGAACTTATATGTACGACCCATGGACATGAACTAAGGGGGGACTGCTGGAGGGAATGGGGGGTACCAGGCAGAGGGGAACAAAAGGGGAATAATTGGGACAACTGTAATAACATAATCAACAAAATACAGTTAAAAAGACAACTTTAATGCATTTTGCACACTAATCTCACTCCCATATTAACCTTAAGACAACTATAATTTTGAATTCTCTTTTTAAAAAGATTTCATTTATTGAGCGCGGGCTGGGAACCAAAGTGTCCCAGGTTCGATTCCCAGCCAGGGTACATTCCTGGATTGCAGGCCATAACCCCCAGCAACCGCACATTGATGTTTCTCTCTCTCTCTCTCTCTCTCTCTCTCTCTCTCTCTCCCTCCCTCCCTTCCCTCTCTAAAAATAAATAAATAAAATCTTTGAAAAAAAAAGATTTCATTTAGTTTTTAGAGAGGGGAAGGGAGCAAGACAGAGAGGGAGAGAAACATCAATGTGCAATGGAAACATTGATTGTTGGCTTCTCACATACCCCCAGCCAGGAACTTGGTCTGCAACCCAGGCATGCTCCCTGACTGGGAAGGGACCACCAATCTATTGGTTCACAATCCAGTGCTCAATTCACTGAGCCAAAGGGCTAATTTTTTTATTCTTAGTTGCCTTACTGTGTTGCTTTGGAGGCGATTGTTATGTGTTTAAAAATTCGTAGTCACCATGCTGTACATTCCATCTCCAAAGCTTACTTATTTTATAAGTGAAAGTTTGTACCTTTTAGTCACTCTTAATCTACTGTACCCTCCCCTCACTCCCCACCTCTGGCAATCACCAATCTGTTCTCTGTATCTCTGAGTTTGTTTTTTTACATTCTACATGTAAGTGAGATCATACAATATTTGTCTTTCTCTGTCTTATTTCACTTAGTATAATACTGTGGAAGTCCATCCATATTGTTGTATGGCAGGATTTCCTTTTTTTAAAAATAGCTCAATAACATTCTAATATATAGAGCGACCAGCAGAAGTTAATGCCATTGAATGTGGTTGGCAGGATACGTGAATGTCTTGCACAAGATGGACAACGATCTGAACATTTTACCTAAAGTGTCACATGGTGTGCTTGAGTGTGATATTGTTATGTTACAGAATTACATGCTTATGATTTTGTCATAAAAGTTTTTTATGTAATGAAAAGGGGGCATTATTTGTGGACCCTGTATACATAAACTAACACATATATCTATATAAAATAACATTATATATGTAAAATATATATAAAATAACATTTTCTTCCATTCACCTGTTGATAACACTTAGGCTGTTTCCAAGTCATAGCTATTGTGAGTAATGCTGCAATAAACATGGGAGTGCAGACATCTTTTTGAGGTAGTGATTTTTTTTAGATAAATACCCAAAAGTGGAATTGGTGGGTCATATGGTAGTTCTATTGTTAATTTTTTGTGGAACCTCCATACGGGTTTCCACAGTGGCTGTATCAATTTACATTCCCACCAGCAGCACATATGGGGTCCCCTCAGTAGTTTGCTTTTATTTTATTTAACATCCTGTATGGAAAGAGTATGAATTGGTATAGAAAGAAAGCAAACACTTGTCAAAGTTCTTGATCTACTTTTCACAGAGCAAAGACCAGCTTTCTTCATTTTGAATGATTCTGAATGATCAGGTTATATATTTTTATGAGTCATCATGTGATCTGATTCCCATATCCCTCCCACTCAGCATTCCTGTTGAAAAATGTAAAAGAAGCTCAGCACATATCAATACCTTACCAAAGCAAAATGAAAGTTAAGTACTTGGTGCTGCAACAACAACAACAAAAAAAACACCTCGGCATTTTTTAAAAACCAGCTTACAATGCTCTTATTCTACTGTCCTAAAACATATGCTCTTTTTTAAAAAAATGTTGACTTCTAGAAAAGGCCCTTTGCCTAGTGGTAGTAGAGATGAAAAGTGAGGGAAAATGAGACACAGTTGTTGGGAGCAAAAACAGAACAGAGAGAAGCATCTTTGTAATTATATATAAATCTGTTCAACAAATATGGCTGGCATTAGAACTTTTCTGAACAATCTGGAAAAGTCTCCTTAATTACACTGCTGTATACTTAAGTTTGGAAGGTTACATTGAGACCACCATATTTTCGATCATTGAAGCAAAGGAAGTTATTATTATACTTCACTCTGGGTTGAGGCTTTCCATGTACTCTTCATTTGGTACACTGCAAGCAGTCCAGTGAGTGGCGGCTTTTAAGGGATAGACACCAAAACAGGAAGAGGCCAGAGAATGGTCTCCATTTCCTTTTCTATTATCATGTCACCTCCTTGTCCTGGTAAGATAAATAGTCATCTTCAAAGATGAGAAGTTTTTTGTTTTCTTCTTTAAGATTTTATTTATTTATTTTTTAGGGAGGAAAGGGAGGGAGAAAGAGAGAGAGAGAGAGAAACATCAATGTGCGGTTGCTGGGGGTCATGGCCTGCAGCCCAGGCATGTACCCTGACTGGGAATGTCGAGCCTGTGACACTTTGGTTCGCAGCCCACGCTCAGTCCACAGAGCTACACCAGCCAGGGCTGAAAGTTTTCTTAAATGACACAGAATTTCATTAAAAGTTTAGTACTGTGTATTTCAGTTATGCTAAGTAATTACCAGAAGAACTAAAAGAGGAAAAAATTGGTAATTTTACCATGGAGAGAATACCTTTGTAATTTTAAGAGACCAAATAATTAAAGGATTAAAAGGTCCTAAAGAAGATTTTGAGTTGAGTGGCTATTTCCAGAAAGTATTTAATAGAATATTGTTTCACTGCCTCTGCTTCTTTATTAATTGCATGCTGTGGTAGCCAGAACTAGAACAGTAAGTCCCAAGATGCGACATACTAAGCCTGGGTGGTAGGAGGGGATTTTGGCTGGTGGTGTGGGGGTGTCAGTGCTGGGCAAGTGCATTCAAGTCAAGTTTGCACTGGTTGTGACAGCCTGACAAACACTGGAACCGAGGAAAGAAGAGAAAGCAAAGAAGATACAAAATAAGCTGTGGAATTTGGAAGTGAGACAGGCAAGAAGGAATAAATCAGCAAGAATGGTTCAGAAAGGTCTTTCTTACTCCAATTTTCTTTCCCTAGTATTTTTGTGAAATTACTCCAAAAGAGGCAAGGCTCCCAGTGCAGAATCCGTGGAGACTTCCTCCTCAGCTCTTTCTGCTCTTACAGGCCCAGCCCTGTTGACTCTTAACCACAAACAAGTTGTCCCTGAGGCCTTTAAGGAGAAAATAAGTGAACACAACTGGACAAGGGACCTGGAGGAAAAGCCTGTTTAATCAAGGGTGGGTCCTGGCATTCAGTATGCATGTATCTGCTCTTCACAAGTACTTGGTAGTTCTGCTTCAGTAAACCTCTACGTTTTCTTTCTCCTTGCTTTTTTTCTTCTAAGTTTTTTATTCTGATTTAATTCTTGGGCTTTTTTTTTAAATAGTGAATTGTAAATAAATAAAATCTTTTTTGTTGTTTTTTTAAATATATTTTATTGATTATGCTATTACAGTTGTCCCATTTTCCCCCCTTCACTCCCCTCCACCCCGTACACTCTCTCCCACCCATATCCCCCCCTTTAGTCATGTCCAGGTGTCATACTTATAAGTTCTTTAGCTTCTACATTTCCCATACTATTCTTACCCTTCCCCTATCTATTTTCAACCTACAATCTATGCTACTTATTCTCTGTACCTTCCCCCCCCCCTTCTCCTCCCACTCCCCTGTTGCTAACCTTCCATGTGATCTCCATTTCTGTGGTTCTGTTCCTGTTCTAGTTGTTTGCTTAGTTTCTTTTGGTTTTGCTTTAGGTGTGTTTGTTAATAATTGTGAGTTTGCTGTCCTTTTACTATACATGTTTTTTCTTTATCTTCTTTTCTTAGATAAGTCCCTTTAACATTTCATAAAATAAGGGCTTGGTGATGATGAACTCCTTTAACTTGACCTTATCTGAGAAGCACTTTATCTGCCCTTCCATTCTAAATGAAAGCTTTGCTGGATAGAGTAACCTGGGATATAGGTCCTTGTCTTTCATGACTTGGAATATTTCTTTCCAGCCCCTTCTTGCCTGTAAGGTCCCTTTTGAGAAATCAGCTGACAGTCTGATGGGAACTCCTTTGTAGGTGACTGTCCCCTTATCTCTTGCTGCTTCTAGGATTCTCTCCTTCATTTTTACCTTGGCTAATGTAATTATGATGTGCCTTGGTGTGTTTCTTCTTGGGTCCAACTTCTTTGGGGCTCTCTGAGCTTCCTGGACTTTCTGAAAGTCTATTTCCTTTGCCAGAATGGGGAAGTTCTCCTTTATTATTTGTTCAAATACATTTTCAATCTGTTGCTCTACCTCTTCCCCTTCTGGTACCCCTATAATTCGGATGTTGGAATGTTTCAAGATGTCCTGGAGGTTCCTAAGCTTCTCCTCGTTTTTTTGAATTCTTATTTCTTCATTATTTCCTGTTTGGTTTCTTTTTTCTTCCTTCTGGTCAACTCTGTTGTTTTGAGTCCCAGTTTCCTTCTCATCACTGTTGGTTCTCCATGCATCTTCCTTCAACTCTTTTATGGTAACCTGCATTTTTTCATGTAATTTGTGCCCCAAATCAACCAATTCTGTGAGCTTCCTGATCACCAGTGTTTTGAACTGTGCATCTGATAGGTTAGCTATTTCTTGGTCGCTCAAAAGGATGAGTTCTGGGGCACTGATTTGTTCTTCTATTTGAGCCATCGCTCTCTCTTTTTTTTCCTAGTCTGTTCCTAAATAAATAAAATCTTTAAAAAATAAAACAAGGAAGCCCTCCCTGGCATAGCTCAGAGTGGACTGAGTGCAGGCTGTGAACCAAAGTGTCGCAGGTTCTATTCCCAGTCAGGGCACATGCCTGGGTTGCAGGCCATGACCCCCAGCAACCGCACATTGATGTTTCTCTCTCTCTCTCTTTCTCCCTCCATTCCCTCTCTAAAAATAAATAAATAAAATTTAAAAAAAAAGTGAATTGTAAAACATTGACTTTCTATTAATTCTACTCAATTCTCTATTCTTATCTCTCCATTAGAAGTCTTTGCTGTAATACACAAGAGAACTCAATGTATGGTGTGTTATTTTTCTAATGTTAGTTAGCAATACTGGGCAATGAAACATCACATTTAGAAATCTAAAGGCCAGTTGGTTTGTCAAGGAACCTATTGATCCCTTACCTGTATCCTTCCGGTATTTTAGGGCCCAAACTTAAGAAAAATTTTAATTGTGTAATTATTTCATAGACAAAAGATATGTAATATGAATGTAAAATTAGATGGCTTAATAAAAAATGAGTACCTGTGAACTCACCGCCTAACTTAAGAATGAGTCAACAATATTTTTGTATCAAATGATGTTCAAATTGTCAATATGTTTTCATGGATTGTGCTTTTGTTATTGTATGTCAGAAGTCATCACTAAATTCGGGTTGGCCTGGATGTCCTTTTATGTTATCTTCTGGGAGTTTTTTCATTTGTATTTTACAGTTAGGCCTATGATTCCTTTTGAGTTAATTTTTGTGAAAGATGTAAAGGCTGTATCTAGATTGATTGATTTATTTTTTGCATGTGGGTGTCCAGTTGTTCTATGACCATTTGTTGAAAAGACTATTCGTCATTGAATTGCCTTTTCTCCTTCCTCAGAGATCAGTTGACTATATTTTGGGGGCCTATTCCTGGACTCTATTGCATTTCACAGATCTCTTTGTCTGTTCTTTCACCAACGCCATACTGACTTGAACACTATAGCTTTATAGAAAATCTTCAGGTTGGGTAGTGTCAGTCTTTCAACTTTATTCTTCAGTATTGTGTTGGCTACCATGGGGTTTTCCCCTCTTTATATAAACTTTAGAATCAGTTTGTTGGTATCCACAAAATAGCTTGCTTGGATTTTAATTGGGATTGAGTTGAATCTACAGATCAAATTGGGAAGAATTGACATCTTAACAATATTACTGAATTTTTAGGACTATAAGGTGCACTGGACCATAAGATGCACCTAGGTTTTAGAGGAGGAAAAATAGGAAAAAAAATTTTGAAGCAAATGTGGTAAAATATTTAATAACCTGTGACCCCACTCCACTGCCACCCACCCCCACCCAGTGAGCCAGGTAAGCTACATTTGGACTATAAGATGCACCCCCATTTCCTCCCAAATTAGGGGTGTGTGTCTTATAGTCCAAAAATATGGTGAGTTTTTTTTTTTGTCCATGAACATGGAATAGATCGCCATTTATCTAGATCTTTGATTTCTTTCATCAAAGCTTTTAAGTTTTTCTCATGTAGATCTTATACATATTTGGTTAGGTTTATACCTAGGTATTTCCTTTTGTTGGTGCTAATGTAAGTGGTGTTTTTAATTTTAAATTTAAATTTTTTATGTCTGGTATAAAGGAATACAATTAATGTTTATATATTAACATTATACCCTGTAATATTTCTATAATCACTTATTAGTTCTAGAAGGCTTTTTGTAGACTTTTTTGGAATTTTCTACATAAACAATCATGTCACCTACAAAGGACAGTTTTATTTCTCCCTTGACAATCAGTATGCCTTTTATTTACTTTTCTTGTCTTCTTGTCTTACCCAGGACTTTTAGTATGTGTTAAATAAGAGTGGTGAGAGGGATGTCCTTGTCTTGGTTCTGGTGTTAGGGGGAAGCATCTAGTTTCTCATCATTAAGTATGATATTAGCTATAAGGTTTTTGTAGATGTTCTTTATCTATTTGAGGAAGTTTTGCTTTATTTCTAGTTTTCTGAGAGTTTTTATCATGAAGAGGTATTTTGTGAAATGTTCTTTCAGCATTTACTGACATAATTTTTCTTCTTTAACTTGCTGATATTATGTATGGATAGCGTTAATTCATTTGCAAATGTTGAACCAGGCTTGCATACTAGAATAAATCCCACTTAGTTGTGGTAAATAATTTTTTATATTTTAGTAGATTTGATTTGCTAATATTTTGTTGAGCCTTTTTGCATCTATGTTCTTGGGAGATATTGGTCTCTAGTTTTCCATATATGTAATAGCTTTGCCTGGTTTTGATATTAGGGTAATGCTCGCCTCAGAATGGTTTGGGAAGTATTCCCTCTGTTTCTATTTTCTGAAAAAGACTGTGTAAATTCTACCTACTCCTTTCCTTCATTACACTCCTATGCCTGTTCTTACCTTTAGCATTCACCTTATCCCTTAATATATACCCAAACTCTGAGTCAATGATGATGGCACTTTCTCTTTAACTAAAGAAACACCCATTCGTTGGTTCCTTGCCAATGACAGAATTTAGCTTGTGGCTCTTTTTGAGCATCTTGGATCTCCTGTCTTCTCCTATTTCTAAGCACACACATTCTATTCCTATCCCTAACCCATTTAAACAAGCTCTTTTTGTTGACATGATTTAATTTTTATTTACTTATGTTATTATTTCAGTTCTCTTCTGTGGAATTGCTCCTTGGGTCTCCAGAGCATGGTCTGATGCTAACTGCTTTTCTTCCTCTGTTTACATCACTGTCCACACACTGTTCTGTCACTTGTAGATTGATTAGTTACTTCTGCAGCTGTTGCCATCAGTTACAAAAAGTTTTAGGTGAAGAAACGAGGGATATGAAAATACTATGTAAACTGTAAAGCCCTGTACAATGCTAAGGACTAGTCAGAGGTGAGATGCAGTATTTTAAGGGCTTCTGAAACTAAAAAGTGGTCTGTATAGGAAGAGAAGCCTGAGTCTCTTATAGGGGAAAAAGAACATCCTATTAGGAGCTGCTGCCAATTTGATTCTTCCTCTATTTAAATAGAGCGAATTTATTTTCGTCAAAGACTGAAGACAAAACATCACTGAGAACTCCTCCAAACGTACACTTCCCACAGCTTCCATCTCTCCCCATTTGTTGTGCCCAACATAGGCACAGAGAGAGGATAAGGATGGCACGCACCCGTGGAATGTGGTATGGAGTGGGAAGAACTACGGTGCTAGTTAGCAGACATGACGGGGCTCTTTTTCCAGAGTCTTATGCTAATTTGAAGTGATGAATGGACCGTGACAGCCAGGCTATGTATGGTTCCAGGGCAGAGACTGGGAAGAGGCGGTTTTCTGATGAGTGAATCTGAGCAGGGAGCTAAGAGACCTTGTGGATACAGCAGAAAGAGTGTTGGACTAGGATTCTGGAGACTGTTTTCTTTGGAAAAAAAAAGAAAAATTGATAACCGATTGTCACATGATGAAACCAGCTTCTTGTTGGATATGAGGTTGCCTTCCAACTCAAATTCAGTGATTCTATGATCATTGCCAGCTGACAAGGCTTTGGCTGAGTTGAAAAACTAGGACTTTGTTAATGTGTTTGGTTTATTTGTTTATCTTAATTCCCGGGGTTTTAATCTCATGTTTCTGTGTTCCTGACTGTGTGCAGTCAGCCACTGAAGTTGATACAGAAAAGAGAGGATGCACACTGTTCTGTCCTGTGGTAAGTCCCCAAGTCCCAACATGTCCCACTGGAAGCACTGCTGGAGTTCCGAGTTGCTTCAGAGGCACATCCCTGATAACACAGGACTTTGTCCCTCCATGCCCCACAGCACTTCCCAGACACTCCAGCAGATGCAACTCCAGAACTTTTTGATAATACTCTTCACACACACAGCATATTAATTTCTAGTATTATAAACATTAGATTATAATACATTGTTCTATTTGTCTTTTCAGTCCCCATGTCCCAGATTTAAGGGCACAATGAAAATCTTGTTTTTTGCATTCAACTTCCTGCTATGAATGTTACTTTAACTTCTGATTGACTCCTGGCTGATATATTCTAAGTAGCCAATGCAGGAATTCTCAGCAATACCCCAATGCATGATCATTTACTCTTGTCATTTTCCTTCATGAAATCAGGTTGTAGTCCAGATGCAGAGTGAGGCTCCCCAGCTCCCTAGGTTCTAGAAAATGCATCTGTTGGTTTACATCTGAGTTGTGTCTACTTGAGAGTCTTCTGCAAGCACTTTGCATCCAGATGCACAAGTCCCTAACCACTCAGATCAGAATCTCTCCTGCTTTGTAAAGGTTTCATCCTCCTTTCATCTCCATTTCTGTGTTTAACCATCTATCTTTCCAAGTCTTCAAACATGACTTCAGAAAGAAAAATCACTTATTTAATATCTGGCCCTTAGTATTTGCTTCTTCTAGCTAAAATCTGTTTTCCCCCAAACAGACTGTAAGCTTCCTCTTGCTGTCAGGACTGTGACTTTTTCCATTTGGACCCCAACACTTTGAGCAGTCCTGACATAGAGTAATACATTAGGCTTGTTCCAAGAGTAGAATGAATAACAGAACATCAGTTTTCTCTTAATGGACACTGTGTGAATGAATACAATTAATTTTTCTACAATGGCTTCATTTTCTCTCTTAGTATTATTGAGACCGATTTCTAAATTATTCCCAGAATAGAAAAAGGCCACTTATGAAAAAAAATACTTAAGTTCTGAATCATAAAATATTTACACATCCCAGTCATATGTGCATCTTTTTAAAGGATGCAGCCCTGTATGATTGATTCACATTTATGTTGTCTCCATTTTCCACTCCTTTTGTATATGGGCAATTCTTGTTTTATTTATTAGCTCTGACCACCTCCTGCCTTCAGTAGTCCAAATGCAAGAAGGAATACATCTCTGTATCATTTTGTTCAGATTTTATCCCTGGCTTGACTATAGAACACCTGCTGACCAAAGATGCAGATCCTTGGGTAGACAGACAGTAGCAATGTTGGATGACAAAATCAGGTCCCCAAATTCCGGGATTCATGGGACTCTAGGCAGAACTAAGGATGAAGGCAAAAATGCAAAATAATAATTCCAGTGCAAGGTACAAAATGTGGAAGATGACAGCACAGGTGACAAAGCTTGTTCATTCTAGCACTGTTGCCTTGGGTTGTTTTTAGAAAAAATTTCTTCAACCTCAAACTCTGTCTACAATATGGGAATAATTCATTCAAATATGTATAGGTGTTATGAGCCAGGATGCATACTAAGCACTTGGGGGCACAATACATTCTGGAAGAGGAGACAACACATTAGCAAGTGGTGTATGCTTTGACAAAAGTGCTCAATAAAGCACTTACAATAGTACCTCCAGTTCTGGAAGCTGGAAGGTGAAAACAACCCTAATGTTCAACAACTGATTAACGGATAAAAATGTAGTACAACCATAAAATGGATTATTATTTGGGTATAGAAATGAATGAAATACTGATGCATGCTATAACTTGGGTGAACCTTGAGGACGTTATGCTAAGTAAAAACAGACAGACGCAAAAGTTTACATACTGGATGATTCCATCTATAGGAAGCATCCAGACTATAGAACACCTGCTGACCAAAGATGCAGATCCTTGGGTAGACAGACATGATGGATGGAGAATCATACTGGATGATTCCATCTATAGGAAGCATCCAGACTGGGCAAATCCACAGGGACAGAAAGCAGACTAGTGGTTGCCAGGGGCTAGGAATAGGAGATGGGGAATGACTGCTCGCTGGGTATGGGGTTTCCTTTTGGGATGAAAACATCTGAAATAGTGGTGACCTTATGCAAAACTGTGAATGCATTAAACGTCCTTAATGGGTAATGTTGTCATTAATGGTGCTCTACCTGGCATAATATAAGTAGTACCTGGTATAATGTAGGCCTTCAATATTATGTATTACTTTATAGCAAAACGAACAAAAATCACTCAAATACGAAATCACCTAGAGTAATAAATTATTAAATATATTTTAAATTACCAGAATGCTATGAGGCTTTTGGAGAATGAACATGATCTATAAGTACACATGGAAAGATGTCTAAGATGTAGTTAGTTAAAAAAAAAAAAAGACCTAGATAAGCATATATTTGGTATGCTTTGTTAAAATACTCACGCCCAGACACATACGTTTTTATATAAGTGCAGTAAACAATGGGATGGTGAGTAAAAGTGAAATTAGTGGTTACCTCTGGGGTGAGGAGAGTGAGGAGCGCAGGGAATGGCTTACTTTCTTGTATACATTTTGAAGTTTTTAGATGAGCTTAGAGTTAAGTGTGTGACAAGGCAGGCAAAAAAGTCCTAATATGGCATTATAAGAAATACAGAATAACAAGGGAAGTAATTACCAGCATCGAGAAAGAAACTTTATTGCTTCATGCTCCTGATGGAGAACCAAACTTGACTTGCCACTGTCTCCGTGCAAAAAGCCCTCAATGCCAGCGTGGCCTCTGCAGAAGGTCGGAGACACAGCCAGTTCCTGCTCTTCCCAAGGTGGGGACCCGCCACCCCACCGGTGCTCCACAAACGCTCGTTCAATGTTCCCGATGTCCCATGTGGAGGGGGCAAGGCATACAATGTTTTAAGCTTGTGTTCAAATTTCCTCCTTAACTTGTTACAGCAGGTCTTTAAGCATGAAATTAATACAGGAGCAGAAGACCACAGTAAGAAAATCCATTCACAAGTCTGAACTCTTAAAAAAAATCATTTTATTGATCCTTTACCATACAAAATTTATTCAAATTACACCCATTTGAAGTGGTAAGATCACAGCTAGAGAACAGGTTACCCTGTAACAAATCTATTTACAAAATCCATCATAAAAGCTTTTTTTTTACATTATATTACACATTTTCTTTTTCAAACTAGCATACAACACAAAGCTAAACTGATTAGTAGTTTGCCTTCTCCCAATTTTGGGAGAAATACTTCCTTTTGACAAAATCTTGTACCCCAGAGGAAAAGAAATCCCCACAATCGGACAATTACCACCCAACTCGCTCCACAAGGCGTCTTCCTGCAAACCCCTGCTCTCACGCACACGAGTTGTCATGCACACGCTGAGTTCTTCCTTCTTTTTCCTGAAAGCTAAAGCTTTAAATACTGCGGTTTTATTTACAGATCTACACTCAAAACAAAAATGAAACAAGAACCACAACAAAACCCAAAATATAACACTCTTAAAAAATTACAAACCAGCTAGAAAATATTCTGGCAGTGTTTACAAATTAATTGCTATCTCTGTACAAAATTGCTAGATAATGAAAATGTGAGTAGACTACATACCAACTTAAATAGAACCATTGCTATGCACAAGTCTGTACATATAAACACACACCTTAACACTGTTTGACAGCTCATGTGTTGCCCTTTATACAGTTTATTTTCTAAGGCTCACGCAGTCATAATTTGCACACTTGTAACTTATAGCCATTTCATGTGTGAGCTTTAATAGCAGCAACTCAATGGTACCAGGAAACCGGCATACTTTGACTTAAAGTAACACAAATACTGGACAACTAACCCACTTTGTGTGCCGGATACTGTGTCAGAAAGAAAAGGACTGACGCGAACAGAATACAGCATGGACATTTAATTAATGTGCACCAGTTAAGCCCATTAACTGGAGATATCTTATGCATGAAGGAACTTTTAAGACTTATTAGTATTCCTTTCATTAAAAAAAATAAATACGGCATTATATTACGAAAGGTTTAACGAGAAATTCAACAAAACACAGAACAACTTAGCCAGGTGAGCTCAGTCTTCAGACTTTGGGAAAAAGTCAGCTCCGTGCAGCTGGCAAAGAGAATCACACAAAGCTGGAAGCAGAGGCAGCTAACCAGATGAGATAAATACGGGAAAATGGGGAAAAGCTTGGCATAAACGGTTTCCCATACAGGAAAAAACCCCACAGTGCATTTCCAGTAGGCACTTGACACAAAGCTCTCCCTCCCTCCCTCCCTCCCTCCCTCCCCCACCCCAAAGCTTCATCTCGGACCACATGATATTTGTACCAAGTCCAGTGTGTGTGAGGGGAGGAGGCTGGGGATGGAGGCAGAAGAAAAAGGAGGGTAATCTGCACCTTTGTTTTTCTTCCCAAACACACACTCACACATACCTACACAAATCATTTAAAGTGCTGGTGTCATGGTTTTGACCCCACCACCACTTTGCATATTGTGGAAATCTACCTAGAGTTTGTGGTTTTGTGTTTTGTATTTTTCCTAAGGGATATTCTCAGTTCAATTATACACATGAATCGAGTGCCTACTATGTGCCTACCACTGCGCCAGGCACACAGCATTTCAATTTGTTTGTTTTTTTTTTATAAGACTCCCTCATTCCCGTTAGCATCCAAGGAATGGATTTGAGGTACTGTGTCACGTTCCTGGTGGGCAATGGCCATCTTCCCTAACCAATGGGAGAGCCTATCTTGGACATAACTGGTGGGATTTGCAGCTCACATGAAGCCTCCAACTTGGGATACCATTCCTGAAGAGTAAAGTGGGGAAACACCCTGGCATTCTATCACTTCATTTTCCACGTCCGCACTTCCCTTGGTCCAACTTAATCCTTCATAGAGGAAGGGGGAGGGGTTCTGGCCAGGGGTATGGCAGCCCCCCCCAAAGTGGGAGCTCCCTGTTCTCACCAGCTTGAGTAAATGCCACTGATAGGATGCTGCTCACACAATGGGATGTCTTTCTCCCTAGAGGCCTCTCCATCTGACCCCATCCTGAGAAGTGGTCTCCCTGAGTGCAGTGTAAGAGAGCCCTTTCCCGGGTCGTGGGGCCCGGGGAAGCCCAAGGACAGAGGGATCCACACCTGCTGCTCCTCGGGATTGCTATGTCATCTGACCTGGTTCTCCTTTCAAATGGGCCACCCATGTCAGCGAGCTCCAAGACCAACTCGCTCCAAGCTCTCCCTCCATGGAAGGAAGCCAGATGGGGCAATGCTTCTCGCAGAGGCTATTAAACCTTAGATCACAGGTTTACATGCTCTGATCAGAGAGGTTCTCCACCTCTGCTTAAATAATTTGAATTAGTAAAAACTTCTTGAAAGTAAACAATCGAAATGGTGATGGGTGCCACAGGAATGCTTAAATGGCAGCTAAAAAAAAAACAACAACAACTTTAAAACAATCCACAAAGAACTCTTAAGTAGGCATTTGCTAAAAATCAACTTTAAACTCACAAACACATTGGGGGCAGGGGAGTGGGAGTGGTTTATGGAGACAGGAAAATCCACAACAGCTTAGAGTGGCAGAACTTGACTATTCTTCTGTATCTGCAACAAGTATTTGAAAACAGGTTCTTCATCCGAAAGGCTGTGGAGGTTCCCTTGACCTTCTAGTGTGGGACACACAGTCCATAGCTTACACTGAATTATGACAGTAATTTAAATATTCCTAAGAAGAACTGAAGAAATTCATTTCATACTTTTGCATGACTTCAAGTTTACAGTTCCTGCAGTTCCATTCCATATTAGCAGACCCCAAAGACATGCATTCTGCAGAGAAGGCACGGCTTGAAATGCTATTAAGGAAGATTGCTGTATTCCAGTGGGCCAGGTGGCCAGACCCCATTCTACAGCCCATCCGTCAGGCACAGCAAGCCAATCCGGGAGGGAGGAAGGGTGGGAGGGAGGAAAAGTATGGGTGAGAGACACCTGATTGCACATTTTCTCACTTGCTGACTCATCCAGATTTTGGAGCCTGGGGAAAAGCAGGGTTTTCCCAAGGGAGCCTGCAACTGTGCGTTTAGACAATTTATTATTAAAAAACAAAAATCATTAAAATGTCAGCTTTGTTCTGAAGTTTGTAGTTTACTTCATGATACTATCTTGGAGGAAGAAGATAGGAAGGGACAACACTGCATGACAGGTGTTCTGGTTCCATAATAAAAAAATATTGGTTTATAAGGGGAGTTCACAAAGCATAATCAACTACACATAAAGTCTTCCACCAGTGGGAGCTTTTCCAAATCATAAGCATCAAAGAGATCACTGATGCCTTCTTCCTCCCCAAGACTTAGGAGATAGTCTTCTTGGAGCAGGGGAGGCAGCAAGTTCACAAATGGCCCTTCTAGGTTGGAAGGAATTTGGTCCTCAGTCTGCTGTAAAAGGTTGGTGGGGGAGGCCAAAGGAGAAAGGTTTGCCATAGAAATAGAGCAATCACTATGTCCTGAGTTGGTTGAAGCCAAGTCTGAATGGAAAACATTGGTGAAAACACAAAAATAAATTAGGAGAAAATAAAAATGATTTTTCTGTTAGAATATACAGGTTGTTGCTTTAAAAGCATTCACCCTCTGCTAATAGCAACTAGACAACATTATGATACAGTTTGCCTTAGGAAGTCTTGCTTTGTTCTGGCATATTCACTCATCCTTTAAAGTACCTGCTGTTAAACAAGAATGCAAAAACCTCCAAAGGTTAGAGGTTAACAGGTGAAAACACTTCTCTCCCATGTTAGTCATTATTTAAGGAAATATACATGGTGTAACAAAAGGAGGGTTACAGTTGTAAGTACTCAAAACATGGAATTTATCCTTGTATTATTACTTATTAATTACTGTATTATTTTCCATACAAACAACTGTAAACCTACTTTTGACCCCCTCATACATACTGTAAAGTGTGCTCCCTAGTAGAAACTCACTGCTTTTAACTTACTCTTTTTTGAACAATGGCTTATTAAAGATACCTCGAAAAAGTACAAATAACAAGACATATTCACTTTGAATATTTATGGGGAAAAACAGTCTTTTGTTTTACTATTTGACGTGCTGTACAGTGGTCCCATCTCATCTGAGGTTTTGCTTTCCTTGGTTTCAGAATTACCCATAGTCAACTACGGTCCAAAAATATCAAATGGAAGATTCCAGAAATAAACAATTCCTAAGTTTTAAGTTGCCACTGTTCTGAATAGGGTGACGAAATCTCGAGCTGTCCTGCTCCATCCTGCCCTGGATGTGAACCATCCCTTTATCCAGCATCTCCGCACTGCAGACGCTCCCTGCCCGCTAGTTACTTAGGAACCATCTCAGTTACTAGGTGGACTGGTGTGGTACCGCAGTGTGTGTTCAAATGATCCTCATCTTGCCTAAAGCTACCTCACAATGCCTTCATTCATCTTACTTTATCTTATCACGCAGGCACCGTTTCATCTCACATCATCACAAGAGGAATGGTGAGTACAGTACAGGATATTTGGAGACAGCCCATAGGCACATAACTTTTATTACAGTACACTAATTGTTCTATTTTATTAATAGTTGTAGTCAATCTCTTACTGTGCCTAATTTAAAAATTAAACCTTTATCATAGGTATGTATGTCTAGGGAAAAAACCAGTATATACAGCTGACCCTTGAAGAACACGAGTCCACGTAAACTCAGATTTTTTTCCCCAATAAATACTTGTACTATTGTCGATCAGCAGCTGGGAGTCCACAGGGGTCCTAGAACCAATCCCCCTTAGTTATCGAGGGACAACTTAAGTTTTGGGGGAGTCAACAGTTATATGTGGACTTGACTGTGTGTTCTGGGGGGGGGGCTCAGTGCCCCTAACCCTGTTGTTGTTCAAGGGTCTACTGTACGGGGTCGGCACTGCCCCCAGTCTCAGGCATCTACTGTAGGGCTTTACTCATTATTAAATCAGACCTATTCACTTAAATCATTGCGATTCTTGTTGCTATATTGGGAGATGGGGGAAAAACTAAATACACATCCCCAATCAGAAACTGAAAAAAAAAAAATTACAAATATCTTCCTTTGCTCTAGGGACAGTAGAGGAAGAATTATTTTGCTGGGGGCTTCTGCCAACATCCTTTCCCCATCACATTGAAGGGAGGGAGGGGAAATCAAGACAAAACTTCTTTGATAGAAGGCTTTTCTTTTACAAACTTTTTTCATTTCTCTCTCTAATGATCTCTGCGGTGTCATGCAAAGGTGTGTGGCTAAGTGTTGCTGATGATTCATTCAACCAGCTCCACTCCCACTTTGGCTGGTTTTCCAAACACAGCAAGGAAATGCTTTCTGCCAATAGCAAGAGCCTGAGGGACTCCATTAGCGGGTGGAGGAGTCATTAGCCTGAGACCATTATTTTATTCTGTAAACTACTCAGAATGCCTTTTTAAAAATGTTACCTTAATAACAATAATAACAGAAGATTCTGTGTCCTGCCTAGACTTGTGGTTCTGATATAGGATCCTCATAGTCACCTTCATTTCAAATACAGTTTCCAAATGATAAAAATGGAATTTTTACCTTTGGAAGTGGGTTTAGGAATATTCCCATTGTGGTCTTGGGTGTTTGTTTTCACTGGACTGTGTGTTTCAGTCTCTTCTGGACATAAGTAAACCTCAATGGGTCCTTGGGTGCTTGCCAAGTGTATTTGTAGGCTCTACGAACAGAAAAGAGTGAGAAGAGTTCAAAGCGAAATTTCTTTGAAAATGAAAGCTATAGTCATTTTCACCTAAAAATGTAAGGTAAGTGTAATTTTCGTAGTTCACTTTGCTTTTTTATAGGTAGTTTACCTTTATCGTTGATTGTCATCCTCTAGGGAACAGGTCAGCAAACTATAGCCCAAGGCCCAAACCCAGTCCACGAACTGATTTTGTATTGGGTTGGCCAAAAAGTTCGTTTGGTTTTTTTCTATAAGATGGCTCTCATAGCACTTAGTTGTCTTTAACTTTATTTGAAACAATTTTGTTAGACTGTATTGTGACAGCTGTGATATCAGCATGCTTTGAAAAAAAAACACATCAAAATGGGTGAATTTTTGTGTAGCCATTTTAATATTGAAGATGGAAGAATATAAGTAACATTTTTGGGCACATTATGCAAAATATTATGCTTATTATGCTTTATTATTTCAAGAAAGGTAAAAATGCAACTGAAGCACAAGAAAGATTTGTACAGTGTATGGAGAAGGTGCCGTGACTGATCGAACATGTCAAAAGTAGTTTGTGAAGTTTCATGCTGGAGAATTTTTGCTGGATGATGCACCACCGCTGGGTACACCAGTTGAAGTTGATAGTGATGAAATTCAGACATTAATTGAGAACAATCACATTATATCACACAGGAGATAGCCAACACACTCAAAATATCCAAATTAATAAGTTATTGGTGAAAATGTGTTTTTCATTTTACAGAAAAAATCTTACGGACTTTTTGGCCAACCCAATAAAGTTTTATTGGCACACAGTCATGTTTGTTCCCATTACTTATGCATTGCCCATGGCTGTTTTATTTCTCATGCTATAATGGCACAGTCATGCAGTTGAATAGTCTCAACAGAGACCATATGATTCACAAAGCCAAAAATATTTACTGTGTAGCCCTTAAAAAAAATTGCTGACCCCTGCCCTAAAGGAAGTGAATTATGCTCTCCAAATATATTCTTTTCTTTTGCAAACTATTAAAAGGTCCTTCTAGTATTCCAAATGCAGTATTTCCACATTATTATTCCTTTATGGAAGGGCATTTTTGTGTTGAACTTTAATAACCACTGGAACTGAGTTTAGTAAGAGAAGGCAGCACACTAATATTTAACATTCCGCTTCATCTAGGTCACAGAGCTATTATTATCACTTAAGGTGAACTCTACCTAGACGGGAGCTTGCAAATTTCACTCTTTTTATTTCCTGTGCATATTCTTTTCACTATGTTTCTTTACCTTAGCGTTAAAGTCTAGTTCTATTGTTATCAAAAATGTCTGAAATCAATCACGAAAATATGCCCTTACTTTCTTACAATATTCTAGCCTACCAAATAACCCAAAGTCCCATTTCAATCCTTAAAAGTAAACATAATATAAATGATAAATTCTTAAATGTGGTAAGTTAGGGAGATACTTTAAAACATTTGTATATCTATTTGTGGTGGGAACCAGAGTAATCAACATAAAATTCCCCAGAAGTTCAAATTGATTAGAAGCAACAAATTATGTAAAAAAGGAAGCACAGAAGGGATGGAACCGTATGCCACTTCAAGCTGAGCGCCCTGTTAATATTAACATTAGACTTTTGGGAGTTTCAGTTCATACTGAACTGGTGAAATGCTCCTAAAGTTAGGATTCAGTACAATAAATGGGGAAAGAACTTTCAAGTGTTTTGGAGGGTACAAACTTGAACCATGCATTGAATCAATGATTCTTTAACCTCCGGCATGCCACAAAGATCTCTGCAGATGAACAAAGACGTGTCGTCTCCTTACCTCTAATGGGTCAGGCACTTCAAGTCTTGTTTCTGGAGGGGCTTTCACAACTATGACAGTTTGGTCTTTAAGGCCACTAATTTTTCGGATATCTTGATATGTAACATAAGCTAACGTAATGAGTGTTAAGGAAGTCTTCCAACTGATTGACTCAGATGTAACCATTATGAGGAGATAACAAAGAGACGCATGGAGAATTCTTGAAATATTTTGAGTTTTTAAGACTATATCTGTCTTGCTTTCTAGATCTTTAATTATATGGGATCTCCCATGAATCTTGTTTTCTGGGTGATTCTAAACAAAAGAAATGTATAGTTTTTTCCTGCACATTTTAAAAAAGTCCATGGCTATCTAAAAAATTAAATACAGAAACAGAATAGGTCAAATAAATTACCAAAAGAAAACCAAAGCCTAATTTGGTCAGGGATTTTCAGACCAGATCCCGCTGGAACACAAGTATTCCATGAGCTCCAATGAAGTGCGCTGTCACTCAAATCAAATGATTGCAGACGGCAATTTATAGGAAAGAAGAAAAAGCTCTATTAAGTGTAATGTTTTGGAAATTGCAATAACTTTTATTTTCTACCTGATTATTAGAAAGTGCCAGCAGCCACCCAAATGAATGAATGAATTAGTAGCAAATAGTTTTATTAATGGGAGAATACAATATTGGTCAGGCAGGCAACATGTTTCCTTAAGTGTACCTAGGCTGGCTGTGATCATCTATTGTCTACTGGTAAGAATGTCAGTCTTTCTCTGTTAGAAAATTATCCTTTGTATGATATTATTAACTCTATCACTATTTCAGTGTTCACAAGGAGGAAAGCGGTTTCCAGATGGTCTGCAACATGCATGAATTTGAGAAACACTAATTTAGGAAAAGAGGGTAACATTATATTTCAGTACTCTGGGTAGTTACTTCTGAGCACTGAACACCTCTTTTAAGTGCGCTGGCAGCCAAACCTAAAAGGATATCATGAGAATATGGTACTATTCTGTGATAGAAATATTCATGCAAGCTTGCCTGAAGAGATAAGCTTTCACTGGGCACTAAGAGAGAACAGGCTGCATGGCTTTCTTATATAAGGGACATGGAGTAACACAATTAATGTACAATGTCTTTAGCCAGCATTTTTCTTTCATAAACCCACAAAAAATGCCTATGATGAAACAGCAAATCACAGCTCAATGAAGGCATTTCTACAGGTAATATAATGTGGCTAATAGACTCTGATCTAATATGTTGAATACAGAAATAGGACTTAGAGAGCCTGGAGGAAATAATGTCCCTTAGAATAGTAGCTTTTTATTAGAAATTGAAGGAAGCTAAGAACCTAGTCCTCAGGAAAACAAACACATCCACCCCAAATCTGCACACACATTTAAGGGCACTTATCTCCTTTAAGTTTCAATAGTTGAGACAACAGCCCACAGTGTTGAGCTTGACTGGACAGCTGAAGCAGGAGTCCAGGTTTTATGCGACCATTTACCTCATCAGGAGAGCCAACTGGTACCCTTCCAAAAGGCCTGACAGTTCTGAATTTTTACTGAGAACACTGGGGAGACTGATCAGGTACTTACATCACAGCCCACCGTCAAAAGCTATGTGACAAGAACTCATTAAAATAAAAACTCATCTACAATTACTCAACATGCTACAGGAAAGAAAATTTCAACACATTTGTGAACAAGCTGTACCAAATTCGGAACTGAATGGCAAATTGAAATAAGTTGTGCAAATATATTCTCTAATCTTAAAAAGTGCTTCCATTGTGGCTCCCTCCTGAATTTGCTTCTTGGGTTAGCAGCCCCCTGCAAGGAAGCTTTCATTTTCTGCAACAAAGGCCCCAAAGAAAGCTAATGTAGGTGACAATGTCATAAGCCACAAGCTGCCAATCATGTGTGACTGCACATCTTGCTGGGGCTCTAGACTAAACAACGACTCAAACAGCCCAACTGGGGCTATTCCTGTTTCTCCCCCTGTACACCCACTCTGCCCACCACTTGGGGCTGCACACTAGCACACCTCTGTCTCCATTCCATTCACCATCAGCTGACGAGGTTAAACTTTTGGTCAACAGGAAATGAATAATTGCAGTTTCAAAAAATGGCCCAAACTGGAAAATAAATGTCCCCATACCCTCTGAGGGAAAGCCTGTTAGAGAGGAGACACTAAAAGAAACTGGGAAGGACACATTTTACTTTCTCACAAAGGTAAATGTGGAACAATTAAGCTTGGAACTGCAAAGTTAGGGATGGGACAACTTAAAATATTGCTTTTGTCTTCAACTAATAACTCAGAATATTACAAGCTCTTCTTGCCAAAACAATGAAGTATTCTCCCTAAGTGTTTTGTCTTAAGTGGCATGATGAACAGCAGGTTGTCCTGAGATGGTCAACAGACTGTCAGCCTACTGAGAACAGGAACATGGTTTTTATGTCTTTATTTCCAAGCACTAATGTTTGCAGATGAGCGAATATACTGAGATTTCTCAGGCCTTGCAGTGCTTCTGAAATCAATTTTTAGTGTTGTGAATCAGCATAGTGCTCTTTAAAAGTTATAGAATAATTTTTTATACTCTCTGGATTTTTCTCAACTGTAGCTCAATCAGACAGATTCAACAAATTCCAATTGCTCCAATATCTGATGAAAAGAAAACAGAATGTGAGAACCCCAACAGTGACAGCTAACACCCACCCAAAGTCTGGAAAGCCAAAGATGAATCTGCAGAATGTTGTCATTAATATTAATACTGACACCACACATATCTTATAATAGTGTTGCCTTACGCTATGAGTGTTTCCATATGCGCCCAACCACACATGAATAAAATGACTTAAAAAACAGGTCTTTCCTTGCTATAAAATAGATATAACAGGTGATTATCCTTCCATAAACACTGACTTTTAATGTAAAAATAAGTGGATTCAGACATATGCACACACACATGCATACAACATAGACACGTGAACATGAAACCAGAGTAAAATTCTACCTTGTGCATGCATCAAAGATTGTCAGTTCTGGAAATAACCTAGAAGACACTAACCCCCGATGACCAGGTGGCACAAAGGATATCTTTGATTCTCTGAATCCTCGGTTAACAGTTTGAGGTCCAGGGTGCAGCTTTGGATCAGTTCATCTAATTTCTTCTCTTCCTGACTGAGCTCGGTCACTTCCTTTGACAGGCCTTGACACTGGGCCAGCATGCCCCCATCCTCAGACAGACTGCAGCCCCTAGAAACCCAAACACAGACTCTTCATGGCTACTGGAGAGGCCGAAGGGAGGAGGAAAACGAACAATTGAGGGAGGGCAGGGAGAAACGATCCTTTGGGTAAACGCCCCCTCTTGATATAGGAGGTCACATTGTTTGTTTGCCAAGTGTTAAAATTAGAACATTTACACATATTTTTTAATATACTCAGTCCTTTACTTTTCACACCATAGAAATTAAGTGAAAAAATCCTGCTATTTTCAGGGTTCTTTCCTACAGAGGAGGCCTGTTTATTCAGAAGGCTCAAATTTGAAGGGCAAAGCGCCTTCCTGCCACATGCCTCCCGGGGGGAGAAGGCAGATAGGAAAACAGAGAAAAGTGGAAAAACTGAAAGAAAGACAGAATGATTGAAAATTCAACAAAACATCATCCCAAAAGCACGAAAGGCCTAGGTAATTTCTGAGGGTCTCACACCAACAACTGACGAGGGAAAGGAGGGCACGGAAACAGATCCAGGTGCGGTACCCAACGACACAGAACTCCTAGCGGGCCTCTCCCAGACCACAGGCCACACCATCTTCTCGGGTCTGGAGTAGTATTTTTTCAACCCGCACAACATACTTATTCCTTCCAATACACTTTAGTAGTTCCTTCTAAAATACTGCCTGCTCAGGTGCTTGTTCATAATTCACAAATTTAACCACACATGCGGGTATATAGGTGATAAGCATTATCATCTCTGCTTCCTAGAAAGAACTGAGGCATTTAACTCTTGTGTTCATTTATTCGGAAAGTGAGTTAGTCTGCTATTAGAAGCATGGATAAAGATATTTGGTGACTGTGGACTTACACAGATGTGTCGATACACAGCCACAGTTAATTTCCAAATTCCTATTGGAGTTAAGACATGTGCAAGCGTCCCTGAGATTACACACATGGACCTCATGGTCACAAGTGAACAGCACTCTACTTCACATCTGCAGGACCTAATCAATCCCAGGGTCCCTTCGCTTGAAGCTAATGGAATACAAACCCTTTTATCTCTGACACTATCAAAGTAAGTCTCTTCCTAAAGAGACTTTGAACCTGTGGCTAAGGAGTTGAGGAAGGAAGAGAGAAGGAGACTGAAGAAAAGAGTAGGAGAGTTAAGAAATCAAGCACAGGTATGAATATAACAGTTGGGACTGGGCGGAAGCACAATCAATGTTTGAATGGACCCCATCTGATCAGGGGATGGGGCGGGTGCGAGACTCATACTCACATCCATTGCACGTTGTTTTTAGACTTCTTCTTAATCAGATGGATGCCTTCCAGGACGTTGGTGATATCATAAATCCTTCTCTTTTGCACTTTCAGCACCTCTGCTGCCTTGTTCAAATCCAAGACCCCATCAGGTGACTGGCTCAGCAGCTGAATGAACTTCTTGGTGAGTAGACCAAGGGATGTATCATACCGTGTTTTTTCTGAGGGAGATTTTGGAGCTTAAAGAAAAACAAAAACCGAGCGGTGGGGAATAGGGGGAAAGGTAAAGAAATGAAGGGTTTCTTTGCAGTTGAGCAAGCCCTCTTTCCCACTGCAGCCCGAGTATTAGTACTGGAAGCAAGCTGTTGTTGCTGTTGTTTTTGTGAAGTTACAGAGAAAGCTGTGAAATTGCTTTATTAAGGAAGAGACAGTACAAATTCCTGTTTGCTTTTACTATAAGTTTCTCAGTAGTTTCTACTTTGGCTTACCCTATTCCCTGGGGCTAGTGAAGTATCTCACACATAGCAGGTGCTCAAAAATGTCTGTTGAATGAATGAAAAAGTGCTGTAGTCCCACGGGATCCACAAGTGAGGAACCTAACCTGATGGGCCAGGTGACAAATCTCTGCAGCATCTTGTGACGGGGTGCAGACAGACCCACTTCAACTGGCCATTCAGGCTCCAGTATGCGTGTGTGTGTATAACTCACTCAGCAATATTTCAAATCATGCTGTATTTGGATGAAGACTCTGGAATCTGGAAGAGTCTTTTAATCAAATCTCCCATTCCTCTTGAATGAAATTTCTTACTTAGTATTGTATCTATTCTCTGATAGGTCACAGGTCAAAGGTTTAATTTAGCAGTACATATAATCTGTGGATTGCCTAATTCATAAACTACAAGGAAGGGGAGAGAGAGAGAGAGAGAACAAAGTTCTTAGCCTTTACATTAAATGCTTGAGATGTAAAGGACTGACTATTTAGCCACCTCCCACCTACTTTTCTCTCTCCCAGGAGAAATGATGATTGTATCAGTGAAAGGGAAACGAGCTGCAATTCACTGGTCTCAGTCAATTCTTATGCTGCCTCACGTCGAGCTAGAGATGTAGGCGACACAGACATCAGTGACTCTGGCACAGTTCGCCTACACCCAGTTAACCTCCATCTCTAAAGTAATGTCTGTTCAAGTTAGAATTAAATTTCATTGTAGGACACAACAAAGAGCTTGTATTCTGAGTTGAAAAATGAAATTGCACACATTTTAAGAGGCCTCCCCTTAAGCCAGTATTTAGGTACTGGAGTGATTCTGTAAACCTTTTGCTGGGTGTCTGCAGACACTGTATTTATTTTTTGGATAGGCACAGAAAGAAATGAAAAAGAACAAAACATGCCAAAATTATTCACACCTTGGCATCCTTCCAGCCACAAGCTTTGAAAGTTGAGAACCCGCACCACAGAGAATCAGAGATGAAAGAATCCTTACTTTTGGGACTGTCCGGACTTCGCAGTGCAGCTCTCCCTTTGCCCTTCGGGGTTTTTAAACCATCTGAGAGGTACTGATGACCGCTTTCTCCTAGCTCCAGCCTTCGCTTGGCCTGGAATAAGAAAGTACAATCATTCGTCCCGATCATATGGACAATCACAAGAAGTGAGGCTGTTTGGAGCCCGGCCTCTGCCCAGGGCTCAGTGCTGCGGGCTCACACCTGCTCTTACACCTCTGCGCCGCTCACTCAGGTCTCACCGGGCCCCCACAGCCGGCGTTCTGGCTCTGGGGACTGAGCTGCCATGCAAACTCTGTCTTCATCTGCAGTGATCATCTGTGTATACTCAGATGGACAAATCCAGCATCCTTTACGATTAAGTCCAGGAGCCACTTTGTTCATTTATTCGCTGATTCAACACACGCACCAAGCACGGGGCTAGGCACTGGGAATAATACAGTAGGCACCAAGGAACTTAAATGAACGCCTCCCCAGTGAAACTTTGCTGCCTCTCTCCGTCTCTGACCTGGCTGGACCTCCTCCCTTGTGCTTCCCCAAACACTGTGTTTATTTGTATCATACCACTTATTGGATATGAGTTATTTTACTAATCTGGTTCTCATTTCCTTCCAGGCAGAGACTGTTTCCCATTTATCTTTGTATACCAAGTGCTTGGCACAGAGCCTGGGTTTCTGTAGGTATTCAATCTCTCTCCCTCTTTAAGTGATTGAATGGGAACACAGCTAGTCACAGACTACAGATGGTCATTCGTCAGAATAACAAATAGTGCAAACACCCCATCTTCAGCTTCAACTACTAATATTACCCTTGCCACTTTGTCATCAAACCTGGCAAATGAGAAGCTCTCACCTTAGCCTTAAATTTATTTGCATTTCACTTAAAAATATCCACTTAGTGTCTTCTATGTCCTGGGCACTGGGCATGGGGAACAGAAGGAAGACAGAGGAGTCCTAAACTACCTGGGGCACAGAGTCCACGAGCGAAGACAGAGTATTAAAGTAACCGTGTGGGTCTGATGGGTGCTCAGACAGAAGTGGCACCAACTAGACACTCCACATGGCAGTGTGTGTCTCAGCTCATTTTAAGGCAGGTTCTTCTAATGAGGAAATTCACAATTTCAAAGTAACTTCCCATGAATAGAAACGAAAGTAACAACTTATCAGCTGATGATAAACATTCGGTTTCTCTACAGAAAGGTATCAGCAGTTTGGATTGCCCACTGCAGTAAGCAGCTGCCACACATGACTCATCTGAACTGACTTGGGCTATAAATTTTAAATGCTCACTGGATTTTTGAAGATAGTTAAAAAAAGGGTAAAATATCTTAATAATTTTAATACTGATGATATGTTAAAATAAGTTTGTTGGCTTTATAAATAAGATAGTATTAAAGTTATTATTTCTCCTCTTTCCGTTTTCTCTCTCTTTTTTTTTACCATGTGGATTACATCAGTGGCACAGATCACCTTTGTATTGCCTAACATTACTCTAAAGGCCTAGGAGTGACAATTCACCAGTTTGTTTTCTCAACTTCACTTCTCCCTCCCAAATGTTGTATCCAATCCCTGTGTAGTCCTGTTGTTTGGCTGGCCCAGCAGAATTCCCTCTTCATCCGGCAAATGCTCCGACTGCTCCTTGAGTGGTAACCTCCTCTCCCCCTCAGTCTAAGCTGCAGACAGGTGGCCCAGGCCTAGCTGGTCATCGTGGCCCCTTCTCCTGTACCTCGTCCCTTCACAGCACAGCGGCTGGTCGGGGTGGCACACAACCCAAGCTGGGCGAACAAAGGCCAACTCCAGAAGTTTTTCTGTAACTAATGGCAAGAAGATGGTGTACTTTCCCAGTAAAATTGACACGTGGAAGCTGGAAGCTACCTGAGAATGGAGCCTCTGCAGGGGAAAGCAGAGTGGAGAGATGGAGACAAAGGGGTCTGAGGCCACCGTTCAAAGCTCTGGATCAGGCCATACACACACTGGGGTCAACAACTGGTCTTCCCCAGACTTTTCAGTTACATTAGTCAATAAAATCTTTTTGCTTAAAGCACTGGGAGTCGAGAACCTGAAAGTGTGGTGTTGCAAGTGGCGGTGTGTGGGATTAGCTGAGCAGGGTGCAACATTGGGGCTGGCAGCCCTGCTGAAGAGTATAGCCGAGTGTGTGGGTCCCTTCTTGGGGCCTTCAAGAAGTGATCACTGATAGAGACAAGCCTCATTTGAGGCTGGCCTACCTAAAGATAGAGAAGAAGAGAGCTTTGTCATGGAGGCCTTTTTCTTTGTATAATGCAATCCAAGAAGGTAGACAGCTGTATTCTCTGCCCGTGCTACAGTCCACAGAAGGAAGGCAAATGGGAAAAGAGTGTGGGACCCCCAACTCTGTGGTCCACAGGCTGTACTCTCCTTGAACCTTCACAACAGAGAACCAACCACTGGCCAGCAGCCTGGGCAATACTAGTTTTGCTTCCCCATCTGAGGCTTTTGTTTCAAATTGCTCTGAGGCAAAGGCCTATGGAAGCAGTAAACCGATAGGCTAGAGATTCGCCAGAAATCCGTTGCTGAGAAACTGAGATGGAACTTTAAGGGCTAGGACTAGTCATGATGAGTGACTTTGGTTACCAAACACTAAGCTCTAGAGTTCAGCAAACCTACATACTAGATAGAAAAATCTACTAAATTTTAAAGGTGTTTGTATCAACAGAGAATCTTTATATCCAGAAAGCAAAAGGTCCATGGTGTCTCAGCCACTAAGACAACCACTGAGCCTATAAATGCACACCACAAAGATATGAGCTTTGAGAGGGTAGAATCCGAGGTAGCCATATTGACTCCACAAGCCAGAATTGAACTTATTGAATTGAGAGGTCTCCACCAAGTCTCCAAGTGCCAACCAACATTCATGCTGAGAAGACATGATGTGCTACGGAGGCAACCCCTGTGTTACTTTCTTCCTCCAAAGGATGTTTTCTGTTGGGTTTCCTTGTTACCTTTCCCCCACTGTCCAGTGAGTGGGGGCTGAACTTGCAGTTCCTAGATCTGAGGATGGGCGGAATAACTGGGCTCTCTTTTTGGCAAATGCTAATAATTTTGATATATAATAAAGTAGCATTACTTTTTTAAAAAGTGACTTTAGTTTTTTATTTATTGAATTGAGAGGCAGAGGAAGGGAGAAAGGGAAGAGAGAGAAAAAGCAAGAGAGAAGTATCAATTTGTTGTCCCATGTATTCGTGCACTCATTGGTAGATTCTTGTACATGCCCTGACCAGGATCGAACCTGCAACTCTGGTGCATTGGGAGGACACTCTAACCAAATGAACTACCTGGCCAGGGCTTGGAGCAGCATTACTTTAATTGGCAAATTCAAGAACACATCCATGGTAAGATACACAGAAACAAAAAAACTAGATGGGTGGATTTAAACAGTGCAGGTAGTCTCTGCCTACACCCCCTTGCCCTGGGAGAAGATGAAAAATCTCTTCTCTTGGTCATCTCAGCTTTTGGTTACTGTTAGGGTGAACCCCTTGCTGAACTGAGTTATTTGGTTTATAAACAGATTTCCTTATTACATGGCTCCTGAGCAGGAATCAAGGCTGCACAGAGGAGATGCTGTGCAGATCACCCACATGGCACCTTCCTGGAACCTCAGCCCCAACTAAGATCACATTCCTTGTAACAAAATAACAGGATTAATGGTCAGGCAGCCGAGCAGTGGGCTGTGGGGAGGGAGCACCATGGTTTCCACCTGCCTGACATCTGTTGCCTCCATTTTCTTCCCTTGGGGAAGGAACGTAGTCCACGTGGTTACTATGTTTCCAAGCCTGAAAACAAAAGATCTAATGATATTGCTCAACATCTTAAACTGACCCTTCCCATCCTGGTTACAAGAAGTAATCGGGGCCTACTAATCAGTGCATTCCAGTCTTTTAACTAAGACGACCGGTTTAGAGATGGGCCCCATGAAAAAAGTGGAATGAACCACTCAATCCTGGGATTTTTGTTGAGAAGTACTGGGTTCTCTTCACCGGGAGATATTAGGCAGTAGGGTATAATCCTGGAGTTGCCTGGGAACTCAGCCAACATAGGAGAAAACAGAGTTAAGCACTGGAGAAAGGCTGAGTCCCAGTATGTTCAAGGGAGGTGCTAGATTGAGGCATGCCCAAAGGCAGTCCTATCCTAGACTTCCACTTGTGTCAGCCAACAAACTCTCTCCCTTTTGTGTTAGGAGACAACTGAGTTATATTACTACCCCTGGCAACCAGGAGCCCGGACAGGTATGGCCCTTTAGCATTAACTATCACACAATGAACATTGAGTGCTTACCATATATTATGCACCACGTTAATTGCTTTCCAAATAATTGTTATCTCATTTTCATACAACTTCATGAAGTAGTTGCTATTATCTCTGATTTTACAGGAGAAAACTAAGGTTTAGTGTTTAAATAACTCTTCCAAGAACACGTGGCCAGTAAGCATGCCTATACCAAAGTCCATGCTTATAACCAGTTTATATAGAGTTTATTATATTGATACCATCTTACTTTATGATTACATGTAAAGACTTTTATTTTCATAATAAAAAAACTTTCCCTTAAATAAATGGTCATGGTAATCCAAACAGTACAAACAGATATATATAGAAAACATATTTTCTCCTAATCTTGAACCCTAATTCCCTTTCTTAAAGGCAAGTGCTATTAAGTTACTTTGACATGCTTTTTGATAGTCTATGTAAATACACATACCACACCTTTAAAAACTGTATACAAATGGTAGCAAACCACATACTATTCTTACAACACACTTCAGGGTTTGAGTACTGTCACCATACTTAGAATGACCTTATTTTTCATAGCTGCATAGTACTGTATTACTATACCATGGCTTCTTTACTTAGTGAGGAACGTACTTGGCTGGGGTGTCTTTAACTTCCCTAGGAACCTAGCATTGAGGGCGGGCTCTGGGTAGCTACTCTACCACCACCTGCTCAAGACGGTCCACCTGGATCCCAAATAGCAAGGATGCAAGAACATGAGCTTCTGGAACCCGGGAATCTTAAGCAGAAGGTCAGTGAGAGGTATTCCTCAATGTAAACAAGTCTCCTGAAATACCTCTCAGAGACCTGTTTGTATGATCACTGGACCAAAAGCTCAGTCTTTAGCAGCTTAGTTTCTCCAGAGCCTTGCTCATGGCATGTACTCAGTCAAATTTACCTATTTATTTTGAATGAATCAAGAAGTAAATTTCCAAAGGCTCTTCGCAGGTAAATCATAAAGCTCAAACATTACCAACCTGCAAGGTGAATGTTTAAAAGACACACACACACACACACACACACACACACACACACACACACACACACAAATAGATATGTGTATATATATATATGTATATGTATATGTATATGTATTTATATATCCTGGAGATTAATCTGTACATACAAGGAGGGATAAAAGCAGGTTTACAGTTGTGAGTACCTGAAACAGTTTATTCTTGTATTATTTATTAATTATTGTACTATTTTCCATATGACCAACAATAAACCTGCTTTTGTCCCACTCTGTATTTGAAAAGACTTACAAGAAATATAAAGAGGAAAAATTACAGTTGCAGTTTAACATATGTATAACATGATCATATAGGGGTAAAAAATTGTAAAACTATAGACCTCACTATAAAATTTCCATGTATCCATAAAGGAAAAGGTCTGGAAAGATCCACATTGAGTGTTAGCAGAGGTAATCTCCGAGAACTAAAACACGGGGTATTAATTTCATGCTTACAGTTCTGTAGTATTTGATTGTATTTTAAAAAGTGATGTGTCTATATATGTGTTACATCCTAGCAACTCCACTTCTTGGAGAATATTCTGAGAACATTTATGTTGTTTCTAGGGTTTATACATTAAAAGAAGCACAGCCAGTTTGTTTTTAATATTTACATTGTCCACATAAATCCAACATAAATGCCCAATCTCAGAAGAATAATTCAGTAAGTTACTGTACATTTATATAATGGAATGTTATGCAATTAATAATGATGTACATCTATGTATTTTTTAAAAAGCAGGTGTGAGTAGTAAAATTGTGGTTTTGTAGGGAAATTATATGCGCAGAAATAAGGCATCTAAGAATACATACCAAATAGTTTGAGAATTAATCTTTGTGTGGTAGGATTATGGTTTTATTTTCTTCCTAGCTTTTTATATTTCTAAATTATTTTAGGGTGAGCGTGGGTTACTTCCATTACAAGAAAAACAAAAATCACTTCCATTTGAGGTTAAACAAAACAAGACTAGTAGTTTATTTTTTAAGACTGTTGAAAATCTCATGCAGCATTCACTGTGTATGGCTCTGGATTCAACACAGAAATGGGCTGTGCTCCAGAAAGAGCATCCCAGCTTCACGGTGGGAAGGCAAGTGGTGTTCTTATCTACCATTCAACTGAGCCACCGGAAAAAATCAACTCAAGAAACAGGCATGGCCTGCTGTAGGTTAACAAACTGTGAACACTAAAATAAACTCCCTTCAGCCCAGTTAGTAGGAGATCTGGGCAGGGGAAAGAACTAGATATATGATACATTTTGTCTCCAAGCCAAACATGAGACAGGCATTTTGAACAGAGGAAGAAGGGAAATAGAAGAAAATGGAAATTAAATAAAAGGAATGAGAACCAGGTTAAGCACATTAGTGAAATAACCCAAAGGAGAAATCTCCAGCTGGAGCCCAGACCACAGCTGAGACTCCCTTGGATTTTGGCTATCAGCTCAGCAGGTTAGGGCAGGAGGGTTTTAATAAAGGAATACCTACCTTCTAGTTGTAACTACTATATTTGATGAAGATTCAGTGCTTTACTCATTCAGTCATTATGAATGCAACGGCCACACAGTACACACACTCACTCATCGGCGTCTACCACCCCCACCAACTAGTACAGTGAGGTCATCATTGTTCTGAATGGGCATCCAGTCCACTCTCCTCGACTGCCTGGCAACCTTTCTCGTTAAATTAACAATGGTCGGACTTTTCCCAGACAGACCTGCACCTGAATGCTTCTAAAGGAAAAGGAATCTCAAACTGAATCATGACTTTTGAAATAGAAGTCATTTACCTATACTACCCTTCTACATATACTTATTGTTTTAAAAATAATTTAAACAATTTTAAAAATCAATGCACACGACTTTCAAAAATCTACTAGCTCAGAGAGCTTATGACTACCTCCCCAGGGTCACCTCTGTATCTCTAAGTAAGAAGCTTACACAGCCATTTCTGGGTGTAGCCATTTTCTTTATTTATGTACATTTCCTTCATGATACCATAACCATTTCTTCCACACTTTTCCCCAATAGTTACATCATTATTCTTGTTTAAAATGAAAACAAGTGCTGTGCATTTTGACTATACAAATACCATTCATCGCAGAGTTAAATAGTATACTGAGATTGCATTTCCTGCCATGCAGAGCTCGTTTGTGTTCTTGGGAGTTTCCAGTTGTCTTTCCTGACTTTTGGCACCATTTGCCTTAACCACATCCTCCACTTTTCCAACTCTCCGTATCGTATCCAATACTCTATTTAGTCTCCATTTTTAATGCTGTCTGAAACCCTTGGACCTCCTGCTGTCTAGACATGGGACTGATTGTTCTCCAAGCCTGTCTCACAGCTGTCTTGCTACAGTTTTCCCTCACTGCATGTAGTGTTGATGTTTGAGGTGGACACTTGTCATTTTATTTGAATGCCCAGCCTCTGAACCTGCACCCCTATTGTTAGAAGTTTCCCACTTTGACATTCTTGGTGGGAGGGAGGCACGGCCACCTTTTTACCACAGAGGCTGAAGGCCCCCATTGCCCTTTCTCAGCTTCCCCGAACCCTGGGCCAGAGCCGACACCTCGGCTGGCACAGGCAGGTCCAAGACCCCGCTGGACTTGGATCTGGAGTCACTCCTGTGAGGAAGCCCAGTGGTAATGGCTGGGGAGCCTGGGAGAAGGGACTGAGGGACACTGGCCTTGTGGTATGGTTTGATGTTTGGGCTGTGGTTCAGGCTATTGATCCTTCTGTTTCTGCCTGTTCTCCAAGTCTGATTCTCTAAAAGTATTCCTGGCAATTTGGTTAGTTATCTAATATCCTTTCAATAAATTCCTTTCTAGCTTAAGTTAGCCAGAGTTGATCACACTGTTATCAATTGTTTTCCTGGAACACATCTGAACGAAGTATGGAAGAGAAAATTTGTGTCTTTATGTATCTGAAATGCATACTTCAGCCTCACACTTGATAGTTTGGCTAAGCTGACCATCCCTTGACGCAGAACTCTGAAGGCACTGCTCCAGTGCTGATGATAAGAAACCTACAGTCACCGATTCTCACTCCTTTGAAGCTACTCTACTTTAATCTCTCTGTAACCTTCTAGGCCTGTCTTATTTTACTGCAAAATCTCATAATGTATTCAGGTGTGCATCTTCTCCCACTAAATGTGTAAGAAACTCATGGGCTCCTAAAAACTACATGTTTTGATTTCAGCTTTAAGAAACACGTTGTAAATCATTCCCTCGTTGTCTCTAACCTTTCTAAAATTCCTATTCCTTTTTAGATTGATCCTCTAAAGCTCTTCGTTCCTTCCTTTCCTCTTATTTTATGAATAGCACAGCCTCTCTGATGCCACTTATTATTTCCTTTAAAGTTTTCGTTTCCTGTTTAATCGGTTTTCTTCATGGTCATATTTTCCTATCACTTAAAAAAAACCTTGATCTCATGCTAGAATGGAACCAATTCATTTATTCTGAGGAGATTTCTAAAAAATTATTTGTGTGGAAAAAGATCCCTACATTCCAGACATCTATTCTGTGTGAAGATGTTCACATGCCTCCCCTTTTTGCCTTTGGTTAGGCCGCACCTGAGCTCCTGTGGTTCTCGAGAGCAGACTGGCACTCTTCCGGGCCACGGCTGCGCCTGCTGTGCTGGACTGATGGTCACTCCTCCATCCTTCCTGTTTTCCAGACATCTGTTGAATTATCTTGTCCACTAAAAGCCCCACTGTCTTTTTTAATTATTATTTTTAAAAACCTGTTTATTATATTTTCAGAGGGATTCAAGGGGAAGATAAATATGTATGAAACTGCCTTTCTGAGCCACAAATGAGCCTCTTTTTATTTAACTTTCATTTATCAGCAAGTGGTACCAACTACTCACTATGTGTAAGGCACTGTACTAGGCACTTCGTATTAGTACATAAACTAGGCAATGATTTCTTTTGCAAATAGAAGCTGAAGCCCTAATGTCTTTCCTACCTAGGTCTCTACTCCAATTATTTTATGTTGATCTTAAAAACCAAAACCCCCTGAAAACTGTTTATAGATTAACTCTATATCAATGTATGCATATACACAATCCATCCCAAATTAAGAGTGAAGGGTTAAGAAATTTAAGAGAAAGTCCTGATTACTAAATTAAATAGATCCAATGTTACTCAGTTGAAATAAGAGAAAATGAGTAATATTTTTGGACTTCCGGTCAAGATGGTGGCATAAACAGACATGGCTTGCCTTTGTGCACAACCACAACAAAATTATAACTAAAATATAGAACAACCATCACTCAGAACCATCAGAAATCGAGTTGAATGGAAGTCTGACAGCTGCAGAATTAAAGAAGCCACATCCACACAGACTGGTAGGAGGGGTGCAGATGGGGACCAGGCTGGTCCCTCACCCACGTGTGTGGTGCATAAAAATTTGGGAGGGCTATTTCGGGAGTGAGGAGTGCCAGCCCAGCCCTGTACTAGGCTCCCAAGCCCAGGGTTCCAGTGCCAGGAAGATAAGTCCCCACAACTTCTGGATTGATGGTAAGAGAAACTGCTTGAGCCTCAAGGAGGTTCTCTTAAAGAACCCACACACAGACTCATCTACTCATACTCTCTTCCTCTGAGCTCCAGCACTGGGGTAGCAGCTAGAAAGGCACCAGTGGTAAAAAGGAAGAAACTGAAGTATTTGCAACGAGGTGAGCAGAGGCCATTGTCCCTTTTCTAAATGCTTTCGTCACAGTGTCACACAGCTGGCAAGCTGGTACCATAGCTGAAACTTTATCACCCTGGCTAATACTGTTTGACCCACCTTAGAGATCCCTAGAACTCCCAACTAACTGGCCTGTCCAAGCTGCTTTTCCCTATGAATGGCTAATCTTAGCTCCTGATGCGCAACTTCCTAAATCCTCTCAAACAAGCAACAGCTGGCCTCAGTGAGCCCTAGCCCAGCACTAGCAGCAGCTATCTCAGATTGCTTTATAGAACAGGCAGGGTGGCCGCTGGGAAAACAAAGTTGGGGGCTAACCGTGGCTTGTACCACCCAGGAAACCCCAAGGTCAGGGCATCCAGTGGGTAGCTACAGACCATGTTGGAGCACCACCACCAAGCCCCTGCACAGCAGATCCTCCATGGAGGGCATAAGTTGGTGGTTAGTGGTCACAGCCAATCCTTGCAGCTGACTAGCCTGGGTAAATCCCTCCTGTAGATCTGCCAACAAGTACCATGGCTCAACTAAGAGAGGAGGGTGTACTCAGCCAACACAAAGGGCACACCTTGAGTACCCAGCTTGGGTGTTAGGAGAGACTGTGCCACTGAACCCTACAGGACACCTACTACATTAGACCACACTACCAAAACACAGAGTCAAAGCAGCTTTATCTAATACATAGAAACAAACACAGGGAGGCAGCCAAAATGAGAAGACCAAGAAACATGGCCCAAATGAATGAACAGATCAAAACTCCAGAAAAAGCTAACCAAAATGGAGACAAGCAATGTAGATGCAGAGGTCAAAACACTGTTTATAAGAATGCTCCAGGAACTTAGTGAGGACCTCAGCAGCATAAAAAATATCCAGTCAGAAAATAATTGAAATAAAGAACTATTGACAGGGAAACAACAGCAGAGTGGATGAAGCCAAGAATCAAATCAATGATTTGGAGCAAAATGAAGCAAAAAACAACTAATCAGAAACATGAAAACAGAACACAAAAAAATGAGGGTAGTGTAAGCAGTCTCTGGGACAACTGCAAGAGGTCCAACATTTGCATCATAGGGATTCCAGAAGGAGAAAAGAAAGCAAGAAATTAGAAATCTGTTTGAACAAATAATGAAAGAACTCTTCCCTAATTTGATGAAGGAAGTAGACATGCAAGTCCAGGAAGCACAGAGAATCCCAAACAAGATGGATGCAAAGAGGCCCACTCCAAGACACATCATCATTAAAATGCCACAAGTGAAAGATAAAGAGAGAATCTTAAAAGCAGCAAGAGAAAAGCAATTAGTTACCTACAAGGTAGTTCCCTCCCAGAAGACTGTCAGCTGATTTCTCAAAAGAAACTTTGCAGGCTTGAAGGGATCGATTGGCAAGATATATTTAAAGTCATGAAAAGCAGACACTTACAGCCAATATTGCTCTACCCAGCAAAGCTATCATTTAGAATTGAAGGGCAGATAAAAAGCTTCCCAGAGAAGAAAAAACTAAAGGAGTTCATCATCAACAAACCATTATAATATGAAAATTTAGAGAGACTTATTTAACAAAAAGATAAAAACTATGAACAATAAAATGGCAAAAATACTTATGAACAACTGAATAAAACACAAACTAAACAACAAGAAGAACAGAGACAGAATCATAGACAAGGAGAGTGTTTTGATGACTGCCAGATGGGAGGGGGTTGTGGTGGACTGGGTGAAAAATGTGAAGGGGTTAAGATATACAATAGGTAGTTACAGAATAGCCACGGGGTTGTAAAGTACAACATAGGAAATGCTGTAGCCAAAGAACGTATCTATACGAGACCCACAGAAATGAACAATGGTGGGGAGATTGCCTGAGGGAGTGGAGGGTTACTGGGTGGAGGGGTGCCAAGGGAGAAAAATCAAGACAACTGTAAAAGAATAATCAATAAAATATAATTTAAAAAATAAAAGAACAAAAATAAAAAAGAGAAAATGAACAATATTTTAAATAAGAGCAATGCTGTGATTACTTTTTATATCCATGAGTCATAGTGGTCTCTAAAACAGAGTGGACAAAATGTTTTCATCTGCCATAAAATATTTAAGCTCTATTATTACTTTGTAACTCTAAATTTTGTATTTTTTTAATGAAAAATAAACAGCAGAGAAAACTGCAATTAAACCACTAACTTAAAAGAGGGTTTTAAATTTGTTTATATTACCAAATTCACATTTTCCTATTTTAAATAATTGCCAATCTTAAAATGTAGTTATTGACCATAAAAGGGAATTTAAGCATTCTCTTCAGATATCTCTGTTTCCAATTTGGAGGTTGGCAAAGTATTTCAAATATATATTCCAGGATGGGCTGTAATGAAGCTTAGGCTCTAATTCTGCTGCTCAGATGCATCCCACCATAGTACACTTGAACCTCCCACCTGAGTAAAACTATTTAGTTTATCTCTACTTCCCTTTCTGATTCCCAGTTTTTGGTCTTAAGATTTTACCTCGCTTCAACACCAATGGAACATACCAGAAGTTGACATTTTCTGTAAAAGGCCACGTAGCAAATATTTTAGACCTCGTGGGACATAGTTCTGTTGTAGCTACTCAATTCTGCTACAGCAAGAATACATAAATGAATGGGCTTCTCTGTATTCCAATAAAACTTTATTTGCAAAATTGGCAGCGGACCATATCTGGCCAGCAGGCCAGTTTGTGGACTCAAGGGATAAACCATTACCCTGTAATTATGATTGTTTGTTAAAGGATATCGATACTGCTCACAACAAATACTAAAATTTTATGAAGTGAGAAAGCCAATCACCTTTTTGAATAATTAAATTACATCTCTGACATACTTTGTGTTATATGTAAGGACTAGAACAAGCTCTAAAAATAAAAGCAAATTTAAACTATCCATTTGAATAGTTGCACCTCATCCCACCCACAGAAAACAAAGATAATTGAACACATGGAGAGGCTTCTTTCCACGTTAATGACTCACAGTTAAAAAGATACCATATTTTGCCATGTATAATGTGCCCCCGTGTATAACATGCATCCACATTTTTGGCCCAAGCTTTTGGAGGGAAAAAAAAAATACCCCAAACACCTTCTGTTTTAATTTTTCAATTCAATTATTTATTCAATTATCTATTTATCTATCTATCTATTTATAGAAACAAACAAAATATCATATTCCAGGGTATTATTTTATATACGGGTATCATTGTTGCTTTCTAGAGTTACACTTGTAATGCATAAACATAAATAAAAAAATTAGAAACATTTATATAGATACAGTATTAATACTACCCATGTATAATGTGCACCCTTATGTTTCCCTGAAAATTTGGGCAAAATTGCGCATTATGCATGACAAAATACGTTAGTTTATAGATACAATGAAAAGCTATAAAGTCTTACCATGGGTTCATCAATGCAGAGAGTAGTAATTCAATTGCTTCATTCTTAGTATCCCTCAAAACTGCTGGTACACTTTCTCCCATTGAGGTATTATTGACACATCAGGTTACGGAACAGTAACTTTAGAGCCCAGTTGCTAAAATGGCTTGCAGCAGTGTGCTAGCAGTGCCGTTCCAGAAAAAGAACACGTGTTTCATTATCCCTCTGGTTCTAAGGGACAGGGCACTTGGTGCTGGTGGACATAGTTCTACCAACTATCTCCTGGCGCGGGAGCATGGTAAAAGGACTCCAAGAAGCAGGAATACTCTTGCAAAACTTATGAACCTAAGAACTAATTATCTACTTTAAGAAATACAGAGAACTTAATCTAATAAATAATTTGAAAGCCAAAAAGTGCTGCTTTCCTGCTCATTCAACTTTCACTTACTGGCAACTTTAATTCCTGTATCTGACGGTGAGGAGTTTCAGCTGCAGTATAATAAGGAGGAATCTAGGAGGAGGCCAATAAACTCTCCAAGTAAAGAAGGTGGAGGTGAGAATTCTAGTTACTTTAATCTAGAATTCTGGCAGACTACTGGAAAGGAGAAAATCGTTCAGAGAGAGAACCTTGGAAATCTGCAGAACCTTGACAATGCAGCAGTGTACTAATCAGTACAATATACATGAGAAAACTAATCAAGGTCAGGAAAAATAAATACCTGAAAAGGAATAGAAAACACTGCCTAGAGCCCCTACAGGGCTTGAAATAAAAGACATGTTATTCAGACAACTATTCTTACTAGCCAGACAGGAAGAAAAAACCCCCCAAACCCTCGTTATTCATAAGGCACAGGCTAGAGTACCCAGAAGGGTGTTGTTTCATTAGTGAGGCAAAAGTAGCTCTAGAATAAATACTGTTCTGGTCCTGTGTAACAAAGCAAGACTTCAAAGACAAAACCGTTTCTAAGAAGCATAGCTGCATCTCAGACCACAATTTGATAATAACTACAGAAGTACAGAAATGTCTAGCACCGAACAATGACCATCATCTAACCAAAAATTACCAGGCTTCCAAGGAAGCATGACAACATGACCCATATTTGGAGAAAAATCAGTCAGAACCAACCTAGAACCAATACAATTATAAGAATACAGAAAAGAGCTAATGTGACTGTACTCCATATGTTCAAAAGGTTAGGTAGAGACATAGATGATATAAACCTAGATTCAAGAAGCTCAATGAATCCCAAACATAAACACACATAAAACTATACCAAGGCACGTCACAATCAAACTGCTCCAAATCAGTGACAAAGAGAGAAAATCTTAAAAGCAGCCAGGGGTCACCTGGGGGCTGGGGTGGAGTAGAGTGGAGTGGGGGTGGGGATGTTACAAACAAAGAAATAAAAATGATAGATTTAATTTGTAACAGTGTAGCTAAAAGAATAGAGCAACATCTTTGAAGTATTGAAAGAAAACTCTCAAACTAGAATTCTATACCCAGCAAGAATATCTTTCTAAGATATTACCAAAATCCAGGGCAAAATAGACTTTTTCAGAGATATAAAAGCTGAAAAAACTCTTCATCAGTAGGCCTTGCACTAGAAAAAAATATTAAAAGAAGTTCTTCAAGCAGAAGGAAGTGCCAGTGGAAATATGGAGCTATTCAAAGCAATTAAGAGCATTAGAAATGGAAATTACATAGGTAAAAGGTAAGCCCCCCACACACATTTATTGAATTTGCGTGTCGTCCTTGTGCAGGGGCCATGCTCACCTTCTCCATATAGTTCCAGTTTCAGTATGTGCGCTGTCAAAGCGAACACCCCACCCTCCACATTTAAACCTCTTTAAAAGATGACTGTCTAAACAGAAATAGTAAATCGTACTGTGGAGTTTGTAACAAATGTATAAAATACATAAGAGTAATAACATAATGCCAAAGAGGTGAAAAGTAAGAGCATATTATAAAATAAGTGTTTCAATCTTAAGCAGACATAAGAATGAATAGGGTAAGTGCAAAGAACCAAGAATAAACAAGGCAATTTTGAAGAAAAACGATTTAGTAGAGAGACTTGCCTTACCAGACACCTACATTTTTACTGTAAAACTGCAGTAATTAGAGAAATGCAAATTAACACCACAATGAGATACCACCTCACACCTGCCATTCATTGATTATAGGATGGCTATAATCAATAAGTAAACAAACAATAACTATTGGTGAGGATTTGGAGAAAGGGGAACCTTGCATACTACTGGTGAGAATGCAGACAGGTACAGCCACTGTGGAAAACAATATGGAGTTATTTCAAAAAATTAAAAATGGAAATGCCTTATGACCCAGTGATTCCACTTCTGGGAATTTAACCAAAGGAACCCAAAAACTAATTTGAAAGAACATAAGCACCCGTATGGTCACTGCAGCATTATTTACAATCACCAAGATTTGGAAGCAGCCCCAATGTCCATCAATAGATGAGTGGATAAAACAGCCATGATACATTTACACAATGAAATACTACTTAACCATAAAAAAAGAAGAAAATCTTACCCTTTGCAACAGCATGGTTGGACCTGGCAAACATTATACTAAGTGAAATCTAATGAACAAACTGAATTAATAAGCAAAATAGAGACAGATTCATAGATAGAGAGCAGGCTGACCGCTTTGGGGTAGGGAGGTGGTACTGACAGGCTGGGTGAACCAGCAGGCTGTTTAGCTGCAGTGACTCCCCCAGCAGGAACTGCGTGACTGAGGATTTAAAGGCCCCTCGATCTGGATAGCATGAAGGGGGTCCTCTCATTTCTGATCTTCAGGGCAAAAGAAAAGAGCCACCAAATTCAAAAAGGCATAAGTCTCTGAAAAGGAGTCAATTCCTCCATTCCTACATTGTGCAGTTTTATAATACGTGTAAGGTTTTGACACATGAATTGGACATGAAGTCCCTGCTATGTGGGCCAACATTCTGATAGAGAACATGATTCAGAAGCCTCTTACCCACTAAAGATTCAGAACAAGGTCTTATCTTTTTTCTACTCCATAATGAGCCACTCACTGCCTTTGTGGTATGCGCACACACACACTAAATGAAACAAAAACCTAGGGCAGAGATCGCTAATGAGTACATATGAAATTGTGTTCATTTTCAAATGCACATAAAAAAACTTGAAAACATACTAGGAATAAATGTTATGAAGATGTGGAACAGAACAGTAGGGATACAACAGCTCTGAAAAATATACAAACTTGACACTTAATTCAATGAACTAAGAAAAATGTTCTTTACTTAAATGAGTTTTTGGGGGAAAAAAAGCTAATATGTTGCACAGGAAAGGAATGATGATAATGCTAACCTCTATTAATGACAAAAATCAATAACAAACTATGAAGTTTATCAAGGACCTGGCTTGATCCAGCAGCTCAAAGATTACAGGAAAAGCACCCTTTTATTTGAACGGAACTTTAGCTCCTGTGGAGCGAACGAGGCTCTCTTAAGGGCAATGGAGAGTGGCAGGAACAGTTATGTTACTATACTGATAGCTTGTTCCCTTTATTTTACAAGTGAGTTTTTTTCTAACCCACTTCTCTCTTCATTACCTCTAGCCAATATACCTTATCACAATTCTAGGCACCAGCTGTTGCCTCAATAGATACGTTAAATGGGAGACTAGGGATCTCAAAAAGTACTCTAGTTGAACCTGTTACTTTGGAGAACAATTTCTTCCTAGTCTATAATTAATCCCGGATGTAGGCAAGGGGGACGGGTGAAGGAGAAACACCCTCTCCATCTCTGAAGCTCCATATGCACCCGATCCTCCCACTGCCTCTCCTTCCACAGGTTCTCATCCTGGGAATCTCATCTGTGGGCAAATGACTTCACAAACCTGAAAGGCATTGCTTTTCTTGATGAATCATCCTGAGTGAACTTCAAAGAACTCTGTGTGAGGTCTTACCTGAGAATTCACCAGAGGATCCTATTACCAGTGTTAACTGTTTTTGCAATGCATTACAAATGCAAAATAAGTACCTGGTAACAAAAAAAAATTACCTTGTGTGATAAATAAAACTCACAATCCCTACAAATCAGTTAAAGTTTATGCATCTGAGACTGTTAGAACTTTATAAATTAATTGACAAGTCAAAAAAACCCTGTTCATTTTATTAAACATGATTAATGAATTTTGCGATTATTTTGGTACTTTTTTCAACTAATGGACTGACATGAACGTTTTACAAAATCTGTTTCTATTTGTATTCATACGTTGCATCATTCACTAAAGTATGTGTTTGTGTGGCCTGTCACTTCATATAAAAAGCAAGGAGGAAAATAGGCAGAATCATTTTTGAATCACAATTTAGGAAAATGCTCTTTATGATGTTATCAGAGTGGTAATTCTTTTTCTCAGTTTTCAAAATATAACAAAAAAAATTTAACTGTGAGACTGTGAAGAATGGCAAGAAAACTTGGCCAAGTAACAGAGCTTTCCAGGGTCTCAGTTTCCTCATTTGTGCTAAGTGATTGGAACTAGAAAAATCCCTGGAGCACTTTCTAGGAGCTGAATGAATGCCTGAGAGCCTCTGTGCCTCACCTCCTAATCAAGTTTAACATTAAAAACAATTTTTCTTCTCTTTTATTGATTTCAGAGAGAGGGCAAGGAAGGGAGAAAGACAAGAAGAAAAACATCAGTGTGAGAGAGAAGTTATCAATTCTTTGCCCCTCGTACACACCCTGACTAGGGACTGAACATGCAGCCCAGGCATGTGCCCTGACCGGGAATTGAACCTGTGACCTCTCTGTTTTTGGGACGGTACTCAACCAATTGAGCCACACTGGCCAGGGTGCGAGTTTACTGCTTGTCCTCTTGTGCTACCATCCCTGAGCAACACTGCCTCCCTTAAGTGTGCACTGACCAAAACCTGACAAAACAACTCAATTTACCAGAAATTTTAGTTAGATTACAGTTAAGAACAGGCAGGGAAAATATACTTCAAACACCATTATAGATCCCTAAGCAAAAGTTTGGTGTGAAAAGTCTCTTGAATGGGGACTTAGCCAAACACATGAGTTCTTTTCCCGGCCCCTTCAACTGTTAAACGGGAGGAGTGGCTTACCTCAGCCACTGGGTCATTTCCTGAGCGCTCTCCCTGGATTCCTAAGGGTTTGGACCTAGAGTCACCTGGAGTTGTAAAAGGGATGACAGAATTCCCTTCTGTTCCCACCCTATTACCACACTGTTTATGACCAAATGGCACCTTTGTCAGAGCATTAGGGACACCCTGCCCCAGGGCCAGTGTGAAAGGATGTTCACTTTATTAGGAGCAGGGCCCTGTCTCCAGGGAAAGCAGGATGTGTAGAAAGGTTTGGGTTCAAACCTCATCTCCCCTTTCAGGCAACTGTGACTTGCTACAGGGAAAATTGTACGGCACAGTCAAATAATAAAATGATGGACTTCTGGGGGGACTGCCAACTGCTGTTGTGGACAGGGTGATACCTGATGGACCAGAAGGCAGGAGGAGGTCTAAAAAGGACCACAGCTTTCCCAGGAGCTCTCTGAGATAGAAGCTTCTGGACATCCCAAGTTCCAAAGGGGGGTTGAATCAATGTGCACAATGCATCACAGCAGAGACAATGGGAAAGTCTAACAACTGACCCTTGTTGGTACTTTGTCACTTTCCCTGCACCCAACATAATTAGCAACTGTGACTACAGAATAGAGGGTGCAGAGAGAAACACGTGCTGCTACACGGGTCCTTCAAACGATGAGAAAGTCATGCAAAAAGGAGGTGATTTAAGTTTCAAGCAAGTCGCTATTTAAGCTACAAATTTCTAATTCTGATTGAATTTGGCATCTTTAGAACCACATTCTTGCATGTTGTAGTCCTGTTATATAGTCTTTTTTGTTGAAACGAAAATCACTTTAAAAGAAACGCACAAGTTCTGGTTCCCAAATATGAATACACACTGAAATTGAGCAGGAAATTTAGAAACTTCCCATGCCTGCACCCTGGCCATGATATATTAATTGCGTTATAGGAGTGTGGTCTGGGTGGCAGGATTTTAAGAAGCTACTCAGCTGATTCTAAGATCCAGCAAAGTTTTAGAACCACGGCTCTGAGGTGGCTGGCAAGCAGACTCAGAAGATACCACTGTTTATAGGAAGTCTGCTTTGTCCTGCCAGGTGTAAGCACAGTTATGGTGTGGCAAACAGTCATGAGAGGTAAATATGATTCTGTTCTGATATCAAATTATTTTTAAAGGCAGAGGGGCAAGGGACAAGAAGGAACAATGATGCTTTTGTAGAGTAAGAGAAGTTTTCAATGCTCCTAAACTTCCTAGCACATTATAAAAACCAGTTTTGCTGGTTTTTTATTATACGACAAAGGGAAGCACTGACCCAATCGGCAGAATTCTGGATGTAAGACGTACTAGTCCAAAGCACTAGTGAGATATCTTTGAGACTCCTGGAAAAATCCAGAAGTTTTCTACTCTAAGAATACCACTGTCAAAGAATAGACATTGTCACTTCCTGCTAGTCTTTACATTTTTCCACGTCAAGAAGATAAGGACTAAACTTATCCAGCTAGAGGGTAGCACTCTGAAGTTGCAATTTTCCACTGAAGGATTAAATATAACTTGTAAGGTCATGAGCCTCAAACTTGACCCTGCTCAGAATCACCTGCAAGGCCCATTAAATGCAGATTGCTGGGTTTTCCCACACAGGACCACTGATTCTGTAGGTCAAGGACGCAATTTCTGACAAGTTCTGAGAGGCTGCTGCTGCTGCTGCTGCTGCTGCTGCTTGTGTGAGGACCAGAACTGTTCTAAGCGCTCAAGAATGGCAACCTCTTTGAGTAACTAGAAAGTTATTCAAAGCCTGCTTTAGGTTTTGTGATAAAGAGACAATTTACTTTGAGAGAAATGACACACTGTCTTAAGATAAATCTTGAGGTTTATGTCACGAGACAAAATTTTATCATCACTCTAGAGAGGAAGAGATGGGTTCAGTTAACTCCATTCATTCAAATACTCATGAGTCAACATTACCCTTGGAGGAGAAAGTGGAAGAGTTGCTGCCTGTAAGTTAAAAAAGGAGGACCTAAGCATTTCCCACCCCCCAGAAACCTTGACCCATGGTTTCTGTTTCACAAGGGAATAGTGGGAATTTTTCATTTACCAAATGTTTAGTTTATAATGTGGGTTTAAATGGGGGTAAAGTCGGGCTTTTTCAGTAAGGAGTTAGGTCGACTGAGTACCGTCTGGAAAAAAATAAAGTTGAATCTGTACTTTACAGAAGAACAACATAAGTCTCAAATGGAGCAAATATTTAAATGTAAAATAATACAGAAAGTCTGCAAAAAAGAGGGGGTCAGTTTCTAGGTGTGTCTGTGGAAAAGGGAAAATGGAGGATGCCTCCTGTGATTCAAAATCTGGATGCCATAAAAAAATGGAAAAAAAAAAGCTACATAAAAATTAACTTCTATATGGGGCAAACAAAAAACTTCAAATATTAAAGAAAATGCTAAATTGAGAAAAATATTTGGAGGTCACCTCATGGACTTAGAGCTAATTAATCACCCTATTAATAAAGAGCCCTGCCAATCAATAAGAAAAACGAACAATAACCCAATAGTAAAGCAGATGAAGTACAGGAACACAGTTTGCCAAAAAGGAAACACACATGGCCTTTAAAAGTAGATGATGCCTGACCTCAACCTTCTTTAAAAAGGCATGCAAATTTAAACCAGATCAAGATACTATACTTTGTATATCAGACTGGCAAAGATCCAAAAGGGCGACAACCCACTGCTGAAGCTCTCCAAAGTTGCTGGTAGGAGTACAAAATAAAGTGAGCCCCAGCAAAGGCAAGAGGTATCACAAGTACACATGCGCGTATACCATGATCGGATTCTAAGTTTCCTTGCAGGAAACTACCCTGTAGATGTGCCTGCACGTGTATGAAGTGATACTCATGCAATTTTGTTCATAATAGTGGAAGACTGAAAGACTCTAAGAGCCTATTCATAAAAGATTGGTTTAATAACTATGACACATCCATACGATGGAATATTATACAGCTTGAAAAATAGTATAAGGCAGTATTGTATGTTCTAACATGGAAAACTTATTAAATTACTTGATTAAATGTGAGAACAGGGTACAGAATAGGGTATAGCTGTCATACTGTCTAAGGATCGGAAAAGTAAAAATATTTTTCAAAAACTAAAAAAACAAAACAAAACCCCTAATAGAAATAATGACTATAAAAAGCATAGGAGGGTGGGGAGGATGGGAACTGGCCCAAGAGTGAGATTTTTGAGTATACCTTCATATAAAACTTCTGTGGTAATTGTTACTAAAATCAAATAGCAGACGTGAATAAAAATAAGAAACCTTTTGTTGCATATAAGCAGTTTTTTCTCTTTAGATGTTTTTTAGCACAATTCAAAAAAAAAAGTACTTAGTAAACATGAATCAAGTGGTGCTAGGCCAAAGTCACTGACCTCCAGGGGGCCAGACGTGAGACGGCAAAGTCCACTCTGCAGGCGAGGGCTTTTCAGAACAACATTTACTACCACGGGTCTCTGAAGATGAGACGCCAGGCTTTTAGTTTTACGGGATCATTCAATTTCTATAAATATTCTCTTCCAATTAAGCCAATGAATTTACATCTCTTTGCAGCCCATGCTTTTAAGACAAGCTCAGATGTTTTGCCACAGAATGTTTTTCACTCTGCGGCAATCTCTCCCACCTTTGTTTTAATAAATGAACAATCAACATAAGCACCTAATTAAACACTTCAGGAATATAAAATTTCTTAGATGAGACAAGAAATACAATCTACCCTTCCCCCCACCTCTCAAAATCTGTGCTCCATCTAACTTGAAGTGAGGAAACGTTAGGTACTGCACAAAAGCACACTGCATGCAGTCTTCAAGTGAGTGTTAGTGACCAAGGGGTTTGGTGCCTCCACGTCCACCTGAACCCCACGTTTCCTAAAATACCTTATTTTAAAGTCACCCCCTATGTTCAGACTCTTGTTACATAACATTTATAAAAATTTAACATAAACTTTATTTAACACTTATATCAATAAAAAAAAAAGACGAACGCATTTAACTCACTCTGGGTACATGTCAAGTCACCAGAGTTACATTTCTACAATTGTCTGTCATATATCCATGAAAGAAAACAAGTCTGTTGACCTCTCCTGTATGACTTTCGTTGCCAGGAATTTACAGGAGGATATTTACCAGCAAGCACAGTAACGTACCAGTCGGCACAGTGCTCCTTGGAGAGCTGATTATTGTTTCTCTGGAGATGTTTCTAAGCTATGCATGGAGAACATTCATAACAACCAAACCAAAAAAGCCTACTACACAAACTGGATTTTCAGCATCCCTGGCTCAGTTTCTAAAAGCAGCACCTGTAATCTACATGGAAAAAAGAATGGGTTGGACTAGTGAAAAACCTTTCACATCAACCCCCAGGAATGAAATTTGAGTAAAACCTTATGCATGTGTTACCAGGAAGCACAGTAGAAAGACCCAGGGGCGAGGTATCAAGAATGACCTGTTTTCTAGTCCTAGTTATGTCCCTAACTCACAGTGTGACCCTGAGCAAGTCGATTTCTCTCCCTGGGCCTCTACTTGCTTATCTCCAAAATGCGGTGGTGGAACTTGAGGCCTCATCAGGGTCTTTCCCAGCACCCATGAACAGAGCCTTGAATCTATCTCTACTACTTGAAAATCCAATTTATTGGCAAGAATAAATTATGGCAATAATTGTGGGTTCTTCTGTTGGTGAGTGCTTACAATTAATGAATGTGCTTGTGAACAAAATGACTTCACAACCTAATGCTTTAGATTTTCTGACTCCTGATTATATAGTAGTGTCTGCACAAGATGACATAATATAAAAATAAATTCTCTAGTCCATCCCATCCTCTATCCATAGAAGCCGGATCAGCACAAATCACTGACATTAAGAGAAAAAGAACTGCCAAAGACGGCCGTGGGTCTCAGTGTGGTGCACTGGTGAACTGCCTCCAAGCTCTGCTCTAGCTCAGAGGCACGAGCAGAGAAAGCAGTGGCTTGGGTTTATGATTATGTTCCTGTGCTGAGGGCTGGTTGTTGCATATAAAGCAAAATGGCAAAACTTATTGGCTCGGTGTGTATGCCTGTTTTGCTCTATCACATGCACACGTGGGTGCACACACACACACCGACTTAATAATGCAGTATTGCTTAAGTCATCTGTACTTGAGTAAGAAACCTCACGAGAGACACGCCTTTCTCCCATGTCTGTCAAAAGGTGCAGAACAACAGGCATTGGAAGGTCCTAGTCCCCTTCAAAATGACATTAAACCGTGTAATGTCCAAGTTTCTTGCTCCACTATGCTCTGACGACCTATCTATTTTCCCTGACAAGAAGACACAAGCTAATACGTTAATCTAACTTATTACACTGCAGCCTGATAATACCCAAGAAATATGATTTTAAAAAAACCATCACCTTCTGCATCCAAGTGGCAATATTTCTTTATAAAGATGCAGTATAACACTGACATTTTATGAGGATGCTTTTGTTATCAAGATTTATTTTTTACTTTTAACTTTCTAGGTTCCCTCTAATGTATGAGTTGTCTATCCTGTCAAAAATAATACGGAGGGTGGATTACACCTTTCATACCCCAGTCCAGAAGCAGGTATTTTACACTGGGCTCAGCAGTGTGTCCAGCCCTAAGTGCAGCCAAGGCCGTGACAGGACACCTGTATGTGTCAAGCAGGGGCTCCTAATGCCACCGAGTGTGAGTCCCTCACCTTGGGATGAAATAATTATACTTAACATGTACCAAGTTTCTGCTGAAAGTTGAGTTGCTTCGCTAAGCAATATCATTTTTCATTTTCCCTCAACTTCTATGTCACAGACAAAGAAACTTGATGTCAGCCTGAAAGTGGCAACATGGACACTTGAAAACAAGTCCCTCTACTACCAATTAACTCCAAGAGAAGAGACAACAAATTCCTCAGCTCTAAGAAGCTAATGATTGCAAGATGTGATTGCAACGATGTACCCTAATTTTATAAACAAGTGAGGAGGGAGATCAATGGTAAGATGCACACAGACACAGGGGAAAAAAGCAAGTCTTAAAATATGGAGAAAAGATAATCATTTTTGCACAAAAGGAACAATTTACCATGACCTCACTTGCCTCCCCCAACTGAGTAGGAACCTGAGGCCAAGGAGTGGAGGGGCCGAGGCAGTTCAGTCAAAAAACAAAAGACTGCAGTGAGCACCCAGCACATGACGGGAACTGTGCTGGGCCTGGGCACTCAGTGTGGCTCCTGCCCCCAGGAAGACACACCACCAGAGCAAAAGCCCAGAGGTCCAAGTGCCAGAGGTCTAGGCCCGGTCCTCCCACACCTCCTCCCACCGTTCCTGACTCAGGGGGACTTCCCAAGACCTTTGGACTGACTTGCGACATTTCTCCAAACTTAATAATAAAATCTTAAGTTGATTGGTTAACAAACCGTGTTTTCTCCGTTCTTTTTATTGTTTTCTGATTTTGACATAATATTTCACTTCCAAGGACTGCTTTGGAGGAGGATATAAACGAGTGGTGCAGACTGTAAGGACGGCACTCACACGCCTTCCCGCGTGCTCTCCAGGGGCAGCTGCAGTGAGGGACTCACACACGAGGGGACAGGGAAAACAGATTTACAACTGGACTTGAGGTGGAAACTGATATTGTTTCAGGGCCCACTAGGCATCAAACTAGTAAAGGAATGAACTAAGAAATAGGCAAATTTTTAATCTGCCCAAGATGTCAACTAAGTCACTCTATTGAAAAATGGACATCTCAAGGATTTGAGTAAAGTTTATTTCACAAAGACTGACTTTGTTACGACTCACAAGTAGCTAATATTACAAATCTCGTTGTCTAAAAGCAATGTATCACATCATAAACATATGGTGTATACCTATAATATACAAGACAACATGGGGAAATTAACATGTAACTTTTATCTCCCCAAAACTTACAATCCAGCTGTGAGAAGCATTCTATCATTTTAAAAGCTAACCAATAAGAAAATACTTGATAGCAAATTAAAAGAAATAAAATGTAACAATTAACTTCCATTGATGAAAGATATGCAATATCTGTAAATACAGTAACTGCCAAGCAACTTCTATAGGCAGTCTACCTATCAGAATCCACACAGGCCAAGACAATATCTGAAACACCGTAGTTTTCAAAACATGTTATTTATAACCCCATATGGGATTTTGGATTAAGAAAGTATATATTTTATAAAAAGTGAAAGTATGGGGAAATCACAAGTTGAGATGGTGGCGAGTTATGTGCATGCTCAACACAGTAACTCCACTAAGAGAAAGAGAACATGGATCTATAAAGGGCACATTCTCGGACAGTGTCACAGAAATCACAGACATCTCTACTCGTGCCCCCACCACCCCGCAGTGCTGTGCTTCCCCCTCTACACTAGCCCCTCCCCCCTGCGCCCCAGGGGGAATTTGTGGGCAAGCCCAGCTTTCCTCATTGCCAGGCACGTTCTTTTCCTTATCTGCCAAAACACACAAATGTTTCAAAGGTTGAATTTTTAAAAATGGCGTTGAGATTTCTATAAAAATAATTATTCAAGAAACCTAAATGCTCACTGAAGGCTTTGCTTATATTGGTCAATGAAAAGAATCACGTCCAGACACACACACACACACACACACACACACACACACACACACACACACAAATGGTGTGAGAGCATTTCAAAAAAAAATACTAAACTTTTCTTAACTTACTGTTATTATATAATGATAAAAATGTATAAAAAAGTTGAATGTTGTAGAAACTCAAATAATTCTACACTCTGCTTTAAAAAATACAAGTTACTAAGATGATTGGTAAAACAATATCTGACATGCGAGGAGCCCTACCTTTGGGTGTGCAACACGAAATAAATTTTTCATTTGGATGAACCTGCAGCTAGAAGATGGTTACCAGGAGAATTAACAGACTCAAAGGCAGGCTATTTCCGGAGGAGGCAATGAGCTGGCTCCTTTTACAGCGAAGAACACAGAGTGGCCCAGCGTTGACACTGTGGCCACAAGGAACCTTCCTGCACCTCATAAACGCCTTGCACGGCCAACCAGCAACAGCTGAACTGAAATGCTCCTTTCCCGACCAAAGCGAACTCACCAAGCAGCAAACACGGTCACTCAAGGAAGGCCCAGTGATGAATGACGTCTTCGTGAACAAATTAGAGTTAGGTGACATCCAGAGGCATTGAAACAAGGGTTTCTGCCTTGTGCATGGCTGGTGGAAATGTAAAAGGTGCAGCGGCTGTGGAAAAGTTGGGCAGTTCCTCAAAAAATTAAACACAGAATTATCCTGTGATCCAGCAACACACTTCTAGGTGTATACCCAAAAGAACTGAAAACAGGAACTCAAACAACACTTCTACACCAACATTCACACCAGCATTATTCACAATTGTCCCAAGCTGGAAACAACCCAAGAGTCCACCAACAGATAAACAGATAAACAGATAAACCACCATGGGTATGTATACAAAATAGTATAATGAAGCCATAAAAAGGAATGACATTTTGATACATGCTACAACATCGACAGACCTCGGAGATGTGCTAAGTGAAATGGGACAGATTTCCCTTATACAAGGACACTGGAGCCAACGAATTCACAGACATCGAATGGAAGAGTGGCGACCAGGGACGGGACAAGACGGGGGGCAGAGGCGTGGAGTCACTGTTCAATGGGGCCGAGTTTCCGATAGGGATGGATGACAACAAAATTCTGGAAATGGATAATGGTGAGGGTGGCACATTATAAATGTACTTAATGTCGGTGAACTACATACCTACAAATGGTAAACTTTATGTTTTACACATTTTACCACAATAAAACAGGGATTCCCAAAGGACACCCTCACCCCCCCTGGTCTGTCTCCACTGGACTGATTGTAGGTCCTCCCACCCTACCTCTGACCATGCCCCCTCTCCCTGACCATGTGTTTATTCCCCCATGTGAGATGTCCACTGAAATTACTTCTGGCCGAAGTAGGCTCAGGTCAGCCTGGGAACCAGAGTTTACGCAAGAGGTTTATATGATCCTTACTCTCGATGTTCTACTGTTAGCTCGAGCACAGGACCGCCCCTGCCAAAGGAAAATAAGTCATTCTTAATAATGAGTTTTCACAGAGATGGTAAGAAAACTACAGTTTCTCCAGTGGGTTCCAGAGAACAGACTAAATCCTAAGTTTGTTTGTTTTTTTTTGTCTTTAAAAAAAGGGCTTTTCTTCCTGGTACCAGTGACTTCCTACCAAGAAACCCAAGAGAGAAAAGAGACAGAAGGGGGCCAAGGCTGCACGTGCAGATGGTGAGTCCTTCACTGTCCCCGACGCAGGGGCCAAATTTTCTCCTCTCTTCTTCGGGCTGAAGGATACAATCCTGCCATTACAGCTGCCTGGAGAAGAAGCAGGCCGGGGCTGAGGTAAGAATTCACGGCAGCCATTCAATTCCGTGAGTAATTCTGGAAAATGTTCAGTATAAGATACTGTTGGCTCTATTAATCGAAGTTATTATAACTTTTCTGGATTACCAAGTGAAATAACTGTTATGCTTTCTTTGGTAATAATGTGCCTGTCCCAAAATATGCAATAGTTAGGTATTCATGGAATGAAAAAACAACTCCCTCAAACGAAAGAGTCCAAAATGTGTGACGAAGCTCACAGTTCAGTAACACAAGTAAATCCTTGAGATACAGCAATGGGAATCAAAGAAACCATGAAGGGGCAGGTGGCATGTGACATTTTGATAGGGAGAGTTGACTGCAGACGAAGCAGCAGCACTGGGTTGGGCACCCCGGCTGGGCGGGTGTGCCACTGTTTCCTCCACTGGACTCGATAAACAAAACACAAACATACAGAGAAAAAAGTACCAGTATAGGTCATAAATTTAAGTATTTTCTTTGCATATGCTTAAGTAGGATGACATTTGTGAGGTCAGGGAAACGTAAATTCACCTTTCCTTTCATTTTTTTCTAAAGGAAAAACAGAAGGAAAACAAACAAAAAAAGATGGTTGCAGAGGGACATGCCACTGAAGTTAAGAGCACGTGGAAAGAACTGCAGTATGGAGATCAGGCCCGAGAGAGAAATGGGCAAATGAATTAGGAAGTAGAATAAAAGCACAAACAAAAAGAAAACACCTGAAAAAGCCTCTTTCTCTCTCCAAAGGGCAGCTTGCTTCATCAACTCAGGCTAAAGGGTGGTCTCTACATTTTGGAACTCAGTTTAAAATTTGAGCAATTCTGCATTCTGCTTCACATTGACCAAATAATTCTTTGCTGCTACATATTTATAATTTAATTCCCCTGATAGTTCTAAAAACAAGGGAAGGAATATTTTCAAACAAAAATCATTATTTATACAGCTGGAGTTTCCATTTAGTTAGGAAAATTAGTAGAAAAATGGTCAGAATTTAAGGTAAGTTTTAAATGTTTCACAAAAACTTCATACTATCAACTTCCATATCTCTTTTACTATGTTTAAATCTTTCCCAAAGTCAACAAGGGAAGCCCCCAAATCAACTAAATTAATGGGTTCTGAATTGGGCCACTCCTTTGGCAAGAGATGGAGGATCTTGGAACCAGCAGCAAAAATAGCTCAATTAAAATACCATTCTAATATGCAGTTCGTTTTTGTTTGAAAATGGAAACCAGCAACTTGCTTGCATGAGTAAACAGAAGACAGTTATTCAGGCTGGGTTCTACAGAGCAAGAGCAAGAGCAAAAGAGACAGCTGGCAATTATCTGGCTAACTTAACCAGATAATTCATGCCTAAGTATCCACTCTGGTGCCCAAATTTCCCAGATCGACTATATTCATAGAAGAACTAAAGAGTATAATTACCAAATCTCCTTCCAATCCGTGCTGCCATGGCTGTGTGCCTAGGTGGGCTGTTTTAAACTGATGACCCCATCCTAACTATATTCAACCCTCCACTTCCCCAGTGAAGAGCACGCTAGGAATTTCGTAATATAAATTTGGATATTTGCCTAAGTGCCCCATGACCCTAAAGAAAGCAATTATCATACAACAAATAAAGTACCAAAAATTTCATGCTATCATTTCTAGCATAAAGAGTCTAAAGGGAAAAAACAGTGTAAAAGCAGAGAATTTTTAAGAATATGCCCATTAGAGTAGCCAAATTTTTGATGTCTTTTTAGCCTATTACCAAAGATGTGAAATTAACACCTTTATGTTTATTTAGCACTTTATACTTTTATAAAACCTTTCACAATTTATTTGCACAACTGTATAAGGTAAATTGGGTGAGAATTATTATTCCCATCTTATGGATTAAGAAAACAGAGCCCTGGCTGGTGTGGCTCAATGGATTGAGTGCCAGCCTGTGAACCAAAGGGTGGCTGGTTGGATTCCCAGTCACGGCACATGCCTGGGATGCAGGCCAGGTCCCCAGTAGGGGGCGAGTGAGAGGCAACCACACATTGGTGTTTCTCTCCCTCTCTTTCTCCTTCCCTTCCCCCTGTCTAAAAATAAATAAATAAAATCTTTTTAAAAAGAAAAAAGAAATAGGGCCCTCAGATTTGCTGAATCAAAGCTAATGTGATATTCACCATCACAAATAGTCTTAGTGTCAACACACGTCCTTAAATAAATGCTATAACCAAGCTTGGCCTGAGAACACAGATTGCACGAGAAGGTGGTGATGATGAAGGCTTCTGTCCACTAGTTCTGTGTGAGCTTGGGCAAGGATTTCTCAGAGACCTGATTTCCTAATTAGCAAAGCAAAAGGACTGAGTGGAGAATCTCAAGTCCCTTCAGCATCAAGCTGATTATGAAACTAAGTGGCTTCAGTTTTTTTGTTTCTGCCCACTCAGAATTCAAAGCGCCAACTTTCTTCTCCCCCCTCTGGATATTAGATGCTTCTCCAAGTCAATGGCCCTCCACTCTCCCCAGCTAAATGAAAACAGGATTCTAAAGTATATTTTACCAACTTTCGCCCAGCTTAACTAAACCAATATTTAACACTTTATAGAAAAAACATTTCTACAATTATTTCATGTTCTCTGAAGGTTACAACACTGCTGAGTTCCATTTCCAAATTTGATTTGCATCAGCCAATTTTTTACTTTCCAGATAGATCAAGGGTATTAGAAGCCAGAAAAAGGAATAGTCATGCCCTAGACACAAAAACCACTTTTAAATTGATGCCATTTCAAATGCTGATAAATTCTATTCAAAATTACCAATTATCTATAGATGGCAATAACTGATATTATTTTTTATTTTCCATATAAGCTAGGTCCAACCAAGAGGCTTCTATTTCTCACCTGAAAATAGTGATTTTTGGTGTTCTAAAAGGTATGACAGACTTCCCCACACCCTAAATGGACTTAACTGTCATAGTTTCATAGAGGTCCATATCAGAACTTGACCATAACTCAAAGGCTTAAGTTACAGGCAGACTGCTCCCTGGGCCTGCTTTCCCACTCATGTGGGTAGTTCTGTTTAAGGGAGAAGGGAGGAGGGAAAAGGACCTACTCATGAGGGAAAGCATCTTAAGTATGGAAATGGAGAATCTCTACTCTACCATAACTGGAGATAATGCAAACATTCCTTTTTTTATAAAGACAATTCTGTAGTCTACAATCTTTTGAAGTTCTTTTTTCCCCCCAGGGTAGGTTGAGAGGGACAAGAAATCAAGGAAAGAGCTGTAATAATACTAATTATTGTTATTATTACTCTATAATAACAAAAGGAGTCCATTCTTCTTACTTCCTGTATCCCTTTAATTATGGTATTCAGCAAGTCAAAGATTTTTAGTAATGCTCATTGTTCCCTCAATATTTTTAGTTGATAAATTGGCTTGGTAAAGTTTTACAACTTTTATTATGCTACAGTGGTCTGGTCTCATTGAATCCAAAGAACAAACAATACTTAAGTCTCCCTGATATTTGGACTTGCCTATTAATTTCTTACATGACTTTGGGCAAGTTACAACCAACCAAGGTCTCCAGTTCTTCCTCTGCAAATGGATACACTACTAAACTACTTCAAAGAGCTGCTGCTGGGAAGAACAAATAAAAACCACCCTGATATATTTTGAAACAATCCATCAGGACCTCACTCATGCAGAGCCACACCCATTCGCACGGGTGGGGGGGGGGTGCTGAGCGAGCACCTGGGGACAGGTGCCAACCATTCTGGCGCTGGCACCATATTCCTGTGCCTTCCTCTCCAAGGCTTTTGTCTGGAACTGGTCACTCTAGATTCCCCGCCCACTCTCCATCTGCCATGCTAATTATATGTATGCATGTGCCTTTGCTAATTTTGAAGAGCAGAAGTCATTGGTCCTGCTCAGTGTTGTCCATGGTGTAGCCCCCAGTTCTCATTCATACCAAGGATGGCCACCAGCACCACAGAGCTTGCAGCAGTAAGTGGGGTGAGTGGGCAGGGACAGGATACTCAAGTACCTGGTTCCCTCCAGGTCCTAAATGAAATAAAGAACTGAAGTTCTAAGAAGCAACAGTCAATAAAGGCACTTGGAAGAAGCCTGTGTTTCTCTATACACTTTCTAGAAAGAGCAAGAAGACCACTTTTGGTAATACTGAAAAAATCCATTGATACATTTAGGTGCTTTTAGTAGGTATTAAGATTTAAATGGCATAGCAGAAGCCAAACAGTTATATTACTTAAAAATTTTTGTTCTGACACCTTGATATCACAGTTTAAACTATATCTAAGTATGCCACAAAGGGTAGTATCTTCAAGTTTGGAGGTTCTTTAGATCTTAGTGACCAGTCCACCTCCTAATCATATGAATACAAACCATAAAGCGACCAGTCTGAGTTCCTTGGCCCCCCTGTGCCAAGTTCAGAACTCAAGCCTCCTGACACCCACTACAGCACTCTCGTCTTTATATCACAACAGGGATTTGCTTGTGGCTATTTTAATCAAGTCTCGCCACTGGTGAATTTAGGCTGTTTTTTATTAAGGTCTTAACCAGAAGATCATTTGAAGAGCTCTGCCTCTCCTAAGGCAGGACAAGCTTGTTCTGACCAGCTGTCCTAAGATTTTTCTGCTCAATCACCAAACCTGCAATATCCTCTTGCAGTCCTGACAAGGTGAGTACCTCTTCCAACCACACCGATGCACCTCTCATAAAAGGTACATCCTGAAATCTACAAAAGACCCAGAGGCACAAATTCAAAGGGAATCACAAAGCCCGGGGCAGGGAACGGGACCATTTTTGACAGGAACATTTACTAACATAATTTAAGCTGAGAAGACAGGGTCTCTGTTTTAACACAGCTCCACCAGGGCTTTTTGTGCCGCAGCTCCTTTGGCCTCTGGTGAAGCTGTGGACCCCTTGCTCAGACTAATGTTTTCATATATCGAATGGTTGCAAACACTAATGTTTTTATTTCCTTTGTAATAAAGGAAATAAAGAAAATTCTTTATTGAAGTAGAACTATTCAAAATATTAAAAAGCAGTCTATGAACACAGTGCTCTATGTGTTTTCAATAAAAAGATCCAGTAGTGGGTGAAAAAATTATTGTAATTTTGAAGTTGTAAAGAGAATATGTGATATTTCAAGATAATCTGCAACGTGTAATGCGATATGAAAATATCTGGGATTTCTGTGGGTGACAAAGTTGTCAGCACTACCAACATGACTGCGGATTATTGCCTACACTCCTAATGGGAGGCAATGCTAAACTTCAGTGAGAGGATGGTAAAAATAAAGAAGTAATATCCAGAACTCTATTCAGGGACTCAGGTTCAGAACCACACACAATGGACTATGACCTCCTTGAGGTCTTAGTCATCTTTAATTTTCTGATATCTGATTAGTACTGAGAATGGCACAAAACAGGCACTGAGTATAAGTTTGAATTGAACTCAATTTAATGGAATCAATTAATCAAACTCTTAACAAAACAAAACAAAACAAAACAAACCCATCAGGAAGGAGCTGAGGAAGTCTAGGCTGACATTCCAAACTCCCAAAACTCCACTAGTCCACTCACTGCCAGCCTACTCCGAGTTCTTCACTCATTTAGCAAATATTCACGGAGCACCTAGTAAGTGTCAGGTAACATTCTGGTGAACACAAAACCCTAACTTCAGATGGCAATTAATGTTAAGAACATAAAACATGGAAAAACAAGGGAAAAAACCATGAAAACAGGGTAGTTACTGGTGAGGGAGGGGCGTTTTAGAATGGATGGTGGTAAAAAGAACTTTCTGGAATTTCAGCCGAGTTGGTGATAAGAAGCGAAGCCATGGTCGCAGGAGAAGGGGTGGGCCTAGGCCATTCCAGGCAGGGGGAACCACTTTGTAAAGGCTCAGAGGCAGGAAGAGGCTTGGCACAGGTCTTTTCTTCCTCATAATGTATCATATACTCTAAAGAGCTGTTGATATTCCCTGGCTCTGTCTTCCCTCCAGCACAACACTGCCAATACGTCTTCCTTAAACACTTTTGTACTGTGGGGCCCTTGCTGAAACATGTTCCCTATTCCTCAATACACCTGCCCGTACCACACCGTGTTCAACATTTCCTCCCAGTCTTTCACATAAACCCTCTGGTCTCTTCTTAAGACCCTGGAAGAGGCTCTATTCATTTCTCCTATACCCTTCCCATCTTCCCCTCCTTCTATCACACTTTCAAATACTTCAGGCCACACTGATTTCTCAATCAGAGAATTTCAGGGCAGAGGTTTCATAAATCATCTAAGTTATGAAATTATAAATTTGACCATTATGACCAATAATCACAATGATTATTATTATAATCATTTAGATGATAAAGAGGAGTGTTGAAGAACACTCACTAGGGTGCGCTCACTTTCAGCAGACTTGCAAATTCAGTATTTTAAATGAAAGCTTTGGTTGGGCCTCTTACTATTTTCCCAAGCTGAATGAATCCTTTTATAATCAACCTGTTCCAGCTGTTAAAACTGGCCCTTCAGCTCTAAAATGAATTCTATTGCTTATCAACAGCAGGAGTTTAGATATTGTATAATCACCTAATTTAAGTTCTAGGTAATTCCTGGAAGCCAACACATAAAAAAGTATTCTCTCTCCTATCCAAGTTTCCCCTCTAGAACTGAGTTTTTAGGTTGAATATACGGTACTGTTGAATATCAGTTAAGAGATTTCTAATGCCAGTTGATTCAAACTGCCAGTTGATTCAAAGATCAATGAATTTGATTAGAGAACAAATTTTCTAAATGACCGTCAGAAAATTATTTCCTTCTTTTGGGCAAATAACTGCCTGAGATTTACTATTTAACACTTTTGTGAAGTATAACATCCAAGATGAAGTTATGCAGGAAGATGTCAGATGCGAGAGGCATTTCCTGGAATTCTCCAATCACTCCAAGTCCTATCTTTAGGGTTGCCAGATTTAGCAAATGAAAATGCAGAACAGTCAGTTAAATTATAATTTCAAACAAACAACAAATACATTTTTATTCTAAGTATATCCCCAATACTGTACAGGATATACTTATACTAAAAGTATAATAAATGTTATCTGAAATTCAAATTGAACTCCACATCCCATATTTTATAAGGCAATCCTACTTAATATTCCAGAATGGAAAAAAAGCAAAATTAGAATTTAAAAGGAGAATTTCTATTTAAAATATAAACATCCTGTTTTAACTTCAATAAACCCCAGCAGAAGGCTCAAAGCATAACTAGTTAGAATAAGCTGCTACTATGACAGGATTCATTTTAGAACTGATGGTTCATTCTAACAATGAGGGTAGCTCCATTGGAAAGAAATAAAAGAATTTAAAAACAAACATTAAATTTCCCCTAGAAATCAAGATGGTAAGAACAAAAACCATGTATTACTTGTATAAAAAAAGAGCAACTAATATGTAGTAAGAATACAGTTTGTTTGCATAGCTTGCTACTTTTTACTTAGTGTTTACAAAAAACTAAAACATCAATGCAGATTATGTGATGCTGAGGGGAAAAAACCCACAACTCCACAAAAAAGAAAGCTGTTGAGGAAATTTCTGACTGGATCTGAAAGTTTTATATACCTCGAGCTATATGGAAGAAATGGCCCTAGAGCTTTCAGGATTTTGAAGATTTTTTCACATGGAAACCCAATACCTTAGAAAATGAACACACTTGTTTGACTTTGCAATAAAGGGAGAAAGCCTGCCAGCAATGGGAACAGGATGACCCGAGAGCACGGGTTCCGAGCTCAGCACTACTGACATTCTGGGCCCAAGGATTCTTTGTTGTGAGGGGGTCTTTGCCCAGCAGAGAGACACCGGTACCATTCCTCCCCACCCCCAGTTACGACAACCAAAACTGTCTCCAGACACTGCCAGATGTCCCCTGGGGGGCAGAACTGTGCCCAGCTGAGAAGCAGTAGCCTTTCCCCTGGCAATTACAGTCCTGAGTTCCCAGCAATTTTTAAAAAGTATATGGCAGCACAGCTTAGAATAACAAAAGAAAGAAAAAACCATAACAAACTTTCCATCAAATCTGTGTTGACCGAAATTGCTCTAAATATATTCACCTATAATTAAAATAAACAGGTCTATGTACCTAAAAGTATTTCTAATTCTCTTCATACACAGGAAATTGTGTGCAAATACGGGACTTAGAGCAGAGACCTATCTTGAGTCCCATCTCTCCATTCGATCAGCATAGAGTTGTACAAGAGCTGAACTCCCTGAACACTTTCCATGTTCCAGACATGCATTCTCATTCAGTCCCTCCCTCCCTCCATCAACCCTGAGAGGTAGGTCATTAACTGTCCCATGTCATGGATTAGGAAACTCAGGTCTAGCAAAGTAAAAGAAATTACTCAAGCTCCCATCCTGGGTGAGATTCTAAACCCAAGTAACTTCAAAGTCTAACCCCTTAACCACAAGAGAGGGCTCTCTCATCTTGGGGGAGAAAAGCCACTCAATGTCTCTGAGTTTCATTCTGTTTCCCCACCTATAACTGGAAAGAATGTTTCTCAGTATTTCTCAGAATCGCTGCAAGAACTTAAAGGCAGGTCAGTGAGTTGTTGGAGGGTAAGAACCCAAGTCCTGGCAACCTGCAAGCAGTGACAGTCGGATTCTGAAGGACTATAACATCCTCAAACACCAGAAGAACTGCACACGGACTCTGAGATCTACTTAGACTTGAAAATGAACTGGTGCCAACTCACTTGGAAAGAGCACTATCAGGAATGCAAATGTAAACAGTAAACATCATAATTAACCCTTAGGACTTTGAAAAGCCAAGTGAGAGACATCAAGTCTGGATGGGAAGGGGTATGGCAAGTGATAGGAGGCAGGCCACTCCCTTCTTTGCACAGGTCTGAGTCACCTCCAATGGTCCTCTCTCACATGGGACAGGGTGCCTATACACCCTGGGAAGTACAGGAAGTCATGGAAGGCCTGAATGGAAGGGGGTCATAAAGATGACTCACATTGGACAGATAAGAAACTGGAGCCAGAGAGGGTAAAGAACTGATCCACCCCATCCAGGCTGTGACCCCTGGCTGGGTTCCAGGTCCCCCCGGGGCTGACTTACACAGCAAAGGCCAACCCCTTTCCTAAGTAGCCTCCAGTTCTGGGTAAGAAAGGAACTGCTTGCCATACAGTCTTGGCCTGCCTCCAGCACAAAGAAAGAGTCATATTTGCCAGGTGTGTATCTTGCAGGAGTAGTTTCAGTACCAAATTATTGTTTTTCTAAGAGAAAAAAGACCAAAACAAAGTGTTTGTATAACTCAGTCCAAGAAGCATAAATGAAATGGTTAATCTTTGGGTTACAAAGTCTCATCAATAAGGTAAGAAATAGCTGTAGGAGCAAAATAGGGAGGGTTCTTGATTCCTATTACATGATAAGAAATGCAATTAGGTTGAAGTCTATTCAGTATGCTTGGGGGAGGCAGGCAGCAATGGTGGTGACCATCTCTCTACTATAGATGCAAAGAAATAGCAAACACTGCTCCTTGTATAGAACTCTTCATTCTAAGTCACTTTCAGACACATATTACCCTATTCCCCCACCCCTCAATATCACAGTGGAGAAAGAAGGTACAGGTAGATGGTTTGGGATGCTAGGAGACCACAGACTATTTTGAAGAGAAAAATGTCTTACCCATCATTTCATGAAGCCACATTTAGATTCTAGGTCTAATTTCAACAGATATCAGCACAGAGGAGCTACAGTTACAGTGAACAGATCATTTGTCAAGAATGGAAAAAGCCAGGATGTCGGGGGGGGTGGTGTGTGTGTGTGTGTGTGTGTTCGTTCAAGTGCCAGGGGGATGTGGGGAGAAAAAAGTGAAAGTCCATTTTAAAGGAAATGTAGAGAAAACTGCTAACAGAGTGGGCAGATTAAAGCTTGAGCTCTGGCAGTGAGAAAAGCCCAGGTCAGCCAAGGCAAAGCCGTGGGCCCCAGGGCTACCAGCACCCGTGGCAGCTACCAGCACGGCCCCAGCAGGCCCGCCCGTGATCATAATCCCGGAGCGACACTAGGTGGTGATCAGAGAGCCACCAAGAACAGAGAGGCTGGGAATGGAGTAGATGTGCCAGCCATGATTGCAGACATAAGAAACAAGGCTGGGCATCATAATAAATAATAAAATAATACAAATAATAAAATAATTACACATTTACCTTCCAACCTGGAGGGAAACCTTGTCAGCTTTCACAAAATGAAGAGAGCGATCATGCAGTCAAAAGGAAAATTCCTTTTCTATTTTATAATGCAAGATTCACGCAATGTGGACTGATTTAAACAAGTGAACAAAGTACAACTAGGTGTTTTTATAAAGATCTGTAGGATTTAGTAGCTATTCCTCTATGCTTACACCAGTGATTGCTGAAGAAAAGGTAAACTAAAGGATTTAGGACATGAAAACAAATTTGACCTACTCATTGCCAATTTAATTACATGCATTCAAGAAATTCATGAAGCACGTAATCATTTATATTCTGGGGTAGTATTTCTGCACAGCTATTCTGTTAGATATTTTAAATTATAATTTCAAATGCACTCATTGTCACAGGCCTCTGAGTCTATTTTTACACACAAATCAATACACTTCTACTAATAAATAGGATTACTTTCCCAAGGCTCCCAGTGGGAGCTCAGCTGGACTTCTGTTTGGGAGGCCACTTCAAAGTTCTCCAAGAGTATTACCTTCTGACGTTCACCCTTAAGAATCAACAGAAGGCACCTGAGAGAAACCAACTCAAAAGGCAACCAAGCACCTGCAGGATGGGAAGGTTTAGACTGGCAGGTAGATTGACTCAGACACAGAGGGAAAGCCCCAGTTTAAATGCCCTCTCCTGCAAAGTGTTTCCAGACCCACCACAGACCTTTGTTCCTCCACTTGAGAGCTAACACACGTTGCCTTCTCTTTGAAAAGGTATACACTCCTGGGGTTGTGTATGCCTTTTCCCACCAGAATGCCTGTCCTCCAATATCCAGGGCTTCGTCCTCCTCATCTCTGTGGTCCAAACCACAGCCAGACCTGGAGCTCTCAGAGCTGAGGAGGGCTAGACAAGTGTTGGGCCTAAGAAGCAGCATCTGCCAAATGATTTCTCTCTCTTCACTTATATTTTATACTGTGGTCTCATGTGGGCTCATGTCCTAAGTTGGAACAAATACTCTCGGTGAAGCTGAATGTTTCAACTCTTGCTGCCACGATATGCGAGTCCTCAGGGGAAGTCTTGTTGGGTCTTCCCAACAAGTTCACACAATAAACACTTCGAATGCCACTCGCTGACTGCCCGCAGGACACAGAGACACATCGTAACCACCCTAGACAAAGGCCTGTGAAGAGATTCCATGTGTCTGGGTAGCACCAGCGTTAAAGGAGAGGTTTGAAATCACTTGGTCTAGAGTCCTGTTTCTACCACCATCTTGAAGTGCAGCCTGAAACAAATGGTTTACTTTCCTCACGAGCAGATGACAAAGGGCTGCAGTATCAGATGAAGTAACACATGGAATCTGTGAAATGCTCATTCCTGGGGTACACACCTACCAGTAAGGTAGGCAACTGTTATCTTATTGCCCTACATCCACAGTGGATGGGGGAATCTATAAATTTTCAATAAAGTGTGATAAAAAATAAAAGTATAATGAGGAAGACTAATTTTAATAAAAAACAAAGATAAGATGAAAGGGGGCAAGATTTTCCCTACTGATAGAAAAACATACCACAAAGCTACTGTATTTAAAGCAGTGCGCTGTTTCCTTAGCGACAAAGATGTCAGCAGAGGGTAGAAGGCCCAGACACAGGCCGGCAGCGATCCCTGCACGGATCCAGGCACCCAGTGCTTGCTTCCAGTGCTCGCTTCCGTAGGATACAAATGGCACTTCAGATTCAAAGGGAAAGGCTGAACCATTCAATAAATGGCGCTCATTAATTGGCTATTCATTTGGGAAAAATACAAAATCAGTTCTTTAAAACATACACACCCTTCCAAAGATGTTAAAGGTCAAAATGTTAAAATTTTGAAGCCAGAAGTAGAAAATATGGACTATTATGGTTATAATTTGGGGATAGCCAAGGCTTTCAGAAACAACCACCAAATGCATAAACTGTAAAGACTGTAGTTTTATATTTTTAAAAAATGAGCAAAACTTCTGTAGAGAGAGATACATCTCACAGATAAAATTAAAAGTGAGAAACCAGGAAAAAAAATTTACTTTACTACACATACACACCAGAGAAAGTCCAATACCTGTAACTCATTAAAAATTCCAATAATTCCATAAGAAAATTATAAACAGCCTTGTAAAACTGATATAGGATTAAATGTAGTAATCCATCTCTGATTCTGTGAAATGTGTACAATAATCATACCAACTTCTGTAAAATGAGGACAGCAATCATAATAGATTCACAGGGAAGTAGAAGTTTAAATCTCATATAATGTGCTTAAAACAATCCTGGCACATAAAAACTGTCACTCAGTATTAGCCAGTAGCGGTAAGAATAGTACCAGTGGTGGTATGAACAGTAGTTAAGTGTTAAAGAAACACAAAATAAAAATCAGGAAATATCATCCAGTATCACTAGCAAAACTGCAAAAAGACTAATGCTTTCCAGCACTGGAAAAAGTATCAGAATACTAGTAGGCACTGGTGGTAGGAATAAGAATGGGTTCATCCTTTTTGGAGGACAACTTGGCCTCACCTGCCAGCATTTTACTGTGTGTGCTCCATGACAGAAATTCAATAAACAGAATCCAGCCTACAGAAATGCACATGTGCACAAAAATATATGTACAAGGATAGTCAATGTAGCACTGCTTATAATATCGACAGTTAAAATGAGAAATACCAATTAAACGGGAAAAGCTAACTGCATTCTGGCATATCAGTATCATGGGTGGTAATGCAGCTATTACCAAGAAGAATGAACATCAGTACAAAAATAGGTCTAATTCCTTGCTAAGTACAAACTGCAAGCCACAATTTGCACTTTCGTATAAAATATTACATTTGCAAATGGATATGAAAGGGGAGGCCAAGCTGTCATGGTGGTTAGCTCTAGGAAGGAAAGCAGAACTAGGAGGAAGTAAAGAGGGGTATTTTACATTTTACTCCATTGACATTATTCTTCGATTTCTTTAAATAATAAGCATGTACTAAAAATAAGCATTTCCTTAAAAAAAGGCAGGGGGCTCTGACTGGTGTAGCTTAGTGGATTAGGTGCTGGGCCTGTGAACTGAAATGTCACCCTTCACCATTTCGATTCCCAGTCAGGGCTCATGCCTGGGTTGCAGGCCAGGTCCCCAGTAGGGGGCCAGCGAGAGGCACCCAATTGACATACCTCTCCTGCATTGATGTTTCTCCCTCTCCTCCCTTCCTTCTCCTCTCTCTCTCTCTGAAAACAAACAAACGAATAAATAAATAAAGTCAAAAAGAAAAAAAGGGGGGTGGCAGCAAAGTCAGTGTTTCCTAACAGTCATAACTGGAACCCTGACTAAATGCCTGTGTCCACCATGCTCCTCAAACCACCAAAGGGACTGCTGCCTCTGCAGGTGTGCTCAGAGGTGCTCCCGCAGCGGGAGGATACTAATAGTCACTCAGCTCCCTTATTCTGACTCAGCTTAGAATCTTCTGATCAGGAACACAGGGCAACACCAATTTGTGCCACTGCCCACTTGGCAGGTGTTATTTGTCCAGGTAAATTAATAAGTCTGCATTCCAGTTCATTGATCTTCAGAACTCTGATTCACATATAATAGTCCCCCTGAGTTCCTAATCATGAAAAGTTGGGGCCTATTTCTATTCTTATTGAAATCTCTTCTCTAAGGTGCAAAAACAGCAGGAGACCTGCCTTATCTAAAATGGGTAGCCAACTAGAAGGCCATTTTAGCAACATTATTCTTATGTTACAGCAAAGGAAAAGCAAGACTCAGAAAAGCTTAACATTTGGCAACCTGTTACTGTCAATGGTGACAATACACATCTAGAGCTATCTTAACAAATATTGATAAAGTTCAACGGTGTAGACAGCATGGCTCTATTCCAATTCCCCTGACTCAAGGCAGAGGGAAGGCTTACTCTCTAGTTTGCAAACCTGGTTTTGGAAAGGATGGCAGTAGCTGAGTCATGCTGGAAATCAGAGGTGGCGCACATTTAAGGGCCACACCTTGGTCACCCCTGTTACACAGCACAGCAAACTTGCAAAGTCAAGGACATAGAAACGCTGATCCTTACCTTCTCAAGCAAGGCAGGAAGCAAGAAATGAATATGCATGCCTTACTTCCCCAACCTCTATAATGCGAACAGCCACAAATGGCAAACTTAAAACTGCCACTGTAACCAGAAGTTGTTTTGGCTGAGGGTGCACAGAAAGGAAAAGGAAATGCCCACCACTGGACAAAAGGACATTTTTAGAAGAGAACCATCAAGACAAACCTAGGTCATAAAGCCTTATAATCTTTCACATGAATTTTCAAATTCCATTGTCAAAGGAACTCTCAATCCATCCCAAACCTTCCCTTTAACAAGGTAGTAATTAATTAGCATTTGTAAACTGAAGATGGCTGTTACACTGACAAGTTACTTAAAAAAGACCCAGGTTTGTGTTAGTGCAGAACTAAAGAATTTTTACCAATTTAATTAAGGTTTTCCCCCCTACTCATCTTCATGAAAGACCAGGTGACATCTAGTTTTTTGAGTGTTTAAGTTCATTTAATTACACATAAATTTAATAAAAGTTTTAAATAATCAGAACTTCTGATTCTGTGATTTTGGTTATAATTTATACAATGGTTATTCACACCCATTCAAACTGTGAGTAGTTGAAAGCTCTTCACACAGAGAACTGTGGTATCTATTCAATGACTTTATTGGTTTTTATGAATTAGGGGTAGGGGCAGAAATTGCACCACATTTATCGAGTGGCCAGCCGCTCTGTGCCAAGCTCCAAGCTGGACGCGTTCCATGGCCTCTCCTTTCATTCCCTCCTTACAATATCTTTAAATACCCAAATGACCTAAGGAGAGCAGCCATTTCATTCGTACATCTGGCTGGCAATTTGATTATAGATGCAAAAATTTTTAATCGCGCCGGATAAGAGGGTGATTAAGAGAGAAAGAATTAAAAGAAGGAAAATAATTGTCAAACAAGCACGTCGAAGTCTCTAGAGAAAAGGGAGGGAAGTTTTCCCGTTCATTAGATGACAAAAAGCCCAAAGGACGCGGAGCACTCATACAATGACTGAGTTCAGTGCTGTGGCACACGGGACCCTCCCACTTCAAGGAAGGACTGCAGTACCTCCGGTTTTGAGCTATCTTCACACACCAAAGACTTTTGGTGCATGTGCTTTTGTAAGTGCTGCTGTTATCTGGATTGCTCTGTGTGAGCAACACCTTCCTTATGTATCACGTTTAACACTGCAGCTCAGTGAAGGCCACAGGCTTTCCCCAGTCCTGAGAAAGTATCTTTCCCCAAACAGTGGCTCTCAAACTTGGTGCATCGGAATGACCTCAGAGGCCTGCGAAACCCTGCCACTGGGGTCCCACCCCAGAGTTCCTGACTCAATACACCTGGGGAATGGCCAGAAATTTTGCATTTCTAACAAGTTTCCAAGCGCTGCTGGTCTGAGCCCACCATATAAGATGGTGGGCTCAGAACCACTGTTAAGAACCACTGTTGTAAAAAAACAGACCAGAGTCCATCAAAGACAGCAACATCAACATAAGAAACAAGCAAACAAAATATAACCAGAGACATTGAAATTAAGAACAAACTGACAGTAACCAGAGGGGAGGTGGGGGAGGATAATGGGAGGAACAGGGTGGGGTGGGGGCAGTTGTCTCAGGAACTACTGTAGAGGATACCTGGACAAAACCAAAGGGGAGGGTGGAAATAAGGGAGGGAGGTGGGTTTGGCTAGGGTTGGGGGTGGTTGGGGGTGGGGGGGGAATGCAGACAACTGTAGTTGAACAATAAAACAATTTTTAAAAAATTAAAAAAAAAAAAGAAACGGGGTACTTACATGGCAAAGCTTTCATCAGTTATGACACAAGCCACACAAAGGCAGGGAATTTTGTGTTAACATTGTTTCCTCAGCACCTACAACAGGGGCTGGTATATCCCAGGTGCCTCATGGGTCAGGACAGATGCCCCATGGCAGAGACTGGCCAGCATGCAGAGGGATGAGCAGCAGCAAGGAAATGGCCGCTAATGCTGAACTACCCTGCACGGGAAGTTCAACTTGCTAACCATGACAGCAACGACAGCACTAATAGGATGACAACAAACATTTAGGAGTGTGTAGCACTGACCAGTGTGGGAGCCAGCACTTTACAGGCATTGTGGCATTTAATTTTCACAGCAATCCTATAAGGGGAGAACCCTGATTACCCTCATTTAACAGGTGAGAAAACAGGTTAGAGGGGAGGTGACACGCCCACATCACCAACATCACCAACATCACCAACATCACCAACAAAGGCGAAGCTGGGATCAACAGCCATGCTGGGATGTTAGTCCTGAGCAGAAGGGCTCCTTTAATTACCCTTCTGAGTAAATGATAAATGCAAAACTTCCTTAGCCTGCCCTGAACTGCAGACTTTGACCCCTTCTCCAACTTACAGGGAAACCTCAAGTGGCCTGTTCATAGAATTCACGATCATAAAACAGACAGGGTGGGCTTCAGCGGACTACAAAGAGCTAGGAAGAGTGGGACCAGTGAATCACAGCTTTGGGGGTTCCGTGGTTAGGCATGCCAAGGGAAAAGGTCTAGTTCGGTTGTTCTCAATGGGAGGAAGGGTGCTTACTGACTGGAGGGGACACCTGGCAATGTCCGGGGACACCTGGCAATGTCCGGGGACACCTGGCAATTTCCAGGGACACATTTGATTGTCATCACTGGCATCTAGTGATGCTACTAGAGGGTGCTACTGGCATCTAGTACATGAAAGCCAGGAATGCTCCTCAACATCCCAAGATGCACAGGGCAGCCCCCACTACAAAGCATATCTGGCCAAAATGTCAATGGTGCCAAAACCCGAATCTAGTTTCAAACTTCCTAAAGCCTTCTCTGCCAACCCTCCCCTTTCCCTGCTTCCCCCCAGTTTGGATGCCTAAGACTTCCCTTATATTTTCTCATGTCAATCACTGTCTTTCATCTTGTCTTAAGTTCCTGAAGAACATGTTTCGTTTCTCTTATCTTCTGATAAACTCCTTGAGGGTCAGAGCATCTTAGTCTCCTTTTAACCCCCAGAATACCGGGAACGGAATTCTGCACTAAGCAGGTGTTGAAAAGTGTTTGCCCAATAGTCTCTTCTCCCTGAAGTGAATAGAAATGCTAAGAATTTAGATTCAACTAAGAGTTCTTACCATGGTGGGGGTACACACTAGTTAGGAGCACATAGTAAATTTTTTATAAACACTATTGCATTTAATTCTCCCAACCACTGGAGGAAACACGGACACTATTTTAGGTAACTACAGCTCACAGATACAGTTTGTAAAAGGTCACAGGCTGGTAAGTGAAAGAGCATGTTTCTGGAGCCAGATCTTTAAGTCCTATGCTCCCTCCATACCCACCGCTGCCATGTCCTAGGGCTGAAAACCTTATCTCCTAAAGCCTAGTCCCAGAATTAGGGTGTCTGAGATGTGAACAAGGGAAACAGCAACATGAAAGGTTGGAAACTTTACCACAGTATTACTGTGACCGTCACCAATTCTGCTAGTCAATATAACAACAAAATTAGTCAATTCAAAGAGTGGTACAAATAGGGTTAAACAGATGCTACATATTTAAAAATCAATTATAAAGATACTTAGAATTTACATAGCTCTTTCCTAGAGAGCAGTACTCAAAGACTCCCAGTTTTAAACTTTAACATGCTAAAAATTCAAGATTTTTTAAAATCAGCAAAATCGGAGAGCAGAGGACATAATGGCCAGAAGAGCCATCTTAGTTCAAGACGTAATTATGTGACCTTTCTGTACGCACAGCACTCTCCAGCTGGCTCTCTGCTCTGAGAGGCTGCAAACTGTGGGGTTTCTCGGAGCACAGAGGAGGCAGCCCGGACCTGGCGGAGCATGTAATAAATAACATCTGATGGCTCATCTCTGGGCACCCTGACAGTATTGATCCCCAAAAGTCAACCTGATGAATCTGTCTCATTTTCATATCATAGAGGGAGAAGTGGAAATGATGAAATGGTTTTTGTGGCACCAATTTTTTTTTAAGCTACAGAGACCAGTTCTTGGCTTGTGATTGCTCATCCGGACTTCCACTAAAACCCATATGCCAAAGCCACATTTCCACAGCTCAGACCCTGCCTTTCAGAAAGCCCGATGGCCTCTGGTGTCACTCACAACCAACTCAGACCAAACTAACCATTCCCTGCATACCGTGCACACCCTGACATAAAAGCTCAACCTCACCCATTCTTCCAGTCCCAGCACTTAAACACCCTAGGAGTCAAAGGTGTATGTTTCTTTTCTCCCTTAGCCTGTCCCTCACTTCCACCTGCCTTTTCACACTGTCACCACAGCTGTCTTGCTTCCAGACCTATCAAATCTGTAGTATCCATCCTCTAAATGGTATCCCCTGGTTCTCCTCCCAAGGACATTTCTGGCTTTTTATCCACTTGATAACCTGTACCAGGCAGGCCCAGGCCTGACAGAATGAAAAGGCTTCCTATAATAGGTAAAGTGAGACCTATTGAGAGCAGGGTGTCCAGGATTATCTTCCGGGTTTCCAGCCGGTGTTGGTGCCTGGAACGCAGCAATGGTGCTCACGTAAACCTCTCGAGCTCAGATTCTTCACCATTGGGAACCCCTTCTTGTTTTACCTCCTTTGGGTTTTGGGTAACCCATCGCTGGATGGCTTGCCTTGGCAAAGACCTGAAAATCCAGATGTTGGAACTGCAAGGATGGATATGGGGTACCAATGCACCCACCCAGGGCTGTTCTGTCCAACTGAGGAAGCAGTTGGAACAAACAAATGTGGACCGATTCTGCAGGCAGATCCTGCAGCACCTGGTCATTCCAACTTCGAGAAACCTTTGCTTGTGCTCAACTACCTACAGCAGTAGGCAGTGCTTCTCTGATTGCGGAAGGCAGAGCTGGAGCCTGAAAATGGCCACCTGGAACAAGTGCTACAGGCAATTCTTACTGTCAGGTAAGCTTAGAAAAACAGTGGATTACTTCTTTTGGACAGGTATCTTGGGTTCCTACTATGTAATTAATACAATTAGCAGAGAACACAGGGGATAAAAGCCAGGAATAAGCTGAGACTTTGGAGCCAGGCTCCTAGGGTTCAATTTCAGGAGCCCCACTCATCAGTGGAGGACCGAGCCAGCCCCTTAACCCCTCAGTGTCTGTTTCTTCTCATGCAGAACAAGCTTGATCATGATACCCACTTCATAGGTTGTTATGTGGATAATGTGCGTAAAGCACTCAGTTCCGGGCCCTCCATACACATGGGCACTTGATAAACATTAGCTATTATTATCCAACAGACCAGAGATTGCTGAGTGGCAGTGTTTAAGCCAAATCTGGCCTACAGACCTGTTTTGTTTGGCTTTCACATTTTCCTTTCCAATAAAACCAACATTTAAAAACTGGTAGATTTCTGGTGCTTTAAGGTTGAAAATCTGGCAACAAATGAGGCCTGCCTTGCCCTCTGGCAGCAATGGCCTGGGATGGGTCCCACAGCCCCCTTTCATAGGGAATTTCTCCCTTGTTCAAGCACAACCTCCACACCTCTTATCCAACCCCTCCTCCCCAACCCCCACCATTAATTTCTTGCCTAGCCCTAACAGAAAGGCAGTATCTACTGGAGACCAATTTTACCAACATAGCCAAAGTTAGGTCCTAGGATTGCCCGCATATTGACTCTAGTCCAACTGGTCTCTGCTCGTGCTAACCTACTTTCTGCCTCCCTACCGTCAGCTTATAATGTCCCTCCCCCCCAAATTGTCCCTCTCCACCTAGCTCAGTGGTTCCAGTGGTGTGCATTAAAATGATGTGAAGCACTTAAAAAAAAAAAAAAACACAACAACCACCCATGTCTAGCCCCACCCAAAGATTCTAATTAGTCTGGGTGGGGCCCAAGTATTAATAACTTTTTAAATTGTCCAGCTGATTCAACGTGTACCCTAATGTACTCTAAAACTTACGACCAGGAAGCCATGGCCTCTCCATTTTCACGGCTCAGCTGGCACTTCCTGCTGAAACTGTACAGCTGAGGACTCGAGGAGTCTTGCTTTGCTCCTGACTCCTGTTTAGTCTTGCTTTGGAATCAACTTGTGTCTAAAGCCTGTCTCCCCAAACAGACGGCAAACTCAAGTGTGCGGATCACACCTCATGCTTCTTTGCATCCTCAGCAGGGCAACTGGGGCACTATGCATGCTGTGGGTGTCTAATGAAAACGCCTCCACTTAAATATTTGAGAGTCTACAATGCAGAAGGCATTGCAAGGACTACATGATGAAAACACCAGGTTGATTGCTCACAACTTATAGGTTTGAAAGAGTAAGTCAAGAGCGCCAATGGTGAGGATACAAGGCAGACTACTAAGATGTGGTATAGGAGAGCAGTAATGTGAGGGAAGGCGGGGTCCAAGCCTTGGGGAGTCAGGGAAGGCTCTGTGCAGGTCTCCTTGATGGGCCAGTGGGAAGGATGGCGTCCAGAGACAGGTAGAGTAGGAGAAGAAAGAACCCACGTGCAAATGAATGCATCAGAAAGAAACCTCAACCACCTGAACCACTGAGCCATGCCAACATCCACATTGGGAAGAATGGGAAGCAAACTGTTGAAGACAAGATTTTACCTTACATTGAACACTAGGGAAAAGGCTGTAATCAACCTAAGTCACAGAAGCAGTCAGTGAAGGCCGCCATTCTGGCATCCTTCTAAAAGCCAAGCAGAAGGAAGGTGAGGGGGAAGGGGGAAGAATAGCTTGAACACAAAAAACTAGAGAAGCAGGAGATAAGAATGGGAAAGGAAGGCCCAGAGGCAGGGTCCCCGAACTCTGGAGAGGAAAACTGCCCTCCTCCAATGGGGTCTCCAGGGCTGCCAGGGCCCAGAGACATCAGACACCCTGATTTCTGCCATTCAGTCTTAAGCCACAGTTTACTACACAGAAGTGAAATCATGTTAACAGTGTAATTCATATTAATAGTGCAACTGTATTAACACATTTAATCACAGAAATAAAGACTTTAGTCACAACACTGTTACTGCTGAATAAGTTTATTCTTCTCCTCCTCCCATGTCAATGGACAGCAGCTTATAAAGACATACAAATATCTTAAAGAATATGTTCGGACAAAACCATCCCATGGTTCACTCCTTGCCATCACCACCATATTCAGAAAGGTGTTAAAGGTTCCAGCGAGCACAAGAGCGAGGTCAGAAAAGGACCCACAGAAGAAGGGACAGCCCGGTAGAGGGCTGTGGGAGGCAAGGGCAGTCCTACCACGTACCCACTGAACACGCACACCCTCCTCCCATGGGACAGGCACTGGCGTAAGCACTTCACAGACCCAAACTCCCATCTTCCTAAGCCCATGGAGGCAGGTACATTTATTTCCCCATTTTACAGGTGAGGAAATTAAGACACATAGGGCAAATGATTCGCCTTAAGACACAAAGCTAAGTAGTGTCAGAATGAGAACCAGGCACTCAGGCTCCGGGGATCATCATCTGACTCTTATCCTCAGTGGCCCCCACTTCACCTTTTTGGTGGAGGGCGTAGGTCGTGAGTCTGTTCCTCTCCTAAGGGCTGACAGACCCAGGAAGACTGAGATGTATGGGGCCACAGGGCTGCCGCTCCAGTTATATATTTTTAAAGCCTTAAAACATCAGAAATGGAAAGGGCAAAGCAGGGATGATACTTGTAGAGGCTTACATCCGATGACTCCAGTATCCAGAGCCACAACCTTCAGGATCCTAAAAAAAAAAAACTGGGTAAAGCCTTTCTCAGCAGTCAGTCAAAAGCAACTGGAGGCACCAAAAGGATCTCTGGGACAGCCAGGCAGGTGCTGGCTGGGAGGACCAAGGGCATTTAGCTCCTCTGCTTCCTGAAAGATGGACTCTATTCACCAAAAAATCTTCCAGTGGAAACCATTGTCACCAGTAAATACAGCACTCATGATTGCTACTTTACTGCTCACTGGCTGTAAGACCCAATCTACACGTGGCACCTTTCCGATTTGTGGACTACAGACAAGCCATATATCCCTGCCCCTAATGAGTCAGTGAACTACAGCCACCTTGGATTATATTTCACTTTTAGGCTTCAGGACTTGAAGTGATTCTATTTTTAAGCTTTCTCAGTTTCACAAGTAAAAGAAGACATTTTAAGAAAATTAGTTCTGGCTTTTAGGGGATGGTGGCTGCCTCTGAAAGAGTTAACAGACCAGACACTTGGTTACACCAGAAATCTTGGGGGGCCGGGAGCCAGGGGCCCGGAAGAGCACCTAGTGTCATGTTGGTGGGCAGGGTCCAGGGTCCTCTGAAGATACAACACGCAGGATATGGATGGCCCCAGACAAACCCTCCAATTCCAGAGCTACACTCTGCCTCTCTCCCAGGGTACTGTCTAAATCCTTTTATGTTTATTTTCTGTGAAGTATATGTTTTACTTTTTGAGCAAAGAAATGTCATTTCCACAGAAGACAATCAAATTTGGATATAACTGATAAATCTTTAAAAAGACTACTATTATGTTACTCTTATAGTCAGTCATTCCTTCCATTTTAAAAATTCCCTTGCATTTAACATCTAAAGGAGCTTCACTTATTTTGTATCTTTGAGAGTGAGATGTTACTCGAATATTAACTACTCAAAGGACCCTTCTGTATGTTTACATTTTTTAAAAATGTAACTATTCCTGAAGGTAATCTAAAATGTATTCTACACATCCCAATTTTCATATATAGGGTGCATAAGACATAGTTAACTTTCTCTTGGTGAATGAGGCTGCTTCTAAGAATTCAAGTCTCCAATTTCAGTTCTGGCTCAGCCACTAGCTAGCTTGTGACCTTGGACAAGTAACTTAACTGCAGTAGGCCTTAATTTCCTCTCCTACAAAACTGGGTCAGATGATGACTGTTTCTTTACAGCTCTCAAATGTTACAATCTGAAGACCATTGGCAATATCGACTATGGCCTATGCTAACCTAAATTATTGTTCTTAGGGACTGTCAAGTTATGAGAATGTTGCCTGCACAGTACAAATGGCCCCAGTACAAATGGCCCCAAAGAAAAGTTACCCAGATAGTCGGTACAGTAACTGAAAGCAGACTAAAGTCAACCACATGTATTATTTTAACCCCCTCCTATTCCATCCGCTGTCAGTTTTCACTGCTATCAACCTCCCACTGACATAAAACCCTGCCTTAGTTTACAAAGCTAAGTGTGGCCTGCTTTACCCAGGTTCTCTAATAAAGCAAAAGGCAGGTACTTTGTGATAAAATCTGACAACCAGTGGGCTTCATTTCTTCTCATTTTAAGTTACATTGTAGACTATTGTGGCCACAATACTGACCCCTCAGTTAAGGATGGGAGGAGAATGAGAATGCATTCCTGTAATTCATGCTTTGAGATTTAAAAGCACACTGCTTTGGTGGAATAGGGTTTGAAGCAAAAGTGAGAACAGAAGATAAACCAATTTCCTTCCTACTAAAGCAAAAACTATACTCATCCCACTATATTAACCCCTACCCGTGCCCTTCCAAGTTTCTTGTCCCCATCTCAACTGTTGCTTTTTTGTACCGTCTGCTGTGTAACTTTTCTTTGTTAAGATACATTTTCCAAGTCACGCTTTGAAGCCAAAAGATCAGAGTAGGAGGAAGGAGATACCATTTGTGGTTTCCTATATTTACAACTTTCCCAGTTATCTTACCTTCTTACTTCTATGAAAATATGGATTAGAAGGGGAAGAATGCTTCTTAATAATTGTAAATATAGTCCCAGAAACACTATTTTAAGCTGCTAACAAGCATGAAAACATGCATTAAACCACATGCTTAGTACCTCAAAGAAGTCAGGGAAGTTCTCTTTAAAAACTAAAATGAAACAGGTAATCTGGTAGGAACTGAAACCTACCTTCTTTGCCTGGGGTGGTTTCATGGGAATCTATGAGGGACTTAATTCAATGAGCACAGACGATTCATACTCACGTATCCTAATTTAAGATGTCAGTAGAAAGTGGGTGGTTAAAAGGAATGGGAATTGGTTTAGCCTAGAAAGTGGATGTGAACTAGGCATGCAAATGGAATATACAGAAATCATATCAAATTAGAAAACCAGTCAGAAAATTAACTGAACACCTGAAACTTTGCCAAATGGGTCCAAGTCCTCTGAACGGGGGTAAAGGTATAGATGGTTTATCTATGGGGATGGCAATAAAGACTGAGGAGTTAGAAGAAAACTACTGCATTGTATCTCTGAGAAAAGACAATAAAACAACTTGTCCCCAGCCTTTCCATCTCCAGGTGCTGTTAGTCATGTCTAAGCTTAGAGTATTATTTTCTGTTTCAAGTTAACACAGCACATTAATCTCAGAATCTATGTTTCCAAGTATTATACAAGGTGATGATTTATAGAAAAACAACAAAAAAAATCCTTTCCTGTTCGCAAGCTTGGGTTCTTTAGCTCACGGTGCCACATTTAAGGGTGCTTTGCTTCAGAGGATGACTAAAGTGGTGCCCTTGATACTGACTATGGCACTGAGCTATTTGTACTGCCCAAGTCTGGGCTGCATTACATTAAAACTTCCATTTTGGGGTGTGTAGTGACTAAAAATTCTCTCCTGGCTTAAACTTAGCATCAACCATGTATCTCAGCAGAAGCAAGATTATTGAGTACTGAACCACAAAGACCCAGCATTTTTCTTCTTTTGTACTTGCACAGGAAAAGAGACCCGACCATAGCACCTATGGTTCCTGCATTCTTACACGGAAATTTCAAGCTTACACAGGCTCTCTCCCAAGGTACAACCAGTGGGTTGCTATGACTAGATTACATTAAATCAGATGTAACAGGCCATTGTCTCTTGTATTAATAGGGCCCAAGTTCTCTAGAAGTAGAATGAAATAATTTCAGCTTCTTTTTAGAAAAGGCAGAAGATGACAAAGACTTTTCTGTTCCAGAAAATAGCACTTCTGGCTGGTTTCTCTAGAGCTCCTCCATTTCCAACAGTTCAAGAGCTAAAACTGAGTTTACTGCAAGTCTCTCACTTGGTGACAACTAGGACTTCAGTTCTCTAAAAGCCACTAAGTGCAAATGCACTCAAAAGTTGATAGGTCCATGGGTCATGGGGTGGAGGGAAACTTAGGCAAAAAAGTGAGGATGAGTTGCTCTTTGTCACAAAATAAGCACAAGCTCAGGCTAGGGCAGCTCAACTCGGCCATCTCGATGCAGGCCCGTCACACTGAAAGGCCCCTATTTTACCCAGTGCTAGGACAGCTATGTCTTACAGATTTAAAAGCCCATATTAATTAGGTATAAGTAATTACATTTCACTCTAGAAAACTTTTAACCATTTTGTGCATATATGTAAACAAGGGGCAGTTGTACACGTGGTCTTGTACTTTCTCTAAGTTAAAAAAGTAGTATTTCTGCATCCTTATGCTATTGAGCATCTACTATTTGTCAGGCATTGTGCTAAGTGTTTCATGTGCATTATCATATTTAAACCTTAAAAACAAACAAACAAAAAAACCCTTCAAGTTAGTATTGTTACTGTTCTGATTTAACAGAAGAGGAAATTGTTTTGAGAGACTTACTGGCCTAAGATCATACAACTTGTAAATGAGAGACAATCAGCTAGAAAGAGAGCACTCACACATATTTCTTCTTGTTACAAAAAAAGGTAAAGAAGTTGTTCCTGGTTAAGTTCTCAGATGTTCTTGAGACAGAACATGGAATAAAGTGGGTCTGCAATTCTGGCCCCTGAACACAAATTTTCAACCACTGCGTGGACAGAAAGTATTTAAACAGTCTCTTGGCTCCGCCAGTCACTCATCTATCTCCAAGATGTCTGTCCTGCTCAGGGAAAGAATTATCAATTAATTTCAAGTATTAAATAGAAGTCTAATGTAGTTTTGACGAGAACAAAGCAAATTAAACTTTATACTCAGGACTCGTGACTTTGGAATTATATATATTCTCATGGCAAGGAGGACCAAGTTTTTAAATAACTTGGAAGGTGGTGAGGGTCGTTTTTTATACTTTAAAAACTTAAATACAATGAACTACATATAAGTTTGACTAGACAGTTTTTCAGACCTGGCCCAACAAGCAGGCTAAGATTAAAAAAAAAAAAAATCACTTTGGTGGTCTTACAAATTCCTATTATCAAAACTCCCCTCCATAAATCTGAATCCAATCCAAGAAGTATGTCAATAGCTGGTTGTTTAAGATTAGGCTTAAGATATAGTAACAGAACTGTGTAGAAGGAAAATATGCTTAAAATATGTCCAAGCATGTTTAGGTCAAGTCAGTAATAGTATTTAATATTAATGCAAGCATGGAATATTCTTGTGACTGAGAACCCAGAAGACACATACTACATGTGTTAAACGGGTACTTGTACTGTTTCCCCCCTGCTGGCAGGCCCTAGTCACTAAAAAAACCAAAAACCAGAAAACCAATCACCTTCTTTGAGAATGTATCCCACATCCCTAGCAAGTATCTCTGGGGCTGTAAAGCATTTAAGATCCCACAAGGGAAGAAATTGGGAAGAGTAAGGCAATAAAATTTTTCTTTATTCCAAAATCCATCTCGTTCTCAAAGTAATGCTCATGCACTGACTTTCTTAAACACCCCTCCAAATCTTGGACCCTCCAAAAAATAAACCCATTTGGAGCTGAGACAAGGTGAGGTCAACGACTGGTGTTGTCAACGAACCATTTATCTAACTGAGTCTGGTTCATTTCTAGCCTCGTGGTGGCCAAGCCTGACCACGAGGGTGAAGACAGGAGGCATGGAGGAAGGGAATGAAGGAGAGAAAAGGAGAAGGGGGGGAGACGGACCGCCGGGCCACAATTCTAGTACCAACAAAAAGAGAAGCCGCATACTGACCTAAATCATCTCTCAAAGGCGCTTTATAAATTACAGGGACAAAGGGAGGGGGTGGCGGGTGGCCTGGGAATCCTACGGACACCCAACCCTCTGACCCGCCCCCTCCCCCTCCAGCACAAGGGAAGGAAGACAGAAAACAGAGCACAACTCGGCCATTGGCGAGAAGCCCCCTCCGGTTTTCAATTGCCCATCCACAGGCCCCCTAAGAAAAAAATACACGTAAACAGCAAACCAACCCCCTGGGGCGGACACTCGAGCTCAGAGGTCCCCAGAACCCGAGGCCGGGCATTTACTTAGTTAGATTTTTCTTGCTTACTCATTTCCCTCAAGCACCCAACCCCCCGTTCCCACTCCAAAATCCCGCTCAACCGCCTACCCTCTCGGTTCCAGCCCCCAACAGAATCCGGTGCCCCCGTGGCGGCGGCAGCCCCCCGCGCGGTCCCGGTCACTAACCTGCTGCTGTAAGGGCATTTCCGAAACCAGCCTGGCTCCGGGGGAGGTGGGGGGCCGGCTGGAGAGGGGCCCGGAGGGCCAAGCAGACCAGCGGCGCCGGCAGAAAGCGGGCGTCCGGAGCGGGGGGGGTAGAAAGCGGAGAGGGAGGGTGGCCGTGCGGGTGCGAGGGCGCCGGGACCGTCCCAAGCCAGGGAGCCGGCGAGCAGGAGGAAGTGGGTGCCCCCTCTCCCCTCCAGCGCCCCCTCCCGCCGATGCCTCCTCCCCAGTCACAGGCGCGTCCTCCGCGCACGTGTGCGAAACGTCACCGGCGGGTCCCGGGGAGAGGGACAGACCGGGGCTGCGGGACGGGAACGCGGCTGCACCCGCCCTCCGTCGCCTGGGGGCGGGGAGGGGGACAGGGCGGGGAAGGAAGGGGTAAGGGGAGAGGCGGGTCAAGGGCAGGCCCGGGGCCCGGCAAGGAAGGCCCGGGCGCTCGGGCCACGCGGGCGCCGCCGCCGCCACCGCCAGGATGCGCCCAGGCCGGAGCGCCCTCTCGCTAGCCCCTCACCCCAGGACACCCCACGCCCCAGCCTGCACCCGCCTGCCAGCTCCACCGCTTCCCCCAGCATATCCCCCTCCGTTGTCCCCAGCCCTTTTGTTGCCCGGAGTTACAGATCCCAAAATGTGACAAGCGCAGCCCGGCAGAACCTCTGCGCTCCCAGCACGCCATAGGGACCCCGTGCTGCCAACGTGCCTCCGAGGCCGGCGACCAGCCCAATTGTCCCCCGGTTTCCACCCCCCAGAGTCCCCCACTCCCCAGTTCACTACTCCCTCCTCCACCCCCTTCTCCATCCGGGGCGTGACCCCATCCTACGCCCGAGAAAGAGGAAGCTTCGAGTTGGAGGGGAGGGGACAGTGGGGGTAGGGAAAAGTGTAGGAAAAGAAGTGGGGGTCACAGAAAGTTTCAGAGTTTCTGATGTGGCTCACGCCAAAGAGATCCCTATTGCCCCACGCTCCTTGCGGAGCCTCCCGACCCCACCGGCGCTGAGGGGAGCGCACAGGTCTAACAATAAACCCTCGTTGGAGGGGCAGCCCAGAGGCCCACTGCGCTCGGCCTGCGCTCTCCCGGGACAGCCCGCAGCGCGCCCACCCCGCCCCCCCCCCGGGCTGGAGACGGTGGGAACAGAAGGGCATTACCGGAGGGCCGCCACCGCCGCTGCCGCCACGTCCTAGCGCTGGTGCCTGCTGCAGCAGCCCGGTTCTGCTGGAGGGTCCGTGCGGCGTGGTGTAGAGGAGGCTGCCGGCGGTCTGCTCCGCGCCGGGGGCACTGGGGAGGATGGGGCCCGCGGCGACGGCGCCGCTTTGGAGGGAGGAGGAACAGGAGGTGGTGGAAGTGTTCGTGGTGAGGATCTGGATGTACGCGCCCGGGGCGGCGGCGGAGGCAGCGGCGGTGGTGGCGGCGGGGAAGCCGGGGCTGGCTAGCAGTGCCCTTTTGTCCATGGAGGCTGCAGCAGCGGCGGCGACGATAGCCGCCCCCTCCCCACCCCCGGCGGTCACCAGGTACTGCTCCAGGGCGGGCTGGATCCCCCTTCTCATCTCTCGCTCCTGCGGTTTTTATTGCTACGTTATATTAATGTATTTTTTCAATTTCTTTATTATTTGCAGTCGGAGTTTCCAAGTCTCTCCTTCTCTCCTCCCCGCCCGGCGCTTCCGAGCCCCTTCTCTCTCTTTTCTTTTTATTTTTCGGCACCGCACCAGCCCCGGGGGCCAAAAATAATCGGGGCTCTGGAGAGAGGAGGGTCCCGGCCGCACGGATATCGGGCCCCGAGGGGGGATGGAAGCGTCAGGGGCGGCCGATGCAACGGATTGCGAGGCGGTGGCGGCAGCCCGGGTGCTGCGGCCGGCAGCTGAAAAATGGCTCCAGGAAGCTGCTGCTGACAATGAATGAAGGGATACGGTTTACGCGCCAAGGTCCTCCCGCGAAACTCAGATTTCCCGCCGGCTTTTCAAACCATATTTGCATGTCCCCGCCCCTCAACCCGCTGAGGACCGTTCCCACAGCCCATTGGGCCTCTATCTCCTTACTCCAGTCCCAATCGTAGAGCACGATCACGACTTGATGGTTTCCATTGGCTGCCGTGCAGTATGGTTACCCGGGCGACGTGGGTCCTATTTGCATAAGCCGCCTCGATTGGCTAGGGGGAAGCAGGGTTTTTTTTTTTTTTTTAGAAGGTGGAGCAAAGCTTTCCCTTCTCTCCCACGGCAGACCACGCCTGATACAGGGTCCGCCCCAGTCCCCGCCCCCCAGCCGGATGGGCGCTGCTGACCTGGGCAGGGACTCCGCGCCCCGTAGACTCTGTTGATCTAATCTAGAGCGCAAGTTTCGCTTTTGGAAATTGTCAAGGTGACTAAGGAGACATCTTCGGGAACTCCCTTTCCTTTGACCAATCAGTGTAATAGGAGAACAACCGAAGCTTTTCCCAAATATGTGCCAAAAGCAAGTTGGACCACGCGGACGATGCCTGGCAGGTGGAAACTGAGCCCTTTAAAACAGGTTTCTCTCTTCCTGAATCCAGCCAACGCCGGGGTGAGAGGTGACCCGGAGGCCGAGACTGATAGACAGAAGCATGTGGGCAGGCAGAATCGTGGTGGCGGAAGGTTGGGCTCACCTGATAGCGGGCACCATTTATTTAATATTCTAGATCATTCCTGGTGGCTTGAGTATTTCCCTGGGTTGTATTTAAGTGAAAATTTAATCAGCGTTTTGTTGAGTGAAATCTCACCACCGGTATTGGTATGAGTCCAGCAAACACCCCAAGTTGACCCAGAAACACCCAGGTAGTTAATCAGAGCTAACGTAGGACTGATCTGGGGGTTTCCAACCCACCAAGCAGTAACCCGAAGTACACGTTTCCCACGATGACGTGTTGCTCCCAACCAGCCCTGCTGCACGTCTGGGCACCAGCACTTTTACAATCAAGGTTTCCTAGCAAGTTCTCTGACTAAAAGAAACCCGACGACCCAAACTTATTTCAAAATATTTTTAAAATATTTTTTTTACTAAACTAGAAACTGTCACCAGAAAAAAAATATTAAATTATTGTCAAATGACGTCTGTATTGATGCAAGTCCTAAATGCGTCCTAAAATTGAAGAATGCTTTGTGAGACCGAGAGGAAAAGGAACCCCTGCAGGAATGTGGGGCATGGTGTACATGTCAAGCAGTCTTACACGGTTCCAATCACTGAGAATTGTACAAAATAGCTGCTGAGCTGGTGTGTTCACTGTGTGATGAGGATTGCAGTGCCTGAAGCCCTTTCCCAAAGATATTATTATTATTATTAATTTCCAAAAACTAATATACTTAGTTTTTAAAAATTATTTTATTGTTGTTCAATTAGTTATCTGCATTTACCCCCCACCACTGCCCCCCCACCCCAGCCAAACCACCTCCCTCAAAAACTAATATAGTTAGTCTTATGAAAGACCTGAAAAGATGTGTCAGTTCAGGCTTGAACTCCTTAATTTTTCAGTCCTATTACCTTATCTGAAACAGAATGAGCTAAGCATACTGTCAAATCTTGTATCAGCTGGAGTATTTGGGACTTGCATTCAAGCTAGATGGGGACCCATGGTCTAGTACCCAACCATTTATTGACCCAAATATTTATCATAGAACTGACATTATCTTTGGGGCAGATTAGGTAGTATATCAATTCCTGGTGGGGATAGAGCCTAATGTATTATCAATTTCCTTAATATTGTTCCATCAATGTTGTTTTCCACTATAGGTCACTTTGGAGAAAACTAGTACTGTAATTACTTTGGTATTACCACCTACAAAATATCACTAGCAACGTGCTTTTGGTAGTGATGGTGAGGGTTATGTGTGTGTGTGGTTGTGGGGAAGGCGGTACAATGTACAGTCTACATTATAGACCTACATCTTCAGATTAGGGACAAATGTAGGACTTGGGACTGTGTATAAGATCCCTGTTGGAGCTTCAACAAGTCACACACCCACAGGGGAACAAGTGTTCACATTCCATATCCACACCTATGATTCTGGTTTAGAAAGGTTTGAAATAGTTACCATTCTACCCTATTCAAGCTATATTCTTTAATGTAGGGTATTTGGCAGAGAAACATGTTTTGACCTTTTATGTCTAGTAAATCCCTGGATGAAAAGGTGGAGGGAAGGGTTCAAAGAGAGAAGAGGTGTTAGAAGACAAGATGCTAATATTTGAGGTAGGCTATTAATATACAGAGAGGTAGCATGTTTTAGTAGAAAGATGGCTTTGGAGCCAGAGTGATCTGGGTTTAAATTCTGGCTGTGCCATTTACTAGCTACATAACTTTAATGTTTAAAATTCTGTTTTTTTCTGGCCCTGGCCAGGTAGCTCAGTTGATTGGAGTGTTGTCCCAATACAACAAGGTTGCAAGTTCGATCCCCAGTCAGGGCACATACAAGAGTCAACCAATGAATGCATAGATAAGTGAAACAGCAAATTCTCATTCTCTTTCTCTCTCTCTCTACGACCCCCGCCCCCGTCACCACCCCCCTCTCCAGTCTCCCTTCCTTTGTCCCTCTAAAAAAAATAAAAAGCCCTGACTGGTATGGCTCAGTTGATTGGGTGTCATCCCATAAAGCGAAAGGTTGCCAGTTTGATACCTGGTGAGGGCACATTCCTGGGATACAGGTTCAGTACCTGGTTACAGTTGGGACATGTACGAGAGGCAAGTGATTGAAGTTTCTCTCCCTTATCCCTTCCCCTCTCTCTAAAAAAATAAATAAAGTCTTTTTTAAAAGTTATAAAATCTTGTGTTTTTTTCATGTTAAATGGGAACCAATATTGCAAACCCTGTCTTGAAAGGTTATGAGGAAAAAAAGCAATAATAAATGCAAAGTGCCAGGCATAAAACAGATGTTAAATAAGTGGCAGCTATTTATGATTCTACTTATTTGTATGGTTGCTCACTTCTCTTTGTAGTCCAATCTGATTCCTAGTGCCTAATCTTCCTACTGCCCTGGATATCCACTTGCTGTGGCAACTTTGTCTGAGAGTGGGAGCCACAGTCCTGTCCTGGTTAGTAGGGATTATAGAATCCTGACTCACAAGTTTAGGGTAATGAAATACATTCAGCTCTGCTACTCATCCCACTCTAACCTTCTCTTCTGTTAGCGGCCAGCTTCTGGGTGGTTCCTAAGTCTGAGCCCTCTTGACCTTCAGTACTAGAGCCAGAGTGCTCTTACAAGTCACTACTGCCCTTTCCCTTGCTCTGACAGTGACCCTGGGCAGCTACTTGTCCCAGAATTGGTCTGTGTAGTTGGCTGAATGGCGCCCCTCCCGAATACGTCTAAATGTTAATCTCCAGAACCTGTGATTATGACCTTATTTGGAAAAAGGGTCTTTGCAAGTATAATTAAGAATATCTAGATAAAAATCATTCTGGATTATCTATATCCAATAAAAAGATAAAATATACTGGATGGAAAAGACAGGTTATCTCAAAGGTGTGTATTTCCTTGCCTTTTTTTTTTATTTAAATCTTTATTAGAGGGAGAAAGAAACATTAATTTGTTGTTCCACCTATTTATGCACATTGGTTGAATTTTTAAAAAATACATAAAAATATATGTTTATTGATTTTGGAGAGAGATGTGAGAAAGAAACATTGATTGATTGCCTCCCACATGTGCCCCAAGAGGGGATTGAACCTACAACCTAGGTATGTTCCCTGACTGGGAATTGAACCCCCAATCTTTTGGTGTATGGGATGATGCTCCAACCAACTAAGCCACCCCTGGGCTGATTCTTTTTTTTTTTCTTAATTTCATTTACTGATTTTTAGAGAGAGAGGAAGGGGGGGGAGAGAGAGAAACATTGATTTTTCATTCCACTTATTTATGTATTCATTGGCTGATTCTTTTACATGTCCTGACCAGGGATCAAACTCACAACCTTGGTGTATTGAGATGATGCTCTAATCAATCAACTGAGCCATCCAGCCGGGCCCTTTTTTGTTTTTGCCTTCTTGAAACATCTTAATTGTAAAAAAAATCAAAGACCCAGAAAACCAAACAAAACAAATGTATGGATGAATGAATTATTATAAGGTGAACACCCTTGTAACTACCCTGGTCAAGAAATAAAACTTGCTCTGCACCCCTTTTGTATGCCCCCATTGTCACCACAACCCCTCCTTCCCACCACAAATAACCATCAGCCTGATATTTCTAGTCTTCACTTTTCTGGGGTTTTGTTGTGTGTGTGTGTGTGTGTGTGTGTGTGTTTTTTTTTTTTTTTAGTTTCATCACCCAGATATACATCTTCAAGAACTTGCCCATTTAAAAAATGTTGATACTTCTTTTAAGTTTCTTAATCTAGAGTTCCTCATCCATCCTTTTTACTTACCTTTGAATTTATCATGAAGAATGTAGTGAGTTGAATGGTGGCCACTCCCCAAATATATGTCTACTGGAAACTGAATTTGACTTTGTTTAGGAAAGGGGTCTTTGCAGAATAATTAAGGTAAGGATCTCAATGTAAAATTATTCTGGATTAGAGCAGGCCCTAAATCCAATGTCAGTTATTTTATAAGAGAAGAGGAGAGGAGAAGCAGAGAGGAGATCCTGTGAAAGCAGAGGCAGAGACTAAAGTCGTGTGTCTACAAACCAAGGAGCACCAAGTGTTGCTTGCAGCCACCAGAAACTAGGAGAAAAATAGAATGGATTTTCCCTGAGAGCCTCCAGAAGAAACCAGCCCTGCTGACATCTCAATTTCGGACTTTTGACTTCCAAACTGTGAGAGCCATCTAGTTTGCAGTCATTTGTTACAGCAGCTACAGGGAACTCATTTCAAGAATCTGGACCATTTGACCTCATGGCCTGAATTTGGCAGACTGCACACTCATGGTGTGAGTTTATGGTGCAGTTGACCATTTTCCTCTATCCTCCATATTTTCTGCAGATTTGCAGCTGGATCCCGTCTGGACCAGACTTGGGTTTTCTTCTGGCACATCTGAAGCATGTAATGTTTGCTTGTCACTTTCTGGGATCTGAGCAGTCACTCATGCCCCTTACTTTCTTTTTTTGTTATAATACTTTTTTTTAAAGTTATGTTTCTTTATTTTAATTTCTGTTTTTAATATATTTTATTGATTATGCTATTATAGTTGTCCCATTTTCCCCCTTCACTCCCCTTCACCCTGTACACCCTCTCCCACCCACTCCCCCCCTTCAGTTCATGTCCATGTGTCATACTTGTAAGTTCTTTAGCTTCTACATTTCCCATACTATTCTTACCCTCCCCCTATCTATTTTCAACCTACAATCTATGCTACTTATTCTCTGTACCTTTTCCCCCCTCTCCTCCTCCCACTCCCCTGTTGCTAACCTTCCATGTGATCTCCATTTCTGTGGTTCTGTTCCTGTTCTAGTTGTTTGCTTAGTTTGTTTTGGTTTTGCTTTAGGTGTGGTTGTTCATAATTGTGAGTTTGCTGTCCTTTTACTATACATGTTTTTTTAAAAAAAATCTTCTTTTCTTAGATAAGTCCCTTTAACATTTCATAAAATAAGGACTTGGTGATGATGAACTCCTTTAACTTGACCTTATCTGAGAAGCACTTTATCTGCCCTTCCATTCTAAATGAAAGCTTTGCTGGATAGAGTAATCTTGTCTTTCATGACTTGGAATACTTCTTTCCAGCCCCTTCTTGCCTGTAAGGTCTCTTTTGAGAAATCAGCTGACAGTCTAATGGGAATCCTTTGTAGGTGACTGTCCCCTTATCTCTTGCTGCTTCTAGGATTCTCTCCTTCATTTTTACCTTGGCTAATGTAACTATGATGTGCTTTGGTGTGTTTCTTCTTGGGTCCAACTTCTTTGGGGCTCTCTGAGCTTCCTGGACTTCCTGGAAGTCTATTTCCTTTGCCAGAATGGGGAAGTTCTCCTTTATTATTTGTTCAAATACGTGTTCAATCTGTTGCTTTTCCTCTTCCCCTTCTGGTACCTCTGTAATTCGGATGTTGGAATGTTTCAAGATATCTTGGAGGTTCCTAAACTTCTCCTCATTTTTTTGAATTCCTACTTCTCCATTCTTTTCTGATTGGTTGTTTTTTTCTTCCTTCTGGTCCACTCTATTGTTTTGAGTCCCAGTTTCCTTCCCATCACTATTGGTTCTCTGTGCATCCTCCTTCATCTCTTTTATGGTAACCTGCATTTTTTCATGTAATTTGCGCCCAAAATCAACCAATTCTGTGAGTTTCCTGATCACTAGTGTTTTGAACTGTGCATCTGATAGGTTAGCTATCTCTTGGTCACTCAAAAGGATGAGCCTTGGGGCACTGATCTGTTTTTCTGTTTGAGACGTCTCTCTCTCTCTCTCTCTCTCTCTCTCTTTTTTTTTTTTTTTTTGTCTGGTTGCTCCTGTTACGGTGAGGGGTGGGGCCTTAGGTGTTCACCGGGTCTGAGCACCCCAGTCGCTAGATTGTGACGTTGTATGTGGGGGCGGGGGCGGGAGCAGGAGGGAACAATGGCGGTAGCTCCGTTCTCCTGGGACCTCAGTCCCTTCTCTGGGATCCTGGGTTCTCACTCTGCCCTGGTCCACAATCGCTGCCTCACTGGGTCTGCCAGCTGCTGCTTGCGTATTCAGGGTCCACCTGCTGCGATCTTGTGCACCCCAGATGCCTTATGTGCTCCCGGTTGCCTTCTGTGTCCAGTTCTCCCTGTTCTCTGCGCGCTGCGACCTGCCCCCGGCTGCTCCTCTCCGCCCCTCCTACTGGTCTGGATGAACGGGTCTACTTCAACTTCTTGGCTGTCTGACTTCCATTCAAATAAATTCTCTATCATTTCTGGGTGTTATTCTGCCTCTAAATTGTTGTTGTTCCAATCTTGGTTGTGTGTGGAGGTACGGTGTGTCCACCTACACCTCCATCTTGCCGGAAGTCTCCTGTTATAATACTTGTATGTGATATTTGCCCTCAATACTTTTCTGTTGCTCATTTGTATGTGAAATTAGTATTCTTGGACTTACAGAGTGAGGAGTGTTCAGATAAACCTGTCTGCCTTCATAGACGTCCATCTTCTATTACCATGAATATGGAAGTTGACTCTCTGAGATTTCCTTATCATGCCCCCTGCATCCCCTGCTTCAGTCTAGCCTAGATCTTCCCTTTCTTTCACCTCTCTTGTCCCTGTGCTGAACAGTTTTGGTTCCATCCCCAGCAGTGCCTCTGTGGTGTCTTACTGCCTTATAAGGGGGCCTTGAGGGTCAGTTTTGACAGGAACATGTACCAAACTGTTGGAGTCCCTTCAGACCTTCCTACCTGGTCCCTTGCTCTCACCGGCTCTGGGAGGGCAAAAGCCTCCTCAGTTTCAGGTGCCATCCCCACGTCAGTCCACTTGCATCTCAATGAAGATCTTCTGGCTCTTTGGGGCTTCTCCTGTTTGTAGGGTCAACAGGCACTGCTAAATTCTTCCTTTCTTTCTCATACTACTTGTGGGAATTGGTGGTTTGCCCTCATTCGGTCATATTTTGGGATTTGTGGGGCTACTCTGTCACTAAGTTGTGCGATTAATCTTGCCTGGGGATTTTTGGTTTTCCTATCTAGATGTTCTTGTTTTCACATGAGCATAAGGAGATATGGAAGGATGATGCTGCCATACCACTGTCTTCATACTTATTTTCCCTTTTGTTTTAATGAATTTTGAAACTACCACATTGGATAGTCATTGAAACAATGCCATAGAGGCAAACATTTCCACAAGCATTAAGGAAAGAAAAATTATGAGCTATTTTCTTTCCAGTTTCTCAGAGAGAACTTGAAAACGCAAGCTGAAAAAGTGAAGTCAAGATACTCACTTTACTTAGGCAATGATTAATTAGAATGAGGAACACAGCTGCCTTTTCATAGTTGGTAGCCTGGTTGTACCTCTTTCTTGTGGGTTTTAAATAGGGAATATTGTTGGCAGCATATTATAAAATGGGCCTGTGGGTAGAAAGTTACATTTTTCTTCTCCACCTCAGTTTCCTTGACAGTACTCACTCTTGTTTCCTGTGCTTCCCCCTGGCTTTCTGCATCTTTTAAATATATCTATAATTGATTATGCTAGTACAGTTGTCCCAATTTTTCTCCCTTTGCCCCTCTCTGCCTAGTAGCCCCATTCCCTCCAGCAATCTCCCCACTTTAGATCATGTACATGAGTTGTGCATATAAGTTCTTTGGCTTCTCCATTCCTATTCTATTCTTAATATCCCCCTGTCTATTTTGTACCTGCCAATTTATGCTTCTTAATCCCTGCACCTTTGCCTCCCTTCTCCCTCCTCCTCCTCCCAGCTGATAACTATCCATTGATCTTCATATCTATAATTCTGTCCCTGTTCTTGTTGTTTGCTTAGTTTGTTTATTTAGATTCAGTTGTTGATAGTTGTGAGTTTGTTGCTTTTTTAATGTTTAATGGTTTTGATCTTCTTTTTCTTAAATAAGTCCCTTTAACATTTCATATAATAAGGGCTTGGTGATGATGGATTCATTTAGCTTTACCTTATCTGGGAAGCACTTTATCTGCCTTCCATTCTAAATGACAACTTTTCTGGATAGAGTAATCTAGGTTGTAGGTCATCACTCTGAATACTTCTTGTCAGTCCCTTCTTGCCTGCAAAGTTTCTTTTGAGAAATCAGCTGATAGTCTTATGGGAACTTTCTTGTAGGCAACTCTGTGCTTTTCTCTTGCTGCTTTTAAGATTCTGTCTTTATTTTTAACTTTTGACATTTTAATTATGATGTGTCTTGGTGTGGTCCTCTTTTATTCCATCTTGTTTGGGATCCTCTGTGCTGCCTGGACTCGTATGTCTATTTCCTTTGCCAAATTAGGGAAGTTTTCTTTCATTATTTTTTCTAATAAGTTTTCAAATTCTTGCTCTTCCTCTTCTCCTTCTGGCATCCCTATGATTCAGATGCTGGCATGTTTGGAGATGTCCCAGAGTCTTCTTATATCATTCTTATTTTTTTTTTTGAATTCTTGTTTCTTCTTTCTGTTCTGGTCCAATGTTTATTTCTTCCTTATGTTCCAATTCATTGATTTGAATCCTGGCTTCCTTCCCTTCACTGTTGGTTCCCTGTAGATTTTTCTTTATTTTAATTAACATAATCTTCATTTCTACCTGGGTCTTTTTTATGCTGTTGCCATACTCAGTCAGTTCTTTGAGCATTGTGACAACCAGTGTTTTGAATTCTGCATCTGATAGGTTGGTTATCTCTGTTTCATTTAGTTCTTTTTCTGGGGTTTTGTTTTGTTCTTTAATTTGGGCCATATTTCTTTGTCTCCTCAATTTGGCAGCCTCCCTGTGTTTGTTTCTGTGTATTAGGTAGAGCTGCTTTGACTCCCTGTCTTAGTAGCATGGCCTATTGTAGAAAATACACCTGTAAATTGTGTGGGGCAGAGACTTAGGTAGTCACCAGGGTAGGGCTACCCATTCACTACTTTGTGGCTCTGTGTGTGGAGAGGGCTTGGAGAGGGAACAATGCCACTTCTCGGCTTCTGGAGGTTTTCCAGGAGGAAGCTGTCTCCCAGCACTCTCCCTGTTTCCAGTCACTTTGCTTTCCCCCTGTATGTCACTGGTGCCCTTCCAGCTATTGCTTTGGTGCTGAATTCTAGAGGGAGTGGGTCTAAGTAAGTCCTAAGTCCATTTGGGCCCTTTAAGAGGAGGTTCCTGAAAACCCAGCAGTTTCTTCTACTGCCCCAACCCCCATTGGTTTTTACAGTCAGAACTTACGAGAATGTATCTTCCTGGCGCTTGAACCCTGGGTTGTGTGGTTGGCCTGGGGCTAGGATCCCTTGCTCCTGAGCTATCCTTCCCAATTTTGATCTACCACATGTGAATTTGGGACCGCCCATTCCACTACCTCTCTGTGCCACACCACATCTCTGTGCCTTTCCACCCATCTCCACTCCTCTACCCCTCCTACCTGTCTGGATGAATGGAGCTTCCTTAAATTTTTGGATGTTGAACTTCCATACAGCTCAATTTTCTGATGGTTCTGGGTGATATTTGTTTTGTGGTATAGTTATTTTTTCTGTAGTTGTACGAGGAGGCAAAGCATGTTTACCTATGCCTCCATCTTGACTGGAACCAGAAAGGGCTGCATCTTCTTTATGGCTTAATTTTCTTCTTTATTCTCTTAAAAAATCTCTTATTGATCTTATTATTATTATAGTAAAATATACATACCACCATATTTATCATTTTAACCCCTCGTAAGTATACATTCACAATGTTGTGTAACCATTACCACTATCCCCAACAATTTATTATCCCTAACAGAATCTCTGCACCCATTAAACAACAGCTTCCTATCTCCCATCTCCCCTAGTCCCTGGTGATCACTATTTTACTTTCTGTCTCTATGAATTTGACTACTCTAGGTACCTCATATAAATGGAATTATACAATATTTATTCTTCTGTGTCTGACTTATTGTACTTAACATAGTGTTTTAAAAGTCCATCCATGTTGTAAGATATATCAAAATGTCATTTATTTTTATGACTGAATCATATTATATACGTATATATTACATTTTGTTTATCCATGCATCTGTTGATAGACTCTTGGGTTACTTTCACCTTTTGGCTTTTATGAATAATTTTGTCATGACCTTAGTATACAAATATCTGCACAAGTCCCTGCTTTTAATTCTCTTGGATACATCCCCAGCAGTGGAATTTCTGGATCATATGGTAGTATTATGTTTAACTTTTGGAGTAACTCCCTGAATAATCTTGACCTTACCTACAACTTCAACTCCAGTTAATATAGTTTTGTCTAATAGAGCTTTCTACAATAATGAAAATGTTCTATAATTTGGTACTGTCAAATACAGGAGCCACTGGCCACACAGGGCTGGTGATCACATGAATGATAACTAGTGTGACCAACAGATTGAATTTTTGTTCTGTTTACTTATTTCTTGCAATATAGATTTTTGAAAATTATTTATTTATTTATTTATTTTTAGAGAGTTTGAGAAGCAAGGGAGAAAGAGAATGAGAGAAACACCAATGTGTGAGAGAAACATCAATCAGTTGCTTCTTGCACTCCCCTAACTGGGGACCAGGCTGCAACCCAGGCATGTGCCCTGACCCAGAATCTAACCAGCGACCTTCAGCTTTGCTGGACAATACTCAGCAGAGTCACGCTGGCCAGGGACAGAATTATTAACTATAGTCACCATGCCGAATCATATTTCCATGACTTATTTCATTTATAACTGGAAATTTGTAGCTTTTGACCCCCTTCACACATTTAATTAATTTAAATAGCCATATGTGGGCTTGTGAATCAGGGAGCATATTATCTATATGCTGTGATTTGTTCTAATTCTGTATTTCCAACCTGACAGTTTTTCCTGAGTTTCACATACACACTTCCACTATGTTTTCACGAACATTTTCAAAATTCACGTGGTCTTTATTTCTTATATGAACTGTTGCTGCAGACTCCAAATTTATTTTCTAATGTGAAATTGACATCAAACTCCAGTCAACTCTACTGCCAAAATGATCTTGTTTGTCTTACTCCAGATACTTGAATTGGTCAATGAGATCTCCCTCCCTTCTCCTGTCTCTAAAAATAAATACATAAAATCTTTAAAAAAGAGAGAAATACCTAAAAATTCTTGTCAATATTAGAAGCTAGTATTCATCTTTTAGGACCCTGATTAAGGAATGCCTCTTCTGTGAAGCCTCCCTTGACCACCCTTTCCCAATTCATGTATCCAATAAATGTTTTTGAGCAACTACTTTGTGCCAGGAACTGTGGATGTAAGTGAGAAATAAATAGGCTTAAGGGTGTCCTTAGCAAGAGTAGGCTACCAGATAGGGAATTACCTCCTACTTAACTATATATACAAATAGTATAACTATATATACCTATACACACAAATACTATAGCTATATGTTATAGTAATAATTATAATACATTAAGTGCTGCAGTGTGAGGCAACACAAAGTGCCATTGAAACACTGCAAAAGGACACCTAACCCAGGGTTGGGGCAGAGTTTAGGGAAGGCTTCCTGGAGGAGAAGAAGGCTTCCCATCAGTAGAAGAATGAGTGGAAAGTATTTAGATAATAGAATGGGAGCAGGGAACATGAATGTGTGGCTTCTTGAAGGAAATGAAAATGGTTCAGCAGGGAATAGTGAAGAATCTTATAAATAATTATCAAGACATTTGGAATTTATCCTGAAGGCAATGAAAAGCCATTGCAACAGAGTTGAGACATGATGAGATTTGGTCTTAGAAGGATTCCTCAGGCTGCAGTATGGGGAATGTATTGGAGGGTCAGGACTGTGGCAATTATCTAGGTCAGGAATGGGCAAACTTTGGTCCCTGAGGCAAATCTGACCCACAGTCTGCTTTTGTACAGCCTATGATCAAGAATGATTTTTATACATTTGACATTTTAAAAAATATTATTATGCTTTAGGTTATTTATTTATTTATTTATTTTAGAGAAGGGGGACAGGAAGGAGAGAGAGAGGGGAGAAACATCGATGTGTGAGAGAAACATTGGTTTCCTTTTCCACGTACCCAACTGGGACCTGGCTTACAACCCAGGCATGTGCCTTGACTGGGAATTGAACTGGGGAGGTTTTGATTCAGAGGCTGGCACTCAATCCACTGAGCCACACCAGCTAGGGCTTGATATTTTTGAGTGGTTGGAAAAAATCAAAAGAAGAATATATCCCATGACATGTGAACATTAAGTGTAATTCAAAGTTTTGGTTTCCATTAACAATGTTTTGTTAGATCGTAGCCAAACATGTTTGTTTCCAATTGTTTATGGTTGCTTTCAGGCTTGTAGGGCAGAGTTGAGTAGTGGTGACAGAGACAATTAACCCATAAAGCTGAAAATCCTGTCTGGCCCTTCACGGAAAGCGTTCACCTCTGCTCTGTCTAAGTGAGACATCATAGTGAGTTAGACCAGACAACCTAGGTAGACTTAGATGTCTCCTTCTCTTCTTTTCCTTTACATGTGAATGAAAATGAAACTCCACTGATTTATTATTGTTCTCTGTTTTTCTCTCTTCCACAAAAGTGTGAACATCTTAAGAGCAGATTTTTTTCCCTCAGTCAATGTTGTCATTTTGGCACTTAGCACATAGTATATGCTTAGTGAATGTTTGTTGGGTAAATAGATGTATGTGGATTATATGGGTGTGACACTCACCTACATATGGACATAAAGCATTTGCTTGCTGTTCTCTTTCCCCACTGCCAGGAACCATGTGATTTAGTTGCAGCTGACCCCTTTTGCCCCTACCCTAACTGTGGGACTGTGCCCAGGCCTGGCTAGTAGGTCCTTTCTAGGTCTTTGGTTTTAATACTTGGAAGCTCAGAGGGCCACCTTTCCCTTTAGTTTGATTTTGTCTAGAGTTGACCTTACTTTCATCCTGCCCAAAGCTGGCAAGATATCCATGAAGCAAAGGGAAAGTTCATCCCTTTAGGTACTCATCAGTCCTGTTCTTGCATGACAACACTTGCTCAACACATGTACACATACACATAGGAGATAGAACCTACTGTCAAGGGTGGGCATGTCGATTCGAGCATCCTGTGTGCTTGTAGGAATGCCCTTGAGTGGAGAAAAAGCTCTAAGAGAAACAACAGCAGAAAAGCAGAAGAGCGAATGTGTATGTGAAAGGTGAAAGGCAAAAAGAAGAAAAAGAAAGAGGTAGAGTATGGAACAAGAGGTAGAATATGGAACTGTGATCATATTGTGAATAATTGTATCCAACACTTTATTTGCACAAGTGAAATATAAGATGAATGGTAGGTACTTTGGAAGGAATAGTAGTATTTTTAAGATATTGGGTATGATTTATTAAATATAATGGTATCTTAATTTGTGAGTACTTTACAGATTATAAAGCCTTATGCTTTTTACATTAAATATTTTAATTTTGCTATATATTCTTGTTTTAAAATTTCTAAAACAATATTCACAATACACAACTAGGCTAGGACTTTTTATCCACTGTAATACAACCTTCTGAAAAACTTAACACAGAGGGTTACAGATATTAAATGTCAAGCTCCAAGTCTCACATCTGCTAGATGGCTGAGCTGAATTTCTAATTCAGATGTTCATACTCTTGATTCAATGATTCTCCTACAATGCACGCCACTCTACATGGGAGCCCAGTGACCTATGGATGACACACCTCTGAAAATGGATCACTGGTTTCAGCTGAGTAGCCAGCTTTCCAGACAGCAAGATCTGGTTTCCAAGTCATTCTCAAATAAAATTGCAGATCCCAGATGTTATGAGTTGAATTGTGCTCCCCTGGACCCTCCAAAAAAGATATCTCTATGTCCTAACTACAAGTGCCTCAGAATGTGACCTTACTGGAATAAGGTCATTGCAGACATAATTAATTAAGTTAAATGATGTCATACTGGAATAGAGTGGGCCCTTAATCTCGTATGACTGGCGTCTTCATAAGATGGCCATGCAGAGACAGAGATACAAGGAGAATGTCACCTGATGATGAAGGCAGAGATTGGAACTTGTAGCTACAAGCCAAGGAATGCTAAAGATTGCTGGCAAATTACCAGATGCTAGAAGAGGCAAGAAAGAATGTCCCTACAGGTTTAAGAGGGAGCATGGTCCTGACAACACCTTAATTTCAGACTTCTGGCCTCCAGAACTATGAGATAATAAATTCCTGTTGTTTTAGGCCACCAAGTTACAGAAGCCCTAGGATACTAATATGCCAGGTAAATTCTACATAAGAGCTTAACCATAAATAATGATCACATTCTTTTGGTCAGATGAAATTTTCTGCTTATATCTTAAATTGCTCAAAACAAAACAACAGCAACAAAAGCCGGGAATACTATGACTTTTATCTTTTAGTTACTCAATGATAGTTTAAGAGTTCAAAAAAATGTTTTTGATTTAAGAGCCAATAATTGATATTTAATCCCTATTGTTATTTTCCCCAACATTTTATTTAAAAGGTGTTTTAAGAAATAAAATAAAGGAAAAAAAGATAAAAAAATGTTTTGACCTCTGAGGTTATTTTATTGGAAACATATAGAGAAATATTTACACATTATTATAGTAGTATGAGAACCTTTTCAGCTTAAACTGTGACAGAAAATGTATAAAGCATGAATGCTGCTTGAAGTATATATTAATTTTTTTCTCTCCTTGCAGAAGAGGGCTTGGAATAAGGTCACTAAATTTTTTTCACTGAAGTTGTTTTGGGCCGGAGATGACCTATATGTAATAGTATGTGGTAAAGGTCCCTACAGTTCTAGTGTATCTACCAACATTTGTACCCTGGCCAAAAATTCCTTCCCTTAGAGTCATTTCTTTAGGCTAGAGAACAAAGGTCAGGACATTGTCTTTAGAGGCTGTAATAATTCACAGATGACACCTGAGAGAGGTAGAGGGTAAGTATGTAGATTTTCTGTGGCTCTTTTCCCATTGGCTGAGTAGCATGGGACCATTTACGTGTCCTGCTAAAATTCGCCAGCCATGTCAAGGGCTCTGGATTGGAGAGGCTAAATTTGGCAGTAGAGAAAGTGCAGTAACATCTTGAAAAGTTGTTGGAGATACTGGTGGACTCCTTATATGGACTATGCTCACTCTCTATCAGGGAAGGGCATCTTCTCCCTTTGACCAGCCAACTTTAGGAGGAACATTCTGGAACAGGGAGGAAGCAAGGTCTACCCCCCAAAGAGCAGTGGAATCTACCTTGCTAATGAATAGAGGTCCAGGGTGGGTATGAATGCTGCATGCTCATACCTTAGTTAAGAGGCAAGACACAGAGCAGGAGGAACAAAGGAGAAAGACACACTCAGAGAGCCACCTTCCCTTTGGTTGGTTGTATCTAGAGTTAACCTTATTTTCATCCTGCCCAAAGCTGATGAGATATCCACCAGGAGCAGTGAAAAATTTATCCCTCTAGGTACCCAATAGTCCCTATTTTTCACATCAGACACACACACACACACACACACACACACACACACAGAATCTAATGTAAAACTGTTCATTCTGAGGCAGTCATTTTTGCTTTGAACTGCATGAAGAAATAATTTACCTGTAACCTTTAAAAGTCTTTCTTTTCCTCTTCTCAGATTACCGAAAAGAAAGGATAGAGCACAAGTTCCTTTGCTGAGCTGTCCCTCACAGGAAGCTTGATATGCTTAAGAATGAGAACATTGTTTTCTCTGTTCAGGAATGTCTCCATAAATATTTGTTGACTGATTGCTTATGTTGCCCATCAAATCTTATCTACCCAAAGTATGTACATGTAAACATCCTGCTCCAAGACATATTCCCCACACATCATAGTGAATATAAAACAAAAGAAAACAAAACAGGGGAATAAGCACGTGTCACACAGACACACTTATTTTACTGCACTGTCTGGTTCATAACCAAAGGCAGAAATAGGAAGGGACTAATACACTTGAAATGAACAAATGTTAAAATCTATGTTTGTGACTAAGTAGAAATGACTTTCTGGAGGGACGAAAGAGCGGCAGAAAGGGGGTGGGGTAAGAAAGAATGTGTGGAATGATGGAAAGAACATCTGGTTCAGTTAAAGAGTAAAACCTAAAAAAAAAAAACCCAAAAGCTGGAGGCCTGGTTATCCAGTGTATGTTAGTGATAGTTTCCTAAGAGCTGGGACTTTGTTGTTTTCACTGCTAAGATCCTAGGGCCACAATAGGCATACAATAAATATTTGTAAAATGAACAGGTGAATGAATGAATGAATCAATGAATGAAAGTCTAGAAATAGTAACCTGTCCATGAGAAAACTGTGTGTTTTTAAAGTCAAAGGATTATTTTATTTTAGATGTTGAATTCTCTGTTCAAACAAAATATTGCTGAATATAAATCAGGACACATCCACACTGATGCAAGTTCAAACCGGAAGTCCAGTGATGTCATCAGATCACCCCTACCAGTCTACTGGCTTTTTTCCAGATACTCCCATTCACTGGCTCTGAGAGAGGCACTCTACCATCGTGTTCACAGGAGGCTTCTCAGACGATTCTGATGCAGAGCCAGGGTTGGACACTGCAGTGCCAGCCTCTCCAGGACACTAGACCGTGTGCTTTCTGAGAGCGGGGCACCTACAGTTGTGTCCCTGATGACGAGATGGCCACATTCACCCTGGACCCCAGCACTTTTTCCCTACTTCTACTCCTGCACTTGCCTGTTTGTGGTGTTCTAAGCTACCCTCAGAGCTGATTTGGGAGTTAAAATAGACATTCGGTAAATATCTGCTGGTTTCATCTAGCTTTCTCAGATAATTTAGGGAGAGGGAAGAAAGATATTTTTCTCTCTTCAGCTGAGATAGGGTTTTCCTCCTTTAAAATGTCATTCTCTGACATTTTTCTTCAGGGCATCCTAGTGGGTGGGGAAGACAGGCAATTTTATTTTTATTTTATAGATGTGGAAACCGAATAGTAGGAGTATTTATTTCTTCCTTGCCAAAAAGACAATTCAAAGCAGAGCCAAAACTAGCTTCCCTGGACATATTTACAGTGATTTGCTCTCCTTAGGTGACAAAGGGGAGGCCTTTTCTCAGTAGAGTAAATTAGAACAAACCCTTATATAAATGTCTTCTGCTTAGCAGAAAACTGGTAATGTTTGATTACAATACAATCTCATGATTTTGTTGAGCAACAAACACAATCTCAGATTTTATTTTCAAGATTATAAACTTTACAATTTTTAAACAATTTTTGGGTCCCTCAGCCCCGTTCAAAGTATGACTTAGAATCTTCTTCATTAGCAGTATTTCTACATTGCATTTCCAATTTATTTTCTTTTTTAAATTATTATTATTTTTAAAGGTTTTATTTATTTGCTTTTTAGAGAGAGGGGAAGTGAGGGAGGAAGAATGGGAGAGAAACATCACTGTGAGAGAGATACATTGATTGGTTGTCTCTCACATGCCCCCAGCTGGGGAACCTGGCTAGCAATCCAGGCATGTGCCCTGACTAGGAATCAAACCAGTGACTTCTTTTTTGCAGGCTGGTGCTCAGTCCACTGAGCCACACCAGTCAGGGTGTATTTGCATTGAGACCATTCTCCCGAAGATTCGAATAAGCTTCCTTTGTAACTGAACTCCTCCACTTCCTCCCCAGTATCTGTTACAGAACAGACCCCCTCTGAAAAGCACAACATTTAACATATTATATTGCATTTTGATTCTCAGACTTTCTGAGATTACCTTGAAAGAGCATCCGTTCTATGGCATTCTCTAATGGACATCATGGGAATGTGCACGTTTTGACCCAAACCATGAGAGGCGTTCCTTTGGAAGTTATCCCAGATTTGGGTCTGCAGATCATAAGAATGAGTTTATTTATGGACAATGATCATGTGAAATCTTCTGTAAAAATACAGAAAAATTCTAATCATTGCCTTACTCTTGGGCATCTCTCCTCAGTCTGAACATAATTTCTTTCAGTTTTGATCAGGATGTGTGATGCATAACTAATGGGCTTCCCACTGCCATCTGGCCGACTGTGTGAGTTCACAGCTCACACTACGGCAGAGGCAAGACCACAGGCCACATTTAAAGTAAAAGTGGGCTACAGGACAGCTAGACTTATAAGAATGGATTTTCATTCAGCTCTGTAAATTCTGTTTGGTGGGACTATCACCTTTAACAGTTTGTAAATCTCTGTAGGCTCTCAGACAGGACACTACCTGCTTTGACAAAGATGAATCTGAGTTTCCAAATTGTTTTGTTACCAAAGAAAATTTGCTTATTTGTGGAATTTCAGAGCTCTCTGTTTTCTCCTTGGCTGGTGTGGCTCAGTGGGCTGAGCACCAGCCTGCAAACCAGAAGGTCGCCAGTTTGATTCCCAGTCAGGGCACGTGCCTGGGTTGCAGGCCAGGTCCCTGGTTTCATGAGAGGCAACTGACTGATGTTTCTTTCTCTCTTCTTCCCTCCCTTCCCCTCTCTCTAAAAAGTAAATAAAATATTTTTTTTAAAAAGCTTTATTTTTTCTTTCTTCAAAGCTTTCTTTGGTTTGAATCATTCTTTTATCACCAATTGTTAGAATACAACTTAATTATAGTAGGAGAATGGATTCTACCTAGCTCTTGAGAAGATGCTTATGTATATTAACCAATATTCAAAATATGTTTAAATTTAATGATTGCAGGAAAACATCTTAATTCTCTTGCTTGAAACTATTGTTACTGTCATTAATTCTTCACCTCAAAATGGGTCACTAGAGTGGTTCCAGGTAATACTGGAGCAAATAAGAATACTGGCAATCACAATTACTTTAAGTAATTTATGCTGTTTTATAATTTTTGCATGAAATAATTTTTCCCTGAAGAAACACTGCAATGTCTTTTTCACATTATCCTATTCCCAGGCTGGAGCTTATCTTTGCTTCATATTCACATATGTAAGTCCATACTGCATTAGCTGCTCTTGTGACTGTAAGTCAAGCCAGCCCACTTGTATTTGCTTAGGCTCCAAGGAGGAGTTGAATAACAACTCTATTTTGCTAATTCTAAAAATTTGCATTACAATTTTATGGTGAGGATGCGGAAAAACATGAACCTTCCTCCACTCTTTGTGGGATTGTAAATTAGTACTACAGAAAACAGTAGGGAAATTCTTCAAAAAATTAAAAATAGAGCTGTCACATAATCCAGCAATTCCACTTCTGGCTATTTATCTGAATAAAACAAAAACACTAATTTGAAAATATATATGCACCCCTATGTTCATTGCTGCCCAATACTAGTCAAGATATAGAAGCAACCTAGATGTCTGTCAACATAACATCAGTGGATTAAGAGGAGGTATGCATACAATGGACTATTATTCAGCATTAAAAAAAGAATGAAATCTTGCCATTTGTGACAACATATATGGACCTACAGGGTATTATATGCTAAGTAAAATAAGTCAGACAGAGAAACACAAATACCATACGATTTAACTTATGTGTGAAATCCAAAAAAAACAACAACCCCAAAATAAATGAATAAACAACCAGATAGAAACAGACCCATAGAGAGAGAGAGCAAGCCAATGGGAGCCAAAAGGGAGTGAGAGGAGGGGAATTTTAAAAAGTTAGTTGGCATTAGAAAACAAAGCAAAACAAAAATAACTAACTTAAATTTGCATTACAATTTAAAAACTACCTCTGAAATAAAATTAGTAACAATTCATAGCCTGTTATAATTTAGTTGCAAGTATACTTACATAGAATACATATATAACATAGTGGTACATCTTTCAATTGACAGCGTCTTAAACTTGATCAGATATGGGAAGTCGCAAGAGGTTGTAATGCAGCAGGAACTCAAGGACTATTTGAACCAGAACATCAAACACTACCAGAACTTTCTCTCTATGACCATGCTTCCCTCACTTGGATTGGCTTCATTTCTATCACTGCAGACTGGCTTCCTCTACATGCAAGAGAAGGGGCTGTCAACAATTCTTCTGTTTCATATCTTATAGGTTCCACACCGTTGAGTTTGAGTCACAAATTCAAAACTACTAGTAAAGGCACTTGTTGTCTTAGATGGGATCAGGTCCCTTCACCCAGATTGGTCACATTTGGCTGGGGAGATATAGTGGTGCAAAAATTATAAAGAGCATAAACAATTAAGGAAGGTCCCATAGCAGCCATGTAGGTGGGAGTGGTAGTCTAGAATAACTTCTCAGAGCAGAGAAGTCCATGCTGGAGGCACAATGCCATGACACCCACCATTGTTATATCCATATTAACAGGTGATCAGTTATCTTGGGAGTGTTGGATCTTTACAATTTTCTAGTTCTGGACTTTGTTCTCTTCACAGCTGGAGCCACCAGTTCCTCCTCATAGCCCTGCCCCCATTTGTATGACAAGTTGCAAGAGGGCCAGTTCAGCAGAAATAAAGGTACATATAAACATATAGATCACACACACACACACACACACACACACACACACACATTCTTTTGCTCATTCAGAGGACAACATTTTATTGAATCTTTAGAGAAAAAGTATTTGTGTATAGTAGTCCCTCCTTATTCATGCTTCTTCTCTCTGTGGTTTCAGTTACCAATGGTCAACCAATGGCCAAAAAATGTAAAATGGAAAATTCCAAAAATATATAGTTTATTAGTTTTAAATTGTGTGCCATTCTGGGTAGTGCAATGCAATCCCATGAGGTCCTCCCAGGGACATGAATCATCCCTTTGTCAAGTGTCTCCATTATGCATGCTCTCCTGTTAGTCTCTTTGAAGCCAGCTAGGTTATCAGATGGACTGTCCTAGTGTTATAGTACTTGTGTTCAAGTCATCCTTATTTTCCTGGATAATGGCCCCAAAGCTCAAGAGTAGTGAGGTCAGCAATTTGGATATTCTGAAGAGAAGCCGTAAAGTGCTCCCTCTGAGTGAAAAGGTGAAAGTTCTCAAATTAATAAGGAAAGAAAAGAAATTGTATGCTGAGATTGCTAAGATCTACAGTATGAAAAAATACTGTAGATCTTATTTAAAAAACCTTATATTAATGAAATTATGAAGGAAAAAGAAACCTGTGCTAGTTTCACTCTTATACCTCAAACTGTAAAACTTATGGTCACAGTTCTTGATAAGTGCTTAATTAAGGTAGAAATGGCATTATATTTGTGGGTGAAAGAATGAACACAAAATGTGTTCTGTGTGACAAGCTACGTGTTGCACCAGAAAGCAAAGGCCCTGACTGGGTGCTCAGTGGTTGGAACATTGTCCCATATGCTAAAAGGTTGCAGGTTATATCCCTGGTTGAGGCATGTATGGGATGCAACTGATCAATGTCTCTCTCTCTCTCTCACTCTCTCTCCCTCCCTCTCTCTAAAATCAGTAAACAAATCCTTGGGTGAGGTTTTTAAAAGAAGACTTCAGCAAGGGATCCCCTGAAATGAGTGACCACATTCACATAATTTTTATTATAGTATATTGTCATAATTATTATATTTTATTAGTTATTGTTAATATCTTATTGTGCCTATTTTATAAATTTAACTTTATCATAAGTAGGTATATATAGGGGAAAAATGGTATGTGCAGGGTTCAGTACTATCCATGATTTCAGGCACCTACTAAGTGGTCTTGGAACATATCTCCAGGGATAAGGGGGGACCACTGTACCTGTAGTGGAATTGACCAGTGTGTAGAACTCACTCCAAACCCTTCTCAATTGTACCTCAGAGGTAGGAAGCAAAAATCTTTCTCAGACTCCTTTGCAAGTAGCATCCACAGGAAACTGGGAAGGCGAGGAGGACAATATGAGCTGGCTGACTGGTGGGGAGACAGGATTCTGTGGTGGAGACTGCAATCCTCCCAGGGCAGCTGGATTGTGGCACAACTTTCTGCGGGCCAGTGGCCTCAGCAGCAGTGGGGGGGCCTCCTGGTGTTATTGAGCGTTTCTCCTGGCAGCATCGTTCCTGGCTGTGTGGCCATGAAACTTGGTTCTGGCCTTCTCGGAAATTCTGCAAACTTAGATAGCAATGTATTGGGTTGACCCAAAAGTCCACTGAGTTTTTTACATAAAGTAAAAGGCACATTTTTCATTTTCACCAATAACTTTATTGATTTGGATATTTTGAGTATGTCGGTTATCTCCCACATGGTATAATGTTGATTGTTCTCAATTAATGTCTCAATTTGATCACCATCAGCTTCAACTGGTCTACCTAACCATGCAGCATCGTCCAGGAAGAAGTCTCCAACACAAAACTTCACAAGCCACTTTTGACATGTTTGATAAGTCACTGCACCTTCTCCATTCACTTCACAAATCTTATTTTGCATTTCAGTTGTATTTTTACCTTTCTTGAAATAATAAAATGTAATATGCTAAAAATGAGTATTTTCTTCCATCTCCAATATTAAAATAGCTACACAAAAATTCACCAATTTTGATAAGTTTTTGTAATAATACACACTGATATGACAGCTGCCACAATATAATCTAACAAAATTGTTTCATATGAAGTTAAAGAAAACTCAGCGCTTCTAGAGCCATCTTACAGAAAAAGACCAATTTTCAGCCAACCAAATAAATACTTTTGTGTTGAAACTAGCTACAGTGGATTCTGCTGCCTTCAACTCAGGCCCCTAGCTGATACTCTCACATTGTCATCGAGAACATTAGAACTTTTCGTTTAGTCACAAAAGTTTTAAAATCTGTGTGCACTGGAGAAGTAGCCACATGGAGTCAACTTTCTAATCTTTGATCCTTTACATCCACTTTGGGCCACCAGTTCACATATGTTCACCCACATTATTGACAAAATGCATAAATGCTTATTATTAATGAAGATGTGGGGAAATAGATACCCTTCCTCAGAGGGGCATGTGGTTAAGCTCCTATGCTCTGGTACCCAGTTTACTATCCCATGATTCTGGTTAAATTATTTGATTTGTCTATGCTTCAGTTTCTAAGTACTTTGTAAAATGAAGATAAAAAGAGTTACCTGAAAGGGCTGTTTTAAGGATAAAATTAATCAACCCATGTGGAATAGCTGGGAAGATGCTTTGGGTACAATAAACCCTTAATCAACATTGGCTCTCACATCACTTACTTTCGCTAGGAGTGTACAAGTACATTGGTGACCCTTTTGGGGGGACAACTTGGCAATATCTATCAAACTGTCTATATACTTTGGCTCAGCAGTTGCCAAAAAGCAGTTGCCTTTTATCTAATCTATAGAAATGCACTTGCTGAAATGTTCATTAGTAGGGAAATAGAGTATATCAGGTCATGGAGTGTGCAGCCAATTAAAATAAGGGAAATCCGTATGTTCTGTGTGGAAAGATAACCCATATATTCTTCACTTATTAAACAAATATTTATTGAGGACTTACTGCATCCTTACTGCTCCAGGTGCTAAAAGTTAAAACTAATAAATCATGGCATAGTCTATGTAGTATGGCCAATAAGTGCTAAACAATATTCTGCACCTGTGTTCAAAGGCATGTTGGACCGTGGTTCCCTCTGTCCAGGCAGTAGAGAGGTCTCAGGCTGGCTTCCCTCAGGCTACCCCATATGGATGCTGGGGTTGGCTTTCCCACAACACCACTTCTTATGGATCCTGGCTCCACCCTCTGCCTTAGAGGCCTATAAAATGGCCTGGGCATTGGAAAGGGCAAAGTTCTGGGGCATGAATGGACATCTTATCTGCTGGACAGCTGATGGCAGCCAGAAGAACGGCTCCCTTGGCTCTTCCTTCCCATGGCTGCTGGACCCTCTGCAGACACAGCTTTGGGCCCTCGGTGGCTCTCAGCTGCTCACAGAAAGGAAAAAGGCGTCTCCTTTGATAGGTGTGGTTGCTTCACATCCTGCCTGTCATCCTGATCCACATAGACTGCCCCCCTCCAACCCCCATCATATCCTGTCTCTTCCACCACTCCATTTTTCGTCTAGTCTCTAGTGGCTACAAGTTGGACTCTTCATCCAAACTACTGGTTGTGCCATGAGCTTTTAGTCCAAAATATTTCAGGGTTTTACTTTGATTCATAACATCAAAATTTGTGAACTGAGAACTTTCCTTCAGGCCTTTGGAATCAAAGCTCTAGCCATAAGTCATTTTGATACCTGCCCTGTCCCTGCCTTAAGGTCCTCCTTTAATGGCTTGTGTGTGTGAGAAATGTGACTGAAAGAATCAGCAAATAAGCAAGAGTTATCGCCCAAATTATTAACAACACAAATATTGAAGACAAACTATTTTGGTTAATATACCAAAATATTATTTGACCACCCATAGAAGAAAATCTGGGATAACTGCCTAGCTCTTAGCAGGCTTTATGTCTGAGGAATGGAGGGGGGTTGGTAATGAGATAAAAGCAGACTTTCTATTTTTATTCTGAAAACCTCTTTTGGTCTTTGAATTTTTATAGACATGTTTTAATGCTATTTTTTGTAATTAAAATTAATGATAAAAACATCAGTGTTTCCTAAGCAGGTCATAGTGTTTGGATGTTGGGCTTGAGGTTGGGTGAAGGGGTCCCATGCTCTTTACTCCACTTTGACCTTGTCTACTGCTCATTGTACTTCAAACTCTAGGCTGCCCTTCTTCACCTGGTTGACTCTTAGGATATCTCAGAGAGCTCACCTCCTCAGGAGGTCTGTTTGGACTTCTTTCCTGTTCTCTCCCCAAGGCTGGAGTAGATAACCTTTCTTGTTGGCACTCCCCACAGACCATAATACTTACCAGGTGGCTTTGAAATGCTCTGTTTATGTGTTTGTCTTCCTGTCTCTAATGTGAACTTTTCAAGGATAGAAATTGTGTCTCATTCATTGCTCTGTCCCCAGATCCTATCACAATTCCTGGCATGTGGGAGCATTCAATAGAATGTTTATTTGAATTCTGCTCCTGCATCCCAGTCAGAGAATTGCTGCCCTGGCATGCTATAAACATATGCAAATGCAAAAAAAAAAATTCTACCATCAACTCAGCTTTTTTCTGCTAATTGATCATTCTTTTTTCTATATCTTCCCTATCTCATCTCTCACATCAATTGCTTCAAACTTTTTCACATCCCAAAGGTGAACTTCTTCTGAGTCTACTAGGAAGGTCCAGACCATCTCCGATTTTTCTACTCCTAACCACTTCTGAGTGTCCCTGTGGAGACTAATCCCCTATCTCTGCTTTTGGAAGCATCTCCTTGTATCTCCTGTTGAAGCTATGTTTAACTAGTTCATTAATTACCACCACTTTCTGAGTTTTTTTTTTAAGAATTCTTTTTTTATATAGAGAGAAAACAAAAGAGAGAGAAACATCATTTTTTTTGCACTTATGTATTCATGTATTGGTTGTTTCTTGTATGTGGCCTGGCCAGGGACTGAACCCACATCCTTGGTGTACTGGGGACAATGCTCCAACCAACTGGGCTACCCAGCCAGAGTGCCACCCCTTTCTGTTATCTCAGACATTGTTGGCCATGATTTGGCAAGCTACAGTGAGATGATTCATTTTTTCATTGTTCATTCAACTATTATTAAGCGCCTAATAGATGCCAAGCACTATGCTGGATGTGAGGATCCAGAGATGAGTGAGAAAACACCTTTGCCCTTGTTAGGATCCCAGCAGAAAACAGATGGCACTTCAATTTGGTTTATTTGAGGAGAATGTAGATGGAGTTTAAGGAAACCATATAGGATAGTGTAAGGCTGGTAATAGTAGAATCCTTAGGCGAGTGGGGATGGGGGGTATAGCTACCAAAACATAGGAAGTAAAGGAGGAGTACCAGCAAACTATGTAGAGATGTTTCCTGAGAGGAAGTGGTCTTTAGTCAAAAGCACAGTTAGCAAATGGCAACCTAGCAAGGAGGGAGCTGGGGAATAAATACTCTGACCTGACTCTTCCTACCCTGAGGTGCCCCTTCCAAACTGATTGGAAGTGTGTGGGGGAGGAAGCCATTTGATACCATCTATACATCAGCTTCATGAAGCAGAGCACGAAGTAGAAGGATAGAGTGGATCTCGTATCCTGCAAGTCCTCAAGAGATCAGTATCTAATGGAAATAAAAACAGGCTCTTATAATACAATTTGGGTATAATGGAGTAGCTGTGTAAAGTACACTGTAGTGATTATTGTATGCTAGGACCTAAAAAATTCCAACAATGTACAAGGTATAGGGGAGAAAATTAGCGTGAAAGGATCCAATAAGCTTTGTGGAGACAGCAAAATGGAGATGAGTCTTAGAGTATGAGAGTGAGATGGCCAGGCTAAGCTGGGTTTCGAGAGGGAGTAAGTAAGAGCACACTTACAGAGGAATGAAATAGTGTCATGTGTAACTAGAAACTCACAAAGTTCATTGTCGTTGGAGTTTGGGAAGGAGCACTGAGAGGAGACTGAAGAGGGAGGCAGGGGCTGGAGGATGAAGGGCCCATTTAGATTTTATCTAATGGTCACTGGGCAGCAAATAAATTTTTTAAAAAGTAAAGAGATATAATTGACATAGAATATTATATTAAGTTTTAAGTGTACAACAAAATGATTTCATATTTATATGTATGGTGAAATAATCACCACAATAAGTGTAGTTAACACCCATACCATGCATAGTTACAATTTTTTTCTTGCAATGAAAAATTTTAAGCTCTACTCTCCAGCAGCTTTCAAATATGCAATGCAGTATTGTTAACCACAGTCAGCATGCTGTAAAGTTTCTCTCCATGCCTTATTTATTTTATACCTGGAAGTTTGTGCCTTTGAACACTGACACTCATTCTGTGCCTTTGAACACTGACACACACCCCTGCCTCTGCCCATCATCCAATCTCTTCTCTGTATCAATAAACTTATTTTTTATTAAGTTACTTATTATTCCACATATAAATGAGATCATATGATATTTGTCCATCTCTATCTGACTTGTTTAACTTTGCATAATGCCCTCAAGGTCCATCCATGTTGTCCCAAAGGGCAAGATTTCTTTGTGTGTGTTTTATGGCTGGGTAACATTCCATTGTATATACATACCACATTTTCTTTACCCATTCTTTCACTGATGGACACTTAGGTTGTTTCCACAGTGTCATGGGTAATGGGCAGCAAATGGACAGTTTTCAACAGGAGAGGGAAATGGTGAGCTTTGCAATTAGGTGACTGTATGAGCGAGGGAAGCATAGCTTTGAGGGAGGCAGGACCAGAGATGTGGAGACCTATAACAGAAGACCACAATGGTGGTAGAGGGGAGAAATGAGGTGGCTAACACTCAGGCTGGAAAAGGGATGGTGATTTTGAGAAATATTTAGGAGCCAAAAGTGGCAAGCCTTAGGATTAAAAATGAGGGTTGAAGGAGAAGAGGTTACCAAAAATAACCCACAGGTTTCCAGGTTGGGTAATTCTTAGATAATGATGAATCCAGCTAAGAGGCGCCAACTAAAGAGAAGAATGAAGGCTTGGCTGAATCTGTGGGACAACCAGGTGAAAATGCTTAGCAACAATGAAAAAGTAAAAAGAAATAAATGAATAAAAATAAAATAAAATAAAATGCTCAACAAGTATGGGCATACCTCATTGCATTGCTCTTCACTTAATTGTGCCTTGTGGATGTTGTGTTTTTCACTAACTGAAGACAAGACTCTCCACAGCAAAGTGATTACGACCCACGTTGTTGGGAGACTCACATTATTGTGGTGGTCTGGGTCCACCGACATTTCCAGCAATGTTTCTGACGTATGCTTGTAGATGAAAAAAATGGGCCTAAACCGCCGGGAGAGGTCTAGGTGGGAGAAACAGTTTGGGGAGTTTTCAGCCTGTAGAAGGGGAGTGGTCAAAACAATGAAAGTAGGTTGGATCACTCGGTGATGGATTGGGGAGTGAGCAAAGGTGAGAACTCTTTTGAGGAAGAGTGTATGTGGTTGGACAGTAGTTGCCAAGAGATCATAAAGAGAATATGTAGAATCCAGAAAAAAACCTTTTTTAAGGAGTAAAAACTTTTAAGACACCTAATATTTGAGCACCTTTGCCTCTCTCCTTTTTCTTGAAAATGTCCACTTTTCTTGGCTTCTGTGAAATTGATTTTTTCTGGTCTGTCTTCTCTTGCTGTTCTTCCAATGGTGTACTTCCCTCTCCCATCCTTAAACATGTATCCACTCAACGTACTTATATCCTCAAGATGTTTCTAAGAAATAGTAGTTCTTACTAACTTGTTCTACATTGAATCTACACCCATAGTTGCCTCAGGGATGGCCCCAGAGTTTCTCAAGATGTAAGATCATTTTCTGCAGTAAGCCTCCCTGGAGAGGGAGTTTGATCTGTACCATGCTAGCTCTCAGCCATTATCCTCCCTATTAGGTCAGTTGTACTCTCCACTTCTTACCTTCACAATTAACATCTTCACATGTGCCAACAGGTGGGTGTACTGCAGAGAAAGCAATAATAACATAATGTATGATAAATAGCTGTAAAGAGTACATCACTGGAGGTAGAGCCATAATCAACTTCTTCTACACCTCCTATTCTAACAATGCTGTCTTTGCTGAACAAAGCTGAATCTTCACAGTGCTGTCTGACCACATATACATCAAGACTTTTACAGAAAGATCAAGGAAGAGTTAAGATAGAGAGGACTAAATAGGGAGGCAAGTATGACATTTGGGCCAAACGCTTTTGCTGCCCCGTTGTAGGTATTTCATGTGCCCTCAAGCTCCTGAGCCGAGGCTCCTGGCTTTGTTGCTCTCTCTGATTTTTGATTTGAGGAATTTGAAACAATTAAGGTACTTACTTGATGTTATCAAAATTCATCATCGCTCACACGTGGGAGTTAGTTACAGCTAATAGCTCTAGAACACAAGATACTGAGTCCACAGGGAATGTGTCTAGAGCCACTTGTTTGCAGGCCAAATGCCTCTCTGGAATCAACATTTGGGCTTACCATTGAGCTTATTGTTAATTGGTGGGATATTACTCTTCCCACAATGGACTGGCTTCAGGAATTCATTACAACAAATGGCCTATCCTGCCTTCTGTTACCGTAACTCCAGTCCATTATGCGTCACGTTAGCTCTGCTCTAGTGAAAATGGATGTCATCCATGATTATGTAGCTTCTGGTTGAGTGATTTTTTTTTTTGGTTGAGTGCTTTCTGCTCCAGCCATGAGTATTTATGACTCATAATTCTGTCTGTGTCAAAACAGTGCTGCGAGCTTTGTGTACCTGTGTGGGTGTTTTATGTAGGGGTGTAATCTTCAGCCTGGGAAGCTAAATCTGTTGGTGAAGGGATTTTCATTTACCTAAAAGAAAGATCTTAATGCTTAATAAAGATCACTTAATTTCAACTGATTGTTTACATGTAAAATAAGGCTTGTTAGCAAAAGAAAGTGGTAGATGCTTCCTCCTTCTCAGCTACTAAGGATAAGAGTGGAGAGGAGAATCAAGGAAATGTTAATTTCTCCAAGCCTAGGCAGTCTGGTTAGTCCTCCTGTTTACCTCATAAACCCTCTGGGCTCCTCCAGCGCTGAAGGAAGATTAAACCTTTTTGAGACAAGGAGAGCCCAAGGACTCTAATGGGTAAGATGATAGACTCTGGATCCACACCTTGTGTGGCCTAGGGCAAAAGTTTCTTTATCTTTAAAAAAGGATGGTAATAGTGTGTATCTCTTGGGTTGCCTTAAGGATGAAATGAGCTAATACACAAAAAGAGCTTGGTTCCTAATACACAGTGTGGCTCAAATAGCTGTCTTCTTTCTGTAGGGTTTAGGAAGGGTCCTAAAGCTGGAGGTGGTTCACTCTGTGGATGTAAGAAACATCCAAATCTGTAGATAAATTTTAACAGTGGAAGAAAGCAAGGTGGGGATTGTTTAACAAGACTATGTGTTCTTTTAAGAAAAGTTTCACTTATTTCAAAAGTATGTTAACCTAGATGTACAAAAACAATGGATAAGTGAACTAAAAGGTAATATTAAAAAATACAATAAAGATTAAATAAAAAAGAAAAACAATGGATAGGACTTTCTTAAAGCAAAGATAAACCCTTTAGTAAGAAAGCTATATGCCTGAGACATCAGTATCCACAAAGACCTGCTGGGCTGCAAATTTTTGGTCAGATCACCCTGTGAGGCTACTTTCTGTAAAACCCCCCTTCCCCCTTACCCCCTCCCACCCTGTCTACAACTCCCTTGAGTCAAACAAAGGAATCCAGTCTTAGACCTCCCAGTCTGGTCCTTAAGAGGTTGTCTCAGGTGGGAATTCTCTTGTTGACCCTCTTCTTCTCTTTAATCCCTACTCTTTATGGTAGTCCTCTCCTGAAGGTCCCAGTCACCTGGAGGTTCTGCCTTGTCCTTGAAAGTCTGCTAAGGGCCATTCCTTTTTTCCCTACAGTTAAATTGTCATGCAGGCTGTGGTGTGTGTTGGTCTTTTGTTCCAGTCTGTTCCTCCCACCACCCCCACTCCACCCCCCAGGCCTGCAGGCACTGGTGCCTCCTTGCCAAGGCTGATTCTTTTCATCTTGCTCAAGTTTGAGCAGCTCTGTCAAACCCCCTGTTTGCTTTGAAGGAGTGTGGGTGACTTTGTGACTGCCTTCCACTTTATCTGAGGCCAGTTTGTTTTCCCCAAAGTGGCATAATTGGGGGGCTCAATGTCTCCTGTTTTTTTGCACCCTGCATGGTAGGAGGGCTGAGCTGAGGCTGTGTGCACTCTTCATTAGAAACCCTAAGCTCTGTGCTAATCTCTAACTGAGAATTTATTCCACCTGGTGCAGTCCATTTCCACAGGCTTTGGATCCCTCCACATACTAAGAGGGCAGGCCCACAGCTATCCCATTCATGTGCTTCCAGTTGACTGTTTCACCCAGTTTTGCCTCAGCAACCAGTTGCATTCACTGCAATTAGAAAACAAGAGATAAGGATAACTATATAGATTGGCTCTTTGCAGATCTTAGTATTGATGGGAATGCTTAGGATTTTATGACTTAAGAGAGGACAAGTTTGGGCTGGCAGCCCTACCAAGATGCTGCTGCACTTGGCTCCCAAATCTTGTATCCTTCCTGGGCTATCTTTTTGAGGTGTTTGTTGTAGAGGATGTGTTTTTCTCATTTGATTGCTGCAGGTGAATTTTTAAAGGATTTGCTTTTGCTTTTTTTTTCCCATTATTTTCTTAGGAATTAGCTATGAGGCAGCTCCATTCCTCCATAGTAATCCAGACATTCAATTTTTTCCCCTTTTAATATGAATAAGACCCTACTCCATATATTGTAGTATCTGATTAGTGTGACCTTGTTAGGCTATAATACATTTTCCTCTTCTATGGTCTGGCTTTTTCTTTACAAGTCTCCACACATAAGCCAGCAATACTTCTGCTTGAGCTGTCTGGTAAAATGGCTCCATGTATTATCTCCAGCATTCAAATATTTCCCCAATAACTGGGGGGTAATGATGGACCAGATGCTCTAAATTTCCTTAGAAATCAGTCTCCCTCAAGAGCAGTGATGTTGTAGAGTGATTATGAGCCTGGGCTTTGGAGCCTGACTGCTTGGTGTCGGTTTTTGTCTACCACTTACTAGCTAACTATGTAAACTTGAACAAGTTGCTTAGTTTCCTGTGCCTCTATTTCCTCATCTGTAAAATGGGATGATGATAACTAATTTTACCTACCTTTTAGAGTTCCTATGAAGTTTAAATGCATTATTATTATGTGTGACATGTTTAAAATAGCCTTTAGCTTCTTGTAACTACTTTATATGTAGTTGCTAATATCTTATTTCCTTTTTATTGAATTATTGACTTGAAAGAGAGAGAGAGAGAAACATCAGCTTATTGTTCCACTTATGTATACATTCATTGGTTGATTCTTTTTTTTTTAGAGAGGGAAAGGAGGGAGAAAGAGAGAGAAACATCAATGTGCAGTTGCTGGGGACCGTGGACCGCAACCTAGGCATGTGCCCTGACTGGGAATCGAACCTGCGATGCTTTGGTTTGCGGCCCGCACTCAGTCCACTGAGCTATGCCAGCCAGGGGGTTGATTCTTGTATGTACTCTAATGGGGGATCGAACCTGCAACCTTGGTGTATCAAGATGACGCTCTAAGCAACTGACCTACCTGGAGGCCAGGGCCTAATATATTATTTTCACACTCTGTTGGTATTTGTTGTTTAATCTACCGTATTTTGCCCTGTGTAATGTGCTCCTGTGTATAGTGCACACCTATGTTTTTGGCCCAAACTTTGAGAGGAAAAAATGTTCTTTTTTAATTAATTAATTAGTTAATTTATTTATTTATATTTAGAAACAAAACTGATTATCATTTTCCAGGGTATTATTTTGCTTATGGATATCATTGTTGCTTTCTAAAGTTACACTTTTATTGCATAAGCATAAATAAGAGAATTAAAAACACTTATATAGGTACAAAATTAGTACTACCCATATATAATGCACGTCCTTATTTTTCCCTCAAAAGTTTGGGTAAAAAATTGTGCATTATACACTGCAAAATATAGTAGCTCCTTCTGGCAAGTCCTGGTCTTCATTGACCAATAGGAGTAAACATACTTTTATTTAAGAAGAGTAATATAGAAATATAAAGCTCTGGTGATGGAAAAGAGAAGATAGGAGTAGGAAGTGGAGGAGATGGAATAAAAGTGGGAATTATTGAAGCTGGGTGATAGGTACATGGTCCTTTGTTCTTGACCTGTCCAGAAAGTATCCAGCCAATCCATAGAAAAATAGAGCATTTATTGAAGAAGATACAAGATACAAGAAACATTGCACATAGGATACTGATGGCTCAGCCCCCTTCAAAGTAGGCACCTTGGGACCTACTCTGGGTTCAATGGTAGTGATTTGAATCAAGTCATTAGCAACTATAGCACAATGTTCCTTCTGCTCTGGTAGCAGAAGCTACACAACCAATTTTGCAACATGTTTTCATGCCAAGATCCTAGGTCAAAGTCTCAGACACAGTAGTTTTTGGAATCCCCAGATCAGCTTCTAGTTCTCCCACTGTCAGTGGCCGATCTTTGTTGATTGCAGCCTGTACATGTTCAACATTTTCGGGTGTTCTGCTTGCTGTAGGCCTTCCAGAATGTGGATCACTTTCAACAGATTCTCAACTATCTTCCAAGTGTTTGCGCCTCACTTTTGTTTGAGCTTCACTCATTACATTGTCCCTAAAAACCTTCTGAATCATCTGAAACATACTTCCCGCGGCAGAATGTTCAAGTTTAATGCAAAATTTGATGCAGATCCGTTGCTCTACTCAGTCAGTCATTTTGAATGCAATGGCCACACAGTACACATGCTCACTCAAGGGCATCTACCACCCCCACTGACTAGTACAGTGAAGTCATCATTGTTCCTGCATGTGCATTCCAGTCCACTCTCCTTGGTTGCCAGGTTACATCGATGTCACACAAACTGTTCTCCTTATGTTAACAATGGCTGAACTTTTTCCAGACAGACCTCATATACTATTTTCTCACACTTATGAGTATTCATTTTCCACATTAAAATGTTTTTTAAATTAAACAAGAGGGGAGCTCTGAATTGTGTCAGTGTGGATAAAGTGCAGTGAGATGGGAGCTCTCATATGCTTTAAAAGAGGGGCCAAATTGTTACAATCTGCCTAGAAAACAACTTGCCAGGATATATTAAGAGCCTTAAAAATGTTTGTTCCTATTTACCATTGCTACATGAAAGTTACCCAGAAACTTGGCTTCAAACTCCATTTTATTAAGTGCATAGATTCTCCGACTCAGGAATTCAAACAGAGGAAATGGCTGGTTTCTTCAATGCCATGTGGTGCCTCAGTTGGTAAGATGTGAAGGTTGGGGGTGAATCCTTGCCTGGGGGCTGGGATCTTCTGAAACTTTGCTCATTCACAAGTTTGGGGTCTAGACGGGTGTGATGCAAAGACTATGACTGTCCCCTGGAGAGCCTTACTTGGCCACTCTGTGGACTGGCTTCCTCACAGCATGGTGGCCTTGGGGTAGTCAGGGTGTTTATAAGCTGGTTCAAGTGTGAATGCTCTGAGCCACAAAAGTTGGGAAGTCATACAGCATCCGTTCTGCTTACTCTGCTGGCTGAAGTTGTCACGAATCTGCCGAGATTCAAGGAGAGGGAAACTAGACCCCAGCCCTCCATGGGAGGAGAGTCAAAGAATTTTGAGGTCATGTTTTAAAACTGCCTACATATTTTTGTCTTTTGACCGAGTGATTTCATTTCTAGGAATTTCTCTTCATGAAATAATTCAAAATGTGGACAAAGGGTTATGTTCAAATATACATATACAGTATATACATTTTAGTACAAGTTATAATAAGGAAACATTAGAAATTACTGTAATGACTAACCTTAGAAAAATGAATAAATAAACATTGGTGAACCACTAAGAGGGGGTAAAGCCATTAAAACAGTGACGGAGTTTTTAAATATGTAGACAAATGTTCATATTTTAATTTAAAAAGATAAATGTAGAATTCATATTGTATATAACATAGAATCTAAAGTATTTTTAAAAGTCTAATTTGTTAAAAATTATACAGACAGAGACAAGAAGGAAATGTAGTGAATACTAATAGTACCATCTCCAGACAGTGAGATTACCGGTACTTAAATTTTTTTTCTCTATCCTCTGCTTTTCCAATAATTCCTAAAATTTTCATGTACTACTTATATAATTAGAAAAAATGTTTAAAAAATTCCAATATATTTGAGGCATTTGGAAACTAATAATGGCTCTTAATTATTTTGCTTGTTATAGTGAACTGAATAAATATTTATTGCTGACTTGATTAAAACTTGCATTTGTAGCATCAAACCCTCTGGACTTCGAAAGGAAGACAGACTAACTGAACAGTAGCAGAACTGGCTTCATTTTTCTGAATCCAGTTTGGCCTTGTCAGTATCTTTTCCCTCAGCCTGTCCCTCTATTTTTAGGATTGGGAGGTTTTCTCCTCTCCCCTCAGAGTAGGTGAGGTCTGGCAAAAGAGTACATGCTCGACACAGGACATGTTACCATTCGTATCTGGGCAGTGAACAGAAGACAGAATCAGGAAGCTAAACCCCAGCTCTGTACCCCTAGCTGAGAGTTTTCTCCTCTGTAATGAACTTTCATTCTTTGATATGTCCCTGTTTCCCAGCAAACATCCTCTGCCACCCCAAGTGCAGAAGTCCTTCCTGGCCCAGGTCTCAGTGTGCCTTTATGTGGGTCTTGGGATGTTCTTGCTGTTCCCTCCACTGGCTCAGCTCCCCTACCTGAGGGCTGCAGTGTGTTGTTTCTGAAGTCCCATCATTTGTCGCCATTCACTCTTCCCATGCCAGATGCATGTTCACCAGTGAGTTGATGCAGTGGTTATAAATGAGCATTTGTGTCTAGTCTCAACAGAGGTCATCCCTAGAAATCTGTAGCTTCCAGTAGTTCTTAGTTGGCTACCTTTGCTTCTGTCTCAGCCTCCACCTGAGACATGTGATTATACACTTTGGTTCCAGTGGTGCCCAACTCGTCTTTGGCTCAGGTGCCCTCTAATGATGACCTATTCCATCTTTCTCTTCCTCCAGGCCACAGTCTCTCGAGACCAGTCAGTAAATGTACCAGATTGTTACACCTTAGACACACTATGTAGTGGCTACAGATGTGTTTTTTTAAAAATTCTGTATAATATACTACTTTTAAAAAACTTTTCTAACACTTAATCAGTTAATATATTCAATAGGCAACACTTGAAATAAACTGGTTCCAAAGCTACATATTATTATTGGTCTTATCTTCGTAATAGTTTCCTAGTCAGACTCACTGACGATTATGTTCTAATATTAATTCAGTTCCTCAAGATAATTTAAAAAACTTTAAATAATTAAAACTATTCATGTTTTGTTTTAGATCAAGTAGAATAAATAACACTGAGCTTTTTAGAATATCACAAAATCATCTTCTGTGTGTTACCAGCACCAGCTCGTCCTCTGGTTTGTGCGGCATTGTATGAACAGAGGATTTGTGGGAGGGACAAAATATAGTTTGAGATAGAAATGGAAATGATCTGGTTAAATCATTTGATCCTCTTAAAGGATTTGCAAATTGAGAAAGATTTTATTCTCCATTCCAACCCAGTATCTACTACTAAATTGTTTGTAAACTCAAACAAATCAAATGTCATCTTTGTCACATGCCACTCACAAATACTGTAATTTTTCTGTGGACATGGTAGGGTCACATGGAAGGATTGCTGCTTTGGAGTTAGCTTGGCCACAGGACTTGCTGTGGGCAATGAATTGTGAGTGGAAGTAGAAAGAGGCATCACTTCTGGGTGCTGAAGCTTTGAGAAGCAGGGTATGCTTTGTCATGTTCCAGTCTGTCCTGGGCTGAGGTAGAGCTTTGATTTCCCTGGTTCCCAAGGGCCTAAATGGGAAGAGCTTCTCCAGTCTACATTGGACGTGTGAGAAATGCACTTATTCAGCTAGGGACATTTCAGAGCTGTTTGTTACTAGCGCATAACTTAGCCCATCATGACTGGTAAGTAGGCAGCTAGGTGGATGATAGGTAGGCGTGTTTGTAGGTAGATGGATATAGAGAGGTAGAGCTTCAGATACACAATAGTAGTTGTTCACGGGTCTTCTAGGACTATAGGCCTAGAAATCATGACTCCCAATTTCTTACGCTGATATTGATTAATTATTCTACTGGTCACTGTCTTTGATTATAATTCAAGCCTCCTTACCATGAATAAAAAAATATATTTCTCTTTTATTTGAAACCTGCATAATTTTGTGAACCAGTGTCACCTCAATAAGTTCAATAAAAAGGAAAAAATTACCTTTCAATCTTGTTGCTATTTATATAGAGTTTTCAAAAGGTACTTTAAGTAAAAAGGAACAAATTACAATGCAGTATATACAATATAACTCAATTGTTGCAAGTAAAAAAAATATGACTAGAGAAATATCTGGAAGGCTATATACCAAAATATGCACTGTGGTGGGAATACAGGTGATTTTATTTTTTTCTGTATACTTATCTTTTATTTAAAAAAATTATGCATGTCATAACATCTATTACTTTTGTTCTAACCAGTGTCTATTCCTTCAAGCAACTGCCTTGCCTTCAGCCACATAATTCTGGATGTCCTGCATGTCTCCTCACTGTTCATCTCCCCCTCCCCATACCTCCAACATAAAAAAATGAGTATGTATCATCAGAACTTGGCCAGTCAGACACTCTTTGAACCTGAATCTTAATACAGACTTATAGGAATGGATAGTTTTCGGAGTCAAATCTTCAGTTGGCATTGTCAAAAGAGATCCCTGGGACTTTCCTTGGTTCCCATCTTTCTTGAAGTTTTAAGAGTTACTTTGCTTTTTAGGGTTATCCAGTTTCTTCCATTTGTTTTGCCTTTGGTTTAAGTTAGCCTAGATTGATGTGGGGATTTGCAACAAAATATCTTTACTGACACAACACACATTACTTGTTTAGTTAAAAATATTAACAAAATAAAACATAAAGAAGGATTTATTTAATCTTCTTGCCTTTGAAGAGTTAAATCATGGAAAATTTTCAGTGTTTTTATTTTTGCTTCTTTTCAAGGTGATAGTGATTATTACCAAGCTTCTTTGAAAAATAAATAAGACATTTATAATCAGCTAGTGCTGGGTATATGTATGTGTGTGCTTATGAGTACACAGAGTGTGATGTGATCATTGGAAATTAAGCTGGTCCATATGCAAATTCAGGCACACTGGGCTGTGTGTGAGTCAAAGCTGTATCAGTTTGGGTGTATGATAATGAGAATAGTGGGCCTATATCTTTGTATCCTTGCCAGCCACCCACTATTTCATTTATACCACCTAGTTGTACTGTATGGACTTGTTATTTCTGGAGTGCCCAAGCAAGTATCACCCTTCCTAGCATTTTGGTTCTATGCTGTTTAGTCTATAGTACTTTTTGTTATCATCATCATTATCATTATTATTATTTTGAGAGTGTGTTATTAAAGCTGATGACAGTGAAACAAGGTAGGGCTTAGAATAGAAGAAGCAATAGGAGAGGGGCTGCTTTGGCTCTGTAGAAGTATGATAGCAAAGAAATGAGCTGAGGTGGGGCTGCTTTGGCTCATTGGGAAGTCAGAGAAAAGGGGAAATTGAGACGGGTTGAGAGGTTAGCATGGGATGAGCTGCCACTGCTCTTTGCTCCCCTGGTTGCTAGTCTTATGGGAACCCTTAGAGTATAGGAGATGCACACCTGTCGGGGAAGAGAGGGGAAAAGGAAAGGCATAGTCGTGCTCCTGGATGGGAAAACACACTATAGTACTTTTTATATAATAGCTATTCCAGGGGTGGTATTCCCTAAATATCCTGACTAATGCACTAGAATCCCTACCACCTTTGGAGATTTACCCTAAGTCAATAATTGAGCTTATGTGCAAAAGCTTAGGTAAAAATGAGATTTATTCTCATGTGAAAGTTGAAAGTAAACTAAATAATGATTGGTTAAAGAAATTATAATTCATCTATATAATGAAATAACATGAAGCCATTCAAAAATGTTACATTTAAGAATATGTATTGATGTAGAAAAACATTCATTAAAAATAATGTATAAGACAAGGAAATGATTGCTAGTGTATTTGATCGCAGCTTTCCCCTCTCTCCACCTGCAAAGGAGAATTCCAACTCTGCCCAGTGGGTTTACTTCTTTCCTCTTTCTCTGTGGAAGGACGGCCTTGTCAGATGAACTCCCTTTGGGCTGCTCTGCTGAGAGCTGAGGAGAAAAGAAAAGGGGGAGAAGGAGTGGAGGCACACTGGCTGGGGCCAGAGGCATGTTTTCTGAAGGGTCTGAAAAGTGAGAGGTGAGCTGTTGTTTGTGGGACAGTGGGTGGGAGATAAAAAAGGGTTTTTAAAAAATATGCCTGTGGACCATATTGCCTCTTCAAGATATTTAGGCTGAAATTATTTCAGGCTGCTGCAATGTGCAGGCATTAAATCTTTTGGTCTCTCAATAATTGACATAGAAATGGGTCCTGATGATATATATCGAATACCCAGGGGTTTTACTGGCTTTTCTTCTGGGTGGGTAGAATTCCATTATCTGCTTTTTGGTTTTCTGCTCATATTTCTCCATTTGTAATTTTCAAAAATACTAATATTTATTCTATCAATGGTTGCTGAGGCCCGCTAATAAAAGCAGAGGCATAAATTCATGCTAGCTTTTTGCCTTAGCACTGGGAGAGGTAAGGGCATAGGAGGTAATTTCCTGCCTTCACTGTTCCTAACTCACAGCAACACATCCCAGGCTTCTAGAAATAACCATCTGCTACCCCCCAGGCCCTGAGCCAGTTAGAGTCAGGTCAGGTGGTTCCTGTCAGCAGTTTCCCGTCCACTGGGGGAGAGAATGAGAGAGGTAATAGTCTGCTGCTTTGTTACTGAGGGAGATGGGACCATAGTCATCCCATGGACCTCCACTGATCTGTCTCTATCTGAAGGCATGCTCACCATATGTGGCCCATGCATTGTTTCCACTCCTAGTTTTTATTCTTAGTGGGACTGAAACTCAGCCCTGCTGTCTGGAGACTGGATCAGCACCTATATCGAGAAAGGGAATGAATGCTGACTCAGGAATTCCTGATCTATAGTTATGGCACAAACCTGATGGCTTGAAAATGACAGCTTTGCAGAACATTCTCTTGCTCCCCTTGTTCACCTCAAGGAGTGTCTATGGAGGTTCTGATAATCTTGACACAGAAAGGAAAAGGAGAATGGTGTTTTGTTTTTCCACATCAGTGAGAGTTGATGAAATCACTTCCTTGATCATTTTTTACCTGTCCACATCTTTGAGAGACATCCTCAGGTTTTCTGGACAGTATGTAAAGAGTATGGCAACCAAGATCATTTCTTTTTTTTTTATTTTCTTCATTTTAAGGTCATTTCATATATAGAGGAAACTTTTGTTTTTAAAAGATTTTATTTATTTAATTTTAGAGAGACAGAGAGGGAGGGAGAAAGAGAGGGAGAGTAACATCAATGTGTGAGAGATACGTTGATCAGTTACCTCACGTACACCCCCAACTGGGAACATGGACTGCAACCCTGGCATGCACCCTGACTGGGAACTGAACTGGTGACGTTGTGGTTTGCAGGCTGGTGCTCTGTCCACTGAGCCACACTCTCCAGGGCCAGAGGAACCTTTTTAATCAGCTGTACCTTTTAAAAGACTTCGTATCAATGCTTTGCCCCATTAAGTGTGGGCAAGAGATTGACCTGGAGCTTATACTGTAGGCACAATTGTAGTTCTGGGGTAAATGGAAAGGATGGATAAGAGAATTTATAATTTCTATGGAAAGAATATTTCAGCTGGTCATATGGAAGGTATTAGTTAGCAGTGGGCCACTAAGCTGCCCCATTATCTGGGTGACATGTGGTATAATTTTGGAGGAATTGATTCATGGGCATCTCAGCCATTTAACCATAGTGCTGCAGGTGCTGAGCATAGGATGCTTTGGCTTGAGTGGCAGGGCTTTAATAAGAAGCTGCCAGGAGTCTAACTAGGTTTGTGATCATCTGGCCCAGTACTCCATGGGGCTGGAAAATTTCCCAGATGGAAAAAACCACTGTCTTGACGGCCATTTGAGGGCACGTCTGTATGACAATATGCACCATGTTTCTTAAAATCGGAGGAATATAGTGTCCTTAAGACAAAAATCCATTGGTAATAATTTTCTTCAGGCAAACTTCTTAGAAGACTAAGCTAAAATTGCTGTGTCTACTTTTATGCTGATTAGCCTTTGACATTTTTAAAGTCAAATTTTATTCCCAACAAATACACCAAATCTTACCAGTAGGGGTCAATTGTATCAGTTAAGGGTGTTTCTAACTGTAAGTAATAGATAATCTAGCGTACAAGGGCATAAACAAACAAGAGCATATTTGTTTTTCCCACATCCCAAGAGGACTGGAGATGGACAGTTATGGGTGGTGGTTCAGCGGATCTACAATGTCAAGGCCAACATCATGCTTTCACCACATGGTCTTAAGATTTCTCCCATTTCCACTCTGCTTAGCTAGTAGAATCAAGGCTGGAAGAAGGCAGAAAGTCATATCCACAACCCAGATGTAAAATAAATCACCCCAAAGCTAAGAAGCATAAAAATAACCATTTTATTATGCTCACAGATTATGTGGCATGGGAATTCGTGTAGAGCACAGTGGGAAAAAGTTGTCTGTGCTCCACAATGTTTGGGGCCTCAGTGAGGAAGACTTGATGGCTGGGCACGATTCAGTGGTGGGGTCTGTAGTGTGTCCTCACTCACCTGTCTTGTGGTTGGTGCTTACTGTTGACTGGGACCTCCTCTGTATTGGCAGCCAGAACATCTGGACATGGTTTCTCCACGTGGTCTCTCAATGGAGGCTAATTTGGGCTTCCTCACAGCACAGGTGCTGGCTTCGAGAAGCAAGTAGCCCAAAAGAACAAAGTTGAAATGCATGGCAATTTTATGATCTGGCTGTTAGATATCACAGTATCACTTCCACTGTACTCTGCTGGTGAAGACAGTCACAAAGCTCACTCCAGGATTAAAGAAGAGAGGACATGGACCCCATTTCTTAGTGGGAGGACTAAGATCACATTGTCAGAAGAGCACATGAGGTGGGGAGGTATTGTTATGGCCATGTTTGAGAACTACCATCTGTCATGAGCCCTTTTATTAAGGAAGAAAAACTTTCCTAGAAACCACCCAGCAAATTCACACATTTTTCATTGAACACGTCCATATCACATGCGTGCTTAGGAGCTAGGGAGGGTGAGAAAGGGAGGTTTTTACTTTCAAGTCTATTCAGTGGGAGGTGATGTGGAGGAAGAGGAAAGAATGATTGTTAGGTAATCAGCAGAGTTTGTCACACTCCCTGCCCACAGCTAGGCTCAACCCCTCCCTCCTCTGTGCTGTGTCTTCTCCATACATGCTTCTATACAGTACCTATGAAATTTTATCACATGTATTTGCTTGCAGTTTTTTTTTTTCATTTCACTGCCATAACCCAAGCCCTTTATAGGCAGGGACTCTGAAGTATTTGTCTCAGCATCTCCAATGTCTATTGCTGTGCCTGGCCTAGAGAAACATTGAATAAAACACTTGTTGAATGAATGACTGATAAGGTTCTAGAATTTTCTGAGTGGAATAACTTCTGATCTTACATGGTCTGGGTCTGAGACTATAAGTAATTGTAATGGGAAGACAAAAAAGGCCACCTTCAATACCCACAATAGCTAGGAGGGTCTATAGATAGTGAAGCACCCAGAGGTCTAAAAGATGCTTTTGAATAAAGTCACACCCACGTGATGACACTCCAGTCAATGGAGGAGCCTGTATGACAGTGGTCCCATAAGATTAAAATGGAGCTGAGAAATTCTTATCGCCTAGTGACTTCGTAGCCATTGTAACATCACAGCATGACACACTCCTCACATGTTTGTGGTGATGCTGGTGTAAACAAACCTACTGCTCTGTCCGTTGTGGAAAAGTACAGCACACACAATTATGTACAGTGCACACTACTCGATAATTATAATAAATGTCTATGTTACTGGTTTGTGTAGTTACTCTGCCATACTTTTTATCACTACTTTAGAGTGTACCCTTTATACTTATAAAAAGTAGCTCTAAAACAGGGTGTCATGTTACCCTGCCAGCAGCCTTGTACATCTTGTGTTTACCATATCTCTCTGTTCTAACATTTCTCTCATGCTTGATTTAATCTCTATTTTATAGTAACATATTGTATGCTATTTGTGCAGTAACGTACCGTACATGTCTGCAGCCCAGGAGCAATAGGCTCCACCCACAGCCTAGGTGTGCAGTGGGCTGTGACATGTAGGTCTGCGTGAGTGTGCTCTGTTGTTCCCACAACGACGGATAACCTAATGATGCGTGTCTCCGAGGGTATTGCCGATGTATTCCCATTATTAAGTGGGGCATGACTGGTAAATCACAACTCCCTTGTTTTATATAGTTTTATTGATATAATTCTATTTGTTCCTCAAACCACTTCAAAAGTTCAGAAGGGCAGATATTATCACTTCCATTTTGTAAAAATAACTGAGGTTGAGGTTCAGTGACTTGCTTAAGCTAATATGTGGAGGAAAAGCATGATGATCTTTTTCTAAATTAAGCACCCATACAGTTTAAATCTGGAAGTCTGTGTGACACAATCAAAGCGCCTACTGCCTCGCTGCAGTGTGCTCTGATTGCAGGTTCAGTTCCTGAAAATAATCATGAAGTTTGAAATCACAAGTTTATATACACACACACCCTGTATACATGCATTAGGACAAACACACACACACACACACACACACACACACACACACACACACACACAACAGGCCCTAACATAACACTGTGTTGTTCAATGTTGTTTTGTTATAACAATGTAGGGACCTAACTCTTGTTTATATCAATTAGCCTATGGTGAAATTGGTTTGGTTATGTCATTTCACTTAAAGTTACAGAACCTATGGACACTGTCAAATGAGGACTTACTGTGTATGCACTAGGGACACACACATACACACAATCAAGTACCATATTCTAGAGAAATAGCTATGACTTTCCTTGAACATAATTTTCTCTCAAAAGTTGGAGTGCAGTGATATCTTTAAAATTTGGTTTCATCCAATTCTTGAATGCCCGGTTTAGACCTTTGGCAGTAGTAGGGACATGAGAGAATAATATTCCGTCTTTCTAGAGAGGAAGAGTGGGGAAGAGTTGGGAAGGGTGTTAATTCAGCACCACCCAAACTTTGCTAAGACCCTGGGGAGAGTCCTCTGGAGGGGAGAGTTGCATGGGTGAATGTTGAAACTTACTGGTTGAATACTGCTCGGTAACATGCTATGAATTATTGGACTTGGAAATCAAGTAATAAGAATGTGAAAAAGGAATTTTGCAACTAAAGAAGCAAAAGCTACCCAAGGTCATCCTCAAAATGTTCCTGGATTTCCTAGAAGATGTACCACACTGATTTTGTGTAAGTTCAAACAAAAGCTCCAGAAGTGGAGGAACAAGAATGATGGTGACTGGAAGAACGTGTCTAGGTTAATGACGAAGGAAATGACTGAGGTACATAATACCAAATTAGTCAGTATTCCTCATACTCTGTTTAAAGAAGAAGTCATTTAGATCTTCACCATTTCAGCCCAATAATTAATGGTAAACTTTGTGATCAAGTTGGTACCTCTTTACAGTTCTTCTACAGTATTTGTCTTAGTTCTTCTGTGTAAGAGTATATGTACATAAACCCTAACTTCCAAGACTGTGGGCTGCTGAATGTCAGGAACCATGTATTGTTTCTCTTTGTGTCTAGTAAAGGCCCAGCACAGGGCTTTGTACTTATTAGTAGCTTAGTAAATGTTGTTTGAATTGAATAGTTCTGTGTAGAGGTTGCTGAGGCAGATAACAGAGAACGGACTTTTGACTTAATTAGGTTTGATCACTATATCATAAAATTTCCGGGAAAATTCAATTACAGGTCCAGGCCAGGAAGGTAAGAATAATGTGTAAAACAGCTAGGATTATCGTCTATCTCTTTTGGCATTCAGAAGAGGTTGACCTCCACATCCTGATGCCTACAGGGGTATGAAAAGGATCTGGCTGTGAACATAAGGGAAACCATTCTATGGTACAGCTTGAAATGCATTTTTAAGAATGCTTCATACCTTTGCCAGCTTTTTAGATGGAGCAATATCCAGCAAAGAAGCATATTTCCTATAGAGCTTTTCACCTGACAAGACCTTTGATATGACATAAAATGGAATTACCAGTACCCAGAAGTCAGCTACATCACGTGCAGAGTATCTTTATGCTTCTGACTGATGCTTATTATAATGTTGCATGACAACAGTGATAAGGGTAAGTGAACTTTGAACTGGCTGGCAAATGAAAACTTACTTTTAGTTTTGTGAAAGCTCTGGATAGATGACAATGTCTCAGATTCACGTTTTCTTTATCTGATTATTATGATCCCTGACACCTGAGTATTAGGCCAAAGGTTAAAAGTCTACTTAATTGGAACTACCTCCTATTATGGTGGAACCCAGCCGATGGCAGACCAAACTGTTACCCTTTCGGTTGTCCCATTTATCATGGCTTCAACGGCCACCTGTGTCAGTGGGCTATGAACTCTAAGGTCTTCATCTCCAGCAGGAACCTTTTGGCTGAGATCAATCTCATTTAGTAATTCATTTCAATTCATTCATTTATGTATTAAGAATCTACTTCGTGTAATTGGTACTGGAGACATAATAAGACACAATGTCTTATTGTGTCTGTGCCTTAACTGTGCCTAACAGTCTGTGCCTTAAGAAGTTCACAGACTGTTAGGAAGATAGAAAAGCCAACAATCATGACACAGGGTCATCAGGGCTATGATGAAGGCATAACCTGAGGATCCTGGAAGCACCAGAGCTGGGAAGGGGAGTTTCCATAGGAGGTGATCTTTCAAGTGGTCATTTCCACTTCCTGAAGGCTCAACATTTCAAGTAAAGAAATAATATTTTCTCTCCCAAACTCTCACTGCTTTTGAATATATCCATTCCTATAAATAGTATTACTATTTATTTTCCCCAGTGATTCAGGTTTAAACCTGGTGTTTCTGTTTTCTTCATTCTCTAGGCAGGGGTGTCCAACCCACAGCCTGCAGACCACATGTGACCCAGGATGGCTATGAATGCAGCCCAACAAAAAATTGTAAATTTACTTAAAACATTATGAGATTTTTTTTGTTAGTATTTGTGTATTTAATGCATGGCCCAAGAGAACTCTTCTTCCATTGTGGCCCAGGGATGCCAAAAGGTTGGACACCCCTGCCTAGAGCCATTCAACCGCTAAGTCTTATCAATTTTTTTCTTGCATTTCAGGTCCCCAAATCCTGGGTACAGTAATGCCCAGAACCTTTGTTTTCTGCCTCTAGTCATACAATTCCAAGCACTTAGTATTGTCAGAGTTAAAGAAACAAAAAAAGCAAAAAACTAACTCAAACCATTTAGTCACCTCACTTATGGAATACTGAACTAGCCTCCTCCATAGCCCACACCTGAACTGCATTTCTCCTGCATACTGCAACCAAGAAGATATCCACCTGGAGTCTGGCTGGATTGAGCACGTGGCTTTAAGATGAAGAGAGCAAGAGCAAAAACAAAATACTTCCCCAAACCTGTGAAACTAGTATCCAATAAATATGAGTAGGTATAACATCAGGAAAGCTTAGAGAACAGGAAATATCTAGCAAGTCACCAGGAAAGGCCAGAGGGAAGCAATGATGACCTGAAGAGACAAAACATCAAGGTCAAGGGAAAGACAATTGTACTAGTTTCTTGTCACTGTTGTAACAAATTCCCACAAATTTGAAGGGTTAAAGCAACACAAATTTGAAGGGTTAAATGTATTCTCTTACTGCTCTGGAGATCCAGAAATCCTAAACCAGTACCGCTGGGCCAAAATCAAGGTGTTAACAGGGCCACACTCTCTCCAGAAGCTTTAGGGGAGAATTTGATTCTTGCCTCTTTTTGTTTTTGGTGGCTGCTGGTGTTCCTTGATTTGTAGACGTATCACTCTAATGTCTGCCTTTCCCTTCTCTGTCTGCATTTTCTCCCCATTTCTCTCTTATAAAGACACATGTGATTACATTTAGGATGTACCCAAATAATCCAGAATAACTTCCCCATGCCAAGAACCTTAATTTAGTTATGTCTATACAGTCCTTTTTTGCCACGTAAAGTAATATCCCCACATTCTAGAGATAAGGATGTAGGTATCTTATAGGGGCAGTCGGTGAAGGGTGTTATTCAGCCTACTATAATAATAAGCAAAGTAAGTTTCAAATAATGATCCAGGCCTATAAATTTGGCCTCATGTTTATCTTACCAGTAGAGCTGGGTTTTAGGAGTGGATAAGGCACAGGGCATTTCTTTCCAGGGCAATGACATGAGCAAAGCCCCAGGGACAACTGTGGGGATACAAAGAAGAGAACAGAGACCAGCCCAATTGGACTGGAAATGTCTTATGTGACATTTTGTTGTAGCGTGAGATCAGACAGTCTGCATAATTAAAGAGGGACTGAATAACAGAGGACATCTTCAAATGGGATACTTCCAGCAGAGGGAGAAAGCTGTTCCTTCCTGCAAAGGAAATAACATCTTGGAAGCCCTGCTATGGGAGGATCAGTCCACATTCTCCTTGTAAAGTCTACTCCATTCCTAACTTAAGTAAGAAGCTTTGTGCAGAATCTTAAGTTAATGGTCTGGAAAGCCAAATTACATGTCTGGACACCTCAGATATTCCTCTCAACTTGCTACTAACATGTCTAACCTTAGACAAAACTGTGAATAGGAGCTAAACTCTGCCATACTCTACCAGGTCCATTATGATTTGTTTTCCAGATACCTCTTGAACATCATCTCTTGTCATTTTTCTCATTACCCCTGGTCTCCTTTTAGTTCTTTGAAGATATAAAACTCATTCTTGCTTTAGGATCTCGGAATGTCTTATTTTTTCCTTAAAGAATAGTCTTCTTTCATCATTTAGACCTGTAAATGATAGGTCTGGTCCTATCTCCTCCAAACCTCAAACTAAATGTTAATTCTTTCAGAAGATCCATTTTGACTACTGTTTAAAGTAGGTTCTCCCCCACTGCACCTGTTAGCTTCTTCACAGCACTCATCACACTGGTAATAATAAGTATTTATTCTTTTACTTGTTTTTTATCTGCCTCCTATAATAATAATCTTCATGAAGGAAAACCATTTTTTTGGAGGAAGCCACTTTATTTATTTATTTATGATTCCAGAGAGAAGAATGTGGGGGGGGGCGGGTGAGGGAGAAACATCAATATGAGGGAAACATTGGTCGGTTGCCTCAAACCAGAGACTGAATCTACAACCTAGGCATGTGCCTGACTGGGAATAGAATCCATGACCTTTCAGTTCATGGGATGATGTTCCCAACCAACTGAACCATACCAACAATGGCAAGGGATACTATTTCTTTGCCTTCATGTATTCAGCAAGTATTTATTGAGCACTTACAATATGTTGAGTGCTGTACCAGATACTGGGAGCCAGCTGTGAATAGAAGGATGTACTCCCTGTTATCAGAGAGCTCACATTCTAACATGAGGCAGGCGATCAGTAGGCAAGGGAGTATACAACATATCAGGTGGTGATGAGTGTCAGTAAAATAATTAAGCAGGATAAGAGGATGGAAAGGCACAATGCAGAGTACTGTTTTTTTAAGAGGTGGTTAGAGAAGGCCTCTTGGAGATGGGGACATCTGAGCACAGACCTGAAGGAAGTAAGAAAGAAAGCCATGCAGATATCCAGGAGGAGAGTTTTCTAGGTAGAGGCAATAGCAAATTCACCATCTCTGAAGTGGGTGCAGCTTGCTTAGCTGGTATGTTTGAGGAAAACAAGGAGGCCTGAGCAGCTGAATTGGAGATAGAAGGGAGGGTATGGTAGGCCTGGTAGATGTAGCAAATACTGTGTATTTCACTTAGAGATGCAAGTTGTTGGAGAATTCTGAGCAGAGGAATGACATGATAGAAGGTATATTTTTTGAGGATCATTCTGGCTTTTGACTAAAGAATAGACTACATAGAAATGCAAGGATAATAGGAAGACCAACTAGGAATGGTTGCACTAACCCACATATTCAATGACAGTGGCTTAACCAAAGGGAGCAAATGTTGAGATGGAGAAAATGGTCAGATGTAAATAGATTTTGAGTAGAGCTAATAGGATTTGATGACAGATTTTAAGTAGGATGTAAAAGAAAGAAGGAGACAAGAATGACCCCAAGACTTCTTTTTTTAACCTAAACAACTGGGAGAAGGCATTGTCAATATAAAAAACTGGAGCAGATTTTGGAGGAGAAACCAGCATTTCACTTTGGATATATTTCATTTGAGATGCCCACTGGACATACAAGTGGAAATGCTGAGGAGGGAGCTGGATGTATGAGTCTGGGGTCCAAGAGGGAGGCTGGAATCAGGCATTTGGTCATAGAGAAAATGAGGTAATGTCAGTGCAAAGAGTATATTTATAGCCACTGGAACAGAAGGACAACTTGAGGAGTTTGCAATGATAAAAAGGATGATGCCTAAAGACTGAAGGAACTCCAATATCAAAGATCAGGGCAATCAGGAACTAGTTAAGGAGATGGAGGAGTGGACAGTGAAGTAGGAAGAACTAAGATAAAGGGATGTCTAGGGACTACTCAAAACCAGTTTTTCAAGGAAAGAGTGATGCACTCATTAGATGCTGCTGGTAGTCATATGTCTGCTTTGTTATCTACCTTTTCAATGCTGAGCAGGTAGTAGGTGTGACACAATTATGTATTGAATGAATGAAGAAATGAGGTGAAGCTTGTGTCCTTATTAATTCAATAAAGAACAAATGTCCTGGTTTCAGAGGAAGAGCTCGAGCAGCTTTTTTGATCTAGATGAGAGGGTGTTAATACAGTCTTGAGCTCACCCAGACAGAAAAGCACAAGATGCTTTAAAGTAGACCCTGTTCTCCGAAGTACCAGCTAGTGAAAAAGAGAGTTCAGAGTCTCTGTTTCCCAACACAGGTAAGAACCGTAAGGTGGTGATGGTAGTGAAGGGCTAGGACAGATTCTCGACTGTGTAAGTGACCTTTGTGTCTGAAAAGAAGCAAGTCAGCACTTCCCTAGCAGATCCCAACCTAGGGGATTAAGGGAATGTTCAATTATTCTTGGCTGTCTGCAATCACCACCCTCCATCTCACCAGAAGAGTTTACCCCTCTGTGACTGGGTAGAAGTCAAGTCCCTACCAGAATGACAAATTAAAATTTGAGTGCCCAGACCTTCAAGGGCTGGGGCTGCTCAGGCAAAACTAACTCATCAGTTTGTTTAAAATAGTGCTGTCCAATAGGAATCTAATGCAAATCACTTATAAAATAAAAATTTTTAGTAGTCACTTTTAAAAAGTGGAATTAATTTTATTTTTTTCTTTTTCAACTTTTAAAAATATATATTTTATTGATTATGCTATTACAGTTATCCCAATTTTCCCCCCTTTGTCCCCCTCTGCCCAGTACCTCCATTCCCTCCAGCAGTCTCTTCCAGTTCATGTCCATGGGTTGTGCATGTAAGTTCTTTGATTTCTCCATTTCCTATACTATTCTTAACATCCCCCTATTTTGTACCTGCCAATTATGCATCTTAAACCCTGCATCTTTTCTTCAATTCTTCCCCTTCCCCCTCCCAGCTGATAACCCTCCAAATGATCTCCATATCTATAATTCTGTTCCTGTTCTTGTTGTTTGCTTACTTTGTTTTTTTAGATTCAGTTGTTGATAGATGTGAATTTGTTGCCCTCTTATTGTTCACAGTTTTGATCTTCTTCTTTTTCTTAAATTAAGTCCCTTTAACATTTCCTATAATAATGGCTGGGTGATGATGAGCTCCTTTCACTTTACTTTGTTGGGGAAGCACTTCATCTTCCCTTTTGTTCTAAATGATACCTTTGCTGGACAGAGTAATCTAGGTTGTAGGTTCTTGCTTTTTATCACTTTGAATACTTGCCAGTCCCTTCTTGCCTGCAAAATTTCTTTTGAGAAATCAGCTGACAGTCTTATGGGAACACCTTTGTAGGTAACTCCCTGCTCTTCTCTGGCTGCTTTTAAGATTCTCTCTTTATCTTTCACCTGTGGCATTTTAATTATGATGTGTCTTGGTGTGGTCTTCTTTGGGTCCAACTTGTTTGGGACTCTCTGTGCTTCCTGGACTTGTATGTCTATTTCCTTCACCAAATTAGGGAAATTTTCTTTCATTATTTTTTCAAATAAGTTTTCAATTTCTTGCTCTTCCTTTTCTACTTCTGACATTCCCATGATTCAGTTGTTGGTACATTTAAAGTTGTCTCATTGGTTCCTAAGCCTATCCTCATTTTTTAAAAATTCTTTTTTCTTCCTGCTGTTCTGATTGAATGCTTTTTCCTTTTTTGTGTTCCAAACTGTTGATTTGATTCCTGGCTTCATCCTCTCCACTGTTGGTTTCCTTTTTTAAAAAAATTTCATTTAGCGTAAACTTCATGTCTTCCCTTAGTTGTTGCCATACTCGGTGAGTTCTTTGAACATCCTGATCACCAGTGTTTTGAACTCTGTATCTGATAAATTGGTTATCTCCATTTTGTTTAGTTCTTCTTCTGGAGTTTTGATCTCTTCTTTCATTTGGACCATGTTTCTTTGTCTCCTCAGTTTGACAGCCTCCCTATGTTTGTTTCTGTGTGTTAGGTAGAGCTGTTTTGACTCCCTATAAAAGACACCTGTCTGGATGAATGTGGTTTTTTTAAATCCTTGATTGTTGGACTTCCATACAGCTCAATTGCCTGACAGTTCTGGTTGCTATTTGTTTTGAGAAATAGTTGTAATTCTCTCTGTGGTTGTGTGCAGAGGCAAAGTGGGTCTACCTTCACCTCTGTCTTGACCGGAACTCCACATTGCTTGACTTCACTATCTCCTGTCCTTGGAAGATGGCCTCCACCAGAGGAAGAGACCTCCCTGTGTCACAAACTTTGCTCATTTGCAGGTGCCATCTTCTGCTTCACTTAAAAAGTGGAATTAATTTTAATGATATATTTTATTTAATCCAACACATCCTAAGAATTGTCATTTTAACTAGTAATCAATATGCAAAATTATTAAAGAGATGTTTTACATTCTTTTTTCTTTTTTTGTAAGGAGTCTTTGAAATCCAGTGTATATTTATACCTTTAGCTCATCTCAATTTGCACCAGTCACATTTTAAGGGCTAGTGAACAACATATGGTTTGGGCTACTGTATATTGTACAGCACAAGTCAAAAAGTTAACCTTTGCAAGACAATCACATCACACACATGCATTTCTCAAAGTAGCTTTGGTGCCTAAATTCAAAGCTGCCTCAGACAGTTTAATGTCCATGGCTTACAAGTATGAGCTTCCTCAGGGGAAGTCTAGAGACCAAAGGAAGAAGTTCCCATTAAGAGGTTTGGGCCCCAAGGTAATGAAATTGTACCTTTTTGGACCCTCTTCCCTAGGACCAGGCACTTGTAGTCCTCATGCTGCTTAGGACCCTCTATTTCACAAAAAGAACTGAGTGTGTAAACTAGATCCCATGAAATCCTGTTCTGAGCAGGAAGTAGAGAGCACTGTGTGAGCATCCATCTTTGTCCAACCTTTTCCCCAAGACTTCATAGATGCTTCCTCTCCTACTCTGGTGCTGGCTGCTCTATATCTGAGGAAGGTCCATGACCACATGAATCCTCTGGGGGAATTACAGGCATCTCAGCAGTTGGAGGTCTGAATACATGAACTATGAGTGACTCAATGTGTTCCACATCTTATACTGCTTGCATTCGGAACAGTTATGCCTGGGGAGAAGAATAGTTAGTTCACAGAAGTGAACATATAATGATGGTATTTTAGGTAACATTAGTGCTGAATAAGGAGTGTGGGTGTAGGGGGTTGGATGACAGGGTGTACTCTGGACAGGCTCTGGGCAATGAGCTGTTTGATTGTCTAATCTCATGCTCCTTTCCTCTTTCTGCAGAGGTTGTGGGGACCCTGCCTATAGGCTCAGTGTGTCCTTGTGCTGGAAATGGGGGTCTGTAAGTCAGTACCTCTCAGCTGTTCTTTCTCCCTTTCTGTTCTTAGAAAACTGGCCCTTGCTTTTTCCATAGGATGGAGCCCACACCTAGTCCATGCCTACTCAGCACCATTGAACTTTAAATTTCTAGGCTAGACATCATCCATTTCCTTTGGTGATCTGAACCAACCTGGCAATGTATTAAAAGCTTCATTTGCCTCCCTTCCAATAGGTGTGGTGTGTATTTAGACTTAATGATAGTAATAGTTCTGTTTGTGGAGCTTCTATAATGGTGCAAGGCTCCAAGCTTGGTGTGTCATACAAATTACATCACTGATCCTTCACAGCAACCATGCCAAGTACATGTTGTTATCCCCATCTTAAAGATGAGGTAACCACAACTCAGAGATGTTAATTAACTAGCTGATAGTCTCACAGCCAGCACATGGTAGAAGCATTAAAACCCCAATTAGTCTGAGTCCAGAGCATAGACCAAATTCTACCACCCTGCAGTCTTGCTGCTCCCAGTCAATATCTGGTAGGCTTTGGGCCAGTATAACATGCTCCCATCTCACTCACGTGTGTGTACCTTGTCTGTGTGATCGTACTTCTTTCCTGGACCCTGACTTCTACTCTTTGACCGAAGCCCCACCTTGACCCCCAGTCTACTTTGGCGAAGCCCTCACACCTGCCTCAGGTCTTGACTACCTCCTGTGCTGGAGGGCTGCACCTGTTCCCTCCAGCTGCTGGATGGAATGTTGTGCTCAGGTGTACGGACTCTCCAAGAACCATAAACCTCCTTCCTGCTTGACAGCATGCACAATCTCTACCTGGAGATGGTTATTGCCATGAACCACCAGCTATTCTCTCAATGGCTCAAGCACATCTATGCCAGCCCATGTTGGGACCGCTATATACAAGGCTATATACAAGGCTACCATAGAAATTTGTACTTGGTCATGAAATTGACAAAAACTGGGAGATGTCCTATGTGATCTGACCCTCCACCCTTTACCCTTTTTTTCTAGCTTTATCATCTCCCATTGAGCTCTTTAACTCAAAGACTATTGTCATTCAAGCTGCTGTTTTATGATGCAGTTTCAGATCAGCTAAGATCTGTCATGATTCCCAGTCTCTACCTTCAATTTCACCCACTGTAACTATTGCCTTGGGGAGGAGGTACCATGCCCAGTGACCTATCTAACTCGCGGGACTTGCCCTAGTGGTTTTTCTGGGCTTCTGCCTAACAGGAGAGACAGGGATTGGGCTCCTGCTGGCCAATTTGAACACTGGCACCAACCCATGTCAGATCCTATTCTGTGGGTTGGACAGCTGGCTTCTCTCCTTGGGGCCATGCCCAAGACCAAATTAATCCCTCTTGCTTGGTCACTGCCAATTTTCAGCTCATTCTTTGAGTGCTCACCCACCATTGAGATCCCAGCATGCCCTGTAACCAAGTCAGCCCAAATTATAGCATCCAGTTTCCCCCACATTTTAGAAAGCACCTGCCTAAACTGTTGTGCCTGGTTCTTGCCTCAGGACTCCCATTCTCCAGGGGTGGAGGCTGCATGGGGTTGCCAGAACCCAATGCTGGGCTTTCCCCTGCCATGCTGTCCCCACTGCTGTTGGTGCATCCACATATGGACCTTGCTGGCACCAACTGCCTGTCTGGATTGCTGCCGATGGTCTCACTCTGTGGAGCAATGCCAGCCAACTGGACATCTAACCAGGCCCACTCTCGGCCTCCCTGTTACTCACTACCTCGGGGCCCCTGCTGTTACAATCTCTTGTTCTTTGTGGTGGTCTGTCTGGTGTCTGGTCTTGGCCATTCCTCATCTGGCTTTAGGCCCGAACTCTCATGTTCAGAATCTAATGCACTATAAGGGGATTGCCTGCCTGCTGTACAGAGGACACAGTGTCTGCCTGCGTCCCCTCTCGTTTGTTTCACCATTTATCCTCCTACACCACACACTGGTATGTATTGATTTCTAGGAGCTTCATATGTGTAAGTCATCTCCTTGATTAGATTTTGAGCTCCTTTAGGTTAATAAGCATGTATTATCCTGAATTAATTTAATACGCATTGAATCCTTACTATGTTGTTATCCTTATGCTGGATCCTAGGGTGGGAGTGAGTGGGTTAGGGTGAAGCACAAGCATAGCATCATGTATCAAAAAGAAGGCTTAGCCCTTGCTAGGTGGCTCAGTTTGTTGGAGCATCATCCCATAAACCAAAAGGTCATGGGTTCGATTCCCAGTCAGGGCACATTCCTAGGTTGCAGGTTCAGTCCCTGGTCAGCTCACATACAGGAGGCAGCTTATCAATGTCTCTCTCTCTCTCCTCCACTTCCCTTCCCTCTGGAATAAAATGAAAAAAAGCAGCCTTATATCTAGTGAGGTAATAAGATAGATATGAGTGGTCATCCAAATTGGAAGGTTTTTGAGAGTGCCTTAAGAATAATTAAGTTAATGGTTTGCGGCATGTATAAACCAGGACTATTATGGGAGACTGGGAAGCATGGTCACATTTCTTGTGTATTGTCCAGTTTGGCTTTTGCAGGCCCAGCACACTGAGGGGCTCACATGTAAGGTCTGGCTAATGGCTGTACCAGGACCTGAACCTCCACCTGTGGGCTCCTGGCCCTTGCCGTTTCTGTTGTCTTTCATTTGAATCTCTGTCCTTTAGGAATTTGTAATCTAGTTAGCAAATCTATAAGAATACAGAAAATGCCCCACCTGGCATGGCTCGGTGGATTGAGTACTGTCCTGTGAACCAAAGGGTTGGTGGTTCAATTCCCAGTCGGGGCACATGCCTGGGTTGTGGGCCAGGTTCCCCAGTATGGGATGTGCGAGAGGCAACCACACATTGATGTTTCTCTTCATCTCTTTTTCCCTCCCTTCCCCTCTGTCTAAAAATAAATAAATAAAATATTTTTAAAAAATCCAGAAAACCGTAAGACAATGACGCTTATGAACTGCCAAGTCAATGATGTAGGCGAGCATTTTTCACATGGTTTTCTCTGGTAGCCCAGGCTTCCTCAGGCACAGGACATGACATCTCCATTTCTATAGCCCCTCTGGTTTCCATATTGGCTTCTGCTGAAGTCATCCTCAAGAAAAGGTTTTATGGCTCTAAAAAGTATGAAACCTTATGGTAGACAATAAATACAATGGAAGGTCAGGGGAGGGAGAGATTCTTCTTGTGCTGGTAGGCTTTTAGAAGCCATGGTACTTAAGTTAGGCCTTGAAAGATGGATGGAATTTAGATACTTCTAATGTACTTCCAACCACATCCAACTCAATATTGTGATCAAAGCTGTTGCTTAATAGATACTAGTTGACTTTTTTGGCCCTCATATACACACAAGTACATTCTGTGGTTTTAAAATAAAGTACAATAATAACAGCTAACCAACATTGCCTCATGCTTATTTCTCTGATTCCTGCTTCCTGAATCATTCCACATCCTCACTCTTCCTACCTTATTCCAAATGCACACTTACCATGGCTGTTCCCAATGATGACGTGTCCTTCTAGAAGGACTGCTCGCCTCCCCAACATGAAGGAGTCCTATTGATTTGCTTCTTAGTGGTAGTGACGGCCCACAGGATGTGACAGTGTTGAAGGTCCACAGGCAGGCCAGCTGGTGGAGGTCAGTGGCTTACAGGTGGTACAGTCTGACTGGAGCTGATTCCTATCAATAGAACACCGTGGCCTTGACCCCATTCACACAGGAAATGGAGGTGCTAATGAGCTCTATCCATGCTGTGAGCAACAGCTATCTGATCAGCAGGGAATCCACAGGGCTCTATCCACCTGTAACAGCCTAAAGGAAAGAGTTGAAGGCTCCCAAAAAAGTCCTGCTAATGGCACCTACCAGTCATTCCAGTGGCCTTAATCATTGTGAAGAAGTGCAGATGGGCCACAGGGTTTTCCTGTACGTTTGTAAAATGTGTCAGACAGAAAAGGAGATAGAAGAGAAACTAGGTTTGGGTTACATCTGAGCCCCGGTGGCTCAGCTGCCTTATGGACACAGTGGTGTCAAAAGACATAATAAGCCCCTGCTCTAGTTCAGTTTTTGCCTTAACCTTGGAGCTTCAAATTAGAGCATTTGCAAAGACAGTTCAATTCTGTCACATCTACAAAGGTTTTCTATTTGAGAATAGGTAACCAGCACAGTTCTCTAACCTTCCAGGATATGCCACTACCTCTCTGTAACCCTGGCGGAAGTGAAAGGAGCTTTGTCTTGCTTCTCTTTGTACAGACAGGAAATCAATTTGCTCATTTCTTATGGAAGTATAAAGCTATACCACACATAGATCAGAGGGCCGATGGTCCGTTCTCATTCAGGTTGTAAACGGATAACTGAGATTTGCCACCTTGGGCCTGATTTAGACCAATACATGGACAATGGACACAAAAGGATGTGGGGCTCTAGTTATCACCAATCATCAGTGACAGATCTCTGTGAACACTCTCATACACACAAGAGCAGTTAAAAGCCTTACTTACTTTTAAATATACCCTCAAATAATTGCACTTGAGTATAATAAGCACTTTACGTACATTATCTCACTTCAGCTTCACCTGGACGCTAAGAAGTGGGTGTCATTAAGTTTTATAGGTGAGGAGACAGGCACAGGAAACCGAATGATTGTCAAGGCAGCAGAGCTGAGCTCTGAGTCCATGTCTCTCTGAAGCCCATGCTGTAACTAATATGCGCTGCCCTCGTATCACAAGCCTAATCAAATATCGATTCTTTACTCTCTGTACTTAATTTCCAACAATACATTTTCGATTAGGGAGACAATACCTCAAAAACTCTGCAATCTAGAAGGCAATTAATACTAAATAAATGCTTTCCCTGTGAAGGCTGCAGTATGTGTAAGGGCAAATGTCACTGGATATGATCAAGAAAGAGTTTAGTACTTAGTGCAAGCCATAAGGAGCATTGTGAACATTTTACTTATTGCCTGTCAAAAGCATATGAAAAAACCAAAGATTCAAGTTTTCTGTTGCTTAACCATGATAGACATTGCAAAGACATTTTACTATAACCCCTAAGGGAAGTTATAGTCCTGGGAAATTAGTAGTTATTTCAAACTGGCTGAAAAAAATGAATTTGTCAAATTTAGACTTATATCAGGGAAAGGCAGACATATACCTCCTGGAAATCAGTGTTAAATAGCATAAAACTTGTACACTGGGTGCCTATAAATCATTTTTTGTTTGTTTTTGCAACAATTCATGCTCCACTTAACAACTTAACTGAATTTCAATGTATGTCACAAGGATTTTGGCTCATGTCTTTTAGCTGGTAAAATAAATGCACTCATGAGCTTCAGGAACACAAACAGGAACTTGATTTATACTAAGAGAAAATAATAATCAGAAAAAAATTTTCTGGTGTCAGGAAGAGAATTGACATCTGGGAAGAAATTAAACACAGGATTTCAAGGAAGACAGTAAAACAACAGCTTTAGGATAAAGATTGATACCAAGCTGGGTGGGTCTTAGCATCTAAAAATAGGCATAGGTGAAGTTCTGGAGTGTCTGGTAATTAAGAGTAAATTGAATCCCAGTGTTATCTCTGATATATGGGACTTTGAGAAACACAATTATTCTGTGCCTCAGTTCCTTTATCTGTAAAATGGAGACATTGACCACCTACTCAACTCCCCTTGTGGTTATAAAGATTACCAAGATAAAAATTATCAAATGCTATGAAGCAATACACTGCAGAGATATGGAATGCAGCTCTTAATTATAAACTTTGCTGTATTTTATTTTCAGTTTCCTCTGACTAAAGTGTACTACTAATCAAAGTTCCTGGTCTTAGATGATTACTTTCTCATTCTTTTTCACAGGTTCTAATTTGGAAGGCATAAGAAATCAAAAGTTTATTAGTTATTGCAAGCTTCATATATGATGGAATACATAGCTACCTTTAGTGTCTTAAATTTCAGGTTTATTTAAAAGACATGGGTGGTAAAACCTAGTGGACAGCTACAGGTCACATTGGAGCATCACCACCCTGCCTCTGCACAGCTGATCCTCCATGGTGTGTGGAGGTTGGTGGTCAGTGGTCATAGCCAGTCCTTATAGATAACTGGCCTGGGTAAATCCCTCCCATTGACCTGCCAACAACAACCAATGCTCAACTACAAGAAGAGGGTATACTTGGTCCACACACAGGGTACACCTCAAATACCTAGCTTGGGTGGTGGGGGAGGCTGTGATACATTAGGCCACACAACCAAGACACAGAGTCAGAGAAACTCTACCTAATACATAGAAACAAACACAGGGAGGTTGTCAAAGTGAGGAGACAAAGAAACATGGTCCAAATGAAAGAAGAGATCAAAACTCCAGAAAAAGAACTAAACAAAATGGAGATAAGCCATCTATCAGATGCAGAACTGAAAACACTGGTTATGAGGATGACCAAAGAACTTACTGAGGGCCTCAGCAGCATAAAAAAGACCCAGTCAGAAATGAAGGATACACTAATTGAAATGAAGAACAATTTACAGGGAAAGAACAGTAGAGTGGATGAAGCTGAGAATCAAAACAATGATTTGGAACAGAAGGAAGCCAAAAGACAACCAATCAGAGCAACAAGAAGGAAAAAAGAATACAAAAAAAATTGAGGATAGTATAAGCAGCCTCTGGGACAACTTCAAGAGGTCCAACATTCACATTATAAGGGTGCCAGAAGGACAAGAGGAAGAGCAAGAAATTGGAAATCTATCTGAAAAATTGTGAAAAAATCTTCCCTAATTTGGTGAAGGAAGTAGACATGAAAGTCCAGGGAGCACGGAGAGTCCCAAACAAGATGGATGAAAAGAGGCCCACTCCAAAACATATCATAATTAAAATGCCAAAGGTTAAAAGCAGCAAGAGATAATCACTTAGTTATCTACAGGGGAGTTCCATAAGACTGCCAGTTGATTTCTCAAAAGAAACTTTGCAGCCTAGAAAGGATTGGCAAGAAATATTCAGGGTCATGAAAAGTAGGGACCTACAGCCAAGATTGCTTTACTCAGTAAAGCTATCATTTAGAATCAAAGGGCAGATAAAGAGCTTCCAAGACAAGAAAAAGCTAAAGGAGTTCATCATCACCAAACTATTATTATATGAAATGTTAAAGGGACTTATTTAAGAAAAATAAGAAGATCAAAACTATGAACAATAAAATGGCAATAAATACACATCTATCAGCAATTAAATCTGAAATGAAAGAACAAACTAAGCAAATAAGAATCAAGACAAAATCATGGATATGGAGAGCATTTTGGTGGTTGCCAGATGGGAAGGGGACTTGTGGGATCAGATGAAGAGGTGAGATTGAAAAGTACAAATAAGTAGTTATAGAATGGCCATGGGGATGTAAGGTACAGTATAGGAAATAGAGTAGCCAAAGAACTTATAGGCATGACCCATGGACATGAACAATGGTGGGGGGGATTGCCTGAGTGAGTAGGGGGTGCTGGGTAGAGGAGGGGAAAGGGGGAAAAATCAGGACAACTGTAATAGCATAATAGATAAAATATAATTTAAAAATCAAAAGTAAAAGATATGGGTGGTTAAAATGAGAAATTGAATTTTTATCTTTTGGAGCACAATTTTATGATTAATTTAATCATTGCTTTATACAATGTAAATTTTAAAATGAGTACATAGATTAGTAAGACAGGACAAAGTAATTACTGTAGGAAAACAAAGAGGAGTGCTAGCATCCTGTTATGCTAACTTAACATATCAGTTTTATAATATAAGCTGATTGAGTCAGGTCCAGGTTCTTTGGGAGTAATAGAAGACTGTTTCCAAAATCACAGCAACCTGGAAATGAGTGTATCTTTTCACAGATGGCATACAAGGTTCAGCTATTGACTTGCTGTTTCAAGGACAAAATATTTCCTGGCCAATTAGTAAAATACTTTGAGATGGAACTTTACTAGTGCATCTGCAACTTTTTAGACATGAACTGTTACCATTTTGAAAGGCCAGTGGGTTACTCTCAGGATATCACCCAGATTCACTGTGGAAAAGAGACCATAGGTTGCTTGGGAGGAGGATGGAATGGAGGATCCAGAGAATAGAATTCCAGTTCTGGCATTCCTTTACCTCTTGTCCTTCATCCCGGTGTAACAATGCACCCAGCCCAATTAGTGGCTCACCTGGACAGCTCAGGTCCAGTTGAGTTGTATAGACCAGGAAGGGAGGAAACATGGGCCTTGCCTTCTAAAGAGCTTTTACCTTGATGAAAATTGGGTAGACGGGTCATGATTGGAAATAGAAGGCATGCTGTGAAACAGAGGAAATGATCCAGGATCAAATGCAGCTTACCAGGCTGAAGTGAGAACTCAGAGGAGAGGAGCCAAGGGAAAAGAAAGCCAAAATGGACATCACTTACAAATATTACAGGGTGCCTGAGGCAGGGCACCACTCCAAGCATAGGTCTGCACCAGGCAGAACCTCCTCCTTCAACAATAAACTGAATAAAAATTCCTGAGCTCCTACAGTGCACCAAGCACTATGTTAGGCAGTGAGAATACTGCAGGAACAGTGTGTTTTTGGTCATTTGCTATCCATTCGCCTATTCTTCTGATAAGAAATACATGATTTTCTCTTAGGGCCTTACTGCTACCCATCCTCACAAAGTCCACATTGTTTAGGGTCTCTGCCCCAGCAGGATTGGAACACGTACCTTGGGGCTGAGTATGGTACATGAGCACCACACTGAATCCCTCTGGCTAGTGATTGGTTCAGAGGTGACTGAGTCAGTCATGTTCTTCCAATCAGAATGAACTCAGGATTTAAGAGGGAAGCATCAGGAAGATACCCTTTTCCTGGGATTACTAACAGTAAGAATGAAGTAAGCCTGGAACTGTCACCACCTTGTGGGTGGCGGAACTAAGATGGAGAGAAATGGAATTCTGAAGATATTGTTAGAGCTTCTGAATCCAGGCTAAATCGGCCTGGCATTGCCCCTGAACATTCCAATTTTATGAGCCAACAGACTTCCTTTTTTTTTTTTTTAAGATGCCTTGGCTTAAACGAATTGAATTTGTTTTTATGTCCTTTGCACGGACACTGAAAGTTTTGATACAGAGACATTGATGAGAAAACATCATTGCTAATACTGAGGCAGCAGATGTGTGATAAATAAAAATTTAGAGAGATGTTCACAGTATGATGGAATAGAGCAGAAAGGGAGCCACCGATTCTGTCTGGAGGAGTAAGTTTCCTCAGCCTGGGAAGGATGACAGTTGGTAACAAGCCTACACTCCTACCGACCATAAGACATATGATCTCCCTTCCCACATGCCTCAAACTAATTAGTTCTAGGAGGATCCAGTGGTCTAGAAAAAATTTCTGGCAACTCCTTTCTTTCTCCAGTTTCTCCTGGTCTGTGCATTTCCATTAACTGGTGGATATTGCTGAGGACCCTACAGTCTTATACTGAGCAGGTGTAAATATGTAGAGAAATAAACATTTTTCTCTCTTTAGGAAAGTAGTAATTGGCATTAAACCCCCTCCATGACAAGAACAGTTTAAGCAAATTACAAAAAAAGGGCAACTTATTCCACAGCAACTATTTCTTGGGGCTGGATATACTCTTGAGAGAAATACTACTGAAAACAAAACAAACATTAAATTCCTGCATTCATATGACTCCTGTGCTCTCCAAGCTGGGCAGCCTCCTTCAGCCTCAGCAACATGGGGATGACGGCTGTGGCCGTGTTTTCAGTTTGCAAGGCTTGCTTGATAAAGACTGGTAATATTCTGTGGGACGTACTGTCTTCAGTTTCAGGCTAGCATGGAAGAGGCAGAATAGTAAGGTGGAAAGAGCGTAACCTTAGAGTCGGATAGATCTATTTTGATTTCTTTCTGCACCCAATCAAGATAATTAACTTCTCTGAACATTGATCTTTTTGTAAAATGAAGATAATAGTACTTCACTTCCAGGATTTCTGTGAAAAGGGATTAAGACCCAGTGCCTTGCACATTGCTGTTCACGTTCTATTTCACTATAAAGGAATGGTTACAATCAGTGTATATTTTAGTTGACTTCTGTCTCTAAAACCCAAGATCTTCTAAATATTTAGCCAGTCCTCTACATTCCCTTCTTCAAGCTCGGTGTACCCCAGCTACTCTCTTCCAATCCCAGAGAAGAACATGAAGACTGGAGTTTCTATATGCGACTTGCAAAGGCACAGGGAAACTGGTGAGCTGTGTGTCCAACTGGGATCACAGTGGGGAGGGCAGATTGGAAAATGACAGCTGGCCTGAGAGAAATGCTCCCTAAAAGGATCAGGAGCTCTGGTCCAGGCGGCAGAGCCTTCATGGCTGAGGTCAGGTGGCAGATTTCTTCTCCATTTTTCTACCTGCACAGTCACTGCCTGTTTCTGTAACACAGCTTGATTTCTGTGCAGAGATCCCACTGGAGTGCATGCTCCTTCAGGGGACACACTCGACCTTTTGTTCACTGTGGGGCCCCGGGCCTCGAGACCTAACCCATGTGGGCTTGCAGTCCGCACAACTGAATATTCAGGAAGCACTGTATAAGCAATGAGTCCAGAGCCTGGCCGCCATTCCTTCCTCGCTCTTTCCCCAGGGCTGCACCTGGGTTTGTGAAAATGTGAAAGCACTGATCTAAATCCTCTTGCCAGATAGTAGGGCTGTCCTTTTCCCTCCTCGCCTTGACTACACAGACAAGCATCCAGAGACCTTAAACTGACTCTGAACGTAGAGGGAGATACTTTTGATGATTCAAAGGAGATTAGACTGGGCAGGCAAAATGGCCACCTTGGCCCTAAAAGCAAAGAGTTTAATTTCCAGCTGGATATTGTGTTATATTATATTAGTAAGGAACTGAGACCCCCAAATATGAGTAGCTTGAGCAAGACAATTTTGTTTTCCTCTCATATGATGAGAAGGCTGGAGGCAGATCATCAAGGGCTGCTAAGACAGCGGTGCAGTGGCATCGATGCCCAGCCTCCCAGGCTTTCTTCTCTGCCATGCTTAGCATGTGGCTTCCATCTTCACAGAAGCCACTGATGCTGAAAATGTCACATTCAAGTTGGGAGAGGAGGATGAGGGAGTGCCTGCCAGCTGAGTAGCCCCTGTAAAAAGCTTTCCCAGAAGTTCTGTCCAAAGTCTCCTATTTCACCTCCTGGGCCATTCATTCTGCAAGGAATGGAAGTAGAGCATATGTTTTTAGAGCCTGACATATTTACACCTCCCAAATATAGAAGTTAGTGAAGAAGAAACTGGGTAGGCAATTAACAGTTTCTGACCAATTATCGTATCACTCAAGAGGAGTAAATGAAGATAACAGAAGTCATCCTGTAAATTATGGAGAAATAGTTGAGAGGATGAAAGAGCAGACTTGATGAGGCTGTGCTGGAGGGGAAACCCAAGAACCACACAGCAGGACTGGCCAGCTGTGCACCAACCAGGAGGCTACTGCTCGCAGAATAACCAAGAGTCCCTACCACAGGGCTTGGGGCAAAACCCCTCTCCCTGTGCACAGCTGCCTCCTTACGTGGCTTCACTCTGTGCAATTTGGCGAGGACTATGCTCTCATGCAGAAACATGAGAGCTGCACGGGAGTCTAGGAAATGGAATTTTTAGCCTTTGAGTCTGTGTAATACATAAAGCTGGTTACAATGAATGTTGAGTAAATCAATTGGCAATATTTGCCCCAATATTTTAACTCGAACATAGAATACACAAATTTGCCATTTTCAGTAACTACATGTTCTTTCCTTTATAAATTCATTCATTTACTTAGCAAACATTTACCAAGTGTATGCTTTTGTCAGGTACCATGCTAGGTGCTGTGCATAAATGACAAAGTTAAGGTCTGCACCGGGGGTGAGAAGATGAGGGCTGACAGCGAAGTGATTTGTGGAGAACGGGAAGGTGCTGGCAGCCTTTTCTCATCACCATGCGTTCACTTCTGTGAAGGATCGCATCTCATCATTTTCAGACCTTCCCACACGTCAGGAGAAGCCAGAATCTGAACTTTGAAGTGACCTCTTCACATTGTTAAAATCAATGATTTTTAAACACCAGCTGCACATTACAATAACTTAGGGATCTTTCCAAAGTACTGCTGCCTACCCTGCTCTAATCATGAGAAAAACATCAAACAATCTCCATGTAAGGCACGATCTACAAATACCTACAAAAAACAAGGCAAGTGTGAGAAACTGACAACTAAGAGTAGCCTAAGGGGACCTAACAACTAGGTGTAATATAACCTGGATGGGACCCTGGAGCAGGAAAACAAATGAGAGAAAAGCCACGAAAGTCTGAATAAAGTATGACACCAGCTAATGCTAATGTATCGCTATGGTTCATGAAGTGACACATGTGCCACAGCGATGCCGGGTGTCATGGCGGGAGACCGGGTGTGGGCATAGGGAAATCCTCAGTGCCATGGTCACACATGTACGTCTCCAGCTGTTCTCGAATAAAAAAGTTTCTCCAAAACAAATAGTGATGATCAAAAGTACTCAACATATGTTAGCTGCATTGTTCATGACTGCACAATTTTATATGAATATTCTGTGGGAATGATAAGAGAATAAACTGATGATAGAGAACACAGTGAATTAAGGGCTCAAGTTTTTTTGGGAGGGTCTTTATGTTTTTATTGTTGGTGCTGTTTTTAGCTTTATAGGCTGACTGAATATTGATAGTAACTCCATTTATTTAGGTAGACCTTGAAGAGGTATAGATTTACTTGTGAGAAATAATAAAATTTGAATTTATAATACTGAAAACAGAAACAAATAGTGATGTTAAGACCCTTCCCAGACAAAGTAGAATCACTCAGAGGGGAGGACTCCAGGACTGATTTTTTTGGAAAGTTCTCCAGGTGATTTTAATGTGCATTTGAGACTGAGAAACTGCACTTTGCATTTGGCAGCCAATTCATATATTTTAGAAACACTGTGATGGTAACACAAAACATCTGTGGGGCCATATGCAGCCTGTCGCCACCAGTTGGGGGATGCTGTACTACACTTTCAAGGCAATTGTAGTATAGTTAGGGAGAAAGACCTATAATCAAATACAGGAGCGATGGCTGACATTCGTGTGGCGTCTGAGGAGCTTCAGAGAAGCACGGGGTTCCAGTGGGAGAGGGAAAGGTGCTGGTGGTCAGTGTGACTGCGATATTTATGGAATGCCTCCTGACATCTCTTCTCATTGCTACCTATTTTCTTTCTTTCCCTGTACTTGTCAGCTCTCATTGTCCCAGAAAACTGGAGTAGAGGAAGCAAACAAAATCCAGGGAAAGAGAATGGATCAACCTTATTTCTCAAAGAGGGGTCCTTGATCTGCCTGGTTGGTGGCACCCGGGAGCTTGTTAGAAATACAGACTCTCAGACACCATTTCAGAGCTGTCAGTTAGAGTTTGCATTTTAATAGTATTTCCCGGTGGCTTATATTCACACCAACTTTTAAGAAGCACTGATATATATTAGAACTAAGCACTAAGAGAAGGTGCTGAGGAGAGAGAAGGAGAAGGCAAGAGTTTAGTCACAAGTGTTGGACTCTATTCAGGGTTGGAAACAGTGTAGAAACTGCCAGGTAGTTTTGCAGCAACCAAGACTGTTGGGGCAGTTCCTTGTTTTGGGGGGTATGATTCAGGGTCAATGCATCACTTCATTGCATCCAGCATGACAGAAGACCAATGGAATAGCATTGATTGAGGAGGGGTCTAACTTTAAGAGTCTGAGATGATGCTGCAGGTACCTGCAGCCTGCACCTGGCACTGAGGACATCCAGAGGCTCCATGCGTCTCAGCGCATGGCTGTTAAATGACAAACATTAAGGGACTGGAAAGGTACCTGGGCTTAAAATGAGGCTGCTTCCTCATTGGGGGTGATGCCAGATGTCACAAATTTTTGCAGTTGGTGTCATCACAATGTCTAAAAAACCAAGTTGAAAAAACCATATCTCGGCAGCTACCAGTTTGTGCCTTCAGAAACCTCATAAGGCAAATGGCATCTCAGGAATTCAGGGAGGAGACTGAGGCATGTCACCCCACCTCAGTGAAGACATGTATTTCTGTGTACCCAGGTGTCTTCCTGGGAAGTGTGGGGGTGGTGCATGAGTTCCTCTGAAGGGGAGGAAATTGTCTTGTGAAGAGTTGGAACCTTCTCTATCTTCCTGAAAGCACCAGTTTTAAATTCAAAGGCTGTGAATTGCCTTTAGTCAGCAAATTGGGGTGTTCCCACTCCACAGCCCTTATCATTAAGAGGAATAATATAATATAGAGAAAATCAATGTTGTAATGTGTTTTTTCGTATCTGAGATGAAGTGCATGTGCTTCAACCCTGCTATGTTAGGAAGGGTTGATAAGGAAGTGAAGTCTGAGTCAGGTTAAGAGACGAGGAGTGTTTGTCAGGATGACAGGAGGGCAGAGGAGGGCGTTCTAGGCAAAGGCACAGGGTTATCAACAGCATGATGGACTTGAGCTGAAAACTGTCCAGATGGTTCGAGAACAGGATGTGTGTGGGATTCAGAGGTGGGGTGGGAAATAAAGTGGTAGGTAGGGCCAGATCTGGGAGGGCACTGGATGACAGGCTGCTTGGATTTTATGTTTATGGGCAGTTGTGGAGAGGGAGATGGACATGACAGGATTTTAAGTAGATTCAAGTTTCAGAATTAGCACCAGACACCACTACAGAAAATGGGTTGGAGAAAATTGACATTGGAGGCCAAGACCGTTTAGGAAGCTAATGATGGAGGAAAGGCTAGAATATGGTGCAGAAAGAAGCCTTCAGTTTCCCTGATGGGTTACTGTGCGGAGACGCTGTCGTTCCCTGAGAGAGGACGTGAACGAGGGAGAAGGCACTCCACAAGACATTCCCCCATCTGCAGAAGCCTCTACTTATTAGTGTGCATTTGGGCTGTTTGTAATATCTTGCTGTTAAAGTGCTGGCATTGAACATTCATATATAAATTGATGTTTTGAAAATTTGGAATTTTGAGGAGAATGAAATTATATCTACAAGTTATGACTATTTTGTTACCATGCAAAACAATTTACTTATGCTTTTAAATATTGCTGGATGGCTTTGAGACATACCACTCAGCTTACTGACTGTTGTTAGTGCAGCGATCTGTATACGCTCCCAGTGTGCTGGGTTTTGATCATATAAATCAATTTTAGCTCATTTAAAAGATGGATCCTAGAGTTATTTACATACTGATTTCCATAATGAAAGGTTAGCTTGTGTATTTTGTGTGTGCTGTTTTGCTGTATTTTTTCATGCTACTTTGATTTTTTTTTCTTCTTGCTACTTTGATATTTTTAATCGACAGTAGTGGCTACCAACATTCCATGGCTGTAATATTCTCATAGTTTCAACCTTTACAATGGGCTTTATTTCATTGTACAACATAAGGTAAGAATTCACATAATTCTTGATATTGATATCTCCTTATCCCAATAACATTCATTAAACAGTGACCCCTTTCCTGATTGGTATTCTTTTGGGTTATTATTGTTTTCTGGTTTCTGGAACAAACATCTACTACATCTGCTTCATTGGTTGTTTTTAAGGTATATTACTAATTTATGGCAATTCAATTAAAATGTGTGGAGCTATGCTTTTCCCGTGTCTAGTGCAGCCGTGGCTTGTGGTCCCAAGAAGCATCTGAAGCATGTAGCCCCCCGCAAAGCACTGGATGCTGAATAAACTGACTGGTGTGTTTGCCCTTTGGCCATCTACCGGTCGCCACAAGCTGAGAAAAGGTCTCTCTCTTATCATTTTCTCAAGGAACAGACTTAAGGGTGCCCTAACAGGAGATGAAGTAAAGATGATGTGCATGTGGCAGTTTATTCAGATTTATGGCAAGGTCCGCATCAATATAACCTCCCTTGCTGGCTTTATGGATGTGATCAGCATTGACAAGACCAGAGAGAATTTCTCTCTGACCTGTAACACTAAGGACTGCTTTGCTGTTCATCGAATTACACCTGAGTAGGACAGGTACAAGTTGTACAAAGTGAGGAAGATCTTAGTGGGCACAAAAGGAATCCCTCATCTGGAAAACCATCATGCTTACACCATACCCTGAATCCCTCATCAAAGTGAACAACACCCTTCAGATTGGAGACTAGCAACATTACTGATTTCATCGTTTGACACTGGTAACCTGTGTGGTGACTGGAGATGCTAACCTGGGAAGAATTGACACGATCACCAAAAGAGACAGACACCCTGGTTCTTTTCATGCAGTTCATGTAATGATGCCAATGGCAACAGGTTTGCCAGCTGGCTCTCCAACATTTTTGTTGTTGGCAAAGGCAGCAGACCATGGCTTTCCCTTCGCCATGGCAAGGGTGTTGGGACAAACAGAGCAGTGGGTGAAGTGAGCTGTAGGTGGTATGATTGGGAGAGTCTTTGAACTTAATTAAAGATAATACAGCATGATCAGCTGCCTTTTGGGGATGGGGGAGTGAGGTTTTTGGTTTTGTTTTGTTTTAATTTACCGTTTCCTGCTATTCTACTTCATAACATGCAAAGCAGGCAATCTTAATGAACAAGGCAAAAATAAATGAATAAAATATATGGATCTTTCTTATAACCCACTCCTTTGTGAAATTCATTAATATTTTGTAAAAAGTCATATTATATTTTCTTTTTTTCTGGATTTGCTTCTCTTTCCTTTTTTATCTTAAATGGCAATGGACAACTTTCCTATATGATAAGTAGAATCAATGACAAAGGGAAATTTGACATATGCCTATTTTTAAGCTGAATATTTTTAATGTTATTGCTAAGTGTGAATTACTATCAGCTTTAAAAATGAACACTCTTGACTTCCGGCCAAGATGGAGGCATAGGTGGATGCACCGTACCTCCACACACAACCAAGATTGGAACAACAACAATTTAGAGGCAGAATAACACCCAGAACTGATAGAGAATTTATCTGAATGGAAGTCGTAAAGCCAAGAAGTTGAAGTAGACCTGTTCATCCAGACCAGTAGGAGGGGTGGAGACAAGCAGCCAGGCGGTATGGAGAGCAGAGAGAGTTGGGCACATAAGGCAACCGGGGGCACATAAGGCATCTGGGGCATGCAAGATCTCAGCGGGTGGACTCTGAGTACGCAAGAGGCAGCTGGCAGACCCAGTGAGGCAGCGATTGTGGACCAGGGCAGAGCCCGCAACCCAGGATCCCAGAGAAGGGACTGAAGTCCCATGGAGAATGGAGCTACTGCCATTGTTCCCTCCCGCCCCCACCGCCACATACAACATCACAATCTAGTGACTGGGGTTCCCAGCCCTGGTGAACACCTAAGGCTCTGGCCCTCACTGTAACAGGAGCAACCAGACCAAAAACAAAAAAAAAGACATGTCTCAAACAGAAGAACAGATCAATGCCCCAGGGCTCATCCTTTTAAGTGACCGATAGATAGCCAATCTATCAGATGCACAGTTCAAAATACTGGTGATCAGGAAGCTCACAGAATTGGTTGATTTTGGGCACAAATTAGATGAACAAATGCAGGTTACCATAAAAGAGATGAAGGAGGATGCACGGAGAACCAATAGTGATGGGAAGGAAACTGGGACTCAAAACAACAGAGTGCACCAGAAGGAAGAAAAAAGAAACCAAACAGAAAAGAATGGAGAAATAAGAATTCAAAAAAAAATGAGGAGAAGCTTAGGAACTTCCAGGACATCTTTAGACATTCCAACATCAGAATTATAGGGGTACCAGAAGGGGAAGAGGTAGAGCAACAGATTGAACACGTATTTGAACAAATAATAAAGGACAACTTCCCCATTCTGGCAAAGGAAATAGACTTCCAGGAAGTCCAGGAGGCTCAGAGAGCCCCAAAGAAGTTGGACCCAAGAAGAAACACACCAAAGCACATCATAATTACATTAGCCAAGGTAAAAATGAAAGAGAGAATCCTAGAAGCAGCAAGAGATAAGAGGACAGTCACCTACAAAGGAGTTCCCATCAGACTGTCAGCTGATTCCTCAAAAGAGACCTTACAGGCAAGAAGGGGCTGGAAAAAGTATTCCAAGTCATGAAAGACAAGGACCTATATCCCAGGTTACTCTATCCAGCAAAGCTTTCATTTAGAATGGAAGGGCAGATAAAGTACTTCTCAGATAAGGTCAAGTTAAAGGAGTTCATCATCACCAAGCCCTTATTTTATGAAATGTTAAAGGGACTTATCTAAGAAAAAGAAGATTTAAAAAAAAACATGTATAGTAAAAGGACAGCAAACTCACAATTATTAACAACCACACCTAAAGCAAAACCAAAACAAACTAAGCAAACAACTAGAACAGGAACAGAACCACAGAAATTGAGATCACATGGAGGGGTAGCAACAGGGGAGTGGGAGGAGGAGAGAGGGGGAAAAGGTACAGAGAATAAGTAGCATAGATTGTAGGTTGAAAATAGACAGGGGGAGGGTAAGAATAGTATGGGAAATGTAGAAGCTAAAGAACTTATAAGTATGACACATGGACATAAACTAAAGGGGGGGATGTGGGTGGGAGAGGATTTACAGGGTGGAGGGGAGTGTAGGGGGAAATGGGACAACTGTAATAGCATAATGAATAAAATATATTTTTAAAAAAAGAAAGAAAAAGGAAGCCACTGAAACACAGGGGTGGGCAAGAGGTTTACAGCTGTAATGCAAACAAGTACAATAATAAATAATAATACAAGAATAAAAAAAAAGCAAACTCTTTACCAAATTAAGAAAGAAAAATTTCTAGAGTTTTAACCAAGAAAATATTTTTCATTCAAGCAAATATATTCTTTATACTTATTCATATAATTATGTGACCTTTTCTCTTTCCTGTTAATATGATGAATCATCTTGATAATATTTTATCTGTTATATTAACCTTGCATTCCTGAAGTAAGCCTAACTTGTTTATCAGTGATCATTTGTATTTAGATCTTAGGAATAATTTAATTTTTTTCTCCTTTTCTGCCTTTGCTACCTTACATCTTACCTTCTATTTTTTCTTCCCTCTTTTCTTTCCCCATTTTCTCCCTTTCTTCCTTTGCATCTATGCTGATAATTACAATTTACTATTTTGATATTGGCCTTAGACTTGGGAAACAAATCTATGATTAAATTATAAAATCAGTTCAGAAGACATATTGTCTTTTCCACTTTTTTGAAACAACATGTAACAGAATAATTTATTTGAAAGATCTGTCAACTCAGCAGGGCCAGCTACCTTTTTCTCCTCCTCCTTTCTTTTTATGTTGAAACAGCTTTTTCTATTTTTTTTTCTATTTAGTTCTGTTGGCTTCCCTCGCACCCTCTAATATAATAAGCCTATTGAAATAAACTATCTCTTGTAGTTAATTTTTTACTCAAGGGTGGAATAACAGAGGTGATTGGTGCTTGTGGACTATTTTTTTTTAAATCCCCACTTGAGAATACTTTTTAAATTGAATTTGGAGAGAAGGTAAGGGAGAGATAGGGAGAGAGAAAAATAAACATCGATGTGAGAGAGAAACATCAATTGGTTGCCTCCAGTATGTGCCTTGCCCAGCCTCAAACTCAGTACCTAGGCATGTGCTCTGACCATGAATCCAACCTACAACCCTTTGGCGCACGGAATGATGCTCCAACCGACAGAGCCACCTGGTCAGGGCTAGACTTTTTTTAAAAAAGTTCTTGCCCTGGCTGGTGCAGTTCAGTGGATTAAGTGCCAGCCTGGGAACTGAAAGGTAACTAGTTTGATTTCTGGTCCAGGCACATGCCTGGGTTGTAGGCCAGGTCCCTAGTTGGGAGCGTGTGAGAGGTAACCAATTGATATTTCTCTTGCATATCAATGTTTCTTTCTTTCTTCTCCTTTCTCCTCTGTCTAAAAATAAGTAAATAAAATATTTTAAAAAATAAATTCTCAGTAAATCTCATAAGATGTTCTTCAGGAAGCTACACCAATAAGAATGAGACTTTGTATTTCTGCTATTTCTGTTAACTTTTGTAGTTTATGTTTTTGAAAACTCATTCATTTCATTTTGGTTAACAAGTGTTTTAATATATAATTGAAAATAATATTTCTCCATTTCACTGAGTTGAAATTTTTTATTTGAATTGTAATAGCTTTATTCTGTCACTGAGTGTGAGTTTTCCTTTTATTTTAATGATTAATACTTTTAAAAAATGTCAAAGAACAGGCCTAGCTGGGTAGCTCAGTTGAGTAGAGAATCATTGCAATACACCAAAGTTGTGGGTTTGATCCCCAGTCAGGGCACATAGGAGAATCAAACAATGAATGCATAGACAAATGGAACAGCAAATTGACGTTTCCCTCTCCGTCTCTCCCCTTCTTTAAATCAATAAATAAAAAACTGAAAAAATGTCAAAGAACCTCTTGTTATAGATCCTACAACTTTTTCTACTTTATTTATGCCTAGTTTATTAGTTCTCCTTTTCCTAGTTTCTCTTGATGATTTTCTTCCTTTTTAAAAAGCAGACAGCTTAGAAAATTTATAAAATAAAAAAAATTAGGGCCCAGTCTCCTAACCCAAAGATAATTTTGATGCATTTACATGCATGTTGTTTACATAATTATGTCAGCCATATGTACAATTTTATATATTGTTGTGCATATGTGTGTATGGCACAGTATGAATAGATTGTTTTAAATATATTAGAATTATGTAGCTTATTTCTTTTCTGATGAAGGCTATTATTTAAGAGATTAATTTAAAATTTAAGTTAATTCGGCTATTGTTCTTTATTTCAAATTGTACTCTTTTTACTTTGGAAATATGGTACTGTAGAATCTGTTTCTTTTTTTCTTCATATGATTTGTGCTTTGTTTTATTGATATTTTTGATGGCCCATTACACTAAAAAAGTGTCTGTTAATTCTACCTAATTTATTATGCCAATCAATTCCACACTTCATTAAATCTGGATCCTCCCAATTTGTCTGGTAGAACACTGATGTTTGAAATTTCAGTACTATTTCTCCCTACTTTTTCCTTGCATGGTGATCTGGTGTTCTCAGGCCTTTGTTGTGTATTGTACCTTTTATTATTATATAATGAGTTTATTTATTTCATCTTGAGATAGCCACTCTTACTTTTCTTATAATCAAACAGGCATGCCATGTCAACCCTTCCTCTGTGTTCCCCCATGCACGTTCCTCAGTATATGAACTGGTTTACTGGGGCTTCTATAACAGAGTGCCACACGCTGGGGGCTCAAACAAGGGAAATTTATTGTCTCACAGATCTGGAAGCTGGAAATCCAAGATCAAGGTGTTGGCAGGTTAGTTCCTTCTGAGGGCTGTGAGGGAAGGATCCAGGCCTTTCTCCCTGGCTAGTAGATGACCATCTTCTCCCTAATATCTCTTCGTATTGTCTTTCTTCCATGTGTGAATCTGTTTCAAAATTTCCCCTCTTTGTAAGGACACCAGTCATATTGGATTCAGGCTCATACTAGTGACTTCATTTTAACTTGATTATCTCTGTAAGGATCCTGCCTCCAAATCAGGTCACTTTCTGAGGTACTGGGAGTTGGGACTTCAACATATGAATTAAGAAGTTAAACATTCAGTATATAATATTTTGAGGGGATATTTAATTTGATTCCATTTAATTCAATTCAATTTCACGAATCTTTATTAAGCACTCAGCATGCATTGGGTTCAATAATTGAACTAGTCACATTCTTTTTTTGCATCTCTGTACAACGTATCTTTATTTTTGCTACTCATAGGATTTTTTCAAAAATTGATTTGAGAGAGAGGAATGAGAGAGAATCATCGATTTGTTGTTCCACTTATTTATGCATTCATTGGTTGATTCTTGTGTGTTCCGTGGTTGGGAAATGAACATGAACCCTTAGCATATGGGATGATGCTCTAACTAGCTGAGGTATCTGCCCAGGGCTTCACTCATTAGGTTTTGAAAGTCTACTTTAAATTCTATGTCTTTTTGAGATAATAATGATCTTATCTAATTTGTTTACTTTTCTAACATTTTTAAACATTATTTATTTAACACAGAGGTAACTGTTTACCCCTATGGCTTTCTCAGACTGATGAACTTTCTCTTCTGAGGATGGTAAGGAGTTCAAGATTTTCTGTGAAAGTGCCTCCGGGACACAGGCACAGGCAGACCCATCTACCAGCTCTGTGTGTGTGTGTGTGTGTGTGTGTGTGTGTGTGTGTGTTTTCCTTACATCCATTAGGCTTCCAGGTAAGTTTTCTTCAAAGAAAACCATCAGTTTTCTGGATTCCCTTTACCAAGCCTAATGGACCCATCCCTCAGCCACTGTGAACATTGGCTGCCTATGACCCACAGCTGCCCTCTTGTTCAAAGCATTGCCCTCAGCACCACCCTCCTTGGAAGTAACAACCCCACTCCTCACCCTCAGCCAAAGAGCAACTGATGGAACAATTGCCCTCTAGCCATAGGCAATGACTCTGCAGTGTAGATTGGCTCCTGGCTCCCTGGGGATCAGGATGAAGCTGGCACACCTCAGTCAGCTTCTCCACACTGCTCTGTCCTGCCTCCCATGCTCTCTTCTCCAGGAGCACTCCTCCACAAGTCACTTGCACAAGAATCTCCATCTCAGGTTCTGTTTCTAGGGAACTTATCCTTGGACCAAAGGGTTTCATGACTAAATGCCATGTAAAGATCATGGATCTAATTCAGTTATATTGTGATACATCTACCAGGGCAAATGGAACTGTTACAGAACAGACTGGGGAGAGGGGCAATTATTGGCCTACCAAGGGATGCCAAAAACCGTTACAGAACACACCTACACACACAGGGCCAAGGGAGGGGTATGGTATACTATTACTGAAAGGACCCCCCCACTAGGTTTGATTGTCCACTGCCTTAGGAAAGACATCTCTCAATGCCAGAGATTTGTGAAAAGGAAAGGAAATGTTTATTTAAAGCTGTACAGATTTAAAGTAGTGACCTAATGTCTTCATTAAAATATCAAAGTCCTTTTGGATACCCACAGATGCCCACAATGCTTCCTTCTCCCCCTGCCCTAATTTGGGGTACCGCGTCTCAGGAAAAGAAGCAACCGTCTGTGATTCAGGCTGCTGGCAGCATCAGCTGTGTTGCCATCCAGGCAGGATCTCTAATTAATCCAAAGCCATGTGGCACCTTCTCATGGCCTACTAGCAAGAGTTCTTTCACCATTCTTCCAGGCAAAGTCTCTCCTGCTTCCCAGGCCATGTGGCCAAAGGGAGCACCCCAAAGCCACGTGGTCCTCTTTTGCCAAAGCTGCAGGGGTCCTCACTTTGGCTAAAACTGCATGGTTCTTCTCAGCAAAGCTGTAGGGGTGCAGTTCACTACTCTGCCAAAGCTGCATTGTGATTCCCCACTCTGGCTAAACCACGTGGTTCCCTTTTCACCTAAGCTGCGGGTGTCCGCACTCTAGTGAAATGGCGGGGATCTCTCTTCTATTGCCACAGCTGCATGTTCTCTCTGTACTGGCTTCTGAGTCTTGGTTTAAGTCCCTGAGCGAACCTTCCTCTGTGGCCCTATTTGTGACACCTCCCACAATTGGCTACACTTGCCAGCACTCCCATATCCTTCCGGCTTTACTGGGCTGCCATAGTGGGTCTGGACAAATGTGGCCTCATGGCATGGAGCCAATCTTCTCCAAGCTCTCCTGCAAGTGCTGTAATCAGGGGGACCTGCCCCCCAGTTATATCTTGGGTGGAATTCACTCCCTTCTCTCTGGCTCAAAGCATGGCCACAGCTATTTAACATAGCTATGCAACCAGTTAAAAGTTATAGATATGTTAAATGACCATGCCAGAGGTTAGCTGCAAAGCTGTTGCTATGAAAAACAGCCCTACGTGTTCCTGCTCCACGTGTCCCTTCCCCCAACTCACACCTGTGGGGGGAAGGGGTGAGGACATCCTAATATTTCCTGGACATCTTGAGTTCTGGACCCATTCCAAATCCCTATTTGGGGCCCCTATCTTGGCTGTGCCCTGTTACAGAACCCCTGGTGGCTCTAAGGAAAGAAGTTAGAATTTGTCCTTCAGTGATTTTCTCGCAGTCTTCTGGAAAAGATCTCACTGAAAATCATTTTTAATAAACCAATTTAAGATGAATAGTTAACCATTATTTTTGGAATGCTCCAAATGAGTGGACATCATCCAACTGAAGTCTCAGAGTCTGATATTAAATTGTTGGTATTGCCCTGCCTGGGTGGCTCAGTTGGTTGGAGCGTGGTCCTCTACACCAAAAGGCTGCAGGTTCAATTTCCAGTTATGGCACCTACTTAGGTTGTGGGTTCAGTCCCCAACTGGGATGCGTATGATCCCAGGTCGAGGGGCCTATGGACGGCAACTGAGTGATTTTTCTTTTGCGTGTGGATGTTTCTCTCCCTTTCTCTCTCTCTCTAAAAATCAATAAACATATCCTCAGGTACGGATGAAGAATAAAAATATTAAAAAATTATATTGTTAAATATCTTCTCTAGAGAGTATTATATTATTAATCTTTGTTTCCTATTTTTTTTAATCCTCACTCGAGGACATATTTTCATTGTGTTTTGAGAGAGAGGGAGGGAGAGAGAGGAACATCAGTTGGTTGCCTCCTGCAGCACATACTGGGGATTGAACCCACTACCTAGGTATGTGCCCTGACCAGGAGTCAAACTCGCAACCTTTCGGTTATGGGATGGCACTCCAACAAACTGAGCCACACTGGCCAGGGCTGTTTTTATTTTTATTTGCTTCCTTTGGTGGGAATTGGAGGCCCAAGTTTGGGAGGCCTTGGACTCAGGAGACAGAGAATGAAGACAAGGAGATAGATAAGCAGGAGAGAGGAGGTGGCAGGTGGTGGAGAGAATTACCTCCAAATGGGTATCCTGCAGGTCCCTCAAACTCAATATGTGCAAAACAGAAGCATCTTATTTTTAAATCATACCTGCTCTTTCCCCCCGTCCAGTAGATGGTGTGACTGTCTATCTGTCCGCACCTTCTGGTCTCCTCCCAGACTGTTACCCTTTCATTCCAGTCTTCTTCATACCTCTCTCTCCTCAGAAGCCCATCTCACATTATTCTGTCAGTTGTATCTTCTAAATATTTCTCAAATCTATTCTCTTTCCTCCATCCCCTCTGTGCTGCCAATCCTGTGTACACCACCATCACGTCATGCTTGGAGTATGTGATAAATTCGTACCTACATCCCCAAACCATTCTCCACACTGAAGCCACAGTGTCTTCTGAACCACAAATCTGAATACGCCATCCTCCTGTGTACAGCCCTTTTGAAGACTTCCATTTGCCTCAGGATGAAGTCTAAAATCCTGACCATGGCCCAGATGACCACACTTTATTTGGACTCTGTCAATTAACATATCTTTTTTTTCTTTTTACCATTTTAAAATCTCCCTCTCCACATTCAGTCTTGCCTCCTTTCATTCCCCACAGCCTCTTCCTGTCGTGCTCTTCCTCTTCACCCCTTGCCCTTCTCCCAGCTAAGGCCCACTCGCCATTCAGCTTTTTGACTCACCGTGTCAGCCTCTCCTGACCGTTTTTCCACCCCCTAATGTTAAACACTATTGTCTTACATTCCCAGGGAGTGGGAATGTAAGACAATAAATTCATACATGCTCCTTCATACCCATCATCGCAATGCGATGAAAGATTGTTTGCCATCTTTCTTGCTCACCAGACTTCAAGAACTAGGACATCAGCAAGCATGTATGTCGTCTTTTCTGCCATTTGCCCAGTGCCATGGCTGCCATCGCTACACAATGAACCTTTGCACAAATCAGAACAAGGCTCCTTTACAGGCAGATGAGTTGTAAAATGTTCCATTTCTCACCTTTTAGAGGCAACCACTGGCCTCATTTGTCCCACTTGGTCAGGGGCTCTTCTGAAAAGAACAAGCCACACAGCAATACAGTGTCCTTGAAAAGGAAGCCAAGTGCTTTTTGTGGGATCGGGGAAAAGATGCCCACATCTTTAGTAGAGCTGGTCTAGTCACTGAGATAAATGTAAAAGGTTCGTTTATCATCCCTCCACAGTGAAACACAGCAGGAGACACTGGAGAATCCTTCAGAATAGATGAAATTGCAAAGCAAGAGAGTCAGATGTGGCCACTTACATATCTGGTAGGACTATCATTGTGTTACAGTGTAATTGGCAACATGTTATTCTTAGTAAGTTGTGCACAAAATAAAGGTGCATCTTACAATCTGAAGCATCCTAGATTTGATAATATATGATGTGAACATCAGTTAGCAGTTATGTTCAACTGCATGTACGAGAAACTGAACTCTAGTGACATAATCAAATACAGTTAATTTTCCTGACGTGCCAGGAAGCATGGAAGCGAGGCAGACGGGGGCTGGGCTACCAGCTGATGATGTCATCAATCATGCTTCCCATCAGTCGCCAGGTGCCTTCTATTTTTCACTTTGTTCCTTAGCAGGAGGCGTTTCCCCTCAGGGTACATTGTGCTCACAGGAGCGGCTATGGCATGGGCAGCTGGCAGTGTCTGGCCAGCCGTGGTTTTTCATTATGGCCTTATCTGTTTACTTAAGTTCTATTATCCTTGAGTTGGAATTTCTGATTCTTTACTTTCAGGTTGCTATTTATTTTTCTATTCTTATCAGCTGTGTGTTATTTAGCTGTGATTTTCATTTTCTAAGTGCACCATCAATACTTCATTAACTGTATTCTTTGCAATTTCATGGATTAATTTAGTTGTATCACAGTATTCACAAGTTTATTGAAGTTTCCCTGTATTGCTGCATGTTCTTATTTCACAGTCACATTTACCTCTCAGAACCCAGTTAATACCAGGTGATTCCTCTTGCCTTGGAGTCTGTGGGGAGTACAGGCATACCTCCTTGTATTGCCTCCACAGATGTAGCATTTTGTACAAATCCAAGGCAAGACCCTCCACCAGCAAAAAGGTTACGACCGGCTTTATCGCGGTAGTCTGAGACAGAGCCTGCAGTACCTCTCCGGTAGGCCTGTATTGCCCATTCTACCACTGTGCATAACTTGTCTTCTGTGATTTTGCTTTCCTCTTTAGGTTTGTAGTTCCTTTATTAATTTCTGTAATTAAAACATTTGGGTTTGAAAGCTTGCCTTTTTTGTCTTTGTTGTTACGGTGTTTTTCTTTTCCCCCCAGAAATTACAACTGTGTGTGTTTCATTAAAGGATTTTATTTTCAGAAATGACCTGCACTATTGTTCATAGAATTCATATGGATATCTAACAAGAAATTGTGTGAACACATATAGACATCTCAGGAAAGACTGGAATCTTTAGTTCCTTCTCTTTATCTCATCTATTATATTAATTACCTTAATTAAAACTATTGTGTTTGTTACTGGAGTTTTATCATTTATGGATCATATACTAGAGTAAAATTATGGCCAGTGAACAAAGTCGGCTTATCACCTGTTTTAGTGAGTAAAATTTTGTGGGAACAGAGCCATGCCCATTCATTTAAACATTATCTATGGCTGCTTTTGTGTGACAAGGGCAGAGGTGAGTAGTTGTGACAAAGACCTAGCTCACAAAGCCTAAAGTATTTACTATCTTACCCTTTAAAAATAAGTTTGCTGACCCCTGTACTTGGGTCTCAATTAGTTCTACAGCAGCCTTGTAAGACATGTGACTGCACCGTTTAAGCTCTGAGAGGTTACAGAATTTGCTCAAAGTGACATAACTAGTAAGCAACAATGTCCAGGTCTGGTCCCCAGTCATGGGTTCCACTTCACTATTTATGCCAGGCCTCTTTGGCATATATATTGGGTTGGCCAAAGAGTCCACATGATTTTTTTTTCCATAAAATAAAAGACAGCTTTTTTATTTCCACTGATAATTTATTGCTTTGGATATTTTGAGTTTGTTGTTTATGCCCCATGTGTTGTAGCATTGGTTGTTCTCAATTAATGTCTCAATTTGATCGCCATCAACTTCAACTGGTCTAACTGACTGCAGAGCATCGTCCATTGAGAAATGTGCAGCACGACTCTTCACAAACCATTTTTGACACGTTCAAACAGTCATAGCACTTTCTGCATACACTGCACAAGTCTTGCTTGCATTTCAGTTGACTTTTTACCTTTCTTGAAATAATAATGCATAATATGCCAAAATGTCATTTATTTTCTTCCATCTTCAATATTAAAATGGCTGAACACAAGTCATCAATTTGATATATATTTTTTAAAACTCACATTGATATACCAGCTGTCACAACACAATCTAACAAAATTGTTTCATATGAAGTTAAAGACAACTAAGTGCTACTACAGCCATCTGACAGAAAAAAACAAATGAACTTTTTGGCCAGCTCAATACAATACCTTTTAAACATCTCAGTAATCCTCTCATTCCTCTTTTTCAGATGTGGAAACTGAGGCTTAATATTCTGTTCAAGTTTGTATAGCTGGTGAGTAACAGCCATGATTTGAACCATGATCTGAAGTCAAATTGCTCAGCCCTTTGTACCCGGCAACACTGCCTCTAAATATTATATTGTTAAATGTATTACTTCTCAAAGATTGTTTGACAAGCGATGATTTGACCCCAGTTTTAAAAAATTGGTCACAAAATTAATAGTGAGTCCAATCCCCTTCAGAAGTAAAAGTCAGGGAAACTGCTGCCAGTGTTGACAGAACCACTTTTGTCCTACAACTGGAGGCTCCTCTAATCCTTAAAGCACCTGCGGGTGTCATTACCTAACAAAGGCACTGTAGGGAAGTGGTAAACCCTAATTCATTACATTAGGGCACTGTACTTCCCCCCTGCTCTCCCTGCACCCCCTCTGACAGTTCAGTTTAGCAGGCAATAGATGCAAAATCACTTCTTATATAAATTCACTATGTAATCCCATTAGATTGACTGGAAACATACAATTTTAAAAAGATTCTCCCTCCTATACTTCTTTTTGACCTTTGAACATGCAAACTAAAATGTAATAATCGTTTTATGATGTTCAAAGATTCTCATTGTATCAAAGTACAGATAGGATGTATAGGACAAGTAGGTAACCCACATTCAAACTGTGCAGTGTTGGGTTGTAATTCCATCTGGCTTTGTGGGAAGGAATTGGCAGCCTGCTGGGAGTTAGCTGAATTAGAGAGAGGGCAGCAGCAGCAGGAATAGGAAAAGAGGCTGTGATAAAGACAGAAACAGAAATTCCCTTGTAGATTTCCAAGTGGCCTTGCAGAGAGCAGGCAAGTAAAGTGAAACAGACATAGACAGTGACATGACTGGGGGACTAATGCTCCTGGCATGCTTAGTGTGTGAGGTTAGCCTTGTGCCTGTTTCACACCTGGAAGAACAGAGGCCTCCTGTGAAGTCTCACCCAGGGATATAAAGGGAGAGAAGGGCACGTAGCAGGATTGGTTAACAGGACTGGATGTGTTTGAGCACCTGCCAGCATGTGACAGAAGCAGCCTCTAAGATGAAATCTTCCATCCACAATTTCACATACCTGGCAATGCATCTTGTTTACATGTTGGTTTGTTTTTATCTCATAAGAATGAGCAGCGTGGGTTTGTTCTTCATCATAGGCAAGAATACATTTGCTTGTTAGGCTTCTTCTAAGAGGTAGCCCATTTAGGCTGGGAGCCCATTCTACAGAGATCAGGAAAGAAATAGAAAAATTCCCATGGGACAAGAGGTACCCTTCTAATTATATTTCTGCAAGTCTCCTGTCATCCTGAGTCAAGCCCGGGCTTACTAACAAGTAGCAGATGAAATTCACACCAGGCAGTATGTGAGGCTGGGAACTGACACCAATAATTTCCAGTGGGCTATTTTTGCAAAAGTGTAAAGTTGATTTTCTTAAATTACTTTGGACCCAGTTCCTCAGATTTTAGAGGCTCTTTCAACAGCACCCAAAAAAATATGGCAGAAGGTATGAATGGAGATGGTGATTATAAGGACTCCTGAAGTTACTTATGACGTCAGCCTTAAGTAACCCACACATTGCTATTGTGATTGTTGTGCTCTTTTCTTCATGCCACTGCAACAGGACAAATACTCGATTGCTTCCTCTACTAGCTTCCACATACCACTGAAAAAAATAATTTGCAGAATTAGTAGGGGAGCCTAATGATGCATTTAATTAGAGAACAATCAGGTGATGTTTTATTGGGGTTGAATAGAATAAACAAAGAAATTAATTCATGAAACAAAAATATAGACTAGGTCACAGTAGAGAACCTTCATGTTCTGAGAGACAAGCCAGATGACCCTTAGTGACACTGGGGAGAGCTACTGATTTAGAGGGAAGTGACCCAAGGGGCTGCTTTTCTGGCTTGTTTTGACAGAAAGTTTTGTCTGTGTGTGGGTCCAGTAACATGGCTCAGGTCAGCTGCCTGGGTGAGTGTGTGGGATTTCCACCACAGCGAGCCCTGATACTGTTTTCTAACTTATATGATCAACCAAATAGATGACTTGATTTAACAAATAGCTGGTAGTAGGAAGACGACAAAACTCATACAGATTATATTTATTTTTATTTTGTTATTTTTAAGTGCTGGAGTAATCAGAGTGTTTCCCAGGGGTGAGAATGCAGAGGCTCCCTAACGAGGGCAGGCTGGGGTTGGTATGGCCACAGAATGTCTCCCAGCAGCCTGTCACTGGTGCCCAAAATAGTACCATCAAGTTAATTCCTTTGGATTCAGGGTGGTTTTTAAAGGGCCAGTGCTCAGACGACATAAAAACCTTAGTCTAGGCTAACTTATATGTGAGGTACCACTTTCTCCAATTGTGGCAGATGATTGGCTGGGTCACATGTGTATAGACTTCCCAGGGGGTGGTTCTGGGCAGGCAGAGAGTTACCAGGTGGCAGCTGGGAGAAGGGCAAGCAATGAGGGTGCTAAGGGATGTTCTAACAGAGCCAGGAAGGGCCGATCTCATTTGTTTTCCAGTGTTTCCTTGGCTGGTGGTAAACTGAAGAAGGCTGACAAAGTACTGTTTGGGTACCTGCCCAGCTATTTCCTGCAAAGTCGGGGAACCAAGGAAATGTCTCTGGATTTTTGAAGGCCTGCTATGTTTAGTGTTATTTTTCAGAGTGGGAGGAAAACCACAGAGGGTCTCAGAGACAACCACTGTTGGCAAGATCTTGACTTCTGAATTGACTAACACTTGTCAATCAGGGAGCTTTGGACTCGGTGTGGTAGAACAGACTGAACTGTGAACTTTGCAGAATGGTGGATGTGGGGAAAGCTAGCAGATGGTTTATGGTGATGTGGCCAAGGTACTGATAGCAACAGAGCCCAGAGCTTGCAAATGCTTAGTCAGCTGAGGCCCTGCACACTGCGCAGACGAGGGGTGGGCTCTTACTGGGTCATGTAAGGACACGAGTGGAGCCTGAACCCGGCTGCACAAAGCAGATTTCCCCTAATCTCCTCAGCACTTGGTCACAAATTCTCCAAAAGTGTCTCTAATGATTTGTATAACTTCACGCTCCCAGGATAACTTCTGAAATCTTTTGGTGATATTTGGAATTTACTAAATTTGAAAATTTTTGTGTGTATGGAAGCTGTTTTCAGATACCAATTTCCTAGGTCCTTTTTCTTTCATAGTTGACTGTGGCTGAGAAAAAGAGGTAAAACTGGATGGATTAAGAAAGCCTTATACAAGTAGTCCCTCATTGGGAAAGGAGGTGTGGGGGGGACTTTAAGTGTGTGTGTGTATTCCCAAAATTGGGCCCAACCCACAAATATTCTGAAAGCTTCATCCCATTCCCCAACTCTTTCAACTTGAGTTACTTCATTAGTGTTTTGGTTACAATTTTATTTAGATGTGAGAAACAGAAAACAAACCTACAGTGGTTTAAACAAAAAGAATACTTTTCTCACACAGCAAGAGACCTGGAGTTGGTGGAGTTGGCTCGGCAGTTAGACCACAGCAGGGCCTGCGTTATGGGACCCCCAGCCTTTTTCTTCATAAATGCCAGGTAGCTGCTGCAGCTCAAGTCATGCCATCCGTAAGGAGGAAAGGGAACCAGAGAAGAGGGTCGTGCTGGCAGCTGCCTGGGAAGACTTTTGCCTATGTCTCCTGGCTCTTAGTTGGATCAGTTAACTACTTCCAGCTGCTGCAAGGAAGGATCTACAGCAGAAGGGGGCAAGAAGAGAGGTTGGGAAAGCTTTGGGGTAGCCCTTCAAAGAACTGCCACAACTAGTTTCTGCAATGGCCAGAAAAATTACTAGTTCTGGCTGTTTGAGCATCACTTTATCCTGAAGATTTCCCCTGCTGGGAGCAGTCGCTAAATTTTGGTTCCCAGGGACACCATCTAAATGCTTTTCCATGATGTAAGAAACTCACTCAAGAAGACCTTCGGAGGTACCAAAGTCTAGACTGGAAGTCGAGGAGGCAGAAATGGCTGTACTTTTTGTAATGTGAAATTTGAACATGGCTTGGAGGTCATATCTTTATTTTCAAGTGGTTTCACTACATATTCAACAGTGAGTTAAATTTTGCTGAAAAGTAATAAGAGCGAAAACTCAGTGTCTGACAACAGCTTCCCCGGGTGGAACAGATGGGCGCCTGCAGGATATCCGGGTAGCTTTGGACTCGGTGGAAGGCAATGCAGTCGTGACGCGCAGTTTTGAAGGAGTCCTTCCAAGGAGAGACCAAAACAGAAACCAAAGCCATGTGCTCGTAATTAGGAACTACTTAGAAGTGGAGTAAGAGATCTAGACTCCCGCTCTGACTGTCTGGCTTAGGCAAGTCGGTAGTGTGTGAGGGATTCTTCTTCCATGTATGTAAAGTTATAAAGTTGGATTAGGAGGGCTCTTTTAAATATAAAGGATAGTAATGTTCCTGTAGAAGCTAAACATTAATTTGTATATTTAATTAGATAGATTATAGAATATATGGCTTGAGGATTGGATATCCTTATTAAAATTGACCCAGTTGCAGTGAAAAAAAGAGTAGCATTACTCACTCTACTTTTATTTTTTTTAAACAGAAGTTTCATTTTCTATATTCCACACAGTTTAAAAAATATGGCCAGCTTGGCCGACAGTGAAAGCACCTGAGTCTGAAATTAATTGGCTGCATTGAACATGTACAGTTCAAGTACTTACTCAAAAAGTATAACATTCAACTAACTGCTGCTTAAGAGTTACCAAAATCACCGGTAAGATGATATTTATGAACTGCTAAATCTACATTTCTGGCCCGGATCTCTTGGCTGCACTCTCTCACTGCTCACTGAACATCCCTGTTGGGAGAATCCATTCAATGAGTTTAGAGCTGAGTTCGCCTCCTCCCACGGATCCTCCTCCTGAGTGTTCTAGCGCAGTGAATGAACTCTCCATCCAGCCTCTTGATTCTCGCTGCTAAGTATCTAGCCATGCCTAAATCTCTCGGAGCCCCACTGCCACTCTCCTGGCCATCTCTATTGCTTGTGTGACTTCTACAGCAGCCGCCCAGCTGGTCTCTCCTCGCCTAGGCTTCCACTGCAATCCATTTTCACAATCTTTTAAAACACAAATGTAATTATTTTTCATTCAGCAGTTACTCATATTCCCAGCACTGTGCCAGTCACTGGGGATTCAGTAGTGTACAAAACATGGAACGTACATGGCAGGAGAGACAGACAGTAAACAAATTAATGAACAGATATGTAGAAGCTCCTTGAATTACAGTTTGCATTATGAATTCAAAATATCATAAGTCAACGATGCATTTAACCTAGTGAATATCATAGCTTAGCATCGCCTACCTGAATCATGCTCAGAACACACTATACAAGAAACTACAGTGATCAAGTAGCTGACTGGGAGCTGTGAACTGCTGCCACTGCCCAGCATCATGAAATAGTATACCATGCATCACCAGCCTTGGAAAAGATCACAATTAAAACACAAAGTGTGCCCCTGGCTGATATGGCTCAGTGGATTGAGTGTCAGCCTGTGAACCGAAAGTCACTGGTTCAATTCCCAGTCAGGGCACATATGGGTTGTGGGTTGCGGGTCAGGTACGCAGTTGGGGGCGTGCGGGAGGCAACCAATTAACGTTTCTCACACATTTATGTTGCTCACACATTGATGTTGCTCTCCCCCTCTTCCCTTTTCTCTAAAAACAAATAAATAGAATCTAAAAAATGAAACACAAAGTATGGTTTCTACTGAATGCGTATTGCGTTTGCATTGTTATAAAGTAAAAGAAAAATTGTAAGTCAAACCATCTTAATTTGAGGACCATCTGTATACTAAAATAATGGATGGGGTAAATGCTATAAAGAAAAGCAGGAGGAAGTGTTTTTGGATTGGGTGGTGAAGAAAGGTGCCTGTGGGGTGATGGGGAGCAGAATGAAGCGAAGAAGCAAACTGGGGAATACCAGAGGAAAGAATGTGGAGGGTGAAAAAGCCCTGAAGTGGGAGCTTGCTCAGTGTGTTCAGAGAGCAGCAGAGGGGCCAGCGGTGCTGGAGTGGAGGAGATGAAGCCAGGGAGGTGATGAGGGACCAGATTACTCGGAGACCAGCGGCCACTGAAAGCAAGGGAGTGGCATGACCTTGCTCGTATTTCAAAACCATCACCGTCCCTGCTGTGTAGAAAACAAAATGTGAGTGATCAAGAATGGTTGCTGTGGCCCTGGCTGGCGTAGCTCAGTGAATTGAGTGCGGGCTGCAAACCAAAGCATCACAGGTTCGATTCCCAGCCAGGGCACATGCCTGGGTTGCAGGCCACGGCCCCCAGCAACCACACATTGATGTTTCTCTTTCTCTCTCTCTTTCTCCTTCCCTTCCCTCTCTAAAAATAAATAAATAAATCTTTAAAAAAATAACCAACCTAAAATAATCAATACTGTTTTTTAAAAAAAGAATGGTTGCTGGAACATTTAGGAGGCTTGTGCACCATTTCAGCAAGATGTTAGGGGATTTATTTTATTTCCTTGTGATAAAAATACATATAACATAAAATCGACCATTTTAACCACCTTGAAGTGTACAATTCAATGGCATTAAATACATTGTTGTGCAACTGTCACCACCACCCATCTCCAGAATTTTTAGCATCTTCTCAAACTGAAATTGTCCACTTTAAACAGTAATTCCCCATTGCCCCATGCCCCAGCTCCTGGCCACCACCATTCTACTTCCTTTTTCTGTGAATTTGACTCTTGCAGGTACCTCGTGTAAGTGGGACCATATATTTGTCTTCTGTCTCTGACATTCATTTCGTATAATGTCCTCAAGGTTTAACCATGTTGGAGGATGTGCCACTATTTCCTCCCTTTTTAAGGCTGAGTAGCATCCGTCATGTGTACAGACCACATTTGGTGCAGCCGTTCATGTGTCGGTGGACACTTGTGTTGTATCTACCTCCAGGCTGTTGTGCATGATGCTGCTGCAAACATGGGTGTGCAAATATGTGTTGGAGTATCTGCTTCCAGGTCATTTGTGTGTACACCCAGAAGTGGTGTTGCTGAGTCATATGTTAATTCTGGTGGATTTATTTTGAATGTAGAGATGAGAAGAATTTACTCCTCTGCTTAAAATTTTTCAGTGCTTTTCTACTGCCCTCAAGACAAAGTCCAAAGTCAGTTTAACAGAGATCAAACATCCTGCATGATCTCAGTCTTGCCAGTCTTTAACAATTACCCGCCCACACATCCTATATTCTAGTGAATTGCTGTGACTCTCAGAGCAAGCCATGCTGTTTCCACTTCTGATAGCTGCCCCAGCCCAGCAGCCTTGTACTTATTCTTAGTTCTCCCTGACAGGGCCCTTGTCTGTCTCAGCAAGTTCAGGTTAGGTTTCTAACAGCCCATCCTGTGCACTCCCTGCAGAACTTACTTTGACCCACTGCAGGTATAGCGTACCCCGCAGTGCTGTCCTAGATTGCTCAGCGCCAGCCTTGAGGGGGAAGCGCTGTGTCTGATGCAGACCTGTTATCTCTCAGGTAGAATACTGAGTAAAGGAATGAAGGAAGATAAACAATAATATTGTAACCTGTCCTTTCCTTGAGACATGGTACTTTAGAACATGAGTTCAAACAAATACCTCTGGGAGCTGGATAAACTAAATGTGAGATACAGGGAGTGGGGGTGATTAATAAAGGAGAGAGCCCTGGCTGGTGTGGTTCAATGTATTGAATGCCAACCTGCAAATTGAAAGGTCACCAGTTCGATTCCCAGTCAGGGCACATGGCCAGGTCATTTGTGAGAGGCAACCACTTGATGTTTCTCTTGCACATTGATGTTTCTCTCTCTTTTTTCTCTCTCTCCTTCACTTCCCCTCTCTCTAAATAAAAATAAAATCTTAAAAAAAAAAAAAAGAAAATGGTGGAGCCTAGCCTTCTAGACCTGTATTCTACAGTAATGTTGCCACATGTGACTGTTTAAATTAAAATTAGTAAAAATTAAAAAAAATTAATTCAGTTTCTCCATCAAACTAGCCACACATACTTAGTGGGTAGCCCCACGTGACTCTGGACAGTGCAGCTAGAGAATAATTTCATCACTGCAGAACATTTTATTTGTTAGGGCCAATCTAAGAAGTGTATGTGTTTTAAAAAAAATTAAACACGATGATGGCAAAGCAAAATCCTCTGTCATCCCAGTTTCTTACCCCTGCTCTCAAAAATGAGTCTTCTGGTAAAGCCAGACACTCGGAGACTGCTGTGCAGGGATGCCTCTTTGCGGAGTGAGAGTCAATCCTATGCAGAGAGAAGGGCATCAGGATGTCGCTTATCACCCACGGTACATGGCGGCCTCTTTCTGAAAATCCTGGGGGAATATTCTCTCTGATTTTAGTGTCAGGAACAGTTGTATCTTTTAACACCACAGTTTATTTATGTAATTGATCAGCTCTCCCTTTTGCACTGACTGCTGTAGGTTCAGAGCCAGCAGTGAGCCAAACCTGATTCTGCGCATAAAACCCTGAGCTTAATATTATTTTTCCTACTCTACCTCCCTTTAAAAAAATCCTGCAGCATGTGTTTTATAAATACATCCCCCCCCCCAGTGAATGTAATTTATTTATTTACTTTGGTGCTACATAGTATTTTGTTGTATATGCGCAGTAGTTTCATTCCCCACCCCTTTACTGATGGGCCCTCGAGTTGTTTCCACTTTCCCTAACACAAACAGTGCGAATGGCAGTTCCTGTGCATGTACGTTTGCCCCGGCGTGAGAGCGCACCAAGAAGTGGAACTTTCGGGTTGTAGAGTGTGCTTGTTCTGACTTTGAGATGTTGCCAAATTGTCCTCCAGAGCTGTTGTACCATTTATTTTCCCACCAGCTATGTATGAGATTCTCATTCTCACATCCTGCTGTCATTTGGAATGTTATAATTTTTGCTGATATAAGGAGTTTGAAATATCTCATTGTTGTGATGTTTTGCATTTTCCCCAGCCACACTTGATGCTGTGTATGTTTTCATCCTTATTTGCCTAACTGTGGTTCCTTCTAGGTGAGTTTCTAACACACATCCTTTGCCCATTTTCTTTTGGATTGTTTATCATCTTATTATTTGATACGAATTATGAAGATACATTTTTTTAAAAACTAGCTTTATTGGGATATAATGCACATAACCATAAAATTTACCCTTTTAAAGTGTATACTTCAGTGGCTTCTAGTACAGCTGTGCAGCCATCCCCACAACCTAATTTTAAAGCGTTTTCATTACCCCAAAAGGAAACTTTGTACCTATTACCAGCCATTCCCATCCTCCCCACCCCCACTCCCAGCCCCAGGCAACCACCATCTACTTTTTGTCTCTTTGGGTTTGCTTATTTTAGACAGTTCATGTAAATGGAATTATATAATAAGAGCCATTTTGAAATAAATAAATAGATATTTTAATAAGTTATAGGATAATTTTGCACTTTTGAGTTATGTAAGTGGCCCTTCATGCTTAGATGCTTTTTATTTGCATCTAAGTTATTTTTCTAAAATACATTATGATGACAAATATATATATATTTTAATATCCTGCCTTCCTGATCCCTCCGTTTTCCACCTTCAAGGATTCCCAGAGATCAAAATCTTCCCTTTGAAAAGCACTGGCCTGGAGCAAATTGTAGTCTAAACACAGCTCTTGGAAGAGCAGAGCTAAAATTCTATTTTGTTTACATTTGGCTGAACCGAAAGGGGTCACTTCAAGAAAGAGGCAAGGACTAGAGAAGGAAATGGCCGGAAATGAGTCTAAAAGATTTAATGCTTAAAAAACTGGAGAACTCTAAGTTAAGTTTCAGCTATTATTAACTGCACAATTGAAAAGGAACTAGGTGTCAGCATGACCAGTCAAATCAAAGTTCTTCAAGGGCAAATGTCACAGTTACACTTGTGTGCAGATAGATGCACCGCAGTGTGCCGTGGAGAAGTGGAGACACAGGCGTGGCCGTCCTCTAGGAAATGCATGCCTTGAAAGCTGAAGTGGGGTTAGGGGAAGGCTGGGCCATATTGAACAAAAGCCTTGAAATTGGGATTTTTCAGCCCACAAGACAGAAAAGATTGGGTTAAATGGAAATGAAAGTTAAATCTAATCAGTAAGACAAATACAATGTTCATATATTTTGTTTTTCTAATATTTCCAAAGCAAACAGTAGTGGTAGTTAATTGATTCTCTTTGCATATTCTGATAGGCAAAGTGGTGTTTCTAATTTTATGGATTTAGAGTTCAATATTGTGTTATTTTCAGTGGGAGTACTCTTCCAATTTTTAATGGGTTTTAGAAATACAAGTTATTCAAATATGTCTTTCAATGTTAATGTAGTGTTATTTTTTCCCCCTAAAACATAAACTCTTAAAGTCTTATAGAGGCTTTGTAACACACCCAGCATTCCACACATGCCCACAAGGGCTTAACAAATGGTATTTGCTGCCTGACACAGACAATAACCTTGGGCATCATTGTACAGGCTGCACCTTCTCCCAGGAAATGTGTGTATAGCAGGATCCTCGGGCACGTGCTAGATCTAAGCATCAATGGGACTACAAACCAAAAGCAAGGTGTTTTCTTGACTTGAAACTTCCATTTATTTCTCACTGGCTAGCCTCTTCTATTTATCCTGCTTTTAAGGAGAAAAATTGCCAAATCCCCTTGTGGTTTTCTGAAGTAAGAATAAGGAGATCCATGAACACAGACTATAACACTTCAGTAACCTCAGCTAACTGTGGGAGCACAATCCAAAACCGAGAACATTTTTAAAGAACTGTGGTTTATGACTTTCAGGCGCACACATAAGCTGAAGCTGCAGGCAGGGCATTTCCGAGCCCAGGGCCTCCCTGGCTGTGTTTACGTCTCATTAGTGATGGACAGCGCAGACGCCGCCACGCACTGCACGGCACACTTCAAGTGGATTGCTTGGGCGAGTAGCCTTGAAATATGATCAACCTCTTATTTTCTTTATGAATATGCACATCAAGATTTTTTAAAAACATAAGCAATAGTACAGCTTCTTTTGTAGACATACACATCAAAGTGTTTAGATGATCAAGGTTCAGTTAATAATAGCAAAGGTTTGCACCCCAGGCACTTAACCAGAGAACTCAGATCTTAATTGGCTGCCAAAAGTGCAGCGGAAGCAATTACTATCAAGAGAAGCAGTTTAAAGGACATGTTAATTATTCATTTTCATAAATCTCTCCATTTTTGTTTCTGCATTATTACATGACCTAAAAGCAAGCATAATTTTCTATAGACCAGCAATTTTCAACCTGTTTCATCTCATGGTGTACATAAACTAATTCCTCAAATTCTGCCACACACCAAAAAATATTTTTTTGCCAATATGACAATAATTTTGACTTATTTACACTGGATTGCTATTGCTGTCTTGGCTGTGGTCACTTTTTCATTTGACAATCTAAGGTCAGAAACAGAGGTCACAAATGGCACAAACAGAGGTCAGTGCCCCTAAGTCACACGTTGCATGTTTTAAAAAATTTTGTGGCACACCTGTGTGCCATAGTGCACAGGTTGAAAATTGCTTCTATAGATGCGTGTCTCTCCGACTTTGATGTGCCCTATTCTAGGGCTGTGTCCTCCCAAGTTGTGATTTAGTTGGTCCAACATAGGTCTTAGAAATATGGGTGTGCATTAAGTTGCCCCATGCAATTTTGACCAAGGTGATACCATTGGCCCTGTTTGCGAAATGGGATGTGAATACATCAGATTTTCCCACGTGTGATGTTCTGATTAGGCTGAATATAGATACAATGCAATTTTCTGTGAAGGAATTTTTTGCATCCCTTGCAAAACCTGTTTTCATGATGTTATTCAATATATATACTTTTAAATATAAGAGATTACATGACAAATTTACCTGAGAATTTAGTGACAGGAAAAAGTTTTCTTTTCCTGGAAAACCAGTTTTCCTCCAATTAGCAGCCAAAAGAATACAAATTCTCTGTACCTTGCAATATATGTGGTCTGTCTGGAAAAAGTTGAGCCATTTTTAATATAACAAGAATGGTTTGTGTAACAAAAGTGTACCCTGGCCCTCAAGGAGCGAGGACTGGAATGAGTGAACAATGAAGACTTCACTGTACTAGTCAGTGGGGGCAGTAGATGCTGCTGAGTGAGCATGTGTACTGTGTGGCTGTCACATTAAAAAGGACTGAGTGAGTAGAGCAACAAATCTGCATCAAATTTTGTGTTAAGCTTGAACATTCCTCCATGGAAACTATTCAGATGATTCAGAAGGCTGCAGCTATGGGCAGCTGGTGATTGGTGCTTCATCACAACAATGCACTTGATCATGCATCACGTCTTCTGCAGGGTTTTTTGGCAAAACGTCAAATCACCCAGGTTACTCAGCCCCTATACAGCCCAGATTTGGTACCCTGTGACTTCTGGCTTTTCCTCAAACTAAAATCACCTCTGAAAGGGAAGAGGTTTCAGACCACTGATGAGATTCGGGAAAATATTCAGGATTTTCCAATCAGATTCAGGGAAACTGACCGAGACTGGGAGAACTGCATGAGGTCCCAAGTTGCCTACTTTGAAGGGGACTGAGGCATCATTGTCTTATGTACAATGTTTCCTGTATTTTATATCTTCTTAAATAAATGTCTCTATTTTTCATATTACATGGCTGGATACCTTCTGGACAGACCTCGTATATTGGAAGCTTAGAGAACAAATAAGCATCTCATTTTAAGGTTCCCAGCTGAATATTTTCTTACTTCTTCTTCAGTATGGCTTCTGAGGTTTCTGATTTAGGTTTTAGCTGTTCTGGTACAAATAGCTTTTTATTATTATAATGCTTTGTGAGAGGTAAGGAGGAGAAATTATAAAAATATAAGTGACATATTCAATATGGTTGTAGCTTCATAATGTTCAGTTTCACTTCCTGCATTCACCTGCAAGCAGGGGTTCAGACCTGGGCTGCCCTTCTGGGTTACAGTGCCTGCCCCCCAGACTGCTTTTTGGTTCCTCTCACTCTCTGGGGGTCTGTTTTCCTGACTGAGGTGAGCTTTCTCTGTAGTTTCCTGAGAGCCCTCCTCCACTGCCTTTCTCAGCAGCGTTGCTTGAACCTGTTGTCTTCAACAATGTCTAATTTTTGTGTTGATTCATTGAGAGAACTACACTTTGTTTTCCAAAAATCTTCATTGCTAAAATCTGGAAACAACTTAAGTGCCCTTTAGGGAGCAACTTGATAAATCAGTGGTGGTCTGTCCATACAATAGACTGCTGCTCAGCATTGTGCCATGTGAAGGAAGCCAGTCTCAAAAGATCCCCTACTATATGATTTCATTTGTTTGAGATACTGAGAAAGGCAAAACTATAGGAACAGAGGAAATGTTATCAGAGGTTGGGGTGGGAAGAGGCTCTGGCCAAAGTAGGGACATGAGGGAATTCTTTAGAGCACTGGAATGGTCTGCATATTGTTTGTGGTGGCAGTTACAAGAATCTATGCAGGCAGCCCTGACTGGTGTGGCTCAGTGGGTTGGGTGTTGTCCCAGAAACCAGAAGGTCTCAGTTTGATTCCTGGTCAGGGCGCATCCCTGGGTTGCTGGCCAGGTCTCCAGTTGGAGATACACAAGAAGCAACTGATTGATGTGTCTCTGCCTCCCTTCCTTTCTCTCCAAAACAATAAATAAAATATTTAAAAGAAAAGAATCTATGCAGGTGTTAAAACATAGATTGTCCACCAACATGAACTCTATATTATGTGAAGTTTAAAAAAAAGACAATTCATAGTCTAGGAGAAAATGTTTGTAAAACATATATTTGTTAAAATATTTGTATCCAGAATTATAAAGAATTCTCAAAACTCAATATATCAGAAAACAAACAAAGCAATTAAAAATGAAAAAAGATTTGAATAGACATCTTACCAAGGAACACATACATATGGTAAGTATGCACATGGAAAGATGCTCGACATTGTCATTAAGAAAATGCAAATCCGAACTACAAAGAACTATACTGATTAGAACTGGGAAAATAAATTTTTTAAAAAGAAGAAGAAATTGACAATATCAAGTGCTGGTGAGAAGCTGGAACAACTGGAATGTCCCATCTTGCTGGTGGGAATGTAAAATTCCTAGAGCCACTTTGGAAAATAGTTTGGCATTTCCTTATAAAGCTAAGCATAACATATGCTCCACCAATTCCACTTTTATGTATTTATTCAAGAAAATGAAAACATATGTTCACACAAAAACCTGTACATGATGATTATAGCAGCTTTATTCATAATTGCCCCTAATTGGAAACAATCTAAATGTTCTTCAGCTGCTAAATTGATAAATAAACTGTGGTCCATCCATGCAGTGGGAAAAGGAACAAACTATTGATATATGCAACAAAGTGGGTAAATCTCAAGTCTATTATGCTAAATGAAAGACACTAGCCTCAAAAAGTTAGGTACTGGATGATTCCACTTATATGACATGCAGAGAAGGAAAAAATGACCTATGGGAACAGAAAACAAATCAGTGATTGCTGGGTTCAGAGGAGAGCCAGCTACAAAGGGACATAAGGGAATGTTTCAGACTGCTAAACTCTAACTGTTCTTTTTTAAAATATATTGTATTGATTATGCTATTACAGTTGTCCCATTTCCCCCCTTCACTCCCCTCCACCCTGTATACCCTCTCCCACCCACTTCCCCCCTCTTTAGTTCATGTCCATGTGTCATAAGTTCTTTAGCTTCTACATTTCCCATACTATTCTTGCCCTCCCCCTGTCTATTTTCTACCTACAATCTATGCTACTTATTCTCTGTACCTTTCCCCCTCTCTCCTCCTCCCACTCTCCTGTTGCTACCCCTCCATGTGATCTCAATTTCTGTGGTTCTGTTCCTGTTCTGGTTGTTTGCTTAGTTTGTTTTGGTTTTGCTTTAGGTGTGGTTGTTAATAATTGTGAGTTTGCTGTCCTTTTACTATACATGTTTTTTTTTTAATCTTCTTTTCTTAGATAAGTCCCTCTAACATTTCATAAAATAAGGGCTTGGTGCTGATGAACTCCTTTAACTTGACCTTATCTGAGAAGCATTTTATCTGCCCTTCCATTCTAAATGAAAGCTTTGCTGGATAGAGTAATCTGGGATATAGGTCCTTGACTTTCATGACTTGGAATACTTCTTTCCAGCCCCTTCTTGCCTGTAAGGTCCCTTTTGAGAAATCAGCTGACAGTCTGATGGGAACTCCTTTGTAGGTGACTGTCCCCTTATCTCTTGCTGCTTCTAGGATTCTCTCTTTCATTTTACCTTGGCTAATGTAATTATGATGTGCCTTGGTGTGTTTCTTCTTGGGTCCAACTTCTTTGGGACTCTCTGAGCTTCCTGGACTTCCTGGAAGTCTATTTCCTTTGCCAGAATGGGGAAGTTGTCCTTTATTATTTGTTCTAATATGTTTTCAATCTGTTGCTCTACCTCTTCCCCTTCTGGTACCCCTATAATTCTGATGTTGGAATGTATAAAGATGTTCTGGAGGTTCCTAAGCTTCTCTTTGTATTTTTGAATTCTTATTTCTCCATTCTTTCCTGTTTGGTTGTTTTTTCTTCCTTCTGGTCCACTCTGTTGTTTTGAGTCCCAGTTTCCTTCCCATCACTATGGTTTCCTGTGCATTTTCCTTCATTTCTTTTATGGCAACCTGCATTTGTTCATCTAATTTGCGACCAAAATCAACCAATTCTGTGAGATTCCTGATCACCAGTGTTTTGAACTGTGCATCTGATAGGTTAGCTATCTCTTGGTTGCTCAAAAGGATGAGTTCTGGGGCACTGATTTGTTCTTCTGTTTGAGCCATCTCTCTCTCTCTTTTTTTGGTCTAGTCTCTCCTGTTATGGTGAGGGGTGGAGCCTTAGGTGTTCACCAGGTCTGGGCACTCCAGTCACTAGATTGTGATGTTGTATGTGGGGGCAGGGGAGGGAGGGAACAATAATGGTAGCTTGTTCTCCTGGGACCTCAGTCCCTTCCCTGGGATCCTGGGTTACGCGTTCTGTCCTGCTCCACAATTGCCGCCTCACTGGGTCTGCCAGCTGCCGCTTGCATACTCAGAGTCCACCCTCTTCTATCTTGCACGCCCCAGATGCCTTACTCACTCCTGGTTGCCTTATGTGTCCAATTTTCCCTGTTCTCTGCGCCGTGACCCATGCCTGGCTGCTTGTCTCCGCCCCTCCTACCAGTCTGGATGAATGGGTCCATTTCAACTTCTTGGCTTCCGACTTCCATTCAGATAATTTTTCTATCAGTTCTGGGTGTTATTCTGCCTCTAAATTGTTGTTGTTCCAATCTTGGTTGTGCGTGGAGGTATGGTGTGTCCACCTATGCCTCCATCATGGCTGAAAGTGTAAACTCTAACTGTTCTAAATCACGATTATGACCAGGATTATATGACCATGTGCATTTGTCAAAACTCAGAGATTTTTACACTATGAAGAGTAATTCTTACTGTATGTACATTATACATTGATAAAACCAACTTAAAAAAAAACAGTATGGTCCTCAGAGCTGGAAGAACTTGGGTCTCTGCAAATTTTACTCTTTCTTTTCTCTTCTTTTCTTTCAATTTCTTTTTCTTTTCAAGTCAATTCAACAACTACTGAATGTTCACATGTATCCTTCACCACACTAAGCATTTCTTGGGCTACAACAGAAGTTTAAGGTGTGGGGTTTGACCTCAGGTTATTTATAATGATGAGGACAGGCATTTCAATTTTGACTTTTCTGGTAAGTGATAAATAAATGGTCATCACAAGCCTGTAAGTGGACAGATGACTAATGAAGGAATCATCTGAGGAAGGTCAGTCAGAAGGTTTTGTGTTTATGGATTAGAGCTGGGAGGTCCTAAAGGAGGAGACTAGTTAAGATATGACTGAACTGATTTAGAAGTGGGGGTAGGCCATAAGATGGCTGTTTTGGATGCCTGGAAGGCAGACTAAGCACATGCTCAGGCACCAAAAATTGAGAAATCCTTATCTTTCATAATGTTTTACAAACCTTTGCAGCTTAAAGAAAGGCACCACAGGTTTTCCAGTCTTAGTGCCAAGTTTTAATCTGTCTCTGTGTCACGACAGCAGCGGTGGAAAGAAGAGGATAAATCCAAAGAGAAGGAAAGAAAGAAGAAAGAAAGAAAGAAAGAAAGGAAGGAAGGAAGGAAGGAAGGAAGGAAGGAAGGAAGGAAGGAAGGAGGGAAGGAAGGAAGGTATCAAGAAGGAATAAAAGTATGACTTCTAAGTTATGATGTTGGAATAATTTAACATTAATAAATAAGGAAGATATGGCAGGATGTTTGAAAGGGGGAAGATGCCATGTTTTGTTTTGGATCTCATGTAGTCTGATGTGAGAATGGGTCATCCAACTTGGAGATGTTCTCTCTAATCCGGCCATCCTGGGCTCCTTTCCTGTTCTGGAACAAGCCAGGCACATTTCTGTGGCCTAAAGGCCTTCTTCCCCACAACCCATATTTCTCCTGTATCTTCTCCAATACTTACTTAAGCTCCTTAATGAGGCCTACCTGACCACCCTATTTAAACTGTAACTGGCCTTCTCTTGTCTTTGCCTCCTGCACTAGTTCCTTCGTTTTTCATATCACATACCACCTTGGGCCTTCTAGCATAGTGTATTTACTTAGAATGTCTGCTGTTTACTGTCTGCCTGCCCTTGCTAGAGAGAAAGCCACAATGGCAGGGATCATTTGCAATTTTTTCTATGGGTGCATCACAAGCACCTAGAATTAATAGTACCTGGCACAGCATAGGTGCTCATTAAATATCCGTGCATATTCTTGGACTAAGCACTGTACTCACTCTGTATTATTTATCTAATTGAATCCTTACAGTAGCTCTCTGGGGGTAGGTACTATTATTATTCCCATTTTATAGATAAGGAAACAGAGGCTTGGGCAGGTTAAAAGACTAACCCAAGGTTATACATAGGTAGTAAGAAGTGGAGGCAGGTTTAAACCCAGAAATGCCTACCCCTGGCAGGTAAGCACACATATCCCTTCTCGGCTGGTAGGTACCTGGAAGCCCAGGAGATTCTTGATTGACAGATCAGACCTACAGGATCTGAGTTATCTGAGAGGAATTCTCTACCACTGATATGGAGTCACAACGAGGCTGAGACTGCTGCTGTGCACACTTTTGAAAGACAGTAAAACTGGAATCTGAACTCAGTTTTTCATTCTTCAATAGTTTCTTTTTCTTTTTTTCACAGCTTCCTTCCCTTCTTAAAGGGAAATGCAGTCTGAAACTATTGTATTCTCAAATTTTTGGTGAAGTCCACCTAAAATCCATTTAATGCTGATGCTTACTAGAATTGTTTTATCTGAGCAGTTCATTGGGTTTCCGTTTTACCTTCCAGACAGGAACATTTGTTATTCTTTATATATAGTATCTCTGAGGATTCATGTTAGAAGTGGAATTGACAACCCAAAAAAGGCATTGGAGAAAAATCTTAATTTGGATCGTAGTTTTACCAGTTCTAGCAGCAGCTCCTGATCATAACAATATTCCCCACTGGTCGGGCGCGGATTTACGCTTCCGGTGCACCTTCAGGGGGCAGGGTGACCTTTCACTCCCTTTTGATCGGCGCCCTCTTGTGGTGAGTCGTGAGTTTGCGCGTCTCCATCTTGCTCCCTGGTATTTTATGAGACACAGCGATGCTCCCCGATATCCCTGGTGAGGAGAAGTACATCCCGAGTAGACTACTTCTGGAGTAGTCTCTGGTGTTCTTTAAACATAAGGGAAAATATGCTGCTTTTATTTCTAGACTTTATTTTTCACTGCATATTTATATGCCACCTGCTGTTACTGTGACCCATTTCAGTTATAATTATTTTCTTTCTGTTTAATGGAGGATAGTTGGTGAATGAGAGTAGAAACATAATTTAAACAGGTTAAAAAGAGCTTTACATTTTAAATTCTAAATTCATTCCTCATTCAACTCTGCATTTTTGTGTCAAAAGCATAAGCTGGGTTTAAGGCTAAGAAATATCAGAATGTGTTGGGACGGTGCGTTCATCTCATTTCAAAGCTGTTTCCCTCGATCAGGGCGAAAATGGCAAGATTTGGGGAGATACAGGAAGATGATCATTGTGTGAGCCCTTAGACTGTCTCCCGGCATGGACACTTGATCATCGGCCTCCTGGAAAATGATAGTGGTATGTATAGAGCCGTAGTCCTGATGTTAATTCTATAGAATGGCTGTCATTTTAGTTTCACTTATTCAATAGACAGTGTCTTACGCTTATTTCAGGATCCCTTGAAAAGATCTTGGATCTTTGGAGTTAGACAGACCTTGATCTGAATCCAGACTCTGATGCTGAGCGTGTGGCTGTGGGCGAATTCCTGAACCAGTTCCCACTTGGAGCAGGCGTGTGGCTCGAGGGAGGTCCTGGAGGGAGGGAGGGAGGGAGGCCGCGGAGCGAGGCTGGGCCCGGGACCTTCGCCCGAGGCCTCCCGGCGCCAGCGCCCACTCGCCGCCCGCCGCTTTTTCACTGCGGTCTGGTTGGGAGGACGGGACACACTCCAAAACACTGGACGGGCAGGGGGCCATAAGTTGAAAATGATTTGGTGTGAACAGTAAATTTTCCTCATTGTACTATCAGTTTTTCTTTCTGTTGGGAGGCTATCTCAATAAGAGTATATGAATATGAATTTAGACTTACTGTGTCCTCCTCATTAATCAATACTTTTAAAACATCGTTATTGCTAATACCTAATAAGGTTGCATGCCTCCGAACGTATTTTTGTTTGATGTTGCCACAGGAATCAAACAGAATTGCCACCAAATCTTTTGGCTATTTGTCTGGTTCATGTCTATAATTCCATGTCTGTGGTTCTGAAAACCAAACAGGTCTAAAACCAGTTTTTTTTAAATAACTCATTTGGCAGCCAACCTGATCTGTGCTGATATGAAACTATTTATAGTCTTGATTTATTCTACTTAGTGTGAATATTTATGTGTTCCCTTTAGAAATATTACTGTGTTTGATTATGAGGTGCTGCCTCAAACTCCACTGGGGGTGTTAACTAATATATAACATATATCCTGTATTAATTTCTGAATTTAAAATTAATCTGAATTTGGAAACGCATTTGATTCCAGGGTTTGGGTTAAGGGTATGTGTGTGTGTTTTACGTGTGTATATCTCTCCACTGTGTTCTTATGTTGTAGATGTATATTGTGAAGTAGCATGCAGCTGGATTTATTTATACTCATATAATAATCTGTCTTTTAAATGAAAGATTTTTCTATTTATATCTATTCCTGATATATTTTGATTTTTTTCCTGTCCTTTCATTTTTTTTTTCTAATTGTCCCACATTATCTATACTTTCCTCTTTTTCAGCATTCTACTGGATTAATTGAGCTTCCCTCACTTGTTTTTCTAAATTTTTGCTCCGTTAGCTAGAAAGTGATGTCTTTTTTATTTAAAAATTGTTCTTTTTGAAATGTGTTAAAAAATATTTAATTTATAAAGTTCCAAATTAATCAGTATCTTTGGCCTATGCCTCAAAAATGCTAAGGCAACATTATTGCTCTAGCTGAACGCATTCTCCCAGTTTACATGCCACTATCCAGCTTTTCATCTTCTTTGTTTTTAACCCCCCAAATTAGATGTTATTTAATAAAAAACATTTATTTAGATTTATGCCCCATTACCATTTGTTTGCTCATCAATCATTTACCCAGCACACATTTTTTTAATGCCTCTACAGGTCTGGGGACTCAAGGAGTTAACAAAACAAAGTCCCTGACCTTCAAGGACTTAACTTCCTTGTATACAGCTCATATAAACCATTTCTGTCTACACCTCAGATCTTTCTTTAGGGATCATGTTCCTCCTTCTTCCTGCACACTTTTTAGGAGTTCCTTTATCGGGGTTTGTTGAATCAATTCTTTTTGATTTTTAGATAGTTTTTTTGAGATATAATTCATGTGCCATATGATTCTCCTATTTAAAGTATATAATTAAATAGTTTGTAGTATATTCATAGAAATGTGCAGCCATCTCTACAGTAATTTTTAGGACATTTTCAAAAAGAAAAGCTGTACATCTTTGCGGTCACTCCTTATAGCGGGTTTAATAGTGTCCCCTTAAAATTCATGCCTGCTTGTGAGCTTTGGCTGGATAGTTCAGTGGGTTTTAGAGTGCTGTCCTGCTATGCCAAGTTTGCGGGTTCAATCCCAGGTCAGGGCACATGCAAGAATCAACCAATGAAGGTTATAAATAAGTGGAACAACAAATCAATGTTTCTCTCTCCCTTCCCCTCTCTCTAAAAATCAATAAATAAAAATTTTAAAAAGTTCATGCCTATCTGGAGCCTCAGAATATGGCCATGTTTAGAAATAAGATCTTTGTGTATGCAGTTAGGTAAGAAAAGGTCATACTGAATTACTCTGGGTCCTAGATCCAATGTGAAACAATACTTTGAAAACTATTGCACTTCTTTTGTTAAACTTGTTCCTAAGTGTTTTGTTCTCTTTGAAGCTCTTGTAAACAGAATTGTACTTTAATGGCATTTTCAGATTGTTCATTGTGAAAGCATAGAAATAGAACTGATTTTTGTATATTAATCATATATTATTTTCTTTGCTGAACTCATTTATTAGTTTAATAAGTTTTTGGTGGTGGAGAGAAGTGTCCAGATCATTGATAGATTTGGCTCATGAGCCATTTGTTTCCTGGATAAACTCCTTTTGCTTTTTGAGTTTCAGCACAAAAACTTTCTTATATTGTAAAACCTTTACCAACTTTCTGAATTAAATTCCATTCAACTTACATTTAGTGAGCATTCTGTATATACTTGGCTCTTCCCTAGAAGCTTAGGACAGAGTGTTGAATAGAGTTTATATTGGAGTAGAGAACTCACATTTTAGGCAGCTCTAGGCACAGATTCTCCTGATTTTACTTTCAGCTGTAAACCTCCACTACAGTAATTATTCTCTCACTAGAATAACACATATGTGCTTTTCTTCCTCATCAGCTAGTCCCATTGGTTCTACCTTCAAAACATAACAAACATCTGGCCACTTCTCAAGATTCTCAAAACTACCTCCATCTTCTGCTTGGGTTACGTAATGGCCTCACCTAATCTCCTTGTTCCTGCCTTTGTCACTCCCAAAATACTCCTCTCAATGTGACAGATGAAGTGATTCCACCAAAATGTAAACCAGCTCCTGCCGGTCTTGTGCTTAGAACCTGCAGCAGTTCCTGTGTGACACGAAGTCGGGCGGAAACCTTCCACGTGTGCCCCTGGGACCTGGCCTGCTCCTCCTGCCCTCCACTGTCCTCACTCCTGAGGCCCCAGCCACCCTGAGTCCCTACTGATTCTACAACATTCCTGGCATTCTCCGGCCTGAGGGCCTTTGCTTTGTGGTTTCCTCCCGCTGAAACTTCCTACCCTCAGGATCCCATATTCACATGCTTTGACTCCTATTTCTAGTAGGCCTGTCTTTAATAAAAAATGAAATAAACAAATGAAATACAAATAATAGTAAATAACAATGTGAAGAATAGCACACACAGACTTACTCTCTACCCCATTATCCTAGTTAATTTTTCTCCACAGTGCTTACCAACATCAGACTATTACGTATTTTTTCTATCTACCACCACTAGATTATAAACTCCTTGAGAGCCAGAAACTTGGATTATTCCCTGCTATTTCACCATTGCATACAACAGTGCCTACTACATGGTGGGTACCCAAGATATATTTGTGAAATCAATAAATATGTGCATGTAGGAATGATTGACTCGCATGTCTAGGAATGGATGAACAGCATAAAACCACTGCTGATAACAGAAAAAGAGTGGGTGCAGAGGGGGAAAGAAAGGAAGAGGGCAGACACATTTTTCCCATTTTGCAATTTTCCTCAGAGTGTTTGGGGCAGCCGATCCCTTCGGTGCTGGCCACCTCTGTTGTCTTCGGCATCCGTTTCCTTCCTGAAGGTCCCAAAGGTGGCTCTCAGTAAAAACTCCTTGACTAACAGCTTAAGGTATTATAAAGAGTTTTTTTTTCTGTATCACCTAGAACATGGAATCACTTTCCAGATTGCTTTGGTGGGCAGGGTTGTCCTCAGAGCTACCAGGAGGGGGAAGGACTGGGAACTTCTTGGGCTTATATGGAGAACCCTGGGAGTTGATCTAATGGGGAAGTGGTGTCTCAGGACAAAGCTGCTGCTGGTTTATCATGTGCAAAGCCACGTAAGAAAGTCAGAACCAAAAGAGATGGAACCCAAGATTTAGCTCAATTTGAAACTACTGAAAGAAATAATACTGTTCAAGTAAATTAAGTCTCTTCCTGGCTGTCATCTTTGATTCACTAATTTATATTTTCAAGGACTTCAATGTTTGTGTATGTATTTAGAGACAGTGTTGTCTACAAGAATGTAAACCAGGAGAGAGAAGACTTGCCTATTTATTAATTGGCTGTAGTGCAGGCAAAAAATTTGCTATGCTGTGGTTCACAAGTGGTGGAGATGAAATAGTTAAAAAACCAAACTGCAAAAAGGAAGGAAGTAGCCGATTTTTAAGCCCAGATGTCACAACCAGAGATGACCAAAGGGACACACTTCTAGAAAAAATTTTACAGCCTATATTTTACCTGTATGTTACTCACTTTCTTCTTATGAAAGCTTTCCATCATAGGAAGGAAAAATGTACCCAAATTTGGTAATACTTCATATATTTTTGCATTTCCTTAGAATTGTGCAATATCAATAAAAATGGGGATATGTAAGGAAATGACAATATGAATACAAAACATATGTGGTTGCAAAGCTAAACTCTAGAGTAGAAGGGATAAGTGATGGAAATCTCTGCGGCACATGGATCGGGGAGCAGATGGTGTGGTGTGGACAGGTATGAATCAGCACAGGGTGTGGACTGGCCTGGCGTGTGGTCTGTGTGGGGTTCAGGGGCACCCATTGCTGACTGAGAACCAGGACAGGGATTGGTGGAGTTGCATAGCGAGTGAAGAGTGTTCAGACAGGGGACTTGGAACAGCGAGTGATAGAATCGCAACCCAAACGAGGTTAAACAAAAAGAAGGATTTATCTGAAGGGCGGAGAGATAGCTTGAAGGATCATCAGCAGAGCCCAGAGCCGTTCTGGGGTCCTACGGACTGGAACCAGGAACCTGAACATTGTTAGTGCTCTCTCAGTCTCTCTCTCTCCCCTCGCCTCCCTCCCCTCTTTCCCCGAGCATTCTTTCCATGTATCAGTTTTCCTGTTTATAAAATGAAAATATGAATAGTACCAACTCCATGGGTTATTGATAGGATGAAATGACTTATATGTAAAGTCCTTAGAACAAGCCTAGAAAATGAAAGCTTAGTTGTCACTATTACTAACATATATGTCACTAGAATAAAACCATAAAGACAACCCACTAAATAAGGACATGTTCATGCTGTCTTCCAGGCCCTATACAGACCCTGTGGCCTGTGAAGTTACTTTCTATTTATCATCTTCGCTCACTAGCAGCCTTCCGGGTTCTCCCTGCTGGCACTCACTGCGGCTCCAAGGCCCTCTGTGTCACCCCAGGGTGAGTGTCTGTCTTGTTTCATGATCTGAAACAATTTATTTCTCAAATAAATAAACTGTTATTATAGGGTTCCTATATGGCCTTAGAGAGAGCCTCACTTAAAAGCTGACAATTGGCAAAGCCGTATAACTTTTGCTGAGCTTGCTTGACCTGCTCAGCTCCGTATTTCTGAGCAGCCTCCCTCCACTCCGCAGCAATGGTTTCTCCTGCCCTTGGCTTCATGTCAATCCATTTGCCATCAGATACTCTTTTACCCATCAGAGCCTGTTTCTAATAGTGCCTTTCTAAAGCCTAGAGTTACTTTCCCTCAGCGTTTTTTTGTTGTTGTTGTTTTTGTTGTTAAATATAAATCTTTCCCTTTGTTTCATTACATAAACCTCTATGTCTCTGTCTTAGTCCAACTAAATTCAGCAAATATTGTTTGTGGTTCTACTGGGTACCAGTCACAGTGCTTCGTATCACCCATTTCACTTCCTTTTCCTTTTCTCTGCCTTTAATTCACTCTTTCTAAGTCTCCTTGATAGAGGGAATCACAACTGGTACAGCACAGCATTTTAATACTTAAAATACAATTCTCTTAGTGGTTGAAAATACATTAAAAATAAATGTTCATATATCAGAATTTTGTGTGAGAGTAGATTCCAATTGGGCAGGGGTTATATGTACTTGACTGTATGTCTATGGTGAGTAAACTGGGTATTTTTCATTCCATAGTAGGGTTCATTATTCTCAGTCTTTCTGTTGAATTTACAAAGTCCCAGGTGTTGAAGTAATTCTTCATAAACCTTTAATGAGAGATACCTGAATCAGATAGACCTGTTAACATTTTTGGTCTCTATGTGGTTGCTGAAGGTGGTTAAATCACTCAAGAACAGACTGACTAGTTGTCAGTAACCCTAGTTGAATGTGTTACTATGCAACTAAAGAGAGGCAAGTTTTAAGTAATTTGTCATATAATCATAATCAATGGGAAGGCAAGGATCCACATGCAGATAGTATATTTGTAGACAGTTACCTAATTTTATTGCCTTACGTTCTTTTCAGAGACAGTATTAGAATTCTGAGCCAATTTCTATACAGTAGTTATTTTCTTGGATGACATGTTAGGTCTTCTGCAGAACCAGAAGCGAGATGATTGAGGAAGACGGTGAGGGGTCTACAACCTGAGTCATCTATTCAAAAATCACATTTACTATTCACTCCTTAATTCATCAATCATTTACTGAGTATCTGCTGTGTGTCAAATACCATGCTGTGAGCTGAGGGCTTGGAGATTAATACAATAAGGCTGTGCCCTTGAAAGTTGACCGTCTATTGGAGGAGACATACCCATAAATGAATAATCCTGTGAGGTAAGTACTAAGAGACAAACATACAAATGCTGTGAGAGCAGGAAGACATGAATGACTAACTGTGTTTTGTGGGGGGTCAGGAACACCTATATTCAGGAGTCCTAGGGGATTCATGTCTCAATGAGAAGATAGGAGGCGAGAGAAGAGCATTTCTAGAAAAGAAAATATGAGCAAAAACCAAGTGGCTTGAAAAGAGCTCGGAGCGTTCAGAAGGTGGAGGGGCAGGAGCTCAGAGACACACAGGTAGGACTGCGAGAGAGGAAACCCTGGGAGCAAAACGGAAAAGGTAGATAACAGATTGGGAAAGGCTCTGTATTTCATGCTAAGGATTTCAGACTCTTTCTTGGAAAGAATGATTTGATTATATTAGATAGGAGAGATGATTTGATTAGACTCTAATGGGAAATCATAGAACTACTTAGTGCATAAGGCACCAAACCTCCAGAGATGATTGGCCAGTGGCCCCTTGGAGTGGCTTTTTGGGATGCTCATTTTAAAAAAGAATTTTCAGGTAATTTTGAGAAGAACTTCCTACATACTCAATTCTCTTTCAGAGACACATTATGCACCAGAATTTATTAGTGGGTCTTGAAGACCAGCATAAAAGATAGTTGTTTGACTCAGTATTTCCCAAACCTAAAGGCCACAAACTATGGTTGCCAGATGAAGTACTGGACAGCCAACTCAAAGGTGAATTTCAGATAGATAACAGACAACTTTGTAACGTTAGTGAGGGACACTGCGTGGGACATGGTGTGTGGAGTTAGAATTCCCAGGAGCTCTCACACAGCACTTGAAACCTCAGAGATATTTATGATGTGTCTCTGATGAGACAAGCACAGGACTCTACTCCCCAGAGCATCCTTACTAGGCCTGTTTGATGAGATTTAAACATTTTTATATTAATTGTGGTAGGTGCTGAATAGTCATTACCATTTTTTTGCAATGAGACTTTAAAATCTGCTCTATTAACAGCTTTCAAATATATCGTAGAGTGTGCCTCCCTATGCTCCCCACGCTCCATACCATATCCCCATGACTCCTCTGTTTGGGAACCGGAAGTTGGCGCAGTTTGACCACCTTCGCCAGCTTTGCCCCTCCTCAGTCCCTGCGTCTGGCGACCACCCATCTGTTCTCGGTGTCTCTGAGTTTTGTTTTGTTAGATTATACATATATGACATTATATGGTATTTATTTTTTTCTGTCTAGTCAGACAGTCAGACTGACTTCACTTAGCATAATGCCCTCAAGGTCTATCCATGTTGTTGCAAATAGCAGTATTTCTTTCTTTTTGTGGCTAAATTGTATTTTATTGTATATATGTAGTATACCATGTTATTGTATCTTTAAAGTATCTTTTGCATTTTACTTTATTTTTCTTCATTCCTAAGTAACTAAATGCTAGTGTAAATAAAAGTTGTTCTTGTCTCTGACAAAAAAGTATTCCCTCCCAGCCATAGGGCTTAATTAATCAATTAATTAAACACTTAACACACATCTGTTGAGAGGCCACCATGGACCAGGCACTGAGGATGCAAAAATGTACAAGGCAGCTGTGTTCGCTGCCCTTTACAGCATTTACAGTACGGCGAACAGCCTAAGCCAGTCTGTGCTCCTAGCTTCTGTCTTCGCCACCACCTGCTGCAGACAATTCATGTAGCCCCGCCTCCCACCAGCCCCCAACCTGCACCTTTCTCTAGCCATGTCTGCAATCCAAGGACATACAAGATTCTGTGTATCCATGCGTTTGTACCTAAGACCTTTCCCCAGAATAACCCTGCTGTCTCCTCCCCTCTTTATTTTCTCTGGGTCATACTTGGCCTTCAAGATTCCATCTAAGTATGAATCCTAGAAGCATTTCCTGACACCCTATCCCTGATGCCCGCCAAGTCTGACTGGAAGTCTTTTTCTTTTGTACTCCAAATAGTCTTCCTTATTTAAGTATAAGTCTATCATGTCACTTATCAAATAAAGTTACTGTAATTGCTGGTTTATTTAAGTCTTTCTCTCATGTTAAACTATTAACTACTTGAGACATTTTATGTCACTTTATTCTTACCCCCTAACACCACCCTGGCTAGATATTCTGTAAGTGTTTTTTGAATGATAAATTGAGGGTCAGTGCTTTTCTATCTTATATCACTGGAATCTCACCCATTCTCTTCTGCTGGAATCATGATACTAAATTACTCTGAAATGAATTGTCAGTAAGAAAATGCCACTGTTTTCCATCTTGTGAACTATGGTACGCCAAGTAGAAAGACAAAAGAAAAACTTTAAACATGCTCTGGAAAAAAAATACTAAATAGTACTACTTATTGGTTGCTAAAAACTGTAGCCAAGGCCATGCCTAAAGTAGTTAGGAGGAGGCTCTCGGACCTACAGAGGCTCTTTCTCACAGCGGTTTATAAATAGTCTCAATGGTTCTGCAAATGGCAACTGTGGCCCCAAACCCAGAAGAGTATTTACATCTCTGCAGAGGGGCGACATGGCTGGGCTTGCCTTGGTGGGCCCAGTCACAGCCCACGCTCAGATAAGAAAGGTTCTGAGTAGTATCACCTGCAAATGCCAAATGCCAGAAGGAAAGCTAGAATTATCCTGTTAGAAGATAATGGGGTTATAATTTATTTAATTATGACTTTATTCAAATGAGAGTTAAGATTGAACATGTAAGCATGCCTCTTATATGTCTTATTCTTATTCTTCTACTCCATTTCTACAGTACCCATCTGTCCTGATTCCATTTTTACCACCCACTGAAGACAGGGGAGTAGACCCAGTGGGGCGCTACTTGGAAGGCTGAAGCCCTTAGAATGGAGTGAATGGCTTCCTCGGCAGGGAGCTTCTGCTGTGGCAGAAACATGCTTCCTGCACCTTTCCTAGTCTCACCCCTAATTTTGAGTAGTTGCTTTAAAACCTTAGCTACTAAGACTAAAGTGCAACCCAGCCATCCAAAACAACCTGTATATGGATGGCCCAGGAGGCTTGGCCTGGAGACCTGGGTGGTAAGTGGGTTTCCCGTTGGTCGTAGTTTTGGGTTGTTGGGCTGGGAAGGTGAGTGAAGGCTGGAGAAGAGTGTCAGTAGGCACGCACTGTAGTGTTGAAAAAATGCCTGTGCAGTTTTTACACTAAGCTTTTGAGGTTCAATTCAGTTTAAGGAACATTTATATGACATGCATGGTGTGGCAAGACCAGGTGCTAGAGATATAATAGTTTGCAAGGTGGATATAATCCCTGTCCTCATAGCACTTGTGGGCAAGTAAATACAAGGAGGTACAGACATGTGTTATGTGATAAGGGACTTAGGAGATGCTGAAAGACCATCCTGAAGGAGAGGCTATAACTGAGCCTGCTTATCAAAGAAAACCATTGGAACTGCCCAGCCCTTTTGTAGAGAAGGGTAGACAGCTGCCTTGACTCATATTGCTCTGGTGAAAGAGCAATGTTGAGGATCTGCATTGTGAGCAGAAAATCTATAGCTCAGGTGGCCCTTCTTTTCTCGGCTTCCCCAAGGAACTAATAGAGTGAGAGAGTAAGCAGAGCCGGCGGTGGTGGACTCAGTGGTGGCAGGGGTCAGGGTGAGGAATGGCAGGGTGTGTCTATGGTGCTAGCTGTGACAACTATGACTGTGTCCCAGCCTGTTAGGAAGTAGAGGCCAGCTTGGTGCTGTACCAGAAAGGCAAGGCAACGAGCAGCCAAGATTGGCTGCAAAGAGAGCGACAGCAACCTGGCACCACAAGGGAAGGGAGAGCAGCCCAAATGATGCCTGGGGGTCTGTGGAAGGATTTGCAGAGGGACACATGCACTGATTGGAAGGGGAGAAATGAAGGAGGATGTGTCTCTTTCTTCTGGAGACTTTGGATGGGGCTGTGGATGTTTGTCTCTGGGAAGGAATTGTCCGAGGGTTGGGTCTCATCTTGTGTGAGTGAACTCATTCTCTTTAAGAGGTTCTTTTTTTTTTTTTAAAGATTTTATTTATTTGTAGAGAGAGGGGAAGAGAGGCAGAAAGGAAGAGAGAAGCATCAATGTGTGGTTGCTTCTTGTGACTCGGGACCTGGCTCACAACCCAGGCATGTGCCCTGACTGGGAACTGAACTAGCAACCCTTTGGTTTGCAAGCCAGTACTCAATCCACTGAGCCACACCAGCAAGGGCTCTTCAACATGTTCTTATACCTCTATACTTTGGGTGACCAAATGAATAAGGCAATATAATTTAGTATCTATTTTAAAACGTTCATTGAATGCACAAAGCCCCAATAATATGGTGATGGAGCTAAGAAAAATAAAACATGTCCAACCCTTTTGGTGAAGACTTTCAAAACATCTGTATTTGTAGTAATGGGGATTTTACAATGATGCAGTTGCCCCAGATTGCTGATAGGACTGACCACAAGAAAATCCTGTGATAAGGAGGTTCCCTGCCAACCCAGCTCCTTAAACAGTGTTAGAGACATAGTATAAAACAGAATTCTGTCTTGTGTCAGGATGCATTTAACAGGACTTTGGTGTCTGCTTATATTCTTATGACTTGTAGGGCAGCAAGGTGAGTAAGCATGGCAGCCCAAGATAGTTACCATGGTAGTAGCACATTTTGGGATCTACTAAACATTATTTAAAATTAAATATGCTTAAACATTTTGATAGTGCTCGCTCTAAAATAAACTGAAATAAAGAAAATTCATTAATTTGCTAAATACTCAGACCCCACAATGTCTTATCATAAAGATGCTTAGATATGTCTAGAAATTTAAATAAAATGAGCAGCTGTCACTAGAGTTACTTCTAGAAATGATAATCTAACCTGACACCTTCATTTTCCTTTACACTAAAAACTATAGGCCCTCCTCTGGTATTGTCATAAATTATTGGCAGCAGGTTGAAAATTGCTCTAGAATTAGAGCATAACAATCTCTTTTACAGACTGAAAAATTGGTATGGGTCAAAGAAATAACCCTTCCCTATTGACTAAATTCAAGTAACCTATCATCATAAAAGCAATAAATAACCAATCTTAGATTGAAATACATGGTGTACTCACCCCACTTCCAACATTTGCAAGGCCCAGGCAGGAATACAAATGGAGGCCCACATGTCATAGGTCTACAATTTATAAAGCAAGCTAACAGCTTGCTAAACAAAATATGTTCTGTCTTCCTATATTGATTAATATACTTTTGTGATTGGAAGTCAAGGCCAAATTTAGAATTCTTGGACCAGTTGATGTTGTACTCCTGCAATCTCCCAGGCTACCCCTCCTCTCTTCTCACTACCAGCTTCATCCTGTAGTGTGTGGACCCCCTAGCCTTGCACATACAAACTTTTTTCATCCCCCACCACCTTCATGCAGCTGTTCATGGCCACGCACAGGTTAGGAGTGGGTATACTGTCTGTTCTGTCTGCCCTTGGGCCTGATGCAGAGAAGAGACCAGTGCAGGTCCTGGAAGAGGGCTCAGAGTTATTTGTGAAGGGATTTCCAGGGTCTTGGGTACGTGGAGTGTGATCTAGAAGAGAGGTTCAGAGCTCCAGGTTGGTATGTTTGTTTGGCCATGGAGGGAGGGCATGGCCAGAGAAGAGCAACAGTGAGCTCTCTAATGTAGGGGTCCAGGGCAGGGGCCTTTCTTGCTGACATTGTACAATGGGTATCAGGTAAATTCCTCGCACTTGACTAAGGGCTAAAATTACCCCATTCCCATTTAACAGTGTTGTACTTTCCCAGAGTGTCTTGTTTACTTCTGTAGAATAATTGCTTTTATGGGTTTCTGGATAAGTACCAGGATATGCCATTGTCTGTGGGAAAATAACCCAGAAGAAGGCAACATGGCTTTCAGTTATTACTGGAAGTTCAGGCTGCAGAGAGGCTATTGCAAGTCAGGAAACTGAAGCTGAAACCACCTGTTTACCTTTTAGGATCTTTCTTCAAACACAGCAGACTTCCTCTAGACCCCTGCCCAATGCTGCCTGTGCATCTTGCTCCTTTGTCATGTCTCCCCCTTTAAAGGATGGAGCAGGGCTGGTTGGGCTATATCATCTTCGCCTCTCTCTGATAGGCATCTGTTAGCTCTTGCCGTCAGAATCTCCCTGTCTGACATCACAGTTTCTTTGTGGGTCAAGGCCTAACCTGGATCTTTTAAAACCCAGTGTGTGCTTTTCGCCCACATACCGTCAGTTCATCTTCCTCTCTTCCCTGCTGTCAAGTGACTCATCTGGGGGTGGAATGGGGAACCAAACACACCTGAAAAATGTGCCTTTTGGATCCTGGAGATGTAATTACTCTGTACTTTGGATTTAATTTTACTATTGTAACCAGTGTAATTGAAGAGGTGAGAATGAAGCTGCTTGTTGACACTTCCTCATTTCATATTGGAATTACAAGATGAAAAGAACTGTCTTCTCTTTTGGTAGGGGCATCTCCCTTTCACTTGCACTGTGCTCCTTAGCTCATTTCCTGCCAGGACAATTCCAGGTTCAACTTGTTTTTCAAAGTTATGAATCATATCAGTGATTCAAAGCCAATTTTAAGAGAAAAAAAGCTAAGCTGTCTGTCTATAAAGAATCAAACCTAGTAGCAAATATGAATTGTTATTCTTGGGACTTTTGGCAAATACCCACTAATATATTATCCATTCATTCATGCAGAATGTTGGACAATGCAAAAATATGTTGAAGCAAAATTATGTTCAGTGGATTGTGTCATAGATAAAGGCAATTAAATTTTCTTTTCTGAAAGTTGCACAGGTCTGCTTTTTTTTTAAGTTGGATTCTTATTTTCTCATGGAGAAAACAAAACTTAGAAATACTTATTATACATTTATCAACTGTGTTGCTAAAGAAGAGAGAAAATGTGAAGTTCCTCAACCAAGACATACTTTGATAATGAACTGATACATTAAACATTTATTTTCTAAATCACAGAGCTGGGAAAAACCTCAAAGATCTCAGTAATGAGAAACAGGGAGGGCCAGAGGGGGTGAATTTCTTGCTGGAGGTCACATAGCTAGTTGGCCTGTGGCAGAGGCAGGCCTGGAGTCAGATCGTCCGTCTCTCTATGAGCAAGGCGCTTTCTCTGATGCTGTATTACTTAATATTCGTACACCTTTGTAATACAGGTGTCATTTTCTTTACTTTAGGGAAACGGAAAGCAAGGCTAAGAGAAATTGTTACTTGGCCAATGACTTCCCGACTGGCTAGTAGTAGACATAGAACAAGAAAAGGCAAGAATCTGAGGCTCCAGGTGACATTCTTTCTATGCTGAGTATCATTTCACCCTACACCACACTGCCATGGAGTGTCTTTTTATGGTTGTCACCTTTCTTTATATAACCAAGACCAAATGGAGATGAATAAGAATCTATCACCAAATTGATATGTTTGTCTATTTGGTCACCTGCTCTTTCATTCATTCTTCTCTGTCTGAAGCACAGAGTTAAGTGCTATGGAAGGTACAAAGAATGGGTTAGATTCCTTCTTCTCTGCATCCTTGCCAGCACCTGTTTGTTGATTTGTTTATGATGGTTGTTCTGATGGCCATTTGCATCTCTCTGATGGCTAGTGATGTTGAGAATCTTTTCATAGGTCTATGGGCCCTCTGTATGTCCTCCTTGGAGAGGAGGGCCTCCTATTGAGGCCCTTTGCCCATTTTTTAATTGGGTTGTTTGTTTTCCTAGTGTTGAGTCATATGAGTTCTTCATATATTTTGGAGATCAAACCCTTGTCCGAGGTATCATTGGCAAATATGTTCTGCCATATGGTCAGTTTCCTTTCAATTTTGCTGATGGTTTCCTTAGCCAAGCAGATTTTTAGTTTGATGTAGTCCCATTTCTTTATTTTTTCCTTTATTTCCCTTGCCCTAGGAGATATTTCAGCAAAATATTGCTACATGAGATATCTGAAATTTTACTGCCTATGTTTTCCTCTAGGATGTTTATGGTTCATGACTTATATTTAATTCTTATCCATTTTCAGTTTATTCTGGTGTATAGTTTAAGTTGTTGGTCTAATTTCATTTTTTCACATGTATCAGTCCAGCTCTCCCAACACCATTTGTTGAAGTGGCTATTTTCACTGCATTGTATGTTCCTGCCACCTTTGTCAAATATTGACCATAGAAACATGGGTTTATTTTTGGGCTCTCTGTTGTGTTCCATTAGTCTATGTATCTGTTCTTATGCCAGTACCAGACTGTTTTGATTACAGTGGCCTTGTAGTATAGTTTGATATCTGGTAGTGTGATCCCTCCTACTTTGTTCTTCTTTCTCAAGATTACTGAAGCTATTCAGGGTATTTTTGGTTCCATATAAATTTTTGAAATATTTGTTCTAGATTTGTGAAATATGCCATTGGTATTTTAATAGGAATTGTGTTGAATCTATAGATTGTGTTGGTGAGAATGCAGACTGGTTCAGCCTCTGTGGAAAACAGTATGGAATTTCCTCAAAAAATGAAAAATAGAACTGCCTTTTGATTCAGTGATAAGAATTCCAAATCACCAATTGAAAAGAGTTTATGCACCCCTATTTCATAGCAGTACTATTTACAATAGCCAAGCACTGGAAACAGCCTAAGTGGCCATCAGTAAATGAGTGGATCAAAAAACGGGTACATTTACACAATGGAATATTATGCAAAAGAAAGAAAGATGGAACTCCTACCTTTTGTGACAGCATGAATGGAACTGGAGAATATTATGCTAAGTGAAATAAGCCAAGTTGCAAAAGACAAATACCGTATGATCTCACCTATAAGAGGAATCTAATGAACAAAATAAACTAAAGAACAAAATAGAACCACAAGCATGGAAACATGGAACAGACTGAAAGTGACAAGAGGGGAGGGGGATAGTGGTGGAAAGAAGGGGAAGGACTAGACAAAGAACATGTATGAATGACCCATGGACATAGACAACAGTGTGGGAATTGACCGTGGGAGCAGGGGTGGGATGGGTGAAGGAAGGCAAAGGGTGAAAAATTGGAACAACTGTAATAGAATAACAATAAAAATGATTCAAAGTAATAATAATAAAAAAAGAATGGGTAAGATATGAACCTGCCCCTTAAGATATCCAATGTCTATGAGGAGATATAGGATTTGTTCACAAATAACTATAGTATAAGACAGAATGTAGTAACAAATTAAAAGAAGTAGAAAGTGTTTCAGAAATTCCTTTAGTGGAGGAAAGTAAGATAATTTTGTACAGATGAGAAGGTTTAAGAACTGCAAAGTCAATTTCTTGGAGACTGTGAATTGTACTCTTTGACCTGTAGGTGGGGAAAGTGAGCACATGCTTAACAAGATTTCCTTTGAAAATGGACTTAAATATTTTTATCTCCCTCTTCCAAACAGTCCCCTTCTCCCACCTCCACTCTTACCATTGAAAGAGGGTGAAGGGATTAGTCAAAGAACACATATGAAGGACCTGTGGACCTGGATGATGGTGTAGGGATTGACTATGGAAGTGAGTAGGTGGGATGTGCAGAAGAGTGTGAAAGGGGAAAAACTTGGGACAAGCATAAATAATAAAAAAGAAAAAAACACTTTATCAAAGAATAATTTGAATTGATGAACTTAAGGGAAAGATGAAGAAATATGAATTTTCCAAATAGGTCCTTGGGAAATAAAAATCTTCTAAACTTCTGGTCAGTGCAGTCCTCTAAGATGTAAAAATTTAGATGCTGTCTAAAATTTAGCTTTTATTATAAATATACAGTTATTACACTTGCTAGGCTATTACTCTGAGTTCTGTAAATTTGAATGAATTGGTTTATGACGCATGCTCACTGGCCTGTAGTGACCTCAGAACGCTGCGGATGGCTCGTCGAAACATGAGAAAAACATACACAGAGACAACCAGGTCCTGTGGGGAAGTAGGGATGGAACAGCCACTCTCTCTAGTGGGGAGCACCCTGTCTCCATTCCCAAGCAGGTTTTTATTAAGAATACAGACTTAGTTTGTGGATTCACAGTTCTGGCAGAAAAGATCAAAAGAAATAGGTGACTTTCAAAGATACTGATAGAACCCCTGCTGTGATTCTGGGCAAAGTTTGAAGTTTTATCATTTGAAAGGACTACAGGGCTCAAAGGGCTAGTTTTGGTTTCCTGTCTGTGCCTTCAAATTCTAATCTAATCATCCTCCAGCAAACAGATCTCACAGGACCTTGCATATTCTATGTCCCAGACCTGATTACCCTGGAGGTCTACTGACTCTGGTCTGGACTGCACTGCCCCTGCTATTTCCACAGGCCTGAGTCAGGAAGAGGAGACAAAGGCAGCTAGGAGACTTGGATTTCTCACATCCAAGAACAAGGACTCAGGTTTTGACAAAGCCAAGGGGGCAGGGGTTGATGTCCATTACCCCTTAATTTCCACAGCCCCAAATCTCTTCCCTGAGGCCTCCTAGTGATCATGCCTGTCTTAGGCGATTCCCTCCATGGGAAATCTTACCCGTCATTGGCTAACTGATCAAGCTTAGGAGGCCAGGCACAGAACAGGCAGCGTTCATGCCAGGGAAGTAAGTTTTGTCTCCTTAGTGGCTCCTGGTCCGGAGGTCTTTCACTCAGCCTGTCACGGGGGGTTACAGCTCCCTGAGACCAGGCAGGGCGATCCCCAACAGGTTTATAAGTAAACATTTAGATTTTGATACAAAATCAGTTTAATAGGAAGAGATTCAGTTGGGAAAGAGCCACACTCAGTTATTATTGCTGAGATTTTTAAAATTGAATTTTGGAGGGTGACATTGGCTAATAAAATTATATAGGTTTCAGGTGTACAATTCTATAGCACATCATCTATATATTGTATTGTGTGTTCACCAACCCAAGTGAAGTTTCCTTCCATCACCATTTATCCCCACTTTACCCTCTTCAACCTCCCACCACCTGGTTTTCTGTCTGATAATCATCATACTGTTGTCTGTATCTATGAGTTTTGTGGGAGTTTTTTTGCTTTGTTCCTTCACCTTTTTTACCCAGGCCCCCAATCCCAGCCCTCTGTGATAGCTTTCAGTCTTTTCTCTGTATTCTAAGTCTGTTTCTTAGTTCATCTTGTTTATTAAATTCCACATATAAGTGAAATCATATGGTATTTGTCTTTGACTGGCTTATTTCACTTAGCACAATACTCTCCAGGTCCATCCATGCAATTACAAAAGGGAAGATTTCCTTTTTTTAATGGCAGTATATTATTCTATTGCATACCACAACTTTTAAAAAAGATTTTATTCATTTATTTTTAGAGGGAGTGGAAGGGAGGGACAAAGAGAAGGAAACATTGTTCAGTTGCCTTTTACAAGCCCCCAACCTAGCCCACAACCCAGACATGTGCCCTGATCAGGAACTGAACCAGCAACCTTTTAGTTTGCAGACTGATGCTCAATCCACTGAGCCACACCAGCCAGGGCTGTACCACAGCTTTTTATTCACTCATTTACTGATGGGCAATGGGGCTGCATCCAAATATTGGCCATTGCAAGTAACACTGCAGTGAACATTGGGTGCATATATTCTTTCAAATTAATGTTTCAGGTTACTTAAGATATATTCCCAGAAGTAGAATTGCTGGGTCATAAAGCAATTCCATTTTTCATTTTTAAAAAATTCTCATCCAAGGATATTTTTATTGCTTTTAAAGACAAAGGAAGGGAAGGAGGGATGGAGGAAGGGAGAGAGTGAGAGAGAGAGAGAGAGAGAGACATCAATGTGAGAGAGAAACATTGACTGGCTACCTCCCATAAACATCAACCAAAAATCAAACCCTCAACCTAAATATGTGCCCTGACAGGGGATGGAACCCACAACCTTTTGATGTGTGGGATGATGCTCCAACCAACTGAGCCACCGAGCCAGGGCCATTTTTAATTTTTTGAGATAACTCCACGATGGTTTCCACAGTGGCTGCACCAATCTGCATTCCTACAAACAGTTCACTAGGGTTCCTTTTACTCCACATCCTTTCTAACACTTGTTTGTGGATTTATTGATGATAGACATTCTGACAGGAGTGAGATAATATCTCATTGTGGTTTTAACTCGCATTTCTCTGATGATCAGTGATATCGAGCATCTTTTCATATGTCTATTGGGCATCTGTACATTCTCCTTGGAGAAGTGTGTATTCAGGTCATTTGCCCATTTTTTTAATTGGATTATTTGTTTGTTTTTGGTGTTGAGTTGTGTAAGTTCTTTTTTAAAATTATTTTTTATTTTAATCTTTGTTCAAGTACAGTTTTCCCTCTTTTACTCCCATTCCAGCCCACCACCCAGTGCTCCCCACTTCCCTCCCATTACCACCCTCCCCCTAGTCTTTGTCCATGTTTCCTTTAAATTTGTTCCTGTAAACCCTACCCATCCTCCCCTGAAATTCCCTCTTCTCTCCCCTCTGGTCACTATCAGCCTGTCCTCTATTTCGGTGACTTTGGTTATATTTTGCTTGTTTCTTTGTTTTGTTGTTTAGGTTCCTGTTAAAGGTGAGATTATATGGTATTTGTCTTTCACTGCCTGGCTTATTTCGCTTAGCATAATGCTTTCCAGCTCCATCCAAGCTATTGCAAAGGGCAGGAGATCCTTCTTTCTTTCTGCTGTATAGAATTCCATTGTGTAAATGTACCATAGTTTTTTGATCCATTCATTTACTGATGGGCATCTAGGTTGCTTCCAGCACCTAGCTATTGTAAACTGTGCTGCTATGAACATCGGGGTGCAAAAGTTCTTTTGTATTGGTGTTTTAGTGTTCTTAGGACATAGTCCCAGCAATGGAATTGCTGGGTCAAAAGGCAGATCCATTTTTAGTTTTCTGAGGAAGTTCCATACTGCTTTCCATAGTGGTTGTACCAGTCTGCAGTCACACCAGCAGTGCACTAGGGTCCCCTTTTCTCCACAACCTCTCCAACACTTGTTGTTTGTTGCTTTGTTTATGATGGCCATTCTGACTGGTGTGAAGTGGTATCTCATTGTGGTTTTAATTTGCATCTCTCTGATAGCTAGCGATATTGAACATCATTTCATGTGTCTTTGGATCTTCTGTATGTCCTCCTTGGAGAAGTGTCTGTTCACTTTGCCCATTTTTTAATTGGGTTGCTTGTCTTCTTAGAGTGGAGTTGTGTAAGTTCTTTATATATTTTGGAGATTAAACCCTTGTCGGAGGCATCATTGGCAAATATGTTTTCCCATACAGTTGGTTCTCTTTTAATTTTGATACTGTTTTCTTTAGCTGTGCAAAAGCTTTTTATTTTGATGAGGTCCCATTTGTTTATTCTTTCCTTTATGGCCCTTGCTCTAGGAGACATGTCAGTAAAAAAGTTTCTGCCTGAAATATCTGAGATTTTCCTGCCTACGTTCTCTTCTAGGACTTTAATGGTGTCACGGTTTATATTTAAGTCTTTTGTCCACCTTGAATTTATTTTTGTATAAGGTGTAAGTTGGTGCTCGAGTTTCATTTTTTTGCACGTAGCTATCTAGTTCTCCCAACACCATTTGTTGAAGAGGCTATTTTTATTCCATTTTATGTTGTTGCTTCCTTTGTCAAATATTAATTGACTGTATAGAGTTGGGTTTATTTCTGGGCTCTCTGTTCTGTTCCATTGGTCCATGTGCCTGTTTTTATGCCAGTACCAGGCTGTTTTGATTACAGTGGCCTTGTAGTATAGTTTAGTGTCAGGTATTGTGACCCCTCCTACTTTACTCTTCTTTCTCAAAAATTGCAGCAGCTATTCAGGGTTGTTTATGGTTCCATATAAATTTTTTGAAGTGTTTGTTCTATGTCTGTGAAATAAGCCATTGGTACTTTAATAGGTATTGCATTGAATGTGTAAATTGCTTTGGGTAGTATGGACATTTTGATGATATTAATTCTTCCAACCCATGAACACGGTATATGTTTCCATTTGTTTGTGTCTTCCTTGATTTCTTTCCTCAGTGTTATGTAGTTTTCTGAATACAGGTCTTTTACCTCTTTGGTTAGGTTTATTCCTAGGTATTTTATTTTTCTTTTTGCTATTTCAAATGGGATTTTTTCCTTGATTTCTGCTTCTGTTGTTTCATTGTTGGTGTACAGAAATGCCTTTGATTTCTGGGTATTGACTTTGTATCCTGCTGATTTGCCAAATTCATTAATTAGGTCAAGCAGTTTTTTGGTGGAGTCTATAGGATTTTCTATGTACACTATCATGTCATCTGCAAACAGTAACAGTTTTGTTTCCTCCTTTTTGATTTGGATGCCTTTTATTTCTTTTTCTTGTCTGATTGCTGTGGCTAAAACTTCTAGTACTATATTGAATAGAAGTGGTGAAAGTGGACAGCCTTGTCTTCTTCCTGATCTTAATGGAAAAGATTTTAATTTTTGCCCATTGAGTATGATGTTGGCTGTAGGTCTCTCATATATGGCCTTTATTACGTTGAGGAATGCTCCCTCTATTCCCACTTTGCTGAGTGTTTTTATCATAAATGGGTGCTGTACCTTATCAAATGCTTTTTCTGCGTCTATTGATATGATCATGTGGTTTTTGTCTTTGCTTTTGTTTATGTGAGGTATTACATTTACTGATTTGTGAATATTGTACCATCCTTGCATCCCTGGGATGAATCCCACTTGGTCATGGTGTATGATCTTTTTAATGTACTGTTGGATGCAGTTTGCCAGTATTTTGTTGAGGATTTTAGCATCAGTGTTCATCAGCGATATCGGCCTGAAGTTTTCTTTCTTTGTTGTGTCTTTATTTGGTTTTGGAATTAGGATGATGTTGGCCTCATAAAAAGAGTTTGGGAGTCTCCCATCTTTTTGTATTTTTTGAAATAGTCTGTGAAGGGTAGGGATTAGCTCTTCCTTAAATGCTTTGTAGAATTCTCCTGTGAAACCATCTGGTCCAGGGCTTTTGTGTGTTGGGAGTTTTTTGATTACTGCTTCAATTTCTTTTGCTGTTATTGGTTTGTTCAGGCTTTCTGCTTCTTTTTCATTGAGTTTTGGAAGACTATATTTTTCTAGAAATTTGTCCATTTCATCTAGGTTTTCAAATTTCTTGGCATACAGTCCTTTGTAGTAATTTCTTACAATGCTTTGTATTTCTGTGGTATCTGTTGTAATCGCTCCTCTTTCATTTCTGATTGTGTTTATTTGAGTTTTCTCTCTTTTTTCTTGATGAGTCTGCTTAAAGGCTTGTTGATTTTGTTTATCTTTTCAAAGAACCAGGTCTTGGATTCATTGATCCTTAGAATTGTACTTTTAGTCTCTATGTCATTTAATTCTGCTCTGATCTTGGTTATTTCCTTCCTTCTGCTTGCTCTGGGCTGTCTTTGTTGTTGTTCCTCGAGTTCTTGTAGATGTAGGGTTAGGTTGTTTGTTTGAAATGTTTCTAAGTTTTTTAGGTGGGCCTGTATCGCTATGAACTTCCCTCTCAGGACTGCCTTGGCTCTGTCCCATAAGTTTTGGGTTGTTAGTTCATTTTCATTTGTTTCCAGAAATCTTTTGATTTCTTCCCTAATATCATTCTTGACCCAGTCATTGTTTAATAGCATGCTATTTAATCTCCATGATTTTGAGTGTTTTGGGTTTTTTTTCCTTGGGGTTGGTTTCTAGCTTCAGTCCCTTGTGATCTGAGAAAATGCTTGGTATCATTTCAATTTTTTTGAAATTCTTGAGGCTTGTTTTGTGTTCTATCATGTGGTCTATCTTTGAAAATGTTCCGTGTACATTTGAAAAGAATGTGTATTTAGCTTCTTTGGGATGGAGGGCTATGTATATATCAGTAAAACCCATTTCATCTAGGGTATTGTTCAATGCCACAATATCTTTGTTGATATTTTGTTTAGAAGATCTGTCCATTTTTGATAGTGGGGTGTTAAAATCCCCCACAATAATTGTGTTGCTGTCAATATCTTGAGTTGTGTAAGTTCTTTATAAATTTTGGATATTAGCCTCTTATCAGATGAATCATTGGTGAATATGTGCTCTCATTCAGTGGATTGTCTTCATTTTATTGATGGTTTCCTTTGCTGTTCAAAATCTCTTTAGTTTGATGTAGTTCCATTTGTTAATTTTTTCTTTTGTTTCTTTTGTCCAAGGTAATACACCAGAAAAATATTACTATGAGAAATGTCTGAGATTTAACTGCCTATGTTTTTCTTTAGGGGTTTTATGGTCTCAATCCTCACATTTTAGTCATTTAGTCCATTTTGAGTCTATTCCTGTGTATAGTATAAGAAGGTGGTCTAGTTTCATATTTTTGCATGCATCTTATTTTTCCTACACTACTTATTGAATAGGCTGTCTCTACCCCATTGTATGCTTTTGCCTCCTTTGCCAAATATTTATTGACCATAAAGGTGTGGGTTTATTTCCAGGCTCTCTATTCTATTTCGTTAATCTAAATATCTGTTTTAAGCCAGTACCATGCTGTTTTGACTACTATGGTTTTGTAGTATAGTTTCATACCATGTAGCATGATTCCTCCAAATTTGTCCTTATTTCTCAAGATTGTTGTGGCTATTCAGGATCTTTAGTGGTTCTATATAAATTTTGAAATATTTGTTTTAGTGAAATATGCCATGGGTATCTTGATAGGAATTGCCCTGAATCTATAGATTGCTTTGAGTAGTATGGGCATTTTAATGACATTAATTCATCCTATCCATTAACACAGTATATACTTCCCTTTATTTGTATATCCTTCAATTTTTTTCTTCAGTGTCTTATAATTTTCCAAGTACAGGTCTTTTACATCCTTGGTTAAATTTGTTCCTAGGTATTTTTTTATGCAATTGTAGATGGGATTGTTTTCTTTATTTCCCTTTCTGATAGTTCATTATTTGTTTATAAAATTTTGCTTAGATTTTTGCAACAATAAATGGCTACTCTGTGGGAAAATAAAATATAAAATTAAATGTCTCAACCTGTGAAAATACACAATATTTTCATAATGCCTTTGGGCATATTTAACTTTAATAACTTAGACTGAAGGTCAGTAGAAGTTCCAAAGTAAATTTAGATCTGTTCTTTTTATTTTAAAACCAGTAGCACAATGAATTCTAATTCTGCTCTTGAGAGTCTTTGAAAAATGAAAAAGAAAGCACTATAAACAAGAAGAAAAGCATGCCCTAAGATGAGCTGAATTAATGCCCATAGCAACATGAGAAGAAAAATTTCACTTTGCCTTTGAATGCTATTACTACCATGCTTCTGACCTAGTATTTAAGGTTGAAGTTAAAAGAATAACAGCAATAGCTGCAACTTCAAGAAGAGGTATAAAGAAGACTTCAACTACATCTGTGATATTTCATTTCCTTATAAATATCTGAGGTGAACATGGGGGAGGTGAGAGCAATCTGGATGGTGGTGACTAAGGGCCTATTATTTTGTTCTCCTTCCTTTATGGTCTGTTTGAAGTGCTCATAATACAACACCTGCTCACAGGCTTTGTGAATACTGATCATTTTTATAAGTCATCAAATCATTCTGCACACCCACGCTTATATTGTAAGTGTTTTGATTTGCCATGGTAGGGGGGAAATTACACCGCAAAAATGACAGTAAAAAGTGACTAGAACTTCTAACCAATTAGTGGAGGCAGGGAATGTGACTGGTAGAAAAATGGGGTCTTTGTAGGGACAAGAACTTGTTTGTTCTTCAGAACTCCCAGAGCTTACTGGTGGTGTTGTGGGGAGGCATTTGGTGGGGGCAGGGTAGGGAGGGATGTTAGGTCATCTTCCCTCAGAGCAGGGTCCCTCACTGCTGGTCATTGGCTAGGCTTATTCAGAGTGGATCTGGCTACCAGAGGACCAAAGTATGCCTTTTTCAAGGGAAGGTGTCCCACTCACAAAACTTGGGGAACCTCTCATGGGCTTCATGAAATGTCACATTGAGTTTAGATTTTCAGAGATACAAGGAGGAAAGGCCAAATGTATGATATCAAACTAGGATACCTGACCATCTTTTTCTTATAATTTGTCCTCTTTCTGTCTCATGGTATGGTTTTGGTGTGAGGCAGAAGATTTAGCTATAGAGAGCCCTACCTAAAACCATGGCGGTCAAGGGAAAGCAGTTTAGAAAAAGTCCAAATCTCTCATGTTGCTCTCTTTCCACAATTAGTACTCTGTTATTTGACAGTTATGCTGATTATGATTTATTATATGCTAGGCTTGGGGGTTCCTTGTAGATATTAGGCAGAGTTTCAGGCAAATTTGTAAAATAGGCGAGGAGGGCTCTTAATATCTGATGTGAGAGACTGAGTGCTTCTAATGAGACAATTACTGTGCTAAGCATTTCTTCCTGTGCATTTATCTTATTTAATTCTCATACCATTCTTTAGGATAGGGAGTTTCTTCCTGATTTTAATTATGAAGAAATTGGCTCAGGAGTTCAAACAACTTGACAAAAGTCACTTAGTAAATGGTAGTACTCAGGATTTGAACCCAGGCCCATCTGATGCCACTGGTTATACTCTTTGAAAATATCCCACACCACCTCCCCTTCCTTCACAGTCCTTTTTGGAGACTAAGCTCACCTCCCATAATCTTTGAGAGAGAGAGAGAGGATGGATAGAGACTTGGAAATGCAGTAGAAGGGCGTAGTGACAGCTTCAGGGCTGCAGTAAAGTGTTCCTCTTCCTCCCATGTCTTGTCCCTCTGCATCCTATGTCCTCATATCTCTTTGGCACATTGTCTGTCATTGTGCAGTACCCACTGGCCACCTACGTCAACAACATCCCCTCAGGGTACAATGTGTGCAGGTCTCTCTCGTCGCTGGAGAGGCTCCCCTGCATTCCCTTTTAACTACCACCCAACACAGTCACTCCTGGGCATGTGTGGCTGGTGAGCACTTAGCATATAGCCAGTGTTACTGAGAAACTGCATTTTACATTTTATTTAATTTTAATTAATTTTCATCTTAACTTAAAAAAACTGAGGCACTGTAAAATATTTCTTATTAAGCACAACACTACCATTCTGGTAGAATTATATTTCCTTCCAACCCTTGTGTCACATAAGGTACAATTGTACTGTGGTGCATGTGCCGTGTGTGTGTGACCTAGTATTAAACATAAATATATCACTTATCTGATTGATAAAAGGATTGGCTGTTTGACTTACATTTTTACATGTGTCAATATAACAGTGTAATATGTTTATTTGGACATTTTATGCAGAGACCACAAGTTAGTGATAGCTATGATGTGAATCATAATTGGTAAATACTTTTAAATATTATTTTAAAATCTTTATTTTTTTAATTTTTAAAATTCATTTTAGAGAGAGATGGGGAGAAGGAGGGATGAAGGAAGGTAGAGAGGTAGGGAGGGAGAGAAAGAGAGAGAGATTTGTTGTTTCACTTATTTATGCATTCATTTGTTGATTCTTATATGTGCCCTGATGGAGGATCAAACCCACAACCTTGGCGTATCAGGATGATGGTCATATTACTAGAGTCTAACCTACTGAGCTACCTGTCTAGGGCCATAATTAAAATATCTTTAAACCTTTTTTAGTAGGCTATCTTATAGTTATTTGTGAATAAGTCTTTTTAAATTATATTCTATTATTTACACTATTATGGTTGTCCTGATTTTTCTCTCTTTGCCCGTCCTCCTCCCAGCACACTCTGCTCCCTCGGGCAATCCCCACACCGTTGTTCATGTCCATGGGTCATGCATGCAACTTCTTTGGCTACTCCATTTCCTATACTGTACTTTACATCCCCATGGATATTCTGTAACTACTTCTTTGTACTTAATCTGCCCACCTCTTCACCCATTCTTCCACACTCCTCTCCTATCTGGCAACTGTCAAAATGCCGTTAGTGTCCATGATTCTGTCTCTGTTCTTGTTTGCTTAGTTTGTTTTTTAGATTCAATTGTTGATAGATTTATACTCTTTGCCATTTTATTGTTCATAGTTTCTATCTCCTTTTTCTTAAATAAGTCCTTTTAACATTTCATATAATAATGATTTGGTGATGATGAACTCCTTTAGTTTTTTCTTGTTGGAAGCTCTTTATCAGCCCTGCGATTCTAAATGTTAGCTTTACTGGGTAGAGTAATCTTGGCTGTAGGTCCCTGGTTTTCATGACTTTCAATATTTCTTGCCAGTCCCTTCTAGCCTGCAAAGTTTCTTTTGAGGAAGCTGCCGACAGTCTTATGGGAACTCCTCTGTAGGTAACTAACTGCTTTTATCTTGTTACTTTTAAGATTCTCTCTTTATCTTTCACCTTTGGCATTTTAATGATGATGTGTCTCAAAGCGGGCCTCTTTGCATCCATCTTGTTTGGGACTCTGTGCTTCCTGAACTTTCATGTCTATTATCTTCACCAGTTAGGGACATTTTCTTTCATTATTTGTTCAAATAGATTTCCTATTTCTTGCTCTTTCTCTTCTCCTTCTGGCACCCCTATGATGCAAATGTTGGACCTCTTGAGGTTATCCCAGAGGCTGCTTACACTATCCTCTTTTTTTTTTTTTTTTGGATTCTTTTTCTTCTTGTTGTCCTGTGTGGTTGTTTTTTTCTTCCTTATGTTCCAAATCATTGATTTGATCTTGGCTTCATCCACTCTATTGTTGTTTCCCTGTAAATTGTTCTTTATTTCAATTAGTGTATACTTTGTTTCTGACTGGATCTTTTGTACACTGCTAAGGTCTTCACCGAGCTCCTCGAGCATCCCCATAACCAGTGTTTTGAACTCTGCATCTGATAGATTGCTTATCTCCATTTCATTTAGCTCTTTTATGGAAGTTTTTAAAAAAATATATTTAATTTATTTATTTTTAGAGAGATGGGAAGGGAGGGAGAGAGACATCAATGTGTGGTTGCCTCTCATGTGTCCCTAAGTGGGGACCTGGCCCACAACCCAGGCATATGCCCTGACTGGGAATTGAATTGGTGACCCTTAGGTTTGAAGGCTGGCACTCAATCCACTGAGCCACACACCAGAGCTTTTTCTGGAGTTTTAATCTGTTCTTTCATTTGGGCCATGTTTCTTGGTCTCCTTGTTTTGGCAGCCTCCTTGTTTTTTTTTTTTTTCTTTTCTTTTTGTGTGTGTGTGTGTGTGTTTTCTATGTATTAGGTACAGCTGCTTTGATTCCCTGTCTTGGTAGAGTAGCCTAATGTACTAGGTGTCCTTTAGGGTCCAGCTGCACAGCCTCCACTATCCTCCAACCTGGGTATTCGAGGTGCACCATTTGCATGGGCTGAGTACACCCTCCTCTTGTATTTGAGCTTTGGTTGATGTTGGCAGGTCAATGGATGGATTTACCTAGGCTGCTCAGCTAAAAGGATTGGCTGTGACCACTTAGCACCAATATCCACTCTCCGTGGAGGATCAGCTGTGTAGGGGCAGTTTGGTGATCCTATGGGGTTTGTAGCAGTCCACTGGTGTGTTGGCCTTGGGGTTTCCTGGGTCATGCAGGCCAAGGTCAGTCCCTGCCTGTGTTCTACCCGGGGTCACCCTGCATGAGCTGTAAAGAAATCTCAGGTGGCTGCTACTTATGCTGAGCTTTGAGATTCCCAGACAAAGCCAAGCTGTGAATCTAGGCTGGCTGTTGCTAGTGCCAGGCTGGGGCTCACTGAGGCCAGCTGTTGCTTGTTTGAGAGGATTCAGGAAGTTGGGAAGCATGAGTCAACACCAGCCATTCATATGAAACAGCAGCTTGGGTGGGTGTGTAAGCTGGGTGTGTCAGAGTCTCTGGGGATCTCCAAGGCAGGTCAAACACTGTTTCCAGGTTGATGGATTCTCAGATATGGCACCGGCTTGCTGGCTCTGTGGGGGGAGGTTTCAGAAAGGGGACGATGGCTTCTGCTCACTTTGATGCCAGACACCTCAGTTCCTCCTTGTATACCACTGGTGCCTTTCAAGCTGCTACCCCAGTGCTGGAGCTCAGAGGGAGTGTGAGTGGGTGAGTCCGTGTGTGGTTTCTTTAAGAGGAACTGCTTAGGACTCCTGAAGTTTCTTTCACCAACTCAATCCCTAGTGATTTTTGCAGCCAGGAATTGTGGGAACTTATCTTCCTGGCACTGGAATCCTGGGCTGAGTGGCCTGGTGTGGGTCTGGGACTCCTTGCTCCCAAGATATCCCTCCTGAGTTTTTACCTGCCGCACATGGGTGTGGGACCAGCCCATTATCATCTTTGCCCCTCCTACCAGTCTGGGTGGATGTGGTTTCTTTTAATTCTTTAGTTGTCAGACTTCTATTCAACCTAATTTTTTACTGTTCTGAGTGATGGTTGTTCTCTATGTTATAATTCCAATGTGGTTGTGTGAAGAGGTGAGCCATATCCGCCTATGCCAAAGTCGTCAATAAGTCTTATATCCTCTATTAACCATTGAAAATCTTAAGGGGAAAATCTATAAGTATGGAAAACATTTCAATTTAAAATGAAGGCATACTACTGATGCATAGCAGAGATGTAGAAGCCAGTACTACAACAGGAACAGTGACAGTAAAAACTGAAAATAGATATATAACAAATTTTACAGTCAGTGGTAACTGCAATTTGCTGTAGCAGAGCAAATGAAAAACTTGTTATGTAAAAAACATGCACACATATTGTTCAGATCATGTGATTGTTGAACTGTAGTTTCTAAAGTGAATTCTACAGATCATTAATTGGGAAAGATGTTCATAAAAGGAAAGAAAGGGTTTGTGTTCAAATAAGTTTTGGAAGGGGTGAAGAGTTTATTCCTTTATTAGAGATTCACAGTGTTGCTTAGCATAGTAAAAGCATTGTGATATTTGCTAAAAAGGAAATTTTTGAAACTTGATTTTACTTGGTTTTCCCTAAACCCACATGACCGTTATATCACACATTCTATCTTATTTCTTCAGATCACCGACTGGAGAATGACACTGCCACTGCGGGAAGGTTCAGCGACTCCTGTTCTCACGAGGTGCATAAAGCTCTGGGAGGAGAGGTCTTGGCTCGTGCCCTGGCAAAAAGGGGGCTTGCCCTTTTCTGAATAACGTAGGCAGAATTCTCTAACCTTTGATGTGATATACACAGAAGAATAAATACAACTCAAGTTAAATAAATAAAGCTTCAGGACATTGAAAATACGTCAGTTGCTTTTGGTAATGTCACTCTGAGGTGATAGTCGTTCTGGAGGAAAACCAGTCAAGAGGTAATCTGAATCTCGGAGAGGATCAAACTTTTTGACCCAGTGGGAATTTATATATCTGCGGAAATAGTCCCAGATAGTTTTTTAAGCCTCCATGTTCAAATATAATTACAACAGGGATAGAGAAAGCAGGGAAATTTTTAGTTAACTCAAATGTTCAAGAGGAGGGGAAAGCTTGAGTAAATGGATATAACTTCTCCATGAGCTGCTCTCTAGTGTTCAAAAGTGATAACCTTGAAGACTATGTTGTTATGTGGAAAAGTATGTGTGACCTGGATCCTCATTACCCCCTTAGCTTCATGGGCTCCCTGTTTCAGATATGTGACATCTGAGCCCCAAACATGGGACCTCTGCATTTCCTCAAAAACATTCTATTATATCCAAAACATTATTGGGCAACATAGAGTTTCCTGACAATCTTGGAAACATTAAAGCTGAACGCTACCTTTTCTGATTCTCATTCCCATATTTTATTCTCCACCATAGAGGAAACTCCCTGACACAACATTTACGGTGTATTCTTCCACATCTTTTCCATGCATGTACAAACATATTTATTTTTCTTTTTACATAAATTGCTTATGTTACAGCACTCTGTAATTTGCTTTTTCCATATAATGAGATATCATAGAGACCTTTGTATATAGGGTGGGGCAAAAGTAGGTTTAGAGTTGTTCATATGGAAAATGATACAATAATAAATAATAGTACAAGAATAAACTCTGTTGTGTATAATCACAACGATAAACCTACTTTTTCCCCACCTTGTATTTAGAGACCTGTTTCCTTTTAATGTCTGCTTTTTCATTCATGATGTATTGTACAGTGATTTATTCAATCATGGGTATAGATGGGCATTTAATTATTTCCAACTTTAATGTTTCAAACAGTGTCATACACACTGATCCCTGACATCAGCATTAGCCCAGGGACCAGGCAGGATGAATAGGAGGTGCTGAGAAAATCGGAACACTTGGTGACACTCGTGTGCCTTGGAAGATGAAGAGTAAACCCATGCAACCTAGCAGCTCTGCTAGGAAAGAGTTGCAGTGTGGGTTTTATGTCAAGCCCTGGGTGAGAGAATCACAATGCAGGCCTCTGGGGTTCTGAACTAAGGCTATGCCACTGCCACAGAAAACTATGTGCCTTTTGAGAAACAGTTCCTGGCATATGAGTGGGTCCAGGTAGAGATGGAACACTTGCTTGTGGTGTACCAGATAACTTTGTGACCAGAACTCCCAATAAGTCAGACAGGCCCAGCTGCAGTCCATCATGACATTGCAGTAGTGTATCTGAGATAGAACCTGAGCAGGACCAGTGGGAATGAGTAAGCTCAGAAGCAAGTGGCCTCAACCTCTTTCACCTGCCACAATTTCACCAGGGCTGTCCCCAGCTCCAACCATATGGTAGGTTCTATGTAGCCAGTTTAAAGAAAAGGAAAAAAAGCCCAAGATTGGTTTGTGGGTGATTGGCTCTGCATATGGGTCCACCTGAGAATGGAGAACACTTATATTATAGCCATACTGAGGTTAGCCTTGAAAGATAGTAGGCAGAGGAGATCTTAAATGGGCAAAGCTTGTCATCTATTTTATGTGGAAGGAGAAGTGGCTCTATGTGACTATTCAGAGATTCCTGGGTCATGGTCAATGACCTGGCCAGAGAGTCAGGAGCCTGCAAGGAGAAGAACTGAAAGATCAGAGACTAGGATGTTTGGGTTTTAGAAGCATGTGGATGGATAGAAAATGTGAAGATTTTGTATCATATATTAATACCCATCAGGAAGTATCAACCATGGCAGACATTAAACAACCAAGTAGGTAAAATGATTCAGACTTGTTGACATTAGTAAGGCTCCATTATTGGTCATCACAGGACTGGGCACATGAGTGGTGTGGCCATAATAGCAGAGATGGAGACCATGCATGTGCCCAACATTATGGGCTTTAGTTTGCCAACTGAGATACCACATTCTGTGAATGTCCAACTAAAAATTGCTTGTGCTGTTTTAGATCCTTGGAACTTCCATATTAGTTTTTTTAAAGCTTGTAAATTTCAACAAAAAAGGCCTAAATTTAGGTATAATTTTTTTGAAGCTATAGAGCAATTTGGGAAGAATTGCCATGTTAACAGTATTTGTGAGTCTTTCAATCCATGAATGAGGTATAATATCTCCATTTATTTAGGTCTTGTTAAATTTTTCTCTGTTTCTATACATATTTTTTAGTTTTCAGTGTAAATACCTCAGATAATTTGGATCAATTTTTATATATCTTTCCTTTTCATTTTTCCATTTTAGACAACCAGAAAAAATAATTCTCAGAAAATAACTGGGCATCTCTGCAGCCTGCAAAGTATAGCTCCCATAAGTATAATAAAATGCTGTGGGTAGAGCAGAAGCAGAATTTAAGTAGCAAATAAAAATATATAATTTTTATGCATATATTTATTACCATAATTGTGTGAAATGTTTACAAAAGAAAATAATGGAAAGAAGGCAAGAGGGGAAGATGGCAGCAGTGGCAAAGTGTTTGAGGCTCTCTGAATTCCCATGCAAAAACAGAGCGAGAACACAGGGGCCAACCTCATAGTGCTCCTGGTGGCCAGGACTGCAACAATCTGAATAACATAACAAATGAAAAAGTATTGGATTATAATCCAAAGTACAAAATAAATATATGAGTCAAAATGGTACAAGTAAATGGTTGAATAAATAAGTGTCGAAAGAAGAGACAAATTTCCCTTACAAAAGAATTCCAAACAATATTAATAGATACTTCCTTCCCCCACCCCCACCAAAGGTGGGACTTAATTCCTGCTATTCTTCCCTTTAGAGTGAACTGGAATTAATGAGAATAGAGTTTGCAATGGGAAAAATAGAAACTTTACAATGGAAATCTGACCCACCTTAATCAAGTGATTAAGGTTAATATCACAGTAAGGTCATGTGGGTGTCATGTACCTCCTGATGCTGTGTGATGAGAAGGGCTCTCCATTTCTGTGATATTCTTTCCCTAACCCATGAACCTAGTGTAATAATGTGAAAAATCTCAGACAGACTCAGATTGGAGGGAGTTCTATGAGATATCTGGCCAATTTTCCTCAATATTCTCAAGGTCATGACCCCCAGAAAAAGACTTGAAACCACCATGAATCTGAGGAGAATGTAGAGACATGGCAACTAAATGTGTTTGAATCCTGAATCAGAAAGATGACATTAATAGAAAAATGATGAAATCTAAATAAAGTTGGGAGTTTAGTTAAGAGTAATGTACCATGGTTAGTTTCTTAGTTTTGACCAAGGTAACATGTGATATAAGACATTAACAAGGGGGAAACTAGGTAAGTGGTATATTGGAATATTCTATACTACCTTTGCAAGTTTTCTGTAAGTATAAAATTATTCTGAAATAAAGAAGTTTGTTTAAAAAATGATAGAGAAACAAGATATCAAACAACAATGATGAAAAACCCTATGGATAGCATTTACACTAAAACTAAATAACAACTTATCTTCACAAATTCCAAAATATAAGTGAATGAAATTAAAACATCAACAGCAATACCAAAATACCAGGTCTGCATGGTATCAACATCTGTGTAAGAAAAAGCAGTAGAGAGTGCTAGGTTACCTAATGGACCTGAGAGCAGAGAACATCAAAGTAGACAGGAGCTGAAGCCAGCAGAAATTTTACATAACTCAAAAGTAAATGAATGCAAGGGTCCTGCAGTAAGGTCTGAAGGGGCTGGAGATGTGTGATCTCTCAAAATTAGCACACCAGGACTCCCTTCCAAGACAGCACTCCACAGTGAAGAAAATATGCTATTAGCAGAGAAAGACAAGGGAGAGGGCATAAAGAGAAAATCCAGGTAAATGTCAGGGAGGACACACTCAAGAAATCTTAGAAAGCCATTTTATATTTGAACACCACATCCATTTCCTTCTGTTGCTTGTAAGTCCTAAGAAGTTAGGAAAGCTACCCTGAATCATGACTCCTTCTGAAAGTTCAGGAAATTAGTTTCACATAAAATGACCAGGAGAAATTTATAGCTATCAAATTCTATACAAAGTTATTATTAAAAAAGATAATAAAAAACATATTATCTCTAGAGACAATGAAGGCATGGCAGAAAGGCATGACCATGGAGCACATCAAAATGTAACCTTCTACTTCAAAATGAGCTAAAAGTTGATACAAACAAGATACAAAAGGTGAAAAAAACCCATAAATTAAAATCAGAAAAACTCAGAATATGTTGACACAACTAAGTGAAGGATTATAAATTTAAAAAATACTTTCTTAAGTGATAACTAAATTAGAAGAGCAAGTGTCTTAAAATAAATTAGTGATGAAATAAAGAAGATGAAAAAAAGAAAAAATTTAAAAGTCAAAAAAATAAATGAACAAGTATATAAAAAAGATTTGAGAGAAACTGAAATATATTGAACAGGGGCAAAGAAGTTAAAAAAAAAAAGATAATAGGAATCCTTAAAGAAAAACATCAACTAGGGAACAGAACAAATATTACAAATTTCAGTTCCAGAAAACTTTCTGAAATAAAAAAGATGAAAAGTTGTATATTAAAAAGAGAACACTGTATACTTGACAAAATTGATTCAGAGTGGCTGACACCAAGATGCAGTCTACTAAAAATACTAGAATTTAGAGAGAAAATTCCTTAGGACATCTAGCCAAAAAGATCATGTTACTTAAAAGGGAAGAGATTTAGATTATCATCAGATTTTTCAACAACACTTTATACCAGAAGAGAATTGAGTAACACTTTATATTTTGTAGGATTTATTTATTTTCAGGACTTCTGGTCAAGATGGAGGTGTAGTTAGACATATTTCACCTCCTCATGCTACCAGAAAAACTATTACAACTAAATCTCAAATACAAATCGTTTGTATAAATAATTTTATACAAAATTGTCAGAAAATCAAACTGTATGGAAGTCTGACAACCAAGGATTTAACAAAGCCACATTCATACAGACAGGTACAAGGGGCAGAGACATGGAGGTGGGTGGAAAGGCAAGGAGACAGGGTGTGGTACAGAGAGGTGGTGGTAACAGCAAAACGGGCAAGGGAGGTCTCACATTCACATGTGGTGGATAAAAATTGGGTGGGATACCTTGGAAGTGAGTGATTCCAGCCCCAGGCCAGACCACACTGTCCAGGGTTCCAGCACCAGGAAGATAAATCTCTGTAACTTCTGGCTGTGAAAACCACTGGGGGTTGCGGTGGCAGAAGAAACTGCTGGATTTTCAGGAAACTCTGTTTAAAGTGCCCCCAGTGTCTTAAAAATTACAAAAACCTACCCACTCTGGGATTCAGCACCAGGGCAAAGCTGGAAGGGCACCAGTCACACATGGGGAGTGAGTAAAGTTAATGGAAATGGGGTGAGTGCCAAGCTAACCTCCAAAAGCCAGGCAGCAGCATAATTTTTTCTCTGAACCTTCCCCCTACACAGAGCCAGAGTAATGAAGAAGGTTGTCCCACTCTGGTGATCACCTAAGGCTCCACCCCACAGAATTTACAGGTGCCTTTTCTATAATAGATTACACTACTAAGACATGGAGTCAAAGCAGTTCTACCTAATACATAGAAACAAACACAAGGAGGCTGTGGAATTGAGGAGGCAAAGAAACATGGCCCAAATGAAGGAACAGAACAAAACCCCAGGAAAAGAACTAAACAAAATGCAGATTAACAAGCCTATCAGATACAGAGTTCAAAACACTGGTGATAAGGATGCTCAGAGAACTCACTGAGTATGGGAACATACTCAGGGAGAACAATTTAAAGGAAGAAATGAAGGTTACACCAAGTGAAATAAAGAAAAATCCACAGGGAACCAACAATGAAGGGAAGGAAGCCAGGGTTCAAATCAATGATTTGGAACATAAGGTAGAAATAAACATTCAGCCATAGCAGAAAGATGAAATAAGAATTCAAAAATAATGAGAAGAGTATAAGAAGTGTCTGGTACATCTCTAAACATGCCAATATCCAGATCACAGGGATGCTAGAAGGAGAAGAGGAAGAGCAAGAAATTGAAAACTTATTTGAAAAAATAACTTCCCTAATTTGGCAAAGGATATAGACATACAAGTCCAGAAAGCACAGAGAGTCCCAAACAAGTTGGATCCAAACAGGACCACACCAAGACACATCATAATTAAAATACTAAAGTTAAAGAAAAGGAGGGAGTCTTAAAAGCAGAAAGGGAAGAGCAGAGAATTACCTATAAAGGTGTTCCCATAAGACTGATAAAGCTGCTTTCCCAAAAAGCTGCTTTCTCAGAGGAAACTTTGCAGGTAAGAACGGACTGGCAAGAAGCAGTCAAAGTGATAAAAAGCAAGAACCTACAACCTAGATTACTCTGTCCAGCAAAGCTATCATTTAGAATCAAAGGGTAGATAAAGTGCTTCCCCAACAAAGTAAGGTGAAAGGAGTTCATCATCACCAAGCCATTTTTACAGGAAATGTTAAAGGGACTTAAGAAAAAGAAGATGATCAAAGCCATTAAACATTAAAAAGGCAACACATAACTATCAACAATTGAATTAAAAAGAAAAAAACAAACTAAGCACACAACCAGAACAGGAACAGAATCATAGGTATGAAGATCATTTGGAGGGCTATTAGTTGGGAAGGTGAAGGGGGAGAATGGGGGAAAAGGTGAAGGGAATAAGAAGCATAATTGGTAGGCACAAAATAGACAGAGGGAGGTTGTGAATAGTATAGGAAATAGAGAACCCAAAGAGCTTATATGCACATCCCATGGTCATGAACTAAGGATGCGGGGTGGGGGGGGGGCGAATTGCTGGATGGAAAGGCAATACTGGTCTGGGGAGCAATGAGGGAAAAATTGAGATAACTGTAATAGCATGATCAATAAAATGTACTAAAAATAAAATAAAAGAAAAGAAAAGAAAAGAAGATTTTACTTATTTTCAGAAAGAGGGGAAGGGAGGAAGAGAGTCAGAAACAGTGATGTGTGAGAGAAACATTGATCAGTTGCCTCTCATAGGCCCCCAACTGGGGACCTGGCCTGCAACCCAGGCATATGCTCTGCTGGGAATTGAACCAGCAACATTTCAGTTTGCAGGCTGGTGCTCAGTCCACTGAGCCACACCACCAAGGCTCATGTAACATTTTAAATTCACAAGGTAAGAACAGGAGAACCAAGGATTTTATGTACAGGAAAACTGAATTTCAAGTATGAAGGGCACAAAATCTGTTTTCAACCTGTAAGAATTCAGAGAATATTATTTTCATGAGCCCTTCCTAAGGAAGCTACTGGAAAACAATCATCAAAGAATCAAAGTGACTAGGGAGACATTGACCTTGGAACTGATGGGGAACATTAAACAAGTAGTTGTATACTGACAGCTGAGGGTTGAAATGAAGAGAGTACAGAATGTAGTGACTATACACTGAGACAGGGTGGGTATAGCACAACTACAAAAAAATTAAGATTGCTATTCTGAGATCATCCTGTGTGTAATAAGGGACAACCACATGGATGATTATGGAATACTCTAATCTTATTGCTGGTGATCTTAAGAATCAAAATTCTCAGTGTGGAAGAGGGAAGACAGAAAAGATGTTAAGTAAACACCTTATAGTCCTGAATTTGAACAGGAAGTATCAGTATGAACCTGTGAGTTTTTATCTTAAAAGCATGAAAAAACCCAAACTACCCTCCTTTTGACTGGTGACGATGCTTAGAAACAGCGATCAGCACAGTACCAATGAGTATCCTTAGTGCCCAGATTACAGTCTTGAAATGCCCATTTCCCTCTGAAAGAAAACCAGGGAATTTCTGATTTAGGGATAAGTGATGAGAAAAGTTTTGCTTGGATGAATCAACGACCAAAAAAAGATACTAGAGGAAGTGGACACCACCACATACAGAACATGTGATATGTGAGGGGTTCTGCTGGGGAATAGCCAGAGAAAGGAGACAAAGATGCGGTTTGTGTAGCAGTCTCTCTATGTTGATTTGTTTGGTCACCAACAACTGACTTAGAAACATGCCCTCAGATGCCGTAAGCCTGGCAGTTTTATTTTTGGAGGTGTGCAGACTCTTCCCAGAATTACCTTTCTGGTTTGGATGGTTTGGCTATGAAACACCAAAGTTTCTCTGTGTGGCCCTGATAAGGAGAGAGGGACGAATGCGCACCGGGCTGTAAAGTTACCTTCTTAAACTGAGAAATTGCTTAGATACAATTAAGAACTCTAGAAAAATCTGAAATGTTTTGAAACAATAAAGGTGATTGTAAAATGTGTACGTCACTTGTTTTTAAGGATGCTTTTCTGCTACTCACATTTCCTTAAATTTGTTCCCAAAGGTTTTGGCCCAGACCCTGGCAGGGGTCTCTAGGGAAACGGGCATAGGCTGTGGGAGGAGGCAGAGGAAGGAGGAGAAAGCAGCCTTCCAGGGAAAGATCAGCCTTCAGTTTAGAGGTCAGTTTTAAGCAGGTAGGTTCAAGTGGAGTCTGGAAGGAGCAGCTGAGTGCTGGGTGAGGGTGCTCCACACCCCAGTCAAGTGTGACGAAGTCTGGTCCAGCATTTTCCATGGTTAGAGATGAATTTCTCTGGTGCATTTCAATTCAGCATCCAAATTATCAGTTGTCTTTTCCAGGTTGGCTGTCCATCTCTTAACAAGCTCAGTCCTAGTCTCTGCCAACTTGGATTTAATAAGACTCTTTATCTCTTCTTCATGTCTGCCTTCCTTGGAGAAGACTATTTTTCACCAAACTCGGATGCTTCAGGTTCTGGTCCATCAGTCTGATCTGCCTATCTATCTCTCAACAACAGCACTTGGCCATTCCAAGCTGGCCACCACCACAGCCATCATGCCCCTCCTCTGCCCTGCTTCTGAACTACCTCATCTTGAATGGTCTTAGCTTCTGTGAGTTGGATGCTTCCCAGAGCTCCTCTTTGTTCACTTCTCTTTATCATCAGCCCCAGTTTGTGATAACCTTAATTAAACCTCCCTGATGCCTCGGAAGCTTCCTGAGCCTCTTCTAGTTTCTGCAGGGTGGTAACCAAGCGCTCTTGAGCTTTCAAGATAGGCATATGGCATGTAATAAACAATCGGTATTTTTATCCTGTGATGCTTTACCTTAAGAATCTACAGCGATATTCCAGGGATGCTGCCACAGTTCAAATTGTTTTGGATTCTCCTTTTGGGTCTGGAATATTCTTTGGAAATCTTTCAACAGTAAAAGACCATTGCTGGTGGACAGGCATAATTTTTAGAACAAAAATTACTTTGAGCCCTGTATGGTAAACAAAGCAGGTATCAAATGGATCAGATGTACAACAATAATTTATAATCAGTAAAATGAGACATATCATGGGATGTGCCACACAGCCCTTAGCCTTCATGATAAGAGGAGCCCCAGTGCTAGGCCCATGATTTCGAGGGCCTTGCATACATCACAAACACCCTAAAAAATGACGACTGCATGGAACGTCTACCACTCGAGGTCTGGTGTCCAGCACTGGTGCAGTGCAACTCATCACTAAAACATCTGCCCTCATGATGAACACGGTTCCGGCCCTGGGAAACTGCTTCTCAGCAGTTCTTGCACAATACCCTAGGTCAGTGATTTTCAGCTGCTGTGCTGTGGCACAGTGGTGCACCAGAATTTTTAAAACATGTGATACCTGACTATTTAGTCAGGGGCACCGACCTCTTTTCCCTTAGACGTCAAATAAAAGAAAAAGGACAATAGCCAACACAACAATAGCCATCTGGTATGAATGAATCAAAATTATACCTATTTTTTGTCAGACCAGAAATATAGTATATTTTTTGGTGTGCTGCATAATTTTAGTTATTGGTTTATGTGTGCCATGAGATGAGGGTGCAAATCGCTGCCCTAGATATCCTTCAAACAGAAGACAAATGCCTGGATGCTGTGAGGCTGTACCTCTGCTGACACTGCTTTGGAGAGCCAGGCCATTTTGAGCTATAGATGTGCTATACTTATATTTATATTTATATTTCTTTTTTTAAAGATTTTATTTATTTATTTTTAGTGAGGGAAGGGAGGGAGATAGAGAGAGAGAGAGAAACATCAATGTGCTGTTGCTGGGGGTTATAGCCTGCAACCCAGGCATGCACCCTGGCTGGGAATTGAACCTGCGACACTTTGGTTCGCAGCCCGAGCTCAATCCACTGAGCTACGCCAGCCAGGGCATTATATTTATATTTATAAACTTAAATACTTATATTTATAAATATAAATTAATAAACTAGTGAGATACAGTTTCTTAGAGTGCTGAATGCAGTAGACATTTACTTAAGGGAGTATCATTTTCCAGTTAGTGTCCACAATCTATTTTCACCCTTTGTGTTACAATTTGTGACTGAGGAAGCAGTTCATAAGAATTGCACATGGTGGCTGAAAAAGATTATGCAACATTAAACAATTTGTAGTATTGTAAAATAGATCTGTAGGTCTAGATGTAACATGTATGAAGTCTGTCTCTAATTCTTTACATTAGCTCCTAGGTGGACATTGAAGACTAAAATTGTGAGTAGCTATATTTGTACAAATATTTAATGAAGTGTAACTAGCCCTGGCTGGTGTGGCTCAATGGATTGAATACTGGCCTGCAAACCAAAGGGTCGCTGGTTGGATTCTCAGTCAGGGTACATACCTGGGTTGCTGTCCAGTTTCCCAGTAGGGGGCGTGCGAGAGGCAACCACACATTGATGTTTCCCTCTCTTTCTTCTTCCTTTCCCCTCTCTAAAAATAAATAAATTAAAATCTTAAAAAAAAGTGTAATTAAAGTCTCAAAAAATACAAAAATCCAACTTTAAATAATTTAAGTTTTAATATTTATTAATTATAATTTGTAATCTGCCACTGTTTTAATAGATGATTTAAAAAAATTGGAAGAAAAATGATTTTTTTGGAAGGTCTATCTATATATATATATAAGTAATTTTAATTTTTGATTTTTAATGGTTACAATTTTATGAAAATGCACTTGAATTGTATATACTTTGATTACAAATACATTTCATTTTTTAATCCTTTAAATCATTGCCATCAATAGAATACAAATTATGGGAAAATCTTAATTAGTACAACATAACTGGTGATTTTTATTGATAGAAAAGAAAAAATTTTTCTGAAATAATTAATTTATAAATTATATATCTTAATCTTTTTACTCATCCAAGTTTATTGACCCATCCAGACTTGTTCAATAATAATTCAACTCAGTTGCCTTTGATACTTTGCTGAATTTCCATCATATAAAAAACACTGCTTTGATGTAGTTTTTTTCCCTCTTTTATTATGAAGGCATTCTTGTCAAGTGAGAAGGATGGAACATATTTTAACTGTTAGTTTGATTTATAACTTTTAATTATTTAGACATATGACGTGACATGTGGGTCTTAGTTTGCACTCCTGCTCCATTCTCATAGAACGATAGGGGTGGGTCTGGAGCTTTCCAACAAACAAGTTGTAATATTGTTTTGAGTACTGCCAGCACACTGGTACTATTTCCAAAGATGACCACTAAGGACAGCACTCACCTGCAGATATACATCTATTTAGAAACCACTCATTTTCCTTTATAGCAAAACCTCCATATCATTGTCATGTGCTTAAGCATGAACAATGAATATATGTGTTCCTGGAAGGTAATGTGTACCTTAAATTTCTTGAGTGATTTATAGGGCTCACTATTTGAAAGACTGCTAGGGATCAATTTTATATTCTAGAGCAAGGATTCTTTTATAAAGGAAGTTATAATCTTCTTTTCTTTTTAATGAATTTTAAAAATTGTTAAAAAGATTTTATTTATTTATTTTTAGAGAGAGGGGGAGAGAGAGAGGTAGAGAAACATCAATGTGTGGTTGCCTCTCAAGCACCCTCTACTGGGGACCTGGCCCACAACCCAGGCATGTGCCCTGACTGGGAATTGAACCAGCGATCCTCTGGTTCGCAAGCTGGCACAGAATCCACTGAGCCACACCAGGCAGGGCTCATCTTCTTAACTTACATATTTTTGGAAATCTGTGCCTACTTAAAACAGTGGTTAAACCCTGAATGCACATTAGAATCATCTGGAGAGGGTTTAAAAAATATTGATCTCCTGCCCCACCCCAGGAAACTTTAATCTCATTGTTATGGGACAGGACTCAGGCAGCAGTATTTTATTAGTGTACTTTGCATAAGCTCATGTGTGTGTGTGTTTCCATGCAACTTTCCCACAAGTGTAGATTCATCTAACCATCATCACAATCAACATACAGAACTGCACCATAACCTAAAGGCTCCCTATGCCATCTCCCATCTCTGACCCCTGGCAACCACCAATCTGTTCTCCATCCCTCTACTTTGGTATTTCAAGAATGTCATGTAAATGGGATCATGCAGTGTGTAACATTTTGAGATTTTGTTTTACATTCAGCATAATTCCCTTGAAATTCATTTAAATTGTTGCATATATCAACTTGTGTAGTATTATGTTGGGAACCGCCCTGACTGGTATCAGAGGCTGAAACCCCCACCTAGCTAAGGCTAAGGGAACACCCTTGGAACAGTGAGCCGGCAAGGAGATAAAAGCTTATCTTCCTGGCAGGAATGCTGCTTCTGCTGCTGAACCCCAAAAAGCTTGGTCGGTTAGCCAAAGACGGGTAAGATTCCCCACGGGGGGAACGACCCAAGCCAGGCACGATCACTTTTGGGAGGCCCCCCCCAAAAGAAGGACTTGGGGGGCTGCAGCAAAAGGGGGGTGATGGACCCTCACTCCTCGGCTTTGACAAAGTCTGAGTTCTCAGCGTCCGGAAGAAAATCTCCTTATCTCTCGGTGGCCTTAGTTCCCGTGCTCCACCTAAGCCTGAAACAATGACAGGGTAGTACAGCTCGGTACTGGGAAGTGCGGATTTCCCGGGGTGATCAGGCCTAAGAAAGAACATGTAAATTACTGTGAAACCTTCTTTGTTTGGAATGCTCTCAGTTGAATGAGAAGGGTCTTAGGAGGAAGCTAGTTTGTTCCTCAGCCTTACAGCTCTTTGACCCCCAACTCAATAGACGGGCAGAGTTCTTTGTTTTCTATAGTTCCTTACTTCCCCTGGTGAGTGCTGTACTTTACCTGAATTATTATGCAGGATGAGCCTAATAAAAGCAGGTATGGACGGTGGATCGGCGTGCTCCTCACTAGAAGGGGTGGCCATTTCGTCCCTACTTCTCCACAGAAACTAGTTTGTCTCTGTGTATGTTTTTTCTCGCGTGTTTATCGTCGAGTCATCCACAGCATTCCGTGGTCACTGCTGGCCGGTGACCCACGCGCAACAGTATTACACGGTATGGATCTATGATGCTTTATTTAATCATTCACCTATTGAAGGATATTTGGGTAATTTGAGGCTGTTATGAATAAAGATGCTATAAATGTTCATGTACAGATATTTGTTTGAACCTCAGTTTTCATTTCTCTGGGATAAATGACCAAGTGTGGAATTGCTGGGTCATATGGTAAGTGTGCTCCTAGTTTTATAAGAAGCTGCCAAACTATTTTCCAGAGTGGCCATACCATTTTGCATACCCACCAGTTTCTTCCCATCCTTGCCAGCATTTGGTGGCATCATTACTTTTTTGTTAGCCATTCCAGTGGGTGTGTAGTGATAGTTCATGGTTTTAATTTGTTTTTGTTGTTTTCCTTTTTATTGAATTTATTGGGGTGACACTGGTTAACAAAATTATGCAGGTTTCAGGTGCACAGTTCCACAGCACATCATCTGTACACTGTGTTGTGTGTTCACCACCCCAAGTCAAGTCTCCGTCCGTCTCCTCCACCATTTCTCCCCCCATACCTTCCCTACTCCCTCCATTCCCTCTCCCCCCAGCAATTACCATACTGTTGTCCATGCCTCTGAATTTTTTTATCTTTTTTCCTTTTTAATTCAATGGTTCTAATTTGCAATTCCCTTATTACTAATGATGTTGAAATTTTTTCATGTGCTTCTTCATCACCTGTATATCCCCTTGGGTGAAATGTGCCTTCATGGATTTTGCCCATTTTTAAATGGATTCTTAGCTTTTGAGTTTTGAGAGCTTTTTATATTTTCTAGAAATGACCCTTTTGCTGGATATATAGTTTGTAAATATTTTCTCACTCTGTAGTTGTATTTTTATTCCCTTATAAGCATCTTCTACAGAGTAAAAGTTTTAATTTCAACAAGATCCAATTTTTCCATTTTTCCTTTTATGGATCATGCTTTTAGCATCAAGTCTAAGGACTCTTGATTTAGCCCTAGGTCCTGAAGATTTTCTCCTACGTTTTTTCCTAAAAGACCTAGAGTTTTATATTTTATATTTGTCTGAGATCCATTTTGCATTAATTTTTGAATAAGGTGTGTGGTTTAATCTGAGATTCATTTTTGCCTATGCACATTCAATTGTTCCAGCATGATTGCTTGAAAAGACTATTTTTTCCCAATTATATTATTCTTCCATCTTTTGTCAAAAATTGGCTGGGCATATTTATGTGGGTCTATTTCTAGATTCTCCTTTTTGTCTCATCGATCCATATGTCTATCCCTCCATCAGTACCACACTGTCTTGATTACTGTAGATATAGCACCTTAATGTCAGGTAAAGTGACTCCTTCCTCTTTCTTCTTTTCAAACAGTCTGAGTTATTCTAGGTCCTTTGCCTTTAATACAGATTTTAGAATATGCTTGTCCATGTCTTTCTAGGGATCCCCTTAGGAGATTTTGATTTCATTGGCCTGGAATAGAGCCCTGGTACCAATAATTTATAAAAGTTCCCCAGGTGATTCTGATGTTTAGCCAAGGTTTTGAACTTTGGTTTAAAGCTAGACACAGCTAAACAAAAATTGCCCTGAGAGAAAACATGACTCAAGCGCTGGCTTGAAAGAATAGTTGGAATCTTCTAAGAAAATGGACCATGAAATGAAATTTTAAAAAGTGAAAGGAAAGAGAAATAGTAATTTGTTAATGGTCCCGTAGTCTGCATCACATGCCCAACTAAGGAGGAGGGAGTCTAGGTTTTAAAAAGTGTCTCAACTCTTCTTGAGGAAGGAAGCACCAAGAAAATGAAACAATTGTTCTCCAGCCACAGAATCCTCACTTGGCCTGAGCACACAAAAGACTTAGGTGTAGCCTCAACTCAGCCACACCTGTTAGAGGCAAATACTCTTGATAGGTGTGGTGCGATTTAGTAACATGAAGGCATTTCTTTCTCTGTGTAGAAGATGATAAAAAGAAAGTGTTGAAGGTTTAAAGGATTTTAAAAGGTGGGTCAGGTCAACAAAAAGTTTTGAATCCTGAGCCCCATTCAAAAGCTCCACTGGAATAAAATTAATAATAGCAACATGTAAGGTATATAAATGTCAGATGTTAGCACAGGCTTATACTCTTTTAAAAGCAATAGATATCTGTTTCAACAGAACAATGTTTAACTTTTGAGTTGGTTTTGTTATATAGACATATACAAAGTGAAGTCTTCAGGCATATATGTGCAAGGAGAAAATATGTAAGAACTGACTTTATATATTCATAACCATTTCACTGTAAGTGTTTAATGTTGAGCAAGTAAGTATATGAAATATAGATAAAATAATTGTGGCATATAGAATAAGTAAATACCTAACCCTAACCTTAAAAAAGACCTTTTTGTGTATAAATAAAACTTGAGCTTCTGATTTAAAAAAATGGCAGGTATAATAGTACATTTGCTATTTTGTTCCTTTTCTTTTTTTTAACTGAAAAACCCTTTTGCTTGGATCAGAAGGCATCAACGTTATTACTTTCCTTACAACTCACCTATAATTTACAGCAGCCATTGGTGAGTATAAGACTGAGGGAAGATCTACTCCCTTTAAATGCTGTTGATAGTCTTCCTCTCCCTGCCATTAATACATGTTCTTCTTACTGCTGTAGAAAAGATGAAATGATTAAAATAATACCATTGCAGGCAGAACAAAGTGTGGTCCTTTTAGTATCTTTCACGGCTTATCACGTAGCTGGCACCACAAAAGTTTGGGTCTCAAAGCAGTTTAAGGAGGCTGGATATTTGTTGGCAACCACACTTACGTTTCTCCTCGCCACTTTCTACAGTGGCCACAGTACCAGGAAGACACGTCTTTTTCTTCACAGTTTCTTCCTCTTGCCCCAGTTCATTGACTTTTACCTGATGGTATTAATTTCCTGTGGATGAAAAAGAGGTGTTCTATGGAAAGTAACCACACAGGGAGATCTGATCACAAATTCCTGTCTCAGCAGGCCATGGAGGGTAGTCTCAAATGAGGTCTATAACTCCTTAGGTGAAAGGCTTTAAGCCAGCCCTGTCCATTGTTCTTGTGCATCTAGGTTGACACACCTTTGAAATGCCAGCAGTAATACTCCTCAAAGGGGAATTAACCCTCAAGAGAGCACCTAATCTTGTTAACTATCCTGTAATCCAATCCCCACCTTGCTTTCTCCAGTCTTCCCTTAGGTTCCCTTCGGGAAGTTAAGGAGGGAATGTAATGGATGAAAGAAGCTGCAGCCCTGACCACTGTGGCTCAGTTTGTTGGAGTGTCATTCTCTAGACCCAAAGGTCATGGGTTTGACTTCCTGGCAGGGCACATACCCAGGTTGTGGGTTGGATCCCCAGTGGGGGCACGTACAAGAAGGCAACCAGTTGATATTTCTCTCTCACATCGATGTTTCTCTCTCCTCACAACTCTTTCCTCTCCTTTCTCTCTAAAAGGAATGAAAAAAAATCTTCAGGTATGGATTGAAAAGGGAGAGAGAAAGAGAGAGAGAGAGAGAGGAAGGAGAGAGAGACACCCTGGCCAGTGTAGTTCAGTTGGTTGAAGCATTGTTCCATAAACCAAAAGGTCACTGTTCGATTGCTGGGTTTGCTTCAGGGCACATGCCTGGGTTGTGGGTTTGGTCCCCAGTCAGGGTGTGTACAAGAGGCAACACACTGACATTTCTCTCCCCTTCTCTCTCTCTTTCTTCCCCGCTCTCCATAATCAATAAGCTTGTCCTCGAGTGAGGGGGTAAAAAAGAAGCTGCAAAACTGTTATTCTCAGGAGTATTTAATGTATTGCTTCCTGGCATATGTTGTCAGTTTGGCTCAAATGAACTCATAGAAATCCTTTACAGGTTTGGACGTTTCCTATGCCGACACTATTTGCAGTGACCTCTCTCACAGAGACACCGTGACTCTCAATTTTATCCCCTTGGAGAATCTAGCCAGTCTGACTTGGAAGGTCTGACATGGAGGCCCCTAAATGTGCAGTTTCAACACGTGCCTTAGATAATGCTGATACTGGCAGTGTCTGGGGCTTGCAGCAGCAGAGTGCTGGTTAGGATAAAGATGCTTAAAATACACCCAGCCTGGGAATGCAAAATGACAACCAGGACTGGAAGAGGTTTCAGGGAGCAGCTCTCCTGGCTGTGCATGCTCAGAGCTTCTCCTTCCAGTGTGTCCCCAGGGCAGGCTGTCTCCTCTCCTCTCAGCAGCCACAGCAGTCCTCTTCCTTCAGTTCTCATGGCTTTGATGAGAATTTGACTGATGACTTTGCTCTACCTGGATATCCCCCTTTTCCAGACTTGCTGCCACCACAGTGAATGAAATGGCAGCATGCTGAGGGCGTGCTTCTTGTCTGCAATTTCATGCAGAGGGTCCCAAGCTCTGGCCTGTCCATGAGGCATCTGCACTGAAAAATGATTCTTCCCCTTGAGACATCTCATGATGCCACCTGTTCTGTCCCCTGCACAGTCCCTCTCCTTTGGCTGCCATCCCTGGGCCTTCACTGCCTCTGTGACTTTGCTCTGCTACTTCCTCCTCAGCACATGTCCCCTTTCACCTGCCGTGGGTATATCACTTTCTCTGCGCTGCCCAATCCCCAAATCAGTTCCAGTTCTCCCAGTTTGCACTCAAGAAATTAAAAGATTGTTTTTTTGAGCACAACAGTGATGGGACTAAAAATCAGTGATAGGTTTCCATGGCCAGAGATTTTGTAAACTGAGGCCTAGCTGTGGTGTCTATTATGGCTATGTCACTTGCATAGCCAACCGAGTGTGGCACTTTACCTGTGTTAATCTTGCCACCCCAGCTTCACTGGAAGCTCCTTAAGAGTAGAGGCCATGTTTTCTAGTTTTTCCCACATTTTGTATAAGCTTCATGGAGAACTGAAAAGGATTTTAGCTATGCAGTAAGAAGGGATAATGGTATAAGGAAAAGAGCAGGGGCTCGGAGTCTGGGTGGGGGGAATAATGGCCCCACAAAGATGTCCACATCCTAATTCCTGGAAGCCGTGAATATGTTAGGTTACTTAGCAAGGGGGAGTTAAGGTTGCAGATGGATTAAGGTTGTAGTTCATTGGCTGACCTGAAAGTAAGGATATTACCCAATATAATCATGAGGATTCTTAAAGATGGAAGAGGGAAGCAGAAGAGTCAGCATCAAAGTCATGTGATGTGAGAAAGATGTGACCATTTAAAGACGGAAGGGCCCATGGGCCACGGAGTGTGGGCAGCCTCTAGAAGATGGAAGAAGCAAGAAAATAGATTTTCCTCTAGAGTCTCCAGAAAGGAGCGTGGCCCTGCTGACACCTTGTTTGTCACCTTGGGCCCACAGAAACCCACTTTGGACTTCTGATCTACAGAACTGTAAGATAAAAAACTTCTGTCATTTGAAGCCACAGAGCCTGTGGTGAATTGAGGACAGTGCAATAGGAAATGAACAGAGAGCCTGGCAATCTCCTCACTGACTTGTGTCAGCTCCATGTGAATTTCGAAAAGTACTTGACCACCTCCGCTTTAAAATAGGGGTAATGATACAACCTTTGATGGATTCTTATGAGGATTCAGTGAGATAATAGTGGTGAACAAGGTGTTTGCTGCTACCAGTCAGAAAATTGTTGCCTGGAGGCAGAAACCCGCCGCGTCTGAGGGGTGAATGGCAGCCCCTCCAGCACAGCCCTGGCACAGTGCACCGTTTACACATCTAACCTCGGTGCCCGTCAGCGACCACTGACCGACAGAGTGCTCTGCATTTACACGAGTTCTCCCAAGTGGTCTGACTTGCTCTTCACAATAATTTGTAAAACAGCTGAATAGAATTATGTTAATTTTATGGATGAGTCCACTGAGGTTCAAATTCTTTACCAAGTTGCCAAAGTCACATAGCAAGGTAGGAGGAAACTTCTCTGATTTTGCACTTTCACCTAATATACAAACAATTCCTATTCCTTTGTTTTATATCATTTGTAATATCAGGTGAATGTACCATGATTTCAGACAAATCATTGATCAGAAACTTGTGTAAGTTCAGGCCTGTTGGAGAAAGAAGAGGAATCTTTTGAGTGACTGCTTGGTGCCCACAGCTTTATTTGATGTAATACATTCTCTTGAGGAAAAGTCCTTATATATGTTTTAAAGATTGAGAAATAGACTCAGATGGGTAAGTTACTCAAATTCCCAAAGCCAGTGAATAATAAGTGCAGAGATAGCCTTTATACCCAATTCTCTTTTTTCTTTTTTTAGAGAAAGACAGGGCAAGGGAGGGAGAAAGGGAGAGGAACATCACTGTGAGAGAGAAACATTGATTGGTTACCTCTTGCTTGAGCCTATACCAGAAACCAAACCAACAACCCAGGCATGTTCCCTGTCTGGGAATCAAAACAGTGACCTTTGGTTTTGTAGGATGACACCCAACCAACTGAGCCACCCTGAGCAGGGCTACACCCAATTCTTTCTGAATTCAAGGCCCCTGTTTTCCTTCTCTTTACCTTGACACATCTTCCAAGGCAAGTGTCAAATAATTCTGAATTTTGGACTTCCTGTTATTTTTTATAGGTCAATATCATATTTTGCTGATTCTTGGTTGTTTCCTTCCTTCTACCTTTCTTTAATATGTTTTTAAAAATCTGAGTTAAGTAGGGACTGCAATTGAAACTATTTCTTTAGATCCCCACTTCCCCCTTCTATTTTGGTGATCATTTGCCATGTTGAAATCAGAATTCCTCTCTTGAATACTTCCCCAGAGCCTTTTTCCGTTTAGCAGAGTGCTTGCTGATTAATTGATAGTAGGCACTCAATGAGTATTTTTAGAATTTAATTTAGGGACTCCCAGAGAGCTAGCATACTTGATAAACCTTAGAGTCAGAGGAATTTTAATTTTATCATTGTTTTCATTTGAGAATATATTTTATTTTTAGCTGAAATAGTTTTATTTTTAAGGCATAACACAAAGATTTAAGATTTGTATGTTTGCTCGTGCTTTCTCTTAGTGACATATTTTAAATCACAAAAGACTTCCAATTCATGACAGCTTTCAGAATAAACATGTGATGAATGTTCGATATTCCTAATAATTACAGAATAAATGCATTGAAACAAACAAAACCATCCATGCATACTCTGTGGAGAACACTTCAGAAATGTACAGACTTAGAAAGTCAACCATCTGCAGTTCTTACCTGAATGAGTTACAAAAAAGTGCACTTCAACAAAACAAAACTAACACTTAGAACACAGACATTTGTTTCTAAAAGAAAGAAAAAATCCTAGGGGAAAAATGGACAAAAGTCATGTACAGAGCATCCTGTTCCTCAAAAATGAAATACTAATGAGCAATAAGTAAGAGGCTCAACTCCATCAGTAACAGAGGAATGCAAGGTGAAACAAAGAAACACAAGTTTTTACTCATCGGAGGAACAAACTCCTTGTATCAAATACTGCTGGTGATGTAAAAACTTGGGGAGCCTTATTGATTTTTTGAGTGTAAATTTTTATAGCTACTCCACAGTACACTTTTGGCAGTGTCTGTCAGAATGAAACATGCATACAGTCTATGGCTCGGCAACTCTGTGTCTGTCTTTGTGTGGCCGTGGTGGAGTACAAGCACCCTCGCTGCAGCAGGGCTGGCAGCAGGCAGAACTGGGAGCGTCAGCACTGGAATTGCAGTCAGCACAGCATTTCCAGACTGTGGCACACGCCAGAAAATGGCAAAGACCTGTGTGCACGAATATGGAAAGGTCTTTGAAAGAAACTGTTAGGTGACAAAAATACAATTTGCAGAACAAGAAGTAAAGTATAACAAGATTTAGGTATAAAATCAGCCCTTCCTACATATAAAACACATGGAGAAATAGACACAGACACACACAGACAGGTTTAAAACTCAAAGTAAAGATATGTTTGAATACACAGCAAATTGGTGAGTCATTTTCTCTAGAAAAGAGACTCATCTTGAGTGGTGTCAAAGGAAACTTCACCTTGTACATTTGACATATTTAAAAAAATGAGAATATGTTCATATTTTACTTTTGAATTAAAAGGTAAATATTTATAAAGGTATAATCCAGCCTCAGGATAGAAAACTGAAGAAGAAAAAAAGGGAAAAATCTCTAATCCTTCCACATGGAGAATGTATTTTAAAGTCCTGTTTTCCTCCACTCACTTAACCTATATATCATGAAATGAGGGAATTAAGAGTGAAAATAGCTGTAGTGATTAGTTCACCTCCTTCTTTCCTTCATTTTACAGGGTAAATAAACTCAAAGTGTTAAATGTTTAAGCCAATACTATGCTGCTAGGTAGTGAAGATGTCAACATTAGAATTAGAACTGCGGGTTCAATTTAACAGGGGTAAATATATCTGAAATTTTAGAGCTGAAATGGACATTTGTTTTTATTGAAAACCTAACAACCACTCACCCTTCTTTTGATAACAGAAACCCCTTTTTTTCCTTGTAAAATTACTCCTTCCCCACATTCAACCAATGGGCACATGGTTACAGACCTGGCCAACCAGAATGGCACATCTGGTGATTGAGTCAGGCTGGGCCCATGACCTATCCAGAGCCAGTGAGCTTCAATCTTGAGGTTTGTGTTGGGAGGACAGCATCTCTCTGCTTGTGGAAAGGACAGGACATCAGCTGGAATTGCTGCCGCCATGTTGCCATCTGAAGGAGCATTATTGCATGAGAATGGAGTGACCACAGGGGGAATGCAAAGCCTGGAGATGGCAAAAGACCAATCCTGAAAACCTTGAGACCCTGGGTCTAGCTGCATCTGAAGTGCTAGGACTCTTGAATTTTTCAGGGATCTGACTAGTTATGCAAACCAATAAATCTCTGCCTGTTAAACAACTGTTCCAAAGATGCTTTAATGGGATTTCTGTTATTTGCAATTGAAAGAAACAATGAAAACATGATAAAAAAGCTACATGATAATTATAGGATTGAAGAGGCATGACCTAATAGCTATTTCTAAAAGGCTCTTAGTAGAAATTCTTACTGGTTTAAGTTCTAATCTGATTTTCTGAACTACATAACAATAGGTCTTAGTCCTATACCACTGACACTAAACGAACTAATGTAAATTTACTTCTTTGTGACACAGATATTTTTAACTTCCAGAAATAGCTGAGGATAGTCTCTACCTATGTTGTTCTGATCATTTCTGGACTGGGAGATTATTTTCAGTTGTGCATAATGGTTTTTGAGAGAGACAGGGACAAACAATAGGATCTCAGGAGGAATGTGGCCAGGATGATAGGGGTCCTAAAATCACACTGCTATTGAAGGAATGGAAGTTTACGCAAGACAAGTGAAGGCTTAGAAGAGAGAGAGAAGAGAAGAGACTTTGGGTGGTGAGCACACAGTGGAGCATACAGATGTTATATTATACAGTTTGTACCTGAAATTTACATAATGTTATTAACCAATGTTACCCCAATAAATTTAATTTTAAAAAGGGAGAGAAAAAAGGATGTTTTTACAGATTTTACCTACTGTCAGTTGGAAGAAATACATTTTATTTTCATCATTTTCTTTTCTTTGGCAGAACTAGAAATTATGGTTAAGAGTTTTAGAAAGGCAGCTTTTAGTTCAGTGTGAGCACAGTGGTTCACCCATATGCTGTCTCCACAGTGTCTGTCATGGATTACGTATGAGCACTATTCAGTGGTTGGTATTTTGGAAGAACCAGTTGACACAAAAATGTTTCATTGTTTAAACACAGTCCCTTCCCCTCCCCCGGTTAATGACTGGGAGCTGTGTTTGTACATCATTATATCTGTATGGTCTGGACAATGCCTGGTAAAGGCATTATCCTTAATATGGGCCTACATTCAATAGGTCCTATGTTTAATAAAGGTATTAATAAAATGATTGATGCTTTTAAAAGCTATCTTCTCACTTCAAAGCAATGTTCTATCTGTCTTAAGACTTGGTAAATGTTATATAATTTTCTTCAATTAGCAAAATATTAGTTTATGATTTTAAGCTACAATGATAAATGCATGGCAGGAACTGATCTCTGTCTTTTAAGGAGGAATTAAATGTGGTCTTAGTTTTTGTACACTTTCTAGAAATGATTCCTAAGTCCTGTCACACTGTGTCGTATTGATGTATTTAGTTTCCCCAATAAAGCATTCAAGAGGACTATGTCTTATCAAACTCTGTATGAAAATACTAGAGGTTTTAGCCATCTTAATGGGGTAAGAAAAAGAAACAGAAATGTAAGGATTAGAAAAGAGGACATAAACTGTAACCTTTTTTAGAAAGTGATATGACTTTATACTTAGACATCTCCAAGGAATCTGTATACAAATAAATACAATTAATAATACAAATTTAAAAGACAGCTACATGTAAGATAGATTGCTTTCAAAAGTAACGCACAATAAAGACACATAATGTAAAAAAACAGAGGATAAAAAATATAATGTATCTGGAATAAATCTAATAAGAATGATCAAGTCATTTAGTATATAGAAAATGATAAACCTTTCTTGAAAATCTGAAGATCTGAATACATAGAGAGAAATACTGTCCTCATGGGGCAAAAGTTTCTGTAAAGACTTCAGTTCACCACAAAGTCAGACTTTCTCCACAAATTAAGAAGTAGACTCAATGTAATTCTAGCCAAACTCAGTGGAGTTTTTCTGGACCCAAAAAACTGGTTTTCAAATTTATATGGAAAAGAAGGTCCCAGATTAGCCAACATGCTCTTGAAAGGATACATGGTTGGACCATACCCTACCAGGTACCAAGACTTGTAACACTTGTATTGTAAGTGTGACAATGTGGTGTGGGCCCAGGGTAGACAGACAACCAGTGGAATAAAACAGTGGGCCTAGAAACAGGTCGATGCAAAAATAAAAGCTTGCTATATGACAGCTGGATCAGCGAGGAAAAGACAGAAAGGTTAATAAAATGTTCTGGAAAATCTGACAGTCCATATGGGGGAAAAATGAACACCGAATTCTATCTCACATCATACCCAGGAATTAATTTCAGATGAGACAAGTACTTTACTACAAAACCAAACTTTAAAAAGTTTTAGACACCCAAGGTGTCCTTCAGTAGGTGAAATGTATAAACAACTGTCGTGCATCCATACAAGGGAATATTATTCAGTGAGGAAATGAGTTGTCAAGCCATGAAAAAACATAAAGGAAACTATAAAACATATTGTCAGATGAAAAGGGCTCATCTGAAAAGATAACATAGTGCATGATTTCAACAATATGACATTCTGGGGTAGTCAAAACTACAGAGGCACAGGATGGGGGAGTGTCAGGGAGGGGGGATGAAGAAGTGCAGCACAGAATACATTTAGAATAGTGTGAAACTATACCATTCGATACGGTGATGATGGATACATTTCATTGTACATTGTCAAAACTCATACAATATACAACACAAAGAGTGAACTGTAATGTATACTATGAACTTTAGTTAACAGTAACATAGCAATATTGGCTCATCAATTCTAACAAATGTTCCACACTAATACAAGATGTGAGTAGTAGAGGAAAATGTGAGGGTGGGGCTATATAGTAAATCTTTGTATTTTCTGATCAATTTTTCTGTAAACCTAAAACTGCTCAAAAAATAAATCTGTTTTTTAAAAATTTGGAGACAATAGAGAACAGTTTTACCTGTGAATTCCAGGTAAGATAGATTTCTTTCCTTTTTTTTGTTTTTGTTTTTACTTTTGTTCAATTACAGTTGTCCCTCCTTTTCCTGGTTGCTCTCCCCTGCCCTGCCCACCCCGCTGTCCCCACAGTCAATCCCCACCCCGTTGTCCATGCCCAGGGTCCCTTATATGTACTCCTTGACTTGCCCCTTCCCCTTCTTTCCTCCATTACCCCCCACCCCCACCCCAGTCACTGTCAGTTTGTTGGATAGATTTCTTAAGTAGGATGCAACAATAAAAAAAAAGATGGATAAGTGTGGCTAAATTTATATTAAGATGATTTATTTAAAAATACTGTAAAGACAGTGAAACACATGCTATAGGCTGGGCGAAGATATTTACTACAATTATGACTGATCAATATTCAATACTAGCTTCCAGAACATATACACTACTCCTAAAAATAAAAATGAAATAGATAAACCACAAAAATTACAGAGAGATAGGCAAAAGGCATGAATAGATATTTCAGAAAAGAGGAGACATAAATGGCCTCCAGACAGATGAAAACACACTCAACTTAATTACTAATAGACAAAACAATAAAAGTACCTCATCTTCACCAGTCTGAGGAAAAACTGAGAAGGCTGCCAATGCCAAGTGTGACAGTGCAGCCACTTTGGGAAATGGCTCGGCCTTACCTTGGAATGTTGAACGTGCACTCAGCGTATGAGCCAGCAGTGTTTACTCCTAAGTCTACACTACAGGGAAAGTTTTTTACGTGTTTGCCAGAGGTCAAGTGTATTCATAATAGCATTCTACATTGGTGTTTTTAAAAGCAAAAACCTGAAATAAGTTGTTTTCAGATGTCAAATGGACCAGATAATTGTTAAATGAATTGTGGTACATTTTAGGCAAATGAATACTACACAGCAGTGAAAATGAAGAAGCTGTTTTAACACATCTCTGAACGAATGAATCTCAAAAACATACTATTGAGTGAAACAATACCCAAGAATGAGGAGATTCCTATACAGAGGTTAAAACCAGCTAAACCTAACAATATGTGCTTACAGATGCATACACATGTATTAAAGCTGCTAAAAGAAGCAAGTGCATACCTAACATTCAAAGAATTGCTGCCTTTCTGAGACAGTGATGCATTGAAAAGGGTCACATAGGACTTCTTAAGGCAAATATTTTCTTCACTTATTCCCTTAAACAATTTGGGAAAGACATGTATTTGCTTCTACATTTCAAGTTAACATCAAAAGTTTTTATTGTAAGTTGAAGTAGTTGCAAAGAATGTAATTTCTAGCATGTTATAAATATTGACACTTAAAAATGATACTGTGATACATTGCTTTTAAAAGTATTTAATAGAACATATTGTAAATTTTGATACTGTCACCAACCAACCACTTAGAACATATACCAACAAGCTTTTCCACATGAAAATATGTAAATCTTGAATAACATTTCTGTTCTATTTCCTTTATATAGTTTTGTCCTTATAGATTGTTATGCTTGAAAGTGATCTATTGGTTACTATATCATTCTTATCCAAAATAAAATATGCATATAAATGTAATTCTCTTTTTAAGTATATTTTATTGATTATGCTGTTATAGTTGCCTATTTTTTCCCTCCCATTTATTCCCCTCTGCCCTGCACTGGAAACAGCTTGGTAGGCCTGCAAATTTCATGGTGCAGGGTCTCAGGGAATCACCAGGGAGGGCAAACAGTGATATCCAGGTTGATGACACCTGCATGCTGTCTCTGTGGGGGGAGCACTTATCAAATGAACCATGGTCTCTGCTAACATTTCTGTCTGGGAGAAAGCTGTCCACCTCTTGCCCTAATGCCAGGCATTTCAGTTCCTCCCCCATGTGCCTCTGGTGCCTTTCATGCTGCTGCCCTAGTGCTGCAACTCAGAGGTGGTGAGTCAGAGTAAGTCTGTGTGTGGGTCCTTTAAGAGGAACTGCATGGACTTCAGAAGCACTGTCTCCCTCAGCCACAATCCTTGCTGGCTTTTTTGGCCAGAAGTTATGGAGATTTCTCTTCCTGGCACTGGAACCCTGGGATGGGGAACCAGGTGTGGGTCTGGGAGTCCTCAATCTTCAGGAGGACCCACAGCCCAGATATCCCTCCTGATTTTTATCCACCACACGTGGGTGTATGACCAGCCTGTTCCACATCTCTGTCCCTCCTACCAGTGTCCATGTGACTTCTTTAAATCCCTATTTGGGAGACTCCCATTCAGCTTAATTTAGGGCAGTTCTGAATGATGGTTGTTCTGTAGTTCAGTTGTAATTTTGAAGTGGTTGTGGGAGGACATGAGTACTGCCACATCCTACACTGCCATCTTGACTGGAAGTCTGGGAATACATTCTCTGTAAGAAGAATCGTGACCTCCTATGCTTTTTATAAAGAGGAATGTTTATACTGGTAAGAATGGTGGGACTAGCAGTTCATTTAGAAATTTTTTTATTAGTAGGCAAAAATGGTAGGCATTTTACAGGAAGAAAAAAGATGAGAAATCCATATAATTACAAAGAAAATTTATAATTGGTAAAAGAGGTTTTAATTACTACATTGAATACTACATACTACATGAAATGATTTATGTGAAAATTTTATCTTTGGGTTTTGTACAAATCATCCTAAACATTTTGGCAGTCCCAGAAAACATTCCAGTTTTATTGAAAAGAATTAGAATAAGTCTGCTTCTTCATCTCAAAATGATTTTATTTCCAGCAAATGACATACCCTAGGAAACAGTCTTGAGACTAGCTCAACGGAAATGCTTCATTTTAAATATATGGAAAAAGCTCAGGTTTCTAGTGTTGAATACTTTTCACCCAGGTTCTTCTTGGCTTGCTCCCCCAGGTCTCTTCCTCATTCTTTGAAAAAGAACTGGGGAATAGAGAGGTGAAAACTATCATAGCCACCCCTACTCCTTATCATCAATGTAGATCTAACTTCAGAATATCTTAACAGGAGCCAAAATACTTGATGGTAAAAGTCATGCTTTACTCTTAACAGAAATATGTATGAAATGAGAGACAAAGGAAGCCCTGTGGGTTTATGATGCCTTGCTCAGTCCTCCGGGAGGCCTGCCCACCGGGAGATGAGAGGGTGCACTCCCCAGGACCTGGTCCTCTGTGGTATTGGCAGTGGGCACTTTGGTTAAATAGAAGGACAATTGTGAACTCCAGTGTTCTCAGGCAAATTTGGTTTAGGAAGAGTATATATGAAATTTGGGCATATAAAAATAGATTTCTTTAAACTGGTAGATATGTATGTACCCCCAAGAAAGTTTTCATGTACCTGAGCAGGGGTGAGGAAAGGCGAGAGGGCTGAAAGCCTCCGTTTGAAGAGCACTGTTGATGGTATTTCTGATATTCTCTTTCTTCAAGTGGGTTGTGGGAACATGCATATCTGTTTCATTTGACTGGTTTTCTTTAAATTATGTACACATTACTACACTTTACAAACATGATGCATCTCTCAATAAATATAGTTTTTAAAATCTACAGTTTGCAGGGCAGTTGTATCCCCCCCCCCGCCACCCCCCTCCCTCCCCCCCCCCCCCCACACACACACACACACTCTCATGGAAACTGCAGCCCAGGGAGACTGCATTCACAGGTGTGTCAGCTGGGGGACAATGCAAACATCTTCACATCTGACAAAATTCCTCTCTGGCAGAAAGCTGTCTTAGGCAGGAAAATGGTAAGCCCTATTATGGATTAGACTTAAAAGAGTTTAGTAAGTAAAAAGATAGTTTAATGGTTTAACATTAAAAATGAAGGAATTTGGATCAACGTTTCCATATATGGTCAATGTATGGTCCATGATCTTTGACATATATCAAGATTACTCAATGGGAAAAGGACAATCTGTTCAACAAATGCAAAAGATGCAGTTGGACCCTTATCTTACACCATATCTAAAAATTAACTCGAAAGGGATTAGCTGTGAGGGTGATCTGCCTGTGACATCTGTCACTCCATTGATCGCCAGGGTTGATTTGGCTGATCTGGCTGACTTGGCGGGTGTCTGCTTCTTCCCTCACCACTCCGCATGTGTCCCTCCCGAAGCTGTGCTTTGGGTGGAGGGGACAACCTTCCTTGATAGAGGAGAGGACCATGCTTTGGTGAAGGATATACAAATAGCTCCCTGCTAGAAACTCCAAACAAGCTCTCAAGGTCCATAAAAACACAACTGAAAAAAAGATTAAAGACTAAGACCTAAACATAAAACTGAAAACAGGAAACCTCTTAGAAGAAAACATAGGGGAAAAATTTTGTGATATTGGATTGGCAATAATTTCCTGGATATGATCAAAAGCACAATCAACAAAAGTGAAGAAAGGAAAGTGGGAAGTATATCAAACAAAAACTTTTGTGCACCAAAAGACAGACCCAACAAAGAGAAAGGGCTGTCTATGGAATGGGAGAGAATATTTGCATATCATATGTCTGCTAAGGGGTTAACATCCAGAATATAAGAGAACTCTTACAACTCAATAGTTTAAAAGAATCTAATAACCTGACTAAAAAATGGGCAAAAGACTTGAATAGAAACTTCCTCTAAGGATGATATAAAGCATATGAAAAGTTGCTTAACATCACTAATCATAAAAGAAATGCTAATCAATGCCCCAATGAGATATTACCACATACCCATTTGGATTGCTACAATGAACAAACAAACTGAAAATAACAAGTGTTGGCCAGGACATGGAGGAACTGGAATCGTTCACTGTTGCTGAGATTGTAAAATGTCACAACTGTTACGGAAAACAGTACAATGGTTCTTCAAAATATTAGAAATAGAATTACCATACGATCTAGCAAGCCCCCAAAGAATTGAAAGTAGGGTCTCAAAGAGATACATGCACATCCATTTTCATTGCAGCAATACTCATAATAGCAAAGAGGTATAAGCAACCCAAGTGTACCTCAACAAAAAAATTGATTAAAAATTTTGAAAAAAATACAATGGAATATTGTGTAGACTTAAAACAGAAGGAAATCCTAACACATGCTATAATATGTATGAAACTGGAGGACATTATGCCATGTGAAATTAGCCAGTAACCAAAAGGCAGAATTACTGTATGATTCCACTTATATGAGGTATCTAAAATAGTCAAATTCATAGAAACAGAAAGCAGAATGGTGCTTACCAAGGGCTGGGGGGAGAGAAAAAGCAGAGTGTTTTAAAGAGTATAAGCATTCCTCTGTTCAAATTCCTGCAGTGACTCTTCACTACTGTCAGAGGGGCAGCCAAAGTTGTTAGAAGGGCCTCCGAGGCCCCTGTAGCCTGCTCCCCACCCCCATGCCTCACTGGCTCATCTCCTCCTTTCTCCCTCATCCACTCTGCTCCAGCCTTCCTGGCCGGCCTGAGGTTTCTCCACCCTGCCAGGCCTATTCCTGTCTTAGGGCCTTTGCTCTAGTCAGTTCCTCTTTCTAAAATGTTCTTTGTCCAGAAATCTGCTCCATTAACTCCTTAGCTTTCTTCAGGTCTTTGTTCACGTATGACCTCAATGAGGCTTCTCCTGACCACCCTATTAAACACTGCAACACACATATCCTGCCCCCACTCACCTTTTCACCTTGCTGCACCTTCCTTATGTTCTATGCACTTATCATCTTTGACATATTAATGTGAGGTTTTTTTTGTTTACTCCTTCCCCTACTAGAGTGTAAGCTCCAGCAGGGGAGGGATTTTTGTCTGTTTGGAGTCGATGTGTCTCCCAAGCACCTGGAAGAATGCTTTATAAATAATAGCTCTTCAATAAATATTTACTGAATGTTGAATCAACTTTCATAAGCAAAGACACCGTTTCCCCAAGTGAACTTGGGGAATGCTAATTCTAAAGGATGACACTATGTATGCAAAAAATGCCTTGCAGTCAAATGGTGATGGAAGGAGACCTGACTTGGGGTGGTGAACACACAATACAATATACAGAGGATGTGTTATAGAATTGTACACTTGAAACCTGTATAATTTTATTGAACAGTGTCACCCCAGTAAATTCAATAAAAAAGTAAAAAAAAATGCCTTGTGGTCAACTAAGGGTGATGCCATTTTCTTGGAGATTGACAGTTGACAGTAGCTGCTATGTTGCAGAAATGGAACATCAGGAGTATAGGAAAAGAACCCAGGCAACAGGGTAAATAAATATGTACCTACTTTGGTCCTATAAATCACAGACAGTATACTCAGCATTTGGGGCTTCCCCAGTGTAATGTGCTGACGGAAGGCCACATAGGCTCCGAACAACAATCTGGATCATGAGGACTTCAGTGAGAAAAGAAGAGACAGTCATGTGTCCTGTTGGCTGTGCTGATTGCCAGGAAACCATCCACCCATTCATTTTGAAATACTGTTGTGCTTGGCACTTTTATTGGGCCAGGGTGAAGAACAGAGGGTGAAGAGTAAGGTAAAAAATATAAGAGTTGAGGGACATTGCAAGTGGCCCCCAAAGTGAATATATGGTCTGGAGTAAAGGGTTATTGCTATGGCATTCCCAGAAGCCAAAGGTGACAGTGGCTTCAGCAACAATACCCATGGTATGGTAGGGGTAGAGGGTGGAGAGGGTGGGGGCCAAGCATCTCAGGATACCTGAGGCTCCAGGGGTATCAGGCTAGACTCTCTCTCTCTCTCTCTCTCTCTCAACACCCGCTCCCCACTGCAACCAACCAGAAAATCCTGGCAGCATAAGCAGATAGGATTTTGCCTATCTCTGTATTCTCCAATATTGTCTTCAATCACACTTTATTATATGGGACTCTTCTTTGGCAACGTAATTATGTATTTGGAACACAGCCAAAGAAACAGGAAGTAAAGAAAAAAGAAAGCCTCTGAATATCCAAGATAGCCTAGTGTTTACTTAAAATTGAAGTACTTCACTTCTTTAAGAACTCCTTAGGCACTCAGCTTTCACAGCCTAGTGATTCTACAGCAATCTATAGAGTTCCCCAGATCACAGGAGAACAAAAATAGGAGGCAAGACAGTGACAGCTGAAATATGAAGACAAAAGAGGAGACTGAAAACTAGAAGGTGGACACAGTAATTGAGAAAGCTTACCTCTTTGGGCGTAGTTCACTGCGAGGACAAACTCTAGACGTGTCGATGGACTCCGAGGCATCACTATTGCAGGATGGTCCTTGTTTGCAGTAATGCCTATCTCATCACTATAAGTTCAGTCATGAGCACTAACTCCACTTAAGTACGTGGGGATATATTTTAGGAAGATTTACTTCCCAAAAGACCAAAGTTAAACTTAAAGTTAGCCCTGGCTAGGTGGCTCAGTTGGTTGGAGCATCGTCCCCAAACAACAAAAGGTTGCAGTTTGGATCCCCTGTCAAGGCACATGTCTTGGTTGGAGGTTTGATCCCTAGTCGGGGCATGAACGGGAGGCAAGTGATTGATCTCTCTCTCTCTCTCACTCACTCTCTCCCCACTTTCTCTCCCTTTAAAATTAATAAACATATCCTTGGGTGTGGGTCAAAAAAATAAAATAAAATAAAATGTTAGTTCCTAAAGAGTAGACTTTAGCTAGGCTGTTAATATATTTTGAACAATTACTTTGTGATAGGTTATTTCATATATAACCTTTCCTTCAGTTCTATACCAGCCCCAAGAGATCATAGTCCTTATTCCCACTTTATAGAGGAGAAAATTGAGATTTGAGGAAGTTAATTAATTTACTCAGTCACAATAACAGTCAGTAAAAGGCAGTATTAACTTTCAGATCCTTTTGTTTTGCTCTGAAGGCTGAGTTCTTTATATTTTCATTATCTGTTCCTCTTCTAGGTTTTCAGCTCCAGTCCTGACCACTCAGAAGTTGAATAAAATCATATTTATAAATATTGTTCTGACTATTTTTAGCTAAAGTAGTTTTGTTAGCATGCTTTATTTCTGCATTCAATTATCAGTGACTGATTTCTGCTTTGCATTTCTCATAACTGGTTTCTTTCAGAGGTTGGTATATTGTCTTTGATCCTTTTGTCTTTAGACACATCAGCACCTAAGTTAGGTGTATGTACGTAAATTAGGATGCTGAGCCGATTTGTGTTGATTTATCTTGAATGACCAAGTGATGGATATTCTTAGGAAAACGTGGTATTACTCAGGACTAATAACTAAGTCTGGTTGGTGTTCAGTTATATTTCTTCATTTTGTGAACATGTACAAATATAAAAACAATGTTAACTGCGATCTCAACCTTAAAAAATGTTATGCAGGTAGGTGGCAATATATGTTCCAAGCAAACACAAAGTGGTCGAGCTAAAATGTTACAAAACTGAGCACTGACTGCAAAATCTATATTTCCTGAGGTTCAGTGGATAATGCTTAAAGAAACTGCTTAAAAAGCAAGAGTGAATTATGCTAAGAGAAATAAGCCAGGCAGTGAAAGACAAATACCATATGATCTCACCTTTAACAGGAACCTAAACAACAAAATAAACAAACAAGAAAAATATAACCAAAGACACTGAAATAGAGAACAGACTGACAGTGTCCAGATGGGAGAGGGAAGGGAATTTCAGGGGAAAAGGGGAAGGTTTATAGGGACAAGTGTAAAGGACACATGGACAAAAACTAGGGTGGGGGGGTGGAATTGGGATGGAGGTGGGGAGCACTGGGGGGTGGGCTGGGATGGGAGTAAAAGACAGAAAACTTACTTGAACAACAATTAAAATAAAATTTAAAAGATAATGGACTTTTCATATATACACATGTATGTATGTACACTCTTATGCAAGAGTGATACCTACTGTGGGCCAATTAGAACATTCTGCAGATCAGCTCTCAAATGTTAAGCATGGAGTTTAATGTCCTATGAAGACAACAATTTCTGCAGTTTTCCTGAAGGTGGACTCCTAGCATAATAAAAAGATTTCTGTATAATACAAACAAAAATGGAACAGCCAAATCTGAATCCCACTTTTACTGTTTACTAGCTGTATAAGCTAGCTGCACATGACCAGAAATTAGTATTCTAATGCATAAAAATGGAGGGAATGGCCCTGGCTGGTATGGTTCAGTGGATTGAGTTCCAGCCTGAGAACAAAAGGGTCATCATTTCCATTCCCAGTCAGGGCACATGTCTGGGTTGCAGGCCAGGTCTCCAGTGGAGGGCGTGTGAGAGGCAACCACACATTGATGTTTCTTTCCCTCTCTTTCTCCCTAACTTCCCCTCTCTAAAAGTAATAAATATATATTTTTTAAAAACAGGGAGAATGATGGCATGATAATACAATGATGACACCTGCCCTTCCAACCTCATAGAGTTGTTGGCAGAATCAAAAGGAGGGTATAAATGAATATGCTCTGTGAGTATACAGTTTCAACACATACACATTTAGTATTACTAAAATGGCAATTCCATTTTTATATGGGTCATATCATTGTTGATGGTTTTGTAGTAATTAATTTTGGTCTAATCTAGACAGACTATATCATTACAATTTTATCGTCTTGAGGAGTTCTATCTTTGGAAACTTTGAGGACTGCTTTAATTCAGTTTTGCTGCTTAGGGCCTGGTCTGGCATGTGACTGGTGTTGAGGGTTTATCAGTCCATAGTGTCATGCTGCCTTCCTGAAACGTTTTCAGGTCTTTTCGTCTGGCCTTTAATTTCAGACCAGTCATCAGGATGAGCACTGGATCTTCTGGGTGACTTCGCATTCTGAGCATGGTTTAGTCTTTCAGAAGGGAGATTAAAGACCTGACTTTGATATCAAGTCTCATTCTACTGCAGATGGAAAACAGGTGAGACCGAGTGCCCTTAGCATCCTGCTGCCACCTCATTTTGAACAGTAAACATAGTGCCTGTCCACTGACAGGCCTGTGTCAAGTATGTGGGTGGGCCTCTTGATGAAGAGAGCAGTGCTTTGTTTCAGAGGAGGCAAAGCATCATAATGGCTCAGAGCCCAGGCTCGGGAATCAGACAGATGTGTTTTACTGAACCTCTCTAAATAAAACCAAGTTCTTCAACTCTATAAGCTCCAGGTTTCTTATCTGTAGAGATTATAATAACTACCACATGCGTGATTGTCACTGGTATATGAAACAACGTTTACAAAGTTATATCCAGCATATAATAATTATGATGATGAATCTGCAATTGAATGAGGATGGAAACAGGGATGAAGGGGGAAGGAAAAGAGAGCCATGCATTCATGGTGCAGCTCTTAGGAATCTTAGGATCATATCCAGTTCTCCAGGAGCCTATTTAAATAATCTACAGTGCACCTTATCTATTCTCTTGATACTGTGTCATCTAATAGTTCTTTTAATATTGATCGTACTACGGTATCAGTAGAACTTCTTTATGTGGCAATTTGTATGTGATGATTTTTTTTAAAACGGTGCTTTCAAGCCCCATCTTCCTCAAACACTCCGCTCAAGCTGTTATCTTGCTCAAGATAAGAGGAACAGTGCTTCAATTCTGGTCAGTTTCTAGACCCGGGTGGTGTCTAATGAGCCTGTGTAGTATAGTTCATTTTCAAGCATATGCCTGTGTGTGTGTCTGTGTGTGTGTGGCGAGATTGTCATCTGGTGGTGGTGGCCCCCTGTAAAATCTCCACGGTGACAAAGGGTGGTGGTAGGGACTGCTTTTGCCCCTCAATAGGGGACATATGTTGAGAAACTCCGGTATGGCCATTTAAAGTTCAGTGCAGTTTGTTGGTGATGAAACTCAAGAAAGAGGGCGAGACTGGGTGCTGGGGCCCTGGCTCGAAGCGCGGGGTTCTCCTTGGGCTCCAGCCACTGGCATGTTAACCCTTTGCAGTAAGGACTGCGAGGGAGAAAGCTCGAAAGGAAAGCGCAGGAAATCCTAGCCGGCGGTGGAACTGGGAGCAGGGTGAGTGCGTAAATAGGGAGGGGCGGGGGTTTAGCCTCAGCGAAAGGCGGCCGCCTGGGTGCTGTGGGTGGAGGTCGTGACGTTTTGCGGAGAGCTGGGACAGCGAACTGGAAGGAGGAGAGGAGCCTCCCGCTCTCGGGACGGCGCGCCGGCAGCGCGCCCGCGGGGATCGCTTTTCCATTCCCGGCGGCTTTGGTCCGAGTGAGGCTGGGCGGGCCGGGCGGCGCTCTGGGCCGGGCTCCGCGTCCCCACTTTTCCTGCCTCCCTCCCTCCTCCCGGGCGGTCCCCAAAGCCTGGCCAATGAGCGCCGAGAGGAGGGAGCGGGAAGCGGCGTGCACGGCGCGGCCCTCCTACGGCGCGCTGGTCGTGGCGCCAACGCTAAGTTTGCGCCGCGGGAGTTGGCGTCCGATCGTGTCCCTCGGCCTCGCCGCCAGATCCCCGCCAGCGAGGAGGTCGCTTGCCCCTCGGCAGGTCACCCACTAGCTCTTGGGCGGAAGGACGCGGAGTAGTGTGGCGCGTGGTGGGGCCGGGGCAGCCGCCTCCCGAAGATGCGGGATGGCAGCCGAGCCGCGGTCCAGCCTCTCCTACCGCACCACAGGCTCCACCTGCCTGCACCCGCTCAGCCAGCTCCTGGGCATCCCGCTGGACCAGGTGAGTGCGGCGCGGGGCGCGAGACCACTCCCCGAGCCAGTGCGAGCGTGGAGTCTCTGCGGATAATGTTATCTCCCTCTGTCCCCGCCCCATAGCAGATTTTATAGCTACAAACCAGACAGGTGGGCATTTTTTTGAGTGAGTTTTTCTCCTGTAAGTGTGGAAGACATTGATGTACCTTGCACGACACGTCCAAAAGAACTTATAAAAAAGTTTTGAGTTGCTTTGTTCCCTGTTACCAAGTTCTAAAGTCTTCTGATAGGTGATTTAGTTGTTTCTCCCACCAGTGAAGTCATTAGTTTTAGTGTAGATGATTCTACATAAAAATTACACTTGGTTAATTTAGAGGCTATAGCCTATAGCTTTTGAATGAGAGACTTGGATTTTAAACTTCAGCAGTGAGACTTGTCAAATCAGGATGACAGTTATTTTGTACCATATGTGATGTCCATCCGACAGGGAGGAAGGACACAGGACACTGGCTTCCCCAGGGCTCCCGAGTTGGACAGGTTTGTGGGAGAAGAGGGGGCGCTGCTGAAGTCATTCGGACTTTCTTATATGTCTGCGACCATGAAAATTGACAATGGCAATAAAGAACAGTAATTCCTGGTAGGAAATCTTCCTGAGGACTGTGGTTGTCTTACTCATTTTCTTGTCTGCTTCAGGCGTTACAGCTTGGATCCACCTTGGGCTTGGTATTGAGTCAACAAGTGTTTGTTGATTTAAGTGGAATCGGGTGGGGCTGCTGAAGGAGGGCCCACTGCACTCTTGCCTGTTTTGTTCCATGCCGAGTATTTGGCCAGGGTTCTTCCTCTGCCTTTCACTAGTGATTTTTTTTTTTCCAAGAGCACACCTGCCGCCCTTTCCACTCACATTCTTTCAGTAATGAGGAAGTGAGAGCAGGCAGTTGCCTTACTCAGATACTATTTTTTGATCCACCTTCTACCTGGTTTCCTCTGAAGATCTGATTCAGAACCCTACCTGATCTCACCATTGCTTTCTTATCAGTTGCAAAATGCAAGTGAGTTTAGAACTTGCATTGAGAGAGGTATCAAATCCTACCTCGTGCTGTTGTAAATTACTCCTCAGTGTGTAGTGAGGGTGGAGGGATCTAGCGACCCAGACAAAGGCAGAAATAACAGCAGTCTTTAGCCCTGAGATGAATATATAACTGATAGCTGAATTTCCTTAAGAGGAGTTCGTTTTGTACTTACCCCCCCCACCCTATCAGAATTTATTTTAATTGTGTTTTCTGTTTTAAGCTACTCTGCACAGGTTCAGAGAGGAATCCAGTGAGGCCTTGTGTGTGGAAAGAACTTGTTAATGGAACCTGGCGAGTAATGACTGGGAGGTTCCAGTGTGATGTTGTCAAGTGCTTTTTAACTGCATCCACCTCCATCTCCAACTTTCCTAGATTTCTGTCAAGAAACCCTGTTTTTAATTTATAAAAATAAATATAAGGGCCTTACGGGTGTTTAATGGATGTCTAAGGGATGTTTAAGGATTTCTGGGGTGATTGAAGGAAGAATGTGGGTGGTGGGCAAGGAAGGACCACTTGTGATCTCTTGGATCTTAGCACAGCCCCTCCTCCCTCCAGCAGGGTCCAATCTGAATGACTTGGTGAGAAGCACTTATAGGGCAGTGCCCCAGCTAGCTTATTTCAGACTCAGGGAAATATCCCAAGTCAGGATATATGGTGGCTCGAGAGTTTGCAAGCGTGAGGTCTTCTTCACACTTTCAAGGGCTTTTTAATGATCTTAAATGTCAGACTGACCTGGGTGTAATTCCTGCTCCATCAGCAAACTTCCTGTGTGACCACATCTTAGAGCCTCAGCATCCTCGAGTGTAAAATGGGAGATGGCAATAAGACCTACATTTGGGAGGTGAGAAGTTTTATGTAGATATAAAATGCCCTATATGAGGAAGGTCCTTGTATCAGACAGGGTCCTGGCAGGAAACAAAATTCAGCTCAGTGGGTTGCCATGAAGAAACCTGAATGAATTACTTAGAGGGGTGTGGGCAGCATTAGGGAAACTGACAGTGGATGGTCAGGTATGGATACCTGGGGTGGATACCTGGGGGCCGGAGGGGAAAAGGAAGGAAGTCCTGTTGTCACTGCCCAGGGAGAGCTGCCCCCAACCCCTGCCAGGACGGGGTGGGGAGCAGATTAAGAACCTCAGCCCTTATCCCCCTTCCACCTTCCACCTCAGGCTGGCTGGGTCTGCAGGGGTCCCTCCCCGGGCACAGAGTGGGGCAGAGAAAGGTAGGGTCTGATCTGGAGGGCAGTTCAGGAGCACAGTCCTTGATCAGTGTTTGCTCCTGTTGCATAAAAGAGTGACTTTTATGGGCCTGCAATATGCTAAAAAAAGAATAAAATATATACCTCAAATTACCCAAATTGTTCTTCATCTGCCTCTTAAAGACACTGATTTTTTTCCCCCCAGTGAATGACTTCACACATGTACCTTCATAATTTCTGAATTGAATGCACTGCTGAGAACTTCTTTGGCTTTGGATGTTCCTGTGTCGAGTAGTTTATTATTTGCAAAAACTGAAATATCTGTTGAGCATTCTACTATGTGAGTGAAAACTGCTGTTATTATTATTTTTTTCTGATTCTTTCATATACCTGTTCTGTTAACTCCTGGGGGAAGCCTGTGTGCACTTGTGACCACACTGAGGAACAAAGTCTGTGGTTTTAGTTTTCAGGGACTTTTATTAGTCTGACATCCTCTTACAGGTGTTCAATGTGAAATCGTCTTATTTAATGAGAACAAGTAGAGCACAGCGCTCCAGGCAGAACATAGGAAATGAATGATGACTTAGGGTCTTCAGACGTACCTCCCAAATGAGTGTGTTGAGAGTTGATTTCTAAATTGTGAGTCCGAGTCTTTGTCTGTCCAGCAAATACGGAGCTCTGGCAGTTAGTACCATTATTCAGATATAAAGCTTCACTTAGTCAAGATAGGTTAGATAAGAACTTTTCTTTCTAATTTAGGGGGAATCGAGGAACGGAGGATGAGTGTTTTATTTTTTGTTTAAATCATCTGCTCGTGTCACCCTGGCCAGGTAGCTTCGCTGGTTAGAGCGTCCTCATATGCCAAGGCTGTGTATGCTGAGGTTATAGATTCGATCCCAGTCAGGGCACAAGCAAGAATCAACCAATGAATGCATAAACAAGTGGAACAACATGCCAGTGTTTATCTCTTTCACTCTCAAATCAATAAATAACAATTAAAAAAATTAAAAAATAAACCATCTGTTCATGTCCTGTCCACTTTGTTGTGGTTGTGGAGTGTGACATGATCTGACTTTAACCAAAGCCTTCTAAGTCTGCAAGATTGACTCAGCTACCAGGGTAGATGGGATACTGGCCTCATTAATTTGTGTGGTGCATGGTTGTATTAGGACTGGAAGCTGAAACTTGTTTCCTGGTTTTGAGGAATTTCCACTTTGGTGGGGGAATTCTGGGTGCCAAGGCTATTTTTATTGACTGGTACCCCCAAATTTTGTGTTTGTATAAAATATCAAGTCAGTGTTAAATTAGGAGTTTTTCGGTTTGTTTGTTTAACCCTCCCTCCCTTACTAAGTTAATCAGCAGAAAAAGGGACATGAAAAACATAGACCCGGACATAAGAATGTAGGAAATGATATTGAGATTAAAGCAGCAAAGTTTTGGGACTATTAAGGGTAAGCTTGTGTTACAATTGAAAAGGCTGGGTGAATGAAGACCAGCTCAGAAAACTTGGCTCTCCAGACTGGTGAGAGGCCCGCAGGGGGTTGATCCTTTCATGCAGGGCTGGCGGTGGGTGTGGCTGTGACCACAAGGTTCCTTTACTTGCCTGGAACTTTGAATCACCCCATTGGTTCCCTTGCACGTTCTTGGAAAGCCCAACCTTCAACCCTTTTCTTATCTAAGTCTTGCCCTTACTTAAATGCTCAGCTCACATTCCATAGTCATTGTTAAATCAGTTAAATATTTATTTAATATTATTAGTGCCAGGTACCTGGCCAGGTTGTAGAGTCCAAGGATAAAAAAAAGTCGAGATGGTGCCTGTCTGGAAGAGCCTCCACACCAGTAGAGGAGACAGGGGATTCATGTAAGTGTACAAGCGCAGTGCAGCCACAGAGCAGTGCAGCTGCTGACAGAGGTGTGGAGATGGCACTCAGGTGGAACAGGGAAGGGAAAGCCGTCAGACACATAGGGTGCCTGTGGAACTCACTGTTTACCTTTGACACAGTTTACATTTGATTTAATAAATGGTGCCTTATGTTGTTAGTAATCTTGCCGGGTTTATATGCTGAATTTCAAACTTATTTAAAGTCTCTTTGAGGTGGAGTTTTTATCCCTTCTTGTATTCAAAGGAAATAGTGGGCTCTCAATAAATGTTTATCGTTAGTAACAGTATATGCCAATGTTACTGATACCCATTATAAAACTTCATTAAATAGAGCCTTTTTAAAAAATGATTTTATTTATTTTCAGAGAGCGAGGAAGGGAGGGAAAAAGAGGCAGAGAAACATTGATGTGTGAGACAAACATCAGTTGGTTGCCTCTCGGGTGCCCCCAACGTGGGACCTGGCCTGCCACCCAGACATGTGCCCTGACTAGGAATTGAACAGGCAACCCTTTGGTTCACAGGCTGGCCCTCAATCCACTGAGCCACACCAGGCAGGGCAATGGGCCTGTGACACGTGAACGTGTCAAAAGTGGTTCGCAAAGTTTCTTGGTATGATTGACATTTTGGCCAAATAATTCTTTGCTGTGAGGATGCCTTATGCATTGGAAGATGTTGAGCAGCACCCCTGGACTCTATCTACTAGAAGCCAATAGCAGGAGACAGCCTACATACTCAAAAAATCCAAATCAATAAAGTTATTGGTGATAATGAAAAATGTGACTTTTATTTTATGGAAGAAACCATACAGACTTTTTGGCCTACCCAATACATTCTCTGCCTGGCGCCCCCATCTGCTGCTCTGGTGATGGGCCCAGCTGCTGGTGATTTAACGGTGTGCCTGAAAGTTTGAGAACCATTGCTGTACCAGGGGTGTCCAGCCTTTTGGCTTCTGTGGGCCACACAGGTAGAAGAAAAGTTCTCTTGGGCTACACATTAAATACACAAATACTAATGAAAAAAAAACCAACTCACATTGTTTTAAGTAAATTTACAATTTTGTGTTGGGCTGCACTCATAGTCATCCTGGGCTGCATGCAGCCAGCGGCCTGCGGGTTGGACACCCCTGCTAGATGGATAACTGGGAGACTAGTTAATCCAGCACAGGCGAAAGATAAGAGGCATGGTCATCAGTCAGCATCTCTCAGGAGAAGGAGAAGCAGCACTTGGGTCTTGAAGGATGAAGACCCAAGTTTTCAGGTAAACAAATTGCCAAATTTGTCAGGCAAACTGGTGAAAAAGAACAGCACGTGCAGAGGTATGGAGTGTGGAATTGTGTGCTTCGTTCAAGGAACCAAGAGCCCACTGCAGTGGGTGGTAGGCTGCTGTTGTGTGGACCACAGGACTCTAGGTTGGAGAAGTGAGCAGGACTCACATCACCAGGAAGCTGAAATGCTCTGGTGAGGGGTTTACACTGTATCCTGCAGGCCAGGGGCCAGCGAACTTTTTTCTGAAGGATTAGACAGTAAATATTTTTGACTTTGTGGACCCTACATAGAGTCTTTGTCACAACCACTCAGCTCTGCCATCGTAGAATGAAAGCAACCACAGGTAAGATGTAAATAATTGGGCGTGATTGTGAGCTCCTAAAACTATTTATGGACACTGAAATTTGAATTTCATATCATTTTCAGGTGTCGTGGAATTTTCTTCACTTGTTGTATTTTAACCCTTTACACGTATAAGACACATTTTTAGCATGCGGGCCACACCAAAACAGGCAGCCGGAGGAATTTGACCCATGGGCCAGATGTTGCAGACCCGTGCTGTAGACTAATTTTTTTTCAAAGTTTGGTGAGTGGACTATCATTCATCAGAATCTATTGCCATGTGTGTTTTGGGCATCTTTTCCAGACCTGATGAATCTGAATATCAGAGTGGAAGGGCACCTTTGGGTACGTCTCATGCCAGCTGAAGTTTAGAGCCACTGCTTACCACCAAAGGGAGGGTGTTAGAGGGTTTAGGTGATACAAGGATTTTCATTCTGCAGCTTGGTGCAGGGGTCACAGCCGAAGCATGTGGGAATGGGGGGGAGCAGTGGTTTTGAGGATGAGTGAGGATTTAGAGTAGTCTTTATGGGTGAGTGGAGGAAGAACCGACCAGAGGTAATTTAATGGGTGTAATCAACCCACTGAAAGCCATAGATTTTTAGACACATGAATTTGTGTCAATACATAATCTTTCTCATTTAGCAGCTTCTTTGAGGAGCAAAAGTAATACAGATAGTTGGATATTTCCAGAGAAGGCTGTCGAAAAGTTAAGAAGTAAAGGTGTTGAAAGAAAGATACTGGCAAATAGTTGGAAGTGATGAAAGTGAAAAGAGAACTATCCAGAGACTGAAAGACTTTGAGGAGCAGGTGCAGAGGAAGGGAGAGAGCTGGAGGCTGGGATGCTGCAGGAGAAGATCCACAGGGAAGCTTTTCTGGGCCACGGTGAAAGTCAGGGTAGGCACATGGGAGCTGGGGTGCCAGTCAGTTTGGTTTAGCCTGGGGAAATGGGGGTTTGATGGACTGTCCTCAAACAGTGAAGCTTCCCAGCTGAATTCAGGGAGGTGAGGTGGAGAAGACAACACAGGACCGAGGGTCTCTAGGATGGTGGAGGGTGGTAGAGTCAGACAGTGTGAAGAAGGACCAGAGAGGCTAGGACTTACTCTGCCGTCAGACAGCCAGCCAGCCAGCTGCTCTGCGGACAGCATCTCATTTAATATAAGGAGTCTGGGTAGAGTTTGAGGGGAGGAAAGATTTTGTATAGATGGTGAAAGAAAAATGGTCCAAAGAAGTGATGTTCTTTTCCCTACTTGCCCCCCCCGCCCCCACACACACACATTGTAGTGGTAAAAGGAGAGAGAAAATGCCTGGAGGCTGATGATTCTCCAGCTCACTGAAAGACAAAGGGGAGAGCTGGGCAGACTGAGGTTTTGGGTGGAGCCGAGGGAGAGCTGAGAGAAGAAGGTCGCCCTGGGAACAGGAGTCCTCTAGGAGGAGGAGGAGGACGCTGAGGAGGAAGATGAGGAAGTCAGGCGTAGCCCACAGCTTCGAGTTGGGAAGTGGAACTTGCTTGCTGGGCATGAGGGTCTGGGATGAGTGGGAGGGTTCTAGGCAGGCAGCGGTGTCCCCTCTGGGGTCCCAGAGATCTGATAAGGCTAGTGACTGACCCTGAGCATCTTGATCTTTCCTGGAGCCACACTGCAGGTGTGGTAGAAAGTTCCTTGTGGTTCTGAAGAGATTGCTGTTGGGAGGTGGAGGGTGATTTGCAGAACAGCCCCGGGACTTCAAAGGGTAAGATGCGTTTAGGGCAATACTGTGAGGTATAAATGCCCAGTTCCTCAGAACAGATAGGATAGGGCTGGTGGAGGTGGGAGTTGCCTGTAGTCGAGCCCTGCACACAGAACAGGGGGATGAGCAGTCTCTGCTGTAGGGCACCCTGGGTGAGTCCAGCCTGGCTGGTGTCACAGTCTGGTGGCTTGCTTTGACAGTAATTGAAAGGAAGACAGATAGGGTGGAGGTGTGGGTGCGGCCATGTACCCTCTCGCATTTCAAGGAGAGACCTGGTGGGTCCTGAGCTTTCGCTTTCCTGTTGTGGAACGAGAGGTGTTCTTCACAACTTGACCTTAGTTTGCCTTTCTGGCCAGTGACACCAAAACCTCTGTGTATTGAATGCTTATGCTGACAGGCACCCAGCCGGCTGCTCTGCCTTTGTTATCTCATCCACTGTTCTGTGTCACATGACTTTGCAGTCAACCACCGTGGTCCCATGAGACTATGATAAAGCCAAAAAATTCTTAAGGCATAGTGGCTTTGTAGCAATTGTAACATCAGAGTGTAATGCATTCCTCACATGTTTGTGGTGATGCTGGTGCAAACAGACCTGCTGCGCTGCCAGGCGCATAAAACACAGCACATGCAACTATATACAGTGCATGTTACTTGAGAATGGTAATAAATGACTGTGTTACTGGTTTATATATTTGCTATACTATACTTTCTATCATTATTTTGGAGTGCACTCTTTCTACTTGTAAAAAAAAAAAGTTTGCTGCCTTGGCTGGGTGACTCGGTTGGAGCATCATCCCGTGGAACAAGGGGTTGCAGGTTGGATTCCCAGTTCAGGCACATACCTCGGTGGTGGGTTCAATCCCTGGTTGGGGTTTGTATGGCAGCCAAGCAATCAATATTTCTTTCTCACATTGATGGTTCTCTCTTTTTCTCGCTCACTCTCGCTCTCTTGTTCCTCTCTCTCTAAAATCAATTAAAAAACATATTGGGTGAAAATTAAAATTTTTTTTAAAAGTTTGCTGTAGAATATTGTGCTTCATACATCCCATGTTTATTGCATCTCTTCATTGCATCATTTTTCTTGTCCTTTGATTTAATCCCGTGTTGTTTTGTACCATAACATGCTGGATAGTTTCACAGCCGAGGAGCAGTAGGCTATACCATATAGCCTGAGTGAACAGTTGGCTGTACCATCAAGGTTTGTCCAGGTGTTCACACAATCACAAAATCACCTAACAATACATTTCTCGGAATGGAGTTCTGTTTGTAAGTGGAACAGGACTGTATTTGCGTATTGAGGATGGTAAGCCAAACATTGGGCTAGAATGGGGATATAGAGATTAATGAGGACCTGAGCCTTCTGGGAGACAAGCCTGGAAGCACTTGTTACTGCTGTTTTACCTAGGAACCTGTTAATACATGTGCTCGATGCTCCAGGGGCCGTGTGCAGGTGCCATGGCCCGAGAACACAGGGCCTCAGCACCTGTGGGGCTGTCCTGAGAGGGTGCTGGGATGACTTCCTGGGAGCTGTTGCTTTTGAAGGAGAAGGAGGAAGTGAAGGTGCTGGGGTGGGGCCAGGTGGGGCAGGCAGCATATTCTGGGAAGAAGAAGCTGTTTGAACAGAAATGCCGAGACTGGAGAAAAGGTGAACATTCTCCGTAGGTGGTGAATCAGTCATCTCGGTATGTTTGGTGCAGACTAGGAACTAAATTAATGTTGGATTGAAGTAGAATTTTATTTACATTCTTGCATTGGAATGAATGACTCAGTTAAGATAAAATTGGGAGCCAGTTATTTTTACCAACCGGTTAGGTCTGTTGATTATTTGGAACCTACATTTCAGATGGACTAGATCTAATACCGGATTTGAAAGTTAAATCATGGCCAAATTTCTGATAGCTAGATGTTAATCTCGGGTTGTTTAAATATTAAATGCTCCATTCCTGTTTTCATTATGTGAAGTTGATGTATGTATCACATGCAATTACATATGCAGATATTAATATCATTGTTTGGACCAGTCATCTCAGGTTTGCATGAACAACGTGTGAAGTTTCCTTTAGCGGTTGGAAGCCCCACATATACAAGGTGCTGTGTACCCACATGCTCTGAGCATCGTGCCTCGTGCCTTCAAAATTCCACTTATAAAGGAAAATTTCGTGGAGAGATTATATCTAAGGAAATACAATCTGGAAGTATCTTTTGTAGCAGCGACTGGTAAAAAGAAATCAAGATGTGTAATTTACTAACAGTGGTTGTGTGCTTTTCAGAAGCTTTCTATTTTCAGTAAGTCCAGCCTTTCAGTAAACAAGATAAAGGGAGAACTTGCTGCCATCTTATTGACGGCAGTTTCCAGTGGTTTTCCAGGGCAGCGTGAGGGTGCGGAGGAACCAGTGGGAAAAGTGGCTTCAGGTCATTTACTCTGGTTAAACACGCACTTTGCTAATAGACCACTAATAGGGAAACATGACCACCTGCCACAAGGTGAACTCATTAACCCACTTGTAATGTGGATTTTTTTTTTTATCCAAGAACTGTGCACTTGGTCAATCATTTACTGACTTCTTTGTAATGGTGGAATTCTGCTGTAACTTTTAAAAGTTATCAGTGGTTAGTCTTTTATGCATTAGTAGTACTGATCTGGTTTGCAGTAATGGTTCTGAAAGTTCACAACAGCATGAAAGTGGTTTTATATGTTAAATGAAGATATCTGGGCTGATAGTGCTGGGGATTTCCCAGCCATCACATTATCACAGCCGGTCCCCTCTCTGGTTAGTTACCAAATCACGGTAGGAGGTCAGGTTCTAGTCTAAGTTGTAAAAGAGCAGGGGTACACTTGAAAAGGTGTTTTATTCAGGTGGCTCTAAATTCTTATTTCTAACAAGTAACTTAAAAAAAAGACTAGTTTGTTCCCGCTCCCTAATACGGGCCCCCTTTGTTTTATTCACCATTCTGTACCTCCAGTTTGAGACAGAATCAACAAAGGCACACAGCAGCAACAGGTTGCTAAGGCCTGCAGGAAGTTGCTGAAGTCAGAAGTCACTTTGTGAAATTTCATGAAGTGGTTTATCTGTGAGTGTCACTGGGTTGAGGCATCCTTGTTCCAAAGACATTTTCTCCCTGCCATTATGTTTGCTTTTTTGGTTGTTGCTGTTGTTTGTATTTTATTTAACTATTTATTTTAATTGAAAATTAAAAACATAATTTTTTTGTTTCTATTTTGTATAGATACAGTTTAAAAACTAGTTTTCTGACTAGGTAGCTTATGTACTTAGTATCAAAGTCACAAGGCAGAAAAGGGGATGTAGTGAGAGGCAGGGGTCCCCCACCCCCTCTTTTCCAGCTGCCCAGACCCCGCCCCACTGGCAGATGGGGCGCCCTTTTGGAGATGGGCTCTGGGCACAGGCACACAGAATCCTTTTGTCTGTTTTCTGACACGAGTGTTGTATGTGTACAGTTCTTCCACTCATCTCTTTAAAAATTTTTTTTTTGTCACAGTGACTCTTAGAGGTTGATCCATATCTGCATATGCAGAGCTCTTGTGACATTTGACTTCCTTTCTGCCTTCTCTGAGAGTTCTGTTTCTGTGCTTCCAGGAACTGAGTCGTCCCTTAGCTAAGGCTGAACGTGCTGCTGGTGATGGGGGTGGTGGGTGAGGGGGCTGGGGAGGGGTCTTCTCACCTTGGTACCACCTGCTCTGGTCACATTCTCCAGGCATGTGGAGAGCAGTGAGGGCCACTCACCATGGCACATGGGGTGGGGAGCATGGAGCTCGGAGGAGGCAGAGACTGGTGTTTGTTCCAGTTTCCCCACAGATGGAGAGATGCACATGTTGGGTTTAGGCAGGAGGGCATTGAAAACTCCCCATCCCCTGCATCTCAAGGGTAAAAGCCTGGTCTCCAGGAGTCTTGGTATTCTCCTGCTGGAAATGATGCTCTTTCAGGCCTACTTAGCTCTTAAATGCTCTGATTCCAAGATCTTCAACAGTAGGAAGGCTTGGTTTAGATGGTAAAGAACACTTTTTGAGGGTAAAGACCAGAAACCAGGATTCTTTATTTTCCGCGTATTAGTGGATGTGGTAACATAGCTAAAAAGATTGCACCTGTATAATTTACTTTCTTATTTCTTCCAGTGAAGCAGTGTGCATTTCCGTGCAGCTTGGCGGAAGTGAATGGAACTTCAAAGCTCTGGAATCTTCGTTTCTTTTACTTTCTTATTGGAGTAGGGTCAGAATGCCTTAAGGTTTGGGTACTTTACTCTGGCAAAAAGACCATGTGGAGAAGGTCTACCGTATTTTTAAGCCTATAAGATGTACTGGACCATAAGATGCATCTAGGTTTTAGAGGAAGAAAATAGGAAAAAAATTTGAAGCAAAAAATGTGGTAAAATAGTTAATAACCTGTGACCCTGCTCCACCACCTGCTCACCCCCCCTTAGAGCCAGGTAACCTACATTCAGACTATAAGACGCACCCCATTTCCACCCAAATTTGGGAAAAGGTGCATCTTATAGTCTGAAAAATACAGTAGTCTTGTGTGCTAGGGATGTTGAACTGTTTTTATATCCTTCTCTAAAAGATAATTGCCCATTCTTCTCAAAACAATGTATTAACTTACCTGTAGGCTATTTTGCAAAAAGGAAGCAATTTTTTGGTCAATGTGGAGGGAAAGACAGAAAGGTTTTTGATTTTTTTTCACATATCAGGACTGGAGGTGGGAGTTTGCAAAAAAGGTATAGCACAAGACTATCTTAACATTTATTTTTGTAACCTGAGTTACTGAGTTAACATTGACCTCACTTTTATAGTTAGCTTTACTAAGTTGCAAAAGTTAAATTGAATTATGTGTAAATTGTCTTCAAACCGAAGGATTTAGAATGCCTTTTGATATATCTTTATCTAATTGCCAGTTGTGTTATCTGAGTTTGAAAGAAGGGCAACATGTAAAATTAAAAAAAGAATAATTTCATCAAGGTTTAGGGTGGGGTGCTGTTTCATCATAATAACGGATAATGCATGGTGACTGTGCATCTCAGCTGAAGTTGCAGAGGGAAGTTGAAGGCAGATAGCGGGCTGTGAAATGATTTATGAGAGCTGCTGGAAAGTCAGCTCTTTTGTACTTGGCAACACTGAAACATTTATGAGGGTAATATGTATCTAGATTTGGTTCTCTGTTGCCAATTGCTAGAATTGGAGAAGTGAAAGAACAAGGAAAGGGGTAATGTGAACAGCTAGACTGAAGATTGCTTCACAGAAGGAAATGCACTTGGATGAAAGAATTGACTAAAGATGGCAAAAGCCACACACCATGCAGTGGCCCCCAATGAAGACCTTAGAATGCTAGTATGCGACCATAAATGGGGTGCACCACTTTCAGAAAAAAACGTGCACAGCTTTTAAAACTTCCCTTTGCATCACAATAGATGTATCACATTCTTTGATAATTAAGGGGAAAAAACCTTTTTTTAAAATTGTGGATTAACAACATTTGGAATAATTTAGATTAACAGTTGTAATGATAGTACAAAGAGTTGTTTTTTTTTTAATCCTCACCTGAGCACATTTTGTTTTTCATTGCTTAGAGAGAGAGAGAGAGAGAGAGAGAGAGAGAGAGAGAGACCTCCTCCACCCTGTGCCCTGCCCTGTGCTCCCGCCACCCTTCTGTTCACGGGGTGACACTCCGGCCTGCGGAGCCACACCGGCCAGGGCAGTACAGAGTGTTTATACACACCTCACCCATTTCCTCCAGTGTGGACATCCTGCATTACCATGGTGCATTTGTCAAAACTGAAAAATCAACACTGATATGTAACTATTAGATAAATTCCAGACTTTTTGAATTTTGCCCTTTTTTTCCAGTAATATTCTATTCCAGTATCCTATACCTTACAATTCACATATTTAAACTGTATAATTCAGTGTTTTTTAGTCTATTTACAATGTTGTGTAACCTTTGTTACAATCTAATTTTAGCACATTTTGCCCCTCCCTCCCCTGAAAGAAACTGGATATCATTAGCAATTCCCACTTTGTCCCAAATCCTACCTCCTTCCTCTTCCCCAGACCCTGGCAACCACTGATCTACTCTCTGTACCTGGCCTGTTCTGGCTATTTCGTATAAATGGAATCATCTGTGTTTTTGTGGTGGGTTTCCTTCATTTTCAAGGGTCTTTGGTGCTGTTTTGACTGGTAGTGCTCATGCTCCGTTGTACTTTATCTGTGGAAATATTTAGAGACCTGGATTTAAAGCACATGCCTTTTGAGAGATTTTATGGTTCCTTCTGCTGGGGCACCTGGGAGTACCCCTAGCTGGGCCGCTGAAATTATATTTACTGCTTTGGATTTATTTTTCCTTTTCTTTTATCTTTTTCTTTTTTTCCATATAGGGCATGCGAGCTCAGGCCTCTAAACTCTCCTTCTCAGGGGAGTCTTTGTACCTTTTGTCTCACTGCCCAGGCCAAGACCCATATAAACACACACCCCACTGTCTTTGTGAGGAGGGCCTTTTCCCCTGTGAGGTGCCACCTTTCAGAAATTTAGGAGGGATCCTGCCTTCAAGATGTGTTTTTGTTTTATGCAGTGTCTCCAGTTCTTCCGTTCACTTCTCTTTTCTCTGCCTGCTTTATGTCTGCTGCCCAAGCCCTAGGTTACCTGGATGGGTGTGTGTCCCGGGGCAAATGCCAGCTCCAGGGGTGATTGCATTTCTCATTTCTGCTTTCTGGAATTTCCAGCTTCTGAGGAATTCTCTTCCTTTCCCACTACTTCAGCTGTGCATGAAAATAATCAAGCACATCAATATGAACTCATGCTTAGTTTAATACAGATACAGATGGTTACATGTAGGAATATTTGTAGATGTGTGTGTATTCAAGCATTGGTCCATACACATATATTTACCTGATCTGTCAGCAAAGAGGGTCCACAAGGAGTGACACTCCCTTAGCAATGAGTACACCTACATTTAGGTCTTGGTTTCTAATACCTTTGCACAATAAGAGGAACCACGGATCCTTGTAAAAATGGCTGGTTCTGGGACTGGGGCAGGATATATTCAAAATAAGGTACAGTATCTTGTAGTGCCAGAAGGTAAAGAACTACAAAAACAAAAACAAGCTCATAATGTTGAGAGTGTGTCAAATGGACATAGAGCCATCTGAAAGAGCTTCTAATGGCCAAAGCTGAAACAACAATTGGAGCAACAAAATAAAGGAGTATTAGAATACAGAAATATAAATAAAAAGTATAAGTTATTGATCTATAATCTATAGGTTATAAAAGTATTATAAGCCAGAGTATAAAATAAACATCTATGAATTCATACCGATATAAATGATTGCATAAGTAAATAAATGGAAGGAAATAGAAAAATCTACCTGCAGAAAAATTCTAAATAATTCATGTAGATACCCTTCCCTTGAGGAGTGGAAGCACAACCCTTTGCCCCTTATGTGTGGGCTGCGCTTGTGATATCCTTCCACAGAGATCAGTATGGAAGGGGAAGGGGAGGAGTATGGTGGAGGAACCTCACAAACATGACCTCGGCCAAGTGATCAAGTTCAACATTGATACTGGTAATTATATCGATGCTACATTACCCTTAATATGATGTGGTGCAAAGGAGACTTAACTTCTGTGACCTTCTTCCCTAAAACCCATAATCCCTGTCTAACATTGAGAAAACATCAGACAAATCTCGGTGGAGTCTACAAAATACCTGAACAGTTCTCTTCAAAACTGTCAAGGTCATCAGAAACGAGAAACTGTCATAACCAAGAGGAGCCTAAGGAGACATGACAATGAAATGTAAGATGGAATCCTGGATTGGTTCCTGGAACAGATAAAGGGCATTAGGTAAAAACTAAGGAAATATGGATAAAGTCTGGGCTTTAGTTAATACTAGTGTATCAACACTGGGCCATTAACTGTGACAAATGTACCATAAGCTGTAAGATACTAATAGAGAAAATTGGTTGTGGGGTACATATGGGAGCTCTCTTTGCAAGTTTTGTGTAAATCTAAAATTGTTCTAAAAAGTAAAGTTTATTTTAAAAAATGATGCTGTTTGTTTTTAATCTAGAATCATTAGTTGTGCTGTATCTGTGAACACTGAGCTCACCATATTGTCAGAAATGGAAGTCAGGACCAATCTGTTTTTTGAGAATTTTCTAGTCAGAGGAATGGAAAGAACACAGGCAGTTACATAGGTATGTGTTTGTGCTTTAGATTTACTTTTTGCTTGAAAGTTAGGTCTGTTAAAATCTTTGCACACATTTAAGTTACTTTCAGTGAAGATGTAAACCTTTATTTTACTCTGCATCCTCACACTTCTCTCCAGTCAATTTTCATGAGTGGATAGTTGATTAATAAGATAACTGTTTTTCTCCTCGTAATACCAAACCACAGAGCCACCGCCAAACCACACTTTCCATTCATTTACAGTTGCACACTGAGATCCTTTCATGTTCAATTTTTGACTTAGAAATGCTCTTTAGCCTCTCAGTTCTCCATTCAACAAAAGCATTCTAAGTACATAATGTTTAATCCACAAGAATTCATGAAAAAAAATCTTTTCATAAGGGAAAGTAGACCAGATTATAGACCCAGGGTGTGTGAGTTACATTCGGGTTTCCTTCTGCGATCTGCCCTGTGATTTCCCCCTACTCTCAGGTAGTGGGTAGAGTGCTGGAATGGGACTGAGAAAAGGTGAGTTCTAGGCTTGGAGCTAGCATTTGGCAGATGTGTGATCTTGGACAAGCCATTTGAACTTCCGGAGCCTCATTCCTTGTTTGTAAAATGAGCTAATGATATCTACATTTTAAGGGGTGGTTGTGAGTATCCATGGGGTCGGTGACCCATGGGGAAGGTTTTAGCAAACCATTTAGTCAGTGTGTAGATGTTGTTTGCTGTTGTTTCCCCATTGTCAGCCCTATCACATTTTTGAGCCAATAGAAGAAAAGGCCCTGTATGTTATAGCACTGAACTTAAGAAATACGTACACATTTCCTGTCTTGTAGGAGTTTCCTTTCTAGTGGTCTGAGCTGGACAACTGTCTAACTCCACTGAAACGTCTTAGGTGTCAGTGTGTCTTTGGGACTATCTTAACGAATGGGTAGGATACCTGGGCAGTGAGCTGGGTGTGGGCCTTTTCTGGGGAGGAAGTTGGGTTTTCAGTTTAAATCTGGTGAAGAGGAAAAAAAGACTTAGAGAATGCTAGAGGATGAAGGGATTTAGGTTACTTCAAGGTAGAAAAGATGGGGCAGAAGGAGGCAGTGAGTAGAATATGGACACAGATGGAAAGAAGACTTGTTTTTTGGCTGTAGTGAAATGTGAGGGTAGAGATCTAAGCTGAAATGCAAGTAAGTTTAGTGTAGGCAGGAAGTGACTTTTTTAATTAGGTAAACAAACATTGTTTCTTTAAAAAAAGATTTCATTTATTTATTTTTAGAGAGGAGAAGGGAGGGAGAATGAGAGGGAGAGAAACATCACTGTGTGGTTGCCTCTCACACACCCCCAACCAGGGACCTGGCCTGCAACCCAGGCATGTGCCCTGACCCAGAATTGAACCAGCGACCTTTCAGTTTGCAGGAGGACAGTGCTCAATCCACTGAACCACATCAGCCAGGGCAACAAACATTGTTTCTTATCATGTGTTTTCAATAAAAGGCAGTTTTTTTACTTAGCCAGTTGGAGTTATGGAGATACACTCTCTCTCTCTCTCTCTCTCTCTCTATATATATATGTGTGTGTGTGTGTGTGTGTGTGTGTGTGTGATATATATATGAGACATAATTTTCTCTTCTACTGAAGAGAAAAATACAGCTTAATTCTTGAAGAGGTATGGGCCATAGGTGTTCTTATTTATTCTATCATATGGCAACATTTCTACCTTTAACTTCTGGTCATAGTGCTAATAAAGTTATAAATAAAAATTTCTGCAATAAGTGCTTCCTATATATATAGTGCTGAACACTCCACATGAATTACCTAAGCCACACAACAACCCTGTGTGGTAAGAAATAATGTGCCCCATAAAAAACTGGGAGGCTCGGTTGCTTGTGTAAGACCCATTGCTGGTCAGCAGTAGACCAGGATTTGGACCCAGGGGTTTGGGTTCCCACCCTAGACTCTTATCCACTCATGTATGTCATGCCGAAAGGTATCAGGTACAGCCTCAAAGCAAGAGAATTCTGAGACTATTTGGGTAAATCTATTAATGAACTAGAATGTAAAGCAGTTGTTCATCTGCCCTGTTTGGATTGTCCAAAGTGATACAGTGACCCAGGGGACACATTTTGCTCTCCTGTCCATAGCAGGTGATATTGTGGAAGGGCAGGTGGCCACAGCAGTCTACTCTCTGCTGGTCGGTTTGTGCCTCCCCAGGTGTTCAGTGCTGAGTGTCAGCTTTTTTTTTTTTACTTTTTTCTTTAAGAGTTTATTTATTTATTTTTAGAGAGGGAAGGGAGGGAGATAGAAAGAGAGAGAGAGAGAAACATCATTGTGCGGTTGCTGGGGGTTATGGCCTGCAAACCAGGAATGTACCCTGGCTGGGAATCGAACCTGGGACACTTTGGTTCCCAGCCCGCGCTCAATCCACTGAGCTATGCCAGCCAGAGCTGAGTGTCAGCTTTTAAGAGGGACATTGGCAAACTGAGGTATAACGGAAGCAAGGGGAGCAGCGAAGTGTGCAGCCTTGGGCCCAGTGCATGTCAGGAGAAATTGTTGAAGGAAGAGGAGGTGTGTGACTTAAAGGAGAAAAACCGTAGGGGTGATATGATAGCGGTGTTCAGGTATTTGAAGAGTATAATTATGATGTGTCCTCAGCAGAATTAAACTCAAGGGGCAGAAACTTAAGGGAGTTAGGTTTCAATCCATCATAAACTTCCTTATTAACAAGAGCCATAGAGATAAAAGAATTGATCACCATTGGTGTTCATGAGCCCCCCATCCCTGGTGGTTTTCAAGCAGAAGCTGTATGGGGGTGATTCCCATCATTAGGAACTGCCCATTTCTTCCCTGATGTCTCTCCCTGCCGGCCCTGAGTTCTGTTCCCTGTCCAGCAGCCAATACACATTGATTTTTATTTTAGTATTAATTAACAAGTCAGTGGTTTAAGGAGCGACCTTTGTTAATGGCCATTTAACAATAGAAAGATTCCTAAATGGTAAGCAATAGAGAAATAGTTAGACTAAATTATGGTATAGTCAAGCTATGGAATCATATGTAAGTATTAGAGAGCATGAGGTCATTCGAGAGATGTACATCATGTGGAGTGAAGAGAGCAGACTGCAGAATTTAAATTTAAGTGATCTTATTTAAATTTAGAAAATGCTCTGTTTATCCATCTAGGTGTGGAATGATAGTCACCAAAGTGTAGCCAGAGGTCAGAGTGGCCTTGACCCTTCTAACAGTCACCCAGATTACTGGGGAGTATGAGGGAAATTTTAACTTTTTAATTTTTACATCTGTATTTTAAAAAAACATAGTATTTTACTATTTAAAACACAAACACGAAAGAACTCCAAATCAAAAAAAAAAAAGTAATTGTGCAAAATAGCAGGTGGTGTGGGGCTATCCCATCATAAAGCCCATTGGGGTGCTGGGGTGGGGACGTGGGGGGCGGGTATGTGAAGAGAGAAGATGGAGTCGTTACAGACCTGGAGTCCCGAGATTCTTGGCAAATGGGGCTTTTGACAGGAATGGAGAAACTGGGAATAGAGGTTGACTAAGGAGGGGAAGCGATGACATCTGCTTGAGCCATGTTCACAGGAGAGCAGGGTTTAAAAACAGAAATGCCCTGAAAGCAGTGTGCGGCTCGGCTCGAGAGAGCAGCGTTGGGAAGACGGAGATCTGGCAGTCCTGGGCATCCGGGGCAAGTGAAACCAGGAGAAGGATGAGCTCCCTGAGGGAGGAGATGATGGGCTGAGGCCACAGCGGAGGCTCGTGCCTGCAAACATTCCTGGCCGAGGGTGCACGGAGGAGCCCAGTTAGGAAGGTAATTCAGTAGCATGGACATGGGTGAGTGTGGGAGGGGTGCTGCAGGACCCTGTAGGGAGGGGGAGGGGTGAAGTTTTTTGAGAAGAGGGTTGTGGCAGGCGGCGGAGAAGGCAGCTTCAGAGAAGAAGTGGTGAAGAGGGCACACTGCAGAGTCTGGAAGGCTGCGAGGTGGGAGGAAGCGGACGCATGTGTAGCCAGCTCGTGAGAGAAAGCTAGTGACTTCAAAGAAGAGATGACGAGGCACAATGGCAGGAAGGGCTATGGGGAGTCTCGCTTTTGTTTTTAAAGGTAGAGGAGAGTTATCTGTATTTGAAGTCAGAAGTAAAGAAATCACAAAATGTGTGGAGACGAAGCTGACAGAGACTGACTTGTTGGTGCAGAATGGGTTAAATGTGCAAGGGGATGGGATCCAGCACTTAGTCAGCTAGGGACATCAGGAGAAGGTTCCCTTTCCTCCAGGCAGGATGGGGGTGGACTGATTCACCTCAAGGTGGAGAGCAAAGAAGTGTGAGGTGCTCCTGCTCTAGGGCCTTGGCTCTGGGTTTTCATTCAGCTGAGGAATGCCTTAGTGAAAAGAAGAAAATTAATTTATTCACATTTATTCTTCAGAAAGAGCCAGGTAGATGGGAGCAGTCAAAAGGTGGGATGGGCTCAACATGTCCTAGGGGCCTAAGGCATCCTGAGGTGACCGAAAGTGTCCTCAGTTTACAGCACTCATTCCCAAAGAGCGGTCACTGTCACAGTCCCCTGGGCAGCTTTTTGAACTGCTGGGCCCAGCCTTGATCTTTCTGAGTCAGAATTTCCCCAAGTGTCCCAGTCTAAGACTCTCGGGGAATCTGAAGAATCAACCTCCCCTCCAGGAGCTGCCTAGGGTATGCTGCAGGGTCTTTCACAGGAAGTGTGACTTTCTAGAGCATAAATACTCTGAGTACTGTGTGAAGGTTTGTCTGAACTTCTGTTTCTTTAGGGACTTGTTCTAAATTTTTGCTCCCTTGGGAATTTCAAGTTTCCCATGGTGATCAGGGGACTTGTTATTTCCAAGGCTGAGCCAGCCTTTGTTTCTGTGGCTATGTGTTTTGTTGTTTACCATTTTCAGCCTTCTGTGTCTTGTTCCTATGAAGACTGAGGCATGTCTGAGTACCCTGGAATCTTTCTCTGCGTGCTATTCCATCCAATTCACAGGGCTGTCTCTTACTTGTGCCCCAGAAGGTGTTTCCATTGTGCTTTTAAACTTCTAGAGGCAACTGGTGTTTTGTTAAATTCCTCCCTTTTTTGACCTAATCAATGGAATTATTATTTCTCTACTTTTTTATATTAATTAATCCACAGGTCTCTTGGTGACATGGTGCTCTCGTGCACTCTCTCTCTCTCGAAGATGGAGATTGCTGGATCTCTTCACCACTTGTTTTAAATTTGTGCATTAAGACTTTGGGACTGTTTTCACTGGGGCAGTAGGAAGAAGAAAGTGAGGACTGTGGGACCATCGCAGAGACTTGCCCTGGAGAACACCCCCATAAAATGCATGTGGAAGAGCCATGTGGATGCTTGTGCTGGCTGTGTTACAGACATTTTCATATAGACTTTTCAGAATTACACCAACAATAATCTTGCTCCCTTCACATTCTATAGACAAAGTCTAGGCTCATGGAGATGAGATCACTTGTCCAGGGACACACAGTGGGTGGTAGAATTGGTTGTCTTGACACTGAAGTCCATGCTGTCTCCATTGTGGCATGCTGACTCCTTTGCTCAGGTCTTCAGGATTAGTCCAACATGATCATGGTAAGAGGGCTGACCCCTTAGGATTAGGTTGTTAGTGCAGACGGAGTTGCCACTGGTCAGTGTTCAAACACTCCAGGCAGCTTAAGAATCCTCTCTCCTGTCCTGGGGAGGACTGGATATTAACATCTGAAGGAGCAGGTTCTGGTGTTCAAAGATGTTGTAAAGAAATAAACATAGGTTATTTTTATCCCAAAGAGGTTTAAGTTTAAAATAAATGTTTCCAACCAACTTGGTAAACAGTGTTATGGTTATATTTACAGGCTACAGGTTTTGCTTGAAGCTGAATGGCTTGTGGTTTGCTTTCCACATGTCATTGTGGAACTTGTTAAATTAACTAGAAATTGATCATTGGGAGTAATACAAGACATTGAGGGTTTTCTTCCAAATTTCTGATTAGTTTACTTACTTTCAGAAGTAGATGTTTTCTTTCTCATGTGGCGTTTCTTAAGCCCCAGACACAGATATAATTGTTACCCATTTTGTTGTTCAAGGTGTGCCTTTGAGAATGTTTTTATATGTATTTCTTCTTCAAAGGCTCCCCAGAGCTCTGCCCCCAAGTGAGGCCTTTTCATGCTGACCTCGCTGACTGGACAGATTCAGACCCAGAGGCCAGCCAGGGAAGACGTGCCCGGTGAACTTGCAGCATGTTCTTATCCCTTCCACACAGGACCGCACACTGTCACTTCTCTTTCTGTCTCTCAGTCCTTCACCCTGGGCTCTAGGAGAGGTGCTGAAACTCGGAACACATGGGTTTTTAAGTGCTTGGACCTGGAGAGGGAGGGCACAGGGAACGTGTCTGTCAGAAACATTGAAGGCAGAGTACCTGTTGGTACACACATTGTGGAAACGGGTACGGAGGTTCCTTAAAAAACTAAAATTAGAACTACTGTATGATCCAGCAACAGTACTTCTGGGTTTATACGAAGGAAATGAAATTACAACCTTGAAGAGATACCTGCTCATCACAGGTATTATTCACAGTAGCTAAGATAGGGAAACAACCTAAATGTTCACTGATGGATGAATGGATAAAGAAAATGTGGTATATACTGACAGTGGGATTTTATTCAGCCAAATTTGACACACGTGGATAAACCTTGAGGGCATTATGCTAAGTGAAGTAAGTCAGAGAAAGACAAATACTAATACTCTGTGACCTACTTGTGTGTGGAATCTAGAAAAGCTGAACTCAAGGAAACGGCGTAAAACATGGTGGCTGCCAGGAGGTGGGGGCGGGAGAGACGGGGAGACGCTGGTCAGAGGGTAGAAGCTCGGCGTCCTGGAAGGAAGGCGTTCTGGGGTCTGATGTGCAGCCTGGTGGCTCTGGTTGGCAGTGCTGCACTGAATGTGCACTTGGAAGTTGCTGAGACAGTAGATCTTAACTACATCCCACACAAAATAAAGGTGAGTTTGGGTGGTGATGGATATGTTACTCAACCTTATTGGGGTAATCGTTTCACACCACATATGTGTATCAAATCATCACTTGTAACCTTAAACGTACACAACGTTAGATGTCGATTGTATCTCAGTAGAGCTGGGAGGCAGAAGTTGTCGGGATGTGTGGAAAAGCCAGGCTCTTGTTTCCAGGGGAGGAAATGGGTGGAATGCCTGCAGATGAGACATAACTGAAGCTTTCAGCAAATTCCAGCCCCCTTACTACCATTTCCTTCTTCCTACTAATTTATTGATGTGAAGCCTTTGTTACAGGCAGGGAGTCAGGCAGAGCTGGTGTTATGTACCTGCAAGGCCCTGGGCAAGTCACGGACTCTCTGGGTTTCAGTCTTCATCTGTTAAATGGACATAATAACACCTGCCTCGTGGGTTTGTTGAGAGGAGGGGATGAAAAAATATAGAATGCTTGGAGCATAGAGAATAAAATAAATTAGTTCGTAGTATTGTGTGTTGGGCAGTGTTCTGGATGTGAGGCTTACACATGTGAGTAAAACTTGTTCTCTGCCTGCAGAGAATGCAGACTTAGCTGGAACATAGATACACACACAAAAATTCAGTTATGTATGGCAGTTAAAATGTCGGGTGCGTGTAGGTAGTACAGAGGTTGTAGAGAGGCAGATGCCTAGCCGGGCATGTGTGTATGCCTGGGGGTGGGGGTGAGGGGACGGTTTCTGAGGGGACAGTGGTAGGTAGGGAGCGGAGGTGAGAAGATGGCAGGGGGTAGGGGTGGAGCTGAGGGAGTTTTAAGCTTGCAAGAATCATGGTGGGATTCTGTTCTCCGTACTTGATTCGGTAGAGGAAGGTTTGAGGGGTACACACAAATCACCACAACATTTGGGCCCTCTAGACACACAGGGGCTAGTCTTCCTAGACTAGAAAAGCTGAACTCAAGGGATTGAGGCCCAGCTCTCAGCCTCTGCTAAGTGACCAGGGTCCTGCTCTCCAAGGGTGGCTGTCCTTCTTGTCTGTCAGTTTGCCCTGTCAGTTTGGGCTTCCAGTATTGTCCAGTCTACCCTGGTTGTCACCAGCTGTTCTCTGTCCACCTGTTGTCCATGGCATCACCACAGACAGTGTCCCCTTCTCCTCCTGTCTTCCCACCCATTCCATCTGCTCAGTGACCAGGGACGCTATGCTTATCAGAGCTGGTTTTGCTGCCAGGCTGAACTTCCTCATTGCACCAGCACCTGCGTGGTCCCTGAGTGCTCCCTTCATGGGTGGCTCTGAGGCTGAGCCCCTGCCTCTTCCTGCCCATTGTGCCGTGAGTCACTGGCTGGAGACCCCTGTATTGCTTAAATACTGTTCAATCACAGGGAAGCGATGTCAAAAATTTTGGAGTTGGGTAGTGGGCCTTTTGGGCAAGACTTGGCCGACAGCAGTGACTTGGAGGGATCATGACTGTTCAGAATCCTGTTTCTTAGCTTTGCTAATTAGTCTAGAATCTTGCTTTTTGTCAGTGGACTTATACTGGATGGTGTTCATGGATGGGTGCCAATCAACAGAATGTCGTTCTGCCCATTCACTGTCACTAATTCCCCTGATAAGCAGGATGGAAATACTGAGGGTGGGTAGTCAGTCATTCCATCTATGTCCTATATAGGGAGCTACAGGGTATGGCACAAATAATGCCCCCTTTTTTATTACAAAATCATAAGCATGTAATTCTATACCATAACAATATCACACTTAAGCACACCATATGACATTTTAGGTGAAATGTTCAAATTAAACGTATGAATTATTACACCCATATTATTTCCCTACCAACCACACTCAAGCAGGCATTACTTCTGCTGGACCCTGTATTTCTCAACTGCTAATTCACAGTCTACTTAGAAGGAAAGGGCATCAGCAGGGTGGGTGTCGTGGTCGCGGTGACTGAGCCGTGCTGGGCAGGTGGACCTGCCTGCATCGTGTGCCTGTACCTGGGTTAGCCGGTTGTGGCGCCTCTTCACCTGCAGACAGAGTGCTCACAGACTCAGCTTTTTCCATTTTTTTGTTTAATAGAATCCACGTGGACCTCCCCCTTGTGAACACATTATCATTTCCAGGTGGATCGTAGTGCCATGGATTGGATTACGGTTTATTGTCGTTACATTCCAGCCTCGAGGACGGAGCGGCCTGCCAGGTGCCCTGAGTGAGAAGGGAATGGGGGGCGGGGGCAGAGGACAGGGAGTTCTCCTCTTTGGCTGTAGTGAGAGCCTCGCCTCTCGAGCAGACTGAGAGATAAGGTGAAGAGATTTCCAGTGTCTGAGGAGCATCGTATATCAACTTGTTCTTTTTATAACTGTAATACCAGTCCTTTCCATTGTGTTTGCTGAATTTTTCTCCCTCAGTGGAAAGTTCTCTATCATTTTCTATAGTCACAATAACTGTCAGGGTTTGAGGGTTCCATTTTCACCACCTCCTACCAATCAGTGAGTGCATCAGTTGAGAAATATGCACAGGCCTCAGCTGGGCTTCAGCTGTCAGCTCTGGTACTGGGGAAGCTGAAAAGGAAGATGTCAGTGTGGCCCTGGGGCTAAAGTAGGACCCACTGCCACCTGAATGGATTGAGCTGACTTGTCTCTGTGGCAGGTGGAGCAGCTGCACTGGGGGCTTGTCCCACATCTGAGGAGTGGCCGGGGGAGACTAGCAGCCTTTGGGCAGGCTTCTCAGGAGAGAGGGCCAGATTTCAGACTCCACACGTCATTCCCTTCCCCTGGAGGAAGGAAGGGCCACCCAGTGGCAGTCATAGCTTCTTCCCTCAGGCCACCTGAGTGCAGGAAGGATAAGATGGAGGAGGGTTCTTCCCAATGTTCCCGAGATGAGAAGTCCTCGATTATGTGGGACCAGGAAGAATGATTAACAGCTTGTAAAGTTTGAGTCGTCTTTTGTTTAAGTAGCAAGGTATCACTCAAATTCTCCTAAAAGCTCTGGAAGTAGGCACTATGCTCCCATTTGATAACTGAGGAATTTGAGTAGTGTGTCCAGGGTCACCCAGATCTTGCAGAAGAGCAGGGACTGACTCCCTGACCCAAGTGCCATGACTACAAAGCTCAGGCCACCTATGAGAAAATGTGTGTATTGTTGTCCCTTCCTTAAATCTACTATAGGTGCAAAATACTCTCTTAGGAATCTGAGGCAGGAGATAGTACATATACATACCATGCCCCTTAATTATGCTCCGCACTGGAAGCACAGTCACACTAGGATGATCCCTCCTTCATTACCTGGTCCCCACGCAGACGTGAGTGCTGTCCTCCCGGTGCCCTCGGGCTCTGTCTCCTCCACGTGAAGGCTGAGGAGGCCCGTGGTTAGTCATCTGTTGTGCTAGATTTACCCTGTTCTCTACAAGGTGGATGGCAAAGTGCCTGTTGTTTTTGTTCATAGTAGTATGTACCTGTAGCACGATGCCTGAACTCAGGCTCTCTGGGAATAAAGGGGGAGCCAGAAGAAGGAGAAGGCAGAAGAGTGATGATAATAAGAAGGTGAAAGAGAAGAGATTTTTAAAAGGGTGGAGAAAAGAGAAGTGGCCCAGGATGTTGAGCTCCCTCCTCCCTCTGAGGTGGTCCTACCCCTTTTGAGTGGCTCTCGCCACCCTTGTCTTGTGGTGGTGCTTGGTGGGGGTGTCACCACTGTGATAGCCAGTGTGGCCTCTTCTGTGGCCACAGTGTCATTCATAAGTCATCTTTCCTCATGGCGGCGACCAAGCTGGAAAGGCAAGAACTTCGGCAGCTGAGAAGTAGGTGAGATTAAAGCGTCTGGTTCCTATTTTTAGCCTGCTGTGTTTATTGTCTAAAATGGATTCGTTCACAGCAATCCTTTGCTACTATTTCTATTTTAATTATATGTTTTGTTAAACTCCATTTGGGCCAAATCAAACTCATTTCTGGTCATTTCACTTTCTTTAATTCTTAAATTTTAAGTTCTAATTAAGAACTTAAAATCTCTGCACTGCCAATTTGCAAACATTTTACAGGTCTACATAAGAGATGTCATTCATGAAATTAAAGTTTTCATTAAATTCACTTATCCATGGATACATGGTATGTTTTTAGCCATGGTAAAAAAATAATAATTGGTATTTGTTAAGTAGTAGAAAGGAGAGTAGGTGTCACACTTAAAGGCCAGAAATTCAAATAATGTTTAGGGCATGTCAAAAGTGACATTTTGTTGTTAGACTAACCAGGGGCACACAGCTCTTGAGTTTAGTCAGTAGAAAGAGCAGCTGATTCTGGGAGGGTCAGAGAGTGCGGAGCAGGGGATCCAGGACCACTGGCGTTTACTGGAGCATGGAAGGTGTTAGTGAGCGGCTGTGAGGCTTGTGGGAGAGTCCACACTGGAAGGCTGTGGGAGATGGCAGGGGTGAGCCAAGGGTGGGTAATGCCAGGGCCAGTGTGGGGAAGGGTAGGCAGGACCCTTGGGGAATGTATGAAAATGGCAAGTAGTGGTTGGAAAAAGGCATGAGGAGGGGGATTAAAGCAGGTTAGAGGACATCAAGCTACCTTGGAGGTTTGTTCAAAAGAACACAGGAATCGTTACTTTCTGGGCCATGCAAAGCTCAGCCAGGCAAGGTTCCTTTCTGCAAGGAAAATACAGTCTGGTGATGGAGGTGACCCGTACACAGTCACTTAGGGTATGAGACGGTATACAGTGGTGCAGTAGGCTGGCAGAGCCCATTCCCAGAGTCGCCAAAGGCAGGGAGAGATTCAGTGGTTGCTTCTCCCCAGTTCTTTGGAGGAAGGTGTTGTTTTGGCTTGTTGGAAATCCAGTTCTTGGCAAATCTTTGATACCATCTACATACCCAGTCTGGTGAGCTGAACTTTGATGAAGAGTGGCCATTTGGTGGAATAACCTTGCTGCCCCCTTAGATTGGGGCCAGCACAAGGTATTTATTTCCCATGCTGTTTTGTAGTCATCAGTGGCTTCACAAAGTGAATCAATTAATCCTTAGCTATTAGATGGAGGTCAGCCTGCTCCCCTAGGCTAAGGCGCTTCATTCCAGCTGAGCATTAAACACAGAAGAAATTTTGAGTCAGAAAGGATTTTGTGGGTCATTGTGAATCTCCCGATTTCCCCAGTTACAAAACAGCCCTCAGGTGTTAGATGAGTTGTCCGATGTTTAATTCAAAGCAGGTGTTGACTGCAGCCCATGTGGAGCCTGCCTCAGAGCTCGTCAGTGTCGGGTCCGGGGCCAGGGGCCGGATGGCTTCGCTCTGACTCCAGGTGTGTTTGGAAAGGCCATGTCTAAGACCACTGTTAATTTTTAAATGTTTATTTCCCACAATTCTGCAGTACTGTTTTCATAAACTGGTATGTTTCTGTGGCATTAGTTGATTGATAAAGATTGCAGATGGAATCTGTATAGCAGGAGATAGCCATAGCAAGTTTAGCACTTGCTGTAAAGGGAAATGGTGTCATGTGAGGCAGCCTGGAAGTCCATTCATTGAATAAACAAGTCAGAACTGTGTGCACATTGCATACAAATTATAGGGACTTTCCTGTTTCCTTCTGTGCAGGTGCCCCTCTGCCTCCTCCCTCCTCTTTCCCATAGAATTTACATTCCTGGAAACTAGTAGAGCAGGTGGTAACTTCTGCCTTATTCTGGGGAATGGTACAATTCAAATGTAAAACAAAACAAAACAAAACAACACAAGGGGGAAAGGAGTTGCAACTTTACTTAGTGTGGTTCTGGAGTGAATAGATTTTAAAAAAATTTACACCACTGAAAAAATGACATTATGTACTCTCTCTATAAAAGCCAAAGGACTTTCCCTCTATGTTGAGATAGAATGGCTTTGATGTGCAACAGTGCGCCTGAGATCTAGACAGTTGTAGGGCATGAGTCTGGGGAGGGATCCTCATTGACGGCTAATCTGCCCAGTTGCCCATCATTCTGCCTTCAGGGAATTAGAGAAACTGGCCTCAGAGTAAAGGAAGGCTGGAAATGGGGTGGTAGAGGTGGTGACAGGCAGGCTGAGCTTTAGGGGTAAAAAACAAAAGTGAGAAAATAAATGCGAAGCTTTAGAGAAAGCAGCCATTTGGGGATCATACACCTCTGAAGCAGTTGCCAATTTTCATGAGAAATCACAATGCTGTGCCTCACTTTTTGTCCATATCTGCACATCTTGGTGGATTTTTTAATAGAAATATTTTTTCCTATAGCATCCCCAAGGTGGGAGCCCTTCTGTTTGCTGCTGGAGATAATGAAGCAGGAGAGAAATGTAAATTCCTGAAGGTCAAAGGTCACCTCACTGGTGAGGGTGACTAAGCACCAGCCTCATTTGTTTTTATTGTTGGAAGACCAGCAACTAGGGTCTTTTTTAGTGCTTTCTTCTGAGCAGTGACTGGAGCAGGTAATTCTTGGTGGGAGGTTAGACTGTAACAAAATTTTAGTGTTTCTAGTATATGTGAAATAGCTTTGTAAGCTGTTCAGTTCTACCCATCTTTATAATGAGTAATTTTGAGGTTAGACCACTTATTATCTTTGAGGTGAAGTAAAAACTGGTAGTAAATGACATAATTTCCTCTGGGTCCAACTTTGGGACTTGTACAGCTTCATCTTTAAAAAAACTGAATTATTTCTGAAGTAAAAATAATTTTTAATGATGATAAATAATTAGAGAGTCCTTTGCCGGCACTATTTTAAATATTAATACTTTACCCATATTCATTAAAACCTCACAACCACCGTAAGGTGGTTGTCTATTTTAGGTGGTTGTCTGTTGTCTATTTTATAGATGAAGAAGGTGAGTAGTGGGCGGGTCCACAATTTGGATTTGTGCAGACTCCAGATTTTGTGCTTTTAACCACTACACCTTGAAGTATTTAATTCTCAACCAGATGAAACCAAAAACACACCCTCGGCATCAGGCTCTAAATAGCTCTTTGCAGACAACCCTTATGATGCTGTTGGGCTACTTGCTATGTGTTGCAATTGTATATGTCTTTTTCAAGTGGTCATAGTATTTTCTTGAATTTCCCTTTAGAGAAAAATAGAAATTTCTCTTAAGAACCTAAGCTTAAAAATCTCCACTTAAGAAAAAGCAGTGTCTTTATTTAAGATAATTTCTCTCCTTGGGCCTTTCTGGCCATATTATTTTTATTAAAATTTTTTTGAGGGCTTTGATGGGAGGGAATATGTTTTGATGCTTCTCTGTTTCATCAGCCTGCTCCCAGAAGTCTTCATTCTGCATTCTGAGCGCATCAGTACAGTGGCTTTGCTCTCAATTCTTGTTTCTTGACTCTCTCATTAAATAATTTGTCCAGGGTGAATTAATTTGGCTCTCATAGGTGTCACTGCCTGTCTTCTGGATTGTACTCAAAATATCAGACATGAAAATAGAAAATAAAAGAATTTAAAGAATAGTAATTTACATTTTGCTTTGAAAATTCCTCTCTGTAATTGGTTATTTGGTAGCATTTTTACTCAGTGCAGAACCTGTGAGTGGAACTGTTTTCAGGAACTTGATTTCCTGAAGCTGCTTGAAAGAGGCAGCGTCTTTCTTGGGCCCCAACCCCGTCCCGGCTTTACTGGCCCCCCCGCGCAGTTGCGTACAGCCGTGCAGGTTTTCCTGCGTGTGTCTCCAGAAGTGGCCGCCTGGAGTCCTGTGGTGTGGCTTTGCCGCATACCTTGCTGTTGATTGGTAACCTGGGCACCTGGTTTTTTTTCCCCTCTTAGATGTCTCTTTCTCCCCACAGACACTAAAGAATTAACCATATTGTGGGGCTCAGTTTTAACTCTGAGAGAAAAGCCAGTACAACCCCCCCAACCTGAAAGGTGAGCAGAGGGCCCACTGACACCTGCGTTCATTGTCCCTGTACGTTTTCCTTGGACCAGAGTCTGGAGTGCACCACATGAATTGCGATTAGAACCATCACAGATCTGATTAGTTAGTGTGCTATCATCTTTCAGGTTCCTTCAATACCTTATTTTACATAAAACATGCAAACCTCTGCAGAAGACTTGATAGTTATTATTAGTTCTGTTTTTCCTTTGAGTCCAGAGGCCCCAGGAAGTGGCTGGTCAAGGCCATTCAGGACAGCCAGGTAGTCTGTGGAGCTTGGCCTGCAGGATGGAGAGGGAGCTGCTGCCCCTCAGCCTGGTCCATACTGGATTTGGGTAGGACTGGTCCCTTGGACACTAAGAAGAGGAAGGTAGAATGGTGAGAACCTCAGGTTAACATTGGCCTTCACTTTTCAACTCTAGAGAACAAAGAAAAGCAGCCTTCTCATCTGTAAAGCCTGACTGTGGTCGGCATGTGGCCCGCTGTAAAGAAAGAAGACAGAGGAGCCACCAGTTGTAGGTGCCACTATCTGTTGTCACCATCTTAGTCTTCTGTTTTCTCTCCTGGCTTTCTTTAGCTTTCCACTTCACGCCTCTCCCCATGCATTCATCCTGCAGAGATTAAACACTTACTGTGTGCCAGGCACCATGCTAGATGTCACCAATCAGAGAGTAATAAGCCACTGGGGTTTTGTTCATGGGACCCTCACATTCTACAGGAAAAATAATTAGGCTTTGTCAAGTTTTTATCATTTCTGCTGTGCTGTCAGTTCTGAGACCTCATCTGAGGTTTGTACTAGTTCTTGTAAGATGCAATGGACACTAAGTCCCTTTCATCTTTTCCATTCCTATGCACCTTCCCCACCCTTTTTGTCTTTATCATTTTTCTGCACTTTGAACCCAGGATTTCTAAATACTTACTGGCACTGCCTCACTCTGCATGTAGTACTCAGATTTTAACAGTTGTCTGATTTCTGGCCTATCTCTCACTAAGTCAAACAAAATTTTAAATCTCTTTTATGTCTTCCTATTCACAAACAGCCAAACGTATTTTGCGCCTATCTCAGATATTTTCCAAAATGAGTCATCAGTCATTTCTGATGAAATGTTTCCATTAAATTGTGGTATCTTTTAAAAATGTTTTAATTGCTTAAACCTGTTTTGTAAATGTTAAGATTTGAATCTTAGATTAAGTTTCAGAAGTTTTTCTTTTATGGGAGCAGAGGCCTAGAAAATACCAGTATCTATTACTCAGAGACCACAGAATTCCTATTTTGTGTGACACAGTGAGAACTTGCCATTTCTTTATCGAGTCCATCCAGGGAAGCTAAACCACGTTCACGTGTTTCTACATTTTTGCCTTTTCTTCCCTGCGTTTTTATGCCTTCTATCACGTTGAAGTATCTACTAAACATAATGTTGATAGTCTCTAGATCCATGTCAGTTAAATATGCATGTACATACTTCACATGTATGTGTTTGTAGGACTTTTCATTCCTAGTTCCTAGTTCCTTTCGTTCCTAGTTCTCCTGGGAATTTCCTTTTCTTGGAACAAAAACTTAGGCACATGGGGCATTTGCTAACTACAGTTTGGAAAGGCAAAAGGACAACCATGCATTCTGTTTGGCATTGAGAGCAGGAGCTGAGAGAATAGGGCAGAGCACCTCCTTTGCTTTCACAGGTAAAGGACAAGAAAACTTAGCCAGTGCTGGAAATCTGTCTTTCACAGCACTTTATACTGCAGCATATTTACTGTCTTCTCTTGTTTTCCTGGTAAAGAATGGAACAGGTTTTCCTGCTGTCAGTGATGCTGCTGGGGTTGGAATAATGGGATTAACTGTTTCGGTTCTCCGTTGACTTTGGGAGTGAGGATTGCATTTAAAAGAGATCATCAGGTTTGGTTTCTATTAATTATTCCTAAATAGGTGTACATGAAATGACTTCGATAATTAAAAAACGTGACACTTGCAACTCAAAGAAAAACACTTTTGATGAAGTCAAAACAGTCCATTCTTGCACATCAGCCTTTCGGTAAATACTTCTGAATGCACAGCAAAAGCCTGAACTGTAGTCCTTACAGAATAAAGAATAAGCATCTTCAGTGCCGTCTGGTACCTGATCACTGCCCTGCCTTTTCTTTATCTTTTCTTATTCCCCTAACATGCTGACCAACCTCCCTTGCTCCTAAACATACCATTCATTCATTTATTAGTTGTTCATTCATTCCAATATTGAGAACCAAATATATAGCAGGCACTAAGGATACATTGATTAAACTATAGACATGGCCTCTGCTTTTTTGGAACTATTTGTCCAGGTAATGAGATCATTACAACAGTGTGAGAAGGGCTGTGATAGCAGAAGCTGAGAATGCTGTGGGAGCAGCAGCAGCAGTGAAGGCTTCCTAGAGGAGGTGACTTCTGAGCTGAGATGAGAAGTACTGGGAGGGAGGCAAAGGAGAGGGTTGGGTAAGGTCAGAAGCAGGGAAATTAATTAAATGCCCTTGAAGTTGTCCAGGTGAAATGAATGGTGACCTGAATTATGATAGATGCAGAGAGGGAAGCAAATGGATTGAAGATAGACCTAGGAGATAGCATTAATAAATTGAGATTGATTCTGTGTAGGTGGGTATAAATAAGAGATGCACTTAGAGTTTGGGACCTGAACAGCTGGGTTGTTGAAGGGCCCCACACTCAGATAAGAGAGGAATAGATGAGGGGTAGATGGCAAGCTTGGTTATGGACATAATGAAATTTAGGTGTCTGTGGTTCATACAAATGAGGATTCCAGTAAGCCTGAGGGTATATGCCTGGGAATTCAGGAGAGACATCTGGGCTGGAGCAAAAGCTTTGGAAGTCACGAGCTGGTATTTGGAGGCACAGGAGTAAGAGCGATCCCTTGGCACATAACACGGCAAGAAAAGAGAAGCTGGCCGGGGATGGCCCCCAGGGCAGGCAGCAGGGGAGCAGCTCTCAAAGGCTGAGGAGTGACCAGAAAGGTAAAGACAACTAAGAAAATGTGGTGTCAGAGTCAAGAGGAAAGAGCGGAGAAAGATGCACAGTGTCAAATGTTGCCAAGAGCTCACAGCAAGCAAAGATTGCAAGTGGTTCATTGGCTTCAGCAAACAAGGAGCTGGCTGGCGACTCGGACAGAGCAGTTGTGGAGTATTGGGGTTATGTTGTGGTTTATGGCATAGCGGAGAGGTTAAGAAATGGAATATGATTTAGGCATTCGTTGGAATTAAATTTTTAAAGAACAGATCCTGCCCCCTTCCCTTTCTCCTATAACTCTGTAGGTGGGAGAATGAATAGACACCAAAGAAGAGCTTGCTTACTACTTGAATTTTTTTTAACCTGTAGTTGGCAGTTTGTTTCCTGCTTTTGAAAACCATTGTGAAGTTTGCTCTTGAGAAGGCTAAGGTTTTTATTAATCAGGGATGCACAGTTACTTGGACTCTTGGTCCACATTATAGTTTCTCTTATAACACACATATATTTTAGAGAAGGCGATTATATAGTAAGAGCTGAAAATAGCTTAGTTCCTAGGGAGCAGGAAGAAGTCCATATATTCATTCCTATTTTGATGGTCCCTGGAATACGGCACCACCACCCTCAGATGTCTCCACTCCATGGGTCGTCACATCATCTAGCTCCACAACATCTCAGTTTTCTAAAAGCTAAAGGGTGTTGTGTTTTATTCTTAACTTAACTGAATTAAAATTAATTCTGTTTTGAAACTTTTGACAATTTCATAACTCACTTTGAGATAATTGGTCATACCCTGGGGTATTGTGTAAGAAAATATAGCCCTGGTTCTGCATTTTCCATTGTCCCCCAAAACCTCACTCATAGCTACATCTTAAATAGCAGCAGAATTATTGGTAGGGGAGTATGTGTGTCTATGTAGGGTGCTTTCTTTGGAGTGGAGCGGTTTTACTGAAGTCCTCCAGGAAAGAGCTTGTTCGTTGGGTTTTTTGTTTAGGAGGCAATGTAGGTTGTTGGGGAAAGAGGCAACTTGGGAGTCTGTTTTCCCTCTCTCCTGTTAAATAACCTTATTTAACCTCTCCATTTTGCCCACTGGGAAAACACGATATTTATGTCTACTGCCTCCTTAGTGATATGGAACAACAAATAGAATGTGTGTAGTTATTTTTTTTATAAGAAAGATGATACTATAGTATAATTGAGTTATGATCCATGCTGGTTGGGCTTTATTTCTTGATCAATTCTTTAATTTCAAATATGTACGCCTAACAATTTTAAAATAAGTAAAATTTTAAAAAATGTTAGAGTAATCATTGTCGCCTCTTTAAAGTACAGTCATAAACTCAGATCTCATTTGTGAAAGAAGATGGCTAATTGTATTTTTACAGTTAGGACAGGTCTTCGACTGTATAGGAGCTCATTGTACATTTGGTAGGAAATTCTTTTTTTTTATATTCCCCCCCCCCTCCGGGGAAAGGGGTGGAAATTATTTTACTTTTATGGAAATCTAAGAAGTGGAGAGTATGTCCCTCCCATGTTGTGGAATATTGTGCAGCTTTAAAAGTATGCGAGGTCTGTCAAGAAGCTATGCAGCCACATAATATGAAAAATAGAGACATTTATTGAACAAGGTACAAGAAACATTGCACACAGGACAATGACACCTCAGTCCCCTTCAAATTACCCACCTTGGGACCTCACACTGTTCTCCCAATTGCCATCAGCTGCCCCATCGTATTTTCCTAAATCTCACTGATGGTCTGAAACTTCTTCTCTTTCAAAGGTGATTTCAGTTTAGGGAAAAGCCTGAAGTCACAGGGCACCAAAACTGGGCTGTAGGGGGACTGAGTCACCTGGGTGATTTGATGTTTCACTAAAAAACTGTGCATGAGATGTCCTTTATGAGCGGGTGCATTGTTGTGATGAAGCTGCCAATCACCAGTTTCTCCATAACTGTGGCCTTCTGAATCATCCAAATAGTTTCTTCTTAATGTTCAAGCTTAAGGCAAAATTTGATGCAAATTCGTTCTACTTGCTTACTCATTTTGAATGCAAAGCCCACACAGTACACATGCTCACTCAATGGCATCCACCACCCCCACTGACTAGTACAGTGAAGTTGTCATTGTTCACACATGTGAACAATGTGACACATCCCAGTCCACTCTCCTTAGCTTCCAGGTTACATTGATGTCACATCAATGTTGCATCGATTATATTAATAATGAATGGACTTTTTCCAACAGACCTCATAAATGAGTTAAGTATGAATAAACACAAAAAGATGTCTATTATATTTTACTAAGTGAAAAATCAAGTTACAGAATAACTTTTATACCATGATTATGTTAAACAAAAGGAGAAACCAGTATGTATGGGCATATTTTTATAAACATGGACAAGGTTATCAAAACTTCTTTTTTGCTAAGAAGAATGGTAGGTGGTATGTTTAGAAGGTTGGGATGGGGACACTATTTCCTTTTTCTCACTGCACCTCTCTGTATTGTTCAGGTTGTTAAAATGAGCATTTGTAAGCTTTGTAATAAAGAAATTAGGTAAAAAAATAAAACCTCAGTGGCTCTTTTTGATTGACTCCATTTAGGTATAGTTTTACTAGATGCTGGGAAGAAGGACCTGAAACTTTTTAATGTTTTAGTCAGTCCTGGGAATATAGAATAATAGTTTGATTAGCTTAGCTTGTGTGGCTTTTTCCTGTTCTATATGAGTCAGTTGGTTTCCCTGTTTGTTTTTAAACCTTCTGTGAGAAGTTAGGGATGCAGTGTGCTACACCTTTTCATAGCTCTTCTGAGTTCACAAAGCAGGTGTGATGGAGTGAATGTTAGGGAGGCAAAATGCAGTTGGTCAGTCAGTGTGTATATCAGAAAAGACTCAATAAAGACATGACAGTCTGCTCTGGGCATGAAGTCTTGACGCCATTCATTTATAAGGTGGAAACAGATGCGCATGGAATTGGGAGACTCTGGCCTACGTAGCTGTTCTCCTTACCTGCAAAATGAGGAGCTTGGACCAGATTATTGCTGATAGTCCATGATTCTCTGGTCTATTTTATGCCTGATTAAAAAATCTTTTAAATATACTCATCAAACTGCCTTTTCCCTCCCAGTTAGCAGCATGTGAAGTTGAAGCTGTCATCTCAGCTGTGGCTGTGCATTAGAATCTCTCGGGGACTATGGGAAAAAAAGATACCTGGCCTCCCCTTAACTTCCTTCCAAATCAAAGGGGAGCTCTAGGATCAGTTCTTTTTATTTTAAATTTTTTTATAGTTCCTTGGTTGATTCTAGTGTTTACTGCCTTAGTGGGTCCTACACAATGGCCAGCTAGTGGGCAGCGCTGCATCGAGTGGTCAGTGTGGCCGCTGGTTAGCTGACTGACAGTATGCAGCTAACCTAACGCAGTATGTGCTCACTTAATGTTATTGGTGGGTTCTTCGCCTTTCAGCAAAATAGCATATAACAAAACCAGTTTTACTGTAGGCTAATGCATATGAGTAAGAGTGACGTTCCTACATTATCATGACATGACTGGAACAAAATGATGCCATGGAAGGTCCTGCTGTACTTGTGGAGCTCTGTAGTTTACAAAGCACTTTCACAGTCCACTTAGTGCCCATTATGGTCTTGTTGAGGAAATGTTATCATTCTCCCACATAACCTCGTAAGTGGTAGGAAACTCTTAGCTGAGGTTACTTTCTAGTATGGAACCAGACTGAGAGAGGCTGACATACCCAGGCCCTGGTCAAGATTATAAAGTTACCCCCAAACATTGTGCTTCCTTGTTCAGTGGTGTTTCCTGTAACAGTGTGTCCTTCTCTCTCTTTGGCTGCCCAGGGTTCACTGCTCAGACAGACCTTATTTCCAGAGGGGCCTGACCCCCTGTGCTCTGTTCTTCCATCCCATGTCCAAAGATGGTGGGGGAACTGTGGGAAGGTGTGCTGGATGGACCAGAATCAAGACATCTTCCAGGGGTGTCTAACCTGAGGCCCATGGGCTGCATGTAGCCCAGGATGGCTGTGAATGCGGCCCAACACAAAATTGTAAATTTACTAAAAACAGTATGAGTTTTTATGTGATTATGTGTTGCAATGTGATTATGTATTGCAATGTATTTAATGCGTGGCCCAAGACAATTCTTCTTCCAGTATGTTCCAGAGACCCCCGCGCTAGGTGGGACACTCTGAGGGGTTCTAGTCCCAAGTCTGGCACTCAGTGGCTGTGTGAGCCAGTTGGGTCATTGACAGTCTCCGAGCTCCCCTTTCTTTGTCTGGAAAGTGAGAGGTTGAAGTTACCTGAGAAGGTTGAGTTGAATGAAACATTGTGTAGTAGCTGAGCAGATGGACTCTGGAACGTCAGACTCCCTGAATTTAAGTTCCAGTGTTTCCACTTACTAGGTGTGTGATAGAAGGGAAATTTTCTTAACCTTTATGTGACTTAACTTACTCATTTATAAGATGAATGCTTCAAAGAGCCTCAAATAGTTGTGACTATTAAAGGGGTTATGTAGGCAAAAGGACTTAGAGCAGTGCCTGGGATGTAGGCGAACACTCTGAATGCTAGCTGCTGCTGCTGCTGTTGTCGCTGCTGTTGTTTTTGTTATTAAACATTTTGACTGGCTAATAATGGAATTAATAAATGGGGAAATTGTGTGTCTTCATAGGTAGTGGTGACAGCTTGTGTGTGGACAGGGTTTTTCAGGACTCCTTGAATAGTTGTGAATTCTATTCAGTATTCCCTGCCTGCTGGGACTAGGATTGTAAGGATGTGATTTATGGGGGCAGGGAGAGATAATCTGGAGTCAGATCCTTAGAAGACATCATACTTCAAATACTACATATTTCAAGATTTTTTTGGTCATGGCTAAAGAGGCAGCATAAATGTTCCCCCCATTATATCCATTGGAATCAGTTGTTAAAAGGCTTTTGATTCTAAATCATAACTAATGTATGACATGATACTACATAATAAGGTAAGCCACATGCCTCCAGTAAAATTTAAGCTCTAACCAAGTATATAGGATTCTTTTCTCAGAATTGAGAGTCATTATCTCATTCCAGAGGGACGGGATAACCTATTTGGAGATGGTGGAAGGGGCCTGTTATGTGAGTTGTTCAACTCTAGGAAGTTTGTGCAAGCCTCAGAGAAGAACAGTTGGAAAGAACTTTGAGCCCATAGTTGCATTCACGTCTCCCCCCTGTACAAGACAGACCTTGGGAGGCAGTCATAGGCCACGACTAAGCCCCTCCATGCAGCTTGCGAAGTGCCCGAGAGCTGAGTGTCTCAGGGCCCTTCACTCTGTTTCTGTTCTCTCAGTGGGACATTGAGGCTGTTGGGAAGATTAAATGAGATAATAGATGTGAATCATCTCAAAAAATAGCAAACGTTTGTTGAGCTTAATAAATGTACCTGTTCAATGAATGCTGATTGTTATTACTTAAAACTTGCGTGTTTGAGACAGAGACTAAGGATGAACTTTCTCCACATTGATAAACTCATTCATTATAGGCTAAGGAACTTTTGAATTGACATAGGCTGGAGCAGGGAGGCAGGGGCAGGTGCTGGGGAGACCCTCTCGAGCTGTTTGTAGTGAGCAAGTAGGAGACTCCAACTTATGCTAAGACTCAGCTTCCCTCACAGCCCTTGGTTTGGGGCTTGCTTATTTTCCATCCATAGAAGCAAGGAAATGAAGAGTGTTTTCGTTTCATGCCTTTGAGTAGTGGACTTTTATTGGGCAATGTTGTGGGCTGAATTGTATTTCCCCCAAATGCTGAAGTCCTAATCCTCAGTACCTCAGAATATGACTATTTGGAGATAGTCTCTTTAAGGAGGTAATCAAGTTAAAATGAGGCCATTAGAGTGGGCCCTAATCCAGTATGACTGGTGTCTTTATAAAAAGAGTAAATTTGAACACAGTCATGTCTGAAGGGGAGACCATCTGAAGACACTGGGAGAAGGTGGCCGTCTACCAGCCAAGCAGAGGGGCCTCAAAAGACACCAACCCTCTTGGCACCTTGAATTCAGGCGGGCAGCCTCCAGAACTGGGAGACAATAAACTTCTGTTGTCTAAGCCCCCAGTCTGTGCTGCATTATTATGGTCACCTGAGCAAATTCATATAGGCAGCTACTAAATTCTCCTTGAAGGTGGTATTTCTGGGGAGAATGCGGTGGGTTGGAGGGGAAGCATTACAATATAATGAGTGAGAACTCAGGCCAGGTTTTAAACCCCAGCTGACTAGCTTTATGAATTCAGTCACTGCACTTACCTGTTTCTTAAAAAAATTTTAAATTAAATTTATTGGGGTGACAATGGTTAATAAAATTATATAGGTTTTAAGTGTACAGTTCCATGATATATCATCTGTATATTGCATTGTGTGTTTGCCACCCAAGGTCAACTGTGGGTGACCTTCTGTCACTATTTATTTGACCCCCTTTAGCCTTTATTCCCCCCACCCTGCTTGTCTCTGGTAATCGCACCCTGTTGTGTCTGAGTTTTTCTTTGTTTTATTTGTTCATTTTGTGCTTTCTCTACATAACAGTTTTGTGTTCATTTTCCTCCTATGTAAAGGGTTAGTAAGTTGTTTCATAAAGTTGTTGTAAGGCTTAAATTGAATCATTTATGTAGTTTTGTCACTGCATGACACATGGTGAGCACTCAGTAAATGCAGTTATTGTTATGATATGAAATATCAATTAGGAGTTTGGTTATAAATTTACACACACTGATTATCGATTTTAAATAATATTTGCTTGTCTACCAGCTTGGAAAAAAATGGGCTCATTACAGATTTAAAGCATTTCTTGCTGACATTCCAAAGAGTTTGGAATGAAAGTGTAACAAGGATCTCTTTGAAAATATGAAGTAGCTAAACAGTCTGGTACAAACACCTTTTGTTTCATGGTACAGAGAGGAGTAGCATTTTTTGTACTCTTCCCCAGCCACATTTATTTGTACGGGGTAATGCAAAAGAGTACTGTTGGTGGAGGAGGAATGGCTTGCGTTTAAATAAGGAATTGTTTAATTAGATGGGGTTTGTTTTGGTGCATATAAGGCAGTGTTGCTGAGGAAAGCATTCCAGGCCTGGACTGTTGCCTACACCTCCGTGGTGAGCTATTGGTAAATCACTGTAGTAGAGGAAGTCATTTTGGGCTATTAATATTTGCTCTTTGTTAAAAATAGACTGCTTGTATTTCTTCATTAGGAGGAGGGCAATGCTTTTTGCTCCTGGCAAAGTTCATTTTTTCATTGGAAGAATAGGAAGGCCATAGAATAGAAATCTCCAAATAATGCCTTTCTGCAGCACACGAGGGCAGGGAGACTTGAGACTCACATTGGAGAATTGCAGCGCAGTTTGGTTGCACTTCGGTGACATAAGGAAGCCAAACCCTTGGGCACATGAGGTTTTTTTTTTTTTTTGGAATAGAATAGGCCTTTATTTTTAGGATTTTATTTTTAATTACAGTTGAATTCAATATTATTTTATATTAGTTTCAGGTGTATGGTATAGTGGTAGACAATTATGTAATTTACCAAGGGATCCCCCAATATTTCAAGTACCCACCTGGCACCCTACACAGTTATGACAGTGTTATTGACTGTATTCCCTGGGCTGTACTTTCCATCCCCATGACTGTTTAGTAACTACCAATTTGTACTTCTTAATCCTCAGACACCTGTTCTGTTTCCTTGCAGTTACTTTGAAATTTTGCAAGAGCTGTGGAAAGCGAGCTCTGGCTGAATCTGAGTTGTGTCAGTCTCGCAGGCGCTTAAGAGTCGGATCAGAACAGCTGTGCTGTTGTTCCCTTCGCAGGAGGCCCACACGACCCTCGAAGTGTGGGGCACGTGCTATTGGGGGTCATAGGTGGAAGCTCAGCTTTCTTTGATGCTTTGGAGGGAGTGGATCAGTAGAAAAGACAAGAATTCACACGTTTCTTTTACATGTGAAGGATTTATCTATGAGCGTCACAGTATATGTTTTCATTCTCTTTGGCCATTCACGTTGTTATTGTTGACATTGTGCTGCTTTTTCTTTTTTTTTTAAGATTTTATTTATGTATTTTTAGAGAGGGAAGGGAAGGAGATAGGTAGAGAGAGAGAAACATCAATGTGCAGTTGCTGGGAGTCATGGCCTGCAACCCAGGCATGTGCCCTGACTGGGAATCGAACCTGCGACACTTTGGTTTGCAGCCCGCGCTCAATCCACTGAGCTACGCCAGCTGGGGCTGTTTTTCCTCTCTGATGAAATGTTTTACAGGTTGGCTTCCTCCATGTATGCCGAACTCCTCCCTAAACTTGATATAGGTGCTGGTAAGTGCAGCTGTGAGCACAGAGTAAGCAGAATTAAATATGGATTTTGATGAATTTCTTAGAGTACCTTGATTCTGAGTGTGTGGGTATGGGAAATTCCACATGGAGTTTATAATGACAGATGGTAAAAAAAAAAAAGATTACAAAAAAATTTGCCTAGATTCTCATCATCTTGGTAAAATAGCCATTTTCGATTTTATACGTCTTTGCTTTCTCCATATGCCACTACCGTTTTTTAATATATTTATGAATATACATACAATTTTATATTCTACTTTTTATTCTAACAAATGTTTTTCATTTTAACATAGTGCCCATTTATAATACTATTATAATGCCCATTTTAATGCTATTATCTTTAAAGAGTTTACCATTAATTACTATTCCTATCTTGTGCCATATTTAGGTAGATTTTACTTCATTTTGGCTTTGAAATAAGGCCTCAACATTCTCTCAGTATTCAGCTTCAGTGAATACATTTCCATGAATCAGTCAAAAGTATGGCCTATAGCAGTTACTACCATGTCCCTTTCGAAAGGATTATAATGCAGGGTGCATCCTGTAGCTGTTTCCTGTGTTAACTGGTATCTTTACTAATCTTTGAACTTTCAGCTTTCTTCTTCTTGCTACTACAAATAATACTGAGTATTATTTGTACGACAAGTGAGTATTTTTTGTATGACACAAAATTTTTGTTCACGTTCTAATAGTGGCAACAGTAGTGGGTTTAAAATTTAGTCACAGACATAGATATCCAAAAAAAAAGTAACTTTAACTTCTTCCTACTAAACTTAAGTTAGTGTTCAAGCTAATTTGAGGCAGCTCACCTCCCCTCTGAGAGTGGTTACATTAGTTTGTCTTCCTCTATACCTGCAAATGAGCTAATCCCTGAGGGGTCTACAGACCTTCCTGGCCTAGGTGAGGGCGTCAGGTCCCTGTGCCCTGGGGCCCTGCTGGCCTCTGCTCAGAGGAGCCAGTTGTGGTCTAGGACGCTGACCAATCTTGACGCTGCATCACCTGCTGTTTCACGCAGTCCCTTCCATGGCTCCATGTGGTGGGTTCACAGTCAGCGTTCTTCTCAGTCCACCGTCAGGGCCTTCTCAGGCCTGCTGGCTTTCCGCTGGCCCCTCTGCTGTTCCTAGAGCCTGGGAGAGGGGCCTGGGTGGTGCCCGAGTCTGTGTACTTGGTCACCCAGCCTTTTGGAATCAGTGCTTCTCCATAGGGTCGGCTGGCTGTCTTCTGAGAGGCCGGGCACCATTCTCACTTCTCTGCCCCAGGTCTCAGCACTACTCCTGTCCCCTGGGTCCCTCCTGCAGCAACCTGGCTGAACCCTTCATTGATTTTTATGCAGAAAAATACCCCTTCTGTCATTAAGAGCTTTTCTTTCCTCATGATTATGGTCAAAACTCTATGCTTTAAATTTGTCAGCTTTACTCTTGATCTATGAAGACAAGTTTTTAGAATTAAAAGGAAAAGATATATTTTTCCTATATTTCCAGAGACTGCTTTAACTTTTCAGATTTACCTGTGCTTTAGATAAAGTCTCTAAAACTCCACTCAGGAGCTGGAAAACTCAGAGACTGGCTCTTTGTCCTGACTGCATTGCCCCTCCCTGGGGAAGAAGGACACAAGGGAAAGTCCCGCGGAATCTGAAGGTGGGCTGGGAGGAGACGGGAAGCCAGTTCTCAATAGCTCCACCCTAGTCACTGCATATTGAGATTATTCTATGCACAACTTGTGTATCAATTTAATAGATATAGAATAATATTAACAGCAAATGCTTATCAGTGGCAGGCATGCATCAAGTGATCTTAACGTATTAACTTCTTTAGTTCTGGTAACAACCCTGTGAGGTAGTACTCCTGTTATTACCTCCATCACATACACCAGGAGCGAAGACGCAGTGAGCTTCTGCAATTCTTCAACCGTAAGTGGTGGAGCGGGGTCTCGCAGCTGGTGGTCTGGCTCTGTCAGCTCTTCATGTAGTAACCATAGGTCTGTTGCTGGTCATAGGATGGGAAGGTTGTGGTACTTCGTTTGATAATTAAAGGTAGGTCTCTTCTGTTGTAATTGTTATAATTTGATTCTCTTCTCATGGAAGTTTGATCATTTCATAAAAGGTGATTCTTTTTCTGTTTAGGAAGAAATGGTGTCTTTATTGTTTGGTTTGTTTCTATGCTCGTATATGTTAACTCCCTCGGGGGTCTCTCTGATGTGGGTAAAGAGGTTAATATCTGTATCATCTCAGGCCAGTGATTTGCTGTCTTCCTAGAGTTGTATAACTTTAAGAACCTTTTTATTATGGGAAAATTCAAACATACACAAAAGTGAAATTTCATGTGCCCAGCACTTACCTTTAATAGTTTTCAACTTGTGGCCAACTTTGTTTATCCATACCAGGATTTCTTAACCTTGGCACTACTGACACTTTGGGCCAGAAAGTTTTTTGCTGTGGGAGGCTCTCCTGTGCCTTTAAGAATATTTGACAGTACCCTTGGCCTCTACCATTAGATGCCAGTAGCCTCCCCTGCCTCTTTCTGGTTATAGCAACCGAAATGACCCCTGCTGGACAAGCCATCCCTGGTTGAGAACCACTGATTTACGCTCACTCCACTCTCTCCATTCCTTCAGCATCATTTGGAAGCAAATCTCATACATCAAACCAAACCCATTTCAGGTTGTATTTCTAAAAGATAATGTCTTCAATTTTTGGCCCTTAGAGAGAGGATAGGAGCAAAGATCTAATTCTGTTCCTGTGTGAATTGTTGCTACGGCAGCTGGCTGCTCATGGCCACAGAGATGGTCATAGTTTCTGGTAGCTGCTGGAGTTCACGTAGGCTAGCAAACACAAAGAAATTGGTGTCACACTCCAGCTGGTATTTAAAGTTTCTTTTTTGTAAAATATACATAGGTTAAAATGTTAACTTTTAGATTGTTTTAAGCATACGGCTCAGAGGCATCAAGTACATTCACAGTGTTGTGCAGTCGTCACCACCACCCACCTCTAGAACTGTTCATCTTGTACAACTGAAACTCTGCACCTGTTAAATCACAACCCCACCCCCACCCCATTCTACTGTAGGTCACCATTCTACTTTCACTCTTTGTAAATTTTACTATTTTAGGTGCCGCATATAAGTGGAATTATACACTATTTGTCCTTTTGTGACTGGCTTGTTTCATTTAGCACAGAATCTTCAAGGTTCTGCCATGTTGTACCATGTGCCAGGATTTTGCTCATTTTAAGGCTGAATAATATTCCACTGTGTGTCTATACCACATTTTGTTTATCCCTTCATCTGTTGATGGGCATTTGGGTTGCTTCCACCTTTTCGCTATTGTGAACAATGCTGCTAAGAACATGGGTGTACAAATACTTAAGATCCTGTTTTTGATTTTTGGGGGTATATACCCAGAAGTGGGATTGCTAAATCATATGTAATTATATTTTTAATTTTTTAAGAACCACCATAATGTTTTCCAAAGTGGCTGTACCATTTTACATTCCCACCAACAGTGTACAAGTGTTCTAATTTCTCCACATCCTTGCCAACACTTATTATTATGTTTTTAAAATAATAGTCATTGTAATGGATGTGAAATGGTATCTAGTTGTGGTTCAGCCTGTACCTTTCAAGATGTATGTCTGGTAATTGGAGAGCAATTCTGATAGAATCCTTCTGCTAGAGTTAAGTGGTGCTGTGGTGTGTTTCTACTTTTGCCTTGGAATAGTTCGCTGTGGCACATTCAGCTAACCATCCGTGACTCACTCCTGGGTAGAGGGTCGAGGGGAGGCGTTGTGTCTGCATAGGGGGAAGCTTTTAATCCATAATGAAGTCTTGGGTTTGGGCATTTACCATGAACAGTTAAAGAAAAGAATTTGGGTTAGATATAGAATCATAGAATCATAAACCCTTTGAGCTGGAAGAGACATTAGAGACCAGTTCTCACAAAGACACAGTTTGTGCACAAAAAAAAAAGGAAAGAAAGAAAAAAAAAGAAAGAAGGAAGGAAGGAAGGAATTGAAACCCAGAGCATGCAAGTCTTCTTTCTCTCTTTGCCTTAAGGCAGTGACAGTGTCTTGCTCACTGCCCCCAGTCCCCAGCATCTGGTATATAGAGCCAAACAGTAGATGTTTGCAGAATTAATCAGTGAATCACTGAGAAACACCCAGCTGACATCTTAATGTCAGAAATAGGACTTTCAGTTGGCTGCGCATTATATTATGGTGAGTAAAAAAATGGCAGATTGTTTCAATGACCCAATGACTCTTCTTTTCCTCTCTTTCAATCTCTAGGGTTATGAGATTAGGTGTAGTCTTTCCACAGTAAGGCTGTCTCTTCCTTGGAGGTAGGTTTAAAGGGGTCTTACAGAAGACAGACATGGTTTGGGAGACTCTCAGGACGCTGAGGCGGTCTGGGCTGGCTGAGTGATGGTCTTCAGGCTCTGCTCACTCCTGAATTTGTTCCATCTCATCCCACCCCCAAAGCTTTCACAGTGCAACCCCCCTGTCCTTTATTTGTGATTTTCCTCATTCTGGGAAAACCCAGTTCCTTGTGGGTGCATCTGTAGGTCTCTGTCTTTATACTTCCAAACTAGGAAGTCTCCATCTTGCCTGCATAGTAGAATCCGCTGAATGTGTTGAGGAGTCCCAATGTCAGGCCCGTTGAGTCAGAAGTATTGGGATAGGACCCAGGGAGCAGTACTTTTAGTGTCTTTAATTCCCCCATGATCTTTATTTCTTATTGTCCCCCTGAGTCTTATTTCTCCTTATACTTAGAATCTAAAGGACATATAATGTAGCAAGTTCACACAATTTTATTGTCATATTAATTTACAATCACTTGTGTTTGTAAACACAAAGTGATTTGTGTTTAGAGCACATGGTCCTGATGGCAGGGACACTCCTTCTTTCTCCTATATTCCAGTGCTTCTCAAACTTGAGTGTACATTATGGTTACTTGGGAGAATTCTGTTAAAACACAGATTGTTGCACCTGCCCTGGGAATGTCTAGTTCAGTTGGTCTTAGGTGAGTCCTGAAAATTTGCATTTCTAACAGACATGTTTTAAGGTGGATGCTCTTGCTGGTGGTCCAGGGACTACCCTCTTGAGAACCACTGGTCTATAATCAGGTCCAGGGATGGTCAGTAATTACTGGCCACCAAAAAGGACTGGAGCCAATTTTCCCTTGGTACTTTCCTTAGTAACTGTATTCTGCTGTGGCTGCAGGCTGGACCCTGGTGTGAGAAAACGAAAGAACATCTGATTGATGACCTAGAGCATTACTTCAACTTGCCATTTGCCAATTCCTTTACATTTTGAAACTTGCTAAGATGGTTATTTTTCTCTGTTTTTTGTGTGTGTGTGTGTTCATGGTTGTGCATTTACGGTATATAAAAAGATATGACCAAAATTATGCAGGATAGGATCATAGCTCAACTCCTCTGTGCCTTTCAGGGTATAAAGTGGGGGTGGGCAGCAGAGGAAATAGGTTTTTGGGAAGACTGATGAAGAATGAGCTCCAAATGGAGAGGAAACACAGCACAGTCCATTTTTAAAAAGGAACAAAAATTCTTGGAAAGTAGTATTTCCTATGAATTAGAAGGGGTCCAAAGTATTCCTGTTTTTCATTGGGAAACCGAAATGACCTCAGGGGAGGTGATGTCTGCCACCTCTGGTGCCACCTCTGAGCCCAGCCCTCATGAATTTCACAGCTGTATCTTTTTATAACATGGAAAACTTCCCAGGCTGAAGCTGAGGGTGTATTGAGATATTTATATTTTCAGTCCCTTTTCAATTAAGTGTCCCCTAAAAGCAAATTAATACTGAAATTTTCATTCAGAATACTCTGAAAAGATTAAACAGCATTTCTAGTTTTCATTGACTGTTATATCACTTAATATATTTTGATTTTGTTTTAAGTCAGCTGGTCTTTCTTATAGGTGTCAGGGAATTATTTTATATTTTCCTTTAGGGGAAATATTTTTGAGAGATAGATCACTGGGGTTTTTCTAAGGAAGTTTGGTGCCAACTTGGCATAATTGGACAGCACTGACATTGAAAACGTAATGCAGGGCTGTTGCTTTTTTTGATCTTTATTGCCCCACCTTGAATTTGAGCAATGCTTTTGCTTATTGGCTGTTAATTTAAAGGGAGAAAAATTAGAGTCATAAAACAGGTGATGATTTCTTTGAAGAAGCATTTGATTTCTTAGCTACCAGATGAGGGAAGACTCTTGTATCTGATTAATTTGCATCTTTAAAAGAACATATTCTTTATTTTAGGATTGTGCTGGGGGTGGTGAGAAGAGATCTAGTGAACTGACCTCACAGTCACCTAAAGGGTTTACATTGCTAGTATTGTGTGGGTGGGAAAGCAACTAATCTTAAAGAATTGAAAAAGAAACTAGGGGAGATATTTCAGGTTTGGTTCCAAACCACCATAATAATACAAGTATGGCAATAAAGTGAGACATGATTTTGTGCTGGTGAAGGGTCTTGCCTTCAGTTTGTGAAAAATGAGGACTGTGAAGTTCAATAAAACGAGGTCTGCCTGTTTTGGGATGCTTTCTCCTTGAAGCAGGCGAGAAGGACACAGCTCCCTGCAGTCTCCTGCTCCTCCTCCAGATGAACACTCCACTGCGGAAAAGTCCAATCTGAGATACACTTTGACGTGAGAATCTGAAAAATGTCAAGAACATTCTCACACAGGCCAAACAATAAAGGTTGGTTTCTCTCTCCCTTTTTCCCTTACAGGTGAATTTCGTGGTGTGCCAGCTCGTTGCTTTATGTGCTGCTTTCTGGTTTCGCATCTACTTAAGTCCTCGTAAAACCAGTCCCTTGGCCCGGCACACGTTTGCCACCATCTTTGGCATCTACTTTGTCATCTTTTGTTTTGGCTGGTGAGTAGGAGCCTCATAAATTCTAATGGTTATCATCTGGGTGTTTTGTAGCAGTATTCTTGGCATTTCCCAGGTTCTAAGGAAAGAAATATATATGTACTTAAAATAATGGGGATGTTGAGGAAATTTATAGTTACTGTAAGAATCTGGAATCAATGAATTTGACTACCCATTTAAAGTCAATTTGGTGAATTTTTCTTGAAGTTGCACTCTTTTGGTCTCTCTTGGGTCATGTAAATGGATTTTTATAAGGTTTAATTTTCCTGACAAGGAAGCATCCCTAAATGTTGTGGACACGGGTTTTGTTTTTGCGTCACTGCTGGAGGTGTTGGTGTTTGTCCTGAACATGGAGTGAAACAGTGGTTACAGTGCTGGTCTTAGGGCATGGGAGTCATTCTCGAACAAAGCAGGCATGTAGGTTAGACCTTTCTTTGCTAGGTAAGTGGGTTAGAAGAACCTTGGGAGTGGCACTCTTTGAGGAAGAAGCTTTAAGAACCTGCATTTCTAGAAGTACAAGTTAAGGAAATTTGTGAATTTGTTCAGGGCACTAGAATGCTGCTTTTATTCTTTCAAATAAAATTTGAGCAAGATTGATGAGTATTTTAAATCAGCCACCAAGACAGGTAAAAGTCATGGTATCTGGGACAGCTTAGTGGTCCTGGGATTTTAAAATTAAAAAAAAAAAAAGTCCTGCAGAAGTAAAGAACCCTCTTCCAGACTCTCAGTTGTGTCTATGAAGAAGCATAAGTACCCTGTGTGTGATTCCTGACATTACTGGGGCTGCAACTGGCAGATTATGCCATGACTTCCTTGTATCATTTCAAGCTAAATTCTTAATTCTACAGAACAAAAATACTTGATTTATTTCCTTTTATATAAACATGAGTTAACTAATCACTTGCCTCTTGGTGGGGTGGAGGTGGAGTATCAGTATGGGTAGTCAATAGGTATGTTAATGTGAAACACATTCACTGTTTTACCTCCCCCTTACATGTCTCACAGGTACTCTGCACATCTGTTTGTGCTGGTGTTAACATGCTATGGAATCATGGTCACCGCAAGTGTGTCCAATATTCACAGGTAGGACCATGGGAATGAACTGTGCAAGGGAAGGTTATTCATGACCTTTGAAATGTGTTTCCAGGGGAAGGAGTACCCTTTCCTTATGCCACACGTGGCAAACCCTAGGTTCTCTGGGATATCAGGAGAAACAGGGAGCCATAGATGTTGGGAGCCTTTAGAGAAAACTTTACAAAAAAGGTGGGGGGGGGGTGCAATTTGGGTCTCAGGTGAAAGACATTATGTCAGAATTAGGCAGCTCCATTTGCATTAGTTCCAGACTGGAAATAACCCAAATGGTCCCCACCATGGAATACTACTCAGCAACAAAAAAGAATGAATGATTGATCCACACAATGACGTGGATGAACTTCAAATAAATATGCTGAGTGAAAGAAGCCACACAAATTCTGTTCTTCAAAAGGCAAACTAATCTGTAGCGACAGAAATCAGTCAGAGGTTCCCTGGGGCGGGGTGGTGCAGGGGGTTGTGACCGGGATCTCAGAAGAGGCAGGAAGACACTTGGTGGTGATGGACATGTATGTCTGTTATTTTGAATTTGACTGTGGTTTCCCTGCTACATATGTGGTCATCAGAACTTTGTCTACTTTAACTGTGTGTACTGAAACTGTTAAAGAAAGAAGATATATTTTTATTAGGATATTTTGATTTCAAGGTACAGAAGTAATTTCATTCCACCTCGAGGCTACATGCTTAGGCATCTCTTCTGCACTGGCTCTGTTTCCAGGGTCTTTCTGAAGCCGCAGCACAGTTCTGCCGGTCAGTGACCCTGGAATGTGAGCTCTGTGAAAACACAGACCTTCCTCTCTCACTCACTGTTGCATCCTCCGGAGCCTGGAACAAAGCCTGGCACAAGTAGCGCCTCAATAAATATTTATGGAATGAATGACTAAGGCTTTTCTGACGGTGTCTCTGAAAAAGCCGATACCTCATTTCAGCTCCGGAAAGCTCTTTGGTTGGTAAGATTATTAGCACAATGCTTTTCCTTCTTAAAGTCACTGAAATTTAACTTTTCAGTGCATGGTCTTGTAATGACTTCAAATAAATTTTTGGTTTTCAAGGGAAAATATTTTTTCATGCTTTAAATTTATAGTCATTCAACTTAGTATCCAAATGAGCTCTGAAAATTTGAATCCTAATCATCTCTCTTCTAAGTGCCCTCCTTGAGGGAGAGCATATCATTCATTTGGAGGGGAAATAGGAAACCCATATTTCTAATTTGGAAAGAATGGGTTTTGGACACGCTTTGTATTATGACAAAATGTTTTTTTTAAAAAGTAGGGTGAAAATAGCTGACTTTTTCCAAACTTGATTTTGGAAGCAATGAAATGATTAATAAAACTGTTGTTCCATCTCTACAGGGCATTTCCTTACAAACTGTAATTTGTCAGCTCTGCCCACACTTGTAAGATGCTGATGGGGTGCGGTCCATTCTTCAGAGGGTGAAGAACTTATGTGCACACTAACCCTGTGCCAGGCCCCCTGAGGATCTCTGTGTTAGTCTCCAGCCAGGGATGGGAGACTCCAGCCTTGGCAGAGTGGAACTTTACAGACAGGCGGTAATATTGTGGTAGCAGAGGGCTGTGTCATAAGACCAAATAGAAAGGATGCCAGAAAAGATTTTCTCTCTTTCTTTGCTTGTGTAGTTGCCAGTACTGCTGAAGCAGGGAGTGGTTCAGTTCTCAGAGGATAGAGTTGTTTCCTATTGATGCGGGAAAGAGCAGGAGACCGCAGTCAGGAAATCTGGCTCTTTCTAGCTGTGTGAGTTCAGACAAGTGACGCAGCTTCTCTGCGCATCAGATTTCCCCCCTATCAAATGTGGGGTTTGTGGTAGTTCGCACTTAAGTTCTCTTCAACACCAGGATTTCATGATTTTTTTGTGAATCGTCCTCTTCTCTTTACTGAGCCAGTTTTAACAGTTCTGGCATATGGTTGGGACGAGGAGGGGAAGGTTAGTGTTTGCTGCCACATGGAACTAATCCATTTCTGGACTGACCATCGTTATTCAGGATTTGTTAAGAGAATCTCTGGGGTGTCACCTGTTTCCTTCCCAAACTGCTACGTTGGGCAGAAGTCCTGGGCATTAATTTACCACATAGGAACCAACTGGAGTAGAATATAGTTTGTATCTCCCAGGACAGAGGCCAGTTTCAGAGTACCTGTTTTGTGCCAAGTGCCAGGCCAAGATCTTTTAAATATATTAGATTTCATTATTTTTAATATGTAAACTCTTATTTAGTGTACCATTTATTTTTATTTCTTTTATTTTTGTTTTTGTCATTCAATTACAGTTGTCCCCATTTGCCCCCACTACTCTCCCCTGCCCTGCCTACTCCCACCTCCCACATTCAGCCTTCCCCCGCACCCCATTGTCTTCATCCAGGGGTCCTTTATACATGTTCCTAGATGACCCTTCCCCTTCTTTCCTGTTATACCCCCACCCTGGTTACTGTCAGTTTGTTCTTTGTTTCAGTGTCTCTGGTTGTATTTTGCTTGCTCGTTTGTTTTGTCGATTAGGTTCCACTTGTAGGTGAGATCATATGGTATTTATCTTTCACCGCCTGGCTCACTTCGTTTAGCATAATGCTCTCCAGTTCCAAAAGACCTATACAGACTGAAAGCAAAGGGTTGGAAAAAATATTCTGAGCAAATGAACAGGGGAAAAAAAAAAGCTGGGGTGGCAATACTTTGATCAGACAAAATAGACTTCAAAACAGAGGCCATAAAAAGAAACCCAGAAGGTCACTACATAATACTCAAGGGAAGAATCCATCAAGAAGACATAACCATTGTAAACATATATGCACCCAATATAGGAGCTCCCAAATATATAAAGAAAATCTTGGAGGACTTCAAGAAAGATATAGACAGCAACACACTTACAGTGGGGGATTTTAACACCCCACTATCAATAATGGATAGATCTTCCAAACAGAATATCAACAGGGACGTTGTGGCATTGAACAATGCCCTAGATCAAATGGACTTCACTGATAGGACCTTTCATCCTAAAGAAGCAAAATGCACATGGAACATTTTCAAAGATAGATCACATGATAGGACACAAAACAAGCCTCAACAAATTCAAGAAAATTGAAATCATATCAAGTATTATTTAGTGTATCATTTAATATATTATTATATTTCATATTTATCATTATTGCAAATGTATTCTTTCTAGGACAATGCAATGGGACATAAGAGTTTTCCCCCTGAGATGAGGAAATGAGACTCAAGTAGGTAAATAGGTGTACAGTTTGATGAGTTTTCACACAGTAAATATACTCACACACTCCGCACCCAGGTTGGAAGGGGAATATTACTGTGAAGCCCGTCTCAGCCATTACTACAGCCCTCCTCACTAAAATAACTGCTGTCCTGACATTTCACACCACAGATTAGTTTTGCCAGGGCTGGGATTTGAACCCATGCTGGTCTGTTTCCAGAGTACATGCTCTCTCTACCACTTCTGGATTCCTGAGATTTTTCAGGTTTGTCCAGGGCTTGAATGCATTGCCCTATTTATTGGAACACAGTACTTGGCACCATCCTTGTTAGGCAGCTCTTATTATGACAATTGCACAGAGCTTGCTTTTTGTTCTAAGGGAAAGAGGAAGCAGCAGGCATGGCTGCATTTGAAAGGGCCCCGAAGAACCTGTTTTTTGAAGATGCTCTATGCTTCTGCCTTGACCCTCACGGACTGGCTGCGAAAGGGAATGTACGTTGGAGGCCAACCAGCCTGACTCCTATTTCAGCTTCTGTGTCATCTCTGAAGGGAGCTGTTTTTTTCTTAGTTGTTTGCTTTGTTCACCACCTTCTGGTTTGGAAAGGGTTAAGGATGAATCCAGGGTAGGGGGAAATCTTTGATTGCAAATGATGGGAAAGCGAATATAAAGTTTTATATAGTGTGTTAGCATGTATAGAACTTCTCTGCACTCCTTATCTGGCTCCCCCTTGCTACCAAATGGAGTTTTATTATTCCTACTATTTACTAGTCCTTGGACTGGTCTAGGAGTTCTTTTAATGTGAATTTGTGTGTTTTAAGAAAATTTAACATCAGAATATACATGTTTAAAATTTATACTTTATGAATGCATGTTTCTGATGGGTTCCTGAGTCATTTAAAATGTTTAATGTATTCATTTCAGTTTATTTCAACTAATAGTTAACCTCTCATATGTTAGGTCAAAGGTTGGGATGTTCAAGGTCACAGTCAGTTGGGGAAATTAACACTTATGGTTTTAGTATTATAATTACATATGCTAGTATGTAGCACTAGAGAAATACAGACAATGGAGCAATGAATTGTGCTGAGAGTGGGGACGGCATGAATGGATGGAGCAAGACCAAGCCGGTGGCATTGGAGCTGAGACTTATTTTATAGATAGACAATACCCGGATAGATGCTAGGATGGAGAAAGGAGTTGCAGGCAGAGGAAGGAGCTTGCAGAAAGATATCTGACCTCAAAATGCAGGATGTAATTGTGGGTGCGAGCAATCTGGTGTAGTTGGAACACACAGTGGATGCGGAGAATGGCTGGAAATGAGAGCAGGAAGGCGAGGCAGAGCTTAGTGTGTGGGAAGCACCTTGCATGCTGTGTTCAGGAGTTTTCATGTGACTAGACAGCGAGACCCTTTGGAGACTTTTAATATGAGTAACTGTTACTTATTTAACTGTTCATTCAACACACAGTAGGTGGCTATAATGAACAAAGCACATATGTCATCCTTGCCTCCATGGAATTTTCAGTCCAGCAAGGGAGACAGTTAATGAGATTATCACATCTCTATAATTACATGTTGACGAATGTTCTGAGTGGCAGGTGTGTGTGTGGATGGCTGGTTATACTATAGGGTGGTGATATGGGGTGATATGGAGTAGGTGGTGAGTCTCAGGCATGGCGGGCAGAGCGCTCGGAATGTTAACACCTAAGGAATAGGTGGAAAAAGAGGCTGAGCAAGAGTCTTGGAAGACTTAACCAAAGAGGTGTGAAGAAAACAGAGAGAATTGAAGCCAAGAGGACAAAGTGTTTCAGGAAAAGAGTGGTAGGCACACGGTGATGATTTTTATTTACAAAGGTCATTGTGTAAATGTGATGTTTGTGAAGGGGGGATGCTGAGGGCAAGACCTCAGGAGTGAGCAGTTGGCAGCTCTGGCTGCACGTTGGAGTCATACCTACTCTGTGCATGCTGTATGGATTAAACCTGAATATCTGGGGTGGGGCCCCGATGTCCGTGGTTTGTTAGGATTCCTCACCTGATTTCGTTACGCTGCCACAGTTGAGAACTGCAGGGGTCCAGGTGAGACGGGATGAAGGGCTCAGAGCGGTGGGGGGTTGGAGGGGCTGGGACATACACAGACCAGACAGGACTTTGTGACATTGCAAATGAGGGGGTGAGAAGGAAAAAGAAGAGAAAATTGATTGAGTACATTCTTGTAATGCATAATAATCAGATCCTGTGCATTTTTGGTTTCAGATACTCCTTTTTTGTTGCAATGGGATACCTGACCATGTGCCACATCAGCAGAATATACATCTTCCACTATGGGATTCTCACTACGGACTTTTCTGGGTGAGTGTTTTAATTTGTGGGGGGCATTCCGACTGCTGGCTTTGACTCCCTCTCTTGGGGTCTGTAAGGACCAAGCACACACATCAGAACTGTGGGTGCCTGGTTCAGTCTGTTTGTAAGACTTTGCTGATGAGGTGAGGGTGAAGACTTGGTTGCTCTGTGGGACCGCGAGCCCCATTGTGCTGTCAGTCAGGGCCTGCAGACAATGGCCCGTGGGCAGTATCTGGCCCGCCACCTGCTTTTGTAGTTATGTTGGAACACAGCCAGGCACTTACTCACTTGCATTGTCTCTGGCTGCTTTTGCACGATGACGGTAGAGTTGAGTGGTTGTGACAGAAACCATATGAGCTGCAAAGCCTAAAATATTTGCTTCCTTGCTCTTTACAATAAAAGTTTGCTGACTCCCTATTCTGAGGCCTTTAACGCCGAGTTGCCATTTACCTCTCCTAGTTACTAATACAGAAATTCTTCCATACCAGCAGATAAATAGCCGCTCCCTTACCCTCTTGAGGGTCCTCTAGCTGCTCCAGCTCTCCCCACCAGGTCCATCGGACTTGCAGCACCTAGAAAGGCAGTGCATGGCACAGCGGGGGATCTCCACAATAGCTGCGAAAATGCTGTGTCACCCTGCCTTTGCCTGGTGGGCCACGCTTCCCCTGATTGGTCACCTGGTGAAGACGATGGATGGATCAGTGAAAATTCTATGCTTTGTTGATGTTCATTCAGTAACAACTTTTCATGAGTCCTGAGGAATGGACACTAAGGCACAGGGACACCTCCCAGCACACTCTCTATTGTCTATGTCACTTCCTGAGGAGCTGGTTCTGTTCCCTGTGGGCAGTCTGAGGTCGGAGAGAACTTGAGGTCTTCCCTCAGGTTAAACTGAATTTCACTTGGTGAGTTACTGGAGGATAGGCAGTGAAATAAAGGGGTTATAACTCACAGCTTCTTTCTGTGAGCTTTGCAAATTGGGCATCTAACCCGTCCCATTGTAAAGAGGCTCAGGAAGGCACGAGTTGCTTTGGGACGCAAAGACTGTGGCACTGACATTTCCGTGGCTACGGTTTGGTCTCAGAGTGGCTTTTCGTGCATCAGTTTTTCTTACCCTCAGGCTTCTGGGTTTTATCTGTCTCTGAGTTGTCTCTGCTCTGTGCTCCTTTTCCCCCAGATTATGGAACAGTTTTTCATTTTTTTCTGAAACAAGCCCACAAACTTCTTTTTATTTTTATTGGTGTGTATTGCTAGCAAAATATGGAAAGTATGGGAACAAGAAAGATAACATTATAGTTGGGCAGTTATAGCATTAAAAGTAACTTTTAAATGGTGATCATAACTCTCCCTAGTGTTTAATTAACAAACTTCATTTCTTGGTTTCACCACAGAACCATGTCCTCACCCCTCCAATGCTTAGAAGAGTTTCTTAATAGTCATTCAATAAACGAATGAGTTAAATACCCTACCTAGCATTTGTCAGTCTTTTCTTCAGTGTTTCCAGAAGCCTCAATTAAATACCCCCCCTAGCCATTTGGTTGGGATATTGAATAAAAAACTTTTACTTTAGCCCAAAGTGGATTGTTACCTGTTTCTCATCTACATCACTTTTTCTTTTCAAGGCACAAAGTGTCCATTCATTCATTCCTTCTTGCAGCTGTTTGTGGGTTCCCGGTATACTAGGTGCAGTGCCAGGGCCTAGAGACACTCAGGCAGGAGGAAGGGCATGCCAGGAAGAGGAAACAGCTCTGCAGGAGCACAGAAATGTCAGACAGGTGTCTGTGGATGTCCCAGAAAGCCATCTCCCCTCCCTTAGCTTCCACATCCCTATGTCCCCACGTCCTATCAGGTCGGCAGCCTGGCTGTCTCTTGGCCCCATTTGCTGCTCTGCAGGCCCACTGCCATCACTCAGGGCCACCCGTGTCTGCAGGTTTCCTAACTGGCCATCTTTTCTACCACCCTGCCCCTTCTCTGGTTTGTGTTCTCTGCACTAACCAATGAGGTTCTAGAGTACCAAGCAGATGATGAGATGGCCCTGCCTCATCTCTGGCCACCTCCACCTTCCATGTGCACTGCAGATGACAGCAGTGCCGAAAAGCCCATGATCTGCAGGCATGCTGGGTTAGTCTGTGCCTCTGCATCTCTGCCTTGCATGTTCTGCCGATTAGAGGAATATTTCTCATCCCTGTCTATGTGGAAATCTTTTCCTTCTTTTCCCCAAACCCAGTTCAAAGATCACTGTTTTAATAAAGCCTTCCCTGATTGCCACTGCCATCCCACCTTGGTCCCTTCCCTCACCAGTCAGTCACTCACTGCATTTTGGACCTTGCACCTGGCTTTCAGTGGCTGGTGCTGCCCGTGGCCCATAAACCATACGCACGGAGACCCTCGGGCCTGGAGTGTTTGTAGCTGGCACTCGGGCCCTGCTGCTTTCATCAGTCAATGTGTACGCTTATCTAGTGTCATCGGTGTTTATTCTAAAACTTGTTTATTACAGTTGGTACTTACATATAAGCTCATTATATATGGAAGGAGAGAACATGGTTTCTTTAAATCTAAGTTGGGTCCTTTGGAAAGTCACCAAAGCAAGTTTAGTATATTAAAGTAATGGCTATTGAATTCATTGTGGGTGACAGTGCTGTAAGGGTATGGGGAGGATTATACAGATTAAGGATCCTGCACTCAGATTGCTTTGCAAACATCTTTACCTTCTTTTACCTTCTCAGTCTGTGTTAGAGGAAGTGGCTCTGGAGCCGTAGATGGGGGTTTGTGTAAGAGGCAGATGCCGTCATTCAGCAGGCCCACATGCCAGGGAAGGACCCTGGTCCTTCATCAGAAGGTTCATCTGTTCGTCATTCAGCAGACACCGATGGAGAACCTGCAAATGCAGGCCCAGTTAGTTATAGGAGACAGCAGTGAGCAAGGACTGTGGAGTGAATATCCAGTTATCTATTTCAAGTTTATATAGGAAGTTCAAATGTGAGCATATCATTGTGTACTGGGTTGATTAGTGTTGCCCCCAATCCATGTATACCCAGAAGTTCAGAATATGCCTTTATTTGGAAATAGGATCTCTGTAGATGTAACTGGTTAAGAAGAAGACCCCCTGGATTAAGCTGCGCCCTAAGTTCATCATGGTTGTGGTTCTGTATGAAGTCCATGAGAGATGCAGTTCATAGACATGCAGAGGGAAGAAGGCATGTGAAGGTGGAGGCAGAGATGAGAATGGTGCAGCTACAAGCCAGGGAACTCCAGGGATTGCTGTCAGCTGCTGGAAGCTAGGAAAAAGCATGGAAGAGATTCTCCCTCATGCCCAGGAGGGAACCAGTTTTGCCAATGCCTTGATATGGGACTTTCAGCTTCCAGACTCCAGACAATGTTTGTGGTTTTAAACCACCCAACCTGTAGTAATCTGTTATGGTGGCTCTAGGAAATGGATACACATTGTTTTGTGATTGCATACCTTTTGCTGAACTAACAAATGCACCACTACCACCACCCTTCAACCCCGCCCTGATTATGCAGGTAAGAGTGCCTCTATTGTCCACATCTCTTCCACCTCTTGTCACATGTCCCGCTCTACTGGCTTCATTCATAAAACCATAAGCTCTTGAATGATTGTTATGTCATTTTAGCATAATCAGAATTGTGGGAAGTTACCACAAGGAAAAATAAAGGGTATTTGTGGGAAACAGTAATGTGTTTGTGAAATGCTGTGGATTTGGTTTTGGCAGCAGGGTGGGGATGGAAATCAGTTCCTGTCAACTTGACTTTCAGCAGCATAGCCATGATAAGTTGTCTCAAGTGATATTGTTTTCTGGCATTTTTGGATTTCCTTGTATTAAGACATCTCAGACATTACCTGCAAGACTGTAGAATGTTTGAACTGGAAAGGGTTGTTGTTAGGGAAAGGGTACAAAACATGTCTTCCACCTGTAAATGCATGCAACTTAATTCTCTGATTGCTGAGTGGTCATATTATCCAGTTCTTGAAGGTATGTCTTTTTACTTATAGTGCATTATTAAGCAGCATTCCCGCCCCCCCAACCATAAATGTACAATGCCTCACTGACATGAATTCATCTTCTTGGATAATATCAGTTAATGTAAAGGGAGAGGTCCATATCAACCTAAAGTGGACAAGATGTTTTAAATCATTGGTCGCCAACCGTTTTGGCACCAGGGACTGGTTTTGTGGAAGACAAATTTCCATGGACTGGGGTTGGGTTGTGGGGGGGATGGTTTCGGGATGATTCGAGTGCATTATATTCAAGGTCACCTCCTGCTGTGTGGCCCACGTCCTAACAGGCCTGGTCCGGTACCTGTCTCAGCCCAGAGGTTGGGGACCCTTGTTTTAGATCACAAATTGTTACCAATTTGTTCTCTTTATGACTATGTAAGCAACCACACATTTTCCTTCTAAATCTAATAAGATTTTCAGTTTAAAAATTTATGATTCTGTCAAGGAATAAGGAGTGTTCCCAAGTTGAGTCTGGCTGTTTAAAGCAGTCTGACGTGGCAGCTGCGCTCTTTTGAGGATGTGTACAAACCTAAGTGCTCCGCACCCATTCTCACACCTGTAGCATAAGAGCACAGACAGGAGTGGAATGGGACTGGATTATTAGATTAGTGTTTGTGTCAAACAATATATGTGTTTAACTTGGGGAACACATAAACTTGCTGTATTTTAGATTATCTGGTGCTTGAAATTTTATTTATCATTCTGAAAGTCATAAAAGTTTTCATGGGCTAGACTGATGTTAACGGTGAGGATAACACACAATACACTCTTATTATTGTGTAAGTGCTGCTAATCCAGTGTAGATCAATGCACGCAGTGGTGAGTGTCCTCTGTGCTTTCTCAGTGAACGTGGGCGATTGCAGATACTAGCACGTTTATTGTTCTTCTGGGGGAAGCTCAGCAATTGCTTGTAATAGAGCTGTTTCTTGATTCCCTTTTAAGTTTGTGATAATGAACTGATTCTTATTTCTTGCTCATGGAAGGGTACAAACCGGGTTGTCTTCTGAGGGGAGCAGCAAGAAGAACTCTCTTCTTTTTGGGGTAGGCCAGATTCAGGTGGATTATTGCCCTCCCACCACCACGTTGGCAATTTGAGTTGCTCATGTGCTTCTGAAAACATTATGAAAAGAGAACTCTTCTCCACTACCAGTGGGAGTATAAATTCATACAACCCTTCTGAAAGGCAATTTAGCCATAAATTTCAAACAAGAATTTTTAAAATGTTTATATCCTCTAATAGGATAAATTCCTAGAAATTGAATTACCTTATTAAGGAAATCAAATCTATTCATAAGCATGTTCAACTGTTGTCAATAATAATGAAAAACTGGAAGTATCCCAAATGGTCCAAAAGAGGTGAATGATTAAATGACGGTACTAAAATGCATCCATCGAAAATGATGTCTTCAAAGTATGTTAGTGATACTGGGAAATGCTTAAAAGATGATAGAAAATAAAAACCTCAAAACAAATGACATGATTAAGATGCCATTCTTATGAATATGGACATGTGTAGAAAAAAGTAGGAGGAAATAAAACAGTAAGATAGTGATTCTGTAGGGGGTGTGCTTTATTGGTTTTAATAATTGTTTTATTCTTTCATGTTATTATAATAATGAGACACCCTAAATGTTATTTAAATATATTTGCATGCATGTTATAGTGGACTATAGCCTATAGTAGTAGAACAAGGGCCATTTGTGTTCCTCGTTACCCTATTATGTGTCTTGTAACTCAGAGTAGCAGTGTCACTTACCTGCCTTCCTCCCGGTGCAGGTCACTTGCCCTGTTGTTCCATGGGAAGTGTTTTCCTCTGTTATGACATCCTGATCACTCTATTGGGCAGCCCAGTATGTGCAAATAATTGGATTCTCTCTGATTGTAAAAAGAACATATTTGCAAAGAGATTTCAGTATTTGATTATTTCATGTTTCTCCATCATGCTGTTGCCAGCTCTTTAATAAGTAGCACAGTCACCTGGAATTTAATTCTGAAGATATGGGTTCCTAGGTTATATGAAGTATATTTGGTGGGCTCCTGCTACAATGGAGAACTGGTGATTTTGTTTTTGTTGAGTGCCAAAGTATAGAGATGAAATCTTTGAAATGGTAAGTGGAAAGAGTACAAGCCCACTCTGCTCTGTTTGACATGGGATGATTCTAAACAGATACCACAAACTCTGAGTCCAGAGGAGTTCCTGATACCTTCAACTACAACCCTAGGAAGCCTGATGGACCTGTGCTCATTCTTTGCTGTGACTCCCAGAATCCCTTATTTTCTTCCACGATGCTGGCACATTTGAAAGGCATTTAGGAGCATTCCACTAAAGCTGTGATAGCATCAATAGCCTCCTTAGTAAGTAATCCAGTGAGCAGGGGGTACAGACAGGGCAGAAGCAGCAGGGACATGAGGAGGTAGGTACTGTCTGAGCCTCCTCTGCTCCTCAGCTGCTTGGTCTAGGTACAGTTTGCATTGTACCTTGGCACCTCTGGTTGTTGTTCACATTGGCAGTTTTGGCCTAGGTTACAGCTGATTGGAAGTTTGCTGTACTTGTGTTTTCCCACCCCGCCAAACTTCTTGCTTGCCTCACTTCTTGCTTTCCTAGTATGTAAGTGTTATACATGGATTTGGATTATAAACAGAGAAGTAATACAAATTTTAGTATATGTGCTGCTAAAGTGAGCCCAAGAAGTAATAAAAATATGAAGTATAACTTTTTGGGCCTAAAATGACCTGTTGGGGAAGATAAGACCCTTGAGGGTCAGATCCAGCTAGATGCTGGCCAGCCAGCTGTGTGTCTGGTTGGCTTTTTTGCTGACTACGTTACCTCACTGTTCCCTCCTAGCTTTACCAGGGCAGAGAACTTAACCATTTTAGGTACAAAGATTAAGGTAAAACAGGCAGGTTTTATTGGATATTGCTCAAAATGGAGTTTTGTTTAATGTTTTAAAGACAGGTTATTTTTGTTGGGAGTTGATATGGGACATGCAAATGGGTGACTGGGTACCACTTCTGGCAAGTTGCCTGAAATCTGTATTAGCAGGCCTTGATTTTATGTTTACGAGGAGGGAGAGGTAGATGGCATTGTTTTCTTGCTTTTCATTCTAAACACATCTCCAACTGCCTGTTTTCATTTACTTAATTCTCTCCTATATTTTCTTATCCCAGTTGGAGTAATAATCTTAAGTTTGGGAAGCAAAAATTGGTTTTCTTTAGCTTTCTTTTTAGTCATGAAAAAAACTAATGGGACAAAAAAGAAGTGGCCCTACCTCAACCGTGCTGAACTCAAACCCTGACTTCAGATTGGTCAGATGGTTCCCATGGATTCCAGTGCAGGGCACATGACTGACAGGTGTATACAAATCCAAGGACAGGGCATACTTTTCAGGGGGTGGAAAGTCTGAGAGCAGCTCAAGTTCTAAGGCTTCATTGTCCTGTTCTTTGGCTGTATCAAAGAGCCTTTTTATGTCCTTCCTGTGCTTGTAGTATGTGCTTGTGGATGCTGGGTTTTGCATTTTTGCAAAAAAAGAAAGTATGAGTTCCAACCACAAACCAACAGACATGTCTTAGATTATATTATGTTTTGATTGGAATGCACCATAGATGGTATTTGAGTTTTATTTAAAATTAGTAACTTCATGGGTTTGACTCTCGAATTTCAATAACTTGTGCATTTTAAGTTTGACACTGGATCTACCCATAAGTTTAAATAAATTCATCAATGAAAAATTGCTCAGAGAGGACTCGCTCTGAGCAAGAGCATATGGCGCCCTTCCTTGTACCCATGGCAAAGTAGGGATGTAGGAGGATTCTAAATTCATTCCTTCTAGTGAACAGGTTTTCATTTGAGGATTTTAGATCTGCTTTTTCACAAGTTATCAGTATGTTCTATTATAATCAGTGATCACATGTATGAGTTGTTTTTTTAATACGGTTGCTAGAAAATTCTTCAGATGTTTAAAACAGAAGGAGTACATTATGGGAAAGTATGTCTGGATGATTGGCAACAATATTTGATCCATAGCTTCTTTAGTTTTCTTTTTTTTTTTTTCAAAAAAGGGACTTTTTTTTCTAAACAAGGACAATAATATGGTTTCCACATAGACCCACTAATGCAGATTTCATATTGAGTATTCTTAGTTATTGACTTCGATCTAGATATTCAGTATTGTGTGTTGCATTAGTTTGGGTTCTCTGAGAAGCAGATGCTGTGATAGGATCAGAGGTATAAGAGGTTTTTTGGGTGAAATGCCTGTGAGGGAAATTGGGGAGGCCAGTGGATGAGGCTGGGAGAGCCTCGGATTGAAAGGCATGTCTGACCCCTGAGATGAGAGGGGGGCAGGAGAAAGAGTGGTCTGCGGCTACCGTGCAGTTCTAAGACAATTTTGACAAGTTCAATGGGAAGTCCTTGGGCTTAAATTCCGGAGGACAGAGGAGTACCACACCTTGGGGGGAGGGGCCTGCCTGGGTCTGGAGGCATGGGTTTAGAACAGATGAGGTGGCAGAATCAAGGCACAGCTGGAGCCAGTCAGTCACACTGCTCTAGCAGCTGATCTGAGAGGCTCGTTCTTATGGCCACTGCACGTGTGAGTATCAGACTACTAAATGCTGCGCTCAGTGTGTGCGTTAACCATGGAATACATTAAATCTAACCCCAGATAGAGCAAGACAAATGCTGTATTTCTATAGAGACAAAAAGGTAGGTTAATTCCATGATGTATTTAATGTCTGTTGATAAATCTAGTTTTTAGACCCTTAAATATATATATATGAATATGTATATTTTCATATGAATTAAATCAAATGTAGGAATTTACTTGATTTGCAAACTGCATAGTCACCAGAGAGTGTGTCTCAAATTAAAAAAAAAATTTCATTGGGATTTGTATAAGGAAAACAGGGAGTTTAGTTCCTATTAGTGACTCCTAGGACTTTCAATCTATCAGGAAAAAAAGATGACAAAAAGGCTTTGGAAAGAACACTGTACTGCTTTGAAAGTCATTTATGAAACTACCTTGAGTGTGATGCTTACAGTGAATCTCTTCCAAGAAACACAGCTCTCAGCATCTGCTACACGCTGTGGGTCAGAGGCTTCGTGAATATCAGGCAGTGAGCTGCGAGATTATAATGGTCTATAAGATGAATTTGATCTGGTGGAAGGCTTCCATCTAGCCTTTATTTGTGGATCCAGCCTCAGCATTCTGGAATAGCAGTTATTTATTTTTTTATTATAAAAGAGCGTGGTCGCAGCAGTGTTAGCTGTGAGCACATCTTGCTGCCTTAACCTGACCACCTCGACGGCTGCCGTCTGCCACACCTTCCCTCCAGGCACGGCAGAGCACAGGTGTCCTCCCCCCTGCAGCCAGACTCACTCTTCTCTTAGCTTCATACAGGGCAGTCAGAATCTTGCTTCAAGCAATGGCCACTGGTCACTGGGCTTTTGTAAATAAGATATAAAGTCGGGTGTAGGTGTTAACATTTCAAAGTGTATTCGTTGGTACTTTTTTGAAATGCTTTATCTTGTTAGTTTATACTGATAGTTTATATTGTTAGTTTATATTGATAGTTGAAAATATTACATGCTTATTATGTTAAAGAGATGGACAGTGGGAATTAGAATGAGGAGAATTAGAGAGGAAGTGGACTCACAGAGAAGTGGCTAAGTGCAGTTGACACACATCGCACTTGGCCTAAAAGTAGTTTGTGTCGAATTCCATCGTCCCACACATCTGAGCCTGGCCTGAGCTCAGGGCTCAGAGGCTGCGGGCATCCCAGGGTCATGCCAGGGACACTGCTGCAGGACAGCGATTTTCACCCGGTGTGCCACCGCATGATGGTGTGTCACAAAAATTTTTAAACATGCAGTACCTGACTATTCAGTCAGGGGCACTGGCCTTTTTCCCCTTATATTGTCAAATCAAAAAATGACAGCAGCCAACACAACAGTAGCTATCTGGTGCGACTGAATCAAAATTATACCTAATTTTTTTTCCAGATCAGCAAAAAGTATATTTTTTTGATGTGCCACAGAATTTTGGTAGTTAGTTTGTGTGTGCCATGGGATGGGAAAGGTTGGAAATCCTTGCCGTTGGGCATTCACCAGAGCCTCAGCATTCCATATAGATGAGCATTAGTCTGTAGGGGTCAGAGGCAGCAGTTGCAGTAGGAAGCCATAAGAATAGATATCAGAAAGCCAGGATAAACAAAGAAGGTTTGAAAGAAAGTATGGTAGTTAGAGCAGTGGGATTTTATTTTGTATTGTTGAACAAGAATAGAGCTACTAAAAGTGTTCAACTAGGGTAGACGATTGGAAAAACAGGTGCATTTAAAAAATTGCAACTTGATTGAGATAGACAATTCATATACCATACAATTCATCCATCTAAAGTATACAATTCAGTGGCTTTTTAACGTATTCACAGAGTAAATTTACAGAATACAGCCATTCATGACAGTTAATTTCACATTTTCATGACTCTCTAAAGGAACCTGTGTGTATTCCCCGTCACCCCTATTTCCTCTCAGTTTCCACAACCCAGGCACCCAGCAGTCTGCCTCATTCCTCTGTGGATCTGCCTGTTCTAGACATTTCATAGATACCACACAGTCGTACACTATGTGTTTTTTTGTGTGTCTGCTTCTTTTAGAATGTTTTCAAGTCCCATGAAAGATAAAAGCTCGAGGCTCAAGGAGTGGAATTGCTTGGCCATCCTGTAACTCCGTGTTTAGCCGTTTGAGGTGCTGCCACACAGTTTCTAAAGCAGCCTGTTAGGCCTCTGAGGCGCTCAGTACCCCCACCAGCAGTATGCCAGCGTTCCAGCTCTCCAGCTCCTGGGCGACTCTTGTTATCTGTCTTTTCAGTTCTAGTCCTTTCACTGCTTGGGAAGTGGTATCTCATTGTGGTTTTGATTTGCATTTCTCTTGTAACTAATTAGTGTTGAGCATCTTTTCATGTACTTATTCACCATTTGTGTATCTTTTTTGGAGGAATATCCATTCAGATCCTTTGGCCATTTTTAAATTCAGTTGTAATTTTTTCTTCCCAAGAAAACAATGTTGATAGTTTAATGTATGTCTTAGTACTTTTTCCATGCACGTATGTACATTTTTCTTTACAAAAATGATATCATATACATACTGTTTTATAGCCTGCTTCCTCACGCTGTAAAGATTGTTCTACTTCAATAAATATTTTTTACAAAATTATTTTTAATGACTGCAGAGTAGTCCATATCTGTACCATTATTTATTTATGTAACTTGTTATTGTTTGATATTTGAGTTATTCCAATAAATGAACAACATGCATTTCTGATTTTTTTCTAGAATTGTCATTCTTAGTCAGAAAGTGATCACATATGTTTTTGATACATATATATATACAGTCTCAGTTAACCAGGCAATGGAGAGAGAAAGAAGCCAAATACCCAAACCCACGGTCAAACAAGACCATAGTCAGTTCTCAAATACCTTGTTCAGATTTACTGTGGGTAAGATGCTGCAGTAACCTGCAACTGTCCCTTGCTCAGTAATTAGGACACTAGTTATTCACTCCAACCGTTGCCCCTTGCATCCAGGAGCTGGAGGGGTTGTCTTTTAATTATTGAGTTGTAGGAGTTCTTTATACAGTCTAGTACCAATCTTACAGATACACGACTTACACATATTTTCATGCCTTCTGTGGAATGCCTTTTCACTTTCTTGAAGGGCACATTCTTTGAGGTACAATGATTTTAAGTTTTAATGATATCCTTTAGTGTATTATTTTTCTTTTGTTAAGAAATTATTGCCAAATCTAAGGTCATGAAGATTTACATCTGTATTAATGTCTTGATCCAGTTTAATTACTTTCTGTATTCTTTTTATGTGGATGTCTAGTTGTGCCACTACCATTAGTCGAAACAACTGTTCTTTCCTGTGTTGAATCATCTTGGCACCCTTGTTGACATGGGTGGTACTTCTTGGGCAAGTTTTTATTTTATGGCTGTTTCCAAATTGAGATGGGTGTTATTTTTTGTTTAAACTAAACTAAACTAAACTAAATGGTTTATTTATAGGTAGCTCCATTTTACAAATGTACCTTCTACTATGTGTGCATGGAAGGATAGCCTTTCATAGAATAAAAGCATATTAAAATGTGTTAGGATAGAGAAGCCAAACTGTGTCTCATCCAGGGGGGACCAGGGCACAGGATTATGTGTCTGAACCAGTGCTGCTTACATTTTAATGTGCATTCAGATGTCCTGGAGATCTCGTTAGAAATGCAGATTCTCATTTCCTGCTTCTGGAATAGAGTGTGAGATTCTGCATTTCCAACAACTCCAGGCCATGCTGGTGGCGCTGGGCCTGGAACTCACACTTTGCGCAATAAATAGCTGGAGAGGGACTTCCTAGTGTGATCTTGTTCAGCATCGTTAGAGCTACTTATGTACAGTGATTCAGAAGGGAAATAAAAATTGTTTAGTTTGAATTCAGTGCTTTTGTATTTTATTTACTAATCTTCAAGATGAAAAACCACCATATAGAGAAGTAGAATAAAAGTCCCAGGGGCACTTTTGCTCATCTTCATTATTTTCTGTCTTCCTTTCAGGCCTCTCATGATCGTCACTCAGAAGATCACAACCTTGGCGTTCCAAGTTCATGATGGTGAGAAAAACAGCCCTCCTTTTTGCTCTGAAGTCCCCCTGACATTTTTTATACTCTACACAGCCCCAAGTTTAGACAAGTGCTGGCAGATCTTGCTGTATCTTGTCAAAAATTTGTAGGCCTATTTACTCATAGCTTTTAACCTTCCCTGCTGTTATTTACCATTTCTCTCCTGAATCTGTAGCCTAAATTTGCTGAAATATTTGCGTTAAGAACAGTGGGTTTTCTGTTTACTTTTATAATGTTTTAAATTTAACTTAATTTATGGTACTCTCTGCCCTTCATTTCCAAATCTGATAAGAAAAAATGGCACCTTGTTTTTATGGTTTAATCTCTGAGATGGTCATGAGGTAATAATATAAAATTAAATAGCATTGGCTGGTTAACCATTTTGAATGTTAGATTTCTTTCCTTTTTTTTTTTTTTGGCTTGGAAAATCATCTAATAAAATGAGCCTGACTCTAAAAAACTGAGAGAAGAAAGAGTCTTCTATTTGTATAGAAACTGAACATTTCCTTTACTCAGATTCTTTCTGGAAATGGCCAGAAAATGCAATTTCCACCGTTAAAACTGGTTTCTAAGGAAGGAGCACAGCACTTTGATCCGAAGGAAGATGGGCTTAAGCGATGTCAGGGGCAAGTAGTAAACGTGTATTCTGAGGATTTGTTCTTCTCCAGCAAACGCTTTCTGACTGCTAAAACTGCTCTGTCTGTTGAGAAGATGTACAGTCTCCGCTAGGCTTCTTGTTTCTCCTTAAAGCTTGGAAAATAATTTAATTTCACATCGATGCTGTGTGTTTCTAGTTCGTACTGGTGACTTAGACATTCTGTAGAGAATTGGGTAGTTTTATACCCAGGATGGCATCTTTCTAGGGTGACCAACTGCCCTGGTTTGCCCAGAACTGAGAGTTTTTTGTAGGATATGAGGCTTTTAGTGCCCAAAGTGACACAATCCTGAGTGAACCCGGGTGAGTTGGTCAGCGTTTTTGTACCTGAAAATCTACTTGGAAGTGATTATAGACTGACATCAGCAACATAAATCAATAGTTAAAATCAATTTAATTTCTGGGATTGCCAGAGATATACTATTTGATGAGGTCTTAGAAACATGACTGTGATTTTTCAAATGCTGCTGCTTGTGTTTTTTTAAATTATTATTTGTGGTTGGTTTGTTTTTTACGTAGACTCTTTGCCTAGATTTACTTTTGTAAGCATTCGGAGTTTACCCTATTTTCTGGAACATCCCTTACATGCTGCAAAATGTTTGCCTGTGTCTTTTTTTCTTGTGTGTGGGAGGAAGAAGTAAATTCTGGAACCACTCTGCCTTCTCTTTGAGTTGTTTTTAGTGATTAGTGACCATATCAGTCTTAACTGATGTTATGGTTTTAAAGTTGACTTCTAATGCTTATGAGATGACACTTCAGGTTGTTTGACACTAGCTTAACATATACGTCTTGTGAGAACCACAAGTGTAATTTGTTAGGGAGTTTTTCTGGCATGGATGAGTTTTAAAAGAAGTAAAATCTCCTGATGATTCTTTCCTGTTTCCCTTGCATTTGGAGTTACGTTTCCTGTGTTTTGGAAGAGGAGAGTCCTTGTTTCTTTCCCCATTACATTGCACACCCATGCCCTCAGCTTGTACCAGGTGTTTTCATTCAGCATATCAGAGAGGCATTTATGCTGGTGTGGGCTGCAAAGGCAGACATATTTCTCTCATGTAGCAACAAAGACACATATAGTGTGGTAAGCAGTGCAGGAGATGGGGAGGGTTCTCGGATCCATGTCGTGCCGTGTGAATTAACTTGGAGTAACCCCTGAATTCCCCCTCTTCATAAGAACCTATAGAGAGTCTTCCTTACATGTGGACTTATGGGTAGTGCTTTGATCCAGGGCATTTAAAAAAATGGAAAACTTTGATTTATGAAACAAAAATTAATCACTTTTTTCAAATGAGTTTTACAAGCCTCTTTTAAGATTAATTATCTACTTCACTTCAAACACTTCTAAATTTTTTCTTTTTCACAGGACTCGGTCGAAGAGCTGAAGACCTGTCTGCTGAGCAACGTCGACTTGCTATTAAGTAAGTTTAATAATATATTCTCTAGTGCTTTGTATATCAATCAATATCTAGAGAGCTTCATTTACAAAATATTTGCATGTGATTTATGTGGATGTAATATTGTTTATTTAATGAATCTGCTATTGACGGACACTTGTGTGCCTACCAGTCTTTAGCTTTTGCAAATGGTAAATGATGAGTAACCTTGTCCATAGGTCATTTCCGATGGGTTTGGGTAGAGTCGTAGGATTCCCAGGAGTGGCATTGCTGGGTCAGAAAGTAAGTGGATCTGTAATTTTGTTAGTTCTGTGGGATTCTCCTTGACTGAGGGTAGATCCATTCCAGAATTATTGGGCATGTGTCTTAGGGTCCTCAAGAAACAGTTATCAGTGCCCATCAGGATGATTAAATGCTGGCATGAAACAAGATAGGAAGTAAAGCTGAAGCAGTAAGTACTGGCTGGGGATAGGAGGAATGTTGAAGGGGGACTTTGGTTGGTGTTGCCGTGTAGTAGAAAGGGGGTGGGTGTCGGAGAGGAAGGAGGTCTTGCAAAGTAGGAGGATATCATATGGAGGTAGAAATGACAAGTGGGGTAGCGTGTTGGGGATGGTGGTGCAGCCACGGCCAAGAGTTTCTGCTAGCAAGTAGTAGGAGATGAGTGGGAGAAGGGGGAGGGGCCCATGTGGTAACAGGAGTGAGTGCTTCATTTCTTCACTAAGGGTTTGGGACTTGGAACCAATGGAGAGTCACTGGAAGAGTCTACTGTGTCAGGTTCTTTGCTAAGCATGTGGGAGTGTAAGTGCTGTAGGCATAACTCCAGTGACTGGTCACCACTGGCCTTTTAGGAAGCCCTTTCCCACAATTCTACCCTGCTAGAAGAGCATGCCCCTTCAAATGCCATTAAAACACTAAACAAAACCACTCCTACAGAATTTTTTCCCTGCCACTACCCTGTCTATTGACCTGGTGCCTGATGCCAAAGCAGACAAGAGACTGTTACAAGGGCAGTTTTGTGTGGCTTCTTCAAGTGGAAACGGGTTCCACCCATCATCTGTTTTGTATTTATTTTGGCAGTCAGGACGTAGTTTTCCCATTTCAAAGCATCTCAGTCAACTAACAGTAGATCCGATTCTCCCGACTGCCTTATGTTTATTACCTTCGTTTTCTCCTGTAGAGGGCTAAGGTAAATGAGAAAGCATTTCACAGCACCAGAGTTGCCTTTGCCCTAGACCCCACCCTCCGTGTTTATAGTAGTGGTCGGTCAGCAGAGGGAGCCACAGAGCGCTGCATTTTCTCTGAGCCACTCACCTCACTAACTTCAAGATTTCTCTCTTAGATGGATTTTTAGAGAAACAGAAGAAAGGAAAGATCCTGTTATGTTTATTAAACTATAAAGATAACACCTGTGTTTATGATTTGCTTATTTGCAAATATGAAAAAATAATGACTGAAGGCTTTTCAACTTCTTTATTTTCACAGAGTAAAACCCTCTTTTTTGGAATACTTAAGCTACCTTCTGAACTTCATGAGTGTCATAGCTGGACCTTGTAACAATTTCAAGGACTACATAGCCTTCATTGAGGGGAGGCATATACGCATGAAGTTGCTTGAAGTGAACTGGAAGGAAAAAGGTTTCCACAGCCTGCCAGAGCCCTCTCCCACTGTAAGTTTTTAGTGGCCAAGTATTCACCCAGAGGTCCGGAATACGGAGTTTTGCTGCCAGAGCAGACTGTCACTAATAACTGTTCTAATTGAAAAGCCGAACAGTTTATCAGAAAGTTTGGCCAATAACTTTTCCCTCCATTTGCTTAAAATACCAATATTGGTATTTATTTTCAGTTCTCTGTGTTGGAGAAACAGATGTTTATTTCACAGAGGAGCTCACTGGCTGAGAATATTAAAGCAATCCATCCATTCATTAGGCAGCCAGTATTTAGTGCCTGCGATGGGCTCAGCACTGTACTAGTTAACATTCAAATTTATGGGTGTTTTGTCTTTATGAATAGAAATTAATATACAGCCGAAGGATAATATGTCAGTAAAAGGTGGAGGGAGAGGAAGTGGGGACAGAATAAATGGTTATATTGTAGAACCCGCCTGTTGCAAGGGAAACCAGTTTCACGCTGCCCAAAGCTTGGTTTTACTGACTTTGAGAGAGTTTAAGATTGTTTTTTAAAATAATATTTTAATTTTAATCTGAATTTTATTAATGTCAAATTAGTCTACAGAAGGAAGAGTTATCAAACTTTACAAATAAACTAAACTTCTTGAGATAAAATATCCTATGTTTAAGGGAAATTTGTCATTAATTGAAGGAATGGGGAACATTGGATAAGGGAGAAATTGAGGATAATTTCAAGATTTTATAAATGCTAAGTCTAGGCAAAATTAAGTATTTGAACTTTTAAGTGATTTGTGCATTAAGCATGAATTTTCAGATAATTTTGACACAGCTGGCTCCTCAGCACTTTATTGTTGGCCAGATGTCTCCACTCCGACTGGTAACTGAAACAGTCTAGGGGTGAAGTCACTGCGGCTATGAGACATCAAAGTGACCATAGGTGTGTCCCTGCAGTGTCTGTCACAGTAGTGCTTTTATGTCGCACATGCTTTATTTAGAAAATAATGTTATCGTCGAGTCTTAATTAACATCACTCTCCAAGGAGACTCTTGCATTTTTGTGCACAGAGCACGTGAAGTGGGGTGGTTGCATGTGGGCTACAGACACATTGGTGGGAAGGGGCTGCCCACTGCCCGACCATTGGCTAAGCACGGTGAGCATTCCGGTGGGAGCCAGACACTGCTCTTGGCTCCTTATGTTCATCACTTACACCCCAACCTACCCTCTGGGGGTGGTACTATTGCTTTCCCGGTGTTACAGATAAAAGTAGTCTGTTTTTCTAAAGTGGGGAACTATAGTTGTGTTGATGTTAAATGGCATTCCCTGGAATGCCAGGGAAACTGGGAAAAATCAGTCTGTCCAGAGGAATTTAAAATGTCAGTACATCTTAAGCCCAGAGCAGACTGCATTTATCCATCCTGGAAAGTTGCTAAAGCTTTCTATTACCTGCCATGTCCTGGCATAGGCATTTAATCCACATGCACAGAATCCTTCCTAAAGAAGCTCTAGCCTCCCCACTGGCAATTCAGACCCATTTCCTTGGCTCTACTGGCTACAGAAGTGGAAGGCTGCCACTCTGAAATACGTGTTTCTCTATGTGCTGGGTAATGAAACTATCTACCTTTGTTAGTAGAATTGCCTGGTGAAAATTTTCTTTCGTTTTTGATACATTCAGTCTGCAAGTGTCAGAAGTATGTCCTGCATCTAAATAGAACATTTGTGCCCATCCTGCCATCCTGCCATTTGTGCCATGAGGAAGAATGCCTGTTGCCACTCCTTCTAGGGACAGTGGCCGGAACAGCTATTAGAATAGCTTTGCTCTTCATGTGCCCTTGCCAGAATTGTCCTCCTCATGCAGAAGTCTTCTGAGTAGTTCTACTGATCTTTTCCCCCTAATTTCAGGGCGCTGTGACACGCAAGTTGTGCATGACCTTGGTGTCCCTCCTTTTGTTCTTGACGCTCACGAAGGCCTTCCCTGTCACCTGCCTAGTCGATGACTGGTTTGTTCATAAAGCAAACTTTCTGACTCGACTGTGCTACTTGTATGTTGTCATGCAAGCCTCAAAGCCCAAGTATTATTTTGCCTGGACGTTAGGTAAGTGTGTTGGAGTGGCTGTAAATGAATGAGGAAAAAAATGATACTCCCTGGGCGGCTTAGCCAGAACATCACTTTGAATCACCAAGCCACAGACAGTCCAATACATAATGGAAAGCGGTTGAGCCAAGGGCATTTTTTACTGTCCAGTGAAGCGCTCCCCTTCCCGGCCATCCATACAATCAGTTACACTCCATGATAAGGAAAAAAGCAATCCCAGCAGCTGTTTAAACCCAATGTTATTAACAGATGTCCAGCCTTGGAAACTTCTTCCACCAGTCAAACAGCCCTTTAGCGTGGTGGAAAGTTAGGGAGAAAGTCCAGAATGATCTGGCTGTCTTGTAATTTTTCTTGGTTGTACAAAGTACAGCATGCACATTAATTTTACCGACACGTGCTAATGTAGGTTACACTTTTGAAGAACTTGTTGGTTAAGCTTGATGTTTTAGAAAGAAGCTGACTTCAAGTGATTTTTTTTAAGGTAGAAAGTTCAACTTCATTTGGTTTTTATGTACTTTCCCCACCTCGTGAGGTAACTTGGTCAATATTAAGTTTTATCTCTGTTCAAACAATTTAGACTGGGAAAGTTTAAAGCTTTGCTGAAGTGAGCAATAAATCCTTCTACTTACTTACCAAGAATGGTACAGGACTTTGATAAGGCACCACAGCGGTATGAATTTCACATTTGGACCCTTTCAGGAGTGGGAGTGTAACGTCCCGGTGAAAGGCAACTTGGGCCCGATGTCCGAGAGCAGTGGCCGTGTACGAAGCCATACAGATTATTAAACTTGGACCCTAGTGCTTAGCCCGTATTTCATGAGTGAGGGCATAGCACTTACGGAGTTCCTCTTTTCTCATTTGATGCTCCAAGGTTTTAGCCCCAAATTAAAGTTTGTAGCTACTAAGTTATTTTTTATGTATTACTTTTTATTGTGGTAAAAGTATATGTAACAAAAGACTTGCCATTTTAACTACTGTCTGTAGTGCACATCTCACGGGCATTACGTTCACTTACCTGGTCATGTGGCCATTGCCACCTCCACACCCACCTAAACAGGAACTCTGCATCCACTAAGCAAAGTAGTAACGCCCCATTCTAGCCTCTCCCTAGCTCTCGGTCCAAATTGTTTTTAAGGGTCCAATTGTTCAGGGATAAGTTTGATCCAAAGTAGTATTTATGTAACATTTGGCCAGACAGATCTGACTTGGAGCTTTAAAAAAATTTTCAGTGCAGGAAATTTTGTCTGTTGTCACATTCAGTTTAATTCAAGGAGCTTTTGTGGAGTGATAGGTTCCGTGCTCTAAGGCATTCAAAAGTAGGACATCTCCTCTGCGCTTGAGAGTGCCACCCTCCATGGGGACACAGACACGCACGCCAGCTGGCACAGCCCATCATGGACTGTCCCCAGGGGAGGTGAGGAGGTAACAAATGTGGACTGGTCATTGGGGAAGTCCCCTTGTATCTTACCCCTTCTTCTGCACTTGCTTTATTATTTAAAGATAATTTCCTTAGTATGTAGGCATTATACCTACTATGGTTGGACCTACTTGGGACACCAAGCTATTTTTCTGTGTGAAATAGTATTTTCACTTTGCTCTAACATGAGTGTGTGTATGTGTGTGTGAGTGAGAGAGAGAGAGAGAGAGAGAGAGTGTGTGTGGTTGAGAGATAATTTCTCACTCCCTTTACTACCTTATACTTCCTCGCTTACCCTCCTTTTTCTTTCTCTCTCCCACCCTTCTGCTCCCATGTTCTGTATCCCAGGGTTTAGGGGCTGGCTTCTGGACTAAATCAGCTCCTGATTTAAGGAGGAAAGAAAGGACATTCCACGGCCTTACAGGGAAAGTCTAACATGAGAAGGGTTGTGCTGGCAGGGTCTGAGTGGGGAGGTGTCATAGGGAATGGGGGTGTCCCCAGCTATTTGGACTATAGAAGTAACCCCTTTTTGTGTACCCCTTTCTCTATGGACTTTGCTTTTTTCTTTTTTTCTTTTTATCTTTTTTGGTAGCTTCCATAGAAACACTTCATTAATTTGTATGGCCTCAATTTGAAGTTTGTTACAGTTTAGATTGCATGGGCTGGCTGGTCTGCAATTAACCTGTGTAGTATTTATGAATAACGAAGCAGTGAATAGTATAACAGGGAATATTTAAACTACTTAACTGAATAATTGTTTTTATTCAGCTGCTTAAAACACCATTTACATATAATTGATGTACTAATTATGCATGATTATAAATTTAATCCCTAAAGCTGGCCTCTTGATGAATCTCAGCTGAGCTGCACTGTGTTAGCCTAGTTCTAGTTACTGTTTATATTAAAATAATACAGCTATTTTCTTTGGACTTAGTGTGCAATTCTGGTTGTTTTTTCCCTACTAATTAGTAATAATTAGTGACACTGAACTTTAGCCCAGGCGGTGTTCTAAAATCACAAACTAAAATATATGTGCTTTAATTAATTTATCTGTAATAATATGTTAGAGCCATGCATAATATAAGTAAAGGCAGTTTTGTACTGTTTTTTAAAAATTGATTTTAGGGAGAGAGGAAGGGGGAGTAGAGACAGACAGATGGGCATTGATCAGTTGCCTCCCATAGGTGCCCTGGGGACTCTCACCCACAGCCATTTGGTGGACAGGATAACATTGCAACCATCTGAGCCACCCAGCCAGGGCTGTGCTCTTTTAATCCTTTCCACATCCCTCTAAAATAGGTGCCATGCCCTGGCTGGCATAGCTCAGTGGATTGAGCACGGGCTGCAAACCAAAGTGTTGCAGGTTCGATTCCCAGTCAGGGTGCATGCCTGGGTTGCAGGCCAAGACCCCCAGCAACCTCACATTGATGTTTCTCTCTCTCTCTATCTCCCTCCCTTCCCTCTCTAAAAAATAAATTAATTAAAAGAAGTCCTTTCACCTTAAAAAAATAGGTGCCATTATTATAGCCATTTTATATTCAAGAGAACAGGTCTCTCTCAAGGCTGCGCATTCACTCTGTTGCTGAAGTGGAGATAGGAACCCAGAGATCTGCCTTCAGAACCCACTTGGAGCATTAAATGAGAATGTCTGTAAAGTAATGTATAGAACCCTAAAAGATAGCAAGTGTGTGTGTGTGTGTGTGTGTGTGTGTGTGTGTGTGTGTGTGTGCATGCACCAGATCTGAGGCAGGAGGTAGAGAAGGAATTCCGGGGTTGCTACACTGGGCCCAGCACGGTCAGTCCAGCTCTGTGTTTAGTTGTCAACACCGACGTCAAGAGCCCTTCTTCTCCCAGTGTAGTTTATCTCCTGTCATTCACAAATTTGTGCTCACGCATTTAAAACTATTAGTTTCTTCTTCTTTTTTTAAAGATTTTGTTTGTTTATTTTTAGAGAGAGGGGAAAGGAGGGAGAGAAACATCAGTGTGAGGTTGCCTCTTGGATACTTCCAGCTGGGAACCCGGCCTGCAACACAGGCATGAGCCCTGGCTGGGAATTGAACCAGTGACCCTTTGATTCACAGGCCGGTGTGTAACCTACTGAGCCATACCAGCCAGGGCTAGACCTATTAGTTCCTTAACTGGCACACTCTTGCTTTGTTTTTGCTTTCCACTGAGCTTCCATCCAGTTGGCTGGGGATAAGGACATAGCAGGACTCAGCACTTCTCAGCCTTTCTTCTAAAAGAAACCAGATCATTTTACAGTGAAGCCAAGAGTAAGATAAGCTATGTTAAATCATCAACTATGCCAAAACTGAAGGAGATAAACATAGAACAGGCTGTTTTTCTTTAGAGAAGCCCTTCAGAAGTCCATCTTGAGTTGGGCTTGAATTCTAGAAGCAGAAGGAATAGAGCTACAGGAAAGGAAGCTTTCTCTAAGATCTCCTCCAGATCTAAGACTTTACTGTGCTGTGATTTCACTAGTTTTACTACAGCATTTTCTTTAAAAAATAATTAATGAACTTAAGATAAATAAAAAGAGAAAACTATCCTCTTGGTTATCATAGTAAAGGTATATTGATTTCATCAAGTCTCTATTTGTTTATAAAAACATTTCATTAAGGAATTGATTAGAAATGTATACTCACTGCAGGAGGACATTTTCTTAGAGTTCAGTGACATCAAATAAATATGGTAGCAGGAGCTTGTAGAATGACTGGATGGGAAGGACAACATTGGTATCGTGTATACATGGGGCCTCTAAGGCAGCTGGCCCCACATTCACATCTCTAGCTTTCTCATTTTTCTCATATTCCAAACTTTACTAATTGCACCTTGGCAGGTCCAACTGGCATGTGATACTTAATATATTCAGAATTAACTCTCATTTCTCTTCAGAGCTCTGTCTCCTGACTTAGTGCTGTCTTCCCAGTTCAGGTCCTGCCATCTGTAATGACAGCTCTTGGACCCTAGTGGGGTCTTTCGTTTCTTCTGGTCTCTGCTTCTGAGCTTGAGTGCACTTTCCCCTCTTCCCCTTTGTCCTCTTATATCAAGCTGGTCACTAAATCCTCCGTATTGCTTTGTTTTGGTTCTTCCTTTCTCTCCTTTTTTCATGTTTCATTCTGTGAGGCACCTAGTGCCTCTCTTCTTACTTAGCAGGTGCTCACTAAATGCTAGTGAATGGGTAAAAATGAATGAAGATTGAGGTCAACAAAAAGCCAGAAATGCTTCTCAGATTCACAGCAGTACCAGGTGCTTTAAATTTGGGGGGTTTCCTTTCCAAGGAAACTACTGCATATCTCTCAATCTTAAAGCTAGACAGACATTGGTATCTAAATTTTAAAGTGGCAATGTGACTTCTGTTCCATATCCTAATGTGTTGTTTTAAAAACCATAGCTGATGCAGTGAATAATGCAGCTGGCTTTGGGTTCAGCGGAGTGGATAAGAATGGAAATTTCTCTTGGGATCTGCTTTCTAACCTAAACATCTGGAAAATTGAGGTGAGTCTGTCATGCTTCTGAACGAAGCTGCCATAGTGCATAAAGCAGTGGTTTGCTGTGAGCACGGTGTCCAAGGAAAAGATGCTCTCAGCAGATGCAGGTCCAGCAGCCTCCTGCACATTTTGTATCTTGGAAATTTTTCCTCCTTGTATTTTTCTTTTTAAAAGATACTGTGTGATACTTTTAATGTTTCAAGGAATAATAGCACAAAAATATATGAAAAGGAGCCAGGAAAAATCTTGTTATTTACATTCCTGTTCTTTCTACTAGAAAGTACAGAAGCCATTTTCTCTTGTTCATCTTCTACTCTCTTCAATCAAGAACACAGACTGAAAGTGTCTGTATTTAGATTTCAATATTGCAAGTGCTCTCTGTGTTTCCTTTGGGAACACTGATAATACATTTGTGTTTATGAAGGATTGTCATGGCACACAGCCTTTAGGCCACTGGAAACTGTGTGGTTTTTCTTTAGCTGGCTGTGTTCTAGAACCACAGTTCTCGATATGTCTTCATTGCTACAGATGGTCTCCTTGGGGCCACGTCACTCTTGGCCTTGTCAGCAGTCCAAGTTGATAGGAATACCAAGTCTCAGACCCTTTGCTGTTGCAGTGGGATAGGAGTAAGGGCATGGTCCTCAGCAGACAGTGTTGGCTATGCAGCCAGATGACTCATGTTTGTGATTGGTTGGAGTTTTCTAGCCATCACAGGGAGGCAGAGTGCCATTGGAGAGTCTGGGCAGAAGGGGATGTGCATGGAGAGCAAGAAGCCAGCGGTGCGGGGACTGACCAACCATCTGCTACCCACATTAGGTGGACACTACGGCAGATACCCTCCACTTACTTGATGCCTGAGGCTTCTCTTCATCTTAAATGGACAAGTTCTAGCCTCCAGAACAACCTTTCTCGTTTTTGGAAAAACAGTGTAGATAATCTACAGGCTCCTCTTTTCTATACATATGATGTCAGAGAGAGTACAAATGTGTTATGGCTTTCCTCCCCTTTTCTTCTAAAGTTTTTCTCTCAATACTCTTGGACCACTGCTGGCTGCTGTGGGTAAATGTCCTTTATAGTGGCTCCCCTTGACCTTCAGTGGCGCACCAGTCTCCTCAGCTGTGCACCAAAAGTCAGAGTCATTTCACTGGGGGCGTGTGTTCGGGGAAAGGGCTAACTTATTAGGTTATATATTTATTATAAAGAACAACAAGGAGGAGAAAGTTGTATTTTTAATTGAGTTGATATAGAGCAAGGAGCTGAAGAAAACCAAGGAAATCCAATTTAGTTAAGGTTCCTTAATGCTGGGTGTATTACATTTTGTTAGCCACAGAAGATATGGATAGATAGGACTCCTTAGGGTTTTGAAATAAAAACTCTGTCTATATATCATCATCGATATCTATCGATGATCTTTCTTCCCTCCCTCTCTTCTTTCCAAAAATATTATGTTAGTCCAGTGCATGACCTATCTCAGATTTTCTTATGGTTGAAACAGAAAAAAAGTGGCACTTGTACTTTCTACCATCATTAGGCATTCCAGGTTTTGAATGTATGTTTCATGCTTTCTACCACCGGCCTTTAATAAGACTTTTAATTACTTCATTTATTTTTGAATGAGGAGACCTTGTTGACTGATGGCTTATTTTGGAATGTGTCTTTCTCAGCGATTGATTTACTTTGGTGATATTTCTTTGTTTTCTTTTATGTATTGTGATTCCTTCATGCATAAAATCTTACTGCTCTAGATACAATAGGAAGCATTTGAACACATGCAGCTGTTCGTAGAACTTCACAAGACTGACCTAGTTTATAGATGGCCACATAGTGAAACGATGACAATTATATTCAGGTTGTCTCCATAAAGACCATAAATTCACATGATGAAACTTTTCCTATGACAAATCCCCTTTTAGGGTATTGAGTTTTAAAATTCAGATGACTTAAACAATTTTTTTTAAGCCAGTGAAGAAGGAAAACCCACAAAACATTCCTTCAGTTTTCCTATAATTTGAAAATAAATTGAGAAAAATTGAGACTTTGCAAGCCAAGTTTTAGTTAATCTTATAAACATCAGAATTTGACTGAATTCAGTGGAACAGCTGATATACTCCTGACTGAGGAGTCTCTATTGAAATAGCACATCGAATCTGCTGCCAGGGAAATTCTGGGGAGGAGTTTCCATTACTAGGGGTATTTTTAAAGCTAATGTTAGGTGTTATTTTCTTCTTTCTAGACTGCTACAAGTTTCAAAATGTACCTAGGAAACTGGAATATTCAGACAGCTACTTGGCTAAAGCGGTAAGAACAGAAGTGACCTCATTACGCGTGGCGCTGGGGTGTGTTTCGATGGGAGGTGTTGACTGAACAGCAGTAGTCTGCCAGCGGTAATGTCATTGGTCACTGTTGTTTTGTATGAACATTTATGCCCTGTAAGTGAAAAAGTAGAAATATAGTGACTTGAGGTCACAATACAGAATATTGCTTTTAATGTATCAAACACTTTATCCCGCCATTCCTGTGCACCAGGCACTCCTTAAACCTCATATCAACCCTATGAGATGTCAGTAGTTATTATCCTCACTTTGCAGATGAGCAAAGTGAGGCACGGAGAGGCTGTGTAACTTGCCCAGAGTCATACAACTGATGAGTAATGGATGAGAGGCCAAGCAGAAGATCAGTGGAGCCGGCCCTTCACCTCCGGGCTGCGCTGCCTCTAGCCTAGAGGAGAGTCTGTAGATCAGCTCTCAGAGGGGGTCACTGTTAGCATCCAGTCACTGAAGATCACCACATCTATTTCTAGCATTAAAAGCTCCCCTTAGATGTTTATGCTTTCAACACTTTGCATTTTTGTTGATACTTCTGTTTCCCTACACATTCCAAAATTAGAAACATGGCTTATTATGGAACTGATAATATGCTATCTGGGAATAATATGCTGTCATTCAGACTTTAGCTAGTAAATATTCCTGTCCTATAAGTGCAGGGAGAGCATTAAAATACTAAGCTTTAGATTCTGTTTTTGATAAGTAGCCTTTTTATTAGGTGAAAACTAGGGTAAAAGAAGAGACAAAGTAAGCTCATACAGTGTTGTCTGAAAATTGATCTGAACATGCAGTTTTGGGAAATTTGCCCTTAATAACTATTGCTGTTAATTTTGCAAATAATTTTAGCATAAATCCCTCTTTGTGTATTTTGAGTCATCCTAATGTACCAAGAGTCCTACAGTCTCTATTCGGACTTCTGAGATGATTTGAACATACATATGTGCACATAAAAAATGAAAAAAATTAAAAAATACATTTTGGAAAATGAAATACTTGATTTATAAAAAAAGGTACAGAAGGTAAGTAACAAGTGCACATACACACTATTTCTCATTTTCAAAGAAACATTGCAAATGGGGTTGCAGTCCTTTGTTTTTCCCCCTAAATGCGTTCTCTTCCTATGTGCAGGGAGCCATACTCCTTAGTTTGGGTTGAAGTGCAGGGCTGGTGTTGACTGTTTCTGGTTTATTTTCTGTTTGGGTTCTTTTAGTAAACTGTGTAGCACTTTCTTACAGTGTCATGGCAATCCTAGATTCCATTTGGGAGAAAGTCCCCTATTGGTTTGTTTTACTAATCAACAGCGAAGCCAAAGATCTCCAGGGTATTTTGCTGACAGTTTTAGATCCACATAATATCCCACCTTAAGGCAAATCCGTGGATTGACACCCGATAGGCAAGTGAGAACTGAAAGGTCATACAGCTGACACATTGATGTTGTGCTGGAGTCACTGCCAGGAGTGATGGAAAGGGTCGCAGAGTTGATTAGTTAGATGGCACAGGGACTAGGTTGAAAATGTAAATTAATTTTGACTAAATGAAAATATCCATTTCTAAAGACCCTTGTCCTGATTCCGAAATTGTTGGTGCCAATGGCCTTATTTATCCAAAATTATTCCTGGTAGCTTAGGCCATTGGTGAAAAGAGCTGGGCAGAGACTGAGCACTTGGATTTTTATTAGCTATAGGGTGATGGGGTCCAGGTCATTTAGTTCTGTGGACATTAAAAGTTTATACTTCTTAAAACACTGAACATGAATTGCCTGTCTGGTGGTGGTCCAGAGAACTCAAATTCAGGCTGCTTGGGTTGCACTGCGAGACCCCGAGCAGGCCGAAGCAGGCTGTCAGGAATGCAGCGCGTGATTTCTGCAGGTCTAACTCAAAGAGATGCCAGTGTAGCTGAGAGTTTCTGGAGTGCTTGACCTGTGGCTCGTCACACCTGCCTCTCTTTACAGAGTGTGCTACGAGCGAGTCCCCTGGTACCCCACAGTGTTCACCTTCATCCTGTCTGCCCTGTGGCACGGGGTCTACCCGGGCTACTATTTCACCTTCCTGACTGGAATACTTGTCACAGTAGCAGCCAGAACGGTAAGCTTGCTTTGGTTGTGGAGTCTTTTCCTTAGTAATCTGATGCCTGTATGTTTGTTGTCATTTAGTCCTATTAGGAGACAGGGGATGAGGGGTGGGAGTGATGTTTTGAAGAATTAAACAACAGAAGTCTTCCCATTAGAGAAATACTTCGGTATATAGGAACTTGTGGCCATAAAATGGTTAACCATTTTATCTTCATAATATTTACAGAAGGTGTTTGTGAAACAAAAGCAATTTTAGGAACAATGTTTAATAACTTAAGAGATGAAAACATTTTTAATCACTAAAGGCTGTGAGGATATGCAGTCTACTAATCAAAAGTGACAACGATTGGTAATTAATGTAGTCTTTGTAAGCCTTCATTTATCTTAAACTTCATTTCTTATTTCATTATCCTAAGTCTAGAAATAATTCACAGACCCTCTGAGTAGCCGGTAAAATTGCAGCCACAAGAACTGTGTTCTGTTAGAGATCACTCTAACCTCTCATGTATGATTCAATTAGTTAGTTTGTGTAAAATTCTTTGTGAATTTTGTAAGTCTGGTTCTCTAGGTTTTGGGGGCAGTTTTGTTCTAGACTGTTCCTATTATTTGCTGGCTGTAGAGCAGGAAAATAAAAGAATAAAAAATATGCCTTCCCTCAAAGAATGAGATGAATTTGTATATAAGTAATTACAATTCAATGTACTCTAATTGTCAAATACAGAATTTCGTATTTGATTTTATTCAGTCTTCGATGATGATTGCGGCCTTTCTTACTCAGATGTCAACAGCTTTTACTGACATTTGTTGAGCTGTATTTTGGATGTGGATGTTGGAGCCCCAGCATAGCTATTCACTTATCTGTTCTCTGAATGTGTCAGGAGTTCTACTATGTGTAGTCAGGGTCCTAGGTGCCAGGCTACCATAGTGAACAAGACAAGAGACCCCCTGCAGAACTTTTAGTTTAGTTAGATGAAGGTGTGTTGGAATGTATTTGTAAACAAGGTGGATAATTTATTTATTTTAGGTTTTCTTTTTTAAAAAATTATTTTATCATCATTGAAGTACAGTTGTCTGCATTTATCCGCCACTACTGCCCCCCACCCCAGCCATCCCCACTTCCCTCCCCTGCTTCCACCCCTGTTGGTTTTGTCCATGTGTCCTTTATAGTTGTTCCTGAAATCCCTTCCCCTCATTAGATAATTGATTGCTATTCATACTGATGAGCACACTTTAAAAATATGCTATACAATTTACAATAGCCAACTGTTGGAAGCAACCTAGGTGCCCATCAGTAAATGAATGGATCAAAAAACTATGGTACATTTACACGATGGAATTCTATGCAGCAGAAAGAAAGAAGGATCTCCTACCCTTTGCGACAGCATGGATGCAACTGGAAAGCATTATGCTAAGTGAAATAAGCCAGGCGGTGAAAGACAAATGCCATATGATCTCACCTTTAACAGGAACCTAAACAACAAAACAAAGAAACAAGCAAAATATAACCAAAGACACTGAAATAGAGAACAGACTGACAGTGTTCAGAGGGGTGAGGGGAGGGAATTTCAGGGGAAAAGGGGATGGGTTTATAGGAACAAGTATAAAGGACACATGGATAAAAAACTAGGGGCAGGTGGAAATGGGAGGGAGGAGGGCAGGGCTAGGATGGGAGTAGAAGACAGAAAATTGTACTGCAACAATTAAAATAAAATTTAAAAATATTCTATTTATCCTAAAAAATAAATAAAAAAGAAAAATAAAATATATATGTATCTATTCGTGCATAGGAAACAGGGAGGACATTTTATTTTCTCCAATTTATGTGCCTACTTGAATTATGAAAGAAAACTGAGAAACAGAGGCCACAACAAACTAAGAAACAAGAGCTAGAGTTTGGTTTGTTATCAAGAATATACTGAGAGTATTATTTCTTACAATATCTTTGATTTAGTTGGTCTCAACTGGCCCAGCAGCATTGATTGAAGTAAAGCATTTCTTCTGGGTGGCTTATAAACATTTTTCACAAATTAGTAAGGTAGAGGGATGGAGAGGAAAGGGTTAATAGAATGGTATTTCCATTTTTTTCTGAACTGAGAATGAAATCAAGCAGTCATGAAGTGTCTTAGACCCAAGCAGGCACCCTAATATTATCTCCTACATGCTTTCCTACATTGCCCACACGTTCCCCCCCCCCCCACCCCCCATGCATGGACCTCCAGCTTTTATCCTGATGAGGAGAGGAGTCGGCTTCCTGGCAGCCCAGGGAGGCCTTTCCTGCTTTTGAAGGTTGACCTACCCACAAGCCAGCCTATTTCAGCTCTGCCTTTGCTTCTTAGATTTGGAAATTAGGTGTCTTTCTAGAGGCAAATCTAGTCACATGTGTCAAAAGACCTACAAATGAGTATACCCTTTGGCCTAGCATTTTCCATTTCAAAGAGTCTCTCAGTTTCCTTGTCTGTCAAATGAACATAATGATGATTACATGACAGGCTTGTTGGGAGAAACTACAGATATGTTGATGTAACTATCGTGAGCATGATGCTACAGGTAAAGCATCAGCACAGGCTTGGCATGCAGTGAGCACTTAAAAAATGGTAGCTGCTCTCATCATTATTAATGGTAGTATTACTTTATTACTGTTCTTCAAAGAAGATAGTTAGGAAACAGTGCAGAGATTCATCTACCACGGTAGCCTCACGTCATTGTTTACTGTAGCAGGGGGCTGGGAGACAAGCTAACTTTTCCATAAATAATTTAAAATTGCTTTGGGGGTTAATACTTAGTGATGTGGGGAAAAAGCCTCATGACATATTAACTAAATGAAAAAACAGTCACAAGATATTGATAAGTTACTATCCTTCATCTGCGTTCCATTAATACACTTCTCAAGGTTCTATACTCTTTATTCTTGTTACCTAGACCTCATCGATTCTGCCACAAGACTGTCACTTTACTATTACTGCTAGTAAGACCTAGTCTATACAATTGTAAATGCTTCTCAATACCCCTTACCTGATCTCAGCCCACTTTGCAATTTTCTGAACTATACTATTGTGGGGGGTTGTCTCTATTCTGTTACTCACTACTCCTATATACTAATCTTTAGTCCAACCCTACCTTAGAAGCTGACCTCCCACAGCCTCACAGCTTTCTAGATCCAACTAACAATCCTCTCATCCCCAGTAAGAGTCTTACCTTCTTTCCATCCTTTCTAAAACGTGGACAGGGGGGTGGAGGATCACGGCTACACTATAAGGAGCCAAAGGATAACCCATCTCTTCTCTACTGGCTGCTAAAGTAAATATCATAGTATACTATCTTGCTGTTTTAAACCATTTTGCCTTACTCCTCCAACTGATCCCAAAAAAGAGTAGGGGGAAGCTGTGACCACCAGGATACACGAAGGAGATTGCACCACTGAAACACACAAAAATTCTACCACAGAAGTTCACACCATAAATACAGGGAACCAGAACAGTTCAAATTAACAAAAAGAACAAAGAAGAAACCCACGAACAATGAGAAAACAAAGAAACAACCCCCAACTGAAGGGAAACGAGGAAGCCTCAGGAAAAATGCTAAATGAAATAGAGGCAACCCAACTATCAGATAGTGAGTTCAAAACAATGATTACCAGGAAGTTCAATGAACTCACAATGAGCTTTCAGAAGTTAGAGGGAAACTATATCAATCTCACTGCAAACTATATAAACATGAAAAAGGAAATAGAAACTCTGAACAAAGGTCAAGAGGAAATGAAGAATACAATTTCTGAACTGAAGAACACAGTAGAAGGAATGAAAAGCAGGATCGATGAAGCAGAAGATCGGATTAGCGAGCTGGAGGACAAAGTAGAAAACAGCATCCAGAAAGAGCAAGAAAAGGAAAAGAGGCTCAGAAAGAATGAGGAGGGATTAAGAGAAATGCAAGACAATATGAAACGCAATAATATCCGTATAATAGGGATACCAGAAGGTGAAGAAGAAGAGCAAGGGATCGAAAACCTAGTTGAACAAGTAATGAAGGAGAACTTCCCTAATTTGACGAGAAAAAAGTCACACAAATCCAGGAAACACAGAGAGTCCCAATCAAGAGGAACCCAAAGAGACCCACCCCAAGGCACATCATAATTAAAATGACAAAATTTCAAGACAAAGAGAGAATCTTAAAGGCAGCAAGGGAGAAGAAGGAAATAACATACAAGGGAGCCCCAATAAGGCTAACAGCTGACTTCTCAATGGAAACACTTCAAGCCAGAAGAGAATGGCAAGAAATACTTCAGGTAATGAGAACCAGAGGTCTGCAACCAAGGCTACTATATCCAGCAAGGCTCTCGATCAAGATTGAAGGCCAAATAAGAAGCTTCCCAGACAAAAGAAGTCTAAAAGAATACACTTCGACCAAACCAGCTCTGCAAGAGATTCTAAAAGGACTGCTTTAAGGAGGAGAGAAGAAAGAGAGAGAGAGAGAGAGAGAGAGAGAGAGAGGAACACACATACATAAAAGACAATGAATAAGTACCTATCAATAATAACCTTAAACGTAAATGGATTAAATGCTCCAATCAAAAGACATAGAATAGCTGATTGGATAAGAAAAAAATGACCCACATATCTGCTGTCTACAAGAGACCCACCTCAGGATAAAAGACCTACACAGGCTGAAAGTGAAGGGCTGGAAACAAATCTTCCAAGCAAATGGTCAAGAAAAAAAAAGCTGGGGTAGCAATACTCATATCAGACAAAATAGACGTCCAAAAAAGGTCCATAAAGAGAGACCCAGAAGGTCACTTCATAATACTCAAGGGAAGAATCCATCAAGAAGACATAAATATTGTAAATATATATGCACCCAACATAGGAGCACCGAAATACATAAAGAAAATCTTAGAGGACTTCAAGAAAGATATGGACAGCAACACAATTATAGTGGGAGATTTTAACACCCCACTATCAAAAATGGACAGATCTTCTAAACAAAATATCAACAAAGATATTGTGGCATTGAACAATACCCTTGATGAAATGGATTTTACTGATATATACCGAGCCCTCCATCCAAAAGAAGCTAAATATACATTCTTTTCAAATGTGCATGGAACATTCTCAAAGATAGACCACATGATAGGACACAAAACAAGCCTCAAGAATTTCAAGAAAATTGAAATCATACCAAGCATTTTCTCAGACCACAAGGGACTGAAGCTAGAAACCAACCCGAAGGAAAAAAAACCAAAAAACACTCAAAATCATGGAGATTAAATAGCATGCTATTAAACAATGAATGGGTCAAGAATGAAATTAGGGAAGAAATCAAAAGGTTTCTGGAAACAAATGAAAACGAACTCACAACAACCCAAAACTTATGGGACACAGCCAAGGCAGTCCTGAGAGGGAAGTTCATAGCGATACAGGCCCACCTAAAAAGGTTAGAAACTTTCCAAACAAACAACCTAACCCTACGTCTACAAGAACTCGAGGAACAACAACAAAGACAGCCCAGAGCAAGCAGAAGGAAGGAAATAACCAAGATCAGAGCAGAATTAAATGATATAGAGACTAAAAGCACAATTCTAAGGATCAATGAATCCAAGACCTGGTTCTTTGAAAAGATAAACAAAATAGACAAGCCTTTAAGCAGACTCATCAAGAAAAAAAAGAGAAGACCCAAATAAACACAATCAGAAATGAAAGAGGAGAGATTACAACAGATACCACAGAAATACAAAGGATTGTAAGAAATTACTACGAAGAACTGTATGCCAAAAAAATTTGAAAACCTAGATGAAATGGACAACTTTCTAGAAAAATATAATCTTCCAAAACTCAATGAAAAAGAAGCAGAAAGTCTGAACAGACTAATAACAACAAAAGAAATTGAAGCAGTAATCAAAAAAACTCCCAACACACAAAAGCCCGGGACCAGATGGTTTCACAGGAGAATTCTACAAAGCATTTAAGGAAGAGCTAACCCCTATCCTTCACAGACTATTCCAAAAAATCCAAAAAGATGGGAGTCTCCCAAACTCTTTTTATGAGGCCAACATCATCCTAATTCCAAAACCAAATAAAGACACAACAAAGAAAGAAAACTTCAGGCCAATATCACTGATGAACATTGACGCTAAAATCCTCAACAAAATACTGGCAAACCGCATCCAACAATACGTTAAAAAGACTATACACCATGACCAAGTGGGATTCATTCCAGGGATGCAAGGATGGTTCAATATTCGCAAGTCAGTAAATGTAATACATCACATAAACAAAAGCAAAGACAAAAACCACATGATCATATTAATTGATGCAGAAAAAGCATTTGATAAGGTACAGCACCCATTCATGATAAAAACACTCGGCAAAGTGGGAATAGAGGGAGCATTCCTCAACATAATAAAGGCCATATGAGAGACCTTCAGCCAACATCATTCTCAATGGGCAAAAATTAAAACCTTTTCCATTAAGATCAGGAACAAGACAAGGCTGTCCACTTTCACCACTTCTATTCAATATAGTACTGGAAGTTTTAGCCACAGCAGTCAGACAAGAAAAAAGAAATAAAAGGCATCCAAATCGGAAAGGAGGAAACAAAACTATCACTGTTTGCAGACGACATGATAGTATACATAGAAAATCCTATTGACTCTACCAAAAAAACTGCTTGACCTAATAAATGAATTTGGCAAAACAGCGGGACACAAAGTCAATATCCAGAAATCAAAGGCATTTCTGTACACCAACAATGAAACAGCAGAAGCAGAGATCAAGGAAAAAAATCCCATTTGAAATAGCAAAAAGAAAAATAAAATATCTAGGAATAAACCTAACCAAAGAGGTAAAAGACCTGTATTCAGAAAACTACACAACACTGAAGAAAGAAATCAAGGAAGACACAAACAAATGGAAACATATACCGTGTTCATGGATTGGAAGAATTAATATCATCAAAATGTCCATACTACCCAAAGCAATTTACACATTCAATGCAATTCCTATTAAAGTACCATTGGCATATTTCACAGACATAGAACAAACACTTCAAAAATTTATATGGAATTATAAACGACCCCGAATAGCTGCTGCAATATTGAGAAAGAAGAGTAAAGTAGGAGGGATCACAATACCCGACACTAAACTATATTACAAGGCTACTGTAATCAAAACAGCCTGGTACTGGCATAAAAACAGGCACATAGACCAATGGAACAGAACAGAGAGCCCAGAAATAAGCCCAAGTCTCTATGGTCAATTAATATTTGACAAAGGAGGCAGCAATATAAAATGGAATAAAAATAGCCTCTTCAACAAATGGTGTTGGGAGAACTGGACAGCCACGTGCAAAAAAAATGAAACTTGAGCACCAACTTACACCATATACAAAAATTAATTCAAGGTGGATAAAAGACTTAAATATAAAACATGACACCATTAAAGTCCTAGAGGAGAACGTAGGTAAGAAAATCTCAGATATTTCGCGAAGAGACTTTTTTAATGACGTGTCCCCTAGAGCAAGGGACATAAAGGAAAGAATAAACAAATGGGACCTCATCAAAATTAAAAGCTTCTGCACAGCTAAAGAAAACAGTATGAAAATTAAAAGAGAACCAACTGTATGGGAAAACATATTTGCCAATGACACCTCAGACAAGGGTCTAATCTCCAAAATATATAGAGAACTTACACAACTGTACTCTAAGAAGACAAGGAATCCAATTAAAAAGTGGGCAAAGGACTTGAATAGACACTTCTCCAAGGAGGACATACAGAGGATCCAAAGACACATGAAACGACGTTCAATATCGCTAGCTGTCAGAGAGATGCAAATTAAAACCACAATGAGATACCACTTCACACCAGACAGAATGGCCATCATAAACAAAGCAACAAACAACAAGTGTTGGAGAGGTTGTGGAGAAAAGGGGACCCTAGTGCACTGTTGGTGGGACTGCAGACTGGTACAACCACTATGGAAAGCAATATGGAACTTCCTCAGAAAACTAAAAATGGATCTGCCTTTTGACCCTGCAATTCCACTACTGGGACTCTATCCTAAGAATACTAAAACACCAATTCAAAAGAACCTATGCCTCCCAATGTTCATAGCAGCACAATTTACAATAGCTAGATGCTGGAAGCAACCTAGATACCCATCAGTAAATGAATGGATCAAAAAACTATGGTACATTTACACGATGGAATTCTATGCAGCAGAAAGAAAGAAGGAGCTCCTACCCTATGCAACAGCGTGGATGGAGCTGGAAAACATTATGCTAAGCGAAACAAGCCAGGCAGTGAAAGACAAATACCATATGATCTCACCTTTAACAGGAACCTAAATAACAAAACAAAGAAACAAGCAAAATGTAACCAAAGACACTGAAATAGAGGACAGGCTGATGGTGACCGGAGGGGAGAGAAAAGGGAATTTAAGGGGGACAGTGGGAAGGGTTCACAGGAACAAACTTAAAGGACACATGGTCATAGACTAAGGGGAGGGTGGTAATGGGAGGGAAGGGGGGGGGGTGGGTGGGAGGGGGAACTGGATTGGGAGTAAAAAGGAGAAAACTGTATATGAACAATGATTAATAAAAAGAAAAAAAAAAGAAAAAACAGACTAAAAATATATTGATGCCATTGAAAATCTAAGGGTGGATATCTATGAATAAAATAAGCCTTGGAAGGATATGTGCCTAATTTGTAAACAGTGCTTTTCTCTGGGAGATGTTAAAAAAGAAAAAGAAAGTTGGTTTTGCTTACTTCTTTAAATAATTTTCTTATTGTGAAAATATACAGTGAGCATGTATGTTTTCACAATAAGAAAAACCTCGATGGTACTATTTTAGTTGAAAACAGAACTGACGTGGTTTCGATCCTTTGTGTCCATAAAGTATACCTGCTTGCAGAGTAGAAGTTGTTTTTTATTTTTTACCCTCCCTTTTGCCTTCCTTGGTTTGCAGGTGAGGAACAACTATAGACATTACTTCCTTTCTTCAAAAGCCCTCAAGGTTGTTTATGATGCCATCACCTGGGCTGCCACGCAGCTGGCCGTCTCGTACACAGTGGCGCCCTTCGTGATGTTGGCAGTTGAACCAACCATCAGTTTATACAAGTAAGTTCCATTGTTCTCAGTTGCTCTTCAGTAAACTTGTATATGTTCTCTGGGTTTGACTTAGGAGTTGGTAAATGGGATCAACCAGTACTATTTCTAAATTTGGCTTCAATGTAAAAATGTCCATAGAAAGATTTAGGTCCAGAGATACTAACACACATACCAGTACAGATGAGCAGAATTGACAGGAAGCCCTTCAGCCGTCCATAGCGTAATTAAGGGGTGCTTAAAAGCAGTAAATTTCGAAGGGGCAGGTCTGAATTACAAACTCAGAGGGTGAATTTGCCGCCCTTGCCTCTTTTCCCAGGGTTAGGTTATGTTGGAGTCTGTGGGCCATTCTGAGATAAGGACTGAAGTGGGGAGATGTGGGGGACTCTGCCCACTGCTGGGGACAGCTGACTTGGGGGTTCTGCAGGAGACCTCTGTGTCCTACAGAGATAGCAGTTCTGGTGGATGGGCCTGAGGATTTGCGTGGCCAGTTGCATGTGGTGGAGGGGGAGGTTCACACAAGAGCCAAGAGGTCTTCCGGGGAAGGGTGTAGGTCCTTATATTCAAATGCCAGTGGTCCAGCTGAACTGCAGACCTATTCTTGCTTACTCTCATTGTTTCACTCTTACGTTGAATTAGTCAAATTTTTTCACTCTTCAAACCGGTTATGTGACCTCTGGCAAGTTACTGACCTCTTTTTGCCTTTTATTTCTTCAACTCTAAAATGAAGCTAAGAATAGAATCCATCTCAAAGCACATTTGTTAGAACTGAACGAGGCAGATGTGGAAAGGGCTCAGCCTGTGCCTGGCATACAGTCTGTTTTCAGTAATGCTAATTTATATTATCTAATGGCTTGCACATTATATAATACAGTTTCATAAACTTTGGAGCATAGCGATGGTCAGAAAAGTAACTTAGAAATAAGGAATGCAAACATACCTTATTTGTAGGTTGGGGATTTCCTATAGTTGATTCATTGGTCAGGAATGATCAAAGACACTTCTGTTCACAGTAGCTGCACAGGATGGCTTTTTTCAGGTTATAGGAAAAGAAGGTAGAGCGAGCTATATATACTCATCAATAAAATTTGTTTCTATAATACATATTAGATCATAGGAGTTATGTCAGTATAATATGGAAGTTGAGTTGGTTTTTACTAATATACATATTTTTCTAGAGGACAGTTTGTTGGAAACGAGATCTCACATACTCTGAGCGAGTGGTACAAACATCTGAGAGAGCAGGTAATAGGAATCTGACTCAGACGGGGCCTCAAGGGTGGCTTTTAGGAAGAAGTGGCATTTGAGCTAAGGCCTGAAAGCTGCATGGTAAGAGTGAGGTGGGCACAGCACGTGTGAGGGTGGTGGGTGAGGTGGAGCACTGCGAGCTGTGCTCTAAACGTGGGGAACAGCAGGGAAAAGCCCCCTTGTGATAGGCAAAGGCTGTGTGCACTGAAGACTCAAGATACATGAGGATGTGCAGAACCCAGGACCCAAGGTAGAAAGTGATGAGCTGAGAAGAGAGAGGTAGTTGTATCCCTGTTTATTACATGAGGAAGTGAAGGCTCAGAGGTAACTTAACAAAACTTATACAGCAAGTAAGTGCTAGACCAAAGTTCTTTTAACAGCAAGATCAATAATACAGTTATTAAAAATTTCTTTAAGGAGAAGTTACTTTGGGAGAAAATTACTGTTCAGGGATCCCACTAAGTGGTGATTTATTTGGGATTACATGCATTGAACCAACTAAAGTTTGCTAATTCCTACACTGAGGCAGGGCTCTAGGGTGAGAATTAAAGAGTTATTAATCCAGGTGACTCTCAAGTAGATTTCCATTTTTTTTAAACCAGTATAGAGCATTAGGACAAAAACGCCTTTGTTTGGGGTAAAATTGACATTTCTGTTAATTTTGTGAATTCAGATGATTCAGCCTAATGTGTTATCTTGTTTCAGCCTAATGTGTTACCTTATTATCATAGTCGCTCACACACACATACCTCATTTAATTGTGCTTCTCAGATATTGCATATTTTATAAATTGAAGATAAGACCCTCTACCAGCAGAAATTATGACTCTCTGAAGGTTCAGATGATAGTTAAAGTATATTTAAATTAAGGTACATACATTATTTTTTAGACATAATGTTGCATACTGAGTTTACTACAGTATAGTGTAAATATAACTTTTAAATGCAGTGGGAAATAAAGAATGTGTGTGACTTACTTGATGGAAATATTTACTTACTACAGTGGTACAAACAACCCACAATGTCTCTGAGGTATGCCTCTATATCTAGTTTAAATTCCTTATCTAGATCAGCTGTTTAATAGAAGCTTTTACAGCAGCAGAACTGCCATCCAGTGCATCAGCCACCAGCACGTGGCCGTTGAGCACTGGAAACCTGCCTAGTGTGACTGTGGAACTGAAATGTTCATTTCGTCTAGTTTTAGTTAATTTGAATTTAAGCAGCCACATAGTGTCAACAGCTATTATAGAGTGTGTCTCCAAAAAGCGTTTTCAGAATCTTTTAAGAGAATCACTGTATCTGGTAAAAGAAGTTAAACTGCATGGTCTTAGCAGAGGTGGGTCTGGTTGCATTCCAGATCTTTTCCTGCCTTGGGCTAATTTCGGTAACTGGCAGCAAACCAGTTTTATGTGCATCCATTTCTCAGTATATCCTTCACTGCTTAACATTTAAATTTCTGATTTGTTTCATTTTTATGTCTGGTCAGTTTTCAAACTCTAGTGACTTCAAATCTCCACTTTAAAATTTCTCAGTCTAATTATTTTCTTTAACTTGTAAATGAGCCCTAACTGAACTCGTAAATGTATGGTAGTCCCCCTTTATCTACAAGGGATACCTTCCAAGACCCCAAGAGGATGCCTGAAACCATGGGTAGCACCAAACCCTGTATATACTATGTTTTCCCCCTGTATATACATAACTTTTCACTTAAAGGAAGCACTTTACAGCTTTTCTTAGGCATATTGGAATGATTAGAATCACACACTTGTGCTTTGGGGCCATTATTAGGTATCATAAGGGTGACCTGAACACAAGCGCTGCAATACTATGACAGTCAATCTGACACTGAAAAGGCTACTCACCTGCAGGGAGTGTCTGGAGTGTGGAGACTCTGGACAAAGGCATGCATCACAGCCCAGGCAGGACGGAGTGGGATGGCACAAGATTTCATCACACTGCTCAGAACAGTGTGCAATTTAAAATTCATGAATTATTTATTTCTGAAATTTTCCATTTAATATTTTCAGGCCACTGTAGATCTCGGGTAACTGAAGTTCTAGAACAAGGAGAGGGAGGCTACTATATCATGAAAGAACCTGCCTTAGTCAGTCAGGGCTGCTATGACTGAATACTATGGACTGGATTACCTAAACAAGACATTTATGTCTCATACTTGGTGAGAGCTGTCCCCCAGGCTTGCAGAAGGCTGCCTTCTCACTGTGTCCTCATATGGCAGAGGGAGAGGGAATGAGAGACAGGGAGGGCATCATGGAGAGAGACAGAAGGAGAAGGAGGAAAAGATGTATAGAGAAACAGGGAGAAGGAGAACAGGAGGGAGGAGAAACGAGAAAGAACTGAGAGACAATGAAGAAGAGACAAAGACCAAGACAGCCTGAGTCAAAGAGACAGAGAGAAGAGAGAAGAGAGAAGAGAGGGAAGGGAAGGGAAGGGGAAGGGGAAGGGGAAGGGGAAGGGGAAGGGGAGGGAAGGGAAGGGAAGGGAAGGGAAGGGAAGGGAAGGGGAAAGACACAGAGCTTGCAAATACTTTGGTTTCTTTCTCTTCATAGACAGGCACTAACCCTGTCATGCGGGCCCTATTCTAATGGCCTCATTTAAACCATATTAAGTCCCAAAGGCCGCTCCTCCAAATACTGTACTCTCACATTGGGAGTTAGGGCTTCAACATGAATTCTTGGGGAAAACAAGCATTCAGTCCATAGCAGAACCATTATATGAAAGAGTTGTGTAAAACAAATTTTCACACAACTAAATAACACTTTTTAAAATTCAGCATGTAAGAATGTTAGAATTTGTGTAGAAATTGTGGTAGAGTGCAGGAAGAATGCCTTATTCGTCTATGTATCTGGAGTACTTAGTTCACTTCCTAGCCTGCCCAATAAATGTTAGTTGAGCTTTTCCATAATAAGAAGATGAAGTACTCTTTAAAATTTTAGAGAAATATAGAATGTCAGAATAAGTCAGTAAACTTCACTGGGGGACTGAAGTTTTTTTCTCTTTATTACCAGAATATTTGGTTTTAACATAATTGCTCCAGTGTACATTTGGCCACATATATATAATTGCAAGAATAAAGTGTATTTTAGGTGAGCAGACTTTGAAAGCTGGAGTTACCATGTCTATGTGTAGGGTGTGCCTCTGAGAGTCCCAGTTTACACTTGTTGAGCCAGCATGCTTATCTGTGGAACTCTTTGTCACTCTCAGTGATGTCCTGATTTACACAGTACATTAGATGGCCATTTCCTGTGGGTCTTCACCCGTCCACTGGTTACATTACTGTTACTCCTCTGAAGACTTCTGGTTAAGATGGTAAAGTAGGTAAATGCTGTGCCCATCCCCTCCTACGACCCCATCAAAATGACAACTAAATTATAGAACCATCATCATTGAGAACCAATTGAAGACTAGCTGAACAGAAGTCTCATAAATAAGGATATAAAAAGCCACTAGGAGACTGGTAGGGGGAGCAGAGATGTGGAATGGGCAGATCCCACACACATGGTGTGGCAGTTAAGAATCAGGATGGATATCTCAGCTGTGGAGGTCCTTTCTGAGGAGCGAGGAGACCAGATGACCCAGTCAGGAGACCAGTGCCAGGAAAGGAGTCCCCATGACATCTGACTGTGAAAACCAGTGGGGATTGCGTCTGAGTGAGATGGTGGCCTGCTGGAGTCCCAGGTATTCCTCTTGAGGGTCCCATGCATGGACTCACTCACTCAGATTCACTTGCTCTTCATTCCAGTGCAGGGCAGCAACTTGAAACACACCAGGGACATACAGTGGGAGAACTGAATTGACAAGCTTCAGAGCAAGGGCTGGAAGGGTAGCTCTCTCCAGGAATAGAAGTACTGGCAGGTGCCATGTTGACTTGTAGAGTTCTCCTTTTACCACCCAGCTGGCCTAGTGCAGGTGGGTACCAAATCTGAGCTCTTTATTAATGTGGCTAACACTGTTTGCTCTGCCCTGATGATTCCCTGAGACCTCAATCTATGCAGTTTGCATGCCTAGCCTGAGCCTCTTCCAGTGGCTTTTCCATAGGAGTGGACTGTCTCAGTTCCTGATGTTGACTTTCCTAAAATCTCTCAAAAGTCCACAAACCCCAAAGAAGTAGGGGTTCACCTCGGTGTGCCCTGTACACCTTGTTAAGCACCCCAGGCCTGAAACCAGCAGAGATGGTCTCAACTTCCATTGTAACTTCCATCAGATGGTCTCAAGCCTAGCATAAGCTGCGGCCAATGTTGACTTGGAACATAGCGTCAGCTAATGCCTGGCACAAGTCTGACACAAGAGGCAACTGGCCTTAGCTCACATGACGGTGTTTTCCAAAGGGTCCAAGCCCAGTACTAGTACAAGTTGATCTCAGTTCAAAGAGTAGTTTCTACACTAAGTTCCTCTGACCTAGCATAAGCAGCAGCCAACCGCAGGCCAATTGTATCTCCCAAAAAGCAGCCCCAACCTGGGCACTAATAGTAGCTGACTTGGCCTGTACCAGAGACCCTCATAAAAGGCTCTGGAACCAACACAGCTGGTGGCCATCTTGAGACCACATGCGAGCACCACCCATCCAACTCCACAAATGACATATGTGAAGGTCAGACTCAACTGGCACCAGAGCCCCACTAAAGTGGCTCCTGTTCCACGCAGTCAGTCTCTGCATAACAACTTGTGTACTGTAGTCATGGCTGGCACTCAGAGCCCACCAGCCTAAGGGTCATTCCCATTCACTGATGTGTCACAGCAATCCAAGCTCAACAATAGAAGAGCACACACAAGGGACACCTCTGGAGCACGTGGCTCACATGACAATGAAGACTGTGCCATTGGACAGTAGGGATACCTACTACCTAAGGCCACTCTGTGAAGACTGAGTGATATAGCCAGTCTACCTAACACACAGAAACAAACACAGAGAGTCAGCCAAAATGAGGACACAAAGAACCATGTTCCAAATGAAAGGAGAGGACAAAATACGAGGAAAAATAACTAAATAAAATGGAGGCAAGCAATCTGCAATATACAGAGTTAAAAAACAGTGCTTATAAAATGCTCAGTTAACTTAGGGGAGGCAGGTGAACTCAGTGAGATCTTCAACAAAGAGACAGAAAACACAAAAGACCCAGTTTGAAATGAATACTTTAGAGGGAATCAGTAGCAGATTAGATGAAGCAGAGGATCTGGAAGCCAAGGTAGCAGAAAATAACCAATCAGAACAGCAAAAAGAAAAGAAAAGTGAAGATAGTTTTAAGGGACCACCAGGATAACATCAACCATAACAACACTCACATTATAGGGGTACCACAGGAGAAGAAAGAGAGCAAGGGATTGAAAATATATTTGAAGAAATAATGACTGAAAACTTCCCTAACCTCATGAAGGAAATAGACATATAAATCTAGGGAATGTAGAGAGTCCCATACAAAATAGACTCATAGAGGCTCACATCAAGACACACCATAATTAAAATGCCAAATGTTAAAGACAATCTTAAAAGCAACAGAGAAAAGCAGCAGGTTATGTACAAGGGAGCTCCCAAAAGACTATCAACTGTTTTTTCGATGGAAATATTTTGGGCTAGAAGGAAGTGGCACCAAATATACAAAGTGATGAAAAGCTAAGACCTAAAACCAAAATAACTCTTTCCAGGGAGGCTGTCATTTAGAATTGAAGGAGATAAGGAGATTCCCAGACAAGAAAATGCTAAAGAAGTTTATCACCAATAAATCAGTTTTACAAGAAATGATAAAGGGTTTTTTTTTAAGTAGAAAAGATTTTAAGATTAAAAATATGAATAAGGCAATACAGGAGAGAAGAAAATTCTCACAAAGGCAAACAGTAAAGCAGTGGATCAATCAACTATAAAGTTATTTCAAAGGATAAAAGGCAAAAGTAGAAAAATCATGTGTAATTATAACAATATAAGAGATTCACACGAACACATACACAAAAGTAAAAATAATGACAAAAACACAAATGTAGGTGGGGTGGGTAAAAACTTTAGTGATTTTACAATGTGTTCGAACATAAGTGGCCATCAACTTAAAATTGTTATAAATATAACTTAGCTTATAGGAACCACATGGTAACCAAAAATAAAAAATTTACAATAGGTGCACAAGAAATAGAGAAATGAATCTAAACATAGCACTAGAGAAAGTCAACACAAGAGAGCAAGAGAATATGAAAGGTACAGGGGAGAACCACAAAAACAATAAAAAAAAGTGTCAATAACTAATACCTATCAATAATTAGTTTAAATGTAAATGAACTAAATGCTGCAATAAAAACACATAAGGTGGCAAAATGGATAAAAAAAGGCCCATACATTGGTGCCTATAAGAGATCCACTTTAGATCAAAAAACACACACACAGACTGAAAGTAAAGTAATGGAAGAAGACATTTCATGACAAAAGAAAAAGAGCTGAGGTAGCAATGCATATATCAGGCAAAGTAGATGTCAAATTAAGGGCTGTAACAAGAGACAAAGAGGGGCAGGCATTTCATAGTGATACAGGGGCCAATCCAGCAAGAGGATATAACTCTTGTAAACATCTGTGCTCCCCACGTAGGAGCACCTAAATTATGAGGCAAATGTTGATGAACACAGAGAAATCAGCAGTAATACAGTCATAGCAGGGGATGTAAACACCTCATTGACATCAGTATATTAATAGATCAACCAGAATATCAACAAGAAAACAGTGGCCTTAAAGGACACATTAGACCAGATGGGCTTAATTGATATTTTCAGGATACTTCACCCCAGAGCAGAAGATACATTAAGTGCCCATGGAACATTTTCTTGAACAGACCACATGTTAGGCTCAAAACAAGTCTCAATAAATTTGAGAAAATGAAAGTAAAAACACAATGACCCCAAAGCTGTTGGATACAGCCAGAGCAGCTCTAAGAGGGATTTTGTAGCAATATAGGCCTATATCAAGAATCGAGAGAATATCAAATAAACAATCTAATCATTCATCTACAGGAACTAGGAAAGCAAGAATGAACAAAACCCAAAGTAAACAGAAGGAAGTAATAAAGATCAAGTGGAAATAAAATAGAGTCTAAACATCAAGAAAGGTCACTGAACCACGAGCAGGCCCTTTGAAAGGAAATGAAATTGCAGAACTTTAGCTAGATTCCATAGGACTTTTGTTGATGCATAATCCGCAGAGAGGCAAAATCCTCAACAAAATATTAACAAACCAAGTTCAACAGTCCATTAAAAATATTACACACTACGATTGAGTGGGATTTGTCCCTAGGATGCAAGGTTGGTTTAGTAATGCAAATCGCTTAATGTGAGACATCACATACATATAATGAAGGATAAAAATCATATGATCATATCAGGTGAATAAAAAAGCAAAGTGGGGATTCAAGGAACATACTGTAACATACAAAAAACTATATGACAAATCCACAGCTAACATACTCAACAGTGAAAAGCTAAAAGCTTTTTCCTTAAGATCAGGAACAAGACAAGGATGCCCACTTTTGCCACTTTTTTCAACACAGCATTGGAAGTCCTAGCCACATTTATCAAGATGGGCAGGGAGAGAAGTGAATGAAAGGCATCCGAATTGGAAAGGAAGAAGTAAAACTGTCATTATTTGCAGATGACATGATACTACAGAGTGGGGAAAATGGGTTTATAGTTATTCATATGGAAAAGAACACAACAATAAATAATACAAGAATACTGTTTTGCATACTCACAACTGTAAAGCTACTTTTGTAAAGCTAGTATATAGAGAATCCTAAAAATGCCCCCCAAAACTAGAACTGCTACATGAATTTAGTAAAGGAGCAAGATACAGAATTAATATTTAGAAATTGGTTGCATTTTTATACAGCAATAATGAACTATCAGAAATTTAAAAAACAATTCCATTTATAATTGCATCAAAAAGACTTAGGAAAACCATAAGACATTGAAGAAGATACAAATAAGTGGACAGATAGATATACCATGCTCATGCATAGGAAGAATTAACAATCTGAAAATGTCCATACCATTGAAAGCAATTGACGGGTTTAATGCGATCTCTATCAAAAAACCAATGGCATTTTTTACAGTACTAGAATAAATCAATCTAAAATTTATATGAAACCGCAAAAGACCCCGAAGAGCCAAAGCAATCTTGAGATAAAAGAACAATATTGGAGGTAGCATGCTACCCGATATCAAACTGTACTGCAGGGCGAAGTGTACATATTAGCATGGTACTGGCATAAACGCCTACACACAGGACAATGAAACAACGTACAGAGCCTAGAAATAAGCCCCTGCCCATATGGTCAATTAATCTATGACAAAGGAGGCAAGAATACACAACGTGGTAAAGACAGTCTCTTCAATAAATGGTATTGGGAAATCTGGAGAGACACATGCAAAAGAAACTGGGTCTGTTTCTTATACTATATATGGGAATAAACTGAAAATGTATTTAAAACTAAAATGTAAGACCCGAAACCATAAAAATCCTAGAAGAAAACATAGGCAGTAAATGCTCTGACATTGCTCTTAGTAATATTTTTTTTGGTGATATCTCCTTGGGCAAGGAAAAAAAAAGTGGGATTACATTGCTAAAAACTTTTGAATAGCAGGGGGAATTAGAAAAAGAAAAGACAACCTACTGAATGGGAGAAGATATCTGCCAGTGATACATTAAAAAAGGGGTTAATATAGAAAATACAGGGTCTGGCAAAAATATTGCCCCTCTATTATTAGAAAGTCTTTTTTTTTTTAAAGAAACGGATTTTTTAAAAGATTTTATTTATTTTTAGAGAGAGGGGAAGGGAAGGAGAAAAAGAGGAGAAACATTAATGGGTGGTTGCCTCTCGCACACCCCCCAACTGGGGACCTGGCCTGCAACCCAGGCGTGTACCCTGACTGGGAATTGAACCACCAACCCTTTGGTTCACAGGTTGGTGCTCAATCCACTGGGCTACACTAACCAGGGCTACAAAGTCTTTAATTACAAATTCATAAGCATGTAATTCTGTAGCATAACAATATCACAATCAAGCACATCATATTACATTTTAGGTGAAATGCTCAAATTAAAGCTATAAATTATTACACCCATATTTTTACCCTACCAACCACACTCAAGCAGGCATTACTTCTGCCAGACCCTATATATAAGGAAATGATACAACTCAACACCAAGAAAACTCCCCAAACAACCCAATTTAAAAAAGAATGGGCAAAGGACCTGCATAGACATTTCTCTAAACAGGACATACAGAGGGCCCACAGACATATGAAAAGATGCTCAATATCACTAATCAGAGAAATGCAAATCAAAACCACAATGAGATACCACTCCATACCTGTCAGAATGGCTATTGTCAATAAATGAACAAACAAGTGTTGGTGAGAATATGGAGAAAAATAAATCCTCATGTACTATTGGTGGGAATATAGATTGGTGCACCCCTATGGAAAACAGTATGGAGGTTTGTTTTGTTTTGTTTTGTTTTTTCAAAAATTAAAAATGGAATTACCATATGACCCAGCAATTACAGTTTAGGGTATTTGTCTGAAGAAATTGAAAACAATATTTTGAAGCGATTTATGCACTCCTATGTTCATTTCAGTGCTATTTATAATAGTCAAGATATGGAAGCAACCTAAGTCTATCGGTAGATGAATGGTAAAGAAGTGTGATACATAACACAATGTAGTATTACCCATAAAAAAGAGTGAAACCTTGCCATTTGTGACAACATGGGTGGACTTAGAGGGTATTTTGCTAAGTGAAATAAGTCATACAGAGAAAGACAAATACCATATGATTTCACTTATATGTGGGATCTAAAAAAAATAAATGAACAAAACAGAAACAAACTCATAGATTCAGAGAACTGGTGATTGGCAGATTAGAGTGGGTGTTGAGGGAATGGGTGAAAACATGAAAGGATGAAGAAGTGCAAATTGCCAGGTATAAACACAGTCATGGGGACGAAGAGTATAGCACAGGGAATATAATCGATAATATTGTAATAACTATGTATAGTGTCTGAATGGAACTAGACTTATTGATCACTTTGTAGGTTATATAAATGTCTGATCACTGTTTTACACCTGAAACTAATATGCACGTCAACTGTAGTTGAAAAGTAAAAAAAATTAAATAAAATATGGCACTAAAGAGAAATGGGAAGCCAGCTTTGAGAGGTGACACAGAATGCCTGCCCACTGAGGCACAGTTTTAATAATTATGTCAGCTGCCTTGTCTATATGGATAAGTATGTACCCTTTGAGCAGATTTTTCTCATGGGAGGTGATATCAGGGGACTCGTTAATCATTGTCCTCAGGAAGTTTTGATAGCATCATTTATTTGAGCTGCTCCTTTTTATTAGCTCTTGGTATGCAGGGGAGCATTGAAACAAACTTGTTTAAGGTACAATATATGAAGAACCCAGACTTTATGAGAATAAAACTTTCAATGTTTTAAGAACAAAATATTGATTTCTTAAAAAGATTTTATTTATTTATTTTTAGAGAGGGAAGGGAGGGAGAAAGAGAGAGAGAGAAACATCAGTGTGTGGTTGCTGGGGGCCGTGACCTGCAACCCAGGCATGTGCTCTGGCTGGGAATCGAACCTGCGATGCTTTGGTTCACAGCCCGTGCTCAATCCACTGAGCTACGCCACCCAGGAGGAAAATATTGATGTTTTTATCACTGCACTCAAAAGCTCTGTCGCTGTGGACCAGCGGGGTGTCTGAAGAAAAAAGAAAGGGCCCCCATGTGGAACTTGCCTAAGCCAGGGGGTGTGAATCTGAGTTGCTGATGTGTCAGAACTGGGAGTTCAGTGGGTTCTGGAAAGGACTATGGTTAAGTTTGCATCTGTTCGGGACCCAACACCATGACCTGTGTGTACAGTTCAAGGAAACGTCTGCGCCTGGTGATGTGAGGCCAGGGAGCCACAGCACGGAGCAGGAGCCCACGGGCACCTGTGACCTGAGCGGGGCCTGGATCCTCACTGGCATCAGTGCAGAGTAGACAGGCACCCGGGCCTCTCTCCAGCAGAGCAGGGGCATCAAGGGCAGCCAGAAGCCACATCTAGCTTTTGGGAGAAAAAGTGATTCTCTTTCAACTGAATCTGTTTCTGGGATTCTTTAACAATCTCTGAGGGAAGCTAGTAGAAGCTGCCTGTATGCCTATGTTCATGAACCTTTCCTCAGTCTTCCCAGTACATCAGTTTAACCTCCGATTCCACCGTCACATCCTTTTCTCAGGTAGACTTGTCCTGTGTACTTTTTTTTTTGTTAAATGTTTTGTTTATGCTATTACAGTTTTCCCAATATTTCCCCCTTTGCCCTCCTCTACTTAGCCCACCCCCTGATCCCACCATCAACCCCCACACCATTGTTCATGTCCATGGTCCAAGTAGGTTCTTTGACTAGTCCTGTCACCTTCTTTCAACCAGTCCCCACCTCCTCCCTCCCCTCTTAGAGCTGTCAGTCTGTTCCATGTTTCTATGCTTCTAGCTCTGTGTTGCTCATAAGTTTATTTTGATCTTTAGATTCCCCTTATAAGGGAGATCATTTGGTATTTGTCTTTCACCAGCTGGCTTATTTCACTTAGTAATAATAGTCTCCAGTTCCATCCATACTGTCACAAAAAGTAAAAATTCCTTCTTTTTTACTACTGCATAATAAGTTGTGATACCATAAAAATCTTAGAGGATAACATAGGCAGTAAAATTTCAGATATCTTATGTAGCAATATTTTTGCCAATAAATCTAGGGCAAGGCAAATAAAGGAAAAAATAAACAAATGGGACTACATCAAACTGAAAAGCTTCTGCACAGCTAAAGAAACTGTCATCAAAATGAAAAGGGAACTGACTGTATGGGAGAACATATCTGTCAATGATACATTGGACAAGGGTGTAATCTCCAAAATATGTAAAGAGCTCATACAACTCAGCACTAGGAAGACAATCCTATTTTAAAAAGTGGCTAAAGGACCTGAATAGGCATTTCAAGGAGGACATACAGAGGGCCCATAGGCAATATGAAAAGATGCTCAACATCACTAGCCATTAGAGAGATGCAAATTAAAACCACAATGAGATACCACCACATACCTACCCAAATGGCTATCATTAGTAAATCAACAAACAAGTGCTTGCAAGGATGTGGAGAAAAGGGAATCCTAGTGCACTGTTGGTGGGAATGCAGACTGGTGTAGCCACTGTGGAAAGCAGTGTGGACTTTCCTTAAAAAACTAAAAATGGAACTGCCTTTGACCCAGTGATTCTACTGCTGGAATATATCCTATGAATCCTGAAGCACCAATTCAAAAGAATATATGTACCACTGTGTTCATTGCAGCATTATTTACAATAGCCAAGATTTGGAAACAGCCTAAGTGCCTGTAATGCAGATGAGTGAATAAAAAAGCTGTGGCACATTTATACAATGGAATTGTCATATATACTTCTTGTAAGGGGATTACACCGGGCCCACCCAATAACCCAGAGTGATCTTTCCTTTTTGAGATTCTATACTTGTTGCATCTGCAAAGTCCAGTATGCCATAAAAGGCAATATATTCACATGTTCTGAGGATTAGTGTGTGGCTATCTTAAAGGGGTATTATCCAACCTACCACAATGTCTGTATAGTGGCTGATAGAATATAGGAGAATAACAACAGTAAAAGTTTGTTGAACATTAAAAAAAAAAGTACTGTTACTCCTGTACTTGTTTTCTGTTCCTGAGGGATGGGGTGGCGGCTTTGCCTTTTTGTAGATCCTACTTTAATGCTTTGGTTCCTTCTAAACAGTAAAAAACCTCATTGGAAGAATGAAAGAGTGAAGATATGTTTGCTTCTGTTAGAGAACTTGACTGTCCTGCAGACATTTTCAGAGAGGCCTTTCTCTTGCTAAAGGCTGGGGAAGTTTAGGGGGATATGTGAGCTATCTGATTCTAATCCTGACCTTGTGATCATGGAAGCCAAGGAATGATACATAAATCAGCTGTGGGATTTTCCTCCCCTTTTAACATTATTTGCCTTTGATCTTCAAAAAGCATTAGAGAAAGTATAAGTTCAGCCTTTCCAAATGATCATAGGACAGTTACACAGATGCAACCTGCCTCTAATTTCTTGCATTTATTGATATGTCCAGTATTTATTGTCTTCATTGTACCCACTGTGCTGAGTACCACATTTAATATAACGAGTCCACGACCTTGAAGTAAAACTTGTTTCTTACTAGTTTGGATGAAAGTTATTTTCAGAGCTAAGGAGTAAGTTTTGAAAATTTGGATTCTTCTGGCCCCTAATACACCCAAGGACGCTTGAGTAGTGCACACCAGTGACAGCGTCAGGTGCGTTTGTGTGTGGGGAACATAGTGCAGTGTTTGAACTTGGCCCTGTGCTTTCTTGTACGTTGACTGTTGGGGGGTTCTGGCTTTTGTGGGGTTCATTCTCTTAGTCATGTTCCGTTGACAGGACATCATACTTCATGTCTATGTGCAGAACAGCTGCTGGGTTTGCTCTGCCTGGTTTTGTAGTTTTGGTCCCACTCCCCCACCAAAGGCAGTGTCTGTAGAGTGGACCAGGATGAGCCTGAGTTCAAACACGTGCACTCCTCTGGAAGCAGAGCCTTCCATCTCCGGCTCATGTGGGGTTGCCCGTTGGTGTCCTTGTTTGAAATATAACTTTTGTGTGTTTTTATTCCTAGGTCCATGTACTTTTATTTACACATTGTAAGTCTCCTGATAATACTATTTCTGCCAATCAGACCACAATCTTCTATTCAACGGCAGCCTCAGAACTCTGTTAATAAGAAAAAAACAGATTGATATCTCTGGGAAAAGCTGGATACGGAAAACTGCAAACCATTGGAAAGAGGAGAGGAAAAGGCTCAAGTGTTCTTCAGTGACTTAGAGGCAATGTTTACATGCATTTTTAAAAATAAAAGTGCAGGGAGTATTTTTGTAAAGCCTTTTTGTACCAGTAAATCAGCTATGTCCAGTTGATCTGTGTTAGTGTTTTATAGGACATTTGAGTGGTGTGGAGGTGTGTGGGGAACCTGCCAGAGTTGCAGAAACGGCCCATCTGGGCTGCTGGGTCTTTGCTTCCCTGGCAGGGATTCCAGCCACTGAAAGTGGATGTTGAGACCCGGACATCTGCTCCAGAAGTTAGAAGGTGATTGCTGAGGAGACTTGTCATAGGTTTCTTAAACTAGAACATACCCACACATGGCTGTTCCTTGGGAAGCCCCACATCCTTCGACTTGTGACATTACTGTTTTGAACACAGAAACTGCATCAGGAGACCACAAGGAGCAGGGTCGCGGGGGTGTTTTTCAGGGTACTGAGCACTGCGAGCCGGGAGGACTCACCGTGAGCACTTGAATGGACTGAAAGTCAGCCATGCCCTAAAGTAGGCTGCATTTTTTCCAGGATGCATCTCTTCCCTTTTTTCTTCTGAACTGAGCCAAGATTGTAAATCAGAAAGTCTCCTGTACACATATGCCAGGAGTCTAGGCGGGGCTGCTGTTTTCCAGATGTTTTTCCATTCCACATGCACCATCTGCTTGCCCAGGACAGCCCTGAGAAAACACCCTGGGTCACACCACCAAAGGCAGAAGAATGTCTTCCAAAGAAATAATTTTAAAGTAATTTAAAGTTATATAGAAGTTGATAAGAAATTATGCTCTTTTCTCCCCTTTTATAGTGGTGTTAATATTCATGGCTATGATGGGCTGACTTATTTTTCCAGCCTCAGAGCTGATTAAATCTGATTTTGTGTTAGTTGAACTATCATATTGGAAAGCAAAAACTGAAAAGACAGTTTTCTAGCTTTGTTATGAATGTGCTATGGCTCCTTCTGGGGACTTCTGTTGGTTAATACTCTATGTGGGGGAAGGAAACATGGTATTAAATGTTGTGGAAAATAATAATAATAATAAATTATATGCTACAGTGGTGTGCCCTCAATCACATACCTTGGGAGAAGCAAATTTGTTCAAATCAGATGTTTGAAAGTTAGTTTCTTACTGAATAAAAACTGTTTCTGTATAAAAGAAATACTTCTGAGCAGAGGAATTGCTTTTCGTTTGTACCAGTAGAGACTGGATATTCTGAAGTATGTGTGTGTTTTAACAAATGTGCACAAACTTAAGGTTTTACTTGTTGAAAGCTTGAGCAGTATAACATGTTCCATTTGTCCTCTATGTCAGGCACTTGGACGGTTTTCTTTTTTGGTGTGCTTTCTGGCCTTCATTCCCAACATTGCAGGTCATGCACTCCCGTTTTGCAGAGAGGTGTTTTCTGGCTGCATCCATGGTTAGACATGGTGGTAGAGCTGAAATCCAAATCCATGTGTGCCCCAAGAAAGCAATGGGATATGGTATGTGATATGGTAGGTGTCCAGCTGGTGCTTCTCTTAGGTCAATGAAATGTAAAACAATGTGCTTGTCCCTGAACCTGAACTCTAATTCTTATGTGAAATAGTGACAGTTGGCCCAAAGTAGCCCAAAGTAGCACATTTGGGCCAGAGTATGAGGCTTACCCCAATTTTACCAGGAATTCTTTGGGCAACCCTGTTTTGCTGTCCCAGGAGGAATATTAGATAGTGGGTAAGGCGGGGGGCATGTAGGTGCCTGAAATCTGTTAGGGTCTGTCTCCAACAGGAGTATTTTTAGGCATAAGACCAAAAATACATATCTTGTACACCAGCAAAAATAGTAGATATTCCCATTGGCATGAAGTGTATGGCATTATCCATATCACAACACAGCATTTGGACTTGCAATATGATTTATGACCTGGTTTCACTGTATGGAACCACCTTCAATTCTGAGAGAAGAACTTTGGTAGAGAGAGTAGAGGTGATCACTAGAGTGACCAGTCATCTTGTTTTGCCAAGGACTCTGCTGACCCCTCAGACCTGGGAAGACTGGGACCTTTGGTTCCCCTAGTGACCACCCAGAATCAGATAATCTTTATGAAATGGAGTCGAAGACACATCTTTGGAATCTGGGCTTATCAGTGTCAAACTGAGTGCTGGGCCTAAGCACATGGGCACATTTTTCTTATTGTGAAGCTTTACTCAGTACTGAAGGGAGCACCTTTCCCCCCTGAGGACTTTTACCCATAGAAAACCATTTTCATTTAGAACCCAAGTTTAGATAGAAGGTTAGGACTGTTTCTAAGCATGAGATCTAAGTTATCTTAAATGTAATATTCATTTAATATATATGTATTTATTAAATTGGTGAGATGTTGGTTTAAAAGAAATACAGTTTATGGTTTTGTGTTTCAAAAAGTCAAATTTAAAATATTCTATTTTAGTGTTTTTGATTATTTTACTGGTTAAGGTAACCATAAGGAACAGGAACATTATTTGGTAGATGAAAAAAGCAACACATAATTTAGTCTGAGGTTTTGACTGGGAGGTGGAATGAGAGTTGGTAGGTGGTCTCCAGAACTGGGATGCAGGCTCTGGGGTGCAGGCTCAGCAATGGCCCTACTGGGCGGCAGCCCTTCTCTACCCCAGGTGCACATTAGGACCACAAAGGAAAAATTTTTATTGATTCATGCCAGCCCTTTGAAGGATCACATCTTATTTCTCTTCTTGTCTCTAGCTCTTGGCACAGTGCCTGGCATGTAATGAAGATTTAGGAAATATTTGTTGAATGAATGAGGGATGAAAAGAATTAGTTTAATGCATCATTGTACTTGACAGTTGTGATGGAGTCATTTTTGTCCTGGGAATCTTCTGCTTTTCAGAATTAGATTTTGAAAGAAAGGCTTGTGTTTTGAAAGCACATCATGTGGGATAACCACTCAGGCAGTCAGTTTACATACTCAGAACTGCACTGGTCTGTCCAACCATTAAGTAATGCTTCACTTATTTATCTAATGTCATCTTGTCTGCAGGTGGGCCTGGCACTCTGTTACACAGTGCGGGTGAAAGCTAACAAAGACTCATTCTGTGCCATCAAAGTGCTCACAGTGTGATCACAAAGACATGATCCAGACTGTGCTGTAGGAATGCCCAGGAGAACCCCGGCATCAGAATTACACAGTGATTGGGTGGCATATCCTCGTTTTCCTGTAAGTTTGCAAATCTCCCATTTCACGGTGTCAGCAGGTTACTTGGGAGAGCAACATCACAGCTCTCCAGCTTCCTGTCCAGGACTCACATCCACTAGTTTTAGAGATAAGCCTACCCTTGTCCTGAAATTGGATGCTGACTTTGCAACATATCAGTACCAGTTAATGCCCAAAGGAGCAAGCCGTGTTTTCATGGGTGGCCCATAGAGGTAGTCAGGGAGCTAGTTTCCCCTCCAGGAGGATCTGTAGTGAAGGTTCCAAGCTCAGTGAATGACTTCATGATGCCCTTAGATATTTTCAGGAGAAGGTCCAGCCCACACAAGCTTTGTCTACCTCCCTAAACTTATGAGAGGGTACCCAGCAGATACTAAGGCAAAGAAAACTAGCTGTCATTGACTGCTTTCGTATGTATAACCAAATACAGTCAGTGAACTTGGTACTATTATCCATTTCATGCAAATGTGGAAGGCAAGGCTCAGAGCCTTCAACTTTCCCGAGGTCACCCAGCTAGTCAGTAGTGAGTGGAGCTGGGGTTTGAATCCTGGTCTGCCAAACTCCAAAATCCATCTCATTGCCTGGTGCAGAAGCACTTTCGTTTTCAGAGAGAAAATTTTATAGCTGAAAGTAACTCTCCAACTCACTTTGTCCCACATGCAGACTGGCTGGCCCTGTCACTTGGGGAGCTTGTTGAAGATGCAAGGAGTGGGGAAAGAGATCTGCGGTTGGAAATGCTGACTGCTGCTATGTCTGCCTTGTAAGGGGAGCAGCAGAAGTCCTGTCAGTGGAGGGCAGTGGTAACCTTGTTCTTATCCTACCTGGTGAGAAGGGAAAACATGGGATGGGAGCTAAGCTAAATTTTAGAATTTGTTCAAAGGGAGGTATTTTGAAGCTGCTGTCAGTGCTTGTGCTCCTAGAAGTCCTTTTGTTTAATATGATGCTTAGCACACTTTGAAATATGCAAAGGTTGGGCTAGACTGTAAGTACTTGTTTGTGTTAGGAGGACAAACTGATTTGCTAGGGAAATGAGCAGGACCTTTGGACAATTAGGCATACCTACTCAGGAGACAGCAGAAACTGATGGCCTGAGGAGAAGGTTAATTCCCAGAAAGTGGACTGCTCAGAATGATTAAGAATAGGAAGGTATAGAGTGTAGTAGGGAGACTTTTGGTCAAGATGGGAGAGTAGGTAAACACTGTGCTTGCCCCTCACATGATCATGTCACAATTACACTAAGTTATAGAAAAACCATCATTGAGGACCATTTGAGGACTAGCAGAAGTCCTATAATTACGGATATAAAGAAGACATGAGGAAACTGATAGGAGCAGCAGAGATGCAAAACTGGCTGGCCCCACACTCACAGTGCAGTAATAAAGAATCCGAAGGACCATTTCACCTGTGGAGGACTCCCTGAAGAGTGAGGGGCACCAGCCCCACACAGGGGTCCTCAGCCTAGGACACTGGGGTTGGAAAAAGAAGTCCCCATAACATTTGGCTATGAAAAACCATGGGGCTAGCAATTGAGTGAGATGGAAGTCTACTAGAGTCCTGGGTGTTTGCCTTGAGTGGCCCTCACATGGACTTGCATGCTCAGATCTCACTCACCCTGGGCTCCAGTGCAGGGACAGCGGCTCAAAAAGTGACAGGAACATAAAGGGAGGAAGTGAATTGACTAGCTTCTGGGTGAGGACTGGAGCCAGAGCTGGAGACAGAGCAGCTGGCTCCAGACAGAAATGTCAGCAGGCACGTTTCTTTGTTGAACTCTCTTCCCACCCAGCCTTACAGAAGAAGGAGGACACCAAACCTGTGGTTTCTATTAACCTAGCTAGTAGGTTAATAGCTAGTAGGTTAATCATCTTGACCTGGTGATTCCCTGAGACCCTGCAGCATCCAACTCATTCACTGGCTCAAGCCACTTCCAATGGCTTTTCCACACAGCCTGCCTGGGCTTCCTCTGTGGGCTTTCCTAAAACTTCTCAAAGGTCCACACACCCCAAACAAGCAGTGGCTAGCCTCATTGTGGCCTATATCTCTTGCTAAGTGGCCCCAAGCCAGCTCAAGCTGTGACTACTCTCAATTTGCATTGTGAATTCCATCACGTAGCTCCACGCCTGTCATAAGCTGTGGCCAGTGTTGGCTTGGAATGTAGCTTCAATTGAGTGGCCACAAGCCTGGCACAAGTGGCACTGGACTCAGCTCACATTGTGGTGCCCACTAAGGGTCCCAAGTCCAGTACTAGTGGCAGCTGGCCTCAATTCTCAGTATAGCCTCTCCCAAGGGCCTCCAAGCCCAGCACAAATGGCAGCCAACTGTAAATCACTTTGTAACTCCAACCAGGCACCCCAAGTGGAGCAAAAATGGTGGCCAACTTTTGCTTGCTCTAGAGCCCTTTTCAAGAGTCTCCAGAATCAACACATCAGGTGGCTTGCTTCAGACCACACTAGAGAACCACCCAACAAGCACTACAAATGACACACAGGAAGGGTGGGTTCCACTGGCACCAAAGCCCCACTAAAGTGACTCCTACTCTGTGGGGTCAAGCCCCACAAACAGCTTATCTGCTAGGCCACCCCTCACAGCCAGTCAGCCTAAGGGCCAGTCCCACCCACTGATGTACCAACAGACATCAAGGCTTAGCTACAAGAAGGCACACACAACCCACACAAGGGATACTGCTGGAGCACCTGGCTTGGGTGACCAGAGAGAGAGCTCCACTTGGTCTCATAGGATACCTACCACATAAGGTCACTCAGCCAAGACTGGCGGATATAGTTGATGTACCTAACACACAGAAACAAGCATAGGGAGTGAGCCACAATGAGGAAACAAACACACTTTTCTCAAATAACAGAATGAAGAGCTCCAGAAAAAAAGCTAAATATAATGAAAACAAGCAATCATGTACAGAGTTCAAAACAATAGTTATAAGAATGCTTAATAAACTTTGTTAGAACTTCAACAATGCAATAGAAAACATGAAAAAGGAGAAAACATTTTTTAAAATCCAGTCAGAAGTGAAGACTACAATAGCTAAAGTAAAGAAAAATTAGAAGTGTTGGGGTCCACCCTGCCTGGTCTCAGGAAGCTGTAACCCCCCGTGGCTAAGGCTGAGTAAGAGACCTCTGAACTAGGAGACCCTAAGGAGACAAAACTTATTTCCCTGGCATGAACACTATCTATTCTGTTGTGGACCCCAATGCTTGATTAGTTAGCCAATGACGGGTAAGGTTCCCCAAGGGGGAAATCGCCTAAGACAGGCATGATCATGAGGAGGCCTCAGGAAAGTACTTGGGGAGCTGTGGAAATGAAGGGGTGATCGACATTGACCCCTGCCTCTCGGCTTTGCCAAAGCCTGAGTCCTTGTTCTTAGTTGTGAGAAATCCAAGTCTCCCAGCTGCTTTTGTCTCCTCTGCCTGACTCAGGCCTATGGAAATAACAGGGGTGGTGCAGTCTAGACCATAGTCGGTGGACCCCCGGGGAAATCAGGCCTGGGACAGAGTATGCAAGATCCTGTGAGATCTGCTTGCTGGAGGATGCTCTTGAATTAGAATATGAAGTCACAGGCAGGAAATGAAACTAAGCTTTTAGGTCCTGTAATCTTTTTAAGTGATAAAACTGAAAAATCTCAGCCCAGAATCCCAGCATGAGTTCTGCCAGCCCCTTTGAAAGCTATCTATTTCTTTAATCTTCCCTGCCAGACTGTAATCCACAAACTGTATCTGTATTCTTAATAAAAGCCTACACAGGCGGTGACTCAGGGCACTCTCCACTAGAGAGACTGGCCATGCCGTTCCTATTCCTCCACAGGACTCGTCATCCCTGTGTATGTTTTCTCGTATCGTGACCAGCTGCAGCATTTGCAGTCACTGCTGGCCAGTGGCTGCCTCAAAGAAGGAACCAACAGCAGATTAGATGGACCGGAGAGTTAAATAAGCAATTTGGAAAACAAGGGAGCAGGGAAACACCCAATAAAGTCAGCAAAAAGAAAAAAAAATAAAAAGGAGAGTTTAAGGGGCCTCTGAGACAACATCAAGCATACCAACATTTACATCATAGGGTACCAGAAGGAGAAGAGAGAGAGAAAGTAAGGGCTGAAAACCTATTTGAAGAAATAATGAAAGATAACTTTCCTAACTTGGTGAAGGAAATAGACATACAAGTCCAGGAAGTTCAGAGACCCAAACAAGATGAATACGTAAAGGCCCATATCAAGACACATCATAATTAAAATGCCAAAGTTAAAGACAAAGATTTTTAAAAGTAGCAAGAGAAGAGCAGTTAGTTACCTACAAAGGAGCTCCCATAAGACTGTCAGTCGATTTCTCAAAAGAAACTTTGCAGGCCATAAGGGAGTAACACAAAATATTTAAAGTGATAAAAAGCAAAGACATTCAGCCAAGACTACCAAGCACAGATATCATTTAGAATTGAAGGAGGGATAGTTTCCAAGACAAGGAAAAGCTAAAGAAATTCATACCAAACTAAATCAGTTTTATAAGAAATGTTTAAGGGAAACATTATTATAAGGGAAACTAAATTTCTTTATAAAACTAAATCAGTTTTATAAGATGTTTAAGGGAAAAATATGAATAAGAAAACATAGGAAAGAATTTTTTCAATGGTAATGGCAAACAGTAAAATCAGTGGATTAACTAAGTATATTGGATTAAAGACTTAAACATTAGTCCAAAACCATAAAAATCCTAGAAGAGAACATAGGTAGTAAAATCTTGGGACAATGCTTGTAGTAATATTTTATCTGATATATTGCCTCAGGCAAGGGAAACAAAAGAAAAAAATAAATGGGACTACATGAAATTAAAAAAGGTTTTTCTTGCAAAGGAAACCATCAAAAAAATGAAAAGACAGCCCACTGAAACATGGAACGTATTTGTCAATACATCTGATAAGAGGTTAATATCCAAAGTTTATAAAGAACTTATAAAACTCAACACCAAAAAAACAAACAGTCCAATTTAAAAATGGGCAAAGTACCCGAATAGACACTTCTCCAAAGAGAACATAGAGATGGCCTGTACACATTTGAAACAGTGCTCAGCATCACTAATCATTAGAGATGTGAAAACTAACACCACCATGAGATATCACCTCACACCTCTTAGAAAGGCCAACATCAAAAATCAACAAACAAGTGCTGAACAGAATGTGGGGAAAAGGGAACCTTCATGCACTGTTGGTGGGACTGATAATTGGTGCAGCCACCCTAGAAAGCTGGATAGAGTTACCTCAAAAAATTAAAAATGGAACTGCCTTATGACCTACCAATTCTACTTCTGGATATATTTCTGAAGAAACCTAAAACATGAATTCAAAAGAATATAAGCACCCCTATGTTGATTTCAGTGTTATTTACAAAAGCCAAGATTTGGAAGCAGCTATGGTATATTTGGAGTATGACCTGGCCACAAAAAGAAAGAAAATTTTACCCTTTGCAACAGCCTGGATGGACCTAGGGAACATAATGCTAAGTGAAATAAGCCAATCAGAGAAAGACTATTATCATATGAATTCACTTATATGTGGAATTTAGTGGACAAACTGAACTAATATGTGAAATACAGACAGACTCAGATAGAGAGCAGGCTGACAACTCTGAGGTGGGGGGTTTGGGGAGTGGGGATTGATCAAAAAAGAATAAAGATTCGTGCACACAGACAGTGCAGTGATTGTGAGAGACAGGGATGGGTGGAGGTAGAAGAAGGTATAACTGGGATAAATGGAAATGGAAAAGGTACAATAAAAAAACTTAAAAAAGAAAGCAGAGAATCCAAACACAACATTATAGATAGAAAGTAATCAACATACAAGACAAGAGGGTAAGTGAATAAGAAAGGAACAGAAAAGAACTACAAAAACTATCACACACAATAAAATGTGAATAACTATATAACTATCAATATTCACTTTAAATGTAAATAGATTAAATGCTTCAGTGAAAAAACATAGGTAACTGTAGGGATTAAAAAGACCCATATGTGTACTCCATATAAGAGATCCATTTTAGATTGAAAGACACACACAGACTGAAAGTAAAAAGATGAAAAAAAAGCCCTGGCTGGTGTAGCTCAGTGGATTGAGTGCAGGCTGCGAACCAAAGCATTGCAGGTTTGATTCCCAGTCAGGGCACATGCCTGGGTTGCAGGCCATGGCCCCCAGCAACTGCACATTGATGTTTCTCCCTCTTTCTCCCTCCCTTCCCTCTCTAAAAATAAATAAATAAATAAAAATCTTTTTTTTTAATTTAAAATTCAGTATTCTATCAAAAAAAAGATGAAAAAAGATATTCCATGCAAATGGAAATGAAAAAAGAGTGTAGCAATACTTATATTAGACAAAATGGACTTTAAATTAAGGGCTGTAACAAAAGACAAAGCAGGACATTTCATGATAATAAAGGGATCAATCCAGCAAGGGGGTGTACTCTCATGAACATCTAGGCAGCCAATTTTAGGAGCACCCAAATACGTAAAGCAAATATTAAATGTTATAAAAGTCAGCACTATTACAGTACTTACGGGGTGGGGGGGGTGGTTTAACACCCCATTGACATAAATGGATAGATCAACCAGATAGAAAATCAGTAAGGAGAGAGTGGCCTTAAAGACACAGTAAACCAGAGGAACTTAACTGTTATCGTTAGGACACTTTACCCAAAAGCAGCAGAATATATATTTAAAAAAATCCTCACCTGAGGATGTTAATTGATTTTAGAGACAGAGGAGGGGGAGGGGGGCACAGAAAGAAAGAGAGAGATGTAAGAAGAAAATATCAATTGGCTGCATTCTGTACATGCCCTGATGCCCTGACCAGGGATCAAATCCACAGTCTTTTGTTGTACAGGATGACACCCAACCAACTGAGTTCCCTGGCTAGGGCAGAATATACATTACTTAAAGTGCACATATAACATTTTTGGTATAGCCTACATGTTAAGCCACAAAACAAGTCTCGATAAATTTAAGAAGTTAAAACCATATCAAGCATCTTTTCTGATCACATCTTTATGACATTAGAAAACAATTACAAGAAAAAAATGAGAAACACAAACACATGGAGGCTAAATAACATGCTAACAAACAATGAATGGGTTAACAATGACATCAAGGAAGGAATCAAAAGATATCTTGAAACAAGTGAAATAAAAACACAATGACCCCAAAACTCTATGGGGCAAGCCAAAGTAGTTCTAAGCCACAAATTTATAGCAATACAAACCTACTTTAAAAAAAAAAACAAGAAAAAATCTCAGATAAACAATCCTACTTTACCCCTAAAGAAACAAAAAGAAGAATAAAGAAAGTCCAAAGTGAGAAGGAAGGAAATAAATATCAGAGAAGAAATAGAGTCTAAAAAGGAAATAGAAAATATCAATGAAGACAAGAGCTGGTTCTTTGAAAATATAAACAAAACTGAGGAACCTTGAGCCAAACATATCAAGAAAAAAAGACAGGGAGCAAATAAATAAAATCAGAAATGAAAGAGGAGAAGTGGCAACCAACACCACAGACATACCAAAAATTATTTTAAAATCCTACAAACATTTATATGCCAACAGTTAGACAAACTAGAAAAAAATGGATGAATTCCTAGAAATCCACAATCTTCCAAGGCTGAACCAGGAAGAAACAAAACTGAACAGATTGGTATCTGCTAATTAAATCAAATCAGTAATAAAAAAACTCCCAATAAACCTTGGACTAGATAGCTTCACAGGTGAATTTTAGTGAACAAAGAAAAATGAAAACCTATCTTTCTCAAACAATTAAAAAATTGAAGGGCAGGGATGATGCCCAAACTCATTTTATGAGGCCAGCATTATCTTAATACCAAAACCAGATACAGACACTCACTACTTAAAATTATAGGCCAATAGCCCTGGAGAACATAGATGTAAAAATCTTTAACAAAATATTAGTAAATGAGATTCAGCAATACATTAAACTACAATACACCATGTTCAGAGGGATTTATTCCCAGGAAGCCAAGATGGAGGCATACATAGATATGCTTTGCTTCCTCGCACAACCAAAAGAAGAACAACAACCAATATAAACACATACACACACACACACACACACACACACACACACACACACAACCAGAGCTTCCAGAAAAATCAAACTGTATGGAAGTTCAACAACCAAGGAGGTAAAGAAGGAAACATTCATCCAGACTGGTGTGCTTACACAAAGAAATATGGCCCAAATGAAAGAACAGATCAAAGTTCCAGAAAAAGAACTAAGTGGTGAGGACATAGGCAACCTATCAGGTGCAGAGTTCAAAACACTGGTAATCAGGATGCTCACAGAAATGATTGAGTATGGTCACAAAACAAATGAAGAAGTTAAGGCTACGCAAAGTGAAATAAAAACATATGGGAAACCAACAATGAAGAGAAGAAAGCCAGAACTCAAATCAACAATTTGGAACAGAAGGAATAAATAAACATTCAACCAGAATGGAATGAAGAAACAAGAACTCAAAAAAATGAGGAGAGGCTTAGGAACCTCTGCGACAACTTTAAATGCTCCAACATCCAAATCATGGGGTGCCAAAGGAGAATAGGAAGAGCAAGAAATTGAAAACTTATTTGAAAAAATAATGGAGAACTCCCCCAATCTGGCAAAGGAAATAGACATGAAAGTCCAGGAAGCTCAGAGCATCTCAAAGAAATTGGACCCAAGGAGGAACACACCAAGACATATCATAATTAAATTACACAAGATTAGAGATAAGGAGAGAACCTTAAAAGCAGCAAGAGAAAAGGAGAAAACTGACAAAGGAGTTTCATATGACTATCAGTTGATTTCTCAAAAGAAATCTTGCAGGCAAGAAGGGGCTGGAAAGAAGTATTCAAAGTCATGAAAAGCAAGGACCTATATCCAAGATTACTTTATCCAGCAAAGTTATCATTTAGAATGGAAGGGCAGATAAATTGCTTCCCAGATAAGGTAAAATTAAAGGACTTCATCATCACCAAGCTCTTATTATATGAAATGTTAATGGGACTTATCTAAGAAAAGGAAGATCAAAACTATGCACAGTAAAATGACAATAAAGTCATAACTATAATCAACTGAACCTAAAAAACAAGAACAAACTAAGCCAACAACTACAACAGAAACAGAATCACAGAAATGGAGATCAAATGGAGGGTTATCAGTGGTGAGGGAGAAGGGAGAATGGGGGAAAAGGTACAGGGAATAAGAAGCATAATTGGTAGGTACAAAATAGACAAGAGGAGGTTAAGAATGGTATAGGAAATGGAGAAGCCAAAGAACTTATATGCAGGACCCATGGACATGAACTAAGTCAGGGGGGATGCTGGTGGGAAGCAGGGTGCAGGATGAAGGGGATAAATGGGAGGATAAAAGAGAGACAACTATAGGAGCATAATCAATAAAATATACTTAAAAAAGAAATGAAAAAAAAAGTTGGTTCAATGTCTGTAAATCAATTAACATGATACACTGCTTAAACAAAATGATAAAATCATATGATCACATTACTAGATACACAAAAAACATTTGACAAAATCCAACATCGATTTATGATAAAAACTCTCAGCAAAGTGAGGACAGAAGGAATATACCTCAACTTAATAAAGGCCATTTGTGATAAACACACATCTAACATTATAATGGGGAAAAGAAAAAAACTTTTAAGATCAGGAAGAAGACAAGGATGTCCATTTTCACCACTTTTATTCAACATAGTACTGGACATCCTAGCTATAGCAATAGTAATAGAAAAAGAAATAAAAGCCATCAAATTGAAAAGGGAAGAAATAAAACTGTCATTATTCATAGATGTCATGATACTATCTATAGAGTACCTTAAAGATTCCACCAAAACTACTAGAACTAATAAATGAATTCAGTAAAATAGTAGGACATACAATTAATATTCAGAAATCAGTATACATCAATAACAAACAAACTACCAGAAAGAGAAGAAAAAATTCTATCTTCACTTTCATCAAAAAGAATGAATTGCCTAGGAATAAATTTAACCAAGGAGTTAAAAGACCTGTACTTAAAAAACTATAAGACATTGAAGAAAGAAATTGAAGATACAAATAAATGGAAGTATATACTGTGCTCATTGATAGGAAGAATTAATAGAATTAAAATGTACATACTACTAAAAACAATCTATAGATTCAATGCAATCCCTATCAAGATTCAAATTAAATTTTTTACAGAACTAGAACAAATGGTCCTAAAATTTATATGAAACCATAAAAGACCCCAAATAGTCAAAGCAATCTTGAGAAAGAAGAACAAAGTTGGAGTTATCACACTACCTGATATGAAACTATATTTCAAAGCTATATAATTGTAACGGCATGGCACTGGAATAAAACAGACATAAGATGCTCAATATTCCTAATTATTAGGGAAATACAAATTAAAACCACAATGAGATACCACTTCACACCTGTCAGAATGGCTGTTATCGATAAACCAACAAATAACAAGTGTTGACAAAGATGTGGAGAAAAGGGAACCCTGGTGCACTGTTGGTGGGAATGCAGACTGGTGCAGCCACTGTGGAAAAGTGTATGAAGTTTCTTCCAAAAATTAAAAATAGAACTCAAATACAACCTAGCAATTCCACTTCTGGATGTTTATCCCAAAATTCAAAAACAGTAATTCAAAAAGATACACGCACCCCTATGTTCATTGCAGCATTGTTTACGATAGCCAAGATATGACAGGAACATGTGTCCATTGATAGATGAATGGATAAAGAAGAAGTGGTACATATACATAATGGAATATTATTCAGCCACATAAAAGAATAAAATCTTGCCATTTGCAACATGGAGGGACCTAAAGGGTATTATGCTAAATGAAATAAGTCAGACAGATGGATGCCATAGGATTTCACTTATATGTAGAAACTGAAAAGCAAAAGAAAATTAAAACAAAAACAGACTCATAGCTAAGGAGAACAAATTGCTGGTTGCCAGATGTGAGGGAGTTTGGTGGGGAGGTGGATGAAAAAGGTAAAGAGATTAGGAAGTATAAATTATCCCCCCAAAAGCCATGGGGATGTAAAGCACAACTTAGGGAACACAGCCAATAATATTGTAATAATTATCTATGGTGTCAGAAGGGGTGACTTATTGGGGTGATCACTTTGTAAGTTATACAAATGTCTAGTCACTATGTCGTACATTTGCTACTAACAATTGTATATGAATTGTAATCAAAAAATAAAATTTAAAGCAATAGGAAGGTATAGAACTGCTGGAAGGTTAGGGAATCTTTCTCTCTTGCTAACATAACTTCTGACACTTTTGGTCTTAAAGAGGGGTGGACTTGGTTCCAGTTTTGACTGTTATTGGGAGGAGAGAAGAGTCGCCTTGAGAGAATGCAGTAGACACCAGAGATTGGGGCAAGATGTGTCCTGTAGTAATCTAAGCCTCCTCTGAGAGTCCCCTCACATATTGGTCCCCTGGCCAAAATACTGGTCATAATGGTTGGGAATGGTGCTCTGTTTCCTATTTGAATTTCTGAGTACAGGGACATCTTACAGAAACAGACACTGGGGTCCCACTCCTGATTTAGTTGCTCTGGAGTTACACTGAGGAATCAATATTCTTTTAATTGTTCATGCTATTATTGTTGTCCCCACTTTTTCCCCCTTTGCTCATCTCCACCCAGCCCCTACTCTCAGGCAATCCCCATACTGTTGTCCACACCCATGGGTCATGTGGACATGTTCTTTGGCTAACTCCTTCACCATCCATTTGTATTTTGTTCACTAGTTCCATGTATAAGTGATATTATAGGGTATTTACCTTTCACTGACTGGCTTATTTCACTTAGGATAATAGTCTCCAGGTCCATCCATGCTGTCACAAAAGGTACCCTATTTTACAGCTGAGTAGTAGCTTATTTTACAGCTGAGTAATATTCCGTTGTGTAAATGTCCCACAGCTCTTTTTTATCCACTCATCTATTGAGGGACACTTGGGATGTTTTCAAATCTTGGGGTACTGCAAATAATACTATGAACACAGGGGTGCATATTATTTTGAATTGGTATTTTGGGATTCTTAGGATATATTCCCAGAAGTGAAATCACTGGGTCAAAAGGCAGTTTTGTTTTTAGTTTTTAAGAAACCCCATACTGTTTTCCTAGTGGCTGTACCCGTCTTCATTCCTACTAGTGCTGCACTAGGGTTCCCTTTTCTTCCACATCTTCACCAGCACTTGTTCATTGATTTATTGATGGTAACCATTCTGAAAGGTGTGAGATGGTATCTCATTGTGGTTTTAATTTACATCTCTCTGATGACTAGTGATGTTAAGCATTTCTTATGTGTGCAGACCATCTGTATGTCTTCTTTGGAGAAGTATCTATTTAGGTCCTTTGCCCATTTTTTAAAAATTTTATTTTAATTGTTGTTCAAGTACAGTTTTCTTTTACTCCCAGCCCACCCACCCATCCCTCCCCACCTCCCTCTCATTTCCACCCCCCTTAGTTTTTGTCCATGTGTGTGTCCTTTATATTTGTTCCTGTAAATTGGATTGTCTTCCTGGTGTTGAGTTGTGTAAGTTCTTTATATATTTTGGAAATTAAACCCATGTCCAATGTATCATTGGCATATATATTCTCCCATAAAGTGGGTTCCTTTTTCATTTTGATGGTTTCTTTAGCTGTGCAGAAGCTTTTAAATTTGATGTAGTCCCATTTGTTTTTTTCTTTGTTTCCTTTGTCCTAGAAGATATATCAGCAAAAACATGGCTATACAAGATATCTGATATTTTACTGCCTATGTTTTCTTCTAGGATTTTTATGGTTTTTCTACTTACATTTAAGTCTTTTATCCATTTTGAGTTTATTCTCGTGTGTGGTGTAAGTTGGTGATCTAGAAAACAATATTCTTAACTTGTTCCCACATAATTCTGATGTACAGCCAGGTTTGGGAACTACCGCCTTAATCACATTTTTTGTTTTTACATCTGAGGAAACTGAGGCCAGGATGTTTAATGACTTTGCCCAAGTACCACAAAGCTCTTCTGTAGCATAGTTGCGGGTAGAAGGGGACCCTCTTGAACCAGCAGAGTGAAATTCTCAGATACACATGCCTCTTCCCTTTTAACGAACACCCAGCAGAGTATATACTATGTAGGGACAAATGGGACTAAAAGGAACCATCTAAATTTGCAATGGCTTCGTCTCAGATAAGCATGCCTCTCTGTAAAACCTGAGGATGACAGTCCATGTGAGTGCTGGGTTATGATTCAGTGGACCTTGACGTCTGTGCCCTGAGTACCAGCTGGCCTCCACGTGCTTCATGTTCACTTTCTAGGCCCCCTTCCAGTTTTTCCAGAACTGCTGACCCAACCCGTGAAGGCAGATGGTAAGAACTTTTCTGGATAGAGCAGCACTTTTCTGTTTTGTTTTTTTTTTTTAAATCCACACAACCCTGAGAATCAAATGGCTCCTTTTGTTTTCAAAGAAAATTCATATGGAATATGCACTTTTGACGTTAAAATATAAAGTAAAATATACACAGGCTAGCCCTGGCTGGTGGGTTGAGTGCTGGCCTGAGAACTGCAGGATCGCTGGTTCAATTCCCAGCAGGGCACATGCCTGGATTGCAGGCCAGGTCCCGACTTGGGAGCATGCAAGAAGCAGCCGATCAATGTTTCTCTCCCTCTTTCTCCCCCCCTTGCTCTCTATCTAAACAATAAATAAAATCTTTTTAAAAATGTGCATGGTCTACACAGTTGCCAACTGCAATCATCCATTCATCTGGGCCTTCCTTCTGTCTACTGCTGTGTGTTTCACAGGCAGAATGATGGTTCAGCACGTCCAGCTGCAGCCCCTCATTGCAACTGTTTCTGTGGGCACTGGCCCAGAAAAGCCCCAGATGCTGGCACAAGTTTTCTGCCCAGTCACCAGTCCCTTCTCCCTCCAGTCCTTCTCTCAGCTGCCAGAGCATCTTCCTGGACAGCCAATCAGGCCAGTCCTCCTCATAAAAATTTCTGTGGGCTCCAGTTTCCCCTAGTGTGAAACCCACCCCTGTTCCTTCCAACCCTGACCCTCCTGCCTGGAAATGCAGCTGGTCCACCCAGAGCCTTGCCCCACCCACAGCCCTGCCCCAGCAGCTTGGGGCATTTGTGACTCTGTGTCTTTGTATTTTTAATTGCTCTACTCTGAAAAACCTACCTTTTGTGCAAAAAAGACTGGCCTGTCTGGCACAGAAAATATAATGTACAAGATGCTCTTTTCACCCCTGGATTCTGCTCCCAGATCCCCAGCACCTTGTGTCAGGAGTGACTTGATGCTATCAATATTTATCTCTCTCCAACCAGACTGCCATCTATCTGGTAACTGTAGGTTGTGTTGATATCTTCATACCTAGCAAGGCCCTGACTCAAAGAGGTATTAGAGTAGTCAGTGGTTCTGTAACCAGGCAGCATGGGGTCTGGCTGCTTGTCGCCTTTCATGTACCTACTATGAAGATTTGTGAGGAAGAAAACTGGTTTTGTTTTTAACAGGAAATCTGATTTGAGAGGGCTGGAAACATTCTGAGCCAACTTCATTTGCAAAGCACCAAAGACCAGCCACCGTCAGGAAGGTTAAAGTCCGAAACCAAACCCAGAAGTTCCCCATTATGCTTATCTGTCCTTTTGGAGTGTAAGTCAGCTGCACAGATGTCTCCATCCTCTCTGGGGTGCACACTTGTGGGTTTCAGAGTAGCGGTGTTCTCGCAGCAGCTCCGTCTCCCAGAGTCTGGGTTGTGCTGCCAGATCACTCCAGACGACCTCGTAAGGGAAGCTCCGTTTGGGAGGAACTTCCCAGCTCATGCCTCTGTGTCCTGCGTTCAGTGCACTCTCTGTGCGCTGCTCTCTGGGTGAGAGAGTGGAAGCAGTCCAGGACTCGTGTGCCATGCTTACTGGGTCGTGGAGTCTTAGAGGCTAGAGGCTGGGGTCTGGCAAGGCGCGCATCCCAGCATGGGACCCTGCCTCCATGAACCACCGTGTGGGGCCTCAGACCCAAGTGCTTCCAGTATCTGCCAGTCCCACCGGAATGTTAGCAGTGACGACGGGAACCGCCCTTGTAGGGATCCCACAGGGGGGAACCGGAGGAACACACGGGTGGCGGGAGGTCCTGGCCCCCTGGACATGCTGGAACCATCACTGACAGGCCCTTGTGCTGGCATCTACCAGGAAGGTTGGGGGCAGGCACTTCAGCTTCCTGTCTAGGGAAGGAGCTTGGGGCCTACAAGGCCTGTCTGGAGGTGAGGGCTGGGAACAGTCTCTGAGGCCTCTGTGTGGGAGAGGGGCACAGGGCCAGTTGCCCCACCATGCTTCTGAAGCCCAATGGTCAGAGCCTCCTCCTCCAGAGCTCGTTGCACTCCAGGCTGGCCCTGGAGTGCTCAGAGAGGGGCCCCTGGAACGTTTCCAGGGTACTTGGTCCCCGAGGCTCCAGGAACTCCAGCCCCCTTTGGCTGGGAAGGAGGGGAGAGTCCAAGAGAGCATGTTTCCCATGCTTTCCTTTTAAAGACTCTCCTGGAATCCCTGGCATGGCCCACCTGCAACACCCTGGTTGCCAGGGCAACATAGGCTGATTCAGCAGCCACAGTGCAACTGGGGCTCATGAGCTTTCCTTGCAGGTTCCCAATTCCTCCCCCATTTCTGAGGTTGAGGCTGGAGAGGGTGTTCCCCCACCCCCATTATAGTTCTGTTAAAGATTATGTAGTATTTCATTGCCTGCGTAACCAAGGGTTTCTTTATCCCTTCCCCGCTGATGGACTTTGCATTCATCATCTTGGGCTGCCATGACAAAGTATCACAGATGGTGGGACTTAAACAACAGAAATGCTTCTACATTACATGAACTAAAGGGGGGAGTGTGGGTGGGAGAGGGTGTACAGGGTGGAGGGGAATGAAGGGAGGTAATGGGACAACTGTAATAGCATAATCAATAAAAATATATTTAAAAAAAGCAACAAAAACCAGAAATGTGTTGCCTCATAGTAATGGAAGCTAGAAGTCTGAGATAGTAAAGTATCCCCTGGGCTGGTTTCTTCTGAGGCCTCTCTGCTTGGCTTATTGTTGGCTGTCTTTTCCCTGTGTCTTCACATGGTCTTCCCTCTGCACCTGTTTGTGTCCTGATCTCTTCTTATGAGGTCACCAGTCGTACTGGATCAGGGCCCACCCCAGTGATTTTACTTCAACCTAATTACCTCTTTAAAGACTTGGTTTCCAAATACAGTCACATTCTGAGGAACAAGGGGGTTAAGACTTCAACATGAGCATTTGGAGAGGACAACTCAGCCCATAACAGACCGTTAGATGGTTCTGTTTCTGTGACAATAAATTATGCTGCAGCGAATGTCCTTTTGTATTTCTCCGTGTGCACACGGGACAGTAGGGTAGACACAGGGAAGCAGAACTGCAGGATTCTGTGTAGAGACATGGGCTTCAGCTTACCCAGGCGATGCTGTTCTCTCTGAGGTTATAGGGATGGTCCCCTGGCCCTGCAATGTACAGGTATGTATATTTACAAAAGCCCAGTCCTTTCTATGGATTATTATTTTATTTTTGTTTAACTTTGCAGTGTGGGCACATCCCCATGTTGTTACATCTTCCATCCCTTTTTTACCTGCTTCAGCGAGCACACCAAGGAATGAAAACCAGGGAGGCCATAAGGGGAGCTGGTTTGAACATGGTCTAGTACTTTATTCAATTTTTTAAAGGTAGATAAATTGCTAGGTTTAGCTTTTTAAATTATTGCTAGTAAGAAATGACTTTGACATATCTCACAAATCCATCAGAACATGGAGGCTGACTCCTGCTCCTCTGAGCCATTAACTTGCTGCCTGCTAAGTGACTTTCTTTAGCCTCTCAGGGTGTATTTGTATAGGAAATATGGGCCTTTAAAGCAAGACAGCTCTTTTGGTCTGTAATGTTGAATGAGCTGAAAACCTACCAAGCAGCTTCTCTTTATAACAGAATGAGTTCACTGCCTTCTCAGGCTTGCCAGACCTGAATTACCATTAATGAAGATTATTTAACCCAATGTCAATAAAAAAGATTAGGAGAAAGAATCTCAGTAGAGAATACTAATAAAGTACCTAAACATTAATGCTTTCTGGGACCTTTAAAAATCTGCCATTGAATTCTGGTCAAGACAGAGGCACAGGTAGGCACACTTTGCCTCCTCGCACAACCATAAGGATTACAATTAACCTCAAAACCAAAAGCACCCAGAACTGCCAGAAGATCAAACTGTGTGGAAGTCTGACAACCAAGGATTTAAACAAGGCATAGACAGGTAGGAGGGGAGACGGGGAGCTGGGGTGGAGATGTAGTGTAGCAGCAGCGAGGCAGTGGTGGTGAGGCTACAGTGACAGTGGCTGCCAGAACAAGTGGTCCCACATTTACATGTCATGGATAAAAATTGGGGGGGATACCTTGGGAGCCATCATTCCCAGCCCCAGGCCAGACTGTGCAGCCCAGGGTTGCAGTGCTGGAAAAATAAAACCTCACAACTTCTGTCTGTAAAAACCAGTGGGAGTTGGGGCAGTAGAAGAAACTGCTGGTCTCTCAGGAGAGTCCATTTAAAGGGTCTGCACAGTCCTAGAATGTAAACAGGCCTACCTACTCTGGGAACCACCACTCAGGCAGCAGCTAGAGGGGCGCCAGTTGCATATGGCTAGAGGGTGAAGTGACTGGAAATGGGGCAAGGGTCAAGCAAGCCTTCATCAGCCAAGCAGCAGCACAGTCCCCTGTCTTCACCCTTCCCCATATAGAGAGCCACAAAGCAGTGAAGCAGTTTGACCTGCCCTGGCAAATACCTAAGTCTCTGCCCCATACAACTTAACAGGTGTGCCAAGACAGGGAGTCAAAGCAGCTCAACCTAATACACAGGAACAAACACAGGGAGGCTGCCAAATCAAAGAGACAAAGAAACATGGCCCAGATGAAAGAACAGAACAAAACCCCAGAAAAAGAACTAAATGAAACAGAGATAGCCAACCTATCAGATGCAGAGTTCAAAACACTGGTGATAAGGATACTCAGAGAATTCACCGAGTATAGCAAAAGCATAAGAGAAGAAATGAAGGCTACGCTAAGTAAAATAAAGAAAAATCCACAGGGAACCAACAGGGAAGGGAAGGAAGCTGGGGTTCAAGTCAATGATTTGGAACATAAGGAAGAAATAAATATCAACTAGAACAGAATGAAGAAACAAGAATTCAAAAAAAAAAAATGAGCAGAGAATAAGAACACTCTAGACATCTCCAAACATGCCAACATGTGGATCATAGGGGTGTCAGAAGGAGAAGAGGAAGAGGTAGAAATTGAAAACTTATTTGAAAAAATAATGAAAGAAAACTTCCCTAATTTGGTGAAGTAAATAGACACACAACTCCAGGAAGCACAGAGAATCCCAAACAAGTTGGATCCAAAGGGGACCACACCAAGACACACCATAATAAAATGTCAAAGGTTAAGATAAAGAATCTTCAAAGTAGCAAGAGAAGAGCAGAGAATGACCTACAAAGGATTTCCCACAAGACTATTAGCTGATTTCTCACAAGAAACCTTGCAGGCAAGAAGTATTCAAAGTGATGAAAAGCAAGGACCTACAACCTAGATTACTCTGCCCAGCAAAGCTATCATTTAGAATGGGAGGGCAGATAAAGTGTTTCCCAGACAAGATAAAGCTAAAGGAGTTCATCATCATCACCAAGCCCTTATTACATGAAATGTTAAAGGGACTTATCTAAGAAAAAGTAGGTCAAAACAATGAACATTAAAGGGACAACAAACTCACGACTATCAACAACTGAACATAAAAACAAAAACAAACCAAGCAAATAACCAGAACAGAATAATAGAAATGGAGATCGCATGGAGAGTGATCAGCTGAAAGGGGGCTGGGGAGAATGGGGAAAAGGTAGCAGAATTAAGAAACATAATCTTTAGGTACAAAATAGACAGGGGGAGGTTAATAATAATATAGGAAATACAGAAGTCAAAGAACGTATATGCACGACCCATGCACATGAATAAAGGCAGGGGGATTGCTGGAGGAAATGGGGGTGCCGGATGGAGGAGGGCAAAGGGGGGGAAATTGGGACAACTGTAAACAGCATAATCAATAAAATATACTTAAAATAAAATCTTTTAAAACATCTGTCATTCACTAGCATATGTTGCATTAGTAGAACTCGTGAACAAAGTATTTAAATTAAAATAAATTTAAGTTTTGATCAATATTAAATAAAGCTGAAGTTGAAATGTCAAACCTGGCCAACATTATTCTGGTGTTTGAAAAACTTGCAAAAATTTGAAATAATCATTTGCAAACTGGATTCTAATTATACATAAAAAACAAAAACAAACAAAACAATAAGCACAGGAGAGTTCTGAAGAGAATTATGTATGTTATGTATGTACACATAGTAAACGCATGTATAACAAACTCACTACAGCCATTTGGACTTCAGTCCTGGTGAGAGAAAAGTGTGAGAAACATTTCGAGAAGAAAGCACAATTTAAACTCCAATGTGCTACCTTTTTAAATGTTGAATCGCTGTTTCTATGACTGGAACAGTGAGGGCAGTCGAATTACAAGAAAGTGCTGAGGGGAGCTTTGCAACTGAGCAGGTTTTAGTGCAAGGTCTCTAGCCTTGTCTTTGTTTTTGCTGAGTTGCGTGGGAACCCCTTGCCTCTGTGACTTCTTGGTTAATGTTTCCCACCATTAGAGCATTAAGTCTCATGACTTATTTAAAGTCTACGTTTTGCAGTATCTCTTGAAGTAGATTTAAAAGAAAATAAAGAATCAGTCATAAGACAGTAGAAGTGACCTTTTTTAATTATAAGTGATAAATCATGTATCACAGTCCAGAGTTCTAAAATTTGCCATTTGAATGTGGTTTTCTGAATTGGTGTAAGGTAGTGACATCTTGTGGACACTTCAGGTAACTGCAGGTAACTCGTATTGCATTACAAAGACAACCATTCATTCATTTGTTCTTCTAACCCTCCTTTCTCCCTCCATCCGTCCGTCCCTCCCTCCGTCCCTCCCTCCGTCCCTCCCTCCATCCCTCCCTTCGTCCCTCCCTTCCTCCCTCTCTCCCTTCCTTCCCACTCTGAATACCTTGCATTTGCCACTTTAATCTCTCTGGTGTTCCTTTTAAATAGTAAACGATGGTCTGTTGGAATAAAGGTAGATTTTGGTGACTGTGTTACTTTTGGGTCAAATACTGCCCTGTCATCTCCCCACCTCTGAAAAACTAAAATAGGTGGGAATGTATGGATGTAAAGGAACATAGATTTGGAGACAAAAAAGCTTTAATGCTTATTTCTGTTTCTTACTTGCTGTGTGACTGTGGACAAAGTGAACCAACTGTCTGAGTACAATTTTCCTCTCAGGTAGAACAATAGCAATACATACTGGTCAGAATTATAGAGGTTAAAAAGAAGTTAAACCATAATTGAGCTATTAAGCTGATAGATTTCTGAAATGATAGTATAGTAGAAACAATTATGTCATTGTGATATGAGGCCATATAAACTCTTTAGTTATCAATTCTGTCATCTGTAAAATGTATGTATTATACAAGCTGACTAGCAAGGTTGCTTCTCATTTTAACATTTTATGTTTGATATTTTCCTTCACACTCTTATGAACCTCTTTATATCTAGCAGTGAGCTCTCAGCCAGCGATTGTGCCAGTGTAAGCTCACTATGTTTTGGCTTACAACTGTGAGCAACTATTTTGTTTCCTGGGTAATGAGTTCTGAGTGATTACTTTCTAAAAGAAAGTGCAGACAGGCATTTTATATGTTATCTTTTTCACTGGCAGTTCAATGTCATGACTGGGGTAGTTAGGCAAGTTCCGAATTTAGGAAGAAAAAGGTAAACATTTTGGCAAATATTTAAAGCTCCCCCGTGTGTCCGACAGGCACAGTGAATACTGTTTACACACGCAAGTCATCCTCCCTCTTCTGGCCCAGGATGCACAGGGTGAGTCACACAAGTAAGTTAATCTTTCCTTCTAGGTCTCCCTTCTCAGTTCATTCACTTCTCCACAAAATAATGCACTCCGATAAAACTCACAAGCTGAGTTAATGTCTCACTGTCATAGGAAAAAAATATTAAAGAGCAACATGTCTTTTAGATAAATTTATTCTTCCCTTCTTACTTTCTTGTGATTAGTTTTCTAAACATTACAATAGTTTCAGCCTGTCATGAAAAGAGGTGGCATTCTGTTTTATCCCACATTTTATTTGTAATTCACAGTTCATTAATCTCATTCCCAGTTTTTCCTCTGCTTCTCAAAGGAAAAGGCAAAGTTAGTGGAGCCAGACATTGCTGTCCACTTTCAGGGTCGAGTCCAGAGGCCTGAAGAAGCTGAGTGGCGCTCCTTTGGACACACACTGAGTGAGCGATGGCTTCGGTCCTGGAACCCTGGGCTGCCCCCTGCAGCTCAGGTCTGGTATGTCCAAACTGTGTAACCATTTCAAGAGATACATCTAAAACTCTTATTGCTATTAGTTTATTGCTCTAAAACTCTTATTGCTATTGCTTGAATAAATTGTAGTTAGAATTTGGTTTTAAAGCCTTGTTAATCCCTGAATGAGGGATGACCCATTTAGAAAGACTGAAAGGTCAACAGATGGTTTGGGTTGTGTCTTCCAAGAAGCAGACCCTGAGCTTGGGATTTAATTTTAAGTAACAGCGTTTTTTGGGGGGAAAGTGATGCCAAGAAGAATTTAGAGTGGGGGTAATGGGACAGGGAGGTGATGGAAACTAAAACAAGGTATATTAATTAGTAGACTACCTCAGTGGGCAATGGGGGCTCAGTCTGCTGAGGATCCCTGGGAGACAGGTTACAGTGCAACCCAGAGTTGTCCCACCTGAAAGAAGAGGAGCTGGACCAACTCTAATTTGTCTTTGAGACAACTCCGCAGCACCACTGTGTCCTGCAAGCAGGTCCCAGGCAGAGTGATGGTGAGAAGCTGCTGCATGCCCCAGAAGGGTGAGAGCTGAGGTGTGCAGGAAGGCACTGACCGTGTTCCCTTCACAGATACTCCTGCTCCTCTATGTCTATGATGATGGTGAGTCACCTGTCTAGCATAAGCAATATGCTGAGGAGGAGACACAAAATAAATGGAAAGACCTTGCAAATAGATTTAAATATAGGGAAAATTTTACCCTTTGCAACCGTATGGAGGGACCTGGAGAACATTATGCTAAGTGAAATAAGACAGTCAGAGAAAGACAAATACCATATGAGTTCACTCATATGTGGAATCTAGTGAACAAACTGAACTAACAAACAAAACAGAGACAGACTCAGGTGGAGAAAGATGACAGCTAGTGGCAGTGGGGAGGTTAGGGGGTGGAGGGATTGAGCAAAAAAGAAAAAGGACTCATGGATACAGATAACAGTGTGGTGGTTGCTGGGGGAAGGGAGAAACAAGGGGACTAAATGGAAAATATAATAAAGATTATGTACTAGAAAACAAAGACAGAGTCTATACCAATGAGAGTAGGCTAATCGAAAATACATGCACACCTGAAACAATACACTGTAAGACAGCTTATTGTCAAGAGTTAAAATGAGTAAGAGCTCAGAGGAGCAACAATTGGAAAGCCTTGCTAAGGAAGAACTCCAAGGGCTGACAGGAGTCAGGGAGGGAGAGTGAGGACTGAAGGTGGGATTGAATGAAAATATAGGGAAGTGTGCACACCTTTTTCATCTGTCTTCTAGAAAATGGGAAGTCGAAAGTACCTCCCCCTTTATATCAAATTAATATATGCATATAACTTAAAAGACGTAGTTTAAAGGCTCATGATGAATATAAATAGAAGTAGATCTAGTACTGTTTTTAAAGTAAGTGATAAAATATAGGCTTATGTATACAGAGCTACATAGATACTACTATGGCTAATAAACAGATTGGTGAGGTACAGTTAAAGCCCTGTTTAAATTTTATAGCCTTAAATGTATGTATTCATGTAGAACAAAACTTGAAAATAAACAAGCTAAGCATTCATCTCAAGAATTTAGACTAAGAAAAGATAAATTAAATTTTCTCAAAACAGAAAGAAGGACTTAGTAAAGGTAAGAGAAAAGAATTGATGAAGTAGAACGCAATAAAGAAAGAAGATCAGTAAAGCTAAAATTGGTTCTTGGAAGGGACTAATACAATTCAAGAACTCCAGGATATGCTGATTAAAGGTAAATAGGTAGAAAACACAAATAACTAATACCAGGAATAGTAAGGAGACATCACTATGGAGCCTGCTGCAAACATTAAAAGATTATAAATATATTATAAGCCTCTGTAAACAGTGTTTGGTAAGTTATATGAAATTAATACATTTGTTAAAGCTGTCAGAGGTGACTGACCAAAACTGACATAAGAAGAAATAGAAAAATTAGAATAGTATTATAAATATTAAGTAAATTGGATCTATAATTGTGTTATGACCTTCCCATAAAGTAAACTTCAGGCTCAGAAGTCTCACTGATGAATCCTCCCAAACATTTAAGAGAAAATTAATGCTAAACTTTTACAACAATTTCAGAGAATAGGAAAAACAACCAAAAATAAAAAATAAAAAGATACCCTTAATGCTTAAAGAAATTTAATGCTATAACATAATAAACATTATAAGGAAAACTACAGTTAAATCTACTCAAAAACCTAAACAAAATATTAACTAAATGAATTGAGCAATATGTATAGAGATAACAAATGTTGCTTAGATTGCTTTATTTGGGGAATGCCAACTTGGTATAGTATTCAAAAGCCAATCAGTATAATTAACATGCTTACAAAATAAAGAAAAATAATGATGATTTTAACAGATGTATTCAAACCAATTGGAAACATTTATTTTTTTCTTCATTATTTTAAAATGTCTTGGCAATACCACACAAATTCAAAGGATCATAAGATATGATCAACAAATTTGACATCAAGAACAAATGAAAAATTTTCTAGGAATATACAACCTTGCAAGACTAAATCATGAAAAAATAGAAATTCTGAGCAGACTGGTGACTACTAAGGAGATTGAACTAGTAATCAGAAACCTCCCAACAATGAAAGTCCAGGAGTATATACTTTCACTGGTGAATTCTACCAAACATTTAAAGAAAAATTAATACCAATATTTCAAAAACTATTAAAAATACAACCAAAAACAGAAGAGGAGGAAACACTTCCAAATGCATTTATAAGGGCAACATTGTCCTGATACCAAAACCAGAAAAGGAAGCTATAAGAAAAGAAAATTAGAGGCTAATATTCCTTATGAGCATAAATGCAAAGATCCTCAACAAAATTTTAGCAAGCGAAATTCAACAATAAATTAAAGTGATGATATACTATGATCAAGTGAAATTCATTCTAGGGAGGCAAGTATACAACATCTGCAAAACAACACACCACATTAAAAAAAAATAAAATCAGCCCTGGCTGGCATATCTCAGTGGATTGAGCGCGGGCTGTAAACCAAAGCATCAAAGGTTTGATTCCCAGTCAGGGCACGTGCCTGGGTTGCAGGCCATGGCCCCCAGCAACCACACATTGATGTTTCTCTCTTTCTCTCTCTCTTTCTCCCTCCCTTCCCTCTCTAAAAATAAATAAAACTAAAAAAGATTTTATTAAGAAAAATAAAATCATGTCATATCAAATTCAGAAAAAGCATTTGACAAAATTCAACATCCATTTATGATAAAAACTCTCAGTATAGTGGAAATAGAGGGAACATACCTTAATATAATAAAGGCCATATGTAACAAACCCACAGATAACATCATACTCAATGGTGAAAATTTAAAGGATTTTCCTTAAGATCAGAAACAAGACAGGGATTTCCACTTTCACCACTTTATTCAACATAGTATTGGAAGTTGTAGCCATAGCAATCAGACAAGGAAAAAAAAGGCATTTGAGTTAGAAAAGAAGAAAAACTGTCATTATTTGTGGGTAACCTGATACTATTGAGATCTCTAAAGATTACAGCAAAAACTATTAGAAATAATAAATTCAGTTATGTAGCAGCATACAAAATATTCAGAAATCAGTTGCAGTTTATACAGTTCATCAATAACAACCTATCAGAAAGAGAAATTAAGAAAATGATCCCATTTTCAATTACATCAAAAAGAATAAAAGACCTAGGAGTTAACCTAACCAAGGATGTAAAAGACCTGTACATGGAAAACTATAAGACACTGAAGAAATAAGTTGAAGAAGAGACAAATAAATGGAGGCATATACCACATTCCTGGATAGGAAGAATTAACATCATTAAAATGTCCATACTACCCAAAGCAATCTATAGATTTAATGCAATTCCTATCAAGATTCCAATGATGTATTTCACAGAACTAGAATTAATATTTCAAAATTTATATGGAACCACTAAAGGCCCTGCATAGCAACAGTGGTCCTGAGAAAGAAGAACAAAGTTGGAGAAATCACATGACCTGATATCAAACATTACTACAAGGATACAATAATCAAAACAGCCTGGTACTGGCATAAAAACAGACACATAGATCAATGGAAGAGAATAGAGAGCACAGAAATAAACCTATGCCTACATGGTCATTTAATCTATGTATAAAAATTGTCATAAAGATAGTCAACATCACTAATCATCAGAGAAATGCACATGAAAACCACAATGAAAATATCACCTTATACCTATCAGAATGGTCATCATCAGTAAGTCAACAAACAAATGTTGGCAAGGATGTGGAGAAAAGAGAAACCTTATATGTTGTTGGTAGGATTTCAAATTGGTGCAGCCTTATGGAAAACAGTATGGAGGTTTCCTAACAAAAATAGAACTACCTAATGACCCAGCAATCCTACTTCTGGGTATATATCTGAAGACATTCAAAACACTAATATGGAAAGGTGTATGTGTCCTTATTTCACTGCAGCTTTATCTACAATAACCATGTATGGAAGCAACCTAAGTGCCCATCAATAGATGAATGGATAAAGAAGTGGTACACATATGCAATGAAATATTATTTGGCTATAAAAAAGAACGAACTCTTACCATTTGTGAGAACATGGGTGGACTTAGAGGGTATTATGCTAAGTGAAATAAGTCAGACAGAGAAAGACAAATGCCATATGATTTCACTTATAGGTAGAATCTAAAAAACAAAGTAGATAAACTCATAGGTACAGAGAACAGAAGTAATGGTTGTCAGATGGGAGGGGTGTATGGGACTGGGTGAAAAAATGAGGGGATTAAATACAAATGGACAGTTACAGAGTAGTCACAGGGATGTAAAGTACAGCATAGGGAATATAATCAATAACGTAATAACTCTGTATTGTGTCAGATAGGTGCTGGATTTATTGGAAGATCATTTTATAAGTTATATAAATGTCCAACCACTATGTTGTACACATAAAACTAATGTAATTTTGAATGTCAACTATAATGGAATAAAAAATAAAACTAAAATAATATTAATAAGTTTGGGAATCTAACACATAGCTTGGGGACTATAGCTAATAATACTGTATCATATGCTTGAATGTTGCTAAGACAGCAGATCTTAAATGTTCTCATTGCAGAAAAAGAAATGTAACTATGTGACTCGATGGAGGTATTAACTAATACTGTGGTGGTAATCATTTTGTAATTTATAAATGAATCAAATCAACAATTTGACACAAACTTATATAATGTTACATGTCAATTATAATACATCTTAATAAAGTTGAGCAAAAGAGTAGGACCATTTTCCAAATAAAATAATAAAAAAAAGTATATCTCCATAAAAAATGTCTTGTAAAAAAAAATCTCACAGGAGATAGTTGCTTGGCCAGCAAGGGTGTGGTGAGCTGAATAATTGCCACCTTCCCCGCCATATCCCCCAAAAGTTGTTCATATTCTAACCCCCAGAAAGGTAAATGTGTTACTTGGCAAAGGGAGATTACGGTTGTAAATGGAATTAAGGTTGCTGATCAATTGACCTTCGATAGGGAGATTATCCAGATCTGGGTAAACCTAATGTAATCACAAATGATTGCCATATATAGAGAGGGCCACTGGCTATTGTTGGCTTTAAGGACAGAAGGGGCCAAGTGCTAACTGAAACCATCTGGACAGTATGTGTGACTGAATTCAGTTAAGGCCTCTGTATAAACTTTTAAGATTCTGTGGTACAGACACTATGGAAAACAGTATGGAGGTTTCTCAAAAAATTAAAATGAAACTGCCTTATGACTCAGTGATTCCACTTCTGGGAATATATCCAAAGAAATACAAAACACTAATTTGAAAAAACATTTGTGCCCATATGTTCATTGCAATGTTATTACAGTAGTCAAGATCTGGAAACAGTCCAAGTGCCCATCAGTAGGTGAGTGGATAAAAAAACTGTGGTATGTTTACCCGTGGACTATTACTCAGCCATAAAAAAGAATGCCATCTTACTATTTGTGATACCATGGATGGACCTACAGTGAAATCCGTCAGAGAAGGACAAACACCAGGTGCTTTCACTTATATGTGGAATCTAAAGAACAACATAAACAGCCAGACAAAACAGAAACAGACTCATAGGTACAGAGAACAGACTGATGGTTGCCATAGGGGTGGGGGTTGGGGGATTGGCTGTAAAAGGTTAAGGGATTGAGAAGTACAGATTGGCAGTTACAAAGTGGTCACAGTGAAGTAAGTATAGCTAGGAAATATAATCAATAATATTGTAATAACTATGTGTGGTGCCAGGTGGGCAGAAAACATTTCAGGGAACACTTTGTACAGTATATGACTGTCTAACCACTATGCAGTACACCTGAAACTGATACAAAATGATATTGCATGTAAACTATAATAGAAGAAGATATTAAAAATTAAAAAATGAGATTCTGGCATGTGGGCACAGAGATAAACTATTGTGGCCACTCAAGATGAACCTCATATGTAAGTTCCCTTGCTTATTGAACCTGCCATATACCGTATATGGCCTCTTCCTTCAGTCTCTCCTTGCTTTCTGTGTATCAGGGCCAGTTTCAGATTTCTCCCAGGAAGCTGCTAAGGTTATGAATGAACACTGTCTTGGAACACTGCAGGCACCTCATAACTAATCCCCCTGCTTCCTTGCACCCTTGCACCTTGTCCTGCCCTACTCCATTCTCAAAACTGCTGGAGCGATGCCACCTAAACATAAGCTGGATCATGTTCTACCTCAAGTGGCTTTCCTTTCCCAACAGCTGCTGTATTCCAGCAAACAGAAAGGAGCCCAGGGCATAGTGGTTTGTTAGTGCATCTGTGAATGAAGTAGACCTCCAAAGCAAGTATCACCAAAATGGAGAAAGTAAAAAAATCACCAGAGTCATATGATTAAGAAATAGTTACTCATAACCTTTTAATAAATATTCTTCCAGATAATACTCTAGGCATATATAGATATGTGACAAGCTAATATTTTAGAATCATTATTGTTCATTTTCCTTTTTATTTTATGAGTTCATGAACTTGGTCCGGGTTGGCCCTAGATATTTCCCTGCATTGGGAGAATAAAGGATTTTATCTATCTATCTATCTATCTATCTATTTTTGTCGAGGGAATAAAGGATTTGAAAAAAGTTTAGACTAGGCTTAACAGACTTTTATAGAGCATACCATCCAAAAGCAACAGAATACACATTTTCAAGTGCATATGGAACATTGTCCAGGATAAATCATAAGACAATAAAATAAGTTTTAGTAAATTTAAGAAAGATTGAAAGCATATCAAGTATCTTTGTTGACCACAGTGGTATGACACTAAAAATAAATTACAGGAAGAAAATGGGAAAATTTGAAAATATGTGGAAATTAAACCACATCATCTTGAACAACCAATGGGTCAAAGAAGGAATCAAAAAGAAAATCAAAAGATATTGAGACAAGTGAAAATGGAAATAGAACATGCCAAAACTCATGGGATGCAGCAAAAGCCGTTCTAAGAGAAAGTTTGTAGTGATAAATACTTACATCAAGAAACAAGAAACACCTCAAATAAATAATATAACTTGACACCTCAAAGAACTAAAAAGAGTATAGCAAACTAAGCCCAAGCTAGTAGAAGGAAGGTAATAAAGATCGTAATGGGAATAAAAGAAATAAAGACTAAGAAGACAATAGAAAAGATCAATAAAACTAAAAGCTGGGTTTTTGAAAAGGCAAAAAAAAAAAAAGCTGAACTCTTAGCCAGATTTACCAAGAGAGGACTCAACTATATTAAGTCAGAAAGGAAAGGAGAAGCATTACAAATAATACTGCAGAAACACAAAGGCTCATACGAGGTTTCTATGAATAGTTACATGTCAACAAATTGGACAACCTAGAAAAAATGGGTAAATTCCTAGAAACATACAACCTATCTATTGAATCATGAAAATATAGAAAATTTTTCTATAGAAAAAATAGAAAACAGATCAATTAATAGTTAGGATATTAAATAAACTATCAAAAACCTAACGAACAAAAAGTTCAGGACCAGATGGCCTCACTGGTGAATTCTACCAACATTTAAAGGAAAATTAATACCAATTCTTCTTAAACTCTTCCAAAAAATAGAAGAGTAAGGAGTACTTCCAAACTCATTTTTATAAGGCCAGTATTAGCTTGATACCAAAACCAGACAAAGACACTACAAGAAAATTACAGGACAACATTCTTGATGAACACATGCAAAAATCCTCAACAAAACTTTACAAAACTTAATTCAACAATACATTAAAGGAATCATATACTAATACGAAGTTGCATTTATTCCAAGGATACAAGGATGGTTTAACATCCGCAAATTCATCAATATGCCATATCATATTAACAAAATGAAAGATAACACAGTCATCTCAATAGACGCAAAAAGAATTGATAAACTTTAACAGTCATTCATGATTAAAAAACCCTCTGAACAAACTGGGTATATATAGATCATACCTAAAAATAATAAAGGCCATATATTGAATAACAAGACTATGGTTAACATTATAACACTGAAAATCTGAAAACTTTTTCTCTTATATCAGGAACAAGAATAAAATGCCCACTCTCACTACTTTTATTCAACAGAATATTGGAAGTCCTAGACAGAGCAATTAAGGAAGATGTAAAATGCATCTAAATGAGAAAAGAAGAAGTAAAATTGTCACCATTTTCAGATGACACATTATACATTGAAAACCCTAAAATCTCCACTAAAAAATGTTAGAACTAATCAATAAATTCAGTAAAGTTGCATGGTACAAAATCAATATACGAAAATCAGTTGTGTTACTATATACTAATAATACATTATCAGAAAGAGAAATTAAGAAAACAATCCCATTTACAATTTCATCAAAAGGATAAAGTATTTACAAATAAATTTTACCAATAGGATAAAAGACTTACACACTGAAAACTGTAAGACATTAGTGAAAGAAATTGAAGACACAAAAAATGGAAATATATTCTGTGCTCCTCATGCATTAGAAGATTTAATAATGATAAATGTCTGTGCAATACAAAATGATCTGCAGATTAAGTGCAATCACTATAAAAAATTCAATGGTGTTTTTCACAGAATAAGAACAAATAATCCTAAAGTTTGTATGGAGCCACAAGAGACCCAAAAATAGTCAAAGAAATCTTGAGTGAGAGCAAAGCTGTAGGCATCACACTTCCTGATTTCAAACTATATTTCAAAGTTATAGTAATTAAAACAGTATGGTATGGGCATAAACAGATACAGAGATAGAATAGAGAGCCCACAAATAAACCCAGATATATATAGTCAACTGGTTTACAAAAAAGGATCCAAGAATATCCAATGAGGAGAGGATAAACTCTTCAAAAATGGTATTGGGAAACCTGGATAGCCATACACAAAAAATATAACTGGACCACTATCTTACACCATACGTAAAACTCAATTCAAAATTCACTTAAGGACTGAATGTAAGACCTGACACCATGAAACTCCTAGAAGAAAACATGGGGGTAAGATTCTTGACATTGGTCTTGTCAATGATTTTTTAAAAAAAATTTGACACCAATAGCAACAGCAACTAAAGTAGAATAAACAAGTGGGACTACATCAAACTAAAAAGCTTCTGTACAGAAAACTACAGAATGAAAAGACAAACTATGGAATGGGAGAAAATATTTTTAAATCATATATCTGACAAGAGATTAATATCTAAAGTATATAAAGAACTCATAACAACTCAATAGAAAAACAAACAATCCAATTAAAAATGAGCAGAGGATCTGAACAGATATTTCTCCAAAAAAGACATATAAATGGCCAACAGGTTTATGAAAAGGTGCTCAACCTCATTCATCATTAGGGAAATGCAAAACCATGATGAGATATCACCTCATACCTGTTAGAATAGCTGTTATAAAAAAGACAAGAAATAATCAGGGCTGGTGACTGTGGAGAAAAAGGAACCATTGTACACTTTTGGTGGAAATAAAAATTGGTTCAGCCACTGTGGAAAGCAATATGCAGGCTCTTTAAAAAACTAAAAATAGAGCTACCACATGATTTAGCAATTTCAAATCTAGGTATTTATCCAAAGGAAATGAAATCAGTGTCTCGAAAAGATATCTGCACCTGCATATTTATTTTAGCTTATAATACTTATAATAGCTAAGACATGGAAACAATGTAAGTATCCATCAGTGGATGAATGGATAAAGAAAATGTGATATATGTGAATTTTGCCATGCATAATGTGCACTTTTTTGCCCAAATTTTTGAGGGGAAAAATAAGGATATGCATTATACATGGGTAGTACTAATTGTGTATTTATATACCATAAAATGAAAGATATTTTTCCTGAAAGTTTGGGCCAAAAATGTGGGTGTGCATTATACATGGGAGTGCATTATACACACCAAAATATAGTACATACATACACAAAAATATAGAGTGGGGTTGCATCAGAAAACTTCAGTACATTTACACAATGGAATACTATGCAGTAGAAAGAAAGAAGGAGCTCCTACCCTTCACAACAGCATGGATAGAACTGGAGAGCATTATGCTAAGTGAAATAAGCCAGGTGGTGAAAGACAAATACCATATGATCTCACCTATAAGTGGTACCTAATCAACAAAACAAATGAGCAAAATAGAGCCAGAGACTTGGAAATAAAGAACAAACTGACAGTGAACAGAGGGGAGGGGGAGGGATAGGGGAAAGAGGAAAGAAGGGGAAGGGGGAAACCAAGGAACATGAACAGGGGACTCATACACATGGACAATGAGGGGGGATTGACTGTGAGTGGAGGGGAGAGGGGACAGGGGAGAGTATGGTAAAAAGGCAGGACAACTGTAACTGAACAACAATAAAAAAATACAAAGTGCAGCAAAGGTAGGTTTATAGTTGTTCATATGGAAAATTCAATAATTAATAAATAATAATATAAGAATAAACTCTATCTCACATACTCTCAACTGTGGGATACTCAGTGGGATATTATCTAGCCACAAAAAGAAGGAAATCCTACCATTTGTGGCAACATGGATGGACCTTCAGAGCGTTATGCTCAGTGAAATAAATTCAGACAAAGACAAGCTGTAGATGGCCTCACTTACGTGTGCAATTGAAAATAATGCGAGCTCACACAGAGAACAGATTGGTGGACATCAGGGGCAGTGTGTGGTGAGGCTGATGAAATAGTTCACCTATTTCATCAAAGTGAAACTTTCAGTTATAAAAGAAATAAGTCATGGGATATAATGTATCACACGGAGACTAGAGTTAAAATATTGTATTGTAAATTTGAAAGTTGCTAAGAAAGTAGATCATGAAAGTTCTTATCACAAGAAAAAACTATATGTGGTGATGGGTGTTTTTAAATGTATTGTGGTAATCACTTTGGAATATATACATGTATTGAATCATTATGTTGTATACCTAAAACAAATGTAATATTATATGTCAATTACATCTCAATTAAAAATAAATTAAAAGAAGGAACACAAAGGCAAGAACAAGACAATTCCAAGCTCCTGACATAAAAAATAGGTTATAGAGCTGGACAGTAAACAGTCTATATTTTCTTAAGGAGAATTTTGGAAGAAACTTCCTTCTCTTTAATGTAACCTAGAGTGCTCCCAGCTCATAACAACTCTTGGCACTTGTAGGTAAAAGAAGGGTATATTGTAGGGAAATTTAAAAAGAAGACTGTCTGCTTTTCAGCCCTGGGTGATGGCAGGAAGGAAACTTAAGGGAGGAAAAAGGCAAATAAGACTCTGATTAGTTTGTCCTGATGTCCCTGGATCCAGGCCCTGAGACAGGGAGATGTTTCGTAAGGGAAGGAAACATTGAAGTCAGAAGGAGGCCTTTGTCCTGACTCCTCATTTATGACCCTGGGAAGGGGCCTATCTCAGGAAGTCCTGACCCAGCCTGAATTCAGCAGTACCATCTTGAGGTAAGCGCAGGCTGAGGAAGGCCTGAGGTTTGGCACCCAGGGACCCTGAGTTCCTGTGTGTGGTGAACACTGGACAGAGGTCCAGTGGGCCTGCTTTGGGAGTTTTCTGAGGTGGGGTCTTGTGACTCAGTGGCTTTTATAAGTGGACCTCTGGGCCTGCAGGCTGGATGGGGACTTCAGTGGCAATCTGGGGTCTGAGGCCTGTGAAACTTATGTCATCTTAGGAAGGAGCTCTGACTTTGGGCAAGCTGAGGACGAGACCAGCAGCCACCACAGTTGGTTTAGCGTACTGGGCAACAGTGCCCCAGAGACCTGGACTCAAAAGACCATCAAAGACCTGTCTCATCCCTGCACCATGACACATAGCCCTTGGCTCCCCCACCTGCGCATGACCTGGAGATGAGAAGTAGGCAAAGGGAATATATTAGGATTTGCAGAGAAACAGAACCAATAGGAGATTATCTATTATCTATCTATCTATCTACTTACCTACCTACCTATCTACCTATCATCTATCTATCATCTCAGCCTATTTTGGTTCCATTGATATATGTGATTATGAAGGCTGAGAAGTCCCAAGATCTACAGTTGGTTAGCTGGAAACCCAAGAAAGCCAAGGGTGTCGTTTGTCCCATTCTGAAGGCAGGAGAAGACTGATGCCCTGAGCGAAGCCAGTCAGGCAAGAACTTTGCATCCCATTCAGGCCTTCGTTAGACTGGGTGAAGTCCACCTATGCTGGGGAGGGCAATTGGCTTTGCTCAGTCTGCTGCTTAAAATGCCCTCACAGACATATCCAGGATAGTGTTCGGCCAACTATCTGGGCACCCTGTGGCCCAGCCCAGGCGACATGTAAAATTAGTTGTCAGGGAGCCATCCAGAAACAGAAGTTTTCCTAAAAGAGACAGAGTATTAGCTAAAGGAACTGTTTACATGATCAGATTTGACTAAATTTAATCAAAATTGGAGATTTAATGATATTTTCCCCCATTTTTCCCACTAACTGCTAAGTGGGAGAGTATAAAAAGGAATAGATGAGCTCCAATAAAAAGTTGCATTTTCTCTGCATATTCAGCCACAGATAAAGATATACTATGTGGGATGGAGCTACAGCTGTTCTGTAATCTGTTTTCCCCACATACACCCTAGATAGTTTTCTAGATTAATAAATATGATCTCCCTAAAGATTGGATTTTATGTTTGCTTAGAATTTTATTGTTTATAAATATCAGTTTAAATACCCAGACCCCCACTGATGGATGATGAGGCTGTTTCTGATCTTTCAGTCTTGTAGGAAATGCTGTGACAAACACCAGCAAAGGACCTAAGTTCATGCAGTTCATACCCACAAGGTTTCACATTCCCCAGTGTAACTACAGCTTGCTTTTCCTCCCATGTTATGGAGAAAAATGATTTGGATTCACTCTTCATACATGGGAGTATGGGAATAAAAATCAAGGCGTAACAAGGAACTTGTCATTGGCTGTGGGATGCACAGGGAAGGGGCCCCGTGTGTGCCCAGCCACTTGTCCCTGCCCAGCCGTGACCGAACAGGCAAGCTCATGGAGCACGTAGTGAGCATCCAGGTCACTCAGAAAGTTCCATTCACTGGCCAGGCACAGGGCTCACACTCCCTGCTTGCCGCAGCAGGCTTCCATGGGTTCTCCTAGGCTCAACAGAGAGGAGAGGGTAAAGCTGGGCAGAAAGCATACTTCTGCCTTCCCTTGGGATAATGAAGTGGAGGGGGGAAGAGAAGCTGGGGCCACCTGAAGGACAGCCAGCATCCCTATCTAAACCTCCCAGAGCGTGGCCGCCGTGGGCAAGCTCTGTTTATCAAGAGCCACATGTTCCCGATTGCAGGCTGCTGCACGGCTTCAATTAGACTTTTTGACTGATGGCCAGTTTAATGAGCCTATTTACAGAGGGTCATTCAACATGGCAATTACACCTATAAATCTATTTGCAGCAGGACTCAAATAACCTTCTGCACACAGCCCTGTATAAAACTGCTGTCTGATTAATTAACATTAATTTCCCTGCCGTATGGAACCAGCTGCAGTTGGTGTAAATGCTTCCAGCTCTTCTCTGCAGGCCCTGTGCAAATGGCAGGGGTTCTCTGGATAGGGGGAGAGTTTTAGGGGCTGGAAGGGAGGGGGAGGCCGGGAGTCATATAGTTGCTATCCAAAGAAGCTCTTAGTTTTTCTTTCTTCCCTCTGTTCTTTCTCTGGTTCGGTTTGATTGATGTTTCAGGGCAGTGCCATATATAGGGGGCAAAATTCAATTAATTGGATATGAAATATTTATAACCCTGCTGCATGTGTCTATCAGAGAAGAGCCCTTAATAGATCTTCTCATTAGTATGAGCTGGTGACTCATTTCTCTGCTTTCACAGTCATTCGGAATTAAAATCCAATTAATCTAATATCCCTGTGAATGTTATTAAATTATTGGGAAAACTGCATTGAAGAGATAGGGTGAGGGGAAAAAGCTGGCCTTGTGGGTACTCATTTCCTCTCTGCAAATCACACAATGCCGGTGGGACCAGCCCCCCTCCCTTTGGGCTCTTCTAGTTCTTGGGTTGTGTCTACACTTGGCAAATAAAGCCCAGGATTATGAATCAAGGGCTCTCAGCTGCCAACGCCGACACTGCCAAGGCTCATAACACAGCAACAACGAAAGCCGAAAAGCAGATTCTGAAACTGCCAAAGTATTTGCAAGATTGTAATTAAGTGAAAAAGGTAAGATTTGCACTGTTTTAAGCAGCTCTGAATGAGTCTCTCTGAGGTAGAAGCAGTATTAGCGATGAAGACTGAATGGGAAACTCCCAGACTTCATGCAGATCTGGAATGCTGTGGTTTTATGAATTCTTAATCTGTGTGCCCTGTAAAAAAAGTAGTAATCACGATTTATAGAAATGGTGACTGGAGTCCCTTCCTTATATTCGGAAAAAGAGGGACCACTGCTATCATTAACAAATGTTCATGTCACTGGGAATTTTGTTTGTCCAATGGTTTATGGAAGCACTTAAAATTTTTGCATTTTGGGGGAAAGGGGGACAGGAAAAAGATGTTACAATAATGGCAAGCAATATCCTGCAGTCCAGCTAGTTGGCTGATATGGAATTTTGGTGCATTATTTGGAAATTGCTAACTCTAAACTTCAGTTATGACTGTGACACAATGATTCTAGAAACCATTGAAAAGCCTTCTGATTCCTCCCTCCTTGCTGCATCCAGTGCTGCAGTTGGGCAAACATGGACTGAGTTTCCACTGCATGCCAGGCACTCTGACAACTGCCAGGGGTTACAGTGCTAGGTGTTAAGTATACATATTTAAACAGAAATGTTCCCAAAAGCATGTGGTGAGTAAGACTCAATTCCCAACTTTAAGAAGCTTCTAAATATTAAAACAGATAATTTAAAATGCAATGGGTTGAAAGACTTCGCTGCAGGAGCACAGCAGGGACACCTGGAGGTCAGGGAGAGCTTCCTGGAGGAGGTGTGTTTCTGCATTGGCTTAGGCTGTTCCCCTATGACATCCTCCCTCATCCTTCTACCTTATGTTCTTTTTTTTTTAAGTACCATTTCTTTTAGGATGCTTTCCTAACTAGTGCAGTCCTATTTTGAACTTGTCCATTACTTATTGTCTTTTTCTATCATCAGCTATTGCATCTATTTTAATGGGTTTCTATATGTATCTTGTGCCTGCTACATTGTAAATTGTTTTAGAGATAGGACTATTTCTTACATTTTCTATTACATCTCCTCTGCAGCAAGCACTCTGCTAAGAACATAGCACTCAATAAAATTTGAACAAAAGGTTACTTAGTATTAACTTCTGAAGCAAATACTTTTTCAATTGTAATGTGGTTTATTCCATGGTTTTCCATTTTCTCTCTTGGTTCTTAGCTCTCAAAAGTGGCTTCTCTGATTGTAAACCTTGCTAGTGGGAGTGTAAATTCATACAGCCTCTAGGGAGGGAAATTAAGCCATATCTACTTTTCAGTCTACAAATGCATTTACCCTTTTGATCTTTGATCCAGCAATTGCATTTTTTGGAATTACTCTATAGAAAAATCTGTACATATGTGAAATTCTATGTATACGAAATTATTGATTGCATTAATGCTTGTGGTAGTAAAGGGTTAGAAACAAACCAGACATCTGTCATTAAGGGATTATCTGGTACATCATACAATAAAATATTATACAGTTATTTTTAAAAAGAATGAGAATGTTCTCTCTGCACTAATAAAAATACAAGTTTCAGAACAGGATATATTATAAATTACCTTTTGTGTTAAAGAGGGAAGAAAAACAAATAAGTTGGTTATATAGGTATCAAGAAACTCTTTTGAAAGAAACTAGTAATAATACTTTCCTCTGAGGAAAAAAAATGTGGAATTAGGCAGAGGTTACAGATGATAAATGCATTTTTCATTCTGTTTTAGTATTTTATGATTTTATATAAAGTTAGTAAAGTTGATATTTTAGAGGTATACAGTTCTATGAATTTCAATAGATGTGACCCTCAGGTATCCACTACCACATTCAGGATGCAGATTAATTTCATTGCCCCCAAGTCCCCTTTGAAGTCATACCTTCCTGCTTTCAACACCTGGCAACACCTGATCTGTTCTTCATCACTGTAGCTTTGTCTTTTCAATAATGTCTTATACGTGGAATACGTATGTAATCTCCTGAGACTGACTTTTTTTACTAGCATGATTCCTTTGAAATCCATTCAAGTCATTGTATCAATTATTTATCCCTTATTATCACTGAGTGGTATTCCACGATATGAATGTTCTGTAGTTTGTTTACACATTCACTGTTTTTCCTTTTTGGTGGTTGTGATAGAACTTCTATAAACATTCGTGTATGTGTTTTTGCATAAAACTGTTTTCATGTCTGTAAGGTAAACACCCACCCAGAAATTAAATTGCTGGGTTGTATAGCAAGTGTATGGGTAGCTTTGTAAGAAACTGCTGAGTTGTTTCCAAAGTGGCTGCATCTTCCTCTGTTCCTTCTACAGTGTATGAGTGTTCTGGCTGCTTCATATCCTAAAGAACACTTGGTATTGTCAGTATTTTAAATTATAGTCATTTAAATAGGTTTCGGTAGTTCATGATGGTTTTAATGTGAATTTCCCTGATGGCCTACAGTGTACTGATTTGTCATTCTTATACCCCTTTTTTGTGATGTATTTGTTTACAGCCTGTTGACATTTATATATAGCTTCTGAACAACATGAATGTATTCCTTATTTGAAAATTAAATTTTATTTTTATTTTTTTTTTCTGAAGATTTTCTTTTTTTATTTATTTTTAGAGAGGGAGGGGAGGGAGATAGAGAGAAACATCAATGTGCGGTTGCTGGGGGTCATGGCCTGCAACCCAGGCATGTGCCCTGACTGGGAATTGAACCTGCAACACTTTGGTTCACAGCCGCACTCAATCCACTGAGCTATACCAGCCAGTGAAAATTAAATTTTAAAAATGGCTGCCTTGTCCCCAAGGTCCCAAGCCTTATTTCCCTCTTCAGGAAGGTGTTCTAGGCATGGTATGTTGTTTCATCATGGTCTGGCTTTCTCCACTTTGAAGCTGAGAATGCTAACTCTGGCTCTACAGACTCGGGGAAGTCCCTCATGGAAGAGGTAAGTGAAAAGGAGGTAACCCAATCTTCCCATGGTCCCACAGCGGTTGCTTGAAGAGCTAATACTAGAACTGAAATCCAGGGCTCTCAGACGTTCTCAGGGCAAAAGGCCTGGCAAAGTCCTTACTCACTACTGGTGGTAGTGTCAAAGCATGTCACTGGAACTTTTATCTCCATACATGTAGCTATTAGCTTGTATGTACATTTCTGGGTGTTAAATTCATAGTCAGCAAAAGTTTATGTAAACAAATGTACCTACCATTTCACGCCGTCACTAGCAATTTGCAAGTACTTTGGACCATCCCGAGGACCCTCACTGAGGCCATTATTGTATGTTCCTGGTGAGAGCCTGGAGTCCTGTTAGTTGTGAGTCTACTTGGCAAGAAAATCTGTCACCATCACTTAGATGAGAAATAATGAAGACACAACCTCCCAGTGGACCAACATTAGCTTACTTCAAGTCAACAAACATTCTGTGCTCTTACTTTATGCCAGGCCTGCATCGGGAATATCAAGATAACCTCTGTTTTCAAGAACTCATCTATAATCGAATGCCATTCCATATAGTGACAACCTGGGAAGTACAGAGAAGGCATGCATCCTCACCTTACAGAGGGAAAAAACTGAGGAGGCCCGGAGAGGTGAGGCAATAATAGGTGGAGATTTAGGACTACAGCTCAGGTCTACACGACTCTAAAGCCCATGCTCTTTCCAACATACCAGTGATTTATTTTGATTTTTTTTGCTTACTTATAAATATACAGTTTTATTTCCCATATTCAGGGAAAGCCTAGACATTTGGCTTTAAGCCACTAAAATACAGGATACCTAAAAAAAATAGAAGTGTAAATATTCCCATCCTCTTAGACTAAATTTTAGTGAACTAAATCTTAATATCTTTAAATTAAAAAACCACAAGCCTATCACATCAAGACCATAAATCAAATCAATGCTAAATGGCTCAGCAGCTTCCCTTAGGGAGTGTGTCCCAATGGCCAAGAAGCACTGCTGCCTTCCCTGTGGATGCTTCTAGCTGGGAAAGTGTCTGTAGCTAATCTGCTTTATAGAAAGAATGTAAGCCAACATTTTAATAACCTACAGTGGAACTTACACAAGGAGGCACTAAGTCCTAGATGCCACAAGAACTTGATTAAATGGGCCACTGGTAAAATGTTGCGGCACAGGCGAGAAGTCTCAGGAAGCATCGGACACTAGGCCGAGCTGGAAGGCCCCGCCCTCCAGGTGAGCAGCCTCGAGCTCGGTTTGCACCCATCCCCCCAGACACAGCCAGCGCTTCTAGAAGCAAAGGATTTGCTCAGTCCAGTCATGTCACTCACTTTTCACTAGCATCTGAGTTCACTCTGTTGCAAAGCATGCCAACAGTAGGCTTTTTTTAAAAAAAGAATTCTAATAGCTCCAATATCACAACAGGTTAACGGAGTCTACAGGTTTTGTGGTTTCTCTCAAACATCCCTACCAATAACAAAGAACGGTGTAGTCACACCAAAAAAAAAAAAAAAGGCCTAGGCAAGAAGGAGAAACATTGTGATAGCCCACAAGCTTGGTAAATTTTCAATGTGGTCCAGATTTTAAGTCAAGAACTTCAGTGAAAATCCCCTCTTCCTGCCACAAGCACAACCACAACAAAGGCACAACCAAGCCATTTGACAGAGGTCAGCTTCCACCACTTGCCTGCTTATGGAATGAAGCAAGATTTCTCTCTCTCTTTCAATTATTTAACGGAATCATTCAAGATGTAGCAGTACTTTTAGGCATTTGTAAAAAGTAAACGCATTTGTAAGTCTATCCACACTTAGGGAAAAACGGGGCGGGGGGGGGGGTTGTTACAAATTTCTCGTGTTATCACCAGTTTGGAATGGCATGGAATTGGTTGTGTGAGTGATGGTGTGTGTTGGGGAAAGAGTACCAACAATTGTATCTGCATAGCGAGGAAAAACAAATGATTTTTTCCATTGAACTGACTATTAAATCCATACCCCAACATAATTCATCATTGCTATGGATTTCTTTTCTCTTAGTGAGTCATCATTTGTGTTGACAGGAGTGGTTGCTTAAGTAGTTACTTAAATTTTATGTGTTTTCACTATATTTCACTATATTTGTGCTATTTCATGGAAGACATCAGACTGAAAGCAACTCCTCCATTTAAGGAGAAAAACAGGTATTTGGTTTTACACTTGGGGCTGCAGGGCTTTCCTTTACCCCCTGGAGAAGACAGAATGGCATGGTCTGAAATGAGTACCTCTACCGCAAGTAAGATCAAACGCCACTTTACATCTAGAATATTGGCCTCTATTTAGTGGAAAAGGATTAGGCAGATATTTCTAAATCGAAATGGACAGTCAGTTGGGTGCTTGGTCTTCAGGGCAAATGCTTATTGAAGCCGAGGACTGATTCAAAGTTAATTTAGTAAACATAACTCTACTCAAGCATAGTAACAAGAAAAATAATTAATAAAATCTTCTGGCTTGTGTTTTCATGATTTCCTTAATGTTGTATAACTAACGCTCTCTGTGCTTTTCCTCTTTTGTGGACCCTGCCACTAATAATCACACTAAATTCATTTAAAAGCTGATGTCCATGGTAAATGGGCATTTTCCCTGAAGTGAGCAGAAGGGTTCACTTTTCCACATTTTTGCTTGGGCCACGTGTGTGCTGGCAGCCTCCCATCCCACTGAGAACAGTTTGCTCCACTCTCAGTAGATTGGGGTTTGTCACCCAGTGACCTGAAAGAAGGACATCTTCATTCAGAGACATCACTAGGGAGAGTTTCTCAAACATCTGTGGTGAGTACACTGTAAGAACCACTCGTTTCCTCAGAAAAAAAATTAGATGGAAGAAAAAAGGCAGTATGACCTTAAATACCACTTTTATAATAGATACTAAGTCTTGAACCTGACAAAAGTGTTTAGGAGAAAAGGTGTTAAGACTGCAAGAAAATTCTGAGATATTTAATGTAATTTTGATTACTTGATAACTGTTGTGCCTGATGTGGCAGAGAAAGCCAGCAGGCTAGTATGGCTTCTGGGTGACATCCAGTCCAGGAGGCCGGCGTGCGGGAGCACCTTCTGAGCAACCTAGAGGCGTTCCTCTGATGCGTCCCATGAAAACATGTTTTTATACCCACTGGGGCTTCCGGTTCATCTTGCTGAGACAGGTGAGGGCTGCCTTTCTCCTGACTTTGAAAGTCCTATGAGTAGGTACAGTTTTCTCCTTTGCCAGCTCAGCCCCTTGTAACCTTTCTTCTTTGAGATGACTTGGGCCCTTCTGGGTGTCTGTCCTGCCCTTCTGCCCACAAGAACTGCCTGGGGAGTTGACGGGTCTGCCTCGGCTCCTTCTGCCCTGCTCTTACGGTCTGCAGCCCTCTCAGCTGCAACGGGGGTTTCCTTTCCGCTCCCAGTCGGGGTTGGTTAGGCCTTTCACCCACAACTAAGCCACTACACAGGGAGAAAGCAGGCTTGTCTGTAGTTTAACAACACTCCAAAGAAATAGCCCATAATTTTAAAGTGCCCCTGGTGATCTGCGTTTTATGTTATTTACAAGCCTTAATTGACATTGTCGTGAAATTTTAGATTTAAAAATTACTTTTATGGTACGTTTGATGTAAAGATTAATAAAACAAACTATCACTTTAAATACAATATACCAGTCTGTAATGTATAAATGTAGGGTCATGTTAAATATGTTTTTCTTCATAACTTGCTCTCTCACACATTATGCATACATGCTTTTTCCATGGTATTAAGTGTATTAGTTATCTGTTACTCTGCAATGAATTAGACCTGAACATAGTGGCTTCAAACAGTGAGCATTTGTTGTCTAGTTCCCGAGGGCCTCTGCCAGGGGTCTGGCCCAGGGTCTCTCACGGGGTCGCAGTCAGGCTGTCAGCTCAGCTGTAGTCACCTGAGGGTTGACTGGGGCTCGAGGGTTTCACTCACGGGTCTCAGGCTGTTGTCGTCAGGGTATCTTCACAGGGCTGAGTGTGTGATCTGAGAGAGCAAAGCTGCTCTGCCTTGTGTAGCTTAATCTCCAAAGTGACACACCATCACTCCCAGCATATTCTATTGGTCACGCAGACCCGTTCTGGTGCAGTGTGGGGAGGGACTACCCTGGGAGGTGGGGGTCAAGGGTGGCCTTCCTGAAGTCTATCACTTTTTGTGTTTTATTTTTGATGACTTTGGCTCACAGATCTCCCTCACTCCCCACTCCTTAGTAATCAGAGCTTGCAGGGCTGGACCACCAGCTGCCATTCCAGCTTCTCCCTCTCCTCCCGCTTCCAACCCTGAGTCATGGGTTTCCAGAATGACTTGTGCTCTTACTCATCGGCCTCTGCCCATTCTGCATCCACGCCTTCTCCTTTTCCTGTCTAATTTCAGTCCAGGTATCAGCTCCTCTTCAAAACCTCTCCAGAATCCTGGGCCTGGATTAGACAGCCCTCTTAAGTGTTCTCATGGCACCCCTTTCTTCCTCTGCCAGATACTGGAACATACAATCTTGTAATTATGTGTTGATATGCCTGTTTCTGCTTCCACACTGTCAGTTTCTTAAACATGGGGCCTGACATCTTATTAATGGATTTAGAAGAGTGCTGGTACATACTCTGCGGTCAACAAGTTTTGTTGAATAAACATACTATGAAATCACCTAGGGCTCCATGGTCCATGAGATCTTACCTAAGACTCCTTTCTCCCCCTGTGTTCCTACCACCACCATTAGCATCATCTCCACTACAGTTTTGTTGCTGTTTATCCCCCCAGCAGGCTTCAACCTATCCAGAGCTCTGCTGTGTGAGCTCTTCCAGATCCAGAGCATGCCAGCCAGCATGGCAATTGAGTTTTGTTTTCATTATGCAGGCTTCCTGGGAAGTTTCAAATTAATTTTAATCCTCTCCTCACTTTTAAGGCCTCTAAAAAGGGCTGTGTTCCCACCTTCTTTGGTAAACTGGGACCTATCCCATTTCACCAGGACAGCTTTCAGCCTGGCGAGGGCTGCGTGCCCCTCCATCCCTGTGCCTCTCTGTGCCAGGCCAGCGGGCTTGCAGACTTCCACGCTGAGGGTGGCTCCCCACCTGTGCAGTGGGAAAGCACACTCAGTCCACTGCAGCCAGGTCAACACCCAGTAAGGTCTGACGGACTTTAGCTTTCAAAATTCACTTCACGATGTGCATTGTTATTTGTTTCCTTCACCCTTACTGAAAGTAGACACTGTGAAAACAAATATTCAGCTGAGCTTGTTATTATTATTATTATTTTTTTTTACAGTTTGGAGTGTTTGGTCTGAAGCTCACCATGGTACTGAGAAATATGTTTTGCACACTTTTTCTCCTTTCCTGGTGTGGATTTCCATGATATTGCCTAGAACCCCTTAGAGATTATTCACAGGCCTGCTCAGATAATGAATATCAATAAATGGAAGCTACTCCAATAGTCGCTACCACTTATTTAGTGCCTACTTGTTCTAGGCTTGGTGTTCAGCATTCTCACATACTTGGTCTTGTTGAAACCTCAACACAACCCTCTGCAGCAGGTATGAATACCCCCATTTTGATGGCTTCAGAGAGGAAATAGTTTACCCAAGGTCATGGAGCTGGCACTCAGTGGTGCTGAGATCGGGCCTCTCATCTTCTAAGGCTCACTCTCAGTCCCAGGGCTCTCCCTCTTCTCAGCTTCTTCCACCCATCAATCTGCATGAGTGCGTTGGTTGCCTGAAGATAATTTTCCCACTGAGATCGAAGGGGTTAGTGGTTTGAGAAGTTCTGGCAAATGAATGTGATGAGATACTGTGCCCATCTGCTGCTGGGCATTTAAGGCAAGAGGTGAGCAAAGCAGGTTGGCTGTGTTGGGCTTAGGGCCAAGCCTTCAAAGCTGGGCCCTGAGAAGAGCATCTGTGCTGTGGGTGTAGCGATGGCACTGCCAGAGACACGGCCTAGGGACGAGGGAGCGACTCTCCTCCAGGCTCCCTCCCCTGCAGGAGCCACTCTACCGCCCGATCCATTGGGCCTCTTCCTCTGTATTTTTCCAACAGTATTTCTGGTACGCAGGAACTATTAGGTGCTAGGCAGGGATCAACGTTCTACTGGCTGATGCTGCTGACTAGAAACTGCAGGTGCCTCCGTTTCCCCAATCAGCAGCCTTTTTTAAGAATAAGAAGAGACTCGGTGATCTCTCCAGGTAACCATTGCCAGATTCCCGCTGTCAGATGCACACACATAAGAGTCCTAGATTAATCTCAGGCTGCACCTCCTGTGTGGCTGTGGAGCCATCAGGCTGGCTGTGAAACGCCTTATTTTATTTTCTGCCTAACATCAGGCTGCAAATGAAAATACCTTTTCAGCCCTAGTATTACTACCCCTATGGATGGCACCTTTAATGTGCGCTATTCATTGTTATAATGGCTGCACCTGTGTAGCACACACACATTGGAGCTGCAGCAGCTGTGGACTGTAAATTGCTAAACATTATTTTCTGTTTCTCCCCGAAAGCTTGTGTGTGTGTGTCTCCCTGTGTTTGTTTCATCTGTAAGGACGCTGGTCCAAAGACTCTAAACCTTTTTTTTTTTGAAACATAAGGTAAATGCATGCTATATACATGTTTCAGAGAAAGTCAGATACCCCAGCTCACACTCAGTAATAAGACTTTAGAGAGCTTCTTTGGAGTGTGTGGTCTGTGGAGAGGTCCCCCTCTCCCTGCTGCTGGGAGCAGTGGTCTTTATGAGGCTGGCACGCAGGCTCTGCCGTGATTAATGCATTTGTTCCCTGCTATTCAGCCCCTGGGCGTCTGCAGGACAGTGAATCCATTCAGCACTTGTAGGCCCAGATTATCACCAGCACCAAAGACCTTTCTGCACCAGGGACTTCCCAGTTCAAAACAAGATTTCTAAGAACACTCTTTTCAAATAAAATCTGTTTTCCCTTTTCCTTCTCATGCTTTTCTGTGCAGTCACTCAAGTACCCCTCTCCCCCATGTGGTGCTGGGTCCACTGAAAGACTGCTACCCAGCCTTTAAGGTTGTGCCTTTACAGTCAGCACTGCAGAGAGTGATTTGAGATTTAGGTGGAGGCAGGCGGTGGCTTAGTCCCCCTCTCTGTATGGCACACTCCTACCGTTCCCCAGGGGTCTCTTGGGACACCCAGTCTGATCCCTGGCCTCGCCCCCTCCTGGTGGTACATGATGTAATTACTCAGAGGGTGTCTGGTGGGCGACAAAAAGAACTATCTGCCAACTGGTCAGAGATGTTTACCATCCCTCCTTTCCACGCACGTACCTTATTCACAAGGATGCCGAGGAACATGTTACGCCTCCAGCCAAAGGATGAGCCTAGAAGAAACTGAGGTGGCGATTCAGCACAGAGTTGCCACTTTTGGATGGGATGGCAGGGCTCCTGGCCATCTGGCATCACGGTTAGGGCACCGAGGACAGTCCACCACCAACCGTTGGGATAAGCTGCAGTGGGTGAGATTGGGCCTCCCCACAGGTTTTTCCCTGTATAAATAGGGCACCCCAGACACAGGTGTCCAGGTCGTAAATCACCATCAACCCCGTCCTCACAGTGAGGAGAGTTTCTCGGAGAAGTGGCGCCCCCTCTGCTAGGTTCTGAGTGAGGCCGGACGTGGGGCTGACAGCGGAAGGCGTCAGGTTTAGAGGCCCGAGAAGGGCCAGCATGAGGGTCCTCAGCCAAGGACTAAGCTTCCTACACTTGTGGATTCTTCCTGTCAGAGACGTAAACAACACCAGAAAGACGACCTCCAGCTTTTTATTGGGTGTGCTGGTGTGGTTCCTTTGTTGCTATTTATTTTTCTTCAGAGGGACAAATACCTAGCTGTTTCAATAAATGAGTGCATCCATCTTAGTTGTCATATTTATGGAAGACGGCGCTGCTCGTGAGAATTGACTGACGGGAGGGGGCACGCTAAACAGGGACAGGGACTTGTTTTTTTTTACAACTGATCGGATTGTGGGTATTATTATTGTATTTCTATGCTTAAAATGTTACTAATGACTTAAAAATACTAAAATATATTGAGAAAGTAAAATTCTCAATATAAATTCTCAATAAGACATTTAGCTAGGCAAATATGAACCTATCTCTGAAAGCATGATAAGCATTAATAATAAAAAAAAAGTAAAGAGGAAATCTGGTTGAAAATCTATCCACCTCTCTTCGAGCCCTGTAAGAGTTAAGAAATCTGAGAATGAAATGTAAAAAACCTGGTAATCTGTCAGTGTGATTGATTATTCCTGCTTTGAAGAATCTGCTTAATTGGTGAAATGTGCTTTCTGTTCTGTTATGAATATGATTAGGCTGTTCATAGCATAGTGACTTGATTTTTTTTTTGTTTAGTATATCAATGTTGTGCAGGCCTGATGACAGAAAAGAAAGAAAACCAAAGCAAAATGCTTTTTTACTGACCTATGGAAATGAGTTTATGGATAGGCTGGATGTCGAGGTTGCAGTGACTGCTTATTGCATTTTTGTCCAGAAGGTGGCAACATTTCCTTAAGAATTTGTAAGGAAACAGCAGCTTCAGAAAATGACAAAGTATCTCAGGACATTGTGTTTTGTTCTCTTTTCAAAGGCACAGCACAAAATGCATGGCCCATCACACCCACCCTATTCTTGCCAGGATAGAGAGAAGAGTAGTGAATATTGTTTCTCTCTCAAATTTAAATTGTCACGATGGTCAGGCTGAAATGAGTTTATATAGCTGACACCTCTAAATGATTCATTTTCGTACTCTACCCCATGCCCCACAAAGAGGGTGTTTTTTGGAAAGGGGTTTCTGTGTGAAGAGCCCCTTAGGTTTATAGCAGTTCAATAGAGGGCCACTCACTACCATGAACATTTCTTACTTTCTGAAAACCCCAGTGAACCTCAAAATAATTCTTCTCAATGATGGCTCTTTGCTCCATTTAACAGCTTGCTTGTCTCTTAATGCTTGTTCGTGCTGTAGAGATTCAGGAGCAAGATGGAAGAGAGTAGGGAAAAAAAAACACTACTTTCAGCAGAGGTAGTAAAATAAAGTAACAAACTAGATTGTCCGGACACAAACATTCAGAATCCTGCATGCAGTTCACCTTCACAGGTAAGCGGGGGAAGATAACACATTGTTTCAGGAGCTGGAAATGCTGCTTTGCTCTTCTCCACCTCGCTCTACCCTGTCTCCCCCTTTCTCAGGAGTTTAGTATTTGGAAAGTACAATGGTTGTCAACACACACACATGCACACCAGTGGGTCTGGTTTAATGCAACTTTGAAAACTGTTATTACTTTTGTTTTTTGACCAGCAATATTTATATGTGATATACTTCTTTCCTGACTAGGAAAGAAAGTTGGAGTTAAATATTCTTTTAGCTACGGAAATTACTCCAAATTTTAAGAAAAGTATAAGATTAACATTAAAAAATATATTTGGAGTGCTTCTTCGTGTTATGTGACCTCATGACCTTGCGTTTTATGTTAGAAGGAAGCACAGTGCATCCATTCCCAGGAAATACCTTTTTAGCCAGCCTTACCTGAATGTTCTCAATCTCATCTCTCTCTCTCTCTCTCTCTCTCTCTCTCTCTCTCTCTCTCTCTCACACACACACACACACACTTTCCAATAGAATGTATAGTCCAGATCCTGACCTCTGCTCTGGCTCAAGTATCTTTAGTGTAATCCATAATTCCCCTGGACAAAGAATAGGAAGTGGCTTTTCCAACTTATTCCGATGGCTCCATCTGCTCCTCATGCTACAGACTACGCTTTCTTCCTGCAGCCACTTCTCTCTTGGACCTTTGGAGAAGACTTCTCATCCTGAGGATATTCTTTCTTCATGCCCTCCCCTACAGATCCCTGAGTCTTCTTCCTCTCTCTGGTCATGCCTCCCCACATGGCCAGCTAGTTCTTTCCCGCTTTGTTCCTGGGTGGAGGGGAGAGCTCTTCTGATCGGCCCCTGAGTGGGTACATGTGTGAGATGACCAGACATGCATGAAGGGGGAGGAGACCCAATATCCTGCCACATATGCTCATTGACTTGAAAAATGTGTAAAGATAAAAATTTATAAATTTTGTATACATACACACGCATACACCCACAGTACAAAACAGTATAGTTAAAGAATGAAATTTTATGTGCTTGAAATCAATGACATTAACTTTTCCCAGGCTCAGAATCTGCCATCTACACATTCAGATGATTTAGACTTTCCCTGGAGCTACTGGACCCAAATGGCAAATTTGCTCATGCTACACTTCTCTGCCCCAAGAAAATGACCTCTTTATTGTTCTTACCTTGTCACAAGGCCCTGCCTGCTAGGGGGAGGGGAGGTGACCTCGCCTGTAATAAAATTCCATTAGCCTCTGCCTCTTTGTTCTTTCAGATTTTTCATCCCTGGCTCTGCTGTGTCCCAAGGTGGCATATGACATCCTGACAGTGAGGCCATCTGTATCCCTTCTGTCTTCCGAGACAAAGTGGCTGGCCTTTCCTGTTCCGGGTTTGGTAAATGCTGAGGCATGGCTGCTTGCTCCCAGCATTTACGGGGCTGATGTGCCAGCACCTACCACTGGGCCCTTTGCCCCTTTTCTTAAAGCCCCCCACAACTTGTGCGGGCCCTGTCTGCATCCTGCCCCTAGGTACAACCATCCTCTAGAGTTCCCATGCCCTCCTCTGAGTAGGGGGACATCGGGAGACCCACAGTGCTGGATGGCTCTCCCATACCTTTCTGTATATTTCAAAAACTCTACCCACCCTAAGGATAAGAAGTGGGCCATGAGAATCTTGATGTTGGAATTCGATTTCCTGGCCTCTCTCAACTCCTTCCACGACCCTCTCTTAGAAAAGGCCACCTCCAGACTTTTCTTAAAGGCCCAGAATCTTTCATCTATAAGTCTTCCTCTAGGGCATACCCTCTTTCTACTTTGGGGCAACCAGTATAATGGCCTCATAATCATAAGCAGAAGAGGAAACTTGACTATATTGTGTGTGTGAGGGGGGAATCCAAGCTCCTTCACAGTTGGTTCCTGACATACTAAAGGAACTTAGCAAATTTCCTTTCTCTCTCTACAAAATTTGTTTTTCAAATGATTGTTTCTCAATTTTGAACACTGAAAGCTAAATACAAACACTTTATTTCTCTTTGAATTTCTGTTAGAATAATCAGTGCTTTCCATCCTTTCCCTTCTCTTCAATAGATACTTCAAATGAGAGAAGGTATGTATACAGAAATATAGAAAAGTACATTAATATCTATTGCCCCTCCACACTAATCTCACTGGTACCTGTAAAAGAGACCATTGACCCCCACCCCAAGCTCTGGGCAGAGGACATGATATTTCTCATACCTGACAGTCTTGCTGGTACAAACACCTCAGCTGATTTGCATGGGGTGGATGGTACTGAGGGGTAACTTGTGGCAAAATATAAATTTGGGTTTGCATTTATTGACTATGAAAATTGCTGCCTAACTTACTCTGATTCCCTTACAAATAGTGTCCTATAGTCATTTCCACTGGGTAAGTTATAAAATAGTTTGGGATATGTAAGTGTGTGCGCGTGTGTGTGTGTGGTGGAGGATGTTTGGTGTGGCAGAGGAAGTGTGTAAACCAGTCCCATGTCTATATCCATTCAATCTTTAACTTTCTGATGAAAATTAGGAAGACATGTTGACAAGTGCCTGCCAGGAACCAAATTCAGCTCAGCATTTCAGTTCTTGCAATTTTGGTTGCAATTTTGGCTGACATTTAAAATACACACACACACACACACACACACACACACACACACACAGTTTTTGGTCACTCTAGAGATAAGATAGTCTCCTAAAAAATAAAAAAAGCTGCTACTCCTCTTTACTTCTAGGGAAATTCCGCTGGGTGGCATCAGGAGAACCACAGGCCCATTGAACCTTCCAGGAGCTCTTGGCCTCCCGATTTCCTCCTGGTATTTTGTGGAGACTAAATCAGGGAGAGGACCTTCCCCACTAATAATCCTAAAAGTCATTGACTGATGAAGAAGTCTCAGATCTCATGAAAACTGCCTGTCACATCAGCCCAGATTGTCTGTGGTATATGGGAAAACAACTCCAAGATATACTGGTTCAGGATCATGCCTGCACTTCCACCATCAGCGCAAGCAGTTGTTTGTTAGGACTGAGGTCCCAATTTAGTTCATTACTGTTAGTTAGTAGGAGATTATAAACTTGAATTTCAATGGAATGTGTGAGGCTCAGCCTTAGTCAATATTTACACATAATGATAGTTCTCATCAAGACATAAGGACTTAGATAGTTATGAAATGATTATAAATCACAACCCATCTAGAAACAGGATTTTAATTATCATCAACAGTGGTGACAACAAACATTTATTGAGGAGCTACCCTGTGCTGTAATTGAATTAATGAATTTGTTAATCATTGCTTCCTGTTCCCATAAGTATTTGCTTAAGTTTGATCTCAGTCAAATCACACAGGCACCAGACTGAGGTACCTTGTCATTAAAGAAGATTAACTATTTTCTTACAGTAGTATGAGGTTTTACTTGTGTTTGACAATGTAACTCAAGCTTCCTCAGCAATACCAGACTGACAGGGCACAGTCAGAAGTCTCTGTCTGCAGTGGTGAATGGTAGTAGGTGTGGACTCTTCTGGAACTTCCGGCAGTTGGGTCGCTGGCCCCCAGTTCCCTGGCAGAATTTCTGAGTGTTGTGCATGTCTGCCTCTCCTGTCCTCTTGCTCCAATAGTAATGCCCGGCCATTTGTGCACTGTATGTCCGTTGCATGGCTCTAAGAAGACCCTGAGTAAACATGATTTCTTCTGTCTTGCTTGGTTCTTAGGGCCCCTTCAATCTGGCTCCAGACAATAACACAGTTCTGTGAGTGACCTTCCTAGCCTCTTCCTCCTTGGCACCCCCTGCTGGCATCAATCTGGTCATCCCTTTGACCACTGATGAGGTGACCTCTTTGCGTGTATCTGGTTGGATTTTAGGCTCAAAGGTAGGATGGTCTTGTGTTTGCAGATTTCTGTGATGCTTTTGTTACTATGACTTTTTTTGTTTTCCTTATTCCATTTAATCTACTCCTACTGCCAACCCCTATGCACCTCTACCCAGAATCACTTGAGGGCTGGGTGGGAAGGCACACGGGGGTACTGCCTGGAGACACCCATGGCTGTTTCTCAGCTCTCACACTTAGCCACTGTCCTTGGAGCTGGTGCATCTTAACTGTGGCTCCTAGGACTTCTTGGTCAGAGGAGTCGATCCTACCCAGTTCCTAGGCCAAGAAGTCAAGGGCAACTCTAATCTCCTGCTTGGTTACGAGAACAGTGGGATAGAATAATTTTCTGAGATTTCAATTTTGTTTCTTTCTCAAGGTCACCTCCACCCTTCCCTCTCTTGCCCTCTCTTGCCCTCTCTTGCCTCAAAAGTAGAAGCTCTTCCTGATTTCTGTAAAAGCCAGAGCTTAGGTGATATTAGGTATCCCTGGAGAAGAAAGAGTAGCTGGGAGTGCTATTGAGAGCAATGAGAGGGAGGTGAGAGATCTTGCACTTGGGATGGGGAGGAGGTTGGCTGTTGATGGATTTCATCAGAAGTAGGGAGCAAGGAGCCCCAGGAGCTGCCATCCAGCTTGGAGGGAATGTCTGCCTGATGCACTCAGAGGCAGAGGGCTTCCAGTTTGCCAAAGGCATTCTGAGCCTCATGAATGGAGCAGAAGCAAGTGGACTGTTGTATCCCCAAGAGCTGGGAGCATGGAGCCCCTGGTGCTAGTCCTTGTCCCACAGTGTCTCATGAGCAGTGGGGCCTGAGATGTAGTACTACTTAAGTTAGGACCTTGGTGTGGACCTGGGGGTGGGGAGCTCCCATATGACTGAAATTGACTTTTCCACTCTTCAGGGGGCTGGAGCATGGCATTTGACTTAGGTTGACTTAAAGAAAAATGAGAAAATGAGATATTTCCTGCACTCTCTGTCCTGGTCATTGGCCATTGGCTGTACTCTCCCGGGTCTTCTTTGTACCTCTCAGAAGGGCCCAACAGAAATCAAACCACTGCCACTTCACCTCCACAGGTTTGATTTCATGTTGGGAGCATGCCCAGTGGAGAACCTTGTGGGACTCTCATGACATAAGAATTACTAAATACTCACATCTGCGCTCTCAATTCTTACCATAGAATAATTTTTTATTGCAATGCAAAGTCTAGCTTAGACAAAAGAAGCAGGTTAAACTTGTTATGGTGATAGATTTACTTAGTGGTTTAGCAGTCTGGGAATAGAAAAAGTAGGACAGAGAACAAGAAGCAGAACAAGTGGGTGAACAATGGTTTGGATTGTGAAATCAAATTGATTTTCCATTTGATGGCTGGTTTGGGAGTAAACCTTTATTCATTATTCATTAGTACCTACTGATTTTGTGCTGCATTCCAATGGCTGCCCATACAGCCTTGGACTAAGTAGAAATTGCTGCAGTGAGAACTAGGTCTTTGTGTTACCTTCAGCTATCACCTCTGATTTGGGAACTTAAACACCATGGAGCAGCTCTCTATTTTCTACCTGAAGGTTTTCTGCACATAACAGGTGGTTGTCATGGAAAGTACAGCGGCCTGGAGACTCGTGCTTTGGGACTCTTTAACACTGCAGTGTAAATGTGGAAATCCTAGTGGCACGGTGTGAGTTTACTGAGGAGGAGGCTTCCTGTCCACTTGTTTCTTTATTGAGAAAGTTTAGAAGATATGATGGAGAACAACACACATGTTCTGTAGAACACACATTCATGCACTGTGCCTTCCTCTGTGTTAGTTACCCTTTTAGGAGGGTGAGGAATTCACTGGCCATCCCTTGCTCACTTACCGGTAATAGTAATGATCAAACTTGTAATAATAATTTATAAATAATACATTAACATAGCCCTGGCCCGGTAGCTTACTTGAAGTGTTGTTGTGTGCACTAAAGGGTTGCAGGTTCCATCCCCCGTCAGGGTGCACACCTAGGTTGTGGGTTTGATCCCAGGCTGGGGCAGGGATGGGAAGCAACAGATTGATGTTTCTCTCTCTCTCTCTCTCTCTCTCTCTCTCTTTCCCTTCCTCTCTCTCTAAAATCAATAAACATATCCTTGGGTGAAGATTAAAAATAATATAACAACATAATGATAAGTAATCTTACTCCCTGATGATCCACTAAACACATTTATATGTTTGATTTTTTTCCCCTTTCTACTAATTAGTCTTTTTAGAAATGAAAGATACAAATTTGCTTCTTCTGCACTGTGCTTTGGCCATGAGAATTAACGAGCCTCAGTCTAGTGAATGAAACAAACAACACTAACAAAACGCTGTTCTGAATGCAGAGAAAACAAGCAATTACATTTTAAGGGTAGGAAAAAGACACTGGCATGAATCAAGTGGTCTGTATGTGCTATGCATTTCACATATGCTATTTCGGTTGATCTTCACAACGACCTTCCCCACTTCCTTTCACTGAGACAGGTATTCGTGTAACCATTTGAACGATAAAGAAACTGAGTCTTAGAGAAGTTAACATTGTTTAGGGACTCACACATACAATTCCATTTTTTATAATGTGGATTCCTAGACTTTGAAATTAAAACGGAGAGCAGAGCTGCTGCAGAAAGGGAAGGGCTGAGAAATCTAGAACTACAGGGTTGAACAGAATTAGTGAAGAAATGAAACCTACAAAGTAACCGGCCACTTATCTGATGTCAGGAGACAGAGATCTGACAGGTCATCCCAGAACACAGGCTAAATTGTTGGGTTTAGATTAAAGTATTTGAGAAATTCACAAGAGGGTTAAAGTATAATCACTTTTTATTGCCTTTTTAAGTCATAAAAAAGATTAACACGTGCTAAACTGAACTGAAATTACAGGGGCAAAGCTAACAAGAAGTAATTTTGCTTTTGACAGATTCCCTTCCTTATTCCTCCATCGCTCCAGATGGAGGATAATGTAAACTTTATATCATAGGAATAAATGCCTATTGATTGATTAAACATTGATGATAGCACTCTGTCTCCATCTGTATACAAAAGTGGCTGTTTTCAAAATTAACCCTTTTATAGGTCTGACACATGCTATCAAAATGCATCCTGAATTTCGGAAGCCAGGCTGCCCACAGCTGTGCAATTATGGAAACTAGGCTGTTTTCCAGACGTCAGTTGCAGGCAGTGGTAAAAAGCTACTTTCGTAGTTTAGTTTAGATACAACACACATCGGAATACTGTTACTGACTTCCTTTCTTTGGGTGGGAAGGATGATTCATAATTATTTGGGACTTTCCTTTTACTTCACAATAAACAGATTTTCCCCTGAGGGTAAGTTTATCATAAAAGAGTTTCCCGTATAATAAAAATAAATAATCTTTCACTTAAGATTTTTATTTCTTATCTAGGCAGTCTTTTTAGCCTGATGAGAAGTACATGCATCCTCCTCCTTGAAGTCAGAGCAGAAACTAAATGTGGGATTTGTATCAATTTTTTTTTTTATCCCTACAGCAGGCTTTCTGTAATGCACAGTTCTTCATTTGGTGTGTGCTTCTGGAGCATGAGAATGGCTGTTGGTTTAGACCTGCAGTTCATCCCCTCCATCCTGGACAGTGGTTTTAGGATTTAACTAATTGCCAGGGCTGGTCCAGCTGGACACCAGTCTCAAAGGGCTAGTGATGTAATCCAAAATATTGTTTTTGTTTGTTCAGCAACATTTTATTGGGCAACTACCATGAGTAAGGCATTGCTATGCTCTGTGGAGGACACACAATATATGAGATGCAATTGCTGTCTTTAGAATTTGGTAGAGAAAATAAAATGTACATACATAGACCTAAATATAGGGTAGTTAATAATTGCTATGAGAGAGAGTAGAGGGGGGAGGGGTGTTCAGAGAGCAGAGACATTTAATGCAAGGCCACATATTATGAATCCATCATACATGAATCCTCCTTGAACATTTTCCTTACTACCTCTTTTTAAAATCAGGGCTCCCTTTTGCTCATGCATGGAGCATCAGATGACATTAGTTACTTTATCCTCAAAAAAAACAAAACAAAACAAAACAAATGCTTTGAGTTCAATCCCTTTTACTCTTGCAATGAAATTTTTTAACAGAATCTAACATACATCTAGGGCTGACTAATTACAGATTCCTCAGGCCAGCATACAGATCTTCAGTAGCCATGAATTGAAAGTAGATTAGTGGGAAAGAGGCACCTTGAGGTTAGCAAGAAGTATGATTTAATAGGTAGAATAAAATAGTGGATGCTATTTCCAATCTGTCACTTGCTCATTGGGTAGTCACTTAACTGCTCTATATTTTAGTTTTCATAGCAATAAAATGCAGATAATAAGATTTCAGCAGCCATTATAGAAAATTAATGGTAGAACGGGTCTTTTGCATCCTAGTATTTAAAAAAGTATCATTTGATCAATGTTCAGGTATAATAGAGTGATAAGTTAAAATACTCTTAAAGTAACAGGAAAATTTTACAAATGTATAAAAATACTTTTAAAATTGTGGAACTTGAGTTTAGTCATTGCTCCATTATTTAATATACCCTATCTTTTTCTTTCTCGAAGCATTTCGTTTTCGTTGAAAGTTCATATTGTCATAAGATCTGTTTTAGTTCTCTCTGGACATCCACCCCCTATTGGCGTCAGTCCCTGCTGACCTTTGATGTCACCTGAACTCAGATTTGACTTTAAGGCAGGAGAGGAGGCCCTCCTGTCCCACAGCCCCGCAGCCCTTGAGATGAGGGAATCTCTTGCTGAAGGTGACCTGCTTTAGCGCTGCTGGGGGGGTACTCCTGAGCTGAAACCAGGTTTCATAACAGTCCTCTGACTTAGAAATGGGATTTGTAAAGCACTCCTCCCCAACCCCGTCCGTGGTTTTGTCACAGAGCAAACCTATGGCCCATTCAAGTAGGCAGTGAGAAGAAGAAAAATCTACTAAGAAATGCCTACAAGTTGTACCTCAGTGGTTCCGACCTACATTTGCTTGTCCAATGCATGGTTTCACTTCAAGTTAAGGAACAGATTCTCATGGCAAACTGCTTGGATACTGTATTTCCCAAGGACTGAAAGAACCAGACATGCAAGATGGCATTGATTTCCCTTGATGATCCCCACACAACTTCAGTCTCAGCAGATAACCCTAGCTTCTGGGTTTCATTATGAAAATGGAGGCTAGCAGGCAGTCCCACCCCTGGGGGCCAGGCTAGAGGGGCCTGGTGCTACAGAGAGCATTCTGGGCTCTGCCAACTGGGCTTCCCCTTGCAGGGCAATGGGGGTATGGAGTCTCGGGGGCATGCCCACCCAGAGCCCACTCCTCACTTTCTAAGTACTCCACCCCTGTGCTGTAAGGGATCAGGACCCCGGAATTCCTTGCATAGGTTGCCATATGCCTGCTTCCATGGCCTGTGAGCATGTCTTCCCCACACCCTTCCCCCTAAAGGTGGATGAACCCCCCATGTGTGCATGTCTAGGTTGAAGGGGTGGCCAAGGAGTGGCTGTTTGCAGAGGGATGTGGACAGAGGCTCGGGCATGCACGCGTGGTCTCCACACTGTACTAGTCAGGTCCCTTGTGGTATGTCATGGGGCCAATGGCAGGAAGAGAGGAGAGCTGGGTCATGGGCTGGTGGTGGCTCCCCTGTGCCTCTGTGTTTCAGCATGAAACTCTGAGGAGTACAAAATCCTAAATTAGATCTTGGCTTCCCAAGTTTAAAAGGAGGTATATCTACCAATATAGGTGGTACATTTTTTAAAAATTTCTATCAACTATAGGTATCCTATCTGTGGAACATATTTTATTTAACTGTTTTTTGGCTTGGGTTATAATTTTGAAAAAGTTACAAGTGAGCATCTGCTTGTACTCTTGTCCTGGGCTCACAAAATGCTGGGGGTGGGATTCAACCATATATGAACTTCCTCAGCCTCCTGTCTGAACCCAGGGTCCCTTCCCTCTCTTCTTATGTTCCTCCAGGGTGTTCCTTCTGTCTCGCCACCCCTGAAAGCCAAGCTCACTTTGTACTTCTGTGATCTCATTGTGTTTTTTGAATGCTTCTATCACTATGCTTACTATATTGTATTGAAAAGATACATTTTTTTGTATGCTTTTTGTATGCTTGTCTAACCTGGTATGCTTAGCACCTTGCTCAGAAGGTTCAAGCCTACCTCGTGGTTCCAACTCCTCCTATCATTTCTCTCGGATATTTCCCTCTATTTCTCTCAGATAATTTCCCTGTTTCATTAATAGTTCTCTCCTATTCTTAAGAAACAAATACAGACAAAAAAATTCATCAACTCCACCCTCCTCCCTGAACTGTGCAGTGCTGTCCTTCCCTTACCAGTCAAACTTTGGGCAAATCGATTCTCCACGGTTTTGTCTAGCATCTTTGCCTCACACTTATTATCAAACCTTTATAATCTGGTTTCTACTTTCATCACACCATAATCCAATGGGCACTTTTACATTAAGTAGCTGACTAGACTGTTCTGGTGTATCTGATTCAGTTCATCATGCAACTGCACACTTGTATCTTGATGCTTTGGCTTTAATTATACCATATCGTGCAGATTCTTCTGCTTCTTCCATGACCATTTCTCTTCTTGGCCTCCCTTGAAAATTGATGAGCTCCAGGACTCCATTCTAAGTTCATTATTCTCCTGAATCTAGAGACTCTCTGCCACATGCACTGTGTGTCTCTCGTGTGGTGAGAACATACATCCCTATTCTTCCAGCTTTAATGTCTACTTTCAACCTTGAACTCCTCTTCTTATATCAAATCTATTGCTAAATCCCAATAACTCAACATCATGAATGCTCCTCAGATCTGAATTATATTTTCCATTCCCATTACCACGGCCAGAGGTTTGCCAATATTTCTCTTAAATTGGGCTAGTACTTCTTATCAGGGTCCCTTCCTTCAATCTTGCCCCAACATCTTCTTTCTTTAATTTTCTACCAGAATAATTTATCTGAACCACAAATCTGATCAAGTCATTCCTCCTCTTTAAAAATCATTGCTAGTCACAGAATAAGTGCTAAATTCCTTAATATATCATAAACAGTCCTTCCTCATCTGCCTTCTCCATCCCTCGCATTAAAGGCATATTCCAGTAACTTTAGGTTATGTTGCCTTTTCATGCCTGCCCTGCCTCTAAACCTCTTGCCTCACACTAATAGGTTTTATTCCCCATGTTCTCTCTCCTACTCCTCCTTCTAAACTGACATCCTAAGTCACCTCCTCCAGCAAGTTTCCCCAACTCTATCACCCCTAAAAGCTTAGCTTGGTTCCATACTTCTGTGATCTCATTACAGTTTTGAATGCCTCCATCATTATACTTTTGAGAAGATCTATTTCTGGGTAATTCTTTTCAAGAACTTAGTGTATGTCTAACTTATCTTGGTATCTTTAGCATGTCAGCACAGAAGGTATTTGATATGTGCTTAGTATCATTGTTCCAATCTCCATGGTGTCATCACATTCAAACCCATTGGTATACAGAGAAGTGCAGGTCCTTGTCAGCAAAGGAGAGCTGTTCCTCCTCCATTCTCTCTCATCTAGCAACTCTAATTGGCACAAAAGTACCCAGTTCTCCAGCCATGAAAACGTCAGAACACTGGCTGGCCATTCCGTTGCGTGGGCAGGGACCCACCATCTGACCTCAAAGGGGTGTTTATGTACAGACGGACGGATGACTGACAGACTGAAGGGCTGTCAGATTTCAGTTTTCAGGAGTATAACGTATTCAAAGATCGTGGGTAAATGAGAAAACCGGCAGCTATCTTTCTCCCTGTGCAGGTGGTGTGGTGGTACCTGTGCTGTGCCTGGTGAGGGATGTTGGCATTGTTCCTGCATCTTGCATCCTGCATCTTGGTGTGTCACAAAGGTCACTCAGCAATGCATGAGATTTGGGGGAGCTTATATCTGAGGGTGACAGTGTGTTAATGCCTTAAGTTCCTTAAAACCTGAATTAAATGCATCTTTTTTTTTGTTGACACTATTACAGATGTCCCCATTTCCCCCCACTCCTTGCCCACCTCCACCCATCCTTCGCCCCCTTTCCTCTGGCCATCACCACACTGTTGTCTGTATCTATGAGTTAGGCATATATGAGGCTAATCTCTTCACTTTTTTTATGTGCCTGCATATTTGCTCTACGGACCCAAACTGGAATCCCTTGAGTAGCTACTTCTCGTAGTCTTCTACTACAGTTGAGATAAGTGCAAGGGTCCAAAAAGAAACAAGGGTTTCTTGTACTTAGAGTGAAATCCAAACTCCTTCACATGGCCAATAAAGGCCTGAAAATCTCTATCCAGGACCCTTTCCTTCCTTGTTTCTCCACCCTAGTCCACTCCTCCATCACTGTATTTTTTTCATCATCATTCCTTCCATCAAATCGAGGTGGGGCTTGTGAAGGAAGTGACCAATTGCATAGGTGGAGCAACACTGCCAGTTCTGACCTTGGCTTTGAAAGGACTGGCAGCTTTCACCTCTTCCCTTTGGGACCTCAGCTGCCATGCTGGAGGAAGCCCGAGCAGCCACGTGTGAAGGAGAAGCAAGGCCCCTGGCTGCAGCCCTGCCTGGGCTCCCACTTGATAGCCAGCACTGACTCCCCTCCCATGTGAGTGAGCCACCATATAAGCAGTCTCTAGCTCCAGTTGTGTTGCCACAAATGGCAGCACCTAGAGCAGTAATGAATTGTCCTGATGAACCCTGCCCCAGTTGTAAAACCACGAGCAAATGCATTGTTTTGTCTTTTGAATGTCATTTCTTGAGAAACAGTTTGGGGGTGGGTTGTCATTAAGCAGTAGAATCTGAAGGGTCCTCAAACCTTCCAAGCTCTTTTCCGCCTCTGGGCCCCTGCACAGCTCCTTTCTCTGCATGGAATGACTATTCCCTTCCTGTCCGCTCTGACACGTGGCTTGCTTTCATCTTTGTCCCCTCCTCACAGAGTTTGACTCGAAAAACCAAACTGGTATTCTGTGTGAACCTCTGACTTGTCACTTACTGTTTGGCATTGGTCAGTTACTTAAACTCTCAGAGCCTCAGTTATCTTTTTCTTTAAAATGGGGATATTTGCCTTGGCCAGGTAGCTCAGTTGGTTAAATCATCATCCCTACAGGCCAAGGTTGTGGGTTTGATCCCTGATCAGGGCACATAATACTGAACCAATGAATAAATAGGTGGAACAACAGAAAATATTTCTGTCTCTCTAAAATTAATAAAAATTTAAAAAAATTAAAAAGTGGGGGTATTGGTGATACCTCCTAGGCTTTGGATGACATTAAATGAAATAATGTACATCAAGTACTTTGTGCAATGCCTTGCACATAATAGGCACCTAAGAAATAATGTGTGGTTGGTCTCAGCCTGAGAGAGACTCAGCACCAGCATCTTTAGTTTCTAGCTCTTAAGGAAATACTTATGCACTTACTTATATTGGGAGGAAAGAGAGGTGGGTGGCTCTTAAAACATTAATTACTCCAGGATGAAGACAGCAAAGCATCATTCATAGTGATGGTCTTCTGGCCCTCAAGTGGCTCTGGGACTGGAGATGAAAATGGCTTGTCTTATTAAGAGGCGCAGGTCTGGTGTGGGGTTATAATTCTACCCTGATAGCCTGGTCATCTCTTTCTATTTGCACGGTTCTTGTCCTACACTGAACAGGAGAGCCCAGGGAAGATAATGATCCTCATTTGTTTCAGTTAGGGTCTCAACATGCTCTGAAATGTTCTTCATTAGGTCGGTAAGCTGTATTTATTTTCATTACTCTTGTTCTTGCAGAACTGTTTGTAGCTGCCTTTTTTTCTGGACATTTCTCCCTGCGGTGCTCTTTTACTGTGTGAGAAATGCATCTTCTTATTTTTCCTATGCCATTCCTTCTATTTTTATAAAACTTATGGTTCCCCTCCATACACATGCCCCCTAGGACCATGGCAGGCCTTAAGAAGGTTGGGCCAGAACACTGGGAGTTTCCTCTTACCTTCAAGACCCCCTCTGCACAGTGTCTGCCCACCTTGCAGTGCACGGACCTGGCCGTCATCTTCCCTTCACTGTACACACAGATTGTTGCAGTGCAGAGTTGAAGCTTTAAATGGCTCCGTGCTGTGGGGATGAACACCTAGTCTACCACAGCTGAGTTAGAGAGAAAACATCTGGGAGGGAAAATGCTGGTTTTCCCTTCTTAGAGCAATCAGACAACTAATAAACAAAAAGACATGTTTTCCAATTTCTAGGTATCTGAGTACTCTCTGAGGACAGAAGCATCCACTTGATATGCATGAAAGCCAAGGGCACAGCTGCCGAGGAGGAAGACGTCTGGGACTCAGACAGTGCTGTGCTCAGGCCGGGAAAGTTGAGACCCTCTCAGGACCTGGCTGGGAACAGTGACATTAGTATTTCCCTTCTCTCTGTGCTCCCCTCAGTCACCAAAGGCCCCGCTGAGAGCGGCTGCATCACAGAAAACTGCTGATGAGGAAACAAAACTCTCCTTCAAGGTGCCACTGTGAAAATAGAAACATATTTGGTATTTACTACAGCCCTTGCTCCCACGTGGTCTTCCCACAGTAACAAATGTAATTTTGCTGGTAACTGTTTTGGTAAATGAGTCATATTGTAGCAATCTTCATGAATCAAAGATAATTATATTTTTACTCAGCTAGCACTGGTTAAGAAAACTCTCTCATTCTTCAATTAGCTGTCTTTTCACTCTGGTATTTATTTGGAGGGTCTTCTGCATAATTTTAACCTAGCTCCTTGTTCCGTTTTCTCTGTCAGTTAATGCCTTTTTGATTTTCATGCCTCCCCATGTGTTCTTATATATTTCTTGGTCTTTGTTCTTTTTACATTTGTAGAAAACCACTGCAGTGGATTAAACTGGGCTTGCCTGGAGCGGGCAGAGATAATAGTCTTCCATAGTCCAGAGAGTTATGTATAAACCACGACACCAGTTTTTTATTCTGCAAAGAAAAAGTTACGGTTCACATCTCATCTGTCTTCTAATTTCAGTCTTCTTCAGAATGACCATAGAGTTGACGTTGAATTATTACTACTAATTATAGCTACTTTTTTGTGCATATGAACCAGAAGCTGTCAAACACTTTATGCATTTAGCTCCTGACAGGTGACAGTGACTCCACGAAGGAGCCACTCGTTGTCTTCTCCACTTTACAGAGGAGCAGACTTAGGCTTCAGAGGTAGAAAAATTTGCCCAAGGTCATACAGCTGCGGCAGAACTATTAGAACCTGTCTTTAATTCTAGCCGCTGTTACGCACTGCCTACCCCAGGGCCTTCCCTTACTTGTCCAGTATAGTACCCTGGGCCTTCCAAGTCATGTCACTGTTCTTGCCCTGTTTCTGATGCATGTAGAATGCCAGACTGTAGAACACTGAAGTCACCTGTGATTTGATCAGGTCTTGAAAGGAAGCTGAGGTGGACCAGACCTTCCTGGCCTCCACTTCCTCGCCCCCACTTGCTTTTCCTGAAGATGCCTGGGCCTTTGCAAAGCTGGACTGCAGGTCAGTTCACCTCTGAGGCTTCACGCTTACATTTGTGCTCTGATCTCCTTGGCCCTTGACTCTTTATAAGCCACCTACGGCAGGCCTTGTCCTTTCGAGATTCTGATTTCTTGTGCCCAGGCATCAGGTGGTTCTAATGTGTAGCCCAGGCAGCACTTCTCAAAGCTGAACATGCAGGGTAATCACCTGGATTTTGATTCAGCAGGACTGGGTGGGGCTGGAGAGTTTGCATTTTTAACCAGCTCCTGGGACTGTGAGGCCTGAGAGATCAGATTCAGTTCACCTGGAGTGTGGCCCAGCCAGGGGCATTTTTAAAAAAATCCTCAAATGATTATAATGGGCAGCTAATGTTGGAGCCTCTCATGTGGGACTTACCTGCTCTCTCTCTGTCAGAACTTGTTCTCAGGTGTCTTCTGTTTCCAGGTCAAAATCTGGAACCTGAGTTAGGAAGGTTTTCCTGATATCCTGTCTTCTTTAGACTCCCCCCTTTCCCCCCACTGACACAGCTCCCTATCTCAGGCCGCCCTTCTGCCAGACCTTGATCGCTGCCTGGACCCAAAAGGCTCAGCTATTTACCTGGCAGGTGACTTTGGGCAACTACATCTACCACCCTGGGCCTGTTCTTCAGTGTTAGTAAGAGTTAAACCAAACACTCATGAAGAGCTGTGATTCTCCAAGACACAGAGTTATACCAGAGGAGCATCTAACTTCTCTAGGGGAAGGTTTGTGATTGATGGGGCTTTGGGAAGCAGGTGCATGAGGCTGGTGGGGCTCATTGAGTGGGTTGGAGGAGGAGGTGGTGGCTGCTGGCTGGCCTCCTTCCTGATGGGGATCCTTCACCCCATCACCCAGCCAGCATGGAGATGGACCATGAAAGGCCTCAGGCTCAAACCCAGTCCCTGGCTAATCACTTGGGCCTCAAGGAATATCCACCATGGAACATTACCACCAAAAATACCAGTCAGCCCTTCAGCCATTTTCCAAAGTGGTATTAGCTCGGGACTGTCCGCAAAGAACTCTTGACTCCACCTGGGAGCAGCCCAGCTGCATCAGCTCCTCCCTGTGAAAGTAGGGAGCCGGGTGGATGCGACTGCACGGCTGTCCAGGGAATTCTCCAGTGTCTTTCATGTCTGTGATATCTGCGAGAAACAGGAAACTGTTTTCCCATCTCATTCACATAATAGATAAGATGAGAAATTAGCTGCTAGATGAGCAACCTGGGGGCTGTTCATTTTGTCACAATAAGTGAGACTCGGCCGCTGCTGGGGCTGCCTGCAAGCATGAGCCTGGATGTACGTGCGCAGGCGGCGCTGTCTCCCTTGAGAGCCCCCAGCTTCACTCCCACAAGCTGTTTCCCTCTGTGTTTTCTCCCCAACCCCAGTGAAGGTTGCTTCAGCCCACAGACATCCGAGTCTGTGGAGTTTTGTGGCCACATAAAGCCTTAGGTCTGCACAGCCTAGGGACCCTTCTCCCAAGCCCCTGATATAAATCTTGAACCTCGGGCGTGGTCCATGCACCAGCAGCATCCCCATCACCTGGGTGCTTGTCAGAAATGCAGTCTCTATGGCTCCACCCAACGTACTGAGTCAGAGGTAGCATTTTAATAAGATTCCCAGGCGATTCATCCCGCTGTGCATTCAGGTTTGAAGAGTACTGGTCTCAAGAGCTAAGTAAGATGCGTTTCCTAAACCCAGAGATAGGTGCCATGTATTTTGCCTGACATTCAGGACTTCCAGTGCTGTGGCGTGCCCCACCCCTCCCCCACTTCAAGGCGTTCTCTAGAATCAACAGAGGTCACTGCTCTGGGCTTTCCCCAGTCAGGTGGATGGCAAGGAATGGGCTGAGTGTGCAGACATGACAAAGGCACTGTTAATGTTACAGAACAGACACGGAGGGGGGTGAATGATATACTATTACCAAAAGGACCCCCCCTTTTTCTCTGGGGGTTTCCCACCCGCGTACTAGGTTCGCTTTGCCTGAGCCAGAGGAAAGATACCTCTCAATGCCAGAGACTGGTGAAAAGGAATTATTTACTTGCCCCAGCAAGAGTCCTTTCACCCCTTTTCTTCTGGGCAAAGTCTCTCCTGCTGCCTAAGCCACGTGGTGAAAGGGAGCACCCCAAAGCCTCCTGATCCCAACTCCTCTGCCAAAGCTGGGTGATGATTCCTGTCATGGCTGCCACACCTGGGTTTAAATCCCTGTGCTAATCTTCCTCTGCAGCCCCATTTCCCACTCCTCCCACAATCAGTTACACCTGCCAGTATTCCCTATTCTTCCAGCTTTACTGAGCTGCCATAGTAAGTCTGGGCAGGCATGGCCCTGTGGCGTGGAGCCAATCATCTCCAAGCTCTCCTGCAGGCACTGTAACCAGGGGGAGTTGCTTCCCAGTTACATACTGGGTGGAAGTCACTTCCATCCCCCTGGCTCAAAGCACAGCCACAGCTATTTAACATATCTATGAAAGCAGTGAAAGGTTATAGATATGTTAAATGACCATGTGGGAGGTTAGCTACAAAGCTGTTGCTATATAAAACAACTCTCCAAGGCCCTGCTTCATGCATCCCATCCCCCAGCTCAGGCTGCTGGGGGTGAGGACATCATATATATATTTTTCTCTAATATTTTCTGAATACTCTGAGTTCTGGACCCCATTACAAATCCCTCTTTGGGGTCCCCCTCTTGGCTGCACCCTGTTACATTAATAATGCCCAGTCTGACTTATGAAGGAAGGGGCTCTCATCCTCACACACAGAAGGAGGGACAGGGATGTGGCTTCAGGTGGTACTTTTCCTCAACTGCCTTCTTGGCACTGTGCCTAATGCTGTCAGAAACTGATGCAAGTGTGTGGGAGTGTAGGTGGGCGATGGAGACCATGAGCAGAACTTGGCTTAATGTGACATTCAAGTTAGAGGTCAGGGTTTCTTGCTGCATCTGTGTATTAGAGATCAATGTACTAGTTTGCTGGGGCTGTCATAACAAAGTACCACCAAATGGGTGGCTGACACACCAGAAACTCACTGTTTCACAGCTCTGGAGGCTGGGAGTCTGAGAGCAAGGTGTCTGCAGCGTTGGTTCTTTCTGGAGATTCTGGGGGAGAATATGGCCCATGCCTTGCACACGGACCTCTGCCTTCATCTTCACACGGCGTTCTCCCTGTGTGCATGGGTCTGTGTCCAAATACCCCTATTTATAAGGATACCAGTCATATCAGATCAGGGCCCACACTAATGACCTCATTACTACTTGATTTCCTCTGCAAAGACCCTAATTCCAAATAAATCACATTCTGAGGAACTGGGAGTGAGGTTTCCATGTATTTTTTTGGAAGGGGGTGGTGGTACAATTCGGTTTATAGCAGACATGCATTTAAGGATTTCATGTAAATTGTACTTTACGTGGGTGGCAGAGGGGCACTTTTCTTGCTCACTCCTACTCCCCTTGCGGGAGCGTTGGGGAGAAAGGAGGTGGGCCCGGTCAAGGGGACAGGGTCAGCAGTGCAGCTGCAAGAAAGTGTCACCAAAGCAGAGCTTTTTGTTGTTGTTGTTGTTTAATGTTTAGAAAACTACAAAAAGGGAAATCAATTATGGGGCCTACCTGAATTTTATTTCCTCACCCAAAACCAAATTACTCAGCAAACTTATCGCTTGCTAGTGCAGGCTTTGGTATTAAAGAAAACAATCAGGCACGCAGGATTAATCTCTGACAGCTGCCTTATCTTTCACTTGCACCTTTGTTATTTTCTGATGAGCTTCTCCTTTTTTGCTGCCACGTTGTACCATACCTCACTGGTTCCTTTCATTTTATCATCAGGCAAGAGCGGAGGACCTTTCAGTTTATTAAAAAACCTTTATTTGTGAAGAACAAAGAGGGGGGGAAAAGGCAAACAATGAGGTCAGACAATCTCCTTCCTGCCAGGAGCCACTCACCTGTTATTTAGAGTGTTATCAGTTAGGGGAGACTTGCATTGTGGAAAATGAGGCCCTGACAGGCTATTCGGTTACACACACACACACGCACACGCACACACACACACACCCCAAATCAGACTGATGTGCATCAGCCTCCACAAAAGATCCTTGACTAGCAAAGCTGCAAGATTTTCTTTTGTTTCTAAGTTCTAAAAAAAAAAATGCCTAACAAGCGTGCCCTTCCCTCCCCTTCGAGGCTGGGTTCACTTTCTCCTTTGATGCAGCCAAGGCTTCCTATAAAGGATAAAGCCCTGGGCCTTTTCGTGGCCACTTGACAATGTCCTGTGTGGGCTGAGGACAACTTGGTTGGCTGTCTGGGGACCTTGTGTATCTCCTATGCATCTCCCTTGCTGTTTATTAATTTGGGGATCAATGGGAAGGCAGCAGTTTTTGGAACAGGCTGAATTCTGATTTCTCTTCGGATAGGTAGTTGTGTGCATGTAGTTATTTGTTACATGGCTGTGTCAATTGGAAAGAACACCGCAAATCCCCTACTCTCTTTGTGCCTCAGTTTCTTCCTGTCTGAAATGGAGGTGTTTCAACAAGATGAGTTGTAAGACTCCTGCAATTTCTAATCCTCTGGATCCTGGACCCATTTTATAGCAGAACTACTTCCAGGTAGGGGCATGTTTAAGTTGGATTGCTGTATGTGCCACCCATTAGCAGCATGTGACCTTGAGCAAGTCCCTTGACTGTCTTTGAGGGTTGGACGAGATGCTCCATAAGTTCTCATGTGGATCTGCGAATCTGTGAAGTGAGTATTCTCCATCACACTGAACAAATCAAAGATGCTCAGGGTTCAGATGATGCGTACTGCATATGTCCTCCATCCTGCAAGCAAAGTATATGTGTTTTTTACTGCTGCATAATAGATGAGTTTAGTCACAGTTGCTGTGGGTCAGAAGCCCAGCTAGGGCTTGCTTAGCTGGGTCCTCTGCTCAGGGTTTCACAAGCCAAAATCAAGGTGCCAACTGTGGCTGCATTCTCATCTGGGGCTGGGCCCTCTTCCCTGCTCAGCGGTTGTTGACAGAATTCACTTCCCTGCGATTTAAGACTGAGCTCCTGGGTCTCTTGCTGGATCTTGGGCAGAGGGATGCTCTCAGCTCCCAGAGGCTGCCTGCAGTTCCTTGTCCTGTGACCCCCTTAGGCAGTTCACATCGTGGCCAGGAGGAGAATGTCTTCCTGATGCTTCTTTTTAATGGCTCCTGATTAGCTTAGGCCTACCACAATAGCCCTTCTGTCACTCATGATAGCCACATTTCCCCAGACCCCACCCTTGCACAAGGGGAGGGGATGATAGGGACATGCATCCAGGAGGTGGGCATCGTGGGGGCCATCCTAGAATTCCACCTACTGTAAATACCTCTAAGTTCTCTACTAACTTCTCTCTAGGGTCCTTCACCCCTGTAACCAATCTTACATTTTTTTCTCTTTATTTGGCAGTAGGGGCAGATCCAATTTGGGTGGGGACAGAACACTTAACTTTTCTGTTTACTCTACTCACTCCTCTGAGAAATGGGAAATAAATGTGGTTTGCCTAACAGGTACTTGAAAGATCTTGAGAGTATTATCACCCTCCAGGAGGAGAGGAAGTAAGCCTGGGGCAGTGTGTGGAAGAAACAGCACCTGGCATAGGTGGGGACATTGGGGATCTCCAACTCAATGCTGGCGATCTGCTTCCCTGTGCTTAATAGGTCTTAGTGACCTTGAACCCTCCTGACTCCTCATTTTTTTCTGCTTTAAATTTCCTGTGTAACTGATCTTAATTTAGAAGGCCAAATTGGGCCTTCTAGTTTTTGACCTTGTTTCCTGTTATTTTGCTTCTACTTCAATCCAGATCCTAATCTCTAAGGTTCTGACCTCCCTGGTAACCTTACCCGGATTCTGAATCCCTCCCCTGTTAGTATTTGAGTCTCTCTGAGTCTGAGTTGGACCCTGACTGTGACATAATTAGCTTTGGCAACTCAGTGATAGGAGCCCAATTTCTTCCTCTAACGAAGATACTTGTGAGCCTGGACGTCTTTCTGATTGGCCGTGTTGGGCTCTGACGTGTACCCTTGTTCTTCTGTCTCTTCTTCCCTGCCTTCCTTGCCCTGTTCCTCCAAGGTTCTGAAGAATCTTTAGGAAGTGAGTTAGAAACGACATGGAAAGATGCCAGCTTCTCAGCCTAACATGCTTCTGTAAACTCTTGTGAACTTGCTCACGGCCTCTGGGTCAAGATCAAGAGTTCTGTCCTTTTCTCTGGAGACTGGTGTCCTGGCCTACAGAGAGGGTGGGCCTCGGGATCTAATGACAGAGGTCTTTTCCAGCCCCAAGAGAACCAGCCACTCTGTATCTCTGTCTTTAGCTGTGTATGCATGCGTCTACACACACATACTCGGGCAATCAAAATTCTAATGAGACACCCCTTGAAGTACAACAGGATGGAAATCATTAAAAACAACATCAACTTCCCCCTCCCCAAAGGGAAAATGGTCAGGGTTGGTGAGGATGTGAAGAAAGTAGAGCTCTTGTGCCTTGCTGGTGGGAATGTAAAATTGTGCAGTTTCTTATAAGATTAAACTTGGAATTGCCATGTGATCCAACAATTCCACTTCTGGGTGTGTAGCCAAAGGAACTGGAGGTAAGGACTCAAACAAATGCTTGCACTTAAATGTTCACAGCAGCTTAGTGGAACGTCCACTGACAGATTAGTGGATAAACATACAAGGGAATACTATTCAGCTTTGAAAAGGACATTCTGACACTTGCTACAACATAGGTAAAACCTGAGGATGTTATGAACAGTGAAATAAGCCAGGACAAATACTCTTTGATTTCATGGATGTGAGGCACCTAGATAATGAAATTCACAGAGAGAAGGTGGAACGGCGGCTGCCAGGGGTGAGGGGAAGGGGGGATGGGGAGTTAGTGTTTAATGAGACAGAGTTCCCGTTTGGAAAGATGAAAAACTTCTGGAGATGGATGCTGGTGATGGTCACACAACATTTTCAGTGTATCCAAGGCCACTGAATTGTACACTTAAAAGTGGTCAAAGTGATACATTTTTTATTTATGTTTTAGTACAATAAAAATAAACAACACAGGCTTGTTTATGTGTGTGCTGTGAAAGCTCAAAATGTGCAGGTTATACAGTACAGGACAGAGATGTGGAACCCTTCTGGAAAGATGCCATATTTTAATTCATGACAACCAGTCAAAAGGAGAAAAGTCACTGGGAGAACCTGAAAGTATGTAAGTTCCTTTCAGCTAGGTGGCACCATATGCAGCTGTATTTATTTCACATTTAATATTCAAATACAAAAGCAGCATGCTAACTGAGAGCATAATGCCCTGTGTTTTCGTAATAAACTTTGTGAACATGGGAAAAGTTTATTTTTAATGCCAAGAATTGCCTAACCTGATTTTCTATCACAGAAGATGTTTAAAGGGGTATAAAAACGACACTGAAAGGAGAGATAAAATAAACTGGCCTCGTTCACTCGGAGATGGAAAGGAAAGGCTGATGTCAGCTGGGTGGTGTAGATGGAGGCGCTGGCTGGGAGGCAGAGCCGGGCTTGGTCCTACATGAATCAGTTTTATGACTCTTCAGCAAGTCACTTAACTTTTGGGGGCCTTAGTTCCCATACACATTTTCTTTTACTTTAGAGAAGTAAGAGGGATTGATTGGGCCAGAGCCATTTGCATCAGAGCCGTGGGCGTTAACTGATCCTCTACTTTGGGTAAGGACGTCTACTTGGGTTTCAAGCTTCGCCAGGGAGTGATAGGAAGACTTGGTCCTCGCCTTGCTAGAGCACAGTCTGATATTCACCCTCTCTCGTCTCGGAGCTCGCGTTCTGGTCTTTGGCTTTGTCACCTCTGTTTTTGTCATGTTTGCTGGTATCACCTACTTCCCTTCTTTTGGCACTCATCACATTTTGCTTGCAAGCCAGCACCTATGCACTTCTTTCACCACCTTCACTAGACTCTGATACCCCAAATGGTGAGGGGTCATATCTTGTACCATCTTTGTACCTTTGTTGGATCAGGACTCGGCAGGTCCAATCTGCCAGGACCAGGCTGTGGGGAGTGTGCGGGCCAGCAGGTGGGGCGCACTGTGCAGGGACATGGAGGCAGGTGGCATGTGGAAGCACAGGCAGGTGGTGGGCGTTGGGAAGGGGCCGGGCTGGGTGCATGGGGTGAAGCACAGGAATCGTGGGGCTGGTCATGTGCATCAATGTGGGCAGGAGTTAGCTCCCCAGAGGACTGGCAACAGATGGGAGGGCTGCCTGGGCAGGGCCGGGCAGGAGTGAGGCAAGGACCAGGCTGGGAGAATAGGGCATGGTGTAGATATTTAGGGAAGAGATCCAGACATGGAGGTGTCAGATATAAAACTGGGTGCAGGGTGGGGACATGATTACAGGGGAAATGCAGGGGCGAGAATAAAACAGGGTTTGCTATTTAAGTCATCCTCTCATTCAATAAATAGCAGCTGTGTACTTATTATATTCCAGGCATGTTGCTAGACTAGGGAGGTGGTGGTGGGTGAGGCAATAAGACAAGGAAGATCCCTGACTTCAGAGACCCCCTTTTCGGGGAAGGGAAGACATATAACAGACAAGTGACTAAATCAGTAACTAAGAAATTATCAGATATATCAAAACATGGAATTGTGTACCTAAAATATATACAATATCTATTTGTCAATTATATCCCCAAAAAGCTGGGCAGGGGGAAGGAAAACAATCTGATAGTGCTGAGTGCTAATAAGTATTTAACACTAGATGAAGAGCTGGACCGTCAGAGGTGGCTGAGTAAGGCCTCACTGGAGAACCACTCTCTATGTTGTGACAGGAAGGATGGGACATGGCCCTCTGTGTGAAGCTCTGAGGTCTGGGCAGCGACAACAATGAGGGCCGAGGCCCAGAGGCCAGGGAGGAATCGAAAGAAGACACGTTGTGGCCCAAGGGCCAGGCTGGTGGGGGGGCTTCAAGATGAAGCTGAAGAAGGAGGCAATAGCCAGCTCTTATAGAGTCTGTAGGATGTGACAGGATATTTGAATTTTATTCTAAGAAAAATAGAAAGCCCTTGAAGATTTTAGGAAGGAGAGTGTCTTTTGGTATAGTGAGTTGTTCTAGAGAAATCTAAATTTATTTTTCACAATTCCAGAGACTGGAAGTTCGAGAATATGGTGTCACCATGGTTGGGTTCTGGCGAGGACCCTCTCCTGGCTTGTAGGTAGCTGCTGCTGACTGTGAACTCACATTGGGGAGAGAACTCTGGTCTCTTTTCCTTTCCTTCTAAGGACGTTAACCCATTATGTGAACCCTACCCTGATGACCTGATCTGCAGGCAATCACCTCCTAAGAGCCCCACCTCCAAATACTATCCCATGTTGGGCAGGGCTTCAATACGGGAATCTGGAGGAGGCACAATTGACATATAACTGGGCGACCTGATGTGTGGAACTATCTGTTGGGCTGTTGTTTGTGGACTCAGTTGCGGGGGGGCGGGGCTCAGTGGGATGAGAGGCGATGTTAAGTATCTAAGATACTAAGTTATTTAAGTTTTTAGAGTACATTCACTTTACTAAGAATAGGAAAATTTTCCAGAGTCTGGATTTGGGCAAATTCGATCTGGAAACAAGTGGGGTCAGTTGTGAATACAGGTAGCAAACAGGTAATTACAGTGAGTGACTGCAAGACCTGTTGGGTTGTATGTCTGTGTGTCTGTGTGTCCATGGGCTTCTGCGAGGGTCTGGGATGGAAAGGGAGGGGAAAGGCAGGAAGGAGGGAGAGAGAAAAGCACTATCTGACTTCCAGATCTTGATAGTTAAATTACAGCCATCATAGAAAAGGAGCAGGGCAACTCAAATCTCAACACAGAGCCCGAGTGCAATGTAACATGTGCACAGAAAAGTGCACACAGCTTATGAGTACGATTTAGTGCGTTTTCACAAGGTGAGCACACCTGGGAAACCAGTACTCAGATCTATAAGCAGAACCATCCCAGCCCCCTTCACACTCCCTTCTCTTGCCGGGGGAGCCCTCCCCCAAGAGTCTCCACTGCCCTCTCTTCTGACGGCCTAGATTAGTTTTGCCTGTTTTTGTACTTAAATGGAATTGCTGGATGCTATTTTAAAGTTGTTTCCAAAGCTATTTTGAAGCTTTTTCCAAATGACACACTAACTCAGAAAGCAGGAAACCAACAGTAAATAAATACATGCTGTTGAAATCCACAGTCGTTCACCTATACAGAAGGCTCCTGATTTCAGTGTCTTTAAACTAAGGGAGGAGCCCAGCATGTGATCTCAAACTCACAAAGTATGTTGGGCCTTTAGACTCTCACCGTGTGCACTACTCTGTTGGAAATCTTCCCATTCAGCTGTAAGGAGCAGGAGCGTGTGTTTGGGGGCCTGGCTAGACTGGTCGCCTTTGATATATTGTACTGCCGAATTTCGCACTTTGCCTTTGCAAAGCAAAGTATAAGAAGATAATAAATGAATGCTAATCAATTTTTATTTTCTATGGATCTTATTTAATCTTCACAACGATATTTTGTAAACAACGCAAGTATTATTATTACAATTTTGAGGATGAGGGAACCTAGGCTCAGGAGAGGTTACATAATTTACTCAAGATCACAGAGCTGGAAAATGCCAAAGTTGTTTTCCTGCTTTAAAATTCATATGCCTCTAGCTAGACCAAGGATTCTCAGCAACACTTCTTTCATTTCCCTTTACCATGTATGATTTTTAAAATGCAGAAAATAAGAGTGTTTCATTCATTTGTTTAACAAAGGAGGCACCTCATGTAATCAAGGCTCTCTCCTGTGTCAAGGGCAGTGTCTGGGCACTGGGAAAACAACAGTGAACAGATTCAGACATAGTTCCTATCCTTGTGGAACTTAAAGGTTAGTGGAGGAAACATACAGATAGAACAATTGCCAAACAAATATGAAGTATAATTGTCAAAAGTGCAAAGAAGGCATGAGATATGGGTGCTAGGAGGAACTTTCTCCAAGCCCAAGCACACACATACACATGCACACACATCACACACACATGCACACACTTACACAGGAGAAAGCTTCCTAGAGAATAAATGCTTCTGAGTTGAGTTCTGAAGGATCAGTGGAAGTTAGGGTGAAACAGCAAGGATATTCCAGGTTAAAGAGATCATATGCAAAGGCCCTGAGGTAGGAAGGAACATTGTATACTTGAAGGGATGAAAGAAAAACAGTGTGGCTACAGTGCAGAGAGGAAGGCTGGGCCCACTGGGAAATGCTAGGGAGAGACCAACACACAGAGCTTTGTGAGTCTGGAAAAAAGTCTGAAGCATGTTTTACAATGAGTTTTTACAGAGTGGCAAGAAAAAAGGAACAGATATTTTCAGCTTCCTTCATCATTTCATATTCTACAGAATGCTTTGCTGCTAAGTGTGAAGTCCCTTGGAATTAACATTGTTTGTTTCCTTTTGGGAAATGTGTTCATCCCTCAGTGCTCTACAGAACCAAATGAAAAATAAACATGCAAACCAAATTAGGCTGCCTAGAGACCACTGATAATAGGAGCCAATTGAAACCAAGTTGAGATGCTGAGTTCATGTCAGGTTAACATCTCTGTGAACCTACTGATAATTTATCATATTTAATTTATTTTTAAAAAGCTCACCATGTCCATTAATCAAAGAGGCTTGCATTGCACAGTGAGGGAGGCAGCATTACCATCCCCAGTGGACCCAGCATGCTGTTATAAAAGGTTTGATCCCTTGAATGTGGACCATGATGGTTCAAACCACATAATTTTAGGGCAGCTATTTTCTGCTGATTTCACACTATAGTTTTGCTTTCAATGCACAGATCCACCAGCAATCCCAGAATTATGTGTCTTTACATTAACAACTCTTGGCCTGTGGGTGGCAGACCCCCCATGAAGACTTAAAATTGCTGCAAGGGATCTGAGACACCATATGCATACCATGTGTTTTGCACAGACTGAATACAAATAAGATATAAACTGGACATAGATGATTTTGCAAATTTATTATATATTTTTGCCTATTTAGTGTTAATCAACAGAGGGTAGAAGAATAACTACTCTGCTGGAGGTGGTCTTTGCAAGTTGTCAACATTTAGAAGGAGGCTTCATACTTAGAAAGGATGTGAAGCCCTCGACTGACTAAGGAGTTGGCATATTGAGATTTGACATAAGCATCTACATTAGTGAGCATCTACATAAGTTTTATCATCCACATGAGAGCTACAGGATTCTGGTATGAGCATACAGCCGTAGTAGGCAGTGATAGATGCAAAAAAATCATTTATAGAGATCCAGTAAGGGAAATGCTTAAGGAACTTAATCATTGCTAAAGTCTACCTATGAAAGTTTTGTAAAGAACATGCACATGTCCATGACTAAGCTCCCTGTCTTTGTGTGTGGGTGCATGTGTGTGTGTGGGATTGGCTGTGAGGCTGAAATTGGGCAACTTCAGAAGTGCACCCAGAGGTAGGTTGAAATCAACTTCTAGACTCCTTTTTCCGCCAGTCAGCTCCAGCATCCCAGGTGGGCAGCTCAGGATGTGTGCCATCTTCCTCCTACAAGGTGGGGAGGATCAGTAGCTTGTGATGCCATTGGTTCCCAAACACTAATCAGAAGGGTGCTTTAAATTTACACCTCTCTAATCACACATATTTTGCATAAACCATTGCCTTTTGTAAGAAAGACCGATTTTTCCCATCCTCCTTGCTTGGCAAAGCAGAACCCCAATATTTTATTCCCATTTTCAAGAGACAAATGAAGGTCTCAGGGCCATGAGGACACTGCCTTCTGCTCAGGGAGCACCCATACCATGGTGACCTCAGGGGTAACTTAATAGAGGTGAGGGAGGCCATGAGGATGGCAGCTAACACTTGAGTGTTCTGTTCATGCCCAGCTTTTTCCGTGCTTGGTCTCAGGTAATGCTCACATCCCAGGTAGTGCTCATATCCCAGCAAGGGTGGGACAGTAGTCCTCAATGAACTGAGGTTTTACTTCCTGCAGTCAACCTCAGTCTGAAAATATTAAATGGAATATTCCAGAAAATAAACAATTGTGCAGCATTTTGAGTACCTGTGATGAAATCTCACTTTATCTTGCTCCATCCCACTCCAGATGTGAATCATCCCTTTGTCCAGCATCTCCACACTATAGATGGTCCCCGACCAGTTAGTCTTGGTATCAGATGGACTGTCACAGTATTGCAGTACTTATGTTCAAGTCACCCTTATTTCACTCCATAATGGCCCCAAAGCACAAGAGTAGATGCTGGCAATTTGGCATACCAAAGGTAAGTACAGTACAAGATATTTTGAGAGAAAGACCAAATTCACATGACTTTTATCATAAGATATTGTTATGATTGTTCTATTTTATTATTAGTATTGTTGTTAATCTCTTACTGTTTCTTATTTATAAATCCAACTTTATAAATGTGAAGGCACGCATGCATAGGAAAACATCGTATATACAGAGTTTGGTACTGTCGATGGTTTGGGCAACCACTGGGGGTCTTGGAATGTACTCTCTGTGGGTAAGGGGGCCTAATGTGCCATCGTCTTCCCATTTTACAGTTGAGGAGCCTGAAGCTCGAAGGGCCACACAATTTGCACAAGGTTATACAACCAGAAGGGAGAGTAGGAACCCGAACCCAGGTCTGCCTGACCCTGGACTGGGCTGTTTCCTGAACACCTGCTCCCTCTCAGTCGTGTTCAGTCTGCTTCCAGCAGAGCTCACCTCCTCCGGGGCTTCCCCATGCTAAGAGGGCAGGCACTCTACCCTCGAGGTGGAAACTCTCTTTAAAGGCCCTGTGTAACTGTGTCAGCTTAGGCACAAGGAGGCATTGGGACATCCTTTTCTCAAATGCCCCTCCTTGCCAAGCTTACTTGCCCCACTGGCCAGAGCATGGCCTTAAAACCCTGGCTTGGTCACTAGCATCAAAAATAATTTCAATTCCCATTAATTTTAATGTGTGTGTACATATGTCACCCAGTCTTTTTTCCCCCTGGGTGATTTTCAACACTCTGTCATAAAAACAAACAAAAACAGGGAAGGACAAGCCCAAACAGGTGGGGCATCACCAGGGTACTGATGAAATGAGGCTTCCTTATTGGCAATCTTAGTGCTTCCTGCTTCGGGATAAATTTATTTCCCCTTTTTTCATTTTTTTTTCCTGTGGTGTGTGGAAATGGAGACTTATCTCTTTACATACCTGAAGACTATTATTATGCCACTTCCCTGCCTTTTCTTCCCTGGATACAAAAATCCACTTAACCTTCCCTCTGAGGTCTAGTTTTTACCACTCTGATCAATGTCAGGGAAGCTCTGTTGATTCCGGTAAATCTGGCAGATGAGAGTGTGGAGACATTTGGTGGCCATACTTGGGCCTGTCACTGCTGTTTTTCTAGGTCCTTTCATTCCTGCCTCCTTAATTTCCTTTCAAATGGTCTTAAAAGTTTGAAATAGGTCAGAAAAATCCCCAGCAGGGATGTTGCTCATTTCTGGCCTTAAGCACGGTGATACTGACAAGGCCTCAGAAGGCCACAAAGGTAAATGCCCTGCAGCCATGCTGGTTTGGGGGCAGCAGGAACTAGGGTGGGGCCATCTGTGTCTCCTTCTGAGGATATTCACAGAACAGGCAACTTCCCCTGTAAATACGGACCTTTGCCTGAGGTGAAGATCTGCCTCTGGTATCAATTCCCATCAAGGCAAGTGTTGTGTTATAGTGAGGACTAGTAATGTAAAATTCTGATCTCACTTAAGGTTTGGCATGTTGAATCAAGGCCATCACATGTCACATGTGACTACTTAGCTGATTATCTGTGTGAATACCTGTACTTAATTGTTTTGAACTTGTTTATTCATCTACAACATGGAGATAAAAATCCCCAGTACAAGGATGTAGGAGTATGAAATGACAGAAAACAATTATTGACCCACTGGAGTGGCCATGTTCTCTCAGCACAGAGCAAGAAGATGGATCTGCAAACTTAGCCTTGCCTCTGGCTTCATGGAGCAGTCAGTCCGTCTAGAGAGAATAATGCCTAACCAGCCCCTGGTCTGAGGCAGACATTTCCCATGTGCTCCTAGAAACAGGCATTGCTGTTTCAAAGTTAAACCAATAATCAACTCTGCAAAATGAAAATGAATTAGAATTCCCAAAGGAGCAACATCGTCAAAAAGTTGTAAATCTGAGTGTAGTAAACATATTCAGTGTTATTTTCCCTGTTGGGCTGACTGAAATAAAAAGTTATAAAATGTTCTTATCTCTTGTTTTTAGTATTTTGATGAGTACGATTTTATTCTGGAGAGATGTAGAAAATGTTTTGAGTAAAGTTAAACCATTAAACACACATGCCTGTACACATAACACACACACATTGCATACTTCTTACTAATAGGAGAAGCAAAAATCACATGACGAGATGTGCCCGCACCTGCAAGGAGTGATAGCTTAGCCAGCACCTGCCTGGTTCTATTCCAGAGTTTGAACTCCTCAACCAAGTTGTGTATGTCGGCAAAACAAATGCGTGATGCACTTCTTGTTTTAACTGAATGGAAGGGGCCAGGCCTGAGAAAGGATGCTCAGGGCTTGAAAGCACCTGGGCACTGCTTGCTCCGCTGAAGGCTGGGCCTTTTGGGGTAGATAGAGTTGTCTCTCCTGTTGGAGTCAGGAGCCAGACAGCTGTAAAAGAGGCATTTGATTTAATCTATGATTTATTTCCTACTTCCTGGAGGGTGTGGTTGGGGCTGCTATGCTTTCTCCCAGTCTTATCCCACCAATGACTCTCAAAGGTGGCTCGGGGAATATTTTATTCTCCTGTACTTTATGTGCTGGGCAGAGTTTACATTCTGTAAATTAAGCATCAAAGCTGGCTATTGGACAGCTTCTGCTTTCTGTTTTCCAATTTTTATTTTTGTTGTTGTCTGAAAACCTCTGTTTTAATATTAGCCTTTTTCATTTTAGATAGTTTCATTTTCTTTTTCTGTTTTAAATCCCAGCTCTACCTTAATAAATCTGACCTTGATTTGGGGAAAGCTTTAGTTTTGGGTACTGTAGACAGATTTTTAGAAAAAAATGGTATCTTTTATCAGTCGTGAAGATGTGTGTATATTTTTGTGCACTTCTTACAAAAATATATCATAACTAATACTTTTTGAAAATATAGACCATGTATATATTTTATATCCCACAGGGCAGGTAGATTATAAGAGCATTATGACAAAGAGAAAGTGGTAGTTTCTTCTTGAATTTGAACACTTTAATAAAATAAACAAATGAATGAGTAATCAATAGGTATACCATTTATCTCTATTCAAAAATTAATGAATTGTTTTAGTGACAAGTTCTAAACATACACACACATATATGCTTAATGAACTTTATAAATATTGCACCAATATATTATGAGGTGGGTTTCCATAAATATAAAGCCAAAGCAGTTATCAAAAATTATTTTACTAACTTTGAAAGAAGACTGGCAACACAGAGAAGTGTGTGATTGACTCATTTTACTCCTATTTGGGAATTTATAGGAGTGTTCTTATCCGATAAACTCAAAGCCCAGGGCATGTGTCCCTTGTCATTGCATATGATGCTCTTGTGTGACAGTTAGGCTACAGGCACAAAGCAGGTCAGGTGAATCCAGGGCTGGCCAGTACAGACTACTTTGCTGCCCACTCTGTCCACTAGACAAGGGAAAAAGATGATAAATTCAGCGTTTTTTTTCTCTAGGCAAAGAGAAAATTGACCCTACCAATTGACCATTTCTTGGAGGTTCCCTATTTACTAGGGGAGCACCTGCAATGCTTTACTCTGCCCCCTTTTTACTTGTTCTCTCACGTGACTTGTGAGCTCCCTGGTGGCAAGGGCTCTGTCTTAATCATGTTTTCGTCACCAGCACCAGCCAGTACCTGGCACGTGACTGGTCAACTGAATCATAGTTTTTGAATTAATCCATTCAATAGCATGATTTGTTTTTTTTAACTCAATTTTATTGAGTATGCTATTACAGTTGTCTCATTTCCCCCCTTCATTCCACTCTACCCTGCACACCCTCTCTCACCCACTTTCCCCCTTTAGTTCATGTCCATGTGTCATAAGTTCTTTAGCTTCTACATTTCCCATACTATCCTTGCCCTCCCCCTGTCTATTTTCTACCTACCATCTATCCTACTTATTCCCTGTACCTTTTTTCCCTTTTTCCTCCTCCTACTCCTCTGTTGCTAACCCTCCATGTGATCTCCATTTCTGTGGTTCTATTCCTGTTCTAGTTGTTTGCTTAGTTTGCTTTTGTTTTAGATGTGGTTGTTAGTAACTGTGAGTTTGCTGTCTTTTTACTGTTTATATTTTTTATCTTCTTTTTCTTAGATAAATCCCTTTAACATTTCATATAATAAGGGCTTGGTGATGATGAACTCCTTGAACTTGACCTTATCTGAGAAGCACTTTATCTGCCCTTCCATTCTAAATGAAAGCTTTGCTAGATAGAGCAATCTTGGATGTAAGTCCTTGTCTTTCATGACTTGGAATACTTCTTTCCAGCCCTTTCTTGCCTGCAAGGTCTCTTTTGAGAAATCAGCTGACAGTCTGATGGGAACTCCTTTGCAGGTGACTGTCCCCTTATCTCTTGCTGCTTCTAGAATTCTCTCCTTCATTTTAATCTTGGGTAATGTAATTATGATATGCCTTGGTGTGTTCCTCCTTGGGTCCAACTTCTTTGGGACTCTCTGAGCTTCCTAGACTTCCTGGAAGTCTATTTCCTTTGCCAGATTGGGGAAGTTCTCCCTCATTATTTGTTCAAGTAACTTTTCCACTTCTTGCTCTTCCTCTTCCCCTTCTGGTACCCCTATAATTCAAATGTAGGAATGTTTAAAGATGTCCTGGAGGTTCCTAAGCCTCTCCTCATTTTTTTTGAATTCTTATTTCTTCATTCTTTTCTGTTTGGTTGTTTCTTTCTTCCTTCTGGTCCACTTCATTGATTTGATCCCAGTTTTCTTCCCATCCCTATTGGTTCTCTGTGCATTTTCCTTCATTTCATTTAGTGTAGCCTTCATTTTTTCATCTAATTTGTGACCAAAATTAACCAATTCTGTGAGTATCCTGATCACCAGTGCTTTCAATTGTGCATCTGATAGATTGGCTATCTTTTGGTTGCTTAGATGCATTGGCTCTGGGGCTTTGATCTCTTCTCCCATTTGAGCCATTTTTTTGAGGGGGGGGGGTCTGGTCACACCTGTTATGTATGAGGGGCAGAGCCTTAGGTATTCACCAGGACGGGACAATCCAGTTGCTGGGTTGTGACACTGTATGTGGGGGTGGGGTCAGGGAGGGAACAATGGAGCTTACTCCGCTCTTGTATTTCAGTCCTTCCACTACTTCCCATAAGCAAATTGGGCCCATCGGGTGCTGATTCTTGGGTAGGTGGGCTTGTGTACATTCTAGGACCTTGTGTGTCTCTCCAACCAACTCTCCTGTGAGGCTGAAAGTCTCTCAGGGCACCTCAACCCCCATAGGTGTTTTCAAATGGTGCTTTTGGGCTTTATTTCGCTGTGCTGGGTTGCGTGGTCTGTCTTGCTCCCCGTTGTTTTCGCCTGGTTTATCTGCACATGAATGTGTGTCCGAGGTCAGCCAGCAGCCTTGCATACCTCATTGGGTCTGCCCGTTGCCACCCCACGCCTCGGGTCTGCCAGCTGCCACCTTCGCGCCTGGGACCACCAACCACCACTTTTGCCTGACATGACACCCTGCACCGGCCACTGATTTTGCCCCTCTTAGCGGTCTGGATGAATGTGTCTATTTTAACTCCTTGGTTGTTGGACTTCCATACAGTTCAATTTTCTGTCAGATCTGGTTGTTTTTTTGTTTCTAAATTTTTGTTGTCCTTAATTTTGGTTGTGTGAGGAGGCACAGTGTGTCTACCTATGCCTCCATTTTGGCTGGAAGTCTGATTGCATGATTTGTTAGTCAGGGTTTTCCAGAGAAACAGAACCAGCAAGATAGGAAGAGAAAGAGGAGAGATGGAGGGAGGAAGGAAGGGAAGGAGGAAATGAGGGGGGGGGGAGAATAATTTTAAGGAACTAGTTCATGTGACAATGGAGGCTTGGGAAGTCCGGAATCTGTGAGAGAGACTGTGAGAGTGGCAGGTTGGAAACTGAGGAAAGAGTTGCTCATTGTATCTAAAGATGGTATGCGGATGAACCAGAAAGTGCTCATGTTGCAGTTGAAGTCTGAAGGAAGTCTTCTGGAAGAATTCTCTTTTTTTTATGAGGAGGTTAAAAGTTTGTTCTGTTCAGGCCTTCAATGGATTTGGATGGGGCCAACCCTCATTATAGAGAGCAATCTGCTTTACTCAAAGTCCACTGATTTAAATGTAGATTTCATCCAAAACCAACCTCAGAGAAACATCCAGATAATGTTTCACAGACTATCCAAATTGAGTCATAAAATTAATCATCACACATGATTTAACTGTAGCTTAATAGACAATGATTACTTTCTAGGCAACTCTGAAAATATTGCTTTCATTGAAGAAATATTTATCTATAATATATTTTGTTTTAGATACATATTTTAGCAGAAATGACATAAAAGTGACAAATTTTGATATCAGGGAAATAGTAGATTTCTCTTTGGTTTCAACTTTAATTCTAAAAATGACATGTTATATATAATCAGAATTTATGCTAAGAATAAGGAATTATTTTCTTTTGGATGCATACTCAGAGAGGAAAAAGTCAGTAAGGTTATATAGTAAAGAAACAAATTAATTTGACACTTTTATTTAATTTTTGAACACATAATACATTTACACAGTTTGGTGATAAAACATAAAGAATTCAGTGGTAACTCTCACACCCATTTCTCTCTATTTAGTTAGCCTTCCAAATTATTTTAAAGGTATATTTCTATAGAGTTTCTTTATGCAGTTATAAGGAAATACAAATATTAGTCTATGTTTTTATTTTTCACCTTTTAAAATTTAATTTTTTAATTTAAATAGAAAATTGTACATTATGATTAGACTATGTGAACTTTTTTTCATGAAGTACAATAAATTAACATTAAAATTTAATTTAAATTTTTAATTGCCTAAAAAGTTTGATAAAAGGGTAAGAAGAAAGCAGAAGACAATGTATTGGATAATAACTCAAGAGAAACATATGAAATACAAAGTCAAAGACACAGAGAAGATTCTAGAGGCTACATTCATAATCACCACAGAGCAAAACAAACCAGAGAAGCCACATGGTGAGACAAATAAGGCCCTTGTGTACCTTTGTGAAACTTCATGGATCTTTGTGGATTAACAGCCTCATACTCTGGTCTTCTAAGATATAAGCAGGGCTATTGAATTTTTTCAACATTAGGTATAAATGGTGCTATTCTTTTCTGGTGCCACTCATGCAGGATCTTATGAGGAAAGAAGATTATGCATATTTTTAATCCCTAGGTGGGGGTAAGAAGGTAAATACTAGCTCATTAAACCACAGAAAATAATGAGGTAGAAAATTCTGTCACTAGAAGAATTCGAGCCCAGCCTGGAGACCACATCTTAGAAGATATATAGAAGGGATTTCAGGATTAGAAGAGAGAATGCAGACTGGATTCCATTAAAAAAATTTTATTCATATATTTTGGCTCTTGTTATAAAATATAACACTTCAAATTTAAATATGAAAGGCAAATAAATACAATGTCATTCTCAAAAGGTCTGTAAATAAGAATTAACCAGTAAGTCTACTGTTTGGGGTATTATTATCATACAAACCATTATTTTGTTAATTTTATGGCTCAATAACATCTATCTTTAGCCTTAATATATATTAAAAAATAAAAGATCAGAAAGGAAAAAAGATTGTATCTGCCAATTGTATAGAGAAGGCCTGAAAATCACTGAGCCTGGCCTTGATGGGTAAAGGTCATGCTCATAGACAAACCAGGTGTGTCCCCTATGACCAGCACCAGATGCAAAATATGGGGCTATTATGCACTGGGGTGGGAACATTTTTTTAAGAGAGTCCATATGAAATACAGACAACATAAATCCAAGGTTGCAGTTTTGACTAGTATCACTCTCAAAGCTCATAACTGTTGGAATTTGTGCAGAAAAGTTGAATTTTTTGACATAATAATATGGTTTTTCATGTGTATAAATGTCAGTCTGTTAAAGTTCTCAGTACAAAAAGCATTTAATGCATTTCAGTTGGGGACTTTTAAGTATTCGTTAATATATTTTTGAGTAGGACATATGAGTAGAAAGGAAAATGACAAACACTTGGTGATAAAAAGATGTGAAGGTTATCCTATCTGTGTTTGTTTTGAGATTTTAAAAAATGAGAGCAATCCAAAAGAACATATGCACACCAATGTTCATAGCAGCACAATATACAATAGCCAAGTGTTCAAAGCAACCTATGTGTCCATCAGCAAATGAGTGGATCAAAAAACTATGATACATTTACACAATGGAATTCTATGCAGCAGAAGGAAAGAAGGATCTCCTATCCTTTGCAATAGCATGGATGGAACTGGAAAGCATTATGCTAAGTGAAATAAGCCAGGTGGTGAAAGAAAAATACCATATGATCTCACCTTTAACAGAAACCTAAACAACAAAACAGCAAGAAAAATATAATCAAAGACACTGAAATAGAGAACAGGCTGACAGTGACCAGAGGGGAGAGGGGAGGGAATTTCAGGGGAAAAGGGGAAGGGTTTACAGGAACAAGTATAAAGGATACATGGACAAAAACTAGGTGGGGGTGGAAATGGGAGGGAGGTAGGGAGGATGGGAAGGGGGTGGTCTGGGATGGGAGTAAAAGATAGAAAACTGTACTGGACCAACAATTAAAATTTTAAAAAATTGGAAAAAAAAGAAGAAAATTATACCTGTCCTAAACTTTCTTCAAGAGATTATGGTGAAGATTAAATGCAATATTTACTACAAAAAGACTATAAAAATCAAGAAAAATCACACAAATGTAAGATAATGTGAGGAAAACTAGAAATAAAACATTCATTAACCAAAAAGAAAAGGACACATGGACAAAAACTAGGTGGGGTGGAAATGGGAGGGAGGTGGGGAGGTCTGGGGGGTAGGCTGGGATGGGAGTAAAAGACAGAAAACTGTACATGAACAACAATTAAAATAAAGTGAAAAAAAAAACAAAATAAAAATGAGAGCATCGCGATTGAACACATGTGCAGAATTAACCCATCAATACTTATTATTTGACAAAGGTAATGTTCCTGAATAACTCAGTAGAGAAATTATTATAAGATTATCTAAATTATATAACTATTAAAGAAATCTGGACTATGGATTAATGTCTCATCTAGTAAGAATTTATTCTCTAGATTTGTTATTTGAAAAATAAAATGTTTTCTATAAATTATGCCTGTGAAAAGACATGCAGTGCATTTGCCAAAGCAACCACCAGGAAAATAAATAAATGTTACATAGTTGTATAGCACAATCATTATTAAAAAATACTTCTCAAGCAACTACATGGAGGGGCAGCTTTTGACCATACAGGATAGACGCACCCAGCTCTGGGACCAAAGCTTTAGCTCTGAGGGAGGAAAGGAAGGAAGAAGTAACTGTAGAATTTCATGGCATATTAGCCATGTGACTTGGAGACAGACAGAGAGCAGTCCTGGAGTAATCAAGGTTTCTTGCCTGGGAGGCAGATGAGGGTGCAATGTTTCTCCCTTGAAACTGGGTGAGGAAGCTGGTTAAGAAAAGATGTTCATCTCCATCTGTGCCGAGTCCACTTTAGATGGGAAATAGAGCATTCCATAGGTTTATGTGCTGGGCAAGTAGTGGCTCAGAGCATAATCTTTGGAATGAGGCTGATCTGGGTTTGCATCCTTCTCTGCCACCTATTAACTGTGTCTTTGGACTCTTAATGTGTGCCTTGTGTTTCTTAGCTGAAAGATGGAGATACTACTAGTGCTTACTTTTTAGGGCTGTTGTGAGAATAAATGAGAAAATGTACGTTAAGTCATTTAAACACTGTCTGGCCTGAGGCATATGGTAGATCCTCAGGAAATGGCAGAAGCAATTAATGACACATGTGACACACATACAGAAAAAACCGGACAATCAACAATGCTGGCGGAAGCCAATGGGAACAGTGGCAATGCAAGGATCCAGGGTTGGAGCTTCTGGATCACATAGAAATAAACTTTGATTTCAAATAAAAATTCTGGAAGAGGCAGGGTGGCTAAGATGTCAGGATTCTGGAGGATTATTGCCTGAGTTCAAGTCACTGATCTATCACTTAACAGATGTGTGGCTGAGATAAGTTACTTCACCTCTCTGTAGTGCAGTTTCTATCTATCTTGTTGAATTGTTGTGAAAATTAAAGATACCTATCTCCTGGGTTTTTGTGTATTTAGAACATTATCTGACAGCAAATGTTATAGAAGTGTTAGTTGTTATTAGTTTATTATTTTTATTGGGGTATGTGGCATTTCTGCCTCTCATAAAGTTACAGAGCATAAGTTTAGTCTATGGAGGTGAATTAAACACCCCAAAGTCCACCTAGAGTCGCTGTCATTGTATGAATTGTGGTGGTATTATGGGGGTTCTCTAAGACAGCTCAGGCCAACATTTTAGGCCTCATCATGCATGGACAAGTGGGAATGCTGGAGACAGATAACTGACGTCTTTGAACTGAAAGTGATGTTCATGAACATTCAGTCCATTGGTGTTCAGGTTGCTTTGTGGCATTGATTCAAAGAATCCTAATTAGACAGGTAAATAATCGATCTAAGGCTTACTCATAAGTAAAATAGAGGTGGGGCCATTACTTCCACCTGCTCAACATTCCCCTCCTTGCCAAACAGAAGGGCGGTGCCTGGAGAGAAGTAGTTCTAGTTACACAGTACCAGTGGCAACAACTAATATTAACGTGCTTCCTACTTCCCAGGCACTATGCAAATTATATGTTATAAATATTAGCTCAACTAACAAATCCTCGTGAGGCATTCTTTTCATCTTAAATATAAATATGATGAAACTGAGAAAGAGTAAATAAAAATCCAAACTAATTCAAGGAGTGGCCAAGCTTGGATTTGCAGCCAATTCTGCATGATTCTGGAACACATCCATTTGAAAACAACCAAGTATTACCTACCACCTTTCCTTTTGTAAGTGAAAAAACAGAGCCCAGATTAAATGGCTTTTCAAAAGTTCTTTCTGGTGGAACCCAAAGCACAATGACTTCCTCATCAATCGTCACCTTGCAAGACTCCCCAGAACTTACCTGCAGTGGGGAACTGGCCTGACTCCACCCCTGCTCCGCCTCCTTTATGTAACTGAATCCCCATAGCAACTTACTTGCTGTGTATTCTATACTCTGTCCCCCAAGCATTTGTGTGTTCTCTAATTTTTCCACTAAGTGTAAAGACTATAGATTATATTTGGGCCTAATGTAAAATTTTGCATAATAGATAACCTTCAGCACAGAAAATTTCATGATGGACTCTGTTTCTGGGACCCTGGGTTTTACGTCCCACTTCATAAACATGATATATTTTTCCAGCTAGAAAGTAAAGCATTGATATAAAGATGCTTCTTATTCAGTATGACAGAAACAGAAGGTAATAAGAAATGCCATTTAGGAATGCCAATTACGTGTTTTGTATACCCAAGAAAATTATGGTGAAGAGGATGAGGAGAGGAGACTTAATGTATGTTAAAACAAATCCAACCACTCACAGTCGACAAAACACAGCTATATTGGCATGAGGAAAGATAGGTAGATCAGTGGAACAGAATAGAGGTGAAGTCTAAGTATGTGACAGTAGTAGTATTGTAATTTAACAACTAAAGAACAGTGCTGATAAAACTGTTATCCATCAAGGAGAAAAGGAGGTAGTACCCCTTCTTCACACCATATAGAAAAAACCCACATTAAAAATGGAATATTTAAGGATAAAAGAATACAAACTTTAGAAGAAAATATAAAATGATATTAGATAAGTTCAGGTAGGGAAAAAATCTTAAGTCAGAAAATATACAAAAGAAAGCTATAAAAGAAAAGATAAACATATAAGATTACATTTATTTATAAAACAAAAAAAATATAACAGCTGGTTAACATCCATAATATTTAAGAGCTCACGCTCACTTGTGAAATAAATTTAACATCTCAATAGAAAAATGGGCAAAGGGCACAAATAGGCAATTTGCAAAAGAAAAAAATTTAGCCCTGGCTGGGTAGCTGACTCACCAGTTATTTAGAGTGCTGCCCCGAAACACCAAAGTTGCCAGTCAGGGCACATGCAAGAATCAATGAATGTATAAGTAAGTGGAACACTAAATTGATGTTTGTCTCTCTCTCTCTCTCCCTCCCTCTCTCCCTCTGTAAAAGCAAAAAAAAATCTAAATGGTCAATACATCTGTGAAAAATGATCAATTTTCCCAGTAATCAGAAAAATGCTTCTTGTGCCAGTGTAAAAATTTTTTTTTCACTTAACTGTTTGCCAAACATTAAAAAAAGAGCGCTAAAACCCAGCACTGGCTGGAAAGGGGAGGAAGGGTGTGTTTTCAGTTATTGATTGGTGGAACTAGGAAACACTGTAGTCTTTCTGAAAAACAATCGAGCAATATCTATTTCCATTTAAATGCATGTAATTGGCTTAAAAATTCTACTTACAGGAAGCTACCCTATAGATTTTTCAGCATTTGAAGACATGTGATCAAGGACTTCTCAACAGTGGGACTTCTCAATCACAGGAACAGTGGTTCCTGGTGGCCAGCACTTGCATTGGAAGCAACCTTAGTGACCAAAAGTGATTAAGTTGAGGGTCATATAACCATGGGATATGCCGTATCTATCAAAAAGAATGAGTTAGCACTATTTCTATTCACTGGGGGAATGTTCATAATGCATTGTTAAGTTAGAAAACAAATAGCAAGGAAATACATATAGTATGAACCCATTTTTCAAAAAAAATTACTAAAAGAACAATTCCTATGTATGCTTATAAATATTTGTATTGGCTCATATGAACATAAATAAAAATGAGTTTAACGCTGAAAACTGGGAGGGAGTGATGCTAGAGAGAAGAGAGTGGGTAAGAGGACAGGCAGATCAAACTAAATCCAAACAAGTAAATAAATAACAAGTAGATGCTAGGCAATTCCTCACTCCATCTACTGGGGAGACCAGGTGGCAGAAATAGTTTACCTACAGGAGATAACCTTCTGAAAGATGCCTGCTGATGGTACCTGGTGGTTGGAGTCTTTCTTTTATCTACACAAGACTTCTGGACACTGCTATTTGGAATTTCACCGAGACCTGCAATTCCTGGTCTCCTTAGTTTGTTTGTCTTAGTACTCAGCACAGCGCTGTGCACAGGTGGATCTCAGTAAACAGGACACTATCCTGGCAGAGGACAAGCACACAAAGCAAGAGAGCTGAGTGCAGATGAGCGGTGATTCCCACCGGGGCCCGGTCTACCCTGCCTGGGGCTCAGCTCACAAAACAGAGTGCTGGGCTTTCTGCCTGGCCGCACCAGAAAGGGGCAGAGGAGAGGCCGGTCCTGAACACCCTCTCAATAGGTGTATTGAGTCTTTGGACAAAAAGTGAGTTTGGAGCTGGCAGATGCTGTGTCCAGTGGCCTGAACAGAATGAGAGGGGTGACCGGGTAGCATTTTTTCAGTCTGTGCTTTTGCCACAGGATACAAGAGCTTTGGATTCGTTTCCAGGACAAGGAACCCCTGAGTCCTGGCATGCCTTTTATGTTCGCCATGGGACTCAGCCCCAGGCCGGAGATGGAGGGCTGACAAAAATGACTGTTGGATGAAGCAAAACCACCTTTGTGAAGACAGAAGAACTGTATGGAGATTCTCTGCCCATGACAACAAGGTTGGAGCCAAAACCTCTTCCTTCTATAGGATCATCCCTGCATATTCCCCTCATCTCATCCTCTCCCTCCTCTACTCCCACCTTTGTGTAGTGGTCTGAGCTCATTTGTTCAGATTCTTTTCATTGCAGATTTCAGTCTAGCCTTCAAAGAATATTGCTTGAAGAGGAGGGAAGAAAGAATGCTATTAAAAAAGAGAAATGACCTGGCTGGCGTAGCTCAGTGGATTGAGCGCGGGCTGGGAACCAAAGTGTCCCAGGTTCGATTCCCAGCCAGGGTGCATGCCTGGGTTGCAGGCCATGACCCCCAGCAACCGCACATTGATGTTTCTCTCTATCTCCCTCCCTTCCCTCCCTAAAAAGAGAAATGAAACAGTAGGGAGAGTATGATGTGGTAGACCTGGTAACTTCTTTAAAGAGTTACTATGCTGAAGAGACTAAGGGTCAGTGAATGCCTCTCTTGCTGGACATGGATGTATACGGGACATGCACACACGTATTATTGATATTGCCAGTATTCCAAGAGAAAATGAGTTCTCATTTCACAATTGTCCAGTAGTATGGCACAAGGCAGATGATGGATTAAAAGTTCTTAACTCTGTTGAATTGTTTGCTGGAGATACAGTTAACTTTGGTAAGACCTTTGGAAAATTCTCAGTTCTAACCATATGTGGTTACATTTAGAATTGCTCGCACAAATCTCTGAACCGTCGGCACTCTGAGCCGGCTCAACAGAAGCCACCTGCGTTGGCTGGGCCATGCTCCCTCTGAAGGCTCCAGGGAAGAGCACCTCCTTGCATTTTTAGGTTTCTGGTGCCTTCAGGCATTCCTTGGTTTGTGGCTTCATAACTCCAATATCTGTCTCTGCTTTCTCCTCTTTTCGTTTGTGTCTTCCCCTCTTCTGTCTTTTAAAAGACACATGTCATTGGATTTGGGTCCCACCTGGTTAACTCAGGATGATCCAGTCTTGAGATCTTTAACATGATGACATCTGCAAAGACTCTTTTTCCTCAGTAAGGTCACATTCACAGGCACTAGGGGTTAAGGTGTGGAAATACCTTTATGGGGGCACCATTAAGTTTATTACAATGTCCAAAAGCAGGACAGGGCATTCTCCTCATCACTGACTTTAGAATTACAAATTTCTTACCATAGTTTATAAGAACATACTCAGCATGCCCTTCTTCATAGATTTCCACTGTCGCTGACTACATGCTGGCTACATAGGTCTTCCTTTACTTTCTCAAGCTGACAAAGTGCTTTCCTTCCTCAGTCTCTTGCCCACACTGTAACCTCTTGCTTAGAATTCCCTCACCCTACTCAAAACTGTGCTGGCTCAATTTCATCTTTATTTCTTAGCTTAAATGTCATCCCCGTAAGCACATGTAACGTAGGTTTTAACATTGTCCTCTGTAGTAAGGGATTCTTGATTATCTCTTTGTCACTATTTATAATGATTTGTTTATTAGTTTATTTTTCACTCTAGACTAGGAGTTCTATAAGCTCTAACATGGACTTTGTCCATCTTAATCACTGTTTTAGCCTCCAAATCTAGCACATGGTAAACAATAAGTATGTGCTAAATTAATGAGTGAATGAATGAATGATGCTCTTTGTTTGGGAGATGCTCAGATGGTACCCAGGATGGTGGTGGCACTTCATGCACAGTGAACTGTGTCGAAGGCTTGGATCCTTGAGTTGTGCAGCCATTTCTTATTATATAAACCAGTAACAGGTTAGAAAGATATTCAGAGATTTCTGCCTGTGTAATGGATTAGAATTTGGTTGCAAGAAACTTCTCAGGTGACAAAAGCAAGACAGTGATGGGACTGTTTTAAAGGAAGAAACTCTTAAATATTTTCCCATTTCCCCCTGTCATCTTGCACAGGAAATCAGAGGATTGCAGTTTCTCTCTCCAAAGAGGTACCAAGAAGGTGCTGCATTAATGTGGTCCCTAGAAAAAACACAAGTGAGAGGGTATGAAATGGGTTGTTTCCTGTTGCCTTAGGTTTTTGCCCATCACCACAAAGCTAAGGACAATAGGTTCTGAGTGTAACTGAAGGCAGATCCGGCTGCCTGCTGCTTCTAAAGTCAATACTCTCGGAAGCAGGTGCTGACGTAAAAAGGAAAGTGGTTTATTTGCAGATGCCAATGCTGGTCATGTGGCATGAGCCACATCTCAAAGCTCACCTCCACGTCTCACTGAAGGCAGAAGTTTTTATAAGGAGGGAGAGGGGAACAGAACACAGAGATCAAGGGAGGGGGTTGAAAAGTTCTCTACATGCAGATCAGAACAGCCCATTCTGATAAGGCAGGTGATGGTCTGGTGCACATCATGCTGATTTCGGGATCCTGATGTCACATCACCCTCAGCAGGTCAGCAAATCTCCTGGGGCTCGGATTTCTGAAGGTCAGAGTCTGTATCTTCTGGAGCTAGCTCCGAGGATTCCTATACTAACATGCTGCTTATCTACAAGGTACATATTAGTCAGAGTCAGCTCTTGCAGAAACAATGTCAAAACAATGATGAGGTGGGTTACAATTCCCCACTGTTACACAAGTACATCCACATCACCGGACAGACGCTGAGAGACTCCCAGAACCCTCTGCCACTGGCTAAGAGTCTCCAGGCTCATCCTTTAACCCTCTACCCCTTCACATGTAACCTGTTTAAGCAAAATCCCAGAATTCACTGAAGAAGGGTGTTAGGGGTAATGAGGTGTCAGCCTAGTGAGAGTTCTAGGGCTTAGAGGGTGTGGCTCCAGGTGGATACCTCATGGAGGTCGGGTTGCCTGCCTGAAGTGTGATGCCGTCAAGGCGAGGAAGGGGGTCCTTGGAGGAGTGTGTTTGAAGGCTGTAGTTAGGGAAGAAAATAAAAGCTGTCTCCTGTTTGATCCCTATGGATTTCAGTCCATTCAATGAGCCAATTAGCCACATGAGCAATAAGTTTAAAACTTTTTTAGTTTGTATATACAATAATGATTAACCCTTGCTTAGCAATGATGTCAGGCCCTAAATATTTTATATACTGTGTGTATGTATGCTGTGTGTATACGTATGCCTCATAGTACACACATGTAAGTTCTCATAAATTCTTATGTCACCTTAATGAAGTAGGTACTGCTATTGTCATCTCATTATAAATGAGTTAACAAGGACATAACAGGTAAAATAATAGATAAAATCTCAGGCAGCTCATTGTACCTTATTGGTCTTTAGTTTCCTTAACTGTAAAATGACGCAGGTGGATCCCGTGGTTTCCAAGATCCTTCTCAATTCTCAATTATATGAATCTATGATTCTGTGAGACAGTGAGAAAGGTTTGTGCAAGGAAGGAGTAGAGCCAGAGAATGAGAAAAATATGTAAAGCAAAGAGAACCTAAAAGAAAGAAAATCAAGTATTGACATTCTTGACCTTTTACATTCCTTCCTATAGAAACAACCTCCAGAGACAAATCAGATTTGTGCCTATTGGATAACCTGTGGTAGTGGATGGTAGAGCAAAAGAAACTTGCACTTAAAATAATCTTGCAGTTAAATACAAGATCTGTGATATCCAGGAGCTCGTGTGCTTGTTGCAACTTCAAGGAGACCCAGCATGAGTGGAAAATTGCCTGATAAATATGCCACATTGCTCTGCATAGGTTCAAACACATCCCTAATCATGTCAGCATTTTGATGCTTCCTGGGGCCCTTCTCTTTCTCATTAGCATTTTCAGAAGGTTACATGACTCAAATCTGTTAGTTAGACCCACCGAACCCCCACCAAGTTGTGAGGGGCTGGAGAGAAAGAAGACAGGGCAATGAACTTGGAGGAGACGCATAGCCCAGACCCACATTCTTCTGTGAACTGGAAAAGTCCGTGTCTGTCGTGGTGAGAAAAATGGGTTATGACCCCTTCAGACATTGTCTCTGGAGAGGTCGAGTTCACAGGCTGCAGAGTAGGGGGCACACATTGTGAAGGACCCTTGCTGCTGACTCCATCTCTGTCCTTGAAGAGATTTTTTTGCTTCTCTAGACACTTGCAGGCACCCTGGTGAGTTGACCCCAGGGACTTACATCTCATTCTGAGACCAGCTCCCTGGCTGTCACATTCACTTCAACTTAACCTTCTCCTTTCATGAGAATGACCTAGATATGACCCTCCAAAGGAGACGGTGTGTCTCTGGTGTTTGGCAGAACAAATAACTATAGTCTATTCCCAAGAACAGCAAGGGGAGCTGCTGGGAAAATACAGGCACATGGATGTCTCTAACTATTCAGGAGATGTTAAACTGAAATACTGATTTAAGGAAAGAGTAGCTCAGAGCAGAACCAGGCTCCCATGTTGTTTGAGAAGAAAGTACTCAGGAAACAAAAAAATTTCTGACTAAAAGTCAGGAGCAAATTTGAGTTGATGGAAATTGGTGGCTCCTTTGGACCAACCTATAAGTGGATTAAAACTAAAGACAAGGAAAGGAGGCAAAATGTGGAAAGAAGATACCACAAATATAGACAAAAATGAATATTCTATATATGTAAAAGTGTATATGGGCAAAAGAGACACTGAGATGCAACAGCAACAGGGTCAGAGGAAGCAGATAGAAAATTCTCCTAGAGAAGGAGTTAATAGAACCGTGAAAAATAGTTAGCCTCACTAGTAGTTAAAAAACTAAAAATTTAAGCAGGGACTTTTTCAGGGATCATATTATTCTTTTAAAAATGACAATACTCATACATTGATAATGTATGCCTTAATTGGTATAATTTTTCTGAGAAGGAATTTGCTGATATATAGCAAAAGATTTCAAAATGTTCCCACTCTCTGATTCACATTCTACTTTTCAGTGACCATCCTAAAGAAGTAATAACCTAGTTGTTAACATAAATTTATTTGTTTATTAAGATGGTATTTAGAATAGCAAAAGCAAGAAAATGACCAAATGGCCAATGGTTGGGGTGGTGTGAATAAATTATGACATATTCAATGATACGATAAACCATTAAAATCATTAAAATTACATTTTAAAAGTGAAAATATCTTTATATAATTTTAATACATACTTTTATGTAGTGTTTTACACAGTTATTTCACAGTGTGATCACAATTATTTATATACAAAGTGAGGCAAAAGTAGGTTTACAGTTGTTCATGTGGAACATAGTACAATTACTAATACATAAAAATACAAGAATAAACACTGCATTTCAAGCATTTACAACTTTTGTCACACTGCGAATTAACTATGGTCTATAAACTGAGGCCATTAAAGTTTATGGTGCTACCACAGATTTTCTTTAAGCTCATGTTTTTCATTCTGTTCTACCTCAAATAATGCCTCCCACCCCATTCCTGATCTTGGAGAATCTAGGCGCTGCTTCATACACTACCACTGGTATTGCCTGTGCGTGTAAGACCTTTTAATATTTCCAGGATGCTCTCCTTTTATTTTTCCTTTCACATGTAGGCAGTCATTCTTCCTGCACGCCCCCTCCCCTTCCACGTCTGGCAGATGAGCTATTTTTTTTTTTCTATTTTGGCTCATTTGAGTATGCTGTAGGATAAGTATGCTTCCAGCACACTATTGAAGTGCTGAGGAGTGCACTTCGGGGAAATAAAACTAAGGCAATGTGTCCACTCTCCGCACAGGGGGAATGATGATAAAGTGGCAGAGTTTTGTCACTGTTAGTGAACGGGCGTGTCTGGGAAGGAAGTAATCATCATCACCACAGCTGCTCTCTTCTTGCTCCTCTCTCCCCAGCTTGAACATATATCATGTGATAAAGTCATTTCTGGCACAAATTGGAAAAAACTGTGGTCAGGAATTACAAAGTCAAGGTGATGAAATAATGAAAATAGGTCCATACCTTTTGATTATCTTTTTAAAAAGCTACTTTCTAGGTCAGCTACAGATTACTTGTTCCAGTTCAGTTCTTTGAACGTCACAAGTTGCACTTGGTAACGATACTGTCCTGCTATGGAAGTGGTTTTGTCCAGTGAGAGTGTAAAGCTCAATTTTAGAACATTGGGGTTTTAGGATTTTTCATGAAGTTTTTTTCCTGGGACCATGTAAATTCCACTAATGAACCCCAGGGTGCTGCAGCTGTAGAGAAGGGGCTAGAAAAATTTTGTGTTTACAATGCCATGAACAGCAAACAGCAATCTCAGCTACTGGTGGGCAGGTCCCAATTTTTGCTCAGCTTCATTCCTGGGAAGAAGCAATAGTAAGGCCATCTTTGGCCAGAGGGGAAGTTATTAGGTCCACAGAACAGATCAAAAGTCAATAGCAAGAAGTTTGGCGGTTTCTTACAAAGTTAATTAAGACTATACCTTCCATGACTCACCAAATCCACTCAAAAGTATTTACTCAAGATAAACAAAAATGAATGTTCATGAATGGGAGAGTGTATAAATTAATTATGGTATATTTGTATAATATACCATTTGTATATGATATATTTTTACAACAGAGTATAAGTACTCAACGATAAAAAGGAATGAACTATAGATATATTAAATAACATCAATAACTCTTACAGAAATTATCTTGTATAAAAGAAGCCAAACACAAAATTGTACATACTATGTGATTGCATTTATGCGAAGTTATGAAACAGGCAAGACTAATCATTAGTGATAGAAGTCAGGAGAGTGGTTGTGTGGGCAGACTAGAGCGTAGGGAGGGATCCACTAAGAAGTGGCATGAGGGACATTTCCTGGCCAATGGGGCTGGTCTGTATTTTGATGATGTGTGGGGAACATGGGATTTATATTTGTCAAAACTCATCTACTTAAAACTTTGGATTTTGCCTTTTACAGAATATATATTTTATTTCAAAATAAAAAAGGACTATAAACAAACATTTAAAAAATAGTAGCCAGTATGGTTACAATGTTCCACAACTGGAGGTCTGTTATAATTTCCTAGTGCTGCAGCTGTGGTTCTCAAAGCTGGCTGCATATTCAACTTATTTGTGGAGCTGTTCTTCTGCTAGATGCCTGGGACTTACCACCGGAGATTCTGAACCTGTGGGGTGGTCCAGGGATCTGTAATTCAGACAAATAAATTCCAGGGCTTCTTAAAGTGCACCCTGAAAAGAGAGACTTCCAGGTTTCAGACAATAATAGACATTTTAAAAAGGTTTTTGTAGTATCTGAACACAATCACAACTATTGTGACACTGGTGAATAAAAAAGGTGTTTTTTCTACCAAATAGCTTTAGAAAAGAAGAGATGTGGAGTGAAGGGAACCCTACTGCACTGCTAGTGGGAATGCAGACTGGTAAAGCCACTGGAAAAACAGCATAGAGTTTCTTCCAGAAACTAAAAATGGAACTGCCGTTTGACCCAGGGATCCCACTGCAGGGATTATATCCTAAGGATCCTGAAACATCAATCAGAAAGAATACATGTACCCCAATGTTCATAGCAACACTATTTACAATAGCCAAGATCCGGACATACAGACCAAGTGCCCATCAGTAGATGAGTGGATAAAAAAGATGTGATACATTTACATGATAGAATACTATGTCACTGTAACAAATAAGGAACTCTTAGCCTTTGTGACAGCATGGATGGACCTGGAGATTATTATGCTAAGCAAAATAAGCCAGTCAGAGAAAGACAAACATCATATGATTTCACTCATGTGTGGAATATAATGAACAAAGTAAACTGACAAAATAAAACCAGAGGCATAGATACATGGAACAAACTGACAGATCTCAGAGGGGAGGGCCTGGGGGGACTGGAAGAGATTAGCCAAAGAACATATATACATACATACATAGCCTGTGGTCACAGACAACAAGGTGGTGAGGGCCAGGGTGGGAGGGGTCGGCAGGAACAGGATGGAGGGGGGCAATGGGAGGAAAATGGGTGACATCTGTAATAGTGTCAATAATAAAATACAATAAAATTAAATAGAAAAATTGAATTAAGCATGAACTAAAGATGGGGGAAAGGAACTAACATATATTAAGGGTCTAAGATGTGCCAGGGAGGTTTTAGCATTTGATGTAGATAATTTCACTGAAATTCTTTAAAAAGCATATTTATCATTTATTATCTATTTCTACTGCAATCACTATTGCCCAGACTCTCAGCTATTAACAGTCTTGCCTCTTAAGCTCTAGCAAAACCAACTTTCTTGCAAATCTCTTAAAAGCCTGGGCTATTTCAGGGTGCTAGGCCCTGCAACGCCTGGGATGCATTTCTCCTTAGTCTGCTGGATGTATTTCTACTCATCTTTTAAGATCCAGCTTAAGTATCCAGCATAATCCCCCTTATAAACACTCCTTCCTATTCCTCTGCTTACTCTGTTGGAGGAATTTCATTTCTCTTCAAATAGAAATTGTATCTACTGTCCCAGGACTCGTACCAAAGTGTGGCTTAGAGTTCTCTCACGTGAATTAGAGACAACTATTGATAATTGACTTAGTGGTAAGTCCACTTAAATAGAGAAAACATGACAAATAAATCTTTTGGCAGTCAAATGTAGCGTAGCACTAAACTGATTCCTGCTTTGTACTATTACATTTATCACATAGCATTATAATTTTTGATGTTCACTTTTCTCTTGCCAGCTGGAAGAACATCCCCTGGAAGACAAGGCCATGTCTTTTCCAACTTCATGATCCTCGGGTTTGGCACAGAACCAGGTGTCTGTTTAGTGATTAATACATTATTGTTAATAATAAAATACATGAATGAGTGAGACCACCTTACTTCTCCTTAAACCTTAACTTGTACTCAGAGAAACAGTGAATTTTCAGCAACAACCTACTGACCCCAAGATAAAAAAGTAAAACCTCAAAATGGGTTTCAAGCACTCCCATAGTTACCAACTGCCCTACTCCAGCTCTAGTTCTAACTAGCCTGGTGGGCTAATGATTACTAATTAAATCCTTTGACCAATATGTATTGACCCATTTGTTGAATATCATACACTTGTTCTTTCTCCATGTGCTTGGTTAAATTGCCCCCCACTCCACACTTCAATGAAAGAGCATGTGACACCTAAAAAGCCAAGTTCGAGTCTCGGTTCAACCACATCAGCTGTGTGACTGTGATCACACGACTTAATGTCTCTAAGCCTTGCTTTGTTTATTCTCATTTATAAAATGGGATAATATCTGAGATAACATATAGGTTGCCCTGGAAACTTTACAAATTTTTTATTATTATTATTATTATTATTATTATTATTTATATATTCTTCATATGAAGCTTAAGGCCCATTTCCTCTCTGAAGTTAGAAGAGCCTACACTTTTTTCTGAACTCCCGGAACTATTAACTCCGGCAGTTCACCACATGCTATTATTATTATCATCATCTGTTTCATGTGTATGTGGTCTTTCTCTCTAACCAGATAGGGATCCTCTCACAGGCAAGAACAGGAACTTGCATCACCCTTCTTTTTATGCCCCTTATCACATAGCAAAGCATAACAGATATTAAATTATACTAATATTTAATTGTCTTCAATAAGGAGAATGGAGAATATATTTAGAATCATAGTATTTTAGACTAATAAGTTCTTAAATATCATTTAATATAATCTTTTGCTGTGGAAGCTGTGATTTATGTATATTATGGGTCTTTCTTAAACTTACAGCTAATAATAATGCTAGCTAACGATTCTTGAGAATATCCTGGCACTACACCAAGTAGTTTAAATGAATGATATAATTTAATGACATTGGAGTTATTATACCCATTTTATAGATGAAAAAACTAATGCTTAGAAGCTGGAATTCCAACCCAAGCATCTTTTTTTCTTTCTTATTTTAATTTTTATTCTTGTACTATTATTTCTTTTTTAAATTGAATTTATTAGCCCTGGCTGATGTGGCTCAGTGGATTGAGTACTGGCCTGCAAACCAAAGGGTCACTGGTTCAATTCTGAGTCAGGGCACATGCCTGGGTTTCAGGCCAGGTCCCCAGTAGGGGGCGCTTGAGAGGCAACCACACACTGATGTTTCTCTACCTGTTTTTCTCCCTTCCTCCCCCTCTAAAAATAAATAAATAAAATGTTTTAAAAAGTTGAATTTATAAGGGTGACATTAGTTAATAAAATTATTCAAGTGGAGACAGACTCTTGAATACAGAGAATAGATTAACGGCTGTCAGGCAGGGGGTTGGGGGCTGAGTGGGAAGTGTGAAGAGATTAAGCAAAGATAAAAAAAGACTGATAAACATTGACAACAGTACTGTGGTTGCCAGAGGAAAGGGGGCATGGGAGGAGGTTGAAGGAGGTGAAGTAGGGATAAATGGTGATAGAAGGAGACTGGACTTGGAGTGCTAAACATGCAACACAATATACAGATGATGTATTGTAGAATTGTACACCTGAAACCCAGGAATCTTCCTCCAGAGCTTCCTCTTTTAACCTCCCTTTGGCATTGAAGGTCCTAATTCTCACACAAGTACTCTTCCTGCTACAGGGGTAACCATTGTCTTCTCTCTAGTAGTAGTTCTTCAAGTGTGGCCCCAGTTGAGCAGCATCAGCATCACCTGGGAATTTGGGTCCCGCCCAGCTCTGCTAAATCAGAAACTCTGGGGTGGGAGTCAACATTCTGTTTTGATAAGCCTTCCAGGTCATCTTTATGCAAGGTCTTATTTGAAAACCACAGCTTTGGGATAAACATTGTACTTATCTTTTTGCTTCTTATCTTGCTCATCTCATTGCTTAATAGATTTTCACATTATGAATTTATATAACAAGAGTGACAAAGTCTACTTCTTTCCATCAATATTCAATGATTTCTGTTTCCATTCTGTAAATGAAATTGCACTTTAAGCAAATGTAAAAGAAAAAGGAAAATTTAGTGGTTGTAGAAATGTTATTTGGAAGATTTCAAATCTTACTAAATTCCATGTGTAATGAAATTTTCTTGGTTTGAGACAAAGATGGTTACTTTTTTGAATAATCTAAGATATTAGCTTAGCAGCATTTCTGTAGGAACAGTGGAACAAATAAAGTCATTAATAGATCATCATTATGCACAGAACAACTTGTTCTGTACTTTAACAAATAAAGTTAATGCAAATATTGTCCTTCTTATATAAAAGTAATAATTTATGTAATGAAGAATTAGTATGGAGTAATACATATGTTTTTGTCCTCTAAGGAGATGTCAGTCATGACTATTTACCAGAGAGGGTTGCTTTTTGAAAAACAATGCATTTTACTAAGAATGAAGCATGAAAAATAAATGTGACTTTAGGTAAATTTCATAAAACTTTAGACTAGTTATAAGGATGCTAGTTGACATCTGGTCTAACCTCCCATCTAACCCCAAATTTCTTTAGTATAATCTCTGATGGAATTTTATCTAGCTACTATTTGAATATCTTCCCTCAGGGATAAAAAGGCAACCAATTTTATTTTTGGATAATTCAATTTCACTTTCCTTTTTGAAAATAAATATTTTACTATCATTCTATTACAGTTGTCCCAATGCCCCCCTTTACTCTCCTCCACCCATCCCACCCCCCACGCCCATAGACAATCCCTGCCCTGTTGCCCATGTCTATGGGTTGGTCATTCATACATGTTCCTTGACTATTTCCTTCATCTTTTGCTTTCACTCACTGGCACAGTTTCCTCTTTCTGGAGCCACACTGAAAGGTCTAGAGTTTCAGTACTAGTTATGAACATTTGAGTTATTTCTAGTGGTGAATGTTCCTCTTTTAATGAGGTTTCCAGAACAAACACAATTAATTCAGCTGTTATCTTAAAGCAATACAGCATGCGGGCAGCACTAACCATGATCCACATTGAAGAGCTACTTGTTAAACACATATTTCCCTTTTCTATGACATCTTTCTCTTTTTAAATCAGATTAATTGTGGTATAACTTACATGCAGTATAATTCATCTCTTATAATTTACAGTCCTTTGAGTTTGGATAAATGCATACAATTGTGCAACACCACTGCAATAAAGATATAGAACAGTTCCATCACCCCTTGGGCCCCTTTGTAGCCAACCTTAACCCTTCATCCCCTGGCCTTGACAACCACTAATCCATTGTCTGCATCTATGGTTTTGCCTTTTCTTCTATGACATTGTGATTACTGAAATGCACAATTTTAGTTATGAGGGGTTCTCATTAGGACTACACAAGGTACAAGACAAACTATGGAGTAAATAATTTTTTTAAAAGAAAGAATAAAAAATTAAGTGAAAGAGAATCTGAAAAGAGAGAAAGGAGTTTAGAAGGAGGAGAAAAAAGATGAGCCTATAGTTGTGATACAAGGTGCCTTGGATATTGTTGTCAACATCTGTTTGAAAACCTATCAGTCACTGTGATGCACTAACTCATTAACTAATTGGAAACTTGAGAGAACATGCAGCTGATTGTACAGAGAAGCAAACTCCAAAGCCACAGTACTGAAGAACAGTGAGAATGAGAGCATCTGGGTCCTCTACCACAATAGTAGCCACTGTCCACGGTGCTGAATCCCCTAAAATGTTAGCACATTTATATATCTTTTTTTAAATCTTACCTTTTCATTTTTTTTTTGCTGTTTTTCTTTTTCAGTTTATTTTTTATTTTTATTTATTTATTTTCACATGTTTTACTTCACATTGTTTGTACTGTTGTTCAAGTACAGTGGTCTCCATTTCCCCCACCCCAGCCATCCCTATCTCCCACCCTCAATGCTACCCCAGCACATTTATATATCTTTACTTAGAATTCTAGTGACTTCTATCTGACCTCTCCCAGGAATTCAGATCCAGATGAAGGTCGAGGTTTTGGCAAGGAGAATTTAACGTGGGTTTTGGAGATTGACTTTTGGAGAGAGATTTTCAGAAATTGGGAGACACATTTGTTTTAAAATAATTTTCAAATTAATTTAAAAATTAAAAAAATATCCTGTCCATTTGGGAAAGATATATTCCCTTTTATACTCCTGACCCTTTCATTTTTGTGTTTAATGATTTGCTCCTCATATTGAATTAGCTGTGAGGTTCCTTCTGTGTTTACATCTCTTTGGAAGGTGCTCAGGGCTGTGTTGAGATTTATGTTCTGATCTCAGCTGTGCACCAACTAGCTGCCTAACTTTCCTAGCGGTCCTCAGGACTTAGGGGTAGGGTTGTTAGATTTAGAAGATAAAACTGTAAGATGTTCAGTTAAATAGGAATTTTATTTTATTTTATTTATTTAAAAAAATTCATATATCCATTTTTAGAGAGAAGGGAAGGGAGGAAGAAAGAGGGAGAGAAACACTGGCCTGCAACCCAGGCATGTGCCCTGACTGGGAACTGGACCCGCGACCTTTCAGTTTGCAGGCCGGGGCTCAATCCACCGAGCCACACCAGCCAGGGCTAAATAGGAATTTTAGATAAACAAGAAAGACTTTTCCGTTACAACTGTGGTCCATTCTGAGATAGACTATTAAAATATCCTGAAAAATGGCCCTGGCCAGTGGCCCACTTGGTTGGAGCATCATCCTGTATACCAAAAGTTGCAGTTTTAATCCAGGGTCAGCGTATGTACCTAGGTTAGGGGTTCAGTCCCTGGCTGAGACATGTATGGGAGTCAACTGATTGATGTTTTTCCCTCACATTGATGTTTCTTTCTCTCTCTCATTCTATCTCTCATCAATACATGTATCATCAGGTGAAGATTAAATATATATAAAGAGAGAGATCCAAGATGGCAGAGGAGTAAGTGGAAGCTACACTAACCTCTTCCAGGGACCAATCTGGAATTAAACTGAACTGTAGAGAAATCATCTGGAATAACCAACTGACCAATAGCTGGAGAGATGCCTTATAACCATGGACAGACAGAAAAGAACCATTTCATCATAATGTAACTGGTGTGGAGTACGGAGGAGACACAAGAGGGCTGATTGGGCTCCCATGGACAGCAGCTGAGGTGCTGGAGGGATACTTCAGTGGCCAGCGGGTTCCTCCAGAAAAGTGTGGGGTCTAAACCCCAAGCTTGGCTCACCAGCCTATAGCACCAGAGCAAAAAAGGAACCCAGAAAACATCCAGCTCTGAAAATCATAGGGTTTCTATCTGCCAGGGAGAGATGGCTGGAGACACAAAGCCTCTTAAAGGGCCAATGCACAAAATTTCATTTGCAGCCACTTACACTAGGCTCCAGCAAAAAGAGGGCAGAATGGACTAGAGAAGCTTGAGGAGAGTCTGGGGTTGGTGGCTCTGGAGAGGGAACTGAGGGAACAGCCACCGGAATACCTGTGCCGAGTCATTCCCCATACTGCAGGAGCTATCTCTCTCAGGCAGAGCACTGCTTTCTGAATGGCATCAGCCTGAGGGGAAGCAATAGCCCTGCCCACAGGAGTTACTCTGTCCCACCCTGTGGTGCTTAAGCCTGACTGACGATTACATAGTGATTGGATTAACAAACTGAAGGAGACATCCGCAAACTAGGACCCACTGTAGTCTGAAACAGGCTGCCTAGGGCCAGACTGGGACACCATCTGACATCACCAGGGGCAGATCCAGAAAGAGAAGAGAGTAAAAAAGAGAGTTTTACTGAGAGGTATGCCACCACATATTCTTTGTGATTTGCATTATTTTATGTCCTGCATGGCAATTTAACATACATTTCTTGTCCTTCAAGTTAGTCCCTATTATTTCACCAGTTTTTATATTATAGTTTATTTCAAATCTCGTATTTTGCTCTTCCCTTCTCTTACTCCATTTTACTTTCTTTTTTCCTCTTTTCATTTAAAGTTTTATTTTCTCTCTTGCTATGACTTGTTTCTATTCCACACTTCTACTATTTCTCCCCCATCTAGCTCCTCAGAACCATTTTTCTTGTCATTAGTCATCTCATATTCTTTTTCCCATTGTTAAAATACTCTTATTCTCTCTCCATCTTTATCAATCTTTGCTCATTGGTTGTGGATACAGTGGTTGTTGTTGCATTTCTTCAATTTTATTTCTAGATCTTCACTATTTTTTTATTTCAAATCTCAAACTTTACCATTTCCCCTCTTACTTCATTTTGCCTTTCTTGCCCTTTCTTTTTTACACTATGAAATATTAAGTAGTTGAAATGTTCTTGACTTGTAGGTGACCCTTAGTGATTTGGGAGAAGATAAACCTTGTCAATGAGGTTATTTTAAAATTCTGAGTATTGCAGCTAGCTTAAATCTGTGAAATCATCAGGTTATACTGGTGCTTACAGCTCAAGTTCAAGGGTGAAAGGAGAGGTTCAACAAAACAAGTTGTCCTCCTGGGTATATACTGGGGACACTTCTGGGGTTATTGTTATTTGAGGTGATGACACTGTTCCTCGTTCAGGTAAATTATATTGCCTGTAATTTTTTCAAGTTTCTTTTATTTCTCCTTTTGTTCATTAGCTCACTTTGGTTTCCTATTTGTATTTTAAATATTCACTGTTTATTTTAATTTAGGATGTCATTCCATGAAAAACAGATTTTTTTATTCTGTGCCCAGGACACAGCATTGCTGTTTTTTTAAAAAATTCACCCATCCTTATCCTGCCTAAGGGAAAACAAGTGTTTACAATGACTTGTTGACTGCATCTGTGAGTAGATAAATATAGTACTTATTTGAAATGGTGTCATAGAGTACTTTTTAATTCCTAATTATGCCACCAGCAATTACTTGGCCACAGTCCTGAGCAGGCTGTCAATACTCTGAGTATCTATGCAGTGTCTCATAGGTATTTAATCATGCTAAGATGGGTAGGAGTACAATGAACAATGGAAATGGACATTAGATAATGATAATTAATTCTTACCAAAGAGTAGATTAAGTCCCAACTTTTAGCACTCTAGAAAATGACTGTATTAAAAATTTTGGAAGTTCGTCTGTCCATCAAAAATCTAGTGAGTACAGATCAGAATAACAGATGAATGTTAAACATGATTTTTGAGTGGCAGGAAATTTTGTTCTAGATGGAGCTGATGTCTCATCCCTGTGTGACTGACAGGTTCATAATGGCACAGTACATTTACTCCTCCACTCCTCTTGTGTGTAGCTAAAAAAGTCATTTATAATAAAGGTAGTCACATTTCCAATAACTTACAGTTAACTCATCATGTAACGGGAAGTTCTTTCAGTGAACACTCAAGCAATACATTTTATATCTATTTTCTTTTAGTGATACCCCTGTCTCCCCAAATTATTAGGTAAATTACAAAAATGAGATTATGATTTCCTGAGCATGGGTAACTCAACACTTTAGTGAATGGACACTGTTAACTAAAAATTGACCTTCTAAGTATCACCTGGCATTTATGGCCCCCAGAGCAGGCATCCCTGGATCTGTGAATGTCCTGGCAGGGCACTGTTCCTCAAGAGGAAGGTGAAAGGCAGGAGAATAGAGGCTCACACTCCTTCTGGAGTTGGTGCTGAGGAGCACATTATAATTAGCACAGGGGTAGTGGGCAGAGTCTGAAACTGAGAGACAGTTTTCCTGATTACGCCTTTTACAAAATGGAGAAATTTTGAGCAAAGAGGGACTTTATTGTCTGACAACCAAACCATCTCATTTTATCCATGGAGAATCTAATAATTAGATGGGTTAATAGAGCTCCTCAGTGAATAGATCATATTGGTAGAGCTAGGCCAAGAGTCAGTTCTCAGATTCTTAACTAATGCTCTTGCAAATGTGGTTGAAAGGAATGAGCTTAGAATCTCGGCTTGAGTCTCTGTAATATAACTGAGCCAAATGACCTTTTCAAGCACATAATACAGTCCTTGAGCTCAGTTTCCTCATTGATAAAATGGGGGTGAATGTATTTGCCTGATTTACCTCTCAAGGATATTGTGGGGTTTTGTGAGATAACAATGGAGTGGAAAGGACCAAAAGAAAGAGTGCTATATTTTTATTTACTGATGTGTAACAAATGATCCCCAAATTCATAGCTTAAAGGACAAACATTAATTACTTACCTCATAGAATCTATGGATCAGGAATGTGGGCCCAACTGAGCTGGATGCCTCTGGCTCAAAAATCTCTAATAAGCTTGTAGTCAGTCTGTCAATCAGAGCTTTGAAGGTTGACTTGGGTGGGGTAAGACAAGGTCTTTTCCCAAGCTCAGTCTCATGATTATCGGTAGTTTCTTGGAGGCCGTTGACTGGAGGCCCCTCTCAATTCCTTGCACGTGGACATCCCTTGTAGGACTGCACACAGTATGGGAGGTGGCTCAGAGCAAGACAGTAAGAGAGTGTAAGATGAAAGCAAGTCCTTTTGTATCCTGACCTTGGAAGTAACATTCCATCTCTTTTACTCTTCTCTGTTCATTAGAAGCAAGACACCAGGTCTACCCCATACTCAAAGGGCACTGTTACACAAAGGCCTGGATGGCAGGAGACAACAATCACTGGGGACTGTCACAGACTCTCCTACCTCAAGTGTTATCCTCATTTTTGTAGGTAGTTACAAGAAAGGCATTAGATATTAGATGCACACCAGCTTTTACAAAAATGTGGTGATAATAATAATTGTATTTATAACTATTAATTGACCCTCTGCCTCAGTAAGAGATTTGAGGTGACAGTCACAATTGCCCACTTTGATTATGCTCTGCTCCTCCTGTTTAGAATACCCTCCTTTTCAGCTTGTATTAACCTGAGAATTATCAAATCATCTTCAGTGAATCCACCCAAATATCACCTCCTGGATATGTTGCTGTGGTTCAACTAAAGTCATACCTCAGTACTTGGCTTCAGAGCTTGTCAAGCCCTGCACTCGTCACATTTTGATGAGAAAAAACGTTTTAGCCCTGGCACTTGCTCAGGACTTGTTGTACTTGCTAGAACTTGTATGAGTCATGACACTGTCCCACAAGAGAAAATATTTCATCGTTTGGTACTCTCCATGAGTTCTGGAATGAATTGACGGGTATGAGGTACCACTGTATTATACTTTCCAATGTGAATTTGACCATGGGGAAATCTGCAATACAGCTGCATTTTCTAATTGTCACGTAGTCAGTTGATGTGCTCAGCAATTACTTAAAGTGTCTTCCCATAGGAACAGTAATGAATGACCTCAGGTATTGGGACCTATGTCTCACTGATTAGTTCTATTTTGAAGATTAGACCTTCAGTGATGTGGAAAGAATTTTTTAAAGCTTTCAGTTTCCTTACCAGGGATAGAGAAGTATATGAAGACTTTTTATCAAAGTGAGGGCAGATGATTACCTGCATCCCAAACACTGGAAGTCTTTAAAAGTGAATATTTCTGACTTACTGAATCAGAATCTTTGGGGTTGATCCCAGAAATAATGTATTTTTAACAAGTTAACTCTGATGTAACGTTGATAAGCTCCGGCCTGAAGGAAGCACGAGAAACTTGTGAGTGATGGCATCTGTATAGCTGTTCTTATTTGCCTTTATATCAGCTATGGTTTGTAATCACAGGCATACCTTGGAGATAGTGCAGGCTTTGTTCCTGACCACTGTAATAAAATGAACATCATAATAAAGCAAGTTGTAATGTTTTTGCTGGTGGAGGGTCTTGCTTTCAGTTTGTAAAAAACACACCTGTGAAGGGCAATAAAGTGAAGCACAGTAAAATAAGGTACCCCTGTATAACTCTTCTAAGACACCAATGATTAAAATGCACCATTATATTATGCACTATTAGGAAATAAAAATAATTCAAATCTGCTGATCATAATTTGAAGAGTCCATTGAGATTCATCCCATTTGACAGATGTTAAAATTGTAGAAAAATCTCAGAATCTAAGCAATGTGACAAAATGTCCTCATTATATGACCTGACCAGATCTATAACATAGAAACTCTATATTCTGTTTCCTAGAGACACATTTGGTTATTCATGCCCTTATCCATCCAACCATTAATTCATTCAATCCCCTTTAGTAACTGAGGGCCCACTTTGTGCCAGGCGCTGTGGTTAGAAGTAAGAACATAGTTGTGAGTGAGACATGCCTCATGGGGCTTACTCCCTAGGGAAACTAAACAAATAATACAAATAAATATATACCTTCTAATTAGGATAAGTGCAATGAAAGACAAAGCAGAATTGTCACTTAGTAGCTAAACAGTATTAGAGAGGGTGAGAGGAAGCTGTGCTGGTCTGAGGATACACTCTCTTAACAGCTGATGGGGGTAAACTGGCAGTTGTTTCTGCAGGAGCTGGGTGTAATGTGAGGAGGTTTGCTGTAGCTGGACTCCCACCAATGACTTACTTAGAAACGGCACGTGAACCTGTGAGCCTGTGGAAGGTTTTCCTCCTCTCAGCTCAGCACAGACACAAGCATGCACAACAGTTTACTCTCCTCCACGTCCAGTGACTAACACCTGCAAAGGGCCAGCCATTGACAAGGAAAACATAATTGAGGATGGCTAACATTGTGAACGACATTATAGTGATTGCCACGGGGAGGGTGTGCAGGGGAGTTCAAAGAGGATAAAGCGGGGATAAGTGGTGACAGAAGGAGACTTGACATGGGGTGGTGAACACACAATACAATATACAGATAATGCATTATAGAATCGTAGGTATGTAATAGAGTTGAAACCTATAAAATTTTATTAACCAATGTCACCCCATAAATTTAATAAAAATAAATAAAATAAGAATTAAAGGCAGGAAAAAGAAGAAAGAAAGAAATGGTGAAGGAAAAGGAGAGCTTGAACTCCTTCACAAGCAGAGCCTGCCAGAATTGGGTCTTGCCTCTCTTCCAGCATTCTCTGGGTTTGAATTTCCTGTTTACTTCTGTGCTTACCACTGCTGTTTGCCTTATTCTGAACTGAACTTAATACCCTGAATCATCAGTGCCATTCGGAGACGGATTCTCTACAATCCTTAATGTGACAAACTGCATTGATCCCCTGCCTGCTACCTGCCAGCTTGTTGCAATTTCTCCTTAAACCTCATCTTCCACCTCCTTTTCGCTTCCTACAAACGTGCACACTAAAGCACTAAAGGACAGTTCTGCAAATGCTCTCCAATTGCACGGTGTGCTTAGGCAAGGTGATATGTAAAAATGCTGATCGCTGAGCAGTAATTTGAATACTTCCCTTCAAAAAAATAAAAACAAACTCTCAGATGGAAAGCAGATCAGTTATCTCAGGGAGATTTAAAATGAAAGGTACGCTTTACCTTAAAAATGCAACTCAGGATACTCTTTAACTACATGTTCTATGCATTTGGTATTTGCAGGGTAAAACAAAAGAAATAACATGGATTTTTAAAAAGATACTATTTTTCTACTGCATGCTGTTTCTGTCAAACCACCTGAGAGGTGATTTGAGAAGGGCATTTTTGAGTAGAGACCTTGTTCTGACACCAAATACAAATGAAATAAAATTGGCCCAAGGCTTTGATGCCGGCACCCACACAGAGAACTGAGACATAGCAACATGCTAGCTTAATGCACTAGAGGAATAGAACCAGCATAATTTGTAGTAGTGTGTGAAGTAAAGATGAAAGGGGAAAATATTAAAAAAAAATACATGCACAGAGATTAAAACAGACTTTGCCAGTTGTATTAATTCCTTTACTGTGAGAGCTTACCCATGAACATAATAACAAGGGTATGGAAGTTCAGGTATAATCTTTTTGTTCCCATTGTCAAAGGAAGACACATGAGTTGGGAGGAATGAGCTGTGTTCCTGTAATTTTCAAGAAAGCACCGGTAAGTAGAAGAGAAGAGCAGGTGGAGGTCTTCTTTGGGGGTTAATGAGATTCCAGCTTCTGGCTCCAGCATATGACATATCTTGAAAAACCTTAAACATACTATAAGCAGCTGATAACTGTTTTACTCGCCCATGAGGTTGAAAGTGAGGAAAGTGCTTTAAAAAACTTCTAGTCAGTTAGGGATAAAAAAAAAAGTAAGGAAGAAACCAAAACAACAAAATGAATACAAGAGCAAAGCAACCTCAGACTTCCCAGGTGGCCCTGTGTCCATGAGTTGTTTTTAATGATTGGGTGTGAGAGAAGTTTAAGAGGAAACAGGACTTCAGTCATTTAACACAGACCTGAAGATAGCCATCTGACCCATCGCGAAACACCATGGCAGAGGTCTGTAGGAAATATTCTGGGGGCCTTCACTGTATTATTGGTGAAGAAAATATCATGCAACCAGAGGTGGCATGGCTAGATGAGGCATGTGGAAAGTAAGTATGGTTGGTAACTGGTAACTGTGCCCGCAGACAGCTAATTGTTTTGCTCTCATTTGAAAGCTAATATAATGCTGGCTGTTTTTAGAAAAGACACTTCTAAAAGTCCTTTCCTGCTCTTTAAATCTCTAAAACAAACAAAGGCAATGCAAAAACTCAGATTAAAAGTTCATTTTAAGCTCATTCCTTAAATAATTAAATTCATAATTTATTTTTCTGCTTAGAAAATGATTTAGCCTGGAAGGCAGGCCATTTTAGGTGTGTCTAGCATTGGTAATAACATAGAAATAATATGATGTTTAAAGACCAACTCTACTACTTATTAGTCATATGACCTTGAGCAACAACAACAACAAAAAAGATGCTTATGATTTTTGAGTCACAGATTCTTCATACATAAAAAAATCGGGTGAATATTTTTCAGAGTTATCATTAGGATTAAATTTGTTAAGTCCATTGCTTAGCATAGTGCCTAACACATATTGATTATAAATAATTTCCTTTTTAAGGATTAATATTTAGATAGATTTCATTTATCACAGAAGACCTAAGAAAAAAGTAGAAAGTTCCAGCTTTTCAAGTTTTTAAACCTATATTTCCTAATTGCATTAGTAACATTTTTATACAAGTTAAATTATAAAATATTGAAAGAAAAATATTATTATCCATAATCTCATCACAATATTTGTCTATTAACATTTTACTGTATTAGATATTAATTATATGTGAGTAATTAGAGCAAGAAAGTGTTTTTGCTAAAATCATCCAGCTTTTCAATGAGAACAAAACAATTAAAATACTATATTCTGTTTTTCTTTCTCTGATTATAATGCCATTGGCTTTTCTTTATGTTATTAAAAACTTGTGGCATATACAATTTTATTGGTTATATATTCCATTTACATGTGTGTGTCACACATACTTTTAATGCTTTGCTATTGAAATTCACATAGAGATAAATATATTCACATATTTTCCAACTTTTATTTAATTTGCAAGTATTTTACATACATGAATTTCAGAATCAATGAGTATAAACATTTTTAGGACTATTGAAACATTGCCAAACTGCTTTTCTATAGAATTGGGTCAATTTATATATCATCAGTCATATAAAAGTATCAGTTCTCAATTTCATCTCAACCCCATTAACATGAAGGAAGTAGTATTACTCAAAAAGTTGTGCAAAAATGAAAAATTGTATTTTGCTGTATTCATTTACATTTCTTTATTACTGTGGTTGAATGCTTTCTTCTTTTGAGAATTGTTTGTTCATGCCCTGTACCCATTTGGCTATCAGGACCCTCATATTTTCTTATCCATTTAAATGTACTTTCTGTACAGAAAAGGTAAACACTTGGTCATTCTTGTGAATATTTCTCTACCATATTTTTTACCTTTTGTATGTATATGGAATTTGCTTCAAATTTTTAAGGTTGTATTTATTCCTTTTATCTGAGATGCTTCTTTTCTCTTATGGTTACCCCTTAAGAGAAGATCCTGGCATTATTATTTATTTTTCTTTTGAAAATTTTGGCAACCAACAGGTTTCTACACTGTACCAAAAAAGCCCATTATTTCCTTCATTTTGTGACTTTAGTTACGGGACCCAAATGGAAGAAAAGATCACAAATATAAACCTCAAACATGAGGAAAATGATTGTAAGTTTACTTTTTCTCTTAAGAAATCCAAATGCTAATAAAATTTTATTGTGTGGTTGAAGGCTTGGAGAGAATAGAAAGCGCTGTGGACATGCAAGTGGAACATTAAGACCAGCAGGCTTATTGACAGATGGGAGAGACAGTTACATGAGGAGTGATTCTCGGCAACAGGAGACAGTGTGGTAAGAGACAGAGTGTGCCGAGACTTTGCTACTGTAAAACACTTTTCCTACTCCATTTGTCTGAGCCTGCCTGTTGTAGCTCTAACTGAATTTGGCCCTAGGAATCTGTGAACAGCCAAAGAGAGATGAATGATTTCCAAAGGGAGGGAAATCTACAAGAATGTGATTCTTCCTCAACACTAATAGGAAAACAACATGAAAATCTTTCTCAGCTTATGGTCCTAATTAGGTTATCTCCATATCCTTTGTAGCAAACTCAAAATAACAAACATAGTTGGCCACATGTACATATTTCAGTAAGCAAGATATTGTCTGTCTGAGAATATTCTCTACTTTTAAATTTTCTTTTCAAACGTTAATTCTACAGAAAGAGAAATCAAACCAGAAGCCCTCTAGTTTTCATTTTTATGCTTGTAATGAAATAAATTGTCATGGAATCTGCATATAAATGCCCTGAGCAAAGAGAACTGCAGAGACACCATACCTAGCTATAAAGATCTTATGATATGAGAGAGACTGTGTCAGGTGCGTAGTGTAAGGGAAATAAAGATGGTAAGATAAAAATATTAAATCAATATAAAAACAGACCAAGAATATCCCATAGGACATACACATCAAAAGAGACATATATTTATTTAACACTTAATATTTGTAAATGGTAAGTGCAAATATGGGTCATTTGTGATCAGCATCAAGTATTTAGGGTACCTTCTGTGAGACACACATTCATGATAAAAACGCTCTCCTGGTAAGGTGGAATAGAAGCTAATTTCCTCAGCCTTAAACAGGGCAGCTACAAATAACCTACAGCTAATAATCACAGTTATGATCATGCATGTAGGACATTCTACAAAATCTCCAGAAAAGCTACTAGAACTAATAATCCTGGGGATGGCAGGAGAAGATCATTTGATCATTTTATGTCATGTTAAATACTTGGCAATTCACTTCCAGAGGAATACTTTCAGACTGAGGAGTAATTGGTGTGGTTCTCCTTTGAAAAACTCCTTCAGGCAGTTGTGTGCCTAGTTTGAAGGGTTTAATATCAAAGGCAAAGAGACCAACTAAAAGGTTTTTTCAATAATTGAAAGGAGAAATGATGTGGGGCTGAACGGTGATGGGGTGGATGGAGAGCAGAGAGTGGGTCTCATTTAGGAGGCAGAAATATCAGAATATGAAGGATTTGGGAGCGAGGAAGAAAGAGGAGTCAAGCATAATGGTCAAGGAGTCCAGGCGCCATTGGAAACCAAGTGTGCGTTAGTGCGTCTGAGTTTTTTGAACACCAAAGGGGGAAAATGACACTTGACACTGAAGTGAGAAAGAAAAATAAATAATAAAACTCCAAGGTGTATTTTTATAAATAAACTGAAATACACTGCATTTTATGATCCAAACATGCATGCTGAAATTATAATTTGTCAGTTTGTACTAAGTGGTTATTTTATCTTTTGACCCCATCTTTGGGTGGGGATTTTGTACATTTCCTGCACCCTCACATGAACTGATTTTAGGAAAGACTGTGTTCTATGAAGACCTTCCAACCAAAGATACCAAAGATTTCTTTCATTAGCTTCTGAGAATAAACTGTAAGTTACAACAAATGATAACTTACCACTAGAACTATTACTAGTTTCTAAAGATTAAAAGCCATAAATACTTGAAGTCTGAACATAATAGTTTTACATTCTGATTCTTTTCCTTCTTGTTTTCAGTTCTTTGATGTCAAATGTGAAATATTAGCAATGTAAGAAGAGACATTTGGGTAAAAAAATGCCTTTGCTTCCAGGAAAGCTTGTTGTTTTTCCTTTTCATTTCCTGTCCATTTGGGAGTAGATATTAGCCCTTCTTGTTCTGCAGCTATTATTTGAGGGGAAGAATACAAATAGAAGCCAAGAGTGTGTTTTAAAAATTGAAGAGCATCAAGACATCACAGTGTGAGTTGGCCATAAAGATTTACAATTACATTTCCATCACAAAGACTCTGGCCCATCATATTTGGCCATGACCATTTATGTTTTGATTTCTATTTCTTTGGCGGGACAACACCCCAATTAGACAGATGAGCATTCAATTCTGATTTTGGAGCACATCCTTGCTGGCCTAGGTTACTACAGGGCTCCAATGGCTATTTTCCAGTCAACTGTGCCTTGGTAGTTACAATCCTACTCTCCACAAATTCTTGCTATATAAAACAAAACTGGCCAGGTTAATATGCTCACAATAATTTAACCTTATTATGCCTCAATTAGTCAGAAAATTAGCCTGAATTTTCCCCAAATTTCTCAAGATTCTTGCCTCTAAGTCCTTTTTATTCCATGCTACGTAAATTGAGTGATGGTGATGGACGTAGAGGGAAAGGAGTTGGGAACTGCGTCTTCTGTCTGTAAGTCCAGTAATTGGCTCACACTGTCTACTTAAACCTCCTGAGAGCAAACAGTGTTCTTTTTTAAAAAATCAAAGCAAGTCATAACTGGAGAATTATTATTATAAAAGCTGAGTCATTACTGCAGGTTCTGACATGTGGAAAAAGAATCATTTTCATTCCCAATTTGTATACTCCTTGCACAATATACTTGCATGGCTCACACTTTTACAGCCATGTATTATCCCGTATGTAGGTTTACCGTATATCTTCCGTAAAGGAAATGTAAAAGGAGAAATTGCCAGACTTCTGCCTGCAAGAAATTAAACCCACAGTTACAGAGTTTCCCCAGTATTTCAAACCATTCCAAGAAGAAAAAAAATTTTAACTGACTTTGTGGACAGATTTTTCTTTCATCAGGGTAGAACTGCATTTCATTACTTTAAAAATCCTCATTCATTTAAACACTAAATGCTTCCTGGGTCTGGGTATATAAAATTATTGGATGGCCACTGCTGGCCATTCATCTGAGCCCCTGATGTGCCACAGTCGATTTTTGAGAACTGCTCTGCCACTTAATGTGACAAACACCCAGCCTTGCAGTTTAAGAGATCTTTGAGAAAGGCCATCCCCACATGAAATGAATTTAACAGCAGCAATTTGTCATTTTGCCCTTCCTTTGCTGGGAGAAAAAAATGCTGGTGATTTCCTTTGACTTAAACTGGGCATTCAAAAAGCTGTTTTTATTAATGAATCATATTAAGCCACTAGTGAAAGGCTCCCTGACTCTGTTTAAATAACAGGCTATGATTCCTCTCCCCTCAAGCTCCCCCCACCCCCATTTGGCTCTGCTGCTATTAATTGAGGAGTTTCTTTGTTTCTTTCCTAATGAAGCTAACAGAACACATCTGTCAGGTGCTCGTATTCTTTGCCTGTCTATAGTATGTAATAGACCAGCTGGAGGCTATAATGCTACACAATACCCCTGGCCGTTACAGCAACTATTTATTCCTGGGCTTTTCCTCGGAAAGGGATTTGAAAAAAAAAGTCTGAAATTTGGGCCTAATTGCTATTTACCCAGCGATAGACACCTGTTCTAGCTGAGACATTGGCTCATGAATCCTACACCTGAGACCTTAGGGAGAGTAGAGGGGAAATTTCAAGCAGCTGCCAGTCCATTTCTATGTAGAGAGCCTTAACTTGCCGGCTTGTGTGTTTGTATATACACACATGTATTTTTAAATACTGTATGTTTAGTATGCACACCCATAACCAGAGGGTGTATATTAAAAGCCATGTACTATTATTTCATGGTCAATTGCTTATCTGAAGGCAATACACAGACTGTGTGCAGCTACAATTGCGACTGTTTTAAAAATAGTGTGCTGAGGCTGAATTCAATATCAATAACAGGCACGCGTCCTTCAGAAAGTCCATTCCAGGCCTCGGGGGGAAATAATGTCTTAGGATGAGTCTCAGGAAGAAATGTTATCGAGCATCACTTTTCTTTGAGAAATTCGACTCTGTTTCAGCCATTTCCTCTGCCTAATAGCTGTGACTTCCCACTTCTGCTGCCTGGAACTTGTTTCTGCCTCCTGTCTGGATTAGAGTAGCATGATCTTCTGTTTATCTGTTTATTTCTAAAATCAATAGTGCTATTTATCCTTTCTTTCTTGGTTTGCCTTCATAATGCTTCCTGTGCCCACTAAGACTAAAGGAAAAGAGTCCGTGGTCACAATAACATTTATTTCTTGAGACACATAAAATGCAAAATTCAAAAAGAAATGATTAATGGAGACTATGCAACATAAGTTAATATATTACCTAGTGTTAAGTTTAGTAGTGGTTAGAGATGCAAGTTTATGAAAATGCTATTAGATCCCAAAAGCACTGGCTTGCATTTGTAAAAGAATGAGAATTAAAGAAATAGTACAAGTACATATATGCATACACATACACATATCTGACTTCACACACTTCAATTCCTCTGCCCCCTTTTTTGTTGGAGGTTTGTTTATGTGCAGAGAGGAGACTGGGGATAGAGAGATTTAGCACAAGCTCACTGGCAGCCCAACAGAAATAAAACATTACTGCCCTGCTGCTTTATCTGGCCTCTGATCAGAGGACACTCGTGCTGCAGAGGGCTGGCAGGGTTGGGGCAGTAAGGGAGGGTCAGGTGAGGATGAAGGAGAAAGGGGAGGTAGGGTTTTTTTCTCTTTCTCGTCTTTTGTATTTTTTATCCATTTTGGCATGACAGCTTTCCATTGATATTGCTGAAATAGTATTCCATTTACGTACCATTTTGAGAAATTTGGCCTTTCTGAGCAAGTCAAATAATGCTGCCAAACAACACCTAATTTGTTACCAAACGAGAAAATTATTTCTCCCAAAGGATACATGAGTTATAGTAGATACTGGTGTGCAAATTCATAAAATGAAGTGAAAAGGGTAGGAGGAGATTTAAATAAAATGCAGAAACAAGTTATAAATGAATAAGGGTTCTCTGTGTGCTATATACATACATGCACACACACAAACGTGCTGGTTGATAGATTCCCCTCAGTCTCTTCTTCAGCCAGAAATGACCGAAGGGTCGGAGCTTTAGGAGGTGGCTGGTGACAACAGGAGAGATGGACAGTATTCACATACAAATGAGAGCTCTGCCTCAGGGCTCACACAGTTGGATAGAGAGCTGATGTTGAGACAGAAATTCATTTCCCAAGAGGAAGGAGTGGAGTGTGCAGGGAACTCGGGGTCACACCAGAACAGGTGATAATGAAATTAGAGTTAATGAAGGCTGGAAAAAACCAAGGCCAGATGGGTTGGTGAAACTGTTATTTGAGATGCACATTAAAACCAGACACGGTATCTCAGTACGGGAGAAAACAATTATTGAAGGTATACATTAGAAAAGTTCTGGGAAATGTAAGAACCCTACTCTCGTCTCTGAGGCAGGCCATCTCCGTGTTTCTATGTGGGAGATTCTAGAAGGCAGATTATGTGACAGAAGGCAACATCAGAGAATCTCTCTAAGCCTCAGTTTCCTCTCTGGGAAAAGGGGATAACACCTACCTTTTTCTTGAGAAGATGAAATGAGATATTTATAGAACACCTAATACAGGTGCACATAGTTGGTGCCAAGTACAAGGTAACTAACATTATTGCATTTCTTTATAAGTCCTTAGTTCATTTTTATAAAAATGCCAGTTGACCTGTCCATGTAATCTACTTTCTAAAACCCTAACAGTGAACATGCCACACCAGAAAAGAGAAATGAACACTAAATATGTCTTGCTGTTCTTAGTAGGTATTTATATCTGTAGTATATTATGGAAGATATTTTGTCAGAAGGAGCTAAGAATATAAGTGATACAGAAATAATACACAGAACAGTTGTTAAAATAAGAGAATATTTATGTCATGACAGCCATTGGTGCTGGTCCTATAATGAGTGAATCTGGGGCTTGATGGGGATGTACATTAAAATAGATAGTCAAGCTTTTCTTCTAGGACACCCTGTTCACAGTGCTACCTTATTCATTGTAGAGTGAGGCATTTTGTGGGTTATTTTATGAAGAAACTTCTTTCTCTGGGCTTTGACTCAGTTACTTTGGAGTACACTTTCTTGGACCTCTTCAAGCAGGGAATGGTATTGCCTGTTGTAGTAAGTTGGTGGCTTCTCAAAATCTTCTGAATACTCTTACCTTTAATGCTTTCTACACCAAATCCTGCTTTCCCAGGTAGATGCCAGGCATCTTATCACCATGCTCCCTGGAAGCTAGGATTCAGGCACGTGGCCTGGGCTCTGCCAGTCAGACCTTCCCATGTGTGATATGGAAGCCAGTGAGGTATCCCTGGAGACCTGTGTCTTGGTGAGCATGGCAGCAAATGTGTCCCATATTTTTGGATTGCAGCTGGCAGACCTTCTAGCTTCCAGTTCTCAATACCGTATTGCCAAATGGCGTTTACAGGGTGTTTCAATAGCAAACAACTTGGTATAGTTGGAGAGCTCTATTGTTGAGATCGACCTTTCTGTAGATTCTGGTAGATACCTGATACTTTTTAATAAAATACTTTTCTTTTCCCACTAGCCACAGTGGATTCTCTTGTTTGCTATTATGAATCTTGACCATTGTGCATATGTTATGTGTTTTCTAATGCAATTCAGAGTAATGGAAATATTTTTAGTTTAATAGTAGTGTGGACGCAGCACTTACCTCCCAAGCATTCATTTGTCCTTTTGGTAATTACTTTTTGGGGGGTTGTTATCCTCAATTCTCTAGTGTAGTCATTTAGTTGTGGGCAAATTAACTAACTATTCTGATGTTCGATACAGCTCATATGGCTCAAACCTCTGCTAATCAACGTAATTCTATTATTGGTCATAGCTATGCAGCAGATATTTGGTCCAATGACATAAGAAGAAGTGTTTTAGATGTTTCTAGGAAAGATCTTCTAAGAGAGTTTTAAGAAACAGCTCTCTTTCTCCATGCGTTGAGAGAGATATAATTCAAGGGCTTGTTTGCTGCCTTATTTTAGTCACAAGAAGGGACCCTGCCCTGACTGGTGTGGCTCAGTTGGTGGGAGCATTATCCCATAACTGAAAGGTCAGCCAGTTGGATTCCTGGTCAGGGTACACGCCCATGTTGTAGGCTCGATCCCTGGTTGGGGTGCATGCAGGAGGCAGCCAGTCGGTGTTTCTCTCTCTCACCGATGTTTCTCTCTTTCTATCTTCCCCTCTCTCTCAAATGAGAGTAAAATAAACCTTTTAAAAAAAGAAGGGAGCCAGGTCTAGGATTAATGTGGTATGAATGAAACTATTGGGGGTGGGGTGAGGTGCACAAAAAAGACAAAAACAGTCTAGAGCCAGAAAGAAGCAGTGTGTCTAATAACATCATTGAGCCACCAAATTTACCTAGCCCTAAGTTCAGCTAGAGAGGATCTTTCTAGCAATGGGAAGAAATTAATACATTATTTACTACTTTCACTGAGTTTTCTGTTAATTGCAATGGGATGCACCCTAGTTTACCGTGTACTCTTTTTTAAAAAAGTAGCAAGATGCTATCAATGATATGACTCACCAGTATTTTTCAAACTATTAGAAAAGAAAATGATGCCAATTAAACTGACACAATTGTTTTTGTTACTTAGAATTTTGTCTTATACAGGATCTGGCACAAATAACACCCCTTTTAATTACAAACTCTTTTATTACAAAATCATGAGCATTTAATTCTGTAACATAACAATATCACACTCAAGCACACCATATGGCATTTTAGGTGAAATGTTCAAATTAAAACTATAAATTATTACACCCATATTATTACCCTAGCAACCACACTGAAACAGGCTTTACTTCTGCTGGACACTGTACTTACTGCAAAAGCTGTTTCATGTATATTTAGACTTTTGTGTTTGTCATTTATCGTTTCTGTACATACATGCTTAAACAGGAAAATATCAGTGAAATAAACTTGTCAAATATTCTAAGACATTTTCACATTCTCTACTTGCCCGTCTAGACCTATTTGTCTTCCCTTCTCTGTCTGGCTCTATGCCAAATGGATGCTGGTTGGTACAGCCAATGAAAGGCATCATCGGAGCCTGGAGGGCCTGACTGAGCAGCAGGAGGCTGGGGCATGTCCTCCAGCTGCGGTGCAGTGTGTCTGGTAGTATCTGTGACCTGCTGAGCCTACAGCTTCTCCAGTTCTGAGTTTCTACTAAGATTTCTTCCCCTTATTTCTTCAATCTTAAGAGTATTAATGGCTTTTTAGTGGAACTACATTTTGTAAATGGTCCTTTCATCAAAATCTTGTATTTGACTCAATGATGGTTAATTCTGATTCCTGACAGTTGCCTGAAGGGTCCAGAATCCAACTCTTCCAGATAACATTTCTATTCAAAATCATTACCTTCTATGGTTTTTGTTTCCCCTTAGTTCCATTCTCTGTGCCATTATGAATACTGATGATGCAACATTTCTTAAAGGAGTGGTCATTCTTTGCTTTAGTAATACTTTCAAGATGTAACTTTGAGAGGTAGCCATTAGCTTCCCTTAATGACCTCATATTGTTTCCTGTAAAATTATGATTCTCTTATGCTCCTCATGCATGTCTCTGTTAACCCTCCCATTTCTGTTACTTTTGCTGGTCAGATTCTTGCCTGGCAAATATTATCTTCCAAGTAGCTCTGTCTCCAGCCTTTCCATTCTCCTGTTCATTTACACACCACTCTCACTGTTGTGCCCCCAAACATCCAGTACATGCCACTGTCTGGAGGATAAAACCTAATTCCTTGCTTGGCAATTAAAACTTTGTATAATCTCACCTCTGCCAGGTATAATTTTTTTCTTTGGAAACCACACAAGTTTTTATTGAGCTCTTGATATGCATATACCAGCCACTGTTCTAGGAACTATGGATACAAACATAAGGTATTTTTCTAAGATTAAGAGATAGACAGGTAAGCAAATAATTACCCTGAAGTATCAATATGACATATACAATCTGTGTTTTGCTAGATTGTGGTAGCCCGGAGGTGAAACATGGGTCACATTCACAGTAACAAGCATCATTGTTATTTTTTACCTTATTTGAAAAAGGTGGCATCGGCTCTGGAGCTACCCCACCTGGCTTCAAATGCCTGTTCTCTCACTTCTGATGTGATCTTGGTCATGATCCCTACACTCTCTGTGCCTCAGTTTTCTCATTTGTAAGATGGGGTAACAGTAATGGCCATCTCATAGAGTTGTGTGGGAATTCAATAAATTATTTTTTTAAACATTTTAAGCTGTACAGTTTAATGACATTAAGAGCATTTACATGATTGTGCAGCCATTACTACTACCCAGAACTTTTTCATCATCCAAACAGAAATGCTACCCATTAAGGGGTAACTCCCCATTCTCCCCTTCTCCCAGCCCCAACAATTTTCTTTCTCTTTGATTTTGACTATTCTAGGTACCTCACAGAAGTGGAATCATGGAATATTTGTCCCTTTGTATCTATTTCACTTAGCATGGTGTCTTCAAGTTTCATCCATGTTGTATCATGTATCAGAATTTCATTAGTTTGAAGGCTGAATAATATCCCATTTTATATATTTACTGCATTATGTTTATCCATTTATCTGATGGATAACCAGATATCCAGATGGATAAACTATATGAATCATTTATATTTTTTGGCTACAGTGGATAATGCTGCTGTCAACACTGGTGTGTGATTATCTAGTTAAGCCCTTGCTTTCAGTTCTTCTCAGTATATACCCAGAAGTGGAATCACTGAATCATATTGTAATTTATTTAATTTTTTTAAAGAATTAATTTTTTTAAGGAACTGTTTTTGTTTAAATAATAGCCATACTAACAGGTGTGAAGTGGTATCTAATTTTGTTTTAATTTGCATTCCCTTAGTGATTAGTGATGTTGAGCATCTTTTCCAGTATTTATTGGCTGTTTGTGTATTTTGGGAGAAATGTCTGTTCAAGACCTTGGCCCAAGTTTTCATTATTTTTGTTGTCATTTAGTTCTAGTTGATCTTTATATATTCTGTAATATTAATTGCTTATTGGATATTTGATTTGCAAATACTTTCATTTTGTGAGTTGCTGTTTTTATTCTCTTGATAGTGTTCTTTGATGCACACATTTTTAAAATTTTTGGTAAAATCATCTGTTTTTTTTTTCTTTTGTTGCCTGTGCATTTGGTGTCAGCAGAGGTGCTGTGTAGACAGTCATAGCTTGACTCTGTAGTGTGGTTTCCTGGCTCCCATCCTTTTCTCAGGTAAGACTGTGGGAGCTGCAAAGCTCTTGCCATGTCTGGAATTCAATAAATTTTAAAAAAATCCTTACCCGAGGACCTTTTTTCATTGCTTTTTTAGACAGAGAGGAAGGGGAAGAAAGATCGATGAGAGAGAGAAGCATGGATTGGTTGCCTCCCTGATGCTCCCAGAATGAGAATCATAGCACCCAGACCATACCACCCAGATAAGGGATGGTATGAGTCTGGATTGGGGATTGCTCAAGTGTCCACTCCCAGACTGGGATTAACCTGCAGCTCTTTAGTTTGGGGATGACACTTCAACAAATGGAGCCACACCAGTCAGGACAGAATTCAAGGAATTTTAAAATATTTGTAAACTGCTTAGAGCAGTGCCTGGTATGTAGTAATTGCTCAGTTAAATTTAGCTATTTTAGAGGTAGTAGGATCTATTTGACTTTTCTCATACCAGAACTTTAAGTTCTCTTAAAAGCAAACCCCCTACACACACACAGGACTCTGGACACACACCTCCTTCTTGTGTTTCTTTAGGGCTTCCTTTTGCTCTTCCTCTGGGGCTCTGGCTTTGTCTGGCTACCTTAGGAGAAGGAGGCTTACTATATAAGTGCACGTGATCTGGTGCTTATCCTGGGAAGTTATCTGATGGCCTTAGGGGGTTAGCTGCTTTTCTTTTCACTCTCTCACAGTCCTGGGATATCTATGGCATTTCAGCCTTTCTCTACATGCTTCCTGACCTCTATTTTCACTTACTGGCTGCTCTACTCTGTATCTTCTGGAGAGAACCCAAAAGATTGGCCCAAACATTAGCTTCACCCAATCAGAGAGACTTTTATGTGCAAATCTCATATATAGATCAATGGCTGGTTCATGAGTAGGTCCCTTGTGGGGAGATGCTCAACTTGGTATAATCAGGGGCTCCCCTGTGCAAAGGCTAGTTCAGTGTTGCTTCCTTGACTCAGGAATGTAGGCCTGATGGTGTGAACTAAGACAATATGTGAGACATGGCATGTCATGGGTCACTGCCCCGTTATTAGCAAGGTGCAGGCTTTGTGCTCAGAACTACCAGTATGCCATACCCAGGGCAGAGTCCAGACCTCCACTCTGCTGTTCCTCTAGGATACCTGGAGGTATCCCTCGTATAACAAGTCCCTCTTTTAACAGGAGCCCTAACCTTGGCTTCTGTCCCCATATATCCTTTCTGCCTTCACCCTCTAAGTTTCCCTTCTCAAAGGCCTTGATTTAATCACATCTTCAAGTTCTTTTTGCCAAGTAAGGTAACATATCTACAGGTTCTGGAGATTAGGGAATGTATACCTTCAGTGGGGGCGCCTACCATAGGCCCTGAATAAACTTGAAGTTTATTATTCATGTTATTTAAAGCTTGACAATAAAATGAAAAAGGGGGAGGCGTGTTCTTTTAATGTACAACTGAGGCATTTTTAAAAACTAAAAACCAGGATTACTTATATATTACTTAACTATAGGAAGTGTACCTGTATTTGACTTCGCTGTTAGTATTAAGCAAAGGCTCAGACACTGGGTGGTACATGTTCATTCGTGAACCTTTCCAGGGAGAGATATAAAAATTGTTGCCCAGTAGAAAAGATAATCCCAAAGGTTAATATTTTATTACCCTTGAAGACATTAATCAGTATTTTTCTCTAATTCAATGAACTTAATTTAAAATTTTCTCCTAGTATATGTGTTTTTTAAAATTTTCACTTTAACCAGCTTTACCATTTTAATGGTTAAACTCAATTTGATAATTTTTAGCACAGACTCATGCAATATTCACAAGAAAGTCATAGTTTTGACTTTTTGACAATGATTTTTTCTGGTAAACTATATTAAGTGGCCCAGTAACAAATTGTTGGCTCAGTAGGTATTCAGTATCCCTCCTAACTCTAAGAGTCTGCAATGATCCTTACCCCTAATCTCTACTCCCAAACCACTGTTACATTCTCAGGGAAACTAAGAGGAGATTCAATTTCTGGTATAAATGTTGAAGCTTTAGTTTTTTTCTGACTAAAACACTATTAATTTTTTATATGCCACTATTTTTCTGATATAGGGAGTTGGTGGCAATAGTGATGAATAGCTGATGCAGCATGCTCTAACATTTACATAATAATAACTTACTGAATGGAGCTTGACAATCAGTGCAACTCAAAGGTGGATAGGAAAGAGGAACCTAGCGAGGGAGTGGGCAGGGAAGTAGGGAGTTGGCTTGTCTGGCTTGAATGGCAGAGCAAAGGGAAATTGACATGAATATTAATAGGTAGTAAAACCAGCATGAAATACAAAAGGTTCAAAATAGGCTAAAATCATAAATTGTTGGAAAAAAATGTTAAGTACTTTTGGTTTAAAAACAGAGGGGGAAGTCATTACTGATGACTTTTAAAAGGAATTGGAAATGAAATTTAAATTGTTATATAAATATATTTCAACAATGTGTGACTATGTTTTATGTTCCTACAGTTTTAAGTGTGTCATTCTTGTAATAATAGGAATATGTAAATACTGCGGAAAGATATAAAATGGTATTCTGTTAGAATTTTGTGGACCAACTTGCAACCCATCAGCAACTCAGACAAAATTAACACTAGATTACCACTGAACCTAAAACAACAGAATGTAGAAATACATTATTCAAAAGACAGAGGCTAAGCAGTTCCGTGTTATTGCCATCTGATATAATTTACCAGAGATTAATCTGATTTAAGAAGAAAAACCACTGAGGTTCAGTAAACACTGGAAGGCTATAAGGATTGCACCCTCTCTATAATATTTTTCTTTTTGTTTAACTTTGTAAGAAATATAGAAAAGAGAGTAATGCCTCAATAATGAAGCAGGGTGGATGATGGGAGAAGACATTTAAAAAATTGAATGTAAATAATACTGGGCCATATCCCTGGCTTGCAAATTGAACTTTTACTTTTTCCTACCTCCATTTTCATTCAAGTCCTTCAGCTATTTCAAATTCACACTTTTGCATTTGATTTCCATTGCAATCCAATTTATGTAGATATTTTTATTTCTTACAAAAAGAGAAATGTTTGTTTTTCTAGTGTATCATTATACACTAAAGACATAGTCATATACCTCAGGCAGGGGAGAGGAGGAACAGGAGGCTCCTAAGTAAATAAAACATCTTGCATGGTTTGGGTAGGAAAAGAACCTTATTGCCTCTCTGTTACCTTAAGGCCAGAGTCAAGACAGGGCATGTTCGTTCTAAAAATGGGCAGAACATTCAAGGGACTACAGTAGTGGATTTTTTTCTGCCAGAAAAAGCCAAGTCCAGTAAAAGAATCCTGGAGATTTTCTTGAAATGACGGTGCTAGAAAATGACTTCTGAGAATGAGGAAGAATTTAAATTAGGCTGCTACTGGTACCTACAGATAATATCAAACAACTTCCATTTGGCTGCCTAGGTAAAGGATGATGGCCCCTGGATGTGATCAAAGCCCCCCTGTGTTCTCCAGAGTTCCCCTACGAATGGAAGCCATCGTAGCTCATTCAGATGCTGCACAGTATTTGGCAGGGTGCAGGAGATGCTTTTCCTCCCAGTGCTCAACCTCCTTTGCCCTAGATACAAGTGTCAATATTGGATTTAGTCTGGTTGAATGAATGTGTCAGAGGGGAGATTAGTGACTGGCAGCCACAAAAGGGTTTTTCAATTGGCAAAAGTAAATTTCTCACAAATGAATCAGAACAGTTTGAGGTGAAAAAGCAGCAAGGGGAGAAATGCCTTGCCAAGTTGAGTCATGATGACTTATTAAATGTATCTGAAGACTTCCGCGTGGGCATTTTATCCAGAAGCTCCTGGATTCACCCAGAAGGAAGCAGGGGGAAGGGAAAGAGTACGTATACCTTAATATCCTCAACAGGGCATTTCACATGAAAAGCCTTAGTAGGTTGTTACTTTCGATAGCACAAAACCATCCATAATCTAGCTTCAGATGATCAGAATGCCAAGTTCATTATAATAATCCTTAGACCATTTATTAAATTGAAGTGGTGGAAATTTTTATTTTTATTGGTGGTTACATTCATGTCTTTTGAAATTGACTGTGCTGCTTGTTTTGTTGTTTGCTTTGAATGCTTTTTAATTTTTTTGAAGACAGCTGAATTCTCATATCTCTGTGTTTTAAGAGCCACACATCTCTGGTTTGACTGGTTGAGCATAAATGTAGGTGGTTCTCACCCACAGAATGACCTGTCTTGTACAATTTCCATTTCTGGCACGATTGCCAAGGTCATTGTGTCTGTGGTCACATTAATGTTTCTAGTCATTTTCAATGTTGTGGGCATGTCTATTTCAGAAAGCCTATGTCTGGTGTTCCTTTCATATCACAAGAAGGAAAAAAAGATAGGCAACCTTTGGGATGCAGTTATTGATTTATTAATTAAAGCTGTTTTAAATTTAGCAAAACAAATTTAAACATTCATAGCAGCATTATTTGCTATAGCCAAAAGGTAGAAATGACCCAGTGATTCTTCAAAAAATAAATAGATACACAAAATAGTATATACATATTATAAAATGTTATTCAATATTAAAAAAGAAGTAAATTATGCTGAGTTAAATAAAGCAGTCACAAAAGGATAAATACTGTATAATTCCACTGATATGAGATACTGAGAAAAGTTATATTCATGGAGACAGAAAGTAGAATGGTGGTTGCCAGGGTCTGGGGAAAGCAGGGAGTGGGGAGATACTGTTTAATGGATACAGTGTTGCAGCTTTGAAAAATCACAACTGTTCTGGAGATTGGTGGTAGTAATGGTGGCACAAGAATGTGAATGTACACAATGCCACTGAACTGTACACCTAAAAATGGTTAAGGTGGTAAATTTCATGTTATGTGTATTTTAGCATGATTATGAAAAAAAAAAAGGAATCCACTCATGCCTTGAGAAGTAGCTCACAATCTACTTATGCTCTGAAATTCTCCCCAACCCATCGCTGGTGGAAACGATTCTCTCCTCCTCACATCTGTGTTAGAGGGAGCACTTATTGCCTACCCTCCTTATTTAAAAACAGGAGCACTTTCATTTTCCCCCATCCTCTCAGTTATCCCTCTTCTGATTGTTGAGTTGGGGAGAAGGAAATGAGTATGTCTAAGCCAGGCATAAGGAGATTCTCCCTTTCTCGTCCGCCAGTTCATGGAAAGTGTGGGTGCTCTCTGCTCTGTGTGGGTAAGCTTAGTGGGGTGAGCTTTGTCTTTACAGTTGCAGCCCATAGTTGTCTACTTGAGTCAGTGATTCAGGGCTAAATTGATCTAACTCTGTGGGATACTAGTAGCATATCTATTATCATGTGATTTAACATTAATAAAGTTGATATTTTCACCATTCTCTCTGTCTCCTATGTCTTATTTTTCCAAAGTGCATGCAAACTCTGTAGAAGAGGAAAGGGTTGTTCTGTATTGACTGTCTAAAACCTAAATAATGTACAATTTATATAGATTCATGTTCTGATATTTCTAATTCTTTTAAGAAAAAGCTCCCTAAATAGATCATAATCTCCTGTAGGGCACATTGTGTGTTATACTTCTTTGTATCACTACCACCAAAGAAAGTGACTTGGTGATAGTGCTGGAGAGCTGGAGAGAGCACAAACACCTCACTTGGTCACTCCTGCTGTTACCAAACAAAAGGGGCCAAGGGGGGCCGAGAGCAATTTACTATCACTGAAAGGAACCCCCCAGGTTTGTTATGTCTGCCGCCAGAGGAAAGACGTCTCTCAATGCCAGAGATTCATGAAAAGGAAATGTTTATTTAATGCTACACTAACTTAGTGATCTAATGTCTTCATCAAAATCCCAAAGTCCCTTAAAACACCCACAAACACACACAGTCCTTCCCACCCCCTTTGCCCAGTCTGGGGTACCGTATCTCAGGAAAAGAAATAGAAGTCTGTGGCTCAGGCAGCCCCCAGTTCTTCCCAGCAATCCGTCTTAGCTGGTAGGCCTCCCTCGGTTCTCAGCATCATCATCTGTGTTGCCCGGATCTCTGCTAAAGCCAGGTGGTGTTTCCCCCTTCTAAAGCTGTGGGGTCCCCACTCTGGCAAAGCCACGTGGTTCTCTCCCCACTGCCCCAGCCGTGTGGTCCTCTCTGCACAATGGCTGCGGGAGTCCCCACTCTGGCAAAGCCTTGTGGTTCTCCCGGCAATGGCTGGGTTTAAATGTCTGGGTTTAAATCCCCGCTCCAATCTTCCTCTGCAGCCCCATTTCTGACTCTTCCCACACTCAGTTACACCTGCCAGCACTCTCAAAGCCTTCCAGCTTTACTGGGCTGCCGTTGTGGATCTGGGCAGGTGTGGCCCCATGTCATGGAGCCAATCTTCTCCAAGCTCCCACACAGGCGCTGTAACTCGGGGGACCTGCCCCCCAGTTACATCTTGGTGGGGAAGTTACTTCCATCCCCTTGGCTCAGAGCATGGCCACAGCTATTTAACATATCTATGTAACCAGTTAAAGGTTATAGATATGTTAAATGACCATGCCAGAGGTTAGCTGCAAAGCTGTTACTGTGCAAAACAAGTCTCAATGGCCCTGCTCCATTTGTCCCTTCCCCCAACCCACACCTGTGTGTGTGGGGGGGAGGGGGCGGTGGTGAGGACATCCTAATATTTCCTGAACACCTTGAGTCCTGGACCGCATTTCAAATCCCTATTTGGGGTCCCCCTCTTGGCTGCACCCTGTTACATTACCTCGTATAGATAGAGCATCTTTTAAATTTTGAATTATTAATGTTGGAACTATCTATAACATTCCAGTAGAGCCTTACTGTTCCCTGAGCATCAAACCCATTCTTCCAGGACACGGACGGAGTGCTGATGGGGACATCCTGTAGGTTAAGGTGAGTGTCCCTGGAAGCCTTCAGCTTCTTGTTGTGCATAAACCACCAGGGAGTGTGTTACTCTAGCAGCCCTTTCTTGCCTCTTGCTGCCATACTGAAATGCCCATTGGTCACGGGCACCATGGCCTTGCCCTAGGCTGTTGCACCATGATGGAGTACAAAAGGGTCAGAAATACCTATTCTAAAGCATAGGTGGAAATTGGCAGGCACAAGCCAAGTATGATCAGCAATTATGAGTTTTGGGTCAGCTTTTTAACCAACATTTAAAAATTGAGAGATGTGAGAAAACAACTTGATCACTGGCTTCTCTTGAAGAATTAGATTAGCCTTGGGCCTCCGTTTATAGAAGGCAACATGCCTCTGTAGTGGATCAGTTGCAGCCCCTTGAGATAGGACGTTCTTTCTATTTTCCCACTGACCTACACTCTCCTTATCCCTCTAAGTTAACCATCTATCCTTCCAGAAACTATTCTGTTTCTAAAAGTGTTGGTATTCCCTCTAAGCATATCTTGAGACTAGCCTTTTCTTTTAGGGCTTTGATTTTGCCAGGTTCCTTCTAGGTATAGGATATTTTCTCCATATTTCTTTTTAGTAGTGTTGTTTCGAAGTCCTCTACCTTGGGAGTGGGTCCTCACAGCAAATGCAGCCTACATATGCTAGGAGGTATGGAATACAGAATTGATCTGCCCCTGTCCTGCTATGTTTACCTATAAGGGATTATTGCGGGGACTGGGTCACCTGGAAGTTCTTATAATGTTTTCTAGACTATGTCTGAGGGCTCAGGAAGAACCGCATAGAACACTTAACCTATCCCAGTAACCAAGGTTATGGATCCAGGATGGCAACCCCCAGTTAATGCATACTGGCACTCCAGCAGAGTCAGCTGGGTCTCCTAGTAAGTCCTCTGCTGTTTCAGTCTAGCAGATTCAACTGTGGAAATTGGCAGTGTATGATCTTAGCTATATGTAAGTGCCAGTGTCCCCCAGAAAACTCCTGGAATGAAATAATTAGGACCATCTCAGCTAAGTGTCATGGAGGGCTAGTTAAGCTTAGAAAATTCTCATTAGCCATCACTGCATTTCCCTTTCTTATTAAAATCTACCAAGGTGTCCACTATCCCAGATTATTACTTGATTATTGCTAACAACTTCATTATCTAATAACTTTCATTAGAACAAATGAAAAAGTTAATGACTTACTAGTTACTCTCTTTGCTTCTTTGCATTCTTTATGAGTTTTCAAAGTATCTAGCAAGCAACTTATTAGTAGCTGAGATGATCTAATTTATTGGGGGTGTAGGGTGTCAGTTATACCAATCTTTCTGTCAAAAATATTTGCACAATTCAAAATACGTTAGCCCAATTAGGTGTAGTTGGCTGTGTATAAGAGAGTATAGAGACCAAAGTAATAATAGAAAACAGTCTTACTAGCTAGTGGTCATGTAGTGCTGAGCGGGTGCTAGAGCCTACTATAATCCCTTTGACAACTCTAGGACGTAGGTACTGTTATTTACCCCATTAAATGGGTGAGGAACCTAAGGCAAAGAGTGGTTAGGCAATATGCTTAGGGGATATAAATCTAGGAAGTGGTAGAGCCAGCCGTTGAAATCTTGCCATCTGCGACAACATGGATGGACGTCAAGGACTTCAGAGTCTATTCTCTTCAGCAAAAATATATCTTTCCATTGAAAGGCTGGATGGTTCTGTGCAGTGAAGGTGGGCTATGTCCGACTTCCTCCTTATGTTATGCTAAGTTACTTTCATTAAAATTAGTGTATATAATTTATATAAATAAATATATACTATACATAAACTAGTATAATAATATATTTGATTTTTTCTACTTAATAAATGTATACCCACTTCACCCATTTCTCCCATCCCCACCCACTACCTCAGGCAACCACCAATAATTGGATTTTATTGTTGTTGTTCTCTATATCTAGGAGCCCTTTTTGTTAGATTCCACATAGAAGAGTGATTATTCAGTACTTGTCTTCCTCCATCTGACTTATTTCACTTAGCATAATGCCCATGATGTCCATTTATACTGTCACAAATGACAAGTATGGCAATATTTCATTTTAATGGCTGAATAATATTTCATTGTGAGATGAATACACACACAGGAGGGTGACCCCAAATCCCCCAAATTTATCTATAAAAATTGTGTATTTATTCTTACATGTTTAAACTTCAATTACCTTCAAAGTGCACTCCATTTGATGCAATACACCTATTGAGACTTTTTTCCACTGCTCAAAACGGTTTTTGAACTTGTCAGTTTTGATGCCTCATAGTGCTTCTACCGTTTTTTGTTTTGGCTCTTCCACATTGGTAAAATGTTTCCCTTTGAGGACATTTTTTCATCCAGGAAAACAAAGAAAAGACACTCTGGGCATGACCTGGTGCATGGGAGGATGGGGTATGGGAGTCATGCTGTTTTTGGTCAAAAACTCCTGAACATTCGGCACTGTGTGGGCAGGTGCGCTCATAAATCGCCCATCATGAAATGGGCAAATGTGTTGAAAGAGTCTTCAAAAAAATTCACTAAAGCTCAACACAACTTCTCACAATGATGCCAGCTGGTACACTGATCACTGATAGAGATGGGTTCCCGGAACACTAACCTAGCAGAGGAAAACTGTATTACAAGGGGCCCACCCTTCAGAAGATAATTCTGTGTTTTGTTTTGTTTTGTTGTGTCCCCTTCACATATGTATGCTCATCCATCAATGAACATTTAGGTTGTTTACATATCCTGGCTATTGCACACAATGCTGCAATAAACATGATGATACATATATCTTTTTGAGACAGTGTTTTCATATTTTCATTGGGTAGATTCCCAAAAGTGGAATTGCTGGGTCATAAGGTAGGCCTATTTTTAAATCTTTGAGGCTCCTCCACACTCTTTTATGTAGTGGCTGGACCAGTTTACATTCCCACTGACAGTGTGTCTAGTTCCCTTTTCTATACATTCTTGCCAATGCCTTTTGTCTTGTCTTTAAGTTTATAGCTATTCTAAGAGGTGTGAGGTGATACCTTATTGTGGTTTTGATTTACCTTTCTCTCATTAGTGATGTTGACATTTTGTATATATATTTTACCTTAATGCTCTGGCTAGAACTTCCAATACTATGTTGAATGGAGGTGGTGAGGGTGGGCATCCTTGTCTTGTTCTTTATCCTAGAAGAAAGGCTTTCAACTTTTCACCATTGAGTATGATGAAGAAACATTCTAGTGTGCCAAACAAAAAGGTAATCCAGACTCTTGGTATAATTAAAAATTCTTTTAACCAAGGAACCATTAGTCTATGATAGAGTTAATATCTTTCCCTGATGTATAAATTAAGAATGAAGAATAGAGTTATAAATCAGGTATTTTGGCAGAGTTGGAATGCTATAAATTCAGATATACTGATGATCTTGGCTGCAAAAATAAAAAGAAATATTGGCAGTTAAAAATGCCTAAAAATAAAATTTATATTTAATACTAATAATTAGAGTTTTAAGATGTATTTTATTATCTACAGAGCCTTTGATGTTTATTTAAAAATAATCATGTTATCAAAAATGTGTTTATGCAAGAAATAATGACATACAAATAAACAGTTTATTGAGGGCTCTCTAGCTATTTTACTGAATAATAAATCTAAAGAAATATGTTTAAAAACTTATGGAGAAATTTATAAAATGTTTTTAAAAAACATTTAAAAAGACCTTATTCAATTAAAAAGAACATGTGTTCATGAAAAGTAAAATTCATTACTGTAAAATTTCATTAATGCCAAAAGTAACTTAAAAAGTCTGATAAAAATTCTAACAGGTTTTAGTTTTCTTTATAAGAAACTTGACAAATGCATTCTAAAGTTTGTAATGAAAGTAAAGAGCCAAGATTAACAAAAACAATTTTGTAAAAGAAGAACAAGGTGGGCACAGAAGGTTAATAACTTAATATTAAGACATTATTAGGTTAATGACATGAAATTTCTGTTTCTTTTTATCAGTTATATTCAGTAGGATATTAATGATATCACAGAATTCAGTGTATAGCAATTAAGACAGCTTAGTGTTGACAAAATAATAAACAGAGGATCAGTGAGGAAAAAACCGTAAAAACTAGAAGCATACACTGTATGTACGGAGACATGATACTGGACAGGAATAGTATTGCCTCCACAGAGAAAGAATGCATAAATCAATACATGATCCAGAACAATTTGTTACCCATGGAAAATAATAGAAGTACATGATGTTATTAATAATAAACATGAAAGACTTTTTTCCAAAAATGAGAGCCTTTCATTTTCATGAAAGATTTAAATGTGAAAGAAAACTATATTATTAGAAGGCAAAATGGGAAATATATATTTGTGACTTCAAGGTAGGGAAGAGTATTAAAATACAATTAGGATGAACAATAAAGAAAGGACAGACACAATTATATTATAATTAATACTTTTAAGAAGCAAAAGATACCATAAAAAGTTAAAAATAATAGATGTGAAAAAGACTTATGTAACATATATAACAGTTCCAGGATAAATGTTAGAATATATAAAAACACTTAAAAGTCAGTAATTAAAATACAAACAATTGAATTGAAAAATGGGCAAAAGACATGAATAGACAGTTAACTGGACAAGTTGTCAATGATGATATGAGATATATAATCTTTTTAATATTGAAGAAAATCCAGTTTAAAACTAAAATCGTGATGAGATATATTTCACACCTATCAGAATAAAAAAGTTTCAACTTTGACTATATTACTTTGTAAGGATATAGATTTTTGGTAACTCACATTCTCTGAGGCTGGGGAAGGAACCCAGCACTACTCGGTAAAGTTTAAGATGCACATACTTTACCACCCAATAGTTCCCCTTCCACATACCTATTCCAAAAAAACATGTGCTCATGGAATCATTTACAAGAATGTTCATATAACATTGCTTGTAGCAGAAAATGATTATCATGATGTCCACGATTAGGGAAACAAATAGCTGTACGGCAGTCAAAATTAATAAACTAATCTACCTTTAAAGAAGGCATAGGTGGATTTCACAAACATCATGTTGAGTAAAAAAGATGAGGTAAAAACTACACCCGCTATAAAACCATTTAAATAAAGTATATGTACAGGTTCAATAACAACCCAGAGGAGAGGAAGAATCAGGAAATACATGAGTGATAAACACCATGTTTAGAGTAGTAGTTACTTCCTAGAGGAGGGAAAGGAGTTGATATTCATGAGGAATATGTAGTAGATTTAAAGTACATGTATACTATTTTACTTCTTAAACTGGGTTATGGGTACATGGGTGTTTAGTATATTGTTCTCTCTATATTTTGTATCTATAAATAAGAAAATAAAAATGAAGGGTGAATGGGATTGAGTAGAAAAATTTTGAAATGTTTAACCATGAAGAAGAACAAGATGATAGGACTTGAAGGTAATTGTGGGTTCAGAAAAGATTTATTGTTGTAGTTATTTCTTTTGTTTTGAGTTTATGATGGGAAGGTACTAGCTCCTCTGCCACAAGTGATGCCCAACTCCAGAGGGTGCCATTCTCTTAGCCTACAGCATGTTTGGATGTTGAAGAGGGCCTGAGAATGTGGAAGACTTGGTAACAGAAAGAAAGGGATTATACATAGAGTGCATTTTGAGGGACACTTTTTCTGTTGGAACTAATTAGGGAGAGAGTTGTGGATATTAATGGAGGCAGTCATATAGATTTGGAGGTAGGAAAATGGGTGAGTTGATAAATGATGACCTCAATTCCTCAATGAAGTAGAGACAGAGAGCCCAGATACAACCTGGTGTGAAAAAGGTATAAAATGGTTCTTCCTGAGAGAGTGAAGTCAGGATCAGCAAATCAATGGAATTACCAGTAGTGCTGAGTGTCCATTTGAAGGTAGTGGTCATACACTTACAATGACAAAATCTTCTGCATTCTGGGAATTTCTGTAGTATCATTCATTTACATCATACTGACATAGAGAAGGCCTTATGAGGACATCAACCCAAGGTTATAAAGGTTGAGAGTGATTGTATTGCTGGACCATAGAAAATGAAGTTGAGAAGAAATTAAAATAGGAAGGGGGCTAATGAATATAGAGAATATAGGGTGTGATCGAAGACATTTCAGATCTCAATGCAGTAAAAAAATTTTCCTCGTATGGAAAGTGGGAAGGTGGCCCAGAGAGGGGGCTGTGTATGTACCTTGAATGATAGTGGACTGCCAAGTTGCCAGCCTCAGCATCGTGTTGCATTCAAAACAAATATTAGTCCAACATGCAAGAAAGCATCAAAGGCATTTACATTTTTTTAACTAAAATGCCTTGAAAGGGAGATAAAAAGAATTATATTTCTTATCCCAGTGAGATGTAAATTCCCTTTGGTTATCTCCTTTCTCACCTTGCTACAGCCTGATCTTCTAGAACTGCGGCCCAGTTCGAATGCATTTCTCTCCCCTTCATCTTTATCTGACAGATCTCCTGTGTTCTGTAGGGAAGAGCTTTGGGCCCTTTACAGCAAAATCAACCAGGCTTTACTCTGCTCCATCTAGTTTTTCAGCTGTGCCCATTATGTGAACCAGCACAACCAAAGCCCAGTAGCTTTCATTTTTAGTTTCTATTGTTTGAATCCTCAGTCTTACATGCAGTGTGGTCTCTGGTGATAATAAAGTCAGGAATGTGGCCAAGTGTAGCATAGAAGGAAAAAGTTGTCGGAGATGGGAAGACCAAGGATTTGAGAGGTCAGGATATTTGACAGGTTATTCATGTGGAACTTGAGGTAATGTCAGGAGATTTCAGCAGCTGGAGTGAAAAAGGCATGTGCTTATGTTTTACTGAGGGAGAGGAATGGCCAAGAAATTACTAGATAATTCTTGTGAGGAGGGAGGAAATTGCCATACATAGAACAATGATTGTTATTCAAGATGGAAGTGAACTAATGGTCTCAAAAGAGTATGAAGTCTACAAATATTTTAAATATCCAATAATAAAGAGGAACTGGTTAAGCAAATTCTGACACATCCATGATGGAATTCTATGTAGACATAAAAAAATTTTTGTAGAAATGCATTTAATGAGATGAAACCATAGGATATACTCTTAAGTAAAAAATTCTCACCCATGTGCATATAATTATGTGTAGATAAACATAAATGATTAGTTATATTCTAAGTTTTGAGTTGGAAGTTGGGCTCGTGCATGTACATTATATTACTAAAAACACATAAATTAAAAGAGGACCATGGTACATGAAGGATGAGTATGTATCATGATCCAAGAATTATGATTAATAAATTATATTCATCTGAAGTTCAATAAAAAAAAGTCATCCACAAAATACCATACCCAGTGATCCTAATTTTTGTTTAAAAAATATGAACCACTTGTGGTCTCACTCCCTGTCTTTCAGGCCCTTGACCTTATTGCTCATTCTCTGTATTTTAGCTAAGTTTCACTATTTTAGTTATCTATCGTGTAACAAATCACCTTCAAAATGGAGTGGCTCAAAACAATAAACATTTTGGGGGGAGTCAGGAATTTGGGAACAGCTTAGATAGATGGTTCTGGTTCACATGGTTGCAACTGGGGAGTTGCCAGGGCCTGCAATTATCCACAGGTTTGAGTGAAGCTAGAAGTTCCACTTCCAAGGTCCCTGCTTCAAGAGGCTCTTGGCAGGAGGCCTCAGCTCCTCACTCTATGGTTAGCTTCACAGGCTGCTTGAACGTCCTTGTAACACAGCAGCTGGTTTCCCCCAGAATGACTAATCCAGAGAGAGCAAGAAGGAAGCCACAAAACCTTTCATGACCTACTTTCACAAGTCTCACATGTGTCATTTCTGCCATATTTCTATTCATTAGCAGTAAGTCACTAAGTTCATTCAGGACAAAGAGATGCAGCTATAGGAAGTTTGGATGTTGGGTGGGAGGACACTGACACAATGAGGCCTGAGGAATAGTGGTTAGAGCAGTGACAGCTCTGTCCCTGATCCCTTCATTCAAAAACTCTTGAAATGTTAATCTGCCCTTTTGGTAAGAATTCTTTCCCTACCTTTTCAGCATGTGGAGTAGATTGCCTCCCAATTATAGTTCATGTCCTCTTCCCTCACCTTCCTAGTAAGTGTCCAGATGCTTTCACCTAATTTATGTATTACTTTAATTTATTTTAATTGCATGTTCTCAATATCTACTGGCATCCACATGGTACACAAGTCAACCCTCCATCTGCTCCACACATTCTTCAAAGTATTTCTCAGAGATGGTCATTCAGGATCTGTTTACATACTTCTCATGAAAGAGGATCACTGTCTTGCTGCCACATAAAAGCTGTTGATAGCCATGAAGATACACAGTACAGTATAGGAAATGGAGTAGCCAAAGAACTTATACACATGACCCATGGACATGAACAATGGTGGGGGGGGATAGCCTGGAGATGTGGGGGTGCTGTGTGGAGGGGGGCAAAAGGGGAAAAATCAGAACAACTCTAATAGCGTAATCAATAACACAATTTTTAAAAAAGCTTTTGATTTCAAGAATGATTCTTTATTTTAGAAATTTGACATAGCAAAGAGAACAAGCTGATGAGGTGTAGTAATGCATTAGGACAGCCTGTGTTAATCATCTTGGGCTGCTATAATAACATAAATTTATTTTCTCACAGTTCTAAAGGCTGAGAAGTCTAAGGTTAAGGTCCAACAGTATTCAGTTTCTGATGAGGGCTCTCTGGCTCGCATTTAGATGGCTGACTGGCTTGACTTTTTCTTGTGTCCTCACATTGGGAAAGAGAGAGAAAGAGAGAGAGAAGGAGGGAGAGAGAGAATCAGAGGGGAGGGGGAGAAGAGGGAAGAGGAGAGAAGAGGAAGGAGAGAGAAAAATCTCTAGTTTTTCTTTTCTAAGGGCAATAGTTCTATCACGAGGACCCCACACCATGACCTGGTAAGCATAATTATCTCCTAAACACCCCATCTCCAAATATCATCACATTGGGAGTTAGGGTTTCAACATATGAATTTTAGGGGGGGCACAATTTAATGAATAATACAACCCATAACATAACTCAGAACTGCTTTTCATATCTGAAATCAGATAAGAGATTTTTGTTCTTAGTTTTTTATGAAGCTCATCTTTGATGCCTTGATGAGTACTTTTGGCAAGAAATGATCATGAAGGAAAGATTTTTTTCTCCTGTCTTCCTCAACTTTGGCATAGAGTGTGTGGTGATGGTACACCCTGGGCCAGTTTCTTCTCCAAAAGACAGAGAAAGTGGGAAAAGCTCTCATTACTGGATGCTGGCCCTGATTCTACAGCATATGAGTAATGAGTCACTATTTACCTTGGAGGTTTTAATGATTATTTCATGTTTTAAATTCAATCCTGATTTTTCTGCAAATGCAGCATTCAGAGGAAAAGAAAGAACTCAGCTGTCTGTACAAACACATGGAAATCAATGATAAATGGACAGAGAGTGCTCAGTATATTTATTAACTAAGCTCATATAAATCATAATTTTATAACCATTTATTGAACTAATAGGATTGTTTTAGGAACATCAAAAAATTCTTTATTAGGTAAATAATCATGTTTATCCACTTGGTTATGGGGAAAAGCAAATCATTCACACTGCATTTATGCTGCCTCATCAGATTTTATTACTCTTAAATGTCAGCCGTTGATAGTTTTTTCTAAACAACCTGGGAAAAAAGTCCAAATTTTGGTCAGGCTTCATACACATCTCCAGGAAAAGGGATGTTGCTGCTCAGATTTCCTTCTTTCCAGACTGGGTCAATGCTCCATGAGGCTTAAAATGGCTCACCCACACTGAACTAAAATTTAGGTAGTTGGCTATGTTGGCCAACTCTCTCTTTTTTCTTTCTTGATTCATCCTATGCCAGTCTTTTTATTATCTGACCACCCAAGCTCATCTCAGTGGCCTGCTTCGTTAATTAAGCATGAGCCAGATACCCTCGGCACCTGAGACAATTTCCTCTGTTTCCACTCCTTTTCTCCTTAGCCAGCTGTTGTGAGCTCAGAGAACCCTGTCTTTTTCCAGTGTTAATAGAAAGAAAATGAATTTGGAAGTTAAATTGGCTGCCTGACAGGGAGGACTTTCTCCATGTTTGTTATTTTGATTTGTAATGTCAATGTTGTCCTGAAAAATTACTTTTACCAATCATAATTTTATAAATAAAGTGTATTTTAGTTATATTTAGTATGCACTGGGAGAGTCACAATTCCATTAATTTAGTAAAGAATTATTGATCCCTCTAAGGCCAGCCATTAGGCATAGTGAGAAATATGAAAATTTATTGATTTATCCAGTTAACATTTACTGAGTACCATCTGTATGCCAGATACTGTGTGAGACACTGGGGCTACAGAGGTAAACAACAATCCCAGGATTCCTGATCTCGGGGAGCTGCTACTCCAGTGAGAAAAGACATAATAAACAAGTAAATTAAGAAAACTAGTAGCAGTGAGTATATAAGGGAAATTTAACAGAATAATATGAAAGTGATTGGTAGCAGTGAGGGGAGAACTCATTTAGATGGAATAGTCAATGAAAGCTTCTGGAAGATGACATTTGATCTAATATAGATGATGAGTGGAGTAGGGTACATTCTTCTCTCTGGAAGAGTTTACAGTCAAGGCTAAGACTGCACTCAGTTTATTATATAACCCAAGCATGTGTTTATGAACTTTATGTTAAAAATATCATTACATCACGCAACTCAAATAATAAAACAAATATATATGTGTCCACATTGATATTAATAAGTGATTGAACAAATCAGCAAGAAAATGAACAAATGTGAGAGAATAGACAAGTCTTCCTACAGAAGAATTCCAAATAATATATGTAGATATCCCCCTTTTCAGAAAGGAGAGTGTAACTCCTCTCCTTTTGAGTATGGTCTGGACTTAGGGACTTGCTTCCAAAGTCTAAGAATGGAATGGGAACACAGAATCTTCGCAGTGGAGAAATCTGACAAACACCACCTGACCCGAGTGAGTGAGGTGAACAACACCAGGGGTGAAATATGTTGATGACATCTACCTTGTGATATGATGTGATAGGAAGGCAGTTCATTTCTGTGGTATCCATTTGTCAAACCCACCACCCTACTCAAATCATGAGAAAACACCAGAAAATCTGAACTGAGAGACATTTATAAAATTCCTAGCCACCACTCTTCAGAACTTTCAATGTCTTAACATTGTCATGGTAGCAACATAGGCCTTTTCAGACTTTAGTCCCCCTCACAAGGAGACCCACACACAACTATCTGTAGACAAGACTCCATTGTGAAGATCCCAGAACCCATGGGTGAGGCTGAAGCACCCTCTAGACAACAGACACTGGAAAGGACCACATTAGAAAAGTAAGAGGAGCAGTTTCATGTTGATATCTGTGCCCCAGGCCAGCACAGATGCCACCCCCAGAGCAGCACCCATCCCAAACTGCAGTTTCTCCAGTGGGAAAAAGACAGTTTAAGGTGGACATCCAGTTTTCTTAGTGCTGCAGGATGTTTCACTTCATGGAACTCACTGAGGGAATCTGCTGGGCTTGACCACTGGGAATTAGACAGAGATGTCAAAGGGTGTTGAGGTTTATAGCAACTAGCATTCAGATCTTGATGGACCAAGTTTTGTTTGCATTGGCGCCCAAGCAGAGATCCCAGCCGGTGGCTTTGCCTATCAGCAGATCCCAGCCTATGGCCCCTGGGTGCCCAGCTGGCAGTTCTGCCTAATTTGGGTCCCCAGTCAATGGCAGCACTAGTCATGAAGTCTGCTATAGCTCTATCTGGGCTGGGAGCCAACTATTGACCATGGCATATGGCCCTGTATGACCAGAGAGTATAAATAGTGGCCCTGACAAGTCTCAGAGACCAGCCTATTGTATTGCCTAGCCATGGAGCCCAGCCAGTGAGCTCATCCAATCTCAGAGCACAGCCTACAGTTTCACCCAACAAGGGAGCCTGGACAGTGGCGATGCCCAACCACAGAACACAGCCTCCAACCACACTCAACTGTAAGCTGCATTTGGAGGCCCTGCCAGGCAACAGAATCCAGCCAGTGACCCTACCTAATAGCAAAGTACAGCCAACAGCCTACCCAATCATGAAGCCTAGCCCAAGGCTCTGTGAAATCACAAAAACCTGCCTGAAGCCCCACCTGAACATAGACTCCAGCCAGTGGCACCATCTTGTCGGGAAGCCTAACCTAAGGCTCCACTTGACCAGAGATGATGGCAGAGCCCAGATAGTGACTCCACCTGATTGGAGAGCACAGCTAGCAGCACCCCACAACTTCCACATCCGAGCATGGGCAGTGTGGCCCAGCCCAACTGGAGACCCAGTAGCAAGCTCTTCTTGCCTATAAGGCTACCAGCTGACCTGTCCAATACCCTATGCTGAGCCGCATGATGAAGGTCTTTCCCTCATAAAATGAACCTGTAAATTCTGCAAGAGGAGATTGCTTACTCAAGTGAGCAGATACCAACACAAGGATCATGATGAATCAGGTAACATGACACCACCAAAGGAAACCAATAAAGCTCCAATAACTGACCCTAAAGAATTGGAGGTCTATTTATTGCCTGATGAAGAATTCAGAATAATTCTCTTAAAGAAGTTCACTGACTACAGGAACACATACACAGACAATAAATACAATTAGGAAAACAATACATGCACAAAATGAGAAGTTAAGCAGAAAAATAGAAACATAAAAAAATCAAGTAGAAATCCTAAAGCTAAAGAATACAATGACTGAACTGAAGAATTCAATACAAAATTTCAACAGCAGACTAAAACAAAAATCCAACAGCAGAAAATGTACATTCTACTCAAGCACACATAGGACATTCTCTAGGAAAGATCCTATGTTAAGCCAAAAGACTAGTCTCAACAAATTCAAGAATAGAAATCATACCAAGTATCTTTTTGACCACAGTGGTATGAAACTAGAAATCAACAACAGGAGGAAAGCTGTAAAATTAACATGTACGTGTAAATTAAACAACACACTTTTGAACAGTTAATTGATCAAAGATGAAATCAAGGGAAATAAAAAAATATCGAGGGAAATAAGAATGGAAACACAACATACCAAAACTTATGGGGTACAGCTAAAGCAGTTTTAAGAGGAAAGTTTATTGTGATAAACACATACATGAAGATAAAAAACATATGAGCAACCTAATATCACAACTCAAAGAACTAGAAAAAGAAGAACTAAACCTGTTATAATAAAGAAGGAAATAATAAAGATTAGAGCAAAAACAAATGAAATATAGAATAGAAAAATGATAGAAAAGATGAATAAAACCAAGAGTTGGTTCTTTGAAAAGATAAACGTAGTTGACAAGACATTAGCTAGATTAGCCAAGAAAAAAGAGAGTACTCAAAAGATTATAAATGAAAGGGGAGATATTACACTGATACCACAGAAATGCAAAGGGTCATAAGATGACCATGAATAATTAAATGCCAATAAACTGGACAACCTTGAGGAAATACATTTCTAGAAACATACAGCATACCAAGACTGAGTCATGAAGAAATATATAGAAAATCTGAATAGGTCAATGAGTAAGCCATTTAAATAAGTAATCAAACACAAAGAAAAGCCCAGATCTAGGTCCTTTTCAAATTATTTCAAAAATTTGAAGAGGAAACACTCACAAACTCCCAAATGAAGTCAACATTATGGTGATACCAAAGCCAGATAAGGACACTGCAAGAAAATAAATCTATAGGATAAAATTTCTCAAGAAAATACTAACAAACCAAATTCAACCTCATGTTAAAAGAATCAGACACCATAATCAAGTGGATTTCATGCTTGAGATACAATGATATTTCAACACACACACATCAGTAAATATGATACATCATGTTAATAGAAAGATAAAAACCATGTGATCATCACAACAGATCTAAAACCATTTGAAATATTCAACAGCCTTTCATGACATAAAAAACTCTAAAAAAATTGGGTATGGAGGCAACTTAATAAAAGCCCTATATTACAAGCTCAGAGCTAACATCATACTTAATGGTGAAAAGGCAAAAAAAATTTTCCTGTCAGATGAATAATAAGACAAGAATACCCACTCTCAACACTTCTAGTCAACATAGTCCTGAAAGTCCTGGCCAGAGCAACGGGGTATGTAAATTAAATTAAAGGCATCCAAATCAGAAAGGAAGACATAGAATTGTCTCTGTTTACAGATGGTATAATTTTATACTTAAACTTCCTAAGGACCTCATAAAAAACACTTTTAGAACCAATAAACAAATTCAGTATAGTTGCAGGATATAAAATCAACATAAAAAATCAGTAGTATTTTTATATATTAATAACAGACTATCAGATAAAGAAATTAAGAAAACAATGTCATTCACAATAGCATCAAAAATAATAAAATACTCTGGGATAAATTCAACCAAGGAGGTAAAATATCTGTATGCTGAAAACTGTAAGACATTGATGAAAGAAATTGAAGATAAATAAAAAGATGTTCTATGTTCATAGATTGGAAAAATTAATATTGTACTATGCAAAATACATACTACCCAAAGCCATATATAGATTCAATGCAACACCTATCATAATTTCAAAGGCATTATTTACAGATAGCAAATCAATTTTAAAATTTATATGGAAATACAGAAGACCCTGAATAGCAAAAGCAATCTTGGGAAAGATGAACAGAGCCAAAGTCATCACACTTCCTGATTGCAAACCATATTATGAAACTATAGTAATCAAAATAGTATGACATTGGTATAAAAACAGACACATAGGTCAATGGAATAGAATAGAGGGCCCAGAAAAAAACACCACACATGTAGTCAACTAATATTTGATGAGTGAGCCAAGAATACTCAATGGAGAAAAGATGATCTCTTCAAAAAATGATACTGGGAAAACTGGATATTTACATGTAAAAAAGGAGAAACTGGAGCCCTATTTTATACCAGTTCTCTATGTTCCAGAGTCACCAAATAAAGGAGAAAGGACATGAAGATGATAAAGCTGTTTTTTACCACCTCAGGCAAGAGGTGACTCATATCATCTCCTTTTACTTCTCATTGCCAAAACTAGTTTTATTGCTATACCAAAATCCAAGAAGGACATGATGTGAAATGTAGCAGTATATCCAGCAAGAAACAGAATGTGTGTATTGGTGAGACCTAGTGGTTTTGGTTTATTCTTTCCTTAACTAGGTTGGGATATATATATATATATATATATATATATATATTTATATATTTATATATTTATATATATAAATATATATTATATATATTATATATTATATATATAATTGAGCCATATAATATTTATATTATATATAATTATATATATATATATATATAGGGTCCCTTCAACTACATGGTTAGCTCCTTGAGAGCAAGGACTGAGGTTCTCATACATCTTTAAATTTCCTATAGCAACTTCTATGGTAGCCAGCCTCCAAAATGGCCCCAATGTTGCCTACCTAGTGTTCTCATACTTTTGTGTATGAGACCTGACCTGTATAGCCAGTGCGGTATAGAGGAAAGGACAGAGCATGACTTCTGAGGCTAGGCTATGAAAATCACTGTGGCTTTTGCCTTGTGCCCTCTTGAATCTGAGGCTTAGGAGGAAGCCAGCTGCCATGTCATGAGGACACAAGCAGCCATGGGAAGAGGTCCATCTTTGAAAGAATTGAGGCCCTCTGCCTACAACCTGAATTAACTGGCCAAGTATGCGAGGAAGCTGCCTTGATATGGATCTTCCCTCTATCTTCAATTAAAATTTTGAAGTCCATAGAGTTGTCAAAACTTTTTTGCTAAAAGATTCTCATCCATTCATCCATTTATTCATCAAATACCTTTCATTTGCTCCTCCAAAGACATTGCTACGTGATTACTGAGTCTTTCCCAAGAGAGAGATAGCAAATTAGATTCTTTTCACAAGTCAGCTCCCATTTGTTGATAGTGACTGCTGTTTCCAAGGCTCTGAGATTGTTTCCGGAGACAAATGATCTGAGCCTTTACCCACCAGTAATATTTGTAGAGAAATGGAAGTAAATATCAGGTAGCTCACAAACTATGTACATGCCATCTATGGTTTAGGTATTCTGACTCCTGCTTTTCAAGCCTACATCCTCAGTTAGGAGTCCATAGGCCAATAAGTTCCACTTGGCCTGGACAAAGGCCCTGGCACTGTGGTCCTGACAAATGGTATAAGGGAAAAGCTTGAGCCAGGTGTTTTTTTGGCTATAAGTCAGTCAATTGATCTGGTTTATTTGTTGTCTACCATGTGCCCTACCCTATGTAGGGGATTCAAACTGGTTGCTGAGAAAGATATGGCTCATGGCTCTTGTAAAAGACCCCACTTCTCAGCTCCAACCTCATACTCTTATGGTTGGATTTTTCTAGCACCAGTCAAGGGCAAAAATATTTGTTAAGTAATAACTGGAATTTGGAAGAAACATGACATACATTCTACCTGATCAGAGCTCATTTATATTCTGAGCAGAGTCTAGTGGCCTATGTTTGCTAAATGCATAAATTTTCAGGTACTTGCAAAGTGCCAGAGTCATAAATCTTTTTTAAAGACAAAGCTTATTTATTTTCCTTGAAAATAAAGTGGATTTTTTTTCATGAAAAACAGAGAACAGTTCAAAGAAGAAAATAAAAAAACAATAAAAAATCCATGATCTCAATTCTCAGAGTCAACCACTGTTTTGCTGTTGTGTAACTTAGAAAACATATAATTGTGATAATATCATATATGTGATCTTGATTTCTTCAGTTAACAGCATAAAAAAAGTATTTCCTGCATTATTACTACCTCTTTGCAAACATCATTTGAAATTGTTGTCTATTTTCTTATATTCCTGTATCAAAATTTACTAATCCATTTCTCCAATGTTATTTTCATGGAGGGAAGTAAGGTACCAAATTACTATAAATCTTCAAATAAGCAAAGACATTCCTAGTTCAGAGTGAGATTATTTGTTGGTTCACAGTTTCTTAGACCTGCAAGACTGCCTTAAACTGAGTGGATTACAATGCTTTTCTTTTGTAGAAGAGAAAATTGAGGCACAGAATTTCCTGACTTGTGTATGATTATATAGCCAGCCAATAGCAGAACAAGTCTGATGGTCCTATGCTTCTATCATTTATATAAATGACAAAAGGAGGAAACACTTTTCTTTAGCAGATATTTGCCTTGTTGCCTCACATTTGAAGTAACTGTTACCATCAGTGTGGCTCATTCAGGAAGCAAAAAAAAAAAGGGGGAGCATCTCAGTCTGCCTGTTTGGATGAATGTGGGCTTGTCACCAAGAAGAGTTTAAGTCTACATCGGTGGTGGGGAGAGCCCCACCTCAATTCCTGTCTAGAAACATGTTATCCTGCCGTGCTTTTGCCTGACTGTGTGGCTTAAGCAAGTTGCACATAAATAAGTTCAGTGCCCAAATCTCAGCTTTCTCACTTTTCCACGAGGGAAATACATTAGTTGATATTTTCATGGTCTGATATTTTAGCTTCTGAGTTTCACCCTTTTTGTCAATCTCCAACTCAATGGACATTTTGAGTCCTGTGGGTGGGAATTAGGATGAAGACTTCAGAGTCCCCTAGTGGGAGGAAAATCCTAACCAACTGATCAGGTAGGGAGGTGAATGAATTCAATAAATATATATGAAATCCAAAGTGATTTGAGGGGATAAAACATTTCTGTCACCACCACAGAGCACATCTTACCCCCTAAACGTGCTCCATTTTCTGGTGCTCAGTCCAAAAATCTTCAGAATAAGCTTTGATATGCCCACCACTGTTTCTCTTACACTTTCTCTCCAAATGGTCAGAAAATTCACTTGGTGCTTCCTTCTAAGCCATCCAGAATCTTACTGCCTGGCCACTTTGTCCCTATTACTGCCATCCTGGTTAAAACCACCAGTACTGCAACACTGATGTCATCTCCTGCTGCCCCTTCCCTTGCATACCTGCTCCAGCACACGGCCCGGCATAGGGCTTTCACACAGCCTCTTTTCTCTTCCTGGAATATTTCCCCCTGACATAAGCTTGGCTAATTTGCTCACTTCCTTCAAATCATTGTTCAACAGTTACCCTCTCAATGACGTCTATCTAGACTATTTTATTTCATGCTGCAAATTGAACCCCTGCCAAGTGCTCTTACTTCCCTCAGCCTGCTCTCCCTCTCTTTTGTTGCATAAAACTTATCCATATTTAGCATGATAACCTTTATTTGTTATATAGGGTCTGGCACAAATAACACCCCCTTTTTATTACAAAATCTTTTATTACAAAATCATAAGCATGTAATTCTGTAACATAACAATCACATTCAAGCACACCATATGACATATTAGATGAAATGTTAAATTAAAACTATAAATTATTATACCCATATTATTACCCTACCAACCATGCTTAGGCAGGCATTACTTCTGATGGATCTTGTATTCAGTTGTTATATGCTTCCTATCATCCATGTAAGATCATGCAGGGAAGGAATTTTGTCTATTTTATTCATGATGTCTCTCAATTGTCTAGAACAGTGTCTGGCCAAAAGAGGTGATAAAGCAGTATCCCCTGTATTCAAAAGTGCATGAACACCTTGAGACTGATTACACAGTGTATGTGTGCAACTTTCCAGAAAGCAGTGTCATAAGTTTTATTAGATCACCAAAGGGAACTGTGACCGAAACCAGATTTGGGGATTTTTTGGAAATAATTTAATTAGACAAATCCATGTGAAATTGTTACATGTGTTATTGGATGATTTTTTGACTCATGTACTGGCACACCTAAAGATCTTTCTCTTCTTTTGAATACATCAAAGAAGAAGAAGGAGGAGGAGGAAAAGAAGGAGGAGGAGGAGGAGAAACAAGAGGAGGAGGAGATGAGGATGAGGGAGAAGGAGAAGAAGAGGAGGAAGAAGAAGAAAAAGCATTGTCTTTCTTAGCAAAAATCTTAGAGCATGAATGATAATGAAGCAGGTAACTAATGTTGCTATGTTAATAATAATGCTAATACTCATAATTATTATATGTGGAACTTTTTATTTGAAAGTTTCCATGTGCTTTATAAACATTAATTAGTGACATTTCACAACATCTTTGTGAGACAAGTATTATTATATCCATTTTATACCTTTAAATAACAGAGTTTCAAAAGGTCATGCAGCAATAAAAATAGAAACTAAAGTAATACTTGGAAATCTCCCTCCCCCTATTCCAGTTCATCTACCAGTGCCTGTATGGATATGAGTCCCTTTCTTTTAGAATTGGTTCATGGCCTTTGGAATCTGGTGCTGATGGATTGTTCAAGATATCACAGGCAATGCAGTGTTCTGTGGTGGCCTCAGAGGAGTTGCTAGACCTAAATGATGGACATATTATTTTGTTTTTATTTTAAAGGAACTTTTCAAAACACGTAATATTCTCTTTGCCATTCTTTTTCCGTCTGTGTCTTTCTTTTGGGGGTTTCCCATGAATTTCATTATTTTGGCTCTGTTCTGTCTATTACCTCTGCAGGCTGACATCGAGCACTTGTGTCCTAGTCCCAGCTGTCCATGCTACTAAATAGCTGTGTGACTCAGGCAAGACCCCAAGCCTTTTGAACCTCAATTTCTTCATCTACAAATGCATCACACTGGCATCAGCATCTCTATATTTCCTGTAACAATAAAATAACATGTTTCAATGTAAGGAAATCCTTTGAGAGGGTTCCTTCAGGACAGTGTTCCTGGTGGAGGCATACATAATAAGGCAACAAGTTGTTGGAGGGATGCTTTACTAATTAGAAGAGAAGGTTCTAAATGTTCTATTATTAAAAATGCTTTGCAATAGGTTTTGCATCAGTTTTCATTCACTTTTATGGCCCTCTTAGTGGTGGTGGCAAGCTTTGATTTTCTTGTGGACAGGTTGGAGAACACAGGTTGGTCCATAGTCCCTACTTCACGGGCTTGAAAAAGAGTACCTCTTCTTGGGAAAGGTGGTCCCTCTTCTGCTTCAGCCGCTTCTGTTTCTACTTCTTTAGGAAGCTCTTTGTCTCTCAGAGGGAGTGTCAATTCACATCTTAATCACTTTGTGTGTAATCTCATTAGAGATAATCCCATTTGCCAAAGTGTCAGTATCTTTCCTTGGTACAGAGGAAAGCATTCTTATCATTTGTTTTGGAAACCCAATCCAGCTTGAGTTATAAATAGAGCAGCCATAGCTGATTTTTTCCTCTGACTTTAGATGTTGACATTGAAATATATGAAATGGATTCTTTAAATCTGTCACACTACATCCCTATCAGTCTTTGCTTTAGACAAAATAGGCATAATTTTTTAAGTGGTTTTTTTTTTGCAGTTTAAATGAAGCAAACATTTTGTTTGCTTACAAGAAATCTAAGACAACTTTAATAAATTAATCTGGTAATTACATCTAATCTGTTTTTCTTTGTGGGATAGAAATACTACAATAAACAACTAGAAGAGCAAACCAACATAACACACACGCACAAACAAAAGACATCCTTTTCCTCTTTTTAACTTTGAATACATGCCTTAGAGTGATTCTTATCAGGAAATTCTGAGATGGTAAAATTCCACTTCATTCAAGCAACCACGTTTGGTGGGCGAGGGCTTGTTCCAGAGAGGTCCAGGACAAAGTGCATGTGGTGCTGCACTTGAGCAGGGATTCGTTTTTGCAGGAAATGCCAATCCATGCTGCTTCCTGTTTGTCCTAATATACATCGCATTAAATGCCTGAAACAACTCTTATGGAAACCCCATCTCTTTCTGCAGCTCCTCTTCCCCAATATGCAACAAATTCCAATCTTCATATTCTTAAAGTGTGTGTGGGTGTGGGGGGTGTTAGAACAGCAGTCATTCTCATTTGATGGTTGAAAAAAGAAAAGATGTTGGTACCACTCACTGACTGGCTAATGAATAATCAGATTTCACAGCATGAGTGCTGGGGTGGTAATTTGGTTGCACGCCATGCTCCAAACCCATGGAATAGTGCTTCATTAATGTGAAGACCTGTATAATCAAACAATTAACAGTCTCTCTGCAATGAAAGCAGCTTTTCATCAGAATACATAGTTCGGCAAAAGATGAGTCCCAAATCAGTGGATCTGACAGCAACTCGTCTTACACTAACTCAGCAACGGTAACATGGAGGGTAACATGGGTGACTTTCGCCCTTTCCTTTAGCTGAGGCTTTGAGAGCAGCTTGGGCTTCAGCATCACTGAATGGTACCAAGCATTTGTAGAAAATATGAGATTAAGATTGTGTTTTATTTCTATAACTTATTTTATAAGTTTTATTTTATGTCTATAACTTTATAGCTTCTGTGTTTTTCCTCGCTTTACACTTTTTAGGGTTAAGAAGCTTGGAAAGATTCTTTAAATTATGGGGAAAGAGGAAGATTTTTATTTTGCTTATTTACATCAGTGATTTGTGGCATCTTCATTTTAATACAGCTGATTAGACCCTTTGGAGAGTTTCTCTGTGACCGTGGAGAAAGGGTGCTGTTTTATGGTGGGATCTCTCCAAGTCCAACAGGGCTGTTTATAGGACCAGGGGGCAGAGACCTCAGGCTCTTGGTGCCTTACAATTTGAGGCTCTTTCTACCCCCCAAACAAGCCCTGAATATATTGGGTTGCTTTTAACATATTGTTCAGTAGCAAAGAGGTGAGAAGTATTAACTTAGTGCTTGTTTTTAAAGGTAAAAGTGTAAACTATCAAAAACTTCAGTGGATTTGCCACAGTTTCATGATAAATTTGGCTACCCTAAATCAGGAATAGGGAAGTTCTTATGTAAAAGGCCAAATAGTTAAGTATAGGAAACTCAGAATGATTATGTGTGTACTTATATAACATCTATTTGAAAAACAATCCTTAACTTATGGGCCTCAAAAATCAGACTTTGGGCTAAATTTGGCCAGCAAGCTAGTTTGCCAATGTAGGGTCTAAACCACAGGCTTAAGAAAATATCTTTCTCTGTCATTGAACAAATCAATAGCCTCTGCGTATCTTAATTTTCCTTTATACATTATTTTTTTATTGTGGATAATAAACATTTTGCAAATATGGTATAATAGAAATGTTTAGTAATAATCAACAAAAATGGATACAATGGTTACAATTTACTGTAGTAAGAGGCAAAATGAATAAACCTAGAACACTTTGTTAGTGTCTTTTCATTGACCAAGGTTGTTTGAATGGATGAATTCCAGTTCAGTGGGAGGGAGCATAGCCCTGACCAGGTCAACGTTTGGGGTATGATCTCTGGATAGGTGTGATGGTTTCACACAAAGGAAAAGAATCATCATTACATGGTCATATGTAATAATGCTTTTATTACATATGATCATGTAATAAAATGGTCATATGTAGTAAAATGACCATTACATACATGACCATGATCTGTATCTTTACTCATGTCAGCTCTCAGAAAAGCTGTACAGACTGTCTGTGAAGGCATGGTTGGACTGAGGCAACCGGCACCCATTTTGGAAAGAGTATACCCTTTGTGACTTAAAATTCAGGTCAGATTCTAGATTTTAATATGAAAACAATTATTGGTGAACATAACTACACCAGCAGGATGGAGCAAGGGCTCTCCAAAGGCAAGCTATCTGCCAGCTCCAAGGTGCATTATCTAGTAAAATATTCGGCTCTGAAGGGTGCTGGCTAATGGGCTGGTATGGCTATAGATAAACATTTCTAATGATATGCCCATTGGATGCTGTTTTCCACCATGTTCTGTTCCTCATGTTTTATTAAAAACTTGCATGGGGACAGAGAGGGTATTCTTACCGAGTCTGTAGACGGTGGAAAGCCTAGAGAGCTCACGCATTCAATGGATGATGGAGGGGATCAACAAAACCGCTACAACTTAACTCACACCAGGAGAAAAAGCCAAAAACATACAATTTAGCTGAAGTAAATGTACAATTTGTCATTTGAATTAAAAATAACAACAACAGTAAGTAAGTTTACAGGTCCTGGATGGCAAAGTCCTTAGCAAAAGCAGAAATGAACCCTTGATTTAAGATTTCAGCAGTTGCCTGGGGCCCTCAGGGTAATTAACATTCCCTATGACTACAGTTACAAAATTTGGTTGTCTAAAAGAGTTCATTTAGAATGCCAAATTTTGCGTATTCCACTCAGAGCATTTTTAGATGGTGTGTAGAAAAAGAAACAGGTAACATAAAAGTATGTCTGATAAAGAACTACTGCAGAGACAGGTGTCCAAAATTAACACGTAGTACTATGTTGAATGAAGGACTGTTGAAGAAACTTTGGTTCTTTTCTCAGATTTCTGGGCTCCAGTGTGGACCTACTAAATAAGAATTCTAGAGAGTGGTGGCAGGGCATCTGCAGTCCTAAAATCTTCTAGATAATTCTGGTAAGAAATCAGATATGGGAGGCCAAATCAATGCGAGAAAAATATATCAAACTAGGTGAATAACTAGTTAACAACTTAGATCTAATTCAGTAAATTTCAGTGACTTCTTTATTTTCTTCTATTTCTTTTGGAATTTTAACACTAGACTGTGGCTTTTTTTATTCAGGGACAAAAACGTTCAAATTTAGAATTACTTCTCTCTATCAGCCATTTAACTTTGCTTGTTGATGGACTTAGAGTCCACTCCTAATTTGAGTAACTTTGAATTACTGAATCTCTTAAAGAGTTGGATAAATCAGTGTAAACCTTTCACCTTCTCCTAGGAGAACAGTTCACACTTATTTTCCTCACAGATAGCTAATCAGAAGGAATGGGGGAAGGGGAATGCATAGAGAGTCACCATCTAAAGGTCTAAAGGACCTTGCCATTCTTTATCGCTATAAATATGCACAACCATATTCCAATATCTAAACTATCAGACCAACTTCTCTTATTGACATTCCCTTTCTAACAGCCATCCAAGCTCAGTATCTAAGACTTCTTCATTTTACTTGCCCATACCTAGATGTTTATAATTCTTATGATTCCACCTTTAAAATGTGTTTTTAATTCACTGCTAGCCCTTTTGTTCTCATTGTTTTCACCCTGGTAAAAATCTAGTGGACTGTTTTGCTAGCCTTTCACTCCCTAATTTTCCATCTTACCCTTCCAAGTATGTCTAACTCATCTTCTTAAGGCAGGGTTCTGGTCGTGCTATAAAAAAAACCTAGAGGATGAAGCCCGAGCTCCTAGGCTACCATGAATGGTGCCCAAAATTAGGTTCCAAACTTTTATTTATTATTAATAAATAAACTAATTCATTGAGCACCTACTTTTTGCTGGGCATGGAGAAAACAATGCTGAAAAAGCAATTTTACATCTTACTATACTGACCTCACATGTTTGCTCTAATCCCTTTGCCAGTGCTGGGTTCTCTCTTATCTCCCAGCATTTGAATGTCAAATACTATCCAACCATGAAGCCCTCAGTCCTTTATGAAGCCTCCCCTGATCTCAACATTGAGAAATAACCTATACCTCTTTGAATCCAACAGTGCAATATTTATGGAAATTACCACTTTTAAGTAGTTTGGACAAACTAATATGTTTTGGATTAAACATATTTTTTTCTGCTAGAATACAACCAGCACTCAGTGTAGAAACTAGGCCTTGTTTATGTCCACTGTCCCTAGAACAGTGCCCAACAGCTAAACATGCTCAGTACATATTCGTTGAAAAGCACAAGCAACAAAAACAAAAATAAACAAGTGGGGCATCGAACTAAAGAACTATGTGCAGCAAAAGAAAACTAACAAAATGAAAAGGTAACCTATTGAGTAGGAGAAAATATTTGCAAATGATATATCTGATAAAGGATTAGTACTAAAAATATATAAGGAAGTCATATAACTCAGTGGCAAAAGTAATAATATTACTTGATTTTAAAAAAGAACAAAAGGCCTGAATAGATATTTTCCAAATAAGATATTCAAATAACCAACAGGTACTTAAAAAGGTGTTCAACATCACTAATCTCTAGGAAAATGCAAATAAAATGCAAATGAATGAGACATCATCTCATACCTGTTGAGATGGCTACTATCGAAAAGATGAGTAAAAACAAGTGTTGCCAAAGATGTGAGAAAAGGGAACCCAGGTACACTGTTGGTGGGCATGTAAATTGGAACAGCCACTATGGGAAACAGTATGGAGGTTCCTCAAAAAAATTAAAAATAGAACTGCCTTATGATTCAGAAATCCCACTTTTGAGTATATAGCCAAAGGAAATAAAATTATTGCCTTGAAGGGACTCATACTTTATCATTACATGATTCACAATAGCCAAGACAAATGGTGACTTAGATGTCCGTCAGCTACTGAATGGATAAAGAAGATGTGAGGTATATGGTGAAATATTATTCAGCCAACAAAAGGAGGAAATTCTGCCACTGCAACAACACGGATAGACCCTGAAAACATTATGAGAAATGAAATAAGTCAGACAGAGAAAGACAAATACTGTATAATTTCACTTATCTATAAAATCTTCAATAACTGAACTTACAGACATAGAGAGTAGATTGGTGGTTGCGGTGTGAGTGAGAGGTAGAAATGGATGAAGGTAGTCAAAAGGTACAAACTTCCAATATAAGAGTGGTAAGTTTTGTCAACCTAATGTACAGCGTGATGTCTACATTTGACAATGCTGTATTGTATACTTGAAAGTTGCTGAAAGACTAGATCTTAAAAGTTCTCACCACACACACACATTATCAACGTGAGCTGATGGGTATGCTAGCTAGCCTTTATCGTGGTAGTCATTTCACAATACATGCATCAGATACTTGATTGTATTCTGCTTTGTATCAGCCACCTTCATTTCACAAATGCCAATCCTGCCACCAGACTTAGAAGCAGATCCTCAAGGACAGGGTAGTTAGCACCTATTTATGTTGTAGTCTCAGTGCTCCTGCACGGCAGGGGCTGCCTTATTGGCCAGGAAAGGAAAGCAGCAAGAGCTGAGGGGCCCTGGGACATCAAGGTGAAAAGACAGAACACCTGCCCTCAAAGTGCCCAAAGACGAATTGGGAAGATAAGCACGAGAACCTAATCCTTAGTTTTTAGCTACATGAATCTGGTCTAGTCAGAACTCAGAAAAGGGAAGTCTCAAGGGCCAGATTCCAAAGAGACAAAACCACATTGTGCACCTTAAACACACATAATGTTACCTGTCACTTATGTCTCGATAAAGCTGGGAAACAGTAAATTAAAAATAATTCGCTTGATACTAAAATGCAAGAAAAAGATATTTGTTAAAATAAAGAATATTTCAACTTGTTTAAAGAAGGAGCTTTTGATTTATGACATATGGTAACCATGAAAAGAAGAAATATAATACATAAACCCTTAATTACTTAAATAAATATAAGTCAGAGTTCTCACCAAGAAAGATCAATGTGCTTGCCGAGGCCACATCATAATCAAAGCACCACCCTCCTCCTTTTCTGCTTTCCAGTATACAGCTGGCTTCTGGTGTTGCCAGTAGCCACTCTCTAGAATGTATGGATATTGACCCCTGAGAGGACTTCTCATTCCTGCACAGTAGGGTCAGCAGAGCGTGAACTGGGAGAGTTGGCATTCCATTTAATGGCTGAGCTCCTTCATTTTTTATCCACCACAAGCACTACTTGAATGCATCAGACTTTACTGTGGTTCAAGGATACAGAAGGAGATACATTGGTGTAAGGCAATCAATTTAAAATGTGCAGTGGACTCTCCTGCCCTTAAAGGTCCTTTAGACACCTTCCTTCTCGGGCTTCGGTCTCCTGCCATGTTATCAGTCCCTCTTTTCTGTTTTTCCCTTCTCCAAATTCCTGAGCATACCTCATCCAAAACAGTGTTGGCTTTTTTGATTTTGTTTTTTTTGTTTTCTCCTTACATGCTTTACACAAAGTAGAGAAAGACAGTTTCCTTTCTCAAAATTATCTTCGCCAGTCAGTCAGTAACACTTTCTCCCCCAATTACAAGGAAATAGAAGACAGGACTGGGACTCTGAAAAATCCTAAAGCATTTTAAGCCTTGAGGCTAGTCCTTGTGACTCCAGGGTTTTTAAGCCAAGCATCATGACCCAGTAGTGGGTTGTCCAGTCAATTGAGTTCTTTATTTTAGTTCTTTAAATTGTAATCGATAAAATAGAAAATATCAGCATATCCTCATCTTTAGAAAGGGTAAATATCATTTTATAAAACTTGTTTTAGTTGTGTGTCTCTGTGCATGTGTCTTGGGTTGTATAAAAAGTGTTTCATATGCTTTTAAAAATACTTACCTGACCTTAATGGGCCTCAATTTGCTCATCTGTCAGCTAATGAGGAGAAGGGAAGGTGAACAAAAATAGGGAAACATTCTCACCCTCTCCCCTTCCAGGGGGCTTTCTTACTGGGCTCAGACCAAGACCCAAATATTTGACAATTACATTGCTAGTCATTCCTAGTTTCTAGTTTGAAGGTGCAAGCTATGTAGCTTTTTAAAGAGTCATTATATACTTTTAAAGGTTTCTGTGGAACTTTAAAAAATATTTTTTTTCTGTGAAAAGGCAAAGGACAGAAGAACCCATGGTGTATCTGGTGGGGGTGGGGGTTGGGCCTTGGCAGAGACACACATAACCAGGACTCCTGGAAATGTATTAGTCTCTCTAAAATATAGTCTTGTTTATTTTTCTTAAGAACTGCCTGTTAGTGGCAACAAAAGAAGAACACTTACTGGTTGCTGAGATGTCTACAAAATGTAAAAACCAGTCTTCTCCTGTCTCTTTCTTTCCATCAGAGCTTCTCTTCTGCTCCCCACTCCCAGATCCAGCTCCAGCCTGGGACACAAGGAAACTGAAGCTAGAGGTTCCATGTTGCTTCCTGGATTAAATCCAGGGAGTGACAGACTGCGTTCCCAAACTGGTATCTTTCTCCTTTCCAGACTGTTACCTGTTAGAAGACTATCACAATACCCACCCTCTGAGTTCCTAGTCATTGACAGCGATGGACTTATTCTTTAAGCTCTGTGCCTGTGAAGCATCCAAGCCCTCGGGAATGTGTGTCAGAGGTGCTGAGAGAGAAGCACCAATGAGCATAGACATTTCTGGGTTTCCTTACCCCGGGCAGGTCCCTCACTTCCTGGAATTCACCCAGGACCCTATGGAGAAGCAGGGATAATTTTCCTCTTCTTCTAGCAATCCCAGCCACTTCACAGCAAGGCTGCTTCCCTGCAGAATTCAGAAAGGGGAGAGTGAGGGCTGCTGTCTACACCTCACGCCCATGGCAGGCCCTGCAGGCTTCCTCCTGCCCTCCTCACAGTGCTCCACCCTCTGCAAGCAGCCCCAGGTGAGAACTACTCAATGTCTATGTGGCACAAGGATGTGCCACGGGGCTGAAAAATAAACAGATTCTAATACTGGGACATCCTTCTTACAGTAAGAGGGACATTTTGTAGCTCAGAGCAATGAATGGTTGGCCCTTTAAAATCAATTTCAAACAGGAAGCAGAGTGAAGATAGAACAGCAAGGCCCATATTTGTTTTTGGAAACCACCACAGAAGATTCAATCATTCAAATTAGCAAAGGCTCTGAAGTCTCATTTGAGAGTGTTACTATAGGGGAGGAACCCTAGACAACAGCAGTGCCTCAAGATGACTTTCTGGGCATTTCCAGAAGACCCACCAGCTAAGCCTCCTGTGGGCACTGACCCAGCATCAACGCTGAGCAGTGCACAGGCATGCAAACACAGAGACCACAGGGAAAAAGGAGAAGGCGGCACAAACTTCCCTTTTGATATTCGTACAACAACGTCAGGCTTGACTTATTTCTGGAAGCAACTGTTAGGGCAATAATGTTTAAACTTATTTTTTTAAAAAGTTTTTTTTAAATACAGCCCTTTTAAAAATCAGTCAGAGAACACTTCAAGATTCAGAAATCTTTAAAATTATTTAATATTTATCTGCCAAGCTTAAAACATACCAAACCTCTCTAAACTGCACAACTGACACACCCATGAATATAACGCTACAATATGTGGACATAGGAAAACAATGGGTTTAGTTAACAGCATATCACTGGAGGGATATGCATTATTATCCATTTATAAGTGATGAATACTGAAACCTGGAATCAAGTGAAAGCTAGTCTTTTATCATAAAGTCCACGATTTTTCTTTCTCCCCTCAAAACTAATAGATTCTTTTATTTATATCTTATAACTGAAAGAAGATTTCTTCCTTTTTCTAAGTTAAAAAACTTAGATTTAACAATTCATGGCCATGAGCTAACCCATATTCGAATCTAGAAAATGCACTTGGCATTATCCTTCTCTGTTCACATATATTTGAAGTAAATTGCATCAAATTGTATTTGAAATACCAAACTGGCATTAATGGAAGCTTTTTTTGCTCCAGGCACCATTTTAAAATAGATGAGCATAAAAATGCAGTCTGCATCATTAAGTTTATATGAAACTAGTGAGAATAAAAATCACCATGTTAGTTCTAATAAGATGTGTTTTTCATTCCAGTTTAATAACCCAAGACTATATTCATCTTCCAGTATAATAAATACACCGAGAGGAATGTATTGTTTTGTGGTCTTAACATGTTGAGGTTCCTTTTTCCCCCAAGAAGACAGAGTTTTCTGGGAAGCTGGGTAAAGAAAATTCTTTAATATGGCAGTGCAGAGTATTATTATCATAAATAATTAATGTGCACAGCAGAAGAAAGCTGAGCTTCATTAATAATTCTTATTTTTAGTTGGCATAAGCTAGAGGTGCTGTATCTTCTTTCATCCTATCTGTGTCAATTTCCTTGATTTTAATTTAATAGATGTTAAAAATTTTAAAGGTATGGCACATTATGCAGTGGATCTTTGTTTTTGACCAAATAACATCCTACTGCTAATTCTTACCTGCCAAGATATTTTCAGAAACAGGCAAAAGGAAGGAGTGAAAAAAAAGTTGTGATGAGGCAAGGTGGAGTGGGCATCAGTGTCAGCGCCTTTCATCTTCCATCTCCCTGTGGGACCAGTTAAGATGTTCCTTTGATTAGGACCTCAGGAAATAGTAAGGAGCGCTGCCATGAATTTCAGCTCATCAAACTTGCCTGTGTATTTTTCACATTCAGGGCTGATCTACCTTCTTACATCCTGAGAACACAGGTTCTGCCTGACACAACCTTGCATTTGTGATCAACTGAATCACTTGTCAAAACCTCCACATCTTTAACAACAGACATTTGTAATTTATTAATTCAGCGTCTGAGCAGGAAATGCAGTTCAGTGTTTCTGATGGGAAAATGGAGGAAATAAAGAGCCGGCTACAGAGGGCAGTAGGGTTGCACTTTGCAAGGAAGAACAAGGAGCATGCGTGACATTCCACCTTAGGAGAACTGATATGCGACCTGACTGACCGTGAGAGAAGCAGTCAATGTTATTTCATGGTGGGTGAGGGGGGTGGGGGTGGATAAAGCCAGGAAAAGGGGGCGATTGCTACAAACCTCATGGAAAAATAATTCTGATGTGAAACAACCCAAATCCTGGATCTATACATTTTTGTAGCCCTCTCTGCTCAATACCAAGGCTGAGATTCTTATTTGCAAGCACAGAGCTCTTTACCCAGCTGGCCTTCACCTCACAGGTATCAAGTAGCTTTCCGTTCAGTTCAGCTAAGGTGAGTATAGAAATCCAAGCAGTGCCTGCAATAGGATATGAGATACTCCTGCACCCAGTTTTGAGTGTGTGTGTGTGTGTGTGTGTGTGTGTGTGTGTGTGAGTGTGTCAGACTTATTCAAGCACTCAGTTTAATACCATTTGCCTGGGTGTGGCTTGTCAGTCTTGGAAGTCACTGCCATTGCCAGATGAGCATAGCAATCCACCTGCTTTCTTAGATCCTCAAGTCACCCCTGGCACTAGGCCTCCCCCTGAGAGCTGTACCATAAGATGAAAAAAAAACAAAAACAAAAACCCTGGGACTAAGCAAAGTCCTCTATCTGCTTCTGGGGTGGACTTTGAATTTGTTAATTAACTGCAAGGGTTGGGACCAGATCCTGGATGACTAACCCTCACCAAGTTCAATGTTATTGACTGAGAAGACTGCGTTATAAAAATCCCTCAAGGTTACTGGGCACTTAATATGTGCCAAGCATCATGCTACTTGCTTAACACTTGTCATCTAGCTAATCTAGTTATTCTTCACAGTAAATCTTCAATGGGCAAGCTAATATTACTTAAAAACAAACAAATTGTTTTTTCTGTAAAATGGGCAAAAATTAGTTTGTTGGGGGGTTATGTAGCTTTCTATGGTTAAGCAATGTCAGGAAGAATCATAAAACTCAGAGTAGAAGCCAAGTCTATTTGGAGATTATATAGCCATATCTTTGTGTGTCTTTATATATCACCAATCATACAGGTGTATATCTGTATTATATATGGGATGTATAATACAGTAATGCATTTGTATTTGTATTAGTGACCCTTAATTTTCTATTAACTGATTATTGGCTGCAGGTTAGCTGTGTGAGTTGTCCCTTCCTCTCTTCGTGCAGGACTCCTCTGGACCACATTTCTCCACCATGACTTGTGCTCTCAGAATGCAAACTCATCTTAACACCAGTAGATAAGCATTTAAAGAAAAGTTAATCTGATGCCTAGAATACATACTATCCTATGAATTTCAAACGCACCATCAGCACTGCCTGCCCACTCCTTCCCCCTCCCCCTGCGTCAGTATGGCAGTTTACCCCCAAGTGTGGAACCACCTTAAATCCAGACTCCAGGTCTGTGGAGCCTTGGCTGCCCTGCAGCAGGAAGCTCAGTTTAGGCTGATAGCCCACAGCCTGTTGTTCTAGGATCAGCCTCTGCTGTTAGGTGACACACTAGCTGTTTTAAATTTAATTGACTCTTTTTGACCTTGCCAGTGGTCTTCTTGTCTTTGCAGACATTCCTGTAAGCAGAGCTCCTGGACTGGACATTCTCTGACCTGTTTCTGCCCCATACTGTTCACGTTGCCTGTATCACTGTCACTGTCTTCCTACTCCTCGGTGGGCCTCCTGTTTGCAATTTAGTTTCTTCTGACCTAGATTTCTGAGCTAGGCTACAGGGTCGTTGAGAGCAGGAGATAGATCTTTTCTTGGAACATATCAGTAAAAATGTGTTTATATAATTGAGTTAATGATGGAGTAAAAGTTGCACTGTGGAAAACATCCCGTCCCTCTGGGCTAGCCGGTCTCTTGCTCTGTCCTTGCTTCGCTAACCTGGGCTAACGACTGCCCAGATCCCTGAGTGATGCCAGTTAGAAACAAATGGAGGTCTCCACTGTTTTGGCTGGGCCTGGCTACACTGGTCCTCCCCTTCAGAGACACCCACCTGCTTAGACAATGCCTATGGTCAGAGCACCTGTTCTACACACTCTCCTGTGCAGGTGCCTCTTGCAGGCTGAGCAGAATGCATTGTTAAGGGCACACACTGAGGTCAGTGCTTCTCTTTACATCTCCCCATCTGTATCGTTCAGCACCACAGTGAGGTTACATTACTCTCCCTGGGCAATAGCTTAAAACTTCCATGGCAAAGAGTCCAGTGAGACAAACACACCTGTGTTTTAATTGTGTGTTTGCTTCAAGAACAGCAAAGAAGAAAGTTTTTTGTTTAACACTCCCAGGGTCAATACTTGGCAAAGGAGAAAAATGATATAACAGGTGAAAGTTGCTGGCCATGGAGTCTTGGTATCCACACAGAAAAACAAACAAGAATTGTAGCCAGGTTCCGCCTTCGCCCTGCTTTCTCTGGCCCAACCATGATCTTTGCATTGCAGAGTATTTAATTGCTCGCAGTAAACTTGTGGTTGGAAGTCAAGGGGTTGATCTGGGAAAAAGTGTTTGCTCCGCATGTGAAAATTCTGACCTCAGACACGCTGGAGTCATGAAAAAAGATGTACTACTGAATACCAAAGTCAAAAGAGGGCAAAGAAATGCTAGTGAATGCTGTTATGAATGGGGACACCTGTTTAACTTAGTAAAATTTTGTCTGGCTTGGTTGAAGAATGACACAGGTTACTCAATAAAGCATTTACTTAAGATAGAGTTTTTGTCTGGTGATTAAGAGGATGGACTGAAGAACTAAATTACCAGGGTTCAAATTTTTACTGTATCTTTTACTAGCTGTGTGGTCCTGGGCAATTTATTTAAGTTATCTGTGCTTCCATTGTGTCATCTGTAAAATGGAGATACTCTTAGAAATGTGGTGAGGATTTTAAAAAATAATACACGTAAATAAGTTAAAAGAGCACACGTCACTTAGCAATAACTACCTTAATAATTATGAGGTATTAGTATTACTATTTAATCATGCATTTTAAGGAATTATATATGACACAATTTCCATTTAACATTATTTAGCTTCTATTGGGTAATGAATGCAGGGGCTTATGACACTTTGGTGCCATCGCCATAATTCTGTTAATTAGGGAGGTGACACCGATTTACGCTGGGCTTTGCTGCATAGTGACAATCAGGACTGTAAGCCCCTACATCGGTCACCCAGTGGTCATCCAGCTTGCACAAGGTGAATCTGTACCTGAATGTCAATTTACTAATGTATACAGAATCATTATTTACCACCAAATGAAATGACATATTTGCTTGGCTCAATCAATTTAATCCCTTCTTTTACCAGGAAATTAAATTAAGATTCTCTGGCTAGTCAACATTAACATAGGGAGTTGAGTGCTCTGAAGGCCATTTCCATGGAGTGCTGGTGACAATTATATGTATGTACTTGGCACAAACCCCAGCAGTTCTGGCAGTCCAGTGAGCTTTGTCTCTGCACTGGAAAGGAGGCAGTAAGCTCTTCCTACTGTTCAACTTTCTCCTTTCTGGATTATGTTTAGACACATGCCTCTCAGGTCCATTTGCCCTGGGAACACTCCATCACATGTCACCCTCCATGGCTGTTCATTCTAATAGGTTCACTGACTAAATTTTCACTTTAATAACATCTTAAGGAGCCCCATAATTCTAGTGTGAATCATACTGTAAAGTCCCACAATAAGAAGAGTTTCACTCTCTTCAGAGAGTGTCATTTTCTGACATTTCTTGACTCAGGGTGACCGTTCTGATTGCCATATGACTTTTTGGCTTACGGTTCAAAAACCTTTGTCCTCTATCATCATTGTAAGTATCAACTATCATTTTGCTGGTTAAACTCCGAAGCACCATTTGCTAGATAATTTTGGTCAATAAAATGTCAGAAAGACTAGATGTACTGTGTCTTTTAAATTAGTCAATTAAATAAAATCCTCTAAGCCAGACCAGATAATGGCTTACCAAAGAAAGGGAACTATGAAAGTAGAAAACGGGCGGCATGTCATTTGTAAGGTGACTTGGGGCCTGTTTATTATTCCACTTGTATCTATTTCAGTAAACAAACAAACAAACAAACAAACAAAAAATACAGTGAAAACACCATGCCCCCATTTTTAAAAAGTGCCTTGCTTCAGAAAACTTGCTCCAAAAAAGATAGAGCTACAATGGGGTTTTAGCAATATTTGGGCCATAAAGTGTTTCACTTGTGATTAAAACATATCACACTTGAGAAGTGATTGAACAACTGCTTGGAAGCCATAAAAATATTAACTATAATGAGCTCATTTAAATAGAAACAGACGTGCTATCCCGCTGGTCGTCAAAAGTTTTCAAAGACGGTTTCTCTCGAGTAAGCAGGGTCCTGCAGACTCTGTCCATCTGTCTTCAAGAGAGAGCATTTTATGTGCTGTAGAAGGAAATGCTCCTGTGAAAACACCATTTGGAATTATTGATCTCTTGATCACCTGTAGATCTCAGTGGGAAATTAGAACTGCATCAGAATGGGCTCAGACAGGAATAACCAGCGCCAAGAACATTTTTGATTATACAACTTTGGATTCATAGGTGTCTGGAATGAAAATAAAATCGTACTTATTAAAGACGAAACATATTTTACTCTTCTCTTTGAATCACATAGTGGTATTTTTCTAGTTTTCTCAAAGCCCTCCTTGGTCTATCCTTATCATAGTGAAGAAATATAAAAGTAAATTGTACTCTTTATAGCTGTTGCTTTGTTCCCAGTACCCCAATTCCTGGTCTCAGTTTCCGAGGTTTCACACTTGAAACTAAACAATGAGAAGGACTCTAAGACACAAATTTTATGTTCCTGCTGAATTGTTTGTCACTGGTGAATTAGATAAAGCATAATGAATCAGAAGGCAATCGTAATATGTTCAGTGGAATGCCACGCTATGTTGCTACTATTTTCTTAAACCCAGACCATAGAATTCCAGAGAGGGAGGGGAGCTGAGAAGTCAAATTTACCCCTTCCTCATTTTACATAAGAAATTAAGACCCAGAAAAGTGAAATGAGATCTTGTACTTTACGTTCTCTTTTTCTTTAGGAAAAAGAAAGTCTCTTAATTTAGTAATAGAGAAGTCTGACTTTTCAAAATAAATAAAATATAAAGACATTGGTTCTAAGACTTTTGAAAAACAATACTAGTGTGTTATATTTCAGGATCCTTTTGTGATTATATATAGGCCTCTAGAATGTAGAGGCACCCTTAGATATTTATTGAATGATTCAGCAAGTGAAAGAATGAGCGCTGTATCAATATTATAAATAACAAGTTCAAGGATAATGATGACACATAAAAAGGGATGCATAGAAATATGTGAAATAATGTTAAATTTCAGGAGAAAAAGATGAAATAGTTTTTGTGTCCAACAATTATTCCTGTGTACAAGTGCATTTATGAATGTTACCGAAGCACAAAGGAGAATGTGATGTCTGATTCAAGGTTTTCTGAAATATTATTTGTGTTAAAATAAATTTGGCTTCAGGGTCAAGTTCCTTCTTGGCTTAATTTTAATGGCCAATGCTTTCCTTCATATTTTCCCTTTGCATTTTGTTTTAGAAAAACGTATTGAGAGAAGACAAACTAACTGGGATAAACATTGCTCCATGTTTCTTCCGAGGATTGTAGACAAAATTCCTGTGCAGAACACAGGTTTACATGTTCTCATATCCACCTCCGCTGCCAAAGAGAACGTGGGTCTGGCTTCTTAGCTGAGTCTCTACCCTTTGAAACTCCCAGGAATGGTTCCTACTATAAGACAGGGCACATGTCATTTCCCCTGGGGCAACTCATAGCTTGAAGGAAGTAGCAAATGACTAACGTGGCATCTGCAGTAAACATAACTGATACTTCTATCAACCCAGGTCACTTCCTGGGTTCTGCCTGCCGAGGGTCATGCGGTGCTTGCTTCTTATCCCAGGTTCTGTTTACTTCACCTGTTCAAAGACACTTTCATAGCCGTTTATCCTCCCAATACAGATGCTAATCTAGTACAAAAATAAAATAAAATAAAATGAGCCTTACTTAAAATGAGCCACAGCTAAGGAAGCTTGCTAAACAAAGTAAAGGCACTTTGAAAAAATTAGTAACTGGTAGAGTTGAAAGGAATGTTTGGTTTCTGTCCCCCCCCCCCCCCCACTTGGCATGGGGCTGTCTGTGCAATAGAATGAAATGGGTTTTGGAGGGAGGAGGACCTAACAATGCTTGAGAGGCTGGCTGGGAGAACAGCCTCCAAAGCGGAGCCATTCAACTGCCTTCAGTCATTTCCTATTTTTAATATTAAAGGAATATGGAGAGAAACAGGACAGAACATAGCGTTCTGGGAAACCAGTAATCAAATGGCCTAAAGCTAATGTTTACTTTTTTGGAATGTTTCATGAAGGCATTACTTGGAGATGTGAAAAAGAGAGAGAGCACCTAATAATAGCCTTTCAGTGGTGGAAACAGAAAAGCAGCACAGACATGATAATTGAATTTGGTTTGGATGGTCAAAATCTGTGTGATCCTACAGCTGTATTTTCTAAACCATTCGCTTGACTTTTAATACGTTTTCTACTTTTTGTTTCTTTTGCCTGTTGCTGTATTTGAAAATTGCTAATTACCTTACAAGCCTGTTCAAGTTTTCTTTGCCATTATTTTGTTCTTTCCCTGTTACAGATGAAGATGTTTTGCCTTCATTATTTCTCAGGCTTCAGATCTCTCACCTAGCTTTCCAAGCAGGTCAACGGGGAATTTGCGGCAAAGCAGACCCTAAAATTATTTCCATGGAAAAAAATATGAGAGAAAGATAAGTAAGTCCAGCTTCACACACACCCCTGCTCAGGAACAGATTGATGCATACTTGTCTTTGCTCTACACAGTGCGACTTGGTGCATGTTATAGGCAAACCAAAGGAATGAGAGAACTTTCATTGCATTTACTTTAAGATTAAGTACCATTTTAATTATGAACACTGGGTTTGTGTATAATTTACTTTATAAATTCTGAGTCTTTTTTTAATTTTAATTGTTGTTCAAGTACAGTTTTCTGTCAAGTTCTGAGTCTTTATTCAGTTTTGTATAAATATTTATATCCCCAACTTTTTTTGGAATCATCCAAGAGAAGACTTTCCATGTATACCAATAGATGTTTATTTGACCTTGGGTTGCTATAAAGAGCATGCCATGTCATCACTATAATTTAATATTGCTCAAATATTTAGAGTTCTGGGCATCTGGGAGCTTCTAGGATGACTCTGGAATTTAAAAATTAGTCCCTTGTACAGCTAGTTGGGGTGGGGGGTGCTATGGGTTGGAGGGATTGAGCAAAAAGCAAAAGGACTCAAGGACATGGGCAACAGCATGGTGATTGCTGGGGGGGTAGGGGTATAAGGGGACTAAAAGGTAATGTAAAAAATACAATAAAGATTACATTTTAAAAATTAAAAAGTAAATAAAAATTAGTATCATATATGTGGACTTTTATAAACTCTCAATATTAAGAAAATAAAAGATCCATTATAGTTGAGCTCAGAACAAGTATTTGATTATGTCTGTTTTACTTTTTATATCTTGATGACATAGAATAATGACCTCTAACATCCAAATAAAATGTTCACAAAATATTTCCACTTGTATTTTCACATTTGATGTATGCAATGTCATGTGAATTAGAGTAATATCTCCTCAGAACACTGAGGCTCAGGTAAGTGAACTGAGTTACTAAAGGTAAAGTGGCTGATAAAGTGTAAAGCTGGGACAAAGAGCCACTCATTTATTCCTTCATTCCCCCATCTATCCACTGATACTAACTGAATACCTATTATGTGCCAGGCCTGACAGTAGGTACTGAAAATGCAACTTAAACCCTGTCCTCAAGGAGTTTATTGTCCAGTGGGAATGACAGGTATACACAAACAACTAAACACATCTTTAATTGTAGTTGTGATATATACCGTGATGAAAAACTGTGGTGAACAACAAGGGTGTAGAATGGGAGGTCTGTATTAATTAGTTAATTGTAACAAACTAGGTCTACCCTAGATAGTCTGCAAAAAAAGGAATTTTTTAGAGGGTAATAAGTAGCTTACAGAAACTTTGGGAGGGACAGGTAACCAAGCTAGGAATAGACCTTCAGGAACTACAGTAGACAGAAGAAACATCCCATCTTCTACCGGATGGGTCTAATGGAAATCTTACCGCTGCCTCCTCCTGTTATTCATAATGGGGTTCCTATGATGTTAGAGATCCTGGGACCACGATTAGAACCTCAAATGGAAAAGAACAAATGTCTCTGAAATCATGCTTGCAAGAAAGGCTAACAGTCCCATCACCCTCCATCTGCCTTTCTCCCCACCTTTGCCCAGCGCTGCTTTCCATGGCCCACTTCCTCTGCCAAGTCTGTTACTGATGCACATACCTGGCAGAAAACAGGCCATATTCAGACCTCATTGTAAGAGAGTTCAAGAGATGTGTTTTTGTCTGTTTGTTTATTTGTTTAGTTTTCTAACATTTGTAAGTGGGAAGTACCTGTAGGTGGGGCTTGGTGTGAGTGTTAGGCAGTCAATCCACAGTATTGCCTCAAGATCCTAACTAGTCAGAGAGTGAGCGTTGGCTTCCCTGAGACTTGAGTTCAGCTTGACATTGAAAGGATGTGGAAGGGCTTGAGACAGCTAGTTGAAGGGTAGGTCTGGAGGAAAAAAACATTCCATGTGCTGAGGACAGCCTATTGAAAGGTCCCAGTGCAGGATAGAGCTTTAAGCATTAGAGTTACTGAAAGAAGTGTTTCAAGGGAGGGAAAAGACTTTGGGAACAAATTAAGTAGCTTGGACTGCTCCCTAAGGCCAGGGGGAAACCATCAGAAGATCTTAACAGTGACAGTGACCCAGGTCTATAGGGTCTGATTCTGTTGGTCTTTCTACTCTTCCTCATCAAGTGTATGATCTTACAGAATGTACACTTTTCAGAGAAAGTTATCTGTTCTAAAAGTTAGATCAACTTACTCAGTGAGTTGTATGCTGAAAAAAACCATGCACTGACCCCCACACCTGGCAGTTTAACCTCTTAAGGGTGATATAGTGAACGATAATCATGGTTCAGAGCAACACACCTGAGACATGATTTCATTCCTTGTGGCTTACTGCAGACCACAGTCTGTGGTAGGTACAGGGTAGTGGTGCTTCTGCAATTCTCAGATTCTGGGACTGCTCATCATTCTCAGTATCACATCTTCCCAGGTCCTTTTGATTAATCATCTCCTTATTGAGAATATGGCTAAAGTTGGCATCTTCACAATCCAGTAGAATAGATAGATCCCTTCTCTAGGCTGCAGGGGAAGGTGGTTTATCTCTACCTGGAAACTCAGCAGAACCTTGGGCCCACACTAAAAAGTCTTGGTGCTCATTAATAAACTATCAGAGTCCTCATTGTCCCTTTTTGTGGAGGATACCAGCCAGCAGTATCCATCTCGGCTGCGGATGTTCGTCAACACTCGAGAAAAACATACACAGAGACAACCAGGTCCTGTGGGGGAATAGGAACACCAGGGCCACTCCTCACATGGGGAGTGCCTTGGCCACCCTCTCTCCAGCAGGGCACCGCTTGGCCACCTCCGTGGTGGGGAAAGCGCCCCTTTCTCCCTCTGGAGAGGCTTTTTATTGGTTTAATTTGAATAAGAATTCAGGTAAAAGCTCATTACTCATTGCTAGGAAGTAAGGATCAAACAATAGATAACAAGGAAGTCTGAGGGCCTATTTTGAGTCAGGGTCAAACAGCTGTAAAACTTTAAAGAACAAACTTACTTCTTCCTTGGACCCTTATCTTTCAACTGAGAGCATTATAAACAAAGCAGGTTTCACAGGATCTTACATATTCTTTCTTAGGCCTGATCACCTGGGGAACCCGCCCTTTTCAGTGCAGAGCTGCACCACCCTGTCATTGTTTCAGGCTTAGGTGGAGCAAGGGAACTAAAGTAACCAAGAGATTAGGAGATTTTCTCCGAGACAATGAGGACTCAGGCTATGTCGAAGCGGAGGGGCTAGGGTCCATCACCCCTTTTGCTGTAGCCCCCAAAGTCCTTCCTTGGGGGCCTCCCACGTGATCGTGCCTGTCATAGGTCGTTCCCCCCTTGGGGAATCTTACCCGTCATTGGCTAACCCGCCAAGCTTTGGGGTTCAGTTACGAATGAAGCAGCAGAGGCAGCGCTCTTGCCAGGGAGATACACTTTTGTCTCCTTCCTGGTTTACAGTGCAAGGCCACTCCCTCAGCCTTAGCCTTGGTGGGGGTTACAGCTTCTGATACCAGGCAGGACAGTTCCCAACACCTTTTAATGAAGAGAATTTGGAATACCTACATCACGAGGCATTTAATCTATTATTTAAATTTTCTATAAATCTGTTTTTTAGCTCTGGCTGGTGTGTTCAGTGTATTGAGCACAGGCCTGTAAACCAAAGGGTTGCTGGTTCAGTTCCCAGTCAGGGCACATACCTGGGTTGTGGGCTGGGTCCTCAGTTGAGGGCATGTGAGGAGCAACCACACATTGATGTTTCTCTCCCTCTCTTTCTCCTTCCATTCCCCTCCCTCTAAAAAATAAATAAATAAAATCTTTAAAAAAAATCTGTTTTTTATTTTTTACCTCTGAGTTTTACCTATCTCTAAGGAAATTTTTTTGAAGGGAATGCAGTGGCTACTTGGGTACATATATTCTGTAATTCCAAATGAACAGTATTTTTCTTTACTACTATAAATTTATTTTTCTTTAATTTTATGAATCAGAACATTTTCTTACACTTTTAATTTTAAGGAGAAAATATAGCAATAAATTGTAGTTCTGAAGGAAGTTAAAGTCTATAACCATTTTTATTTCCAAATTCTAACAATTTATTGTAGTTATTACTTGGAAAATTTGCTAGAAGTTAGACAATTTGATGACACTCTAATAGAGCAGTGAAGTCAGTTTTGCAGCTTTTAGCCCCATTAAACAGTCTTTAAAAATGTCGATTCTCCTGTATCTATAAGGGATGTGAAGGCAGGGACATTTGTCTATCCAGTTCACTGCCTGTCTGTACCCTATGAACTTGTTCAATAGTTTTTGAATGAACAAGCCTATAAAATAAGACCATCTTTCTCTTTAAATAAGATATCTGAGCATCTTATACCTTCTTTACGAAATTACTCTGTTGGAGTCCTAGAAGTGTCAGGAGAAACTGTCACAGGTGTTCAAAGAAGTAAACTTGACTTCCTCAAAGTACATTGAACAATACAAAACAACAGCAGACACAAAAAGTATCTACATAGCTCTGTGTCTGCAGGGATGCTTTGAGACCCAATTTTTTTTCCTTATGGGGAAGCAGCACCAAGGGCAGAAGCCTCCTTTTAAAACTGTGGGGGAAATGCACAACTGTTGGTAGGAGTAGAGCCAAACTCCCTTGATCATAGTTTGTTTAGAGGCAGCAGGAGAATGGGGAGTTTAAATTGACAAGTTGTCTTGAGTTGAGTTATCCAAGGGTGGCCTGTCTCGCCTTGCAGCATGAGACACACCTGGTCTGGAAATTCAGTCCTAATGGATTTCTACAAGGATCAGCAGAGCCCAGGTTATATTCAGAATGGAATGAGCTATCAAGAAAGTAATGCATTATTCTGATCTTCACAAGTAATGTTCTATTGGTCTTATTTTTCTCATGGAAAGACCACTTTTGACTATCAACTCCTACTTCTAAGACAGCTGTTTCATCTGTGCTGCAAATGAGCTTGTGGTGCATGGCCACGTAACCAATAACTCTCCAATACGGTATTCCTATTGACTGAAGTTTTCCTGTCTGGCAGGGATTGCTTCTATGGGAAGTCTCTGAGTTGTATGGGAATTTATTTGGGATATTTTTATGATTAGTAATAATATAGACAAACCCAGTCTCTTCCCATGGCCTTTTACTCTTAAGCAAAAGAAAAATATAATCATGTTTCAGTTTTTCCGATATTTCCTTTTGCTGAGAAGTAATTTCTTTTTATATTGTAGCACCCAAGAGTATGCTTTATTTGTTAACTAAGAACAAATGCTCTTTTTGATTTTTCATTTTCAACAAAAAAAGAAGGCTGTATATAATCTCCTTCACTGGGGGAATGAACACTCAAACTATAATTCATCCATACAATGGAATATGACCCAACAATGAAAAGGAAAAAAACTGTTGTTTCATACACCATGGATAAAGGTCAAATGCATTTTGCTAAGTGAAGGAACCAGACTCAAGGGCTACTTAATACATAATATCTATTTATATGACATTGTGGAAAGGCAAAACTATAGAGATGGAAAACAGACCAATGGTTGTCCGAGCCTAGGATTGAGGGGAAAAAATGACTATAAAGAGGCAGCATGATGGAATTTTAGGGGTGATGGAATGGTCCCGTATCATGACTGTGGTAGGGGATATGAAACTGTACACTTCTCAAAATCTATGGGACTGGCCCTGACTGGTGTAGCTTAATGAGTTGGGTGTCATCCCACAAACTGAAAGGTGACTGGTTCAATTTCCGGTCAGGGCACATGCCTGGGTTGCAGGCCATGTCTCCAGTTGGGGGTATGGGAAAGGCAACCAATCAACGTTTCTCTCGCAAATTGATGTTTCTCTCCCTTTCTCCCTCCTTTCTCCTCTCTCTAAACATAAATAAATTTTAAAAACCTATAGGGGTGTGTGCCACAAAGAATGAATTTGATTTTATAGAAATTAACCCCAAAAGCTATGTAAAAACAAATCTAGAATCAAATAAAACATTATCAAGGAAGCAGGCAGCTTAATATGTTGATCATCCTTTGTAGAGCATGGAGACAACAAAGGCATACAAAGGTATAGTCTATAGTGATGTTTCCCAAGGTGTGCTCTGTGGAACACAAGCACTCCTAAATATGGCACTAGGTGTTGCTCAGAGATGGGGCTCCAAATTGCTCCTCAAAGAAAGATTCTGCACCAAATGAATTTGGGAAACCTTATAGTCATAATTCTATCCCCTTTGGAGAGTTGTGGTTATATATTCATAATTAAAATTGAGAAATTCTACAGCAAAAAACAAACAAACATACAAGAGCAAACACAAACTTTAACTTACAGTTCTCAAACTTGTTTGAAAATGGAACTCTGTTATTCATAGATCATTGAGTTAACATCTAATGGATACAATTTGAGAAATGCTGACATTTTACAACAGAAACACAAAATCCTAGTTCTACAAAGATGTTAGGAAATTACCTTGTCTTTTGGACAGACACAGAACTTAGCCATTTTGACAGAGGAGAATATAAATATATTCTCCTTTTTTTCAAGTATGACCAGTTCTACATTGCACAGTTTTTTATTTTTTTGTTTGTTTGTTTTTTTGTAAAACAGTTCATATTTAACAATTTTCTTCCTTGGAGTTAGCCCAAATATTTTTTCCACTAATATGTACATTTAAAAAAAACCTCTCTCGCCCTGGCTGGTGTAGCTCAGTGGATTGAGCGTGGGCTGCGAACCAAAGCATCGCAGGTTCGATTCCCAGTCAGGGCACATGCCTGGGTTGCAGGCCACGGCCCCCAGAACATTGATGTTTCTCTCTCTCTCTCTCTCTCTCTCTCCCTCCCTTCCCTCTCTAAAAATAAATAAAATCTTAAACAAAAGAAACAAAAAAAAAACCCCTCTCTCCTTTTCTCTATGTGGAGTTCAGAAACAAATCATCACACACATGTGCTGTAAAAAAAAGCTCATCTTTTAAAAAAAATTCTCACCCAAGAATATATTTATTGATTTTAGAGACAGGGAGGGGAGGAGGAGCATCAATTGGCTTCCTTTTGTGCGTGCCCCAACCAAGCATTGAAACCGCAACCTAGGTATGTGCCCTGACTGGGGATTGAACCTTCAAACTTAATGTATGGGAATGGTACTCCAACCAGCTGAGCCACCAGGCCAGGGCCAAAGAGCTCATCTTTGAAAGCAGTGGAAATCTGTGGGGCTGGCTCACAAGAATACCCCTCTTCTCTGGCAACTGTTAAAACATAGGAGCTGACAACAGCTGCTATGCCATATTGTATCCCTATTCTTGTTCTTGGCCTCACAACTGATTGTGCAGTTGCTCCCAGCCTTAACAGATTCTCCCAGGGACAAGGGAAACAAGGCTGACAATGGCAGACTTGAGTCATCTTAAGTCTGGCGGGCCCTAAGAGAGGTTCTTGATTTTTGCCCTTCCTGAGACGTTTTGTTTTTTCATCTTTCTTTCATCTTTGCACTCAATGAGCTACCTTTGTCTCTTCAAGCAAATTCCCTTTTAGTTAAAGTCAGTTTTTGTTACTTGCATCCCAATGAACTTTAGTATGCTGGGAGAGACCCAGTATCTTATGTGCCTTCTGGCATTGTGTGGTGGCAAAATGGTGCAAATATTGGTCAAGTTCCCCAAATTCCTAAAGTCTAGGGATATGAGAATTCATTCCAATTTACTAGGAGATTAAGTACAAAATTGGATTCACGCTCTGGTCCTTCCCACTAGTTCACTTCAAGTCCTTATGCTCTGCACCTGGGGTCTCTCTTGCTCCCCTCTGGCTTCTAGGGGTCTGTAGAAGTTTTAGTTTAAATCCATCCTAGGAGAGCTTTCATTTTCACTTGGTCCTGTCCTACAAGTAGAAGGGTCTCATCTAATCATTTTTCTTTGTGATTTTTCTTTTTTAACTTCTGGGTTATTTCCAGCTTCTCAGATGTTCTCTCTCTCAGCCCTTTCACACTATACTAAATACTTTAGGAAGTGACTTAGTCCTGTAGAGATATGTATGGAGTTCTCTGGTACAGAATCCAAGAAATGCCTTAATTTTATCTCGACATCTGGATAGGCGTATTTAACTAAACTATGCATTTTGGCATGGTTCCAAAGCACCTGAGGGTAGTTGCAGTACCTTTGAGGTTTGCAGTAATGCAAAGATTTATATGCAGCATTTACCCCATGCTGGTTCAGAGTGTTATTCTTTTTCATTATTTGATTTATATACTTGCTCAAAGTTTTTTCAATTGTAGGTGAGATTTCTGTCAGCCTCTACACATGAGCCTTTCAGAAAATACATCTTATCTTCCACAGGCCTGCAGCGCCCAGCACAAAGCCAAGCATAAAAGTGGGCATGAAGAAATGTCTGTAAAACAATCAGTGCATTTGCAAAAACTAAAACATGGCAGCTGACTGCTGCCCCAGGGCCTTAATGCACTGTATTATCAAGCATCTTGGGGCTTTATAGTCTTCAAAAGAAAAATATACACACTCCCTCATGCAACTAAACTTCTTGAGATATGATAAAAGTTTTACTGGGAGAATTTTTAAGAATCTAAATAATTTAAATGCAAGTTTTCTTAACTCCCATTTAAAGCACATGTTTGTTCTGCCATCCTGGAACGTGCCTTCCTCCTTCTGCGGCCCCACAGCCAGGTGAACTGCACTCACGTTGCAGGTCCTGGCACTGCATTCCCCCGTTCCTCATCAGCCAGCTCTCGCCTCTGATTCCCCACCAGAGTGAACGGAGGACATTTCACACTCTGACCAAGGATCATGTTTTGAAACTTCGTGGAAAATTAGCAACAGCATTTATCTTACATTTAAACTCTGCCTAAGTACTTAAGTGGAGGAAATTATACAAATAGAACAAGGAAATTTGGGGGAAATATTCACTCTGTTACATGAATTGAGCTCAAGCATAGGCTGCCTTTGAAGCTTGTAGATGGACTCGCCAGTTGTCTTCAATCTCAGTCGTGTGCCATCCTCTTGCTGACCTAGTTTCCCAGGAAGCTGGGGTGGGACACTTGTACCCCAAGTCATAATTCTCTCTCTTTGTGCAAGGCTGATAGGGTTCAGGAACTTTGGGGATCATTTTTCCCTCTCTGTGGTAAAGGCAGTGCCAGAGGAGTGGTGGCCAGGAGGACCATCTGTTCTGCACCTTCCTTAAACCCCAGTTTATTTCGTATGTCCCTGGACTATGTTCTCACAATGCTGAGTGCCCTGAATTAAGCTAGTGCACTTGAAGTCTTTCTGGACTTGACCCTTTGTAGACAGGCTAGTGAATTCTTTGTACAACTGGAGTCTAGCCTAAGTAGGCATTTAACAATTACATGTTGGATGCTCAGCTGGCTCCACAGTTAGCTTTATGTATTATTTGAGATTGGATTATTGCCTGTGCCACACAATAACAGAAGGTGTCCTCACATGCTTTGAATGGCCCAGAATAGCTGCTCTCTTTATCTTTAAGGGCCACCGGGGACTAAGCTTCAGAAAGAAAGAGAGGGTAGGACTATGGATAACAAGCATCACAGTTGGTGGCTCAGAACTGAAAGCTGTTCTTTCATGCTCCATTAGACTCTGGCCTTGAACTAGTGGCATCTTTTTGATATTAAGAGTAGAGCTAACAAATGGAAAAGGAAATTCAGCAAGGTTTCCAATGGAAGTGATACAGAGAGAGCCCTAGATTTTCAAATTAACCACTTTTTAGGGTAGCTATTATGCAGAGAGTGCTTGCTATATGCTAGGGAAGAGTTTAATAACATTATAACCACTGTTTCACTTAATCCTAATAAGTCTCTGAAATTATGATCCTCATTTTATAGTTAAAGAAACTGAGACTATGGAAGAGTCAGAAACTTTCCAAGGTGACCCAGTATTCTATCTCTACCCCAGCTCTAGGGTACAGATCTAAAGATGAATTCCAGCCCACATGCTTTATCCTCTGACACACATACCTTTAGTGGAAAAGAAAGATCACAGACAAGCTACTGGGTGTTGGCCAGGCAATTTAATCTCTCTGAGCCTCAGTTTACTCAGGTAAATTTAGGAATGCTAATACTTATAGGATTATTATGAGGCCTAAATGAAATGACATATGTGAAAGCCAGAAGATGATCCTGGCACAGCGAAGGCATGAAATAATCCTGTTTCCTCTTTAGAGCTAAACATGATGTAGGCGCATGGAAAACTGACTGAGTGATAGATAGGCCACAAGGAGACAGAGTCAGAGGTGGCATAATGATCCTTGGTCTCTGTGGAGCTGTCATGGTCCTGGAAGTGGCTTTTCCTGACAATTAGGGCAGGGGTGGGCTATGTAAGTCAGAGGGGCTAAAGCTGTCTCTGGAATGATTTGATGGTGTGCCATCACTATATAGCCATCACCCCATACTTGCCTCTTCCACCCACAAATCTGCTGTTAGGGTAGAAGGATATATGTGTATAAATAATGTGTGTTGTCGGCGGGGGGGGGGTGTATGAAACACATTTTCCATCATTATTGCTAAGATTTCCTCATTGGGGACATTTGATAGCTTTGAAGTCACTGAACTCATTATTACCTTCTGCTAGACATGAATTCTGCATAATTTTGAAAAATTAATTCAGGTTCAATCAGAGGAAAATTCTGATTTCACTTTCACCTTTACCTAGGGACTATGAAGGAGTCTAAGTGACAAGTTAATCTACTGTTCTGCTCAGCGCTTTACTGCTCTCACCTAGAATGTGCCCCCCCAGCACACAGCAGCCCCCAGTTTGTGTTTGAGTGATGAGTGTGAGGGTCAGAGTAACAGCCCAGCCTGTTCTCCACACGGCCATTGAAACTATCTATGTAGAATAGACCTGTCATGGGCACCTCTCCAGTCTCATGTCTCACTCAATGACTAGTTGTTTCCACAGAAGCCCACGCGCTATCTTGACCATGCTGCACATTACACGTGCTGTGTTTTCTTCTTTAGTTGGCCTCACTGCTGCCCACTATTCTTACATACATACTTATTCTTAAAGACTCGGTACACGTGAGACCTCATTTGTAAAACCTTCCCAGTTCTTTCCTGGTAGAATAAGGGATATTCTTCTACTCCTGAGGAACTTTGTAACTAGCTCTCTCCTAGTACTTGATTTAGTATTGATGATGTTCTGATGATCTTTCGTTGGTCTTTCCCTCTTGACCATCACCTGATAGAGAGCAGGGGTCTTAGTTTTCCCATTTTCTGGGGCAATACTTACACATACTCACAGAACCCATTTGTTGAATGACTAAATGAAAAAAAAAGAGATAGCTTCAAGAAAGCAATGAATTTGATTGAAAATGTAAAGGATTGAAAATGTATAGGGAATATTATTATCTAAGAGAAGATATGGAGCTCATACATAAGTCAAGAGGCTACCTCTACTGGTGTTCTTTGTCCACGGATCTGATAAAAAGAACACACATCCTGAAGAAGAACACACATCCTCTTTGCTATTGTTATTGTATATAACAATGCCAAACAAATAATACATGGCTTAGAAAAGCTAATTACAGGCCAGTCACAAAAGCAGTAGTGGCTTTATAATTCAGATGCACCCTAGAAAGAGGAGAACAAAGGAGAGGGAAATTAGGTCTTGAGTCTCTAATTCTGTTATCAGAGAAGGAAAAGCTGAGCTATTGGTAAATAGAGAGTATCTGAAAAGAGTGGCATATAGAGTTAAATAAACTTCTATTCAGAATATTCCGAGCAATGATTAGACAAATAATTATAATGTTTAAAGCTGTGTGAGTCGTATAGGGCCTGGCGTTGTGTCCATTTATCCCCTTCCTCTCCCCAGATTCCACATCCCAAAGTGGTGTTAATTTTTGGAGAGTCTAGTACCTGTGGTGAATGTGAGCTGACTCCAGTACTGGGAGTCTTAGAAGCCACTGAGGTTCCTTCACACTGACTCAGGAACCCAGGCTTCAGGGTGATTCCTCAGGCCCCAGTAGGCTCTTTTAGGCCAAAAGGGACACAACTGGTGGACCAGATGTCCAAACATTAGCAGACACAGGCTGGCTGTGGAATTGGCTATGCCCTCATGTCGACTCTTATCAAAGGCAAATTCTGTAAGACAGCTCCAAACTGAGCAGACTCTAATGTGTCCATATATCTTTAGATGCGACGATCTTCCTCAGCTTGCTGGAAGTCTGCCCAGTTCTCTGAGGAAAATTGGGCTGGCCAGAGTTCACCTGGGTTTATCAGTCCCCAGGGGAATCTGTTTTCTCTGTGTGCTTCTTTTGTTGTTGTGCGGGAACTGGGTCAGCTTTTCAAGAGTAGAAATGTCAGAGGAATAAAGAGGCTCCCTTGAAAGGATCTTTTCCACCACAGAAAGGAAACATCTCAGCATATCCTTTAAATAACAACATACAGCGTGACAGCCTTGCTTCCGACCCAAAGAAAGAAAAGCAGCACAGAACACTGGGCAACATTTACACACACCCCTTTGCTGGGGAGACAGCTGGGCTGGGGTTGTGTCATCCCAAACACCGAATTAAAGGAACGGAAACATCAACTCTGCAGAATCTTTTGGATGGCAAACTAGGCTAGAAAGCAGACAAAAGAAGGCTTTCAGCAAAGCCTGATTTTTTTTTTCTTTAATATTGCAGCACACTTGGAACATAAGGCTGCTGCCCTGAGAAGTAGGGATCTGTGACTCCCAGGGAGAAGCCCCCTCTAGACTGCTGTCTCCTGCAGATCACAGTGACAAGTGGAAGGTCATGGTGTGATTATGGCTGCACCAGTCCACCAGTTGTTCCAGAAAGATGCCACCATCAGTGAAATAGAACTCTCCATATTAATTGGACTGCTAAGAAGATAAATCTTGCAACAGTCTGGCTGAAAGAATCCTAGGAAACATTGACCATGAGTCCACCTGCATCGTGGGAGTATGTATTCAAAAGCCTCAAAACTGATTCCTAACCTTATGTATGCTGAGTCCTCCCAAATTACAAAATTATTCACAGTGTCCCCTAGTTTAGCAGAGCCCTCAGCCAAATACACCATCCCCCAAACAATCAACCCCCGCTAAGCAGAAATGATTATTATTAAGAAATGAGGGAGGCCGTGTCAGTGGTATTGCCTTCAGGGCCTCAGCCAGTGTTTGTTCTTCCTCTTATGAACCCCAATATGCTATAAAATGCAATGCTAGCCAGTTTGCTCCATGAAGAACTCTTGTGTGTCAGGATTCTTCCAAAGCTTTGGTACCAGGGGCTCTGCTCAAAACTACACACGTCCATTCCCCACATCCAATGTCAATACATCAATGATAAAACAAACACCAGGGTTGCACAGAAAGAGAAAATAAGGGAAATCTAGGGAATCTTAACTCCAATTAAATTTCCTGCAATAAAAGGGAATTTCAGGAGGTCATCCTGAATCCTGGCCGTGCCTAGGAGGCGTATCTGAGATGACTGGTACAGACGTTTGCCCCCTGGGCTCTAGTGTCACCCCCACTTCAGTCCCTACTTTCAAGATAGCCTCATCATTGCCTATTCTTAACCCAAGTTTTAATCATCATGGCTGACATGCTACTACTTTAATAGCCTCACTGCCTGGGTGTCCAAGATGTATTTCTGAAACCTAGAATCATGTAAGACTTAGCTGAGGAGCTTCCCAAAGATTCTGGGGTGCAGCTTCAGCATGGGGTAGGATCTGCACATCTCAGATGGTCCGGATGTTTGGGAACTTTTGCTAAGCAGCAGGGATGAGTTAGAATCATATCAGATCCTTGGACTATATTAATGAAAGGGGTGGGATGTGAAACAGGGCAGCTGTGGTGTTGTGGACAGTGACTTGGTTCTTCAAAAAGAATTCCATGTGATTCTGATAGGCCCTCTCCTCCTGCAATCCTTGCTCCATTTGAGAACCACTGGCACTTTGGTTTAAAAATGCTTTGGACTAAACCTGGCTTTGCCACTCATGAGCCTTGGGACCTTGAGCATGTCATTTTATTGTCTCGACTATCCTATTTGGGAAATAAAAGCATTGTCCAGTTCAGTGGTTGTTAATCGTCACTGTGCATCACAATTCCCTGTGTCATGTTTATAACATACCAGTGCCTGGACTTCTCCCCACCCCAGCCTGCCCCCTGCAACCTCGCTGAGGGTCTGGCCTGTCACAGGAATGTGGCTTTAGCTTGGGGTATATCAAGTACGCCAGGTGATGCTGCTATGCAAGCACAGCTATGATGGAGTATAACAAAAGTGCTCACTTCTTGTCTCTGCAAATGATTGCAGTTCTCTGTGTGATGTGCTGCCAGGCTATTTGAAAGGCCACGTAAAGAAAGGGTTGAGCAGTCAGTGTGAGACTTGCCATTTGAGAAGTTACCACTAGTGGAAAACAAGAGTTGCCTTACTTGATGCGAGATGAAGCAAGGTGCTCAACAGGGGTTTTCTGATCCACTTTAGAACATTAAAGCCCTGTGAGCAGTGTGGCTTTTCCTGAAGCATTTCTTTCATAGGATAACAAAGTCATATTCTGATTCTAAATCCAATTCTTCTCAGAAAGCCACTGTCTCCACTCTGTGTGTGTGTGTGTGTGTGTGTGTGTGTGATTTTCTTGCTACAGAATAAACTGGCTCACAGGAACCAGTGCTCTGTCAGGGTTTCAGAGTAATTGTTTCCATTTAGGATCTCAGTGAAGAGTTAGTTACTGCATGAGTTGTGCATGATTCTAAGCACTTGCATTAATCACCTTAGTTATCCTCACAACTCTATACAGCGTATACTACTTATATTCCTCTTTTATAGATGAGGAAACTGAAAAACAGGACATTTGAATAACTTCACCAAGGTCACCTAGCAAATGACAGAGGCAGGATTGGAATTCAGGCATTTTGGCTCCCAAACCTGTGTTTTTTATTACTGAGAACTATTATCTCCCACGTAATAAGTAGATTTAAAAATGGTAACACATCTATAATTTACCATTACTTTCTGGCATTTTGGTTACTGTTAGCTATTCTCAGAAGATGAAAATCACAAGGCTTTTTAACAACAATGTTCCCTTGATTTTGTGAAGAGTGGAATGAAGTGTACCAGCTGCGGTGAGAACCTTTTGTGCCTGTGCACTTGCAAATTTATCGTCACTTTCCTGTTTCTGAGTGCAACCTGAACCAGACTGAGGAACAGCTGATCTGCTCCCTGCAGCCCTCTTCACAGTTCACACCTGTTTCTGAGGCTGCTGGTCCTGCTGCAGACCATCCATCCCCACGTGGCTGCTGTGATGCTAAGCCTTCCTGAAGTCTGGGTCTTCTGTTTGCATTTCTCTGGACTTCTGCTGCTGAAGACACCTCTGTTCACTGATGGAGGCTGTACTGTTACACTTATTTTTTAATCCAGAAAATTCGGAGTTCCAAGGAACAAAGTGACAAGATGTGCGCATTTCTTGTTTCATCAGGTTTTGATCCATTCTTTGTGCTGTGGACCCAAATATAGCCAGCAGCAGCACTAAATGCATGATAATGTATTTCTTTCTACTTCTCCTCCTCCTCTTCCTCCTCCTCCTTTTTTTAATGACGCCATTCCCTGTATGTCCCATTAACTTAAAAGCTCTGTATTACTGCATTTTATCATTTTATAAAGTACATGTTTTTCTTGTTTCTTTATTGTACAAGTCATAAAATGTAAAAGTGGGTTCTCACTCACACTGAAAATAATTTTACGACGTGTTCAGTTGAGCCAGGGTGAAGCTGGTTAATGGATGATGTGGGGAATAGAGTCATTCTGTGAAAGAGGGCAGCTAACAGAACTTTGCACCATAAAAGTTAATGAGAAAAAGTCAAGAGTTAGGTGTGTGCTTAAGTGTAAATCTTGATGAACCATGCATTAATTTGTCTCTTGGGTTTAAGTATAATTCAACCCAAAGAGCAGCTGTAGAATAAATTAACTTACTATTACTAAAATTTTTGCCACTTTTTTCCTAAATATAACAGGTTTGAATCTGCTTCTTAGTCAATATCATCAAATATAGGTTGAGAATTTACCAGATTGGGCAATAGTTTATTAGATGCCCTGGAGGGAATCCACTGGGGGAAAAATCTATATACAAGTAATCAAGGCAGATATTCTTCATCAAATTACATAAAGTTTTTTTATATGTTCCCCATATATTACATTACATATAACACGTATAGTTATGGCATAGATGAAATTAGGAGAAAGAATACACTTTTCCAATTTGTCTTTATCTTAGGGCTTTTGCATTGGTAATTCCTCCTCATTGGAATGTGCTTTCCATGGAAGCATGGAGCGTGGATCTCTTCTTCTGTCATTTAGATCACAGATTAAATATTATCATCCAAAGAGGCCTTCCCTAACACTCATTTAAAATACTCATTTAAGGGAGCACTTCTTACCACACTTACCATTCACATATCCATTGTCACATATCTGATAATTTTTGTGTTTATTTATTTAATAGTTTATTGTGTATTTCCACCTTCTGGAATGTAAACTCCCTAAGAACCAACACTTTGTGTATGTTGTTTATTGTTTACTCCTGAAACCCAGTTCCTTAAACAATGAGTGCCTGGTATACAGCACCAGTACAGAATACAGAGCTCATTAAATATTTGTCGGAAGGAAAGAAGGAAAGAAAGAAGGAAGGAAAGGTGGCAGGGATGGAGGGAGGAAGATGCTGGAGGCTGAGACCTAAGCTTAGGTATTAGATGCTCATTTGCACAGTCAGGGAAAACTAACAGATGTGACTTGAGTTAGACCTTAAAAGACAGAAGGAGTATGGTTCATGACTGGTAGGAGGAATAGAAGATTTTCTAGTCAGAACCTCTTAGCAACCAGTTATACCAGAGAGAGTATGCGTGCTCACTCTGTGTTATCTCAAATTCAGAAGAGATGTTACAGCCAGTGGACCTTGGGGAAATGATAAGTTAGATGTGCTTTGGAGAAAGGAACTCTGGGCTTGGGTGAAATTATAAGGTCCAGTTTGAGATGAGGAGGGGGATGGATTAGGAAGCAATCTGAGAATAACTGAAGGAGGGGCACAGGGGATGATGCTGAATCTTAAGGGATTGGAGGTGTATCTCAATCTTTTGCTTAACACCATTTTGCAAAGCTGATTGACAGATGGACAGAATCTAAGTTAAAGTCATCTATAGATTTAGTAGAAAATGGGATTTCATCTCTCAGACTTACAAGAGACTTATCCCATAATGTTCAAATGGTAGATAGTGATATCTGCCCTTGCTCTTTGGAGGGTAGAAAGTACTGGGGAAGGTATTGGATGGATGGAGTGGGAAGGTACAAATTGTAGGAAGCTAGAGAACTGGAAGTTGGGAGCATGTTTTTGCTCAAATAACATTCTCAGGAAAATAAAATTTTTATCATATAATTATTCTGCTCTCTCCAGCTCCCTGGCATTTGCAATATGTTTCTAGAAAAAGTAAGACAGTATCTCTCGATCATTTGAAAACTGAGGAGGAAAATGGGAAAGGCCTTGAAAGTTTACAAGTACAGCTCTAGTCACCAACTGTTCAAGAACATTGATCTGCAGTGTACACAGAACTTGGAGTAGCTTTTAAAACTTTGTTGGCTCCTTTAGGAACCAGGAATGGTAGTAGGAACTTGCCATTGCACTTAAAAGTTGCACGGCACAGCTGGTGAGTTTTCAAGTGGTCCTCCACCTCCAATATCCTATGGATCCTACTGGTTTCATCTATTTCAGACTTAGCTACTAACCTCTTACCCAAGAAATAGACCTTCATCTCTCTCTCTCTCTCTTTCTCCCTCTCTCTCCCTTTCTCTCTCAAAACCCTCAACCAAAGATATGTTTTTATTGATGAGAGAGAGAGAGAGAAAGAACATCACTGTGAGAGGAACATTAATTGGTTGCTTACCATATATGCACTGACCAGGGACTGAACCTGTAGCCTAGGTGTGTGTCCTGACCAGGGATTGAGCCCACAACACTCTCGTACATGAGATGATGCTCCAACCAACTGAGCAACCCAGCCAGGGCTAGGCCTTCATCTCTTAATTCTTGATTCTCACTATTCTCCTGGCAATTGTTCTCTCCATTGGATTCTGAATTGCCCTCTACATTGACTCCTCTGTTCCAAACATTTTCCAGCTTATTTCAAACATGACTCTACCCTGGCATGTCATTCAGCCACCAGCAGTTCAGGGATCTGCTTTAGAATCTCCCCCATGTGTCCTCTGACTTGGCTCTTCATCTGGACTTGGCAGTGCAGACAGTTATTCAGGCCACATAGTCAGTCAATTGACTGTCAATGCTTCCGCACATTTCTTTCCCAACTCAGTTTATTCTGGCCACCACCATTCATAGAGTCTGCTCTCGTTTCCTTTGTCACACTCCTCTGGACACACAGGGGCTGCCTTTGTTAACAGTAGCAAATATCAGCATTGTGTCCTGAGCCAGTATAGTTCTCTCTTCATCCTTGCTACGCAAAGCCAGGCAGAAAAAGAGGAAATAAAACTCTCAAAAAATCAATTATTATAGTAAAAACAGTTTCTTTCTTCTTTTATTCCAAGTTGGAAGCTTAATGCTATCTCACTTGGGATAGAATAAAAATGTATTAAAATAAAGTTATTTAGTTATCTATACTGTATCCCTCAAATTAGGTGATGGTAAATGTCACTTGTGACTCAGAAATTAATGTTGTCCTCTTCAGAAGAGGTCTGGCCTGCTAAGCATTGTGCAGAGTGCCACTGGCCTTGGCTCCGGGTGGGAGGAGGGGAAGCCATGCAGCATCCCACGTTTGGCCTTGGCAGGTTGCAGGGTGGTGTGCACAGGGAAACTGAACAACATCTGCATGGCTCACTGCTTATCAGGAGCACACACTGGCTGCCATGCCGTAGGGCAGCAAAGGAAAACAAAACAACAATAAAGGGAGGCCTTTGTCATGGATTAAAAGGGTTTAGAAACATCTGAGCCATGCAGTTTTCAAACACTGTCACTGCCAATGACTTCACGACAGAATGCTAGAAAATGTGCTAACTGGGTTAGATAGAGTTGGTGTGGCCGCCAACACTCATGCTTTTGTTAAAGGCCTCTTATCTGTGTGAGTGTGTGGATGCACAATTCACCAATAAAGTGACCTTTTGTAGAGTGAGAGGAATAAGGTTAATGACATTACAGTGTTGCTGCTTGTGATTGCAACTAAGGGTGTCCCTAAAGATTGTCATTACTGAGCAAATTCTTCTTTTTTCAAATGGGCTAGTCTCATGTGTATTCTCCACTTGTTTTGTAAAAAAATTCATCTCTGCATTAATAGAATGTTTCTATATTTATGTAGAAGTAGAATAGCTGGCTACCTAACTGGATGTGCTTCAGGGCTCAGCAATGATTTTCTCCCATATCTTCAAATTCTATACCTAGTGATTCACTTCTTTGTGTTCATTGATGCACCATAACCCAAGTTCTTTCTTTAAAAATATAACTATGTGGTCCTCTTCTTTAGTTTGTTACTCAATTTGCATCTGTGTCTTTGAAAGATTTATTTCAAAATAATCAGGGATACCAATACTTATCTCTTAATAACTGATAAAATAACTAGAAAATCAGTAGGGATAGCAAAGACTTTCAACAAACTCGATCTAATTGATATTGACTCCCTTCAACAACAGCAAAATAAACATTCTTTTCAAGTGTACATGGAACACTTACTAAAATAGACAATATTCTGAGCCATGAGAAAATCTCAATAAATTACAATGCTATTAAATTTGAAATTATTAGCATATGATCTCTAGAAAATCCCATATCTTTAAAAATTAAGTAACATACTAAATAATCTAATGTGTCAAAGGAGGAATAAAAAGGGAAAGTAGATAATTTTTTGAACTGAATTAAACAAATATACAACATTAGAAATCTGTGAGATGCCACTAAAGCAACATTTAAGGGGAAATTTATAGCCCTAAATACCTGTATTTTAAAAAAGAAGGAGATCTTAAGTGAACAACCTCAGCTTCTATCTTTAGGGAAAAGATAGGAAAAGAAAAAACACATGAAACCCAAAGTACACAGAAGAAAGGAAAAGTAAAGATCAAAGCAGAAATAAAGAAATGGAAAACAGAAAACGAGAGAGAAAAACTGATTGACACAAAAGCTAGTTCTTTGGAAAGATTTCAAAAACTTGAGAAAGTTCAAACTATGTTTATTGAGAAAAAGAACAGTTACACAAATTATCAATAACAAGAATGAGTTGACATCAGTACAGAATCTACAGCTATTAAAAGGACAATAAGGGGATATTATGAACTACTTCATGCCAATCAATTTGCCAACATAGCCAAAATGAACAGATTCCTTGAAAGATACAATGTACCAAAACTCATTAAAGAAAATAAGGTAACATGACCAGTCCTATATATATTAAATAAATTGCATTTGTAGTTAAAAACCATCTCCAAAAGAAAGTTCCATATGACTTCACAGATGACTTTATCAAACACTTAAGAAAGAAATTATATCAATTCTACACAAACTTCTAGAAAATTGAAAAGGGTCTACCTTCCAACTTATTCTTGGAGGCCAGCATTACCTGATACAAAAACAGATAGACATACAAGAAAAAAAGGCCAATATCACTCATAAGTAGAGATGTAAAAACCCAATAATTAAATTTAATAATATATAAAATGTCTCATGATCAAGTGAAGTTTATTCCAAAATGTGTATGGGTAATTTAACACTTAAAACTGAATATAATTCACCATGTTAACAAACTGAAAGAGAAAAGCCAAAGTGTTTCCTCAACAGACATAGAAAAAGCATTTGACTAAATCCAACATCTATTCCTGATAAAGACTCTCAGCAAACTAGCAGTAGAAGGTAACTTTCTAAAAAAGACATCTACAAAAAATTTACAGATAACAGTACCCTTAATGGTGAGAGACTGAATGCCTTCTCTCTAACATTAGGAGCAGGACAAGGATGTCTGCTTCACCACCTCTATTCAGTGCTATAGAATAGAATATTTTTCTATTTTATCCAAGGCAATAGGCAAATCATGTATATTAGGAAAGAAGTAAAACTATCTAAATTATAGGTGACATAATTGTATAAGTAGAAAATATCATAGGCCATACAAAAATGTTACTAGAACTAATGTGAGCGTAGCAAGGTGGCAGGAAACAAGGCTGACATATAATAATCAATCATACCTCTATATAGTGGAACAATCTGAAAGTGAAATAGCAAAAAACAACTCCATTAAAGTGGCATTCAAAAGAAAACTAAATAGGGATACATCTGACAAAAGATGGAAAATATCTGTTCACTGCAAAGTACAAAGTGGTGGTTAAAGAAATTAAGAAAGACCTATACAAATGGAGAGATATACTTTTTTCAGGCTCTAACGACTCAATACTGTTAACATGCCAATTCTGCTTATTTGATCTATAGATTCACTGCAATTCCAATAAAAATCCTAGTCGAATTTTTAGTAGAAATTGGCAGCTGATTATAAAATTCATATGCAATGGAAAGGACCAAGAATAGCCAAAGCAACTTTAAAAAAGAGGAACAAATTTAGAAGAGTAACACTACCTGGTCATGAGATTGTTACAAAGCAACAGTAATCAAGCAAGTGTGGTACTGGCACGATAGTGGGCACATAGATTAGAGGAGCCCAAATAGACTGAGATGATAGATAATAGATAGAAAGATAGAGGTATGGGTATACATACAGCCATTAGCTACTTAACAAAGGGGTTATATTTTGAGAAATACCTTGTTAGATTTCATCATCGGGTGAACATCATGTAGTGCATTCATAGTTGGTATACTGTATTACACACCTAGGCTATATAGTATAGCCATTGCTCTGTAAGGAAGGAAAAATAATTTTTTTCTTTATTCTTCTGGATTCTTTGGCTGAGAAATCCCTGTAATAAAAGGCAGATTAACAGAAGAAACACAAACGAAAGTTTAGTAACATGTATACCTCCTATAGATGTGAGACCCATAAACTTGCCAAAATGGCCAAAGCTACAACCTTAAAGACTGTCTTTAGCTGAAGACAAAAGAAGATGTTAAAAATGAGAGGAGTCAGTCATGGGAAGTTATCAGGAAAAACACGATAAACAAGGGTAAGCTTATGCAGATTTAAGTCCTAATTTAGGGATGTCCAAGCTTTTGGTGTCTCTGGGCCACACATTAAATACACAAACACTAACAAAAGCTGATAAGTGAGAAAAGGTCTGTGCATAATTTTTGTGATATCTGCCACCACAGATAAACAAGAGTCCTCACATAATAACCCTAATTATGCAGTGGCCCTTTCCATAATCATTTAAAATTGTCGAGCACATCCCAAGTTTGTGATCACTAATACAGAAAATGTACATATCTAAGTACTAAAACTTAGTATAAAACTTAGCAAAAAAAACTAAGTAGTGTTTTAAGTAAATTTACAATTTTGTGTTGGGCTGCATTCATAGCCATCCTGGGCCGCATGTGGCCCATGGGCTACATATATAGAAACTAACTCAAAATGGACTATAGACCTAAATGTAAAACATAAAACTGTGAGTTCTAAAATATAACATAAGAGAAAATCTTTTCAACCCCAAGTTAGGCAAAAATTTCTTAAATATGACACCAAAAGATAATCAATAAAAGAACAAATTAATAAATTAAATCTCATCAAAATTAGTAACTTCTGGTCTTTGAAGGAGACTGGGAAGAAAATAAAGAGACAATCCACAGAATGGGAAAAAATATTTGCAAAGTACATATCTAGTAAAGAAATGGTATCCAGGATGAACTCAATAATAAGAAAGCAAACAGCCTAATTTTAAAGAGGGCAATAGATTTGAACAGACACCTCACCAAAGAAGACAGATACATGTATATGCGTGGCAAATAAGAACATGAAGAGATGCTAAATAGCATTACTTACTAGGAAAATACAAATTGAAACCACAATGAGATATCACTTAACCCAACTTAAACAAAAATTAACCAAAGAAACTGAAGAATTCTCTTTCAAAGTGCTTTGTGCTATTTATTTAAGAACTTAAGAAGAATTCAACCGCAGAGAAGCTCAAGTCAGATGAAGCAGTCAAAAATACAGGGGTTCAGGAGGAGTCAGCCCAAGATGTGGCACTGTCGTATGTGTATTGTTTTGAGACAAAGAGAACCAAGACCATGTGAGCTCAAGAGAAACTTCTGCCCCCACCCACAATTACCTACTTAGAAGAATTTGCATAAGGAACCTTGCCTTAATAAGGGAGTCCCTTAATAAGAGACGATCAGAAATAACCTCTTTTTGCTTATCGATATAGCAGGGCAAACTTCTAATTACTGAACAACTCTTATCCTCCTGCAGAGACCTTCCTCCCCTCTGAAGTCCCAAGATGATCCTTAGCTCAGAATCATAAACACACCTCATTTTCATTCTTGTCTTTGAACTTCTCTTGTATATGGGGTCTCTGAGTCTCTCATGTATGCTGGGTTCCCACACACTGGTATGAAGTTAAATTTGCTCATTTTTTTCTGGCGAGTCCATCTTATGTGTATTTGATTATTAGACCAGGTGAGCAAACCTTGAGGGTAGAGGAAAGTTTCTCCCCTACAACAGTAGCAGCAAAATACATAAAAAGAAAACCTGAAAATAAGAGAAAATTGAGAACTTAAACACCACCATTGTAAGTGTGGCAAAATAGCAGCAAATAACAGAAAAGATGTATCTAAAAATCAAATTAATGTTGTAAAGACTTTAAAAAACACCAAGGAAAAATTAAAAAATAAAAAGCAATAGAAAGAGGATATAAAGATACAACATAAGAATAATGAGCGATCCTGCAGGAGAAAAATAAAACACATGAATAACAAGTGTAATATGCTCCAATTGTTACAAAATCATTTGTTTATCAGGTAACCATTTATGAGTCACATGCGAGAGAGATGTCAGGAATGAAGGGCATGAAATGTTAGCTACTTCTGGGGTTGTTGGATTTGAAGTCTTTGGTTGATACCTTTATTATCCTTTTTAGTTTTGTTTGCTTTTTAAAAAATAAGTATGCATAGTCTTCTAAAAGAATGGTAATTTTTAACATAAACATTTTAAAGAGAAATGAGTGGGAAAATTTTAAATAACTGTAAATGGTGACTTCTTATATTTAATTTATAAATGGTTTATTGAATTATAATTATGCAAAATAGGTTATATTTTTTATTTCTAGGATGTTTATAATGAAATATTGTGGAGGTTTTTTTCATTGCCTATGGTTAAAATGTACACCAATTTCACCTAAGTTCTTTCATTTTTTTCTGTTAATCTACATTGTATCTGTCAATTGTGAGTTCACTTGATTTTGAATACACCCCCATGTCTGCAAAGAAATTTAGTCAACTCAGTCATTCCAATAACAAATAAGCAAAACTGGCATAGATCATCAAATAGGACCGAGATATTGCCCAGTTGCAAGATGAACCGCTGGGAAGGGGCGATGTGCCCCAGCTCTGAGTACTGGTTGCTAACATGTACATAATCAGCACTGGGACCACATCAGGACTGACTACCCTGAAGACTGTGGAGTTAAAAAAAACAGAAGTTAAACATGCAGCTTGATCATTCTATCCCCGACTAAGCTAGGACTCAGGCCTGAGGTTTTTATCTGAATAGTGGAGATTACCGTAACTAAATGCATGGCAGAAGACAGCTGCCCATAAGTTTCATGTGGCAATTGTATGCTGATCCAGCTTCTCCCCTTGGTTGAGTTCTTCTCTGTGGTACTTTGTAAACACTTGGGAGCTTGGTAAATATTTTAGGCCCAAGAAAACTAAACAAATAGGCTAGGAACATCTGGCTTAGATGCTTTTAAATGCAGATTGGTAGAGATATTTAGCATGACTATTTCAAATGTAATGGGAAAGAACAAATAAGTAGAATAGGAAATCATTCAGTCACTTGGATTTCCTTCAAGAGCGTATACTAGACAAAGGCAGAATGGAAAGCCTGGGCATTAGTTACCCATATGATACTTTGGTGTTAGTAACATATCACTGTGGTGCTAAAACCAGGTAATTCACTCATTCCTGTATATTTCTAGCTATCCATATGCAATGTATATCTACAGATATATATACATAAAATAATAATGTCAATTTAGTAGGAAAAAAAGTTTATCTCAGTGGTTGCTTGGTACCATGTAGACGAAACAATTGATTAATTGAATATTTCGTTGTTCAGCCAGCAGTTGAAGATGCAGGAGAAAGTTAGACAAACATAAAGATAGACAGACAGTCACAATTGTCTGCTTAGCTCCCAAGATGTCTTGATAAATCTAGCAGCATCCATTCATCTCTGGATATAAACAGCTGGAGCAAGGGCAGTGTTGTGCTGCACCAACCCTGCAAAGGCGATCCAGAGTGGCCCGAAAACAGCAAAGCCAGACCACAGAACCCTCTGCTGCGAGTCCTCCAGGGGGCAGTCTCACAGACACAGAATGGCAGCAGAAGTGCTCTGAGCCCAGTTTCGCCCTCGCAGTAAGGAAGGTGCTGTGATCCTACCTACACTTAAGGAAGAATCCTAAAAATTTGTGTGAAAGTTTGAGATAAAGATGATAGTTTGCTTTTCAGTCTTGAAAGACTACATAACTTAAACAAATGTAATCACCTACAAGTTACTATCTAGAACAAAATATTGATACAAGTATTGAGTCTGACATTTGTTAGGAAAAGGGCTTTGCTTTGTATTTTGAGAATTCTCTGAGAGAGACAGAACTGTCCTCAGATCACACAAGGAATCTGAGAAGGAACTTCATGCAGGCAATGAGAGAGGACCAAGTCACTTATGATTCCGTTAGCTTACCACTCATTTTACTAGGTAAATACAACTTTTCAGTATTGGCAACTGAGCCAGTGTTCTACTGATACCACCTAATTTTTTGAGGTATAATTAATATACAACATTACATTAGTTTCAGGTATACAACATAATGATTCAATATTTGTGTATATTGCACAATGATCATCACAATCCCTAGTTAACTTAGTTAACCTCACCACAGTCACAGAATTTATTTTTTGGTGGGATGAGAAATTTTAAGAACTACTCTCAGCACTTGCAGATATGCCTTACAGCATGGTTAACTGTGGTCACCATGCTGTACATTACATCCCCCCAATAACTTATTATACACCTGAAAGTTTGTAGTATTTGACCCCCTTCACTCAATTCACCCACCCCCTACCTCTAGCAACCACCAGTCTACTCTGTGTCTCCATGAACTCGGTTTTGTTTTTAGATTCCACATATAAACAAGATGGTACAGTATTTGTCTTTTTCTGTCTGACTTATTTCACTTAGCATAATGCCCTCAAGGTTTATCCATATTGCCATAAATGGCAAGATTTTCTTCTTTTTATGAGTGAATAATATTCCATTGTGTGTGTATATATAATATGAATATTATTCAACCATAAAAAGTAATATATATCATGTTTATTACCCATTTATTCAACAATGGACACTTAGGTTATTTCTGTATCTTAGGTGTTATAAATAATGCTGTAATGCACATGGAGGTGTATATAACTTTTTAACTTAGTCCTTTTATTTTACGTGGATAAATACCCAAAAGTGGAATTGCTGGATCATGTGGCAGTCCTGTTTTTAATTTTCTGAGGAATCACTTTACTATTTCCCAGAGTGACTGCACCAATTTACAATTGCTCCAACAGTGAACTAAGGTTTCCTTTCTCCACATCTTCACCAACATGTGTTATTCCTTCTCTGTTTTGAGAGTAGCCGTTCTAAGCATTTCCCTGATGATTAGTGATGTTGAGTATCTTTGGACTAATTTAAAATCCACAGTTTTGTCACTTTGGATCACACTAAGCCAATATTTATTTTTATTTCCAATGAGGTCAGTCTTATAGGTAAGCAGAATACAGGTACAATGTTAGAGAACAAACATTTTCTGGGAACAATCTTCTTATTTCTTTTTTTAACTCTTTTATTTATTTATTTTTTTTAATTGCTGTTCAAGTAGAGTTGTCTCTATTTTTCCACCACCACTTTCTTTCTCCCCACCCACCCCCACCTCCCACCTTCAATCCTTTCCCCCTTTGGCTTTATCCATGGGTGCTTTACATATGTTCCTCGATGACCTTTCCACTTCTTTCCCCAGTTATCCTCCTCCCCCTCCCCTCTGGTTACTGTCAGTTTGTTCTTTATCTCAATGTCTCTGGTTATATTTTGCTTGCTTGTGAAGTTCACACCACAAACTCAAGGAATCAAAACAGATCAATTTAAGAAGCAGAAGTAAACAAGAAGAGTCTTACAAATAATGGGAAGACAAAGAAACAACCCCCATTTGAAAAGAAGGGAGGAATCCTCAGAAAGAGTGCTAAATGAAATAGAAGTAAACTATCAGATATTGAGTTCAAAACAATGGTTATGAGGAAGCTCAATGAACTCAGTAAGAATTATCAAAAACTACAGGGAAGCTATGAGGAACTTACTGCAAACTGTATCAGCGTGAAAAAGCAATCTTTTGCCCTGGCTGATGTGGCTCCGTGGATTGGGTGCCAGCTTGAGAACCAAAGGGTCGCTGGCTCCACTCCCAGTCAGGGCACATGCCTGGGTTGCAGGCCAGGTCCCCAGTAGGGGGCACATGAGAGGCAACCACACATTGATGTTTTTCTCCCTTTCTTCCCTTCCCCTCTGTCTGAAAATAAATGAATAAAATCTTTTAAAAAGTTAAAAAGACAGCAATCTTCTTATTTCTGAAAGATACCTGAGATTTTTCCATTAGAGCACTATCCCGTTTGTGTAAGGCCTTGGTCTCTATTAAAATTCAAGTGTCAGATGAGATCAGGTGCATTCAGAGTTGTACGGCCATAGACAAAAAAAAAGAGAGAGAGAAAGAGACTTTATTAAAAAAGAAAATTAAATGTCCTGGAAAGGGTATCTCTTTAAATATTAAATTTCCAAAAAATAAAAATAAAAAGAACCTGATTTTTGTGTTCCAGCATTAAAATTCTTCAGTTGTTCCCCATCTTCCTTGAAGTCCAAACCCTTATACACGGAATGTGAGGCTCTTTATGATCAGGGCCCAAGCCTGGGTCTTTACCTTTATTTATTAGGCTTTTCCTCACTCTCCAGTCATTTTGTTCTACAGAAACTTTCTTGCATGTACCATGCTGTTTCAGACCTCTTGCTTTCTCACTCACTGGTTGCTCTGCCTGGAGTCTCATCATTCTCCTGTGCCTGTCTTGAGAACTCCTGCCTCGGTGGTTGCCTCACGGTCTTTCCTTTGTGACCCTCTTCCCGATTCCCTCAGGCAGATTTAAGAACTTCTTCCCCTACTTTGTCCTTTGCATAACGCCTCTGTGAGTTTTTGCCGTATCATATACCACATGTGCCTATTATGCCTATTATCTTTCCTAAGATGATTCACTCTTAATTAAAATATATTCCATGAAAACAAAATAAAGTTATTACATTTAGTAATTAGAATGAATAAAAATGAAATATAAGCTATAATAAAATTTATCTTTAAAATCTATGCTAAAATAAATTAATCATTAAGAGGAGTAAACTTGTTTCAATTAGTTGGTAATAAAAATATTTGACTTTAGGGGGTGGTGGAATTGAGCAAAAAAGAAAAAGAACTTGTAGCCACTAATCGCCTCCCACACAACAGTGTGGCGATTTGGGGAGGTGTGGAGGTGGAAGAGGGTATAAGGGTGATAAATGGTAAGGAAAAAATATAATAAAAATTAAACTATTAAAAAAAGAGTTCATAGATACAGAGAACAGGTTGGTAGGTGCCAAAGGTGAGGGGTTTGGGGTAGGTAAAATGGGTGTAGGTGGTAAAAGTTATAAACTTCCAGTTATAAAATAATTGTCATGGGGATGTAATGTATAGCATGGCAACTATAGTTAACAATACTGTATAATATATGTATTTGAAAGTTGCTAAGAGAATAGATCTTAAAAGTCCTCATCACAGGGAAAAAAAATTTGTAACCGTGTGTGGTGATGGATGTTATTGCAATAATTTCACACTAAGTACATATACAACATCATTGTGTTGTATATTTAAAACTAATGTTATATGTCAGTTATAGCTCAGCTTAAAATAAAGATTTAAATCAATCTTATGAAAATAATTTGAATCCCATGATTGTGGAAAAAAATATTTGACTTCATACGTTAAGCTCATCCCAACTCCCATGTGTTTATAACTAGAAAGGAGTAAAGTATTTAATTACTATGAATTGTGTAGGTGGGAATTCTTAGTTGCAAACAACAGAATTCACTGTGCCCACCTTAAGCAAGCAAGGAATTTAATCAATGGTTTTGAGTAACTTACAGATGGTTCATTGGGGTCAGAAAGCCAGATTTTGAGGCTACACAGCCGTGAATAATGCCCAACCATGGTGAGGTATCACTTGTGAAACTCTAGTACTGCTGCTGAGCAAACATGACTCTTAACATTGGGCACTGTTGTTCAGGAAGAAACAACATTCCTTGACCCAGTCGATACCCTTGTCCAGTCACTTCTTCGTGATGATTAATTACTTCTGACCCTAGTCTTTCATTGGTGTTCTAGTTGGCTGAAGCCTGGTTAATCATTTATACCGTAACTACAAGGCATTCTGGGAATATGAATTCTACATAGTTTCCACCTATGTAGAAAATTAACAAAATATGAGAGGAGTGCTCAGAAACATTGGCAACCAAAAATGATAAATGTTTACACTGCTAATCAAAATTTTCCAGGTGATTTTTTTCAAGAATCTATTCAAAGTGATCTCCAGCATCTATTCTTGTATGGAAGGTATCATATGATTTGGTAATCATAAGTGGTGGGAAAATTGTTGCTTATCTAATCTTCTCTGCCATTGGAGGGAAAATACTTATGAAGCTCTTTCATCAGATCTTTCAAGGGTTCCTTTTTTTAATGAGGTTGAACACATGTCCACCAAATATGACAGATGAGTATATAACCAGGTGATTCAGACCACAGAAAGTGTCTAACTCACCTTTTATATACCTTATAGCTTCAGGTTAGAATTACTGTGTTTACTTTGACTTACACCAGGAAGACTGAAGTGAGTGAGCTTGTTGTGTGAGGATAGATAAAAGATACTAATTTGCAAAGCTATTTTCAGCCATGCATACAATCCTCAGATTGAAGGTTTCGTCGAGAAAACACTTGAAGTTTACACCATAAGACAATAAGGTGAATGAGAAATTTTCTTTGCTGATGAGCACTGATATGAAACAATGTTGTTTTTTTATAGATTCTGCTCAAATCTTCACCAGCTGAGAAAAAAATTCAAGAGGTCAGTAAATTACCCTCAATTGTTTAACAATTTTAACAGCTTTGTTAAGTGTTCCTTTTAAATCTTCATGTGTGTCTCGTGTCTTGGAGTGACAGGGGCCTCCTTATGCATTCAGAAGAAAGCGGATTTTGCTTCTGAGGCACATTGTGAATATCTAGAACAAGTCCTTGTTTTAAACCAACCTGGCATAAGTCCTGTTTCTCATCTGTATTATTTTTCCCATTCATGTTATTATCAATATTTTATCCATGTGATTTTTTACTGTTATCAATATCATCCAGTTTCAATTTCTCCTAATGTTGTCATAACCATAGTGTATTCATCAAAACAAAATTGTTATATTGCTATTATCTAAATGCCCAACTTTATTTGGATTTCACAAATTTTTCCAGTAAAGCCATTTTTCCATTCCAGGATCTCATCTGGAATGCCGTATTGTATTTCAGATATGAGTAAATTTTATAATATGTAAATGACACACTATGTCTCCTGTGGTCTGTGATAATTTTTTAGGCTGTCCTTGTATTCATGATCTTCACTGGCCACATGTTTTGTAGAATGTGCATCAATTTGGATTTGTTTGATGCTTTTCTCATGATTAGACTGGGGTTGGGAGTTTGGGAAAGAATATCACAGGGTGAGGTCCCTTCTCACATTATGTCAGTAACTATGTGACATCACTCTGCCTCATTACTGATGAGATCAAAATTAGTCAATTAGGTAAGATAGTGTTAGTTTTCTTCATCATAAAGTTACTTATTTCCCCTTCCCAAACTCTATTCTTTGGAAGCAAGTACTAAGTGCAGCCTATAGCCTCTAAGAAGGGATGTGTGTACATATATTATTTAGCAATTATTATTTGGCAATTTCTGTAGGGAAGATTTGTCTCTTCTGCTCCACTTATTTATTAATCAGATCATGTGCTTATATCAATATGAAGTCATGTATCCTTATTTTATACTTTGGATTATAATCCAACACCATGCTATTTATTTTGTTGTGCAAATTATTTTAGCTTTGGCTGTTGAAAGTTCATTTAGGTTGGCTCCTTTTTCCCTTTGATGTTTTCACATTTTGTTTTGGGGCTACTTCCTTATTTTTTTGTCACTAAACCCTGTTACAAGCTCATCTTGTATTTTATATGACTCAGCTCTAGAAACAGTCATGTCACCAAGGAGTCCTGGTCCCTTTTATTAAAGACCAGCGTTTAAAAACCAAAATAAGGGTTCTGGATATATCAATATGTTTTTATAACACCTGGTGCAAAATTATGCAGAATAAAATGTTTTTAAGACTTTTTAAATTATCATACAAACCCCAGATGATTAGCCAAGTTCAAAGTAATTTTGAATTCATCGGTTTGCATTGAATAGCAATCTCTTGGTTGTATGTGGGATAATAATCATGACTTACATTTTCTGTAATGAATTGTTTTATTTCATAGAGACCAGAGGTTAATGGGAGGGAAGGGAAGAGTTTGAGAACCCTGAGCCTCAGAGAGAGGGGAAGTAGAGTAACCAAAACTCATGGAGAAAAGATACTCTCCATGGGGAGTGTGAGGTTGCTGCCTCCAGCCTTCATGCATATTTCATTTGCTCAGTAGGTCTGCCCTCATCACTGCTTTGGGAATATGTGCAGGCAATTCTAGGCTTGTCCAGGAAAATTAATCAATTAAGATTTTGGGTTTGAGTCTACCTTAAATTACCAGTTGGAATAATTTATTAGGATAATTTATTAGCATTCATTAAGGTCAGCTGATTAAGACAAAGAACCACTTGAATAGTAAAGAACAAATTTTCCTTACTTTAGCTCTACAATGAGTGTCTTCTTTGTCTTGAGTATCCAGCATTCCTGGCGTTACAGAAACATAGCATATTTGTTGACCTGTGACTTGAGAGACCACATTGCATAGTGTCTAAGAGGACAGACAAAACCGGCTCTGCAACCTGCAAGGTATGTGACCATGGGCAAGTTGCTTCCCTTTTTAAATGCCCAGATCCCCTACCTATAAAAAAAATAATGATATCTAACACATAGAATTGTTATGGGGATTAAATTAGTGAATGCTTGTAAGCACTTGGTAAAATATGTGGTGCATAGTAAATGCTCAGTAAAAACGGACTGTCACTGCTGTTATTATTAAGGTTAAGGGTTTTTTTTTTCATGTTAAGAGGTCTGTGTTTTGTAAGAGTGTATTAAGAGCTTGGTCTTCCAGGCTTCTGCCCTTTGCACTTCCTAAACTGGGGGGCAGTGCTCACTTCCTCCTGGCCAGATGAGTGGAGGCTCTGAGCCTCCTGGTAGACTCTCTGATGTCTCTGCTTCTCTCTGCTGTGAGCAGCCAAGATGCAAGTATTGATCTCTATAGTACGTCAAACACTAAACCTGAATTTTATGCAGAAAATGTCCCCTGCCCCTGCACAATGAGTTATTTTACAGCCTTCAAAATACCATGGGACCATGTGTAAAAATGCAGCCCATTCTTCCACAGCAGTGATTGTCCCAGGACCAGGGATGGGTAGGAAATTTCTAGGGCATCACTTTGAGCTTCTGTTGTTGTGTTGTTTATCATGTTGAGGCTCTGAGGGTTTTCTCTGTTATGGAATAGTAACTCACTATGGCAATAAATGAAAATAAGTATCTGTTGCTTTTTTTCCCATCGTACCTGGAAAGTTTCCATGTTATTTTTGCCCGTATACGTATATGTGTTCTGTGTGTTTATAAGTGTGAGCATGTGTATATGTGTATTTCAACATTTTATAGTCCTCTCCACTTTTTTGTCTTAGGAACACTGGCTAATGTTGCACGTTTTAAGTGGTAGGAATCAAGGGGGCTGAGAGATCAGCAGTGTCAGCAGGTAGGTCTGCTCAGCCCAGCTCTTACACACATTAAACATGACCGTTCCTGAGAGCAAACCAATTCACGGAGCAGCTATCCAACCCACACTCCATCTGAATGTGTTTCACTTTAAAACGTTAGGTTCAAAGACACAACTGCTCTCTGGCCTAAACAATGTCAAATAAATTATATGCTTGAACTTGCCACTTGTTAACAGTTCCTTTGGGTATTATACAAGCTCAGCCGCATAGTCTTGAGAGGAAACAAGCACTTAGAATCCATTCTTCTCTTTCAGAAGGGCACTAGTGGGTGTCCTTTCTGAAAACAAAGAAGAAATACTATTCTGCTAACAGTCTTACAGGTTTTCTCTTTAATCTAGACTTATGCCAGATTCTAGGAGGAAAATGCTAGTTGTCTTCTAGGTTACTGATTGACAGAAATGTTTCAAAGTCTACGTCCAAAATGGCTTAAACAGGCAAAATGAAAATGTGGTGTTAGAGGTCAGGGTAGATGAGGGCAGTTATTCTCAGGGCCTGGACTGGAATGGGGCCCCAGGGGTCCTCTGTGCCAAAAGGACTTGTTGCTGGATGTGGGTCCTGGCTACACAGGGGTGTTCATTTGACAAAAATTTATCAAGCTGTGCACTAATTATTTGTATTTCACTATAACTATGTTATGCTTTATTAAAAAGTTCACTTTTACATTACATCCAGATGATGAATTATTATTCAATGCTAAAAAGAAATGAGCTATCAAGCCATGAAAAGACATGGAAGAAACTTAAATGCATGTTACTAAGTGAAAGAACCAATCTGAAAAGTCTACATACCATGTGAGCCTAACTATATGACATGCAGGAAAAGGCAAAAAAATGTGAAGATCATAGAAAGATCAGTTGTTGCCCAGAGTTAGAGGGCAGTGGGATGAACAGGTGGAGCATAAAGGATTTTTAAGGCAGTGAAATTATTCTGCATGACGGTACAATGGTAGATACATGCCATTGTATGTATTTATCACACCTGTAGAATGTACATCACCAAGAATGAACCCTAATGTCAACTATGGACTTCGGGTGATAATGATGTGTTAATGTAAGTTGATGTATTATAATATAAGTACTACTCTGATGAGAGAAATTGATAATGGGGAAGGCTGTGTGGGGACAAGGGATATGTGGGGAATCTCTGTACTCTCTGCTCAAGTTTGCTGTGACCCTAAAACTGCTCACACACATACAGACACATTTATTTTTAAACAAGAGCCTTCCTTTTTAAAAAATCTCCAGTAGAATTGCCTACTTCCCATGGCCCATTCAACTAGACCACGCTGTTCAGGGATGTGTGAAAGGTGATGGCAGATAACAAGGGGCTCTTACAGCCAAGCCTTCCCTCTTTTTCAGTAGGGCTGCCTGTTAGAAGTGAATAGACATCTTTTAAACTGAGAATTATTTCACTATTGAATTATTTACTAACATTCATTATTCAGAACAGCAAGCAAGAGATTGGGATAAGTTGACACATCTTTATATGAATCATTGGTTACAGAATTCCCAGACTTTTGCTTGCTTTATAATTATTCAACATGGTTTTAAATTACCTTGAAGAGAAAATGGACAGAAAAATCACCAGATATTCATATGGTACTGAGATCTTATGAGTAGTGAAATATAGAGAAACTTTAAGACCTGTTTTTAAAAACAGCAGATGAAGTTCACTGTGGATAAATTTTGATGGAATGTGAGCCATTAGCTCCTCACTCATTCACTAAATATGCAAAAACACAGATTATGTGTCAATTATTGTACAAGCACTGGGATTCCTGCCCCCTGAAACTCACAGTCTTTGGGGGAGGTCGATTAGCAGACTAATAATGGCAATAGAGTATGACAGGGCAGGGTGTTGTGAGAGCTTGTGGGGGCCCCGACCTAAGCTGGGACATAGGTCTGGGGAGGCCTTTTTGGGGTGGTAGCATCTGACATGGGCTTTGGCACAAGAGGAAAATCTGAGAGTAGTTGTCCAATGTTTCCTCAAAACACAAGAACAGAGGCCGTGGTAACTTCGTATGCTCAGTGTTGATCAGAAAGCAGAAAAGTCCTCAAAGCCAGCAAGACTTCTATTCCTCCTGTGTGCAATGCTAGTTGGTTCAAAAAAGGTACAGAAAAATTGTACATATTTTAGAGATGAGTACTTCAAATAACAAAAGAGATTAACTTCCATTTGGGGAGCCCGCATTTTTCAGTGTACAAGTAGATCTCATCGATTACATATGTTGATAGTTGGCCCCTCCTCACCAGTTTCTTCCATCCCCCTCCCCAAAGACCAATGGCTGCTGCTGCTGCCACTTCAGTTACTGATGGGTAAAGATTGGCTAGCTGCAACTCCGTGGACGCAACGTTCTGGAAGAAGACATCCAGGGATCACAGTCTTAGTGGTGAGACTAGAGTTGATCTGTGGTGAACAGAGGCTAAAACCTGAATTTAGAGTTTGGGAATCTATGTCTATATAAATATACCTTTTGTTTCATGATGTTGTGAGAGAGGAAAAAGGAATTCAAACTATTGTTAATCTGAGGCACTTAAAAGGAAAGTTTAAAGGACTAAAGCTACTACTACTAATAGCTACTACTATTAAATTTACTTGGGTAAATTTAATAAAAATCATGAAAACCAGAGTAGGCCTGTGCTTCCCTGTTGCACAGCTCTAGGACTTCACACCTCATTTGCACTGTGGCCAGTGCCCCCAGGGCTGGCACGGTGGCCCTGGAGAGGGCGTGCCTTTGTGCAGCAGCCCCCAGAATCCCAGAACTGTGGGCAACCGCTGGAGCTGGGAAAATACGAAGTTAAGATAAATGAAATAATTTCTATCTAACATAGCTGTTGAGAAAATCCTAGGTCTTAATTTTTCAAAAAGTTATGCAAGCTGATAAATATAAATAGCACAAAATAAATAATGTTACAATTGGATTATAGTACAAAGAATAAAGTGGATATCCATGAGCCTACAGTGATAGTAATAAATAATGAACTAGATAAATAAATGGGGAAGAAGATAAATCTTCTTTACAGAAGAATTCTGTATACTATATGTTGAACTTTCTGCTCTGGAAAGGGAAGCATAATTCCTTTTTTTCTGAAGTGTGGCATGCACTTAGTGACTTGCTTCTAAAGAATAGAAAATAGAGAATAAAAAATAGAAGATTTACAGTGGCACACACAATGTTAAGTAAATGATCAAGGTCGACATCACCTGTGATAAGCCATGATGACATTGTGTACCCCTACTATGGGATGAGATGGGTGCCTAATCCTTTGATATTCTTTTTAAAAACTTACAACCCTAGCCTAATCATGAGACAAACTTCAGATAAACATAAATTGTGGGTCATTCTACAAAATAGCTGACCAGCAGTCTTCAAAACTGTCAAAGTCACGGAAAACAGGACAAGTCTGAGAAACTTGCAGACCAGAGGGGACTCAGCTGACACAACTAAATGCGATATCGTATCTTAGATAGTACCATGGGTCAGAAAAAAGAAGTAAATCCAAATAAAGCCTGGAGTTCAGATACCAGTTTTGTAGTAATGTTAATTTCTTAGTTTTGACAAATGCACTTCAGTTATATAAGATGTTTAAATTAAGGGAAGCTAAGTGATGGTTATATTGGAACACTCTTTACTATCTTTACAACATTTTCTGTTAATCTAAAATTATTCTAAAATAAAAACTGTATTTAAAATATATAAATAGATTCTAGAAGCATTTACCTAGCTTAAAAAATGATAGACCTATGATGTGACATTATAGGAAGCCAGAGATATTTGATGCAAATCTTCTACCATTGGGGTATTTGTCAAGGATTAAAATCAACCCAGTCCATCACCTACCAACTATTTCATCTTGCACAATTTATGCTCTTTCTTTGACCTCAAGTTCTATATCTTTAAAAACTGAAATACCATTATCTACTTTATAGGATTATTAAGTGAATCAAATGAAATAAGGTACATAAAATGTTTAGCACAGTGCCTGGCACATAGTAGGCCCTTAATATATTTTATAATATCTATTTTAAGCTATCACTATTAGAGACAGCATTACATTTTTTTTTATCATGAAACTAACCCCAAATGACAATTTTTGTGGAAGAATTCTAACAAGGAGAGAAATCATTACGCAGAGCTTTTAGTCCTTGAAGAAACAGTTTTAATAAGACAGAAAATATACACAAACACTTCATTTAAAAATAAATGGAAATGGATAGAAAAACCAACTGAATGATTGTCAAGTACCTGCAGTGAAAAGTAGAATAAGTCAATGAAGACTTCCTGGAGGAGGTGAGATTGGGACAGAGAAAAGAGGGATGTGTTGGTGAAGGTTTGAGGGAAGATTACACTGCAGTATGGTAAGGCAAACTCCTTCTAAAGCAAGAGAGTTTAGGTGCTTGGGCCAAGAATTCACGGGCAAAGTTGTGAAAAGTTTAATGTAGTCTCAGTTTTCTTCTCTCCTTCTAGAAGGGCTCCCCTTAATCCTTTCTGGTTTGGACTTCCCTCTCTCCTTAACTGAAGATGCCTCATGCCACCTCCCAGCTGTTGAGGACCATGCCTTGTGGTGTATTATTGAGGCCTGCTCTCAAAAGCCACTCCACACTTGGAGCCTTCCCAGATCTCTGGCCATTTACCACCAATGGTTGGCCAGGTGTTTCATTTCTGATGGTTTTTCTATGCTTTAGAAGCTAAACTTCATTGTAGATGCCTGAGAGTAACTTACTATGCTCCCGCCTTCCATCCCAGATAACATGTTTTACCTCAAAGAGTGATTGAGTGAAAATTTTAGTGACTGTGATATAGCCAAAAATAAATGATTTTGGGCAGGGACCAAACTTGTATGTATGTAGCTTGGCCGAAGCCTGGATCAGAGAATGGAAAAGTAACATGGTTAATGACAGAAGCCAGGGAGTGAAGAGAGAAGGGGGAGAATGTTAACAGAAGCATTAAGAGTTAGTGGATATAATTCATGTAGAGGGGGCTTTGTCAACCTGAGCACCATTGACATTTGGGGCTGGATAATTCTGTGTTGTGAGGCTGTCTTCTTCACTGTAGGACCTTTAGCAGCATCTAGATGCTGCTCTACCCACTAGATGCCAGTAGCACCCTCCTACTTGTGACAAACGGCAATGTCTCCAGATATTGCCAGGTGTCCCCTGGAGGCAAAACTACCACTGGCTGAGAACCACTGTGTTAGAAGTTCAGGCTGTTATCACTGTGGATGCTTGTCTCTTTGTTGTGTGGCTAACACAGAGTTAGCCTCTGACAGAATACCCTGCTGGGGCAGGTGTGTCTCTTGCCCTAGTCATTCTAATCAAACATTCTTAGCTGATTGATCACACGCTTGTTTTTCTAGGTAGAATTGGTCGATAGAGAGCAGTGAGGTCTTTCGTCTGAAGTTTGCAACTTTCCACACTGGGAAGTAGTCACACAGCACCTCTCTCTCTCTTTTTTTTTCATCAAAAATGACAGCTTCTGGGTGCTTTGAGAGTGTAGTAGAAAGAACTCTATGTGGAAAGGACTGGAGACAGGTCCTGGCACAGCAGGTTTTATTTAAGGAGTGGAGAGTTTTCTGAAAACCCTTCTCTGCTTTCAAGGAGGACTTCAAAGGCACAAAATGTAATGTTTTAAGTCCAGGAGGAAAACACCCACATTTGCAATTAACAAGCAAATTTGGATTATGTGACTGATACATTATAGGGAAATGTTTATCCTTTGGTAGTGTGATCATAATGCCCTCATAAATGACAGACCCTCTCCTGCATGGGGGACAGGATGTGACATTAGTGGCAGAGGCATGGCCACAGCATCCTCTCCAGGTTTTCTCCTGAAAGGCACCATGTCTTACCTTCTCTCACTCCCACTCGTTACCATCCAGGAGACCTGTCTGTGAAGAGCAGTATGAAAAAGTAGCATGACATTTTGAGATTTGGGGAAGAATTTTCAACTTATTCTAATTCTTAGCAGGTAATAACTATGGTGACACCCACCTCCCATCTCCAACTGACCTCTGTTCACTTTTTGTGGCTTTTGCCTTCCTGTTCCCTGGCCCCTTTCTTTATATATTATCACATTATTTATTCAAGAGATAATTACTGAGTGTTTGTTATGTGTAGAGCCTATCAGACCAAGAGCAACCAATACCTAGAGACTCCTTGCTGCCCTCGGAACACCAGGTGGAACAGGTTACCTGGGCAGGTGGCAGCATCAGGAGAGGGAGGAGTCCAGGAGAGGCAGGTGGGATGTGCAGAGGAGGCTGGCAACCGGACAGGGGCCAAAGTTTGAACCTCAGTTCTCCAGCTTAAACTGGGCCCAGGAATCTAGCACCTACTTGGGAAAAGGATCTAACGGATCCCTCCTGAAAGGACTGGGGTCCCATGCAACTTACACATAAGAGACAGAAGAATAAACCAGAGCCCTGTCACCAGGACTGGATGGGTCAGCCCCCAGCAGGCCAAGCCTCCAGCTCTTTGTGGAGGGCAGGGACTCTCTGATCAGAGGTAAAAGCCTCTTCTGTTTCTGCTGCTGCTCACTAGCCATCAAGTTAAGGCTGGTTGATACTGAGCTATCTGAGTACCTGACCCCTGCTCCTGGCATTTCAGTGGTTTAGCAGCAGAACTGGCCTCGAGCCTTAGGAAGTCCAGTATCCAACTATGTCCTTATCCTAAGGGTAGAAGAGGGAAGCAGAGTTCAACAAAACAGGAAAGAGAAAGGAGAATGCTGATGGCTTGTGATTCTCAAAACTGTTTGCTGGTTTACCTGTGTCCTTACATAACAGTGCTTGGATTATTCTCTCTGTCTCTGTGTGTGTGTGTGTGTGTGTGTGTGTGTGTGTGTGTAGGAAGGACTGAAGTGAATTTTTTTTTCTGATGCCACGTGAAGTCTCACAATACATCCTTTCTCTGGAACAAGTGTTCTCAACCTGTGGTCCATGGCTAGACTTCAGAAAGTCTGTGACTCTCTGAAATTGTAAGCAATAGGGAATTTCCTTTTTAGAAAGGAGACCCTCAGGTGTTTGTTTGATTTGTTTTGTTTTTTCATACCCCAATATAATCTCTGACTCATGTACCTTGAGAAGAGCTGTGTTGAGAGAAACAGAATCCTGGGTGCCTGATGTGTGACCGAGGAAGACCTCTCTATACAGGTCACCCCTTCTTTCCTTCATTTTCTCCCCTTTTTAAAAGCTTGCCTCTCCCATTCCTTACCATTTGGTGGGTATTCTCTCACTAATCCATTTTAGAACTCACAGGAGCATAAATCAATAATGCAGGGGCTGATTCAATTCAAACGACTTGGAGCGCTGCATACTGCATACCACGCCAGTGATCTTCACTCCTGTTATCTTAATCCCCACAACCATGCTAAGAGCTAGGTGTTATTCCTCTTTTTACTGACAAAGAAACTGAGGGTCATAGAGGTAAAGCGATTTGTTCAAAGCCACGCCTAAGTACTGTGCTGAGACACAAAACCTTCCCCTCCGAGTCTGGAAACGGCCGGTGATCTGTCCACTGCCCCCTAATCCTGCCAGCCTGGAGTGCAAAGGCAAAGATCACAGCAGTCAGGGGTTTACCTGGGTCTTGTATACATTGCTGATAATTCTTTGTAACCACAGAGTCCCCACGTCTCACCACGTAGCTGCTTTTCGTCAACATAAAAGCTGAGGCGAGAAGAGCCATTGTCAGCAATGTCAAGGAGTGCAGGGGACTGGATTTTTCTGTCTTTGTTTCTCCTGAGGCCTTTAAAGAAGTGACAGTGATGGAGAATGGTTATTAAAAGTAAAAATCCAGTGTACAAAAATCTATGTTGATAATCTCGGAGTTTGACTGTCTTGCATCCCTTTGGACTGGCAGGGATCCACACGGGCAGACCTACCAGCTGAGACTGAGGCCATTAATCAGATTATTCAAGGTGAAAAAACACTCTTGCTTTTTATTACCTGGAGACTTCAGGCATTTTGTTTTTCTTAAGAGGTTTCCTTGGTCTGGCTTATCTGAATAATTCCCTTGTTCTTAGCTTTGTTTTGCTTGGTGTCACTCTAATCATAAAGGAGCTGATTATTTCTGCGGCAAAACCATTTATGAATGTTATGGAAATATGTTATAGAAACAATTTTCAGCAGGGCAAGTGTTAAACAGACTTCACACGCATACATACAATTGTTTTACTGTGTGCAAAGATCACCTTTCTTATTCTATAGCTTCCTGAAGCTCTCTTTGCCTCGTGGAATGCTACATAATATAAGCATAGATCATGTTTATGATCAGCTAATTTCAGCCCTGTTCAGTGACATCTCTCTCTCTCCCTCTCCCTTCCTTCGTTTCTTTTTGCTCTTCTAAAAGCCCCAACAAATATCTGAAGAGCTGCAATACATGCAGTAAGTCCTCGTTCTGTTACAAGCTCGCAAGTCACACAATGCCAGCGCAGCTCAGTAATCTCCTTGTCAAGGCTGCCTCTCTACCTTCCCATCCTCGTTCCAGGAGCCTATTAAATTAATGAGATCGAAGTCAGTGCTACAGCGGTCGACATGTTGTTGGTGTACAGCGCCGGTGCTGTTACAGTGTGCCTGTTTTCTCTCCTGGGACATTTAATTTCCGCTTCTCAAATGAGCTGCGAAGCTGTGAGGCCTGGCAGTGTTCGTTCTCAGCACTCTGTGATGCAGATAATGAGAGTACTGATAGGTGCCTAGGAGACTGTGATGGCTCCAAGCGCAGCCCTGGTCTGATAATGCTTTATGCCAGCAGTGTCGCAGCGGAGCCACTATCATCCCTCAAGGAATGGTTCATCTTTATGTGTAATACAGCAGCTGTCACCTAAATGGCTAATGGGGAAGCAAAGTAGAACCTTAGTGCTAGTAATCTTTGTCACTTAATAATTTTCAAGGTATCAGACTTCAGTGGTTCCTCAAGTTCAAATAAAAGTGCACTTGCCGCTTTTATGCTGTTTGTGGTGGATTTAATATAAATTGAGAAAACCATGGTACTGTTCTGTGCAAATCTAATTTGGTATAATTTGAATAGCCAAGTAATCAAAATGTATTATAGGTATAAGATGCTGGGATGGTGGAGTGTCTGCATTTAAGAGGAAGATTTATTGGGCTTGCAGCATCCACTGTGAACCTTCTACAACCACATTAGCTAACATCTGTTGGAAAATGTCGAGATGCAGGGCAAAAGACATGCACGCAGAATGTATGCTTTTATGAGTTGGAACAACAAACTGGAAACATAGGGTAGCACTTGTGAGTTAAATTAATTAGTAATGAGAACCTGTGTCTGTATGGGCACATACATGTATGCATGAGAGGTCCGTGATAGATGTGTGAAAAGGCATGTGTGTGTACACATAGGTGCACATGAATACACATCCTTTCTAATTAACACCCAGCCCTACAGAGTGGGAAGTGAAGTTCGATTGGATTTAAGGAGCGAGGTAATAATAATGGGACTGTTAATACAAACGGTATCTGTGTTGACACTGCCCCATTAGTATTTCCTGGCAGATTATTTTGTTTGCTTTGCCTAAGTGCACAAGATTATAGGAGGTGATTTAGTAGGCTAGGGCGACGGATTCTGAAGGCAAGCCAAGCTAATTTCAATCACACCTACAACAAGACTTAATCTTTGGGGAGTTACTGCACCTGTGCTGGCAAAGGTTAAGAGGGGAGAGATTCTAGAAGGCACAGATACGGCAATTGTCCAGGGGATGGAGTAAAGATAGAAGGGACCAGTAATTCACTTAGGGGATAAATCAAAGGACATTTCAAAATCTAAAAAATATGCTTACAGATAAGTGCAAGATATATGGCCAAAGCAAACACAATACCTGTTCCAAAGGAATATTGGTCAGGAGACAGTCAAGAGTGCTTGCTAAGAAATTAGAGACAGTCAAATGCACGTGGAATCTGCTCTGGCAGCACTGTCGTACATATTACCTTCTTCCCTCTTCATCACCGATTGGTTTGGGCATAACATCCAATGTGAGTCCTACTATGAGGAAAACAACTAGGTGGGATGGGGGAGCCAAGGTTAGGGATGACATTAGACATTTTTACCTCATCTCTGCCTCCCAATTCACTCTGCTATTGTCTTCCTAAATCCTTGGTCGCATGTGAGCAAAGCTAATGAGAAATTTCGGTGCTATAGTCAACTGATGTTCTCCTGCCGAACTCACTTACTGGGGGACCTTAGGCTATTGAGCATTGGAGTCCACGGGTGGAAATGTTCTAGTGTGGCACCCTTAAGCCTCCACCTTATTCACAGCCCATCTCAGAGAATGCAGCGATAGCTGACTGTTTTGAATAAATATATAGATTTTAAATAAGGTTTCTAAAAGCACCCTCTGGCTTGTGAAGTCCGAGCCAGACACAGGTATTGACCTCAGTGTTGGAAATATTTACTGACACTTGCAGCCAGTCTTCTCTGTCACGTGGGAGAGAAAAATATGGCAATACCACAAAGTCATCCAAAAAATTAGATTGACAATGCAAAAATAAAAAATGTTTTTGCCTAATATAATAATAATACAGCATTTTAACGTATATCAAAATTGGTTAAAAAATCTCATTAGCATTCATTAGAAAATTACTAATCACTAAGAGCTCTTTGGGTTTCCTTATGGATGTAATTAATAAGCTTTATGCAAAATCCACTCAAATTTAGCATTCATTAAAGTCCACTTAATATAGAATGTCATATTTTAGGTCAGGCTTTCACTTCATTGCCCTTTCAATGGGAAGCACTGTACTGGTGCTTTGAAAGTCATGGGGAAAAAACGGCTTTTCTGAAGTGGAAGTTTTAAAGTCAATATTGTCAATATTTTAAAAAAGAAGGCTAAAATAGCAAACGTCTGACTCCTTTTTCTCTCATTTATTCAAACCAAGGGTTTCGCTCCACATAGAGCGCAGAGGTAATGATTGTGCATCTGTTGCTGTAATACAGTGAACTGGGAAGAACTAACTATGTGCAATTCAATAAAGTATATTTAGCATATTTTCATTGCACCAAATATCAGCTGATCCACCTCTTATTAGTATAAATGGCATAAATTAGTGTCAGGCATTTTCAACAGTGAAGAAATTACAAGAGTCTGCAAGGCTCATTAGGCTCTGGCTGCATGTTAACGAGGGGCCAGGCCTTATTAATAATAAGAAGAAAAGATAAAACTAAGCTTCAAGGAAAAAAAGGAACAAAATATTCCTTGAAAAATTCTCCAGTATTTAAAAGTGAAAAGACTGCACTGGGTAACTCTTTTCCTTCCTGATTTCCTAGCTTCCTAGACATTTGTGAAGATGTATAATTTTTTTTACAATGCGTAAAGAATGTATTGTTTCAAATAATGTCAAATACTACTGAACCTTATTTTAAATGGGTGATAGTGATACAGTTGTCAACTTCTGTTTTTTGAATAGCTGTTCTGGAGTTGAGTTTACTTCAGGTTTTATATTTGTAGCAGTTCTTGGAATATTTTCACTTCATTCAACATTGCTTCATTACAATGTTGATAAGGAAAAAACAAAACAATTGATTCGGGATGGAGGCCACTGTCTGTGTGGTTTGCCCATTCTCCCCATGTATCCAGGGCTCCAGCTTCCTCCCACATCCCAAAGCTGTGCATGTTAGGTGAATGGCGTGTCTTCATTGTCCCAGTCTGAGCGGGTGTGGGTGTCTGTGGCCCTGCGATGGAAGGGCATCCTGTCCAGGATGGGTCCCGCCTGCCTGTGCCCTGAGCTGTTGGGAGAGGCTCCAGGTCTGGCAACCCAGAACTGGTATAAGCAGGGTGGAAAAAACTCTTAGTTACTTTTACTGACTATTCTTCAAAGTATGTATAGCTAACATTTATTTCAATGTTTACTGTTAGATGTGTTTTGGGGTCTTTATTTCAAAGTTTGATAATGTTTTTGTGACCAGAAATGTGCCCTAGGAACTTAACTCTTGTTCTATCAATTAGCCTAGGTAAAATTGGTTTCCTTATGTCGGTTCACTTAAAGTCAAAGTTTTCCAGAACCTATTGACAATGTTAAGTACTTACTGTACATCTTTTCTTTCTTCCACCAAAATCAGCTGATGAAGGTGGGAACTAACCTGTTTGGCCTACAGAAATGAAAGGATTTCTGTGTCCTCCTAGCTTCCCTACATCACTGTGTTTGACAATCTGAGTGGCAACACAAATCAACAAACAACAAGTGCTGGTGAGCATGCGGAAAAAAAGGAACCCTAGTGCACTGTTGATGGGAATGCAGACTGGTGCAGCCTCTATGGAAAACAGTATGGACTTTCCTCAGAAAACTAAAGATGGAACTGCCTTTTGACCCAGTGATTCTGCTGCTGGGAATATATCCTAAGAATTCTGAGTCACCAATTCTAAAGAACCTATGCACCAGCATGTTCACAGCAGTGCTGTTTGCAATAGCCAGGTGCTAGAAACAGCCTAAGTGCCCATCAGTAAATAAGTGGATCAAAAAACTAAGGTACATTTACACAATGGAATACTATGCAGCAGAAAGAAAGAAGGAGCTCCTGCCTTTTGCGACAGCATGGATGTAACTGGAAAATACTGTGCTAAGTGAAATAAGCCAGTCAGTTAAAGACAAATACTGTATAATCCCACCTATAAGAGGAATCTAATGAACAAAATAAGTTAACAAACAAAATAGAACCACAGACATGGAAATATGGAACAGACTGAAAGTGAGCAGAGGGGAGGGGGATGATGGTGGAAAGAAGGGGAAGAGACTAGTCAAAGAACATGTATGAATGACCCACGGACACAGACAACGGTGTGAGAAATGACTGTTGGAGTGGAGGGTAGGGGGTGGAGGAGGGCAAAGGGGGAAAAATTGGGACAACTGTAATAGAATAACAATTTTAAATGATTAAAAAATAAAGTCACTGATTTTAGCTTCTTTGGAAAGGAAGGTAAAGAAGAGTCTTTCCAGAGTGTTACATCCAAACAAGGCTAACAAGGGCTTTCTCTGCTAACCCTTCATTCAGTGTGATGAACCCTGATAGGAGAAAAATAACTCCCACATGAACATTTTGCTTAAATTTTGAGAAATTAATTAAGAGTGACACCAGAGTACGGGGAAAATCAGAGGTACACACAGAAGAGGACAAGGGTCTTGACTAGAGACTGTGTTGATTCGGAACTGTGTCAAAGACAAAGAACAGAAAAGAAAATCCTCTAGGCTCAGCACATGCTATGAGATGATTAAAAAAAATAAGGAGAAGGAAAAAAATAAGGTGTTTGTCATGGAGTCTTTGAAATACACACACATATGCACATCTACACACTCTCCATGGAGCAATTTTATTGCAAAGCTTTTTAAAAGCAACACCAGAATAAATGTAAATAATAGCTTTTTAGTGCAAAAATTAAAACTGCTCATGTTTTTCACTTCTTTAACCAAGAATACTTCAGTGTTTCTTTTAGGCTACATTGTCATAAAAAGATAAGTTTTACATTAAAGAAAAGATAACTATAGTAACATAATAGTCTATTGTTGAACAGTCAACAGTAATTAATTCAGAGTTTCAGATGTTTTGAATCATCTGCCATTAAGTTTATAATATTATCCCCAAAGCTTAAAAATCACATTTCTCCTCCACCCATTCCCCTCCACTCTGATTCACCTATTGATTTTTCCCACGGTGTTCAAAACAAAAGTGAAATGACCATGGCTCTTGAGGTTTGTTCAGAACCAACATTATCACTAGCAGTCCCAAGACACTGCCGTTTTTGGTAGATGACAACTGCAAGGTGAGATGGACCGCTGTCAGTGCCAAGCCCATTTTGAGACTGCAACACTTCTGCAGTGTGTGTGCCAACATGGAGATGCTTGGGTCCTGGGGTGCAGAGGGGTGAGTACTCAGGGCACTCTGAATCTCACGGTCCCAAATAGCTCAGATGACTAGAGCAATGGTAACTGTCATCTTAGTCTGCATTAATTATTTTTTAAATGCTTCTTTTCTTGTCTCTACTTCTTTTAGCCTGTTTTCACAGACCAGAAATTGGTTGCAAATTATTCCAGAGAAGCAATAATACATTTAGAAATATTTCCCTCTGGTAAAATTTTGTGTATATACAACATTATGCTCTCACATATTTGAATATATGCTTATATAGACATTGTGGTTTTCAGTTTCTGCATAGGGCATTTTCTGAGATAACCAAATTTCTGGGAAGGCTAATTTTTTAAATAAGAATTACGTGACTGTGTCCATTTTCACTGTATCCGTTTCATCAAGGCAACTTCTTGGGAATACTGCCACAGAAGTTTCTCACAGTCAATGTGAAGGAGGCTGTTGTTTCTCTTTTCTTGAAGATATAAAAATATTTTCTGACCATCATCTTTCAAAGAAGGTTTTGCCAATAGATTGGAACCCAGATTATAGAAACTTTGAAAAGCTGAAACCTCCCAAACCGCCACTATGTAAGATCACGTGTATTACTTGATTTTCTAAAGTGACAAGACGTACATTAAAAAAATTTCTCTTATTGTTACATTTCAGGCACGTTTACTGTTAGCTACTTGGCTTCATTATGTATCATAGTCTGAATCTACAAATCAAGTATAATTAGACTTAGCGAACTGATTGGATTTCTAATTAAGCTACATTGGAAACAATGCACAATCAGTAAATACTCTGACTAGGTACATTTTAAAGAGCAACTCTTGGGCTTTTTGCTGATGACTAGACACCAGTGTCATTAAATTTGTTGGTGGCAAGCAAATTTTAAAGCTAAAATAGAGGCAATTAGTAAAGATCTTGAAATATTTAATCACGTTTGTCCAATTAGTGTGCAATTAGGCAGTGGTGTGGCGTGGGACAGACATTCTGCTTCAGTGCTTGGTGCAGAAGGATCCCTTTGAAATTTTGCTGTTTAGTTTATTGATATATAAAAAGGAAGTTATGGTTGTAATTTCCAATTTAAAAAAAATACTGTGCAGATGGTCTGACTATATATTTAACAATGTTAAACAAATCCAAACAAGGGAAGCATGTTACCTGAAATTACACAGCTGTGATCTGTGAATAAGCTCTGGATCATGGTAGATTACAGCTGTGCTTATCTCGATCATTGAAACACCCAGGCATTTCATACTGGAGGAATCGGGAACCTGATAAGCTGGCCCAACAAGTCTTAAAATGATTGGCAGCTCCTTACTTGTCCAAATACAACCTTCCTGGTAGTTAGCTCAGCAAGTCAGTGTTCCAGTGGTTTAAATTTTATGCAGAGGGAGAGATGAGAAGAGATCCTGTAAGAGGTTGATTTGGGAAGTATCAACAAACTGAAGAGTAATGTTATGTGGTGCTGTCATTGCAAAGCGATGGCTTCTGTCTACTGAGCTACACCCTTGGGATGGGACAATGTCAGTGGGAGGTTTGGCTCACCCAGTGTAGAAGGAAGGAACAAAGAATGTCTCTTATTTTAAACACTTAATGTGTGTTGCACCACCACAGAATAGAGTACCATTCTCTTTAGTTTTTCTGGAAAGTAAAGCGCATTTTCTTGATATTCTTGTTTAAATGATCTTTGGAAAGGCAGTGCCATTCCCACTTTAGGAGAAGCATTAAGGAGGGACCACAGGGCTCTGCCTGTCTCAAGCAGCAGTCGGAACTAGGGTTGAAAGATCTCCAAGACAGCGGTGAAGTGTTGTTCCATGGAGCTATGAGATGGGACAATGAGGTGACGCTAAGAGAAAACTGAGGAACGTGAAGAGCTGGAGGGGTAGGTGGGGAGAGGGAAATGCGGGGGAATAGTAAGAAGGACTAAGAAGAACTATGTGCCCATATGTTCTGTAAAACTTGTTTGGGTCAAAGGAATGTCTCCCATTTTCTTCTGGGGTAGTGAGTTCGTGCTCAGTCAGATTTAACAATCTAAATGTCTTCTTAACTGGGATATTGAAAGATATTCATGAATAAATGAACTTGTGTTTTCTAGATCCTGGTAACCTTATAGATTGAAATATGTTGGATCTCAGGATGCTAATGAGGGATTTCTGGATGTATGTAGATCCTGTTCTCTTAGGTACAACGAAATTTCACGGTACCAGATGTAAGTACATTCTGTTTAGACAACTTGGAAACAGTTGAGAGAAAATGCCCTGGGTCTCTACAAATGTAAAGAGAAGAGTTTGAAAAAAAAGTGAAATAAAAATGTCCTTTGAAAAGATGACAGGTGAGTTTATGTGGAGGATGGGATAAGAGTACACAGTACTATGGGACCTCATAGTAGGTTTACTGGGAAATTTTGGAAGCCATTATCATGTTTACTTACATATCTATGTTCTTTCCCTAATTTTGAAGACTTTTTTCCGCCTAACTTTCTGGAGGCAGGTTATATTTATCAATAAGTCAAAGCCAGACATTTTGAAACCTTTGTGTATAATTAAATTCTATATTTAGAATTTGCATAAAATTTTTTATTATAAATATAATGATTTCTAAATTTAAAAATTTAGAATATCAGTCAGTTAGCCATGGAGTACACTTCAGCCTTGCTCTTCCACAGCCGGATCGGGATTCTGGACTGAAGATGCCTGCTGCTGTGGATGGTGTGGTCAAGTATGGAGGGATAACGTGCGCCCAGGCCCTTGTGTCATCTAAGCTGATAAGGGAGGGGCGATTCTGTTGATTTTTACAGGGATGTGGCAGAATGGTACCTAGATGAGTTTGATAAGTAAAATAATTTGGTTCTTGGCATAGGCCTTCTTTGTTTTATTCCGTATATTCTTTCTACAGTATTTCTTATGCCCTCCTCTCAGGGTCTCTATGTCTATCTCTGTGCTATTTTCTTGCCACACTGCTACAAACTGCTCTCCAAAAATCTTCTGGATAGAACTGACCGAATTTAGCAAATAAAAATATAGGCTGCCCAGTTAAATTTGAATTTCAGAGAGGCAGTCAATAACTTTGTAGTATAAGTACGTTTAAAATAGTACATGGAGTCTACTTATACTAAAAATTATTTGTTGTTTATCTGAAATTCACATTTAACAGGGTGTCCTATGTTTGACTTGGTAATCCTACTTCTAGAACGCATTCACACTAAAGTGTAAGTGTAAGAAAAAGCATCAACTTTCTCTGAAGGACTTGTGTATTTTTGTGTCAATCAGAAACTTAGTGGATAGCCTAAGTTGAAATTTCAGTCTTGTTAAGGTACTAGTTCTCAAGCTTGGCTGCATATTAGAATCACCTGGGGAGCCTTTACAGTCTCAATGGCCAAGCCAAAGCCCAGACTAATTAAATCAAAACCTCTAAGGGTGAAGCCCATGCATCAATATTGCTTAAAGCTCCTGAGTGATTCCAACTGGCAGCCAAGTTTATAAACAACTGAAGTAAGGAAGGATTCTCAACCCATGGCTGCACATTAAAGTCACCAAGAGAATTAAAACATACATACCCATGTCTGGACCCCAACTCCATTGGTCTTGGTAGGAGTCTAGCATTCATAATTTTAAAACTTCCCTGGGTGATAGAGAATTGCTGAATTGCAGATTATTTTAAAAAGATCTTTTGAGGAGCAGTGGGTCATCCCAGCTCCCTATAAATCACACAAGTGTCCTAATGTGCCCACATACAGAACTGTCCATGGGGCTTGGTTTCTGTGACAAAACATCCCACTTCCCCCCGTGGAACTGAAGTTTTCTGCTCACAATGTAAACCAGGGTCTTGTTTTTCAGGGACACTTAGAAAGCCCTTAAAAGTTGCCTTGAGGGGGAAATAATCAGATGTAATTGTGTGGTAGAGAAGGCAATTTATTTTAAAGAATAAAATAAAGTGTATTCTGCTGAGCCAGGTGGGTAAATCAGGGGGTTGCCGTGGAATAACTGATCATCAGGAGACGGAGAAGACCAAAGGAAGAAAGATGCTGGACATGAGAAAAACAGTCAAAGAAAAAAACAAATTCCATGAAAAGATTGTATGGAATGGGAATAAAAATATTAAGAAGGAGCCAATGAAGCCAAAATAAGTTCAGCTTTGTAAAACATATTTTTGTATCAATTGGTTGATTGTTTGATTGATTACCCTCAACCAGAACAAACCCCAAGGATTTGACGTGCATGAGTGACAGCACTAGGAGGCGCCAGCACCTCCGAGCGAAGTCGAAGTCACCCTGACAAGGGCTGCAGAGCGAACTGATACTAGACAGTTGACAGGCATCAGCTCCACATCATTTGCAACCCAGGGTGCCCTGAGAGAAAATACTTTTCCACCTGCGATAGATTGTGCAGGTCAGGGAATGGGCCTTCTTTCCAGTTACAAGCCCCGACAAGAGAGTAACTAAGCTAAAAACGGTGTTGGCCGGGGTCAGATGTGGGGCAAGCACCCAGATCCCATAGGAAGAAGAGTATGAGCAGGTTAGGAGCTGGGCTGAGGTCACTGACTGATTAGGAATGGGAGATGGTAAGCCCTGTGTGTGCACATGGGTGCATGCATGTGCATATTCATGTGTGTAAGACTGTGTGTGTTGAGGATAATCCCAAGTGAGGATCAGCAGGACTTGAGGACTAGGTAAAATAGGAAGAAGTTAAAGATACATAGTGAAATTCTAGAGGGTGTCCAACCTTTTGGTATCTCTGAGCCACATGGAAAAATAATTGGCTTAGGCCCTACATTAAATGTTATGGCATATAATCACAAAAAAATCTCAAGATGTTTTAAGTAAATTTACAGTTTTGTGTTGCGCCATATTCATAACCATCCTGGATCACTTGCAGGCCCACGGGCTGCAGGTTGGACATGCCTGTCTCACTGGACAGCTTTCTGCCAAATCAAAGCCTCCTCCCAAGCCCCCATGCACCACCTCAAAAGCATGGCCCTGCTGCCAGATCCAGACTTGGCTCTGGATGTGCACCAGTCGGTTTGCAGTGCCTGCCTTGGACGGAGTCTCTGGGTGCAGGCTGCCTCTCTCAGAGCCACTGCGGAAGGAGCAGCCCCCAGCCCATGTTTGAACCATGTGACCGCACGTCCTTGTGTCACTGTTGACTGGGATAGGAGTGGATATCTCGCTGAGGTGTAAAAAGCCCTCAGGCTAGACAGCACCTACACTCCATTCAGAAAGAGATCAACCGAGCCAATCAGATTTACTCTCTTGGAAATGTGAACTAAGATATTGTAACAAATATGTTCAAATGGTAGGAAGGGGAACTGTTTGGGGTAGAGCTGGGCAGGAGAGGCCATGGTGGGTCACCAGGGATTAGAAACATTGATGACACAAAGGTAGCTAATGATAGAGAAGAAAAAGGCAGAGATATGCTGAGAAATGAGGAAATGTGGAAAGAAAGAGATAATGTGCCTTTGAGAGGAAAAGTAGCTGGTCCCTGGAGCTGTGTTGATTTCTAAAGTGCTTTGCAGTTTGTGGTCCAGTTCCAGTCTGTGGGTTTGTATCCTTACAGCAACACCCTGTTCCCTCTTCTTGTGTTCTGAGTGGATCACTGTTGCCTTACCCAGAAGCATCCAACTAAAACAGAAGGGCACAGTTTGTGGTTCCCAATGGGAAGAGCTACTAGTATATGGGCATATAAGAAAAATCCCTGCTTCTTCTCAGCACCCTTAGTGGGTCACCACACTGACAGACCCAGAGTGCTACATTGAGGCTCAGAGCATCTTCTCGGGCTATTCTGTACCTCTTCAGAGTGTCCCTCACACCTCTTCCTGGGTTGTCAACATCCTGCGTGTTCGCCCCAGGCTTCTAACTACAGGTTGCTCCAATTTATAATCTCAATGAACATTTTAAGCCATTGTTAATTTCAGCCCTAGCCCCAAGTAGAGGACCTATCCAAATGGCCTTGGACGGTGACTCAAGTAGTTGCAGAGCTAACTCCTGAGTTTAAGGGGAAAAAGAAGTTCATGTCCCCTTGGACTTACCTTCCCTGTACCTCACATTCCTTATCTATAAAATGGGGACTGTAACCATAATGATGAGAAATTAAGTGAATCAACATGTGCAACACATTTAGAAGAGTATCAGGGAATATTATATATATATATCTGTAAGCAATTGTGTTCCATGTCCCTCTACTCACAGAACTTCCATTCTTTTCATAACTGCTCCCACGTCCCTCCTTAAGTTGGGTGCCCACTAAAGGTGAAAGTGTGCCTTTATGGTTGGTCTCATGTCTTTGACCTAACACCCTCCCTGTGCTGACTGCTTCCTTCTTCCATTGCTGAACTTGCCTTTATTACATTTCACGTCTGGAAGGTATTTGATGTGCTAATGGAAAGGAGTCCATTTTATCTCTGACTTTCTGAAAACAATGTTCCACCTTTGTTAACCAATGCATTTAGAATTCCAATGAAGGGAAGTTCAGGATACTCAGAGAGGGATTATTTTGGGCAGCTCTACCCTTGACAGGGGCAAAGACCTTCATCTCCCCCATTTAACTTAGTGGGAGACTAGAAAGCACAGTCATTGCATCAATTATCCCAGCTTGGAACAGAGCAACGCTGGCTGCTGAAAAGAGCAAAAACTAAGCATACAAAATGACTCATCATGGTTGCATAATATCAACAAAATAATTTACTAGGTACACCCACCAAAAAACAAAGCATTATATTGACCACTTTATACAAATTATCTCCATTCCTCCTTCAACATCTGTGGGGTATAGGTTTTCTACATTGCTTTTATTAATGAAGAAACTCAAGGACTCAAGAAGTTAAATGACTTTTCCAAGCTAAACAGCTAGCAAATGACAAAGCCAAGATTGAAACCCAATTTTCTCTGCCCACAGAGCCCAAGGTCTTGGCCTCCATATGGCATGGGATGTGATAACCCAGGAGTTACAGCTTGGTGACTGTGTAGAAGCCAGCCTACACATCCGCAGTCTCATTCTGAGGATCTCAGAAGCCATAAAAAAGAAAATCACACCTCAGGAGTAAACAGAAGTATGCTGAGCCTATTTGCACCTTCTCTTCCATGTTCTGTTTTTAAGGATAGCAATAAACAATACAGCAGATTCTCCTTTTCAGACAAACTGATTCTAAGCTTAAACATTATGTTTATATTTGGGAAATCCAAAAGGTTCAGAACAGAGATTTTAGAACAAAGTAGGTCATTGATCAGAAATATACTTAGACACATTTCATGTGAATGATATCTGTCTTGGAGAATTCTCTGTGAATTTCCAGAGGCCCCCACAAGTAGATGAGGGCTAGCTGAAGGGTGATGAAAGCAGACCGGGAATCTTTGTCTCTCTTCCCTCACCCCACCACAGTTGGTAAACCCTGCTTTGCACAGTTTTTACACACTTTTGGGAGGGAGGGAAAGAGTGGCTGCATGCAGCTTAAATTTATTTGTGGAAGAGTACAGTTAAGAAGGGGAGAAAAGGAGCTTCTTTTCTTTTTTTTTGTTTAACCTTTATTTTCAAGTTTATTTTACTTTCCATCTGTAAATAAGCAACACTTGCATAGTAAGAGACTCAAATAATATTGGAGATGACTGTACTTGAACAACAAAAAATAAATATTTTATAATTTTTAAAAATTTAAATTATTTTATTGCTGTTCAGTTACAGTTGCAGGAGCTTCCTTTCTAAGGGAACCGATGCTTGATGCAGCTCTGTGATGCAGTCTCCTGGCTTCCTCAGGAAGAGCTTCCCAGGAGACTGACTCTGGCACCTGTGAGGACTGTGGTTTTTGCTGGTACAAAACTTTTTGTTGGGGAGATATTCATGCACCAAACTCAGTCTCTCCTCCAGCCATGACAGTTGCCTGTCAATCTGCCCCGCTGGTGCAGCTTTGATATGAAAGAGGAGAGAAGATGCCTCTCTCCTTTCGCCCTCCCCTCCCCCCAGTGCCACGGCCCCTTCCCCCCATATTTTACAAAACCATGTGGATTTGCTGAACAGGTGTGTAAAATTAATTATACTGTGAGTGCTTGGTAACCAATGAATTGTAAATTGTACATTATTAAAACAGCTTCAGAGCTCTGACTGATCTATTATTCTTTGGGGAATGAACAAAGATAAGAGCTTTATGTGCTTTAGAGGCCTTTCTTGCCACCATTCAGCAGGCATGGAGGGGAAATATCAAGGAGTTTTTTATTTTTTTGGCTTTGTTTTGTTTTTCAGCAAGTTGAATTAAATAGGAAGGGTATTCTTCTTTTCCTGTTATTAAATCAGTATATGTGCCTTCATATTTCTGCTTGTAGCATCTAATACAGTAGTGTACACTCAATAAATACTATTCTGCAGTGATTGTGATAATATGCATCCATATATGCTCATACACAAACGCGGTGCCATGTCCACCTAATGTGAACAGGAGATACATGATATGACATGGCATCATAATAAAATAAATTGTGTTGATGTAGTGCTTCTCTGTAACAGCTCAGGAAGAATTCAGAGTAACGGTAGGAGACATAAAACACATCATCTGAGTATGCACCAGGGGTCTTGTGGCTTCAGCTGAAAAGGAAAAATCTGGAAGAAACAGGGTTCTCTCTCTCTCTCTCTCTCTCTCTTCCTCCTAGACACAACAGGATTACCCCTGGGAGTTGCTTGTGAACCTCCCTTTTTTCTGAACTATCTCCCCCGTGCAGAATTTTCAACCTCTTTCTACCTGCCGTGATGATTCCTTCCAGGCACATCACACAGCTCTCCATGGAAACTTTCTCTCTCTGTAATTGACCGAGCCTGCAGTTCCTGGGAGTATAACTGCCAGTCAGCCACGCAGCACTACCCTTGCAAGCAGGCATTCTTGCTAAGAGAACCGAAACAGGTACAAGGCAAATCACATGTTACCTCCCACCCCCAAATACATAAACATTTATAAACCCACCATTTCAGGAGGAAATAGAATGCCTTAGAACTGGGCTGTCCCTGACTGCTGTTTAGGACAAGCTTTGTAATTTGGGGGGGGGGGGCGGCAGGGTGGGTGTGCAGCAGAAAGCGCAAAAAGAACACCCAGGCCCCTTGTTCAAAACATCTGAAGAATTTCAAGACAGTGACAGCAGAGCATTAAACTAAGGGCAGGCTCTTCTATCTATAGGGCCCTGAACAACTAACTCTACAGGCGGCACACCCAGGAGGCCAGCCTGAGGCACATCTGCCCAGTGGTTTGTAAGGCTGTCTGTATTTTCAGTGTACTTTCATCTTCCAGTGGCCTGACTGAGCCATCAGACGATTTCAGCCTTTCTTCTGCTCAGAAGAGGACAATGCCATAGGAGCTGCAGTGGGATCGCTTCTTCGCTTCTCCTATCTCCCTGGTCAGAGAGCCCCCATTCTCACTATGAGAATGCTATGGCAAAGAGGCAGGTTGAAGGAAAATGATGTTTTATGATCAAGTATGAAAAAGCGATGTGTGGGGGGTAGGGCTCAAAGAAGCACAAGAGAGGCAGACAGAGAGAGATTGCCATGGAACGGACAGAAATGGACTTTCTATATCAATTACACACTCAGATATAGTCTCATGATTGTTCTGAGCACCAGGTGCTGCCGTCTTCTTGTTCCCCAAAGAACTCCTGTGGTTGGAAAGGAAAGATGACAATGGTTTCTTTTGTTTTATTTTAAATGAGCATATTCTCACCTTTTCCTTTATGTTTGTTTGGTACAAGGAAGCGGGAGAGATGACCGGGTAGAGTGGCGAGATTGCTATCAGGGAGGAGTTGGGGAAGGAGCCCTCAAACAGATGTTCTGGGGAAATGATGTCATTGCAGCAGAGAGCAGCAGGTGGAGGTGGGCAGGAGGACAGGAGGAAAGGGGTGTGAATGAGCTATACCCAGCTCAGCAGGTCTAACTTCCTGTAAGACCTTCTGATTCCTCTGTGACCCTGTTGCCTCTGTGAGCACCTCAACCTGACTATTGTCTTAGAAGGACAGATGTGTGCAGCTAGACAGGCCCTACACTTGTCTATGTTCAGGCATACTTCTTCCTTTCAGTATCCTTATCACCAAAAATGTATGCATGCACTTTAGGGAAATTAATAGATTAGGCTAGAGAGGACAGTGATCTGGGTGATAAATTTGGTTACAATAAAAAGGGGAGAAAAAAGCGAATCTTATAAATCATTTTCTGCTTTATTGTTATAGAAAACAGGTTTTACTTTTGACAAGAGGAACACCAGCAGAGAAAGTAGTAGGTAAAGGGGGAGTTAAAGTGCCTCTATTTTAGCAGCACTGGACTAGCCCTTGCTGGCTATCAGAAAACTAAGGCAGACAGGGAGAAGAGGCTCCTGCAGGCAGTCCGCCCTCTTTGTGAGTGCAGTGCGTCCTAAAATTCAAAAGAGGGCAGCAGAGAACCGACACTGCCTGCAGGACCAGGAAAGCATGTAACCTGAGGAATGTCAGCAGGAAAATTTGCGGGTTTATCAAAACTCACGTCATGCAAGGATTAGCTGTGCCAGAAATTTGTGTTTATAGAACTGTGTGTTTAATATAAAAGCAAATATTTGATTAATGTGATCTAATGAGCTTTGGTGATGTTGAGGGCAAGTGTAGGCCTATTGCCCACCATGGCAGCCTCATGCCACATTATTTAGTGATTAAAAAAAAAAACACAAAACCTTTAAAAACTTGCCATGGCAATGTGAGCAAAGCCAGGGCCTGAGAATAAGAAAAATGGCCATGCAGAGTGTGGTGCAGAGACTGCCGCTGCCTGTATGCTTCTGCTGGCTTGTAAGTGCTTTTGCTGATTCTCAGAAATGAGCAGTACCAGTCCCTTCTTACCTGGTGAATTCCACAGGGTGTGAGACCCAGGATGGGAGAGAAAGGCAATTCTCTGGGAGATTTTCCAGTGCTTCCAGGAGAAAGTTGTGATACGAAGCACAGGCTCTAGCTTCCTGGAGTTTGGGGTTTCAGAAGGCTGGGGCGTGCAGGTGGGGTGAAGAGGAAAAATTGCTAAAGGGGAAGTGGCCTTAAAGCACTTGGATTGAAACCATGGTTCTCAACTCAATCCTGCTAAGTTAAGATATTAAGATTTCATCCCTAGGATGACCAAATGGACCTCTTTATGATCCTGTTTGCTGAAAGAGCGGTGATCAAGTGCTGACTCCAAACACTGCTTCACAGAGTCCTGTCTTCTTTTGGCAGAGAGAAACAGTAAACAAAAAGGCAATCTTCTTTTTCAAATGAACCCTGAAACTATATTGCAAGACTTATTTTTAAGTGGCTTGGTTTTAAGTAATTATTTTTACTCTTGATTTTTTTATTAAGAGCATTTTAAAATTATTTCAATCTACAAAGATAACATCAGACTACATAAGAAATTTAGAAGATGTGGACTCTTAAAAAGTTGAATGCCCCCTGTTCATTTTGAGCATATTTTTGATTTCTAGAAAGAATTAAATATTTTTTTACTCCATCAACAAGTCAGAATATTTAAATGGTAAAAAGTTTCCATTAAGACTTGGAAATATGCATGAAAATATACATTATCTTTTTTTTTTTTTTGGTAACCTAAAAATTAACAGTTGCTCTACTGTCTGGATACACACCTGATGCTAGACAAAAAGTTTCTGAGAAACATGCCCTAAAATTTTGGACTGATGTAACATTGAACAATTACTGCAGAGTTGAGGAAATCAGCCCCTTTATAGATGCTGGCAAACAGAGGATTCCCTTCATATGTGTAATAATAAAAACCAGACTTGGCAGGAGCTAACCAAGCTCAGTGATTGTGTGTTTCTTAGTATTCTCCAAAATACTGAGGCAGGAGATTACTTTTTATGGTGTTTCACATCTCATGAAATTAGAGCTACAAATTTATAAAAAAAAATTGATGGGATCTCTAGTGCTCTTAAGGGTCATTAAGGACGTATGAGGCATTTGTAAATAGATCTTTTGGATTCTACTTGTAGAATAATATAATCCAGAGTGATCAAGGGGTCTTTCAGCTCAAAATGACTCTAAAAGAAAAGGCGCATTTCTTATTTCCAGAGCAGTCATCTCTAGAGTTTCAAAATAGTAGTTGTTCTCTGACCTCTCATGACCTCTCAGCCATGACCCCAGTCAGTCCTCAAATTACAAATGCAAAACAAAAACAAAAACTGTGGTTACAGAATTTTTATAAGAGAAGAAAACATGCATCAGAACAAATCAGAACCTGATATCATATAGCTCTCCTATCTATTGCCCTTAACTAAGTCTCCTCGACTGCAAGTTGGAGGGCTTGAGTTTTGCTGGCAGCTCTGACCCTACTTTCAACCATTTTACAAAAGGCACATTTTTATATTTCAAAGCCTCGATTTCCTTAGCAATAAAATAAGAGAATATGATTTTATTTAAAAAATCTTATTTTAGGATTCACTGAAATACTGCATTTGACAGAATAAACTCCAAGACATTGATCTCTTTACCCTGCTGAAGTAACCTCAGTTTTTGTTTACGGCAAAGCATAGCTACCAGAAATTATCAGTACATTATAAACATACAATCTAAAAGGCATGCTTTTTTAAGTCATGAAGAAATATACAGATTTTATGCTGTTTTCCACTTTAGTTTTTTTCTTAAATATCACTTGGTATATTGTGTATCACTCTTGTGTTAGGTCTGGTTTTCAAAACTGTTTCTCTACCAGGAGCATATTATTAGGGCATCAGATTAGTTAGCCCTGAATCCAGGTGTTTATGTGCAGAGTTCCTCCTTCTGTCCCATCCTCAGCACCTGTCTCAGCCCCGTCACACTTAGCAATCTATCAGAAAATAGATCAAAAAGCAAACAAGCGTGCTGCCTGACCACGCTAACAGCAGAAGCAACATATATTAAGGCCACCGTTTTAATTTCCTGTGAGCTGTCACCTATTTCCCTCCGTCTTCTCACCACTGCCGTTCTTTCTGGCTCCTCAGACTCCCATTTTTCCTCAAATCTTTTCTCTTCCATAAACATTTATGCCATTTATGTCTTTGTGTATGGATTACCTCTGGGTTATTCTGGAGAGAAGGGAATGACAGAAAATAGCTTCTGCACTTAGAAGGTTTAAAATCTTGGTCTACCTAAAATGTTTGTGCAGTTTTGAAAAATATTTTCCCCATATTGAGGACCAAATTGCACACACACTCCTTACTCCTCCATTCTTGTTAACCCCATTTTCTTATGGGAAGAAGGCAAGCATATTTTCAGATCATAGAAGATGAAAAGGGGCAGAAGTGTTTAGAGAAAAAGAATTAAGATATTCTAAATAGTTCATGTACCTGGTGCTTTGATAGGGGCTTTGCACACATAATCCTCAAAAAGACTCTTACTGCTAAGTATTGCGATCCCATTATAAAAGACAGTTTAAATAAGGCACAGAGAGGTTAAGTACCTTGCTTGAGGTCACACAGTAAGTGGCAGACTCAGAACCTAATTCCATGAACTTTCTGACATTGCTTTTTATAAAGTTCTTATGCAATTTTGGAAAAAATGAAGGTGTTCTATTCACTGCTTTAAATTTATAAAAATCCACATACAATTTTACCAAGAAGAAATCGAATTAAGTCACAATTAATTGTACCATATCACAATTTTACACACACACATTATTTTAACATTTGATGGCCTTGAATTAGGACAGCTCTAAGGCAAACACAACAGTTTGGGCAAGACCAGTTAGACTATTTTTCTACATCATTTTAAAGGCAGTCCCTTAGGATGATGTAATATACTAGGGGAAATGAAAGACTTTTAAAAAATTGTTTATCTCAAAGAATCTCTTAAAGTAACACTGCTCATAGCTGCCTGTGCAGACGTACCTTCTCCAAACATTTTTTAGGCCATCACATATATGTGAGATAATGTACTATGAGAGGTAATGGCATATAAGAGGGTGGCAAATATCCTCTTCTTTTATCTTTTTCCTTAGGAAATTTAAGATTTAATGGGATAGGTAAAGCTCAGTAGGTTATTACGAATGTTATTACGAAGGGTATTACTCAGCATCTTAACCACAGACATGTCCCGGGGCACACCCCCTCCAGTATCACTTTTGAAGCAGCTCCCTCCCAGGCATATCCTACTAGTACCACTTCCCTCCTCACGCTGGGTATTATTGCTATGACCTGCTGTTGATATTGTATTAACCTCTCCTCTTGACTCAATTAGAGCTCCTGGAAGATTGGAAAACGGTGTCAAAAAGGAGAAATACACTGTGTGTGGCATAACAATAATTGCTTAAACCTATATAACACTTTATGGTTACAATACTGTTTCTCAAAATGGGGTTCTTGGGAAACTTGCCCCAGATTCACAGGGGAAAAGGTAAAATTCAGATTCCTGGTTCCTACCCTATACATGATGAATCAGAATCTCAGTGGTGGGAGGGAGGGAGGGATGGGTGGAACTCAGGAATCTAAGATTTAGAAATCTCTGGATGACATATATATAAAATTATAACTATTGTCCTTTACAATATTTTCATATATGTTACCTTTTCTGTATCTTTCAAGGACCTTCTGTGCTCGGTAATTATTATCACATACCCATTTTATAGACTTGGCAATTGAAACTTGGAAGAGTCACCTGTGTGAAAAGACACGAGTAATTGGTTGCAGAGCTCCGAGTAGCACCCAACTCTTTCGGTTTCCGGACAGCCTGTGGCCCTTCCCCCAGACCGCTCTGCCTCATGGACTGTAGGGCAGGTCTGTACACACAGGGGTGGTGGGTATCATTGGAAATGATAACATAGGGTCAAAATTCTTTCATGTTTTGGTGTTAATACTAAAAACTCATCCCTGAACCCAAAATCACACAAATTTTCTCATGCGTTTTCTAGTTTTGTACTTTATATTTAGGTCCATGATCCCTCTTGAGCTATTTTGTGAAATGTATAAAGTCTGTGTCTAAGTTCTTTTTTTTTTTTTTTTTTTTTGCATACATACAGACATCTTGCTGTTCCCGCATCATTTGTTGAAAAGACTATTCTTTCTCTGTGGATTTACCTTTGCTCCTTTGTCAAAGAACTTTGAAATACTGGAGTCTTATTATAAAAGTACTTTGCCCCTGTTCTCTTTTTTTAAAGGCAGCCAGATCGGTCCTGCATTTAATGATTATTTACTTATGCTTTGAACCCCACCTTCTTAGGAAGGAACATGAACAATTTGTAGATTAGAATATGGACTGAGATAAACCACTTCTGAGTGAATTGGAATAGAACCCATCTGTACTGAGTTTTGTGGTCCAGGATTAGAGAGAAACCAGGTTCTAGGGCTGACTCCACTACTTCACCTTTTGGATTTCTGTCTCCTTCACTGAAAAATGGGAGCAAAGTTGCAAGACATATTTCAGGTTACTGATTGTACGAATCTACTTCTAGCTCATAGTAGAGGTAATGACACTTCTAACTGTAAAAGATTTGATCATTTATGCAGCATGATTGTTTTTTTCAGAGGTGACTTGTGAAGAGTCACTGCATTTATTGTGGCTGATCTATCCCATGTCACTACCAATCCATGAGAACAGAGGCTTAAGACATATATGCAGATACCTGATCATGCAGTCTTCCTGGCTGCCATTTCCCACCAGACCCATCATGTCCCTGCCCCACATTTTCGTCTCTGGCACTGAGGTGCCTTTGTTTACTTATCCCAACTTGGGTCAGCAATGTTTCCTTCTTTCTTCAGGATACAGGACCTGATCTGCCTCTCTTCTCTCCTTCTCAGTCTCTTCTTCCAATTCTCTTTGCCCAAGGCTGACCACACTCCTTGGCTCTCAAGAACACACAGGTTATCTGTTTTCCATGTGTAAGGCAGACAAAGGCTTTTAAAGATAACGACAATCTCTCAACTGCAATTTTGAGTTGCAAAGAATTTGCGAGATTTGCTGGCACAGGGAGTTACAGGAATGTTCTTCCAACACTTTGTGGTCTGGATTCCCTGGAGGGTCAGGAGTATACAGGAATCAAATCACATGAAAATAACTATAGTATAGCATGGGTGGTGGTGGCTGTTTTCGGAATGAGGAGGAGAAACACTATATAATTTTTGCAGAATAGGTGACAGTTGGATCTTGAAAGATGGTAAGAAGTGCAGCAACAGCCAAGACCGGCAGCGAAAGTTATGGGAGGCAGGAAGAGTAACACCATGTGCAAAGAAAGGGAAGCATGAGAGTACCTGTTTGCATGGTGTATAGGTCAGCCCTTGCCCACAGATGGGCAAGTTGACTTAGCTGGTTTGGCTGGCGGAGCAGTGCCCCGTCCCTGCATCATGTGTATCCTTCTGAGCCTGCCCTCTTCTTAACCCTCAGGAAATCAGTCATGGTGTCTAGATTAGAGAGATAAGCATGGTCTGCCACTGAGCACATGCAGGACAAGAGCTTAGGTGTAGCTGAAGCATTGAATGTATTTGAAGGCAGCCAGAAGTGCAGGGGAGAAAAGACAGGTGGTAAACGATAGTTGAAGGATCCTTATGTTCAGCCCCTGGGTTCTTTTTGAATTGTGTGGTACAGCTCTAACAGGTAAGCCTAGTGCCAGGTGTGACCACGGGGAACTGAAGGAAGCATGTGAATTGCTGTGCTCATCCAGCAATGGTAGTGACCTCTAGGAACCAAGTCAGCTGGCACGTTGATCTTGGACTTCCCAGTCTCCAGAACTCTGAGAAATATTTGTCATTTAAGCCACCCAGTCTGTGGTACTTTACTATAGCAGCTGAAACTGACACAGACAATAAGGAATCCTGAAAGAGTGGCAGGTATGCAGGAGATCCTAAAACCCTGATTCAAACCTACTGCATTTCACAGGCAGAGAGGACCAGAAGGCAGTTAGACATATTAGTCTGAAGCTTAATTGTGATTCAGTGTTGATGAGGGACAAAGAATAGGTACTGTATTAAGGGGACATTCCTCATTCTGTTTAACCAGTATTTTTCCAGGCCCTGGTTAGGCACTGTAGCACATGCAAAGAAAAATCATGCCTAACCTTCTACCTTAAGGAGTGTTTTTATTATGGTCATGGACTTAAGTTCAACATGCATGAAAAGTGTTTCCAAGAATTATAGTTGAAGTAAGGTGTAAAATTAATGAGTTTAGGTCTGTTTCCCTGGCTTTCTCTGAGGTTTGACCTAAGTACATTCCTCTTTTCTTCTTTCTTTTTTCTTCATTTTGAAAGATATTTTTCTGCTTGCTGGTTGACTAATTTTAGGTAAATACACACACGCATGCACACAGCTACAAACTTAGGAAGGGTGCAGTAAATATTTTTTAAAATGCTTAAAATATTTAAGAAGTATTCTTAAAAATTCAATAAATATTTAAGAAACATTCTAAAATATATGAATTTGCGTAAACTAACTGTAGGATGCAATACTTGCCTTTGGAAATTAAAATTTAGAATAAATAGTAAAATTTTATAATTCAAGTTTAATATGCATTCTAAAAGTGCTGAAATGAACTTTCTATCATAAAGCATTGAGGAACAGTAATTTAAAGCAAATAATGGTTTCTCGGTTTACCAGGAATTTGCATATTTTGCCAATATTTAATGTAATCTCATAGAAGATTCTTTTCTAACGTATGAGATTTACTAGCTAGAATCACATAATTTATCTCGAATCTCTTGATTTAATTTAAAAAATTTTAAGTTCAATCCCTCTTTAGTCACATTTTAGCCAGTGGAATGCAGGTAATACATTTTGTTCTTCTTTTCCCAGAAACTGATGTGTTTATTCTTTTATGGACTCAGAGGGACTTTTTAAATTAACTTCAATTTTTACGGCCTTCTTTTCATATCCCATGTGTGAATTTACTGTGGAGACTGATGAATGATGGAACTAACTTCAGCAGCCTTCCTTCTGAATTGCTTTGCTTGGGTGAGCATAGAAAACCTTTGGCAATGTGGCTCTGACCTGAGTTTTAGCACTTAGGGGAAACTTTTTTAGAACAAGCCAGGATATGAATCAATATGCAGGGAGCACTTGAACACAAAACATACTTTTAAAAAATTCATTGAAAATGTGAAAGCTTTTTCAGTTAAGGGTATAAGAAAGCAGTTCATCTCCCTTTTTTATGATTTTCTTTTTTAAAGAATTGATTTTATTAGTGCTCAAGATAGAGCTAAGTAAAATTACAATCCTAAAACATTTTGGTCAATGGTTCTAATTAATATAATTCATATTTTAGAAAAAGATCATGGGTTGTAATTGAAAGAAATCATCTAGGTCTAAAGAATACCTACTGTAGGCAGCCCTATTAAGAATAATTCTGAGGAAATATAATTTCCTGGACTTGCAAAGCAGCAAAAGGAAGGTTTTCCTTCCTTATAAGCCTGGAGGTTTTGGTGTTTGGCCCCGTGGAGATCCAAGGGCTATCTGGGCTGATTAACATGCATGTAATTAACGTATACCAGCTAGAAAGGCAGAGCCAGTCTTATTTGGTTCTGTACTACTGTGAAATAATTTCTTTATGTCTGCATTATTTACAGTGTGTGTGTGTGTTGAGGATAGGACGTCTAGTCTCCCTGGGCATCATACTGCTATCTTCTTCAGGGTTATTGCTTCCTATCCTAGCCAACCCCAAAGAGTAGACAAGCTTTTCCTAGCATTCCAACTAGATTTTCTTTCTGTTCATATCACCATTTTTAAGCCACATTTTCCATCACATGGTAAGAAACACTGTAAATAATTGAGGTGATCCATCAAGAGCCCCATTCTTGATAATGAATAATTGCATAACTCAGTAGAAGTCAATTAAAAACCACAAACTTCAGAACCCTTTGCTCAGGGAAGATTTATTATTACAGATGGCATTTAATACAATAGATTTTGGGGGTCAAAATTTTTTAAAGTTTTAAAAATTCAGTTAAAGCTTGACAATGATCTTGAGTAATATTATTTACATAATGTCAAAGTATATTAGTTCTTTGAAATGAAAAGGATGAATTTTTTTCTTTCTTTAGCACAAGATGTCTGACATGTTTGAGATTTTATAATTCCATTTGAAACAACATCCCACTGTGGGATACTTTTTTTTTTCCCCTGTGAAGATTTTGAGTGATTCTTACTCTTTGGTTGTGCCTATATGATGAAAAGTAGAATGAAATGAAAGAAGTCAGGATATTTTCCTCTGTTCAAATACCTGAACAATTAGAACTTGCTAGATAAATGACTCAAAATGTTTATCTGGTTGCTTTGTTAGGACACATCCAACATTTTGATAGAATGTAATAGTTAATTTATAATACCACTGCATATCAGTTTTAAAAAATAAAGAATTACTTTTTCTTTAGAGACATCTATTCCTGCTTTAAGAGTCTAAGGGGAAAATACTGACTCTCTAAAATGTTATTATCTGTAGCATTTTTCTTCCCTTTTAGGGTTTTTCATGTCCAAAATATAAATTGTAAGAGCAGTATCTATCCTCAAAAACCAAAAGTATTTATCTATGTATTTTGAGGTTCTGAATCTTTGCAGCCTAAGTCTAAAATAAGGCTAAAGGCTTAGGTAGGTTCAGCAGTCAGGCTGCCAGATGACTAACTCCAACCAACAGCACACATGTGACTTGCTTCCTACTGAAATTAAACTGCCAGATAAAAAGGAAGAATTGTCCCCTGTTTAATAACAAAGAATGCGATCATTAGAATTCTTCAGATTTGGAATTCCAGCAGTGTTCTTGTGTTTTCCTCTTGAAGTGTGACACAAATGAATAATATCAAAAATAAAAATAAACCTCAAAAAACCCCCCAAAACCAAGCAGTCCTTTGACTTTATAAGGCTCAACATCAACTACAACAAATTCTAAAAATACCTAAGACCAGTGAAATGTCAAAGCTGAAGGGACAACATACTGGGGATAGGACAGATTTTCTTAAACCATTTGATTTATTTAAACCTACTAGTATTAACTTAGTTAATTTGTTCAAATACTACCATTTCCACTGACTAGTAGGGGCCATAATATTTCATATTCCTATACATATTTGACTTCGACCTCATAAAAAGTCCCTTAGGTCTATAATACTTTTATTCTTGTATAATCTGAAACAAATCCTTTCCTTTTAAAAATCAAACAGACCACGTTATACACACAGTTGACTATTTACAAAGCACCCAATTAAATCCTACTTAATTCTCTCACTCTAAAAATTCCATCTAACTGGTATGTAAAGTACTCATCACATTAAATGCACAATGTTCACAAGCCCTGACAGTCCTACCTAACCTAGAAAATATTACCTTCCTTAGAAAAGAAATTCTTCAGAGTGTAAGGTTTTAAGAAATGAGACCAGAAATCACAGTACAAGACAGATAAACCTACTTTAATATTCACATGTAAAAGTTACACATCACAAGAGTTGGACAGTAGTTTACCAGGAACTAACGTAGCTATCGTGAAAATCATTTTTATAAAAAAATAATCTAGATGTGGTCATCAGAATTTTTGGTCTACTTAGGTTAATGTTTGAAGATCGACTTTTATCCCTGCTTGAAGGATTTGCCATTATGCCTTTTTAATTTTTTTCTCTCACTGTTGCTTATTAATATTCTTTGGAGGAAGGAAAGCAGAAAGTGTTCATTTCCAAGAGGTTGTCCTTTGGTAGCAAGCAGAGAACATTTTTCATTTCTATGATTTTAAATAATCTGTACACACATGAAACTTCAGTAACATTAAGCTTTAGTGTAAGATGAAAAATGATAAGCACTTTTTCACTTCGATAAAACAGATTTCATAAACTCCTTAAGGATCCAAGCATTTCCCTGTCCCATATGCAAAATCATTCAGAATCCACATTGACTTCAATCAAAAAACAAACACTGACTCTTTATGTATTACACCATCAAACCCTGTACTTAAAAACTGATAAAGTATTTTTCCAACATGTATGCTTCAAATACAAAGATTTCAATCGAGGTTAAAGAAAAGACATTTGAATGGACTCAGGACAAGTTTATTTTGTTATTAAACATTTCATGCAGTCATGCAGGACCTCTAGCTATAACTGTTACTTCCGATTCTACACGGTACTTTGCAAAACAAAAACAAATTAAAAGCCTAGCCAAACAGAAAAGACATTCAAGATATCAAGAGCTCTTCAGTTGAGCTGAGAAATAATTTTTCAAAAGAAATAATTCCATAGATTTAAAAAAGACACATAATATTTACAAAAAATATTTAATTAAAAATATCTTAATTACAGTAGTCTAGTAAAGCATATACTTTCTCACACTTATAGAACATCTCTATATATACACGTATGAAATGTCACTCAGTTATCTATACAATATGTAACATTCTTGCAGGGAAAAGAAAGCTCCCTGCCCCGTTTTAATCATCTATTTTAAACAATAGATGTTAAAAAAAAATATCTACAATGCTCTGGTATATTAGTAAAGCTTCAAAACAAAAATTGAGCTCCTTGGTCACAAGTAGGCTTCTAAACTCATTTTTAACTCTTGATCTTCTATTTATCAGTCCTGTTACACTTAAGCTTAAAAGTTAAACTGCACCTCAGAAAACACAGAAATGTACAATTCACAGCGGTTATAAATGAAGAGACAAAAGAGAATACGGATGTAGACTTTATGAACGTGCAAAAAGAAAAAGATGAAAGTTTTAATTTTCTTTCCTCTCGCTCTTGGAATGACGGGTGAAAACGTTTCTAGGATTTGCTGATGTTTTCTCCTTTCCTCCGGTGCCATTTTTTCTCTAAGTTCTGCTCTTCCCCCTCCCTCTCTAGTCTCCTGGCTCGGGCTCAGGCGACCGCACACCTGTGGAAGAGGAATGAATAGAGGGGGTGTGGGAACCTTCCCGCTGCAGACTAACTGGCGCCACCGACCAAACTCAAGACATGCTTGATCAACAACCCAAAACAAACCACCAGGTCAGACAACACCCGCAGCCCGTGGCCGGCCAGGCGCCGAGCGGACAGCCGCGGGCCCCCGGGAAGCCAGGAGAGGGGACACACTCCCGGGCCCCATCCGCATCCCCCTTTCTGGGTGTCAGACTGCTGCGCGGGGGTACAACGGGCAGTTTCCACGCCCTCGGCGGGGAGGAGGGCAGTTAGAGCCCGCAGTCACTGGAGGTGGCAAGGCCAGGAGCTGATGCGTCCCCATTTAGGGCGAAGTTCCAGTTACTAAAGCGAAGTTACGGATTCACTTACTAACTGGATGGCAGGGAGGGGTGGGTGTGGGGGGGGGGGCGGGCGGCGGCGGTTGCCCGCCTTCTCCGGAGTTTGCCCTCTGAAATGCTGGGGGCAAAGAACACTGTGGTGCCTGGCACCGGAAGCCCCGGAGGACTAGCGTCTCCGGTGATCCGCCACTCGAGAAGAGAAAGGCGCGCTCACCTGGACAGCGCGGCTCAGCGGCACAGAATGCTGTCGCCCTGTTTGTTCACCGCGCCGGCCTGGAACAGCAACGGAACACCAAGGGAAAGGTTAGCAGGCGCAAACACCGCACTCGTCACTGTCCTGGATTCGTTCCGGGAAACCAGGCTAGCGCGCGGATTCTCCACCCCAGCCTGCAGCCCTGGGGACCCCCTCCTCTCACCCGCCCCCGGGGAACAGGCTGGACTTGACAGGCCAGGGTGCGCCCAACCCCACTCCCACCCTGCGCGTTCACCCTGACCAGCGCTCATTGAGCCCAGCCAGCTACAGGCGGGTTCGGGCGCCCGGAGAAGGGGGGTCCCGGGTGCTGTCATTCTCGAGTGCCCCGGACCCGAGGAATGGAAACGCGGTGGCCGGAAACCCAGTCACTGCCCTCCTGGACCCCCGCGGCGGTCGCCGGGGCCGGCGCCGGGCCTCTCACCGGGTCGGTGTTGAGCGCTGTGAGCGGAGTCCGCGGCGGAGCTGCCGGACAGGTCCCGGCCGAGTGGTGCGGTGGCGCCGGTGGGGGCGGCTGCCTCAGCAGAGCCGGGTGCGTCTCCAGGGCCAGCTGCAGGTCCAGGATGTAGTCGATAACGTGCTGCAGGATCTCCACTTTGCTGACTTTCTTGTTGGGCGGGATGGTAGGCACCAACCTTCGTAGGCGGCTGTAGCAGTCGTTCATATCGCACTGCAGGCACAGCGCTGGCTCCTCCGCCGCCGCCTCCGCCGCCTTGCAGCGTGCGGCTGCAGCAGCCGCCGCCGCAGCCGCCGAGCCGCCCAGGCTGTGGCTGTGCTCGGCCAGGCAGCGTAGCGCCAGCTCCCCTCCGCCGCAGCCCGACGGCGCCTTGCGGCCCGAGGGGCGCACCGGGCTCACCGCCTTCATCGCGCGCGCCCTGCGCCCTGTGCGAGCGGACACGCTAGGGCGAACGAAAGAGGCAGGCAAGCGCCGGGCTCCTGCCCGTGGCCGGCTTCACTCTCCTTTCCTTCGCAACCGGCGCGCTCAGTCCGCGCTCCAGGCACCGCGAAGCTCCCAACGATCTCGCGCCCAACAATTGACTGAGGGTCTGTCCGGGTTTTGCGAGGGGATCTCTCTGCTCAGTGGGCGACACTCGGCTGGGACCAAAAGGCAAGAATAATCAAAAGCACTGGAAGGAAAGCTGCCCACCAGGGCCCCTAGTCACTCCCTTCGGAGCTCCGACTATAGCCTAGCCTCCGCCGCCGCACTCCTGAACGCCCGAGGTCCCCCGCTCCCAGCACAGACTCCCAAAAGCACCTCCTCGCTGCTTTCACCAGGCCGTCGCGCAGCAGTATTTATAGAGCCGCGCGCCCTAGGGGCGGGGCCAGAGCGCAGGCTGGGTCCCCGCGCGAGCCGAGTGGAGCAGGGCTGGGCGTGCGGAGGGAGCCGGCGAGGGCGGAGGCTCCGGGCAGTGGTGGGGGGGCGGGGAGCCGGGCAACCCAGCGGAGGGGTGGGCGGGGGGTCGGGAGTGGCCAGCCAATTGGGCGGACGGTGCCACCTCAGGGACTGACGCCTGGGCCAATGGGATGGGCACTCCATTCCGTCAACGCCGTAGGTCGGATCTCTGAGAAAAGAGCCGGGTGGGAGCGGGGCCAGGCTGGTGTGTGCCCTAGGGAGGGGAAAGAGAGAGAGAAGTTCCTGCGTAGAACTGCGGGAATGTGCGGCTGGAATTCATTCTCCTTCGGCTTAAACTGCTGAAGCATCGCTGAGCCTTCCTGGCTCGAGAATCTCCTGCCACCCCGAGTAGCGTGGCGCCTAGGGACCCTCCGCCCGCCACCCATCATCACTCCATACCTGGGATTCCAGTGCCTTAAGAGACACTGCTCAAGAAGGCACGTTCCTTCTGTTCTCTATTTTTCCCTCTCCGGTTCATTATTTGCCTTTTCACAATTGCCTAAACCATAATGATGGAATGGAATGTGTAGCCCTTCCGTTTTCTTTTATGAAAAGGTTTAAAGCTTGGGGGCGGGGTAGGGGGGGGGGGGGGAAGAAAGAATGCCGAATGCAATTTTTTGGTGAAAGGAGATATAAATAAAACAAAACATCATAAATTTTTTCTTTTGCCCATCTAGGTGCAAAAGTGGACTCAAGAAATGCAATTGCCTTAAGTATTACATTTGAGCATGTAAATATTAAAAATGCATGGACATGGAGTATTTAAAATTCCACCATGACGTATAGTATTAATCCGTTTTATGTAAAATTCAGACCTGTAACTTAATGTAGGCCATTAATGCACTGCTTCACGTATGTCAACGTATCCCTCTTTAAATAAGATGCTGAGACTACGCAGAGTCTCCTTTTGCAACAAAGCATTAAAATTCACACTTCCAGTCCATGGAGTCCTGTTTGGGCCCCACTGTGCCCAAAGTCTGCTAATTAAGGATGGTTCTGTTAGATTTCTCATGGAAAAGCTGTCCTTCAAGGGTTCAAAACAAAATTACACAATGTACTTTGATAGGGCCTTGTGTGAACTCAAAGAACTTACATGTATATGCTCATGGACATGAGCTGAGGAGGGAATGCTGGAGGGTGGAGGGTGCAGCGAGGAGGGGGAGAAAAGGGAGAAAAAAATATTGGGACAACTGTAATAGCATAATCAATAAAAACTTTTTTTTAAAAAATTGAGCCCTTCAGATGAGAAATGAGCATAAAAACTCGCAGTCAGTGAAGACATGAATTTTGAGTGCTGTCACCCTTCAAACCTCCCATCTTTAAACAAGCTAAGAGATGAACTAACTCTAGTTATCTTCATTCATGTTCATGATATGGATTGGCACCTTCATTTTTAAAGATAATTGAATGAGACATGGACCTCCTCTCTTCCTGTCTTCCCTCTGTTAGGAAACCCTCTCTCCTTTCCCACAGCTGACATACTTGCAGCAGGCAGGTGTTTTGTTTAGCCACGTGGGTACTTTATGACTATTGCACTACTAGTATTTCCCCAGAGCACATTCCTTTTTCCTGATGAAATGGGGAGTAATTATTTAATGCTGGTTTCACAAGTAGATGCAACAATCCTCCTCTTCCTTTATACATTACTGCCTCTAATAGTTGTTTGGAAACAAGTGACATTCTCTTTTACTTACATGTATACATAAATGGTCTATGTGCACACTTACCAAGAAGAGCAGATTTATAAAACCCCCAAGATAGGCCCCCTAAATATTGTCATGGTTTTATATATTCTTGTGTTAGTATAAACACACACACACACACACACACACACACAGAGAATATTGTCATTTTAGACAAAAAGTTGGTTGAGGGAGGAGTGGTGGTGGTAAGCTATTATCTTAGAGCCAGTCATATCAGCACAGATAACGATAACACATGGATATATGTACAGACATTCTGTTCCATCGATTTTTCTCTTTTCTGGAGTATAAAAGCAGCTCCAAAATTTAAAACCCAAGATTTTTCTCTGTTTGGAAAAATGTAACTATGCTAATATGCATTTCAAAACTTTATATATCTGAACTTAATTGAAATTAAAATTTAATTTTTAAATATGTGACACAAAGGGACAATCCTATTCATCTCTTTGGATTTTGCTAAATCTCAGAGGGCCATGCCCTAGGCATGGCAAGTGCCAAATGCCTCAGTTTCAAGTTTTGTTAGAGGTCTTCTTGGTGACTGGCTTAAAATCAGAAAGGCTGAGTTACTGTGGGAGGTAAATTCAAAGGCGTGTACCCTGGCCATGTGAATAAGAGCACCCAGGAAAAATATGATCCCCAAATCTTGCCAGCGGAGTAGGCAAAATCAGGTATTGTACTGTTCTTTTTGAAGGTTGGAAGGGACGAGGAAATTCAAAATTAAAGTGCTATGTAAAATATTGTACAATGGAAATAAAGAATAATATTCTGTGCTTTGGGGTCCCTGAAGCCAGAGACTATTAGGGGCTACACAATGTATACTTTCGATTCTTAGACATGACGTCAAAGCTGAAGTCACAAAAGACTCTTGGCACTGACAGCTCAAAACAGAGTTTACTCAGCAATTACCAGCTTTTGGAAAAACCTTACAAGCTACATTATTTCTACTGTGCAAAGAAGGAAATTTAGTTTCCCACGACTCTTCCTTTTACATCAAAATGCTTCCCTCGCACTTGTGAAAATAGGCTGGGCTAGCCAAAAGCCCTTTGCCACGGAAGTGCTAGAGACTACCAGAATGTTCCTCTACGGGAAGCTGGGATGAAATATTCATAGAATTGCTAGGAAGCCCTGGTGACCAGAGTCATGTGTACACCCCTCCTCCAGACAAAGAGGTTTGCAGCCCTTTCTGGGGATGCATTCTAGAGGCTAATCAGACCCTCACTGAACTGTAATACCCAGCCTCTCAGAATTCACAATTGCCCTGTGTTTACATGAAGTAAGGGTATCCAAGCATATTGTGCTATTCAGCGCAAATGCCTTTTTAGGACTTGATACTTCTTTCTCCATGGCTGGCAGTGAAACAGTGGGTGGGCTCAGACACACAGATAAACACGAGCGTTCCCATGCCTTGGTCTCTCTCTAGATGTACATGGTCACTGAAGGAGGCGCAGGCATTCTTTCAGGGCATACGAAACCACTATGTACTCTGCAACAAGAATGTCCCTTGCTCCAAAAGAGTAAACCAGGCAATGTGGCAATTCAAGCTCAAGGTTGCTTTATCTGGCACTTAAGTATTACAAACTTACTTGTGCTACCCTTGGATTGCTGATATCGGTCCCGGAAGAACTGATAACCTCTTGGTTAGCCCAGTCTTGGAAAAGCCTTATAAGAAGGAGATACTCATATATTGAACATAGCAAGGCAAATGTGTCCAGCAAAAATGCCTACATCAGGAGTTCTAAAAGGTAGTCTGTTGAAATAAGAAATAGGTGATTTTTAAAAAGCCCTCCTCAGACAGATTAAGGACAGAAAAATGAAAGAGGTGTCACTTTTTACCTTAGGAGATGCAAAGAGCACGGGCTCAAAGCTCGAGCACTCTGAGATCCAATTTTGGCTCCTAGTTTTTTATCTTTAAGCTGGATTTTTTAAATTTCTGTACCTTTCATGTATATTAAAGAAGGATAAAAATTGTATCTACCTTATAAGGTGTTTCCATACATACAAGGACTTATATAAATTTCTTAGAACAGTGTCTAGCACATAATAAGTGTATAAACGGTGTTCAAATTCATTGTTATTTTTGGCAAATAATATCTTAAGTCTGTGGCTTGTCTTTTTATTTAATCTTTTGAGAACAGAATTTTTCAATTTTGATTGTTTAATCTATTAATTTGTTCTTCTATAGATTATGTTTTTGGTATTGTATTTATCTAAGAAATCTTTGTATAACCCAAGGTAACAAAGGTGTTCTGTTTTCACCTAGATGTCTTACAATTTTGGGGGCTTGGTTGGTTTCATGGGCATGCACCTTATGCAGTCACATGGGGTCCCGTGCTTAAAGGGTCCATGCTTGATTCAATGCTCTGCTATTGACCATCTTGAAATTCCCAGTAATTTTTGAACAAGGGCATTTTCATCTTGTACTAGGGCTGAAAATTATGTAGCCAGTGCTGGTTCTAGGTTTTATGTTTTGGTCTATGATCCACTTTGGGGTTATTTTTGTACATGATTAAATATTTGGGTTGAGGTTAATATTTTTGAATGATGGAAAGAAGGGGAAGGGACTAGTCAAAGAACATGTTTGAATGACTCATGGTCCTGTACAACAGTGTGGGGATTTGTTAACAGGGTGCAGCCAAGAGGGGACCCCAAATAGGGATTTGGAATGGGGTCCAGAACTCAAGGTGTCCAGGAAATATTAGAAAGATATATAGGATATTCTCACCCCTTTCCCCCACAGGTGTGAGTTGGGGGAAGGAACACATGGAGCAGGAACATGAAGGGCTGTTTTGTTCAGTGACAGCTTTGCAGCTAACCTCTGGCATGGTCATTTAACATATCTATAACTTTTAACTGGTTGCATAGATATGTTAAATAGCTGTGGCCATGCTTTGAGCCAGGGAAAAGGGAATGGCATCCACCCAAGATGTAACTGGGGGGCAGGTCCCCCGAGTTACAGTGCCTGTGTGAGAGCTTGGAGAAGATTGACTCCATGACATGGGGCCATGCCTGCCCAGACCCACTATGGCAGCCCAGGAAAGCTAGAAGGATATGGGAATGCTGACAAGTGTACCTGATGTGGGAGGAGTCAGAAATGGGGCTGCAGAGGAAGATTGGTGCAGGGATTTAAACCCAGATGTGGCAGCCATTAAGGAGAGAGAACCATGAGGCTGTGACAATAAAGAGGGGACAACCATGTGGCTGTGGCAACAGAGGAGTGACTTCGTGCTTCTGGCAGAGAGGGGACCCCCGCAGCTTGGGTAGAAAGAATCACCATGTGGCTTTAGCAGAGAACTGCTACTCAGCTTTGGCAGAGTGGCGACCCCTACTACCTGTGGCTTTGCCAAGAAGAATCATGAGGTGTTGGCCAGAGTGGGAACCCCTGCAGCTTTGGTAGAAGAGGACCACATGGCTTTGGGGTGCCCCCTTTGGCCACGTGGCCTGGGAAGCAGGAGAGACTTTGCCTGAAAGAAGGGTGAAAGAACTCTTGCCAGTAGGCCATGAGAAGGTGCCACATGGCTTTGAATTAACTGGAGATCCAGCCTGGATGGTGACACAGCTGACAGTGTCAGTAGCCTGAATCATGGACATTTGCTTCTTTTCCTAAGACGCGGTACCCCAATTAGGACAGGGGGAGAAGGAAGCACTGTGGGCATCTATGGGTATCCAAAAAGGACTTTGATATTTTAATGAGGACATTAGGTCACTACTTTTTTTTTTAGATTTTATTTATTTATTTTTAGAGAGGGAAGGGAGGGAGGGAGAGAGAGAGAGAGAAACATCAATGTGCTGTTGCTGGGGGTTATGGCCTGCAACCCAGGCATGTACCCTGGCTGGGAATCGAACCTGCGACACTGGTTAGCAGCTTGAGCTCAATCCACTGAGCTACGCCAGCCAGGGCTAGGTCACTACTTTAAGTCTGTATAGCATTAAATAAACATTTCCTTTTTTTTTTTTTTTCTCACAAATCTCTGGTCTTGAGAGACATCTTTCCTAAGGCAGCAGACAACGAACTTAGTGAGGGTCCTTTCTGTAATAGTATGTTGGTGTACCCCCCTTTTCCCTGTGTGTGTGTGTGTGTGTGTGTGTGTGTTCTGTAACAGATTGACTGTGGGAGCAGGGGGTATGTTGGGTGGAGGAGGGCAAAGTGGAAAACACTGGGACAACTGTAATAGAATAACAATAAAATTTTTTAAAAGTACAATGCACTATGATCAAGTGAGGTTCGTGCCCCAGGAATGCAGCATTGGTTAAAGATTGAAAGTTAGTGTAATTTGCCTTATTAATAAACTAAAAACAAAAAGCCATAAAAGAAAAAGAAAATGTACACCCAATCATTCCAGCATTCTTTGTAGAAAAAACTACTTTTTTTCATTGGATTGGCTTCTACTTATATTAAAAATTGGTGGTGTATGTGTATGAGTCTTTTTCTGGCCTCTGAGTTCTACTCCATTGGTCTATTTTTCCCTTTTCATGCCATGACCATACTGTCTTGGTTAGTGTAGCTTTTTAGTAAATCTCGAAATCAGGTAATGTTGTTGACTCCAGCTTTGTTCTTCTTTTCAAAGTTGTATTGGTTATTCTGGGCATGTTGCATTTCATATAAATATTAGAGTCAGTTTGTGAATTTCTTCAAAAAAGAACTTGTAGGTAAAGAGGTCAAATACATGGTGACAGAAGGAGACTAACTTTCGGTGGTGAGCACACAATGTAATAGACAGATGATGTAATACAGCATTGTACATTTGAAACTTATATAGTTATTAACTAATGTCACCCAAATAAGTTTAATTTAAAAAAGAACTGGTATCTAAAAAATATAAAAACATATATCCAGAGTATACACACACTCAAAACTTAACAAGAAAATGAACAGGGAGGGGGATAACTGGGGAAAGAAGGGGAAAGGTCACAAGGAACATGTATAAAGGACCCATGGACAAAGACTACAGGGCGGGGGAGCACAAGGATTAAATGTGGGAGGTGGGAATGGGTAGGGGAGAGAGAAGTCAGGGAGAAATGGGGACAACTGTAATTCAACAGTTATATATATATGTGTGTGTGTGTGTGTGTGTGTGTGTGTGTGTGTGTGTGTGTATATCTGATTAAAACATGGACAAAAGACCACTAAATAAGATATAAAAATGACAAATAAGCACATAAAAAGATGCTCAACATCACTAGTCATTCAGAACATGTTTCAAAACTACAATGAAATATCTCTATATACCTGCCAGAACTATTAAAAATAAAAAGACTAACCATACTAGATATTGGTAAGGATGTGGAACAACTGGAAGCCTCTACACTGCTGATGGGAATGTAACTTGAGGAAAACCACTTTGGAAAACAGCATAGACATACTGTATGACTTATTCATTCCACTGCTGGGCAAAGATCCCAGAGAAATAAAATTATATTTCAAGGGCCACAAAGGGCCAGAGGAAATGAAGCAGCATGAGAATGATGAATATATTTATTATCTTGATTATAGTAATGGTTTCATGGGCATATATGTCAACTCTTATCAAGTTGTGCAATATATATATATATACACACACACACACACACACACACACATACAATAAGTGGCTTATTATATGCCAATTATATCTCCATAAACCTGTTAAAAGTATTAATTTTTAAAGTTAACTATTATATTTCAGAATAGCTCCTTCCCTGAAACTACCAGAATCTGTCTATAAATTCCATAAATAGGCATTTTATAGTTTCTCTTTTTATTTTTGAATTTTTAAAATTTTTCAATTACAGTTGACATTCAATGTTATTTTATATTAGTTTCAGGTGTACAATTAGACAATTAGATAATTTACAAAGTGATCCCCCTGGTAATTCTAGTACCCACTTGCCACCATACATAGTTTTACAATATTATTGGTTATATTCCCTATGCTGTACTTTACAATCCTAATAGTAATCCTTTACTATTTTGTAACTATCAATCTGTACTTCTTAATCCTTTCACATTTTTTTACCCAGTCCCCCGAAACCTCTTCCCATCTGGCAACCTTCAGCTCTCTGTATCTAAGAGTCTGTTTCTGTTTTATATGTTTGTTTATTTTGTTCTTTAGATTCTACGTATAATTTAAATCATATGGTATTTGACTTTCTCTGACTAACTTATTTCACTTAGCATAATACCCTCTAGGTTCATCTGTGCTCTCACATATGGTAAGATTTCCTTATTTTTATAGCCAAGCAATGTTGTATTGTATATATGTACCACCTCTTTTTTATCCACTTGTTTATTGATGAGCAGGCACTTAGGTTGCTTTTATATATAGGCTATTTTATATATTGGCTATTGGGTTGTTTTTGTATATTGTAAAAAAGTGCTGCAATGAACATAAGAGTGCATATGTCATTTTCAATTAGTGTTTTGGATTTCTTAGGAGATGTACCCAGAAGATGAATTGCTGGATCATAAGGTAGTTCTATTTTTATTTTTTTAGGAAACCTCCATGTTGTTTTCTATAGTGGCTGCACCAATCTGTCTTCCCACCAGTAATGCATGAGGGTTTCCTTTTCTCCACATTCTAACCAGCACTTGTTTGTGGATTTATTGATGATAGCCATTCTGACAAGTGTGAAGTGATTTCTCATTGTGGTTTTAATTTGCATCTCTCTGATAATTAGTGACATTGAGTATCTTTTCATATGGCTATTGGCCATCTGAATGTCCTCTTTAGAGAAGTGTCTATTCAGGTCCTCTGCCCATTTTTTAATTGGACCGGTTTTTTTTTTTGGTGTTGAGTTGTATAACTTCTTTATAAATTTTGGATATTGACCCATTATCAGAAGTATCATTGGTGAATATGATCTCCCATTTACTGGGTTGTCTTTTAATTTTGTTGATGGTTTCTTTTGCTGTGCAAAACTTTTTAGTCTCATTTGTTTATTTTTTCTTTTGTTTCCCTTGCCTGAGAATATATACCAGAAAAAAGATTTCTAAGAGAAATGTCAGAGTTTACTGTCTGTGTTTCCTTCTAAGAATTTTATGATTTCAAGTCTTATATTTAAGTCTGTAATCCCTTTTAAGTTTATTCTTTTGTATGGTGTAAGAAGGTGATCTAGTTTCTTTTTTTTTTTGCATGTACCTGTCCAGTTTTCTCAACACCATTTATTGAATAGACTGTCATTACCCCATTGTATGTTGTTGCTTCTTCTGCCATATATTAATTGATCATTTGGTGTAGGTTTATTTCTGGGCTCCTTATTCTTTTCCATGGATCTATGTGTCTTTTTTTATGCCAGTATCATACTGTTTTGATTACCATAGTCTTTTAGTATAGTATAGTACCAGGTAATGTAATACTTCCAACTTTGTTCCTCTTTCTGAAGATTGCTCTGGCTATTTGAGGTCTTTTGTGGTTCTGTATAAATTTTTGAATTCTTTGTTCTAATTCTGTAAAAAATGCTATTGGTATTTTGATAGAGGTTGCGTTGAATTTGTAAATTGCTTTGGGTAGTATGGACATTTTAATGTTAATTCTTCCTATTCATGAACATGGTGTATGCTTTCATTTATTTGTAGCTTCCTCAATTTCTTTCTTCAATGTCTTGTAATTTTCTGAGTACAAGTCTTTTACCTCCTTGGTTAAATTTATTCATAGGCATTTTATTTTTTGATGCAGTTGTAGTGGGACGTTTCCTTAATTTTTCTTTCTGTAGTTTATTATTAGTGTATAAAAATGCAACAAATTTCTGAATATTAATTTTGTATCCTCCTACTTTACTGAATTCATTTATTAGTTTTAGTAGTTTCTTGGTGGAATCTTTAAGTTTCTCTATCATATCTTCAAATAATGAGACTTTTACTTCTTCCTTTACAATTTGGATGCCTTTAGTACTTTTTCTTGTCTGATTTCTGTGGCTAGGACTTCCAGTACAATGTTTAATAAAAGTGGTGAAAATGTCCAATGTTGTCTTATTTCTGGTCTTAAGGAAAATGCTTTTAGCCTTTCACCCTTGTGTATCATGTTAGCTGTTCTCTCGTTCTTTTTTTAAAGTCCATATAATATTGTTTTCAGTCAAGTATCATAGTATTAACTGAATTCTGGTGATATACACAAAGCAGGCATGAGACATACACTGATTTATTATTTTCAGTTGTCATGGTATCCATTTACATATTCAATCACTTGCTGGTAGTGGACCACATCTACTTTTCCCTGTTTTATATTGCTCTGACATGGATCTGAGGCTCCAATGAGGACCCAACCTGATTATTTGAAATAATTTTTCCCTTGAGCAAAAACTAAAGCTGTGTTCTGGACTCTCATCTCTGTGCTTCACCCTATTGTAGCATCTGCTGCCTCAATTGCCCCACATTAACAGGTGCCTGGCAGCAAACAGACACTTGGTGGAGAAGATAAGAAGCCTCATCATTCTATATTCAGGATGGCCTACCAGTTTTTCCTTTCCACCCTTTCCTTCTCAAGAAAATAAATAATCTACCAAGATTAAGTGCTTCTTACTCTCACTTCCAGAGCAGGGATTAAAAATTCCCAATTGGTACCATATTTTTGCTTCTAAAATCCTAGGGTTTAACCTCTATAAACTCAGATTCTCCATCTGGTAAGCAAAGGAAGGATTTAAAAGGATGGAGTACAGTTTAACTGCTTTGAAAGTCCAGGAAAGAGGCAGTTAGTAAACAACACAGGGCAGTATACTTGTGTATGATCAATATTCAGTGTTCACTGGTATCTATGCCTCTATTTAAAAGGGCTTGAAATAGGTAAAATGGTTATTAAAATGTCAAAAATCCAAGTTCTTGTTTTAAATTATCATTATTCTTTAGTAGAGAAATTCAAGACAAGAATCAATGTTTGTTTGTTTATTATTTAAAATACTATCTTAGCCCTGGCTGGTATGGCTCCATGGACTGAGTGCTGGCCTGCAAATGAAAGGTCACTGGTTCAATTCCTGATTGGGGCACAGGCCTGGGTTTCTGCCTGGGTCTCCAGTAGGGGGCGTGCAAGGAACAACCACACATTGATGTTTCTCTCCCTCTCTTCCTCCCTTCCCCTGTCTAAACATAAATAAATAAAATATTTTAAAAAATAAAAATAAAATTTTTAAAAATAAAATATTATCTTAATAAATATCAATGTGCATGTGTGTGTATCTGTTGCATTTTTTCTTTGGGCAGGTAGTACCGCAAGGGAAGTCATTGTTAAGAAGTTTTCTACTCATAGCATAAACTGTTGCCAGATTTACACCAAAGGGGTTTTATTTATATTTCCCTTTCTTTTAAAGTGAATATAAAATAATCTTCAAATACAGAAAAAGTATAATTAAATGTACTTTTCCTACTTTGAAAAAAGATGTTTAAATAAACAGTAATTGTTTCATATCTTGAACTGAATACTGTGTGTGGATCCACCACAGTAAATCTGCCTTTGCTAAGAGAAAACACTTTCCCAATCTGTTGATATGTAGGTCATGGTTCCCAAGAAAGGATACAATATTTGATAAACAGTTGCATTTTTTTTCTCTGAAGAGCAGTTTTTGAGACACTTTTGTAGCTCTCACACAGTTGTCACTGGTTGTTGGACGGCTGGCAATGTGAAGGGACTGTGTGCCTGCAGTGGAAAATGACTGCAGAAAGTGGATGAACAGCATAAAAACCCACTTACATGTGAAATAATGAAACTAGTACATTTTTTTACCAGCAAACCATGTACAGCAAAACATTTAAGAAATTAAAAATGCAGAACTAAAGGAAAAAGGACTGAGTTAACTTTCACCTTTATCAATGTAACCTGGACTATTTTCATACATGTATTTTTCATAGTATAAGATGCACTTCTCCCTCCCCCCAAATTTGGGAGGAAAAGGGGAATGACTCTTATAATCCAAATGTAGCTTACCTGGCTTGCTGTGGGTGGGGGTGGCAGTGGAGTGGGGTCACAGGTCATTAAATATTTTACCACATTTTTTTGGAATTTTTGAATTTTGAATTTTTTAATTTTTTTATTTTAATTGTTGTTCAAGTACAGTTTTCTGCCTTTTCCCCCATCCCAGCCCACCCCCCAGCCCTCCCCACCTCCTTCCTGTTTCCACTCCTCCCCCTTACTATTGTCCATGTGTCCTTTATACTTATTCCTGCAAACCCTTCACCCTTTTCCCCTGAAATTCCCTCCCCTCTCCTCTCTGGTCACTGTCAGCCTGTTCTCTATTTCAGTGTCTTTGGTTATATTTTGCTTGTTTGTTTGTTTTGTTGATTAGGTTCCTGTTAAAGGTGAGATCATATGGTATTTGTCTTTTACCGCCTGGCTTATTTCGCTTAGCGTAATGCTTTCCAGTTCCATCCATGCTATCTTGAAGGGTAGGAGCTCCTTCTTTCTCTGCTGCATACAATTCCATTGTATTTTACCACATTTTTTGTTTCAAAAATGTTTTTCCTATTTTCCTTTTCTAAAACCTAGGTGTGTCTTATAGTCCTAAAAATACGGTATATGAAAATAGTCCAGGTTAAACAAAACCATCCTTTGGGAGAGCTTAGAGGCAGAACTATTTTCCTTTGAATAGATTTAAATGATATTTATAATCTTTAAAGACTATGAACCTTAAAGACATATTTTTCTTAAAATATAATTGACAGAATAATATAAAAAGTTGATAATGCATTAATTAGATAATACTTCATCTGATGGAACCATATTTGCCATTTTAAAAACATCTTGTTCATTAAGTCAACATTAATATATGATTCTCTTGGTGTACATTATGTGCTAAAAATGAGAAAACACATGTTTTCAGGAAGAATAAAGCCATGACTGTGACAACATTGTAAAGGAGCTACATATATTATCACTGAGGCTTCTGGGCATAAGAATGGAGCTATATGACATCAAAGCAACTTTTTGAAAAAGCTTTAACATCATCCATGAAGCCATTGTTCTGTCTTTATCAGGAATCTAGAACCTGCAATACATAAAATGATTTTGCTCTTTGGCAGATTTTTAAATGGGCATGCTTGGCACCTTCCAACATTGTCTAATAACAGTCTTCCCAGAACTGCCAACTCTAATATCTGGTGACCATGGTTGGAAGAATGGTAATGCCTTCTTTTCATCCAGCTTCTAGAAAAAGCATCCTCTTATATCACTGAGATAAATGTGTCAGACCTCTGTGTTATGAAAATCAAACCTAACTCTTCATCCTCACTTTTAAGACTCTCTGTTAACTGATCTTTCTATAAAACAGCTTCAACTCAATTCAAGCCAAACCTATGCAAACATGTATTGTACATCTATTATATGACAAGACTATGTTCAAGAAAAATATCAGTTAGGATCTTTATCTTCATGGATCTTGCTGCTTAAGAAATGGTTTAAATAGACAGAAGATTACTCGATGGAATACAACGTGTTCTATGTAACATTGCATGAGTGTGGGGCCCAGTAGTGGAAAAAAACGAAGTCCGAGTCAAAGGAGACTTAAAGGAAAAGAGTTATTTGAGCTGAATCTTGCAAGATGACTTCCTTATAGCCAAATAGCTTTCCTAGTAGTGGGATAGCATGTACAGAAGCTCGGTGGGGTGAAATTGCAAGGATCTCCCTTGTTGTTCTCTTTGCTTTGACTTTCATTTGCTTATATTCAACTGTTACTTTTCTCCCTCACCTCATGGTAGTCTTCCCATCTAAACCATTTTGCACTCTCCTTTCTTCCAATCCACAGCCACCAACTATTTCAAAAAATGTTGAACTTAATGCAAAACAGCTTCCTCATTTAGGAGGAAACCATCTATCATTAATTCCATAACTCTAATTATTTAAAAATAACTCTATTGATGTTCTATTTTATAATGAAAATATATGTGTATATTGCCAAAAGAAATTTAAAAAATACAGAAAAAACAAACATGAAAATAAAGGTCATGTACAAACACATAATTAGAAATAATAGCTATCAACATTTTATTGTGCATATTTCCTCCATGCATATAGGTATTATTTCTTGAACAAAGATTTTAACGTACAATACATAATTCTTGGGAATCTAATTTTTCACTTTATATGGCATGTACATATTTCTATATCCAGAGTCACTTTGTCACAATTTTTGTAGTTACATTGTATTCTATTATGTATATTTGCCATAACTTATTTAACAAATTCTTAATTATAAATATTTTTATTATCTTCCATTTTTAATGTGTAGTTTTATCACAGCTGATTCACTTATTTCATCTCAATATTACATGGCAGTTTACATTTGTTGATGTGTGTGTTTTAGATCTTCAACTAAGTCTAAAGCAGCTTAGAGGCAAGGCCAGTTCTTTCTTGTCTTTTGTTACTTTTTAATGGGTCAGTGAGAGAATTATCCACATAGTAAGTGCTCACATGGCTACTCAGGGGGGTTGGCACAATCTGCTAGGATGACAGCCTAATGGAGAGCTGTTTAAAGGTGACCTGATGATTGGGAAGAAGGGTCGGAGGTTGTGGGGTATCTGCTAGGTCAACTGACATTCCAGGAAAGTTCTGGTCTACTCAGCAAAAAGCTTTAGGGAAAGTTGCTAAAATTGTAACTTATTTATGAACTTGCTGGTGTTTTCTCAAGTGAGGAGAGTGGTGGAAAGGAGAGGTCATGGGGTCTGTGTGAGCCAGAATGAGAATTATTACATACCTGGTGAGTTGAGTTGTGCCCATGCTTCTACGGCTCCTGCTGATTCTTGCTCTGCCCAGGGTTTACCTCCAAGCTGAACCTCCCTTTTCTCTTTTCCAATTCTTTATTTTCTTTTTCAATCATTTCCTACAATCAAAATTTAAATACAGTTGCGTGTTATTGTGACTATAAAGTTTATGCCTCCTCTGCACGCCAACTAATCATTATATTGACCCAAATTGGCCCAATTCTTTTTGTTCCTGTAGGTCAAACCAGTTTTCCCTGGAAGTGTGGAGTGACCACGAAAGGCAAAAGTAAACTACCTGTCCTGTTGATAAAACTGTAAACAAGAAATAAGTGAATAGAAAAGGCAAATTTTACCAAATTTCTTTGTGAAGAGTCAGGTGCTGATTTATTTTGTGGAACAGCCAAATACTATGTAAGGTAAGTAGTAGGTACAAGGAAGGGTCCGATTCAACAATATGAATTTAGAAATTGCTATTATAATAATGTTATCAACATTGCTTATTTATTTTGGCAAATTTCATCTTAGAATAAAAGTGTTGTTAGTGTAAAAATGATTCTTCATTTTGTTTCCATTGGAATATGATTAATGTTTTAATTTGTTGTTAATGAGACAGCAGTTTTATAATCCAGGTGTTCAGAAATCCACTATTTAATTTCTGAAAGGACATGAAATAACATTAGTGTTATACTCCTCCTTCATCCTGCCATAGCATGTGTCCTGAGCCCCAGGCTCCCATGGTGTCTTTATGTTGTCCTGCTGAACTGAGTGAGAGTGGGTATCATTTTATTAAAACCACAGTTCTGAAATCTTTACCACAGATTTATAAGGGGGCTCTTTCTTCCTTCTGACTTACATAGCTTTAAAAAAGGTTATCTTTCTTCTGAAACTTAGAATTGTTTCAAATAATGGCAAGAAGTAGTGGCCACAGTTCTTTATCTGTTGTTGCTTTTGTCACTGAATTTTCAGACAATTCCAGAATTTAGGAGTGAATGAACAGGAGGACCAAGCTTGGCAGGGAGCTCCAAAAACCATCTCTTAATAGTCCATCAACTTGTTACTGGGATGGTACGAGGCAGAGAAGGGAAATTGTCTGAAGGACTTCCTGTTCTCATTTCCTTGTCATGAATAAAAACCACAGTCTAGATATGGCTTCTCCTCTTGGTCATTTACTTTTTATAATCCTACCAGTGATTGTAGTACACACTGAATAATGGCTATTTTACAGCAAGCAGAGGAATTTGGGTTAGTAATTGGGAAGTATCTGGGCACTAATAGAACAAATAAATATATTGGAACAAAATTTTCAGAGATAAGGGAAAAGAAAATATAAGAGGTGGGGACAGGAACCCAGGCCTCACATTTAGGAGTGTAAGTACAAGGAGGAAAAAAATATTAGAGAAGGAACTTTGAACCAACGAGCTTTATTAATGACAATTCAGTCATGATAACTCTAGAACATTACATAAATATTAACTAGATCAACACATAGAATTTCCACTATATTCACATTTTTAACACAGAATATAATGATCTGGGTGGGAGATTGGACTAGAAATTATCTAGGTCCCTTCCAAATGTAAATTTCTGTGATATCATGGCATTTTTACATCAGTGTGCATGTTATTCCCTCTGGATTTGCAATCTCCAATTAACTTTGCAATTATAGTTTTAGTAAAATGATTCACTGGTCTTGCTTCTCAATGCCTAATACCACTTTAGTACACGCAGTAAAGAGATTAACCAACACCTTGGTGATGAAGGTACTTGGTCTATCTCAATAATACTAATATTTCATCTTTCAAGAGATTCAGCACTTATTTTAAAGCACCTCATTTGCTTTGTGCATGCCTTGTACATTGCCATCTAACACAGGAGTCTCATCTACAACTTGGAAAATATTTATATTCATGTAGTGGCTGTGTTTTTGAAATATAAAGTATGGCTATAAATTATCAATTCTGATTTCCATGAGTCATCCAAGAAAACTAGTCTCATTTTGCAATAGTCTTATTGCACAGATAAATTCTGGTTATCTACATTTTTATTGACTTTTTTCTGGGAACTGGAGTCTATATAGTTCCAAAAAGAATCTGCAACAGTTCACCTCATATACAACAGTGCACTGTCAAACTCAATCTTTCAATTAAAGAATGGAAATAAATAGCCAGTTCCCTTATAACTACATTACCTGAAGTTTGCAATTTGGGGGAGTATTTGCATTCACTCATTCATCTCTTCAAATACCTACAATACTTAAACCCAGAGGAGGCTTGACTCCATTGTATTATCATTCATCCATTATCTACCAATTTGTCCTATGTCCTTCTATTTCCTCTGGAGATTTAAATCTTTATAGTAATTGTTATATATATTTATTTATTCTGACCAACAAGTTCTAGAGAAGTATACTCTGCAAATATGGGTTACTTTAAGAAAGTAGTAAAATGAATATCTCTTTCACCATATGAAAAGCCATGCCAAAAGTGATGGTGTTGATGAAATGGTAGGGATTGGAAATAGACTAACACTGGTTTCCAAATCTTGGTGTGCAAAACAATCTTCTGTATACTTGCTTAAAATACAGACATCTGGTAGCCACCTTGAGTTGTTCCACTTCAGGTGATTCAAATGCAGTGATTCAAGGGCCACATTTTAAAAAATACTGGTCTAATCAATGGTAAGTATAATAATAAATTTAAAAAGGAAACACTGTGCATATGGAATTTCATTGAGCCTATAGGTAAAGGTAGATAATTCAAGAAAGGTTTTTTGGAGAGTTATTTGTACAGAAATTTTAGGAGCTTACACACTAGGAATGAGAATGAATTGGGGAGGGAACACAGTGGAGATAGATATTCATGATGATGATATGACAGCTTGTAGTAGCTACCATGTACTGAACTGTGACCAGACACTGTGAAATGGCTTCACATTTAGATATACATCATTTAATTTTCTCAGTCCTGAGAGGCATCATCTTAAAATGAAGGACTGAGTGAAATTAGTAGTTGTGATAGGCAGAGGAAATGTAGATGAAGAACTGTAAGAGAGTAAAAGAAGTCAATCAGATATAGAGATTAATAATCTATATCAATATCTCTGCCTCTAAGTATACATATAAACTCACTTTCAGAAGTCTAAGCACTAATCACTAAATACTAGTGTTAATATATATGCTATATTTTCAAACTTTGAATCAAGCCAGGGAGGTTTGGAGAGAGAAATTGTCAACAAATAAATGCAGAAAAACCAAGATGAGCAGGGTAAACTGGTTCCCCAAATACAGACTCTCAGGAGTGAAAGGAGGAGCAGAGTCACTCAGCCAAGTTTCACTTTGGAGAACTCCCAGTATAGTGTAACCACCACGGCAGGTTTGGCACTAATGTGTACCACAGCCAGCAAAGGGGAGGGTGGAGCACATTTTCTGACAATGAAAACTCTTCACAGAGTTGGGTCAGAACAACATGAGCTCACTCCCTAACAAAGATCTAAAAATTCAACAAAATTATAAGTCATGAAAAACATATTGTTAATTCTCACATTTTATTTTAAAACTGAAGTTACATAAAACATATCCTTTTATGAGCTATGTAGCTTCTGTAATTAGGCCATGTGAAGATAAAATCAAAAGGTATAAAGTTTCAGTTGTGCAAGAGGAATAAATTCTAGCGATCTATGGGTAAAGTACAGCATAGAGCCCTTAGTTAATAACACTGTATTGAATACTTAAAATTTTGCTAAGAGGGTAGATCTTAAGTGTTTTTATCAAAGATAAGAAGTGGACAAATGAATGAATGAATAAATAAATAAAGCAGGAAGAAATATTTGAAGGTGATGGTTTCAAGGATGTATATTTATCACCAAACTCATAAAGTTGTATATATTAAATACATACAGAAAAAAAAATCAGCTGCTCTGGGGAAAATGTGACATAATCTGCAAGATTCTCTAAGAAACTCTTGGATCCCAGCTCTGGAGAAGTGATGAGTTCTGCATCCTAATCTGTCCTCAGCTCTACCATTGACTGGGTAAGTCTAGTGCAGTCTTTTCCTTTTCAGCTTTCCTGACTGTCGATGCAATGAGCAGCTAGAACTGATTGGTCTATGGAGTCCTGTTGAACTCCAACAACCCATGCTTCTAATTCATTCATTCTTTCATTAACTCGTTCGTTCATTTGCAGATATTGGTGGCATGCCCATGGCTTTCTGAGCACTCTCTTCAGCCAGCATACTTTGACACTAGTATCTGTCAGTCAGAATACCTCTTATCTGCTATTCTCTTTTCATTTCTGACTACTCCAGATCAGGTGGTCTGTGAGGTCACCTGTATTTTTATACTTGCTCAGTGTGGGCAGGAAATGGCTCTGACAGCTACCCAGAAATTCTGGTTGAGTCTAGTCCCCTCATGTGCCCAGGTGCTTTGTAAGGCTCAAGCAAAATTTTTCCCAGTTAGGTCATTCCCTCTGGTCTCTCCTCTATTTGACCCTTGTTGCCTGTGGATTTCAGAATCATATTTGTACGTGTGATATTTGCTCATGTTCTCAGACAGAATGCTCTCCTTAGTGGCTTTGAGGAGAAGAGGCCCCTTTACTGGCCTGTGGTTTTGCAGAAGAGTGAATCACTTAGCAATTTTATTATTAAATTTAGATTCTCTACAGTATAAACTATGCAGCTAGTTTTCCTATTTATCTAATATTTAAAGTCCATGAATATTTTAAAATTTTTGTTCTTAATTATGCAGATTTTATTTGTATAGGTGCAAACCATGGAAGTAGCCAGTAAAGCATGCTTCCTGCTTTGTTAAGCTGTATACAGTTAACTGACATTACCTAGAAACATCTGTTTATCATAACATAATTTAGAATTTCACTTTGTTTCCACAGTCACATTTAATGTCATGAAATGAAAATATATTGAATGTTTCCTTTACTCCTTTTTATCTTATTAAGTATTAATTTCTAATGATAATTTTCAACTTTTTTCATCTTGTGGCACACATAAACTAATTACTAAAATTCTGCAGCACAACAAAAATATATTTTTTGCCAATCTGACAAAAAATGAGTATAATTTTTATTCATTTGCAACAACAACAATAATAGTAGTGGTAATTACCTACCCTTTTTGTTCCAGGGAGATTTTTTTTAAAAATCAGGTACCTATACTTGTGTGTAAGGATTTCTGATACAAAGAATTGACCAATCAGATGTATGTTTATTATGTGATGGGAACAATAAGATGCAATGGTGTTAGATGACCTATGTATTTGTGACTCAAGATAGAGCATCACATCAGACAACTATTGTTATGTTGGCTGTTGTCACTGTTTTTAATTGACAAGCTAAGGAAAAAGAGGTCAGTGTCCCTGACTAAATAGTAAGGTACTGCAGATTTTAAAAATTCTTGTGACACTCCGGTTGAGAATCAGGGATTTACAATAAAAGTAAAATGATTTTTGGTATTCCTAAATTTTCCACAACAAACATGAACTACTGGTACAAAAAGGAAGGGAAGAAGGAAGGAAAAAAGAAAACATACAACCAAAGAATTTCTAGTTTAACTCTTTTTTGTTTAGTGTTATTATTGAAAAGAATAAAGCTTACTTACCAGTGACTTTTCTAGCTTAATAAGGGATCCTAGGAATTTTAGTTTTGGATGAAGACAATAAGCATAAAATTCAAGATTCATGTGAATTTTTCCTAGAATACAAATACACATATAGAATTCAGCCAGTCTGGCAGCAAAGTGTAGCACAGAAGGATGTTTTACATAGGAAACCATCAGTGCTCTGCATTTGAGGGTGCTGAAGACATAAGGGTTGTAGTATCATGTCATAGGTCCATCTTTGAGTGAATTTGATTTCTCTGTAGGTCATACACACACTCTAAACATAATTATTATCATGCTTCAACTTTTAAAAAAATAAACATTGTATTTGGAATAATTCTAAGCATACAAAAAAGTTGCAAAATTAGAACAGAGAGTTCTGTGTACTTGTTACTCAGTTTCTCTAGATATTAACATCTTACATAACTATGGTAGACTTGTGATGATTAAGAACTTAACTTTTTGATATTACTGTTAACTAAACTGCAGACTTCATTTGGATCTCACCAGTTTTCCTACTGGTTCTTCCTTTTACAGGATCCAATCTAGATTACCATATTGCATCTAGAACTCCAACTTTTGAGAAAGTTTAAGTCCAGAGTTAGAGCTAGAAAGAGCTCAGACCTAATGGATGGCAAGATTTAGAATCAGGAAGAGAAATTGAAATGGCACAAATGTCAGCCTTGGAAAAACCTCGACTTAAAAGATGTAGCCATCACTTTGTTTTACTTCAAGCAAGTGATATTTCTGATCTTACTGTCAGGTCATGTGGTATTTTGCTTTATTATCAGAATTTAACAGGAGTTCTTTTAGTGTTTTTTTTTCTTTTTTATTGACTTTATTTGGATGTCATGAGTTAAAATATATATGTAGGCTTCAGGTGTACAGTTCTATAACACATCATCTATACATTGTATCGTGTGTTCACCACCATGAGTCAAGGCTCCTTCCATCACCATTTATCCTTTCTATATACTCTTTTATCTCCCCAAACCCTCCTTTCGTTCTGGTAATCAGTATACTCTCGTCTCTGTCTATGAGTTGTTTTTTTTGTTTTGTTTTGCTTCATACCTTCACCTTTTTCATCCAACCCTGAAACCTCCCTCCCCTTTAACAGCTAACAAGGGTTCTTATAAGTCAAATATATTGAAAACCTGTTAACAAGGATAACTCCAAACTTAAGTGAAGGCCAATATCCCAGAGATGTAGCAGTATCATCTAAGTGAAAATGTGTACATAGTACTCTCGGATATTGTTATCACCAGATATGGATAGTACTGTGTGTATCTTATCTTCTTCCAATTTAGCCCTTATCCCCTGACCTGTAGCTACAGTAAGCATCACATTGTTTCTTTAATTCATTCGTTCATTCAAAAAAGCGGGAATTGAGGATTAGTTCGTGCTAAGCACTGGGCTGAGCTGCATGGATCCAGCAGTCTTTTGGTTGAACCTAGGAAAGATAACCAGGCTTTGTCGTACAGTGGATAGTTGCTAATGGAGGTATCCCTAGAGTGCTGAGAAAGAAGCATAGAAGACATGAATGAGGCAGGGGAAACTCTGGCAAAAGGCATGAAAGCACAAGGTTACATGTTCTTTTGAGTGTTCATGCCCTGCCTGGGAGCCAGGACAAGAACTGAAAATGGATGTGTAGGCAAGATGTATTTGTTAGAATGACAAAGGCCTCAGTTGGATGTTAGCCAAAGGGTCTAAATTCATCATGAAGAGGATGGGACACTAATGATCAGATTTTGCTTTGGAACGATTGGTGCAGAGAGGAAAGAATTTGAGGCAGGGAAACCAGAGGAAGTTTGGGGGGAACTATGGTTTATTCAAGATACCAAAAAGACATTCTTCCTCTTTTTTACTTGACCAACAAGTAAATCACCCTGTTAGGAGCAAGTTGAAATACTCTTTTTCTGAAAAGCCTTTCTTTTCTACTCCTAAGACATACCTAGTCACCCCCATTGTTCTTTGTTCATAGCTCAGTTAACATTATTTATTATTAATTGTTGTAAGTACTGTTTTTCATGTCTGTTTCCCTACTACAGTGAGCTTCTCTAGGTCACAGCTTGTGCCTTATTCATCTTGGCATCTTCAGCATTTAGGATAGTGCCTGACACAGGGTATCTGCTTAAATTTTCAACAGTGAGAGACAAAATGAGCATCTTCCAATCATGGATGGAATGCATGAGAAAGCTAATCTTTCCCCCAAAACTGAATATTCACTATTATTCAAATTAATTTTTTAAAAATTCCATGAATGATCATTTAATTATTTCAATTGAGGAAACAAGAAAATGAGGCTCAATTAAAGAAGAAATTGTAAATCTTTAAGCAATTGATATAGATTAGAATTGCTTGGTCATGATTAGACAATCAAAATTTGTGAGTTAGCAGGTAAAAATGAGAAATGTTTATGGATAAAAACTTGTTGCAGAATGTAAATAACAATGATGTTGTGTGACTTACCTCAACTATATTATGTGGATAGAAATTTCTTTAGTTCTGAGGGTTATCAATCAGAATAAGCAAAATCTCTGATGCTTCTGGGTGTTAACTCAATTTAGTTTATTTGGATTTTTGTTGCCTAACTTGTAGTCACTTGAACTAGGGGTCACAAAAGCAAATGGCTATAGGGGCCAGGCAAGTAGCAGAAGTGAACAAAGACAACTGGTATGATAAACCAGGACACTGGAAAAACTTGTGAACTAGAATCATGCCTGACATTATCTCAAAGTGACAGCCCTTATTCTGATTCAACAGATTGCGATGTGGAGAAACTTGGGGTCAATATGCCCTAATATCTAATTTTTAAAAAGATTTTATTTATTTATTTTTAGAGGGGAAGGGAAGGCGAAAGAGAGAGAAAGAAACATCAATGTGTGATTGCCTCTCGAGCACCCCCTACCAGGGACATGGCTCGCAACCCAGGCATGTACCCTGACTGGGAATCGAACCAGTGACCCCTTTCTTTGCAGGCAGGCCCTCAATCCACTGAGCTGCACCAGCCAGGGCATAATTTTTTTTATGAGAAGTCAAATATCTCAGTTTTTTATGGAAACTATTTTTATACTGACATAAATTTTAAAATAACTCATCTATATGGGTGTATCCTCTCTCAGCATTAACAGCTTAGGTTGTTTTGGACTAGCTGAGGGAAGCTAGAGGAACAAGACTAAATATTTTTTTAAAGATTTATTTATTTATTTTTAGAGAGGGAAGGGAGGGTGAAAGAGGGAGAGAGAGAAACATCAATGTGCGGTTACTGGGGGCCATGGCCTGCAACCCAGGCATGTGCCCTGACTGGGAATTGAACCTGCGATACTTTGGTTCGCAGCCCGCACTCAATCCACTGAGCTACACCAGCCAGGGCTTGGACTAAATATTAAAAAAAAAAAAAAAAGTAAAACCATGCAAAGTCAGCAAGGCTGTGAAGAATTGTGAGGTCAAGACCTGAGAGAGGATGAGGTGAACCTGATATTTGGGTCCACTTTTCTCCTAAAGGTTATGGTTGGTTCTGAAAGCTATGGCTGAGAGGATGAAAACGGAGAGACCTGCAGACAGACTCATGGAGATGGGACACCGAAAATTGGAGGTCAATGTTTGCCAAGGTGTAAGGATCTTGGTGCATACCTCTGGCAGTCAGTTTGCCCCTGGGAGGGCTATACTTAGCAATAACAGTAAACTAAAAATAGATAAATTCTCACAAGACTGAAAGCCAACCTTGAATGATCTCCATTTGCTGATTCTGTCAAGGTATTTAAGGGTTAGAGGGTCCTTAACCTAGCTGCTTGATCCAAGCCTACCTACATTCTCTCTGGGAGAGTGTGGAACTATACAGAGTCCCTTGACAGTTTTCAAAAATTGTCTGGTGATCAATAATAATCAGGCAAACAAAGAGACAGGATGTGACCAAAATCCAGAAGAAAAACAGACAAGAGGAACAGACTCACAGGTAATCCAGGTCATGGAGATTTCAGACACAGACTTTAAAAGCACCACCACCACTTATATTTAAAAAAATCAAAAGACAAGATGGAAAGTTTACAGGGAACTAGAAACAATAATAATTAAGCCGCCCAAATTTATACAATTAAAACACTATCTGGGCCATAAAAATACATACACAGGATATCAGATTTCAAGCACTGCTCTAGACATTCTGAGTGCAGATGTGGTATAGGGGCACCAGTGCAATATTGTTCTGGTTTATAGTACAGCATAAAGCATTTGGCAAAAGCAGTGATATCCTTCTCTATGGTCCACAAAATGTAGCAAAAATTATAGATACAAAAAAATTTTGAGACATTGATGAGGTTCAATTAGCCTCAACAATGAGTTCAACCTTTAATAGCTCTTGACAGGTATGAATTAACCTACCAAAATCTCCAAAATCAGGCATAAAATTTTTTGACAGGGATATGCTAAGTGATAGTACAGCAGGTCTATACAATCAAATACATCTAGTTTTGATACTTGGGTCTGATTCTACTGTGTAGGTGACCTTGGACCAGTTACCAAACTCTCTAAACATCACAGTCCTAAGTTCTAAAATACGCATAATTGATTTGTTGAAGTTTTTTAAATTAGAAAATGCCACATAAAATTTCTAAGCATAGTAGACCCCTAGTGCAGGTATGGAAGTTCACCTGTAGAGTGGTTGGCACAGAGAGGGTTTCTACCCAGTCTTCTTTCCTCTGTGTATCACCTAGAGCCCTTCCCACCCTGTTGCCTCCAACCACATACATTTCTGCACTCTTTCCTTATATTCATTTCTCTTACTTTATTTTGAGAGAGAAACAGAGGGTTTATTCCATGTAATTAATTACCACCATCTGGTATTAATACATTTTAATATGTTATCTGGAATATATTTAAATATATATCTGATAGTGAGTGTATTTTAGAACAGCATTGATTTAAATTTATTCTGAAAGTATCAAAAATGACCTTTTTACATTTCTGACAATATGTCCAGAATAAAATATCAGTATGAATTGTCTGTTCAAAGTAAAAAGAGAGTGGGTTACAGCTTTATATTTGTGTGGTTGATAGCCTCCCTTGTGTTAAGCAAGACAGTTTAGCAGAGTTCTGAGTCATCAGCAAGACCCCCAGCTGCTTTGGTCAATGCACAGGATGCTGGCAGAGGGAAAGCTTTTAAATTCATTCTCTGAAACCTTTATATTCAGGTCATCTTTCTTTTCTTTGGCATCTTCTTCTTTAAATGTAAGTTCCTACTATACCTTACCATTTTGAAAGACAAATATCATGAGCTATGCACAATTCAAAAATACAATGTCTGTATTCCAAATTATTTTGAAATACCCCTCATGGATAAAATGCTATCTGATAAATATCATTTATCAAGAAACTTCCAGTAAACTAAAAAAATTAGAGAATAATTTTTATATTAAAAGTTCATCAGAAGAGCACCTTTTATTTTTAGACTATGCACTTTAAATATTAGTACCCAGGAGAATTGTAATATGTTTGCTTCTTTTTATATAAAAAAATTGAACATTTTTTCTTTACTTGAAACTATTTAGACATGATTTTCTACATGATCTCTCTTTAAGTACTTTGTACTGCAGTTTTAACATCTCATTATTATAAAGATGGTTTGCCTCTAGGTTAACATCAGAAAAGTGGCAATATTATTAAAGAATGGAGTTTATATTATTTTGTGTAGTAAGATAATAGTTTATCTCACAGCATGCTTTCTAAATGTTAGAGTAAACTCTGTTGAACTCCAGTAAAACTTTTTGTAATTTAAGCAAAAAAAACACCTATATATGTATTCAGAAGAAAACTATATATATAAACACACTATATATATATATATATATGCATATATACATACTCAGAAGAAAAACATGTTTTACTATCTTTTGTTACTTCCTTATTGGAAAGAAATTTTAATCCCATGAGTACTATTTGATGACATTAAAAAACCAGGCACTTGGGGATATCGACCAGTGTCATTAGTTCTTGCGTGCTAGGCGCTCAGGGGTCCCTGTGCCCTGGGCACTTCCAGTGTCCTGAGGGCTTGGGAGGAGGTTTCTCGAAGGTAAGTTTGTTTGTGGTTTTTTTCTCCTCTCCTTCTCCTATTCCTCCTTCTCTTTCTTTTTAATAAACTTTCACTTTTAGAACAGTTTTATATTTACAGTCATTAGAAACAGTACAGAGAGATTCCATATATGGCACACCCAGCTTCTACTATTATTAATATTTTACCTTGGTATGATAAATATATAATTATAAATAATGAACCAATCTTGACACACTGCATTAACTAGTCTACTATTTATTCACATCCCTTTAGTTTTCACCTAATGTCCTTTTCTGTTCTAGCATCCCATTCAGAACACCACACTACATTTAGTTGCTGTGTCTCCTTAAGGCTCCTCCTGGCTGTGATAGTTTCTCAGGCTCGCCTTATTTTTAATGATCTTTGATAGTTTTAAGGAGTAGTTTGTTGTTCTCTAAAAAAAGACAAAAAGACTTTATCATAGAGTGAGAATCACACCTCGAGATCATTCACTTAGTTGAGGCAGAACTCCCATCAACTAAGAGTCCCGTGCTGAGGACGGGGCAGTTTCCTTGGCACAGCTCCTGGGCACTGCAGCGGAGCTTCCCTCAGGGCTCTTCTCTGAGCCCATTCAGGGGTGCCTCCAGGCAGCAGCTCTATTTCATACCACTTTCCTGACTCTGGGTGGTGATGTTTGGCCTCTGCAGCCCTTTTCTGGTCTACCCAATCTCTCCAGATTCCAGATATTTCTTTATGCCTAAAGTCCTAATTGCTTCTTTTAACTAGCAGTGAAGTCCAAACTATTAGTTGCAGAAATTTTGTACCCACTCACTCAAGGGAGGTGAGAACTCAGTCTTCAAACATCATGACTGCCTGCTATCTGCATCTTGGAGTGGAAAGGAGTTGTTTGCATTCCATCCTTCCTCCAGAACTCCTAACAATATCTAATGCAGGGGGGAAAAAAGACAAAACAGTTGAGTTTACATATCAAAATAGATTGAATGCTGATATTCTGCTAGACATAATCACAATACCAGAGTTAGCATTGTTAATAGGTGTGTATAAAATGCTGGAGGAGCATAGAGAAGTGAGAAACCAGATCTATTACTTAAGGGACAGGAAGAGGGGCAAGAAAGCAATCAGCATAGGCTAGAAGGCTTCTCATAGGTAATATCTGAACTGTGTCTTCAATAATGTATGGTGGGTAATGCCAGCATCTCAGATAGAAGTAATAGATGGAGCAAAGACAGGGGCACCTAAAATAACGTAATATTTAAGGAACTGCAAGTAATTCTGAAGTAGTGCAGAGTAGAGGGAATATGAGGGAGTGGCAGGAAGTGAGACCGGAAATGTAAGCAGAAATTAGTGAGATTGGAAAGTACCTTTTATGTCACTCTAAGTTCTAAGAATGCTGTTGAATGCTGTGAGGTTAGATCACCTTGCTGGCAGCGCAGTGGGGTTTAAGATCTAGATCATCAGAAAGGCTAGGTAGGATTAGAAAGTCAGGAGTTAGTACACACAGGGAAGATGTCCATCATCCCAAATGGACCATTTGGTAAAATGGTAAAAGAGCACATTTAAATCTTCCCTTTAAATGTTCTTAGCCTGCTGAGCCTGTGGATTGACTAGAAGTTGGCAATATAAGACTTAAGACTAGTTATATGAGACCTTAAAACTTTGGCTGCCTGGGCTAAGATGCTCTTTGGTCAAAGAGAAGTCCAGAAGGCTATTTGCCCTCTAGTGGCAACCACAAAGCACTTTCTATGTTGCTAGAAATAGGATTAGATTATGCAGAGCAGAACAGATCATCTCAGGAAGCTAGCACTCACTATACTGCATGAAGCTATTTAAATTAGTACCTAGACTTGAATATCTAGCTTAATACAAAAGTCTAATGTGAATTAGTTAAGACAGGAAAAAAAGGTAATGTTAAATAATAGAAATCTATCCTATGTAATACTAAGTTACATTCTCATTGATATTATTTATTACAGGTTTTCAATATTATCTTAATAGATAGGAATATATCTTTATCTCAGATTTTTAAGTATAGTAAACTAATTATTTTTCACGTGAAACATGTTTGGAGGTAGAGAGATAAGTGTCCTTGCATATCCAAGAATCTATTTTACACTCTATGATCTGTTCATTTAGATTTTGCACTTGCCCTATGAAGAACTTCAGCTACACAATTTAGCATTATAGACTTTCCAGTTCATTTCTTTCTTTCTTTGTCTTTTTTCTTTTCCACATAAATGGTATATATCCTATTGATGAACCTTTGGTATCAATTTTTATTTTTTAAACTGTTCAGTCTTTTGAGAAGGAATGGTTTCTCTGCTTTTGCTGAAGGCATTTTACAGAACCATATCATTATTTATTCATAAAGGTGAGTCTCTAGAATAAGGTAACATTACCACCGGCCTACTGTTGCTGGCACACACATGAATGCATTCATAATGGATGGAATGGCCTGTACTAGTGTTGCAGCTACAACAGACCTAAGGTCAGATATCTGAGAGAGCAAATCATATCATTATATTTGTTGAGAAATAAATAAGGGGTTCATGTTTAAAATTATCTAAAGGAAGGAAACCTGCATATAGAAAGGGTAGGGGGAAGAGAATGAGATGTGGAAAAGAATAGGGAAAACAAACTAAGGAAACCTAGTCTAGAAGAATATTTTGAACCAAGCCTTGCTAAGAAAGTGATTTTAATTTTGTTTCTGAGTTGTCTCTCTTGTTGGGGCAGGTTAATGATTGACCACTATAAAGCCTTTTTTCTTTCTTTTCTTTTCTTCCTTTTCTTCTTCATTTTTTTGTCCTGGCAGGCTCTCAAAGAAAAGGGAAATCTTTGAGAAACAGTGAGATGAAATTGCCTTAGAAAATTCTGACCAGATGAACATCAAACAGGCAGGTAAAATTTTTCCTGGAATGATTCTGTAGAGGTTTCCTTCTCTGGGAAGTGAAAGTATTTCACTAGAGAGGTCTCCTCCATCCAAATGGATGACTAATGATGAGAATATAGAGTGACCCACATAGAAAGAAATTCACTCCATGTGGCTAAAACATGGAGGGAGGTCACAAAATACATGCATAGCATAATGCTATTTTTCTATAAAAACACATTATATATATAATGTGTTTTAAAATGTGTTTATAATGTGTTATAAAAAATACAATTTGGAATGCTCTAATTTTTTTTAAGATTTTATTTATTTGTTTTTAGAGAGAGGGGAAGGGAGGGAGAAAGGGAGAGAAAAATCAATGTGTGGTTGCCTCTCAAGTGGCCCCTACCAGGGACCCAGCCTACAACCCAGGCATGTGCCCTGACTGGGCATCGAACTGGGGACCCTTTGGTTTGCAGCCCACACTCAATCAACTGAGCTACAACAGACAGGGCTGGAATGTTCTAATGTTAATAGGGATTGTCTCAGGTTGGTGGGATTGTGGATAATCCTGGCCCCTGCTCCCATTTTTTAGTTATCTATATATTTAAAAATAAATTTTTATAAAAGGATGCAAATGTTTTCTTAAAACAGAAAAGATAGTTATATTGTAGGTAGCTAACCATTCATAAATACTCATATTTATATATGTAAAAATGATTGATTTGGGTATTAAAATATTTAATGTCCTATAGGAGCTAGAAAAAAAGTTAAATGCTAGTCTGACTTTAGAGTGGCATAAACTTTTTGAATATCTAAAGCTAATAAATAAAAGAAATAATTTATTTTATCTCATAATTTTTAAAGCCTCTATAAGTTTTAAAGTGGAAATACTGTTTCAGTAAGGATTAAAGACACATACTAAACTCAGATAAAATGTTTACAATATTCAAAACCAATTAAAAATGTTTAGCACAATGCCTGTAACAAGAAAGGGATGTAATAAATATGTCCTTATTGTTCATATTAATAGATATAATCTATTTTTTGCAAATCGGTAAGAAAAAATTTTTTCGAAGTTGGACAATCAAAATGAACTAACAATTTCCTTGTCATGAATAGATAATAAATATATGGACTCAAGTTCAAGCTATTTAATAATTGTTATACACATACATGTTAAAATTGTCTGTATATACAATTTATAAACGTATGTGTATATATAAATAAGTATGTTTTATAAAATATAATTTAAATATATTGATTTATATAACATAAATATATTCATTTATATAAATATATATTTATATTGATCATTTATACATATATTGTCACCTACCACAAAAACAAAAAACTATAAAAAAAGAAAAGTGATAGTTTCTAGTGCTGGCAAGTTTTCAGATAAATGGGTGCTTATATGCTACGCACGTGAGAAAATGAATCAATACAAACTTTGTAAATGGTAATTTGTCAGTGCATATCAAAACCTTAAAAATATTTATAACTTTCAACCCACCAATCCCATGCTTAGGAATGTATCTTAAAGAAGCAGTCAGTAATATTAATATATACTCTTTAAAGATCCAGTAATTTCACTGGTAGGAATTTAACCTACAAAAAAAGCTCTCACATGTAAAATGACACAGAGGTGGGGTTATTTTTTTCAGCTCTGTAATAAGAGATTACAGAGCTGATGGTGACCTAGGAAGCAACCTAGGTCACCATCAATAGGATATTGTGGAAGAATAACAAAGTGAAAAAGAATGTGATTATATAGAAAAAAATATTAAAATTTAATATTTTTACATTTAAAGATACAAAATAGCATAAAGTGGGGGAAATGGGAATGTATTTCTACTTGCTTATGTAGTGTTTATTTTTAAATGCTCTGAAAGGGTACCCAAGAAATGAACAGTAGTGACTTCTGTGGGGTGTGAGTAGGAAATTAGGCAGATGTAGGACAAGAATGAAAGGAAAAATATTCTTTATTTAGTTTTTGAACATGTGAATATATTATTTTATAACTGAGTGAATTGAATTTTAAATAATATTCACAGAATGCAGTTATAAGGTAGTGTATAAACCAAGTACTTTTTATTTAATTTATTTTTTCTGATCCATCTATCCTTTATTCCGTGACTGACTGCTGAGCTGCATCCAAGCAACAGTACCCCAAGTACTTTTTAAATGTCCAAACTGAATAAATACAATATCCTGAAATTAACTGTGCTTATCTTTCCTTTTTGAGGACAGAAAAAATGTTTTTCTTTTCTTGGCATCCTCACATAAAAAAAATACCTGACACATGATAGATACTCAATTTTAGAGAAATGAATAAATCGATGACGGCTTAAAAGTTAAGTTAGTCACCAAGGAAAAAGCCACGAAGAATTCTCACTTTTAGAATTTTTTCACATCAAAAAGTGAAATGATTTTTGAGAGAAGATTGAAAATAAAAGTTCCAAGGGTCCAAGTGCTATTTTAAACACTTATCTCTTATCATCTCTAAGGAGGCTATTCATAGAGATTGTTAAAGCTAAGATAAAACCAAGTGAAATAACTGCAAGGCAACACACTGCTCCACTATGGTACCACATAGGTTCATAAACCAGGTTTATCATTTCCATCCAATAATGAGCCAAATCTTTTTTCCTTTTCTTGCCAATGAGGGATATCAGGATATGTTCACAACTCAGCCATGACAGTTAATGAGGGATAGAAGACAATGAGCTTAGAATATGTGCTATAAACCATCAAAATCACTACAAAGCAGACCAAGTATTAAAAATGATCTAGTGCTAGTGTAATAGTTAACACTAGGGGAAATGTTCAGGGGCAGAAATGCAGTCTATGGAATGAGCTGGTGACTATATATTAGATTAGTGATTTTCAACACTGGCTGCACATTATAATCACCTGGGGAGCTTTTAAAAATACTGATGCCAGGACTGCACTCCCAGAGAGTCTGATTAAATTTGTGTGGGGTGGAGTCCGAGCATTCCTATTTTTTATAAAAGCTCCTGAGGTGATGCTGATGTGGACTCAGGGTTTGAAAAACATTGGATTAGAATATGAGAAGGATGGAGGGAATTATATTACAGGAAAAATGAGTTAATCAGCTGGTTCCAGCCATTATAATGTATTCAGAAACAAAAATTTTTAGATTAAGCCCTAAAATTCCATGCTTGGACTATTAAATTATTTCCTATAGTTCAGTTTCTCTTGCTTCATTCTTCATGTTTCTACCTTGCGTAACAGTACCAAATTGCTTTTCTTTCTATCAACCACTGCTCTCTACAGAATGTATGCAATCTAAATACCTCAGCATGGCTGCCACTCTGAGCTCTGTCATTGCCTAATGAAATCATTTTTCTCTTCAGTTTCCTCATCGACTTCAAATTAGTGGGACTGATAACTTCTAAGGTACTTTTCAGCTCAAAAATGTTGAGTTCTTTGGTTCATTGTCATACTACCCACCCCGCCAGTTAAGACCCAATGTTATCTTTTGTAGTTCCTCCAAATATTTTCTGAAGTCAAACAAAATCATCTCCACTACCCTATTTATTTCTTGCTCTTTTTCCCTCCAGTGCTGTTCATTTAGGCTATTTGCTCTCCCTTAGCCTAGCATATCCCCAGTCACCTGGCTCCAGCTCACCTCCTCTACAGGATTTCAGGAAATGACACCACTTTACATCTATCATATTCTTACTATACTTCCTTATTACTTTGGAGTGTAGACTCTCAAAGTTGGTCTAGGGTTAGAATCACTTGTACTTGTTATACATCCATAATCCCAGCCCTCACACAAGTCTCTGTTTCAACTAGGTGCACATCAAACTTTGAGAGGCAATGGCCAATAATAGTTTATTAGCATCTTTTGTTTTCTAGTTTATTTCTTGTATATCTTTAAAGATTTTCAGGTTTGGAATCCTATTTCTAATTTTAGGAAAATAACTAAAATTTCTAGTATTTCCTGTTCACCTAACATTTCACATGGACTGTTTGTTGCATGACCATTGTGTTCACCAAATACAATTACAGGAATAGTAAACTCAAAATTTAGTTTTAAAGGTTGAGAAATATAATGATGGCTTTATAGAACTTTAGGGGTCTTAAGAAAATATCTCACCAAGTTTCCTTTTACAAATGAAAAAAGGGAGGCCCAGAGAGGGAAATGACTGCAGCAGCGAGGGTAGATTTGACGTCTATAATCTATCTTCATGTTTTCCACTTTTAGTAACAATGCATTGCCAATCTTTTTTTTTTTTAATCCTCACCTGAGGATATGTTTATTGATTGTACAGAGGTGGTGCGGGGGAAAGGAGAAAGAGACAGAAAGAAACGTCCATTGGTTGCCTTCAATGCCCACGCTCCCGGAACCAGTAACCTAGGTACGTGCTGTGACAAGGAACGGAACCGAAACCTTTTGGTATGGCACTACAACCTAGACTCCCGGCCAGGACTGTATCTTGAACACTGACTCTCCCCAACACGACCAAAAAAAAAAAAAAAAAATAGACTGTTGCTTGGGGATTCAAGTATACTTACTTTTATTTTATGCAAGCCTTTACGCAAAGGTTATTTGCTTTTGCGTTGCAGATTATCCGTCATATTTTAGGGTCCTTAAACACGTGTCTGAGAGAACGGTAAATGCCGGGGATACTGAATGGCCATGATCTAAGTGCTTGGCTTTCTAGAGGTCAGTCTAAGAGACAGCAAGACAAGACAAAGGAAAAAAAACCCCATAAAATTGAATACAAAAGCAATAAAATTGAAGTTCTTTGAATTCTAGACCCTTAAAAGCACTGTGCAGTACAGCACAATGGAATAATGGAATAAAATGACCGCATCATGTGTTCGTTACATTTCTTTCTTCCCAGTAGTTTTGAGCTCTTTCAAGCCCCTTGATTCCTCTTTGTGTGTGTGATACCAGCAAAATGCAGAACACAGTAAGGCCGCAGTGAATTAATTCAGCACTTTCAAAGTCTACCTTATCTACAGAAACAAGTTTTGTTTTCCTTTTTTTAAATGAGTAAGTCGCAATAAGTGCAAAGCAAGCCCTCTCTAACTGAACCACTACCCAGTCCCGGCCCTCCCTGTAGACGCCCGTGGGGTATTGGCAGAACGCAAGGACCGCGAGGCTGAGCCACATCCCGGGTAGGAGGAGTGAAGATCCTCAGCCCGACTCCGCCAAGAACGCGCCGGCCTTCCAGGGACAGGCGGGGCGGGGCGGAGGCGCCTCCAGCCCGCCCGCGGGGCCGGGCGGTCGCGGAGCATTCCTGAGCCCTCCTCTAGCGCCCCGCGCCCCGCGCTCCCTCCCCCGACAGCTGATTCATTGGCTCGGCCGCCCAGACTGCCTGGCGCCGGCCACGTGACGTCACCCATTCACCCAGCCCGCCTTCCCCCTCTGCTGGCGCCGGCCAGGCGGTCTCCCTGACAACGCAGACGCCAGCCGGCACAATGACTTCCAGCTGGAGCAGCTCTCCTGCCCGCGCTTTCGCTTGCTTGCGCTGGGTTTTAAGAGCTCGGGGGTGGATTTCTTTCTGTCTTTTCTTTCCTTTTTTCCAGGCTCCTGTGGGTTCCCCCTGCCGGGAAATGCACTCTCTCTAGTTTTCTAAGGCTCTGGTCCCGGTCTCTTGTGAAGCGTGCTTGTAGGCGCCCTTCCTCGGTCGCGGGCTCCCGGGGCTCTGTGTTTTGCTGGGCAGCATCCCACGCTGGGCTCGGCAGGCCTACTGGCAGTTGGGTTCAGCCCTTGCAGCGCTAACACCTGCAGAGTCGAGGCTCCAGCCAAAAGGCGTAAAGCAAAGGAGGAAAAATTCATTGCCATAATAGCGAAAATGGCAAACCTCAGCTGTCTTAGAGAAGAATGTCTAAGTAGGTGTTGATTACCTCCCACAATCACAAAACTTTCTTTAAAAGAATTCGCACCATCCCCTGTTAAAACGCGGTGGTTCTCTTTGTGCTTTTCACGATAGTTAGGAATTTAACGCTTCTAAACGGATAAATCTTTCCAAAACAGAAAACAAGTCTGGGAAGTTATGTTATAAATTAGAATAAAGAGTGTATGAGCACCATACTCAGAGAGAGGAAGAGGAAATGGGAGGGGGGGTTGAGGGAGGGAAAATAAGGAAAAGAGAAAGGAGGTGGGGGAGGGGCGAGAAAGAGACGGTACTGATTGGAGGTTTTTTTCCGAGTAGGGCAAAAATGCGTAACGCGACCTCTTCCCACCCTCTCCTCACCCCCATCTAAAGATCTTGAAGCCTTGGAAGTGAGGGGGAAAAGAAAACATAGTCGTTGACTAGAGTTTGTTGGGAGGTAATTCCTTACGCTTCATGTCATATTTTTGCCAAATCTCTTGCTTCAAAACAGCTGCATTTTTGGATGTAAGTCCACAACCGAGAACTAGGCGAAACCCTCCCATGGATAGCATAAATCTGCATTGTTGACACCGCTCATCTGCAGGATCAATGAGCCCAGATGATGCAAACTCCCTTTCCAGCTCTTGTAAAAATACCTCCCACGAAAACAAGCACTTTGGCCCTTTTCTACTTTCTATTCGTCCAGATTACAGCATATCCTTTTTTTGTTTGTTATTTATTGTCTATATATTTGTCCTGTCCTCAAGCAGGCTTAAAACTCTTGAAGGCAGAAAAGGACTCTTCCTTAAACTTGAAATCTTCTGGCCCATCTGAATAGGTGTACAGTGTGTATCTTGATGATGGTGCTAAGGAATGATTAATAAGCACACAAAGTAGTTAGTTGGTCGAGTCATCATTTATCGACTTATAATAATCCTTGGCTTTTACATCTTCAACACACTTGAACAGTTCAATAAAAAGAGACCTTATTAGGAAGTAGTTGATGATCGTTAATAAAAATAACTAATACATTCGAATACATGGTTGAGAGAAATATTTACCATTCACATGTTTCCCAGGGATACGGCTAGGAACTTGCTAGTCAGCAGTTTGTTAATTTCTTTTTTAAACCCTCGAACTTACTTTGTTACCCATCAAAAATGAGGACTCAGTGAAACATTAATTTTCTAAAATTGTTGCATATTTAAATGTGATTGTAATTGCTCCTTAGCATTTTAAAATTATAACACCAATACCAAATGCTTTAGAATCCAAAGAACAGTCTGTCAGGGTTAGCGTTTTGTGTAAAATGGTCTGTAACATAATGATGACTGATTATCCCATCCACATTGTTTGCATTCATATAAATGCTAGATTTCAACATTAGGGGAGGAAAAACCCTCAAGAGACGTCAAATAGATTTGATTTGAACATTTAATTTTCCTCTTCTACCTTGCACTACACTTACAGCTGTGCTACTCACCTGTAGTTTCAGTAACAGTACAGCTGCCAGTGGTTTGGAACCCTAGCCACACTTTAGAAGTACCTTGTGAACTTCTGAAAAATGCGGTTGGTTAAGTTCCTTCCCTAGATATTTTATTTACTTGGTCTGGGTTGTGGCCAGGGCATCTGTTTTTTTCTACCTTTTATTTTAAATTATAGATTCACAGGAAGTTGCAAGACAGTAGAGGTCTCATATCCTTCACTTTGTATCCACCACTGGTTACATTTTACATAACTATAGTAGGATGAAATCAGGAAATTGACATTGGTATAAAGTGTTTCTATAATTATGGGATCTCATCACGTGTAGATTCCTTGAAGCCCCTGCACAGTAAACACACAGAACTATTCCAACACCCCAAAGATCTTCCTCATGGCATCTCTTTATAATCATCACAATCATCACTCCTGCCTCTCTCCCCACCACACACACCATCCCAGCCCTTGACAGCCACTGATCTATTCTCCATCTCTATTTGTCATTTTGAGAGTGTTATGTTAATTGATTCTTACAAGCTTGTGACCTTTTGAAATTGGCTTTTTTCACTCAGCACAATGTCCTTGAAATCCATACAAATTGTTGCATGTATCAATAGTTTATTCCATTTTATTACTGCAATTATTTCATCCCATGAATATACCACAGTTTGTTAATTATTCACCTATTGTAGGGCATGCTGGTTGTTTCCCTTTGGGGTGCTATTACAAATAAAGCTGCTGCAAACATTCTTGTACAGGTTTCTGTGTGGACATAAGTTTTTATTTCTGTAGGATAAATGCTCAGAAGTGTGATTGCTAATTCATATGGTAAGTATATGCTTAGTTTTTAAAGAAACTGTCAAACTATTTTCCAGATCTGCTGTCCTATTTTACTTTCCCCAACAGCAATGCATGAGAGAGCCAGTTTCTACCATCTTTGCCAACATTTTTTATTTTAACTGTTCTCATAGGTATGTAGGGATATCTCACCATGGTATTATTAATTTGCATTTTCCTAATGACTAGTGATATTTTAATGTCATTATTTGTCATCCACATATCCTCTTCAGTGAAATAGCTCTTCATGTCTTTTGCCCATTTTCTTACTGGATTGTTTTTTGCTACTGTTGAATATTGAGACTTCATGAATTTTAGATGAGTCCTTTATCAGAAATGTGGTTTGCAAGTAATTCATCCCAATCTTTTCATTCTGTTACCAAGATACTTTGGAGAGCAGTTTTTAATTTTGATGAAATACAAATGTTCAATTTTTTATCTTATGGGTCATGCTTTTGGTGCCATGTCTAAGAACTGTCTACCAAGTCCTAGGTCCTGAAGATTTACTCCTTTGCTTTTTTTCCTAAAAGTTTTATAGTTTTACATTTAAGACTATGCCCCATTTTGAGCTTTTATGTAAGTGTGAAGTTTAGATCATACATTTTTTGTTTTTTCTTTTGCCTGTGGATATCCCAATTTGTTGATAAAGACTATTCTTCCTCCACTGAATTGCTTTTGTAGCTTTGCAAATATCAGCTGGTAGTATTTGTGGGCATCTATTTCAGACTTCTCTATTTTGTTCTATTGATCTACATATGTATCTCTCCATAAGAACAACCTTATCATGATAACTGTGGTTATGTGATAACCATTGAAATTGAGTGGACGATTCCTCCATTATTTTTACTTTTGTACATTTTTAAGTCATTCTGGGATTTCACTAGGAATTGTGTTACTGAATATCACGTAGGGTCTCCCAATGTGTGAACATAGTATGTCTCTGCATTTATTTAGATCTTATTTGATTTCTTTCCTTAGCATTTTATAGTTTTAGTATATAAGGTCTGAGCATATTTAGATTTATACCTAAGTGTTTCACTTTGTTGAGCAAATGTATATAGTATTATATTTTTAATTTCCATTTACATGTACTCTCTGCTAATTTATAGACATTTAGTTGATTTTTATATGTTGAGCTTATATTCTATGACCTTGATACACTCACTTGTTCTAGGAGGTTTTTTGTTTGTTTGTTTTAAGATTCCTTGGGATTTATTTATTTTTATTTAGAGAGTCATGTCTGCAAATAGGGAGTTTTAGTTTTTTCTGTTTCATTTTTCCTGCCTTATTGTGCTGGCTAAAACTTCCAGTATTATGTTGATTAGCAATGATGAGGTGGGGCTTCCTTACTTTGTTCCTGATAGTGGAGGGAAAGCATTCAGTCTTTCATTGTGAGTATGATGTTACTTACAGGTTTATTTTTCTTTGTCCATTTAAAGAAGTTCCCCTCATTCCTAGTTTTCTGATAATTTTTACCATTAATGGATATTGAATTTTGTTAAGTGCTTTTCTGCATCAATTGATACAATGATGTGATTTTTCTTCCTTAGCCTGTTAATATGATAGATTATATTGATTTTTAAATATTAAACTAGCCTTGTATCCAGGAATAAACATCAGTGTATCATGGTATATTATCCTGTGCTGACATAGTGTTAAATCTATTTGCTAATATTTTGTTAAGGGTTGTTCATTTATATTCATAAGAGATATTAGACTGTAGTTTTCTTTTTCTTTATTGCTTTTTGTTGTATTGTCTTTGTCTGGTTTTGGTATCAGGATAATATTCTAATATTAATGACAATAGAAGGTGTTTCTGCCTCTTCTATTTTAGGGAAGAGAATGTGTTAATTTTGGTGTTAATTTTTCTTTAAATATTTGGTAGAATTCTACAGTGAAACAACCTGAGCCTGGAGGTTTCTTTTTCTGGAGGTTTAAACTTATAGATCTAATTTCCTTAATAGTTATAGGGCTATTCAGATCACTTCTTTGAGTTGGGGTTGTTTGTACTTTTTGAGGAATTGGTTCATTTTATCTAAGCTTTCAAATTCATGTTGTTACAGAACAGGTCCAAGAGGGGCACAATATACCATTACCAAAAGGATTCCCTGCTAGGTTTGTTATGCCTGTGGCCAGAGGAAAGACATCTCTCAAGGTCAGAGATTTGTGAAAAAGAAAGGAATTATTTATTCAAGTTATTCAGACTTACGAGCAATGACTCAATGTCTTCATTAAAATCCCAAAGTCCCTTAAAACACCCACAAACACACATAGTCCTTCCTTTTCTCTCTGCCCTAATCTGGGGTACCCTATCTCAGGAAAAGTAGAAGTCCTTGATTCAGGCTCCCAGCACCATCAGCTGTGTCGCTGTCAGGATCTCCAATTAATCCAAAGTCATGTGGCACCTTCTCATGGCCACATTTTTACCCCTTCTCAGGGGTAAAAGTCCTTTCACCCCTTTTGTCTTGCAGGTAAAGTCTCTCCTGCTTCCTAAGCTACGTGGCCAAAGGGAGCACCCCAAAGCCATGGGGTCCTCACTTTCGCCAAAGACGCGGGTGTCCCCCCCATAAAAGCTGCAGAGGTGCCCACCCTGGCAAAATCGCATAGTTCTCTCCCAGCAAAGCAGCATGGTTCTTCCTCACATGGCTGCCGAGTGGCAGTTCTCTGCTAAAGCCACATGGTGATTGTCCCTCACATGGCTGTGGGAGTCCCCACTCTGGCCAAAGCCCCATGATTCTTCCTTGAATGCTGCTGTATCTGGGTTTAAATCTGAGTCAATCTTCCTCTGCAGCCCCATTTCCAACTCCTCCTACAATAGACTACACTTGCCAGCACTCCCGTATTTTTCAGCTTTTCTGGGCTGCCATGGTAAGTCTGGGCAAGTGTGGCCCTGTGGAGTGGAGCCAATCATCTCCAACCTCTCATGAAAGCTCTGTCTGTAATCAGAGGGAGTTGCCTCCCAGTTACATCTTGGGTGGAAGTCACTCCCTTTTTCCTCGCTCAAAGCATGGTCACAGCTATTTAGCATATCAGTGACAGCAGTTAAAGGTTGTAGATATGTTAAATGACCATGCCAGAGGTTAGCTGCAAAGCTGTTGTTATGCAAAAACAGTTCTCAGTGGCCCTGCTCCAAGTGTCCCTTCCCCCAACTCACACCTATTGGTTTTGGGGAGGTGAGGACATCCTATATATCTTTCTAGTATTTCCTGGACACTGAGTTCTGGATCCCATTCCAAATCCCTATTTGGGGTCCCTCTCTCGGCTGCCCCCTGTTACAATGTATTTAGTATTCTCTTATTTTTCTTTTGATGTCTGCAGGATCTGTAATGATATCAGATATTAAATTTTCATTCCAAGTATTATTAATTTGTGTTTTCTCTCTTTTTTTGGTCAGTCTTCCTAGAGATTGGTCATTATGGTTGATGTTTTTTTCAAAGAACCATCTTTATGTTTTACAAATCTTTTTTATTATTCTGTTTTCAATTTCATTGATTTCAACTGTTATCTTTACTGTTTTCTCCCTCTGCTTTCTTTGGGTTTATTCCACACTTCCTTTTTTTAGGTTCTTGGGATAGGATCTTAGATTTTTGTTTCCTGATTTCTACTGTAACCTTTTAGTGATATAAATTTCTTCTTCAGCACTGTGTTCACTGCAGTGAATTTAGTGTGTTGTATTTTCATTCAGTTTAATGTATTTTTAAAATTTTTATTGAGATTTCCTCTTTAACTCATGGATTATTTAGAAGTGTATTATTTAGTTTCTAAGTGTTTATTTTCCTGTTATCTTTCTGCCCATGACTTCTAGTTTGATTTTTATTATGGTCATGTTACAGAACAGAACAAGGGGGGCCTGGGACAATATACTATTATTGAAAGAAGGCCCCGGGTCCGTTATGTCCGCCGCCAGAGGAAAGACGTCTCTAAATGCCAGAGATTCGTGAAAAGGAAAGGAAATGTTAATTAATGCTATACAAACTTAAAGTAGTGACCTAATGTCTTTATCAAAAATCCCAAAGTCACTTAAAACACCCACAAACAGACACAGTCCTTCCTTCCTTCCCCCTTTGCCCAGTCCAGAGTACCGTATCTCAGGGAAGGAAAACGAAGTCCATGGCTCAGACAGTCCTCTGGTTCTTAGTCCTCCTTCTCGACTGGGAGACCTCCCTGGGTTCCCGGCACCCTCGGCTGAGTCGCCAGGATCTTTGCTAAAACCAGGTGGTGGTTCCCCCTTCTGAAGCTGTGGGGGTCCCCACTCCGTCCAGGCCTCGTGGTTCTCTCTCTCTGGGATGCGGGAGTCTCCACTCTGCTAAAGACGCGTGGTTCTCTCTCTCTCTCAGGGCTGCGGGAAGGGGAGAGCCCCCACTCTGCCAAAGCCGCGTGGTTCTCTCTCTCTGGGATGCGCATGGTTCTCTCCTTCTCAGGGCTGCGCATGGTTCTCTCTCTCTGGGATGCGCATAGTTCTCTCCCCAATGGCCGCCAAGTCTGGGTTTTAAATCCCCGTGGCCAGTCTTCCTCTGCAGCCTCATTTCCGACTCCTCCCACACTCGGCTTCACATGCCAGAACTCGTATCCTTCCAGCTTTACTGGGCTGCCACCATGAGTCTGGGCAGGTGTGGCCCCATGTCCTGGAGCCAACCCTCTCCGAGCTCCCACGCAGGCGCTGCAGCCCGGGGGATCTGCCCCCAGTCACGTGTTGGTGGGGAAGTTACTTCCATTCCCCCGGCTCAGAGATGATCACAGCTATTTAACATATCTAAGTGACCAGCCAAAGGCCACAGATATGCCAAACGACCACGCCAGAGCTCAGCTGCAAAACAGCTCTCAATGGTCCTGCTCCACCCGTCCCCTCCCCCAACCCACACCCTGGGTGGGGGGGGGGGGTTTGGAGACATCTTAAAATCTCCTGGACACCTTAAGTTCTGGACCCCATTTCAAATGCCCATTTGGGGTCCCCCCTCTTGGCTGCACCCTGTAACAGTCAGAGAATATGCTCTGTCTGATTTAATTCTTTAAGATTCTTTAAGGTTTGTTTTATGGCCCAGGATATGCTCCATTCTGGTATATGTTCTGTGATTGTTTGAAGAGTGCTGCTCTCGTGGGTGGAGCGTTCCCTATGTGTCAGCTAGCTTCTGCTGAACGATGTGAGCTTGACTTCTTTTACATCTTTGCTGATTTTCTGTCTGGTTGTTCAGGCAGTTGTTGAGAGAGCAGTGTTGAAGTCCCCTTGTAATTGAGGATTTGTCTGTTTTCCCTTTCAGATGTAATAGTTTTTGCTTCACATACTTTGCAGCTCTGTTGTTTGGTTTATCACTTAAATTGCTATGACTTCTTGGTAAATTAACACTTTTAGTGTTATCTAATGTTCCTCTGTCCCTAGTAATTTTCTTTGCTTTGAAGTGTAGTTTTAATAATGTTCACATAGCCATTTCTACTCTCCTGAGTAATGCTTACATGGTGTATCTTTTCAGTCCTCTTACCTACATCAAAATATTTGAAGTGAGCTTCATGTAGACATCATATAGTTGGATTGTGTCTCTCTGTTCTTCTATTCATTCTGCTAACCTTGTTTTCTTAATTTGTGTATTTAGACCACTGTTATTGAATGTAATTACTGATATATTATGGATTAAGTTTGCCATTTTATTTTACTTTATATTCTCTGTTTTTCATTTCTCTGTTTTCTTTTTCATATGTTCATGTGGACTAGTTGAGCATTTTTTTGAAATTCCATTTTGATTTATTATCATGTTTGGGAGTCCCTCTTTCAGTATAACATTTTTAGTAGTTGCTCTAAGTATTGTATCATATGTAAATAACCTCACAATCTACAGGTATTAGCAGTTTACTAGTTCAAGTAAACTGTTGAAATTATCTTTCCTTCAGTATCCTTTTACTTTCCTCCACTTGAAATATAATTCCCTAAGTGTTTACTATATATACATTTATAACCTCATCATGTAGTGTTATAATTTTTGCCTCAATAGTCAAACATTTAGAAAACACAAGAGGAGAAGGAAAATTGATTGTACTTATCCACATTTCAATCATTTCTATTGTTTTTTTGTGCTTCCTCCTGATCTTTCAAGATTCCTTCTATTATCATTTGATTTCTGTTTAGAAAACTCTCCAGCGATTCTTTTAGAGCAGGTCTGCTAGTGATAAATTATCTTAGTTTTCTTTCATCTAACAATGCCTTGTTTTCCCTTTACATTCCTAAAGGATAATTTTGCTTGATACAGAATTCTGAGTTGACAGTTCTTTTTTTAAAAAAAAATATTTTATTGATTATGCTACTGTTACAGAACAAACAAGGGGGGGCCTGGAACGATATACTATTATTGGAAAAAAAGCCCCCAGGTCCGTTATGTCTGCTGCCAGAGGAAAGACATCTCTCAATGCCAGAGATTTGTGAAAAGGAAAGGAAATGTTTATTTAATGCTATTCAGACTTAAAGTAGTGACCTAATGTCTTTATCAAAAATCCCAAAGTCCCTTAAAACACCCACAAATAGACACAGTCCTTCCTTCCTTCCCTCTTTGCCCAGTCCAGAGTACCGTATCTCAGGAAAGGAAATAGAAGTCCATGGCTCAGGCAGTCCTCTGGTTATTCCCAGTTAGTACTCGATCTCGACTGGGAGACCTTCCTGGGTTCCCAGCACCCTCAGCTGAGTCGCCGGGATCTCTGCTAAAACCAGGCGGTGGTTCCCCTTCTAAAGCTGCGGGGGTCCCCAATCTGGCAAAGGCACGTGGTCCTCTCTCCCCGGGCCACGGGAGTCCCCACTCTGCCAGAACCGCGTGGTTCTCTCCCTCAGGGCCGCGGGAGTCTTCACTCTGCTAAAGCTGTGTGGTTCTCTCCCCAATGGCTGCTGCATCTTGGTTTAAATCCCCGCGCCAATCTTCCTCTGCAGCCCCATTTCCGACTCCTCCCACACTCGGCTTCACATGCCAGAACTCATACCCTTCCAGCTTTACTGGACTGCCATCAGGAGTCTGGGCAGGTGTGGCCCCATGTCCTGGAGCCAATCATCTCCAAGCTCCCACACAGGCACTGTAACTCGGGGGACCTGCCCCGCAGTTACATCTTGGTGGGGAAGTTACTTCCATTCCCTTGGCTCTGAGCATGGCCACAGCTGTTTAACATATCTAAGTGACCAGCCAAAGGCTATAGATATGTTAAATGACCCCACCAGAGGTTAGCTGCAAGAATGTTGCTATGCAAAACAGCTCTCAAAGGCCCTGCTCCATTTGTCCCTTCCCCCAACCCACACCTGGGGAGTGGGAGTGAGGACATCCAAAAATCTCCTGGACACCTTGAGTTCTGGACCCCATTTTAAATGCCCATTAGGGGTCCCCCCTCTTGGCTGCACCCTGTAACACTACTACAATTGTTCCAGTTTCTCCTTCTTTCCCTCCTCCATCTGACACTCCCCATTCCCTCCAGCAACTCTCATCCCTTAGTTCATGTCCATGGGTCATGCATATAAGTTCTTTGGCTACTCCATTTCCTATACTGTTCTTAACATACCCCTCTCTATTTTGTATCTACCATTTATTCTTCTTAATCTCTGCACCTTTCATCCAGTTTTCTCCTTCCACCTCCCAACTGAAACCCTCCAAATGATCTCTATGTCTATGATTCTGTTTCTGTTCTGCTTGTTTGCTTGGGTTGTTTTTTAGATTCAATTATTGATAGTTGTGAGTTAATTGCCATTTTAATAGTTTTGATTGTCTTCTTTTTCTTAAATAAGTTGCTTTACATTTCATATAATTGTGGCTTGGTGATGATGAACTCCTTTAGCTTTACTTTGTCTGGGAAGCACTTTATCTGCCCTTTTCTTCTAAATGACAGCTGTGCTGGGTAGAGTAATCTAGGTGGTAGGCCCTTGCTTTTAATCACTTTGAATAGTTCTTGCCAGTCCCTTCTAGCCTGCAGAGGTTTTTTTGAGAAATCAGCTGACAGTCTTATGGGAACTCCTTTGTAGATAACTCCATGCGTTTCTCTTGCTGCTTTTAAGATTCTCTCTTTATCTTTAACCTTTGGCTGTGTCTTGGTGTGGTCCTCTTTGGGTCAATCTCGGTTGGGACTCTCTGTGTTTTCTGGACTTGTATGTCTTCACCAAATTAGGGAAATTATCTTTCATTATTTTTTCAAATAAGTTTTCAATTTCTTGCTCTTTCTCTTCTTCTTCTGGTACCCCTATGATTTGGATGTTGGTACATTTGAAGATGTCCCAGAGGCTCCTTAGCCTATCCTCATCTTTGGGATTCTTTTTTCTTCTTGTTCTGATTGAACGTTTTTTTCTTCCTTATGTTCCAAATCATTTATTTGATTCTTGGCTTCATTCACTCTACTGCTGGTTCCCTGTGAAATTTTCTTTATTTTGCTTAATGCAACCTTCTCTTGTGCCTGGATATTTTTTATGCTGTTGAAGTACCCTATGATTTCCTTGAGCATCCTAATAACTAGTGTTTTGAACTCTACATCAGATAGGTTGCTTATCTCCATTTTATTTAGTTCTTTTTCTGGAGTTTTGTTCTCTTTTTACATTTGGGCATATTTTTTGTCTCCTCATTTTGGCAGCCTCCCTGTGTTTGTTTCTGTGTTAGGGCTGCTTTGACTACCTGTCTTAGTAGCATGGCCTATTGTAGAAAAGCACACTGATAAGTTGGATGGGATGGTGTTGGAGGCCATCCAACAACCGACCCTTGACATAGCCGGGATGGATGAGACGTGTCTGCACAGCAGAAGCGCCTGTGGACGGGTCTCCTGTCTATCTCTTCCCGTTTGCTTGTCCCTATTAGCATCAGGTGGTGAGATTTTTGGACACCTGTGCTTTATAACAAAAAACTCTGCACGATGCCTCTGATTCTGCACGAAATGACTTGTTGACCGCAGAATAGAGACCCCTAGCAACCCTAATGTTGCCTGTTTCCCTCACCTGAGAAGTTAAGGACAAAAATTGAACTATGGGTAGACCAACTGCCAGAACGCTGAAGGAGGCCATTGCTAGGAATGTTTCAGGAGTTACCATTCAAAAGCTCAAGATTTATTAGAACCACTGCCTTTCCCATGCCCTGGGCAGGAGTGGTTATTGATGGGACCAGGTAAATAGAGGAGGAAGGAGTTTTAATTTAAATATAATAATCTTAGTACATGGAAACATAATATGCCCCGCCCCCCCAGATATGTAGTTAATAGATCTAGGTAAAAAATCATTTATCTAATTTAGATAATCTAATTTCTATAAACAATAACTAATTTTTAAATCTCTCCTTGTACCCCTTTGGTTTAGACCAATCTATAGAAATTTAATAGATATTTAATTATAATCAGCATTTGAAAGTTTGTGCTCGTATAGCTTCATTGGCTATCTGATTAATGACCCTCTTGGTCAAAATAACCTTTGTTTAATATGGTTGATCTGTGGGACTTGCTGTACTTTTTAGTTACTTCTTTGTTTAACACGATCTGTAAAATCTGTACTTTTTGAAGTTATTTCTATGGTAACCATTTTTGTTTTAATAATCATATTAAAATAAAGATTGATTTTTCTCCGTGAGCCAGTCAGGTCTAGACAGCCTGGCTGTCCTCAGGCACCTCACCTGATGTCTCGTTTCGCCTAAGCTGTTCCTCCTTCGGGGACCCGGAGACCCGCTGAGGCTGGACCCCGGCAGGGTGGAGCCTTAAGTAATCACCGGGGCTGGGCAACCCATGCGAACCAGGTTGGTGGCATCTCTGATATGGTGTCATCACTCTGTGGCTTTGTGTGGGGCTCAGAGAAGGGACGATGCTACTATCTGGCATCTAGAGTTTTGTCTGGCAGGAAGCTATCTCCTGGCACTCGCCCTGATGCCATACACTTTAATTTCTCCCCACTGGTGCCCTTGCAGTTGTTTCTCTGGTGCTGAAGCCCAGAGGGAGTGAGTCTGTATAAGTCCTAAGTCCATTGTATGCCCTTTAAGAAGAACCTCTTGAGAATCTCACAGTTTCTTCTGCTACCCCAACACCCACTGGTTTTTACAACCAGAACTTGTGGGGACTTATCTTCCTGGTGCTGGAACCCTGGACTGGGTGGTCTGGTATGGGGCTGGGATCCCTCACTCTGAGGTATCCCTCCAAATTTTTATCCACCACTGTGGGTGTGGGACCACCCATTGCATTTTTCTTTACCTCACTTTGTCTCTGTGCCTCTCTGTGTCTCCATGAGCCTCTCCGCACATCTCTGCATCTCTACCTCTCCTAGCCATGTGTGTGAATGTGGCTTCTTTAATTCATTGTTGTCAGACTTCCATATAGCTCAATTTTCTGATGATTCTTGGTTATATTTGTTTTGTAGTCTAGTTGTAATTTTTGCTGTGGTTGTGTGAGGAGGTGAGCAATGCTCACCTATTGCCTCTGTCTTGACTCAACAGTTCTTTTCTTTCATGACTTGAAAATGTGCTGTTTTCTCCTGTCCTCCATGGTTTCTGATGAGAAATCCTCTGTCATTCCAGTTGTTTTTTTCCCTCTTATAAATAAGGTTTTGCTTCTTTCTTGCCACTTTGAAGATTTTTTTTTCTTTCTTTGGCCTTCAGAAGTTGGCCTAGACATATAAATCCTGACTTAATGACAGTTCAACCTATGATTTTTCAACTTTATGATGGTGTGAAAGGAATATGCTTTCAATTCAGTCTGTACTTTGAATTTCTATCTTTTCCTGGGCTGTTGATATGTTGCACAATACTCTCTCATGATCCTGGGCAGGGCAGTAGGCTGCCACTCTCTGTCAGCCCCAAAATCATGAGGGTAAACAACTGATAGTCTACAGTGTACTGTGTTGCCAAGGTTTTTTGGATATTGCATTTTCAGATCCCATCAGGTCTGTAAAATGCCCATTTATGTGTCCTGTTTCTGATAAGAAGAGGAAGGCAATTACTCTTAAGATAAAATTAAAGATAATTGCTCATCTGTAGTCTTATGTGTGCTCTGAGCATGTTTGAGATAGGCCAGGCTAGGCTATGTTTTGTAGGTGAGGTGTATTAAACACATTTTTGACTTATGACACTTTCAACTTACAGTCAGTTTCCTAGGATGTAACCCTCTCATAAGTTGAGGAGCGTTAGGGCATTTATAAAATGCCTTAGTGTGGATTTTATTTTATTATTATCTTTTGGCTTATCCCACTTGTTCACTTAGCTTTATGAATCTGTTGACTGATTCCTTTTGACAAATTTGAGATATTTTCAGCCATTATTTTAAAAATACTTTTTCAGCCCTGCCTTTTTCTCCTCTACTTCCTGGTCTTAAGGACATGAATGTTTTGTTATCATCCTACAGGTCCCTGAGGTTCAGCTCATTTTAAAAAAATCTATATCTATCTTCCAGATTGGATAATTTCTATTATTATCTTCTAGTTTATTGATTCTTTCTTTTGTCCCATTCATTGTGCTGTTGAGGTCATCCATTTAGTTTTTTCATTTTGGTTATTGTATTTTCCAGTTCTACTATTTCCTTTTGGTTCTTTTTTATATCTTTGTCTTCTTTGGTGAGACTTTTTAAAAAATTATTTAAAAATGTAATTGCTCATTGAAACATTTTTATGATGGCTAATTTAAAATATGTGACAAGTTTTACAGTTTTGTTATCTGATGTTGATCTGATGTTGATGTCTATTGATTGTTTTTCTCATTCAGGTTGAGGAGAATTTTCTGATTCTTGTAATGAAGAGCGATTTACAATTGAAACTTGGACATTTTGAGAATTATGTTGAGAGTCTGGATCTTACTTAGATCTCTGTGTTAGCAGGCCTCCCTGACACAGACTGAGGATATAAGGTTGGAGGAGTGGGAGGAAGATGCTGCCTTATTGCTGCCTGTTGGGTATAGAAATCCATGCCTCTGTTGACACCTGGTGGGGAGGGTTTCTCCACAACTGCTGAGAAGAGGCGTTAGTAGCATTGGCTCTCCACTAGGCCTCTGCTGACATCACCCTGGCCAGAAGAAGCATAAGAAGCATAAGTGCTTCATTATTACTCCTCACATGGCCTCTACTGACATTATGGAGGTAGGTGTGACCTCATTACTGCTGAGTGGTAGTGAAAGTAGTCCTCACTCACCACTGAGCTCTCTCTGACATCATTCTAATGGGGAAGGAAAACACACTTTATTAATTTTGCATGGAGTAGAAGTCTGGACTCCTCATGTGGTTTCTACAGACACCATGGTGGGGGCTTTCTTATTGCCTAGTGGGGATGAAAGTCCCATCCTCCTACTTTCCTTCTCTGACACCACTCAGGTAGGACTGTTGCAGTACCTGCAAAGGAGGAAGTCTAGGCTACCACTTGTATTTGTTGGTAGGGGTGGAGATGGAACCACGTTTTTCTCTGTGCTGTATGGCTGGAGTAAAGCCACTACTGTCCAAGCATTTTCTGTCTGGCTAGGATGTTCCTTTTCTTGTCCTTTGTCTTAAAAGAGCAGGCTTTTGCTAAGGTCTTTTTTTGGTCTGTGTTTGCTGGCATTTCTGGATTGCCAGCTTCTCTAGCACCTCATCTGGGATGTTTGAGGCAAGAAGAAAACCCAGAGAACTCACTGCTGTGTTTCAGGTGTCAAGTCCCCTAGCTGGTTTGCTTACTTCCCTTCACCCTGTTTTCAGTGTTATTATGCTGATTTTTTTTGCATAATGTCCAGATATTTTTTTATACTTGGAGGAATAAGGAAAAGTGCTTGTAGCCATCCTTCCAGAAATAGAAGACCCAAGGTTTTCTGAAAGCAGCGTAGGTGATTCTAAAAAAGCACAGGCAGAGTTGAGAATCACTTAGCTATGCTTACCTACTTAACACTGCCAATATGGAGAGGTCCCAGTGTCTTTGTTAGGTTGGCAACCACTATTTCAATGATTTTATCATCACTTAATTTCACTTGCCCAGCAGTGAAAATACTTTGAAGTGGGGAACAACACCTTCTTGTTCTTTGGAAGGCAGGGGAACCTGGTGGTGTCCTGGTGGTTTGGAAGCAAAATGCCTGTATTATGATGAGATCTTGGGCAAAGTTCTTATCTTTTTAAAGGTCAAGGAAAATTAATATGTGGTGTTTTCAAGAGCAAATATGCTATATGTAAAAGATAGACCAGAGAGCAAGAGTAACACATAATATATATTTATTTTTTCTGTGGTCCTGCTCAGTGTAGCACTTTAATGAGATCTGTCTGGAAAAAGTCCAGCCATTGTTAATATAACAAGAACAGTTTATATGACATTGATGTAACCTGACAGCCAAGGAGGGTGGACTGGAATGCGCGTGCATGAACAATCACACTAATTGTACTAGTCAGTGGGAGCAGTAGCAGTTGCCATTGAGTGAGCATATGTACTGTGTGGTCATGGCATTCAAAGTGACTGAGTGAGTAGAACAAGGAGTCTATATCAAATTTTGCATTAAGCTTGAATATTCCTCTGAGGAACCTATTTGTATCATTCAAAAGGCCGCAGCTATGGACAAAGGGTGATCGGCAGCTTCATCACTACAATGCACCTGCTCATATATCATGTCTGCAGAGAGTTTTGGCAAAACATCAAGTCATCCAGGTGACTCAGCCCCTCTGTAGCCCAGATTTGGTGCCCTGTGACTTCTGTCTTTTCCTAAAACTAAGATCACTTTTGCAAGGGAAGAGATTTCAGACCTTTGATGAGATTCAGGAAAATACAATGGGACAGCTGATGGCAATTGGGAGAACTGTGTGAGGTCCTGAGGTGCCTACCTTGAAGGGTACTGAGTCGTCATTGTCCTGTGTAAAATGTTACTTGTATGTTGTATCTTCTTCAATAAATGTCTCTATTTTTCATATTACATGGCTAGATACCTTCTGGACAAACTTTGCATAGTGATTATGGAAGTTAATACTTGGATTGGGTATTTGGAAGCCTCTTAACTTTAGGCTCAATTATAGCCAGAAAAATAGTTCGAGGGAAAATATACTTGTAAAAATAGAAATGTGGATTATTAAAAAATATTTTTTTAATTTACTGATTTTAGAAAGGGGGAGAGAAAGAGAGAGAGAGAGAGACTGACAGACAGACATCAATTTGTTTCCCATTTGTTCATGCTGTCATTGGTTGATTCTTGTACGTGCCATGACCCCGATTGAACCCACAACCTTGGTGTATTGGGACAATGCTCTAACCCAGCCAGGGCAGAAATTTGGATTTTTAAAATTAATCCAAGGCAGAAGGCATGATAGGGTAGTGGTATAAGCCAATAAAGAAAGATTATAGACAGTGCAAAGGAGAGGCAAAAACAAATGTGGTGTGATTGAACAGGGAAGGGAGTAAAGCCATAACGAATTGAAAGAATGGGAGAAAAAATTCTTCCCATTTCTCTCTACTTTTTCTTTCACTTTGGAAAATTCCTTTACCTATTCTTTAAATATTGATGTAATCTGGGGTTTTGCCTTTCTCTTCTCAAATGCACTAATTCTGTATGATCTTATTCAACTGAAAGTAGTATGAAAAAGTGAACAGATTCCAAATCTATGTCTTCATCTTAAATTTATCCCTTAAACTCCAGACTAATGTATTGTTTTTCTAATTATCATTGGATATTTCTGTTTGGATTTGTTACAGGCTTTTCAGTCTTAATGTTCAAAATTTCCCTCTCACATGTGTTCTCCATCTCATTAAAGGGCACCACCATTAATTCAGGTACTCAATCCAGGAATTCTGGCATCGTCTCTTGATTTTTCTATTACACATTCAAGAAACAACTAACTCCTCTTGATTTTTCCTTCAGGAATCCCTGGAATAGAATACTGAGCACTAAGGTAAGTTGTGTTGAAAGAATGCCAAAGTATGTCAACAAGGAAGTAAATACCTCCCCAGTTCCAAAGCTAATATCTTCTAAGACTATTTTTATACCTCATGAAGAACTGATGAAATTCTGCTAGTATCATTCTTAGTGTCTAGATTAGTCATTGCCAGTATTTGAATTTTCAGTTTCATATCCTTTTTAGAACTTCATATTCTTTTATACAGTCTCTATTTTTGTTTTCTGTCTTCCTTTCATCTTTATGGTAATTGCTGCTACAAGTTGAGTTGTTCCTTCTCTCCCATCACTCACTAGATTAATTAGGATGGATTAGTTTATGTTGAAGTAAAATCTTAGTTAGTTAAAGAAACAATGGTTTATTTCTTGCTTCTGCTTCATGTCCATCATGGGTTCGCTAAAGATGTTGCCCATGTCTTCTTTTGGGTTTGAGTAAGGCTGATGGAGCCCCTACATCTGGTGAGTTGTCGTTTGCTGTGGCACAAGGAAGGCAGGAAGCAAGATATATCCCAGATTGTCCCTGAAATGCTTTTGCTTGGCAGTGATATACATCAGTTGAGCTCATCTTCCAATGATCAGTGCTTGTTGCATTACCATACCCTACTTCAAGTAGGTCAGAAAGTGTACTTCTGCCTTATGCCATGAAGGTGGAAAACTGGAATAGCTGGTGAACATTTCTGATGATTACAAGACTCACTGATGGCTCTTCTGCTAGCAATCCTCCCTCCCTCCTTCCCTCCCTTCATCCCTCCCTCCCTTCCTTCCCTTGACCTTGAAAATTTGATTTGCTAATCTTTGCATGGTAACTGCAGAGCTAGTGGTTTCAACTTAGTTGATTGACAGCAGTGATACAAGGTAGACTAGACAATAGAATCAGGGGTCTAAAAAGACTGCAGGCAAGTTTAGATATCAGTAAATACCAAAAGTGCATCTCTTAACATTTCTCCCATAGCTCTAGGGTGCTGAAGCTCACTGTTAGTAGTTGCATGAATTACCATGGCAATTGACAAATGTAAAAATTCAATATATATTTTTTCCCTGTAGTGTATTAAAATTTTTGGTTCTGAAAAATACCTTTTGCTCCCTCTTTCTGTCTCACTCTGTTTTTTTTTAATTAAATATAGGCAATAAGGAAGCATTCTCTCTTTAATTTAAAAGCTTTTTAGCAGGTTTAACTTGAAAAAATATCTGACTATTGACTTCTGACAAAGAGGAAGTATATAGTCTACCCATTTTACAGGAATTTATGCCAAACCAAATTTCTTTCATGTCTCCTTATTAGTATGTTCACATTTACTCCTAGGACTATATCTCCAGAAGCAAGAGAGTATATCACAGCTGATGGCCAGTTTTACACTGTAATGAAGAAAACCTATCAGATGTGAACTGGGGCTGTTGGTCTCATGATAGACTCCTTGCTACCATTAGACCAATGCTCAGAGTAAAGCAAAATGATAGGGAATGTAATCTATTGTCCATATTAATGGTAAATAAATATATATGTAGGTGTACATATATGTGTGTGTGTGTGTCTATATCCACACACATAAAATATACACAAATATAAAATATGTAAATAAAAACACACACATTTGCCACTCTGCCCCATGTCTGCACACCCACATACCACCACGGCATGCCCTAGTTCGCTTGTGACCAGCACTGCTTCACGTTCACACCCCTTAGACTCAGTGGGCTTGGACGAAGTAGAAAGTTATCCTATAGCCATGCATTTAAAAAAAGAAATAGCCTTAGAATTATTTGAAACAAAGCCAAGTATTACTTTAAAAAAAGCTACCTGCTTTCAATTAAGCAGGAAATTATCTAAGAAGCCACTTAATTTGCTTTGGTCTGTGGTCCCACAACTGCTTTATGCTGAGTGGAGCATGAAATTAAATATGTAACAACTATCCTAATGGCTGTGTTTGAGAATGCCAGCACTTTAGAGTCCTAGCTATTCTGAGGGGTAACAAATACAAAAACACACAAATTAAAGAATATGGCTGCATTGAGTGTGAGAAAAACATAAAATGTTAATGTCCTCTATGTATTTGTATATATAGTTATTATGTTATATATATTTTAAAATGTAAGTTTTTATAAATATTTTCTATTAATTTATACATACAGGAAGTGTATCCATGCATGTACAGAGAACTCTCTCTGATTTACAATACAATGCCACTTCCCTCCCCCTTTTCCCTCCTCTTCCCTGACCATGGAAATTCTTACGCTATTTTCTTGGGTCCAACTGTAAAGTAAATTATGGAAGGATCTATTAAAGGAGAAGGTCAGAGTGAATTTTTACCATTTGTTGAATAAATGCTAATACTAATCCCATGTGTGAGGCATTTGTCTTTGTTAAGAGCCAAGAATACATACTGTTTGCAGTGGAGAAAGTGTTTATGTAGACATATAAGGGCACTAGTTTATGCAGGAAATTTTAGAAGCATTACTAAAATGACACTTCAATCAGCACTTAATGTTGTAAATGCTGGCATGTTCTCAAAGCCTCTTATTTATTTAAACATTTTTTACAATTTTGAAACTATTTTTATGCTAGATAAATCTTTTCAAACACTAATAATATTACAAGTAAACATTAAAAAAAATCTCTGTATAAATGCAGATAAAAGAATCTCTTATCTGCATTTTTCTTTTATAGTTTGTATTCCAAACTGATCCTTTTCTTTCTTTTACCCTTCCTCCCTCCCTTCCTCCCTCCCTCCCTTCATTTTTTCCCTCCTTCCTTCCTTCCTTTCTTCCTTCCTTCCTTCCTTCCTTTTTTTACTAGGTTATACATTCTGCCAGGTTTACCAGGAAGTTTGCACAAATAAACAGAAGAATTTGACTGGATATCTTTTTTCCCTCATGTGTGAAGTAGGACAAGGTTGAACTGAGATAGCCTGCAAGGTTCCAAAGTTACTCTGACACTCATTAATTTTATGCTAAAGATGCTTAATGTTCTAGTTTCTATCATGGATTCTAATGATGCTTGATATTATTAAAAATATTTCTGGTCTTATAAAATTATTATCTGTGGGGGTGCTCCACCTGCAGGGTCCCCCACAGATGAGAATAAGTCTACCAAGACTTGATCTGCTTGGGGAGGAAAGGTGGCTGATCTCTCAAAGGAGAAGGGTCAAGGGCCTTTTCCTCAATGGGCTTTTATTGAGTTCATTTGCACAAGAACACAGGTAGAGCTCATTAATCATTATTAGGCAGTAGGATCAAACAATAGATAACAAGAGCTACCTAATTGTTTAGATGAAGAGCCTGAAGAGCTATAAAACTTTGAGGAACAAACTCTCTTCTTGCCTAGACCCTTATTTAATTGAGAACATTGTAAACAAAGCAGGTTTCACAGGATTTTACATATTCTTTCTTAGGTCTGATTGCCCTAGGGAACCCACCCTTTCCAGCACAGGGCGGTACCCACCACCAGCATTGTTTCAGGCTTTAGTCAGGCAGGGGAAGTAAGGCAGCCAAGAGATTAGGAGACTACTCTCAGACAGAATGAGGACTCAGGCTATGTCAAAGCCGAGGGGCAAGGGTCCATCATCCCCTTTTGCTGTGGACCCCCAAGTCCTTCCTTGGGGCCTCCATGTGATCATGCCTGTCTTAGGTTGTTCCTCCCTTGGGGAATCTTACCCGTCATTGGCTAACCGATCAAACATTGGGGGCCAGCTATGGATGAAGAAAAATGAGCAGAACTGGTGCCCCTGCAAGGGAGATAAGCCTTGTCTCCTTAGTGGCTTACAGTCCGAAGGTCGCTTTCTCAGCCTTAGCCATGGGAGGGTTACAGCTTCTGAAACTAGGCAGGACGGTTCCCAACAATTATCTACAAAAATTCTCTGAGAAGCTACAAAAAAGACATCATAGCAGCTTATGGGGCTTTGGATATTTTTCTGAGACAAATAGTTACCCTCTGTCTGCATTCGTCCTTCAGCTTTTCTCAATCAGAGAAAGAGTATAGAGCTTAATCACATAGAATCCTTGTGCCCAAATCCTTGTGACCTGGAGAGACCTGCTTAACCTCTCTGAGTCAGGTTCTTACAAACTGCAGCATTGTTTATGTGTTCAATGGGAATAATGATTGCAGTGTATAAGGATTGCGAGGATCGCTTGGGATAAGAAAAGCATCCCTTAGAAAGACTGGCACATAGTAGAACCCCATTATCATGATTTAAGTGGCTTCAGTTAATTGGTGGATCATTTCAGTTTTCTTTTCTAGCTTCTGTCCGGCTGTGGCAAATGTGTGGCAAGAGTTCCATGTATGTTATTTTATTTAAACTTCCCAACGGCCTATGAGATAGGTTTCATTATTAGCCCATTTTCCAACTGAGAAAATCGGAACACAGAGGCTGATAGTAGCTTATTCACCATTTTAGGAAGAAACAGGTAAGAGTGTCATTTTGAGTTCAAGAGGACTTTTTGCCTAAAACTCGGCTAAAACTTTGCTCTACTAATAGGATGTACATGCATTACTATCAGCCTGCAAAACATTTATCCACTTTTACCATCTGTCTTTTGGCATGAAATATTAGTGACCGAGTGAAGGCTAATAATAGTTCTAACACTTACTCTTTGGGGCTTGAAGTAGACAGACTTGGAATTTGTTCGCACAATAGCCAAATCTTTGCTACAATAAGAGGTACTATAAAACAGTCCAATTGCGTTTATTAGACAAGCACTGAAATATAAATTTAAAGATAAAAATAAGTGCCTTTCTATAGCTGGTATGTGATTTGTTTGTACACAAGGGGGTTTAATTTTCCAGTTAATGAGTGGGACTTTATGCACGTGATGTCCATTAGTGTTAATGAGTAATGTGTGTGTGGTATAATAGATAGCTGTGCTAAGCACATGGTGCTCCTTGGCACAAAGCAGATCTGTGTATTATAATTTGTACGTGTGATATCACACCTATGAAATCAAGAAAATGAATTAAGTATACTCACGAATGTTTGATAGAGCAATGATTTCAAGAGTTAACCAATTCTTTAAGACACACTTGAAGATAATATTTTCCTGGGAAATAATAGGGCAATATTTTAAAATCTCAACCTAGAGGAAAAGATATTTAATTGAAAGGAGTGAATTTGAAAACAGGACCTAAGAACACATTCAGAAACTTGAAATTCACAAGTCAAAATTGGTCAAATTTAGGTCAGAGCAGAGATGTCATTTGATCTTAGGGATGTGGGACTAGCCTTAGCCTGACATGGCCCCAGGAAGTATAGTTTCTTATTGTTTCTTTTCATGGGAAGTTGTATGAAAAATATAATTAGAAAGTGAAAATAAGTTTAGTTTCAGGGAGCAGTAACCAACTCCTAGCTGGTAAAATTTACCATGTTTTTTTAAATAAATTACCCAAATCTTAGGGTGTATTCCACCTACATGGTGTGCCTTCTGACTAAGGGCTGCAGGAAATGAAAAACATTTAACCTCTAGTCATTTCCAGTTCCTTGTGGCTGCCATCCAAAGAAGAAAGAACAGAACCACCAAGCTATGTTCTTGTGGGATTTGTGTGTTTTCCTCCTCCCCTTATTTCGTATTGGGTTCTCTCTCTCTCTCTCTCTACCTATCTCTCTCTCTCTCTCTCACACACACACACACACACACACACACACACACACACACACACACACTGTTTTTTCTCCCAACTTAGGAGATATGTAGGATGATCAGCAGCAGGTGTTATTGAGCATTCTATACACATTTTTTATGCGTATGCTTGTATCAAAAAGCAAGCAACTTGAATGGGAGGAAAGGAGAAAATACAGTTAGTCCAATTCTGCATGTCCAGAAGACAATTAGAAAACTAGTGCCATCTTCTCAATGTTATTTGAATTTTCTCCCAGCATCTGAATGCTGGCCTTTCCCTACTTAGCAAAGTGTAAGAACACAGTGAATGAGCTAAAATTCATGAAAGGGAATTCTCTTGGGAAGTCACAAAATCAGAACATTACTGCAGGAAAAAATGAGAATGATCACCAGGACATTTTCCTTACCTAACATTCTATGTTTAGACAAACCCAGATTTAATTATCTGTTTTCTATATTTGGTTTATATATGACTCAGTTTTTCTTATTTGTAAAATGGGTGCAAGGACATCTATCTCCTTACAATTAAAAAGAATATTCTATAAGATGAAGTAAATATTGTAATGTTTAAGAGAATAGTATTTCTTAACAAAGGCATGCACTATGAAATATCACTAATCAATGCTGTTAAAATGATTAGACAAGTCATGAAAAGAATATCTTGTTCAAAAGGCTGTATGAGTGAATGTTGGTCTAGAGGACTCAGCTCTTTCTCTAATCATACTGGCTATTAGGGGCCTAGTCAGCCCCAATAAATATATCTTGAGTTAAATGGAAGAACTAATCAGTAAATGAATGACTATTTCAATTTTCACTTCAGCATGAAATAATTAAAGGCCATGGAAAAGGGATGGCAAATACAGTGTGGGGCAAATGTAGGTTTACAGTTGTGAGTCCATGACACACAGAATCAGTCAATCTTTCTCCCTCCCTCCCTCCCTCCCTTTCTTCCTTTTTTCCATTTTTATCCTCACCAGAGGACATATTTTCATTGCTTTAGTGAAAGAGGAAGGAAGAGAGAAAGAGAGAAAGATCAATGTGAGAGAGCAACATTTATTGGCTGCCCTCTCATACATGCCCTGGATAGGGATTGAACCCAGAGCCTGGGTATGTGCTCTGACTGGGAATTGTACCTGTGACCTTTCCATCTATGGGACAACACTCCAATCAAATGAGCCATACCAGCCAGATTTACAACTATAAACCCACTTTTGCAACACCCTGTATATAAGTATATGGTATGCATAACCCTTCTCTCTCCTCTCTTACTAGTTGATTTTTCTGTCCTGCTGAGACTGAAGGTAACCTTAGAATTTTTCTCAATACAGGACCCAAGATATCCCCATCAATGAACTAAAATTGCATTTTAAAGAAAGTGTATTTGCAATCCTGAAATATTTAGAAAGATTTATGATCGAAAGTGCAGGGTTAATGATGGGATGACACTTACCTGGGTCCTTTTAACCCTGAGTGATTGTGGGTACTTATGCTTAAATTTACCAGGATGTGGAAGAGTCCAAAGATAGAGGTTTTCCTAAAAGAGATGCCATTCTTGTCCTGTAACACTGCAATGTGTAATCTAGTGTGTGAGAGAGGAGAAGGCAGATCTATAAGAAGAGGATCAAACATAGAAATTGTCTGTAATTTACATAGCAGCATTACTGCTAATGTTGTAGATAGAAAGGGAAAGAATGAGGAAGGAAGGAAAAGAATTATCTTGTGACTTTGCCAGGCTGTACAAGAGTTCAAAGCAGGGCTGGGCTTGAAATAAAGATTTCCTGATTTCAAGTTATTCAGTTAATTTTATTTATTTACTCATCAAAAATCTGGGTTTACATGCAATTTGTGAAATTGGTATTAGACATGCAATGATGGATAAGATGAGGTCCCTGTCCTCAAAGGGACTCCAGTCTCATGAGGAAAGTGGAAACTAAACAGATGATCACGATTTAATGTGGACTTGCTGCTGTTGTTCAGGTATCTAGTAAATGTATCAACCACTAAACTACAGTAACTCGCTCTTTCTCCAACACCAGCGAACTACAGTTTCATGTTTAAATATGCATTTTAATTTAGAAAAAATCCATTGATATTCAATTGTTAAAATATTGTACAAGTATCTTGCTTTGTTGAAATGTATATGTTCTATGTATGTCATTTTAAAAATAGAGTTTATGCCTGAAATTAATACACACTGTACATTGTCAGCAATCCATTTAATCATGAATGTTTTAATGCTATAATGACCACTTAAAAAATGTTGAGGTTTTCATTTTTTTAGAAACTAAATCACGGTTTTATGCAGTCCTTTGACATGTAGTTGCCAATTACTTGCTATGGCAAAAATACTGGTAGACTCTTTGATGGATATATTTATAGTCTAGTAGAGGAAATAAAATGTTTATCCTGGTAACATTACTACAGCAAAGAAAGTAAGATGTATCACAAAGGAGTTATAAGTTACTATAGACTAAATGTTTATTTTCACCTAAAGTTCATATGTTGAAAACATAATGCCCAAAGTGATAGGGTGAGAAGTGGGGCGTTTGAGAGGTGATTGGGTCATAAGGGTGGGGACCTCATGAATGGGATTAGTGACCTTACAGAAGAGTACCCAGGAGCTCCCTTGACCCTTTTGGCATGTGAAGACCCAGGGAGAAGTCAGCAGCCTCAAACTCAGAAGAGGCCCTTCACTACAACCTGACCGTGCTGGCACCCTGGTCTTGGACTTGCAGCTTCCAGAACTGTGAGAAATAAATTTCTGTTGTTTATGAGCCACCCAGTCTGTGGTATTTTTGTTGGAAGCAGCTTGAACAGACTATGACACAAATATATAATACTGAAGTTCAAGGTGGGGAGTTTACTTCTAGCCTTGTGGAACTGCACTATGGATTAGAAATAGTAAAAATGGCACATGGGTTAGGGCTTGAAATAAAAAAAATCTGTCTACCTACTTAGCTACGTGTTTATCTATCTATTGGTCATCTATGTATCTAAACACACACACACACACACACACAAATAGTATTTTTAACAGAAGCATAGTACACATACAAAAAAAGTATAGCGTAAGCCTGAAAATTTTCACCCAAAGAGCCCTGTACCCAGCATTCAAATCAAGAACTAGACTATTTATTATCAGCACTGAGTTTTAGTTTTACATTTAGGTCTATGATATATCCTGACTGTTTGTTTGTTTGTTTTCCCATAAGATAGGAGTCAAGCATTGTTTTCTTTCCTTGTGTGATTATTTAATGGCTTCAGTGCCATTTATTGAAAATATTTTCCTTTATCTGTTGAAAGGAATTTTGGCTATTTGCCAAAATCAATTTGACTACATACATATGGGCCTATTTCTGCACTCTCTTCTGTTCTTAATGGTGCCTTTTGATGAACATACATTCTTGATAGTAATAGATATAAATTAAATACATATATGTACCTTTAGAGTTAGAGGTTATGGTCCTATTTATGAATTTTTCACCTACTCCAAGATTATAAAGATATTTTTATATATTCTAAAAGCTTATTATTTTACCTTCCATATTTAGATCTACTCTCTCTGGGACAGATTTTTACTGTGTATGATACGAGTGAGAGTAAAGATTTACTTGTTTTTTACATTGATTATCCAGTTGACTAGCCCTCCACTACTTTGAGTGAGTAGCTCCCTTGTCATAAATCCAATGACCTCATATGCATGTTTTAGTTTCTGGACTCACTTCTGTTCTCTTGATCTATTACTCTATTTTTATGGCAATCTACACTGTCTTAATGAATATAGCTTTATAATGAATCTTGATAACTGGAGTGTAAGCTATCCAGTTTTGCTCTTGTTCAGGATTGTTTAGCCTTTTGCACTTACACATAAATGTTTGAATTTATTTGTCAATTTCAACATATTTGCAAAGATCTCCTAGGGATTTCATTAGAATGGTATTCATCGATTTTTAAATTTTGGGAGTATCATTAGCTTTACAATATTGAGTCTTTTAATTCATGAACATGGTATAACTCTTCAATTGTTCTTTCCGTGTATCTCTCCTAATAATTTTGTAGTTTTTAACACAGAAGCCATGCAGTTTATTTTTAGGTTTCCACCTAGCATTGCATTTTTAAAATATTTATGATGACATTTTCATGTGTTAACTCGACTAGACTAGTCTCTTCTACACTAGACTAGTGCCTCAGTCAAACACTAATCAGGGTCTTGTGTGAAGGTGTTTGTGTATGTAATTAGTCACTCTAATTGCTTTACCTTCAGTAAGGAAGAGGGCCCTGAAGGATCTGGCTGGGCCTGACTGAGTGACCTGGAAGGCCTTGGCATCAAGGCTGAGGTTCCTCCTGTTACAGAACAAACAAGGGGGAGCCTGGGACAATATACTATTATTGGAAAAAAAGCCCCCAGGTCCGTTATGTCTGCTGCCAGAGGAAAGACATCTCTCAATACCAGAGATTTGTGAAAAGGAAAGGAAATGTTTATTTAATGCTATACAGACTTAAAGTAGTGACCTAATGTCTTCACCAAAATCCTCAAGTCCCTTAAAACACCCACAAACAGACACAGTCCTTCCTTCCTTCCCCCTTTGCCCAGTCCAGAGTACCATATCTCAGGAAAGGAAATAGAAGTCCATGGCTCAGGCAGTCCTCTGGTTATTCCCAGTTAGTACTCGATCTCGTCTGGAAGACCTCCCTGGGTTCCGGGCACCTTCAGCTGAGTCGCCGGGATCTCTGCTAAAACCAGGCAGTGGTCCCCCCTTCTAAAGCTGCGGGGGTCCCCACTCTGGCAAAGGCACGTGGTCCTCTCTCCCCGGGCCACGGGAGTCCCCACTCTGCCAGAGCCGCGTGGTTCTCCCTCGCAGGGTTGTGGGAGTCCCAACTCTGTCTAGGTCGCCTGGTTCTCTCCCTCAGGGCTGCGGGAGTCTTCACTCTGCTAAATCTGTGTGGTTCTCTCACTCAGGGCCGCAGGAGTCTTCACTCTGCTAAAGCTGTGTGGTTCTCTCCCCAATGGCTGCTGCATCTTGGTTTAAATCCCCGCGCCAATCTTCCTCTGCAGCCCCATTTCCGACTCCTCCCACACTCGGCTTCACATGCCAGAACTCATACCCTTCCAGCTTTACTGGACTGCCATCAGGAGTCTGGGCAGGTGTGGCCCCAAGTCCTGGAGTTAATCATCTCCAAGCTCCCACACAGGCGCTGTAACTCGGGGAACCTGCCCCCCAGTTACATCTTGGTGGGGAAGTTACTTCCATTCCCTTGGCTCTGAGCATGGCCACAGCTATTTAACATATCTAAGTGACCAGCCAAAGGCTATAGATATGTTAAATGACCACACCAGAGGTTAGCTGCAAGAATGTTGCTATGAGAAACAGCTTTCAAAGGCCCTATTCCACGTGTCCCTTCCCCCAGCCCACACCTGGGGAATGGGGGTGAAGACATCTTAAAATCTCTTGGACACCTTAAGATCTGGATCCTATTTCAAATGCCTATTTGGGGTCCCCCCTCTTGGCTGCACCCTGTAACACTCCTACATGGGGAAGGAGCTCTGTCTGTGGATGACAGCAATGGCAGCGTTGGCCTGTGCCCGTGGAGCTTTTTCATCTTCTCCTGATCCTTCCTGAGGGCCTGCCTATTAATGCTGGAATTGCTTAGTCATCCCCGCAACTGTCAGCCAATTTTCTGTAACAAATTGTTTAGCTACCTAGCTAGCTATCATCTATTTATTTATCTATCTATCATCTGTCTCCTACTTGTTTTCGTCAGAAAAACAGTTTTCTGACAAAATTCAGATTTTGCTACTGGTAGTGATTCTAGAAGAACCACATCTTAAGGATGAATTCTCCGAATTATTGCCAGGCGATCTATGGGATGGATTATATAATGAAAGAATTACTCAAAATTTTCCATTGAATGCTCCTAGTCAAATACCACTACTTCAGAAATAATGAAAGATTTTAATAAAATTCATTAGATAACAGCAGAGTCAGGAGTCAAACCCAGATCTATCAGGCTAAGGTCTTAAGAGCTATGCCATGCTGCCTCCCCATGAGGCACTGGGGATTTAATTAGATATAAACTAATATTTTTATGGCCATTATCCTACATGATGCTATATGTCTAACCCAATGGCTTTTTCTCATTTTGGTATTGTTGAATATATAGTTTTAGAGATATTGGATATGGGGAGAAATATAGTAGGATGGACCAGCATTCTCTGATAAGGTTTGGAATATTTGGTTCTATTTAATCTTTATCTACTCCTTTCTTAGTGACTTGTTTTCAGTTTTCTGGTGTCAAAGACCATATTAACTCACTCATATTCAAAAGCCAAAGAGACTTAAAATCCAAAGAGAATGCATTTAAAAACAATTTGCTTGCTGTTCCAGCAGACTAATATTTATGAGCCTTCTCTTCTTGAAAGGCAGGATGAGTACTAGCAGCTCTAATGGACTTGATTTCCTTGGTCAGCGCGGGCAGAAAGTATTTGCATAGAGATTTGCAGAAACAATACCTGCTGCATTTTAATTTTTACAGAGATTGAAATAATATGTGAGCTGAATGCACCCCATGTGAACCTTGCAACACTAGTCTCCAAGGGAACCAGGAACTTAATGATGCCTCAGCCACCTCTGAGCAAACAGCCCTGTGCCAGCCGGACCAGGCACGCTGGGCACAGGGCTCCGTCCCCTGAAGGACTGTTTGTTTTTCTAGCTCTCAAGTCTGGGTTTGGAGAACCTGTTAGGAGAAGAAGAGCCCAAGGAAAAAAGAGGGAGCAGGAAATGGCAAAAGTTTTGAGTGTGGGAGTAGAGAAAGAAAGAACCAATGGTGTGGCCCTGAGGGCTCAGGAAGACAGCAGCCTTGATTCTGCCTTTCTGTGTGGCCACAGAAAGATTGCTGGCTCTTTCAATATGCCTCAGACATAAACCTGGGGTATTTTCTTGGGGGAAACATTTAAATAATGTATATATTTTGCTGACCTTGGAATTTACAGAAGACTGAGAGCATTTGTATTTTTATATCTCACACTCATCCAGGGAGATGGAGTTATGCCCATTTCCCAGACAAGCTAACTAAGTCCAGTGACTTGTCTGAGATCCCCAAAGAGGCTGAGGGATAGAGCCCTTGAATATTTCTCAAGTAGTATCTTGAGGAAATAATGAGCCCTTTTATTTCAAAAATATATTTTGGGGAGTCCCTTCATGTATCTGATTATCAAATAACATTTTGAAGAAAGCAAGGCAAGTGTTAGGATGGTAAATATGCCTAGGTGAGGAAAGTGAAGTTTAGAGCGACACTGCCATTCAGCCATGGAAGCCACAATTGGGCCGCATCTATCCTATTCCTTATGTGCTATGACCTTCACCGTTACACAGTTCCTCTTCCTGGAACATCCACCTTTAACTCCAACTCCAGAGCTATTTGTGGTTTCACCAGGAGAGTGGAGGGAATCTCCTACCTTACAACTGGCAAGCTTTTGGGAGGAGGCTCAAGGTCACCACAGCTGGAGCTGAAGCTGTGTGGCTACCTTTAGGGCTCACATCAACCTGGAGATGCTAGAAAGGGAGCCTGCAGGATGCCTACCAGCTCAGAAAGAGTGACTCTTCCCGCTGGCCAAGAACAGATGTTTTGTAAATACTAAGGTATTTGGTAGATGTGCCCTAAAGATTCACCAGGGCAAAGTGATCCAGCCATCACTGCCTTTGGTTCAGTTTCTCAGTTTGAGAGAGGCCCTGTTTCCTTTGGTAACAAAGCTATCTGCTAACCAGTCTGCTTTTCAGTGAAACGACCACCTTCTTTGCTCTTCCAACAGGCTATGAGAGGTAGTAATAATAGCTGTCATTGACTGAGTGCTTACAAGGAAAGGAAATGCTTCTTTTATATTGCTTCATTAAAACCTCTGGGGTCACTTCTAGATTACAAAAGGGGAAAACAAGCCTGGGCCAGGTACATGGAGGTGCCTGAACTTACCTACTTAGCAATGAGCCAGAGCAAGGCCTGGACGTGCCATGTAGGACTGTGCACATTTTAATTCTGTTTACTTTTTTCCAGGGCAGGAAGGAGGTCATTTAATACTGCACTTGGAAATTGGTTGTTGCCCTACTAAAGATGCCATTATTGAACCTTGTCAGGGAAAGAACCCAGCCCTGTTTCCTTCTATTAATTACCTGAGCAAACAGCCTTACATTTTAATATTGCCTCACACCTGAGACTCTCCCAAGGTTATTAGATTGCATCCTAAGGTGAGGAAAATTCTCTTCAAGCATTAGTGCCTAATGGACTTCAGCTCAAAGTGATGGGAACACCTACAGTGGGCCTTGCACTATTCTTGGCCACAGGGAGAGAAAAATAAATGAAAGCTGGTCCTCTCTTCCAGAAGCGTTTAGATTTGGAGAAAACATTACCTTCAAATGAGGCAGATACACATTTTTTTAAGACAGACACTAATATGTAACAATAAATAGAATAAATAGTGCAAATAATAGAGTATCATAAATAATTTGACAAAATGTGCTGTATAATATGGAGCAGTGATCAAGGAAAAATGACAAGTAGGATTTGAATAGTACCAAGGAATAAGAGCATTTCCTCTGGTATTAATGACAACTTTGAGAGTTATTTGATCCATGAAAAGAACATTTAAAAAGTGTCCACATTGTCATGTATCTTAAATATTTTTCATATAGATTTAGAGAGAAGTGGTCAAGAGGAGCCAATCATACAATTTAATAATTCCTGATAAAGTCAGATGAAAAATCTTCTTTCCAAATGTAAGTATTCCATGAATTAATACAAAACATCAATCCTTAGAGTAGTTGTTGGTGTATATCAAAAATTCACTGCATATTAGATATTATTATTATCTCTTTTCTTAAGCTTCTATCTGGTGGAGAAATTTCAACAATAAGAGCACACACACACACACAAATATATATATATATATATATATATATATATATATATATATATATATAAATATAATATAATATATAATGTTCTGTGATTGAGTTAGGTTCCATGCAGCATATTTATTCATGGCAAAAAATTTTTAATTTTTTAATTTTGTATTTTTGTCAGTAAAAGTAAAAGTATCTTTAGAGGAATGCATAGTTTTATACGTAGTCCAGCTGAATAACTATACTCTCTCAGGTATTTACTGATAGTTACTTCACAAATTCAGACACTTTTTAAAAGAACAGATATCCTTTTAAGTGGTGCAAAGTACTTGTTTATAGTCAAAGTCTGTTATCTCACATGAACATTCTTCAAAACGTGCACCAGGCATTTTTCTTATATGTGGGTTGTCAATATGAAATGTATTTAAAATTTCCCCCAGCATTAGTTTTCTTTGTAAGTTTTTCAATACATTTCTTATAACAGATAATGTCTTGTTCTGCAATTACTTTCAAGAAAATGACTTCTGTGGGTTTGTACCTTTAACTCATATTAAAAATACACTAATAAGCTTGTTGTCACAGGGAACTATCTTTGTGTCAAGCTAAATGTAGCATTTGAAAAAGCCATTTCTGATGAGAACTCTCCTATTCCTGAGCACTGCTGACATTAAGTTGTAGAATCACCTGCCCAGGTAGAGTTCTGAGAAACTGTTTTTTTTTTTTTCTCTCTCTCTCAAATGACTTGTATTTTGTGGAATCTGGGCTACTTGGAGGTCTGAGCATTACTTGCAAAGTGAGGAAACATTTTTGAAAAGTTTTTCAGTAGCAAGAAAAACACAAACTAAACAGGTACACACACCTGACAAACTTGCTGGCAAGCCATTCTCTGGAAAGGTGTCCTTGTGTGTGATTTGCATTCTTTTCTGTGTACTTAAAGCTGATATTACAAAAGTAGTACATTCTCATAGAAATTTGGAAATTATATAATTTCATGATTTTTCTTCATTTAATCATTTTTAAATTTTTTTCATTTACAGTTTACATACAATATTATATTAGTTTCAGGTGTGCAACCCAGTGAATGGACATTATGTAACTTACTAAGTGATCACCCCAATAACTCTCATACTCCCCTGACACCATACATAGTTATGAGAATATTACTGACTATATTCTCCATACTGTCCTTTATATCCCACCATTATTCCATAACAACCAGTTTGTACTTCTTCATCCCTTAGTGCTTCTTTTGTTGGATTCTTTTCCAGTAGATAGACCCTACCAGTTTATTGAGATTTTTATCCTGTAGTCTGTTTAGAATGTATTTTTAGGTACATATTATAGTTGCAGACCAGATATTGACAATTACAAGGCACTCAAATTATTATATTCTAATTAGCAAAATTCAAACCCTTGAAACAGGATAGTGAGTTAATGCATTCCACATTCCAGCATCTTATTTGGTGATCAATGTAATCAGAATCAGTGATGATAGCATATACTGTATACTTGTCAAAATAACCTTACTAAAAATACATTAGTATTAAATAAAACCTTGCATTGATTTGTTGTTTGTTTTATTAATTGAAAACTTTACATCTGCTCTCAAATCAGCTAATCAAAAAATACCTGTTTCCCAGACAGACTGAAGTTCAATGATTAGCACAAGTCCTCTGTGCGTGTGGGAGAGAGAATACTAGCACAGCAGCATGCATTGGCTTGCTTACTTTCAGAAAAACAAAAAGGAGAGCGGCTTTGGAAATCAACTGATGTCCCAGCACAGATTGGAATTGATATGCAAAAAGATAAACACAGTGTTTCCATTCTGGGTAAGAATGGAATGTATAGAATCTATAAAATCACACCAGCAGGGGTTTGATACTGCATTTCCTTTTGCTTTAGCGCTTGTTATTTCAGAAGCTGCCAGGCTGAGAATCTCTAAGAGATGCATTAAGGGATTCAAAATCCCAGCAGAGAACTATGTAACAATTAGCAATCATACAAAATGTAAACAATAAAGCATGCACTAATAAAAGGAGGGTATTACAAAGTGGATTTACAAATTTGGGGTGGTATTAATTTAGTATGAGTTTGTTACTATGATTAACACAATCTTGCAGATCTTTTTAGATGAAGTATAAATTAAACTGGTATACAGCTAATTAAGTAATAGTTTTTGTTTCTAATCAATCTCTGTCTTACTCAGTATCTCCCCAGAAGTCTGATACATATTGGAATTTATTTTGTGGGGAGGCAGGGTTGAGACCATTTCTAAGGGTCCCGCACTAAAATTGACGTACAGAAAAATCCCTGTTTTATGTTAGCTCTACTTTTTGGCAAGTCCCTGCAATGGGTTTTAGAATAGCAAAAATGACAGTTTGGAGTGAGTAAACTAGAGATTCAAGGTCATTATTTTACCAAATGGAAACAGGCCCATCAGATCCTGTCTTGTCTCCTGATGAGTGTCATCCTTTCCCCACAGCTTCCCAAACTGCCCCCCAGTAGGAGACAAACAGCCTCCCTGTTTGTGGAAGCAGCCCTGACTTTAGAAAGTGAGGGTTCCGTTATTTCAGATTTAACAAAACTAGAAGTCACAGTTGCTGTTAGCACCCTGACCTGGAACGCAATAAGGGATTTCTGGATGGCTCCTGGTGCCCGAGTCCCACCTTGCTAATAATCCCTGTTAGCCCTGACTAGTAAAGAGATGGGTCCTAGTATCTCTGTAACCCAGAAGCAAAACACCAACATATGTTCAGGGAGGTATAAAGTGTAGCAGGAGAAGAACACACAGTCCTCGTAGGTGTCTCCTAGGCTCTGGTCCACAGGCATCTTTGTGCCCAGCATGTCTTCGACCCCAGGGAATGAATTTCATTCCAGGTCCCAACTTCCAGTCAGCACCCTCTTTTTATGGTTAATCTAATCTGCTCATCTGCTCTATAAAGATAAAGCAAGTACCAGAGTTTGGCTTTCTATCTAGTGCCTGTTCATTTAATTATATTGTATCACCATCTGAACATAAACCCATACAGGATTTCACTTGTTTGCATTTCAGCTTTTTGTTTTGTCTTACTCTGTTGAACCTGCATGACACAGCAACATGGAGTTTTATTTACCTATCATAGGAAATAAATTGTGGCAATTGATGGTTAGGGATAATCTGTTCACTAGAAGAAATATATTCAAGCACGAATGATTTATTTGATGAAACTGATTCAATTTCAGAAACAGGACCCTGAGTCTTCTGCCGTAATCTTCAATTAGTTATTGCAGGGTCAAAATTCACAAGATTCCAGGGCCTTTTCAAGGGCAGAAATTGGCATGTGATAGGAGAATGAGAGGAAGCTTTCTTGGTGAGACTTTCCTTTCATTAGAAAACAAAATCTTTGTTAAGTACCTGGTTCAATTCCTTTTGTGTGTGTATGTGAGAAGCCCCAGCAGACATTCCCTTAAACTCATTGAACTGATCGGCATTACATGGGCACTGGGAACATGGCCAGCCCCAGCTCTAAAGGAGGACAGAAAGCCAATATCCTCATATTTGTCTTTATAGTAGGATGTAAGCAAGAGAGAGGAGAGTCAGGAATGGGGGTTGTGTCTGCCTCAAGTGATCTCATTTCTGTTTACTCAGCCTTCATTGAAAACAAGTTCTCTGAATTTTTTAGTTCTTCATTTTAGTTCTTTATGTTTACTCTCTTACTATATTTTTTCTGTGGTGTGTTTTGTTCCTTAGTATTTCTCCATCACCGATAATGGAGATAAAATATAGTCCACTTGGAATGAAGTCCAAGTTCCAGATCACAGCGTGGAGACCCTTTATGTGCTGCCCCCTTTTCCAGCTCCCTGAACGTCCTTTTTCTTAAAGATACTACTGTTCCACCATGTGGATTCTCTTACTATTTTCTAAAAGTGGCATACAGTCTCATACCCATGTTGCCTCAGACATAGTGTTTACTCGTTCAAGATAATTTCGATCCAAATCTCTTCTGGGAAGCTTCTTCCCAGGGGCCATCCTTCTGATCAGTGCCGATCATGCTGCATCATCATGGTTTTCCTACCTGATTGTCTGTTCCTACTCGCAAGGATTTTTGCTCTGTGGGACAGAGATGTGGGAGCAGTGCCTGGCACAGGGCAGGCATTCAGTAAGTGTGCAGTGAAGGAGACTATGAGAAGCTCGAGGGAAAGAACTATCTTTTAGGATTTCTTTGTTTCCCCCCACAGAAGCTTAACATAGTAATTAACAACCCAAGACAGTTTGTTAGAACAAACTAATTTGATTAGTTGATTAACCAAGTGAACAAAAACATTTTTAACCTTATAATATTGATTGAGATTAATACTCCTGTTAGTCCCTCATTTTGTCAGTTATGTAAGATACCAGTTGCCCTGTACAATACAGTGGACATAACTCTTTTCCTGTTCTCTTCTCCTGAGTGTGTGCCTATGTATGTGTAGTGTGACTTTATCTTTATTTTCCTTTCTTTTAATTTGCTCACCTCAACAATGGTAGTTTTATATTCCTTATCGCTTGTCTATTCATGTCTGACTAATATTGTCATCTGGTGTGAGGCATCTCTGCTTCAGTGGAGCGGGGGCCAACAGCTAGAATAAGTCTCCATATTCTGGCATAGATGCCATTTAACATCCACAGCACTAACCTCTAGCAAGCAGAGTTTGTTCACAGTGCCGTAAAGCTTGATTAATCAAGGAATGATGAGTTGTTTTCCCCTCACAGAAAATAACCTGAACACTGCTAGTTTTCTTACAGTCTTCTCATTCTATTAAAAAATGATGATACTGAGTTCATGTTGCTTAATACATACTAAAATAGATATCAGAAAATTCTCTGATTTGTTTCATCCATTTCCACAGGATCTGAGCATCCACAGAATCTCTATAGAAGCTGACAGAGACTGACCATTATAGAGTAGTAGTGAGTCAGCTGGCTTGCTGAAAGATAAAAGAGTATCTTCAGTATAAGAGGGACTGTCTATATCATGGCAGAAATACTTATTGTACACATTTGATCTTTTTTATTGAGATGTAATTGACATATAACATTGCATTAGTTTCAGGTATACAGCAGAATGATTTGTTACATGTATATATTTTAAAAGAATTATCACAATAAGTTTAGTTAACATCCATTGCCACGCATGGTTAAACTGCTTTTGTTTGTGTGATGAGAACTTTAAAACCCTATTATCTCAGCAACTTTCAAATATACAATAGGTATTGTTAACTTCAGTCACCATGCTGTACCTTATATCACCAGGATTTGTTTATTTTGTACCTGGCAATTTGTACCTTTGGGGCATCTCCATCTATTTTTATATTCTTATATTTATTTTTGGATTCTTAATATACATACATTGCTATGTTTGAGCTACTGATGCATCTTGCATCAAGCCTGCGAAATTGGAATTAGTTAGGTGGGCCATATTAGATGGTTAAAAACAACGACAAACTCAGTAAATTCTTTCTGATTTACTCTGGGCTGTTTTCAGAGCAAAACTGGGAAAACAAGTGGTTTACTATTCTTACTCTTTTAGGAAGCACTTATTTAGTGCTTACTTGGCAAAAACTACATCATCTGGGAATTAGTCAGCTGTGGGATGAAGCCGGATATTGGTAGTGTGACTTTGAGGAGGTTGGTTGACTTTTATGTCTATAAAATAGGACTGATATTTCTTATTTCAAGGGTGGTGTGGATGGTGCACTCAAAGCCAAGTACTCAATAAATGGTGGTCTTTACTGTTAGTATTATTAACCCTGTTTCTGCCTCTAACATGCCTTGAGAACTGTCTGAGATAAGGCACAGTCCCTGCTCACAGTCCCTGCTCACAGTCCCTGCTCACAAAGTTCCTTCCACTTTACTAGGGGAGGAAGATCGTGAACAACTAGTTATACCACAGGACAGTATAATTTTATGCCAACAATAAAAGCATAAAGAAAACATTGTGCTATTTAAAAATGGGTAAATTAGACTATGTGAAGACACCAGAAAAAGCTTCATGCGGAGGAGGAATCTGTGTTGTGCCTTCAGGAATCGGCAGGATCTTACTAGATGAAGAGGGAAAGGCCTGATTTCCTTTACCTGTTCCCCCTGGCTTGGTCTCTCTTTAACCTGTGTTTTTACAATGGGTTTTCCCTTCCTCCCTCCTCCCCTCTGTACCTAATACCTTTTTCAGAAAAGAATATATTATTGTCTATATTGGAAACACTCTCTGACTACAATAGCATGTAACTCTTGTATGGAAGGCACATGGAAGGTTGTATAAGGTACAACTGTTTTCTGTTTTGTCTATAAAGGTCAGAAACCTACTGGATTTGAATGAGAATCAGACACCTTAAAAGGAGTATCTCAAGTTAGATCGCCAGAAACCAGAGAGTTAAATCCAGGTGGACTGCAGGATATTTCTCTTGGCCTCTACCTATGAAGTTGATCTGATGTTGGAAAGATTGTTCCCTTTGGAAGGTGTCAGAACTCTCCCCACAGAAATGGGTTGGGCATGAGGGTTAGGAAACCCAGATGACTTGACAAAGAAGCTGTGGGGACCATTTGGTGCTCTGAATGAGCAAGCCCTTGGTGTGAGGCAGGTGCATATTGTAGGGTTGAGCACACCTGGATTTGAGTTCCAGCTCTGCCCTTTATTAACAACAGTTGATCTTGGAGTTACTAAATCTCTCTGTGTCTTGTTATACCACTTATAAAGCATGAATAATAAAATCTCTTTTATATGACTGATGTGATGATAAAGTGAAATAACTCCTAGATGTGTAAAGCTTCTAGACACAGCGTCATAAAGTGTTAGTGCTCCTTCCCTTCCCTTTCTTATTCTCTCCCTTTTCTATGCCCCTGCCAGCACGGTACTTTAATACAGAATAAAGACTTAAGTATTCCAGTCAGTATCAGCTAAGCTAAGAGACACTAAGAAAAGAGGCTTTAGCCATGCACGACCCAGAATATTAAAGGGAGAGTACAGCATTCCTGGGCGTCTGCATGCGGTGGCTATGGTAACCAAAATGAGAGAATCCCAAAGAGAAAACACGGTAAGCGGGGGTGAGGGGCAGGAGGTGAGGGAGAATCAATGCTCTGAACAGCCAACCTTCCTTACTAGGCAACTGTCCTGCCAGTACACAATGTTAATGGCTCTGAGTTTTGCTAAGATAGGACATGCCCTTTATGGGGATATCCATAACTTAATGTAAAATTAAGTAAACACACAGCTTCTAGTGGCATTTTGAAATGAAAATTTTTGCCCTACATGAAAGGAATTTTAGGAAGTTTTGGAAAGTTTGACAAGTTTTTTTGGGAGCGGTGGGCAGGTGGGGTGGGAGGATGAGAAGAGGCCTGGGTGACAGGGATGTTTATTCCAGGTCACTGAGCTCAGAAGCTACACACCTACTTTACCTAAGTAGAAGTGACTTTACCACTTCTGCTTAGTGGGTCAGAAGCCCAGAAATTCTAGTTTTTAATTTGATAAGCCTCATTTGATACGTCAATGACATACACTGAATTTCTCTGACTGAGTTAATTTGAATATACTGTTGCTACCTGGCCCCATAATAGCCTGGCTGATATCATTATCAATCAGTATTTAATCCTTCCGGGTCTGAAAATGCAAAGTAGGAAAGAGAACTGAAGCAAAATGCTAATTGGTACAATTAAATGAAATGAAAGTGGATTTTGGTTCAAATAATCTGGAGCGTGGTGTCCATTCTCCATCTTCTTCAGAAAAGTGTTTCCCTAAGGGGAAATAAGGGTTCAAGATGGAGCTAATTCTCATTTGGAACTTGAAATGTGAATATCTTCGATTCCTAGGGAAGGAAGTCATGCTACAATTTAACTTCTATCTGATGCATGTGTATGTTGCAGTTTTGTGTGGAGTACTCTTTGCGTCTGTGGTGGTCATCTTGCATGCAGTGTAAGCATTTCCAAATAACCAGAAATAGGTGGCCTGCAAATGTTTGTGAGTGAAGCACTTCAAGTTCCACAAACGGTACTAGTGGACATGTGACAAACCCAACCAGTTTGTTATGACTTGCAGTAAAGCATGCGTTACTGTCAGTGTGGAAATGATCAGGAGTGCTGAGTACAACTGGGTCTTATGCTGAGTGTGACTCTCACTAATGGCGCTGTGAGACCAACAGAAGGATAGCATTCAGAGAAATGCGACAAGAGACAAATATGCGGAAGTGTTGTTGATATTTGATGTTAATAGTATTGTTCACAGGTCACTGGCTGTACAAGGCATTTACTCAACTCAACAATAGTTTCAGAATTCTAGTCTTTATTAACATTAAAGATATTTTCCTCATAATTACATGTTTTGAATTAAGATTTAAGTAAGTTTTAAAAGCTGGAGGATTTTCTGTGATAGGAATAATGATTTCTCAAGTCCATGGTTAGGTGGTGGTTACTGCACATCATATACCAGGTTGGCTGAACTAAATCTTGTAAACAACATCAACACAATGTTTATATTCTGGTCCATGCTAATCATGTTGCACCAGGATATGCTGGACATTTTAATGTTCTCTCAGAGTTCAGTATTCTTTCTGCCTTCCTTTACTTTTAGAATATACACACATAAGTTGTCAGAGTCTTTCTCATTCTTTTATTCATTATATTTCATTAGTAAGTCCATTGGAAATAAAAATTTGCCATTGTTATCCTGACCAAAACAAGTGGTTCCTTAATAGTTAGGCTTTCATGCAGGAGATGGAGGCTGAATGCCTAACTTCACGTAATGAGAAATGTCTATATGTATGTAGGAGGGAGGACCCCCCCAAAAACCTGGAACTTACTATAAAAATTTGTGTATTTATTCTTACATGTTTACACTTCAGTCACCTTCAACGTACTCTCTATTTGATGCAGTACACCTATAGAGACTTTTTTCCACTGCTCAACAGTTTTTTAACTCGTTGATTTTGATTCCTTTTAGCGCTTCTGCTGTTTTTCATTTCACCTCTTCCACATCAGCAAAATGCTTTCCTTTAAGGACTTTTTTCATCCAGGGAAACAAACAGTTTCACAGGGCAAGATCAAGTGAATACAGAGGGTAGGGCATAGGATGATGCCGGTTTTGGTCAAAAACTGCTGAACACTCTGCAGTGTGGGCAGGTGTGCTTATAAATCACCCATTATGAAATGGGCAAACATGTTGAAAAGAGTCTTTAAAAAATTCACTGAAGCCAAAGGCAACCTCTCACGACAACACCAGCTGGTGCACTGATACAGATGGGTTCCTAGAACTCTTACCTAGTGGGGGAAGCCTGAATTACCAGGGGCCCAACCCTCCAGCAGATAATTCCATTTTTTGGAGGGGATCCCCCCTTGTAGTCTGATGCATTTGCACAAGCAAGAAATAAAACAATCATGTGTAAAAGATAAAGAAATGACATATATTTTGGTTAGTGCTAGGGATATGAAACCACCTGTTTCTGCTAAATTGCTTAAAATATTTGCAAGGAACCTCTGCCCCCCACACCAGGAAATCCTTAATCTGAGCATAGAAAAAATTGTACTTGAAAACCCATGACATTGACCCCTGCCGAGGGTCTTGACTCTAGTAGCAAAAAATAGTAAAATATACAGTATTTCAATTTCTGTACTAATATAGTCTTGGCCTCTTTTGATAGGTAACAAACAAGGCAAATTTCTGGATATATCTCTAGAAGGGTGACAAAATTCAGGATGATGAAAGGTTAAAGGCAGTCAAAGAGAATGGAAACACAAGAACGGAATGAATGAGTGACCCTTCTTGAGTGCTCTTTGTAATTCAGGAAAGAGAAGCAATTAATATGAAAGTGAACTTCATGCCAGTGACTATGTCAAGTTGTTTTCATTCACATCATATAATCTTCACGACAAGCAGGAAACTGAGGCAAGGAGAGACTGAGCAACTTCCCTAGGGTCACACAGTTGACAAGAAGCTAGCCTATCATTTTTGGTCTGCGGACATCTTTACTTAGATCACTCTGCCAACCCGCAACACCATTTATTCAGCTGATTTCATGCAACACCTAACAGGTACACAACAGACAGATATGTGTACAGGTAGTGTTCTCTCATAGCAACGAAAAACCATTGAAGCTTTCTCTTGATTATATCTGCTAAAAGATTAGCGTTGAATGTTAGGGTTTAGTCATCAAAGATGCCAGTGAGCATGCAAAAGGGAAACATCACCAACTGAGTTAAGCAACAAATGAAAATGGTCCGGGTGGGAAAAGAGGCTCATGTCAGTGTGTTATGTGGGAAAGTCCAAAGTGCCATCACGTCCTTAGCGGGCTCCACTAGTCTGAATGCCCTTCAGTAACATCTGCAGATCATTGTATTTCAACTTTGCTTTCTTTTTAAGCAGCTCATGGCATACTAATTGAAATACCCTTATTAATTTTGGGCTAGTTTATCATTATTTCACAGATCTTTTTTTCTTGTTCTATTTTATATTTCCTAATTAAAATACTAATATACAGTTTATGTATATAGTTTTTCTACTTCATATAATATGAATATAATATGAATATTATATTTTCAGTTAGCCCCTCCTCCATGTCTACCATGGGAAACAAACAAACAAAATCAGAAGAGAAAAAAATATGCCTGGCTATGTGATTGTGTTCATCACAGTGAATCTGTCTGCTTCTGTGTGATTGAGATGCAGTCTGTTTCTTCCACACCTCTCGTTTCCTCCCAGGAAACAGTCCCAGTTGTCTAAAGAGTCAACACCTTCTGACGGGCACCATCTGGCCAACCATTCATTAACTCCCATGATGCTGCTCATGAATTTTCCTCTACCCGTGACCAATGACACTGTCGAGAGCTGAGGTGACTTAAAGCAGTATCATGTTCCTGTTTGGATCACCCGGGCTTCACCGAGCATGAGTCCTTGGCAATGTGTACCTGGAATGTAGGTTTGCTGTATAAGTTTAATATTTGAGGACATTTTGGAAATTTAAAGTTGAGGATTACAAATAGCAAAAGAATAAAGGTTTTACATAGTGAGTAAATTGTAAGTTATGAACTTTTTTTGTTTGGTTTGAGTATGGAAAATAATGTAGAAAAGTATTCTTTTGGAGTAAAGTTTTTGAGTGTTGACTAACAAATGGAGAGTCATGATTTAGATTATTTATTGGGTCACATCTAAAATTCCCTCCTGCTTTCTTGCTCTATTAATTATTTTTATTCAATCAGTTTCTCTTGTTTCACATCTCTAGACCCAGAGGTCATGTGGACTAATAGAAAGAGAGAATGTAAAGACAATGCAAGAATTTAAGTAACAACTTATACTATTTTTATTTACATGATCCTGTACTGTTACTTCTGAATATTTCTTCTCTTTGTTTTTACCAACTGACAATGGGATAAAAGTCCCAAACCAGCCATCCCAATCTCACATAGTTTCTAGAAAGCACAGTGTCTATAAATATCAGATAATGCACGTGAAAAAAATGTACCTTTTCATTGAGCAACTACTTTGAGTTGTGCAATACTATAGATGTGGGGATACCCAAATAAAACATGTTAGACTGTTCACAATGATCTTGCAGTTCAGTGCAGAGATGGACACAAAAAGAAGAAAAAAGAGGGACAAACCATTAAGATTCCTAAAATCAAGGCATGAAGAGCCATGATAACACTAGAGGAGTCCAACAGAGGGGACAGCGGATTGGGTGTTTGGGCAGAGGGGCCAGCATATGGGAAAACAGAGAGGTGAGAGGTAATGTGGTACTTTTGAAATCTTTAAGGAATTAAAACAAATAAAACTTTTGGCAGAGAAAGGGCAAGATGTGAGATACATCAACTAGATGTGAGATACATCACTACAACTAGAAAACTGAGGCAAAGAGTGGTTAAGCTGCTTCCCTAAAGTCACATGGCTGATGAGAAGCCAATCATCCAACCTACTGACTTCTTGACTTCGATCAAACTGCCTCCCTACAGTCTGGTGGCAGCATTTATTTAGTTTGTTTTATGAAAACTCTGCAGAGTGGTTCCTGTCCAGTTTTTCTTTGCTATGGAAAGCCATGTGGGCAATGGGAATGTGTTGCAGAGTTTTAAACAGGGAACTGAGATGACTTGAAACACCATGAGAGATTCTGTTAGGGGAGGTGAAAGGAATGATTAGAGGGAGCTGAGCCCAGATGTCAGAAGCTCACTCGCTCAGGAGTCTATAGGGGTGGTACCTGCTGCAGATGGTGAGAAAAAACTAGAATAGTGACAGTGACTGTAAAGAGGAGTGGAACCATCAGAAAAATTAAGTGTGCACTAGCAAGGCTTGTGGTCATCAGAATCAGATTAATCCAGAGAATCTAGTGTCAGATGAATGTTCCAACCTATCTCAGGCTCACATGTTTTAGGTTCACTTTTTTCCCTTTTAGTTTTCATATAAGGAAGATCTTTTTACCCATTTTGTGGGAGTTATTTGACCCAATGTGAGTCTTGGAAGGATTCTTCTGAAATTTTTCTGATGCCAAGAATGTTTCCAATAACATCACATTTCTAGAGTAATTCTTCTCCCAAACTTTGAGCTCTGTGAAGGCAGAAAACAGACCTGCTTCCCCCTGTTGTATCCCTACTTGTCCCCAAACTGATGATCAGTAACTACATGCTGGATGCACTGATGATAAATCATGCAGTGCCATGCAAACAAGATGCCTTGAGAAATCAGAAAGATAGATCTAGACAGTAAAGAAGTTCCACCAATGTAAGCAGTCTCAGCAATAGTAACAACAACAACAATAATAATAGTGGAAAACATTTGTTGAGATCTTGTAAGTACCACACACTGTGATGCATGTACTTTGGGTGCATAATCTGATTTAATTTTTATAGCAACACTTTGTGGGTGCTGTTTTCATTCCCATTTTGCAGATGAGAAAAATGAGTATCAGAAATTACATGTCTAGTGAGTGGCAAAGCCTTGACTTCCATCCTGGGCTGTTACTTAGAGGCAAAAACCCAAGTTCTGAGCTGCTATGCAGGATTTAATGTCCCCTCGTATGATGCAAACTTTGTGAAAAGGACAATTTAAATAGGTTAATTCTTTCTTTTATCCTTACATTGTTATGTTTTTCTTCCTTTGATTATTTCACATCACTTTTCAATACATATGCCACAGGCATGGGTGCTATGCTCCCTCCCCTCTCCCATTCTTCTGCTCCTCCCTCCCTAAGTGACGGCATGTAGTCATGGTGCTGAAGTGAATGGGCTGAGTCGTTAGGTATGTGGGTCTCCACCCCTGTGGCACGATGGTCTTCCACATTCTCCACTCAGGCCTCTCTGAATCTGGAGATGGAGTGGAGTCTGAATCTTCGTAGGTACTCCACTTCACCTCTCTAGCTCCTCACCTTCAATTCCCCTCCACAACTTCTGCTGGTTGGTGGCTAAAGGTGTGGGTAAGTGTAGCACTTGCATGCAAAGTCAGATAACAGGTGAGAATAGCAGCCACTCCTGGACGGTGGGACTGGGTGTTATTTAGCTCCCCTCTGCATCACTTCGGCCACTCCCTGGCACTTACACCCCTTGATAAATGTTTGCTGATCTTAAGTATGTAGGCATGTGAGCCATCTTACTAGAAAACTCACTGCCCTCTTTATCTTCTGTGTAATATACTGAACTCTTTTTTTAAAAAGTATATTTTAACATAGTATTGAGTATCAGTACATTTAACACAGACCTGTGAAAATCTTTTCCTTTCTCCCTTTGTGGATTATCTTTTCCTAATGAAAATAGTCATTATAAACAGGGTACTATTACAAAAATATACCCGTTACACATGTAGCAGTGCAGAGATGGATGTTTGCTCAGTTTTTTGGTCTCATATGAATAGTTATATATATCATGTAGCTACCACTGTAAACTGTTCTTTTCTTTAAATATGGCTCTACTTTTTAATGGCAAATACTGCAATACAGTTTCCCTCAATATCCAAAATAGAGTGTTCCTATGAAACCTTTTGTAAGCTGAAATGGCCTGTAGCAAAGAAGTAATCAATTACCTTTGAACATGTCTTGCTAATGGATGTGTAGAATGGATGGCGATAAAGCACAGACACCCGCAGACAAAGTTCAAAGTCACAGGGACTTGGTGCTGAGATGCTGAGTGGGGTTCCCTGGGAAGAAGTGTGGTGGTGCCGAGTTCAGTGCTCTGGTTGCCTGCTGCTTCTGTAATAGCTCATTGCAAGACAAATGCTGAATGATACTTTGGCTTTTTGTCTTGTTTTGTAAAAGTGAAAATCCTCATTGGATTTATTTTGGTTCGCAAAACCAGGCACTTATGTAGGTCTTTTATCTTTTCATATTTTTCTGTAAGTTTTTAATATTTATCCGTCAAAAGCTGGGGAGTAGGTAAGATATTTCCATCTAACATTGTTAGAAAATGTTAGAATCTCCTAATGTAGGTCTTTTGGAAAAGCAAAGTGGTGTAACAACCTGTATGCATTAATTTAATTGCAGATTTTGGTAATGTGCTTCAATTTCATAATACTTTGGCTACTCTTAAAAAAAAAAGAAAAACTTTTTGCAGTAACTACCACTCTAAATTCAAGATGTCTGTTATGTGTGATATCCATTCCCCTTGTGCCTTGGACTTTGTTATTTTTTTTTTCATTTCACCTCCAAAATTACATTGAAAACATCTGCTAAGGACTTATTTAAACAGCTAGTTAATGCTTTATAAAGCTCAGAGGTGCGCCCATCTGTTCCAGGAGATTCTCTTTTCTCAAGAGCTTCATCATATTTTCTAACTGTCTGACAGCTGGTTTTGCCTCAAAACTCTTAATTTCTCTTTCTGTCAGTAGTATAGAACCTTACATTAAAGTTTATAACTGATTTTCTTCCTCTTGCTCTGTTATGATCAAGTTATTTCCTTCTTTTTAAAGTCTTACTTTTAATCTTTCACTTTTGTTCTAGTTTTCAAAGCCAAGGTGAATTTCCTCTAATCTTCATAAGCAAAGAGAAGTCAGGATGCAGTTCTGGTGGGTTTAATCTCGAGCACCTTGCTCCTTGTGCCACCCCAGACTCTACCCCAGTGTGCAGGGCCCAATGCAAACTCTCACATCTGCTCCACAGGGAAAATTTACATATCCCTCACTTGAGAATGCAGACCTATCGCATTATCACCTCAATCCTCCCTCCCTGGGCTGTTTCATCTTTCTCAGTGCTGAGGCACGAACCAGTCCTCTGTATCTCCTGACTCAGCCTAACCCATTTCCAGATAATCCACTGGTCCTCTGGAAGCCACCCATTTAGGCTGAGATGCCGGAAGTGAGACTCCTCCCACCCCCTCCTTTTTGGGCCAGGCACACTCAAGGAGTAACAACTGCCATCTCCACACAATCTCATTACTATTTCTTGCTCTCCAACTGTGTCCATTATTTTTTAAATATTTTCAAAATAATTGAGAGGGGACAGGAGTTACATAATCAATTCTGAGAAATTCTTTTTGTGAACTGCTCATGTGGGGATCTGTTTCATATTCTTTTTAAAAAAATCCTCACCTGAGGATATATTTATTGATTTCAGGGAGGGAAGGAGAGAGAGACACTGATGTGAGAGAGAAACATCGATTGGCTGCCTCCTGAATGTGCGCTGACTGGGGATTGAATCACAAACTTTTGGTGCATGGGACGATGCTCCTACCAACTGAGCTGCTAGGCCAGGGCTGTTTCACATTCTTTTGAGTATCTGATACCTGGAATATTGGTACCATGGTTGAAAGAGAGATATGATGAGTCCTGATTTAACTTCCAGTTACATTTTCCTCATTGCATTATTTTATTACATGACAGCATTTCAAATGTAGTAATTTTTGCTCTGCCCTTATTACAGAAAATCAGATGGCATTCTGCAAATATTTATTTCTTACATAATCAAAGATTAATACCTCATTGGCTGTTATTGTTTGTTGGTTAATTTTTTTGGAGGGGAGTGCCCACCAAGATGTAACAACCATCCCATTCTCAACCATAGTCCTATTACCCAGGCCCTTCATATTGCCTTTCCTGAGCTGCTTCCCAGGACTTGGGACTACTGTTTGCCCCATATGCTCATTCATATATTTTTAAATCATAAGAATATTGTTGTTGTTGTAGTTATTTTCATATGTAAGGACCTAAGAATTAAATCCTCATCTACACTGTTTTCTTTTCTGGTGTAAGAATCCTAACTCCCTCCACTTTCTCTATATTTGACATCTACTGCTCTCCTGATTTTCTTGAATATTTTCTAAGAGGCAGCTACACACTTAGTCTTCCAGCTTTTACCTTATCAAGTGACAAGGCTGCTGGAGGAAAGAGGTACCTCACACATTTCACACTGACTTAAACCTTAGACAAGTTTAGTTTTGGCTGTAACTGGAAATTTAAGAAAAGGCTTATCTCACTCAGGATTGCCTGAGAACTAGTTAAGTCTCTTGGTGTCTGATTCCCTCTCAAAATAGAGCTCTTGTGTCTCAGAAACCAAGCATAGTTTTCCATTTGGTCCTCAACCAAAGAAAATACTGTCAGTTCCAGTGAGTCAAATACAAGACAGTCTGTGCCAGTCCTTTAAAAGAAAAATCATTCAACTGATGACAGTAGACAATCCAGAGTGAACAAAAGGGTGGTGTTGCTTCTCACTGAAGTAGGCACGGCTGCTTTTGTTCATAATGAAGAAATTAAAAACAAGATGACTCCCCATATTGCTGTATGCACACACACAATGGGAGCCATGTTTCTTTGTAAACTGGTGTGCTGAGAAAGCTATTTGAAAAGCAAAGGCCAGTAACAGAATTTGAAAGTTATGCTGACACTTCCACTACTCAGGGGAGATTCTACTCTATGGATTGGGAATTCTGTAGTGTTTTTGCTTCTGATGATCTCTGCCATTTTAAGTCGAAGTTTCTTTGTGGCCCCATCATTACACTGTGCAGTGAATGGTAACAGCAGGACTGTTGGAGAGTTTCTTAGTGAAACGAAGTTACTGCTAAGCAAGGTGTCTGCAGGAAGTATCTGCAAATAAGCTTAACTGCTAGAAGGGCAGCAAGTCTATGTTTCCTCTTTTTAAAAGGAGGTCCATGGATGGTCATTTCTAGAGTATGGTGAAAGAAATGCATGGTTTTCTTGATCGTCCTCACTTGTTTGCTTCTGGAGCCTTTTGCTCTTCTGGTGCTCAGTCAACGTGGAAACTCATTTTAATTTCTCCTCTCACTTAAAGAACAATAGGAGAGCAGTCTCCTCTGAATGTTAGCCAATACCAACATTGGATAGCACTCCAGATAGCATTCAAGTTTTATTGTTATCTCTTGCTGAAAAGCTAAATCCAAAGATAGGAATTTCCAGTGATAGAATTGCAGTTACAAGTGGTAAGGGAAACATTTCCAGTTGTCTCAAACTCATAGTTGATCACTTATTCCATCCACTATTAAGGGAGTCTTGGATCCAAGAATATATTGAAAGATGGTAATGATTTCATAGGCAAGCACTGGCAAAGTCTAGATTATTCCCATTGTCAAAATTAAACAGAGAGATTCTGATTTGCTTCATGGCTTCATGGGTCATGCTAGTTGGAAACTTTCCTGTTTAGACTTTTACTTAATGTCCTGTTTTCCTGGCAAGGCATGATATACATTTCCTTCTGAAGCTCTGGAGCATCTGGAAAGTTTTCCTCTCCCTTTCACAAATTGCTTTGAAGACACTTAGTAGCAGTACCAAGGAAATTTATTTTCCTTCAGAGCAGATGGGGATGGACAAGAGCAGAATGAACTTTCTCATGTTTTCCAGTAAGAGTCAAGTATTTCCATTCTACTTATTCTTTGCACTTTAAGCCATCATTTCTCATAAGAGATTTTCATAATACCAAATGCAAGGCATAAAACTAAAATTCATTGTGCATAAAGAATATATATTACAAGATTACTCACCTTTGAGGATCATGAAAGCTTTCCCATGAGATAACGTGGGTAGTCTCCCAACTGAGTAGTGACTTTGTTGTAGCTTCTTTATCTAACCAACTTCCCACCTTCCTCTCTTAGCCCCATACCCAGAACAATGACTTTCTAAAATCCCTACTCTTGCTATCAAATACTTGGCACTTAATCATGCACTGGCTTATGTTGTTTGTTTGCTACCTTCTTTACCATTTTACATTGTACTGAATATGCATGTAAAATCATGACATTTCCACAAGGATTTATTCTTCTGGTCAAACTGAAAGTCTGACACCTATGTTGCTTCAATCTTCTACTTGATTATGAACCTGAAACCAATCACATATACACACGCAGGTCCTTGAGGTTAGTTTCTTTAGCATCCCCAGCCATCATAGCCATTAATGTTAACAAAGCAAAACATGATTGCTGAAAGGGAGGATCTGGGGTGCCTCCAGCACATCAACACTGAAGACATGCTTATTGGTACCCAATGTGGCTGTAGGTCACAGATGGACCACACAGCCCATGCAACCATTGTTTAGGACCTGAGATGGGATAGCTACAAAGAGCAACATCAAAATAAACACTTTAAGGATACTTGGAGCATACCTTAAAATAATAAAGTATATAACTACTGAATGCTAGACATAAACAGAAATATCCAATTAGAAATAGTAACTATCTTTTTTTAAAAGTTCATAAAAAAACAAATAAATAATTTATTGTTCAAATCCAATCAAAATGAAATGCACACATGTGTAAATGAAAGCCAGCTATATATTATTCTTTAACTCCACTTATAAATGTAAAGTGACTAATATAATAAGGAAATTTGTATGTTTACGTATCTATTATTCATCATCCATGGAGGATAAGAAATCTGTGTTGCCTTCTATCATTCTAAACTTAATATTTAGTTCTCTTAAATATCATCATAAGAGATGATATGAGAGAATTTATATTATCAAAAGTGAGACCGGAAACTAATATTCATTATGCATCAAGAATGTGTTAGTCATTATATTATATAATTTTAGCTTTCATTTTATCTTTGAAACCATTGTGTGAGATTAGATATTGTTCTGTTCATTATCTTTAGAAGAGAAAAATCAAACTTTAGTGAGACTGAATAATTTATCTATAGATACACTTGGGGAGTCCTGGAACCAGGGTTCAATGCCAGGACTGTAAACTCCAAAATCCAGTATTTCCCATCACTCCAAAAACAAAAACAAAGCAAAACAAAATACTTCGGGAAAATCACACATTTTCACAATGTCAGACTTAACAAAGATATTTTTAAGGTGCAAAATAGTCATTAATGAAAACAATAGTCTTCAGTTAAATAAAGAAATTGACATGTCTATAACATTTTTCTAAGCCTGATGAACATTAACTGGTCTGGTGTTTCATACCCTTTTCTTTCCACTTCACTACCCACCATAATGGACCCACCCAGGTTATAGAAATCAACCCAACTCTCTATTCATGTTTGTCCCACTGAGACCCTCAGCAATCCAGGACCTGCTCCCCATGTACCTTATGGATCTGTTTTATGTTAAAGGTATAGTCCTTAAACATGGAACAGATTTGTTCTGTGAAAAAAAAATTAATCGAACAGATTGCAACTCAGAGAAATCAAGCATCGCCCTATGTGAGGGTAAAGCAATAGGTTGGAAAAAAATTTTGAGGGAAAGTCTGCATAACAATACATAGGACATGGGGTTAGTGTCAGAGACATAGGCCAGGGCTCAGAAGAGTCCTGTGCTTTACTTAATGATCCTCTGTTGCCATCTTGAAACTCTTACTAATTTTACATTTGAACTTGTGTTTTATAAGTGAAGTTCAATAGGATGATGGAGCATAAATGTGAGCAGAAGAGGCACACATGATGTGTGTGTCCACTGTTCCTTGCTGCCCATTCAAGAGTAGTGTTTGTGATGCTCTGTGAGCACAGAATTAAAGAGGATCCAGATGTGTGGTAGTTTAGCAAGACTCACAGTGAGTGTAAGGTAAGCATGTTAAGACTCTAAGTGAGTTTGCTGAGGCACTGATAGCCCCAGGGAGCACACTTTCTGTTCAAGTCAGAACTGTCAAATAGAGAAAAAAATTAGCTGCATTCTAAGAAACATGACCACCAAGACACCCTATCATATCCTTTCTTATTCCCCTTACTTTCCTGTATTAGCCTAACTATCACAATGAAAATGCAGACAAAGAAGGAAAGGGAAAGATAGGGAAACTCTTAGTTCTTTTTCTTTTCAGTTCTAACTTACTCATCAGTAAACTGAAGGCAGAGAATATTGGTAGAATGTGTGCCTATCAAGAAGTAAAATGATGACAATCACATCAAAATTATAACAAAACTCTAGAACCATCAGAAATCTAGTTGAATGGAAATCTGACAACTATGGAATTAAAGAAACCACATCCACCAGACTAGTGGGTGGGGTGGATATGTGGAATAGGCTGGTCCCACATCCACATGTGGTGGATAAAAATTTGGGAGGGGTATCTCAGGAGTGAGGAGGCCCAGCCCCACACCAGTCCACCCAGCCCAGGGTTTTTGTGCCAGAAAGATAAATCCTAATAACTTTTGGCTGCAAAACTCAACAGGGATTGAGTCAGTGGAAGAAACTTCTACAGTCCCAAGCAGTTCCTCTTAAAGATCCCACACACAGACTTACAGACTCACTCTCTCTGAGCTCTAGGGGTAGCAGCTTGAAAAGCACCAGCGGCATACAGGTAGAAACTGAATTGTCTACAAGGGGCAATTATCCACTTTTTGAACCCTCACCCCACAGAGCCATGGAGCCACAGAGCCACAGGGCCAAAAAACTGGTGCCATACCCGAGGCTCCATCAACCTGGTTAACCCTGCTTGCTTTGCTTTGGAGATTCCCTGAGACTCTAACCCACCCAAGGTGCTTTTCCATAAGAATGGCTGGTCTCTGTTCATACTTCACAACTTCCTAAATCCTCTCAAATAAGCAATAGCTGGCCTCTGTGAGCCTTCATTCCTCATACCTCTTGCTAAGCGGCCCCAGACCCAGCACTAGCAGCAGTCAACCTAGATTCACAATTTGGCTTCACCTGAGAATCTCCAAGCTCAGCACAAGTAGCAACCATCTCAGATTGCTATATAGACCAGGCAGGGTGGCCCTGGGTAAAACACAGGTGGGGGCTGACCATGGGCTGCACCACCTGGGAAATCCCAGAGCCACATCAGACCACCACCACACTACCCACACACAGCTGATCCTCCATGGAGGGCAGAGGTTGGGTCAGTCCTTGCAACTGATGGGCCTAGGTGAATCCCTCTCATTGATCTGCCAATAGCAATTAAGGCTCAAATACAAGGGGAGGGTGTACTCAGCCCACATGAAAAGTATGCCTCAAGTACCCAGCTTGTGTGATAAAAGATGCTGTGCCACTGGAAACCATAGGACACCTACTACATTAGGCCACACTACCAAGACAGGGAGTCATAGCAGCTCTACCTAATACATAGAAACAAACACAGAGAGGCTGCCAAAATGAGGACACAAATGTGTCCCAAATGAAAGAACAGATCAAAACTCCAGAAAAATAACTAAACAAAATGGAGAAAAGCCATCTGTCAGATGCAGAGTTCAAAACACTGGTTATACCCCTGGCTGGTGTGGCTCAGTGGATTGAGTGCTGGCCTATGAATCTGGGTCACTGGTTCATTTCCCAGTCTAGGGCACATGCCTTGGTTGCAGTCCTGGTCCCCAATGGGGGACAGGTGAGAGGCAAACAAACATTGATATTTCTCTCCCTTTCTTTCTTTCTCCCTCTCCCCTTCTAAAAACAAATAAATAAAAATCTTAAAAAAATAAAATTAAATTAAAAAAACACTGGTTATAAGAATGCTAAAGAAACTTAGTGAGGACCTCAACAGTATAAAAAAGACCCAGGCAGAAACAAAGGATATACTAATTGAAATAAAGAACAATTTACAGGGAAACAACAGTAGAGTGGATGAAGCTGAGAATTGAATCAATGATTTTGAACATAAGGAAGCAAAACCAAGTAATCAGAACAACAAGATGAAAAAAAGAATCTTAAAAAATGAGGATTGTGTAAACAGCCTCTAGGACAACTTCAAGCATTCCAGCATTCACATCATAGGTGTGCCAGAAGGAGAAGATGTTACAGAACAAACAAGCGGGGGGCCTGGGACGATATACTATTACTGAAAGAAGACCCCAGGTCTGTTATGTCCGCCGCCAGAGGAAAGACGTCTCTCAATGCCAGAGATTTGTGAAAAGGAAAGGAAATGTTTATTTAATGCTATACAAACTTAAAGTAGTGACCTAATGTCCTTACCAAAATCCCAAAGTCCCTTAAAACACCCACAAACAGACACAGTCCTTCCTTCCCCCTTTGCCCAGTCCAGAGTACCGTATCTCCTAAAGCTGCAGGGGTCCCCACTTTGGCAAAGGCACGTGGTCCTCTCTCCCCAGGCCACAGGAGTCCCCACTCTGCCAGAGCCGTGTGGTTCTCTCCCTCAGGGCCATGGGAGTCTTCACTCTGCTAAAGCTGCGTGGTTCTCTCCCTCTTCAATAGCTGTGATCCTCTATACACTTCCACAGCTGCATGGTTCTTCCCTAAAGCCACGTAGTTCTCTCCCTCAGGGCCACGCAGGGTTCACCCTCCAATGGTTGCTGCATCTGGGTTTAAATCCCCGCGCCAGTCTTCCTCTGCAGCCCCATTTCCGACTCCTCCCACACTCAGCTTCACATGCCAGAACTCATACCCTTCCAGCTTTACTGGGCTGCCATCATGAATCTGGGCAGGTGTGGCCCCATGTCCTGGAGCCAATCTTCTCCAAGCTCCCACGCAGGCGCTGTAGCTCCGGGACCTTCCCCCAGTCACATCTTGGTGGGGAAGTTACTTCCATTCCCCTGGCTCAGGGCATGGCCACAGCTATTTAACATATCTAAGCGACCAGCCAAAGGCTATAGATATGTTAAATGACCACACCAGAGGTTAGCTACAAGGCTGTTGCTAGGCAAAACAGCTCTCAAAGGCCCTGCTCCATTTGTCCCTTCCCCCAACCCACACCCTGGGGGCTGGGGTGAAGACATCTTAAAATCTTCTGGACACCTTAAGTTCTGGACCCCATTTTAAATGCCCATTTGGGGTCCCCCCTCTTGGCTGCACCCTGTAACAACGAGAAATAGCAAGAAATTGGAAATCTATTTCAAAAAATCATGAAAAACTTCTCTAATTTGGTGAAGGAAATAGACATGCAAGTCCAGGAAGAACAGTGAGAGCCAAACAAGAAGATGCAAAGAAGCCCACTCCTAGACACATCATAATGAAAATGCTAAAGGTCAAAGATAAAGAGAGACTCTACAAAGCAGCAAAAGGAAAGCAGTTAATACCTACAGCGGAATTCCCATAAGACTGTCAGCTGTTTTTTCAAAAGAAACTTTGTATGCTAGAAAGAATTGGCAAGAAATATGTAAAGCCTGAAAAGCAGGGACCTATAGCCAAGATTGTTCTCCCAATCTTGCAAATCAAGCTAAGATATTATTTAGAACTGAAGGGCAGATAAAGAGCTTCCCAGACAAGAAAAAACTGAAGGAGTTCATTATCACCAAACATTATTATATAAAATGTTAAAGGGACTTATTAAAGAAAAAGAAGATCAAAACTACTAATGATAAAATGGTAATAAATATACATCTATCAAGAATTGAATCTAAAAAACAAACAAAGCAAATGAGAAGAACAGAGAGAGAATCATGGATATGGAGTGTGTCTTAATGTTTGTCAGATGGGAGGGGGGAATAGAGGAATGGGTGAAGAGGTGGCAGGATTAAGAAGTACCAATAGGTAGTTACAGAATAGCCATGGTGATGTAAAGTACAGTATAGGAAATGGAGTAGCCAAGGAACCTACCCATGATCCTTGGACATGAGCCATTGCTCATGTGAGGATTACCTGAAGGAGTAGGGGGTGCTGGGTGGAGAAGGGCAAAGGGGGAAAAGTTGGGACAACTGTAATAGAATAATTAATAAAATATAATTTTAAAAAATAAAAGAAAAGATTTATATCCCTCCCCCCACAAAAAAATAAGTACTCTTGTAGTTGTACATGGGATACGGAAGAAAGGAAAGAGAATTACAATACTAGTTTGAAAAAGACTAAACAAAGAAGAAGAGGGAGGAGGAGGAGAATAAGAATAAGAATAATAAAAATAAAAGAATAAGAATAAAAGAATAAGAATGAACCCTGATCAGGTGGCTCAGTTGGTTGGAACATTGTCCCATATGCCAAAAGTTTGCAAGTTTGATTCTGGTCAAGGCATATAACCTTGGTTTTGGGTTTGGTCCCTATTCTGGGTGTGTATGAGGTGGGCATAGCATGTTTCTCTCACACATCAATATTCCTCTTTCTCTAAATATGTTCAGGTGAGGATTAAAGAAAGTAAAATAAAAACAATTTTTTATGTGCAGCATTTCCATTGCTTTGGTAAGAATGAAATGTATATGCAAGTATTGATACAAGCTATGAAAAGATTATGTAATTCAGTGATTCTGCTTAAGAATTAAATGTTATTATATTTGCATTTAAAACTGGCATTGCATAATGTAAAGATGAACAGTGAAATTCATGCTAATGATATAAAATTTTAATTTGCTTTTACTTAGAAATTTAAATAGCAACTGAAAAACACTATGACAAATCAAGAGAGAGATTGCACAATTTTAAAAAAGATTTACATTTTAGTAAATTTAATGGCATTTTTCCTGCTTTTGAAATAAGGGGCCCACATTTTCACTTGACACCGTGCCTTGTGATTCATGTAGCTGGCCCTGGTTGGATGCCTTGCTTCTCTCCCTGAGAGTCAGCAGCCAGGATTATACTGCAGCAAGGGAGATTGGTAGGAAATATTCTGGAGACATTGGCCAGCCCCAAGAAAGAACTTCCATGGACTTAGGAGTTCACCAGTGTACAATGGTCTTCCCTTCTGCCCCCACGCACCTACCCCACCCCATTCACTCTAAAGAGAAACCTATGAGAGTGTGGGCCCTCCCCCACACACTGGATTTCCCATTGGTTTTAGGCCCTTGCTCTATGAGCAGATGGCCAATGGACTTGCAAACTCCAAAGGAAAGGATCCAACTGGAGAGCAGCCAGGTAAACATTGGATCCCCAGGAAAAGTAGAGGGCTATCTTGAAACAAACTACTGAAATTCTTGCACAATCAAGCATTTGGGAAATATATCAGTGATTGCTATGTAGAAAACTGTTCAATTCTAAAAAAAGTGTGACAAAAATTAATAGGGTAGGAAAAAATCACCAGGATGTACTACATTGTCTTTCTCTACACCTGATAATGCTAATAGTCTCTGTGGGGTTAAATAAAACTGTTCTATGACTGTGTTTGGAGGATTGGGTGAAGGAAAGTAGAGCAAAGGAACTCATCATCTAGCATAAGAGGAAGTTAGTAGACAATGTCTAACACTGATGAATCAAGGACTCACAGGGTTGCATTATTGAAGAACATGGAGATAAACTCCAGAACAAATAGACAAAAAGGTAAAAGTGATGCTTCTAGGGAGCATGACTGTAGGGGGTGAGGGGCTGAGACAGCAAGCAGGGGACAGTTTTTTTCATAAATGTTTTATATCTATTTAATTTTTAAAAAGATTTTATTTATTTATTTTTAGAGAGGGAAGGGAGGGAGGGAGATAGAGAGAGAGAGGCATCAATGTGTGGTTGCTGGGGGTTATGGCCTGCAACCCAGGCATGTACCCTGGCTGGGAATTGAACCTGCGACATTTTGGTTCACAGCCCGCACTCAATCCACTGAACTATGCCAGCCGGGGCTATATCTATTTAATTTTTAAGCCCTGAACATGCATTGCATTGATAAATCTTTATAGTAAAGAAAAAAATACAAGAAAATGAAAAGAAAATGATATTGGTTAACTCATAGACTTCTGGTAATACTGGATAGCTCTGCTTGGTAGTTGGGTAGGAACACATGAAGTGTCCTGGTGAGGACAATGCTGTTCCCTCTGTTGGGCAGTGCAAGCCCCACGGGCTCTGCCTCAGCTACCCCAGTGCCACAGGACCTCATTGGCAGCACACGTTCTCCACTGTTCCTGCATCCTTCTGTCATGGCCACCAGGCCCTGGGTGTTGGGTGTCGGTGTCTGATCATCTGAGACTTGGTCGTGTCATCATGAACAACAGCCAGTTTGGTGGAGGTGGCAGAAAAATGTCCTTTTTGTGTAGGAGGAGGTGTGCTCTGCCTCCCATAAAATTTCATATAGTGAAGTTGTCTATATCTAGGAAAGAGATTCAGATGTTGGACAGCAGCAAGGAATGTCACATGTATACTATGGTTATTTCCTGATGAAAGCACCAACCACTCACAAATAGTTTATTTTTTCCCTCTCTGTCAGGCAAATTTTTAGGGAATCTTAAGCTTTCAAGGGCCTTAATGTAGGGGAGGGTACATGATTATCTATATCTATCTGTCATTTATGTCTATCATCTATCATCTTTTTTTCTCTCTCTTTCCACCTATCTGTCATTTCCCTATCAGTAAATCTACCTATCTCACACTAGGCCCAAGTGTTGCCATTAGTAAAACAAGGATATGATATAGCAGCTACTCTGGAAAAGTGTGCTTGTGTCTGTATCTAGTGGAGTGATTGGAAACACAAATTCCAAGGGAAATGAGAGCACTCTATAAATCAAAAACTTGCAAACAAGAAATAGATAAGAAAATCATTATGCATGCAAAAGGAAAATAGAACATCCCCAAAAGAAAACAATGCCTTCTCTCATTTTCCCCTTCATTAAGACTATGAAGAGTGAACAGCACCCTTCCAAATAATTCCAATCACAAAGTACAGAGATTGAGACATGCTATGGAATTGCCTGTAATCTCTGTAGGGAATGTACGTGATGTTCATTACAAAACCCTGGGGTGAAAAAAGGGCTCTGCCTCAAGGAACATACATAAGCAGAAGTCAATGCGAGACCTGCCATTTCTTCAACCAAATCACAGTTGGAAGTTTGGTGACAGGGGAATATCAGCTTTATATGTTGTTTGTTGGGTTGGCTCATTAAACATAAGTTTCTATTAACTAACTTTTATTCTAGTGATTTTGGGTTTTCAATGGCACTAAGAGGGTTGACAGACACATTTGTTGCATATTTCATGTACTCCCAAAAGCTTTGGCATTGTGAGGAATCAGGTGGGAAGGGAAGGAATGGGTGTGCCAGCAGCATTGGTTTTTCAGGAAAACAGTCTGAGAAGTGTGTGGCAGGGGCCAGCCGTGCTGTTCTAGATAAGGCATGTGTATTACACATTTGTGGGTATTTACAGCACATTGTATATGGGAAAAAACACACCAATATCTTAAATTTGAGCAAGTAATAATTTTGCAGCTTTCTTCCTCTTACTAATTCGAGGTTTGTTGTGCTGTAGGATTTTCAATAAAGCCCTCTGAGAATACTCCTCCACCTGGATTTAAAGTAATTTGCATTTCCTCTAAGTGTGAAACCAATTCACTGCAGGTAGAGACCTAAGTAATTACAAATATCAGATGCAATTTTCAATTTCATTTCTTGTCTGAAAGTGGTATTCATCAAAAAATATAACTATATGTGAGCATATCAAGAGTTTATTTGCTTGAAGAGCAAAACCCTTGCAGATTGCTGGTGAGCTATGATCAGGTGAAAAAGTCAGTCTAATCCTCATGTGTAATGAAGTTGATCAAGAAAAATCATTAATTCAGATTTTTGGAGATATGTGTTCATGCTGGGCATAGAGGAAATGAGGGTTTAAACAGGTGGCCATGCTATTTGGGAAAAAGCCCGATTGATTTTAAACTGCAATTCAGAGTGAAGAACAGAATGTTGATACTAGCAGCGTCTGGCAGGCAGCTCAGTGGAACATTTAGCCTTGCTAGAATTAGGCTTCATACCAACCTGACAAAGTTTATTTTCAGACTGGAAATCTGACAGAGATGTAGGAAGTAGTATATGCGTGGTTATAACTTGAAGCTGGCCAAACAGCTCTTGACCAACCACTGTGTTAGGGTCCATCAGTGATTTGGGGGTAAGGTGGGGAGTGGTGTATAGGAAAAAAGGCAGGGAGATTTACCATTAAATTAAAATAATTTAGGCATACTTCTTACCTTTAACCAAGTTAAATAGAAACATTCTGGGAAGAAAGGTATTTTATAAATGAAATACTCCAGTTGGTTCTTTTGCCACATGAATCTTATCTGTTTCCATTGTGTCCATGGGTGTAAGTTCTATTTTGTGGGTCTATTTAGAAAAATGTAATCCTTCTTCCTCATGATATCCCTTCACACTTTTGAAGGCAGCTATGGTGTATTCTGTAACTACCTCTTTTGACGATCAAATATTCCTGTTTCCTTCAAGTATCCTTCCTCACAAAATAATCCTTTCATCATCCTGTAATTCTTCTTTGAATTCATTCACTTATCAAATATTTAGTGTGCACTAACTTGTATGTCAGACATGCCTACTTCTAGGGTACAGACATAAATAACACAGAGTCCCTTCCAGAAAGAGTTCTGGGGCTAGTGGGTAACATAAATGTAAAAATAGATATGGTAATATGCTGTAATAGAGATATGCATGGTGTATTATGGGAGAATTGTTTGTCTCTTGTAAAGACATAAGCTAAATGTCTCAGGTCGGGTTTGACTAGTATAGAACAGATAGGATTTCTTATATCCTAGACTTTTAGGATATACTCATGTGCCCCTTTTCATACTTTATGACATTGAGCTCCCTTTTTAATGTATATTTTATTACTTATGCTATTACAGTTATCCTATTTCCCCCCACATGCCCCTGTCTGCCTGGTATCTCCCTTCCCTCTAGCAATTCTCCCCTTAGTTCATGACCATGAGTCATGTGTATAAGTTCTTTGACCTCTCCATTTCCTATGCTATTCTTAACATGCCCCTATTTTGTTCCTACCAATTATGCTTCTTAATCCCTGCATCATATCCCCCATTGTTCCCCTACTCCTCCCAGCTGATAACCCTTTAAATGATCTCCATTTCTGTGATTCTGTTCCTGTTCTGGTTGTTTATTTGTTTTTTTTTAATTTCTTAATTTTTTTAGATTCAATTGTTGATAGTTATGAATTTGTTACCTTTTTAATGTTCATGGGTTTAAAAGAATATTTTATTTATTTATTTTTAGATAGAGGGGAAGGGAGGGAGAAACAGAGGGAGAGAAACATCAATATGTGGTTGCCTCTCACATGCCCCCTATGGGGACCTGACCTGCAACCCAGGCATGTGCCCTGACTGGAAATCTGACCCGGGACCCTTTGGTTCATTCACAGGCCAACACTCAATCCACTGAGCCACACCAGCCAGGGCATAATGTTCATGGTTGTGATTTTCTTTTTATTAAAAAAGTCCCTTTAACATTTCATATAATAATGGCTTGGTGGTAATGGACTCCTTTAGCTTTACCTTGTCTGGGAAGCACTTTATCTGCCCTTCCATTCTAAATGACAGCTTGGCTGCGTAGAATAACTTAGGTTGTAGGTCTTTGCTTTTCAACACTGAATCCTTCGTCCAAGTCCCTTCTTACCTGCAAAGTTTCTTTTGAGAAATCAGCTGATAGTCTTATGGGAACTCCTTTGTAGGTAACTCTTTGCTTTTCTCTTGCTGCTTTTAAGATTCAGCCTTTATCTTTAACCTCTGACATTTTAATTATGATGTGTCTTGCTGTGGTGCTCTTTGGGCCCAACTTGTTTGGGACTCTCTGTGGTTCCTGGACTTGTATTTCTATTTCCTTTGCCAAATAAGGGAAGTTTTCGCTCATTATTTTTTAAATATATTTTCAATTTTTCGCTCTTCCTCTTCTGCTTCTGGCATCCCTATGATTTGGATGTTGGCCTGTTTGGAGATGTCCCAAAGGTTCCCAAGTCTATCCTTGTTTTTTTTTGAATTCTTGTTTCTTCTTTCCATTCTGGTTGAATGTTTATTTCTTCCTTATGTCCCAAATTATTGATTTGAATCCCAGTTTCATTTCCATCTCTGTTGGTTCCCTATTGATTTTTCTTTATTTCATTTAGTGTAACCTTCATTCCTTCCTTTATGTTTTTGTCATACACAATGAGTTCTCTGAACATCTTGATTACCAGTCTCTTGAACTCTGTATCTGATAGGTTGGCTGTCTCTGTTTTGTTTAGTTCTTTTTCTGGGGTTTTGTTTTATTCTTTCATTTGGGCCACATTCCTTTGTCTCCTCAATTTAGCAGCCTCTTTGTATTTGTTTCTGTGTATTAGGTAGAGCTGCCTTAGTAGTGTAGCCTGTGTAGAAAAGGCACCAGTATATTGTGTGTGGCAGAACCACAGGTAATTGCCAGGGCAGGGCAACCAGCTTCACCACTGTGGCTCTGTGTGGGGGGAGGACTCAGAAAGGGGACAATACTGCTACCTGACTTCTGAAGGTTTTCCTGGCACTTGCCCTGTTCCAGTCACTTTGTCTGCTTCCTGTATATGACTGGTGCCCTTCCAGCTGCTACCCTGATGATGAAACCCAGAGTGGGTTAGTTTGGGTACCTTCTAAGTCCACATGGGTTCTTTAAGCAGTGAAAATTCAGCAGTTTCTTCTGCTGCCCCAACCCCCACTGGTTTTTACTGCCAGAGGTAATGGGTATTTATCTTCCAGTTGCTGGAACCCAAGGCTGTGCAGTCTGGCCTGGGGCTGGGATCGCTTTCTCCCTAGATACCCCTTCCAATTTTTATCTACCATACATGAATGTGGTACTGACCATTCCACTGTTGCCACCACCTCTCTGCACTGCACTGCTTTTCTACCCAGTCTCTGTAACTCCACTCCTCCTACCCATCTGGATGAATGTGACTTCTTTAAATCCTTGGTTGTTGGACTTCCACACAGCTCAATTTTCTGATGGTTCTGGGTGTTTCTTGTCTTCTTGAGATCTGATTGTAGTTCTTTCTATGGTTGTGTGAGGAGATGAAATGTGTCTACCAATGTCTCCGTCTTGACCAGAAGTCTGATCTGTCTTTCTTTATCATACTTCTCAAAAAATATATTTTACTGATTCTTATTTTTATTAATATTTGCTTTTATTCTCATCAATTTCTTCTATTTAAAAGATTACTTATTGTTTCTAAGTTTTGAGTTTACTAATTTTCAGTCCCCTTGATTTCCTGCATTGTCTAAGTCTCTGTACATTTCCATGAGGTTCCTGTGGTTGCTCAGTTATAAATAATTTATAAAGTTAGATTTATCTAACCACAAAGTTCTAATGAGTCTCCTCGGGTCCCAACATGGGAAAGCCCTTCTCTAGATCCTACTATCCCTACTAAGAGGACACTTGGAGCAATTGCCCCTGCAGTGGTCACTCTCTCTGCAGCAGCCCCTTGCCCTCTTCTGCTGTTTTGAAAGAAGCACCAGCATCCCTTCTAATTAGGGCAGACAATGAGGGGAGCTGGCAAATGGGTGTGTTTTTGTTAGCTATGTTGCCAATATGAGGAACAGAGTTCTGAAAAAGACCCCTTGCCAGAATAACTAGTTAAAACAAGAATATGATTGCGCCTAGATTTCATCAGGATTTGATGAGGTGTGTCATTGAGCAAGGCTGGGGGTGGGGGTGGGACTTGTGTAAATCTATTCTACTCAAAGCAGTCAAGTTCATCGTGAGCACAGGTGATCCTCAGAAAGCTTTGTTTCAAGTGGTTGCCTGCTGGGCTGGTGCTTAAGAAAGTAATGTAGCCTGTTTGTTACTCTTTTTCTGTTCCCTTTTCTTCTTAAAATCACATTTTATTATCAACATTCCCTCAGGACACAGTGATATTATGCTCCCCATATCCTATTCCCTATGAAAAATTGCCCCTGAGAAAGGATCTGGAAACTCTTAAGATATAAATGACTGATAGTTAATATATTACCTCACCCAGACTGATACTCATTTTAAAGGGAATACAAAACCTTAAGTTGAAGGAAATTGGCATATAGTTGTAGATTTAAAAAAAAAAACAAACATCAAAGTGTGGTTGCCTCTCATGCACCCCCAACTGGGGACCTGGCCTGCAACCCAGGCATGTGCCCTGACTGGAAATTGACCCTGAGACTCCTTGGTTCACAGGCCAGCACTCAATCCACTGAGCCATACCAGCCAGAGCTGTATTTGCAGACTTTTTATCATTAGTGGTAAGAGGGACCATATGGAGTCAGTAGGAGACCCAGACTCTAATGAGGATGGGGGCTTGACTGGTATCTTAAATTTGTGAAGAGGCCTGGGTATGGTTCTCAGCTAGAGGACATTTGTTGCCCAGGGAACATTTGGCAATGTCTGGAGACCTTTTCAGTTGTTGTAAGGGTGGAAGGTGCCACTGGCATCCAGTGAGTAGAGACCAAGGAAGTTGCTAAACATCCTACGATATATAGGACAGCCCTTCACAATCAGAGATTAGCTGACCCAAAATACCTGTAATTCTGAGGTTGAAGAACCTTGTTGTAGAGTGACATATACAGTAAGTCCTCACTTAACATCATCGATAGGTTCTTGGAAACTGACTTCCAGTGCAATCAACTTTGCCCCAGACTAACTGACAGAAACAAGAGTTATGTTCCTAGAACAAATTTCTGGTCACAAACATGTCACCAAATATCAAAATGCTTCTAATATTAAATATTGAAATAAATATGAGGCATACATTTAAGAAGGGTGAATTAAAAACAAGTCAGATAATGAGTTTCCAACCCCTTATTCCTGTTTAGGGTCATAATGGACAGAGTCTCTCCTGGAAGCTCAAGACACCAGGCAGGACACTCTGGACAGGGCACCCTTCCTTGGCAGTGTGCGTTCACACCCACACTCACACTCATTCAGACTGAGACTGGGACAATGCATACACTTCAACTCACCTAACTGCACATGTCTGGGATGTGGGAGGAAACCAGAGTCCATGGAGAAAACCCATGCAGACATGGGGAGAACATGCCCACTCTACACAGACAGTGGCCCTGGGTGTACATCAATTTTTCTTTCTCAGCAATGTTATAATGAAACTGTGTTGAAAAAAAACAGTGCTATTTGAGGGAGGACTTGCCGTATTTTGTAGTGACACTGGCCACCATGTTGGAAAGACAGTAGGGAGAACTTCAGTGTGCCAGCTTTAGGGGACCACCTTCTCTGAAAAAAAAAGGGGGGGCTCCTGCTACTCAGCAGTGAAGAGAGTTACTGTCCTGCTGTCCAGTGTAGACAGATATTCTGATTTCCTTGGAAAATTAAAAAATCCATATTTTTACATGAAATTTCTACATTTTAAAATACCAGCAATGAACAAGGTTGAGAGAACCACACAAAAGGCTGCTGTGAGCTAGATTTGCCTTCTGGGTGGCTAGTTACAAGCTCTGGTGTGGACAGTGCTGACCCAGCAGTAAACTCATGGGTTGTATTGTAAATCCAGGGATGAAAGGTACCAGGCCAAGGTCCTGGACATTAGTCCTTCTGTCTACAAAGAGCACGACACTACTACTGAGGCAGGAGCCAAGGAGAGGTCTGTTTTAGCTGTTTGGGGGCAAAGTCTTGACACTCTAAAATTGCTCTTTAACTGTTTAATATACTTTTCCAGAATGATTTTATCTTTTCCTCTCATAAAATTCTCTTGGGCTCAGTATACACATTTTAGACTCTGGAGTTTTCTCTTACTAATTCAAATATCTACCAAACAGACTTATTGAAAAGATTAAATAAGATAATATATATAAGATTTCATAATGTAGAGATATCTGGCACTAAAAGAAATGTTAGTTGACCCTAAATACAAAGAAAATTCTTCACTTTTTGAATGGGAGTGTAGGTATTTTTTTTTTAACTGGATATAATTAGTGACCAGTTCCTGGGATAATGAGCTGAGTTCACTTGCTTGAATTTGGAGGGTAAACACATGTTCTTTGTGTCTGGGAGGTATGCTTGAGAGTTCCTTTGTCTCTCCCTGCTTTGGGGGAAAGCAAATTTGGCATGGCCTTTGAATGTCTGCCTCCTCCACACTTTTTTTTTTTAAGTATGGAAGCTTTGTAAATTTGCCTTGTTAAATACAAGCAGCATCTTCATACCTGCTGAAACCTAATTCTCATCCAAGGGCTATGTAATGAACAAAGAGGGTGGTAATAGCAACGGGCAGACAGAACAGCCCACGCAGGTATACTGCTGTGGCTGCACCAGGGAGGCAGCCGTTTGTAAGAACCCTTTTTACTTTGACTCTTTCACCTCCCCCAGCCCAGCCTGAGCCATGAGAAGAAGAGTGTTGTCAATGAGACAGGCCAATTTTACCCATCTTACACAATAGTGCATTGCAGACTTTCCGAGAAGACGCCATTCAGGGTGAATCACCAAATTCAGGATGAAAAGGTTTTGATTTGCAAAAGCGCTCAAGCATTTGTCTTTAGAGCTGGAGGTGGCAGGGAAGGAACGGAGGTGCATGCAGCTGCTTCACCTTTGGGCCAGGTGTGCTGGCAAGCTCGAGGCAGTGAGCAGGGTAATGCACCCGGCATTCACAGAGGCCTCTGTCACACCCTGGGTGCTGGGGCCCATGAATGCCTTATTTAAAGTAGAAGAGAAAGAGAAGGTGCTGGTGATGCTGAGGTACAGAAACGTGTGGAACTGAGTCAAAGCATGTATTGCAGGTCGATGGCAATTGAAATTAATGTTAAAATTTTCAGGTCCTCAGTTGAATTTTATTAACACAGGTAAGAGGTGATGAGAGTTGAGCATTATATAATTTTAATGTGGTTTCAACTACAAATAATAGGAAATCTATCTAAAATGACTTAAACCTTTCTTACTCAAAAGTTTTGGGTCAGAACCACCAGTATCACCATTACCTGGAAGCTTGCCAGAAGTGCAGACTCTGCAGCCCCAGCCCAGAACATCTGAATCAGTAGCTGCATTTTAACAAGATACACAAGTTATTTGTATACTCATTATTGTTTGAGAAGCGCAGTTTTAAACAAGGACTAAATCTCAGATAATAAGTAGACTAGAAGCAAGTGGTTCTAGGGTTGGTCAAGTCAGCAACTCAACAATGCAAAAAGGGCCTTGATTTTTTCCATTCCTGGGTGTTTTCCATTTTTCTGCTCTGCTATGCTAAGTATCCTTACTTTTATACTCAGATTTATCCTCCTGTGGTCACAAGATGGCTGCAGAAGCTCCAGGCATCACCTTGCCCAGCTGAGTGAAAGGGTTAAAAAAAAAGGAGCTTCCTCTCACCTATGGCTTTTCAACAGGAAAGAAAAGCTTTCCAGAAGCCACTTACATGATTTTCCCTCCTGTTAAATTCTCATATCTAATTGTCCAGAATTGCAATCACTTGCCTATTCCTAAACCAATTGCTGACAAGTGGATTAGAATAATGATAATTGGCCACTGACCATGCACACTTAACCTCTGGGTTCAGGTAAGGGCCTAGACTCCTTTGAAGGACATGACCAGTGAATATATGAACAAAATAGGTTTCTGTAACTTGGAAGAAATAAGAGAGGATAGGGGAGATAGCTGGTGGGAAAGGCAGCAGTGTGTGCTGCAAGAGTTGTTTTTTTTTTTGAGGCTATTCACGTATATCTTGGGATGTTAGTAATTTTCTCTTGAATATTTATTTGAGAGTTTTAAAAAGAACCCTCACTGAGGTTTTCCTCTATGACTGATCCAAGAGATATGTCCTAGTGACTTACATATATAGCCTGGTAATTCGTGCTACAGGAAATTCTAGTAATAGAATAGTGTAACTATATTGTAGAATTAGAGCAGAAGGGGCTTTTTAGATTATTTAGTGTATGGCCCTTACTCTATAGATGAACAAAGAGTCTAAATGATCTGTACACTGGTCAGTTAGTTATGCTGGAAGCGGGAGTACAGTTTACCTTTATGTGCTATCATTTTGGTGGAGATAGTTTATCATTGCAATTTGACATCTGGAATTTGAAGAAGTGGATCTTTTTACCTTGGGAACTTGAATGGAATGATTATGTAGAATGAATCATGTAGAGGACATTTTAAGACCATCTAAGAGAAATCATATTCAATTGAACAGGTCTTTGGATCCCAGATGCCACTAAACCATGAGACCCACAAGGACAGGGCTCTATCTGATGCGGTCTGGAGGTACTTGACAAGTGTTTGTGAACAACTGAAAAAGTGGTAAATGATGTAAGTACAGGTATGTCTGTATGTCTCTCTCTAAAAAGAACTGTCATGTGACTTACCTTTACTGGAAACATTCTAACTTGGTGCACATTAATTTTTTTTATTTATTGATTTTTAGAGAGAGAAAGAAGAAGGGAGAGAGAGAAACATTGATTTGTTGTTCCACTTATTTATGCGTTCACTGGTTGCTTCTTGTATGTGCCCTGAATAGGGATCGAACCTGCAACCTTGGAGTATCAGGAAGATGTTGTAACTCAGGAATCCCTAAACCCCTGGGGGCCACAGACCAGTATCAGTCCATGGCTAGCGAAGCTTCATCTGTATTGACAGTCAGCTGCTCCCCAACACTCATATTACCTCCTGAGCTCCACCTCCTATCAGATCAGCAGTGGCATCAGATTCTCATAGGACTGCAAACCCTACTGTGAACTGAGCATGTGAGGGATCTAGGTTGTGTGCTTCTTATGAGAATCTGATGCCTGATGACCTGAGGTGAAGCTGAGGTGGTGATGCTAGTGCTGGGGAGTGGCTGCAAATACAGATTATCATTAGCAGAGAGGTTGGACTGCACAGAGACTGTAATAAATCAATTGCTTCTAGACTCATATCAAAACCCTATCAGTGAGTGGTAAGGGACAATTTAGCTGCATCTAGTGTCCAGCTATAAAGCCATCCACCCCACTGTGCTACATGCCCCCCAACCCCCAGAGCAATATACATTGTTTTTATTGACTTTGAATGAGTGGGCTAGAACCAATAGATCCTAAGTTTGTATTTTCTCTTTCACACTCTTCTTTCTAATGGGGCAGAAGGAGAAAAGGCAAATACAACATTCGAATGCACAAATAAATGGATCATATTTAGGTCAAGGGACACAGTCTTCACGCTGTCTTTTGTGCTGCTGCTGACTGCATTGGGGATGTTTTATTAGTTTCTAGCACCATGTTTTAAGGAGAATATTGATTAAGTGTACAGTGATGGAAATGATGATATAAAAAAATTAGGGCTGGACTTTGTATTAAACACTTCAATGTTTTTTTTTTCATTAAATTATTACATAATCCCTGTGAGGCAGATGTCAAACATGTGAGAATGGAAGCTCAGAGAAATTAATTAATCTAAAGACAGCCACTAAAGAGTGGAGTTGGGATTTGAACTCAGGACCACGTGACTACAAAATCCACATCTTTAACACCACAATAGCTAATCTAGCTAAGCATTTATTATATGCGTGGCATTGTTCTAAGTGTATTATTTCATTAATCCTTACAAAAAATCTATGGGAAATTTTACAGGTAAGGACACCAATGCTTAGAGAGGTTGAGTAACCTATCTTATCCTCACAAGTATCCCTGTTAGCCTTGGCCATGAACCTGAGTCACTTCAAAGCTCCAGGGCTCACCACCATGCTATTGCATTCAGATGGTGGAACACAATATTATATCCTGTGCTGCTCAAGAGAACAGAATTTGGATTTAGAAGAAAAATTTTCTGAGACTTAGTCTTCAACAATAGACTTATCTGCATTAACTAGAAGGGAGCTGGTGAGAGATAATGAACATTGCAGACAAGGAGGTATTGTTGAATTTACTTCACGTAACCAGAGGTAGGGTTGGGTCCCTCTACAAGGGGTGTCCAACCCACGGCCCAGGATGGCTATAATGCAGCCCAAAACAAAATTGTAAATCTACTTAAAACTCTTTTTTGTTCATCAGTTTTCATTAGTGCTTGTCTATTTAATGTGTGGCCCAAGACAATTCTTCTTCTAGTGTGGCCCAGAGACGCCAAAAAATTGGACACCCCTGCTCTAAAGTATCTTTCAAGAATAGAGTTCTGTAAGGAGTCTAAAATTTCCTTTAGGAAATCATATTTTCAGTACTGGGTCACTCACTTGATTAGAAATACATATTTTGCAAAGGAAAGGGATAGGCAGAGAAAGGAAACTTTATAAAAGAAGCTTATTTTCATGCCCTTTGTTCTCTGACACTCCTATCCCACCTCTAACTGACAGACTCAGGCCCCTAATTGCAATTGACTGTAGACCACGTTCTTTTTCACACCAGGACAGGTCAGTTTCCCTAGTTTTCCTTTCAAATAAGAGTGGGGTCAGTGTTTAGCGATATTCACCACTTCTCCCAGACACCAACATTTGTAATCTGAATTCTTGTGTCTAAGAGAGCATAGAAGATTCATCAACGTGAAGCTTGGGTAACACTTCATTGCAGAAAGTAGCTGCTTAATTTCTGTGAAGTTAAAATTAGAGTCAATGGAAGCTCTGATCAGTTTTGAGAAATGTGTAGAAATTTAATGTTTACCCAGAGAAATATTTTCAAATGCCTAGGTCCAGTTTGGCTCCATTCTGGGGAAAAAGAGAATGATGCTTCAGCAACCAGAAACTTTACTCAGTGATGTAATCCTACTTTGAAACAGTAGGCTAGAGGTCCAAAGGCAAGCTTCTCAGGTTAATATGGAGCACTTTCTCTTTTCTCATGCTCACTCCTTATTTCCCCTTTTCCCCTCCTGCGCTTTCCTTCCTTCTGTTGTCTCTGTGTTCACTTGGAAAACCATTAGCTTCAAAATGCACCTGTAGCTATTAATTTTGCATGTGTCTGATTTACGGGTTCGTGAAGCTCCTGAAATTAATTTAATTTTAAATGGGTTTTAATTGCTAATGCTTTGGGCCATTGCCTTTAGCAAAGTCAACAAAACAATCAGGGTTACCTTAGTTTGTCTCTTTGAAGGATGCGTTCCTTTGGGCTCTTAATAAACAGAACAGCTTTCTAACTAGAAAAATAAATAAGTTAAATAGAATCACTGCTATATTTGAATGTCTGAATTTATTTCTCTTTCAAAAAAAGCCACCTTTGATTTAAGAAATGGAATTTCAAATGTATACAAAAGCATTTTTGTTTGTCAATAATATCTCATATTTTTCAAAGGTATAGAGGGCCTTAGTCGTAACACTATGCTACATAAATGCTGAAGCAGAGGAGAAATTATGACCAGACTGACTGGAGGGTTTGCATTCTGTTCTTAGCCCCGCAGAGTGCTTTGTATGTAACATTAGAGAAATGGAGTTACTTCTCAATACAGTTTCCTCTTGTAAAATGAGGGCAATCAACTCCCAGTTTTAAAAAATGAAGGAGTAATGAGATAATGTTCAAAATGACTTTTAAGTTTCTACCTGTAAAGGTTGAAGGTAAAAACAAAAAACAAAACAAAAAAAACACTGCAATATCTGTGAATATTCCCCTCCCAGGAGAGAAGGTTACTCATGTTGCGCCCAGTGGAGTGTTCTGTTCAGTCAGGGGCTATCACTTGAATGGTTTGGTAATGAGATAAGCTTATACTGACTGCAGATAAAAATGTGAAAGTTTGATCAAGTCATTTAGTCCCTTGACAATTTTGCAAACCAAGTGCTTTCTACAGAGATCGGTCTTAAACTGTGCAATACACAGACTAGCTGGATAAGCAAGGTTCTGAGTTCCACCTATTGCACTTTCTCCCAGAAAATATTGCAAGGTTTTGACTATTTTCTCTGACAATTAATATCAAATTTTCTTTACTAAATGTATGCAATTATTATTAGTGATTCCCAAGTGGTCTCTGATACCTCTTTTATTCCTCTTAGTTGAAAATGTGCTAAAATACACCCAGGTAATAGAAACACTTAGTGTTTCCAGCTGGTTAATTCATTAATCACTTAAATTCATTGTATAGTGTGGCAGATATAAGATTCTTTCTAAGCAGAATATTAAACCTGTAACTCAATGTCTAAGTACATTAATATAGAAGATAGAAAAGAAAAAGTTCAGAAAGAAAAAAGTAATTTTCTCCTTCTAGTTTCTCTGTAGAATTTACTTCCCACTCACATTTAAAGCAGCTCCCTATAATCCTGTTTAAATCCTGACCAGGGATTGAATCCACAACTGTTTTGGCTTATGGCACAATGGTCCAACCAACTTAGCCACCTGGCCAGGGCTAAATACAAGCAATTACTTATTCATAACAATAATATATTATGTTTGTCTAATGTTTTAGAGTTTCCAAAGAGCTTAAACCCACTCTTCTTCATAATATCTGCTTATTTTTCTCAAAAGGTTTGTTTTTAGAGATTTTATTTCTTTATTTTTAGAGAGAGGGGAAAGGAAGGAGAAAGAGAGGGAGAGAAACATCTGTGTATGGTTGTCTCCTACATGCCCCACACTGGGGACCAAGCTTGCAACCCAGGCACATGCTCTGATTGGGAATCGAACCAGTGACCCATCAGTTTGGAGGCCGGCACTCAATCCACTGAGCCCACTAGCTAGGGCAAAATGTTTTAAAAATAATCAATGTAATTATCGAATCTTCATAATAGAAGTCCTCTTTTCTTTATTAGGTACTTGTTGGGTTCATCTGTTTGAAATTTACAAAGTAGATGGCAGCTCAGAACAGCCTGAAGCTCAGATTCCAGGGTTGTGCACAGATACTCCCGTGGTCGGCACATGTGCATGCGCACACGTGAAGAGCCTGGATAGAAGGGGAATGAACTAGCAGGAGGAAAACAACTGAAGAAGAAAACAGCTGTGCAACAGTGGGGAAGGCAAGTGACATCTCTTTCAGTTTTATGATTGCTTCCAAAAGTTGTGTTTTTCTTTGTTACATACAATTTAAGTTCCATGTGATTCTTAGAACTTTGGAATAAATTTTGGAATAAAATCTCTTGTTCTGATTAATCTTAAATATAGATCACTCTTTGAAAAAAATAAAGATGAAAACTTGTTTTCTCAAGTAAACAGGAATAGTGGAATTGACCACGGGGAACCTCAAAAAGGAGGCCAGGGAAAGGGGGATTTGAGAGGTGAAATAAAGGTGTTTGATGGGGACACAGACATCACAATGTTTAGACAGTGCTTGTGATTACAAAAGTCACAGAACTTTAGCAACAAAGGGGACCTCAGTTTATTTGTAATTTCTTTGTCCACACATCTTGGACAATGAAATGCACATAACACGACCTCCACTGAAAATTTCTTTACAATTATGTTATCATTATTGTTGTACCCTTGGTCTCTTCATTTCAGCCATACGGGCTTTTTTCACTTCCCCAAATGTTCAATGTTCCTTCCTTCCTCAAGACCTTTACAAATGTTATACATTGCTGAAACATTCACTAGCAACAGCTTTGACCTAGAATATGTTTGGTCTGCCAGAACTGTCCATGATACAGCTTGTTCTACAGAGGTGGAGTATGACACACAGAAGCCTATCAGAGTCCCTCAGGTGGGCCACTGTGACATGCTGTCAAGGAGAATGCAGAGCAAGGGGAGGGCATACCATTGAGGAAGGAACCTTGGCAGTAGTTAAGTAGCCAGAGAAGGCATCAAAGGAGACAGAAGTGAAATAGGGAAATAGGAATATCAGCATAGGAATATCAGCAAAGGGAAATAGGAATATCAGCTTAGGATAATATTTTACAAGGCAAAAGTTTACAAGTTTTAAAGTAAACAGGTACTACGAGTATTGGACACTGTGCTAAGCACAGTGCTGGTGAGTAGAAAGTACTTCACAGGTGCCCCCCCATTTATTCATTAATTCCTTTATTCACTCATATATTCTTTCATTCAATCATTCATTCTACAAATATGCATGTGTAGTTAAGTGCCAAGTAGTAATCACATATAAGTAAACAAACAAACACTATCCTTGTGCTGTCACAAAGCTTATATTTTTGGGGATGAGGGAGTGGGGTGAAGAGATAAAATCATCATTCAGGATATCAGAAATCTAGCTGAACAGAAGTGCTATAAGGATACAAAGAAGAAACCACATAGAGACTGGTGGGAAAGGTAAGGACATAGAAGGGCTAGTCCCACATCCATGTGTAGTTGTTTAAAATTGGGAGGTGTTGGGAACCGCCCTGACTGGTATCAGAAGCTGAAACCCCCACCTAGGCTAAGGCTAAGGGAACGCCCTTGGAACCGTAAGCCAGCAAGGAGACAAAAGCTTATCTCCCTGGCAGGAATGCTGCTTCTGCTGCTTCATTCATAACTGAACCCCAAAGCTTGGTTGGTTAGCCAAAGACGGGTAAGATTCCCCAAGGGGGGAATGACCTACGACAGGCACGATCACTTTGGGAGGCCCCCTGAAAGAAGGACTTGGGGGGCTGCAGCAAAAGGGGGTGATGGACCCTCGCTCTTCGGCTTTGACATAGCCTGAGTTCTCATCGTCTGGGAGAAAATCTCCTTATCTCTTGGTTGCCTTAGTTTCCTTGCTGCACCTAAGCCTGAAACAATGACAGGGTGGTGCAGCACTGTGCTGAAAAGGGCGGATTCCCTGGGTGATCAGGCCTAAGAAAGAATATGTAAATTACTATGAAACCTTCTTTGTTTAGAATGCTCTCAGTTGAATGAGAGGGGTCCAAGGAGGAAGTTAGTTTGTTCCTCAAAGTCTTACAGCTCTTTGACCCCGACTCAATAGACTGGCAGAGTTCTTTGTTTTCTATGGTTCCTTACTTCCCCCTAATGAGTACTGTACTTTACCTGAATTATTATGCAAAATGAGCCCAATAAAAGCAGGTATGGACTGTAGATCGGAGCGCTCCCCACTGGGGGGGTGGCCATTCTGTCCCTACTTCCCCACAGAAACTAGTTTGTCTCTGTGCATGTTTTTTCTCGCATGTTTATTGTCGAGCCATCCACAGCGTTCCGTGGTCACTGCTGGCTGGTGACCCACGCATCAGGGAGGGATATCTTAGCTGTGGAATTTCCTCCTAAGAAGTGAGAAGTCCCAGTCCCATTTGAGAACTCCCAGCCCAGGGTGCTAGTGCTGGGAAAAGAAATCCACAGAAGTCTTAATTTCTGCCTGTGAAAACCCGTGGTGGTTGTGGCTGAGTGAGACAAAGTACTAATGAAATCCCAGGCATTCCTTTCAAAGGGCCCATACCTGGACTTAATGGGATTCACTTGCTCTGAGTTCCAGTGCTGGGATGCAGCTCAAAAGGCTCCAGAAACACAAGGGGAAAAACTGAACTGTCTGGCCTCAGGGTGAAGGATGGAGAGACAGCTTTTTCCCAGACAGAAGTGCTAGCAGAAGCCATTGTTGAGGCCATCCTTTGCTGAGCCTTCCCCCAACAGAGCCACAGAGTACCAGGCGAGTGCCATATCTGAGTCTCCATCAACCTGGCTATCATTGTTCACCCTGTCCTGGTGATTCCCTGAGACTCTACCCAACCCAATTTGCAGGCCCACCCAAGTTGTTTCCAGTGGCTTGTCCATATAAACAACCTGTCTTGGCTCATGCTTCAGACTTTCCTAAGACATCTTAAACAAGCAGCATTTGGCTTCTGCATGCCCTGTACCTCTTGCTAAGTGGCCCCAGGCCTGGCATTAATGGCAGCTGGCCTTGGTTTGTACCTTGGCCTCTCCTAGCTACATCCAAGCCCAGCAGAAGTAGCAGCCATCTATAAATCACTCTGTAGCTCATGCTAGGTGGCCCCAGTCAGGGTACAGGTGGTGACTGACCTTGCTTGGAGAGGCCCCAGAGACAGTGCACTTTGTGGACATCTTCAGACCAGGCCAGATTAAGAACCAACCACCTCCACAAGTGACACACTCAAGAGGCCAACTTGAATGGCACCAAAGCCTCACTGAAACAAGTTCTGCTCCATGGGATTGACCTATGCACAACAGCTCCTCCACTATATTTGTAGCCAGCCATTGAAGCCAATCAGCCTGGGAGTCAATCCTTCCCAGTGACGTGCCAAAAGCAATCAAGGCTCAACTACCATGGGACAGTGCACACTGCCCACACATGGAGTGCACCTAAAATGTCCAGCTCAGGTGGCTGGGGAGATTGTGCCACTGGGCCCGACAGGACACCTACTACACAAGGCCACTTTACCAAGTGAGGCGATGTATTAGCTCTACCTAATATGTAGAAACAAAGACAGGGAAGAAGCCAAAATGAGGAGACAAAAAAAATGTCCTAAATGAAAGAACAGAACAAAACTCCAGAAAAAGAACGAAATAAAAGAGAGACAAAAAAACTACCAGATACAAAGTTCAAAACAATGGTTATAAGGATGCTCAAGGAACTTAGTGAGAACTTCAACAGCATAAAAAAGGACATAGAAATCATAGGAAAGAACCAGTCAGAAATGAAAGTTACACAAACTAAAATGAAGAATAAATTACAAGAAAACAAAGTAGAGTAGATGAAGCAGAAAATCAAATCAGATTTAGAATATAAGGAAGCAAAAACACCCAATCAGAACAGCAAAAAGAAAAAGAATCCAAATATATGAGGGTAGTGTAAGAACCTCTAAGACAACTGCAAGCATACCAACATTTGCATCACGGGAATGCCAGAAAAAGAAAAGAGAAAACAAGAAATTAAAAGCCTATTTGAAAAAATAATGACAAAACACTTCCCTAATCTGGTGAAAGAAATTGGCATGCAAGTTCAGGAAGCACAGAATGTTGCATACAAGACGAACTCACACCAAGAGTTTCACACCAATACACATCCTAATTAAAATGCAAAAATTTAAAGACAAAGAGAGAATCTTAAAAGTGATAAGCGCAAAGAATTTAGTTACTTACAAAGGAGCTCCCATGAGACTGTCAGCTGATTTCTCAACAGAAGTTTTACAGGCCAGAAGGGATTAGCAGGAAATATTCAGTGATGAAAAGCAAGGACCTACAACCAAGATTCCTCTACCCAGCAAAGCTATCATTTAGAATGGAAGGACAAAGAGCTTCCCAGACGAGAAAAAGCTGAAAGAGTTTATCACCATGAAACCTATATTACAAGAAATGTTAAGGGGTCTTTCTTAAGAAGAAGAAAAGGAAAAGATAAAAAATATGAATAAAAAATAACAATAAATACATACATATCTATCAACAATTACTTTAAATGCAAATAGGTTAAATGTTCAAAAGACACAGTGACTGAATGGTTAAGAAAACAAGTCCCTTATGTATGCTGTCTACAAGAGACACACTTCAGCTTGAAAGACACACACAGACTGAAAGTAAAGGCAAGGAAAAAGATATTTCATAAAAATGGAAACAAAACAAAACAAAAAAGCTCAGGTTGCAAAACTTACACCAGACAAAATAGACTTTAAAACAAAGTCTATAAGAAGAGGCAAAGAGCGACCCTGCAATTCCATTCCTGGGTGTACATGCAAAGAAACCCAGGACAGTAAACTGAAAAGACATATACATCCATATGATGTGTTTATTGCAGTATTATTTATAGTAGCCAAGATCTGGAAGCAATCTGAGTGTCCATCAACAGAAGAATAGATACAGAAATGGTACAATCAAATATGAATCGCCATAAAAAAGAATGATAACTTGTCATCTGTGGCAAAAGGGATAAACCTAAAGGGTATTGTGTTAGGTGAAATAAATCAGAGATAAACACCAGATGATTTTGCTTCTAGATGATTCTAGAAATTTGTTTTGTGATCTATTTAGAAAACAAAATAGATAAACAAGCAGACTCACACATGCAGGGACCATTTTGACAGTTGTCAGATGGGAGATAGGTTGGGGGAATGGGGGAAAGTGGTGAAGGGATTTAGGAGTGCAAATTGGTGGTTGCACAATGGTCATGGGGACATAGGGTGCAGCATAGGAAATACACTCAATAATATTGTAATGAGTATGTATGGTGTCAGATGGGTGCTGGATTTATCTGAATGATTACTTTGTAGGTTATATAAATACGCAATCAAGGTTGCACTCCAAAAATTATTATAATATTGTATACCAACTATAGTTTAAAAATAAAACAATAAAAATAAATGTATAATATCAGATAGCAGTAAATGCTATGAAAAAACAAAGCAAGTTAAGGGGATAGAAAGGTCAGGCAGTGTGACTTAGGGTAGGGCAAGCAAGGAAACATCTGTGATGGGGGGAAATTTAAATTGACAACAGAATGAAGTGGGGCCTGAGATGTTAGCAGTTGTGCTGATTGATGAGATGATGATGATGATGAAGACTTGAAGAGGATGGTGTTGATAGTATCAAGGGATGAGAGTGTTATAAGAAGGAGAAAATGGTCAACAGTTCAAATGCAATATAGATGTCAAAATAAAGGACAATAAAATGTTTATTGGATTGTGAGATTTGACAGTTCAGGAGGTTAGTGACCCTGAAAAGAGTAGTTGCAATGACTTGTTTGGAAGGAAAATGAACTGCGGTTGATTATGAAATGAGAGAATAATAGGCAATGGATACAGGGGAGATGTACTGAAAGAGTTTAGCAATGAAAGAAAGGATAGCTATGGGAGTAGACACACACAAAATGATATAAAACTAGTTTATTAGGGGTTCCCCTCTATACCAGGGTTTCTCAACCTTTGGGGCCCACTAATCTTTATTGTGAAGCTGGCATGGGGACTGCCTTGTGCATTGCAGGATGTTCAACAGCATCCCTGGCCTCTACCTGCTAGATGCCAGTATCATCATCTTCTTCACCCAGCTGTGACAACCAAAATTGTCTCTAAACATTGCTAAATGTCCCTTGGAGGCCAAATTGCCCAGAGTTGAGAATGACTGCTGTAGACTGATGTGTCCTGTGTGTTTTGAAATGATAGAGAAAAGGGGGGGGGGAGAGAGAGAGAGGGAGAGAGAGGGAGAGAGAGGGAGAGAGAGAGAGAGAGAGAGAGAGAGAGAGAGAGAGAGAGAGAGAGAGAGAAATGTTATTGGAAAGGGAGGGTCTTAATGTGAGGAGCTACAGTCAGGAAGTTCAATATGTTTTTTCCTGCAAGTGAGAAAAACCAGACCTGTAAGGACTATTAGTTAAATGCTTGTTTTATGAGTTTAGGAACAAATGCTGTCATTCCAAATTAAGAAGGGGGCATTCAAGTTGAAAATTAAAAGAAAAAATGTTTATTGTAATAATTTGGATACCAGTATGCAAACTTTTCAAAAAGCAGCATTGTTTAAAAACAGAAATCATTAGTTATCCTTCTACATATTAGCAGAATTGAAACAAATGAACATAGTTTAAACTAGAGAGTTGATCATGTGATTCACAGATTGCCCCTTAGCCTGGGAAGTTCTTAAATTGAGATTAAAGACAGATGTTTCTGATGTGACTCATGCATTTTTACCACTTTCTCATGGGCATGAACTAAGTTTATTCCTCTCTCTCTCCTGGTGATGTCAGTGGCTTGTTTACACAGGATGAGCCTGACTAAGTCAAAACTAGCCCTGGGTCACATGGTACATGGTAAAAATACATAGGCAGCTTTCTCTTTAGATTGAATGGACTTGATTTCTGGATTGAGTATACAAACTTTAGATATGTGAGGATGCTCTAGAATAATAGAAATTCAGAGTTGAAAAGGATTGTGATAATTACTTTCACAAACATTTTACAATTTCTCAAGTTGTCATTTCAGCATTGCACATTAAAAATAAACAAAAGTTGTGTCTCTGCTAGGGAGAGAACAAATGTGTGTATACTAGTTGGCAACTACACACTGTAGTTAATCTCCACCCGAAAACTAACTGGCATTTATTGAGAAACTACTATAGAGAGAGAGCCATAGTAGTTATTTTATGATGTGATTTCCTTGAAGTGTCAGGATAACTCCGTGAGCCAGGCATTATTCCCATATCGAAGCAAGAAAAACTAGTAACCATAAATAAAATTGCACTGCAAATGGGACAATATAGAAACAGTTGCTTTATGTCCAGAGTTGACCTTTGGCCACTTTCCCCTCAGTGACTTTTACCAGTTTCTGATGAGATCTCAACTTTTTTAAACAGTAAATATACAAACTGAACTACTTTTGGACTGATACTCAGGCAATTTATTTTGTGCAGCTAGTCTCTATGTAGTAGAGTTAAGAGACATGATTTTGGCGGCCCGCTTTGTGTCCAGTAGAGGACCCTTCAACCTCTCCTGACAGATCTCTCTGGCAACACAATACGGAAATGATCTATTTGAGGGTCATATCAGATGTCACTAAAAGGTAATTCTCTTTGGGATTTGAACTAAGAACTTGAGTTTGGCCATTAGCTTCCAAATGAGGAGATAGTTATGCTCTTTGAATTTAGTAAAGTGTTTGCTAGCAAGCTTACTGTGTTGCACAATTTGTTGGGATTTATTACATCCAAAGGAAAAAATTTTTAAATCATCAATTTCTTGTAAGTAATTGATTTCCATTATAAGGATCCTTTCCTTGAATGGGTAGTTCTGGTCTAATCTGCACATTTTCTTAACTTTCAGATAACTATTACTATGTACTAGCCATATATATTATTTTTGTGTATATATTATTATGTATGTGTGCATTATATATACATTCACTGCTCCAAGTGTTTGCTTCCTTTTCATTTGGCTCTTGAGAGCCCAAATAACCCACAGTAACTTGCTGAGTGTATTTAGCTGCAGGAAAAAAGGTTTCTGATTAACTTCAACTCTTCTGAACATTAAAAGGGACACACTGAAGTGATTTAAAAGAAATCTGTGGATGTAAGCTTCAGAATATTCCGTGTATAAGCATCCAGTGAGTCTCTAATCCACTGCCTCTCTCAACTGAACAAGGTATCTCTCCCCAATGTGCCTGCAGATGAAATGATTGGGAAGACATCGTTGGGTGGGCCAGCGGGGAAAGATCGATGAGTGGTTTCTGTGTCTGTGAGGTGGTCAGTGAGAGAGGCAATCCCTTCCCCCCACTCCCAGGGCTGTATGTGCCACTCTTCCTCTATACAAAGACAATTTGCTTTTCATGTAGTAATGAAGAACAATGTTTAACAGACAAAGGAGCTTCTAGTTTATTATTGTGCTGTCTTTGACTAGAGCTAGATGCTGGGAAAAATGGTAATTCACAGTGTGAATGCTTCTTTTCCAGCCGTACGGGTTATGGCTGAGCATGTACATTGTATATTGCAGATGGTACAATAGTGAACACTGTGAGAACGAGGAAAGAATGAATTACGGCTTTTTTTTTCCTTGCTGGCCAAGAAACCAGGAATTTTTTCACACTGATTTTTATGTCTGTGTGTGTATGGGTGATTCCTTAGCAGTGTACACTGCTGGATTCTGATAGATGATTTTAGATTTTAGGGCTTTCAAATTAATGTATAAAATCTACTACGATGTTCTTAGGACACCTGTGTTTGTCTGCTTTCCCTTCCTAGTAAACTGATACAAGATACAGGTGCTGCCTCATTAATTTATTTCATGCAAATGAAAACATATTGCATGATTTTTTCCTCCGTGAATATATAATCCTTGAAACATGATTGTGCTGATTCATGCAACAAACTTTGGGACAGGAGCATTCAGCCTCTTTTGCCACTTCCCTGACACTGAAGGGTTTTACAGTCCATGTCAATTTGATTTCAATGGAAAAGTTGGGGGAATGACTTTCTTACATAAGAAATCTATTTGCCTCTACTTTGCCTTTTTCTGTGCCATAGAACACATAGTGATATAGAGTTGGAAAAAAGGGAAGGCCACATTTCCCATGGTGACTGACACAGAAATTGGAAGCCCAGATGAGGAACCATCTCAAATAAGTGTGCTCCTTTATTTTGATTCAGTGTTTGGATATTCTTATCAATAATTCCCAGAAAGTGACATTAATTTGATTGGGAAGCAATGATGGAAAATAGTGAACATATACCAGAATGCTTTCAGAGTTCTCGGATCTTACTGGAAAATGCCTGAGTGTTCCAGCACAACTAGGAATGGCACCATGCTGTATTTATGGGGAATGGCAAGTCTGTTTTTAAAAGTCTTTTGTGATATTATTTCTATGTTTTTAATTTATTGAATTAAAGCCAGGTTTATTCAATTAAGATAATACACTTCAAGGTTAACTGCCATTTGCTGTTCATTTAGGCAAGCTATTGTACAGTTATGTAAATTTCATGAACGGAGACACTACTTGAGTGTCTTAATTACAAGCAAAAAGTGTCATTTAAATATGAATTAAGTGAATAGTTGCCAGAATTTCCTGTTCCTGTATTTCCTATTTTCTTAAAATCTAAGGCTATACAAATGATCTGCACACTGATCTGCACACCGTGTACTAAGATTTTTCTTTTCTTTGTGAAAGAAAAACACTCCCACTACTAAATATTATTTTTAAAAAGTACAGAAACATGTAAAATTATCATTATTTTATTGATCATGAATCAGAGCAATATCTGAATAAGAGGGGGCCAGTTTTTCCCATTGGACCACTGACAGTCTTTTTTAATGTTGTTACTGAGATTTTAGGAGTGTTTCATCTTATACCAGGGGAAGTAATTTGCTACAAATGCCACTTGCTCAAATTCCCTATATACGTGCATTCTTGTTATAAAAAATACCCTACTTTAAATCTACCCATTTATAATGCATCTAAACATTCATGTTTCAGACTCAAACACTGAGATGTGCATAGTTTTACCACTCTTTTATCTATGTTGAAAGAAATGTTAATTTTAAATTTAGAACTGTCACTACAATTGTGTTTAGCAAAAGTGACTCATGATCTGATACTCTGTTGATTTCTGTGAATTAATTCCCCATGCATCTCGGACTTACTGACATTGTTTTTGCTTGTCTTTATATTTTTGGATGGTTCCTGTGTATAAAAATGACCCAGGGACAAATCTGGCATTAATCATGAGGAAAGGAAGGATTCCCAATTAGTTAATGAAAACCACACCTCAGTTCTGTGCAGTCAGTTCCCAGCTTCTGTCCAGAGCCATAAGGCTGCTGCAGCCTGGGAAGATATTCTCAGCAGCCCCCCAAGGTAGCTCCTGCTCACTGCTCCCCCCAGGAGTGAGAAGTTCACTATTCACTCAGTGCTTGCATCATCCTTTCCAACATGTTCCCACTGATACATTAAAGGAATTAATTGCTCATAATGATCTCACCATCTGTTAACAGAGGTTCATACCTACAGGCTGGTGGCATGCGGTGGTTCTATTCAGGGATCAATAGGCAATGCAGGGCGAGCGCTTTCCCACATTGCCTGCCTTGACGCGCTGAAAGGGGGTGGAGGGCTCCGTGCCGGCCATCTGCTCCTTGTCTTTCTGTGCAAGACCTTGATGCGGTCCAGCACAGCTCTGATCTGACTCCAGTCCGATTGGAATGTGGTTGATCTGAGAGGCTCTCAAAGCTGTGAAAGTGAGTCAAAAGGAGATGCCCATTGTCCGGCATGGCTGAAAGAAAATGATCACTTTAAAATTCATAACTCCCAGGTGCCTGCCATCTATTCATGGGAAAAACCCTCTGAACTTCTCTTCATTAAAGAGAGAGAGGGGAGTCTTGCTAAAAAGAGAGAAAAGGAAGTAGTTTGTGGGAATGTGCAGGGGATTTTCAGGCTAAACAAATGAGGAATTTGGAATTTTTCACTTGTATTAAAAGGGCTGTGTAGGGAAGAAGAAACTCTTATTTAATAAAAGGGGGGCATGGAATGCCTTCCTGGGTACCTGTAGCAACTAATACAGAACATTTTAATCTTCTCCAGGAAAACTCAAAGATCACCCTGCCTTTTTACTTTTATTACCTGAAGCTGAGAAAATTTTCCCATTTGATTCTTGACAACATTCTTAGTTAATTTTCATTCCTATTTTGCTGGGGTGCAGTTTGGGTGGGAATTTAGGAAAGCATGAGAGTCTGAGAAAATGCTTAATATGGTAAAGAACATTGATGGACATATTGAAATTCAAATCTATCAGGTGTTTCTCAGGACAAGTTGATTAGCAGGGTTACCTATACCCACCGAGGCATTTGTTAGGAGCACAGTTCTGTCTTTGTCTTGAACAACAGAAAAGCCATGAAGAAATAGTAAGGGAAAAAAAAAGTAAAATCTTGGTGCTCAGGTAACTGAAGATGGATCTGAGTCCCAGAGCTGTGGGAGCCCAAGATTGGTGGACGGATCAACTACTCTTCCCTATTGCTCATTGCAGGAAATTGATATTGCATTAGAACCACAGAGGAGTTCAAAGAGCATTTACGAATTAATGAAGTAAGCGCCAATGCGGAAGTATGAATAGAGAGGATAACCTCAAGAGGTTAAGTGACATGCTCAAAGTTACAGTTAGTCATTGAACATGGGCTATAACCTTAACTTACTGGCAATTTTCTTTCTACCACTTCATACTGCCTCCCCTTAGTGGTGTGGGGTTTAAAATTATTTTTTTCTCAGCTTTCTCTACTTAAAATATAGATCAGTATTACCAACCTAAATCATTTAATAGTTCCTTTTAAAATAAATCCTCAGATAAATGAATTCAGTAAAGTAACAGAATATAAAACAAATATTCAGAAATTGGTTGAATATACATCAATAGTAGCCTATCAAAAAGAGAAACTAAGAAAACAATCCCATTTATAATTACATCAAAATAAAATGAAGTAAAATACCCAGGAATAAATATTAAGGAGGTAAAAGATAATTATACTCAGATAATTATAAGACATTGAATAAAGAAATTGAAGGAGATACAAATAAATATAACTTGTGCATAGATAGGAAGAACTAACATATTTAAATATCCATACTATACAAAGCAACTTATAGATTCAATATAATTCCTATCAAAATACTAATGGCATTTTTCACAGAACTAGAACAGATAATCCAAAAACATACATAGGGCCCTGGCCAGGTAGCTCAACTGTTAGCATCATCCCCATACATCAAGGTTGTGGGTTTGATTCCCAGTCAGGGAACATACAAAAATGTATATGGAACCACAGAAGACCTAGAATAGCCACAACAATCTTGAGAAAGAAGATTGAAGGTATCACATTACCTAATATCAAACTACAATGCCATAGTAATCAAACCAGCATGGTACTGCCATAAAAACAAACTAGAGAACCCAGAAATAAGCCCACACATATATGCCCAGTTAATATATGACAAAGGGGGCAAGAACATACAATGGGGTAAACAAAGACAGTCTACTCAATAAATGGAGTTGGGAAAATTAGATACTTGCATAAAATGAAACTAGACCACCTTCTTACACCATATAAAGAATACATTCAAAATGGATTAAAAACTTAAATGTAAGACTCGAAACCATGACATTCCTAGAAGAAAACGTGGACAGTAAACACTGACATTTTTCTAAGTAACATTTTTTTCTGACATTTCTCCTTTGGCAAGGGAAACAAAAGAAAAAAACCTAAACAAATGGGACAAAATCAAACTAAAAAATTTTGCGCAGCAAGGGAAACCATCAATAAAATGAAAAGACAGCCTACTGAATGGGAGAAGATATTTGCCAATGATACATCAAATAAGGGGTTAATATTCAAAATTTATAAAGAATTTCTACAACTCAACACCAAAATAAACCCCACCCCAAAACAAAACAATCCAATTAAAAAGTGGGCAGAGGACCTGAATAGACAGATTGCTAATAGACAAATCAAAAGATGCTCAATGTCACTCATTATCAGAGAAATGTAAATTAAAACCACAATGAGATATCATCTTACACTGGCCAGAATGGCTATCATCAATAAGTCAACAAATGCCCTAGCTGGTCTGGCTCAGTAGATTGAGCGTCAGCAACCAAAAGGTTCCAGTTTGATTCCCCGTCAGGGCACATGTCAGATTCCCTAGTAGGGGGTGCTCGAGAGGCAACCACACATTGATATTTCTCTTCCTTTTTTTCCCTCCCTTTTTCTCTGTCTGAAAATAAATAAATAAAGGTCTTTTAAAAATTAAATCAACAAGCAACAAGTCTTGGTGAAGATGTGGAATAAAGGAAACTCTCCTGCACTGTTGGTGGGAAGGCAGATTGGTGAAGCCATTGTGAAAAGCAGTATGCAGGTATCTCAAAAAATAAAAAATGGAACTGCCTTATGACCCAGCAATCCACTTCTGGGCATTTATCTGAAGAAATCCAAAAAACTAATTTGAAAGAATATACGTACTCTGTGTTCACTGCAGCATTATTTACAATAGTCAAGATATAGAAGCAACCTTAGTGCCCATCAACAGAAGAGAAAATAAGGAAGAGGTGGCACATACATACAGGGGTAGTCAATGTATGCTTACAGTTCATATGGAAACTAATACAATAATTAGTAAATAATAACCCAAGAATAAAATCAGTGTTTTGTATATTCATGACTATAAACCTACTTTTTCCCACCCCATGTAAAATGGAATATTATTCAACTATAAAAACATTAGATCTTACCATTTGTGACAGCATGGATGGACCTAGAGGACATTATGCTAAGTGGAATACATCAGGCAGAGAAAAAAAAGTACCATAGGATTTCACTCACATGTGGAATCTGAAGTGTTAGGAACCACCCTTCCTGGTATCAGAAGCTGTAACCTCCACCAAGGCTAAGGGTGAGGGAATGACCTTGGACCATAAGCCAGCAAGGAGACAAAAGCTTATCTCCCTGGCAGGGAGTGCTGCTTCTGCTCCTTTTACTTCACCCTGTCTGGCCCTCAATGCTTGGTCGGTTAGCCAATGATGGGTAAGATTCCCCAAGGGGGTAACGATCCTGTGGGAGGCTGCCAAGGAAGGACTTTGGGAGCTACAGCAAAAGGGGTTGATGGACCCTCGCCCCTTGGCTTTGACATAGCCTGAGTCCTCATTGTCTGTGGGGAAAACCTCCTAATCTCTTGGCTACCTTAGTTCCCTTGCTCCACCTAAGCCTGAAACAATGACAGGGTGGTGCCGCCCTGTGCTGGAAAGGGCGGGTTCCCTGGGTGATCAGGTCTAAGAAAGAATATATAAAATCCTGTGAAACCTGCTTTGTTTAGAATGCTCTCAATTGAATGATAAGGGTCCAAAGAAGAAGTAAGTTTGTTCTTTAAAGTTTTTTACAGCTCTTTAGCTATCTGACCCTGACTCAAAATAGGCCCTTAGAGTTCCTCGTTATTTGATCCTTACTTCCTGGCAATGAGTAATGAGCTTTACCTGAATTCCTGTGTAAACGAACCCAGTAAAAGCCATTGAGGAAGAGGCTCTTGGTCCTTCTCCTTCGAGAGATTGGCCACCTTTCCTCCCCAAGCAGATCATGTCTTGGTGGATTTATTCTCATCCATGGCAGACAGGGGGGCTCTGCAGATGGAGCCCCCCCCCACACTGAAGCACAGTATAAATGAATAAACAAAATAAAAACAAACATAGATGCAGAGAACAGACTAATGTTTGCCAGCAGGAAGCAGAGGTTGAAGGGCTGGGGGCTGGGTGAAAAAAGGTGAAGGGATTAAGAAGCACAAATTGGTAGTTACAGAATAGTCATGAGGAGGTAAATTACAGCTTAGGGAATACAGTCAATAACATTGTAATAATTATGTATGGTGCCGAAAGGGTATTTGAAATATTGGGGGAATCACTTTGTAAAGTATATGATTATTTAACCACTATGCTGTACACCTGAAACTAATATGAAATGATATTGGATATAAACAGTAATTAAAAAATAAAATTAAAATAAATTTTGAACTCATAGTAAGATTATGAAAACTAATATTTATTGCTAACACATATGAAATAGAAAACTGATCAAGTAATATCAGATAGAAAATATTACAGTAGATGGCAGAACCTACTGGAAAAACAAGGAGGTAAAGTTCAGTTCTCTTGGATATCAGTAACAAAATAAAAGGAGGAACTGGCAATATCATTGCTGAGTTACTGACTTGGCAAGCATGAAGTCAAAAGTAGAAGATAATGGAAAAGAAACAGAAGAATCTCAAAAATAACACAGACTTCTGGAAATGAGAGAAGATATATGTAACAGAGTAAGTGTTGCTGGCCTTTCTTAGCAAATAACTGTCTACCTCTTTAACCGTATTTTTTTTCCTGGAAATTTAGATTCAGTCTATTGAGAGATTTTGTTTTGCTTGACTTTTCCTCTGTGGGAGCATAACTAATTTGCAGTGCGGTGGATGGGAACATAAAATGTTTTTGAATAGAATTATGATACTGTCATTTGTTTTCCTCTCTAAGCATTTTTTATTAAAGTCTTTCAACTCTTAAAAGTAGTAATGTTCAGAATTCTTCTGAATTCAGTAGAGCATTGCATTTCACCAACTTATCCCCAAGAGCTAAGTAGAATAAAAGCGAGTGACAGAAGTTCTGGCAGCACAGGACAAAGAGACTGATTGTTTTTACAATAGATTAAGTAGAAAACAAGAAATCAAGGTCATTTATAGATTTGTTCACTAATCCAATCTGATTCCTAAATTACTAATTATTTGACTCTATGGTTATGCCAGAATTGGTGAAATACAGGTAGATCTCGCCCCGCGCCCTTGTAGAGTATAAGTAGATTGACATTTGGGATGAAGATTGCCAGCTGCCAAACAGGAATGGTAACACTTTCTTGAGTCTTTCAGCTTCAGTCTGGAGCTCCAGGGGAATCCCTGAGATTATTACAAAAAAAGTGAAAAATATAGGTAAGCCAAAAGAAGAAATGGATTACCCATAATCCCCCTTTCAGGGATAACTGCTGCTAACTTTTCAGAGCATACATTAAATAACAACAAAATTAAATCATAATATTTACATTATCTTATAGGGTATTTAAGTTGAAATATAAAACTGCAGATATTTGATAATTTTTGACTTATTAACAAAGATGGCAATGTACATATAGGCCAACTTAAAAGCTTTTCACTCAGTGATATATTGTGAACCTCTTCCCCTTTCTATAAATAGGCATCCAAATCCATTTTTAATGATTTCACATATGGTTTAGGAGCTATTTGAATGATGTTCTCTGAAAGTTCTAGTGTTTTAATTTTTTTTAGGACTGGATAACTATACAGATTTTACAGTAAAACTAAAACAATTCATTCTATGGGAATGAAGTTCATAAAATATTTGTTTAAAAACTTATTAGTTATATTTTCCTCTTTCATTGAAATGATGGCTGGTTAGCTCAGCTGGTTAGAGCATCATCCCCATACACCAAGGTTGCAGGTTCGATCCCCAGTCAGGGCACATACAAAAATGTATATGGAACCACAGAAGACCTCAACTGTTGAACTAGGAGGAACATAGCTAATGAAAGTGTGCCTTAAGAATGAAACATACAAAGGTACTAGCTCAATGGCCACAAGTAGTAATACAATTAAAAACAACAACAAAACTTTGAACCAACAATCCACAAAATGCCAATGTAGTACAATACAGAAGTCAAAAAATGGTTTGTACCTTTAATGGATTTGGGTGAAGAATGCCATTGGAGAGACCACGGGGAACAGCTTGATTACTGGCTATGTTACAACTTCAGGGCTTTGGTCCCCAAAGTTATGCCCTTAAGACTCAAATACACAGGTGTTCTGACTCCTAGGGAACAGAACTGCTAATGCGTTGATGTCAACTTTATTTCTAATATTTCTTTTTCTTTCAAGTGCCTTTTGAGACCTGATAGCTGTATCTCCTAAGTCTGTCCTTTTTTTTCCTCAGGTTTTTTCTCAAGGACTGTTATTTGGGCCAGAAATGCCCATCTTTTCTATAGATGAATGCCTTGTTCTTTTTCCCTTTCAAGGATCCTACAGGAAAATTGCCTCCTCTTTTAATTATTCAGTTTTTGATAATAGTTTTTTAAACTTGCCATTGCCATTGTAATCAACTTACATTTGCCCAATCATCTGACTTAACTTTGTTCTCAATACTTGTTTAAAATGAATAAAGATTTTAAAAGCACACAACAGAAGCAAATACACATTAATGCTACCCTACCCCCACCCTCCAATTCTCACACAAACAGTGCTTGTGGGGTTAGCTGATCTCTGAGTTTTATTATTTCCCCCTCTTTTCTTTTCTTTCTTTCTTTCTATTTTTTTTAACTGCATGGAATGCAAAAGTTTACTGGGGGCAAGAGGTTCAATGACTATTTTTCCCTCAAACAAATTAATCCTGTATAACCTGCGTTATAAAGGCTATTTTTAAAAAGAGGAGGAAATAATCATGTGGCCCTTATTTGGAACTCTTGTGGGTTTGAGTTCACATTTGTACCAGCCAGAGATTTTCAATTAGCAGTGCCTTAGAAAACAGGAACCCCTGCCTTTGTCAGTGTCCTGTGGAAGAAGAAGAGCAAATAGATTGGAAATGGTCTTATGGCTCAAGCTCCTGGGAAAATGTAACAGGTGTTACAGCTCAGCTGGGTGTGAGATTTATGAAAAAGCCCACTCAGACTTTGCCCATAGAATTCTGCTTTCTAGCCAGGGCTTCAAGTAGGAAGAAACTAATGACTTCATTACCATCTCAATTCTGGGAAATGCCTGGTCCAGACCTGAATCATTAAAGGAAAGGTATAGCACTCTGGGTGACCTTACAAGATCAAAATGTTATTTAGAACAATTCCATTAGTCAGAGCCATAAAACTAAAGAACACACCCTTTTGGAATAATGCTTTGACCATAAAATGATAAAAAAAACCCCCACAAAATCACAAACAAAATAAACCCATACAGAAAAAGAGGGAGAAAAAAGAAAAAAAAGAATCTGGAATCATCATGCTGCACTATTTCCTCCATTCCCTTTGAAAAGCCTCCACTTCCAGCACTTCTTCCCTTCGCTCTGTGTTGTGACACATTAAATGGCTCTTGTCACTTTCCCATTTCCAGTGGATTATAATTGGGGGGTGAGGTAGAAGCCAGGAATGATGTCAAATTTCCAAGTAGTGGAAGGTGAAATAAATCTCTTCAGTACTAATAGTACTTAATAGTACTAACAGTAGTAGTACTTAAATGGTGGCAATCAACAATAATTTTTTTATTAGATAATTGCCTCTTTTATTAATCTGCAATGGAAAAAGCAGCACATGCAAGTCTGTCTTCTGTCCTACTTATTCCTACAAATAATCCTTCATAGCCATTGTATTGTATTTTATTTTATGTTGCTACTCCATTGAAAAAGAACTTGGCCAGTGAAAAATAACGCAATTACAGTAACCTTCCCACAGTCTATTTATCTCTAAATGCCAGCCCCCTAGTGGGGGTCCTCCACCCCCATATACTCAATTTTATTATCCTCCCACATGCTCAGCTTTCCAGGACAACTTTGAGAAGAAAAAAAAAGTCAAAAGACAAATCATTCATAAGGCCAAAACTTGAGGGTTGTGAAGTGGCTTTAGAAAATCTTAGAAATTATCTACGATTTTTTATCTTAGATAAAAAAAATCACATTCCTGAGAAAATGAACTTCAATTTAAGTCTCTGATTACAATTTCTCTTATAAAATATGTGGGGATGTGTTCCCAGTAGATCTGAGACCCTTTATGTCCCAGAGGACATGCTGACCTTGAACTAGTGCTTGTCACCAGGAAGGAATTAGATTAGGTTGTTCTTGATGGGGGACTCAAATATTGGAAAACTTTTAGTTTCAGGTAATAACTAATAGGCTTAGTAGTTAATACCTGTAAAAAACTATTGTTCCAGAAACTGAAGGTATGACCCACCTTGACTCCAGGAGACCATAAGTAGTTCCACATCTGTGCCTCAGGAGGGTTGCAAGTAATCGAGATGGTATCTGAGCCACTGTGCTCCAGGGTGAGATGCCCACCGCTCAGGACACAAAGACCACCTTCCAGGGCACAGATGAAAGAATGCTGCAGCTTTTATCTGATTAACTTTTCCCCTGAATTCCTTACCTACACTTTTATTCTCCTTATAAAAAACATTGGTTTAGAATGGAATTTAAGACAGTCTGTTAGGGTACAAACCCACCATCCTCTCAAAATGCTGGCCATCTAACTAAAACACCCATAAAGGTTCAATCCCTGCCTCTCCTTATTGGGTTTGGTAGGTGACAGGAAGCTCGAACACCGGCTTTTCTGGTTTCATTCTGATTCTATAGTTACTACAGCCAAATGGGATGACAGTGTTTGAATGAAGTAATTTGGAGGCCTGAGGGCAAAAATTACTGCTGAGTATGGCGAAGTTACCAAGTAAGTGTTACAAACCTTGGTCATTACAAACCAAGCTAATATCCACCCATCTTTGCAAGTACTATTAAGGTTATAATATATTTGGGAGCTTATTGTAGAGACCATGAAGTGGCCCCTAGTTATGATGTTTTGAACATTATTTCACGATGAGGCCTTTGGATTAGAGATTACAAATTTTCTGAAAGAAATGTTTGTTAGACAGTAGAATATATTGCTGAAGAACTATGTTGAAGGAAATGTGCAGAGATGTACTCGTATGGACCTATAACGTTTCTCTTCTTTTCTTTTGTATTTTGCTTCTACCTGTATCTCTTTGTCAGTGTAAACATGTGTGCATGAGAACATATTGTATAAAAGTCTTGCAAGAGTAAGTTTTACCATTTATAAATTAATTTCACCTGCACTATCTCACTCAGCTTTTCATACCAGCCCCCGGAGATAGACAGATAGATAAGGAAACTAGGCTGAGAGAATTTTTACTTATGATTAAGCCAAATCTCCTGGCCATTCATCCAATGCTCTTCCATTGTTTTGAACTCCTGAGGATAATCTGGTCTTCAGTCAGGTTGGCCATGTACGGTTTTGATATGATCTCAAAATACTTCTTTTTTTTTTTTTTAAGATTTTATTTATTTATTTTTAGAGAGGGAAGGGGGGGAGGGAGAGAGAGAGACAGACAGACAGACAGACAGACAGACGTCAATGTGCGGTTGCTGGGGGTTATGGCCTGCAACCCAGGAATGTACCCTGGCTGGGAATCGAACCTGGGACACTTTAGTTCCCAGCCCGCGCTCAGTCCACTGAGCTACGCCAGCCAGGGCTCAAAATACTTCTTAGCACAGTTTCACATAGCAATCTTTAATAAATTCTTTATGATGATAGTAAAAAACACTTTAAAATTGTTTTACTGATTATTCCTTCCTTAGATTCAGAAGTAGGGTTTTAAGTTAGAAGATGGTTATAATTATTAAGGGCACTTGAGGGTTAGTGATTCATAAAAGAACTGAAAAGATCTGATGTAATACTTAAACAATAGGATGTCTGCCTTCCTGAACAAGGAACTAAGGAACGGAGTGGTTAGGTGAAGGAGAATATTTTGACTGTAGGAGGAAAATCCTGAAAATACCCTCCTGGGAAACTCCCCTAGCCCCTTTGTAAATGGCCATTACCACTGACTGTATTTCCCTTCTGGTTGCAGACTTGAAAACATCCTGGGTGCTCAGCGAACAATCAGGAGTGCAGGGAAGTTTGATCTAAAGTCTTTGCTGAGTTAGCAGAAAACAGTCACAGGGTTAAACGCCCTTGCTTGGGTTTCTAAATCCTTAGTGAAGAAAAAACCTGCAGGAGTTTGCATGACTTTTGAAGCTTCTAAGACAATTAAGGAACTATGGATAAGCTAAAGATAAAAAAATGCTGAAAAAAAAGGACTTAAACTGAGTTATAAAAGTTATTATTCAAACATAAGATAAAATCTGGTTTATAATGAGATTAATGAATTAGGGTTCCAACTAAATAACAATAATAATTGCTATTTTTTAACATTCCTGGCACTGTATCAGCACAAGGAGAATAGAGTTAAATAAGATACTTCCCTGCTTTGAAAAAGGTAAATTAGAGAAAGTTCGTAAAGCATTAAAATTGCACAGCACTGTACCAGCACAAAAGATTACTTGTTGTGTATTGGGATGAGCTTCAGATTGGATTTTGCAGATCGACTTGCAAAAGCTCAGATTTTTATCCTTGAGCTAAGGGACTTGAGGCTTGTTCAAAATAAATAAGGGACTTGAGCTTGTTCTGCTCAATATTTTCAACCAGTCAAGGCAACGTTGCGGTTCGCTATGATGACCACGGGAGTTACTGAGTAAGCTGTCCTTGCATGAGAATCACTTGACCATTTCACAAAAATGGAAGGTATCAACGTGAATTTCTTGACACTTTTACTCTTGCTAATGATGTGTATTTAGTAGCGAAAGAAATGTATGGTACTGGATGTTTTTTGATAAGTTTTCTAAGGTTAGTACTAAAATAATAACTCACTAGTTATAGATCCAGCTTTCCCATTCATTCTTGTCATTTTGTATGTATGATTGTCTAGTACAGATAGAAGGAAAATATTTAAATTCTGAAAATAACAAATTCAGAACAATAGATTGCAGAAAATAACAAAACTCATAATAGTGGAAGTTAAGTAATATAGAGTCATGTACAATGCAAGGCTTCCCTATTGAAGAATTAAATGCTGAGTTAGATACAAGCTAATTAATGTGACTTTTACTGAGAGCAAGGTTGGCAAAGAGATTGCCTTCTCAGAGTCTCCCCTTTGATAATGAAGCATCATTGATATCATACATACTGCAAAATCACATCACGTAGAGAGAGAGCATGCAACTTGCAAGTGGGCGATTGGCTATAATTCTAGCTTTGTACTCACTAGCTCTGTAATCCCGGAATAATACTTTTTTTTGAACCTTGGAAATATACTTTTTCTGAGCTATTTTTCTCATCTCTAATATGGGAAAAATAACTCCTAGTTATCTCAGAGGGAGTGGGAGAACAAATGTATTATATTATACTGTGATGTACTATAGAAAAAGGTTTCCATTATTATATTATTTTGGGTTCAGACATGAAAACTAGGTATCAAAAGATGTAAGATATTTAACATTTGCTGCTGAATGTGGAAAAATGACTTCATATCAGTACCTTTAATAGTTTGTATATTTTTTTTCACATAGCAAATTGTTCAGTACCTAGTTACCAGTAACTGCTTCCTCTGGGGTGAAAAATAAATACCTATTCTTCAGATCTGTAGATACCTGTTTTTCAGAAGGGGAAAACAATAGCTACTGACAACAGATAAGCATCTGGGGATAAGGGGTGTTCTTACTGTACTGGCCCCATTAAGCCCAAGCTGATCTCGTGCGCCGGGAGTTCTGAGAACTGATGCACCAGTGTGTGACAGTGTCTATGCATAGAAATATGAACAGTGTTGCCCCCCAACTTTTAACTTAAGTAAATGTAATACTATATTCCAATGTATTTCTAAGATGTTTCTGCTCTATGGAAACCAGTGGGTAAGAAGGGAGTCATTATGTCTGTGAGATCATGTTTTATCTTCAAAAATCTTATGACAGCCCTGGCTGGGTGGCTCAGTCAATTAGAGCATCTTCCTAATACAGTGAAGTTGTGAGTTCGATCCCCTGACAGGGTACATACAAAAAGCAATCAATGAGTGCATTAAAAAGTGGAATAGCAAATTGATATTTCTCTCTCTCTTTCTCTTCCACTCCCCCCTTGCAAAGTAATCAATAAATAAAGAAATAATAAAAAACCTTGTGACATTTTTCATTTTTTTGTCATTGTTATACTTTCCACATATTGCCATGAATTCTAGTTATTTAAGTAAGTATCTTTTAAACCTCACTAAGATAACTTTATATCATGATGCCAGACAGTTCTATCTCTACAATTTACCAACCATAGAATTTTGAACAAGTTACTTAAATTCTTTGAGGCCTAGTTTTCATTTGTCAAATAGTAATAATATTTCTAAGCCCCAAATGCTGCTTAAGTATTAGTTGGAGTTACGTATGTAAAATATGGTACGCAGTGGTCATTTAATAAAATATTAGTTTTTTCTAAAAAACAAATTGTGTCATATTTATATCTCCCACATTGCCTCAGTTATACTAGATACTTGATAAATGTTGTTGAATCAAAAAATAAGGTGACACCTAGTGACCCCCATCTGTGCAGTGGCAGTCTTCCTGTGTTAGTTACAAGTAGATGGTTGCCATGGGGATTTGTTTGACTGCAAAATGACTTCTATCCTAACTGACTCTGTGAGCACTCCAAATTTGACAATCCAGTTTTTACTGAAGACTTCAACATACCAGGCACCAGTGAAGCAAGACTGGGAGGAAAAACTGCTCTGTATCTTGGGACTGAAAAGCTCAGCAGCAGCAGCGAGAACTCTGAAAATGCCAAGTGTTTCTAGTAAGGAAAACAAATCACACTCACTCAATGACACTGACTACAGAATTTTCTGAAAGAAAGAGGAGAGATAGACAAGCCTCAAGTTTGCTTGTATGAGTCCAGATCTGGACTCATCATCCACCATTAAAGATTCTCCAAATCCTCTATGATCCTCCAAAAGCACAGTGCTCCAATGCCATTCAAGAGAGTAGAAAAGAATTTGCAGACTTTATACTGGCTAAGATGTGGGGCAGTCTCGTGATTGGTCTCCTAAAACAGTAAACCCTGCTTTGGGATTTAGGAAAACTCATTCTTAAAACTTATGGAAAGCAACAAATGCACATTTGACAAAGTCTTTTGCAAAGTAATCAACATATTTCCCCAAGTTTTTACATAAGCATAAAGAGACACTAGGATGGAGTCATAATAGTAGAGCTCATTTTATGAGTAGAAAGTGTGGGATGGAGAATGACATGGTGAAGGTTATGGGAAGAACACACATAATTCAGCTCTCCCCATTACTCCTGGACTTCATTTCCCCCTTTATAATCAAACAAACTGTGAAATCTAAAGAATCTCTTCAATAGAGGGACACAGGTGTCCTTAAAAAGTTACAGTAGAAGAACCATGGAAAAATATGAAGCCTGCTGTGATCTGACACTGTAGATGTGAGTTTGATTTTAAATGTGTCATTAAAGTAGTCAGAATGATGAAGAAAAGAAGAGCTCTTAACTGATGGCAGGAATGCCTCCTGGCATTTTTTTCCAGGTAAGGAAAGAAAGATATGTCTGGCATCAGGAGAGCATTTGATGCCAAATGGAAAGTCCTAGCATTACTATTCAGTAATCACTCCCACCATCTTCAAATAGAACCAAAACTTATTCTCAGTCACTGGTTGGGAATCTTCTCAACATGCATGATTAAAACTGCTGTACGGAGAATTGTTGCCACACTCACAGAATAACAGAGCACCCTAAAGGCAAGTCACAGGGCTGACAGGGCAGTGTCCCCCATTTGAAACCAAGATCCAAGTACTGTCCCCTTAGTCACTTTTTACAACTAGCTTAACTGTCTAACAAATGCCTCGGTCTATTTTCATCAGAGCCTTTCTCAGCTGCTCAATATGTTCAACTGAAGTGTCTAATGTTTAATGACATCACCATTTTCCCTATTCCTAGTTTTGCATAAGAACCCCTTTACTATCCATATGACCTCATCCCCCAAGGACAGGTCCTGCTGAAAACCTGTGATGCTAGGGTGCTTCCCACCTGTGTTCCATTCTCTCAGTCTCCTAGACAGCTATCTTCCCCTGGGGGAAGTCTACACATATTCCTGCTGCTGTTCATGGTTTTCCTGCTGTACTTGAGCCCATCTCTATTTGGGAGCAGAGAAATACACTTTCAGTTTTTAAAAGCATGGAGTTAGTATTTCCTCTATCTCAGAGACCTGTGCCTATTATAAACTACTGTGATTAAAAAATCTGGGGCACCAGGAGAAACTGGCGTCCAGATATGACATGGATCCATTAACAAGATTTTTAGAAAATGACAGACATAGGGGAAATGATAGGAAACTATTACAGCAATATGTGACTCTGAAGCTGTTTGTAATACTTATTTGTCCTCAGAAATGCAAAATATATCCCTTGTGATGACTGAAATGACACAAAGACTGCTACATATTTTAGTGATGATGCTAAACTTAAAAGAGAACCAATTTAATAATACATTTGTATATAATATTGATTGTTAATCATTATTAGCTAGCAATACATCATATAATTTCTTATCATACTCAACATCCACTACTTATTTGCCCTGCACTGTATCAAATGCATCACAAATATTAACTCATTTAATATTCATAGTAAACCCATATGACATTTATTATTACTGTCCTTCTTTTCTAGACAAGAAAACAGAAGTGTATGGAATTTAAATGAAATGCCCAACATCTTATCCCTTGAAAACCCATAAGCCAGGTACCAAAGTGAAGCATCATGATTGAAGAGCCTGTATTATAAATCTCTGGGCTATTGATAACCAGGCAGTGATTCTCAAAGGGTGATTTCTGTACTAAAGGAATTTACACTGCTCAACGTACAGAAAGGCAGGAAGATGGAAGTCTATGTCCTTGTAACTTCTCTCTGCCTGTAATCTTTTCTTGCTGATTTTATTGAGCTAAAATTGACACATTATATTGTACTAGTTTAAGGTATACAGCATAATGATCTGATATAGGTGTACATTGCAAATGATCACCACAGTAAGTATGGTTAACCTGCATCCCCTTAAATAGTTAAAACATTTTTTCTTGTGATGAGAACTTTTAAGATCTACTCATTTAGCAACTTTCAACTAGACTAGACAGCATTTTTACCTCCACAGCAGTTGCCAAGCTGCCCATTACATTCCTTCCCCCCATTTCCCCATACTGTTCTGCCTCACGTCTAGCAACCACCAACTTATACTCTGTTTCTGAGAGCAGTTTTGTCTTTTTTGTATTGTTATTATTATTATTATTATTTATTAAATTCCACATGTATGTGAGGTTATACAGTATTTGTCTTTCTATGTCTGACATTTCACTTAGCATAATGTTCTCAGGGTCCATCCATGTTGTTGCAAATGACAGGACTTTTATTTATGGCTGAGTAATATTCATAGATACCATGTATCTATGTCTTTGTGTGTATATGTCAGAGTTCTTTATTCATTCATTTGTTGATAAACATTTATGCTGTTTCCATGTCTTGACCATTGCCAAGAATAATGCTGTAGTGAACATCAGTTTTTATTTCCTTTGGAAATATATCCAGATGTGGGGTTGCTAGATTATATGGTAGTTGCATTTTTATTATTTTGGGGAGCCTCCATCTTATTTTCCACAGTGACTTCACCAATTTACATTATCTACATCATTGTCAAAACTTTCCATCTTTTGTCCTTTTGATAATAGCAATTCTAATGGTGTGAGGTTACATCTCATCATGGGTTTGATTTGCATTTTCTTGATGATTAGTACTGTTAAGCTTGTGTGCATGTACCTGTTGGTCATTTGGATGTCTTCTTTGGAAAAATGTCTATTCAGATCATCATCTATCAGATTGTTTTACTATTGAGTTGTGTGAGTTATTAATATATTTTGGATAGTAACCACTTATCAGATATTGCAAATATTTTCTTTCATTTGGTAGGTTGCCTTTTTGTTTTGTTGATGATTTTCTTTGCTGTGCAGAATCTTTTTACTTTGCTGTAGTCCTACTTATTTATTTTTGCTTCTACTGCCTTTACTTTTGCTGTCAACTCCAAAACATCATCACCAAGATCAATGTCACAGAGTTTACTCCCTAGGATTTTTTTAGGAATTTAATGGTTTTCAGTTTTTTGTTACTCATACAAGAATTTAAAAACCCTGGAGTTGATAATCCCTCCACCCACTAAGGAAAAAGGACATGGACAACAGTGTGGAGGTTGTGGTGGGTAGGGGCTATCAGGGGACAAAATGGTAATGGAAAAAAATACAATAAATTTTTTTTAAAAACCCTCTGTAGTTGAAATACAAAAACCCAGTATTATTAAAGGGAGAATGATTCATTACAAATCTCTCCTCGTCATCATATCTTGGTGTTTAAACACAGTGCCGTGTGAATGAAAACACGTTATTCTGATATTTAAGTTAAACACAGTGCCACATGAATGAGAACGTGTTACTTGTATGAGTTGTCCTGTGACTGTTCTCTTCCGCGCTGAGCTTGGGAAACAGGTCAATGCATAGGTAAAGAAGAGTAGGGAGTACGAGTCTGGACAGAAATATATTTAAGTGACAAAGGAAGCTGAGCTATCAAACCACCATTGGAGACTTTGGACACCTCATGGAACCTTGATTACTTCCTACCTGCTAGGATGAAAGGATTGTTCTGAAGGACAGAAAACTGGCTTTCTATCTTGATTCTGCAGGGTTTGTTTACAAATATGCTTCCTGTAGTGTTTGTTTACACCTTTAGCTTTGTCCTCAAACTGCAGACCAAAATGATTTTTACTTAGTTATGTATTTTAAATGAACACCAACTGTCCCCATCCCAAGTTGGCTCCGGTTTGTTTCAGAATCGTGAAGATATCCCCACCAACCTCTATTGTGACACATGGGAAAACCATACCACAAAATAGGTTTGCACTATGTTCGGAAAGCATGATCTTAGAAATTGCAAGTAATTGTATCTGTTTGTATTATTACCAGGCCCCATCCTCCTTTTGCATGACATTTAGATGATGGAAGAGAGAATGTGTCACCAGTGGAAGAGGAGCCAGGTGCTGATGAGCACACCTGTAGTCCCCAAGCACAAATCAGTCTGTATATGAAAAATAGGAATATTATAGTTGGGAAAAAAACTGGATAGGAAACATGGATTAAAAGGACATATTAGCAAATACAGTTGACCTTTGAACAAATGTGGGGCTAGGGGCACTGATTCTCCACACCTTACCATGCAATAAAAAATCCACATATAACTTTTGATTCCCTAAAAACTTAACTACTAATAGCCTACTGAACAAAAACCTTACTGAAACATAAAGAGTCAATGAGCATGTGTTTTGTATTCTTACAATAAAGTAAGCTAGAGAAAAGAAAATATTAAGAAAATCATAAGGAAGAGAGAATACATTTACAGTACCATCCATATTTATTGAGAAAAGTCTACATATAAGTACACAGTTCAAACCTGTGTTGTTCAAGGATCAGCTGTATGCCAAAGTAGCCAAAATAAGGATTTCTAGTCTATCTTAAGTGCATTTTCATGACTCACAATTATTATCTAATTATTGTGGTTGGAATTTCAGGTCAGACAGAGAAGTAGCTACTCCTCAATAGAACAGGCCATTAAAGAGATAATTTAAACATCTCCTTTTCAACGCTTTCAGAATGAGAGGCCATCAGGTCATTTATCTACCTATCTGCCTACCTACCTACATACTTACTTATGGCTAATATATATATACTGTCTATTAACATATACACACATCTAGGGATAGCAGCGTAAGAAATATGTTTTGAACAGTATTTCTGTCATGCCCTTTTACCTAGTCACTCTTTCCCCAATCCTGTACTAAGGGAAATTTTTTTGGAGAAAAGAAAAGAAACTCATCATCCTTCCTTTGAATTCTAAGAGGAATTTGATTTATTATAAAGCAGAAAAACCCTTTATATTTTTTAAAAATATAATATTATGTCCACGATAAAACTATTGTTTAGTAAGGGCAAAAGTTGCAACTACATAGATTTTTCATGTTTGTTCATTGTTTTTAGATAGAAATTGAGGTAAAAGTTTGGATGGAATTTGAGCACTGGCTATTTGACATGCTATATATTTTCCTGCTGATTAGTGTATGCACATGAGTAGAAAGCCTGTCACTTTCCACAATACATGGCTACATAATTTTTTTAATGTACTACATTTTAGAAAAGGCTTTGGAAACTCTGTTAGCAGTTTGAAAGTATAAGTCCATATTTTAAAAATTTAGATGACTTTTTCTACATTAAACCCCCATCACTGATCAGTTTTACTTTTTTTGATATTCAGATAGACTTTTCACAAAAAGCATCCAAGTAAAAATAAAATGAAACAAAATAAGAAATGATTTTATAAAGAGAAAAAGGACATATGCTGAGCATTTGTACAAAAAAATAAGCATGAATCTGTTTTATTACAATACAGTAGAATTTTTTCCTTTCACCTACTGAGACACTAACAGTTTGGGACTCCTGAATGATATTATGTTTGATTACTTCCTATTATATTAGTGAATTTCCATTTGGCTATAAAAATTTCTTGATAAAGCATTATTATTTCTGTGGCTACGAGGCAAAATATAACCTGATTATGCAGTTACTTTTATTATAACTGTAGCTAATGTGATGACATACACCATATGATTATAAAGCCATTTTTCACTTTTGAAAAGGGGCAGGCAGGCTCTGAGAAACAACAACACAAGAGACAAGATTTGAAGAGATCAATAAAGTATATCCTTAAAAAGCTTGTTGGCCCTATATTTGTATAACGCAATTTGTTCTTCTGGGAATAATGAAGAAAACAGGGGCTCTTCCCTTCCTCATAAACCAGGAAGACACACCCTGTGTCTGACATCAGAAATTACCTGTCTAGGAGACACCTGTCAACAGGAGTAGACAATGAAGATTAGCTCAACAGACCAGACTTGTTATCTCATTTGGACTGAGTTCACCACTAAGCCATTCAATTCCAATACATTTGTTGAACCCCTACTAAGTATAAGTACTGTGCTAGATGGTGTAGATACAATGGTAAAAATACCATGATCCCTATTGTTAAGCGGCTCATGTCATTTAATAATTACAACACAGTGTAGTGGTAATTACTCAGCCCACTTACATCTGAAAGTTTGCCTCTTTGTGGCCACAGACTGATTCATCCCAGACTGAGCATCTTATGAACGTGTGTCATTGTTCATAACAATTTCTAAGTGAGGGTTATGGTGAGGTAAAAAACCCATCAGCAATGTCATGGCAAGAGCAAAACCCCAAAACCAAGCCCCCTTAATATACATTATAGCATATGAGTTAGCAGTATTGTATGATCTTAGTGTACAAGAGATAAAAACAGGGTGATAACACTTGAATTAACAGATAACCTCACTACTTGAAGTTTTATTTTACCCAACCTTGAAAAAGAGGCAAACCTTAACATATTCTTGTGAAGTTCATGGAAATACACGTTGTAAAATTTCCTTCCTTATGTTTACTCTCTCTATCTATACCTAAAGTCCTACAAAGATATTGCAAAATGTTATGATACCCTGAGGCACTGAAAAACATTGAACTATTTAAAAATCAAATTATGTTCGGTTTCCTACACAGTAAGTTAAGAAGTGTTAGATGTTTTAAAAAGATTTTCAGTGGGGTTGGAATACAAAGTATTTGTTTTGACCTCAGGTTAAGCAGAAAATAAATTTAACCAGAACTTCTCATTTCCATCATTCTCTGAGCATTCCAGTTCATTTAAATTTGTACATGGAAAAAGTGATTACTTGGAGTTGGTTTTTATTCTACCAAAGATCAGCGGTAGTTGGTCACAGGTATGAGCTTTTCAGGTATAAAGTGCAGAGGGGTTCTTTTGTCTTTGAAAGTGAATCTTTTCATTAAATATTATCCAGTGCACTTAGAATTATTGAAGCTATTCCAAAGAAGACACTGTCATTCTCTATCTGTGGCATATAAGAGAATTCTCACTTGATAAGATTTTTCTTTGGGAAATCAGTGTGCTCGATTCCAGAAACTGAAAGGTAAACCCCACTTTGATTTTGCCACTGTTTTTGCTCAAAACTATAAGATAGTTGTAGTTAAAATTTCAGTTTCAGTTTAGACCTTGGATGCATGGTGACAGACCAATACTTGGGAGAAGCGGCACTTGTCTTCCACTGGGTATTTTATCAATTTGGATATATATAACTTGAGAAATTTGTATACTTTGCCTTGTTAAGGGATGGTTTCCAGATAAAAGAATTATGATGGTAAGGCCTATGATATATTAAAGACTAAAATTTTTGGATCTGAGAAGATGTATGTATAAAAATAGCTAAAACTCTCAAAATCTTATTTTCCAAATTTTGTAAAACTGGTATAATTACACCAATTTACATCATGAGGTTTTTGTATAGATTAATATCAATATATATAAAATATCAGCTAGATAATATATGGTACTCAAATTTTTGCTTCTGCAGAAGCGGTTTATGACAGTGTCACTCAGAGACTGTGTTTCTGGTTCTGGTTTCAGCTCTGCTGTGTGACATTGACAAGTCCTTCAGCCGTTTGGCCCTCAAAGAGCCTTTTCAGATTTAAAATGCTATGTTTCTATATTCTTTGTATTTAGCCTAGATTTTCCAATTTGGGGCTATCTTTCTAGGATTATGCTCTTCAGCTATCAAAATATCTCCCATCTTTAAGGTGTTCTCTCTCATTGGCCAGCAATCATCTCTTGTCTCATAGCAAAAGTTTTGAAAGGGTTGTCTATGTTCATTGTCTTTAATTCCTCACTTTATATTCTGACTTAAACCCTCTCCAATGTGACCAGATAGGAGGTGGTTCTAATCATCCAGGCTGGAGGTGACAGTGGCTTTGATCTGAACAGGGGAAGTGCTGAGAAGTCAGATTCTGAAAGAGCTTCAGGCCAGATACATAAATGTGAGAGTCATCAACACATACCTAGTTTGTCCAATAGAGTAGCCATTTGCCACATGCAGCTATTTAAATTTAAAATTAAAATAAAAATTCAGCTTCACAGTAATACTAGTGTAGTTTTATTTCAATTGCTCAATAGCCACACATGGTAAGTAGCTAATGATTTGGACATTATAGATATAGAACATTTGCATCTTCAAAGAAAATTCTATTGGGCAGCAGTGATATGGATGGCATTTAAAATTCTGCCTTCCTGCCTTTCAAATTAACTGCCAGTTAGGTGCCTCCACTGAATAATTAGATTATTCTTATATTAATATATGTCAAATAGACATTGTATACATAACATGGCCACTATTCTTTTTCTTTTTCTTTTTTTTAAAGCAGAATGAGTGTTTGGACTTCTTGATGTAATTTTTAAAAACACTAATTTTAAGGAGAGAGAAATGAGGTGGGGAGAGAGAGAGATTTGCTGTTCTACTTATTTATGCAGTCATTGGTTGCTTCTTGCATGTGCACTGAGTGGGCATTGAATCCACAATCTTGGTGTATTGGGATGATGCTCTAACCAACTGAGCTACAGGGCCAGCATGGCTAGTGTTCTTGACTCCAGTCTTTAGTTCTCTGGTTCTCATTTCTCAGTCTGCTTTGGTTTTATTTTTTTCCATCTTACTAAGCGGATTCAACAGCTATACTACTATCCAACCACTCTTCCTGATTCCTATTTTTCTCTCCGACCTCTGCCCCCATCATTTCCAATCCATTGGCAGGTAAATTTCCTTCTACCTCTAAGACATATCCTGGCTATGACCACCTCTTAGCATCTCAACTTTTATCATATCATCTTTCACTGGACAATTGAGATAGTGTGTTAGTTAGCGTTTTTCAACTCTTACTGTACATGAGAATCAAATGGAAGTTTAAAACCAAAGCAAAACAAGAGATAAAAAGGCCTGGGCTATACTCCACTCATGCTGGTGGTGCTTGGCTTTGTAACAGCTTCCCAGGTGCAACCAGGGTGGGGCCGCTTTAGTGCTGTCCTCCCCGCCAGTCTCCATTGTCTTCTCTCCGTGTGGGAGCCAGAGTGACCTTTCTAAATAATAAATCAGATCATGGCATTCCCTTACTTGAAACTTCCTCATATCTCCCACTGCTCAGAGAAGAATTTGAAGTTCCTACAAGGTCCAGCCCCGCTTGTTTCTCCCACCTGCTTTTGCCTGGCTGACCTTCATCACTGTCATTTCTGAGAGTGCTCTGTCCAACTTATCTTAAGCAGCTCTTTCTTCCTTCTCCTCCAGCACCCATTCTAATCACCCTCCTTCCCAATTCCCTTGTCTATTTTCTTTATGGAATGTATTGTATCTGCAATGAGCATATTTAACACTTTTCTGATCTGTTGTTTATCTCCCTGACAAGAACATAAGCTCCATGAGCAAAAGAAACTTTGTCTTCTATGGATCTCTAGTACCCAAAACAAAACCTGGCAATAAATAAATATATTTGAATGCCCCCTTTCATTTGCTTCATGTAATATATATTTTAAAGATTCTTTTTAGAGTCTTCAGAGAAAAGACAGTGACAACAGTGATGATGAAGATGATGATAATGGATGTGGCAACAGCTATGACTTACAGAGTACTGGCTATGTGTCAGGCACTGTGCTTATTCACTCCTGGTGGTAGCCTCTGAGATGGGCACAATACACCCATTTTACAGACCAGGACACTGGGGTTTAGAAAAACTAAGTAACTTGATGAGGGTCACCAAGATAGTAAGTATGAGAAGCCGGAATAGGAATAGGGATTTGTTTAAGATCAAGGTCATGATTCTTAAACACAAATGAAAACAAACCAACTAACCAAATTGTGGCCATTGAATAAATAGTTATGAAATAAATAGAATAAATGGCAACTGGTACATTTTAAAGACTTGTCAGACACTGATATTTAGTTTATGACTAGGAAATACAATAAACTTCATCTTCTATCCCCATACAGCCTATGGGCCGCTGTCATACCCTTCTGGCCCCCTGTGCTGTCCTGCATTCCTCTTTTTGGCAGTTATTTGTGCAACACGCAGTTCTAGCCTAAGGAATTCCATCTCCTAGCAGCTACCAGGGTTACTTGCAGCCTCAATGATCTTCCTTTGAGAGAGGGAAAAATCCCCTAACTTTGTAACACAGCCCAGTGATGCATGAGAAGCCTTTGTCAAACTGTAGGGGGAAAAAGGAAAATAAAAAAACATTCTCTGGAATGTCTCCTAGGACTAATGAAAAATACTAACTCTGACAGCAGTAAAATCATTTGAAAACCAAAGCACCTTTGAGTTATATTAGAAATGAGATTAAAATGAGAAATGGGGAAAGAAAATAATTATATTCTTCAAATCTAACAGCATCTTATCCCCTCTAGCTCTGTTCTTCCAGATATTAAGACCCACTAGATACTCTCCCAGGAATGATTTCTCTGTGACTCTCAGCAGACATGCTTTGTGCTCAGGTGGCCTGAAAGGAGAGAGGGATTCCTGGCTTTTCTTTATTTCCCCAAAACAGGGTGATGGGAAGTGGGAGCCGTCCCTCTAGTCTTAAACAAGCCCCGAAGGTGCAGGGTTTTTACTTTTAATTACTCCAAGATGAATGTGCTTAAAATTTGAGGCTTGACTAGACGGGTTGTACCTGGTGCTCAAAGTTACCCAGGGCTCTTGCACCATAGGCATCTCTCCATCTGAGCGCAGGTGTGCACCCACAAGGACAGGAGACCCTCACCCTGCAGCCTGGAGTGGTGGGTTAGCAGTGAGTCTTAGGAATGTGCTCCGGGACCAGGGAGAAGACCTGGGAACGCACTGTTGTCCCCAAGCAGATCTCGCCCCCATGTCCCCTGGCCTCCCCCACCCCAAGTGAGGAAGCCCTGCTCATTCAGGCTTCGGAGGCATTTCTGCATTCTTCTTTGGCCAGATTAGGGCCCACCCTGCGCCCCTTCTCCCCGCGCCTCTGCCAGGAGCGGGGGCGGAGCCGCGCTGGGCGGGCGGCCCAGATGGCCAGGCAGCCTCAAGCAGGGACACTTTCTCAGGCTTTCAAAAAGAGCACTTTCTTTCCTGCCTAATATTTAGCTCCTTCAAATGCAAATAGGAGGTTTCGCTCCAAGGTTAGCATAACAATTATGGGAAAGCTTTAAATCTGATGCGTTTGTTTACACGATGAAAGGCGGGCAAGATCCTAAAGCTCCGAGGCTCAGGCCTTTCAGCAACTAGTTTCTAACTAGTGAATTGCAAGTCAGTTTTAGATCACAAAGAAAACCAATTTATGTTACGCTGTAGACTAATTTTGGAGGGAGTTCTACATTATCAATGTTCTCCCTCGCCCCTCCCTTTTCACGATGCAGTTTGGTGAGAGGTAATTGGTGTCAGTGATAGGTAGGAAGGTCTTCATTACTAAGAACGATGGGGGCGGGGATGAGGCCAAAGCAGGCAGAGAATTTGCCAGTGACTTTGGTGGGGCATTGGCATAACACGCGTAAATACACCTTTTAAAGAAGTTCATTTTCCTTTCGATTACTGGACATTTCAAAAGGGGTTGTGTGGTTTTAAGTACTATTGATGGGTATCAGATGGAGACTTCATGACAACCTCTCAACTGTAAAATCATTAATTTAATTTCCAGGCAGTGATAGTGAGAACTGAACTTGGCCCATCAGAGATGTCTCAGGTCTGCCTGGGAGGTAGTGGTAGGGGGAGAGGTAAGGGTGGGGATGAGGGTAAGGCCACCCTCAAGACCTAATGATGAGCAACGAAGAAATCTTAGCCCTTTAGACAACAAAAACAACAACAAAACCCTTTTCTCTTATTTTACTCTGAGCTGGTCCAGGAGACTTTCTCCACACCTTCCTCCTGGGACCTGCCTCCCACTTGTCAGGCACAGAAAGGGAGCTCTTATATGAGAGTTGTGAGAGCTCACAGCCTATTAGTGTCCTTGTCACCATGAGACTCAGGAGAAAATGAAGACCCTTGGGAGCTTATTATATGTATTGGCTTGATTAACATATTGTTGGTAAATGTTTTGTATAACTACAGTCTACAAGGCCTACTACACAGAACATTTATGAGCACATAATATTTAACAGTATTATCCCACTTTTGGGGGTATTTATTGACCATTATAAAGATGCCACTTTCGATGTTAATATTAAGCTACAAAGCCATTTAAAAAAATCTTGCAGTATTTCTACAGGTGGGTTGAAATGCCTGTCCTGACAGTGGAACCAGGACAAGCATGCATGTATTATTATCTCATGGGTACAAAGCTGTTTAGCCCTTAGAAATTTTGTATTCACCAGGAATCATTTTCAACTTGAGTGTGTAGCAGAACCTGAAGGCCTTGTTAAAACACAGATGGCTGGACCTCACTTCCAAAGTCTCTGATTGACTGGGTCTGGGGCCAAGCCCAGGAATTTCCATTTCTCACAAGTTGCTAGGAGGTGCTGATATCCTCTTTCAGAACCACACTTGGAGAACCACTAATCTAAATGAATCATAAATTGTGTAATTTTGAGAGTACCCAAGATGATAAAAGAGTTTCCTTTTTGCAAGAATAGCTAAGAGAAAAACAGTATTTACTGATTGAACCATCCATGGTACGAATTAAGGAAGATTGAAGAACTATTCTTAAATTTAATTATTTCTGTAATAATTAAGTTTTAAAGATTGTTGGCTTGACTTATTTAAGAACTCAAAGTAAGTAGTCTTGCTGAGTTAAATAGATGAACCTTAGAAAAACACTATTTGGCCCTGCTAGCTTGATGAATGTGTCTCAGAGGATTGTGGTGTTAGTGAAATATTAGGTTGGCCAATTTTCTGTAAGTTGGCTCTAGTAGTGCTTAGCTGTCTTTAACTTGATTCAAAACAATTTTCTTAGATTGTATTGTGACAGCTGTCATATCAATATGCATTTAAAAAACATCAGAACTGGTGAATTCTTGTATAGCCATTTTAAGATTGAAGATGGTAGAAAACACGCAACATTTTCAGCATATTATGCTTTATTGTTTCAAGAAAGGTAAAAATGCAACTGAAATGGGAAAAAAAAGAGATTTATGCAGTGTATGGAGAAGGTGTTGTGACTGTCTGAACATGTCAAAAATGGTTTGTGAAGTTTCGTGCTGGAGATTTCTTGATGGATGATGCTCCACCATCAGGAAGGCAAGTTGAGGTTGATAGCAATCAAATCAAGACATTAATTGAGAATAATCAACACTATACCTTACAAGAGATAGCCAACATACTCAAACTATCCAAATCAATAATGTTATTGGTGAAAATGAAAAATGCGCCCTTTATTTTACAGAAAAAAACAAATGGGCCTTTTGGCCAACCCAACATATCTGTTTTCTGATATTCAGGTATATCGATCTTCACTGCCCTGAGTTTGCCCCTTGGCCATCCTAGTAATCATACCCCTTTCATCAGTTACCCTATGCTTTGTTTTTTTTTCTGAAGTGCTCTCTTTCTCTGAAAGTCTCTATAGGCTTCTTCTTTCTTATTAAGACAGACTGCACAACCCAGGGTTTCAGAACAGGAAAAGAAAGCCTCAAAATCTCTGGCTGTAAAAATCTGTAGGGGTTGTGGCAGTGGGAGAAACTCCCATCCTCATACAAGAATGTTGGAGAGACCCACAGGGTCCCAGAACATACACAAACTCACCCACACAGGAATCAGCACAGGAGGGGCCCAATTTGCTTATGGATGGCGGGGGGAAGTGACTGAAAGCTGGCTGAGAAGCTGTGTAAGTGGCATTGTTCCCTCTCTACTCCTCCCCCATATACAGTGTCACAATGCAGTTACATGGGTTGCCCCACCCTGGCGAATACCTAAGGCCCTACCCTTTACAACATAGCAGGGGCTCCAAGACAAAAAAATTATGGCCCAAATAAAAGAATAGATTAAAACTCCAGAAAAAGAACTAAGCAACAAGGACATAGCCAACCTATCAGAGGCAGAGTTCAAAACACTGGTATCAGTATGCTCACAGAAATGGTTGAGTATGGTTGAAAAATGGAGGAAAACATGAAGGCTATGCAAAGTGAAATAAAGAAAAACCTACAGGGAACCAACAGTGAAGGGAAGGAAACTGGTACTCAAATCAATGATTTGGAGTAGAAGGAAGAAAGAAACATTCAACCAGAACAGAATGAAGAAACAAGCATTCAGAAAAATGAGAAGAGGCTTAGGAACCTCCAATAAAACTTTATATGTTCCAATATCTGAATCATAGGGGTGCCAGAAGGGGAAGAGGAACAGCAAGAAATGGAAAACTTAGTTTAAAAAATAATGAAGAAAAACTTCCCCAATCTGGCAAAGGAAATAGACTTCTAGGAAATCCAGGGATCTCAAAGTTCCAAAGAAGCTGGACCCAAGGAGGTACACACCAAGGCATATCATAATTAAGTTACGCAAGATTAAGATAAGGAGAGAATCTTTTTGTTGTGGTTGTTGTTGTTGTTTTAAGATTTTATTTATTTATTTTTAGAGAGGGAAGGGAGTGAGATAGAGAGAGAGAGAAACATCAATGTGTGGTTGCTGGGGGTCATGGCCTGCAGCCCAGGCATGTAGCCTGACTGGGAATCAAACCTGCGACAATTTGGTTTGCAGCCTGTGCTCACTCCACTGAGCTATGCCAGCCAGGGCTAGGAGAGAATCTTAAAAGCAGCAAGTGAAAAGGAGAAAGTTACCTACAAAGGAGTTCCCATAAGACTTTCAGCTGATTTCTCAAAAGAAACCTTGCAGGCAAGAATGGGCTGGAAAGAAGTATTCCAAGTCATGAAAGGCAAGGACCAATATCCAAGATTACTCTCTCTATTAAAGCTATAATTTAGAATGAAAGGGCAGATAAAGTGCTTCCCAGATAAAGTCAAGTTAAAGGAATTCATCATCACCAAGCCCTTATTATGTGAAATATTAAAGGGAGTTATCTGAGTAAAAGAAGATGATCAAAACTATGAACAATAAAATGACAACAAACTCAAAACTATCAACAGCTGAACCTAAAAAAAAGTCCAACAAATTAAGCAAACAACTAGAACAGGAAAAGAATCACAGAACTGGAGATCACATGGAGGGTTGCCAGCAGGGAGTGGGAAGGGAAAGAATAGGGGAAAAGGTACAGGGAATAAGAAACATAAATAGTAGGTACAAAATAGACAAAGGGAAGTTTAGAATAGTATGGGAAATCTAGAAGCCAAAAACTTGTATGTATGGACATGACCCATGGACATGAAATAAGGGGAAGAATGCTGGTGGAAAGGGGGGTGCAGGGAAGAGGGGAGAAAGGGGAGAAAAATGGTACAACTGTAATAGCATAATCAATAAAATATTAAATAAATAAACAAATTACATATCTTATGAGGGAGATATTTTAATTTTTACTTTCATATAGAGCCACACAGAAATATACACATAAAAACAAATTATTTTGATGATGATGATGCCTCCTTAATGTGTCTTAACATCAAGTTAGGCTCTATTTACATGCTGCTATACTATGTGGATAAAAATATGTCTTGTTTGTAAAGTCACATATGGTAGCCATTTGACCATAGATGTATGCTGCACTAGTTGAGAAATAAGCAATAAACTTAAATTATAGGAGAAATCCTTCTTATCATAACTTTATATACATTAAGGAAATATATAGCTCAAAATAATATGTAAATCATTTTATAAAATAAATAAACACCTAAAATTGATGTTTTGTTTCATAGGCCTCATAACATGGTGGGGGACAAGAGTGCTTCACTAGTAACTAGTTCTGTGACATTGGGTCTTGAGGCTACAGAGCGCAATGTTTTTGAGATACTCTTTCTTAAGTAAGTCATTTTACCCTTCCCTCATTGCCAGCACAGGGGTGGATAATCTTTATGGGTCTTTCTGGATTACATGGGTAGCATTTGCTTTGGTTTACTTGTGTCACATAATATGTACACATGCAAGAAGGTCAGCATTGATTTAAACAGGTGGCTCTATTAATGGTAATATTGTCAACACCTTTTAAAATTATTGTGATCTCCACTACAAGTATTACAGTCTCCTTGGTTTTGTGGGAAAAGCTGTGTTGATTGTTTTTCATTATAAAGGAATCAATTCCTTTGAGCAACTGCTATTTCTACCTGAGCATTCAAGTCATTGAGGAGACATTTAATTTAGGGGCAGAGCAGAATTTCTTTACCCTTGCCATTATCCTATGTCACAGATGACTGCATTTAATAAAATGCTAAGGGCTCTGGTTTTTATTGGGCAAAACAATGAGTGGCAAAGTCACTTCTATTAAATATTAACATAACTTACTAAGAATATAATTAGAAATAAAATAAACTAGCATATAAAATTTGTATCTTAATCATCCTCTAATCTTGTTCAGGTGTTGAAAAATTGTTTCTTGGTCCTACATGTAGTTAGGATTTTAAGAGCATTAAGCTGTCATCCCAGAGAGGCAGTGGATATTTCCACAGGTATTTAAGCCTTGAGCTTTTTGGAAGTCAGGTGGAGAATGTAATGACAAATGTGAGTGAGGAGGTGTACGTGTGTGTGTTCCTGCATTGTGAGCCCAGAAAATGGAAGTGGGAAATCAGATATAAAAAAGAAAGTGGAAAATGAGAATAAATAATGCTCTAGGGTATTTTCTAGTTCTGAAATAAAACCACATTTTGAATCTAATAGGTAAATTATATATAAATACATAGTAAAGGGTAGATATCTGGAAATAAACTTTACTCTCCAGAGGGAAAGGGGAAATTAACTAGAGTAGAGGCCTCTGGAACAGCAGTAATTCATTAGTAAGAATGGTAAAGATTGAATTAATTTATTCTGTTGTATATCTGTATTATTTACCAATTTTGGTGGTGTACATTTTGGTTGTTTCCATTTATTTTTGATATTACAAATGGTGTTGCTGTGATCATTATTTTGCTTGTTTCTGGTGCGAAGGTACTAGGTCATCTCTAGGGCATCTCCCATTTGTGATGTATTATTAATGTCTATTCTGCCTAGTCTATAATTTCTACTAACAAAATAGTAAGCCCTAAACTGATTCCCTGTTTTTGCACAGTAGAATTGTTAGTTGAAGAGTATGAGGCTCTTCATCTTTGCAAGCTAATGCCAATTGTTTTGCAAAAGTATATGCCCCTACCTGTAGGGAACCGCTTCTCGAGATGTGGAAATGTAGCTCAGCACCCATGTGGAAAACCAGTTGGGGGACGAGTCAGCACACAGGACCATACCTGTGAAAAAGTTCTCCCCTAGGAAATCAGGCCTGCATTATACCTAGGCTGCTTCATGACTTTTTCTTGCTAAAACTCTCTCACCCTGAGTTCAGGCAGCAAGCCCTTGCTGTATATCTTTAAAGTAACTTCCTGAGGTCTGTGCTAATTCTCCCAAGGACTGAAGTGTAACCAGATCTGTTACTCTTATCATTTGCAACATTTTTTCCTTATTAATCTGTAAGAAATAATCAGTAACATCCCTTCCATTGCTATCTGTAAAAAGTAATTACCTAAAGCAAACATAAGTATAATGAATGAAAACCTTCTTTGATGTATGCTATTAGAAAGCCAATAAAAGCTTGTCAAGGCAAGGGTCGGGGCACTCATCCCTTGAGAGAGTAGCCATGCTGTCCCTTTTCCTACACAGGATTTGGTAGTCTGTGTGAATTGATCTTCTTTCATCCATAACACTGTGGACACTGTGGGCCGGTGTCCACGTCACTTACCAAAGTGTAAAAGACTTCCTGTTGCCCTGTATTTTTCTTAACATGCTGCATTGTCAGAATTTAAAATTTTGTCAACTTGAAGATGGTAAAATTTTACCTTATTTTGATTTTTAATAAATTTAATATTTTAACCATTTTAAGTATACAGTTTATGTATGTTCTTATTATTGTGAAACAGATCTCAGGACTTTTTCATCTTGCAAAATTGAAACTCTATACCCATTAAACAACTCTCTTTTTTCCTTTTTCCCAACCCCTGGCAACCACCCTTGTACTTTCTGTTCCTGTGAATTTGACTGCGATAGGTACCTCATATAAATGGCATCATACAGTATGAAAACATACACATATAAGACAAACCATACATTTGTCCTTTTGTGACTGGCTTAATTTCACTTATCATGCTCAAGGTTCATCTGTGTTGTAGCTGTAGCATGTGTCAATATTTATTTTAAAAACAAAATAATATACCATTGTATGTACAAGCCACATTATTTTTTAGTTACCCATCCGTCAATGAATATTTGGATAGTTTCCACCTCTTGGCTATTGTGAATAGTGCTGCTGTGAATATGGCAGAGCAAACAGGTCTTGAGATCCTGCTTATAAATCTTGTAGGTGTATATCCAGAAGAGGATTTGCTGAATTACATGGTGATTCTATTTTAATTTTTTGAAGAACAGCCATACTATTTTCAATAGCTGCTGGACCATTTTACATTCCCATCAACAATGCACAAGGTTTCCTATTTCTCCACATCCTTGCCAACATTTGTTACTATCTGATTTGTTGATAGTAGTAATTCTGTAGAGTGAAGGTGATATCTCATTGTGGTTTTGATTTACATTTCTCTAATGATTAGTGTTGTTGAGTATCTTTTCATATGCTTGTTGGCAATTTGTACATCTTCTTTGAAGATAATGTTTTTTCAAGTTCTTTACCCATTTTTAAAATTTAAATTTATATAAATTTAAAAAAGATTCACTCATTTCTCTCACCCTCCACCCACTGCCTCTGGCAACCACCAATCTGTTCTGTGTATCTGTAAGCTTTTTTTGGTATGTGTTTGTGTCATTTTTTTAATTCCATATATAATAGATTATACAGTGTTGTTTTTCTTATCTTACTTATTTCACTTAGCATAATGCCCTCGAGGTCCAGCCACATTGTTTCAAATCACAAGATTTTATTCTTTTTTATTGTTGTTCCGTTACAGTTGTCCCCAATTTGTGCCCCCCATTACTCTCTTCCGCCCTACCCACCCCACTTCCCACATTCAATCCTGTCCCCGCCACATTGTCTATGTCCATGGGGTCTTTATACATGTTCCTTGAAGTCCCTTCCCTTCTTTCCCCCCGTTATTCCTCTCTCTCCTCTCCTCTGGTTACTGTCAGTTTGTTCTTTATTTCAATATCTTTGGTTCTATTTTGCTCACTTGTTTGTTTTGTTGATTAGGTTCCACTTATAGGTGAAATCATACGGTATTTGTCTTTATGGCTGAATAATATTCCATTATATATATATGCCATAATTTCTTTATCTATTCATAGTCACTGATGGACACTTCATAATCACTGATGGACACTTCAATTTTTTCCATATTTCGACTACCATAAATAATGCTGCAACGAACATAGGAGTGTATATATTTTTTCAAGTTGTGTTTTCATTTTGTTTGGATGAATATCTAGAAGTGGAATTGCTAGATCATATGCTAGTTCTACAGTTTTAACTTTTGAGGAAGCACAATACTGTTTTCCTCAGTGGCTGTACCAATTTACATTCCCACCAACAGCACACAAGGGTTCTCTTATCTACAGCCTCACCAACACTTGTTATTTCTTGTCTTTTGACAGGTGTGAGGTGATTTCTCATTGTGGTATTGATTGGCATTTACCTGATGATTAATGCTGTTGAGCACCTTTTCATTTACATATTGATTATCTGTTTATCTTCTTTAGAAAATGTTTATTCAGATCTTCTACCCATTTTTTAATCAGATTTTTTTTTTTTGCTATTGAGTTATAATGAGTTCTTTATATATTTTGGATATTAGCCCCTTGCCATATATATGATTAGCAAATATTTTCTCCCATTTAGTAGGCTTCCTTCTTATTTTGTTGATGGTTTCCTTTACTATGCAGAGGTTTTTTGGTTGGTGTAATCTTACTTATATATTTTTGCTCTTCTTGCTTTTGGTATCAGATTAAAAAAAAATGATCACCAAGACTTATGTCAAGGTTACTGTCTGTGTTTTCTTCTAGGGTTTTATGGTTTCGGGCAGTACATTTAAGTCTTCAATCCATTTTGAGTTAATTTTTATGCATGGTGTAAGATAGTGATTGGGTTTGTGTGTTTTGCACATGGTTGTCCAGTTTTTCCCAACACCATTTATTGAGGAGACTGTCCTTTCTGCTTTGTGTACTTCTGACTTCTTTTGTCCATATATGCATAGGTATTAGGCTCTTTATTTTGCCCCATAGATTTTTGTGTCTGTTATTATGCCAATACCATGCTTTTTAAATTACTATTGCTTTACAATACAGTTTGAAAATCAGGGCTTGTGATGCCTCCAGTCTCGTTCTTTTTTTCTCAAGATTTCTTTGGCTATTTGGGGTCTTTTGTGGTTCTAACACATATTAGGATTGTTTGTTCTATTTTTATAAAAAATGCCATTAGAATTTTGATAGCAATTGCGTTGCATCTGTGTGTTGTTTTGGTTAGTATGGACATTTTAACCACGTTAATTATTCCAGTTCATGACCATGGAATATCTTTCCATTTATTTCTGTCTTCTTCAATTTCTTTAATTAAATCTTATAGTTTTTAATATACAGGTCTTTCACTTTCTTAAATTTATTCTTTTTGATGAAATTTTAAGTGGAATTGTTTTCTTAACTTTTGTTTCTTTTGCTTTCTTATTACTGTATTACTGTATTACTGTAATGTAACAGATTTTAGTGTATTGATTTTGTAGCTTGCAACTTTCTGAATTTGTCTATCTAACAGTTTTTTTGGTGGAGTCTGAAGTTTTCTCTCTACATAAAATCCACAAATAGTGACAGTTTTAGTTTTTCCTTTCCAATTTGGATGCTTTTTATGTATTTTTCTAATCTAATTGTTTTGGCAATGTTGAGTAAAAGTGGTAAGAGTGGACACCCTTGTTTTGTTTATGATTTTAGAGAAAAAGCTTTTAGCTTTTCACCATTCAGTATGATGTTAGTTGTGGGCTTGTGATATATGACCTTTATTACAGTGAGGTATATTTCCCCTATACCTTCTTTGTTGAGAATTTTTATCACAAGTAGATAATGAATTTTGTCAAAGGCTTTTTCTGCATCCTCTTTGAAGATATTTCTATTCAAGCACTTTACCCAGGTTATTTGTTTTGTTTTTGTAGTGGTTATTGTTGAGTGTAGGAGTTCTTTATATATCCTGGGTATTAACCTCTTGTCAGATATATAATTTGCAAATATTTTCCCTATTCCATAGGATGCCTTTTTACTTTGTTGATCATGATGAAGTTTGAATATGATGAAGTTTAAAATTTTGACGTAGTCTAATTTATCTATGTTTATTTTTCTCATCTGTGCTTTCACTGTAAAATTGGCTTTTTTAAGTTAATGGATTTATTTTGTTAAGAAGTAATGTGTATCTGTTTTCATGAGTGAGATTGGCTTTTAAACTTCCTATCTTATACTTTCCTTTTCTGGTTTTGTATCAAAATTATAAACTGAGGATTGTTTTTCCTTTTCTATTTTCTGAAATATTATGTGTAAGATTGAAATTATCTGTCCTTGAATAATGAATAAAACTTTCCTGGGCCTGCTATTTTATTTATGAGAATATTTCAAACTATTGGTTAATTTTTTTTAATGATTTTAAAACTATTGAAGTGGTCTTTTTCTCATTGAGTCTATTTAATAAGGTAAGGTATATATGTTCTTTCTACGAATCTGTTTCAGCATTTTTGGAAGCATAAAGTTGATCATCGTTTTTAGTTTTCCTTAAATGTTTGCTGCACCATAGTTATGCACTCTTTTGATTTTCATATTTTTTATTTCTATGCTCTCTTTTATTAATGAAGCTTACCAGAGGTTTGTCAATTTAATTAGTCTTATCTAAAAGGTCAGCTTATGCTTGTGGTTTTTACTGTATATTTTTTCTTCTATTTCACTGATTTTCGTTTTTATTTTTATTACCTCATCCCATATACTCTATGAATCCTTTCTATTCTTTATAACTTCTTAAATTGCTTAATTAAGTGTTTTTCATTAAATTTTCCTTCTAAATATCATGTTACTAGCATTTATGAGCTACCAAAAAGCATATTTTTATTTTCTAATCATAAGAGCATTTAAACAAGATATGTTAATATTGCTTTTTGTAAATACTGATTACTACATTTTCATGAATATTGAATAGTACATGAATATGCACTATTAATAGAGGCTCAGTAAAGACATACCTATCAGATTTAATTTAAGAAACATAAAATGGGCAAAAAAGGAAGTCTGAGAGACAAGAAAGGTGAGAAACTCAAAAAGAGAAAAGAAAACAGAGAACATGGGTTAACATTTTTATAAAGATATTGAACATATAAAACTATAATGTCTATTTTGTGGAGTTTATTTAAAAGCCACTGGAAAAGTAATAGTCTTGCAAATCATCCACATATGGTTTAAGAAAATAAGTACCTACCAATTATTTGGAATAGTTTTATATAACTTATAATATTGAGGTTATTTGTGTTCTATATTCCTAATCATTTCCTTACTTGTTTATTAATGAGAAAGGTGTTTTGAAATCACTTGTTATGATCAAATATTTGTCAATGTACCATTATAGTTCTCTAAAGTTTCATTTTATACATTTTGAAACCTTATTTTAGGTAGACTGATGTCTAAATTATTATATCTTTTGGTGATTTGAACCTTATATACTATTGTGTTTGCCTTACTTCTGGAATATTTTTGTCTTAAAGTATGTATGTAGTTTCTGACATTAATACAGCCCAATCAGTTTTATTCATTTATTTATTTATTTTTATTTTTTATTTTATGTTTTTAAAGATTTTATTTATTTATTTTTAGAGAGGGAAGGGAGGGAGATAGAGAGAGAGAGAAACATCAATGTGCGGTTGCTGGGGGTTATGGCCTGCAACCCAGGAATGTACCCTGGCTGGGAATTGAACCTGGGACACAGTTTTATTCATTTTTTATTATCCTATATAAACATACGTCTAGATTTTTAAAATTTTAGCCAGAAATACATTGACTTTTGACATGGAGTTTACTCCATTGGCATTAGCTGTGATTAATGATACATTTGGATTTATTTCAAATACGTTATTGTGTATCCTCCATTTATTCACATTTTACACCAGTGTTTCTTTTTATTTTAGTGCTTAACTTAATGATCTTATTTGTTTTTCATCCAACAATGTAGTTATTTTAGAATATTTGAACTCCCATTACTTTTCTATTTTCTCATTTGTTATTATTTTTCCAGTGGCTTTTAAATAAATTCCACAAAATAGACATTATAGTTTTATATGTTCAATGTCTTTATAAAAATGTTAACCCATGTTCTCTATTTTCTTTTCTCTTTTTGAGTTTCTCACCTTTCTTGTCTCTCAGACTTCCTTTTTTGCTCATTGTATGTTTCTTAAATCTGATAGGTATGTCTTTACTGAGCCTCTATTAATGGTACATATTCAATGTTTGGTGGTTTTATTTTGCTCATGTTCTTTTTTTAAAGTATAATTTCTGTTTGTTTGTTTGTTTTTCAGAGAACTTTTCTTCAGTCCTTCTGGATAGAACTCCTTCTTAGCTGGGCTTTGATGGAGGTAGCTGGGCAGCACCCACAGGTCTAAATTGGTGGTGGTGGAGGGTATTCAGTTGTTTTGGGTTTCACAAGAATGATTCCTGGCTACCTTGCTGTGAATAGCACAATTCATGCAGTGATGTAGTTAAACATACAGCTTGGGAGGCACATAGGCATCAAAGACACTCACTTTGTAAATGTCCCTAACAGCTGTGGCTTCTATTGTATTTGAATGATGAACTTCTTAATGACCTTGACCGTGGGCATGCACTGGGCACAGTTGGTACAGCAAATAGGCTGCACATGTCCTTGGCCTTTTTGGGGGACACAGCAGTTTCTTCTTTTCTTGGTCATTTTGGAAGTGAAGACCCAAGAGAGGCACTGTGTTCTTAAGTTATAACTTTATATCAGCAATTTTCAACCTATGTGCTGCAGAAATTTTAAAAACATGCAATGCCTGACTTTTCAATCAGGGGCACTGACCTTTTTCTCTTAGATTCTCAAAAAAAATGACAATACCCAACAGTATAATAGCTGTCTGGTTTGAATGAATCAAAATTATACCTATATTTTTGTCAGATCGGCAAAAAAGTATATTTTTTGATGTGCCACAGAATTTTGGTCATTAGTTTATGTGTGCCATGAGGTGAAAAAATTTGAGAATCACCGCTCTATATAGAATACTAGCTTGAGCATTATTTGTCCTTAGCTTTTTCTGGTTTCTGTTATTAAAATCAGCTGTATGTCTAATTTTTATTTTTGTTAATTTGCCTCTGTCTTCTTTAAAGATTTTTTTTGTCTTTGATGCTATGTAGATTTTTGTATTATGCCCAGAGATGAATTTCTCTTTATTTATTCTACTTTGGATATATTGGAAATCTGTGAATTTGCATTTTAAAAAATATCCTAAAACAAACCTTCTTTCTAGTATGTCAGTGCTTGAATATTAGATTATCTCTTTTTATTGCCCATTCCTTTTACTAGTTCTTCTATATTTTCTTTCTCTTTATCCAGTATGGCCTCATTCTGTGTTATTTCTCCAAGTTTACATTCCAGTGCTCTAATTTTGACTTCAGCTTTGTCTTTCCAGCTATTTAATTTATGAAATGTTTAATTTCAGTTATTATATATTTTATTTCTATAAGATATAAATGATTATTTTTCAAATGCAGCTTATTTTGATAGTGTCTCATTCTTTTGAAATAATTATAATGCACTCTTATTGTTTCAACATGTTAAATATAATTAATTTATATTTAATTCTATATCAGATAATTTCAATATCTGTTATTTTTGTGACTCTGATTTGCTTTCTGTTGTTTGTCCAAGTGCTAGTTCATGACTGATACACTGTGGTGTTTCTTTTTAATTGTGGGAACTCTTTTGGCCGTGGATGTTCCAGTAGGCCTGCATTGGACATGATTCCTCTAAATGAGGATTTACCTTTGTTTAACCCAAGTTCCTGGAGTCACAAAAACTTAAGCACTCTAAAAATAACTTTTACTTTGGGGTTTTTAGATTTCATGCAAATGATATGATTTCTAGCCCAAATAGTACATAGATACTAGTTTATGATTATAAAATCTCAATGAGTACTTTACCCTCTCTGTCCCAAGTAAAGAAACTAATAGACAAATTTCAACTCCATCTTCTTGTGTGGGTTTTCTTTTCTCCTAGTTAATATGTCTTTGCTATCTGTTTATAGGAAGATCTAATCTAATATTTATTCCATAAAACAACTCTAGGCTTGGTCTACTGCCTTGCATGAAGAATGGAGCTATATGACATAATGGTTTGGCAGATGGTCCTATGACCATTGCTTATTTCAATGCTTGGTTAACTCTGGATTCAAGATTTTAGATGTTTTCAGTCTTTGGGAATAACCATAAAAAAATCAAAGTTCAGCTATATATTTAAATATTTAAAATATATATTATATTTATGTACCCAAAATGTTTTTTATGTTATTTAGTTGTGCCATACTCTCCAAGTTTTTCTTTTCCTTAAAGAAGTAGTCACAAAGTGAAAAGCCAATATTAAGACTTGAATTTATCACTTCCGGCAAGATGGAGGCATAGGTGGATGCACCGTACCTCCACGTACAACCAAGATTAGAACAACAACAATTTAGAGGCAGAATAACACCCAGAACTGATGGAGAATTTATCTGAATGGAAGTCAGACAGCCAAGAAGTTGAAGTAGACCCGTTCTTCCAGACCGGTAGGAGGGGCAGAGACCAGCAGCAGCTGGGTGCGGGTCTCGAGTGTGGAGAACAGGGTGAACTGGGCGCAGAGGCAACCGGGAGCGCATAAGCCATCTGGGGCACGCAAGATCGCAGTGTGTGGACCCTGGGTACCCAAGCGGCAACTGGTGGACCCAGTGAGGCTGCCGTTGTGAACCAGGGCAGAGCGCACAACCCAGGATCCCAGGGAAGGGACTGAGATCCCAGGAGAACGGAGCTACTGCCATTGTTCCCTCCCGCCCCTGCCCCTGCCCCCGCCCCCGCCCCTGCCCCCGCCCCCACATACAACGTTAAAATCTAGCAACTGGGTTGCCCAGCCCTGGTGAACACCTAAGGCTCCACCCCTCACCGTAACAGGAGTGACTTGTCTCAAACAGAAAAACAGATCAATGCCCCAGGGCTCATCCTTTTGAGCGACCAAGAGATTGCCAATCTATCAGATGCACAGTTCAAAACACTGGTGATAAGGAAGCTCACAGAATTGGTTGATTTTGGGCATAAATTACATGAAAAAATTCAGGTTACCATAAAAGAGATGAGGGAAGATGCATGGAGAACCAATAGGGATGGGAAGGAAACTGGGACTCAAAACAATAGAGTGGACCAGAAGGAAGAAAAAAACAACCAAACAGGAAAGAATGAAGAAATAAGAATTCAAAAAAATGAGGAGAAGCTTAGGAACTTCCAGGACATCTTTAAACATTCCAACATCTGAATTATAGGGTTACCAGAAGGGGAAGAGGAAAAACAACAGATTGAGCATGTATTTGAACAAATAACAAAGGAGAACTTCCCCAGTCTGGCAAAGGAAATAGACTTCCAGGAAATACAGGAAGCTCAGAGAGTCCCAAAGAAGTTGGACCCAAGAAGAAACACACCAAGGCACATCATAATTACATTAGCCAAGGTAAAAATGAAGGAGAGAATCCTAGAAGCAGCAAGAGATAAGGGGACAGTAACCTACAGAGGAGTTCCCATCAGACTGTCAGCTGATTTCTCCAAAGAGACCTTACAGGCAAGAAGGGGCTGGAAAGAAATATTCCAAGTCATGAAAAACAAGGACCTATATCCCAGATTGCTCTACCCAGCAAAGCTTTCATTTAGAGTGGAAGGGCAGATAAAGTGGTTTTCAGATAAGGTCAAGTTAAAGGAGTTCATCATCACCAAGCCCTTATTTTATGAAATGTTAAAGGGACTTATCTAAGAAAAGAAAATAAAGAAAAAACATGTATAGGAAAAGGACAGCAAACTCACAATTATGAACAACCACACCTAAAGCAAAACCAAAAGAAACTAAGCAAACAACTAGAACAGGAACAGAACCACAAAGATGGAGATCACATGGAGGGATAGCTACAAGGGAATGGGAGGAGAAGAGAGGGGGAAAAGGTACAGAGAATAAGTAGCATAGATGGTAGGTAGAAAATAGACAGGGGGAGGGTAAGAATAGTATGGGAAATCTAGAAGCTAAAGAACTTATAAGTATGACACACGGACATGACTAAAGGGGGGATATGGGTGGGAGAGGGTGTACAGGGTGGAGGGGAGTGAAGGGGGGAAAATGGAACAACTGTAATAGCATAATCAATAAAATATATTAAAAAAGACTTGAATTTATGTTGTATGGTTCAAAGATATTCACTAGCTCTTAGCTACTGGTTTATACAGTCACATTTATGGTAACAAAAACATTTTGTAACAATAACTTGAAAACTACTTTCTAGATGTATTATTATTATTTAAATTTAGGATGATAAGGAGCCATGGCATGTTTGTTTCTAAGTATTGTAGAGAGGGCCCTTAAGAATTTCGATGTAGCTGAAAAAATTTTGAACTTTTCCCAATTTGCCAACCACAGGAAAACAGTGCACTTAGAACTATTACCTGGCCAGGGAAAACCCAACCCATATTTTAACTCTGAGAATAAAATTTTTATGTCGAATGTTTTTTTACCTTATTTCATTTATAGTGGTTTCAATTTGGTATACTTAATGTATAGAACAAAGGGAAGGGATGAGAATGATTTTTCCCAGAAAGCCTGAATGTCTTGTTTCTTTAAAATTGAAATTATTAACTTTAAGACTGTGCATCGTTACAGCGGTTTTTAGGTATTTTCACATGTTTGTGTTTATTTTTCTATTTGTGAAAAAGAAGAGATTACTTATAAAATAGAAAGTACCTTGGCAGTAAAGGAAGAGAAATCAGCTTTCATTCTAGGAAAATGGTACGCATATCTGATTTCCTTTAAAGCAATTTCAGATTACTGGATATATTTATAATGGGTAGTAATTTTAATCATTGAAAATAATAACCTCATGTTTTTTATTAGTTCCTTGGCTTTAATAGGCCATTCAAATAATGCTTTAGCTAATAGTATTCTTGTTTTTGCTTATTTTATTTTTATTTTTTAAAAGATTTTATTTACTTTATGTTTAGACAGAGGGGAAGGGAGGGAAAAAGAGAGGGAAACATCAATGACTTGTTGCCTCTTGTGCATCCCCTACTGGGGACCTGGCCCACACCCCAGGCATGTCCCCTGACTTGGAATTGAACTGGCAACCCTTTGGTTTGCAGGCCAGTGCTCAATCCTCTCAGCCCCACCAGCCAGGGCTAGTTTTATTATTTTGAGTGAGAAGGAAACAATATTTTGCTATTGCTCAATAAAATCATATTGCCTCTTAATGATCTGTATCAATGAGTTTCTTGCCTTCTCTTATTCTATGTAGTATCTATCATTTAGAATTCAGAAGATTAAGGGAAAGGGACTAGATAAAGAACATGTATGAATAACCCAGGGGCAAGGACAATAGTGTGAGAACTGACTGGGAATGGGGCAGAGGCAGTTAGGATGGGCAGAGGAGGACAAAGAGGGAAAAACTGGGACAACTGTAATAGAATAACAATAAAAATGATTTAATAAATAATTTAAATTTTCAAAAAAAGAATCTAACATAAAATTCTAGTTTGGTTATATAGCTTTCATTTGATGCTTTAATCTGTATTGTCTTTTAGAATTACCATATAATGGCTTATGCTAGTTTATTAGAAACCATACCATTTAGTCTAGGAGATAAAATATTCATATTTATTATTTGCAAAGGTAAAATATAAAACTATAGTGACTTATTTTATAGCTTGGATTTAGTGAGTTATTTTTTCTCATTGTTATGAGAAAATAGCTTTGTATGTGTCTGTCTCTTTTGGAGTCTGTACCCTGGCATCAGTATGGACAGGATTGGACATATCCATTGCTTCTGTCTGGGTCAAAACTTAGTGTATGTCTAGGGGAGTCTCTGAGTCTCAGTTGTGTTTTTTTTTTTCCTCAAAGATTTTATTTATTTATTTTTAGAGAGTGAAGGGAGGGAGATAGAAAGAGAGAGAGAAACATCAATGTGCGGTTGCTGGGGGTCATGGCCTGCAACCCAGGGATGTACCCTGACTGGGCATTGAACCTGCAACACTTTGGTTTGCAGCCCGAGCTCAATCCACTGAGCTACGCCAGTCAGGGCTTGAGTCTCAGTTGTTTTGAATAAAATATAACTTGGATTCTGGTTTCACATCACTTGATAACAGTACATATTATCCTAATAAAATTTTGATAATTTGCAAAATTGCCAAAATACACAAGTTTTTATCTTAATATTTGTTTGCTTCTTTTGTGAACTGTCCCACTCTTAATAGAGCTCACAGTAATATTTTTTTTTTTCAAAGAAAGAGGTACATCAAAATTATAGGGGAGTTCTAAAAACTAACACTTGATCAACTTGGTTCTTTCCTATCTGAAAAAGTATAAATGTTTAGAAATGATGGGGGTATGTAGAACAAAGTTATAAACCAGAACATAGCAGAATCCTTTTAATAATGTGAAGAAAGCGCAACTAAAATATAGAACTTATGAACAGAAGAAGTAGGGTTCAAACTGGCTAACTCATGGCCATATTTCTTTATTATTGTGGCTGAGAGGTGGAAGGGAAAAAGTGGGAGGAATATTATGAGCATAGCAGACCATAAATTGAAATACTGACTCCAATGTTAATAACCTTTAAAAAGACGGAAACTTAAGAGACTGGTCCTTTGGCATTTGACTTTTTCATCTTTCTTCTCACAATTTCATTGGTTTTTAACATTGGCTAGGTTTCAGAGTCACTAGGATAATTTTTCAAATGAAATAGATACTCCAGTATTATTAAATGTGAATTTTTAGGATATCTGCACTTGTAAAAGCTCCTCTAGATAAATATGATAATTGTGGAGCACTGATTCATTTTCTATTAATGCCACCTAAAATCTCTTGTGTTTATAAATCAGTTCATGTCAAAATGGCAATCAATTCACAATATTCCATCTCCCAGTTAAATATTGATCTAACCTACACATGTAAGAGCTTGCCAGAGAGATGAAATACACATAGTAAATAGTCTCCAAAATAAGGAAGAAAGTAAATTTGTTGTTAATTCTGATGTCTAAATAAATGGAGGCAGTAGTCATAGTCCTGACTTTGAAAGCCTGAAACTCAAATGTTTTATCAAGAATTAAGAGGTATGCATTAATTACATCAAGTTTCTATACCTTTATATGAAAATTTATTGTTCTTGTAATTTTTCTGAGTAGAAAACCAAGGAGTTATTTAGAAAACATATTTCTGACTCTCATACAGAGCCCTGTTGAATAGGAACCTTATGAAGGAAATGCCCTTTTTGGTATAGCTCTGTATATGTGTAGTCAAGAGAGAAGCACATTCTTGGAAAAAATATTAACTCATATGCAAATAATTTTCAATTTTCTTTTTAAAAAATGTTTTCAGCTGGAACTTGTTAGCATTTCAAGGGAGAGAAGTCACTCACTAATTAGTATTGGAGGTGGTGAGTGAAATAATGTGTGTATGTGTGTGTAGGAGGAAGTAGAAATTAAGGAAGAATAGACTTTTTCTTTATTTAATTCCCATGTTCCTACACCACTTTTCTCAGATTAATTTTCTTTGTGAATAACTTTTTTAGTCACATTAATAAGATTTGATTTTTCTCTACAGAATCTGATGTTTGTGTATTTATTTGATTCACAGATAACACAGAACTGCTTTGTTCTTCTCTTATTTAAGTTATAGGTTTACTGAATCTTTGATAAATTTAGTCTCTTTTCTCTGAACTTTTCTCCAGATTTTTGAATGTGTAATAGATTTTTTAGCACTAATATAGTTTATTACCTCAATAAGTTCTAAATTAAGGGGCTCTCTAATAGTGCTCAGTGACAAGATGTAAGAAGTTTTGGTGACTTTTAGAAAGGGTTCAGAAAGTTCAATGAGGGCTTATCTTTTAAACTACTTTATGTAAAAAGGAAATGAATGTCAGCCAGACCAGCAAACAAATAAACCAACAAAAAACTAACCATGTGGTGAAGGTGAAACAATAAGAACTTTTATGAATTGCTGGTGGGATGGAAACTTTGGAAAAATATTTCCTGTCTCTGGTAAAGCTAAACGTACAAATACACTATGATCCAGTAATCCCACTCTTATGTATATATATCCCCCATACATTTCTACTTATGTATACCAGAATGTCCTAGACTTTTCAAAACTGCCTTGTAGTGGGTCAGATATGTATATTCAAAATGTCCATCAACATATCAACATTCAAGTTAATAAATCAATTATGATATATTCAGGCACTGGGATAGTAGGCAACTATAAAAAATGAACAACATACAAATATACAAAAGAATGTGGATCAATCTTTTAAAGATATAATACTGAGCAGAAAACATAAACAATGAAATACAGTCTATATGAATTGAATTATATCAATATTAGGCAAAATGCAACCATATTTTAGGTATATACAATCATATAATAAAACTTAAAGGAAGTCAAAGAAGTAGATATGTATTTCAGGGTTATTGATTACAGCTGTAGGGAGGAAGAATTTATATTAAAAAAAAGACAAGTCTGGGATTCTGTTATATTATGTTTTATCATGAGCGCAGGTTATGTTGCTGTTTATTTCAATAGTTCATTAATGTGTACATTTGTTTTGTGTACATTTTTTTTATATAGAGTTGACATTTGAACAACATGGGTATTAAGGTCACCAACTACACACTTGAAAATCCCTCTCTAACTTTTTACTCTGCAGTTGGCCCTGTGCATCTGTGGACTCAACCACACTGATGGAAAACAGTATTTTCCATTCAAGGTAGGGAATCTGTGGTTATGAATCTAAGGTGGTGAACGCATGGTTGAATACCAGAGGTTGGGAATCTTTGGTTGGAAATGCAAAAATACTGTTTTTCATCTGCAGTTGATTGAATCTACTGATGCAAATCCCACAAATATTCTGAAGAGCTCACTGTATTTGACCTGTCTGTAAGTGGACCTGCTCAGTCCAAACTCCTATTGTTTAAGAGTGAGCTATATATTTTATTATTTTATTTTTTAAAATTATGTTTTATTGATTATGCTATTACAGTTGCCCTGATTTTTCCCTCTTTGCTTTCCTCCACTCAGCACCTCCTACTCCCTCAGGCAATTCCCCCACCATTGTTCATGTCCTCAGGTCATACATATAAGTTCTTTGTCTAGCTATTTCCTATACTATACTTTACATTCCCATGGCTATTCTGCAACTACCTATTTGTACTTAAAAAAAATTTTTGTTGTTGTTTAATTACAGTTGTCCCCATTTCCCCCCAATCACCCCCCATGCCCTATTCACCCTCCATCTTCCAGTGTCAAACTCACTTTCACTGGGGGCCACATTAGCCTCACAGTTGCCTTCAAAGGGCCAAATGTAATTTTAGGACCATATAAATGTAACTACTCCTTAACAGTTAAGTGAGAGCTGCCACTTGGTAGAAACAAGGTGGAGGGCCCAATTCGGCCTGCGGGCCTTGTGTTTGCCACCTGTGCTGTACACCCACCTCTCATCCAGCAACTATCAAAATGCTCTCAATATTCATGATTCTATCTCTGTTCTTGTTTGCTTAGTTTGTTTTTTAGATTCAATTGTTGATAGATATGTATTTTTGCCATTTTGTAGTTCATAGTTGTGATCTTCTTTTTCTGAAATAAGTACATTTAACACTTCATATAATAATGGTTTGGTGATGATGAACTCCTTTAGTTTTTCTTCTCTGGGAAGCTCTTTATCTGCCCTTTGATTCTAAATGATAGCTTTGCTAGGTACAACAATCTTGGCCGTAGATTTCTGCTTTTCATGACCTTGAATATTTCTTGCCAAACCCTTCTAGCATGCAAAGTTTCTTTTGAGAAATCAGCTGACAGTCATGGGAACTCCTCTGCAGGTAACCAACTTTGTTTCTCTTGCTGCTTTTAAGATTCTCTCTTTATATTTAACCTTTAGCATTTTAATTATGATGTGTCTTGGAGTGGGCCTGTTTGTACCCATCTTGTTTGGGACTCTCTTTGCTTCTTGGACTTGCATGACTATTTCCTTCGCCAAATTAAGGAAGTTTTCTTTCATTATTTTTTCAAATAGATTTCCAATTTCTTGCTCTTTCCCTTCTCCTGGCACCCCTATTATGCAAATGTTGGAAAGCTTGAAGTTGTCCCAAAAGCTGCTTGCACTATCCTGAGTTTTTTAGATTCTTTTTATATCTTGTTGTTCTGATTGGTTGTTTTTTTGCTTCTTTATGTTCCAAATCATTGATTTGATTTTTGGCTTCATCCACTCTACTGTTGTTTTCTTATAAATTTTCCTTTATTTCAGTTAGTGTATCCTTCATTTTCAGCTGGATCTTTTTTATACTGGTGAGGTCCTCACCAAGTTCCTTGACACTCCTTATAACCAGTGTTTTGAACTCTGTATCTGATAGATTGCTAATCTCCCTTTTGTATAGTTCTTTTTTCTGGAGTTTTGATCTGTTCTTTCATTTGGACCGTGTTTCTTTGTCTCCTTGTTTTGCCAGTCTGCCTGTGTTTATTTCTATTTATTAAGTAGAGCTGCTTTGACTGTCTTGGTAGTGTGGCCTAATGTAGTAGGTGTCCTATAGGGTCCAGTGGCACAGCCTCCCATATCACCTAAGCTGGGAATTCAATGTGCACCCTCCATGTGGGCTGAGTGCACCTTCCTCTTGTAGTTGAGTGTTGATTGCTGTCGTCAGATCAACGGGAAGTATTTACACAGGTCAGTCATCTGCAAGGACTGGCTGTGACCACTGACCACCAGCCTGTGCCCTCTGTGGAGGATCAGCTGTGCAAGAGCTGGGTGGTAGTTCTCTGATGTGGTCTTTAGCTATCCATTGGGTGCACTGTCTCTGGGGTTTCCTGGGTGGTACAGGCCAAGGTCAGCCCATACCTGTGCTTTGCCTGGGGCCACATTGCCTGAGCCATAAAGGCAATCTGAGATGGCTGCTACTTGTGCTGGACTTGGAGATTTCCAGAGGAAGCCAAGCTGTGAATCTAGGCTGGCTTCTGTTAGTGCCAGTCCTGGGGCTCACTGAGGCCAGCTGTTGCTTGTGTGAGAGGATTTGGGATGTTGTGAAACAGGAGCCAAGACCAGTTATTCATATAGAAAAGCAGCTTGGGTGGGCCCATATGTTGGGTGGGGCGAAGTCTCTGGGGATCTCCAAGGCAGGTCAAACAGTGTTAGCCAGGTTGATGGAGTCTCAGATATGGCACCAGCCTGTAGGCTTTATGAGGTGAGGGCCCAGAAAACGGACAATGGCCTCTGCTTGCCTTTGATGACAGATACCTCCTCCCCCTGCACGTCACTGGTGTCCCTCAAGCTGCCACCCTGGTGCCAGAGCCCAGAGGGAGTGAGTCTGAGTTTTGACTCAGGTGAGTCTGTGTGTGGGTTCTTTAAGAAGAAGTGCTTCAGGCTCCAGAAGTTTCCACTGACTCAATCCCTTCTGGTTTTTGCAGCCAGAAGTGGTAGGGACTTACCTTCCTAGCAGTGAAACCCTGGGTTAAGGGTCCTGGTGTGGTACTGGGACTCCTTGCTCCTGAGATATCCCTCCTGAATTTTTATCCATCACGTATGGATGTGTGACCAGCCTTTTCTGCATCTGCACCCCTCTTACCAGTCTGGATGGATGTGTTTTTTATAATCCTGTGATTTTCAGACTTTCATTTAACTTGATTTTTGATGGTTTTGAGTGATGGTTGTTCAATATTTTAGTTGTAATTTTGATGTGCTTGTGCCAAGAGGTGAGCTATGCCTGCCTATGCTGCCATATTGACCAGAAGTCCTATATTTGACAATTTCAAAATAAAATACTTGAGCTGTTTTTTTTTAAAGGAAATTAAGGTACAACCACAGGTATTGATGTGCAGAAAGTTTTAGGGTCTGACTTAAATTATAAAAGAAAGGACAACCTCTGCTAAGTGCATAGTGCTGTGTGTTATTATTGCCACACATAAGGCAAGCTATGGAATGCTGAGGAAACCCTGCAATAATTTCACAGGATAAAATAAGGTTGGAGAGGAAGCCTTAAGTCTGAATCTCATTACTTGGGCAAGGGTAAGTCATATGCTTATGGTTACTATAGCACAGTTGTGTGTGTGTATGTGTGCGTGTATGTGTTCATATGTTAATTCTATTCTAGTGTAATGAGCAAAGTGCTGGAATTCAGCACCAGCCAATACTTAGCATGCACTTCAACCCCTGAGCATAATGAATGTAAAATGCCGGTAGCAATAGATAGATTGAAAGAAAAACGCCTTCATCTTGCTTGGCATGCTAGAGATTTGCAATCACATTCGGATTCTTAAAGTGCTCCTTGATTGTAGATTAACGTGTGGGAGGATTGACCTTTCTTGCAAGAGCCTTTGTTTTTGCACTAAATGTGTGAAAAACAAATTTCAAATAGCTGCCCTATTGCACTTCTCTGGTGATTCATATTATCACCCTTTTAGATTTCTCAGCAATCATGGTACTTATTAAACTCACCGGGGCTTTTTTCTTCTTCCCATCCCCCAGGCACTTTTGTTTTTCTTTCAGACGACAGGATTTTCTACCAACAGAAAGCTTAATTTCTTCACATTTCTCATACTGTCAGCGTACGCTTTTCTGATGGACTTGTGTTTGAGTCGCAAGAATGTTCATTTTAGAAAATAAAGGAAGCTTTTGGGATACTTTGTCTAGAGGCTGCCCACTAATTCCTGGGGGGGAGGGCGTCGGGGGGCATTAAACCTATATTATGTTCTCAGCTGCAGAACTTATTGGTTATGCATTTTCTAAACATAGACCTTTCTTCAGTCTTGTTTTTTTCCATAATAAATGTTTCCTATGTGTTGCCTTGTATACAAATGTGATAGTTTTGTTTGTTTGTTTTTTGTACAATGATCAAATTGCAATGGAGCAGATGTGGGTTTTGGTCAAATTCTTAACTTTCTTAAAATTATTAAAACAATGAATGAGTGATGATTTCACTGACCTATGCTTTGAAGAAACTGAGGAAAAAAATGATTCAAACTACTTTCTGCACCATGCCGTACTTCCAGTGCAGTTCACTTTATTTTAAGTGCTGTTTTGACGGGAGGCTGGTCGGGAGTGTGGGGAAAGCAAACACCAATCTCTCAAATCAGGGTAAAGCAATTACTGCTTTCAGATTTCTGAGGTTCCTCTGCATCTTACGTAGTCTAGGATATAAGTAGTTTTATTTTCCATGATGTATGCTGTGTTTAAACTCATTAACAACCTTGATATTTGTAGCCAATTCGAACTTATTTTAAATATTTGGAAGATATTTAAAGAGCATTGAAAATTTCCTACTCAATACTAATGAATACCAAATAATCAAATATTTATAAAAATATTTTACCAAATTTAATCAACTAATAAACAATAATATATCCTTATTGTAAATTGATACATTTTGATATTAAATGGTGTCCTTTTCTGTCTCATAGGAACTTTCTTTTTAAAGTCTTGGTTGGGACAAAGGGATGTAAAAAGGCATGAACATATTTAACTTTTAATTCTTGGGTTCACGGTTCTTAAATTGAATTTCTGAAGGAAGGCTTTCTGATTTAATATTTCCTCTCTATTATTCATGTAATTTTAAGAGCACACCAAGAAGTATATTGTTCCAATAAGTACATACTCAGTTTTTTTCTAGAAGCATTATCTTTGAAAATCAACTTGGCTTTTGTTGTTTTCTCTAAGGCTGACTTATAAAAGAAACATCCTCTTAGTTGGTCTCCTTTCTTTTCATAAACCATTGGGTAAGAGATTTTGTCAGTTACCCTGCATGTAAAAATGAACCCTTGTTCCTAAAGAATCACCTAGACTGACACATACTGACTCTTAACTGTCTTAAGAGCAGATTGATGGTGCATTCAAACCATTAAAAAATCATCTCACGGGGGATTCGTAGAGACTCTCATTCAGAGAGTAGATAGAAGTACACACATTCTTCAGTGTCACTGGGGAGTCTGAGTGAAATGCCATCCAACCTGACCGGCTGCCAAGAGCAATCCACACTTTTGCCATCTGGTAGATTATGAGACTAAGTAACCAACTTCCTGTGTGATCCTTTTGCTGCTCTCAAAAAGCTGCCTCCCTGGATGGTGGCCTTTGTGATCTGTAAACTTGTCTCACTGTGGAAAGGAGACAGGTGATCTGTCACATGCATCAGATTTTAGTTCATCCTGGCTTCATCAAGATTCTTCCAAGTTGGAAGCTAAATGCTTACTGACACACTTGAAACTTTTTGGCAACTTGGAGGATAAAATGTGGACCACAGAAGACAGAGGCAAAATCAGAGAGAATCCATGTGTATTTCAACATCAATTGAACCACATTTGAAACCTGTGCAAAAACGTTTAAGTGCTAGGTTGAGTTAATGACAGACATTGGGAGATGCACAGATCTCTATGATGTAAGGCAGGGGTGTCAAACTCATTTTCACCAGGGGCCACATCAGCCTCGTGGCTGCCTTCAAGGGGCCGAATGTAATTTTAGGACTGTATAAATGTAACTGCTCCTTAACTAGGGGCAAGGAGCTTGGCACTGCCACTGGGTAGAAACAAGGTGCTGGGCTGGATAAAATAAGGTGGAGGGCCAGATTCAGCCCTCAGGCCTGTGTTTGCCACCTGTGATGTAGAGAGAGCGGTGAGGTGTGGGGCTGTAGATAATATAGGGAGATGAGATATAGACTCAGGAGATCATCTTCTAACCTTGCTAACATAAACTTTGTTGATGATGAACACAAAGGTACTTGAAATGATGTCTCCCATGCTATGATGCAGTTTAATTTTGTTGGGCAGTGCATGTTTCATAGGAACAACCTCGCAGTACTAGTGGGATGTGAGGTGGTAAGTAGTCCTATTGGGGATATTCTTGTTTCTGTCCCCCTGTACATGTACATATGTTTAAACAACAACATATACACATTTACACACATGCACACACAAAGAAACCACTTGGTGGTTACTCACAGGGATTTTCCAGATGCTAAAGGAAAGTGGGCAGAACACATACACATACTGTTTGTCATATTTGTCAGTGGCAGGGTGGCTGAGCCAGAGGATCTGCTCTGTGCTTGGGGATGGATTTTGCGTGGTCTGTGTGAGGTGAGAAGCTTAGGTTGACTGGTGATCCATCTCAGCCTGTGAAGCTGACTAATAAATAATTGTCTTTTAACAAGTGTTGAACTCTGTCCAGGTCTGTGGAGGGCTAGCCTATTTTCCCTCCAGGAGTTCAAGCCTCAAACAAGTTTCTTTTTGCTTTCTATGATGCATGAAGGAATTTAAAGAAAACTGCTGAGAGCTTGTTGGCACCTTCATCTGGAAGGAAGTACAGCAGGTCCTTCAAAAGATGCCTGCCCTTTCTGCCCTCTATGGTGTGTGGGGCCGCAACTCTGTAGAGGAACAGCTTGGCAATGAAGGAGGAATTTTGGTGATGAGGTGCCAATGATTAGATGGAGGGTGTGTATTTAGGATCCTCTGCCACAGGCTCTGGTCCCCCTGCTGGAAATTCCAGAACTTCTTCCTTTCTGCAATTCTAGGCTACAAAACTGAGATCTAGGAAAAATGGGAAGAGACAAACCATTCATCCCCTCTACTTTGTATGGCAGCAGAAGAAAGTTGAGCTTGACTACTGGGACTCAGGATGCTGTTTTCCTTGGAGCTTCAGAAGATGCTTGATTTTGAGTCCTCTTTGAGGCTGCAGTTTTGCCTATTCTAGTGCTGGATCTTTAGAACTACCCAAAGTTAGTCAGTCTTAAGCAAAATCTTGAAGTGAATGACTTTTGTTTGGGGGGCTTGCTGGTCCTTTTTATTTGTGTTTTAATTTTTAAAATGCATTTTAGTCTGCTTGGTGCCACCCCAATTTTTGAGATGACTAATCATTTCATGTAGCCATAGACCCCTCCTCAAAGTGACCGAAAAACATCAGATAACAAAACCACAGCTCTTTGAGGATACAAAAATAGCTAAATTTCTTGATAAAATCTAGAAGCATTTGCACCTTACAAATACAGATCTGGTTGCTGAGAAAGCCAGAGGAGCAGACCTTTAATGACAAATTGTTGGTATTTATGTTTATGTCTGGGCAAATGAGATATTTTGGGTCAAAGAAGGTTTTTTGAATTGTACCATTTTGGCACATTGTTTTTATCTACTTGTAAGGTTAGTTCCTAGTCATAGATATGATGTATTCTAATGAAAGGTATTGTTAGCAAACAAAGTGAGGGTATCAAAATTGTCTGTGACTTTCCCATGTTCAGATGAAAGTTACTCCTAATCATTTAATTTTGCTTTTCATTTTATCAGCAACCTCTAAAATGCTTTGCAGGGGTCATTTTAAATGATGATTAATTACAGGTAATCATTAATGGGATCTGAAAATAGCTTGGGCCTCACTGAGGCAGAGAGTTCTAGCTAAGGAGATGCAGAATGGAAGCCATTTCTGTAGTCATCATCATCACTACCACCACCATCGCCTTCAATAATAGCAGTTTGCCTGCAAATGGTACCACTTCCCAGAGAGGTCAGCGCCTGACAGGTAATTTGATTGCCCTCACAACATCTTGATGACAGAGGGCAGTTGTGGTTTAAAAAATCATGGTAATTATCATGCTCTACATTCTGGCTGTCTAGCCTTGCTGATGCCTTAGCCTACTCCACTTGCCCTTTTTCTCCACAGAGAGTTGTGTAGCCACAGCTCAGTAAACGGAAGGAACCATGCAACCCTGAGTCTATGCAGAGCAGGGCTACCTGTCTCCTATCAGTTGCCTACCAGCCTCATCTTAGGAAATATTACACTTGATTTCAGTTCATCCTCTGCTTGTCTGTTCCCTCATCCTTTTTTTCTCAGTAAGTTTTCCTTTTATTTGTCATCTGAGGACTTTTTAAAAATGCTTTTAGAAAGAGAGGAGGAAAAGAGAGAGAGGGAGAGGAAAAGAAACATCAATTGGTTACCTTCTTGTACATTCCCCGACCAAGGATGGAATCCACAACCTGGGCATGTGCCTGACTGGGAATCGAACCCGTTACCTTCTTGTCTCTAGGACAACACTCCAACCAATTGAACCACACCAACCAGGGAATTTTCTTGTTGTTGTTCTCTCTCCTCTCTCAGCATTCCACTGCCTCCCCATCTCCATTCTCTGTATTTTTTTTCTATTTTCACTGGCCAGCTCAGATGTCTGTTTTTCTTCAGTCTGTCTTGCCTTGGAAGATTGTACAAGATAAACTAGTCACAGATGTGTGTAGGGAGCAGCTCTTTAACTTTGAAGAGGGGAAGGATGTACCTTGCTCTGTTTTTAGGGTACCTGTTTTATTTATTATTATTAATTGATATTTCTCTACCTGTGGTGAATATTAGCATGTATTTAGCCACTTAGTTAGGTGGAAGTGACGGATTTATTTTCTAGTTCAGCTCCCTTATCCTCTCTCCATTAAGGTTTTATCAAAATTGGAATAGGAGAGAAGATCTTGGGGGTTTCAAGGTAGAGTTTTTGGGATGGGTACATTTAAAGGGGATGTAAGAGGAAAGACTGAGGGCTCTGTGAAGGTCAAGTGTGTCTGTCCAAGCCAGTAGAATAATAGCCAATAGTCTTTGTTCATCGAGCACATGCTATATGCCAAACACTGTTGAAAGCACTTTACATAATACTAATGTAGGACGTAGGCATGGAGAACTCTTTATTACTAAAGAGTAATAAAGAGTAATTACCTGTACTCTGTGAAGTCCTTAGTTCCTGCCTTTTGGTACTTGCTTTATTTCCCCTAAGGTTCTTTGTAAACATTCCTTTTCCATGATTTCAAATCCTTCATACCTGAAATATAAGGGAAAGGATTTATCCACACCTTGGATAGTATTGAGAAATGTGCTATTACAGTGGGATGGTGTTCTCATGAGGGTGGATTAAATTGCAGCATTAAAGAATTAAATTAGGCAATAAAATCAGCCTTTTTTTATTAGAATATCATTTTTAGTATTTCTGAAGATGTTAGAGAAAGAATCATTCTTCGGTACAAACTGAATTTGTCTAGATTCTGGTAGCCGCGGGGCAACTGGGGAAGGATCTGGTGGTGAGGTGCAGTTAAACAAAAGGGGCTGCCTGCTGGCTAGGGGTTATTCGGGCACTCTCAAAACAGACTACTTCTTCTAGGCATATTCCCAGGAGACATATTTATTTGTGAGGGAAGAAAAAAATTTTTTAGATGGTCAGAAGTTTGCAACACTCTTGTTTGAGAAATGCTGTATCTTAAAATACAAAAACAAAAGAAAAATAAACAGAAGCCCAAAGTACTTTTAAAATGTAAGAATTTTTTTCACCTGATAGAAACTTGATTTTCTTGGCCTCTACTGAGGAGATGTTTTGATGCTCCCTCTTCTTTTCAAAATAACCTTTTATATTCTAGTGCTTGCAAAAAATACCTTTGATTCTCCCTTGGCCTCTTCCACTGAATTGGAAAATTTGGTTCCATTCTCTTAGCAGGTAAATAGCCTTAAAACCATTCATGGTTCTGTCAGGGTAGGGAAGAGCTGAAAAGCATTACATATGTTCCAAGTTAAGAGAGGCCAAGCTTTCACTGTTTTGAAGTGGTTCCTTCCCCTCCCTTCTTCTATTAAGGGCTCAACCACAATGGAGCTTTAATCAGCTTCATTGATTTAAAGCTAATTTGCACTTGGCTTCAAGGTTAAGGTCCACAGCACAGGCTGAAGACCTTTAAATCAGAAGTCAGAATGAAAAGCCTTAGGTATATCATATTGTCTGCTGTGCATAAGAATGACAGCTCTTGATGGCTGTGAATTAACTATTGAGGAAAAAGGCACAAAGCCAGGTTTTCTTCTGTGTTAATATAACCTCTGCTAGCCGAGTAACACATCTTTGCTATCAACATTTCTGCTTCATCATGTAAATTGATGGAGTTGGCTGAAAATACTTTGGTATTGTGATGTTTGCAGCCGTCAATTTCTGCTTGGTTTCAGTTGGATTTCAACCTAATTGCCAAACTGATTCCATCTGTAATAACTTTTAACATTTATTTTTCCCAAAGGGAAAAAAATGTCTTGTCTGTATTCTGCAATTAAGAAGGTGATGAAATATTCAGTATATGTCTCCACTCTGACTAAATTCTTTTGTTAACTTTATCAGATAAACTATAAAATATTAACCAGGCTCACTGTTTGAGCATGTGCAGATGGCATAATATTTACCAGACATATTTTCAATACACATTTAATTTTATAAATTGAATTAACTATTACATGGCTAATTCTTTCCTCTCTTTTCCAAATTGACGCAACAAGCAGCAGTGTTGTTGGCTGTATGTACTACACTAGAACATTTGCAGATAATTACATAAACTTAGCTGTGTATATAATAAATAACATTTCCTGCAAACTTAACCACATGAAATCAAATCAAGCAGAAATAATGCTATTTTCTAAGTAAAATTATGCTGAGTAGCAATGTGCGGGTTCTTTGCTCCCTTTCTCTCTCTCTCTCTTTTGACAGCTCAGTTTTTCAAATTTTCTGGAACATTTAAATAGGTAAGTTAATTGTACCCATGTCTCTTATCCTTCATACAACTGGCCTTAAATATCCATAGCCATATCCTCCCTGCTGTTCCCAAATATACTAATTTAAATAGCCACCCAATACTTCATTTCAAGCAGATTTTCTCAGAATGTAGTTTGGATAGAATCAAGGTCAAAGTCTTAATCATGGGATAAAGCTATTTCTAATTAAGAACCATATAACCCCCGCCCTTCTAACTAATGAACAAAAACCTTGCTTATTGATGAGGTGGTAAAATATCTAAATAGGTCTGCCTAACTGAGTACAGATCCCTACAGAGCTATTCTTCATTCAGTGCCATTAAGGATCCCGTGATCCATCTAGTAAGGAGAAGAACATGAAAGGAAGCAGTTATAATCCGGTGTGATACATGTTATATTAGAGGATCCCTATAGAGATTAGGGGAAGAAGGGTGAATGGCTAATTCTGGGAGTCAGGGATAAGGTGATGGTGGAGATAATTAAGCTGTGATTTAAATGGTTGTCCATGTGTACAAGGGCATACAGGGTAGAAAGGGCACCCTAGGCAGAGAGAACTGCCTATACGATGTGATGAATATTTGAATGCTGTGATAGATGTGTGAAAATGCTCACAGTATAAAGGAATAGTGGGAGAAGGAGGGTAGAAGAGGAGGGTAGTTGCAGCCCAGACTCCAGAGGTGGTATCAACAGGTCCTATTGATGTCATGATTCTGTCTGTGGCCCATGAAACAATAAGAATAACACTGCTGGGAACTATGTGACAACAGGCAAAAAGGAAGCAGTGGAAAGGAAAGATGCAGTGATGGTGACTAATTCCTTGAGGTTCCCAGAAATTACTCAGAGAGTTGCATCTTAGGAGCAGGATGGAATTCAGCTACAAGTGGAATGGGGAGGGCACGGTTTTCAAAACAGTTCATTTTGAATATGAGACCTTATTTTGTACCATGGGTTGACAAATAGGGACTCAATAGCTACAGGCATGAATCATACTCAAGTTTATACCAACTCCAAAGCTGTGAAGTCATTTAATCATGCTTCAATATGCATTCATCCCCCCTAGCCCCTACCATTAATTGATTGTGTAAACATAATTACGTGAACTGTCACATAGTGTAAAATGACCAATTGGAGAAAGGAGAAAAGAATGCTATCCATGACCAGGAGTTTGTGGTTAAGCCCAGAAAATTCAAGTCTTCCTAAATGCAGAGACTAATGTGGGTACTATGAGGGACCAGGGGTGAATAAAGATTCCAGAGCTTTTACTGGAATTGGGTACACAAAGCATGAATATATCACAGTTCCAATAACAAAACTGTTAAATTATTCAAAAGTACATAATTTAGTAGTAGAGGAGGTGGCTGTAGATGCAAAGAGGGGCTTACAACATTGAAGCAATGTCACTGCATGTGCATTTCCCAGAATGTACCAGTCCATAGTAATGCTGACAATCTACTTCAATTTGGTCATGTAAGTTAAACACAAAACACATGTTTCATAGGCAAGCTGAGACAATAATGACAGGCTATCACAAGTGAAGAAAAGGAGATGAACCTACAAAGTCACTTGTGTAATACAAGTCCAACACAAAACTGGGTTGAAGCTAAATTTTGTTCACACAAAGGAGTAGGGATGTACATAAGGACTGAATTTTTAAAAAGCAAAGAATGAGTTTGGGGAAGCATTATTTTAACATCATTGCTTATTTCCAGCATATTACATCAAAACATTAGCTTTTAATTCCCAAATTAACTAATATAATCTCCCACTACCACATTAAATTTACAGAATATTTCTAGCACCATCATTATTATCATTTTCAGGGGCAGCCTCAGGCAAAACTATGCAGAAGACCAATATTCAGCACCCCCAGGCTCCCCCTTTAACTCCTTCTCTGCTTTAGTCATGGTTGCCCACCCACGTGGGGCTCAGAGATATAACCATCTCCTTTACAATCCCTGTGGACATCTGCTCTAGGAAAAACAAACAAATAAATTCACACTGAGGTGCTAAAACGTGAGAAGATTAATTTTAACTCTCTCTGTGCAGAGCATTTACATTATCACTAGGGGCAGAGACTTTAACAAAAAAGAAGGGCATTGACTGGAATGTTGAGGCTTCAGCTAGTTCAAAGAAGAAACAGCACTAGCAGAGATTGATCTTTCCTTCAACCCTAAGCTTACATCATGGACATAGCCATCTGCTGTACCTACTGCCTTCATCATTTCTTATCTGTATTACGGTAATAGCTTTCTGGTTGGTCTTTTCATTTTTATGCCTTTAATCATGACAGGACCTAGTAAGCTGAAAACTATATAAGCATATATGTCAGAATAATATTTTAATTACTGCTTCATTCATTTGCTCCAGGATTCTTAAGAGTTTCTTTCTAATTGTCTATCAGGACAAATTAGAGTGTTTTGACCTAGTGATAGGTGAAATTTCTTCTTCAACTAGTTGAATCACCATCTCATTCTAACTCATTTTTCTACACTGTCGAAGCCAACACTTACCCACTAAGTTCCAGTGTTCCCCATGCAGTCATGCTCTGCACGATGACAAAATGATCAACTGTATGTATGATAGTGGGCTCATAAGACTATAATGTAGTTGAAAATTCTTATTGCCTGGTCCTTTCATAGCCATTGTAACACTGTAGTGCAAGGCACTACTTAAGTATTTGTGGTGATGCTGGTGTAAACAAACCTGGGCTGCCAGTCGTATAAAAGTATAGCACATGCAGTCATGTAGAGTACACACTTTTTGATGATAACAATAAATGGATGTGTTGCTGGTTTGTGTATTTATCATACTGTACTTTTATCATTACTGTGGAGTGTATTCCTTCTGCTTATTAAAATAAAATTTGCTGTAAGAGAGTATGTTGCATTATGCCAGCAGCAGTCTCAGACATCTCATGTTTACTGTCTCTTGATTGCATAATTTTCTCTGTGCTTGATTTAATCCCATGTTGTTTTGTTCATCAGGGCCCCTCAGTATATAAAATTTACTGCTAATGTTGCCAGTAAGAGGCCAAATCAAGTGATTGACCTGGAAACAAAATTAAGAGTGAATAAGGACTATAAAGATGGAAGATCAGTGACAGTGCAACACTTGCTTGGCAGTCATGCATGTCCCATTCCACCATAGCTACAACCTTGAAGATCAAGAACAAAATAACAGAAGCTGTTAGAGGATCTGCTTCATTGAAGACAATGAAACTAACAAAACTTTGAGAAGGCTCTGTATCCTCAGGCATGGAGAAACTTCTAAAGACCTGGATTGAAGAGCAGACAGAGAGGTGTATCCCTCTCAGCACCATGAGGATCATGGTCAAAGCATAAAGGTTGTTTGTGATACTGAAAGAAAAAAGCTGGACTCAACCACAATCTTGAATTTACTGCTAGCTCTGAGTATTTAATTGATTGAGAATCATTCGTCATATCATGTGAAAGTGAGCATTGAGTCTGCTAATGCTGATGTGAAGGCAGCTGCAGAATCATTGGAAATTCTAGATAAGCTGATAGTGGAGGAAAATTATTTGCCAGAGCAAATATTCAATATGCATGAAACCTCCCTATTTTGGAAACAGATGCCTGGAAGGACTTTCATCCTAAAGGCAGTTAAGTCAGTGCCAGGTTTCAAGGCTTTTAGGGGCAGGATAATAGTCTTGCTTGTGGGCAATATTGCAGGCTATGAATGGAAACAGTTTGTGATCTGGCACAAGGAGAACCCCAGGGCCTTCAAGCGTATCAGTAAGCACACACTGCTGGTGTCCTGCAGGAACAAACCTGAGTGTGGATGAGGAGGTAATGAGTTGTTGGAATTGGAACAGGAACGCATAGCTGAAGAAGAGGTAAGAGAAAAGGAGAACTGCAAGAGAAGAAAAAGAAGAGCTGCCAAGGAAATTTGCAGTGAAGCGTTTGGCAGAAGCTTTTGCAGACCTTAACAAGTTCCTTAAAAAATTTGGAAACAGGGAACCCAACACTAAAAGATTTTCATTAATAGAAACAAATATTCATCATACATATTTTGTTTGTAAGTAAATCTAGAATGAAAAAAAGAAACCAAGCAAAATGCTATGGACATTTTTCTGAAAAGAATCACACTTCTTCATGAAGAGCCTCAGACAGGTCCTTCAGGAAGGGTTCCAGAAGAAGGCATTGTTACTATAGGAGATGTCAGCTCTGTGTATGTCTTAGTTTTTAGCAAAAAAGTTTAAAAATAAGAAAAAATTAAAAGTAGATAAAAATCTTGTGGAATAAGCTTTATAGGGTAGAAAGAAAATACTTTTGTACGGCTGTACAATGTGTTTTGTTTTAAGCTAAGTGTTACTACAAAAGAGTTGAAAGTTAAAAATATAAAAGTTTATGAAGTAAAAATGTTTCAGTAAGCTAAGGTTAATATATTATTGAAGAAAGAAACATTAAAAAATAAACAATGTTGCCTAAGTATGCAGTATTTATAAAGTTTACAGTATTGTAATGTCTTAGGCCTTCACATTCACTCACCACGCGCTCACTGATTCGCCCGGAGCAACTTCCAGACCCGTGAGCTTTATTCATGGTAATGGTAGGTGTACCATACTGTATTTTTACCATATTTTTCTATGTTTAGATGCATAAATATTTACCAGTGTGCTACAATTGCCTACATTATTCAACACAGTAACATGTACAGGTTTGTAGTCTAGGAGGAAATAGGCTACAGCGTATGGACTCGTTATATAGTAGGCTATCCCATCTAGGTTTTGGTACACGCACAACGTGGTGCACAATGACAAAACCACCTAATAATGTATTTTTCAGAATGTATCCCATCGTTAAGTGACATATGACTGTAGTTTCATGCTTGCCATTCTCTTTCCTCTGATCTGTATCTATTATTTCAGAATATACAGTCAATTTTACTTAACCATCTTTTCTTTCTAACCCTACTCATCCTGATCTCTCACATTTTCTCTACAATTTCATTGCTTTCTGCAAGTTTTATGGCTTGTTATTAGGTATTTCCTGATGCATTGTTTTGGATGTGCTATTTTCAATATGTGCCAATATCATTATTGGCTTGCAGTTCTTAGTAAACAAGGAATAACCAACATTATCTTGATCACTTCCTTTTATAGAGCCCTTACTACATACTAATATCCTTTGTACATTATTAAGAATTCCACCAGGTAGTGGTCTTTATTCCCACTTCATAAAAGAGAAAAGTGAGTCAAGGAGAGATTAGGAACCTAAATATAGCCAGTAAGTACAGAGCAGGGATTTTAAGTCCTAGTCTCTTTGTTGAAACACTGCCTCTCTATCACTTTCGTATTATTCACATGGCACTGGTCTGTGTAGGGAAAGGGCTTGCTTTTGTTGTCAAGAATTTCTTTTATGAGCCTTGAAAGCCTAGTAAACATGGCTTTCCTAGGACTTGCCCTTTAAAATGAAAAACAGAAGATTTAGATACTATTAATGTGACAGGCATTTGCAAGCACTGCTTAATTCACCTCACATCAGTCTCTGGTCACATGACAGTAATATAATTTCACCCGATTATAGCCACACAAGAAACTGACAACCTGATGCCCTGGGAACTGAGTCCCACAGTTAAATTCTTCAGCACTCACTTTGAAGATTTATGCTATCATGTCATTAAAACACATCCCATAGCATCAAAAATATAATTTTTTTGTGGTAGTTATTATACATTTCTACTTATTGACCACCTATGTATGTACAGCCAAACTTGTCTGGGTAAAGCATGGGATAGACTAGGAGATAAAATTAAAAGGAATAAAATATAACACTTTAATTGCATTGGTGGCCAAGGGACCTACATTATACAGCAACCGGCATGTAATAGTGTACTTCACGTTCCATGATTTACCTTGCTGATAATTGCTTTGCACTCCTAATAAATTAACCCGCAGAAAATCCATTCATCTGCATCTTCTTTTTATGCAGAGCTAGAGGAAAAAGGACCAGTATAGCAATTTGAGTGGCAATCATACACTGATTGTAGCAAAGAAAGTAGCATGGTGAGAGTCTTAAGCATTCTGAAAGCATTTCTTTGTAAGAAAAGAGGAAGGAAAAGAGTAAGGGCTTTTGTTAATTAACTTCTGTGGGGGTTTTTTTAGTATTATTTGCTATGGAGAATATATTCTAGGTCAAAAAATCTTGTTCAATACATTTCCAGCCAGATATTTTATATTGATATCATTAATTTATTTTCCTTAAATATTCATAGAAAATTCTCATTGTTATGTTTAGGATTTGTGAAAAGAAAGTCTGTGTAAACATATTATTGTATTCCTATGGGATTTCTTCCATAAATATCATTTCATAGTAAATCTTACTTTTAAGCTGTCCAGTCTTTTGTTTTGTTAGACTGTGTAATCAAAATAATTTTTAATATTTTTTTACTTTTATTCTAACACTTTACATACTTTCAGTACTTTACAGTCTGACTGTGTCTCAATATCATGTAGCTCATTTGATCCTCGTGGTCAACATGGTGGAGGCAGAAGGATGTGGAAGGAGCAAGGAGACAGGGTTTCTAGCTGCCCCCTGCTACTATATTGGGTATAATAATGGTCTCACTGTTTTACTTATCTGAATCTTAATTTTCTTTATATTTTATAAGGGGATTATAGGAGATGATTTGTAAGGTCCTTTACAAATTCCAGGATCTGCAGAAAAACATATTGTGTGTCACCAAGGTTCATGGAGTAAATTACCATTCTAGTTTCATAAAGGTGGGTAGGTGGGAAGAGAAGGACAAGTGCTAGTTCTGCTTCAGCAATGTGGCAAACTCAATACCCTGTTGATGTGACTGCAAGGGACAACTAAAAATGCTGCTTAGTATAGTTTTTTAAAAGGCTGTTTAGATGCATCGATGAACTAGTAAGAAAACAAAGAATTCCACTGCTGCAGTGTTGCAAGATAAAATACAGGAACTTGAGTTGTATTTGAATTTTAGATAAACAATGAATATTTTTTTAGTATGAGTATATCCCCGATATTGCATGCAATATACTTTTACTAAAGAAGCTATTTGCTGTTTATCTAAAATTAAAATTTATTTGGACATCCTATACTTTTATTTGCTAAATTGGACAACCTGCTTGAAGGCTAAAAACTAAGTGAAAGCAGGAATACAAAGAAGTAAACTAGAACTGAAGATGATTTTACAAATGAAGGTATTTGTTGAATCCAGATGACCTTGAGCTTTGGCTTTTCTATTCCCAGAAGAGAGGAGGGGAAGGGAATCTAATAGGAGACCCACAGAATAAAATTAGGATCCCAAAAGGCTACGTACTCATTGGGGAGGTAACTAGAGTTAAACTTGGTCCATGTTCTGGATTATATGTGTGGAAGAGGGTAACATTGATAGCAATAAAAATTTCCCATCTTAAACCTTAGTGTTGGCTGGAGGAATGGGAGGAGGTCCACCCTGAGAGTTTATATTTGAGTTATATACCTGGATGTTCTCAACAAACTCAGATCAATAATTTAACCAGGCACCTACAAGAAGCAAAGGCAAATCCCTTCGGAAAAATCTCACATTTAACTTAGGTCTCAGAGAATTCCTATATATTAACATTCAAGGAATGTAAGTCCACATACAAACATAACAAAACATACAAAGTGATATGATACTATGAATGAGAGTCAGCAAAGGTTGGTAGAATCCTAAAACCTTCAAATATTGAAATTATCAGACAGAATAAAATAAAATAAAATAAAACATATCATTAATATGCTTAAAGAGATATAAAAGAGATTGAAAAGGTGCAAGAGTCTTAACAATGATCAAGCAGATTTTTTAAAAAAATAAAATAATTTTTAGAAAAAATGTGCAATATTTGAAATTAAATATTCAACAAAGCTGGCACAAGCAAGATTACATTTATACATGTTAAGATGTATAATATTGTGATATACTTGAAGAGTATTTATTATATAGAAAATGGAAAATAAGAAAGATAATTTTAAAAGAAACTGGAGTTCTTAAGGATAGGAGAAATAAAATAAAGGAGAGGCAATCATAAAAAGAATAACTGAGAATTTTCTAGAACTCTTTAAGGTCACCAGTCTTCACAGCCAGAGATCATAACAAATGCCACAGAATACTTAAATTCACCTCTAAAGACTTTAGAGGGCAAATTCATGACAGCAGAGACAAGCAAAAGATAATAAAAGTGGACAGAAGATTATACATAAAGATGTAACCGGTAGTAAGCAATATTGTAATAACTATGTATGGTGCCAGGTGCATTCTTGAATTATTGGTGGATCACTTTGTAAAGTATATGATTATCTAATTGCTATGGTATCCACCTGAAACTAATACAAAATAATGTTGAATGCAAATTGTAGTTGAAAAATAAAATTTAATAGTAACCAGATAAATAAAAGTCAAAAGAAAGTTGAGATAGTTCTATTAATGTGAGATTATATGCCCATTGAGTTAAATTATTAATGGTAGTAAAGGATGATTATGCAATAATAAAAATTTCTAGTTATCTAAGTCTATTACTACAATAAGAGATTTAAAATTATATCACTTAGTAATTGTTAGATCAAACAGTTAAAACAATCACTAAAGATAGAGAAGATCTAAAAAGCAGAACTAACAAATGTTAGTACTATATATATCTCAAGCATTCATGGAAAAAAATAGACCATATACTGGGCCCTAAAATAAGGTTCAACAAATTCAAAGAATTGAGGTAATTGAGATCATTTTACTGACCACAAACAACTGAGTTAGAAACTAAAATCGAACTACACCCAACTACAGATATTTGAAGACCAAGCAATATTTTGTAATAAAAGCATGAGTTAACTGAGACATTATGATTTGACTTTGGGTGGTAGGTACACAATGCCATATACAGATTATGACATCATAGAAATGTCCATTTGAAACCTATATGGTCTTATTAACCAATGTCACCCCATAAATTTAATAAAAAATAAACTGAATTTATTAAAAAACCGAGACATTGCCCTGGCTGGTGTGGCTCAGTGGATTGAGTGCCTGACTGCAATCCAAAGGGTCACTGGCTCGATTCCCAGTTGGGGTTGTGGACCAAGACCCCAGTAGGGGGTGTGCGAGAGGCAACCACACATTGATGTTTCTCTCCCTCTCTTTCTCCCTCCCTTCCCCTCTCTCTAAAAATAAAGTGTTTTAAAAAAATCTGAGACATTATAATAAAATTAGAGAATATTCAGGACTGAACAAAATAAAAAATACTATATATCACTACCTATGGGATATAGCAAAATTGATACTTAGAGGCAAGTTTATAGTTTTATTTTTTAGTTTTAAATTTTTATTAATTTTTTAGACAGGGAGACAGAGAAACATTGATTTGTTGTTCCACCTATTTATGCATTCATTGGTTGTATCTTGTATGTGTCCTTACAGGAGATTAAACCTGTAACCTTGGTATATTGGATGATGCTCTAACCAACTGTGTATCCAGATAGGGCTGGAAATTTTACAGTTTTAAATGCTTACATCAGAAAAAATATAGAACACTAATGAGCTTAGTTTTAATTATGACTATGCAAGGAAAAAAAACCAGTATAACCTAAAAGTATTGATCAAGTGGAAATTATAATAAATGGAAAACAAAAGCGTAATAAAATATATAAAGCCAAAAGTTTATTCTTTGAAGATTCCACTGAGACTCCACTTCACACTGGTCAGAATGGCCATCATTAATAAATCAACAAACAACAAATGCTGGAGAGGTTGTGGAGAAAAGGGAACCCTAGTGCACTGTTGGTGGGAATGCAGACTGGTGCAGCCACTGTGGAAAACAGTATGGAATTTCCTTAGAAGACTAAAAATGGAACTGCCTTTTGGCCTGGCAATTGCACTGCCGGGATTATGCCCTAAGAATCCTGAAACACCAATTCAAAGGAACTGACGTTCATAGCAGCACAGTTTACAATAGCTAAGTGCTGGAAGCAACCTAAGTACCCATCAGTAAGCGAGTGGATCAAAAAACTGTGGTACATTTACACATTGGAATACTATGCAGGAGAAGGAAAGAAGGAGCTTCTGCCCTTCATGACAGCATGGATGGAACTGGAAAGCATTATGCTAAATGAAATAAGGCAGGTGGCAAAAGACAAATATTATATGATCTCACCCATACGTGGAACCTAATTAACAAAACAGACAAAGGCAAATGAGCAAAATAGAACCAGGGACTTGGAAATAAAGAACAAAATGACAGTGACAAGAGGGGAGGAGGATAATGGGGGAAAGAAGGGGAAAGGGCAAGCAAAGGAACATGAATAGAGTACTCAAGGGCAAAGACAGTGGAGGAGTGGTGGGGGATGGGGGATGGGTGAACAATGGGGTAAAAGGTGGGACAACTGTAATTGAAAAATAGTAAATTAAAAAAAATAAAAAGACTCCACTCCCAAATCTATCAGGAAAAAAAGCCACACAAATAATTTAGGATAAGAAAACATTACTGCAGTGTGTGTAAACTTTCAAAGAACAATGAACATTATTCCGGTGTTGAAGACTTATTAAAATTAGAAAAATTTCCCCAAATACAATTTACCATAATTAATACAATAACAGATAATCATAACTATACAACAGTGAAAAAATTGATTTGTATTTAAAAACCCTTTCTCTCTATACATACACATAGCCCAAATGAAATATTAATCCAGATGGTTTACCAATGATGTTTATATGACATTCAAGATATAAATTACTCCAAGTCCATACAAACTAATATAAGAAATAGAAAAAGTCTCATTGTGTTTGTAGAGATGACTATCTCCTAAACAAAATATTGGTAAATGAATCACATGGTATATCAAGAAGATAGCAGATAACTAAGCTGGCATTCTTCCAACTACAAGGACTGCAAGGATGGTTTTACATGAAAAAACTAACTGGTATTAGTAAATAAAAGAAGGATATGTTATCATCTCAATAAAAGGAAGAAAAAGCTTTTGATCAAATTTAGAACTTATTTATTATAACATTTATAACAAACTAAAAGTTGATAAAGTTCATCTTTAAGAAATATATGCTACCAAGAGGTGAATGAATAAACATATTGTGGTATACCCATAGAATGGAATATAGTCAGCAATAAAAAGGAATGAACTATTGATAACCCAACAACATGGATGGATCTCAAATAATTATGTTTAGAAAGAAGGAAGACAGAAAGTACACACTTATGATTTCATTTATTTAAATTTTCACTAAATACAAGCTACATAATCTGTAGTGACAAAAAGCAAAGCAGTGGCTGTTGGGGAGGGGCACGCAAACAGAGGCAAAAGGGGCACACAAACAGGAAACTTTTGGGAGTTATGGTTGATATGTTTATTATCTTGATTGTGGTGATGGTTTCAAAATGTATCAAATTGCACACTTTAAATATGTGCATCTTATTGTACTTTAGTTATACCTTATTAAAGCAGTTAAAATATATACATTTTAGTGAACTCATTCATAGTTAATGGAAAAATATTGAAATTATCTCCTTTGAGATTATGAATATGACAAATGCAGGCTACTACTATTTCTTTTTTACATTGAACTAGAAGTTCTGTCCAGCACATTAAAATAATAAATGAGTTTGTAAATCTATGGAGTACACATAATTTGTTTAAATTAGCAAGATAATTTAGCAAGGTGGGTAGATACAAAATCAGTGTACAAAAATCAACATACATATCTATTTATAATTTTTTTAAATTTGAAAATATTTAAAAAGAAAGTACAATTTACAACAGCCTAAAAAATGTAGAGCATTTAAGGAATAAAATCTACAAAAAACATACATGACTTTTATGGAGAGAATTTAAAAATTTCATGGCAACATATTGAAAAAGCCTTAAGTAAATGGCATACCATATATTTATGGATTAACATATTTGATATCATAAAGATGTAAATTCTAGCAAAAATTAATGTATAGGTTAACAGCAATTCCAATAAAATTATAAAATAACTTCCTTTGTGATGCTTTATAAACTGATTCTAAAATTTATTTGAAAAATCAAAAGCCCAGAAAAGTCCAGATACTAGTTAAAGACAAAATTTTGGTCAAAGACACAACACTTAGGTGAATAAACTTTCTTGCCAGATATCAAGAGTTAATACAAACAGAATAATTAAGGCAATATGATACTAGTAAATGGGCTAACAGAGAATAATGGAATTAAACAGAGAGCCTTTAAACAGACCCTCATGTATAGAAATTTGGTTTATGACCCAGTCACCATTACAGGGCACCAAGGAAAACATAAATTTTTCCACAATGACTCGGGAACTACATCTACATAGTACTGTAATGAAATTAGACCTCAAATTTCAAGCCCCACATGGATATATATTCCAAGTTGATTGAAGACCTAAGTGTGCAAGGCAACTTTTAGAAGGTAATGTTGGAGATATCTTTATGATCTTATTGCAGGGACATATTTCCTTAAAAAAAAAGCAAAGTACAAGCTAAAAAAATTCTGATTTCAATGCAATTTGGAACTTTGGTTCATAAAAACATCCCCCAAAGAATGTGAAAATACAAGCCTTTGACTGAGAGAAGATATTTAGCACAAAGATGTAAAAACAGATTTTTGTAGTTTTACATTTTGTTATTTTATACATTCAGAATACATAAAAATACATACAAATCAGAATGAAAAAGGCAAACAACCTGATACAGAAATGAACAAAAGTCTTAAATAGGTACAGAAGAAAACTTGGTCTATAAACAAATGAAAATATGCCCAATCTCATTAGTTTCAAGGAAATGCAAATTAAAACCACAAAAATGAAACACCATTTTATAGTCAGCAGTCAGGAGAAAATCAGGAGGTCATCAAAAATTTTGGTAAGTCTGTGGAACAACCATAACATTTAAATACTGCAAGAGCAGTATACATTTGTACAAGCACTTTGGAGCATCGTTGGGCATTATCTAGTGAAGTTGATGATATACATATCCTATAAGCTAACCAGTGTACTTGTAGGTATATACTCTACAGAAATTCTTGCACCAGAAGAAAGATCAAAAAGTCTTGAAAGTGGTAATTTTTATACTAGCAAAAAACCAAAACCAAACAGAACAAAAAAACCACTGAAGCAGAACAAAAAAACCACTGAAGCCGATTAAAATTAGTCTGGATAAATACATTGTGATATAATCATACAGAAGACCAATGTATTTTTATACTTAGGACAACTGAAAAGAATGAGCTGCAACTACAAGCAATAGCTTAAAAATATCTCATAAATGCAATGCTAAGTGAGAAAAGCAAGTCATATAACACTGCAGATGAATGCAAAAAATCCATGTTCCAAAATATGCACAAGTAAGCAATATATAATGTTCAGGTATGCAAATTGTGTGGTAAAAGTACAAAGAAGCAAAGGGAATGATAAACATGAAATTCAGGAGAGTAGTTACCTTTGGAGGGAGGAAAGGAGAGGCTCCAAAGATAACGATAATGCTCTATTTCTTTCCCTGGATGGGGAATATATGTGTTAATTTTACTGTGATTCTTTATACCGTGAATATTTATAACTGCTCTTTTGCATCTAGTCAATATTTAAAAAACTATTTTTTAAAAAATGGACTAAAGACCAAATTTCTAATCCCTGTTTCAGTGCTCACAGTGGTGCTTTATGTACATGGTCACTGACTTTTTTTTATTTTATGTATAATGGAGCAATTAATCACACACACATATACTCACATTATTCTCTTTGTGTGATAGTTGCCTGTCAGTTCTCAATCACCCAGCTAATTTGACATGCCTTCCAAATGCAAACCTTTTATTACTTTATGAACCAAGTTTCACTGTGTTCCTTGAGAATGAAAAACATTAATTAAAACTGGAGTTACAAAAATCACCCTGTAATGCAGTGGGGAAAAAAGAATCTTCTGAAAAATCTGAAATAGCTAGCTGACAGGACAGTATGTGTAATGGTTAGAGGTGCAGGTTTGAAAGTCTGACATATGAGTTTTAATTTTGCTCCACTAAGTACTAAGTACTAAATGACCTTGGAATGTTATTTACTGTCTGAGCCTTTGATTCTTCACAATGCTTAGGCTGTTGTGAGGATTGTGTGGTTGGTGTTGGGACAGCGTTTATTTGGATGCCTAGTAAAACAGTATCAGACAATTGATAGCTCTTTATATTATTATTATTTTAAGTATTATGTTTAATATGTAGATTTTACTTTTATATAATATTTGTTATAGTTTTATAAAAATATACCAGTTACCATATAGACCTATGGGAAGTAAAATTATACTTTTAAATGAGCTTTTATTACAAGTGTGAAACTTCTAGCTTTCATAGGTGTCAGAGAGCATTTTGTTATTTTCTGAGTAGGAAGTCAAATGAATAGATCTCATTTCCCATCGTTGCCATGCATTTACCACCTGACCTGACCTTTCATAATCTCATTTTTCTCACCTGAAATATGATAATGATGATGATGATGATGGAGCTGACACTTTCCCTTAATATTTCACTATTTTTTTGTGAATCGGCAATGGGATAAAATAGAAGAAAACTTATTGAATAAATATGTTACTAATATTATTATATTCTAAAAAACATTTTTGGTACATTCTCCGTGGTTTTCCAGGAACAAAAAGGCAAGTGCTCCAGTTTTCAATGTGTGTGATTATGTTTTCATGACCTCTGGTCATTACTGTTGAAGCTGCATAAAAGTGGTTGTATAAAATGTCACATAGCAACATGTCCCATCTGCTTAGCAACAGAAAGAGAAGAAGTAACCAAACATTAAAACAGAAAACCTATAGAAAACTAGAGTAAAAAAAGCCACCAACCCTAAACCTGCTGAATATTTTTTCCTTAAAAAGCAAAACCAAACCCTGATATTATTGCCTGAAATTATAGCAAGCTCCTTAACAGCATTGAATTCATATTTTTTATGAACCTCATTGTGCTATTCCCTTAAGTGGCAGAACTTTAAAGTGTGACAGTAATCTAGATGACTTCCTTAGCCCTTACATGATCGATGTAAGGTAAGAGGAATAAAATACCCTCTAGGAGAAAAATTCTCCTGTGTGGCAAATTGACTTCCTAGAACATCAGGGAACAATTTAGTGCTCTGTAAGAAGCGATTTATTAAATGGTGTTGAGAAGAGTTCATTTACCTCATAGCAGCAAATATTTGCTACAAGAGAATTGCTCACTCACCTTGGGTACTTTGGAGTAAATTCATTATAGGCTTACCCATCTGGGGGCTAAAGAAACAGTCTGCTGCTGCTGTAGTGATGGGTAATTATACTATATAATTTCTGTATTAGTCTGTTTTCTAGCTGATGGGCCACTGTTATTAACAAATTTTCCACTTCTTTTGATATGGATTAAGGAGTTTCAAAGCATTTAAAGGTATTCTTCAGGCAGAACTTTTTTTCATTGACTCTAAAACACCGGTCACTGTAAGGTGTACCATTATATCATAGACCAAGACAGAAAATAAAATGCTGTTAATTAAACCCTGACACAATGTGTACATATTATTTAAGAATTTTTATTTCATATAGTTTAAAGAACTTTTTAGACTTATTTGGACATAGATTTTTATATTTTAAATGTTTTATTTTTTTAAGTATTTGTAGTTGATTATGCTATTACAGTTTTTTTTCCAATTTTTGCCCCTTTGTCCCCCTTCCATTCTGCCCCTAAACCCTCCAGCATTCCCTGCCCCCTACCCCCTAGTTCATGTCCATGGGTTGTACATATAAGTTCTTTGAGTTCTCTGTTTCCTATACCATTTTTTATCTCTCCCAGTCTATTTTATGCCTACCAATTATGCTTCTTCTTCTCTGTACCTTTTCCTGCCTTTTCCTTCCTTTCCCCTCCCCACTAAAATCCCTCCTTGTGATGTCCATTTCTGATTCTGTTCCTTTTCTGGTTGTTTGCTTAGTTTTTGTTTTCATTGTTTTTCTTTTCTTTTAGGTTTATTTGTTGATAGTTGTGAGTTTGTTGTCATTTTACTGTTTATATTTTTTATCTTCTTTTTCTTAGATAAGTCCTTTTAACATTTCATATAATAATGACTTGGTGATGATGATCTCCTTTAACTTGACCTTATCTGGGAAGCACTTGATCTGCCCTTCCATTCTAAATGAAAACTTTGCTGAATAGAGTAGTCTTGGATGTAGGTCCTTGCCTTTTATGACTTCAAATACTTCTTTCCAGCCCTTTCTTGCCTACAAGATTTCTTTTGAGAAATCTGCTGGATAGCCTAATGGCAACACCTTTGTAGGTAACTGTCTCTTTTTCTCTGGCTTCTTTCAGGATTCTCTCCTTAACTTTAATCTTAGATAATTTAATGATGATGTGTCTTCTTGGTGTGTTCCACTTTGGGTCCAACTTCTTTGGGACTCTCTGGGCTTCCTGAACTTCCTAGAAGTCTATTTCTTTCACCACATTGGGGAAGTTGTCCTTCATTATTTGTTCAAATAAGTTTTCAATTTCTTGCTATTGTTCTTTTCCTTCTGGTACCCCTATAATTCTGATAATTGGAATGTTTCAGGTTGTCCCAGAGGCTTGTAAGAGTCCCTTCACTTTTTCAAATTTGCTTCTTCATTTTCTTCTGGATGAATATTTATTCTTTTCTTTTTGTTCCAAATCATTGCTTTGAGTCCTGGTTTCCTTCCTGTCACTGCTGGTTCCCTGAACATTGTTTTATTTCACCTTGGGTATCTTTCATTTGTTTTTTCATTTTTTGACCAAGCTCAATCAGATTCTGTGAGCATTTTGATTACCAGGGCTTTATATTCTCCATCAGATAGACTGGCAATCTCCTCATTGATTGGTTCTGATGTTATACTCTGTTCTTTCATTTGGGCCATATTTCTTTGTCTTGGCACAGCTGATAAAATGTAAGGAGGTGGGGTTTTAGGTGTTCAACCAGGCAGGGCAATGCTTTTGCTTCAGTGCTGCCTGTCGGGGAGGGGCCAGAGAGGTAACAATGCAGCTCCCTTGCTTGTCCCTAGTGCACTTTCCATTGGACTCTTGTGTCATACTGGGAGTATCTCCCACTGTAGCAACCCCAGCTGTAGCCCACAGTCAGCTCTGAGTCCCCTTACGTCAGCCCCTCTGGTGCAGCTCTCAGAGCTCGGCAGCCAGCCCCGGCCCCAAGGCTGCCATATCCCCGAGGTGTTTCTGAGTCAGCCCTCACCTTACCAGTCTGGTTGTTCTGGTTGATTTTTTCTTTAATTCCTTGGTTGTCAGAGTTCCATGTAATTTGATTTTCTGATGCTGTTGGTTGTTTATTGATTTTTGATTGGTTGTTATCCTCCATTCGGCTGTACAAGGAAGCGAAGGGTATCTGCCTACGCCTCCATCTTGGCCAGAACTCCAGACATAGATGTTTTAATCACATATTACTCTTATACTTTCATGAAAAGAAAAATAGAAGTAAAATTTATAAAATAGAAGTAAAATAAGGTACTCCTAAAACATTTTTCAATTCTGAGCTTGACATTTCTGAGTTATTTTCCAACTGAGTCATTTATATCCAGGTTTTTCTGCAAATGCTTTTCTCTGTGCATCAAGAGGGCTGTTGAATCAGTATATTTTCAAGACTATTTCACTATTGTCACTAGTATTAAGGTTTTTAATTCCTTAGACACCATTTTCTCATCTTTTTAATGGGAATGATGCATATTTTGCTGGAGTTTTGTAGGTAAGATTTTGGATTTATAGGATCTGAGGGCCAGACATATAGTAGTTGCTTAAAACATCATAGCAGTTACTATTATTATTATTATCACATAGGCAATGGTGGACAATTAGAGAAGTTTTCTTCTGAAAACAGTGAGAAGAAAAACTGGTCTAGATGAGGGTCACAGGGTAACTGATACTAAATAAAACTAAATCAATCATATAGGGCCACAAATGAATTTTGAGGTTTTTCTTTTAAAGTTGGTTTTCTTGGGGCATAATAAATGTCCAGGTGTTTGTCTTGTGAATTTATCATTTAGGTGTGGCTAGACAGTGTTATGTCATTCTTAAGGGATTGTGGCTCCAGTAGAAATTAAGCAGGACCGACCTCTGGTTTTAAATGTGGAGGTCGTCAGTGATAGCAAAAATCACCAATGCTTTAGGGATATCGACCCTATAGCAAATATAAGCAGAGTGGGAATTTTACAATCCTCATGTCTAATCTTCTTGAATCCAAGGCAAGTAGTATCTTTAACTAGTCAGTGAGCCAACTAAAGCCTAGAGAGGTAAAGAAATTTGTCCTGAGCCTATATTCAGAGGGTAGCAGAACTAGATTGGACTGGGATCTTTTGATGCAGGGCTGGGACTGGCCTCACTTTCAGCACTTTGCCAAGATTTATTGGTCCCTCTTTTTTAACAGTTAATTTTAGGTCATCACCCATAATCTGTTTCCTACTGTTAGGTTGGCATTTGTTGAAGGTTAGGTCATGACTAAAGCATTTCAGTACTAATCCTGCCTACATGTTGTTTAACTTCAGTGAAATAAGTGTTAGTCCATTGTCAAAATATCTGTGGTCTGGCAATCCATATTTTTCAAATAATAAACATGGAGCTATTGATTTTACAGCAGAATTTTTAAATCCAAACCAAGAAAAGTCTGCTGCCATCAAACTCTTCTTATCTTGGAGCTGTCCCACAAAAGCAGTAAGTAGTGTATATGTATGTATGAGTACACACATATACACTCACACACACACACATAAAAAAATAAAACCTACCATTTGCACTTAGAAACTTATCATGAATGCTTTCATATGTTAATGATTTTTCTAAACATGCTTTAATGGCTATGTAAAATTTTACTTAATGAATATCCTTAAGTAAGCCTTTATGTGAAGCCCTTTATTTGTATTTATAATTATGAATACATTTGCTGAACATTGTTATTGCTATGTAAATACCCTAACATGTTTCTAAAGGTATTTAGTATATTATATTATATTGGCTTTGAGAGAAATTATAAATTACTTATGTGAGAGACCTGCTTCCCAACACCCTTGTCCATGGTCAATTTGATACTTTTTATGCATTATTAACTATATTACAGAAAATGGAAGTTTATTTAATGTGCATTTAATTCACTATAAATGATGTTTATATTTTTTATATATGGTATGTGTATTTTGTCTGTATGTTTTCTACTGGCGATTTTTGACCATTTTCCAATGGATATATTCATTTAATTATTGATTGTGAAAGCATTTTATAAATTAAGGATTTGCAATGTATATTGTAATTTTCTAGCTTGTTATTTATTTGCTATTTAATCATATTTATGTTGTTCTTGGAGTTCCTTTATCCTCCTTTTTAAGTTTCAATGTGTAAAATTAAACAAGAACTTCAGATTATATTCTCATAGAAATAATTGTCTTTGACAGGTTCCCCTGAGTAGTATACATTAAATATACTAGTATAATTTCTAAAATCAAAATTAGTTCAAAGATACTAATCCAAAGCTTTCTAGGTAGAATTTTTTTTTGCTGTAGTATATGCATTATTGTTAATATAATATGATGATAGTTTTCTTTAAAAATTTTTTTCTTTATTCATAAATTACTTTATTGTTGTTCAGTTACAGTTGTCTGAATTTTCTCCCCACCACTGCCCCCCATCCCACCCAAACCCACCTCCCTCCCTTGCTTCCACCCTCCCCCTTGGTTTTGTCCATGTGTTGTTTATAGTAGTTCCTGAAAATCCTTCTCCTCACAGTCCCCTCCCACCTCCCCTATGGCTATTGTTAGATTGTTCTTAATTTCAATGTCTCTGGTTATATTTTGTTTGCTTTTTTCTTTTGTTGATTATGTTTCAGTTAAAGGTGAGATCATATGGTATTTGTCCTTCATTGCCTGGCTTATTCCACTTAGCCTGATGCTCTCCAGTTCCATCCATGCTGTTGCAAAGGGTATAAGCTCCTTTCTCTCTACTGCATAGAATTCCATTGTGTAAATGTACCATAGTTTTTTTATCCACTCATTTGCTGATGGGCACTTAGGTTGCTTCCAGCACTCAGCTATTGTAAATTGTGCTGCTATGAACATTGGGGTGCATAGGTTCTTTGGAATTAGTGTTTCAGGGCTCTTAGAGTATAGTCCCAGCAGTGGAATTGCTGGGTCAAAAGGCAGTTCCATTTTTAGTTTTCTGAGGAGATTCCATACTGTTTTCCACAGTGGCTGCACCAGTCTGCATAACTACCAACAGTGCACTAGGGTTCCCTTTTCTCTGCATCCTCTCCAACACTTGTTTGTTGATTTGTTTATGTTGGCCATTCTGACTGGTGTGAGGTGGTATCTCATTGTGGTTTTAATTTGCATCTCTCTGGTGGCTAGTGATGCTGAGCATCTTGATGTCTCTGGGCCCTCTGTATGCCCTCCTTGGAGAAGTGTCTGTTCAAGTCTTTTGCCCATTTTTAATTAGGTTGTTTGTCTTCCTGGAGTGGAGTTATGTGGGTTCTTTATATAATTTGGAGATCAAGCTCTTGTCTGAGGTGTCATTGGCAAATATGTTTTCCCATATGGTTGGCTCTCTTTTCATTTTAATGCTGTTTTCTTTAGCCATGCAGAAGCTTTTTAATTTGATGAGGTCCCATTTATTTATTCTTTCCTTTATGTCCCTTGCTCTGGGGGACATATCTGTGAAGATGTTGCTGCATGGAATTTCTGAGATTTTCCTGCTGATGTTTTCCTCTAGGACTTTTATGGTTTCACGACTTATATTTAAGTATTTTATCCACCTTGAATTTATTTTTGTATATGGTGTAAGTTGGTGATTGAGTTTCATTTTTTTTTTATGTAGCTGTCCAAATCTCCCAACACCATTTGTTGAAGAGGCTATTTTTACTCCATTTTATGCTTCTTCTTCCTTTGTCAAATATTAATTGACTATAGAGACGTGGGTTTATTTCTAGGCCCTCTGTTCCGTTCTATTGGTCTATGTGCCTGTTTTTATGCCAGTACCAGGCTATTTGGATGACAGTGGCCTTGTAATACAGTTTGATATCAGGTATTGTGATCCCTCCTGCTTTGTTCTTCTTTCTCAAAATTGCTGCAGCTATTTGGTGTTGTTCATGGTTCCATATAAATTTCTGAAATATTTGCTCTATATCTGTGAAATATGTCATTGGTACTTTAATAGGGATTGCATTGAATCTATAAATTGCTTTGGGTAGTATGGCCATTTTGATGATGTTAATTCTTCCAATGTATGAGCATGGTACATGCTTCCATTTGTTTGTGTCTTCCTTGATTTTTTTCTTTAGTGTTGTACAGTTTTCTGAGTACAGGTCTTTTACCTCCTTGGTTAAGTTTATTCCTAGGCACTTTATTTTTTTGTTGCTCTAGCAAATGGGATTATTTTCTTGATTCCTTTTTCTGATATTTCATTGTTGGTGTACAAAAATGCATTTGATTTCTGAGTATTGACTTTGTATTCAGCTGTTTTGTCAAATTCACTTATTAGATCAAGTAGTTTTTTTGTGGAGGTAGGATTTTCTATGTACACTATCATTTCATCTGCAAACAATGACAGTTTTTCTTCCTCCTTTTCAATTTGGATGCATTTTATTTTTCTTGTCTGAGTGCTGTGCCTAGAACTTCCAGCACTATGTCAAATAGGAGTGGTGAAAGTGGGCATCCTTGTCTTCTACCTGATCTTAATGGGAAAGCTCTAAGTTTTCTTCCATTGAGTATGATGTTGGCTGTAGGTCTCTCATATATGGCCTTTATCATGTTGAGGAATGCTCCCTCTATTCCCACTCCACTAAATGTTTTTATCATAAATGGGTGCTGTACCTTATCAAATGCTTTTTCTGCATCTATTGATATGATCATGTGACTTTTGTGTTTTGTTTTGTTTATGTGATGAATTATGTGATGATAGTTTTCATAAATGATATTGTGATTCAAAATAATCCTATTGAGGCATATACATTATGTTTCTAGGTTGTGGCTGCTGAACTTTCCTTATGTAATTTTATCTACTGGTCATGCTTTTCCTCTGGTCTTCATTCAATTTAAAACACAGCTCCATCTTGTATTCCTGATATTTAATAGTATTCTATACTGTACCTAGTGTAGAATCTTACCAATAATGAACTCTCAGCTTGTGATTGACTAATTCAAAGACCATTAGGTGGAAAAAGAGAAAAATATTTTGCTTTTAGTTTTAAATAAAAGCAATATAAACTATGAAAATATAAACCTGGTATGTCTGGGGTGTATTAATGGATTAAAGCTCTAAGTAAGTTTTAAATTGGGATTATTATTCAGATCAAGACAATGAAACATGTTGACATTAAGTGACTAGCTCAAAACTGCATAATTTAGTCTCATTTTGCAAACAATATTTTTAGCAGGTTGGAGAGTAGATTTGACCAACAATGTGACTCAAAGAGTGACAGGAACAAACATGTGCCTTACAGACCTCCAACTACAGTGGGCCACACTGACTCACAGACCCAGCTGCTGGCCTCTGAAATCCATGTTTGTGCTGAGACCATCTTTCCTCCTAACCTCTTCCGGGTAGAGTGTAACAGAGAGACCAAGGCTGGCCCATTCTTAGCCTCAGAACTCCACTGGTGGGTAACTTTGGTTCTAGAACTCCCCCATCAAGAAGCCTTGCCCAACTTTCGTAAGACCACAGGGCAATCTAGGGTGCTTCATTTTCTCTCTTCTCTTGGGATCAGACATGTACCCTGGTCTTATGTCTCTTCCCATCTTCCCATGCTCTTGCCCCATTTTCTCTCATGGGCATTTCCCCTAATAAGATTCTTGCATGCTTAATCTTGTTTGGCATCTGCTTCCTAGAGGATGTAGACTAACACAGAAATTGCTGGCCAATTTTATAATTTATTAAAAGTTCTAGAGATTTTATTTCTGTTTCAAAAATAAGATTCTTATTAAAGGCTTCCTTCTCCAGTAAATGGCAACAGGGTATGCACATAAAAACATGCATGCAATTTTAGCAGTTGTGTGTAAACTTTGGAAACCATTTACAGCTCCTCCAAAGTTCATCATGCACTGGGTCACATATTCCCTCAATACATTCTGAAGAAACTGATAGTCATCATTGATAAACACCAATTATGCTTTAAGGACTTTTATTTTACCCTTATAATGCTGGCTGCATATCTGTTCATACCCTGTGGTGGTACTCAAATTATTTAACAGTCAATCAAAACAACCACAAGCCTCTACAACATGTACCAGTTCCCACTGTTCATTGTCATTATCTTCCTTCCATGAAATCAACAATAACTCTTAACTTATATATTTTTCTAAATTTTCATCAAGAAATATTTAGTAAGTTTTACTAAATGTCAACAGGATATGTCACCTTGGGTAGGGGAAAACATCAGAACCCCACTCCCCAAATTAAAGACAAGAAAACTAGCAGTAAATAATTCCTCTTAAGAGTTAAATGCAAGCATGTCTTGCATGGTTTAAGTTTGAGCAGTAGTTTGCAAACCACTATTCTTGAAATAGCCAACAAAAGGTTTTCGAGGCAACCATTTTTAATTGGTTCAATCCTCATTCATATCTTTTCAAACACCCTAACAATTTGTGTTGAACTGCATGTCTACCTTACTGTGTTCCAACTCTTTGGTTCACTTCATCTGTTGTCTTTCCCATATGGTTCAAAAAAGCACTATGCATAATGCTTTTCTCTAGCATGCCCTTTGATTCCCAACATTTTTCTGAGGGCCTTAGCTCTATAACCATTACCTGATCATGGTGCTTTCATCTAGGATTAGGTTTTGCACTTCTATTGATCTTCCTCTATGGGGTTGAATGTAGTAAATGAACCTCCTGGCTCCCAACAAATTTGCATGTAATTGCCTGTCCAGTCTTGCACTCTGAATACTGGGCTGGAAGAATACACTAGCATTAACAGCCAAAAATATTTTTCTTTCAAAGGCTCTGCTTCTTTGTAAAAGTGGCATTTATGGGAAGAATCTGAAAGCTTTCTCAAGAGTTGAGAAAATGGTGAGGTTGGGAGATGTCCGGAAATTATTTACATGCTGTCTAAATCATTATAACCTCTCATGCACCTTTTTGAGTAAGTCTAGATCTGGCATTAACCTCTTTTTGACCACTGGCATATATTAACCTACATTTATACATCCCCAAAGAGAACTGAAATATTTTAATCATCCTTTCTCATAACTTTAGTTTCTTAAGACTGGTTTTACTGCAGAGTGATAAAAATTTTAGTCTTGAACTGTGACTTTGATGGATTTAATGATCAATAACATTTGAAGTGTTATTGTTGAATACTTTTGAGTCAAAGGTTTTTTTATTTGAAGTCAGACTACTGTTTATTTAATGTGTTCTATGCATCTTCAAACTCGTCTTCTGATCCGTCATAATGGATTAGATAGGAATTTTTTTAAGACAACATAAAAATTACTGCTAGAGATGTCTGATTTTTATACTTTCATCACATTTACTAAAATTTAGAACTGCCTAGTCTCAAGGCTTGATTTCTTTTTTAAGTTTAATGTTTATTGTATTTTTTCCATTATCACTTAGTCCTCATTTATCCTCTTCCCCTGAGTATTCACCACCCTGTTGTCCATGTTCATGAGTCCTTTTTCCTTTTTGCTCAGTCCCTCCATGCTCTAGCTCATCCCCCTCCCACTAGCTGTCTTCTGCTCTCATCTATGAATTTGTCTCTATTTTGACTTTGTTCACTTAATTTTTTTGAAATGATAACTCCATCATTATTTATGTGGTAATCTCCTCATTGACTGTGTCCTCAATACAATAATTTTATATAGCACATACTCTATTTACCTTAAAAAATTGATGATGGATTTAGAAAAAATGAAAGGAAATAAAGTTTAATCTTCTCTGTAGTTATTGGAGACTCACTAAGGGGGTCTCATATCTAGGGTCTCAGGAATTCTTCCTTTGAAGTAAACTTTCTGATTTCTTTTTGGAGAACACAGGAGCTCTGCATACTGATGCAATACTGATATATGACTAGGAGAGTGGTCAAGGCTGCTCTCCTTGTTTGTCCTATTAAATCTGATGAGGTGATAAAGTCAGCAGGCTAAAGACATAGCTTGGAATGATCAAGACAAATTATTTTGGAGAAGGTGTTGTTTGTCAGGAAATGTTGAAAGGAGTTTTTAATTGCACTAATAAATGATGAAGTTGAAGCTTATTAGCACTGACAGGAATCCAGCTGAGTCTTTAGTAACATCGTAACTTTTTATACCATCCCTGTGGAAGTGGCAACACTAGTGTTAATTTGAGTTAAATTCCTAAGCATCCTACTTTGAACTAGTTCAAAATGCAAAGTATTAACATCATATAATAAAATTTTATTAGTTATGTAAATAAATTTAAATTCATTTAGAATGAAGATTTCAGAAGTAGAACAATTTCTATTTTAGACTATATTATTATACCAAGTATTTATTTTTGTTATTGAAATTCTATTGGTCATATTAAGAGGAAATCATTGGATGAATTATAATACTCCCAGGCACTGTGCTAAGTGCTATATATGTTAATTTATTGGGTTTTATAAAAATATTGAGAATATAGGGTCTGTAATATTTTAACATGAAGAAATGAGTTTAGGGAGAATAAGGGACACACTCAAAGGATATTCTCTGCCTTTGAATACTAGTTATCTGACACAATCTTTCTAACTGGTATAATACTTAAATCTGTGTCATGTTAGTTATGTGGCATTGAAACTATGTAGTAAAGCAGGTGGTTGTGGATTATGAATTGGGAGTTCTGTGCTCTAGTTCTAGCACTCATTTCACTTTGCCCATGAAATAGTTATTTTTTAAAAAGCAAACAGAAGGTAATTAAACTAATATAGGCTACAAGGAGTCACACTTTTAAGATGGAGTATTTATCTTTCCACACTATGTGTGATATATATACTCCTTCCAGTTTTCTGATGTTTACATGATGAAACAAGTTTAAAATAAAGAACAAAATAGTTTACATGCATTTAAAAATAATATGGATTCCAGTCAACAGAATATAATATTTAAATAATAACTATGAAAGCAGCTTACTTTATGTTTCATGATATTATAGTGATAGACTTGAGGAATTTTGGACATTAGTATCTTTACAGAGTCAAAATAGCAATGCATGTTTAAAATTCTCAGAAGTTTTGCACATACTTTGAATCAATGCTCTTCTACTTTTTAGAAGTCTGATTCAGTAAATCTCATCTGGGACCAGACATTTGTTTTTATCCTATTATTAAGCTTTACTAAGGTATAATTGACAAATAAAATGATAAGACATTTAAAGTATATAATGTAATGATTTGATACATATATACATCAAAAAGATTCCCTCTATGGAGTCAATTAAAAAAATCTATCACCCACAAATTTGCCCTCCCCTTTTTGGTGAAAATATTTAAGTTCTACTCTTTTAATAAATTTCAATTAGAGTAACAAATTTCAATTGATAATGCTGTTAATTGATAACAAACATTTTCAATTATAGACACAATATTATACATTAGACCCTCAGACTTTATCTTATAACTGTGAGCTTATACCCTTTACCAACCTCTTCCTATTTTCCCAACCACCTAGCCCTTGAGAGCCACCGTTTACTTTCTGTTTTTATGAATTCTGTCATGTTAGCATTATGTGGCATTGAAACCATGTGCTAAAGAGGATTGTTGTGGATTGCGAATTGGGAGATCTATCCTATGAATTCTACCCTTTTCTTTTCTGATTCCACATGTAAGTGATGTCATGCAGTATTTGTCGCCTTTTGCTAAGTGCTATTTCACTTAGCATAATGCCCTTGAGGTTCATCCATATTGTTGCAAATAACAGGTACTCACTCCCTTTTTAAGGCTATGTTATATATATATTACATAATATTTATCCCAATGGTATAACATTTTGTTGGTCTTCTTTTTTTTCTCTTTAACCTTTGCTCTCTGTTCCTTCCACTGCCTGGTTTCTGAACTCAAAATATGTCTACACACTACTAAAGACATGATTGAAAAATTAAAAATAAGTTCATTCTAAATGTTGTCAATACACATATAAGCATGAAGATGATAACTATCTGAGGTGATGAATATGTTAGTTAACTTGATTGTGGTGATTATTTCAAAATATATATCAAATCCTGCTGTTGTATACCTTAAATATAGACATATTAATCACTAGTTTTACCACAATAAAGCTGGGTGCTGTGAAGACTAATAAATGTGTTCACCAATGTTGCAGGATACAAGATCAGTAGACAAAAATCAACTGTATTTCTGTATGCTAACAGTGAACATCCTGGAAATAAGTCTAAGAAAACAATTCTATTTATAATAACATCAAAAAATAAAATACTTAGGAATAAATTTAATTGACGAATTTTAAGACTTGTTACCATAGTCTGAATGTTTGCATCCCTCCTGCCCCGCAATTTTTACATTGAAATTCAAATGCCCAGTGTGATGATATTAGAAGGTGGGGCATTTGAGGAGTGCTTAAGTCATGAGGGTAGAATCCTTATGAATAGGATTAGTGATTTATAAAAGAGGCTCCAGTAGAGAGAAATCCATAACCCCTTCCTACTTATGAGCCCATACCTAGAAGGCACCAATTAGGAACTACAAAGATGGCCATTACCAGAATGTGATGCTTGTCGGCACAATGGTCCTGGACTTCCAGCCTCTAGAAATGAGGAATAAATGTTTTTGTTGATAAGGTACTTGGTCTGTGTATTTTGTAATAGCAACCTGAATGTACCAAGATGCTTATACAGCAAAACTACAAAATAACCATTGAAAGAAATTGCAGAAGATCTAAATAAATGAAAAGACATCCTGTGTTTATGGATTGGGAAACTTAATATTAAGATGACAGTACTCCCCAGATGGATCTGTAGATACAATACAATCTTTACAAAAACCTCAACTTCATTTTTGGCAGAAATTAATTAACTGATCCTACAATTTTTATGAAAATGCAAAGGTCCCAGAATTGCCAAAATAATCTTGAAAAACAGAACAAAGTTGCAGGGCTCACATTTCCTAATCTCAAAAATTACAGCAATCAAGAAAGTGTGGTATCGGCATAAAAACAGACACATATATTATTATAATATAATTGAGAATCCAGGAATAAAGCCATACATTTAGGAACAATTGATTTTCTGCAAAGGTGCCAAGGCCATTCATAGGGGAAAGGTCAGTCTTTTTATTACAGAACAGGGCCAAGGGGAGTGTACAGCATACTATCACCAAAAGGACCCCCCAGGTTCGCTATGCCTGCAGCCAGAAGAAAGATGTCTTTCAATGCCAGAGATTTGTGAAAAGGAAAGAAAATGTTTATTTAAAGCTATACAGACTTAAAGTAGTGACCCAATGTCTTCATTAAAATATTAAAGTCCTTTAGGATACCCACAGATGCACATAGCCCTTCCTTCTCCCTCTGCCCTAATCTGGGGTACCATACCTCAGGAAAAGAAGTAGAAGTCCGTGATTTAGGCTCCCAGCACCATTAGCTGTATTGCCACCAGGATCTCCAGTTAATCCAAAGTCAAGTGGCATGTCCTCATGGCCCACCAGCAAGAGTCCTTTCACCCCTTTTCTTCCAGGCAAAGTCTCTCCTGCTTCCTAAGCCACATGGTCAAAGGGAGCACCCTAAAGCCACGTGGTTCTCTCCTCACCAAAGCTGCGGGGGTCCCCACTCTCACTAAAGCCATGTGGTTCTCTCCTCACGCGGCTGCTGTGTCTGGGTTTAAATCTCCATGCCAACCTTCCTCTGTACCCCCATATCTGACTCCTCCTACAATCAGTTACACCTGCCAGCATTCCTGTATTATTCCAAGTTTACTGGGCTGCCATTGTGAGTCTGGGCAGGTGTGGCCCCATGTCATGGAGCCAATCTTCTCCAAGCTCTCACGTAGGTGCTGTAACCAGGGGGAGCTGTTCCCCAGTTGCATCTTGGGTGGAAGTCACTTCAATCCCCCTGGCTCAAAGCATGGCCACAGCTATTTAACATATCTATGCAACCAGTTAAAGGTTATAGATATGTTAAATGACCATGCCAAAGGTTAGCTGCAAAGCTGTTGCTGTACAAAACAGCTCTGCATGTTCTTGCTCCGTGTGTCCCTTCCCCCAACTCACACCTGTGGGGTAAAGGGGTGAGGACATCCTATATATCTTTCTAATATTTCCTGGACACCTTGAGTTCTGGACCCCATTCCAAATCCCTATTTGGGGTCCTCCTTTGCACTGTACCCTGTTACATTTTCAACAAATGTACTAAGCACATGGTGGGACAACTGGATATCCACACACAGAAAAATAAAGTTGGACCCTTACTTCACATTACATGTAAAAATTACTCAAATTTCTAATTCAAAGAGTAAAACTATAAAAATTTTAAAAGGAAACATAGTTGTAAATCTTCTTGACCTTGGCTTAGGTGATTTTATTTTAGATATAACACCACTGAAAGCATAAGCAGCACAAGAAAACAATAGAAGAATTGGATTTCATCAAAATTAAAAATATTGTTCTTCAAAGGACACTAGTAAGAAAGTGAAAAGGCAACCCTCCTGAGAGAAATATGCTAATCATGTATCTGATAAAGGACTTGTCTGCAGGATAAAGAACTCTTACAACTCAATAATAAAAAGACAAATAATCCAATTCAAAATAGGTTCATTAAAACATATGAATATTCCCCTTTGTAATATTTAAATTTGTACTTTGAATGATATTTTTATTTCAAGTGATTCATGATAGATATTCTGAATACTGTAGATTACAAATGTTCAGAAACATACTTTCCTCCTTGGCTCAAAAATTTTAAAAGTGCTATCTCAAGCTTTCTGAGGATCCTGACCAAGATTTCTTGTTAATAAATCTTGTTAGGGTGTTGCTGATAAAATACCAATAGCAGGAAAAACAATGCCCTCATTTTTCTCTTCTTAAAATTAAATAAAATTAAACCCTCACATTTTAAAAGTTAAATGAATTCTCACTCATGACATAATTAGCAAATTAATTTCACACAGAAAATAATTTTTTTGTTATTGATTTTTGTGTGGTTCTGTTTTGTTGAGAGTTAGTTTTCTTTTACTTGATGTGGAATTACTAATCCAGAATAGACACCATGGAAAGGATAATACGGAGAGTCTTTTTATTTGTTTCAAGCAGGAATTTTTATTACCATAACATCTGTTATAAACTGGTAATAGATGCTAACAGAGGCTTTTGTAAAGCTCCTACTCTTCTGGTCATATGCATTGGATTTGGAAATGACCTATTATAATATACTGCATATGTGTGATACATTCATATCAAAGGTCACAATCAGAAATTTGAAAATGAGCTGACTCCAAGGTAATCAATTAATATATTTAAAACAGTGTGCCACAGAATGTCTAGTAACCAGATTCATCATATCATGTACATTATGATGAAATCTCATAACTGTCAATTATATTCATTCATTTCATCAGCAGTGAGGCCTGATCTTTTTGTGTAGCTGCGAATTTACAGCACTTAGCATACAGTTGTATTGTAAATTGCTTTATTTTTAAAAAATGTCTGTTTGTATCATGCCATGATTGACACTTTGGCAGGACTGTGCAGAACTCTGGAAATAATGTTTATTACTTAACTGATCCATTTTTAGGCAAGATTCAAAAATGAAAAAATATTTCTCATGGAAAATGGTAGTTGCTTTTGGGACCTGTATGACTTCATGGTTATAGCTGAGTATGGGATCTTTCTGAACTGTCTTAATATTTTCCATTAATAAGTAAGAAAACACATATTCATGCATTTATTCACTCTACAAATATTGTACAAAAGCCTATTAAATGCCACATACTGGAATAAATGCTGTATATACTGTGGTGAATATAACAGACCTGGTCAATACCATTGGAAGACTAATAGTTCTGTAGAAGAATCAGAAACAAACATGAAGATGTCTTTATACATGAACACACACACATGTTTCAGATATTGAGTTCCCAAATGAGTTGATGCTAGACCAAGATTTAAAAGAACGTGGCAAGTATCATTCAGAAAACTTTTAACTTCCTGTACCAAATAAGGAATATAAAAGTGTACAGAAAGAAGAGAATAGGCAGAAAGAATTTTTGGAGCAATCTTTGTGTGTTCTGTGAGTTCTTTCCCACCTCAGCACAATAAAAGAGATGAATTGAGTTAAAGTCTTCAACTTAAAGAGGCTTTCATTGAGACAATCCTGGGAGCTGACATATGTTCTCCACAGCAGGGAGACTAGTGGTTGGTCTGACTCCTACCTAAGAAATGTAATAGGCATGAAATATGCTGCTGGCTCCCTTGGGACAATTTAGCAAAAAGTGACTGTAATGTTATACAGCCTGCATTATCTAGTATTGCTGAGACAAAATTTGGGCCAGGTGAGAGAGAATATCAGGCTGGGTTCAACTGAAATTCTATCTAAGATCAGATCATTCCTAAAGAGGCAAACAGACATTAACTAACATAATCTAATTCCTTGATTTCAGAAGCAGAGACAGTGAGAGTTAGTGAGCCAGTACATTACCAGCTTCAAGAGAAACTATAGGTGAAAATTCTCTCAGTGATGGGAATCTCCTCAGCATTCAGGAAAGGATCCATTAATCACATACTTCTGACCAGTTGTCTGACTCGCAGTGCAGGATGCCAACTCACAATAGTATCAGTAGAGTCAAAACTTACTCTTTCCTGTGTTTTATGAAGGAGTCAGAAACCACAGATAGGACAGAAAAAATAAAAGTGAATGGTTCTTAAACTTCTGTCTTTGAATTTGTTTGTCTTAAAAATTGAGTAATAGCACTGTATTGGAGAGTTGTTGGGATTAAGTGGGATAAATGTAGAAGGTGCTTAAAACAATGACTGACATATACTAAGTACTATGCAAGCATCAGATATCATTTTAAAAAGAAGCAGCAATACCCAGGTACGGTATCAAAGAAAGGAAGGAAGGATGGTTTCAAGAAGGCCAGTGTCAAATATAAAGAAAAATGAGGAGGGTTAACAGGTGAAAAACAATAATGAATTTCTCCCAAATTGTTTCTATTTGGTACTGTAATCTGGACACAGGCCAAGTGTCTGAAGTCAAAGGTAAAACAGTTAGAAGTAATCCAAACAGGGAAGGAAACATAGTAACACAGTTTTTTAGAAAGTTCATAATTATGTATTTAATACATGATTTCAACTCTCTACACTGTTTTTCCTCGGGAACTTTAACAGTAGATTTGTCTTGACACAAAACAACTATTTCCAATCTTATTCAATTATTTTGCCTAAAAATGTTAATTGCCTCTCTTTACTGTCAATATTAACCTATATAGAATGAAGCATAACATTGCCAAAGAGGAAGGGTGCTGATTATGAACATGGTAGTGCATTTCCTTAAATAAATCCAATACTCACCACCACACTTGTTTATCCTTATATGCACCCTCTTGATACCATCACTTAGAGTGCTTGTTTCCAATGACTTTTTAGGTAGATGACTCACTCCCATTATCATTCAATATTTCCTGATGGAGTTGTGGCTCCTGGTGTAGGGGTGGGCACTACACAATTGTTGGGAGAAAAGGAATATATACTTTGAAAAACTCTGAGATGATTCTGTAATGGGTCATCCTCTTCCTTGCACTTCCCATATACATTAAGCAGTGTCCCTCTAATCCCATCTCTGTCTCCATATATAAATTGGGAGGCTGATGGTGAGTGTCCAACATGACATAATGAATTAATATGTCATTTTTATTAAGAGAAATGAGGTTACTACTATTCATTTTAATAACATCTTAACTGAGATATAATTCATGCAGGATACAAATTACTTATTTAAATTGTACAGTGGTTTTCAGTATAGTTGCAGACATGTGCTGCCATTCCCACAGTCGATTTTAGAACTTTCTCATCACCCAAAGAGAAACCCTGCACTCCATAGTTATCACCTTCCTATTCCCTATACCTCTGTTCCCCACCAGCCCTAAACAACTCATCTACTTTCTGTCTCATAAATTTGCCTACTCTGGACATTTTATATAAATGGAATCACATAATGTATTGCCTTTTATGACTAGTTTCTTTCACTTAACATAGTAGTTTCAAGTTTTATCAATGTTGTACAATATATCAGTAATTTGTTCTTTTTATTGCTGAAAAATATTATATCATATGGATATACTATATATATTTATCCATTCATCTGTTGATGGACATTTCAGATATTTTTTATCATTGCATTTCAAATATGCAATGTACCCTATCATGTAATTAATTTTATTTTGGATGAAATGAATGGATTATTAAGATCTGTACATATACTCAAATAACTCAAGAGAGTGGTGTACCTTAGAAAATTATAAATAATAATGGAAACATCACCATAATCATCACTGAGTTCTAGGGATAAGCAGTTTCAGTTGCTAAAAAGTGAATACAGAGCCAGCACCCCTGGAATGAGCTAGCTGTGCTAAGAAAATGTCCAGGGTCCTTGGAGCCCTGGAATCAGTTTGCCTGTTCTTACCCCATTGTTAACTAAAATTGACATTTTATTTGCAGATGGAAGAACAGGTAAGTTTTAAATCATCAAGGATTTTTTAAAAAATGGATTATTTATTATTTATGTCAATCATTTTAAACTGAAGCAAGCATCTCTTTTAAAAAACATAGCACTTTTAAACGGCTGCCAAAATATTAGGGCAAACAGGCATTTTTTTTGTCTTGGCAGAATATACATAAACATGTATGCCTTGCTTAAATATTCATAGACTCCCAGCTCAGTACAATAACTTAATAACAAAATATTTTGAAGAGGGAATGAGGCTGTGGAACTTGTGATACCACTAATGGATTTGAAGAGGATGTTAATGCATTATAGGAGGAAGTGAATCGAGCTCTCGTGTGTAAAGGAGGATTATAAAATATAATTATGAAAAAGCAATAGTAGCAGGCTTGAGGAAGTTCTGTTGATGTGTGGGTACTACAAACGACGTGTTTCTTTGATGAGAAAGATGGCTTAGATGGATATTTACTGTGCCGGCAATCTTCTCTATCTGGAAACATGGAATTCATTATAGAAATGGCCATTTTGTGAACTCCAGAGTGAAAATTAAATAGTGTAAGATGGAGGCTGACAAGACCCATGCAGCTTTTTGTTTTGAATAACAGTTGTCTAGGAAAGCTTCGCTTCCACGTTAAGAGCTTCATGAAGGCACTGGAAGAAAAAAAAAGTGATATAACTGTCACAGTAGAGGAAGAACTTTTTTTTCTGTAAAAATAAGCTTAAGGAATTGAAGGAAATTAAATAATTCATGGTATCTTGTTGAGAGTGGAGGAAGCATGGAGACCTTTCTGAATATAATTTCCTGGGTGCAGCATTGACAAATTGTGGGCATCAGTATGGGAGCCACACAATTAGAACCTTAAATTCTCTTTAAGTTTCCAATTCTAACCTATTTCTTTATCTCAGGCTCTGCTTTTTCAGGCAAAATAAAGACATGTTCTTAGAATACTGACCTGATATTTACTGAAAAAAATTGCATAATACCCCAAAATCAATATATATACATACATAAGAATATCAAAGAGAAGGATCTCAAATGATATTGTTTTAGTCTCAATTTATAACCCATTCTCTTCATGGGAACTTCTTAACTATATGCTTAAAGCTCAGTGTTTTACTCCAGCTTTTAAACAAGGGGAATATATGAAATAGCAATAGTTTATTTTTCAGAAGCATGTTGAGTAAATGAGTGTTGCCCTTTAATGGAGATATTTGGGAAGATAAATGTGTGTTGTAATAATTTTGACATTGTTTAAACATTTATGAAATGCTTTGTTTCTATAAAGAAATTGTTTAAAAACTATGAAAAATTCAAGCACAAAATATATACAATACCAAGATAAAATAGTTGTTAATATTTGCCTTATTTAGTTCAGATCTTCCCCCTTCTCCCTCCCTCTTTCTCTCTCTTTTTCTCTCTCTTCCCCTTTACTCCTTATAAAAGTAGAACTCTACTGATACCCAAATTCTCACCCTTGTTTATTCTCTCTCCCTCCTCAGAGGAAGCTACTCTTAATAAACTTGTATGAACAGTTGCCATGCATTTTTTCTTTTTATGTTTTATTTTAGTTTTTTTAGGATTTTTTATTGTTATTCTATTAAAATTGCCCCAATTTTCCCCCTTTACCCTTCTCTGCCCAGCCCACCACCTGCTGCTACAGTGAATCCCCACATCATTCTCCATGTCCATGGGTCATTCATACATGTTCTTTGTGTAGTCATTTCCCCTTTTTTTCACTGTTATCCTCCTCCCTACTCCTAATTGCTGCTGTTCATCTGTTCCATGTTTTTATGTCTCTGGTTTTATTTTGCTCATAAGTTTATTTTGTTCATGGAATTCCCCTTATAAATGAGATCATATGGCATTTGTCTTTTGTTGACTGGATTATTTCACCTAGCATAATAGTCTCTAGTTCCATCCATGCTGTTGCAAAACTAGTTCCTCCTTTCTTTCTGAAGCATACTATTCCACTGTGTAAATGTACCACAACTTTTTGATCCACTCATCCACTTAAGGGCACTAGGGTTGTTTCTGACACTTAGCTGTTGTAAATAGTGCTGCTATGAACAATGGGGTGCATGAGTTCTTTAGAATTGGTGTTTTGGCATTCTTAGTGTATATTATCAGCAGTGGAATGGCTGAGTCAAAAATGGACAAATCCATTTTTAATTTTTTTGAGGAGATTCCACACTGTTTTCTGTAGTAGCTGTACCAGTCTGCATTCCTACCAAGAGTGCACTAGGGTTCTCTTTTCTCCACATCCTCACCAGCACTTGTTATTTGTTGATTTATTAGTGATGGCCATTCTGACAAGAGTGAGGTGATATCTCATTGTGGTTTTAATTTGCAGTTCTCTGATGGCTACTGATGTTAAGCATCCTTCCATATGTCTATGGGCCCTGTGTATGTCCACCTTGGAGAAGTGTCTATTTAGGTCCTTTGCCCATTTTTTAATTGGATTGTTTGTCTTCCTGGTGTTGACTTGTATGTGTTCTTTATATATTTTGGAGATTAAACCTATCTCTGTTGTATCATTGGCAAATATGTTCTCCCACATGGTTGGTTCCCTTTTAATTTTGATGATAGTTTCTTTAGCCATGCAAAAGCTTTTTAATATGATGTAGTCCCATGTGTTTATTTTTATTTCCCTTGTCCTAGGAGATGTATTGCAAAAATATTGCTATGTAGGACATCTGAAATTTTACTGCCTATGTTTTCTGCTAGGACTTTTATGGTATCACAGCTTATGTTTAAATCTTTTATCATTTTGAGTTTATTCTGGTGTATGGTGTAAGTTGGTGGTATAGTTTCATTTTTTTGCATGTACCAGTCCATTTCTCCCAACACCTTTTATTGAAGAGACTATTTGTACTCCATGTATGCTTGTGCCCCCTTTGTCAAATAGTAATTGACCAAAGACATGGGTTTATTTCTGGGTTCTCTATTCTGTTCCATTAATCCATGTATCTGTCCTTATGCTGGTATCAGACTGTTTTGATTACAGCAACCTTTTATTATAGTTTGATATCAGGTATTTCGATCCCTCCAACTTTATCCCTCTTTCTCAACATTGCTGTGGCTATTTGGGGGTCATTTTTTGGTTCCATATGAATTTTTGAAGTATTTGTTCTAGATTAGTGAGATATGCCATTGTTATCTTAATAGGGATTGCATCGAATCTATAGATTGCTTTGGGTAGTATGGACATTTTAATGATGTTAATTTTTATAATCCATGAACATGGTATATGCTTCCATTTATTTGTGTCTTCCTTAATTTCTTTATTTAGTGTTGTGTAGTTTTGTGAGTACAGGTCTTTTACCTCCTTGGTTAAATTTATTCCTAGGTACTTTATTTTTCTTTTTTTTCCTTCTTTTTTAAAGATTTTATTTATTTTTTTTAGAGAGGGAAGTGAGGGAGAAAGAGAGAGAGAGAGAAACATCAATGTGTAGTTGCTGGGGACCATGGCCTGCAACCCAGGCATGTGTCTTGACTGGGAACCAAACCTGCGATGCTTAGGTTCGCAGCCTGCACTCAATACACTGAGCTACGCCAGCCAGGTTATTTTTCTTGTTGTTATAGAAAATGGGATTTTTTCCCTGATTCCTGTTTCTTATATTTTGTTGTTAGTGTACAAAAATGCCTTCAATTTATGAATATTGAGTTTGTATCCCACTGCTTTGTCAAATTCACTTATTATGTTGAGTAGTTTTTTTGGAGGAGTCTACAGGGTTTTCCATGTACACTGTCATTTCATCTGCAAAAAATGACAGTTTTATTTCCTCCTTTCCAATTTGGATGTCTTTTATTTCTTCTTGTCTGAGTGCTGTGGCTAGGACTTCCAATACTATTTTGAATAGAAGTGGTGAAAATGGGCTTTCTTGTGTTGTTCTTAATCTTATTGGGAAAGCTTTCAGTTTTTGCCCATTGAGTATGATGTTGGCTGTAGGGTTTTCATACATGGCCTTTGTTATGTTGAGAAATGCTCCCTCTACTCATGCTTTGCTGAGTGTTTGTATCATAAATGGGTGGTGTATCTTATCAAATGAGTTTTCCACATCTATTGATATGATCATGTGATTTTTGTCTTTCCTTTTGTTTATGTGATGTATTATGTGTATTGATTTGCAAATGTTGTACCATCCTTGTATCCCTGGGATGAATCCCATTTGCTTATGGTGTATGATCTTTTTGATGTATTTCTGGGTGTGGTTTGCCAGTATTTTGTTGAGGATCGCAGTAGCGTCTATGTTCATCAGTGATATTGGCCTGTAGTTTTCTTTCTTTTTTGTGTCTTTGTCTGGTTTGGGGATTAGGATGATGCTGGCCTCATAAAAAGAGTTTGGTAATCTTCCCTCTTCTTGGACTTTTTGGAATAGTCTGCAAAGGATAGGGGTTAGCTCTTATATGTTTTGTAAAGTTCTCCTGTGAAACCATCTGGTCCAGGGCTTTTGTGTGATGGTACTTTTTTGAGTACTGCTTCAATTTCACCAGCTGTTACCAGTCTGTTTAAGCTTTGTGCTTCTTCTTGATTCAGTTTTGAAAAATTTTATTTTTCTAGAAATTCGTCAATTTCACCAGGTTTTCAAATATCTTGGCATATAGTTGTTAGTAGTAATTTTTTACTATCCTTTGTATTTCTTTGGTATCAGTTGTAATTTCTCTTCTTTCATTTCTAATACTATTTATTTGGGTCCTCTCCTTTTTCTTGCTGAATCTGGTTAAAGGCTTGTCAATTTTTTTTCATCTTTTCAAAGAACCAGCTCCTGGATTTATTGATCCTTTGAATTATTCTTTTAGTCACTATGCCATTTAATTCTGCTCTGATCTTGATTATTTCCTGCCTTCTACTCACTCTAGGCTTTGTTTGTTGTTGTTCCTCCAGTTCTTGTAGATGAAGGGACATGTTGTTTATTTGAAATGTTTGTATCTTTCCTAGGTAGGCCTGTATTGCTATGAACTCCCCTCTCAAGATTGCCTTCACTGTATCCCATAGGTTTTGGACTGTTGTGTGTTCATTTTCATTTGTTGCCAATTTTTTTAAAAAAATAATTTTATTTCAATTATTGTTCAAGTACAATTTTCTATCTTTTACTCCTATCCCAGCCCACCCACCCAGCCCTCCCCACCTCCCTCCCATTTCCACCCAACCCTAGTCTTTGTCCATGCATCCTTTATACTATTCCTGTAAACCCTTCCCCTTTTCCCCTGAAATTCCCTACCCTTTCCCCTCTGAACACTGTCAGCCTGTCCTCTATTTCAGTGTCTTTGGCTATATTTTTCTTTTTTATATATCTTTCTTGATCTCATTATCAAACCTCTTCATTGTTTCATAGCATGCTGTTCAGTCTCCATGAGTTTGAATATTTTTGAATTTTTTCCTTGCAGTTGGTTTCTAGTTTCAAGCTCTTGTGGTCCAAGAAAATGCTTGCTATGACTTCAATTTTCTTGAATTTGTTGAGGTTTGTTTTGTGTCCTATCATATGGTCTATCTTTGAAAATGTTCTATGTGCATTTGAAAAGAATGTGTATTTTTCTTCTTTGGGATGAAAGGTTCTATGTATATAGATATATATCTCTATGTATCTCTACATATCTATATTTATATCTTATCTATATCTATCTATCTATCTATCTATCATCTATCTATGTATCTAATCAGTTAAGTCCATTTGATCTAATACATCATTCAGTTCCACAATATCCTTGTTGATATTTTGTTTGGAAGATCTATCCATTGTTGACAATGGGTTGTTAAAATCCCCTACTATAATTGTATTGCTGTCTATATCTTTCTTGAAGTCCTTCAAGATTTTCCTTATGTATTTGGGTGCTCCTATGTTGGGTGCATATATATTTATAAATTTATGTCTTCTTGATGGATTCTTCCCTTGAATATTATGAAGTGTCCTTCTGGGTCTCTGTTTATGACCTTTGTTTTGAAGTCTATTTTGTCTGATATAAGAATTGCAACCCTGGCTTTTTTTTTGTCCATTTGCTTGGAATATTTTTTCCCAACCCATCACTTTCACTCTGTGTAGGCCTTTTATTCTGAGGTTGGTCTCTTGTAGGCAGCATATGTGTGGGTCATGTTTTCTTGCCCATTCAGCTACCCTATGTGTTTTGATTGGAGCATTTAACTCATTTACGTTTAAGGTTATTATTGATAGGTACAAATTCATTGCCATTTTACTCTCTTTATTCCTGTGTTCCTCTATCTCTCTCACTTTTTTTCTTCCTTTTCTTCAAGCAGTCCCTTTAGCATATCTTGCAGTGATGGTTTTGTGTATGTGTATTCTTTTAGCCTTCTTTTGTCTGGAAAGGCCCTTATTTCACCTTCCATTTTAAGAGTGACTTTCTTGATAGAGTAGCTTTGATTGAAGGCCTTTGCTTTTCATTACTTGGTATATTTCTTTTCATTCCCTTCTGGCTTGTAATGTCAATGTTGAGAAATCAGCTGCTAGTTTTATCAGGGCTCCATTGTATGTTACTTCCTGTTTCTCTCTTGCTGCCTTTAAGATTCTCTCTTTGTCTTGGAATTTTGCCATTTTAATTATGATGAACCTTGGAGTGGGCCTCTTTGTGTTCCTCTTGATTGGGACCCTCTGTGCTTCCTAGACTTGTGTGGCTTTTTCTCTCATCAAATTAGGGAAGTTTTCAATCATTACTTTTTCATTCAGGTTTTCTATTCCTTGCTCCTCTTCTTTTCCTTCTGGTATCCCTATTATATGTATATTATTATGTTTCATGTTTTCCACAGTTCCCCTAACCCCTCTTCCTTCTTTTTTGAGTCTTTTTTCATTTTCATGCTCTTTCTGGGGAGTTTTTTCCTACCTTGTCTTCCAGGTTGCTGATTTAATCCTCTGCTTCATCTAGCCTGCTTTTGATTCTTTCTCCTATGTTCTTCAATTTAGAAATTGTATTCTTCGTTTTATCTTGGTCCTCATTGATTGTTTTTATGTCCTTTTCTATGATGATATAGTTTGCAGTAAGTTTCTCATAGTTTCCCTGTAGTTTTTGGTAATTCTCAGTGAGCTCATTAAGCTTCCTTATAACCATTGTTTTGAACTCAATATCTGTTAGTTGACTTACCTCTGTTTCATTTAGCACTCTTCTTGAGGATTCCTCCTTTCCTTTCAATTGGGGGTTGTTTCTTTGTCTTCCTATTATTTGTGAGACTCTTCTTGTTTGCTTCTGCTTCTTAAATTGATCTGTTTTGACTTTCTGACTTTGTGGTAGGAACTATTGGTAGGAGACTTGTGAGATTCACTTGTGCAGTCTGCTTCATCACCTGAACTAGATGCTCTTGGTATGCCCTTTATGCCATTTATGTTGGCTCTCTCGATGTAATTTGGTTTTGATTGTTGTTGGGTCTTTCTTTGGTGAGTCCTTCCCTACAGCTGGTTGACTGAGGGTCACTCTATCCACCACGTCTTGTGTGCTGTTGGGCAGGTGCTGCCAGAACAAAACTATAAAGCCCAGGAAAAAAATGCACACCTGCAAAAATAACTCCTACCCATAGCCCCACTATCAACAGCAATGAATCAGTATTAATAAGGATGTAAAGAGATTAAGACATTATAAGAAAGTAGAGTACATATGAGATGACGTATTGTAAGAAAAAATATTTTGAAAGGGTAGAGGGGGAGCTCTATTAAGAGTTGGGAGTTGGAGCAATGTGAAGAGAGAAAGTAAAATTTACATCATGGATAAAAAGGGAGTGAAGAATGTGGAATGGAGTATGAGAAGGGAAGCATATAGTATTAGGTTTAAACTAATTAAAATAATATAAAATAAAATAAAGTGAGAGAGAGAAAGAAAAAGGAAGGAAAAAATAGTAAATAATTAATAAAAGTATAGGAGCCAAATTGGAAAGATCCAGCATAGTACTATCAACAACAAATGAGCTAAAATTAATATACGTGATATGGGAATAAGAGAAAAAAAAAGAAACAAAGAAAAGTTTTAGAGATATCTTGAGGAATCGGAAGTGATTTTGAAATAATAGAGGGAGAGGGACTACTAAGAGTGAGGAACAAAAACCAGGCTAAGACAAAGAAAAATTAAAATTTGGGATGGAAGGAAAAAGAAAAAAGAAAAGAAAAGGAGAATAAAGAAAAGTAAAATAGCAGGATGAAAGAAAAATAGAAGAAAGACAAAAAAGAAAAACAACAGGCTAAGAGAGGAAAATTAAAAATTTGAGATGAAAAAAAGAATAGAAGAGTGAGCCAGTAAAATTTGATATTTGAAATACAAAATTAGTGAAGCTCTAGAGATAAATTGAAAAAAAAGTGCAACAATAACTACCCTACCCATAAGCAAAGACTTCTAAAGGTGGAGAGAGAATCAAGGTATTTTAAAAGTGGGGAAAAAGGATGTGAGATGACCATTGACAAGACAATTGGTTTTGCATGTCTAGACAGGGAAGAAATCGTAAGAGTGCAGAATGGAAACAAGTTGTAGCAAGAGAAAACAAAATTTGGAATGAAAATAATGTGAGGAAAAAGAAAGGTAAAATAGGTAAGAGAAGGGAGGGGCAAAATATGTGAATTTAAACATACTGTAGTATAAAATCTAGTGACTTGATATGTGCAAACTTGCTGGACAAGAAATGAATGTTAAAAACTATGCATGAAAGAAAATATTGTAAATCATGGAGAAGACCACAGTGGATTTGGTCTTGGAGCCTCTCGTATTCACCCATTTTTTTCTTTCTGGATCTGCTTCTGGTGATGTCAGATGTGACTCTGTCTGACCTTAGGCAGCCTGTTTGAGACTTCCAGGGATCTACTGTCCCTGGCTGTCCCCTTCAGTTGTTAATCTAGTCACTGCACTCAGTAGTCAGGTTTAAGTACCACAGGGCGGGGCTGAATTCCTCCTGGAGTGGGGGCTATTGTTTCCCCTTAAAGTGCTGCTGCTTGGAAGGGAGTGGGCTGCCTGAGCAGGATGGCTGCTGCAGTATGGGGGTTGGCTCAGCAGCAGGATCCCAGTGTCTTTTCTCTCAGTTCTCTCCTCAAAGCCTCCATTTCAGTCTCACCTCAAGTGTCACTAGCCCATTCTGCCCCTCCCTTTGTCAGAGCCCAGGGTAAGAGGTTGCAAATGAAAATTTGTGTGTTGGCCCTTTAAACAGCTCTTGCATCTCCAGATGTCTGTCTCTGCAACCCTGCTGCTTTTTGTCACTGGTTGTTATCTGTGTACTTTTTGGGCTCAGGTGCTCTAGGCTGGGAATACTAGCTAAGGGTTTAGAACCCATTCTTCTCAGAGGGATCCAACTGGTTGCTAATTATCCCTCCAGTGCTGCTGCCTGTGGTCACTCAGCCAGCTCTCTTGAATCTCTAATGCACACTTTACCAGACAGGTTGTGCTGAAGCTGATTCTTCTGTCTGTCCGAGGTTCTATATTTTCTTTGTTTTTTAATTTTTATTTGATTTTACTTTTAAGTATATTTTATTTATTATACTCTTACAGTTGTCCCACTTTTCTCCCCTTTACTTCTCTCCACCCTGTATCCCCCTCCCACCAGCATTTTCCCTCTTAGTTCATGTCCATGGGTCATATATATGAATTCTTTGGTTTCTCCAATTCCTACACTATTCTTAGCCTCCCCCTGTCTATTTTGTACCTACCAATAATGTTTCTTATTCCCTGTGCCTTTTTCCCCATTCTTCCCCTTCCCCTCCCTGCTGAAACTCAGAGTCCCAAAGAAACTGGACCCAAGGAGGAGCACACCAAGACACATCATAATTAATTACCCAAGGTTAAAGATAAGAAGAGAATCTTAAAAGCAACAAGAGAAAAGGAGAGTTACCTACCAAGGAATTCCCATAAGACTATCAGCTGATTTTTCAAAAGAAACCTTACAGGCAAGAAGGGGCTGGTAAGAAATATTCAAAGTCGGGAAAAGCAAAGACCTACAACCAAGATTACTCTATCCAGCAAAGCTATAATTTAGAATGGAAGGGCAGATAAAGTGCTTCCCAGATAAGGTAAAGTTAGAGGACTTCATTATCACCAAGCCCTTATTCTATGAAATGTTAAAGGGACTAATGTAAGAAGAAGATAATCAAAACTATGAACATTAAAATGACAACAAACTCACAACTATCAAAAACTGAACCTAAAAAAAAAAACAAACAAAAAAACCCCCTCCAAACTAAGCAAACACCTGGAACATGAACAGAATTATGGAAATGGACATCACATGTGGATTTGTATTTTCAGGAGGGCCTTTTGTTTGTTTGTTTTGCCCAATCTTCCACGGTCTTTCTTTTTCCTTTCCTGTGTCTATTGGCATACATTTCCCCCTCATATTCTTTCCCTTGTATACTTTTCAAGGAGCTTGATTTTATGAGCTAATTTCTTTCCTAACTTCCTTTTGTTTTTCTTTTTGCATAAGGGATGACCTTACATTCAGTCATCACATGGATACTAAAACCCAGTCCCTAGGTGAACAAGATAGACTGCTCCCTACAGAATAAGCCCATGTACTACCATTTCAGTTTGTAGTCTTTTTTATTTTTGGCTCCTTGAGATTACCTTCTAATTCTTGAAAGCTCAGCTAATCATTCAAAAGACTTTTTCAATTATCTTTTATCAACTATTTTTATGGGATTGCATTGGGAGGGCTTTCAGACCTTAGTTGGCCATATTGCTAGAACTGGAGATCCAATAGTAATTCTTCTGAAATAGATTTCAGAGCACCTTTACAGTCTGCAGACTAAATAATCTTATTAATAAGTAGCTATATATTATTTCATGCCCAAGTTTGCAGAGGTTCAAATCAGAGCTCATTGGGACATAAAAACTCAATATTTGTGCACCTTTTCCTATGTCCCAATAATGAATATTCTAGTTGTATAACACAGAATAAACTCATCACATTTTAAGCTACCCTTTTGGATGACCCAGAGTTTGAAGAATTCTTATCATTCCTTTTCTTTACTTTTTTCCATATGTATACCCTTTCTGAGATAGTGTGATGTGTGGCCGACAATGATTTAAATAGAATTTAATCTGGTTGGCAGAAAAAAATGTGTAATTTTTCATAAGCTCTGAAATCCTGTATTTTCTATTTTTAGTGTTAACTTGCACACCTGTGAAACAGGAATGGAATTTCAAGTGTGTGTTTAATTGTCTGAAATGACAAAAGAAGTCAAAAGCTGCTCATTATATCATACAGAATAATTATCATGCAATTTTGTTTTAAAACAGTTCTTAAAATGACTAAAAAAGAAGAAAAAAGTGTCATAAATCAGAAGCATCTGATTGTTAGTATTAAACATTGAGCATTGTGTAAGGTAGTACAATTTCATGGATTTCAAGGTCTATAGAAAAGCCACTCGGGAGTAAGTAGGGTGCTGCCATTTGACCTTAGAAGTGCCGACCACAGTGAGGAAGATTTCCTGAAAGTCTCTTGTCAATTGGCCATGAAGAGACAAAGTATGGAAATGGAGAAATAAGCATAAAGCTTCTTACTCTGAAAGAGAATAGAATCTTGTGAAACACTAAAAAAGTAGGTTGGATAAAACAGTAAACTTGGATAAGGCAGCAGCTTAGAACTAAGAGAGGATGGACAGAGCCAGGTACAGACTCAGAGGCTTCTTACCTTAACATTACAGACATTTGTTCCTAGCATGGTTAAGAAGTCTATACAACTCACAAAATCCTTGAAGGCAGATGAGACTGTTTAACTTATTTTTGTGTTCTTTCTGTCCATAAAATTCTTCATGTACAGCAGCAGTTTGTGAAATTTGTTTAATTAAATAAATGGAAAGAAATAGTCAGGTGGAGGCAGTGCCCCATTGTGCTTAAAAGTATTATAGCTCTTGGATCTTGCTACTCAATGTATATCTTTATTTGTTCATATTTTTAGAGTTGACTATTCTATTTTACTATTACCCAAGATGTTATATTTTTTGTTGTAACTAAGTATATCCTGCCAGCTACTCTTCTTTCACCTGTTACTCCTCCCATAATTGTCTACAACTGGAGGAGTTCCACCTACTGAAATTTTTCTCTTTTAAATAGATACCACCATCCACTTGGTAGAAGTGACCTGAATTGTACATAGGGCATATTTTAAAACTCAATTCCATAACAGTGACAAATGTATCACATTAATTTAAAACTTGTTTTTCTATTTTCAGAAGTGACCTTTATTTCAAAATAACATAAGGGAATATGGACTGGCAGGTATGGCCTGAGCACTGACTCAGTAATCTATACAAGGCTTTGTACATGTGAAAACAATTTAGTCTCATCCTCAAAGAGTGACATAGAACTATTGATAATGGCACCTCCCCATATTTATGGGGCACCTGCTAGTGTTCTCAATTAGACAGGAGAGTGCTGGTTCTTCATTTACTGCTTTTTAGTGTGTTTCCTTTGAAGACTAATCAATGTGATATACATTTTAAGTTGCTTTCCCAATGAAGTGATGGCTCGGACATACTTGCCCAAACAATTTTGTCTTATTTGTGGCAAATGACTGGGCAGTGTTTCAGCAGACAGCATGAAACAATGAAGAAGAGGTTTTTTTTTTGTTTTGTTTTGTTTTCTGTGAAGATAAATGCTTACTAATCAATCAAGTTCCCATTTCAACCTCATTTTCACCAAACTACCTATGACTGTGTATATTTATGATGTATGGGAAGCTATTCATCCATCTGTCTTCTATTTATCTATTGATTTTACCCTGTAGTATAAGCAATGTTTTATGATATTAGAATATAAATGTGATTGGACAGTTAAGGTTGACAGTAAAAAGAAAAAAAAGAAGATTATATCTAAGATCATTTAGAGACATAGGAGAACTTAAACAGGCACTTGTGATTAGTTGGTTACTATAGCTGTGACTAAATTTGGCTCTGTATTTCACAAAGGACAATGTACAATATAGGCTTGGCATAAAAACAATATGGAAAACCCAGAGGGTTAGATATTATTTATTGAATAGTAATTAGGAAGGCTACAGGTTATACTGGAAAGAAAACTACAAAACAAATTCTTGAAGGAATCTATCATTTGGATTTCTTTGTAAGGGGTATTAGACAACATGATAAATAATGCATTCAGTTATTTTAGAACAGATGCAAAGTCCTTCCAAAAATGGAAGCTAGTATATATTGACTATAAGAGATGAAGTTATAACATGAAATTGTAATTTAGAGAAGGCATTTTTATAAAATCCAGGTTAATAGAGTTGATGCATTTGTTTTTAATGACTAAACTTAATTCAGTGAAAAAGTTTTCTCTTGCTCCTCTTGTTCAGTTGTTAGATTTCTAATCAACTTCAGTATCAAAGTGAATTTATCATTAAATTATCTAACTAGATGAAGGGGAGAGCCTCTTGCATTGTATTAAAAAGAAGTTCACATGCTTTAGACACCAGACATACAGATTGTCATGAAATGTTTAGATACAATTTTTATTCTTACCTATGGAGGTCAGTTGTGAGAATGGTTATAAATGTGGCTATTATTATTTCATAAAATAATTAATCTCCTAATGTGCTTGAACAAGTACTCAGAGAAGATCTTAGCACTCTGGATGTAGAGTATGAAAGTTTTAACCTAAAAAACCCCCAAACCCGCAAGCACTGTCATTACCAATTGTGCACTCACACTGTCTAAGAGCCCTGGAGCATCTGACTTTAGAAAAACTTTGCATCTTTCTTTTGGGTTCATCGGCACCAATCTGTTCATGAGAATTAATGTTTAGCCATTAGCCCCATTTGTGCTTGAGTCAGGCAGACCAAAATTCCAATCCCAGATTTACCGTTTATTACCTGTGGAAATGTGGGCTAGTTACTCTTTTATTCCAAAATTCTCCTTATCTAAATAGTAAAAACAATAGTGCTAATTCAGTTCTAAAGTACTAGGTAAGAATTATGTATATCATGCACTTATCATAATGCCAAGTAGGAAATTAGATACTCAATACCTCTTCAAAAATTAAAAAAAAAAATTAGAGAGAGGGGAAGGGAGGGAGGAAGTGAGGGAGAGAAACCCTGATGTGAGAGAGAAACATCAACCAGTTGCCCCGTGTATGTGCTGGGACTGGCTACTGAACCTGCTACCTAGGTATGTGCTCTGACTGGGAATCAGACTGATAGGGGACTCCAGACTTGGAAAATTTTAGCTTAAGGTAAAAAGTTATAAGTCTAGTAAGTAATGTGTATGTTAAAGCTTTTGTTTCAGAAACTACAGATAAGACCCAACACAGGCTCCTGGGAAAAACAGCCGACCTCCTGGGGCACTGATAGAAGATTACCACCTGGGGACATCTGAACCTTTGTTCCAGGGAGAGTAGATGATCACCTTCCTCTGGGAACAGTTAACTGCCCAGAACAGGGATGCCGCACCTTTGCTCACCTAATCCTCCCTAAATTTTAAAGCCCTCATCGTATCTTGTTTATCCACTGTCCCCCGCCCCCCACCTTATAAAAGATCTGGCCAGGAAAGAGAAGGGAAGATGGTTTGTTAGGGTATGAACCTGCCATCCTCTCGGATTGCTGGCCATCTGAATAAAGCACCCATAAAAGATTCAATTGCTGTCATTGCTTATTGGATTTGGTAGTGACAGGCAGCTTGAATGCTGGTGTCTTTTCCAGTTACAAAACCAGCAACATTTCGCTTTGTGGGATGACACGCTACCAACTGAGCCACACTGTCAAGTCAATATCTCTTTTTAAAATAATGATTAAATGTAAAAATATTCTCCAAAATAACTGAATGAGGTATTCTATTTAAAAAAATCCTGCTCAATTGAAAAATGTTTGTGAAATACACAAGTTTTATTTCAACATGGCTAATGCCAAAGTGTTATTTCTAATAATTACCCACTAGGTCTAGCTATTTGTTAACATTATCCTAAGCTGGTCTTAATAAGGGCATTGTATCAACATAAGAAGGGAACTTATAATAGTATAATTCTAAGGATCAATGTGCTCTCATCCAGTTCATATAAGAGTCATATAAAATTATTTAAAATACAAAAGAAGAGTTATAAAGCTGTAGACTTTATTCTATTTAATTGGGGGAGGATAGGGGGTGGAGGGATTGATCAAAAAGGAAAAAGGACTCATAGACATGGACAACCGTGTAGTGATTGTGGGTGGGGGGTGGGGTGGGGGTAAAAGGGGACTAACTGGTAATGAAAAAAAATACAATAAAAATATGCATCCATTAAAAAGAAGAAAATCTTTGGGTGTTAGCTGAGGTTTTAAAAGTATGGACAATGGACAGCTGGTTCTGGTGGAAACTTTCCCTCATAAAGGTCAGGTTTCATGTATGTGATATGAACAATATTTAGAGGTTCAGGAATATTCTGATGTAATTAGGGCTAAATTTATTGTTCTGTTGGGGGATGGTAAGTGTGTGTATATGTGTAGGTGAAGGAGCAAGGTTTCTTTTTAAGTTTTTAATTGTATTTTTTCATTACTATTTAGTCCCCTCAATACTCCCTATAGGAGAATGTTCTGCATGGCATGGGCCCAGCTCCTACTCGGAGATGCACAGGACCCATGCCCACAGATAGCTTCTCCCATGGGGAATCAGGCCTGCACTGTACCTAGACTGCTATGAGACTTGCTTTTGCTTAAATTCCCTCACCCTGAATTGAGGCAGCAAATATTTACTGCATATCTTTAAAGTAACTTCCTAAAATCCATGCTAAACCTTCCAAGAACAAGTGTAACCGGTTCAACCACTTTTCCCTTTTCATTTGCAAATATCCCTCTTCTGTGATGTGATTAGTGGCATTGGCTCCTTTGTTTTCTGTAAAAGGTAACCATCTAAAGCAAACCTGCGCATAGTAAATGAAGACCATCATGTAATGTGCCTGGAAAAGCAATAAAAGTTGATCAAGGCAAGGGCCGAGGCTTTTTCTCCTCTTGAGAGAGAAGCCATGCTGTCCCTTTTCCTCCACAGGATTTGGTAGTCACTGTGAATTTGTTTTGTCTCAGCTACAACGCCGTAAACCCCACAAGTTGGGGTCCACAACAACTGTCCTTAACATACAACCACTACACTGTTGTCCATGTCCATGTGTCATTTTACCTTTTTGCTCTGTCCCTCTACCCCCTAACCTCTTGTCCCTTTTAACTGTCATTCTGTTCTCTATCTATGAGTCTGTCTCTATTTTGCTTGTTAGTTCAGTTTGTTCATTAGATTCCACATATGAGTGAAATCATACAGTATTTGCCTTTCTCTGACTGGCTTATTTCACTCAGCATGATGTTCTCCAGGTCTACCCATACTGCCACAGAGGGTAAAATTTTCTTATTTTTTACAGCTGAGAAGTATTCCATTGTGTAAAGGTCCCATAGTTTTATCCCCTCATTTATTGATGGACAATTCAGCTGCTTCCTTATCTTGGCAATTATAAATAATGCTGCAGTGAACATAGGGATGCTTATGTTCTTTCAAATCAGTGTTTCGGGTTCTTTTGGCTATATTCCCAAAAGAAGGATTGCGGGGTTAAAACACAGATCCATTTTTAATTTTTTGAGGTATCTCCACACTGCTTTCCACAGTGGCTGCACCAATCTGCTTTCCCACCAACAGTGCAGAAGGGTTCCCCTTTCTCTACATCCTCACCAGCACTTGTTGTTTGTTGACTTATTGATGATGGCCATTCCAACAGGTATGAGATGATATCTCACTGTGGTTTGCACTTCTCTGATAATTAATGATGTTTTGAACATCTTTTCTTATGTCTATTGGCTATCTGTATGTTCTCTTTAGAGAAGTGTCTATTCAGGTCCTTTGCCCATTTTTTAACTGGGTTGGTTTTTTTTTTTTGGTGTCAAGTTTTGTAAGGTCTTTATAAATTTTGGATATTAACTCCTTTTCAGATGTATTGGTGAATATGTTCTCCCATTCTCTGAATTGTCTTTTTATTTTGTTGATGATTTCCTTTGCTATGCAAAAACCTTTTAGTGTGATGTAGTCACATTTGTTTATTTTTTCTTTTGTTTCCCTTGCCAATAAAATATTGCTATGAGCAATATCTGAGATTTTACTGCCTACACTTTCTTCTACAATTTTTATAGTTTCAGTTCTAACATGTAAATCTTTCATCCATTTTGAATTTATTCTTGTGTGTGGTGTAAAGAGGTGGTCTAGTTTCTTGTTTCTGCATGTATCTGTCTAATTTCTCCAATGCCACATATTGAATAAAGTACTTTAGCCCATTTTATGTGCTTGCTTCCTCTGTCAAATATTAATTGACTCTAAAGGTGTGGGTTTATTTCTGGGCTCTCTATTCTGTTCCATTGATCTATGTGTCTGTTTTTATGTGAGTACCAGGCTGTTTTGATTACTATGGTCTTCAAGTATAGTTTGATATCAGATAGTATGATTCCTCCAACTTTGTTCTTCTTTCTCAGGATCACTGTTGCTATGTAGGGCCTTTTGTGGTTCCATATAAATTTTGAAATATTTCTTCTAGTTTTGTGAAATATATCATTGGAATCTTGATAGGAATTGCATTGAATCTATAGGTTGCTTTGGGTAATATGGATATTTTAATTATGTTAATTCTTCCAATCCATGAACACAGTGTATACTTACATTTATTTGTATCTTCTTTAATTTCTTTCTTTAGTGTATTATGATTTTTTGTGTACAGGTCTTTTGCAACTTTGGTTAGGTTTATTACTAGTTATTTTATTCTTTTTGAAGCATTGTAAATGGGATTGTATTTTTAATTTCCCTTTCTGTTATTGGCGTATAAAAATGCGATTGATTTCTGGGTATTAAAGTTGTATCCTGCTACTTTGATGAATTCATTTACCAGTTCCAGTAGCTTCTTGGTAGAGTTTTTGGGGCTGTCTATGTACAGTGTCATATCATGTCATCTGCAAATAAGACAATTTAACTTGTTCCTTTCCAATTTGAATACCTTTTATTTCTTCTTCTTGTCTGCTGTGGCTAGGACTTCTAGTACTATGTTGAATAAGAAAGGTGGAAGAAGACATCCGTCTCTGGTTCCTGATCTTAAGGGGAACAATTGTAGTTTTTGCCTGTTCAATGTGATTCTGTCAGTGGGTTTGTCATAAATGGCTTTTATTATGTTTAGGTATGTTCCATCTATTCCCACATTGCTGAGAATTTTTACTATAAATGGATGCTGGATTTTATCAAATGCTTTCTGCATCTATTGATATGATCATGTGGTTTTTATCTTTCATTTTGTTTATATGGTGAATCACAATTATTGAGTTTCAAATGTTGTACTAACCTTGTATTCCCAGAATAAATCCCACTTGATCATGGCATATGATCTTTTTGATGCACTGCTGTATTCTGTTTGCTAATATTTTGTTGAGGATTTTAACATTTTTGTTCATCAGAAATATCGGCCTATAATTTTCTTTCTTTGTAGCATCTTTATCTGGTTTTTAGAGTTAGCGTAATGCTGATCTCATAACATGAGCTTGGGAGCCTTCCCTCCTCTTTAATTTTTTGAAATAGTTCAAGAAGAAGACGTGTTAGTTCTTCCCAGAATGTCTGGTAAAATTCACCTGTGAAGCCATCCACTCCAGAACTTTTTTAAAAAAGATTTTATTTATTTATTTTTAGAGAGGGAAGGAAGGGAGAAAGAGAGAGAGAGAGAAACATCAGTGTGCGGTTGCTGGGGGTCATGGCCTGCAACTCAGGGATGTACCCTGGCTGGGAATCGAACCTGCAACACTTTGGTTCACAGCCCGAGCTCAATCCACTGAGCTACGCCAGCCTGGGCTCACTCCAGAACTTTTGTTCATTGGGAGTTTTCTACTTACTACTTCATTTTCACTAGGTGTACTTTGTCTATTTAGATTCTCTGATTCTGCCTGATTTGTTTTGGGGAGATTGTATGTTTATAGGAATTTATCCATTTCATCCAGGTTGTTGCCATATGGTTGTTCATAATATTTTCCTGCAATTGCTTGTATTTCTTTGGTGTCAGTTGTTGTTTTCCTCTTTCATTTGTGATTTTATTTATTTATATTCTTTCTTTTTTCTCTTGATGAGCTTTGTTAAAGGTTCGTCAATCTTGTTTATCTTTTCTAAGAAACAACTCTTGGATTCAGTGACCTTTTGTATCTTTTTTTAGACTCCATTTTGTTTACTTTTGCTATGATATTTATAATTTCCTTCTTTCTACTCACTTTGGGCCTTGTTCGTTGTTCTTTTTCAAGTTCCTTTAAGTGTGAAGTTAAATTGTTTATTTGAGCTTTTTCCTTTTTTTTTTTTTGAGCTAGGCCTATAATGCTACAAATTTCCCTCTTAGGACTGCTTTCCCTGTGTCCCACAGATTTGAATTGTTGTGTCCTTATTTTCCTTTGTTTCAAGGTATCTTTTGATTTCTTCCTCGATATCATTATTGACCCATTCATTGTTTAATAACATGTTACTTAGCTTCTATGTCTTTGCATGTTTTTCAGTGTTCTTATGATTCATTTCTAGTTTCATAGCATTGTGGTTAGAAAAGATGCTTGATATGATTTCAATCTTCTTAAATTTATTGAGACTTAGTTTGTGTCCTAGCATGTAATCTGTCCTAGAAAATGGTCCATGTGTACTTGAAAAGTATGTATATTCTGCTGCTTTGGGATGAAATGCTCTGAAGATATTAATTAAATCCATTTGACCTAGTATGTCCTGTAAGTTCACTTTCTCCTTGTTGATATTCTGCCTGGAAGATCTATCCATTGAAGTCAATGATATGTTAAAATCTCCAACTATGACTGTATTTCTGTCAGTTTATCCTTTTATGTCCATCAAGATTTGCTTTACATATTTAAGTGCTCCTATGTTGGGTGCATAAATGTTTACTAGGGTTATATTCTCTTGTTGGATTGTTCCCTTTATTATTATGTAGTGTCCTTCTTTGTCTCTTTCTATAGCCTTCATTTAAAAGTCTATTTTGTTATATATAAGTATTGCTACCCCACCTTTTTCTCCTTTCCACTTGTATAAAATATCTTTTTCCATCCCCTTTTTAGGCTCTGTGTATCTTTCAATCTGAGGTGGGTCTCTTTGAGGCAGCATATATATGGGTCTTGTTTTCTTATCCATTCATCTACCCTATATCTTTTGGTTGGGTCATTTAAGCCATTTGCCTTAAAGTGATTATTGATATGTATGTGTCCAATGCAATTTTATTGTTAGACTATTTTCCTGTTTTTCTTTCTTTCTTTCTCTTTTTCTTTTTTCTTAAAGGAAGCACTTAAACATTTGTTGCGTACTTACTTGGTGTTAACAAACTCCTTTAACTTTTTCTTGTTTGGCAAGCTCCTTATTTCTTCTTCAATTTTAAATGATAGCCTTGCTGGGTAAAGTAGCTTTGGTCATAGGTCCTTGCTTTTCATCACCTTGAATATTTCACTCTGCTCCCTTCTCATCTGAAATGTTTCTGTTGACAAGTCAGATGACAGTCTAATGGATGCTCTCTTGTATGTAACTACCTACTTTTCTCCTGTGGCTTTTAAGATTCCCTGTCTTTAAGCCTTTTCATTTTAATTGTAATGTGTCTCAGTGTAGGCCTCTTTGAGTCCAAATTGTCTGGGACTCTCTGAGCTTTCTGGACTTGTGTGTCTCTTTCCTTTACCAGATTAGGGGAGTTTTGGGTCATTATTTCTTCAAATAGGTTCTCAATCCCTTGCTCACTCTCTTTTCTGGTATTTCTGTGATGCAGATGTTGCTTTGTTTCATGTTGTTCAAAATGTTTCTTAAGCTCTACTCACTTTTTAGAATTCTTTTTTCTTTTTGGTGTGCTGCCTGGGTGTTTTATTCTACCTTGTCTTCATATCCCTGGCTTGATCCTCTGCTTCATCTAACCTACTGTTCATTTCTTCCACTGTAATATTTATTTCAGATACTACATTCTTTATTTCTGACTGGTCCTTTTCTGTGGTTCCCATGCCTTTTTTCATGCTGCTGAGTATCCTTATAGTCATTATTCTAAACTCTATATTTAATAAATTGCTTGCCTCCATTTCATCTAGTTCTGGAAAATTTTCTTGTTCTTTCATTTAGGGTCTGTTTCTTTGTCTTCTCATTTTGGCTACTTCTTTGTATTTGTTTCTACCTATTAGGTAGATCTGCAAAGACTCTGGGGCAGGGCTATGTCAAACCCAACCTGTGATTAGCCCTGCACAACCTGTTTGGAGTTATCAGTGATCCACATCACGTGCCTCCCTCTGCTGGGCCTGTTCATGTGCAGAAATAACCACACTCTGCACTAAGACCAGCTGCTACCAGGCCCAGGAGTATGATCAGCCTAAGTCTCCAAGCTTCCAGCAATCTCTTAATTGTTAAACTTAATCGGTAATATAACCTCAAGTGGTACTCAGCAGCTGGATTTAAGCACCACATGGTGGGGCAGAATAATTCCTGCAGGTGGGGCTATCGCTTTCACTCAGGCTGATGCCACTTGGAGGGGAATGCTCTGCCTGAGAAAGATGGCCTCTGTGCTATGGGGAATGACTCAGCACAGGTATCCTGGTAGCTGATCCTTCAGTTGTCTCCCAGAGCCACTGGCCTGAGACTCTCCTCGCATGTGTCTAGTCCATTCTGCCCTCATTCTGCCCTCCCTCTGTCGGTGCCACAGGTAGATGGCTATGAATGAAATTTTGTGCATTGGCCTTTTAAGATGCTCCCTGAGTCTCCAGCTGTCTCTCCCTGGTTGGCAGAAAACCCAGTGCTTTCTACACCTGGCTGTGATCTGGATTCCTTTCCTGGCTGGTGTTGTAGGCTGGGGAGCCCAGCTTTGTGTTTAGACTCTATACTTCTCATAGGGACCCCCCAGCCACTGAAATATCCCCCTGGAATCTCAACTGATGTTTTTGGGAGCCAATCCAGCCCTCTCACATCTCTTCTTCACTCTCTACCAGTCTCGTTGTGGTGAAGAATTTCTTCTGTCTGTCCTTGGTTATAAGGCTAGCCTACAGCTCATGTTCAGTTGGTTATTCAGAATGATTTCCCTACAATTTAGTTGTAATTGGTCTTGGGAAAAAGTTTGTGTGACTTCCACTTACTCCACTGCCATCTTGGGTCACAGGACAAGATTTCTTTGTTCATTTAGACTGCTATAACAAATTACCATAGATTGGGTAGCTTATAAACTACAGAAATTTGTTTCTCATAGTTCTGGAGACTGGGCAGTCCAAGATCAAGGTGCTGGCAAGTTTGGTGTCTGGTGAGAGCCCTTTTTCTGATTCATAGATGGCTGTCTTCTGGCTATGTCCTTACATGGTGGAAAGAGAGCTTTCTGGGGTCTTTTTTATAATGGCACTAATCACATTCATGAAGGCACTACCTCGTCACCTAATCATCTCCTGAAGACTCCACCTCCAAATACTATTGCATTTAGGATTAGGTTTTAACATAGGATTTTTGGGGGTAAGGGTGGGGCACACATATTCAATCTATATAGCAAAAGTGTTGTTCCTAAGCCCAGAATCCTACTACAATCCAAAGCAGATCTTTTTAGGGTAGTGGCACTCTAATGAATGGAGAGAAGTACTATCTATATTTATATAATCTCTCCTTTGGGGCATAAGATATGTGCAAGACTAACCCCCATCTACATGGTTTTTCTGTTTCTATTTGAAATCCTAATAATAATTTAAAAAGAGAGTTAATGAGCATAGCATACAGTCGAAATTAAACAAGGATAGTAAATGTTAAAGTAATAATGATAGTAATGATGAAATTTTAACTTGAAAATATTGACCAACCAGTTAATAAACCAAATACAAACCTCTGTTGGAAGGACAAAAAGGAGTGCCCTTACACAAATTAAAGTGGGAGAACAATTTTTCAAGTACCCTGTACAACCCTAGCAGCAAAGTCAATTTTTTACAGCAGTTAATATAGAGCAAATTCTATTTCTGGCAGCATGCTAGGTACTTTATGAACATTATTTCTAATCCTAGCAACAACAGTAAGAGGGAAAGAGATTTAATCTCATTTTATTGATGAAGAATAATGCCACCAAGAACATTGTTCATTTCTGTGAAAAATATTGTTGGGACCCCTACCAAAACTGTGGCTTTTTATTGATAGATAACACAGTCACACCCAGAGTTTGCCTTGAACCACCAAACCCAGTAATTGACATGAGCTACTTTTCTTCTTGTCAGTACTAATGGAAAAAGAAAGGTCTGCTCACTCCTGGGCCTCACCATGTACACCAGGCATTGGCAAACTGAAGCCCAGGGGCCAAATCCAGCACACTCCTCTTTTGTATGGCCTGTGAGCTTCTAAATTTTTAAATAGCTGGAAAAAATCAAAAGAAGAATGATATTGTGTGATATGTGAAAAGTATATGGAATTCAAATTGCAGGCTCCGTAAAAAATTTTTATTGAAACATAGTCATTCTAACTTATTTACATATTATTTATAGCTGCTTTGTTGCTACAATGGCAGTTAAGGAGTTGCAACAGAAACCCAATGGCTTGCAAAGCCTAACATATTTACTACTAAACTTTTACAAAAAAAAAAGTGTGCTGAGGTCTTATTGCAGACTATAAATTTCTTGAGGACAGAGAAGATATCTCTAGAGACATTATTATTTTTTCTACTTTTGTTCTATTACAGTTGTCCCAATTATCCTTCGTTGCTCTCCCCTGCCCTGCCCACCCCCCTCTCCCACAGTCAATCCCCACCCTGTTGTCCATGTCCATAGATCATTTATACATGTTCCTCAAATAGACCCTTCCTCTAATTTCCTGCCTTGTGTCCTTCCCCCATCCCATCTGGTCACTGTCAATCTGTTCCATGTTTCCATACCTCTGGCTCTATTTTGCTTGTTTGTTTACTTTGTTCATTGGATTCCTCTTATAGATGAGGTCATATGGTATTTGTCTTTTGCCGACTGGCTTATTTCACTTAGCCTAATATTCTCCAGTTCTATCCAGGCTGTTGCAAAAGGTATGAGTTCCTTCTTTCTTTCTGCTGCACAGTTTTCCATTGTGTAAATGTATCACAGTGTTTTCATCTACTCCTATACTGATGGGCACTTAAGCTGTACCCAGCACTTGGCAATTATAAATAATGCTGCTATGAACATAAGAGCACATAGGTTCTTTTGAATTAGTGTATTAGGATTCTTAGGGTATAATCCCAGCAGTGGAACTGCTGGATCAAAAGGCAGTTCCATTTTTAATTTTTTGAGGAAATTCCATACTGTTTTCCACAGTGGCTGCACCAGTTTGCATTTCCACCAACAGTGTACTAGGGTTTCCTTTTCTCCACAACCTTACCAGCATTTGCTCTTTGCTGACTTGTTAATGATGGCCATTCTGTCTGGTGTGAAGTGGTATCCCATTGGGGTTTCAATTTGCATCTCTCTGGTGTTTAGGATGTTGAGCATCCTTTTGATGTGCCTATGGGCCCTCTGTATGTCCTACTTGGAGAAGTGTCTGTTCAATTCTTTGGGAAACTTTTTAATTGGATTGGTTATCTTCTTGGTTTGAGTTGTATGAGTTCATTATATATTTTGGAGATCAAACCCTTGTCTGAGGTATCATTGGCAAATATGTTTTCCCAAATGGTCTCTTTCCATTTTGTAGATGGTTTTTCAGCTGTGCAGAAGCTTTTTAACTTGATGTAATCTCATTTAACTATTCTTTCCTTTATTTCCCTTGCCCTACAGGATATATCAGTGAAAATATTGCTAATGAGATATCGGAAATTTCACTGCTTATGTTTTCCTCTGGGATTTTTATGCTGTCACAGTTTATGTGTAAGTCTCTTATCCATTTTGAGTTAATTCCGGTGTATTGTGTAAGTTGGTGGTCTAGTTTCATTTTTTTTGCATGTAACATTTCAGTTCTCCCAAACCAATTGTTGAAGAGGCTATTTTTTACTCCATTCTATGCTCTTGCCCCCTTTGTCAAATATTAATTGACCATAGAGACTTGGGTTTATTTCTGGGCGCTCTGTTCTGTTCCATTGATCTAAGTGTCTGTCTTATGCCAATACCAGACTGTTTGATTCCAATGACCTTTTATTATAGTTTGATATCAGGTATTGTGATCCCTCTTTGTTTTTCTTCTCAAGATTGCTGAGGCTAATTGGGGTCTTTTTGGTTCCATGTAAATTTTTAAAATATTTGTTCTGTGGAATATGTCATTATTATTTTAATGGGGATTGCATTGAATCTATAGATTGCTTTGGGTAGAATGTTAATTCTTCCAATCCATGAACAGAGTATGTGCTCCCATTTATTTGTGTCTTTCTCAGTTTCTTTCTTTAGTATTCTATAGTTTTCTGAGACCAGGTCTTTTACCTCTTGGTTTAGCTCATTCCTAGATACATTATTTTTCTTGTTGCTATAGTAAATAGGATTATTTCCTAGTTTCTGTTTCTGATATTTCATTGTTGGTGTACAAAAATGCCTTTGATTTCTGAATATTGACTTTGTATCTTGCTGTTTTGCCAAATTCACTTATTAGATTGAGTAGTTTTTTGGTGGAGACTACAGGGTTTTCTATGCATACTATCATGTTGTCTGCATATAATGACAGTTTTATTTCCATCTTTCCAATTTGGATGCTTTTTATTTCTTTTTCTTGTCTGATCACTGTGACTAGAACTTCCAATACTATGTTGAATAAGACTGGAGAAAGCAGATACCCTTGTCTTGTTCCTGCTATTTGGGGGAAAGCTTTTTGTTTTTACCCAATGAATATGATGTTGGCAGTAGGTTTCTTGTATATGGTCTTTACTATGTTGAGGTAGACTCCCCCTATTTCCACTTTGCTGAGTGTTTTTATTATAAACAGGTGCAGGATGTTATCAAATGCTTTTTCAGCATGTATTGATATGAACATGTGTTTTGTCTTTCATTTTATTTTTGTGGTATATTGTGTTTATTGATTTGCAAATATTATACTACACTTGCATCCCTGGGATGAATCCCACTTGCACATGGTGAATGATCTTTTGAATGTATTGTTGTATCTGAACTGCCCATATTTTGTTGAGGATTTTAGCATCTATGTTCATCAGCAATATTGCCTTGTAGTTTTCTTTCTTTTTTGTTTCTTTACCTGTTTTGGAATTAGGATAATACTGGCCTCATAGAGTTTGGGAGTCTTCCCTCTTCTTTAATTTTTTTGGAATAGTTTGAGAAGAGTAGGAGTTAGCTCTTCCCTAAACATTTGCTAAAATTTGCCTGTGAAGTTTCCCAGTCCAGGGCTTTTGTGTGAGGGGAAGGTTTTTTTTTTTTTTTTTTTATTACTGCTTCAATTTCACTAGTTATTATGGGTCTATTCAGGTGTTCTGCTTCTTCTTGATTCAGTTTTGGAATATTATATGTTTCTAGAACATATCACCCAGGTTGTCCAAATCTTGGCTTATAGTTTTTCATAGTAACTTCTTACAATCCTTTGTATTTCTTGGTATCAGTTGTAATTTCTCCTCTTGCATTTCTGATTTTATTAGGTCCTCTCTGTTTTTTTCTTGATGAGTCTGGTTAAAGGCTTTTCAATTTTGTTTATCTTTTCGAAGAATAAGCTCCTGGATTTATTGATCTTTTGAATTGTTCTTTTAGTCTCTATATCATTTAATTCTGCTCTGATCTTGATTATTGACTTCCTTTTACTCTCCTGGGCTTTGTTTGTTGTTGTTCCTCTGGTTCTTATAGATGTAGGGTTAGGTTTTTTATTTGAGATTTTTCTATCTTTTTTTAGGTAGGTTTGTATTGCTATGAACTTCTCTCTCAGGACTGCCTTCTCTGTGCCCCATAGGCTTTGGGCTATTGTATATTCTAGCAGACATTAGATTCCCAGAGCCTAGTATAATATCTGTACAGTGAACTCTGAATGTAGGTTATGTAAATGAATGAATTAATGAATGAGTAAACAAATAAGTAAATGAACAATCTATGAAGCTTTCAAGAACTATTTTTTCCAAATTTCCTTTGTAACTTATTTTTGTGCATTGTTTGCAAGAAATCTTTAACTGGATCTGCCCACCTTAAGTTGCTGGAGTAAATGTTGTATTATCTGAAGCAGAACTGAAGTATCTTTTGCACATTAATCAACCTTTCACCCTCCACTTGTTGTTATAATCATATTACTACCATGTGGACATAGTTTCTGTTCTTTTACCTGAAAATACATTTATATAGGTGGTCATTGTGACCACACATGTATCTTTTCTAGGACAGTGTGATTTTCTTTTTTATCTTGCTGGAGGACAAAGAGAGGGCAAAAAGAGGGAAGTTAAGGGTTGGGAAAGACCCAAATCAAAGCCCTGGGGCAGATGCCAGAGAGGCAGGATCTCAGAGAGGAGTCTTATAGACTTTAGGTGGAACTTGTGAGGACTTTAAGACTTTAAGGACTTAAAGTCTTAGGGACTTGTGAGGAACTTATAGACTTTAAGTGGTATGAGGACTCAGGGTACATGTGTAAATGAAAAATGATTTTTCTACTAGTCACAGTGTTTCTGACACCAAATGTTTGGGTTTTTCACACCAGGCAGTTCAGTTCTCTATGGACACCAGCTGAATATCCTACAATTTAATTCCGAATACCAAAGATGTTCTTCTTACCCCTGTCACTCAAGAAACTCCAAGGATTTAAGGAGAACTATGCAAGAAACCAGGGACAAAGACCATATATGTATTTCTTAATGTCATGATATGGTGATATGCTGTTGGAAAGATGTGCAAAGGAATGCAAGGAGAACTGAGGGAAAGCTTTGACCTGTGAGAATTCTCTCAGGCATGGTCAATCTTGTGATCCTGATGTTAAAGAACAGCCAGGCGTAGGTTGTAGGCCTGTCTTTCATCTACCTAGGCCACAGATAAGCTATGTTTTTGTCTCCAGTTTGTCACTTTAATATGTACTATAGAACACCACGTCCACACTTACTAAAGTTTGTTTCTAGGAGAGTGACCAAAAGAAGGCAGGGCAGGGAAGGGAGATGAAGGGCATGCAAACAAAAGACAGTGATGTTTTAAGTAGGGACATTTTTACCTGGGACTCATTTTAAGTCCTGGTCTGTCTCCCTGAGCTCCCAACCAGCTGTCTGCACTGAAGTGCTTTGATGCATTATTGTACTGTACACCAGGTTGCTCATTTAATCAGCCGTGGTGCTGCTCTTCACATAGAGCACGACACACTTGACAGATTTATCACAAGACTGTGGGCTTTCTTTTCTGCAGCACTGTGGAACCCTTTCCCATTAGCGATAGCAGGAGTGATGTTTATGCATGAAGAGAGGCTGTTCGATTGGGCAATTGTAGCTTCCACTGCTGGAGTAAGCACAGCTCCCACTTATCAAATGGGGCTAATAGGGGATCTTCATATGCACTGCAGAATCAATTCTCTGTACATGGCCTCTGCTACAAAAATAATTGCTGCTCACTGGTGGTAAAGATCTCAGCAATGTCAGGGCCTTAATGGTGAGATTAATGTTCTACTGCTCCCGGGCAGGGCCAGTTCTCTTAAAAAAAAAAAAAAGAATCCTGAGAGCTTGATGAGATGTTTTCCAGGTAGAATGTGGAGCTGTGCTGATTTGCTGTGTTATTTGGGTGAAACTTTTCTCTGTAGGTAGTTTTCTAATTTTCTCTCTAAAGACTAATTAGCTGAAGCAACCAGTGAATGGCTTGGGGTCCATTCCCAGGTTCTGCAACTTAAATGTACATGTAACTGTGGACAAACTCTTTTTTCTTTCTGAACCTTGGTGTCTTCAGCTTTAAAATAAGGGAGCTGTATGAGATGGTCTCTAAACATTTTGCTCATATATTCTACAGGTGTCATGCTATATTGAAAATGTATTAGTTTTTGTCTCATTTTTTTCCCTACTAGATTGTGATCACATCTCTGATGTTATCTGAAGAGCCTAGCTCAGATTTTGGTACATATAATATGGACTCAATAGATATTTTGTTTATTGAAAATAACATTTTGTGATTCTGTAATATAAATAATTTGTGTCCTCGTTAAACAACAATGCAGTTCCCTGGATGATATATTACTATTCTTCTTTTCGTATCAGCAAAATTTAGAAAAAAAATTAATGGGATTGAACTTTACAATAGTAGCATTGATATTGTTACCTTATCATATCATAAGTATTAAATTAAAAATACTAAGCGCTTACTATTGGCAAGAATAGTCAGAGAATTCATACATGAACTTGATTAGTAGGTGAGTAGAGGTCATCTTGATCTGTGAAGTATTGGTATGAGCAGCTAATAAGCACAGTAAAAACATAAAATCATTGTAGATGAGAAGAAAATAAATAAATAAATAAACAAATAGTATAGAGTGTCTGTAGAATAACAAAGTGATGTATTGATTACAAACAAAGTTGCACTTGAAGAATTGAAGGAAAGTAGGTTAAGTGAGATGGTCAAGGGATGAGGGTCTTGGTTGAGACTCAGGTATAGTTTAGGCCTATTGCAGTAACAACAAGGTAGCCACAGGAATTAACGGTTCTTTTAGAAAAACAGAATGTCACCATGAAAGCTGGCTTGGAGAAAACATACTTTTAAATGTTTACCTGACTGAAAAACGGATGGACCCTGATACCTTTCTTTTTAACAGGAAGCTCAACTTTCATCCACCATGAAATAACTACATTTGCATTGTTGCTCCAACTTTTGTTAATGAGTAGTATATTTAGAAAAAAAATATTTATTATGCCACTACTTCATCATCTGAATGACTAATCTTTATGTGCTGCTGGATTCTCTCTCTGTTTTTTCATGTGCTTAGTTTTGTGATGGTTAATTTTGTGTCAATTTGACTAGGCTGTGATACTCAAATGTTTGGTCAAACACCAGTCTGGATGTTACTGTGAAGTTAGTTTTTAGATATTATCAACACTTAAATTGTAGGCTTTGAGTAAAGCAGATTACCTTCATCCAATCAGTTGAAGACCTTAACAGAAAAGACTGAGGTCTTTGAGGGAGAAGTAATTCAATCTGGAGACTGCCTTTGGGCTCTAGCTGCAGCATCAACTCTTCCTTGAGTCTCCAAACTGCTGACTTGTTCTGTAGCTCTTGAACTTGTCAGTCCCCATAATTGTCTCAACCAAATCCTTAAAATAAATCTAGATAGATTAATACACGCACTCACACACACACACACCCTGTTGATTCTGTTTCTCCAGAGAAGCCTGACTAATTCAATTGTGTTTTCATAGTTAAGCTCTGATGCAATCCTTTTAAAATCCAGTCAGTGAGCTCAGAAATCTCCGTGCCATGTTTTCAGCCTTCGTCCTAATCCCTCTGCTATTCCTGCCCTCAGCCTTCAACTGCATGATGGAAGAGAGTGTGTATTTCCTCTACACTGTTTCTCTTTTTCATTTCTGAAAATGAAATTGTATTGGATCCTTAATATAATATGGTTGGAAATACCACTGTTATGAAAGATGCTCACCCCATGTCAGCAGCACTGGAAGATCTTCCAGGCAATTTAGTGCATATGAAACACCGAAATATAACTGGTATTCAACAAGTTATTATCACCTCCTCCTTCTCTTTCTTCTTTTTGTTATTGTTTTGGGAAAAAATATTTTGACCTATTCCCATTCTTCTTTGTTGCCTTCTTCCTTCCACCTCACTCCAGAATTCACTGCTTCCAGAGATGTAAAAGTACCATGGATCCTGTTTCCAAATGTTTTATTTGTTTTCTTTACTCGATAGAAAGCTTAATTTAATTGAAATAAGAGTAAAGACATGTTTGAAGAGTCTGCTTCAGAGTAATCTTCTGTTTTTTTGAAAGTAGTGAAAACAGATAGTAAGCATGCTAAAGTAAGAGCTGTTCCACTGTTTACGCCAGCATTCGTAAACACTGGCCAGCAAGTTCTTCTCTACATAGGAGAACTATTTTGGCTACAGTCTTTCTGCTCTGCTTTTGAACATACAAACTCATTTCCTTGGATTTTGCTTAAAGCCATGTGCTTGATTACAGATCAAGAGGTACTGCTGGGGAGTAGGATATACTTTGGGATTTTTGCTAGTCATTTAATTAGGTTCTTTTTTCTCCCCTATGTTTTTGCAGTGTTGAAGTTAACATATATTCACTGCAAAGAAAAGAGAAAGAAAGAAAGAAAGAAAGAAAGAAAGAAAGAAAACTGAAAATTTAAACAATTTCAGCTAGAATTTAATGATATATAAATAATGATTATTAATGTTACAGTGATTTTCTTGTATTCTTCATATTGTACGTGTGTGTGTGCACATATGCATGAGAAAGCGAGAGGGTAATAGAGAGCAAAGGTCTAAATTGCTCTTGAGAAAACAGGAATCTCACATTTCTTAATACATGATACAATCAAATTTCATCTGACATTATTCTTACTCATTAGGGCTTAAGTCCAGTCATAGTTATTTTCAGCATCTTCTTTACTTATGCTTGAACAGAATGGAAGCATTTCTACAACCCAGAAAACTAGGAAGGGCCCTTACTCTCCAGTTTATTTAGAGACTGTGCCTCCCAGAGCCCCTTGTCCTGTTCCCCATGGGGGCCTGCTTTGGCTTCCAGAGACATGGAACTCAATCCTCTGGTTTTAGTGTCCCTTCCACACACTCCACTTGGAGGCCCTGCCACCTGCAGTTTATTCTCCGAGCACACTTAAAGTTGCCATCTAGACTGTTTCCCTGAAGGGATTTACAAGCTTCTCATTCTGTTCTCATGATACTGAGGAATTGTTTTAGTCTTTTAACTGCTGCTTGTCCATCCCCAAATCAGGCCACACTATTCTTTAACCTTCAGAAATACCTAGTTTTTCTTTCCTTCCCATTCATTTGTATCACAACATTTAAAGGCTCATCTGAAAAACTCCATGTTTAGGATAACCAGGTCCCAGGCTCTAGGACCCAACAAACAGCATTTAAGTTTCCAGGAGTAAGAAATCTCCAGCCTTGACATTTAGTGTCTGAGCATCCATGGATGCTCCCCACGGATGTATAGGAAGCTTCTTTAACATTTAGCAAAAGATAATAGATTTCAGTTTTCATACACCATTGCAGTAAATGCCAACACATCAACTCATTTACATAGAATCAAAACATTATTGGAATGGCATTATAACTACAAACTTTTATTTTTCTCTCTTCTCTTTTAACTAACGTTATGACTATTTTCTCATACAACCTTTTTTTTTTCCCAATGTGCATTAATTAGAATAAATGGGCAGATGTTCAGGGTATTAGTTGGTATATGAGGTCTGTCCAGAAAACGTCCAGTCATTGTTAACATATTGAGACCAGTTTGCGCGACATCAGTGTAACGTGCCAGCCAAGGAGAGTGGACTGGGATGCATATGTGTAAACAATGATGACTTCACTGTACTAGTCAGTGGGGGAGGTAGATGCCGTTGAGTAAGCATGTGTACTGTGTGACCATCACATTCAAAATGACTGAGGGAGTAGAGCAATAAATCTGCATCAGATTTTGTGTTAAGCTTGAACATTTCTCTGTGGAAACTATTTGGGTGATTCAGAAGGCTGCAGCTAAGAGCAACTGGTGATTGGCAGCTTCATCATGACAATGTGCCTGTTCATGCATCACATTTCATGCAGAGGTTTTGGTGAACCATCAAATCACCCAGGTGACTCAGCCCCCCTACAGCCCAGATTTGGTGTTCTGTGACTTCTGGATTTTCCCTAAAATCACCTTTGAAGGGAAAGAGATTTCAGACCATCAACGAGATTCAGGAAAATAAGATGGGGCAGCTGACGGTGATTGGGAGAACTGTGTGAGGTTTCAAGTTGCCTATTTTGAAAAGGACTGAGGCATTATTATCTTATGTACAATGTTTCTTGTATCTCCTTCAAGAAATGTCTCTATTTTTCCATATTACATGGCTGGATACCTTCTGAATAGACCTCATATGTCCAATAAACTTGCGCTCTTCATGTAGGTTATATCAAGTCTTCGTAAAAAAATACTATAAACCCTTTTTGTAGAGTACCCAGCCCTACTAGACAATTGAAGAAATATCAAATTTTCTGTTTCTGAACTCTGCAGGAAGAGCTCAGAACATTTACCTTGAGGTTTGCTTAACCAACTATGTTGTGTCTGATTAGCCTAATTATTCACAAACAGAAGTTGAAACAAAGTAGTCTCCATTCCTTTTCTTCTTTCACTCTTCCCATTCTGTGGTGGCTAAAGATACTGTACATTCTTGACTGCTCCCCTTGAGAGTAAAACTTGTTTTCTCTACCCTTGAATTTCACTGGTGCTGTGACTGTTTAACCAGTAGAATGGGGCCTAAATTATAGTGTGGCAATACTGAGTCTAGCTTTTCTGAGGACTGGAAGCTTTCATTTTTTTCTTTCTTGGGATGCTTGGATACTGTTGCTTAGAACCCACTCCCATACTGCAAGATGCTCAAGCCACCGAGGGAGGTGTTGTGCAGGCACTTCCATCGGATGCTCATCTGAGCTCCCAGCCAATAGCCAGCATCAACCGCCAGCCATGAGAGCTATCTCAGTGCTCTCTGATCAGCTGTCCTCAAATAACTACAGCTCAGTCAATATCAGAACTTCTTGGTCAATATACAGAATCTCAAATGATAAAAAACATCTGTTATTGTAAGTCAATAGCTTTTGAAGTGGTTTGTTATAAAGCAATGAGATAAGGAAAATGAATTATTTTGGTCTCTATTACTATAAGACCATGAATGTAGTTAATTATCTTTAACTTCACACCAGGTCTATTATTGGTTTTTATGTAGTGGGGCCAGTTTTATAAAAAAAGTTCAGTTTCATAAATATTTATTGAGAATGTACTCTGTGCCAGGCAGATTAAATCTGGAGATCAAACAAAGTCCGAGTCAGCAATGGGCAGAGTGTTTAGCACAGAAAACATGTATAAGTGAAAAATTACTACCTTGTGATAGTTGTATTATAGAGATGAGTTTAAAAAAGGGTTCACAAATACTTGAGCAGCTACCACATACCAGGTATGCAGGAGATTGGAAATGGATGAAAATGAAGTTCTTACTTTGAAGAAGTTTGCCAACTAGTGAGGGAGACAAAATAAAAACAGATGTTTTCAATATGATGAGGGAAGTGCTAGGACTGAAATATGAAGCAGTATGAGCATATAGCCCAGCATAGATAATGGGATATAAAATATGTTTGATGCATTTTATATCTTATCTTCTTCCTTGATGGTGTGACAGATTATATACTCTAAATACAGCTGGAACAATATTTTCTACCCTACATGCCCATTGGCCATGTGACCTTGAAACTCTCCCATCAAGAAGAAGAACCTCATTGCATTCCCTTTGAAACTGGACTGGCCCTCAGGACTCACTTATAACCAACAGAATTTGGTGGAAATGATGCTGCATGACTTCTGAAGCAGGGCCAGAAAAGGCCAGACAGTGCCAGCCTTGATCTCCTGGAATATGCATTTATCAGTTGCTCTATCTCAAAGGGCTTTTTTAGGAACCCAGCTGCCATACTATGATAATCCCAAGTCACATGGAGACACTATATATAGGCACACTGGTTGACAGCCCTCACTGAGCCCAGTGTAGAGATGATCCTAATTTGGCCACTAGACATATTAATGAAGGAGCTTCTAGCTGATTGCAGCTCCTGCCCTGGCCTAGTCACCTTCAACCCACTGGAGCCTTCCAGTTGCCCTGGAGCGGAGGCAAGCCATCTCCAATGTGCCCTGTTCAGAATCCTGACCTCAGGAACCCATGACCATAATAAAAAGTTTGCTATCTTATATCACTAAATTTGGAGTGGTTTGATACACAGCAACAGATAATTAGAACAGATGGGTTTCAAGAAATAAAAACTTTGCAATAAATTACATGACTTTTGAATAGCATCTATGGTGAGGTTTGGTATTCCTGGATGCAAGTTTTTTAGTTAACATAGAAACTGAGAAAATATTTAGTCATTCATTAATATCTGAATTTAGATCACAGAGATTTGGGAGTCAATCTCTGACTGAAATACTTTCCTATATTTATAAAATTGAGTCTACTTGCTTTAGGAATAGTTCATTTCTTCTGATAGGGACTACATCTCTTCATCTTCAGATTCAATGGAAATGGAAATGTTGAAAAGACCCAATTTATTTGATATTTATATAAATCTGTGAGACACACATTTTAGTCAGTGATTAGTAGGAGAGTATGGCTTGCCATACTCAGAGATACTGGATACCTCAAGTGTAATTTTTTTGTGGCTTTTAATCATTAATTATCATTTGCAGGAAGAATTTGTCTATATAAAGAAATATTGCAGAAAAATGCAACATTAAACTGCAAAGTTCTCTTCCACATTAGTCATTAGTCCTACCACTTACTAACAATTAAACCATGTACATTTCTTAAATTGGCAACTTGAAAATTGTGTAAGGAAGATACTCATTTTAATTATATGAATTAAAAAAGGCACTCTTTTTTTCCCCATTTTTCTATTTTGCAGTAATTGAGAAATCATTAAAAATTGGAGTACAATTCCATCAAACATGGGGGGGGGGAAGAGACTGTGTTAATATCCAAAACATTTCTTTTCTTAGACAGTAGTCTTGACAGATGAGATAATTAAATCTGAGTCTGTGTGGTAGTAAAATAAGTGACATGGAAGGAAAACAAGAAGATGCAGGAAATGGTTAATTAATGGATGCCAATTATATTGAAGTAGAATTGAAAAAATGTCCTAGGCAAGTGAGAGGACTGGTGGTTAAAGAAGGGAAGCAGTGGAGCTAGCAGGGACAAAAGGTACTGAAGTCTACTTTGCCCCCTCTTCATTACCAGGTGCTGCTGAGCCTAGACCAGGACAAAGAGAAAAAGGAAAAAAATCTCTTGGGATCGTCATATTTTAGCATCTGAAATTCAGACAGTGTGATCTTGCCATTGCAGAGAAAGTATATTTCTTGATTCCAAACTTTCTGATTCTTTGCAAATGGGAGGAAGGCACAAATTAGAATAGATCCCAGATCCAGGAAATCTTTCCAGGTCCCAGACTTCACCAAATCATCCTCATCACTTCATGCTCAGTCTTCAGATTCCTCTATCATTTTCTTTCAAACCTCTGCTTGGCAACTAATGCATTTTTTTAAGAACTCAAGTTTTATCCGAGTTATCCAATCACACATATTTTTTAAAAAAGGAGATGTGAAGTTAACTCCATGATAGTTCCCTGCATCCCTTGCTCAGGTAGTTCATGGTTGAACCGTCTCAGATATTTCCAGATGAAGAGATACATGGAGAGTGTTGCTTGAGGCAAGAAAAGTTAAGCCAGTTTAGGATTTGGTTCATTCCATGCTGAAAGTGAGCTAGAATATATTTATACTTTTCTGTGTGTCTTTTTGGAATATATATGCACATATTAAAGATAATAAACAAATCAAATTTTTTCTAGAAACTTTTTCTGACAAATGGAGCAAAGTTTTCATTTAATGTTAAATTTGGATTATTTTTAGGAGATAATACAAATCTAAGTATTGGTATGCGAGAGTGCTTATTTGCAGTATTTTTTGTTCCATTAAAATTTTTTGAGCTCGCTTCTCAGTTCAGTCACCAAGCTTCACTAAGCTTTACTAATTTTGTGAAATTTGGACTAGTGTTTTGCCACTTTAGAGATAATCCTGAAAGCTTCCCTCTTGCAGATGGCAATAAATCATTCTCTCCACTAAAAGCCTCTATGTCATTTGAAATTTATTACAAAGAGCGGGTAGTGGACTTAAAAGCCATTTCACATGTCTTATTACTTCAATCGTCTAATTTATGGGTTTCAGCTGCATTTGTAGTTAGAAAAGGTATTTTCCTTCCCCTGATCAATATGAGTCTGGTTTTGCATTCAGCCCCACTTGTCCTCCCTGCCTGATTATATCCACTACCTCTCTTAGATTTTATAGCTTCTGCAGCCTATCTCCAGGTTCCATCATTCAAGGTGGCGCAGGTCTGAAGTGGAAAGAAAGTGCCAACCAGGCTGATGTAGATTGACTAAGCGTTACCAGCTCTTAGCTGCACTTGTCAAAAGATACCTTAGTTATTATTAGTTGAGCAATCTTGCCCTAGGGAAGGAGGAGCTGTCAAAAACTCCTGTGTTTAATATGTACATCTTGGGCTTCATGGAGAGAGTATGAAGGAAGTAGATTAAACACAGATGTAGTAAGCTTAAATAACACACACTTAATACAAAGAATGGTAAGGAATTGGTACTCTTTATTGCCATGTTGGAGGCATTTTTTTCCTTCCACAATAAATAATATGTGTTCCCATACATCAGTCATTCTCATCCCCATAGTGAAATTGAGCATTAGTGGACTGATATAATGTATTCAAAGCCTTGTTACTATAAGCAGTATACTAAAAGACAACTACATCCTCCAATACAATTCTAAGTCAGCCATGGGAAGTGAGCAATGTTTTGTCTTTTGCACCCAAATATTCCCCTCTTTGTTCCTCTTTCTTCCCTCTGCAATGGGACTTATGCAGATGCCCCTTCTCCCCTGTTCTTCTGTGACCAAAATTGGCAGGTTGCCTCCAGAGTAGCCCTTTCTCTTCCCTTTAATGCTTGATGCAAGAGCACACTGGCACCATAAATGCCGAGGATGCCTGGTACTTCATTCCCGTCTCTCTTGCATCTATGGCATGGGCATGAAATCCAATCCTTGTAAGAGACTAGAGGAGATGCCTGCTAGATTCTCCTGAGGAATGTTTCAACTAAAAAGATAGGCACATGGGGGGAAATACCTCCCTTCTCATGATACAGTCTTGTCAGCCTGTGACAGTCGTCACCACTGTAACATCTTGTTAACATGAGGAGAAAGGCAGAGTGGTAAGATGACAGCACCTGGGTTCTTGGTAGTGAGCTGCACTATACCTGGAACACTTTGTTTGTGAAAAACAATGTGTTTTTACAGAGACAGGTGGTGGTTAGCTGTTTAGCCAAATAGTCTGGAGTTTCTAATTCTGAGGTGCATATACCTGTCTCTAAAATTTTATGGATACTGTTCCTTCTTGGTGGTTCTTATTCTCTTTGAGATAAATTAACTCCTCAGTTTAGGCTGAGAAGTTAAGGCAGGAGCTCCACGATCCAGGTCTACCTGGAAGTTTGCTCATTAAAGACAACAATGGAAACTAAAGATAAGATTCATGCTCTTTAGATATAGAAACCTCCATTTTTCCCCCTTTCAGTGAATCTTTTCCCCAATATAAGGAATCCACAATTATTTTAAGTATTAGGAAGCATGGACAGGGACTTTAAAAAGTGAACATTGCAAACAAAAAAACTTTGCATAATAACATAATAAAATGCAGAACATTTTCACTTATGAACGAATGCAAACATCCTAAATAAAATAGAAACAAATTAAACTGAGCAGCATAGTGAGAAAAAAACACCTTGACTATGTGGTGTTCATGCCAGCAATTTAAGAATAGTTCAATATTAGCAAATATCTTAAAATAATTATCATATTTTAAACTGGAGGAGAAAAATCATATAAGCATTCCCCACAAATAGGAAAAAAACCACTTAACAACATTTTATATTCATTCCTCATAAAGAGTTCTTCATACACTAGAAACAATGGATCCATCATTAACATGATATATAGGTAGATGGAAATCCTGGTACTATTCCAGTGTGATAAGAAGCTGTCATGCCTTAACAGAAAGGTAAAACTTGAACTTCTCTGAGAAGGAAGTGTGGTATATGTGAAAAGTAAGAGCTTTACAGCTGAAAATATAGATTTGCATTTCAATTCTCCCACCTGCAATCTGTGACACTTCAGGCATATTACTTGACTCTGTTGGATTTCAGACATTTCATCTGAAAAAATGGGCTATAATTGATACCTCAAGAGGATTAATGTAATCAAAATACATGTAATACATCTAACATGCTGGATTTTCTTAAATGGTTGCTTTGGATGAAAAAAAAAACACCTATTCTGGCAGTATACCCACCCCAAAATAGAGAGGAGAAGAAAACATGAAACATCTGAATATAGTCAATACATGTTTAAAATTCCCTCTGAATAATCCCGTGGCATGGATATTTCCTCCTTCTGAGACTTCCAGATAAGATCTTCAATGATAAGAAAGTTTCAAAAACCTGTGACACATACCACAACACAAAGTTTGCTCTTCTTTGTCATTCATAATTATTCAAAAGAAGGTATGGACTGTCTGAGAATGCACCTGCAGTCCATTGATTTGGGGTCCGTGGCATTCTTCAGACACAAGGGTGTCATTTGCCTTCCTGAACTCCCCCTCTCCATCTTTCTGTTTCTCTGGCCTTCAGTTTCCTCAGTCAGGCACTCACACTTTGTAGAAGACTGAAGAACCAGTTAATTTTTTTCTCTCCTAAAACTCTCGTCCGAAATTGCTAATTAATTTTCATAACATGGCTTTGCCATTTTTCTAAGAATGTGATTTCATTGATCTCAAATGCAGCAATGACAGGAGGAAAGAGTAGAGACCAGCTCAGTCCAGGTGTCCATGTTGAGTTTGAACATGCTCACATTTGGTGAAACCCAATCATGTGTTTTTATGTTTTCAATAGTTTCAATTTCATTTTGTTCAGATGCCTTGTCACATCAAGAAGTATTTTTAAAGCTGATAGGGATCCAAAAAATTGGGCTTTTGAGAACCCTGAGTCTAAAAATAATGTCTTCATTTGACAAAGACTTTTAGTAAATATCTTCAACAAATATCCACAATGTTGTCTGAATATATTAAAGTACGATAAATAACCACATCTGCTTCGATTTCTTGTAATTATCCCATAAATTCTCAATGGGAAATTTATAGTTTTTATCACTTTGTTCGTCACATCATATAATAAAAAGGTCTTGCAAAGTTGATAAAACACAGTCTCACTATAAACTACGAAATGTAAACTGTGCCCACCAACCATCAGTTTTGACCAGAATACAATTTTTTCTTTTTTGTTCTAGGGTGCCTTCTCTGTTGCATATGAATTCAGCTTTTCTATATTTAGGTTGGACTTCTCATATTTCTTGCTCACAGGCACTTAGGTCATAGATATACTTGCTTGCTAAAAGTATTTAATATTATTTCTTGCTAAAAATCTCAAGCAGACCACATACAGGGGCCTATTAATAGAAACAAATAAAGTAGTATCAAAATAACTTTTTCTGATTACAATAATAGGAAATTTGAGGACTGCACACAAAGAAGAGAGAAGAAAATAGCAATTGTCCACAGCTTTACCATTCACAGGTAACTTTTCTTGGCAGCTTGTTCCATTTCTTTCCTACCTTTCTCTCAATGTGCATTTCTGAGGCATGTAAACATATCTATGCATCTATGCTTTTCTATTTATAGAGGAAAAGGTGAGAAGAGAGACTGTCTTGGTCTCTCTTACACAATAAGTCTTAGGTTGCTGCTTACTTCACCTACTCACAGACACTAGGTGTTTATCATGCCTTTACAGTTTTATTTAATTCATTTTCTAGTATTTTATTAGGGCCTCAGAAAGTCTTAGGAAACAGCCTAATAATCTTCTAAATCTTCTATGTTAATAGCATCATTTATCAAAATATTTTATGAAAATAGAAATTAAAATGCCTAGAAATATGTACTTCCTGTATAAAAAAGAGGAACATGCTCAATACATATGGGGAGACAAATATTTTACCTAAATAAGGAAGCATCAAAACCTCACAAATTTAAGAACTAGGGCTTAAAAATGATCAAGTTTAACTTTCTAGTACTACGGCTAAGATTATAGATGAAACAAAAAGTATATTTCTAATTCTTATAGCTCTAGTGATTCTCTGATAATTACTAGAATCCAAAACACAAATTACAGTAAAAGAATGGTTGTGAAATCCCTTATTTTGTGGAGTTAAGAGATGCATCGATAAAGATGCAATACAAGGATGAATTGTTCAAGAGGTTTATCTCATTTTCAGCGGGCTTTCTTACATAATATATTCATTTCCACAGCCAATACCCCTCTCTCCTCCCTGGAGTCAAGCTAGGTTGCTTGACTCTAGCTTATGGGAACACTGAATTAGAACATAATGGGTAGGAACAGAGATTCAGGGATGATGGTACAGTAGTTTGCCTATCATAAAAAGACCAGTGGAGTACTGCAAACTAGGAATCACTTATTAGCTTGCCTTTTGTCTCTGTAGTATGGCAGAAGGTTTGTACAATACTGTATAAAGACTGTCATAAATAGATAACAAAAATGTACTAAAAATTCCTTAAGATGAAACTAATTTTTGAGAGTGATCACCACTTTATTTAGAATGAGGATAATAAATATTTAATTAAAAATTCCTTAAGAAGCCATCATCTTTTGAGTGCTACTACTTCATTAGCAGATATATATATATATTTTAAATATATATATTAGGTATAAGAACTAATTCCAACCTCATTGCCTTATGACCCAGCAATTCCACTTCTGGTTACATATGCAAAAAACCAAAACAAAACAAAACAAAAACCCCACAAAACAACACACACACAAAAATAACCCCAAAAGACTAATTTGAAAGAATAATGTACCCCCATGTTCATTGCTGTGTCATTTATAATAGCCAAACTATGAGAGCAACCCAAGTGCCCATTCATAAAGGAGTGGAGAAAGAAAATATTACTCAGCCATAAAAAATAAAATCTTACCATTTGTGACAGCATGAATGGACCTACAGAGTATTATGCTAAGTGAAATAAGTCAGAGAAAGACAAATACCATATGATTTCCCTTATAACAAAATCTAAAGAGTAAAATAAACAAACAAACAAGCAGACAAAATAAAAGTAGACTCAGATACAGAGATCAGACTGAAGTTTGCCAGAAGGGAGGGGGTTAGAGGGATGAATGAAAAAGTTGAAGGGATTAAATAGTACAATTTGGCCCTGGCTGGTGTAGCTCAGTAGATTGAGGGCCATCCTGAGAACCAAAGGGTCACCAGTTCGATTCTCAGCAAAGGCACATCCCTGGGCTGCAGGCCAGGTCCCCAGATGGGGGTGTGTGAGAGGCAACCACACATTAATGTTTCTCTCTTTCTCCTTCCCTTCCCCCCCTCTCTAAAAGTAAATAAATAAAATCTTTATAAAAAAAGAAGAAGTACAAATTGGCAGTCACAAAATAGTCTGGAGATGTAAAGCACAGTATAGGAAATATGGTCAGTAATATTTTAATAACTACGTATAGTGCCAGGTGGTACTGGAAATATCAGGAGGAATGCTTTGTAAAGTATATGATTGTCTAACCACTATGTTATTCACCTGAAACTATGACAAAATAATATCAAATATAAATTGTGGTTGAAAAATAAAATTAACATAAAACAAAAAACTAATTGGATCTGCTTCTCAAAAAAGAAACAAAACTTACTAAATTTTGCATACATTAAAAAAGAATTTTGCAGTTATATATAAACTTTATATGTAATATAAATTTCTATATGAGATCATTTTCTGTTTACTATGTGTTTGATGTTTTCTCACATAAGATAGTAACTATGAAATTCTTTTTAGAAGCTGCATAAAATTGCATAGAATGGGTATATAACTTTCTTTTTATTTATTATTGCCCTTTGGTGGATATTTTGGTTATTTTTTCACTTCAAAATTATTTTAAAGAACTGTTTTACATTTCCTTTTTTTATATTTTGATTTTTTGAAGGGATACTTTTAAGTCATCAGATATTCATTTTGTGCATACTGAAATGTCTCAGTGGTGTAATGGCTGAGCATTATTGTATCACACTCTCTCTTGTTTCATAACTTGTGTATATATTTAAAATGTACAGGGAGGCCACTTATTCACCAGCCACTTTGCCATGGATTCATACTTGCTAGTTTGTCTTAAGTCATCAAAGATATTCTTGTCATTGAATGGATAAACCGTCTGAAGAAATTAATCAAAACAAGACCTCCAGGTTGATGCTAATGTGAATTGTGCTGCCAAATCACAAATTAGAGCAAAACAAATCATAAAAATATAAACATTTCAATAAGAGTCTAATTGAATTATTTTCCTTAGATATTCTTTCTTCTATTTATTTAAATTTTTAGTCTTCTATATAAATATGGTCCTCCTGATAATAATAAAGAGGTTTTTGAGAGAATTTTTTTTTAAAATTGGCTTCACAAACAATGTCTGTTTTCATACCACAAATTCTGGTATGGTATCCCAGGAAATAGAAAACAACTTCTCATGGATTATTGAAAAAGCACAGTTCATCCAAGACACTTCTGTTTTAACCAATATATTTTATAAGCATTGCTAACAAAGACAAAAATATATTTATATTTTCTTCTTTTCTGTGAAAATATAGACAATGGTAAAGTGGCCGAAATTGTATAGAGAAGTGAAAATGAAGCATGACTCCCAGACAACTCTCAAACTGGACTCAAGCTCTGTGTAACTTCCCAGTGGCTGAACCAGAGCGTTTAACAATGAGATTTAAATGGATAAGCTTGGAAATCTGCTTTATAAAATTTAGCCTCTCAAACAGGAAATTGGAGGTAAAGCAGATCTCAGACTGCATTTCCTGTGAGCACAATAATGCATTATTTTTCTAGGGACAGAGTGCACTAGGAATTTATGCAATGGACAGGGACGATTCTAAGAATGAGAAATTGTACTTCTTAAATCTCTCCAGAGACTACTGCAGAATCATGTGGCCTGAAGAAATTCTTCCATGTGTCTCCTGATTTCCAGGAAAATATATTTCTAAGCTACTGCAAGAGGTGACATTTTATTTTCTCCATAAAAGACTCTCTTAGGAGGTTATTTTATATTTTCTCTCTCAGGCCCATTCCAAAGAGGTTTTTCTTAGTGCAGACAAGACTCATATCTCTTATGAAAGATGGAGAGCAGGTAGGCTAGCTTATTCAGGGTTTGGGGAATGTGTAAGAGAGTAATTTAAAGTTTTTCCTTTTATCATCAGAGTTTTATCTATATCCTTCTAAAGTTACTGAGCCAAAGCTGAGGAATGATTTTTAGGTAGTCTAGGAGATATAAAATACACCATTGCCCACTTCAAAATTGTTTTACTCCTGTATGTGCATCTCATCACTATGTGTGTGTTTATTTGTTGTCTGAGTGATAGAAAAAGCTTGGTAATGATTACCAGCGGGGAAGGGGTGAGGGAGGGTGAAATGGGTAAAGAGGGTCAATTGTATGGTAACAGTTGGCAACTAGGCTTTTAGGAGTGAGTATGGCATAGTGTATACATTTATTGAATTATCATGTTGTACACCTGAAACTTATATAATGTTTTTAACAAATGTTACCTCAATAAAAAGAAAAAAGCAAGGAAGGGAAGGGAAGAAAAAGGAAAGGAAAGGAAAGAAAAAGAAGGGAGAAAAGAAAGAAGAAAAAAAGAAAAGAAAATGCCTGGCAAGCACAACATCAACTCCTGACCTGCAAGTCATCATTAACACATCACACCACTTTTGTTCTCTGAGTTCAGGAGCCTGAATCAAGCAGCTATTACAAATAAATGAACACTGCCATAGTAGAGAAATTCTGATCATCTAAGCCCTAAATGTCAATCAACCACCATGGTCCTGTCAGAGACCAAAAGGCCAAAGATTTCAATGCAATATGAACTTCAGAAGCCAGAGAAAAACCCCAAGAATGATGTTTTCTGTTTTTTGTAAATTTGCTTAATTTTAAGTAAGCAAACATCTTTCTGCCATTGGACAGAAAAGGAATTCATCTTTTACTAGAGTAGCACTCACATTTAAAGCAAAATAATCAAACCACTATCCATCAAGACAAAGGAAGAAAGAATGCTGATATTTAAGGGTACTTGCTTCTTTTTAACTTTGGTAGCAGAAGCAGGCCTGTTCTCATAATGAGCCTGGTGGTCCTTATGCAACAAGACTCTGGGGAGTCCGGGGACCTGAGACACAGGCCTTCAGGAGCTCCTCAAGTTGTTTCATTTTGCTATCTTGGGCACGATGTTTCCAGTGCCTTGACGCGAGGCTCAGGAGCAGGTCTTCACCTGATTGCGTACACATGGCTGTCCGAAGGTGTCGGAAAGTGGTGATTTTGGCCAAGTTCTCGGAATTTTCTATGTCTGCCGTTAGTAGGACCTGGCTCATCCATTTTATTTCCGGAATTATGGCTTGGTCTGGGTGGAAGATCAAGTCAGCCAGACGTGCCTCCAGATATCTCAGTTCCTGCACAGGAAACCACAAAGGCCAGTGCAAATCCGTGCTGGTGGAAGCGGTGTACTCTCAGGAGCCAGTCCAGGAACTGAGTGAATGTCCATTGATCCCCCAGGATCGGAGCACCGGCTGGTTGACTATGCTAACAATAGCAGCCCCAGAGCAAAAGTTTTCTGTCACCTAAAACTTTCTAAGAGCTACTTTTTATTTTACAGGTAATAATACATGTTGGCATGTATGTTCTCAGAAATCCTTTACAGTCTACAACTGTACAAAAAAGACTAAGATATGAAGTCCAGAAAATATCATCCTTTGTGAATAAAGATAATTACAGTGATGACCATAAATGTGCTATCCATTAGAACCCCTGTGATGAAGAAATGCTTTGTGCTGTCCCATATGGTAGCCACTAGCCAGAGGTGGCTCTTGAACACCTGAAATATGGTTAGTACAACTGAAAAACTAAATTTATTTTTGAGAAACTGAGTTTTTAATTTTAAACATTCAAATTTAAATGGCCATATCTCACAAGTGGCTACAGTATTGAAGAGAGAAATTCTATAGAATATTTCCATGGAAGGTATCTATCCTATAGTATGATTTAGAGTGTTCTGATTACTGTATTTTTCTGTGTATGATGCACTCCTGTGTATAAGGCACACCCACGTTTTTGTGTGCATGATGTATGGGATTGTTTTACCCATGGTATATACTTATTATACCCATGTATAATGTGCATCCCTATTTTCCCCTCAAAAATTTGGGCAAAAACTACACATTATACCCAGCAAAATATGGTAAATTATCTGTTTCATTCTTTGCTATAAACCTGTTTAAAATGTATGCTATAAAAATAATTCTAAAATATAAAATCATTGCATACTTTGGAAGTGTGTGGAAATGATGATGGGTGGTATAATTTTTAAAAATATGAAATATAAAAAGTGTGGACTGGTCTATAAGTAGTTATATAAACTTGTTAAAAAATAGAGACATTGAAATTAAGAACAAACTGACAGTAACTAGAGGATAGGTGGGAGGGAAAATTGGGGGGAGCGGGGAAGGGTTTTCAGGAACATCTTTAAAGGACACATGGGCAAAACCAAGGGGGCGTGTGGGGATGGCTGGGTTGAGGGGGAGTGGTGGGGGGTAAATGGAGACAACTGTACTTGAGCTACAATAAAAAAGTTATAAAAATAAAAAAATTGAAAAAATAGATACATTTTTCTTGGAGAAGTGTCTGCTCAAGTCCTTTGCTCATTTTTTAATTAGGTTCTTTGTCTTCCTGGAGTGGAGTCGTGTGAGTTCTTTATATATTTTAGAGATCAAACCTTTGTCTGAGCCAGGTGGTGAAAGAGAAATACCGTATGATCTCACCTGTAAGTGGAACCTAATCAACAGACGAGTGTGCAAAATACAATCAGAGACACTGAAATAAAGAACAAACTGACAGTAGCCAGAGAGGAGGCGGGGAGAGGGATAATAGGGGAAGGGCCATCAAGAGACATGTATAAAGGACACATAAACAAAGTTAAAGGGGGTAGGTTCAAGGATGGGAGGGGGGTGTGGTGGGGTGAAAATGGACACAATTGTACTTGGACAACAATAAAAAAGTAGAGACATTTCTGTAAATACTGTTCATTATAAAGACATATGCAGAATTTCTTTATGAGCTGTGAGATCCTACTATTTGTAAATGTAAACTTTCTTCTGTAGTTTTTTCTTACAACATCTGGCACATGGTAAGCATTCAAAAAATATTTTTAAAGAATGAATAAAGTTTTTCAGGTTTTATCACCCCAGGAGGTACCTCTCCAAATCTGCTAAGGAACGGTGATAAAAGAAGAGTTCTTTAACAACTCATCATTTTCTTGCTGCAAAATTGCCCTTGGCTAATCAGCTCACTGCAGGAACTCAAAAGTAATAAAAGCACATACTTTGACCAGAGGCATTTTTTAACATACACACCACCCTGTCCCTAGAAGTAACAACAAGCCATAATCAGTTAGTCTGTGCTTTGTTATTAGGTTGTCTTGGTGCTGTGCTTGTGAGTATAGAAATCCCAAGTGACTCCATGTTCTAACTTGAAAACTAAATGTATGTGTTACCTTCACATGGGTTCGGTGTTGCTGAAAAAAAATTATGCCAGATAATTTAGTAGAAATTTTCCTTATAGTTCTTTGCTTCAGGAAGAATGGCTCTGTAGTTAATTTTCTTGAGAGTTTAATTCAGAATTAGCAAATAATAAGCAGGAATCTTAGACTAGAACTTTTGTGTTCTGGACAAGATTGACAGACTTGGAACCCTCTAGTGCTGAGGCAGAAATCCAGTTTCTTAATAGTGAAGGGATCCTGCAAAGTTCTCCGAGTAGGTGTTGGATTTTTTTCATAAACCTCCAGCACTCTATTGATTAAGTCTGTCAAGGCTTGAAAGTCAATTCAGAAAGACTGGCTTCTCTTCTTGATTATTGAGCCACATAGTGATTCTTGACAGCCTCTGATAAGTCACCTCAGGAACTAGTTTGTTTATATCATTCTATAGCCAGGCCTATTCTAGACAAACTGAAGAGCACCCAATTCAAAAATGTTCCTGGATGGTTTGCATATGATGTCACCAAGACAATGTGATGGCTAAAGTCTGTAATAATACATACCTTTAAAAAATTATTTTCCTGGCAAATAATACATGTTGATGATAGGTGAATAGCTTGAATTTCTTAGGAAGTTTTTCTGCCTTTCCAATCGTACACCTGGCATCAGATACAAACTGATATGAAATGTCATGAGGTGAAATCTGTACTTTTTTATCAACTTGTAGATGCGGGCTATGGAAGTTACCTAACTTTCCAATGAAGTTATGTAATATAATTGGGCATTTCTAATGACAAATGGCTGAGAGCCTCAGTATTTTAAATTGCTTTTACTGACAGGTAGAGGCATCATAGATGGTAAAAATGATTTCAGTATCATGTAGTGGTGGATAATTTAGGGCACAGACTCACATTTGGATAGAAATCCCAAAACAGATCCATGGTCGGTTCAAATAAAAAAATCATGGACCTTGATTTGGTCATGGAGCTTCTTGTCTCCAATTTTAACATGAGGGATTCCTTAATTTGTGCTTGCCTCTATGTTTTGGATGACACTGTAAGCAGTTGGTGTCCCAGTGCCATCTGGCCCATAACAGCAAACATAGATTCATTACCATATGGTGAAATGCCAGTAGAGCAAAACAAGGTTTCATTTCATCATAACTTGCTGAAACATAAAAGTAAGGACATGGCTGACATATTCATGGAAAGTTCTTCATATTGATGAGTTTGATACTGGGGAAAGTGTACTCCAAGTCAAGGAGGTGGCCTTGGGAAGACTTGAGTTACTCTTTTGTATGTGTAGAGTAAAGTCATTGTATCTTTACATTTGTTGTTTTAGTTGGTGGTGGTTGTATTCAGTTTCTATTGCTGTAACAATTACCACAAAGTCAGTGACTTCAAACAGCACCCATTTTTTGTTGTTTGTTTCTTATCTCACATTTTCTGTTAGAAGTCTGGATACAGTGCGACTTAGCTGGTTTCTCTTCTTGGGATCTCACAAGACTGAACTCAAGGCGATGGCACTCCTGGACTCCAGGCTCATTGAGGTTGTCAGAATTCAGCTCCTTTGGTTGTAAGACTGCCTTGTAATTAGTTCTTGGGGGTTCCTTGCTGGTGGTCAGCTAGGGGCAGCCCTTAGCTCCTGGAAACCTCTCTGCCACCCTTGCATATGGACCCCTGAATCTCAGAACCAGCAATGAGGTGTTAAATCGTTTTCACATCTGCAATATCTCTGACCTTCCTTTCTGCTGTGTCTTTCTTTCTGTAGCCAGGGAAAGTTCTCTGCTTTTAAGTACCCATATGATTAAACTGGAACCCCTGGATAATTAAGGCTCCTCTCTCTCTCAAGATTCTTAACCATAAAGACAACTGCAAGGTTTTTTTTGGTTTTTGTTTGTTTGTTTTTGCCAAGTAAGAGAATGCATTTAGTGTTCCAGGGAACAAGGAAGGTGTGGACCTCTGGGAGTCCTTTGTTCTGCCTACCACAGTGAATATCAGAATTAATAGTTTATTGTTAATTGTAGTTACTTTCATCTTGGTCTCATTCTCATTCTTTCTTTCATTAGATAACTGGAATACTGAAATTAAGAGTTTTTCTATAGCTTTCTTCAAATTTATTCTCTTATAATTTTCTCATCAAGTACAACTTAGGCGTTTGTTATTATATATGGAAATCTAAAAAGTGAGGTACCTGCCAAATAATAAGCAATTCCAAGGCAAAGGAAATTATTAATTTAATGTGATGAACTAAGCATGCCACTGGAAGTAAAGGCAATTTTTTATTTTATCCATTGTTATAGTTTTTCATTAAAAATACTTTACAAGTTTAGGAAAGGCTGCCATATGTGCAAAAAACCCCAGATATAATTTAAAATAGGCATGAATTTTGGGAGATGCTAAAATTCCTATTTTTAGTTCATTTTAGTGTCAACAGTCTTACTACTAGAAATTAATACAGTACAAGGTTAAGTGTATTTAGGTAGATAAGACCTTGTTTAATATGATACCAGTAATACTGGGACAATAGAACCCTGAATTTCTTTTTCAATTCATTCTGTGCTAATTAGTCTATTCAGGTTTTCTACTTCTTTTTGGTAATCTATACTTTTCTAGAAAATTATCCATTTTATACAAGTTTCCAAGTTTACTGGTAATTTTGAGATGTTCTGTTATAATTAATAAATTAAAAACCATCTTTATTTGTAGCTAATATATTTACTTGTGTTTTATTTTGAACATTGTTATTATTTCATGTTTTTAATATAGTCAAAGAAATATTTTATTAGTGTTTAAATGAGCACCCATTCATTTTGTTTAGTCAGTTCTGTTCTTTGTTGTTGCTGATCATCATTTTAGGGTTTTATTTTTATTTCCTTCCATTGTTTTATTTGAGTTTATTTTGTTATTCCTTTTCTTGCATATTTTGTAGAAACATTAATTTATTTAATCTCTTTTTGTTTCTAAAAACTAAATCAGATATAAATCCTTTAGAAGTTTACTTCCATGAGAGTCTAAGGTAGTTAAATTTCTGAGTACTTAAACATATTAAAATACCTTTATTTTACTTTTGCTCTTGAATAGCTTACTCTTCAATCTTATTGTTTATTATTATTATTATTATTATTATTATTATTTTAGGTTCTATCTAGCAAAAAAGCTTTTCTTAAAAAGATATATTTTATTGATTATGCTATTAAAGTTGTCCCATTTTTTCTCCCCTTATTCCCCTCCACCTTGCAACCCGCCTCCCACCATCATTCCCCCCTTAGTTCATGTCCATGAGTCATACAGATAAGTTATTTGGCTTCTCAATTTCCTATACAATTCTTAACTTCCCACAGTCTGTTTTGTACATACCATTTATACATCTTATTCCCTGCACCTTTCCCCCATTCTCCCCCTTCCCCCTCCCTGATGATAACCCTCTATGTGATCTCCATTTCTGTGATTCTGTTCTTGTTCTGGTTGTTTGCTTAGTTTGTTTTTGTTTTTTACAGGTTCAGTCATTGATAGTTGTTTGTTGTCATTTTACTGTTCATAGTTTTTATCTTTTTCTTAGATAAGTCCCTTTAATATTTCCTATAATAAGGGCTTAGTGATGATTAACTCCTTTAACTTGACCTTATCTGGGAAGCACTTTATCTGCCCTTGCATTCTAAATGATAGCTTTGCTGGAGCGAGCCATCGTGGATGTAGAACCTTGTCTTTCATGACTTCAAATACTTCTTTCCAGGCCCTTTGTTGCCTGCAAGATTTATTTTAAGAAATCAGCTGATAGTCTTATGGGAACTATCTTGTACGTAACTGTCTCCTTTTCTCTTGCTGCTTTTAAGATTCTCTACTTATCTTTAATCCTGGGTAATGAAATTATGATGTGCCTTGGTGTGTGCTTCCTTAGGTCCAACTTCTTTGGGACTCTCTGGGCTTGCTGGATTTCCTGGAAGTCTACTTCCTTTACCAGATTAGGGAAGTTTTCCTTCATTATGTTTTCAAAACAGTTTTCAATTTCTTACTCTTCCTCTTTTCCTTCTGGCACCCTGTGATTCAGATGTTTGAACATTAAAAGGTGCCCTAGAGGTTCCTAAGCCTCTCCTTTTTTTTCTGAATTCTTGTTTTTTCATTCTTTTCTGGTTGAATGTCTATTTCTTCCTTCTCCAAATCGTTGATTGAAGCCCTGATTTCCTTCTCTTCACTGTTGGTTCCCTGTAGATTTTTCTTTATTTCACTTTGCATAGCCTTCACATTTTCCTCCATTTTGCAACCATACTTAACCATTTCTATGAATGTCCTGATTACCAATGTTTTGAACTCTGTATTTGACAGGTTGACTATCTCTTCATCACTTAGTTCTATTTTGGGAGTTTTGATCTTTTCTTTCATTTGAGCCATATTTTTTTTTGTCTCAGTGTGCCTATTATGTTGTAAGTGGTAGACCCTTAGATATTGGTCAGGGTGGGCAACTCACATTGCTGTGTTGTGGCACTGTATGTGGAGGAGGGGTCCAAGAGGGAACAATGCCGCTTGCTTGGCTATCTCAGCTGCTTTAAGTCACTTTCCCCACTATCCATAAGCAAATTGGGCCCTTCTGGTGCTCATTCCTGGGTGGGTAGGTTTGTTTACATTCTAGGACCCTGTGGGTCTCTCCAGTGAACTCTCCTGTGAGGCTGGGAGTTTCTCCCATCATACTACCCCCACAGGTTTTCACAGCTAAAAGTTCTGAGGCTTTGTTTTCCTGTGCTGGGACCCTGGGTTTCATGGTCTGTCCAGATCCCCAGTTGTTCCTCCAGGTTTATCCTCACACAAACATGGTACTGCCCTGTCCTCCAGCAGCTGCCTTTCTGAACATCCTCTCTGCCCCAGCTGCCTGTCTCCACCCTTTCTACCAGTCTGAATACATATTTCTTCTTTAACTCCTTCGTTGTCAGACATCCATACAGTTTGATTTTCTGGCAGTTCTGGGTTTTTTTTTTTTCAATTTGTTGTTATCCTTCTTTTGGTTGTGTGAGGAGGTGAAGTATATATAGCTATGCCTCCAACTTGGCCACAAGTCCCTCAAGTCTTTTTGTATATTAAATTTCAGGTTTAAAGTTATTTTCTTTTTGGATTTAGAAATTTTCTGTTGCATTTTGTGATAAGGAATCTGATGTCATTCTGATTATTTCTGAAACTCATTGATCTTTTCTCTCTGGTAGATATTATGAATTTCCTTTGTATTATGTTTGTGTTTCTAGTATTTTGAGTGAGATTTAATATTTATTTTCCTTCTTAGCACTTAATGAGCATTGTGAACCTAAATACTCTTGTTTTTCTCTACCATTTCTGGAAAATAATTTACCATTTTTTTTCTAGTACTGCCTCTCTTTCATTATTTCTGTTATTTGCTTCTAGAAATATCATTAGAGGAACATCAAATTTTGGAACATCAAAATATTTGGCTCCAAATATTTTAAATTTTCTTATTAGCTTATTGTCTTATATTCTTTTTTGTGCTACATTTAAAATAATTACTTAGTCCAATCTCCCAAGTGGTTATTGCTCTAGCTAGTATCATTTCTTATTTGATTTACTTAGTATATATTTATTTTTATAATACAATCAGTATCAGTGAATATGCTGCCCAAGTCAATAACTGAAACATATGCAATAACTTACATATATTTATATGTTCCTCTCTTACCTTGTCTCTCTGTTTCTCTAACCCAGCTGTGCTAAGTTTTGTGTTTACTTTTTGTTTACTTTTTTAAAAAGTTTGACCACACACAAGATATATGCCTAAAATATATGGTTTTGTCTACTTATTTTTGTGGTTTATTAACACTTGTATATGTAATCTTTTGGGACTTCCTTTTATTTCATTGTTAGGATTCTGGAATATGTCCGTGTTGTTGATGAGCCTGTAGGTCATTCATTTTCCTGCTGTATAATATTTTATTTTATGTATTTACCACTACTTATTTATCTATTCTCAAGCTGATGGCATTCAGGTTGTTCTATTTGGGGGGTTCATTTCTGGATTTCTATTTTGTTCCACTGATTTATTTGCCTGTTTAAGTGCCAGCATCATACTGTTTTAATTACTGTGGAGTTTTTATAGTATGTTTTAGTATTTGGTAGGAGTAGTTTTTTTTTTCTTTTAGCTTTTTTTCTTTCCCATTGTTTTTCTGGCTAACCAGAAAAAACATTCATTACATTCTTGTTATTCTGTGTGAGCATTAGTATCAATTTGTTTAAATACTTGAAATCTCTCTTTGATATGTTTATTGAGATTGCATTGAATTTATAAATTAAATTAGAGAAAACTGACAACTCCACAATGTTAGTTATCATACCCTCAAAAGGGGCCATCTATCCATTTTTTCAAGCCAACTATTATGTCTTTCAGGAAAGATTTAAAGTTGTCATCATATAGGTTTTTCATATTTCTTGTTAAATTTAATTCTAAGTATTTATTTCTTTGTTGCAATTGTAAATGAGGTTTCCTCTACAATATGTTTTCTAAATATTTATTGTATATGTACATGAAAGCTATTAATTTTATACTCTAACATGTTACTGGATTCATTTATAATTTAGGTTAGTTTTATCACCAATTCTCTCGGACTTTATAGGTGTAATATCATCTGCAAATATAGTTCCTCTTTATTCATTCATATGCTATTAATTGCTTTCTCTTGTCTAATCATGTTGGTAATAGACTAGTATAATGCTGAATAGTAGTGGAGATAAAGTAATTGTTTTGTTTTTGATACAGAGTTTTCCCATTAAATAAGTTTCTGGCTTTAGGAAATAAGTATTTTTATTCCTATCTTTATCTCTTTCTCTCTCTTTACACAGTTAGGGATATTATCATGTTATAAAACTATCTCTCAATTCATATTTTCTTGAGTATTTTAATAATGAATGGGCATTAAATTTAGTCAAAGATTTTGTCAGCATATATGGAGGTAATCATGTTTTCCCCTTTATATTTGTTAATATGATGGATGATATTAATATATTCTATAATATTGAATCAACATATTCCAGGAACATAACCCACTTGGTCATTGCTTATTACTTTCTTAATATGATATTGGATTCTGTGTTAATTTATATCCATTAGTGATATTGGTATTTGTTTTTATTCTGTGCACAGTCTTCATGTGGCTTAACAATATTTACTTCAGAACAGGAATTTAGGATTTTTCTTTCGTTTTCATTTTTAAAATTTATTGATTTATTTTTCTTTCAATTGCATTTTTTCCATTACCATTTAGTCCCCTTATACTTCCTTCCTCCTCACAATCACCACACTGCTGTCCATGTCCACAAGTCCTGTTTTCTTCTTGTTCAGTCCCTCCATCTCTACACTCCCCCACCCCTTAGTAGTCATCCTGCTCTGTATCTATGAGTCTGTCTCTATTTTGTTTGTGGGTTCAGTTTGTTTATTAGATTCCATATATGAGTGAAATCATAAGATATTTGTCTTTCTCTAACTGGCTTATTTCAATTAGCATAATGTTCTCCAGGTCCATCCCTATTGTCACAAAGAGTAAAATTTTCTTCTTTTTTACAGCTGAGTGGTATTCCATTGTGCAATGTTCCATAATTGTTTTATCCACTCATCTACTGATGGATACTTTGGCTGCTTCCATATCTTGGTGATTGTAAATAATACTGCAATGAACACAGAGGTGCTTACATTCTTTAAATTAGTGTTTGGGGTTCCTTCAGATATATCCCCAGAGGTGGAATCGCTGGGTCAAAACCACATGATTATATCAATAGATACAGAAAAGGCATTTGATAAAATCTAGCACCCATTTATGATAAAAACTCTCAGCAAAGTGGGAATAGAAGGAACATACTTAAAGATAATAAAGGCCATATGTGACAAACCCACTGCCACCATCATACTCAACAGGCAAAACTATGTGTTCTTCTTCAGATTAGGAACAAGACAGGGATGTCCACTTTCACCTCTCTTATTCAACATAGTATTGTGAGTCCTGGCCAGAGCCATCAGACAAGAAGAAATAAAAGGCATCCAAATTGGAAAGGAAGAACATGATACTGTACATAGACAACTGTAAAGATTCCACTAAGAAACTACTAGAATGAATAAATGAATTCATCAAAGTAGCAGGATACAAAATTAATATCCAGAAATCAGTGGAATATTTATATGCCAATAATGAACTAACAGAAAGGGAAATTAAGAAAAACAATCTCATTTATAACTGCTTCACAAAGAATAAAATACCGAGGAATAAATCCTTCTTTTTCAGTACTCTTGAATAATTCCTTCAGCATTGAGATTATCCAGTGTTTGAAGATTTGGAGTGTCATTGTGAAATCATCTGGATTTGGGGCTTTGAAACTATCTTAGGATGATAGTTTCATATAATATTTTCTATTTCTTCCTTGGAAATGATCTGTTTGAGATTATCCCCCTCCCACTTGACCCTGCCTTTGTTCACTGAAAAGCCTTTTTAGCTGGGAACAGTAGGGAAGGAGTAGAGAGATTGCACACTGGGATTTGGTAAATTTTCTTGTTTTACTCTGAACTTTTTTTTTTCAATTTCAGCATTCTTTGCCTTCAAGCACTAGTGCGATAGCTAATTTTATATACTTTATGTGTTAACTTGAGTGGTCTGCTGAAGTGTTCAGATATTTTGGGTGTTTCTGTGAGAGTGTTTTTGGATGAGATCAACATTTAAATTGATAGACTGAGTAAAGCAGATTGCCCTAGTGGGAGGGTCTCATCCAGTCAGATGAACACCAAATAGAACAAAAAAGGTGACTCTCTACAAATTAGAGAGAATTCTTTCCTGCCTGATGGTCTTTGAACTGAGACATCAGAGGGTTTTTTCCCCCTTCCTGAAATGGAATTGTTTTTATGAAGTGGCAAAAAAATTGGTTTAATTGTGTTCCAGTGTTGTGTGGAAAGGAGAACTTGTGAGTGATAAGCTTGGATATGTGGCTGAGGAGATTTCTAAGCAAAATGTTCAAAGTGTGGACTGAATCCTCCTGACTATTATGGTAAAATGTGAGAGGAATAAGGTAAATCAAAGACATTGTTAAGACTTGAAAATTTGGAAAATTTTCCATTTATCTATATTGCAAAAAATGAGGAAGTTTGTTTTAGTGAGTCCATTAAGGGTGTGGCTGAAGAACCTTTTTTGATAAGGAGACTACAGTGGGTGTGAACTGTGAATTTAAAAAGCCACCTCAGAAGAAGCCAGAAATAAAGATAAGATTGCACTAGCAGGAACACTGTCAGTTGACACTAAAAAGGACAGAAAACACAGAACAGAATGAAAGAAAGTTGTCAGATTTAGAATCTGCAGGACAAGATAATAGAGCTATCGCACTGTGAACATGCAGCATCCTTGAAGGAAAGGCAAGAATGACCCCAAAGATGACTCAGAGATCAACAGGGCTGCCATTCCCTGTGAGGGCACAGGCTATTTCCTCCTCAGTTTCGAAGATTTAGGCCTTTTCTTTTCAGAGTACAGGATGCTATCGCCCAGTGCCTTAGAGGTACTGCTGCCCTCACAGGGCCTTGGAGGGCACAACATCAAACCAAAGAGAGCAATTCTGCAACTGCAAGATCTAACAGAAATCTGTCTTGCTACACTTTATTTCTTTTCCCCAATTTCTTCTTTTGGAATGGGCATGTCTATCCTATACCTGTCTCATAATTGTATTTTGGAAGCAGATAACTTGGATAGTTTCATAAGTTCCCAACTAGAGAGGAATTTTGCCTTTGGGTGAATCATACTTGGAGTCTCACTCATATCTGATTTATATGATATTTATATAAGACTTTGAACTTTAGACTTTATATTTGATGCTGGATGAATTAAGTCTTTTGGGCTATGAGATGTAAGGAGTATATTTTGTGCATCTGAAAGACAAAATTTTGGGGGGATCAGGGTGGGATATTGTGAACTGAATTTCTAATTCATATATGAAGCCCTACCTCCCTAATGGCGCTATATTTGGATTAAAGAAGTAATTGAGGTTAAATGAGGTCATAACAGTGGGACCCTGATGCTATAGGATTAGGGTCCTTAGAAAATGAGACACCAGAGGGCTCTTTCCCTGTGTGCTCAGGGGAAAGATCATGTGAGGACAAAGCACCTGTCTGCAAACCAGGAACGAGACCCTCACCCAATAACAAAGTTCTCCAGACTTTGATGTAGGACTTTTAGCCTCCAGAACTGTGAGAAATAATTTGGTTTTTTAAAGAATATTTTATGTTCACTTTATTTTTTTATTGTTATTCTATTACAGTTGTCTAAATTTTTCCCCCTTTGCCCTCTCCCACCCAGCCCAACCCGCACTACCAGTCAATTCCTACACCATGTACATGTCCATGAATCATTTGTATATGTTCTTTGACTAGTCCCTTCAATTTCTCTCCACCATTATCTTTCTCCCTTCTCCCCTCTGGCAGCTCTGTCTGTTCCATGCTTCCATGTCTTAGGTTCTATGCTGCTTGTTTGTTATTTTGTTCACTAGATTCCTCTTGTATATGAGATCATACACTATTTGTCTTTCACTGACAGACATAATATTCTACAGTTCCATCCATGCTGTTGCAAAGGGTAGGATTTCCTTATTTCATTCTGCTGCATAGTATTCCATTGTGTAAATGTACCACAGTGTTTTGATCCACTCATCTACTGATATACACAGGCTGTTTCCAGCACCTGGCTATTGTATATAGTGCAGCTATGAACATAGGGTGCATAAGTTCTTTAGAATTGGTGTTTTGGGATTTTTAGGGTGTATACCCAGCAGTGGAATCACTGGGTCAAAAGGCAGTTCCATTTTTAGTGTTTTAAAGGAGATTCCATTTTTAATTTTTAAAGCAGGTCCCACAGCAACTACACCAGTCTGCATTCCCACCAACAGTATACTAGGGTTCCCTTTTCTTCACATCTTTGCCAGCACTTGTTTGTTAATTTATTAATGAAAGCCATTCTGACAGGGATGAGGTCATATCTCATTGTGGTTTTAATTTGCATTTCTCTGATGGCAAGTGATATTGAGCATCTTTTAATATGTCTATGGGCCCTGTATATGTCCACCTTGGAGATGTGTCTATTCAGGTCCTTTGCTCATTTTTTAATTGGATTGTTTGTCTTCCTGGTGTTGTGTCATGTGAATTCTTTATATTTTTTGGAGATCAAACCCTTGTCCAATGTATCATTGACAAATATGTTCTTCCATACAGCTGGTTCCCTTTTAATTTTGATGATGGTTTCTTTAGCCATGCAGCTTTTTAATTTGATGTAGTCCCATTTGTTTATTTTTCCCTTTATTTCCTTTGCCTTAGGAGATAATATTGGCAAAAACACTGTTACATGGGACATCTGAAATTTTACTGCCTATGTTTTCCACTGGGACTTTTATGGCATCACAATTTATATTTACATCTTTTACCATGTTGATTTTATTCTGGTGTATGGTGTAAGTTGGTGGTTTAGTTTCATGTTTTTGCATGGACCAGTACATTTCTCCCAACACCATTTGTTGAAGAGACTATTTTTATTCCATTGTATGCTTATGCCCCCTTTGTCAAATATTAATTGACTATAGAGTCATGGGTTTATTTCTAGGCTCTCTATTTTGTTCCATTAATCTATATGTCTGTTCTTATGCCAGTACTAGGTTGTTTTGATTACAGTAGTCTTGTAGTATAGTTTTATATTAGCTATTGTGATCCCTCCAACTTTATTCCTCTTTCTCAAGATTGCCATGGCTTTTTGGTGTAATTTTTGGTTCCATATAAATTTTTGGAGTATTCGTTTTAGGTCAGTGAGATAAGCCATTGGTATTTTAATAGGGATTGCATTAAATCTATAGATTGCTTTGGGTAGTATGGACATTTGAATGATCTTAATTCTTCTAATCCAAGAACAGTGTATATGCTTCCATTTATATCTTCTTCAGTTTCTTTCTTCAGTGTTCCATAGTTTTCTGAGTACAGGTCTTTTACCTTCTTGGTTAAATTTATTCCTAGGTACTTTATTTTTGTTGTTGCTATAGTAAATGGGATTTTTTCCCTAGTTTCTATTTCTGATAGTTTATAGTTGTACAATATTGCCATCATTTTCTGAATATTGACTTTCTATCTTGCTGTTTTGCCAAATTCACTTATTAGTTTGAGTAGTTTTTTGGTGGAGACTATAGGGTGTTCTATGTACACTATCATGCCATCTACAAACAGTGACAGCTTTACTTCCTCCTTTCCAATTTGGATACCTTTTGTTTATTTTTCTTGTCTGATCACTGTGGTTAGAGTTTCCAATAATATGTTGAATAAAACTGGTGATAGCAGACACCCTTCTCTTGTAGCTGATCTTGGGAAAGCTTTTAGTTTTTGCCCATTGAGTATGATGTTGGCAGTAGGTTTCTCATATATGGCCTTCAATGTGTTGTGATAGGCTCTCTCTATTCCCACTTTCCTGAGTGTTTGTATCATAAATAGGTGCTGGATTTTATCAAATGCTTCTTCAGCATCTATTGATATGAACATATGTTTTTGTCTTTCATTCTGTTTACGTGGTGTATTACTTTTATTGATTTGAGAATGTTTAACTATCCTTGCATCCCTGGAATAAATCTTACTTGATCATGGTGTATGATCTTTTTAATATATTGCTGGATTCGAATTGCCAATATTTGTTGAGGATTTTAGCATTTGTGTTCATCAGATATGTTGGCCTGTATTTTTTTTTTCTTGTTTTGTCTTTACCTGGTTTTGGAATTAGGATAACACTGGCCTTGTAAAAAGAGTTTGGGAGTCTTCCCTATTCTTGAATTTTTTGGAGTAGTTTGAGAGAATAGGAGTTAGTTCTTCTTTGAACATTTGGTAAAATTTTCCTGTGAAGCCATCCTTTCTGGGTCTTATTTTTGCCAAGAGATTTTTTTCACTGCTTCATTTACTCTAGTTTTTATTGGTCTAGTCAGGCTTTCTGCTTCTTCTTGATTCAGTTTTGAAAGATTGTATGTTCCTAGAAATTTGTCTATTTTGCCCAGGTTGTCCAAATCTTGGCATGTAGTGGTTCATAGTAATTTCTTACAATCCTTCGTATTTGTGGTATTGGAGTTGTTTCTCCTTCTTCATTCAATCCAAAAATTGTTGGATTTTATTTATTTGGGTCTCTCTCTATTTTTCTTGATGAATCATGTTAAAGGTTTGTCAATTTTGTTAATCTTTTCAAAGGACCAGCTCCTGGATTTATTGATCCTTTGAATTGTATTTTTAGTCTCTATGCCATTTAATTCTGCTCTGATCTTGATTATTTCTTCCATTCTACTCACTCTGGGCTTTGTCTGTTGTCATTCCTCTAGTTCCTGTGGATGTAGGGTTAGGTTGTTTATTTGAGATTTTTCTACCCTCTTTAGATAGGCCTGTATTGCTATGACTTTCCCTCTCAGGACTACCTTCATTGTGTCATACAGGTTTTGGGTTGTTTTGTGTTTATTTACATTTATTTCCAGGTACTTTTTGATTTCTTCTTTGATCTCATTTTAACCCATTCATTATTTTAATAACATGTTTTTCAGTCTCCATGTACTTGAATGTTTTTGAGTGTCTTCCTTGAAGTTGGTTTTTAGTTTCAAGCCATTATGATCTGAGAAGATGCTTGATATGATTTCAATTTTCTTGAATTTGTTTTGAGGCTTCTTTTCTGTCTTACCATGTGGTCCATTTTTGAAAATGATCTGTGTGCATTTGAAAAGAATGTATAATTTGCTTCTTTGGGGTGAATGCTCTATAAAGATCAATTTGGTCCATTTGGTCTGGAGTGTCTTTCAATGCCCCAATATCCTTGTTAGTTTTTTGTTTGGAGAATTTGTCCATTGTAGACAGTGGGGTGTTACAATCTTCTAAGATGGCTGTATTGTTGTCAATCTATGTCCTAACATCCTCCAAGATTTTCTTTATGTATGTAGGTGCTCCTATGTTGTGTGCATATGTTTACCAGGGTTATATCCTCTTGTTGTACAACTCCCTTGAGGATTATGTAGTGACATTCTTTGTCTCTTATTAAAGCCTTTTTTAAAAGTCAATTTTGTCTAATATAAGCATTTCTACACCAGATTTTTTTCATGCCCATTTCCTTGGAATATTTTTTTTCCATTCCTTCACATTAAGCCTGTGTAAATCTTCTGTTCAGAAGTGGGTCTCTTGTAGACAACATATATGTAGGTCATGCTTTCTTTTCCATTCAGCTACCTTATGTCTTTTGGTTGGAACATTTAATCCATTTAATTTCGAGGTTATTAATGATAGGTATTTATTCATTGCCATTTTTCCCTTTGTGTCTGTATTCCTTTTTCTTTCTCTTTCTTCATTTTCTTAAAGCAGTCCCTTTAGCATCTTTTGCAATGTTGGTTTGGTGGACATGTACTCTCTTAGCCTTTCAAAAAAATTGTTGGGAGGAAGCTCCTTATTTCACATTCCATTGTAAATGAGAACCTTGATGGGTAGAGTAGTCTTTGTTGTAGGTCTTTGATTTTCATTGCTTGGAATTTTTTGTGCCATTCCCTTCTGGCTTGTAGTTGTTCTGTTGAGAAATCAGCTGATAGCCTTATTGGAACTCTTTTGTATGTTACTAGCTATTTCTCCCTTGCTGCCTTTAAGATTCTCAACAGAACCTTTAAATTTTGTCATTTTAATTATGATGTGCCTTGGAGTTGGCTTCTTTGGGTTTATCTTAATTCTGATCTGTGCTTCCTAAACTTGCATGACTTTTTCCCTCAACAAGTTAGGGAAGTTTTCTGTCCTTATTTTTTCCAAACAGGTTTTCTATCTTTCTCCTTTTCTTCTCCTTCTGGAATCCCTATGATGCGAATACTATTATATTTCATGTGTCCTGTAGCTCCCTTAAAATATCTTTGTTCTTTTTGAGTCTTTTTTTTGTTTTCTTGCCCTGACTGGGTGTTTTCTTATACTTTGTCTTTCAACTTACTGATTTGATCTTCTGCTTCATCTAGCCTGCTTTAATTCCTTCCAGTGTATTCTACATTTCAGATATTGTATTCTTTATTTCCATCTGGTTCTTATTCATAGTTTCTATGTCCTTTTTAATGTTAATATAGTTCTTCTTAAGTTCCTTGTAATTCCCACTGAGTTACTTTAATATCCTTAGAACCATTAGTTTCAACTCTGATAAATTTATATCTGATAAATTGCTTTCCTGAATTTCATTTTGCACAGTTTCTGGGGATTCCTCCATTCCTTCTGATTGGGAGCTGTTTCTTTGTATTTCCATTTTAAGTGGCTCTTTTTGTTTGTTTCTACATACTAGATTGATCTGCTATGACTGCTTATCTCATTGGGTGGTCTTTTGCAGTAGGAGTCCTGTGGGACTCAGTGAAGTTTACTGAACTCCTGAGCTGGACACTCTAAGAATGCCCTTTATTCAATTTTTGTGGGTTCTCTGGTAGTAATTGGGTTTTGTTGTTTTGGGCTCATCCCTCATTCCAGCTGGCTGACTGAGATCACAACTTCCACCATGTCTTGTATGCTGTTGTACAGGAGCTGCCAGAACCAGACAAGACAACCCAGCAAACAAAATCCACAGCAGCAAAAATACCATCCAACCTCATGACATCAACAACAAATGAGCTAAGACTTACAAAGATAAAAGAGAATAAGAATATTATACAAAAGAAAAAAACAATATGAGGTAATGGGAATAAAAATGATTTTGAGAGGATAGGGGGATGAGAAATTATGAGTAGAGAATGAAAACAAGGCAAAAAGAGAGAGAGAAGAGAAAATAAAATTTTCCACATAAATAAAATAGGGATGGAATATGGCAAACTGGAGTAAGACAAGGCAATAGTATGATATGAATTTTGGAGAGAAAAAAATAGTGAAAAAATAGGAAACAAATTGCAATAAAACAACCACCTCAGTGATATCCACAGCAAAGGAGCAAACATTGGTAAAGGTTGAAGGGGGATAATATTATAAGAAAGAGAAAGGAAAGAAGAGAAAAGAAAATATTGTGAGATGTCTAAAGTAAACTAATTTTGATAGGATAGAGGGAGAAGAAATAATAAGTTAGAAACAAGACTAAGAAATGGAGAAGGTGAAAATGAAAATGAAAATAAGGGCAAGAAGAAGGCAAATGGAGTAGGACAAGGGAACAGTAATATATGAGATTTAAAAATAAAAAAATAAATGAATAAAATAGTGAATAACCAGGGGTAGAACTAAAGAAATGCAACAACAACCCCATATCAATGACAACTGAGTAAATGTTAATAAAGGTGGAACAACAATAAGGATAATATAAGAAAGGGAAGAAGAATGTAAGATGACTAATGGAAAGAAAGATGGTTTTGAGAGGATGGAGGGAGGAGTAATAGTAACAATGAGGAATAAAAACAAGGTGTAGAAAGGGAAAAATGAATTTTAAAACAAAAATAAGAAAGAGAAGGATGAAGGGAAAATGGAATATGAGAAGGGCAGAGGAAAATATGAGATCGGAATTAAAACTAAAGTAAAAATTTAAAAAATAATAAAAATAAATATAAAATACAAAATACAATAAAAATAATTAGACAATAGAAACAAAATTGAAGACAAAGAAACAATGTTAAAAAGCTATGCAGGAGGAAAAAATGGCACAAATAATGGAAAAGAACAGGGTGGACGTCATCTTGGCAGAGTCTATCTAGTGTTTGTTGGCCTACTGCCTTCTTTAGGATCTGTCCCTTATACCAGTTAGTGTCCCAGTCTAGCTTTTGGCAGCTTGTTCGAGGCTACAAGTCATCCACAGTCTGTGGCTTTATCCTTCAGCCTTGGCTGTTCCACTCTGTTGTGTCCTGCTGGCTTTTTATTAGCACAAGGACCAGGAGTGTTTCATCTAACATCTGACAGTACTGCATGTACCACCTCCACCTGCATCTGGAGGGAGCCTCTGATGTGATCAGGAAGGTGCAATCCATGGATCACCCCCTGAGCAGCATGTTCAGCCTTAAGGGAAGATGGTGGGTGTGTTCTTCACCCCTGAACCGCACATCTTGGTCTGTCCCAGATTATTTCTGCTACCCTAAAGTTTCTGTTGAATTACCTGTCTGTTTCATGTGTAGGACCAATCTGTGTAAAAGGGTCAGCTCTTTCTCACTTGGCAACGATGGCAGCTCTGAGTGAGAGCTGAGGATGGGTGGGCTGACTACTTCTTGCTGCACCAATTTCTAATCTCACTGCTCTGTTGTTTTCAGTTGAATAAGGCCTGAGAAGGAGCCAGCATTGCATCTGATAAAAGTTCATAAAGGGCTCCTTTGGAAATTCTTGTTCTTTTCCCTAAATATGCACCAGGCTGTGGGATCTTGAGCCTGGCCTTACTGTTTTGCAGAGATTGTGATCCTGTGGGTAGAGGGTGGGCATACCTTTCCCTTTCCAGAGGTTTGTATTCCATGGTTTGGGTGGCCCTGCCTGGCTGCAAGGAATGTCAGGTCCTCAGCTCTAACCCTTCCAGTTCCTGGCTCACTGTTGCCACAGGAGGCTCAGACCCAAACCCGCCATTGTGCACACAGCCCCCACTCCTGCTAACCAGCAGCACTGGGTGGTGCCCTGTAATCCCTTCTCTGTGCAGCCTTCTACTCTTCCTGGCCAGCTGGGTTCAGTGGGCACAAACTGCAGTTTGAATCCAACCTCTTTGTTGTCAAGACGGCTGCACATGTGTGGGATCCCTGCTCAGCCATACCTCTGCTATCCTCTTTAAAAAACTCCCTATGTGGCACCCACATTACAGCTCCAAGCCTTTGCTCAACTCTCCACTTCCCCAAGAGTCAAAAAGTCTTTCTTGGTCAAGGCTGGCCACAGCCTTCTCATACCTTGTCAGTCTTAGGAACTAGAATTTTTCTTTTGGACTCTTGCAGCTGGTGCTGCAGCCATGGACATGCTGCTTGCTCTGTGGGTGCAGCCTGAGTCTCCTAGACTGTATATCCTCCCAAGTCTTTCTTGATTAGGATTGGGGGTTCCCTGCATAGGATTGGGGACCCCTGCTCTAAGAGGGCTGGGAGCCACCAAGCTGCGCTTTCTCTCTTCTGCTTTTTCCTTTGCTTCAGGCGCATTGCTCAGGGTATTTCCCCTTCAACTTGTAAAATCTCTTATCGGATGGTGCAAAGCCTCTTCTGCACTGCTTGGCTTCAAAAGTTTATATCAGCTAAGATTCCATTGATTGTTCAGGTTACTTATTGGAAGATTGGTTGAAAATACATGCTTGGGGGCATGAGCAAGTGGTTTCAGCTTCCATGTACTCGGCCGCCATCTTTCACCTTATTTTTTATTGTTTAAATGACCCAGCCTGTGGTATTTTGTTATGGCAGCTTGAACTGACTATTATAAATAACAAGGGTACAATTTTATGTAGTGTTTTCTTAAGTATGTAATTGTTTCATTACATTTTGGGAAGGAAATTTGGGGAGGTTGATTAGTACACACAGCTGCCATTGTCTTTAGGTATGGAAAAATGAATATATTTGTTAAATCTAGTGTGACTGATTTTTTATTTTTTTATGAATTTTTTTTGTGTGATATAATGTTCTATGGGATCGTGAGAAAAGCATTTCAAATACCCTAACACAAGAGATTGTGTTGTGGTAGGATTTATTTGGGTGGAAATCTGCCCCTGGATTTCCAATTTCCCATCTTACTCTGTCTTGCCATGGAAAAAGCCCAAACTTGTCTACAGCAAGGCCAGAACAAAGGCCAGAGTCCAGAGTTTCTGTTTCATATTAAAGCTAGTCTTTTGGAGCCCTCACAGTCTGCTGTGGGCCTACATGGTGGCTAGACCCACATGGTTGCATGTGTTCCTGGGCAAGAGAAAGAATGTGCAAATAAATGGGGCAAATGTGGGTCACTGAGTGAAAGAAAGGGAAAACTTCTTCATCTCCCTGGGTTATAATCAGGAACTTTTCCCAAAATAACCAATCTACTTTCCAAGATTTTGCAGGTTTCTAATGGGTCTATCCCCTAGCCAATGATAACTTTTTCAGGTTAGATTGGTAGGCTTCCATGGTCAAGCACCACACCCTGAGCCATTTTGACTTCTGTTGTGCATGTGCTTACCTTTGCTTTCTTTGTCCCTTCCCCAGTGACCTGCAGGGCACAGACGAGTAGTTCCTTGGAATGAGTGTAACTCTGTAACTTCCTGGTTTAACAAACAGGATTATTCTCCTCAGTTTATTAATCTCAATGGATAATTCACTTTGCTCCCCATCTTATTAATAATTAGTTAACCACTTGCTGTAACAATTGGTTTAGAAAAATACACAGGTTTCAAGTGTACAACTCAACAAAACATATTCTGTACACTTCATTTTGCACCCATTACCCCAAGCAAAGTCTCTTTTGGTCCCCATTTTCCACTCCCTTTGCCCATCTCCACCTAGACTCCACCCACCTGTGCCTCTGGCTATCACCACATTGTTGTCTGTGTTTATGATTTTGGGCTAAAACCTTCACCCTCTTTCATTTACTCCCTGCTACCCCCTATACCCTGACAGCTGTCAGCCTGTTCCATATATACATGCCTCTGTTTCTATTTTATCAGTTTATTTTGTTCAATAGATTCCACATGTAAGTGAGATCAAATGATACTTGTCTTTCTCCAACAGGCTTTTTTCACTCAGCATAATAATCTCCAGGTCTAACCATGCTGTTGCAAAAGTAAAGTTTTCTTTTTTCTTTTTAAAAAGATTTTATTTACTTATTTTTAGAGACAGGGGAAAGGAGGGAGAAAGAGAGGGAGAGAATATCAATGTGTGGTCGCCTTTCACGCACCCCGTACTGGGGACCTGGCCCACAACCCGGGCACATGCCCTGACTGAGAATTGAACTGGCAACCCTTTAGTTAAGCCTATGCTCAATCCACTGAGCTATACCAGCTAGGGTAGTTTTCTTATTTTTTTTTTTATGGTCATGTAGTATTCCATTGTGTAAATGTGCCACAGTTTTTTATTTACTCCTCTACTGATGGGCAGTTGGGTGGCTTACAGATTTGACTATTTTAAATAATGCTGTAATGAAGATATGAGAGCATGTATTCCTTAGAATTAGTGTTTCGAGTATCTTCAGATATATTCCCAGAAGTGGAATTGCTGCATCAAAAGGCAGTTCCATTTTTAAGTTTCTGAGATAACTCCATACCATCTTCCACAGTGGCTGTACCAATACACATTTGCATCAACAGTGCACAAGGGTCCCCTTTTCTCTACATTCTCACCAGCATTTGTTTGTTGATCTATTGATGATAGCCATTTTGGCAGGTGTGAGGTAATATCTCATTGTTGTTTTAATGTGCCTATATCTGATGATTAGTGACCTTGAGAATTTTTTTTCATATGTCTATTGACCATCTGTATGTCCTCTTTAGAGAAGTGTTTATTCAAATCCTTTGCCCATTGTTTTAACTGGATCGTTTTTTCTCCCTGGTGTTTTGTATAAGGTCTTTATATAGTTTGAGAACTAACCCCTTAATAGATGTATCATTAGCTAATATGTTCTCCCATAGTATGGGTTCCCTTTTTATTTTGTTTATCATTTCTTTTTACTGTACAAAAGCTTTTTAATTTGATGTAGTCCCATTTGTTTATTTTTTCCTTTGTTTCCCTTGCCCTAAGAGATCTATTGGTAAAAATATTGCTATGTGGGATGTCTGAGATTTTATTGCCTATGTTTACTCTATGTTTTCTATTTTGCAACTTACAGTTAAGTCTTACCCATTTTGAGTTTATTCTTATGTATGGTATACATTGGTAATGTAGTTCTTTTATTTGTATGTATTTGTCCAATTTTCCCAATACCATTTATTGAAGAGACGGTCTTTACTCCATTGTATGACCTTGTCTCCTTTATAAAATGTCAATTGACCATAAAGGTGTGGGTTGATTCATGGGCTGTTTGTTCTGTGCCATTGATCTTTTACCTTTTCATGTGCCAGTACCCGGCTGTTTTGATTACAATGGCCTTGTAGTATGGTTAGATATAAGGTATTGTGATACCTCCAACTTTGTTCTTTTTCAAGATTGCTGAGGCTATTCAAGATCATTTTTGGATCCATGTAAATTTTTGGAATATTTGTTCTGGATCTGTGAAGTATACCATTGGTATTTGAATAGGATTGTATTGAATCTGTAGATTGCTTTGGGTAGTACAGACATTTTAATGGTGTTAATTCTTCAAATTAATGAGCACAATACATGCTTCCTCTTATTGTATCTTCCCCAATTTCTTCCTCAATTTATTTCTTTGACGTCCTATAGTTCTCCAAGTTCAAGTCTTTTACCTCCTCGGTTACAGTTATTCATAGGTACCTTATTTGTTGTTGTTGTTGTTGCATTAGTGAATGGGATTGTTTTCTTAACTTCTCTTTCTGATAGTTCATTATCGGTGTATAAAAATGCCACCATTTTCTAAATATTATTTTTATATCCTGGGACTTTGCCAAATTCATTATTAGATGTAGGAGATTTTTGTTGAGTGTTTAGGATTTTCTGTGCACAACAGCATGTCATCTGAGAATAATGACAATTTTACTTCCTTCTCTCCAATTTGGATGTTTTTTATTTTTTCTTCTTGCCCAATTACTGTGGCTAGGACTCTCAGTACTATGTTAAATAAGATTGGAAAAAGTGGGCATCTCTATCTTGTTCATGACCTTAAGGGAAATGCTTTTAGTTTTTGCCCATTGAGTATGATGTTGGCTGTGGGTTTGTTATATATAGCCTTTACTGTGTTGAGATGTGATCCCTCCATTTGCTGAGAGATTTTATTGTAAATCATTACTGCATTTTTTCAAGTGCTTTTTCTGCATTGGTCGATGAGATGATGTGATTTTTATCTTTCATTTTGCTTATGTGATGTGCCATGTTTATTGATTGGCTGATATTATACCAACCTTGCACCCCTGGAATAAATCCCATTTGATCATGGTATATGATCTTTTAATGTATTGGTAGATTCTGTTTGCTAATATTTTTTGAGGATTTTAGCATCTATGTTCATCAGGGATATTGTCCTATAATTTTCTTTTTTTTTTTGGTCACGTATTTTGTTTTAGATTTGGGATAATGCTGGCCTCATAAAAAGAGCTTGGGAATCTTCCCTCCTTTTGAATTTTTTGGAATAGTTTCAAAGGATATGTGTTAGTTCTTTAAATGTTTGGTAAAATTTGCTTGTGAGGCCATCTGATACAGAACTTTTGTTTGCTGGGAGTTTTTGGATTTCTGCTTTGATTTCATTAATTGTAATCAGTGTATTCAGGTTTTCTGACTCTTCTTGATTCAGTTTTGGAAAATTGTATGTTTCTGGGAATTTATTCAGTTCACCTGAGTTGTTCATTTTGTTGGTATATAGTTTTCTGTAAGATTTTCTTAAACTCCTTTGTATTTCTTTTATGTCAGTTATTACTTCTCCTTCATTTCTGTTTTTATATATTTGGTTACTCCCTCTTTTTTTTCTTGATGAGTCTAATGAAAGCTTTGTTCATCTATTTGTTCTTTTCAAAGAACCAGCTCTTGGTTTCATTGATCTTTTGTATCTTTTTTTTAGTCTCTGTGTCATTTATTTCCACTCTGATCTTTATTTCAGTTATTTTTCCCTTTATTTATAGTTTTTCTAGTTCTACTAGTTGTAGGTTTAGATTACTTATTTAAGATTTTTTGTTGTTCCTTGAGGTAGACCTGTAATGCTATGAACTTTCCTTTCAGAATTGCTTTTGCTGTGTCCCATAGATTTTGCAGTGTTGTGTGTTCATTTTCATTTGTTTCCAGGTAATTTTATATTTCTTCCTTGAAATTATTGTTAGCACATTCATTGTTTAATATCAATATGCTTGAATGTTTTTCAATTTTAATTTAGTTGATATCTAGTTTTATACCATTTTGTGAGACGGTTTTTTCTGGAATTCTGAATATAGTTTATTTGTTTTTCTAATTCTTGATATATTTGGACTTTTTTCATTACTTCTTGTGTTATTTTTTCTTTTACCTTTTTGGATTTAATGTTTTTTATTTGTTTCTCTAACTTCTTTTTCTCCTTTGACTTTAAACATTTTAGTTTTAATCTCTTACTGATTACTATTGAAATTTTACCATTATATTTAATACAACAAAATTTAAATGTAAAAATATCTTTATTTTTATCCTATATAAGATATGACCTTGTCTTTTCTCTCTTGCTGTTCCAGTTAGTTTCTTTTAGATTACCCTGTTTGGGGAAAGTCATGTTCACTATGGATGCATTTGTGGATCCATATTTCTCATTTTTTCAGAGACATTAAATATTGCCTTTCCTCCATCCACTTCAAGTTATCTATGCGGGATGCAAGTAGACTTATGTTGGTTCTTATTATTCTGTTTCAAACTCTCATTTCTCTCTTCTATATTTTTTCACATTCTTCTTTTTTTTTGCTATATGTTGAATAACTTTGGAGGGAATATTTCTCAGTTTATGAGCACTCTTTTTATTATATCAAAGTGATGTTTAACTTATCCATAGAATTTTTTAATATTTTTTATTTTTTGAAGACTTTTTAAACATTTCTTTCTATTACCAATGGGTTTTGGCTAAATACTCAGCTTTATAGACAAAATCTTATTTAAAAATTTTTTATGCAACTATTAAATACTTGCAACACATTAAACATCTGCAGTTTTTGTGAGTGTAAATTTGTTATTTCTTGTTTACCCTTACTGATGCTAATAGCAGTGATTTTGGTAATTTTGTTTGTTAGTTGATTACTTGATCTTAACTTGGGAGAGTCCTTCAGGACCTACACATTTATAAAATCTAATATGGTAAAAGTTTCCTGTTTTCCAGTCAATATGGTGCCATAAGAAAACTTGCTCACCTTCTCACACAACCATATCAAAATTACAACTAAGCTATAGAAAAACCATCATTCAGAACCATCAGAAATTGAGCTGAATAAAAGTCCTACAACAATGAAATTAAAGAAGAAACCAACTATGGAGTTAAAGGAGAAATCACTTTGAGACCAGTAGAAGGGGTGGAGATGTGGAATAGTCTGGTCCCACGGCCTGGTGTGGCAGATAAAAATCAGGAGAGATATCTGAAGAGTGAGGGGTTCCAGGCCCAAACTATGCCCTTCATTCTAGGGCTTTAGTTCTAGGAAGATAAGTCCCCATAACTTCTGGCTATAAAAGTCAGTGGGGATTGAGGCTGTGGAAAACAGAAACTTCTGGATTCCAAGGCAATTCCTATTTAAGGGCCCATGCACTGACTTGGACTTACTCCCTCTCAGCTCCAATGTGGTGGTGGGTGGCACATTGAAAAGCATCAGAGACATATTGGGAGGAACTGAATTTTCTGCCATCATGGGAGAGCTTGCTGGCAGAGGTCATTGTTCCTTTTCTGTGCTCTCCCCTACAGAGCCACAGAGTTGGCAGGCAGATATCATATCTGAGACTCCATCAACCTGGCTCACATGATTTGCCCTTCCCTGGTGATTCCATGAGGTCCTTCCTCACCCCACTGTTGGCCCCACCCAAGCTGTTTTCAGTGGCTTTACTATAGTAATGGCTTGTCTTGGCCCATACTTCAGATTTTCCTAAATTCTCTCAAACAAGCAGCATCTGGCTTCAGCAAGCTCCATACTTCTTGTAAAGTTGCCCTAGGATGATCACTAGCAGCCTTGTTTCACAGCACAGTCTTGCCTGGGCACCTCCAAGCCCAGCATAAGGAGCAGACATTTGCAGATCACTTTGTAGCTTATTTGTGTGAAACTGGATAGAACACAGTCAGTGGCTGACCTTGAACATGCCAACAGTAATCAAAGCTCAACTACAAGAGGGAAGTATAAACAGCCCATGTGGTGGGCGCACTTTGAGTACCCAGCTTGGGTAATAGGGGAGACTGTGTCACCGGAATCTACAGACACCTATTATTTTAGGCCACACTACCAAGCTTGGGAGATATAGCACTCTACCAAACACATAGATACAAACACAGGGAGGTTGCCAAAATAAGGAGACCAAACCAAACCAAATCAAACCAAACAAAACACCACAAAAACCACAAAACTCTAAAAAGAACTAAACAAAATGGAGACAAGAAATCTACTACATTCAGAGTTCAAATGCTGGTTACAAGGATGCTCAAGGAACTTAGTGATGGTCTCCATATTATTTTAAAAATCCAGTCAGAAACAAAGGGTACACTAATTGAAATAAAGAACAGTATACAGAGAATCAACAGTAGTGTGGATGAAGCCAAGAATCAGATCAGCACTTTGGAATATAAAGAAGCAAAAAACAACCAATCAGAACAACAAAAAGCAAGAAATCTGAAAAAAAATGAGTCCAGTGTAAGGAGCCTCTTAAACAACTTCAAGAATAACAATGTTTGCATCACTGGGGTACTGGAAGGAAAAGAGAGAGCAAGAAATTGGAAATCTACTTGAAAAACAGTGACAGAAAACTTCCCCAACTTGGTAAATGAAGTACACATATAAGTGCAGGAAGCACAGAGTGTCCAGAACAAGATGAACCCAAAGAGGACCACACTAAGACACATTGGAATTAAAATGTCAAAGGTTAAAGATGAAGAGAGAATCTTAAAAGCAGCAAGAAAAAAACAATTAGTTGCCTACAAGAGAGCCCCCATAAGACTGTCAGCTGATTTCTCAAAAGAAAATTTTCTGGCTAGATGGGATTGGCAAGAAATATTCAAAGTGATGAAAAGCAAGGATCTACAACCAAGGTTACTCTACCTAGCAAAGCTATCGTTTAGAATCAAAGGACAGATAAAGAACTTCCCAGACAAGAAAAACCTGAAGGAGTTCATCACCATCAAACCAGTATTATATGAAATGTTAAAGCTTCTTCTTCTTCTTCTTTTTCTTCTTCATCAAAAAATAAGAGCAATAAAATGGCAATAAATACATATCTATCAACAAGTGAATCTAAAAAACAAACTGAGCAAATAAGCAGAACAGAAACAGAATCACAGATATGGAGAATATTGGGATGGTGACTAGTGGGGAGAGGATTCGGGAGGAGTGGGGAAAAAGGTGAAGGGATTAACAGTACAAATTGGTAGTTACAGAATAGTCACTGGGATTTAAAGTACAGCATATGGAATACAGTAGTCAAAGAACATATATACATGACTCATGGACACAATGGTGTGGGGATTGCCTGAGGAAGAGGGAAGAGAGGGGGAAAGTGGGAAAAACTAGGACTATAATAGCATAAACAATAAAATATAATAAAAAATAAAAATAATAAAAATAAAGTTTCTCAACTACAGGGAGGCATCAATTTCAGACAACTGCCTTTGCAACACAGGATGCTCAAACAACCTGAACTTTTAAATGCTACAGGTCTGAAATTTACTGTTGGCCACTGCTGGGCCTGTCTGGTGTTTCAAAGGAACATGAGGTGGTGCAAACAGGAGTGGAAGGGGTTAACTTACCAAACCCATTGAACCTGTAAAAAAAAATCTAATGACTCTTTTTAAAAAACTGTTCAGTTTAGTCTAATTGTTTGATTGTTATGATAGTGAACTTTTTAAATTAATTTCTACTTGCCCCATTTTTTCATTTTTTAAAAATATTTTATTGATTATGCTATCACAGTTGTCCCATTTTCCCCCTTCATTCCCATCCACCCTGCATACCGTCTTCTACCCACATTCCCCCCTGCTTTAGTTCATGTCCATGTGTCAGAAGTTCTTTAGCTTCTACATTTCCCATACTATTCTTGCCCTCCCCCTGTCTATTTTTTACCTACCATCTATGCTACTTATTCTCTGTACCTTTCCCCCTCTCTCCTCCTCCCACTTCCCTGTTGCTAACCCTTCATGTGATCTCCATTTCTGTGGTTCTGTTCTTGTTCTAGCTGTTTGCTTAGTTTGTTTTTGTTTTAGGTTTGGTTGTTAATAATTGTGAGTTTGCTGTCATTTTACTATACCTGTTTTTTATATTCTTTTTCTTAGATAAATCCCTTTAACATTTCATATAATAAGGGCTTGGTGATGATGAACTCCTTTAACTTGACCTTATCTGAGAAGCACTTTATCTGCCTTTTCATTCTAAATGAAAGCTTTGCTGAATAGAGCAATCTTGGATGTAGGTACTTGCCTTTCATGACTTGGAATACTTCTTTCCAGCCCCTTCTTGCCTGTAAGGTCTCTTCTGAGAAATCAGCTGACAGTCTGATGGGCACTTCATTGTAGGTAACTGTCTCCTTATCTCTTGCTGCTTCTAGGATTCTCTCCTTCCTTTTAATCGTGGGTAATGTAATTATTATGTGCCTTGGTGTATTCCTCCTTGGGTCCAATTTCTTTGGGACTCTCTGAGCTTCCTGGACTTCCTGGAAGTCTATTTCCTTTGCCAGATTGGGGAAGTTCTCCTTTATTATTTGTCCAAATAAGTATTCCACTTGTTGCTGTTCCTCTTCCCCTTCTGGTACCCCTATAATTCGGATGTTGGAACGTTTAAAGATGTCCTGGAGGTTCCTAAGCTTCTCCTCATTGTTTTGAATTCTTATTTCTGCATTCTTTTCTGTTTGGTTGTTTCTTTTTTCCTTCTGGTCCACTCCATTGACTTGAGTCCCAGTTTTTTTCCAATCACTATTGGTTCCCTGTGCATTTTCCTTTATTTCAATTAGCATCGCCTTCATTTTTCCATCTAATTTGTGACCAAATTCAACCAATCCTGTGAGCATCTTGATCACCAGTGCTCTGAACTGTGCATCTGATAGGTTGTGTATCTCTTTGTCGTTTAGTTGTATTTGTTGTAGGACTTTGATCTGTTCTTCCATTTGGGCCTTTTTTTTTTTTTTGTCTTTTTGTGCCTGTATCAGGGCGGAGCCTTAAGTGTTCACCAGGGCAGGTCAACCCAGTCACTGGGTTGTGACGCTATATGTTGGGGTGGGGTCTGAGAGGCAATAATGATGCTTGCTCTACTCTCTGTCCGATTTCAGTCCCTTTTGCCCCTTCCCCCCAAGCAAACTGGGCCCTTCTGGTGCTGATTCCTGTATAGGTGGGTTTGTGTACATCCTGGGACCCTGTGGGTCTCTCCAATGCTCTCCTGTGAGGCTGGGAATCTCTCCCTGTGCCTTAACTCCCACAGGTATTTTCAATCAGTGTTTTGAGGCTTTATTTCCCAGCACTGGGACCCTGAGTTGTGCAGTCTGTCTTGCCCCCGAGTTTCACCTGGTGTAGCTGCACACGAATATGGGACTGCCCGGTCAGCCAACCACCTTGCACCCCATGCCTCGCTTCACAATCGCCACCTTTCTGGGTCTGCCTGTTACCACCCCATACCTGGGGTCTGCCAGCTGCCACCTGCGAGCCCAGGGTCCGCCTGCTGCCGTCTTGCACGCCCGGGGTTTGTCAGATGCTGCCTTATGTTCTCGGTGCCACCGCTTTTTTGCCGCTACTGGTCTCCACCTGGCCACCCGACTCCGCCCCTCCTATCAGTCTGGATGAATGTGTCTAGTTTAACTCCTTGGTTGTCGGACTTCCATACAGTTCAATTTTCTGTCAGTTCTGGTTGTTATTTTATTTCTAATTTTTTTTTGTCCTTATTTTGGTTGTGTGAGGAGGCACAGTGTGTCTACCTACGCCTTCATCTTGGCTGGAAGTCCCATTTTTTTGTCTTACTATTTTGGATTCAAGATTTTTGATATTATTTTCCCTCAACTTTTTCTTTTATTTAGTTTTGTACATTGTATTTTTAATCTTTTATCAGTTAGCACTGAAACTTTACCATGAACACTTAACATAAAATCTAAGCTAAACAATACTTTAACCTATATTGTAAACTATACTTGAACTTTAGAGTACTTTACCTCTGATTGTTTTCCCCTTAAACTTTTTTGCATTTCAATGAATATTTTTTATTGTGGCAAAGCATAGATAACATGCAATTTACCATTTTAACCATTTTTAAGTGTAGATTTCAATGGCATGGAGTACATTCACATTGTTGTGCAGCCATCACCACCATTCATCTCCAGAACTTATTATTCCCAAAATGAAACTTTGTACACCAGAGGTGTCAAACTCATTTTCACCAGGGGCCACATCAGCCTTGCAGTTGCCTTCAAAGAGCCAAGTGTAATTTTACGACTGTATATATGTTACTATTCCTTAACAGTTAAGCCAGAGCTTGGCGCTGCTGCTCAGTAGAAACAAGGCACTGGCCGGATAAAATGAGGTGGAGGGCCAGATTTGGCCTGTGGGCCTTGTGTTTGCCACCTGTACTGTACACATTAAACAGGAACTCCTCCATGATGTGGAGCATCTTTTCATATGCTTATTTGCCACCTGTATGTCTTTTTTGGTGAGGTGTCTGTGAATTGGTTTGTTTAAATGTTCTCCATATATTTCATATAGCAGTACTTTAACAGATTTTTCTTTTGCAAATATTTTCTCCCAGTGTATGATTTATCTTCTCATTCATTTGACATTGTCTTTCACTTATACACTATAGATTTTCATTAAATTAGTTCCTCTCTGGCTCCTCAGTGCTTTAGGTTCCTTATGCTCTAGTGCATTTTCTCAACTGTGTGGGCTCAGCTCCTGGCTTGACTTCCTGTGTATTCCTGACCTGACTCCTGAGCTGTCTTACCTCAGAGGTTAGTGTCAGAAACCTGCATACCCAGCTGTGCTCCTGTTTATTTCTCTGGAGGCATCCCTAGAGAACACTGCCAACTTCTGAAAGACCAACAACTCCAAGAGTAATTTTTTTCTAGGATCTAGTTACTGTGAGAAGTCAAGTCATCTATGGTGATGACCATTTGTGATATACTAATTGTGAACTTTTGATTTTTCATTTCAATCATTGTTCCTCTCATATCTAAGATATCTAATTAGTTCTTTTTGTAGAATTTGTTCTTATTTCATAACCACTGCTCTTGTTTAGTAAACTACTGTTAATTTTTCACATATGTAATTACCTAATTTATTCTTTTATCTAAAAATCAGTTTATTTTTTACTATGTACAGGGTGTGGCAAAAATAGATTTATAGTTGTTCATATGGAAGACAATATGATAATTAATAAACAATAATGCAAGGATAAACTCTGTGTTTTACATACTCACAATTGTAAATCTACTTTTGCCCTACCCTGTATAAGAAATTTTTCTAGGCACTAGAGAATGTAGCATAAGTAAAACAGACAGAACTCTCTGACTTCATGAAGCCAATAGTGTTGTGAGAGATAATAATAGATAAAACATCCACAGAGTGTTTAATATGTGAATGTGTCAGGCATTGGTCAATAAATATTACTATAGTAATAGCAATAGTCAATTAGTCAATAGGAATAGTAATAGAAAATAGTAATATTTTCTGCATTCCTTAAAAATTTGTATAATTATTTCTATCTTCACTTACTATTGCTCTGGATATTAAGATATATTTTAAAAATTATTTTTATATTTCTCTATTATTTCTATTCTTTCAGGTTTAAATTCTTCCACAAGTAGATTTGTTTTCCCTCCATCATATTAGATTTCTGGGTACTTGGTGTTTTGCTGCTGTGTTTGTATTGTCTAAGGATGACTACTTTTTGGCTCATTGTGGATTCTATCAGGCTCCTTAAGAGACCATAGCGTAGGGGAGCTAACCCAAATCTTGAGAATTTAAAAAGTTCAAAGTTTTTGTGTGTGTTTGTTCTTTAAGTTCAAGTTTTAAATAACCCTTAGAGTGTGAGCAACTAGATAGTATATTTGATAAATATCTCCCATGAGCACATGTACACACACACACTCATGTATACATATATGGACACATATATGAGCACATATATATATATATACACACACATGCATACATAGCAGCAGCATCTTTTGAAAACTTTGGCCTCTTGTTTATCACTGTAGCTTCCTGTTTGGTTTCTATTTTTAGGTATGTCTTTCTAATCTATGGATATATTCAGCTTTTAGTTTTCAAGCATAAATATATATTTAATAATTTTCTTTACCTCTTTTCTATCATCTTTACCCATTTTGTGAGAGAGGAAGAGATTTCATTCTATGTTTAATTTGCTGTCTTAAATAGAAAACCCAATTCAGATTTCATATGTCATTTTAGAACCTCTGATAAAGGGTTTACCTCTGTGTTATCAATAGTTTGTTAACTTTTATTTTTTAGTAGAAGTCTCTTCCACCTTTCTGGCATACGGAGACATTATTTCATTTACTAAAGTATTTCCTTGGGTTATTGTGAATAATAAGGTGAAGTTCAGTACATAAACTTATCGAAAGTCTTCATAATTAATTTTACATTCAGGGGGGAATTATAGCTAAGAAAATTTCTAGATTGCTGTGTGCTGAGATGTCACAGCTTTGTAGTATAAACATCATTGTCCTTGCTTGTTTTTTATTCTGCTTGCATTATTTAAACCTTTGAACACTGATGCTAGTGTCATAAAACAGAATTTATATTATCCTATGAATTCCTCAAATAGCTTTAGTCTTAGATGAATAAGAAGTGGTAAAATCTTTTTATTACAGCTACCATTTGAGTTCTGTTAAGTGCCAGAAGTATATACATGACTCTGGTCCTCTATACCAATTATTTCATGATAAAGTGAAATCTGCTCAGCATGTGATTCCTTTGAAGTAGGATGAGTACCATCAATTCTTCGATGGATCCCTAAACACATGTTTTCATTTCCCTCACACAGATAATGAAAGAGGTACAGATCCCTGTGGAACACCTCTTACCTCTTGTTATTTTCTGTTCCTCCTTTACCTGAAGATGCCTTGCTATGAAATTATACTCTGAATAGCAACCTCCAGTTCACTAAGTAGCCACCTTATCGTTGCACATTATTCCAGCTGTGCCAGTAACAGCTGTGAACGAGAGAAATGCATAACATCGTAGAGCTTATGGAGCTCAATATGTTAGTTCTGTTTATTCAAAAAACCACCTGTGTTCCTGGGGAAATTGGAGTGGTTCCAAAGGAGAATGAAGACACATCAGACAGTAATAACACCTTCAGAGCTGTAAGTTGAAGCATCATTGCTTTGGGTGAAAAACATTGTGACAGTCTTGTGGGAAACTTGATTTCTAATATCTCTAGCAGAACATTTTTGTTTAGAATATTAATTAACAAGTATATAGCTCAACTGCCCAGTTTCCTTTTCTCACATATAGAGAGGACATGAAGTCATGACCATTGCTGGGAGGGAAAGATTGCATTGATATGTGAGAGGAAAGGCTCCCAGTTGTCCATTTTTTGAAAACTATATTTTTTCCTGTTTCTTTTAACATTTATGGAGGTTGTTTTACTGGCTCTAAGTACAAAAAATATTCTTTTTTTTCTTGAATAAATAATTACTCTGTCTCCTCCAAGTTGTTGAGGGAAACTGAGCTACCTTGGGGCTCCTAAAAAATGCCTACATGTCAAGAATTTTGCTGGTACCATGATGACTCTTGACATATGGGGATAATACTGGAGAGAAAGGTCGAAATAATGAGTGAATGAGTGTGCTCTGTGATACCTGGTATACTTATAATACAGGCTGCTGAAGAAGGGAAAGTGCAGAATTTGCCTGACAGGATAACTAAATTGAGCCTAGCCTCAGGATAGGAAAAATGCAAGCGGTCTTTCTTTCTCTTTCTGAGTTGTGCCCATGATGAGGCTGAATTGCAGACTTATTCTGCCATAATGTAGAGTTGCTCCAGGCATGTAGTATTGGTTGTGGTGGATCTATCTCCAGCTTTCTGCCCCATTACATGCTCTATGGCAATCTTGAAGGTGTCCCTTGATACTGTGACATCTACCCTAACCCGTGCATCACTGTAAATTTTTCCAGATTGTTTCTTTACATATCCTTTAAGTGCAATTTAGGCTTCCCAGAGAAGTGTGAGATTATTTTACATTAGAGAAAATAGCTACTCAGGACTGAGATGATTTAGAAGTTGCTTTTTTAAGTCTCTCCAGAACACCCTCTTCATTTGGGTTTGCTTAGCTTTGTTATGAAAGCATAAATATACTGTAGGGAGACAGAACTCTCCAAATAATGTGATATGCTTTCTCCCCAAGTTCTTTAATTCTTTATACTATGTTGTGCTACTATAGCAATTCTTGCAGAACTCACGGACCATTTCTTAAACGAGGTTTGGTTGAGGGGTAGGTTATGAAGGGAAATATTAAACATAAATGTGTTTTCCCCTAAGAGTCCAGCCCATTTCTTTGCCAAAAGTCAGCAGAATATCAAGGAAAAAAGAATATAGCCTCAACAGGATATTTCAGTGGAAGGCAGAGGACAAACACCCACAGGATTACAGTGTAATGTAGAAAAAAGTGTGAAAATGCATAGTGGAAAGAGACAAATCTCTTGGATTTTGAACTGTATTATCCATACATGTATTTCTTTCTTTTTTCCCCTTTGCTTCCCCCTGCACTCTTGATATAAAATTCTTGATGCTATTAGAGACGCTATCTGCCTCACAATGAATTTTTGTGGGCATTGCATTCTGGGCTGGCTGGAATGGCTGAGCATTCTAGTTGTGGCTAGTCTATTTGTAAAGAAAAGGAGATGCCTGGACTTGCCTAAGAGAAATTCCCCATCAGGTTTCTTGCAGCTGGTCTTCTGAGAGTGGATTTATAAGCCAAGATCTGGTGTGTGGTGGCAGCAGTGGTTAGGAAGTCCCGCCAGTGAAGCCCCCCTCAGAAAGGCACTGCACACCTGTGTTTCAGGAAATAAAACTCCCTTTGTCATTTTCTCCCACTTTGTCTTTACTGGTGTAACAGTGTAAGTTCTTAAGAAATTAATTGGGGTCCCAAACGTTTTGCTGCCCTACATTCTTTTACATGTAAAAATGAGAAGGTAAATCTCTCTCCTCTTTAAGCAAAGGTAACATAAGCAGGGCTACTCAAAGAGAGGGTGGTCTAATGGCCAGCAGCATTAGCATTGTGTAGGAGCTTGTTAGAAATATACATTCTTGGGCCCTACCTCAGGCTTACTGAAGCAGAATCTCTGAGATGGGGACCAGCAATCTGTGTTTTAATAAATTCTCCAAGGGAGTTTTGTGAACTCTAAAGTTTGAGAAGTGGAGAAGGAGGAGATCGTCTTTGTGTTTTGAGCCCATCCAAGTGTATTTTGCTGGATTGTCTCCCAGAGAAGAGGGCAGTTGGCAGATGGCACCCATTTCCACATAGTGTTCTAGTAGGTGACAGACCATCTGAGGAGACATGGGGGATGCCTAGAGAAAGATCACTACATGCATGGCTTTGAAGTGGCAGTGAAGATTCTATATGCTGAGTTTGGCTTAAAAAGCATGAATACTGTCACCACAAGCATACAACTATTTGTGTGCCCTATGAGCTTCAGCAATGAGTATTTCTGTGGAGGCTACCAAGAATGGAAAGCCAGAGGCCCCTCCCCAGGGCTCTTGGGCTGTGTCAGCCCAGGGTTCTCAGATAATCGCAGGGAAGTGGGGGCAGGTCCCTATAATATGCCTTAGGTTGGATTTCCTTCCATATTTGACATGTAGGGCACAAACAAGATTTTGTCCATTTTCAAAGATGTATAAAATATATACTTGGGTGTATCATAAAAACCATTCATAGCCATTAAAGTGGGAAGAAATAGTATTCAAGAATGTCAAATATGAGAATGTCTTTTTTCCCTTATATTTTTAGTAAAAACAGGATTCTTGTATCCAACATCCTCTGAGTCTGCCCCATAAGGGAGGTTTAATAAATTCTTTCTGGTTAACTAGCTGGCAAAAAGGAAAACATATATTTCTTTTATTTGTTTCTATATGAACATTGTTTTTTAAAGCACTTGTAGACAATAAAAGAGAATGAAAATGACATGATTGATTGGTTTAAGCTTGACTTGCAGAAATCCCTAAGTGCTGTCATGGCAAAAGTCAGGACTGGACATGTGGCTTTGACTTCTTGCTCTGCCTGTTCCTAGTTATGTGACCTTAGGAAAGGCAATGTTATTTTTCTATGGTTTGGTTTCATCAGAGACTTCTAAGGGTTTATTTCATCAGAGATTCATATAGCTCACTCTTTCTCATCTTAGAGGTTTGTGCTTAGAGATCATCTATTGTGAATGGCCATTCCTGACCTTCATAGTTAAAAGATGCTGACCTCCTGAGGGCCATTCTGTCTTCTTTTTCTTCTCAGTTTTCTTCCTGGCTTTACCTGAAATTGTGTTGCTTATTTATAGCCTGTTTTCCTGACTAGAAAGTTAGTTTCATCAGACATGAACTTTATGCATCTTGTTCTTCTCTGTACCCCATGACTAGAAGAGTGTTTGCTACAATAGGCAGTCACATATACTTGTTGAATGAATGAATGATATATAAGATGGTTAAAACAGCATAGATCTTCTACTATGTTTGTGGCGATTAGGTAAGCTAATCAAGGTGGATGCTTACGTATCATTGCAAAGGTTACCTAGCAATGTGATTAAGAGCCTGGGTTCAGGGACAGCAGGCTTTGATACCTGGTTTTGTTGACCCCTAACAGTGATCTGGGGCAGATTACTTCACCTCTGTTGGCCTGTATCTTGTCTATAAAATGGACTAATAACACCTGCTTGATATGAGAATGAAATAAAATAATATAGATTAAAGTCTTAATGGAGGGCACAGTACTTATAAAACAGTAGCAGAGTGAGTGAATGAATGAAGCTCATGAAAGTACTTTGAGAAAAGCATAAACCTATATAGCACTATAAAATGTTGTTAATTATACAATTAATAATAATAAACCCTAAAAAGCTTTTCTATTTGAGGTGCAAGTTCCTGTTTCCTGATAGCATAGACATATCCAGCAAGGCTAGTAGAACTGCCACACAAATGTGCTGTGAAACACTGAAGAAATTCAACCTTCCGCAACTCCACTGTGTCCTGTGGAAACCTTTAATATAACCTATCTTTTATTTTTGATGGGGGAGGAAATATAACACCAAACTGTGGAATGCAGGTGATTTCTATTCTGGTTGTAGTTCTGTCCCTAATAAGCTTTGTAATTCTTCCTAAATAATAACCTCTGGATCCTAGGTTCCTCATTTTCGGAATGACAGCATAGTGACAGATGATCTGTCTGACTTTTCTCAGTTCTATGTATCCTATTAACTTATTTACTTTCTTATAGCCTAGGTATGTAAGGGCCCTTGATTTTTGATTTCCAGAGCCCCATTTTAACCATGGTATGGACAGTCTAACATTTGTTTAGCTAAATATTTGTTTAACAGCTCCTATAAAAACTCCAGCATATCTCAGGTCTTTGTTCCTTGTGCCATAACTTCATTAAAATGTCTTATTGAAATTGTGGGCTGTAAATATTTAAGCAGTCATAATTCAGTTTCCAGTTTTACTAATATTAGGAGAACATTAAAATATTGATATTTGTTATGAGGAAAATAAGAGTTGTCATTTTATTTATTATTAATTTTTTGCAAAGTGAAGTTTTATTCTGTGAGAGGGAATGTTTTTTTAAAATGTGCTATAAAAAGTGTGGGAACTAGAAAGTCAAGTGTGAGAGATGTTGTCCAAATGGGCTTACAGTCAACACTTGTTTGTTTCAAATGATCTGCACCAAAATCGGAGTGTGAATAATATGATATAAAACAAGAGCATGTAACATATCTTATAAAATAAGTTTTCAAGGAAATAAAACAGACTTTAAAAGGAAGCAAACATCTGCTGGAGCTGCCCATCTATCCATCTAACGCTTCTCCACTCAGAACACCAACTGCTGTGCATAGAAGGATCCCTGACCAAGACCATCAGCTCTTCCAGCAGTAGATGGAGACACCCTAGAGGAACCAGGTTCAGCTGAGGCTTCCTGGCCTCTGACCTTCCCAGGCTACATGTCTCAGCTTGTGGTGTGGCTGCGGCCTCCATGGCTTTGTGGATAAAGATGTTACTTTCTTGAATTAAGTTTCTCTTTTCTGCCCTCTAATTCTGTAATTACCTGAATCACATAAACAGGTACTTGATTGTCTTAGAATATAATCCAAATACAAATATGAAGTGGTGCCTAATTTATTATTTATGTAATCCTTATCTTTCTACGTACATCAATTTTTATTTTTTTCTTTCCATGTACATCAAAAGTTATATTTTATTTCTACCTCCCCCTGCCTCCAGAATCTTGAGCTGATGACCATAAGAGGTTGCAGACAGGGGAAACACTCTAAAGGTGGGTTGGTAAAGTGATTGTATCTATAAAGAAACAGCATAATGTTCTATGTCACATGGTTGCCCAATGTTAATGTGTACTGATGAGCACCAAGGTGATAGAGGTCTTTTTTAAAAAAATGAGATAAGAGACTTAATAGAGCATTTTAATGCAGCCTCATCTCACTCATCCTCAATTATTAGGTCTACGTTCGCTACTGTTTTTAAAAATGTGCATGCAAATGGCATCATTAGTCTATAATTAGTGCTGCTTGTCCCTGGGAGCTCAGCAGTGGCCTCTGGGTGATGTGAAGGACACTGTCTGTGCTGGCTGCCCTATGTTCTCATTCCTGTTATTTACTGCATGTACAGAGCATGGGCGTTGCATGGGCTTCTGTTCCCTGCCATGCTTCGGTGCTCCCGTCCAGTGAGCAGGCAATAAAGTCAAATTTAAAGGAATCCTGCTCTTTGAAGCAGGTCAAAACAAGCGTTCAGAGAACATTTTATATTTTTCTTGTGCCTGTCAGACACTTCCCTGCATAGGATTGAATCGGAGCTGTTGTCCATTTAGAGGAAAACAGTGTTCAATCACAAAGGCTCAAACTTGTTAGCCTATGAATTTGCATATTATTTGCATGTTAATAGTTTGATGTCAGAACATACAGTTATCTACCTGTCCCTGTTCCTTCCCCTCTATTGTCAAGATGGGCTGATTAGTTTCATTAAAAGTAACTCTTAGGCTTCTCCCAACCTCAAAAAAAAAAAAAAAAAGAGAAGAAGAAGAAGAAAGAAAAAAAGAAAAGCTGCCACATGATACAAAATGTTGTAAGTAGTTTTGATTCTACTGGAAGATCTGTCATGTGGATGATAAAAAACCAAAGTGAAGAAGTTAGTTGTATGGATGAAATTTTCAATTTGTGAGCCATGAGATTGATTGTTGTTAATTTTATTCTATAAGCCCAGAGAACATTTTTCTTCCTTTCATTGTCCTAAAGCTCCAAGGAACTGCAGTTTGAATGTTTTGTCCCTAATCCCTTCTAAATAGATTTAGTTTTAAACAAACAAACAAATAAACAAAGTCTATGATCCATGTGTAAGAAATGTTCATGTTTTCATACAACTAAATGTTTTAGATGTTTAGGAATAAAAAGGAACTAAATGAAACACATATGAAGTAGAAAATTATAATGAAGAGCTTATTTGTCCAAGGCTGGCATCCGAGACATCATTTTGATGGGTACAGTGAAGGTTTATTAGTGGAAGATATTTTCCTCAAATTAGTAGCAGAGAAGACACTGCATCTGGAAATACTTGCTAATAAGGGTGAGATGTTTGATTTCAGAGTCCAATTAATTAGCAATCTGATCTAGTTAGATCTGGTGTATATAACCACACACACGCACATACACACACACTCCTCAGTGGTAAGTTAAAAAATTATATTAGAGAAAATGTGAGTGTTTTGGTATTATTGCTAAGAGATTTAAAGTTATTGTTTAAGATAATAGGCACTCTTCAGGAATACAAAGGGATACAATGAAATCACTGCCTTCAACTGTGATCTAGCTTGGAAGAACAGTAAAATTCATATAAAAATGTAGCTAAAATTTTACCTACCATAAATGCATGGATCAGAGGAAGAAGTTATGATGTTAGAGAAAGTTCTTCATGAATTTTGGGAGAGAAGAAAGACAATTTTATCATCATTCATTTATCCATTTACTCAGCTAATAATTATTGAGGGCCTATGTATTAGGCACTATGCCTGCCTAGTGCTGGATATAAAGCAATGAGTGGGGCACAGATTCTGTTCCCTGATTTAGTAATAACTAATAAATCATTTAATTTGTATAGCATAAAGGGGTTTATGGAACTCTTTTTGTATTTTATGTTTACTTGTATAATCAATACAGCCTTAAGATCACAGTATTCATTACCTGTGTTTTGTGAAAATCCTTTCCAAGAAGGAAATGAGTTTTCAAATGCCCACAGATATCAGGTGTCTGAGTCTGGACTTGAACTCTGGCCTTCTGATTTCAGGTCCTTTAACATCTCAAGTATACCACAACAGAGCAATTGAACTGTAGTGAAGGTTTCATGTACAGGAGAAGTAGGAAAGCATCTGGAGAACTTGATAAGACTAAGACTATAAACTCATAAAGAATAAGCTAAGAAATTTGACAATGGGAATCATTAAAATTTTAATGAAGGAATCTCTATAAAGAGAGCACTATCTCAATAAAATTATTCTCATGGAGGTGTGTAGAACTATGTCAAGATGGAGAAATGGTTGACAACAGATCAACCACTATCCCACCACAAAGTGACAACCCACTTTACCCAACACTGACTGAATAGAGCTGACCTTCATAGCTAGAGATTTAAAGAGAAATGGGGAAAATGAAGAAAATATAAGAATACTTACTGAAATTAACTGATGAGATAGATGACTACTTGGATATGAGATTAGGGAAAAGGAAAGATTAAAGTTTGGTGTCAAATTTTGAACCTGAGAAGATGAGAATTTAAAAAAAAAGTAAGAGCAATTGGGAAGAATCTTGTTTTAGGGGGAGATGAGATGTCTAGCTTTGGAGTATTGAGGAGAAGATGATATAATATTCAACACTTAACACAGCTGTCAACTGATGTTGAAGTCTTGGGTTCAGAGGAGAGGGTGAATGATGAGGACTTGAGATGCTTGTTCATAGACGTCACCATTTCCACAGTGGAAACCTTGCTGTTAGATGAGATCTGAAGAAAATGTGGAGAGTCAAATGAGCAGAGGGCTAAGGACTGAATGCTGTCCACACAACCTCAGTTATGCCTCTACATGCTTCAAGTAACTAATGAATATGGTTCTGAACAGAGGCATCACCACAAGAAATAACATTTCTCTTGGATCATTCTGGGCTTTGCCTCTAGGCCACAAGAAATAAGTGCTTATTTAAGAGCCAGAGTATAGAATCATGACATTAATAATATTAAATAGGATGGTTGTGGCATAATAAATAAATATTTGATCTTCGTCCCTGGTTGCTGGCACACATCTTATAAAGTCCTGGAAATCTCCTGAGTGACAAGAATATATTTCATTCTCCTACAGGAACCCCTAGATAACTTCTGTATGGGGACTGGTCACCAGAAAGGCCAAGCTGTGGTTAGAAGGTTGGGAATTTCAGCATCCCCCTCCTTTATCCCCTATCTACATGAGGAGAGAGGGGCTGAAAATTCAATTCAGTTGCCAATGGCCATCAATTTAATCAATCACACCTACATAATTAAACCTTCATAAAAACTCCTAATCAATGGAGTTTGGAGAGCTTCTGTGTTGGTAACACATAGAATTGCTGCCCACCTGGAGAGGGCATGGAAATTCTGTGCCACCCTTCACTCCATACCTTGCCAGGTGCATCTTCCTTTTGGCTATTCTTGATTCTGTTCTTTACAATAAACCAGTGACAGTAAGTAAAGCACTTTCCCGAGTCCTGTGAGTCATTCTAGCAAATTATTGAACCTGAGAAGGAGGTGATGGGAACTCCTGAATTTGTGGTCAGCCAGGCAGAAGTGTGGATAGCCTGGGCAGCCCACTGCCACTGGTGTCTGAAATGGGAGCAGTGTTGTAGAATGGAGCCCTTGACCTGTGGCTCTGATGCTAACTTCAGGTTAGTTTCAAAATTGAATTGAATTGTTAGACACGCAGTTAGTCCAGAAAATCTGGGAATTGATTGGTGTTTCATAAAGACACCATGCCTTTTGTGTTAGGAGAATAATATCTTTCCATGGCCCTGGAGGGTGCTGAATTTATCAATAATGGTCACCAGTCTGGGAGTTGTCTGTCCTCAGATCTCTGTCCTGACCAGTGGAAGAGTCATCTGGCTCTGGGTCATGAATGTCATTTTCCTGTAGCCATATGTCAACAATATAAAACACTACAGATAATGCACATAGAATGGTAGATTAGAAAGTCACCAGTAATTCCTGAAAATACAGTTCTAGTAAAATGTGTGATGGCAGAAGCCAATTCTGGTTATAACAAGGAAAACTGTAATTTGAGAATGGAGACCAGATAGACAGACTACTTGTTTGAAAAGCATTAGAAGAAGAAAAAGAAGCTGGATGACCAAAACAATCCACAGGCATCCTTGATTCAGCTGATGTTATTTGGGTATCCTCTTTGGGGAATTCTATAATTCCATCTCAGAAATGTAGCTGAGAGTGTTATTGTAAGTTTGATTGGTATAAAATGAATTGATCCAGCATGGGAAATAGATTACAGTTAGGTATAAAAAAAGACCAGGACAGTGTGTCAACAAAGAAAAAACTAAAAGTACTTATAGGCATGAAACATGGCAAATTTCAACTTCAACTCCTAGGATTTGTGTAGTCCCAGGAAGGATAATAGGGATTGTCCTACTAAACCTGTTCATTTTACATCTGGAAAGATGGAGTAGCTTTTCTAGATCTCATGACTGGTTAGTAGGAAGCATGGGACTAGAGCTTCAGGACCTCAGTCCCCTCTACGTTTCCTTTTCTCCCCCCCACGCCCGCACTGCCTTCTTGATTTTGCATGTGGCCATCATGCTTTAGGCCACTTGAATACTGCCCATTTTCTCATAAGCTTTCCATTTCTGCTTTTTATCATGGTATTTCCTACAATTGTCCCACTCTCTTGTCTTACTTCTTTGTATTAAATTCTGTGCTTCCTTTGAGATTTGTTTAAAATGTCATGTCCCCCATGAAGACGCCTCCTCATGGGGACCCTTCTTAACAGTTCTGTCTCCTGCTGAGCTCTTAAAGCAAATTGATTCATTCTTATATTATTCTTATTTACATAGTTTCTGAATGCCCAGCCAGACTCTGAGTGCCATTGGAAGGAATATGATTTATACATATTTTTCTAGCCATAAAGTATACTACATCTTTCTATATGGTCCTTATTTCTGTAACATTTTTTCTTGATGAAGGTAAAAGGTGTTCTTTGGTCTAACTGACTTATTTTAGCACCAGCTAATTAAAATGATCTCTTCCTTTTTTACTGGTCTTCCTGAACCATTGCCCATGTAGATCCATGCTGCAGACAGTACAATATATATGGTGAGGGTATCAGGAACCGAAGAATAAATATCAATAGTTTGAGTGAACTGGGGTCTGATGTTAATTTAAGGCCCAATTAATAGGGGTTTCCTCTCAACAGAGGATTACAGGCATTCCTGATATGAAAAGGCTTTTTCCAAGGCAGATCATATTTCATTAGCTCTTTTTTGGGCTTTATTAACATATTTCATAAAGAACTGAAAAACTGAGTTGACTTGGTTTACAAGATTGTGTGTCAATACTAGAATCAGCCTTTTTAGAGGAAGAGGAGAGCTGCCAGTCTGATGTGGTTTTAGGAGCACAGGGAAGCCCTGCTTTCCACCAATTCCCTCTGGCCCCCCAAATACCACCTCTCACTTGATTATTGATTCTAGAAATAATGTCAAAGTGTTGCAATAGTTATAAAAGATCCAACACACTATATAGACAATCATAGAGAAAAATTTACATTAAATACCCCTATGAGAGATAATACATTGACTTAAATTTAAGCCACTTTCAGAGAGAGGGTGGGAGAAGGGTTTAGTCTTTGAAAGGCAGTGGGGGAAACACTATATAGAAAATATGGAATGAAGACTACTGAAAGTTCCAAAGAAAACAGCATGAACCGAACAACTTTGTCCCGCTTAATAATGCACACCAAGAATTAGGTAATAATTCTAGGTCTCCAACTCACAGTTCCAATATGTTTATTCTATAAAGTAAATAAATATGATTCACAGAAACAAACTATTTGTAATATGCATCCCAATTAATTTGCAACTACTTATTCTCAGAGTCTGAAAGTTCTCCCCCAATACAAGATTCAGATCTTGAGATGGTAATCTGATTTTTAACCATATGCGAGAAAACATATTTTCCTTTCTTTAGTGTTAACTCCTGAATTGCCCAAATCACTTAAAAGTGATGCGATAATAAACTTCTAAAGACAGAAGAGATAAAGACTTCTTTTCTTATTCTAGAGTCAATCAAGGATGTAAAACTCCAATTTAAATCCAAAGACAATGTAGATGTCTAAGGACTCAAACGGTAAGGAGCATGTGCCAGAGTTACATCCTTTCCTCCATATTAAATGGTCTCATTAAAGTACCGGAGTAAAGGGAACACTATTTCCCAGTTCAGCCACCTCTGGATATGATGATGCGACTGCAAAGGTCAGGTACAAGAGCCAATGTGAAAAGAACCACAAAATCAAACCCAAGCTCCTAGGGGTTTTAGCCAATGCTGGTCACAAATTTTGTGACATGAGAACAATATTGACTGACGTTGCCCATTATTTTTTAAACAGGCATGAAGCTGTGCTCCATCCTTGAGTAGACTACCACATCTATCTGACTTAAAAAGCTCAAGCAGTTTTCTAGGAAGATTCCTTTTATTAAATGTTTTAGGAACAGTTAAATTAAAAATATGATATGAACTAGAAAAACCTTGTTCTCAAAGGCAAGTTTCAGTTCTTTAACAAATGTTTGGTCAAACTTCTTATTTCCTTTCTTTCCTGCAAGTATTCTTAGGCACATTTTGAATTGGTGTTGCATAGCTTAAAAAAAAAAACAAATGAGAGCCTTTTATTTCTTTCCCTGGCTGGGCTTTGCACATTTTGTCTGCACCCTGGCCAAGAACTGCTTCGAAGAGTGTAGTCTTAGGGCTTCCTCCCCTTCTCCACTTCATGCCACACACATTTGCGGTACTCCATCCTTTAAACCTGGCCCCCAACTGAGCCTGCGAGGATAGGAATTTCCCCCCTCCAACTCCATATTCTTCTTCAGTAGTTGACTGTGACTGGGAAAAGAGGCATATAAAGCATTTTGCATTCTCTGGATGTACCACACAGTAATTCTGCTGTCTGAAAACTCTGTAATGTCAATAATTGATGCACTTGAGAAGTGGTAATTAAATTAGTTAATTATGCTGGTAAAATTACATGCAATTATGTGACTGCAGGGTATGTTTAGTAAATTAGGCTTTCCCATACTCACTATATATTGTGGTGCCAATTTTGTTCCTTGATGATTAGGTAGCTTTTGATACTTCTTAATTGATTTAATACCTGGATCTTCATTAGCCCTTGATTGCTATGCTATGTATGTCTGATATTTTTTTCTCTCTGATATTTTACTGAGATCATGCATCAGGGCAAAATGTACGTACATACTCAGGGATGATACATATGTGAATATATACACACGTTTTGCATTAAAAATGCATAGATGTTGGAATGTTACCTCCCCCACTACCCTCTCACCTTCTGAGAAATAACTAATCCTAAATGTTGACTCAAATAGAATCCAAGAGCTTAATTTTTTAATACTCTAAAACAAGAAAGAGTCATGTTTAATTATTCTATTTCTGAAATATCAATACAAATAATACTAGGCAGTATTATAGAAGGAAGCAAGACATTAGTATTTTCACAAAAAATGATCATTTACCTCTTGACCACATTTAAATAGATCTTTTATCTATAAGAAGTTAACTAAAAGATTATAAATAATACTAAAATAGAAAGTACAAAGCTGCCATTTGACTATTAGAGGTTTATGGTCTGTTATAGGCTTCTGATGTGCATTAGGGAGGCTCTGTGGGGCAATGAGAGTGGTGGAAGAAACCGTTAGTGCTATGAATGGAGCTTATGGAGAGAGCTTCTTGGTTCAAGCTGTTTGAATGGCTGAAAGCTGGAAGGAAGCCTGGGATTTGCTAGGTTGACTCCCTTTACATAGAAGATGAAAAAATGAAGATCAAATTGAATTTCACAATTTAGGTCTTCTGCCCCTCTGGGTATTGGTAATATACTCTACAATATTACAGCCATTTTCTATTTTGGCCAATTTCGCTCAGTGAATCACTCTAAAACTTTGTGTTTCCTTGGTTCAGACAGGGACTAGGCACATTTTCAAAACAGCTCTCTTTTAACTGTAAACTGTCAGGAGGCAACTTGAATTATTTAAAAGAAAACATGTCCATTGTAATTATCTGTAATTAGAAAGTTAGTCCTTTTTGTTTGATTCTTTCTTGAGAAGTTGGTGTAATAATCAGCACCTGCAACTTTTCTGATATTCTATATCCCACCCATAATGCAAACAGTGAGGAACCCCAAAATAGAGGAAGTCTTACCTGTGTTGGAGGGAAAAGGCAAGGTTGCTCACTATTTGGGACTCTGTCTTCTCTGTAAAACCAGAGAGGTGGACAAAAAGACCTTTCACAAAGCGACTGCTGGTGCTAAGATTCTATGATCGTCTGGAAAACTTGATCTCTGAAATGGATAAGAAAAGACTATATGTTACATTTCTTCTTTTAAAATATTTTATTTTATTTTATTTTATTTTAAAGATTTTATTTATCTATTTTAGAGAGAGGGGAAAGGAGGGAGAAAGAAAGGGAGGGAAACATCATGTATGGTTGCCTTTCGTGCGCCCCCTACTGGAGGATCTGGCCCAAAACCCAGGCATGTGCCCTAGACTGGCCCAGTGACCCTTTGATTCATGGGCTGGCACTAAATCCACTGAGCCACAACAGCAAGGGCAAACTTGTGATGGTTTCTTGTATTTTTGTTTTAGTTTTCCCCTTTTTTCTCGATCCATTGGTAGAGAAAAAAGAATACTAGACATAAATTTATACAATGGTGTTTACCTGTGATGACAGAAAACAAGAATTAGTTCTGTTTCATAGCTTTTTAAAAATTTAACCCAGAAATCTTGCCATATTTAAAAAGTAAGTAGATGTGTAGAATCTTCCAACCTGTTAGGTAAGGATAAGTAATACTTAGTTTTGCCTTTGTTTTAGGAATCCACACTTCCAATGAAACTGCCTTTGATGTCTTCCAGGAAGTTTTCCCTAATTCCCTCCATGTTGGAGTAAGTGTTCTCACAACACCTGTGTGTATTTCCATTGTTGAATTTCTGTTTTCTTTTATGTGTTTCTGGTCACATATACACACAAGATAGTGAAATTCTTGACTGGAGGTGTCCTGGTTGATATATTTTTGGATTACTAACCTTTAGCCCAATGCCTACTCCATAGTTGTTGAATGTATGAATGAATGAATGAATGAGTGAATATTGGCATAGAATATCATTGTTATCATCATCAGGTGACATTTAAACTTTTATCTCTGCACTTTGACCCTAAGAGATATAAATATTATTAGGATTAGCTAGAGTACTTTTGTTGTATTTGTATTTACTCTTCTTGTTCTATCAGCTCCAAAGGATGTATGATCTTTAATGTAATTATAAAACAGTGTAGTCACACATAAGCATTAGTTTAAAACACCATATGTATTTAAGTATCTTTCTTCTGTATTATAAGAATCATTTATATGTATATACTTTAATGTTTTCCATTTAAATTAGTGTGGACACAGGTGGAAGACAAGTAAAACAAATCTTTGCTAAGTCTTACAGAGAATTTAAGGACTGGGGGAAGAAGGAGGTGGGAAGAAAGGAAAACGCTGGGGAATTAGAGGAGGTACTAGCACTATTGATGGAAACCCTGCTGCTTCCCATTAGCCCTGCCAAGAAGCACGCAATAACAGCACCTGTCTGTTTGGCAGCCACAGGTATCTATCTACACATGGTTCGTGTTTATTCCTCTCCAGATTTCAAGATTTAGATCGGATCAACAGGTGAAATAAATGTGAAGCAAAAATCACCATGAGCATAGCTGTGTGGGCAGAAGAAGAGGAACCAGGAGCTCTCTCTAGGCTCCCTTATAAGATTTATAAGTGCTTCTTGTGGAAAAACATCTCTTGGCCCCTGGGCTGCAGTAGAGCTGGCAAGCTATCCCGTAAGCTGGCACTATGCCATTCTAACAGATGGCCAGCAGTGTAGGCATCAAAGAGACATGTAGTAGCATCACAAGTGAGTGCTGAGGGTGAAGAGATCTCTAGGCACAAGCCTGGAGTCTGTCTGACTATTAGTTCTGAGCTCCTGGGCAAACTGGTGATGGGGAATATTTCTGTCTGGATCTCTGGCTGTATGTAACTCACTTGGGGCAGAAATGCCAGCATTACCTCACTTGTGGTTTAGTATTCAGTTTTCTATTCCAACTCTGGTGTGTGTGTATATGAGGAATATCCCACAAGAGGGGGGCAAAGAAGATAGAGATATTCCAAATAAAATTATTAGTTCACTTGTATTGTCCAATTCATTCTGTGTACTCTTGCCAAATTAATCTCCTAAGGCACAGCTTGGATCGTATCCTCTCTTTCCCAAAACTTTTCATAACAACGATTTTGATGATGATGATAATTTTGATAAGGATAATGGTATTGATGGTGATGATGATAGTAGCTGCTAATTGTCAAGCACTTACTATATGTATAATTTTCTTACTTCATTGGCAACCAGGACTTAGAAACTAACTTCCTATCAAAGGTCACATAGTTAATAAGTGGTTAGAACTGGAATTTAAACATATATCTTTCTGAATCTACAGTAAGAACCATGATGGCTATATTCAATAATAGAAGCAAACTCATCTGCTCAAGATTTTCTGGAAATGTCTTGGTTGTCATCAACTTATAATTTACTAAAATAAAAACTTTTAATTTAACTCAAGTTTAGTCTAAAATATTGTTTTTAGTTTTTAAAATTTTCTATTATTTAATTTCTCCAGAGAATGCTTGTTCTGAGAAACTAGATTCAAGTAAATAAAAACCAAGATAAACCATATGTCTTAACAAAAGTACTAGATTGATTTTCTGTATCATGGTAGAGTAGGTTAACATGAAGACAACACTTCTTATCTATTTCCAGAAACTGCCTCCTTTTAATAATATGAAATTTCTATTTTCTGTTGGCTTATCTGTGATTTTTATGTCTGGGATCAAATACATATGAAGGAGCAAAGATTATTTGGTTTGTTTCTTCTAACAGCTAGCTGAGCTCCAGTATTTATTGTTCTCATTCTTGAAACACTTAAAAATGGGAGGCAGAGGTGGGTGGGGCAGGAGGTCATGGTGGGGTGGAAATGGAGACAACTGTACTTGAACAATAAGAAATAATAAAAATAAGGTGCACATGATACTAATCTTTCTTATTTTTTAAATCTGAATCTCTTCTAGTATTTTCTCATTTCCTATAAAGAAGGAAAACTTCATCATATACTTAAAGATAATTGCTGTCTCTCTATTAGTTAACTATAGCTGCATAAAAAATAACCACACACATTTTAGTGGCATACACGATCAGCACTCATTCTCTCTGGCTGAGGGTGGGCAGGACTTGGCTGACAGTGGCTGCTCTAAGTGGACACAGGCTCACATTATCTCTCATTCTCCAGTCAGAGTCAGTATTTAGCTGGAGAAAAGACTTCTCTTAGCAACAGCAGAAGTGGAAAAGAACAGCTCATTCATTCAATCCTTTTTAAAGCTTTTGGTCATATCACTAATCTTTAATATTCCATAGGTGAAAGCAAGTTTCATGACCAAAGTGAGGAAATATCTTTTTGCCTCCTTTTAGGGAAGGGACGAGAAAGGAAGGAAGTAAAGTTGGCATAGTAAAGAGTGATGATGAAGGCAGGGGTGAAGAGTTGGAGCCATCATTCAGTATCTGTCTATTCCTCATTGCGTGGCCTCACGCTGTTCTTGCTCTGCACAGTTACAAACTGATGCCCTGCTGTCAGACCATGCCTTACTGTTCTCCCCAAAATTGCAGTGCTCAGCTTTTGTCTCCACTCAAAGTCCATTGTTGATAACATTTTTCAGTTGGCATCTTTCTCTTACAGGGCCATCTGATAAAATTCTTTTGCAGGAAGTATGTAATTCTTTTATATTAAGAATCAGATGAGATATTGGTGGGAGGGAAGAGAGCATAAGCTTATGTGTATGTATCTACATGTGTGTATGTACCTACATGTGTGTATGTACCTACATGTATGTATGATTAAGCAGAATATTTTATAGTGCTGTTAATGTGCTTCATATGCCATCAATAAGTATGGAATGTTAATTAATGCTTATGTTATATTTTAGAGTGAATACACACACTTATCACCAGTACTTAGGTTTCATCAAATGGATTTTTTAAATTCCAGACTGGAGAACTAGTGAGAAAAGTTATACTTTAAGATTTTTTGTGACTATCTTTTCATGTTTAGTAGACAGAACAGGCTGAGTTGGTGTTTGGGAGCATGAGAGCATGTAATCTGCTACCACTGCTTTGCACCCTACAATGTTCTAGATTTCTTAGGAGCAGTCTTTATTTTTGGACCACACAGATCCTATATGAATGAGTCAGGAGTAATTTCCAGTGTATTTTAGTGAACTTATTCATGCTTTGCCCAAATGGAAGAAAAAAACAGTATTTTCCAAAGAGTTGCTATTAGAGCCATTCTATTGCTGAATATTATTTTACTTGCTCCTCCCAAGGATAAAAGAAATTCACATACTTGTCTTCTTTGGTATGTGCACATGAGAGTGTGAACATGCCAGCATAGCACATTTTCATTTGTTAGATCAATCAAGTAGAAACTCTCACTGACATTTTGTGTTTCAATTTTACTTCCCATACTCAATACTTTGTGGTTTTAGATAATTAGTAAACCTATAAGCATTACTTCACCTTTAAGAACTACTTAGTGTGAAAAATATGCACATTCGACTCAAAGCTTTGCACTCCCAGTGATGATGATAGGGTAAGTTGCCTGGTTATTTGTGTGTGTGTGTGTGTGTGTGTGTGTGTGTTTGGTAGCACTTGTGGATTCCAAGATTGGTAGTTTATTTCATCAGAAGCATGTGCCATACATTTGTAATAACTCACTGAACACAGGTGTCTCCTGATTATCTATTTGATTAACATAGTGACCAAAATTAAAACAGTAAACAAGCCCTGATATAGTTACTTTCTAATTTCCATTGTCACATCCACAAACACAGTTTAAAGTAGAGGTAAATGTTTGGCCACCATCTCATTTTGATTTAGTAGAATCTAAAATCAGCAAAGACTCTTTCCGGTACCAAACATTATATCTGCTGCTGAATAGTCTGTGGAATGAATAAATGAATATGTGATTGAACACATACATGTACGTATGAATATGTTTAATGTAAATGGTCCTCACAAATGCCAGGATCATAGATTTTACCCCTTTAATTTTACCCCTATTTTAAACTCTGCTTGCAGATATGATTCTTGAGTATTCAGAGACTGTTGAATACATCATGTATTAGGAAGGAATAGAGATAAGGAACCTAAAAAGGACCAAATCTTTCAGTCTATAAATCAAACCCATAATTCTTACTAAGGCAGGTAAAACAATGAATATCACTAAGAAAAAAATTACTCTATATCATGAGTATATTTAAAAGCTGAAATCAGAGACTGTTGTCCCAGAGCACACCAGTGACACTTCTAAAAGGCAGAGGAGTTTGAAGTCCCTCATTAAGAAGATGTCGCCTGCATGCTCAGATAAAACAAGAAAGAAAAATGTACCTAAAGTTCCAAGGAAATGCTGCTCATATTTTCCCTCCTACTCTGTTCTCTTATGTTCTCTAAGTTACAATATGAGCAAAATGGAGCTTGAAATAGACAAAATGGACCAGACTTTTAAAAAAAATGTAATATCTTAATGGAATTGCTACTCCTGGCCTTCTGTGCAAAGATTATTTGTTTTTTCCATATACTTAAGGAGGAAAATTTTAAGGTTCCAGTTAATGTATTTACTTCCAATGAGTACCATCACTGTGTTTCTGGATGCCTTATAATTAGGGTGTTTAGGGGATATATTTATTTACTTGTGCCTTATCCAGTTAGATTAGGTACCATTAGTACTTGCATGGTTTAATGGAAATGATAGCTAAAATTTGAATGAATGCCTCCTCTGTGGGTAAAACTAAGCCTAGAAGCCAACAACTATAGCAGCTAAATGTGCGCCAGTTCTCATAAAAAGAGCAGCCACAGGCAATGAAGGCTGGGCTGAGTGCACAGGACCAGAAAAAGCTTCCGTGAATTTCCTTCTCTGTAATTTCTATGCCTGCCTAACCCTTTACTAACACTGCCCTTCACTCATTAAAGATGCATGTACTCATGCACATCCTATAGCCAAAATCAGAGAAAATTTTTCTTTTCCTTTCCTTTCCTTTCCTTTCCTCTTTTAGCAAAAATATCAGCTCTTTGTTAAACTACAGTTTTGAAAAAATATGCAACACTATTTGGAATTCTCCAAGTCACCATATTTCAGATTTCAGAGGAGAGTGATTTGTAGAACAATTTGTACTTTAAGCATGAAGGGTGACAGCCAAATGGCTCATGAACCCAGTTAACCATGTTAACTTCTAGTTTTTAAGGCTCCTAAAACTGCAACTCATTAAAAACCAAAACCAAAACCAAAACCCAAATCAAAACCAAAACCAAAACCAAATCCAAACCAAGCAGACAAATGAAAACAAGATTTTCTATCATCCAGTTTATGGATATGGATCCTTCTTGAATTACCTGGACTTGGCCATTCTCATGAGGGGACTTTGAGGTGAGAAGAAGATCCTTGCTGTTCAGAGCGTGCACTTTGTTATCTCTGATAATGTCGGATGGCCTCCAAGCAATGTAGAATTGCTCATTTTTTCATTTATTCAAAGAATGGGAACTGGTCCTGTGTTGGCTTATAAAGACTATGGAATAAATTAAGGTATAGTCTCTCTCTTCAAGGAGATCATGACACAAGCATATAAAACTATAAAATGATATATGTATATAATAAACTATATTTATAATATATAACTTTATATATAATAATGTAAAGGAAAATGAGTCATGGAAAGACAAAAGTGAAGTCAAATAATTAAATCTGGAGTGACTTGGTTCACAGAGGAGGTGGCAGGTGAGTCCTAAAACAGTCACTCAGTGGAAAGACATATTGTGTGAATGACAGGAAGATCCCTAGGTTTGGCACATAGGGTAGAGGGGACTTTAGACTCATACCATCCAATAGGTAGCCAGTACCACATGTGTCTATTTAAATTTAAATTTAGTAAAAGAAAAATCTTAAAAATTTAGCTTCTCAGTAGCTGACCACATTTTAAGTGTTCAATAGCCACATTTGGTTAGTGACTGCTGTGTTAGACAGTGTAGATATAGAATATGTCCATGATAGCAGAATGTTCCATTGGACAGCACTAGTGTGGAAGTCAGGCAAGAAATCAGATGGAGTTACAGATTGGGCATACTGAACACAAAGATGTAGTGGAAGCTCTACAAGTTGATAGATTTACTCAGGTAGTAAAAAGTGAGGAAAGAAGAGGAAGTTGTCTGGTTTCCCTGTAAGAGGTGGATGGGGAAGGAGGTGGTAGCAGTAAATGTGCCTGAAAAGAAATGGTGCAAAGAAGAATGGAAATCAGGGAAAATGAAAGCCCAGTAGTTCAGCAAGGAGAGTGTTTGCAGAAGTCCACAGCTGTTAGGATGCCTGATATTGTAGAAAATCTCATGAAAACTGGCCCTGGTTGGTGTGGCTCAGTGGATCAAGCATCACACTGGGAAACGAAGGGTCACTGGTTCAATTCCCAGTCAGGTCACGTGCCTGGGTTGTGGGCTAGGTCCCCAGTAGGGGGCACACAGGAGGCAACCAAATCTTGATGTTTCTCTCTCCCTTCCCCTCTCTATAAAAATAAATAAATAAAATCTTTAAAAAAGAAAATCTCATGAAAATTGACCTTGAGACCTACAGGAAGTCATTCATCAGTGCTATTAGTGACGATTGGTTGAGTTGTGTGTTTGTGTGTGAGTGTCTGTGTGTGTTAGAGTGGATGTGGATAGGAGATGGGTTGAAGAATGCAGTGACTGAATGGTAGCTCCATATGTATGTCCACATGGCAGCCCACAGAAGCTCAGAGACGCAAAGAACGGACACTCCGCTAGAGCGTCCAGGAGCATGGCCATGCTGACACCTTGATTTCTGATTTCTCTCTTCCAGAACTGTGAGACAATCAATTTATGTTCTTTTAGACAGCCAGTTTGTGTTAATTTGTTACAGCTGGCACAGGAGACTAATACAAAGGGCATTCAGGAGCAAATGGAGAAAAAAGAATGGAGATAGAAAGTTTTGACAAATGGTTACAAATGTGAATGTTCTCAAGGGACAGGTAGGTAAAGTAAGTGATTGAAAATAAAAGTGGAAGTGGTAAAAACTGTGCATATGCCCAGTCTATCAAATCAGCATAGAGGTTATATTTCTATCTGCGCCTCCCACTTCTCACATGTATGGAAGCTGCTGTTCAAATTTACTTCAATCTTTCTCACTTAATTTCCCTTTTCTCTTACATATCTAGCCTAGACTTTATGTTTAGCCATTTTAGCTAACTTCTCAAGTCATGTTAAAATTTCTCTCATTCTTTTGACCTTATAGCATATGTTTCTTGTTAGTACCTAAACCTGGTTAAATTCTCCTATTTCTCTGCTCTTGGGAGGAATTCTGTGGTAACTATGATGATTTTTCCACTACATGTGAAGTGGTCTGACAACTCTTAGGTCCTCCCTTCAGATCAGCTTTGCTTGCATTTGTCTCTAGTTCCTCTCTTGTAACTTCCTCACAGTAGCTGTCCCAAAATGTTACTTTTGAGAACGTAACCCTTTCCTCACCTTACCTTTAATGAGAACATTGCAATGATCTGACATGCACTTTCTCAACTATTTTTCTCCCATTTTGTGATTTCTTTATGCCTTTAACTGCATTCTGTTTTATTTTTATCTTTGAGGAAAGAGTGGCTATTTTTTCCACTTTAAAACAAATTTTCCATTTCTTGAAATGAGACTACTTTTTCCATCTTTCTGAATATGTGTGATCTTCCTCTACCCTCCAGATTTGCTTGAGATTCTACTGATAGCCCCCCTGCATTCATTGGCTTTTCCCTGGTTGATCTCACCCAGCTTCCCGTAAGAAACTCATCCTGATTCTCAACCTCTTTTCTGAGCTCTCTGACTGTTGGTCACCTCCAACAACATAATTTACAAAAGCTTAAACATTGAGCTTTAAAATACATACACTTATCATCTTTCCCTCCAGACTCCACTGTGAATTTCCTATTTTAATGTGGGAGAAATCCTCTCAGGACTATTGATTGGAAACCTTGGAATCACCTTTAGATCTTCCTTTTCTCTGACTCATCTTCCTCCTTGTAGAATCATTATAGACCGTAGTGTTTCCACATTATAGTTCTTAAAGGGACATTTTTTAGTTCCTGAGACAGGCACTGGGATAGAGGGGGAGGCACACTAAATTTGGAAACAGAAGACTTAAATCCTGGCTTTACCACTTAGTGCCCCTGTGCCCTCTGGTAAATTGTTGAACTCTCTGTCAAGACAGTCATTGAACTTTCTGCTTTCGTTTCCTAACTGTAAAAAGATTGATAGCAATGACTTTTCAAAAGACAGTTGTGAGAATTGCAGAGGCTAATATGCACAAAAATTCTTTACAAATTCTTAAGTGACATACTTTGATCTAATCTTTGAGATAACCAGGTACATTGTCCCCCCAAGGATCTTCTCACTCTCAGAGAGAAGAGACTTATAGAAACAAGTAGAGTTGAACCAACTGGGAACTCTCTTTTGCAAAAAGCAAACTATCCTGAATGACTCAAGTTCTGTACTAAGTAGATAAACTATTAGTTTAAATCCATACAAAATTGTTATGCTTGTGGATTTTTTTTCAGGCGACTGTTGAAAACTGCATATAGTCCAGAGTAAAAGTGGTAAAGCTTCCCTTTCAGATTGCTCCAGGAGAGTTCAAACATTTGAAGGGCATATGGTTCCCCTTGACATTGCACTCGAAAGTCTTTTGCTAATAATATTCGAGTGGAAGCAAAGGTTAATGCCAACCTCTCCTTGTGTGTCTTCATTACCAGGATTTCTGCACATGAGAATACTCTCATTACTTCTGTCTCCCATAGAGTGAGTGTGAGGAGCAAAGTAGCTGGCCCATATATTTTAATAACTTGGGTTTATCAAAACCACTTTTATTGTTATCTCTACTAGGTACATTATTAACACCATAATCCCTAATATTTGGCTGAGACTTGGAAGTCTTTGGCTTCATGAATCAAAATGATAATTATATGTAATTTGTTGCATTAATTCTTTAATTGGCTGTTTCTTGGTTCTGAGTGCTTAGTGCTTAGTCTTTAGTACCTAACACTATGTTGATTTCTTTTAGCTGACATCAGATAACCCTATCTTTTAAAAGAGTCACTTTTTCTTATGGAGCCTAGTGAATATCAAAAAATAAAATGAATTCATAATATATTCCTTAACTGAAATATATTTGATGTGAAAATTAGCCTGATTGGCTTCATGGAGTAGAGCTTTCTACCTAAAAATGCTACTCTGCTTATACTTAAACATTTGTGTGCAACATATAAAGCCATAAAAAACCCTTGTTTTTCACATTGTATGCTCTTGTATGTGTGTATGTGTGTGTACCTTCAAAGAGTGATTTTCTTACTATAGAACACTTTTTCTTTACATTACAAGTAACCTTGCCTGTACATGTACAGAGAACCTCTTCAGGTTCTATGTCTTCCTAATTCTATACTCAATTAAGTGGCAAACTCACTCCAATTCTTATTTTCTTATGTTGTGTTTAATCGTACAGATTCCATAAAAAATCACTTAATATAAAGAAAACAAATATTCTTTTTTTATTGCCACATTAAATACTTTTGCCAATAAATGCTTTGGGGGGGTGCTTTTTATTTATGGACTTTTCACAATGCCAGAGAGCTTTTGTCTTTTTTAGTGCTTTATATTTATAGTTGTGGAATGATCATTTTCTGGTTGGTTTCACATTGAGCTCTTTCAAAACTAGTTGGAGTAGTAATAGTTTCATACTGTTTATACTTTCTCTCTCAGTACTATTTTAAATCTTTTTCACCCAATCAGTGACACTGCAGTATATTATGCCATACATTCTTAGGCTATTAACTTTAGGCGCTGTTAATGATTTCTTTTATATATGTACACAGCACATAAAACATGTAAATGTTCCTCGTTAAAATAAGAAAACTCAAAACACAATCAACCCTAAGAGCACAAAGAAAGAGCTGAAGTTTTTTTTTTCAAGAAAGATTGCAAGAGAAACAGGTTTGTAAAATCCCAGTGTTGGAAAACAAAGTAGATTATAAAAGACTCCTTAAGGGAGAAATTTAGTTTTCTTAAAAAACAGCTTGTTTTGTATTCCAGTGCTACACTTAAAATTTAACAAAAAATAACCCAGTTGAAAAATCAACAATAGCAACATAACGGGTTTTTGTTGTTGTTGTTGTTTGTTTGTTTTGATTAGGAGAAAAGAAGGCTTTGTGAGAAGGTAGGAAGGAATGCGTCTCCATGTCACTTTGAGCCCCTCATCACGACACTCAGATACTTGTAAAAGAGACTTGAGGAGGAACTCATCTTGAGTTACAGCTTCTCAAAGGCTCTGTGGATTTAACCTGGAGGAGGTATGGGTAACGTAACTGAGAAATAAGTACTCTTGGGGGCAAAGTTTAACAACAAAAAATTTTAGGGGGCAGGGTGATCCAGAAATGGACACCCCAAATATAAAAAATAGCAAACAGCATTTGCATCTTCACAAATGAGGGCTACCTAACCCTAAAATGAAATCTTTGGAAGCCATTGGACTCTGAGCTTATTTTAGAATTTGGGTACCTTTACATTCCAGCTTGTTGAACAAGCAAGATGATTCAGAAAACATCTTGCATGGAGGCTTAAACAGCTAACGTGGCCATCTTCAGGCTGTGGGGTCTATGGATAAAGAATGGGACAAAGAGGGACATATGGAGGAGAGAGTAGAACAAAGAGAAACTGGGTAAAATGAGAAGTCACATGTGAAGAGATTGAGAGGAGAGAAACAACTGAGAAAAAACAGAAAGAAAGTAAAACTAGCAGAGGAAGTCAGATTTTACTAACATGTCATCCATGCCTAGAACTACAAATCTAGGGGTATAATATGTAGAAAAATGAGAACAGATTTTTTTTCTTAATGTCCTAAGAAGGACTGAAGACACATTTACAAAATATTTATTGAGGTTGCTCCAGCAGCATACAGACATCCACTCTGGGTGGGTTCTTCCCTGCCATGATTTACTTCCTGTGGGGCAATGAAGGAGGAGGCACTGTAGCAGCCTAGCTCTCTGTCCTTAAAGGTGTTCATTTGCTCTTAGAAATGGTGTCCTAGAGGAGCAAGGTCAGCAGGCAGGAAATGAGGTCAATGTCAGCTTTCTCATGTCAGGAACAGAAACTGTAGGAACATTGGAGGGTTCCTGCTGGTCGACCCTGAAGCTGCTCATTGAACTGGTCAAAAAGGCCAGTCCAGAGTAATAGCTCTCAACCACTCTCTTGGAATTTTGGCACCATTAACCCCTTCTGGTGGTACGAAGCTGGAGAGAAACAAAGATTAAAGGTAAAAAAAAAACACATAATTTTTACATAATCTTTCTCTCTTTTAAACCCAATTTAGCATAATGTACTATGAGCCATTCAGAATTCTTTTCTTAATTCTCCAAAGTTAAGGATCTGGTTTATTGGTAAAAAGATAGTTCCAAAAATGAAACTGGACACTTTCTTAAAAACTACATTTTCAAGGTTAATGCTGTGGTATATGCCTTAGCCTTTTTGGACACTCAATTGACAGCTAATCAGTGGATCTGTTTGTATCTAGGAAACCGAGAAGGAAAACAATGAGCTCCCACTCTCCCCTCTGGGCTGGCGGAGTAAGCTGTAATAAGGAAGCACAAGAACACACTGGGAACCGCAAGCCTGAACACACAGGTTAACACTGCCTGGCTGACCTAACTCACAGGTGTGTGGTTGCCAGGTAACGCTGGGGCCTCAGGGCCCTTTAAGAAGCCCTGCAGTTGGGCTTGGAGAGGTGTGTGGGCAGAGCCTGGGGCAATTGTGGGGAGCAGGGCAAAGGAAGTCAATCTCAGGGCAGCTGGCAGGGTAACTGCTCTTCACCTATGTGGCAAGTGGAAACAAGCCTGGTTCAGCTGTGAAAGGCCCATCTTCTTTCTCAACTGTAGGTGCTGTGAAAGGGCTCTGATTAGCAGTGATCGTGCAGAAGGGAGGAAATAAAGGCAATGCTGCGTATTATATAAAGCACACCATTTTTCTTTATATATTTAAAACACAACTCCTGCCCTTTATGAAGTTGTATTCCAAAAATTCCTCTCAATCTTGGGCAAATTTATTGAGCACATTTTCACATGTGTGAAGGGCAAAATGATTTCGGAAAGAGCCACTGATTGGTTGAAAACACCTGATTCTAGTTACAAATTCGCAACTTTCTTTATCTCTAGTGTTAGCCTGGAGTCACCCCGTCATTTGAGATTCACATGAAATTTGTTCAAATCCCTATGTGGGAAGCCCAGCATTCCTCTCAATTTCTTTGTGAATTCTTAAGGATTTAGTTCTCCTTACCTTTGATAACCCCTACTTCCTCCTTCTATAGATTTAATTCAGATCATGAGTCACATGGTCCCTTGCATATGGTTTACATATAGAGTCTGCCATTTCCTAAACCATTTATCTGGCAAATTCATAAATCAGGAACACCTTGTTCCCAAATAAATCCAGATGTATAAAAACCTGCTTTGGCCTAAGCTGATGCTGATTTGTCTTTCAGTGGGTAATAGTAGTTACTGCTCAATTTGTGTACTCTTCGAGGTCTGTGTTTCATTCCACGTGAGCAAGAAAGCTTTACATGGATGCAGAGTGCAAAATAGGTGGTAGTCTTGGCCTGGAATTCATTTACAAAGACAGCTGCAGTGTTGAAGAGCCAGTGTCTTTCAGAGTCTGCATTGGTGGGTCAGCTAGGTTCAGAGAATCGTGAATATTGAGAATCAGCTGGCTTCTCCTGATCCATGCCCCTCACCAGCTATGTCTTTCCCATGCATAGAGTCTTACTTTTTCCCCTTGACATATTCATCTGTTAATGGATCTCTTTAGGGTGAAAAAAAGATGAATTACCCAATAAGGCCACAGGAAAACTAAGAGCTCAAGGGTGAAGAAGAAGCAGCCTCGCTGCTTTGTCACCACCTGGAATCGGGTAGGCAAATGGAGAGATCATGCAGGCCAGTCTTCCTAACCCAAGGGCTATCATTCTGCTTCATATGTTTGAGTCATTGTGAGAAGAGAAAGATTTATAGGCATTATTTCAACACTTACTCAGCAAATATTTATTGAACACCTACCCAATTGTGAGGTCTGCAGTGTATTCAGAAATCGGGGCTGCAAACAAGTCATTCTTTCTCACTCTTCTCAAACACTGTTCTTTTTAACTGCCTCTAGACCACATCCTAAGTATCAATCCATGTATTGATTGAATGCTTACATGTGTAAAGGCTCTTACAGGGCTGACATTGTCAATATTTGCAAAATCTAAGACTTGGAAACTTGGAGGAAGCTTATTCTCTGTAGGGGTGTGTACTTTCCTGTATTTTATAGGAAATATACTGTATACACTGTAGTGCAGCCCAGGTTAAGTTTATGTTTTAAAAAAAGCAGAACACATTAATATACAAACATCACTCAAGACTGGAGAAAAGATGATAACTAGGAATCTCAGAAGCAATCTAACCTACTTCCCTGGATTCAGATACCACAGGGTCTCAGCATCACATGTGCATTTGAAAGGATGTCTTTTTAAAGTAATTGTAAATATTGGCATCGTAATGTTAATAGTTCAGTAGATGACATTTGTCCTATTTGGTCACAACTGTTTTCATGGTCTAAAATATGGATAGAGACACCTAGTTCATTAAAGAGATTCCATATCTTCCAGGTGAAAATGTAGCCCTTGGTTATAGTCATAACCCATGATATTATATCTCAAATGTGTGAAGAAGAAAAATACAACCTTTGTAAAGCCTTTGGCCCCTATCCAGAGGTTCATATAATGCCAAAGATGAGGGCTTGGGAGAACTGTTTCTTTTTCAGCTCTCTTTACAAGCACGCATTATCCCATTCAAGTGAGAGCACATGGTTTCAAATGCAACTCACAGTTTGGTGGTTTCTCAGAAAGAAACTTGCCAAGCTGACTCCAGAGCAGTGTTACTCAACTTGTCAAAATCGAATGCTCCTGCGAAGCTTCTTCATTCTATCTTCTAGAGAAGCCTGGCCAGCCAAGTCTATGTTGATCAGCTGTAGACACTTTGTTATGAAACCACTATGTATATGTTTTATCAAACTCCTTATAGGTCCCTCTGTCAAAATTCTAGAAATTCTAATGTGCTTTTCCTAACTGGAGGAGCTGTGGTCTAGTCTTCTCCGGACAGTCCCACTTCACTCTTGTTGTCCTGGTGTAACTATTACTAGTGTGTGCCCTTTTACTCTTTATGTGTCCTAGTTTGAATGACAAAGCATATGGTCACCTTATCTTTAACTTGGATTTGAATCTCCCACCAGTCAGGCTAACTCCTCCAGCATCATTCCAACTTTGTCTCTGTATAGCTATATGAATTTGGATAAATTATCAAGTTTTCCTGTGGTTTAGCATGTTCATTGAAATAATGGGGTTATACAAACAGATATCTACTCCCTCCTTAGTACTGACACATCAAGTGTTAGTCACATCAATCATATTACTGTGATAGCCATTTGGGGAGCCACTATTTTCCTCAGAGTGAGGTGCAGGAGCTAGATGTTAAACGATCTTTTATAATCAATAGCTTGATGGAATATCCTTTATGCCATTCTAAGAAGTTTGATCTTTATGCTAGGCAAAGGAGAGTGACAAGTCTGTCAATATGTAAATAATGTGACAAATATTTGTTTCAAAAAAGTATATTGTAATAATGCAGGTGAAAATAACTGGGAACACTGACAAGATCTTTGAAGGGATACACCTCTGTATCTGGGAAGTCTTGAAAGTAACATCTTTCTGAGTTCAAATGAGAGAAGTTTTCAGTCAGCTTCCTATCTCCTCTGCTCAAATGTCCCAAATCTAGGCCACTGTGTAGTCTTTCCTTGCTTCTCATCTTTCAATACTGTTTCATGAGTGCTGGGGGAAAAAAAAAAGCACCACAGGATCCCAGGGCAGGATGTCTTTCAGTGATGAATCAAGTGATCCCAATGTGCTAGTTTATAAATTGTTAACTGCTTTGGGATTCATAGAGATGAAAGATGCTTTATTTATTGTCCTTTGAGATGAAAGATGCATAATTTATAACACTAGGATTACTATTTTATTTACTCTTGCAATTCTGAAACCACATTCTTTTCTAGTGATGAAATTGCGGAATCTCTATTAATAATTTGTGGGCAAGTAGCTTATTAAAAGCTTAGGTATTAGAGGGTATGATATGCAAAAGTGGGTGTTGTATGATAGAAGCAGTATGATTCTTTTGTTGTTAAACAAAGGCTTTATTCTTTTGCTCACGAGCATTAGTGAGATATTAAATATGTGTGCATGATATAAAGATGTTGGCTCTGATGTATGTTCATGCAGGCTTATGATAACATAATTAGGTATGTTCTACAAAAAAGTATCCTAAACTATCATAGTTGAAGATTTTGCAGTCTTCTTTTTCAGTGGGCCTAGGGCCTTTGTGTTGCATTATTGCATGCTTGCAGGAAATAATGTTACCAGCATCCAAAAAGATCAACAACTCTGTGCTTAGGAAAATGTTGTCTTACTGGTTGATAGAGCTTTTAGAATTTCCTTGTCTGGAAATCTTCACTTTGCAGCTTTGTAGAAATAGCTAATTTTATTAGTCTCCTTGCTTGGTTTCAACTAAAAGGTGTGGCTCACTTCTTGTCAACAAGGTTGGGGACAATTTTCTTCTTTCTTTCTTTTTGTATTTGTCCTACCTCATCTCTGTGTCAGATGGACTGTGCAATGCCATGGATTGTGTGAACTGGCTGAGGCAGGAATGTCAGAGTTGTTTTCCATTCTGTTATTTCACCAATCCACTTTTTCTTTTGTGAAGCTGATGTCACCTACTCAGCATTTTAGGGCACACTGACAGTGCAAATTTTGGAAATAAGAGAGCAGGATCAGGGTAGCTATTAGCTTCTTCTTTTTCCTGCTATTAATTTCTACCAGAGGAAACATGCTTACCCATAGACTGTTGGCCAAAGACCAATCTTAGAGAAGGAAAGTGATCTATAGACAAATGGTTCCAGAGGCTGTAGGGTATCACTGCACAAAGTGTCTAGCAGAAAGTACACAGAAAGTCCAGAGAAGGAGATGAACCAAATCCAGAATTTTCCCTTTTCTTGAAATGATCTTACCAATTTGGTTGCATGCTTTTATTTTGTTGGTGTTGAGTATTGGTTTGTTAAGATTTCAAATCCACTTGCTCATGACTTAAGCGAAGTTGTTTTGATTGAAGGGTGAATTTGTTTATAATGGAGAGGCTGTATTAGGATGACATCATCAACATTGTTGTGCTACTGAGTGTGTATCAATTTGAACAGGTGGAAGAGTGACTATGATGTAATGGACATTTAAACTTTAAGTAACAAGGGCCTGCGAGGACTTACAGAGAATGTTCAGCTTGGGCAAGGCTATTCTTTGCTGATCTAAATAGCCCTCCAGAATGTTCACCTTGGGACGTTGGCTCCTTCTGTGGCTGCTCTTCAACAGTTGGGTTAAAAACCATGCATCAGCCCCTTGAGGAGACCACCTTGCCTGCCAACACCAGCGATTCATTCTCTAAGCATTGTGCCCCCGCAACAAGGGATTTTCGATAGCACTGGCAGCTGATGTCAGATCTTAGTTGGTTAAGCCACCTGTTCTGAGAACCAACTTGTAGAAAGGTACAGCTCAACTCAATTTAGACTTTACTTTTTTTATCTCCTTTTGCCTGGAACAATTGTGTAATTAATCTATCACTGGTTTGGAGTATATTATTTCTTCATTGGCTTATTAAAAGATACTATCCTGCATGCTGTTGGCTTATGGAATGTTATTATTCTAAATTATAATTCTGAAGTGAACCTATGATAAAGAAATTATTGGTAAAGACAATCTCAGTCTCTGAGCATAATATCATCATAAACAAAAAAATTAGGATGTGTATTAGCTTTTTTAGAGTCACTTTGGAATTTCTATAAATGTTCAACATGTTGCAAATATTGAAAGTATTTCTAGAAACTGTAATTCCTCTGCCTTCCACCTCCAGTGTGGAAAAATGTGACTTAAAAAATTATTCACTTGAGAGTAGATGCAAATGAAATGAAGCTAAGATAACTAATAACTATCTTTATGTATATGGAAAATCCTGGCATAAGCTAAGGAGGACTAGCAATTATGTCTTTTCTGAGGAAAGAAGTAGACTTCAACTAAAGTGAGGAATTAGAATTAGGTTTAAGCAAGTCCTTTATATCTGAGTCAGTCTGCGATGGTGGCTGAGTTTTATAGAACATGTTTTTCTGGATGCCTGTTGCTCTCATTGCCAGCACTCTTGAGGTTATAGTTGGTTGGGCAAAGAACAGAGATATTCACCTACCTAGAATGACTTAAAGAATATAGGCCTCAAGGCATTCAAACATGTTACTTTTCAGATCAGAAAGTAAGTATAATTTCCCTTGAAGTCACTTGGCTGGTACCAAAACAAGAATCCCAGTTTCTAAGCACTAGCGCTAAAGTGTTTTCTGTTCAGCAAACTCTGGGTGGTTCTCAGAAGCAAGAGAGCAAGCTAGAGAATTATGGAGATTTCATCCTACTCTGGATAGTTGAAACTAAAAGAGTAGCAAAAACATGAAATCATATTTATTAATTCAAAATGGAAATTACTTTTGTATTTCTTCAAAATATGTATGACATAAATTGTTTACATTTTTCCCCTTGAGGTTTAAAAAAATTTACCTAGTGATGTGTGGTTATCTTTGTTTTCCCTCCTTTTTATAATTATTATTATTATTACATTAAATTTGCCTCTGGATTATACAGTATTGTATGTTGCTTTGGAAACTTTCTATAGTAATTCAGAATGGCACTAAGTCACATTGTATATTATTAAACCTGTATCAGATACATTGGCGTTTTATCATTTGTGATAATGTTTTATTTCATGGAGGTCAATTCTAACTTTGGAAATTAAGTGCTCACTTAAGAAGGCACCTGAAGAAGGGTAAACAGTGTTCCATAAGAGAGGACATCTGCTCAGTCATGCTTCCATGACTCAGAGACCTATCTTCCTCAGAGACCTATTAGCCATTTCAGGAATAAAGAGTCATGCTTTGTTTTCTTTTAATCCCTGCAGAATATAAACAATACATACCTGTAACCTACCCTCCCACGCTCTGATTATCTGAGGGGCTTGGCTTTAGAAATGATGGAATCCCAAAACAATTAGAACCAACAGGATTATAGGACCCATGTGGCCTAATCGCTTCATTTTACAGGTTAAAAAATTATAGGCCCAGAGAAATAAGGTGACTTTTCCAAGGCCATCTAGCCCTTTAAAGGAAGAAACAAGACTTGAAACCTGTTTCTGGTCATCTTTATCACCATTTTTTAGTTGTGCAATTTTTAAAAAAGCATGTTCTCTTTATACCACCAGTTCTAGAGAGCAGGAAAAGTACTTTTGCCATTAGGCAGAAGCAAAGCCGAGACACTATGAGGTCAGTGGACTCAAGGTTAAGGTCAACAGATACCCAGTAGCAGAAACTGTAATAATAATGTATATGTAATACAATGAGAGAAGCCTGCATGAAAATCATCTTTAATACATTTGGGCTGCAAGTGTGGCTTTTTAGGACTGCCACAGATTACTAATGATTGTATTCCTTCTGTACACTGTGCCTTTGACCCTAAGGCCATATTGTAAACTGAGGTGTGTGAACACTACATCAAATGGAAAAGAGGCGAGTGTGCAATTTCGACTTGTCTCTAGAAGGCCTCCAAGAACTGATCATTACCTACAATAGGGAAGATAATATCTTTTCTTTTCTTTTCTGAACTGTCTGCTTGCTTATTGCTATAATTTTATAGCTTTTACTTGGCAGCTCTGATAAAACAAGTGAGAAGCAGACACAAGGTCTGCTTGTTTGGAACAGTTGCTCTCCCTTGTCCAGACAACCATTATAAACGCTAAGCATGAACAAAGGAAACGATTACATGAAAAAAGGATCACTTGTGATGTTGGGAACTAAGAACTTACAAATTGCTTGGTGCTTCTCTTGAACACAAAGCTATTGTCATGATGTGTCTGCTCTGTCTGGCTGTGTGTCTAAAATAATTCCCTCAGGATGACCTTTGTTTTCAGTGCAAAGCCCCACAGTGTTGTGTCGGAGGCTGCAGAAGCCAGTGGTATATTTTAGCATCCCCTGGAAGGTAGAGACTAATTTTTCAAGCTTCTAAAAGTCATGTTTACTCTTGTTGTCTCTGCTTTCATTTAATGTGTACTGATGATGTAAGGCCAAAGTGGGAACTGTGACAGACCCTAGTTAATTTTATTAGTTATTTATCAATAATATTTGTTGAGTTGTCTACAATAAACCAACCATTTCACATGGTTTCCTTCCTTCCTTCCTTCTTCCTTCCTTCCTTCCTTCCTTCCTTTCTTCCTTTCTTCCTTCCTTCCCTCCTTCCCTCCCTCCCTCCCTCCCTCCCTCCCCCTTCCTTCCTCCCTCCCTCTTTCCTCCCTTCTCTTTCTTCTTTCATTAAAAGCTCACAACTCTGGAACACATATTATTGCTCCCACTTAAACGAAGGCTCAGAAAGATGGTTTGGCCATATTACCCCAGATAGAGTTATATCAGATAGAAGATAACCATTAATCCAGTGGCCCTGAATAATTATTAATAGATCTTCATATTAATCTCCATACCAGGTTTGCTCAATACATTATATGATCACCCCAATCAATTAGCACCTGAATTGATATGAAGCAAAATTGTGAAGTGGGAGGAGTTTGCCTTTGGATCTTATTTTTTGCATCATCTATCAGAACATTTCCATTCCTCCCTCCTGGCAACATACTTTTCCATCCCCTGGGTATTTTAACCTGTGTGCTATTCTCACTTATTCTGCCTCAGCTGGTTGTTAACTGGTTGCTGTTAAATGTTGGTGCACCTATCTTCCTATTGGCCTTCTCCATCCACAAACCAGCCAAGGGCTCCCAACCAGTTTGCTCTGCACTTCTCAGTGCAGCCACTGCCTCCACCTTTGCAAACAACAGGAAAGCTTCTGGTAGGAAGCAATTATTCAGATGCTGTCTTGTCATCGTGTCATCACATAATTTCTTCTCTGTGCTTCCACAGAACTTTGTATATGGCTTTCCCTCTATGGTTTGTATCACTGTATAGTTATTCTTGCTTATATTTCTATCTTTCTTGCAATATTATGAAATTGTGAAGAGCCAGGACAGTACTTTGTTAATACATTGTCAGTACCTAGTATTGCACCTGGAATAAGATAATCAATGAAGACTTGACAAATAGAGAAGTCCATGTTTTTCTGATGCTTTCCCTTGCTTTCTCAATTCCTGTAACTCTCTGATTGCTGGTTCTTTTCTAGAACTTTTGGTCATCAATTTTGTTTTTTCCTCCCAACTTCTGAGTGTTCCCTGACTCCCTACTATATATTCAGACTTTTGTTTTACTGCATTTCCTAGTATTTATATTGTTATGGTGTTTGCATTTTTTTCCTACATTGAATCGACAGTGTAACCTGACTTTGCAGCAGTTGTACCTACAATTTACTTGAAATAAGCATAGCTTGCTTGTTTGGCTAGCTTTGATTTATGATATCTGCTCAAACTTTAATCATTTTTTTTTCTATTTGTAGGATCTGATCTTGGAATTAGAAGAAAGAGTTAAACCCTAGCTCTGTATCTTCCTAGCTACATGACTGGTAACTTAGCCTTTCTGAGCTCATATTCCATATCTGTAAAAAATAGTTAATAACAAGAATGGATAAGGTAATATATGTAGAAGAACTTTGCAAATCAACATTAAGTTGCTTCTGCCACATCCAAAATTTTGGGGCTATCACTGCTTTTCACCAGTCAAAAGGAAGCTCTTAAACACAGAAAATCCTCCTCAAACCATAATAACAACAAGGCAGGGAGAGAGAGCGTTAAGACTTGGCGTATCACCTTGGGAAGAGAGCCAGTTCTGGACTAGATCATCTTTGGAACCAGTGGGAACTGCTGTTTTATAGTTTGCTAAATTTAGAAATGCGAGACACATTGAATTAAAGGTTGAGTGTTCTTCAGACTTAGTGTTTGGAAACTATTTTAAAATCAGTTTTTCAAGATTTGAAGCAATTCTGAATGTTTAAACCTGACAATATATTTGTTACAAGATATAATGAGTACAAAAATTACAAACTCTAGGCTGTCTCACACATTAATGTTGTCTTAAATAACCTTTAGAAACAAGTTAAAAATAGACATGGATGGGAACCTAAGGAAAAGTCAGACACACCCGTGCCTGTCTTCAATAAAGTCTTCATATTAAAATTTCAGATGAACAGGCCTAAAAACCTTAAAGAATTCTGTCAAATGGAATATGAAAATATTTTCTAAATTTATTTATTTTATACTCAAAATAATCCAATCTTATTTCTGTTTTGTAAAATAGAGAGCTGACATCATTATATTCTCTATAAAAGAAGAATATTACTTTAAAGAATATTATTCTTTGTTACTTTGTGGGAGGACATCAGATGTGGTCAAGGGAATTGCTTATAGAAAATGTTAAGTAAATGAAAATGTCTGACCTTACCAAGCATAATTGGAGATCTCAAAATGCTGTATTTATACTAATTTAAAGAGTTTGCATTTATCTCGAATTTTTATGTTTCAAAGTTCTTTTGAATGTTGATTTTTAAAATATGCATTTGAAATGCATTCTAAACTAAAGTGGTGGTCTCAAGGTTTTGAAATTTGGGGGTGACAGTGGTTGTATTATAAATGCTTCATGAGGTACAGATGTGAATAATACCTTTTGCTCTGCTGCACTACTTCATAAATCAAAACCCTTCCTCATTATCACAGTGTATTGCTTCAGGCTGGCTAAGTCACAGATGAAAACTTTTGAAGAGCTTGTGTAATGTTTGGAACATGCTCCACTGGAGATATCTGGGTTTCTGGAAACCCTGTGCTCCATTCAAAATGGTCAAAGGGAGCTAGAGACTCATCAAGCTGACTGTGGTGCCTACAATTTTGAGGATATTTCAAATACTTATTTTTAACCTGTGCTTCAGCTAGTTCCCATGCTATTCATATCCTTTTAGCCATAAACCAGTTAAGCATGATTGATGAAAAAGAACTATACAAATGAGGAAGTCTATACTGGAAGATGTAATGTGCTGTCAGGAGCTAGCAAACTTTTTCTATAAAGGGCTAGATAAGAAATAAATTTGACTGTAAAGACCACATGACCTCTGCTGCAAGTGCTCCATTTGGCTGTTGTGCCGTGAGAGCAGGCTCAGGCAGCGCGTAAACAAATAAGCACATCTGCGTTCCAATAAAACTTTATGAAAAGAGGTAATAGGGTGGATTTGGACTATGGATTATAGTTTTCTCACACCTGTTCTAAGCAGTAGCTTTGTTATTACATAAAATGCTTTAACCTATTGTCTCTGTGGAGAGGAATGATTCAGATCAACACAGAAAAATTATTGAGACATTAATAACCATTAAAACTCAAGATAAGAAGGGCTCAGACATATTGCTGTAGCAGACATATATCTCTCTCTACTTTGGGAGAGAGAAATGATTTTCTTTCAAATCCTATAGGCTTTATTCAGAGCAAGTAAACAGCTGAGGTGAGAAATTGAACTCTCTCTTTCTTGGGTGAGTCTCAGACCTTGTCCTCTGAATGTAGTTACTGAAGAGTTGACTATATGTGGGTAGATTATGTATGATCCAAACAGAGACTAGAGTCTAAGTCCAGGAAAAAGCAGCCAGATTCTAGAACTGAGGCATCACAGTGCCAAGTAGCTGCTGACTCACACTGTTCGTCTCACCTCCTTTTCCTGTGGCTTAAATTGAACAATTTTCCTATTTGTTTCCACATCCAGAAAAGAAAAATAGGGGTTGGGTGGAGCTAAAACAAGCAGAGGCCTTGGAAGAATAGAGTGAAGTGGCAGGAAGGATACAAAGAAGTAAATAGACAATTTGAGAGAAATCTGGCTCTAAAATATTTTAAATGTTGATAAGTGGAGCTATCTTTGGCCCTGTCACTCTTGCCTCCTCTCACTTTACCCCACCGCTTCCAGGACCCGGGCATCAGTGCCACTTAATGGGCCGCAAACCTTCACCCTGCCTTCGATGGGGTTTACATCTCCAGGCTTCTCTTTCCCCTCTTTTCTTGCATCAAACTTTTCAGATAATTTTAGATAGCTTCTAAGAGGAAGGACAATTTTTATACTGATGGGGGAATAATCCATAGCCCCAAATTAATCTGTAATTTACAACATTCTGGAAGTATAGGGTGTTACTTTTAAGCAGAGAGAAATTCCATGATATCCCTTAAATGACACCAAGGAAGCCATAGTCTACTCAACTTTCTAATCAGGAACAAAACAGAAATTGTGAAACTAATGTATTCTGAGAGTATTCTCAAGATTTTAAAGGTCACCCTTCATTTTAGTACTCAGATACGGTGATGAGACTCTACCCCATATCAGTATGAAAAGAGCCCTATTTTTCTTATGGATTACAAGGGGATAGAGATCTCTTGGCTGGAAATTGCACAATCATTTCCTTCTTAGGCATCACTTGCAGTACATGGAGATTTCTCCCCTCTTGCTGGCCCACTCTTCCCCACGTGGACATCACCCCAGTTTTCTTATTCCCTCATGAATAACAATAGTGATGGTCTTGTGTATAGCAGCTATGTTCCAAAGGTTTGAAGTAATGTTGGGAAATTATATATATAGCACAATGTAGACATCGGTTTAAATTTAATATTAGTTATTACAGCCTCAAAAATTTGTGAGTCGTGTCTGAAAATAGGATGTTAGCTCCCTTTCTGCTTAGGGCCCCTACCTTGGTGCTAGGGCTTTCTCTTCCTACGTTCTTTCTCAGCTCATTCTCACATGTCCCATTATTTATTTGAACCCTGTGTCCTTTATCCTGTATTTATATAATATTTTTCACTATTCTCTATAGAAAAAAATGTTTCTAAAGCCTCTTCTAAAAGTGGAGAGGGGCTTTAACATTCACACTTACACACAAAAAGATCACCAAAGTAATTTCTTAGGCATAGAATCTTCTCTCAAATATGAATAATACTATAACCCTAGACTGAAGAACCAGATGCAGTTGGTTCTTGTATTATAATTATAACAATTTTCTTCTGCTGTATTTAATTATTGATTATCCAGTAGTCTCCTAATTACAAATGCAATCAATTTTTTCAGTTGTACTTCTTTAAATCTTTAGCACATTGTACATTGAACCGTTTCTACTTTCTCCTTCTTGAAGTTCTTTCATACTTTGGCCTCCATAACATTGTGCTTGCTTGGTTATTTTAACTCATTGACCATTTCTTTTTTATTTCATTCCTTGGTTCTTTTTTATAGTAACAAAGCCCAAGAATTGTAGGTTAAAACACCAGCTATGATCTGGAGGTGTCAGAGAAGTTCACAGTAACCATCAGAGGGGGTTCCAGAAGCCAACAGGCAAAATGATGACATTTATCCATTCATTTCTGACCATTCCCACACTTATTGAAAATACGCAACTAAGTGTATAGGCATACCTCGGAGATATTGTGGGCTCCATTCCACTACTGCAATAAAGTGAATATTGCAATAAAATGAGTCAAAATTTTTTTGTTTTCCTGATGCATATAAAAGTTATGTTTACACTGTGCTGTAGAACTTAAGTGTGCAAGAGCATTATGATTTTTAAAAGAAACACTGTACATACCTTAATTAAAAATACTTTATTGCTAAACACTGCTAACTATTATCTGAGCCATCAACAAATCATAATCTTTTGGCCAGTGGAAGGTCTTGCCTCAATGTTGATGAAAATCCAATATCTGTAAAGCATTAAAGTGAAGCACAATAAAACAAGTATGCCTGTATATTTGGCTATTTGCTTTACTTTAAAATAATAGGCTCTAGTAACCCCTTTCATGATTTATCTCCTCTTTGCTTGCTTCTTTGCCAGTGGTATACAACATTCAGTCTCTCAAGCTGGAAATATTGCATCATCATTTTAACATTTGTCTCTATTGAACCTGAGATTTAGATGACAACTAGGTCTTTATGACATTTTCATTCCGGGCACCTCTTGCTTCTGTCTTTTCTCTTGCATATTCTTTGTCAACACACTAGTCTGGTCCTAAATTACTTTCAAATTCTCCAGTTACGCATGGAGACACAAAATTTTTTTTTATTCCTCCACTAGTGAATAAATTCTTAAAACTCAGTGAGCATAGTATTTTTTTACTGCAAAATTATAATATTACATAAGTATTCTATTAAATTCAATACAATTAAATCTAATAAGTGTTTTTAATAGGATAAAGCAGAATTTACCTGAACTCCTCTCTCAGCTAATTGGCTAGCCTAGTTGTGTGCTGGCTGGACTTCTCACAACCCTAATGTAAAAGTGGACAGGGATGACTTGGCTGCCAGATATAGAACAATCAAAAAAACAATGCAGGGCTTTGGGTGAACACAAGCTATGAAACCTGTCTGGTGTGGGAGAAGGTCCAGCAGGAGCATGTGGCAGCAGGTGGCCTGCTGCTTAAAGTCACACACAGGCCCATGTGCATGATATGCTTTGGTAGCAAGGAACAGAGATGCAAGTCCCTTTATTTGTGTTTGTTTTTTGTTTGTTACACAGGTCACTTTGAAAATGTTTTTTGTTTTTTTGTTTTAGCAAGTCACTTAAAAAATGTTTTTACACATCTGATCTGGACCTGAAATCAGAAATTCCCCAGATATATGGCAGTTTTAAGGTCTCCTCTTGTTATTTCACTCACTGTTTATTATATTAATAATTTATAAGCACTTAAGCCATTCACTGTTCAGTCAATGAAAATTAAACAATAAATAAGATAGTCAAGGCCTTTTCTCTCATGGAATTGATATTCTGGTAGGAGAAAGTAGATTATAAAATAGGAAATAACCTGATGTCAGAGAAGGGGAGCACAATAAAGGAATAAAGCTGGCCAATGGGCCAGCGAATGACTAAAAGGATTTTAATATAGAGTGGATGGTTAGGGAAAAAGTACCATTTAAACTGAGTCCTGAATAATGAGAAGAATGAGCCAACCATGCAAGAAGTTTATTCCAGGTGGAAGTAATAGGAAGCACAACAGTCCAGGACAAGAGGAAGGACAACAATAACAAAAATGAGGTCAGAAAATGTCAATAGGCAGAGATGAGATATGAGAGATGTCCTGGAGCTTTTTGGCAGCACAGTGATGTGTGCATTGAACTTTCAGTGGGAAACCATCAGTGGGAAACCATCAGTGGGTTATAAGGAGAAAAGTGACATTCTAATTCTCTTACCTCCCTTTATGGTTCATACAGGTACTCTGATAGCAATTCTGCTCCTTGCTGCTTTCTTCTTTGTTTCTCTCTTCTTTGAGAATACCCATATTCTCCTCTCAAAATTCCAAAGAAAACCAATTGACGAGGTGATTAATTACTTTTAATCAGGCCACCTCATGAGTTGCTTGGTGAACCATGGATGGGCCATTCTTGGTTCAGCAATGAAATTTTGGTACAATCAATGTTCACACCTGCACAAAGGGATAGTTGCTTCTATGAGCTGGGAGCTCAGGACAGGCACATTTTATTTAAAGTAGGAGGAGGGTCAGGAACGGAAGACTGATTTGTCCAATTTGTGCCTTCTTCTGCATGCTTAAAAAACAGCAAACTAGTTAAAAGTATTTGAAGTAAAATGCATTCATAGTATTATGTATTATATAATTATATATTTATAGTATATAATTAATATAACATGGCATAATTATATATGAATTGTATATAATTATTATATACAATATAATTAGATAATATTAACTATGAAGGATTGAAAAATATGTTCACTTGGAAAATTGGGATGATGGGTTATGTTAAATCAGACCCAGTTTTCTTGGCCCTAGAGGCATGTCTGGCAATATGGCTAGAAGAGATTAGCACATGGTTTGTGATCCTAGATGGAGATGTCTTTGTGCATCTTCTTGGCAGCTTTGCAGATAATCTGCCCATATACATCTGGTGTATTGCTGTGAAATGTTGCACTCAGAGCATCTAAAACACCTGTTACTTGTTACTTTCCTTGCTGAGAAACAAATAGTTTAAATTTTATCTTTCCCACCTTTTTTTTTTTTTGAGTAGTCTTAGAGATCCTTAATCAATCTACTCTGTTACAAGTTACTCTGTAAGGAATAAGATCATGGCAAAGCCTAGGAATAGAACCTGGGTCTTCCACTTTCTAAATCAATGGTTTTTATAATTGTGTCTGGAGATGTGGGTGTGAGTGAGAAACATAAAATAATGAAACATATGGGAGAACTGAAATGTAGGGATTGATTTTGGTTGGGGAGAGACAGTGGTGGGAATAATTAAGGGAAAAACATCACATTGAGGAAAAGGGACAATGGGATGGGAAACAGAAGTGAGTATGACAATAGGGAAGTATCCAATATAGGAAAACAGACAGTGGAATTTCTGGATCACATGGCACTTGTAATTTAAATTTTTTGAAGAAAGTTTATACTGTTTTTCATCATGGCTGCACCAGTCTGCATTCCCACAAAAAGTGTACAAGGGTTCCCCTTTGACCACATCCTCTCCAACACTTGTCTGTTGATTTATTAATGATAGCCATTCTGACGGGTGTGAGGTGATATTTCATTTTGGTTTTAATTTGCCCTTTTCTGATGACTAAAGACATTGAGCATATTTTCATATGTCTATTGCCCATCTGTATGTCCTCTTTTAAATATCTATTCAGGCTCTCTGCTTTTTTTTTTTTAACCAGATAGTTTATTTTTTTAACCAGATAAGTTGTATGCATTCCTTATATATTTTGGATATTAACCCATTATCAGATGTATCATTGGAGAATACTATATGATTTTACTTATATATGGAATATAAGAAACAAAGTAAAGGAACAAACCAAACGGAAACAAACTTACAGATACACAGAAAAGAATTGTTGGTCTATTGAAGGAAGGAGAGTTGCAGGGATGGGTAAAAAAGGTGAAGGGATTAAGACATACAAATTGCAAGTTATAAAAACAGTCATGGAAATGTAAAGTTCAACATAGGGAATATAGTTAATAATATTGTAATAACTATATACTGTATCAGACAGGTACTAGACTTATTGGGCTGACCATACTGTAAGCTACATAAGTGTCTAATCACTATATTGTTCACCTGAAATGAATATAATATTGTAAATCAACTGTAACTGAAAAATTAAAAAATAAATTAAATTAAGAAAGAAAAGTAGACAATATGATTCATACACCATTTGAAGTCAATGAATTCCCTTCAGGTCTTAAGATCATTTTTCGTATGGGAAGTTTTAACTGGTTTGATTTCTTTGAAGAGCTTTTGTCATGGAACTAGAAAGTAATCAAGGATTTTCTGGACTGTGGCTCCATATCTGATTTAAGTGGCATGGCTTGACTCATCTGAAATTGCCTGATGGTTTCCCAGAGATGGCAGATGTAGGGTAAAATAGGCCTGTTGACCAGGAGAGCTGTGTACTCCTTGAGTCAGCAACTGTGTCAGCCCTGTGGGATGATCAGAGGTTAGCACAGGCCAGCAGGCTTCTTTTCCTTCTTTTCTGCTGTGATTTATGCATTTCTTCCTACAGGGCTTCTCTGTGGAAACAAAAGAATCAAAATCCTTAGTGTGCTTGTTCTCTGTAAAAAGTGATCTATTATTTTTAAGACAACATATGCAAGGCAAGGGCTGAAAAACTTTTTATGAAAGCATCCAGATAGTAAATATTTTCAACTTTGCAGACCATACCTGCAGAGGAAAAATAGTTATTGCTTTGGTAATACTGAACCCTAGTTTTCACTCATTTTCCCCAAATGCAGTGCTTGATACAGCCTGGTCCAGGGACAGGGTTCCGCCATCTGTCAGATTCTTCCTTTCCATAGAAAGGCACAGGCTTCATTCTCTAGGATGAAAGAGGCACAGGCTTTTGTTGTTGTCGTTGCGTGTACTGCCAGCTTCCCCAGAAAAGTTGTATCAATGTATGGGAGTGGCTACTTCCCAGAAAATATTCCCTCCATTCCTATCACACAATTAATCCAGACTAATTAATTTGAAACAATGAAGTCACACAATTGCTGCTCTATGATGCCCGTAAGCAGATGCACTGAAGCTTCCATGGCAGAAGCAGAGGGGCAATTTATGAAATGATGCTCCAGTGGCTTCAGTGTTCTTCTGCTCTAACAAATTGTCCTACTGAACCACAGGGGAAATTTATGATATATGCCCTTTTATGAAGAAAGCATCATGAGGAGGCTGAGTGGATAGAAAGCACAGCTTTAACAAAAAATCAATGAACACTGTTGCTTTCAAAAAATACCACAGAATTTATTTTATGATTAATTTAGACATCAGGCAATATCCACTGAACACCGCATTGCCAGGAACTATACTAGGAGCTTGGATTATAGGAAAGAGTTAAAAACTTACATCTGATTTAGGAGCTCAAAGTCTAAAGGGAGAACAGACATGGGAAGGGCAGTCAGTTGATGAGACTCAGGAACCTGGAAGCAAAATCCTCCCTCCATACATGAGGCGCTTTCCTCCACATAGATCCTGGTGGTGCTCTGTTCACTTGTGAGCACAGAAAGAAAGGGAATATCAAGTCCCTTATTGCTGCTTATCTCTGCCCTATGACCACCTATTGGGGTGACTAGATACAGTCAATTATTTAGCATTTTTTCCATTTAAAAATTGTATGTATCAACACATAATTCAATTTAAACTAAAATGCCAAATATTTTGACAAATCCATGAAACGTCACCAAATAGCAGAATGAGTGTAATCGCAATATCCCTAATAAGAGCAAAGGATGAGGACAATTTTGTCTTTACCCAAAAGGCCCATTTGCCTCTTGTTACTCACATCTTCAGTTTGAAAATCGGTGCCATAGTTTATAGGGGTTTTAATCCATGATTACTTGTTTTGGGCTGTCAATAAAAGCTAGATTTAAAGCCAAAGTAACAATTCTCCAATCCCATACTGATTGAGAATATATGGGCTTAAGCAGAAGATTTTCGTGTCACTGTCAGCTCTTTCAGGGGGTTCACTTCTATAGTGCCTTTCCCCTGAGCCCTGCTTGTAGGAATGGCACCCTAATTAGAATTTTTGCAATATGGTGCTAAAGTTATAAAAACGGAACTCAAAATTACAGTTATGCCATGATTACCTCTGTGTTAAAATATGTATGCATGTGAGCAAAGACTAGAAGGGAATATCCCAAAGGTGAAATTGTTTATTATGTCAGAAGCAGGAAATTGACACGATATATTTTTCACTTCTAAACCTTATATATTGCTATCAAGATCTATTTGATCACTTTGAAAAAAGGTTCACAATAATAATTGCATACAATAAGAGCAGAGCAAACTCTTGGGACAGTTTTGACAATCCAACATAGAGTCACTGTCAGCCATGACAGATATGCCAAGTGCTATGTCAAGGCTGAAATAATGAGGAGTAATGGGAACACCCTTAGAGGAGGACAGGAATGCCCAAAACTACAAGGCTGGACACTTGGATAAGGACTCCATCTGGACACCAATATGAGTGGTAACTCTACCCCTTCTTGGACTATAAGATCTCAGAGCTCCGACTGCCCAGCACTTGAGCTCATCTGTACCGTGGATCACACACACTGTGTCCTGCGGGACTTCCACTCACCAAATGCATGCTGTCATTGTAGCTGCCTGGCTTGAGACTGATGCCCGCCTCTCCACCTGTGGATCCTACCAATGACTGGGCCTTCATACCAGATGCTCTCTCTGCTCTCATGTATTGAGTAAGCTCCTCCTCTCTGTGTGTAACCTCTGTGTGACCCTATTGGCTTACTGGGGAGGTCTCAGCTAATATACCTGGCATTGTGAAAATACACAAATGCATGTGAGTGACTCCTTTTGGAGACACTCCCTTGCTCACAACAAGAATGTTGATAAGAAATATCTTGCTTTAGAGAAGATCAAAATATATACCACCACACCCTAAATGGTTGTGCCCTGACTGATATCAGTAGTCAGTAGAAATTATAAACAAAAATAGGGGCAGCTGACACTGGATGACTAACTTTGGTGTTTGCAAGTAAGAAAAGAAATGCATCCACCATCTACTATCATGATAATTGCCAAAGATATAGGCCATTTTAATCCCAAGCAATTATAATAATGAAGTATCAGAGGCAACCAGGGTGTTCGTGGGCACCTGGCTAATGGTGCTGTGGCTGCTAAACACCAGCACTCTGTCTATACTTGGAGGGCTGGTAGGTTCTACTAAGGTCCCCTGCTATAGCGCTGTCAGTTGAATAGCCAACACCTATATATCTTATTTTTTTCTTACTAATAGGAATCTTTTCTGGCTTTTAATATTTATTCATCCACCCTGTTTCCAGTTGTAGAATGGGATTCAAATTTAGTCTAAGTCAATTATCCTGTGGTATTCCTCTGCTAGCCTTTTTTCTTATAAGAGATAGGCATGTGACCTATTTGATGGAAGGGAAAAACTTACAGATCTAATACACAGGGTGACCAGTGACCACATGTTTAATTTTGTCTGAGACAGTCAAAGTTTGTACCTTTTGTTTTGGTGATTATTAATAGTATCCCCTTTCATTCTTAAAAGCTTCATGGTTTGGAAAATAACTTACATGTTTATCCTTATTATAAACCATTCTTGGGGGAGATATTTTTCTTTCTCCTTCCTGCTGAATGTAAATAAAAATTCCTATAGCTTTGTTTATAGTCATCTTGAAAATATGAGGAACACCCATCGTAGGATAACCCTGACTCTTAGGTCTGGGAAGTGAAGAGATTAAAAGAACCTCAATTCTTCTTCTTCTTTTTAAACCTTACCTGAGGATATGTTCATTGATTTCAGAGAGAGAGAGAGGAAGAGGGTGGGGGCGGGGAGAGAGAGAGAATATTAATGTGAGAAACATCAATTGGTTGCCTCCCATATGCACCTGGTCCTGCAACCTAGGTATGTGTTGGAACTGGGAATCAAACCTGCATACTTTTGGTGTACAGGACAATCCTCCAACCAACTTAGCCACCCAGCCAGGGCAAAGAATCTCAAGTCTTGATGACATAATTGAGTTGTTGATTGCATAATGCCTAAATCCTACCCTACCTCACCCTACTTCTACTTCTGTAACCAACAGATTTTATTCTTGTGTGTAAAGGATTGATCTGTTACTGTTACTTACCAACCAGATGATCCTAACTAATATATATCCCAATGAGTAATTCCACTCTCCTTCTGTAATGTCTCCCAAATCTGTGTATAATACATGCTTGTGAGACATGCTGATGCTTTTTCTTCTGAGAAATTAATGTCCTTGTGAAAACTTTGCCAACTCTATTGAAAGCATCATATTCCCCCTCAAAGGAACAACAATTTCTTATCATTAAAGATAAATGGGAACCTCTTGGAGCAATGTTTCTCACATTCCAATGTGCATAAGAATCATATAGAGATCTTGTCAAAAGTGCGGATGCCAGTACGGTAGATCTGGGGGGGACCTGAGAGAGAACATTTCTAACAGGCTCCCAGGTGATGTCCATGCTGCCTGTCATTGACCACACTAGGAATAACAAGATCCTAGAGGACTCACAAATTTAAAATATTAATATCATTTAATAATCTCCATATATTTTAGCCTCTTAAACCATGAATTATTTGGCCTCCCAGTTTCCTTCCAACTCACAAAATTTGTTTAGCTATTTTTCTAGTAGATAATTTCCCAAGGCTATTCAAAATAGACAGATGTTTGATAGCAAGGTTGGAAGATATATTGGGGATATTATTAAATGAAATAAAGGTTCCTGTTTGTTTATTTTGAATAGAAAAGAACTCCAGAATAAATTTAAAAGACTCCTCTTATGATTGTTTGCTTTGTGGACAGTAGAATATGGTGTAAAACTTGTGGGTTGATCCTCAATTTCAGTCCAGATTCTAGCTGATAATGAAGCTCCATTAAATCACTTCACCTGCCTTAGTCTTTTTCTCATCTTAAAAAATGTGAAGATCAGACCATTTGCAAATTTCCCTTCAGAACCAAAACTCTACCAACACAATAAGCACCATTCTGCTTGTGGTTTACAATCATCTGAGACTATGATGTTTGTGGCACACCAGCAGTTTGCCATTGACTGATCCCAGACTCTCCATCAAGTCCTCTGGCTTCCATGCCTGCGGCCCAAGCAGTGGAGAACTCCCAGCGACTGATACCTGAGGCCAGGAGATTTCTTGCATCAGCAAGCAAGATCTGTTCTAAACTTCATTATGCATCAGAATTTCTGTAAAGCTTTTGTTAAAACACAGATTACTGGGCCCCATGCTCAAAATATATGGTTCAATAAATCTAGGGTAGGACCTGAGCATTTGCATTTTGAAGTTCTTATGGGTAATGCTGATGCTCCTGGTTCAGGAACCACACTTCAAGAGCAACAGAGCAAAGCTGTGAACTTAATGGTTTAGGCTATTCTTACTTGTTGACTAATTCTGCTCTTCACAACTCTGCTACAAATCTGTGAGGTGCTCTATGAGGGGCCAGTGTATGTTGTGGAAGCCCCCCAGCTGTCCGTCTTTTGGGCTTGCATTGTGTGATAAATATTGAATTTGTCTATGCCCCTTATTCCATATATTTTCAAGTAATTTTCAAATATATAATTTTTAAAAACTGAAAACAATATAAAGAGAAGCAAGCAAATTACTTGCAATTTTCTCACAGTTAAAAAATATTACATATTTACATATTTTCTCTAGGGTTTTTCTTCTTTGGAATTAGGCCATGTATATAATTCAGCATCCTGATTCTTTTTTCTTTCCACCTCACACTATAGCATGAGAACTTTCTAGTTCATTAAAATAATATTATTAAATGGCCTCATAATACTGTAGACATGATTATTAATGTGGTTTAATTATTTCTCCATGATTAAATACTTTGATTTTTCATAATTTTAAATGGACAAATGACAGACATCCTTACCTACAACTCTGACATATTTCTTGAAATATATTCTTAGAACCAGTTACCAGACCAAATTATGAGCCTTTTTAAGGTCCTTAACTATTGCTGAATTGCCTTCCAAAAGGTCACACCAACATATACTTCATGAACAATAAAGGAGCCATCTCTTACCTCTTGGCCCCAGGGACTCTTCTCCTAAAATCTTCTCTAGTTTAAGAGTGAAAATGTGCATGCCATTAATGTTTTAAATTTATATATCTTTGATTATCCTAGTGAGTCTAAACCTTTTTACTTGTTTATTGGATTACAGTGATTGTCAGTTTCTATACATAGGTTTTATTTTTTTCTTTCAATTTTATTTTGTATTGGTTTCAGGTGTACAGCTAAGTGGTTAGACAGTTATATGCTTTGCATAGTATTCTGCACCTCAATCTTTTCAGTACCCCAACTGACACCATACATAGTTATTGCAGTATTATAGACTGTATTCCCATTGCTTTACTTACCTCACCATGGCTATTTTGTAATTGCTAATTTGTGCTTCTGAATCTCTTCATCTTTTTTACCCAGTTGCCCAAACATCTGCCCCTCTGACAACCAGTAGTTAACTCTCTGCATCTATGAGTCTGGTACAATTTTGTTTGTTTATTTATTTTCTTCTTTAGATTCCACATATAAGTGAAATCATATGGCAATGGTCTTCCTCTGAGTTACTTATTTCACTGAGCATAATACCCTCTAAGTCTATGTAGGCTATTGTGAATAATAACATTTCATTCTTTTTTATGGTCAAGTAATATTCTATGGTATAAATGTAACAAAGCTCTTTTATCCACTTGAACATTAATGGGAACTTGGGTTGCTTCTATATCTTGGCTATTGTAAATAACACTGCAATGAATATAGGGGTGCATTCATTCTTTTTAATTCGTGTTTTGGGTTTCCTTGGATAAATCTCCAGAAGTAGAATCACTGGGTCATAAGGCAGATCCAGTTTTAATTTTTGTGTATGTTTCTATACATAGTTTAAAATATATGTATTTTATCTTTTCAAGCTGCATATGCCTTCTGAGGAAAAATAGAATTATCATTAAAAAAAGAAAGAAAATACTTATAATTCAATAATATTGAATGACCACTGTTAACATTGTCAGGCAGGATCCAAGATGGCAGAGGAATAAGTGGAAGCTACACTAACCTCTTCTCAGGACCAATCTGGAATTACAAATAAATTGTAGAGAAATCATCCTGAATAACCAACTGAACACTAACTGGCGAGAAATCTTATAACCACAGACAGACAGAAGAAACCACATCACCACAGTGTGACTGGTATGGAGTGTGGAGGAGACATGAGAGGCCTGGCTGGGCTCCCATGGGTCACAGCTGAGGTGCCCAAGGGAAATTTCAGTGATGAGGAGGTTCCCCCTGAGAAGTGTGGGGTCTAAACCCCAAGCTGGGCTCCCCAGCCTACAGCACCTGAGGCAGAAAGGAAACCAGATAACATCCAGCTGTGAAAAGTGGTGGGGTCTCTGTCTGGTAGGGAGAAATGGCTGGAGACACCAAGAACCTTTTAAAGGGCCAATGCATAAAATTTCTTTTTTTTTTAAAGATTTTATTTATTCATTTTAGAAAGGGAAGGGAGGGAGGGAGAAAGAGAGAGAGAGAGAGAGAAACATCAATGTGTGGTTGCTGGGGGTTATGGCCTGCAACCCAGGAATGTACCCTGGCTGGGAATCGAACCTGGGACACTTTGGTTCCCAGCCCGTGCTCAATCCACTGAGCTACGCCAGCCAGGGCTATAAAATTTCATTCACACCCACTTTCTCTGGTCTCAGGCAAAGTGGGGGCAGAATGGTCTAGAGGCACTTGAAGAGAATCTGGGGATGGTGACTTTGAGGAGAGAACTGAGGAAATAGTCACCAGGATCTTTTCGCTGAGTCCCCATACTGTAGGAGCCATCTTCTTAGGCAGAACAGTCCTCTCTAAGTGGCATCAGCCTAAGGGGAAGCAATAAACTCACCTGCAGGAATTACTCTGCCCCAGTCTGTGATGCTTAAACCTGACTGCGGATTATAGATGGACTAGATTAACAATGGAAAGAGGCAGCCACATACTGTAGATTGATGTTTGTCTCCAACAGAATGCCTTGGTCCAGACTAAGATACCATCTGACATCACCAGGGGTAGATCCAGAAAGAGAAGACAGTGGTAAACACTAGATTCTACTGAGATGAATTCCACCATGGTCTTCTTCATAATTTGTGTTATTTTCTCTCCTTTGTAGCTTTTTAACATTTATTTCTTATCCTTCAAGTTTGTGCCTATTAGGTCACTAGTTTATATATTATAGTTTATTCCAAATCTCATGTTTTGCTCCCCCCTTCTCTTACTCCATTTTACCTTCTTCTTTCCCCGTCATATTTTCATTTTAAATTTTATTTTCTCTCTTGCTACAACTTATTTCCATTCCACACTCTTACTATTTCTACCCCTTCCAGCCTCTCAAAACCATTTTTCTTGTCAATAGTCATCTCACATTCTTTTTCCCATTCTTAAAATACCCTTATTCGCTCTCTACTTTCATTTATCTTTGCTTGCTCGTTGTGGATATGGTGGTTGTTGCATTTGTTCAATTTTGTTTCTAGATCTTCACCATTTTTGTATTTCAAATCTCAAATTTCATCATTCCCCTCTTATACTCCATTTTGCCTTCCTCCTGCCCTTTCCTTTTTCCATTTTAAATATTAATTTTTCCCTGTCTTAGCCTGGTTTTCACTCCTCACTCTTAGTATTCCTGCCCTTCTATCCTTTCAAAATCACTTCTCTTCCCTCCAGACATCTCTTAAGCTTTCTTTCTTTTCCCCCTTTATTCCAATCTCAACTATATTAATCTTTGCTAATTTGTTGTTGATAATGCCATGGGGGATGTTTTTCTCCAATTTGGTTCTTATTTTTCTCTCTCTCTTACTATATATTTTTAATCTCTGTTTAAACCTAATGCTATATGCTTACCATCTCTTACTCCAGTCTGCCTTCTTCCCTCCCTTTTTTATTTATGATGTAAATATTACTTACTTTCTCTCTTCTCCTTGTCTCTATTCCCTACTCTTATTATTGCTCCACTCTGTACCCTCTCAAAACCATTTTTCTTTTAGTTAGCCATTTCATATTTGTTTGTCCTTTCTTATAATATTCTTAATCTCTTTACACCTTCATTAATATTGTCTGATTTGCTTTTAATACTGTGGTTGTGGCTGGAGATTATTTTTGTGGATGTGGGTTTGTTTCCTGAGCTGTTTGGTTTCGTTCTGGCAGCACACAAAACGTGGTGGGTGAAGTGACTCTCAGTCAATGAGCCAGAGGGAAGGACCTACCAAAGAATGACCCAACAAGAACCAAAACCCAATGACAACCAGAAAGCCCACATAAATGGCATAAAGGGCATCCAAGAGCATCTAGCTCAGGAAGTCAAGGAAACTCACCACTGAGTCCCAAAGGTCTCCTACCACAGAAGTTCATACCACGAAGACAGGGAGTCAAAGCAGATCACATTTTTTTGCTGATATATCCTCTAGGGCAAGGGAATAAATAAAAAATTAAAAGATGGGACTACATCAAATTAAAAAGCTTCTGAATGGCTAAAGAAGAGATCATCAAAATGAAAAGGGTACCAACCTATATGGAAAAACATATTTGCTAATGATTACTTGGATATGGGTTTGATCTCCAAAATATATAAAAAGCTCTTATGACTCAAAACCAGGAAGACAAACAATCCAATTAAAAAATGGGCAAAGGACTTGAACAGACACTTCTCCAAGGAGGACATACAGAGGGCCCATAGACATATTGAAGGATGCTCAACATCACTAGCCATCAGAAAGATACAAATGTAAACCACGATGAGATAATATCTTACACTGGTCAGAATGGCCACCATTAACAAATGAATAAAAAATAAGTGCTGGTGAGGATGTGGAGAAAAGGGAACCTTAGTGTATTATTAATAGGAATGCAGACAGGTGGAGTCACTGTACAAAACATTATGGAATTTCCTCAAAAAACTGAAAATGGAACTGCCTTTTGACCTGACAATTCCACTGCTGGGATTATATCCTAAGAACCCTTAAACACCAATCCAAAATAACCTATGCACCCCTGTGTTCAAAGCAGCATTATTTACAATAGCCAAGTGCTGAAAGCAACCTATGTGCCCATCAATAGATGAATGGATCAAAAAACTATGGTACATTTAAAACAATGGAATACTACACAACAGAAAGAAAGAAGGAACTCCTTCCTATTACAACAAATAGATGGAACTGGAGAGATTATGCTAAGTGAAATAGTCAGTTGGTAAAAGACAAATACCATATGATCTCACTTATAAGAGAAACCTAATGAACAAAACAAACAAATGAGCAAATAGAATCGGATACATGGAAACAGGAAACAGACTGATAGTGACTAGAAGGGCACTGGAAGGGGATAAGGGTGGAAAGAAGGGGAAGGGTCTATTCAAGGAACAGATGTATGTGGCCCATGGACATGGACAACAGTGTGGGGACTGACTGTGAGAATGTAGGGTGTGGGGCAGGCGAGAGCAATGAGGGAAAATTGGGACAACTGTAACAGAACAACAATAAAAAAATATTACCAGAAATTTTTATTTGCATATGTGCATACATTAGTCTGTGTTCATTTCTATATTTTGCTTGCAAACATAAGGAACGTTTTTAGAAGTTGTTTGCCAAAGTGAGGTTGCACTGCATATAAAGTTTATAATTCACCTAAAGACATGACAATTTTTAATTCAAAAATATACCTTTAAAAGAACTCACACATCTCCACTCCAGGAAGACAAACAACCCAATTAAAAAATGAGCAAAAGACTTGGACAGACACTTCTCCAAGGAGAACATACAGAGGGTCCAGAGACATATGAAAAGATGCTCAGCAGCACTAGCCATCAGAAGGATGCAAATTAAAACCAGAATGAGATACCACTTCACATCGGTCAGAATGACCATCATAAACAAAGCAACAAACAACAAGTGTTGGAGAGGATGTGGAGAAAAGGGAACACTAGTGCACTGTTGGTAGGAATGCACACTGGTACAGCCGCTGTGGAAAACAGTATGGAATTTCCTCAGAAAACTGAAAATGGAACTGCCTTTTAACCCAGCAATTCCACTGCTGGTATTATATCCTAAGAGACCTGAAACACCAATTCAAAAGAAGCTATGCACCCTGATGTTCATAGTGGCACAATTTATAATAGCCAAGTGCTAGAAACAACCTAAGTGCCCATCAGTAAATGAATTTGATCACAAAACTGTGGTACATTTACACAACAGAATAAATACTACACAGCAGAAAGAAAGGAGCTCTAACCCTTTGAGACAGAATGGATGCAACTGGAGAGCATTATGCTAAGTGAAGTGAGCCAGGCAGTAAAAGACAAATACCATGTGATCTCACCTTAAAGTGGGACCTAATCAAAAAAACAAATAAGCAAGCAAAATATAACCAGAGACACTGAAATCAAGAACAAACTGACAGTAACCAGAGGAGAAGTGGAAGGGGATAATAGGGGGGAGGGGGAAAGGGGAAGGGTTTTCAGGAACAAGTATAAAAAACACATGGATGAAACCAAGGGTGGGTGGAAGCAGGGGAGGGTGGTGGGGATGGCTGGAGTGGAGTGGGATTGGTTAGGGATAAATGCAGACAACTGTGCATGAACAGTGATAAAATAATTAAAAAATAAATAAAATATATACCTTTAAACATTTTAACATACTGAATAAAATTTAATTGTGTATATGCATGCAATATTGAGCTCATTTCCTACTTAAATAATTGTTTTGAATGGGGCATATCATTTATTATCAGAAAACATTTATAGAAATGTAATTTCTGAGTGAAAAATGTACATATATACATGTATATGTATTTTCTCTTGATTATAAATAAAATATAATTTGCTAAAAGTTTGAAGACATGCTATTACATATTATTAGTATTAAATTTAAGAAATGGATTATATTTAGCATACTGTTATATAAATTTTCCACTTATATATTGGTTGATTTTCCCATCAATATCCTTATATGTATTTCATTTTTGTAATGAGATATTGCTATTCCATTCCATAGATCAACTATAGTTTAATACTTCCTTTAATAATGAATGTTGAGATTATTGTTATATTTCCCCATATGTATTTATGCACATTTGTGAGACTACTTCTTTTAGATAATCTTCTATAAGTGGAAATACTTAGTCAATAGCCATAAACATTTAAATACTAAAATTTATTTCTAAATTGTCCTTTTACAAGTTGTACTCCACTAATAGTATATTAGAACACTTATTTTCACATGAATTATAGACATTTGAAAGCTTTGGGTATATGTTGTTAAATAATTATTCAGAAAATTGCAACCAACTTAGGTTCCCTGTAGCAATTAAAAAAATAAAGGAATGAAGGAGAAACAAGAAAATAAAAAATTTTGCTTTCTGATTCAATAATTATGTCATGATTCTATTTGTAATCTTGATTAATGATAAAAATGACCTTAATTTTCTATATAACTTCCACATAGAAAAATAATATGGAAACTATATTGTAGTTTTTACACCTGAGAAACTGATCCATTAACAAATAACCTTTCCAATTTCCTACCAAAGTGCTAGTGTCATCCTTAGAGATTTATAGGAGCTTTCTGAAGCTCAAGGTCTTTAAATCACTAGCATTGATGCCCTTGGTAGACTCCTAACAAATAAAAAAAATTTATCACACATACATTAGAGTATACATTTACTCATAAATTATTTCTAAAATAGCTTCTAGTCAAGCATTTTGCTACATCTTTAATGTAAGCAATGTGTGCACAGTATATAGCAGCTTCTAAGGTCATCTGAAGCTTAGGGAAAGAGGGTGTTTAGAAATAGAATAATGCAGTTATCAAAGAACATGCTACAAATCCTTTTAAAAACTTAAAACACTGAGATGGTTCAGGGCAATGTGGGGTGTTAGTCAAATTAGTTTATTTTTGTTGCTTCATCTCTCTGATCCATTCTGTAAGCCACCATGTGTACATATGACTGCCTGTGATGTGGTGAGAACCATGGTAATCACTTATACACTGTGGAAGTGTGACGGCCCCAAACTCCTAGCCCTGGAGTAGCACTAGCCTAAATGATATAATGATCCCTAGTAAATAAAATGCTTCTTAGGCTTCTGATGAGCTGTGATAAGGCATATCTAACAAAGAGATGGTCCAGCTATTCAATACAAAGTCATCCTGTTTTGTTTTCAAGGAAGAGAAAAACACTTTATACATTCATGGCCTTTAGAGTTCTTCAGGACCATAGCAGTGTCATACAATTAAGCATAAATACTGAAAAGAATACTAAAACACATCTAGTTTTGGCATGATGGCTCTGGCCCTCCAAAGTTTGTGAACAGTGTGTGATCCCTGTGGTATGAGAGAATTTCATGTTTTAAAAATTCAGATGAAAATGATCCCATGTACTCTTTGGGACTCCCTGTGTTAACATTTTAGAGGTGAGAATTGGGTCTCACGTTCATTTGAAAATGAAATAAAAGACATATAGAAAAATGGCTAAATAAGATCAAACCTTCTGAATCATGAACTCTAATGTTTCCCTTTTGCTTTTAGTTTGAGTTTTGAGTTTATTTTTTATTTGCAGTTCTTTATTTTGCAAAATATATGTATTATTTGTCATCCTTTGAAATTTCAAAAAGCCAATCACACATTATAATCTGTCAGATGAAGTAACAAGGGGTTATTTGACAAAAATCAGCAGTTCTGATGACCTTTGATGAAGCCTGGAACTATGAGATAATATAGAAAAAATCTCTGGAAATAAGCCCAGTAGACTAGAGTTCAGACTAGAGCTCAACATTTAAGCAGAGATACTTTTTTTTTTAAAGGATGTCAACAGCATTGAGAGGTATTGTTTGCAAAAATAGATTCTTTTCAGGGTGAAATGATAAATTAAAGACTTTAGAAATTCATCATCGTACATTTTCTTTGGAACCAACAAACAGAAGTAGTCTATTTTCTTTCATTAAAAATGATTTGATTTTAATTTTGACAGTCATTGGAAGTTATCTATCATCTATACTTTTGACAGTGAAGCAAGAAAAGTGTTCTATGAATAGGATTTTTTTTATGATTTGGATAGTTGTCATTACTAGCAGGTTTTGTGTGAATAATAGATGCCAAACTTGGCTTGACTCCTCATTTCCAGTGCTTTTCACTTCTTTTGTATCAAATTGCTAATAACTAGCTTCATCTTTTGTTACCAAAAAAGAGTGGCTTTTTTGTTTGCCCACAGAACTGTATTACTCACAGCGCTGAGCAACGAGTTATCACAAGATGATAATCCACTCCTCTGGAAGCAGGTCTGTGAATCCACAGGCACTTCCACAAAAAACAGACTGCAGGCTTTTCAGCAGACACTTTTATACCCCTTTTGAAAGCTGTTTATTAAATCTGGAGAGAAACTGGCTAACTGAAAGAGAAAGCTATACCTAATATGCCTATTTCCCTGACTGTGGAAATGTTTTCTTTTGCCTCCTAGGGAATGGTCCATGAGAAACTTGAGTAACTTTAATGCATTTTAGACAAGCCGTCCATACCTGTATGTTTCACTCCTAAGGCTTATTTAGTATTAAGAAAAAGATTTAAAGAGCAACAGTTTAGGATGTTTTAAAAACAGAATTGATTAACTGTTCTAGTTCAGTGTCTCCATAGGAAAATCATTTACTAGAAAAATTGTATTTACTGGAGAATTATTTTTCATGTTTTCTTTGTCACTTGGCATGTCTATAGTATGCTTGTATTAGTTAGGAAAGCTGAAGTACTGTGAGTTGTGGGATAAGGGATTTAGTACAGGAGTTAGAGCTTCCACAGTGTGGGGGCTGGTGCCATTCCAGGGGAGTTGGAGGAGCAGGGGGAAGAGCCAGGTGTCACAAGACACCCAGGTGGATGGTGAAGGGGAAGGCCATGGAATGCTGGGGAGCTGTGCCTGTGTGTAGCTGAGGCCTCTATGGGTTTGCTGCCCAGCATTTATTGGTAGGCCTCAGGCTCCTATTGGTCAACAGGGTCAGTTTGGACAGACTCACCAGACTCGGAATGGAGGAGAATGAGGATAAACTGGAATCTGCTGGTATCTGCAACTTCCCTCATCAATCTGATCATGATGATTTTCATTCAGAGAGCAGTGGCTGCTGCTTCACTTCTGCTTCCAAATCTCATGTGAATTCCTCCTTTGCTAGCTTTATGCAGAACTACACAGGGAAGGGCGGTCTAGAAAATGAAGTTTGTGCTTATCCAACTTGACTCATTGCAAACCCCCATGGTTTTTAACAGAGAGGACAGAGACATCCTATAGGAAAATTATATTTCCACCCTATATTATCACCCCCTACAATAAAAAAATGTCTTGGTAAGATTTAATTTAGAAATAATGGTAATATTTTAGGATATTTTCAACAGCCTCACTGACACCCTCTATCTTTCAACTTTTATACAGTATTTTCATTATTGCCAGGTGGTACACCAAGTATCAAAAACTGTAGTGGAGTAATATTTCGAGGTCAAGTTTTCATGTGGGTGATTCTGAATATTTTGTATTGTATGCTTGAAGACATCTCTTTCTACCATGGCCTACTATACAAAGGAACACAATTTCTCATGGGTATAAATGTTTCTTTCATACCACCATTGTATAGAATCACCAGTTTTTTGGCAGATGAGTAAAGATAGTATTTAGGCAGTCTTTAAACTCTGAACTTTTTCTGCATTCTAACTCACTGAATAAGAAAAAAAGAAGAAGCACTCATGGAAGGTATTTCCTATCCACACTGAACTAGAAAGTAAATATTTTTTCAATGCATATATGCAACTCAGTAAATAAAAGTGTTCCATATTAAGGAAAATCAGCTTTTTCTAAAAGCATTACCTTATTTTGAAACCATTCTAAAGACTAGAGCTTGCTGTTTTTGTCTTTCTTCCACATGAGTACTAGCCATCATCAACTGGCCAGACCAGAGGTTTCCAAACTTACTCTGTTCACAGCACCTTAGTTTTGTAGTAGTTTTTTAAAAGTGCTCCTATGTCAAAAGAAATATCTAATAGTCCTATTTAGTTTATGTCTAAATTAATTCCTTTACTAAATTGACTAAGGTGCAAGTAGCTTTATAGTAATAGCTCATGTGGTGTTTGGTAAATGACACCATGTTTCCCTCAAAATGGAAAATATCCTACAGTGTCTATGTGAGTTCATTGCAGCACTGGGGTGCCTCAGCACATAGTTTGGGAACTGTAGGGCTAGACAGAGAACAAAGCCTAAGTCAAATTGTATCTTTCATCTCATTTCTCTACCTGGACTCTTTCCAGATTTTTCTGTGTGGTAGATATTCTTTAAAAAAATTTATTAGTGTAAATATTGAGTACTATTTCTGAATTCCAGTCTACTGAGTTTATTCCTGGGAATGAATACACACACACACACACACACACACACACACACACACACACACCATACTGCTGTACCTAGTATCATACAGTTATTTCCCCTATCCCCAGTTAGAGGAGAGTGGTGATATTAGGTACAGAGGTATGATTAAAATATACAATTTTTCTGAATCAGCTCTTCTAAGAACATTTTTCACCCTAGGGTCAAATTCATCGTGTGACTAGCTTTCTGTCATGTTCTGGGGCTTGAACAGCTTTTTCTGGGTCTCTTACTAACTGTAACAGAGAAAATGTACTCTTTTATCTTTTCCCACAGAAGCAATGGTACAAATCTCTATCATTAAGATTGCTAGCATCAAGTTGCAGTGATGTTCTGACTCACAATGGCCTTGAAGCATTTGAAGTCAGGTTCATCAGCTAGAGCCATGATAACTATCTAGCTTCTCCTCACCTACTCAAAAGTGATGACAGCCTCTTAGGCAGTGAGGAAAGAATCCCAAGTGCAGCCCAGCCCCCTTGGCAAAGACTTGAATCTTGAGGCAGCAGAGCCCTGACGTGGCCAACCACAGCTATACACAAAAGATGGGACTGACACATGATTCACGGGCTTCTGGGTGGTGCCTAGGAACAAATTAGGAAATATCTGTTAAAGTAATAAACTTCCTTAAGGAAAGGAAAGCTCAAGAGCACTGAGATTTGTGTATAAATTTACTCATGGGATGGTGAAGATTGAGATATGCAGGTACATATCCAGTCCTTTCACTCTTGTTGCAGAAGTCACTGAATACATCTTGCCTCTCTGCAGGGTTGTCCCTTCCCTTTGCTGTCCCAGTGGAGAAGGAATTCTCTCCCACTAGTAATTATAAGAGCATAGAAGTGAGCATATGCTGCCAGGGTGGGAAGACAGACACTTGCTTGAAGATGCCTCTTGTCAAGCTCAGAAGAAGTACCTTTTCAGGCTATGCATTGTTCATGATGCAAGTTTTCTATGTGAACAGAAGCTGTGGAATCTTTAGTTTCTCTTTATTCCTGCCAATTCCAGGACTCTGAGATAAAATGTTTAGCTCCAAAATCTTCGTTACTACTCCCAGGAGACTTTGGAGAGTTTCATGTGAAATGAATCTTGGCTGCTCAAACTGGTATTTGAGAATCCTCCTTAATTTAACTGCAACCTCTTTCTTCCCCCTAACATCAAAAGCTATATATCCAAATGACCCATAAGTCTCATTTTCTCCTTGAAATCTTCTGCTATGAAAAATGCTCAATTCCAGTGACTCCAATAATTTAATGAACCCTCTTATACTTTTGCTGTTCTGCCTTCTGAATTACTTATGAAGTGAGCCAACTTAAAGTGCCCATTGAGGCATTTTTTTAATGGAAACAGATGCAGGCTCAATTTTGCATGCGAACCCAGAAGAGCAGCATCCACACTTCTTAGGATTCAATTTGAAATTTTGGTTAATTAATTATAGCCTAAATAACTTTGACAATGTGGAAAACTCATTCAGGATATAATAGGAAGTCATACATGTGCTACTCCTTAGGAAAGTTTCTTAAATTTTTTTTTTGCTTTTAAGTATTTTAATTCTCAGAGTAAGCTTTTCACATCTTACACTAGGGCAGATTAGAGTCAAAATACTTATTTGAAACGGACATTTGAGAATTTTTATAAAAATATGTGTCATTTCCACTGGAGTTAACTTTTTCATAGTTTTCTATAAAATTAGAAAGAAATATGATTTAAAAGTGAAGGTGCTCCAAAAAGGTGGAAAGCCATGCCTGGATTTATGAACTATTTTCATTACAGTTGTTTTTAAATGAAATGTTATTTTATTTTACTTTATTTTGGGTGGGTGTGGATGTAAATTATGACATAGAGAGTATAGTCAATACTATTCTAAAAACCATGTATGGTGCCAGATGGATGCGAGATTTGTAAGGACAACTATTTAGCAGGTTACAGAATGTCTAATATGGGGGTATACACCTGAAACTAATATAATATTGTGTGTCAACTGTAATAAAGAAAAACAAAAAATGAAAAAATAAGTAAAAATAAAGTATAACCTTATTTTTTAAAAATTAAAGCTATTTTAAACAATTTCATAATATTTGTCTCTAGAGGAAATTTTGTAACAGACCCTTCTAAAACATGAAGAATTCTTGGGTACAGTCATCAGATACTCCCAAATATATGCACTTTGTAGTTGTATTTTTATATAATAGACTTTTTTTTAAAGCAGGAAATTCTTGAATCTGAAAGTTTCCTCATGCCCAATTGTCCTTCATTTTACAAGAAGTGGGCCAAATGCAGGAGGTGCACTCTGTTATTCGGAGGTATTAACTGTGTCTGTGTGTATGGAGGCCAGGTAAGGGTGGGCAGGAGAAAGAAAAACATAGTGAAAAGGTTAAGCCAGTGTCTCTATAATTGTGCAGAGAGTATTTCACTGACCAACAATGTCTCTTGGGCTTCCTCTTTTTGGACTCCAGACCTCAGAGCACACTGTGTTAACTAGCACATTTTTTAGTGTGACCTGAGTTTTAGTCAGGTCCTCTGGATTTAATGTTCATGCGTATGCTATATTCTCTTTCTCCACTTTTCTCATTCTCTTTCTCTTTCTCTTTCTATGTGTCTTTCTCCCTTTCTCATGTGTGTCTTTCTGTCTCTCTGTGTCTGTCACATACATACACACAAACACACACTTCATCAATGTCAGGGGCTTGATACAAAAGAAGGGGCCTATGGTGAGAAAGCAACAAAGGATAATTTAGGGTAGATATATAGATTTTTAAAGGAGAAACTCATGTCCTTCTATCAATTACAAATAATCATGCTAAGGAAAAAATCTTAAGAATGATGGTATATACACATTATTTCCCATATAACCTGCTGAAGAGAGAGGCTCTGGAAACATCAAAATAGTTCATTTATCTAACAGTTACTAGAATTTGTTTTTAAATAATTAAATCATGATAATAACACTCAGCTTTTTTAATGAAAAAGTGTCTTCAAAAGTATTCGAAAGTGATTTCCTAAGTGTGTGTTAGTTGTTTCTTTTCGATTAAAACCAGGATTTTTTGAAAGTAAAAATTGTGCTAATGATATTAGTACACATCCACACACATTCTAACTACCAAATTATATTCTTTGTTGCCACTGAATAAAGATTGCCACAGATATTGGTTTCAAATAGAAAAATTTACACAGTAAAGCTGAAAAATGGGCTTTTTAAACCTATAGTTCATGAGTATCCAGAATAAGTAAATTTGACCTCTATGGAGAAGAATTTGCCTTCTGATAACATTACAATCAATAATATTCTATGAGCTATGTTGTTTAAATATAATGGTCACACAGGGTGGTTTATAGCAATGCAATAGTCTAAGTGACCAATTCTTGTTCTATTCTGTATTTGTCTCTTCCTGTACCTACCTTCTTCCTCAACAGTTGTCTCTTTGGCCAGACACACACAGTCACTCTCAGGACTGGCCCTTGACTTGCAATGACAGAGGACAGATGGATGGCTGGGATATAAGACCAACAAATGAAAGGTTAGGAGCAATGGTGAATAAAGAACAAAGCAGATAAGCAACAGTGACAACAGGTGACAGTGACAAACACTTAGCTCTGCCTTGTATTGGGTGCAGAATGTGTCTGGCAGAATTCATTAAACTATCTCCCTACTGTAATCTCCTTAATGGAATTCCCACTTGCCTACTGTGCAGCTTCCTCCTTAAATTAATGCTGTTGGAATATGCAAGTGTGAATTCACTTCCCCTCCCATCTGCCTACTGCCACATTATGATTTTCATTATCTGCTCCTATCTGCCCTAAACTCACCTCTGAGATCAGAGTTTGTGTCCATGACCAAATATTCATAACCACAAATCTTATTCTCCATCCAAGCACCTCTGGTTCTGATCTTGATGCATCCCTGTTGTGCACACTTTTCTAATGTTCTTATGCCGTGCTGGCAGAAAAACCTGTAGTTACAAAAATATTATGATCAGGCTAAGAGGTGAATCAGCCCGCGCTCAGGGAGACAATGAGATGAATATCTGGGAGACAGAACAGGGGCATGTCAAGGCAATTAGATAGAGAGCTCCCTGCAGAAGTCAGGAGTCAGGGAATCTACAGGTTCTGAAGGTTAAGAACATGACAGGAGAACATAACCATTCTCTAGAAAACATTTATTAAACATTTACCATGTTCCAGGCACCTTGATTATGAAGTCTAATCAGTTAATGGATGTTTATACAGTTTTCACAAGGTCGGGAATTAATTCAGGGCATTAACAACCCAAAGTCCCAATATGTGGACAGGTAGACTCAGCATGCCTGGCTGAAGGAGAGATGCTTTGATTAATCTAGGAGTAGCCTGAGGACTGAAATTGACCGCTTCTGACCCAAAGCGTGACTGGCGGCCTTGACACAGTATGGATGAACCTGGCACTCTCTGTACCCTTAAAAAGCACCTTCCAAGTAATTCTGATTTGTCACTAAATATAGAATTATTCAATAGGCCAAAAATATTGATTTGTACAAAGACATTTGCTAAATATTTGCTACAAACATGTATGCAAAACTAAATTAGAAAGGAACTCCTATTCTCATGTAGTTTATATTCTAATAATATACAAATGTCTGTAACTCAAGCTGAAATTTAAACAACATAAAATTGACAGATAGAATTGAGAAGAAGAACTTGATGAAGTTTCGAGAAACACTTTGTGTGGTAAAGAGCATTTGCACTGCAGTTTGAAGTATGCTTTACACTAAAATCATTTTTTTGAACTTTTTTAAAAATATTTTATTTATTTATTTTTAGAGAGGGAAGGGAGGGAGAAAGAGAGAGAGAGAGAAACATCAATGTGTGGTTGCTGGGGATCATGGCCTGTAACTCAGGCATGTACCCTGACTGGGAATCGAACCTGCGACGCTTTGGTTCACAGCCCGTGCTCAATCCACTGAGCTATGCCAGCCAGGACACTAAAATCATTTTTAATACCAAAGCAATCTGTTCACTTTTGAAAGAGACACACAGAGGCACACAAAATAATTCTCTAACTCATAGATAACCCATGTGTATATGTATGTGTGTGTTCCTAGACTTTCAATATGAATATAAGTATAAATATACTTGTAAATTAATATATGCATTAGCTGCTTTTTTTTTTTTTGCAAAAACAGAACCATCTTGTATAGGTTGATTTTGTGACTTCATTTTCTCCACCAAACACTGCTATGAATATCATTCATGGAAATCAGTGTTAATCAATAGCATAGTTCTTTATTGCCCAAATACCATATACATTGCATATAGGTGTATTATGATTTACTAATCTGATAATGTTGGGAATTTGGGTTGTTGGTTTTTTTTCTATTACAAACATGCTGACAAGAAAATCCTTGGAACAAATTCCTTTTCTTAATGATGGATTCTGGAAGTGAGATTTCTAGGTCAACACCTATATGTATCTAAGAAATAGCCTAGACAGAGGAAGAGCTGGTCACTGGGGATAGTAATGGCTGTTACGCTTTGCCTGAAGGATAAGGTAAGAGAGATGTTTGCCTGGGCTGCTACAACAAAAATGCCACAAGCTGGGTGGCTTGTAAACAACAGAGCTTTATTTCCCACAGTTCTGGGGCCTGAGAAGTTTAAGATCAAGATGCCAGCAGATTCTGTGCTGTCTTCCTGGTTCATGGCTGGCCCCTTCTCACTGTGTCCTCACGTAGTGGAAGGGGCTAAGGAGCTCTGTGGGGTCTTTTTAATAAGGGCACTAATTTCATTCATGGGGCTCCAACCTCATCAGCTAATCATAGCCCAAAGGTCCCACTTGCTAATATCATCACAGTGTCGGCTAGGATTTCAACATATGAATCTTAAGGGAACACTAACATTCAGGCCATAGTGGCAAAGTAATAAAAGTCTTAAAGATATGGCTGAAAAGTTAAGGTAGGACCAGAATTTTCAGACTCTTTAATGGTGGATCAAAGAATTTAGAATATTAGCATTCAGTGTTTAATAGTTTTTAATTTGATGCAGTGGATAGACTCTGTAAGATTTCTTCCCTCAGAATCACTGGGAGTTGTTGGTGCTGTTGCTTTGGTGCTTGATACTATTGAATAGTTACATAAGTGCTTTTGATAAACAACAAAACTACCTAGTTTTCAGAAATCATCACTTGGCTAAATGGCCTCAAGTGATGCTCTCAGCGTGCGGGTCAGGGTGTTCTACATCCAGGAGACCACAACAGAAGGTAGCCGTCATTGTGGTAGTCATGCTGTATCCACTTCAACTACTACAAACACACTGGGGAACCACATGGTGGCTGACAGTGAGTTTTTCAGTGGAACAGAGGAACATTCCACTATGTTTTCTCCCTCGCGTGCCATGAACAAGGTCTTCGAAAGTGGCAGCACCAAAAAGCTTCTTAGGTGGAAGTAGGGGGGAGATGCAAAATCCACGGGGAGAGTCAGAGCCAGCTGTTGGGAAGAGGTTTCATTATCCTTCTTTGAATTTCTTCCCCTACTGGGAAATCATTATTATGTGACATTCCTTCTGATATTTGTATAACTTTGTTTATTTTAGTACCTAGTTCATTATTTGTTTAGGAACAGTGCTCAAAAAAATTCTTCCAAGTGCCACGTTAACTCAGCCAGTGAGATGTTTCATTGTCTCCCCTGGTGTCACTCCTTGCAACTTGGCTAAACTTGGATTTTGGGTGAGGGCATAAGCTCTGAGAGCTCTTCAGAACCATGACATTGATTGGCTCCTTCTGTAGATGGCTAAGCAAATTCAATAATTATTGATTTTCTTTAGAATGAAGAGATTTGTGTTGTGCCCCTTATTCTCAATATGGGGAAATATGGCTTTTGCCCCTGATCTTGAAAACAACAAACACTATTACATTTAATTAAATAATAATTCCAATTAAGCCGAAGCAGGCCACGAAAAGGCATTTGTTTCTTTCTGAATGCTTTCCTTCTCTGGCAGCATGAGGGCTTCTGTGCAGTTGGAGTCACATGTTTGATTGACTGGGCTCCCAGGCTGATGTTTACACGGCTGTATTCATCTTGCTCTGATGACTGTGACATGCCACCCGGATGCGGTGAGGCTGACAGGGAATGTGAGGGGAACAGACAGATGACAATGTCTCCATTCTTCAGAGCCAATACAGGATGATCTGTCACCTGATGATAGGCCACAGCCTGTCATTTATTTACTTACAGCTTTAATGTGGGTAAAATGAGCAGGAGAAAGGGAGGGGGAGTGACAAGAGGCAAAGAGAAAGTGAGTGGTTACAGGGAAGAAAAACCTGACAGACCCTTTTCGACATCAAAATATCACCAACAGCCATTTCATACATCTCAATGGGCATGCCAGCCCAGGAGCCGATTATTAGCAGCATTCTGGGCAAGAAATCAGATTTGCAAAACAGGGATTTTAGCCATTTAGTCTGTGGGAGTGGGGTCGGCAAACTATACTCCTACTTGAATATATTAAGTGCCTTGAATTTCTTGTACATTTAAATTTTGCAATATTCAGTGATCGTTTTGGCAAGCACATCTTCCTCTTAGTTTTTTAATTGCATTTCACAAAGTAAATTGTATATACCATGGAAATCATCATCCAAGTGTTGTTTTTTCTTTAAAAGTGCCATGAGAAATCATTTGTAGTCTTGAAGACAAAACCTTTGAAAACCATTGACCTGCTTGTTTTATGTGATGACATTTTGTTGCGGGAAAGAGCTGCCTGAAAATCCATAAAAACCAACAATAGACATTGTAACTAAGTTAATTCTGTAAAAATAAAACTGTGGCTATTTATATTTTAAGGGGATTTTGCAAGCCAAGAAATGATCTAAATAAATGAAATATTGCCGAGTTAAACAAATGTAAAGAACAAAATGCATTAAATATTTCATATACAAACACAGATTTGAACTATTAAAAAAGCTTTAAAAGGCATCTAAAATTTGGACACACTACTCTTGTTTTACACCACCAGGTCTGACTATGTCACACAGCATTCGCATTCGCTGACAGTCCTCAGAAACGCCCCACATACAGACCACCTGGCCCTGAGAGTGCGGTCTGTACAACGAGTGTGCTTGAAGGGGCACCTTATGTGGACAAAGACGGTAAAGCACACACTAACCCTCACCACAATGGGGTTGATGAGGCCCAGGTGTTAGGTCCAGCATTATGTCAATAATCTAGCATGCAAAAATATCAATGAAATGACATATTTCATAAGAAGCATTGCTCCTGGGAAATTATAACTCTAACTCGTAGTAGCCAGAATCCAACAACACCAAGACAGAGTGTTCTCGATGAAGCTCTGGTTCTTTGTGTGATTTCCAAATGCCTTTTTTTGGCATGTCTAGTTGTGTCATGCACGCTCTATAGACTAAAATAATTATCCCCTTTTTAAGCTTTTAGATTTGCAGCACCCAAGCAACCACTCAGCAGGCAGTCTGAGATACAATAGGTCTCGCTTTCACTCGGTGAAGGCAAAATCTCTAAGAAAGTTAGGTACATAAATGTAACTTTCTAGAACACTGTGAGGAATATTGTCTTTTAATAGAGGGTGTCTGCTTTGGGAGAAAAAAATAGTTCCAGTCAATGCTGCGAAAGATGTTGGAGCAGATCAGACACACTCCACCCTGTAGCTCCATTAACAAGTTTTTCCTGTATATCCACCAACCCCTTACTCTAAGATATTTATGTACATTCCTGCTTCAGGCTGCAAAGCCGTGTTCAGGAAAGAGGAGGTTTTGCCATGTCACCATATGGGGTCCTCTTACTGAAGCTAGAAATACAAGCTACACTTGACCTTCCACTTTTCCTATAGGTTTGTTGCCAAGGAAAGGAAGATGTTGCCATGAACCCTGATGATTAAGGGGTCCTGTGAGATAGAAACTACCAACCAGCAACTTACTATGCCCATTCCTGGAGCTGCGTCTCGGTTTCCGGTGTGTATAATTTATCATATTCTTAAATGAACTAAGTGATGAAGTAGAGTCACTGGAATTCTGAGAACAGTTTGATATTTTTAATGCACCTTCTAAAGTTTAATTTTGTATTAGCCAGGAGGCCCACTTCTTGCCTGAAGAATTTCAGGAGGGAAGCGAATTTCGTCCCCTTCTGTGTATTTGCCAGTGTGTCTTTTGTGCTTAAAAGGGCCACCTTACATGTCCTTGTTTCCTGCAGGGCAACGTGATGAATCCTATAACCTTGCTCACAACTTGGCTAGATATTGTTTGCCTTGGATTTATGTGGACACAGGTGGTGCCCTAAGGATCCAGGTCTTTATGGGGAACACCTGTTTCCATTTCTCTTGCTTGCATTATTGCAGGGAATGACATATGTGAGGTGGGGCCTTAGATTATATTTGCAAGATCAGCGAGGTGAAGAGTGTTAAATATTAGGGTTTTATAATAGTTAAACTTTATTGTTCTTCTCAACAGCCCCTCAAGGTTCTTTATCCCTTTTATATCTCTGGTTAGATGCTGTTTATACTGGTGACATGGGAGGAATTAGGAAGAAAAAGGAAGAAGGGAAGGATATGCCTAGACCCTGCAACACATTGGCACCTTCAACTCCCCTATATGTAATCAATGTTTTATAACTTACCGACTATTTCAGTTTCTAGGATAACCCACTCCAGTATAGCCTATAATAATTTTAATAAGATAATAGGTATTTAAAAATTATTTATTGTTTGTTCTTCCTTCAAATATTAATTAATTCCTCTCATGTATAGAGTCCTAGGCAGACCCTTTGAACCATGATCCTGATCCTGATCTATTTAACACGTAAACAGAAATTTTAATAAAAGCCCTCGCATCCTCTCTCCTTCCATAAACTGGAATATCTCACTTCCTGTTCTCACTTCCTGTTCTTCCCATTTGTTTTGTAGAAAAAATGAAAAGTAAAAGTAATCATCATGTACTGGGACCTTTGTTTCTGAGACCACAAACTTCATCCAAGTCTTTAATATGTAATTTTTATCATCTAACATTTTTATTTTTGACCCAGATGGGATGCTGGTTCCATCCAGCACCAGTCTATTCATATCAAACAGATTCATAGATAAGTAGCTAAAATGCGTAATAGATTTGCAACTGAATATTGCGTCCCCGTTATACCTGGGAGCAGGGGTGATATTTACGATACCTGTCCTACTTAGCAGCTGAGCCCTGATCGGTGGCAGTGGGGGTTTGGGTATAAACAACCGGTACAGCCTGACCAGTGGCACCTGCTGATACCCATCCATGCAGGTGAGGATCTGATGGTGAGAGTGGAAGATAGGTCATCTCCCTGGTGACATAAGACCATAAATGATGAAGTCATTTCCTTCTGTATTAGCTTCCTGGGGCTGCCATAACAAATAACCACAAACCGGGTGGCTTAAAACAATAGAAATTTGTTTTCTCACAGTGCTGGGGTTGAGAAGTCCAAACAAGATGTCAGCAGGGCCACGGTCACTATGAAGCCTATAGAGAAGAATTGTTCTTGCCTCTTCCAGATTCTGATGGCTTCCGTCATTCCCTGGCTGTGGCAGCAACACTCCATTCTGTCTCCATAATCCTGTGGCCTTCTTCTTTTATATCCCGGTGACTTCTTCTCTCTAAGGCAACCTCGCTCACTTTCACTGTTTCTTAGAATGGTGTAATTGGCAGGAGATCCTCGAATGGCAGGTGAAAATCTTTTTAGTGATTTCCTCTCTGAGTGGTGTGGTGGGGAAGTGTTCATTTTTTATTTTTGTATTGATTCATCCATCTATTTATTTATTTTTCCACTTAATGAAGAAGAATGCTGAGTTTTGAAACATTTCCCACTGGGGCTTAGAATTTAAGTGATAAATCTCTGAAAAATGTTTGGAAGTAGTTTCCTATTTATGTTTTCTTTTTTTTTAGCAAACATTTATTTTTTTTAATTTCTTAAAAAATCTGGGTGGAGGTGGGGATAAGGGGGAAAAGCAGGAACAACTATAACAGCATAAACAATAAGAAAAAAATTGTAAATATGATGGCTTAGAAGAGGGGTTTTATTAAACTTCCTTGGGCATAGATGTTCACCTGTGGATCTTGCCCCATTATAATATGAATTCTGGTTCCAAAGGTCTGGGATGAAGGCTTCAGAGTGAGCATTTTCTAATAAGCTGCCAGTTGATGTTGATGTGGTTGGTCCTTATAGTAACAATAGTAACACTTTCTGTACAAAGGGATTCAAAAGAGAGACGTGGGTGCCGCTAGTTCATCTCAGCAGCCCAGGGAAGGAGGTGCAGCAGAAGTGCCAGTCCTGGCCTTAGCAAGCTGGACAGGAGGCTTAGTGGGCCTGGGTTTTGCCAATGTTTCCTCTGTTAGTTACTGATGGAGTAGGGCTGGCGCTTTCATGTCTTAGAGTTCTGCTCATTATGTCAGGAAACAGCCTGATTGTCACAATTTTTTTCTTGTCACAGTCCTCAGGGAGACCAGTTCTTTATTTCCATTTCCACATTCAGATTTTCATTCATTTTGAGATATATGGATATGTTAACTTAGCCATCATGGCTTTGGGATCAGTCTGAGCTGTGTTCTTATCCAAATTTTGCCAGCTCTGTAGTGTTGGATGAATAGCGTGACCTTTTTGGGCCTTAGTATTCTTATCTAAATGGGCAAAATAATATCTGTGTTATAGGAAGACAACAAGGAAAATTAATTTAATACACTTAAAGTATCTGGCAAAGTGCCTTCAAAATAGCAGCCTGCTTCTATGGTCTTTATTTTATTATAGTCCAGATGAAAAGGGGGATGGTATAAAGAACAAGTGTTTTTTGAATCCGGTGGGTGGTTTTGGGTCTTGGACAAATCTGACATTCGAAGTTTCAGTTTCACCATTTGTAAAATGATGGGGATCTCTAAGTACATTTATATCCATGATTTACAGGCACAAGACTGAGAGAGAAGGCAAAAAAAAGAAGTATCCCATTTACCTAGTTAACTCAGAGTGATTTAAACTTCATGTGAGGAAAACTTAGGAAACTTCTAGATAAACAGGAGGAACAGAGAATCTCTGTCAGAGGTCTAGAAAATTCTTAGTGTTGTTTCAATGTGTCAGATAAAGAAGACGAATGAGGTATTTCTTGTATATTTAAGGTTGAGTAGAGGTTATTCTTTACAAAAAAATAACCTTTACTTTCCATTCTTTCAAAAGATAATTGCACAATATTCACATTCCTCAGAGCACTTTGAAGACCACATGGGAATTGAAAATTTTTGTGTTTCCAAAGGAATTTAGAAGCACAGAATAATGTCAGGCTCAGATCAAATAAAAATAACTTTTCAAGTCTCCATTTATTAAAAATGTATGTCTTGTTTTCAAGCATTTTCTTCCACAGCAGTAACACACCGGCAGAGCTCGGCTTGAAGCTTTTTAACTAGTGGTTTTTGACAACTCCAAAGCCTTTCCCTCCTGCCCAGATGTTGCTCCTTTATCAGGCCCCCCTAAGGAAGCAAACAAGCCAAAGGCAGATGGAGACAATAGGCCCTCCTTGTTCAAATGAACATGTTACGTTCATTTGTCAGAAAATATAGAGACGTTTGTGAGAAAGCTGACTTGGAAACAAAATCTACATGGGGTAGCCCTGTCTGACACCACAATCTTTTATGTGCATGGTGGATGAGGATCTGTTATGCCATTTGCACAAAAATTAATACCTAAAGCAACGTTTACAAGAAGTGGTTCCAAGTCCTAGTCCCATTGCAATCTCTTCTGAGTCTCTCATTGTTCTGGGATGTTTTGTATACTCTTTCGTTTTCTAACTTACTGTGTCTTTTCTTTCCTTTCTTTCTTTCTTTTTGTTGTTGTTGTTGTTGTTGTTGTTGTCATTGTCTTTCCCTTTAGAAATTAAAACCAGAGTGAGCTCAGCCATTTCCTTGAATTTGTTCTTTCTATCAAAAATGTGAACACGGTATCATCATTTTACTATAAAAGAAAACCCTTGTTTTCTTATGTAACCCAGAATAGAGAGGAAACAAAACATGAGCGTACTTGAATAGCTTGCTTTCACCTAAGAATTTGTACTATCTTAATATTTCCCTTTAGCTAAACAAGCATCTGTTGATTATGTGCCATGTGCCAGCTCTGTGCTAGCAACAGAACAATGAAAAGATATGATTTCTACTTTCAGCTAGGTTACAGTCTATCTGGGAGAAATGAAATTAAACATAAGCTATCTGAGCAGTGGCTTAGACAAAGCATCTTTGAGGATGTGGGAAGCTTAGTTCCAATTCACACTTTCACCCCAAAATTGATAAAACACAGTATGATAAAACTGATCTCTTTGTTTCCCTTGTTCATAAAATAAGTCCATGAAATTAGTCTGGAAGACAATTTTCTGCTTGGTTGTTCTATATTTGTTGAGTGATAAAGCCTAATTTTGGCTTCCTCACCATCTGCATGGATTTCCTGTGGCAGTGGCATTCAGTGGCCGTTAGAGCAATAGGGGAGGCGAGGGGCAGGGGGAAATGAAGCCTAAAGAAACATGTGAGCACAGTTGTCAGCGTTCCTGTATTTTCCCACTCTAGGGAGTGGAAAGAATGAACCAAATCTACATGTATGCACAGTTTCTCCAAGTAGGCTTTTTCCAAGCTTTGACTTTGAAAATTGAATGAAGAAAATCTCTTCTCACCCTCCCCATCTTCATTACGGTTAGATTCTGTAGCTGCATGATGGGCGAAAGGATGCTTTCTAATTCCAATCATGTGCCATGGAGCCGAGGCCTGACTCAACCCGGGAGAGCAGATGCTCTTTTCCAAATTCTTCCACCATTAATTTATACATTCATAAAGTAGAAATTACATCTCAAAGGCAGTGATACTCTTTTGATATTATACCTGCTCATTGTGAGGAAAGAAGCACACACACAGAGATGGCATTTCAGTTGCTCCATTCCCACATGATGTGGCCTAACTCGGCAGCCATTCTGCTGGGTGTCTCGAAAGCCCTAGTTACTTTACAAGTATAAATGTACTATTTTGTAATAATCTTTTGAAATATTAAGTTCTTTTTATATGTATGTAATTTTGTGAATCTTGAAAAATCTTTAATATTTCTTTGATCAATGTGTACTGTCTTCAGTAAGAAGAACTGGAAAAAATTAAAATAAAAAATTTGAAAATCTGCAAAACTGTTATCATAAAAGAAATGTAGCTATGAACAATGGCATTCTTTGTAAGTGTGTAGCTCTGTTGCTTTTGAATTTGTTCAAGCTTTAAACTGCACTAAGATTTTTGGGATTCCCTGAAGAAGGTGGTTATTTATTTTGGAACTTACATGCTCACCATTTTTTTTAAAAGATCAAAAATAAATAAATAAATGAACATGTAATATCAACATAAAAACTGAATAAACTTGGTATCAAAGACTACTGTGCCAGTTTGTAGAAACCAGTTGACTAATTCACATAGATGGCACAGCTGAGAAGTCGTTTCAACCAGTAATATATTTCCAAATTCACAGTGAGACTGCAGAAACTTTCCCGTTATGGAGGTCAGCTGGAGCCCCTCTTGGAGATGGGGGCAGGGAATCAGCAGTGCCCTGCTACTCCGTGAAACACACCTACCAAGGCAAATATGTAAGTCTTTTGTTGTAGCTTGTACTTAGAATGCTAAGTTTTCATCTGAGACAAAATGCATGTAAAATATTAGGTGATATGAAAGAAGTCTTAACACTTTCCTCTAGAAATGAAGGAGTTACATTCTCCTGTCCTGTCTAACATTTGGTTTCCAGAGTGCAGTGAACTGTTCAAGAGTCAGGCATTTGGCTAAGAGGCGGCACTGTGTATCTATAGAGCAGATTAAAGTGTATTCCTGTTCTGTTTGCTCTGAGAACAAATATTGTCCCTGAAGTTAAGTCTGTTTGGCTGGATGTGAGGGGTGGGCATGTGAAGTCAGGTGCCATGCCTGGTTTTGTGCATCGAAGCCCTACCCTCTAAGGACACCTGGAAGTGTGGAGAGCCACTCCTCGGCCCGTCCTGTGTCTTACCCCACATCTGACTCATCGCTCCAGTCCTCCCGTGCTCCTCACTGAGAGGGTTTTTAGTGGTAATTATGTACTTTACAGACCCACTGCATGCATTCTGCTGCCTTGCCCGATTCTGAATCTTGGTTCCATCAAGTATTAGGTATATATTTACCAACACAACTGATTAAGCTGTGCAATAAAGTGCAGTGACTTTGTGGCATGTAATGCCCTTGACTTACTGGTAAATTTTATTTAGGGTTATACACTATAATCCAGGTTTGCCATTGGATTTTACTATCCTTAACACAGTTGATAGAAACAGATTCAAACCTTGACACACCACTCATGAAACTAATTGCTCTGCCATTTGAATTACAAGTCACCTCCTATGTTTTACAGTGAAATAGTAGTTCCCTTCAATGATCGAGTGATACAGAATTTAGTACAACTCATTGTTGTAAAAGTAGTTACTTGAAATGACAACAACCTTGATTTTTGACTCCATATAAGGATGCCATTTCTAAAAAGTCAAGTGATTCAAAACTGGGATGGGCTGTTTGGTTAGGAGGTGAGAACCCCATTACTGGAAGTATTTAAGCCTATAATACACGGCCATTTGCCAGGAACGCATTGGACAGGATCCCTAAGTTGGATCAAATAGGATACTCTCTAAAGTCTCTTCTCTGTGAGCTTCTATGGCTGTAGCAAGTCTTAATGGTTTTTGTAAGATTGTAGTTTGTATCACGGATGCTCACTAGTTACTTCTCTTATACTAAGCTTTCTCACTTTCCACTATTTTAAAATGTGCATTTGCCCTAATAACAACATTCTTGGTGCTGCTTTCCCCTTTCCGTTTATAGCAAGAGTAACCAAGGAACATGTGAGGACTAGACCTGGGGCAAGCAGCAGTGCAGTGCTGAGGCTCGAATCCAGAGCCGCACTGCACAGCTCGGCAGCTGGCTGGCAGCGAGACATGAGCAGGGCTCATAAATGCACAACTTCAGGATTCTCATCTGCCACACTCAAAACATAACAGGTACCTACCTCATAGGGCTGTTGAAAGAACTAAATAAGAAAATAACTATCAAATATTTAGTGCAAGACATCGCATTTGTAGTGAACATAATGACAAATATACAGTACTTGTTCATTGAAGTGATTTTTGTTATTTACCTGGCTTGTCTCTTCTCAGTTCATCAGCAAGTCTGTTACTTGCCTGCCACAGATGGATGATGGGTTTAATCTTGAGAGCTTTGCTAATTGTTGGCATTTTTAAAAGGATGAGTAAGCATGATCATTATTGCTATTTACATCCTTGCACCTCTGTATCTTTAATTCTATAATCCTGTTGATGAAGTTATTTTTAAGAATGGCTTTCAATAAAGTTTGAATTATATTGTTTAAGAGTGTAGTCAATTATAGTTCTTTAAAAAGGCCATAATTAGACTCCTTCCCCTCAATTCCAACCCCAGTTTTAAAAGCCTGTAATACTGGTTGTCTTCTACTGCTACCATTGTCATCACGGAATCCTGTTATACTTATCTGACAGAGAATATTTGGACTTAAAAATTTTTCAGATTTTTGTTTTGTTTATAGAGCGCTGATTCATACAAAAGTGGTAGCTCCTGTTTAACGTATGAATTATGCTTGCATGTGCGGGCTTCCTTTCCTATTGAAGCAGAAATGATCCCAGTGAGTGAAAAGCAAAGATAAGCTGAGAATAGAGTTGCAATCTTAGTTTGTGCAGGTGCTGTTTTGTTAATGTCCTGGTGCATGTGCATTGTACTTTTTGCACACACAGTAATAGTCAATTTTTTTTAGAACATGCATTACAATGTTCAGCTCATTACAAGTCATGACAAAGTCCCATTGGAACCAAAGAGAGGACTTATGCTCTTTATTTACAGAGAAGTTGTTCTCATTGTAACTTAAAGAATTTTAGTTCAGGAAGTATCAACTAGCAGTCTGCTTTGTGGGTTGTTTAGAGACCAGGTACTTTTTGCTTTACATTTCTTGCATGCTGTATGGAGACAGTCTTGGGCTCTGTGGCCAGTCTTCTCAAATATGCGTTAGGATGATTAAAATCACACCAGGCCCAACTGGATCTTTATGCCAAAAAATGGTGCTTCCTTTTCCTCTCTCCCTTTCTTCTTTCATTCAGAGCTAACACAAACCAGTTCATAAGAACCTCATAAATTTTTCCCTCTGTGCACTTTAGTTAAAAGACCTCCTGTGCTGTACATTCACTCTGTGGGGACACTGTATCACAAACTCCTTGTTGGCGGATCAAAGTGGAGCATCCTTGGCTCACAGAATAGCTGATGTGTCCCTGTAATGCATCTCGTGGGCCATCTGAGTGCACTCACTCTCAAAAGGCTAAGGGAAAAGGGCGTTTTATCACAATACATAATACATTCAAATTTTGATACAGTTTATAGAATCAAAAGAAATTATACCTTCAACAGATAAATGGCTTAGTAGCTTTCTCTAGGGCTATTTTTTGTATTAGAAACTGTCGGGATTTTTTTTTTGTCATGGAATAATTCATTCTCTTCCAGTCAGAAAATTCCTAACTTGGTTTATATTGTGATCGAACGTTTGGGTCCTTTGGAACACAAGAGATGGGGAGGGGTGGTGTTTGCCACCCTGTGCTCCAGAGGAGCAGGTGAGAAAGTGTTTGCATTTGAAGAAATATGAAAACATGTCAGATATTGTATATGCAGTTTTATTCTGGACTTACCAGTTTTCTCCCTTTTTTGAAGCCTAATCTTGTCCTCACCTAGTCTGTTTCCTACCTATTAACTTTGACCAATAGCTTAGTTTCCTTGCAAGATCATTCATCAATGATATCTTGTACCCTTACCAAAAATCTTTGCTGAGTCTCCAGTATATGGTATAAGGGGTTTTGATGGTGGAAGAAACTTAAATAAATCATTTTAGTTAGGGGGTGGCTTCCACACTTTACAAAGAATCTAAAATTTGTCTAGTATCACACATTAGATTTTATCTGATTTCTGCACTGAGTAACAGAAAAAGAAACATTACCAATTCAAGTTATGAAATCACTTCATCAGTAAGACACATCCCAATTTCGGAGATTGTAAGATTACCCCCTTAATAAAAACATGATCATTCACGAAATATCTACCCTTGTGTTTCATAAATGTAGCAAATATTGTAAAAAAACAGGCACGTAACTTCTCGGAGGAAATCAGGATAGCTGCTTGGAGGCAGGCGTCCAGGGAGGGCACGCGGAAGATGAGAGCGCACCACGCCCGAAGATGTTCTTTGGCTGGAGGCCATCTTAGGGTTACAAACAGGCACACATTTCCAGCGTCCTATTCTTTCTGTTCCTTCCTTCTCTGCAGCTTGTGGTTCTTTTTTGCAGGGCACCATCTGAATGACAGTGATTGTCCAAAGTTCCTAACATTCAATAGGACCTCAGCTCTGCTCCTGGCCCCTCCCCAGCCTCCTCCTGCCCTCATGCACCTGGGATAGGTGTATCTGGAGGCTGCCTCTCCTGCCTGCTTGGGGATTTACTTCATTGTCTCTCTTGAACCAGAGCCATTTCTGGGCCTTGGGGGAGTGGTAGTACCTTCACAGGGAAAGGCTGAGTCCTTGGTCTAAGAACAACAGCTAGTTATTAGACATAAAGGAGGATGAGAACTTCAAAACCAATTATATGGCTTTTGTTTTGAAATGTCTACTAATGTGTGGTGAAGTCTATCACTGTGAAACAAGAACATTGTAATAATTTGCACTTGATACTTTCTTAATAGAATATGAGTTGTCTGTAGGGTCCAGCCTTTGGGGAGATCTCGTATTTGCCACCTGGATTTTCTTTGACTGCTAACTTACTTTGAGAGTTATTTTCCCTATATACAGGATTATTCTCTCTAAAGATGGAATGTAACACTTTAGTCTCCAATGAAAAAGAAAGACTCAGTATGTATATCAAAAAAGTCCCAGAAATCACCATCATTTAGTTAGTTACTATTTTGCTTTTGCTACTAAATATTTTTTATTTTATTCAAAATACTAAAAATTAAGGTAATAGCTTTACAAAACTGATTCAGAGATATTAATTACACCTTAGCTTGTTTCCAGGCTTATTACAATTCATTACTTTCTCCTGATGGGGTAAATATTCTTTCTCTGGAGCTGGTATACTATGCCATTATCAATTTTTATGTCTCCACTTATATGATTATATCACTTTGATTTTTAAAATATCTTCATTTATTTCCTGGATGTTACTGAGCTGACATAAAAAGATGTTCTCTAATGGGAGTAAATTTTCATAAGTTATTTCCATCAAACTCATCCTCAGACATTCCATTTGGCCCTGTGTCAGGCATTAGATTTCCTTTGTTGCACTGCCTTCCTTTTTCTAAGTATTTACAGGTAATTTGTGTGCCCACTAAGAGTCTAATAAAATGTGCAATATTTATATTGACTGTATATTAGTTTACAATATACTGTGCATATGATTGTTTTCATAAATATTTTGCAACCAAAATTTTAGTAAATAGAAGCAAGTATTCAAAGCTAAGTCTGTGAATCATGAAACAAAAAGAAGAAATAGATGATTTTCTTGTTATACTGTGTGGCAGACAATCACTATATAATTTCTGTAAAAAAAATTCCCTTTGATCTATTGAAACTACCACAGTATTCTCAGCTTCTTCTAACCTTTGAGTGAGGTTAGTCAGTTATGTTGCTTACTTGTCTTTTGGCTCTCAGGACTGTTCCATTCATCTGTGTTCTTCTCTTTTAAGCACGTTGGAAACTTGCAAACTTTAACAGCTCCCTTGATAAGTGGCTTCCTTGTATATTTCTAGAAGGAGGCCCTCCCAGGGAATTTCCAGGGGAGAATAAGAGAAAGTATGTTTTCTTTCCTTTGGCTTCGGGTAGCACTGCTGGCAGCAGTAGCAGAAGAATCAGGTTATTTCTACGGTCTTGCAAAGTAGTGTGGCTTCTCCAGCAAACAGGAGGGATTATTCAACCAGTACAGTTAACAGCAGAGATCATGGGTTCCTGGATAGCATTTTCCATTTTAGACCTTCTGCTAATGAGGTGGAAGTGACATCCTGTAGTTATTAATCAAACCCTGCCCTTTCACTCTTTTATTCCTCTCAATATTTAGTGATCAGTTTTCTCTGAGTTACTTCCATGAGAAATTCTTACAGCTGTTTTTGTTTTCGTGACTGATGCCCAACTGATTCATTTTGTAACATCAAATAGATTCTTCAAACACAGAAGGGAAAACCTAAATGAGGAATCATGTAACCTTGATGGTTCACACAAGTCTCATTTAATGAGCAAATATTAAACTTCCATAGGCAGCACATTGCACCAAGTTCTAATGCCAAACAAAGTACATAAAGATCACATATTATGGCTATGTAGGCTCCAGTTTATAATTCAAGAAGAATTTTGTTTGGACTTTAATCATTTATCTTTACTTAGTTCACACTAATTTGATGGTAAAAAACAAGCACCTCTAGCATTCTCATATTTCTCTCCCATTAGTATGGTACTCTGAGTTACTGCCTGATGCTGACCATTCCCGCTGTCTTATTCCATCAAATACATCAATACTCATGAACAGGATTGCAGTGAGGACATGAAGCCTCCTCTAGCTTCCAATATCTGCCAAATCTGGAACTCCTTCTCACCTATTCATTTTTGCTTTGTTAGAACCCCCAAAAGGTAAAGTATCCATCACCCCAATCTATTGAAGGAATTTTAGTATTGTCTATTTCAAGTTTCACTCTTCTTAAAATATGTTTTGTTGATTATGCTGTTACAGTTGTCACAATTTTCCCCCTTTCCCCCCTCCATCCAGTACCCCCCATTCCCTCTGGCAACCCCCCCTTAGTTCATGTCCATAGGTCATGCACATAAGTTCTTTGATTTCTACATTTCCTATACTATTCTTAACATCCCCCTGTCTATTTTGTACCTACCACTCTGTACTTCTTAATCCTTGCACCTTTGTCCTCCTTCTCCTCCTTCCACCTCTCAACTAATAACCCTCTAAATGTGATTCTGTATCTGTTCTGCTTTTTGCTTAGCTTGTTTTTTAGATTCAATTGATAGTTGTGAATTTATTGCCACTTTAATGTTCATAATTCTGATCTTCTTTTTCTTAAATAAGCATCTTTAACATTTCATATAATAATGGCTTGGTGATGATAAACTCCTTTAGCTTTCCTTTGTCTGGGAAGCACTTTATCTTCCCTTCCGCTCTAAATGATACTTTTGCTGGACAGAGTAATCTAGGGTGTACGCCCTTGCTTTTTATTACTTTGACTACTTCTTGCTAGTCCCTTCTTGCCTGTAAAGTTTCCTTTGAGAAATCAACTGACAGTCTTATGGGAACACCTTTGTAACTGTCTCCTTTTCTCTTGCTGCTTTTAAGATTATTTATCTTTAACCTTTGGCATTTTAATCGGTGTGGTTCTCTATGGGTCCATCTTGTTTGGGATTCTCTGTGCTTCCTGGGTTTGTGTGTCTATTTTCTTCACCAAATTAGGGAAGTGTTCTTTCATTATTTTTTCAAATAAGTTTCCAATTTCTTGCTCTTTTTCTTCTCCTTTTGGCACCCCTACGATTCGAATGTTGGTAAGTTATCCCAGAGACTCCTTAGCCTATCCTTTTTTTAAAATTCTTTTTTCCTCTTGCTGTTCTTATTGATTTTTTTCCTTATGTTCCAAATCATTGATTTGATTCTCAGCTTCATCCATTCCACTGTTGATTACCTGTAAATTTTTCTTTATTTCACTTAATTGTAAACTTCATTTCTGCCTGGGTCTTTTTTATATTGTTGAAGTACCCAGTGAGTTCCCTTAGTATCCTAATAACGAATATATTTTTTAAAGATTTTATTTATATATTTTTAGAGAGAGGGGAAGAGAGGGAGAAAGAGACAGAGAGAGCAATATTAATGTGTGGTTGCCTCTTACATGTCCCAACTGGGGACCTGGCCTATAACCCAGTCATGTGCCCTGACTGGGAATGGAACCAGCAACCCTTTGGTTCATAGCCCATGCTCAATCCACTGAGCTACATCCAGGCTACAGCCAGGGCATAACCAATATTTTTAACTGTGCATATAATAGATTGCTTATCTCCATTGTGTTTAGTTCTTTTTCTGGAGTTTTGTTCTGTTTTTTCATTTGGGCCATATTTCTTTGTCTCTCTATTTTGGCAGCCTCCCTATGTTTGTTTCTCTGTATTAGGTAGGGCTGCTTTGACTCCCTGTCTTAGTAGCATGGCCTATTGTAGAAAAGTGCACCCATAAGTTGTATGGGGTGGAGTCTCAGTTTCTAGGGTGGGGCAACCCATGTGAATCAGGTTGATGGAGTCTCAAATATGGTATCGCCACTCTGTGGCTCTGTGTGGGGAAGGGCTTAGAAATGGGACAATACTACTGCCTGGTCTCTGGAGTTTTTTCTGGGAGGAAGCTGTCCCTCCAAACTTGTCCTGATGCCAGGCACTTCAGTTTCTCCCTGCATGCCATTGGTGTCCTTTCAGCTGCTGCCCCTGTGCTGGAGCCCAGAGGGAGTGAGTCTGTGTTAATGCTAAGTCAGTTGTGGGCCCTTTAAGAGGAGACTCCTGAGAATCCCACGGTCTCTTCAGCTGCTTCAACCCCCACTGGTTTTTACAGCCAGAAGTTATGGTGGCTTACCTTCCTGGCACTGGAACCCTGGGCTGGATGGTCTGGTGTGAGCCTGGGATACCTCACTCCTGAGATACCCCTCCTGGTTTTTACCTACCACATATGGGTGTGGGGGTGCCCATTCTACCTCTCTGTGTCTCTGCACATCTCTGTGTCTCCACCCCTCCTATCTGTCTGGATGATTGTGGCTTCTCTAATTCCTTGGTTGTCAGACTTCCATACAGCTTGATTTTCTGGTGATTCTGGGTAATAGTTGTTTAGTTTAGTTGTAATTTTCTCTGTGGTTGTGCCAGGAGGCAGGCTGTGTTTACCTACATCTACATTTTGACTGGAAGTCCAATTTCTGGACAGTCAAGTTTCACTCTTTATTGCAACAGTTCCCTGAGGCGGAGAATGAGGATTATATGAGTAACAGGCACACAGTGTGTACTCAAAATGCTCTCTCCTCTTAGAACAGCTATTTGCTTGTTCTCCCTGAAGATGAATTCTTACCAAAAAGGCATCTTAAGTCTCCACCTCTCCCTCCCACATCGCCAATTACCAAATTGCCAGTATCCTATAGGCTCAAACTTAGGCTTAAACTGGAGGCCTGGCTACATACTAATATCTCCAATTCACGGAATAGTTCAAGTTTCCATAGTATTATCTGTGTATGTGTTGGACCCCATGGTCTGAGATTCAGACAAGTTGACTTCTCTGTACCTTAGTTTCCTCACATGTTTAAGCAGAACAAAAATAGGAGTGAGGAATATTGGAATGGTGTCAGTCCATCCTGACAGCAGTCGATATCAAAGTACTTTTTGTAAATATTTGCTGTGTAAATGTTCATTAATGATAATAAATTTTCTTTCACTATTTTGTTTAAAATGGGTCCAAAATCCCCTGAACCCATTTTCTAGTTTGTTTCTCCTCCATCACCTAATGACCCAGTTGCAGGGAATACAAGCTCCTCAGTGTTAATTTAGGGATACAAGTACTTGTGGTAAGCTTGTAAGCCACTAACTCTTTTAATTTGAAAACCAAGGTTACAGAGAATCTTACTGAAAGTCACATCGGTAATGTTTAAAACTAAAACACCCTAAGCTTTTTTAAAGTCACTATGAAGTTAACTATGAAAAGATTAATTATTAAGTAATTAACATGTACTGTCCACAGGCTGATACTTATTCTCTCCTGTGCTAATTGTTAGAAAATTATTGCTTTTAACTAAAGTGCACACACACGAGTAGTGCATTAAAGTCCCATTTCTCATGCCACTCACTTGGTGTGTGCCCGTAGGGACTTTTGAGGGATCACATCACAGGGAGCTGAGGAAGTGGAAGAGAAGCTCGTTTTTCAACCGCTTTATCGTTGCTTTTGTGCCTGCGACTGAAGCCTATATAGGAGCATAGGGCTTTAGGGCAAGCCTCCCTCAGTACCTTTCTCTTCTATTATAAGTCCATCTCAGAGTTAATAATTTTCTCCAAGGAGATGGTGCTGTAATAAAGATAATTAAATTGAGATTTAATATAGTGAGGCATTGTACTATAGCTTTATATCAGATGCGGGTTCTGAGAGAAACCATTACTGTGAGGGTGGAGTGTACGGTATGTAATTAACAATTATGTTTGTCAGATTTATGAAACAGAAAATTAATAACATGGAGACTGTAAAATAGTGAACAAAGCTGCCGATTCTGAATTAAGGTAACTGGGCTATCACTTACTCCTACAGCAATGGGTGTCTTTCACTTTTGGAAATAGAGTATTGGGTCACTGTGTTTTACTCACAGTTTTTTTTAACACCTCCCACTCCCTGCCTAGGGGTATTTTCTCCAAAAAGCAGTGATTCTCAATCTTGGCTGCATATAAGATCTGGGGAGAGCTTTTACAAATCGTGGAGCCCAGACCCATTCTGGACCAATTAGAACAAAACCTTTAGGCAAGGGGCCCAGGGAAGGATATTTCGAACAGCTCTCTAGGTAAAGTGATTCCAATGTACTTGAAGATCATGTTAGTAAGTGTTTAGTCCGGCTGATTTTTCTAGAGAAAGGTGTTAGATTAAAAGAAAAAGGGAAGGGGAGAATAACAGGAAAGAATAACTGTGTTATAATTAAGTATCCACAGACTGTTTTTATCTTGACATAAAAATGTGCAGAATCTGTTCACCATCAGGAGGTATTCTTAAGACCAAATGACCATTTCTAACATTTAGACATCTGTGTGTCCAGGAAAAGCAGCTCTGAGAACTCTTGGCCCCTCCATGGCCTCTCAGAGGCCATGAATGCTTTACGGTTTCTGCATGAAGCCACAGAATTCCCTGAATTATTGTGGGCAAATGCTGGCTCTGCCCTTGTCAATCAGGGCCTTGGCAAGCTCCGTGGCAGAAAGAGGAAAGCATGGTCAGAGTGATAATCCTCAGGCGGGAAACTGAAGCTTGGATGCTTGGTGAGTCCTTGTTCTCACTGTGCCTCACAGCATGCAGGCAGGGACAGGATCTCTGTGGGCACTGTGGGCACTGAGTGCTTCTGAAGGCAAATGCAGCAGTTTTTGCACTGAGGTGTAGGGTGAGAAGCTGATTTCATTGTATACAGATGTGTGTGCACATGCACACAATCTAAGAAGATGCCTGGATAAATAGTTTTCTTTACTGGTCTCTGAGTTTAAGAGGTCACCAAACTAGGGTAGATTCAGGGGTGAGTTTATTATTCATTTATTTGCTTAATTTATCTGCAGTAAAATGTGTATTTGAAGCTACTCCTCTGGTAAGTGCTTTCACTGAGAAACTCTGAATTTGACAACAGTAAACCATATGCTTTCAAAGCTACTCACTAAGTGATTGAATTTTGCCTGTTCTCTGGAGTTTGAGCATATGCTGTACCTAAGAAAATGGGGGGCGGGAATAGAGTTGTGTAGGAGTCAGCTTGCATCCTGGAGTTATATGCTGAAGAGCTCTGTTTTATTTTTTCTGTTTCAATTTTGACACAAACCTTCAACAACTAGATAAACATTCTCTTTCTCCATCATAACCGTACTTGGAGAAAACAGTGTATCTATTTATTCTAATGTGATCATTATGATTGTTAAGGTTTCTTTTCACATTTGGTCACATACAATGTAACCACAGGACTTGGATAGCATTTATACTCTCTCAGGTCAGTTTTTCCCACTGTGTATTTTTTCTACAAAGGTTATTCAGTTTTTCTGTTATTAAATCAAAAGAATGAGGAAAAGTAATTACGAATGTGATGAAGAACAAAAGAGAAAACCTACTAAAATATTAAAGCCTTGAAATTTAAAGTGGGTTAATTACATTTATCAATGCAACTCATTTTTAATTAGCTTTGTCTGTTATTAAATCCTACTGCTTAAATTACTGGACTATGGCTGCATCTGTGCAACCAAACCATGAGAGTGGAGCCTTGCAGTTCTGTGGCTCCTATAACCACTACTGAGACGTGGCAAGCAGCTGTCAGAAGATACCAGCTTCGAAATGCCTGATATGGTTTATCCTGCTCTTGTAGAAAATACACCTAAAGTTTTAGGTCTAATTTTAGACCTCTCACATTTTCAAACTCACCCTAAATTTCCTGTTCTTAGAATACTTAGATTTTTGGAGCACATAAAGAATGGAGACTATTTTTAACAAGTGGTTTCTGTGTATTAATGATTATTTGGAAAATTGTAAAAAATAAATTTCTGAAATTCTAATTCTAAGTGATCTAATTTTTACCTCACACAAAACATACATTTTTAAATGCTAAACTTAACATGTTGACTAAAGTCAAAGTAAAATTTCTACAAACAATATCTGGGTAAGATAAAATTTAGGCAAGAAATATGATTTATTGAGATATATTTTTCAGTTCTTCATAATTCAACAAATTAATCAAGATTGCAGCTTTTTTGTCAGCAAATATTTATATACAGAAAAGCATTTTTAACCATTAGAAACATATAAACCAAAAACTAATTTTCAGGCCTCTCGGTTACGCATCTGATGTTGATCAGGCTCTGTCTTTCTGTTTTCACAGCTGCCTTGTGCTCAGGGGAGGCAGGTGTAGATAAAAGCTCAGAAATGAGCAACTATGGCTTCCTTGGTTAGAGTGTAGGGATCGGGGTAAATTTGGGATGTAGCAACCTATAAGGAGCTGACTCCCTCTTCCACAGAAGAGTTCCTGGTTCCAGGGCTGCACAGAGAGCCCCTCCTTCACCGTCAGTGTTGGTTGCTCAGAGATTTTAGTAGCATGTCTGTTTTACAGGAACTTTCAGGTGGCTTCTAGACCCACTTTCTCTGAAGGTGAGAGGAAGTATTCCAAGACTGGTGTTTGCTTCTTGTGTTTGGGAGGCTGGGAAGTTTAGGGACTTCGATGAAGCCCTGTCCAGGTCTGGATATGCACTTGCACTCTCTTTCTTGTCTCCTTGGGCAATCCATGGAGCTGTTTAAAGGAGCACCTGAAGAGCCCTCAGCAAACAAGACTATGATCGACATGGTACCCTCACCCACTGCAATAGCTGAGTGTAGCCAAGGAGATGTTTAAGTACCAGCCATGTACACATCTGTAGCAGCTGCAGATGGTTCCCCATTACTAACCAGGGAACCACACATGGTCTCTTAGAATTAATGCATCAAGTGCCAAAGCACGTGGTACTTACCCCAAACTGATTCCTGTAGGTGGGGAATGGGGAATGGGCAGCAAGAGAAGAGCCACTGTTGGGTACATTCCTGAAGAGGCCCTGAATCCTCATCTTTATGTATTTTGTATACTTATGTTCATTTACTAAATGTGCCTTTTATTGGCGTAAAAGCTGACTGCAGAGTACTGCCCTAACAAATGTATGCGAGTTTTGCAAATTGGAACCTTATTATTACTGAAATGATTGCTATAGAGAAAGTTCACTTGGAATTGAAATCAAAACACATTTTTCAAGAAATTTCAATATATAGGGTCTGGCAGAAGTAAGTCCTGCTTGAGTGTGGTTGGTAAGGTAATAATATGGGAGTAATAATTTATAGTTTTAATTTGAACATTTCATCTAAAATGTCAGATGGTGTGCTTGAGTGTGATATTGTTGTTACAGAATTACATGCTTATGATTTCATAATAAAAAGGGGTGTTATTTGTTCCACACTCTGTAGTAGATAATTTAAGAAAAAAATCTATTAGATCCTACTAAAATCAACTATTATAAATGACTAAAATGTTTTAAAGATGTTTTTAAAAATATATTATTTACTCATATGAAAGTATTTTATAGATCATAAACACCATGAATCTGAAGAAATCATTATTGCAAAGCCTTGGCTAGGAATTACGCATAGCCCTTTCAAGCTCAAAACCTGGTATGAAAATAATATATTCATAGAAACTAGTTCAAGTTTCTATTTAAATATTTTGACACTTTATTAAAAGTTGTATTAAAATAATTGATATCTTTCCTAATACTTTCCATTCTATTTCTTTTACCACAATTTTACAATATGAATAAAATAAAAAGAGTATTTTTAACAAAACCCCAAATAGATTTTATTGAACTCCTTTCCATTTACCATAGGGTATTTTTTAAATGTTATCATTTTCTTTGTACTTCATGAAAAAAAGAGACTGTGACAGCTTATTTAGAAAACTCCAAATATCTGGTTCTTTGCTTAAAGCACATAATTAAATCTATCTTTCTATCATCCATCTTTCTATCAGCTATCTATCTATCTATCCATCTATCTATCTATCCATCCATCTACCTATTTACCTATCTAGATGGTAGGAATAAAATTACCTCTCTTCAGCGTAGTCTTTCTTCTTGCTCTTTTCCCTTATTCACTCACAATAGTGCATGAATATGCATTTTTCTCTTCAAAGGGTAGTACAGAATAGAATATTCATTATGATACAAGATATATTAATGCCAGTCTAATAAAAGAATGTCCCCTAAGCCCCCATGTGTGCATATGCAAACTCCCAGAGCTGTGGACGTTCTTCAAATAGAGGTTGTAGGCAAACATAAAACTAAAGGCAATTTAAAGACAAGTCCAGCATTTTAGGTTAATTTCTGTTTTTAGGTTAATTCCATGATGTCATAAAATCAACCAGAGCAAAAGGAAAATGGGGAGTACAAAAGATGATCAACCCCCTGTATCCAAAACCTCCTAAATCTATAATAAAAAATACATGTGTATACATGCATGTGGTTAGTCACCCATTTCCTTCTTTTCTTCACTAATTTACTTATTCAAGTACATTTCTCTGAAGTCATCTATCACTGGACAATTCACTGCTGTTATTTTAGATCTGAGACCCTTGAATACCTGTTAGTGCTGCTGGCACTCCATGTGACTGTGAGGTTGTAAGTGCCTCACAGTTAACAGCCTTTTTATTATTTTGAACTCTCTATGTCACTGCCTTTGTTTTCCACAAAAGACAAAATGACAAAGTCTTAAAAATGTATTTTTCTATTTTCTGCATATGTATTTTTAAATCACCCTGACAGTTTTATTCCACAGCACACCAGCAATTGCTCAGCTCTCTTGAACTATTCTACCCCAACAAAATCACTCAGGGAAGAAGAGGTTTAGAGAAAAGGATTTCAGCCTCATGCTTCAGAGGGATTGTAGTAAATCATGGTATGGGAGGAGGAAAACAATTATAAAAATGATGAAATGTACCTTGATAGGAGTGTGTTTTTAATTACTATTTTCATAAGCAGGTGGAATTTTCAAAACTTTTTCTTGGTGGGGCTTTCCTTTATTAAGTTCACATGCCAGCATTTGTATGGGATGAATGCCTACTCTCTTTCCCACTGGCGGTCATGCCTAGTGCACTTCTCAAGGGGCAGAATACCTGGGCTGGACTTTGCCAGGGGTTGCCTAACCTTCCCAGAATGTGGCTTCTCCCAGCCTTCCTGCTTTGTGAAGGATTTGTTTGTGAGTAGATGTCAACCTTGAAGCAATGGGACTGCTTCCTGAATTGCTTAGAGCTAACTACAATTTACCAGTCTCTGAAGTGGCATTAAAGCAATGTTCATTTTTTAATGAGTATTAAATTTACTTTTAGCCAAACCCTCTAGCTGACAATGAAGTGTTCATTGGGCTTGCTATTGGCTCTTTCTTTGCTAATTGCTCTGCTGCTGGTGATTACTCTATCTCTCTCTCTGGATGCAGAGCTTAATATGTTTGAGGCTTATACTTAATTTCAAAAGTAGGAACAGCAGTAAAACCCTCCAGATTTCAAGTCTCTGAGCAGGGTCTCTCCTCAATTATAATACAATCCCACATGGTGAGTGGGAAGAACCCACCGTCATAGAAGATCCAGGTCTGTCCCGAGCCTATCACTTCTCTAAGGAATTGGTAAACTACCACCTGTGGGCCACATCCAGCCCACCACATTTTGGGTCTTAACTGCATGTGGAGAATGGAGTTTATGTTTTTAAATAGTTGAGGGGAAAGTTAAAAGAAGAACCATATTTCATGACATAAAAATTATATAAAATTCAAATTCCAGGTCCATAAATAAAATGATCTGAAATATGGCCACACTCATTCCTTTGCGTGTTGTCTAAGGCAGCTTCCCTGCCACAGCAGCCGCATGGCCCACACGGCCTAAAATACTCACTTGCTGACCTTTTTAGAAAAAGTTTGCTGATCCCTAATTCACATAGTTGATTGATCACAGGCACATTAATTTACTCTGAGAGCCTCAATGGCTTCCTTTCAGACAGGGATCAATAATAGTGGCGACATCACAGATCTAGTATGGAAAACAAAAAGGTCATTAATCTCTCAGCATTTGAAAATCTCATTGTTAGAATAGTAAAAACAGAAGTACTGGTTATTAGTTGTTTCATTCTGATAATTGCACTTGTCCTTCTACCAATGTGACTGAATTTATTTTGAAATAGATGATGAATAGTTTCTTTAATAAACTAATTTATATTAGTATGATTTAGAAACAGGCATTTAAAAGAATTTATACAAGTACTTACTGAATATTTGCAATAAACCAGGTACTCATTTCTAAAAATAGATTACATAAAAATGAAACTCCTTCATTCTCTCAAAATATCTTTGGAAAAAAGTTCTCGAAAGCATACATACATGCATAATTTTTTCCTCTTCATTCTATTTATGATGCACCTGTGTTCTTTTTAAGTGTCCCTAGGTCACTAGAGGCAAGTAAATGCACAGTCTTCAAATATACTTGAGCTCTATCTATAAGTACATGTAAATAAAGGGAACTGTCAAGGTATTTATATTATTTGTTAAACTTAAATTATGTTTATCTTTATTACAAAGTTTAATAATTTAGAAGTTTGTTTTAAATTTTCCACCTCAAATTTTGTCTCCTAGACAGGTTTTTGAATAAAAGTCCAAAAAAGGTTTCTCTTCTGATGGGATGAAGACATTTGCCATGCTGCTAATGAAGGAAGAAATAGAGAGAAAATGCATTTGGTTCTCTCCTGATCCTTGTCCAAAAGCAATTGCCTCCTGCTGTGGACGGTTCTTAGTGTTCAAACAGAGCTGGGCCAGGTCCAAACCTTCAGTCTATTTTGATCTAGAAGAGCTAACGTCTTTGATGTGTATCACTGGCTCCTAAAGTGCTGTGCCAGGTTTAATCAAAGGTACATAGCTTCAGCAAAAATAAATGACGAGAAATGATCACAGTGCTGCATGCAGGGTTTTTCAGCAGCCTCCAGACTTTGCTGCGCTGGGCCCCCTCCTCAGAGGACAAATGCAGGAACCCTACAGGGTCTCTCTCAGATGAAATAATTGCAGACAAACACAACAAAGAGAAGCAGATTTCACTGTGCAACTGATAGTCCTCTTGCTGGGGAGGCTGAGGACCAACAGAGCACTGCAGGATGCCATCAATAAGTGTGTGAATAAAGGGTGGACTCTGAGCACCCGGATCGTTCAGGGCCTCTTGGAAGAGTGTGCTGGTTAAGTGTGTTCATGCTGACATGGCGGAGCTTACCCTCACTAGGGCCATGCAGTGGGTCCCTTAGTTGCCCTTTCACCCACACATCCAAACACAGGGATGGTGTTATGTCCCTTGATGATCTATGGCACAATTAAATAGCATAATGGCCTTTTCAGCTTTCTGCTGAGTCTATCACTACTGTACTGTATTTTCCAAGCATTTTAGATTATTTACCTTTAAAATTGTTTTCAACATACATACACATATAAGTGTATTAGTATCAATTCATGTGAAGCCCGAAATGTAATAATTATTAAATGGTAACTTATAAGATTGATGTCTATTACTTTCTTTCCATTCTTTTTTTTTTGTTTTTTAAGATTTTATTTATTTATTTTTTAGAGAGGGAAGGGAGGGAGAAAGAGAGAGAGAGAGAGAAACATCAATGTGTAGTTGCTGGGGGTCATGGCCTGCAACCCAGGCATGTACCCTGACTGGGAATCGAACCTGTGACACTTTGGTTGGCAGCCCACACTCAATCCACTGAGCTATGCCAGCCAGGCTTTCTTTCCATTCTTCAATGTGTTATTTAAGCCATGTCCAGAGATCTGCATACTATATTTGGAGACCAGTGCTATATTACCATATTTTGCCATGTATAATGTATACCATTTTCCCCAAATTTTTGAGAGAAAAATAAGGATGTACATTATACAAGGGTAGTTGCAAGGCTAGTTCTAATTTTGTGCCTATATAAATGTTTTTAATTCTCTTATTTATGCTTATGCATTAGAAGTATAACTCTAGAAAGCAATGTCAATACCCATATGCAAGATAATACCCTAGAACATAATAATCTGTTTTGTTTCTAAATATAAATAAATAAAAAATTGAATTAAAAATTAAAACAAAAGATTTTTTCCTGAAAGTTTAGGCCAAAAATGCGGGTGCACATTATACATGGGAGCACATTATATATGGTAAAATAAATATAGAAATGTTAGGGTTATTTTCTAAAACATCCCTCAAAATATTCAGAATCCAAAGTCAAAATATTTGTCATTCTTTTATACTATGATTGAATAAAATTTTATTCAACCACTCTATTGGATCTTACGTTGTTAATTGATCACTCTTTTCTCTCTGCCCAAGAGGAAACCACCATCCCTGATCTCATCCTATCATATGTCTTTAAATATCACAAATATTCTGACAATTACAAGAGATTTATCTCCAGGCTGAACCATTCCCCTCGATTGTAGATTCACATATCCCTTATAACTTAGTGTCTAAAACCAAAGTCCTCATTCCCCACTGACCTCACAAACATGCCCTCCCTTAGTCCTCCTCACATGCAATGCCCTTCTGCCAGATGCTCAGACTAAAGATGAATTCACCCTTAACTTTCTACTTTCTCTCATTCCCTCCATCAGCAAATCCAATTGTTTGCACCTTCAAAAGATAAGCAAACTCTTTATATCACCTTCACCACTAGCTCTCTAGTTTGAGACACCATCATTTCTTGAATAGACTATTGCAACAGCCTCCTACTGATCTTCTATACCTCATTGTAACTTTTCTTAACACAAGATTTCAGGACGGATTGTTAGACCATGAGCTGGATCAGGTCAGTTCTTTGCTCAGCTTTTTCTAATGACTTTCCATATTTCTCAGAGAAAACAAGAAGCAAATCTTACTCTTTGGATCTCCTTTTACTCCTTTTTTACCTTTTGGATCTCACCTGTATACTCTGGTTTCTCTGCTCCAGATTCTTGCGATTCCTAGAATTCACTAGGCAACCTGCTACTTCAGGACCTTTGCACTTGCTCTTCTGCCAGACATTCAATATTCTTCTTCCTTCTTCACTTCTTTCCTGTCTTGGCTCAAATATCTTAGTCTCAGTGAGTCTTTTTCTGATCACCACATTTAATATTGCAAATACACCCATTTATCCCATGTCCTTTTCCTACTTTCTTTCCCTCTCACCATCTGACGAACTGCATATTTTAATTATATATTTTCTGTTTCCCTCACTTAGAATGTAAGATTTATGATGGCACAGATTTTTGTTTCATTCACTGCAGTATTCCTAGAGCAAAGAGCAGAACTTGGAACATAATAGTGCCTCCAAAAACTTATCTGAATGAGCAGCCGTACTCCGTCAGATCCTCAGCCAGGCCAAGAAGCATCCAAGCTTGACCCCCCTCTTTATATTTATTGGAGCTGGAGGTACTGGAGCAGTGCTGTATGTCATACACCTGGCATTGTTCAACCCAGATGTCTGTTGGGACAGAAAGAATAACCCAGAACCCTGAAACAAGCTGGGTCCCAATGAGCAATATAAGTTCTACTTAGTGGATGTAGATAACAGCAAACTGAAGGAAGAAGGTCCAGAGTTCTAAATGAAATGTTTCAGTACAAAGCTGCTTAGAATGAAGGTCTTCTAGAAGCTATCTGCACAATTTTCCACTTAACCAGGAAATATTTTCCCCAAATGCAGGAAATCATGTTGGGGTTTACATTGATTAATAAATGCTTGAAACTTGAAAAAAAAAACTTACCTGAATGAATAAATAAATGGATGAATGAATGAATGAATAGATACATAGGCATACATGGACTACAAGTAAGAGGATTATACACCAAAATGTGGTTATCTATGTTGTCATAGAACCGATGGTGATTTTAATTTTTTATATTCCTGTCTATAGTTTTTTAAAAATAAGAAACATATTACCTTTATCATGAGAAAAATAAAAATGTCTTGTTAAGTGCATTTTAATGTTTAAAGAAAAAAGATATGAGAGAAACAAAAAGGAGAAACCAAAATTTTGTGTGCATATCGATGATTATGTCAAAACATGGATAAATATATGCACATAAAACAAAACAAAAAAGAAACAGGTCAACATGATTACAGTGTTTTCAAGTGCCAAAAATAGGAATCATATTTTTTTATTCTCCTTTATTTCCTCTTATCAGTGACTGTGTTCCTTTTTGCAATAAAAACAAATCAACTTTTAAAATAGAGGTTAAATGAATTGCTATTTATATACCCATATAAATGGAAGAATAAGTCAATAATCTAAGCTAACAGTTACTCATGAGCAGTTCTAATTAAGTTACTACAACTCTGTGCTACTTAAATTTTAAAAATTTTATTAAATCCTTCAGCTTTCTGTCTTCCTATTGAGAAATAAACTCTAACTGAAAGAAGTGACTTCAACTTTTTGCCCTAAAGTTATTTCTTATTTCTGTCAAGAATGTTTCACAAATGTGAGTTCCTGCATAGTTAATTAAAAATTTTCAATGGAATGTTCTGGGGTCACTTTATTTTTCAATTCTTTAATTAAGTTGTGACTTTAATCTGATAACCCTGTAGTTAAAAAAATATTTCCACTAATATTATAGTTTCAATATATTCTATAACATCTTAATAAAATACACTTAAATAATAGTCCTTTAATATATTCATTCCTCTGTTACCATCAGGATATTTGCTAACATGAAGGGCTCTTCTTTCATCCTTGACATTGATAGCAATTAATAAGTGCAACAACGTTCAGCCTTTCTGACTGGTCTCTTGCTTGGATTTGTAACATTTGTTGCTGGGTTTTGATTTAGTAAAATAAGCTTGGATGTTTATTCTGCAAAATGCATCTTATTGTCACAAAGAAGAACGATTTATATTTCCTTCACTATGTGAAATCAAACAATTGGCCTCCCCTTAGATCTAGTGCAGAAGGCTCATCTCCTCTCTCTCTTTTCCAAGCATGGGATTCCTCCTCTAAGGCCAAGCCCAATGACATCCAAGTGGATACTCAGAACAGACATTGCTCACAGTTGTCAGAAAGCCTCCCTGTCATCCTAGTGCCCACTGTTGTGAAAGGCAAAAAGCCACACTTCCAGGGCCTCAGCCTCCACATGGTCATCTGCAAGATCCTCAACTCCTATCACTTTCAAAGTGTCAATTACACTAAAGCCATTATTTGATACCGTTTAATACTAAGTCATTTGTATAAGACCTCCCATGGTAATAATAAAGCATCCCATTTCCTTAAACAGAAGACAGGAAGGAGAAAATAAATAAGATACCAGTAGTAGATATCCATGTCTTTCTTAATAAAGCAATCAGCATTTAGATAAAACATCATACTAAGTAACTTTTCTTTCAAATCAAATGTAACAGAACTTTAATGTTTGCTGTGGGTTTCCCGAGTGCTCCTCAGGTACGATTCTCACAGTGAAGTCCATCTTCGCAATAGCCACATTGTTATAAAGTTTGAATAAATCTCACTATCTTTTGCTCCTAGTACAATGTTGGTTTCTTTCTTAGGAAAAAAAGAGGTAAATATAAATTACATTTGGGGCAGGAAAGGGGAGAGGATATTGGTTATAAGAAATTGTCTTCTGCCAGCTTATTTTAAAAAACGGAGACATCTGCAATAGTGTCAATGATAAAAATAAAGAAAAAATGTCAAAAGGTTTAGTTTTGTTCTTTATACTTTTTTTAGTATTACAAAATGTGGCCTATGCAGTTGGTTATAGTAGAGAAGGTAGCAGAAAGAAAGGATATAATCAGTTTCCTATAATAAGAAAAGAAAAAAAGCCTGGAGCTCTGCAGCTCTTTCTACTGTGTGCTTCAGAACAGAAAAGACAAACTGCTTGCACAGTGGCACCCAGCCAATCTCTAACTAGAATCAATTGCTTTGCCAACAAGGAACACAAAAGATGTTCATTGTTTGCAAACCGAGTTCCTGCAAAGGCACCTTTTCTCCAGGCTAGCAAAATGCAGATCAAGACAATTCCTTCTGCTGCTTCTTGTTGCTAGTTTCTCTTCTCACGCAGTGTTCAGAAACGTTTCTGGAAGAAGGCAAATTTGGAATCTAATCCCAGAGGGTGAGGATACTTCACTTCACAGCTTGATCTCTTCATTACAGCTGTGTGACCACAGCATGCACTTGTTCTGGAAGATAGTGGCCAATATTATAATTATCTACATAAAACAATTCACTGGGTAGCCTTTGTTTTTGAAGATCCTTACTTGTTTACAATGTTTTATCTCACCATGATGTGGCCAGATTTAGAGAATGGGGCCAGTAGCTGAAAGGAGACAGTTCTGGGAGGGGAAGATACAAAGAGAAAGGGGGAAGGAAGCTCTCCTTCACCTCCAACTCCTCTCCTGCTCTTTCTTTCCTCCTTCACTAACAACCAGAGGATTAAAGTGAAAGTGAGATTGGAAACAGCATCAGGACTGATAGAGTTCTCCTTCTCTCTCTCCCTCTCTCTCCTTCTCTTTCTCTTCCTCACTATTCCAAGTGTTGACCTTTCTTACTGTCTCCAGCCTTTGTTCTTTTCCTATAACTCATTTAAATTCCCTCTTTCTCTTTAATTTGCAGCCTTTCATCTGGGTTTTCATTACCTTCATACCCAGGTCTCAGGCACTCAATAGCCTCCCAGTTCTGCAGTAGTAGCTCCATCCACAAGGCAAATGGGCATTTTTATATTGTCCCGCCAACTTCTGAAACATTCACAACATTGTTTCTATGGCAAAACAGTATTCTGGGTGCCAAACTGCCTATTCAAACTTTTAGAACTGCAATTTTGACCTTTTTTAAAAAAATCTTATTGCACACATAATAAACCAGTTACTAAAATTCTGACTGGAAATTGAACCCACAATATTTTGGAGTATGGGATGACACTCCAACCAACTGAGCCGCACCAGCTGTGGCAGAAATGTACACACTTTTGACAATATATTTATTAATAATTAATTTTTGTAACTAGAGCTTGTTCTGTAAAAGCCAAAACCTTTTTCTTTCATAGACGATTTATTGAGATGTTTCAGAGTTAATTGGAGAAGTTAGAGGATTTGGTTGGTTCAGTGAGAGCAAATGTGTATGGATCATGCAGAGCTCAAAATAAACAGGAAATCGTACTTCTAATGAACAGAGAGACAAGGTGGGTGAGTTTGCATAGGAATTAATTGCCTTTAATATTTTTATTGGTTACATACCAGACTAACATCAATAACATCAGTGTGATTTCCTAGTCAGATGACTAGTTAATGAAGATATTATATAAGAACACGCATAAAAATTTTAAGAAAGAATAAGAAAAGAATACATTTAGGACATATAGGTAAGAAAGCATTGCTCAAAACAAAAGCGGTGAATTTTGGAGAAGGAAGAGAAATGCAGGCTGAGTCTTGAAACTTCCACTCAGTTGTTTCTCTTGCAAATTTTCATACCTCTCTGGAGAGATTAGTTTTAGGACTGTAGCTACCAAATATAAAGTGAAAATAGCCTCTGAAAATGACTCAGGGCTCCACAACCTAAGAAAGAAATCATATGATTAAGCATATCATTAAGATGGATGAGTTTTTTGAAAGCAAAATCTGATTTTTTTCCCCGAGGTTCAGAGAAAAGAAAGAAAAGGAAAGCATGGGAAAGTTGGGTGGGAAATTCCTTGAAGAGATCATAAAGTGTCTCTTAAGTAAATGCCATCCAGCAGAGCAAGCCCCTTTTTTAGTATCACAATAGTGCCACCTTGGGAAGTCAAGACATCTCTAGATATTACACTATTTTCCTAACAATTTCCTTAAGGCCTGATGCTTGGTAGGAGAGCAATAATCCGATGTGTATAGAGAGAAGAAGATACTAGCATGAACAGGTCAATTGTGTGCTAAAGTTATTCTTCAGTGACTGCTTCCAAGCATCCTTACCCACAAATACATGCTCAGAAATATGTCAACAGCAGTGTCCCCTATATATAGAAGAAAATAAAAATAACAATTATTGAAAAGCCAGTTTGTACTGGGTATTATTCCAGGCAGTTTTCATATAACAAATCACTTGGTACCCATTATAATACTTTAAGTTAGATATTATTATCCCCATATTTTGGAATACTAAACTAACAGAAGACATTTGCGATAGTTTCTCAAGTCCCCAACCAGTATGGGACTGGGATAGAAGTTGAACCCAGGCCCATCTCTGCAAAGACTATTCAAAGCCTTTCATGAGCCATGAGTACTCTTACTTTTGGGGACCCCAGCCCATGTTTTCCAAATATGTATGTTAAAATAAGCAACCCACTTCAAATATAATTTATAAATCACCAGATTGGTTGAAGTGCTATAAAATAAGTTCAATTAACTTTGTAGCTTTAGAACTTAAACAGTTATAATTTTTTATTTTGTAAGGGTTTGTTTTTTTCTTTTTGCTTTTTGTCTTTCCCGAGGTGTAAATATTTTTGTAGGCTCTTAAAAAGTTCATGGTTCTCATGTTGTAGCTGTGGTACCCTACCAGACGTAGCAGCCTTAGAATGAATCTGGAGATTCTGCTCCTTCCATTGAGGCCAACTGGACAGGCCTTTCCAGCTTACCCTGAACTTCATCTTCAACAGCGTATTTACACCCTGACTAAAAATGCTAGAGATGAACAGGCCCAGTGACATTTTCTTTGACAGTGAGGAATGTGATGCAAGAGTGTGATTCCCCCTTATGCTATGACAATGCCTGGTAGATGGTGCTACCCTAAAAAAAGACATGTAACAAACATGCCTGCAATTTGTCTTTCCCTTTTGACCGGGCGCTATTTGAAGTCACTGACCATTTCTAAATAATTTTTGCAATTCAGAATTTAGTGTTTTTTTTGTTAGCACATAGTAATAAGCATTTTAAGAAATTCTTATTGAGTGAACACAAGAAAGAATGGATGAATTTGACTAAGTGACTATGACCAGAAGTCTCCTTATAAGTTACTGACTGCCCTCACCTTAGAACCTGGTTTCCTGGCACCTGGCTCAATCATTTTCACACTTCATCATATTGTTTTAACAGCTTTCATAAATTAGAGTCTACTTTGTTAAATGCAGGTGTCTTCAGACTATTAACTGCTAAGAATATTAGAAAAAATTAATACCATTTATCTGGTTGCCAGAACAAAAGTTACATACACTTAGATAATTTTCCTTCCATTCTTAAATTCTTTTCTCTTTTCTGGCTTGATAATTTAACAACTTCATATAAGCAGCTCATTCAGGATGACCCATTTGGTTATTTTTGGATTGTGTGTCTTTTCTCTGATTTCTTACAGTAATAAATCTTAGAATCTCTTTCTTTCACCTTTCTGATAATTTTTACCACTTACCTTTATGTTTCTCTTGCCTTGCATTACATAGCACACTGCAACATGCTGTGTGTATCTTTGGAGCATTATGTCAGTGACGGGAAGGGGACAGATCAATCACTCAGTTTATGGACAGAGAAATAAATAGATTTCAGAAAATAATAAATGATCAAGAATCTTTTACAAGTAAGTACCTTATATTATCAGAGTAACATGGTGTTTCTTTGTTTTGTTTCTTAAAATTTATTTATGTTTTGGGTTTGTTTATTGTTAGATGGCTAGGGATCTTAAAATATTGTATTATAATATCAATGATCATCTATTTATTTATACTAATTTAAAATGCATTACTTAAAACATTTCCCCCTTCCTTCAGAATAAATGGATAGTGAAAGCCAAACCAGGCTAGTCTTGTATAGAAACTCAAATTGTTTCATGCATTCATTTAAAACATTATTTCCAACATGTGGAGCTATTGTTCCTTTTAAAGTATATAATAAACATTACTTTATTAGTCCTCAGAGAACCCTCATACTTGAGATGAATGAATCTTGCTTTACATAGTGTATTTTTTAGTAGCATATGAGACATTTTTTCTCTGATTTCCTCTCCATTTCCAAGACTTGAGAGAGCACCATGGAAATCCTTCAGAGGATGCAAAAGAAAGAAAAACACATCTGGCAATTGCCAGTAATACCCATTGCAGTGGGTTTAAGCCAACAACCAATCCCAGCACCTTTCTGCAGGTTCTGTAAATGGGTCCCCTATTTTTTCCTCAGTGGGGGACTCCAAAATGGTATGACCAGGACTTGAGCAGATTAGGGTCAGATGAACTGTTCTTCTTTGTGGGAAGACACAGAGAAGAATGACCTACTGTCTTCAAGGAGATGAATCCAGCACATAGTGGGTTGAGTGAGGAGAAAGCTGGAAGTATATTGAAAAGAAGATTTTGGGTCTGTCCTTTTGTTTGGAAAAGGGAAGAAAATCCCTATCATGACTGTAGCTGCCTTTAAAAAGGGGAATATGTGTATAAAGAGATTTTGGGTTCTGCTGGTCTCTTAGGAGGTTTTAGAGCTCAATTTGGGGGTAGGTGCTAAAGAAGTCTAAATTGCATACATGAGAAGAGTTGTGAGCTTTGAGAAGAAGAAAAGAAAATCCAGGAGAGTGTTGTGGAAGAGAGGTGAAGGGAGAAAAAGAAGAAAGGGGAACCTGTATGAGTTGGAGGTGGTGAAAGTTTGCAGTTTCATAGGTATGTAGTAACTATGGTGAAGGGACTGAAATGATTTTTAGGAGCAGGATGCCTAATACTCACCTTGAGGTTGTTTGAGTTGTAAATATAAACAAGTTCTACTTCCAGTTTTTCAAATCTCCAGTTAATTTTTTAAACAATGTCTATAAGGTGTTTCAATATTTCACTTTATTTTTGTGAAATCAAGAAGAGTCTAAGTAAATTTTAGGTAGAAGAGAATAGCTTTCTTGGGAGTACATAATTTCAGTGGACTTGGGAACTAAGAACCAGAGATAAACTCCATTACTAAGAATTAGTAGAAATCTTGGAGAGAATTCCCAACTTTCACTGTACATGAAAGAGAAATTCAAGCAATCTCTTGAATATCTTAAGGGGCAAAGAGATACCAGATAACACTTATGCTAGATATTTATATTAATTTGGTATTTTTGTTGTTATATATGTAATACATTTCAGAAAATTTAAGAGTAAAAAAGCAAAATTATAAACATTTCTATACATGATTAAAAATTTTGATAACATAAAAATTACCATATTAATTTTTAAGTGTGCAGCTTGCTAGTATCAAGTATATTTACATTGTTGTGAAACCATCCATCTCCAGAACTTTTAAAATATATTTCCCTTTTTATTTCAGAATTCACGGACATGAGAAACACTGTAGTGACTGTGGGGGGTTGTATGAGGGGACTAAATGGTAATGGGAAGACTACAATTAAAGAAAGAAGCACAAAAAAATCAGTTTTACCAGATTTAAAGAAATAAATAAACAGATAAATAAATAAATAAATATTTTCCCAAACTCTATACATGCCAAATAATAACTTCACATTTTCCTCTCCCTTAGCCCATGACAACCATCATTATTTGTGTGTGTGCCTATTAATCTGACTACTCTAGGTACCTCATATAAGTGGAATCATACAGTATTTGTTTTTTGTATTTATTATCATGTTCTCAGTTTTATTTAACTTCCTATAATGTTCTCAAGATTCATTAATATTATAACATGGGTCAAATTTTCCTTCTTTTTAAAGTCTGACTAATATTCTATTTTATGTATATACTACATCTTCTTTATCCACCTGTCCCTTGATGAACACTAGGTTGTTACTACCTCTTGTCTATTGTGCATGATGCTGTTATAAACATGGGTGCACTGATATCTCTTTGACACCCTGCTTTTAATTATTTTGGGTATATACCCAGCAGTGGATTTGTTGAATAAATGGTAACTCATTTTGTGATTATTTGAGGACTCATATAATACTATTTTTCATAGCAGCTGTACCATTATTTTACCTTTGTTTATAGTTTCTCCACATCCTTGCACACACACACACACACACACATATGTGTGTGTATGTGTATAAATAAATGAATATGAGGTGGTATTTCATTGGTAAGGATAGAGTTATTAGTGGCACTAGTTCAGAACCTAGAGCCACAGAATTAAAAATGGATTTATAAATGTCTCCTCAAGAATCAGAATGAGACCTTCAATTGCAGCTATAATCAAGTATTTTTGGAGTTCTTAATTCTGAGAAAACTGTTTTTGCATAAGTGATTTGAATCATCTTTCTAAGATCAGTCAAGGGCCATCTGTTGCTCACAAAGAAGGAAATGCACTACACAGGACAGCCAAGGTGACTCATGGGGGCGTGTACTAAGTTCAAACTAACAGAGGATTTGGCGCAAGTCCCATTAAAACTGGGTTTTTATTTCCTCTTGAGTATGTGAACTTAAGTAATTATTGTATTCTGTTCCATATTTTTCTTTATAAAATGTTAACTTCTTGCTGTTAAGAGTCCTTCAGAATATTAACATAGAAAAAAAACTAGAAGTACAATATTTTAATTGAGAACCTATGTAAAGCTGCTTTTTAACCCCACAGGTTATGGTGAATTAAAGATAGGCACAAGTCCTTAAGGGTGTCCTCTTATTAAGAAGTGTAGTCTATAATTCCTCCCTTACATTTGGATGGCCTCTCTGATTTCTTAACCAATGAAATATAATAGAAACGATGGTCTGTCAGTTGCCAAATCCAGGCCTTCAGACCCTGTAGTAGGCAGAATTCTAAGATGTACTCCAAAATTCTCACCCCCTGGAGTGCATGTTCTATTCTGTATCCTTCTCTTGACTCTGGGTGAGATCTGTGACTATGATAAATGTCACTTCAGTAATTATGTTATCCTACGTGGCTAAGGTGAATGGATTTGCAGACATAATTAAGATCCCTAATAAGTTGTTTTGAGTTAATTGAAGGAAGGCTACTATGATTAGGTCAACCTTAATCATGTGAATCCTTTAAAAGAAGGCTCAGTTTTTCCAACCAGTGGTGTTGAGATAACTGGATATCTATACAAAAGAATGAAGCTGGACTCCCTTCCACATCACACATAAAAATTAACTCAAAATGTATAATAAGCTTAAATGTAAGCATTAAGTATAAAATTCAGAAAGGAGAAGAGTAAATCTTCATGGATTTGGGTCAGGAAAAAGTTTCTTAGATAAACTTCAAAAGAACAAATGCCAAAAGACAAAAGAGATAAATGGTACTTTTTCAAACTCAAAAACTTTTGTAATTCAAAGAACATAATCCATTAAGTGAAAAGCCAACAAATTGCATGGGAAAACTATTGGTAAATTGTATAGCTAGTAAAGGATTTGTGTTCATAGTACATAATTAACACAGCATAATAATAAATGCATCAATAATTCAACTAAAACAATCGACAAACTCTTTGAAAAAAATTTCTCAATGAATGTATAGACATAGCACATGAAAAGATGATCAACATCATTAGTCATTAGGGAAATAAAGTCAAAACTACAATTATGCATACAATCACATTGAGAGACTTATATACTCACTAGTATGGTTATAATAAAAAAGACAGACCATAAGAGGTGTTGATAAGGATAAGGAGAAATAGGGGTCTTTATATTATACATTACTACTGGGAATATAAAATGATACATCAACTTTGGAAAATGTTTGGCAGTTTCTCAAACTGTTCAACATAGAGCTCCATATGACCTAGTAATTTTAATCCTAGTTATAAAACCAAGAGAAATGCAAACATATATCGATACAAAAATGTCTACATTAATGTTTATAGCAGCATTATTCACAATATTTCCAAAGCAGAAGCACCCTAAATTTCCATATGTTGATGAATGGGTAAATAAAATGTGTTTTAGCCATAAAACAGAATAGTATTCAACTGTACAAAGGAATAAAATAATAATAAGATACAGTATGAATGAACCTTGAAAATTTTAAAGAAGCCAGTCACAAAACACACATATTGGGTAATTCCATAGTATGTCCAGAACAGAAAAATCTATGGAAAAAAATATTACACATTAGTGGTTGACTAGGGCTAGAAGTGGAGGTGGAGTGGAGAGTAATGCTAATGGGCACCGAGGTCTTTTGTGATGACAAAAACGTTCTAAAATAAGACTATTATGATAGTGGAACAACTCTATACTAAAAACCATAAAACTAAACACCTTAAATGAGTGAATTGTATGAGACATGAATTTTATCTAAATAAAGCTATTGTTTATGTATATTTAAAAGATCAGATCTTCCCTGAACTAAGATATACTCTCTGTTGGCCTTGAAGAAGCAAGTCTTCATTAATTCTACAAGTGAAAGCAAATGAATTTTACCTACAACCATTGAGCATGGAAAAGCACCTTGGGCCTCAGGGGAGACTGTAGTCCTGGCTGACACCTTGATTGCAGCCTTGAGAGATCCTGAGCAGAAGACCAAGCTAAGGTAAGTTGTGTCTAGACTTCTGACCTACAGAAACAGTGAGATAAAAAATGGGTGCTGTTTCATACCACCAGGTTTGTGGTAATTTGTTTACACTTCTTTTTTTTTGCCTCTTGGAACACTTCCTTTTGGAACCCAGCTGTCACGATAGGAGAATCTCAAGTCACAAGGAGAAGCCTTTCCTGTGCTCCCAGCAACAGCCAGCATCCAGTGCAAGTCATGCGAGTGAGCCATGTTGGCCATCCACCCCAGCTGAGTTTGCCTGCAATTGCCTCGGAGACCCCACACCAGAACCACTCAGTTGTCTCCATCAACTCACAGAAATGTGAGAGAGAATGATACATTTAAGTTTTAGGGAGATTTGTTACAGCTATAGATAACAGGGATTTTTAAAATGCCTATTGAACTCATTCAGACAGGTCTTTTATCCTTCGTGGTCTTATAAATAAATGTTACTTTCAGTTTTCTCCATTTTGCTCCTGGAATTCTCTGACTATAGTGAAAAGTGGCAAGTAACTTCTTTTGAGAAATGCTGAAAGACGTTGTTAGATATATCTCCAATTCCAAATGAAGCACTTATTTTCATGGAATGAACATGTGACTTCTACTATATTGAAAAAGAAACCATAATGAGGGCGATACTAGAAGTGCTACAATTAATTAAAGAAAGCATTCTCATTATCAGGATGTAGACAGATATTTGTGTTCAGAAAGGAAAAAATATACAGACACATTGAATATAAATTTTAAAAGTATAGTAAAAACCATAAAACACTTGTTATAGGAATATCATTAATATGAGGAAATGGCAATAAATGAATTCCTAACGTTTTATACTTCTGGTTGCTTCGTTTTCCATACGATATAAAAATATTGTGTAGTAACATTTTAGCTTCTTGTGCCCATATGTATTACTCATTGTGGCTAACGCCAACTTGTTCAGAAGTACGATAACTATCTAACCCTTCCTAGGAAACGTTTTCACTACTGAAATAAAGTTTTTCATTCCAGTAAAAGAAATTTTTAAATATTCTTGGGCAAAAAGTCAATGCATGAACTTCAAGTCTGCCTTTTATTTAAAATAAAATTCAACAGTTTCAGAGGTACAGCTTCATAAGGAAGTAACTGTATTAGTCACCTCACTGGCACTACATGGGTATTAATCTTCTCCTGTTATCAGCACCTCTCTTTCACAATTTTATAAGGTTTCCCACAAAGCCAGGTTAATAGCTTTTTCTTCCTTGAAAACTCATGAATATGCAATTAATAATCAATGATCTTGGGAGAATAAAAGAAACAACTGTAAAATTCCTGGATCATTTTGATGGAGGCAGCTATAGTTTGTGGGCTATTGGAAGAAATGGCCTCGTAACTGTTATACCTCAATATCTTTATTACAGACAAAGAAGATTGAATGTTTATTACCCAGATTAGGTGATTGTCTTATTATTAAGTTTTAGGAATATACTTGGGATTTCATGATTTTAAAAAATCATCTTGAATGTTTAATAATCTCCCCATTTGATGTTTAGTAAAGATTCATGCCAAATTGCAAGTCAAGGTAAGATCAATTGCAAAAAGGTGAAGAGATTTTTCACCCCTTTAAGCAATGTTCTTCAACTTTGATGCATATCTGAATCACCTGGGGTACTTGTTTTATTTGGGATGAGTTTTGGCTGGAGGTAATGGGGCAATAGCAAATTTATTGCCCTGGATAATCATCCAAATGTATCAGAAGCACCTGAAAAGATAGTGACACATGTTATAAAGCCTTTCCCTTTGATCTTGTCATGGCTGATTTCTCTCATAGAGACCTCAGCTGAAAAAGCATCTTATCAGACAGGCTATCTTTGACCATCCAACTGAAATTAATCACCTGCCCACATCCATTTACATCACCCATTTTAATCCTTGGATATTTTCTCTGTTATCTGTTTGTTTTACAATGAGTCACTCTTTCTTCTCATACCTCATGCTCACCAAAGCAATAACCTTGTTTGTCATGGTTGCTCCTGAATCCCCAGCACCTACAACAGTGCCTGGCCAGCAGCAGAGCTCAGTCACTGCTTCCTGAGTGAATAAATGTCTAGCTTACTCTTTATTAATAATAATAATGCACAATGATGATGATGAAGTATATGAGGTCTGTACAGAAAAAGCCCAGCTGTTGTTAATATAATGAGAATGATTTATGCAGCATTGCTGTAACTTGGCAGCCAAGGAGGGTGGACTGGAATGCACATGCGTGACAATGACGACTTCACTGTACTAGTCAGTGGAGGTGGTAGATGCTGTTGACTGACCATGTATAGTGTGTGGCTGTCACATTCACAATAACTGAGTAGAGCAACGAATCTGCATTAGATTGTTAGTGTTAAGCTTGAGCATTCCTCCCCAGAAACTATTTGGATGATTCAGAAGGTTGCAGCTATGGGCAACTGGTGATTGGCAGCTTCATCATGATGATGCACCTGCTCATGCCTCATGGAGAGTTTTTTAGCAAAACATCAAATTACCCAGGTGACTTGGCCCCTTAAAAGCCCAGATTTAGTGCCCTGCAACTACTGGGCTTTCCCAAAACTAAAATCACCTCTGAAAGGGAAAAGATTTCAGACCATCAAGGAGATTCGGGAAAATATGGTGGGGCAGCTCATAAAGATTAGGAGAACCGTGTGAGGTCCCAAGGTGCCTACTTTGAAGGGGACTGAGTTGTCATTGTCCCATGTACAATGTTTTCTGTATCTTGTATCTTTTGCAATAAATGTTTCTGTTTTTCATAGTACATGGCTGGATACCTTCTGAACAGACCTCGTATGCAGTTGGTCTTCATTAGTGATAATTTAATGTGGTTGATAATTTTATAAGCAAAGTCTAACTGGTAAATTTCTCTAGCTGAGGGAATGTGCTTATTTTGCTCCTCTGAAACACATTTGATTCACAGTTAGAATCACTGATTTCCCTTGCTGAAATTAACTGCCAGTAAAGTTGCAGCAAACCACAAATTAAATTTTCAACCCAACATACAAGGAGGGACCCCCTAAAAACAGAATTTATTCAGAAAAACTTTTGTATTTATTCTTACATGTTTAAACTTCAGTCACCTTCAAAGTACTCCACATTTGATGCAATACACCTAGCAAGATATTTTTTTCCACTGCTCAAAACAGTTTCTGAACTTGTTGATTTTGATGCCTATTAGTGCTTCAGCCATTTTTTGTTTCACCTCTTCCACATCAGCAAAATATTTCCCTTTGAGGACGTTTTTCCTTCAGAGAAACAAAAAAAAAGTCACTCAGGGTGAGATCAGGTGAAAAGAGAGGATAGGGCATGGGGGTCATGTCATTTTTTAACAAAATCTGCTGAACACTCAGATGTGGTGTGGGCAGGTGCATTCATAAATCACCCATCATGAAATAGGCAGACATGTTGAAAGAGTCTTCAAAAAAAAATTCACTGAAGCTGAACATAGCCTCTCACATCATGAGCTGATACACTGATACGGATGGGTTCCAGAACAGGCATTTAGCAGGAGAAGTCTGTACTACAAGGGGACTGCCCTCCAGAAAACAAATCCATTTTTTGGACCAACCCTGTATTCATTGAATTGAATAAAGTACCCCATTATGCCCTCAAGCTGGTAGGTTATTTTCAGGTATCAAAATTCAAGTATGCAAAACATTACTTTCTTTAGCGTCTTTAAAACCTCACTCAGTTTTTGTCTTGTCTCAGTTTTTGTTCAGCCCAGTCTTGTCACAACAATAATGAACTGTTATTATGATTTAAACTGAGAACTGAAGTAGGTGAGGCTACATATATAACTTTCTATGTGGAAAGCATTACATAAACATAGCACTGCATTATTTAAGTATATGGGATTTGGAGTCAGACAGACCTGAGTTACAATCCCAGTTGTAACATTTCTTAAACTATATGACTTTGGGCAAGTCAATTAACATATTTATTAATTTGTGAAATTAAAATCATACTACCTGCCTCCCAGTATCCTGTAGGGAATTAAATCAGATAAACCTATGAAAATGATTAGCACAGAATCTGATATATAATAACACTCGATTATTATTGTCATTATTTTTATTATTTTTATCACTTGTGAGCAAATGGTTTAAATAGATAAAAGCTTATTTTCATTTTTTTGTCTTCATTATACTCTCCCTCTTCAAGTTAGAAAATCCCATTTCCTCATTCTTTCTAGGTTTATTTCTTCTCATCCTCACTTTCTCTGATGTACTTTTCCAAATAAATAAATAAATAAATAGTATGGACAGATCTGATTCTGTTTACTAATTTCTACCTATCATAGTTTTAAATCAATGCGCTTTTATTGGTCCCTTCTCAGTTGGGTTTTACATCTTTCTCTGATTGTGAGAGGAGAATTTCTGTCTCAAATTGAAGAATTTAATATCACCAAGCCAAGAGTGGGGAGAGATTATCTTTGGCAGAGATCTTTATCTACAAATGCTGAGAGGGCTGGCCCGGATGGGATCTGAGAGAGGCTGCCTCCCGCCTCCCTCCAGCCCCAGTAGGGCACGAGCACTATGGCTCAGCAGTGGGCCAGAACATTCCCATGTGACTTTTGGGCCCTAGATGACACACTCTAGCTTTCTTTGTCTTATTTATTCTTTCAGATACAAAAAAATTGAGTATGTGTCACTGAGATCAATGATCTTTTCTCAAGACAATCTCATATCAAACAATAGAGATCTTTATTAGGAACTCTAAAGAAAGCAGATAAACTGCTGATATTGATGTAAATGCAAGGCACTTGCTACATTTAGCGCATGAAGGATGAAATATAAAAGATATATCAGTGAGTTAAAATTGCAAAAACAACTATGACCCTTTGTCACCTGTAAATACAGGTTCAATTCAGAGATATTTAGATGATGTAGTATTATTTTAAGGCAAAACACTCCCAATTTTTCAAAACTATTTAATTTTAATTCTGTTGGATATGGAAGCATCTTTAATCAGTTTATTTTGTTGATGGAATAAGTGAAATGCAGCTACATGTATATGATGACATATTCTGTATGTGTATACCTACGTATCTCTTACTACCTATTCAGAATATTATGATACATAATAAACAGAGAAATGATAAACACTTTGCAGAGAGGCAGGTAGAATAAAGATGCCCCTACCCCTAACTCAGTGCTCAATTATGTTAACATAGTTTGAAGTCTATGCCAAATCATTTTTCATTTAACTGTAGGGCTGAATCTGTATCCGTTGTTACTTGCCCCTGCTTAGATAAACAACCGTGGCAAGCATCCCAGTGTGCTGCATGCTGATCTCATCAGGGAGCCATGTGTAGGTGGACTTATTGGAAGCTTAGGGTTCAATGTCAGAAAAGTAAAAATTGTCCAGATAGTTCCTACAAACATAAAAACAAGCTCTTAACTGATTTCTGTCTCTTCTTTTAGCCCTTTGTCCTATCCCACTGCAGACATGGGTTTTAATAGCAATAATGTTTTGATCACTGAATTTTTTATGGTATATTAAAGTCTTCCAGAGTTGTGGTGAAAACATGCTTCTACTTCCTATTCAATTCAGACTTATGTTTTCTATTTTCAATATTACAGAAAGAGACTTGCTTTGAAACATATACTGAATAGCTACTATGTGCTACCATCTGGCTGGACTGTGGGGACAGTAGAAGTAAATTTAGCATGATCCCTTTGGAAGAACTTTAAGAAACTCACAATGCATTAGGCAAACTGGACATGAAAAATACTATGAAAATTCTTTTAACAAATACTGAGCAAATTGCAATGGGCATACAAAACAAGAAGACTCCATGGGCATCAGAGGAAACTTCACAAAAGAGATGATGTTGAGTTACCCTGCAATGAGACAAAGACAGTGGAAGGGCAATACAGGCAAAGAGAGGAGCATGAGCAAATCAATGGGAAATGGGAGCATGAGCACTGTGTTTAAGAATGGAAGCAAGCCCAATTATGTAGAGCATAAGATTGATAATGGAGAAATAGAAAATGGTGAGAAGCTAGACTCTTGGGCCAAGGAACATGTGAAACTGTGTGGAATGTCAACAGGAGTATTTCCGTTGGTGAATGACACAGTCAGACTTTTGTTTTGGAAAGATAACTCTTGTGGCAATGTGGAGGATGGACTGCCATTAAAGGCAGAGAAGTAAAAAGTCCATGACAGAGAGGTGGAAATGGAAAAAAGAGGATGATTTTCAGCAATGGTTTTGAATTAGGACTGCAAAATTTTTTGGCCAGATGGACAATATAAGAACATGAGGAATGAATGAGTCAAGAATTTGATGATTCACTGATTAAATCTTTACTAAGAACCTGCAACGTGCTGGGTACTTTGCCATGCATTAGGTGGGTTACTAACACAAAGTCCTTGCAAGTATGCAGATGAGAGTCTTGTGGAGGAGAAAGAATTCTCCCAAGTTTCTAATTCCGTTTATGAACTACATGTACATGCTGTTAACTGTGATTCAAAACATAGAAAGAGTTCAAACCTTAAGGATGGTGAGATTGTGAATTTGGTTCTAGGCCTGGTAAGAATAAAGTCTCTGAAGACCATAAAAGTGGAGATGAATGAGAGGTCTGACCTTGAAAAGAGAATAGAATTGATGCTGTATATTTGACGATCATGAGTTTAAATATTAGACAGGGGAGTAAATTAAATTACTATAGGACTGCAAATAGAAAAGAAGAGACCAAAAGATGGGACACTGGAGAATATCATATGTGAGCAGAGAAAAGGAGTCTAACATAAAAGTCTTAAAAATGTGGTGAACAGAATTAAGAGGAGAGCTCTGGAGAAGCAAGTAAGAAAACATTTAAAAAAAAGTAACCAGATGTGCTTGGGTTTACTCGAAGCTTCTGTTATCCTTGTCTCTGTGTAAGAATGACCTCATTGGCAATGAGTAACACCAAGGCTTAGAGATCTTAGGGATATTCCTGCTATCCTGGATGCCATCTTGTAAATTTTCTTCTTCCATTATAAATCATTCTCTACTAGGAGGGCAGTACAGAAAATTCAAAACAAAACAAAACAAAACAAAACACCTCTTTAGGAATTTTCCAGTTCTCTCTAGGAACTTGCCCTGAATAAGTTGTTAGTTCTCACTTCATATACACGGTGAAGTTCAGTGACACACACTCGGACAGGAGAAACTACCTGGACTGGCTTAAGATTTTGATCTGAAGAGACAGCAAAGAATGGCTTTGGAAATCTTGAAGCTAATTCCTTGTTCCAGAGTTATCAGTAATTACTACCATTCAGACAAATGTACTATATATACCGAATGTAAAATGTTCAAGAATCTTTGTGTTTTCTCTTGACAGTGGTTTTCAGCTATTATCTTTTGGAAAGATCTTGGGTTACTTTAAGTGTCATTATTTGTGTGCTGCTGTAACACTCAAAGAAGAGGATAAAGGTTAGATGGGTTAGATGTACACAGTGGCTTATGTTTTGTTTAAATTATGGTGGAACTCCCTCAAAAGATAATCAGGCATTTTTCCAGTGACCTATATGCAAACTAAGAATATGGTTTAAAGAAGACACTGAATCATTTTACACTGTGAGAGGGAAACTAGGAAACATCCTTTAGATAATTAGGACATTTTCAAAGTTTATGTAGACAGGGATGAGGTATTTACTAGTTAAGAGCAGAGACTGATATGGGCTGCAATATTTAAAACTGAGATTGTCTTAGAAGATTTTGGCTGAATGTTGGTTAGGATACAGTAAATTTTACTGTAATATCACTTCCATGTGGAGTAGAGGAGGCTCACTCTGGAAATTCTACCTATTATTTTGGCAAAATGAAAATTATTTTAGCTTGCAAACCACCTTTGTGCCAGATAAAACAAATTTGTTTACTTATAATGCTAAAAGTGAGCTGGTGAAGCCTCTTTTTCACTACTGAATTCTAGTTCTTCAATGATCATAATGCCAAGTAAGCAACTTCAGTTATCTTTAAAGCCTGAGATCACATGGATGGTTTGGATGCAGCAATTCAGCATTGTCCAGGCAGGGTGTCTTTCTTGGGAGCACATGTAGCCACAGATAGTACTGTCTTGCTACCTGGTTCATTTCATCATGCTTGAAAAAAATAAAAGAAGCCTGAGCTCATTCTAGACAGTCACCCCTGTGTTTCAGTGTAGGGGACTATGGCCAGGTAATTAGAAGAAGAAGAGCCATGCAATTATGGTAGATAACCCTATCTGCACGTCATGAGAAGTTGATAATTGAAGCAAACTTTCACTTTTCTTAAATCAAGGAAGGTGTTTCTGGGAGAAAAGCAGGACTCATTCATTTTGGCTAAAAATAGAAAGTGCTTCTTTAAAATAACAGCTAAGATATGGGTTTTGGGATCCTATTCTTCTTCCCCCTCACATTAGCTTTCAAAGAAAATTCAATCTTTGGAAGAACTTTTTGGTACAGTTCAGCTCTTGGTGTAGGTGATCCTGGAAGGTAGGCTACCAGCTTCTCTTAAAGTAATGAGGTGACATCGTGGCCAAAAGAAGCAGCTTGCCATTGAATGGCACCAACTCCTGCCCCCGTGGGTAATGACTGAACCAGAAAAACTGCATCTGGAAAGGAATTTGGGTGTGAGACTGTGCAGGTAGAAATACTTTCAATGATGCATTTAAACAGGGTAGAGGTGAACTGAGATCTTTATATTTTAGGTATTGGAGAAAATTCTCAATTTTTTCAAAATATAATTAGATGTTTACAAAAATAATGATTTTCCCTATTATTATCAGAGATTTATAGAATCTTAATCTTTCTAGGATCATCCATTTTTTCTAATTATTGCCACAGGGACTTAAAGGGATATATTGAAACAAGACAACCAAAAGGATTTGGCCCCAAACTGTTTTTTTTTTCTTCTCTTCCATGAAATACTTGCACTGTTATCATTCTCTGCATGGCACACAGTACTTGGAGACAACACGTAAGAATCAGGTTGAAACTATTCTGTTTAATCAAGAATGAACTAAATGTCAGAGACTCAGTGTTCTAGATCAACAATTTCCAGGATTGATACATCTTAATCAAGTAATTAGGTGACTTTTTCGGTGGTGTTTTCCACACCGGAGAGAGGAACAGATTTGCCGCTTTGCTCCGATGGCTGCTAGCAGCAGTGTTGGATGTTAACAGAGACATTTACACGGAACCACCAGTTGGCAGGGGCTAACACTTTGTTACTTGCTATTCCCACATGCTGAGGATTGTGGGAAGGCTGCCAAGCTTTCTGTCTCATGTAGCTCTTCAGTATAATAACAGCAAAAGCAACAAAAAGCCTTGGAAAAAAAGATGAAAAAGAAGAAAAGTGAGTAAAAGAAACAATGGAACTAAGTCTCAGGTTTTATGTTAAACGCAAATGGAACGAGAGACTTTTAGTGACACTTTCTTTCTCTCTCCCTCCCTCTCTTCACCTCCCTCTCTTTTCCCTTCTCTGACCCCTCTCCCTCCACTTCAGAGGCATTTTAAATTGAGATCAATGCTTCTCAAACTTTAAAGTTTTTAAAAAATCTCCTTGGAGTCCTGTTAAAAACCACAGATTCTGGTTCTACAGATTAGAGGTGGGTCCCGAGGTTTTCATCTCTAACAAGCTCCAGGTGATGCTGATGCTGTCCTGGACTATTAAACAGTCCTGGACTATTGGATAACAAGGGCTGAGGGGATGGTAGAAGAAATACCACATGACCAGATCTGGTAGTGAGGGTTGTGGTTGTCTGATAGGCCAGAGCTCCAAAATGACAATGATATGTTATGACGTCTTTCTGCCCTACCCCTTCTAGATGCCTGGGATTGGACCATGTATACATAGTATGGTCCTATTTAGTAACCTCATCTGTACTGTTAGAAGATCTTGTTCCTAGTTTTATTTGTTATTAACTAGTTGTGTGTTAACGGGCAAATCAGGCATCTCTCTAGGTATCAATTTGCTCACCTTTACCCAAGGGAATCACACATAATGTGCTGGACTGTTCTTTCAGGATTAATTTAACAAGATGTCATGACCTATCTATTGAAAAGGTGGGATCTGCAGTTGTACCTGAAACCAATAACATGTGACTTTGTCTTGGTCACTTTGTCTTTCATAAGATGTACAATAAGTAGAATCAGCTTCAAGGAATGAATGAATCTTTTTCACTGTATGTCCCTGACCCCATGAACACTGAGCCAATTAATTGAGGGCTGACCATGACAAAGGCCAGAAGCTAAGACTAAACAGACTGTATATATGCAGGGGATGATACATAATCCCAGAAGTTGAAATAGGATGGCTGAGAAGGTGAGGGGCATGTTGGAATGGTCTCAGAGGAGCCCATTCCATATTGTAAGGAACATCAATGACCAGTTACTGGGAGCTGACTACACAGACTGTAATTCTTTTTTCTTTTTCTTTTTCTATTATTGTTCAATTGCAGTTGTTCTAGTCTTTCTCCCATCACTCTCCCCTGCCCCATCCACACCCCCACTCCCTCTCCCACACCCATGATCCTTAATCCTGTTAGTAAATTAGGAAGTTAGCAAGATCAAAGTGGCCTCCTCCTAGATCTGCCAGGATAAAAGGCAGGGAAAGGCATGGAGGTGGGCAGGGCCAGCTTCCTGGCTCCATGATGTGCGAGCCCAGTGCAAAATGAAAGTGCTGAGCCAAGTTCAAAAAGTAGAAAAAAACGTGCCATTAAAGTACTAAAATATAAATATTTTCTTTTATTCTTGGGATTTCTCAACTTATCATGGTGAGGTTTTTTTGTTATTTAATATTCTAGTGAAAAAAAAACACAAAAATGTTAAGTTACTGGCAAGAGTTATGTCATTTTAAAAATTGTGCAATTCCAGTTTTAAATTAAAATATAAGAGCATTTAATTGTATGTAGACTTGCCAAAGTGACATATTTAATAGCTCATACATGAATATGTATTATGTTCTCACCAGAAGAGCAGAAACATGGTGCAAAAATAACTCAGCTAACAAGTTTTGACTTCTTCAGAGGCATACCTTCTATCTTTCCCTTCCTTTCTATGTCATGGTGTTTCAGCATGAGTGTTGACTAATGTTAGAAAGTAACATTAAGTAAGAAAGAACATCATAGATTTCCTTATTCATATGTTTATTTTTAAAAGATTTCATTTATTTATTTTTAGAGAGAGGGGAAGAGGGAGAGAAAGAGAGAGAGAGAAACATCAATGTGTGGTTACATCTCACATGCCCCCTACTGGGGACCTGGCCTGCAACCCAGGCATGAGCCCTGGTGCCCTGACTGGGAATTGAACTGGTGACCCTTTGCTTTGCAGTCCAATGCTCAATTCACTGAATTACACTAGCCAGGCCTCATTTGTGTTTCTTAGAATGCTATTGACTTTTTTTCTGTGTTGAAAGCTAGTTCTAGTTTGAACATAAAGTGTAATATTTGGGAGACATCAATATGAATAGGGAAGCCAGGAATGGTGGAGATGCTTATTGTGTGTATCTCTTCTTTTCCATAGCCCCAAAGGACTTCACTTAGAAAACACAAGTTCAGAGATAATGTTAAGAATTTCAAGACTCCAGCAGCAGAGAATTAAACCAAGTGTGGGATACTAGACAATTGAACTGGTTAAATGTCCATGAAGCTGACCTGAATGTGAGAACAGAAAAATAAATCAAGGTAGTAATTTATCCAAAGAGTCAATATAAAAATCTGGTAACCAGAACTGCATTATAGGATCATAATAAAGAAATTGGGTTAATTCAATGTTGAGCCTCTAAACTCAGGAAAATTCTGCCAGATTAAGTAAAGGGTTGATATCAGTGTTGAGGTTATAAAAATTATGCAGTTTGGAAGTATGTGACATAATTGGATAATCTGATGTATCTTATCAATGACTTTCTCTTCATGAAAGTTTGTGTAATATTTTCTTTTCATTGTAGAATATGAGAGTTGAAAGGGCCACTGATTTTGCTGATGAAGAAACTGAGATATAGTGGGGTAAAATGATTTGACCTAGGTTACAAAGTTTGTTAGAATCAGGATTAGAACCTAAATGTCAAGAATCCTAACTCCATGTCCTTTTGAGACTCCCATGCCAGTTCCTTCAATAACTCAAGATGACAAGAGCTCTCTACTGGTAATCCTAAAATATATCTCCTGTCTATTAAAACAATGAGAAGAAAGTAAAGAGAAAATACACCGTTTTAGCTTACTCAGATGCTAGGAAATGAGTCATCTCTCTTTCTTAACCTTAGAGAAATAGTTTTAATGGGCGAATTTTTCTGTACAAGACTTTTGCAGTGGTGAGCTGGATAGTGAAGTATCTGAGTCTGGCTCATTCAGAAAGAGTGATTAATTATACTTAACATTGTAGATATGAGTAAGGCAGGGTCACAAAGTCAAATGTTATGTAGGTGGTTGCTGACAGATTAATGTGAAATGCATGAATTCAAATGGCAACAAAGGACTCTAATTGCCTTCCAGTTTAAAATGTTGCCTGACAAGCTGTCCCTAATACAGTATCTCTGATTTTCCCCCTAAAATCCTCACGAAGATACAGCAAAAAACCAAACAACAAAAACCTGATAATAAAAACAAAAACAAAAACTGTCAGCCTACCTTCAGCCTACCTTTTGCCAAATGTGAGAGCAAATTCCACGAATAACAGTAACTGTGGTGCTTAATATCAATGCAATGAATTAATTTTTTTCTCCAGAAACCAAGAACAACCTTCAGCCTAAAAAGATAGGTTACTAATTCAAAGGCTCTGGGTTTGTACAAACCAAAAGCAAGTTGTATGCTTCATGAATGCTGCCCTTGAGGCAATCAGAGTGCTCCTATTCGTTCCCCAACCTTTTTGGCACCTCTTCTTGTGTATCCACTTCGAAACAGACCCCCAGAGAGCAACATGAAAGGGAGTTGCAATTGGCTGAATGGGAACAGGATTAGCTGTAGTATATTGTGTCCTGAGAGCTATGATTCTAAGAAGTAGATCATGGTTGATTACAATATAGACAAAGAGAGCATTGATGGCTGAAAAATTGCCCCCCCCCCATATATTTAGTAGGTTTAGAGTATGAAAGAAATAGCAGAGATAGAATTAACTCCAAAGAATTTAGCAGAATAACGAGTTCAAGTCTTACTAGTGTAACTGGAGACTGCTGTTCTTCGGCGGGGTCACAGGAAAAGAATTTCAGGGACACCCACAAAAGAGGAACTTAATGATAGTGGGAAGATTTATTATAAGAGTTAAAAATGACAAGTGACAAATGACAGTACACTCTCAGAGAGGCAGAACGGATGGGCAGGCTATAGGGCAGGGGCTGCCCTGAGGTCCTTGCTAAGCTTCTATACTTTTCTTTGGGTTTGGGGTAAGAGCATGCTTCCTTTCAAACTATCCAATCTTTTTCCTGGCTTTTTCTGGACCTGTGCTGGTGTACTCCCCCTATATAATCTCTTTCCTGAATTCTCCAGGGCTAGTGCCTTTTTATGGTCACCATCTTGGCTCCTGCCGCACATGCCTCATTGTTCTGCTTCATCTTTTGGCTTCTACTGTGCATGCACTCAGGAAAAGGAATTTCTTTTCACCATTTTCTCCCTCCCCCATGTTAATCTGGCAGAACATACTAGTTCTTACCACCCCCACCCCACCCCCATGGCGGCTGTAAAAATGCCTTACCGTTTTTCCCGCCTAGTTAACTAGGCAGGATATTGTCCAGAATGATGCTGGTTACTCCCTGAGGTGACTATGAAATTGCTGTTTCCTGACTTATCAGGCTTAGTTTGCTCCCTTCTCTTTCATTAATAACTAACTAATACTACGTTCTGGAACTTTTACTAGGATAGTGACCATGAATGTGTTTTCCAAGTTCAAATTCAGAAAATATATCTTTCAATGCCTAAGGAGACATTGAACAGAGTCAAGAGAAAGCTACAAACAATTTCTGCGAAAAATATTATTCCTGGCTAGAAATTACCTCATTACAGACTGGCTCGTTAGAGAACTACAAAAAAAATTAATACTTTTCCTCCCACCTTCTACTTTCTTCTAGCTGGGCTAATAATCAAATTAACAGAGGCAGATTAAAGAGAAAATAAAAATTTAACTTAATACATACAAGTGGGGAATTCATATATGCCTAAAAAGTTCAAAGAGTCTGAGGCAACACTGGGTATATGTGACATTTTGGACAAAGAAAAAAAGGGGAAGAATCAAAAATTAGATCTCAGAAGTGAGAATGGGCAATTTACATGTAGTTGAGGAAGAGCAGAACATATATGGCAGGAAAATTCTTGCTAGCCAACCCAGAAACGGTGGGACACAGTGTGTATTTAGACTACCAGGCTTCTCCTATTTACCATACTTAATTCAAATTTGGCTAAGATGAACATCCTAAGATGTTCATGGATTTCCTGAAACAGGTTATTCTGTATGAATATCTTGGGCATGAAAGGAGGGTGAGTCAAATATTCTTTTTGAATCTTGTTTCTTAATAAATATCTTAAAATCAACATCCCAAATGAGCACCTTCAGAGCGGAAAACTTTGGTTCCCTTCACTGGAATATAAAAAGCATGACAAAGAAAAAGGAAGTATTGTCACAAAGATTCAAAATAATGACATACCTTTTAATATGCTCTCCTAGAAAACCCAGGATAAAGTTTGAGCAAAATCTTGGATGGCTTCAGTAGTTTGAGCAAAATCCTGGATGGCTTACGTGTGAGAGGTATGTAAGAGGAATGCCAAATAACTGAGCAAAAGGTATTCTAATGGGAAAAGAGTCGAGTAAGATAAGAAAGAATTGCAAGGTCACAATAAATACAATAACAGAAATAAACGTCTTTGTAAAAAGAGAACAAGAACCAAATGAATACTCAAGAAGATTGAAATGCGTTACTTAGAGGACAAATTGGTAAAGGCTTTTAAGATGGATAATAGGATAGATGACAAAAAGGAAGACAACAGACATTGGAAAAAGAATTTATAGCATTCCTATAAAATACTGATATTTCAGGAAAAGAGAGAAAAAAAAAGAAACAGACGGCAATAATCAATGAGTTAACCAAAGAAGACCCTTTGGGAAAAAAAAAATGACCCATGTCTTCAAACCAGAATGGCTCCTTACATTTCAAGCAAAATTAATTCAAAAAGTGTTCAACTAAAACACACATTGGCAAAATTTTGAAGTAAAAAAACAAGAAGAATATTTTTACATGTACTCTTATAAAAAATAAATTGGTTATCTAAAAATAATTTAAACATGCTGATTTTATATCTTTTCTAAAACATTTACTATAAGTGTAATTAGAAGGCAATGAAGAACTTCTCTAGGCTATCCACAGAGTTTTTAGTGGAAAGGTTTTGGTTAAATAAGTTAAAAGCAAAATATTTTCTCTTGTGAAGGCAATAGAAATATATAAATGTATTCTTTTTATTCCCTAAGGGAACAAGGACTTAAAGTGTGCTACCTTAGTGAACTTTTTAGAAATAAAATCATTTAAAAGCATACCTGGTTACCTGAAAATGATTCAAAAGAGAACACAAAATGAGCAAATAATTATAATAAAAATTTGATAAGTCAGTTAAGTGTGAAGTCTAAATAATTTTATACATGCTTTGTGAAACAAATCTGTCAAAAATAATTATTAAAAGAATGCATAGTAACATTTAAAATCTTAACTAATGCATTCAAATCCTATAAAGTGGAAGCTTAGGAATTAAAAGTGTGCTCAATTCTCCTACCATGAAAAAGTATGTAAATAATACATTTTATGCATGCTTTTAATATTTAGAAATAGAATAATTTAAAAATAGATTTAAAAGAAAACAACTAAATACTACAAAAATAATACTAAAAAGCACCCTGGCTGGTGTAGCTCGGTGGATTGAGAGCGGGCTGGGAACCAACGTGTCACAGGTTCAATTCCCAGCCAGGGTACATGCCTGGGTTGCAGGCCATGACTCCTAGAAACCACACATTGATGTTTCTCTCTCTCTCTCTCTCTCCCTCACTTCTCTCTCTAAAAATAAATAAATAAAATCTTAAAAAAAATAATACTAACAAGCAAAAGGCATTTGATAAAATATAAAATGTATTTCTCAGCAAACTATAAATAGGAGGGAAACCCCTCAACCTGATAAAGAATATCTAAGAAAAATGTACAACTAACATGATAAAGGTATGTTACTGAATGTATCCATAAAATCACGAAGACACAACAGAAACAAACATTGGTTCTCATCGTTTCTACTCAACGTTGTACTGGGGAGTCAAGCCACTGCAATTAGGCAAGAATAAAAATTAAAGAGAAAGGAAGAAGTAAAACTTTCTTTATTCAGAAATAATATGATTATAGAATATCTGCTGGATTCTAGACAAAGCTACTAGAATAGTGAGTTTAGCAATCTTTCATGATACAAGATCAATGTATAAAAATCAATTACATTTTTATATATCAATGAGCAATTATAAATGGAAATTATGAAAAACATACCATCTACGATAGCACAAAAACATGAAAATAAAGATTTGACTTGAGACTTGAAAGGTTTATATAATAGAAAACATAAAATGTTCCCTAGAAAAATTAATGAAGACCTGAATATGTGCAAAGATATACCTTGTACATGTGACTCAGATACCAGCCGGCAGTGTCTGTGGCATTATGGATGAGACCAAATACACTCACATGGACTACAGAGTCCTGTGGAGGAAAAGGGACAGCAAGGCTATTCTCTCAAGAGGACAGTGCCTTGGATCAGCCCAATCCTTCCCTTGATCAGGCATTTATTGGGTTCATTTTACACAAGAATACAAGTAAAGTGCATTAATCATTATCAGGCAGTAAGAATCAAACATACAAAGAACTCTGAGGGCCTATTTTTGTGTCAGGGCCAGATAGTTAAAGAGCCATAAAATTTTGAGGAACAAACTCACTTCTCGACTGGACCCTTATCATTTAATTGAGAGCATTCTAAACAAAGCAGGTTTCACAGGATTTTACTATTCTTTCTTAGGCCTGATTGCCCCTGGGAACCCACCCTTTCCAGCACAGGGCTGCACCACCCTCTGTCATTGTTTCAGGATTAAGTCAGGCAGGGGAAGTAAGGCAGCTAAGAGATTAGGAGACTTCTCGAAGACAGACTGAGGACTAAGGCATTGTCAAAGTCCAGAGGTGAGGGTCCATCACCACCTTTTGCTGTAGCCCCCCAAGGCCTTCCCTGGGACCTCCACGTGATCATGCCTGTCTAAGGTCATTCCCCCCTTGGGGAATCTTACCCATCATTGGCTAACTGACCAAGCACTGGGGGCCAGTTATGGAAAAAGGAGCAGAAGCGGTGCTCCTACCAGGGAGATAACCTTTGTCTCTTTAGTGGCTTATGGTCTGAAGGTTATTCACTCAACTTTAGCCATGGAGGGGTTACAGCTCCTGAAACCAGGCAGGGTGGTTCCCAACATACATGGATCAGAAATCTCAATATATTTAAACTGTCAATTCTCTTTAAATTGGTCTATAATATAAGTGCAACACTATCAAAATCCCAGGTGATTTTTATAAATTGAAATTAACAAGTTAATGTGAAAATTCACATGGAGCCCTGATCAGTGTAGTTCAGTTGGTTGAGCTGAAAAACTGTCCCACAAAGAAAAAGGTGGTCAGTTTGATTCCCAGTCAGGGCACATGCCTGGGTTGTGGGTTGGGTCCCCTGTGGGGTATGTGTGTGAGAGAAAACAAATCATGTTTCTCTCACATTGTCATTTTTCTCCCTCTCTTCTCCCTCCCTTTACTTCTAAAAATAAGCAAATAAAGTCTTTTTAAAAGAAAAGAAAATTCACATGGACCACAAAGTCCCTAGAATAGTAAAACCACCCTTGGAAAAAAATGGAGGGATAACATTACATGATTTCAAAACTTATAATAAACTACAAAATAAATTTTGACCATCAAGCTTTTTAGTAGAAAACAAAGGAGAATATTTTCATGACTTTAAGATAGGTTAGGATGTGTTAGATAAGATACAAAAAATACAAACTGAGGAGTTGGAATTCATCTAAATTAAATTATTCTTCTCATAAATTCTATTAAACATGAAAATATAAGTCTCCACACACAAAATGTATGGAGGAAAAACATACTTGTGATGCATATAAATCACAAAAGAATTTTATCCAAAATATATAAAGAACTACAAAGCAACAATAAAAAATAAAGAATCCAATATATAAATTAAAAGACTTGTACATATACTTCTCCAAAAAGACCAATAAGCATATTAATATTAGCATATATTTAATAGCTTTACTTATAAGGGGAAAGCAAAGTCAATCTATAATGAAATACTATTTTACATTCATTGTACTGGCAAAAAACAAGAACAACAACAAAAACTGATGCTACCAAATATTGGCACAGGTGAAGGACACATGGAATTCTAATACCTTGTTGATAGGAGTGGTCCAATCATATCTGAAAGGAGTTTGGCAGTTTCTTATAAAGCTAGCTGAATAATAATACTTATTCTTTTCAGTAAATTCACTCCTAGGTTTCTAACCAAGAAAACAAAAAAAATATATATCCAAACAACATCTTTCTAAGATATTGACTATGGCTTCATTCTTAATAGACAGAAAAAAATAAACCCAATATTCACCAACAGAAACATGGAAACATAAATTGTGAGTTTTTTATATACCAACAAAAAGGAGCTAATTATGCCCTGGCTGGTGTAGCTCAGTGGATTGAGCTCGGGCTATGAACCAAAGTGTCACATGTTCGATTCCCCATCAGGGTACATGCCTAGGTTGCAGGTCATGACCCTCAGCAACCACACATTGATGTTTCTCTCTCTCTCTCTTTCTCCCTCCCTTCCGTCTCTAAAAAATAAATAAAATCTTTAAAAAATGATCTATTAAAAAAGTATCTAGTTAAAAAAAGGAACTAATTATGATAAACTCAACAATATAAAATGATCTCAAAAATGTTATGTTGACTGAAAGAAGCCAGCCACAAAAGAAAGCATACTGTATTATTCCAGTTATTTGAATTCCAAGGACAAGCAAAAATAATCTATAGTGATAGAACTTAGAAAGTAGATGCCTTTGGAGAATGGGAATTTGGAAAGGAATTTTGGGATACTTTGCCTGTGATGAAATGTTCTACATTTTGTTTGGATGACATATGCTTGCTTGGATGTGATTGTCAAAAACATCAAGTGTGAGATATATGATAAATATTAAAATTTCAAAAGGACACTAAACTGTATTTTTGGCATAACTTCCTCTGTACTCATATGTTTCTGTGGGTACATGTGGATGTATGTTTGTATCTATATATGTTTGTGTGCATCTGTCCACACACATATAAGGATACATGTATATAAGTGTATATGTGTGTATACATACACATGGGCATAGATATCTACAGCTGAAGTTAATCTCCTGAAATATAAAAATGGTTGCTTTCTGCCTGATCAATTTTGTTAATAAAGACATGGGGATATAGATGAAAGATACCAAATATTTTGCTTTTATCATTAATATCCATGTACCCCTAAATAAAAGTGATGTAAATATATTTTGCCCCAACAATACTTAACACAGTTTTATTGCCATAAACAAACTGAGAAAGCTGATATAGTAGAGATTATAGTGTCTGAAGTAAATTCGTTGTATTTTGGTGGCCAAGTTTTTTATTATATTGTCATTTTTTAAATATTTTTACTGAATTTTGGGGGTTATATTGGTTAAAAATTATATAGATTGCAAGTGTGCAATTCTATAATACTTCATCTGTATATTGTATTGCATGTTCACCATCCAAAGTCTAGTCTCCTTTCATCACCATTTATCCTCCCTTTACCCTCTTCTACCTACCCTCACCCATCTTTCCCTCTGGTAATCAGTGTCCTGTTGTCTGTGTCTAAGAGGGTTTTTTTTCCTTAATCACCCAGTCCCCCAACTCTCCCTCCCCTCTGACAGCTGTCAGTCTGTTCTCAGTATCTATGTGTCTGTTTCTATTGTGTTTGTTTATTTTGTTCATTGGATTCCACATACATGTAAGTGAAATCATATGGTATTTGTTTTTCTCTGACTGGCTTATGTCACTTAGCGCAATACCCTCTAGGCACCTCCATGCTATTGCAAAGGGTAATTTTTTATTCATTTTTATGGCTGAGTAGTGTTCCACTGTGTAAATTTACCCATTGCTTTCTTACCCACTTATCTACTGATGGGCACTTGGACTGCTTTCAAATCTTGGCTATTATAGACAGTACTGCAATGAATTTAGGGGTGCATATATTCTGTTGAATCGGTGTTTTGGGTTTGTTTGGATATATTCCATAGGGGTCATAGGGCAGTTCCATTTTTAATATTTTGAGGAAACTCCATACTGTTTTCCACAGTGGCTGCACCAGTCTGCATTCCCATCAACAGTGCATGAGGGTTCCCTTTTCTCCACATCCTCACCAGCACTTTTTTGTTGATTCATTGAGAGTAGCCAATCTGACAGATTGGTGTGATAACCTTTGTGTTTTAATTTGCATTCCTCTAATGATTAGTGGCATTGAGCATCTTTTCATGTGTCTAATGTTGGTTATTTTAACCCACAGGTTCAACCATGCAGATAGCTTGAGAGTTAATTTTCTATTTTTGTCCCTCCCCCTTTTTTTTGGTCGAAATGATTAAAAATCTAAGTAAGTCAGATAAACAAATAAAAAGGGCTAAGTCTATTTTTCTCAGACAATATCTCATGAAATTGTTTTAAAACTAGCAAATTTTTTTTCCTATTTTGCTCTGTGTATTTTGTGTAGAGAAACTGGGGAGAGAAAGAGAGAGAAAAGAGATTAAAAGGGGCTAAAAAAATTATTCATACTAACCTCACTGAATGAGAAATAATGGGAAGCAAAAGTTGGAAATTCCTCCTAGGAAGAAACATCAGACTTTGGAAGTATATTATCTTTATAGCTAACATTTATAGAGTATGTAATATGTGCCCATAATTTCTAATATTTTTAATATTGACTATTTCACTTAATCCTAATAACAACCCCATGGAGTTCTCCACATTTTCCCAAAAACCATAATGAACATGGACCATACCAAGAAAATACTTATATATAAAATTCTGCTTTTGCTTTTAGAAGGGTGTTAATGTCTAGAAGCACAAGCACCCGTTATGCAAATATATTTCTTGACAAAGCCCTAATGACACTTGCCCTAAAATAATACAGAAAACCAAAATAAAAAAATCACCATCGTGACACCAACAATACATTTCCAGTGAAAAGCTCTAGAGTATATTGCTGTAGTCCAGGGCTCAAATGACTTTCATTCCATATCTAACCATATCTAACTTATGCAGAGAGTGTTGAGTTGTCTTCCTCATGTCTGTAATATGATTTTTCTCTGATGTCATTTTCATTCTCTTCTCTCCTTTTGTAAAAAATCGAATCACTCTGTAGATCCATAAAAATAGCTGTTTGTTTCTCTGCTTGCAATAGAAAATGATGTGTTTGTGGTTTCAGCAGTGCTGGTATTGTGTGAGTAATGTTTGTATTTGATCATCTGGGTGCTTATTAGTAGAGGCAGATTATTCAAATTTCCTTTTAAAAATTTACATGGAGCAGCTACGCCTTTCTTAGAGGTGGGTAGAGAAAAGGGGGGATACAGAAGACCCTGGTTTATTTCTTTACATAGTGACTTTTTTTGGAGTATCCCTAGTATTAAATTAGATGTTGCAGTGCAGAGGGTCAATTCTCACGTCTTTACATGGCTAGTGGTTATGGTGACATATAGCTGATCATAGCTCTCAATTATGAATATGCCAAAACCACAGATAATCCCATATTTCATTTGAGACACTTGTTTTGATTTTTAATATGGTTGATCCTTCTATCAAAACACTGAACAGCTTTTATTGTTCCTTCCTTCATTTGTGGTCAGAGTACAGTGCTAATAAGAAGAAAAAATAGGAATACAGGAAATGAGGAAGGACACAGATAAATCCTGAACACCACACATTTTCCAGTGGATAATCAGTCCCTGAACATTTTAATTGAGGGTGGACCAAGAACAAATTGGGAATAATATAGCTGGTGTTTACCTTACGTTGGGAAGGAATGTCATGAAAGAAGATGGAGGTAAATGAAAAAAGCTGAGTCCTGAAAAGTATAGTCCTAAAAGTAAAAGTATAATCCTTAAAAGTATAGTTGGAATTTTGCTACTTTACCTTTTGAGGAAAGAGGCAAAGATTGAAATAGGAAAATTATGCACAAAAATAAAATAAAATGAATCTGTAAACCTAATTTCCACTTTAAAAGAATAGTTGTCTTAGTTATTTTATGCCATATATTTTGTTTCATTTGTTGAAATCCTAATTAAGAAATAAGTACATATAAAGTGCATAATTCTCTATTTATTAAATCCATAGAATGCTCACTGAAAACTCACTTTCTTCTAGATTTCATGAAATGATTAATGAATTGATTTTATCTCATTTCATTCACGTATCTCTAATTTCTATATTTCTCAGTCTATGTCTATATTAAGACAACAAATTAAGAAATGAAAAACCCATACACTTGATTTTTTTCATACAATTTGCTAAAAAACTTTTTCTGGTAGATGTCTTCACTGACCAGAATATTTTTTAATAATAATTTATTAGTCACTGGTTTTGCCATATAGACATAGTGTTGTATCTGTCTCTTGCTTTGAGTCTTACCTCCCACCAGCATAATATCTCTGGAGAATTTCAAAGTAAAAGGGAATTGATTGAAACCTTTTACTTGAACCTTTCAGAAAAGTCATATTATATGTGAATAGAGACATCAGGTTGTTCTTGAGTCAAAGACTTTGACTAGGGAGACATGCTTAAAGAATTTGTGAAATGCAGAGAAGTGCAACAAAGGCACAAAATTAAATCTAAAGAGATGAAGCAAACCCTATGGAATAAATAAAAGAAATTCATTCAAAATCAATGAGAGAAGCAGCCAGGTTTACACTGTGCTTATATTTACCTTGAAACTAAGAGAAAAAAATCATCACACTTTTTGTTGTTCAATCATCTCAAACTATTTTATTGTCCCTATTTCTCTAGACAGGGCCAACTTTATACATGGGAACAGTGCCAGGCTAGCTGGGAGAAAGGCATTTTGAACACTCTCTAATTTCTTGGGAGCTCACACGGCAGTCAGGATGCCAGCTCAGGTGTCTTACCTCAACCTCCTGCTCTTTGTACACTGTAATGCTTTCTGACATGTTCTCCATATTCCTTGTTAGAACTCTGAAATTGATTTTAGTGTCATTTGTATTAGTTTTTGTTTGTTGTGGGGAGAAGAGGAAAAGAACATAAGAGCAACAGGTTGGTTAAGAGTAGGGGATAGTTGCAGATATGTAAGGGATGTACGATGGAAGAGAGTGGATACATTTCTCATACAGCATGTCCAGTCTCTCCAATCTTCTGTTCTAGGCTTTTGATTGCCTTTTCTCCCTCATCTAGGTAGCCCAGACTTCATTCTTTTGGTCATCTGCTCCTCTAAGTGCTGTTTCTCCCTCTTTCCCAACTATACAGTTGCCACCAAAAAATAAAAAATAAAAAATGTTACAGAGGCAAGATAAAAATAAATAGCCTAAATACCTCTCTGATGTTATTTGGGACTGGTACTTCTTTATTTTCTTTATCAATCAGTTTCCTTTCCTGTACTTACATTTTATCAGCTCACAAAAGTGACCAAGTTTAGCAGGATTTTGATCAAGTAAAATAAGGAAGCTGCGGGAAGTATAGTGAGTTGGAGAGTGGCATAAAACCTTTAGGAAAATGGGCATGATTTGAATTAAAAGGACACTGGCAGAAAGAAGAAAAATGTCTATAGTGAAGATGAGACCTTGAGTTGCACTTCATTCATTCTCTCACCTGAATATTAAGAGATGCTAGATTCAGGTATTTGGTCTGCCCACATAACTTCTGTGGATCAAAGTCACCTACTGATTTGTTCTAAACAGTTGGGTAAAATCTACAGTGCGTGTCCTGAATAGGAATTAACAGGTTTTTCTTTTTTTCCCTAAGAGCCACATCTTTGTGCAGATTCTTGGCATTTTTTTCTTTGTGGAAGTGAAAAAACATGCTGCAATGGAATGACAAAATAAGGGCAGGAGAGGTTTGCTGGGCTCTGAAATCCCAGGAAGAAAAAAATAATGCAACTGTCTTAGTAAATGCTTGTTAACACATCATTTAGAGCACAGTTTCACAAAGATTAGTTTGGATTTGTTGTAAGCCTATCTCAGAAGCAGAGTCATTAGTGTTCTTGCCTTTGGGAACAGCTGCTATTTAGTTACTTGATTGGAGAGAATGACACCCTCTTCTTAGCCCTTCCCCTGGGCTCGGAAACTCTCTCACTGGGGTTTTGGAATCAGAGCCAGGTTCTTCATATTTTATTCAAGCCAATTTACTGTCCAAACAAGGCCTTTAAAATGTGGCATGACTATAACAGTACTGTTCATCCTCTGCCTAGAAATGCGGCCTGGCAGGTTGGGGCGAGGTGGGGGGTCTGCCAGGCCTGAATTAGAGGTTCTTGTCACTGCAAATAAGAGGAAATCATTGTACCTCTGGAGTGTACGCTGACCCACTCAGCTAAACTCTCCAGATGTTTGTGGTTCACAGGCACATCTGTACTGTCTCCACAGTGTTTTCCAGGAGCCCCAAATTGAAATTTGAAATGAACCAGAAGCTCAGTGTTTGAAGAAGTCCTCCTGTGAGCTCAGCCTCGTTTAAATGCTAGTACAGTGCCGGTTCTGAGGCACAGGGTACGGAAAGAGAGCCTCAACAGGACTCCTCACAAAAGAGACCAGTTTCCATGGGTTAGCAGTTCCTTAGGTGGGAACGTTAATGCTCCAAGCTGTGGGGATGATTTTCAGCTATCTAAATTTTCAAGTTGAAGATTCCTAGATGTCAAAGGGTTACTATTACAAAGATAACCCAAAACTAGCATGGACTTCATTTCATCTCTCCTCCCTCCAACTTAAAAATTCCAAAATTGTTACATTAGGATAAATCATGCAGAAAAGCTCCAGATGTTCATTATTCTGTGAAAGCTGAATTCTGCGGCCCCCACCGCACTTTTTTTTTAATCAAGGACCTTATCTATCTATAATTACCACTACATTCTTGCCTTTTCTTTTTCTACTCCTCAGTTTCTTTAAAAAATAATTCTAACATTAATATTTGGTTTACTATAACTTCTAAACCCTCAGCAATGCCTTCAAAAATTCAAATGATGTTTTCAAAAAGCATTTGGCATCTTTTGTTTTTCTTGGCAATACAGATTTCTTTTATGTGCTAGTTTGTGGAGATACAGCAATGCAGTGAAAAGTATGTGTGCTTTACAATCAGACAGATCTAGTTCAAATCTAGCTTGGTTCACATCTGTGACCTTGAGCAAGTTCTTTATTTACTTTTCTAAGGCTCATTTTATTCAATTATGGATGGAGGGAGGAGAGACATAATAATCAACTAAGAGAGTTGTGAAAATGAAATAAATGAATATATATGTATAACATGTAATATATACAATATATAATGTGTTAAGCCCATATAGGGTGTCAATTCATTTCAGCATCCCTTCCCCTGTTTGAGAGGGAAACCACTGGCTCCAGATTCTTGGGCATATGCCTAGAAAATACATTTCAAGCTTTTTTCTTGTTGTCAGTAGCTATATTGTTTTCAATGCATATGTTGCAATACAAAGTATATCATCAGAGAAGAATGTGGAGTTACCTTGGATTTGGTGTATTGAAGCTCTGACACATCAGCTCCTCAAAAGCCACTTGTAACCATCCCGAGCAACTCCTCTTCCTGAGCAACCACCAGGAAACTCAGTTGAAATTCAGATGAAACAGAATCGTGTGGTTTTACAGCTAGATGATGTCATATAGACCAGTGACTTTCAAATTTCTTTGCGATACACACTAAGAAATATAGTGTCACCCAGTACTCACATACCTATGTGTGTGTGTGTGTGTGTGTATATACATAACGGAAGTAAAACTTTACCAGAACAATTCTTACTTTTACTATGGGCAACATGCTGTACTATTTTCTATTCTTCTAATTGAAAAAAAATAATGTTTCTTAGTGCCACTAAATTAACTTCATGACTAATGATTTTAAAAAGCAATCTATCTACAGTCAATAAACACACATTAAAGACAAAGAATTTAAAATCTAGAACTTTTTCTTCTGTCTATAATTCTATCTGGTCATCCTAAGTAAAATTGCTGTGATTCATTTTGACTGTTTATATAGAAATATTATTCCTGAAGGGTTTCAGGGTTTAAAGCAACATGTTCTTTATTATGGGCTGATTCTAACAAAATTCATGGTGCCAAACAGAACACACTTTTGGTGTCTATGTGAAAGTTTTCTAAGCGGTCAGTCTAGGACCTCAGACTTAGGGCTTGATTTCTGACATACACCAAGGGCCATCAGTGTACCCTGACCTTGGAATAACACACTGATATAACAAGTCCGAATCATGTTTTCTTGAGCAAAAAATGTGGTGAAATTTAAAAAATAATCTTATACTTTAATTCTTCCTCTAGTCTACCTGGTTTGGTGGCTGAACTAAGATAAATTGAATAAAATGAATGCTGATGAAGCTGTTCCCAACATCATGCCGACTTCTGGTAATTACAAACCCTCTGCCTCTGCCCAGTGACTCGTCTGCTCTGCCCCAACTTGGTGCTCTTCTCAGCTTTCCTTTGAATGTTGCCTCCAGGCAATAGCAACATTTTTTATCCCTGGGGAATTGGGAAGCACAACTTGAAATAGCTGTCTCATGGAAGAAATAATATTAAACACTCACTTATTTTTTAAAACATCCATGTGACTACTGAATTACACTCTACATATAGCTTGAAATAAATTATTAATTGGCTTAATTTTGTTTTTGTTCTGTTCTGTTTTATTTTGTTTTATTGAATTATGCTGTGGGTGTATTTATCCCTGACACTCTGGTGAGTTTTCCTAGTGGAACAAAAACCTCACGTAGAGAAGCATGGGAAGAGCCTGGGCTACTGACTGACTCAGAGTGATCTGGGTTCGAACCCCACGTCTGCCACTGTCTAGTTCTGTGAACTGGGAAAGGGACTTTATTTCTAAAATCTTCAGTTTCCTCATAACCACAGGCTAATAATAAAGTGGCTCTGAGAAATAAGGGGAATAAAGAAAGTAATGTGATAACACTTTAAATGTAGCCAGTAAATAAATAATCTTTTTCCTTGTCTTTTTCCTTTCTCTCAGTGAAGTTGCTAGAGTGAGAAGTGTGAAACATTATCCCATTGGGCTATATTTGTTTTTGAATAAATCAGGTTGTTAGGTGTTCTCTATATAAGTAGTAAATTATTTTGACAGTTTATAATCCACAGACCCTGTAAGTATGTAGTGTTATAAATTGTGGCTTGTAGTGACTTTCCTTATATTTAACATTAGACTGTAAGAAAAACTGGCTAATGAAATGGAATTGACAAACTCATCATTGGTGATAAAATGTGGATTTTAAATGCATACTTAACTTTTCTGGGTAACAATTATTGGGTCAAATAATCCCTAAGAATAGATATCCTTAATTATTCAGATTTAATAATTATTACCCATCAAAATTCCAACTGTGTTTTTGGCACTTCCATCTCTACAAGGTAATAGCTTGTCAATTCCATCCTGTTCATAGCAAGTCATCGCCTAGTTTCACATCACAATGGTGTCTCACTTACAGAGCTATTCTACCTCCTGCCTTGTCAGAAAGGGTGCTGCAGAGAAGGAAAATCATGCCTGTGTGCCCATGCCCAGTTGGGTTAGCTTATTCACAGTGACTCTTCGAAAAGTTCCCATATAAGTAAAATCCGTGGTTCTTGTGATGTCAATCATATGAATCTGTATTGTTCTTCTGAGAATAACTAATAATTCAGGATCACAGACAGATTGAAAGGAAGAAGGCTTATTTTGGTTCCAGTTATACACATATTTTCTCATTACATCCGGTGTCATAGAGCCTGAGAACATGATTGTGGCCTGTATGCATATGTGTGTCATTGCAGGTGCTGTTTTGAAATTCCACCTTCTTCATTTTTTCTGCCCTATCTTCCAGAAAAAAAATGCTTGAAAGAAGCAAAGATTATTCAAATACTCTAGGCTTCTCTTTTTTCTTTCTTTTAGGTGTCTCTAGAGTTCTCTTATGTTCTGTGCAATTGGCCATGTACTAACTTATAGGGACAAAATCAAATAATGATAGTATGAGGACCATTAATTAGTCAGTATTAAAAATTCCATTAGAAAAGAACAGACAATGAAGAAAAGACACTTCTCTTTGGAACCCAAAGGCAAGAACGACCTTTGTGGCAGTAAAGGGGATCCCAGACTGTGAGTATTGCAAATCCAAACATCTTTTTTTTTTAAGATTTTATTTTTTTTAAAGAGGGAAGGGAGGGAAAAAGAGAGAGAAAGAGAAGCATCAATGTGTGGTTGCTGGGGGCCGTGGCCTGCATCCCAGGCATGTGCCCTGACTGGGAATCGAACCTGCGATGCTTTGGTTTGCAGCCCGAGCTCAATTCACTGAGCTACACCAGCCAGGGCAAATCCAAACATCTTGAGAAGGATAGTGGTAGGCTAAGACCATGGAGCCTCTGAGAAAAGAATGAGCTGGGAAGCTTTTTTCAAGAACACAGTTAATGTATGGCAAATGAAATGAAGGAGTAATTTATGTATATACTGCTTATGTATAGTCCTCAGATTATGTTCAAATCCTGCCCTTTGCCCTGCAGATTTACTCCAGAACTTTAAAGAGAAAAGTCTCTGGGAAATAGAAAGAAAAAAAGAGGAAATAAAAAGAGAAACAAAGAACTCCACAAATCTTCTTTACGGTATTGGGAACTCTAAGAGTCCCAGAAAAGTGAAGGTAAAGGGTTTTTTCCTCCTTAGGAAGAGAACTGCTGGAGCATACCAGAGGATGGAGGAACTGGAATGTGTGGTACCCCACACAAGGGAGGCGACAGCCAGGTCAGAGCACAGCGGGACAGGAGCACAGCAGGCCACACTTTAACCAACAACTGATGTGTCCAGAGCCACGTCTTAATGTCAGGAGCAAGAAATAAGGGTGTGGGAAGTAGACAACTTTTGTCTTCCTGCTGGTGCTCATTGGAGCCAGAATCAAGACCCCATGGTTATATAAATTTAAAAAGTGTTGATGAGACCTAGAGATGGAGGAGATGGTGGCAGCAGTGTTATATGGAGGGAAAGGTATAATTTACATTACTGGTGATAATGTGAATTTCCCCATGCTTATGATAAATTATTCAGAATTATTAATTTTAAATACATATACCTATTAATCTAGCTATCTCCTCTGAAGCTTCAACACCTCCCTAGAAAAAAAGCACCTAAATATAAGGATATTAGAAGTTTTAAAGAGATTCACTGTGTACTATTTTATTTATTTTATTTTTAGAGAAAGGAAAAGGGAGGGAGAAAGAGAGAGAAAGAAACATTGATCAGTTGCCCCTTGCACATGCCCCAGTCTAGGATCAAGCTCACCCCTGGGCATGTGCCTAGACGGGCAATGGAACCTGCAAACTGAAAGTTTGCAGGATGACGCCCAGCCACAACCAAGCCATGCTGGTCAGGGCTATTTAGAGAGATTTAGATTAGACCTAAGAAGTTTATAAAGATAGTTAAAGGGTGTTTATTGTAGAATTGTTTGTAGAGACAAGAACTTGATAGAAACTTGAATAGTCATGATTAGGGGAATGGTTAAATAACCATGGTACATTCATATAATAAAATGCTATGGAGCTCTTGGAATGAATACACTATATTTACATTTATTGACTTGAAATTATTGCTGCAGTGTATTGTTAGGTTACCAAAAAGAAAAATATAGACACTGTGATTCCTTAAACTAAAATTTCAGGAAAAAATAAATCAGTGTATATGTGATAAATCAGTGGATTGTGAATGTGATTCTAAGAGCTTAGAGGGAAGTGTGGAAAACATATATATTAGGCTGTTTGTTTTGATTGGTTGGAACAAGATGAATGGTAAAAATAAAAAATATATAAAATTAAAAACAATTTATTTTACAAAATAAAATCCATGAGAAAATGTTAACAGAAAATACAGTCTATCAACTTTTTATGACATTGTTCTGTATATCTGTTGGCAACTGATATATAGCAAATCCCTGAAAACTTAATGGCTTAAAAACAACCATGAATGGGAGATATAGTTGGCGGTTCTGTTTAACTGGACTGTGCTTAGTGTATCTTAGGTGGGCTCACATAAGTGAACAAGATTAGTTATCTCAGGAAAGTGACTTAGTTTTGTGCGTTTCCCAAGTCTCTTATAAGGGTTCCTGAGCATATCATATTTCAAAACCTGATACCAGGTGTCTACTCCTACCTACCACAGCAATTGCTATTAACCTTACTCTACCGCTACTACTACTAATTACAACCATTACTTTTTTAGTTTCTTTATTTTTGTAGTTTCTTGCATTATACTGTATGCAGGTCAAGTAACTTATGTGGCTCTAATGATGAAAGACCAGCTCTCAGTGTTCAGGAAAAAAGCCTGGATATTGAAATCAGATCTAATTAAGATAATAAAACATAGGAAGACATAATTTTTCATATTAGGATCCTCAACATGTGAGAAACATAACAAAAATCTTAGTAAAACATATAGCAACAGTAAAAAATTCTATTACTTTTCTTTTTAAATCAGATGTGTGCGATTATTATCTGTACTACAATTTGTTCAGCAGTAGACATGTTGTCTTTAGGAGTGTGGGCCATACCAGAAAGTTATACATTTATTATTTATTTTTTATATAATTTTTAGGGTGATATTGGCTAATAAGATTATATAGGTTTTAAGTGTATAATCTATAGCACGTCATCTATATATTGTATTGTGTGTTCACCACCCCAAGTCAAATTTCCTTTTGTCACCATATATTTGACTCCCTTAAACCTGTTCTATCTCCTCCATGCCCTTTTCCCTTTGTTAATCACCATACTATTGTCTGTGTCTATGAGATTTTCCCCCCTTAATCCCTTCACAACTGGCTGCATATGGACTGTATTCAAATTCCTAATTTGATAAAGAGTGCCACTTCTTGGTGTGAGTGAGACATAGTTCTTGTTGATAGTGATGTTTCTTTTCTGGTTGGTCATTCCATGTTTATAACCTTTTGTGATTTTTTCCCGGTTTCTCTATCCCATTTCCTCTTACTCTTGTCTATTGGCTTAAGCACCATTCATTTTTTTTTCAAATGCTGCAAATAACATCATAGTTCTCACTATAGTAATCAGTATTTCTGGACTTGTATTACCACCTTAGGAAAATCCTATCTGCTTATCGTATGCTCGGTCAGTTTTGAACACAGCTCTGGTTCTCGTGCTGGCCCTGTGGCTAAGAGTTCCCTTTCTTTGTAATCTTTTTGAAGGAGTGGAAGTTGTATTCATAAATTTCCAAAATGCCAATCAAATGGCCTTGTAGTCAAGATTACTTTCCACAGGGAAAATGAAAGACTGTTTGGAAACTAAATGTTTTAAATCCATCTTAATGGGAAGGTATGCACCTTTGTATCAGCTTGTTAGTAAAATTTCCTTCCTTCCCTCTGACCTGTGGCTTGATATCTTGCTGATCACTTCCTCTTCTACCAGCAACTTTGCTTTCCTGGGTTCTTCTCTACCCAAGCTACTGAAAAACAGAACATAGTTTTTAATTTCCCCTCTGTCTTTGAAACTGGGATGCAACTTCTTTTGATTTTTAAGGATTTCTACTATAAGTAAAAACAACAACATCAAGCAGCAATAAACAAAAACAATAGGCATTGAGACAGTTGCAAAGGTTACAGAAATCTCAGTGCAAACACTGTGAATTAGTTTTTGATCTTTATTAAAATATCTATGGCTCTAAGCTCACCTATCTCATATGATAGTCCCTGATTCCCTTTTTCATAAGATTTTTATGTCCTTTTAGGGTCCTCTGGGGAAGAAAAACACTAAGAATTAAACATTTAAGAGATTCATTGAGAGAAATGACTGTAAAGTACAAAGGGCAGAAAAAACAGGAATAAGGGTGAGTTTTTAGCCCATGATCAGGTATGGTGTCTGTGAATGGAACAGATGGAGGAGAGGAAGGAAGATTGCAAAGAAGGAGCTTCAGACTGCAGTCAACTCCATAAATATCTCAACCAGGCCAATAGGGACCCCTGGAGCAAAGATCGTATGTTGAAGAGTCCTGCACTGGGCAGAAATGGTCACCTCTGGGGTTCCTCCTTCCATCCCTAGTCCATCATGCTTGGTCATTGGCTAGAGGCTGCTTGAGGAGAGCTCTGCCTCAATGTGAACACTAAGAAAGACCCTGAAGGTGCAGCGGCTGAAGACTGTCCCCTGAAAATATCCCTCAACACAGGTTTTCTCATAGAGGGAGATCAGCTCAGCTCACCTCCACAGCTCGAACAGCCCATCCAACAGCACTTAGACCCACCTCCTACACACACATTTGAGGAGCAGCTCTTCCACAGCTCTTATGAGCCCCTATATTTCCCACTGCTATTAACATGCCAAGCTCTGTGACACTTCAATCCTGACCTGCAGAGAAGAATTACCACTGAACTTATTAGTGGTACTGATGTCCCTCACTGGTGCATCCCTGATGGCTTTGCAAGATGGTGTGTCCTCTGGGTCTTCCTGGCGAACTTCTGGTTCTCATGGGTCTTCTGATCATACATGATACATCCATTCCAGAATACCCACATCTTCAGCCTTCTTATTCTTTTCTGTGCTGCCACTGTGCTAACTCATACATTTCATCTTTGCTCAAAGTGGGCAAATACTCCTTTCTCCTGACTTCTAAGAGCCATTCGTTGATCACTAGGATCCTCACCAGAGTATTGTATCCTGTGTCCCAAGAAAGTGCTCCCAAGTCAATAAATTCTTGTTTTCCCAGCCTTACAAAATGGTTTCCTTGACCAGGTACCTGAGAAATTCAACAATGGCTTCTGCTAATCTTTTGGCTTCTTTGAGATGTAATCTCTTTATTCTTCAATCAATCTAAGCCATCCCCAGCAGGGTAATAAACTGTAGTGGGATTCAATCCATTTAATGACCAGTATGGCAGCCAGAAGAGGAGGTGACAAGTCTTGGGGGGCACCTGTTGCTTCATGGGGGAGAGAACTTTGCAGTGTCTTCTTCCACACTGAAAGTCCTAACATTTAATGGGGAAAGGTGGGACACCTTTGCAGTAAGTCTGCAGGGCCATAATCATCAAGGCATCTGTTTAGTCCTATCCCATGTTTCAGGGTGCTGGTTTCCCAGCCAGGACTCTGACCTCAGCATAACAGAGTTGCTCAAGTCTCTAACTATAAAGTATTGTGGTCACAACTCAGCTGTGTCTGCTTTCATACTCCAGAATATAAGGACCTCTTTGCAAGCTCACTGTGATGTCCTCTAGCTTTCATACTTAGTCTTTAACTGTTAGTTACTGGTTCTCATATTCTCATCACTTTTCTGCACTGCAACTCAATGCAACTTAGTAATAGACAGTCAATTCTACTGTTCTTATATGAACTATTCATTCCACAGTTTTCAAATGCCTGAATCCTCCCTCCAATAATGGTATGTCCCTCTACTGGGCCATTTTTCCAGGCTACCATTGGCTGTAGCCTTTACAAACTCACTTTGGGCTTGTGAGACTATCTGTGCCCCACCTACCATGTGAAATGAGGTCTTTCTTACCAGATAACAGTGAGTGATTTACACTCCAAATCCCATTTTATTATCAGCTTGTTCTTAGTGCTGACTGAGTCATTTGGGGCCCTCTGAGAAAAAGCATCCAAGGATGAATTAAAAGTGCAAGAGATTTTTAGGGAGGACTCCCTGTAAACTGTAAAAGATAATGGCGGAGTAAAAAGAAGAAAGCAAGAAGAGCCTTAGAACATTATGCAGAGGTTTCATAACTCTAAAAAGAGCTAGAGAATGATGGAAGGTTGAGTAGGAAGAGCCTCAGATTGCAGTGCAGCTCTGAGAAGTTCCTAGACAAGCTGATGAGGAGCCAGAGAGCAATGACTGCCTATTAGAGGAGTTCTGAGTTGGCAGAAATGGCCTGACTCTGAAACTTATGCTCTGCTCAAACATTAACTCCAATATTCCTGGAAGAATGTGGCCTCTATGAGAACACTGCAGCAGATCCTGAAGGCGTGGCACTGGAGGCCATCATCTAATTCCACTCACAGAAGGTTCTCTGGTCAAGGGACTTCTGCCCCTCTAATCTTCTCTTAAGACCAAGCTCCGCAGAACATCTGCAGTAGATTTTAGCTGACACTCCTATAAGCTGTGGAGAATTTCCATGGCTGTTTAGGATCTCCTTCCTAATCTCTTTTACTATTATCAACCCAAAGATTCCACTAGGCCATCTTCCACCAACCCAGTGTGGGTGTTTACTACTGAAGATCTCTTGGGTTCTAGTTCTTAGAAGTCAGACAGAGCTTGGCTTGAATACTAGTTGTGTGATGTGATCTTCAGAAACATATGTAACCTACATCACCCCAGATTTTCCATTGGTAAAATGTGAACTATTGTTTTTACCTCATGGAGTTGTTATGTGGTTTAAATAATATACTTGTAAGGTGCCCAGCTTAGTGCCTGTCACAAAACAACCATTTGAATATTAGTTCCTGGTATCCTCCCTCACTCAGGTTTCTTCTGCTCCACTGATAAATTCAACTCTGCTTTTTTTGTGAAGAGTTCATCTCCTCATCCTCATTACTTCATCAAGGTACTATCAGGAGCTATCTACTTTATGTCAGCTTTCTTTAAGATTACTTATTAAAAGTTATCTTTTCTTGTTTAAAAGTTGCTTTTCAAGTTTAATCTATTTCTACATTTCTGTTATACCCATGAGGGATATTTATTGAGATCAGCTCATTTTTTATATCAGAGAAAGCTGATATCACATTTCAGGGAAAGAATAAATCCCCATGACTTTGCCTGCATCTCCATGTTCGCTCAGATTTCCCACCTCACACCCTTATCAACCTGCCAATCTCCCACCCTCCTGAATGGATATTGAATGTAGTAATATTGAAATACTTTAAACTTACTGAAATTACAGCATACATTTTTTAAGGGAAAATCATTTTTTTTTATTTATTACTCCTCATGCTTACCACTCAAAATACACATGTTCTGGGCATATGTTGGCACAAATACACAGACATACTGACTTTAAAAGAGGCATATTTTTGCACTCCTTGACATCTGCTTATGTTGGTTAAACACACAACTCTTCTGTTTGTGTTTTAATATGGTCAGAGAACACACTTGAATGTGTCAAAGCCTGTCTGTGTGCTCCTTAATAACAGGCACAATCCAGCATCAGTTATTCACTTCAGTTAGGGAATCTGGCTGGAGTGAACTGGAAGTTGCTTTTTAAATGAGGCCATTATTTGTGGGGTTCGTGGGTGGCATATACTCAGCATCATCCTTTCTGAAGCCTTTCTCTTTTTATTTCTCTTTTTATCCTTTTTTTTCCTTAAGAAAAACCAGATCAACTTTCCTCTTAAGACTCAAGTGAATTAAGAAAAATCAGGACTGATTTCTCACTGTGGAAAAAATGAAGTCATGAAAGTAAGGAGTCTCTTTCCTACCTTGTTCTCCCATTTTTCTCCAATTTATATTCATTTATATATACATGGTTGCTCTGATTATATACATTTGAGGACAATGCATATTATCATGGAGACTTAGAATATGTAAACTTTAATGTTACCTAGCCTAACTTGGGAACACCAAAATTTACAACAGTAGTATGCTATGTGTTTTTACACATAGCTTTTATGCTCGGCCCTGGCTTTTACACACAGAGAGGGGCACAATTTTCTCCTATTTTCTTCATTTGCATGTCAAAATTCTATTTACAACCATCATTCATTTACATATGTATTCAAATGTTTGTTGCATTATTTTCACAGTGTTTTATTTTATAAGCAGGCTACCTTCATTCATATTTTATTACAAAGAGACTACCATTACTATTCGGTATTTTAAAATGTGAGCAATGTTTTCTAACAAAACAAAAAAAAATTTAAATAACCTAAAGCACACAAAACAAGCCATCAAATTCAGATGACTGGACGTATGGCTGGAGGTTACAGCTTCTGTCCAAACTAAACCCTTTGGCAATGATTGCATCGCCTTTAATTCTGTAAGTGACAGCCTCCCAGCAGGCTATACTATTCTGATCACCCTCACATCCTCTCTACAATTGGCTGCTCATGAAACCCTCCTCATAGACAGCCTTGTTAGCTCATGGGGAAAGAATGGTACAGGAAACACATCAAAAGGTTGAATATAGAAAGAGAATGAAAGACTCTAGTAGGCTGCTGTATCCTGGTAATTGAAAAGCAGGAGAATCTTTGTGTGTGTATGTGTACATGCACATAGCAGCCTGTATGTTGAGGACTGCCAAACAAGGTGGACGGGATCAGATGGGAGAATAGAGATACTGTGGAACAAAAGCAGTTGAATGAATTCACAGTGGCAAAGAGCAAATATTTCACAGATTGACTTCCCAATCTTTTGATGAAATCTGCCTCTGCCGCTACCAAATACCTGTGCAGTTATCTCCTGATCATTGTTATCAATGAATTTGATCATTACAGTCCAGGGCCTCTGAGGCTTTAACTCTAGCCTTTCCTTTAAAGTGAAAAGTATGTGGGGAACAAAAGCTTTTGCAACTGGAACTTCGATTTCCAAGCATATTTGAAAGCATAAGAGAATGTAAAGAAGATTGTTTTGGAGCCAGGGTGAACAGAATTTGATCCTAGGTTTGTAAGTTCTTGGCTGTGTAACATTGGGGAAAACTATCAACCTTCATTTAGCAGTTGGCCCAACCACAAATGGAGATAATAATATCCATTTTATAGGGTTTTCTAAGGATTAAACAATTTAATATGGCAAGAACCATATAACTTATGCCTGTTTCTTAGTAGACACTCGGTTGTAGTTGTAGTTATTGTGATTTCTATTTGTTGTGAGAAAACACTTTATAGGCACTAAAAGAAAGTACAAACTCCCTTTAGCCTGACCTTGTGGCTGACTTTAGCATGGCTGGATACTTGACACTGTCTTTCCTATTCTCTTTATAAAGAGAAGAGGAAAAGACATCTTCTCAATGCTGGAGCAGAAGCACAGATAATCAGGAAGGTATCAAACCTACACAAAGTACACTTCATCAACATGTGCTGTATCACTTGCTCACAGCCACTCTTCTTAAGGGATTCTTTTCCCCGACCCCTACCCTAATCCCAGAAATCTGCTGTTCTCATCCAGACTTTTATAAAATGTGATGCTCTCTCTCCCTTCATAAAGAGGGCAGAAATTATTACCATTCTCCTTTAATCATAACAACAGACTTCTGTTTCCTCTTTGAAGTAGAAGTTAAGTGCTCCCCAGATTATCCCTTTGGGGACCAAGACACTTATTCCCTCAGTTGCCAGAAGTGTCCACTGCCAATGGCTCACAGCTGAGTCATTCCCTAGGAATTTCTCTCTGCCATTGGAAACTGATTCACCCAAGACTGCGACCCTCTCTTGTAGCAGTCTTTATCCAATGACTCATCGGTACAGGGTATAGCTATATGGCCCTCTTGCCTCAGTTTGAGATGACTCTGAAAGGCCAGCCCAGGGTTCAGAATTCCCTGTGACATCAGATAATTTGTCTACTACAACTTCTTCTGACCTTCTCCTTTCTTGAATGAATCCCTGATAGGAGTTGTTCCTGAAAGCATTCCAGTATCAGTTTGAGTCCTCCATGAAGGAGAGACCAAACTAGAATTAGACATGCTAGTAGATATTGGAGAAATGCTTGTGAAAAATAAAGGGTGCAGGAAGCAGGAGAAAACAGGAGAGCCTTCAGACTGTGCTGCATGTCTGATACATACAAAGGGGGAGAGAAAAGGAAGTAAGCTTGGATAGGAAAAGCCTCAAACTGCACTGTAACTGAAAAAGTTTTAGTCAGGCTGATGAGGAGTCCCAGAGCCATGATTGCTCATTGAAGGAGTCCTGAGTTGGGCAGAAAGGTTCTGGCTCTATTACCTCTTCTGTGGCAGTCATTGGCCTGAGAAGCCTAAGAGACCATGATTACAGTGTAAATGCTCCAAAAAGCCCTGAAAGTATGGCAGCTGGAGGCCCACGGCAACCTTTTTTATTGCAGTGAGTTGCGTGGGTGGATTTGAGTGGCATATTTCCATTGTCACCAAATTCCCTTGATTATTTTTCTACAATAAAAAACTTCATCTCAATGTCATTTTTCAGGAAATCTGACCTGAGACAATTGGTATTAGGAGTGCTCTGAGAGAAGATTCTAAAGTGGAATTTTGGAGCTGGCTCGTAATGAGGACCCCATCACTGGTGCTAGGTGCAGTGATTATAGCCCCTGGCATGTGCAGCCGTGCAATTGTTAAAATTATCCTGATGGTAAATTGGGAAGGGATATTAATGGAAGGGAATGCACTGGCAGGTGCAAAATCTCAGGCAGTTGACAGGCTGAAGTAGTAGTATTATAAAGACAAAGAAATCAGATGGCTGTTGCTGAGTGCAATTTTTGCATCAGAGAAAGACAATGAAAGGCTGAGAGTGATTAATCATCAATTAAAGGTGAAGTGTGAAAGTCAAAGGGTCTTTTGGTAGCACAGAGAGACTCTTATCTCCTATAGCCAGAGGGCAGAACAGGCCAAAGACCAGTCCCAAGAGTTACTTGTACAGATAACAAAGCTCCAGAAAGGGTTACATTTTCAACTCTGGAAAATCTGCTTTTCTAGGTTAAGGGCCCCGAAGTATGTAAACCAAGAACTCAAAAATGTTAAAATCCTGGGTACTTACAATATATTGGGGCCTTCAGAAATAGCCCACTCCTCCCTATGAAACACCAACACTCCCTTCTTTCTTGAAGACAATGGACAGCTTTCCATCATGTTAGAATCTACCTCTCCTCTCTTTTCCTGGCCACTAGACCAGAAATTAGGGTCCAGACACTATATAACATGCTTGGTAGCATTGAGCTTGGTAAGGAAAGAAAGACCCATACTCTGAAAAGAGTCATAGAATCTACTAAACACACAATGGCAAGGTCTGGAAGAGTATCTAGAACTGAATCCTAATAGTTCTAGATCACAGAGTAGGAACATAAAGTTAACCAAGGGAGGGTTTATTAATATGGAAGCACTCTTCTGTGACACCAGATTTAACAGTCTTGTAAATATCTTTTACAAGAGTTTTTACACTCTTTAACACTCTTGTAGGCTATTTAACTCTTTTGTAGACTATTTTCTGGATAATCTAAGAAAACCCCACTCTCCATCATTTATTCTCTACTTCCTTTTCAGTCATATCCCTTCTTGTGTTTCTTAATTTTCACTTTTTTAAAGAAAAAGTCAAAAGCATTTATTTGCTTCTGTCCTATGTACAATGATGCTAATAATTCATACCTGGGATGGGGGCAGTGAAGAGGGCTATTGAATAGCTAAAGAGTGGGAAGTTTGAGTTGGGGAAATATTTTAGAGAACTATACTACTTGAAAGACATTTCTAAGGCAAACATGAAACTTTGGAAGCCTTTGAACATTCTCAGAATAGCCCCTTAATATTCATCTCTACTTCACATTCCTCTCTGTGCCCACCTGCCTGCACCAGCTAGATAGACAGACGACTGACAGCTGTCAGTGGTCATATCCAAGGATTAGTGAGGTTGCTGAAGCAGAGGCTTCAGAAGTATTCAGTCTTTTGTTTCTCTTCCACTACAGCATTTTTGTTATTAAAATTTTTATGTGATATTATTTTTTATGATAGAGTAGAGGAAAAACAAACCTTAAGGTCAAAAGACTTGGTTCAGATCTGAGTTCTACCATTTTCTGTTTGTGGGTTTCATCAGCTTCAATTTCCACATCTATAAAATAGTGTGCTTGTAACACTGGTTCTTTGGAAACTGTTAAAAGCTGTGCACCCACTCTCTCTCCCCAGAAAAATGTGCAGACACTATTTTATACACATTTATCTTTTCTAAAGTCATCTTGTCTATGATAATATCTAAACTGACCTCTTGTTCGGATGACTATTACAACTAACCTTAAACTCTTGTTAGTTCCAGTTTATACCTTTCCCTACTTTTGCCACCAGAGAGGCTAGTGCTGATTGTCAGTGAGGGTAAGAATATTTTTTGAATGAACCCCTGCTGAGGACCAAGTGTTGAAACAAGGGTATAATATTATGTAAAGTAGGGCTTGAATAATCAGATAAAGACACAGTGATATGGCACAAGGAATTTATTCTAGGGATGAGACCTTACCCATCCGTAGGTGCTATGGAAAGTTGTGGCCTCTGCATCTGGTGATGAGCCTGAAATCAGTGGCAGGTCATCAGGACCAGAAGTTTGGAAGAAAAATTGGATATGAGTCAGGGGAAAATGAGGACAAACTGGAACTTGCAAAGACAATCTGGACCCATGAAATCAACAACATGTATGACCAGCAGAGGAACCTGGTGTCCTTTGCCCTGGAACTGTAAAAGTATCTGGTCTCGGACTTGGAGAAGTGGTGGAGGAAATCTGGCAGAGCCTGGAGTTACTGTGGGCTCAGCTGTTCTCCTACTATAACATGAGCCAATGAAATCAATGACGATGACTGTGAGCTGCTGTGGCTATTGGTGCCCTACACTGGCCTTCAGAGATTAATGGTTACCTACACATTTCTGGCTCTAAATCTCACACTCTCTTCTCCAAAGGCCCACCATAAATGCAAGCTGTACATGGGATATGGTAATCTAGTTCTAACTAAGGTAACATGACACAGTGCAAGTCTACCACAAATATGAATAACATAAGGTCCCTTCCTCAAGCATGGGAGGTTGAAGGAAATAAGCATAAAACAAGTAAATACCACTAGTGGTAAAATATAAATTTTCTTCTTTAGAGTAGATGGAGCATACAGGGAGTGGCTAAGTTTCCTTAAAAGAAAAACAAATTTCATGGAGGGCAACACTCTAAAGACATCATAAGCAAAAAGAAGGGTAAGAAATGGAAAGCCAAGGGTTGAGTAATCGTGAAATTTTAAAGTACCAGTTTGTTGGGAAAGAGCTTAGTGATAAAGATGGGGCAATATTAAACTGGACAAAAATAAAAAACAAGGTTATTGAGGACTTGGTAAGGTGCTAAGGACTTTGGACTTGACTTGGCTTCATGGTTGTTGATTTCAATATAATGTTATTACATATACTTGCTTTATTGATTTATTAGTGTGATATTAATAAAATTATATAGGTTTCAGATGTACAATTCTATAACATGTCATCTGTATATTGTATTGTGTGTTCACCACCTCAAGTCAAGTCTCCTTCCATCAAAATTTATCCCTCCTTTAAACTCTCCCACCTCCCTCCAGTCCCCTTTTCCCCTAGTAATCACCATACTGTTGTCTGTGTTAATGGGGGTTTGTTTTGTGTTTTGTTTATTTTTGCTTATTCTTTTTACCTAGCCTCCCAATCTTCTCACCGCTGATAGCTGTCAGTCTATGCTCTGTATCTATGAGTCTGTTTCTATTTTTTTTTAGTTTATTTTGTTCATTAGATTCCACATATAAGTGAAATCATATGGTACTTGTCTTTCTATGACTGGCTTATGCTACTTAGCATAATACTCTCAAGGTCTATACATGCTGTCACAAAAGGTAAAATTTCCTTCTTTGATTACAACTGAGTAGTATTACATTGTATAAATGTACCACTGAATTTTTATCCACTCATCTACTGATAGGCAGTTGGGCTGTTTCCAAATCTTGGGTATTGTAAATAACACTGCAATGAATATATATATGTATATGTATATATCTTCATGTTCATTGTAGTGCTATATATATGTCATATATACACATAACACTGCAATGTGTGTATATGTATACATTGCAATGTTATGTATATATGTAACATGTAACACACAACATAGCATATACACACATGTGTGTATACGTGTGTATACCATATTATATTATGTTATAGTATATATTATATATAAAATATATATAAGGTTTCAGGTTTCTTTGATGTTCTCATTAATTGACCTTATAATCAAATAGTTGGGACTCCTAAAATAAATTATTGTAATACAATACTAACTGGTTTAGACTGTTTAATAGCTTGTGGTACTTCTTTGTTTACGAACAGTATTCTACTTCCACAAAATAGGATTTGAAAATTGCTAGTATAGGCAATACAGAGAAATAAATGATTTTAAGAGCAATATGATGAAATTTGATGTTTTAAAAATTTGGTGATATTTAAAGTTAAAAAATTGAAGAATATAAGTCTAAAGTACATTTATTGTTAATTCAGGGAAGAGTTGGTCCTATGACTTCATAAAATAACAATGGGAAAGGGGAGAAAAGAAGAGAGAATGGTGTGGCAATTATTGAGGTAGAATCTATAGATTCTGTTAAAATACAGAGAATAATGAAGGGATTAGGGTAGGTGATTTCAGTGACTGGGTAAATATTGATGGCTTCTTCATCTTTGACTTTCTCTAGAAGTCTAGCTCACATAAAAATTGTTCAGTAAATATTTTTTAAAGTGTTAAAATACATGCCAAATGGCAGTGCTTTAGTTGGCTCATAAGACTTTGAGAAGTCCCTTCCAATAGGCTTTTATGAACTTACAGAGTATCCTTTTTTCTCTTAGAGGGTTTTGTCAAAAATAAGAACTCAACTTTAATGCCTGCTATTTTTCTCCCCTGGTGTCTTCTTCTAAATCAAAGAATGCCTTCTACTAAGAAACCTTATTTCAAGAAATCCTTTTTGTAGTATTATAATTTGAATAGCATCTAAATAGAAAATTCCTATTTTATCCCAAATCTAGTAGGTAGTATTTCTAGTACCATATTTGGAAAGCAATAGAAATGCTTTAACCAAAACACCAAAAAAGAAAACTCCCTTGTGCTCGTCTATGTATTAGAAATATTTAGAGAAAGGTATTTATGTTTTTGAAGCAATTAAATATTCACAGGTATGTTTCAAAGGAACATACAGAGAATTTATGTGCACCCTTCAGAGAGAAAAAATATTTTAAAACTATCTAGAAATTAATGTCCTAGTGCTAGCACAGCCATTTTTAATATAATGAGAACAGTTTGTGTCACATTGACATCAGTGTAAACTGGCAGCCAAGGAGAATGGACTGGAATGTGCATGTGTGAACAATGATGACTTCACTGTACTAGTCAGCGGGGGTGGTAGATGCTGTTGAGTATGTGTAATGTGTGGATGTTGCATTCAAAATGATTGAGCAAGTTGAGTAATGAATCTCCACCAAAGTTTGCATTAAGCTTGAACATTCCTCTGTGGAAAACTATTCAGATGATTCAAAAGTCTTTTGGGGATGACACACGCAATAAGTGCAGCACAAATAAAAGTGTGGACAAATGCTTCAAAGATGGTCAAGAATCTGTTGAAAGTGATCCATGTTCTGGAAGGCCTGCAATGAGGAGAACACCTGAGAATATTGACCATGTATGGGCTATAATCAACAGAGATCGGTGACTGACAGTGCCAGAACTAGAAGCTGATGTGGGGACTCTAAAAACTCCTGTGCCCTAGATTTTGATGCAGGATCTTGGCATGAAACGTGTCATGGCAAAATTCACTCCACAGCTTCTGCTACCAGAGCAGAAGGAACATTGTGCTGCAGTTGATAAGTACTTGATTGAAACTGCTACCAGTGACCCACATTTCCTCAAGAAGGTCGTCACCAGAGATGAATCATAGGTCTATGGCTACAGTCCAGAAATGAAGGCTCAGCCATCAATGGAAGTTGCCCGGTTCTCCATGCCTAAAGAAGGCATGGCAAAGTCACAGCAAGATCAAGACCTTGTTAACTGTGGTTTTTGATTAGGAAGGTGTTTTCCATCACAAGTATGCCCTTCCAGGCCAAGAAATTAATAAGGAGTACTATCTCAATGTTCTTCACTGGTTGAGACATGCAATATAATGGAAATGGCCACAGCTATGGGCAACTGGCGATTGGCAGCTTCATCACGACAACGCACTCACTCATGCACCATGTCTCATGCAGAGTGTTTTGGCAAAACATCAAATCACCCAGGTGACTCAGCCCCCGTACAGCCCAAATTTGGTGTCCTGCCACTTCTAGCTTTTTGTGAAACTAAATCACCTTTGAAATAGAAGAGACTTCAGACCGTAGATAAGATTCAAGAAATACAATGGGGTAGCTGATGGCAATTCCAACAAAGGACTTTGCAGTGTTTTGAAGACTGGAAGAGATGCTGGAAGAACTGTGAGATCCCAAGATGCCTGCTTTGAAGGGGACTGAAGCATCATTGTCCTATGTGCAATGTTTCTTGTATCTTATATCTTTTTCAATAAATGTCTCTAATATTTTTCATAGTGTGTGGATACTTTCTGGACATAATATATGTATATGCATACATATATACACACATATGTGTGTGTGTGTGTGTGTGTGTGTGTGTGTGTGTATAGAGAGAGAGAGAGACTGGATGAGATAGGGATATGGGCTACTGAGGCAGAATGTAGTAATACTGGCATGTTAATGACTCATTAGCTTCTCCCAGCAGCAAAGTGTTGCTGTGCTTCTAAAGGTGTCCTGTTTGGAGTAAAGTCAATGACAAAACTCTTACAAGTATGTGGACTTCAGACAGTAAACATATTTCTCTGGTATTTAATTAACTCTATAGAACATAAGGCAAGTGAAATTCACTTCTAAAGAAAAAGCAGCAATCACAGCTATTAGCACCATTTCAATGCACAAGTGCATGCTAGTGAGCATGCATACACACACACAAGCAGCTGACTGAATTTAAAATCTGAAATGCACTCAGATTCTCTTGTGCATTGCATTGCTAAAGATCTTCAATTTTTTATTAAATAAAAATAAAAACATAGAAGACATTGATCAATTTTTTGGCACAATTCTTTTGGTACATATGACTTATTTTGATATCTGATTTTCTGTACCAAACCTTCTCCTAACCTTCCAAATAGCTCTGTTGTCACTGTATTTTAACTCTCACAGTATTCAGTTCTTGCTCTGCTACCCCACCATTCATCAAAATGATCATATATCCCAGAAATTGTTAAGTGGTCATACTCTGTGCATTTCCTAGGCTGGTGATGCAATGTTAACCTACATTTGTATAGCGTTTTATAGATTCAAATGTTTTTTACGTACATGACTTTATTTCATTGATCAACAATGTGCTGGAATGTGTATTATATCCCTGTTTCATAGAAAACTTAGGCTTTGGATGGTGAAGAGATTTGCCATGAATCAAATAACTTTTTAGTAGAAAGATAGGGATTAAGATCCTTGGATTTCTGCTTCTAAGCCCGGTGTTCTTTTTTCTATACCACTGCTATGTCATTTGTAACCAGAATATCCTCAAATTTTCAAGCTTTCTGAGATTACCCTCAGTGAATATTTTACTAAAATGGTTGGATGCCCAGTCCCATAATCCAGGACCTAGGCATGCCCAAATATCTTCAAGACTGATTAGGTTTTCCCTTTTGGCTCTAGCTCCCATTTCTTGTTTCTGCTGCCTTTTGAATCTCTGCTCTGCATTGTATCTCTTCAACTATGGTCTTCTTTCTGGTAGTATGAAGAGATCACTGAGCTCCCACCAATGGAATATGAGTGAAATTGACAGGCGCTTCTTCCAAGTAGGATGATATAAACTGTTGGAAAAAGCATAGGCTCTAAGGCCAGGCTAACTTGGGTGCAGATTACATACTTTTTAGTTGTGATACATTAGATAAGTAGACCAATTTCTGAGCCACAATTTTGCTGTCACAAAAATGAGGTAATTTGGGAGAAATAGATAGGATATGTGTGAAATATTATGTCACAGGTTTCCTGAATATATCTGGCACATGGTATACAACCAATAAATATTAGAAACAGTTTTTATTCATAGACCACATGTTTTAGGTTTTTCCATGTTTAAAAAGATATGTACTTTGTGAATTATTCTCCAAGAGAGACAGCTGATCCTCGGATACCTCATCTCTGATGTGAGAAACATGAATATTTAATTCACTCTGCTTAATTTTCTACCAAATTACGGTCTTCTTTAAATCTCATTTTTAGCACCTAATGCTACTTTCTAACCGATTTTTGCATAATGGCATGTCCAGTCCTTTACTATTACAGGAATTTTGTTTCTAGCTCTGATACCTTGTCCATAATAGGATTTCAACAGTTTTCGTTTATCTTAACTTGGATACACTTATGTGGTAATTGACAGATCACTTGACTTATTTATGCCTCTATTTTCCAGACCACAAAGAGCTAGATTTCTGTGAATGAGGGAAATAATTCATAAAATAATAGTAATAGCCCTGGCCAGGTATCTCAGTTGCTTGGAGCATTGTCCTGGTACCCCAAGTTTGCAAATTCAATTCCTAGTCAAGGCACATACAAGAAACAACCAGTGAATGTATGAATACGTGGAACAACAAGCTGATGTTTTTCTCTCCCTTTCTTCCTCTCTCTTGCAATAAAATCAATAAATAAAACAATGTAATAGTAATAAATAATACAATAATAAATAAATAATAATATGAGAATAAACTCTGTTTCACATACTCACAACTATAAACCTCCTTTTGCCCACCCTTGTATATATTTTCTTTTCTTTTTTTATTTTTTCCTTTTTTTATTGATGTTCAAATACAGTTGTCTCCATTTCCCCATCACCACTTTCCCCCGCCTACCCACACCCACCTCCCACCCTCAGTCCCAGCCCCCTTGGCTCTATCCATGGGTTCCTCATACACATTCATTTATGTCCCTTTCCCTTCTTTCCCATGTCATTTCCCTCTCCCCTCCTCTCTGGTTACTGTCAGTTTGTTGTTGATTTCAATGTCTCTGGCTATATCTTGTTTGCCAGTTTTTTTGTTGATTAGGTTCCACATATAGGTGAGATCATATGGTATTTGTGTTTCACCACTTGGCTTATGTCACTTAGCAGTAATCCATTTACATTTAAGGTTATTATTGATAGGTACTTATTCATTGCCATTTTACTCCCTTTGTATATATTTCCTATTATATAGTAAATATGAAAAAAAATTAAGTTTTAATATTAAAATATAACCATAGATCATCTAACCACCCATTGCTGATATTTTGGTCTAGCTACTTCCATTCCCTTTTCAAACACACACACACACACACACACACACACACACACACACACACACACACACACACTGCTATTTTGTCTTTGCTTCTGTTGTTTTCCAATTTGGATTCATACCATTCAGTTTTGTATTTTTCTTTTACACTGAATATTATGTACTAAACATTTTTTCACCCAAGAAATATTTCTAGGGCCCAATTTACATTTCTATTATTATGCCACAGTAGCCTTTTAAATTTGTTTTGAACATCAGAGAAAGTTTTGAATTCCTAAATTTTCTTTTGCGGCAGTCCTCCTGCAGCTGCTGTGAAAACTGCTGCTTTGGTCAAAATTCTCTTGGCTCTTCCCACCTGACCTTCACTTCAGTTGCAGAAGCAGCAGTGCTACAAGAAGGGTGGGGAATCCAAGCCATTTTCCGGAGCTGAGCCCCAGGCGTGTTCTCTGCAATGAATATAGGGAGTGTTATAGTTTATTATTAGTCGCAGACTGATCTTTACCCACCCCTTTAAAAGCTCACAGGTGACACACAACTTTTGCATCCATGCTTTGAACCACCTTTTACTTTTCTTTCAGGTATCATAATTTAAAAGCATGTCTTAAGACCAAAAATACTAACAAATACTGAAGGTAACATTATCAAGAAAAGGCAGTAATGACTTCTCAAAATATGGTGGCTTAAGTGTTCTGTGAAGAGATGGGACAAGAATGAGTCCTTTGAAATGTCCTAAACCACAAATTGCAAGTCCTGGAATATTGATGATTTCAAGGTAAATGTGAACTTACATGTCTTGTGGAAGATGCGAGAGTCAGTTTTTGCACTTAGTGGATGCAGGGCAATGGTAAGAAGAAAAGGGTTTTTATATTTTTAGCCTATGGTTTATACCTTTCCCTCCCCATTAAACATGCCAGGAACACTTAGTAGATTCATAACGCTGAATTGGCCACAGAGTTTGAAGGCGGGGGTTGGAAGGGAAAAGATGAAAACCAAGGGAATCCATTAGAAATTGCCTCTGCTACCTCATTAATCTCTTACAGAAAATAATGCATGCAGAACTCAGGCTACTGAGGTCTCCAAAGAATATCATTTTTTTTGTGAGGTTATAGCAAATTAAAGAAATAAATTAAGTCACTAGCCCAGCAGGGAAGTGCTGGAAATCCTGGGCTCTGTAGTCTTACTGCGGCTATTCTGAAATTACAATAACAGAGACTTTTTCTTGAAATATGTATGCTTTAAATATATTTATATATAATATATACATGTAAATTGCTAATGTCATTTTCCATTTGGTTTTGTTATTAGACTTAGCATACTCCAAAAGTGTCTTCTGTGACCCTAATCCCAAAACTTGTATCTACTACTCATTTATTCCAAATAGAGAAAAACAAGGGGTAAAATGGAGTGGAATTGGAAGTTTGGTGTTCTTTTATATAGAAATAGTGAGATGCATACTCCATTTTTGGCTTTGTAGATTTGCATGCATAAGGTACATACCTTTTTTTATAAAACAAAGACTGCTTTGGTTCCAACATGAAAAGAGGTGAGTGTAACAGAGCTGAGGTCTGGGTGTCTGTGACATTCAGTGAGGGCAGGTGAGCTGTTGTACCATTGGGGACACTACATCTGCTGGTGTAAGTACAGCAACATAGTGCCTTGTTTAACCAGCTGTGTGGTGCATGTAGCCTCCCTGCAACACCCCTGTGAAATGTCCCTCTCTTATTGGTGAAGATTGAGGATATACATAACATACTCCCTTAAAATAAGAAGGAGAGAATTTTATAGGTTGTTTCATCTTTCCTCTAGCATTATTAAGCACATGATCATCTAGGCCTTTATAAAACTGGTTACTCATCTATTTTAATAGGGACGAATAATCATATAATGAGCATATCAAATTTAAAACACAGTAGTTTTCTAATCCTACTCTAGAGGGATGTAAAATGAGCATGGACAATGGCCACAATTCAAACTGCGCCTATTTTGTATCACACTATAGGATGTGGAGCCAGGAACACAAACAAACTTAGAGATCAAGTCCAACTCAGTTGTTTGTCATAGAAGAAAGCAGAAGCTGAGAACTGTATACACACGGGCTGAAATTATGCTTTCTGGTTGCTGCACAGTCAAGTGTCCTTTCCTCTACAGCAGGGCGCATTCCTTTGTTACACAGGCAGATGCACACGCAGATGCACACACAGATGCCTCAGCTTTTCCCACTTATGTCCCAAAACATTATTTCTAAAATCCCCGTCTGCCATCTTTAGAGAACATGGCATGGAAGACGTAAGTTTAAATTCTGGTAAGAGGCATTTTAGTCCTAAGAGGGAATTTTTAGACAGCAAGTGCCATAAAACATAGAAGACATTTATGAAGGAAAGGTATGTGCTCTCCTTCTTATGTATGCCTCCACTGGTATGTCAGTCTGGCTAATTTCCTGCTGTGGACAAAGACTAACCAGTGGGATCCTTTTGAATTTTAAATGCTTATACATTCAGAGCTACTCCTGTGTGCATTCAAACCACACAATGGCATTGCACGAATTTCAAACAAAAAAAAAGCACTCTTCTTATTCACATTATAGAATGGATATAGTCTGTGAACCTTACCACCTAAAGTGACTGAATGTTTCATTTTTTAAAGTTAAATAATACAAACAACTGTCACAGGATGTGTAGCAGTTGAAGAGACATTGGAAAAAGGGTCTGGGAGAGAGGGGTTTGTTCCTTGATTTTTCTCTTAGAAAAATTCCTGTCACTTATTAACCTTGTCATTTTCCTTCTGTAAAGTGAAAGAAAATATTGGAGTATATGAAGTATAACCTTAAAATGACATGATTTGGACATTGTCTATGTATATGCAATCTGTCCTGTTTTGATATAAGGCATCTGGCCACCTTCGTCTGTTTCATCTTGCTATATCTTAGTGGCACACTAAAGGCATTATTAGCAGCTGTGGCATGATTTTATTTTCTCTATGTCCAGGTAAATGGGAGAAAGTGATGAGCGGAATTTGCCAAACATTCATCATTGAGTAGTATGAGTAAATAAAGACAATATAGACTAGCAAGTGTATAAGTTTTAGAATCAGATAAAAACCTAGGTTTGAATATAATATTCCTTATTAGTTGATATTTGGTTAAATAATTTAAACTCCTGCCTCAGTTTCCCCATCTGTAAAATGGGGTTAATGATCACTGTGAGCATTAAATTATATAATACATAGAAGGTGCCTAATATAAAATAGCTCTTAGTAAATTGTCAGAGCCTCAGAATTTTGAGCATGGGAGTTGTCTGAGTGCCAGGACAGTTCAGACTGGAGAAGTGGTGTGGGTAAAACTATTCCCAGTGTTATTAGTTTTAAATGCCTTTGGCATTTTAAAAAAGAACTCAATGACTTGCCTTTAATAATCTCCATTTCAGTTCTTTTTGTCTCCCATAAACTATTTTCTGAATCAGATACTATCAGGAAGCTAGAAGCCATGTTGTCTGGGATAGAGCTCCAAATAGTTACTTGGTGTCCCCAGACCAGGCAGACAACTGTATGAAAGTAATTTGTACTTCCTACTTTTTATTCATATGCATATAAATGAAATAAGTTAAATTTTCACTGAGCTTTGAATAAGGTAATGAGGACAACTATCTTATCACATTAATGTGCATTCTTCCTCGATATGGTTTCTTATGCAATAAACTCCCTGCAGAAGAGGCTGCATCTTATGCTTTTTGCACAATGGTAGCGTTTAATAAGAACACATCAAACACCTATAATCAGATAGTCCCAGACTCTCAGAATTAAAGACTCCCTGCCTTCCACTTAGGTGATAAAAAGCCCATTCCATAGCTTTTCTGGTTGATTGATTTGTTGGAAAAATGCAAGTGTCACTTGGGTCAGATTGAGTAGCCCCAGTTGTTAGAAAGTACTTTCCCATGTCGAACCTAATGTTTATCTTCATATCATTGTTATCCATCTACTTATCTCTCTGAAGAAACACTTGCTCAACAACAGAAACCAAAACCAACAGAGAATACTAAGCATAGTGAATAACCCTATCAGCAGCACTAGAATTTGGTGCCCTGGGTCACTGGTACCAAATTCAGGGAAACACAATTTTTCTGACCATGTTGTCTCCCTAATGTTTAAATTCAGCTTGTTTTTAGCTGTGGCCAGTGAAGTGGCTGTTTTCTTTTGAGCCACTTGGCTAGAGAAATCATTCACCTCTCATGTCTTCTCTTATATCACTGAAAGTATGTGTCTGCAATGAAAGAAACCCAACTTCACTACAGCATAGATGGAAATGGAGAGTATTATGCTAAGTGAAGTAAGCCAGGTGGTTAAAGACAAATACCATGTGATCTCACTTACAAGGGGAACCTAATGAACAAAACAAACAAATAAGCAAAATAGAACCAAAAACATGGAAAGAAGGAACAAACTGAGAGTGACCATAGGGGAGAGGGGAAGGGGATAATGGGGGAAGGAAGGGGAAGGTTCCAGTCAAGGAACATGTATAAAGGACCCATGGACATGGACAGGAGGGTGAGGATTGACTGTGGGAGCAGGGGTGGGGGTGAGGGCAGGGCAGGGGAGAGTAGTAGGGGAAAAATTGGGACAACTGTAATAGAACAACAATAAAAAAAAAAGGCATGAGTTTTCACACCAAACAAGAGGTCTATAGGTAGGCATTCCACTGCATCATCTTCAGTGCACTAGATGTTCATGGTCCCAAGACATGATGGCTGTGATGTCAAGGAAGAAGTAGTGGGAGAGAAGTTTTGTTTTATCTTTTGTCATATCTGTCCCCTTATCAACATAGCAACAGTTTTCCCAGGACTCCTTGGAGGCATTCCCTTAAATCACATTGACTGAGAAATATGTTGCCACCATGTTTGAGGTAAAGAGGCATGAAAGCTTAATGCTTAAGATCTTCAACATCCATAATGGAGATAGGTTAAGAAAAAGGGTTTTGGAGTGGGTGTTGAATTTGTGAATTAGCAGGGTGGGTCACACATCTCAAAGTCTTTTCCGATCACATCATTTAAATACACTCTTCTTCATCTAAACTTGTAGTCCACTTACAGTTTTGCAGAGATAAGCCTTGGCTTCCTGGAGATATTTGTGTGTGCAGTTTTTGTGTTCCCAATGATTATATATCTGGACCATCACTTTAGGAGTTTCCAATAGATTTAATAATATCTTATAATTGTGTAAAATTAAAAAGTTTCCCAAGAGTTTCTGAACATATCTATTATTTGGTTTTCTACAGGGCAAAGATCTTTATTTCTATGTTACAGAGAGTTTGAGACTCAGTCAAATTATATGATTTACCCAAGTGGGCATGATTTATATACAAGAATAGAACTTATGCATTCTGAATGCTAAGCCAGTGCTTTCTAAAAAATTTTATTATGCATATATATTCATAGGTCTATATATACACAGAGACCTAGCACAGCTAAAAATACTTAAATGCTATTGTATACATTAGTTGTTATACATATATGCATGTATAACCATATATGTATATATACACATATATGGGGTCTACTTGGAGTTGTGTGATCTAAAAAAATATTATAATCTATTCATGGATAAAGTATAACTTGATTATACAAGTTGTTATGCAAACTGAATCACTTTTAGGAGTGAGTTATCAATACTTTCTTTAGAACAGTGTAAACTGGAATTTTCTTTGGCAAAAAATAATTGATAGTCAACCAGGGAATAGATGAAAATGATATGACAGAGCTTGAAACTTATTAGGAGATAAGAGACTGAAGAAAAAACATGTGGGATATACCCAGAAACATCAGATTGATTTTCTTTGAGCATGAGAAGCTTAAGTAAAATGGTAAGAAATGAGAATATTTAAAAAATGTATTAAATTATATATTTAACAGTTAAGCAAAAATTAATATTCTTATAAATTGCCTTTTGGCAACAAAGAAAATATGAACTTTATTTTTATTATAGTATTTTTTTCTAATTTCTTTGCATAAGACATTAAGTCTTATGCAAATCATAGTGATTGAGGAAACAAATAAGGAGAGCATAATCTTGGGAAAGATTTTCCTTAGGAACCTGTTTCCCCCTCTCTTTCCCCTCCTTTGATCCTATTACACTCTCTGTCACCTATTTTCAGCAAACAGTTGTGGCATGTGCCACATGCCTAATATTAGATAGGTGCTGGAGCTTTAAAGATCACTCAAACAGCTCCCATTTAATGAGGGACACAAGAAATGGACAATAAGGATCAAAATGCCATAGTCATAGTTTACTGGGACATGCTCAGGAAATATACGATACAAGGAATTAGTTAAGACTTTCTAGGGAAAAGGAATTTTTTAACCCCCCTAAAGAGTCTGCCTCCATTTTTTGATGTTTGACTACTGACAGCTTTTAAGCCACATCCCTCTTTCATTTCCTTCTGCCTCCCATCTGTAAAGGCTGATAAGAAATCCCATGTGCTCTCCTCCTTGGTACTTGTGGCATTTTCTTTCATTTCTTTCTCTCTCTCTTTTTTAAATATGTTTTATTGATTATGCTATCACAGTTGTCCCATTTTCCCCCCTTCACTCCTCTCCACCCTGCACACCCTCTTCCACCCATATTTCCCCTCTTTAGTTCATATCCATGTGTCATACTTATAAATTCTTTAGCTTCTGCATTTCCCATACTATTCTTACCCTCCCCCTGTCTATTTTCTACCTACCATCTATTCTACTTATTCTCTGTACCTTTTCCCCCTCTCTCTTCCTCCCACCCCCCTGTTGCTAACCCTCCATGTGATCTTCATTTCTGTGGTTCTGTTCCTGTTCTAGTTGTTTGCTTAGTTTCTTTTTGTCTTAGGTGTGGTTGTTAATAATTGTGAGTTTGCTGTCATTTTACTATACATGTCTTTTATCTTCTTTTTCTTAGATAAATCCCTTTAACATTTCATATAATAGGGCTTGGTGATGATGATGAACTCCTCTAACTTGACCTTATCTGAGAAGCACTTTATCTACCCTTCCATTCTAAATGAAAGCTTTGCTGAATAGAGCAATCTTGGATGTAGGTCCTTGCCTTTCATGACTTGGAATACTTCTTTCCAGCCCCTTCTTGCCTGCAAGGTCTCTTTTGAGAAATCAGCTGACAGTCTGATGGGAACTCCTTTGTAGGTAACTGTCTCCTTATCTCTTGCTGCTTCTAGGATTCTCTCCTTCATTTTAATCTTGGGTAATGTAATTATGATGTGCCTCGGTGTGTTCCTCCTTGGATCCAACTTCTTTGGGGCTCTCTGAGCTTCCTGGACTTCTTGGAAGTCTATTTCCTTTGCCAGATTGGGGAAGTTCTCCTTTATTATTTGTTCAAATAACTTCCACTTGTTGCTCTTCCTTTTCTCCTTTTGGTACCCTTATAACTCAGATGTTGGAATGTTTAAAGAATGTCCTGGAGGTTCCTAAGCCTCTCCTCATTTTTTTGAATTGTTTCTTCCTTCTTTTCTGTTTGGTTCTTTCTTTCTTCCCCCGGTCCACTTCACTGATTTGAGTCCCAGTTTCTTCTCATTACTATTGGTTCCCTGTACATTTTCCTTTATTTCACTTAGCATAGCCTTCATTTTCTCATCTAATTTGTGACCAAATTCAATCAATTCTGTGAGCATCCTGATCACCAGTGCTTTGAACTGTGCATCTGATAGGCTGGCTATCTCTTTGTTGCTTAGTTGTATTTTTACTGGTGTTTTGATTTGTTCTTTTATTTGGGCCACTTTGTTTCTTAGCGTACCTGTTATGTACTGAGGGGTGGAGTCTTAGGTGTTCACCAGGGCAGGGCAACCCAGTTGCCGAGTTGTGACACCTTATGTGGGGGAGGTGTCCGAGAGGGAACAATGGCACTTGCTCTGCTCTCTGCTGGATTTCAGTCACTTCTACCACTTCCCCTAAGCAAACTGGGCCCTTCTGGTGTTGATTCCCATGTGGGTGGGTTTCTGTACATTCTAGAACCTTCTGGGTCTCGCCAATGCACTCTCTTGTTAGGCTGGGAGTCTCTCCTGGCACCTCAACCCCCACAGGTATTTTCAATTGGTGTTTTGATGCTTTATTTCCCCATGCTGGAACCCTGGGTTGCTCAGTCTTTTTTGCTCCCCAGTTTCACTTGGTTTATCTGCACATGAATGTGGGACTGCCCGGTTCCACAAGCCACCTTAGGCGCCAAGCCCCTCCACAATCCACAGCCTCGCTGGGTCCACCACTCACCACCTGCGCTCGCAGGGTCTGCCAGCCACCTTTTTGCCTCAACCCCTCTTGGCCCAGCCTCCTGACTCTGCCCCTCCTACTGGTCTGGATGAATGTATCTACTTTAACTCCTAGGTTGTTGGACTTCCATATAGTTCAATTTTCTGTCAGTACTGGTTATTATTTTGTTTCTAAATTTTTGTGTCCTTATTTTGGTTGTGCGAGGAGGGACAGTGTGTCTACCTATGCCTCCATCTTGGCTGGAAGTCCTCTCTTTTTTAAACTGAAAAACAGAACTATTTTTTATTTGGGTGGGAGTTTGCTTATCCTGATATTCAAAATTAATTAAAAATTTTTGTTTTACTTTCAAGATTTTTTTTACTATTCAACATTATTCTGTATTGAGGTGTACAGCATAGTGCTTAGATAGTCATACACTTTACAAAGTGTTCCCTCAATATTTCCAATACCCACCAGGCACTGAACGTAGTTATTACAACATTATTGACTATATTCCCTAAGCTGTCCTTTACTTCCCTGTGACTATTTTGTAACTACCAGTTTGTACTTCTTAATCCCCTTCACCTTTTCCACCCAGTCCTCAACCCCCTCCCCTCTGGAACCTCTGAGATTTTTAAACCATGCAAGCCTCTGCCCACGAAAGAGCACCATTGCCCTAGTCCTACCACCTAACCACAATAAAATCCCAGGTGAATCTTTTTCTCTGCTTTCTAGGCAATCTTCAAACCAGCTTGGGAAGCCTGCCCTGCTATCTCCAGAAAGCCTCCTTATGTGAGTCATAAATCTTTTCATACCCTTGGGGTGTGTGTAGCATCATCAGTCTCAAAATCTAAAGGCAGTTTTGGAAAGGTTCATTTATGTCTGCAGAGTGGACACAACATCTTTATTGAGGCATAGTTTGCATACTTTAAAATTCACTCATGTTATGGGTATAATTAATTGATATGTACTAAATTTACAGAGTTGTAAATTAGTACAATTTAGTTGTAAATTTAGTACACTCTGTAAATTTACAGAGTTGTGAAACCATCCCCGAATGAATTTTAGAACATTTTCATCATCTAAAATGATTCATTATATGTGTTGACCTCTAATCCCTTCTCTCACTCCAGTCCCAGGCAGCTATTTGATGCGGACCCTGGCTTGTGGGGTCTGCCACATTGTGGATGAGGCAAGAGAAATTCACATGGACTACCAAGTCCTGTGGAGGAAAAGGGAGAGCATGGTTTTACTCTCAAGGGGAGAAAAAGCCTCAGCCCTTGCCATGACTGGCCTTTATTTCTTTTCTGGGCACATTACATGATGATCCTCATTTACTATGCACAGGTTCACTTTAGGTGGTTACCTTTTACAGAAAACAAAGGAGCCAATGTCGCTAATCACATCACAGAAGAGGGATATTTGCAAATGCAAAGGGAAAAGTGGTTGAACCGGTTACACTCATCCTTGGAAGGTTTAGCATGGATTTTAGGAAGTTATTTTGCAGTAAATGTTTGCTGCCTCAATTCAGGATGAGGGAGTTTTAGCAAAAGCAAGTTTCATAGCAGTCTAGGTACAATGCAGGCCTGATTCCCCATGAGAGAACCTATCTGTGGGTATGGGTCCTGTGCATCAGACCTTGCTTTCCATTGGGAGCTGGGCCCACACCACGCAGAATGGTCTCCTACAGCTACTAATATGCTTTCTGTCTCTATAGTTTTGCTTTTTCTGGACATTTCATGGGAATGGATTCATATAAATATAGTCTGTTATGCCTAGCTTTTTTCACTTAGCATAATGTTTTGGATATTATCCTATGTTATTATACACATTAGTAATCAATTACTTTTATTACTGAATATTCCATCATGGGGATACACAATATTTTGTTTATGCATTCAGTAGTTGGACATTTATTATCATTCCTACTTTTTGGCTATTATGAATAGTGCTGCTCTGAACAATAACATATAAATGTTTGGTAAATTTACGTTTAACTTTATAAGCAACTGCCAAGCTGTTTCCAAAGTGGCTATACCATTGTACATTTCCTATTAACTATGTATGAGCATTCCCTTTCCTCCCCATTTTGGCCAACATTTGTTGGTCTGTATTTTGGATTATGGCAATCTAGTAGGTATAAGGTGGTATCTAATTGTGGTTTTAATTAGCATTTTTGCAATGATTAATAATGTTAAGCATACATCATGTGCTTATGAGAATTCATATGTCTTCTTTGGTGAAAGGTCCATTCAAATCTTATAACTGTTTTTAACAGAGGTTTTTTGGTATTATTGTTGCATTGTAAGTGTTCTTTATACATAATAGATACAAGTTCTTTGTCAGATATATAATATGCAAATACTCTCTTTTGAACTCGTTAGTCAGTCATTGCATTTTTAGTTGTAGGTTTTCTGTTCAATTTTTTTCAATGATTTCTATTTTTTGTTAAAGTTCTCATTTTGTTCATGAATTGTTTTCCTATTTTCACTTAGTTATCTATCTGTGTATTCTCATAGTTTGCTGAACTTCTTTAAGAGGATTATTCTAAAGTGTCCATAGATCTGCATTTCTTTAGGGTTAGTTACAGGAGTTTTATTAGTTTCCTTTGGTGGTGTTATGTTACCTGATTCTTCATGAGCCTTGCATCCTTGTTGGGATCTACATATTTGAGTAAGTCATCTCCTTTCCCAGAATGTACAAATTCATGTTAGCAGGGAAAGATCATCACCATTCAGCTCAGCTCAACTGGATGGGTCAGCTGATAACATCCCTGGCCAGCCATAGCTTGCTATAATGGCTAGGCCACTTCCTGTGCTCCGAGGTCAGGGGTAAGGATAGGGATCTGCTGGCTGGACCCTGAAGGTTAGTGGCCTGTTGGTTTGGTTGCATTCAAATGGGTCCACTGGGTGGCCTCTCTAGTTGATCAAGGGTGCTGGCTGTGTTCCATGGTCAGGTGGGGCCATTAGCTGGGCTTTGCAATCACCTCTGTCAGGCAGGTTATATATAGTCTGAGTTCTCTGGAAGGTCATAGTTACTGGCTGGACTTTGCTATTGGTCAAGGCTACAGGTACTACACTATAATTATTCCTAGTTGGGCAGGGTCTGAGGCTATGCTCCCTATCTGATGGTGGCACTGGCTAAACACTGGGACACAAGCCTTGTTTCCCATCATATGGGGCCTCAGGCCATATTCTGTGACTCTATAGGTGTTAGTCCTCTTGAGAGGAGGACTGAAGTCAGGAATGACCTTGATGAAGTAACTACATTTTCACTTTTGAATGATGATGTTTTCTGAAATAAATGTATGACTTTATTTTTACTTGTGCATTTCCAAAATTTGTTTTTCCTTTCTAATTCTTTTGCAGTTAGGAAACACATGTATGATTTCAACATTTTTAAGTTATTGAGACTTTTTTAGTGCCTAGTATGTGATCTCTTCCAGAGGCATATACTATATATGCCTTTATATCAGGTGAAAAAAATAGTTTTTACTATGCTCTTACCTTTATTGGTACTTGTTATTTCTTCATATAGATTTGAGTTCGTTTCTGGTCTCATTTCTTTTCATCCTGAAGAATTTCTTTCAGTAAATTTTCTGTTCCTATTTCTCTTTTCTTTCCTTATGAGACTTGCATTTCATGTGTGTTTCTCATATGTATCTGAAGTTTCTTTTATTCTCTTTATCCTTTTTTTTCTTGTTTAAATTAGATTATTTCTATTGATCTATATTTAAGTTTGCTGGTTATTTCATTTACTAGCTCAAATCTATTGAGGAACCCCTTTAGTGAATTTTCTATTTTATTTATTCAATTTTTAATTTCAGAATTTCCATTTTGTTTCTTTTAAATAATTTTTATTTTTAGTCTCTATTTGATGAGTAATTATCATCATACTTCTCTTTAATTCTTTAAGAAAAGGGTTCTTTAGTTCTGTAAATATACCTGTAATAGCTTCTTTTTCAGCCAAGTTCAACTTTCAGCCTTCTCAAAGATGATTTCTCTTCACCATCTTCTCCTAAGTGTGTAAGTCACACTTTCCATCTTCTTTGCCTGTATTGTAATCTTTTGTTGAAAACTCAACATTTTAGATAAGATATCATAGAAATTCTAAGTTCTTATTCCTGCTAGTGGATTTTTTATTGTTGCTTTTTTTCTTGTTCATTTGTTTCCTTGTTTAATAACTTGTTTGGAATACTTCTATAGAATCTGTCTCTTCATGGAGTACAGCCACTAATGTCTTTGCTCAGATTTTTTTAATCATTGTTTTTATTTTTAAGCCTAGCTTTCTTTTCATCACTCTTGGGATCATATGATAGAGTGGTCAGTTAATGATTGGTTAGAGGTTGTGCTTAAACACTTTTAGTCAGTGATGCTTCCACCTTTACAAATGGGTCTGTGTGTAGGTTCAGTACCACATATAAGGTAAGAAATTTTACTCTTCTTCCCCAGCTATTACTTTTAGTGTAACCTCCTCATGTCTCCTCAACATGTATGTGAAGTCTCACATTCAGGACATGTGGAGAGGCAGGGCCCCTTCAGTCTTTCTGGTTGTGCATACACACTTTAGGAAACTCATCCTGGCAGTCTCATGGAGCGTGGTTTGGAAGAAGGTTGTCTGGATTCAAGTTAATGAGACTACTAAAAAGATTTATTTTAGAAATTTAAAAAACCCTCCTTGAAGAGCCAGAGGGCCATGACTATGCATAACTGTAAGGGTCACATTCTACATATTTGTCTGTAAAGTCTGTGTAAGAACAGGAACTATGTGAATGGAAAACCTTCAAGTTGTCCACTTGGCAGCATGTGTGGTCATATGTGGTGGCTCTGAAGGAACATGTCAGTGAACAGTAATAGAAATAAAAAGGAGCATACATTGCCATGTCTTAACTCAAAAACACAGTTTAGAGGGCAAAGTGTGTAAAGGACTTAAAATTAATTGTTCTAAAGCAAAGATGCCAGAGAGCTGGCCAAAGAAAAAAGTTCATGTGTTTGAAATATTGTTCTACCTCTATTACTCAGTGGAAGAAAAAACACCTTTCACCTTTTTTCAAAGACAGCAGAAAATTTAGTAATGGCTACAGCAATAATGTTTATATTGAATTTAATATGTTTCCTAATGCTTCATAAATAATTAATCTAAATCCAACCAGTAAATTTCCTTTTCTAGACATCTTTAAGAAAAATACACTTTAGTAAATGGCTAGAGCCTTAATATGTTTCTTAAGTCACTATTTTTTCTTATATCTTATTCTGTGATATACAATATAATAATATGATATATGTATGTATATATTTTTTTTCTTGATTTTGGGGAAAGGGGCAAGTAGCATGTCCAATTAATTTTTTTCTTTCCAGTTATTTATTATTATTTTTACATAAAGGCAGAAAATTACTGGACTGGTAATTAGATACTTCAGCTGACTTTGACTGACTAACCAGATAGTTATCTTATATGGGTCACCTGTAAAACAAGAGTTAAATTAAATGATAATTTCTAAATTCATTTTTAGCTGCAAATCTATAGTTCCCATGTATCATAGATGCATCACTGCATTGGTTTGTTTTTATCTTAAAACAATACAAAGTTCCTTTTCCAGGAATGATAGATTAGAAAATTATGACCAGCTCTGTTAAGGAAAACTTGGATGGAGTACATCTTACTGATATATTAGAGTGCTAACAGAAAAATGAAGAACTACATACCCCAAACCAGCAAGAAGAATGAAAGCCAGAGAAAAGAGCCTTGCTTTCGAGTTCCTTTTATCCTAAAGGTACCTACCTATTCCAATGTTAGTGGTGGAGAGCCTAAGAAGCTTAACTGAATTTTTGAAAGACTTACAGAACACTGTAAATAAACATTTCTCTCTGTCTGCCAAAAGCAAACATAAATTCCCTGTAAATGAAGCTATATTTTTAGGCTTCAAATTAATTTCTACTTTGTATAAGAATACAATGCCATGCCCTCAATTTAAAATAACCAAGAATATAAAGACACCAGAAAACTAGATTAAGGCCAAATGTCAAGAGAAACAACAGAAAGTAGAAAAATACCTGTATACCATCTAGATAATAAAGTTTTTAGACAAGAATTTTAAGATACTATGCTTAATATGTTCAAAGTTTAGAATAAGGATATCAGCAGAACACTGGAAAGCATTTAAAAAGAGAAAGCAACTGAATAGAATACTAGTACTTCAAAAACAATGGCGCATTTAATTTAATGTAGATAGATTGAAAGAAGAGAGAAATAGTATCCTGGAAAATATGACAGAAAAACTCCAGATGGTGGTAAGAGGAGAATAAAGTTGCAGTACAAGAAAGAGAGGAAACAGTAAAATGTCTAATGCACATGTAATTGCAGTGCTAAAGTGAGGGAGAAAGAAGGTGTGGTAGAAGTAATATTACAAGAGATAATGGTTGAGAATTTTCCAAAGCCAATAAAATAAATCAAGTCCAAATTTTTAAATAATCTACAAACTCCAATAATAGTACTATAAAGAACAGCATTGAAAAACTACTGAAACCAAAATCATAGGGAAATCTTAAAGGCCGACAGAGGGAAAAAGTTACCTTCATCGAAGCAACAATTATTCTGACAATTGCCTTCTCTAAATAAATAAAAGCTGGTATACAAAGGAATTATAGCATCAAATTGATGAGAACAACTACCAACCTACAATTCCATATCCATGAAAATATCTTTCAAATGGAAAATGATAATAAAGACATTGCCAGAATCTCTTCAAAACAGTAAATATCTTTTCACTAAAAGATATTTAATGGTAATTATAAAGGGCACATTTTAGGAAGAAGTAAAATGATCCTAGAGGAAATTTTTGGCTGGAAAAGAAATGTAGATCCCACTATAGAGAGTGGGATCTACAAGTGGGATTATACAAGTTCCTCCAAAAATAAAAATTAGAATTATCATGTGGTTAAGCAATACCACTCCTGGGTATTTATCCAAAACAACTGAAATTAGGATCTCAAATAGATATCTGCACTCTCATGTTCACTGCAGCATTATTCACAATAGCCAAGATGTGGCAACAAACTAAATGTCCATTGGCAGGTAAATGGATATAGCAAATGATGTGAATACATTTGGTGGAATACTATTCCTCCTAAAAAAACATCTGTGATACACATCAGCATGGATGGATCTTGTGGATAGTATCTAAGTAAAATAATCTAAACGTGGAAAGGTAAGTACTGCATTATTTCACTTCTTTGAGGTACCTAAAATAGTCAAATTCATAAAATCAAAGACTGGGACAGTGATTATCAGGGCTGGCAAAAGAGGGGGAAATGGGAAGTTCTTAACCAATAGGCATAAGGTTTCCATTAGCATGAGTAAGCTGTAGAGGTTTGCTGTATAACACTTATCTGTAGTCAATAGCAATGTATTTACTGTACACTTAAATTCTCTGAAGAGGATAGGTCACATGGTATATGTCTTATCACAATAAAATTTTTAAAAATAATAAATATATGCAAATACATATAAATAGATAAGAAGGAATGGAGAGAAGCAGAAAGGGTAATGCGCAGCAAACTTTAAATTGGTATTGTCCATGTAAACTAATAATGTCTTGTGGGATTTTAAAATACATGGAATTAAAATACATAATAACAATAGCATATATGATGGGAGGGGAATAAATGGGATTAAAGCATTCTTAGGAATTTCTATTGTCTGGAAAAAGGTAAAAGTACAGATTTACATCAGGCTTTCCTAAGGCAAAGGAACACTCATAATCTCCAGGAAATAATGTTTTAACTCAGAAATTTGTTACATAAATTTAAGTAAAATGTTTCTGTGAATCTAGTAGCCTTGCGCCAATTTTAAATTTTTATTTGTTTCTTTATTGTGGATATGTTACATGTGAAAAAAGACAAAATTGGCCTTTCAAGGGAAACAGTATAAAGAATAGGGCAGAAGTTCAAATTTGACTTTATATTTATTTTTATGTTTAGAGAAATTGACTTAAAGGTGACTTTGAAGCAAAAGAATATCCATTGTTTTAAGGTTGGAAGTTTTGGAAAGGACACAGACATTTTTAATCTGTTGTTGGCTGAAGAGGATGAAGGCATAAATCCAATTACTCTGCTTTGAAAGTAGTGCATATGAAGTAACTCTTATAACAGGCCAATTTGCTTGAAGAGTTGTGAATCATTTCTCGAATTTAGCTGTTATTATTCACCTTAAAATGAAGACAGGTGCAGAAGAGAGAGCTGAAAGAGAAAGGGGTCAGGTGACTTGGCCTAGATTTAACAGTTCTATGACTAGGTTGGGATATGAGATCCCTAAAGATAGGAATGAGTATCTATGTACATTTGTGGTACCTGAAAGGAGCTAGCTCTTGCAGAGGAAAGGCTGCTACTTGGGCTGAGGGTTGTCATCTTTGTTGACCACTTACTTACTGGCTTTGGGACCTTTGCCAAGTCACTTTGTAATTCTGTTAAAATTATTTGCTGTACTATAGATAAAGCAATTTAATATAAAGCAATTTAACTCATAGGTGTAAAAACTAAAAAAAATGTTTGTGAAAGTGTTTTATGAAGAGAAAAGAATATAGAAGTATAGGACATCATTCCTGTTTCAAAATACATGTCACCCAATTCAAGTCACTAGCATTTATCAATGGTTACAATGTGATAGAATTTATAGTAAGCATGAAAACAAAACTAAGGCCAGGTACCTATGGGTTAAACAGTTACAAGAAAAAAAATTAGGTTTTCACAGTGAGTAGGTCTTAGTGATCATTTTAATTTTGTCACATATTATATACTGATAATACAGAAACTACCTGTCATATTCTAAATGTAGTTTTCTTTCATTAAGTATTAAATATGGTGCCTGTTTTACTCTGGTTCTTGCTATAGTTACACCGAATATGCAAAAACAGAATGCTAGTATGACCAGATTTGAAATAATGTGCTAAATATGTTAAACTGGGAATTTCTTTTTAAACAAAGCATGTATTATTACACAAAAATTAAATTAATATGTTTGAATGAGTTTGAGTTTCATGTTTAAAGTCATGAATTTGTTATTCTAAGATACAGACAACAAAAATTTCCTACCCAATTCTAAATAAGTGTAGGGAAGATTGTGCTTGAGAATGTTGATTGTGGATACTTTAAGAAAAATAAGGGTGTAAAGCTTTGAGCTAGTGATGATGTTGGAATTTCCAGAACATCTTTTATTTCAGTCTCTGGAGTTTTATGTAGGGAATTGCAAAAACATCTAATGTTCATATCTAACATTAGATAATGTGCATATGTAATGTTCTGATGAGATTTTATTTAGAAAATCAGGTTTTGTTAGTCAGTGATAAGGCTGAAGACCAGGATGATAGTGATCCCAGGTGCCTGTCAGGGCAACTATTATTGCCATTCAGAAAGACTTTAAAGAAATAATTTATGTGCCAACATACATAAAAAATAGTATTAAAATTATTATTATGAAAATTATAAAATTGATAAGGTAATATCCTCATTAATGTTATAGAGAAATACATATCATATTATATATATATATTACAGTCCATAGTATTATATTTATAGTTTATATTTTTGAAGAGAGATTTCAAGAGATAGATGAGACTCTGCTTACAGTGGTAGAGTGTTCATGAAGTCTTGTATCAACAGCAATAAATAACCAATGTAAACACTTAACAGATTCAATAATTGCTAAGCTTACAACAAATTATTTCCTTAACTTAAACACTTTTTATTCTCCTTGTAGCTTTCTTCCTACTCAGCCCCTGCTTTGCCCCCATGTTTTCTCTCTCTCTACCTCCCTCCTCATCAGTCATTCGCATCTTACCTCCTCTCAGTTATGCCCACACCCAGCTCTCGCCATTCCTCTTCCCACTGTTTTTTAAGCCAAAACATTTAAATCCTGAATCAATCTAATGTAGTCAGTAAATAGCACAGAATTCTCTGGATCTGGATTCAATTAATTTCAGCTTTTTACTCTGCTTTGTTTGTGTAGTTCTTTCTACAAAAAAACCTGACAAAACTATTTTTTTCATTTTGATTCTTCCTTCCCCTCTCCCTCCTTTCCTCCCTCTGTTTCTTTCTTACTCCCCTCCTCTTCTCTCCCTCCCTTCCTTCCCTTCCTTTCTTTTCTTCCTTTCCTTCCTTCCACCTACCTTTCCCTTCTCCTTTCCTTTTTGCCTGAAATTAGACTGATAATTTTAGTATGTGTTAGTTTTTATTTTCAATTCTTTACAAGGTCATCCATCTCCTTTGAGTTTATTCCCTCCTGGGGGCTCTGGGTGAATATTGAAGTCCCTAAAGTGTGGACAAGGAGAAAGCAGAGTTCTAATATCTAAATGATATTTACAGTGACAAAGCTGTTTATCTTTTTGAAAGTGGAAGGACTGACATCTATCATATACAACAAGATTCATCCCAAGCTTTTGTTGTTATATTATTACTAGTAAAATTTGAATAAAATACACAAAACTCTTCATTTTTATATATTTTTGTATATTTCATCTGTGTAAAAGATATTGGGAGACAGTCCACTGATAAAAAAGCCAGGACATTTTAATATTGGGGAAAGAAATTCTCAGAGGAGGTGATAGTTAGTTGCAATTGATTCTATAGAAAAGAGAATGATCAAACTGATGATGGAGAAAGTCCTTCACCCCAAAAGAACTGATTCATAATGGAACTTTTACTTCAGAACTATACTTCAACAATGCTGTGCAATTTATATGCTTCAGCACAGTGGGTATGTTATAACTGTGGCACAGCTTCTTGGTAGAGAAACAATTCTCTTTTCTTACTTTTTTAGCTTAATGTCTAACAGCTTTTTTATGACAAGACTAAAACAAAGCTAATTTTAGCTGAACAAGGATAACCATTTATGGTTTGGCATCATGCTTGGCCAGAGAAAAGAAATTAAAAATGACTTCAAGAAGATTGAATGTATCCCCAAACATTTTTTTCCTACATGAGGAGCAAAGCTACTTTCTATGTGATAGTGGGCAAAGAAAAAAAGACCCTCTTTTTCTAGGTTTCTAAATTAAGGAATTTACTTAATGATACCACTTGATGTATAGCTGAAGTTGTCAAAATAATAATAGCTTCCTCATAAGACTGTGACAGTGTTTAAATGATTGAAAGCACGTGAAATGTCAGAACAATACATGTGGCATAATAGTCACACAATCATATTATATATAGTACTTCCATTTTGTTTCCTGATATTCAGACATATTTTTAGGGTTCTTGTTAACTCTTACTGCTTTTAATACCCTCAAATAGATAGCTGTGTGTACTATCTGTTTAGTGGTGTCTTGTTAATCTGATGAACCCTGTGAAAATACTTCATCTTAATCTCCAACTAAATCTATCTAATGCCAGATTTTGTTCCTGGTAAAAACTATTATATTAAAGTTCCAGTTTTTGTTTTGTATCTTACAAAACAAGAAACCAAGCCACATGAAAGTTACCTAAATTCTTTCCTCCTGGATCCTCAGATACTGGGGTAGACAGAACTAAGATAAATGTTTGTTGTTATCCAGTCTCTCTCTCTATCAGAGGTCTACAACTCATGGATTGGAGGTCAAAGTAAGCTCAAGGGTGTGACAGTCAGTGGTTCAGCCCTGAAGAGGTCCAAGCCAACTGCATAACCAAACATGAAGTCAGTAAAGGGCAGCACTGGAGGGATCTCACTCTTCATTTTGCTGCCAGCTTTCTCCATCCTGGCCTTACCCTCTTCTTGTACTCTAGCTTTTATGGTAACCTTCTCTTGTCCCACCTTATCATCACAGTGGAGAGTGAAGTGAGGCAGGTTCTAGTTCCATGTCTGTTAACTATGTAAGTGATATTAATCTAGGGACATCTTAGGATTTCTCTAGCCAAAGAGGTGAATTAGATTAATTTCTTTTTTTGTTGTTTTATTTCATTTTGACACGATATAATACATTACTCTTATTAAGTGTTTATGTTGTTTTCTTAGGTGTATTTGCATTTTGGTCTAAACTTCTAAAGTCTATTGAGCTAACTGGTCCTAGTGGGGAAAGAATGTAACAATCTCAAGGCCTCCTGGATCCTCATTCCTATTTTTCTTAATTTGTCAGAGGACTGAGTAGTATTGGTGCTTTACACTGAAGATAAATTTATGATTGCATCAGAATCACTGGAGGAGATTTAAAAATCTGTGAGTGCACCATCATTGGAAACTTAGTAGGTCTTAGTTTGGCTTAAGCAGGGGAGTGATGAGAGGGCCTGTATTGTTAAAAAATGAAACATTCTTAGGTTCATCCATAACTGAGATTCTTAATGGTTGTATTAAGCTGATTGAGCTGCCCTCCTCCTACCATCTAAAGAAAACATCCATCTTAGTCTAAGTCCTCTAGACAGCAGATCCTGAGACAAAGATTTGGTGCTGACACTTGCCTTGGAGGTACAAGTTCAGGGCAGTAAAGTATGACAGCCAAAGATAAAGAAAATAAGGTAAGATGAAATACAGTGTATTACCACTTGGGATTGTTAATTCTGTACATGGGGATTCTGCTGAAGATTTATAAGGAGAAACATCACCCAGAGTAATCTAAAGGGTAGAAAAAGAAGGGGAAACTTTATTTGTCCAGCTCTCACCTATCTCCCATGTCCAACTGGCTAATTTTCACCCCTCAAGAACCTGTGTGTCTTCTGGGCTGTGTCCTCTGGCACCTCCGCAGTGTGTTATGTTATTAAAATCCAGTACTAGAACGGTGATCTGGCATAGACCAGGGAACATTGATAAAAAGATGAGAAAAAGAGAGGGAGATTGAGATTAAGAAGCCTGAAAAGAGTTGTGTCCCAATTGTACTAATGAAATGGAAAAGCTGATTCATTTACAATACATGCATTAAAATCTATGAGAGATTTTCGGGAAACCCAACTCAAAAGAAAATGGCAATTTCTTGGAAATTTGAACATATACATTAGGTATTGGGTGTTATTATTAAGAGAGTTTGAATTGGAACTTAACCAAGAACAATTTCAAGGTCTAAAGTATCTGCCACAGAAGCAAAAACTTCAGGAAAATGCTACATCCAAAGTGGGGTTGTTAGGGTTCATTTAACATGTTCATGTACAGTTTGAAAGCTGTGTTTGAAATGTGTGCCCACATGTAAACTGACAGATAGCTCTGGGTCATGATTATAACAGAGTCACTACAAAATGGACTTGTAAACTCCATATCCCCTTCTTCTTTTTTAACTTGAAGTGAAATATTTGACCTTCTCTATTTTCCTGTACACAAAACATGTTTATTTCACTTGTGCATCATTTTAATCCCTGTGCTCTTATGAGGTTCAATCATCACAGAAGTGATGACCCATGAATGTTCTGTGCTTCTCTTTCCATTACCTGGTCCCCATTAAAAAGTGAATGGGTTGGAACATGTGTGGCTTGACACTATGAAAACTTTTGCCTTAGTAGTAGAAAGATAATAGCTTATGAATGATAGACATCTACCACATACTCTGTGGAAGTAAGGCAATATCCTCCACAAATTATGTGTGTTTCTGTTTTATTTAACTACGTGGTTCATTGCTAGTGTCTCTTAAAAATATATAGGGAGAAAAAAGATAGCTAAACCTTTGTGACCATTATAAATATAATTTGAAGTTTTTATCCAAAAAACAATGTGTTCTAATAGCATAAAGATTAGGTAGAACTTTTGCAATTAACAATGAGCTGGGCCATCTTTCTAAAATTTTGTCCCATGACTTCAGAATGTAATCTCACACTGGACTCATTTTATGCACATTATATGGCCTATACTCCATTTAGCTGTAAGAATGAGTGTCTTGAATGGATGAATCAGATCTTGGTGATCATGACGTCTCAACACTCGAGTGACTTCCCATCACTTTTGGAATAAAATCCAAAGTTGAAGGCTCATGAGGCCTGACATGACCCGGTCCTTGGCTGTCTCACAGATAGGATCCTCTAGCTCCCTCCCATTCACCCTACTCCAGCCATGCTGGCCTCCAGGATGAGGAATAAAGGACTTTAACTAGTGGATATGAAAGGAAATCTAGGGTTTTGAGAGTTATTTTGGATGCAGAAGAGACAGGTCTTGCTGATAGACTAAATGTGAGAGTTAAAAAGAGAAACAGAATTATTTTAGGTTGGAAACAATGTACAACAGATATTAGCTCTTACTATGAGAACTACAACACTAATAATAACTACATAAATTGTAACACATGGATAGGTGACAGTGATATCCCTTAAATTACATGTTAAGTGCCTGTATTAGGGTCAGAATTTAGTGTTCCCATCTTGACTGTGAGTCAGTAGTTCTCCAGGTTTTGTGGATAACTGTACTGCTTATCTTTGAAAGAGCTGCCACTATTCAAGCACATGATTTACTTTAGCAGTTTCAGTATTTCTTGAGGTTGGTTCCAAGGCCATGGACAAAAGAATCTCAAAGTATTTATTTTTAAAAATGCACATCAAATTCCTCTCCTGGAGGTAAGACCAGGGAATCTTCATTTTTAACAAGCTCCCCTAATCCTTATAGACTAAGCTTGAAAATCACTGCTTCAATAGCTTTCTTTGGAACTAAGTACTTTGTTGGGTTTATTAAAAGTTGAACTTGAGTTACCTTCACTCTACCTTAACAGAGAAACAGCATTTCTCAGATGCTGAAGATAACAAACATTTAACTGAAAGATGTGTGGGTGTTAAACAAGACTGTAGGAAATGGGTCATTTTTTCAACCTCTCAAAAAGTGTGTACTTCAGCATCCAGAAGTCTTTTGATTCATTGGGAGAAGACGACAGCTGGTGTATTCATATGCTGCTGCTTCAGGGAGGTATACTAGGCTCCCAGAAACAGTGTGGCAGGCTGCTCTCCATCTCCCCTCTGACACACGAACACTGTCCTACCAACTTATTTGTTCTACGTTTCTGACAGGCTTTCACAGAGATGCAGTGGAACACCAGGTACTGAAAAGGGTAAGAAAAAATAAAAAAGCAAGCATTCCTACCACCTCTAGGCTTCTTTCTTTTCCAAATTTCATAAAGGCCAGAAACATTTCCAGAGCCTCTTTTTCATCATTTTCAAAACAAAAAAAATTATTGAAATCCCCAATTTTAAATATAAGACAAAGCTCTAACAGCTTTAAAGTCCCAGACAGGAGGGAGGGCACTGGCCATCTGCAGCTCTGTCCCCATCTAGGGAATTTGTCACACTCACAGAGTTAAATTCAATTTACCACATTCACATGAAAAAGGACTGGATTTCTAAGCCCAATGATGGGGGTGATATTGAATACGAGATTGTGTAGCGCTTTAAAGAACTTTCCTTTTATTAGTTGCTCCATAATCACATTAACCTAGACTGAAAATTTGAACTAATTCTTTCCCTAGAGACTAGAGTGGTAATAATTGTAGAAATCTGTAAAAAGGGGATAAATACAATTCAATAATTATATTGATAAATAAAATGAAAATCAACTAATTGTGTCATTCACTCAGATGCTCCCCTTGGCTGTTGTTGGCTTTATGCTTCACTGCCTGCTAAACTTTTCTGTCACACTTCAATAAATTTAATTGTGCAGAATAAATGAGCTAATTTTTGAAGTCACAAGCTCTGTTTGCAAGATAAGGGTGGTGATTTATTGACCTCTTCCAGCTCTGTAAGAGCGTCACCTCCTTTTCTACCGACAAATTGGCACCAGCCATTTCCCCTTTGTTCAGTTCCCCTCATGGCTCTTACTAACTCCTGTCCCAGCCCTCCCTCTTCTCTCTCATCTTCTTTCTTGAAATCGCTGAGTGCCTATCTTAACAGTCTGGCAGGCCCTGCTTCCTGGGGGTTGCAGAAGAAAATTCTGTAATTTCTGTAGTAGTTCTTCATACAGTAATTAATTATTTTTCCACTTCTGCTGTTCTTTGAACCCATCACTCAGTGTGTTCAACTGAAGCCCAGCTTGTGAACTTCTACTTGTCAATGCCCCAAGGCAAAATCTGAGGCATTTGTAGGTGTGACATTGATAATGGAGACAATAGTTCTCATTCTTGGACTTAAAAGTGTTTCTTGTGACAGGCACAGTGATGTCACAGCAGATCAAAACTCCTGATAAAACACAATTTTATGCCCTGGCTGGCGTAGCTCAGTGGATTGAGCACAGGCTGCGAACCAAAGTGTCGCAGGTTCGATTCCCAGTCAGGGCACATGCCTGGGTTGCAGGCCATGACCCCCAGCAACCGCACATTGATGTTTCTCTCTCTCTCTCTCTCTCTCTCTCTCTCTCTCTCTCTCCCCCCCTTCCCTCTCTAAAAATAAATAAATAAATATTTAAAAAAACCACAATTTTATAAAACAAGGCCACTTCCTGCAGGTTGGGTTGAGATATGACAACATAAAATATAACTATTCATAATTCCAAGAATTATTTCAATAAGCAAAATAGAGTCTGTAATGTAGAGAATATGCCTTAAATGAAGTGCCTTAGGATCTAAAGCAGCACTGTGTTTCTCCTGCACTGTGTCCAGCTTACTTTAATGATTATTTCCCATATGAGCCACATATTTTTAATACACACCAAAGAAATTATATTATGAGAAATTATGCTTTCTCACAATGTCTAGCTTTTGGTGCAATGCCTGGAATTACTAAATGATCAATAAAATAATTGTTGAATTAAAACTTTAATTGATTAATGGATGAATCACACTGGCATAAAGCTATCATATCATGTCATATCATCTACAATTATTCATATATATTTTAGCCTGTTATGAGACTATTTGGAAAACATGACATTTTATGCCAAATTATGGCATATGAGCCTCTAAGTAGTTGGACCAAATTATAGTTTATAAGAATTTCCTAAATGGAGAGTAGAAAAATAATAGTTTCTTAATAGAGCACATCTTGTCAATGATCACAGGACATCTAAATGTTGCACACACAAAATGACATGGCTCACACCATAGTGCAGACACTTATTTACTGAGAGTTCCATGGGCAGGTGTCCCAGAGGTGTCAGTCAACAATCAGCTCAGGCTGGACTTAGCTGCCCGTCTCTCTTGGCATCAGGGAAAGTAATGGGACTATCAATAAGGAGATTTGGGGGTTTTAGTGATATGGCTTGAATCCTATGACTAGGAAAGCTCAAAGTTACTCATTTACTGCTGGGCAAAAAGGCTAGTAAAATATAAGTGTGTGTGTGTGTGTGTGTGTGAAATAGCTTGCTTTCTTAAACATGAAGAAGACACATACATTTGTTTAAACTTTCTTTTAACTACCCTTTTATTTTCCAACCTTGTCTCTTCCAAACCAGTGTGATCTCTTAGTCTGAGCACTTGGCTGGGGAAGGGAAGAGCTGGCTGTAGTGCTCTTAATGAAGACATACTGTGATGGCACTGTCCTGACACTCCACAGTACCTCATCACCTCAAGGAAAGAGTCTCCAGGTGTTTGCCTGCAGGAAGCCGTAAAGCCAATGCAAATCAGGACACATTCCCCACAGGCAGAAAAAAACTTCATACACAGTGCTTTTTCTGTCATCATTACTGTCTTTGTTGCAATAACATTTATTAATAATGGCATTTTAAAAATAATCATTGAGTAGGTATTAGATTTTAGTTATCTGGTGTATCAGCAAAGGCAAATGTTGTCCCTCACAGTGCTGACTATGCTGGATTTTCCTCACATGTTAATACCCACCTTAAATTCCACCTGGAAGAGCCACTGGGTCTTTTCTCATTCCTGCCAAAGTGTTTATTGAATCCCTAACTAAAACCACTTATGCTCTTGAACTTTTCCTCTTGAAAAATAAAATAAGGATTATTGTTTCTTTCTCAAAGGGACACAAAGGGGGATTACCACAGGAAATCCAGAGAGGATTTAGAAGATGAGCTTGTGTTGAGTTAGAAGCAGGAAGCCCACTTAACCAATTGCCTCCCTGGGACCTGGCACCAAGGTGGGCATAAGACAGTGCTATGGAGCCCCCACGTGAAAAGGAGAATATGGCATTTGTTCCAAATCCTCTAGCCCTCAGCTTGGGAATTCTGTGAATTGTTGCCTGTGGCGGTGATACTGATTTGTATCTGGTTATGAACTTAAATGAAAACATGAATTGAACTCATTAGTTGAGGAAGGAAACATGGCCAAATTTAACAGGATGGAATTCCAGCAGGGTGTCAGGTTTTACAGGTCTGTAGTGAAATACCTCATAGAAAGTTTTCCAGTTCATAAAACACTTTCAAAACATGCTCAGCCCTTTTAAGTTGAGGGACATTATCATTTCTATCTACAGTATTTCTGCAAATTGAACTCAAATGTCCTTTGGGCTGACTATGCAGAGAACAGAAGAAAGAAATAGAAGAAACTTGGATTAAAAACTGCTGCCCCAAAAAGGTTTCCTTTAGGCTGAATTACCTGTGTGTTGATGTGTATACTGCATACATTTTTGTCCAAAATTTTGAGGGAAAAATAAGGATGCACATTGTACCTGGGTATAATGAATACATACCATAGCTATAATAATCCAGTATACAATATGCACAAAATACTTGGAAAAATACAGTATCTAAGAGAAAAATGACCTTGGAAAATAATATGGCAGGATACTTCTGCCAGCTACATATGGTTTGACCTGTTTTCATAGATATTTAATTAATTCACTAAATATTTACTGAGAGCCTATCATACATGGGATACTATTCTAGGCAATGGGGATAGAGTGGTCAACTAAACAAAACTACCCTCATTGTGCATACATTCCTGGAGGGAAATCAAACAACAAATAAATGATCATAAAATATATCATAAAATGCCAGGTAGTGATCACTATTATTCAGAAAGTAACACAGGAGAAAATGGGATATAGGGTGTGAGGTGAGGTTTTAGATAGTATATTTTACAAAAATCTGAGGTAGTGACATTTGAGCACAAGCTTAAATAAATAAGCTTGTTGAATCCAAATAAATATCCATATGTTTAATCCAAAAAATGAATTTTGTATATTTTTGAAAAGGGGTAGGTGAGAATAAACTAGTAAAACTGTTAAGAAGTTGTTTGATTCCAAGATGCCCAGTTGAAATAACCCTAAGACTTGACTCCTTTATTCCCCTGGTGTGACACTTTCAGTGACAATTAGAGTAGACCTCTGAGTGTTCCTTTTCTTGGATTTTCTGGTGTGTGTGGCACAATAATCTGTATGCATACTAGCTTGACCTTTTTTGTTTGTTAGTGAGGATCAGAAGCTGTGGGAGTTGCATATACAAATGTAAAACAATTTTATAACTATCAGCCTGGGCAGAAAATTATAGAGAAAAGGAGGTAGGAGTCAGAAAAACAAGATATGAGAAAGAAAGTTACAACCCAATGGAGCTCTCTTTTTTGTTTTCTATCTTTCTGTGGCTTTCTCACCTTTTCGGTTAAAAAGTAAGTATCTCTGTGAACTTCATTTTACTTTTTTTCAGCAGATGCAATAAGGTTTATCTAAATGTCTTCCTTTCTGCAAGGTGCAAATTCCACATTAGCAGATTTGAAACTTTCATATAACAGTAGAGATTTTAATGTAGCCAACACCAACATACAAACCAAGAAACCTTCACGTGTAAAACACTTGCATGGAATGAAAGTGAGTATGAGAATGTCTGTCAAACCTATATCACAGGTAGTTTATGTAGGACTATAGAATGTGAAAAATGCTGACTTATTTTAAAAGATAAATACCATCATGATTATTGACTTGTATAGTATAGCCATTAATTAGTTTAAATAACAAGATGATGTTATGTGTTTAGAAGAGTTTTGTATTCTGGACTTGTATAAAATAATTCTCAATCCTTAGAAGAAAATTAGTAAGAGGTAGAGCTTGCTTCTGCATTCCTGAATGTTAATTTGTTTTTAGTGATACACTACTTTATGAGGATAATTCCAGGGGAAGGGCATTTAGAAAACATCTAATCTGAACATCAAGCTTAAGAATATAAGTTTTAAGTAGCCAGTTTCTATTCAGGTACTCTGCTGCTGTTGTAAGCCTTGCGGATGAGCTTACTCATCTGTATTGTCAGTTCTAAGTAAGGAAGTCAGCAGAAGTATATAGCCAATGGTAAAAGGCATAGTAATAATACTCTGGGTAGGAGATCCACTTCTGGTGTCTGACATAATTGGGTTTTAATCCTGATTCTTCCAAATCCAGGCAATCCTGCAAAATGGAGCTACTTCATTATTTTGGGTTATATACCAAAGTGCTTAGTCAAATAGCTAACACTCAGCAAGTGTTTTAACACATCCTTTCCAACCAAATATTTTATAATAAATATTAAAATAACTTTTTACAATTTATAGAATTTACTTCTTAAACAGTCACCATGATCTATGGTTATGATCAAATCCACTCTCAGAAGCACTGAATAGAAGCTCTTGGATAAGAACCATCACTATTAACTGCAGATGCCTAACCTGTCCTTTCCCCTGAGACTATTGTTAGTGCTTTCCATGAAACTGGAGTCATCTTCAACATCTGACAGGAATTTTATTTTCTGTTATGCACCAAAATAGTGATTACTTAATGTGCATCTTTCAAAGTCAGAAAGAAAATAAGTAGGGAGTTAAATATAATGATAGTGTTTCCTCTAAAACATACCAAATTTAATTCAATTGACTTAAATTCTCCTTTTAAATTTAAGAAGTATAAAATGTATCTTCTTGGTTAGTTAATAGAACACTGGTTAAAACAAACAGGAATATTTGTTTTCTGAGGTAGGAATGCTCTGCTCTTGACAGAAAAGAGTTTAAAATGAAACCCTGGATTCTTGACTGGTTGAGTTCTAGACACAGTAATAATTTTGAGGGACTGGTGGTGGTGGATTAACAACATTCTATTTTGAAAACTGATTAATTGTGTGTGGCTGTGCACACACTCACAGTGTGGAAACAAAGTGTCTGAAATCTGAGTGCAAATTCAAGTCCTTGGATGTCTATAGAATTTAAGTACTATTTAAAGAGAAGAATCCTAGTGTCAATTGTAGTGATGTCAACTTGTGTTGAACAGAAAAAAAGAAATGAAAATAAGTATAATTATAATCTTTATATTTGAGAAACTATAATCATTTAAACTCTAATATATTAATAATAACTATTCTTCAATGAATTAATGCAGTGAAATTCTATTTCTCTGTCTAAGTGAAAGTCTTTAATTACATCAAACCAACACAAAGATTTATTGAGCACATGCTAGGTGGCACAGACTCTGAGATGCACTTTAATCTACCTTATGTAATTTAATCCTTTCAACAGTCCAGGCACTTAGTATTATTATTTCTGTTTTGTAGATACAAAAAAAGTGAAAGAGGCCCAAATGCTCAGACAAGATCATATAAGTAGTAAGACAAAAACCCTCCATATGAAACCAGATTTTCTGATTCTAAGTTTGACATATTGCCTTCTACATAAGAATTGTTAGGAATAATTTAGTATCATGTATAAAACTTTCTCCATTTTTCCTTTTAAATAATGTTGTTAGGGAGCTCAAATATGACTGGTGGCTTAAATCTCTAAGTTTTATTTGGTCCATCTTTAAGACTTTTGCTTGGTAAATTTTTGTTGAGTAAGTATTAGAAAAGTAACTCTTTAGTGAATTATTTCTTGAACATCTATTATTGGCTATCCAGTGCCGTAATCTGTGAAACTTGGACCTCCACTAAACCTATGTGTCAGGTGAGTGCTTACAATGATCACCCCAGCAGAGTTTCTCCACCCTCCACATCCACAAATTTTTCTACCAGCCATCCACTCATTCTAAAGACAGGACTGGCTACATGGTTTGCAAAGCCTAGTAGAAAATGACAATATAGGGCTTCTTGACCAAAAAGTATCAAAAATTGCAAAATAGCAAGAGTTGAGAAATACACCAAGCCAAGGAATTGTCTGGGATTGGGACCCCATGTGATTGAACAGGCTATATACCCATGAAGCCACTTAGGTCTAAAGAGATGGGCATTCCCTTTACTACACTCAATGTGTATCTCAAAGAAGTAGACCCTGAGGAAAATTATTGATTCAGCAGCATCAAGATAAAAAAGCTAGAAGACAGTATACAAAGTGGTTTAGGGATAAATATAAACCAACCTGGAGTTTGTGGTCAGATTCATCAACATTCATATTGCCTCCTCTTAGAGAAGAACAAGAAGAGTCTGGAAGAAGATAAGCAAATACTTCCTCTTCCATTCACAACCTTTGAAAGCAAAGAACAGTTGACCTGTGAAGGATGCAGGGGTAATGGGTACCAACCCATGCCTGTTGAAAATAAATGTGTAACTTTCCATTCCTGAAAAACTTAACTACTAAGAGCTTGCTATTGATTAAAAGTCATATGAATAACATGAATGGTTGATTACAATATATTTTGTAGATTATATTTATTATATACTATATTCTTACAATAAAGTATACTAGAGAAAGTGTTATTAAGAAGATCAAAAGGGACACAAATATATTTACAGTATTGTAAATATTTTTAGGACAAAATCCACATATAACTATAGAGTTCAAACTTGTGTTATTCATGGGTCAATTATAGATAGTGCTTCCATAAACATTTTACTGAAAAGATTACTTTACTTGGATGATACCCTTACCTCCTCTCCTGTTCTCAGAGATATGTCATTGTTCCCTGGTTACAGTGTCTACAACTTAGCTTGAGGTATTGTATCATAACAATGCTTGTATCATCTCCACTAGGTTTAGAAGGGAAGTAACCATACTTGTTTTATTCACTGCCAAATCTCTACCACATGCTTACCACATAATAGGTCCTCAGTAAATACTTGTTGAATGATTGAAGCAGTGAATGATTGAAAGGAGGATGAAAAAGAAGTATAAGAGTGACATTTAAAGTGTTTATGGCAGTAAATAGAATGGTAAAAGAATTATTTCTATTTCCAACACTCTGCAAGAGATGAAGTCAAAAATGTTAAGTTTTTTATTGTAACTTTAGTGACAGCAATACTGTCTCTATATCTCCATGACTTATCTGTTTGCTGATTTTTGCTTTTATTTTCCCTCATGGAATTGCTTTAGCAATAACTAAAATCAATGAAGAAAGTAAGAGGATAGCAATCGCTTCCCAGCTGATTCTGTCAACTCAAATGTTCTTCGTTTTGTTGTTTTTGTTGTGTATTGTGCTGCTTTTGGTGAACAGGACCAAGTCTTGAAGCTAAGATCAATAAAAGTTTTTGTGTGCATGCAGGTATTCACACACACACACACACACACACACACACACACAAACTAGGGGTCAAATTTGACCCCTAATCAAATAGCAGATAGCACACTCTTTGAGCTCCAGAATTTACCACAGTCTATCCAAAGAGCCAGCAGACAAGTCCAGCAAACCTTAAAGACCTCAAAAAGCTACCAATATACACAGAAGAGTAAAGCTGACTTTTTTCTTCTCTTCCCTGCACATTAAATCCAATAGCAACTAATCCTGGGGAACTAAAAATATACAAGGTGTACAGTAACTCCCTTCTTTGGCTCTTTCTATAATGTATACAAATCTTGACTGATAAAAGGCTCAATTCACTCAGCAGAGAGCAGGCTTCTGTCTGGTGGAATTTCACCATGGAATTTTCACAAGGAGAGCAGTTGGAGCCTTTCTATCTCGCATCCTTCTCTGTGGGAGAGAGAGCCTTATGAATCTGAGTGATAGCAATAAGCAGTCTGGGACATGTTGGTCGCTGTGTCTGTAGGCATCTGACAAGAGGAGGATATGATTGTAGAAATGTGTTTGGGAAGTCTGGCTTTCTTCCTCAAAGCCCTCTTTATTCTAAGGTTACCTGGCATTGCATAAGAGCCAAGCAGGCAAATTAAATTCCTTCTGTTCAGCCTTGCAGTGAGGTGAAAAAACCCATCTCTTAGCTGGCAGTATTTGCCACTGGCTCTGTCCTTCCTGGCAGCAGACTGTTAGGTATCCAATAGGTAGGCTGGTCAGGGGTGTTTTTATTTTTATTTGTATCTTGACTTTCTTTAATTCTTTCAGGATTGTCCAAATTAACTTGAGGCCCTGTGTTTGTGCAGACTATTTTCCATGGCTACTGTTCCATCTCTGAGTTTGCCTTTCTCTGGCTCCAAAGGGCCTTGGGTATAGGATGGCCAAAGCATCAAATATTGCTCAGATTTTTGTACACTATGTTTCTCACTTTTACATTCAAATTTAAAATTATTCAAATACTAGTATCTTTGAAACTATTAACCTTGTAATTGCTGTACATATTGTGTGCAAGTTGTGTTAGTACTACTGTGTTGTATGTTGATTTGTTTTTACAATGGTTAAGTTGAAATTCAAATTTGTCAAAGTGAAATTATCTTCACTGAAATAAGAAAGATTTTCAAAATTAGTTTTGGTCATTGGTTGTTCTATCAAACCTCTGTTGACTTGCAGATTATAAAATTTAATTATTATAATTATAAAATTATAAAGCCTGTAGATTTTGCTAATAGCTATAATTTCTCTGGTGAGAAAGCTTTAGATTATCTAACATCTGTAAATAATTTTAAATCTCTGTCCAAGGAAATTAGAGCCTTGAGTTAGGAGAGGACTTCCAGGGCAAATGCCATGATCTTTAAGAAGTCACAAATCAGGGAGAGTAGACTAGAGTCATGTAAGTAGAGTTCTCTTTTAAGAGGCAGGGGGAAGGAGGAAGAGAGGGAGAATAAGAAAGGGAGTAGGGAGGGAAGCAAAGGGAAGGAAGGGAAAGGAAGGGAAGAGAAAGGTAAGGGAGAGAGAGAGGAGAGGAAGGGAAGGAGAGAGGGAGCCAAGGAGGAAGGGAAAGAGGAAAGGAAAAAGAAAGGAAGGAAGTGAGGGAGGGAAGGAGGGTGGACAGAGAAAAGGAGAGAGAAAAAGAAAGATTCTACAGGACAAAAGCTAAGAGTCTGACATTGGTCCGAGAGAAAATAATAGATTGAATTAATAAAATAATGCTTAGCAAGCATTAAAATGCATTAGAAGAGTGATCTGGGATTTAGCAAGTCACATGACACTTTCTTTTTTATATGATTGTTATCATACAGTTAGGTGTAGGAGCAGCTGATGAAACAGAACATGCATGTTGAGAACTTGTGTAATCATGCTCCGGTGGGATGTAATGATCCTCTCCTTTGCTCTGTTCTGTTCCAAGTGTTCACAGTCAATGATCCTGATGAGAAGAGAGAGGTGGTAAAGAGCACAGTTTCTCATAGAGTCTTGGACCATATTGTTTAGTTTTGAATCCTGGCTCTGCCACAGGTTCACTCTGTAACTTTGAGATAATGAGATCATGAGATTATGAGTTTATCTCATTATTTTATCATAAATATTAAGTGTGTTAAAAATGCCTAAAATGCTTAGGACAAGGACTGGCATATATGAAGCACTAAGTAATAGTTAATATCAACATCAATAATAATAATAATAATACAAAGGTGACCTACTATTAAATTTATTGAACAACAGAAGTTGGGAGAAACAATGATATGAGATATAAACTAATATAATAGATTGAAGGTAACAAGATGAAATTTAATGCAGAGAAATGGGTCCTATATCTGAATCCTAACAAGCAAACTGGGTGCTTGACTTCTAGCTCAAAATGAACCATATTGCAGGAACAATATAAAGTTCTGAGTGAGAGAGAGTGCCACGGCTAGAGGGAGCTTCAATTAGAGGTCCCATCAGTGCCATCAGTGGGAACATATTCTTCAAACCTAGTAATCTGCTGTCCTGGTGGTCATATCTTGAGTACTGGATTCAGTTATAGCTGCCACATTCTAAGAGAGACATTAACTAATTGCCAAGTGTCCAAGAATACCAATCAGGGTATCAAGGTGATTTGTAACCATGACATAAAAAGGTGTGAAGGAATCAGGAATATGTGAACTGGAAAGAATGGGAATAAGAAGACTAACAAAAAGTTTGCAGGAACAGTCCAAGATTATGGCTATTATCTTAAAATAATTGGAAATTGTGTTCTATTTAACTCCCCATAGCACCTCAGTTTGGACAATAAAAATGTGATCTCACTAATCGTGGCTTTCAAACCTTTAAAGAGCTATTTTGAAGAAGATTAGTTAGACTTATTTGTCAACCAAATCTCACATTTGTATGTGAGAGCAATGAAAGGTGAAATATCTTAAGCAAACAAGAGTCTCACATAATGAAATTGTGGGAAAGGCAAAATTAGCCATAGAGCAAACTAGAACTGATGAGTATTCTCCCATCCCCCACCTCCCCTCCCTTCTTTTCTTCTCTCTTACTCTGGTCCCTACCTTGGAACAAACCTCATATTTTCTTAGTGCTGCAGGAGGATACTCTGAATTGCCTCCATCAAAATTAGCAACCAGGGAGAAAGGAGGCTGTACTGTCAGCTCAGCCTGAAAAATACTTGAAAAAAAACTTTGCCTTAGTAGGTTTGGGTCACAGACAAGGGGAGGGGTGGGGCATGCCAGGAAGACTAAAATAATAACCACTGTAAACCGTTGTCAGCCAGTGAAAGGCACAAAGAGGCAGACTCTGACTCAATGCAACTATTGAGGGAGCCTCCCAAAGGTAAGTTTCTGATGACCGGAGGTGCTTAATTGGTGGGTGAGTGACATATTAGCTAGAAATGTTCATGTTTTGGATTTAAAATTTGACTAGAAAAACTTTATATTTTCATATATTTTAACATGATTTACTTCTATAAATATTCCTTATGGGTTTTTTTCCATAGTTAATAACAAAGTACTTGAGTTGCAAGTATATGAAGTAAAATACTCAGAACTCTTAAACATTGCACTGAATCCCAAGGGAACTGAGGATTATTGCAAAATAATCAGAACTGACTTAATAAAGCTACTTAATAAATTTAAACAGTATCCTCTTGGGCCCCTTTGTGTTCTGCAATTCTACAATTCCATAAAACCAGTCATGGCAAAGGCAGACCATTTGCTTCTGCTGAGTGTGAATCATGTTATTCAAAAGTCACACTGAGTACCAGAGGCAAGGAAAACTTTATAAAGTGGCAATGGTGAGAGCAGTAATGAGGAGATAAAAATGGTAATTGAAGGTTTGACAAGATCTCTCTCCAAACTTGGTTCAGTCTATTCTCAAAGGTCACAAATTAGGGAAATGCTGTAGCAATATATGTTTTAATATATAGTAATATATACTGACATGTATATTTTCAATGGGATTATGTTCTCCAAACTAATCTACTGCCCCAGTCAACCACATCTTGAATACTGGTTTCAATTATATCAATTATACACACACATACACACACGGGGACAAAAGTATCTTAATGTTGTGAGCATGTGAAACAGTGCATTAATTGTATTGTTAGTAATTAATTATTGTATTATTTTCCATATGAAAAACAGTAAATGCAGTTTTGCCCCACCCTATATTAATTTGGAACGTTGTAGCCAAGATATTGGAGAAAACTAAAATACTTCAGGATCCAGTCCAGCGTGCAAGGACGTAAACAGCCTTATAGACAATGAGTAGGACTATAATATATAACCTGCAAGAATGCTATAGTTTTCAAATGAAATATAGTTTTTCTGTCTACAGTCATTTCCATTTCTATCACAGATAATCAAAGTAAGACTAATTGCTTTACAAAGTCAGTCTAGTGTGTCAAGAACAGTGATTAAATATATAGGCCATTTTTTATTATGTACTGATTTTGGGTGCACAACTTAGTGGTTAGACAATCATATAGTTTACACAGTATTCCCCTTGATATTTCCAGTACTCCAAATAGCACCATACATATTATCACAATATTATGACTATATTTCCTTCCTATGACTTCCCATGACTATTTTGTAGCTAGCAATTTGTGTTTCTTAGCCTCTTCACCTCCTTCACCCAGTTCCCCAACTGCTCTTCCCCTCTGGTGATCACCAGTTCTTTCTCTGTAGCTATGAGTCTGTTTCAACTTTGTGTGTTCATTTATTTTGTTCTTTAGATTCTGCCTATAAGTAAATTGTATGGTATTTGTCTTCCTTTTACCGACTAATTTCACTGAGCATAATACAGTCTAAGTCCATCCATGATGCTGTAAATGGCAGGACTTCATTCTTTTTTATGTCTGAGTAGTATTGCATTGTGTAAATGTGTAGCCTTTTTTACCTGTTTGTTTAATGATGGGCACGTGGGTTGCTTCCATAGTTTGGCTACTGTAAATAATGATGAAATAAACATAGGCGTGCACATATTCTTTCAAATCAGTGTTTTGAGTTTCTTTGAATAAATACTCAGAAGTGGAATCGCTGGATTATAAGGCAGGTTCATTTTTAATCTTTTGAAGAAACTCTGTCCTGTTTTCCATAGTGGCTGCACCAGTCTTCATTCCCACCAACAGCACACAAAGGCTCCTTTTTTTCCACATCTTCACCAGCATTTATTACTTGGGAATTTACTGATGATAGCAATTCTGATGGGGCATGATATGATATTTCATTGTGCATTTAATTCCATTTCTCTGACAATTAGTGATATTGAGCATGTTTTCACATGTCTATTGACCTTTTTGTATGTCCTGTTTGGAGAAATGTCTTATATGGTATATTACATTAATTAATTTGTGAATATTGTACCAACCTTGCATCACAGGAACAAATGCCACTTAACCATGGTGTATGATATTTTTAATGTTTTTCTAGATCTATTTTGCTAATATTTGGCTAGGTATTTTTATATCTATGTTCATCAGAAATACTGGCCTATAATTTTCTTTCTTTGTAATGTCTTTATTTGGTTTTGCGATTAGGTTAATTCTGACCTTGTAAAATGAGCTGACAAGTTGGTTCTCCTCTTGCTTTTTTTTTTTTTTTTTGGTAGGGGGGTAGTTTGAGGATACGTGTTCGTTTTTTTTGAGTGTTTGGTAAACTTCACCTGTGAAGCCAGAGGGTTTTTTGATTACCACTTCTATTTCATTAATTGTAATCAATATCAGATTTTCTGACTCTTCCTGATCAGTTTTGCAAGATTGTGTATTTATAGGAATTTATCCATTTCATCCAGATTGTCTAATTTGTTGGTATATAGTTGTTCATAATATTTCTTACAAACTTTTGTATTTCTTTGGTGTCAGTTCCTCCTTTATTTCTGATCTTATTTACTTGGCTCCTATGTTTTATTTTTTATCAGTTTGGTTAGAGATCTGTCAACTTTGTTTATCTTTTCAAAGAACCAGTGTTTAGATTCATTGAATTTTTTCATTTATTTATTTTAGTCTCTATGTCATTTATTTCTGCTCTAATTTTTAAATTTCTTTCCTTCTACTCACTTTGACTTTACTTGTTCTTTTTCTAGTTCCTTTAGATGTATGGTTAGATTGTTTATTTAAGTTTTTGCTTTTTGAGGTAGGGCTATATTGCTATGAGTTTCTCTCTCAGGACTGTTTTTGCTGTGTCCCATAGTTTTAGATTGTTCTGTGTTAATTTTTATTTTTCTCAAAATAAGCTTCTGATTTCTTCCTTGGTCTCATTGTTGACCCATTCATTGTTCAGTAACACATTATTTAATCTCCATGTATTTATGTGTTTTTTTTCTTGAAATTGATTTTTAGTTCCATTCTGTTATAGTCGGAGAAGATACTTGATATGATCAAGTATATTCTTGATCATATCAAGATTATGATTCTTGATCATATTCTGTTATAACTAAGAATAACAATATTCTTAGTTATTCAGATTAGTTTTCTGTCCTCGCATATGATCTATCTTAGAAAATATTCCCTGTGCATTTGAGAAAATACATGTTCTGCTACTTGGGGGTTAAATGCTCTGAATATATCAATTAAGTCCATCTGATTTAGTGTGTCATTTAAGGTTGCTTTAAAAAAAAAACAACTAACCCTGATAGGGCTAGTAGGTCTGCCATGGGGAAGTTAGGACACCAGTACTCTGGTACGGTGGGGGAGGTAGAGAGTGACTCCTGTTATGGTTGTTGTGGGCAGAGCACTCAGGCAGGCAGGTGCTCTGCTGCTATAAGTGGACAGGGCAGCAGTTCTGGCAGCCTGCTGTCACTGAGGCATGCATGGTGGTGGTGGTGGTGGTGGGGCCTCTGGGTATATAGGGCATTTTTGAAGGGTTCTTTGCTGTAACTTTTATAAAGGAATCTCAGATGGGAATTTTAAAATCCTTTGGAGAATAGGAAGCCAAGCAAAGAACTCTCTATCAGACTTTGCCTGCTGTATCTATGGGTTAGGGTAAATCTTCTCTTCTAGAGGTCCCTCAAATATCCTGAGGTTCCTGGGCTATAATCACTTGACAAGATTTGACACCCTAAAAGCAAGGTCCCAGTGATTTTTTTCCAACTGGTTTCATTGGCTCTATAAAGTCAACCTTAGTTTCTGGATATCCAAATCCTCAAATATTATACATTTCAGTCAAAGCCTTTATAAGATAACCAAAGTTTCCTCTCTCTGTCAACAAAACCAACTTTTCTAGTTTTGCAGCAGTGTATTTTTGATATTTAGATTCACTTTTAAAAACCTTATAAGTAAATCTATTCAGTCTTAGCAGTGTAACCACACATATTTTTTTTTTATGGCCATCTACATTTTCTTTAAATCCAGTGTTTGTCCTACACTTTTTTTCCCCTCATCCTAAAGCAACCAGTCATTCTACTTTAGGACAAAATTATATGCTTTCTCTCCTTAAACATGCCCTTCATACCTTAGCTTAGCAAAAACACATCTTATGATTTTTGTATATACAGAAGAGTTTTTTAATCCTTTTTATTTTTAGTAGTTTCATTTATATAAATTAATTAGAATTTTTAACCATTAGTAATATTTTTTTCTAGTGAAAAGTAGGAAGTAAGCAATTTTGAACTGTCTGCCAGATACTATTCTTATGTAGTAAATTTAGGAATATATTTTATAACTTATACAGCCACATCTTTTCCATAGTACAATGGTTCATGTTTTTTAACTGACCCAAATATATTTAGCTTCTCTATATCATAGAAAGACAAAATGACAGAAATCAATAAACTTAAACTCATGTTGAGCCATTAATATTTCAATGTATTATCTTATTTAGAAATTATGTATTGATCATTTACCTTACCTTTGTATAACTCTAAGGTTTCAAGTTATCAAAAAGATTATTGAACTTTTTAAGATTTTATTTTTAATTACAGTTTATACTCAATATTATTTTATATTAGTTTTAGGTGTACAGCATAGTGGTTAGACAACCACATGCTTTACAAAGTGTTCCCCCATTTTTCAAGTACTGTAACCACCTGGTATTGTACATAGTTATTACAATAATATTGGTTATATTTCCTATGTGGTACTTTATGTCCCTAGAACTATATTGTGACTGCCAATTTGTTGTTCCTACTTCCTTTAAATTTTCCACTAAGTTCCCCATTTCTCCACCCCTCTGGCAACCATCAGTCTGTTCTCCATATTTACGTGTCTGTTTCTACTGTTTGTTTGTTTATTTTGCTCTTTAGATTCCACATATTGAAACTATTTTTAAGTAAACATATTATAAAATATAACTATTGTTGATAAGTTCATTCATAAACTTTCACTTACATACATCTGTTTAATTCACTTGCTCTTAACTACACCTAAATTGCTAATGAAAATTTCATGATGAAGTAAATATTAAAATATTACAAAAACAAAAAACCTAAAAAGTTAAACACTTTTTTTAATGCCCAGCTTTACATGTGTCAAGCAGTGCATTTGCACTGTATACTTTTATTCTTAGGTTGGATTTATAGTTTATAGTTATAACCTTATACATCTAGTAGAGGTAATGAGTTTATTTGACTAGTAAACCTAGGTAGAGGAAAATTGTGTGTCTGCAATATATTTAATGCTTACAACTCTGAAGACATGCCAATTTTTATTTTACCAACAATTTTAAGACAGTTGTATTTATCAAAGAGTTTTCCAGATCATGGGAACTTAAAAATAAATTTGTGTTAGTTTCAATATTTTTGAGAAATTTAGAACTTAATTTCTATGAGTGCTCATTTGTATCCAAGCCAATTTGAATTGAACTCCTATAAGGAATTTTATAAATTAATTTGGTAATACCATTTGGAATATATATATATATATATATATACACACACACACACACACACACACAATCTATTTTTGTCTATCAATTCTATCTATCATGTATATATCTACATAAGGTAAATAGAAACCTTATACCTTTTGTTTTATGTATATTACATCAGAAATCTAGTGTAATTACTACTTAAATTCTTCTCTCTTTTTCTTAAGTGCAGAATAGTTCTGTTTCCTGATCTTTAATAGTATCTACAATCATTTTGACATAAATAAAAGAGTTTTAGGAATTGGTAAACATAGTTGGGCTTTGAATTGCTTTTAGAACAGCCTTTCTGGTTTTGTAAAAACTCAATTTGTAAAAAAAGGACAGTTGTATAGAATTCTTAAAAGAATTGGCTCTGGCTGGTGTAGCTCAGTGGATTGAGCGTGGGCTGCAAACCAAAAGGTCGCTGGTTCGATTGCCAGTCAGGGCACATGCCTGGGTTGCAGGCCTGGTTCCTAGTGGGGGCATGTGAGAGGCAACCACACATGATGTTTCTCTTCCTCTCTTTCTCCTTCCCTTCCCCTCTCTCTAAAAAATAATAAATAAATAACCAGTTTATTTAAAAAAAAAGAATTGGGTCACAGCCTGAATGATAATGATATCAAGGATCTGCGCCCCCTCCTCCCTCCAACCATATTAACTTCAATTTGCTTCTTTATGTCAGGAAGATCTCCAACTACGATGAAAATCAAAAGATTCCTGTGTTCTAGATTTAGAGCTATGCCTCTTTGTAGTGTTTTAATAAATTGTTCCACATAGGCTTCAGAATGCTTTTCCCTTCTGAGTTTATAGTTCTATTTTAGCCCAGAGAGAAAGCCTTACAAAGTCCCTATAAGGCTTTGAGTGTTAGTCTTCAGTTTGACCAACTTCTAACCATAGAACTCCTTTAAAAACTCTCTCAAACATTTAAACCAGAGGTACACCTATCAGGTAACTTGAAAACAAAATTAGTACTTAACCATGGATGAAAGGGCATCCCCAAAGAGGGGACAAATGATGCCAACCACTCATGACCCAGACCACCCTCAATGATAGCCAAAAGAAGAAAGATGCAGACACTTCCCTTGAGAGCTGGCAGTGATAAGTAGGATATGAACTGCAAGTGGGGTGTATCCCACATTTCTGTCTGGCCTGTTTTGGGGGTGTCCAATCTGACAATTGGCCAACTGCACACATAAGAACAAACAGTTGTGTGCCCTGACAGGAGAAAATATAAACAAAGGACACAAAATGAGGTATAAACAGCAAAGCAATAGCTGTACCAGGGAGGAAAAGAACCAATAATCCATGAGTACCCTAAAACCAAATTTCAACCGTCACAATCTAAAGAATTGTGACAAATTTTTTGGTTTACTAATCTGAATTTTGAAAGGAAAGGACTCATCACTTTTGCTCATCTAGTCCCCACAGGTAGAGACCTGACAGACTGATATAAGAATTCTTACAAGTCTTACAGCTGTTGTCAGAGGTCCAAGATCTCTTACCTGTAGCTTCCAGACTGAGCAAGCTGTCTCCAGCTATGGTGTCTCATGTTCAGGTGCCAGAAACTATAGGAGAGGAAATGTTTTCTTTGACCCTCTTGAGGTCTATGGCTGGTTCTAAAAATCAAATTGACAAAGATAGATTAACAGGAGAAAATAATTCAATTTCTCTCATATAAGTTTCACCTGACATGAGAGTCTTCATCAGAAAATACATGTAAAGACCCAAAGAAATAGTTCAAACTACTTATTTTACTAGCCTTGATGAAGTGGACAATTGTGTAGTAAATATGATAGCACAAAGGATATTAGTTAAATGTAGTAAACTGGGGAAAATTTAGCAAGACCTGTGTGTTAGGATTCTTCTCAATGTCCCTTTGTTTTTGGAGATAAGGATTCTTCTTCCCCCCAGATATAGGGAAGGGCACCTCTGACATGAGGGCTTTATGACCTATTTCAGGGAACAAGTGGAGGGTGGGGGGAGATCAGAGTGACCTCCCTGCATCTGCTATTTTCTCAAAACTACTTTGGCTTAAAATATTCAATATGACAGGCTGCCAGATTTTATGGTAGCTTGTCCTGAACCCCATCAGTTGTCAAAAGAAAGTATCACAGAGTGGTTTAAACAACAGAAACTTATTTCCTCACAGTTCTGAAGTCTAGAAGTCTAAGATCAATGTGTCACAGCAGTTATGGTTTCTACTGAAGTCTCCTTGTCTTGTCGATGGGGTTCATATACACCTTCATATATGAAGGTATTAATCATATACCTTCTTGCTCTGTCCTCACATGGCTTTTTCTCCATGTATGTGCATCTCTGATGTGTCTTCGTGTGCCCTAGTCTTCTCTTTCTGTAAGTACACCAGTCATATTGGATCATTTAACTTAATCACCTCTTTAAAGACCCTATCTCCAAACATATTCTTTGGTACTGGGGAGTTAGGGCTTCAACATGTGAATTTGGTGTGGGGGAGGCACACAATTCAGCCTGTAACAGATGTTTAACAACCTTGTCAGAATTTCTTCCTCAGATATAACTTATATGTTTTCTACTTTACTTGAGTCCATTCTTTCTTTTTTAATCATTTTTAGAGAGAGAGATGAAGGGAGAAAGAGAGAGGAGAGAAAGAGAAAGAAAACATTGGTATTTTGTTCCACTTATTTATTCATTCATTGGTTGATTCTTGTATGTACCCTGACTGGGAACTGAGCCCACAAACTTGGCATATCAGGACAATGTTCTAACCAACCAAGCCACCCAGCCTGGGCCTCCATTTCTCCCTTGTCTCTTGTTCTCTGCGGAGGTAGATAATATGATATTATTTCCCAAATGATAACTTTTTTACTGGTCTGTGTGAGATCATTCAATCTCCTTTTTAGTCAACTGTTTCATCCTTTTCACTTTTTTTAGACTGTTATATCTTTTAGAACTATTTCAGGGTTCTCAAGCACTGAACTCTTGTTGAATGTGCCTAAGCTCAGGCCTGGTCTCTTGTCAGGTAAAGCTACATCTCAGCTTCTGTGTTTATCTCATGGATTGGTGTGGCTACTTTACATACTATTTATTTTATACTCTTATTTAAAAGAATCATGCTGAAATTTGAATGATATATTATTCTTAAGCTTCTGCAATCTACTAGAATGCTTTTGAAATCTACCTCATAGTCAAATTGGGTGATACCCTTTCAACCATAAAACATAAACCACCCAGTGAAGTTGGTTCTATCACCTCAATTTTATACCAGATAAAATTGAGACTTAGGAAGGTTAAGTAAATTGCTAAATCGCACCTCTAAAACGTGACACAGTTTAGATTTTTAACATAGTACGTCTGACTGTAGGGCTTATAACCTCCCTAACTATCTTGTGGTATCAATATTTTCTACATGCCCATTTCATATTCCAACCATTTCCCCAGTCTCTTAAAATTAACACCTGAAATCATCTTTCTTCTCACTTGCTTGCCATAGCTAATCAGTCATGTCCTACTGTTTTCCTTTAATGTTTTTATTTTGCATTCAGTTCCTCTTACTGTCATGATCAAATTCAACCCCTTTTCAGTCTACCTGCTGCCTATTGTAATAGCCTCCTAATCTATCTCTTAGTTTGTTCCTCTTTTTACCTACACTATAAAAGCATCTTTTCATCCTGTGGCTGCCCTCTTCCATTACTCCTTTGCCTTCCCACTGCCTAAGGAAGTGTTATGGACTGAATTATGTCCCTCCAAAAATGGAAATGTTGAATTAACCCCCAAAGTGACTGTATTTGGAGATTAGTCTTTTGAGAAGGTAAATAAAGCTAAAAGAGGTCATAAGGGTGGGGTCCTAATATATATGACTGGTGTTCTTACATGAAGAGAAAAAGACATCCGAGATGCACAGACACAGAGTAAAGGCCAGATAAGGAAACATTGAGAAGGTAGTCATCTGTAGGCCAAGGAGAGAGGCCTCAGTAGAAATCAAACCTGCCAATACCTTGATCTTGGACTTCCAGTCTCTAGGCCTGAAATAATTGTCTATTGTTTAAGCCATGTAGTCTGTGACATTTTGTTATGACAGCCCGAGTCAACTAATACAAAAAGAAAGTATAAATTCCTCATCAAAAGCATCTAACACATCAACAATTTGATTCTTTCTTTCAATGTTATTCATAAAAGCACTTCCCATAGGTCTTTCTTCTCCAGACCTTCTGGAAGCGTTTTCTCTTATATTTTCCCTTAGGTAAGTGCTATATGTCCTCAGGAATGAGGTCTAGTTTCACCCTTGGTTCTTTATCTAGACTGTAAATTCCTATGGGTATATTGTAGGGGTTCAGAATGAGTTACCCCAAGATGTGCCTTTGTGGTATATGGATTGTTTAGAGATAAAGGTAGGCTCAAGAGAAACTTCTACGCCCGCATCCCTTAACTACCTAGGAGACTTTGAATTAAGTGCCTTGCCTGTAATAGAGATGATCAGATACACCCCCCTTTTTAAAATCTATCTATAGGGCAGGGAAAACTTCTAATTACTGAACATCTATTCTCCTTATCCTCCTGGTCCTACAATGGCCTTCTTCCCATTTGAAGCCCCAAGGTCTTTAGCTTAGAATGTCAAATATATTTCTCTCCCCCTCCACCCTTTTCTCCTTTGAACCTCTCATGTATGTGGAGTTTCTGACTCTCTTATGTTTGGTACTCTTATGTTATGTTACATACAGGGTGGGGCAAAAGTAGGTTTACAGTTATTCATATGGAAAATAATACAATAATTTATACATGATAATGTAAGAATAAACTCTGTATTTTGCATACTCACAACTGTAAACCTATTTTTGGTCCATGCTCTATATATGTAATTACCTTCAGTCATTTTTCTATTGTTAAATCTCATGTCTTGACCAGCCAAGAGAACTAGGAGGGTGAAGTTTCTCTCTTCCTCAGGGGACTATGTCTCCATATTAATGTCCTTTAAAGGACCTAAAGCAATGTCTGATGGCTGACAAATGTCTGTTGATTGAATTATTAATTTATCTTGGTTGTCACAATTTCTCTAATACCTGCTCTTTTATTGCAATCCTCTGGCTGCTTTGTTAAACCCACAGATTTAAAGTATTGCAGCCTGGATAACAGTGGCAAGTGTGCTGTTCTTAGAAGTGTAGGCTATCATCTCAAGAAAATATACTCTGATCCCTAATATTCAGAGTCTATTGTCAATATTGTTATGAAACAAATTCTTTCCTAATAATTAGCCTTTCTGTCATAATTTTCCATTTTTCAGTAGGAGCTGGGATACTTTCCATACAGCAAATAATATTGTAACTGAGCAAAATTGGGCTCATCCACGTGGAAACTTGATGCATGACCCAACAATTAGTGTTGAGGGGAACAGGTTTTTATTTATAGGATTCTAACCTCACGGGGACTGGGTGCGCTCCTGCTCAGAGCCCTGTTCTCCCACAAGACCCAGTGCTTCCCTTGCTCCCCACCAGGCTATAAGCCAAAAGCATGCTCAGAAGTTCCCCATATCCTTATCTGTTCTTAAGCCATCTATGCAAACAGTTCTCCATCTCCTCAGGAAGGCACACTCATGGGTTTCAGATTCACCATCCTCTTGCAGCAGCTTTCTTGTAGGATCTGGGGTATGTTGTCCTCAGGAAACATGTAGCAGTCCAGGAAACATGTGTCATGTTATATTGGATCATGGTGGTGTCCAGGGGGGCACAGGTCCCAGGAGAGTGGCTTCTCTGTATGTCCTTCAGAGAAGCAGAAGTCTACATTCTTGGCCACAGTTCAGTTCCAAAGCATCTCCCATGAATCCGTGCTTGGTTATGCAGGTTTCCACAGAACTCCATCAGCTTTGCCGGATCCCCTCACAGCTCTGTCAGCTCTCTCCTCACACCCTTTACTCAGCCTGCATGGCTGCTCTCCTCACTACCCCAGGTCACATGGCAGAATACTGACTCCTGGCCGGCATGGCTTCTACCTTACACACCAGCTCTCATGGCAGACTGCTTCACTACCAGCTGCATAGCTGCTTACTGCTTCCTCTCTCAGAGCTCATGGTCAAAATTGCCCTTCTACTTCATTACAGACTGCATGGCTGTTGCTTCCTCTTTCAGCCCTCATGGCAGAATTCCCCTGCTTCCTGGATCCTTCCTCATGGCTGCCTCTCCTCTCTCCTCATGGCCTTATTTTTAAATGCTGACCCAGAGCTTCCTACATGGTCTCATATCTGGCTCATCCTACATTGTGCTACTTTTGCTAGTTCCCCCATATCTTTTACCTTTTTTTAGCTGACATCTCTAGTCAAGACAAGAGTGCCTTGTGACACAGGAGCCTCCACTCCCCGTTCTCATGCAGGTGCTATATAAACTCCCCCAGCTACAACACGAGTCACTAGCTCTGAAAGTCACATAGACCTTTTACCCAGGGTGGCAGCACAGCTATAAACTAGCTATTGACTTGCTATCGTTATGAAAAGTATCTTAACCACTGTATCATACATAACCTTCCTCCATCCCCCAGCCATGGGCTGTGGGGAATATTTTTGGGGACCCCCTGCTTTGCACCCTGTTTCAACATAAGAGCATGCATACACACATCTCCTTTGCATCATATCAGGAGGCAATCAGCAACAATCTGCACAGATGTCAGATCAGGAGTGGCACGTGGTACCCACACCTCATTTTTTGCTCGGGGGACACATACATTTAATTGGGGGGGGGGAGTGGGGATTGTGCTGGGAGAATGGAAGACTCTTTATCTTCTTTTTAGATTTTCAATGGTTCAAAGCTCTTTTCACTTATCCCTCCATGTTCTTTGGTTTTCTGCTATTAAACTTTGAAGCGAAGCCTCACCACCATCTCTCCTCTCCAGCTGAAACCTGAAGGCTTCAGAATGACCATCAGCTAGTTTGAGGTATGGGTAGTTAAAGAAGTTGTTTAGAAGCTTGTTAAGTCTTTCCTCAAAGGCAGTGAATAAAATGCACTTCCCACTCCTAGGCTTTAACAAAGAAACCCAGACATTAACATAGGAAAGCCTCTTGTTTGCATTTTTTAACAGCTGACATTTGTACCTTTTGGGGGAAAGTGAAGGGCATCTCATTGCTTCCTTGTTTAAATCGGCCTGGAAATAATGGGGATGATAGGAAAGCAGGGCTAATTTCCTTTGTCTCCTATTCAGCAAATAATGGTGGTCTGTGTGGGGTGTTAAAGGCCAGGCGGCAGCAGTGACCTGGAGATGACTTCATTCTTCCGAGGTTTATCAAAGGCTCCTGTCAGTCAAACTCATGCTGGGAGACTGGGGGATGGCCATCTGGTCCTCTGCTCATCAGAGGAGAAAGGAGAGTGAGGAGGTGAAAAACCTCACTGTCAGTTCTGAGCCAGGTGAGGTGGAAGGGTGATGGTTTTGTAGGTAGGTTTTGTAACTTTTATGCACACATGCATAAGAGAAATAAATGTGAAGATATCTGTATGTGTGTGTGTATGTGTGTGTGAGAGAGAGAGAGAGAGAAAGAGAGAGGTGGGAGGGAGAGAAATATGCAAAAAGGAGGTAAGAGAGAGACGTGGAGGCTGGGATGGAGACTTTTATTTAAACCAGTGTGATCATCTTGAATCAATTTTAAGTGGAAAGACTGAAGGTCACTCATGCTGGTAACCATGCAGAGAAACCTCTGAATTGTTTCCCTGGCTGTGGGGAAGAAAGGGAGTAAGTGGTTCACAGCAGGGAGCTGATTTAATTTAAAGCACAATGTTTCTGTTCTGAAACCAGAATTCTTTCATCCTAGCCATGTTGATTACAAGCACCAACAAAGTATTACAAGAAGCATTACCAGGATATCTTCCCCTCTCCCCTTACCCAAGTCACCTTCTGGTGAACTAGGATTTCCTGGGGCAACACAGCAGGGTCTCCCTATAGGGCAGCCTCTCAGAAAGCCTTCTGTGTGCTCAGGACACCTAGGTTTGGGTCTGTGTTAATGTGAGAATTTCTACCAGTAGCTACAATTTACACAACCCTGGGAAAAAATTTTACTCCTGTACATTTCAAGTATGAAAGCAAGGATGCTTCAACAGCTTTCCTTCCTCCTTCCCTTCCTGCCTCCGTCCCTCCTCTCGCTGCCCCCCAGCTCTCTGTACAATATATAACATTTCTTTTTTACCACTTGAACCATTTTAAGTGTACAGTTCTTTGGCATTAAGGACATTTACATTACTGTGCAACCATTAGCACCATCTATCTCCAGATCTCTTCGTCTTCCCAATATGAAATTTTATGCCCATTAGACAATAACTTCCCATTCCTTCTTTTCTCCAGACCCTGGCAACCACCATTCTGCTTTCTTTCTTGATGAATTTTACTTTGAATTTGACTACTGTAAGTACCCTCATATACAGTATTTGTCCTTTTATGATTGGCTTATTTCACTCAATGTAATGTTTTCAAGGTTCATACATGTTGTAACATGTGTCAGGATTTCCTCCTTTTTAAGGCTGAATATTATTTTGCTGTATGGATATACCATATTTGCTTAGCCATTTATCTATTGATGGACTCATGGATTGCTTCCACAGAGATTTTCTTTTAAATTGTGTGGTTCTCACATCCGTCCTCTCTCCTACTGCCTAGCATCAAATTAAGCAAATGATCTGTACATTTGGGGGGGGTTGGTAGACATTAATAAGGGGACCAAAAAGAGGACCACCAGGACAATAATTTAGTTCCTGTTAACACATCTCATTTCACTCTAGAATCCACTGGCCTGTCATAAAAATAAGGCTGTAATTATGGTTATCTATTTAGAGTAGACAGGGGGTTTCTCTACTAAACTACAAAACTTTTATAATAGAAATTTCTAAAATACACAAAAATGGAAAGACTAGTTTGATAAACTTCCCATGAACTGTCCAGCCAGCATAACCAATCACCAATGTATGACCAATATTTTTATACCTATAACTTGATTTTTAGTTGTTTTCATTTTGCCCCTAATTTTTTATTTTGAAAGTTCATATCTACAGAGGAATTTCTTTAAAAAGTTTAAAGAGCAATAATATATCATTACTTTCACCTAGAATCACCAATTGTTAATGTTTTATTGAACTCTACTTTTTACCTACTTGTCCGTCATCTGTCCACCTACCTGTCTTTATCTTGACTTTTTTCCCCTGAACAATTGGGAACTCGTTGCGCACACAACAACACTTCATTCGTTAACACTTCGGCACCTGACTGAGAACAAGGACATTCTCCTTCATAATCGTAGCAAAATGATCATGCTTGGCATTTAAAATCGATGCTACATGATTATTTAATAAACACTCTGCATTCAATGTTCTCCAATTGTCTTAATACCTATCATAGCCCCTCCCCCCATTAGAAGAAGCAGTGAAAGATTGAAGGATTACACATGACATTTCACTGTTGTTTCCCTTCAGTCTCCCTTAGACTCCCAGCCCTCTCCTTGTGTCTTTGATTCTCCCCAGCTGTAATGAGGACAAGGTCTTATAGATATGCAGTTTAATCTCTGAGATGGTGAGAAAGAAAATTATTGTTTTTCTCAATCTGCTGCCATCATGAACTCATTAATGTTTACATTGTTATTAGCAGAAATAAAGAATTAGAGAGTCAATAATGTCTAGAACTTTCTAACTGTTTTAACACCCAAATATCTCCTGAGCTATTTGCAAAGAGTAAGAATGATAAATCATTAACTAGTTCTAATAGATTAGTCCCACATTAGAGAAGCATATCTGCCTTTTGTACTCATTCTGAAAGAAGGGCAGGATTGCCTTTTGTCCCTCCAGGGACATACAGTTGCTCATTCTAATGTGAGTCTAAATATATTTTTGAACATCCACTAATTAAATATTATAACACTCCGAAGAGTCAGGATATCTCTCATTTCTATGTGAAGGAACTAAACCTGGGGACATCTAGGGTGTAAGATGCCCAGATAGAGAAGATTGTCTCTGATTTGTCAAACATTTCCCAGGACAACATAGTCTTCATGAAGGCTCTTAACCAGTATTGCTATTCTGTTAAGGGGTCCAAACTCAAACCAATGAGAATGTAGGATTATTCCTAGTTATTTATGTGGGACTGTTGCAGCTACTAAGGTATCTAGGTACAGCAGAATCCTGTTAAAATGTAAAGATATATTGTTTTTGTATATAATATAATTTATAATTTTTAAGAGTACAAAATAGCAGTCTATTAAAATAATCAATTAGACCAGGTAAACATTTTTTAAAACTATCTAAAAAGAGATAAAAAATTAAGTTTGCCCTTTTTTAAAGAAAAATACATATCAACCAACATACCAACTTGCCTATTATAAGGTAATATGCAATATTACTATGATTTATGCCCTGTAGTTTAATTAATAATAGAGGAGTCTATCTGTTAGGTTTGAATTGGTAGGCTTTTTGGGAATAAAAAGATGTTTTGTTCCTATTCGTTTTGCTTAGCTGATGAGAGAGGTATTGCTGAGCCCTATCAACTGGAAAATTTTAAAAACCAAAAACGTTTTGTTTTTATTGTTAAAATCCCCCACTGTGTTCCTAAAGCATTACCTTTTAAAGGGCCCCCTGCCTATCGTAGTCAACATTTTAGACAAGGGCCATCGGACCCTTGCTCCCGTATAGCTGTTGAACAGATGAAACAGTGAGTCTGTGGGAAGCTGGGTCATGAAGTAACACTCATCAGGGATGCTCATGTGGTGGGGAACAAGCGAGCAGAAATTGTCCTCTGAGCTAACAGGAAGCCCTTGCTTCTTGAAGGGCATATCCAGGGGACAGTACTGGAGAAGTCACAGGACAAGATCAAGGGACAGTATGAACTGAGTTATTTAGATCATATACCTGGATGTCTTTCTGTTATTTTTGTCTTTAACATTTATTTGTTTTTACAAGTTTTGCTTAACTAAGCCACAGATTATCTAGAATGGTTTTGTTTTACATGTGCTTTTGTGGATGAAATAGGGGCCAGACACTAAACCTGGTAAGCTCAGGGGAGGCCTGCAGGGTGACTTTACAAACTCAAAACCACACAGAATGGTCTGGTATTAAAGCTTCTTAAAAATCAGGTCATGGTAGGTAGCCCTGTCCTAGGCCCATATCTTTCTTGATGAAGGGCTATCTTTACCTTAACTGAGCCTGTCTATTGTCTTTTTGCATCTACGATAACATACCTTTGAAATGTCAGAGTACTCTTCTTCGTCAGACCCTCAGGGCACAACCTCCACTGGAGCAGGAGACCCCAGAACCCCTCACTGTTATATTGTTCCCCTCACACCATCTCCATGTGCTCTATGTTAATTGCTTATAATTAACAGGTGGGTATTCCATTGTAAAAAATATGTATCTATTCATTTCACTTTTTATCCGGTCTCAGAGATTTCCCACTTTGCTTTCTCCTGCCTTTCTAATCTGCCACCAGTGAATTTCCTGCAACCCTCCTCACTCCTCCTCCTTTGATTCCAGTGTAAAAAAACAGTGGTTAAACTGCCATTTTCCAGAACATTTTCTCAATCCATTAAGATTTGGCATCCTGGTAATTGTCATCAGTTTGGCTAAAATAAATTTATAAAAATTCTTTCAGATTAGGATGTTTCTTATGTAGACATTTAGAATTTACATTGTTAATCCTCCCTGTGTCGTTCAGTCTCTATGCTAACATTTTATAGGTTTCTGGAGTTAATTTTAAGATTATGTAGCAAGTAGCAAGTGACTTCATCTTTATGTTGGTTTGGTTAACAGATTTCTTGGTAGAAACAATATGGTAGAGCCTATTGCTCCCAGGCTACAAGCCTGTACAACATGTTACTGTATAAAACAACATGAAATTAAATCAAATGCAAGAGAAAATGATGTCATCAAGGGTCTTTGTGAACATAGGGTGCATGAGACCACTGGTGGCATCACACAGAATAGTTTTACAGAAATTTTCTGTAAGTAGAAAGAATACACTCTAAAATAATAACAAATATACTATAGTTAATATGTAAACCAGTAACACAGTCATTTATTATCATTATCAAGCAGTGTGTACTGTAGGTAATTGTACGTGCTATACTTTTACATAACTGGGGGTGCAGTAGGTTTATTTCCACCGGCGTCACCACAAACATGTGAGAAATGCATTACACTGTGACATTACGATGGCTATGACATCAAGAGGATTTTTTCAGCTCCACTATAATCTTAGAGGACTACTACTGATTGCGTATATGATGAGTATTTGACCAAAACATCATTATGTAGAGTGTGACTGAATTACACTGGAAAATAATAGCAGTAAATAACTATTGAATGAATGATTTCCAATAAAGTAGGGACTGGCAATAGATTGGCAATTTTGATCTCCAGAATTATTAAATTTAATAAGACTATGGGAGGTACAATTGTTTTATTCTGAAGATGTAAGTGTGGTTTAGCAAACTATGTATATTTTGCTACCTTTATATACATATATATATACTTTATATATTTATATATATATATACTTTATATATATAAAGCACAGCACATGCAATTATATACAGTACATACTACTTGACAATGATAATAAATGACTATGTTACTGGTTTACATATTAACTATAGTACATTTGTTATAAATATATATACACATTTATTTATTTATAGTGTAAGGTCACCCAGACACTGAGGAACTCAAAATAGCACTAAGCAGCTGTCATAGGTGTCCCATTATCATGCTTTTCTAGTACCAGATTATATCTCAGCATCCAAGGCCAAGTTCATCATATAAGGTGATGAGTGTCCAGCTTTGAAGGTTGAAGCCATCAAAGTGGAATGTGATGCTGGTCATTGTCATACTCCTCCCAGGCATTAGTGATCTCCCAGCTTTATTCTTGAGCATCCTCTCCTTATTCTACATTGGATACCATGGCTCTTTATCCTAATGGTGGGGATTAGCAGGATAATCAGCATAATTGACCCATTCTGATCCTGAGCATCATGTCCCAAGAGGGATCTAGGGCTCAATACTCTATTGTGACTGGTGTTTAGCTGTCATTCAGACAGATAATATGGGGCTAGGCCAAAGCTGAGCATCTAAACATGGCAGCACATGGGAATTTGCCAAGGGCAGACAATTTGTAGTGTGAGCTTAAAATTAACTCTAAAATTCCAAAGTTTAGAAGAAAGGCACATATCATTGTACAAACTCCATTTCAAGGCTGGGATCTAGAGAAGCCAATAATCAGACAAAAGAAGAGCCATAGAAGGTTCATAGGGAGGATGTAGGAGGGCAGATGCCTAAAAGAAGTATAATAAATGCAGTAATTATGACACCAGGGTGACAGGATATAATTACTGTGGCACCTGGAGAATTGATGGACCTCAGTCTTGGAGAGGCCTCACTGTAAGATTTAAAATAGGACAAGGAAGATAGGTTTGACACTGGTTAGCAACTGCCCCAGGCGACCTCCTCCTCGCTGTAAGATTGGTCCTAAAATCCAAAGAGTATGTATGTGTGTGTTCGTTCAGATAAGTTTAGTTGCTAGGTTAGAAGCAAAGGAGGGTAAGATAGGAATATGAGCATCTTTTACAGAATCTGAAGGCATATATTCGGGGATTAGGATTTTGTGCCCTATGTCTAGCTTCTTTGAAAGGGTCTGGTTTTGTGGTATCACTGAAGTCCTACCTTTTGGATGAAAAATAGATTTTGTGCTAAGGGCCTTTTCTAATGAGCAAGGTCTCTGATCTTAAGTCCCCTGGATCACTTTTCTGGACTGGAAGTCTGCCTAACTTTTTTGGAGCCAGGAGGAATGGCCTTATCAAGTGAATCTGCCTTCTTTAATTTAGGGAGGTTAGGAGGCAGTTTGTCAGGCTGAGCTTTTCTGTGAGTCGGCTCTGCCTGCCTCACCAGAAGTGGGTCCTATGAGTCAGAAAGGGGACAGGGAAATCAGTAGTTGCCTTGGTTTCCAAGAAATGTCCCCACCCTTCAGTTGGTTCTGAAAATAACGGTCTGTTTCACTTGAAAAAGGAATGCATGCTGAGTTCTCTTCTCAGCTTATAAATTATGCTGTATTAACACTGGCAACAGTTTCATTTTCACTGTGTAAACATGAGGCAGCACAGAATGGAAAGGGGGTTGGAAGGGCCCCAGCAGAGATGCATGAGCAGCCCTTTCAAGGTTGGGCAGTATACACATTCTATTAAGGGTGGGTTCCCCAACACCTGTTTCTAACAGTCGGGTTTATTATTGTTGTTGTTATTATTATTATTTGTTTTGTGCTAGCTGAAGTACATGGTTAAAGAAATGATTTAAATAGCCCTGAGAAAGGTGCCTCTTCTCAAAAATGTCCAGTGGATGGCCACCATGTCTGAGATCTCATTATAGATTCATTTGTACGGGTTGTGATGTAATATTTTAAGAGTTCTAAGCCCCGGCTGGCGTAGCTCAGTGGATTGAGTGTGGGCTGCGAACCAAAGTATTGCAGTTTTGATTCCCAGCCAGGGCACATGCCTGGGTTGCGGGCCATGACCCCCAGCAACCGCACATTGATGTTTCTCTCTCTTTCTCCCTCCCTTCCCTCTCTAAAAATAAATAAATAAAATCTTAAAAAAAGAGTTCTCTTATCAACCATAAATACTCTATAGATGGAATCATATATTAATTTCACTAACCCTTTTATTGAGCCAGCAAATATTTATAGATCTTCTGTTGTACACAAAGCACATTGGTCCCAAATTGAAGTTTCCATGACCATTACTGGCCATGAAGAACTCAGCATAAAGTAATTCATCAATGACTCCAGATAGCTGACCTGAAATGTGCAATCAGGGCAACTAAATTTTGAGTGAAGATGGAGGTACAGAAAAGACCTGGTAGTAAGATACATATATCTAAAGAGGGCAAACAAAGGTAGGGCCTAGACCAAGATCCCGGGCAACCTGGAGACAAAGTCAGGACAATGATGGGCTGAAAAGAAAGGGTGTGGGTGTCACAAGGGAGGAAAGGGAAATAGAGGCTATGAAAGGGAAAACAATAATAAAACCATTTTGGGGGTACACAGATTTGTTTCAGAGCCCATTGTATAGCAATATGCTTATGAAGCAAGACAGCCCTTTGTAACAAGAGGACTTTTAAGCCTGAAAAAAATCACTGCATTTAAATCCACTTAAAAGTTTATGTATAAAAGTGAAAATATTGGTTAAAAGTTATATCTGAAATGTGAGACTTTTAAGAAGTTTCTCTAGGGCAGTATTATTTAATCCTTTAAAAGGTGGCACACTCTCATTTATAATGTTCCTGCAGCAGGTAACAGAAAATCCAATTCAACAAACAGACTTAAATGATAGGCAAATTATTATCTAATATAAAAAGACTTCCAAATGTAGACAGCTTTAGGGTGGGTTTAGTCAGTTGTTTAATAATTTCATAAAAAGGCCCAGTTTGTTTCTTTTCTGTATCCCAACCATGCCAGTGTTATTTTATACCAAAGGTGATTTTCCTCAATAGTCATATAATGCCTACAAGTATATGCAGGCAACAATTCTTCCTTGTTCACACCTGGTGGGAGAAAGAATTTCTTCCCTAACATGGGATTGATTTTTTTTCCTTCAGTCTCAATGAGCCAACTAGGCTCCCATGCCTACAGGAGAGTGGTATCCACTGACTGGCTTCTGCCCTGAACCAGTCAGTAAAAGGGACTTTGAGTTTATGTGATTGGTTGAGGACTAATCAAGACCTAAAATCAGTTTCTTACAGTGCAGAATAAGAGATTAGTAGAAAATGGAATGAATGGTTTAGGAAGTCAACTACTGTGTCCACACCCTAATCAGTGAAGGAACTATGGTTGAGATAGGCGTGAAGGGCACAGAGCCCTGGTCCTTGCTCACTGCACCTTTCCTTCCCCTTTACCCTGATTTCTTAGTAAGGTCTCCTCTGTGTCTCATCATTGATTCCAGCTCCCACTAGTCATTTCCTCCCTTCAAGTCCTCAGTTCCCAATACGCAGATATGCTGTGATTCCAGCTTCTACCAGCTGAACTGTTTGTATACAAAATCTGACATGCTGGATTGAATGATCAGTTTGATTTCTTTGAAATCATGTTTTGTAAGTGCACTCACAGATACCAGCTGTAACAGAGTGAGCATGCGCTAATAGAGGCAGTGGGCATCGAGGCCCCAGGGAAACCATCTCCTTTCATCGTCCCTCCACCCTATGGGTGGCAGTAACATTCTGAAGTTGCTACTGCCCTTCCTTCCCTGGTTGCTCCATGTGCTAACATTGAAAATAGTTCTCACTATTCCTTTCCCACTGTTGAATTATCTGACATAGGTTTTGTTTTTTTTAGTTGAAACCCAGCTGACACTCTAGGGAAATATTAGTTTGTTTGTTTTTTTTGATAGAAAGTACTTCTGATATCCCACCATGCCAACACACAGAACATTAAATGATGATAACATTCTTTGAAAGTGCAATCATCTCATACTAAACTCCTTCTGTTTTTTGTTTTATTGCTTTTATGGGAAATTTAAATTTTCTCTGCAGATTCTATTTTTTGCATAGATGCTTGTTCACATGTTTGGGGGGTGAGCAAGTTCTTAAGGAAGTAAAGCCCTCAGTGTATCAAATAAGCGAATATGCCAATAGCACAGGAACAGTGCAACGAGTCCCTCACGTCACCTCATTCTAATCTTTGTGTCAATGTCTTTCAAATTTCATGTTAAATGGTCTGTGTTTTTCAATCTCCATAATGCCAACAGAATCTTTTCAATGAAATGTAAAATTTATGAAGCTGAATAAAGAAACTAAGTAGAAAATTGACACATATCTCCTATGTTTTCCATTTAAAATGCTGGTGTACATTACAGGTACACATAACTTGCAGTTTTGGACCAAAGATAAGTTGAACTAAGAGGGAACTGGGAGTTAGTGCTGGCTAAGTGGGAAGCTTTGGTTGAAAATCCTCAGAGGATTCTCAAGTGAAATTAGGGAAGCAGAAGCAGACTTTCCTGGCAGAACATGAAATACACGGGTCAGCCATCTTCAACACAAAGGTGGGAGGGCTGAGTGCTAGTCTGTGTTAATTACCACTTAAATCATTGGGTGCTATTAGCGGAATATGCATAACTCAGGTGGTTCTTCATTTGCACATAATGACTTTGGTCTTTTCCATAGCAAATGCTGAAGTGTACTATAAGGGGAAAGAAAAACATCCATAATTACTGTGTTTTTAAAACAGCAGGCAGAATAACTAACTTAATTTTTTTAGAGAGAGTTCAAGTTTTTCATTTTGCTTTTAAGAAGGACTTAGAGAAAGCTTGCATTAGACAATTTTGCATAGTGCTGCCAACAAAAAACAAAAAAGCCAGCACTGGTCAGATGTGGAAAGGAGTCCCCACTCCTTGATTAAAATATAAATAAAAAAAACACAAAATATAAAAACCCCAAAAAGTGCCACAAAAAGCAAATTACACAGAAACACAAACAATAGCTTTCTCCTACCCTTCCTCCATAAAATAATAGAGAAAAATTTATATTTTGTTTTTCAAGGTATAGTAGAGAGAATTTTTTCTGAATATGCTTTCAAATCCTCTGGGACTTTATAATTTATCAAGAAAGACACATTCTTCCTAATGAAAGGTTACTGACCTTCATGAATGTGACAGTTCAATTACAGCCCATTCATATGCAGAGGAGCATTGACAAAGGATTTGGAAAATGTGACTAGCATAGCAAAAAAGAGAACTGTCTAGGAAATTATTAGTTTTTAAAAATTTTTAGGTTGTGAAGCAAGAATAATAAATAAGATGTGCTCAGGTAGTAGAACCTCTTCTTCTGTGCCCTAGCAGCCCATTAGATTTGCTTCAGTGGATATGCTGCCTCTTTCTTTTTTTCTTTTTTCTTCCTAATATTTCTGCCTTTTTAATCCTCTGAACCGATAAACCTAACAAATCAGCAAGCCCTTGGGGTTCTGAAATGCAGGGTTTCAATTTTTTTCCTCTTTCTCTTTGACTGGCAGGGCAAGCTGGAACGTGTCTTAATGTTATTTTAAGTGCTTGACTACTATTTAGATGCTGAAATGGATGGAGAGTTACAAGGAGGAGTGTTATATATGCTCAACCACCCACATACAGGCACTCAAGCTCAAGTTTACTGAGGCAGGCCCCTTCAGGACAGCAAATAGCTAAGCCAGATCTTGGCTAGACTCACTGGAGCCAGCCTTAGCCAGACTTGGGTGACACCTGCGAGCTGCTGTTTGTTGAGCTCCTCCAGGTGTGGGTAAGAAAATTAGATTGCCACTTTGTAAATCAGCACAGAATGTCCCTCAGCCAGAGATCTCTGGAATATCCCAGAACCACCTTTTTTTTCAGCAACTGCTAGTAGAGATTCTTCTTGAACAATATGTTTTTCAGTAAAAATAGTACTAAATATAAAATCCTTCTTGGGATAGAACCAATATAAATATTTTAAAAATTTTGAAATATAATCATTACTTTTATTATTAATACTTTAATGTGGAAATTAACATCAGCCAAATATATGTATGGAATGAGTTTTTGAACAGTAAACTTGACTGACAGTTCTGAGAGAACATATGTGTCCCCCACACTCTCATACCTCCTAGCACATAGTGATCATTCAGTATTGTTGACTAAATCCCTATTCCTACACATTTCTTTTCCACTTCTTGATTTTTGTATAAGATATATGGTCTAATTATCAATTGATCCTAAGTTGTTTACCCACACTAATTTGTGTTGTAGATTGTCACTGCCCTCCACCATTCTTGGGCTAAGGCTAAGTACTTGGCTTCAAATCACATTGTATCTTTGAACTTAAGCCTACTACAGAAGGTTTTTTTTTTTAATGAATTGAAGAAGTAAAAATAAGAAGATAGGGTATAAGTGTCAGTTCTGTATGTTCCTAAACCTGAAAACACTGGAACCTTTTCCCTCAGGCATTAATGTGTGAAGTCACCCCTCACTTGTCGGAAACTTCCAGACAATGGAGGGCACCAAAGATGGCTCTCTCGAGTGTGGCATAACTTCGTTCCTCCACCTCTGCTTCTCTCGAGCAAGACTGGAAAGCTTTATCGGATTTCTTTGTAAATCAATATGTTAGAAGTTTGCATAGAATGGTAGTCAAATAAAATAATCTCAAAGTACTATTTTTCCAGCCTATTTCATTTCAAAAAGGTTTATTTTTTAAACATAGTACTCTGAGAAATTGAGGACACTTTGAGAACATAATAATTTAAAGACTACTGGGATAAAAACTATCGATTTTCAATAGCTATGGTATGTATTTGAATGTTTCTTTTTTCTTCCAGCTTTTATTTTATTCCATGTATAATTTGATTTACTTTATTTTTACTACAAAAGGGCTGAGACAAGGAATGCTGCATCACATATACACACATACACTTTTATATACTAATAAATACTTTAAATGAAAGAAAATTAGCAATTTGATAGTAAGGTTTTTTGAATTATAAAATAAATTTTTGTGACTTAATAAATATGATTTATATATACTTTTAATTAAAGTACTATATCAGCTTTATTTTCTCAAACTTTACTTTTGTTTGGATCTATTACTTATTTTTGCATAACCCAAAACACATAGTAACATGTTAGAAAGATGCTCAAAAGAAATTTCTTTCAGTTACTATTTTGCTGTGTTTCAAACCTGCATGCTTTCAGAATTCTAGCATAGTCTGTGGGACTTTTCCAGTTCTGACTCAATGCTCTGAAAAGGTAACTTTTTTAATATTAAAAAAAAAGAAACCTAAGTCTGAGTTGCATGGTTTATAATTCTTGGTAGTGTTCTAGATGTTTTTTTCTGAATATCTGTTTTTACATTGTTAATTTTTTATATCACCTAGAACCACTATATAATTATTAGCGAACTTTCTTTGAGCAAATACATTGCATTAGGCTCAACATTATGCATTTTACACATCATGGATGAAAAACAGAGAGTCACACAGGTAGTGGTAGAACCAGTCCTTCAATACAAGTTTGACTGACTCCAAAATCTTTTAACTTAACCAATTTACTACTCTAGCACTAAATGCACTTAGGAAATCTTGTTCAAAGAGACTTAAATAATAAGAAAATTTTATTATATCTTATATTCTAGGTAGAGTGGCTCTAATGTCAGATAATTCAGTAGTTCAAAAATAACAGACAGGATACAGGTTCTTTCTCTCTTTTCTGCTGCCCCCAGTGGAAGCGCTAATTGTCCTCATGGTCTCAAGATGGCTGCGATAGCTTCAGGCCTCACGTTCTTATATTTCAGTGTCACAGGTCAAAATATGGTTAAAAAATACCTGTACTTTTCTTTGGACACTTTTTAAGAGCTAAGAAACATTTACCTGAATGTCTCCCATCAATCTTACCCTCATATTTCATTTGTCAGATTGGGTCATATGGCCCTTTGTAAATAGATCATTGATAAATAAAATGAAATTACCACCATTGATTTAAATAACTCTAAAGTTCTCAGGGTTAAGGCTGTCCTTTCTTCAAGGACATTGCTGTATTTAAAAAATGTGTGTTTATGAACAAAATTTGGTTTCTTTAGCAAAGGTAGGGAATAACTTTGGTAGGCAACCATTAAGGTCAGTTATCACAACACTATCTCATAATCACCAGGGACAGGGAGACAGGGAAAGGTTGGAGATTAGTGGAAAAACAAAGAAAAAAATAGTGATCTTGTGAATAGCAGGCATTTGATAATTGCTGATGACAGAAAATGAATGAAATACAATTTCAAACAAAGTTAATCTGACACATATTTAATGACATGTGTTGTTCCTTGGCATTTCAGGCCAATAGTTTAGTAGTCCACATAAATAACTATAATTAGTACTACTTTTTGACAGATCTTTATAGCTTTTAATCTTCTGTTGCTAATTAACTAGTTTAAGAACAAGCATCAATGTTCAGAGCCTTTTCCCCCCCACTCATCTTACAAGCAGTGGAACGGCAATCAGATGCTCACTGGGAAGTCCTGGAATGACCCTCAAACACTTGGAGTAGCCTATGCTACCTCTGCTCTTCCCCACCTGCCTGACCATGTCCAGAAATGAACCGCCCCTTATTTCCTCAGAGAGGTTTGCATTGGCAGATAAAGCACATCAAAGTGTCAGGGCCCATTGTCTGACTCTGAACTTGGGGCAAGGCCTTCAGAAAACACAGCAATGAATAACGGGTACCAAATCTTTTTCAATTTTGGTACGAGGGGAAGAAACTCTGCTTCTCTTGAGCAAGACTCTGGAAAGCATAGTGAAAGTTTCTAAGAGGCTTCCACCAAGGGTGACTGAAATAGTACCAGATAATAATTGGGAAACTTGGTTCCTATAATGATTAAACGTTTATTTCCTTAGATGTAAAATGGTGCCCAGGGGTAAGTGATCTCTAAGACTCCTTCCAGCTCTACTTTCAATGCTTCCACTTTACAATTTTGCTTTAGACCAGAAAACTGTAATTCACTTATGAGCAGACATATAGAAATTGAATTTAAGGTAATTTCACACATTACTAGGATCATTGGTTTTTAATTAGTTATATAGCATCCTAGAAATTTAGGTTACTTTCTGTGTTTTGATGTTGGCAATAGAAGCCTTTACTATAGTAATAAGTTCTACCAACTCTTATGTAATCAGAATATGTGCTTGTTTCTTGAGAAAAGTGAAAGCATTAATGTGATACATTAGCGTTTTTTTTAACTTTCAGCCCAGATTTGAAATATTTTATGGCAGTCCAGAAAAAACTGAGATCAAACTTCTCCTTCGTCTCCCCCTCCTCCCCCTCCTCCTTCTTCCTCTTCTTTTTCATCTGTTGGTGGCATAAGAAGCCTCTGTGCTGCAGCATAATAGAGTGATATCAGTAGAGTGACCAAAAAACTGCAGTTTTTGAGAGATGTCAGGACTTTGCTTCTGAGAATGTATCTTCCTGAAAATCTCCAACTTCACAAGATTAGTTTTTTCTTGTTGCTTAACCTTGAATTCCTTGCTAGCCCTTTCTTCAGGCTACCTGAGATGGGCCTCTACTTATCAAGGAGAGTGCTACAATGCTCCATCCCAAATAGCTCCCTCCACATGCCCTTGTCTACATGTCATGCTGTCCTGCTTGACATGTCATCCTGTCATGCTTCTCTCTCACTCAGTGTGCCACTAGTCTTTTGCTGTTCTCACCGCTGATCTCAAAGCCTTGGTGACCCAGCACGCTTACCCAGAACAAATCCTTGGTACCATCAGTGGACAGCATGCCACCTCACTCTGCTGTGTGATTCCACTGCTGCTGCCATACATGTTGTGCTACTAGGGAGGACCTCTGCCCCCCTCACTCCCTGTACCACCTGAGCAAAGGCTGCTGTGACCACCACATTCTTTTCTGGAGAGTTAGGAACTGTTTTACTCCCTGGAAAGAGATGTGGCACCAGAACACAACCTGATTCTGACAGCTCTTCCCACCTTGAATCCTGTCATTTTCCTGGGGGAGCTGAGGAAAGTAGGAATCTAGGAGTCACAAGTTCACTCTTTGATGCTTTGTTCTCACTTTGGCAGGGAGAGTCTAGAGTGAGCACTTGAAACTTCTTCAAGGAACAGTTCAAAAAGGCTCATCTGTCTTCTTGAATCCCATGAGCCCATTAGAGCTGTCGCTGAGCAGACTTGGAACAATTACTCCAGAGTCACAAATTCAACACCCAAATACATGTGCTTATGTTATATGCCACCCTAAATGCCCAGCTTTCCAGGAGAAGGAGCATCTCCTTGCAGTTTATGCTCAACTCTAACCTTCTAAAACCTGTGGAGATTATGAAGCCCATTCAGAGGTCTCCAAAGATCTCCTTTGTCCTGAGCTGTCCTCAAATACCATATTTTACATTTACCTAGTTTACTGATGTGATTTAGACAAGGGAACTATTATGCACATAAATTTCACTGGGAAAGTGAAGCCCAAGAGCATAGTTTCTCCTTTCCTTATGCTTACATACTTTTAATAATGTGTTACTGCCAAATGTAGTACATTTCAAGGGCAGAAAATCTAAAAGGATGAAATAATCATAAGATCTTGGTCTACAAACGTGTGCAGGAAAAACAAGGTAAATATGTTAGTAAATATTTGTTCATTTTGATACAGTTACTAATTGTTATTTGAAATGTTCTGCTTAATCATACTTGATTTTAATAAAATGTTCAGTCTAATTGGAGAAGATATGCTTCCTGTACCCAACTGCAGCGTCTGTTTTGCAAAATTAATTAGAAACTGGCTAGTGTGACCTGGTGAGACTAGGCTGTATTTGATGAACTTGAGATGGGAAATTTTCTTTTGTTTCTTTTAAGCAAGATTCAGGTGGTTCAATAAATGCCACTTAACTAGGGCAGACTTGATCAGGGAAGTTGCTGAATTGGGAAACCAATTAAGTCTAATGGTAATTAGCATGCACTGCTGCTTAATTGGGATAGGTGGTCCATTGAGTTGGTATCACTGAAGGTAATTAAATGATGCCCTTGAAGGATAAGAAATAGAGTCTTCTGATGCTTTATAGACTGAAGGCAATTTACTTCCTCTCTTGATCATGCTACTGCTGGTTGAGGAAAATTCAATTTATAAATGATGTCTTCAAAATTTCTTCTTAGGAATGACCTCTTTATTTGTGTGCATTTCTCTTCTTCTTCTTCTCTCTCTCTTCATTTCTCTCTCTCTGATTGACAAGAAATGAAGGAGTATGCATTTTTTCAAATGCAAAGAATGACACAGAAAGTCTGAGTGACTTCCTCAAAGTAGCCACCAGTAGTGACTGGATAAGAATATAGGACTTCAATATCCCTCCCTAGTTACTAAGCACAGGAGTGTTCATCACTTGGCAACCAGGTTCAGAGAGGCTAGTAGGGAAGAGGGAAGAGCCTGCCTGGGAGTCTGGGGACTTGCTTGCAGCTCTGCTGCTGCCGCACAGTGATACAGCACTTTGTAGCTCTGGATTTCAGGTGCCTCTTTTATTAAATGGAGTAGGGCTAAATAGTCACTGAGACACCTTCCAGATGTAAATGCAAAAGTAACTCAATTTAGTGGTTTTATTTAAAAATTGTAAAAGTTGATTTCAGCTATCTTATAAAGCTATCTTCATCAACATAGTATGGTACATAGAGACATTAAAACAGATGAGTAAGCCCTGGCTGGCGTAGCTCAGTGGATTGAGCATGGGCTGCGAACCAAAGTGTCGCAGGTTCGATTCCAGTCAGGGTACATGCTTGGGTTGCAGGCCATGACCCCCAGCAACCACACATTGATGTTTCCCTCTCTCTCTCTAGCTCCCTCCCTTCCCTCTCTAAAAGTAAATAAATAAAATATTAAAAATAACAGATGAGTAGACCAATGGAACAAAACTGAAATGAAAGGAAACAAAAATACTAATTTGAAAATATGCCTGTACCCCTATATTCACAGCCCCATTATTTACAATAGTCAAGATATGGAAACAGCCTAAGTACCCATAGATAATACATGGATAAAGAAGTTGTGGTATGTATATGTGCAATGAAATAAAAACACAGAGATCCTATCATTTGTGACAATATGGGTATCCTGAAGGCATTATGCTAAGTGAAATAAGTTAGACAGAGAAAAACAAATAACTGCATGATCTCACTTATATGTAGAAGAAAAAAAACAGCAACAAAAAACAAACATAAAAGAACATTGGACTTGTGGTTACCAGGCAAGAAGGATGGGGGTAGGGAAAATTGGAGGGAGGTTATCAAAAGGTACAAATTTTAGTTATAAGATAAATATTATGGATGTAATGTATACCAGTATTATATGATATATAAGAAATTTGTTTCGAGCAAATCCTAGGAGTTCCCATCATAAGGAGAAAAAAATGTTTGTATATATAATATATGAGAAGATGGACATTAGCTGAACCTATTGTGGTAATCATATCACATTATATGTAAATCAAACATTCGTGCTGCATACCTTATATAGTGATGTATATTAATTATTTATCAATAAAACTGAAAAAAATGTTACTGGAGGAAAATTACCTTCATTGTTAACTTGGCAGTGTAATAATCTCTGGCCCCAAATTTGAAAAAATATTATTATATATATAAGATGTAACTGGGTACTTTTTCTAAGGTTGGACAAGAAGTGGGGTGGGTATTCATGGAACAATTTCTGTTTGTACTATGAAAATAGCATAAATCCATGGAGAGGTGAAGAAAATGAAAATGATACTCTTGAGTCTGGACAGCCTGAAAGATACAGGTGTGGGCAAAAGTAGATTTACGGTTGTGAGTACATGAAATGCAGAGTTTATACTTCTATTATTACTTATTAATTATTATATACTATTATTAACCTACTTTTGACCACCCCTGTATATGGAAATGAAATTTCAAATGAAAGTAAAAGAAAATGAGATGTATTAGGCTCCATGAGAGAGAAAGCCTGGGCTGAGGCAATGATGTAGGACACCAGCTCCCAGGAACCATGCAGGACATGACAGTTGAAGTTGAAAACCTTGGACAGGGCATTTGGAAAAAATGGAAATGGAGAAATCAGGCTCCGTTGACAAATGTGTCCTAATGGCCAAGACAAGTAGGAATAGCAGTTATTAGTGGGATCTACTTTAACTTGTTTAGACTTAGATATTAATTTAAGATACTAGATCAAAAACTAGTTTTAGCTATATTTTCCCTGTGTCAGCATAATTCCAAGTATTTGGACCATGATACTCAGTCATAACACAAATGTGATGATTAAGTAATGTGTAGTAGCCAGCTTGCCCTGGCTCTTTCTTTTCTTTCTTTCTTAATTTGTCCCTTTAGGCTCATCATTTACACATTCCTTCAAAGTAACATTACCATCCATTTTCTAGATCAGTGATGACTCATGATTATGCTGGAAATACTATCCAAATTTGCAGGATCCTTTACTGTCTTTTAAACTTGCAGACTACTTTAAATTCCTCATTGATCTGCTAACTCTAGATTCTGCCTAAATATTTATTTTAAAATCACAGTGTAGAGATAAATATTATAGAAATATATGCATACACACATGCATGTGTGTGTGTGTGTGTGTGTGTGTGTGTGTGTGTGTGTACTCTATCCGGGAAAAGTCCAACCATTGTTAATATAACAATATAATGAAAACAATTTGCACAACATTGATGTAACCTGGTGGCCAAGGAGAGTGGACTGGAATGAGCATGTGTGAACAATAATGACTTCACTGTACTAGTCAGTAGGGGTGGTAGATGCCATTCAGTGAGCATATGTACTGTGTGGCCATTGCATTAAAAATTACTGAGTGAGTAGAGCAAAATATCTGCATCGAATTTTGTATTATGCTTGAACATTCCTCCACAAAAACTATTCAGATGATTCAGGAGGCCACAGCTATGGGCAACTGGTGATTGGCAGCTTCATGAAGACAATGTACCTGCTCATGCATCACATCTTGTGCAGGGGTTTTTTGGTGAAACTTCAAATCACCCAGGTAACTCAGCCCCCCTACAGCCCAGATTTGGTACCCTGTGACTTCTGGCTTTTCCTAAAACCAAAATCACCTTTGAAAGGGAAGAGATTTCAGACCATCAAGGAGATTCAGGAAAATATGATGGGGTAGCTGATGGCAATTAGGAGAACTATGTGAAGACCCAAGGTGCCTACTTTCAAGGGGACTGATTTTCTTCAATAAATGTCTCTTTTTTTCATATTACTTAGCTGGATACTTTCTGGACAGTCCATACATATCTGTATATCTATCTATCTATCTATCTATCTATCTATCTATCTATCTATCTATCTATCTATCTTACACACACAGATATAGACATAGTGATAAGGTATCTCATATATTAGAAATTAATATGCATTTTTTAAAAGTGTTTACTTTAGAAAACAGTTATTTTGCTTCACTTATTAGTCATTTTCCAATTTAAAGCCAGTGACAGAGCAAGTTTAGTTTGTTTTTTTATTTTTATTTGTGTTATTCATGCAGGCATGTAAAAAAGTAAGTGAAAAGTTGCCAACTACAGTTTTAGAGGATACATATGATTTATTTAGGAACAAGTCAACAAACAACTGGGCATACAATTGCCAGTGGGCTGCTCTAAGTTCAGAAGCCACTGCCTTTGCAGAAGAATTGTTTTTTTAATTTTTTAAAATTTTTTAAATTTTTTAATTTTAATCATTGTTCAAATACAGTTTTCTCCTTTTTACTCCCAATCCGGTCCCCCCTCCCAGCCTCCCCACTTCCCTCCCATTACCACCCTCCCCTTAGTTTATGACCATGTGTCCTTTAAGTTTGTTCCTGTGAACCCTTCCCACTGTCCCCTTAAATTCCCTCTACTCTCTTCTGTGGGCACTGTCAGCCTGGCCTCTATTTCAGTGTCTTTGGTTATATTTTGCTTGTTTCTTTGTTTTGTTATTTAGGTTCCTGTTAAAGGTGAGACCATATGGTATTTGTCTTTCACTGCCTGGCTTGTTTGGCTAAGCATAATGTTTTCCAGCTCCATCCACGTTGTTGCAAAGGGTAGGAGCTCCTTCTTTCTTTCTGCTGCATAGAATTCCATTGTGTAAATGTACCACAGTTTTTTGATCCATTCATTTACTGATGGGCATCTAGGTTGCTTCCAGCATCTAGCTATTGTAAATTGTGCTGCTATGAACATTGGGATGCATAGGTTCTTTTGAATTGATGTTTTAGTATTCTTAGGATAGAGTCCCAGCAGTGGAATTGCAGGGTCAAAAGGCAGATCTATTTTTAGTTTTCTGAGGAAGTTCCATACTGCTTTCCATAGTGGTTGTACCAGTCTACAGACCCACCAACAGTGCACTAGGGTCCCCTTTTCTCCACAACCTCTCCAACACTTGTTGTTTGTTGCCTTGTTTATGATGGCCATTCTGTCTGGTGTGAAGTGGTATCTCATTGTGGTTTTAATTTGCATCTCTCTGATAGCTAGCGATATTGAACATCGTTTCATGTGTCTTTGGATTTTCTGTATGTCCTCCTTAGAGAAGTGTCTGTTCAAGTCCTTTGCCCACTTTTTAATTGGATTCCTTGTCTTCTTAGAGTGCAGTCTTGTAAGTTCTTTACATATTTTGGAGATTAAACCCTTGTCTGAGATATCATTGGCAAATATGTTTTCCCATACAGTTGGTTCTCTTTTTAATTTTGATACTGTTTTCTTTAGCTGTGCAGAAGCTTTTAATTTTGATGAGGTCCCATTTGTTTATTCTTTCCTTTATGTCCCTTGCTCTAGGGGACAAGTCAGTAAAAAAGTTTCTTCGTGAAATATCTGAGATTTTCCTACCTATGTTCTCCTCTGGGACTTTAATGGTGTCACATTTTATATTTAAGTCTTTTATCCACCTTAAATTTATTTTTGTATATGGTGTAAGTTGGTGCTCAAGTTTCATTTTTTTGCACGTGGCTGTCCAGTTCTCCCAACACCATTTGTTGAAGAGGCTATTTTTATTCTATTTTATGTTGCTGCCTCCTTTGTCAAATATTAGTTGACCATAGAGACTTGGGCTTATTTCTGGGCTCTCTGTTCTGTTCCATTGGTCTATGTGCCTGTTTTTATGCCAGTACCAGGCTGTGTTGATTACAGTGGCCTTGTAGTATAGTTTAGTGTTGGGTATTGTGATCCCTCCTACTTTACTCTTCTTTCTCAAAATTGGAGCAGCCATTCGGGGTCGTTTATAATTCCATATAAATTTTTGAAGTGTTTGTTCTATGTCTGTGAAATATGCCATTGGTACTTTAATAGGAATTGCATTGGATGTGTAGATTGCTTTGGGTAGTATGGACATTTTGATGATATTAATTCTTCCAATCCATGAACACGGTATACGTTTCCATTCGTTTGTGTCTTCCTTGATTTCTTTCTTCAGTGTTGTGTAGTTTTCTGAATACAGGTCTTTTACCTCTTTGGTTAGGTTTATTCCTAGATATTTTATTTTTCTTTTTGCTATTTCAAACGGGATTTTTTCCTTGATCTCTGTGTCTGCTGTTTCATTGTTGGTGTACAGAAATGCCTTTGATTTCTGGATATTGACTTTGTATCCCCCTGATTTGCCAAATTCATTTATTAGGTCAAGCAGTTTTTTGGTGGAGTCTATAGGATTTTCTACGTATACTATCATGTCATCTGCAAACAGTGACAGTTTTGTTTCCTCCTTTCCGATTTGGATGCCTTTTATTTCTTTTTCTTGTCTAATTGCTATGGCTAAAACTTCCAGTACTATATTGAATAGAAGTGGTGAAAGTGGACAGCCTTGTCTTCTTCCTGATCTTAGTGGAAAAGATTTTAATTTTTGCCCATTGATTATGATGTTGGCTGAAGGTCTCTCATATATGGCCTTTATTATGTTGAGGAATGCTCCCTCTATTCCCACTTTGCTGAGTGTTTTTATCATGAATGGGTGCTGTACCTTATCAAATGCTTTTTCTGTATCAATTGATATGATCATGTGGTTTTTGTCTTTGGTTTTGTTTATGTGATGTATTACATTTACTGACTTGTGAAGATTGAACCATCCTTGCATCCCTGGAATGAATCCCATTTGGTCATGGTGCATGATCTTTTTAATGTATTGTTGGATGTGGTTTGCCAGTATTTTGTTGAGGATTTTAGCGTCAATGTTCATCAGTGATATTGGCCTGAAGTTTTCTTTCTTTGTTGTGTCTTTATTTGGTTTTGGAATTAGGATGATGTTGGCCTCATAAAAAGAGTTTGGGAGACTCCCATCTTTTTGGGGAGTTTTTGGAATAGTCTGTGAAGGATAGGGGTTAGCTCTTCCTTAAATGCTTTGTAGAATTCTCCTGTGAAACCATCTGGTCCCGGGCTTTTGTGTGTTGGGAGTTTTTTTATTACTGCTTCAATTTCTTTTGTTGTTATTGGCCTGTTCAGACTTTCTGCTTCTTTTTCATTGAGTTTTGGAAGATTATATTTTTCTAGAAAGTTGTCCATTTCACCTAGGTTTTCAAATTTCTTGGCATACAGCTCTTTGTAGTAATTTCTTACAATCCTTTGCATTTCTGTGGTATCTGTTGTGATCTCTCCTCTTTCATTTCTGATTGTGTTTATTTGGGTCTTCTCTCTTTTTTCTTGATGAGTCTGCTTAAAGGCTTGTCGATTTTGTTTATCTTTTCAAAGAACCAGCTCTTGGATTCATTGATCCTTAGAATTGTGCTTTTAGTCTCTATGTCATTTAATTCTGCTCTAATCTTGGTTATTTCCTTCCTTCTGCTTGCTCTGGGCTGCCTTTGTTGTTGTTCCTCGAGTTCTTGTAGACATAGGGTTAGGTTGTTTGTTTGTAATGTTTCTAACCTTTTTAGGTGGGCCTGTATCGCTATGAACTTCCCTCTCAGGACTGCCTTGGCTGTGTCCCATAAGTTTTGGGTTGTTGTGAGTTCGTTTTCATTTGTTTCCAGAAACCTTTTGATTTCTTCCCTAATACCATTCTTGACCCATTCATTGTTTAATAGCATGCTATTTAATCTCCATGATTTTGAGTGTTTTTGTTCTTTTTTCCTTCGGGTTGGTTTCTAGCTTCAGTCCCTTGTGGTCTGAGAAAATGCTTGGTATGATTTCAATTTTCTTGAAATTCTTGAGGCTTGTTTTGTGTCCTATCATGTGGTCTATCTTTGAGAATGTTCCGTGTACATTTGAAAAGAATGTATATTTAGCTTTTTTTGGATGGAGGGTTCTGTATGTATCAGTAAAGTCCATTTCATCAAGGGTATTGTTCAATGCCACAATATCTTTGTTGATATTTTGTTTGGAAGATCTGTCCATTTTTGATAGTGAGGTGTTAAAATCTCCCACTATAATTGTGTTGCTGTCCATATCTTTCTTGAAGTCCTCTAAGATTTTCTTTATGTATTTCAGTGCTCCTATGTTGGGTGCATATATATTTACAATATTTATGTCTTCTTGATGGATTCTTCCCTTGAGTATAATGTAGTGACCTTCTGGGTCTCTCTTTATGGACCTTTTTAGGAAGTCTATTTTGTCTGATATGAGTATTGCTACCCCTGGCTTTTTTTTTCCTGTCCATTTGCTTGGAATATTTGTTTCCAGCCCTTCACTTTCAGCCTGTGTAGGTCTTTTATCCTGAGGTGGGTCTCTTGTAGACAGCAGATATGTGGGTCATTTTTTCTTATCCAATCATCTATTCTATGTCTTTTGATTGGAGCATTTAATCCATTTACATTTAAGGTTATTATTGATAGGTACTTATTCATTGTCTTTTATGTACGTGTGTTCCTCTCTTTCTCTCTCTCTCTTTTCCCTCCCTTCCTTAAAGCAGTCCTTTTAGAATCTCTTTCAGAGCTGGTTTGGTCGAGGTGTATTCTTTTAGACTTCTTTTGTCTGGGAAGCTTCTTATTTGGCCTTCTATCTTGATCGAGAGCCTTACTGGATACAGTAGCCTTGGTTGCAGCCATCTGGTTCCCATTACCTGGAGTATTTCTTGCCATTCTCTTCTGGCTTGAAGTGTTTCCATTGAGAAGTCAGCTGTTAGCCTTATTGGGGCTCCCTTGTATGTTACTTCCTTTTTCTACCTTGCTGCCTTTAAGATTCTCTTTTTGTCTTGAAATTTTGTCATTTTAAGTATGATGTGCCTTGGGGTGGTTCTCTTTGGGTTCCTCTTGATTGGGACTCTGTGTTTCCTGGATTTGTCTGACTTTTTCTCTCATCAAATTAGGGAAGTTCTCCTTCATTACTTGTTCAACTAGGTTTTCGATCCCTTGCTCTTCTTCTCCTCTGGTATCCCTATTATATGGATATTATTACATTTCGTATTGTCTTGCATTTCTCTTAATCCTTCTTCATTCTTTCTGAGCCTCTTTTCCTTTTCTTGCTCTTTCTGGATGCTGTTTTCTACTTTGTCCTCCAGCTCGCAAATCCGATCTTCTGCTTCATCAGTCCTGCTTTTCATTCCTTCTACTGTGTTCTTAAGTTCAGAAATTGTATTCTTCATTTCCTCTTGACCTCTGTTGAGAGTTTCTATTTCCTTTTTCATGTTTATATAGTTTGCAGTGAGATTGATGTAGTTTCCCTCTAATTTCTGAAAGCTCATTGTGAGTTCATTGAACTTCCTGGTAATCATTGTTTTGAACTCACTATCTGATAGTTGAGTTGCCTCTATTTCATTTAGCATTTTTCCTGAGGCTTCCTCGTGTCCCTTCAATTGGGGGTTGTTTCTTTGTTTTCTCATTATTCGTGGGTTTCTTCCTTTTTCTTCTTGTTTGTTAATTTGATCTCTTCTGATTCCCTGTAATTATGGTGTGAACTTCTGTGGTAGAATATTTGTGAGATTCAGTGGTGCAATCTCCTTCATGTATCCTGGTGTTCACAGCTTCCCCCTACTCTTTTTTGTGATCAGTTGGAGGAGTAAGGCAAAATGGTTTAAAACAGCAAGACAGTATACTATGATATTTACTTTAGCAGCTAGTAGAGAAGAGATGGTTTATCCTTTGGCTCCTTATAGTGTTAACTGTGATCCTCCACCCCACTATCCACATTTTAGAAAGGATGGAAAGAAGGTAAGACTCTTATTGGGGACGAGAGGATTGTTAGTTGGTTCTTGAAAGCTGTGCGGCTGTGGGAGGTCAGCTTCTAAGGTAGGGTTGGACTAAAGATTAGTATATAGGAGTAGTGAGTAAAAGAATAGAGACAACCCCCACAATAGTATATTTCAGAAAATGGCAAAGTGGGCTGAGATCAGGTAGGGGTATTGAGAAGCATTTACAATTGTATAGACTAGGTCTTACTAGCAGTAATAGTAAAGTGACCATCTTGTGGCAGAATCGATGAGATCTAGATAACAAGAATAAAGAGTATGGAACCTTGAGAGGTGTATTAATGGAACACAGATGAAGGATAATAACTTATCAACACCTTGTGAGATACCAGGGGGCACCTATCAAATGACAGTATAACCAGCCAAGCAAATAAGATTATACAGGAAGAAAAAGAATACCAAAATATTATTAAAATAAAAAATGTCAGAAAAGTGAGAAAAAGATAATACAAATTTACAGTAACTTGCAAGATTAAAAAAAAGGAAAGAAAAGCAGAAGATGTAGTGCAGGAGAGATAAATTTGGAGTGGAAAGAATAATATTAGGATGAATGGAAGAGAAACATAAGGGATTGCGAGATAAAAATAATAAGAATTGAAAAATAAAATGTCACATAAAACACAAGATAAAATCAATCAACCAACAACAGCCAGAGAAACCAAACAAAACCAAACAACACCAAAAAAAAACCACCCAAAAAACCAAAAAACAAAAAACAAACCTCTTGTTGGTTTCTAACTGGCCAGACCAGTTTTTCTGATCTTGCTAGCTTCAGCTGGCTGAGGGACCTTTGAAAGGCTTCTCTCTCTCCCAGCCAGATCTCAGCAAGTCTGTCAGGTACCCTGGGCGCTCCCGAACACACTGGCTCTCTGGATCTCACTTCCAAGTTCTTCCGGACTCCAGGGTCCTGCAGGGCTCCAGCTCTACGATCTCAGGAGGCACCCGCGACGTCACTGCGCCCTCCCTGGGGATCATAAAAGGGTGAGCCTCTCCCCCAAACTTTTGAGATTCGGGGTCTAGGATCACCCTAAGCGCCTCGCCGAGACCCTTCTGGGTTAAAAGCGAGCAAGAGTTAGTCTTCCCAACGGTGTGCGAGCCAAGTGTTTCCAGCTCCGTTCCCCACCGAACCGCACTCCGACCGGGTGTTGGCACCTTTCCCGGCTCCCCTGGTTGGGCTGGCTGGAAATTTCTGAGCCACTACTGTAGGAACGCACCAAGTGCCAGGTCCCTCCTGGGATCGCAGCGCGCAATTCAGGCTTCCCTATGGGGCGCGAGCCCAGTGCGGCAGGCTCATACTCTCCACCGATCTGATTTTCCACCAGGCTAGGGATGCAGGCGCTCTTCCAGGCTGCCCCTGGTCCTGTCGGCTAGAGGCCCTCACTTCTCCCCGGTCTCTGGGCGGGTGTTCATAGTCTCTGGGTGATTTTTTCCCAGTCCAACTGGCCAATCTGTTCCTTCTAGCAACACGTTCTCTCCTGGAGTTGCTCACCCCCCGTATTCGGGGGAGGGAGCAGCAACTTCCCTCTCCCGGGAGCCCTGGGGCAGACCCAGGAGCACTGGGCGGGCCTGGGGTCTGCACACCCCTAGACCCCGCGCTGATCCCTGGGCCCCTTTTGTCCTGTATCAGACTCTTTACCGTCTGGTTTTCCAGTGAGTGCAATAATTTTTGATGTCCTGCTTTCAAAAGTGATTCGGTAACCTAGCCCACTTGCTCTGTTTCTCCACCAATCTGCGAGTTTCCCCCCTCCTCACAGAAGTCGAGAAAAACGCTGCCTAGGGTAAAGCCACCATCTCAGGGTTCTCAGAAGAATTGTTGATGATCATACCTCCAAGAAACACCTAATGACAGTGGCCCAGAGCTGAAATGGCATGTTTTCCAAGCTCTACTGAAGAATTTGTCTACTCCTTCCTCTTTTTGCATTTTGTAAATATAAAATCTACTAATTAACTGTTCTTTAGCTTATTACTTATGGTCCTTGAAGAAAGATATCTTTGGTGGGTAGACTTTGTGAACATTTCCTTCGTTAAGACAAAAACCTCACCCTCTGAAATTAAGGGCCCTAGTATAAGCAAGCCAGCATTATCTCCTTGATGTTTGTTCTTCACTGTCATTGGGGAAGTACAGTCAGGCTCACAGGGTATGGAACTTTGGAGCAATTGCAGTAGACTTTCTAGCCCAGCTCCTCCACCATGGGGACAAAACAGTTCACTCCAGCTCCAGCTTTGATGACCTTTATCCTCTGCATGCTTTACTGCTTGATTAAAAATGTGCTCATGCTTAAAGGCAGATTGCCAATGGGGTTTATAATAAGGCACAGACACACAGAAAGATTTATTGGAGGTACTTCATGTAACCATTTTTCAGGAATATGATTTTATGTGAGAAGTTACTAGAGGCTAGAACGACAACTGATCTGTGACTCTTTGGTAAGTTTTCTGAATCAGTTCATGTGGAAATCAAATTGCACCTGAGCAAATATTGAAGGGTGTAGCAAAAGGAAGAAATAGCTTTCATTTTGCAACCACAAATATTACAATAGCCTGTGCACATATTTTAGGAAAACATTTTTTTTAATATGAAATCACTTTGCATGAAATTGCAGGATAAATTTTGGTGGTATGGATAACCTGAGTTGTTCTTTCACAGCTATAGCCTCCAGGAGAATTAGGATGTAACTGCTCACAGAAAAATTAATGGGAAAAAAAGACCATCTTATGTCTTGCCAAGTACTAGCATTTTGGTATCATTTTACAACATGATGATGGAAAAACACAATCTAGAAATTGATAAAAGTACTATAAAAATAGATAATCATAAAACAGGGGCAATATTTAAAAATTGATAATAATTATAATAGCTACATGTATTGTGTGTTTAATGTTCCAGGCACTATTTGGAGAGCCAAACATAGTTGTTGTCACTTAATCTTCATAACATTTCTATGAGTTAAGCATAGTTATTATGCCATTTCACCAAGGAAACTGAGATCAACTATCTTGTTCAATGTTATACAGACATTATAGCAGTGCTAGCATCCAAACTGAGGCAGTTTGACTATGAAGACCTGTTTCTTAAGCCGTACATGACACAACCTCCTTAGATGTACCTAATTATAAACAAAGGTGGTCTTAGTGACCAGAGTGGCCTAAATGTATGTTTTCAGGTGTGTTGCAGCTGTTGAAGGCTGTACATGTTTGTATGGGATTTGAACAGATGGAAGAAAATTCACGGAGCCCTTGGGATGTCTGACGTGCCATTATTCAAGGACAGGGGCAATCCATGCATGCTGCAAGTTGTGCATTGCACCGGCAGGGAGTCCCAACTCCCTTCTATACTAAATGCACACAAAGCCAGCAGGGTGCAAAGATATATAATAGAGCTTCATTCTGCACATGTGCGCCCACTCAGGATTATGGGAATATTTACTGGGCCCATTCTCAAGGTTATGGGAATACTACTTCTTTTAGTTGCCCAGACATCTGAGTGAGGAGCCTGACTGACTTCTTTTACCCTCCACTGGTAATTTGACCATTTCATCTAGGTTATCCAACTTGTGTACGTGCAATTGTCCATAGTACTCCTTTAGAATACTTTCTATTTCTGAGTTTATTTGAGTTTTGTTTGGGTGCCAATATTTTCTAAAAGCTTCTTAGGTGATTTTAATATAAAACCATGTTTGAGAATCACTGGTACAAGAAATTCTTGATTCCAGAAATACTCAATGACATTTTCCTAACTCAATATTTAGGTTTTAGATGGGAAAATTTTTGTGCAAGATAATGCAAAAATAGTGCTATTATATTAAATGGAATTGGTCAGTTAAAATGGTAAGTTAGAATTTTAGTGATGAGTTTCTCTTTTCCTTTCCAGTGACCATGTGCCTTCATAATAAATGACTACTTGTTATTTGTGTTATGACAATGTAGTTAACAAATATTCATAACATGTTAGTTTGTATTGAATAAGTAAAGGATACAGTTAATTTCTGCACTCAAAAAAACTGACAAGAGGCAAGAAAACCAAACAAATGTCATTATAGTTAATTTATAAAACTTTCATCTATAACACTCTTTAGTTTACTCTCTAAGTTTACTTCTTAATGCCTCTTCATTCCTGGAACTACCAAGACAAACCTTTTTAAGAAAGCCTAATTTCTGTATTTTATCTAACCTAAGCCACCATTAATTTTAAGATGTAATAATTTTTAATATTTTAATAAAATCTTCCCAAATGACATTGCCAATAAAAATTATGATATAGCATCAATTGTATTCTAATTTGAGAGATATTAAAATATAAAAATAATCACCATAGGGTCAATAAAATATGCAATTTTTTCTTTAAGCAGAAGTATAAATTGATGGGGACAAAATAACCCATGTGCCTATATATTTAGTTAATGGATAATTTGTTGGTGTGCATAATTTATGCCACAGGATTCTTACATTTATTTGGCTAATCAAAGTTTGACTGTGTACCAATTTATCTGAGGTAGTGGAATTTTGCTGTCAGAGTCAAGGGAACACAAGAGATGGGTTCTTGATGTCTCTTCAAGTGCTTCAAGTATGAATTCAATATAGCTTTAAGGCTGAAGAGTTTACCAGCTAAATGAAGACATGTGCTTTCAATATAAATGACAGTCAAACCATGTCTCTTTCTCTAGATATTTGCTCTTTCCAGGTGGTAGTTTTTTTGTCCAAAATGGGATGAAGCCAGTTCATCTCAGTCCAAGACTCTGTCTCCCTTATGCTGAGAAAGCAGACAAAATGTAGCATAAAAAGAAGATAAAATAATAAGAACATGACTCTGAATCCACTCCAATCTTGGTGGTCCTGCGCAAGCATATGCAGTGTGAAGGCCTCTCCCATGTTATGTGGGAATTTGGGGAGATCACAGAAGGGAATGCAGAGTAAAAGATGTGTGCATTTAAAAACCCCAGGAAGAATTCCAAAAGATCATGAATACCTGTGATCCAAACAAATGAAATGACCTGCCAAGTTCTATGGCATTGGTTCAACATTAGAATTCAGGTCAAGAGAGTATGCAGAAAATAAGAAAACCTTGACTAATTTGCTTCCCCCCTCACAATTTTTTTCTTGAAACATATGTATTTTGTGAAGATTTTTAAAAAGTTTCCTCATGTAACATGCAACTCACACCCTCTTTTTTCCCCTTTGAAAATGGCAAAATCTCCTTTAAATAGAACATGCGTTGTCAACTCCAAGACAGACAAATGGTTAAGTTAAAAAAACAAACAAACAGCCAGCTGCTTTTCAATAGTTAGGAGTGGGGAAGCAACGAACTAGTAAATTCCTTCTTTAGGCATGTTTAGCTGCTCTTAAACTCCTCCTTCATTATTTTATTGTCTTCTTCTCTGGGGCTGGGGCACCTTCCACCCATGACTTTCAAATCTTATGAGAAGTGAGCAGTGACTGAAGTACTCTCTGGGTTCCCCCAAATTATCCACACCCCACTGTTTTCCCAACACAGACATACAAACTCAGAGTGTAACATGCAGCTTTTTAGTTTTGCTTTTCAATTTTAGGATATGATTCTTTCCAACTTACCATTGATGAAACCATAAAAATGCATGGGAAAGGGTAAAAGGAGCTGAAAGTGAAAGTAACCAATCAATCCTCTTCACACATTTTTCTGGAATGAAAAATAATTCTCCATTACAGTGCAGCTGGATCAGAATAAAGAATCAGTTTCTGTGCAGACTTCTGGAAAAGGGAACCTTGAATAGCCAAAGTAATCTTGAGAAAGAACAAAGCTTAACAAAAAAGCAAACAAATAATCAAACAGAAAAACAGACACATAGATCAGTGTAACAGAATAGAGAGCCCAGAAATAGATCCCCACATATATGGTCAATTAATTTATGACAAAGTGACCAAAAATGGGGAAGGACAGTCTTTTCAATAAATAGTGTTGAGCAACTGGAAAACCACATGAAAAAAATGAAACTGGACCACTGCCTTACACCATACACAAAAATTAACTCAAAATAGATTAAAGACTTGAATGTAAGAGCTGAAACCATACAACTTCTAGAACAAAGCATAGGTGGTGAATATCTTGACATCAGTCGTAGCAATGTGACTGTTTAAATTTGACACCAAAAGCAAAATGAGTGGGACTACATCAGATTAAAAAGCTTCTGCACAGAAAAGGAAATGATCAACACTTGAAAATGCAACTTAATAGATAAGAGAAAACTTTTATAAAATATAAAGGACTAATATTCAAAATATATAAAGAACTTATATAACTCCACAGGAAAAACAAAAACAAAACAATTCAATTAAAAAATGCACAGAAAATCTAAATAGACATTTTTCTCAAAGAGGATGTACAGATGGTCAAGAGGTACATGAAAAAAATGCTCAACATCACTAGCCATCAGGGAAATGCAAATCAAAACCACAGTATCACCTCACACCTGTTAGCATGGTTATAATCAAAAAGATAAGAAAGAACAAATATTGGCAAGGATATGGAGAAAAGGGAACATGTGTACACTCTTAGTAGAAGGGTAAATTGATACAGCCACTCTGAGAAACAGTATAGAGGATCCTCAAAAAATTAAAAACGGAACTACCATATGATCCAGCAATTTCACTTCTGGATATTTATCTAAAGAAAGCAAACAGCAACCTGAAAAGATAAATGCACCCCCATGTTCACTGAAGCATTTATAATAAACAAGATAATGAAACAACCTAAGTGTCTATCAATGAATGAGTACATGAAGAAATTGTGATATATATATTCATACAGATATATATTTAGAAATATTATTCAGCCATAAATATGAAATGCCATTTACAACATGAATAAACTTTGAGGTCAGTATGCTAAGTGAAATAAGTCAAACAGCAAAAGATAAATACTTTATGATCTTATATGTGGACTCTAATAGATAAATACATAAGCAAGCTCATAGATACAGAAAGCAGGTTGGTGGCTGCCAGAGGCAGGGGGTGGGAGGTTTGCAAAATAGGCAAAGGAAATCAAAAGGTACAGACTTCTAGGTATAAAATAAATAAGTCATGGAATTGTAATGTGTAGGATGGTGACTATAATAATACTGTATTTCATATTTGAAAGTTGTTAAGAGAGTAGATATTAAAAGTTCTCATCACAAGGAAAAAATTCTATAACTATGTATGGTGATGGATGTTAACTAGACTTATTGTGATCATTTTACAATATATGCAAATATTCATCAATAAGTTGTACACCTGAAACTAATTTAATGTTGGGTGTCAGTTATACCTCAAAAAAAAAAAAGACAACAGAAACAAGAACAGATAGTTCCTGAGAAGACTTCCAAGCAGGAAACTTAAACACTCCTCACTTTTCATACCCCACCAACCCTTTGAATGCCCTCTTGAGTTCTTCATCAAACTCCGACATCAGAATTTCTCTTTCTGTAGACATGTCATAGATTAAAACTTCAAGTCCTTCAAGGTGGAACAGTGTGGAAAGAGATGAATAATAGAGATGTTCTCTATCTAGAGATATTGGCATTATGCAGGAAGGAAAAGAAGAGACAGTCAAATCCAGAGGGCTATTGTGTTATTTGGAATACAGACACCTCCTCACTGCAAGAAAACAGGCAAAGAGAGCAAGAGAAGTTCTTCCCTCAGTCTGGGAGAGCAATATTCAATAAGTACAAATTAAAGCTCAAGACTATGCATTTAATTTGGAGTTATGAAGATCAGCTTGCCCTTGAGCTTGAGATTTGAGAGGGAAACTTTATAAGTTTCAAAACAGAGCAGCATCTGTTTGTTGGCAATCTGTTCATCTGAATGAATCTCATTTTGTTAAAAGAGGAATGAACTTAAAAATGACAGTACAAAGCCTGCATATCAATTCAGCACACTAAAAATTAAATCTATAATTCTAATAATTAGACAAAGGGTTCACTTCCAAAGGTTTTATTACAGGAAACAGAAGACTAATTTAGAATGCATCTCTTTTATGTTATAAATAAAATATGATAAAGAAGAATTATATGGCAAAAGCAATAAAATGAGACAAAAATGTGACAAAAATGCCTTGCAGGAAACAAAGATAACTTTAGTCAAACTAAAATGATATAATCCTTAAAATTCATGTTAGAAAAATTCAGAGTCAAATCACTATGGCAGAAAATGAAGATAAGAATCATAATGGGCAAAGAATGAAGATTTCTATTTATACATATCTCAAATATTTAAAAATAGGGGCATAATGGTCAACAACATGTTTTTTTTAACCAAAACATATACTAAAGTGGAGAAAAAAAGGTTATAGAAAACAATTAATGATGAGAAAATAATTATTGATAAGAGAATCCAGGTAATATATGCTGCAAAATTTATTTTTTCAACTTAAAAAAATTTTAAGATCTTACAATGCCTGCACAGAAAAAATGTAATTTTTTAAAATTAAAAAAATCAAGACAGCTTCTTTTTCCTTACAACACAGAAAGACAGAAGAAAATGGCAAAATTTCAGCAAGATTTTAAGGAAAAGGACGTTGTGACCCTCAACCTGAATGTTTTGGTTTGATCTCTTTTAGAATCAGGCCCTGAGCCAAGACCCTGAGAGCAAGCAGTTTATTTAGGAGGTACAGGGAACACGGGCAGAAAGAGTGGGGGGCAGTGGGAAGTGATACACACAGGCAAGAGAGGCAGCCAGGAAGTTGTGCCTTACTAAGGCAGCTGTCCCAGGAGTTAACTGAATTTGGAAACATTGGTAAGCAATACAGGAACATTTCCTTTCTAAATCTTTGACTTTAGATTTGGCAATAAATTGTTAGGTATGACAAAAGCACAAGCAACAAAGAAGAAAACAAGTCAATTGAACTTAATCAAAATTAAAAACTTTTGTGCATCAAAAGGAAGTATCAGGAAAGTGAAAATACAAACTTATTAGCAGAAAATATTTTAAAATCATATGTCTGGTAAGGGTCTAGTATCCAGAATATATAAAGAACTCTTGCAACTGACCAACAAGGAGACAAACAATAAAAAATGGTCAGAGGACTTGACTGGACATTTCTCCAAAGAAGATACATAAATAGTCAGTAAGTTCAGGAAAAAATTCTCAACATAGTTAATCATTAGGGAAATGTAAATAAAAACCATAAGATACCACTTCACACTTATTAGTATGGCTAGAATTAAAAAAAAATTAATAAAGTAACAAGTGTTGGCAAAGATGTGGAACCTCTTTATATTGCTGGTAGGAATGTGAAATGGAACAGTTTGCAGTTCCTCAAAAAATTAAAATGGACTGCCACATGACCCGGTAATTCCACAACTAGGCATATACTCAAAATACTTGAAACTATGTGTGCAAACAAAAACTTGTCTGTGAATGCCCATAGAAGCATTATTCACAATATCCAAAAGGTAGAAATAAACCAAACTTCCATCAACTGATAAATGAACATGTGCTATATATCTATACCATAGAAAACTTTTTAAAAATATTTTATTTATTTATTTTTAGAGAGGGGAAGGGAGGTAGAAAGAGAGAGATTGAGAAACATCAATGTGTGGTTGCTTCTCGTGTGGCCCCCACTGGGGAACTGGCCTGCAACCCAGGCATGTGCCCTGAGTGGGAACTGAACCTGTGACCCTTTGGTTCACAGCCCACCCTCAACCCACTGAGCTATGCCAGCCAGGTAAAACTTTTTATTCATAGGAATAAAGTGCCAATATATGCTACAATGTGATGAATCTCCGAAGCATAATTGTAAGTGAAAGAAGCCACACACAGAAGGTCATCTATTATATGATCCTATTTATATGAAGTATACAGAACAGGTAAATCTATAGAGATGTAAAGCAGATTACTGGTTTTTAGGAGCTATAGGGAGGAAGGAATGAGACATGACTGCTTAATGGGTGAGGGGTTTCCTCTTGAAGTTATGAAGATGTTTTGGACTCAGAGGTATTGATTGCACAGTATTGTGAGTGTATTTAATACCAATGAATTCTAACTTTAAATAGTTAATTCTATGTTATATGAATTTTTCCTCAATAAAAATTAAAAATACATGCTTCAGAATCATTCCATTTGCAGGGTGAAGAAGCTGAGACATTTCCATCCTGCCTCATGTCAGTCATTAACCATTGATTGAGAGCTTCTCTCTGGCATTGTTGATTCCCTGGTACTTCTACGCTACCGCATAGGTGAAGGAAGAATGCTTTCTGTGGATTGCAAGAAATCCCTTGGGCACAGAGAGGCAGACCCTGGCAGTTGGAAAGTGTCTGCAACATACTGAAAATACATGGTCTGAAGGATCTGGGTAGGCACTGTTAGCAAATGCTGCACTCGCTGTGGTATCACTCACATGTCATTTCAATCTATTTAAGGATTCAGATAACATACCACTATGTACAATTCCTGAAACAATTACTCAAAATACATTCCAGCTATGAATGCAATGAACTGTACATTAAAATGCAAGAAGGAAGAAATAACAGTAAATACATAGAAATGTACCTAAATACCAGTAAATGTAGTGACAAATTTAAATTCAAAATAAAAATAAATTTTATAAAACAAAGTTATGTTAATATTAAAAGCCAAATTAATACAGTAGTGTCAGCATTCTTGGTTGTTATCTACAAATTATATTTACTATGACCATAAAGGGGACAGTAGAGATAAATCAAAGTAAAATTATATTAAATTCTTTTTCTGTAAAAAAATATTTATTTATTTTTAGACAGAGGGGGAGGGACGGAGAAAGAGAGGGAGAGAAACATCAATGTGTGGTTGCTTCTCATGTGCCTCCCACTGGGGACCTGGCTGGAAACCCAGGCATGTGTCCTGACTGGGAATTGAACCAGTGACCCTTTGGTTTGCAGGCTGGTGCTGAATCCACTAAGCTGCACCAGCAAGGGCTAAATTTCTTTCTTTATATAAAGTGGAATTTAAAACTTACAATATATTCCAAATGTAAATCCAAAGAAAACTGTAAACATAGAAGCAAAACCAAAAATAATCCTAGGTTATATTTATATAGAGTTTGAAGTAAAACTCTCCTGTTCACAGTTAATAGAAATTAGTTCTATGTAGCCCACATACAAAAATGATAGTGGAGAGTTTCACAGAAACCAAGGGCATGAGTGCAGTGGGACCTCAAACACAGGTCAGATGTGCAGTATCCAATACCTTCAGTAATACACATGGTTCTACTTCTGCCCCCCTCTCCATGACCAGTTCTCTACTTCTGCTAATAATATCTCTTTCCTTGGCCCCACTCCAGAAAATATGTCCCTGGGAAACTTAGAGTTTCCTGATTTCAATGTTACATGTACAAACTTTTGATGAAAGATTTATGTTTTTCACTAGCTTTTTACTCCCCCCGCCAAATTTCCAGGAAACAAATTGTGTGGATGAACCTACGTTGGTCACCTACCCCAAAACCAGTCAGCAGTGTGACGGACACCTCTTGGAGTACACCGATGACCATTTTCTATAGCAGACACACCTAACTGATTGCTCTTTCCTCCTGAACAGGGAGCAAACAACCTTCAGAAATCACCATTATTGTCAGATATTTAAATGTTTTTACCGTATCTCAATGTTGTAGATTGTTGTAGGCATTGCTTTTATTGCTCAGAGCTTATCAAACTTAATTCATGAGCTAATTCAGCCTCCTTTGTGCCTGTTAAAACAAAACAAAATTTAAGCTAGCCTGCTCCTTGTCCAACTACCCTTGCTAAGTGACTTTGCTCCTAGTCATGTCAGCTCATCAGAGGCTCACCTGTGATGCTGTCAATAACTTTGCAACAACCAATCATGTAATTCCTATGATTTCACTTTGGTTAGCAGGAAGACCTGAGTGATGATACTAGTAACTCTAAAATAAAGCTACACTTTATAGGGATTATAAATTATATCCTACATAAAGACCTCCTTGAAATCATATAGCCCAGATCAGTGGTTTATTTGCTACTTGGAAACTAAGATCTGATAAAAATTCAATGGATTGCATTTTCACAGGTAGATAATGACAAGCTACACAACATGATCATTGAAGAACCTAAACCGCTATCTCACTAACATTGGGCAAACAAAGAAAATTCAATCTATGTATAACAGTTATCTCCATAAAAGCAACCAAAACAAAGGGAGAAGAAGCAATGGTCAATAATCAGGTAAAGGATGAACCAGTTCTGTTCCTTGTACATGCCTCTTGTTAGATAGGGTCTCCCTTAAGAGATAAATAGAACCTGGAACCTGACCACATATAAAGAAGCTCTATCTCCCTCCATCCTGAAAATGTGACCTGAGCAACACATCTTATGATTTGCCAGAAACTGCTAGCAAATGGTTAATAGAGTGGGGTAACTTTCTCAGTCTTTGGGAAGGCTAATAATAATATCAAGTATGCTAATAACAATGGCAACACAGACTTCAGAAAGAAAATTCTAAGCTGAGACATGAAGGATTGTAAGAATTAAGCCAGATGAAAAGGGAAAGTTTGTTCTTGGAAAGGCGCATTTAGTGTGGGGAAAGCTCTGGTATATTGAACATAAATATAGAACTGTGGTATGGCTGAATGAAAAAGTAATTAGGAAAGAGGATGCTCTCTCTGGCCTGCAGAAAGCTGCCTTCTTGCATGTCAGGGGTGGAGGGGGCAATGGGTATGCACTGCATCCTGAGGGTCCCACAGGCATGATCTTATCTAACCCTGATTAAAATCCCAAAGGCCCCACCTCCGAATACCATCACATTTTGGTGGTTAGTGCTTCAACCTATGTATTTTGGGGATGTGAGCATTCAATCCATAATGCACCTATATTTACACACACAGACACACAAAGTACTAAAATGTTAACAATGGTTATCATCTAAGATAACAACTGAAAGTTCACAATAGGTTCTAACAATCCCTTTCCTATCTCTTCTTTCTTGTTATCAAAAGTCCTCTAAGCATATTTCTGTATTTCTGCTATTGCATTACCACCCACACATTTTATTCCCTCCCTTCTTCCTTTCTTCTCTTCCTTCCTTTCTTCTAGTTGTTTCATGAAATACCACTTTGTATATAAAGCCATTACTGTTGTTATGATCTCAATGCTACATGAAAGATTTTATCAACTTCCTAAAGGTGATTTTTTTAACTTTATTATTTACATAATAGGGTAAGTTCATATGGCATAGAAGTGAAGACCATGGATTCTGCAGTCAGATTGCCTGGGTTCAGTTTTCAGTTATATTGGTAGTAGTGCTGTAGGCTTAGACAAGCCATTTAATTTATCCATGCCATGGTCTGATATCCATAAAGTGAGGAAAATAACCATAAGGACTTCACTGAGGTGTTGTAGGAAATCGATGAGTTCATGTGTGTGAAGCACTTAGAAGTGTCTGCACATACGAAGTACCCAATGAATGTCAGTTACTATTATTATCATATTCTATCATGATTTCTATTTCTAAGAAAAGATTTAACCACCTTCTAGACTCTTTACTTTAAAGCTATTTGTTATTATTATATTTCAATTGTGTCTGTTATCTGCCGGGATGCCTGATTTTAGAGTTTAAATGTGTCTCTCTTTAGAGGAGTCTGAGTGACAAATATTCTGTGAAAAACATGTTTCCTGGTCTACACAGCTGTATTACATTGTATGGCTGTTTATTTCCATAAGCCATAATATTTAATCCCAATCTTTGATAAATATGTAGAGTCAGCCACTATCTTATGAAATTTTTTCTTAAAGGTCATTTTATTTTATTTTTTAAAAAAGATTTATTTTTAGAGAGAGGGAGAGAGTCATCGATTGGTTGCCTCTAGTATGCCCTCAACCAGGGACCTGGCCCACAACCCCAGTATGTACCCTGACTGGTAACTGAACCTTAGACCGCTCACTCTGTAGGCTGGACTCAATCTACTGAGCCACACCAGACAGCACAGTCATTATACTTCAACTGGAAACATTTTCTTTCTTCTCTCTCTCCCACCCTCCCTTTCTCTGTTCCTCCCTCCTTTTCTTCCCTCTTAAGGCTTTCAACTTATCATCCACTCTTGATTCTAACTTTTAAAAATTCGTAAGTTGCAATTTTCTGTGGCCTTGTCTTACTCTATATGTATTCATAGAATGTAATTGTGGTCATTAGGTCTGGTGAATCTCGGCAAATGCTTCGTCATACACACTTGCAGCTATGATGCAGTGGAGGGAACATTATACAGGAAGTCAGGGCATCTATGATCAAGTCTGAGGTTGTCCAGGGTGTAACTTGTGGAAGTCATGTAACTTCACAAAGTAGCAATTCTTTTTTTCTCTAAGAGATGAGAAATTGCAACCAGGTGTCTGTAAGGCTCCTCTCAGTTTGGAAATACTTCGACTCTAGGAAGACAGCATATGTCCATGATTAAGTCACATCAGCTTGACCTGCACCGAGTTCTGAACCCCAGGGTAGAAAAGTATCAATGCTGTTTATCCCTATTTTATAGTGTTAATAGCAAGATTGCTGAAATTCATTATGCCTGCCAGTTGTACTTTGTTGGAATATGGCAGAGGTTGCTACTGTAGCTTATACATGAAATGGTGGGTATGAAAGAGGTAAGTGAAAATATTTTAAAACTTTTGGTTCTACGACTAGCAAATCATCTTGCAAATGGTTCTCTTCAGTCCAGGAATGTTGAATACTGAGAAAGAAGGTCCAGTAATAATTAGAAGACATTGTGTTTCATTTCCAACTACCTTAATGATTACCAAGACTAATCTCAGTGCTCATTTCTACTCACTGAACTTGTAATTTGTTTAACTAGAATGAAAGGGGATTTCAAAAGATTGTTCATATTTGCTCTTGTTGCTCAGTAATGAATCACATTTAGAAAGGTTTTCTTTCCTTTTCTCTGTTTAGACTACACTTTAATGAAGAAGCTGTCCAGATAAGTTTTGTGAAGTGTATCTCTCCCTTTTTGTCACAGACACAATTTGATCAGTGTTCAAAAAAAGTTTTTTCACTTTTCAAAATTGTGTGGGTTGAAAAATTCTCCATGCTGTGAAGCTCTCCATGACTAATAAATGTTACCTGTCTCAAGTCTTCTAATTATCTTATGCTTTTGGATTTTAGAGCCAGTAATTTCATTATTTTGCCATCTGCTAAAGAGAGTTTTTGGCAGGGTTCAGAAGAAAGATAGTGAATGTGGATGAAAACCTCAGTAATCAAATACTAAGCCTAAGCATAAAACTAATATGACAGAGTTTTGCTTGAGCCAGCCTAAGCCCTCACTTGGTACTCCTAGCTCCGCGGTGAATTTGGGTGTTCTCCCTGTCTCGCCACTGACCGTGTCATTCACACCCAGGGAAATTAAAGAGAAGTGAGGAACACTTCCTATGGTGGTTAGTGTTCATTCCTTCAGAGAGTGGTATATATTGAAGTAACTCATAATGTCCAGTTACTAAAACTAAAAAGGTAAACTAAAAAATTTTAAAACTATATTTTTATATTCTCCCAGCAATAATGTCTTCATTGAGACCTATGGTGATCCTTATAAATTCTTCTCTATCCTTCATCACACAAGAAAATGTAGGCATATGACTTTTAGATTTCCCAAATTGTTTAGATACCTCATGGCTTGGGTAAGCTGCTTGTGACCAGAAACACTACATGTATGCTCTTTTACCTAGAGTGGACACCTAAGTATTCCATTGTCTCCATGCTGTGAAGGTTGCACAGTCTAGCATTGCCTGTGAATCGTTCTGAAAAGACTGGAGCTGATACTCAATACTGCTGTAACTGTTCACAGGTGCTCCTGCAATTCTCCATCTTTGGAACCTGGATTTGAACTTGAATTCTTCCACTTATTATGTAACCATAAGAAAATTACTTGCTCTCTCCATGTGCCTTGGATTCTGCTTTGGTAGGGTAGGGATAATAATAGTAGCTGCTTCAGCAGATTGATGTAAGAATCAAATTAGTTAATAGATATGAATCAAACAATTTCTGGCACATGGCAAGTCCTCAAAAATGTTAATTATATTATTATTTATATTATTGACTTAGAAATTCCAGTAACAAAAATTCTTAAAACATATATGTATGCAGAAATATATACATTGCAACCTTTATAACAGCATAAATGTGGAAATAATATAATGGCCAAATATGAGAATAGAAAGAATAAGCAAATTATGCTATATCTATGCAATGCAATATTAAATGAAGTGTGTAAAGATTTAAGCAATATATTAAAGTAAAAAACCCAATTTTGCCCCGGCTGGCGTAGCTCAGTGGATTGAGTGTGGGCTGCGAACCAAAGTGTCGCAGGTTCGATTCCCAGCCAGGGTACACGTCTGGGTTGCAGGCCATGACACCCAGCAACTGCACATTGATGTTTCTCTCTCTCTCTATCTACCTCTATCTCTCTATCTCTCTCTCTCCCTCCCTTTCCTCTCTAAAATAAATAAATAAAAATCTTTAAAAAAATAAATTATTAAAAAAATCCAATTTTATATTAAATAGTAAACATGATATAAAATTTATTTAAATATGATTTTTTACATAAATCATTAAGCAAAGAGGGAATGAAATATAAATCAGTGTTAAGAGACATAGATGATCAGATTTATAGGTAGTTTTTTTTGTCTAGGTCTTAGTTCTTTTCTTCTACGGTAAATACAACTATGAAAATAAGAACTCATGTATACCAACTTTAAAATAAGTTATTAAAATAAATAAATTAAGACAAAATAGACATGGAAAGTCAATATAAAATATGAAAACTGGAAAGGAGCCTGAAATCACCTACTCTAACCTCTCGTGTAATGAGGAAATAGCTAAAGCTCAGGAAAGTGGAGAGACTTGTTCAGTCACACAATTAGAGTGAGTACAGATTGTAAGTTTCTATCGCAGTCTAACTTGTTAAAATAGATGCGTTGAATAGTTTTTGTTGTGATACCGTCTTATGCATATAAGGTTAAGAAAAATATGAAATGATCCCCCAGAAATTAGAAATCTCTTCTTTGGTACTATATAATAATACATAACTATGTCTTTGAAGGAAATGCCATTATGACATGGGCTATAGAACAGCACTGATATTATAGAATATATATAGAACAGCAGAGAGATAGGTTTTAATTTGTTTAAAGAGACCAGAGGGAAAATGCCTTTAAATTAGGTGACTACCCTGGCAGAGGAGCATTTTGCTGTTAGCATTTGTAGTTAACACTATACCACACTTGCTGGCTGACAAGAGAGTGACAATTTAAGTTGGCGTCACATACCAGTTAGACAGGATTACAAGAGGTGACGCCTCAGTATTAAATAGTAATATAATGTGTTTGAGTACATAAACTTGTTCTAAAAGGTGTGCATTATCACTCTTTTTTATTGTTCTAGTCAAAGACAGCACCGAGTATGTATACCTCACCTGTGACTTGACCTTACTGTCATAACCTTAATTTCTTTTTAAGTTTAGTTCACCTTAATGTATACTACATTTCTTTAAAAATTGCCAAAATTCATTTTTAGACTATAGTGAAGTATAAATGAAGTGTAAACTGTTTTGTTACTGATATTCTCGTTACACTGGGGTTTATTCTTATGCTTTCTTTTTTTACCTCTCTATTTTCTATTGGGTAGATGGAAATTTTTCTACTTGTGTTAAATTTAAGCATTTCTGTTTTGATCCTCCTTGTGGTTACTCTCATTTGTTGAGAATCAAATGCACACTTATTTATTCATTAGCAATACTAAAGCTAAGCTGTACCTGTATATCGTCCTGGACAAAAGCAAGACACTAAGGATGCTCTCACTTTGTATTGATGTCCAGAACAGTCTCCAGTCCCCAATTGAGTTAGCATGTTCTAGTTTTAACACAAGATTATATGGAACTAATTAATATATATCTGTTTTTATTTGGGTAAACATAAACTTTGTTAAATTTTTTCCTCTGCCTTTTCTCCATATCTTATTGCTTTCTCCTGCATTTATTTATTTTTCTTCCTGAAGTACAACTTCCAAGAATTATTTCAAAAAGGGTCTTACTATAGTACTACTTGAGATCTTGTATGCCTGAGAATAATTGTAGTCCCTTTTTATGTTAAATGAAAATTCAGCTATATATGAAATTATTTGTTAAAATTTCATTTTCAGACTCTCAACATAATAATTATCTTTTCCAGCTGGTTGCTTTTAAGATGTCAATCTTCTTAATTAATAAGATTAATCAACAATTTTACTAATGTCAATCCAATTTTTATTCCTTTGAAAGATATCTAATTTTTCTCTCTAGAAACTGAATTTTACTAAAATGAAGCTGGCAATATTATCTATTTTATAGGGCATTCTCTGAGCCTTATTAATCTGAACATTGCGTTATTTGCTATTTGTAAAATTCCCATTTTATTCTTAATCCTTCTTCCTTTCTGTTTATGTTTTTTACCTAGGGCTTCTATTTGGTACATGAAGGATGTTTTCTGTTTTCTTCTATGTTTATGACCTTTACCTTTATCATTTATTACTGATGCTCTGGGAAGATTCTTTGACCTAAGTTCCTGCTCATTAAATAGTTTTATAGCCTATCCATTGAGATTATTTCAATAATATTTCTTAACCAAGTGTCTGTAATTATTCTTTTCTTCACAGCTGCTTTTTCCTACTTCACATTTCCAATACCCTCTTCTTTCTGTAAGTATTTTAAATTCTTGTTCTTTCTCTTCTATGAGGTGTACCTTCTTTTGCATAGTTTCCTAAACTTATTATCTCACTTCTATATTCCCTTAAGTTCTCAAAAGTCTCCATTTCCCCAAGAAACCCATATTTTATCCTCTGTACATTATCAGTGACATTGACTAGTAATGTCCACTTTAAGGAAACTGAAGAAAACCTAGGCTTCAGCTTGGTGAAACTAATGAAAGCCCCAGAGTGGTTGCATGAAGGAGCTCTTTAGACAGAGAGCTTATTATGCACCTTATCCATGCTGCTTTACTTTCCTAGGCACCTCTTGCCTCTGACCCAAGATATTTTTTCATCCAAGAGTAGCTACCCTCTGAGAACATTGCCTGATTCTGTGAGTTAGAGAAAATGGTTAGGACCATGCTGACATTTATTACTTTCGGCTTCCCAGTGTTGCCAAGGTGCAAGCAATGAGAGAAAAGGACCCTCCTAGAAAAGTGTCCAGAGGCCAGGCCACAAATGTGCACCCCAGAACTTGCCCACTGGAAGCTATTCCCACATATTGGGACTCATTCACGTTTTCTCTCCTCAGGTATTTATGCAAACTTTTTGTTAGTTATGGAGGAATCTCCAAGTCTGAGATAAGGGTGAAAGCCAGGAGCCTGAAAATTGTAACTATGTTGACTTATTTCTTACCTAGACTAAAAATCTAAAACTTAATTTCAGAGATCCACAGAGATTTTAACTAAATAAAAATATGATAAATACTAATAGAAATTAAACACAGTGGTAAAATTTTTAAACAACTTCTTAGTTTTGAAACACTAACTAGATACAAAATATAGGTATAAAATATATATACATAATAATAGTAGTATATGAATATAGAAAATATATTAAAGTTGCATTCTACTGAGAAAATGCTTCATAATTTTAAGCACATGGATCATATTTTCCCCCTAAATATTCAGAGGAAACTTCAATAAATTTTGATAGGTAAAATTTTAAACTATCACATTCTCATAATGAACTGTTGCAAGAAAATCTTGGAACAACAACAATAAAAAGTTAGACAACCACCAGCAACAATAGAAAAAAAATCTAGCTTCTTAAAAATTAAAGTTTATCTTCTAAATACTACTGAGATCAAATTATAGATGAAAATGCTGCTTATATATCAAGGTTGAACCAAGTGCAGGGAAAGGGGTATGAATATACACTACTGTGATATAATCTGATACTGCCTTTTGTGGAATACAATGTGAGTTTATCACAATTAAACATGTATGTATACCCCTTGGCCTAGGAACCCCACTCCCTGGAATCCATCACAGAGAAATATTTGTACATGCAGGCAATGATATAAGCACAAGAATGGATATGTACAACCTTTTTCTGCAATGTATGGTTATATGAGTAAAAGGGTATTTGAAAGAAGAAAAAGACTATTGGTGGGTATCTTTAAAAGTTGCTTTGAGGTAAGGTAAAAGAGAGAGTTTATTTATTTTTAGTTATACATTTCTATACTGCTTGAAATTTTGTAATTAATAAAATAAAAAATTCAGTTTTAGACTATTTAGAAAATAGTCATACTGTGATTTTAAAATATTATTATTTGTGTCCAAAGATCTAGTCACATGCCAATTTAGAACCTTAATGTCAACATTATACTAAAAAGAAGGAAATATGTAAACAAAATAGTCAATGAGGGAAACTAAATATATACAACAATTCAACTTTAAGAAAACTAATAAGAAAAATATTAAAAGTGAAGGTTGACAGTTGATGATTTAGCCAATACACTCAAGCACTTGTTTTATGAAAAATTTAATAAAATGAAAAATTTTGGAAAGTCTAGGGAAGATGTAGATAGTCAAAATTAGGAATGAAAAGAAGATACAACTACAGAGAGAATAATAAAATATAATACTTTATTTACCTTTAAGCTAATTTATTTATTATATGTTTTGATGAAATCCATGGCTTTCTAGAGAAAAAATAAATTAAAAACTGCATCCCTTTTCCTAAGCTGTGGAAAAACAAAATAAACCATAAACCAAAATCTGTTAAAGGTTCTAGGACCCAATGGCATTATAGAAAATATTTTTCAAAAATTAAGAAACAGCTCATAGGAATAAATGAAACATAAAACAAATGGAAAGCTTTAAAATTATTTTATGATTATTTTAATAACCATTATACAAAAATCTATTTTGTGAATATGTGTTCAAAATTTGGAAAAAAAGTTTCAGTTTAAATGCAGGTACTTCTATGCCCAAATAAGATATACTCTGAGATTATAAAGAGAATTTAATATTTAATAAAATAAAATAAAGTATGTCAGTAAAAGATATATTCTAGATAAACTGCAAATATTTCCCTGCCCAAAAGTGAGACAAAACAAAACAAATCATTGGATGCCATTCCCAATGAAAATTCTCAGTATATGAGAAATACTGTGTATTTCAACCAACAGCTGCATCGTTCCTCAGAGGAATGCTAGATTCCTTGTAAAGAATACATTAAAGCATAATCAAATCATACCCTCTCTGGCAGCTGGTGAATTCTTACTCAAGAATTACTTCCTTCTGCTAATAAAACCTCAATATGATTCAGGCACCAAGTGGACATGTCCCTTGGATGCTGGGTTTTCTTCTAGTGCCAAAGGGTGATGACAAGCCTGAGCCAGTCCTGGTAATATTCTGTTCAGTCTGGCAAGGAGTGCCTTAAAAAAGAGCATAGAAAAATGAATGTGAGGAGATTCCTGTTGTGGAACGTCTAAGGAAATGGGCAAAATTAATGTATGAGAGCCCTTCTATTCTGGTTTTAGCATGTTTTGGTTGAGAATGTGAAATGTTGTATCTAAGAAGGCTTTGTCTAACCCAATGCTAAAAATATTATTTCTCCCTTTTATTCTAAAAGTTTCATAGTTTTTTGTTCTTGCATTTAGACCTATAATTTACTTTGAGTTAATTTTTATGTATCATAAAAGCAAAGTAACCAATTTCATTCTTTGGCACATGGATATCCAGTTATCCCAACTCTTTTTATTAAACAGACTATTCTCTCTTCCCATTAATGGTTTTGGCAACCTTGTTGAAAATCAACTAAACATAAATGTAAGAATTTGTTTCTGGACTCTCAATTCTATTCAATTGGTTTATATGTTTATTGTCATGAAATTACCATACTGCCTTGATTGGTATAGTTTTTTAGTAAGATTTTAAATTGGATGATTGAGTATTCTAAGTCTCTGCTTCTTTTTTCATTTTTAAAGGATTTTATTTATTTATTTTTAAAGAGAGGGGAAGGGAGGTAGAAAGAGAGGGAGAGAAACATCAATGTGTGGTTGTCTCTTCTGCACCCCCTACTAGAGGCCTAGCCTGCATGTGCCCTGACTGGGAATTGGGCCAGAGACATTTTGGTTCACAGGGTGGCACTCAACCCACTGAGCCACACCAGCTAGTGCCTTCTTTTTTCATTTTTAAAACATACATCTATTTTTGTCCCTTGCATTTCAATATTAATTTTAAGATGAGCTTGTCAATTTTTGTTAAAAAGCTATTAAGAATACCTGCCCCCCCCCAGTGGTACATTTGTTACAATCTATAGATTGTAACCTACATCATGCATTAAATTGCAATGCATTAAACTGATTGATTTTAATTGCAACACATGCATTAAAATCACCTACAGCCCATAGTTTACATTATAGTTAATTTTTGGTGTTTGTTTTATTTCTTCAAACAATTGAGAGCAAGCACTAGTTCATATTTTTATTTACAACATAACTCCATACTCCTATGTAGTCTAACCTACCTTCTAGGGATCTGGACAAATGTAGAATAAATGACATGTGTCCATCACTTTATCATACAGAGTATTTTCACTGACCTCAAAATCTTCTGTGTTCCTCCTTTTATCCCTTCCCCTCCTCCAATCCTGGCAATCACTGATCTTTTTACTATGTACCTAGTTTTGCTTTTTCCATGATGTCATATAGTTGAAATCAGTATATAGCTTTTTTCAGATTGGCTTCTTTTACTTAGTAATATGCATTTAAGATTCCTTCATTTTTTTAATGACTCGATAGCTCAATTTTTAGCACTGAATAATATTTTATTGTATATTTATCTGTTCACCCACTGAAGGACATCTTGGTTGCTTCCAAGTTTTAGCAAATATGAATAAAGCTGCTAATCAACATTTTTGTGCAGAGTTTTGTGTAAATGGAAAATGGAAGTTTTTAAGTACTTTGGATAAATACAAATGAATGCGCTACTGCATTGTATGGTAAGAGTATTTTTGGTTTTGTACAAAACTTCCAAGCTGTCTTTCAAAGTTGCTATATCATTTTTGCATTCCCATCACTAATCAATGAGAGTTCCTGTAGCTCCACATCCTTGTCAGCATTTGGTGTTGTCAGTGTTCCAGATTTTGGCCATTCTAAGAGATGTATAGTGATTATTTTATTGTTGTTTCACTTTTCATTTCCCTAGTGACACTTAATGTGCAACATCTGTTTGTGTGCCTATTTTCCACCTGTATATTTTCTTTGTTGAGTTGTCAGTTCTGATCTATTGTCTATTTTTTAATTATTTTTTGTTTTCTTACTGCTGTTTGAGTTCTTTATATATTTTGGCTGACTATCTTTTATCAGATATATGGCTTGGAAAGATTTTATTCAATCTTTTTATTACCTTAACAGTGCTGTTTATAAAGATTTTAATTTTAATAAAGTCCAATTTATTATTTATTATGGATCATGCTCTTAGCATTGTATTTAAAAAGCCATCACCAACCTCAAGGTCATGAACAGTTCTACTATATTATTTTCCAGGAGCTTTATAGTTTTGAGTTTTATGTTTAGGTTTCTGTTATATTTTGAGTTAACTTTTGTGAAGTGTGTAAGGTCTGGGTACAGATTCATTCTCCCATATGTAACTGTACATGTCAGTTGTTCCAGCAATATTTGAAAAAAGACTCTTTTCTTCATTTTGTTACCTGTGTTTCTTTGTCAAAGGTCAGTTGACTACATTTAGGTGAACCTATTTGTAGGCTCTCTAGTCTTTCCAACAACCCATTTGTCTATCCTTTCACTAACAACACACTTGTCTTGATGAGCGGAGCTTTATCGTAAGTCTGCAAGTCAGGTAGTGTCAGGTCCCCGACTTTGTTCTTCTCCTTCAATATTGTGTTGGCTCTTCTGGTTCTTTTGTCTTTCCACATAAACTTTAGAATCAGTTTTTCATTATTCACAAAATAACTTACTGGGATTTTTATCGGTATTGTATTGAATGTCTAATTCAAGTTGGGAAGAAATGACATCTTGACAAGACTGAATCTTCCTATTCATCAACATGGAACATCTCTCTATTTCTTCTTTGATTTTATTTATTATATTTTTATAGTTTTCCTCATATAGATCTTACACATATCTTAATAGATTTGTACTAAGTAGCTTATTTGAGGGTGTGCTAATATAAATGATGTAGTGTTTTTAATTTCAAATTTCATTTTTTCATTATTGCTATATAGGAGTGATTGGCTTTTATATATTAACCTTTTATTATGCACGCTTTCTGCAATGATCTATTTGTTCCTGTTTTATGGTTGATTTTTTTGGATTTTCTACACAGACAATCATGCCATCTGTGAATAAGGCAGTTTTAATTTTTTCTTCCCAATCTGTGTACATTTTCCCCCCTTTTCTTATGGCATTAGCTGGAAATTCCAGTACAATATGGAAAAGGAGTGGTGAGAAAGCTTTAGTGAGTTTCTAATTTCAGTTTTGTATCATTCATTCTAAAATGTTATTTGATTTACTTTTGTAACTTCTATCTCTTTACTGATATTCTCTATTTTGAGACATGGTTATCAAATCTTGTTTTATTTCTTTAAAGCTTGGTTTCCATTTGAGCATATTCATCTTAGCTATTTTCAAGGCTTTTTGTGCTTACTGTGACATGTGGGGCTTCTCAAAGGAGGTTTTCTTTTTCCTGGTTTTTTTTTTTTTTTGTCTTTCATGTTTTTTTCCCCTCCCATCCATTGATCACAGATTCCTATGTGTTTGCATATCTTGTGAATTCTGGACATGTAAATGATACATTGTTGTAACTCTGGATAATAATTTCATTTACCCCTTCCTTCCATTTATAGTTTTTGTTATTGTTTGCTTGTTTATTTATTTAGTGACTTGGATAGATACTTTGGTGAATGCATTTCCTCTACAGTGTGCATCTTCAGAAGTTTCATCTGGGACACAGCTTTGCACATGTACACAAGTCACCCAGACCACCCATCCCCAACTCCCAAGGCTGACAGTGATTTTAGCTAATCTCCTTTACTTCTGTCTTGCTCTGTTCTCAACTCTTATGCTTCTAGCTGGTCTGCCTAGACTGGTACCACAACTAGCTGTTAGCCTCCACTAATTGCTCCATTGTTTTCAACAATGCCCTGGTCTACAAATTGCTCCACAGTTTGATCCAGTTAAAATCAGGACCAGTTTCAGGACTAGTCTTTGAAACAGATCAAGGAGGATTATTCTGATCCAAGAGGGTGGTTTCTAGCTTTTCCTCTTTCTTTCTATTAGAGTTCTAACTATTTGACTATTTTTCTTATTGCAATCATGGAGCTATAGGAGCTTTGAGTTTCCTCTTAATTGCTCATCAACAAAATTTCTATTTTTCAATAGTCACTCATAGGCTTGAACTTCTCCACACTGTATCCCAAATAAAGTCAGTTCTGTGGAGAGAGCTATGGAACTCTCTGTTCTTTTGGCCTGCCTTCCACACTGTGCCTGTGTTCCAAGCCTGTGGCTGAAGACAGTGACTACTTTCTCAAAGTGACACTACTGCTCTATAGATTAGGCGTTGGGTGGGAGTGGTAGTCCTTGGTCTTGGCTTGCCTCTCCTGGCATGGAACCTTTACCCTCCCAACAAGGAGGGGGTGTAAGGGTGACCGGAGCAAGTCTTACCTTCTGTACCTGGGAGGAAGCTTCTTTCCTTCAAGTGGGGGGCTTGGTAAGCAAGTTAGTGAAAGAAAAATACCACATGATCTCAATTATATGTGGAATCTAATGAATACAATAAACTAACAAACAAAATAATAACAGAAGCTTAGCTACATAAAACAGACTGATAGCTACCAGAAAAGGGGGTGGGACATGGAATGAAATGGTGAAGGGATTAACCAGAGAATATTTCTGAACAACCCAGGGACATGGACAATATGAGCATTAGCTACAGGTGGGGACACAGTGGGGCTGGGTGGAGGTGGGGAAAGGGAGAAATAAATGAGAACAACTTTAACAGCATAAGCCATAAAACTAAAACTAAACTAAACTAAAACAACAAATAATTTTATCATTAAAAAAGGATGGAACTCCAGATATTTTATCTGCATTTGCCTGGAACCCAACTCCTGTAACAGAAAACCAGAGGAAACTATAAACCTAAACTGGGAGCTTGAGGGAATGAGAATACCGTTTTTTTTCTTGTCTCTTTTCTTTTCTTTTCTTTTCTTTTCTTTTCTTTTCTTTTCTTTTCTTTTCTTTTCTTTTCTCTTCACTTTTCTTCTTTTCTTCCCTTCCCTTCCCTTCCCTTCCCTTCCCTTCCCTTTTCTCTTCCCCTCCCTTTCCTTTCCCTCCCCTCCCCTCTCCTCTCTTTCTTTTTTTTTTTCCCCTGCACTACAAGAGTAGAACTTCCATTTCAATGACTGTACTTGGGCAGGTAGCAGCTTGTGGATCAAATGCTACACTTACCTTTTTTTTTTACCAAAATTTAGATTTGTTAAGTTTTCTTAAATCAGTGCTTTTCCATTTTCTATATGTCCTTGGACAATTTCCAGGGACTTAGATAATTGCTTTTTATAATTTGCACCAATTATGATTTACCATAATAGAAAGGATCCATGGAACTTCTTCCCTAAACTGTCATTCAGAAGTTTTCTCCTATCAATTTATTCAGAAGAGATTACAAGAAATTTATATTATTTCTTTTTAATATTTTTGATAAACACAAAACTATTCAATTATCTAGTTCTTGAGCAAGTTTTAGTAATTTTTATCCTTTGAGTAGCTGGGTGGATAACATTAACATTCTTATGTCTTCTTAAAAATTAATCCCTTCATCATCATGTAGGGGTTAATTTTGTTGCTGATAACAATATGAAGTCAATTTTGCCTGATATTAATAAATTGCTTAGTGTTTTGGTTATATTTCCATGGCATATCTTTTTTCACCTTTATACTTTTTTCAGGCTTTTATTTTTATTTTTTTGTTAAAAGTTTTTCTTTTCTTTTTTAGTTTTTTAAAGTATATTTTATTGATTATGCTATTACAGTTGTTTCATTTTTTCCTCCCCTTTGCTCCCCTCTGCCATGCACCCCCCATCCTCCAGCATTCTGCCCCCACAGTTCATGGGTTGTACAGATAAGTCCTTTGGCTTGTCCATTTCCTATACTATTCTCAACCTCTCCCTGTCTATTTTGTATCTATTATGTATGCGTTTTAAAAAATATATTTTTAGAGATAGGGGAAGGGAAAGAGAGGGACAGAAACTTCAATGTGTGGTTGCCTCTTGAGTGCTACTGGGGACCTGGCCCCCAACCCAGGCATGTGCCTTGACGGGGGATCGAACCGGCAGCACTATGGTTTGCAAGACCACACTCAATCTACTAAGCTACATTAGCCAGGGCCCTTTTGTGCTTCTTATTCCCTATAGTCTTTCTCCTATTCTCCTCCTACCTGTTCCACACTAATAATCCTCCACATGATCTCCATTTCTGTGATTCTGTTCCTGTTCTAATCATTTGCTTAATTTGTTTTTGGTGGGTTTTTTTTTTTTTTACGTTCAGCTGTTGATAGTTGTGAATTTGTTGTCATTTTACTGTTCATAGTTTTGATCATCTTCTTTTTCTTAGATAAGTTGTTTTAAGATTTCATATAATAAGGGTTTGGTGGTGATGAACTTCTTTGACTTGACCATGTCTGGGAAGCACTTTATCTGCCCTTCCATTTTAAATGATAGCTTTGCTGGATAGAGTAATCTTGGATGTAGATCCTTGCCTTTCATGACTTCAAATACTTCTTTCCAACCCCTTCTTGCCTGTAAGCTTTCTTTGGAGAAATCATCCGATAGTCTTATGGGAACTCATTTGTAAGTAACCATCTCCTTTTCTCTTGTTGCTTTTAAGATTCTCTCCTTATCTTTAATCTTAGGTAATGTCATTATGATGTGCCTTGGTGTGTGCTTCCTTGGGTCCAACTTCTTTGGGACTCTCTGAGCTTCCTGGATTTCCTGGAAGTCTACTTCCCTTACCAGATTGGGGAAGTTTTCCTTCATTATTTTTTAAACTAAGTTTTCCATTTTTTGCTCTTCCTTTTCTCCTTCTGGAACCCCTATGATTCATATGTTGGAACATTTAAAGGTGTCCTAGAGGTTCCTAATCTTCTCCTTGTTCTTCTGAATTCTTGTTTCCTTATTCTGTTCTGGTTGCATATTTCTTTCTTGTGGTCCAAATCATTGATCTGAAGCCTGGTTTCCTTCCCTTCCCTGGTGGTTTCCTGTCTATTTTTCATTATTTCACTTTGCATAGCCTCAGTTTTTCCTCTATTTTTGTGACTATACTCAACCATTTCTGGGAGCATCCTGATTACCAGTGTTTTGAACTCTGCATCTGACAGATTGGCTATCTTTTCATTGCTTAGATATATTTTTGGAGACTTGATCTGTTCTTTCATTTGGGCCATATTTCTTTGTCTTGGTGCACCTGTTACATTGTAAGGGGCAGAGCCTTAGGTATCTGCCAGGGTGGGGCAACCCACTGGGCTGCACTGTGGTGCTGTGCATGGGGGAGGGGTTTCAAAGGGAGCAATGTCGCTTGCTTGGCTCCCGCCCTACTTTCAGTCACTTCCCCAGTTACCCACAAAGAAACTGGGCTCTTCTTGTGCTGATTCGCAGGTAGATGGGTTTGTGTGAGGGAACAGGTCTCTCCTGTGAGGTTGGGAGTTTCTCTTGCTATCGCAACCCCCACCAGTTGTTTTCAGCCAGTGGTTTTGAGGCTTTCTTTTCCACAGCTGGAATCTTGGATTGTGTGGTCTGTCTCATCTGCAAATGTGGGACCACCCAGTCCTCCGGGGCACTGCCTTGCTGAGTTTCCTCTCTGTCCCAGCTGCCAGTCTCCTCCCCTTCTACCAGTCTGAATGAACGTTTTTTCTTTAACTTCTTGATTGTAGGAATTCCATACAGTTCAATTTTCTAGCAGTTCTGGCTATTTTTTTGTTTTGTTTTTAAATTTGTTGTCCTTTAGGTTGTGTGAGGAGGCAAACTATATCTACCTATGCATCCATGTTGGCTGGAAGTCACTTTTTTTCTTTATTTTTTAATTGTTCAATTACAATTATCGCCATTTCCTCCCATTACTCTCCCACTGCCCTACCCACACCTACCTCCTATTGTTGTTTTCCTCTGCCCCTGTTGTTTTTGTCTGTGGGTCGTTTATACCTGTTCCTTGATAACTTTTCCCCTGCTTTCCTTTCTTGTCCCTCTCCCTTCACCCCCTGGTTACTGTCAGTTTGTTGTTTATCTCCATGTCTCTGGTTCTATTCTGCTTGCTTGTTTGTTTTGTTGATTAGGTTACATGTATAGGTGGGTTCACATGGTATTTGTCTTTCACTACCTGGCTTATTTCACTGAGCATATTGCTCTCCATTTCCATCCATGCTGTTGTGAACAATAGGATTTCTTCTTTCTTTCTGCTGCTTAGAATTCCATTGTGTGAATGCACCACCATATTTTGATCCATTCACTTTATGATGTGCACTTAGGCTGTTTCCTGCACTTAGCTAGTGTAAATTGCATTGCTATGAACATTGGGCTGCATAGGTTCTTTTGAATTGGTGTTTCAGGATTCTTAGGGTATATTCCCAGAAGTGGAATTGCCAGGTCAAATGGCAGTTCCATTTTTAGTTTTTTTGAGGAAATTCCATAGTGTTTGCTACAGTGGCAGCACCAGTCTACATTCCCACCAACAGTGAACTAGGGTTCCCTTTTCTCCACAACCTTTCCATCACTTGTTGTTTGTGGGTTTGTTTGTAATGGTCATTCTGAATGGTTTGTAGTATCTAACTGTGGTTTTAATTTGCATCTCTTATGGCTAGTGATGCTGAGCATCCTTTTATATGTCTCTAGGCCCTCTGTATGTCCTTCTTGGAGAAGTGTCTGGTGGATAAAAGGCTTAAATATAAGTTATGACACCATAAAAGTCGTAAAGGAGAACATAGGCAGTAAAATTTCAGATATTCCACACAGCAGTATTTTCACTGATATATCCCCTAGAGCAAGAGATATAAAGGAAAGAATAAACAAGTGGGGCTTCATTAAATTAAAAAGCTTCTGCACGGCTAACGAAAACATCAGCAACATGAAAAGGGATCCAACCATATGGGAAAATATATTTGCAACGGATACCTCGGACAAAGGTTTGACATCCAAAATATATAAAAAACTCACAAAACTCCACACCAGAAAGCCAAATAATCCAATTAAAAAATGGGCAAAGGACTTGAGCAGATACTTTTTTTTATTGCTTTTAGTGAGAGAGGAAAGCATGGGGGAGAGAGAGAGAGAGAGTGAGAGAAACAGCAGTTGGTTGCCTTCCTGTACTTGCCCCAATAGGGATCAAACTTGTAACCTGAGGGCCCTGACCAGGAATCAAACCGGCAAACTTTCGACCTATGGGGCCACATTCCAACCAACTGAGTCACACCTACCAGGGCTCATCCTCATACTTTTAACATATGTACAACTGTACTTATGGTGAATTTCTTGTAAACAATATAGAGGTAGGGCTTGCTCTTTTATCCAGACTGACAATTTCTGTTTCTTCAATGTTATGTTTGCACCATTCTTATTTAAGGTGTTGGTGATTAATACTATTGGGTTAAAATATATTAACTTTTTATTATTTTCTGTATTACTTATGTATTTGTTTATTTTTCTCTTTTTCTGCCTTTCCTTGTAAATTTTTTTTATAATTTTACTCTATGTCCTCTATTGATAAAGAATGTTTAGTTGTGGTCCTAGGATTTATAATATACATGTTTTAAAACATACACCTTCAATTAATCACTGTATACATTTATATGAGATTATATCTCTTCATGTGTACTATAATAAACTTATAACATTATATACTCAATTACTTTTTTCCATCTACTATGCTTTTATTTGTCATATGTTGTACTTCTTTATATGCTCTAAACACAGTATGTATTTCCATTTTTGCTTTAGGTAGTCACTTTTTTAAAGTAATTAAAACTAAAAGGAGGAAAGGGGGTAAAATATGGAAAAATAATTATTGATAGAAAAAGACATGACTTTGGATAATGAAAACACAATAACATAGAACAATAATGTCTAATAAAATTGTACACTTGAAAAAATAAAGAAAAGAAAAATCAATTTCATGTTACTTTCATTTCTAGCACCTTCTTGTTTTCCTTTTCCTTTTTGTACATCTAAATTTTTTTTGTTGTCATTTTCTTTCTACCCAAACAACTTCATCCAGTATTTCTTGTTGACTAGGTCTTCTATCGAATTCCCAGTTTACCTTTTTAAAATTAAAACTATGTCAAAATATTTATATAATTTTTGCTGAGTACAAAATTCTCAGTTAACCAGATATTTATTTCCTTTCAGAAGTTTAAAGATATCACACAATTATTTTCTAGTTTTCATGGCTAGAAAAGTTGGCTTTAATTATTATTTTCATTATTGTGTAACTAATGTCTTTTTCTCTGATTTTCTTCAAGACTTCCTTTACCTTTCATTTTTATCAGTTTGCATATGGTAAACTCAGGTGTGGTGTGTTGTGCCCATGAATGTGTATTTGCATAGGTTTGGATATTTTTCTGCTTTCTGTTCCCTCAGCTTCTTATACCTAAAGTTCATGTGTCATTACTTTTTTTAAAATTCTTTGCTTTATTTCTTTAATATTTTCCCTCTGCCCATCCTCCTTCTGGAATTCTAATTACACATATATGAGACCATTCGATATTGCCTCACAGCTCTTGGGTACGCTCTGTCGTTTAAGCCACTCAGTCTGTGGTACTAAATGGCCACCCTAGCAAACTAATACAACTTGGCCCTGTCGAGTCTACTAATAAACCTGTCAAACATGTTCTTTATCTCCATTACTGTGTTTTTCATTTCTAATACTCTCATTTGCTACTTTTTATAGTTTGCTTCTCTCTGCTGAAATTACCCAATTGATATTGCATGCTATCTGTCTTTTCAATTAGAGCCTTTACATATTAATCATAATTACTTGAAATTCCTTGCCAGATAGTCCTAACATCTGTGTCATATCTGAGTTTGCTTTTAAAGATTGCTTTGTTTCTTGGGAATTTTTCTCTTTTTTTCTAAAGCTTTGTAATTTTTGTACAGACATGCCATCTTGTGTGCTATAATAAAGACTGAGGTACACAGCGTCTATGCCAAAAAGTAGGTACATCTTTTTGCTGGAACTTTTCTGTGAAGGTTAGAGTTATCTAATTAGCGATTGAGGTGGGTTTGAGATTTATTGTTGCTATGGTTACCTTAGCACACTACATGTTTTTCTAAGGAGTGGGGGGTATTTTATCAGAAGATTTGTTTTTTTTTTCCTTTTCCCCAGTGTCTCCTCACCCCTCAGCTTTTGGTCTTTCCTTTGTGCAGTGCCTCAGAGAGGATTTCCCTTGCATGTTACTTCTTACTACTGGATGGGTAACCTGACATGGTGGCTTGGGGTGTTCTCTATGGTTCTGACTAAGCTTCAGTCTTAGGCCATCATCAAGTACCTAGGATTTGTGCTTGTGGTTTTATCAGTGCTTCTTACGCTCCCATTATGTAATCCTGACACCAGTAGGCATCCTTCTTCCTCCTCCAGGGGTAGAGGTTGCTCTTCCATTTCCTTTCCGTTTATAATAGACAACACTGTTTGTTGCCCTTCTTCTCTGAAGATTAAGGCTTCTATTCTATAAAGAAGATGACTCTTTCAGAATATTTTTCCCATCTTATAGGAAAGCACTGGTGTTACTACCTTTCACATAAAACATAATCTATGAATACTTTTTTCACTGGGGAGTCAAATTAAATAGTAAAAATGAAATGAGAAGTCCTTTCCACTTCCTTATTTCTATCCTCAACATAGAACAGAAATATAATAAAAGGTTATTAAATTTTTTCATTTCTGGTAGTCATTAGGGCTGTTCAGTAATAACATAGTTTTCTCCATTCCAGTCACCCAGTGGGACTGCATTTCACTATCCCCCATCTCCACATGAAGTTGGGCGTGTTACTTGAACTTTGCAAAGCCAAGGAGACTCAGTAGAAGTGCTTGAGGACAGTTTGAAATTTTGCATGCTCTCTTCTCTTTGCTACCAGTTTTATTCCAGATAGTGACCACCAGGTTCTCAGTCTGGCACCTAGAGTGAGGAGATGTGAAATGGAGGCCATAGTCAATTCAATAATTGACATATAGTGCAAGCAAAAATCAACTTTTATTGTTATAAGCCACTAATATTTTAGGTACATTTGTTATCTTACTATTCTAATGCCACTGAATTTCTCATGGAAATAAATTTCAGCAGTGTTATCTCATCTCAGTCAACATCTGGGCCACTCTGGAATGTGGAAGATCCAGGCCATATAACATATATTATCAACAACCCATGATATTTTTAATGTGGGAAAGAGACATTAGAATTTGCATGAAGTCTTTGAGCTTCATTCAGGGATACAGAAAACTAGAAATAGAACTGGCATCTACTTTTCTGTTTGCTGTTTTTTTATTTTTTATTTTTTATTTTTTATTGTTATTCAAGTACATTTATCCTCATTTTGCCCCAACCATGCCCCTCCACCCCACCCATTTCTGCCTCCCACCCTTGTACCTACACCCTTTAGCTTTGTCCACATGTCTTTTATCTATGTTCTTTGATGACCCTTCCTCTATCATCCCTTATGATCCCTCTCCCCCTTCCCCTCTGGTTACTGTCAGTTTGTTCTTCATTTCAATGTCTCTGGTTATATTTTGCTTGCTTGTTTGTTTTGTTGATTAGGTTCCATGTCTACTTTGGACAAATACCTTATTGAGGGTTGTTAAGTTTCCTTACATGTAGGATCCCTCAGTTTGTCTGTATTTTTATTTCTACGAATATCTCTAAATTTTGCTCTTCTTTCTCCATTTAAGAAATAATATCCATCCTTTTCTTACATGCTTTTGGAATAAGCTTTTAAGGCTGTTGTATTTGTTTTTATAAGTTATAATCTTCCTCTGTGTTAAATTGCTACATTACTCCAAAAAGATTATGGAAATATATATCATTCTATTACAGGGTGCAGCCAAGAGGGGGGCCCCAAATAGGGATTTGGAATGGGGTCCAGAACTCAAGGTGTCAAGTAGATTTTAGGATGTCCTGACTGTCCCCCCAGGTGTGGGTTGGGGGAAGGGACAAATTGAGCAGGGCCATTGAGAGCTGTTTTGCATAGCAACAGCCTTGAAGCTAGCCTCTGGTGTGGTCATTTAACATATCTATAACCTCTGACTGGTTACATAGATATGTTAAATACTGTGGCCATGCTCTGAGCCAGGGGAATGGAAGTAACTTCCCTACCAGGACATAACTGAGGGGCAGGTCCCCCGAGTTACAGTGCCTGCGTGGGAGCTTGGAGATGATTGGCTCCAAGACATGGGCCACGCCTTCCCAGACTCATGATGGCAGCCCAGTAAAGCTGGAAGGATATGAGTTCTGGCATGTGAGGCTGATTGTAGGAGGAGTCAGAAATGTGGCTGCAGGGGAAGACTGGCTCGGGGATTTAAACCCAGAGGCAGCAGCCATTGAGGGGAGAACCATGCAGCTTTAGCAGAGTGGAGACTCCTGCAGCCCTGAGAGAGAGAATCACCATTTGGCTTTAGCAAAGAACTGCCACTTGGCTTTGGCAGAGTGGCAACGCCCCCTCCCCACAGCTTTGTGGGGAGAAGCACGTGGTTTTGGCTGAGTGGGGACTCCTGTGGCTCCCGTGGCCCTGGGAGAGAGAGGACCACATGGCTGGAGTGGTGGAAAGAGGACCACATGTCTTTGCCAGAGTGGGGACCCCTGCAGCTTTAGAAGGGGGAACCACCACCCGGCTGGAGCAGAGATCTTGGCAACACAGCTGATGGTGCCAGGAACCGAGGGAGGTCTCCCAGCCAAGACTGATTACTGGGAAGCACCAGGGACTGCCTGAGCCAAGGACTTCTATTTCTTTTCCTGAGATACGGTACCCCAGACTGGGCAAAGGGGGGAAGGAAAGACTGTGTGTGTTTGTGGGTGTTTTAAGGGACTTTGGGATTTTGATGAAGACATTAGGTTACTACTTTAAGTGTGTATAGCATTAAATAACCATTTCCTTTCCTTTTCATGAATCTCTGGCATTGAGAGACATCTTTCCTATAGGTGGTGGACATAACAGACCTGGGGGCTTCCTTTCAGGTAATAGTGTATTGTCCCAGGTCCCCCTTTGTTCTGTAACAATTCAACCATTTACCTTTGATGGAAGACATAAGTTTGTTTGGAGATGATACATATATGTCTACACACATATATACACCCAGAAATATATTGATATACACCTATATGCATATATACAGGTATCTATCTTTATGGCAACAAATATATATATAAACACAATAACATAAACATATACATTTATGGCACACCCACCCACACATCTGCTTCATATCTATTCTCACAGGATTGTTGTGAAAAATCATGTGAACTTATGTTTTTCAATATCTTTTTATATACTTTTAGTTTTATATATGGCTGATGTAATTTTCCTTCTAAAATGTATATTTTATGGTGAGGTACATGATTACACATAAGAGAGAAATTATTTTATGTTATTTTTTTAATTATCACCCAGTGCTCATTTAGTAGTAAGAAAAAATGCACTCTGACTAGATAGAAGATCTAGCACTCTCATTTCTTTAAAGCAACAACAAAAGCATTTGAACCCCCTGTTCTGAAAAGCTTATGGCAGTACAGACAAGAAACCTGGGGAGGCAGGGCCTCAGACTTGCAGTGTAGGTTGTCAGTGAATATAGCCTCTCTCCACTAGTGATTAATTTTCAGATGATCTTATCATTAGGCAGAGCAGGAAGAGATCCTGAGGGTGCCTTGTATGTAACAAAGATCAGCCTTTGAGTTCTGGGCACCCGGATGTTTGACTCTTTCAGGTACTTTGCTCATTTGGTGATACCATTTTGTGAGGGATTTTGTTTAGTTTTCCTATCAGTATTTCCCCTCGCACTTCAGTAAAATGTAAAATAAACTCACTGGCTGCCAAAACCAAGCTTATAAGTAAACAGTGGAGAGAGCAAAGGCAGAGTACTATGCAGAGGCCATAGAGAGGAATGAGGGTCCTGCCTTCCCTAGGTCTTCACATGATCCTCCTTGAAATGTCTAATAAAAGCAGACTGAAATATTCAGAAGGAAAAAGTAATTTTTAAAAATTTTACAGTAAAGAAGACAGCAGCAAATATGTCACACAAAATGTTTGTTCTGAAGCCGCTTCACCCTGCTCACTCTCCAGGCTATTTTGGCTTGATTTCAGGTTCCAAGGTATGTCTCAAAGGCAGCTCTGTCTTCTGGAAATCTTGTCTGTGCCAAGAACCCTTGGTCCAGAGTGCCTCTGGGAGCCTGGCTTGGTTCTGGGGAACTGGCATAAACTCTGGAGACTACAGAGAAAAAAAATACTTTTTTTATTCCCAAATCTTCTTTCTTTCCCTCAACTGGTACTATCTCTTCTCATTTTCTTCACAGTTTGAGATATCCTGAGGTAGACAGAAAGCAACCAGTAATGGAGAATAAATAGTAAATGAGAATGAATTTTTTAAAGTTCTTGAATCAAAAGCTATAGGGAAGAACACAAACTAACTTTGCTCAAGCCTCCAATGAATCCTTCTAATCTCTGTTCCATATAACCCCTTAGGTCATTGCTCCTGTCAACACTTAATTTTCTCTTTATCTGAGTTCCTATGGTTTACTCAGTCTTCATTATGCTGATTTTCTAGATATATATATTTCTTACATCGGGATTATTCTTGGAAATTTCAAATTTCCATGGTTTCATCATAGGCTTGGATTTGCTTCTTAAAAGTCCATCTGTTGAAAACAAGTGATAGGTGCTCATTCTGTGTTCAACTCTTTAAAAGCACAGCATAACATAAATATGACTGAGACAGTCATTGTTCCTCTTTCCCTCTTGAAAATCATATAATAGCAACAGAAGAAAAAAATAAAAATGTTTAGAAACTCTAATCCAATCAAACCAAGAAGACAATGAAAATGAAACACCAAGTGAGAAGGCACCCACCAGTAGCAAAGCTCAGAATATAATAATAAAATTATAGTTCTTGGAGGTAAGGCACAAGTGAATTTAAATTTATAATCTTGTTTGCAAAAAAAAAGTCCATTGGAACTGAAGTCACAAGCTGTTCAGCCTTACTCTTCACTATGTTTGACCCAGAGAATCAAGGGATTTAGGGGTATAAAACATTCACACAGATAAGGCATGTTTATATAGAGCTATCTATCTTTGTGGCAGCAAATAAAGATTCTTTTTTTAAAAAAGATTTTATTTATTTTTAGAGAGAAGGAGAGAGACATCAATGTGTGGTTGCATCTCATATGGCCCCTACTGGTGGCCTGGCCTACCACCCAGACATGTGACCTGATTAGGAATCAAACCAGCAAACTTCTGGATCCCAGCCCAGGCTCAATCCACTGAGCCATACCAGCCCAGGCAAAAGATTCTATATATAATGAAAACTTAAAGGTTACTCTGGCTGTAGCTTCCCCTCTTGACCACCAACTCTATAAAATACTTGTCTAAGAAAATCCAACTCATTCAATGACAAGTAATATGGAAAGAACCAGCCAAGCAACTACACAAAATTCCTACATGGAAACAAAGGTGGAAAACAGCATCAACACTTACCCCAAAAAAAACTTACAACAAAAATTGTGCCATAGAGACAGTATTTGACCTCAAAATTTACCAGGAAGTAAAAAAAGTTAAGCAGAATCTTATATAAATTAAGACCACTCTGAGTCCAGAAATATTAGAACTCAGAAAAGAGTGGAAATTATAATAGAAGATGAAAATTGAACTGGCAGAAATCAGGAAAAATAGAAGGAAAACCAAAATTAGCATGTAAATAAAGCTAAAAATTCAAGGAGCTATAGCCGGTATACGCACTGTGAAAAACATAGTAAAGGGAATATATGCTAGAAATGAGAAAACAAAATAACAAAATAAAACCATTTTAAAAGGTCCAAGTGATAGATACAGAAAACAAGCAAAAACAAAATTCCAACATATATATAATTGAAATCCCTAAAGGAAAAATAAATCAACAAAATGAATAAAATCTTATCTTGAAAGTAATAATTGAAGAAAACAGCTCCAAAATTAACATGTCTTGATTTTTTACATTGGGAGAACAATGTGCTGGGGAATACTGAAACAGAAGGAGTAAACCATCACTATGTTAGCAATGTTATTGAAATTTCAAGATTTAAACAAAAGAATTATGTGAGTGGTCAAACAAAAAAGATTAAGGCACATGAGAATAAGAAAACAATCAGGCTGTTTACATATGTCTTTACAGCAACATATAAAGTCAAGAGTCACATAAAAGTAACACATAAATGGTATTCAATAAAAGAAAATGAGACCCATGTTTCATATCTAGATAAACATATCTTCACATTTTAAATATATAAAACCTAAACTCCTTTTAAGAAAACTACCAGAGGATAATCCTCAGCCAACTAAGAGACAAAAGGAAAATATATGTCAACAAATCTGTTGCAGATCCCCCCCTCGTGGAGTCCACAGCATTGTAGATGAAATAAAAGAAATTCACACGGACTACCAAATCCTGTGGAAAAAAGGGCAAGCAGCTTCCCTCTCAAGGGGAGCAAAAGCCTTGGCCTTTGCTTTGAGCTTTTATTGTCTTACTAGGCACAGTACCTGAAGGTCCTCATTAACTATGCACAGGCTCGCTTTAGGTGGTTACCTTATATAGAAAACAAAGGAGAGGATGCCTGTAATCACATCACAGAAGAGGGATATTGGCAAATGAAAAGGCAAAAGTGGTAGAACCAGTTACTCTGGTTCTTGGAAGGCTTAGGATGGTTTTTAGGAAGTTACTTTGCAGTAAATGTTTGCCACTGGGGGCTGGGCCCACACCACGCGCAGAATGGTCTCCTACACAAATCTGGTAGTCAGCATTGAATTTACCCATAGAATTGAGCATAAAACATAGCATGTGGCAAAACAATATGATTGTATCCTCTGGTAATGGAGAGGTGAAAGAAGGTGGGTACATTTCTGAGTTAACTCATCTATGATAGCTCAGGGTCAAAGTTTATCAATAAATGTTTATAACTCACATAATGGAAATACAGGCTTATTTAATAGTATAAAGTAAAACTATAAGCAAGAAAATATTGATAAAGTAAATAATGCAGAGGGAGGAAGGAAACAGGAAAATTGTTATTATTGTTCATATTAGGGAACCAATACTGGATAGATACTGTATAAAATTTTACATATCTAAAGACATATAAAATGAAGTAGGGACAAGCAAACCATGGCTTATGGGGCCAAATCTGATTTAATGTCTGCTTTTGCATGGCCTATAATATAAAAATGGTATTTAAATTTCATTAATGATTGAAAAAATAAAAATAAAGATAATAGTTCATCATGTGAAAATTTATGAAGTTTACAGTATCCATAAAAATGTTTTATTGCAACACAGACATACTCATTAATCTACATTTTGTCTATGGCTGCTTTTGTGTTATAATGACTCAGTGGATTAATTGTAAAAGAGACCCTATGGCTTTTACTTTATAATTCTAGTGAATCAGACAAATGATGGGTTTAAAGTATAAAGACAAAATCTGATTGTTTAAAAATCGCAAATCATTAGTTAACTTCATTAGGAAAAAAGGAAAAACAGCAATTAAAAACAATGAAACACAAGTAAACAGTAAAGGGGGAACTCACTATAAGGAGCAAACAAAAGTAGATGTAGAAGACTAATTTGAAAAAGATGAATAAAATAGGTATTTTAATTGAAAATATAATTAACACAAAATAACATCAAGAAATATAGAAAAATCTAAACAGAATTATTTTAATAGAAGCAATGGATAAAATTGTTAAAAAGGTACACCCAGCAAAGTAGAAGGTTTAGACACTTTAGAAGAATTTAAAAGCCAATAACATAAGGCTACTTAAATTATTCTAAAAAACAGTAGACAAAAGAAAACCTTCCAATCTTTTTGGCAAGGAGATATAAAGTTGATAATGAAACCTGATGAAGAAGTAAAACTATAGAGTAATTTCAGTTGTAAATAATCATGGCACCATTCAAAAGAAAATGTTAGTAATGTAATCCAAGAGCATATAAAAACAATTATTTTAGAAGTACAAGATGTCTTAGCAGAAAATACATTCATATAAATATTATAATATTAAAGAGATATGTCATTTTTATATATGTCAAAAAGTCATCTGAGAAAATGCAATAGCCATTCTTCAAAATCACATTCAGTTAAGTAAGAATGGATGGGCACTTAACACAGAGTAAATGTTCATTCTTCTAAATCCAGAAGTCAGCATCAGGATGTATACTAGAGGCATTCCTAGTAAAATCAACATCATGAGAAAAATGCTATCACCTCTACTATCCCACAAAGTACTTGTATTACTAATTAATATAACCTGACACAATAAAGAAAAATTTGAAGTATAAACATTATATACTGTAACAGTGTGGAGATGATGTGATGGTGCATTTGAAAATACAAGAGAATCAACTGAAACACCACAAAGAATGAGGTAATTGAGGGAAGTCATAAGATATAAACATTACAAATAAAAAGTAATACATTTATGATATATAAAAAGCAAGCAATTAGAACACAATAGGAAAAACATTTAAAAGAGCAAAACTAAGCAAAACAACACTTCTAGAAATAAACCTAATAAAAGTATACAAACCCATATGACCAGAAATTAAAATACTTCTCAAATGTGAAGGCAAAATCAATTTTTATTGAGGTAATATTGGTTTATAGCATTATATAAGTTATTATACAATGGTGTTAGTATAACCCACCTGGGAAAAAATAGTGAATCCATATTTCATACTTAATATCAACAACAATTCCAAGTGAAAAAAAATTAACATTAAAAATAAAGTCTTAAAAAATAGTAGAATAAAATAAGAGAACTCATTTGTGGGGAATTTCTTTTTGGAATTGTTAGGGACCACCAACAATTCAAAATCCAAATTATAAAAGACAACATAAGAAAATGGAAAAGGGACTTCTATAAGCAAATGCAAAAACCAACACAAAACACCATGAATAAAGTCAAGAAACAGATAAGAATTGGTGGGGAGGAAGGGAAGTGTTGACATTTATATCACAGGCACAGACTATTTTTTAATATATAAATACTTTTTTCAACTCAATAATAAAAGACAAGTAGTTGAACAGAACAAATAAGTAGATTGAAAAGACAGTTTACAGGCAAAAAGTTTTTAAAACCTCCTAAACATATGAAAAATGATAACCTTACTTATAATCAAGTAAAACTGCATAGATGTATAATTTTTTAAATCTGTGGGGTTACCTGAAATTCCAAGGTTTATAACTCTTCATTGGAGAAGCTGAGGGAAGCAGGCATCCTCATATGTCACTGATCCAAACATGTATTCCACAGAGCTCTCTAGCCACAGTGATGGGAGACACTGATGTCCTCAGATCTCTGGCCGCTGGATGGATCCTGGTCATTTAGAACTTGTAGGCTTATTCCCTTTGGCCATGTTCCCTTTGGCCACAAGTCATTATTTTTAATAGGTCTCCATGTCCTTTCCAGTTTATCCCAAGTATAAATCATTGTATTTCCTTTGAGTGATGTAATGTCAAGAAAAGCTTGTGAAGCCCTGAAATGGTACAATTGCCACAAAGGGCAATTTGATAATACCTATCAAAATCATAAATGTAATAACTTTTCATCCATTTCACTATGGGAATTAATCTTGCAGATATATATGCAGAGGTGCTCAATGAAAAAATATTCAAAGTTGTCCAGTGTAAACAATAAGAATATTCAGTCATTCAGTAGGGAGTGGATAAATTATGATCACCCAAACAACAGGACACTAGGCAATGACACTATAAAAGTAGAAGGAGGAGGAGGGCAGAATGAGTAAAGGGCATCAACTGCATAGGGATGAATGGTGAGCACAATATAGTATACACAGAGGTCAAATTCCATTGTTGCACATCGGAAATTTAAGAGAGAGAGAGACACCATATGTTGATATGGAAATATCTCCAAGTAAATTAATCATCAGAAAAGGAGGGTAAGGACAATGTATATAGCATAACTTTTTAAAATATATTTTATTGATTATGCTATTACAGTTGTCCCATTACCCCCCCTTTACTCCCCTCCTCCCTGCACATCACCTCCCACCCACATTCCCTCCCTTTAGTTCATGTCCATGTGTCATAAGTTCTATAGCTTCTCCATTTCCCATACTATTCTTGCCCTCCCCCTGTCTATTTTCTACCTACCATCTATGCTACTTATTCTCTGTGCCTTTTCCCCCTCTCTCCTCCTCCCACTTCCCTGTTGCTAACCCTCCATGTGATCTCCATTTCTGTGGTTCTGTTCCTGTTCTGCTTGTTTGCTTAGTTTGTTTCTGTTTTTGTTTTAGGCATGGTTGTTAATAATTGTGAGTTTGTTGTCATTTTACTATAGATCTTTTTTATCTTCTTCAACTTAGATAAATCCCTTTAACATTTCATAAAATAAGGGCTTGGTGATGATGAACTCCTTGAACTTGACCTTATATGAGAAACACTTTATCTGCCCTTCTAAATGAAAGCTTTGCTGGATAGAGCAATCTTAGATGTAGGTCCTTGCCTTTCATGACTTTGAGCACTTCTTTCCAGCCCCTTTTTGCCTGCAAGGTCTCTTTTGAGAAATCAGCTGACAGTCTGATGGGAACTCCTTTGTAGGTAACTGTCCCTTTATCTCTTGCTGCTTCTAGGATTCTGTCCTTCATTTTTACCTTGGCTAATGTAATGATGATGTGCCTTGGTGTATTCCTCCTTGGGTGCAACTTCTTTGGGACTCTCTGAGCTTCCTGGACTTTCTGGAAGTCTATTTCCTTTGCCAGAATAGGGATGTTCTCCTTTACTATTTGTTCAAATAAGTTTTCCACTTGTTGCTCTTCTTCTTCTCCTTCTGGTACCCCTATAATTTGGATGTTGGAATGTTTAAAGATGTCCTGGAGGTTCCTAAGCCTCTCCTAATTTTTTTTCATTCTTATTTTTTCATTCTTTTCTGATTTTGTTTTTTCTTCCTCCTGGTCCACTCCACTGATGTGAGACCCAGCTTTCATTCCATCACTATTGTTTCCCTGTGCATTTTCCTTCATTTCACTTATTGTAGCCTTCATTTTTTCATCTAATTTGTGACCAAAATCAACAAATTCTGTGAGCATCCTGATCACCAGTGTTTTGAACTGTGCATCTGATAGGTTGGCTATCTCTCAGTTGCTTAAAAGTGTTGGTTCTGCAGCTTTTAGTTTTTCTTCTGTTTGAGCCATCTTTTCTTTCCTTTGGTCTAGTCATGCCTGTTATGTATGAGGGGTGGAGCCTTAGGTGTTCACCCCTAGGGCGGGGCACCCCAGTTGCTGGGCTGTGACGCTGTATGTGGGGGTGGGGTCTGAGAGGGAACAATGGTGCTCGTTCTGCTCTCCGTCGGACCTCAGTCCTTTCTGCTGCTTCCCCCAAGCAAACTTGGCCCCTCTGATGCCAATTCCCATGTGGATGGGTTTGTGCACCCCCTGGGACTTTCCAATGACCTCTCCTGTGAGGCTGGGAGTCTCTCCCTGCGCCTCAACCCCTACAGGTGTGTGTTTTCAATCAGTGCCCCAAGGCTCTATTTCCCAGCACTGTGATCCTGGGTTGCACGCAGTGCCTTGCTTCAAAATCGCTACCTTGCTGGGTCCGCCAGTTGCCACCCCTCAGCCTGGGTCTGCCAGCTGCCACTTGTGAAGCTCAGGGTCCACCCGCTGTGGTCTTATGCACCCTGGATGCCTTACACACCTGACCCCAATGCTCTCTGCTCTCTGTGCCCAGAGCCGAGAACTGCACTCGGCTGCCAGACTCCACCCCTCCTACTGGTCTGGATGAAGGTGTCTGTTTTAACTCCTTGGTTGTCCAACTTCCATACTGTTCAATTTTCTATCAGTTCTAGTTGTTATTCTGTTTCTAAATTGTTGTTGTCCCTATCTTGGTTGTGCAAGGAGGCACACATAGTGTGTCTACCTATGCCTCCATCTTGGCCAGAAGTCTATAGTATAACTTTTGTCTGAAAGTAGAAATGACATAGATTCATATTCATTAAGAAACTCTGGAAGGATGCATAGCAGACACTGCTTTCCTGGGAATGCATGTTTTTCAGGCAATGCAGGTTGAGACTGATAAATGGGGATCAGAGGTAGAAGCAAGATGTTTCACTGTATCTATTTCTTTTTAAGTAATTTTTGACCATTGAGCAATATAAATATATTATCATATCAAAACTATTAAAATGAAAATAATCAACCAATAACTATTTCCAAAACAAGGGACTAAGATAAATGATAGACTTCTAAAACAAGGGACTAGGATAAGTGAAAAAAACAAGTAATGTCAAATTTCTGCTGCAAAAGAATACATATTGAATCCCTCAGGGCGTGTCCTGGTCAGGTGTTGGACAATGTCCTCCTATGATTTTTCTCCTATCTCTGGTAATGTCACATTCTGCTCTGATTTTTGGTCACACTCTGTTTCAAGGAAATAAGAGAATGGGTCCCTAGCTGAACACTTTGCTTTCCCCTCAATCAGGTTCAGAGCAGCCACATATGATACCATTCTTTACTTTTAAAGAAAGCTACAGCCAATCACTTTGTATAGAAAGTCCAGTGAAATCATTATTTTAAGGCTATGGAGATCCCAGACTCTGGGGGAGCCTGCTGGACACGAGTCCAGATTCCAACTTTAGACACTTCCTTACAATATATTGCTATAAGATTAAGATCACTTCATCAGGTAAAGAGAGATCATAACATTACTTACCTCTACGTGTTCATAAGAGTTAGCACACATGCAGTATTTAGGAGATTGCATGCCACTTAGAAGTGCTAGTTATAACAAATATTTTTTCCAGTTACTGTTTTTTTATTCAACTCTTGTAATCATCAGTGATGTCTCATGCTAGCAGTCCATAAATACCTTAAAGCCCTTCTTTCTATGTTTCTTCCTTATTCTCAATTTTGCCTAGAGAAGCATTGTGTATGACCTGGTGCTTTTTATGTTAACTTGGAGAGCAGCCACCAAATTAAAGTTTCAGACATTTAATTCTTTTTAAAAGGATGACTAATAAGTCTTCAGGTGACAGATTGTTTCCAGGTTTTGAATTAGTACAGTGCAGTGATTAAATGTGAGCCTTGGAATCCGATAACGAGAGATCACATTCCTGCTCCACAAACCACTTATCCGTCTATGTCTCAGTGCCCTCACCCCAGTCAGCTTAATACTAGGCTTCTAGTAGTGCTGAGAGAATACCAAGAAGCTGCTTGCACAGTGCCAGGCAAATAAATAGCAGGTGATGATTAAGTAGGTGTTATTAATTTTTTCTTTTAATATATCACCATGACCCACCTCAGAGGCATCTAGCACACAGTAAAGAAGGGGAGAAAACATCCAAAGACACATTCCCAGAATTAATGCATAATATTTATATTGAAGGAAAAGCTGAGGTTAATTTTTTTGGAAAACTTCCACCTCATCCAAAGCCAGATTCCATTCCAGGGCTTAAAGGTTAGAACCGGTATCATTTTCTGAATTCAGAGGTCCAATATACTCTCCCCAAATTCTATGAAACATCAATTGTGGTTTTTTTCATCAGTTGTATTTTATGTCTTAGATCTTGGCCCTTAGAGGAATACTCTTTTTTATAAATAGTACAAGGTCACATGTTACAAAAGTCTGACAATTCACAGGAGATCTTCTTGTGAGGGGCGGCAGCTGTCCCAGATTTTACTGATGAGAAAGCTTTGCTTTATTTTTTCCCCTTATCCTATTATTATACGTTCACTTGGTAAGTTTTATTTTACTACAATAATTCAAATGAAGTTCAGAAATACAAGCATCTTGCTTGCTGTTGCCCTTGTACCCACAAATCTTCTGGTAAAAACTCTTCACACAATTTTCCAAAAGGCAGATAACCTTAGGCTGCCTCCCTGCTGTTTGAGTTCAGTTCCTGGGAAGGAAGGTCCAGTCCATTATGACAGCTTCTTTGAGTGCCATCAAGTGGAATTCTGCTATCCTGGCCACACCTCAGAAGTCCTGGCTCTCCCATTATAGACTTCCAGGGTATAATATGGTGCTACTTAGTTTCAGTCTCAGTCTGTCCTAAGTCCATGGGGAGACCACAGTAATGAAATTTTATCTCTCATAAACATAAAATTAAAGAATCTGTGCAATGCAAGCCTCAGATTATTAAATGTATCATATTGGATAGACCATCTATCATGATATAAATTGTTTTGATCAAAAACATGTAGTTTGAAAGCTTGTAACAAATCTGTATCCCAATGATAGAGATGCATAGTACATAGATATGTTTTATTAGGAATATGCATATGCACATTTATCACTAGAAATATATGTATATTTCTATGTGGGTTTCAATTTTACCAGTTCTGTAAGAGGGACAGTGACATCTCATAGAATAAATATTACATAATGTCTTTACAAGTACAGCTATAAAGATGGAATAAGAAAGTGAGTTAAAATCTTCATTTATGTATCTCAGAGAGAATGTTAAAAAAAATTAAATCTTCTTCTGAGCCTGGGTACACCCTTTTGCAGGCATTTATCATAGCCCCTTTTGGAGTGCTGCTTCATGCCTTAAGGCAAGAACCATGATCTGGACAGGCTTGCAGAACTAATTAGATAAATTGAACAATGTTAACAGTAGTGACATCAGGAACCTTGGAGTGAAAGGCAGCTTAAATGTCATCTTTCCAGCCAAATGCTCTTTGTGTGAATAAGTACAACTTGGGTTCCTTGACTCCACCCTGGCCTGTGTCATTTCTCTTACCAGGGCCTCTGTGAGGGGGATGCATGTTGGGTAGGAAGGGTTATCATGGTGACTTTACATGAAAAGCTACTTCTTCTGGGTATAACAATTTGCCTCTTATTTACATCATGACGTAATAACATTGAATAGATCTGGTTCTGGTAGCACACATAAACACTCAAAGTGAATTATTTTTACTTTCCCTTATGCTCAACTTTGACTCTAATAAAACAAAAGCTGTCACCGGTGTTCTACAGCTCCCCAGTTTATGGAAGATGTTGTATATTCCTTGAAAGCAAAGACTATAACTTGTTCATCTTTGTATTTCTATCAGTGTCTATGCAATGCTTTCCATAACAAGATTTCTAATAAATGCTCAGTGGATATGTTACCGTTTCTTTAGAAAATCCTTCTGGATAATTAAAGGAATACAGGGTGGGGCAATACAGTTGTTCATATGGAAAAGAATACAATGAACTCTGTTTGCATACTCACACCTATTTTTGTCCCTCCCTGTATTCTACTCAATGTTGTAGCTTACTTCGAGATTTATGTGGTGTAATGAAGTATGAGATTCATGAAATAATTGTAGTTTGCTATTTTTCTCATATGGCTTTGATGTGTAAAATTCCCACAAGAAACAGATAGAAAGATGAATTTAATTAATGTTTTTTTAGGTCAGTTTTTCTGAATGACTGTGTCAATGGTTAAGCATCAAAAACAAATGTTAATCGACTCTTTCTTCCCAACATTTTCCCATAGATTTATTTTCTAAGTGATAAATGCTCATTAGGATATTGCATTATAAATTTCTGTTTTGATTTTCTAGCATGACTGCAGTTTTTTGGAAGACACAATTCACACTTCACCTTTCTCAGTGCTTTAAGAAATATTTCAAGATGAGAGATGATAGATAGATTTATAGAAAGATGATATAGATGATACAGGTATATAGGGAGAGATAGAGAGAGAGATATTGAGATAGGTGTATTCAGTTGATTAGAGCTTGGGATCTCTAAGGCTAAACCCATGGATTAATACAAACTGTTTTGGCTCTATGACCATGACTGACTCTATTTATCATGAAAAGCATGCTGTACTCCTGGTCAAGGGTTAGGTGATAATGAGTCAGTGCTCATCATCACTGTTAGAAAAACAATTAAAATTTTGAGCCCCACATATGGTGAATCCACATTCTATTATTAATTTCTCAGTATCAGTACCTGATACATCAAATTGACACAGATACACAGGTAACACACTTGCTCTCTTTTACTCTTTCTGTCCTCCTTTTTTATTTGTTTGTTTATTTTTCCTTACCCAGTGCTCATTTCCACATCATGGCCTTCACTCATGTTTTTTCTTCAGTTTCAAATTCTCCTTTGTCCACTCCCTTCTCTCCTTCCCTTTTCATTTGGCCAATTTCTAATCAACTGTGTGTCTTCTCAACTAGAATATAAGCTCATTGAGGGCAAGGACAGAATTTTATTGTTTTTCCATGTGATCCTACCATATACTTGGGCTTAATTAGTACTTGTTGAATAAATGACTATAGTTATGTTATTCCTATATGTTAATGCAAAATTGTATGTATAATACTTAACATGTAATAATTAGGGTTTTGGTAAAAGAGCATGTAATGTAAATTCATGGGAGGAAGTTTTGAAATATAAGGAAAATACATAGATTGCAAAGTTGAGTAAGAGAAGGCAGGATACAGTATTGTAAGTACAAAATCACCTAATATGTGTATGGAAAGAAAAACCCAGGAAGAAAATTCATATAAATGCTCAAAGTATTTTTTCCTAAAATGCTTAAAGATGAGAGTTAATTCTGGTACAGTTGTGTGGTTTTCACATTTCCTATAGGCGGTATGAATTGAGATAATAAAGTTATTAGAGAAAAAATATTTTAATTAATTCTTCAGTATTGATTTGGTATCTTTTTTCCAGACCCTGGGCAAAAAATAAGCAGTGACAATAAAAACAGAGTTCTTGCCTGCTTGGATTTACATTTTTATGGGGAAATATGTCAATAAACTAGTAATCAAATAAATAAGAGAATTTGACATATTAAGTGCTTTGAAGAAATAATAAAGGAGACTGGGGAAGAAAGTGACTGATGGTAGAATTTTAGATTTGGGGCTCATGGTGAACTGTTCATGCCAGAATATTAGCTAACAGTGTTTAAGTAATGGCTCTGGGCTAGGCACTCTTATTTGCTTTTAAAAATAATCCCAGAGATAAGTGCTATCCTTACCTCCATTAGAACACACAAGGAAGTGGAGGTTTAGAAAGATCAATCAAGATTTAATAGCCAATTTTTGGTGTACCTCTTTCACTGTGTTTATCACATTGTAATATTTTATTTTTTAATTTTAATTAAAAGTATCATTTATATTTTTTATCTTTACTATGCTACCCTTTGCTTCATGACTGCTGGCCCAAAGTCTCAATAACTTGAGCACATATTTCAGAGACTAAATGTAATTTAATCTCAGTACATGTTTGTTAAAATGTCAAATTTTTATAGAAAGACCAAGTAGAAAATTTATTCCAAGATAAAAGGAATATTATTTTGACAATTTATGGAAAGGTGTGCTTAATAAAATGAGTCGAAAATTATTTTGTATCACATCATTTCTTGTTCTCTCTATGAACAGGGACAACAATCTCTATAAAACAGGAAAAAAAGCCATAAAAAAATTAAGGTGAATCATAAGTTAAATTAAAAAAAGAGCTAGTCAGTTTAATGAAAAACTTACAAGGAAGCTTAAAATACAGTAACAAATTTAAACTTCAAGTTGGAGTATTTTAAAACTTTGATAAGGAAACTTAGCACACTACTCAAGTTTTATCAACCTAAATGCTTGAAAATTTAAAAAAGAATAGAGAATTTGAATATGTAATACAATTAATAAATTCCCCATGACAGCATCAAAGAACCATATAAAGAAAAACAAAATTTCTGGAAGATATTAGAAAGGGTTGATCAGTGATGACTTGTGATCTTGTAAGAGTGACAAAATGATTTAAAGCCTTCCTGAAGAATAAAGTTTACAATATATTTTAAAATATATTACCAGAGAAGACATAAGTGGAGGGGATTAGGTATTGATATATATTTTAAAACTTTAACAATTTAATCAGTAGAGTGGACAGTCCACATGAGGGGCCAGAGAAGAGTATAGTATAATAGTGAAGAGCACAAGCATTGGTTTCTAAGAAACCTAGGTTTACAGATGTCTGCTTTCAGCTTCATCATGTAAAAAGCTTAGAAGTCATTGCTTCCATCCTCACTCTAAAAAAAAAGTTGACCAGACAGAAAAAACATTGACTTGTCTTAGATCCATCACAAAATTGAAGTCACAGAAATAAATTGCCACCTTGAAAGAGGAAGCCTCTAGCAACTACAGCTGCAGCAAACATTAAACATAGCCAGCTCCAAGGCCAACTTTCCTTTACATTCACCATTTTTGTTATTCAGTATATCACATCGTGATTTTTACCAAAAATGTATGAAGTATACTGAGGCAAGAAATACTAGTCTGAAGAGACAAAATACTTATATGACTCAAATCCATATTAAAATATGACACAATATATGAAATTATGAGTTAGAGAAAATTATGAATTATTTAAAATATTTGTTAGTACAATGTTAAGAGTTTTAATGGGCAAAGTGGAGAACATGCAAGTACAAGCAGATAATGTTAACAGAGAGATACAATTCTAGGAAATAAATGAAAATGCTACAAATCATAAACACTGTTAAAGAAATAAAAAATTATTTATATGGGCTCATGAAAAGACTGGATATGGCCAATAAAAGAATCAGTGAGCTTGTCTGTCTGTAGAAACTTTCCAAATTGAAATGCAAAGGAAAAAAAGATGAAAAAAAATGACTAGAATATTGATATGATTAGAAATAGTGTGTCATACATGTAATTGGGATAACAGAAGAGATAGAAGAAAGAATGTAACATAGGAAATGTTTAAATCGATAACAGCTGGAAATTTTCCAGAGTGAACAACAATGACACTATAGACCCAGGAAGCTCAGAAAATACCATGCATGACAAATACTAAAAAATATACTCAGGTATATTATATTCAAACTGGAGAAAACCAAAGACAAGAAAATCTTGAAAGAAGTCATAGGGATAAAATGCCTTACCTTTAGAAGAATGAGGATAAAAAGAAAATACACAAATTACTAAAATAAAAAATGAAAGAGGCATCATTACTACTAATTCGACAGATAGTGAAAGGATAATAGATAAATATTATGGATGATCCAATAGTCATGAAACTGATATCTTAGATTGATATCTTAGATGAAATGGGACCAATTTCTTAAAAGACACAAACTATCAAAACTCACACAACAAAAATAGGTTATCTCAATAAGCCTATATCTATTAAATAAATGGAATCAACAATTAATAACCTTCTTTCTAAAAAAAATACCAGGTTCACATAGGTACACTAGTTATTCTACCAAACATTTAAAGAAGGAATTATATCAATTATGTACAATCTCCTCTAGAATATAGAAGCAGAGTGAACCCTTCCTAACTTATTCTATTAAGCTAGTGTTACCCTTATATTGAAACCACATAAGATAGTACAAGAAAGGAAATATATACACCAATATCTCTCATGAACATAGAGGTAAAAATCCTCAACAAAACATTAGCAAATAAAAATCCAATAATCTGTAAAAAGAACTATATATACTATGACCAACTGAGATTTCTTCCAAGTATGCAAGGCTGATTCAACATTAAAAATATAATAATGTAGTCTTGCACTTCAACAGGTCAGAGAAGAAAAATTGTCTAATTATACTAACTGACACAGAAAAAAACATTTGACAAAAATGCAACGCCCATGTGTGATAAAAATTCTTGACAAATTAGGAACAGTGAAACTGATTCAATTTGATTAAAAAACATTTACCAAAATCCTTCGGCTAATATTATACTTAAAATGAGAAATTGGATGATGTTCTCTAAAACAGGGAAGAAAGCAAGTGTGTTTCCTTTTATTACTCCTATTCAACATTGTACTGGAAATGCTAGCTAGTACATTAAGTCAAGAAAGGACAAGGGCAGAAATGCATATAAGAGTACTGTACTCTAATTGATAAAGTTGTTTTCCACAGGGGTACAGGTTAACAGCTCTCATAATGCTATAATATATAACAAAATTGAATAATTACATAAAAGCATGGCAAATGGTGGAAACCTGTTTTTTTATTGTTGGAGTGGGAAGATACAGATAAGGAAGAGAAAGAAACTACAGTAATCCATGTGGTAATGGACTGAAGTTCAAGACATCAGTAATAAAAAGAACATATTTCATTTAATACACATATAAAAATTGCATATAGAAATTATTTAAAAATTGCATATAGATATGTGTATATATACAGGTTAGTATAAACATAAACACAGTATTTTATTGCTCTTTCATTTGAGAGGGCCTAAGGAAATGACAGCCCATTAGCAGGAAGCACCCATAGCACTGATATCATAGTTTCTAATACCATTCTCCAATACAAAGACCCAGGGCTCCATGGAGAAATCACTGAGTCTAGGAGTTGGGCAGGGACTATACAAGGTAATTTTAGAGCATCTTGTAGTACCAGAGAATAAGAAAGTGTCAAAAATAAATAAATAATATTCAACATGTGCATATCAATGGGGTATGGCCAAAGGACACAGGACCCAATGAAAGAGCTCCTAATAGCCAAAGTTGGAACAATTTGAGCAATAAAATAAATTAAAACCCATCATATAATATATGTGTCTATAAGTCTATACTGATATAAGTAAATGACTGGAATAAATAAATGGGGAAGAAGAGACAAATCTCTCATGTAGAAGAATGTCAAATGAATTTTGTAGGCACTTCATTCTAAATGAAAGGCTGCGCTATAGGCCAGTCCTCAAGTATGAACTATGAATAGTGACTTCTTTCCAAAGTGTACAGCATAGAAAATTTTTGTGTTGGGAGGGAGGGTAACTTTATGGTGAAGAAATCTGACAAACATTTTTTCAACAAGGCGATCAAGGTCAACATCAATAGTCATAAATAATGTTGTTAGTATGTGTATTTGACATTATGTGATAAAATAGTATCTTTGTGATTTTCCTCCCTGAATCTCATCACTTCAGGCTAATCATGAGAAAACATCAGACAAATCCCAAATAAAATGTCTCCTACAATATTAAAATTTCAAGGTCATTAAAAGCAAGGAGTCTGAGAAATTTAAGTAAAATGACACCTAAATGTAATGTAGGATCTTAGATGGGATCCTGCAACAAGAAGAGGACATTAAGTAAGAAGTAAGAAAATATGAATAAAGTATGGGTTTAGTTAGTGAAAATGTATCAACTTGGTTCATTAATTATAACAATGTTACTAGTGTAAGCTCCTAATAGGGAAAACTAGGATCATGGTATACAAAAACTCTTTCTACTAACTTTAATTTTTTCTGTAAATGTAAAATTGATCTAAAAATCAAATATTATTGAAAAACAATTTGTGGATCCTAGGTTTGAATCTTGACTCCACTACTTGCTAAAAATACTATTTGTTTTTATTTATTTTTAATCTCACTAAGCCTCACTTTCCTTTCTACAAAACAAAGATAATATTAATGTTTGCTTCTTGTCATTATTGTAAACGTTAAAATAAACAATGCATGCAAAAAGTTTATTGAGGTATTTGATGGTCAGTATTTAATAAACATTAACTATAATTACATATATCATAATCACCCTAAAACAAATCCCACTACTCTTACAGGATTAAGCATAAATTGATGATGATATCAGAATACACAAGATAGGAGCAGAACTACTGGTTAGGTATCTCAGGGAAAACTCAAGAAAGTTTTAGAGTTAGAGTTTTATCTCAGATTTTATTGATTCTCTCAAGGTTAATGAGTTAAATGCTAAAAATCTCAAATAACTATATTATATAAGAATATAGTATATATCAAAAAGCACATTTTAAGTTGAAATGCGTTGCACAGAAAAAGCAATAGATTTGACTTCACATTAATTTGAAAATTTTTTAAATGGAACAAATAGACTGAAGTGGTAGACATCAATCTAAGGAGAATATTTACATAAAAGTTCATCTGCCTAAAATCCATACTGTTGATATGTATAACTTAGCAAATTAACAGAATTTTAAAATAAGAATATTTGATACAAATAAAGATGTGAGGAAACAGTTTTAAATATAGCTGTCTGAAATATAATTTGGTATAATATTTTGCTAAGCAACTTAAATATATATCAAAATTATAAATTTATTCATTTATCTAACATGGTAATTATGTAGCTAAGATTATACTTTGAAAATATAATTTTGAAATAAAGGTTAATACAGAAATTAACACTGTTTTACTTAGTAAAAACCTGGAAACAATCTACATATTCCCAAATAAAGAGATGATTAAGTGTTTTTAATATATTCATAATGAACAATACACAATTATTAAAATAGTTTTCAAATTCACTTTGTCTTTAATAAATAATGTGTACTCATAAAGAATTTAAGCAATTCATAAACAAAGACAAAGCTATACATTTCCAAATTATCCTGGACCCAATCACCATGAAATAATCATCATTACCCAAAGAAAAATTGTGATTTAGGCATTGTTCTATGTATATAAATAGGTAGACAGACCAAAAAAATAATAAGAACTAAGTACTTATTGAAATGACTTAAATAAACAGACAATACTAAATGTTGACAAGGATGCAAAGCAAAATTCTCATGTGCTACTGGTTGTTATAGAAAAGAGTGCAGACATTTGGGGAAACAGTCCAGCATACAGCTTTTCATAAAGTTAAGTAAATACACTTACACTACGATCCTGAAATAAAACTAGGTATTTATCTCTAACAGAAATGAAAACAAGTGTTACACAAAACCTGTGTGTGAATGTTAATGGTCATAAAAGATGGAAATAATTTAAATGTTTCTCAGATGGTGATATATACATATACATAATATTCGTCAATAAAAAAGAATAAACATACACAACAACAATTGGGACAAATCTGAAAAGCATTGTGCTAAATAAAAGAAACAAGACTCAAATGTACTATGATTCCATATACGTGACAGCCTGAAAAAGATAAAATTATTGGAGCAGGTAACATATAAGTGGTTGGCCAGCAGCATTTGCTAAGGAAGGGTGAGAAGATGAGAATGAGGATGACTACAAAGACGCTCAAAGGAAATTTCTGTAATTGTAGAAATATTCTATATATTTCTTGATTATGCTAGTGGTTACATGACATTTGTCAAAACCCACAGAGTGTGTATCCAAAAAAGGTGAATTTTATTGTATACAAATTATACCTGGCAAAAACAAAGACAACAAGATACCAATGTACTGTTGCCATTTAAAATATTATATTACACTTAATTGTACTTGAATTTAATTGTAGAAGAAAAATAAATAGAAGAAAAACAAAAAGAAAGCTGAAATTCTGCTTTATTATTCTATGACATATATTTATCATTTTCTAAAAGATTATTTTAAGATTCAGAAAATAATCTACCAAAAAATTGTAAGAAACTAGAAATAGAATTGTTTTAATCATGTTTTCATGAGACGCAGAACAGATTGACTCCCTGTTGTAAAGATGAGAAAATTAACACTTCACCACTTTCTACATCCCCCCTTTCTCCTCTTGATTTTATTCATTATTTGTTTTGTATTGTCAAAGTTTCTTCTGTTTATTTTCTATTTTATAACAACAAACTGCAAATTATTCAGTGTTAACTCTATATTTAAGATGACTTCATGCACAGAGCTCTAAATCATATCTGTCTTCTCCAATTCAATTAATTTGATAATTTGTTTAATTTTTGTCATCATCTGGGTTTCTTTAAATTTGCAATAAGTATGTGAAGAATAGCTTCTGCAGTTATAATCTTGATTCTCTGTAATATTTTTGAGTATCTGTTGCCTTTAGATAGGCTTTTAGTTCTACATCATCATGGAACTTTATTTACTTTGTCACAGTTGTTTCCTTCAGAACTTCCTTGATGAACATTGACACCTGTCATTGAACGTGACAGAGAAGAAGCTTCCTCTGTTCTTCTTTCTTTGAGGCTACTCACTTTTTCCTGTCAGGATTTGTGAATAATTATTTTTTTCTTGAAGTCTAAGACACCAAGATATGTTTTGATTGGTAGAGTGCCCCTTTAATTTGCAAATTTAGTGGGGATTTTTAGTTCAAGAGAAATTTTTTTCCTAATATCTTTGAATGCTCTTTCTTTTCAATTTGCTAAGTTTTAAAATTTATAGGTGTCCAATGTTTGTATATATAAGATCATTCTTAGCTATTTTCTGTGTCTATTAGCTTTTCTCTGTTGTCTTAATCTCCACTTTTTATAAGTATTAACTTTATTTAGCTCAAACCTTCTCTCTTTTGAATTATCAATTCTGCTTTTGTGTTTCTTGCTGTTTTTAACCTATTTGTTCATTCTCTAACAATGAAATTTCCATCCTTAATTTGTTTTTTTAGATTTGTAATTTCCTTTTCATTCTGAACATATTACATTTGTGTTCAAGCATTTTTTATAGCATGAAATATATGGAATTATATAATGTGAATAAATCCTCTGAGGTAATTTACAGTCTATTTTAGAATACCTGGTCTCTGACATTTAAGAGGTTCCATTAAATGTCTAACACCAGGGTTCCCCCTACCTAATTAGGAGGTGTACCCCATTCCCATGGAGGTCTAGATGTCTCTTGGACTGAAAGAAGGCTCTGGAGCCTTGATACCCATCTGGAATTGCCAGCCCCATTGGACCATTCCTGTTTCATTTGTTTCTTTCCAGCAGGTGTTGCCACTACTTCCTAGGAGGAGGAAGGAAGTCATAGATAAGGGTATTCTCAGAATAGATCTCTCTGATTTGGAGAAGTTGGTGAGAATGCTGAGGTTTGGGTTCACCCATCAGTGAAGTGTTTGTGGGTAAGAATAGTGATTATGGGAGCCAAATTCCTTTGTATCGTGCTTCTCTGAAAAGTTTCTTAAATTTTTTCCTTGGTTTTCACTCTTTGACATTTGCAAGATTAGATCATACATTTATAACAGGTCAATGTAAGGGACTCCTGGGACTTCCAGGACAGGATCCTACTCTCCAGTCTGGGGGTGCCCAACTCTTTGAAACACAAAGACAAAATACATGTTGTACAGTTATTTCAGCTGCAAACCACAAACTCCAATTAGAAAGTATCTTTCTCTCAACAAGTCTTTGAACTCAACATTGGAAATTCCCCTGAGAAATCTATTCATTCACTCTAGTGCATAAAGTGTGTGTGTGGCAGGGAGGTGGGATAATCTGCTGAAATTCAGAATGGCACTCTGAGTAGTACACTTCATTGTACTGGTACTTTTAATCATATAGGAATAATGTGTCCATCATGAGTAGCTCTTCACTTCAGGAGGCTGTCCTCACCTCATGTCCAATTCACTACAGCAGCTCGTTAGCCAGTGCTTACGCAGATGCATTCTACATTTTTGTTTGACTTGACCACTGACAAAATTCTCTCAGCTTCTAGTGAGGGGTCAAACCTAACATAGCCAAACCCTTTCTTGCAGCTGTATTTTCCCATTACTGTGAGACAATACACTTTGAGAAGGCCCCATAAAGAGAGTTTTGTCACAAACCTAGAGGTCACTGGTTAATCTGCATGAAGATCTGTGGGAGGTGATATGCCATGAAGACTGATCTTGTAGAAAATTTGAGAGCCCTGAAGATTACATTGGGATCTCCTGATCCAATATTGTGCAGGGTAGGTATTCAGCCTGTACTTCATAGTTGATTGATTTTCCTTCTGGAAACTTATAAAAGTTTATAACAAAAACAAAAAAAAAATAACAGTCATTTCCTTTAACTTCACCTTGCCGTGCTTTTTTTATTAGGTTTGGAGAAATGAAAACAAACCAACTTATTGTTCTTAGGATGAAAAATTCACATTTTGGGTTGATTTTGAAACCTGAAAGAAATTTACAGAGAGGTTTCCCCTACCATCACTCTCCCCCCACCCACCCCTAATACAATAAAAATAATAATAATTGGTTAAGGTTTCTAGGTTTTAAAGATGCAAGCAGAGTTTGTTATCTCTTAGAAAATACTCTTAAAATTTGATCTAACTTTGTATAACTGTCTTCTTAGGTAATGGATTTCCAGACCTGTGGAAAGGATGGCTTTGCACATGGTAAGCAGCAGGCTGTGGAGATGCTAGTGTCAGCGAAGGGGGCTTGTAACAACACTCTTTCCTGTCTTTTAGCCTTCTGGCGCCTTCATAACCATCTGACACTCTTCTGCTGGAATTAACATTGGTTGCTGTGGTCAGCAAGAGAAGAGAATTCGATTCTTTTGGTCACCTCTATCCTGCTAACCAAGTTGAAGAATGATGAAAATGAAGTTAGAGGAGATAAAAGAGTTGCTTTTTCAAGGTCATGCTATTCAGGCCTTTATCTAATTTCTAAGTTTTTTTAAAATTTTTTTATGGTTGTTCAGTTACACTTGTCCCCATTTTTACCCATTGCTCTCCCCTGCCCTGCCCACCCGCTTCTCCCACATTTAATTCTCTCTCCATCCTCCTTGTCCATGGGTCCTTTATATGTGTTCCTTGACTAAGTTTTATCTATCTGCTTCCTTGCTGTACCCACCTGTTCCTAATCTTTTTGCATTTATCTTAGGTCTGCAAACTTTAAGGGAATAAAGGTGCAGCTTCCAATCAGAAAAGGTTTTAAAGAAAGACTCTTCTCACCAGACAGGAAAGGTCTTTGTAAGCCCTGATCTCATCCTAGTCTGTGCTATGTTCACAGGTACTGTGAAACATTAGCAGCATCCTGGCTGAGGTAACAGAGCAGCAGGGTTATGGACTGGGCCTGCATATAGACCTTGTGGAGGAGTAGCAGGATGAGCTGTTATTGTTATTCAAAGTAAGGATGCTTCCCCATTAACTTCAAAACCATATGAAACAAAAAAAAAATACTTCACAAAGACAACAGGTTAAATACAAAAACTGCAACTAACTTCTATTCATTCATACTCTGTTTGGTAAAAGAAAAATTATATGCTGTTGGGGTTGGTACCCTTTAAAACAGAGGTGTCCAACTTGTGGCCCATGAGCCAAAATGCAGCCCAGAGTGGCTATGAATGTGGCCCAATGCAAAATCATGAATTTACTTAAAACATTATGAGATATTTTTGTGATTATGTGTTGTAATGTCACATAAAAATAAACACACATACAATGGCATGTTAGTGCTTAGATATGTACATTTTCTATATTAGCAGTCACAAACATGGGACCTACTCAATGATTTTAAAAGATAATCAAAGGGTCTGTGGCATAATTAGGGTTATTATGTGAGAACACTTTTGCTTATCTGTGGTAGTAGATATAATGAAAATGATGCATTGACCTTTTTTTGTTCATAAGTTTTTGTGAATTTAAAGTATGGCCCAAGACAAGTCTTCTTCTTACAGTGTGGCCCAGGGGCACCAAAAGGTTGGACACTTTTGCTTTAAAACATTGAAAAATCAATCAATTAATCAAACAAATTAGGTACTTTGGAATTTCATAGCTGATTCCAAAGATATGCTGTAGGGATTACTTAAGAATTGAGAACTATTTTTCTAACATATATTGCATTAAGTGCTCACTTCAGCATCATATATACTAAAATTGGAGTGATACAGAGATGATTAGCATGGCCCCTGCTCAAAGATGACAAGCAAATTCATGAAATGTTCCAGATTTTTGACCCACATATATGCTGGCTGTAAGAGACCACCTCAGAGCAAAGGACTCACACAGACTGAAAGTGGAGGGATGGAAAAAATATTCCAAGCAAATGGACATTAAAAGAAAAAGCTGGGGTAGCAATTCATATAGCAGACAAAATAGACTTCAAAACAAGGGCCACAAAAAGAGACAAAGAAGGTCACTACATAATACTTAAGGAAGTAGTCCACCAAAAAGATAGAACCCTCATATACATATATGTACCTAACATAGGAGAACCTAAATATATAAAGAAAATCTTGGAGGACTTTAAGAAAGCTATCAACAGCAGCACACTCATCGTAGGGGACTGTATCACCCACTGTCAACAATGGACAGACCTTCCAAAGAATCAACAGGGATCTCATGGCTTTGAATGACACTCTAGATCAAATTGACTTAGTTGATGTATATAGACCATTTCATCCCAAAGAAGCAAAATATACATTCTTTTCACAGTAAAAGAATGTGAAATATTCTTTTCTGTGAATATATAATTGTGTCCACACAGTAGGACACAAAACAAGCCTCAACAAATTCAAGACAAGTGAAATTATATCAAGCATCTTCTTGGATCATATAGGCTTGAAAAGAGAAACCACCCTTAGGGAAAAAACTCAAAAACATTGAAGTTCATGGAGACTGAATAACACATTATTAAATAGTGAATGGGTTAACAATGAGATCAAGGGAAAAAAATCAAAAAGTATCTGGAAACAAATGAAAATGAATGTGTAACAGCCCAAAACTTATGCGACACAGAGAAGGCAGTCCTGAGAGGGAAGTTCATAACCATACAGTCCTACCTAAAGAAGATAGAAAAATCTCAAATAAACAACCTAAACCTACTGCTACAAAAACTAGAAGAACAACAAACAAAACCCAGAGTGAGTAGAAGGTCAGAAATAATCAAGATCAGAACAGAATTAAAAGACATAGAGACTAGAAAAGCAATTCAAAGGATCACTAAATCCAGGAGCTAGTTGTTAAAAAAGATAAACAAAATTGACAAGGCTTTAACCAGACTCGTCAAGAAAAACAGATATAACCAGAGACATTGAAATTAAGAACAAACTGACAGTAACCAGAGGGGATGTGGGAGGGGATGCTGGGGGAAAAGGAGAAAGAGTTGTCAGTAACATGTATAAAGGACACATGGACAAAGCAAAAGTGGGGTAGGAGAGGGTGGGAGGTGGGGATGGCTGGAGTGGGAGGAGGAGTGGTGGAGGGAATATGGAGACAACTGTACTTGAACAACAAAAGAAAGAAAGAAAGGAAGGAAGGAAGGAAGGAAGAAAGGAAGGACAAAAAGAAAGAGAGAGAGAGAGGAAGGAAGGAAGGAAGGGAGGGAGGGAGGGAGGGAGGGAAGAAGGAAGGAAGGAAGAGAGAAAGAGAGAAAGAAAGAAAGAGAAAAAGAAAGAAAGAAAGAAAGAAAGAAAGAAAGAAAGAAAGAAAGAAAGAAAGAAAGAAAGAAAGAAAGAAAGAAAAGAAAGAGAAGGCCTTGGCTGAGCAGTTCAGTTGGTTAAAACGTTGTTCTGACATGTCAAGGTTGAGGGTTCAGTCTCCAGTTAGGGTACATACTAGAAGCAACCAATAAATACATAAATAAGTGGACCAACAAATCGATGTTCTTTCTCTCTCTCTCTCTCTCTAACAGGAAGGAGAGAGAGAGAGAGAAGAGAGAGTAGGAACTTTTAGGTGAATATCATGGCAGGACTCCAATAAGAAGAAAACAATGGAAAAATGTTCTAGAGGATATTATGTGGGATTGGCAAAGGATTATAAAGGACAAAAAGTTGTCTTGATTGTTCTACAATGTAGTAGATTTATGTAGCCAAGAACCTTCATCAATATCTGCTGAACGCTTATATTTAAGTCAGTGGTACTCTGGGAATCAACTGAAGCCATCATGATTTTTTCCAGTGATAAGATAGAATGTTGAAAGGAAGAATATATTTAAGAAGTCAAGAGTGAAGAGTGAGAACAGAGCAGGATAAAAAGCCCGGTCATTAGGAGAACTGCTGTACTCCAAAGAATCCTCAGCACCAGTGGCTGCGATGCTGGGTTTCCCATTCTACGTGGAATAGGGGTATAAGCCAATTAGTTATATTTAAAAATGTTTAAAAGCTTGTAAAGGATAAAAAAATGTGCGGATTACTAAAAGTTATCTCAAAATCCTTACTAAAATTTTGTTCAGGGGAAATAGAAAAATGTATCAATGCAGAAAGAAATTCATTGTAACTAAAGTAAAACCTTGGTGTCCTGATCATACTAATCTAAACACAAGGCAAAGTGGGTCAGAAAGCACTGAATCCAGGAACTATGGAAAAGAAGGCTGAAGCTGAAATAAAAGGGACGAGTTATTGGTGAGGTTTCTGGGACCAACTTGTTCCTGTAAATGTTATATGTTCATTTTAACTTGAAGATGTGGGAGAATTTAACCTTCCCACTATTATACTTCTGCCAAAGCTTAAAGCACTAGTAACTTGGGTGTATGAAATAGCTGTTTTCTGATTAAATTATATTTATATTGGCAAACTGTAATGAATTGACTTTTGTGAGGTCAGCTCACCTGGAACTATTAGCTGTGTGATAGAGGACAAGTTATTAACTCCTCCAAGTCTTAATTTCTTCATACGTCAAATAGTATACAAGCAACCCAAAGAACTATTGATAGGATTGTGAGAAGTACCTAATTTTGACCCTGATTTAACAGTGATACATTTTAATCCCCTCTTTCTTTTCTTTAGGAGTCATCACCAAAAGTTCCCAAGGAGGAGGGGAAGTTTAGAATTCATAGGCCAGACAGGAAATGGTTGACTGCACCATTTACCATAACTCACAGGGTATTGACCTCTACACCTGGGATAAAGATGTGAGGACCGGCAGAGATATGGTAGAAATGAAGAGAGTAACAGAAAGTAATCAACCTGTCCTAGAATATGGCTTGACATGAGGGTTCATAGTCAAGAAAGATCCTAGAAACTCTCTGGCCAAAAAATCATAGTCTGTGGATCTGATGGTCAGAAATCTGAGCAAGGTGAGGTCTGTGCAAGAAGAGAGGGAGAATTCATTTAGGATATAGAGATTCTTACCAAAGAAAAAAATTAATACTTCATGCCTTGGCTGAACTGAAAAGCCTATCTCATTAGAGCTGCTTCTCTAGAAAGCAGCTCTCAACTGCTTTGATCAATGGAGGAAATGTACTCAAACATTTTCTGAGCCATTATCAAGACCAAATTTTATTACTTTTCATGAACACCTCAGGTAACCATTAGTCTCCCAATGGGTTTCACTAAATCTTCAGAATTACTTTCCAGAATCGATAGCATCTATTCTCTCAGATTTGCCTCTTGCAATAAATAGTCTATACTGAAACTGCAATACTACATCTCCACACAAAGAGCATTCTAACAAGAGCAAGGCAACTCTGATCTTCTATTCCAAACATTCTAATCTTCTCTCTGCCTTGTTCTTCAAGCTTTGGGCTTGATTACTGAGACCTGGATGCCTTTGGAAAGCCTCAGTTTTTTCGGCCAACACTATATGATTTCTAGAATACCAGATGGCAATAATATGCTGGCAAAGAAAAAGTGTTATGCAAATAGAAGCCACTTGATATGGAATAGTTGTGAAGGCAAGCAGTAGATAAGTGTTCTTCCCACAGGCAAAAGAAAGGCTTGTGTTTCTTATTCAACATTGTCCTCCTTCTTTAATTTCTGATTCTCCTGTCTGCTCTTGTCTCTACACATAAATTTGTCCACAATTAGCCTCAGATTTGTCCAGAAGTCTCTGCTAGGAATGCTCATTGATTAACTACTCACCTCATTACGTCAGTAGGAAGGAATGGCACCATACTGAAAATATTACATTTTTCTCTAATGACCAGCACACTGCAGCTGGGCACCATCTTTCTTTTGATGCTCTTGGTAAGCAACAGGTGACTAGAAAGTGTGACATATAGGACTGGATTGCAAACAATCTCAAATGTGGAAGTATAAAAGAATTTGACCACTTTAGAAGAAAGACTTTGGAAGCCAATGCCGAGTCTTCAAAAATTTACTATCAGAACATCAACTAGGTAGTATCCTGGGTGCATCAGATCACCAAGATGCTGAATCAACATTGTTCTCCAAGAGCAGAGTAGAACATTATGATGTGCTCATAAAAATAAATATATTAAGTTAAATTTATAAGCAGTTCCTAAAATAACCACTTTTGTTATCTAAGTCTGTCTGTCTTGGGAAAAGTCTACCACAGCTCCCTTAAAAACTCATAGGACCCATATAGACATCACTGTCTGGTACACAATAGGTTCTCAACAATTTTTGATAAATTAATAAGTAAAAATATAAAAATATTTTTATAACTTGGGTCAGTGGTTTCTCATTTCCAATATTTAATTTAAAATGATATTATGCTTACTGTGGTGAGATTTCAATTTCTTTATCTTTAAATTAAAAGATTGGGCTAGAACACTATCTTATTCTGCATTATATATTATCTTATGCAAACACCAGGGGGCACTCCAAAAAGGACCCAGAATTGTATTCTGGAGGGTGGGCTGCTTGTAGCACAGGCTTCCCCCACTAGGTGAATGTTCTAGGAAGCCATCTGTATCAGTGTACCAGCTGGTGTTACTGTGAAAGGCTGTGTTTGGCTTTAGAGAATTTTCTTTGAAGACTCTTTCAGTGCATTTGCCTATTTCATGATTGGTGATTTATGAGTGCATCTGCCCACCCCATGCTGAGTGTTCAGCAATTATGATGTGTATTAATGTATTAAATGTAATGTATTAATGTAATAAAATAAATGTATTAAAGTTTTTGACCAAAAACAGCATGATCTCCATGCCCTACCCTCCCATTTCACCATATCTTGCCCTGAGTGACTTTTTTTGTGTCCCCAGATGAAAAAAGTCATCAAGGGAAAATGTGTCAATGTGGGAAAGGTGAAACAAAAAACAGCAGGAATGCTAAAAGGCATCAAATTGACAAATTAAAAAACTGTTTAAGTGTATTGCATTAAATGGAGAGTATTTTGAAAGTGACTGAAGTTTAAACATGTAAGAATAAGTACACAGGTTTTTGTAAATAATTCTGTTCAGAATCATTTTGTAAATAATTCTGTTCAGAATCATTTTGTAAATGATTCTGTTTGCGGGGGTGGGGGGAGTGATGGGGGTGGTCCGCCTTGTACATACAGACAAATCCTAGCTAAAAATTAAGGAAAAATCTTGGAGTCTGCTGACAGGACAGGAGTGAGTGCCAGGGTAAAAGGTGTGATTCAACTTCCTGACAGCCTCTTTAAGGCAGACATATCATGGAGCTACTTCTATATAAAGTGTAATGAGGATCTCTTGTTTAAATTGGGGTAGCGGCATTGTAGTCAACATTCAAACACATTCTCAATCAATTTTCTATGTTCCATTACCAGAAACTTGAGGAAAACCTAATACCTCCCATTGCTCTTAGATTTCCTAAGTTACAGAGAAGTGGGGTGTGGTTTGTAGAGATGAGGGAATAAAGGGGAGCTGAAGTTCTGCAGGGAGAAGCAAAGGCTGCTGTGGTGAAGATTATCTGGTGAAGGAAAAAGAAATCAAAGAAGAAATGCAGCCACTGCTGGAAGCCTAATTACAGGATTAGAGAGTGCCTAAATCCGTGACTCAAACTCTTTAAGAAATCTTATAGCCCTTTCTCATCTTCTTCTCCTCTCGTTCCAACCTGATGCAATCCCAAAGAACTTGAAAGATCTCATTTGGCAAATTGGTTTGAGATCTTTGAGATGCGGTGGGCAGAATGTGAGCCTTATGCCATATACTTTTGTTTCTTGAAAATGTCTTTCTTCCTTCGGGTAGAATTCTTACTGATATTTATTCTTCTGTAGTTTTTACATCAAGGGTTTCTGGATGGTAAATTCTCCCAGAATGTTTTTTTTTCTAAAATTATTATCTAACTTTTACATTTTTAAATCATTTGGCTGGTGTTGAAATTTCAAGTTCACAGTTATTTCCCCTTAGACCTTTGAAAAATCTCCTTCTTCTTCTTCTCTTTTTGTTGCTAATTTTGTTTGGTGTAAATAATCTGCCTCATCTCTGCAATTTGAAATCAGCGTGTTGGTAGCAGTGGAGGTGTGGGATGGAGTGTGAATAAGATCTCAGAGAAATGTGCTAAATCCCTGTGTCATATCCCGTGTGAGAGGCTCTTATATACCTTGTCACTTTCCTCGTTCCTCAAAAATTGTTTTCTTAAGTATTTGATTGTTTTTAAACATGAAGAAAAAAATCTGACTTCTCTGTATCCATTATCCAAATTTAATACATTAATATTAATGCTAATATTTTATGACATTGATAAAGAACTTTTTTAACATACAGAAGTAAAATCTTATAGACTCAATTAAGTCAATCCTTCAATCATTTGATTACATTTTCTCTCTCCCTTCTCACTATTTACTAGAGAACAGAGGAGCTGTCCACCTGTCAGCAGCTCAGGGTCTGAGGCAAAGTCAATAGTGACCAAATGGTGGCCAGCAGGAAAGACACCATGACCATGCCAAGGCAAATAGAGCTGAGAGAGGGAGAGTTTCTGAGAAATCCATCAACATGCCCTGGGAGAGAGAGGGCAGCAATTGTGCATTTGCCAGGTCCAGGTGGCACCAGTGCACACGATGGTCACACCAGAAAAGCACACCATTTTTGCCATTATTCCACTCTCTCCCTTTCTTCAAGAGTGCACAGGTCTTTTAAATTAAATCTATGTCACTGATTCAGTCATGCTCCCAACAGGAAACAGATGGCACTCTCAAAACAGTGTAATTTGAGCAGGGTTTATTTACAACAGGACTGTTTACAAAGATGTGGGTATACAAAAACCTCAAGTTACAGAAAGGCAGCCCAGGGCAAAGAGCAGCTGGGTTGTTAACCTCCAGATCCAAAGTGATGGTGGAGGGAAAGCTTACTGCAACCCAGAGGAGAGAGAGTCAGGCAGCATTGCTCCTTTGAGGCCCGCAGTAAACCATTGTGGGGCAGAGCCAGTTTACCTCTTGGGCTGAATGCCAAGAGAATAAATCCCCTAATATCAATTTCCTAACTCAGTCTGATCCCTGCTGTGGCTCTATGATGAAGCCAGAGGGCACTGGAAACCATCTACAGAAATCTATATAGGTCAGTCATAAATTTGCATGCCAATAATATTTTAGTAGAATTACAGAGTTTACTGTGATATTTCATTGTTTATCTCTAAATACTTTGCAAGGTTTATTACCTCTTCTTTGACCCAACAACTGTGTGCAGATGAAATTCTAAATTTTCAAATGTGTTACTTTATGGCTATCTTTCATTATTGAATACAAATTTTCTTGCTTCAAATCAGAAAGCATAGTTTCTACTATACAACTTTGTTTTTTTCTTGAGTCTTTTGTGATTTAGTAGCTGGGCAGTTTAAAAATATTCAGCATGGGCCCGGCCGGTGTGGTTCAATGTTTGTTGGAGCTTTGTCCCATAAACCCAAAGGCTGTGTGTTAGGGCTTGTGTGGCAGGCAACTGAGTAATGTTTCTCTCTCGCATGGATGCTGCACTCCTTCTCTTTTCCTTCCTTTCTCCCTCTCTAAAAAAATCAATGAGCATGTCCTTGGGTGAAAATAAAAATAAAATTTTAGAATGTGTTTGGTAAGTTTGTATAGTCACTAACTGTTGATTACAGAATTCAATATGTGTCCATTAAATCTAGCTTATTAATTCTTGTACATTGACTTTTCTTTCCTTAAGAAATTTAGAGTTTTATTTTTGGGGATTTGGTTTTTGTGAGTTTCATCAACATTTCTAATTTTGCATTCTTTAGTTTCTTATTGAAATTCTGTCAATCTATATTTTTAATAATATACAATTATATAATTAAAATTAGACTGTATGCCAAAAGCACTTCGCATTGTTATGTTAATCTTGTAAACACTTTCTTTTATCATTATAGTAATTCCCTTTGTCCTTAACAACTTTTTCCTGGAAGTGTATTTTATCTGCTCTTAATATGGCTAAACAATCTTTATTTATGGCAATTTTTTCTCATATATAATTTTTTTCCTTTAACTTTCAAACCACATGTATACTTTTGTTTTAGGTACCTCATAAAAACATGTAGCTGGATTTTATTCTATATTTTGGTTACTGACAAAAAATAACAAGTGATTTATATCTATTTACTTTTATGAATATTTTTGGAATCTTTTTATTCTTCAGCTATGTTTTCCTTTGCTTTACTCTTCTCCTTTCCCGCCTTTCATTAAATTAACAAAACTTAATTCTTTCCTACCTTTTCTTTCCTTCCTTTTTCTCTTTTTACACTAGGTTGGAGTTTATATATTTATTGATGTTACTTTTATTATCTTATGACATTTTAAATTCAAGAATGTCTAAATTTAACAGTTATTTACTCCCACAAAAAAAGAACATTAATATGCTTCAAACTTTACATTTTCTACTTTGTTATTACTATTTTGTATTTTATTTCCACCTTGCTTACAAATCTCAACAGTTATTTATTTAAATTGTTATAGCCATTTAGAACTGATACTTCTTTAGTTTTACCCATGTTTCTTTGCTAATTTTTGCTTTGTGAGTACTTTTTTTCTTGAGTTTTTGCTTCTTTGGGCTGAATTTCCCCCTTACTGATATTCATTCTTCTGTAGTCTTACAGGGCTTGTAGATGGTAAATTCTTCCAATATTTTTTCTGAAATTATTATCTCACTTGTACTTTTTGAAAACTTTGGCCAATGTTGAAATTCTAACTTCACTGTTATTTTCCCTCAATCCTTTGAAAAATCTAATTTAATTGTCTTTTGGCCTCCTTGTTGCTAAATTTTGTTTATTTTAAGTAATCTAATCTGCTTCATTTCTCTATTTGCTTTCATGAGTTTAGAAGACTAATTTCTTCAATTTCTTCACATATGTTTAGATGCAGGGTCATTTTTAAACATTTCTTGTTATAGTTTTTCCATCTGGGAATTCATGATTTTTCTTTGTGCCAGAAAAACCTCAGCCATTATTGTTTCAAATAATGTTCTTGTCCCATTCTTTCCTACTTCTTTTCTGGAAAATCTATCATCTGTACTTTGGTCATTCTCCTTCCATTATCTATATATTTTGACCTCTCTTTGCTTTTTAGTATTACTCATTATTATTATCCTCATCTCTGTCATCCAATTCATTACTTTTCTCTGCAGTTGTGTTTTTCTGCTGTTTAACTTGACCATTGAGTTTTATTTCAGTGATTATTATTTATACTGGTGTATTTTACAAATATGTTTCACTCTCTCCCATAGAATCATATTTTTTAATTTTGGTGTTTATATTCTTTTTTGTCTTCTTAATCATTATGCTCATAGTACTTGTATTATCTCCTTAGATACTCTTTTATGAAAAGTGCTGACTCTTCCTTGGGTGACTGGTAATTTCCTTGGGTGACAGGTAATTTTTGAAAAATTTTGACCTCATTTTCCAAGGAGCTGTTTTATCTATTAAAGGCTTAATTCACATTGGGTTTTGTTTTCATAAAACAGCTTTATTATATTTTTAAAGTTTTATTTATTTATTTATTTGTGAATATTATTTTATTTATTTTAGAGCATATTTTATTGATTATGCAATTACAGTTGTACCAATTTTTTTCTCCCCTTTATCCTCCTCTGCCCTGTACCTCCCCCACACTCCAGCACTCCCCCCCTCCATAGTTCATGTCCATGGCTCATACATAATTTCTTCACCTTCTCCATTTCCTATACTTTTTTAACTTCCCCTTATTTATTTTGTGCCTACTAATTATGCTTCTTATTCCCTGTACTTTTTCACTCCATTCTCTTCCCGGTCTCCATTGATAACTCTCCATATGATCTCCATTTCTGTGATTCTGTTCCTTTTCTAGTTGTTTGCTTAGTTTTTTTGTTCAGTTGTTAATAGTTGTGAGTTTGTTGTCATTTTACTGTTCATAGTTTTGATCTTCTTCTATTTCTTAAATTAGTCTCCTTAACATTTCCTATAATAAGGGTTTGGTGATGATAAACTCCTTAAACTGAACCTTATCTGGGAAGCACTTTATCTGCCCTTCCACTCTAAATGATAGCTTTGCTGGATAGAGTAATCGTGAATATAGGTCCTTGCCTTTCATGACTTTGAACACTTCTTTCTAGCCCCTTCTTGTCTGTAAGGTTTCCTTTGAGAAATCAGCTGATAGTCTTAGGGGAACTCCTTTGTAAGTAACTGTCTCCTAATCTCTTGCTGCTTTTACTTTTCTCTCCTCATCTTTAATCTTGGGTAATTTTATTATGATGTGTCTTGGTGTGTTTCTTCTTGGATCCAATTTCTTTGGGACTCTCTGAGCTTCCTGGAATTCTTGGAGGTCTATTTCCTTCACCAGATTGGGGAAGTTTTCCTTCATTCTTTGCTCAAATAAGTTTTCAATTTCTTGCTCTTCCTATTCTCCTTCTGGCACCCCTATGATTCAGATATTGGAGTGTTTAAAGCTGTCCCAGAGCTTCCTCAGCCTCTCCTTATTTTTCTGAATTCTTGTTCTGTCATTCTGTTCCAGTTGGATGTTTATTTCTTCCTTCTGTTCCAAGTCATCGATATAAGTCCTGACATCCTTCCCTTCCCCCGATTCCCTGTATCTTTTCTTTTATGTCACTTTTTTAACCTTTATTTCTTTTTTTGTTTTGCAACTGAACTCAGTCATTTCTGTGAGCATCCTGATTACCAGTGTTTTGAACTCTGCATCTGATAGGTTATCTATTTCCACATCTCTTAGTTCTTTTTCTAGAGTTTTGATCTGTTCTGTTACGTTGTAAGGGGTCCAGCCTTAGGTATTCACCTGGGTGGGGTAGCCTACTTCTTTGCATTGCGGTGCTTTATGTGAGGGAGGGGTCAGACAGGGAACAATGCCACTTGCTTAGCTCTTGTCCTACTTTCCATCATTTCCCATGCTTCCCACAAGTGGATTGTGCCTTTTCAGGTGCTAATCCCAGGTGAGTGAATTTGTGTACATTCTAGGACCCCGTGGGCCTCTCCACTGGACTCTCCTGTGAGACTGGGAGTTTCTCCTGCCACCTCAACCCCCACAGGTTCTTACCACCAGAGATTTAGAGTCTTTAGTTTCCCACACTGAAATCCTAGGTTTCATGGTCTGTCTCACTCTCCAGTTGTTCCTCTGGGCTTATCTGAATGCAAATGTGGGACCGCCTTGTCAGCTAACCCCCACTCATTCCATAGCCTTGCTGAGTCCCCTCTGCCCAGGCTGCCCATCTCCACCCCTCTTACTGGTCTGGATGAATGTTTCTTTAACTCTTTGGTTGTCAGACTTCCATGCAGTTTGATTTTCTGGCAGTTCTGGTTGTTGTTATTTTTTTTTTTAATTGGTTGTTATCCTTCTTTTGGTAGTGTGAAGAAGCAAAACGTTTCTACCTATGCCTCCATCTTGTCCAGAAGCTATTTTATTAGTAATCAACTATATTTTATTCTCTTACGGGTATGAAATATATTCAAGATAAATTTTTATGCATTAATTTATTATTTGTGATTCTTGAATTTGTTGGTAGGAGGAATTCAGATACTTTTTACTTTTTTTCTCCGCAAGAGTTTCAGGGTGAACTTGTTCTAGTCTAGTTTCCGTATAGAGAGCAACTCTTATGAGAACATGTCTTTGCACAGAGGTTTAAGTTATAGGCCTTCACCTTTTGTGAGCTCAAGGACACATCTTCTTACTCCACTCTTAGCTAGCTCTGTTGTGTATATGCTTATTTAATGTCCTTCAGGCCCCCATAGCATTATTTGAGCTTGAAACTTTGGTTTTGCCTTTCTTGTTTATTTTAAAAACATGAGCATTTTCCTCCTTTTTATTTTGAGTTTTGTTAAATTGAAAGCATTATTTTGTTATGTTATATCCTGTATATTTCTGTGTTTGAAGGAGAAGGCAGGTAGGTACACATTCCAGCTTGGGCAACTGTAATGTTTACTGTTAATATATTTGACAACTTTGTGAGGCAGTGATATTTTTAATGTCTTATAAAGTGTCATGAAACATATAGTGTGCAGTGTTCTAATCTGGCAATATAGAAGTATACAGAGGGAACTAATATGCAGTTCATAATCTCAGTGAGATTTATAATCATTATAATTGAAGGTGAGAATTTTTGAAAAGGAGGCATGAATGAAGCAATAAAACAATACTGGAGCACAGAAAGAAAATTTTGCTCTCCATTTATTTTAGACAGGGTGTGGAAATGAACTTCAAGGTACTGATAATAACTTGCCCAATTTCAAAAAGCTATGAAAGGTAGAACCAGAATACACATTTCACTTTACTAATACATCTACTGCTTTTAAGTCATCAATAGCAACTACAGCTTCAATAAAAGAATTAAATAGTGAGCAGTGGACAGTTGTATTAGAGTGCTGGTTATATATCAGGCTTATAAATAAACTTTTAAAAAATATTCTTCAGAGAGCCTTGCACACCTCACTCACAACTACATTTGAGAAGACTATTTTTTGCTCTAAGCCTGAGCTTTCTTCTGCCACTGCTTACCCAGCAATGAGGACAGAGAAATCAGGGCTAAATAAAGGTGGGTTGTGAACTAGAAATTGGGGTACTGGGAAGTCATAGACAATAGGAGAAAGAAGGCCTAGTAGGAAGAGAATTTAATTCTAAAGTAGAGACTTGGTAGAGTTTTATACTCAGCGGGGGGAAGGAAGGTAATATCTGGGACAGCTTATAGCCTTGCTAAACAAAGACTTTATATGGAAAAAATCTAGGGAGCTACAGCCAGGCCTCCTGCTGTTCCCTCCTATTGATGAGCAGAGGGACTTTTCAGAGAACTCACCTTAATTTCCTGCCCAGTTGGCAGCCTTTAAATTTTTCAATAAGTTTTATGTTAAATAAAGTTGTTTTTCTCCTTTAAATGCCAATTTTGCCATGTGATTATATGTATGTTTTTTATCTGAAAAACCCTCTGAAAGGCATTAATTATTTCATCTGATATTAATACAAAATGAAAAACAAAAAACGAGGCAGGCAGATTTGCTACACTGACAATGTTTTGTAGCTAATTGGGCTTATTGGGCAGGAAGATGTGTCAGAAAAAATCTTAAGTTTTCACTTCAGCAAATATGTCTGAGGCCTCTTATTAACCCACTAGTGTTTTCTTTTCAGAAAACAACATAAGCATAGAAAAAATTTTGTTTAGGAGCCGATGGCTTTCTGTGTGGCCTGGCCAGCTTAACAATTTAATGTCAGCTGGTTGTGAGATTTCATAAACCTGCTCACTGGTGCTCTGTTTCTTAGGGTCCTAAAAGAATTTCAGTTTTCTGAACATTGAAAATCCTCCCACTATTAAAATACAATTCATTATCAGCTAATAATTTAGGAGTTGACAGCTATGGATGAAAAATACATAGATTAACAAAAAAGAGTTTTTCAAAGAACAACATGGGGCAATGAAAAGAGAAGTGGGGGGCATTATTTTTGTATTATGTGTGTATTAAGTTGAAAATATATCTTCAGCCCAGATCTCTCTCCTTCCTCCACCTACTGGATGCTTTGTCTGCTGGTTGCATATATGCCCTCAATTGAGTATGTCCAGAATTGAGTTTAGAATCTTGCTACCCTCCCAACCATATCTGCCTTTTCTTCCCATATTCCATAATTGAGGAATGGCATCACCATTTAACCAAACCCCCAGGTGAGAAACTTGAGCAAAATTTTGACTCCTGTGTTATTCTTTTCAAGTCCCACACTGTAATAACATAATTTGCTATCATTTATGGAGCACCTCCTATATGGCAGGCTCTGTAGTAGGTGTACGTGTGCTATCTCATTTAATATTAAGGTGTATACCTGCCCTCTGCGAAACCTGCCACTGTTCCACTTTTGAGACAAGGAAACTGAAACTTGTAGAGGGTAAGTGACATGCTCATGATCATACAGGCAGTGAGTGGCAGAGTCATGATGCACTGCTTCCAGTTTCCTGGACATGCCTAGAACTTTCCTTCTCCACCTCTTTGTCTGACTAACCTTTTCTCACATTTCTGACAGGACTCAGCTTAGGAGACATTTCCTCCAAGATCTCTGGTCTTCCAAACCTGGACCAGATGCCTCTCCTGTTTCCATCTGTCATATCTCTTCCCTTGTGATTGTCCTTATTGACTGCACTAGAGCTTTGTCTAATTGCCTAAATCTATCTTTCTACAGTAAGCTTTGTGGGGTTGAAGACTGAGCTATTTCCTTTGCCATCAAATTTCTAGACATAGCCTGTAGCAGATACTAAGTATTAGTTTAAAGAACGGAAGAATGATGGGAAAATGGAAACACAAATTCTGTTGTTATCTGAATTATTGCCTAGAGCTGGCGCTTTAATATTTTCCTTTTTCTTAGAACCTTTTTTTGTTTTTAGACCTGTTCCATCTTAGTTCTCCTGTGTAAAACTCATTGCCAGATTCTACAGGTTTCTCACTTGCAGAAAGCAAATATTTACCTTGTTTATTTCACAAAACAAAATATTTTGCTGCTTGATGTTTTATCATGTAAGTTCACAAGGAACATGGCTGTCTTGTTTATCCTTCCTTCGTGGTGCCATTTGACAGGATTACAGAGTGTCATTGTTCAAATAGAACTTGGAGATCATTCAATTAAATCCCTCAGAGGAAACAGGGTCCCAGAAAGATAAAGCAATTTTCCCAAGACCCTTCTGCTAGCTAGGAGTAAATAAAAGAGCCTATTTCTCTTTTATTTACTCTGTCTCTCCATAGTTTTGTCTTTCTGGGTGTCAATTTGATCTCCATTTGAGAAGGTAGCACAACTACTAGTCCGAGTTTTACCAACCTGCCTCCTGGACATTCAAGAGGGCTGCAGCGCTGTGCTTTGCTTCTTCAAGGTCAGCCAAAATGCTGACTGCCAGAATAAAAGGCCTTCCATTATCTGGTGTTATAACCTTAGAGCAGCCAGCAGAATGACACGCTAAGAAGCAAAACACTGAACAGAACAACAGCCAATTCTGTCACCCATCCAAGGATTTGTAGCTCAGCCATGACATCTGGCAAAAGTATTTGCAGAGTCCAGCATCGCATCCACTGAAACCATGTACTCACATCTGGAGTCTAGACTGAGAGGCTCTCTGAGCCTCTTCACACCTCTTGTACCTCTCTCTGGCTCTCTCACTTTCCCCCTGTAGACTTTGCCAAAGATATTTTTTTCTTTTTCTATCTGCCTCTCTCTTCTGATTTTGTTCTCTTTCATTTATTTTTTTCTCAAGCCACGTTTTGCTTAAGTTTTTCCAGATACTTCTAACAAAGATCTTAGAGAAAAGATTTCCCTAACAATGACAGGCATAATGTCTAAGTGGATGATGTCCTAACAAGATTCCTGTACAAGATCTTTTACAAACAAGCTGCATGACATTAAAGACTGTATCACTGTACTTGATCTTTCTTTTCTTTAAAATGAAAAAGCTGAACCACATTTGCCACAGTCTAACTTTTTTTAAAGCTACAGAAGTCTTTCTTCAAACAAAATTTAACGGAGACCTCAATACTGAGAAAATATTGGAGAAAAGTTTTCCTGGTTAACATGGGAAGAAAACAGAATAACAGCTCTACCTTTAAGAGTTCCTAGAGGATGTTGGGAGCAGTAGAGTTCCTTCAGTACACAGCGAGAAAACCCCTGGTCTGGATAACCTTGAAGGTGTCTCTTATTTGGTAGGTATGGCAAAAACAGTAATTACCATCACATAGTCTCTTTGTCCTCTTACATCCTTCAGCCTCTTGCAGTTAGCATTACAATGTGAGTGGTTCTGGCCAATGTGTGCAGAAATGATTTGTCCCCTATATGCTGAGAGAAAAAAACACCCTTACATATGATTTGATTCTTCATACTCTTTTCTTGCACCTGTGACCAAACAAGCTGCCTATTGCACAGAGTGTAGTTACAACGTTACAGACTCCTCATCATCCCAGGTTCTTGAATGACTATGTGGAGCAGTGATTCTTGTATTGATGCAAGTGACGTGGTGTGATTAAAATATAACACTTCAGTGTGCTAAATCAATGGGATATTGGGGTCAATTTTGTGCTGGAATAAAGCTAGTTTATGTTATTAAGGTAGCAGGCAAGGAGAACAAAATTAGGAAAACAAGAACAAACACTTTGATGTTAGGTCTTATCCTACTATCTGCATATGTATGGCCATTTCTTTTTATGGAGTTATATAACATTAGACAAAACCAACAATCTCCATACTGGTTTATTTAAATGAAATTCAGCAGAAAGGGGTCTCTTGAATAATATAAATAGGAACAAATTGAATATTATTAATCTAGAGCTGTTTAAATCCAAATAATTTTTTTTTCTTTTTATTAATCATTGTTCATATACAGTTTTCTCCTTTTTACTCCCAATCCAGTTCCCCCTCCCAACCACCCCCCTTCCCTCCCATTACCACCCTCCCCTTAGTCTATGACCATGTGTCCTTTAAGTTTGTTCCTGTGAACCCTTCCCACTGTCCCCCTTAAATTCCCTCTTCTCTCCCCTCCGGTCACCATCAGCCTGTCCTCTATTTCAGTGTCTTTGGTTACATTTTGCTTGTTTCTTTGTTTTGTTATTTAGGTTCCTGTTAAAGGTGAGATCATATGGTATTTGTCTTTCACTGCCTGGCTTGTTTCGCTTAGCATAATGTTTTCCAGCTCCATCCACGCTGTTGCATAGGGTAGGAGCTCCTTCTTTCTTTCTGCTGCATAGAATTCCATCGTGTAAATGTACCATAGTTTTTTGATCCATTCATTTACTGATGGGCATCTAGGTTGCTTCCAGCATCTAGCTATTGTAAATTGTGCTGCTATGAATATTGGGATGCATAGGTTCTTTTGAATTGGTGTTTTAGTATTCTTAGGATAGAGTCCCAGCAGTGGAATTGCAGGGTCAAAAGGCAGATCCATTTTTAGTTTTCTGAGGAAGTTCCATATTGCTTTCCATAGTGGTTGTACCAGTCTGCAGTCCCACCAACAGTGCACTAGGGTCCCCTTTTCTCCACAACCTCTCCAACACTTGTTGTTTGTTGCTTTGTTTATGATGGCCATTCTGTCTGGTGTGAAGTGGTATCTCATTGTGGTTTTAATTTGCATCTCTCTGACAGCTAGCGATATTGAACATCGTTTCATGTGTCTTTGGATCCTCTGTATGTCCTCCTTGGAGAAGTGTCTGTTCAAGTCCTTTGCCCACTTTTTAATTGGATTCCTTGTCTTCTTAGAGTACAGTCGTGTAAGTTCTCTATATATTTTGGAGATTAGACCCTTGTCTGAGGTGTCATTGGCAAATATGTTTTCCCATACAGTTGGTTCTCTTTTAATTTTGATACTGTTTTCTTTAGCTGTGCAGAAGCTTTTAATTTTGATGAGGTCCCATTTGTTTATTCTTTCCTTTATGTCCCTTGCTCTAGGGGACACGTCATTAAAAAAGTCTCTTCGTGAAATATCTGAGATTTTCTTACCTACGTTCTCCTCTAGGACTTTAATGGTGTCATATTTTATATTTAAGTCTTTTATCCACCTTGAATTAATTTTTGTATATGGTGTAAGTTGGTGCTCAAGTTTCATTTTTTTTGCACGTGGCTGTCCAGTTCTCCCAACACCATTTGTTGAAGAGGCTATTTTTATTCCATTTTATATTGCTGCCTCCTTTGTCAAATATTAATTGACCATAGAGACTTGGGCTTATTTCTGGGCTCTCTGTTCTGTTCCATTGGTCTATGTGCCTGTTTTTATGCCAGTACCAGGCTGTTTTGATTACAGTAGCCTTGTAATATAGTTTAGTGTCGGGTATTGTGATCCCTCCTACTTTACTCTTCTTTCTCAATATTGCAGCAGCTATTCGGGGTCGTTTATAATTCCATATAAATTTTTGAAGTGTTTGTTCTATGTCTGTGAAATATGCCAATGGTACTTTAATAGGAATTGCATTGAATGTGTAAATTGCTTTGGGTAGTATGGACATTTTGATGATATTAATTCTTCCAATCCATGAACACGGTATATGTTTCCATTTGTTTGTGTCTTCCTTGATTTCTTTCTTCAGTGTTGTGTAGTTTTCTGAATACAGGTCTGTTACCTCTTTGGTTAGGTTTATTCCTAGATATTTTATTATTCTTTTTGCTATTAAATCCAAATAATTTTTAATTAAAACTTTTTATCAGAATAGAAGCCCATGCATTTTGACAGAATCCTGTACCCTGGAGATAAATTGTTATGGCTAGCCTGTCTTCTTTGGATAGGAGGGAGTCAGTAGGAGCTGGAGCAAAGACTGCCTTTCCATTCACACTTTTGAGACCTTCTCTGTCTCCCCTCTCCTTGTCTTCCCCGTCTGCTACCACCAGGAGTAATGCTAGCCAAGGATTATTATCAGCAGGTATAAATACTCTAACTCTTCCCTGGGTGCAAAAGGAAAGTGGAGATAGTTGAAAATCACATGTTCTACACCAAATTTCTGAATTCCCCAGTAGTATTAAGCTCCAATTACTCAGTGGGGTAACTGGTATAACAGCACACCCTTTATAGTCTGCCTTCCTCTCTCTGTCTCACCCATTTTCTCTTATTGCTATTTCTTGGTATCATACCTGAATGAACCACTTGAACTTTATCCCTTATCTAAAGGCTTTGGGGAAACTCAAACTAAGACAACAGCCATCGAGCCCAACCACTCTGGCTTCCATAGGTTCAGATTTTATCTCTGTCTGTGAGATTTCTAAATGTCATGGACTCCTTGGCTAAATGGCAATTCCAGACAAGCAGGTAGGCTCTTTTAAATGGCCATCACAAGAGAACTGAGAGTTTTTAATGGAAATTCCATCACACCCTCTACTGTGGAACCATCAGAGTGCTTCCTGAAATGATTAAAGAGATTGCTTGAACTCATCTCTCACTTGTTGAAAAAAAACTTGTAAGAAGAGAATACACATGTTTTTAATCTGAGTCTAACATTTCTGTTGGCTTAAAAGTAGAGATACACTGTCACACAAACAATGCCCCTCAAAGTAAGTCAAATTTGTTCAAGGATTTTGGGAGAGTGTTGGACTTTGGAATGGAAACAAATAATGGCTAGTGGGGAAAGAGGGTCAATGTACTGAGGGACACAGTATCAAGTGATTTTTTTTAATTGGAAGCATTTGAGTGTGTGAGATGGGGAAATAATGCTAATGTCACAGAGTGTAATGTCTGACTTTGTGATTTCAGGAGCAGCACAGTAACAAGTCACGACAAATTGTAAGTTGTGGCCACAGAAGGCAGTAGCCAAAATTAAGTGGGGACAATGGAGATAAGAAATCAAAAAAGTGTGTTTGGAGTAGAGTTATATATCAAATCTGTGTTAGTAATGAGCTTTGTATTTCTAAATGCAATGTGCACATGTTAGTCTTTATTTCTATTGAAATCTCAGAAAAAATATCATTGTCTATTCCTTTTTCAGACAGCACACTTTCTTTGTCTCCATGGCTGTACAGTTTTAGGAGTTTTTTTTCTCTCTTTCTTTCCATATCCTTTGCAAACACATTTTAAAAAAATGTTGGTGTTCCTTAGGTATCAGTCCTACACTCCCAGTATTTCTCAGTCAGCATATTCCCTGAGTAATGACAGTCACTCCCATGGTGTTTGCTCCCATCTGTATACTGATTGGTCCCGAGTCCATGTCTTGAGTCCAGACTGATTTTCTGATCAACTTCAGTAAATCTCTACTTGGATATCTCACTGGAAACTCAATCTCAGGATGTACAAACCAGAATGTTGTAAAACTCCATTTCCTTTCTTGCCATCAAACCCCACAGAACACTTTCTGTTCTTTTCTATCTCTTAGTAAATGAGAAAGCTAAGACCCAAGTTCTATAAGTTTTGTCTAATGGTATGCCCCAGTGGAGACATGCCTAAAAAGAGTAGTTATTAAAAAATATTAGAATGAATAAATTCTTGATTCTTCTATATTCAACAAAATCTATGAAAAAATTCTGTTTAGTTCTAGCTATGAATGGTTACTTGATAAAAGTCTCTCTCCTCACCAGAGAACAAGCTTAGTAAGAATCTCATAATAGGAATTAAGTTTATCATATTTTATTAGTAGCAAAAAATTTGGTTTAAAGATATTTTACTTTCAACAAGGAAATAATTAAGCACATAATCATGGTATGACCATGCAATCTCATTCCATGACTAACAACAGTGCTTAAAAATAACTAAATATTATTGGACAAAAGCATAATATATAGCATATATAGTCCATGCTATATATATATAAATGTTTTTAATGTGTAAAGTATGATTAGGAGTAAATATAACAAAATGTTAATACTGATTATCTCTAGAATAATGGTTGATTTTTATTTTATTCTTTAATACTCTTTGTTCTTTTCCAATTTGTCTACAAATAAACATGGTTTACTCTCTAATAAGAAAAATATATATATATAGTCTAAAATACTTTTATATAATAGAATCATGCCTAAACATTTTGTTCTCTCTGGTTTTCTTTTATTATTCTGTGATTTTTATTGAAAATATTTCCTTTTGATTTCTAATATTGGAAAGAAAAGTTTATTTTGCTTTAACATATTAAGAGTTTGTTTTATCTCTTGTGTCTCATCATCTTTTAAAACACTAATATACAACAAAGTATGGTATTTTTTAAAAATGTTATGTAATTGTTTACAAAAGACCTAGGCCCTAGATGCTTCTGTAAGAAATATAGAGCCAAGCAATAGACCAGCCTTGATTTTTACATTAATGAAGATGCAGATAAAATACCATAATTCTGAATTTTAATGGCCATTTATGAACTTTAAGATTCTTCAGCAAGTCAATCTATCTGTTGCAAAGTAGTAGTGCCCACCACAATTTCTTTTTCTTCACAGATAATTGAAATATGGTTAAATGTGCAGTTTTAAAGGGAGATGGTATACACATGAAATGTGCTATAAGGAAGGACTTCTTAAGAGAGAAAAGAAAAATACAATTATGGAAAATTTAGAAAGATTTATAATCTTTGTCTACAAAACATAGGAGTGTGCATGACACCTTTAAATATAAATCCATGTCATTCATGTAATTCATGTTATGCACAGAGGAAAAGAGTTAACTTGATTTACAATATTTTAAATTTTAGCGAAAAATAGCATCTGGTAACCAAAAGGCTATCCTTTGTTTCATCTAGGTTAATACTGAGAAAGATGGAACAGACTACTCCTTTACTCTCTTCCCAAACCTACAAACTTAGCCATATATCTCAAACAAACAGAGTTTTACATAAGCCTCTTCACTGTTTCCATCAAGCTCTCCAGCACACATTCAATCACTCTCCTTTCCTATTTTGGAATAAGCACTTGTGGAATTTTGCTTAAAATTTCTTACTGTGCCTTCGAGATTAATTCTCTCTGTTAAGTGAGGACGGATGGAAATAATTAACCTTTCACTTGGTATTAATAGAAAAAGAGTAGAATATTGGTAGCGCTTACTTACTTTATAGGCTATTACTTCTATTGTCTCCATCTCTGTTCCCACATGTGACCATCTGGTTTGCTGAATGCAGCTGTTCATTTATGTCATTTGCATGACTACAAGTCCAAAGAGCATAATGGGAGATGAAGGAAACCATGCACATGTTGGAAGGGGAGAGCTGAGTTATGTACCCCAGGAGTTCTCATTTTAGTTAATTTCAGAAAATGCATAGTATATCTCTGCTGGGCAATGTGATTGTTAAATCATTGTTCTGACCTTAGAAAGGGAGTATGGGTACAGTGATTGGTATCTGGGAAAAGAAGTATGTTCATGGTATTATATGTTCAAATGATGTGGAAGTTAATATGTATGAATAAATATCCTCTGCCTTTATGACACCTCTACTCTAATCTTGGGAAATGAAACCTTTACAATGTGGTGCCTGGCATTAACTGTTAGATACATAATTCTACCTTCTGTGGAATCTCAAGGACTTCTTAGCCCCTGTGATTCTGTATCATAAGGAGAAAGGGCTTTGAATCAAGACTCAGAAATCTGTGTTTTAACAAGCCCCACAGAAAATTCTGATGTCTGCTAAAGTTTGAGAACCACAACCATAACGCTTCAACTGTTAACTTCAAGTGATGTTTCTTTATACTCTCTTAGATCCAACTGTGCTGTGTGGTAGTGGTGTTGTTTTAACTGCTTCCATTCCTTTTGCTTTTCTAGACATTCAACCCCTCCTCCTGAAAAGTTGAAATAATCCCTAACAAATATTTCTGCCTTTAACACCTACTCCCTCTTGATCTTTTAGTCTTTCTTAAACATCTTTTTCATAATGATTTCTTACTTCAAGTCCCCAGAGTTCCCCACGCTACCTGGACAAAGTCCAGCTGTCCTGCTCTGTTCTTTACTCCACATTGTACAAGCTTCTTACGTAACTTAATTTACTTCTTCCCTCCCAACTTTGTTCTTACTCTGGTGAGGTTTATTTTCTTAATTTTGATACCATTCCTTGCACATATTTTTCCTCTGTGTTTTTCTATATACTCATCTTTCAGGTCTAGATCATTCTCCTTTCTGCTTCTGTCCTCAGCTATCCAATCCTAATCACCTTTCAAAGCCTTTTTCCTCCAGAACGACATTCCATAACCTTAACACCCTGATCTCGTCCTTCCTCTCCTCTGACAACTGCTTATATACTATCTTGTATTATTATACACATATTGTCCTCATGGACAACAACTGATTCATACTTATACATTATCTCAAATTATTATACACATATTGTCCTCACGAACAACAATTGATTCCTACTTCTTTGTACCTTTTCACTTAATCACTATATAACACAGACGTATTTGAAAAATGTTCTGACCTTTAAATAACTCCCAAGTTTTGAAAAATAGATGAAAGACATCTTCACCTAAACTGCTGTTCACATGGTTGAAACATTATTTGTTATTTTAATCATAATCTATTGTAGCAAATGAAAATTACAATAGTGCTTTTGGATGAAGGCAATTGTGTGATAAGAGCTCCCCTATAGGGACAGCGAGTCCCTGATGTCCTGCAGCAGTGATCAGGACAAGAAAAAGGGGCACAGTTTACAGGTGTATCAGAGAGTTACAAACAGTCTGGAGACATAAAAATAATGTCCTGGGGGTTTTAGCAATAATATAAAGACCAAAGAGGAAGAAAAAAAGATAAAAAGGAAGGAAGGAAGGAAGGTGGAAGGAAAGAAGAAAGGATCTTACCTCTTTCTGCTTGCCTTTGCTGCTGCAGAGGAAAAATATTTTGGAAAAGAGAAAGTAAAAAATATCAAATACATGATATGATAAAATAATTTCTGATTGTAAATTTTGAATAAAGCCCTGACTTATTACATGATGTTGGTCAAGTCACTTTACTCCTTGATTCTTGGAGTGTTTACCTCTCAAATGAAGATCATAATACCTGTTCTTCAGGGTTGCTGTAAAAATTCAAGAACATAATGGCTCTCCCTAGATCAGAGTTTGGGAAATTAAATCCTTGTCATTCTGGGGCTGGTTTCAGGACCAGGTGTGAAGTGTGGAGCTCACATCACACCAAGGAGCATGACAGCTTTTGTTCCTGTATTATACATTCCCCCCTTACTAATGGAGCTTTCTGTCCCCCAAGAGCTGCAAAGAAACAAAAGTTAAATGCTTGTACAGGTATGAGAAAAATAGCATGACTATACCTGCATTAGAAACAACAGATGCTCTCCCTGGGTATCACTGGATACAGAAACACCAAGGTCCATTTACTTTTGGAAGATATCATTGCAATATCTATAGATTTACTGAAGGCCTGCCATGTGCCAGACAATAAGCAAGGTGCATTATTATATGTTATCTAATTTCTTTCTTATCACAATTTCATGATGTAGGTAGTAGCCACCTACAATTATAACCATGAGGTTATAATTTCACCTGTGTAGAAAGCCATCACAATTCTGTGAAGCAGGTAGAGGGGAAAAGTAAGAGAATAAGTAGATTCCCGAACAGCCACACAGATGTGTTTTGTGACCAAATGATGCTCTTTCTAATGTATCAGGATGCCATTTTGAAGTCAGCCTGACCGAATAGAAGAAGCCATCCACAATAGAGGGTGAACTCAAGCTTATCGTATAGAATAGTTATTGCAAGGAGGAACTGCATAATTAGAGCTCTGAGTTCCCTAATTTATTTGGAATGAGCTATGCAGAAATGTGCAGGCTAAGAATATTGAAGAATAGGAATCAATAAAGATATAATACATCAATACATAGAATATAGACACAAAATTGTCAAGAAATAGAATACCTCCTGTCTTCAAATCTAGCTTCAAGGATTACTAGCATAGATCACTCCACCTCACAAAATACTAGGTCTTTTTCTCCTCCATTGCTCCATTAGGTATGTAGTGGTATTGGTACATCAGAGGGGATCTTCACATATTGGTTAGTCAACTCTTACGGAAGTATGGAATTCTATCTGTCAGTCTTAAGCACTAACATGGAGTCCCTCCTGTAACTTCATTTGGTCCCTTGACTCAACATGCCTCTGGCCTTAGAATATCATCAAGTGTCCTAAACCTATATTTTTTTCCCTAAGCTATCCTCAGGTACTGAAAACCCTTGAATTTTTTGAAGGTCTTCATTAAAAAGAGCTCTTTCTGCCTTTCCTCCTGCAAAAGAGCAAGTTATTCCTTCTAGAAGAGACTGATGATCCATTTAGAAAGGCCCAATTGCCAAAAACATGCAACATGACTTTTGTCCAGTGTGGAGAGACTAACAAAAATGTTTCTTGCTATACTTATGAAATATAAAATACAAGATAAATTCTCAAGACATAACTGAGACAAGCCCTTGACAACATGCCCTGCTTAATATTTCAACAGAGCATACTTTTCCATGTTGATATGAATATAGGGAAATTAGAAGAAGGAAAAGGAGAGGAAAAAATAAAGTAGTAAAAGGAATCCAAAAGGAAAAATTTAGATTTTCCAATATATTTCCATGAATGGTATCTTTCAAATATATGTTTCAAAATTCCAGTTTGAAAAAAGTAATTTTGACCTTCTTTTGTACTTTACTATGAATCCATTTTTGAATGTAGATAAAGAGGTTTTTATATACTAGTTCAAGTCTTATAAAGTTGATGGTACCATGAAAATATTTAGAATGTGTTTACATTTGTGCTGGCTTAGAAATTTAAGATATTTTCTTAGGAAATTATACTTTGGAAATCACATGGAATAGATATTTTTACTAGATGATCTAATAACTTTGAATATTATTTAAAAAACAAACTAAAAACCAAAAAATCCAAAAGCCCTGGTGTGTTATTTTCTTCCAAAAGGCTTTCTATAAGTCAAAATAGAACTGTGAGGAGGGACCCCCCCAAAAATCCTGGACTTATTTTCTGGAGGGTGAACTCCTTGTCGAGGAGAATAGGCTTCCCTACTAGGTGAGTGTTCTAGGAACCCATCTGTATCAGTGTACCAGCTGGTGTTGTTCCGAGAGACCGTGTTCAGCTTCAGTGTGTTTTTCTGAAGACTCTTTCAATACATTTGTCCATTTAATGATGGGTGATTTACAAGTGTATTTGCTCATGCTGCGTTGAGTGCTCAGCACTTTTTTACCAAAAACAGCATGACCCTCATATCCCATCCTTCCTATTCACCTCATCTTGCCCTGAGTGACTATTTTTGTTTCCCCAGATGAAAAAGTCCTTAAAGTTAAATATTTTGCCAGTGTGGAAGAGGTGAACCAAAAAAGGCAGAAGCACTAAAAGCCATCAAAATCAATGATTTCAAAAACCATTTTGAACAGTAGAAGAAAATGCCTCAATAGGTGTATGGCATCAAATGGAGAGTACTTTGAAGGTGACTGAAGTTTAAACATGTATGAATAAATACACATTTTTTTATAAATAAATTCTGGTTTGGGGGTCCTCTTTTTTACTGCATAATTAATATGACAATTTAAAAAAAAACCCTGAATTCCGGACAAGATGGAGGCATAGTAGATATACTTTGCTTCCTCCCACAACCAAAAGAAGGGCAATAAATTTAAGAACAAAAAACAACCAGAACTTCCAGATATTGAACAGTATGGAAGTCTGACAACCAAGGAGTTAAAGAAGACACTCACCCAGACTGCTAGGAAGGGTGGAAACAGACAGTAGGGGCAGAGAGGATGAATGGCAAGGCAACAGACCTGGCCTGGTGAGGTGCTGGCTGGTGGACCAGGCGGTCCCACATTCATGTGTGGATAAGCAGGGAGCAATACAGACAGTGAAACCCAGGCTTCCATCCCAAGAGTCTAAAGTTTCAAAACTTCTGGCTGTAAAAATCTGTGGGGGTTGCAGCAGTGGGAGGAACAACCAGCCTCACAGGAGAGTTTGTTGGAGAGACTCCTGGGATCCTAGAATGTACACAAACCCACTCACCCAGGAATCAGCACCTACAAGGGCCCAATTTGCTTGTAGGCAGTGGGGAATGTGACTGAAAGCTGGCTGATAGCCAAGCAAGAGGCATTGTTCCTTCTCTGGACACTCCCCTACATACAGTGCCACAATGCAGCATAGTGGGTTGCCCCACCCTGAAAAATATGAAAGGCTCCACCTCTTACAATGTAATAGGTGTGCCAAGACAAAGAAATATAATCCAAATGGAAGAATTAATCAAAACCCTAGAAAAAAAGAACTAAGCTATGAGGACGTAGCCAACTTATCAAATGCAGAGTTTAAAACACTGGTAATCAGGATGCTAATAGAAATGATTGCATATGAATGCAAAATAGAAGAAGAAGTGAAGGCTATGCAAAGTGAAATAAAGAAAAATAGACAGGGAACCAACAATGAAGGGAAGGAAATCAGGATTCAGATCATCATTTGGAACAGAAAGAAGAAAGAAACATTCAACTGGAACAGGATGAAGAAATAAGAATTCAGAAAAATGAGGAGAGGCTTAGGAACCTCTAGGATAACTTTAAATGTTCCAACATCCAAATCATAGGGGTGCCAGAAGGAGAAGAGGAAGAGCAAGAAATTAAAAACTTTTTTTAACAAATAATGAAGGAAAACTTCCCCAATCTGGTGAGAGAAATAGACTTCCAGAAAGTCCAGGAATCCTAGAGAGTCCCAAAGAAATTGGACCCAAGGAGGAAGATACCAATACACATCATAATTACATTACTCAAGATTAAAGAGAAGGAGAAAATCTTAAAAGCAGCAAGAGAAAAAGAGATAGTTACTTACAGAGGAGTTCCCATAAACCTTTCAGCTGATTTCTCAAAAGAAATCTTACAGGCAAGAAGGGGCTGTAAAGAAGTATTCCAAGTCATGAAAGGCAAGGACCTACATCCAAGATTACTCTATGCAGCAAAGCTGTCATTTAAAATGGAAGGGCAGATAAACTGCTTCCCAGATAAGGTAAAGTTAAAGGAATTCATCATCATGAAGCCCTTATTATATGAAATGTTAAAAGGATTTATCTAAGAAATAGAAGAAGATCAAAACTATGAACAGTAAAATAACAAACTCACAACTATCAGTACCTGTACCTAAAAAGATAAAAACAAAAAACAAACTAAGCAAACAACTACAACAGGTATAGAATCACAGAAATGGAGATCACATGGAGCAGTTATCATCAGGGAAGGGGAGGGAGAGAATGGGGGAAAAGGTACAGGGTTAAGACACATAATTGACAGGTACAAAATAGATGGGGTGAGAGTAAGAATAGTATGGGAAATGGAGAAGTCAAAGAACTTATATGTATGGCCCATGGACATAAACTAAGGGGGTGATGCTGGTGGGAGGGAGAGTGCAGGGTGGAGGGGAATAAAGGGGAGAAAAAATGGGACAACTGTAATTGCACAATCAATACAATATACTTAAAAGAAAACCTTTCAGCAAAATATATTTTCTTCTACTCAATCAAAAATACATAAGAACAAATACTCAATAATTAATAGCTCAACATCATGGCAATAGTGAGATTTGTTGTAACTCTCTCACACTCCTGTAAATTGTTATGAAAAAAGTACTAAAATAATCCTAAACATGTTTTTAACTCTCTGGAGTACTATGTTCATAGAGGTGTATGGATCAGGATTTAAACAGAGATGCAAAAACCAATTCAGATATCTACATTCATAAAATTGAGTGTAGATACACAAGTAATGGAGAAAGTAAAAAACCAGGCAAGAGACAATAAGGTAAACAAAGTGATTCCAAGGTGGGAAGCAACTCCCACTTCCAGGCAGGACAGACAAAGGGAGGAGATGGTGTTTTCTGAGCCCACAGACCAGGGTCACTTGGTGGAAGATGGAAAGAGAGCAGGAGCTGGTGATGTGAATATATGAAGTCAATGCCTGAAAACCTGCCCAAGGCAAAGAAGAAAGGAAGTGAACAATAGGCTCATATTCTCTCCTCACCTTCCACAACATTCTGCCTGTGTCTCTCATTGGCCAACCCCTGCTGAAGGGTGGCTGACAGGCAGATGGTAGAATGTTCAATGCACACATTTCCACTGATGGTACAGAAGACAGGGTAGTGAGGACCATATCTGAGGGCAGTCAGGCTGGGAATCAACACATGTAATGAAGGGACCGAGGGAGAGCATCGTTTAGGATGTATAGTCTCCATTGATTTACCTTAATCAGCACGGAATGATAGCTTCTTTTCAAATAGCTTTGTAAAGAAAATTTGCCATTTAGTAAGGATTCATAATGCTTTGGGACATAAGTTTGAGTAAAGATAAAATTCAGTTTAAACAATTTGCTACCTAAGTTTCCAAAACATGTCTTGGAAGTTTGATTTTTTTTTTTTTTAGATGTGTGTCCTTGCTGGAGAGAAATAAAATGAAACAATAAAACTAAAGTAGCTAGACTAACACATTTAGATTTAATATATAGAAGGTCTTCTCCAAAACTGTCTGACAGATGGATATGGGGGGAGATTGTGTCCCTCAGGCATCAGAGTGGCAAATACTTTGAGTTGAAGGTCAAGCTAACAGAACAAGTTCATAAACCCTGGGGATTTACCCTCCAGCCAATAAGTAAGAATTACACAAAACATCCCACACTTTCTATATATCTCTAAAAATCTATAACTTTTCTTTGGAGTTAATTCATGATAATGCAAATAACAAAGAAATGAATTCCAGACAGGCAGCTTTTTGAAAGCTGATAGAAAAGAAACGAAGGTAGCAGAAATAAAAGGGTCAGGGAGAGTCTCAGGGCAGTAATGAAAATGACACATTTTCAACCCAGCAATGCTAAACCTTATTAAAGAAATGTCTAGAAACATGTAAAATGCTTTAATAGTGCATAAAAATAATTAGGGTTCTCAACAACTTTAGCCAAATGGATGTCACAGGAACTCTCTAAGGATTGTGTCTAATGTGAACTTTGTCTGGGAAGGGCTTATTTTTTTTTCAGAACGAAATATGATGCAATGGAAAGAGACTGAGCTATATGATGAAAACAATATAAAATTAAAATTCTAATGTAGGCATCTGCTTAATGCATGGTCTTGGAACAAGGCATTTCATCACTTCAAACGTCAGTTTTTTCTTCATTAAAAAGGTGATATTACTTCTCCTATGGTCTGTAATAAGAATTAGCAACATGCTTACAATGAACTTGACACATAGTAAATCAGTGTTCCATAATTCTTGCTTATAATTATTTTGCTTATTATTTGAGCATTTGCATATCACACCTTGACAAGCTGACATCTTTTAATATCACAATTTCCTTCTCTTCAAGAAAGAGATTTACCTTTTTGTAAACCACTTCAAAAATGCAACACTTTGGGGAACATTACTCCTTTAAACAGTATCTGCGAAAATCATGGTTATTTTTTAACACCTCTGCAAGAATCTATTGGCAGCCACCTAAGAGAAAATTTTCGAGAGATGTTAGGTGGAAGAAGGAGGATTTAGAGAGAGTCCTATTTTGTGTATTAATTGAAGTGCTTATGAGAAGTGTTAGTCAGCTAAGTGCCATGCTCAGTGTGTCAGAATCCAGTAATCTGCATATTCAATAAGCAAGCCAGTTGAATCTGATTATATGGCATAAAATCCCATTTTATACCCCATTGCTTTAAAGATAATAGGAGGAGTTGTCAGGTAGAGTGATTGATGGTGGTCAGTGGTCACCCGACACAGACTGCAGCTCCTTTATACAATACCACCGGAGGCAAGTTTTGCTAAGCTTCTTGGTTCTGCCCTATTTCATTTCTAGGTAAACAAGAAGTGAGTTCAAGAAATGCCTTTAATGCTAGGCCCTGAGTGTGAGGGTTAAGTATTATTACATATTTAGAATTACATTTTGCAAGGTGAACAAAAAGTACTCCCTGCAAAGTATACTGAATTTAACAGTGCGGGGGCCTGTATCCCTGCTGAATGGGCAGTGCTCCTTTCGGGTGGAGATGGAGGCTCGGCCAGCTACTGCAGTGCCTCCCCGAGTACACCCGAGAATAGTTGATTGTTCTTTTCTCTTTCCACTGAAACTCAACTTTTCTTTTCTTGCTTTCTCTATTTTTGTCTGACTCCTGTCTTCTACATTTTTCACTCCCCACACCCACCACCCTTTCCTTATGTATAATGGTTTGGGTTGGCCTATGTGTATAGTGGGCATTGATTGACTCTTCCATACATCCCAGTCTCAATGAGGAATAAATTCAACTCCAGGTTTTATAATTTTTATTATTAATGGTAATAGCATTTAATAATGAAAATCATTTAAGTCTTTTATCCACCTTGAATTTATTTTTGTATATGGTGTAAGTTGGTGCTCGTTTCATTTTTTTGCACATGGCTGTCCAGTTCTCCCAACACCATTTGTTGAAGAGGCTATTTTTATTCTATTTTATGTTGCTGCCTCCTTTGTCAAATATTAATTGACCATAGAGACTTGGGCTTATTTCTGGGTTCTCTGTTCTGTTCCATTGGTCTATGTGCCTGTTTTTATGCCAGTACCAGGCTGTTTTGATTACAGTGGCCTTGTAGTATAGTTTAGTGTTGGGTATTGTGATCCCTCCTACTTTACTCTTCTTTCTCAAAATTGCAGCAGGTATTCGGGATCATTTATAATTCCATATAAATTTTTGAAGCGTTTGTTCTATGTCTGTGAAATATGCCATTGGTACTTTAATAAGAATTGCATTGAATGTGTAAATTGCTTTGGGTAATATGGACATTTTGATGATATTAATTCTTCCAATCCATGAACACGGTATATGTTTCTATTTGTTTGTGTCTTCCTTGATTTCTTTCTTGAGTGTTATATAGTTTTCTGAATACAGGTCTTTTACCTCTTTGGTTAGGTTTATTCCTAGATATTTTATTTTTCTTTTTGCTATTTCAAACGGAATTTTTTCCTTGATCTCTGCTTCTGCTGTTTCATTGTTGGTGTACAGAAATGCCTTTGATTTCTGGATATTGACTTTGTATCCTGCTGTTTTGCCAAATTCATTTATTAGGTCACGCAGTTTTTTGGTAGAGTCTTTAGGATTTTCTATGTATACTATCATGTCATCCGCAAATAGTGACAGTTTTGTTTCCTCCTTTCCGAAATATAAAACATGACACCATTAAAGTCCGAGAGGAGAACATAGGTAGGAAAATCTCAGATATTTCACGAAGAAACTTTTTTACTGACTTGTCCCCTAGAGCAAGGGACATAAAGGAAAGAATAAACAAATGGGACCTCATCAAAATTAAAAGCTTCTGCACAGCTAAAGAAAACAGTATCAAAATTAAAAGAGAACCAACTGTATGGGAAAACATATTTGCCAATGATATCTCAGACAAGGGTTTAATCTCCAAAATATATAAAAAACTTACAAGACTGCACTCTAAGAAGACAAGGAATCCAATTAAAAAGTGGGCAAAGGACTTGAACAGACACTTCTCTAAGGAGGACATACAGAAAATCCAAAGACACATGAAATGATGTTCAATATCACTAGCTATCAGAGAGATGCAAATTAAAACCACAATGAGATACCACTTCACACCAGTCAGAATGGCCATCATTAACAAAGCAACAAACAACAAGTGTTGGAGAGGTTGTGGAGAAAAAGGGGGACCCTAGTGCACTGTTGGTGGGACTGCAGACTGGTACAACCACTATGGAAAGCAGTATGGAACTTCCTCAGAAAACTAAAAATGGATCTGCCTTTTGACCCTGCAATTCCACTGCTGGGACTCTATCCTAAGAATACTAAAACACCAATTCAAAAGAACCTATGCATCACATCAATGTTCATAGCAGCACAATTACAATAGTTAGATGCTAGAAGCAACCAAGATGGCCATCAGTAAATGAATGGATCTAAAAACTATGGTACATTTACACAATGGAATTCTATGCAGCAGAAAGAAAGAAGGAGCTCCTACCCTTTGCAACAGCGTGGATGGAGCTGGAAAACATTATGCTAAGCAAAACAAGCCAGGCAGTGAAAGACAAATACCATATGATCTCACCTTTAACAGGAACCCAAATAACAAAACAAAGAAACAAGCAAAATATAACCAAAGACACTGAAATAGAGGCCAGGCTGACAGTGCCCACAGAAGAGAGTAGAGGGAATTTAAGAGGACAGTGGGAAGGGTTCACAAGAACAAACTTAAAGGACACATTTTCATAAACTAAGGGGAGGGTGGTAATGGGAGGGAAGTGGGGAGGGTTGGGAGGGCGGACTGAATTGGGAGTAAAAAGGAGAAAACTGTATTTGAACAATGATTAAAAAAAAGAAAAGAAAATCATTATAGCTTCATTCATATTTGTACCACTACTAAGGATATAAAAAGGAAATAAAAAATATGCTAAGAAAATTAAAAGCAATTTCTTAAACATAAAAGATTATTATTCTCATCATTGTGTGTTATCACCATTAAAATTTTGAAAAATATACAGGTTCATTTTTATAAAAGCATTCTTCAGTGCCAAAATGATGAACTTTTTATAAAGTTATACCAGATTCAAAAACCGTACTCACTTGTAGCTTGCCCATTGTCTTCTAATATCTTTCTGATAGCTCCAGACCCATGTGACATATAGAGTGATAGCTGACTTTCTGAATCAGAGAGGGACCAATGCCTTATTCTTATTTAATCTGATTTCATGGAAAGCCTTATTTTCCTTTCAGTTTAGAGGCTCTGTGAACTATAAAACCTGAGCTGTGTGTCAATTCCAGTTGGCACAGTTTAATAATTTTACATATCACGATCAGTTTCACAGATTATTTCCTTTCTTGCCTGAAAATCTTGAGAAATGGTAAATTTACTAACTCTGGTTTATAGTAAGTAAGAAGCAAATATAGAAAATATACACTGAAACATGACTTACTATATTAACTATTTGATAATGTTTGTTAAAAATCCTTAAACTCAAATATAGCCACTAATTTTCTTCCATCATAAAACATGAAGGTTTCACTATGGGTTAAGCTATAATAATAAAACCACCACTTATTGTTTATCAGATGCTAAGACATGCATATTAATTTATTTCTTTCAAAAATACTGTCAGGTGGCATAATCAATAACTCGATTTAACAAACCAGACAACAGTGGCTTAGGAAACATAAATAACTTGGCTGTGTCACCCAGCTGTGTATGGCTGAGCTAGAATTAAAGGCTGCCAAGCGATTGCAGAAATGGAGATATTAACCAGCTTGTGACACTGTGTTGATGTTCCACTCTAAAAGTTATGACCCTTCACCTCACTGGGGTTCTCCTCCAGGCTGGTGGTAAAACAAGAATCATAGTTTGGAACCTCACATATATTTCAGTAGTTTTTTTAAAGGTTTTATTTATTTATTTTTAGAGAGGGAAGGGAGGGAGAAGGAGAGAGAGAGAGAGAAACATCAGTGTGCGGTTGCTGGGGGCCATGGCCTGCAACCCAGGCATGTGCCTTGACTGGGAATCAACCCTGCAATGCTTTGGTTCACAGCCCGTGCTCAATCCACTGAGCTACACCAGCCAGGGCATATGTCAGTAGTTTTTTTAATCAATAAATCTTTCCTCAGATGATGTTTTAAATTTCCTCCTGCCATCTATCTCATTGGCCCACTTGAGTCATATGCCCATTGAAGAGGGTCATATCCCATTTTTTAAAAATCCCAATGATCATAGAATTATGAGTATTAATTGGTTTTGATTTGAGTTCCTGAACCAGTGACCGACAAGGGCTTTGATGTTATCCTTAGAAACATATAGCACCTTGAGCTGGTGATAGTCAGATTCCCCTGCATGGGGTGGTGATGTAGGAAAGATACATGTTTGGAAAGGAGCCTGGCTTTCAGGAGACCGGCAACAATTTCCATTGCACCTGTTTGTATACTACTCTTATCACATCCCTCCTTCCAGCCTCATCTGTGTGCTTTCCCTTACCTTTAACTAAATTGAACTATCACTGTGCCTAACCACACTCTTGGTAAGTCACATCTGTGCCTTCACTACTTTGCAGAGACATTAAACTTGGTCTTTTGAGTTAGAAATACCTGGCTTCAAATTCTGGCTGCACTTCATACAGAATGAGTAACATAATTTCCCTGGGACTCAGTTTCCTCCATTGTAAAAACAGGAAATCAATCTCATAGAGTTATGCTAAGTATCATTCTTAGCACAATGCCTGTGATAAGAAAAAATAAATGATTCCTATTTCCTTGAAATTCTCTTGAAATATGCCATTGCTAATACTGCGGAAACATGGCCTGGCTTTTCATTCCCATCTTTTTCTTCTCTCAGGGAAGAGTGAAAATATAACCAAAGTATGGGAAGGGAAGAATCTAGCACCAAAAGTTTTTCCTAAAAGTTTGATTTTAGGCATTGGCAACATGGACTGCTGAAGTATTTCATGAATACTGACAATGAACTCTAGACAAGGAAAGAAGCTGCCTTCTTAACTCACCTTGCATCCCTTGTAAAAGCAGCTCATGGTGTTTGGAAAGCTTAACAATCTCCCCCCAGTTATTTCACATCTGTCCAATTTCTTTTTCTCAGCAAAAACTTCACTTCCTCAGGTAAGATGCTTCTGATCCTCCAACCCTCCAGACTAAATTAAGTCCTCTGTTATTGGTTCAGGAAACACCCCATCATTCTCCTTTTTAATGCTCACCACACTGACTTCAGGCACTCTCTGTCTTGCTCTCTCCCTGTGATCTACAGAGGACCTGGAAGGCTTTCTTTATTTCACTCCTGCAGCTCCAGTGCCTACATGGTACTCGGTACACAAAGAAGGCACTCAAAAATAACTCAGTGAAATGAATGAACAATTACAGCATGGACTGAAAGGTGGCATTATTCACAATCCAAAATCTGAGACTTATTTATTTATGTTATATGCCTGAAAAGGGGTAAAAAAATGAGCAGATAGAAAATATTTCTAAAACAGCACATGGACCTCTTTACTGCCTTATGGGAGTACTCAAGATCCAGGATGTTCTATGAAAAATAAAAAGAAAACTACATTGGGCAGCATTGCTTCCAGTTCACATACGCATTCTTATATAAGCTCCATATCATTCTTATTAAATCAAACCATATTTTACAAATGCAAAAAAAGAAATGGTGCAAGAAGAAAATAGAGTACAATAGAAAATGGAAGTAGACATGACAAAAAGTTATTTAAATTAAAGCATGAGAGGCAAAGTTCCCTCAAAAATACTTAGAAGTTCCACAACTATATATATTTAAAATGCCTAGAATTATTTAAGTCTTGGTAATATTAATATTGCATTGATATTATGTCATTGAATATTTCAACCATACTAGGCAATTGGCATTTGTGTTTTGAAAAATAATGCATGTAAGTCCTGCTATAAGACTTGATGATTTATTTTTGCCTGTTGCTGAATTATAGTACTATATTTGAACACTTCAAATGACTAAAGATCCCAAATTCAGCTCATTGCAAAACCAATAAAACCAAATGCAACAACGCTGTACAGCTCCATGAATTTTGACATTTTCAATTCTCCATGAAAGAAGAAGGGATATAAATACTACAGTGTAACTTTCATCAAAAGGTCTGCAAAATGTGATTAGTATAAACTTTCTATTCTGAAAAGTTGAAGCATGGGTGAAATCTACTCAAAGAATATCTGTGGTGAAAGGGAAATGCTATAGAATGCAAGTTTTAAATTCAGATTAGTTTGAGTTTAAATTCTAATTTTTTATTCTAAATTCTGTATGATTCACTCACCTGTTTAGTTATTCTGACATTGGCTTTGAAACTTAACAATAACAATAATAATAATAATAATAAATAATAATAACTTAATGTTTGACTCAGAAAAATTATACACCAAACACTTGACACATAAATAGTGTGCAAAGTAAGTAGCAGGTTTAATTTTATTGGGTAGGATAATAAGTAACCACCTTTGGTCAACAAGACAATAGACCGCTTCCTTAACATGGAACCGAGTTCAGCACTACAGTTGGAACCATGAAGAGTTACAAGTGCCCAAGTAAAGAGTAATATATTTGGCAGGTGTAGAATAAAGAAACAGCTCTTGTCGGCTGTAAGTTATATTTGTCATAAATCTTGCTGACAGCTTTGGTAAGAAGTCTTCAAAAGAAAAATATTTGTAAAACTAAGGACTCAAAGTAGAAAAGGACACTATTGCCAGCAAAAATGCCTGCAAGAAAGCTTTGTTTTCACTTGAACTTTCCCTGCCAACCTCAAAACCACCAGTTTCTTCCACCAACTGCAAAAACAAATAGAGGAAAACCAAACTGATGGATGAGTTCAAAGCTAGATTTCTCTGAGTGTGCGAAGGCAGGCTGGTTTCAAGGATAAGGATTGCACCTTCAAGTGATCTGATTTCCTGAATTTAATTTCACAGTCTATCAGTTACCTGAGAGACATAATTTTCTTCAGCCTGGTCAAGTCAAAGGCAAGTTCTTACAGATATAAAGAGAAAGAATAATGTCTTCTCTCAAGGGAATATTAACCCATAGAGACATAAGCCAACTTCTTATAGCTTCTTGCAACTCTGCTATTTTCTCAGACATGGTTAAATCATGGAATATCTTTAATAGCGTTAGTTTCTCTGTGTAGAAAAAAAGGACCAACATGGGACCAACATGCCCTGGCCCATGTGGTTCAGTTGGATGGAGTATCATTCCATAGACTGAAAGGTCATGGGTTTGATTCCCAGTCAGGGTACATACTCAAGTTTCGTGTTCTGTACCTAGGCAGGGTACAGAAGACGCAAGAAGGCAACTCATTGATATCTATCTATCTATCTATCTATCTATCTATCTATCTATCATCTTCTCTCTAAAAGCAAATAAAAAATGTCAAGTGAGAATAAATAAAGTGTTGTTCCTTTAAAAAAGAATCCCAACAATATCTTAAAGGTGCACTTGTACCAGTGGATAAATAATATCGGTGGTGTTATTCTTAGTTATATTAGCATGCCTTTGAAAAATAGACCTCTTTGGTTAATACACAATATACCATAACAATTAAACAACTTGCAAAAGATATTAACCTTCCCTGGTTGATTTATAAAATGTAAGGTTGGTGGTGGAAATTTTGATGTCTTTATATATTAATTCATATTTATGTACTTATCTGTTACCTTGTTCCACTAAGGATTTAAGATGCCTAAAAACAACATAATATGAATTTTTAAAAAATCAAAACATAGTGAGGATATCAGAGCACATAAGAATAAAAGAAATAATATACATTTGAGATTATAGCTGCTGGATGTTTGGTTTTCTCTGTGTGTGATTCAGAACAAATTTCCAGCGGATAACCAGTACACTAAAAATCTATGAGACAGCAGGTGTTTTACTTTTCAAAGACCCAGAATGGAAAAATCAGCCCCTGGAAACCCCTTCTTGGGCCCCATTATAATGATTGGTGTTCCAGTCTGTCTTCTTGAGGTTACTGCATTTGACAGCCTATATGTCCCACAGCTTGATAACTGGTGAGACTTCACCAAAGGAAAAGGGTATTCTATAGATAATGAAAGCTAAATGTCTTTGTTATGCTCTTTACCTTTTCTTTACCTTTCATGTGGTCACCACAGATGTGCCTGCCAGGAAAGCATCAAAGCTTCTTGAGGCAAAGTCAAACTGAAAGAAAATCACCTTAGAAATAATGTAAATGGCAATTTCTATTGCAAATATGACCACTTGAAACTACAGAGAGATTTCCAAGGTCATGACTGTCTGGAACTTCTCTTTCCCTTTGATTCTTACCCATCTCACCCAGGGATCTCCTATGCCAGGAATGACAAAAAGATTTTTAAAAATCTTTAAAAAATATGTTTATTCATATTAGAGAAAGAGGAAGCAGGGAGAGAGAGAGAGAGAGGAAGAATTCAATGTGAGAGAGAAGCATCGATCAGTTGCCTCTCATACATGCTACAACTGGGGACTGAACCTGCATCCTAGGTATGTGTGCTGATGGGGAATCAAACCCACAAACTTGTGGTGCCCAGGATGATACTCCAACCAACTGAGCCATATCAGCAGGGATGACAGAGATTTTTTATATTGAGTTACAGTTTAGATCAATTGTTGATTGGTAGTAGATACCTAAATATTTATGTTGAGAAAACTGCCTCCCTCATATTTGGGACCACAATAGGAAAGGTTAATGTGGTCAATAATTACATTGGCTAAGAAGGTGGGAAGAAGAGTAGTGACAGTTGTATTGAGCCTGACTGCAAGTGCTTTCTGGCCCGTCGATTCTGATTATACCCCATAGTTGTAAAAAATGAGCTCTGGCTCCTTGATTCCTCTCCTAAGATCATTTTGGGAAGGAAAATCAAGAGTCAAACATGTTTTCCTGTCTATATAACAAGAAAAGACTGATAATCTTCCCTCATCTTGTGATAGAGTCTATGTAAATTTATTATCATCAAGAAAGCAGCAAAATGCACAATGGTACATTTTATATATTGAAAAATTTTCTAATTCAAATAGAACTTATCTGGAATGCAGATGAAGAGTGAGAAAAGAAACCCCAAAGACCCATATATCCAGCGCTATGTCTTCTCTTTCAATAGTTTGCAGATCCTTCCATTATATTAATTTGCCCTTGAGCCAGAAATCTGCAATTCTGACAATCTTCTGCTTCCAGTATGTATGTGATTTCCAATTTTAAACTCTTTCTATTGTGGATGCTAGAATGATTGCAGGTCCAATATAAGTCATGTTTGCCTTTTAAGATTCTGAAGGTATTACTCAGTCCTTTAGAAATATGAAAAGTATTGTGGATATTCATGATAAAAAGGGTAAACACAGATGTGTGTTGCCAGTGAATTTTTGAGCGTGCATAGTGTGAGAACATTGTCAGTGGAATTCCAAGAACTTGAAATGCTGTGGGAAACTAGCTTCTGAGGGGTTATACAACATCTGACATGCAACTATCCTCCCACTAATCATTTCATTAAGTCAAAGTGTTTATAAGAACTAGTTGGTTGTTAACAAGTGTTTATGGGTGAACATTTAAACTAGGGCGAAATTGTAACTGTAGATTTTAATTGAATCTAGGATAATAATAGAATCCTGACAGTTATTGATAATTTTCCTGTATAAATGTATAGTATATTGCTCTGTTACTCAGGTCATCCATAATGTTGTAAAGAATCAAACTTGCTCAGAGAGTTAAGGTATCCCCAAATTGGTGAGTTTCTTTTACTGATGCTAGATGTATTTACATTTTAATTATTGGAATAGAAATCTGTTTGGTAGGATGTAAACAGGTGTCTCTGAAGAGATATCACAGTGGGAAATGTTCATGGAATTTCCACACTTGGTTTCAACCCAATAGTACATATTTCATAACATTTCAGCTAAATTAGCACATCCATTTTTGTGTTATATGGGGGTGGGAAAAAATAACCTTTACTAGCTCTGAAAATTAATCAGACTTTTTTAGCTTGCATTTTTTTCTTTTTGAAATGAAAAAAAAGTTGCAAATTTGAACTTCCACCTTGGCAGAATTAAAAAACTCATTCAAGCATAAAGAAAATCCATGCTAAGACAGAAGAAAAAGGAAATGAGAAGACTCAATTTTGAGGGTTTCAAATACAACTCCTGTGCACAATGAGTCCTGTCTTTTAAATGTCATCCCTGGTACCTAGTGATCCCTACAGGGTCATAAGCTTATGCATTGGGAAGCATAACAGAGCATGGTCACAGGAGACTCTCGGTGGCGGGAGGGCCACTTTATGGCTGCTGGGCTTTTGAGGAGCCTCATACCGTCGTTGATGCCTCTAAATTGGGTACTTAAAAGATGGAAGTTTAACACTAATGTTTGTACCTCACATTCTTTTCAATGCAGTTATCAAGGGAAGACTTGGGAGGCTGAAGTTGAAGTTTGTACCTGAGATTGGTAGACAATTGGCAAACCCACTTTTTATTTTTCTTGGACACACAGCTAGACTACATTTCCCAGCCCCTCTTGTACTTAAATGTGGCTATGAGAATCAGTTCTAGCTAAGGGGATATGCTACTTTTATACCTGATCTATTAAAAAGGATTTCCCTCCTTCCTCTTCCCCTTTTAGCTTGGTGCTGAAAGCTTATTGTCCTTAAAAGCCATTTGTTGAAGAAGTCGAAACCCCAGGATGAATGGAGCCTGGGCTAGGAATTAGTACTTGGAGAAAAACCACTTGACCAGGGATATATGTTAGACTGTTATATGAATATGTAGTAAACTTTTATTGTGTTAAACCATGGAGATTTCATAATTTGTTAGTTTTAACTGCTAGTATCACTTTAAATATCATAGACAATTGTCCTTATAATCTCCAGAAATTCCTCCAAAGTGTCTCAAAATAAACACTCAATTTAAGTACAATGATGTATGTACTTGCTAGGTAAAGATAACTTTCAAATGAGTATCCTTAACTCCAAAATCCCTCCGGTAGAGAAATTATGGAACAGCCTCTAATTCCCCTACCTCCGGCATGCTTCCACTAAGGGGCATGCAGTGAAGAAAATTTCAAATACAAAGGCAACAGATCTCTGAATTACCTTGTGAGTAGGACTTCCAACTCAATTCTAGGTACTGCTTTTATTTAGATACTTATCTTTTTAAAAAACAAATAAAATACCTCAATAATCAGCACTACCTTAGGACACTTTAATTGATTTAACGCTGATAAAATCAAGATGCTATGTCTAAGAAAAGAGGTTACATATTAAAATTAAAATTCCTGGATATTTGATTTAATTGCTTGCTTGATTCTTTTCTTTTGCATGGAATATCAAAGTAATGAAGAATCTTCATGTGAAGCAAATGTGGTTGACACATGAAATTCACATAAGCAGCAAAAGCAATGATTTTTGCTCCAAACTTAAAGGATAAACCCACAAGCCCAGACTGGCAGATTTAAAAGTCAAAATCATTGTCAGTCATATGGAAGTTTCCAAATAATCAGATGTTTGGCACTAATATTTTTGGATGAGTTACTGATTTTATTTTAACTTTTGGGGAATTTCTTTTTGTACATACAAACATTGAGATCACGTATTTCGCATACACATTATGATTACATAACAATGTGGCAGCTACCACTACATAAAAACCTTCAGAAATAGCTTTGCTGGGAGGGTTATCCAAAATGTACTTAACATTTTTATTATTATTTGAGAGATTCTGCCCATACATTTATAAAATATAGCTCTAAAGATAGGACAATTTTACTGAAAGATTTTCTATTAAGGTTTTAGTGTTTCTAAGTATGTTCTGAAAAAGCAAATGGGAATGTGAGGATTGGCATTAATGGGTAATATTATCACCAAAGAGCTGAGTTTTTCAGGCTGATCTTACAGCTTATGATGAACATAAATCAGTGAAGGGCAGGGACACAGAGTTCTGATGGCAGTGGGATGAGAACAAAGAAGAATAGCTAGTGGAAATTCACATTTACAGAATCTTCCATTTAGGTGAAAGTTTACCTTGAGAATGCAACATTTAGGTATTGTTTTTTGTGTGTGTCACTTTCAGCAAATTTTTTAGTTCATAATTTCCCTCTGGCCCTGGTTGTAAGATATTTATGCTCGACTGTGTTCATTGTTTTTTGAGAACTTATAAAAATTGCTTTTTTATTAGTCTATAAAAACCATGTTTGGAGACAGCTTAAAATAAAAATTAATGCAACTTAGCACCCTGCAGCACGGAACAAGTGCCTGTTTTAGTCTCTTATTTAAGCACCTCAGATGCATTGAAACCTAATAAAAATTGTTCCCTGGCCCATCAACCCTAACCAGGGAGCAAGAAGCTGAAATCTGTCAATTGCCCACAACCAAATAGGAAATCTTTTGAGAGCTGCATTGTTAAAACTCAGAGAACTGGTGTGTTATGACTGGAGGCATAAAGTCTGGGCTTTGACAAGAAGCATATAATTATCATTTAATAAACATTCTTCCTCCTCCATCACCTTAACTTTGTCTTTTTAATTCATCCTTTTGATTGTGACTTGCCTCACTTTGGCTTTGAAATCCATCTTATTGAAATAAAAGAGGAGGCTGCAGTCTCTGTGGTCCTTAAAAAATTGCAAGCATGGAGACATAAGATTTGCCAAGTTTAAGGCATGTTCAACTGCTATGTCCCATGTCCATGAGAGCATTCCAAGTGTGATAGGAAATACATCAAACAGGCCAGTTTAACAAAATCATAGCAACAACACAAACAACTATTATTATTATTATTATACAAAACTAAAAACAGAGCTCCCAGACCTACAGATGTGATTGTTTTCCAGGAGATAGCCTGGGCCGCCCCATCCATTTCTGAATGGTGTCCAGCAATGCAATGCAGCTTGTCAACACTCACGGTGTGGACCAGATCACTGGCACACAAAAAAACTGAAGGCTGAGAGGGAGAGAACAAAGCACAATCTGTTTCTCCCGGCTTTTCCATCTATTCTTCTCATGAGATTGGCCAACAACATCCAACAGGCTGATGTTCCCTTCAGCATCCCCTCCTCCCTTGGTCTCCTGCCCCTGATCTGGGTTAGGAATCTTAATGTGAAGACTGTGCCTTTGTTTTCATCAAATACATCCCTGGTACATACATACACAGAAGGATCTGATAGAAACATACCTCCCCAAAAGTTTTCTTTCAGGTGCTTTTCAGATATTCTCAAGGACGTACCATGTTTAAATGAGCACTTTTATTCATAGACCCCATTCTTTTTCCATTGATTCTCCAATCCTAAATTTGAACTATGAAAATCAAAAGCTGTGTCTGGTTAATCTTTAGGAAAAGTATGCTGGCCCTCCCAAATGTGATAAGACGCCAGCTAAAATGATCTCGGCATTAACATAACCACAGTGGGAGAATTCTAGCTAAATAGATACCATCTGTACCCCCAGAGTGAGCACGACATGTCCAGCTTTCAACTCCATCATCTCTGAACTATTGCTCTGTGGCTTGGTCCCTGAATACATGCCTGGGGTTCCCAGGATGCAGACTGATTGGTTGTGCAATGAAGACTTTATGAGAAACTCCTTTCCCCCCTCTTTTCCTAAGGGCCTGAAATCAGTAAGCCAGAACGCATTTTGCCCTAATATAGAAGAGAATGAGGCAGCAGATGCTTCTTCACAGAAGCCTGCGTGCTGGGGAAAGGGGAAAAAATGGTGCAGCCCTCCCTCTGGCAGGGCTCAGGGCTGAATCATCGTGGTAGTATCTGTGGTAAAATCATTTTTCTTTTAGATAGTGGACTATTATCACCACTGGGCTATGGACAGCTAGTCCAGAGTCGCTTTGGTGAGATGTACTCATTTTCACTACATAAAAAGTGTGTCATAGGCCACGAGGGAACAACACATCTAGGAATATTATCGTGGGAGGAGAGCAGATAGGAGACCCTGGAAAAAGTTGGCTGGGATCAAGAAGCGAGGCGAGCCAACAAAGTAATGAAGGAGATTTGTTTTCTTTTTGAACTAAGGGTGGAGATTGGGTCATATCTCCACAATCATGTGAAAACAAAAGGTCACACTAGAGAGTGATTTTCCCAGCAATCTCCATGAGGCAAGCTACAAAATGAATTCTACTGCACCCAACTAAAGACACCCCAGCGGCTGGAATAAGTTCTTGGGCTTGATGAATAAAAGAACAATTTTATCTATATCACCTCATTACCCAGAGGCTTATTCAGAACAGGAGGGGAAAGGAGGGAAGAAGAGTTAGTAAGGAACCTCCTTCAATATTGAATATTTTCATATTTGATGCTTTAGGTTTTCACCTATACCTGACAATTGTACTAGCTGTCTCAGTTGACTCTTGCTACTGGTCTCTTCTCTCATGTAATCAGTTTTTCCAGTTGGTCTTTGATCTTTCTAAAAGATTAAAATAGTCTCCTGTAATCCCTTTCTATGGCTAACTCCCCATTAACTATCAGGAAAAGTTCATCTTCACCTGTCTCTAAAGTGTGGTTTCTCCGACTCCTCCAGTCCTACCTCCTACTAAGGCTGTGAACATTCCCTCTGATCCAAGATGACTCTCTTCTCATTATTTCTGGAAGATACCATCTTCATTTCTAAGTATCCAATGCCTTGATTAGTGTTTTCCCATCAAAAGCATGCACCACCTTCTACCCATCTCTCTATTCAGATGTCCATTCTCTAAGCCTCTCTTTCAAGATCATCTTCTGTGCTCCTCCAATTGTAGCTATGTATCTCTGAATTCCTATTAAAGCTAATGTTTATACTTCATTCAGGTTTATCTGAGTTTTTACATTATCCCACATTTGTACATATGTCTTCCCCAGGAAGAGTGAAAGCTTCTCTGCGACATGGACTATGTCACAGACATTCTTATATTCCACATAATATTTCACAGTTTATATAAATATTCAAAATATTTTCCTAGATATGAAATATTTTTATAAATATTTTCTCCCAAATCCCTTCAGCATGTGGCCTTTAAACCTCATTGCCAGTCTTTGGGAAGGGGAAAATAAGTCCAAATGAGGCAAACAACCAGACGCTCTTCTAGAGTCATCATCAAGTACCATTTATGCCTTTATATCTCTTCTCCCCACTACATTAAGAGATGATAGAAACCATTGGCCTAGCCAGGACGCTAGGTGACATCAAGCCAAGCACTCTCATTTTAAAGACGAGCACTAATGTTTAGAGTGCGGACTGAGAAATCGCATTTCCAGACTCATAGCTTAATACTTTCTTCCCTATTAGTTATGTTGCCTCTTAGCCTAGCATCTGCATGACTCTGAGCCAATAAATACTGTTAATTTGATTTCAGAGAAAAAGCTAAAGAAATTGGAGCTGTTGGGAGGGAAATTCAACTTTAGAAACTGTTTGAACAAGTCCTCAGTTTTTCATCACATTGTCAATGCTTCAGTAGTCTTGTACATGCTTATCAATTATGATTGTGTTTGTTTTCACTTTGATTCTATTTTGATCTTTTTTTGACATTTTAGAAGATGGCTTCAATATAATTACATAGCTACTTTGCTTATATTACTAGTTAGCTCCATTGTGAAAAAATAGGCCACATCCTGTCCTCCATGTTGGTGGGTGGCTATTTCATTGCTCTGCACTCAATTTGAGATAGAGCAAAAGTCACAATGCTAGACTTGGTCATTAATTTTCTTGAGTCACAGTTTCCCCAGCAAATGAAAATTACACATGCTCTACACAACACATGTATGTATTTGCTTTATTATTGCAAGTATATATTAAAGTGTGTTAAAATTTGTTTACATGTTGAATTTATTTTTTGTGTGCTTACCGAAGAATTGTTCCCAAAGCTGAAGTCTATTGTATTGGGTGCATTACACAGATTTTCCATGTGCATTAGCCAAGATGAAAATAATAATAAAATGTCTGTTATTTAAACATAGAGCTTACCAGTCAAGCTACAAGACAGAGGGAATCAACTATATGATGCAAACATTTTTTTCTTTATGGCTTGATGTTGTCTTCCCTCCATGTCTCTCTACTCCCTTCATTCCATCACCCATTCTGATCACCATCAAAAAGGATACCCTTTTTTTCTTTGTTCTGATGCCCTAACCAGACAGTTTTACAACTGACAGGAACTACTTAGGAGAGATACAGCCACTCACAACACACAAACTTTAAACCAACCTGACAGTCCCTAGTAGAGGTAGATGCACATGAGAAAATGATAGGGCAGCGGACATGTGAGCAGCAGTTTGACCTATTTACACTAAAGGAGTTGTGCACAGTGGGGTAGTTACTTGTCCATGTATTGCAACTTCATTGTAACCAGAATAAATTTGAATTGGCCCACTTACCTCTGTAGTTTGAGTTTTGCTCAGAATGCCCGCACATAATCTCATGGTAAGAAAAATTCTCAAAACTGAGAAAAATCCCTCACTTTCCTATAATCACTTTTAAAATAACTACCAGACAAATATTAGTTTTTCTACAGGGCAACATTTCTTTTTTTCATATGTACAAATGAGTTAATCCTGTGAATACAATAGTTACTTATCACTTAAGTAGAGTCTAATAGTTATAATCTCAATTCCCACTTTCAGTTAAGAATAGTTTACAGTAGATAAAACCTTTCAGTGATAAGACATGAAAAAGTGGATCAAATGAAACTTATAATTATCAAATTTATATTTAAAATATTATATACTATTTAAAACAGCTCAAAAATTATCAGATACCTAGGAAAAATATCTACGAATTCTGTACTGAAAATTGGAAGCATTATTGAGAGAACTTAACATCTAAATAAATAAAGCATATTCCATGTTCAAATGTTGAAGACAATATTTTCAAAGTCTCAAATTTTCCAGAATTGATCTATATAGTTACCACAATCTCTATGAAAATCCCAGAAGGTTTTATTGTTGGTGTTGCATGAATGCAGTGAGGGGGAGGGGAAGTTTTCAAGCTTATCTAAGAACATATGTGCAGGAAAGGCTCTCTTGAGAGAAAACAAAGTTAGAGGGCTTACACTACCACATACCAAGATTTATTCTAGTGCTTTATACTTAAGACAGTGTGGTATTAGCTTAATGATAGATAAAAAGTCAAAAAAACACAATAGAGAACCCAGAAATAAATGCACAAATACACAGTCTCCTGAAATATAACAAGGTACTGAGAGAAACAATTATATTTTCAATAAATGATGATGAAATGCATATTTATAAAGAAAAAACCAATATAATTCATAATTCAAGGTATCTTATAGTACACATAAAAAAGTAAAAACCCTAGGGCCCCTAGAAGGTAATGAAGAATATTTTTGTGAAATTTGCATAAGAAATTATTTCTTAAACAGGACCCCAAAAGCACTAATCACAAGGAATTTTTGGTAAATTGGACAAAATTAAAATGCATGTTCATTGAAGATACTCTTAGGAAAGTGATAAGGCAAGGCATGAGAGGAGGGCTTGTTGGGATGCTGGGTGATGGATGGTGAGGGGAGTGTGTTCACTTCATGCAAATTTGTCAAACTGAACAGTTCAGAGTTTTGTATTTTCCGTCTGCATATTATACTTCAATAAAAGTTTTCCTAAAAATGACCCAGTTCTTCTATTCCCTTTGCTTATACCATTTACTCCAAATAATTTACTTCAATTACTATAGTTCTCTAAAATTGCCAGGCAGGATCTGTGTGGTACATAGAACAATGCCTGAAATCAAGAAATTTCAACTTCAAAGGTTTCATGTTGTTGTCTTTTAAAAATCAACACACATAAAAGCAAGCTGTCAAGGACCTGGCTTGTCTACCAGAGATAGGGAGATTCAGACCAAGCAGAGAATTTTAATATGGTCATGCATTATCTATAACCTGTAGGATGAATAAAGATAAGATTTAGAGTGGACTTAACTGAAAATAGCCTTGTGATAAAAACAAGTCACTTTATTTTAATGACACTCACTTCCACTGTGATTTCTATCTCATGCATATTTAGTTTCTAGGTACAAACCAAGAAGGCTTGTCGTTTTTTTCTTTCTTTTCTTCTTATTCCTTTTCTTTTATCCTTCTGTAAGGTCATCATAACCTATGGAAATGGAGTTGCTCTCTTAGTTTTTTTGCACAATGTCACTAAGGACATAATTGAGAGAGAAAGCAGGTGGGAGTGAATGGTTATTCCAAGGCTCAAACCACAGACAGAAATGTGTGGTGCATCTTTCTTAATGAAACAGAAAAGCTAATATGCTGCAATTAAAAATAATGCCTCCTTATAGCCAATCAGGTAACACTGAAAAATTATTAGAAGGCAGATTTTTCTAGTGCTAGTACTTTGGGATGTGTACACATGTACTAATACCTTTGCCTTGGTATTAACCAACACAAATGGGCATTTATTGTGTCTTGTTCAATGAAAAAAGACTTAGAAAATAATGTACTTTGCTGCATCTTATAACTGTCACATAAAATTTTAATCAACTATATGACTTTATATTTATGAATCTATATTTGCAAGTAATTGATATTATTGGCAAACCAAAAAACTTAAAAGCAATTTCCATCATTATGTTTTTTGTAAACTAGTTGTTGCTAACTCTAGATTTTGCTGATGTGTTAGACAAAAGGAGTTATTCTTTTGAGGGCAAAATGAAGATCATCCGGCCACTTGGTTTCTCTATGCTGCACTTGGCACAGCATGCATGGAAGCCAAAGTATATACACTTTAAAACTCAAATTTGCATCCCAAAATCTGTACATTAGTAAACAGTTACCCCCAAAATAAAATTCAGTTAAATTTTTCATAACCTATGTTTGCAAAAAGCAAAGCTAAATGTGTGTGAACTAGTTCATCAGAGTAAGAAAGCAATGGATTGTATGGATTTAGAAAACCAGAGAATTCAAAGATGGGGGGTAGTTATGGTTTCTGTCAGAGGATAAGAGACTGAAACCCCAAAAAGTTCAATTATTTGTCCAAGTCCATACAACTATTTAGAGGTAAAACCAAGACTAAAAGAGAAGTCTCAGTTTACAGTCCAGTTCTTGTACCTCTAAAGCATTCTTCTTTTAGAATATTTGATTTGATTTTCAACTCAATATTTTAACACATCTTGATCAAATATTATGGATTTTTTTCTTAGTGATCTTTAGGAAAATACATTTATGCGAGAAAGTAATATTATTTCACTGTAATTGTTCTAAGCTCCAAAAGTAAGTCTTCAGACTCCTCTGCAACTCAAATTCAGGATGTATTACAATCCCATTGGTCCCACCAGAGACCATTTTGTTCCCACTAGAGACCATTTTGCTGCGAGGTCTTAAAAAATTTAGGCAGTCAGTTATGAGTCCGGAAGTAAACTTGGTAACTAAAAGAGGGTACATTGAATCCTTACATAAAGGTGAGGATATAGGCCCTCTGTCAAGCCTGGGTCTGTGATGTTTAGCTATACAGATTTTAGCAAGGTGAAATCCAGGACAGGGAGGACATCTGAAGCCCTCTTGAATTTTAAATATATCTAAGTTATAAAGAATCCTTTTAAGGTTTCTAGCAATTTTTTAAATCCTCGCCCGAGGACATTTTTCATTGCTTTTAGAGAGAGATGAAGGGTAGAGAGTGGGGAGAAAGAGAGAGAGAGAGAGAGAAAAACATCAATGTGAGAGAGAAACATCAATTAGTTGCCTTCCCCTACCCTCCCAGACTCAGCATTGAACCCACAGCTTGGGTATGTGCCCTGACCAGGAAACAAATCCACAACATTTTAGTCTACTGGACAATGCTTCATCCAACTGAGCCACAGCAACCAGGGCTCTAACAATTTCTTAAAATACATTATTCACATTGTCATATGATGTGGGTAGAGCTCCTTTCAGCTATGTCTTACATTGAAAACCAGAAAGCTAAAAGAGGCTACAAGTCTTTTCAGTTACAAATATCTACCCCAATGGTATGCAGCCATATTTTCACTCACTCTAAGGACTATCTGTATCTCATGATTTTCATGTATACCTGATGCAGACACTGGCCTACAGTGTCCACATCATTATGGATGAAAGGAGACATTCACATGGACTACTGAGTCCAGTGGAGGAAAAGGGACAGCATGGCTTTTCTCTCAAGGGGAGCAAAAGCCTTGGCCCTTGCCGTGACTGGCCTTTATTGGGTTTCTTGGCACATTACATGATGGTCCTCATTTACTATGCACAAGTTTGCTTTAGGTAGTTACCTTTTACAGAAAACAAAGGAGCCAATGCTGCTAATCATATCACAGAAGACAGATATTTGCAAATGAGAAGACAAAAGTGGCTGAACCAGTTACACTCATCCTTGGAAAGTTTAGCATGGATTTTAGGAAGTTACTCTGCAGTAAATGTCCTCAATTCAGGGTGAGGGAGTTTTTTAGCAAGAGCAAGAGTCAAAGCATCCTAGGTACATTGAAGGCCTGATTCCCCACAGGAGAACCTATCCATAGGTGTGGGTTCTGTGCATCTCCGAGTGGGAGCTGGGCCTACACCACGTGGAACAGTCTTCTACATATACCAGATAAAAAAGAGGAACTTCTCAAACACAATGCTTGGTTCAAATGAGTATTGTTAGTGATTGTGTGGAACACTTAGGGTTAACTAAACAAGAAGAGAAGCAGTCAGTGTGGCAGATGGTGGATCTTTCTAGCAGACAGGTTGAAAATGCTGAGCTTGGAGGTGATGTAAGAATTTACAGATTTGTTTGCATGGGAGAGTGAAAACAAGGACTATAACAATTATTACGAATGACACACAATCCTTTTTTAAAGTGGTGATATGTTTGTTGGAAAATATAACTTAAGTGCTCGGAAGGAAAGATGGGATCCATACTATTGGCTGCCTCCAGCATCTCAGAGAACAGAGCTAGGTTGTTCTGTCAAATACAAAGTGGTGTATGTGTGATGTGGTGGAGGGGAGGGGTGTGTAGGATAGGAAAGCCTGAGAGATTCTAGGGCACTCTAAAAGTGTGGTCTGTAGAATTTGAGGAGTCCCAGATACCTCTGCACAAGGTATGAAAAGTCTAAACAGTTTACAAAGTAATATTTAGATGTTTCCCATTTTTATACAATGCACTAACATTTACACAATTGGTATAGAAGCGGTGGTGGGTAACACTGCTGGTGCTTAGCACAAACCCAGGCAGTGGTAGCAAGGATTTTTTTAAAAAATGATGTTATTTAAGAATGTCTTCGATGAGGCTTTAAATATTGTTAATTGATTAAATCTTGATCTTGAGTATATATGTCTGGGAATGGCAGGATTTTCTCAACCAGAACTGTTATGGTAGATAAAATACAGAAGCAGACATGAGAATCAGTCATTTCTATTATACCGGGTATTACAGAAGTTTGCAAAAATGTAAAATGATGCCACACTTCATATGCTGTAGAGCTGCTGTGCTATCCAAAACAGAGGCTATGGTCACATGTGTTTTCATTTAAATTTACTTAAATGAAAATAAATTAAATATCTGTCCCCTAGTCTCACTAGGCTTACTTTAAGCATTCAAAGGCCACAATGAGGTGAGAGACAACCATAGTGAACAGCACAGAAAACACTGCCATCATCATAGAAAGTTCCATTGAACAGCACTCTTATAAAGCACATATGTAAAGATGATTTTTTGTTCTGTGGTCTTAAACTAAAAGCAAGTTTTTAAGAAAAAAATCTTATTTCCATTGGAATGTATGAAAGTCAGTATTATTTCCATAAAGCTGGTCTCTGTTCTCTTTAGCCTCACTTCTGGCCACTTGGAATCTCGGATTCCAATTGTCAGGGTCACTTCAGAGCAAGGAGATGAGAAGAACCAGGTGCCTTCCTTTACTCTACAGTCCAGAGGTTGTCAAGCTCAGGGTGTCCATAAACAATAAAATCCCCTTAGGTCAGGAGTTCCTGAACTCAGGTAGCCTTTGCTGACAGTAGAGCTCTTACACAGATGGGGGAGGGGAGCAAGAAAATATTTCTTTCCAGCATGAGTTCAAGTTAGTCCCTCAGTTGAAACTTCCTGATGGCACACCTACCCTCAAATACAGTTACTTGTTCTATGGGCAAACTCAGCAATGTTTTTAACACCCATTTCTGATAATACAGCCCTGGGAGTTTGCAAGCTTGTTAAAAACTGGGATGAGAGACTGCCTGTTAGCAGATGCCAATGCTTTGCTTTCCCAATATTTTCTCTTCCTGTGATAACAACCATCATCATTCTCTTTTTAGGAGACAGAAACCCATGCACAGAAATTTGTGTGCTGTTACTCGTAAGGTAACGATGTTTGAGTGTTTACTCTCACGCTGGTGTTAATTAGTTCACAGCATATTTAGGTTGGGAACAACTCGAGGCAGCGAACATCTCCGAAGGACATCTTTTACATGGCTACATTATGTTCTGACAAAACCCAGGCAGCATTGCCAAGACACCAATGGTGCCTGGTAAATACGGTTTTGGCAAAGAGTGCAGAGGGATTTTTCTCAACTGGCAACCCAACTGGCAACTCGGCAAATCCAGGTTTACAAATATGCCACCCTTGGTTAATTAGTGACAGTGCTGGCTTTTAATTTAATTTGAAGCAACATGAGAGAAAAATCAAGGAAAAAAGTGGATAAACAAGCCCACTAGTCTCACTGCTGGAGAAATGGAGTTACACAAGCATGAATGATCCAGTCCCGCAAAGAGCATGATGGATGTGGTTGCTTCTGAAACATGAGAACATCTGGCTACACTGCACAGCTGAGGAGGGAAAAAAAAACACAGGTCCAAATTCACGGACACGTTTGTGTCACAGACATCCGGCAAACAGATGGCACTGGTTGGAAATAAGGTCCCAGAGATGTGCTGAGAGGTTTTTGAAAACTCATGTGTTCATAAATGCATTCTTTTTATTCCTTTATTTCCAGCTCAGTAACTTGTCATCAGCTCTTCTCTACTCAGTATCTTCAGAGCAATGATATTTCTGAAGACAGAGGCCTGAAGAGGGTCTATACTCTTCACCAAGTCTGGCCTGATCGGATGTGGAAGAACAATACATTGTGATGTGGAATCTCTGCCTAAGCTATGACCTACTGTTATGAGAATCAAAATGCTCTGCTTAAATGATAGACTAACATATTGTAATGGCCAGTGTTCAATGAACATGTATGTGCCAGACAATGGACTATATTCTTGTCTTGGCTCATGGAATCTTCATTGCAATGGTTCACTATCACTTCCTTGCACTACTTATGGATATTTTGGGCAAATGATGCACTTTTTATTTGAAGTGGGCAAGTCTCAGGCAATCAGAATATGAGCTGTATCATCAGAGCGGTAAGTTGCTATAGTCTCTTGAACAAAAAATAATATATTGTTTAGCAAATATATCTAGACTTTGAATGCTAAGAGGGGTGTTTTGTTTAGTGTTGTGATCTGCTTCTTGCCCAGAAGATCCCTTAGGCATGAAGAGGGGAAGGTCGAGGGCAGTAGCTTAGACTTGGAAGGGCTACGGGAATCTGCATGGGCTGAGGAACTTGCATGTTACCATGGCTGTGACCCGAACTGAGGACTCATGCATCATCCCCTTTTCCCATGCTTCTCCTTCACCCTCCTACTGGCTGAAACCAAACAGGAACAGATTTAATACTCAAAGAAAGGAAACATCCCTAGCTTTACTTTCTCTCTTTCTTATAGGTAATCATGAATGTCCATAAACATCAATGTCATCCATGTAAACAAGATACATGAGAAATTAAAAGCAAAAATGTAGAAGGCATGAAAATACCTCGTATTCACTCATGTATAAGGATATCATGCAATCTTGCGGTTCTTAAAAATGCTGACAACTGGTAATCATTCCATAAGTGTGACTCTAATGAGCTAATTCTTTCAACAACCAAAGAAAATCTGGTAATAAGACCCTTCAGGAACAAGGCTTAAAAAGGCAATAGTAGGGATAGTATTATTGCATTATGTATGACAGACGATTATTGAGACATAGACTCGTGGCCTAAACTGAGAGTGGAATCTATATAAGGCAAACAAATATTTTGCATGTTTTTTGACTTCTGAGGCAGTGCAAAAATCCACAGAGTAATTTGTTTCAGTTTTCAAAGTATTAGAAGACTGGGATTTCAAGTCGTAGAACATAATTTCAGAACAGTAAGAAAAATACTTTATCCTCTGAGTCTTGAGAGGATACATGTGAAGATAAGGAAATGCCTTTTCAATGGATATGGCAGGACCTCAGAATACTGGTTATGTAGTTTGATGACCTCATTTGTAATTGTTACTTTTATTTCTGTCCTTACTTCAGATTGGGTCCAGGAGCTGTGGCTGATTATCACAGAGCCCGTAGTGATATTGATGTTGGGATAAACACTTGTGGTTGCAAGATTATTAAGGGCACTTCTTACTGCACCTAACAAGGGAAAATGTCATCTTCAGTGAGACTTGGCATCAGGAATGGGGCATTCCCAATGGAACTTGAAGAGGACATTAACTGTAACAGCAACAACAAAAACACAGCTTCAAATAAATCCCAAATCCCAGTCTTGAAATGGGAGATGACAACACTACTAATGATGATAATTAATGGTAGCATTTATCAAGTATGTCTGTATCCAGTAAAGTTCTTAGCCCTTTCTGGACAAATCTCACTAAAATAAACTTATTCAGTAAGTTATTTAGTTATTCTTTTTTATCATTTGAGAAAACCAAGGCCCAAGAAGTTAAAATTTTCCTAAGAGCAAATTTTGCCAAAACTAAGCACCAAATGGTGGAATCTAAATTCAAATCCCAGTTGACCAGAATGTCAGGATCCTCAAACATCACTATTATTTTCTGCTGAGTGTATGAGAGACCTAGGAGTAGAGTGAACATGTAATTTAACATCTACTCTGGGACATGATTGAAAATGAGAGGAGGTGCTGTTGATAATTACACCAGGACAGAAGGGCAAACTGGGATACATGCTCTTACTACTTAAGAAGGAAGATTACTGGAGGTGTACACCTGCCTGAGAAGGAAATGTCAAATCTGGATCCACTTGGGTATTAACAGATGTCAACTCCTCCCAGATTTTAGAAGGAAAATTTTCATAATACAGACCACTCCTCCTAGACAAGAGCTTCCTTTTACCTGCTTGAGATGAATACCTGCTTTATAAAGATATCACCTGTTTACCTAGTTTTTAATACCTTTCTTTTAGTTTCATTTTGTGCTGTCACTAGTTTTTTTTTAATCAAGAAAACTTTTTAAAAAATACTTATTGCCTTCTAGCTTAGGTTGCCATTAAAATGAACTGTTTTATGTAAGACACTATTAAGGTGGAATTACAAAATCTTTGCACCCAAAAGACCATTTTCAAATGGTTTGATTTGTTTTTTAAAGTCTTAGCTCTAAAAACTATAAATAAATTAAAAAGTGCTCATTGCACTTGGCTTACAACATTAGATATTCCAGGGCATAGGACTTTGGGGGAAATATCAACTAGAGCTGTATCAGTTCTAGCAATTCTCTTTCACGCACTGCCTGTCCCACAGGAGCATGTCTTTTGGGCAGGGCTCTAATAGCGTGAACTTCTAATCACAGCTGACACTGTGGACCACTCCCCAGTCTTCCTGAAACTTTGTTATAATGCTTCTCTGGCACTTTCTTCCTCCCTCTCTTTACCTGCTCCTCCTTTTCTATTTTCTTTCCACCCCCTCTCAATGTTGTCCCTTCCTCCTGGGTCTCACTATTGGCTGTTTTTTTTTTCTTCTCATTACATTGTGTCATGACAATCTCACCCAGTTTCATGAATGCAGTATTTCCATGTAGCACAAGACTTCCAAAACTATATTTCCAGTGGCATTCTCTCTAAAACTCTATACATGTAAAGCTCCCTATCGAGGTGTCCTGGCCTCTGAGATTTGATGCATCCAAAGCTGGCCTCACAACTTTATCTCCAAAGTACACAGGTTCCTGTGCTCCCTGTGTCCCAAGCATGCCTCCTCCTTTAAGTTTCCTCTCTGTAAATGATGCAGGTTATCTAGGCCCATGGTCTTTGCATCTTTCTTTTTTTTCTCAACTGAAATAAAATCAGTTGACAAATTCTTTCAGGTCTATTACTTCAGTACATCTCAGATCTGTCCATTTCTCAAAATTTTTCTAGCCTAACTTGTTTAGGCACTTACAATCTCTTACCCCAAATATGCTAACTGGTCCCCCCTACCCATAATTTTTCTCTTACTCACATTCATCCTGTGTACCAGCAAGATTAAACTTCCTAAGGAATAGCTGGATCATATCACTTCTTTGTTCAAGTTTCAATGCAAGCAGCTTAACTTAAGTCCATACTGTTTAGATTTCTTAGCCTGGCATTCAAGTGCCAATATTGATGTGACCCTACATGATTATTTAGATCTTACGTGGCATGACACTTCATCTGAAAGTTTTTTCTGAGCTCACAACTCTGTTGTGTAGTCCTGCTCAGAGTTTTCACAGCATCTTTCCCCCCATCACACCCTGTATCACACTTCATTAAAGATTCATTTACTTATTTATCTTCTCTTAGGCTTTACAACATCCACAGTGCAGAGAGAATGTGAAACTTATTTACAATTATATTCCAAGTACTGACCCATGGGAGGAATTTAATAAACATTTATCAAATTAAGTGACAAATAAGTGAATCTACTCACATTAAAAAAATAAATAGATCTACTCACTCTAAAGCTCAGTGGCTCTGGTCAAAATGATTCATTGTCCCCAGTTCCTATGTTGATGTGGTCCTTAGCTAGTCCTAACCACTAGTCTCCACATAACTAAATTCAACCTACTTTGACAGAAGCATAACTCAAAGTGCCCCTCCACTATGAAACCTTTCTTGAGCCTCTTAGTTATCAGTGACCTCTTCCACTTCTAAACTCCTGCAGTGTTTTCCTCATTCTTCTTTTATGATACTGAATGCTATTTTATCTTTTAAATAAAAAGTATATATATTTAAGGCATAGAGCATAATGATTTGATATACATACACATGGTAAAATGATTACCACAGTCCAGCTAACTAGGGCATCATCTCACATAGTTACCATGTGTGCATGTGTGTGTGATGAGAACACCTGAGATCTACCTTGTAGTATGCATCTCTTAGCTCTCTATTAGTTCTCTAAGCTCTGGGAAGACAGGATCTTTGCTTGTTTTGTTTTCAACTAAGCACCTAGTACCTAGTATAATCCTTACAGAAAAGAAAAACGTAATAGATCAATATTTATTACTTGCAATGACTTAATGAATGTTACATCAACTGATAATGACACTCTTATCTCAAACCACCCAATTTGTATTTCTCAGAACTCTTTTGTAAATTTTTGCCCAGACAGATTTTTAATTTGAGAAATAATGACATTCCCTCCCTCAGTGATTTTAAGACTTGCACTTAACTCTTCAATAAAGATCTTCTACTTGTGGAATTAACTTTCCTGTGTGCATGTGTAAATTGTATTGTTATAAACTACAAGCATGCATTCAAAAATCATATGTATTATTTGATTATTTTTTTATACAGCAAGTATATATATGTAACCAGCACCCAAATGAAGACACAGGAACTTTCCAGTAACAGAAGTCCCCTCATGCTCCTTTCCAGTCTCTGCCTCTCCAAGTGTAACCATTATCCTGACTTCTGATATTACAGATTATTTTTTCTTGTTTTCAAACCTTAGATAGACGGGTTATTCTTTTATGTCGGTCCAACCTTTCATTTGTGAGATTCATCCACATTGTTGTATGCAGTTGTAGTTGGTTCATTTTCATTGATGTATAGAATTCTATTATAGTAAGATTTCATAATGTGTTTATCCATTCCACAGTAAGTTATATGGCATAGTGACTTCATGTACAGTATTCCTAGCAACTCTGACCCACAATTTCTGTTCACCTATTGCTTTAGTGACCACTTCCATGCTGGCTTTGTCTAGGTTTGCACAAGTACAACAGGCAAAGCCTTACCTTGGGCCTGTACTGCATCTCTCACACTGCCTGTCCTAAGACTTCTTGGATGCCAACTAGGAAACACCTCATGTAAACCCACTTACCACCCAGTCATGTGCAAGTCAGAAGTACAGGGGAATTCATACACATGGGTACTAGTTTCTAGTGGTTAAAGGCTTCACTATTCTGTAATTCAATGAATAGTTTGAGACCCAATTCATAATGTTTCTATGAAGGTCTAGTGGGATAAAATTCTAATCACCTTCTCTGGTAGCCAACTTGATAATGCTTCTTAATATTGGCTTTTCCTTCTTTCCTATTTTATTCCTTCTACCCTGTGCACTTGTTCCTTATCATCACATTCTCCAATAGACTACTGAATGACCTCATGTAAGACATAATCTCAGTTTTATTTTCAGGGGACCCAGACTAAAACTAATAACTATTAAGTTATGACCACACCCAAATCTTTAGACTTTAGCTCCATAGGCTGAAAATGTATCTTCAATCTTCTCTGCCCCAGAGAATGAGAGCATTGCAAAGAATCATCATGTTCTTGTTTTATCATTTCTTTAAGACACATCACACCTAGAAGTAGAATTAGAAAGACAAAAATTTTTTACTGGTTAGTATTACTTTTTTCCATTATGAAAAATTAAATAATTATTGTCCAGAAAACTTGAGCATGACTGATATGCATATTACTCCTCAAATGGTTTTTCAGCAGAGATGATTCTACAGACAGATTATAGTGTTAAGTACAGACTGGGACTGATACATTGTGAGTTTAGAAGTTAAAACTTCAATCAATGGTTAACTATGATGATTAGTGCTGAACTTACATATTAATGCAGAGAAAAAAAAAGGAGAATGAACTGAGAGGAAATGAGGAACTCTCTATGGACATGCAAATAGCATGTAGATAATCAGGAGCAAACATCAATGACAATTAACTGACTGAAAGCCCAATCTGGCACACCACATGGCCAAGCCAACATCATTTTAGGAAGAGGCATCTAAAAACAAACACTTACCTTCTTCCTAGTTTGTGCCAGAGACTGTTTTAGATGCTTCCCTCGTATACCATTGGCCCCTACAGACATCTCTTAAAATGATATGGGTAATAACATAATTGTAATAATTGAGGCTGTCCTTTATTAAATAGGAGTTGAGCACTACTCTAAACTTTTAAGATATGTATTACTTAATACAACAACTTATGAGGTAAGGAGTCTTGTTAGTCCCATTCATCAGAAGGTGAAATTAAGCTTTGGGAGAATCACACAGCTGGTGAGAGATAGGAACACATAATGGGCTCAGGTCTGTAATGCATACCTCTGAGTTCTTAAATTCATATTACTTCTGGAACTCTAAACTTTTCCTCCTCTGATGAACCCTCAGATATCAATATTGCCTATCTCAGATTCTCTATTCTAACACATTTCAGTAATGTTCCATGTTGAAAAACTGTTCCAGATCTGTCTGATCACTTAATTCTGGGTTAATTTTGCCACTTATCACTCTACATTTCCCAGGAATGGAAATTGTTCTCTGACCTGCCCTCATCCTCTGAGATATCACGCTCATCATTAGTGCTTGGCAAAAATCTGCTCTGTAATGTGGGAAAATAGATTTTCATTCATCCTGCATAGACTTTAAACCTAGATCATTTTCCCAAAGAGGTTTCTTTACCATGGGGGAGGGTCCTAAAGTTTCCACTCGGACTGCTTTGTCATTCGTTTGTGGCAGGTGTCCTGAGATTGGTAAGTAATCTCAAACACATAAGTTTTTTGTATTTGCCAACTAGCCATTCTCTACCATTTTCTTGTGGGCGTACTATGATTTAATTTAAGAGAACTCTATTTTGTGTCATTTCCAAGTTCCAATATATGCTTATCTTTATGCAAGCATATTACATTGATACATTAGAACATACCTCCTGTATATACCATTTTTTCTAGCACAACAAAATACCATGTTTTTTAAAACATGAACTTTTAAAATTTTAAACAGCTTTATATGTACAGAAAAATTGTAATGAAGAGTGCATATACATAGAGTCCCCATATACCCAGTCCCCAGTTTTAGCTCTTATTAACACTAGTGTGGTGTTTAACACTAGTGTGGTTTATTTGTTACATTAATAAAATAAAATTGATACATCATTATTAACTAAACTCCACACTTTATTCAGATTTTCTTAGTTTTTGCCTAATGTCCTTTTTCTCTTCCAGGATGCCATCCAGGATACCACATTACATTTAGTTGTCTTGTCTCCTTAGGCTCATCAGTTTCTCAGATTCACTTGGTTTTTGGTGACCAGAATAGATTTGGAGAACACTGGTCAGGTATGTTGTAGGGCCTCTCACAACTGAGACTCACCTGATGTTTTTCTCTTGCTTAGCCACAAGTTTGGGGAGGAAGACCACAGAGGTAAAGAGCCATTCCCAACACATCATACCAAGTGCACGTATTGTTAGCACGACTTATTGCTGTTGATCTTGACCTTGATCATCTGGCTTACATAGTGTTTATTCATCAGGTTTCTCCACTGCAAAGTAACTCTTTTCTCTCCAGTTCCATTCTGTGCTCTTTGGAAGAAAACCACTATGCACGCACAGCCCACACTTAAAAATTGGAAATTATGCTGCCCCTCATTTAGGGTGAAGTATTTAATTTATTTATTTGGAGCTCTCCTGCATGGGAAATTTGTCTCTTCTCTCCCATTTATTTATTTATTGAATCATTTATTTACAACAGCATGAACTCATGGGTACTTAGTTTATACTTCAGTTTATAATCCCATACTATTTATTTATTTTGTTGCTCACATGCCCCAGCTGTGGTCACACTGAGAGCTCTTACACTTGGCTTCTCTGCCCCTTTGACACCCTCATCACTGCGAGGATTTTGTTTGTTTTGCTTTTAGTGCTTCTTTACTTCCTGGCACAATAAGGTGCTCCAGGCCCATCTTTTCATCTTGTATATTTCTATCCCCAGTCCTAGAAATAGCCATTTCTCCAAGGTTCTCTGATTCCTCTCATTGGATAATAGTGTTAGAACCCAGTTCTGGTTGCTAGTCATGGTGATTGTTCCTGGTTGCTTTTAGGACCCCTTAGCTGACTGAGCAAAGAAATATATGTGTACACACTAATACCTGTATAGACACATAACTAGAAATATTTCTAGATGTAATCATATATGTCTATATTAGGCTAAACATGAGCTCATAATTGTCTCCCACTCCAATCCATTACCACATGGATCATTCTAGACTCCTCTCCTTACTCATCTATAAACACTCCATGAGTAGGAAACCTAGCTTCTACCATCTGCCCTCTGTTTCTTTATTGTTCAATTTCAGTATACATGTATAACAATATCAGAATTGTTGACCCACATCCCCATGGAAAACAATTTTACCACCCACAATATGACACAACGCCATGTTTCTGAAATGTATACATGAAAAAATAATTCTAAGGGGCTCTATCCCCATTTTTGTTTGTTTGTTTGTTTCTTCCTATTGATTTCTAACTTAGGTCCACTTTATAAAAGGAATAAAAGCTATAGACCAGAATAAACCAGAAGTTGTCTAGAAAAAGACTTAGAAAAAATGAAATGAAACCCTGAAATACAAACAGAGAGCGAGTAGGCAGGATAATAAAAGAAATGCAATTTCTGATACAATTTACTAAGCCACGTTGCTGTGTTGCTGACTTTGAGTAAAGAACAAGCTGACTTTGATTGACTGACTCTCTGAAAGCTGGTGGTCGGCAACAATAGCCTGTTGCTCCTTTTATTCAGTACCCAGGCCTCAGAAAGAACTCCTTCTTAAGTGCTAGGTAAAGCTAAATGTAGAAGACAAAAGTAGAGGCTTTTAAAAACAGACTTTATTTTTGTAAGCTTGAGGTTCACAGTAAAACGGCAGACAGAGTACACGCAGGTTCCCATGTGCTCCCTGCCCCACTGCCCCAGAATCGTCTCACTCCCACATCTTGCACCACAGTGCTACATTTCTTAAAATTGATGAACCAGCATTGACACATCATGATCACTCAAAGTCCACAGTCTATATTAGGGTTCAGTTTTCTTGTTGAACATTCTACGGGATTAGACAAATATATAATGACATATATCTACCATTATAGTACCATAGAGAGTGGTTTTATTGCCTTAAAAATCCTCTGTGTTTGCCTATTTGTCCCTCACACCCCACTGATGCCTGGAAGCCACTGATCTTTTCAATGTCTTCTTTATTTGTTTTGGTTTTTTTTTTCCGAGAATATTATATAGTTGGAATTATACACTATGTAGCCTTATTAGATTGACTTCTTTCACTTAGGAATATACCTTTATACCTTTAAGTTTCTTCCATGTCTTTTCATGATTTGACAGCTCATATCTTTTTAGTGTTGAATAATATTCCATCGCCTGGATGTACTATAGTTTGTAAATCTATTCACCCACTGAAGAGCATCTTGGTTGCTTCTATGTTTAATCAATTATTTAAAACCCCACTGTAAACATCCATGTTCAGGTTTTTGTATAGGCATAAATTTTTAACCATCTGAGTAACTGTCAAGTAGCACAATTGCTAGATAGTATGGTAAAAGATATGTTGTGTTTTAAGAAACTGCCAAACTGTCTTCCAAAGTGGCTGTACCATTTTTTATTCCCATCAGCAATGATTGAGAGTTTCTGTTGCTCCACATCCTCCCCAGCATTTGGTATTACTAGTGTTTTGGATTTTCATCATGGTAATTGGTGTAATCATCTTTGTTGTAATTTGCAAGTTACTAATGACATGATGTGGAACATCTTTTTATATGCTTGTTTCCATTTGCATATCTTTTTTGGTATAGTTTCTGTTCATATCTTTTGCTTATTTTTTTAGTTGTTTGTTTTCTTAGGTAGAACTTTAGAAGTTTTATATGTATTTTGGATATGGGCTCTTTATCCAATATGCCTTTTACAAATATTCCCCCTAGTCTTTAGCTTGTCTTCTCATTCTCTTGACAGGGTCTTTTGTGGAACAGAAATTTTTATTTTAATTAAATACAATTTATGAATTATTTCTTTCATGGGTCATGCTTTCGGGGTTGTATCTAAAAAGACATTGTCAAACTCAAGGACATCTAGATTCTCTCCTATGTTACCTTTAGAAGTTTCATAGTTTTGTATTTTAAATTTAGATCCATGATTCATTTTAATATTTGTGAGGGGTGTAAGGTCTGTGTCTAGGTTCATTATTTTGCATGTGGATGGCTAGTTATTTTAGCAGCACTTGTTGACATGACTGTTTTTTCTCCATTGGGTTGTCTTTGCTCCTTTGTCAAAGGTCAGTTGACTGTATTTATGCGGGAGTATTTCTGGGTGTTCTGCTCTGTTCCATCAAGGTATCTGTCTCTTCTTTCACCAATACCACACTGTTTTGAGTACTGTCACTTTAGAGTAAGTCTTGAAGTCAGCTAGTGTCAATTCTCCAACTTTGTTCTTCTCCTTAAGTATAGGGTCCTTTTAGACTAATTTCTTGTGAATGTAATACAGAGGCATTTAATTCTATTCTCTTGTTCTCTCACTTAGCTTTTCATTTTTCCTGTAGTGATCACCTTGGGAATAGTTCACAAAATGGCACCTGGTTTTTCTTTTTTTCTCACTTAAGGCAATTGGATATCAGAGGCATTTCTCTGTTAATTCTCTACCTCCTAAGAGGAAGTTGGTCTTTCTGTCTACTTGGGGGATGGGGAAGAAGGGAAGGGAACCCTCCTGGATAGTTTGGAATAATTCTAGACACTTTTCCTGGAGGATTCCCAGCAAACAAACCATCATAGAGCAGTGTGAGTTAGTGCTTTCCAGGGCCACACCTTTCCTATGGCCACAGGAACATGACAAATAGTTTTAAACACTGGTAAAAAAAAATACTCTTTGCAATATGGGCTCAAAAATAAAAAGATGCTACACAGAAAAGATTCTGCAAGTATTTGAAGATCCTAGATATTCTGAATTATATTTTTTAATGTTGGTCACGTAAGAAAAAGTGAAAATGTAGTTTTTTTAAACAAAATATAAATACTATGTATATATTATTCCAATTAGAAAATGTTTCTTCACATATTTAGTAGTGTTCAGCGTAGGTGAGAAAAATAAAGGTCTAGTTTGCTTGAGGCTAAAGAAGGTACTTCAGATTGCCTTTTGTTACATTGATGTAATCAATTCAATAATTCATATTTTAGCATACATTAATACAGAGGATAATGTTCTACTGACATTAAATTTTTAAATGTGCAACATAAGAAATTTTCATTTTTGTTAATTTTCCCAGATAAAATTGGATACTTCAAACATATAATTAGTTTCACTTATGGAGGAACATATAAGTTGTTTTGTTTTGATAACATAGAATTTCATTGAAAATAAATAGTGCATATCTAGATATGAAAAGCCATTGAAATAGGAAAGGTGAGAAAGGATATGCTTTATATTCTGGAATACCTGGAAAAACACAAGTGTATTAATAAAATCCCCACAAATGATCTTGTAAGTAATGTGTATTCATATAGAGAAAAACTATTTAAAGTGTCTAACTAAAACTAACAGAAGAGGACCAGACAGAATGATTCATAAAAAGTATAGTCAACATATACAAAACCACTTGGGATTATTTTTAAACATATAAAATGCATTTTCTTCTTTTGAAAAGGAGATAGACATTATTTGGAAAATTTTATGTCTCATACTTTCTGAATGATGATCATCATATACATAGTTATCCTTTACAGTTGAAGAGAGTTCATCCAATAATTTGTTGTTATGCTTATGTATTATTATTCTTTTGGGGGTGGTTTGGCTCAATCCTTGGTCCTATCAAGTTTGCTTGAAATGACTTGCTATCAAATGCATCCTGGAAAAATGTCTGACCTAAAATTTTTTCTGTAGCACTACTTTGCTCCCTCAGGTGAATCAAACATTTTATACACTGCTCCACATTCTACACAATGACAGAATGATTTTATAATTTTTAAAAAACAATGAAAATGAAGACAATTTTAACCATGAAAAGGTATGCATCAAATTGTTACATTAGGACAATAGGCACAGACTGGATATTTCAAATAAATGGAATCATTCAATATGTGTTCTTGTGTGTCTGGTTACTTTTGCTTAGTATAATGTTTTCAAGGTTCATGTCATATCATGTGTCAGTACTCCAATCCTCGTAAGGCTGAGTAATATTTCATTGCATGGCTATACATTTTGTTTCTCCATCAGTTGATGAACATTTTGGTTGTTTCCACTTTGGGCTATTGTGAATAATTTTGCTGTGAAGATAGTATACAAGTTTTTGTATGAAGAGCTGTTTATAATTTTATGGGTACATAGCTAGGACTAGAATTTGGGGAGTCATATGATACAACCCTTTCCACAGTGGCTGCAACATTTTACATGCCCACTTGCAATATATGAGGACTAACATTTCCCATCCTCACCCCCATTTGTTTTGTTTTTCATTATAACTATCTCAGTGGATATAAATTGGTGTTGTATTTTGTTTGGTTTGAATTTATCTAATAACTGATGATATTGAGCATCTTTTCATGTGTTTTTTGGTCCAGATGTATACATTATTTGTAGATATGTCTATTCATACCATTTTCTCATAATAAAAAATGTCTCTTTTTATTTTTGACTTGTAAGGTGTTTTTTTTTTTGTATATTCAGGATATTAGACTGTTATCAAATATGTGATTTCCCAATATTTTCTTCCAGTTTTGTCTTTTTGGTTTATAGATAGTAAAATTGTTTCATTCCCTTTCCATTTTTAAAATATATAATATTTAAGTTATTTTCTTAGTTGTTCTCTAAGGATTGCCATTAACATCTTAATTTATAATAATATAGTTTGGATTAATACCAACTTAATTTCAATAGTATACAAAAGTTTGCTTCTATATAGTTCCATTTCCCTGTCACTTTATGCTGCTATTTTCACAAATTATATTTTTATACGTCATGGGCTTATAAAATTAGACTTATAATTATTGATTAAAAAGTATCTGGAAACAAATAAAAATGAATACACAGCAACCCAAACTCTATGGGATGTAGAGAAGGCAGTCCTGAGAAAGAAGTTTATAACAATACAGGCCTTCCTAATGAAGATGGAAAAGTCTCAAATAAACAACCTAATACAACATGTACAAGAACTAAAGGACAGTGACAAAGCTCAGAGTGACTAGAAGGAAGGAAATAATAAAGATAAGAGCAGAATTAAATGACATAGAGACCCAAAAAATAAAAAAACAATTCAAAGGAACAATAACTCCAGGAGCTGGTTCTTTGAAAAAATAAACAAAATAGACAAACCTTTAACCAGACTCACCAAGAAAAATGAAAGAGTGGACCTCCCAAAAAAACAGAAATGAAAGGAGAAGTACAACCAATACCAAAGAAATACAAAGGATTGTAAGAAATTACTATGAACAACTATATTCAAAGAAATTGGAAAACCTAGGCAAAATGGATGAATTTCTAAAAATATGCAATCTTTCAGAACTGAATGAAGAAGAAGGAGAGAGCCTGAAGAGACCAATAACAACTAGTAACTTGAAGCAGTAATCAAAAAAACTCCTGGCACACAAAAGCCCTGAACCAGATGGCTTCACAGGTGAATTTTAGCAAACATGCAAAGCAAAAGTAACTCCTATCCTTCTCAAACTATTCCAAAAAAACTGAAAGAGGGAACACTCCCAAACTTTTTCTATGAGGCCAGTATTATCCTAATTCCAAAACCAGATAAAGACACAACAAAAAAAGAAAATTTTAAGCCAATATCTCTGATGAACATAGATGATAAAATCTTCAAAAATATTGGCAATACGGATCAAGCAATACATTAAAATTATACACCATGATCAAGTGGAATTCATCCCAGGGATGCAAAGGTGGTACAATATTCACAAATAATTAAATGTAATATACTATATAAACAAAATGAAGGACAAAAATCATGTGATCATATCAGTAGATGCAGAAAAGCACTTGATAAATTCCCATTTATGATAAAAACACTCAGAAAAGTGAGAATAGATGAAGCATACCTCAACATAATAAAGGTTATATATGAGAAACCTACTTCCAACATCATACTCAAGGTACAAAAACTCAAAGCTTTCCCTTAAGATCAGGAACAAGACAAGGAGGTCTACCTGTACCACTCTTATTCAGTACAGTACTCAAAGTTCTAGCCATTGTGATCAGAAAAGAAAAAGAAATAAGAGGCATCCAAATTGGAAAGGAGGAAGTAAAACTGTCATTATTCATAGACAACATGATAGTGTACATAGAAAACCCTCTAGTCTCCACCAAAGAACTATTTGATCTATAAGTGAATTTGGCAAAATAGCAGGGCACAAAATCAGTATTCAGAAATAGATGGCATTTTTGTACACCAACAATGAACTATCAGAAAGAGAAACTACGGGGAAAAATTTCATTTACCATGGCAACAAGAAAACTAAAGTATCTAGGAATAAACTTAACCAAGGAGGTAAAACACTTATACTCAGAAAACTGAGGAACACTGAAGAAAGAAATTGAGGAAGATACAAATAAATGGAAGCACAAACCATATTCATGGATGGAAAAATTAGCTTCATTAAAATGTCCATACTATTACCCAAAGCAATTTATAGACTAATTGCAATTCCTGTTAAAATACCAATGGCCTATTTCACAGATCTAGAACAAATATTTCAAAAATTTATATGGAATCAAAAATGACCCCAAATAGCCTCAGTAATCTTGAGAAAGGAGAGCAAAATAGGAGGGATCACAATATGAGATATCAAACTATACTACAAGGCTACTGTAATCAAAACAATCTGGTATTTGTATGAGAAGAGACATATAGATCAATGGAACAGAATAGAAAGCCCAGAAATACCCATGGCTCTATGGTCAATTAATATTTGAGAAAGAGAACATGAGCATAAAATGGAGTCAAAATAGCTTCTTCAAAATGGTGGTGGGAGATCTGAATAGGTACATGCAAAATAATAAAACTAGACAATCTACATCCATACCCTAAAATAAACTCAAAATGGATAAAAGACTTAAATATAAGCTGTGATACTATAATAGCCCTAGGGGAAAACATAGTCATTAAAATTTTAGATATCCCTTATAACAATATTTTTGCTGATAGATCTCCTAGGGCAAGGGAAACAAAGGAAAAAATAAACAAATGGGACTACATCAAATTAAAAAGCTTCTGCACAGGTACAGAAACCATCATCAAAATGTAAAGAGAACTGACAATATGGGAAAACATATTTGTCAGTGATACACCAGACCAGGGTTTAATCTCAAAAATATATAAATAACTCATACAACTCAACACCACAAAGACAAACAATCCAATTAAAAAATGGGCAAAGGACCTGAATAGACACTTTTCCAAGAAAAACATACAGATGGCCCATAGACATATGAGAAGATTCTCAACATTACTAGCTATCAGAAAGGTGCAAATTAAAACTCTAATAAGATATCACCTCATACCTCTTAGAATGGCCATCATTAACAAATCAGCAAAAATGTGCTGGTGAGGATGCAGAGAATAGAGAACCCTAGAACACTGTTTGTGGAAATGCAGGCTGGTGCAGCCGCTTCGGAAAACAGTATGGAATTTCCTCAAATTTAACAATGGAACTGCCTTTTGATCCAGCAATTCCACTGCTGGGGATATAACCTAAGAATTCTGAAACATCAATTCAAAAGAACCTATGCACCTCAATCTTCATAACACCATTATTTACAATAGCCGAGTGCTAGAAACAGCCTAAATGCCCATTTGTAGATGTGTGGTACATTTATACAATGAAATACTAGGCAGCAGAAAGAAAGAAGGAACTCTTACCTTTTGGACAGCATGGATGGAACTGGAGAATATTATGCCTAGTGAAATAAGCTAGTTGCTACAAGATAAATATCATATGATCTCACTTATAAAAAGAATCTAATGAACAAAATAAATTAATAAGCAAAATAGAACCAGAGGCATGGAAACAAGAAACAGACTGACAGTGACCAGAGGGGAGAGGAGTGATAAGGCTGGAAATAAGGGGAAGGGACTAGTTAAGGAACACATATGAATGACCCACAGACATAGACAACAGGGTGGGGATTGACTGTGGGAGCAGGGGTTGGGCTGGGTGGAGGAGAAGGGGGAAAAGTGGGGACAACTGTCATAAAATAACAATACTTTTTTTAAAAGTTGACTTTTAAATCAGATTCAAGAAAGATAATGAGTTATAATCAGGAAATACATTACACTTTCTTTTATGTTTACCTACCTTGATACCTTTACTGTTGCTCTTTTATTTTTTCATATGCTTTCCAGTTACTGTCTAGTTCATTTCATTTCAGCTTGAAGGACATTTGTAATAAACCTATTTCTTAGAGGATAGCTTTGCTAGCAATGAACTTTCTCCCTTTTTTATTTCTCTGGGAGTGTCTTAATTTTCCTTCATTTCAAGGGATTGTTTTGTTAAATGTAAGATTCTTGGTTGACAGTATCTTTTTTTCTTCTCTTTGAATATTTCCTCCATGCCTTCTGGCTTCGTGGTGTCTAAGAGAAGTCTGCTGTTAATTGTATTCAATATCTCTTGTATATGATGAGTTTTTATCTCTCGCTGCTTTCAATTTTCAAAATATTTTTTATCACTGTTGTAATTTCCTCTTTGAACCATGTAATATTTTGAAGTATGTTGTTTAGTTTCTATATTTTGAAATGTTATTATTTCATTTTCTATAGTTTGATTTGACTTAGTATAGAGAACATACTATGTATGGCTCCAACACTATAAAGTGTGTTGAGAATTATTTTATGATTAAATATATGATCTATTTTTATTGATGATCCAAATACAATAGAAAAGAAGTATATTCTACAGTTATACTGTATAGTGTTGTTATGTTTCCATTAAGTCAGACTTATTAATTATCTTGACTAATGGTCTTACATCTCCACTAATTTTTTCCTGTTTATTTTATCTGTTATTGAGAGTTGTCCACTAAAATCTCCCTCACTTGTCTATTGCTCCATTTATATCTATAGATGTTTTTCTTTATATGTTTTAAAGCAATATTTTTATAAGTAATAAATTTAGAATCTTTTTAAAAATGGATTTGATTAAATGTTTTTCTTTATATTTAATAATATGTCTTACTTTATGATCTACTTTTTCTGCTATTAGCATAGCTATACAAAACCTTAGTATTTATGTAGTTTATTTTTCCATGCTTGTACTTTAATCTCTATGTTTCACTATACTTTGTATATTTTATAAGCAATATATAGTCATTATATTTATGTATTCTATATTAACCTCTTGTTTTTTTTAATTTTTAGTGATTGTTCTATAAATTACAAGGCCTATACATGACTTACTAAAGAAAATTTCATTTTTCCTTTAACTGCATTCTACACAAGGTAAGAATTTCAAAACATTATATATTTTCTTACTTGTCTTTCAAGTTCTTTGCTACTGTTTTAAGTCATTTAATTCCATGTGATTTTAAAACCCAAGAAATATTATTTTTATTATTGTTTTATACAATCGTGTTTTATATGTTACATATACCTGAATATTCACCCTTTTGTTGCTCTTCTGTCCTTATGTATAATATGCTTTCTATCTGTTCCCCCCCTCACCCTGCCACCTAAAGAATTCTTATTAGAATTTCTTTTACTTCAAGTGTGCTGTCAATGAGTTCTCTCACTTTTTGTTTTTCTTGATTTTTTTACTTTGGCTTCATTTTTCTATGTATTTTCACTGGTTATAAATTTCAGGAGGGCCTTTTGTTCTCAGCTCTTCAAAGACTGCATTTTACAATTTGTATGGGTTGAATTATGTACGCAAAAAAGGTATGTTGAAGATCTTACTGCCACTACCTCAGAATATGACCTTTTGGAGGCAGTAGGGTTTTTATAGAGCTAATTAAGTTAAAATGAGGCCATTAGGATAAGCCTTAATGTAATATGACTGGTGTTAATTTAAAAGGGGAAATTAGTACACAGAGATAGACAAACACACAGGGAAGACATAATAAAGAGGCACAGGGAGAATGCTATATAAAGACATAAAATTGGAGTGATACGTATATAATCCCCAAAATGCCAAAGATTGACAGTGAGCAGTCAGAAGCTAGGAAGAATTAGGAAGGATTACAAGTTTCAGAAGAAACATAGCTCCTTACACTTCTTTATTTCAGACTTCTAACTGTCAGAACTGTGAGACAGTAAGTTTCTGTTTAAGTCCAATTGTAGTACTTTGTTACAGTAGCCCTTGCAAACTAATACAACAGCCTTCTGACTTCTCTCATTTCTGTTGTAAAGTCTGTTAGTACTTTGAAAGTATTCTGTCATTATTCTCTGTTTTAAGAATTTATTTATTTTTGGTTTTTAGCAGTTTGACTCTAATGTGCCTATGTATGGTTTTCTTTGTATATATTCTTTTTGGGTCCCTTGTTTTTCTGACTTGATGTATTTCATAGGTTTGGAAATATTCTTTGAAATACCTTTTCCATGTTTCTCACCTCCATATGGAATTCCAAATACATGTTATGTGAGTCCTATTTACCGGCAACCATATGTCTCATGTCATTTTCTGTTCTCAACTTTTTTTTAATACAGATCAGGCTATCTCCTACTGTTCAATCTTCCAATTCACTAATCCTCTTTCACCTGTTAAACCCACATAAGTAGTGTTAGGTTACTGTAACTTTTTTAGTTTTAGAATTACTATTTGATTATTTATTACATATTCCAATCTTCTTGTGATATTTGCCATAGTTCAAAAAACTTGTCATTTAATATAGTAATCATAAGCATCTGAAAGTCTTGTTTGGATGACTGCAACATCTGTATCATCTATCTATCAATCTGGTTTATTGTGTAAATTTTCTTGTGGCTTTCTGTTACTGGGTCTCATATTTTGGAAAGCTTGGTAATTTCAGACTGTCTCCCAGACACTGTATGAAAAATTATAGACACTCTGGCTGAAGTCATTTTTCTCTAGAAAGAAGTTGATCACCTTTTGGCAACAAATAGATATGAGAAAACCATTTTAATACAATCAAGCATTGGGATTATTTAAGGCTATGTTTCAGCTTTGTGATGTTCTGCTATTTCTAATTTTCCCTTACTTCTACAATGTAGCTCTGCTTAACACAGGTCTCAACAGAAAGCCTGAGGTATTACGACGGTCTGTCCTTTACGAAGAGACTTTAATTCCAAGTCTTATCTCTTCAGAGCTATGAGCAAGGTAAAGCTTCAATCTGTTGTTTAGCTTCATCAGCTGCTTTTTGATCGATTACTTTCATCTTTCCCTAGGCATACAAAAGTTAGGAATTAAAAAAGTATTTGAGAGAAAATTTAACGTAGTATATAGAGTGAATTCCTCTGTGGTTCTTCTTTCTCTGGGAAATTCAGTTTCTTAAATATAAGGTGCCTGTTTTTATCCTTCTAGGCTCGTGTGTCTTCAATAGGCTCTAGGCTTTCTTTTTAGCTTCTCCACCTCTTTATACAAATTTACAAATGAACCAAGTGGGAAATACTTTGTTGAATGTAGGACTCAACTCAATAACTTTTCTTTCTTTCTGAGCTCTTAGCCCATGAAATATGTAGTCCTTAGTTGATCTTTGGTGTCTTCAAATACCTGTCTTGTTAAGTATATATTATTTTATCTCATTTTTATCTGTCGCTCTCTAGAAGTTGTGTTGTCCCTGACACTAGCATGTGCCTAGTTGCTAAAAAAATAAATCTGGCAGTCATCTTAGGTTTCTACCCTTCATGATAACCTAAGAAATATATTGAAACCTTTTACTTCTGTCTATCCCCACTGCTACCCCTGCACCTCAGTGTGCCACAGTATCATCCCTGAATTCCTGAAGTAAGAGTTTCTTAATATCATTCAGTCCATTCCCTACATGGCTTCAACATAAGGGACATAGCTTGAAAACAATAAACAAACAAACACTACACTTCCTTCATGAGTAAAGGGTCTGATCATTAATGGTCTACAGTATGAAGTGGTCTTGTAGTCTGACAGCATTACTGCCCTGCTCAAGGGCTTTATATATCAGCTTCAGTAAGTTATGTTTTGCTCACAGAATAAAATACTCATCATGGTCTACAGAGCCTTGCTTGATCTGCTTATTATTCCAAACCATTCTCCCCCACACTCAGCACCAGCCACACTGGCCTCCTTTAACTTCTGTTTATTTCCATTGTTATTCTTTCTCTTCATGATTTGTATTGCTTATCTCTTTCATTTCATCTTTCAAGCATCAGTTAAACAACCACCTGCTCAACAATCTCTGTCGTGTCTGTGGTGAGTGACCCCTGTCTTAAGTGACCAGTTATTTTCTATCATACCATACAGCTCATGGATTTTGTAACATATGACAATGCAAGTTTATTTTTTGTTTTCAGTATTGTTTACTTGTATATTGTTTATTCCTGCCATTGCAATAAAGTTTTACGAACCTTATGAATCTTGTTTACTTCCACAGTACCTAGAACAATATCTGACTTAGACTAGATGTTCCCTGAATACTTATCGAACAAATACCTTTTTGGAAGGCCTCTAAAAATTTCTCCAAAGCTCCAAAAAGTTCCAATTATTACTTTTGCTGAAATAAAATCTAATTCCTCAAGTCCTAGCATTTAAAATAAAAAATAATCTATTCTTAAGCTTTATATTTTGATTTCATATATACTATAAACAACATTATATTTTATTGCAAACCTAAGGCAGTTGTATCTTAGATCAAAGTGGCTTTATAAGCCTTCCAAGGAGAATACTGTATTTATTACATTGTTTCTGTATGAAAATGTGTTTTGTGATCCAAACAACAAAAAAATTTACTTTCCAACAAACTTTAAGTTCAAATGTAACTTTTACATTGATGACAGCCTATATTGAGTTTTGAGCAATTAAATGTTTGGGTCAGAAACCATGTTACATTAAGAACATCCTAAGATCCATGCAACAACCATATTAATTTTTATTTGAGCAAGTAGGCAAGGTGTAAATGGCAAATAGGTAAATGTAGCCATTTATATGGAACAAGAAAGGCATGTAGTATATGCCTCCAGCCTCACGTTAGGTACATTCTGCTCTCAACATTGGGTTTCAGTGCACACTCCAAGTGTTTGCACAATAAGAAAGATACCTCTCAAATAAATCTCTTACAACACACCATCTAAAAATACCTTTTAAATACAGGATATTTGTTGATACATGTTTCCCAGTTGTTTACAAAAATTTAGGGTTAAATCCCATCCAGTTTCTTAAATTCATCTGAAAAAAAGATGTAGAGAAGGTATTTTCTTCTACACTAAAATAGTTTTTTTTGTATTCATATTTTCTTTAATATTTATTTAACTAGTTTTTGAAATTAATGGTGGGCTATATTCTCTACTACTTAGCCCAAATATTTTTACTTTCTTAAATGCTTTTTATTTAAATAACATTTTTTTAAAAAGAAACAAACAGGAATTCAAATATAATTTATTCAAACACATATAACTTCTGAATTTCTATAATAATGACCTCAAATTCAAAGTGTTATTCCAATAAAAAAATTATATAAATGTAGTGACTCAGGGAAGAATTAAAAATACCTCCATGTCCAATATATCAACAGATCTCTATTTATTGTTTTTTTAATATTTTACTTATTTTTAGAGAGAAGGGAAAGGAGGGAGAGAGGGAAACATCAATGTGTGGTTGTCTCTTGCATGCCCCCAACTGGGGACCCCACCCACAACCCAGGCATGTGCCCGGACTGGGAATCAAACCAGTGACTTTTAGGTATGCAGGCCAGCACTCAATCCACTGAAACACACCAGCTAGGGCTATTTTTAAATGAATTTTATTTTCCCTAAAGTTCAGCAAAACAATGTGATCTTTAAAAATACAGGAAAAGAAAGAAAATGAGTTAAACTGCCTTATAGTAAATGAATATTGCAAATTAAGATTTTGTGTGGGTGTATGTTCCTCATATATTAAAATACATTTTTCTCCTTGCAAGCCTAACATTAGGCATAAAACATCCCATAACAGGCTGCATTGGTCAATGTGTCCCCAGAAGAAGGTGTTTTGAATCACAGAAGTAGCATAAACACCATCAGATGTGATGTTGTTACGGTAACTCTTCTTTCTCCCTCTCTCTGTCTCCCTCTCTCCCTCTCTCTCTCTCCCCCTCTCCTCTCTCTCTCCTAGCATAGTAAGTAGTCTTATAAATCCCACCAACCCATAACTTTCCAGAGCCTAAAGACAGCTTTAATTGAAACATCTTTTCTTTATCTTTATTTTTTTCAATCTAAGGAATTCAGGTGTTTGACTATACCTGTTTTATAGTCTGATGTGTCTTGGCACTTAAATCCTTGGATTGTTGACCACAGATAATTTCTAAACAAGAACTTAATATAGTTATAAAATCAAGAAAAGAATACAAAATTTCAATGGTAAGAAGAATAAAAGTAACCTTCTACAGAAGGCCATATCTATAAAACTTGAAACTGAATAAGACCTTAGTATTTGAGCATCTGATTTCACCATAACTAACCTACACCTGGTGCAGTGCAAAGAAATCATTCTAGAAATGCCAGAGCCACAGAGAGTATTGTGCTAAAATACATCTTGGACAATAGGCTCACATATTTTAGTTAAAACAGAAACTTTGAGATCCAAGAATCTTATGTTTCTTTCTAACTCAAAAACATGCCTTGTAAGATATCTATCTATGCTTTAATGCAAATGTGTTGCATGAGGCAAATAAAATCTATTATAACTCCCTCCCCATCCCTGTTCTTCTCAGAGATAATAATTCTTCCTGGTTATTTGGCTACTTATATATGTTTAACATGTTAGCAAATCTCTTTAAAACTAAAATTGAATACACAAGAATTGCTAGTGCACTGTGGGAGAACAGGGATTGTATAACTTGCTCTGCTTGTGGAAAGGAGGGCAATGTGATGGGATAAAAAGATCATTCCGATAATATTAACCTACTGGTAACAAATGCTAACTACTGAGTAACATTATGATTCTTCAAAAAGTGGCTGGATAAGGACAACTAGAGATAACTCTGTAAGTTTATACTTGGTGCTCACCTTTCATGATATCAAAGCAACTCAAAACTGAGAATGTAGAATTTACCTTGGCCAACGTCCCATGTAATTAGACATATTTTTACAATATTTCTTAAAGTTGCTCTAAAGATTTGATCTGTCTAATAACTCAGTGCTCCTAAATTTTGATGCAACTCAAATACAGTTGATCACTTATTTTTCAACACAGCATCTTTTTACAAGGTGAATAGTTCAGTTTGTATTTTGGCAATGAATAAATACCATAGAAAAGTAGGCAATGAATAAATACCATAGAAAAGTGGGCTTACTCTTAACAGAGGGAAAGCCCAAGGGAAATCAAAGAATTGGAACAAGGAATTAAGTATAAGAATGAAATGTACCTCCATTATATTTCCTATTTAGAATAAGACATCCCATTGAATGGAGGCAATGGAGACTTCCAGGTGAGAGATAGAGGGAGGCATTCTACCTTAAGTCTCTGTTACTTCTACTGTCTTGCTAAGTATGCAATGAATTCAAAGCCATTATTACTCTTTACCTGGCTATTTTTTAGTGTTGTGTTTACAGTGATCAACCTTGAGGGATGAGACAATGTCCCCTGCTGAGACAAAGAGCAGGCTTGCTTATTGTTTGCTATAAAACAGCAGGTACCCAGTTTCACTGCTCCTTGGCTATAAAGCAAAGCTATTACAGGTGTAGCATCAATCTGGGCTGTCTGCATCACCCCTGTGGGACATGGGGGCCTAGGAGAAAAGGATGCAAACATGCTGGTGCTTATGCTGCTTGCTTTACTGTAATAAAGATTTGGTAGCTTGCGTCTCTCTGCAGCATTTATGAAGCAGTAGCGGGCTTATTTATTCATTTGTAAGTAGGGTAAAATCCTTGACCAGGTAGCAGGAAGTTACATTAATTCACCCCTGCATCCTTTTAAGGGTGGCTTTAATGAGCCACCAAAACTATAACCTGATTCTTGCCAGAAGAGAGAGTTATAATTCAATAATTTTGCATCTAAAGCCATTACCTTGATAGATGTTCTTTCTGAAAACATGCAAAACTTTTTTAAAGCACATAAAGGGGGGGAAGGATTGCAGCACTGCTCAAAGGTATGTAGTAGACTAACATTATTCTGCTATAGTATTTGCAATAGAATTGTGGACCTCTGACTACCTATGCATTTATATGATATAAAATAATTTTAATCCATTATAAGCAGAATCTTAGCATGGTTTACCAACTCAGTTACCTTCTAGCAGAAGTGCCATTTGGGGCCTTACTTGTTGTGTTAGGCAACTCAATTTTCACATGAAATGTCCACTGTATCCCTCCAAATATATCTATTTGGGCAAAGCTTTTTACATTCAATTGGTAACAGGCTAAGTGTACTCTTGGTCAGAGTAGATAATCCAGAATGTACTGATGCTTCATAGCTATCAAATCCACAAGTGGGGGAAATAATATCTATGAAGGTAATCTGAAAAACATGCATTTCATCTATTTCTCTAAACTATTATTCCTTGCCTTTGTTATCATTTTTAAAAATTTCCCCTTATAGGGCCTGTTTAAGGCATCCCCTCAGCTCCCATCACCTCCCTGGGAAAGTTGAATACCAGAAATATATGGTATATTTGTTCAGGTATTGTGGCTGTTAGGAAGGCTACAACCACTGTACTATCTGGAGGTTTCTGGGTACCTAGACCCAGTCATTACCCTTCATGGATGATACTTCACATGTTGAGAACTCATACTCTAAAATCTATCCCTGCACTCATCTGTATATTTCTCAATCTATGTTGTTATATTATCTCTCAATCATCTTTTTTTTTTACTGTCTTGTGCTTTGGAGTGATGCTTATATTCAATGATGTTATAAAAATAGCACCATGAAACATCTATGAGGTTTGTAATAAGTTGGTTATTAGAGGCAGCATAGCACAATGATGACAAGTTGCATCTGACTACCTGAGTTAACATCTTGACATTACCACTTACTAGCTCCGTGAACTTGGCATGTTGGTTAGTATCTTAAGTCTCAGTTTGGCTATGTGTCATGAGGCTAATAACAGCACTGACACCATATGCTTATTATGAGAATAAAATGTTCACAGTATTCACTTTTATATATATACAATTATGCAGGGTTCACTCCACAAAGATTCTAAGTAAAGTGTTCTTACTGATCATACTATCAAGAATAGTTAAGTAGCATTGGTTGGCATGACTCAGTTGGTTGAGCATTGGCCTGTGAAGTGAAGGGTTACCTGTTTGATTTTTGGTCAGTGCACATGCCTGGGCTACAGGTACAGTGCCCCATCATGTGTAAGACAACTAATATATATTTGTCTCTCACATCAATGTTTCTCTCCTCTTTCTTCCTTCCACTCTCTCTAACATAAATTAAATAAATAAATAAATAAATAAATTTTTTAAAAGAATAGTTAAGTAATTGACTCTGTACTGGGAATACATATTGAGAATAGGGATTGATCAGATTTTTTCTTTTCACCATCTGGTAGAAAGTTTAAAGTCAAATTTGTGTTCTGTCCATACCAGGTACATAGTAATACATAGTGTATATTTCACTCCTGATACCAAGTAATAACCATAATCTTATTTTCCTTTCATTTTTAGCGTGGCTATTGGGGATATACAGACCTAGGTTTCAGTTCTGTGCCCATTGTTCATTAATTGATTAACTTCAGGTGAGTTCTTTTGCCTCCTTAACATTCCTTGTTCTCATGTATAAAATGAGGTTAATATTGGTACCTAACAGGACTGTTTTGAGGAAATTACCATATTCTGCTGTGTATAATACTCTCCTGTATAAAATGCTCACCCACATTTTGGTCCAAACTTTCAGGAAAAAAACTTTCATTCTATTTATTTATTTATTTATTTATATTTAGAAACAAAACCTATTATCGTATTCTAGGGTGTTGTTCCTTATATAGATATTGTTACTGCTTTCTAAAGTTACACTTTTAATGCATAAGCACAAGTAAAAGAATTAAAAACATTTATATAAATACAGAATTGATACCACCCACATATAATGTGCAGGCACACGGTACCTGATGAGTAATAAGAATTCAATAAGTGCTAGTTATTTTATTATTTATGTTGTCATATTTTTGTATCTGTACAAGCCACTGTACATTTTTGTCAAGTAAGGAGATCAATATATAAAAATATACCTAGAATGTTACTGCTACAGTCTGAATGTTTGTGCTCCCCCCTCCCCACAATTCATATGCAAAATCCTAATGCCAATGAGAGAGTAGGGGGTGGAGCCTTTAGGAGGTGCTTGTATTATGAGGGTGGAGCCCTCTTGAATGAAATTAGTGCTCTTATAAAGAGACCCCAGAGAGCTCTCCAGCCCCTTTCTCAATGTGAACTATGAGAAATTTGTGACTCAGAGGAAAGCCCTTACCTAACCATTATGGTTCTCCAATTTTTGACTTCCAGCCTCCTGAATGGTGAGATAAATTTCTGTTGTTTATAAGCCACTCAGTCTGTGGTATTTTGTTATATCAGCCTTTCTGGACTAAGACAGTTGCCATGACAACAATGTCTCATCTATCAGGGTTTAGGATCTCAGGTACTCTCTCATATTGTTACTCCAGCCTCCTTGACTAGGAAAGGAACAACAGAGTTGACCTGACACCACTTCAGTCATCACTGAAGATCCCTAGGTTCAAGACCCCAGCTGCGACATTGACCTACGGTCTCTGGATGAATGAGAAAGAGAACTTGCCCTACAGCCAAATTTAGATATGTAGACACATTGCAACACAGCTTTGCAATGACACTAGCTGAAGCAACCTGAGCATATTCATGGCTGTCTCACATCTGCTAATAGAAAGAGTTGTCTTTTCATTTGCTTGCATCCCAGGGCTTGTGCTAACATCTGTAGAAGTCCTCAGCCTAGATTAAAGTCTTAGTTTCTTCACTTTATTTGTGTGGCCTGGGAATTTTCCCACCTTGGTTTCCCATTTATAAAATGAAGATAATAATATTCAGAGATCTGGAAGAATGGTATAAGTGAACTTACATACACATATGTAAAGCATTGCACCTAGCTTACAGTAGACATTTTATAAATGTAAATTTGACTCATTTCCCTTTTCTAAGTGGGAGAACCAGGGGTTTCTAACTGACCCTCAGGTAAATAATAGAAAAGAAAAAGGACTTTTTTTCCTTAAGTCCTTCAGGTAAATAATAGAAAAGAGACAGGATTTATTGCATTCATTTAGCCTATAAAAATTTAGCCTATAGACCTCAATGCAAAGTCTAAAGGTAAAGTCCTCTGTTCATAATAATTTCCTGCTATTCTCTTCTCAGAGGAGTTTGACTATGCATGGGTGAAATTAATGAGGGTAGGTATGAGTACAGAAAGAGGAAGAGGAAGTAAAAGCAGGTGTTTATTTTTTCTCCTTGTTACTAGAGGTGCCATGGGGAATGTTGTAGTTCCTAAGTCCCCATGTAGTAGACAGAATCCTCAGATGATCTCTAAGAGTCCACATCCATGTTTAATTTCCTCCTTTTAACTGTGGAAGTAGCCCTTGAATATGATAAGACACCTCTCCAATTAAGTTTTGTGGCAAAATCAATTTTGCAAATATAGTTTTGGTTGCTACTTAGTTGACTGTGAGTTAACCAGAAGTGAGATTATTTTAGTAAGTCACACTTAATCACATGAGTTCTTTAAATTTGGGTCTAGAAGATGAAGAGGCACAAAGTTACAGGATATGAGGCATGACTTGGTACTGCAAGCTTGAATATGGAGGTGGCTGCCTGGCAAGGAATGTGGATGGAGCTGAGACTGGCTCTCAGCTCACAGCCAGCAAAGTAAGTGGGACCACAGCTCTACAACTACAGCAAACTGAATTGTGCCAACTACAGAAGGATAAGCTTGGAAGTGATTTTTCCCCCAGAGCCTCCAAATGAAATCTCTGTCTGACACCTTCATTTCAGACTTATGAGACCCTGATGTGAGAAACTAGCCATTCTGTGCTCAGACCCTTAATGTATGGAAACTGTAATATAATAAATTTGTGTTGTTTTAAGATACTGGGTTTGTAGCAATTTATTGCACAGCAGTAGAAAACTAATTCACCCTGGGTGATGTATAATAGCTTACAGAGATGCACAAGGCAGCACCTGGGAATAGTCAGAAGCTCCATCTCATCTATTTTAGCATTAGCTCTATCACTGTGGGACATTATCTTGAGCTAGTAGCCCCTCAGGTTTAGCAAGTGCACCACCACCCACAGCTTTAAAATGAGGTCCCAGGAGTCCCTCATTGACATGTCCCCTAATTTATCACTCAACATGCCAGTCTATTCTGATGTAGTTAGTTCCTAGCTTTGATTCTGTATCATTCACGACATACTCATTTATTTCTTTCTACTGTTGACTATCCTTACTCCTCCACTATTATTTAAATACTATTAGATTCTAAGATACTGGAACAAAGAGTCTACTTTTTCTTTTTTTAACCTTCTTCAATACCTCCTAAGGTTTGCAAACTAGATATTCAAATACTAATTAATGGACAATTATATAATAAATCTTGCTTTGCTTCAAGTTTCATCCCCATGAATAAAGCATTTTGTGACCTATCATCCACCTGAAAGATGGAAAGGAGAAGGAAGGGATTATAATAATGGCTATGCCACCAGAACAGAGCCAGATTGTGCACAGAAGGCTACAATGGGAGGGGGAACCCTTCTTTCTGGCAGAGAAGAGAAAGGCTCCATGCTCAAAGGTGTCAAGCAGTGTGAGCAGAAGTGGACCAGTAATGTCTTGATACCTATTGCTCCAATTCCACCCACACAGCATGACTCACAGTCAGGTCCATCCTATGAATATGAAATGAAATAGTCTGCCAGGAAAAAATTTAAAAATTAGTGCAGGTGCTGGTGTATCAAGAAGAATTTGAACAAAGACTATTGCAGACCTTCCAATAGACCAGACATTTTAGAAGAAAGACAGATCTTACCAAAAAGAGGAAATAATAGTATGTCCTCAGAGTAATTTGTATTGACTGGCTCCTCAGCTAACTTCCTGTCCTCTTTTGATGTACAACTAAAGAAAGTCATGCCACAATGCACACCTTACCCACGCACACAAAGCCTGCAGTCAACCCACCCTTTCAATGGATACTAATGAGAAAACAGACCTCAGAGATGCTGAGGAAAATCATCCCAGTAACTTGCTAACATATGTTTAAATAATATTAAATTCTAAACTGTGTGCTCTTGCCTTAAGAAATGGGAGGTTATTGTGAATGCCATAACCAAGGAGAACTTACAGATGCAGGTACTGGAACAGTATGAGCCAATGTGGGAAGATAGAAAAGAGCATGGCACATCACTGATAGCATCACAGGTATGGACCCTCTACAAATGTAGTAAAGCATCATAACTATTTAGTGGTTCACTAACAAATATGAGTAGATAACCAAAGGTCACCAGACATTTGAGTAAAATCTATAATAAGAGGATTTATAAAATCAACAAGACAGACATTAAAAAAAGAGTACATTAAAAAAAAGAGTAACTAATTCTGGACAGAAGCAGGTAGGTAATTTGGGGAAAGAGAACTTATCATTTGAGATTTCAGTATTCTTAGATTTCAGAGGCTATCTTATCCAGGATAAAAGAACTATAAACAATTCTTGGCAATGATGCATATGATTGTCAAATTAAAGTATATATTGGGATAAGTGACTAACTTGGACACAAGTTATTAAAATTGGTGATTTGAAAAATTTATAGATGTATGTACTTCCATGCACTTATGTCTAAGACCATAAGGCAAAATGACAAAGAGATGAAAAACATAAGGTAAATGTTGTGACATAGATAGTATTTATTAAAAATACATTTTAAAAGTATATAGATAGAAAGAAAAACACATTGTTAAAGGTATAACAGGAAAATTTCTCTGAGCAGAAGAATCACATCTTCAAATTTAAAAGGTATTACAAGATAGTTTTATTAGTTGTTCATTTAACAAATATTTTGAGCTCAGTTTATGAAGAATTTTGGACATATAGAAATGAGTGTCAAAAAGAATTAAAAATAATAATTTAAAAAGTCTGTGATAGAATTTTAAGATGGTTCCCAAAATTCCCATTTCTTCCTGTACATAATCTCCCCTTGAGTATGGGAAAGGATCTAAGGCTATAGTGGGTATTAGTCTCACTCCAAGCCTCCTTATATGGTAAAAAATGAAGGGATTTTGCTCTATTATTAAGGTCCTTTATCAGTCTCACTTTGAGTTAATCAAAATGATGAGTTAATCATAAAGATGCTTGATCTAATTGAGTGAGCCCTTTAAGAGATGGCTTAGAACTTTTCTGAGCTCAGAAACTAGAAGGAGAAACTCTCTTTCTGTTTCTGCTTTTGAAGAAGTAAGCTGCCATGAATTCTGCAGCTTTAAGAAAATGAATTCTGCCAACAACATGAGGAACCATGGAAGCAATTCCTCCCCTAGTCTAGTCTCCACATGAGAATGCAGCCCAGTGAACACTTTGGTTTTAGCTTTGTGAGACCCAGAGCAGAGGATTAGCTAAGTCTCTGATAGACTTCTGACCTACAGAAACTATGATATAATTAACTGGTTTGAAACTTCTAAATATATGGTATTTGTTAAGCAGCCATAGAAATCTGATACAACAGCCACACTGTTATGGTGAAATTTTAGAACTCCATAAGGAAAAGAAACCTCTTTAAAATTTTCAAATGAAATTTTAAAAGTTATAAAAATCAGATTGACTTTAGAAAAGTCTATCATTAACAACATGATATTCATTGAGAACAAAGGAACAATTCTTTCAGTGTTCTGAGAGAAAATAACTTAGAGCCAAACAAATGGGACAGTGAAATAAAGACATTTTCTGACATGCCAGGACTTTGAGAGTACACTGTCCATATGGCAGGCATGATTTGGAGAAAATTACAGAATATAAGATAAAAAGAATCAATTTGACCTTCACTCTTGGAATAGTCTCTTTAGAAGGGTACACATGAATATGTGCCAAATGTGTCACTTGGGTTTGAAGTAAGATTTGCAATAGCATAGTACCACAAATGCTGCTTGTTGATTTTCTTTTTACATTTTATTGAAGAAGAATGTATATGGACTAATGAGCATAAAATTCACTAATATTTATAAGGTTTCATGAAGTTTTAAGAATGTATATACCTAAGTAAGAATTATCCAGATTAAAATATAGAACATTTCCAGTCCCCTAAAATTTGCATAAATGCCTCTTACTAGTCATACCCCACCCTTACCTCTAAGTGGTAACCACCATTCCCACTTACATCTCCATTCATTATTTTGTCACTTCTTGAAATTCAAATCTAAATGCAGTTCTATGATGTGTACTACTTTGTGCCTGGATTATTTTGCTGTGAGAGTAATTCTTATCATTATAGTTGAATGAATAGTTCATTCTCTTTTCAATACTGTGTAATATTTAATATGTCACTTTATTTATATACCATGATTTAGCCATTCTCCTGTTGGACATTTGAGTTTTTGTGGTTTTTGGCTATTATGAATAAAGCTACTGCGAAGCTTCTTTACAGTATTTTGGTAGCTGTGTGCACTCATTTGTGTATGGCCAAATACCTAAGAGTAGAATTGTTGGGTCATAGTGTAGTAGATATTTTTAAGGTTTTTCACATTAACATTAACCCTGTAGGAGAAATATTAAAAGATCCTGTATAGTAATAAAGTAAAAGAAAATAATAAAAAAGTCTTGGAAATTTTAAAAGCAAGGTGAAGACAGAAGTAAAATCTTGGTGGAAAAATTAATAATATTCCACTAATTCATCTTCACCAAAATATGGTCAGGGTAAAGTTTTCAAAACTATTCTGATCACAATGGGCTTCTGCTTCAAAACTACTAACTGCCTAACAGTATAGGAGGAGGAGACAAGATGGAGGCATAGGCAGAAACACTTTGCTTCCTTGCATGACCAAAAGAAGGAAAACAACAAATTTAAAAACAAAGAACAACCAGAACTGCCAGAAAAACATTTGCATAGAAGTCCAACAACTAAAGAGTTGAAGAAACATTCAACCAGATGGTGTGCCGAGACAAAGAAATATGGTTCAAATGAAAGACTTCATCAAAACTCCAGAAAAAGAACTAAGTGATGAGGATACAGCCAATCTATCAGATGCAGAGTTCAAAACACTGGTAATCAGGATGCTGGTAATCACAAAACTGATTGAGCTCGGTCACAAAATGAAGGAAGAAATGAAAGCTATACAAAGTGAAATAAAGGAAAATATACAGGGAACCAAGAGTAAAGGGAAGGAAACTGGGGTTCAGACCAATGACTTGGAACAAAAGGAAAAAAATAAGCATCCAACTGGAACAGAATGAAGAAATAAGAATTCAAAAAAAATGAGGAGAGGGTTAGGAACCTCCAGGACAACTTGAAACATTTCAATATCCAAATAATGGGAGTGCCAGAAGGAGAGGAGGAAAAGCAAGAAATTGAACTTATTTGAATAAATAATGAAGGAAAATTTCTCCAAACTGGCAAATAAAATAGACTTCCAGGAAGTCCAGGAAGCCCAGAGGGTACCAAAGAAATTCAACCCAAAGAGGAGCACACCAAGGTACATCATAATTAAGTCATACAAGATTAAAGATAAGGAGAGAATCTTAAAAGCAGCAAGAGGAAAGGAGAGAGTTTCCTTTCTTAAAAGAAATGTCTCAAAAGAAATGTTATAGGCAAGAAGGGACTGGAAAAAAGTATTAGAAGTCATGAAAGGCAAGGACCTGTATCCAAGATTATTCTATCCAGCAAAGTTATCATTTAGAGTGGAAGGGCAGATAATGTGCTTCCCAGATAAGGTTAAGTTAAAGGAGTTCACTTCTACCAAGCCCTTATTACATGAAATGTTAAATAGACTTCTCTAAGAAATAGAAGATCAAAAACTATGAACAGTAAAATGACAACAAACCCACAAGTACCAACAAGTGAACCTAAAAAACAAAAACTAAGCAAACAACTAGAACAGAAACAGAATCACAGAAATGGAGATTAAATGGAGGGTTATCAATAAGGTGGGAGAGAGAGACATTTGTGGGGGAAAGGTACAGGGAATAAGAAACTGAATAGGTAGGCACAAAATAGTCAGGAGGAGATTAAGAATAGTGTAGGAAATGGAGAAGCCAAAGAACTTCTATGTACATGGACATGAAGTGTGTGTGTGGTGGGGGAGGAATGCTGGAGGGTGAGCTGGGTGGTACAGGGAGGAAGGGGAGAAAGAGGAGAAAAAAATTGGGACAACTGTAATAGCATAATCAATATTATATACTTAAAAGGGCCATTAAGTGCCTTATTCTTGGGATAAAATCAAAATCCCTTAATAAAGCCTAAAAAGCTCTGCCTAACCAATATATATTTATCTTTTCTGTCTTACCTCTCTTAGCAGTTCTCACCACTGGAGTCCCACTGGCTTCTTTCATGCTATGCTCACCACAAATTTTCTGCCACAGGGCATTTGAATGATCTGTTCCTCTGCCTGGGATGCTCTGGCTACCATTTTCTACATTGTTAAATTCTATTCATTTTTTAGATCTTTTATCAAGTTTACTTCTCTTGAGAAGTCATCCCTGATCTCCTTAGCATACATTCTCATAACTGTATGAACTGCTGTTCAGCTCTTGCCAATGCAATTCATTTGTTTGTGTTATTATTGATTAATTTTTGCCTTTTTCATTAGGCAGTAATTTCCATAATGACAAGGTTTATATCTGTTTTTACACATGCTTTATTTCTAGAATTTATAGGAGAATTTTGTAATGTGTGTGCTTGGTAAATATCAAGCAAAATACAAAACTTTGCATTATGGAGATAATTTTAAAATTGGAGAGCCAAAATCATTTAAAATTATTAATTTAATCACTTGAAGAGCTGAAAAATAATAATGTAAATTGAAATGAAGCAAGGAGAAGACTCTAGTAAGTGAGCTAAATTCCTCTTCTTTCTGGAATGGAGTTTATATAAGCCATCAAAAGACTAGTACTTGTAGTTACAGTGTTAATAACTGTAAGAACTAAAATTGAAAACATTTAAATGTAATTATCTGTGGAAAATGAGGCCAGGGCTGGGAAATTGAGATTGGGGAGGTAGATTTTTAACTTTAAAAGTTTTACCCTTGTTTTTAATTTATTTTACTATATTACATTTTGTTGCGCGTGGGTCTCCGGCCAGCAGTGACCACGGAACACTGTGGATGGCTTGACGATAAACACGCGAGAAAAAACACATGCACAGAGACAGACTAGTTTCTGTGGGGAAGTAGGGACGAAATGGCCACCCCCCCCCAGTGGGGAGCGCGCCGGTTTACAGTTCATACCTGCTTTTATTGGGCTCATTTTGCATAATAATTCAGGTAAAGTACAGTACTCATTAGGGGGAAATAAGGAACTCTAGAAAACAAAGAACTCTGCCAGTCTATTGAGTCGGGGTCAAAGAGCTGTAAGACTGAGGAACAAAATAACTTCCTCCTAAGACCCTTCTCATTCAACTGAGAGCATTCTAAACAAAGAAGGTTTCACAGTAATTTACATGTTCTTTCTTAGGCCTGATCACCCCAGGGAATCCGCACTTCTCAGTACAGAGCTGCACCATCCTGTCATTGTTTCAGGCTTAGGTGGAGCAAGGGAACTAAGGCAACCGAGAGACAAGGAGGTTTTCTCTCAGATGCTGAGAACTCAGGCTATGTCAAAGCCTAGGAGCGAGGGTCCATCACCCCCTTTTGCTGCAGCCCCCCAAGTCCTTCTTTTAGGGGGCCTCCCAAAGTGATCGTGCCTGTCTTAGGTCGTTCCCCCCCGTGGGGAATCTTACCCATCTTTGGCTAACCGACCAAGCTTTTGGGGGTTCAGTCATGAATAAAGCAGCAGAAGCAGCATTCCTGCCAGGGAGATAAGCTTTTGTCTCCTTGCTGGCTTACGGTTCCAAGGGCGTTCCCTTAGCCTTAGCCTAGGTGGGGGTTTCAGCTTCTGATACCAGTCAGGGTGGTTCCCAACAACATTTATTATAATATATGACTGGAAGATAAAACCCAATATTACTATTGTACTAAACACTTAGAGAACTTTGGAAGCCCAGGGATCTAGTTTGCATGGCTGCCTAGGTCAAGGTATGGGTGTGGGGTAAGGCAAATGTGAATAGGTGTTCCAGATTGTTGACAAATTTCCTAGGCTCATGACAAATTCAAGCCTTCTGGGGTAGAGTGAAGTAATAAGACCCAAAAATTGGTTTAAAGACCAGCAAGGGTAACAAGTTTTGGAAATTCACACAGTAGGATGACCAGCTTTCCTGCAGTTAGTTCAATCAGGGATTAAAGCAAAACACCATTGCCCTGGATGTTTCCCTCATTCGTGCTGTGCTGCCAGGGCCGGTGATAGAGGTACCAAACCAAACTGGTCATGTGTGGAAATATAATAGTGGAAGAGAGGGAACAAAATATTAGTCTTGCTTTGTACTTCAAGCAGAAAACCTCAACAACTGAACAGGAGCAAATATTTTTCACTTAACTGGTGAATTCAAGCTAAGGCTTAGGCTTATCCGCAGGAAGTTTGGTAGAAGGGTGTGGGGACTTGGGGTCGGGGTGGTCTATATGAATTCTGACTCAGCACTCCTGACTTACTGTCTCATTAGGTCTTTTAAAGGGTTAGGATCTTGCTTTCTGCACTGTGTCACAGAACATGTCCAGAATAAGCCAACTTGTCCTTTGAATTCTAGCCCAAAGCAAACTTTTTTAAAGAGACTTTCTTTGGCCCCAAACCAGAAATAATCCCTGTTTCCTAAAGTGCTTTTTCCAATTGTTCTATGGCATTTAGCTCTTCGTGTTATTTGCTCTTATTATGTATGTGCATTTTTTACCTCCTCATTAATCTGTAAATTCATGAAAATTAGGATACATACATTCATCACAAGGACTGCCCACAGACCTGGCCCATCATTGGTGAAAGAATCTTCAGTAGTAGATTAAGCACTACCTGAGGACCTCAAGATGACAAATTTTGCGCTTTTCATTTGAGACTGTGTTGTCATATGCAATGTACCTTACGACTATGGTTTGGTTAGTGTCATAGAATTTAGAATTTATATTGCCATATACATGCTTTAACTATATACTACTATTTCTATTCATAACATTTAGGGGATTAGGAATGTTCTCTACCAATGTTAATAATTGCACATCTTTCTATATCAAGTATTTGCATCAAGAAACTAGACACTGGTTTGATTTTCTTTAGTAAGAACAGAGAAGATATTTAAATATGTCTGTTTTAATGTACCAACGATTTGTGTAGTCTGCATAGTTTAAGCTGCTTTCTAAGATTATATCATTTAAACCGTTATAAAAATTATAATATTCTCCTACAAACACATACTAAAACTATAGATCCTGTCTATAAATCTAAAATAAAATAAAATGTCTTGAAAAGAATAGAAGCAAAATTCATACTACATTCAGTGCAAGTAATTTTTTGTGACTTAAGTATATGCAAAGAAATTCTGAGTAACCTACATATTAAAGTTGTGATTTCTAAGAAATAAAGATGTGGGGCCGACTTGTAGTCCAAGAAATTTCTTTTTTCCTCTTCTCCTAAGACTGTTATCTCTTTTCATGTTATTATAGATGAAATTGGTTTAGAACATAAAAACCAGAATTGATATGTCATCCTTGAATAATGCAGAAGATAATATATGCAGAAAAGTTTTTCCAAAGCATCTCTGAGTATATACTTTTGAATTTTACTGGAAAACATGTCATTCCATTCAGAACTCTGAATTAAGATGCACTATTTTTGCTGAAGGCTATTTTAAATTAGGCTAATAAATTGCTACTCTCTGCCTTGCGTGATAATGCATTACATTATCTACTGATGTACATGTATTGTTTGACTCTAATGGTGTGGAAATTAAATGTTAGACATGGGCCAGATGTTCTTATAGATGAATATGAAGTATGACTCTGGCATAGTTATGTCTCATTGGGATGGAAAGAGAGAATGTGATAATGAACAACAAATAACAACTACCTCAAAAATATACTCTGATATTAGTCTCTGGTAAGAATTGGCATCAGGCGAGCCTAGATCCTCTCTTATTCATTGTCTTTGAGAAGTGTTATAAATGTCAACAGTATTTGCACCTGTTCATGAGGAAAGAAATCTTGTTTCCTAAAATATAGAATAAAATAAAATGGTGAATATGAAAGTACCTGTAAGTGTGTCCAGAGACAGTAAATATTTGCCATCTTTGTTTGACAGACAAGAGCAGCTTGAAACATTTCCTTGAACTGTGCACCTCGACATGGCAGTGAGATTTCCATGGGTCATTCCTTTGCACTGTGAGAGTTCCCAGCAGGGTAGACGGGATAAGGGAGTTGGGGGAAGGGAAATGGCAAACAAATGGGCCTTATGGGGAATTTTAATGAAGGTTCCCTGCTGGCTTTAGCCCACTGGAAAAAGGAAAAAATAAAAAAGAAGAAACCCATAATCATCTATTCGAGCCTAAATTACTTATGAATAGGATCATAACTCAAATAGCAGAAATGTGTCACAGGAATGAGGTGGGTGTGGGAGAGTATATAAGATGTGGGTGCTGCTGCTTCTACTGATGCTAATCAGACTACTAATCATATGTAAATATATCTTTGAAAATCGTCAAAGAAGTGGCATAGGAGATGACTACATTACCACATCTTACCATTAATCAACCACCCACTAACTGAGATATGCTTTGAAAGTGGGTGCTGATGGATGTTAAGGTCTGAGCTTCTGGAAGCTGAAGATGGGTGTACTTCCTTTGTGGATAAAAAGGTGATAAGAATGGAATGTATGGGTTTGTTCAATAATATCCAAGAAGACCTGTAAAGAGAGACACTGTAACTCAATGAAAGGCAGGGTCAGTGTTTGCAAGTATCTTCTTTGCAAAGAACTGTTGAATTTCAGAAGAAGTATCATAAGAAGATGTAATATGGAGAAAGAGAAGACTTTGTCTCTTCAAGAGTTATTTCAGCTGCAAGTGTTGCTACAATTTTTATCCCTGTCACTCTCTTGTAGTTCATTTGAAATAGGGGACAGTGGGCGATCCATTGCTTTTTGCAGTAGATGTTTTGTTTCTATACTTCTCTTCATTGACAATGATATTTCCTTTCTGAGTTGGTATTTATGTGAATTCATTCCTTTTTTCTTTATATAGCCTGGTTTCTGACTTTTAATTTAATAAACTGCTTTCTAAAGAGTAGCCTCACTTCTCTCTTTCGCCTTGTTATTTCTTTCTCTGTTATTTCTTTCTTTGTTATGCCACTTTTGGGGGAAAATGTAGTGTTTTGAAAATTTTTTCCTTATTAATCATAAAGGTAAAGTAGTCCATTTTTATCTCTCACATAGATGTTCTGCACAGATGAATGCCAGGCCATTCTGGGTCTCTCCCTCAAGCTATACATTCACAGAAACTCATTTTTCTAATTTTAAAGTATTATTAATTAATTACATACTCAATATGTTCATGTAGTCACTAGTTACAGACAGATTTAAAGTCTATTCCACCCTCCCAGAACCATGGAGATGTATGAAATGTAGCTAACTGGAACCCTCACCTTTTGGATAAAGTTGCTTCCATTTCTTTTAGTTCTAGAAATTATCCTTCCTTATCACCTAGTCAAATGGATTCACATGATCCCTGAAACAGTTTGCAAAACCTCATCAATCTTTTTATGTTGGTACTTTTGTGTTTGACATACTTCCTGGTTATTCTGCCAAAATTAAACATTGGCCCTGGTTGGTGTGGCTTAGCAGATTGAGGGCCAACCTGCCAACCAAAAGGTCACTGGTTTGATTTCCATTCAAGGCACATGCCTGGGTTGCCATCCAGGTCCCCAATATGGGCCACATGAGAGGCAACCACACATTGATGTCTCTCTCTTTCTCCTTCCCTTCCCCTCTGTCTAAAAATAAATAAAATCTTTTAAAAAAGAAATTTGAATTAAAAAAATAAAAATTGCAAACCTCCATCTTAAGTCAAACTGTCTTGCTCTTCATTTAATGTGTTAGAAAATATCTTTAATAATGAGACATATTAAATAAAGTCACTGAATATGCAGGGGAAAAGGGGAGAAATGAGGAAGAACAGAAGAGAAAATATGAATTTTTTATATTCTTACTCTTGAGTGGTCATTTCCTCTAAACTTCCACTTCTTCAATATGGGCAAATTGAGTGGATTGACTCAGGAAGAAGGGAAAAGGAGGCCGCTTTGACCAATAGCAGCATCTGCAAGATGAGTCACCTACAGAATTAAGATAGCTCACTGGAAATCTTATTAGGGTTGGAGACTAAAGTCCTAACTGCTTTGTCCTCTGGACATATATTTACACTGAGTGCCTAAAAAAGTAGATTACCATGAGAGGATAACAGGAGAATCCAAGATCCTTAGTAATATTCAAATACTCAATATTGTATAATTAATGGTAAATTATATAAACTTGGTAAAGAACATAAACGTGGGAGTTAGGCAGGCTTAATAGAATCACAGCTTTACTACCAACTAGCTGTGTGAGCATGGACAAGATTTTATAGTTACTCAACCCCAGCTTTCTCAGTGTACAATAGATGTGATTATAGTACATACTGCATCAGATTATTTTCACTAATCAATGAGATAATATACATAAAAGTGTTTAGCCCAGTGTTTAGTTCATGTGCCTTCAATACATATTATCTGCTGTTGTTAAGCATTAATAATGATCATAGTCACATTAGTAAAGTTTGGAAGAGGAATTATATTTCATTCATAATATTTAAACAATTCTGTATATATGTTGAAATAAAAATATATGGAGACAAAAGTATATAGATGAGAGGAAAAGACAAAAATAAATTCAAAATAAAATCCTTGAATAAGTATTATTTAAAAATATTGGGTAGTAATTTAATATTAAAATTCATGTAATATTAATATTACATGAATTTAGTGACACAAAGAGCAACTGAGGCAAATGTAAGAGTTGTAAAACTTCAGACATTTTTTGTCATATATGGTAATAGATACTAAAGGATTCCTCTAAGTTTAATAAAAAATATTAAAGTCATCAATAAATTGTAGGTGGTATTAATTTATTTAATTTAGTTGCAATATTTAATAAAAAGGAGGTAATTAATAACCTCCAAAACTTTGAGTTTGTTGTTTTGTAACATTTAATTTTAAATTATTTATAATATATCTTGGGTAATAATAATTACCCAATTGTTTTATCTTGGAGTCATAACTAAATAAATCAAATGATCAACTCCTGCTCTATTATCATGGTTTCTTAATTTCAGTATTCTTTATTTATACTCATCTCTCCATAGGTTGCATTTAATCTGCAAGTAGCTTTTCAAAAGTTTCATTAAACCTGTTATTTCATGAATGAAAATACTTTTCTGTTGTTTTTATATCTGAATAGCAAATTGCCTTGAGATAATGGAAATTTTATTATACTGTTTCTAAAATTGTGTGTTTATTCTAAGGTCAGTCACATTTTCCCACATGTATGTAACTTGCTTTTTCTTTCTGGAAACTTGAAGACTACTCTACTCAGTAACTAAATATGCTTTTATATTGCTAGCTTTATATCAGCTCTACTTGGTATATGAGGTGCCCTGTTGACTGGAAGAGTTGGTTATTAATTTCCTGTCAGTAATTTTCCTGTACTATATCTCTGGTTATTTTCTATCCTATTTGTTGGTGTTTTTTCTTGAGAATATCAATTACCTTTAGAGTAGATAGACCATCTATTGTATTTCTAATTACTTTAAACTCATTATCTCTGTTTTTGTTCCCTACGATTAAATATAGTCATGTCTCCATGATAATTTTCTGTTTCTTGTTACTTCTGGTTTCTTTCTTCTGTTTGTGCTGCTTTTATTTTTACCTTAGGGTATTTTCTCCTGCCTTTGTTTCTTGGATTATATATTCTTTCAAATTGGATTATTTGTGTTATCTTTTATTTTTTAAATATATTTTATTGATTATGCTATTACAGTTGTCCCATTACCCTCCCTTCATTCCCCTCCACTCTGGCACACCCTCTCCCACCCACATTCTCCACCTTTTAGTTCATGTCCATGTGTCATAAGTCCTTTAGCTTCTATATTTCCTATACTATTCTTGCCCTCCCCCTGTCTATTTTCTACCTACCATCTATGCTACTTATTCTCTGTACCTTTTCCCCCTCTCTCCTCCTCCCATTCCTCTGTTGCTAAACCTCCATGTGATCTCCATTCCTGTGGTTCTGTTCCTGTTCTAGTTGTTTGCTTAGTTTGTTTTAGTTTTAGGTGTGGTTGTTAATAATTGTGAGTTTGCTGTCATTTTACTATACATGTTTTTTATCTTCTTTTTCTTAGATAAGTCCCTTTAACATTTCATATTATAAGGGCTTGGTGATAATTAACTCCTTTAATTTGGCCTTATCTGAGAAGCACTTTATCTGCCCTTCCATTCTAAATGAAAGCTTTGCTGGATAGAGCAATCTTGGATGTAGGTCCTTGCCTTTCGTGACTTCAAATACTTCTTTCCAGGCCCTTCTTGCCTGCAAGATTTCTTTTGAGAAATCAGCTGATAGTCTTATGGGAACTACCTTGCAGGTAACTGTCTCCTTTTCTGTTGGCTGCTTTTAAGATTCTCTCCTTATCTTTAATCTTGGGTAATGTAATTATGATGTGCCTTGGTGTGTTCCTTCTTGGGTCCAACTTCTTTTGGACTCTCTGAGCTTCCTGGACTTTCTGGAAGTCTATTTCCTTTGCCAGATTAGGGAAGTTCTCCTTTATTTGTTCAAATAAGTTTTCTACTTGTTGCTCTTCCTCTTCCTCTTCTGGTACCCCTACAATTCGGATATGGGAATGTTTAAAGATGTCCTGAGCCCTGGCTGGCGTAGCTCAGTGGAATGAGCGCAGGCTGGGAACCAAAGTGTCCCAGGTTCGATTCCCAGCCAGGGTACATGCCTCGGTTGCAGGCCATAACCCCCAGCAACTGCACACTGATGTTTCTCTCTCTGTCTCTCTCTCTATCTCCCTCCCTTCCCTCTCTAAAAATAAATTAATAAAATCTTAAAAAAAAAAAAAGATGTCCTGGAGGTTCCTAAGCTTCTCCTCATTTTTTTGAATTCTTATTTCTGCATTCTTTTCTGAATGGTTGTTTCTTTCTTCCTTCTGGTCCACTCTATTGATTTTAGTCCCAGTTTCCTTTCCATCACTATTGGTTGCCTGTGCATTTTCCTTAATTTCTCTTATATTAGCCTTCATTTTTTCATCTAATTTACAACAAAATTCAACAAATTCTGTGAGCATCCTGATCACCAGTACTTTGAACTGTGCACCTGATAGTTTGGCTATCTCTTGGACGTTTAAAAGTATTGACTCTGGAGCTTTGATCTGTACTTCCATTTGAGCCTTTCTTTTTTCTTTTCTTTTTTTCTTTTTTTTTTTTTGATCTGGTCATACCTGTTACATATGAGGGGCAGAGCCTTAAGTGTTCTCCAGGGCGGGGCAACCCAGTGGCTGGGTTGTGGCACATGTGGGGGCAGGGTCCAAGAGGAAACAATGATGCTTGCTCCTCTCTCCATCAGATTTCAATACCTTCCACTGCTTCCCCCAAGCTAATTGGGCCTTTCTGGTGCTAGTTCCTGGGTGGGTGGGCTTGTGTACATTCTAGGACCCCGTGGATCTCTCCAATGCACTCTCCTGTGAGGCTGGGAGTCTCTCCCTGTGCTCCAACCCCCACAGGTGTTTTCAATCAGTGTCCCAAGGCTCTATTTCCCAGAGCTGGGACCCTGGGTTGCATGGTCTGTCTCACTGCCCAATTTTGCCTGGTTTGTCTGCACATTAATGTGGTCCAGACAGCCAGGCACCTTGAGCACAGTGCCTCGCTTCACAGTTGCCACCTTGCTTCCCAGTTGCCGCCTCGCTGGGTCTGCCAGCCACCTGCATGCCCAGAGTCTGCCCGCTGCAGTGTTGCACTTGGGATGCCTTACGTGCTGGGATGCATTTTGCGTCTGGTACCACCACTTTTTGTGCAGTGACCCACATCCACCTGGATGCCCAACTCTGCCCTTCCAATTGGTCTGGATGAATGTGTATATTTTAACTCCTTGGTTGTCTGACTTCCATACAGTTCAATTTTCTGTCAGATCTGGTTGTTATTCTGTTTCTAAACTGTTGCTGACCTTATTTTGGTTATATGAGGAGGCACAGTGTGTCTGCCTATGCCTCCATCTTGGCCAGAAGTCTCCGTACATAATTTTATTTGTGTTATCTTTTAAAATCAATGCCTTTCTTCACTTGTATAGTTTGGTTTGGCGAGAGGAGAAGGGAGCTGTAACATATTTTCATAGCTCTCAAAGCATTTACTGCCCTCCCCACTTTGTTCAGATCTTATTTTTATCTGGAATAGTTTGTGTGATTTCACTTTGACATTATTCCCACCTTATGTGGAGTCATTTATCTTCCCTTCTGAATGAGAAGGCACAGAGAGCAGAATGTAAGGAAGAAGAAAAGATAGTTGGGGCTTGCTTCAGTCTTTTCTGAAGTCCTAAGTTCTTTCTTAATTGCTGAGATCCCACCAGATGTCCTTTGTTAGACTCCATTCCACCCAGCTTGGCATGCATTCAACTCTTTTGAACTTTGACTTGTTTCCCCAGCTTAGCATTCTATGCTGGAGCAAGAGAACCAAGGGCCTTTCTTGCTTCTGCCAAAGTCCAGATGTGGTTTGTAAACCATTTATGCAACGTTTGATCTTGATTTTCCCAGGCATATCTACTCATCCCTTTGGCCCACTCCTTGTCAAACCAGAGAGTATTCAGAAGTATTCTCAGGGTTTTTTCTCTGTATCTCTATAGAGTATTATCTATAGTTTCCTATATCCTTAGTGTTACTTTCTGATGTAGGAGTGGGGTTGTCAAACTAGCCGTTACATCACAATCTTCTGTTCTTTCATTGGTTACCGCTTTTTGAGGTCTATAAATTTTTCTTATCTCTTCTGCTGGAGAAATTTTGGCAGGGTTATTTTGTTCTTGTTTCTGTATATTGGAAGAAGGAGATTCTGAGCCCCAGCCTCATGGTATCACCACCCATCGGACTCGACATTATATTCTACTGTATTTTGAGATATGCATCTTAAGATTTTAGAGCAAAAATACTAATATATTAAAAAGTAACCAGGCATGTGAAACACTTAAGTTCCATAGCTTGGACTATCATAAAAATTAAGATTTATAAACATTAACTGCATGCTCACTTTGTACAAAGTACTAGACTTGGTGGTAAGTAGAGACAAGAAAATGGAGAGGAAAATATGCTTATGATCATTCCACAAGGGAGCATTACTTTCAATAACAAATTAAAGATAAAATGTTAAGGTGTGTTAAAAAAGGGAAATAGTACACCCAATTAAAAGGATAATAAGCAGTGTAATGGAGAATGTGGCATTGATCATGTAATTCAGTGGCCAGGGAAGAGGGCCAAAGGCATACATTGAGGTGGAAAATCACAGAATGTAGTTGGAAATGAACAAATTATATAATAGGCATATAATTTTATACACACAGGTGAGTTAGAGTGTAGTGGGAGAAGAAGACTAATAGTACAATATGAAGCTGCAGTAGAGGTAACTGGACGCCAAAGTGACTTACCTACTGAACAATAGAAAGCCATGAGTAATTAATAAGCAAGAGCATCATATGAATAGGTCAGCAAGGATGAAATCTAATCTGGCAGGAGGATAGAAGTTGAATCCTGCGATAGTGGCAACATTGCCACAGTAGGTGTCATGACACAGGCTCCTACTCCAGCTTTTCCATGTCACCCAGATGTGTGAAATTGAGTCTTTTGACCCCTCTTGATCTCATTGCTCTTTTTGTAAAATAAAGAGGTAAACTTGCCTTCTGATACTTATTCTAGCCCTTGAATGGCCTAGCTCTATATATTGTAATCAGGAAAACATGCAAAATATGAAGGCTTTTTTAGTATGTAGTAATAACTTTGGCAAAATAAATGGAATAAATTATGGTGGTTGAAGTACCTATAGAAAATATTTTGTAATGCAAGGGAATTTGTAGAGATAGGATCAAGCAACAGGATAAATTGCATTTTAAGGTGATTTTAAGGGCCTGATTTTGTGTTCCAGGGGATACAGATGAGTTTCAGAAGTGTGGAAACAAGGCAAAGGAGCTGTTTGAAGGACAGGACCCTTTTATCAACTTGGGATATTGGAAGGTTAAGGTAGTGATGCCTACATGTGGTAATGATAAATTGGCAGTTAAAAATGCATGTGTGACAATTCAAAGGAAAAATGTAAAGGAATTTAGAACTCAACTTGATAAAAATGACTGTTTAAATACAGAAGTGGAGTGTAGTTGGTGAGATAGAGGAAGTGAGTAGAAAATGTGGCACAAAGTCAACTCTTAAAGGAGTAGTTATTAGTAGTTAAGATGAGCTAGGAGAAGTATAGGGGGTAGAGAAATGAAAGATAGTAATGTGAATAACTTGTTCATTCAACGGATATTTGAGAAGTATTTTTGAAAAACACTGAAATACTTCAGAAAGCAAACAAAGTCTACCCTCAAATATGACAGAGATATGAATTTTTTTAAATGTTGGTTAATTATGTACATCTATTAAAAGAGCTAGAGATAAATGCCTTGAGAATTCTGAGTAAAGATACTACTTTCTACTGGGAGATAATGGGTTTGGACCTTAAAGATGGATAAGATTTTCCAACAGAGAGAATGCTGAAGGCGCAATTCCAGATGGAATAAGTGATGTTAGTTGTGGTCCTGTATTAGTGGGGATCTCTAGAAGAACCATAACTGCCATGTGGTGGAGCTATGGAAACACTGTATTGACTATGGACATGTAACAGTTAGAGGTCGCACCTAGAAAACAGTGTTCTGGGGGTCACCGATGACCGGAGCCATGGAGAAAGGATGCCCTGACAGAGCTGTAGTCCGAGAGGGTTGCACACACTGCAAGAGTCATGATATGGAAGCTCTTGGGGGGGGGGGGGAACAGGAGGACAAGCCCCCAACCCTTTTCATCCCATTCCCCCATCTCCTGCTGTGACTGCCATCAGCTTATCATAATGAGAAGCAAGGGGGCAAGGGAGCAAGGGGACAAGGGAGCTAGGTGACACAGTGAGCACGGACAGATCCCTGGAGCACAGCGTGAGGTAGAAAATGGGGTAGTGGCCACATGGAGGATAACCATCATATCAACTGGGACAAGAGTGAACAAAATGTGTTCACTCACTTTGAGAAAAACAGATACTTCAATTTCACTGGAATAAATAATATATGAGGGGATACGCCAGAAATGTGCTTACAGAAGTAAATAGCTATTGAGATTCATAGTGATAAGGGAAAAGGGAGAGAAAATAGTTGTTGATCTGGTCACCGGGAATTGGTGCCTTTCTGACAATCAGAAGATGTAAGCAATAAAGAGAGATAAATAATATTTTTTAAAAAGAGGTACTATAGAAGTTAAGTTTGGTTTTAAGAATATTACTGTAACAGTAGCCAAAGAAGGGCAGTAGGGAGAAGGCCGTTCTCCGACTCCTTCTCTTCACTTTATAAGGTGAACGGCACAAATGTCATTTATTTGTTTGGACGAAGGTACCATTGTCTTTAGACACATTACTTTTAGATTTAGGTAATCCTGGGGAAATCAGTGACAAAAAAAAGGAAGGACAGTTCACAATGAAACAGGAGTTTCTGAGAAATATTTGTGGGGCTACCAGAAGGGAGGCAGCAGTGGAGTGGGGAGAGTTGGTCAGAGCTAAAGGAAAAGGAGAGAATTAGAAGAGGTGGCAGCAGATGGAGTTGTACACTTAGGATGGTCATTTTCAGTAGCAGGAGCAGAGAGCAGGTTGTTAGAAAGTTTAGCAAATATATTTATTAACCCTTGTGAGGATTTCATAGAGAGGAAAACCAGTAGGGAGACCTACTATGCCTACAGTCTTAAGAGAAATCTTAGTATTTGAAAGTGATATCTGTGGTTGGCTTGTACTGACTGGGTCCTGAGAGTCGATTGTGCACATCTTTTTCCAGCTCTGGGTTCAGTGGCCTCACACTGGCAACATGAATAGGTCAGGGTGGAAGTACTTATGCCTCAGAAATTGACAAATACTAGAAATCAGGGTTCCCCTCTCCACCTCTACCTTAGAGCCAATTATTAAACATTTACTGGCACCAAACTCACCTTCTCCAAAAGCTCACGTTGAGAATATACTATTGCATTAAGAAGTGAGGATGGTGTCTTGTAAGAGCATTTTCATGAGAGGAGGGGAGCCCTCCTTACTAGGGATGAGGGTGCACTCAGTGGGTACAGGTGTGCTCTTCTTTAAAAGAAGGAAATGAGTTGCTCTCATTGGCCAGAGGTATATTAACCAATGGGAGAGTATTCCAGGTGATACAACTGGGAACAAGCTAAGCAAATAAAAATAAATCATAACCAATGTATCAGACACGCAGAATTCAGTGAATAGAAAATTAACCCATTCCTTTGAATGGAGCAGTTACTGATTTGCCTTCCATGAGCTTTACAAGATGTAGCCAGTGCCTTCTTCCTATTTGCACTCCCACTGCAAGGAGTAAAATTACACACCACCCACCTGAAGCTTGTCACATTCACCTGTGCTTCTTTATGAATCTTTTATGCATCCCGAGTTACTGCTACAAATCTCCAGCAATTGTGCCTGTGTTTTCCCATTTGTGGAGAAAATAAATGCCCTTAATGCCCAATTGTTGTTGCTCCCTACTTTCTGATGCCTCAGACTGGGCATAGTGGGATTAAATAAACTCTGCCACTGAACAAAGGATATTGTATTCTAAGAATATAGTGTTAACAGTGAAAAGTGAGTTATCATTTTTTTTCCTTCTTAGAATTTTCTGGATCCCTCCCCCACCATTTCCCCTTAACTTTCACTTTTAATTTTTTTTCTAGATGACATGTTTTTCATGTCAGTCTTACATACACAGGTTTTTTAGGGATTAAAAAATGCCTAAGAATTTTAAGTGGAGATTTACCTACCAAACAATATTGTTCATGCAGTCATTCATCATTCATTCAATGATATTCATTAATCACCTACCATGTGATAGACACTGTTAAAAAGCACCTTATATCATACAGAGGTTTGGCTCACAAGGAGCATCCTGAGGGAAGATGCACTCATCAGGCACACAGTTTTTAGTTTAATTTGGGTTTGAATTAAATGCACATGTAACTGTATTTACCTGAATACCCTTCAGTATTGACCATGTGAATGCCTGTTACTTTATTATTTTTATTTTTTTAGATTTATACGTTATAAAATATTTAGTTTTCAGAGCAGAAGTAATTCAGGTTAGTCATACTGTAGAAAATAAACTGATTTGCTACAAAGGATACTTGTGGGAGACAGCTGTGGATTTCTTCCCCCAAGGCCCACCATATACTAGAGTAAAGTGGTGGAGGCGGCACAATCAAAATGTTCATGAAGGAAGCCTATAGGTCTTAGTGCGCAGATGTGCCACCTCCATAGGTCATCACCATGCCTGACATCCCTACCATTGGTCATTCTTTTCTCTAACATAACCTTTCTCTCTTACCTGTGTTAAAATGTAAATAATATTAACCACATAAATATTTCAGTTTCTTAAAGAAAACCCTAATAGAACATGAATGAATTTATCAAATGACAAGTATGTTTTCACAGGAAAATGGAGTCAAGGGGTGTTCAAAAAGTAACTGGGGTATGGGCTTTGCAAAGGAGGATTCACAGAGGAGGCCACTCTGTGGGGGTGGGGCGCTAACTGAAAAAAAAGTGATACCACTGGAATACACGGTCCACTGCACCTGCAGTTACCCAAAATAACACTGGCCAGACAGAGATAGCTTTGTTTCTCTCTCACCGAATGACATGGAGAGAGATGGCTGGGACCAGTCTGCTGGGGTGGTATCATGAGGGCATCCAGGGACCCAGACTCCTGCCATCTTGCTGCTCCACAGATCCAAGTGTTCCCCTCCCACGAAGTCTCACTATTAATGGCTGAAAATTGCCAAGTGTTAACACACACATGCTCTCAAGTCTGCTCTGTCAAGCTCCACTGCCATTCTACCTGGTAACTAGTACAATCTTCTTGTTCCTACAGAACATCCCATAGATTAGCATGCTGACAGGCTCCACCACGGACTGGTTTGAATGCTCAATCTGCTGGATTATCTGTGGCTAGGTGGGGAAGAGTGTGTCTTTCTCATTTTGGTTACACAATGGTCTAGTGTTCCTGAAATAAGATTGTTTATGCTTCATTGGTCTATAAAATTTTTAGTAAAAAAATAATTTGAGCTCTACTATATAGTTTCTGCTCTCCACTGCCGTTGATATGTATGTGGCAGGGGGGATATAGGCATTAGGACACATCTGGGAGATATTGATCATGCTGTTTTCAAAAATCACTTCTCCTCTCCTATACTTATATATAAGCTCATTGACCTAGGATCCTCCTTCCCCAAATGAGAATGCTCATCCTCATCTCCCCCTATAAATATCTCTCTGTTGGACTGGTAGGACATATAGGTTGGCATGTGACACTTGAAAATCATGACACATGAGATACAGAGCCAATTTCTGCACTGGAAACATGAGGCATAATACTATTCAATACACCAAAAGGGTCTGGAATTATGACACCCATATTGTTCAAAATAACCAACTGTTTAGTGTAGCATTCTAATTGAGTGTAAAGTCTATCTGATTGAAAGTTATGCTTTGATTCTAAAGTAGATTTAATCTATCATGTTGTAAATGGCAGTGACAATGAATTTTGACACAACAAAAACTGGAGTTTTTATGATCCAGCAATTGTTGCTCATTGGTAGTTACCCAAATGAACTGAAAACTTATGTCCAAACAAAAAGCTGCACACAGAAATTTATAGCAGCTTTGTTCATAACTGCCAAAACATGGAAGCAACTATAATGTCCTTCAGTATGTGAATGGATAAATAAACCATAATATATCCAGAAATGGAATATTATAAAAGCTAAAAAGAAATGGGCTATCAAACCATGAAAAGACATGAGGGAATCTCAAATGCATCTTACTAAGTGAAAGAAGCCAATCTGAAAAGTCTACATCCTGTATGATACCAACCATATGACATTCTGGAAAAGGCAAAACTACAGAGACAGTAAAACTTTCAATTGTTGCCAGGGGTTTTTGGAAGGGAGACATGAATATGTGGAGCCTGCAGGATTTGCAGGGTAGTAAAACTACTTTGTATAATACGATAATGGTGGGTACATGTCATTTGGCATTTGTCAAAACCCATAGAACATACAACATAATGGAGGAACCCTTGTGATGTAGAGTGTGGACTTTGGATGATAATAATGTCAGTGTAGTTTCATCAGTTATAACAAGTATATCTCTGTAATGCAAGATATAGATAGTGAGGGAGTCTTTGCATGTGTGGGGACAGGGACTATGTGGGAACTCTCTGTACTGTGCTCAATTTTGGTGTGAACCTACAACTGCTTGGAAAATAAGCCAATGTGAAGGAGCAGAGCTTTCACAAACTAAATGTTAAAATACTCAATGGAATTCAGATTCCATCAACTTAAGTGCTACCCTATAGTCTACTGTTAAAATTTCTATTCCCAAATTCATGTACCCCAATATTTTGTTAATATGTTATATGAAAAGAAATAAAAATTATAAACTGAGTAATTGTAAACTATTCCTAAGTAATTGAAAGATATTAAAAAAGGCCTTGTACTTTCTTTTTTGGGAATTACAGGAGTATATCTCATATGTTCCAAATCTGAGATCTTAAATACTACTAACAGTCTGGATGAGATCCATATCAGAGTTCCATGCTCTTAGGGAATAGCGGGGAGACAGATGTCAAAAGTTGGAATGTGACAATGTATGCTACTTGAAATGTATTATTTTATTGTAATCTCTAGAACAACTTTTAAGCAGACATTATTATTCCCATGTTATTAATACTTTACATGAGGCAGGGTCAGAATTTGATCTTCCTAATACGTTTTGTTTTAGAGTCTATATTCTCCAGGAACCTAAACTTGTATACAGGAACACCAGATTCCCCCAGGTAATTTGCTCAGAATTATATGAGAAAATTTATCAACTGAGCCAGAGGCCTTGAATAGGAGAAAACACTGGAGAAAGAGTCCTGTGAACTTGCAGAAGGAAAGGTCAAGAAAGCAGAGAGAACTGGGGTTGAAGAAGATCCTCTGGCAAGAGAGCAGCATTACAGAGCCAAGGCAGGATAAGAAATACAGCCTTTTTCTCAACCAAGATGAGAATATTGCAAGAGGAGGATGAGAAAGAGGTGACAGTAGATGTTTATAAAGTGGACCAAAAGTGGAGGCACCCACCAATTGTGGCCCAGTGGTGGGCAATGAAGAATGGTGACAGCAAGCCATAAATGGGAGGAAAGAGGAAGTGGGAATAAAAAAATATATATAGTATTCATTTTTTTACTTCAGAATTTCAGCTCTAGACAGTTTGAAATTGACTCCACTTTCATCCCATGTACTAATATGAGAAATAAAATAATATTAAAGCAGCAACTCTAATGAGCATGGCTCTGAGGCTTTGGATCTTAAACATTAGGGTAAGCATGCCATAAGAAATCTAGTCCTTTAGTCAATGCCAATGTCAGGATCTTTCTGATATGCTTCATCACAGCCATGGAGAAGAAACAGAATGTAATAATATTTTCCAGTAATTGTTGCTGAATTCAAAACCAACTATTATTTCATGTCCTTGCCTTTCTTTTTCTACTTCCTGCTGCTCTCCTGTCTGTTCATGAGAGTTGCCGGAAGTTGCAGTGGTACTCTAGCCTGGCTTCACAATAGACTGACCTGGGAAGCTTTTAGGAATAAAAAGCATGGGCCCCAGCCCAGGAAAACTAAACCAAAACCTTGTGTGGAGGGAGCACTTGGACAATGGTAGGTTTCAAACCCACCTCCAGGGGATTCTCGTATGCAGTCAGTGTTCAGAGCTACTGAGGTAGATCATCTTTCTGTCTGAACTGCACGTGGTGAAACAAAGGATGAGATCTTATTTATTTAATTCTTGAGATGGCTTTTGATTCTTGTATGTGAGTTCGGACCTTTGCTGTGAGATTCTTCAAAATATTTTGAAGTTTGGGATTTCTTGTTCTTAGCACAAAGGTCAGTGTATTCTAATATCAAAGCACCAATAGGAATTTGGATTTAAGCAGATCTGGCATTTTTGCTTTATATCTTTTTGGAGAGTTTTTTTTTTGTTAATTTATTATTATCTTCTCTAAGAGAAACAAGAAGTGAGCATTTTATTTGGGCAATTATTTGAATGTGAATGCCAATAATTCATTCTCCAAAACTTAGATACACAACTAGAGTTTGCTAAGAGGACAAATAAAATACATGAAATTCACAAGAATGACTTCCAAATGCTGAACATTTAAAATACTTTCAATGATAGAAGGTCACTGGTCTATCTGAAGTGGGACAAGCAATGACAAGAAGCCATAGGATCCTGAAAAGTGCTCTGGACTTCAACATAACATGATGAAAAACCTGTAAAGAATACCTTGCCCCTGGAAACATGAGATCTTGTTAAGAATTAAAAATTGTTAGTTTTTGGAAGGGAGATATTTCTCTAGACTCCCTGTCTTACAACTAAAGTATCTGTTAATTGAATAAGAGTAAAAGAAAGATTAAATCTCAGAATTTGGTGGCATAAGCCAAGCATGTTCCTTAGGTAAGTCTAAGTTTATCTCCACCTGGGCACCCTGCCATAGGGATTGCTGATGATCACATTTGGTAAAATGATTTGTATGTGACCTTCAGTATTTTCAACCTGTGTGCAGCCTGTAGAGTGCCTTTGGTGTTGACTTTCCTCTACCTAGCATTTGCAAGAAATTTTCTAGGTCACTCGGAGTTCTCCATAATCTCTATTTTCAATTTTTATGCCTACATGTAAGGGTGTGCATATGGGAGAAATCCTGAAATCTCACCTCTTTCATGAAGATTTTAAAAATTAAGTTCTTAAACTGATTCAATATGTTCACAAGACTCCACCAGCAACTTGTTTATATACTTGCCTGTGTCCTTCATTCCTAAGAATTACATCCCCTTATGTGATGAAAAGAGGAAGGCAAATAGATGATTCTTTATTAGGGAAGGACTTTCGGATTCATGAATCAAAGGATCCATTATGGTTGGCTTAGCAAAGACCCTGTGCCAGGTCTAAAAATATTTGCAGAACTTTGGTTCTCCTTGTGAAATGTCAGGCAGGGGAACATCAAACTCTGATAAACATAGTTGCTAAATATTGCATGATAGAAAATGAAAAAAGCTATTAAATATTGAAAGAATTAATGTAAGAAATTGATTATGCACACAGAGTGAACAGTTTAAAAGTAAAAAAGGAAGAAACAGTCACAAATCCACCCTATGGGTTTGGTAAACAAACAGACCTGGATTTGAGTCATGTTTCTATATTTCCTGATTGTGCCATATTCTGTAATGTCAAAAATCTATAGCTTGTCCACAATACTTCCTACCTCACAGATTGCTGAGAAATTGCTGAAGGACTTGCTGAGAAAACATTGACAATGTACCTTATGTATCTAATATGACATCTGCAATATATGATAGAAGAGACTTAATAAATATCAAGTACCATCCCTTCCTCTTTGACCTTAGGAACATTAATGCAAAAGTAGCATCACTACCCAGGATTTCAGAGCAGCTGAATTCTGAAGCTAGAACTTAATAGTTCATTATACTTTTCTCTTAGATCCTGAACAAGTACAGGGCAAAGCCAGTTCTTTGAGTCTGAAAAGTAAAATCAGATTCCTCCAAGGAAAGCTTGGACAAGTAACCTGGTGTTTTGGGGTGGCTTTTATCTGGGATCATGGTAACCCATTATGAATGTGCTTCAGCAACCTTGAAAATGGGCAGCAGCAAAATGCAATTCACTGGACAAAGTGGCATGAGACAATGCATCTTTCAAAAATGATCTGAAATCCCAATCACGGCAGTGTCACAGAGATTAAGGGGAAATTATAAAATAAGTGCATGATAGCAATGCACTTTTAAATGAAAGTGGAGGAGTGTTAAAACATAATAGGTATCTTCTTTTGAAATTTCTTATTACCATGTCCTCAATGAAAGAAGAGACACAATCAAAAATAGATCAGAAACACAGCCCAGAAGTTGCTTGGGATAATATGCCTTAAAGGGTGAAGGTCATGTCACCTTCTCCATTTTAGCCTCCATTATACTTGTGAAGACAAAGATAAGCATGCTTCCATTTAATAGAGTAGCCACAAAATCAATACGGAGAAATTGTTAATACATAGTGCAAATGCCACTTGAAGCAAATACCCTCTAGGAAAAGAGACTTTCAAAGTAACAAGAGACTTGAGAAACAACCTTTTCCAACTATATCATTTTACAGGTGAGGAAAATGAAGCTCTGAGATGGAAAGCAGATATCCTGGTTAGTTACAATGCCTAGAATTGAACCCAGGCCTTCTGAAATGGTAGTGGTTCTATTGGATCTAAGACCGTGAGTTGGAAGCTTTTAAGTACAGCTACAATTGCCATTCTATAATAGACTCCATTAAAAATGACAAAACAAATAAAAGGCAGTATTCACCAATGAAAATGTTTTGATTTGAACTGTCTATTTTATAAACTATATAGTTCTGCACAAATTGAAGAGAAATAAAAGGTTAGAGAGTATTACGGATGGATTTTTCACACGGGTTTAAGTGGAAGTGGTTTGATATAAAAATATTTTATTTTCTGATTAAGTTTATAAAATTTGGAAACCAACTCCATTTCCCTGAAATAATTTTGGCTATGAATTCTACAACCTAGAGGCCAGGAACAATAACGCTTCAGTCTCTCTTCTTCCTTGTACAGCTCCCATTCAAATTTGTCATCTTGAAACAAAGGCCCTGACAAAGTTTTGCCCAAGCCTGAAAAAGCTTTATATAAGCTTGTTTGGATAAAAAAACAAGCCAAAATAATATAAACAGCAACTCTGACAGCAGAGATAAAAGCTCTTCTCTCCACTTTCTTGGATGCTCTGTCAAGATCTTGAAGCCTGATGATGAATAGATTGCATGTGTGCAGCAGAAGATAAAAATGATCTTCATTGGCCCTTTCCCAGCCACAGATGTCATGGCCTTGACCTTAAATATCTTACTCCAGCCCCAGTTTGTTGAAATGCTCTATGGCAGAGTCCCTGTGTCACTCCATCTCAGTGTGGTGAGAATCTCCCAGAGCCTGGGAATGTGCTTATGTTTGATGATGCCTTCCTGCATCACTAAAGCAATCAGATGGATCCAGCTTGAAAAAGACAATAAGGGCTGGACAAAAGCCAAGAGGGCAAACAGATGGGTAATAACCCCCTCTTTTATCATTCGTTCCTATAGGGAATTATTCAGCAGAATTGGATACTCTGATGAACAGAGCCCAGGACAGCTTTATGCAGTTAAAATTGTGAGCTTCTTCCTTTTTATTTGCCTCTGCGTTCTGAGAGAGATGGTGAGATGATATTCTTATTCATAATAGGAGAGAATGTTTGTAGAATAAAAATGGATCCACTGATGTTTGTGGCAACCAACATAGTACAATGCTACAGAGTGGGAGTTCCACTCACCCAGACCCCTTTATCACAGATCAAGATTTTATGGGACATGTCTCAGTGCCCTCCATAAGTTCCCAGGGCCTCTGGTCTGCAATGAACAGGGCTAGGCAAAAGAGGTGGTACCTCTGCTATTCTAAATTGACTCTGGGAATCAGAATCACCTAGAGGGCCCAGAAGATAATAACTCCAAATTTTTTTAGTTTTGAAATAATTCAGTGAACTGTGGTTCAGAAAGCTTTAGCTATGGATTTGGGAAAAGAAAGTCCCCCATAATCCAGGATAAATAGGCTGGAAAGTGAGGAGGCCTTTGCTGAAATAAAAAGTGCATTGGAGACTTTCCTATTTTCCTTCTGCAACCACAACTTTAATCCCAACTGTGTGGCTCTGAAGGGGCCCTGCAGACATTATGAGACACCAGTGCACAGCTGAGTGAGGCATGTCCTCTCGCACCATTCACCTTTGCAGGTACCCCTACAAACTGCTACTCTAATCTCTCTGGGTGTAGGTCTTGTAGTCATGTTTTCCTTTGAAATGCAGCAGGAAAGATTTAAGATTACGAGGGCTGTCCAAGAAAAGTTCAGGCATTGTTAATATAAAGAGAACGTTTGTGTGACATTGATGTAACCTGGCAGCCAAGAAGAATGGATTGGAATGCACAGGAATGAACAATGATGACTTCACTGTGCTGGTCAGTGGGGGTGGTAGATACCATTGAGTTAGCATGTATACTGTGTGGCCATCACATTCAAAATGACAGAGCGAGTAGAGCAAAGAATCTGCATCAAATTTTGCATTAAGCTTGAACATTCCTCCATGGGAACTATTCCGATGATTCAGAAGGCTGCAGCTATGGGCAACTGGTAATTGGCAGCTTGATCAAAACACTGTGCCTGCTCATGCATCACATCTTTTTGCAGTTTTTTGGCAAAACATTAAATCACCCAGGTAACTCAGCCCCAGATTTGGCACCCTGCGGCTCCTGTCTTTTCCCAAAACTAAAATGACCTTTGAAAGAGAAGAGATCTCAGGCTGTTGATGAGATTCAGGAAAATATGACAGGGCAGCTCATGGCGATTGGGAGAACTGTGTGAGGTCCCAAGGTGCCTACTTTGAAGGGGACTAAGGCTCATTGTCCTATGTACACGTTTCTTGTATCTTGTATCTTATTCAATAAATGTTTATTTTCATATTACATAGCTGGATACCTTCTGGACAGACCATGTAGGCTTAGAACCTGACCAGGTCTAGAAGAAATTCTTTCAGAGATATGGGTAATACATTTATCTTTGCTTTGGTCTGATTTCAACAGGAGTTTAAAAAGAAATAATTGGGATAATATCTTGTCATATGCCTAAAAATAATCTATTTCATATCAAGGATGTTTTGTTACATAAAAAGAAAAATAGCAACAACAGCTACCAGTTACTTAGTTATAACGAGTGTGTGTGTGTGTATGCATTAACAGTGTGTATGTCCATATATACTGTTAGAGGTTAAGTGGCTTCCTTAAGAAAATACAAGTAATGAGCTTCAGGGCACGGGGCTCTCTGATTCAAATCCTAAACTGTTATGTAAAACCAAACTACCTTATCTCTAGCATGCAAATGCAATTGATTCAACACTGCTCTTACCTCTTAACTCCTTTTTCACACTTCCTTAACTATGTGTAAGCTCCCTGAGAGCAGGAGCCCCACCCTGTATTTCTTTGTCTCACCAACAGAACCAAACAGGAGTCTAGAGATTCTTCTCAGTGCAAGGATGCAAATTCCTCATGATGAGAGTCTGTTGTATACACAGAGCAATTCCCACAGTGTTACAAGGCCTCAAGTCCTCATTTAATTTGACAGATAAGGTGGGAATAGTTGCAATCAGATTTTGAGAGTCTTGAATGCCATATGTGTGAATATCCATGTGTCCCCTTACGTTTCCCAGACTTCTCCGATCATCTGCATTGGGGACATATGACTAGTTTTGGATTGTAAACAGAAATGACATATGTCACATCTGAACCATGACAATTAGGATTCCATTTCCCTTCTCCATTCTTCTCTTCTCCCATAATGGTGACATAAGATGGTATCATCACAAGGTAAACAGCCTGAATTTCTCAGTGCTCAAATGGATGAGAACTCTTTCATCAGACTTTGCTAGAGAAAGAAATACACTTTTGTTTTCTAAGCCTCTGAGATTTAGAGTTTAAGTATTATTGCCACAGATCCTATCTTTTTCTTATTAATATATAATGCCATAAGATTTGGACTTTATATCCATGGAATTGAAACATTAAAAATTTTATACAGGAAAGCAGCCATTGAAAATATTGTAACTATCAAATTAGTTCTTTTCAAATAATGTATTAATATTTTCTCTCTTACTGGCATTTTCCAAGGTTATTTATTTTTCACTCATTCATTCAACCATTGATTGTTAGTCATCTTATTCATCCATTAGTATTGGTCTGGTGTGGGACACTTAGACATGATGATCTTATCATTTATAAATATATTATATTTATGATACTCCAGACACTGTTCTAGTGCTTGTCAAATATTTGCTTATTTAATCCTCATAGCAATGCTAGAAAGCACTATTATTATGCTCATTTTCTATATTAAGGAAACTAGAACAGAGAGATTAAGAAACATGGCCACTGTCACAGAGCTGGTTATAGGGAAAATGAGACTTGTATTCAGGCAGCCTGGCTCCAGAAACTGGGCTGTTAACCACCAAACTATGCTGATGCCAGTGTTATAATGTAAACAATGCAGAAATTGGATTCCTGACAGATCACAGTGGTCAACTTGGTCCTTGCCCCATGGGCCTTATTGAAGCTAGTACTTTCTTCCTTCCAATTTATAACAAATATCAACTGGGGTTTAAGAACAGGAAGTTCCCAGGAAAATGCTGAGAGAACTAACAGGGAATTGATCCTGTTTCTACATCCCTTTAATATTTTCCTTAGTAATTCTCCTTAATCCATCCACTGCTTGTACCACATCTTTATTTATTTACTTAGTTATACACAAGTTTTATTCATCTTGTTATATCTGCAACACCTACCTCACCACATGAATATGCGGAGTAAATGTTTGACAGATGAGGATCAACTGCGTTAGTATCACTTCACTGAGAAGGAAACAGGCACAGAGATGATGTATAACAAGCATGTGGTTATAATGTCTACTACTTAATGGACCAGGTTTCAAACCCAAGCAGTCAGACTTCAGATTATATGTCCTAAGTGCTGGAATATGATGCTCAACTACTTCCCCTGACAAGACCCCATAATTAGACAGGCTGCCTTTTTCTTTTATACTAAGTTGGGCTGTGGAACCATCATGTTGAGCTCTGAAACACACCTCTTCCCCTCCAGACTAAAGAGATTTTCTTGCATCTCTCAGACTCCCTAATGGATCAGCATTTGAAAAAGAGAAGAATACAGACATGACACATTCTTTTAGAGCTGGAAGGTAATCCTCATGCCTTGACAGGACTGAACACCAGTACTCTCAGTTTGAGCAGAGTCAACTGCCTCTTGAAAATTTCCTCTCCTTGGCCATGCTGTATCCATTAACCAGCGAGAAAGCTTTCCCAATGCACTGTCCATTTTACTACATTGTCATAATCAAAACCATTACATTATATTCTTTCCATATGTCTGAGTATGGCCAATGTGCTTTATTTGGTGACACTTTAGTTCATAGATTCTTAATAAGTTTTGGGTCGTGGACCATTCTTATAGTCTGAGGAAAGTTGTGGACATATTCCCTCAGAAAACAAATGCACATGCAAAATGACACAGTAGCTTTTGCATCAATTTCAGAGGCTTGGGGAACTTCTTCACTCTAAAATCTCTTGCTGTATTGAGAACCATACCTGTCATTTATGCAGGAAGGACAGATGCTTCCAGCTCCACCCTATCCAGTGGTAATGACAGCAAATGGACAATCAAGATTGGAAGGACTGGCAGGAAGGTGGAAGAGGGTTTCTGGGCATTGCAAAACCTCTTGTTATATTTTATCAGGCTTATCTTTCTCATATTTCAATACCACAACTTTATTCTCACAATCTTTTAGCTGCTTGCAAGCCTTTCTCAGTTGGAAACAGGGGCAAAGCACAACATGTACTTGTAAAGAAAGAAACACGCTGCTTCCCCATAGAGGGGCATTGGTTTCTGAACCTTGGGAAATGGGTGATGTTACCACACAGCCGGGCAGAGTTTCCAATGGCAACTGACAGCAGAAGAGCAGGAAACCAGCTCAACAGCTGACACCAAAATGCTTTTTCCATATGTAAAGCTGTCTTAAACCCACAAGAAACACCGAGAATAAACTTTGTGCTTTCTTTTCTTTTTGCTCAATACCAAACAGGTCAGGAAGAACTGCTGGATGCTTTTAAAAATGCACTTATAATTTTGAATCCAAGCTGTGCGAGTGCCCATTGGAGACAACTGTTCTCTCATGGCCTGCTTTGAATAAACAATCCCAGCTCTGTGTGATATTACTGCTGAACCAGATTCTAGCATTGAACTGTGGGCTTGCCATGGTTACTTGCATTTTAAACCAGTGTCTCCTTTTCCTTCCCCTTGGCTAAGATTCCTGCTTACTTGGCAGTGGCTCCTTCTCATTTGAACTTTTGCCCTCTTTTAATCTCCACCAAATTTTAGTCTAAAAGAACCTTTCACAGGCACCTTTTGTTACTCTGAGTTTCTTTCTCGTGTGAGAACCAGCTCAGGAAGGTGGTTACTGGAAAACACTCAAGGGCCTGTCTTCCTTCTCTGTGGAGCCAGCAGTGACAAGCTGTTTTGTGTGCGTACTTTTCTTAAAAAAAAGTTAAGGAAGCACGAAATGCAAGCTATTTGCTGAAAACAAAATGTTTGCTTTCAAAAGCAAGTGCACACACACATATTTGCATACATCCCTGTGGCTTCACTCTTGTCTGGCCCAGGGCTGCTCTTCATTGCCTCAGCATCTTGCACGGTTGAAATTTACTTCAAATGAAAAATGAGACCAATGAAGAGTTTTATGCTCTCCCGATTTCCCATACCAGTTACAATTTAGCAGGCCTTCCAGGTTTTACCATCCATAAAACCCACTTCCCTTTCCAAAGAATAGCCAGCATGTCAATCCCTCCTCTCATTTTGCACTTAGATGACTTGCTTTCTACTTAAACAGAGCCTACCATTTACACAGAGCCTCACGCTTCAATCTGTCCATTCTCTGGATGCTCTCTCATGTGAGGGCCCATAGACACTCAATTCTGTTCTGCCCTCCCCTCCTCACTGGAGCCTAATCCTTGAGCTCTGTCCCTTCCTTTTTCCTGGATCACGTGCACCATCTTTTTCTACATTCTTTATCCTCAATGTCAGGACATATAGGCATGTTCAGAACCACCAGCCCCACCAGCAACCCGGTGTCCAACCAGACCCTACCTTACAGCCTACAAATTCTCCCCTATCCTTTTCTGAAATTATAGACCTTCCCTCTTTTTCTTTTCACCCTACTACTATCAGCCATCTTTTTGCCTTCTATTTGACACAGAAGATGGGACTTTACTGGCTTAAGCTACCACTTCTATTCACCCTCACTCTTTTTTCGTACCTTGGTAAATGCTCAAATGCAATTGTCCAATCTTGTAGAAGAGGTGAACTTCCTTTTTTCCCCAAAGCCAATCCCTCCATCTGTGTGAGCTCTTCATAGTGTCCTCCCATATGCAGAGGGACTGTGCTCCACATTTTCTTCATAGGCATAGCCACTGACTCTCTACCAACTCCTATGCTTCTGTCTTCAAACATGATTAAGTTATTAAAAACAACAATGACCACCAAACATTTCTAAATAAGCTTTCCTCTTCTGTATGTCTTTCTTACTACCACCCAACTTCCTTCTACCTTTAGAACTTCATACTTGAGTTATCTACAATAGTTATGTCCATTCCTTTGCTTTCTTATCTCTCTGCTCTAGCTTTCAACCTCACCACCCTCCCAATATTTTTCTTTTGGAGATCATCAATAAACATAAGGATGTTCCCATCATCTTAAGTCTCCTGTTTTCTCTACTATAAGTGCCCTACTTTTCAGATGACTCACATATCCTGGTTATCACATTACTCTATTTTCCTCTACTTTTATGTTTCAGCCTCCTTACTGGTTCTTCTTCCAAGCGCCTTCCTTAACTTTTTTGTTAATGTTATCAAACATTTTTTTGGACACTGACTACTTCTTACCTCAAATGTAACAAAACATGAAATAGAACTTTTCTTATTATCTGGAGACTTAAGCTCAAGTTTAATAATCCAAAGGCCATAGGAGGGACTGATAATCACCTGGTTGCTAAGATATAGAAATTCAGGAGAGTTGGTAATAGCTACTTCCCTGAGTTCTACCACTCCATTACTCTGGCCTTTCTCCTGGACTCCCTATTATTTCCCAATGATCAAGGAAATAAAGAATTAAATCTTGGACCATCAAGGCATTTCCAGAATACTGTTTCAACATCGTGGTCTGAATATGTCCAATGGTCTTTCATAATGGCTATTAAACACATAATATATCACCACCGTCAGTAACCACTTCTATGTTCTTAAGAGTAGTTAAAGGCAATGAACATGTGAAAAATACACAACATCACTAATCATCACTAATCATCAGGGAGAAGCAAAGTAAAACTGCAATGAGATATCACCTCAAACTTGCCAGAATGACTACAATCAATAAATCAACAAACAACAAGTGCCGGCAAAGAGAAAAGGGAACCCTCATGCACTGTTAGTGGAATTATGGACTGGTGCAGCCACTGTGGAAAATAGTATGGATCTCCTCAAAACATTAAAAATGGAACTGCCTTTTGACCTAGCAATACCACTTCTGGGAATATATCCTAAGAATCCCTAAACACCAAATAGAAAGAATATTTGTGCCCCCATTTTCTTAGCAATGTTTTTTACAATAGCCGAGATCTAGAAACAGGCCAAGTGCCTATTGATAGATGAGTAGAGAAACAACTATGCTACATTTACATAATAGAATATTATGCAGCTTTATGGCATATTGGCCTTAAAGAAAATCTTACTTTTTGTGACAAAACAGATGGACCTGGAGATTATTATGCTAAATGAAATAAGCCAGTCAGAAAAAGGCAAATACCATATGATCTCACTTATATGTGGAATCTAATGAACAAAATAAACTGAAAAACAAAATAGAAACAGAAGCATGGACATAAAGAATAGACTGACAGTTGTCAGAAGGAAGGGAGAAGAGGGAACTGGATGAAAAGAAGGTAAAAGGTTTAGCCAAAGAACATATATGAGTAACCTAGCAGAGAACAGTGCGGTGATGGCTAGAGTGAAGGCGGGGAAGGGAGGCAGGCTGGGTGGAGGTAAGCAAAAAGGGGGAAAATGGAGACACCTGTAATAGTTTCAACAATAAAAATACAGATGAAAAAAAGAGCAGCTGAGGAGATTTGCTAAGGCAGAGGCCCCCAACCTTTTTAACACCAGGGACTGGTTTCATGGAAGACAATTTTTTCATGAACTGGGGGTTGGGGGGTGATTCAGGCGCATTACATTTATTGTGCACTTTATTTCTATTATTATTACATTGTAGTATATAATGTAATAATAATAATAACAACAACAACAATAATAATAATAATTCTACAACTCACCACATGCTAGGGTTAGCATGTGGGTTTACCAAAACTGTAACTGAGACAGGTGCACACAGTGTGGGAAAGAGATGCGTACAGTAGTGGTAAATAAAATAATAGGCAGGCCACACATGGACTATAATAAGTGTTGGATCTGACTTAAAGCCTGTCCCTAGATGCAGCTGTACAATTGAAGTACATCAATTCACTTGCCACTGTAAAGCCTGCTGCTGAATATAGCTTAATTGTCACTTGCCATTCACTGATAGGGTTTTGGTATGAGTCTGCAAACAATTGATGTATTATGGCCTCTGTGCAGTCAAACCTCTCTGCTAATGATAATCTGTATTTGCAGCCCCTCCCAGCGCTAGCATCACCACCTCAGCTCCACCTCAGGTCATCAGGCATCAGATTCTCATAGGGAGCTCACAACCTAGATCCTTCACATGCGTAGTTCATAGTAGAGTTCACACTCCTATGAGAATCTAATGCGGCCTCTGATCTGACAGGAAGCAGAGTTCAGGTGGTAATTCAAGCAATGGGAAGGGGCTGTAAAAACAGATGAAGCTTCCTTTGCTGGCCCAAGGCTCACCTCCGCTGTATGACCTGGTTCTTCACAGGCCACAGACTGATATCGATCTAGGGCCCAGGGGTTGGGGACCTCTGCGTTAAGAGGCGATTAGACTGAGACTTTTTCCTTCCACTCACTTTTCCCATCCATTCTATACAAGCAAAGACAGAAGTTCCTGAAGAGAAAGAAAAAGTTGCATAAGGAGAGAATTACCTGCCTATTAAAAAGTGCTGTTCCTTATACTTGAAGGAAGGGAAGGCAGGCTGTCCTCACTTAACTAGGTAAGAGAAGCTCCAACAGGATCTTCTGTAGAGACTCTGAATGTCTGCAAAAGAAGAGAAACCAGATCATCCTTGCCAACTGGACACTTTCACAATGCGGAAATTTAGCCTTAGTCAGTGCATCAAAGTTTGATGGCAGAGGCCTTGGGAGCACTTGACATTTAGAAGGAATTTATGTGTGTCCCCTGAAGTTTGACAGTATACATAAAAATAGATACTGGAGCCTGCTGTCAAACTGGAAAAATCAGAAGATAAATGGCTGGCTACAGATGCCTTCCATGAAAAGACAAGGAAGAGAGAGTGGCTTGGGGAGCAGATTACCCACAGTCTGGTAGGAAAACAAGCATGAATTTTCTTTAGACCAAGTGAGCTTGAGTTGTCGTGATCTGATCATACTTTAAAAAATGCCTGCTGGGATTGAGGAGATCCTAACAGAATGGATCCCTGGGGACAAAGGCTGAAAGGATGTCATTCTAGGTCAGCTGGAAAGTATGTCACCCATGTCATGAAGCAATGATCTGCAACAATCTCAGTGAACAATGTTTGGAGATTCTGGCTGAAGAACTTAAAAAAAAAGAAAAACTTATACAAGAAAGAGCAGCATTTAGAAGCTTGCTATAATGGAGAACATCTTGGGCATTTACTATCAGCCAAGATAGAATTACAAAAAACCAGAAGCTAAATAAAGTCTTGAAACAATAAAAAGAAAATCTGGTAGTTCAGATTATGGCCCATTCTGTACTGTAGGCCCGAGCCATGGGCCTGACCTAAGCTATGAAATGAAAAAAAACTCATATCAAGTTACATGTGAGACTACAATTCTGATTTAAACTTTCCTGGAATTTTGTTTTACATCCCAAAAATGGGTATATGTATTTAAATATTCTTACAACATAAAATTACTGGGAAACTGTGGAATCATCTCAAAAAAAATCATAGGAAGAGAATGGAGATATGACTAGCCATAGGACAGGACAGAAATTAGAGTAAAATAAAGATATTATCTCTGTGTACCCTTGTTCAATAATTAGTCATACATGTTTCCAACAATTTAAATTACTGATGTACTTATATTATTGAGATATTATAATTTATAATAACAAAAGTTTGCTTTATTTTATCAATGGCTTCCATGAATAAATTTGATCACAATAATATATCTCTGGGGAATTATAATAATTATCTTCAAACATATGAAAATCCAGTTAGCTCATCAATTTGATGGTCACATAGAGTCTTTACTTCATTCCTTCTCTTCCTTAACTCACTCTTTTCTGAAACACAGTAAGCTTTTCACTCATAATTTGGCAGCTATAATCTCTGGTTGTATTTAACAGAAAGTTATCTGAGTTAAAAAAATAAATGAATAGAATCACATACATAACTTCTAAGCCTCAATTTACTTGTAAAATTTATGTAATTATTTCATGTAGAATATTAAATTTAAAAATAACAAAATGAAATACATAGTTGGTTTTCTTCCACTATTCCTGGCACAGAGCTTTTAAAACTCTTGGAATTTTCTCAGTGATGGCAGGAAAAAAAAAGTGTCTTTTGTTATGTTAATGAGGTGAATTTTTTTTCACATACTTTCAATATTTTTGTTATTGATATTCAAATACAGTTGTCTTCATTTTCCCACCACCACTTCCCCCCACCCTACCCACTCCCACCTCCTACCTTCAATCCTACCCACTTTTGGTTTGTCCATGGGTCCTTTATACTTGTTCCTTGATGACCCTTTCCCTTCCCCTCCCAAGGGTGGGGGTTAATTGCCAGGAGAACCAACCTTATGATTAAAGGATTTGAACTTTCAGTTCCACCCTCCTGACCCTGGGAAGGGAAGAGGTGCTGGAGGTTGAATCAACTGCTAAGAGCCAATGGTGCCTGCATAATGAAACCTTCATTAAAAAGCAAAAGGACAAAATGACAAGGTTTGGAAAGCTTCCTGGTTGGTAAACAAATGGAGATGCAGGAAGAGAGGTGCTCTAAGAGAGAATGGAAGCTCCAAACCCTTCCCACATAACATGTTCCATTCATCTCTTCCATCTGGCTGTTCCTGAGTTATATCCTTTTATAATGAACCATAATCTAATAAGTATAATGTGAGTTCTGAGTTCTGTGAACCACTCTTAGCAATTAGTCAAATCCAAGGAGGGGCTTGTTGGAACTTCTGATCTGTAGCTCATCAATCAGAAACAAAAGTGACAACCTGCACTTTTAAATGGCATCTGGTTTGGGATGTGATGAGAGGACTATCTTTAGGACTGAGTCCCTAACCTGTGAGATTGGACACTATCTCCAGGTAGACAATGTCAGGATTGGCTAAATTGTGGGACACCCAGATGGTACACATGAATTCCTTGGTGTGGGAAATGACCCGCATTGGAACTGGTGAACAGAATTATAATTGTTAACTTTGTTTTGCTGTTTTATTACTTGTAGTTGCAAGTGCCCAAATCCTGACTCAACTAGTCTTAAGTAAAAGAGAAATAAGGTGACCCATGCAATGAAAAAGTGTACTAATATTTTAGATTCAGAAATAATCCAGAATCTTAAAATAATATTACCAAGGCAAAAGCTTCCACTTTATCTGAAATCTATTTGTCTCTGTTTGGCTTAACCTGGTGTGCATGTTCTTTTTTGGTTACAGACACAATGGACCATATCATTCTAGCTTAACAAACCTTGCAAAAAAACATATGAGGAGCACAGCAATAAATTTCCATAGAGTTCTGTAGCTGGCCCATCTTGGATTATATGTTAATTCTAGAGCATATGAGACACTAATTATTCCCATCCCCGTGGTCTGAAATGTTGCTTTATTCTCATATTAACCGATGTGAAATGAGTTACCACCCAAAAAGGACTATATTAAGAAAAGAAGGATATTAACACCAACTAAGAGAAAAGATGTCAATTAGAGCATCCTCACTTATAGCTTTTTCCAAGGTATTTCTGTCTATTTTTTCTATGCTTGTCAGTTTTTTTTAATTTTAAGGCATTTTGGAACTCTATTCTTAGGTGCACATATTGGCCCTTCTATTACTTTTTAAAATATGCCCTTCTTTATTTCTTATTATAAAATGATATTCTTCTTTGCCTCTAAGAACAATTTTGTTTTAAAGTCTATTTTGTCTGATATTAGTGTACCTAAAGAATGTTGTTTAGAAGACAAAACTACAGAACTTGATGATGTGTTTGATTTTGGGAATGATATTAAATGCATTGGCATGATGTCAAGATTTGGTGCTTCATTGTGAAGGTAAGTTATTTACCAAGAATGGGAAAAGAAAAGAAATGGCAGATATGAGGTATAAAAAGAATAAATTTATTTTGCAATGTGGCGAGTTTAAAAATCTTTGAAAGAATCAAGAAGACTTTGATAGCTATTTTAAAGGTATATTATGATCTGATTATTGAGTATATAACTCCATTTTAAAATTTATGTATTTGTAATTCTATCTAGCCTAGCACACAGTGTAACTCAGATTAGATAAAATACTTGTAGATTGAAGGCTTGATTTAAAAAATGTGACACTATCATGCATGTCCAGCCATTCTAACGAATTTTAGTTCTCTGAATATACTGCAAGGTTATTTTTGTTTTTGTTTTTTGTTTGTTTTTTAAATCATGGGTCTGAATATACTGCTTCTTTTCTTCGAAATGCTCTTCTCTCCTTTCTTATCATTCATTTGGCTAAGCCTACCATCTACAGAAAACTCTTTCTAATGACTCAGGACTTTCTGTGCATTTCCTTATATGTACCCCAGTGCAGCCTTTGCCACATTACCATGTTTAATAACCTGTTCCATGAGGGTAGATATTGCTTTCTGTTTACTATTTTATCACTAGCAGATAACATAATACACGAAAATCCAACAAGTTCTTTTTAATTAATTAACTTAAATAAACATATTTAGCCATGGGAATAAACTATTTGTCTAATTGCCCATTTTGCATTCCTACCCCAGAATATCCAGGAATTAAGTGGAATGACTTTTAGACAAACCTAAGGGACAAGATAGTTTCTTATAAAGAAGAATGGATTATTCCAAAATAGATGTTTGGAGAAAAAGAAAGGATTTCTTGTGGAATACTTATCAACTAAATTCTGGAATCAAACTTCCATTAGCCTTTCAAAGATCCTCACTGACATGAACTAAGTTGGTTTTGGAATGACTAGCTAATGAATAATGACATTAGCTAAGTTTGGCATGTTTGTGGTTCATACATCAACCATAAAGCATGTTTCAGCAAATCTAAGATGGCATTAACTGTAATATGCACTATTGTTTTATGTACCTTCAAAAAATAAAAGAAAACTGTTGATTATGCTATGGCGCAATGATTAAGAATTATCTACCATGACACTGACAATAGTATGGTGATTACCAGAGGGAAAGGGAAGTTGGCGGTGGTAAAAGAGGGTATAGGGTGGATAAATGGGGAAGGAAGGAGACTTGACTTGGGGTGATGAACACACAACACAATATACAGATGATGTATTATAGAATTGTATTCCTGAAACCCACATAATTTTATTAAGCAATGTCACCCCAATAATTCAATTAAAAAAGAAATCTGGCTATGAAATAAAGAAGAGAAAATGATTGAGATAATAAAATAAATGCTGAATGAATGAACAAATGATCCCTTAAATGAAAGGATAATTGTCATTCCTTGTGATCACCTCTTGGTATCATTTCATACTCTTGATCACTCCTCTCTTATGTCACTCTTCTTTCTTAGTGCCCTCCATGGCCCTCTACAGCCTCCATTTCTACTTCCTCACCAGCTATTCCTCATCTTCTCTCCATGCTCACTTTTACTGCCTGCCCTTTAAATGCTGGTTTCCTCCAAGGTTTCATCCTCACTACCTCCTCTTACTATTTTAGTGAATATATTCTCCCTGGGGGAATTTCATTCATATCCCAGGTTTAGCTCCTACCTATACATTTGTTGGCCCAGCCTGGATCTCTCCACTTGACACTAGACCAATGGGGTGCTATGACCAGCTTGTACCAGCTCATAAGAATTGATTGTTAAAATTGCAGGAATTCTGTTAGCTGGTTATTAAGGACACCACTATTAAAGTTTTGTGAATTTACAATTAAAATTATTAAAAACAAAGGTAATAAATACTGAAAAATCATTATTTCCTAACAACTTTGCTACATTTTCAAATTGTATTTGTATGTTGGAAGAAGAGTTGACCCTTGAAAAACATAGGTTTAAGCTATGTGGACTTACTTGCATGTGGATTTTTTTCAATAAATACTGTAAATGTAAAAAAAAGATATATATATATTATAAGATACACTTCAATTTCATATATTAAAATGTACAAAAGATGTATGCCTTTAATTCAATTAAATATGTTAGGTACAGCTTATAAATGACAGGACCAAAGTTTTGCCACCCTGAAGCTACCTTTCTGAGATACTAATTTTAAGCTGTTTATTAAGAAATGAGAAACTCAGAAAGAAACCTTGACCACTCCCTCTTTTCTGCCCAAGAGATTCAGACAGAAAAACCTATTTTGTGGAGGAAACCTTAAATTAATCACCTTAAAAATCTTCACCATACCATTAATCAGGAAGACTTTAAGCATGTTAGCTAGGTACTCCCTGTGTCCCTATTGTTTCAGAGTTGCTTAGCAAGAATTTTTCTGACAGTATATTCTGTTCTTATTCAACTACCTATAAATCACCCATTCGTGCTTCTGAAATCTAATACTCTGTCCTTTCTCCTTTGTCCAAAATTGTCTCATATCCCCAGTGCTGCCTCACTGTCTTTGGAATTTTCATCCTTATGTGAATTCCCTATGTACATATATTAAAACTTTGATTTACTCCTGTTAATCTGTCTCTGTTAATTTATTATCCCAGCCTGAACAACTTAGAAGGTAGAGGAAAAGTATTAATAAGCTTTTAGTTCCCACAAAACTATAAATTGAGAAAGAACCTAAGCCTTTACCCATTCTAATCTTTATCAATTTACAAGTGAACTGAGAACCCAAAGAGTTTACCCACAGATCCACAGAAATCAAGCAAGTCAATCAACCCCAGAGATGAGATGGGCTGGTTTGTTTTAGTGTTAACATTTCATAATTCTGTACACTAATATTAATATTAAAAAAGGGACCCAAGGGAAATGCATGTCACCATCAAATGACAGATATCTCCTTTTTATATGAGAAATAACTACATTTTACCAACAAATATGTCATTTTATAATTCCTATTTTCAAACACCTGAATCATGTCACCTACCCAGAGTGAATCCAGGATCTTCCTAGAAAGAGAGATATGAATCCAGTTTTTGGTAGTCTAGGAACTACCAAATGAGATGCATGTATATCTAAAGGTATATCAGATTTCTTTCTCTTCTGCTACTTGAACAGCTTTCACTTAATCAAAAACCATTCTCATGGCATTAGAATATGCAATATTTCATGTCGGAGACTGTTCTGTCTGGCGTGGGCACAGCTCCCATTCGGAGATGCACAGGACCCGCGCCCACGGATAGGTTCTCCCGTGGGGAATCAGGCCTGCAATGTGCCTAGGATGCTTTGAGTCTTGCTTTTTGCTAAAACTCTCTCACCTTGAATTGAGGACATTTACTGCATAGTAACTTCCTAAAATCCATACTAAACCTTCCAAGGATGAGTGTAACTGGTTCAACAACTTTTGCCTTTTCATTTGCAAATATCCCTCTTCTGTGATGTGATTAGCAACATTGGCTCCTTTGTTTTCTATAAAAGGTAACTACCTAAAGTGAACCTGTGCATAGTAAATGAGGACCATCATGTAATATGCCAAAAAACCCCATGAAGGCCAGTCACAGAAGGGCCAAGGCTTTTGTTCCCCTTGAGAGAAAAGCCATGCTGTCCCTTTTCCTCCACCAGACTCGGTAGTCCATGTGAATGTTTCATTTCATCCATAATGACGTGGACACTGTAGGCCAGTGTGTGCATCAATTTCACATAAAGAACAAATCAAATTTGCCAGAATTATAGTAAATTTTTAATTCACTATTTCTAATAGCAATTTAAACATGGTTTCCTTCATTAAATAAATTCTAGCCTCCTTGCCACATAGAGCTGTAAGTTTTGTTTTAAAAGCCACTTACCCCCTTTCTCTGTTCTTCATTTTCTCCTTTCTTTAGCAATTGAAAAACTCCCCCTTACCTCCACACCCTCTCAAATTCCCCGACCTACCTGGAACCTGAGGCCCTCCTTCCATTACCCTGCTTATAACAAAAGCATCTTCATTTTTTCTGGAACTCATGCAGAAGAAACATTTTAAGTTCAACTAAATAATTATACACCTACTTTCTATTTTACCCTAAGGGGGAAAAAATCCTGATTGACTAAAAAGTCACCACAGTGTTGTCACCAGAATTGTAAATGTGAAAGCTTCCTTATAATCTTTTTCTTCAGCTTTCTACTTTGGATGTGGGGAGTAACACAATTAAGGAAATTTGTGGCTTGTATTAAAAAATGCCACCAGATACATGAAGGCATATTTAATTGAATAAGTAAGTCGTCATGAGTGCATTCAGTATCTGAGTGACATGCCAAAAGGAACCACAAGCATGAGGGTATGTGGTTCTGTTACAAAGGATATAGAAAATCTTATACAAAACAACAAAATAACCTTCTTGATTAAATAACATATAATGAATAATGCTTCTCTCCAGACCAGGAAACAGGATGTATGCCTTAAAACAAAGGCCCATGTTGTCATACTTGCCATAAATTGCTAAGAACTTTTTTTTCTTAGCCTATTACAGGAACTGGCTGTTCTAGATCCTGCCTGGGCCCAGGGCAGCCTGACCATAAGAACGTGGCCTACTGATGTTACCAGTTCCAGTATGCTGACATTAAAGATCTATATTGGGCCCAGCAAGGACACTGCCTGCATATCCGCAGCCCCCTCCCCCTGATGTCTTTGTTCTCCTGTCCCTCTCCTTCCTGATTAAAAACCCCAGCCTGCATGGAGATGTCAAGATGGTTTTTCAGGACAGGAGTCCACCATCTTCTCAGGTCTCTGGCACTGGAATAAACCACATCCCTTCACACCAGCACCTGCCTCATGCATTTGGCTTTCATGGTAGTAGGCAGCTGAGCCTGCCACTGACTCTTACAGCAGACCTGCAAGGTGCCTGGAGGAATGTGCTCACAGCCAGGCTCACAGTGTGGGCACCATTTGGGAGGATGGTCAGGGGCTGCCAACTAATGAATGACTCACCCAAGCAAGTAAAGACAAAGTCTCTCTTGGCAGATCCAATTCCCAGCTGCATCATCATATTCACTTTGCAGAAAACACTCTTTGCTGAGAAAGGATGAGAGGAAACTGTGGGGGTCGAGAGTGAGTGTCTCTGGAATGTGCTGCAGATTATTTCGAACTGAGATCAGTTAAAGCCTGACAAACTCAAAAAGAGTTTTTTACTTCCCCCTTTTCTAAGATTTAAATAGAAAAACCTGCTTCAGGAAAAGAACCTTAGCATAATTACCTCAAGCATTTTCACCCTAACACTAGGAAGACTCCAAACATGTTTACTCGGTGCCCACCGTGTCTCACTGTTTCTGGGTTGCCTAGCAAAAACGGACTTGCCATACGTGTATTCTGGTCTTCCTCAACTACCTACAAATTGGGCATTCTCACTTTTGAAATCTAAGGTACCTGTCCTGTTCCACCTTTTTCTCCTTCACCCAAAATGACATATATACCTAGTTTTGCCTCATTGTCTTCAGAATTTCCATGCTTATGTGCATTCCCCAAGCAAATGTATTATAAAATTTGATTTTCTCCTGTTAATCTGCTATTTTTTCAATTATTCAACCAACCAGAAGAACTAAAGGGATAAGAGGAAAGTTTCCTTGGCCCCTACAAAATCATGATTCTATTGAAGAATGTCTTTCTGACAAAACAACCTCAATATTCTCAAGTAATTCTTATTGTTTATAAATATGTGCACCCCTACACAATGAACATATATACACATACATATAAAACCAATTTTAATTGATAAAGAGCTCTTTGTGAAGCCAAACTTGACCCCTGAGCAAGAATGGGATTCCGTAGTTTGATTTGCCTACTCTGTCAATGCCACCTGACTTCTCCTTGTCTCATCTCGAAGCATCTCATTCATGTCTCTGATAAGTTTACACTTCTCCCTATTAGTGTTTAACTAATAACTAAGTATGTTCAAAGTACTGCATATTTCAGGTAATTATAATGGTAGGTAAAATATCTCCCGAGGCTGAAAGCAACTCAATGTGAAATGTGAACTTGGCAACTGGGAATTTGAGAAAAATCTTGTCATTTTGAAATCAAGGGTCCTTATGACTTTGATTAAATTGATCTTTAAATCCTAACTCTAGAAATCATCTCTCTCTCCCCCTCTCCCTCTCCCTCTCTATGTCTCTCTGTCTCTGTCTCTGTCTCTCCAGTTCTCATGAACCTGGCTTCTACCCTGGATTATTAACAACCTCTGAGGCAGCAGAAGATAATAGCTTACTTACAGAAGACAAAATAGCCCAGACCTAATTGTTACAAGGTCTGGACCTCTGGCAGGCCAAAGAAACATCATGACCTAAGTTATCCTTCAGCTCCTGGGACCTAAAACAGAAAGAATTCCTGGCTACTTGTCCATGAAACCAAACAGAGGGATGCCAGGGCAGACTTCAGAGCTGACTTCAAAGTTTGAAGAAATGATATATTATTCTTATCTGACTTTTGATCAATCAGTCCCTAGCATGTTCTCAAACCCCTAAACCATGATGTCTGGTGATTTTGTCTTTTACAATCTGTAACCTACATGCAATCATGGAGTCAAGTCTTTGGAACATGAGCTCCCCATGTCCAGATCCACCAGTTCTCTAATTAAACTTTCTATGCAGCAAACTCTTGCTAGTACATTTCTTTGGGCCAGTGTATGCAAGCAGACAGACTCAAGTTTTGGAGCTTGGTAACAGTTTCTTGGCCTTTTCAGGTGCTTGATGGCCCAAAAGTGCCTATTTTATATAACGATTTCTGCTAACAAAGGTATTATCCATACATACATTTTTAAAAAAAATATGAGAGCTGAAAAAGTTCTTAACAGTTACATCAAACCATCTCCACATTTTCTAGATTTGGAAACTGAGGCCCAGTGAAATAAGAGATCTGTTGCCAAAGGTAACAGAAATCATTTTTTCAGGGTAGTAGTTCCCAGAAATCCCATCTTGGGAAAACTAACAATGCTTAGAGGTCCTGAATTTTTGGCACTTAGCAAGTTAAATAAGGTAGCATATATCATTTGGGAAGGCTGAAGGAATACACCTAGCTTATAGAATGCTGTATTTGATGGCATATCTAAACCCAACCAGTTTATATCTATCAGCAAGTCAATTATTGCTTTAAAAATGTCTTTCAATTTAATATTTTGGACACACAAAGCTCCAAAAGTATTGGACACTCCTGTAGTGGAAAGAAGTTGTCTACTCCAACCTTCTAAATAAGAAGGCCTTGGTAAAATCTTTTGGACTATCTGCATTTAGCACTATGGCTGACGAGATGCTCTGAAGACCTCCTGATACTATTGCTTATACAGACAGTCTTTGAAACACTACTGTTTGCATTTGAGTTGGTAGAGATTTTCAGATTCTCCTCCACTCACCTGTGCTGTGTTAATTACAGTAGGAAACTGGGGGCGGTAATCAGGGGTCAAGAGGAAGAGCAGTGACATAAGGATCAGGATAGCAGCACTGCCACTGGGTACTGAGTCATAGGCAATATCAACATAGAAAAGTTGAGTCTAGGATTCTTAACCTGAACCAAATCTCTCAGGTCAACAGAAGTTTCTACGTATAGCACCCAGAACCACAGGCAGAAAGCATACCCAGTCTGAAAGAAAGTCTTCTCAGTTTTTGCCCTGCAGGATTCTCACCAAATAGATCAAGTAATGTGTTCATAATCCAAAATCATTAGCAAACTAAAAGGCAAGCTGTATTAATGTAACAAATTACCCTAAAACTTAGTAACTTAAAATGACCATAAATATGTATTATTTCTCTTAGTCTCTGAAGGTCATAAACTTCAGGACCTGGAGTTTGGGTTCTGGTTAGGGTTTCTCATAAAGTTGAAGTTACCTGAATGCTTGGCTGGGGCTGAAACATCTACTTCCAAAGGCATTCACTCACTTGGCTGGCATACTGATGTTGGTTGCTGGTTGGAGGCCTCACTTCCTCTCCATGTGGGCCTCCTCACAGACCAACTAAGTATCCTCAAGATATGGCAGGTGATTTTCCCTAAAGCAAACAGTCCAAGAGACAGCAAGTCAGATAGAAGCTATTCTATTTATGTGCTAAACTCACATGAAAAAGTAGGCAAATTTATTTGTAATCTTGAGGCAAAAAAGGCTAACCAGGTAAAAGGGATTTACCACCCTGAAACTGCCCTTTAGGGGTATTGATTTCAAGCTGTTTATTAAGAAACAAAAGATGTAGAAAGAATCTTTGATCATCTTCCTTTTTGCCTAAGATATTCAGATGGAAAGGCCTGCTCCTGGAAAGGAATCTTAGCCTAATTTGAATTAAGCATAGTAAAGAGGAGGCAAGGCTTCAGGCAAGGTCCTCTTAGCTGTATACCCCCTGTGCCCCATTGTCTTTGACTTGCCTAGCAAGAATTTGCCTGCCTTGAGGGTTCTGCTCTTCCCCAAGTACTGCCACAAATTGACCATTCGCACTCTTAGAATATAAAACTCCATTCCCTTTTTTCCCTATGTCCAAAATGTCATATGTACCAGTACTTAATGTTGACTCAGTCTTTGGTATGTTTTATGTTTATGTAAATTCCCCATGTGCATGTATTAAAAATTTTATTTTCTCCTATTAATTTGTCTCATGTTAACTTGATTATTCACCCAGCTAGAAGAACTTAGAAGGTGGGAGAAAAAGTACTCTCTTTTAGCCCTCACACGTGAAAAATATTTTTAGTTATATTAAAATTGAGAAATTCTGTTTCTCAAAAAACATTATAAGGAGAATAAAACCACAAATGAAAAACTAGGAGAGGTATTTATAACTCACTTAATAATGAATAGATTAGCACTCAGAACACATAAATAATTTCTCTCAATCAATAAGACAGACAACCCAATAGAAAACAAGGCAAAGACCAAAATATAAGCACTTAACAGAGGAAGAAACAAGTGTGGCTGATACACATGTAAAAAGGTTCTCAACCTAGTTAATAATTAAGGAATACAAATTATGACCATAATGAGATGCAATTTTACACCTATTTAGCTATCTCAAATTAAAAGATCTGACAACACCAAGCTCAGAGAGGAAATGAATCAATAAGAAAGCTAGGGACCCTCAATTGTTATAATTACTTTGGCAAACCATTTGACATCCTATTATAAATGTGAACACTCATACACCTGATCTCTACCCAACAGCTGTATTTCTAAGTCAGTGATTTTGACCCCTAGGGAATACTTGGTAATATCTGGAGACATTTTTGATTGTCACAACTGGGGGACACTACTGTCATCCAGTGGGTAGAGATCAGAGATGCTGTTATGGTGAAATACACAAGACACCCCCTCACAACAAAGAATTATTTGACTCCAAATGTCAATAGTGCTGAAGTCAAGAAACCCTCTCTGAGATATAAACCCAAGAAAACCTCTTGCACATATGTGCACCAGAAGATATAGGAGAATGTATTTATACAACACAAACTGGAGGCAATACTTCCCCTTTGACAAGAGGATAGGCAAGACAATTGTGACAGTTATAGTGAAATATACATAATTGAACTACAGCTACAGACAACAACAGGAATGAATTTTATGATGTGATGGGAAGTAGAAAAGAGTAACTCTCATAAGAAGATATCCAATGTGATTTATTGAATTTAATGCTCAAAAACAAGAAAAACTGAAAAATCTATTATTTAGGCATACCTATAAACATATAATTAACTATAAAAACAAGCTGGGCAATGATAACAGATAATTCAAGGTACTGGTTACCTTTGTGCAAGACAAGGGAGAAACTATGGAGTGGTGGGGAGAGAGAAACAGAGGGAATTTATATGACCATGTTTGAACTCTTGGATTGGATAATGAGTTCCCAGTTGTTCATTATATTATCACTATATATATATAGATAGATAGATATAGATATATATATAGATATAGATATATGCCATGTTATAAATATTCTTTTGTATAAAATACATTAAAATATAAGCACATTGAAAATATCATTGAGGACAGAAGTTTTGAATGGGTTGTACAATATGACCACACAAATAACTTCTTGGAATTAGGGCAACCAGCTTACTCATCCCTTTTTAAAGAGGAGATGCTATTTTTGTGTTAGTGTCAGTCTCCAAGCAGAGTGTAATTTGTCCAATGTGTTCCTTCCTGGCAGCCTTCTGGAATGGCAGTCCCCACACAAATACTGTTGGCCTAAACCCAACACCTTTAAGCTCTGTTAGCAATAAACATAGGGCAAATAAAAGATAACATTGAAATCATAAAGACACTATATGTCTGTATACTGTAGTCATACACTATAGAGGCAAAATATCATTATGTAATGACATGAGAAAGTGGCTTTGTTTGCCCCTCAAGGAAAACCTCGATTCCTTTTAAAATTCAAAATTTCAAAGTAGAGGCATACATCAGAAATTTCGTGGCTTTTGTTCTATGCCTCTACAGTAAAGTGAATGTTGCAATAAAGAAAGTCACACAAATTTTTTGGTTTCCCAGTGCTTATAAAAGTTATGTTTACACTATCCCGTGCCTGTAGGCATTATATGTGGCTCTTCCTTTCACTTGAACTATTAGAGGCCATTATAGGGTTATTGATTGGCCTCATTTCAATATTGTGGTGTCTCAGGGAATAGGGAGGCCTGAGGAGAGGGAGAAAAATACAGGAGTGGAGCAGTCAAAACAAACACATTTACAACATTTTTTAAATTTAAATAGAGTTAGCATACAATATTTTATTTTATTAGTTTCAAGTGTACAACATAGTGATTAAACATTTATATACCTTACTATGTGATCACCACAATATGTCTAGTAACCATCTGTCACAATGCAAAGTTATTACAATATTATCGACTATAGTCCCTGGGCTGTACACCACATCCCTGTGGCTTATTTATTTTATAACTCTAAGTTAATACTTCTTATTCCCCTTTACCTTTTTACTTATTCCACTACATTCATACCCTCTGGCAAACATCAGTTTGCTCTGTACATGTATGAGTCTGTTTCTGTTTTGTTTGTTTATATTTTGTTTTTTTTTTTATTTTAGACTCTACATATATGTGAAATCATATAGTATTTGTCTTTCTCTGTCTGACTTATTTCCCTTAGCATAATACCCTCAAGGTCCATCCAAGTTGTCCCAAATGGCAAGATTTCATACATTATTACTGCTGATCACTGATTGCAGATAAACATATTGATTAGGCCAATCAATAACCCTACAGTGGCCTCTTAGAGTTCAAGTGAAAGGAAGAGTCACACATAATGCCATTACACACTTAATAGAATACAGGACAGTGCAAACATAATACATATAATAACAATGAAAAAGTTTGAAGTATTAAGAGAATTACCAAAATGTGACACAGAGACACAAAATGAGCAAGTGCTGTTAGAAATATGGCAGTGATAGATATGCAGGGTGACCACAACCCTTCAATTTATAAACAACACAATATCTGTGAAGCACAATAAAGCAAAGTGCAATAAAATGAGGTATGCTTGTAATGTGCCTTCAAACCCCAGGTTGGAAAATTCAGTTAGCCCAGATGATTGGAAGTACCATGACCACCTACCTACCAGTTTTAAGCAAAATTATGAAGATTTCCTTCCTTTTTTACTTTCTTTTTCTTTTATTTTATTATAACCATGCTTTCCAAGTACCAACTTACCCCTTGTTCCTATTCTCAGCTGACTTTCAAATAATCTCTGCTAGAGTGTTAATTGAAAGTACGGTATTAACTGATTATAGCTTAGCATGATCCCTCCTGGGGCGGTTTTTATTTTCATAGGGGACTCATAAGGCTTGGCACTGCTAGCAGGGAGTGAAGGCTGAGGGGTGACCTTCTGGAGGCTGCTGCTGACTCTAACACCTGAAGAAGCAAATAAAGAATATTTGTTATGCAGCCTCTGAAAGGTTGGCAAAACCTTGCTTCGGGCCCTATTTAAACATCCAGCCTCTGTCTACTACTTTTAGAACTGAGCTGCAATAAAACCTCTTACTTTCTTGACCCAGGAGGAAATATCTTATAAATTATACTGTAGAGAATCATTTGGTCAACATTTAGACATGAAATACCCTGAAGAGTGAGAAAGTTAAGGAAAAAACAGATTTGGGGAAAGCACAAAGGCCAAAATCAATCAATAAAATGCTTAGTAGTGTAAAGAGAAGGTTTTCAAGTGTCCAAGCAAAAATGTCAAGAGTATTTCAATAAAACCCCAAAGATTTAAAGTTGAAGCATGTGTGTGGGGATGGGGGGAGGGTGGGAGGGATGGCAGGTAAGGGGGGTGGGTGAGAACGAGTAGAGAAGATTCCTGAAGACAATACAAGAGTGCAGGATGTGTATATTTAAATATTCACAAAATTGTTCCACCACCTACCTGTTCCACAGCATACTTGACGTTAGTAACTGCTTCACCAGATAAGTAGTGGTATCAGCCCTTTATAAAAGACATATTTCTGAGCCAGAGGGTGCCGGCTAAATGTGCAGTATTGGTTCTTAAACTTCATTGTGCATATTCACCTAACTGTTTTTATGTAAAATGAAGGTTCCTGGACCCCCACTAAGGCAATTCTGATTCAGCCGTTCCACCTCATGGCCCAGGAGCCTGGTTTCAGAGCACTCCAGTTGAGTCTAATGCATGCAGTGGGTTGGAGGAAAAAAAGCTTTAGAAAGCTGAACCTGGGGTTTCTAGCTGATCCTTGTTGGGCCCCCACTTTTTGGTTGGCCAAAAAGTCTGTATGGCTTTTTTGGGGAAGTAAAAGATAGATTTTTCATTTTCACCAATAACTTTATTAATTTGGATATTTTGAGTATGTCATCTGTCTCCTGCTATTGGCTTCTAGTGGATAGAGGCCAGAGGTTCTGCTAAACATCTTCTGATGCATAAGACAGCCTTGCAGCAAAGAATTATTTGGCCAACATTTCAAGAGTACCAAGAAACTTCACGAACCACTTTTGATACATTTGATCAGTCACAGCACCTTCTCCATATACTGCACAAAGTTTTTTTGGCATTTCAGTTGTGTTTTTACCTTTCTTGAAATAATAAAGCATAATATGCCAAAAATGTTGGCATATTTTCTTCCACTTTTAATATTAACATGGCTGCACAAAATTTACCAATTTTGATAAGTTTTTTTAAATGCACACAGATATGACAGCTGTCACAATACAATCTAACAAAATTCTTTCAAATGAAGTTAAGGACAACTACGCACTACTAGAGCAATCATATGAAAAACACTAAACCAACTTTTTGGTCAACCCAATACATCCTCTCAGACCAGCTTTTACTCCAGCATTGCTGCAGAAATCAGCTTTGCTTGAGTAAAACCTAAGACACCCCCTTCCCCTCAGTGGTGACACCACACATTTCCAGCATACTGTCCTAGGTCTCCTCTGATGTGGCAGCATAGGACTTCTGTAGGAATCTAGCCCCTACTCACTCAGGCACAAAACTGGACATGTGAGGGAGGTTAATACCCCTGGCAGGTTCCTTGACCAATGGAGGCAGGTTCCCGTAAGTAAATGTTCTCAGTTTCCCACACCTCAGGTGGAAAATTTGCTGAAGCTCATTTTGCATAATTTCCCAGAGGTTCCCAGTAGGAATGAACCCCAATTGTCCACAGGGATGACCAGCTATATAATACATCCTTGTATTGGCTTTCCTTTGCTTCTCTTCCTTCCTTCCCAGACATCAATCCTATTCCCTGGGATTCTATCCACAAGTAAGATTCCTAAATGTTGCAGACCCTGTTTTTAGGGGAACACTCAGGCTGAAGATGGGTTCTATGAAAGACAGCATGAGGGACTGGGGTGGAAACAGAGGAGGAGAGGATGAAGGAGACAGGAGGTGACAGAGCCCTGGCTGCTGCATTCAGAGTGAACACATTTTGATTTGTTTGCATATTACACTTTCCTTGTTTTATTACTCTTAAAAAATAAAATTCTAGAGCTAAAAGTGTTTGGAAAAAAACATTCTAAATAGAAAAAACTTAACTCTTGGAGCCATGGGTCTGAATGTCACTACTAGTACAACATGAAATGAAGTGTGTAATACCCCAAACACGAGTATTCTTGTCTCCATGACAGGGTTGTTGAAAGAACAGCATAGATTAGTATTAGCTAATACTATAACACAAAACTTATAGCAGTGAGCTCTGTGGTCCAGACTAAGTTCCTTTATCCTTAAAATTGTCATTAGGCTCTTGTTCAACTGCATGAGTTTGCTTATATCAATGAGCAGTTCAACAGAAATCCTGGAGTTGATAGCTAGAAATCTTAGGATGTTTATTGCAAAATTTGTCTTCATTAGTTGATGCAGCATCAATGTGAGTCTTTAGTTTATAATCACTGGTGAAAGGAAAGGAGAAAGAAAAGAACAAGAATTTCTCAGTAAAAAAAGTATGATTAGATGACATCTGTGACCTACTTGTGATACAAGTACCAATTTAATTCACTTTTATTCTGTCTTTTCCTTCATAGTTTCTGTTTTTGGTTACCTGGTAGTCAGCTGTTGTCTCTGTACTTTCCTTACTATAACATTAGGTATCTTCTGAGATTCCTAAATGAGTTCTTCTTACATTTGAGAGTGCAATATAAAAATAAACCAGGCGTTTATTTTACCATACACTGTGATGCCATGTTGCTGGATCCACAAACATCTCCTTGCTCCAAATTTTGCTCTGCAGGAAAAACACAAACCAACAAAACAGAACCAAGACAACAAAAAAGCTATTATGCCACACACACTACATCCATATTTTTAAACACTGAAGTATAACATACATATAAAAAGGTACAGAAATCATAATTGTACAGCTTGAGACATTTTTACAAAGTACATTTTCCCAGGTAAGCAGCAGCCAGGCCCAGGAATAGAAGATTACAAGCCCCTGAATAGACTCCTTTATGCCACTGCCAGGTATCCCTTCAACCCCAAAGACAAGTCACATACTGACTTCTAATATCATCAGCTGATTTTACTGGTTTCTGAAGTTTATGTAAATTGAACTACATTTTGTACTCAGATGTGTCTGGTTTCTTTTATGTGATATTGGCATATTTATCCATGGCATTACTTAGTAGTCCATGTTCATCGCTGTATATAGCATTCAGTTAAATAAATATAAAACAATTTATTCATTCTACTGTGGATGAACATTTGGACTGTTTCCAGATTTTTCCTACTATCAAGAGCACTGCTATGAACATTTTTGTATATGTCTTTAGGTGCACTGTTTGCATTTCTGTGGGAAATGTACTTGAAGTCCCTGAGTACATATGTCCAGCTGTGTGGCAAAATATTTTCCAAAGGGATTGAAAATTAACAAGACAATTTAAATTTACATGCTAATACACAGGGCCAAGAATAGCCAAGACATTCTGGCGGGGGGGGGGGGGGGGGGAGGGGAAGGGGCAACCCACCAAAGTAGAATGGCTCATAGTACCAAGTTTGGCACATTATAAAAATACAGTAATTAAGAGTGTGGTCCCATCACAATAATCAAATAAACCATGGAATATATTATAGAGTCTAGAAGGAGATAGAAAGATAATTGATAGATGATAGATATTCGATTTTGTATAAAGGTAACCCTTTTGAGTATTGTGGAAAGGATACAATTTGTTGTATCTTTCCAACAAATTGTGCTAGGTCAATATTACATGATTTTTGGAAAAAATCTTATTTCCTATATTATACCATACACAAAACCAATTTCACATTCTACCTGAGGCTTTCAGTCTTTACCAGGTATATACTTCATCGAAAGGAATTAAGTTATAAAGCCTAATCAATTATATATGTCTTAATAAACTTTATTTTCTCCTGACTGGCATAGCTCAGTGGATTGAGCGCGGGCTGCGAACCAAAGTGTTACAGGTTCAATTCCCAGTCAGGGTACATGCCTGGGTTGCAGGCCATGACCCCCAGCAACCGCACATTGATGTTTCTCTCTCTCTCTCTCTTTCTCCCTCCCTTCCCTCTCTAAAAATAAATAAAATAAAATCTTAAAAAATATACAAAATAAAAATAAATAAAATAAACTTTATTTTCTTTTGCATTAAAATTGAGATTAGTATCTTAAATAGTCTTCTTTAGTGAGATTAAAATTCAATACTTATGTGTATTTTGGGAAATTTATTTTCCTCTCTCCCTTTCTCCCTCTGCTCCTCTCTCTTTCATCCTGTACTTTCTGCTCTCCCACCACCCATCCTTTCATTTGCTCAAGAGCCTGTATCAGATATCAGGGTAAAAAAAATCAGAAGTCTGCATACCAAATCTGACCTAGAGAACTACTTATAAACAAATCGTGTTGAAAAAAATCCCATTGCCAACATAATTGTAAGATTTTTATAAAAATCTGATTATGAGGCATCTCTTGAAAATTTGGCCCATCTGGCAATTCGAGGCCAGCAGTAGACCATGACGACACCTACTGAATTTTGCGAAGCACTTCCCTGCTTTACATGGGGCAGTTCTTTCCAGTCACCTTAACCTCACTGTGCCTGCCTTACTTGTATTCATTATTACCTGCCTGACCCTGTTACCATTAATGTTTGAATAAAATAGTGAGATTTAAAACAAGTTTCTAAATAATTAGGGATGCACAAATGTCAATATTGTTTTCTATTTATATACAGTTTTCAGTGTTCTACATATGGTAACCAAAATGATTTTTTCTTCTTTTTTAACTTTTTGACAAATCTTTTCTTGTTTTCACAGGAACATTAGCTCAAATTTGCAGATACTGTGTGCTGCAGATAAAATCGTCGCATTTAAAACCATATGTCACACTGAACTATTCAACAGGCGTCAAGCCTTTCCTACTCACAGATCTTTAAAGATATAATTTTATGCTCAGTTAAGATGGAAAAGAGCATTAGGCTTGAAGAGAAACCTATTTACTGTGGATGCATTTTGCTAAATTATTTCACCAAATTACTAGGTAAAGAGACATTAGTATAGTACATTAAGAGACATTTTCAACTTACATATGTCTTCCTCCATATTAATCATCTGCTAGGAATTAAAATTTTGATAGCAGCAGGATCGGGGAGGATACTTGAAAAAAATATGCCTCCTGCTTACTTATGCATTCACATTGACTCTTTTACAGTTGTAGTAAGAATCTCAATTCATAAAATGGCTTGGAATCATTTAACAATTTATGGGGGTTTTTGTTCTGTTTCAGGCCATCATTATATTATGATTATAGGAAGACATAAAAGTATATTACTATTTCATTGAGGTAAAAAAATCAACTTGAGTTTTATAAAATAAGTAGTTCATAACTCTGAAAAGTCCTTCAGGAATGAAATGCATTTTACTGTACCTATTCTTCACTCCCATACAAGGTATTTGTACATTCTTTTCAGATACAGAAACATATAATGGGAGTTTACATTTTGTTTTAAGAAAATATGACCCCAAGGGCCCTATTCTCATGCACAAAATAACAGAATGACAGCCAAACCGAATTCAGATCACAGCCTGGCACAATTAGCTTCATTCAACTCTGTGTGTACATGCATGCATGTATGTGGATGTATAGAATGCACATGTATACATGCACATAACTTTGTCCATTTTAAGTGAATATTAAAAGAAAGGTAGAAAATATACAAATGTAAAAGCAGCCATAGATGCATCAGTGAAAAAATGTTCTGCTTCAGTGGTGACCAGAACCCCAGCACCACTTAACCAATCTAAGCCTTGAAAACAAGTGACACTAAAATTACAATGTTCTACATAAAACATTTACAATGGTAGTATGCAAAAAGAACTAATGGTCAGTTTGTTGTGTATACATACAAATCTCAAGTAAGGTGATTTCTAACTAGGCATGCCAGACTCACAAATTGTTTCCATCACCATTAAGATCGAATCACTTTCAAGACTGAGCACTCACCTTCAGCTTCACACTTTGCCCATCCTTTCCACTCCACTCCCAGATCCCTTTCTCTCCTCCACCTTGCCCCAGTTGTTTATTTTGAGCTCTAATATCATAAAGTACGAAGACCACTGTTCTTTTCCCCACACCCCATCTCTGCCTTTTCTATTCCCTCAGTGTGCTGAGTGAGAAAGAAAAAAAAAAAAGGAGTTAACCCTGATGTTGTGGAATAGAGTTAGGAAACAAAAGATAAGGAAAAAAACCTTTATAAGCTTCTGACAGTTCATTATCAGCCACAACTTCCTTCCTTTCATAGAAACTTAGTTCTGAGCCTATTCCTTAAAACTCTCTAGCCCCTAAACATATTGAAAGCCCTTCTAAATTTCCCTCTATCTGGCTACTGCATCTATCTTAAAAACTGGTCTTCAATGTTCAGTAGCCATATGTCTCTCCAGCTGCCAACTGGCTCCCATCAGCTAATTCTCCATCTTTTTGATCTAGAAGTCCTTACCAAGTCTTCTGAATTTACAACCTTGCTTTGCAATTTTCATAAGTCTACTCAATAAATACTTAATGAGTTTCAAACACAAAATATCATGAAAATTTCCTTTTATACTGGCACTGTAGTAAATCCAAAATAAAATTCCAGATGAATCAGTAGTCAGCTACTCTGCTTTTAGTTCTGGATCACCAATGTTGCTGGGGAATTTGTGTAATGTTTTAGAGTGGGGGCCCTACAAATTTGTGATTTTCAGCTTCATAGGATATCAAAAGCTGCACAGCAAACCTCCGACTTGACTTCAGTCAGTTTTCCTGTTCTCTCAAGTCCTTCCAATTTTCTTGTCATCAAACTTCAAGTGTGTGTAAATGATAGATAGATGATAGATAGATGATAATCTGAATCTAGTCATATCTCTTTCTCTCCTGTGTTCCCCAAATAATCTCTCTTCCTTCTTTTTGTAAAAATCAACATTGTGACATAAATTATGCTGTGTATTATATTTCTATCTCCATGGAGACCATACAAATCTAATTTTTCTGTTCTGTCATATACTTCATTCTCTTTGCTGGTTTCTATACCTTACCTGATAGAAACTGTGGTATAATAAAAATATATATTTGATCTTTGTCTCATTTTCCTGGCTAGAGCTTCTAAAACTTTTGAAATTTCCTGAGTGATAGGAGTGTCTTTTGTTATTCATAATGGTCCCCTCTGATCACACCTGAGTCTTTGCTAGCGAGGCTCTTTCCAGAGCCTCAGGATTGTGACAGATTATTAGAAAGATCCAATGTGTGCTTAGAATGTGGAAACTCTTATCCCCAATCCACACCAGCCCACCTTTCAGGGTGGGAAAGAGGGTGGGCTAGAGATTGGTTATAAAAACTTAAATAATGAGATTCAAAGAGCTTCTGGATTGGTGAGCAGGTAAAAGGTCTAGGAGGGTGTCCTGCCCAGAGACAGCATGGAAGTTGTGCTCCCATCCTCACCATACCTTGCCCTGTGCATCTATTCTCTTTTTGCTATTCTTGAGTTAAACCCTTTGTAAAAATCCAGTAAAAAAGGAAAGTGTTTTCCTGAGCTCTGCAATGCTTTCTAATAAATTATCAAATCTGAACAAGAGAGGCGTCATAAAGAACCTTGAATTTGTAGCCACATTGGACAGAAGTGCAGGTAGGTGGGGGCCGCCTTAGAAACTTATGGAGCCTGATGTTAACCCCAGTTAGTGTCAGAATGGGATTGAATTTTTGGATACCAGTTAATGTAAAGAATCACATATATTTCATCCCTAGCAATCTCTCAAGTTATTTTTTTTCCTCTTTTTTCATTGTCCTCTTCTCTTCTCTCTTTCTTTCTCTTCCCTTTAACCATGCAATTTCTTGAAAGACAAGTCCACAATAAATATTAGCCATTTCTTTCCTCTCCTTTAAAAAAAATCTTTCCTCTTCCCTTCCTCCCCTCTTCTCCTCTCCACTTCCCCCAATCTCTTAGTCCACATCTGTGTCCCTAGGAGCACTTATGACTTTTATTAAAGCTCCAAGTTTGTATTACTATCTGCCTACTAGGTATCTCCAACTGGAGATTTTTTTAAAATTTTATTTTAATTGTTGTTGAAGTACAATTTTCTATCCCAACTGGAGATTTTAAAGTCATCTCAAACTCAGCACATCTGAAACTATATTTGTTATCTCCCCTTTGCTAATTATCTCCCCTTCTGCGTTGCCTAGATTAATTACCCTCAATTTGCTTTTCTTTATTCTTCATGTTCAATATGGACTAGAAAACTTGTGAATCATTGGGTTAGCGTTCAGCTCTCTATTTAGCTAAGATAGCTAGATAGCCATAGTGTTTCATTCATCAAACATTCAGAAATAACAGAAGTATAGGCAGCCAATTTGTATTTGGGTGTTTTATTTATGTCCCTTGTATTATCTTCATAATCAAGAGAAAGAACTTGTAAAGGCTGTGGATTTCCCTTCTAGATGAGATTCATCTAGATGTTAACTCCACAAAATGCTCTTCTTTAACCATTGTTATTTCCTAATTGACAGACTGGGCATATATTATACTCATCTAAATAAGGGTGATGATAGGAATGGGGTAAGAAACTGATACCCTTTTAAAAATAAATTTTATCAAAGTATGATCTTTATGAAGTAAATCACACCTGGTTTAAGTATATGGTTCCATGAGGCTTGATAATTGGGTTACATCTGTGTAACCAACTCCACTGTCAAGATATAGAACATTTCCAAAAACCCAAAAGTTTCCTTATGCTATTTTGCATCAGACACCTTCATTCCTCCTTAATCCCAAGAAAAATTTACATGCACTCTGTCATTTGAATTTTATGGAATTTCATATGAATGGAAAAATATTATAGGCATATTTTTGGATCTGGCTTATTTTGTGCAGAACAGAATTTTTAGATTAACAACTTCATTGCATGCATTTTGCTTTTCATTTCTGAGCAGTTTTCTGCTTTCTGTTGTATGAATTCACCATAAATATTTCATCCATTTAACCAGTGATAAACTTGCTTCCAGTTTGAGACAATAGTGAATAAAGCTTCTAAGAACATGCATGCACTTGTCTTTGGGTAGATATATGTGTCTCCAATTCCCTTGGGTAAATATCTAATTATGAAATTCTAAAGTTATGTGTTAAGGGTATGTTTAACTTGTTAAAAAAAATTCCAAATTGTTTTCCAAAGTCATTAAAATCTTTTATATTCCTATCAATAATGCTAATTAGGTGAGGGGATCATTGTGTTTTACAAAAGTTTTCCATAGTTTACTGTTTTACAACTACTTGGTTTGTTATTGTTATTTTACTAAGCATTTTTATTGTATTTTTTCCATTATCATTTATCTCCCTTAAAATCCCCTTCACCCAGGAATCACTGCACTATTGTCCCTGTCCATGAATTCTTTTTCCTTGCATCCCCCAACCCACTCTCCAGAGCTGTCTTCCTGATCTCTATCTATGAATCTGTCTCTATTTTCTCATTAGTTCAGTCTGTTCATTAAATTCTACATATGAGTGAAATCATATCATATTTGTCTGTCTTTTACTGGCTTATGTCACTTAGCATAATGGTCTATAAGTCCATCCACACTGTTGCAAAGGGTGAAATTTTCTTCTTTTTATGTCTAAGTACTATTCCATTGTGTAAATGTCCCATAATATCCCATTGTTTCATCCACTCATCTACTGACGGACACTTGGGCTGCTTCCATGTCTTGGCAATTGTAAATAATGCTGCAATGAACATGGAGGTGCTTATGTTCTTTCAAATTAGTGTTTTGGGTTTTTAGGATAAATTCCCAGAAGTAAAATAACTGGGTCAAAAGGCAGATACATTTTTAATTTTTTGAGGTATCTCCATACTGCTTTCCACAGTGGCTACACCAATCTGCAGTCCTATGGATGGTACACTAAGGTTTCCCTTTCTCACATCCTCACCAGCACTTGTTTGTTGATTTATTGATGATAGCCATTCTGACAGATGTGAGATGGTACCTCATTTTTTAATTTACATTTCACTGATGATTAGTGACATTGAGCATTGCTTTATATGTCTATTGGCCATGTTTATCTCCCCTTTGGAGAAGTGTCTATTCAGGTCCTTTGCCCATTTTTTAATTGGAGTATTTGTTTTTTGGGGTTGAGTTATATAAGTTCTTTATATATTTTGGATATTAACCCCTTATCAGATGTATGAGTGAATGAATATGTTCTCCCATTCTGTGGGTTGTCTTTTTTGTTGTTGATGATGGTTTTATTTGTTGTGCAAAAACTTTTTAGTTTGATGTAGTCCCATTTGTTTATTTTTTCTTTTGTTTCCCTTGCCTGAGGAGATATATCAGAAAAAAATATCGCTAAGATTGAAAACAAGGCAGGGGTGTCCAGCTTCACCTCACTTATTCAACATAATAGCCATAACAATCAGACAAGAAGAAATAAAAGATATCCAAATTGAAAAAGAAGAAGTTAACTGTTTTCATTTGCAGGTGACATGATACTGTACATAGCCATCCCTAAAGATTCCACCAAGAAACTATGAGAACTGATAAATGAGTTCTGTAAAGTAGCAGAATACAAAAATTAATATCCAAAAATCAGTTGCATTTTTATATTCCAAAAATGAACTGTCATAAAGTTAAGAACACAATCAACAAAACAGGCAAGCAAAATACAACCAGAGACATTGAAATAAAGAACAAACTGACAGTAAACAGAAAGGAGGGGGGAGAGGGATATAGGGGAAGGGCCATCAAGGAACATGTATAAAGGACACATGGACAAAGCCAAAGGGGTAGGTTCAAGGTTGGAAGGTGAGGATGAGTGGGGCAGGGGGGCATGGTGGGGTAAAAATGGAGACAACTGTACTTGAAAAGCAACAACAAAAAGAACACAATATCATTCAGAATTGCTTCAAAAAGAATAAATTATCTAGGAATAAACCAAACCAAAGATGTAAAGACCTATACTCAGAAAATTATAAGACACTGAAGAAGGAAACTGATGCAGATGCAAATAAGTGGAAGCATATGCTGTGTTCATGGATAGTAATAATTAACATCATTAAAATGTCCATACTACCCAAAGCAATCTATAGATTCAATATAATTACTACCCAGATACCAATGGTATATTTCACAGAACTAAGCAAATATTTCAAAAATTTACATGAACCTACAGAAGGCATTAAATAGCAATAAAGACCTTGAGAAAGAAGAAGAAAACTGGAGGAATCACACTACCTAATACCAAACTATATTATAAGTACATGGTAATCAAAATAGCATGGTACTGGCATGAAAACAGACACAGACATCATTGGAACAAAATAGAGATCCCAGGAATAAACTCACACTTTGTATAGTCAATTAATATTTGACAGAGGAAGCAAGCACATACAATGGGTTAAAGATAGTTTATTCAATAAGTGGTGCTGGGAAAATAGGACAGGTATGTGCAGCAAAATGAAACTAGACCATTTTCTTATGTCACACACAATAATAAATTCAAAGTGGATTAAAGACTTAAATATTAGACCCTAAAACATACAGTCTCTAGAAAAAAAAACTATAGGTAGAAAAATCTAGGACAACTTGTTTTATTAACTATTGAGAACAGAGTGTTGAAATATCTAGCTATAATACTTTATCTACTACTAAGTTTAGTTTGGTAAGATTTTTTTCTCAGGTATTTTTGAAGCTCTGTTATTAGGTACATAAACTTTTAAAGTTATCTTGATAAATTGACTCCTTGATTAAATGAACTCTTTTATTCCTGCTAATATTCCTTTTTTCTTGGATGTATAATTTTGTCAGTGTTAGTATAGCCATTCCAGTAATCTCTTGATTAGTGTTTGCATAATATATTGTTTTCCATCCTTTTACTTTGAAATTATATCTTTATTGTTAAAGCGCTCCTCTTTTAGATATGATATAGCTATATCTTTCTTTTTAATTCAGTCTGACAGTCTATGTTTTTTAGTTAGAATGCTTAGATTTTTTCTTTTGTTATAAATTTTTATTTTTATCAAAGTTATACACATACATAAATTGAAGAATTTGTTGGTTACACAATATTTGTTAAGACAAAGTTTTTCTTTTTTAAAAAAATTTAACTATTTAAAATTGTTGTTCAAGTACAGTTTTCTGCCTTTTCCCCCCAACCCCTCTCTACCACCTCAACCCTCCATACCTCCTTCACCTGTTTCCACCCTCCTTGTTATTGTCCATGTGTTCCTGTAAACCCTTCACCCTTTTCCCCCATTATCCCCTCCCCTCTGGTCACTGTCAGCCTGTTTTCAATGTCAGTATCTTTGGTTTTACGTTGCTTGCTTGTTCGTTTTGTTGATTAGGTTCCACTTAAAGGTGAGATCATATGGTATTTGTCTTTTGCCACCTGGCTTATTTCACTTAGCATAATATTCTCCATTTCCATCCATGCTGTTGTAAAGGGTAGGAGCTCCTTCTTTTCTTTCTGCTGCGTAGAATTCCACTGTATAAATGTACCATAGTTTTTTGATCCATTCATTTACTGATGGGCACATAGGTTGCTTGATCTGATTCTTGACCCATTCATTGTTTAATAGCATGCTCTTCAATCTCCATGAGTTTCTTGAGGTTGGTTTCTAGTTTCAGTCCTTTGTGGTCAGAGAAAATACTTGATATAATTTCAATTTTCTTGAATTTGTTGAGGCTTCTTTTGTGTCCTATCATGAGGTCTATCTTTGAAAATGTTCCACGTGCATTTGAAAAGAATGTATTTTGCTTCTTTGGGATGAAAGGCTCTCTCTATATAAATATCAGTTAAGTTCATCTGATCTAGGACATTGTCCAATGCTCCAATATCTTTGTTGATATTTTGTTTGGAAGATCTGTCCATTTTTGACAGTGGGGTGTTGAAATCCCCTACTATAATTATGTTGCTGTCAATATCTTTCTTGAAGTCCTACAAGATTTTCTTTATATATTTGGGTGCTCCTATGTTGGATGCATATATATTTACAATGTTTATGTCTTCTTGATGGATTCTTCCCTTGAATATTATGAAGTGACCTTCTGGGTCTCTTTTTATGGTCTTTTTTTGAAGTCTATTTTGTCTGATATGAGTATTGCTACTCGGCTTTCTTTCCCCATCCATTTGCTTGGAATATTTGTTTCTAGCCCTTCACTTTCAGTCTGTATAGTTCTTTTGTTCTGAGATGGGTCTCTTGTAGGCAGCATATGTGTGGGTCATGCTTTCTTATGCATTCAGCTATTCTATGTCTTTTGATTGGAGCATTTAATCCTTTACATTTAAGGTTGTTATTGATAGATACTTATTCATTGTCATTTTTTTCATACCTGTGTTCCTCTCTCTCTCTCTCACTCTTTTCCTTCCTTTTCTTAAAGCAGTCCCTTTAGCATTTCTTGCAGAGCTGGTTTGGTGGAGGTGTGTTCTTTTAGACTTCTTTTGTCTGGAAAGCTCCTTATTTGGCCTTCCATTTTAATTGCTAGCCTTGCTGGGTAAAGTAGTCGTGGTTGCAGGCCTCTGGTCTTCATTATTTGGAATACTTCTGCCATTCTCTTTTAGTTTGGAGCATTTCCATTGAGAAGTCAGCTGCTAACCTTAGCAGGGCTCCCTTTTATGTTACTTCCTGTTTCTCCCTTGCTGCCTTTAAGATTCTCTCTTTGTCTTGGAATTTTGCCATTTTAATTATGTTGTGTCTTGAAATGGGCCTCTTTGGGTTCCTCTTGATTGGAACTCTTTGTGTTCTGGATTTGTGTGACTTTTTCTCTCATCAAATTAGGGAAGTTTTCCATCAGTACTTTTTCAAATAGGCTTTCTATCCCTTGCTCTTCTTCTTTTCCTTCTGGTATCCCTATTATATGGATATTATTATGTTTCATGTTGTCTCGCAGCTCCCTTATCACTTGTTCACTCTTTCTGAGTCTCTTTTCCTTCTCTCCCTCTATTGGGGTGTGTTTTTTTTTTTCACTTTGTCCTCTAGCTCACTGATTTGAACCTCTGCTTCATCCAGCCTGCTTGTAATTCCCTCTAGTGTGTTTTTTATTTCTGAGATTTTATTGTTCATTTCTTCCTGGTTTTTGCTTATACTTTCTATTTCTTTTTCATGCTGATGTAGTTCTCACTCAATTCCTTGTAGTTGTCTGTGAGTTCCTTGAGCATCTTTATAACCATTATTTTGAATTCTGTATCTGATAGTTTGGTTACCTCCATTTTGTTTAGCTCTTCCAGTGGGGAGTCTTCCATTCCTTTTGATTGCGTGTTCTTTTTTTGTCTCCCAATTGTAGGTGAATCTTCTTGTTTCTTTCTGTGCTTCCTGATGTTTTACTTTGCTAACTGTCTTTTTAGGGTGAAGTTCTATGGTAGAAATTCTACAGGGTTCAGTGATGTGGTCTCTTTGATCTCTTTATCTGAACACTCTAGGTTTGCCCCTTCTTCTGTTTGTGTGGGCTCTCTTGTTGTACTTGGGTTCTTACTTTTTGGTGGTTCCTTTGTTGGTGGTTTTTCTCCTCCAGCAGGTATACTGATGTCCGCCGCTCCCACCTATTCTTGTATGTGATCAGTGGCGAGGAGTAAGCAAAATGGATTAAGACAGTGGGAGAGTATTTTATGGGATTTAAAGTACCAGCAAGTAGAGAAGAGATAGGGGATTCTTTGGATAAGTATAGCATTAACTGTGATATTTCACCCAATTAGCCACTTTTTATAAAAGGTGAAAGAAATAAGACTCTTGTTACAGGAGAGGATGATTGTGAGCTAAATCCAGAAAACAGACTGCTTGTTCAAGGTTAGATGATGAGATATAGTGAGAGTAAAGGATAGAAAGTAGGTGTAGTGTGAGAGAGAATAGAGTTAACCACAACAATAATAATGCTCAGGATTAAAGTGAAGTGGGCTAAGATCACAGAGGGTTGCTGTGTAGAATGTCCAATTGTATGGAACAACAATTATTTATAATAGTACTGGAACAACAATAATATGACAATAAATATATGATTTGGATAAGCAGAATAGAAAGTACCCGCTCAAAAGTTGTGTGTTATTGGAACGCGGGTGAAGTGAAAGAAGGAAAATTAAAATACAATAAAGAGAGAATAAGGAAAACCAGTCAAACAATGCAATTAAATGGAGAAATAAAACAAGGAAAACTAAACATAAGGAACATAAATAAAAATACTAACAAAATAAAAGTGGTAAAAATAATGAAAATAATAATAATAATACACACATACAATAAAATGTCAGCTCTATGGGATAGCAAAGTGACATTTGTCTCAGTTTCTCAATTTTGGGGGTTAACCTTGTGCTCCCCCTTTGGATCTGTCTCTGGACCCTTTGTAACTCCATGTCTTATTGTCTCATTTAGAAGAAGAAGAAAAAAAGGGAGAGGAACAAAAAAGAAAATAATACTACTAATGATAAGCTTCTTACTGACTTTAAACTTATTCAGCAAGTTCTGCTGGTCTTCCACAGGAAGAGGGGGGGCTGGGCTTCACTTTTCTCCCTTCCTATGGTTTTGAGAAGATGGGGACCAGGTCTAGGCCACAATATTCAGTTTCCCAGCCTCTGGCCCAGGTCCTCCGTGTGATGCCAGGTTCAAATCAGCCACTCAGTCTCTGGGCACACAGCATGAGTGAATCTCAGGAATGCTGTTTCACTCAGCCACTCAGTCTCTGGGTGTTCGCAGCTTGAATCACCCTTGGGGCAAGCCAGCTGCTACTGGAGAGTTCCTTACAAAGCAGCTGCCCACAGTTCTTAACAAGCACATGGCTTTTCATATCGCCTAGCTTTCCAACCAGCCCAGAGACTATCAGAGTCAGCGTCCAACACAGCCCAACTCCTCCCTTCTACAGGTGTTGCCAAGCACCTCAATTTCTCTGGTGCCAGCATCCACAGTCCCAGCAGGGGACTGTGTGCCTCCCACCTCATCTCTATACCCCCAGTGACTTCCAGCATACAGGTCCCTCCTGGTGCCAGGCTGCCCTCCCTGCTCTGGTAGGGGAGGGAGCTGGTGATCTAACTCTCTTGCCCTTACCCTGCAGCAGGTGTCCAGTTGGGCCAGGGTCTGCAGCAGCCTAGGTTCCTGCACGTATCCCAGGGGCCTTACTGTCCCAGTGCAATCTCCTCACTATCTGTTTTTCTGCTTAGATTGTGTAGAGTCAATGAAATTACTTATAATGCTGAGATTATATCAACCATCTTACTTTTTTCCTATTTGCTTTATTTGTTTTTTTTCTTTTTACTTCCTCTCCTGTCTCATTTTGAATTAATTGAACATTTTTACTATGCCACTTTATTAACATTAAGAGAACTTTTTTTATTCAACATTCATTTTTTTTTAGTCGTTTGCATCTTTAACTCGTAACAACCTACCTTCAAGTAATGTACTACTTCAGGAGTAGTGTATGACCCTTAAAACAATATACTTGGATTACCCAACTATAGGTCACTTGAAGCTCTTTATTTTTATTATTATTACTATAATTATTATTGTGTTTTCTTATGTCACTTTGGATAGTTTCTGATGCTAGATTTTCAAGTTCACTATTTCTTCTCCTGCAGTGTCTAATACTTTTAATACAATTGAGCAATATTAGTCAGAGGAAGACAAATACTAGATGATTTCACTCATATGTGGAATAGAATGAACAAAATAAACAAACAAAATAGAAACAGACTCACAGATACTGACAACGGACTGACAATTGTCAGAGGAGAGGGGCATTGGTGGGCTGGGTGAAAAAGGTGAAGGGATTAAGCAAAAAAACACAACCTTCCCCACAAATAGACATAGAAAACAGTAAGGCAATTGCCAGAATAAAAGGGGGTGAAGGAAGGTGAAAGAGGACAAGGGGCGGGACAGATGGTGGCAGAAAGAGACTTGACTTTGGCTGGTGAGTACAGGATGCATTATGCAGATTATGTGTTATAAAGCTGTACACTTAAAACCTGCATGGTTATTAACCAATCTGACCCCAATACATTCAATAAAAATGTATGTTATATTTTTCATCTCTAGGGTTTAGTTCTTTTCTCTCACTTTTTATTTGCTCATGCTTTTCTGTAAGTACTTGAGCATATTCATAAAGGCTATTATAAATTATCTGCCTGCTTATCCCATAATCTCTGATATGTGTGTCTACATGTATGCCTTGGTTTTTTCTCTTTGTTGCTGTTTTCCCCCCTCATTCCTTATATGTGTAATAGTTTTTATTAAATGCTGGACAATGCGAATTTCACATGGTTGAGTGGTAGATGTTGGTGCTTCCCCTTTGCAAGTTTTAGACTTCGTCATGGCAATGAAGTTAAGTAACTTGCACTTTGGCTTAATACTTCCAAAACTTACTTTTAATGTTGTTATGATTGGATTAAAGTTACCTTTACTCTAGGTCTAGGTTAGGTTACTCTACCCCTACCATGACCTACAGGTGAGTGAAGCAGAAGTCTAGGGTGATCATAGCACTCACCTTGCATGTTTCCTTCTCTCAGAGTTACCATTCTGCTTTATTTTATGTCGAAAGTCTGAAACATTTGGCTCATATACTTTGTCCATTTTCCTAGCTTTCTTCTCTTTTTGTAGATGTTTATGATGTGAGGAAAAATTTGTTAATTCATCATGGCTAGAAATGGAAGTCTGACATCTCTTTTCAAAGAGATATAGAGAGTAGTAATCTCTCCAAAATGTCTTTGCTTATAAGAGGTAAAAGATTGCCTTTACACAGCAGAAAACACCTCTTACCCCAAAATTTACTCCATCTTGGTCAAATGTAAAATATTCACTGGACTGTGTGGTTTTAAAAGCTAACACCATTATTTTTGCAATTAGAGAAGCAGGGGTTATCTTCTATCATTCATACCATCTGTTCAGAAAAAAAAAGTTGAATACATCAGTTAGTTATTACTATGTAAGCAGTCATCTGAAAACTTAAGTGGCTTAAAATAACAATCATTTATTTTTTTTCGTATGAATCTATGGGTTGGTGAATAATTTCTGCTGATCTGAGTGGGCTTACTGGGGCTCGCTCATCAGCCTGTGTTCAGCTGCAGATCTGATACTCTTCGATGCTCTTAGATTTTCTCACATATCATGGGCTCAGTTGAGACAACTGGACAGATTCAGCTCAATCTTCTGTGTTTTATATTTGATCTCAAAGTGTTAGCAATTTAAAAAAAACTCACTTAAGGCTTCTTAGACTGGTACGTGCTTTCAACCAAAACAAGTGATAGGAAAAATAGACCCCACCTATTAATGGGGAGAGATACAGGTCACATTGCAAAGGGTTTGGATAGAAAAAGCAGTGGAAATTTGGAAACATTTTTATAATCCACCTACAATACTACCTTTCATCTCCTTTTTTCTCTTTACCATGCAAAATTATTTTATTTTAGGAAACTACCCAGTCTCAGAAAAATCACAACGATTTGAAATTTTCTCTCTTGAGCTTCACTAATCATGATGACTAACTCCAGCATATGGGCAATGAGAACACTAGGAAATCTCATTAATCAGCCATCTATATCTGTCTCCTTTAGCCTCTGCGTATGCCTATCTTTGTTTCCTTTATTGTTACTTTTGCCAAATCTTGCAAATATATCATAATCCATGATTTAGCAAGTACTTGGAAATGAAATCCATCTGAAAGCTTTGCTGAAATATTTTATAGCACTTTTATACCACCACCCTCATGACATTTGCCATACTTTCCTTCCATTTTTGCTATTTGTTTAAGTATGTCATCATCTGCTATATCATCTAGTCCTTGAGGTCAAAATTGTGTCCTTTTTACTCTGTGTCTCCTTTAAGGCTGATTTACAGCACTTTACATAATAGTTGTCCCACTGATAAGCTGAATAAAAAATAGATCAGGGTATATATACTGTAGCTGTTTTTTCTAATGAGTAGAAAAGATGGCTTTAATTGTAAAGTGAATCAATAATGTAAGTAATAACAGCTTCCACTTATGGAGTATGTTCTCTGTTTACATATTGTCCTAAAAACTTAGCAAAAACAGTAGGTTAAGAAAAATTACTAACTATTCACTGTTGCCTACTTCATAATATCTATCAAGATTAAAAATTTTTAGGTAAAATCTGTTTTGCTGCCTATTCAGGCAAAAGAAAGAGCAGGTTTTTAGAGACAAATAAATTAAATTTCAATTTCTCACTGTTGCTTTTCAAATATGTTACTCAACCTGGGTTTTACTCCCTACAAAATAGAGGCATACCAACATTTAACTCATAAAAAATGAGAAAATTAAAAGAAATAAAATATATGAAGAGTCTAGTACAACATAGGGACTTATTGCATGTTCATTTAATTCTAGTCCTCTCTCTCAGAACGCAGGTGTTTTATTGGCAAACACTGCAGCGCACAAGTGGGTCCTTGGAATTTTACAGATGTGGTTTAAGAAGAAGATTAACTTGAGGGAGAGAAGAGAGATTTGGGTTCTGTTTACTCTAGATATCTTTTCATTTCACTCTAGTTTTTGGATGGAAGTCTTGTCAAGCATCTGAAGAGTTGAGGACAAAGGAGAGTGGACCACTGTCCTTGTACAGTCTCAGAATTGGGGGTGGAGTACTTTAGAGGATAGATTAGGGAAGGCTTTGCTGCTATGTCTTCCTTCCCCTTTTAAGAGCATTATGACCCATGCCCATTGCCCAGAAGCACTTTGGTCATCTCCCTTTTCTTCTTGCAACCTTTTCTCCTCTCCACTTGATAGCTACAAGTATTCACTTTTGGGGCTTTTCACTGTTCAGACACCCTACAACTCCCAAACTCTAGATCACTAAATGATACTTAGGAGTCTCAGAATTCACTTTTAGCAATAATGCCACTTTTGGATGCTGCAAATGTCTTGTCTTCCCCATAGTGTTACAGCAAATCTGAAAAGATTTGAAAAGATCACTGGATAAGGAGTAGGTATGGTAGGCAGAATAATGTCTGAATCATTCAGATGAGCTTGACCCAATCTCCTCCTCTCTTGTCTGTGGTCAGACAAATATGTGAGGATGAAAAAAGGGTCAAGAAGGTATGATGTTTGTGACTATGATGAAGAAAGAGGTCAATAGCTGAATAATTCAGACAATTCTAAAGGTGGAAAATACAAGGAAATGGGTTTTGCCCTGGAGCTTCCAGAAAAGAACACAGGCCTGATAACACCCTGATTTTAGTCCAATAAGTCCCATGATGAACTTCTGATCTGCAGACAGTATGGTAATAAATTTGTGTTGTCTATGCCCCTGTTTGCAGCAATTTGTTATGAGTAGTAGTACAATAACAACAACAGGAAACTAATATTGTGGGGATGGAAGGGATGATAGAAGAGACATTTTTTCCAGAAATGGACAGCTATTCTCAGACGATCACCTTTATCCCTTACTTAAACTTAGAAGGATTCCTTTCAAAGCTACTGAATATAGGCCGCCTCAGAACAATGGAGTTTTCTCTCCAACGTAACAGTCTTCAACAAGAACTTTTTCTTCCACTCTATCATGTTGTTGCATCTGTGTGCATAGATCCAAGATTAAAATAAAACCAGAATAAGAGAAACAGAGGTAGTCCAGGCAGGTACTATAAACATTCAGATCTCCATCACAGTCATTGCCACGAACCTCGGCCAACTGGCAGTTACACAGAAGGCATGTTGCTATGTACTGAGGACTTAGAACAGTAACTGTGTGGCTTCTGCCTCAGCGTGACACTGTCCACCCAGTAGATGTCATGATTAACTTAATTTTCTCTAAGTACTGCTTTTAGGAGGAGCTAGGAAGTGATCCCCTGCAAAAGTGGACTTTTTTATGTTTTGTGAAGCTTTAAAATGGTACCTGGTTTTCCCAAGGATGATGGGTCCTGGAAGGCATTAAATCGCCAGTGCAGAAATTTGTCTTATTTTCCATCCAAAACCTGCTAAGATAAAGATTTTAAGTGACACATTTTAGGAGGATCCAACAGAAAGTGGAAAACCGTTGAGTTCTAGCTAATAATCACCATATTGGACCAAGGTGCAGAAGACCATTCCCAACTGTGGCCTTGTAAACAGAGAAGACATTACGGACTTTATTTCTGATCGAAGGAAAACTTTTCTAAAGGTACTAATGAAAACTGTCCCTTCACAGAGCTGATGACCTGAGACCAAACCAGTCTTGTAATTGTGATACATTGTAATTATGTGATTTTGAGAAAATTCCTTAATTTCTATGAGCTTCTCTTTTTTCATTTTACAAACATGTACATGCATTCCGGAATCACAGAAATGCTACAAGTACTATGTGATATAGGGAAAAGATTATAAAAGCACCCAATGATACGTTTGGTACATACAATAAAAATATAAGATTTTTATTTATTCTTTCATTTGTTCAAAATATACTTGGTATTTGCAAATACAGTGGCATAATTCTTGAACATAATTATTTCACATACCTAAGAATTGCTGACTTTCAAATTTTGAGATTTTCAAATAGAATCACCAGTCTGCCAAGACTTGCATGAAATGCTTCAACAGAGCAATCATAAGTTAACTCTATCTTTTGTTTCATACTTCATTTTAGATGTTTTATAACCAACTCCTTTGGAAAGGAAAAAATATCTAGCACATCAGCACTTTTCAAGCACATTAAGATTTGAATAGCTGAATGACAGTGTCTCCTAAAGGAGAAACTTTTTATTTTTACCACAAAACTTGAGAATTATATCTTCCAGTTTTACAAATTAGGGGAAAAATATCCAGTGCCTCTTCTGCCAATTTTTCTGATACTAGGACTCTGATGTAAACATTCACATCCAAAGCACCTTCTTGAAGGCAAGACTATGCCTTCTTCTTTTATGTCCTCCATGTTCCAGTCCACAGTAAAGATATATGCATATATGTACACACAATATACATCAGATATTAGATTCCCAAAAAGCGAGAAAGTATTTTTTAGGTCATACTTTACTATATGGCTTTTAAATTAGAAAACTACTAAACTACAATTTAATCTGCTTTGTGAGACAGCTAACACTCTACCAGTAATTCTCAATCCTGGTTGCAAAATAGAATGATCTTAGGTAACCTTTAAAAAAACTGTATCCAGAAGTCCCCCCACCTCTTCTGATTTAATTAGTCTGGGATGGGGCCCAGGATAAATTGGAACTTTTGAAAAGTTTCTCAGATTATAGTAGTGAATAGCCAAAGTTGAGAAATAATGACCTACACCAATGCATTAGCGCCTCACAGCCTCAGTAGTGCATTTGAATCACCTGAAGGAGCATTGAAAAAAACACCAATGTCCAAAGAACACTCCAAACCTATTAAATAAAACTGTGGGGTGGGAGAGGGATTGGTATTTTTTAAAGCTCCCCAGCATGTGCCACCCAAGTTGAGAGCCACTGCCTACATCATGCCAGTGATGTAACGATTATGATGAACATTAGGCATCAAGTGATCCATTATGTAGCTTTATAGTCCAACTCACTGCAGCAGATACTCAGGTTGGACTCCATATCTTTGTTTCACATGTGTAATTAAGAAAATTAATATTAATTTCAAGTTCTATCACACCTTTACTAAGATGAAGATTATGTCAGTGATCAGAGAATTGCCTCTAGTTTCCCTGACATATTTGTTTTCACAATACTTTGAGAACTAAGAGTCTATCATGAGCAAATATTAATATCATCCCATGTGTGTAAGTTTAGTCCTGCAGCTGGCCTTGGGCAAGTCATGATCTCGAGAGTGTGCCCCTGGGTTGCTTACCCTTACTGACATGTTACATCTTAATTTGAACCATGCGGTTGGTTTTAGGTAAACTTATACCCCTCATATTTACTGCTCTTCATGTCTGCCAATCCTAATGGAATCCTTTTAATATTACTAGGAAGTATGGGATCCACATTACTTATCACCATTTTTCTAAAGCTCGATTATGCCCAGAATGTCAGAAAACTTTTAGAGAAGCTACATCTTTTCTTGACACCTTGATATTTCCTGTCTCTAATGTAGAACAGTCATTGTTTTTCTCAGTATACTTCTTCAACTAGCAGTGGAAGCATCACTCTAGTGTTATTGAGTAATTCGACTAAATAATAAATTAGAGTAGTCGTTAGTACTAGGATTTTTTATGCATTTCCTTACATGGTATTTGCCTAGAAATATTTTATAGCATGGCCTTTGTTGGCCCTCTTGTAAATCTGTTTTGGAACAGGATCCTTAGGCAGCTGGATTTGAAATGAGGCATTGTCAGTTGTGAAATGAAATTCACAGTCCTTCTGTGGTTTTTGGTGTGAGAACTCCATCTGGAAATGAATCAGCCCTCGCTATCTCAGCATATGTCCGCAGGACTATACTCTCCAAGTAATTTAAACAACACTGTGGTTCCAAATTCAGCAGTTTTCACCCTCCTTGCTGTTAGACATCCATTTATGAGTATATAAACTTCAGGAAGCTTTAAAAAAGTGTGGAGAGATATTTATAATTAACAAATAAAGCAGCATCCTCATGAAAATTAGGTGAGGCTGAAATATGCTTCTGGTTTCTATATTCTACTCAGGGTTATGGTGGGGTTTTACATTGTCCTGACTGTGTCTACTCAGATGAGTTCTCACCATTTCCCTGCAGTTCAGCATTTTAGTATCACAGAATAAATTTCTCTGCCATTAACTCATTGGACCAGCCAAACAACAAGGGGCCTTTCTAATTACAAAACTCTGAGGCACAATAGAATGGCTCGCACTGTGGTAGAAAGAAGCCAAGAAATGGGTCTTCTCACTCTACATTTGAAAAAATACAGGGCAAAAGTTTCTACACCTCAGTATGTCACATAATCCAGATGGCCACTGTGACCTGGATGGGGGAGAAATTCACTCACTGCTTCCTCTGCCTCTTAGGACACAAATGGCCAGTCAGAGGCTCAGAGACTGCTCTTTAACTTTTCTCACAATGGAAATGTAACTGTCAATGACAATTTCTGGACCATGGCCAGCGCCGCTACAAGTGGAAACATAGTAATTAAAGTAAGATGAACAAAAACCAGAGAGTGGGTTGACTCTGGTTGGCGTCCCATGTAGAAGAGTTCCACGGTAAAAGTGGAGGCATAGTTTCCTTCAGGCTCCCCTATGTCCTGATCTCTAATAGAATCTTGTATATGCTGTTTTCAATTTAAAGTGCCTGCTAGTAAAACCTGCAGACCGCTATAACTCTGGAAGGCTAGTTTCAGAATACTCGATATCCTCTCAGAGGGAATGACAGTAAGCAGGAGATCCTAATGCCGTAATCCCCAAAAGATAACTTGGCTTGAAGATGCAAGGCTGCCATTTGAAATAAAGTGATCAAAAGGCCATTTTTAGGTCACTGAACCCCAAAAGTTAAAGCTGATAAATATCATTCCAGGCATTTTTCATAAATGCAGGCTCTCAGCCCCCCTTTTCCAATTCAGATGGTCTGGGTTCAGGCCCAAGATGAGGGGGCCTGGTATGTCATTGTACATGGTTCTGGGGTAGCTGATCTGTGAAACACTCTCTGAATGCTGCCAATCTGAAGTATGAGAGGCTCAGAAATACAGCAATAGGAGTTTAGATTTTTTCTTTTTCTTTGTTTTTATCCTTACCCGAGGACATGTTCATTTATGAGAGAGAGAGAGAGTGAAAGAGAGAGAAGGAAGGAGAGAGAAACATCAAATAATTGCCTCCTACACACCTCCCAACTAGGGATTATACCCACACCCTAGGTAGGTGCCTTGACCAAGAATCAAGCCCACGACCTTTTGGTGTACAGGATGATGTTCCATCCAACTGAGCCAATCAGCCAGGGCTAGATTTTTCTTGAAAGGTGAATTTTAAGTTGCATTTGTTATATATTCTCTTAACTTACTTTGGTACCAGGTAACTCCGAGATTCTCTGACATCTAAAGGGCACGTGGGGTTCTGTTTGTTTTAGTGTTTTTAAGTACATGAATTGACTAGGATTAGCCATCAGGGACACATCCACTCAGTAAGCAAATAATCATTGAAAGTTAATAGAAGAAACAGTGATATGAAAGTGTTATCAATGGATATAGGGCAATTTACTTTGCAAGGGTATATTTAACAGAGATTGAGAGAGGTAAGCTTTGTTTCCAACTATTGCCAGAAAATCATAAGACATGAATGGGGGGAAAAATCACATTCAAAAAGGAGTTAATAAATAGTCTTTTTATCCTATATATTTATTAGGAAGTTCAAACAATTTGGAAAAATGCATGAGTGGTGGGAAACACCAACAAACAAAGTGGGCAAAAAAGATCCTTGATGTGATATTATACAGAATATTCTATGACAAAATAAGAATTTTGAATGTGATCATCTATGGCACAAAACATTATTAAGAGAAAATGAAGAATCCTAAATAAATTAAGAATGTACCATATTCATAGATTGGAAGGCTAGGTATTTTAAAATAACTCTTTTTCCTAAATTGAAGTATAAATTCAAAGCAATTAAAATTAAATCCATGAAGTTTTGCAAAACTTTGTGAGCCTAGGTTAAAATGTGTATACAAATGATAAAGTCCACAAATAGATAGATAGTCAAGGCCATTCTGAAGAAACAGAACAAAGTTACAGGTCTTACATTCAAGACTCATTATGAAGCTATAATAAATCAGGCAGCATGGGAATTCTAAGAAAGGAGAGCTGAATAGACCAATAGAATTTAATAGAGAATCTAGAAAATTATCTACACAAACAGTATCACTTGATTTATGAAAGCATATCACTACACTACAATGAGGAAAATGTGGTTCTTTTAATAAATGGTAGTAAGCCCACCAGCTACCTGCATGGAAAAATTTAATTTTTTATCTATAACTTACTCTTTGAAGAAAAATTTACTCTAGATTGTTCAAAGAAAAAAAATTAAATGTACAATTGTAAATATTTGAGAATATAACACTTTATATGCAGAAACTTTTTTTTACAAAACACTAACCAAAATGAAAAACCTTAATAAATTGGACAACATTAGTATAAAAAGTCTATGTTTATCAAAAGACCTTATTATAAGAGTTATAACGTAGGCCACAAAAGTAGAAAACACTTGCCACACATCTATCTAACACAGGAAACATGTACTAAGTACATAAAAAACTCATACAAAAAACTAAGCCCAAGCAAGCAAAAAAGCTTTTTAAAATGTTCAAAATGTTTGAACCGTCACTTCACAAAAAAAAGGCATCCAAATTGTGAATAAACTTATAAAAATGTGCGCAATCACATTAGTCATCATGGGGAGAAAATTAAAACCATAACAAACAAATTATATTCTCACCAAATGGCTAAGGTTGAAAATATTAACAATACCAAGTGCTACCAAGATTTGAACTAAGGACACTCTCACATACAGCTGCTGGAATAAAAATTGGGATAACCATTTGGGAAAAGGACTTGGTAGTACTTACAAAAACAAATGTTGCTACAACCAAACCATGGCACTCTTAATATTCAACACATTGAACCCACATTTTAATATAGACATATAAAAATATTCATAACAGTGATCTTTAGAATAGCCCACAAAAGAAAAAATTCAAATGTAAATAAATTCTAGTATATCTATACAGTGGAATATCATACAACAGTAAGAACAAGGAAATTATTGTTACACATAACAATAAGAATAAATAACAACTTTGTAGTTGAGTAAAAGATGATGGATACAAAAGAATCATATCTTTGTCCCATGTATGTAAAGTTAAAAACAGGTCAAACTAACTGATAGTATAGAATTCCTGTAAATGGTTACCTTTGGGGAGGTAGCATGGGTCTTTGGAAGTTTTAGAATATTCTTTTTTGATGTGTGATGGTTACTCATGTGTGTTCACCTTTTGGAAGTATCCTGAACTGTACCCTTATGATCTGTGCACACTTTGGTATTAATGCCATAATTTAATAAAAATATTACTTTAAACATTTTTACCTGAATTTTAAGCAGAATAAAGAAAATGTGCTATTTTCTCATATGGGACACCTTTTCCTTGCACTATGTTAAAAGAAAACTGTTTTCTTGCTGGACTTTCTTTTCTCTTGAATAACATTTTCAACAACAAATATAAAAGTAATTTTCCATAAAAAAGAGAAAGCGAGATTAATTGTGCAAATACAGGAAATAGATAATGAGAGTCTAAATTGTGTGGAAATAGAGATAAGCGATAGAATAGAAAAAGTGTTTCACCAATAGAAATCACAGGACCTGAAATTCAATTATCTATTGGATAAGGAAAAAAGGAAGTAAAAATCTAAAGTTTCCAGTCTGATAGATTTGAATGATCATGCAATTGAACATAATGAAGAGCTTTTTTGAATATGTTTGGTTGGAGGTATTGGGAAGATATCTAGATGGATATATTTTCATGCAACTGAAAATATGGTTATGAAAGTTAATAAAAATGTCAAGACTAAATATGTAAATTTGAATCTTTTCAAATGTATGTTTTGTGTTCCAAATTTATATTTTATGAATAAAGCCCTGAGAATGAATACAGTCCCCTCCCCACACTGAGGAAATGTGTAGTGTGAAGGGAGGAAAGGAGGCCTGACAGAAGCTGAAAGCATAAGTTGAGGAAGTTTCAAGCAATGAGTCCACTTGCCAATTATTTTAACTGCCTTTAGGTGTCCATAACATATCTAAACACAGAGCATACATAATTTTCATACTGTCTTGTTTTCCTTTAACATCTGTTTTCCAAGTATAAGAATTCTTACTAGAAGCATCACAAATAGCACCTGGTGTTCCACAAAACTTAATTTATCACTCACTTCTGCACAATAGTATTACCAGGAAACAGTGTTAGATTGAATCTGTTATAATGATAGTCATTTCAAAAATACCTTGCAACTTAAATAAGATTGATGTGAACTTATGTCTATAGTCTCACCGGTGAATTTCAGAGGTCTGAGTCAGATATTTATAATAATCTGCTAGAATATAAATACTATTGAGGAGAACCACAATTTAAATCAAAGTGGAACATAAAATATTCCCAGGTTGTATAAGATTATTGACAAATACTTATGAAATTATTTAAGTTGCTAAAAATATTATAGTTTTATTCTGAAGCATGCTCATGCAATACAGTTCTGGAGTTCATAACATAGTCTCTGAATTCATACTAACAATACCACTGAGGAAAGAAACATATTCCACTTCCTTGTCTGTGAATCCATTGTTCTGTCTATCTATTGTTACATAACAAGTTACCCTCAAAATGTAGTAGCTTTAAACAATCCCCATTTTATTAGATCTCCCAGTATTGGGGGGTCAGAAATGCTGGCAGGGCTCACCTAAGCATCTCTTCTGCTCCATGTGGCATGGATTGAGGTCCATTCATCAATTAAGCTGATAGATCAACTGGTTAAAAGATTGGATTGAAGGCAACATGTCCTACATGTTTAGTGTCATGGCAGGGAAGACTAGAAGACTAGGCTCAGCTATGACCAAGTGACTCGCAAGTGACTTCTCTAGCACGATGGTTTCAGAACAGTCAGACAAATGCTGGTTCAGCATTCCTGGAGTCAGTGCTCTAAGAAAGAGGAAGTGGGCACTGCAAGTTCTTAAGGCCTGAGACTGAACATGGGCACAATGTTACTTCTGCTGTCATCATTTTGTCAAGTCACAGAAGCTACTCAAGCTCAAGGGGAGGGAACAATAGACCCGTACTCTAGAGGGCAGAAATGTCAAAAAATCTGAAATTTTCTTTAAACTGCGCAATGATAATAAATCATTTATAATCCTGAATATTAAATGTTTGTATATACCAACTTAGATTCCAAAATCAAAATGAAAGCAAATCTGAAAGTAGTCAAATTGCAGTGTATTATTTTTTCTCTGAAAAACTTTTTTTATTTAATTGTTGTTCAAGCATAGTTTTCTGTCTTTTACTCCCATCCCAGCCTACCCCCCAGTGCTCCCCACCTCCCTCCCATTTCCACCTCTCCCCTAGTTTTTGTCCATGTGTCCTTTATACTTGTTCCTATAAACCCTTCCCCTTTTCCCCTGGAATTCCCTCACGTCTCCCATCTTGTCAGCCTGTTCTCTATTGCAGTGTATTAATTATTTTTTTAAAAATATATGACTATCTAAATATGGACCTGTTGGGAAGCACCCTGCCTGGTTTCAGAAGCTGTAATCCCCCCATGGCTAAGGCTGAGTGAATGATCTTGGGACCACAAGCCACTAAGGAGACAAAGCTTATCTCCCTGGCAGGGGTGCCACCTCTGACCACTTTACTTCACCCTACCTGGCCCCCAGTGCATGATCAGTTAGACAATGACAGGTAAGATTCCTCAAGGGAGGAACAATCTAAGACAGGCACAATCATGAGGGAGCCCCCAGGGAAGGACTTGGGGGGCTGCAGCAAAAAGGGGTGATGGACCCTTGCCCTTCGGCTTTGACATAGCCTGAGTCCTCATTCTGTCTGCAAGAAGTCTCCTAATCTCTAGGCTGCCTTACTTCCCCTGCCTGACTTAATCCTGAAACAATGGCAGAGGGTGGTGCAGCCCTGTGCTGGAAAGGGTGGGTTCCCCTAGGCCATTAGGCCTGAGAAAAAAAAAAATGCATAAAATCCTGTGAAACCTGCTTTGCTAAGAATGCTCTCAATTTTCTGATAAGTGTCCGAGCAGGATGTGAGTTTGTTTCCCAAAGTTCTGTAGCCCTTTAGTTAATTGACCTTGACTCAGAATAAGCCCTTGTAGTTCTTTGTATGTTATCTATTGTTTGATCCTTATTGCCCGACATTGATTGATGAGCTCTACCTGTATTCCTGTGCAAATTGAACCCAGTAAAAGCCTATTAAGGAAAAGGCTCTTGGCCCTTCTCCTTTGAGAGATCTGCCACATTTCCTCCCCAAGCAGATCATGTCTTGGTAGACTTACTTATATCTGTGGTGGCCTGGGGCCGGGGGGCTGTGGGTGGAGCCCCCCCAACATGGACCTAACAATATCTGACATGAAAATTGAGAATAAAAATGAAATAGATGATCCTGGATAATTAGTAATCCAGAGTAATGAGTAATATAATAAGAACATAGAAAGACTAAAAATTAATTCAATTATTTTTGATGCCTTGATTTACTGATAATAAATTTATCCTGTCCCACTTAGAAAACAAATGATTTTTGGTTTTTTCTTTACTAATTATTTAAGCAATACAGATTCATAATTTTGTACATATCTAAATCTATTTGTGTTTCATTTTGATGCCTAGTGTTTCAGAACAGAAAGTCACTGCAACTGTATTCCTCCTATATGCTAGGCCTTGTGTTAAGCACACTACTTATATAACTATAATCTTCAGAACCAGTCTTTGAGTTGAGGATTATAATCCTCATTTGATACATGATGAGATTAAAACTGAGGTTCAAAATATGTGTATATGTATATATACATATATATACATATATTAATACATATATCCACATACAAATATACTTAGATGTTATATATAAATAATATTTCATGTAAGATTATAGGTGTGTATATAATACATGCATATAGCATATGCATATGCATATAATAGTAAATAATTATGCATATTCCTACTGCATATAATATATTAATGCAGTATGCATATTCATACTGCATATTATACAAATATTATGCATATATTATATACACACCTATATTATAAGTGTGCATATAATTCATGCATATAGCATATGCATATACATATAATAGTATATGCATATATTATAGTTATGCATATAGTATCTATACCTATGTTATAGGTGTGTATATAATACATGCATATAGCATATGCATATACATATAATAGTAAATAATTATGCATATTCGTACTGCATATTATATATTATATGCAGTATGCATATTCATACTGCATATTATACAAATATTATGAATATATTATATATACCTATATTAGTGTGTATGTATGTGTATATGTATTGGCATTTCTCAAATTATTTACCCTCCTTCTCTTTCTTAGAATAGAAATGAACACTATGGTAGTCTTTCAGATGTATCATTCTATTATCTTGAATGCAGCATGCCAAATTAGCTTTTAAGTTACAATATGCTTTTATGTACATGACCAATAAATATTCTGGCCATGTTTTCTCTTCAATCACAACTAAAATTGAATAAATGTTAATTATTATCAGCAGTTTTCACTGCAGATACAACAGACAGTGTGGTTACAATCTGGGGTTACAAAAATAAATCAATGCCACACCATAGAGGTCCAATACTGCTTTACTCCCTGTTCTTCAGATGACTAGAGATGTTCAGCTGACAGTAGAGGATAGTAGAGATCACCACGATGTGATTGGGCAGGTCAGCATCAGTAAGGCATGATGCACAGGTCTGGTTTTCAATCATGCTAATAACACCCTAGTGAGCCACAGCACAAAGAACCTGATTGGGATTTGTCTGATAGTGATTAGAGATATTTGTGTAAGACCTTCATTTGCATTGTTCATTAGGGGAACTGACCTACCTAAAGGGAGTGGGCCAGGGATTCTGCATTCAGACATGCTGCTGTATATTGGGCAGGAATGTCAATCCATATCCTACTTAAAGTATTTTATTGACCCCCAAATATCCTGAGGATTCAGTTCAAATTTTTTCTTGGCACCTAAGTACTTGCTGTGGCACCGGCTACCTCTCCAGTTATATCTCTTACCTGCCTCATTCCCCTTCCTTTGTGCAACACTGAGGTCCAGGCAGACTGAAACTTCTTGATAATGTTAGTGTGCGATTCTTTCACTTGCTTTTCTCCACAGATGTCCTCATTTGTTGAGGAACTTGAGAAATGCCTGGCAAGCCCAAAATATCAAGTAGGTGGAACGATGCCCCAAGCCAGTGTTGAATTGTAATATGCACACAAGATCAGCCTCTTGACCCAAGGTGAATGGATAAAACCAATGACAATCCACTGTGGAGCTGGTGAGATAGAATCCATCCCATATCGGAGCCCAGGCAGAAGAAGCAGAGCAAACAGAATCCAGAAGAGCCTACCAAAACTTTTGTGAGAAGAGAGCTGGGCCTCAAAGAGGCATCTGATTAGGCTGGTGTCATAGTCACAGGGAGTTACTCTCCATTTTCCTTCAATTCTGATTCCAAGACAATGTTGTTAAAGCCTACAGAACACCTCCTAGAGGTCTCAAATTAGGAGGAATATATGAGAGTAGAAGGTGTCTGTGCTACACTGGTAGGATATTCAGTGATAATTCACCTTAAAAAAAGTGAGAAAGACACACTCAGTAACTTTTTTGCATATGGTGAATCTGGTGTGTCTATAAAGCTAGATGCTGCCTGCCTCGTATGTGGCTTTCACTAAATTAAATTAGTAAAGTGAAACCTCAAATCAAAATAACTTAATCAAAACTGGTACATCAGAGATGACAACCGTGCCCTGGAAAACTCAAATGATTTTCAGCTTCACAATTCAGGTAAGGTGGGGGCAGGATGCGTCTAATAGCAGAAACAATGCCCATCAACATTTGATTAGATTATTATTTCCCTCAGAAAAATTATCCTTATGAGTTATTTTTATTTTATAAGTAAGTTAGAAAATCAAAGGCTCCCAGTCAGAAGACTAAAGGCTAGGCTGAAATTGATGGGCTCACCTTGATCTGCACTCATTAGGCCTTTGAGGGTCTGAGATGAACAACTAGAGGGAAACGCTGATATGTATTCAGTTTAAGCCTGAGGGTTGCTACACCCTTCAGTAGCTGCAAGAGCCCTGGGGGTTAGACTTCTTCTGGAATAGGGGACACAAAGGTTCTCAGGGAGAGGGTTAAATTTATCAGATTAGAGACCTGACAGGGAAGTGGAGTATCAGAAAGAAAAATAAAGAGAGAAAACTTACAGTGAACAAAGCACCTATGAAAAAGGTCCTGTCTATAAAGGCTTTAATTGGTCAGAGGTTTCCTGTCTCAGGTCCAAGGAATCTCTAGTTAGTCAGCCCTTCAATCTTTATAGCTTTTGAAGAGAAGTGAACAGAAAGTCATTGGCTGCTTCAGGTTTATTATCATGTAGAACCATTTTGGGGTTATTGGCAAAAAGAAAAGCACCCACTGTCCATAGAGCAACATGTAAGATTCTATGCATAGAAGATATTTAGACTATATCCTTTAATTCTATCATGCAGGTTAGAGAAAGTCTCCCTTGAGAACAAAGATTTCAGTTTTTGATGGAGAAAAAGGGGTTTATTTTCAGTATAATGGTTAGTTGTCTTTGGGGGAAATTGCATGTATTTTCTAAATTTATATTCATTTAAATGAACACAGCAAATCAAAACTTGAAATTGCCTAGGCTGTCCACAGCACTATGCCGATTGTCAATTGATGGCTCTTTGTTCTTTTTTGGGTGTGTGCTGTAGTTCTTATTTCTTTTAATGTAATGTAAGAAATGAGGACATTGAAAGTTATTTGAGGATATCCGTAGCTCAAAACTCTAAAAATCTCTGAACCATCTCCCTAATTGACAAAAACACCTTACGTATATAGGTGAGCTTTAATGTATATTTTGTGAAAATTAGATGGATGGGCTGAGTGTGGAGACATAAACTGTTTTGATGAGGATCATGGCAGTCACCCATAGCAGAAGAAACAGCAGCATGTAAAAGAAGAGGAGAAAAAAGGGGAATGAAGAAAACAAGTTCTTTGGGGAATTATGAGGTTCATTTCTTTTATCACTGTAGGAATGTTCCAAGGGCTGTAAAAATTCACAGATAAGGATAAAATTTTGCTTCAGTGCTCATTTGGGTAGAAGCCAACTTTGAAGTGAGATAAAGAAAATATTTCCACGTACAGACATAAGCCTTCTGAGAGAATCACAAAAGAAAGAATGGGCCTGGACCCTGATCTAAATCTCGAAATCCTAGCTACTCTGAAACAATCTCAATTGATTTTGCATGACAGACAAGTCTAAATTTGGGTTTCCTCAGAGTCATACCCTAAGACAGGGGTGTCAAATTCATTTTCACCAGGGCCACATCAGCTTCACAGTTGCCTTCAAAGGGCCAAATGTAATTTTACAACTGTATAAATGTAACTGCTCCTTAACTGTTAAGGAGTTGAAATTATATTCAACCCTTTGAAGTCAACCGTGAGGCTGATGTGGTCCCTGGTCAAAATGAGTTTGACACCCCTGCCCTAAGACAAGGATTTACATCTATAGTGGGTTGAATGATGGCCCCTCAAAAGATCTGCCTACCCAGAAGCTTGAATGTGATCTTATTTGGGGAGAAGCAAAAAGGCCTTTGCAACTGTTATTAGGTTAAGAATCTTAAAATGAGATCATTTAGGGATTAGGTGGGACCTAAATCCAATGACAAGTGTCCTTAGAAGCTGGAGGTAGAACATCTGGCTACAGAAGAGAAGAAGGCATCCTGATGGCACAGACAGAGATTAGAATGATTCTGCTGCTGTCAAGTGCTGTCTGGAGGCACCAGAAACCAATGAGGTAAGCAAGGCTCCCCTGAGCTGTAGGCTCCCTAAAGTCTTCAGAGGAAGAATGGCCTTACTGATACCTTTATTTCCGATTTCTGGCCTCCAGAACTGTGAGAAAGTAAATTTTTGTTGTGGTCATTTGTTATGGCAGCTGCAGAAAACTAAAGCAGGATCCAAGTAGGTAAAAGAAAATATTGGCATGGGAATAGAAAAGTGAGACACAGAGAAGTCAGTCAAAAAAATAAAGTAAAAAAATAAAAAGGTTATCTAGCTGGAGCAACTGGAGCAACTCAGTTGCAACTGAGCAACTGGAGCTTAACATTGCTGGAGAAAGCCCAAGGTCCAGCATACATGTTCCTGAGAGCTCACAGATATGGGGAGAAGGGAGCTGGGGTGTTCATAGATCTGCTCCAGTGCTCCATTGGGGTGTGACTTCCCCAGCACTTCCAGCTCCCCTTGGAATGGAAAAGTTGGCTCCAGCAGTGGGAAAATAACCTCATGCAGAGACACGCAGGTACTATCACTTCGAGGTCTGGCCACTATGGGAACATTTAACTCTATTATCTGGGGTGAGGCATGGTGAGCCCAGGCACAGATCAAGAGAGGAAAACCAAAAAGAGTCTTGACAATTTTGTTATGCTCACACTTCCCTGAAAAACAAACAAACAAACAAAAACACAAAGCAAGCCATGTAGGGCCATTCAGGGAAGCACTCAGGTGGGCTGTTAGGCAGAAGGAGAGAGCGAAATTGTGGACACATGCTGTTATTGTTCTTTTCAAGAGAAGAAATGGGCAGAGCACAGTAACTGGGTTTAGAATTGTCTGGTTTGAATAACTTCAGTGGGCTCCATGCATAGGGGCTGCATCTGCATCTGACTGTGTGGTGCCCAACGCCGAGTGCCTGATAAAAGAAGTGTTTGGGAGTGTGGACTTAATTGGCTGGTCAAGAAAGGGACTGACCAGCTTCCAACACAGTGCAGTGAAAATAAGATCCAAATTTCTATTATTATTTGCAAAGCCCTAGAAATCACTTACAGTCATTCATTAAAAGTCCCCTAAACAGAAAGGAGAAATTGATAAATATTCATCTTTGTCCTTTGTCCCCTTCATCAGAGTTTGAAAAAGAATCTGCATTCAGTCTACAAATGTTTATTGATTGCTTAGACTATGCCAGTGATCAAATTCTGAGGATGCAATAAACAAAACAGACAGAATATGATTTTCTTATAGCATTTACATACTCCATAATTAAGGCTTTTGAAATACGACAGTAAAGAAATAAGTACATTTTTACGGTGTGGCAGATGGAAATTCTTGGGTGTTTTAAAGATCATCCCATCTGGTATAACAATAACTACAAATTAAGTAATATGAAAAAGCTTATTTCAATGTCAAACAGCAACGTCACAGTTTCCGAGGCATCCTTTCAGTCGTCATCAGGTGTGGAAGCGTCACTTGATGCCCATCTTTAGGACACTGCTGCCTTCTGTTTGCCTCTACAAACACTGTTGACATGGAAAAGGATATGTACCTTTAAACCCAGAGAGCAGAGGTAACAGGTCCCGTTTGAAATGGTTGCTAAGGGACCATTCTATATAAATTAATTAGTAAACATCAACTCTGGTTTCAAAGGGCAAAGAAGGTCTCTCAGTCAAGAAGGGAAAATCACTCCCTAGTGATTGGGGAAGAAAGCCATTATAGGGTTTGCTCATGCACACCAGCAGCATTACACTACAGCATAATTTCTTTTTGTTTAGAGGCTTTCTCTTTCCCCATCCTTTAGTGTTTCCCATTGTTTTAGTTATTCCTTCTAACATTTTTTCTGCTTCGGGCAGCAAGGGGAAAATTTAAGTAACGTGGAAGGGCAAGCTGGTCATTTTATCTTTTAAAGGTGAGCAGAAGATAGGCATGTCTTTCCTGCAGGGGGCAAAAACATTGAAGAGACATCGAACATAAGGTTTTTGATATTGACTTTAAAAAACCTGAGAGTGTTATTGGAGCTATAAATAAGTACAGGAAGTATTTTTTTATCAGGGACAGAAAGATTAAGAATGATTTCTATAAAATTGTTGTGGGAAATAAGATTTAGGTTAGGGAGCTAAGTATACCTGTATGTTTACATCCTTTAAGTATTGCTATAAATGGTTTTGATGATTATATAAACAGTTTGTTTAAAATGATGCTTAGATATCTTCATAATTTTTTTATTATAAAACATAATTCAGAAGAAATTCAGGTAGAACTCTGACTTGGATAACTCATAGGAAGTCTAGCTGTTGGGGGCAAGAGGACCAGGATAACATAATTGTTCATCTAATGACAGGTTAATTGAATTTCATGAATAATTATGAGAAAAAAAACCCTTCTAGTATTCAAGCCTCGTAAACATTACAGGCATTAAAATAAGAGCTAGAGAAAGGTATAGAAAATGTAAAGCTAATTGGCTTTCCTATTAGAATTTATTTTTGTTAATGCTGTCACACTTCCAAAGTATAACAACAATTTTGTTTTTTTAAGATTTTATTTATTTATTTTTAGAGAGACTGGAAAGGAGAGAGAAAGAGGAGAGATATATGTGTGAGAGATACATGGATCAGTTGCTTCTCACATGCCTCCAGCTGAGGACATGGTCTACAACCCAACCCAGGCATGTGCCCTGACCAGGAATCGAACCAGAGACCTTTCCACAGACCAGTGTTCAGTCCACTGAACCACACCAGCCAGGGCAGAACAACTTTAATTTTAAAAGTATATGCTCGCAAGGCATTTTTACTTTAAGTATAGTTTTGACATAAATTAACTCAAAAATAAAATGTGACTAGCTAAAGCAGTACCTTACTAATTAAATATTGAGAAGAGGTGAATTTTCTCTTCCTTAAAGCTGGTTCTCAATGAGAGGAACAAGAAAGGAAAGACCTCCCAATATGGTAGATAGCATTCAAGTTATTGAGTTATGAGAGAAGATTTGCAAACTTCAAATTTAAGTCAGCTTTACACGTCAGATAAGATCTCTGTTGTATTTTATTTCTTTAAATAAAGGATGGGAAAAGATCATTTTCATGCCCTTCTCTCCTGCTGTTCTATAATATTTGCCTTCATTTTATTTATCTAGTCCTTGGTTGTTTGGTAAAGAGGTAATCCTATGGGACCCTCATCATAACACCGTGAAGGCAAATGGACTGCTTCATTTCCCATATGCAGGTAATTACAGAAGGTGTGGAAGAAGCTAGCACTTAATAGAGATTTTTTTTTTAAAGATTGAATACCTACTCACTGTTATTGAAATTTTTCTTATTACAGATCAGGTTACATGTATTTATCGTAGGTGGGAAGGTTAGACTTCTGCTCCGTTAAGATGCAAACTAGGACATTGGTATGCACAGTGAGACTTCTGAAACCAAGGGGTAATATTGGATATTTTCCTGGAATAAACTGGCACTAGATATTGGGAAAAATAAATGTGTCTGAGCAGTGTTGTCAGGCAAGAAACATTTATGTGATGTTCATACTACACCTAGCCCTTCCTGCTGGTTTTTGTGAAACTGAGTGTTTAAAAAGATAAATATTGGACTCTTGGCTTTTGTTTCCATGTTTGTTTACTTTAATTCAATTCAATGAGTGATATCTATGAAACCATTAACATTGTCTTGGCATATACCAGAAGCTTCTCTGGAACTTAGGAAAAATAAATGAATATGTGAAAAATTAAAACAAAAAGGTAGGAGAAGACCAAAAGAATAAGATTCTTCCCATCACTGAACTTTGCTATGAATTTGGCATGGTACCAGGTACATTTGTTAGTTTCTTCCTTTCTTTCCAAACTTTGTCATCAATGGGGGTGATTATATTAATAGCTGGCAAGTCGTTAGAGGAGTTCATGTGTGGGCAGGTCAGGGGCTTTCCTATCCCCACCCACAGGCTTTCCCTCCTGACTTAGTTAAATTGCATCCACAGACCTGTGAGGTGGGCTTGCTTCTGAGCTGATGTTAGTGGGTCAAAAAGTGTAGTATTACAATCAGGGAAATACGGGACTAAGATACAGCACTTTAAGGGGAGACACATTCTCCTTTGTCGAGTTGCCTTCATATGCACAGAAGGTCTTGTTCAGCATTTGCCTCTCAGAATAGAAACTTTTGGTTCCTGTCTGCCCACTTTTCAGTTTGTGCCTGTTGCTTCCACAAGGGAAGTTTGGAGGTAGGGAAATATGTATGCAAAATGCCGTATGTCTTACAGTGTTAAAAATATCTAAAACTATTACACATCCATTTCAACTAACAAATAACTAATTGAGAAAAAGCCCAAACTGAGAATGAAACAAGCATTTTTTGTTGCAAAATAGAATTTTTCCAGAACTGTTATGGTTATAAATGAAGAGCTCTACTCGCCATGATCTAAAGAGAACCTTCTATTTAGATTTAAACTGTAAAGTCGAAAGAAGGTCCGCAATTGTCCATCGGCAGTCAACTATGCCCTGGCACAGGAGGCCCACAACCTGCCTCAAAACAATCTTTTCCTGGCAGATGTTCTAGTTGTGTTCTTCGAAGAGAGCCAAACTGCCATCCCCAGAAGAGGCGGTTCAAACACTGGCGTTCCTTGGAGGTTGACAGACAATGGGCTCCCCCTAGGGGCGGACGAGCGTCCGCAGAGGGAAAGCAGGTGGCAGGTTGCCAGGAGACCAACCCCTGGGTGCTGCAGACGGGGAAACACAGGAGCAGAGTGTCTCCTTTCTGTGCCTTGTTTGGTCAGGCAGTTTCATAACTCTCTAGCACAACAGCTGGATGTAGATTCTGCTTTATTTAAAGCTCTGAAGCCAAGTTCGTCTCTGTGAATCCCAATGGAGAAACTTTCCTATGTCACTTTCTCCTTCTCCAGGGCCGGCTCCCTGATTTCCTTACACGCTTTGTATTTATTTTTCATTCCTGCCCTCGCAAACAGAAGACAAAGCTGGAGGAGTGTGTTGGGAAAAAATGGATGGCTGAGCTCCAGTCGTCCCCGGAGCAATGCGACTTAATGAGGGTATTTTCTTCTTATGGCTTCATACCTACAGAGCTCTTTCCCTTCTAAAAGCCCAAAGAACAATTCTGGCCTTGATTTCGCCTCAGCAAGATGCCATAAGGTTTAAGAAAATACAGTTTCAAAAGAGGCTCTAAAGAAAATCATAGTGTACTCCTTTGATTACTGTATTTATGCCACATTATAAGATATATAGTTGTAGGTGTTTCTGGACCAAATCTTTTATTATTCTGATTATCCTTTGAATAGTTTTTAGGTGCCTTAGAAAGGATTTTACAATTATTTCCTTTATTACCTCAGGTCTGTACTCCAGAGCCTCCTTCTTGGTGGCAACTTCCCTGATTGTATTATTTAAAATTGCAGCTCACCCCCCACCAGCACTCCCTCTGCCCCTACTGTGCTGTATTTTTCCATGCTGCTTCTATCAGTCAGGGTTCAATCAGAGAAACAGAACCACCAAGAGTAATATGACATATGGTGCATTATGGAAATAAGACCGTCCACAGTTGTGTGAGGAGCTGCACAAGTGAGGGTCTACAAAAGAACTGGGAGATCAGAAAAAAATCCTAGCCCAGCCCTTCTAAAAAACTCTTGCTTTACATGAGTAAGTAGAACTTGCACAAGAATATGGGAATTCGAGGCATGGCCAGCTGGAGTGGGGCGGCATGGGAGAGTCAATGGACAAAAGGCTCTTGCCTTTTCTTCATTGGTCAACCTGCAGTTGCTGTCAGCCCATAGAGCAGATGTCAACTGTAAGAGCTGTGCACCGTTCAGGAAAGCAGAATCCTCTGCATCATGATGATCTTCAGATAGTATGACTGCTGCTTCACTTCCAGCTTCCTACTCTTGTGTAAATTCCAGTTTTAGTCAACTTTAACCCAGAACCATATAAGTAAAGGGATCCTGGGATACATGGTTCCAGCAAAACTACCACAGATTTTAATTTCCTCTTACATATTATATAATTACATATTTCTTTTTTATCTGTATGCGCATACCCATGTACATACACATACAAATGATCCTACACTCTATGAGCATAGGGATTTTTATCTGCCTTACACACTTCAGTATCTAGAGCAGTGCTTGACTATAATCAGTACAGGGTGGAGCAAAATAAGTTTATAGTTATTTGTGTGAAAAATAATACAGTAGTTGATAAATAATAATATAATAATAAACTCAGTCTTTCACATACTCACAACTGTATTCAATGATTTGGTGGATAATCAAATCTTTGATGGATAATCTTTGCTGGAATTTTGTATTGCTCTCTGAGAACAAGGCCTATGTCAGGACCACTAATTTATGGTTGACAAAACCTAGGTTCAGGAAGTGAATAAGTGGTCAATTCCAAGAAACTGAGCAAGTTACTGAATCATCACTGGAGACTTGAGTGCCTGCCAGTACACAGATGTCACCTAGTGTGACACTCGCCTGTGAGAAGTCCACTCAGCCTAACACCAGCAGTGGCCTTATTTCTGTTTGTAAGCCCAGGGAAGCTTACAGTTCAGAGTATAAAAGAAAAAAAGGCTAATGTAGATGGACCTAGTCTGTCAGTTTTATTCATGGGAAACTGGGAATTAATCTGTGGAGATGCATATTTTCAGCATTAGGTACTAAGGTCTTAGGAATTCATTTTGTTAAATGTCTTAAAAAGACCTCAATTCCTATTAGTGTAAGTGGGTCACTGTTCCTTATCCTATATGTTTCCCGAGTCAGATTTTCTTCATGGCTGGCTGACCCATAACAGACATTATGTCCTTCCCTCAAATACTGCTACTATCAGACTGTCTGGTAGCCCTATTGTTTAGCCTTAGAAATTCCCCAAGATCCTGCAGGTACATTTGTTTCTAAGAGTCTCCTTACCTGTGAAAAACATCATATGTTGATGCCCATTACTTAATCACTGAAAAAGGACTAAGACATTTAGCTGATTAAAAGGTCTAAAAGACCTACAAACCGGGGCACATACCCTGATATTGGAGGCAATGGGGCAGCATTGTGAAATGTGAATTGAATTTATTACTCAGGAACTCAGAGATAACAAGTCAGGCACACAAAATGTGTACATAAAGCCCATCCGGGAGCCCTTTGGTTGCAAGTGAAGCTTGATTCACCATGGCCCTTGGGAACCTGTGTACAGTTGGGGTGGTTTTCATTGTTAAGTGAAAGCAAATAACACAATGTGACTTAAACAATCTAAGAGAGTTATTAGCTCACAGAATTGAATGATTCTGCCTGAAGGCATGGATTGATCAGAGCTCCAAATGCACTTCTTTTCTGTTTTCTTCTCTGTCTTTTCTATCTCTTGTCCTCTGACTTCCTGCACAGGATGGCTGCCCACAGTGTGAAGGTATGGGTTTCCTCAGTTACATACATCAGGAACAAAAGGGCATGTTTTCAACACCATTAAACAAAGTTCCAGACATTATGATAATGGGAGTGTTCTGGAACTAAACCCTGTGTCCAGAGAAATGTCATGAAACTAACTAGCTTAGGCCCAGAGTCTCTGAAAAATTATTGTGGTGGTAATGGGGTTACTCTGATATTGTAGTACAGGGCCCAATGGGTGCTGTATTAGTTTGTTTGCACTGCCATCACAAAACACCAGAGATAGGGTGGCTTAAATAACTAAAACATTTTCCCAGAGGCTAGAAGTTGAAGATCAAGGTGTCAAGAGGTTTGGTTTCTCCTAAAGCATCTCTCCCTGACTTGCAGTTGGCTTCCTTCTCACTATGGCTTTTGCTCTGTGCATGTTTGTGTTTGAGTGTCCAAATTTCTTCTTATAAGAACACTACTCAATTGTATTAGGGCCCACCCCATGATCTCATCTAACCTTAATTACCTTATTAAAGGCCCTAACTACAAATATAGTCATATTGGGAGGTAGGGCTTCAACATATGGATTTGGGTGGGGGAAGGACACAGTCCAGGCCACAGCAGGTGCTAAGATGGGACAATCCTTCTCAAAGAGCAGGACTATAATAGTGCAGGGGAGAAAGAGGTGTCAGGGAGATAGCCAATATGGCCATTATAATCTTCAAAACCCCCTCAAGTCAGTTCCTTTTACCCACAATTTCAAAACAGAAAACAAAACAAAACCCCATTAATTGTGTATTGAGCTTCCCTAGGGCAGGCTGCTGCTAGATGTGGGTCTCTGGGGCTTTGTTGTTTTATCAAAGCAAACATTTCCAGAAGTATGTTCCAAGGAGTCCCTGCCTCATGACATATTGTGTGCACGCGCACACACACACACACAACCTTAGTTAAATAAATAATGGGAAATCCCACATAATGTATTTATAAACATCTTGACTTAGAACGTAGCATATTTAAATGCCCCAAAGACATTTCAGACTTTAAAACAAAGTTTACTTTCATATCACACGGGAGTTCTCAAACTTCTTGTCAACATGGGATTTTCCCAAACAGGACTGGTTAAAATTCCCGTGGAATCCATTTGAGGAAATGCTCTTCTGAGGAAATGTTACTTTTTATTTGAGTGGGAAGAGATAAAGTGCAGGAGGGCAAATGCAGCTTGTTAAATGAGGTAATAGGCATTGACATTAGTCTAATTTTGTCTTGCTTTGCTTCTTTATAGAGAATTAACGTTTACTGGTCTGGGAAAGGAAGCTAATTTCCTTTCTTCTGGGCTAGTCATGGGGTGTCACAGAAGCGCAGCTCTGCTGCTCACTTCACAGGAACTGCTCTAGCAGAACACCCGAAGCATGTGGTCAGAGCCTGTTTGCACCTGTTGCTGCCACAGGTTGAGAGAGACAGAAACAGGAACAAGGGACATTAAGGTTCAAGAAAAATGGAGTGTGTGTGCCAAAACATTGTACAATAAGAGCTCTGCAAAGCAGGAAGGTGAGGAGCCAGTGACCAGAGAAAATAATCAGTGGCAGCAGCCTAGAGACAAGAGAGGTCCAGAGCCTCAATCTGCAAGGACTACAGGGGCTCATGTGCCAAGAGCGCAACTCCACCCCCTTGCTCTCGGGACACTCTTGCCAGTGTTAAACACTTGGACACCGTAAGAAGCAGATATTTCCAACACATAACCCAAGACATCTGTGCAAGCAAAATAAAACCGAAAAATCTGAAGGCAATTTGGAGCCTTCTAAACACCTGTGAGTCAGATAACACTCACTCCTCTTCTTTAAGAGCAGAGATGAGCTTGAACCTTCTGGGCATTTTAGCAGTTTACCATCTGTACCGATAACCCTTTTCTGCAGTACAGAGAGTCTTCCAGGAGGATGTAAAATCCAGGAACCAAGATAAGGAAATATGTTTACACCTGCTACATCTGTTCAATCGCTTGCAGGCTTGCTTCACACTGGACTCTCTGTGCAGCCACACTTTTGAAATCATTCTTGTCTGGTTAAGTTTCACATGTACTCCATGAAAGCAGAGATGAAGAATAGAAAAACCAACCTTAAAAGCTGCGTGATCTGGGATTGTGTTTCCAGTGAATACTATTTCCATTTTCCTTTTATCTTAGGCAATCATGGAATCTAAGTCATCATTAATAAGGTTAAATACTTTTCTAGAGGTAGGCAATGTTCTCACAAAGGACGGGAAAGCCATTAAATCAGTTCTGTTGGAAAGTAAAGCCTGTAGACAAGCTAATTGCAGCAAATCAGTTGATAAAATAGTAGGTTAAAAAAGAACAATAATACCAAGACAAAGAATGCAGTCATTTGTCTTTCTTCCAGAAAGAATATGACCCAAATGGCTATGGACTGTGTTGCCGGTAGATCCAGACACACGGGAATATGTTGTGAAAACACAAGCCTTAAGAAACAGTACAACTTGGACAAACCATTTTATAACAGTGATTCCTTTAACGTGTTAAATGGCTGAGGAAAGAATAGCACAGGTGGAATAGCCAAAAAGTACTCAAGGGGTTTTATATAAGACCTGCATTAAGAAAAGTGAGGCATATGCCACAGCCCACTTTGAAAACCTTTGAAGCTGGGTTGGGTGGCAAAGGCTGAGTAGGATAATGATTTTATAACAACACTGGCTGTTCAGAGCATTTGGGCCATGACATCCAGGGAAATTTACTAATACTCATACATAGCAATCTATTTTGTATTATAAATAAGAACAATAGAGGCATTCATATTGAGAAGTTTTGTGGGTTGAGTCAGCAGAGAGCATATAAGGTGATAATAGACCATATTTTAAGAGTAACTATAATTCTGTTAAAATTTCTCTATCAGGATCTATTTTTTTGCCCATCCAAACACAGAACCGACTCAAAGCAGAGTCTTAAAATTACATCATCTAGTGCAGTGTTTTCAACTCCCACCCAACCCCATCCCATGCCAATTTTAAAATGAAACAGCAAAGACAAAGTACACTGGCCAGGGCATGGGAGACAATGGAGAGCCTGGGTAAGAATCCAGTTTTTGCCTTTAAGCATAAAGCTTATTTAGAATTTCCCTTTAGTTACTGTCCTAAAAAAAAAAACTAGTTTTCTCCACCCACAAAACAAACAGGTCTTTTCTCTAGAAGACTTTCAGTTCTTAAAATTACCTTAAACAATTCCAAAATTAAAGGGAACCAACTGTATGGGAAAATATATTTCCAATAATACCTCAGACAAGGGTTTGATCTCGAAAATATGTAATGAACTCACATGACTCCACACCAGAAAGATAAACAATCCAATTAAAAAATGGGCAAAGGACCTTAACAAACATTTCTCCAGAGGGCAGACAGAGGGCCCAGTGACACATGAAAAAATGCTCAGCATCACTATCCATTAGAGAACTGCAAACTAAAACCACAATGAGATACTACTTCACACCAGTCAGAATGGCCATCATAAACAAATCAACAAACATTAAGTGCTGGTGAGGTTGTGGAGAAAAGGGCACCCTAGTGTACTGTTAGTGGGAATGCAGACTGGTGCAGCCACTGTGAAAAACAGTGTGGAATTTCCTCAAAAAACTAAAGATAGAACTGCCTTTCAATCCAGCAATTCTACTGCTGGGACTACACCTTAAGAATCTTGAATCACCAATTTAAAAGAACCTATGTGCCCCAATGTTCACAGCAGCATTATTTACAATAGCCAAGTGCTGGAAACAGCCTAAGTGCCCATCAATAAATGAGTGGATCAATAAGCTGTGGTACACTTACATAATGGAATACTATGCAGCAGAAAGTAAGAAGGAACTCCTACCCTTTGTGACAGCATGGAACTGGAAAGCATTATGCTAAGTGAAATAAGCCAGCCTGTGAAAGACAAATACCATATGATCTCACCTATAAGTGGAACCTAATCAACAAACCAGACAAATGAGCAAAATATAACCAGAGACATTGAAATAAAGGACAAACAGACAGTGACCAGAGGGGCAAGGGAAAGGAGATAACAGGGGAAAGAAGGGGAAGGGGCAAGCAAAGGAACACAAATAGCAGACTCATGGGCACAGAGAGTTGGGGGAGGGATTGACTGTGGCAGTGGGTGAGGAAGGGTTAGGAGTGATGAATGGGGAAAAAGGTGGGACAACTGTAACTGAACAACAATAAATAACAATATTTTTCTCATCAGCATGTAGCCTAATAATACTGAGTTCATATAGCTCCATGGATTAAATGAATTAATATATGTAAAGAATTTATAAAATTTCCAGCCCATACTACATATTGAAAAATATTTTAAAAAATAAAATAAATTTTTTGTCTCACTAAAAAAAAATTCCAAAGGTTGATATTTTCTGTACATCCACTGAGAGACAAATACACAGCACAAAAGTGTATGTTATCATTTTGCCTACTAAAGTTTATAGCTTGTGCTTCCTTCCTTTTCTGAAAGGAAGGTCATCCAACTAAATACAAACCAAGAGGCAGCTTATGCCAGGTCAACCATCACTACATTTGTAGGACATGCACATGCTGTCACGTACTTTCTGGGACTCCAGGGAAGATTTATGGAGAACTGATGCTTGATGGCAATGCTCTGTATCTATGTTCTTCTAACATACTAGGATTTCAAATCTGTTATCAATATTATCATGGAAATGCATCACATCACCAAACATTGCTGTCCAGGCAGCGCTAATCTCCATTGCCAACACACGATGGGTCTGTGACAAAGTCAGGATTAAAACCAACTAGCTTTCCAGCCTTCCAAGCTGGAATTTATTTTACACCATCTGGCTTTAAATCAACATATTCTTCTAATAGGCCTACAGAACCACATTATTTGATAAGGACTGCTGATCAGAGACCATACTTGTTCATATTAATATTCTTTTTAAACCAGTTTATAAAGTGAGAACCATTTTAGCCTTGGGTTAATTGGGAAGCAGGAAAGCAAAGACTAGGATGAAAGTTTTTTTGTTTTGTTTTTTTAAAAATTTTATTTACTTATTTTTAGAGGGGGAAGGGAGGGAGATGAGAGAGAGCGAGAGAGAGAGAGAGAGAGAGAGAGAGAGAGAGAGAGAGAGAGAGAGAGAGAGAAACATCAATGTGCGGCTGCTGGGGGTAATGGCCTGCAACCCAGGCATGTACCCCTGGCTGGGAATCGAACCTGGGACACTTTGGTTCCCAGCCCACACTCAATCCACTGAGCTACGCCAGCCAGGGCTTAGGATGAAAGTTTTGAACAGACATATTTTGATGACAGTTGTGACTTTTTAGCTGCTGCCATGACCCACAGTGGCAATACCAACATTCCACTCCACATCTGTACACATTCTACCTCTAATATAGGGGGCTAGTGCTTTATAATTCCATATGAGAAAATTTACAGCAGGTTGCACATTCTTGCAGGTAGACTTTCTTTTCCAAGGTGTGATTTCAAAGTCACCCAAAAGTCCAAACACTCAAGAATATCTTGTCCACCCAAGATTACCAATTTAGCTTTGAGATGAGGCATTATCTCCTAAAATACAAATGTTAAAATACATTGTTAAAATACAAATATTTAATCTAGGTGAACTAACACAAAGTTAAGTAAATCATGTTGTTGTCTCACTAGAAGAACTTTGTTTTAAATAGTAAAAATAAAAAGTATTGAAAGTGGGAGGTAGGGGTGGGTGAGGCAGGGAAAAGTGGTGGTGGGGAAATGGAGACAACTGTACTTGAACAAAAATAAAAATATTTTTTAAATAGTACATATATTTAATTTAGAAAAATAATTTTTAAAAAGTATAGTTTTCTTTGAATAGATGCCCAGAATTAGAATATTTATTTTTAGTTTTTTGAGGAATCTCCATACTGTTTTTCACAGTGGGTGCACCACTTTGCAGTCCCACCAATAGTGCCTAGGGTTCCTTTTTCTCCACATCCTCACCAAGACTTTGTTGACTTTTTGATAATAGCCATTCTGACTGGTGTGAGGTGGTATCTCATTGTGGTTTTGATTTGCATTTATTTGATGATTAGTGACTTCAAGCATCTTTTCACATGTCTGTTGGCTATCTCTATGTCTTCTTTGGAGAAAGTTTTTTCATGTCCTCTGCCCATTTTTTGACTGGACTGTTTATTTATTTATTGAGTTATAAGACTTTCTTATATATTTTAGATATTAACCCTTATCAAATGTATCATTGATGAATATCTCCTTCCAGTCAGTAAGTTGCCTTTTTGTTTTGTTGAAGATTTCCTTTGCTGTAAAAAAAGGTTTTTAGTTTCATGTAGTTCCATTTGTTTATTTTTCTTTTGTTTCCCTTGCTTGAGGGGTCATATCCAAAAACATATTACTCAAAATGATGTCAGAAACTTCCTATGTTTTCTTCCACGAGCTTATAGTTTCAGGCCCTACATTTGTCTTTAAGCCACACTGGGTTTACTTTTGTATATTGTGTAAGAGTGGTCCAGTTTTATTTTTTTGCAACTATCTGTCCAGTTTTCCCAACTCCACTTGTTGAAGAGACTGTTGTTACTCCAGTGTACATTTTTACCTCCTTTGTGATAGATTAGTTGACCATATAAGTGAGAGTTTGTTTCTGGGTTCTCTATTTTGTTACATTGACCTATGTGTCTATTTTTGTGCCAGTACCATACTATTTTGCTTATTATAGCTTTGCAGTATAAATTGAAATCGGGGACTGTGATACCTCCAACTTTGTCCTTCTTTCTAAAGAAAGTTGTTGCTGCTAGGATTCTTTCATGGTTCCATATAAATTTGAGGAACTAATTTGAAAAAAATATATGCACCCCTATGTTCACTGCAGCATTGTTTACAATAGCCAATATATGGAATCAACCTAGGTGTCCATGGATAGATGAATGGATACATAAGATGTATCTGAAAAAAGTCTAGCCATTGTCAATATAAGGAAAACAGTCTGTGCCACATCAATGTTATCTGGCAGCAAAGGAGAGTGGACTGCAATGCACTTGCATGAACAATGATGACATCACTGTACTAGTTAGTGGGGGTGGTAGATGCTTTTGAGTGAGCATGTGTATTGTGTAGCTGTCACATTCAAAATGAGTGGAACAATGAATCTGAATCAAGTTTTGTGTTAAGCTTGAACATTCCTCTGAGGAAACTATTTGGATTATTCAGAAGACCACAGCCATGGGCAACTGGTGATTGGCAGATTCATCACAACAATGTACCAGGTCATGTATCACCTCTTGTGCAGAGGTTTTCTGAGAAACATCAAATCACCCAGGTGACTCAGCCCTGCTACTGTCCAGATTTGGCACCTTGCAACTTCTGACTTTTCCCAAAACTAAAATCACCTTTGAAAGGGAAGACATGTCAAACTGTCATTGAGATTCAGGAAAATATGATGGTCCCAAGGTACCTACTTTGAAAGGGACTGAGGTGTTATTGTCTTAGGTACAATGTTTCTTGTATCTTCTTCAATAAATATCTCTATTTTTCATAGTACATGGCTGGATACTTTCTGTACAGACCATATATATATATAATATTACATAGCAATAAACAATAAAAACTTGCCATTTGTGGCAACATGGATGGATCCAGAGTGTATTATGCTAAGTAAAATAAGTGAGGCAGAGAATAGCAAATACTGTATAGTTTCATTTATATGTGGAATCTAAAAATAAAACAAACAAACAAAGCTAAAACATACTCATAGAAACACAGACAAAAGAGCTAGTTACCAAAATGGTCAGAATGAGAAGATGGGTGAAAAGGAGAAGGGGAACATAGTCAACAATATTGTGATGAGTTTACACTGTGACAGATGATTGCTAGAATTAGTGGGGTGATCACATTGTAAGGCATGAGAATGTTGAATCACTATATTGTACACCCAAACCTAATATAATCAACATAAGATTGTATACCAAATATACTTAAATTAAAAAAAATTAAAAAACAAACTGTCTTCAGTTCCTCCTGTGGTCCCCCCTAGCCCTACTCCAGTCTACTCACTATAGCTGAAGGTCAAGTTTAAGGCCCCATGGCCTAAACTTCAGGTTCCAACTTTTATCTTCAACATCTCTAATGAGAATTTTCTACTCCAGGGCAATAGTTTTCCACTGTCCTCCTTTGAATACTCACTCTTCTGAACTCCCCTCTCTACACTCATGATGTTCTCTCCTCCTGTACAATTTGTTCCCATCATCTCTAGTTTGAAGATTTAATTTGACTTCTTCTAGCAGCCTCAGCCCTTGGCAAATACCTCTCTTCTCTGAGTCCTTGCTATTTCTGGATCCTTCATTAGAGAATATAACAACAATTTGTTTTCTATTGCTCTTTAATATTTTGTTCCCTAAAAAAGGCTTTCTTTGTACTTCCTTTCTACTTTTTTAATAACACAGAATAAAAGGCCCTAGTGTCTAGAGGGCAGCAGTATGATCATGAGTGTTGGGAGAGGTAGGAAAAAGACATGGTTATTTCTTCAACAGCATTCATGAAGCACATACTATGAACAGAGCGCTTATTATATGAGAAGTGCTGAAGATAGATTATCCATTGGCTTTACCCCTAAAGGAGTTTACTGAGCACTGTAGGAGGCAGGAAAAGCCAAGGTTCCAATGCTGGGAAAACTGAAACCACCAACTCTTCTCATAGGCTTCAACTCCTTGTGCAGCGACAGTAGTTTTCATATTGCATTTGATTTTAGCAACTGAAATGACTAACATCTATGGTACTATATGTCCATTTACATTACTATCTTCACCTTTCTTGCTGATGAAAACCTCAGAACTGATTTGGTACAATTTGGTAATCACTACACGAATTGAGTGCCTACTACATGCCAGGTATGGTGCTGATTCTCTTGTTATAGATTTATTTGTTAAACCACAAAGAGTGATTTACTATATAGTGACTGTTACATTTGAGAAAATCATACAAATAAAACAGACCAATCAAGAATAATTTTTCTTCCCCTCTACTCATACCCAAATCTCAAGGTCAGATAATGTTCTGTCTAAAAGAGAGAAGTCATGAGAAGACTTTCAATATTTTATTTACTTCATTACCCTAACTTGTGAGACTCAGACCACCTAGCCCTATTATTATGAGATATGCAACAGCTATTAGTAAACTATTCCTATTGCATCTTTCCAGTGAGGCTTCAGGATATAGTGGGAAAAAGCTCGTCTTTGCCCCAGACAAACACAAATGCAAATTTTAATCCTGTAATTCAGTGAAACTGGTGGCTTTTGGAAAAGTTAGAGAAAGGCACCCTTTCTCTCCGATGGCATTAGGGTGCACCAATAGGGAATCAGAACACAGAATGGGTGTCAGCCTGAAGTCGCCCCTCCCTGCTGCCGGGTGCCGTTGTTCAGTACACACACTGCACAACCAGACACGGCAGCCCCAGCCACTCTTTTTTGTCATTAGTTAAGCTTGCTTATCTTCAGTTTTCTACTTTGTAAAATATAGGTAATAATAGTTTCCTCCAAGATTGTGAGAAGCAAGGGGATAATTTACTGCAATTGACTGAGACATATTTTCCCTTTTATTTAATCGTATCAAAATTTCAATAGGTTAGTCTAAGCCTGTAGTCTGAGGTTGTTTACCTCATCCCTGATCCTCAGAATAAGTAATTTTCCAAACTCTATTTTTATATATGGAATGAAAATTATCATACATAATTTTTTGCTTTTAAAATATTTTGAGACTCAATTTTGAATGCAATATGTAAGTGTAGAACACACACAGGTACACATACTTCTATGCACACTTCTATATAATTATATGTGTATATATATATATGCTTGTGTATATATATGCTTTTGTGTATATATGTATGTGTATGTGTGTATATATATGTGTGTGTACATACATATATATATATATATATATATATATATATATATATATGCTTTAAACCAGTCAGTCTGATATTAGCTAATATTATGTCATCAAGGTTCTGATAGCCAGAGCTAAAGTCAGAGATCCTAGAGAAATCCAACTGACTCAAGCTAATTGTAGTTCTTCCTAGGGGTTTTACTATGATAATTTGTAAGTTGATTTTAATATTCTATATATTTCACAATACTGAGATTCTTAAAATGAATTATACCTAATGTCATGAAAGCCTTAATAATAAAGACAAAACCTAGTGTATTATATTTGAATTGCTCTTCCTTGTGCTTCACTCCATTCTCAAAGTTTACTCCAAAAATTTTCTCACTTTCTCTTTTCTTTTAGTTGTTTGTGCTTTGGTTTTGTTGTTTTAGATGAATTTATTGTATTCTTTGTTAACCAGGCCTGTGTTGTATGATTTTTGTCCTCTTGAAGTAAAACAATTTGGTGAAAGGTAGGGTAGCAAGCAGAATAAAAGTGTGTCTATATCAGAAGAACTTAAGAACAAAGATGTAACTTGTATTAACTTCCATTTTCTCAGCTGTAATGGTGCAATAACCCTAGTATAATACACTCAGCATAAAAATGGGAGTAATTAATATGACATGTAAATTTGACCATTTAATATCCAATTAGTTATTTTGGGATATACTTATTTATGTAAAATGCAGTATGGATTTAATAGACTTAGAAAGATATCTACATATAAGTAACAGTGATTCTTTAATTTAGTTTTAACAAAAACTTAATCTGTCTTTCACCGACAGGATGGGCAATGGGGGGAAAATTGGGACAACTGCCATAGAATAACAATAAAAAATTTAATAAAAACTTATTTGTTTTACTTACTTTTTAAATGGTAAACATGGACTTGTAGGAGTGCTATTCAAGAAATATCACTTAAGCCCTGTGTCTTCAATCTATTAGCTAAGTGATATTAAACAAATTAACTTTCTGAATATGTTTCTTCACTTGTGAAATCAAAGAGTTGGAATTCTATAATTCTAATTTTCCTTTACTCAGATTAAATACTATTTACTCTTAATAATAAGGTATTTGAATCAAGTTGTACAACAGCTTACCCATAAATTCAATTATATAACACATGCTTGGAAAAAATTACTCAAATTACAACATTAAGAATTGTTCACTATTACCAATTTTTGGCTGTTTGTCATTAATAGCTATTATTTTGTATTTATACTGCCATATATGCTTGATGTATATAAACTTTATAGTATATGTATCACTTAAAGAACTAGCAACTAAATAACTCCACATGGATGTGTAATATTCCACAGCCAAAGCCCAAAGAAAATACTCACTTATTCCACAAAAACTGTAAGCACTGTACCTATTTTTCCACAGTTTTCTTCCAGACTCTAAATCCTATCATCTCACTTTATGCTTTCCTTGTCTGATTTAGAACCTAACATACAGTAGCAGGGATGCAGTAGAATTTGTAACTACATTATTGCCTCACTTATCAAAATTCACAAATGGGCTTAGTTTCATCTATGTGCATCTTTCCAAAGCTTCTGCAAAGCCCTAACATCTGAAACAATATTATATTTTACATTCCATTTAGATAACTGTTGGGTGTTAATTACATATCATACATTTAACATATTTCTAGATTGAAAGTCATTCAAATACCTGTGTATTAGGGCCAACAATTTCCAAAGGTGATCACACTAGTTTAGTTTGTTACGTTTCCCTTGTATCTACTGCAGACACACAGAAGAGGTGCTGGTTTATAAAACTGGTAATGAAGAACTTAAATATCATTCTGCATAGACCATTGCAATTTTTCTAACTGAAAGTGCAGTGGCTATACGGATACACACTACACACATGCTGTGCACGGCCTGTGGGTTTTTGTGATTAAATGCTGGAAAAGGCTATATTTTATAACACTCATGAAGATACTGAGACCTCAAACAAATTGAGCAATTAATTGGGAAGTTAGATTGATCATCAACACGTTGCAAGACTGGCTTTCCCAAAGGCAACATGATGCAGTAGAAAGGTTATTGCCTGAGCACACAAGCAGATGTCAGCCTGAGTCTCAGTTTCTAATTTGGTAAAATCTGAAAAATCATTTAACCAGCACAACTATTTGTTCACATTTAAAATGTAAAAGATAATGTCTCTAGGACTATTGCTAAATGTGATCAAATATAAATGTAGTTAGCAGAGTGAATTGTATATGGCAGGTGCTCAATATATTAAATGACATCTTTTTGTTCCATACAATTTATTTCCACTTTATATTTGCTGGTGTACATTCTGCCTAACTTAGATAAATTAGCATGTCCAAATAGAAACATCATATAAAATCTTTTTATACTAATGTAATTGTCTTCAATATTTCATACCTGCAGAGAAAAAAAAAGAGTTTGTTAATAACCCTGCTATTTTTTATTAAAATGTTTTCTTTGTCAAAAATGATGTCATAATGATTGGTATGGCTTAATTTATAATCTGAAATATGTTAATGCCTTTTGCCACCACTATCAAATCAGGTTTGAGAAAGCTAGCCATGACTTGTTTTTAATCATGAGAGAAGGGAAATAAAATTTTTAAATTATGAGAAAAATAAAGTAATCTCAAACAAATTACTTTAATTCAATATCATATGGCTTGTACGTCATTTCCTTTTATATTTTATAAGCCCAAGCAAGTGAAACATGCACACTTATTCCAAGTGGGCAAAGAAGTTCAATTCTACTGTGTGTGCAAAATAACAGAACTGAAATATTTGTAAACAATTCTACTAAATAGAACACTGTGCATCTTGGATTTTAAAGTGCATAAAATGATCAGAGGCTCTTATTAAAAGGCAGGTACTTTTGTTCACTACTAAAGATTCTGATTCATTAAGTCTGGGAGTGGTATTAGAAATGGCCGGTGGGCATTTCAGAAGCCCTTCTGGTCATTCTGATGCAGGTGGTCAAAGGACTTCACAATGAAACCACTTTTATTCAAATTTGAGTTCCCGAAGAACGGAATTCAAAATTATGTCTTAAGAATTAATGGACACCTTAGTTAATTCATCAAATAATTTTTTCCTGATAACTGTCTAGTACTATAACAAGGATGTGTGGTATCATCAGTTGCTAGGCAACATAGAGAGGTAAAGAAGGATTCAGTTTCACTCAGTTTGGGAAATAACTGCAAAGGCAGATCCTGAGGAAGTAATCTGTAAAGTGTTTTCAGTCTCACTTGATCTGTATCATTGAACTATCATGGAGGGGAAACAGGCATTATTCTTGTATTCCCCACCTCCACATTTTGCAGATGAAAAGACTAAGGCTCATGAAGGTTATGAAATGCCTGAAGACAATAGTTCATGGTGGTGTGGGGATTTTCTAATTTCAAGACAGTATTGCTTAATGACAAAGAGAAGACCAGAAGTAAATATATTCTATATGTTGAAATGTCTGTGAGTTCAACGGGCCATGTTTTATTTATTTTTTACACTTAGTATCACAGGATCTGGAACACATATTGTTCTCAATAAATATCTCTTGACTGAAAACTATATCATTATAACACAAATTAAGGATAATAGACTCAGTTGGCTTTACATTAAAAAATGGACACAAATATAACTGAACAATAAATTTAAAAAATGGTCAGTGAATAGTGATAGGTTTCTTTATTTCTGTAGAATGAAACAACCAAAAGATACTATTTTGATAAAATGTTGGTCTTTTTCCAGTCTCTTTCTTCCCGGAAGTTCTCTGAAATCTCTCTGTCAGTGGAGTTTGTTTACTCCAAATCACATTTTTGTTGCCTTCAAGTATTGGCATGTTTGAATGTTTCCACTCAAATCCAGCATAAAAATGTTTTCTTTCTTAGGTAAGATCAGGCAAAGAGGTACTAAATGAATAACACTTGATTGAGACTGGTAAATAACCATGTAATTAAACTGTAAACACTGTATGTGGTGATTTTAATGTAATTTGAAGACTTGTAAATTACATGGTCATAAAATGGCACTTGGGCTTATGCTTTACGAAAATACCCATGTTTGTATGAGATTAATTAGTGCAGTTTGCGTAAAGACATTGAGTGAAGCATTTTCAGAACAGTCTCATTTTTATATTTATAAGGCTTTCTTGAGTTTTTTTTCTTTTTTCCTCTCTCTTTTATTCCAGAAATTATAATCATTGTCAACAGATTTCTGCAACTAAAAATTAATCTGGACACAATAAATAGTTGGTGGCTTAAGTTATGCTTATAAATTTATTTTATTTTAGCTGTTGAAGTGGGTTGGTGATTTTACAAACTGATTATATGGTTACTTCTTTGGTAAAGTTCATAGATAATGTCCAAATGAGGCTTTTTTGCTGTTGGAAGTGTTTATCTGTGTTGATTTATGAATTGCAGACACCAAAGAGCCAGGACATACCAGTAACAGCATGGTCATTAATTGAGTACCCTTATTATGGCCCTCCCTGCATGGGAGGTGTTGCCCAGCCAGTGTCTCATTTTGTTGTGTGTGATGGCAGCCGTAGGAGACCGAAGATGACTGTACCATCTGAAGCAGCCCTTGTATTTTTCCATCTCCAGGAAACTCTCACTTTGTAAGCTCAGACTCAAGCCACCAGGGTACTGTTGGGAATTCTCATTGATTTATGTCACTGTGAAACAATGATGGTGGTGATGATAATGATGATGTATAACTTTTATTGACTATTTGCCATGAAAATCTGCTCAGTAATTTATAAGCATTACCTCCTGCAATCCTTACAACAATGCTATCAAATTGATACTATTATTATTTTTACTTTACACATGAAGAAACTGAAATATAACCAAAGTTGAAGACCAACCTTATTTTGTCTGACTTCAAAATCCTGACTCTTAGCCTGTACATTACGTTGCTGCAGTAGATTGGGACTGAGAGTCCCTTGAAACCTTGTGTCCAGGCCAGTTTCAGGTCTTTTTTTGCATTAGGTGCCCACATATTAGGTCAGTTAAATTTTTAGCCAGAAGTTGAGTTAGCTAAGAGACAGGAAGGCATGGCTACTGAAGCATGTATCTCACACATAAAGGAGCTAACATTCCCGATCTGGAGGGCAGATGTACAACTGGTCTATTTGTAGCTTGCATAGATGTCAGCTATATCAGAAATATCCCAAGCTGTTATAAAAAGTCTAGTTGCTTAACTTTGGGAAAGTTGGGGAAAAGAGTATATGTTATCATCAGACAGTCTGGTATACTATCTCCAACCACCTCCAGAGATCCAGGAGCTATGAAAAGACTTTTAACAGGAGAGGGAGGGGCATGCAATGGAGTAGTGGCTGGAATCTTTGCTTAGATTACCTAGGAACATGATCCTAAATTATCATATTTGTCATGAAATAGAAAGCTAGAAAAAATGAGGCAGTATTGGCTTTGGTCTCTTCTTTAGCACCCTGACTATACTGTCATTTCACCCAAACATTTTTTTTTATCATGATGACAACCTATAGGTTTGATGTGAAGCAGATATTAATTTCTACTACAAATGTCTGATTATTAATGCATTGTGCAAAATATGACATAAGTGCTTGATTTCAACAAAAATAATCACTCAACTCATTAAAGCAAACAAATAATTGACCCTATAGCCAGATGTGTTTTAAAGGAAAATCAGAGAAGTTAAGCAGGCAATGGTTTTGCCATTTCGTGCATTTATTCAGTATTTGGAACATTGACTAAATGTCAAGCATCATGCTAGTTACTGAGAGCAGAAACAGAGATAAAATATAAGCCCAAGTTTTGTCAGTAGAGAACTGCATATTGATTTTGGTTCAATAGTGACCATTACTCACAAAGCATATTGCATGTTTATAAATTTCAACCAATTGGGAACAGCATTTGAGCACAAATTTTTAGCACAGGTGGAACTAATTTTAGAGGGTTATTTTGATTTGGACAGCAATACTACCCGCCCTTTCTCTGATCATCAAACTTCTGTACAAGATTCAACATACTTTCACCTCCCACATATTGTTGGTTATTAAGTCCAGCTGCTTCCTTCTCTGTAACACACTTGAAAATGTCCTTCCCTTTTTAGATTTTACCACCACATACTTTTCCTAGGCCCCATCAATCTTATTCTTTCAAGTCATAGCTGATAAATATATGTCACAGTGTGCAAATTTCCAGAGTTTTTTTATAATTTCTTAATTGTGAATGTGTCAAAGTTTTGTTGTTTCCCTTGCCTTTTAGTAGTGAACCTGTCACCCTTTTTTTACTTTAAATTCCAAAGAAAAGTATAGCTTTACAATATGGTACAAACACTTAGCTTTTGCTCACTGAAGCAAAATTTTCAAGTATTTGATTCTTTCTCAGATTATTGTACTCCTAGGTAAATTAAATGTCAGTGTGAGGGATAGCTTCACCCACTTCTATAGCTGGCTTTATTCAATCCAAAGAAGTCATCAGGGAACAGCCAGCACAGCAAAATGTGCACGATTAGGTAGGCTTTCTATCACAAGCCAAAGCCTTTCCATGAGCATGAAGGTTTGCAGGCTTGTTCCCTGGTTTATGTGCCCTGTTCAAGCAGAAATTCCAAAGAGGAGCTAAAAATATTCAACGTATTTTAGAAACAGGATTGAGCACAACCCTACACCCAGGTGTTATATAAATGGAGCCACCCATTTTGAATGACACCAAATGAAGCAAACAGTTCTTTTTTTTTTAACTTCATTCATTACACAATAAAGCTAGGTGCCACACTTTTTTGAACTCTTAAAAATTAGAGAGAAAAACAAAAGGACTGGAAACCTGGGGGCCAGATGGTTGTAAGAAAAAAGTGTCAGAAAAGAGGAATGCTCTTCTGCTCACAATTCTCCCATTGGGCTTCCTTTCAGAATTATCATCCTATTCCTATTGTTTCCCCCCCGATCCTGACCACAAGATGAACTGGCGGCTGGTTCTCTGTGAGAATCCAGGTAGTATACCTACACATTCCAGCCAGACAAGCTGGAGCTCAGCTTGGACTTCTCAGCACTGGAGCCAATACCAGTATTCCTTGTGTGTGTAGGAGGTCTGGTCACCTGCAGATATGTGTGACAAATTAGCTCATCCATAGGACATGAATAGTGCTCTCAGCTGTCCTCTCCATCCCCTTTTCTTTAGCCTCATGCTCCTGCGGCATGTCTGTGTTAGAGGGAAGGGTACATCATCTGAGAAGATTTCCAGGTTCATTTTTCAGACAGGTTTTCAGTGGAACGTGGTCTGCTGGAGCAAGGTTCCTGGATTTGTCACAGCCACAGGCCGTTGCACAGAGGAACACATGCTGGGAACAAATTCTCCTTGTTCAGAGAGGGCCCCAGGCTCCTGTGAGGCCGCAAGTCCTTCTGGGGTCATTCTCTAACTTAGTCTCCTTCATGGCTCATTACCCTGGGCCAGAAAGTTTGGAGTAAGTGAATTACAAGTAGGTAATAGGTCTTCAATTAGAAATACTCTCAAGAAAAAAAATACTGTGAAGTAACAGGCTCTTTCACATATTCCTACTTCCCCCCAAAATGTGAGGGAATGTGAAATAACAGAGGTTCACTCACTGAAGGCCAAAGCATAAAATGCAAATCTTGGATAATTTTTGACAGCAAAGGCCTAATATCTTTAAATCCACAAGTTTTTAGATCTATTATATACATATCTTTGCATAAATTTCAGAATATTAGAGCATCTAAAATGTCCCATAAAAGTCCTAGAATGTTAAATCTTGAAAGCTCCTTAGGATTTACCTATTCAGAAATGAAGAAGCTGATGACTAGAACCAAAGTGACTTTTATTTGGGGGATATTTTCTTCCTACAAACATAGGCTCTTGGAACCTTGGTAGGGAGAGGAATTCCAAGGTTTGGGAGGAAAGCAGTATGTTTTGAAACTGACTTTGTTCAAAACACTTAGCGTAATTCAATGATCCATGAAGGAGAGCCATATCTGGGAACAGAACCAAGTTCTCCCATCAAACAAACTGGAGATGCAATCTGGTCTGTTGACACTAAAGGAATATACAACTTTTTCCACTGTGAGCAAAATTAGACCATTTTTGAAGCAATATTAGACTCTCAGGCAGCATGATCTAGTCAGAACAGACCCAGATTCTTACCAGCTGCTGCTTGTGTTATTGCCATCCCTGGGCCAATAAGGGAGCATACTGCTGAATGTGAAATGCTCCTTGTCTGTCTCTGGACTGCTATTTTGGCCACTCTAAGGATAGATAGCTGATTTGGAAAATGCTTTACATCAAAATGAATCTCAATTAGTATGCACTTCATGTTCATAACTATGTTACCCTAAGTAGATTTTTAATATTTTATTATAATTAGTATATGTAGCTTTGTGCCCCTCTCAAAACTAAACTTTTCTTTTATTAACCCCAGCTGTTCTCTAACTTGCAACAAAACTAACTCGTCAGGGAAAGTAATAAACTAATCAACCAACCAACATTTATTGAGCCCTTATGCTGGTCATGCCAGAGTTGTCCAAGATCAGGCACTGTGGCATCACCAAGCAACTTTCTTCCACCACTGCCCCAGAGGGAAAGGGTAGATGAATGAGCTCTACGAGACCAGAGACTGGTCTTCCCAAGTGCATGGCACATTGCAGCTAATCAATGAATCTTTGATTAATGAATGAAAGACTTGGGATTTGGCTCCAAATTCTCATCTATACTACCTAGCTGGAATAATGTATGAGCTTCAAAGGCCACTTATTTCCCTCTTGCTCAAAACTTAAATTAGAAAGAAATTTGAACATATACCTGTGCAACACATTCCCCCGCCCCCATTCCAGTCATCATTGCTTCTTCCATCTTATCTGATGGATGAAGGAAGATAAAGTAGATTTTGTTTATTTCTGTAAGATTATACCTCTCCCCTCATTACAGAAATCCTGTATTGGTCTTTGACTCCTCATTTTGGAATGTGACCCATATTAGAGAGTCCCCATCTTCCACTGGCATGTTGTAAACATGAGTTAAGGGGTAAAGACCTTGACCTGTCAGCAATTCTTAACCTAGAGTCTATAAATAGGTTTTAAGAAGTGTAAGAGCTTCTGAAATTTTCAGTGCATTGTTTTTTCTGCAATGAGAACCCATAACTTCCACTAGATTCTCACACACACAACATTAGCATCTATTGCCCGACAAGTTATAGTGTGTGGCCAACTCTGTGCCCAGAAGACAGCTAGAACCTGAGAAAGAAAACCTACCATATTGCATACTAACACCTTGTGCTTACTCTGTAGTTCAAAAAATAAGAGTAATTTACAAAAGTAGTTCATATATATCACTTTTAAAAAGGAGTTTGCCCTTTATCAGAAAAAGTCACCAAACTTCTATTACTTTGTAATCATCTATATCTGGTATATGACCCAAATTATACAAATAGTTTTTCCAGTACACTTCTTAGGAAGCTATCTGATAATGGCAAAGATGCTGCCAGTCTTGATCTCTGTCTGGTATGTAAGAGGCACTCAATGATTTTTTGCCGACTGAGTGAATAAGACGAACAAGAAGTGCACCTGTATTTCTATAACTGCTTCCAACTGGAAGGTAAAGATGTCATGACAGTAGTGTTCTGGGACTCATTTTCATAATTTTTATAAAGATCTAATATTGAAATAGTGAGATAATCTATTCAGTTTTACATTATAGATGGAAGTTGCTTGCATTTTACATGATTGTGCAAAAGCAATGGCGCTGAGTTTCTTCAAGTAATTTATGAAGCAAATTTATATAAAAGCAGAAGACAAAAAAAAAGATAGGGAAGGATCAATGATTGAAAAATATCACTGCTGCAGAAAGAAACTTTGAAAGTCATTAGAATTATCTCTATTCTAACACTGTTGTTTAAAAATACCTACAGTACAATATAACTAGATTTTACCATTTTACTAAAGACCAATTTTGAAAGCCACAACATAGAAAGACACAGGAAGCTTTGAGAGTCAACACAAGGCAAGTCATAAAGACAATTAAATATCTCAAACTCAATAATGAATAAAGGTTATTGGATCAGAAAAAAAAACAAAGTGAATAGGGGATAATAAAAAACTTTTATGTATATTGTGATCATCTCTTAGAGATTGGTACAAACCTATTCTCCACCTCCAATAACCAGAAAAGATTAGAGAGGCTAAGCAGCAGAATGAGGAAATTAGATGAGACATAAATAAGCGTTATCAGACTGTTAAGTATCTCCTGATATATCCTATCATAAAGGAAGCTGGGCAAGTTACCATTTTAAAGTGCTTTAAAAACCAGACCAATTCTTAGAAAGACTGAATTGGTGATCTTCATTCTCCTCTTTCATCCTGATGGGTTTTTAATCTAATAGAAACAAACAAGGAATAAAACTCTCACCAGTAAGTGGACAATTTTGGGGGGAGGGGCTTGCTGCTACATTTCTTGAGAATTTATGGTAACAGTTGAAAGTATTTAGTACAAAAACTATCTGCTGCTCACGCAGAGAAATATTCCACGTGCACCAGCAGTGAAAACCTGATGTCTTATTTCTAAAACATGGCCCAAATAGCTTATTTGGTCTTCTGTGTGTACGATCATTGTGTTCCTGAGATTACAGGTTCACTGCCGCAGAAGGCAATTAACTGAATGATGAGTCTGAGCTAATGTGACTGCATGTGTGGACAGCAGAGATAACTTAATATGCATCTGATGTCACTATTAATTTATTTGTCATCTTCTCCATTTAATTTTCAAAATGCAATGATTACTGAATCAATAGCCCAAAACTTGAGAAAATATTTTATAACAACTTTATGAGAGAATGAGTTAATTGTAACTAAAACTATTTAAACAGCTAAAGTACCTGTTCAATACACTATAAGCTTTGTAATATACTTTGTTCACTTAAGGACTGAACTTACAATGGCCTATTTATATAAAGTATTAGTCCATTTACCACACAACTATGCCTTTTCTTTTTCATTTTGTGCCAGGTAAGAACGACACAGAATTTAGCATTTAGAGCCCTTGTTATGAAGACATTTAGACCAGCCTCACCATGTAAATAAAACTCTCACCTTTAAATTTTTGAAAAATAAGAGGTGCAGACAGTATTTGACAAGATCGCAGCACATGCCTTTCTCTAAGGGAGTGTAGAGTTTGATAATCAAATGACCCCAGTAGGCCTTTTTTTCTTAAGCTTATGGGAAGTCATTACAATCCACGGCTTTATCTCATAGATCATGGGAGACTGTGGGGAAGGTGTCAAAGCACTGTTCCCTCGACTAGTAAGACCAAGCTTTGGATATTTTTTCTTCTTCCAGGCTTACTGCAACCCTTCTATTCCTGTCTCAAAGTATTAAAATTATATAATTTGTCCAATTTGGGTACCAAGAAGTGTGTGGCTACCCTAATAGAAAAATAAATTTAAAAAATGTTTCATTTATTTATCCATTTTCTACACTATGACATTATTCATTTTTTGGTCTAGAGACAGTGACCCTGGATTCAACACACTGCATTTAATTAATATTGATTATCTAATAGAAGGCCAGCACTGTCTTATTTCTGCAATAGATGAAGAAAATGGTTTTAAAATATGTAGTCTTATGGAGAATTATGTCAAGTCCTACATTTTAAAAAATAACCTTTTTAAAGGAGTTTTAGGCTTGCACGAAAAAATCAAGTAAATATTACAGAGAGTTCCTCTATACCCCCCACACACACAGCCCACCCAACACCCCCACCAATTTTCTTCATTAACATGTATTGTTGTGCTTCATTTGTTATAACTGGTGAAATAATATTGATACATTACAATTAACCAAAACCCATCACTACATCATACAGAGTAGTTTCACTGTCCTAAAAATCCCCTGTGTTCCTCCTGCTCACCCCTGCTTTTCTGACCCAAACCCTTAGAACCTTGATCTTTTTACTGTCTCCATGGTTCTGCCAGTCCTATTTTCATCACTTGATTCTCCTATCCCATTCATCCTCTCCCCCTTGTACCTTCATTTTCTTTCTTATTTCACTTAAATGCCCTAGCCAAATATTATCATCGCTTCCTTGCATGTGCCCTTCACTCTCTTGTCCTCAGTCACTTCATTGTACTTACTTGGAAAAATTACATTTTCTGCCTCACCCATGCCTACATTCGTGTTCTTGACCACATTGACTTGTCCTAATGTAAATACATGATCATGAACTTCAAGTAAACATCCGTGCTGCCAGGCAAGCACATTACTTGGCCTGGTCCATTCACTTTGTTACTCTTTAATTGGATTAGTTCAGATTATTTCTTCTTTCCTCAGTTTCTTAGTGATTCCCTGGGAGGCCTAGTCTAGAGTATGAGTGACACTACAGAGTTGTCCCATCTTGGGCACATCTTTACACTCATATCAACCAATGATTGCTGTAGGCCAGTCCTCCCTACCCCTCAAGGTAAAGGAATACAAAATGTACTGGGCATGTCAGCTCCCTCGGCTGCAAACAAAGTTCCTGAGAAGGTTGCAGCACCCACTTAAAGCAGCTGGGAGATGGATGTACTGCCCCAGGAGAGAGGATCTGAGCCATGCACCAACTGCACTTTATTTTGCTTTACTTTTCCTTTTGTTACATAATACTTATCACCCTTACATTCTGTTTGTTAATTGTGTATCATGTTGTAGTCTCTGTCACCTGTTTCTTGCCAGTAGTGTATAATCTCCATGGGGTCAAAGATCTTTTGCTTGTTCCCTGATGGATCCCAAGCTTCTAGAACAGAGCATAGGACATAGTAGGTATTGAATAAATATTCGTCTAATTAAATTTACCTTGGCTCTTTGGGAACTGGCTTTATAGTAATTTTACATGTTTTAGATAATTCTGCTTATCTTAAAAGAACCAGCTGCAGCCATGCCTCACTCCCCTGGATTTATAGAGCATTTGGCTATGTTATGTGTATTGTATCCACTTGTACCCATATATGTCAGGAGACCAACGTGCTCCCAAGGCTGGATACAGTACAACTGAGTAGGTTTCAACCAGGCTCAGCTTCATGAGGGGACCACCAGGGCAGTCAGGCAGAGCTCCAAACTCAGAAGTGTCCATACATGCATTTAATGCTTTGCAGTCATCATCTTGAAATACTTAATAATGTTATCTCTTGAATTTGTGCTTTGCAAGTGAAGTTCTGTAGAACAATAGGCTTGGAGCCTCAGCTCATTAACAGACCTTCCTCATGCTGCCTCCAGAGAACAGATTTTCTGCCGCTTGTCCACTGTCCTGCCTCCTGGTGCCCAGGGTGCCAGCTGTCCTCTCCCTTACTGCTTCTGCCCAGTGACCACTGCCTCCCCTTATTTCTGGGCACTCAAAGCCCTGCTCAGCCTTTTCTTTCCGCCACTCATGCAGCAATAGTTGTTGCTCTGCAGCCAGCAGGACCCTCTGCACAGTAGCAACTTCAGAGCAGGACATGGTAGCTGCCATGTACATCAGGTGGTTGATCAGGTGGCAGGACCAGGAAACCCAGCAACCTGTGGGTCATGTGCCCTCATGAACTGAGTCATGGGTTAGGGTCCTGGGTACTTGTGAGGGTCTGCATTCACCCAACAGATATCGCTGTGCCCAAGGAACAATACACACCCTGGAAGAAAGAAGCAGATTTCTCATTTTAGTACCTTGGAGGGAATTTTTTTTCTTGCTTTTTGAATAAGAAGTCTTGCATTCTCATTTTACATTGAGTGAACAAAATCATGTAGCTGGGCCCTTGTTTCAAATTCCTTTATTACCTCACATTCCAGTCAGGGTTTGTTTGGATGATCCTTAAATCACCATGATGGGGACATTGTGTTATTGCATAAACTCTCCCAAACTTTTGCGCAGTCTTTTGGGTCACTTCTACAGTTGAGGAATGTAGACCATTATATTACACTCATTTACATTCTAATAATAACTTCTCTGTCACAGCTGTTAGCCTATCTGATGTTACAATTATTCATGCATGTGCCTTTGAATGTCCTTGGTCCCTAAGCAGGACTTTCACACAGAATAGGTCTGCAGTACAGGTGGTTAAATATTTAATGTATGAATGAGTAATCAGGAGAGGCTGAAGGTTGTTTTTTGGTTCTATCCAGGCAGTACTTAGCTTTAGAACTGTTGTTCTTTGGTTCCCATGACAATGGCAGAAGTAGGAGGACACCTCCTGGAGAGTTTCAGCCTGTAGTCCCAAGGTTGCTGCTTTGTCATCAGCTGGGCACTGTGCCCTCGCATCTCTCATCAGCTTCAAATCAATGGGCATTGCATGGGAACATGTACCAAGTTCAAAGAGACTGGGCGCTGGCTCTCCTTGACAAAGAGAACTGTTGTCTATTCACCCAAGCACTTTAGCATTGCATTCAAAAGACAAAGCAGCAAACACGAGCTTATTGGGAGAAGGAGAAGAGCTTCCAGAAGAAAGGGGCAGGGGCAATCATTCTGTTGCCACTTGCAACCCATCCTTTGTCTGAAGTGTCTTTAGCCTCCTAATTGTCTCCTCCTCTCACTGTGTCTGCCTCTCACACACCCAACAGCCTCTGGCAGCTTTACAAATTGGCTCTGGAATTGTTGGGTAGTAAAAATTTTATTAATTCTGAAAAAGACATACTTCTCCTGCCCATGTTTATTAATCAGTTGCTACTTTATGCCTCACCCTCATTCACCTTATTAAGCTCCGTGCTACACAAGGCAACACTGAGAAGTAGGCAAAGTGAGCCTTTGTCCTTGGCCCTCTCCATGCCCAGGTCTGTAATCTTTCCCTTACTTTGATAACCTCATCCACTGTCCTTCTCAGGGGCCTCTGTTCTCCAGAGTTTCTATCAAATGCATATTCTCATTCATACTAGGTTATGACTGACAGAGTGTATTTTTCTTTTAGTGAATATTTGCTTTTTAAAATACCTTGCCTAGAGAGGGCAATATTCAACCTAAGGAATAAAACCTCCAGTTGTGTGATTTCAGATCCTACAGAAGGTGAATGTGTATGGTGTTTTAGGTCAAGGGGAATTCTAGAATCCCTCAAATCATACTGAAGAAGCTGCTCACTACAACTCTTACAATCATTAGCCCCAGTGATTCTCCTGCTCTTCCCCCTGAACTAAGACAGCTGTATTTCTCTCTGCAGCAAATAAACATAGTGCAGTCACTGCCGACACAGTTGGCTCAGGGAGCTCAAATAGAAAGAGAACAGGAAGAATATTGACTATTTTACATGATCTCCTGGTTTTATAGGTTCTGGTTCTGTGAACATTTGCTTATTTTTGAGAGTTTTTTTTAAAAAAGCCAAAACCTTCAAGGACTAATGGAATTGTATTCCCCATATTGCTCTCAGCAAGGTAGCAAGTAAATCCGACCATGACATTCCAGGAATGTAAATTGTTCAGTGGCTCCCAGGTCCCACAAAATAAAATCTTAACACTGGCATGGAACACAAGACTTTCATGCTTTCCCAGTCTCCTTTTCTTTTCACCAGTCATTCCTCCCCTCCCTGCTACCTTCTCACCAGAAGAGTTGTACATACACTAGTGCTGTAGTAACACCAAATATTCAAGAGCAGTGTATTTCCTTGGGTCTCTCATACATTTTCTTAGCTGTTTGCTGTCCAAATGCCCTCTGCTTGATAAAGTTTTCTTAATGCTTTAAGTCTTAGACAATTTGACATCCTCTTAACCTATGGTCTCATCTGCCCATTTGTCCATTATAGCACTAAATGCATCATATTGTAGTTGTTTGCCTGTCTGTCCATCTACTCACAAGACTGAGAAACTTGAGTTTTCATGCTTTTATATAACCATGGCACATAGTAGCTAATAAAAACTTAGCAGATACTGAAATTCAATGAGTCATTGAATGAATAAAGGTAAAAATGTTTGGAAATACTACATGCTTACTTTTATTTTATAAGTGCAGTGGGAACTTTCCTTTTAGATCCCTAGAACAGATGTCAATGAACAGGTACCTGTGAATTAAATCTGACCCACCACCTATTTTTATAAATAAAGTTTTATTGGAACACAGCTATACCCATTCATATATTTATAACATATGACTGCTTTTTACACTACAACAGCAGAGTTGCAAGGGAGACTCTATGGACTGCAAAGCCTCAAATAATTATTATCTGTCCTATCTAACCCTTTAAAGAATGTTTGCCAACCCCTTGTCTTAGGGAAGAGAGAGAAAAAGAGAGCAAGAGACTTACATATGAAATAATGGAAGGGAAGAGGGATTCAGGAGAGAAGATGAACAATAAAGTGTAAAGCCCTTAAATTCACAGGTATGTCCTATCGTCAAATGTTGTCTTGGACTGGAAGCATAGGATTTCCAAGGAAAGACAGGAACAGTGAGAACAAATTCTCTACAGGAGCCTGAGCCACACAAGGGTATAGTAGTCAACTGTTTGCCAAGGCAGGGAGAAGGGCAAAGCTGATCCCAGGAACTTAGTGAAAGCACTAATGCCTAACATTGATTACAGCAGAGAGCTTTTCTGGTGCCCCATTTAAAAGAGTGTTTTATCCTAATAAATATCAGAATAAGAATCTGTACTCAGAGACCTTTCTTGCATTTTATTCTTAATGAGCTTTCTAATGAGTGTACCATATTTATTTCCTTGAGAAACTCATCACTCCCCATCTGAGCCTGTTATTTATATATATGGCATGATGCAAAAAGCCTGGAAAAAAGTCCAAAGAATCTTCTCTGCCTTTTCTAATAACCTACATCAACTCCACAAAACAAGAAGTTAAACTGGATTCATAAAATAATAGGTCCATCTACTATTGATAAGGCAAAAATCACAAAAGCTGAGAAGTACTGTTAAACTCTGGGTAGTTTTCTAGATATATTGGTTTGAAAAAAAATGCATGTAGACAATAATGGATTCCTTGCTCTGTAATTTAACTCTTACAAAGGCAAGCACTCTTGGCCCCTCACAACAGAAGGACTCTGGAGCTGGTAGGTTTACCTTAGACCTCAAAATTTGCTTACTTTATTTAATTTTTATAACATTTTATCATTTTGTTATTCAAAAAATAAAATAAAAATTACCACAGAAGGAAGGAAGTTACACAGAACTTTTGAGTCATGAGTCACTCTGGATTATTAAGTTGTCTAGCTGGATAAGGATTTACTCTTCTTTTTTTACAGCAAAGTATTAAAACATGTTCTCATAACCATAAAACCATTATCATTGTCTATAATTGTTGGTTAGAATCAATGTGTGTCTTAGTCTCTTTTCTTTTACAGGTTTTCCATAATCCAGTTTTATTCTTCGCAATTTGTTAGAGAAACTGAGTTTTTATCCCGTAGAGTCTCCAACATTCTAATTTTTTTATTATATCCTTGTAACTTCCTTCAATATCCTATCCTGTGTTTTCTGTAGTTAGAAGTAGAAGACTATAACATTAAAAAGTCCTTATTTCTTAGATATGCATAGTGATGAAATGATGTAATTTCTGGGTTTTGTGTCAAACTAGTATTTAATACTAAATAGCGAGGAGAGAAAGAACAGGGGGAAGGAAGGGCTCTAAATGAAACAAGATTGAACACATTGATAATTGTTGAAGCTGGGTGATGGGTACATGAAGTTATCTTTTTCTACTTTGGCATATTCCCTATAATTAAAAAAGTTAAACATCTATTTTAGTGGCTTTAGATGAAAATTTCTAGATAAAATTTTAGATGAAATGCAACACACACTTTTTACCCTTTCTAAATTTGATCATTCCTTGACAATACTGGGTCCCCATTTTAAGCAGAACAATATGTTGAAGTAAATATCTCAATAAACTAGAAGAACACTCTCATTATGTGTTTCAGTATATGGAGGAAATGGTGCTAAAATTTTGGGTGTTATTTGAGATCCAGTTTTCTACTTATTGAAAAGAAATTTATATGTTTACTTATTAAGAATAAAAAAATAAAACCACCAGTCTAGAAAAATATTTTTCAAATAGGGATCACAACCCTTACAAGGTATGTGAGACTTACATGTAAATCCATTTGAAGCAAATCCATTTCCTCTAGCCTCAACCTTACACTTAAGATCACCTAGATCTGCTTAGTTTTGTTTGAATTAGAAATGTGGTAAATGCAAGACCAGCAAAAGATAGTGGGAAAAGTCTGAAACTTACTGATCAGCAGACACTGAGTTACATTTGAGCTTTCTGTCCATCTCAGTCCTTGGCTGAGACTAATGAGAGTCAGAATTGTCTGGGGGTAGCACTTCTAGGGCCTATTCTGACTCAGAAAAGGGAAGTTATAAGCTTTGGAGCAAGAAATAGGGGTTATGATAATTTAAGGAGAAAAAAGCTCACAATTCTAGTCAAAATTTCTCTCTCTCCTCACAGGAATCCATTAACAATGGTTCCAATAGAGTGCAATCTCTTTACAAGTCAGAGAGTTAGCAATTGTTTCCTTTCAGCTCTAAGAAAGCCACAGAATATCCCATTTTCTCTGAGGCACATGAGTGATGCCTGCTGCCAGGATCAGGGCATTCTTATGATCAGAGACTGACTCTTACTCACTAGCTACTTCTCAAAATGATGCTTGTCCTGATTCTCTCCTTGAACACCAATGCAAATGACTTTCCACCTGATATGAAAATGACTTTGACACTTCATTAAGAAAATACTCCAATATCCATTTTACAGTGAATCTCCAAATATCATCACCAATTCTACCACCAGTATCTAAATATGCTTGATTTATCACCTATCTATCAAAATTAACCCTTATTTCTACCTTTTCTGTTGTCTTCAAATAATTTTCTGCATTATTCTTCTTGGAAGACTAATGAACTAAAGAGGGACTCAGTCAATGGGTCTATAAATAAGCATATGCACTACTGAAAAATAGGTAAGTGCAGCATGTTGCTTTTGTTGCTGACTATTATTATTTATAAAGAACAAGAACATACACTTTTTGGAATACAGAGAACCATTCCCAAGTACAATCTTTAAATTCTATTTTCTCATGAATAGATCTTGCTTCAAAATCAAGATGAATGGTTCTACCCCAAATTTAAAATATGCAACTAACAATACATTATGGGAACCTGATATGAAAATGTACAGTTAAATTTGTGCATTTCTTTAAATATACATTTTATATCAAAATTAAAAACATGAAATATTGAAATTTGTTAATAATATACATGTTGAGATATTGAGGTATCATTTTCCTTCAACCTTAGAGAAATTCCTTTAGCATTTCTTGTAAAACATGTCTGTGATCAATGCTCTTAGGTTTCCTTGTATCTAAAACTGCCTTTGCTTTGCCTTCATTCTTAAAGAATATTTTTACTGGATAAAGAATTCTGGTTTTCAGAGTGGCCTTATGTGATACCCTAGATCAGATCAATTTAATTAATATTTTCAGAGCATTTCACACCAAAGCAGCAGAATATACATCTTTTTAAGTGCATATGGAACATTTTCTAGGATAGACCATGTGTTAAGGCACAAAACAAGTCTCAATAAATTTCAAGAGGCTGAATTACAGCAAGTATCATCTCTGACCATATTCATATGAAACTAAAAGTAAAACACAAATTTAAAAAAGTTGAAAAATACACAAAGACATGGAGGCTAAATAACATGTTACTTAACAATGACTGCGTTAACGATGAGATCAAGGAAGAAATCAAAGGATACCTTGAAAAAAATTAAAATAAGAACACAGCAGCCCAAAATCTATGAGACAAAGCAAAAGCAATTCTAAGAGGAAAATTCATAGCATTACAAGCTTACCTCAAAAAACAAAAATCTCAAATAAAAAATCTGGCTTTACACTTAAAAGTACTAGAAAAACAACAACAAAGTCCAAAGTGAGTAGAAGAAAATAAATATCAATGATCACAGCAGAAATAAATGAAATAGAGTCTAAAAGTATAATACAAATATCAATAAAACCAAGAGTTGGTTCCTTGAAAAGATAAAATTAGATTGACAGAACTTTAACCAGACTCATCAAGAAAAAAAAGGGCACTAAATAAATAAAAATAAATAAGAAATAAAAGAGATGACACAACTGACACCACTGAAATACAAAGGATTTTTAGAAAATATTATGAACAACCATATGCCAAAAATTGGACACCTGGAGGAAATGGATAAATTCCTATAAACATACAATCTTTCAAACTGAATTAGAAAGAATTATAAAATCTTAATAGATAGGTTAAAACTAATGAAATCAAAGAAGTAATTAACAACTCCCACAAACAAAAGTCCAAGACTGGAGGGCTTCACAGGTGAATTTTACCAAACATTTAAAGAGAACAGACACTTACCATTCTTAAAATACAGTGATCCCTCACCTACAGAGTGAGTTACAGTCCAGAGACCCCCGCGATAGGTGAAAATCCACGAAGTAACAGTGTTATATTTATTTTATTACTTATATATTTTAAGGCTTTATAAACCCCTCCCACACTCCTATAAACCTTTCCCACACTCATTAACCTTTCCCACACTCTTATAAACACTTCATATGGTCTTAAACACTTTCTACACTCTTAAACCTACATAATTTTAACAACATATAAAATTCTATATAGGTATAGTATACCACAAAATCCTGTGATACAGCGAAAACTCTGAGATACAGAATTATATATATATATATACTGAAAGCCCACAATACAGTGAAGCCACAATAAGTGAACCGTGATATAGTGAGAGACAACTGTATACCAAAAAATCAAGAGAAAGGAAGCGCTCATTTTACAAGTCCAGCATTATCCTAATTTCAAAACCAGATAAAGACATTACAAAAAAAAATTATAGGCCAATACCCCTGATGAAAATAGAAGCTAAAATCCCCAACAAAATATTAGCAAAATGGATCCAGCAATAAATTGAAAATATTATATACCATCAGTAAGTGAGATTTATTCCAGGAATGCAAAGTTGGTAAAATATCTGCAAATCAATAAACATGATACACCACATAAACAAAATGAAGAATAAGAATCACATGATATATCAATAGATTTAGAAAAAATATCTGATAAAATCCATCACCGATTTATGATAAAAACTATCAGCAAAGTGGGACTAGAGGAAATATATCCCCAAATCATAAAGGCTATATATGACAGACCACAGCCAACATCATACTCAAAGGCAAATACTAAAATCATTTTCCTTAAGATCAGGAACAAGACAGAAATGTCTGCTTTCACCACTTTTATTCAACATAATACTGGAAGTACTAGTTACAGCGAACAGATAAAAAGAAGAAATAAAAGGCACCCAAATTGGAAGGAGGAAGTTTAACTGTCACTTTTCTCAGATGACATATCATACATAGAAACCCTACAGACTGCACTAAAATCTCCTAGATCTAATGAATAAATTTGGCAAAGCAGCAGGTTAGAATATTAATATTCAGAAATTGGTGGCATTTTTACTTATACACATCAGTAATGAACTATCAGAAAGAGAAACTAAGAAAGCAATCCTATGTACTATTGCAACAATAAAAACAACAAAATAAGGTACCTAGGAATAAATTTAACCAAGAATGTAAAAAACCCTATTCTCAGAAAATTATAAGATATTGGAGAAAGAAACTGAGGAAGATACAAATGAGTGGAGGCATATGCCGTGGTCATGGACTGGAAGAATTAACATCATTAAAATGTCCATATTACCCAAAAGCAATTTACAAATTTAATGTAATTCTTATCAAGATACCAATGGTGTATTTCACAGAACAAAAATAAACATTCCCAAAATTTATATGAAACCACAAAAACACCCCAAATAGCCACGGTAATCTTGAAAAAGATCAGAGTTGAAGGAATCATGCTACCTAACATCAAACAATACTACAAGGTCAGAGTAACCAAAAAAGGATGCTGCTGGCCAAAAACAGACATATAGATCAATGGAAGAAAACAGAGACCTCAGAAATAAACCCACACCTTTATGGTCAATTAATATTTGACAAAAGAAACAAGAACATACAGTGGGATGAAGATAGTCTATTCAATAAATGGTGTTGGGAAAATTGGACAGATATGTGCAAAAAATGAAACTAGACCACCTTATTATTACACCATATACAAGAATAAACTCAAAATAGATTAAAGACTTAAATGTAAGACATAAAACAATAAAAATCCTAGAAAAAATATAGCTGTAGAATCTCAGACATTTTTGAGGCAATATTTTTTCTGTTATATCTCATCAGGCAAGGGAAACAAAAGAAAAAAATAAACAAATGAGACTATAACAAAATAAAAAGCTTTTGCACAGCAAAAGAAAGCATCAACAAAATTAAAAGACAACCCACTGAATGGGAGAACTTATTCATCAATGACATATCTGATAAAGGGTTAAAATATCCAAAAATTATAAAGAATTTATATAACTCAATACCAAGCACACAAACTATCCATTAAAAACGGGTAAAGGACCTGAATATACATTTCTCCCAAGAGGACATACAAATAGCCAATAGACATATGAAAATATGCTCAACGTCACTAATCAAAAAAATGCTAATCGAACCACAATGAAATATGACCTCACCTCTGTCAGAATGGCCATCATCATAAATCAATGAACAAGTTTTGGCGATGATGTAGAAAAAAGGGAACCCTAGTGCACTATTGGAGGGAATGCAAGTTGGTGCAGCCACTGTGTAAATGTGTTTCCTCAAAAGTATACAGTTTCCTAGAAAAATTAAAACTGAAATTGCATTATGACTCAGCAATGTCACTTCTAGAAATATACTTGAATAAATCTGAAACACTGATTCAAAAGAATATATGCATCCCTATGTTCATTACAGTGCTATTTATTATACTAGCTAAGATTTGGAAGCATCCCCAGTGCCCATCAGTAAATGAGTGGATTAAAAAGCTGTGTTACATTTACACAATGGAATACTACTAGGCCATAAAAAAGAAGGAAACCTTACCTTTTGTGACTGCATGGATGCAACTGGGGAATATTATGCTAAGTGAAATAAGCCAGTCAAAGAAAGAAAAATACTGTATGATTTCACTTACATGTGGAACCTAATAAACAAAATATATAAACAAAATAGAAACAGACTTACAGGTAAGAGAAAAGACTGAGAGCTGTCAGAGGGGAGGCAAGCTGGGGTGCTGGGTGAAAAAAATGAAGGGATGAAGGAAAAAGCTCATAGACACAGAGAACAGTATGGTGATTACCAGAGGGAAGAAGAGTGAAAAAGGCAGAAAAGGGTAAAGAGGGGGGATAATTGGTAATGGAAAGAAACTCGACTTTGGGTGTTGAACAAACAATACAATATGCAGATGATGTAATATGGAACTGTACACTTGAAACTTACACAATTTTATTAATCCATGTCACCCCAATTAATCCAATAAAAATTAAAGAAAAAAGAGTTCTGGGTTTCCATGTTTTACAGCACTTTAAGATTTTGTTCCTTTGTCTACTAGCCTACATATATTCTAATAAGAATAATACTGTCATAATACTGTTTTTCCCATGTATCATTTACCTCTGGCTACTTTCAAGATTTTCTGTCCTTGGTAATTTACCAGTTTAACTATTATAGTGTGCAGCCATGTATCTCTTTTTATTTATCCTTTTTGCAACTTTCTGAGCTTCTTAAAATGGTTAACTTTTTACCCTTCATCAAATTTTGGAAATTTGAGATTATTTCTTCTTCAAATATCTTTTCTGCTCTAGTTTCTCTCTCTTCTTTTGAAACTACTATTGTATGTTAAATAATTTAATGTTGTTCTTCAAGTTGTTGAGTCTCTGTCCATGTTTATTTTCTTATTTTCTGTGTTCTTTATGAAGAAAATGTCCATCTTTATTTTAATGGACTCTCTTCTGCCATCTCCATCGTGCTATTAAGCCATCAAGTGAATTTTTAATATATTTTATTCATTATGCTATTACAGTTGTCCCAATTTTTTCTCCCCTTTATTCCCCTGCACTCCCCTGCATTCCCCTGTCCTGCACTCCCCTTCCACCAGCATTCCCCCACCTTAGTTCATGTCCATGGGTCATACATACAAGTTCTTTGGCGTCTCCATTTCCCATACTATTCTTAACCTTCTACTGTCTATTTTGTACCTACCATTTATGCTTCTTATTCCCTGTTCCTTTTCCCCCATTCTCCCCTCACATACCTGCTGATAACCCTCCAAATGATCTCCATTTCTATGATTCTGTTACTGTTCTAGTTGTCTAGTTAGGGTTTTTTTTTTTCAGGTTCAGTTGTTGATGGTTGTGAGTTTGTTGTCGTTTTACTGTTTACAGTTTTTTTAATCTTCTTTTTCTATGATAAGCCCTTTTTCATATAATAAGGGCTTGGTAATAATAAACTCCTTTAATTTGACTTTATCTGACAAGCACTTTATCTGTCCTTCCATTCTAAATGATAGCTTTGCTGGACAGAGTAATCTTGGATGTAGGCCCTTATCTCTCATGACTTTGAGTACTTCTTTCCAGCCCCTTCTTGTCTGTAAGATTTCTTTTGAGAAATAAGCTGATAGCCTTACAGGAACTCTTTTGTAGGTAACTCTCTCCTTCTCTCTTGCCAATTTTAAGATTCCTTATCTTTAATCTTGAGTAACTTAATTATGATACGCCTTGGTGTGAGCTTCCTTGAGTCCAACTTCTTTGGGACTCTCTGGGCTTCCCAGAATTCCTGGAAGTCTATTTCCTTTGCCAGATTGGGGAAGTTCTCCTTCATTATTTGTTCAAATAAATTTTCCACTTGTTGCTCTTCTTGTTCTCCTTCGGGCACCCCTATGATTCAGTAGTCGGAATGTTTAAAGTTGTCCAAGAGGTTCCTAAGCCCATCCTCATTTTTTTGAATTCTTATTTCTTCATTCTGTTCTGGCTGAATATTTATTTCTTCCTTCTGGTCCAAATTGTTGCCTTGAGCCCCAGGTTCTTTCCTTTCACTGTTTGTTTGCTGTGCATTTGCCCTTCTTTCACTTTGGATAGCCTTCACTGCTTCCTCTATTTTGTGACCATACTCAACCATTTCTGTGAGAATTCTGATTACCAGTGTTTTGAACTCTGATAGGTTGACTATCTGATAGGTTGACCATCTCTTCATCACTTAGTTCTATTTGTGGAGCTTTGATCTGTTCTTTTATCTGGGCCATATTTTTTTGTCTCTGTGTATCTATTACATAGTAAGGAGTTGTGTCTTAGGTATATGCTAGGTTGGCAAATTGCTGTATGTTGGGGAGAGGTCCCAGAGGAAACAATGCTGTTTGTTTGGCTCTCAGCTGACCTTCAGTCACTTTCCCACTACCCACAATCAAATTGGGCCATTCTGGTGCTGATTCCCAGGTTTGTGGGCTTGTATATATTCTAGGATCCTGTGGGTCTCTCTAATGAACTCTCCTTTGAGGCTGGGAGTTTCTATCACTGCTGCAACCCCCACAGGTTTACAATCAGAGGTTCTGAGACTTTATTTTCCCATGCTGGAACCCTGGGTTGTATGGTCTGTCTCATTCCCTAGTTGTTTCTCCCAGTTTCTCCACACACAAATGTGGGACCACCCAGTCCTCTAGCTATCAACTTGCTGCAAGTCCTCTCCACCTTGGCTGCCTGTCTCCACCCCTCTACCAGTCTTGATGAGTATTTCTTCTTTAACTCCTTGGTTGTCAGACTTCCATACAGTTCAATTTTCTGGCAGTTCTGGTTGGTTTTTGTTTTGAAATTTGTTGTCCTTCTTTCTGCTGTTCGAAGAGGCAAAATGTATCTATCTACTTACACCTCCATCTTGGCTGGAATCCCTCCCCATCAAGTGAATTTTTACTTTCGACATTTTGATTTTCATTTTGGGGGGGGGGTTATTTCATTATTTTTCATAGTATTTTTTTAATTTTGTTTTGTTTTAGCAGACAATTAACGTAGTTGTTGAACAAAAGTTTAATACTCCATTCAGTTCTTTTATTCTTAGCTCCTTTGAATCTGCCCTATGCATGCATGTTTCAGAGGTTAGTCAGTGATTTGGACAAATATTACACAAAGATATTGGTTGTTACTTCTCTGACTACTTGCATGGTGGTGATTTCAAACTGTCCTCAGCCTAAAAGTCATAAAAATTGGAAACTCACTGTTTTCTTGTTTCAAGTGTGGACCTTTCTCCACAATCTGCTCACTCTTGTTCCTGTTTTTTAGTTACTTCAGGTAGATGATTTTTTGTATGTTTCCCCACATATACAATTATCATCTGTAGGAGGGTCAGTACAGTTGGACCTTGTTCGGCCATACTGGAGAAACTCTTACAGTTTATTTATGTACATTGACCATGTGTCCTGCAACCTTGCTAAATTCACTTATTAGTTCTAGTAGTTTTTTACAAATATATTAGAATTTTCTAAATACATGATTATGTAATCTGTGAATAAAGAGAATTTTAATCCTTCTCTTTCAGTCTATACTCCTTTTACTTATTTTACTTGTACTGATTTTCTAGTTATCAATTTTCATAGAAAGTTGGTAACAATGGTGAGAGTAGATATCCTTACCTTGTTTTGGCCATTAGGGGGAACACACTCAGTTTTATACCATTAGGTACACTGCCCACTGTAGGTTTTCCTAGGTGCCCTTTATCAGGTTGAGAGAGTTCTTTTTTATTCCCAGTTTTGAAAGAATATTGTGAATGAGTGCTTATCTCTGTCAAATAATGTTAAATATTTCTTCATGTAATGAGATATTTATGGGATTTAGCTTTTATTCAGTTAATATGGTAAACGACATGACTGATTTTAAAATGTTGGATCAATCTTGCATTCCTCTATAGTATGTTTTTTATTTAACATGCAAGATGTCTCAGTGAAAATGATTATTAATCTGTAGTTTTTTCTTGAAATGTCTTTTCACTGACTTTGGTCTTAACATAATGCTGGGCTTAAAATGAGTTCAGAATCATTACCTCTTTCTCTATTATGCAAAACAATTTGTTTAGGATTGATATTATTTCTTTCTTAAAATCTTAAAAAATTTACCAGTAAAGCCAGAAGATCCTGCAACTTTCTTCAGGGGGAGGTTTTAAAATGTGCCTTCAAATTACTTTAATAAACATAAGGATACTCAGATTTCTCTCTTTATTCATGTGTCAGTTTGGTAGTTTTTGAGTTTCAAGAAATTTCTTGATTTCTTCAAAGTTCTCAGAAAACTTGACATGAATATGTTTAAAATATTATTATTATGCTGATGTCTGTAGGAAGTATAATGTCCCCTTTTTAAGTTAGTAACATGGATAAAGTATATCTTCTGTATTTTGTTCATGATCAGTCTAGCTAGAATTTTATCAATTTTAATAAACTCTCCTAGAAATTACCTTTGGATTATATTTCTCTTATGATTTCTTCTTTGACCTATAGATTATTTAAAGGGTATCATTTAATGTAAAATACTTGAATTTTTCCAGAATCTTTCTATTATTGATTTAAATTTAATTTTGTGATAAGAAAAGATGTTTTATTATTTCAATTATTTAAAATGTATTGAACCACTATATGGTCTATCTTAATGAATGTCACATATACCCTTGAACAAAAATATATATATTTTTCTGGTTTTGATTGGACTGTTTTATATATGTCAACTAGGTCCTGATAGTTGACAGTGTTCTATGAGTCTTCTGTATACATTTTGATTATCTGTTCAGCTGTTATATATTATACAACACTGAGAAATGAGCACTGATATTTCTAACTGTGAATTTGTCTATTTCTTTTTATATGTTTTATTGATTATGCTATTACAGTTGTCCCATTTTCCTCCCTTCACTCCCCTCCACCCTGCACAGCCTTTCCCACCCACATTCCCCTCCTTTAGTTCACGTCTATGTGCCATACTTATAAGTTCTTTAGCTTCTACATTTCCTATACTATTCTTGCCCTCCTCCTGTTTATTTTCTACCTACCCTCTATGCTACTTATTCTCTGTACCTTCCCCCGCTCTCCTCCTCCCACTGCCCTGTTGCTAACCCTCCATGTGATCTCCATTTCTGTGTTTCTGTTCCTGTTCTAGTTGTTTGCTTAATTAGTTTTTGTTTTTGTTTTTGTTTCTGTTTTAGGCATGGTTGTTAGTAATTGTGTTTGCTGTCATTTTACTATACATGTTTTTTATCTTCTTTTTCTTAGATAAGTCCCTTTAACATTTCATAAAATAAGGACTTAGTGAAGATGAACTCAATTAACTTGACCTTATCTGAGAAACACTTTATCTGCCCTTCCATTCTAAATTAAAGCTTTGCTGGGTAGAGCAATGTAGGTCCTTGGATGTAGGTCCTTGCCTTTCATGACTTGGAATACTTCTTTCCAGCCCCTTCTTGCCTGCAAGATCTCTTTTGAGAAATCAGCTGACGGTCTGATGGGAACTCCTTTGTAGGTAACTGTCTCCTTATTTCTCACTGTTTCTAGGATTCTCTCCTTCATTTTTACCTTGGGTAATGTAATTATAATGTGCCTCGGTGTGTTCCTCCTTGGGTCCAACTTCTTAGGGACTCTCTGAGCTTCCTGGACTTCCTGGAAGTCTATTTCCTTTGCCAGATTGGGGAAGTTCTCCTTTATTTGTTCAAATAACTTTTCCACTTGTTGCTCTTTCTCTTCCCCTTCTGGTGCCCCTATAATTCAGATGTTGGAACGTTTAAAGATGTCCTGGAGGTTCCTAAGTCTCTCCTCATTTTTTTGAATTGTTATTTCTTCATTCTTCTGTTTGGTTGTTTCTTTCTTCCTTCTGGTCCAATCCATCAATTTGAGTCCCAGTTTTCTTTTCATCACTATTGGTTGCCTGCATATTTTCCTTTATTTCACTTAGTGTAGCCTTCATTTTTTTCATCTAATTTGTGACCAAATTCAGCCAATTCTGTGAGCATCCTGATCACCAGTGCTTTGAACTGTGCATCTGAAAGGTTGGATATCTCTTGGTCATTAGTTGTATTTGTTCTGGAGCTTTGATCTGTTCCTTCGTTTGGGTCATCTTTTTTATCTTGATGTGCCTGTTATGTAGTGAGGGGTAGAGCCTTAGGTGTTCACCAGGGTGGGGCTGGGTTGTGACACAGTCTGGATGAATGTGTTTATTTTAACTCCTTGGTTGTCAGACCTCCATACAGTTCAATTTTCTGTCAGTACTGGTTGTTTTTTTTTGTTTCTAAATTTTTGTTGTCCTTATTTTGGTTGTGCAAATAGGCACAGTGTGTCTATCTACACCTCCATCTTGGCCAGAAGTCCTGTCTATTCCTTTTTAAAGTTCTATTAACTTGTTTTATTTTCTTTTAGGCTCATTTATAAGGTGCATAATCATTTAGGAATATTATGTGCTTCTAATGAATTGATCCTTTTATCATTGTGAAATTCTCCTCTTTATTCCTGATAATATTCCTTTCAGATGTCTTCCTGGCATATTAATAGCCACTCCAGCATTCTAATGTTTAGAGATTGCATGATATATTTTTTGCATCATTCTACTTTGAACTTATCTGTATATTTATATTTAGTGTGAATTTTTATAGATAGTATAGAGTTGACTCTTGTTATCTGTTACGATAACTTCTGCCTTTATATTTTTACCTATTTCTTCACATTTTAACATGTATTTGCTGATTGCAGTAGAACTAAGAAAATGAAACTGAATTATTATGAATAGTTTCTCTTGAAACGTTCTGTAGTATAAGGTCATCAATAGGGCATAAGCTTCCAGAATAACTAATCTGCTGAGTCATTGAACCAACATTCTAAATGGTGAACTGTGGAAATTCCACATAACTCATGTCCATTTTCTAGACTGTGTATAAATGTGGTTATTGGCAATAAAAACTATTACATTTCAGAATTTTAAGGGAACGTTAAAGTCATTCTGGTCCAAAACTCTTAGTTCTATAGATACAAGAAGTAAGACCATAGAGGTTAAGTAATCTTTCTGATCCAAGATGAGATTGCTGACTATACCACCATATCTATATACTTTGGGTAAACATTTGTCATTTTCAAATTATCTATCTCTGAATGCCCATCCTCACTGTGTGAAATTTGATGAAAATCAAGACTTTATCTCCCAGTCTGGAATTGGCTGAACTATACCATTTTCCTTATTTCCTTGGTAGCTTGTATGTGAGCATTTTATCACAAGTCTGCCAACTGGTTGTCTGTTCTGAGACTAAAACTATTGAGGGAAGGTGACTGCATCCCTTTCTCTGATGTCTTATAGGAGACAACTGCAGCTCCAACAAGATTTCAGCAGAAGTGACTCTCGCTTTGGTGTATCATTCTGTCTGATTTCCCTTGGTCTTTGAGTTCCCATGCCTTCTTCTCCAGGCTTCCCATAGATTCTCTATGTTTCTGGATATAGCTCCTAAAAGGAACTTAGATTTTGTTTCTGTTGCTTGTAACCAAAAGAGAAGGGTGAAAACTGGTTCCCCATTCTTTGGAAATTTGCAGCAATTTGCTGATAGGTTGAATTTATCTATAGATATTGTGGAGATATTTCTGGTCTGTATGGTTTTTAAAAAACTAAATTAGTCACTAACATTCAAAAATAAATAGAGACTATCTCAAAATGCTGGTACTTGGAAAAGGAGGATCTATGGCATGTCACGTGGCATGGCAACAACCCAGCTAAAAATGAGCAATAAGCCAATGCCTTCTATGGCATACACGTGGTTTACAGGGCACCAAAATCTCTATGTACTACTTACTTCATTTATACTATGTGCCTGGCTTCATGGGCACTTGACTTGGTGGCCCCTGCTCTATCCATATAGGACTCCTTTCAGTTCTTTATACATCATCAGTTTCTTATCTTTAAGGCTTTATGCAACTTCTACCTCATTCACTTCTATGCCTTGTAAATATCTCATTATCCTTCATGGTTGTGACCAAGTGTCTTGTCACTTGGGTTGTGACCCAATGAGGATAAATACCTTATTATCCTTCATGGTTGTGACCAAGTGTACTTGGAAGCTTTTCCTACTTTACCCAGATAAGAGAGATCATTGCCTTTCTTGAATCAGGACTGTGTCCTGTACATATTTTCTATTTTATCACAATGATTTATTTATACACATGCCTCTTTCTATTTGGTAGCCTTAGAGAAGTCAGGACCAACTGTGTGTGTGTGTGTGTGTGTGTGTGTGTGTGTGTGTGCTTGCATACATGCATACTTTCTTCTCAGAATTTCAGGCACCAACAAACAAATGACTCTGTGAACTTGATAGATCCCTCATCCAATACTTTCTTTATAAAATACTGGTAGCAATATTCACCTGTGTCTCAGGGGTGTCTTAAGATTTGATTTACATTTACAAAACACTTGGAAATTCTTGGATTTGAGATGTGGCAGAAGTGAATACATTATTATTATTATCAACTTGAGGCAGATAAATTGTAAAAAGAATGCACAGGACTGAGATCATTTGATATTTACAATAATATAAGTCTCTTCGCTGGGAATGCTACCTCTCCAGAAATGCATATTATGAATTACATTTTCTTTCCATAGAAAATCATTCTTAAAATCAAGCCAGACCTCTGTGCTGGTTACATTTTGCTCCATCTTTAGAATTATACAGCTCAGAGCAATATTATACAGCCTGCTACGAAACTCTTTGGATAACCTCAAGGTATATATAAGCATAGACAAAAACAAGAGTTAATTTTCTATTTTTATGAACTAGCTCAATGAAATGTCATTCTTTTACTAAATCAAATAAAGTGAGCCTTCTGGATGTTTAAAGTGTGAAATTATAATTTGTTACATGGGTTTCGTTTTTTATCACTGCCAAGTGTTAGTGGGAGATGTGTCTGTATCTTCAGCACTTCATAAACTCTCTTTTATGCTGCCTAATTTAAAGGGATATCAGCACCTTATTCCCACATATCACTTTCTGGCAATGTCCTGGAATGTTTTCCTCTCACATCAGCAGTTTTCAGATGTATTACCACTGCTTCTTGCTTCATTTCACTGTTGGGGAGGATTACATTCTGATAAACCCATTTTCAGGAAGGTCCCCCTCTCCAGTTGCCAATTAATCCTTTGCATTCTTTTCATGTACAATCCTCTTATCTCGCTCTTCTTGTGTCATTAAAATTGAATCAAGCCTCCATTCCCTCAACTCCACTAAAAGTGCTCTGGCAAAAGTTGCCTGGGACCTCTGGATCAGCCAGGTTTTCTGAATGTCTCAGAATTCTGAGCCTTTGATCATTCTGCTTTTGCTGTCTACAAAACTGTTCCTTAGTAAATCCTGGCTCTCCCTAAACATTCATTGGAAGGAACATTGTCTTATAACAATGCTAGTGACACCTTTTGCACCCACACCCTTCCCAGGGTTGGTCAAACATCCCTATATCTCTATTGTACTTCATATATGATTCCATCAGATACTTTATTGTTCTTATATTTCATATTTTGGTCTCTTTCTATACCATAAACTCCTTTGATGAAGTACTACTAACTTCATCTTTATATCTATAGGTTCTAGTATAATATATACTGAATAACTGCCTTCATACAGGAACAATAAATCGATAGTTGGGAAAGTCAGTGGCCAAAATGGAGGCATAGGCAGAAACATTTCACATCCTCACACAACCAGAAGAAGGATAACAACCAATTTAACAACAAAGAAAAAACAGAACTGCCAGAAAATCATTTGTATGAAAGCCCAACAACCAGGAAAGAAACTTTCACTCAGACTGGTAAGCTGAGACTAAGAAATATGACCCCAATGAAAGAACAAATCAAAGCTCCAGAAAAATAACTAAGCAATGAGCAGATAGACCACCTATCTGATGCAGAGTTCAAAACAATGGTAATCAGGATGCTCACAGAATTGATTGAGTTCAGTTGCAAAATGAAGGAAGAAATGAAGGCTACACAAAGTGAAATAAAGAAAAATATACAGGGAATTAACAGTGAAGGGAAGGAAACTGCAACTCATATCAATTGGAACAAAAGGAAGGAATAAATAACCAATTGGAGCAAAATGAAGAAACAAGGATTCAAAAAAATGAGGAGAAGCTTAAAACCTCTGAGACAACTTCAAACACTCCAACATCCAAATCATAGAGGTGCCAGAAGGAGAAGAGGAAGAGAAACAAATGGAAAACTTATTCAAAAAAAATAATAAAGGAAAATTTCCCCAATCTTGCAAAGGAAATAGACTTCCAAGAAGTCCAGGAAGCCCAAATAGTCCCAAAGAAATTGGACCCAAGGACGAACACACCAAGATGCATCACAATTACATTACCCAAGATTAAAGACAAAGGAGATAAGGAGAGAATCTTAAAAGCAGTAAGAGAAAAGGAGATACCTACAAAGGAGTTCCCATAAGGCTATCAGCTTATTCTCAAAAGAAATCTTACAGGCAAGAAGGGACTTGAAAGAAGTATTGGAAGTCATGAAAGACACCTACATCCAAGGTTACTGTAACCAGCAAAGCTTTCGTTTAGAATGGAAGGGCAGATAAAGTGCTTGTCAGATAAGGTCAAGTTAAAGTTTATTATCACCAAGCCCTTATTATGTGAAATGTTAAAGGGACTTATCTAAGAAAATGAGGAAGATCAAAACTATGAGCAGTAAAATGACAACAAACTCACAATTTTCAAAAGCTGAACCTAAAAAACAAAAACAAAACCTAAGCAAACAACTAGAACAATATCAGAATCACAGAAATGGAGATCAGTGGAGAGATATTAGTGGGGAAGGAAGGAGGAGAATGGGGGGGGGCAGTACAGGGAATAAGTAGCATAATTGGTAGGTATAAAATAGACAGGGGGAGGTTAAGAATAGTATAGGAAATGAATAAGCCCTAGAATTTATATATAAAACCCATGAATGAAGGGCAGGAGGGATGCTGGAGGATGGGAGTGCAGAGAGGAGGGGTACAAAGGGGAGAAAACAATGAGACAACTGTAATAGCATAACCAATAAAATATACTTTAAAAAAAAAGGAAAAGAAAATTTAAAAAATCAATAGTTGGCATCAGGTTAATATGTTACCTCAGCAGGTATATTTTGATTTTAACAGTGATATATTGATGAACACTATACATTAATAATAATCATCATGGGAGGTTTTGGATTGAAAGGGATTTTTCAGATTGATTGTTCTGAACTTTGTCCCTTGGTATTCTAGAGTTGTAAGATAATAACACTTTCTTAGAAGAGGGTCCCATAGTCTAAAATTGTGGGAAAATAATGTACAAAAATGCTAATGATTGTTTATATTATGTTCAACTTCAGGATTTCTGAGAATCTTTCTCATATCTCAGAGAGCTGTATGAGTATTTTCCAATTTTTTTTTGAGAAAAGAATCATTTTATTTGCAGAGAACCTCAGAGAACCAGAGTTCATCCACACATACTTTGGGCAAGCCTAGTGAGATCAATTATCTACATTTAACAAATGAAGGAAATGGTGAGCTGAGAGACCCAATGAAAACCAATATCTTATTGGTACTAGAACTAAGTCTTCCAACTTTCTACATAGCATTTTTTCCATTAAAATATGAAAATAGATTTCTCTTTTGGAGGTCACTTGCTCTTGAGATTAGATATGAAAAGGAGAATTTAACAGAATTCAAAACCTGATGGGGTAAGATATAAGTAATAATTACAAAGTGTAAGTGTTGTAATACAGAAAGAAAGATAATTATTATGGTAATGTCTTGAAGGTGATGGAAGGAGTTGAGACACAGCATAGGTAAAAAATTTTGCTCAATATTGTGAGGAACTGTTGTGGAAATGGGAGACTCCTGAGAATATAACTTAATAATAGGAAGGCTTCTTCAAACCGCACTATACTAACCATACTATATAGTTGTCCCATTGAAAATATGTAGGTCTATATATTCCTATGGGGTTGTTTTAAATAAAAAAGGAAAATTAAGGGAAATATATATGCAGAATGTATGTTTACACAATAAAAAATATACAGTGGAATCCAAAAACCCATACTCATCAGAGTTTTCTGTTACTCACTGATTTAAGACTCTTCACCAGTATTGCTTTAAAGTATCCATTCTGAATAGTGGGTTCTAACTATTCTAAAAGATGGTGGGTTGTAAGCTTGATTTTCCCAAAGCTGGACTATAAATATGTTTAGTTTTCTTACTCCTTTCATAATCAACCTGGACTCACCTTAGAATCTTTCAGATAAAATTTCTGCTTCCTATGCCAGCTGTTAGCTTGCCTTTCTTGAGTATAATTCAGAAGGAAGCAGAGGGCAGAGTCCAGGTGAAACTAATTTAGGTATTAGCTAGAGGGAACTACTTATAGATCAATTTTACTCTGACAGATAAATTTGCCTTAGAGATCCAATTATATACAATATTAAGACTAGCATGAATCACCTATCATGCTTGGAAACAGCTGCTAATTAAAGCACAGAGATACTAGAACATTCAGAGAACACAGTGAAATAGAGTTTTGAAGGATTTTAAAATGAAAAACAGAGATAGATATTATTTATTTCTGAAAGATATATGCTAGCAGTCATGTTTGTAGGAAACTATTTCTAGGTTCAATGAGCCACAGTAAAATTCATTTTACATTTTCATTTTTCTTTGATTTTTTTTCATTCCCAACCATCTCACACAGCATGAAAATTGTAATCTTCTAACCAAGAGCCCATGAAAGTATTATTTCCTAATACGAAGAGAATATAGTGTAGTGTAACATAATGTAGTGTAGTACAGCGGCTAAAAGCATGGGTCAGACTGTTTGTTCTTAAACTCAACTCTACCACTAACACGTTATATGATTTTGTGAAAGTTAATTAAACAATCTAAATGTCTACCCTCTATTAAAAACTGTAAAATAGAAATAAGGATGGTAATTATCTTGTAGTGTTGTGAAGAGAATTAAATGAGTTAGTGTATATAAAACACTCAACAGAGTGTTCGAGAGGACCTACATGCACAAACACACCAAAAAAATATACACATGATTAGCTTTTGTGTCTTCCCTTCTCATTTGACTCATTGAAAAGAAATGAGGACTTTTCACTGTATATGTATGTGCTTTTTGAGCCATTAAAAATTACTATTCAGTGTTTGTTTAGATGTATCTGCAAATTATTGATTTTTATGACATTTAAATCCACATGAATAATGTGATGTTTTTGGAAGAACAATGAAAAGATAAGAATCTAAAATAATGTAAACATATCTGCACTAATTATAACTAGCTTTTGTGTCTGGCTGTCAATGTCATGGTCATCAATCCTCTGGTCATCACTACCATGCATATGACTCTTAGGGGCAAACATTCATTCATTTGTTCAAGCAAAAGGTACTGAGTGGTTTTCCAGGTGTCTGGCACTTATTTAGACACAGAAATAAATAAGTTATGATACCTTCCTTGAGAACCTACATCTTGTGTTATATATACACCCGACCCTTTTTTTTTCTACTTTCAAATTATACTAGTGGTTCTGTGACTTCTCAGGTGAAAGCAATGTTTGTCCTTCTCTGTTTTCTAAGAGAAATATAATTGAACAGGTTTTCTTTCTTCAGCTTACTAGGAGCACTAAGACTCTGTAACATACTGCATCTTTGCAGACCAGAGGTTTCAAGAATATGTAAATTACGAGGAGATGGGATAACAAGGAGCCTGTGTCACAGAAAGAAACAAAATTCCAAGTAAATAATTTAAATGAAACATTCTTGATGCAGTTTGTTTTGGATTCAGAAAAGAATGTGAGGTAAACAAAGATATTTTCTTTCGGGGGAAGCTATCAAAAATGTTGTCTATATTTTAATATATCTCATAGTAAACATATCTGAATTGCATTCTTTAGGCATATGAACTAGAGAGGACTATATAAATCTGTAACATGTTAAAGCTCAATGTCCTCCTCACTGTTAAAAGAAACCAGAAGAATGACTTGGCTCAAATAAAGTCTAAACCTCCATTTTAGCTCTCAAGTTAAAAATCCTTAGCTGTCTTGCAGTAAGGTATGTGACTCAGGTGGTTTAAACCTTCATTAAAAATAGGATCAGATAGAAATTGGTATTTACCTTTCTTTTCATTAAGAGAAATGAAACTTACTGAAGGGTTACATTATAAAGCATGCTTCTTAAACATAGGTGAAAATGTATTATCACAGGTGAATTTGAGAGTCTGCTGAAAGAAGTACATACATGCAAAATTTTTCACAGGAACTTCATGGAATCTCTTAAACTATCACAAGCTGAGAAACTAAGGAGACCCATGGATATTTACAGAAGGAAAGCTATTCAGATATTTTGTTTATGTATGTTTGCAATTAGCTAGCTTACAGTTCATTTCTTGTGTCGAAGAATTGAATTTTGGTATGTGTGTCAAAAGCATGGATTACTCAAAAAGCTTGGTTTAAGATACAGAAAGACAAACACTGTATGATCTCACTTACATGTAGAGTCTAACAAAGTCAAGTTCAAAAAACCAGAGAGTAGAACAGTGGTTGTCAGGAGCTGGGGATTAGGGAAAATGGGGAGATGTCAGTCAAAGGGTACAAACTTTCAGTGATAATATGAATATGTCCCTCGAATCTAATGTACAACACAGTGATTATATTCATAATAATGTACTGTATATTTTAAATTTGCTAAGAGAGTAGATTTTAAATATTCTCAATACAGAGCACACAAATGATAACTACAGGAGGTGATAAATATATTAATTATCTTGACTGTGTTAATTTCACACATATTTATTCATCATGTTGTATACTTTAAAAATGATGTTGCACAACCTAAATATATACAATTTTAATTTGTCAAGCATACCTCAGTAAAGCTGAGAAAAATCAATACCTTAATATAAACAAAAAAACAGTACAAAACAAAAGTCTAGGTTAGCCCCCTAACCCTCCTATTGCAACCATCTTTCACTAGTGTACCGTCTAATCTTAGTTCTTCCTTCAAACAGAAACACACAGACTGAGTCCTATACTTCCTATAAAAATCAGTTGAGCCAACCACTGTTTCTGTGTTTAGAAGGTCTCTTAGTGATATGGCCTCAGGGTTAGCGTTGGGATGGGGACTATGAAAAGGGTAAAAGCAGAACTTGTACTCTCCTACACCATATCCACTGTGTACCTGAGCTTTGCGGAATCCAGAAAGGATTCCATGAGGAGTGGCTCACAAAGCTCAAGAGGGATGGAGAGATGTTGCCCCAAACCTAGCTACATTCACCTTCAACCCCTCTGTCAGCCAAATGGTCAGTTTCTACAAGGATATATGTTCGACATTAGCATTAAAGTGGGGGTGAAGAGAGCATTGTTGACACAGAGTAAGTGGCAATAGAAAGTGGCTATTGTTTTCATTCTTTAATAATTATATTATAATGGGGGGTTCCATAGCCTACCTAACCAATATATTAAGTTATATATTATTTCATGTAGTGGATCATTTATTATTTGATTTTTAATTTTTTTATATATGGATGGTACTTTAACTTTCTTTGGAATAAAGAGTGGTGAAATAAATCTATGATGATCTTTAGGCAAATAGCCTCTTAAACCCAAATTATGAAAAAGTTTGAAACTTTTACAAACTATTGTTTAGGGATAAATAAAATGTAAAGCTGCCATTTTTCTTACAAATAGACCATTCAAATTAATCCCCTAAAAAAACAAACAAAAGGAATAGATAATTTCTGCTCTTTATGTAATAGATTGTGGACATAACATAAAGACAAAAAGTCCATACATCATCTATACTTTCAATATGTGGATGGGAGACCAGATCTAGACACATGTGCAAAAATGGAGTGTGAATATTTTTAAGGCCACTTGCTTATGTATACACTTTGCTAATGCATAATATATAAGACACCCAAGAATGCAAGTGAAAAAGGATATTAGACTTTCAGGCAGTAAGTGGTTATTTTGGAAACTGGAGAAAAATACAATCTGTAGAACAGAAACTGCTCATGAATCTGCCAGAGGTGCTCATAAAGTCAACAGTGATCTTGCAGAAAAACGGAGAAACAGGATTTTATGTCAGATAACCTAGTTTTAGGTAAATAGATGCTTTATAGAATACTTATTCACATAATTTAAGAACAATCTATATAATGTCATATTTTCTTCATCCCTGCTTTATTTATTTTAATTGAATCATGACCTTATCAAAGTAGTTTTTGGGAGAGGTGGCCAACCACACTGCCTTTCATGAATGTTATTTGAGGTGGTTGATAAGGGAATGTGTCTTTCATTGAGTTAGTTCCCAGAGGTGAGATTAGTGAGGTTATAAGCCTTTTTATGACTCTTGACATATTGGTAGCAACACTGCACTTGCAAAATTTTCCCTGGGTTGTTTTTCCAAAGGATTATATTAATTTGCAATGGTGCCAGAAATGCATGAGATAAGTGATTTCCTTTCACCTTCAAATATTTGGATTTTGCCTTTGATATTTTCTATATTTAAAGTATATGAAAATATACATTAAAAACAACTATTAAGAAGTGCCCTTCTCAGGCTGAAGCAGCAAAAGAAGTCTCCAAAATCCCTGTTTCAAATTCCATCACATTACATTTTTAAAAATCTGGAGCCTTAATATCAAAGACATGTCTAACTTGTACCATCTTGGCCTGTCCTGAACACCCAGGAAATTATAGGGTCTTTTCTGGTTCCAATATTAATGTGCACTTAGAAAATGCAAGTTTGTTTTCTTTGAGAAAATGGCCATTAAAAGGTGATTGTCATGCAGAAATTATATGTATTTTAATTAAAGACAAATATAAATATTTTTATTATATGACTGCTCTTATTACAAGTATTTCTGTTCTCCCTGAATGAAGGGGGAGGCTTCATTCAAATGCCCATTAGAAAAATTTCCATTAATGGTGAACTTGTTACCTCTGCAAACATCTGGTAAAGTTGGAGAAAAGCTCTGCATACAACAAATTTTATTTCCTATTCCATCTTCCTGGCTTATGGAAAACTGTCCTTCTCAGTCCCTTTGCAGGTAGGCAAGGATATGTGACCAGTTCTGGGCAATGAAATTTGTGTAGGAATGATAGATGTCATTTCTGAGCTGTGGTAACGGAGATTCCCTTTGTAATTCTCCAGGTTTTTTTCTTCTCTGAATCCAGCAAACCTCATGTGGCAATGTTGGCACCTCTGTTAGTCCAGATCCTGAGTCACCATGTGGAGGAGAGTGCCACTGCCCTCCCCTCATCCTGCACTCCGACCACCTGCATTAGAATGTGTGAGCAATAACTAAAACTCGGGTGTATTATGAGATCTGGCAGTTAATTTGTTTTTGCAGCATGACCTTCCCTGAACAATACCTCCAGTGTAGTCACAGATTACTGCCAAATCTGTTCCCCCAGCCGAACAGCTTGAATAGGTAGACCGAGGGTTTCTGGTGAGTCCAGTGAGGGAAGTTCACATTGCCCTGGGATGCCCAGTTTTAAGTGGAACTGTCCTTGCATTTCATAAGCACCAAATATACATGGAGATATTAAAATGTATATAGAAGAAAAGAATCCTCAGAACAACAGCTGAGATTTATAATAACAAACTTCAAAAACTCATAAAAACCCATCTGTTCTGTGAAGCATTCCAACAAAAATGACCACTTGGCGCTCACTCTTCTGTGCTACTGCTTGTCGCACATTTGTGTGTGGCTCTCATATCCCCAGGTGTGCCTCAAATTCATGGCTCTGCAGGGCAGGGTAGTTTATTGTGTTTTCTGCATGGAAGTTCACCTAAGATAAATGCATAGGCGGGGGGTGGGGGGGTGGGAAGCAAATAGAACAAAAAGCTATTCCTCGCTACAGATGTGTCCTGGAATTTAAAATTTACAAACAAATGAAAAGCAGAAGAGTGCATTTCTCTGTCCTACCAAATTGCCATTCCTTAGGGCTTTCACCCTCTATTTCTACAGAGAAATGATCTCTCAGAGCAGGCATAGGGAAACAGAGAAATAACCATGTAGGCAACCCTCTCTTCCATCTATTCAAAATGTATTACTCAACCAACTGCTCTGTGCTAAACATTATGGTTTAATGTGGAAAGACTTTCTTGTTTGGAGTAAGAAGATTGTTAACTATATTGGACATGTTACCTAAGAAAAGACAAAAGAAATTCAAGGCCACCTACCACATTCCAGGCTCTTGCTAAGGCACTTCACATAAAGTACTTTATTTAGCCCTCCCCAGTCCCTAAATCTGTCTCATCTATAATGTGATGATAACAATATCTATGTGTATTACATAAAATCAGGTATGCAAGAGTTTTTGTAAACTTTACAGGAGTACTACAACAAAATATTATTTTTAAAAAGTTGACTGTTTCCAAAAGACCAGCTGTTTTCTCCTGAGCACAGGAAAGGTAGTTTGTCTTGTAATGCTTAGTAAGTAACAACCTCAGGTACAAAAACATTCCTTTCTTACATTGTCTGAGAGAAGCTCCCTTTTAAGTGGCACATTTATGTGCAAAAAGAATGAAGAAGGGAAAGGAAAAAGAGGGAGAGAGATAAAGAAAGATAGAAACCAGCCCAACAAAGAGACAGAAAGACAGGCATGGAGGAATGGAGGAAGGAAGAAAGGAAGGAAATGGAGGAGACAGGGAGGAAGGAAGGAAAGCTCAATCTTTTAAGTTGGCTATTACCTTCCATTAAACATCAGAAATGTTGAGAAGTCCCACTTAAGAAAGTGACAAATAATCTTCCTTTATGCATGATGGGCAGGAAGAAACCTGGGCCCTCTGGCTGGTCCCAAATTTGTCTGATCTAAACCTTTATGTCCAAGCAGCTGCTTTAGTGTTTTGCAGTACAAGAACACTTTAAATATGCCTAGGCCTGGCAGCAGGTGGTGGAATGGATGGACAGATGTCTGAACTGTAGGGCCACTGTCAGTACACCAGCAACTCCAAGTACCATGTGAGGGCTGGAATTCACCCTCACAGGCATGTCTCTGGGAGCTATGCTCTATCTAGAGATGTTACACATCTACAGAACACCTTGCCCATGAAGAACTGTTGGGGCAGGCAGTTAGAAATCGATTTGTCTTTATTCCTAGGATCCAACCACCCTGATCTCCTAACTTCGAAACCTACAGAATCCTTCCAAGCTAAGCAGCTGTGGCTTCCCTGGACCCAGTCATCTGCAAGGTCAAAAATTGAGACAACACAATAATGAGAGGCAAAGATTCCACCTGCTGTGTGCTAGGCCTTCTTGGCCTTGCTTCCCAGGTTTTTTCTCAACTTATCTTCCCAACTACCCCAGGAGGTAAGTACAACTACCCTTACTTTTCAGATGAAGAAGCTAAGCTCAGAGAGGTTACTTTCTACTAGGCTACAGGCCTAGTAAGAGACAGAATCCTAAAACAAACAAGACACCGCAGTTTTTAAATCCAAACTCTCAGGGGAGTGGGGCAGGGAGAGGAAGCCATTCTTGTTCTTGGCTTGCTGTATATGCACGACCACCTGTAACATAGTTTGCATGGGCTCATATCTGTTGCTTTGTATTTCATTAGCTAGCATTAAAAGGAATGGGGTTTCAAAAATATGCTTACTGAAAAATAAAAAAAATATCTTACCATTTATATAACATGTTTTTTTTCTGAATTCAGCTAAAGATTTTAAATGCCTCCTTTTTCCTTTTCCTTTTTAAAAAAATCATTAGAAATGTCTCTGACAAGATGATTTCTGAGGACCAAGTTGAAAGTGAGAGTGGAAATGGGGAACAGCTACAGTAGGGCAGTGACACTAGAGAAGCCAGAATGCGTGAGGCCTCCATGTCCAGAGGGTATGGAGGGGAGCTTCAGTACAGAAAGCTAGTATTTTGGGAAAATTTATGGCATGGAGAGGAAAAAAGAAGCTTCTACTTTTTGTGTCAGCAGAGACACAAGGGAGGCAGCAGAGGGTGTTGATGAGGCAGTTGCAGGCTCCATAAATGAGAGGTTTGTCCACTGAGCTTTCCAGGTCCTTCTTCCCATGCCTGCCTCTGCATCTAAGGCAGGAAATTTGGTGGTTGCTAAGGCAGCATTATCTAAACTCTTCTCAACATTTTACTCTTTTACAATATTTAATAGATGTTTAGCAGAAAGGGGGCTCTTTGTCCAATCTATCTAGAAGAACATGCCCTCAGTTTTCCCCACCAGGATATTCATAATGAGAATTAACATTTTGACAACTGTAAAAAGATCTAACTTAAATTCATCTTTTAATTTTATTTATTTCAGTGTTTTGCAAATATTTTTTAATCTACAGATTCCTTTTTTAATTATTTTTTATATCTATTGGTTAAAGGAAAGGAGGAGAGAAAGAGTATTGTTGTTCCCCTTACCTATGTGCTCATTGGGTGCTTTTTGTAAGTGCCCTGACTGGGAACTAAACCAGCAACCTTGCCATATTGGGATGATGCTCTAACCAACTGAAGTACCTGCTCAAGGCTATAGACTTTTTTAAATTTAATCTTCCCCAGAAAAAATATCGTTCAATGGAACTATTGTTTTATAGAAAGGTTGTGAAGTTCTCCTTTCTCCTACTACTACAAGATTCCTAGGACCAACTGGAGAGCTGCCACTTTGCAGACCGGGTCTCCACAAAGGGCTTTTCAATAGCCATGAACACTTATAACCTGAGGGGAGCAGCCTCCCTTGGGAGCCAGCAGAAGACCTGTGGCACCTGTATTAATGAGAGAAAGCTCATCTTAAAGTTTCCTGAATTGCTATCGAAGGATACTTGTTTTGACCGAATATTGTTCTATCCCTATTCTATCTCTGTTTTACATAATCCAAAGAGAAAGGTAAGATTCAAGAGAATTTGTAATGGTTTAATAAAGCAGTGTTTTATTAAACAAAACAAAAAAAATAGCAATGAGATGATTGCATGTAAATCTCATTTCTCTTATTCTCTGGAAAAATGTATCTGTAGAAAAACAGCTGTGAGGTCACAGAAGATTGCACGAGTCCTGAACCTCATTAACTATAAACAGTTACTTCTTTGAACCTGGTGAAATTTATCAGATTTTTAAATACTGTAACCTCAATGCATAAATCATTCTAAGTAGAGATTGTTCTACCACCTCGAACATTTTAGGTGATCAAGCCCATCACTTTTATGTATTTTCAGATGTGTCTCTTATATCTTTTACACTAAGAATGGGGCACTAGAAGTTATTTTCATTGTGTTTAACTAAATTTAGAAAATGAGAGAATCAAAGGATCAGGAGTCCTGTAACCACAGCTGTTATTTCATCCAACCTGTCTGGGAAACATAATGTCCTTCATGCTTTTGGCACAAGGAGTTTTACTCTTCTGAAATAGTCTTTGAACTGTGGATAAGGCTCAAATATTAATCTACATTTACAAGTAAAGAAATTATACCTGGGATTTCTCATCATTGTGCACATCCTAAACCTTAATTGGAATATCAAAATCAAAAGTGCCAGTACCCTCATAATGTGAATTAAAATTGGACTAGAACAACTACAATGCTGTAGGGTGAAAACATTTTGCATGATGGGGTATCATGCAAGCCAAATAATTAAAATTTCTTAAGAAGTAAAATGGTCTATTATAATTTGTGCTATATATTTCAACTTAGAAAAAATAAATTTAGCCATTTCCTATCTAATGAAAAAAGTAGTTCTAACAAGCAAATATTTTTCATGAGTCACTTGGGAGTCTACTCATCAGGCATGAGCTAGACTACATTTCTGAGTGTAACTAGTCATTGCCTGTCACATAATTTAATATCACTTATAAGTAAAAACCCAAATATTGTCATGGTTTAGTTCTAGGTCTCTATATCTTTCTTGCCATGTAAATAGTATAACAACTTTAGCATTTATTTTACAAGAACAAAATAACAGTTTTTATTCAATAATAATTCAAAAATTCCTACCATGAACTGAGTTTCCCTCACTAGATTTGTTTTGATGAAAAGACCATCTTTATATTTCCCATAGAGCCTAGAACAATGTAATCAGTACTGGAGGGGAGTCCAACCTGTGGCCCACGGGCTACATGCAGCCCAGCATGGCTGTGAATGTGATCCAACACACAAACATAAATTTACTTAAAACATTATGAGATTTTTTGTGATTATATGTCACAATATATTTAATGTATGGTCCAAGAAAACTGTTCTTCTTCTAGTGTGGCACAGAGATGCCAAAAGAGTGGGCATCCTTGCTAGAGTGAAAACAGTTTTTATATAGCCGATATGTGTGTGTGTGTGTGTGTGTGTGTGAAGCATGAATGGAAAGAATGCTACAAACTGGTTCCCCACCAGACTCCAAATGAAAGGTTCTGATTCAACTTGACAACCATACCACCCTAGCACTGTACAACAAGTCTACCCCAAATTACCAAAGGAGTATAATCACCTATTAATTTTTCTGCCATCATAAGCTAAATCCAGTTCATAGAAATACTAGTGGAGACAAAATTCTTCTGAGGCAGCCAAGAGCTGCAGAAAAAGATGGCTTATCTTGGAATAGATTTTGTTACCTACATGACAAATATGACCTTACATAAATCATCTCCTCCCATCTGTGTTCTATATGACTCAACTTCAAAATCCAGGCAATACTGCCAAACTCTGTATTAGTCTAACAATGGTATGATGGAGAGCTGTGTCCTAATAGTCAGCTGAATTATGCCCTGTAGGAATCAAAGGATGGAATGTTCCTAACAATAGATTTCTGAAAATCTCATTTCCAAAACTATGATCGCTCTAGTTTATTCACAGAATACCTAGAATTATAGGATATGAGACATGAAGGATTCCTGTAGATCACTAGTTTAACCCCTTCTATCATGAAAGGAAGAAAACAAAGACTCCCAAAATGAAATGACTTATCTGAGGTCTTAGAGGTAATTCAAGGCACAGGTAAAGAACCAGGGCTTCATCTAAACACTTTTAGAATAATGGAGTCTTTCCCCCTTATTAAGCCTCCCTGCAAAGCTTGCACTATTATGCATGGGAGAATTATTCTAAGATTGAGAAGGATGAGCTGATTAAAATGTAGCTAATTCCATCTACTAATTTAGGCCTCTAATCCACCAAATCACTTATAGGGTTTCTTTTTTTGCGGGGGGAAGGGGGGTGGTTGTATGTTTGTGTGTTTCCACAGAAAGCTACACATATCCAGAATACACACACATTCAGACATCACTATTTGGGGCTTGCGTATGTGGGTGGCTGGTTGCCTAAAAATGAAGAATTTCCTCAAATGGATAGAAGTATCTTTGAAAAAAGCTGGTCAAGCTGTTCCCTCTCTCATGTAAACTAAGGACTAGTGCTTCAGTGATCATTAATATCGCACAGTCTGCCCAACCAAGAGACCATTCTTTCCAGAATGATAAGAATACTATTTCACCACTCAGAGGGAAAGTAGTTCATTCAGGAATCCAGAGAACATTTACTCAAAGATGTCTTAGGAAGAATCTAAGAGCTATGGAATCAAATTCAAAATATAAACTACAATTTCTTCCCTTGATTTATTTTAAAGGAAATAAACTTTTCATTTCTCCTTCTTCTCTAGTACCATAATGTTGTTGCCTATTATATAAGTTTCATAGGGAGCTATAATATAGTAGATAATAAGCTAGTACAATACATATTCCTATCTAAGCATATTACTGTTTAAAAAGCAATAAAAAACATCGTGTAAAATGAAAATCAAATGGCAATCGAAAGCCCAGTGTGGGCTGAGTTAGCCCTATCTTCCCAGCTCTAAACAAATCAAGAAGGTTGACTTTCTGTTGCTCTAAGTATCCTGGAAGAAGGAACTAAAGCCATGTTAGCATAGTTCAGGTTTAGCAACTCCTTCACCTTTAAGTACACTACAAATGTTACTAAAGGCCCACTTTTGTTTCTTCCTTCTGTATGTTATCTTTCCTTTCTATTTCAAACAAAAATAAATTTTCTCTTCTCTATGGTCCTATTAAATAGATCTTCAGTTCCTCATTATTTTTATTTACCAAATACTTCCTTGTAATTTTGTGTGTGATTTTTTCCCCAACATTTTCCTTTTCTTTGAAACCTTTCTGACCTCCCCAGTAAGAGACCTGACTCATTCCTAAGAGTTTCTCCTATAAATGGCACAAACTTGTAACATAATACTTTTATTTTCCTGCAAATCACTCTGACTGTCTGCCAATCCTTTGATGGTAAAGACAACAACTTAACATTTTTTGATCTTTAAATCTTATAGTACTTCCCAGCACAAAATAAATATTTGTTCAATTAATTAAAGTTATACATTCAAAAATAGCTAACCCTCACTAATTATAGGCTGTTTTCCATTTTGTTGCTCTGGGACTCGTGCACTAATTGTAACAATTCCCTTTTCTGTCTGCCATCATCTTGTGTCAGTAATAGTCAATGAAAACAAGTAGTCTCAATCCACTTTATTGGCACTTGGGTGTTAACCTTGTTGGAATTGCAGCTAAATTTTTACACACAGGTAGTAGTAATATTAATCTAATATTAATCTATTATGGAGCAGTCACTTCAGTAATCCATGACAGAATATAGGGAGCTTATGTTTTCTCTCCCCTCACACAAAAAAACAAAGCTATATCCCTGGGCTGGCCACATATCCAAAACAAAGTAGTACAATGGTTGTTCAGTTGCCTTGGTTGATAGAATATCTCAGCAGCTCAATGGTCAGACATCTGAGGAGTGAGCAGGAGCCATAAAGTACCCTTTTTACTGCGGACCCTGGCTTGTTCAAGAGGGGTTTGTTGGACAGTCAATTCCTCAAACAGCTTGTTTTGTTTTGCTTCCTTTGTATGTAGGCAGATTGTCTTAAACTGCCAGTAGGAAAGTAGGAAATAAATAGCATTAAAAATTTCTTCCCATGAAGAAGCAAATTATCTCTTTTACCCTAATATTCATCAGAGATTTCCTGAAATTTTGAAAACAACACAAAACCACCGGTGACTTTCTTATGATTCTTCCCTTGTACTGCATCTAATTTCAGGTTCTTCCTTTCTCACTTGAAAGTTGCTAATGTCTATAGCAGTATGCAATATCACGCCAGCTTTAATTCAGGTGAAGCTAAAATTAGAGGTAAACTTGCTGGTTAAGTGGTCTCATGCCACATATCAAACCGAAGCTCAAAGTAGACACTCAGGGCTAAATTTTTAAAAGGGCTCTCCAAATTTGCATTGACAAAACCCTTATTGGTATTCATGAGCAGCTGTCTGGTTATCACCCCACCTAACTACAAGCTGGTGACTTCCTTATCACAAGCTGTCCAAATCCTGGGCTAAGACTGTAACTGCAATTGATAAAGCATTGAAACATTGACCACAAAACTGCAACCAGTGCGCCCTTATTCACTGTGTTAGAATGACTTAATTTATCTTGACTATCAACTATACACTCAATATATGAACTTTTTTGTAACATCTGCCTCTGTTCTAACTCAGTGGTGATATGCACATTCTCATTCTATTAAATACCACCAGACCATTGTAGAAGCAACTTATCTGATACAGAACCCAGTGGCTGGGGAAAAAGAAACGTACAATCTAAATGTCCAGAGGCTGATCTGTGAACCCACCCAACAATATAGATATAATTCTCTCCTCCCAGTCACTCACTACTTTTATGAAGATTGTTATGGACTAAAGATTTGTGCCCTCCAAACAAAATGCATATGTTGAATCTATAATCTCCAAGGTGAGAGTATTTGGAGGTAGAATCTTTGGGAAGTAATTAGTGTTGGATGAGGTCATGAGGGTGGGGAATTCATGATAGAATCGGTGCCCTTATAAGATACACTAGAGAACTTGCTTGGTCTCTCTCTCTCCCTGCCATGTGAGGACACAATGAGAAGGCAGTCATCTGCAAACCCTGAAGAGAGTTCACACCAGAAACCAAATGGGCTGGCACCTAGATTTTCTACTTCCCAGCTCCCAGAATTGTGAGAAATAAATTTCTGTTGTTTAAGCCACACAGTATGGTATTTTCTTATGGTAGCCCAAGTTGACTGAGACAAAGAAATAATTATAGAAATGACCACATGTACAAATACATAAATAAATGGGGTTTTTACATTTTTTATTGTTCTATCATACTGGTCCCAATTTTCCCCCATTGCTCTCCCCTGGTCGTTCGTTGCAGTGACATAATTACCATTGCATGGTTCCATGTAGATTTAACTACAGCCCCATATTATTAAGTACAGTTGCAGTTTAAGTCTTCAGCTGGTAAAAGTTTATCTCTCTGTTTAGCCCATTTAGAAAAGGTATTCCCTTTAGAGGATTATTTAATAAGTCAAAGACATAACAGAAGCAGTGTTGACCTCATTACCATAAGCTCCCTTCACCTGTTTATAACTTGGTCATAAACCTTCATTACTGCTCAGTAAGAAAACCGTCTGGATGATGATAGTACTCAGAGGGGGTGGTGTTTGCAGATCAGTGAAGCCAGGCCACATGTCCCTCCACCAAAGAGCTTTAAAATTGCTAATCTCAGTGAAAACAAAACTACTTCAAAATTATTAACACTTCAAGACCCCTATGTAAAAGAGAATGTGAGTAAACAGAATATAGAACAAAGAGATATTTCTTTATCCATCTTAAATGACCTAATTAATACAGGTTTATTCACACATTCCCTTGATTCTAAAATGTATTCAATTATAAAGCTTACTTTAGGTTCAAATTAGCTTTTGGAAATACAGAGGGACAGGCACAAACACACATATACAAAAGAAGAAGAGGGAAACCTTTAAATTTTGAGTTTGCTCTTGTGACCTCTAAAGTGTTGGCAAGGTAGGCTGTACACACACAGCTGTTCAGGGAATATGGTTAGAAAAATAGGTCACTAAGGGGTAAAAATTAACTGAAAGGTAATAGACAAGATCTGGCTATTTCTTCTTTAATCAGCAATGTCTTATTAATGATAATACTAGTTTTAGTGTGGTTTCAAAGATATAATGAATACATACTCAAAAGCATTATATATCTTTACATGTTAGCTAAAAACCTACACTCAATATTCTATGAAATCTAAGCAATGTCCTAAAGAAATAACTTTAAAATTTGAAGAGTATATGTGTACTAGTTAGAGTCCAGAATTAATTGAAATGAACTATGAAATATGAAAACTACTGCAAAAAATGCAGTACTTTAGAGGTGAGGGCCACCTTCACATAGCAATCATATCAGAATCACTAAGGGTGGGTCAACCAGACCTGGCACCCTGTGCTTCACCCTGAAACAGTCTTTCTAAAAATTTCTCACATGAACTTAATCAAAATTGTGCATTTTAAGCAGTTAACAGCAACAGCAGCCATGAGAGGAGCAAGTTAAACAAGGAAGCAATCTGAGAAATCTAGATGGTGGAACTTTCTATAGGATCACCAGCTGGGTCTACTCAACAGGTACATGGCATATGGGAAATCAGGGTAAAGTGGGGGAACAGGAGGAGGTAGGGTGCATCAGTTTTGATGAAAAGCTGTTAAGAGTACTTCTGGTCAAGATGCAGGCATAGGTAGATACACTGTGCCTCCTCACACAACCAAAAGTACAACAACAAATTTCAAAACAATAAATAACCATAACTTCTAGAAAACTGAACTGTATGGAAGTATAACAACCAAGGAGTTAAGGAAGAAACATTCATCCAGACCAGTAGGAGGGGCAGAGAATTCTTCCAGGGGCAGAGAGGACTAGCAGCAAGGCAGAAGCTGGAAGAGGGGGTGGTCCCACATTTACATGTGGATAAGTTGAGAGGAACAACTGGGGAGAGAGACAGACCACACAACCCAGGGTTCCAGTGCTGGGAAATAAAGCCTCAAAACCTCTGACTGAAAAAACCTATGGGGATTGAGGTGGCAGGAGAAACTCCAGCCTCACAGGAGAGTTCATTGGAGAGATCCACAGGGTCCTAGAATGTACACAAAACCACCCACCTGGGATTCAGCACCAGAAGGGCCCAAATTGCTTGTGGATAGCAGAGGAAGTGACTGAAAGCCTGCTTAGTGAGCAGCACTGTTCCCTCTCGGACCCCTCCCCCACATACAGCACCACAATGCAGTGACATGGGTTGCCCTGCCCTGGTGAATACCTAAGGCTCTGCCTCTTACACGTAACAAGCATGCCAGGATAAAAAAAATATGGCCCAAATGAAAGGACAGATCAAAGTTCCAGAAAAAATACAACTAAGTGATAAAGAGATAACCAACCTATCAGATACAGAGTTCAAAACACTGGTAATCAGGGTGCTCGCAGAAATGGTTGAGCATGGTCATAAAATAGAGGAAAAAGTGAAGGCTATGAAGAGTGAAATAAAGGAAAATGTACAGAGATCCAACAGTGAAGAGAAGGAAACTGGGATTAAAATCAATGATTTGGACCAGAAGGAAGAAATAAACATTTAGCCAGAACAGAATGAAGAAACAAGATTTCCAAAAAAATGAGGAGAAGCTAGTAACCTCCAGGACAACTTTAAGCATACCAACATCTGAATTGTAGGGGTGCCAGAAGGGGAAGAGGAAAAGCAAGAAATTGAAAACTTATTTGAAAAAATGATAAAGGAGAACTCCCCTGATCTGACAAAGGAAATAGACTTCTGGGAAGTCCAGGAAGCTCAGAGAGTCCCAAAGAAGTTGGACACAAGGAAGCACACACCAAGGCACATTATAATTACATTACCCAAGATTAAAGATAAGGAGAGAATCTGAAAAGCAGGAAGAGAAAAGGAGACAGTTACCTACAAAGGATTTCCCAGGAGACTATCAGCTGATTTCTCAAAAGAAACCTTACAGGCAAGAAGGAGCTGGAAAGAAGTATTCCAAGTCATGAAAGGCTAGGACCTACATCTAAGATTACTCTATCTAGCAAAACTATCATTTAGAATGGGACAGCTGATAAACTGCTTCCAAGATAAGGACAAATAAAGGAGTTCATCATCATCAAGGAATTCATCAACACTCCTTTATTATATGAAATGATAAAGGCACTTATCTAAGAAAAAGAAGACCAAAAATACTAACAGGGTTTTCAGGAACAACTATAAAGAATACATGGACAAAACCAAGGTGGGGTGGGTTTGGGGAGGGAGGTGGGGATGGCTGGGGTGGACGAAAGTAGTGAGGGGAAAATGCAGAAAACTGTACTTGAACAACAGTAAAAAATAAATTAAAAATGAAAAGAATAAAATGACAAGAAACACAACTATTAACAACTGAACCTAAAAAAAAAAAAACATGAACTAAGCAAACAACTAGAATAGGAACAGATTCACAGAAATAGAAATCATATGGAGGGTTATTAGGCGGGAGGGGAAAGAATGGGAAAAAAGGCACAGGAAATAAGAAGCATAAATGGTAGGTACAAAATAGACAGAGGGAGGTTAAGAATAGTATGGGAAATGGAGATGCCAAAGAACTTATATGTATGACCCATGGACATGAACTAAGGTGAAGGAATGATGGTGGGGGGTACAGGGCAGATGGGTATAAAGGGGAGAAATATGAGACAACTGTAATAGCATAACCAATAAAATTTTTTGAAGAACCTCAAAAAAAACAAAAATAAAGAATGTTAAACTTCTAAAAAGAAAGTCTGTTAATAGACAACAGCTGGATGTAATGTGTGGACCTTAACTGAACCCTACTTTGAACACACTGATGTTAAAAGGCTTTTAAAGGCTAATAGGATCACTGGATCAAAAGGCAGTCCCATCTTTAATTTTTTGAGGAAATTCCATACTGATTTCCAAAGTGGCTGCACCAGCCTGTATTTCCACAAACAGTGTTCTAGCATTCTCTATTCTCTGCATCTTCACCAGCACTTGTTTGTTGATTTGTTAATGCTGGCCATTCTGACCAGTGCGAGGTGGTATCTCATTGTGATTTTAATTTTCATCTCTCTGACAACTAGTGATGTTGAGCATCCTTTCACATACTTGTGGGCCCTCTGTATGTCATCCTTGGGTTATACCCTCAGAATCCTGAAACACCAATTGAAAAGAGCCTATGCACTCCTATGTTCATAGCAGTGTTATTTACAATAGCCAAGTACTGGAAACAGCCTAAGTGACCATCGGTAAATGAATGGATCAAAAAATTGTGTTACATTTACACAATGGAATACTACCATGCTGCAGAAAGAAATAATGAACTCCTACCCTTCATGCCTGGATGGAACTGGAGAATATTACGCTAAGTGAAAAAGCTAGGTGGCAAAAGACAAATACCTTTGATCTCACCTATAAGTGGAATCTAATGGAAAAAAAAAAACAAGCAAAATAGAACCAGGGACATAGAAACAAGGAACAGACTGACAGGGACCAGAGGGGAGGGTGGAGAGGAAAAGGGAGGAAAGAAGGGGAAGGGCTTAGTTAAAGAATAAGTATAAATGACCCACGGACATGGACAACAGGTTGGGGATTGACTGTGGGAGTAGGGGGTGAGCAGGGCAGGGGAGAACAACAGGGGATACTTGGGACAACTGTAATAGAACAATGGAAAAAACAAGAGCATATGCCCAATAAAAGTAAGAGCATTAAAAAATATAAAGGCTAATGGAGGGGATTTAAATATTGATTTGATATTAGTTAATACTAATGACTTGAGGGTAATAATATAATGATTAAGTGGGTGGTTAAATAGGAAAGTGTCTATTTTTGGAGAATGACTTCTATAGTATTTAGGGATAAAATATTGTAAGGTCTATATTTTAGATATTTCAGCAAAAAATATATAAAGCAAATATGGTGAACTGTACATAATTATTCAATTTAATTTTCCCTGAGCTGTCTAATCTGTTCTTTTGATCTATATGTCTGTTTTTATGCAAGTACCATGTTGTTTTGATTACTGTGGACTTGTAGTATAGTTTGATATTAGATAGTGTGATTCCTCCAACATTGTTCTTCTTTCTTAAGATCGCTGTTGCTATTCAGGGTCTGATTCCATATAAATTTTTGAAATATGTGTTCTAGTTCTGTGAACTATGCCATTGGTATCTTGATAGGAATTGCATTGAATCAGGGTGATTGCTGAAGTAGATTGCTTTGGATAGTATGGACACTTTAATGATGATAATTCTTATCCATAGACATGGTATATGCTTCTACTTATTTTTATCATCTTCAATTTCTTTCTTAATGTCTTATAATTTCCTAAGCACAGGTCTTTTATATCCTTGGTTAACTGTATTCCTATGTATTTTATTCTTTTTGATGCAATTGTGAATGGGATTGTTTTCTTAGTTTCTCTTTCTGATAGTTCATTATTGGCATTTAAAATAAATTTATCTGATGAATGCATGGGTGTATATTATGCTAGTCTCCTTATTCTCCTATACACTTGAAAGTTTCCTAATGAAATGTTAAAGCAAATGAATCTGTTAACAACTAAGTTGTATTAGAGGGGTGATATTATTTCAATGTTTTAAATTTAAAACAGTAGATAAAAACAGTAAATAAAAGAAAAATGTAGATAAAACATAAATGCACCTGAATATCTATTATTACTATTATTTAATACTATTATCTGTATTATTTAATACTATATCTATTATTCATTTGCTAAATAATTATCATAAAATGCAAATTCCAGTTTTATTTCTCAGTAGGTTTACTTTGTGAAAGCAACAGCTGGGTTCACTACTAAATTAAAAGAGACAGAACTCTTCTCCAAAAGTTTGTTTTAAAATCAAACAAAGTAATATTTTATAAACTACATAATGTGATACAAATGCTATTTATAATCATAGTGCTAGTTCTGAAGTGACTCTTGCCTTATACTTAATTTTCTAATTGCTATGAGCAAGTTCCTTCTTTTTAAAAATGTTTTATTGACTATACTATTACAGTTGTCCCATTACCCCCCATTCCCTTCCACCCTGAACACCCTCTCCCACCCATATTCCCCCCCTTTAGTTCATGTCCATGTGTCATAAGTTCTTTAGCTTCTACATTTCCCATACTATTCTTGCCCTCCCCCTATTTTCTACCTACCATCTATGCTATTTGTTCTCTGTACCTTTTCTCCCTCTCTCCTCTTCCTATTCCCCTGTTGCTAACCCTCTATGTGATCTCCCTTTCTGTGTTTCTGTCCCTGTTCTAGTTGTTTGCTTAGTTTGTTTTTGTTTTTGTTTTAGGTGTGGTTGTTAATAATTGTGAGTCTGCTGTCATTTTACTATACATGTTTTTTATCTTCTTTTTCTTAGATAAGTCCCTTTAACATTTCATGAAATAAGGACTTGGTGAAGATGAACTCCATTAACTTGACCTTATCTGAGAAGCACTTTATCTGCCTTTCCATTCTAAATGAAAGCTTTGCTGGATAGAGTAATCTTGGATGTAGGTCCTTGCCTTTCATGACTTGGAATACTTCTTTGTAGCCCCTTCTTGCCTGCAAGGTCTCTTTTGAGAAATCAGCTGACAGTCTGATGGGAACTCCTTTGTAGGTGACTGTCTCCTTATATCTTGCTGTTTCTAGGATTCTCTCCTTCATTTTTACCTTGGGTAATGTAATTATGATGTGCCTTGTGTTGGACCCAAGGAGGATGTGTGTTCCCCCTTGGGTCAAACTTCTTTGGGACTCTCTGAGCTTCCTGGACTTCCTGGAAGTCTATTTCCTTGGCCAGATTGGGGAAGTTCTCCTTCATTATTTGTTCAAATAACTTTTCCACTTGTTGCTCTTTCTCTTCCCCTTCTGGTGCCCCTATAATTCAGATGTTGGAACGTTTAAAGATGTCCTGGAGGTTCCTAAGCCTCTCCTCATTTTTTTGAATTATTTCTTCATTCTTCTGTTTGGTTGTTTCTTTCTTCCTTCGGGTCCACTCCATTGATTTGAGTGCCAGTTTTCTTCCCATCACTATTTGTTCCCTGTACATTTTCCTTCATTTAACTTAGCATAGCCTTCATTTTTTCATTGAATTTTTGACCAAATTCAACCAATTCTGCAAGCATCCTGATCCCCTGTGCTTTGAACTGTGCATCTGAAAGATTAGCTATCTCTTCATCGCTTAGTTGCATTTGCTCTGGAGCTTTGATCTGTTCTTCCATTTGGGCCATCTTTTTTTTTTTTTGCCCTGTCACACCTGTTACATATGAGGGGTGGAGCCTTAGGTGTTCACCAGGGTGAGGCAACCCAGTCACTGGGTTATGATGCTGTATGTGGGGGTGGGGTCCAAGAGGGAACAATGCCACTTGCTCTGCTCTTCGTCGGACTTCAGTCCCTTCCACTGCTTCCCCCAAGAAAACTGGGCCTTTCTGGTGCTAATTCCTGTGTGGGTAGGCTTGTGCACATTCAAGGATCCCATGGGTCTCTCCAACAATCTCTCCCGAGAGGCTGGGAGTCTCTCCCTGCACCTCAGCTCCCACAGGTGTTTTCAATCAGTGCCCTGAGGCTCTATTTCCTGGGGCTGGGACCCTGGGTTGTGCACAGTGCCTTGCTTCAAAACCACAACCTTGTTGGGACTGACAGTTGCCACCCCACGCCCAGCGTCTGCCTGCTGTGGTCTTGTGAACTTGGGATGCCTTATGAGCCCTGTCCCACCGCTCTTCCTGCCGCAACCCCTCTCCGCCCAGCTGCCCAACTCTATCCCCCCTACCTGTCTGGATGAATGTGTCTATTTTAACTCCTTCATTGTCTGACTTCCATACAGTTCAATTTTCTGTCAGTTCTGGTTGTTATTCTATTTCTAAATTATTATCCCTATCTTGGTACAAGGAGGCACAGTATGTCTGCCTACACCTCCACCTTGGCTGGAAGTCAGCAAGTTTCTTCTTAACTGACAAATAGAAATGTACTCCTAGATTCACAACTGTAAACCTTCATGGCTTCAAATACATTTCCTGTTTTTCTGTAATCTGGCCAGCAAATAAATAATATTATCTTATTTCTAGTAAAAGCTAACATATGCATGCACACATAATTTATGGTTTTTGAAGGTGTTCTCTCAGTATACACTCTTAATTTCTTCCCAATTCACCATAAATCTTTTCTCAATATTAAGATAAGAGACCAATATTATTAAATCTGAAGAGATAGTTGTTTCTCTGTCTACAGAGGCATCTGACAAGAGGAGATGCCTGAGCACAGTTACAAAACCCTATACTTGGCAGGTTTTGTGGACACCAGGCAGATGGTCAACTTCTAAAAATTCTAAATCTCCCTACCAATCTCTTCTGTAGTTATCTGAACCACAACTCTTTTTTATATATCACTACCAAGATGAATTATTTTTTATAAATTATCATGTGGGAACTGACTTAATACAAGTAAACAAGATAATCAGAGATTAATTTTTCTTCCAGACATATGTACCTAGCCTTTAAATGTTATTTCCATTATTTTTTAAAAAAGTTACCAAGTCATAGACAACTAAAACACATTACAATGGAAAACTATATACTTGAGGTTCTAATGACTCACCATGTCTATTAGGAACTTGGAATTCTTAAATCTACGATGTAACGTTGGTCTAGAGAATACAGAAAAGATGGTAGCTACAATACATGCATGGATATTGAACTTCGTGTTTCAGGCACTCTTGCTCCTCTGATTAGGGTCATAAGAGCTCATGCTCATTCGAATGTTTGTTTCCCAGTTCCTATGGAGTCCAACAAAGCATATTACAAAGATCTCTTCAGTAAGCAGGGCAGAGCCAACCCTTGTCTCCATCAGACCACAGTACTCATCATGGCCATTGCTGCCTTGAGCAAGCAGCCTAGATGTTAATTAGAAGACAGGTGCCAACAAAGAAGGCCTGAAAAAGCCACCTATGTACCTATTCTAAGTTTGTTGTAATACCAGCAAGGCATAGAGAAAATTTGGAAAAGATCATATTGTCTGTTTTACCCACCTGCCCAAGTTGGCGAGAATTAGCTAAGGAATTAGAACCCAGTTGCCAGACATCTGCCACAATAAGGGGTTAGAGTGTCTATAGCAGAAGATGTGGGATGCTCAGTTAAAATCCAGGAGCCAGACAGATAATGTCAAAGAGCTTCAAAGAGTGCATGAGAACTGAAATAGGCCACTTTACCTCATCAGTGGCTATTTTAGCAGCCTGGAACAGACATGGCTCAGTGAATATGAATATGACCTGTTAGCCACAGCTCCTTAGAGAGGCAGTATCTCAGCAAAGCCCTGTGAGGACACAGGAACAGGGACAGTCTGTTAACAGGGACAGTCTGTTAAGCAGATATTACCTCCTTATTGCCATAGAATTTCTCACTCCCTATCCACACTCTATCCTGAGGAAGAAAAGGAGAGAATATTTGGAAGAGAAAAATACCTTGATTGTGATTTTAAAATGACTTAGTAAGTAGAGTCCAATTTTAAAGAAATACAGCTACCTTTCTGTACATTTGAGTTGTACCTATAAATTTCAATCCCACCACAACCATTTATAACACACTGCCTAATACTCTGCTTCAGACTCACAGATGGAGATGGAGAACTCAAAGATGGATAATTCAAAACTACTAATGAAGAGCTGGATTCTTTCACCTTTTCTTCACCTTGATTTCCACAGGGTTCTCTTCCCTTGATGCCGATTCCCTGGCTTTTGGGACTATGTAAAATTGTCAGCATCTGCCATTTTAATATGTTTCAGCACAGTAGGCTAATGAAACGTGGCAGCTGGAAACAAGTGTAAGATGGGAGCAGGGTTGGCCAGCTTCTAAGAGAAACCAAAGCTTTCCCAGTGAGGGATTTAAAGGCAAATGTACTTTGCCACATCCAGACACAATCAAAGCCAGGAATCCACTTCAGCTCTAGTACTAAGAGAAGGAGAGTAGGGTGAAAGACAATCACAAACACAAATGCTACAAAAAATGGTACCCCCTCTTTGCATCAATTGGGATGAAAAGCTTTTTCTTATCTCTTGATAAGGAAAAGTTCAGAGGTAAACAATACAGGCAAGGAGCACAGCATTCAATCACACATGGCAATGCACTAAAGACAATGAAGACTTCAGCAGTTACCTGAACTGAGAGCAAAGGGAAGGAGGACATTCTTTTAAATGGCTCTAAATTTAATAAACCATTTTTTCTCTTTGTAGCTAGACAATATTTTAGTTCATTGACCTCAAAAATTTTGCCTTGAGTTTCCACATGTGACAGTACATCTTCCTAGACCTCCCCTTAAGGATGTACGTGTGTGTTTATGTGTATTTATGTATATGTGGGGGTCTGCTTAGGTTTACCTATGTGTATGTATGCATGTTTGTGTGATTTACACAGTGGGTAGAATAGCCTATGTGTCCCCAGTGGTTAAAAAATATTTTAAACATCATTGCTAACCCAAAAAGTATTCCTGACAAAGTATCCAGAGCAGGATACCAAAATTAGGGTGTGATTCTAGCAAGCAGAGTCAGATAATAGGGTTTTACTAACATATGGTGTTGACCACCTACGCAGATTGATATTTAGAAAAATGATATTAAGAATATTTTTTCTAAACACAGATGCAGTTTGCAGAATAAATTTTCATAATATCACAGTACATTCACCGTGATATCTAATCTGACATTATAGTTGAAGCAGGTGTTAGGCAATCTTGTTTTTGTTAAGATTTTTTTTTCTAAGAGTTGTCTTGGGTCACACATTAAATACATTGAGACATGTAATTACAAAAAAAGTCTTATATTGTTTTAAGTGAACTTACAGTTTTGTGTTAGGCTGCATTCACAGCAATGCTGAGCTGCATGTGGCCCACAGGCTGCAGGTTGGACACACCTGGTAGAGTCTAGACTCTCAAATTAACATCCTTCAGCAACATCTTCCCTATCAATAGGTTTGAATAATATACTAATTGCCAATACAGTTGACAAAAGGCATTCATTCCTTCATTTTTTACTAAAGATACAGTAAAACAAAACAACAAAGACAAACCATTATATTGAATATCCCTTATAGGTTGGGAACATTGGGAGGGACATAAGCCTACCTTAGAAGTAAAACTGACATTTGTCTATAGAGTAGGATTTGGAAGCATCGCCTGACAAGAATTGGTATTTATTTATTTATTTTTACATAGGGTTTTTATTTATGTTAAAATTTAACAAAACAGTGGTGAGGTTTATTTGATACAATAGTTACTGTTGTTTTTTTCTTGTATTTTTTAAAATGTTAATTGTTGTTTAAGTACAGTTTTCTGTCTTTTACTCCCATCCCAGCCCACCCCCCAAGCCCTCCCCACCTCCCTCCTATTTCCACCCCACCCCTAGTTTTTGTCCATGTGTCCTTTATACTTGTTCCTGTAAACCCTTCCCCTTTTCCCCTGAAATTTCCTCCACTCTTCCCTCTGGTCACTGTCAGACTGTTCTCTATTTCACTCTTTGGTCATATTTTGCTTGTTTGTTTGTTTTATTGTTTAGGTTCCTGTTAAAGGTGAGATCATATGGTATTTGTCTTTCACTAACTGGCTTGTTTCACTTAGCATAATACTTTCCAGTTCCATCCATGCTGTTGCAAAGGGTAGGAGCTCCTTCTTTCTTTCTGCTGCATAGAATTTCATTGTGTAAATGTACCATAGCTTTTTGATCCTTTCATTTACTAATGGGCACCTAGGTTGCTTCCAACACTTGGCTATTGTAAATTGTGCTGCTGTGAACATTGGGATGCATAGGTTCTTTTGGATTGGTGTTTCAGACTTCTCAGGATATAATCCTAGCAGTGGAATTGCTGGGTCAAAAGGCAGATACATTTTTGGTTTTCTGAGAAAATTCCACACTGTTTTCCATAGTGTTTGTGCCAGTCTGCAATCCCACCAACAGTGCACTAGGGTCCCCTTTTCTCCACAACCTCTCCAACACTTGTTGTTTGTTACTTTGTTGATGATGGCCATTCTGAGTGGTGTGAAGTGGTATCTCATTGTGGTTTTAATTTGCATCTCTCTGATAGCTATCAATACTGAGCATCTTTTCAAGTGTCTCTGGATCCTCTGTATGTCCTCCTTGGAGAAGTGTCTGTTCAAGTCCTTCGCCCATTTTTTTAATTGGGTTGTTTGTCTTCTTAGAGTTGAGTCATGTAAGTTCTTTATATATTTTGGAGATTAAACCCTTGTCTGAGGTATCATTGGCAAATATGTTTTCCCATATGGTTGGTTGGTTCTCTTTTTATGTTAGTACTGTTTTCTTTAGCTCTGCAGAAGCTTTTTATTTTGATGAGATCCCATTTGTTTATTCTTTCCTTTATGTGCCTTACTCTGGACGTATCAGTAAAAATAATATTGCTATGTGAAATATCTGAGATTTTCCTGCCTATGTTCTGCTCTAGGACTTTAATGGTGTCACAGTTTATATTTAAATCTTTTATCCACCTTGATTTATTTTTGTGTATGGTGTAAGTTGGTGCTTGAGTTTCATTTCTTGTTGCATGTAGCTGTCCAGTTCTCTCAACACCATTTGTTGAAGAGGCTATTTTTACTCCATTTTATGTTGCTGCCTCCTTTGTCAAATATTAATTGACCATAAAGACTTGGGTTTATTTCTGGGCTCTCTGTTCTATTCCATTGGTCCATGTGCCTGTTTTTATGCCAGTACCAGGCTGTTTTGATTACAGTGGCCTTGTAATACAGCTTGGTATCAGGTATTGTGATTCCTCCTACGTTGCTCTTCTTTCTCAAAATTGCAGCAGCTGTTCAGGGTCGTTTATGGTTCCATATAAATTTCTGAAGTGTTTGTTCTATGTCTATGAAATAAGCCATTGGTACTTTAATAGGTATTGCATTGAATGTGTAAATTGCTTTGGGTAGTATGGACATTTTGATGATGTTGATTCTTCCAGTCCATGAACACAGTATATGTTTCCATATGTTTGTGTCTTCCTTAATTTCTTTCTTCAGTGTTGTATAGTTTTCTGAATACAGGTCTTTTACCTCCTTGGTTAGGTTTATTCCTAGATATTTTATTTTTCTTTTAGCTATATTGAACAGGATTTTTTTCCCTTGATTTCTGCTTCTGCTGTTTGATGGTTGGTGTACAAAAATGCCTTTGATTTCTGGATATTGACTTTGTATCCTGCTGTTTTGCCAAATTCATTTATTAGATCAAGCAGTTTTTTGGCCGAGTCTATAGGATTTTCTAGGTACACTATCATGTCATCTGCAAACAATGACAGTTTTGTTCCCTCCTTTCTGATTTGGATGCCTTTTATTTCCTTTTCTTGTCTGATCGCTGTGGCTAAAACGTCCAATATTATCTTGAACAGAAGTGGTGAAAGTGGACAACCTTGTCTTGTTCCTGATCTTAGTGGAAAAGATTTTAGTTTTTGCCCATTGAGTACGATATTGGCTGTAGGTCTCTCATATATGGCTTTTATTATGTTGAGGAATGCTCCCTCTATTCCCACTTTGCCGAGTGTTTTTATCATGGATGTGTGCTGTACCTTATCAAATGCTTTTCCCACATCTATTGATATGATCATGTGACATATATCTTTGCTTTTGTTTATGTGATGTATTACATTTACTGACTTATGAATATTGTAGCATCCTTGCATCCCTGGGATGAATCCAACTTGGTCATGGTGCATGATCTTTTTAATGTATTGTTGGATGCAGTTTGCCAATATTTTGTTGAGGATTTTAGCATCTATGTTCATCAGCAATATTGGCCTGAAGTTTTCTTTCTTTGTTGTGTCTTTATCTGTTTTTAGGATTAGGATGATGCTGGCTTCATAAAAAGAGTTTAGGAGTCTTCCATCATTTTGGAATTTTTGGAATAGTCTGTGAAGGATAGGTGTTAGCTCTTCCTTAAATGCTTTGTAGAATTCTCCTGTGAAACTATCCAGTCCAGGGCTTTTGTGTGTCAGGAGTGTTTTGATTACTGCTTCCATTTCATCAGCTGTCATTGGTCTGTTCAGTCTTTCTGCTTCTTCTTCATTGAGTGTTGGAAGACTGTATTTTTCTAAATATTTGTCCATTTCATCTAGGTTTTCAAATTTCTTGGCATACAGGTCTTTGTAGTAATTTCTTACATTCCTTTGTATTTCTACGGTATCTGTTGTAATCTCTCCTCTTTCATTTCTGATTGTGTTTATTTGGATTTTCTCTCTTTTTTTCTTGATGAGTCTGCTTAAAGGCTGGTTGATTTTGTTTCTTTTCAAAGAACCAGCTCCTGCATTTATTGATCCTTAGAATTGTGGTTTTAGTCTCTATGTCATTTAATTCTGCTCTTATCTTGGTTATTTCCTTCCTTCTACTTGCTCTGGTCTGTCTTTGTCATTGTTCTTTGAGTTCTTGTAGATGTAGGGTTAGGTTGCTTGTTTGTAATGTTTCTATCTTTTTTAGGTAGGCCTGTATCACTATGAACTTCCCTCTCAGGGCTGCCTTCACTGTGTCCCATAAATTTTGGGTTGTTGTGAGTTCATTTTCATTTGCTTCCAGAAACTTTTTGATGTCTTCCCTAATTTCATTCTTGACCCATTCATTGTTTAATAGCATGCTGTTCAATCTCCATTATTATGATTGTTTTGGGGCTTTTTCCTTGGAGTTGGTTTCTAGTTCCAGTCCCTTGTAGTCAGAGAAAATGCATGATATGATTTGAGTTTTCTTGAAATTGTTGAGGCTTGTTTTGTGTCCTATCATGCGGTCTATTTTTGAAAATGTTCCACGTGCATTTGAAAACAATGCATATTTAGCTTCTTTGAGATGAAGGGCTATATATATATATATATATATATCAGTTAAGTCCATTTCCTCTAGGGCATTGTTTAATGCCACAATATCTCTGTTAATATTTTGTTTGAAAGAACTGTCCATTTTTGAAAGTAGGGTGTTAAAATCCCCTACTATAATTGTGTTGCTGTCAATATCTTTCTTCAAGACCTCTTAAGATGTTCTTTATGTATTTGGGCGCTCCTATGTTGGATGCATATATATTTACAATGTTTATGTCTTCTTAGTGGAATTCTTCCCTTGAATATTATGAATTGACCATCTGGGTCTCTCTTCATGGCCCTTTTTTTGAAGTCTGTTTGTCTGATATGAGTATTGCTACCATGGCTTTATTTTTCCTGTCCATTTGCTTGGAAAATTTGTTTCCAGCCCTTCACTTTCAGTCTGTGCAGGTCTTTTGTCCTGAGGTGGGTCTCTTGTAGGCAGCATATGTGTGGGTCATGCTTTCTTATCCATTCAGCTATTCTATGTCTTTGATTGGAGCATTTAATCCATTTATGTTTAAGGTTATTATCGATAGGTACTTATTCATTGCCATTTTCATACCTGTGTTCCTCTCTCTCTCTCTCTCTTTTCCTTCCTTTCCTTAAAGCAGTCCCTTTAGCATCTCTTGCAGAGCTGATTTGGTGGAGGTGTATTCTTTTGTCTGGGAATCTCCTTATTTGGCCTTCTATCTTGATTGAGAGCCTTGCTGAGTAAAGTAGCCTTGGTTGCAGGCCTCTGGTTTTCATTACTTGGAATATTTGTTCCCATTTTTTCTGGCTTGGAGCGTTTCCATTGAGAAGTCAGCTGCTAGCCTTATCAGGGCTCCCTTGTATGTTACTTCCTTTTTTCCCTTGCTGCTTTTAAGATTCTCTCTTGGTCTTGGAATTTTGCCATTTCAATTATGATGTGTCTTGAAGTGACCCTCTTTGGGTTCCTCTTGATTAGGACTCTCTGTGTTTCCTGGATTTGTGTGACTTTTTCTCTCATCAAATTAGGGAAGTTTTCCATCATTACTTTTTTCAAATAGGTGTTCTATCCCTTGCTCTTCTTCTTCTCCTTCTGGTATCCCTATTATATGGATATTATTATGTTTCATATTGTCTTGCATTTCTCTTAGTCCCTCTTGTTACTTTCTGAGCCTCTTTTCCTTTTCTTCCTCTTTCTTGGTGTTTTTTTTCTACTTTGTCCTCCATCTCACTGATCCAATCTTCTGCTTCATTGATCCTGCTTTTGATTCCTTCTACTGTGTTCTTCAGTTCAGAAATTGTATTCTTCATTTCCTCTTGGCCCTTGTTGATAGTTTCTATTTCCTTTTTCATGTTGATATAGTTTTCAGTGAGTTCATTGTAGTTTCCCTGTAGTTTCTGGTAATTCACTGTGAGCTCATTGAGGTTCCTGATAACCATTTCTTTGAACTCAATATCTGATAGTTGAATTGCCTCTATTTCATTTAGCATTCTTTCTGAGGCTTCCTCCTTTCCTTTCACTTGGGGATTGTTTGTTTGCCTTCTCATTGTTTGTGAGACTCTTCTTGTTAGCCTCAGCTTCTTAAATTTTTCTGTTCAGGCTCCCTGGGTTTATGGTGTGAACTTCTGTAGTAGAATACCTATGAGATTCAGTAGTGCAGTCTCCTTGATCTCCTGAGCTCACTGGTTTTGAGCTGTTGTTTAAGTTGGCTCTTTGTTTGTCTTTGGGTTTTGATTGTTGTTGGGTTTTTCTTTGGTGGGTCCTTCCAACCAAAAGAAAGGTCAGCTGAAGGTCACTCTGTCCATCACCTTTTTTATTTTGTTTTGGTGGTGAGGGCAGATTGTTTCGAAGCTGGTTCTTACATGTGTACAAGTTTTGAGGATTCCCTCTTGCTCCTGTTCAGCTGTTTGTTCTGGGTAATTTATCCACTATTTAGTTGTATTTCCAGATGTGTCCTAGATTGAGGTTGGTGTGGCTTCCACTCCCTCCTTCACCTTCTTCTGTTGTTATCTGTTGGTAGTTCCTTTGCTGTTGGGTTCCCTCTTCCAGAGGTGTTCACAGCGTCCACCTACTCTGAGGGCTCCTAGAGAATTTATCCAGCCACATTAGATTAGTGACTCCTTCAGCAGCATCCAGAAGATGGAATCTGGTCTTTATTTTTTTTATCCTGCTACTGTGCCTGGATTGCTTACCTTTAGATCTGAAAGAAAACAGATTGTCTACAAGGAAATATTTATTAGATTTGTTATCACTGAAAACAGAGAGGGAAGGTAACAAAATAAATGAAACTATGAAAATAAAATATATACTGAATTATCATCAAATTGCAAAGCACATAAAGACTAAGAGAGTTTTTCAACTACATTCACACCTGTCTGAAATAATTACTAAAGTAATTTTTTAAAAATAATGACTAAATAAATTCCCCTCATCAAGAAGAAATTTGATTGGGGAAGAGGGTTAAAAGCTACAAACATCCAGTTATAAAATAAATAGGTCATGGGGCTGTAATGTCCAACATAGTGACTATCGTTTATAATACTGTATTGCATGCTTGAAAGTTGTTAAGAGAAATCGTATAAGTTCTCACTGAGAACTTTTATCACTGAAAGAAAAAAATTTAACTATGAATGGTGAAGGATGTTAACTGGACTTATGGTGATCTCATAGAAATATATACAAATACACAACCATATGTTGTATGCCTGAAACTAATATAATATTATATGTCAATTATAGCACAATAAAAATTTTTGAACCCTAAGAGACAGTGAAGGGTGGTGAGCACAGAAATGTACCAAATACTACAGTAACTTTAATTAATGCTTAATTGGAACAAAATAATATCCTGTATTAAAAATAAAAATAAAACAAAATTCTACGTAAAACAAACACATTGGAAGAAATATTCAACAGAGGGGGAAACATGTTAGGTCTTATGCTTGGCAAAAAATAAAAGAAAGAAATACTCATACTTGTTAAAAATGACTCTAAATGGGATAACAATTTGTATGACTTTGGAAGAAATCATTTACTAGGTACACACTGAAATTCCTTCCAAAAGTTACTATATATGGGGTAAAGAGAATAATTTTTTATTATTTATTTATATAATTAAATATGTTACTGTTGCTCTATTACAGTTGTCCCGATTTTTTCCCCGTTGCTCTCCTTGACACAGCCTATCCCTGCTCCCACAGTCAAACCCCAACCTGTTGTCCATGTCCATGGGTCATTCATACATTTTCCTTGATTAGTCCCTTCCCCTTCTTTGCACCCTTATCCCACTCATCTTTCCCCTCTGATTGCTGTCAGTATGTTCCATGTTTCCATGCCTCTGGTTCTATTTTTTTCATTTGTTTGTTTTGTTCATTAGGTTCCTCTTATAGATGAGATCATATGGTATTTGTCTTTCACCACCTGGCTTACTTCACTTTAGCATAATATTTTCCAATTCTATCCACGCTGTTATGAAAGTTAGGAGTTCCTCCCTTCTTTCTGCTGTGTAGAATTCTATTGTGTAAATGTACCGTAGTTTTTGACCCACTCATTTACTGATGGACACTTTTGAGAGGATAGAAGGAGAAGGAATACTAAGGGTGAGGAATGAAAACCAGGCTAAGACAGGGGAAAAGTAAAATTTAAAATGAAAAGGGAACAAAAGGGCAGGAGGAAGGCAAAATGGAGTGGGAGAGGGAAACAGTAAAACTTGAGATTTTAAATACAAACATAGTGAAGATTTAGAGATAAAATTGAAGAAATGCAATAACAACTATCATATCAACAACCAACGGGTGAAGATTGATAAAAGTGGAGAGAGAATAAGGGTGTTTTAAGAATGAGTAAAAGAATGTGTGGTGAGTAATGACAAAAAATGGTTTTGGGGAGGCTGAAGGGGAGAGAAATACAGGGTCCAGCAGAAGCAACACCTGTTTGAGTGTGGTTGGTATGGTAATAATGTGGGTGTAATAATTTATAGTTTTAATTTGAACATTTAACCTAAAATGTCATATGGTGTGCTTGAGTGTGACAGTTGTTATAGAATTACACACTTATGATTTTGTAATAAAATATTTTGTAATAAAAAGAGGGCATACTTTGTGCCAGACCATGTATTAAGAATGCGGAATAGAAATAAATCATAGCCAGAGAAAAAATACAATTTAAAACAAAAATAAGAAGAGGAAGAAGAAGGTACAGTGGAATAAGAGAAGGAAGGAGAAAAATATGAGATTTGAACTTAACTAAAATAAAAAAAAACCTAGTGACATAGTAGGCATAAACTTGAAGGGAAAAAAATGAATGTTAAAAAGCTATGCAGGAGAGAAAATAATGCAAATAATCAAGAAGACCATGGTGGAATTTGTCTTAGTAGAATCCAGTGTTTACCACTGTCTTCTCTTTCTGGATCTGCCCCTAGCAATGTCAGATAGTGTCCTAGTCTGGCCCTAGGCAGCCTGTCTGAGACCATAGGCAATCCACAGTCTATGGCTGCCTATTCAGATTTGGGCTGGTCACTACTTTCTGCCCTGCCCACTTTCCATCAGCTCAAGGCCCAGGAGTGGTTCATTTAATAGCCTGAGAGGACTGCTAGTACGTTTTTCACTTGTTTCCAGAGGAGGCATCTGGTGTGATAGGGAGGGTGGGAACTCTGGGGCAACCCCAGGCAGCGCTGTTCATTTTTCAGGGAAGATGGTGGGAGGGTTTCCCTTCCCCCTCACCCATTACTTGGTCTGTCCTAGATTCTTTCTAATAATGTAGTTTCTAGTAAATTAGCTGTTTGTTTCCTCTGAAGGCCAATCTGTGTAAAAGGGGTACCTCTTTCCTACTTGGTGCAGACAGCAAATCTGTCTAGGCACTGAGACTGGACAGGACCCTGAACACCCCTTGTTGCTCCTTTCTCTAACCTCTCTTCTCTGCTGGTTTCAGTGGATCAGAGCCTATGGAACAGCCTAGCTCATAGTGTCTGATAGAAAGGGCCTTTCCAGAGATTTTAGCTTTCCCCTGAGGATATGCACCCAGCAGGGTACTCCTGAGCCTGGCCTCACTGATCTGTAGACTCTGCAATACTGCAGGTGGTGAGTAGGCATGCTTACCTGTGAGGGAACTTGCCTGGCTGCAGCAAATCTCAGGTGCTCAGCTGCTGGCCATGAGTCCCCAGTCTGCCACTCTTGCAGGAGACTTGGGCCCAAACTTTCCACTCAGCACAGTGCCCTGTTCACCAGTGATGTTGGGTTGGGTCCCACAGTCCCTTCAGCATAACTCTATCCCTCTAAGTTCTTTGTTGGCAGAGCTGTTACACGTGTGCACAAGTGCACTCAGGCACAGAGTCCTTGCTGAATCTCAGCTCAGCTCCTCTTTTAAGAGTTTCTGTGTGACCCCTTCACTGCAGCGCTGAGCCCTGGGGGGCTTGTTCTTTGCATGTTCCTCCTCCTCAAAAAGCACAAAGTGTCTCTCAGTTAGGGCTGGCCAAAGCCTGCCAAAGCTTCTGACAGTTTTAGATAAAGTTACTGGATCTCTCCCAGAAGGCACTGGGAAGAGTCCTGCAGTGATACTATAGTACGAGGTGGGGTGGGGTTGGGGAGCTCCTGAAGCTCCCTCCAGTGATTCTCAACCTGGGGCAGACCCACTCTCCCCATGCTGCTTTTGTAGCCAGCACTGCCCTGGCTGTCTCTGCCTCCAGAGCTTTCCTCTCTTGAATCTAACCACAGCCTCCTCAGTCAGATTCTTTCCTGTTCACAGTTCCCATGGTACCCAGGGTCAGGGAGGCAAGAGCCCTTTCCCCTGTAAGTACTGTAGTCCCCAGATTCTGGCACTTGGTGGCAGCAGTATGTGCAGTCCTGGTGGGGTAGAGGGAACAGAGACACGTCTAGACGCTGAGGTGCAGGGATTCCAGAGGCTTCTTCCTGAGTAGGACATTTGAAAGTCCTCAGAATGGCTCCTGCTCCAAATCTCTGCAGCCAGAAGTGCTGGGTTGGGCAGTGGTGGTGGCAGCTTCTCCACTAAGAGAGCCCAGGGTGTCCACTCCTAAGTTCCCTGCAGGCAGGCAGACTCTTGCCCACTCACACACACACACACACACACACACACACATGCCATGCACACTCATCCGTGTACACACTCACACACGCTCTCACTCTCAAAAGGACTTTTTAGTTAATTGCTCTGTGGTTTAGCTGCAAGATTGGTCTGGGTCTGGAAGCAAGTAGATGGAGCTTCCAGCTGTTCTGTTGCCATTTTGGATTTCCAAAGATGATAAATTTTCAAATATCTTCTAAATCTCTTCTATGCTGTTCAATGATTCTTGTCTGCTGTATCTCTTCAGAACATAGTGAGACTCAATCTATAAAATCACAATTTGTAAATAGCCTGACCACTCTCTACTTTTCAGCATTGTATGGCAAAGTGCCACTACCATTTTCCTTCTTCTCAAACTGTATTTTCAAAATTTTGGTTCCAGCTTGAGAGGACAATGCAAAAAGATATTACTAAGACTGATATGAAATAGTTTACAGCTTACAAGCAAGGGAAATAAAAGCAAAAGTAAATAAACTGTACTTCTTTGAACAAAAAAGCTCTGCACAGTGAAGGAAACCATCAACAAAACAAAAAGAGAAGCTACTGAATTGGAGAATATATTTGCAAATGATATATCTGATAAGGAGTTGATATAAAAAATAATAAGGGACTCATACAACTCAATAACAACAAAGAAAACCCAACCTGGTTAAAAAAAAATGGTCAGAAGACACGAGAAAGTTCTCCAGATTAGACATACAGATGGCCAGACATAGGAACAAATGCTCAGCATCACTAATCATTAGAGAAATGCATATCAAAAGCACAGTGAGATATCACCTCACATAGTCAGAATGGCTATTATCCAAAAGCCAACAAATAACAAGTGTTGGCAAGGATGTGGAGAAAAGGGAACCTTCCATGTACTGTTGGTGGGATTGTAAATTGGTGCAGCCACTGTGGAAAACTCTATGAAGGTTCCTCAGAAAACTACAAATGCATTTACGAAACACAAAACTACAAATACATTGACCCAGCAATTCCACTTCAATATTTGTATCCAAAGAAAACAAAAACGCTAATTTGAAAAGTTATATGCATGCGCCCTGGCTGGTGTAGCTCAGTGGATTGAGCGCAGGCTGCGAACCAAAGTGTTGCAGGTTCGATTCCCAGCCAGGGTACATGCCAGGGTTGCAGGCCGTGACCCCCAGCAGCCGCACATTGATGTCTCTCTCTCTCTCTCTCTCTCTCTCTCTCTCTCTCTCTCTCTCTCTCTCTCTCTCTCTATCTATCTATCTCCCTCCCTTCCCTCTCTAAAAATAAATAAATAAAAATCTTAAAAAAATAAAAATAAAAAATGCAGAATTTTTTTTAAAAAAAGAAAAGTTATATGCATGCCTGTGTTCACTGCAGCATTATTTACAATGGCCAACATGTAGAGCAACCTAGGTGTCCATCGATAGGTGAATGGATAAAGATGTGATACATATATGCAATGGAATATTACTCAGCAATAAAAAGAATGAAATCCTGCCATTTGCAACAACATAGATGGACCTAGAGGGTATTATGCTAAGTGAAATAAGTCAGACAGAGAAAGACAAATGACACATGAATTCATTTATAGGTATAATTTTAAAAAATCAAAAGAAACAAAACAAAACAGACTCACAGAAACAAAGAACAAACTGATGATTGCTAAAGGGCTGTGGGTAGGGAATGGGACAGAAAGGTGAAAGGGAATATAGTATGATAACTCTGCATGGTGACAGATGATTACTGAACTTAGTGTGGTGAACACATAATAAGGTATATAAACGTCAAATCACTATGTTGTACACCTGAAACTAATTCAACATTATATACCAACTATACTTTTTTTTAAAAATTATTATAAAAAAAATGTTCATCCCAGGATACCTACACATGCCTAAAAATTACCCAAGCCCCCAAAACTTTCATTTATATGAGTTATAGCTGTTACTATTTACTATATTGGACATTAAAACAAAAAAATTAAATATGCAAGGAGGAGCCCCCAAAATAATTTATTTATTAAAAAATTGTGGATTTATTCTCACATGTTTAAACTTCAATCATCTTCAAAATACTTTCCATTTGATGCAGTACACCTATGGAGACTTTTCACTGCTTAAAACAGTCTTTGGATCCATTGATTTTGCTGCCTGTTAGTGCTTCTGCTGTTTTTTGTTTCTTTGAGGAACAAAACACATGCCTCTTTGAGGACTTTTTTACATCCAGCAAAACAAAAAAAAAAATGTTGCTCTGAGGGAGATTGCATGAATAGGGAGGGTGGGACATGACAGCCATGCTGTTTTTGCTCAAAAACTGCTGAACAGTCAGCATAGTGTAGGCAGGTGCACTCATGAGTTACCCATCATGAAATGGGCAAATGCATTGAAAGAATCTTCAAAACAAATTCACCAAAGCTGAATGCAGCCTCTCACAGCAATGCAAGCTGGTATGCTAATACAGATGGGTTCCTAGAATACCCACTTACGGGGAGAAGGGATACTATAAGCGGTTGGAGTCCTCCAGAAGACAATTCCATTTTGGGGGATCCTCCCTCATATTTGTTTATTCAAAATGAATGATGATAAATCCATTATTTTTAAAGAAAGGGATATGTTTTATAAAAATATATTCCCCAAAGACATATACAGGATCTAGCACAAATAATGCCCCTTTTTTATTACAAAATCTTTTATTACAAAATCGTAAACTTATAAATCTGTAACATAGCAATATCTCACTGGAGCACAACATATGACATTTTGGGTGAAATGTTCAAAGTAAAACTATAAATTATTATACCCAGAGTATTACCCTACCAACCACACTCAAGTAGGCATCACTTTTGCTGGATCTTGTATTTTGTAGAAGAGTGGAAATGTTTACATATTTTGTAAATCTCTTTACTTTTTGGATTAATATAAACAGCTGAATTTTCACACATGGGTCTGTATTCAATATGTTCAGAGGTGGGTCTTGCTGAAGTGTATGCAAAATATATAACATCACAGAGATATATACTTGGGGAAAGGAGAAATATTTTAACAGGCCTTTCACGTGATTGTGAATGTTATTTTTGAAACTAAACCAAAAGTCAGTAAATGGAAGTTTTTTACAGTTTAGTTATAATATGTAATTTTAAATCATCTATGACATTAAAATCCATTGCACACTACATGTTTTTTATCACACATAATTTTGTAACATCATACATTGATACTTACATATTGATTTACTGAGTTATACATATCTTCCAAATCTTCACAAATTTCACTACATAATATCAAAATATTATATTTGTTATATTATAATATTTGTTAATATCATCATTGATCTCATCAAAAAAAATCTTCAAGAATTAAGAAATTTTTAAGCTCATGAGAGCAGACACAGGTTTTCAAAATTTTCAATTTTCACCTGAAATTTCTAATTTTATTCTTGGAAATAAGTATGGTAGTCTGTTTTCTTGAATTGTCATTTTCAAGGAAATATCTGTCACAGATCTGAGAAACCATAGTTTGTATCAGTGCCTCTTTCAAGAAAAAATGGTGTTCCCTGTAAAAAGTCTGTAGCTCAGCTCATGACTCAATGTCATTATAGCCTTCATACTTTAGGATAAGGCTAAAATATTTATGTATACTACCCCTTTTTGTCACAGAGACTATTAAAAAGGGTTAATATTTTATAAAATTGAAAACTTTTTGGAACAAATAATGAAGGAAAAGTTCCCCAATCTGGCAAAGGAAATAGACTTCCAGGAAGTCCAGGAAGCTCAGAGAGTACAAAAAAAGTTGGACCCAAGGAAGCACACACCAAGGCACATCATAATTACATTAGCCAAGATTAAAGATAAGAAAAGAATCTTAAAAGCAGCAAGAGAAAGGGAGACAGTTGCCTACAAAGGAGTTCCCATAAGACTATCAGCTGATTTCTCAAAAGAAATCCTGCAGGAAAGGAGGGGCTGGAGAGAAGTACTCAAAGTCATGTAAGGCAAGGACCTACATCTGAGATTACTCTAACCAACAAAGCTATCATTTACAAAGGAAGGGCTGATAAAGTGCTTCCCAGATAAGGTCAAATTAAAGGAGTTCGTCTTCACCAAGCCCTTATTATATGAAATGTTAAAGGGACTTATATAAGTTAAGGAAGATAAAAATATGAACAGTAAAATTACAACAAACTCACAACTATTTACGACCAAACCTAAAATAATACAAAAACAAAAAAGAACTAAGCAAACAAGTAGAACAGAAACAGAATCACAGAAATGGAGATCACATGGAGGGTTAATAGTGGGGGAGTTGGAGGGGGAGAATGGAGGAAAAGGTACAGGGAATAAATAGCATAAACGGTAAGTAGAAAATAGACAGAGGGTGTTAAGAGTAGTATAGGAAATGGAGAAGGCAAAAAATTTTTATGTATGACCCATGGATATGAACTAAAAGGAAGGAATGTGGGTGGGAGGCAGTGCACAGGACAGAGGGGAATAAAAGAGGGGAAATGGGACAACTGTAATAGCATAATCAATAAAATCCATAAAATATATGAAAAGATTACTAAATTATATTGCTTCAGTAAAGATACTTTTAAGAGAAAGTGGCTTTTTTTTTATTTTTACTCTGAAGACTGCAAGGACTGCTCTTCAGTTTGGAGCCATTGCCTTTTTTTAACAAGAGTCTTTTTTAAAAAAAAAGATTTTATTTATTTATTTTTAGAGAGAGGAGAAGGGAAGGAGAAAGAGAGGGAGAGAAACATCAATGTGTGGTTGCCTTTCACGTCCCCCCTACTGGGGACCTGGCTCACAACCTGGACAGGTGCCCTGATTGGGAGTTGAACTGGCAACCCTTTGAATCACAGAGCCAGCACTCAATCCAATGAGCCACACCAAGGGCCAGAGCCACTGCCTTGATGAATGTTAAGAGGTCAGAACTCTTACCTACCATTGCTTTTACACCATCACTGCAAAAGTCAACATAATAACTAATCCTCAACTGAGGACATAGTAACTAATGTCTTAGTTATTATTAAAGTAATTTTGGTCTTGCAGACCTTCTGAATGTGTTTGGGGGACCACCAGGGATCAATGGACCACTCTTAGAGAACTACTGACCTACAAAGATAGATGATAGATAGATGATAGATAGATAGATAGATAGATAGATAGATAGATAGATAGATAGATAGATAGATAAATAGATAATGAAAGATGCCTACTGACAAGGAGTCTTTTATAAAAATTTGTTGAATGAATTGAGAAGCTCCAAATATGGATGCTTTAAATGCTCTAAAGATAACCCCCAAATTTAGCAGAATAAGTGATGCTTTACCACCTGAAATTATGTCCTAGGTTCTATGCAGACATGATAGTCAGAGAAAGGAGATAGGAAGAGCCAAGACGTCATTTGACAAAATTGGCCAGTTTTTAAAAACAGAAATAAAAGAAGCCACATGAACCTTTGAAATCAGAAAAGCTGAAGAAAAAAGGCTTTTTCTAGAATGGTCTTTTATATTGTCTAAAGTATACCCTAAAATACAGGGTTCAGCACAAATAATATCCCTTTTTTATTATAAAATCTTTTATTACAAAATCATAAGCATATAATTCTGTAATGTAATAATATCACACTCAAGCACACCACATGACATTTTAGGTGGAATGTTCAGATTAAAATTATAAATTATTACATCCATATTATTACCCTACCAACCACACTCAAGGCCTTACTTCTGCCAGACCCTGTATTTCTGCACAGATAGTGTGTTACAGTCATAGGTTAATGTTCGTGTATATCCTGAAAGAGTTAGTTAAAATTTGATGTATTCTAATGAGAATACTCACTACAGAGTGTTTAGATAACATCTGTAAGAATAATCAAGTCCATGTTCCAGAGAGCTACCAGCATCAACTCTCTTGAAGATTTTTACCATCACTGGAGGACTTTATAATTAGCTTAAGAAATGGTTTTTCACTGTTGAAGTGAGTTCAAGGTTGATAGAATATCATACAGACACCTCTGTTTTTGCTGTACAGAATGTAAGGGTCTGAGGAAAATGGCAACCTATAACCATCAGGACACTGAGCCTAAGACACTGGCTTCTGTGTTCAAATTCAAAATGATTCTCCCTCCTAACTACTTATCTAAATTATAAAGACAGGACTCTTTCACATCTGCCTGGAATGATCCTTTTGCTCAAATTTGGAAGGATGCTTTAAAAGGCTAGAGAGCCAAGATTTTATTGAATTTAAAAAATGTTTTTACTATCTTTTTAATACTTATTTCTTGCCTGCTCACTAACAAGAATTTGTATGTGTAGTAGAATTCACTCTGAGATGCCTTCATAACATCCTACCCAGTAGCAAGATTGTCAAGAGGGAGACCCAAAATATTCATTTGTCTGAAACTGAAAAGCTCCATCTGGTTAAAAAAAAATCTAACAGCTAGGAAAAAACAAAACAACTTCATAACAAAGGCTAAAATAAAGGAGTAGGAAAAAAGAGGAAACAAAATAAGTGGCATATAACAGCTGAGTTAGAGAAGCAGCTAGATAACCAGACAATATTTTCAACTGGAGGCAGTACACAAATGGGTAAGGATCTATCTTGCCCAAAGGCAAGTTTGTTATTTGCCTTTGGCTCCTAGGAGGTAATCTCTAAGCCTTAGGAATGGCCTACCTGGTTAGAGTGTCTTTATAAACTTGGGGCATGCCAGATAGTCTATGCTAGAGTCTAAGGTAAGCTCAGACACACTGGTGGTCATCTATGTCCACATGACTGACTGTCATTAAAACACTGGACACCAAGGCTGAAGTGAGCTTCCCTGGTTGTCAATACACTGTGTATTATCATCACACATTGTTGTTGAGACAACGCTGTTCACACAACTCCACTGAGAGAAAATAACTGGACACTCCTTGTGTACAACTCTCCTGGCACCTGCCCTATGCAGTTTAGTCTGAATCCTCTTGCTATAATAAACCATAACCATGGGTATAACTGTTTTCAGTAATTTCTATGAGTTCATTTAGCAAATTATTGAACCTGAGGGTGGTCTTGATTATTCCTTAACTCACAACTGGTGTCAGAATTGAGGATCATCTTAAGGACTTCCAAAGTATGTAGTATCCAAATAAGAAATTATTTTATGTCTCCAGAAACTAAAATGGGATTAAACGTTTCTCAGCCTTAAAGTAGGGTCAAAGAGAAAACACACTAAGCTGACCAGATATTCCCCTGAAGGAACTGGAATGAGCAAAGGGTCTATAAAGTAAAAGAACTGCAGATAGAAAGAAGAAATGTAATACTTTAAACCCAAACTAAAAATATTGGGTAACATGAAATACTATGTTTAATTCACCTCAATTATATATGGATGGAATTCTGAATTTCTCTCACACTCTTTGAACTTGAATTACTTGTGAGAGAAAACATATAAAGGGTGGCCAGATGGTGAAGCAAAGGAGTCCCCAAGTTGTGGCCCTTGATGAGGACAGCTCCCTCTTTCAGCTCTAGTGTTACAGGGTGCAGCCAAGAGGGGGGACCCCAAATGGGCATTTGAAATGGGGTCCAGAACTTAAGGTGTTCAGGAGATTTTAAGATGTCTCCCCCCTCCCCCCACGGTGTGGGTTGGGGGAAGGGACAAATGGAGCAGGGCCATTGAGAGCTGTTTTGCATAGCAACAGCCTTGCAGCTACCCTCTGGTATGGTCATTTAACATATCTATAGCCTTTGGCTGGTTGCATGGATATGTTAAATAGCTATAATCATCTCTGAGCCAGGGGAATGGAAGTAACTTCCCCACCAAGATGTGACTGGGGGCCTGTGTGGGAGCTTGGAGAAGATTGGCTCCAGGACATGGGGCCACACCTGCCCAGACTCATGATGGCAGCCCAGTAAAGCTGGAAGGATATGAATTCTGGCAAGTGAAGCTGAGTGTGGGAGGAGTCGGAAATGAGGCTGCAGAGGAAGATTGGCCGCGGGGATTTAAAAGTCAGACTTGGCGGCCGTTAGGAAAGAGAACCACGCGGCTTTGGCAGAGTGGGGACTCCCACAGCCCTGAGAGGGAGAACCACGAGGCCTGGACAGAGCGGGGACCCCCACAGCTTTAGAAGGGGAACCACCACCTGGTTTTAGCAGAGATCCCAGCGACTCAGCGGAGGGTGCCGGGAACCCAGGGAGGTCTCCCAGTCGAGATGGAGTATTAACTGGGAAGAACCAGAGGACTGCCTGAGCCATGGACTTCTATTTCCTTTCCTGAGTTACGGTACTCTGGACTGGGCAAAGGGGGAAGGAAGGAAGGACTGTGTGTGTTTGTGGGTGTTTTAAGGGACTTTAGGATTTTTGATGAAGACATTAGGTCACTACTTGAAGTCTGTGTAGCATTAAATAAACATTTCCTTTCCTTTTCACGAATCTCTGGCATTGAGAGACGTCTTTCCTAGGGTGGCGGACATAACGGACCCGGGGCCTTCTTTCAATAATAGTATATTGTCCCAGGCCCCCCTTGTTGTGTTCTGTAACACTAGGAAATGGGAGTATGCAATTAGGTTCAGAACCTTAGTGGAGGAGGGAAAAGCAGCTGGCCTTCAGCCAATCTGATGACACAAAAGCTCTCTTTACCCCTATGTCTCAGACAGGCAAGCTCCAAAATTCACACTTGATCTAACAGCAAAAAAAAAAAAAAAATGACAAGTCAAAAAGGAAAGCCAGCGCCTTAAGTGCCTCAGCATGGCCAGGGTATAATTTTCAAACTAAGAAGTGGTTGGGAAACATGATGTTTCTAACCTCCTCAAGGTGAGAATTATATAACATCCTGAAGAAAAAAAGCATCAATTTATTTCCCCTTCAGGATATTGTATTTTCATCCCAACAGCTTATGTGTACTGTACACACCAGCTGACGAAGGACAGGTAGGTGGGTTTCAGTAACCTGTTTTCCTGAAAGTTGAGAAGGCAACCATATGCAGAGCAGCATCTGTTGCTGGCTGTAGGTGCCTATTGCCAACAATGTTACTCTGCATGGTTTACAGAGTAGTCCTCTGAACTGGAGGCATGCCCCAGCCATCCAAGGAGTTAAGTTCCAATTCCTTTTAGAACTCACATCCCTTTCTATGAAAGCAAGGTCCTGACACACTAGGAATACTTAAGATGTCACAACAGATTGTTTTCAAGAACCTTGTTTTCCAGAGTCAAATAAAAATTTGGAGAGAATTATGGGTTCAGCCTATCTGAGCTTCTGCTCTCTGCGGTGACTTTAGGAGTCCCATAGAGGCTAGTGTGTTCATGCTTCGTCCTCATATCTATTTTATCTTCAACTTTTTCACCTCAATCAACTCATTCAACAAGCCTGTCCTCATCAAGGGCCATGACTTAGGGATTCCTTTGCTTCACCATCTGGCCACCCTTTATATGTTTTCTCTCACAAGTCATGAATAAGCCCCTCATGAAAATCTATTTTGCAAAGTCCCAAATTTGCAAATCAAAGAAAGCAGATTGTTTATTTCATTAAAGAATCAGGACTCTGCAATTTATAGACGTGAACATTTTCCAAAACCATGTGATTCCTTGTCCTCTGACAAGCTGTGAGTGTTCTGAGTGCTTTTCACACATTGAGAAAACAGGCAAAATCACACCTGGGCTTAGGTTGGAATCACCACACTATATAAATCTGTCAAACGACCATTGATTTTAAGTAGATTCATTTAGTTTAGTAACAGCTTTTTTACCAAGAATTTTTATTAAAAAATATCTTTTCCATTAAGTAAGGTAAAGTTTTTCTTAAATTCTTGACACCCACTCCTATCTCTCTCTTTCTCTCTCTTTCTCCCTCTTCTTTCTCTCACCTTACTTGTGTTTCCAAAAGTCTGCGAAGAAAACCTGATATGTCCTCATTTTAGATCACAGCTGGATTCTGTACTATCTCAGGAATCCAAAATTTAATCAGAGGAGATCTAACTAGGAGAAATTGACCTATCAATCCTTACATATACACATTCCCATTTACAAGAATATTTATCGTTGGGGATCAAATGTTGCAAATGACCATTGTGGTCTCAGCCCTTATGAAACTTAGCATCTAATGAGAAAAACAAAATCTAACAAGGTATTCAGGCAACTTTCTGAATCATATAACCTCTTAGAAGGCAGTTGTGATTAATATACCCTTTAGTAAGGTCTCTAGAGTAAGGTCTCTAGAAAATATTAATACTCTAGTTTCATATCTGTAAAAGATCCACTCTCAAATGTTTAGCCATTACCAGTATTGAACTCAAAATCACCTCTTTGCTTACTGATAGGTCTTCATCAATTACTCCTTCATTCATTCTCTTTAGATGGCTATACCACAGAGTGGCCAATTCTCATACTCTATTCTCTTAGGATAAAGTCTCAATGCTATTACATTGATTCTGACTCGACATTTAAGGAGCATATGAGCCCTGTTTTATCAATAGCATTTTACTTTCTCATGAATATTTCCTGAGCATGTCTTCTTCCCTGGCATGCAGACAGAGAAGCATAGCATTTTTATACAACATGCCTCAGTATTTATTGTTTATTATTTTTACATGCACAGACTTCAAGACAAATTTGCAAATAGTAGCAGCTAGACCTTTTGTGAAAAAATATCCATAATAGGGGCATCATTTCTATATTGCAAAATAATGCTAGTAGATCTCCTTAAAGAATATAGTTTGGATCATTAAGAACTCCATGGGAAGAAAATTTATAATACCATTTTGAGGATAAAGTACAAAGAGGATAAAATTTAATGAACCTTTATTTTATGTAAATACAACAAAATGTTAGATTTATAGAACTAATAACATCAGGGAACTCATTGAATTTTACATAACTCAAGGTCCCAAACTTAAGGAATTCATCTGTTAAAGTTATTATTCTGTTAGACTTAGGGCCAGTAACTTCATAAAACATATGCCAAGACACCAAACCTGAGTGGCACCATACAGATTGAAGATTCTGCTGATGCAGTATAGGAGGGAATGTTTTTCTTATAAATGGAAGAGGGTGGGTTCTCTTGCAACAATTTTCCTATGTTAATAAGAAAAGGGAATCATGAGTTGCTCACTCTTAGTGCATGTGTTGCTTGTCAGAAAGCTGTCTTCAGGGACTGGCCCATGGAGGAAGCAGGCCCTGGGAGTTCTGGAAATGTCCTTCAGGAACACATGGAAGGAAGGTGAAGTTATACCAAACATGACTGAACCTAGGTGAAGAACAGGCCCTGGAGTTGAGGGTAACATCAAAAAATCTGGTAAACCAAGGTACAGAGGCTGAAGATGGGGTCAAAAGTCAGAGGAGTCAGAAAACTAAGCTAGAGGGTTGTTGAAGAGAGTAACAAACTAGAACAGATGTGCAGAGCAGGGATTCTAGCTACTTCATACTTTTTACTTATGTTTTAGCATGGAGATAATTAGTTGAGCTCTGGGTCTAAGATGATACAGCTGGCACACTCAAACTAGGGTGATCTGAGGAAGGTACAATAGCAGAACTACTTACAAAGATGTGGGCAGGATGTAGGAATACTATAAGGAATAGCTCAAAACCTGTTAGAAATAATAGCAGAGCTACAATCACTCTGGAGCCCAGTGGAGTGAAATGAGGGAGTGGTCATTGGTACTTAGAAAGTAGTGATTAGAAAGCCACCTTGAGACCCTAAGACCTTAGGTTCAGGGACACAGACAACCTTGAAGCAACTCCTCAGGGAGGAAGCTAGAGAAATGAATAAATAGATCTCCATGCCGTCCCTCTGACCTCATACTGACTGAACCCAACCAGAAGCAAAAGGGCATGGGAGCTTGTTTCTGCCATTCATAAGAGTCAGCCTCCCATTGCATAGAGCAAATAGAGAAGGGTAGAGAGTGAAGGCAGAGAATCCAGCTGATGCTAACCACCTTTAAGTAGCTGAGTCCCATTAGAAAACCTGCATCCTAACAAGAAAACAAGCTCCAAATACATTAACTTATGGAAGAAACTTGGAGTTTCCAAAACCCTGAGGAGCAATATTGGATTCAGTAAGTCCAACACATTTCCTCAAACACTTAATAAAATTTATTCTGCAGTCAATGCTGCAAAATGAAGACATTGACATAGTTCCTACTTCCAGGGATCTTTCAATCCAGTTTATTCATATGATTAAACAAATATTTATTGAATTTCTAATATATATTAAGACAAAGATATATTGTATCTATACCTTCAAAGTAAAATATTCATTTGAAAACATTAAAGAGTAATATAAGAGAGATTGTTATTATTTATATTGATTGATTTTAGAGAGAGAAAGGAAGGGAGAGGAATATCAATTTGTTGTTCCACTTACTTATGCATTCACTGGTTGTTTCTTGTATATGCACTGACTGGGGATCAAACCCACAACCTTGCCGTATCAGGATGGTGCTCTACCCACGTTCTTAATTATTACATGATGTGACAGCAATAACTCTAAAAACATCATGAGTTCATAGAAGAGAAATTATTCATGCACAAGAAGAAAACATCAACAATCCCCACACACTGGTTTTGATCCCTTACCAGTTACTAGGTGTTACCACTACAACAGCAGCACTTTGAACTTCACAGTAGCCCTGGTTCCTTTCATCCCAGACTTTGTATGTTCCTTTGAGGCCACAGCTACTGTGTATAGTGCATTTGTGCAAATTAAGAAAAATGGGTAAACTAACTAGGAAATTGCAGCTCTTCCAGGTTGGAAGCAGGCACGTGCCAGGGCACCTGGCTTGGTAACCAGAAGGCAAGCTAGGTTTCAGCACCCATCTGTGCCCCTTGGCTGGGCCTCTTATATGGGACACTACTTGCATAATCATAAAAGGAAGCTCTGTATATATTAATTCATTCAAGAAATAGTTATTGTGTACTTATTATACACCAAAGTCAGCATATCCTTTGTAACATTTTAGCTTTTGACTTGAGCTGGGGAAAATAAACAGTTATTATCTGAGTAGAAAATAAAGTTATTATTTGAGTAGGCCATAAAACTAAACTCTGAGTTAATACTAATTAAATCCTTTTAATGTAAAACTATTGGCTGCCAGGAACCAAAAACTAAAAGAAGCAAGTAACTGAACAGGTCAACAAGTTTAACAGTGAACTACAGTGCTGCTCCTTAGCCAAACCAATGCCTTTTCCTTTCTGTGGTTCAACATCACTGTTCCACAAAGATATTTCCAAACTTTGAAACCATGAATAGCTTTGGGACCTCATTCTATTCTATTCTATTCTATTCTATTCTATTCTATTCTATTCTATTCTATTCTATTCTATTCTATTCTATTCTATTCTATTCTCTCCCTCCCCCCGCCCCCCATATGCATGTCATAAACTCTTTGACCTTTCCCCCATATAACTGCAGGGTAGTAAGACACTCTGGTGTGGTCCATCAGGAGACCAACCAGGAATATATATTGTAGGCTAGAAATGCTACCATAAGTGCTTCTTAAAAATTCAAAGGAATAGGAGCTAGCCAGCTTGGATTTTATATCTGTCCATGGATATAAAATCCATCATTAGCCAGCTTGTCTGTAAACTGTGCTGAGGCAAGACTTTTCTGCACCTCAGTTCCCTCATGTATATAATACACTTGATCAGAAAATCTCCTTTATCTCTAATTTTCTGTGGTTCTAGACAAAGAAACTGTGATTTTTACATGGAGAATGCTAGACTTTCTATTTTGAGTATTCTCTTAGGATATTTGTACAGTGTTGTCATTACTACTTTAAGCTCTGTCCCCAGTCTCCAAAATCAGGCATCCCAATGTCATCTCCTCTATTTTCCCCATAGTTGAACTTCTACTCCTGCAATGTCTATAATCCCCTTGGTGAAGGAGTTTTCCCTCTTGCCCTCTAAGCCACCTGCTAATTGGCATGTGATGGAGTGTCCCACCTGTACGATACCTCTTTCCTGCTAATAAATGACACAAATTAAAATGATCACACTTACCGTATATTCCACTTGAGATTAAATAAGGGAATGTTTTATTCTGATAAGTATCTTCCAGCTGTAGGAAGAAAATGTTAATCAGACATTAAAGATGCCAAGAAAAATAAATTCAGTATGTAAATAGCTACTTTGAGTAATTAGCTATTTACTATTTGATAAATGCTAAATAAGATCTCCCAGTTCACCGAAACACTGGAGAAAAAGGCTTAGAAGGGCACTATAACAGGTTAGTGTTGACAAGAGCCTATAGCTGCAAACAAATGTCTAAAAGTTTAATCAATAAAAGACCCAGCATCAGAGCTTGAAGCAAATAGAAATGGTCTGAGTGAAAGGGAAAAATGTGATGGGGCAGCTCTTTCATAGCCAGCAGAGTGATCACAGAAACCTCTTCAGTTACATCTAACTGCTGAAGGATCAGTGGATGAATTTGAACCCTGACAGTGGATCATTACTTGAGTGTAAAAGGCAAGCTGTTAGGACCCTGATATTTATGGGGTGCCATAGTTAATTTTGTGTCATTACAACTGAGCTAAGAAATGCCCAGATAGCTGATAAAACATTGCTAGGAATGTCTGTGAGGGTGTCTCAGGAAGAGATTATCATTTGAATCTGAAAACTGAGTAACAAAGATTGCCCACACCACTGTAGAGGGCACCATCCAGTATATAAGGGACACCAATGGAAGAAAAAGGCTGAGAAAGGGCAGGTTTGGTCTTTCTCTCTTTCTCACTGAGCTGAAGACATTCATCTTCTCTGCCCTTGATATTGCTCCTGGTTCCCAAGCTCTAGAACTCAGACCAGGACCTATACCCTCAGCCCCTCAGTTCCCAGGCCTTCATACTGGAACTGAATTACACCACTGGCTCTCCTGGTTCTTCAGCTTGCAGACATGAGACCTCTTCATTTCTGTAACTACTGTGTAAGACAATTTTTATATGTGGATTATTTTTATAATGCACATATATATAGTTTCTCTATAGAACCCTGACTAATACACTGGGTCACACACCACAAAATTGCAAATCAATGAACCAAAAAACATAAGCAGCATATCAGAAATTTATTGTGTGTGGAGGTAGGCTAGAAGGTTGGGAGGCCCATGATTACCGGTCCATCTTCACACTGAGATCTCAGGTGATGAAGACCTGCTGCCTGAGAGTGTGACAAGGGTAAAGAGCCATGCATTCAGTGACCTCTTCCAAGATGGACCTCCACACATACTCCCTTCAAGAATCATTATTATCAGTGTGTAATAAAACATACAGCTTTGCCGATGCTTCTGTGGCTAACCATGGAGCAATACAAGTCTCTTTTGCTTCTCATATTCACTTCTCAGAAGAAGCACACAAACCAAAATGAAACTATGCTAATTACTTTCTCTCCTTAAAACAACTGTATACATGATGATACTTGACTCTAGAACTGAGGGCACTATTTTGAAAAGGTTTTTTTTGCCTTTTGGGCTCCTGCTTACCCTTTACCCCATTATTTTTCTCCCTGATCCCAAAGCTTCTATTAAGAAACCATCATCTTACACACAAAGTTGCACTAAGCCTTACCTCCAGATGCACAATAAATAAGGAAACTGAGGAGACAGTATGTATAGTGGCTGTATTCAGACTCTAGAGCGAAAATGCCATGAAGTAATTTGCTTGACTTCTGTGTCAGGGACCTCCAAGTACAAGATAAATAGATGCAATTACACTACCTACTTCACAGATCTGTTGTGAGGATAGAAAGAATTTATACACGTGGTGTACTCAGAACTGTGCCTGGCACAGAGCAAGCAGCTGTATTAGTTACTATTTTCATTTTCATCATTTATAAAAAAAGTGAAACTCATTATTAAAAAATTTGAGAAATAGAGAAAAGAAGATGATGAAAACCATGTCTATTCCTAAGATCCAAAGATATCCACTGTCAATATTTTGGTGTATTACCAATTTACCAATACTGGATATATGCACAGATATTTTTAATTTTTTTTTAGAATTTAAGATTTTTTTAAAGATTTCATTTACTTATTTTTAGAGAGGGAAGGGAGGGAGAGAGAGAGAGAGAGAGAAACATCAATGTGCGGTTGCTGGGAGTCATGGCCTGCAACCCAGGCATATATCCTGACTGGGAATCAAACCTGTGACACTTTGGTTCGCAGCCCATGCTCAATCCACTGAGCTACACCAGCCAGGGGATTTTTAATTTTTGTAAAATAAAAAAGGTGCCACACTTTATAATTTTTGTTTTCTACTCTTTCACTTAGTATTATGAATATGTTCTTTTGTTTTTAGTATTCTTCAAAAACATATTCCAATGGGTATATTGTGTGCTACCATATGGCTTTAATATAATTTATCTTACCATCTCCTGACACTGAGCTTTTAAATAACTTTTTCTTTTCCACTATGAATAACAATGAAATAGAATTGACTGATAACCTCTTGTCCATTTCTTGATTGCCTCTGGTATACAAAGTAGGATCTGAGATGACTTTCTGGTCATCTCTATCATCAGTGCCTTTGTGATCAGAGAGAGTGGCCCAGTTTTCTGCTTGATACTGATTCTGGTCATTCAATTAGAAGCTGGGCATGAGGTGGAAGGCAGGGTTGGGGAGGCAGGTCAAAACACCTTTCTCACTTTTGTCAGATGAACAGGATGTTCTGTCTCATTAAGCCAAACATAAGCAGGCCATAATACAGGCATATTCCACCTTCTTTGACCTAAGATGTAATAGAAATTCATTCCAAATTCTGGAACAGGTTTTCTGTATTGTTTTTGTCTTTATTTTAATTTATTTCTTTATCAGTGAGGCTGGCCACCTCTTCATATGTTTCTTACCATTCAGTTTTTTTCTTTTATAAACCAATGATTTTATTTTTCCATAAGGTTTTCTCTCTGTTGTATATTTAAGAACTCTTCCTTATGTATTTTATATTAATCCTTTATCAGAGATGCTGTTAATATCTTCTATCAACCAGATACTCTACTTTAAGTAAGTAATTCATACTTGTCTACTATTGAAGAAATTCTAGTTAGTGGAGGAGACAGTGTTGGAAGTAACAGACATGTAACTCCTTGTTTTCCTGCCCTTTCCAGACCACTAAACACTCAATTCTTCCATTTCTAGGTTTTATTTTTCACAGAGAAAATAATCATTTTTACTATTTTAAGTTACAACTCCTACCATTAGTGGTAGTGGTAATAGTAGTGATAACATAACCTTTATTACAAACATTCTGCATAAAAAATTCCATAAATGAGAAACTATAATGAGCACATCCTTGGCATATGATGACCTTTAGGTAATAAAGGATGAAAGATTATTTGGATCTTTCCACATCATTAGTTTTCTTAATAATTATTTCTTCTCATACATAGTTTCATACACATGTTGATTTTTTTTTCTATTCCTACTTTCTTATTCTTTAAGATTTTGGTGTTTGAAAAGATGGTCACTGAAATGGACTACATTCTGCACAGCCTCTCCCAATTCTGGGAGGAGGTTGGAGTAGTCACAGGGGTGCCAGCAACAGGGGCGATTATCACACACATTCCCAGGTTAAAACCACAGCAGCAGTACACTTTGGGTCCACCTTTACTTGCACACTGGGGCGCTGCAAACATTTCAGGCATACAGTGTCATTTAGTCTATGCTAGGGTTAAGCTGAGGATTCTTTACAGAGAGTTTCTGAAAAGAAATGTAGATCAAGACCAGTGAGTCTGAAAGAGTGTGTACAGAAAGATCGCTCAGAGTGTGTATGAGGTATGGTGGTGAATGTTTTTCTCACAATGAAGATTCTCATGTGCAAGTATATAAACAAGAGTGGTATTCCCAGCCTGCATCCCTACTCTTTGCTTATCAACTACAACAGAGAAATAATAAAAATAAATAAATAAGTAAAGTAGCTTCCTAGTGATTTTGAAAGGAGAAACATGGCACATTAGCTCAAGTGATGATGCCATTTCCTAATGGGATCCAAATGGCTTCAGAGGGCTGACATTCCCTCCTCTCCACTCCATGAGCTGCAGCTCTGGGTGAGGCCCTCCTAGTCCAGCATTACCTGTGACTGAGAGGATGCTTTTCTAATTCTGGGGTTCAGCATTACAAAGCAGGCTTACTGGTGTATATAAACTATCTCATCCAACCTAAATCTCAAATGTAATCAAAAGTAATACATTGAATCCTTTTTCTTTTTTTTTTAATTGATTTAGAATTTAGGCCATAAAGGGTCTCTGAGGCTTCCAAGAAATAGAGAGTTTGTTAAACAATACGAAGTAAGTGATTTCACCATTTAAATGAAATGAACCATTAATCAGTGGGTCCCAAAAACTAGAGTTTACTCCCACTTCCAAAAATGCTACAAAAAATAATCTTATTACAATTTCAAATGGTTGTCTTAAGATCATGTTTGGCACTCATAATATTTCCCAAATAATATAGTGTATCTTTATCAAGAAAGTGTGTAGGTGAATGAAAGAAAGATAAGTACTTTTGAGTTGATCCCATATTCTCTCCGCAATAATGTATAATAAACAAACTATGGTTGCTTTTTCTCTACCTAATTTTTTACATAGTCATCAAGAATAAAAAATATTGATTGGATGGTATAATAAAAAGAGAACAGAAGTTGGAGTATGGCTCCCAAAGTTCAAATTTTATCTCTTTCTTGTAAGTCATTTATACTATTTAATCTGAGGTTTACTCAATTATAATAATAAAGTTTGGTCAAGATCAAGGCTGGATATCACCATTCATCCCATTTTCTCCCATAGAAAACATTAATAACTGATCATGCCTTTTTTTTTTAATTGAGTTATGGGGTTAACTGCAAAGGCTTCTCAGTCCAGGGATCTAGAAAGCTACCACCTGGTGATCGGAGTTTTGGTATGCAATCTGAACCCTACTTACTTACCCTATTTATTGAACCATAACTGAAATATATCATATCTAAAGTCTTTCCATTCTTAAGTTTAAGGTTGTGTCAGTAGAGATCAAAAAGATAGTAGCAATTAAGCAAAAAACCTTAAGCCAGAACGTAACACCTAAAAGGATTTTATTAAGAACATGTTAACAGAATAGCTCATGTTGGATACATTCCATGTATCCATATGATCGCATGAAAATTTCTGTAACCAGTGATTCTCTTCTCTATTTGAAAATATGTAGCTTGACCTCAGTGAGGAGAAGACTAAAAATCTCCTGCCCTAACATCTCTCCATCAGGTGGTATGAAGCGTATCAGCAATGCCAGCAGAGATATGTTGTTATGAAATCTAGAAGGAGAAAAGCCCTTCAATAAACATAATCACATATTCATTTCAAAGCCCATGGGTAAGAAGAACCCAACAGCTACATATCTGCTTTGGGGCAGGTGGAGTAACCACCACAAAGGCCACCAGGGCCTTGTTAGTGAGAAAGTGTGAGACTGCTCCCCAACATTACAATTTTTCTCCTTTCCCAGTAGCCCCTTCCAGAAATCATCAGGGTCTTCAAGCAAAGATAATTCAAAAATCAAGAACTATTTTTAGATAAATGAGCCCTCAGGAAAATGTCTGTCCATCAGGAAGACACCAGCAAACTATTATTCCCTCCAGAAATCAAAGATGAAAATACCCTAACAGACAAAACACAAACAGACTCCTAGATACGGAGAACAGGCTCTCAGAGGAGAGGGGAGTTGAGGGGATGGATGAAAAAAGTGAAGGGACTAAGCAAAAAAATTTAAAAAAACCTCATGGACACAGACAATGGTGTGGTGATTACCAGAGAGCAAGGAGAGTGCAGGGAGGTGAAGGAAGGCATATAGGGGCGTACATGGTGATGGCCAGAAACTTGACTTTGGGTGGTGAACACACAATGCAACATACAGGTGATGTACTGTGGAATTATACTCCTGGAACCTATATAATTTTATTAACCAATCTCACTCCAATAAATTCAATAAAAATACAATAAATAAATTTTTAAAAAATTTAAAATTTTTGCCCAAGTCACCATGATCACACTAAATTCAGTTCATGACACTAAATGCCCTGGGTTTCTAAATGACATTACTCATGTTCAAACCCAAGGCGCTTTTTGAGTCTGATGAAGATTTGGAGTTAATATGTTCATCATTTGTGCATCTAAAAGATAAATATATATATATATATTTTTAAGCTCTCTCACAACTTCTCCCTACCCTACCCATATCAAACTGATGAAACAGTATTACACGTTCTACTTCTGAGTGCTCCCCATGTGATACATATTCTCCCTTTGCTGATAATATAAACTTCCTGCCACCTGTGACCCAGTAGGTTTAAGTTGTTTGTTTGCTAATCGACACGAAGCTCACATCTATTTAGCCCTGGGCTTGACCCTCAACTGCATCATATGCTAGAGTCTAATAATTTCCCCTGAGTTCTAGTTACAGCATGCACCTGGTGTTTCCTTTATTACCAAAAGCTTTCTGAGCAACACAATCCTGTGCTACATCCAAAAGCAGAAACACAACGAGCTTTAAGGATGAAAGTCAGGTATTCACAGAACGTAGAATTCAAGAACTCCCTGTCCTTCCCTGCCATACATATCCACATAGAACACCTTGTGTGTGCTTTCCCTGACAGTTTGAAAGGGCCTTTGAGGTTTAATCAGCAGATAATGGCAAAAGGATAACACAGTGTTCATAGTGGGAATTCTTATCTCAATGCTCCTGCCGGCAGAACATCAAAGACTGCATGCTTTGCAGTTTATTTAGCTGTAAGGAATAGGGGTCAAGATGATTCTTGGGTTACTATATATAAAAACACTACTTTCTCAACTCACAAGTGATCTCTAGGCACTATGTAACATCAAGTTGTAAGAAGCTCAAGGTAAAATATTTCTTTTAAGGGAACACATTTCTTTCCCTTGTAGGTCATATTATAATAATCCGTGAATTACTAATCTTGGTCCTTTTAGGCAAGTATTTATTTTTACTTTTATTTTAGTAAATGATTATTCCTAATTAAGTCAATGATGGAAAAGTCAAAAGTAATGATGGAAAAGTTCTCTACTGATAAACCAGAACAAGAAAAAAATATATATATATACATCCATGACCTGAGTCCCTAAGCAAACACTGATTTTTTAGAGCAGTTAAGACCTAGGTTCAGAAAGAAAATACCTATGAAATACCTGTGAAAATACCTATTTTAAAATACAACTATTGTATATATTTAATTTATATGTTTTATATAATTATTCTTTAGAATTCTATTAGAAATTCTACTTAGCTCTACTAATATTTTATTAATTCAAACTAATAAATATATATATATTTCCTACAATAAATATACTGTTAACTGCCCAGCTGCTTCTACTGTGTTCCTTGGACTTGCAACAGGGGTATCCCCCTGAGAGTTTTCCAAAACTGATATTTTGCATTCCACTTCTACAAATGCAGAATCTGCATTTAAAAAAAAGATCTCTAGACGGGTTTAGATACACATGAAACTGTAACAAGTTACAAGATAAAGAAATGGTCCTGGACTTTTTCCATCCCACACATGAGAACTCAGATTCAAGCCTTAAGCCTTTGAACTTCAGATACCTTTCCAAAATACTTTTCTTTTTTTTAAGAGTTTATGTATTTATTTTTAGAGAGAGGGAAAGGGATGGAGGAAGAGGGGGAGTAAAACATCAATGTGTGGTTGCCTCTTGTGTGTCCCCTACTGGGGACATGGCCTGCAACCCAGGCATGTGCCCTGACTGGGAATCGAACAGGTGATGTTTTGGTTCACAGACTGGCACTCAATCCACTGAGCCACACCAGCCAGGGCCTAAATCTAAGATTTAAAACAACCTATGTGAACTTTTTGTTATTACATCTAGTTTTATTTATTTTGCAGTTGAATAACTTAGGGAATTGGTAAAGACAAAGGCTGGTCTGTAAGGTATACATATTCTCCCTAAAAATGTCAAAATTCATCCTAAAAACCTGGATAATTTTAGTATCTGTTTTTTTTTTGTAATATATAAGGAGCTAAATTAAACCTATAGTCAAGGCAATGTATCCGTCTTTTTAATATTCATTTATTTACAAATATTTTTAAATAAAATAAGTAGTGTATAAAATATTCCCATTATCAAAAATAGATGATTTCAAGTCCCCCTTTGTATGTATCATTCATGACAGGCTACATTATGCTATACTGATAAACAGTTTCAAAATTCCAATAGTTTAGTAAAACAGAAATTTGTCATTCTGAATCTGAGCAACCATCCAACGGAGTTCTCCTCTTGTCAGTATCCTGGTGCTTGATCTTTACACTACCTTATAACAGCACATGACCCACAACGATCAAAGCAGGGGAAAAGGTATCAAACAATATTATAGCATTTTTATTACTCCTAAACAGAAGTAATACATATTAAACAAAATAATGATAAACAGAATAAATAATAAATAGAAGCCACTTCCACTCATATTCCATTGGGGAAAACAAGTCACATGGTCATGGCTAATTTTAATGAAGGGGGAATATGCTTATGAATGGCAGAGGGTAGAGAAAAACTGGAATTCTGAGTGAAAAAGAGTTTAATGACTAACAAAACAATCTAAAAATCAAAGTTTTTTACTTATATTTATTTCAATGATACTGTAACTGGTATTCTTTGGTACTTAGTAGAATGTAGAACTTTGCTTGATATTTATTAGTGAACTCATAAGCAATAAACTTGCTAAATTAACTTATTTGCTCAAATATTTCAATTATAAATTTTTTGAGGCTATCTAAATTCACCATTGTATTATCTGCCAATAGAAGAATTTTACTTATATCCTTGTATCATTTTTCCCTTGCCTTATTGCTCTAACTAGGATTTCTAGGACTTCAAAGAATGAAAATTATGATTGCATCATTTTTTCTCATATCAAAATACAGAGAGGGATATTTTAATATTTGACCATTAAGTATGATGTTTTCTGTAGATTTTTAAATATACTTTCACCAAGTTAAGGAAGTTTCACTTCATCCCTAGTTTGCTAAATGTTTTATGATGAACAGATATTGGACTTAATCAAATACTTTTTCTGTATCTTTAGGTGATCATATGATTTTTTTCTTTCAGTAATTTTATTTTTTCAATTACCATTTACATTCAATATTATTTTGTATTAGTTTCAGGTATATAGAATAATGGTTAGCCAATAATATACTTTACAAGGTGAAAAGGTGAAGGGATCATGTGATTTTCTTTTTACATTTGATGAGCTGAATGTATTAATCTTACAATGTTAAATCAACCTTGCATTCCTGATATAAAAATAACTCTGTGATATCTTATTTTATATATGAATTTGAAGTGCTAATATTTTGCTTTAGACTTTCTGCATCTATGTTCAAGAGTGTGAACCACAATTTAACTATGATGTACCTAGGTATTGTTTCCTTTTAATTTATCATATATGAGGAACATAGAACTTTTAAATCTATAGCTTGATATCTTTAGTCAATCTTGGAAATTATTTTTAAAATATTTTATTTATTTGCTTTTAGAGGGAGGAGAAGAGAGGGAGAAAGAGAATGAGAGAAACATCAATGTTAGAGAGAAACATCAATCACTTGCCTCTCCTAAGCATCCTGACGGAGGACCACACCCACAACCTAGCCATATGCCCTGACCAGGAATTGAGCCAGCAAACTTCACTTTGCAGAAAGATGCCCAGCCAAGTCAGGGCATTGGAAATTTTTAATCTATTTGCTTTTAAAATAGTTTTTTCCTCTCTCTCTTCAACTCCAATTATTCTTGTTTTGTACATATGTATCCTACATGTTTCATACTCTTTTAAAAATTATGCACCCTTTTTTTTCAGAGCTTCCATTTGGACTTTCTTCCCCTTCTGCCAGGGCTTCTTTATGGCTATTGAGGTTTTATTTTAATTATTGTAGTTTTCAATTTTTATTATTTTGTTTTGATTTAATCCTTTTTTAGAGCTTCCAGTATTCTGCTAAAATTCTTCCCCTTGTGCTTTATTTTCTTGGACATATAATCTTAGTTAATTTTAAATCCATAGTAAATACTCCAACATCTTGATCTGCTAGGTACCCATTTATACTATCTTTATTTTTTCTTGCTTTTGTAAATTTCTGGTTTATTTCTTGGTATACTAAAGTCATCAATTCTACCCACATTGATCATAAAGTAACTGTAATCCATTCAAAATTTAAACAGGATTTTTGGTTAAATTGACAATCATATTCTGAACCTGATAAGAGGAACAAAGTACCCAAGGCAATATTGAAAAGGAAGAACAAAGCAGGGGGACTTAATTGACAAGATAAAGTAATTTATTATAAAGTTATAATTAAGAAAATTTAATATTTGTATAAGGCTAGGAAAATGGACCAGTGAGGAAAAAAAGCATCGAGCCCCAGACCTACACATATCTGGTCACCTGATTTTATGACATAGATAACAGTGCAGAGCAGTGGGTAATGGGATGCCTTTTGAATAAATGGTACCAAATCAATTGCATAGCAGCATGGGCATGAAGAGGAAGGAGCCATTATCATACTCACTCTACACACAAAAACCAATTCCAGACAGGTTATAGATCTAAATGTGATAAAACTTTTTTTAATTTAAAAAATTAAATAGGGGACTCTAAGATGGCATCAGAGTAGGAAGGAGCAGATTCAGGTTCCCTCTGCACAGGGGAGAAAATCCTGGCCAATCGATCTATGGAGTAGAGGAGCAAGCAACCAACATACTTGAGCATATGTGAAAATAGGGGACAAAGGATTGCGGCGGAACCAGAAAAAACGGACCCTAAGAGGAGTGCTGCAACACGGTAGGGTCCCAGGGACCAGCACAGGGTCCAGGGGCTGCAGCCCCAGGCCCAGCACCCACTGCTGGGTTTGCCACAGAGTCCTTGGGAGAGAGCTGGGACAACTGCTCCCTCCCCAGCCAAACAAGGTCTGAGCAGCACTGGGAGGAACCCAGTTGCTAGCAAACACACAAGGGCTGTGAGCACCATTGGAGGCTGTGGACACTGGTGGGGTTGGGTCGTGCAGCGCCCCATCCCCACAATCACTGGCCTGGCTGGAAAGTTGGGCTGCAGGAGAAGCCAGGCCATTGTGTGGAGTGGCAGGCTTGAGTAGGAGGAATTTCTCAAGAGGAAGGAGTGAAAAGACAGACACTGTTTGGGGAATTCTCCTAAAGTGATCAGTCACTCCAGCCTCCCTGCCACCCAGCCAAAGGCGCCCCACACCCCAGTCCACAGCAGTAACCCTGGGGAAAGCCCTGATTCCCACACCCAGGGCACAGGGCTGAGGAGCCACAATAGCTTCCCAGACAGTGTGAGCCACTGACCCAGGAAGAAAAGCCTTACCAATCACCCCTCAGCCTGCCACAGTCAGCAAGAGCAGAAAAACCAGTTTGGCCACTTTGAAACCAAGAGACTTTTTAATTTTATTCTTTTTTTTAACAATTCTTAATTTTTTAATTTTTATTATTTTTATTCTCTCTTAATTTTTTCCCCTCTCTTTCCTGCTTTCTTGTTTTATTCCTTCCTCCTTCCCATCCTCCAATTTTAGAGGACTAAAATTGTCCTCTAAACTTCTTTCCTTCATCTGCCTTTTCTATTTTTACTTTTTAAATTTTTTTCTAAATACCTACAAGTGAGACAAAATCCTGGATCTGTGAAAAGACCAAAGTTGAACCCAAAGATGGGTCATCACAACAGCTGGGACAGTGAGACAAATTTCACTCTGCTATTAGAGAGAACCTGCAAGTTATTGCATATTTGTATTATTATTATTTTTCTTGTATTCTTACATCTTTTTTAATAATATTTTTGTATCCCTCTTCTTTTTGTATAGTCTGCTTTGCTAGGCTGGTTATATTGTATGACCTGACAGCTTTCCCCTGATATCTCTTTCATAGTGTACTTCTAATCCACTGTCCTTTAACTCACCTGTGTCCCATTAGTACACTACTCGAGGTTCTGTACTCCCTATTCTTGTTACCCAGATCTCATAGATTCTGTCATATGATTGTTGCCCTAATATTATTGTAAATAATTGCTGTTCCATACAATTGTAGTTACTTCACAATACCCCTCCCAGATCTTAGCCCATTTCAAAGTTTCCTGAACTTTATTACTGTAGTGGTTAACTATACTCTCTCACACACTACACCTATTTACTATCCTTTACTCTCACCTTATCTCATAATCTGACCTCCCACAACCTCACTGCTTTATAGATCCAACTCACAATCCTTCCTTCCACAACAAGAGTCTTATCTTCTTTCCATCCTTTCTAAAAATCATCTAGCTGGGTGGAAGATCACAGTTAACACTATACATAGTCAAAGAATCTCCTACCTCTTCTCTACTTACTGTTACTGTAAATATCATAAAATACTCTCTTGTTGTCTTAAACCATTTTGCCTTCCCCCTCCAACTGATCACAAAAAAAGAGTAGGTGGAAGCGGTAAACACCAGGAAGAGGAAACCCAACAACAAGGGAACCACTAACAGATAACAACAGAAGAAGGTGAAGGAGGGAGTGGTAACCACACAAACCTCAATCCAGGACCTATCTAGAAATACAACTAAACAGTAGAGATAGTACCCAATACAAACAACTGAACAAGAGCAAGAGAGAATCCTTAAAATCTTATACACATGGTAGAACCAGCTTCAACACAACCTGCCCTCACCAGCACAACAAAATACAAGAGCTGGTGGACAGAGTGACCCTCATTTAACCAACTGGTGGGAAGGAATCACCAAAGAAAGACCCAACAACAATCAAAACCCAAAGGCAAACACAAAGCCAACTTAAATGACAGCCCAAGACCAGTGAGCTCAGGAAATCAAGGAAACTGCACCACTGAAACTCACTGCTATTCTACTAAAGAAGTTCACACCACAAACCTGGGGAGCCAGAACAGATGAATTTAAGAAGCTGAGGCTAACAAGAAGAGTCTCACAAACAATGAGAAGACAAAGAAACAATCCCCAAATGAAAAGAAAGGAGGAAGCCTCGGAAAGAATGCTAAATGAAATAGAGGCAATTCAACTATCAGATATTGAGTTCAAAGAAATGGTTATCAGGAACCTCAATGAGCTCACAGTGAATTACCAGAAACTACAGGGAAACTACAATGAACTCACTGAAAACTATATCAACATGAAAAAGGAAATAGAAACTATCAACAAGGGCCAAGAGGAAATGAAGAATACAATTTCTGAACTGAAGAACACAGTAGAAGGAATCAAAAGCAGGATCGATGAAGCAGAAGATTGGATCAGTGAGATGGAGGACAAAGTAGAAAAAAAACACCAAGAAAGAGCAAGAAAAGGAAAAGAGGCTCAGAAAGTAACAAGAGGGACTAAGAGAAATGCAAGACAATATGAAACATAATAATATCCATATAATAGGGATACCAGAAGGAGAAGAAGAGCAAGGGATAGAACACCTATTTGAAAAAGTAATGATGGAAAACTTCCCTAATTTGATGAGAGAAAAAGTCACACAAATCCAGGAAACACAGAGAGTCCTAATCAAGAGGAACCCAAAGCAGGTCACTTCAAGACATATCATAATTAAAATGGCAAAATTCCAAGACCAAGAAAGAATCTTAAAAGCAGCAAGGGAGAAATGGGAACTAACATACAAGGGAGCCCCAATAAGGTTAGCAACTGACTTCTCAATGGAAACACCCCAAGCCAGAAGAGAATGGCAAGAAATATTCCAAGTAATGAGAACCAGAGGTCTGAAACCAAGGCTACTTTACCCAACAAGGCTCTCGATCAAGATAGAAGGCCAAATAAGAAGCTTTCCAGATAAAAGAAGGCTAAAAGAATACACCTCCACCAAACCAGCTCTGCAAGAGATGCTAAAAGGGACTGCTTTAAGGAAAGGAAGGAAGAGAGAGAGAGAGAGAGAGAGAGAGGAACACAGGTATGAAAATGGCAATGAAAAAGTACCTATCAATAATAACCTTAAACGTAAATGGATGAAATGCTCCAATCAAAAGACATAGAATAGCTGAATGGATAAGAAAGCATGACCCACACATATGTTGCCTACAAGAGACCCACCTCAGGACAGAAGATCTACACAGACTAAAAGTAAAGGGCTGGAAACAGATTTTCCAAGCAAATGGACAGGGAAAAAAAGCTGGGGTAGCAATACTCATATCAGACAAAATAGACTTCCAAAAAAGGGCCATAAAGAGAGACCCAGAAGGTCACTTCATAATACTCAAGGGAAGAACCCACCAAGAAGACATAAACATTGTAAATATATATGCACCCAACATAGGAGCACCCAAATACATAAAGAACATCTTAGAGGACTTTAAGAACGATATTGACAGCAACACAATTATAGTAGGGGATTTTAACACCCTACTTTCAAAAATGGACAGATCTTCCACACAAAATATCAACAAAGATATGGTGGCATTGAGCAATGCCCTAGATGAAATGGAATTAACTGATACATATAGCCCTACATCCCAAAGAAGCAAAATACACATTCTTTTCAAACACACATGGAACATTTTCAAAGACAGACCACACGATAGGACACAAAACAAGCCTCAAAAAATTTAAGAAAATTGAAATTATACCAAGCATTTTCTCTGACCACAAGGGACTGAAACTAGAAACCAACCCCAAGGGAAGAAATCCAAAATACTCAAAATCATGAAGATTGAATAGCATGCTATTAAACCATGAATGGGTCAAGAATGAAATTAGGGAAGACATCAAAACGTTTCTGGAAACAAGTGAAAATGAACTCACAACAACCCAAAATTTATGGAACACAGCCAAGGCAGTCCTGAGAGGGAAGTTCATAGCGATACAGGCCTATCTAAAAAATATAGAAACATTCCAAACAACCTAACCCTACATCTACAAGAACTCGAGGAAAAACAACAAAGACAGCCCAGAGCAAGTAGAAGGAAGGAAATAACCAAGATCAGAGCAGAATTAAATGACATAGAGACTAAAAGCACAATTCTAAGGATCAATGAATCCAGGAGCTGGTTCTTTGAAAAGATAAACAAAATCAACCAGCCTTTAAGTAAGCTCATCAAGAAAAAAAGAGAAAAGATTCAAACAAAAACAATCAGAAATGAAAGAGGAGAGATTACAACTGACACCACAGAAATACAAAGGATTGTAAGAAATTACTATGAAGAACTGGATGCCAAGAAATTTGAAAACCTAGGTGAAATGAACAAATTTCTAGAAAAATATAATCTTCCAAACTCAATAAAAAAGAAGCAGAAAGCCTGAACAGACCAATAACAGCTGATGAAATTGAAGCAGTAATCAAAAAACTCCCGACACACAAAAGTCCAGGTCCAGATGTTTTCACCGGTGAATTCTACAAAGCATTTAAGGAAGAGCTCATTCCTATCCTTCACAGACTATTCCAAAAAATCCAGAATGATGGAAGACTCCCAAACTCTTTTTATGAAACCAGCATCATCCTAATCCCAAAACCAGATAAAGACACAACAAAGAAAGAAAAATTCAGGCCAATATCACTGATGAACACAGATGCTAAAATCCTCAACAAAATATTGGCAAACTGCATCCAACAATACATTAAAAAGATCATGCACCATGGCCAAGTTGGATTCATCCCAGGGATGCAAGGATGCTAAAATATTCACAAATCAGTAAATGTAATACATCACATAAACAAAAGCAAAGATATATGTCACGTGATCATATCAATAGATGGGAAATATCATTTGATAAGGTACAGCACCCATTTATGATAAAAACACTCAGCAAAGTGGGAATAGAGGGAGCATTCCCCAACATAATAAAAGCCATATATGAGAGACCTACAGCCAATATCGTACTCAATGGGCAAAAACTAAAATCTTTTCCACTAAGATCAGGAACAAGACAAGGTTGTCCACTTTCACCACTTCTGTTCAAGATAATATTGGACATTTCAGCCACAGCGATCAGACAAGAAAAAGAAATAAAAGGCATCCAAATCAGAAAGGAAGAAACAAAACTGTCATTGTTTGCAGATGGCATGATAGTGTACCTAGAAAATCCTATAGACTCTGCTAAAAAACTGCTTGACCTAATAAACGAATTTGGCAAAACTAGGGGATAGAAAGTCAATATCCAGAAATTAAAGGCATTCTGGCATACCAACAATGAAACAGCAGAAACAGAAATCAGGAAAAAAAATCCCATTTGACATAGCAAAAAGAAAAATAAAATACCTAGGAATAAATCTAACCAAGGAAGTAAAAGACCTGTATGCAGAAAACTATACAACACTGAAGAAAGAAATTAAGGAAGACACAAACATATGGAAACATATACCATGTTCATGGATTGGAAGAACTAACATCATCAAAATGTCCATACTACTCAAAGCAATTTACAGATTCAATGCAATACCCATTAAAGTATCAATGGCATATTTCACAGATATAGAACAAACACTTCAAAAATTTATATGGAACCATAAACAACCCTGAATAGCTGCTTCAATTTTGAGAAAGAAGTGCAAAGGAGGAATCACAATACCTGATACCAAGCTCTATTACAAGGCCACTGTAATCAAAACAGCCTGGTACTGGCATAAAAACAGGCACATGGACCAATGGAATAGAACAGAGAGCCCAGAAATAAACCCAAGTCTCTACGGTCAATTAATGTTTAACAAAGGGGGCAGCAATATAAAATGGAGTAAAAACAGTCTCTTCAACAAATGGTGTTGGGAGAACTGGACAGCTACATGCAAAAAAAAAAAAATGAAACTCAAGCACCAACTTACACCATACTCAAAAATAAATTCAAGGTGGATAAAAGATTTAAATATAAGCCATGTCACCATTAAAGTCCCAGAGGAAAACATAGGCAGGAAAATATCAGATATTTCACACAGCAACATTATTACTGATTCGTCCCCCAGAGTAAGGGACATAAAGGAAAGAATAAACAAATGGGATCTCATCAAAATAAAAAGCTTCTGCACAGCTACAGAAAACTATTAAAATAAAAAAGAACCAACTGTATGAGAAAACATATTTGCCAATGATACCCCAGACAAGGGTTTAATCTCCAAAATATACAAAGAACTCACACAACTCCACTCTAAGGAGATAAACAACCCAATTAAAAAATGGGCAAAGGACTTGAACAGACACTTCTCCAAGGAGGACATACAGATGATCCAGAGACACATGAAAAAATGCTCAGTATTGATAGCTATCAGAAAGATGCAAATTAAAACCACAATGAGATACCACTTCACACCAGTCAGAATGTCCATCATAAACAAAGCAACCAACAGATGTTGTAGAGGTTGTGGTGAAAGGGGGACCCTAGTGCACTGTTGGTGGGATTGCAGACTGGTACAATCACTATGGAAAGCAGTATGGAACTTCCTCAGAAAACTAAAAATGGATCTGCCTTTTGACCCAGCAATTCCACTGCTAGGATTATATCCTAAGAACCCTAAAACACCAGTCCAAAAGAACATATGCACCCCAATGTTCATAGCAGCACAATTTACAATAGCCAAGTGTTGGAAGTAACCTAGGTGCCCATCAGTAAATGAATGCATAAAAAACTATGGTACATTTACACATTGGAATTCTATGCAGCAGAAAGAAAGAAGGAGCTCCTACCCTTTGCAACATCATGGATGGAACTGGAAAGTATTATGCTAATCAAAATAAGCCAGGCAGTGAAAGATAAATAGCATATGATCTCACCTTTAACAGGAACCTAAACAACTTTGAAAACAAAGAAACAAGCAAAATATAACCAAAGACACTGAAATAAAGAACAGACTGACAGAGTTCAGAGGGAAGAGTGGAGGGAATTTCAGGGGAAAAGGGGAAGTGTTTACAGGAATGAGTATAAAGGACACATGGATAAAAACTAGGGATGGGTGGAAATGGGAGGGAGGACAGGAGGGTTGGGTGGGTGGGTTGCGATGGGAGTAAAAGATAGAAAATTGTACTGCAACAACAATTTCAATAAAATTTAAAAAAATAAATAGAGTTTTTAAGAGTTAATTTAGGAGAAAATCTTCATAATGCTGATACTTAAAAAATCAACAAAACAGAACCTAAAAATCAAAAACTATAAATAAAAGAAAATTTAAATTACACTACTATAAAGTAATATACAGCTATTTCTCAAAGGTCCACTAACAAAAGCATAAAGGCAAGCTACAGGAGAAAGAATTTTTCAACACATGTATCTGAAAAATGATTTTTATCAGAATATATAAAGAAAACCTACAAATCAATAGGAAATGTCAGGAAACCAAAGACAAAAATGGGCAAAAAAAAGTTATTATTTTACCAGGGAGAATATAAAAATGGTCAATAAGCATGGAAAAGTTACATTTGACTTCATTATCCAATTGGAAAATGCAAATTTAACTAAGATGTGTTACTATTATTACATATCTCCTATAATAACAAAATGAAAATAACAGATATTACCAACTCTTGGTGAAAATGTAAATTTATTAGTACACTTAAGTTGTAGCCTTGTAATTTTATGTATGTATGTTATATTTTGACAAAAATTTAATTAAAAATCATTGCTCACTCATGATAAACTCTTAATAAATGAGGGAGTAAAGGAAACTCTCTTAACCTGATTAAGGATATTAAACAACATAAACAATAAACTCTATGTTTAATGGTGAAATATAGAAATTTCTCCCTCAGATTGAGATCATTAAATCTATTTCACATTTTATTAAAGGTCATATAGCTAGTAGAAAGAGTTAAAAGTAAAAAGGAAGGAAGAAAGGAAAGAAGGAAAGGAGGAAGGAAGGAAAATAGAAAATACATAAGAATCTACAGACAAACAATTGGCATTAATATGCAAATTTAGAAAATTTTCTGGTTTTGTTTCTTTAGAAAATTTTCAACAGATTTCTTAATATATAAAAAGTCTTTAAAGAAAAATGTAAAATTAGGCAAGCAGTATTATTATCAAATTACACAAACAAAATATCAAGGTGGCAAAAAAGCCAAGAATTCATTCTCAATCTCATTATGTACAAGAGAAAAACAAAATAAAACACCAAGAAAATACATACTAACCAATATGAATTACTAGAGTTAAGAGGATTGACAATTCAATTCTGTCAAGGATTTTCAAGTAACTGGAACTCTCGCTGTGTGTTTGCTGGTGGGAGCACAAATTGTTTCAAACACTTTGAAAAATGGGAAAATCATATGGCATTTGTCTTTCATGGCCTGGTTTATTTCACTTAGCATAATGCTCTCCAGTTTTATCCATGTTGTTATGAAGGGTAGGAGCTCCTTCTTTCTTTCTTCTGCATAGTATTCCATTGTGTAAATGTACCACAGTTTTTTGATCCACTCATACACTGATGGACATTTAGGCTGTTTCCAGCACTTGGCTATTGTAAATAATGCTGCTATGAACATTGGGATGCATAGGATCTTTTGAATTCAGGATTTTTAGGGGATAGCCCCATTGGTGGGTCACCGGATCAAAAGGCAAAATAGAGCCAGAGACTTAGGAATGGAGAACAAGCTGACAATGACCAAAAGGGAGAGGAGGGGAAGGGAATGGGAGAAAGGAAGAGAAGGAGCAAGCAAAAGAACATAAATAGAAGATTCATGGGCATGGACAATGGGTTGGGGGGTGTTGACTGTGGGAATGGGGGGAGGGGCTGGAGAGAGCAAAGGAGGAAAAGGAGGGACAACTACAACTGAACAACAATAAAAAATAAAGGTAGAAAAAAGACACCAGCAACAAAAATAAAAGAAAAAGAAAACAAAAAGATCAACTAAAGCTCAACTTTTTCATATCCTATCACCAGCAATATTACTTTTAGGTAAATACCTATCAGAGGTGTGTGTGTGTGTGTGTGTTCATGCATATAAAGACGTATAAACACCAAATCAGTATTACATGAAATGTTAAAGGGTCTTCTTTAAGAAGAAAAAAAAGATTAAAAACATGAACAATAAAATGGCAATAAATACATATCTATCAACAACTGAATCTAAAAAACAAAATAAACTAACAAGCAGAACAGAAATAGACTCATTGAAGTCTGGCTGGCATAGTTCAGTGGACTGAGTGCGGGCTGCGAACCAAAGTGTTGCAGGTTCGATTCCCAGTCAGGGCACATGCCTGGGTTGCAGGCCACGGCCCCCAGCAACCATACATTGATGTTTCTTTCTCTCTCTCTTTCTCCCTCCCTTCCCTCTCTAAAAATAAATAAATAAAATCTTTTTTAAAAAAGAATATGCTAGTTAGTTCATAGGTCGTATAAGTAACATGAGGCAGAGCAGTTGCTAAAGTAACTTTTAATAAAAAAAAATAGACTCATTGATACAGAGAACATTTTAATGGTTGCCAGACAGGAGGGGGTGGTCAGGGGAATGAATGAAAAAGAGTGAAGGGATTAAGAAATACAAATTGATTGTTATAGAATGGTTGTGGGCATGTGGAGGGCAGCATAGGGAATACAGACAATGCTATTCTGGTCACTATGTATGTCAGATAGGTGCGGCGTTTATCAGGATGGTCACTTGGTGGGTTATGTGGTGTCTGGTCACTGGAGTGTACACATAAAATAGCATAGTATTGTATATCAACTGTAACTGAAAAATTATTATTAACAAAAGAAAGTTTCTATCAGCACTATAAGCAATAGCCAAATAGTGGATATAAGCCAAACATTTTTCTAAAAGTAAAAGAATGGCTAAGTGAATTACCATATTACTGAGAAGTTGGAATTCAAAGGCATTTCTATTGGTAAGGAGTCTTTATTGGTAACTTTTGGCTACTTACACTGGTTAATGTGTGTATGCGCATTTCTGGCATTTCTCATTAAACCACTTTGTACTTAAAACTGCACATAACATTTTAGTAAGCCTTACCATATGTACATATACACATATATATATACACACACATATATATTCTAAATAGCAAGAAAAATACAAAATAAACAAAGAAAAGCATAAGTGATTAAACAAAAACTTTATAATTCCAACAGGAAAAAAGAGAGCGAGAGAAAGAGAGGGAGGGAGGGTAGAAGTTAGTTTTGTCTTTTGATGGGAAAAGCTGAAAAGCACTACTGTTGTCTTTTTCTTCTTAATCCAGTATGCAATGATGTATTTATTGACAAGAATATATGTTGATGAAATACTATACTATGTTGTAAGAAAAACATGTAACTACTAATACTTTTTAAATAATGTATTAGCTTTATGGTCACAAAATTATCAATAAAGATATGCATTTAAAACTACAGATTAACACCTAAAGATTCAAAATTTCCTACACCACCCTTCACTCCAATCCATACAGAGCATAAAAGAGGTTTGGATGTCCTGATTATAGACTACTTAGTCCTCCCTAGGTCTGGAAACTTTTTGGATTTTTATTTTTTTATTCATATTTGGAGTTATAAAAGTTATTGTTTTTCTCTTTTCAACTGGATTTCTGCATTTAAACTCTAGCATGTATAGATTTTTGGTAGTCTCTAAATCTCCCTAGATTATATAAATTTCAGGTCCTGTCCCTACCTGAATCCATGCCACATTTAACTTTAGTATGACAGTTTTTCACAGTTGCCAATTCCACCTCCTGGCCACCACCAGGCCCTGCCCCCTTAAAGTCACTCATAATTTAAAAGATACTGAAGGTTTCTTATTGTTCCACTTTCATATATGCAATACAATAGTCAATATTATAGTGTATTTATGATTTGCAATTTTTTTCACTGATATACATCATATATGTGTGTAGCTATATAAGAAAAGAGTCTGTGAAAAATGTTGATAAGAAAGAATTGAATTTGAACTGTTTCTTTTGTGATCTGAGCTAATATTACTCTGGTACAAATACCACATTATCTGACAGAGGTCTTTTGGGGCTCTGCTTATGGGCCCAAACAAATCACAGTGAAACCCATCACATTTATACACAGTTGGCATTGGGCTGACTCATGTGATTGTCCTTGAAGGTGCTGCTGAATACTTTTATTTTTACTTCAGCCACTATAGAAAATGTGTATTGTATAGTGCAGGCAATCAGATGTACTAGAAAATGCCCTTGGCTTGCTTATTATGTGCATGGAGGTGAGGATAGAAGGGAAAAAAACCTCACTAGTTATTTCCTTCAACCTTGAAAAGAAAAACAAAAGTAACCTATAGAAACTTTTTTCAACAGATGTTCATGTGCAAAATTCAGTGTCATGTATTTGGCTGCTATGAGGAAGACGTTTGACCATGAATGAGTACGTGAATGTATCCATAGTTTAGTCAAGTTGAGTTAAGATCTCAGGAGCTATGTCTAGTCCAAATTTCAAATATGCTTATTATGGTTTGCTCAAATCCCATGTGCTCTGGGGTATGATCATTCCTGAAAAAGCAGTTCTTCTGGCAGATTAAGAGAACAGTTTGCTTTTGCCTCAGGCCATTAACATTTTAATAAAACGGATGTCAACTGTGATAACAATTCATCTTTAGGGGACTTTATCTGTTATTAACCTTATTAAATAACAAGTTTATTATTGCTGACATGTAGATTTTCCAGCCTTCATCAAACATGCTTCTCACTCCAGTTCCCTTTCACTCTCTCTCTCTTTAAAAATTTAGTTCAATTAAGCTGAATTTCTGTGCCAAATGCATGTTTACAAGTTTGTTGGTTTGTTTTCCTTTGGAACAATTTGAAAACGATTCTCATTTCCAATAATAGTTGATTAAGCTAAACACATTTATGTGCTTTGTTGAGGAGCACAATCTGTTAAGCAGGAATAATTTACTACTTTTGACTGATTTTGGTGAAATAGACAGTTGTCAGTCTCAAGAAAATTGTGTTCTAGAATACAGCAGGAGGTTAATAGACACAAGTTGCATTTTATTTCACATGAGAATAAGGTGGCATAATAGGCAATTACATTCCTTAAAAAGAGCATGATGCCCAATATTCTTATTGAAATCATCATAAATACCACATTTAACCTACATTTGAGAAAGGAAAATAAATCCAGCAACAATCTTCTAAAATGCATGATGAAGAAACAGAGGTGCAGGGAAGTGATTGCCTGTCATGTGCTTAGTGAACTCAAGATGACCAACTACAGTGAGAGTCAAGGACTGGACAGAGGGAGACAACAGTTAAACCGTAGAATAAAAATTTGCTGTGGAACCAATTCAAAGTATAAAACATCAAATGTGTTCAATCTAAAGTATAAAAAAAGTCAGGAAGGATGTACCAATTTATGTTAAACAGAGAAAAACTTGATTAGGTTAGGGTTTTAAACAACTCTATAGCAATGTACAAAATCAGTTTCGGTTGGCAGGTAAACTCTGTGGAAAGCTATGCAAGAGGCTATGCAAAAGATGGTGAGGACCTAAACTTGGGAGAGAGGAAGCTAAGGAGACAAATGATTTCTACACTGGTAGCTTCTGGAAAATATTCAAGAGAACTTGGTGAAAGGCAAATGATGGTTATGAGGGAAAAAATAACTGAGATTTTCAGTTTTAACAAGATTGCTGATAATGCCATCAACCATCAATTGTGACCAAAAAAAAGGACAATGATAAATATTTTAGTGAGAAGATACTGAGTTCTATCAGCATATGCACATATTTGGAGTCTGTGTGTGACATCTAGGTGCAGTAACAAGGTATTTACTGAACCAGTAACAAACAACAAAGTTGCCTTGGACATTTACATTTCTAGGACTCAGCAAACCTAACCTTTATGTATATATCCAAAAACTGGAATTTATTTGTTGAAAATTGTATATTTATCCATACATATTTAACTTCAGTCACCTTCAAAGTACTCTCCATTAGATGCAATACACCTATTGAGACATTTTTTCCCACTGCTCAAAACAGTTTTTGAACTTGTCAATTTTCATGCCTTTTAGTGCTTCTGCTGTTTCTGTTTCACCTCTTCCACATTGGCAAGATATTTCCTCTGAGGATATTTTTCCATGCAGGGAAATAAAACAAAAAGTCACTCAGGGCAAGATAGGGTGAATAGGGAGGATGGGGCACAGGGGGTCATGCCATTTGATCAAAAACTGCTGTGGGCAGTTGTGCTTGTAAATCACCCATCATGAAATGGGCAAACAGATTGAATAAGTCTTCAAAAAGATTCATTGAAGCCAAACACAGTCTCTCACAATACCACCAGCTGGTACACTGATACAGATGAGTTCCTAGAACACTCACTTAGTGAGGGAAGCCTGTAGTACAAGGGGCAATCCAGAAGATAAATCTGACTTTGGGGGGTCCTCCTCAGCTCCATATAGGACAAAACACTTTCCCATCCTGGATTTGCTTCTAACTCCTACTCACTTTGCATTTGTACTTCCTAAAAATATCCCTGTTACATCTCTTTCTCTTCATTTCCACCCCCTGACTTGTTCAGAACTTTGTCTTGCATGGTCTACTACAATGTCATTCAACTGGTCACTTGTCTTCAGTTTTATCCCTGACAGGTATATTTGTTGCATAGCTATCAGAATCATTTTTATGGAATGAAAATATGTTATAACAACACTTACAACAAGTGACACTTTGGAACGAAACACCCTCTTTTTATGAAATTGACTTTATAATGCATTTTTACTGTCTGAAATAAAATTTACAGATGTTTAAATCATCAATACATTTAATTTTAAAAAATCAGTAAAATAATATAAAAATAATAAAGAAGAAATAAAAGTAAGCTGTGATGAAATGATATATGTTTCACTATGTAAATCATCAGACATCAATCAATATAACAGAAGATGTGATACAGCAGACTATTGCATACACCTGTATGTAGAATCTCAAAGGATAAATGGGCACATGTAGTCCAAAGCAGATATATGGTTTGGTGACACAAATACCATGTGCAGACTTACCACTGATGATATACTTCCCTAAAAAATATAAAACTTTTGATAAAGTTGCCAGCAATACAATGAAAAAATTGTATTTACATTGTACTTGCACTCCTGGAAAATTTGATGTATTTTATAGAAAATAGTTAAGCACATCTGTGTAAAAGAGATTGAAAGTGCACATTCAGATCATTATAATTCATCTTTAATATAATGAATGTCCAGCAAAATATTTCAAAATTTCATAAAGAAAATACAAATTCTTTATTATTGAACAGTACCACACATTGCAGGGGGAAAACAGTCTCTGGCACCCTCCTACTAAACATCAATAGCGCCCCCTAGACAATACGAAGTTTAAAAATTGCTCTCTTTGTGGGTCATATGGCTACCATTGAAAACATGCTTTATACCTTTCCAAGGCTCTACATGCTCCAGCTGGTAAGGTTAAACGGTTAAACTTTTCCCCTGTTCCGTGATGCCTCCTATAATCTGATTCTAGCTGCTTCTTTCATAAGTCCTTTCTCAACATTATGTCCAAGTCACACTAAATTGCTTTGTATTTAGGAAGGGTATTTGTTTGTTTTGCTTTTTCTCATATGGGCCATACTGTCTCTGATGATAATGATGATAATGGTGCTAGTAAAGATGATGATGTTAAAATAATTAATATATAACGTGTAAATGTCAGTTAGTTATATCTTTACTACTTTTTAAGCACTGAATCAGTAGATAATAAACACAAAGATTTATTGGTGGATAAAAATTCACTATTAAGAGATTTCTATTTTCAATGGTAGACACTAGACTTGTCTCTCACAATTTGTCATTGATAGCAACCATAAAACAGGAAAAAATATGAAAAATATCTGTTTTAGTACATTAGAGAACTACCAACATTGCAAAGACATGAAGGGCCAAATATGGAGAAAAGAGAAACACAGGATAATGATTCCATTATTTATTGTTACTTTTCCAATCAGAATTTTGCTAATTCACAAGCAGTGGCTGACATGCTGGGAAGCTGATAGAGAAATGGTGGGTGTGAGAAACTTAGCAGAGATTCCAGCAGTGTTAAACAGCCTAAAAAAATAAATGTCGCATCAGCATCCACTGAAGAGAAGGAATCTGATAATCATAACAGATTCTCAACAATAGCTCCAAAAAGGTAGTGGTTAACTAGAAATAAACCAGAGGCTAAATTATAGTTTTAAAAAAAAACTTGATCACTGGGAAAAATGATTTGCCATATCATAATCACTGCCCCCCAAAAACTATTAGGACATGTCTGAAAAAAATAACATCATTCATAGACTTAAATTTCTTTGCAATGGTTTATACAACATTATACATCACTGGATATTCAAGTAAAAGTTGCCAGCACAAAAACAGTTAACCAAAATTCAAATAAAACAAAAACACATTCAGAAATAGATCAAAGAAGTTGGGACATAGGAGTTATCAAACATGGAATTTAATATATTTGTGATAAAAATGCACAATGACTTAGACTATTAAATACAAAAGTTCTACAATCTGAAAAAATAGAAAAGTTGGTTAAAAATGAATTGAACTTCAGGGACCTGTGATACATTATCAAAAGCAATAAGTATATATAATTTGAATCTCAGTAGGACTAGATTGGGAAACAATAACATTTGCAGAAATAATGATGGAAAACTCATGTTTGATAAGAGATATAACTTTATAGTTGAAGAAGCTTAGCACACCTAAACAGGAAAATAAAATAAAATACTAGATATATCATAATCAAACTATTAAACATCAGAGATAAAGTATGAGTATCCACTAGGAAAAATACAACGCACTACATAGAGGCAGTGACTCAAACAATTGAGGATTTCTCATCAGAAGACAATGGCAATGAAGTACACCTTTAAAGGGCTATAAGTAAAAACAAATAATTCTATACCCATACAAAGTATCCTTCAGGAATGAAATCAAATGAAAGATGTTTTCAAACAAAGTAAAACTAAGGAAATTTGTTACCAGCTAAACTGCTCTATAATGAATGGTAAAGAGAATATCCTTATACTGAAGAAAAATTATCCCAGAAAAACGTAGGATCTTCAGAAGTTAAGAATCAAAAATAGGAAATATCTGGGTAAATATAAAGACTACATTTAACTTTTTAGTTTTTAAAATTATATAAAAATATTTAAAGTAAAATTATGCAATTGCCTGGTTAAGTTGTCAAGTACAGAGAGTTAATAAATGTGAAAAATGTTAACATAAAGAATAGTGGATGTGGAGACTTTTTGCTAGATTTCTACATGAGTGTGACATGGTACAATTTTAGTTCTAAGTTGGCTATGAAAGATTGGATATGCATATTGTATTCCCTAGAGCAGTCAATAGAAAATAATAAAAAGGTAGAACCAAAAAGGTCAAGAAGTAAATTAAAATATTGAAAAATATTCAAATAATCCAAAAGAAGGAAAGAAAGTGAGACATGATGAAAAGAAAAACAGAGGAGAAAAACAGAAAACAAAAAATTGAAATAACAAATTTAAATAGAAGTGATTGCTACCTATAAGGAAAACTTCAAAAATTTAAAAATACAATGATCATATGATTCAGTGATTCTACTTTTGAGCCTATATCAAAAGAATTAAAAGTAGGGACTCAGATATTTGTACACACACATTCATAGCAGCATTACCCACAATAGCCAAAAAGTGGAATCAACCCATGTCTGTCTGTAGGTGGAGGACTAAATAAACAAAATGAGGCATATCTACACAATGGAATATTATTTAGTTTTAAAAGGAAGGAAATTCTCATACATGCTATACCATGGGTAAATCTGAAGATTACACTAAGTGAAATAAGGAAATCATAAAAAAACAAATATTGTATTTGTCAATATGTTATTTGTCAATATGTTATTTGTCAATATGTTATTTGTCAATATGTTATTGACAAATAACATATTTCAATTAGATGAAGGACCTACAGTAGTCAATGCTATAGAAACAAAAAACAAAAGGGCAGTTGCCAGAGGCTAGGGGGAAGGGAAGATGAGGAATTGCTGTATAATGGGTTTTGCAAGATGGAAAGAATTTTGGAAATTGCACAACAATGTGAATGTACTTAATATTACCTAATTTTACACTTAAAAATGGTTAAGATGGTAAATTTTGTTACATGTATTTTACCATAATTTTAAAAATCTCTTACAACTCCTAATAAAAAGACAACCCAATTAAAAATGGGGAAAATATTTGAGCAGACATGTGAAGACATACAAATGGCCCAAAATATCAGGAACATCAATAGTCACTAGGAAAATGGAAATTCAAACCACATAGAATATCAGTACATCCCACTATAATGGCTAAAATTAAAATTACTTACCATACCAAGTACTGGAGAGGATGTGGAAATGCTTGTGGAAATGTAAAATAACACAAACTTAGAAAACTATTTTTCTTTAAAAACTTAAACATACATCTTCCCCCTCTTCTAGATATTTCCAAAATATATTTGTGACCATACACATACTCTGCAATTGAAATTTATATACTGTGTGCATCAGTAAAAGCAATAAATGTTTGGATTTAATAACATTTATCTTTATATATCCATATATAATATGTTGTTTATTTTCCTCTTTCACTTGAATTACTATTTTAGGTGAAATAATTATACTATACTTCATTTATATTAAACTTTTCAGTAGTAATTTGTTATATAAAAGTAGAGTTGCAAGAAAGTAATACAATTTATTGAAAGTCTACTTATGCCAGATCTCTTATGTATACTGTAACATTTAATCTCCATATCAAATCATATTAGCTAAAACTAATTGAGCACTTACTATTTGCTGAACACTTTAAATAGAAAATTTAATGTAAAATGTTTCATATATATATATATATATATATATATATCTCCAATTACACAATTACAAGTCAAAACTAAAGTTTTGCTCAGAAATCTTAAGACCAGTGGTGCTCCCTTAGGGACAATTTTGTCTCCAGGAGATATTTGACAACCTCTGGAGACATTTTTGTTTACCACAATTGGTGGAATACTACTGGCATCTAGTGGATAGAGGTCAGGAATGCTGCTAAACATCCTACCACAACCAGAGCAGTCTCTCACGACAGAATTATCTGGCCCAAAATGTCAACAGTGCCACAAAAGTTGAGAAACACTGCATTAGACTCTTCTAGGGCTATCCTCTACTCACCATTTTGCCCTGGTCCCATCCTCCTTTTCATGATTGTGTGGACTGTGTGCGTAGGAGAAAGGGAAAGGAAAATGGAGTCTGCTTACACCTTCCCAGTTCCAGGAGGCTATACTCACGCAATTCCTTCCATGATTTTCCTACTTTTAACCTTTTCTCTCATCGACATTGCCTTCTGTAATAGTGAAAGGCCCACTTCTACAAACCTCCCTTCTCTGTTTGAATATTGGATGTTGGTATGCAGTGATGATAGGATGTCCAGCTCTGCTGACATTTTTCTATGCCCTTTCTTGTTTACATGCCCCAGTCCTCTTTATGTTTTAACCATCAGCCTTCCACAGGGGTCCTCCATCACACCTTTTCTTTGTGTGCTGACTATTAAGAAGACTGATAAAATTTATAGCCCTAAAAAGTGCAAGAATAGTAGTAAGTGGGAAGTCAGTTACAAATTTAAATCTAGACTGATCATTCTGAACTATAAGTCCAGCTTCTCTCCTGTTCAATCAAAATAGCCTTGCCACTTTTTTTTGTGGCTAAGCTAGCGTTGACTTTAATTTTTATCAGGGTAACAGTAGCAATAACAGATGTGAAGGTGAAACAGCATATTTTACATCAAGATGCTACTCACACCAAGCTTTCTGTCTAAATGGCCTCAGGATTAGAAGATTTCTTTGTGAATGAACTATTGTAAAGTCAGCCTTCTATGCTGCTCTTGGATTTACCCATATCCTCAAAACTGAAATATAAAATAACAACTTCTGTAATAGAACATTGCCCCTACCTGCAGTTAGAAGGACATTCAGAACAAGAATCCACTGCTAAAACAATAGTTTTCTCTAACAAAATCTTGGAAGGTGATGATTTATTTAAAAGAATGTCAAACAACCATGAATTTTGAGTCTAATTTATGCATCTTGATATTCCAGTATAACTTCTAGAAGTAATAATAGCTGGAGTTCTATATTTTTATAAATGCTGGATCATGAGTAGTAATGATTGCTCTGGTTTGGCTAAAATAGAAATTGTGTCAGTTCAGGATTATCCTCATCAAGTCATCTTTATCACATTTCTTATACATGTCTCAGTGACTGACCTAAAAGTCTTCTCCTAGGCACTCCCACAGTTTGGTCTCTGATTTATTCACAACACTGTGGACATGAGACATCTGAGGAGGTACTAAAAATTTGAACTACCCATTTTTATTCAATTCATATTTCTCTCAAATGTTTATGCTTTTAGCATTCCTAAGTTGTCAAAAAAGGGGATCTTAGTGAATTTACAAGATTAGGTCTAGAAATAAAGAAAACAAAGCTGAAAACCCAGCAAAGACTCTAGACAAAACAACAGTAGTTCTTGCTCACTCTTAAATGTTTTCTTTCTCTCTGACTTGAAACTTGCAATTTTAAGATTGTCCAAATTCAGTGTGCTCATGAGAAAAACCTAAGGTGGAATAGAAACAATAAATTCCCTGTCTTGCTACTTCCCACTGTTATTGGCTACTGAGTAGCCCTAAAGCAAAGATGAAGGATATCTAAGATCACAGAGTGATCATGATAGAATGTAAGGGCAACTTCTGAAAGCCTTCCATGTTCAGATTAGAACAATCTCCTTGACATAGTATCTATACTCTGATGTGCGCTCACTCTCTCTCTCTCAATATATGTGTGTGTGTGTGTGTGTGTGTGTATACATATATACATATATAATATATAACATGTATATTTATGTATATATTTATATATGCATATATATAAAAGAATGGAAATTAATGTGCTAATTGAAGTAACTTTAGAAATGAATTGAGTTTGAGTCTATAAGAATTAAGGCAAAGGACTATATACAAGCACTACTCTAATTGATGTGGCTTTTCTCATGGGAGTACTAGTTAACAATATTGACTCAATTGTACATGGATAGTGAAATTGAACAATCAAGTCAGTAGCTGGTTTATGATAGAGAGTCAGGTTTCTGAATGTTGCAGTGGAAAACTATGGAGAAGCAAAGTGAGGGGGTGAGAGTGATCCATGCAGTCATGGGTGAGAGTCAGGGACATCAGTGTGATCTCACATACAGACAGGTACACTCGAAATTGTCATAGAAAAGTGTATCTATGTGTACATTTAGGTATATATGTACATAAATGTGTATATATATATATATGTGTGTGTGTAAATGTATATAACTATACATATGAGGGAAGCCCGGAAACCCAGAATTTATTTATAAAAATTGTGTATTTATTCTCACATGTTTAAACTTCAGTCACCTTCACAGTACTCTCCATTTGATGCAATACAGCTATAAGACATTTTTTTCCCTGCTCAGAACAGTTTTTGACCTATCAATTTTGATGCCTTTTAGTGCTTCTGCCATTTTTTTGTTTCACCTCTTCCATGTCGGCAAGATATTTCCCTTTGAGAACTTTTTTTTATCTGGGGAAACAGAAAAAGTCATTTGGGGCAAGATTGGGTGAATAAAGAAGTTGGGGCATGGGGTCATACCATTTGGGGTCAAAAACTGCTGGAAACTCAGCACAGGGTAGGCAGATGCATTCCTAAACCACTCATTATTAAATGGGCAAATGCATTGAAAGAGTCTTCAGACAATTTCACTGAAGCCAAACACAGCCTCTCACAACAGCACCAGCTAGTACCCTTATATAGATGGGTTCCTAGAAAACTCACCTAGTGGGGGCAGCCTGTACCACAAGGGGCCCTCCCTCCAGAATATAATTACAGTTTTTATTGCATCGCCCCTCATATACATAAAATACTATATATAATGTTAAATATATATGTGTGTATGTGTGTGTGTGTGTGTGTGTGTGTGTGTGTGTGTGTGTATTTCTTGCCCTGTCAGTTTAGAAGACCTAGAAACAATGATGTCTCAGTTGCAACAAGCATACCTAGTACCCAAATCTGGGGGTCTAGAACTATTCTCTGATAAAAGGTTCCTTGGAGAAATAACTGATTCTAAGACTAAGGAAGGAAATCCTCATGATAGTACTGGACCATCTTGTACTGTCCTAAAGTTATTAAATGCTAAAAACAAAAACAAAAAACAAGCAAACAATGCCTCCAAAATAATGGGGGTGTGTCAAAGGAACACAGGAATCAAGTGAAAGAGTTTGCAATGATCGCAATGAAACAATTTGAGCTACAAAAATAAATGAAGCTATATTGGATTATTTTCAAAGTATAAATTAAATATCCATGAGTCTATATTGATATAAATAAATGATTGAATACATAAATGGGGAGAACAAACACTCCTTGCAGAAGTATTATAAATTATTTCTGTAACTCTTTCATACTTAAGGAGATAGAGTATAACTCCCCGTCCTTCAAGTGCAAGGTACACATAGTCTCTTTCTTCCCAAAAGCACAGTATGGAAAGGAAAGAGGGGGAAAAAGAGTGACTTCATAGTGGAAAATTTGAAAAATGCTATCTCACTACCTCAAGCAAGGCTATCAATGTCAACATCCATAATAACAAGTTATAGTGATAGTGTGTTTCCTTGATATTATGTAGTAAGAATGACACTTCCTTTCTGTGGATTTCCTCCCTCAAACCTATAACCCCAGTCTAATCATGAGGAAAACATCAGACAACTCCCAGTTGAGGGAAATCCTAGAAAGTACCTGACCAATACTCCACAAAATGGTCAGTCATTTAAAAGCAAGAAAAGCCTGAGAAACTCACAACCAACAGGAACAACTAAGTGTGGGGTGGGACCCTGAATGGCATCTTGAACCAGGAAAAGAACATTAGGAAAAAACTGAGGAAATCTGAATAAATGTTAGACTTCAGTTAATATTAATGCATTGATATTGGTTCATTATTTATAACAAATGAAATATACTCACATAGGATGTAATAGGAAAAACTGAATATGGAATGTGTGGGAACTCACTGTATACTTCACAACAATGCTGTAAACCTAGAACTGTTCCAAATGTTTTTTTTAATTTGAATAATGAATGTTTTCATTTGAATTTACTCTATGCTTGCAAAAGTGAGGCTGAGCCAAGTATATGAAAGCTGTGTACAGTACCAAATTGACCATCCTAACACTTGCTCCAGAACGCAATGATTCTCAGCTTGATATCCATATCTCAGCACCCTTTCCTAACAGAGCGTGTTCCAAGTTATCAGACCCGCCTCTCCATGCCATGGGACCATGTCAAACACCTGAACTCAGCTAGTTAACCTAATATGCAAATCTATGGTAAAAGACAAAGGTAAAAGAGTAACTACGAGTTAACATGGCAACACATCAACTGCGGTGCTTTGGAGGCAAGATATTTCCACATCTTAATGATTCTCTTAGTGGAGTTGTTAAAACAAGGAAGAAAGGCGGGGCTCAGTAACATGCATATTAAAATAGGTGGTGCTAGGTCCTGCTTCCCTTATGTAGTATAGTTGTGCTCCTAAAGTAGTTCTACCTTTCTGGAAAGGCAATGAGAAAGAAGTCAGATTTCCCTTAACACAGACTAGCCAGTCAGAACTCATAGAAATAACCATGAAAAAAGATAGAATAAATTATATTAGTCTTCAGAAGACAGTATCATAGACCTTCATGTAACAGGGTGCTGAGCTAGAGATCCCCCAAAATCCCCCCAAATCCATAGCTATCACTTGGGGGATGAGGCAAGTGGAGCAGGGTCACTGCGAATGCTTTGCATATCTGAAGAACTTGGCCAGTGTTCTAATAATGTTAAAAGCTAGCCCTGGCTGGCATAGCTCAGTGAATTGAGCACAGGCTGTGAACCAGTGTCGCAGGTTCAATTCCCAGTCAGGGTGCATGCCTGGGTTGCAGGCCATGAGCCCCAGCAACCACACATTGATATTTCTCTCTCTCTCTCTCTCTATCTCCCTCCCTTCCCTCTCTAAAACTAAATAAATAAAATCTTTAAAAAAATAATGTTAAAAGCTGTGCCTGTGAGGAGCCAGGGAGACATGTGTGACTCTAACCCATGATGCAATGTGGCAAAGGGGTTTCCTAGGCCTGCAAGAGCAACTTGGAGGTGGCTCCTACTTCAGGGGGTGATGCTTCCCAGGACCAACAATGGCAGCTGAGAAAGGCAGAAGAAACCAGATAACCAGCAAGTGTAACCCAGTGTGGAAAGAGTCAGAAGTGGGGTTAGGGAGGAAGATCCACACTGGGGTTTAAAGCCAGGTGCAGCAGACATGCTGGAGCTTAACCATGTGGTTTGGGAGCAGAGAGGGAGTTCTCTCTCTCTCTCTCTCTGAGCCATGCTAGAGCTCTGGACCAGGTGGGGAGGGGAGTAGGAGAGCCAGGAGAGGAGCTCTCTCTCACTCACTCTTAACCATGCTGCTGGGGAAGGAGAAGCCTCTTGAACATGTAGCAGCAGTGCGGGGTCTTGGGCACCTGTGGTTTGAAAGAATGCAGAAGGATTCCCTGGCCCAGCATGAGGATGCAGTTTGGGATTAAGAATGGCAGTCTCGCTGAGGCATGAACTTCTGTTTCTTTTCCTGAGATATGGTATCCCTGACTATCCCCAAGGGGAGGCAGCACTGTGTGTGTGTATGTTTGTAGGTGTTTTAAAGGGATTTGGGGATTTAACAGTGGCATTCTGCCATTACTCTAAACCTGTATAACTTTTAATTAAATAATTCCTTTTCTTTTCACCAAACTCTGGCACTGAGGGCCACAGTTCTAACTGGTAGTGAGTCAGAAGAACCCAGAGCAAAAGACCCAAAGGGGGTTTCTGTTACATTCCTACTTCATGGGCTTTACTCCCTTGGGAAGATCACTGCTGGAAGTATAGTTCCTATTATGTTCTCCCACAGCATCATGTCATTTTCTATTTCCTTTATAAGGCCTATGACAAAAACATGGATGAGCATCATATTAATGTACTAGGAAGAAAATGGCATTCAAAGGACTGTCTGAAATACCAGGGCCAAATTACATTGGCTTTGTGAAGCAGGCATACCTCATCCTTTTCATCTCTAGCTAGTTATTCCAGTAGCTGCCTCTTAAAAAATCATTTAAATCAAACCACACTTCCCCTTACAGACAGATGAAATCACTTGCAGCTAATCCATCTCCTATTTTATTGCCCATAGAAATGAAGAACAGGTTGCACAAGCACGGTGTACAACAGGAGGCTGGGAGACAGCAGTCATCCATTTCCTCATAGTATACAAGTTTGATCGTGTTTGCCTAATTATCCCATTAACCTGTACCTAAAGATCCAATTACTCCAGCTGTGGGTGATTGAATAAAGGGCAATTGCAACAGATACCAGGCAGGGGACATGTGCATTTCTCATCTGTAAAGTTTGTAATTGCTGATTCAGTCTTTCACCAAGAAATTCCTATGGCAGCCAAGATAACTGAAGTATTTCCAAAGAGCAGTTTCTAAACTGGTAAATATCCATTTAAATTTTAAAGGTTTATTATGAATCAAACTACTCTGTCTTTTAAGTTCACATCTGTGCTATTCCCATCACTTTTCTGAAAGAGCTTGAAAGATCTAGCCTGCTGAATCAAATTATTTCTTTCTAAGCATTGTTTTTCCAATTCAGGTAGCTGTCATCAGATAAACAGAGGTCTTCCACTAGAGTGAAGGATGCATAAACAACCTAGGCTTTCTTCGGGTGTAAACAAATTTGTATGTATTATTCACTAAAGTATAATTTTCTTATAAAACATAATTATATATTAAACAACTAGAATGAACATATATTATTTATGGACTCTGATCTTCAAATGTACTCTCAGTGCTGCCCTCAATCCTTTCATTTTTTTCTGGTCAGGTCCTTCACAGAAGCTCACGTACTTTCTGTCTCCTCATCTTAACTACCCAATCACATTATCACTGCTGTTAGTCTGAGCAGATAAGATTACTCTTCTTCACACTAAAATAGACAGCACCACCAAAAGATCATAAATACCTGCTATGTAGATTACTTTCAGCCACATCCAATGTCACCTCCTTGTACTTTCCATCAGAGGCTAATCAATTATCTGCATCGTAATCTCTCCCACCTTCCCAGGAGCGTCTTCACTCCATTGATTATCTTATTCCTAGGTCTTCTGCCACTACCTACCCCTCTCTGTTGGCTTCTTCTCATCAACATTTATACATGCTCAAGACATTGCTATCTTAAAATTTTTTTCAAGAAGGGTGAAGGTATTAAGCAAAGAAAAAAAACTCATGGACACAGACAACAGTATGGTGACTGCCAGAGGGAAGGGGGGTGAAATGGGGGGAGGTAAGAAGAGGGTAAAGGGGGATAAATGGTAATGGAAGGAGATTTGACTTGTGGTGGTGAACACACAATACACAGGTGATATATTATAGAATTTTACACCTGAAATCTGTATAATTTTATTAACCAGTGTCACCCCAATAAATTCAATTAAAAATATTTCTTCAGCTTTCATTTGTCCCAGCAATCTCACCATTACTCTCTTCCATGCTACAATCAGACTTATTGGTGTAGCTACTATGGAAAACAGTATGGTTGTTCCTCAAAAAAATTAAAGGCTAGAATGACCATATGATCCAGCAATTCTGAGTATATTGAGAGCAGAGACTTAAATAGATATTTATATGCTTACATTCATAGCAGCATTATTTATAATAGCCAAAAGGTTAGAAGCAACCCAAGTGTCCACTGATGAATAAATAGATAAATCAGTGGACCCAAGTGTCCACTGATGAAAAAAATAGATAGGTCTGTACATGCAATGGAATTCAGCCTTAAAATGAAGGGTATTCTAACATCTGCTACAGCATGGATGTATCTTGAGGACATTATACAAAGTAAAATAAGACAGTTACAAAAAAGTACTAAATGATTCCACTTACATGAGGTATCTAGAGCAGTAAAATTCATAGAAACAGAAAGCAAAATGGTGAATGCCAAGGGCTGGGGGAAGAGCTGGGAAGTTAAGCAATGAACAGAGAGTTTCAGTGTCCTGCGATGGCATGAGTTCTGGAGATTGCACAACAATGAGAATGTGCTTAACACTACTGAACTGTACACTTAAAAATGGTTAAGATGGCAAATTGTATGATATATATATATTACAACAATTAAAAATTAAAAATAACAAAATTCCTCAACAACTTCTCTATTTCTCTATGCTTTATTTTTTCATAAAATTTATTACCAACAAATATGTATTTTACTTATATACTTTGTTTATTGTCTCTCTCCCCACTAGAACATGAACTAAAGGTGGATGTTTTGTATGTTTGGCATACTGATGTATCTTCATTACCTGAAACAGTTCTTGGCATATATTAGGTGCTCCAGTATGTTTTTTAATGATTTAATAAATTTGTGGACTTACATTCCTGTGGTTTTCTTAAATGTCAATTCAGTCCTGTCATTTGTTCTCTCAATACTTCAATCTGTATGATCTCTATGGGAGACCTTACTCATTTTAACTAATAACTACAAGTTCATATCTCTAAAAAAATACCTATGGTTTTAGATTCCTCTCTTGGGGTTTTCCCCCTTATGTCTACTAAACACCTACATTTGGCTGATGTCCTGTTCACCTCAAAGTCAAAAGGTCTAAAACAGGGTCTATCCACTCCCTCAAGTCAGGTCCCCTTTCTCTGTCCTTTAAGTAAATGTCACTCAGTAGCCAAGATAGCAATCTGACATTCATCATGGACTCTTTATTCTTTTATGTTGTCCACATAAAATCACCAAAAACGTCTTTAATTTCTACCCTGTAACTATTTATTGAATCTGTTCATTTTAGTTGTTACAAGTTTAAGAAAATTGTTTTAACCTCACCAGAGGACATTTTTTTCATTGCTCTTAGAGGGGCATGGAGAGTGAGAGATAAAGAGAAACATTGATTGGTTGCCTTCTACTACACACCCCTACCAGGGATTGGACCCACAGCCTGACCAGGAATTGAACCACCAATCTTTTGATCTGTGGGATGACACTCCAACCAACTGAGCCACACAAGCTAGGTCAGTTGTTCTAAGTTGCTGGCAAAACTGCTGTGAACATTCTTATACATTTCTTTTTGGTGAAAAAAATACTGCATTTTGAGATTATATAAATAAAAATAGAATTTCTTGGTCATAAGATATTAGTATGTTTGGCTTTAGTAGATACTGACAGATTTTCAATGTCCTTGTACCAAATTTCACTCCTAGCAGTATATGGGAACTCCAGTTGCTGTATATCCTTTCAATATTTAGTATCATCAGTCTTTTAACTGTTTGCTATTCTGGTAGGTATATAATGGTATCACTCTGTGATTTTATTTTTATTTCCCACAACTAATAATAATATCAAACAACTTCTGTTATGTTTTGGGGATGTTTATATAATTTTTGTAAAATGTTTGTTCAATTTTTGCCCAATTTTATATTGTGTAGTCTATATTTTTCTTAATGATTTACAGAAGTTTTTATATACTCTAGAGATTCTCTGTACAATATATGAATACAAATATAGTCTCCTGTACATACAGTCTGTTTTTGCTTTTTCTTTTTTTTTTTAGAATATATATATATTTTTTAAAGATTTTATTTATTTATTTTTAGAGAGGGAAGGGAGGGAGAGAGAGAGAGAGAAACATCAATGTGTGGTTGCTGGGGGTTATGGCCTGCAACCCAGGCATGTACCCTGGCTGGGAATCGAACCTGGGACACTTTGGTTCCCAGCCCGCGCTCCATCCACTGAGCTACGCCAGCCAGGGCTTGTTTTTGCTTTTTCACTCTTAATGATGAATTTAGGGAATAAGAGTTCTTAGTTCTAGTGTAATCATTTATCAGCTTTTACTATTAGACATTTTTTGTGTGCTGTTTAATAAAATTTTGCTTATTCTAACCTCTTTAAGATATTCTTCTGTTTTATCATCTAGAACCTTTATGTTTTCATTTCTTGCATGTATCTGTAACCTACCTAAAACTGATTTTTATATATGGTGTGAAGAATGGATAAAGATTAATTTTTTTCCATATAAATAGCCAATTGTCCCCCTATCTTTTCTAGGATTTATCTACAGAATATGTGGACTTCTATTGGTTTATTTTTCTATCTTTACACCAATATCAAACTCTCATAACTACCAGCTCTATAATATCTAGTAGTAGTATTGTAGATTTCTTCCAACTATGTTCTTTTTATTAAAGATTATTTTGGTTATTCTTGATTTTTTAAAATTTCTGTTTAAATTATAGGATCAGCTAATAAATTTCCACAAGATCTTGCATTTTGACTGGTGTTGCATTAAATCTATAGATCACTGAGTAATTTGGCATACTTTAATATTGAGTCTCCTAATCCATGAACATGGTATATTCTTCCATTTATTTAGGTATTTCTTAATATTTATCAACAATGTTTTTAGTTTGCTGTGTAGAATTTTGAATAACTTTATTTCTTAATTTTTGTTTTTAAAATATGAAATACATTGATTTTAACTTGCTAAATTTACTTTTTCATTCTAATGGTTTATCTGTGGATTTTTAGATAATTTTTCTACATATACAAGTACGCTTTCTATGAATAATATAGAAACAGACCTTAAACAAGTAGGCTGCTCTTAGCCAGAAATTTGGCCAAATACAAGCTATTCCATCATTACTGAAAGCAGAAATGTTAATAAATGTTTTTGATATGCTATACTCCTAAATAAACCATGGTTGTTAGTTGTTTGTTTGTTTGTTTTTTCCTGGACATTTTAAACACAGGTTGAGGAGAACTTTTAATTGAAAATATATGGCAATTATTTTATACTCTTTTAAGTTTTAATTTAATGTATATCACTAAATAAATTTCACTGAATTTGGGGGAAGAAATTTTGCCCAGAATTGGCTCATAAAAGACTTTTAAATTTTTTCCACATATTCCACCCACAAACATAGAGCAGTCTTAAAGATTGCTGTACATTTTTTGCTAAATATTATATCAAGAGAATACATATTCCATTTTTAACATCACTGGTATTATGTAGTCTTTACTATTTGAGATAAGGAACATTATACAAATTGAATGTAAAACTAGTCCACAGTGGTTTTAGAAAAAAAAGAAAGAAAAAAAATAGGGGGGAGGAAGGAAGGGAAGGAAGGGAAGGAAGGAAGGAAGAAAAGGAAAGAAAGGGGAAATTCTACTTTGAGGCATATTGCTTTGCTATAATCAAAGCATCATTCTTTTTGGTGCCCATTGATCCACCACCTCTTAAAAGATATATAATACTTTGAAGAGAATTTAAAAATAGTTTTCTAGAAACCACCTACTCCAAGTATGAAAGTAATAATAGAAAGTGGCTTGCCTAACTAATATTACTAGATTGTGTCACTCTTACTTCTCCAGACAATCTGGGTAACCACATATGCCATCTAAAAGTACATGCAACATAAACCTTCCAAATCAATAATCCATTCACTGACAGAAGATGGAGAGAATAAAATGTGGTATCATATACTATAAAATTAAGAATGTATATTCATTCTTAATTTTAGGTGCTTCACACATTATAATTTAATTGTTTTTGACAACTACATTATAAGATATCTTAATAATAATAATAATAATAATATTGAATATAGTGTTCTACTACAGCATGTGTTTTTATGACACCAAAGGCTCATAGACAATTTGTAAACATGGGGACAATATAATTACAGCATGGTAACAGCTGTATTGGTTCTAGTTCCTAGGTCATAAAAAGGATATGGGTAGCAGAATATAGCTATAACCAGAAGGAAAGTCAGAGAAACTAGAACAGTCAGAGGAACTAAAACAGACAGAACAATTGCAAAAAAGGAAAGGAAAGTTGTAAGTCTCAGCTTACCATATTTCAAGGCTTTCTATTAAGCCACAGTAACCAAGATGTGATGTGGTTAAAAGATACAAATGGATCAATTGAATGGAACAGAGTCCATAAATAGACAAACATAAATACAACCACATAATTTTTAACAAAGATACAAAGCCAATTCAATGAAAAAAGTATAGTGTCTTCAACAGAGCTTAGGGAGATGGAAAAGGATGGCTCAAAAGGGAGGTACAAGGAAACTTTTATGGTAATGGAACTGAATTCTGTGCTCCTGGAGTGGTGAGCTATATGCATTTTCCAAAACCCATAGAACTATACATCACAAAGAGTGAACACTAACCCATGAACATTAGGAAACAAAATCAAATGGGATATTTACAGGGATCCCAGGATGAAATGCAGAGTATGACAAATAAATCTAATTGTATTACAAATGTATAAATAACCTCATTGGACTAGAAACTGTAAGGCTAACTACAGACATAAGGAACTGTACATAAACATTGTACTCTAACTGGCAAATTTGTTCCTCAGGATGAATGAGTTAATAATTCTGTAATTGCCTTAAATATATACTGGCATCTAACAGATAAATAAATGGATGGTAGGTGGTGAGAACTAGTTTTCTTAACTGTGAAAAAGGGAAGTTACAGATAATCGAGGGGTAGAAGGAAGCTAGAATAAACAATGTTGTGCCAAATTAGAGTAAGACAGATTAACTCATGGTTAGTTTACTATATATGATAGGTGCAGAGAAAATTAGAAATATATTTGTACACATGGGTTATTATACATATTGACTAGATTTAGTATATATACATACTGACCCATGTACACACATACATTATTTCAAATCTTTATTGGGTAAACCTCTGTTTTAATTAGCTGAGTTGCTTTGCTACAAAGAGACAGAAAGCTGGTATAGAAGGTGTGTCCAGAAAGTATCCAGCTATATACTATGAAAGAGGGTTGTCTATTGAAGAAGATACAAGATACAAGAAATATTGTACATAGGATAATGATGCCTCAGTCCACTTCAAAGTAAGTACCCTGGGGCCTCACACATTTCTCCAATCTTTGTTGATGCAGCCCATACATGTTCAACATTCTCGGGTGTTCTGCTTGTTGTAGGCCTTCCAGAATGTGGCTCACTTTCAACAAATTCTCAACCATCTTTGAAGTATTTGTGTCACACTTTTATTTGCACTGCACTTATTGCATTGTCCCCAAAATGCTCCTGGATCATCTGAATAGCTTCCATGGAAGAGTATTCAAGCTTAACACAAAATTTGATGCAGATTTTTTGCTCTATTCACTCAGTAATTTTGAATGTGATAACCACGCAGTACACATACTCACTCAATGGCATCTACTGCACCCACTGACTAGTACAGTGAAGTTGTCATTGTTCACTCATGTGCATACCAGTCCACTCTCCTTGGATGACAGGTTACATGGATGTCACACAAACCATTCTCGTTATATTAACAATGGCTGGACCTTTTCCAGACAGACCTCATATATTTCATAACTTTGCTAAAAGGGTCTAAAAGAAGTGACACCACAGTAGCAGTGAGCACACCCAGTACCCAAATCTTGATTTCTATGTGCCACTGTCCAATGACAGAAAAGAGAGCTTTCTAGATGAGTGGTTGATCCGAGGACTATAACAGGAATATCCCAAGTTGAGCCTATAGCATATTTTAAGGCCAGAAAGAAAAGAAGTGCTCAAAAAAAAAAGATGGAGTTAACTTAAGGGGTATGGAAGCCCAAAATGAACACACTCCCAACAGCCAAAGCTGGAAGAATTTGAGTAAAAAAATTAATTATGTAGCAAAGTATTATAATACAAAGGATAAAATAAATACATGAGTCCATATCTATGTAAGTTAATGATTGAATAAATAACCAATTATGGAGCTAAATCTTTCTTACAAAAGCATTCTAAATAGTATATGAAATGAGGCTTAATTTTCTCCTCTTCCTGAATGGTAGTTCAACTCAGCAGTTTACTTCCACAGAACAGAGTGTGTCAAGTTACAGTGGAGAAAACAGCAAACACCAGCTTGTCATGAGGAAAACGTGTCCCCTGACATGATGTGATGAGAAAAGCACCTTTTTGTTGCATTCTCCCCCCAAAATCTAGAACCACTGTCTAATGGTGGGAAAAACAGCAGATCTCAACTAAAGAACAGACTGTAAAATACATGACCAGTACTTTTCAAAATGTGGCAAGGTCATGAAAACCAGCGAAAGATTGTGAAACTGTCACAAAACAGGATACATAAAGACTAAATGCAATGTGGTATCTGTCACTGGATCCTGAAATAGAAAAGGACAGAGTAGAAAGATTAATGAAATCTGAGTAAATTATGAAGTTCAGTTAATTGTAATGTACTGATGTTGGCTACTTAATTGTGACAAATAGATCATGGTAATATAAAATGTTAACATTAGGAGAAAATGGGTGAGGAGTTCAGGAATTCTTTGATTATCTTTGCAACTTTCTGTTAGTCCAAAATTATTCTCAAAAAAGTTTATTTTAAAATAGTAAAAGATTTAATGTTTATTTTTTGTGTCACCCTGATACACTGAGATTTAGTTAATTTTAAAAATAAACAAAAAAATTCACTGTACTTATGTTAACTTAGTATAATTTGTGATTTGCCTTGTCATTTAGATTTTTAATCTAAAAACATGAGAGAATTTTACTTTTCATTTTATATTTATTTTAAAATTTATTTTTGATGAAAATATAAATTTGAGGGACTTCAAAATGAATTTAGCATATTACTCTGGATATAAGACATTATATAAAATCTTGATTACAAAAATCAACCAAAATTATTGGGAAGCAATTGTAAAACTCAAAGGTTTGCAACTTCCAGCTTCTCTGCTGGAAATGTTTCCCTGTGCCGTGGGATCTTCCTCAGACACCACACACCACAACCCCAAAGTACAGGGAATTTAATACTCTCAGCAACAATCATCAAAGTCATTGAGTAAATTCCCTCAGCTTCCTTGTCTCACTGCACAACAAGTTTTAGACGTGAACTGCACTAATGAGGGGTACTAATGAAAATGTATTCAGGTTAACAAGCTATTATTAGAAAGCAGAAATAGTTTCAGAAATGCTTCAGAGGAAAATAAACTAATCAACCTGCAAACTTTCTTTGGCCTAGAAATTAATTTCCTGTAATTGAACTACATATTAAAGAGAAAAAAACTTTATCATGAACATGTACAAAGGCAAAAGTGTTTTGTTTTGTTTTTTAACTTAAAGATGCTCCTGCAAGGGGGACTGAGGCCCAGCTGTCCACAGTAGTAAACAGTTCACAATATCCGTTTGGCTTTCCCCCTTCCCTGTCTCAATTTTCCTGTTCTCTCTCTTGTGCCTCATGGAATAAGACCCTAAATAAGTTACTTGCATCAATGTCATTTCCTTCGGGCCTACTTTGTGGGGAAACATCACTGTACAATCAAAAGACTATTTTAGTGCGTGCAATAATAATAAAATTCAGCCATCTTTGCTTATTCGCTAATTTTTAGTCATACTAAAGTCATACATTGACACCTTTATTTATAATTCTGATGGTGCATTTTCCAGGCTAGTAGGGTAGATCATATTTCACTTAGAAAATGATTTTTATAGATACATACATGTACATATGTACATATGTGTACATATGTATGTATATATGTGTATGTGTGTGTGTTCAAGATTTAGTGACTGGAGCCCCCTCAGACTGGCTCTGATGTCACTGTGATACACCCCCATTATTTTTATTGAATTGGTTGGGGTGACATTGGTTAATAAAATTTTATAGGTTTTCATTATTTTCAGGGATACTCCGTGCTTTCTTGTTTCATAAGAGAGTCCAAGCTTACCTTGTATTTTCCCATCCCAGCCCTGGAATTGGTCATTCTTCAAGGATCTAAGCTCCTTTTATTGGAAAAGAGTATTCAGTATTAATAAATGCATAGGAAATTATGGAGTTAGAAATCATCACCTGGCAACTATCGTAGTAATAATTGCTTCCAATGAGAATCATCAATGGACACTAAAACCAGGGTGTGAAAGTTTGATAGGGAACAGAGTATTTTCATAGCTTCAAAATATCTTCCCATAAAATACTATAAATTACAGAGAAAAAATGGTAACTTTAAAGTGGAGAAACCTGTTAGACATCATCTTAGCCAAGTGATCAAAATTATCGTCACCATAACGTTCAAAATGATATCCTGTGCTTCCCAATACAGTATGCTGAGAACACAGTATTGCTTACATGATAATCTTGCAAAAATACATAATCTGAATAAATAATGAAGAAACATTAGAAAAAAATTGAAAGATATTATACAAAGTTACTAGTCTATACTCTTAAAATATGTCAAGGTTATAAAAGACAAGAAAAAAATCAAGGAATTGTTTCAGAGGAAAGTAGATAAGACAGAATAACAACATGCAACCCAAGATTTAATCCTGGATACAACTGTTTTTCTATAAAAGGTTTAAATGGGACAATCACTTAAACTCAAAGTTTATAGATTAGATATTAGTATTTCACAATGTTAATTTGTGATATTCATAATTATAATACAATCATGTCAGGGAACATGTTTCTTTCTTTATTTTTTAAAGATTTTATTTATTTATTTTTAGAGAGGGAAGAGAGGGAGATAGAGAGAAAGAAACATCAATGTGCGGTTGCTGGAGGTCATGCCTGCAACCCAGGCATGTACCCTGACTGGGAATCGAACCTGCGACACTGGTTCGCAGCTCGAGCTCAATCCACTGAGCTACGCCAGCCAGGGCTCTTTCTTAACTAATATACACTATTTGGTGGTAAAGAGTATGATATCTATAGCTTACTCTCAAGTGGTTCAAAAAATAGCATATGTGTTTGCATTTATGTGTGTATAGACACATGAGAATGAGGGAGAAAGAAGAAAAGAGAATGTATGACAAAGTAAATATCAAAAATTGAGATATCTGTGGGGAGGGATATATGAGAGTGTTTTGTACTAAGTTTGTAACTTTTCTGTAAGCTTAAAATTATTTCAAAATAAAAAGTTAAAAAATAAAATAAAACAGTTGGTGCCAAGACTATAGTCTACATCAAGGATCCTCAGGGAGGCCTGAAGGAACTAGCCTGATACAGAGTCTCAGGAAATGAGCACTGGTAACTCAACTACCTCACAGGGCAGGTCTTTCATAAAAACTGAAATGGGAAGATAAGCCTTCGGTTGTGCCACATGGCAGTATCCTTTCTGCCACACTCAGCAAATACACAAGAGGGATGGCACTTGTATTCATGTCCCTTGACCCATGATAAATTTAATGCCTTTTCCCATTAAACTACACTCCTTGCTTGAAATTGAGTTTCAAGATTTTCAGGTTCCTAATCCTATAACATTGAAATGTATCTGAATGAAATTTTCATGTGAAAATAAAATACCAGCCACTTGAATCATTTTTAAAGAGTGAGCTGAGGAATACTATTATAATCTCAGCCCATAAAGTGTTTTTATTCACATTGCATAATCAAGTCTTTCAGCTCTAGTAAACTTGTGGGGGTCTGATAAATTCTGGGGATGCTTAGCAAGGAGACCTCTAAGAATTTATACAGGGACCTAGACAAAACCCTGACCAGTGTGGCTCAGTTGGTTGGGCATCCTCCCATGAAGCAAAAGGTTGCCAGTTTGATTCCCTGCAGAGCACATGTCTGGGTTTCATGCCAGGGCCCCAGGTGGAGGAGACATGCAAGGGGCAGCCGATTGATGTGTCTCTACTTCCCTTTCTTCCTCCCTCTCCCTAAAAATAAATAAATAAAATATTTTTTTTAAAAAATACAGTCAAGTTAATCAACTATTAGAAAAAATATTGTCATAAATGCTTCAGAGGAAAATAAATCAAACTGTAAACATGCTTTTGGCATAATTTATTGTCCTTTATTTAAGAGAAGCAGCTTCTTTTGACATAGAAGAAAAAATGTTTTTTAAAATTAAACATAATCCTTGTTTCTAAATATATCAGTGGTGTTTCCTACAAATAATCATGATTAAAAACCTTGGTAGCAGTTAGACAATCGATTGCTGCAAAGCCTGGACAGATCCGCACTGCTTTTGAGGGTGGGACAGGGAAGCGGTCAGAACAACTTCCCATTTTGGTATATTTTCAGTTTGACTCATTTCGGTATTAACCATAGGATTTCTAGAGACAGGAATGCCCAGTTTTTCACTGACCATTATTTTCCAGAAAGAAAGCAGCTCTGAATGTTCTGGGCCCACAGGAAAGATTAATAAATTAGAGAGCATAGGCTACGCACTAACAGACACTCATAAAATGTTCTTTCCTCAAGTGACGGATGTTTGAAACTGCGTTCTCAACTGCCAGGTAGGTCCCCATGACTAAACTGTGTGCCGTGTTCTTACTTAGAGCTCGGGGAGGGGGGGAGCCATTTAAGACCATTTTCTCGTGAGCCTATGTATTTTATCACTTGGCTCTTTTATTCTCTGCCTATCACCTAACTCTGTTCCTGCAACTATTAAATTTGTTTTTCACCCTTGAACAAAATCCCTAGTATCATTTTATTCTATGTGTTTTCACATTTCTTATAATAAAAAGATTGATTTACACTCATGCATCTCACTAGATAATTTTACTAACAGTGCTATCTGAATCATTAAAATATTAGTATTAATATGATGATTAGTACTTATGATTCAGAAATGGAAGCATGTTATTAAAATGCACCTGCTTTTGAAAAAACACTGTTGCCTACTTAAAGGTTGAAACCATATTTCCCATCTCAATGAATATGTTAAAGCACATCTCCCTGAAAATTGGCATCGCTCACATTTAAGTTTAAAATTTCATTCTGGCAAGAGCCCATTAGGATTTTTCCTGGCTTGCTACCATTGCAAATCACAGTTACTGTATTAACGTTCTTTGCAAGGCCCTTGAATGTGAGAGAGAACCCTATCTCTAAGTCAGTGGCCCTAAACTGACGGTCTAGGAAGTGATTTTGGTCTACCCCAGGGGACATTTGTCTAAGTGTGGAGACATCTTTGGTTGTCACAACTGGGGAAGAATTGCTACTGACTGACATCTAGTGGATAAAATCCAGGAACACTACAAAACACCCTACAATGCACAGGACAGGCCCCCACAGCAAGAATTATCCTGCCCAAATGTTAGTAGTATTGATGCTGAGAAACTCTACTCTAAGAAACCTTAGGTAGGAGGGGTCCATAAACCTCTCTGGTAGTGCAGAGTCAAAATGCTCCAGGTTGAGGACATGTGTACTAAAAAGGAACAAAGTATAATTAAATGTTATCATTCGACCTATTGAGTCATACCCAATTATTGAAAAAAATCTTGCAAAAGTTGGCACACACAAAGCTGTAACCACAAGCCATTTATTTGCACATATTGATGTGCAAGCATGCCGTGTCTAAGTAAAGCCCAGGTCTCCACAGAAAATTACAGGAGTCATATTCTCAGAGTTTTACAGCAGTTGTCTGTTTAGGGATCCACTCTGCTCTCTGAGATTGGTCTGGAAGCAACTCATTGGCCTACGGATATACCTCAGGACCCCAGCATTAGTAAAATGTTAGGAAAAAACACTTAACAATGAAAGCTTTATAGTTATGTGGGAAATATAGGAGAAGGTTTTTCTTTCACAAATATAGACATCTAGTCTGTAATTCACTTCCTGTGCCTAAAGCCACAATAGAATAGTTCACGGTTATTCATAAACTGACTGGTGAAGTATTTGGTATTATTACTGATGAAGCACTCCAGGTATTCTGTTGGCAGACACCCAGCTATTTAACAGACTGTACCATTCACTGCAGCAGTGTGACAAGCAAGCCCAGGCGTGTTTTTATTTGTATTCATGTTATTTGAATAATATTCAACTACTGTCGCTTTCATTAATTAATGTGGAAATCATTAGTCTCAGCATTATTATTAGAAATGTTCCTTTTCCAAAACATTCAAACAATGTGCCGTCTCATTTTAGCTACTCATTTCCAAGTCATCCTAGCAGATGACATGAGAAGAAAGGAACTGTAGTAACCGGCCCCTGATCAGCCTGATCTCTTTTCAAAATATTTCTTACAAATTTCTGTCTCCTGGAATTCCTTATGTCCTTCCTCAGTGACCACTGGGAATTCACAGAGAAGTGATCTCAGCCCAATAGAAAGCATGAAAGTGGCTTATTTACAGGAATAGTATTAGCATCATTGGTGGTGATGTTTAATTAAAGATATGGAAAAAAGGGTGTGCAAACTTTAAGGTGTAGCTTACGAACCCTAATCTATATGGCCTAAGTTTTAAAGTTAAATTAGAATATAGAATGTAACACTTCCTTTTGACTCAAAGCAAAATGTGAAATAGATCACAGTACTTACCAAGTACTATAATATAACATAGGATAATACATAACTTGTCTCTTAGTTTGGGCATTAAAAAATTGTCCTGGCTAAGTATTCTAGCCTCACTCAGAGAAATAATCCAAACTATGAACTCTTATCCAATGTAAAAGTTTTGATTATGCAAAATGAATGTATTCTAAGGATCTTCTGTACAACCTAGTGCTCATAGTTAACAATAGTGTATTTTGCATTTTAAAAACTTGTTAAGAGGGTTATTTCACATTAAATGTTCTTGCCACAATTGAAAAAAAAAGCTCTCTCCCTTAGCTCAGGCCTCCTTCAGGCTAACTGATGATGATGTCAGGGGCACATTCCATTTCTTTGCTCTCATCCTAGTTCTAACCCTAGTTCTAAACCTTTCTCTGCCTCCTTCTTCAATCAATAACTCTAGTTTCTGTCCTTGCAGGGGACTGGATTTCAAGGAGCACAGAACTGAAGAGATAATTGTGCCTACTGGAAAGAGAGGCAGTGAATCCCCTAGAAATCCAAAAAATTTCCCAAAAGATAGACTTTCTCAGAGAAATAATCCAAACAATTAACTCTTATCCAATGTAAAAGTTTCAATTATGCAAGATGAATGTATTCTAGGGATCTTCTGCCCAACCTACCACGAACACCTACCATGTCTAGGTGATGCCACTGGCAGATTACAGAGGTACCAGATAGGTAAGACTCTGTCCTTCCCTATTAATTCCCTCATTATCCCCTCCAAAGCCAGAAGAGAAAAGCCACAACCAGGAAGTACTGAAGAAATGACCATGACCTTTCCCTGCACTTTAGGATCTCATGCCTGGCTCAGGACCAAGGTGGGAGAAAGAAGATTTACTTGGATCTGTATTTGAGGTCTTGATTACTATTCTGGACTGGACTGGAGTTGTGTGGTTATTACATCAGACTGAAGTTCTAATCTTCAAACAAGGGACCCTTGTTTAACATCTGAAAGGTAAAACCTGCCTAAGGGTTCATCCAGGGGCAGGAAAAGAACTAATCCATAGAGTGTGCTTAAGGGGACTGAAGACACAATTTGAAGGGAAAATTACATTGTTTTGTTTGGGCCCTACAGAGTCCAGATTATCAGTGAATCAGTTACACCTTTATTTCATTTTTGGTAGGCTGCCTGCCAACACGAAATGAAAACACATGCTCTTCTTCATTTGCACCCAACCATCAATGCCTCCCCAAACACCTTTCCACAGAAAAACTCCTGTAGAAACCCATGATTATCTATCTTTATCCTTTCTTTATAATGATATGGGCATGGCTAAATCAGAGAACTCTAATAGATTAAATAGATGGACAAACTGTACGTACATAATTATAAAGTTAAAGGTTGTCTATACATTCATTCTGATTTAACCATACTTACAGAAATTAGGCTACACATATACTAATAAATCACCTACTCAACCATGATCATATTACAATGAGGAAACAGAAGCTCAGCTAAGGAAACATACCAGAGCATACATGATGGAACTTACCCAAGATCCAAACCTTGGGTTTCCTATTCTAATAATCTTGCTTCTGCCTTTCTTTAGTCCTTTATTTGCACCCATTTAAAAATTATTTTTGCTTATTGCCAGGAGTGTTCAGCCTAGCCATGCTGGACAAAAACTGTATACAACAGAACTAAAGAGTGTTTATATTCATATGGTATGATGCAGAAACATATGTATTTCCTTTTCCATGGTTTAGACAACTGATATTTCAGCACATCTTAATATAGGTGATGTGTTAACCAAGAAGAAATTCTCCATGCAAAATTCACAATGCACTGTGCTCAATACACCATCATTGGAGTAGCAAAGTATGAATTAGGCTGCCATTTAGACATGGTACATCATGTGCACATAGGATCATTTTTGCACTGGGTACCCTATAAATCTTTCCAAATTAGATTTATTTAGTGCCAGGTTGATGGGTATTGCCAGTTTCTCTCTCACCCTGGAAAATTATAGGAATTTTTTCTCTGATGAAAGAAAGGACTCATAAGCAGAATTGTGAGCACCTGCATCCCATTCTTAGCCTGCCTCTTGCTTTGAGAACCGCTTTGACTGGACTGCAATACCTGGTGCCTCAAGGACCACGGGCTCTACGAACATTACAACATCCATCTTACCTGCTGTTTTTGGAAAAATTAAAAATATAACCTGCTTAGAAGAGAAATAATTTATTTCAAATAACTGTACATCCGGGGGTTCCAGTGGGGCATTTGGTATCATTAACTTTTTCAAACAGAATGTATTCTCCCAGCTTTTTACTAAAATAATATACACAGCAATTTATAAAGTGATAACAGAGCAGCTATTATGCTTGGAGACAGAATCCTTGACTGGATAAATAAGGAGACCTGAGTTGAGTGCAGTGTCAGTCTTCCTACTCTTTAATACTGTAAGCCACTGATCTCTCGGACATCTTTAAATTTTCATGTATTTGGATTGGGGCCATTTGGTTCAGGTAGCCTTGTTAAAAAGGGATTTGCAGGTCTTTGCACTGTTACAGCCCTGCCAAGTTAGAATAACTCAAGACAAGGTCAATGTCTAGGACTCTCTTGTATTAAATCAGCAAATAAGCTTATATGCATTGCAGATTCCTTGCCCATGAGATCTCTTGTCTAAAGCAATCTGCTGAAAGGTGATAGGGTTGAAGCATGGGCTAGACAACATGCATATGGCAGAGAGTTTGTAATATTCTAAGTGGCATCAACAGTTTCCCTTGGGTTGAGATGGAAACAGTATTAGTAAATCAATAGTTTAATTCATCTGAGACAAGACTACTTATCAAAACTCTTTCTTATTCAACAGAATTCTGCAAAACAAAATCCTTTGCAGACTTAGTTGTCAGGAGCCACCTTGCATCATATGGCATATCCTACCCACACTGAAATAGTAATCAGCAGCTACAGTCTCCTTGCATTTGTGCTCTGACAGAAGGTTTGCTAAACAGACCAAGTGTTTCCCTTATGCTTAAGCACATGGCTATTAAGTAAATTCTGACAAATTAAATTGTAATTATGGAAGATTTGGAGAGTAATGATATTACTCACATATTAAGTCATAACTGAAATCATTAAATCACATGCAAATTCAAAAAATTGCTGAAATCTTTAATGGCTCATCTGTAACTTTAAAAAGAAAATGTCTTTATAAAATTATTGGTCAAATACATAGAGAGGAAATTTAGAGCAGTCTTTATATTGCAACCTACATGGTTTTCTAAAAAGGAAAACAAAGAGATGAAACAATCTATAGGTTATCTGTTCATTTTAATATACTCAGTGAGCCTTCTGTAAAAAGAATAAAAATCAAATCAAATCAGTTTTAATATATCAGAAACCTTTCCTGAACTTTCATGTTCTCTAAAGAATGAAGGAGAGACTGGTGGGATAACAAAGAAAATCCTCCCTGTGACCTTATAAACCAAACACAAGGGTCAGTGGAAGACTTCTCAGTAGAATGATTTCCTCACATCTCAGAGCACCTTCCATCCTCTATGCCCATGGCTGGAAACTACATTTCCTGCTGAGGGACAGAATTTTTTAATTTTCTCCAAGGTGTCATTCTGCAGAGAACAAAGCAACCATAGTTATACTTATAATTCTACTTATGGGCACATTATTCTCTCTGCTTCCTACCTCTCTCTCTTACAGGTTCCACCCAGTAAATATTTCTCAACAGTTTCAAAGGACATAAGTGTCCTAGGACACTGAGCAGCTGAAGGTTTACAAGTTTTTCAGGAACACTGTAACACTAACTCTGCTTTTGCTACCTGAATAAGGACGTGGGTTTGCTGCATTTGGTTCAAGGATCAGAAAAACATCATGTTTGTAAACATTTCTTTAAATGAAAGACATGTGATTAGACTTCCAGCCAAAATGGAGGCATAGGTAGACACATTGTGCCTCCTTGCACAACCAAAATAAGGACAACAATAATTTAGAAATAAAATAACAATCAGAACTGAGAGAAAATTGAACTGTATGGAAGTCTTACAACCAGGGAATTAAAATAGACACATTCATCCAGACCAGTAGGAGGGGTGGATTCAGGCGCTGGGTGGAGAGGGGTCACAGCAAAAAAAGCAGCAGCTGACGGACCCGGGTGAGCAAGACGGCAGCAGGCGGACTCTGGGCACACAGGCAGTAGCTGGCAGACCCTGGGCATGGGGTGGTAACAGGCAGACCCAGCAAGGCGGAGATTGTGGAGCAAGGCGGCTGACTGACCAGTCGGTCCCACATTCATGAGTAGATAAACCAGGTGAAACTGGGAATTGAGACAGACTGAGCAACCCAGAGTCCCAGCATTGGGAAATGAAGCCTCAAAACACCAATTGAAAACACCTGTAGGGGGTGAGGTTCCGGGAGAGAGTCCTAGCCTCTTCATTGGAGAGACCCACAGGGTCCTAAAATGTACAGAAGCCCACCCACATGGGAATCAGCACCAGAAGGGCCCAGTTTGATTGGGGGAAGCAGTAGAAGTGACTGAAATCCAACAGAGCAGAGCAAATGCCATTGTTCCCTCTCTGACCCCTGCCCCACCTACAATGCCACAACCCAGTGACTGGGTTGTCCTGCCCTGGTGAACACCTAAGGCTCCACCCCTCACTACAAAACAGGCATGTCAAGACAAAAAAAAATGGCCCAAATGGAAGAACAGATCAAAGCTCCAGAATAAATACAACTAAGCGACGAAGAGATAGCCAACCTATCAGATGCACAGTTCAAAGCACTGGTGATCAGGATGCTCACAGAATTGGTTGAATTTGGTCACAAATTAGATGGAAAAATGAAGGCTATGCTAAGTGAAATGAAGGAAAATGGACAGGAACCAATAGTGATGGGAAGGAAACTGGGACTCAAATCAATGGAGTGGACCAGAAGGAAGAAAGAAACAACCAAACAGAAGAATGAAGAAATAAGAATTCAAAAAAATGAGGATAGACTTAGGAACCTCCAGGACATCTTTAAATGTTCCAATGTCTAAATTATAGGGGTACTAGAAGGAGAAGAAGAAGAGCAAGAAGTGGAAACGTTATTTGAACAAATAATAAAGGAGAACTTCCCCAATGTGGCAAAGGAAATAGACTTCCAGGAAGTCCAGGAAGCTCAGAGAGCCCCAAAGAAGTTGGACCCAAGGAGGAACACACCAAGGCACATCATAATTACATTACCCAAGATTAAAATGAAGGAGAGAGTCCTAGAAGCAGAAAGAGATAAGGAGACAGTTACCTACAAAGGAGTTCTCATCAGACTGTCAGCTAATTTCTAAAAAGAGATCTTGCAGGCAAGAAGGGGCTGGCAAGAAGTATTCCAAGTCATGAAAGGCAAGGACCTACATCCAAGATTGCTCTATCCAGCAAAGCTTTCATTTAGAATGGAAAGGCAGATAAAGTGTTTCTCAGAAAAGGTCAAGTTCAAGGAGTTCATCATCACCAAGCCCTTATTATATGGAATGTTAAAGGGACTTATCTAAGAAAAAGAAGATAAAAAATGTGAACAGTAAAATGACAGCAAACTCACAATTATTAACAACCACACCTAAAACAAAAAGAAAAAGAAACTAAGCAAACAACTAGAACAGGAACAGAACCACAGAAATGAAGATCACATGGAGGGTTAGCAACAAAGGAATGGGAGGAGGAGAGAGGGGGGAAAGGTACAGAGAATAAGTAGCATAGAGGGTAGGTAGAAAATAGACAGGGGGAGGGCAAGAATGATATGGGAAATGTAGAAGCTAAAGAACTTATGACACATGGACATGAACTAAAAGGGGGGAATATGGGTGGGAGAGGGTGTGCAGGGTGGAGGGAAATGGAGGGAAAATGGGGCAACTGTAGAAGCATAATCAATAAAATATATTTTTTTAAAAAAGAAAGACAGGTGATCAACGTAAGTTTGTGAACAGCGAAGATATTGGAGATGGAAGCCTGACTATAAAAGGGCAATTGCCTAGTAAGAATTTGTCTCATTTCTCAATCCCGATGGGATTTTTAGCCATTTAGCATGTCCGCAACTAAAGAATATAGAGACTAAGGAAGACCTTTTGTCAAAGGATGAGCTGCATTTGGTCCTACACTGTGTAGCTTCCTCACTGTCAGGTAATTCTATATCTTTGCTTAAATAATCCAAGTATCCTTAGCATTTTATGCCAAGAATGTAGTTGGGATGATGACTGTCTCTTCAATCTCTAAACCATCTGTCTTGCAGCAGTGGGTTAAACTTAAGAACACTAAAAGACAAATCAGGTCAAAAGAACTCAGGTATCCTTGGAAGAGAATTGTGAAAAATAGAAGAAATTCTGTTTTTGTATGAGTTTGTAAGGTTGTAGAGTTCCTTAAATGGTATCATTCTCTGAATATGTTTTATCAATAGTTAAAAATATGTTGCCTTTAAAAAGTAAAAGGGCCTTGGCTCCATTTTATGGTACCCTAGGGAGAGCCATGTACACAACACTAGAGTCAAGTTGAATTTCTCAGGCAGGTGAGATTGGTATTATCTCCTTCAACTACATATATTCTGAGGTGGACCCAAACTCATAGCACAGGGAACAAACACCCAGATGAAAGATTCATTGAAAAAAAAAATTTGAAAATTTCAGACTTTCATTTTCTGAAAAGCACCTTAGAACAGAGCCCTAGAATTAAAGAAAGAGTACTGTTATTCATTCATATCTCCACTGTTAGCCTTAGATGTCCCAGCAATTAATGCTTGTCCCTGCCCTATTATTCCCAGTGTTTTTCAGATCCTTCTGAGTCCTGAGCTCCAACTGCAGCATCCCAGAAATCACTGAGCATCAGTGGCTAAGCAAATGCTAGCACACTTCTCAGTTTCCAATAAGATTAAATGACCAGCTTCACTATTTTCTGGCCTTGGATACTAAAGTAAGCAGAGTAATTAATGGTTGTCCTCCAGTTTAGTGAAGGATCTCATTTTTATATCCATATAGTACTCTGCCACTTACCAAGTGTGTTCATAAACAGTTTCTTACTGGTTCTTCGAAAAAAAATTCTATGTAGCAGATATTATTGTCTCTGCTTTATGAATGAGAATACTGGAACACAGACCCAGATCCAGGAAATTTGACAAAAGCCTTGGAGTTATTTCAACTCTTCTACAACTGCCCCTCACACTTCAGAAATCCTTAGTTTAATTACAAGTAATTTAGTACACTGTGATTTATGCTCAGTAAAGACATAATTCTAAACTGAATATTGTCTGGTGAAATTATAGTTTCCCTGGCTTCCTAGCCTCCTCCCTCCACCCTTAGTCAATATGTGCTCAGGTAATACAAACAAATTCACTTTAGCAGTATCATAAGCAAAACTTAATCATGAAAATAAAAATTCACTAGGGAAAAATGATTCATACATCATATGAGAGCTCATCTAATCTTTACACAGTTAGCAGCTATGGAAAAGATGGGATTCCTTCCATGAAAACGTGTACCTCTAAATCATCTCCCCCAAGCAGTTGGGCACAAATCAATTTATTCATTGGCCATTTACTGAGTAACTCTTTTTTTCTCTCTTTTTTTTTTACTTTCATCTTTTGTTCTTTTAATAATTAATATATTTTACTGATTATACTATTACAGTTGTGTAATTTTCCCCTTTCCCCCCTCCACCCAGAACCCCCATTCCCTCTAGCATTCCCCCCATTAGTTCATGTCCATGGGTTATGCATATATGAGTAAGTTTTTTGGCTACTCCACTTTCTATACTGTTCTTAACATCCCCCAGTCTATTCTGTATCTACCAATTTGTGCTTCTTAATCTGTGTACCTTTTTTCTCATTCTCCCTCTTCCCCCTCCCAACTAATAACCATCCAAATGATCTCAATATCTATGATTCTGTTGCTGCTCTGCTTGTTTGCTTAGTTTACTTTTAGATTCAATTGTTGATAGTTGTGAATTTATTACCATTTTAATATTCATAGTTTTGGTCTTCTTTTTCTTAAATAAGTCCCTTTAACATTTCATATAATAATGGGCTTGGTGATGATGGCCTCTAGCTTTACTTTTTCTGGAAAGCCCTTTTTCTGCCCTTCAATTCTAAATGATAGCTCTACTGGAAAAAGTAGTCTAGGTTATAGGTCTTTGCTTTTCATTCCTTTGAATACTTCTTGCCAGTCCCTTCTTGCCTGCAAAGTTTCTTTTGAGAAATCAGTTAACTGTCTTATAGGAACTCCTTTGTAGGTAACTCTCTCATTTTCTCTTGCTGCTTTTAAAATTCTCTCTTTATCTTTAACCTTTGGCATTTTAATTATGTTATATTTTGATGTGGTCCTCTTTGTGTCCATCTTGTTTGGGACTCTCTGTGCTCTCTGGACTTGTATATCTGTTTCCTTCACCAAATTAAGGAAGTTTTTTATTTTTTCAAATAAATTAATAATTTCTTGCTCTTTTTCTTCTTCTTCTTCCTACACCCCTATGATTTGAATCTAGGTACGTTCAAACTTGTCCCAGAGGCTATTTAGCCTATCCTTTTTTTTGGGGGGGGAGCGGGGTTCTTTTTCCTTCTTGCTGTTCTTATTAAATATTTTTTCTTCCTTATGTTCCAAATTATTGATTTGATTCTCAGCTTCATGCACTCCACTGTTGGTTCCCTGTAAAAATTTCTTTATTTCACGTAGTGTAAATTTCATTTCTGCCTGAGTCTTTTTTGTGTTGCTGAAGTACCAAATGAGATCTTTGAGCATCCTAATAACCAGTGTCTTGAACTCTGCATCTGTTAAATTGCTTATCTCCATTTCATTTTGTTCCTTTTCTGGAATTTTGTTCTGTTCTTTCATTTGGGCCATATTTGTTTGTCTCTTCTTTTGGCAGCCTTCCTGTGTTTGTTTCAGAACTGCTTTGACTCCCTTTCTTGGTAGCATAGCCTGTTGCAGGAAAGTACAACAGTAAGTTGGATGGGGTGGAGCCTTAGGAGCCTTAGGTTACCTTGGTGGGGCAACCCATGTGAACCAGGTGGATGGAGTCTCTGATATGGTGGCATTGCTCTGTGGCTTTGTGTGGGGGAGGGCTCAGAAAGGGGACAATGCTGCTGCCTGACCTCTGTACTTTTCTGAGAGGAAGCTATCCCCTGGCACTCACCCTAATGCCAGACTCTTCAATTCCCATATACCACTGGTGCCCTTCCAGCTGCTAGCCTGTGCTGGAGCCCAGAGGGAGTATCTGCATAAGTTCCAAGTCTGTTGCAGACCCTTTAACAGGAAACTCTTGATAATACCACAGTTTCTTCCACTGGCCCAACCCACACTGGTTTTTATAGGCAGAAGTTATGAGGACTTTTATTTCTGGCACTGGAACCCTGGGCTGGGCGGTCTGGTGTTGGATCCCTTGCTCCCCAGATTTTTATCCACCACACATGGGTGTGGGACCACCTGGTCCACATCTTCATGTCTCCTCATCTCTCTGCACAGCTATGCAGTTCCGCCTCTCCTCCCATCTGGATGAATGTGACCTCATAATTTCTTGATTGTCAGACCTCCACAAGGCTAAATTTTCTGACAGTTCTGGGTGATAGTTGTTTTGTAGTTTAGTTATAATTTTTGCTGTGGTTGTGCAAGGAGACAAGCCGTGTTTCCCTAAGCCTCCACCTTAACTGGAAGCCTCTTTTCTTTTTTCAAGTTTGTCTTAAGTGATAAGGTATAATCATGAATGAGATACAGTTCCTATTGTCAAAGATTTATAGTGCAATAATCAGACAACTAGAGTAGAGTTAAGGAAGTACTTATATGTGGGAACAACTCCAGGGTCCACAAGTACAAAAAGAAGGATCCTATGTAAGTCTTTGGGGGTCAAGAAAGAAATGCCCACCAAGCCATGACTGAGACAGAAGAAACATGTAATAATTAATGTGACATTGGAATGGGCAGTGGGAAGCTGAGCTTTTTCAGCTTGGATGATACTCTGTGGCTCTAGTATTTCTCTCTTGGCTGCACTCAAGCTTTCACCAGCCTGCTTTTTATTCTCATTTTACAAACTAGAAAAGGCATATTAAGAGAATTTGAGAGAGACTTATCCAAGGTCACATTGCTAGTGAGAGATCCAATAACTAATAATACTCAGTCTGTATGACATTATGGTTTTAGAGAAGAAAGAACACCAGACTCAAAGTCAGGCAAAAGGAATTCCATTCTGTCACCAAATCCCTATGCAACCTTCAACAGGTCACTGAACAGCTATGCTCTGCCTCCTTATCTGTAAATGAGAGAATTTAAACCAGGTGACCTCTAAAGTATCTGAGTTTTCAGTCTGATACATTTAACGCTCTCTCGTCTCCTGCTCAGATCAATTCAAGTTCAAGGAAATCTTGAAAAACAAATAGAAACTACTACCCATAATAATATACATATATAAAAACTATAGACATTTTTCTCATACACATAGATAGAAAAGGCAATATACCACAATATTCTCTAAAACCCAATGTAATTTTTGACATGATGAATGTGCCATTTTGGACTGACCACTCTTTTAGATTAACAGAGATCATCTAAAATACAGACAGATGCAAAATGATTACAATATGATTAGATTTCACTTCTGTGGTTGTTTTGGCATGGTGAATAGAGCACCAGACCTATTAAGGGATTTTTGTGGCTACATATAATTCATTTAAATTTTTTTAAGTTTTGCTATATTTTTATTTGTTTATATATTGGGTAGGCTGTGGGAAAGGCAATGCTCTAAGTGTAATGAATAGGATACTCAAACTTCATTGAAAAAACTTATGTACCCAAAGAAATTATTTAACCACATAAAAATGAAAGAAGATAGAAAAAAATGTTTAAGAACTGCTGAATTTTCAGGTTTCTACTAGCGGTAATTTTTTTTAAACTAAAATCTAATGAACAATTTCTTAATAATAAAAAGCATTTATAACAGTTTTACATTGAGATTCTCCTTTAAACAGCTTTAGAGAAGTTAATTTTAAATATATTTTGACATACAGCCCTCCAAAATCTTGCAATATAAAAAAGGGAATTTTCATCCAGAGTTATAGGAAAACATATTGTTTGTTTATATATATGTATATATGTGTGTGTATATATATATATATAGAAAGAGAAAGAGAGATTTTAAAAGTTAAAATAACCTTTATTTTTCTATAGCAATTTATCCTGATGTAATAGATATCAGAACACTTTTCATATATATTATCATCTTCTAACTTCATAACATCACATGAGTTAGGTAATGTATTCATATCCTAAGACAACAAATTACCACAAAACAACAGAATTTATACTCTCATAGTTCTGGAGGCCAGAAGCCCAAAATTAAGGTGTCACCAGGGCCATGGTCCCTCTGAGACTCTGGGCAGAATCCTTCCTTGAGTCTTCCTAGCTTCTGGTTGTGGCCTTCAGTCTTTGCTGTTTCCTGGTCTACAGCTGTGCCACCTCTGTCTGTGTAATCACATGGCCTTTTCCATGTGTGTCTGTGTCCAAATTTTCCTCTTCTTATAAGGAAAGCAGTTAAATTCAATTAGGACCCACCATCCCTAACAACGTCTTAACTTGATTACATCTTCAAAACCCTTTTTCTCAAAAATAAGATCATATTCACAATTTCAGAGATTAAAGCTTCAATATATCTTTTTGAGGATTGTAATTCAACCCATAATAAGTAGCTTTGGTGTGTTTATTATTTCCATTTTGTAGATAAGGAAACTAAGGCATGGGCACCTAAAGTCATACAAAATTTTGCTAGCAAAATAGACACAGGAGATTCTGTCTTCCAACATGTAAACCAGGCTTATTCTATCAAAGCAGTATTAAGGTGTTCACACCAGTTAATTATTTGCCTAGAATCAGAACTTACATCACTCATTTACCTAGACAGCTCTATTGCCTCAAGTCCAAATTGCTTCATTCTCTTGAAGGATGCGTGGGTACATGCCAAGTTATTACAAACATCAAGTCCAGTTGCCTTTGGGTATAATTGTACCTCATTATATAACTTTGATAGAAAACAATATATTTCCTTTCTGAAATACATTTTATAGTGTCTACTTTCAACTAACCTAAGTGTAGAAATAATAGGCCATTCTTTAACTGTCTCCATTCATGACCTCAAACATTCTTTGGCTGCTGTAAATGGTGCTGAAATAAACCTGGAATATTCTGTTGTAAATGGGGCATGCTGAAACCTTTTTCTTAAGCACATATACCAAGAAATACTTCATTTGGGATCATGAGATAAGAGGAACAAAATTAAAACACAGATTCTTCAAGTGCCAGCGTAGGTGTCCCAAGGAAACTGAGTCATCTCTCCTTTTTCAACTCTCTGCCCTATTTGTCAATAGTTCTCTCTTGCTAGACCACAGTCTTCTTTTCACAGACAGCATACTCCATGCTGGGATTTGTGGGCTAGGGTAAAATACACAAGTTACACCATCCCTTCAACTCACCTCTCTAATGCATGTGATTGTTTTTTAATAAGGATCTATTTGTAGGAAATTTCCCTGGAACACTTTTGGCACATGGCCAGCTGCCTGTTGGTTGAATGAATGGAGCTTCACTGTGATCCCTGGTGTTCTAATCTAGAGATACACCCAGCAGAAGGAGGTTTGGATCACTAACAAAATACAATCAAAATCAAAATCAAAATACACTAAAAATCAAAAGGTAAAGCCAAAAAAATTCAAATTCTATGCAACTTGCCATGATATTCTGTAAGCCGTACTTAGTTGTGATAAATAACCTTTATTTTATCCATTTGTTAATTCCTCCACAAACATTTTTTGAGAATCTACCTATATCAGGCACTATTCTGGCACAGGGGATGGAGTGGTAAAAAAAAAAAAGAGACAAAGACTTTCCTCTTATCAAAGTAAACACTTTCCATTCCAAAGAACTACTATAATGGTCCACACATAAGAAGGATGAGATAGAAAAGAGGCTCAACTGAACAGCCTGCCTCTGTCACTGTCTGTGTGCCCTGTGCACTCTGGAGCTTTGGTAATTTGCTTACAAAGAGAGAGAAGAAGGTAAATGTGAAGACTTCCCTCCATCCCTGCCTTCTATTAGCTACTCATCTACCCTACCCCACATGCCAGATGCGACATACTCTCGTGAATACCTGGAGCTTACATGAAGGCCTTCTCCAGAATTCAGGGAGACGTGCAGCCCTCAGAGATTGAAGTACAAAGTCAACCCACACTGAAACAGAGACCAGTTTTATAGCCCCCTCCTCCAGGAAAGAGGGCGGTACAACTGGACTGCTGCAATACTATTAGCTGACACTTTAACTTTGCTTAGTAATAATAGCAGACCATAAATATTTATTGCACAAATAAATGAGCCTTTTAATTCTAAAATGCTAAGATATTATGGTGTTCACTGAGGTAACTTTTAAAAGAAAGATTTGTTTAAACAAAAATATTTTATCTGAAATTTGGTTACTTCCTACTTTATAAAATAAAAGACTATACTATTTGGTTATTCATATAATTTCTATAAATGTAGAGACAGTGTCAATCTTGTTCATCACTAGAAACTAAGACTTAGGACAGCATCTGGCACTCAATAAATATTGACAGAATAATAATTTAACAATAACTAATGAAAAATTATAATTTCCAAACAACATCTTAAAGGCAGCTTGATCAGCTCCACCAATCATTACAATGGTCTCTTATAACAGGCCAAACAAAATATTTTTAAACAATCTTAAATATATGTATTAAAACAACTTTTAAGTAATTTTGTCACATGCCTTACTCCTTTTCCCCCTTTTTATTCCTACCTGCCCAGTAAAGGATTATTCTTTGCCATTGCCTTCCCAGCACAGCCCATGGGCCCTTCTACAGTGCCTGACTAGCTGAGGGGTCCAGAGAACAGCCAGCATCTATTGTCTGTGCCATGTGCTTAGTGGACTCGTAGTCCTCTATTCCCCGTTCACCAATATTAGACCTTTTGATAAAAAATACTAATTTTATCCCTGGCTGGTGTGGCTAAGTGGATTGAGTACTGGCCTGTGGACCAAAGTTTCACTGGTTCAATTCCCAATCAGGGCACATGCCTGGGTTATATGGGCCAGGTCCCCAGTATGGGGCTCACAAGAGGCAACCACACGCTGATGTTTCTCTCTCTCTCTTTCTCCCTCTCTTTCCCTTTCTTAAAAAAAAAATATTTTTTTAAGTTATAAAAACACTAGCCCTGGCTGGCATAGCTCAGTGGATTGAGCGTGGGCTGCGAACCAAAGTGTTGCAGGTTCGATTCCCAGTCAGGGCACATGCCTGGGTTGTAGGCCACGGCCCCCAGCAACCACACATTGATGTTTCTCTCCCTCTCTCTCTCTCTCTCTCTCGCTCTCTCTCTCTCTCTCTCTCTCTCTCTCTCTCTCTCTCTCTCTCTCTCTCCCTCCCTTCCCTCTCTAAAAATCAATAAATAAAATCTTTTTAAAAATTTTAAAAAACTTTAAAAAAGTTATGAAAACACTGACTTTAAACTCACACTGTGTCTATGATATAACAAGGTATCAAAGGTCCATCAAGGTTTTGGAAAACATTTAAATAATAATTAACTTACTATTAATGTACTAATAAGTCTTAAGAATATGCCCATAAAAGATTCAAAGGCATGAATGTGTAGAGATAGATATACAGGCAGATATAGATATAGTATCAATGAGCCCTCTCATTTCCATAAGGGTCTTAGTGTGGACTCATGCAACATCCCTCACCTAGTATGAAGATCCCAGTATCATCACAAAATGTTTAATCCAGAGAAAGTCTATTTAAAATCCCATACCTGGTCATTGGAGAAATCTTCAAGGCATCCAGTTACAGTTACACAGCACTGATTATTTAAGAGCCTGCTTTGTCACTATCTATATGAGTAAACTAATTTTTGAGACTTAAAAATCTATGGCTAAAAAGTGAGCCCTCTTTGATTCTACTGCCTCCACAGACTCTATTTATCAGAATGGAGACTTCTGAAATTCCATTTCTATATCTTCAGAAGCATGTGCCTTGATGCACGTCAAACCCAATTGACAAATAGAAAATTTCCAGCTTGCTTGTCTGTACTTAAATCTACTTGATCACCAGAACAAATGAAAATAAAGATGTTACCATTTGTCAAGTTAACAACTAGATATCTAACATTTTTTCCAGCAGGAAAGTATATAAAGAAAATGAAGACTGATCTTGATTTATAGATAGAGAAAATTAAAAAATAAATGTGAAGTAACAAAATAAATGCAAAGACAAAGCACACAATGGACTTGGTTATTTATCCCCACACTCCACTGTACTTCTTTTCCACTAGTATCATTATTTACAGTATTATTGTCTCTTGTGGCTACTGAGCTGTGAGTTCATCTTTTAAGAGCTAATTTATTAATTCTCACTCAAAATAATGATGTTTAGGGTATCTGGCACAGAACTCTCCAACAAGAAAGAAATATCCAACATATGTTTTTAGTAAGAAGAATCTGAGGCTATTTGCTTGCTGAAGGGTGAAGAGACACAATGAGGATAGCATGATCTTCTACTATATAAACCTTTCAGGAAAAAAACAATTAGTCATTCTTAGAGATACATTGTTACATGGTAGAAATCACTTAGACTCAGGGATTAAATGGACCAAGGTTAAAATCCCAGTCTCTCAGTTATTTTCTCTGAACATTAATTCAGTTCTCAATTCTTACCTATTAAATGGGAAAGACACTTGTCTCCCTATGTTGTAATGATTATTTGTAAGTGAATAATCATATAAAGCACCTACCACATAAGTGTTTAGCTTAGAGATGAGCTAAATAAACAGTATCTATAGTTTTCATACTTTTGATTCCGAATGGCATAACTGATGCTAGTGGAAATATATGGAGGTTCATTTCAGCTCTGTGAAGAAGGTATTTTTTAAGAGTTAGAACTGCCCAAAGTTCAAATCAACTGAGTTGCTTACTGTTAGGTGGTGACTTCACCATCATTAAGAGCTTTCAAGCAAAACCTAAATGACCTTTACCAGGTATGATGAATAGGGAATTAAGTAAAATGCTAATTCTAGACCCCTTTAAATACTATGTTTCTGCAATGCCTTGAAATTTCTAATAGATTCTGAAAGATGGAGACAATTCTTCTGATTATTATTGTAAAGGAAAGATAATGACATTAGACAGAAGGGAGGATATTTGTCGTGAGGCATTGAGTTTGACTTAAGTGGGATCTTTGCATGTCCAAAAAATTAGTACTTAGATTCATAATGCTCCCCTGAGGAACAGGCTTTAGAAAAATAGAAAGACCTAAATGTTCTCTAGCCTCTGGCTTTCAGCTGTCAATTTAAATAGCTCTCACTGTTCTACTTCACCTTTTTCTCTCTAGTCAGGAAGCCGACCTGACAAAGGTGGTTAAGCAAGTGCTGTTGATTTGCCCTAGGAAAACACCATTTACTTCTAATTCATGGGGATATACCCTGGGAATTCTTTTCCTCCAACCCACTCAGTTTCTCAGTTGGCTGAAGTTCTGTCTCTCCCTTCTCCATCTAGAAAAAAAAATCTCTCCTTGTCTCATGTACAGGTTTTCTCTCTTCTCTGAAGATCCAGCATACTTAGGCCTATGGAGAATTGTCTGCCATAAGAGGGTCTCTCAAGTCAGTTTCCCAACAAGACTATTCTGCCACCAAATGGAGTCTTCAAACCACCCACCAAAAGAGTAACTTTCTTCATTTTGTTGCAATGTATTTCTGATTGCCTTACTGTAGCTGCATGATCCTAGAGAACAGAAAACCCTGGGAAGAGGAGTGTGGAGGATACTGTCCAGCAGTATCCATCTCGGCTGCGTATGTTCATCGAAACATGCTAAAAACATACACGGAGACAACCAGGTCCTGTGGGGGAATAGGAACAGAAGGGCCACTCCTCACGTGGGGAAGGCCTTGGCCACCCTCTCTCCTGGTGGGTGCCATGGCCACTCCTCACATGGGGAGTGCGCCGCTTGGCCACCCTCCCTGGTGGGGAGAGCACCCCTTTCTCCCTCCGGAGATGCTTTTTATTGGTTTCATTTGAATAAGAATTCAGGTAAAAGCTCATTACTCATTGCTAGGAAGTAAGGACCAAACAATAGATAACAAGGAAGTCTGAGGGCCTATTTTGAGCCAGGGTCAAAGAGCTGTAAAACTTTAAAGAACAAACTTACTTCTTCCTTGGACCCTTATCATTCAACTGAGAACATTCTAAACAAAGCAGGTTTCACAGGATTCTACATATTCTTTCTTAGGCCTGACCACCCAGGGAACCTGCCCTTTTCAGCACAGAGCTGCACCACCCTGTCATTGATTCAGGCTTAGGTGGAGCTGGGGGACTAAGGAAACCAAGAGATAAGGAGATTTTCTCCCAGATGATGAGGACTCCAAAGCCGAGGAGCAAGGGTCTATCACCCCCTTTTGCTGTAGCCCCCAAAGTCCTTTCTTGGGGGCCTCCCACATGATCATGCCTGTCTTAGGTTGTTCCCCCCTTGGGGAATCTTACCCGTCATTGGCTAACCAACCAAGCTTTGGAGTTCAGTTATGAATAAAGCAGCAGAAGCAGTGCTCCTGCCAGGGAGATAAGCTTTTGTCTCCTTGCTGGTTTACAGTCCAAGACCACTCCCTCAGCCTTAGCCTTGGTGGGGGTTACAGCTCCTGATACCAGGCAGGGCAGTTCCCAACAGAGGGGGAGAGGCACAGACTCTTGGGGTTTCCATGGAATGGTTTCAGATTCTTTGTGAAATCCCTGAAACTGTGTATAAAAGTTCATGGAAGTGTGCACGTTGCTGGATTAGAGTCCATGGCTTCATCATATTCTTAAATGCTGCATATGATTTGTTTTAAAAGTTAAGAATTAAAGGATTAATATCTTATAGAATAAAATACTTGCAAATAATATATCTGGTAAAGGTCTAATATGCACAGTACATAAATAACTCTGCAATTTAACAATAAAATAAGCAACCTAATTAAAAAAGGGGCATTTTAAATAGGCATTTCTCCAAAGATACACAAATAACCAATAAATACTTGGGAAGATAACATTGTTAGTCATTAGGGAATGAAAAATCAAAACCACAATGAGATACTGACTTCACATCCACTGAGATGGCTATAAACAAAAAGACAGACAGTAAGAAGTATTGATGTAGATATGGAAAAACTGGAGGTTGGTTTCCTTGGGCCAGTAGGATAACTACCACAGCTGACAATACAAATGGAATCTGACAAATTACCAGTTTCACAGAATGGGCATCTAAGAGTACTCTCATAAGCATTTTCAGTTACTAAATTGCTCATCTTATCCAACATCACAAAGATAATAATACCTTCCTTCCTGATGTTTTTATGAAGATTAATGAAATGGCATGTGCTATACAATGAGACTCTTTGTCTGAAATGCTTCCTGTGATTTTAAGTTGACATTCCTATGGTTTTAAATTTACAAAATAAAACATTAGCTCAAAGAGGTGTTTGGATGTGTTTCTAAAAAAATATTGTTTTATTCCAATAAAATTGAGGTATTATGGACAAAAAACTCATATGAAAGTCAAGTGACTCAATATTTCAATTATCTGTTAGTGCATAACAAGGTAGCCCAGAGCTTAGTAGCTTAAAATAAAAATTCTACTTTACTCACAGTTTTGTGGGTCAGGGATTTGGATAGGGCTTGGCTGAGAGTTTTGTCTCTAATCTATGTCATCATCCAAAGTGAGTGAGGTTAGAGAATTCATTTCAGGCTAGCTATTACTGCCCTGGCTGGTGTGGCTCAGTGGACTGAGTGCTGGCTTGTGAACCAAAGGGTTGCTGGTTCCATTTCCATTCAAGACACACGCCTGGGTTTCAGGCCATGTCCTCAGTAGGAGGTGCTTAAGAGGCAACCATACATTGATGTTTCTCTCTCTCTCTCTCTTTCTCCCTCCCTTCCCCTCTGCCTAGAAACAAATAAATAAAATTATTTATAAAAAAGATAACCTTGTACTTTGAAAAAAAGACAGCTTATTACTGATATGACTGACATCTCAGTGATTTGTTTTCTCTCTCTCCTCCTCTTCTTTCTTCTTCTCCTCCTCCTCCCCTCCTCCCCTCCTCCTCCCCCTTCTTCTCCTCCTCCTCTTCCTCTCTCTCTCTCTCTCTCTCTCCCTCTCCCTCTCCCTCTCCCTCTCCCTCTCTCTCTCTCTCCCGCCCTGAACCCCTCTCTCCATACAGCATCCATCATCAGCCATTCTCTGTGTGGCTTGGGCTTCCCAAAGCACTGTTGTCATAAGACACTCACATTTTGTATATGAAGATGGTTCCCAAGAGGGAAGAAGAAGAAGCTGTCAGGCCAGGTAAGAGCTATGCCCAAAACTGGCACAGTGTCACTTGTGTTGTACTCTATTGGTCAAAGCAGTCAGACAGCCTCTGCCAGCTTCAAGGGAGAGAGGAAGTACACATCACTTCTTGACAGAGGACTGGCAAGGTCACATTGCAGAACAACATGTAGCATAGGAGATATTCACAGCCATCTTTGGAAAACACAATTTCGCACACTCAGGTTCTCATCCCGGCACAACTGCCATCAACCTTTTATAATGTCCCAAATCACTTCTACTACCTACTACCTATTCTTTGCTTAGAAAATGCAGGAATTGGACCAGAGTTCTACTTAGCATTCTTTGATTGCAAAGACCAGAAGTTAAGTTATCTTAAGAAAACTAAAATTCACCGGGAAAGTACAGCAGACTGGTACTAAAACAAGCAAACTCTCAGGCACCAGCTATGTCCCCTTGGACTCTCTGGAATGTTGGCATGTGTGGTTTTCCTCTTGGGAGAGCTGTGTCTTATAAATCTGTTTTCATCATTGTCCTAACCATTCCTCACAAGTCCACATTCTGTGGGGTCTATCAGTTTTAGCTACCCTTCACCCCAGTTAAACAATTACATCTACCCCCCAGTCCCAGGTCAAAATTCCACAGAAAATCAATTGTCCCCTTTCCCATCCCTTTAGTCCTCTACTTCTTTTTACTGCAGGAAACTGCATAAGCTTCTTGCTTCTCCAAGTACTGGCTCCATTTTTGTCGGTTACATCTTTTATCTCATCAGTGGCCATTAGGAGAATGGGGTTGTCGTGGTTGAAGATAAAGATAATATCACTTGGTAGAAAAAAGAAAAGGCCATCTAGAAGGCACAGGGATCCATGAGTAATACAACTAAATAATCTCCAAAGTCATTCCAGCTCCAAGTGTATATGGATTTTGTAAAGGTAATTTCCATTAGCTTGTGCAGTAACACAATAGCCTACTCATTTCACAATGCCTCACAGAGTGTTCTAAAAAAGGAGCTACTGAGCAGCTTCCATTCCCTAGAGAGAAAAAAGAGCACTCCAGGGATCCAGCCTAATTTCCTATAGCCATTCTATTATCCCAGCTGTATCTATGGTTTCTATTAGCCCTTCTGTGCTATTGATCAGCCTGGTCACAATGAAAGAGCTTTATTGAATTCCAAGTAATGGAAACTCATTACGTGGCCTAGATAATTAATTACCAATTCTTTCCTTTTAGTGAAATTGAAACTGGCTGTGGAAAGCAAGCTGAGTAAGCGCAGTAATGCAGCCTGTTTGAAGCTTTATTTAATGTGTATGAAGAACACTACACTGGCCTTAGAAATGTGTTTGATGTACTGCAGACCCTTGAAATAAGCCAAGCACTTTCCTTTAAAATAAACCATCTTTTAAAATGGAATCAATTAGAAGGAGGAGTCACTGAAACCATGAAAAGTAAAAAATCAAAATATTTGCACACCACTGAGTAAGGTGGATATAAGAGTCGGGTTCATATCTTCAGTCTTGTCTTTTATTCTCTTAGCGATATATGACTGCTAGGTACATTGCCAATGTAATTTTTAAATAGTGAGTCACTAAGCAGGCATTAATACCTAAGATATACAGAGAATTAATAATTTCATCATTGGATGGATCGAAGACTGGGGAAGATGGTTACTAATGATAGTTGGCATGAATCAAATGACTACTATGTGCCACCCACTGTAGTAGGCCTTCTACATATATTATGTGATTTAATATTCATAACTCTACAATAGTTATGAATATTAACTAAGTTATATTAATACCCATTAATACCTATTTGGAAGATGAAGATAACAAAGCTCAATCAAATGACCCAAAATCACAGGGCTATTATTCCATAAATCCAAATTTAGTTCTGTCTGAGTAAGTTCACTCAATCCGTTATGCCATACTACCTCTCCCAGAATTAGTATGATAAGAAGACAAGTCATTTCAAAAATAGTTTACAGGAAACACTGGGAAGACTTATAATTTATACGGAGATCAAAGTGAAACATAGAAAAGGCAATTATGCCTGGAGTAGAAGCATAAGAAAAAACTGTTCTTTTATCACCATCATATCCCTTCTTATGGAGAATACTGGTGGCAAAATGAAATGTAATGTTAATTTGTGTTTTGTAAAACTTGGACTTAAGATATTGGAAGCCTGGATGGCAAATATAAAAGCTAGAAATGATAGACTTTTAAGCCTTATTCAATCATCTATGTTATAAGAGGTGAAGATTTGTGTAATTGTAATTATACTAGATGAACTTGAAACCATTTCTTTTCAAAACAAACACAAGTCAGACTCCAGGAAGCATTGCACTGGCTTTGATGTTCATTCTCTGCATCTAACCGCATGACAACCATGGCATATTGAACACTTGCAGGTAGTATGTTGGTCTTACCTCTGGTACACTGGCATACTTCTGCCACCACCAGTGAAGTTCTCTGCTTACCTAGTGTCAGTAGTGTCTCCCCAAAACTGCTTACACCAGTTGTATTTGTTACAGTGATTATATAATTTAATTCATTATTACATAAACCAATGAAATGAGAAGTGTGAAAAGTAAAAGAGCTGTTGGTTGTACAAGATTGAATGCTTTATAATACATGGATATTATTTAAAATATTGCTGTTGAGTTACCTATGACTGACACAACTGTTAAAGATTAGGAATTACGTCAAAATATATAATTTTTTGTTACTTCAATTACTTTGCAGGTACCTCTAAGGGCTCCTGCCATTTCAAATAAAGTAAAAATTTAAATTGACTAATCATAGGTAGGGCTTATATAAATAATTCAGATATTTTATCAATTGACTCAAACTCACTTATTTGCCCTTGGATCTGCCTTAAGATATATGCTTTCTCTTAATTTAAAGTAAAACTTTTATATGAAACTTTTTTAATTGACACAATAACCATAGTTTTTAATTAATTAACCAGTTACTAGTCTAGCTTGTCAGCACTAGGAGGATTTCTAATATATTACAGATATTCACCAAAGGTTTCTTCATAAAAGGCAAAGTAAGACTTTATATTATGTATACTTTAAAACAATTGCTAACGTCATTTTTACAAAACAAAACACGTATACTTTAAAACAATTGCTAATGCCACCTAAAGGTCCACTCCTTCTTGCAGCTGTCATGTACCTATCTAAAGCCACCAGACTCCTCATTCCTCAGCCATCTGGCTGGCACTTGCTTCCTACCTTCTATTGTCTCTCCTTCACCTTTTCTCATAGAGATCAACTGAGACCCTATGGCTTTCTCCAGTTATTGATCACTGCCATTATTTGATCAGCTCAAGAAAGACCCAGGATGCTCTGAAATAAAAATAAAAGATCTTTTATTTTTTTTAATTTATTTACTGATTTTTTCTATTTTTTTATTTTAATCATTGTTCAAGTACAGTTTTCTACTTTCTACTCCCATTCCAGCCCACCCACCCAACCCTCCCCACTTCCCTCCCATTACCACCCTTCCCTTAGTTTTTGTCCATGTGTCCTTTAAATTTGTCCCTGTAAACCCTACCCATTCTCCCCTGAAATTCCCTCTTCTCTCCCCTCTGGTCACTGTCAGTCTGTCCTCTTATTTCAGTGAAATTTATTTACTGATTTTTAAAGAGAGAGAGACAGGAAGGCACAGAAAGAGAGAGATTGATTTATTGTTCCACTTATTTATGCATTCATTGATTGCTTCTTATATGTGCCCTGACCAGGAATCAATCCTTGCAACCTTGGTATATCAGGACAATGCTCTAACCAGCTGAGCTACCTGGCCAGGGCCAATGATGTTCTTTTGGAAATAAAGTACATGAAAATGTTACACCTGCATGTATTTTAATATTTTATCCCCTTTGCATTTGAATCACTAACTTGAGCCTACCTCTATTCATTCTGAGAAAGTGTGCCTCTGAGCTGAAATGAATGCCTTTGAAGAAATCTGTGACCACCAAATAGCCAAAACTCTACTTTGATGATGAGGTGAGAAAATTAAAAGGTACTCTGAGGGGGAGAGGGAATTGTATGCAAAAAGAATATTGTAGCTTTTTGGAAAGATGAATGAACTGGTGGGGAGATGAAATCAGGGAGGCACTGACCTGGAAGCTTCTTAGTTAATATCTGATTTCCAATGTTTCACGTGGTAGAAGCCAAAAGCTGACAGAACAGTTCTTGAGGGATCTGATGTAGTTCTTGACACAAGTAGAATTAGGGAGTAAAAGAATATCTGCAAGGAAGTTGGGGGAGCTTGTAGAATTTTTTTGTTTATACAGCATGGGTGAGAGGCCTGAAACAAGGATGTGATGAAGAGAGCCAAGCAGCTATTTAAATATCCCTGGGAAGAACATCACAAGCAAAGGCAATTCTAAAATGGAAATACCCTGAAGCAAAAGTGAACTATGTGTGTTTAAAGAACAGCAAGGAAGCCAGGGTGGATTCAGCGAGGAGGGTAGTGGCAGCAGAAAAGATCAGAAAATGGGAATGACTGAGCAATCTGTGGGCCGCTGCAAGGCCCCTTTTACTATAACATAATCAGGGAGACTTTAAATAGAACCATAAGACAGATTTTTAAAAATCATGTAAAACTGAATATCATGTTAACTATGGAAGTTAATAGATGTGACATTCACTTTTTTCTTTCTTCAAATGCTTGCTTTTTGTGAAGTAAGAATTAGCAAAATGAAAGTGATGCCTAGGCATTTTCAGATAAAAGTCTTACATATACAAATGAAAGACAGAGTTTATTCCCAGGTATCTACTAACTGATGAAATTGTAAAGATAACAGAGTAAACTGAAATTTTGATAACTGGCTATCAGAAAAGTTTCAGTGATGTCAGGTACACATAAAGGTACACATTCATTCACTGATACATAAAGAAGTTGTCTTTCTAGACCCTAGTTCCTAATTTTACAAAATAAGGGATTTAATTACTATAATATGTATGACCTCTCATAGCACCAATATTTGGGATTTGCTACTAATATTTGAAGGCCTGGGACTTATGTCTGAAATAAAAGTGATATGCCCAATTTAACTGTCATATGTCCAAATCTGAAAGGAAAAAGAGAAAGGAAACATTGCCTATCTGGAATTTACGTATGCACCTGTATTTAAATTCACCAACTAAGCAATTCCTTGAGCACATACAAGAAAAAAACCAATGTCATATTGTCATGAGAGATGTCCACAGCTAAACCCAGACAAAAGAGGCTAAAAGGTAACATTTTTATAAAAAAACATTACAAAACTGGCACAGAAGCAAAATAATCAGTGGGGGACTTCAAATAACAAAGTATCTACTAGGGGCTCATTCACCTAAATGTTGAGCATCTGATAAATGCTTGTCCTGCTAGCAATTTCAGCTTTGAGAAGATGAAAGGAGCAAAAGGGGCATTATGGACAAGAGTCAGATGAACAGGAAGAATGAAATTATGAATATGAAATTGACAGACATGCAACCTAGATTTTAGGAAGGCTGATTTCAGGATGGAGGAAAACATAAAATACTATGAATAGGAGACCTTGAAGTAGAACATGGATTATGTTGCAAAGGGAGATTTCAGTACATCTTTGACTACATGACTGTAAGGAAGAGCAGAAGAAAAAAAGGAAAGACCTCTAAGCACTCAAGAAAGATGAAAGCACTCTTAAGTGCAAGTGTTCAAAGTATAAAGGGAAAGACAATAAGAATAGTTCATAAAGCACTGCATTAACTTTATTAGGTTTTAATAGATTAGAAATATTCAACAATAATCTTAATTTCCCTCAGAGATCAGTTATTTGGACCTGCACTTTGAAGACACAATCAGCTACTTGTGGCTATTAAGCACTTGAAATGCAGCTAGTTCAATAGGCAGGAAAATCTCAGATATTCCAAGCAGTGATATTTTTACCAATATATCCCCTGGAGCAAGGGACATAAAGAAAAGAATAAACCAATGGGACTTCATCAAAATGAAAAGCTTCAGCACGGCTAAAGAAAACAGCATTAAAATGAAGAGAGAATCAAACATATGGGAAAATATATTTGCAAATGACAACTCAGACAAGGGTTTTATCTACAAAATATTTAAAGGACTCACACAACTCCACTCCAGGAAGAAAACAACCCAATTTAAAAATGGGCAAAAGACCTGAACAGACACTTCTCCAAGGAAGACATACAGAGGGCCCAGAGACATATGAAAAGATGCTCAACACCACTAGCCATCACAGAGATGCAAATTAAAAGCACAATGAGATACCACTTCACACCAGTCAGAATGGCCATCATAAACAAATCAACAAACATGTGCTGGCGAGGTTGTGAAGAAAAGGGCACCCTAGTGCACTGTTGGTGGGAATGCAGACTGGTGTAGCACCAAACAGCATGGAATTTGCCCAGAAAACTAAAAATGGAACTTCCTTTTAATACTATGCAGCAGAAAGAAAGAAAGAGTTCCTACCCTTTGTGACAGCATGGATGGAACTGGAGAGCATTATGCTAAGTGAAATAAACCAGGCAGTAAAAGACAAATACCTCATGATCTCAACTATAAGTGGAACCTAATCAACAAAACAAACAAGCAAGCAAAATAAAACCAGAGACATTGAAATAAAGAACAAACTGACAGTAACCAGAGGGGAGGAGGGAAAAATATAACAGGATAGAAAGGGAAGGGTTGTCAAGGAATATGTATAAAGGACCCATGGACAAAGCCAAGGTGGGGTAGGATTGAGGGTAGGAAGTGGGGGTGAGAGGGGCAGAGAGAAGTGGTGGCATGAAAATGGAGACAACTGTACTTGAACAACAATAAAATTTTTTTAAAAAAGACAACATACTTTTAAGTTATCAGATATTTTTAATATTCTCACAACTATCAGTATATTATAATTTTTCCCATGTCACATTATTAAGTATACCACCTCCATTATATAATCAGTAAGTAGGTTTTAGATATGAAAATGATAGCTTGAATGTAATTTAAAAAATGAACATATGACAAGGACCAAATGACAATGTTTACAAATCTACCAGGCCATTTTGCAGATACTTCTCTATATCTTTTCCATATGTGACAGTTTTAGATTATAGGGATTAAGTTTGATGTTGTCCAGTCACTGCCTCCACTGTTGTCAAGTGAGTGATGTTAATATACAATCTGAATGTGAATCACAGAAGGTATGAATTATTCTGCCTGATTCAGACCACATTAGTAATCCAAGAAGGATAGAAACTGCCGCCTTCTTTTGATGAAAAATAATGTATGTCCACTTCTACTTGGATCATACAAAATCTCACAGAATCTCTAAGGCTCAGAAATTAATATTTGACTAACGTGAATATGAAACAAGAAATAAGGCCAATAGTGTTTTCCTTATTATTAATATACAGAGTAACACTGTAGTCAATTTTGAATTCCATCTTTAACACTCTTGGTCTTGAGATTGTTTTGTTCTTTAGTTTTACTGAAATATCTTCAGGAGATTAAACTTTGCTTGGATGAATTCCAATCATAAAACTTAAGCCAACTTATGAATATTTAGTTTCCCCTCAATGTTCAAAAACATCCAAATAAAGTTGACAGTATAGAGGAATGGCCCCTAACAGGCATGATTATTAATGCTAAAGAAATGTCAGTGTCTATGGATTTGAGGTATGAAATGCATTTAATATTTAAAAGATTCTTTAACAAGGTATGAATTTTCCTCTTCGATTAAATATTGATCCAGGTACTAGTCTCCCTTTCATTTGAAACTTTTAAACAAAGTGTCTTAAGCATGTGGGTTTGGTACTAGAGGGGGAGGCAGTCATTGACTTGAGATGTTTGGACATGTGATCAGAAAGGGGTTTTAACAACGTGAAAAATAACCCACAAAACCATTTTCCATTATTCCTACATTTGATGCTGATGGTGGCATCAAGCAAACACCAAATAACAATAAGCAAATTCTGTTGAAATGTTTAGCTAAATGGAACCAAAACAGTCACAGTAGACAATTTCATAAATACATTAATTAGAAGTGTCTCCAAATAGCATGTGATTTTGAATTATTAACATAAAACACTGCATTATAAATGACTGCAAATTGCATTCCTAGTGTTCCCATGCTTAATTTATTATGCCGTAGGAAAATTTGCAAATTACTTTACTGTTTTATACTTAATGGCTAGTTTTATATGTATAGGTCAAAAAATGGCCAACCTCCCTTTCATATGAGTACTTTGCATTTACAGTGATTTGTTTTTAAGATTTTACTTAAGCTCCTAGTTACCTTCCTCTGTCCTTCACACTCTCTTTTCTTTCCTAGGGATGCAGCCCATCCATAATAGTACATCATTTTTAATAAATTGTGCAAAGCATGGATTTTTGTTAGGAAGTACTTTTTAATATCATACTTATAAGCATATAGATATTAAACTCCCTAAGTATGAAAGAGTGAGGAATCTGGCTAAAATTAACCTTGATAGTGTTCTCATTTACACTATGAGAAAAATTTCTGAAGATATTTCTTTATTTAAAAGGAATGGTCTGTGTCAAATTTTTAAAATATTATAGTTTACCTATGCAGATACTTTTCCATTTCCATATTCTTTATTATTTTTCTTTACATTTATATTACTATTTTAAGCAAATGCTTACTAAAACTCTGGTTTCCTGCTTATTGTTTTTTAGCTCTAGAACTCTTTACTAAATAAAACTTAAAAGTCATTAATCATAGTCTAAAAGGAGTAAGACTTAGGCAGATATTTAAGAAGCTAACAATATGAATTGTAAAATTACGTTTAAAAATTATTTACTTTTATTTTAAGTGTAGGCATCTAAAGAGGCATCTTCTCCAGGTTCTCCCTTCTAATACAGGCTCCTTCCCTCCTCCAAGGATACCAGGATATTGATTTGCCCACATTTTCTATAAAGAGTGGTCGCTGCAGTTATGAAGTCATACACCATACTGTGGTTTTCTACTCATCTTCATCTTCCATCTGTGTTGTCAGACCTGTAAGGTGAACTACTTTCCTCTCTTTGTATTGGATACATATTTTAACTAGTGGTATTATTCAGCTTTTAGTTACAGGAACAGAAGAGGCCCTTAGACCTTATCTAGCGTGGGCCATATGCTTCAGCTCAATTCACTGGTGTCCTGAAGTGGAAACTCATGTATAAACCAAGGCAACAATGGAATGTTTTTCTTTGATACTGAGTGCCAGGCAATAGATTATGCATTGTCATAATGTGTTAACTATTTGGCAGGGATTTTTAAATAATTATGATTAATACACTAAAGGATTAGGGAAGAACTTGGCAATGTTCATAAATAATGAAGAATTTAAGAGTAAAATCAAAATTCTAGACAAAAAAAAACATTACAAGGAAGATGAAGAACCCTTTTGATAGGCTAGTCAACAGGCTAAATATAATAAAGAAAAAAATATTGCACTTGTAGAAAAGTCAATAAAGTGTGAAAGAAAATGAACAGGATATCCAAAACCTAATACATATGTAACTGGAGTCCCAGCAAGCAAAGACAAAGAGCAGACAAAAGAAATATTTGGTGTTATGATGGCTGAGAATTTTCTAAAATTAATTAAAGAAACTTGTTTTCAATTAGTGTATCCTTCATTTCTGACCAGATATTTCTTAAGCTATTGAGGTACTCACTTAGTTCCTTGAGCATCCTTATAGTCAGCACTTTGAAATCTGCATCTGATAGATTTCTTATCTCCATTTTGTTTAGTTCTTTTTCTGGAGTTTTGATTTGTTCTTTCATTTGGGTCCATGTTCCTTTGTCTTCACATTTTAGCAGCCTCCTTGTGTTTGTTTCTATATATTAGGTAGAGCTGCTATAACTTCCTATCTTGGTAGTGTGGCCTAATGTAGTAGGTATCCTGTAGGGTCCAGTAGCACAGCCTCTCCTATTACCCAAGCTGGGTACTCATGGTTCACCCTTTGTGTGGGTTGAGTACTTCTATAATGTGGTGAAGGAGATAGACATGCAAGTCCAAGAAGCTCAGAGAGTCCCAAACAAGATGCGTACAAAGAGGTCCACTCCAAGGAGTTAATGTCAAAGGTTAAAAAAATAAAAGTAGAATCTTAAAAGCAACAAGAGAAAAACAGTTAGTTACCTACAGGGGAGACCTCATCAAACTGTCAGCTGATTTGTCAAAAGAAAGGTAGAAGGGATTGACAAGAAATATTCAAAGTCATGAAAAGCAGGAAGCTACAGCCAAGACTGCTCTACTTGGTAAAGCCATCAGTTAGAATCAAAGGGTAGATAAAGAGCTTCTCAGACAAGAAAAAACTAAAGGTGTTCATCATAACCAAGGCATTATTATATGAAATATTAAAGGGGCTTATTTAAGAAAAAAAAAGATCAAAACTATGAACAATAAAATGGAAATATATATATATATATATATATCAGCAATTGAATGTGAAAGAACAAGCTAAGCAAACAAGAAGAACAGAGGTAGAATCATAGACACAGAAAGTGTTTTGATGGTTGCCAGATAGGAGGTGATGAGGGAGAATGGTGAAGAGGTGGGGGGACTAAGAAGTACAAATAGGTATTTACAGAATAGCCATAGGGAAGTAAAGTACAGTATAGGAAGTGGAGTAGCCAAAGTACTTTATGTATGACCCACAGATATAAACAATGGTGGGGAGATTGCCTGAGGGAGTGGCAGGTGCTGGATGGAGGGGGGCAAAGAGGAAAAATTGGGACCACTGTAATAGCATAATCAATAAAATATAATTAATAAAAAGAAACATTTTTTAAAGATTCAAAAATCTCTGGGACCACGTAGCATGTATATGTATACATATGCACACATACACACACATATACATATTGATAGGGATATAAATATAGACATAGACATAAATATAAATATAGATCTACAGCTATTGAAAATATCTTTCAATCATTTATAGTGAAGGTAAAATAGAAATTCCTTGAGACAACCAAAAATCTGATAGAATTCATTTCTAGCTGATGTGCAAAATGAAACATTAAGGGAAGTGTTTAGGCAGAAGGAATTTAATACTGGATGTAAATTTGGACCTACACAAATGACTGAAGAGAGTCATAAGTGGTAAAAATGAGGGTAAGTGTGAGACTTTTTCTTACTGTTTGTATTTTTAATAGGTACTTGCTTATCAAAAGTAAAATTAGTAACAATGTATTATGGAGTTAATATGCATAGTGGTAAAATGCTTGAGAAAAATAACAATTGATGGAAGAGAGAAATTGAAAGTATGCAAAGTAAGAATCTCATACACTGAAGCAGTATAATATTATATAAGTTAAAGTTATATGTCATAAATGATGGTGCAATAACCGCCTCAAAAATGGATGTAGCTAATAAGCTGATAGTAAAGACAAATGGAATTTTTAATTATTAGTTCAAAAGAAGAAAGGAAAATAGAGAAAGGGGTACTAAAAGCAGAAAGCATACATAAAGAGAAGGAAATCTCCAATCTCCAATATAAATCCAATCACAACAGAAGCAGCCCAACTGTCCATCAATAGATGAATGGATAAGACAACCATGGGACATTTGGGACATTTATACAATAGAATTCTATTTAGCCATAAAAATAATTAAATTTTACCTTTTCAATATTTTGGATGGACTTGGAGAACATTATGCTATGTGAAATAAGCCAGTCAGAGAAAGACAAATACCATATGTTATCACTCATGTGTAGAATCTAATGAACAAACTGAACTAACAAGCAAAACAGAGACAGACTCGTAGATGGAGAGCAGATGACAGGTAGTGGCAGGAGATTGAGAAAAATGGAAAAAGGACTCAAAGACATGGACCACAGGCTGTTGATGGCTGAGGGCCATGCGGGTATGAGTGGACTAAATGGTAATGAAAAAATATGGTAAAGATTATATGTTTTTAAAAGATTAAAAATCCAATCATATTAATTATATTAAATAATTATATCTCAATTAAAAAGCAGATATTCAGACTGGATTAAAAATTTAAGATCCACTTATGAACTACCCATAAGAAATCCATTTAAAATATAATGACAAAAATTTTTAAGGGTACACAATAACATACTATGCAAAGACTTTTAAAAAACTGAAGTGACTATATTAATACCAGATCAAATATACTTAAAAACAAGAAATAGTATCAGGAATAGTGACATGATGAAGAGGATAGTTCAAGAAGACTCAACAATACTTTTTTTAAAATTACAGTTTACATACAATATTGTTGGGAACTGTCCCGCCTGGTTTCAGAAGCTGTAATCCCCCGTGGCTAAGGGTGAGTAAAGGACCTTGGGACCATAAGCCACTTAGGAAACATAGCTTATCTCCCTTCTAGGGGCACCACCTCTGCCCCCTTTTTCTTCACCCTGCTTGGCCCCAGGCGGATGACTGGTTAACCAATGATGGGTAAGATTTCTCAAAAGAGGGACAACCTAAGACAGGCACGATCATGAGGGGGCTCTCAGGGAAGGAATTGGGCGGCTATAGAAAAAGGGGGTGATGGACCCTCACCCCTCAGCTTTGACATAGCCTGAGTCCTCATTCTGTCTGCGAGGAGTCTCCTAATCTCTTGGCTGCCTTACTTCCCCTGCCTGACTTAGGCCTGAAACAATGCTGGAGGTGGGTGTGCCCCTATGCTGGAAAGGGCAGGTTCCCTAGGACGATCAGGCCTAAGAAAGAATGCATAAAATCCTATGAAACCTACTTTGCTAATACATTCAAATGATAAGGGTCCAAGCAGGAAGTGAATTTGTCCCCCAAAGTTTTCTGGCCCTTTAACTATCTGACCCTGACACAGAATAAGCCCTCAGGGTTCTTTGAATGTTATCTATTGTTTAATCATTTCTGTCTGACAACAATTGATGAGATTTGCATATACATTCTGTATTCCTGTGCAAATTGAACCCAATAAAAGCTTGTCGAGTCAAGGGTTGACTCACTCTCCTCTTGAGAGAGTGTCCAAGACACTCCAAGGCACTCTCCTCTTGAGAGAGTGGCTGAGGCTCTCTGAGGCTTTTCTCTTCTTCAGAGAGAAGCCTCACCATCCCTTTTTCTACACAGGACTTGGTATGGTAGTCCATGTGAATTTGTCTCATCTCATCCATAATGCCAAGGACCCCAGGAGCCAGGATTTGCATCACAATATTATTCTGTATTAGTTTCAGATGTACAGCAAAGTTGTTAAAAAGTCATGTACATCAAGCACCCATCTGGTCCCATCCATATTCATTCCAATATTATTGACTATATTCCCTATGCTGTAATCCACATATTTTTGGCTATTCTGTAACTACCAATTGTACTGCTTAATCCCTTCACCTAACAGTCTTAAATGTATATGGTATGTACCTAATAATAGGACTTCTAAAGATAAAGCAAAAACTGATAGAAACAGAATTTTTTTAAAAAATAGGAACCCCGCTGTTTATTTACTTACATTTTTTTTTTACCCAGAGGCAGGGTTCTTTAACCACATTTTCATTTCTTTCTCTTTTTTTTTAATCATTTTATTGTTCTTCAGGTATCATTGTCTGCATTTAACTCCCACTCTCCCCACCCCCGATTCCACCCCACTTTGTTTTGTCCACGTGTCCTTCATAGTTGTTCCTGAAAATACTTACCCCCTCCCCCCCCCCCATTATCCCCTTCCACCTTCCCTCTGGTTACTGTCAGGTTATTCTTAATTTCAATGCCTCTGGTTATATTGTGCTTGCTTGTTTGTTTTGTTGATTAGTTTCCACTTAAAGGTGAGATCATATGGTATTTGTCCCTCACCACCTGGCTTATTTCACTTAGCATAATGCTCTCCCGTTCCATCCATGCTGTTGCAAAAGGTAGGAGCTCCCTTCTTTCTACTGCATAGTATTCTGTTGTGTAAATGTACTATAGTTTTTTGATCCATTCATGTACCAATAGGCACTTAGGTTCCTTCCAGCACTTGACTATTATATATCGTGCTGTTATGAGCATTGGGGTGCACAGGTTCTTATGGATTTGTGTTTCAGGGTTCTTAGGATATAATCGCAGCAGTGGAATTGCTAAGTCAAAAGGTAGTTCTATTTTTAGTTTTCTGGGAAAATTCCAAACTGTTTGGTGCTACACCAGTCTACATTCCTACCAACAGTGCACTAGGGTGCCCTTTTCTCCACATCCTCTTCAACACTTGTTGTTTGTTGATTTGTTTATGATGACCATTCTGACTGGTATGAAGGGGATCTCATTGTGGTTTTAATTTGCATCTCTCTGATGGCTAGTGATGCTAAGCATCTTTTCATATGTCTCTGGGCCCTCTGTATGTCTTCCTTGGAGAAGTGTCTGTTCAGGTCTTTTGCCCATTTTTAAATTGGGTTGTTTTCTTTCTGGAGTGGAGTCCTGTGAGTTCTTTATATATTTTGGAGATCAAGCCCTTGTCTGAGGTATCATTGGCAAATATTTTTTTCCATAGAGTTGGTTCTCCTTTCACTTTAATGCTGTTTTCTTTAGTGTACACAAGCTTTTCATTTTTATGAGGTCCCATTGGTTTATTCTTTTCTTTATGTCCCTTGCTCTAGAGGACATATTGGTGAAAATATTGCTGCATGAAGTAGCTGAAATTTTCCTGCCTACGTTTTCCTCTAGAACTTTAATGGTGTCATGATTTAAGTCTTTTATCCACGTTGAATTTATTTTTGTGTATGATATAAGTTGGTGATTGAGTTTCATTTTTTTGCATGTAGCTGTCCAGGTCTCCCGACATCATTTGTTGAAGAGGCTATTTTCACTCCATTTTATGATTCTGCTCCCTTTATTGAATATTATTTGACCATAGAGACTTGGGTTTATTTCTGGACTCTCTATTCTATTCCATTGGTCTATGTGTCTGTTCTTATGCTAGTACCATACTGTTTTGATTACAGTGGCCTTGTAATATAGTTTGATATCAGATACTGTGATCACTCCTACTCTGTTCCTTTTTCTCAAGATTGCTGAGCTTATTTGAGGTCTTTTCTGGTTCCATATAAGTTTTTGAAATGTTTATTCTATATCTGTGAAATATGTGATTGTTATTTTAATAAGGATTGCATTGAATCTATAAATTGCTTTGGGTAATATGGACATTTTGAAAATGTTAATTCTTCCAATCCATGTACATGGTATATGCTTCCATTTATTTGTGTCTTCCTTAACTTCTTTCTTCAGTTTTGTGTAGTTTTCTGAGTACAGGTCTTTTACCTCCTTAGTTAGGTTTATTTCTAGGTACTTTATTTTTCTTGTTGCTATAGCAAATGGAATTTTTTCCTGATTTCTGTTTTGTGATATTTCATTGTTGGTGTACAAAAAAATGCCTTCAATTTCTGAATATTGACTTTGTATCCTGCTGGTTTGCCAAATTCACTTATTAAGTTGAGTAGTTTCTCTGGTGCAGTCTGTAGGGTTTTCTATGTACATATTATGACAATGACAGTTTTACCTGTCCAATATGGATGTCTTTTATATTTTTTCTTGTCTTATTACTGTGGCTAAAACTTCCAATACTATATTGAATAGGAGTGGTGAAACCAGACATCTTTGTCTTGTTCCTGATCTTAGTGGGAAAGTTTTAGTTTTTGACCATTGAGTATGATGTTGGCTGTAGGTCTCTCATATATGGCCTTTATTATGTGGAGTTATGCTCCCTCTATTCCCATTTTGTTGAGTGTTTTTATCATAAATAGGTGCTGTACCTTATCAAATGCTTTTTCCACATGTATTGATATGATCATGTGATTTTTGTCTTTCCTTTTGTTTATGTAGTTATTACTTTTATTGATTAGCAAATATTGTACCATCCTTGCATCCCTGGGATGAATCCCACTTCATCATGGTGTATGATCTTTTTGATATATTGCTGGATGCGCTTGCCAATATTTTGTTAAGGATTTTAGTGTCTATGTTCATCAGTGATATTGGCCTGAAGTTTTCTTTCTTTGCTATGTCTTTATCTTGTTTGGGGATTAGAATGATGCTTGCTTCGTAAAAAGAGCTTGGGAGTCTTCCATTTTCTTGGATTTTTTGGAATAGTCTGTGAAGGATAAATGTTAGGTCTTCCTTAAATGCTTTGTAGAATTCTCCTGTGAAACCATCTGGTCTAGGGCTTTTGTGTATCAGAGGGTTTTTTATTACTGCTTCAATTTCATCAGCTGTTATTGGTCTGTTCAGGCTTTCTACTTTTTTTCATTCAGTTTTGGGAGATTATGTTTTTCTAGAAATTTGTCCATTTCACCTAGGTTTTCAAATTTCTTGGCATATAGTTCTTCATAGTAACTTGTCACAATCCTTTGTATTTCTGTGGTATCAGTTGTAATCTCTCCTCTTTCATTTCTGATTGTGTTTATTTTGGTCCTCTCTCTTTCTTGATGAGTCTACTTAAAGACTTGTTGATTTTGTTTCTTTTCAAAGAACCAGCTCCTGGATTTATTGACTTTTAGAATTGTGCTTTTAGTCTCTATGTCATTTAATTCTGCTCTTATCTTGGTTATTTTCTTTCTTCTACTTGCTCTGAGCTGTCTTTGTTGTTATTCTTCGAGTTCCTATAGGTGTAGAGTTAGGTTGTTTGTTTGGCATGTTTCTATGTTTTTTAGATAGACCTGTATTGCTAGGAACTTCCCTCTCAGGACTGCCTTTGTTGTGTCCCATAAGCTTTGAATTGTTGTGAATTCATTTGCATTTGTTTCCAGAAACTTTTTGATTTCTTCCTTGATCTCATTCTTGACCCATTTGTTGTTTAATAGCATGCTATTCAATCACCATGAGTTTGAGTGTTTTTAAGTTTTTTCCTTCAGAATCAGAAATTTTTTAAAATCTATAAATAGGTTGAAAGTTCACACTTCATTCACTAATTAATAGAAAAAGTAGATGGAAAATTGGTAAGGATATAGAAGATCTGAAAAATATTGCCAAACAACTACTAAGACACATCCTAGAATCTAACGAACAAACTGAACTAACAAGCAAAACAAAGACAGACTCATAGATAGAGAGCAAGATGACCTAAAGGGGGGAGGAGTTATGAGGTGAAGGAATTGAGTGAAAAGAAAACAGGACTCATGGACATGGACAATAGTGTAGTGATTATGGCAGGGGCAGTGAAGGAAGTATAGGGGGTATAAACAGCAATGAAAAAATAAAATAAATTATTTTAAAAGATTTTTTCAAATCATCTGAAACATTACTCTGTTATGTAGATATTGCCACTCTAATTGAGGAATAAAGCTATTAATGAGTAAAAAACAAAAAAATATATATTTATTCACCACATAACTAAATCACATAAAAATACAGAGTGGGGCAAAAGTAGGTTTACAGTTATGAGTAGACAAAACACAGTTTATTCTTGTATTATTTATGGTTGTGCTTATGTTATTTTCCATAAGCACAACCATAAACCTATTTCTGTATCACCCTGTACAGCTATACACAAAGTACAGCATTTTGATCAGATTTTCAATTTATATTTGAAAACTTTATTCCCTTGGTTGGCAACTGAGAATTAATATGTCAAACTTTGGTGATTCACATAGAGATCATTGTTAAACTGTGTGTCAAGTTTGAGAGAAACACTATTTACAACCATTATTTAAGTGACTTACAAGATATGGCCTACTACATCCCCATCTTTTTATTTCCCCTATCAAAACTAACAGCTATAGGCTCTGAATGTAAACATTTTAACCTCTATTTTCTTGACTAAACATCTTATTTTAATTATCTATATTCATTATTCAGTTTTGATCTTGAAAACACAAAAATAATTGTAGGAAATTAAACCAAAAGAAACTCTCTAAAATCTTAGAAAATCAATCAGGCTTTCTATCTTTGAGGCTATTAAGAATATACTCAGGGCATTGTACTGGTGGTGTTTCCAATGAGTGAGGACCAAAAGGAAATGATTAATTAAATTAAGATTCTCTGGTTCAAATATATGTTATGCATACTTCAAGAATCAGCTCAAATGGAAATTCTGTAATGTCATATTACTGCTGTATCATTGTCTCTTTCCCCATTAGCCTAAACACCTTCTATGTAAAGAGATTATACCTTATTTATTCATGTGCATTCATAGATTTCCCTTGCCTATTACATAGTTGGTGCTCAAAAAATACAAACAAACATGAAACTACACTGAAAATCCAAAAAGTTGAAAAACCACAGTCGACTTGAATAACCAGGAAAGTATTTATGGAGCAATAGGATTGAATAGTAGATATAATAACATAAAAAGAACTGATGGGGAATGAGAATTTCATGGGAGGAAACAGATTGTGCAAATATACTAGACAAGAAGTAGTGAGGTGTCCAATCAGATTGAAAGGGCTTGGTGAAGGGGGGAAAAGTCTTGAAAATGTAATTGTTAGAAGGAATGCCAAGTCAAAAAATTTAGAATGTATTCTGTAAGCAGTAGAAAGAAACCATACTTTTGTGAGCAAAGAGGTGGCATGCTCAGAGCATACTCAAAGGTACCTAAGCCTAACAAAGCTTTGGGCCGTCCTGTAGTAGTGTTGTAGTTGTTGTTTTTAAATGCCTGAGATTCACCATAGAAGATTCTGGTTCAGAATCTCCCCACGTGACTTATATACCCAGTCATATTTCAGAACTATTATCTTAAAGTGGTAATTTTTTAAGATTAATCTCAATATAGAGGATGAATTTATCAGAAAGTATACTTCATGTAACTTTTATCTACCTTGATAACAGCCTGAGTTATAGAGTTTAATAATCATTTACATATATATTATCATTCATCTTTATTTGAAAATTTCTTGAGGGCAAAGAATGTTTAATTTCCTCAAGGAAAAAAAATGTTGATTTATTTTAAATTACTGAGTGCTAGAACAGCATATATTTGAACTTCAAAAACTTTTCATCAAATAATTGGATAAATGTGATAAATGACATTAAATATTACAAGTAATCATTTCTATCTCAAGATATAGGAAAGAACACAAGCATCTTTTCTCCCACTTATGACTCCACAAATGACAATAACACACAAAAATATAAATGGAGAACTATAAAGAAAATTTAGAGATCAAAAGTGAAAAGTGAATTTAATAAGTTTCTATTAAACAGAAATGGGATGGGGTAATATGAAAGATGCAATAAGCCACAACTAGAGAACATGCAAAGATGATCAGTTTTCACCCTCCTTAATGAAAAGAAAACTCTATAATTTTTAGGAGTGCTTTTAAGTATGTGAAGATCAGTACCTCTGAGTGGTCTTTTGGGGGGGTTGACTAGTTTACTAGATACAGACATCCCCTTCTCTCCCATTGGAAGGCATACCTATGTTCAAATCAGGAGGCCTCTCATTATTAATGCCAATGGCCGTGGGGTCTCGAATTGTTTTGTTAATATCTGTCTTGTGTATAGATCTGGGTGGGTTTCAAGTGTAGGCTTTTGGAACAATAATAAAAAGCCAGTGTTGCTACAAGTTAATAATAAAAAGCTAGTGTTGACATCTCATCTTACTCAGTTTTTCCAAGAATAAATATGATATTCCTTCTTCAGTATTATACGTGCCTATTTTTCAATTGCTTTCCCTACATGGAGAAAAAGGTTTAAGAGGGGAGGCATGTCAATATAACCTCAAGGAGTGAATCCGAGGAGTAAGACTGTGAAGGAAGTAAGGGGCCAAAAACAGGAAAATTAATTAGAAATCTATATATCAAAAATTCTCAGTGAACCCTTTGACCTATCTCCTCCACCTCAATAAACAACTTTCATGAATCTATAAAGAGCATACACACATTTTATTGTTTTATTCTTCAATAGTTATGGGCAATGAAAGAATTAACCTTTTAAAAACCCCTACAAAATGATATACTTAGAAAAATAAACAGGAAAAAAATAACAAAAAGTTAAAAATAAATGGTTTGTATTATTAAATCTCTCATTGGTATCCTCAGAGGCATTTGAAAAGGTATTCATCCATAAAACTGGAAGGAATAGGGGAGAAATGCTCAGAGAACAAGAAAACTATTTTAGGAATCAATAACAACAATGTTTATTTTAAAATTAACATTTACCCAAGAGAATGAAAATGAATTTTTTACACAAAAATCTGTGTGAATAATCATCTAAAATTGGACAATATTCAAATATCTTTTAACTTGGAAATTCACTCTAAATTAAATTAAATCTAAACTTTGGTATATCTACACTCATCAGTGAAAAGTAACAAATTACTGGTACATACAACAATGTGGATTCAATTTAAATATCTTATGCTAAGTAAAAGAAACAAGATTTAAAAGTTTTTATACTATATGATTCCTTTTTCAAAGGGAAAATTATAGAGACAGAAAAAGGTCAGTGGTTGCCAGGAGCTGGGAGTAGGAAAGAAGATAACTACAATGAGAAAAGGGAAAATTTTATCTAATCTACATCTCAATTGTAAAAATGGGTACATTGCTGTACATGTTTTACAGTTCTCATAGAACTGTACACTAAAAAGAGTGAATTTTACCATAATTTAAAAAACTAAAAAACATATATTTAAACATGTCACTATGAACTTGGAGATATGGAGAACTGGAAAGAGCATTGCTCCTAATGTTATGATAAGAAACTAGCTGAACAAACTGAAAATTAACAGTTTTTGTTGAACCCATGAGTTTTATTTTAAATCCATGAGTTTAGGGTAAATAACAAAACCTGAAACCTGAAAGGAGAGAAAGCCAGGGAGAAACAGGACCCCAATATTTGCTAACCTAGGGAAGCTACTACTGGATACCATATGAACTAGCGAGATTCAGCTAGACCTTTTAAAGAAGTTATAAAAGTGAAGAGTGCACTAGTGTGAGCCCCAGGTTGCTAAAGATATAAGGGGCTTTAAGCCTCTTTAAGACTTTTTCTCCACAAAATATAAAAAATAAATAAAAAATAACCAGGTGTTCACAAGAAATACTGAGGAGAATCTTGAGAAATCTCCCTTCATAGTGCTGGATGGGGAAGGAGTGTAGCACCCACACCTGAATGTCCACTAGATCCATCCTTCCTCCTTCCCATATTGAATAAAAGCCTTAATCTGTAGAAGGGAGAGCACCAAAATCAAACCTTAGGAATATAATAGCATACACTAAAGCTGTGGGAGGGAAAAGTGTATTCTACCCCTATGGAAGAGGCAAGAATATGTGCTGCTGGGACCAGTATTACATCTAGAAGACAGGCAGTAATACTGTGAAGGCCACCCTGGTATCCAGAGCCATAGTGCCTGCTGAAAACTGAGGTTTAATTGGAACACTAGAGAACCCACCCTCCACTACTCTCCATCAATACATTAACAAGCTTTGAGTAAAAGTAATTGCGGAAAACAGCTGGTACAGCTGCATCAGACAAATTCAGGGGAGTAGAGCAAAGGGAAGACAAAAAGCAAGCAAAAAGGAGACATTTTGTAAATTGTCTAGCAAACTAGCCTACATGCTAAGCACAAGATATCACTGAGTAATTTGAAGGCTGTTGTTCATGTAAGGTAACCATAACAACAACAAACTTCAATCCCAGATCACTTTATATAAGATCAACACAAACTAAAGGCCTACCAGAAGGAAAGGCATGCCCAAACTTATAGTCATCACTAAGAATAAAAACATTTAACTCAATACATGTCCAGTTTTCAAAAAAAAAATCACAAAGGACACAAAAAAGCAAGAAAAATGATCGTCAGAATCAGACACAGGTATAACACAGATGTTGAAAATATCTTATAAGAAAAGTAAAATAATGTAAATTAAGAAGTAAAAGGTCTAATGAAAAAAGGTAGATGACATGCATGACCAGGTTGTCATTTCACTAGAAAGATAGAAACTATAAGAAAATATCTAATGAAAATTCTAGAAATCTGAAACACAGTAACAGTGATTAGTAGAGGCAACACAAAGAGAAAAGATCTTATGAACTTGAAGAATGAAAAGAGAAACACAGAAAGGCAAAACAAAGACAAAAAAATAGAGCAGAGATTCCAAAAACTGTGGGGCAATATCAAATTGTCTAATGTATACACAATTAGAATCCCAGAAGGAGATTCTAATAACAGTGAAGGAGAAGAGTGAAAAGAATAGCAGAAGTGTTTAAAGAAATAATGGCAGAGTACTAGGATTTCCTTTTCTCCACAACCTTGCCAGCACTTATTGTTTGTTGTTTTGTTTATGATGGCTATTCTCACCAGTGTGAAGTGGTATCTCACTGTGGTTTTAATTCATATCTCTCTGATGACTAATGATGCTGAGTATCTTTCATATATCTCTGGGCCCTCTGTATGTCCTCCTTAGAGAAGTATCTGTTCAGGTCCTTCTCCCATTTCTTAATTGGATTGTTTGTCTTCCTGACCCATGGACAAAGCCAAAGGTGGGGTAGGATTGAGTGTGGGAGGTGCAGGTGGGTGGGGTGAGAGAGAGTAGTGGGTGAAAATGGGGACAACTGCAGTTGAACAACATTTTTTAAAAATGTTTTAAATTTTTTAAAAAGAAATAATGGCAGAGAATATTCCAAATTTAATGTAGATGCCAAAACAAGCTGAATAAATACCAAAAATAAAACAAACTTAGACATATCTAATTGAAATTCTAAAAACTCAAATAAAAAGAAATTTTGAAGGATTCAGAAAAAAAGACCTATATAGAAAGCAACAAAGAAAAGAAATACAAATTTTTCATCATAAATCATGTATGCAAGAAAGAATGGTGTGACCTTTTTAAAATGCTAATAAAAAATATGTTCTATACTCAGTAAAAACAGACTTCAAAAATAAAATAGGAATAAAAACTTTCTTAAACAAACAAAAACTAAGAGACTTAATTACTTGTAATAGTATACAAGAAATATTAAAGAAAATTCCTCAAGCAGTTGAAATATGATATATATCAGAGCCTTTGGTCTACACAAACAAATGAACTTTTGAAATTGGGCATGTCATTATGAAATCTCAGAACAGCAAAGAAGAGATCCCCAAAAATTCCAGGGAGATAATTGGATACATAAAACTTCAAAATTATAAGTCATAAGTCATCACATGTTTCATCAGCACAAGTGGATGCTGGAAGACAGCACTGTGAGTCTTACAAAGAAGAAAACTTATTTTCAACCTAGAGTTCTATATCCAGACAAACACTCAAGACTTAAATCAGAATAAAGATACCTCATTCTTTCCTGGGAAGTTTTTTTTAGATATATTCCTACATATTCTGCAAACAGAGCAAGGCAAAGAATTTTGGGATCCAGTAAATGTAAAACCAGGAAAGAAATTTCAGGTTATATTCATTCATATCCTAAAGTGCTTCTGATCCAGATAAGAACAGAAAGAGAGATGTCTAGTTTTAAAAGAAACTGAAGAAAAATGATAAAATAATTAACAGTTTGGAAGAATTTCAGATAAACTAGTTGAGTGGACTGTCTAACAAAAATAATTTTTAATAGGAGGTCATTTTTCTGATTTTAGACTAGAAAAATTCTCATTTAAACAACACGGAGCCAATAGCAAAGAAAATACAATCCTACCACACTATGTGAACTAGAGGAACAAAATGATCTGACTTCTTTCTTAAAGAATTAGTTTAGGCCACTGTGTCAACAGTAGACTGAGGGAGCCCAAGACAGTATGGGAAACTATTGGCATTGGGAACACATGACCAGCTATAAACAAGACTTGTTTATTAACTGACTATTAAGCATGAGAGATAAATCAATGACAGCTTCAACATTTTTGACCAGAGACAAAGGAAGGATGCTATTGCCATTGACCAAAAAAAAGAAGTAGTTTTGGGCAAAGAAGAATATTTCATTCTGGTCATATAAATTTAAGGTTACTTGAATGATCAGCTAACAAATATCTAACTGGATATAGTAATCAGATACATGAGTCTTAAATTCAGGGGAGAAATCAGGTTGGACATATAAATTTGGATTTCAGTAGCATACAGATGCAATTTAAAACCATAAACTGCTAAAAATTCAACTTAATTTTTAAATAAAGGCAGAAAAAATATTTAAGAAAAACAAACTGAATGAGATCATCTGGGCAATTTGTATAGCTGGAGAACAGAATAAATTATGGGATTGAGCCCTAGAACATTTCACATTAGAGAAATCAGCTAGAAGAGCCAAATCAGCCAATGAGGGAAGAGGAGAATGAAGTATCCTGGAAGTGAAAGGTAACAAAAAAATTCTTCAAAGAATGAACAGCTGTGTCAAAAACTGACTATGTGTGAAGTAAGACATGAGACCATGGTATTTAGCAAATAGAGATCAATGGTGATTGTAACAAGAGCTTTCTTGTGGTGTGGTAAAAATGAGACAGGAATAGATTCAAGAGAAAATGGGAGGTAAGAAAGTAGAAAAGCAGGAAAAAAAAGGCAGAATATACAATTCCGTTCTTTGGTAACAGCTTTGTTGAGATATAATTCAAACACCATACATTTCACCCCTTTAAAGTACACAATTCAATTTTTTAATATCTTCACATATGATTGTTTATAGAAAGTTTATATTTAGGTAAGTGGAGATAAGCTTAAAATATAAGTCAAGAAAGGAGGTTTAAAAACTTATACCTAAGAAGATATTAGAAATTACAGATTGGTTGTATGCCGATGAAATAATTCAGAAGAAAAGACATGGTGCAGGAAATAGGGGGGACAAGTAATTGTTGGAATGATGCCCTGAAGTAGGAAAAAGCTGACAAGTGGAAAGGCTGGCTTTAGATAAGAACATGGACAGTTCATTCATAGTCACAGGACAGATACAGTAAGATGGTAGATGTGGTGGTCAAAGATTTTAGAAGTTTTTTTTCCATTGTTTATAATTTCCTAGTGAAATTGAAAACAAGGTTATCTGGTGAGAGTGACAATGAAGGAGAAGGAGGCAATATATAAAAGATGCCTATGAAAATAAAAATATGAATAAACTTTAGAAGTATAATATGAATACTGGACAACAGTAAGGATATATTTTATCTGAGTGGTCATGAAAGTAAAGTGAGACCAGTCACCTCAATTGTACATTTACCTTCAGACATGTTCAACCACCCAAGTGCTGACAAGAGTAAGTGAGTTGTAGATATAACCAGGAATGAGGCTTTGCCCTATTGGTAAGATAAAGAGAAAAGAAAATTATGAAGGGAAGTTGTTATTACGACTGAATCTAAACTAGCTAAGGAGTTGTGGTCATGAGGGGTAAATGAAGGTGAAAAGATAACAGGATCAAAACTCTGTAGGTCTCAACAAAATTGTAGACATCACAATGCTAGACAGAATTGATGTTCTTCTATAGTCAACTCACAGAAAATAGTTATAGTACAAAACATTGATGTTAAAAAGCTTGATTATATATGAGCAAAGTTAGAACTGAATAAATCCTGCAAGTAGTAGGAAGGATATAAGGTGGGTAGAAGGCTGGATATAATAATATCAATAGATCACAGAATACAAAACAAGGAATCAAGAGACACTGTAGTTAATGGAAGAATAAATAGAAACTTAAATTAGACTGTATAACTATTTAAGAGGAAGGAGGAAAATAAATTGGGGAGGTACATGGGAGGAGGGGTTAAGCCTACATCTATGATCAGAGTCAATAGATATTATCAAGTTAATAAAAATAAAAATGAAGCATCATGTGTTGAGATAAATAATTTAAGATTATGCCTAAGAGTTATCCTTCCATATGTCCCAGAGGATAACTAAACCAGTTTTCCCCTATGAAGCAGAAATAATGGAGAGAATGGATAAGACAAGAATATATTGCTTTTGATGAAAAGCTTGTTTGCACTATTTGAATTTCAGCCACCTTAAGGTATTATTTTGATTTTTAAAAAATGTATTTTAAAATTCACAGCTCCTTAAATCAGCAGTCATATCTGATAATTCAGTTGAACCCATATCTTTATTATATAGAACAGAACACACATTTTCTGATGTTCAAAAAATTGCCATTTCATCTTAAAACTAACAGAATAAAGTTAGATGGACTCATAACTCTCTTATTTCTACAATCTTAGTAAGAAATCCAGAGAACTCCAAGATGGAGTCAGTGGAAGCTATGCTAGACTACTTCCAGGACCAACCTGGAATTACAAATAAATTGTAAAGAAATGATCTGGAATAACCAACTAAACACTAGTTGGATAGAAGCCTTATAACCATGGACAGACAGAAGAAAACACTTCACCACAACATGACTGGTAGGGAGTACAAAGGAGACACAAGAGGTCTGGCTGAGTTCCCATAGGCTGCAGCTGAAGTGCCAGAGGGATATCTCAGTGTCTAGGGGTTTCCTCTGAAAAGTATGGGGTCTAAACCCCAAGCTGGGCTCCTAAATCTATAGCACCAGAGCCAGAAAAGAATCCAGATAATATCTAGCTATGAAAAGCAGCAGGGGTTCTATTGGCTGGGGGGAGATGACTGGAGATGTAGAGAGCCTCTTAAAGGGCCAAAGCACAAAATTTCATTTGCAGCCATTTACCCTGGGTGCCAGCAAAGGGAGGGTAGAATAGACTAGAGACTTTGAGGAGAGTCTGGGGCTGGTGGGTCTGGAGAGAGAACTGAAGGAACAGCCACCAGGATCCATGTGCTGAGCTATTCCCCATACTGAAAGAGCCATCTCTCTCAAGCAGAGTATTCCTCTCTGAATGGCATCAGCCTGAGGGGAGGCAATAGCCCCACCTGCAGGAATTACTCTGCCTCACCTGTGGTGCTTAGGCCTGACTGCTGATCACAATTTGATTAGATTAACAGCTGATCATCTTGACAGCTGATCAGTTTAACATCTAAGGTGGAAAACATGGGGTCTGGCACAAATAAAGCCCTTTTATTTATTACAAAATCTTTTATTACAAAATCATAAGCATGCAATTCTATAACATACAATATCACATATATGCACACCATATGACATTTTAGGTGAAATGTTCAAGTTAAAGCTATAAATTATTACACTCATATTATTACACTACCAACCACATTCAAGAAGGTGTTACTTCTGTTGGACCCTATACAAAGAAGAGCCAAAATGTGAAAACAAAGAAATAAACCCCAAATGAAAGAATAAGAGAATTTTACAGAAGAGATAGAGGTAAGTAATTTATCAGATAGAGAGTTTAGAGTAATGATTATAAGGATACTCAACATCATGGAAAAAGACATAGAAACCATAAAAAAGGATCAGTTGGAAATAAAGAATGCAATATCTGAAATAAATAATACACTGGAAGGAATAAATAGTAAGGCTAGATAAAGTAGAGCTTTGTATCAGTGCTTTGGAAGACAAGGTAGAAAAAAACACTCAGGCAGAGCATCAAAAAGAAAAAACAATATTAAAAATTGAAGAGAGCTTAAGAAATATCTTGGACAACATGAAGTGTAACAACATCTGCATCATGGGAATACTTGAAGGAGAAGAGAGTGAGCAGGAGATTGAGAACCTATTTGAAGAAATAATGACCAAAAACTTCCCTAATCTGGTGAAGGAAAAAGTCACAGAAGCCCAGGAAGCTCAGAAACTCCCAAACAAGTTGGACTCAAAGAGGCTACACCAAGACACATCATAATTAAAATGGCAAAGCTTGAAGATAAAGAGAGAATCCTAAAAACTATGAGAGAAAAGCAGGCAGTTACCTACAAGGAAGCACCAATTAGACAGTCATCTGATTTCTCATCGGAAATATTTCAGGCCAGAAGGGAGTGGAGTGAAATATTCAAGGTGCTGAAATGCAAGGATCTACAACCAAAACCATTTACTCAGCGAGGCTATCATTTAAAATTGAATGAAAAATAAGGAGTTTCCCAGACAAGAAAAAGCTAATGGAGTTTGTTAACACCAAATCAGTACTGAAACAAATGTTAAAGTACTCGCTTTAAGAAGAAAAAGAGAAAGGGGGGTAAAAAAAAACAGAGAAAAACAGTCTAACAATAAAATGGCACTGCATGTGGATCTATCACTAACCACCTTAAATGTAAATGGCTTACATGTAAATGCTCCAACCAAAAGACGTAGGTAGATAAGAAAATAAGACCCATATATGTGCTGCCTCCAAGAGACCCATCTCAGATTGAAAGATACACACAGACTAAAAGTAAAGTATTGGAACAAGATATTTCATGCAAATGGATAAGAAAAAAAGCTGGAGTAGCAGTACTTATATCTCACAAAATAGATTTTATAACCAAGGTTATAGTAAGAGACAAGGAAGGACACTACATAATAATAAACAGAACAATCCAACAAGAGGGTGTAATTCTAGTGAACATTTACACACCCAGCATAGGATCACCTAAATATATAAAGCAAATCTTGATGCTTTAAAAGGAGAGATTGACAGAAATACAGTTATAGTTGGGAATATTAACACCCCATTGACTTCAATGGATAGATCTTCCAGGCAGAAAATCAACAAGGAGACAGTAGCCTTAAATAAACACTAGATCAAATGAATTTAACGGATATCTTCACAGCATTTCACCCCAAATCAGCAGAATATACATATTTTCCAAGAGCACATGGAATGTTTTCTAGGATAGACCATATGCTAGGACACAGGACAAGTCTCAATAAATTTAAGAAGATTGAAATCATATCAAGCATCTTCTCTGACCATAATGCTATGAAACTAGAAGTCAGTCATAAGAAAAACACTGAAAAACACCCAAAGACATGGAAGCTAAATAGCATGTTATTAAACAATGAATGAGTCAAAAATGAGATCAAGGAAGAAATCAAAAGATACCTTGAAACAAATGAAAATGAGGACACAACAGTCCAAAATCTGTGGGACACTGGGAAAGCAATCCTAAGAAGGAAATTCATAGCATGACAGGCTTATCTCAAAAAACAAGAAAAAGCTCAAATAAACAATGTAAGTTTACACTTAAAGGAACTTAAAAAAGAACAACAAACAAAGCCCAAAGTGAGTAGAAGGAAGGAAATAATAAGGATTAGAGCAGAAATAAACAAAATAACAATACAAAATACAATTCAATACTCAATGAATCCCAGAGCTGGTTCTTTGAAAAGATTGGAAAACCTTTAACCAGACTCATCAAAAAAAGAGAGAGAGAACCTGTATAAATAAAATCAAAAGTAAAAGAGGAGAAATAACAACTGACACCAAAGAAATACAAAGGAAGAAAATATTTTGACCAATTATATGCCAAAAAACTGGACAACCTGGATGAAATGGATTAATTCCTAGAAACATACAATCTTCCAAGAATAAATCAAGAAGAACCAGAGAATCTGAACAGATTATACCTAATGACATTGAAGCAGTAATAAAAAAAACTTCAAACAAACAAAAGCCCTGGATCAAATGGCTTCATAGGTGAATTTTACTAAACATTCTGAAAACTAAAACCTTCTCAAACTATTTCATAAAATTCAAGAGGAGGGCAGGCTCCCAAACTCATTTCGTGAGGCCAGCACCATCCTTCTAATTCCAAAATCAGATAAAGAAATTACAAGAAAAGAAAATTATAGGCCAATAACACTGATGAACATAGATGCTAAAACCTTCAACAAAATATTAGCAATTCTAATGCAGCAATGCATTGAAAAGATCACATACCAGGATCAAGTGGGATTTATTCTGGGAATGCAAGGATGATACAACATTAGCAAATCAATAAATATGACTGACCATATAAACAAAATGAAGGATAAAAACCACATGATTATATCAACAGATGCAGAAAAAGCTTTTGATAAAATCCACCACCCATTTATGATCAAATCTCTCAGCAAGGTGGGAATAGAGGGAACATACCTTAACATAATAAAGGCGATATATGACAAACCGACTGCCAATATCATACTCAATGGGCAAACACCTTAACTGTCCCCCCTTAACAGTGGGAACAAGACAGGGATGTCCCCTTTCACCTCTCTTATTCAACATAGTACTGGAAGTCCTAGCCACAGCAATAAACAAAAAGAGGAAATAAGAGTAATCCACATTGGAAAGGAAGTATAACTGTCTTTATTTGCAGATGACATGACACTGTACGCAGAGAACCCCAAAGATTCCACCAAGAAACTACCATAACTTATAAAAGAATTCAGCAAAATAGCAGGATACCAAATTAATCCTCAAAAATCAGTTGTACTTTATATGCCAACAAAGAACTAACAGAAAGGAAAATTAACAAAATAATCCCATTCACAGTTGCTACAAAAAGAATAAAATATCTACGAACAAACTTAGCCAAGAATTTAAAAGACCTGTGCTTAGAAAATTATAAGACTCTGAAGAAAGTAATTGAAGAAGATACATATAAGTGGAAGCACATCCCATGTTCATTGATAGGAAGAATTAACCCCATTAAAATATCCATACTGCCCAAAATAATCTATAGATTCAACACAAGTCTTATCAAGGTTCCAATGACATATTTCACAGAACTAGAACAGATATTTCAAAAATTTATACGGAACCACACAAGGCCCCACATAGCAATAGCAATCCTGAGAAGGAAGAAAAATGTTGGAAAACACGTTACCTAATATCAAATTATACTACAAGGCCATAGTAATCAAAACAGCCTGGTACTTGCATAAAAACAGACACATAGATCAATGGAACAGAATAGAGAGCCCAGAAATAAACCCACACCTTTATAGTCAATTAATATTTGGCAGAGGAAGCAAGCACATACGATGAGCTAATGACAGTTTATTCAATAAATATGTTAGGTTAATTGGATAGATGCATGCAGAAAAATTAACTAGATCACCTTCTTGCACCACAGACAAGAATAAATTCAAAATGGGTCAAAGACTTAAATGTTAGACCAAAAACAATAAAAATCATAGAAGAAAACATAGGTAGAAAAATCTCAGACATTGCTTGTAGAAATTTTTTTGGATATGTCTTTCCAGGCAAAGAAAACAAAAGAAAAATTAAAGAAATGGGACTATATCAAACTGAAAAGTTTTTGCAAAGCAAAGGAAATCATCAACAAAATAAAAAGACAACCCACGGATTGGAATAACATATTCACTGATACATCTGATATGGGGGTTAATATCAAAAATTTATAAGTACTTACAAAACACAACACCCCCCCAAAAAAATTAACAGGCAAAGGACCTGAATAGACCCTTCTCCAAGGAGTACATACAGATGGCCAAAAGACACATAAAAAGATGCTCAACATCACTAATCATCAGAGAAATGCAGATTTAAACTACAATAAGATACAATCTCACACCTGTCAGAATGGCTTTCATCAATAAATCAACAAACAAGTGCTGGCAAGGATGTGGAAAAAGGGGAACCCTTTGGCACTGTTGGTGGGAATGCATATTGGTGCAGCTACTATGGAAAGCAGTTTGGAGATACCTCAAAAAATTTAAAATGAATCAGCCTTTTGACCTAGCAATTCTACTTCTGGGAATATATCCAAGGGAACCAAAACACTAATCCAAAAGAACATGAGCATCCCTATGTTCATTGCCGCATTATTTACATTCACCAAGATATGGAAGCAGCTGAAATGTCCATCAATAGATGACTGGATAAAACAACTATGGGACATTTACATAGAAATTCTACTCAGCTGTGAAAAAAAGAGAAATTTTACCCTTTGCAAGAGTATGGATGGACCTGGAGAACATTATGCTAAGTGAAATAAGCCAGTCAGAGAAAGACAAATACCATATGATCTCACTCATGTGTGGAATCTAGTGAACAAACTGAACTAAGGAACAAAACAGAGACAGACTCATAAATGAAGAACAAATGACAGCTAGTGAGGTGGGAGGTCAGGGCGTAGAGGGTTTGAGCAAAAAGGAAAAAGGACTCATGGACATGGACAACAGTGTGGTGATTGCTGACAGAAGAGTGGGGGCTATAAGAGGACTAAATGGTAATGGAAAAAATACAATAAAGATTAACTTTTTAAAAAAGAAATCCAAAGTCAGAGTCTTCATATCAAGTTTTTAATTTCACTTCTTAAGGGAGAGTAGGAGAAGATTTTGACTAATTTTTAAGAAAAAAAGTAAGAAATGTTTTTTAACAAATGGATTTTACCCACAAATGTTTTGATGAGTCCCACAAACATTTTGATGAATCCAGTGGAAACAAACCAAAAGTTGTAAAAAAAAATGTGGTTTGTGGGGGCAAAGTGTTAGAATAACACATCTTGCTTTTTCTTATTGCAAAATATTTGAAAACAAATTTATGACTTTGTTGAATGTGCAGAGTAAATAGACTCTTCATCTCCAGCTTTTGGTTTGTTTGCTGTATACTAGAATTTGAGGAAGAAGAATATGGGAATTATTGGCATATGGTCTATAAGGCTGTTGTCATGCCGTAAGTTCATCATATATCTTTCAAAAATCTGTTTAATTTTTTTAAATTTTAGTTTTAGAAATTTCAAACATGCAGAAAACCAAGGAGAATAGTATAATTAATTTCATGTCCACATCATCCAGCTCCAGCAATTATGAGCTAATGGCAGGTTTTTGTTTCGTCTATACTCCCACACACACACCCTATTTTCTATTATTTTAAGGTAAACCTCAGACAATATGTTATTTTATCTTTAAATATTTCAGTGTGCATTGCTAAAGGCATAAGTTTTTAACTTAACCACATCATAGTATTACATATAAAAATTAGTAATTTCTTAATATCATTAAATGTCCTGTTAATTTTTACTAACCCAAACCCTGCATTTTTTTTCACTATGTTTGAATTGGAATCCAAATGAAGTCTATATATTACAGTAAGATGATATGCTTATTAAGATGTTTTTGTATAGAATTTCTCCCTAGACCTTTTTTCTCATGCATTTTTTGTTGAAGAAATGCAGCTTGTAGAGGTAGCATATCTCACAATTTTGATTTTGCATTCCGATGTAGTCATTTAAACATGTTTCTTTTCTTTTTTATTGTTGTTCAAGTACAGTTGTCTTTAAAATAACAGCTAAATCTAGAGGTTTCATCAGATTCAGGATCAAAAGTTTTAACAAGATTAGCTCATAGCTGGTGTTGAACTAATGATTGGTTAGCTAGAGAAACACAATGATTGGTTGCCTTTCTTTTTGTGGTGTTAGCAGCCCTTGGTAATCATTGCCTAGATCCATTAAAATCCACTATGATATTTAAATTTATGTTCTGATTACCAATAAGCAGTCCTCTGGGTGCCAGCTGTCCTACAATTCAATTCAGTTCTCCACTATCTACTTGGAAGTTGCATCAGATTCTCTGGGTGAAGATCTCACTCCCACAATACTGCCCCCCCCCCCCCAACTTCAGACACTGTGGGAGAACTATGTCCTGCAGAGCTCTCCCAGCCTCCTCAGAGGAGAATAAGACTACAAAAATGTGATCTGCTTGTGGAGAAAAGGCTGGCTAATCTCTCAGAGAAGAAGAGCCCTGCGGTCCTTTCTCCTGAGAAAGGAGAATGATATGTGCAGGGGTATACAGCCTGCATGCAAAGCTCATCAATCAATGTCTAGGACCATAGTTACAGAAACAGATATTACCTAATAGATAACAGTTGAGGAAACACAGAGATCTGCCTCCAGTTAAGGTCTGTTAGATATGCTGACACCAGAGGGTCATTAAGGTGTGGTTCATGAGATTAGGAGTTCCCTCCTTCTGCTTTGAATTTAGATAGGCAATGTGGCTATACAGAGCAAAGCAAGCCTCAAAGGGTATAATGCATTCTTTAGGCCTGAATTCCCACAGGAACCCTCGGTGACAGTATCAGGTCATGCCTACCTCCCAGCATTGTCAGCAATCTGGTCAAGACTTACAGGCCCTTATTCAAGGCCTAGCTTGGGCAGGGCTACAATTCCCAATACCACACAAAGTGGTCCCCAACAAGACACCACTCAAAAATCCAAATTATTAACTGTGCTTTTGAATGACCAGCTACAACTTGGAGATTCCAATGACTCCTTCCAACTCAGGATGCCAATCTCAGGTCTAACTTGTCACCTGTATGGCTATATAGATAAGAGGTTCCCATGACCCCCTCCTTATGTTTGATCAATTTGCTCACAGAACTCAGGAAAATACTTTATATTTACCAGTGTATTATAAAAGGATACAATAAAGAATATAGCCAAACATTCAGATGGAAGAAATTTGCAAGTCAAGGTATATGGAAGGGGTATACGAGTTCCCATGCCCTCTCCAGGTGCACCACCCTCCCAGCGTCTCCACATGTTCACTAATCTGGAAGCTCTCTGAACCATCTTTTTATGTTTTCATGGAGACTTTATTACATAGGCATAATTAAGTAAATCATTGACCATTGGCGACTGATTCAACTTCCACCTCCTTTCCCTCTTCCAAGAGGTCTAGGGTGGGACTCAAAGTTTCAATCAACACTGTAATCTATGATTGGCTCTTGTGGCAGCCAACCCTGATCCTCAGGTACTTTCCAAAAATCACTTCATTAACATGGTAAAATACATCATTTTTTGCTCCCATTACTTAGGAAATTCTAAGGTTTTAGGAGCTCTGTACCAGAAATGGGATGAAAACCAAATATATATTTCTTGTTATAAATCACAATATCACAATATTATAATCTTATCATTTCTTTTCATGTATTAGCTGAGATACTTACATAATAAGAAACTTATCCTTATCAACTATTGATTATTCTGCAATTCAGTTGTCTAGGAAAGGCAGGAATATGCTTGGTTTTTTTCCTCTTATTTATAAATTTTCAAAATTAAGAGTAAGCTTCCTGGCATCCCCCAAAGGTGAGCAGTTAGGTATTTTTCCCCTAGCGTTACTACGAAATCATGGCTTCAAACATAATGTATGTTCTAATCCTTTGCAGCTATTATCTTCACTGAAGTTCAAATTGTTCCATCTTCATCCAGTGAGTTTTCAAATTGATGTGTAAATCTTTCTGACCCTATCAACTATCCTTTAATATTCTTGCTTTTCATTATGATAAGAAGAACCAGGCTCATCCTACACATTCTGACAGAAACCTGCAATCAGGGGTTTCACCAAGGAGCACTGGTAACTTTTAACAGCAAATAGTAGTATTTCAAGGCCATAGTATTGGCATTAGATGAGCTCCCTGGGGCTAGGTTGTTCATTGTTTCTCCACCTTTTGATGGCAGAGATAAGTGGGTTTTTTTTTTAATTCTTCTACCTTTTAATATTAAAATAATATCAAACTTTTTAAAAGTAGCAAAAGACATACAGTGAATTTCTTCACTCCTTTCATTCAGCTCTCCCTAATGCTAACATCTTACAGAATCATAGCACAATCATTAAAGCCAGGAAATTAATATTGACAAAATATTATTAAGTAACCTACAGACCTTATTAGAATTGCCTACTTTTCTCAATAAGAACCTTTTTCTGGTCCAAAATCCAATCCAGGACACAGTGCTGCATCTAACTGTCATGTCTACTTCTCCTCTAATCTGTGACAGTTCTTCAGCCTTTAGAAAATTTTGTTTGCTTTTGGTTTTTTATGACTCAACACTTTTGAAGAATACTGACCAGCTATTTTGTAGAAGCTCCCTCAGTGTTTGTCTGTGTTTCCCAAGATTAGGTTAAGATTACATGTTTTTGTCAAGCATACCACAGATGTGATGCACCCTTTTCAGAGCATCATATCAGAAGGTATGTGTCAGTCTGTCATCATTGGGGCGATGTTAACTTAAATCACTTGGTGGTCTCCGCCAGTTTGTCAAAAGTAAAATGGCCATTGTTCCCTTTGTAATGAATAATTATCCAACAAGTAGACACTTAGAAACTATTCAAATCTCTTTTATCTCCCTATACTTTTCCACTAGTTTTACTATCCACTGATGATTTTTTTCCTGCAACAGTTATTTTTATTACCATGGTATTTGCCTAATGTAAGCTTTCTTTTTCTGTCACTACTTATACATTTATTAATTCGAATTCTATTACTGTAGGGAAAGAATTTCCCAACTCTGCCATTCCCTTAGTTATTTAATCAATTATATCTTTATATCAGTATGGATTCATGGATATTTTCTTCAATTATCATTGATTACCACCTATTTATTTTATTGGTTAACGTGTCTCAGATTTGTCTGCTGAGAAAGCTATATGTTTCCCCTATGTCTTTTTAGCATGCCTCCAAAATATTCTACATGCTCCCACAATTTATGGGACCACAAATATTCTAAGCTCAGCTTGTATTTTCCATGTCTATTTATATAATTGTTGTTGGATACTAGGCACTGATCTGAAAACTTTACACATATTTACTCATTTTATTCCTTATGACAAGCCTACAAAGTACACATTCCATTATTGAATCAGTCCACTTTTCAGAGAAAGAAACTGAGGCACAGTGAGTTTAAATCAATTGCTCAAGGTTACACAACTAGTGAGTGCCAGAACTGGGGAGCAAAACACACTGCACAATTCATAGTCTTAGTCACTAACTGAAAAGTGAACAGCAAACTAAAGATGCTTGATTTAGTAGACAATATACATAGATCCTTGCATAGGAGGAAATGGAGGCTCAGTATTATTGCTATTCATATCAGGTCACAAAGATAGTCTTCTTGGAGACATTTCCTCTTTTATGGCCTCTCAAGGGTGTCATACTTTTTCCTCCATTTGTTGAATCGTTTGACCTAGCCTCTGCTCATCACCGCTTCTGACCCATTGTTTCCTAACTTCCAGCCGTGAATCATCATCAGGACTATACCATCCACTCCCCCTCCTCGTTGACTCACAGGTTATTACCCTCTTCTCATTTCACAGTATTAGTTTGATAAACCACATTTTTATAAATCCAACTGTTCTCTCATTATGTGCCTAATGTGATTAAAGTAAAACACAGACTGATGTCAGGTCTCATGAACCTGAAGTAAGACCTTACTACAGCCAGAACTCATACATTTCCCTAGAATATTGTCTCCTGTTTTTTAACTGATTCTTCCCTTCCTTCTCTTGTTCACACCTCCAATACCTCTTATCTTTACTCTCAGCAGATAATCAAACTTTCCTCAGGAAACTGAAACAATCACAGGAACTTTTACTGTCTCCTACCACCAAAACTACCAACCTACCGAATGGGGTCCCCATGCTCCACCTTCCTGCTCACTACCCTGCTCCTCTCTAAAACCAGACCAGCCTTTAGTGCCCTCCCGCTTCCTCAAAAGTGTAGAACTCTAGCAAGTTTCCCATCTTTATGTTACAATATTTTTCTCTTTACTAGGTAATTCCCATCAGCATGTAGAATCACTGCTATTTCTCTCACCTGAAAAAAACAACAAAAACCTGCTCTTATTCCTAACTACCTCATCAGCTCTTTTCTTTCCTGGTTTTGATTCCAACAAATCCTGAAAGGCCCAGACCTTTTCCTCACATGTATTAGATACTTGACTCCTCTGAGAACCTCATATAAAACATAATTATTCTTAGCTACAGCTTTAACAGCTTCTATGTTAATGATCACTGAATCAATACTAAAGTTACAGAGTTCCTTTATGCTGGTTATTTCGTGCAGGTAGCTCTGTAGCTGATCTTGAAGAATAGGATGGACAGGTAAATTACTTATCAGGTTGTGGATCTGAAGAATTTCTGTTATTCCTAATAATAATGCGGAAATCAGCAATCCTTTTATTTATTCAACAGATATTGAATTTTCACTGTGTTCACCTACCACATTAGACTCTGAAACATAAAACAAAGACAGCACAATCACCCAGGAGTCAGAAGCACACACACCATGTCCAGGCAAGAAGACACCTGAGTGTTTTCACTCCTTTTCCTTTTTAAACAGACATTTTGACTACAATGTCACCTTTGCTTTCATAGTATTGAATACTTATCCTGTGGAATTAGTCTTTATAATAGTGCTCTGAGGAAATTTATATCATCTCCACTCATGTTGAGAAAATATATTCAAAATGGTTTTCAACTTGCAAAATGACGTTAAAAGCAGCTGCCAGCTTTGACTCAATTGGGACATTAAGTTTAACTCCTTAAGAGTATATTCATCAAAATTGACCAAGTTCCTGATGTCCCTGAGCAAATGAGCATGGCCAGCCTGATTAGTACATTGGTTCAGATCATCACATGCTCTAGAGAAGGGCATACCTCAAAAATGTCTACTTGGTATTATTTTGTGTGGGACTCTGCAAGTGACAGCACAAAGCCTGATACACAGGACGCCCAATCAGTGACAGATTTTGTTTGACTGTTTCAGTCAATCTCAAGCTATTTAAAGGAGTTCAAAACAGAGAACTATCCTAACCCTTGCACCTGAGCCAATGAAATTTAGCTTTCTTAGCAGCAGATATTTCTATAAAGGGAACAGAGACAAAACTGTTGAGTTTATGGACAAAGAAGAATGTGACACTAATCGTCTTTGCCCTCCCAACCCCATGCCAATTCTCCCATCCAAAATCACAAGATAACAAGATTACATAGTTGGGTAGCCTCTGCAGATGAGTACCTACCAAGCTCCTGTCCAGGAAGAGATGAAGGTCTTGAATTCATCATAAGGCCACCCTCTGAGTGAGAAAGTGAGGCTGGTACATTAGGCAAACCTCATAGCTGTGGCTCAGATTTCAAATGTTCCCTCTTCCTGCTTTCTCTTATCAAAAATTAAGTCTACCCCTCACTACTCTATCTTCCCAAAGTTGTTTTGTCAAAAAGTAGGCTTACTTTAGTTTGATTAGAAAAAGAGGGAGGCTGATTTATTTTGCTAGGCAATAGGAAGCTTTGTAGTTGGAAAAAAAATGCCCTTACAATCAAATTTTGCAGGCCAATACAAAACTATCCAGAGTTAAGTTCACTAGCTTAGTTAACTAGCTAAGTTAATAGCTGTCACATATTCTGTTCACAAGATAATTACAACAATGATCTTTTATAAAATTCCCTATTAACCTTTCCTTTTTTTTTTAATTTTCCCCATGACTTACTTTCAGAAACCAATAATAAAGGTGTTCTTCCCAAAATGGGATACAAATGTGCCTACACAGCTGTTTTTCTTTTTCAGGCAGCTCATTTGATAATCATTAAAACATTGAACTATGGGGCTTCCTTCTTCCTGTATTCAAATACATTTGGTGAAAACATTTAAGATAGAACAACAATGAATGCATAGTTAAATAGAATGGAAAACTTACATTAATTGATAAGATAAAATATTAGACTCTAAAACTACTGTTTCTCTTCTGCAGCAGCTGCTTTCTGACTACAACCACCACTGCCCTCCCTCCTTCCCTGCTCCCTTTTCTCTGCCATAGAGAATGCTTTAAGATTACTTCAGAAGAAGTTTGAAGAATACTGTTTATGGTAACATCTTAAGGTGAATGAGAATATTGTAATTTTACCGTGTAACCTGAGACATTTGGAAGATATCTAGAAATCTAAAGACCAGTTTTTCCTGAATATTTTATCTTTTAGCCTTTAACTAGTCCTAAATTTGGAGACTAGTCATGTAAGCTTGCATTTTAACTTATGCACATGGATCTCTCTGAGGAAATTCTTGGTTAATTTTAGCTACTTGTACATAGGCACAATTTTGGACATGTAACACACACACACACACATACACACACTGCTATACGGAGTGAGACAACAGGCCCAAGGGAATAAATGTAGAAATTCAAAAGCTGGGTCCTCATAAATGCCTTGCTAAAGACAGTGGTGTTTTCCGCAAAAACATGAGGCCCAGTACCACTGGGCCCCAGAAGCTTTCAATACATGTTTTTCTACAGCTTCGATGCTTCATCTCGGTCACATAGCAGCTCTATCTGGGTCTATAGAGTTCCTAATGTACCACTTCGCTAAGACTCCAATAGGTTTTTCTTGCTCTTCACTCTAGTTGAAACTTTAGCCACTGGATGATCTAGTTAAGCGGGACACTGCTTTCCTCAGGCTAGCAATAATGCATGGTCATATTTTGCCTGTTTTTATTTGCTTTGTATTAAAATACCAAACATTCTAATCACTACTGATGTACATATTAATTTGTATCCATTCTAGTATGCCATAATTTCAAAATGAAAGAAAAAGACCTACCTGCTATACACCATAGAAAGGCAAATCAAAATCTCCAGCATGAAGCTAAAAAATTGGAGGTAAAGGGGGTAACAGATTTTTCAAAGCTCTTTCACATTCTCTTGGGCCCAAAAGAACTTGAATCATCACAGGGGTATATCTTAACCTATTCTCCATTTCCATCCAATATTGAGAAGCAGAGAGTGTAATGATTAAATTTACTGATGAGTATGTTGCCCATATAAACAATGTGAAGGAGAAGGCAGAAAATTAAAGGTTGTGAATGAAGCCTATAAAATATTGAGTATTTCAGACTCTGATTTTCTGTCAAAAGAGCCTTTTTTGATATTTCATATTTGCCTGTAAAAAAACAAATTGCAGTCATTTAATAACTGCTCAAAAATATTAGTTGGATTAATTCTACCCAGAGTTATACAGAACTTAAACACAATAATTAACCATTGCCAGTAAACATGAAAGCAAAAATGACAATGCTCTGTGACTAAAACTGACAAAACTGGTGTAGTAAGAAACCAAACCAAAATTAAAGGCTCATCTTCTGAAAGAATGATTGACAGTGTCTCTGGCTACCACATGACACAACATTCCACACAATCTGGAACAAGCAAGAAAACTGATCAAGGAGATAAGTAGCAATGGGTTTAAATCTTTAAGCCTGACTGATTAAGAGAGTAGGCTCTGTTCCAGGAAGTAGCCTCCAAATTGTTCTAAAGATTTGGCAAATCTCAAAGTATACTGTCTGCTTTTATCAGCCTTTTTTTTTTCTTGCCCTGGTATCTGAGTGAGCAGCTTGCCCTGGAGCCATGGAGATTAGGACAAAGAAAGTCAAGTGGGAACATTCTTCTATTTCTATGATCTTGAGGAGGTAAATTGTGTTGTGGGGGAAGGGAGGGGATTTTAATTTAATTCATTTCAGATTCTTGATACAGGTGATAGAGTCAGTGTTCAACAGCAGCTGTCCCAGTGGGCAAAGCTAAGCCAAGGCAGAAGAGTCCTGTGGAATAGGGCCCAGAGTCTACAAAGCAGCGATTTTCCACTGGTGTACCGGAAGAATTTTTGAAACACGCAATACCCGACTATTTAGTCAGGGGCACTGACCTCTATTTCCTTAGACTATTAATTAAAAAAATGACAACATCCAATACAACAACAGCTGTCAGTGTGACTTAATCAAAATTATACCTATTTTATATCAGGTCAGCAAAAAATTTATTTTTTGGTATGCTGCAGAATTTTAGTAATTAGTTTATTTGTGCTATGAGATGAAAAAACTTGAAAATTGCTGCTATGAAGAATTATCAGGGGAATGACAGGCCATCTCCTCCTGCAATTTCAACTCTGTATGAGCCCTGTGCTCAAAACACTCATGCAAAGGACATATCACAATGGTGCTTCAATCCAGTATGAGCTCAGAAGGACAACAGCCAAGCATAAAGAGGGCCTGATAGGTTGGTTGGTTTGTTTGTTTAATTTGTTATGGGTATTTTTGTATGTTTGCTGTCTCTTCCATTTTCAACCCTTATTTATTAAATCAACATGACCTCAAACCTCACCTGAGGCTGTTCTCACTGTCTGCAAAGCTGGGGTTATGTTTACTGCTGGCCTTGTGAGTTCCAGTAAGACCTTTATCCTGTCAAAGGGAAGAAGCCAGGTTTATGCGTCCATACTTGTCTGTATGCTTTGGTTTCATGAGCTCCAAAATCCTCGAAGTGTTTGGATCTCCCACATACTGACTTCTCCCCAATCCTAATACTAGAACATCATGTTTTAAGTTAAATGTAGTTTCTTATAAAACCCCAGTGAGCAGTAACAGTGCAAAATGTTTTAGCCATTTCAATTTGCTTTGCATTCTAAGAGCAGAAGAGCAGGTTTTGATCAATTGGAGAAGAGTAATGACATATTCAGCTCCACTGAGGAAGGCAGTCAGGATGAGGCATACTCAGCAATGAAAATCCACCTCTTATGACCCGGTTAGAAAGAAAATATGAATATCTCAGAGGTATGCTATGCCCAAATCTCTAATACACTATACAGCATATTACCCCAGGGGAACAGACCTGTCTAGGATATATTCTCAAAGCCAAGACATCAACACCATTATAAGGTTTATCTTACTTTGTTTTAAATCATTGTACATAATTTTTGGATCCATTAAAATATGGGATAGTATCCATAACAACCAGTACTTACTGAGCTAGTTTCTCCTAGTAAGTTACTTTCTAAGAGTAGGACCAAGTACCCTGGGACATCTTGTAAATTCTTTTAGACCACGAGGGTCCCATTAACTGAATTACTAACTCCATCTATTAAACAGAACCCAGGTGGCTTTACAAAATACACAACTACTCACAATGGGTAGTCTGTGTCCTAGGAGAATCTATTTTGTTGACTACTTTTCTGTGCCATACATTATGCCCAAACTGTCATTGTATAATTTTAGATGGCTGTATCGTGTTCAACTCTCATAACCTATTTATAATGCAAAATACACAGAGAGTATACACTGCAAGCACTTTTTCATATTCCTTCAAATAACATCTCCAGATATAATCAAAGCAGGAACGTGCATTTGAAGCTGTTTATTATTCTAAACAATGTGAAAATCCAAACCATTCTCATTTCCTCATTCTCACCATCTCCCATTCAAACATGTTTGTAAACCAAATCACTTAAGCCTGCCTGGTACTTAAGTATACCGGATGCCATGTTTTCACAGAAGCACCCACACAACCCATCTCATCTCCTCTTCTTTGCAATTCACACAAAAAAACCTACTGTCGCTTCCTTGTGGTAGTCTTTGCTCAGCTATTCCAATAGGTAGCATGTTGGTGGTAATGGAAGACTAGAGCACCGAAAACTCTATCTCAGAGAAGGCTTGTTTGCTGCAAGGCTCAGACCACATGCCCATGCCCTTTGAATTGCAAAGTCCCACATAAGCATTCAGTGCTCTTTGTTTACTACTCCTTAAGCCTTTTTTGTAGTGTGTGAAGTTTTTTTTAATTTCCTGACTCTGTTCTCCATTCTCAGGTGACTTTAATTTTATTTAGTTCCTTTTCCCATCTTTCCTCTCTCCCTCTTGAAAACATGGTTCATATTTTTGCTGTGGAATATAACTACTAAATAACATACAAATATATGGCCATGTATATTCTAAAGGAACAGCTGCAAAATTGCTAATATTAGGTCTAATTTAGCTACAATAAATTAGCAAATGTGTGGAAGCACAATGATGACAGCATAATTATAACAAAAGTCGATGTGTGGAAGTATATGGATGACAATACATACTAATTTTAGAGAGAAAAAAGGAACTGTACACCAAATGAAATGAATGCAATGAACAGACGGGACTAATAGCTCAGACACATATACTTAATGTGGCCAGTCACTGTAAAAACAAAAAGATAGATGAAGCTGTTCAAAAATCTAGCACTAACAAGCAATGTAGTCTGAAACCATTAACTGTCAGGGGTAATAACACTCAAAGTGCTGAAGTGCAGTAACGCAGCAGCACTTCCCGGGATGGTGGTGGTGGTACCAGTGCACACCTGTGAAGAGGGCACTAAATCCATCCTCACATTCAATATAACGGAGGGAGGAAAACACAACACTAATAACATAAACGGAAATAGCAGACAGCAGAGAGTGACATTTGCATGGTCCCAGTCAGCTTGTTAGCTGAAGTGGGTTTTAATTAGCTATTTTCCAGGAAGCAAACGAGCAAATTAGTGGCAGCTATAAACAAGAAGAGACAATCAGGCCCAAAGAAAAGGAAAAATGATCAGGGTGCCTTTGCAGGGGTGGAAAGGGGAGGTGAAGAAATATAAAGCTTTTATAGAAAACTTTTCTTAGTCATAGAATTAAAGAATCTTTTCTCTTGAACACATTTTAGGGATTATTCCGTCCTCCCCTCTTTTACACATGAGGAAACTGAGATCCATAGAAGTGAGCTGACTTGTGCAAGGTTATACTTTTGATAAAACAAAACAAACAAACAAGCAAACAAACAACAAGGGTATCTTCCCATTCTAGGTTTTCCAAAAGTCTCCTTTTGTAGTATTGTGAATGAATCAACTCCTGAGGAGCACAAAGAAGTACAAAATCATGTGTAAAATATGCACAATAATGAAGGTATGCTACTGGCTATAACTTTAGGTTCAACTATGCAGAGAAAGGAAACAAAATGAGGAAGAATATTAGAAACAAAATAATGGCTCCTTCCTAAAGCCAAAATATCTTTTAAAAAATTACTGATCTGGCCCTGGTCAGGTAGCTCGGTTGGTTAGAGCATCATCCCCATACACCAAGGTTGCTAGTTTGATCCTTGGTCAGGGTACACAGAAGAAGCAACCAATGAATTCGTAAAGAAGTAGAACAACAAATTTCTCTCTCTCTAAAAAAAATCAATAAATACAATTTTGAAAAGAAAAGAAAAAGTATAGTTCTGGAAGGAGATTTCACTTTGGGTGGTAAATACACAATGCAATACAGAAATGATGTACTATAGAATTGTACCCTTGAAACCTATATAATTTAATTAAACAATGTAACTGCAATAAATTTAATAAAAAATAAATACAACTGATTTCTGAATATTAAAAATATGTTATTCTGAACAAATATTCATCACATAATCAGTGAGTGTTTATCATGTGCTAGGCACAGTATAAAGTGCTGAGGATAAAACTTTTGCTACGCGGTAGAATGCACAGACAAGTACACAGACTTTACAGAATAATAGGATTGTTCTCCTGACGCAGCAGGAGAGAGGCTGAGGGGACTGCCAGTGATAATGCCAAACCAAATTTGGGAAGTAGGGAGAAGCATTTGGAAAGAAAGACCACCAGACCAGGAACTGAAGGACACACAGCAGGATGCCTGCCTCCTCACAGTGCCACAATAAATTAGAGTCTATGTGTTTAAGGCAGTTATCTCTGTGAGAAGAAATTAAAACAACCATTTGTCCCACTGGTCTAGATCAGAGAAGCACTCCAAAACGCATAAGCAAAGAACTGCATTAAATAGTTTCTATGGATAGTATTGAATTTAATCTGATTCACATCTTGAAATATGCTTTTAAAAAATAATAAAATGGGAAATAGAGAAAATCTTTAGCGGGGTAGTAACAGAAGTCAGTGGCCTTATTCCCAAAAGCCATAAATTTGATCAATATATTAAGAAGATTTAAATGTATCAAAGCATGTTATAAGCAAAACGGCATGCACAGGGAAAATATATAACAGCCAGGACAAAGGACTGAAGCAAACATTACCACAAACATTTGTTACTGCTGTAGAAGATGGAATCAAAGAGAGTTTACATGAAAGAGATTAGGAAAATGGAGGCTGTATTTACCAAGAGATATCAACCTTGTAATCATTACAACTTGCATCTATAGAATCATAACTCTACAGGAGATATGGCAGAACATTGGTCCTGCACCCTGACTTCACTACCCAAAGAATGGTTTCACATGTGAGGTACAAAAAACATGGATAGACACTGGAAAGTGAAAAGAGTGTGTGTCCTCTCTCAACAGCATAGTTAAGTGGGATAAATATGGAGTGTCATTAATTTTTCTTTCATCCACTGAACACTGACCTCCTACTCTATGTAAGGCATTGGATGAGAAACTGGGTACACAGACATGAATGACTCCAATGGCCATTCTGGCACGTCCAATTTCTCTCCCACAGATCTTTAACATTGAAGACTGTTCTCTGATTCTTCTTTTTTCCTTCATTTTTATTGCTGACATGTCCCTGTGATACTTCTTTTTTGGTATTAAAAATCATATTCGCTTCATCTTTTTCCATAAAATATTTCCAACTGCCTTTAGAGTCCTTTCTCTAGCACTCAGGAAATTGGTTCTATTCTATCAAAACGAAGATGTTCAGAATAGTATTGTCTGTTTATTGTAAAATTAAACAGAGCTTCCACTTCCCTTGGTTCAAAGTATTACTTCATCAGTCAAACCCATAATCACATTTACTTTTACAGCACCCACACACAGCAATTAACTTTATGTTCATTATTAACCAATATCTCCAAATTTTTATCACATAATAATAATCTCACACATTTGAGGAGACTCAATTACAGAGTCTTAATCTATTAATATAATATTTTGTTAAATTATATCCATTTTCCAGCCTATTAAAAAGTGTGCGGAGTCACATAGGACACAGCAGGTAGCTGGGACGTGCACACCCTTGGTCCTTTCTCTTTCTTGACTCTGTCTATGGTCAGGGTAATGACAGAGGCCAAAGTTCAGTCGCAGACATGCAGCTCTTTGTCCATGTCCACATGCCTTCAGGGTGGCAGTCCTGGAGACAGTCGCCCAAGTAAAGGCTCTTTCTTGGAAGCATCGCTCCAGGTGATCAAGTTGTGCTCATGGAAAGCACACCCCTACAGGATTGAGGCTGCCTTGGGCCAGTGTGAGGTGGGGGCTCTGACCACTCTGGAAGTAGCTGGGGCAAGCATAGAGGTCAAGTCCATGGTTCCCTGGCTGGTGCTGGGAAAGTCAGAGGCCAGACTCCCATGATTACTAAACAAGAGAAAAAGATTCATCAGATCCCATGGCAGCTGTAATACAACCAATGCTATGTGTCTTCTTCAAATCAGTTAACTTTCTGTATTTTTACTCTGTATTCAAAAATACAGAAACGTTCTGTATTTTTATTCAAGCATTGATCAAAATTGAGAAAGATAAGGCAAAAATATCTTCACAGGGTATCATTAGAAACTGATTGTTAAATCTGCATAAACCAATTACTGCTAATTGGACAGTGCTGGTGAGAAGAGTGACCAGACAAAGAAGGAAGGAGCAGACACGGGATGCTCAATGGAGGGATGAGGAAACTGAAGTTTAGAGCCTCTGAGTTCTGTGTCACACTAATTGAGCGTTGTTCACAGGGGTGTTAAGTCCCTGACCTGTGTATGAGCCAAGCACACTGCTGGGGACAGAGAAGTCCTCAGGAAGAAAGAGGCAGGTGTTTGCAGTAATGAGCTATCAGAATGCTGAATACTGAGGGGATAAGGTAGCAGCGCCAACATCTGCTATGCTGCAGCTCATCCACTAAAATTGCACAAGACTTCTTTTCAAAAGTCTCCTTTAAACTGAGATACATAATATCAATCCCATCACCCATTCTCTCATTCATGCACTTAAATTTGTTGAACATTCTTTCTTGACTAAAATTGTAGACACAGGCTTATTGTCTGGTACTCTATTACACGAGTGACCTTGTCCAAAAATGAGATTTATCATTTTTCAATTATAAACCCTCCTGATTTTTTGCTTATTCCCTACCAATGTTTATAATATTCTGAAACTATGATACAAGGTAACCTATTACAAATAAATGTATACAATACTTTTTTCTGTTTTTTTTTATAAAGCATCTCCATTATTAAATATTTCTTTCAATGTTTAAAGTTTTTAAGACCCCAGAAGCTTTTCTCTCTCCAAGATGATGACAGATTAGATATTTCCTTATGACAAACAGACAAAGAAACTGGAATAAACATAACAAACCTCCTTATAAATGCACAGTTGGACTCACAGGAATCACAATGCTAAAACCGGAGTGCTTAGCAGGCTGTATATCTTTGACTTCTTTGGGAGGTTTTTGTTAATCTCAGTAGTTAAGAGACTTGGATTTTAATGGCATTTGGTGGAAATTTGGGCTCACACAAATTGATGATGTGAAACTACCCCTTTATCCCAACTTGAATAAAGCTAAATCTCCAGAAGGCTATATATACCCTTACTTAAAAGGTTGGCTACAGAAAAATTCTCTTTACCAAAAGGAGATTTTAAAAAAGCTGTTCGGTCTCACCATGGCATCTAACTACAATAAAGTGGACTTCTCTAATAATTTGAACCATGCAGGTTTGGGGTTAAAATATACACTATGATCCCCCAAAATTTAAGGCAGTGTAACTATTATACATGATACTATAATGGCAGATACACATCATTATACATGACAAATATACATTATGTTTGTCAAAGCCCATAGAATGTGCAATGCCAAGAGTGAACACGAATGTAAACTAGGGACTTTGGGTGATAATATGTGGATACAGGATCATTGACTGTAACAAATGCGCCACTCTGGTGACAGTGAGAGAGGCTATGCATGTGCGGGGACTGTGGTTATGGGAAGGCTTTGTACCGTCTGCTCAATTTTGCTGTGAACCTAAAACTGCTCTAGTTAATAAAGCTTATTTTTTAAAGGAATAAAGTCATAATCATTAACTATATTCATTGAAAAGGTAAAAACCCACCTATACCAAAAAATAAAACTTAAAAATTTAAGTCTGGATAATTCTTATATTGCTTTAATCAGCCAAGGAAACATAGAATTCTAATTTTATATAAACTTCCAAGGAATAAGAAAAATTTTAAATAAATTTACCTTAATTCATTTTATGAAGTTAATTGTACCCTGATACCAAAAAAGCTTCACATGAGTAAAAAATTTTCATATTTCATATAAAAGTAACTTATTTCACTTTTAAAATAGATTTTTAAAAATCCTAAACACAACAAACCTAACAATGTATTAAAAACAGCTGCTACAACATCATGGCCCAATTGAATTTATACCAAAAATGAAAGAATTCATTAAAGTTTGCGTATCTATTGATTTTTACCAGTTGAAATGAGAAAAAAAATAATATCTGAATGGATGTAAGAAAAGTAAGACTAATATTCTGAGGCCTATTTGTGATTAAAAGAAAGTCTTAAAAATTGAAAAAGGAAGAAACACTTATGATCTCATAAAGTGTATATTTCAAAAATACAGCAGACAATATGTTTAAGGGTTAAAATGTAGAAGTGAAAATAAGCAATGAATGTTCTACCCAGTTCAAAAAAAAATTTTTTTAATATACTATAACAATTACAAAGAAGTAGCAAAATATCACTTTTGCTGACAACATGTTGCTTAGGTCAAAAACTCAAAAGCATTTTTAATGAATTTGAATTAATAAGAACCCAGCGATGTCATGGAGTCAGTGTACCAATTGATCATCTTTCTGTACTTCAGCACGGAACAGAAAATGTAAGCTAAGATCATCAGCAGCCTCTCAACAATCTCAGTAATATGACCTCTGAGAGCCCTGGGTTGGAATGTTTCTAAGCCAGGGACTTGCACTCCTTTTTGCAGTTATATACTCCTTTTAAAAAAATCTTTAGTTATTCATTTTAGAGGAGGAGAGAGAGAGAGATTTGTTGTGCCATTTATTTATGCATTCATTGGTTGATACTTGTATGTGCCTTGACCGGAGATCGAACCGCAACCTTGGCATACACTCTAACCAGCTGAGCTACTGGGACAGACCTGCAGTTGCATACTCTTCTACTCTCATTACCTATCCTAGGCTTCCTTCCTCCTCTGTGTATATCTCTGATGGCCTTTTCAGTAAGTTCTTCAAAGAACTGCTTTCTCCTATGCATCCCTTAATATTACACCAACATCAAATATAGACACTACCATTTACTTGCTTTTCTTCTTTGCTAACAAAATCTTTCTGTTGCCCTCAGCTACTTTTCAAGTTTAGTATGGTGTTTTAGCATCCCTGAAGCTTCACAGGGTGGTCATAAAATCTAACACAGTCTACCTTCCAATCACCTAATACAAAGTTCAGCACTGTTAGATTGGCAGGGCAGGGTTTTTTTTTTTTAATTAAATACTTTAAAGATAGTTGTCTACCCTCCACCGGCTTTTAAAAATGTGCATACACACACACACACACACACACACACACAAATAATAATTTTTACTAAAGTAAGAATATTGGGCATTTCCAGTCAGGAAAGAGAAGGATGTAATAGAGAAAAGCATAATTCCCCACTTCCACAATGTTGTCAGTGCCATAATTCTTCCCCTGATTAAATTAGGCATCTTATAAATACACCTTGAACACGAAAGTGCTATTTAGAATGAATCAAAAGCAATATTTAACACTTCCTTTCATGTATAGCCACTGTTATTTTCCTGGTGTCTATCTTAGCAGTCTTGTGTGTATGTAAAATTGATTAAATGACATACATGTATACCTATGTATGTTTTAAATTTTTACAGAATTTATTGGTGTGACATTGATTAATAAATTATATCGGTTTCAGGTGTTCAATTCTATGACACATGAATTATGTGTATTTTGTATTGTGCTCACCAACCCAAGTCATGTTTCCTTCCATGATCATTCACCCCCCCCCTTCACCCTCTCCTACCTCCCCCACCCCCTTTCCCACTGGCAATCACTGTACTGTTATCTGTGTCTATGAGTTTTTGTCCTCTATTTAATCCCTTCTTTTCACCCAGCTCCACAAAATCCTGTTTCTCTGACAGCTGTCAGTTTGTTCTCTGTATTTATGAGTCTGTTTTTATTTTGCTTGCTAGTTTATTTTTTTCATTAGATTCCACATATTGGTGGGATCATATGGTTTTTGTCTTTCTCTGATTGGCTTATTTCACTTAGCACAGTGATCTCTAGGTTCATCCATGCTGCCACAAAAGGTGAGATTTCCTTCTTTTTATGGCTGTGTTCCATTGTATAAATGTACTACAGCTTTTTTATCCACTCATCTACTAATGGGCACTTTGGCTGCTTCCAAAATTTGACTATTATAAATAATGTTGCAATGAGTATAGGAGTGCATATATTCTTTCAAATTAATGTTTTGGGTTTCTTTGGATATATTCACAGAAGTGGAATTGCTGCATCTTAAGGCAGTTCCTTTTTAAATTTTTTTGAGGTAACTCCATACTGCTTTCCACAGTGGTTGCACCAATCTGCATTCCCACCAACAGTACATGAAGGTTCCCATTTCTCCATATCTTTATCAACACTTGATGCTTGTTGATTTATTGATAATAGCCATTTTGACCAATGTCAGGTGATACCACATTGTGGTTTTGATTTACATTTCTCTGATGATTAGTGGTATTGAACATATTTTCATATGCCTGTTGGCCATCTATATGTCCTCTTTGGAGTAGTGTCTATTCAGGTCCTTTGCCCATTTTTTATTTGGATAGTTTGGTTTTTTGGTGTTGACTTGTATACATTATTTATAAATTTTGGATATTAACTCCTTATCAGATGAATAGTATGTTCTCCCATTGAGTGGGTTGTCTTTTCATTTTATTGATGGTTTCCTTTGTAGTGCAAAAACTTTTTAGTTTGGTGTAGTCCCATTTGTTTATTTTTTTTCTTTTGTTTACCCTGCCTGGAGCAATATATCAGAAAAAAATATTGCCTACAAGAAATGTCACAAATTTTACTGCCTGTATTTTCTTCTTGGACTTTTATGCTTTTGAGGCTAGCATTTGCTTTTAATCCATTTTGAGTTTATTCTAATTCATGGGGTAAGAAAGAGATCAGTTTCATTTTTTAGAGATATCTGTCTAATTTTCCCAACAATGCTTATTGAATAGACTACCTTTACCTCACTGTATGTTTTGTCTCCTTTATCACACATTAACTGACCATAAAAGTGTGGATTTATTTCAGGGCTCTCTGTTCTTTTCTATCGATCTATATGTCTGTGTTTCTGCCACACAACTTAGTCTATCCCCAATCTAGCCAAAACCTCATCAGGGAGGAGCCACTAGGAGTCAAGAGAGTGGGGCCACCAAGAACCCAGAGTGTGAGTTTGGAAGATCTCCCATGAGGGGTAGGCACCAGTCAGTTTTATAGGAAAGAGCGGGGAATGACCCCTGCCTCAAAGCCACACAACTCTGTCACTGACACCCCCTTAGTCTGCCCAGACCTCTACAGCCTGGCCCAAGCAGCTGACTCATCTGCAGGGCACCTACTCTGCAGGGTAGGGCAACAGGGAGTCTAGAGGGTGGATCTATTGCTTTCCCCAGGCTGATGCATCTGAGGTGCAGGACAGTGACTCAGCACAGGGGTCCCTGATGCTGCCCTTTAGTTCTCTCCCTGTGACCACAAACCCCAGTGTTTCCATGCACAACTAACTCTCTGCCTCACCCTCCCTCCAATGGAGTCCAGGGTGAGGAGCTGTGAATGAGATGTTGTGCACTGACCCTTTAAAAGGGCTCCTGTCTCTCTAGCAAACTCCCTTCTCTCCCCAGGGATAGGATCCCCACTCCTTTTCACAGCTGGATATTATGTGGGCTCCTCTTGAGATTGAGACCCAATGGTCCTCATGGAGAGCTTTTGAAGCTGAGATATTTCTCTGGAACCTCAGCCACTGCCCACAGCAAAAGATCCAACTATTTTTGTGCCTCCACCCTTTTTACCAGTCTTAATGTGGCTCCTTCTGTAAATCCTTGATTATAAAACTTCTCTTCAGATAGTCTTCAGTTGGTTATTCAGGTTGATTGCTCTATATTTCAGTTATAATTCCAGCTTGGTCCAGAGTGATATGAGTGTAACATCCACCTACTCCATCCCCATGTTGGAATATGTCCACTGGTTTTCTTAACCCCTGATGATGTCAGCTGTCTTTCCTACCTTTGTTCCTTTTTGTCTTCTGTGGCTACTTTTAAAATTTTCTTTTCATCAATGTTTTTAAGATTTGGTATGTTTTTTCTTTGTTTTCTATACTTCAAAAGCAATAAGTTTTCTTTGACCTATGGGTTTCAAATTTTTATCACATATGAAAAAAAGTTGGGTGTTATCTCCTCAATTTTTTTGTCCTTCCTTTGTAACCTCTATGATACCAATTACACATATGTTAGACTGCCTGAATGTTTCCCAAAGGTTATGATGTTCTTTTCATTTTTTATCATCCATTTCTCCCCATCCCAATTTCCACTTCCCATCAAGACTTTGTTATTGCTGATTTTTTCTGTAATATTTACAATAGTAATTTTTAACAACCTTGTCTGCTAATTTGATCATTTCTGTTATTTCTGAGTCTATTAGGTGATTTTTCTCTGGGTTGCAGGTAATAATTTCCTAATTTTTTGTATGCCTCAAAAGTTTCTTTCTGGTGCAGTATACTGTGAATTTTATGTTGTTGGATGAAAGATTTTGCTATGTTCATTTAAATAAGGTTGATCTCTTTGTCTGGGATGCTGTTAAATTATTTGGGATTACTTTGTTACTGTATAGGATTGCTTGTAAACTTTGTTAGATTAGGTTCAGAGAAGCCTTTATTCTATGAAAAATTTAACCCTACTACTAAGATAAATTCCTTCTGAGTATTTTGCCCAATGCCTCATTTATTATGAAATCTCTCCACTCTGATTAATAGAAACAAAAGCCATTATCAGCCCATGTTTAACTTCAGGAACTGTTCAGCCTACTTATTTCCAGTGCTTTTTTCTCCAGTTTTGAATGATTTAACTCTTATGTGTGAGCAGATTAGTACTCTGCCAAAGACTATGAGGGACTCCTCTGCAGGTCTTCTAGCTCTGTCTTTGTGGATATTCTTTTCCTCCAATGTTTTGTTCTCCCTGAACTCCAGTCAATGTCACTAAAACTAAGTGAGATTCGTTGGCTTTAATTGGCTTCTTTTGTGCCTGAAGAACAGAGAAGATACAGCATCAAGGGTGTAAATTGGGGCAATCATACAGTTTACCTTGTAAACAGGGATAATAATCCTGTGCTATCATCTGTCATATAATGTCTAAAAATGATTGCTTTATATATTTTGTGTCTTCCTCTTTGGTTAAAAGAGAAAGAGAGTAAATCATGTCCCTGTTATTCCACCATGGTCATACTCAGAATTCTTTTACCTTTTGTTTAGTAAAAAAAATTACTTTGAACAATACACAAGATGTGTTATGCTTATACTTGTTGTGTTTTATTTGAGGACATTGATGAGGGAGAAGAGCATTAAGTATTACCTCACAGTATAGGGCTAGTATATATAAGATATAATGCACATGTGCTATCCATAATGCTCTGTGCTTGAATAACAGAGTGATGTTATTAATTAAGGAAATATTTCCAGGCCTCAAAAATATGAACCCATATTTTTTGAGATGTTAATATAAATATCCCACTTGCAGAACTCAATCCAACACTGTAGGCTTTGGCTGCCACTCAAATTTCAGAGGGAGGAGAAGAAAAAATATGTAAGGATAGAGAGTATACACATATCAAGCAAAACTTGACTTTTTAAAATAAGATATATGAAAGAATCTAAACACTTTGGCTATACTTTCATAATTGTCTCTAGGTACATAAAAAATGCATTGCTTAAATATTTGTTAGGAAGAACTCAAACTTGCATAATTTTATTATACTATTGCCTTGAACAAACTTTCCCAAAATTTTTGGCTCTGTGAAACATTGGAAGTGTTTGTTTACAGATGCCAACTTTTTCTCTACATACCCATGGCCTTAGAGAATATAAGCCTCTATCTGTGGCAGATACATTTGGAATTTTGCCAACATATGTGAGTTTTCATGCAAACCAAAAAAAAGTAATAGGAAGCAAAGGGAAAGTATATTTAATATGTATCAGGACCCATTGACAACCATACTTTGTTTTTATTTGTTTTGTTACCAGATATGAACTGTGGTATGAAAATTTTTAATGGGTAATAACTATTCAACTAAATTCTGGGCTTTTTAATAAAATGTATTCTTTAAAATACACTACAAAAAAAGGTTTTTGCCCATAAAGCAATCAAAACAGATTTTTGAGTTGAATACTAGTAAAACAGTCAAATGTTAGTGTTTGCTTATAAATTCTTCAATAGATATTAAAGGATGATATCACCCACAGCAAAATGTTTGAATAACATGGACTTTAATTAAAATTCACTCTTCCTTCTGCCCAGATTTCAACAGAACCTTCACCCCCAGCATACAGCTAAGGCAATCATAGTATTCAAGGCTCTGGCATGTTTTAGTTTTATTCCTGATTTTTTTTTCCATTACTACTCAGGAAGTATAGTGAGCCAGACTCAAATATATGAATATGGTAATTTAAACTGTTTCTGAAATCTTAAATGCACTTTTGTTGTTTTAAAATTAATATACATGCTTTTATGGTTAACTTGATATGTTTGCAATCTCTATTTTATTTTTATTTCAAATGTTATAGACACTCTCTATTTAAAATATCATAGACTGTTCTGTCTCATGGGATAAATATATTTATAATTTTTTCTACATATTTTTTGAAAATTAAGGAATGTTGTTTATGGCAAAAAGGCAAAATTTATATAAAACCTAAAATATTATAGGTTTTTCTGCCTCAAGGGATAAACATATTTCCATTTGCTTCTAGATTTATTTTTTGAAAATTAAGGAATATTGTTCATGGCAAAAAAGCAAAATTAATATAATATTTATTATATCTAGCATTAATATCTCCTTTTATTATGTGCTGTTACATATGACATAATGGTGAGGTTATTCTCATAACTGGTATTATTTTCCCTAGAGGCCATAACTTTTCTCTTATGGCTCCAAAGATATTCTTGATACCTGTTATTCTGGTCTATTAGGCATTGTAATTATGTAATTAAATGTTCTTTAAAGACTATCTTAGGTACTTCATAGAGTAGAATGGTTCCTCTGAAGCATTTACCAGGTCTGTTATATAATTACATAATTAAGTCCATGTAGTAAAAATCTTAACAAAACTCTTTAAAAAAATAAACAGCCTGCACTGGGGCAACGGATGACTTTGATTGCAAATTGGAAGTGGCAAGAAAGTGGTAATATATTCAATGACAAGTGCAAAAATCTCTCAATACTAATTTTTTATATTGGGAGCTTAGCCCCCAAAGGAAAGCTCAAGGGAATAAGATCTGTCCTCTCAGTCATCCAGAACACTGGTTGATGGTTTCATTAATGGCACTTCAGGAGAATTTCCTCTCCATAAATTTCTGAAATCTGTCCTCAGAGACATTCATAAACTCAACATAGTTTTGGGGCCATCTAAAGTGACAAAGGGTAACTAAGACAATACTCAATAAAATGAAATTTTTTTATATTATCATTTTGAATATTTTTAAGTCAATTAAATTCTGACACATCCTATGTAGCCCAAACATATAATCTTAACTGCCAGTTACATACAGGCATTTGCAATATAGGAATAAAGCAAATTAAATAATACAATACAATTTGGAGTTAGTATCCACCCTAAAACTCACAAGGTGATAAGTTTTTAAAAATACCATTGGAAACTGGAATGCACACACTTGTTAATAAATTATCTTAATATAAAACCAATATATGTGAAATATATTGACACTGTTTCTTGATGCTGGCCTTTCTGACACTATATGAAATAGAAACAAAAATTGATCAGTCTGCCTATAGCAGAACAGACATTCAAAACAAAAATGTTGTTCAGTCCTTCATTTTTCCTTTCAAAACATCTTATCAGACTCCCCAAATCCCCAAGTCACCTCAACTCTTGACTTGCATGCCGTACTAACTGATTTCAATGACCACTAGGCCTCTTTCAATTCTCTCTACCAGCAACCCCATGTGACACCTCAGGCCCTGTTCATTTATTAATTACCTCCCATTTCTCCACTCTCATCATCAATTAATTTGTAATGTGACCTTCTATGACTTCATTTTTATAAACACTGTCAGTGACAGAGGCAATGTTTACTTGCTGCAAATTTTCAAAGAAGGAATGTTTCAAACCAAAGAGCTTGTATTTTCTCTATATCAATTCCTTGTACTGGTTTCTGTTACTACACAATGAACCATCCTAAAGCCTAGTGGTTTGCTTAAAACAATGATTTATCATTATCTCTTATGTTTCTGTCAGTTGACTGCGCTCACCTGGGCTGTTCCCATTTCTGGTCTAACCTGTGGCCATGGTTACACAGTGGCTGCAGCCAAAGTTAACTCAAGATCTGACTGTATTTTAATGTCCAACATGGCTTCTACATTCATATTTCTTGGGCCTCAGCTATAAGAATTGGGAAAAGTAGGAGCTGGATGATTCTCACCATATGACTTCCCTAACATAGTTCGCTTGTGTTCCTCATAGCATGGCATTTTCAGGGTGAAAGCTGTCTTCTCACCTGAGCACATGTACCTTCTAAGAGTCTAAAGTATAAACTTCCAGTCTTCTTATGACCTAGCCTCAGAGGTGTGCAATGCAATGCAGCACAACTCTTGTCACATTCACAGGGAGAAGCTATAAAAGGGTACACATTTTGGGAGATGTGGTTTCTTAGGAGATCACATTTGGATAAATGGGTGGTCTACACTCATCAATATTGTTACCTCACTCACCAACTATATGACAAAGCAAGACATACAAGCTAGGGGATATGATAAAGCAGAGAATAAGGTAGTGAAAACTTCCTTGAAGTTGCCAGGGTTGTTGTAAAAATTTGTATTGTGTCTGAACACCTTCCACTTGGTATGAGCCTACAGATTACTCCAGCCCCACTGATGTTGGAGAAAATCAACTTAGTATCTCTTTGTTTGATTGCTGAAGAATTTAAGCAGTTGTGGTGGTATGGATATTTGTTAAGAAACTTGAACTTATCTAGAATTTATCTGAACACACACACACAATCTGTTGGTAAGAGAATGGGGAAACAGCCACACTCATTCTGTAACAGGGTGCAGCCAAGAGTAGGGAACCCCAAATAGGGATTTGGAATGGGGTTCAGAACTCAGGGTGTCCAGGAAATATTAGGATGTCCTCACTCCACTCCCCCAGGTATGGGTTGGGGGAAGGGACAAATGGAGCAGGGCCATTGAAAGCTGTTTTGCATAGCAACAGCTTTGTAGCTAACCTCTCATATGGTCATTTAACATATCTATAACCTTTAACTGGTTACATAGATATGTTAAATAGCTGTAGCCATGCTCTGAGCCAGGGGAATGGAAGTAACTTCCCCACCAAGATGTAACTGGGGGGCAGGTCCCCAGAATTACAGCCCCTGCATGAGAGCTTGGAGAAGATTGGCTCCATGACATTGGGCCATGCCTGCCCAGACCCACAATGGCAGCCCAGTGAAGCTGGAAAAATATGGGAGTGCTGGCAAGGTGTAACTGATTGTAGGAGGAGTCGGAAACGGGGCTGCAGAAGAAGATTGGTGCAGGGATTTAAGCCCAGACACGGCAGCCATTGTGGAGAGAACCACCCTGCTTTGGCAGAGTGGGGACTCCCGCAGCCCTGTGAGAGAGAATTACCATGTGGCTTTAGCAGAGAACTGCCACTCGGCTTTGGCAGAGTGGTGACCCTCCTCCCCTCAGCCCTAAGTGAGAAAAACATGTGGCTTTGGCAGAGTGGAGACTCCCGTGGCCCTGGGAGAGAGAACCACAGGGCTTTGCCAGAGTGGGGACTCCTGCAGCTTTAGAAGGGGGAAACACCACCTGGCTTTAACAGAGATCTGGGCAACACAGCTGATGGTGCCAGGAGCCGAGGGAGGCCTACCAGCCGAGACAGATTACTGGGAAGAACTGGGGGCTGTCTGAGCCACGGACTTCTATTTCTTTTCCTGAGATACGGTAACCCAGACTAGGCAAAGGGAGAAGGAAGGACTGTGTGTATTTGTGGGTGTTTTAAGGGACTTTGGGATTTTAATGAAGACATTAGGTCATTACTTTAAGTCTGTATAGCATTAAATAAACATTTCCTTTCCTTTTCATGAATCTCTGGCATTGAGAGACGTCCTTCCTCTGGCAGAGGACATAATGAACCTGGGGGGTTCCTTTCGGGTAATAGTATATTGCCCTCGCCACCCCCCCCCCCTTGTGTTCTGTAACAATTCCAGGCTGATGGAAATATAAATCACCACAACCCCACTAGAAAAATGGCATTTTTCTTGACTCGGTCATTTGAACTTTTGTATTTCAGATAATTCAGAAAATAAACCAAACCACAGAAAAATATTTTCACACAACAATGCTTATCCCAACATTTATAAAGTTAAGAAAACTATAAGCAACTTAAATAAATGTCTAAATATACAACAGATAACAAAACTACAGTATATACCAAAGATAAAATGTTATGCAGTCATGTAAAATTATAATCCTGAATATCTTATAACAGTAGAAAAATATAATAGTTAACCTTCATTGGGTATTTGCTACATGCCAGGTACATGTAGTATGTGAAAGCTTAACATACATTATATCATTTGATTGTCCCAATAGTTCCTTGAAGTATGTATAATTATTATATTTCATGTTATGGATGAGGAAACTAAGAATGAAAGCAGCTGAATCACTTTCCCAAGTTTACAGATGTAAGGGAATAAAGACTTGAACCATACACTCCACTTCCAGAGCCCACATTCCTGAATTCATGTCCATTTTGCTATGCAACTTCTGATGAACAGCATTAAGTAAAAACAAACAAGTAAAATGAGCACACACAAACACACACACAGTTTTAGAGAGAATACATAAGCAACTAGTTTACAAAATCAAACAGGCAGGAAACAGCAAGACAGGAAGGATATTAACTAAAATATTGATAATGGTTTCCTTTAAGCTGTGATACTTTAGGTTGTTTTCCCTTTTCTTTTGTATGTGTTTATGATGGTCTAGATTTTTTCAAGTGTTTTAGATCCCTAGAGGAGAGGAGTATTTTAAAGATTTCTAAGCAGCTATTCCTTTTTTGTACAGAAAAGGAGCCTAGCTATGTGCACATCTATCACAAATAGGCTGAAGATATGCAGTCTTAAAATGACTAGTAAGGTTGGAATTAAGAAAGGAATTTAGGAAGGTCCTGAAAAGGTAGAAAGACAAATGGCATCTTCACCTGATAAGTGGTAAGCAGGAAAAACATTCTTTCCAGAATGAAGATGGTTTAAGGAAACGTGTCTAGCAGAAGGAAGATGCCAGGGGCTTTATCACTGGTCAAAGTGCAGTGGGAGTCACAGAGTCCCCAGCAGTTCCACTGAGTCAAATTCACCAGTGCCTGGAAAGAACCAAGACAGCAGAAGCTTTTCAAGTATTAGTTATAGATAACAGATGAAGAATACAACCAGACCTAGGTTTCTTGTTAATCATGGTTAATTGATTGATTACCTCTTGTATGAAGCTGTCCTAGATTTGACAGTATAATAACTGATTAAAATATTTATGTTTACTGTTTTATTGAAGATTCATTTTCCAAGTAAAAATATATTAAAGGGCAAGCAGGCAAGTCATCACTTTCTCATTGAGTGCATCTGACCTTTACAAGCTCTGAGACCCCCAGCCTTGTGGCAGTTCATCTGAACAACTGACAAGGTAACTAGGAGGGAATCCATGGGTCTGTGATTATTGGCCTTACAAACTCAAAGCTGTTGGCAACAAATGTAACAGAGCTATAAGTAACGGTGAGATGAAAGGTACCTTCTGCCATCCTTCCCTCTATTTGCACCTCCTTCTCCTGTGGCTACAGGTGCAACAATAGGGGGAAGGAGGGACTGGATAAAAACTAGGCAAGAGCCCATTCAAATTGTTATAGATCCCCTTTCTTTTCAAATGATTTTTTTGAAACATCAACCAAAAGAAAATTGAAGCCTTGTTTGGTAAGGTAAGTTGACATAAACTTCATACAAACTTGACTTACTTGACTATTGACAGAGGGAATTGTGTGAGAAAATATACACCTAGGCAGAGGAGGCCCCATCAAAGGAATAGGAGACTGCATTTCCTGTAGTTTGCCCCGTTAATCTTCCTTTTTTTTTCATAAATGACTATTTAAATTTAATTTCATTTGGTTCCTTGAAGAATTTGGAAAGCCAGATCTAAAATCTTTGCTGTATATAGAAACATGGTACATTCTGTGGTGTGCCATAGTGTGGTACACACTCAAAACACTATAAACTCAACTTAGCATGCCCTGCACTAGCTTCCCACAAAATAAACACAGCTCAAAACTTTTCTCTGATCTCTATTTTATTCTTACCAGCTTTGTTATATGGATACATTCTAAAAAGTTGGAAAGTCTAATTATCTCTATAGAGTAAATAACATCTAAGTGTATCAATTGCTTATAATTTACACCTTACTTTACATAAATGTTTGATTTTAAATATAACCACCATGTTGGGTTCCAGTGGAATTGGCTTAGCACCTTCTTCAGGCAGACAGACATCGCCTGTAGTATTTTCACAGGCTCGTCCCTCCAGTATCTCTGGGACTGGTGCCAAAACTAAATTAACACTGAGAAATTTGAATGTTGCAGATAAAAGGAAACTTGGACACCAGTAAAATCTGCCTCATAATGACAATGTTGCTTTTCTGAGCTGAGGAAGTTAAATTACTGTTGCTTTTCTCAGAGTTTGTAGCAGTGATTGTGATCATCCTTAGGAAACTATAGCAAGTACCTTCCATTCCTGAAAGATAAGTTCCTTCACTATTCTCTTATTCATCATCCACATCCAGGCCTCTTTCTTTTCTCCTACAAAGTATATCCACCATTCATAGTCAAGCTCAATTAATTCTTGACATTGGTATGGGTCTTTTTTAAAAAAAATCATTCTATCCCACAACAAATTGTCCATTCTCTGAACTCAATGATATTCAATACCCATGCCATCTGTTATGGGTTGAATTGTGTCCTGCAAAACAATATGTTAAAATCCTAAATCCCCGGTACCTCTAAATGTAACCTTATTCTGAAATAGGGTCTTTGCAGATGTTATCAAGTTGAGAGGAAGTCATTAGAGTGGACTCTAACCCAATATGATTGGAGTCCTCCCAAAGGAAAGAGAAGAGACACACAGGAAGCGTCATGTGAAGACTGAGGCAGAAATTGGAGTTGTTGCATCTATAAGCCAAGGAAGGCCAAAGATTGCTGACCTTCACCGGAAGCTAGGAGACAGAGGCATGGAACCAATTCTCTCTCAGAGCCCCTAAGAAAGAATGAACACTTTTGAGCTGTGACAGAAAAACATTTGCTGTTTTAGCCATCCAATTTGTGGTCCCTTGTTATGGCAGCCCTGGGGGTTTTATGCACTGCCCATTTATAACCATTTCTTTCCATGCATTGCTTGGTTACCTATCTCTAAGTCTATGTATATATTCTTAACTTGTAAAAAAGAAACCTTGGGGGAAGAAACATTTTATTTTGTTCTCTTATACAGAGATCAACCTTTATTTATATTAAAGTTGTCAAAGAAAATACAAGACAGCAAGTTAATTGAGCATCTTGTATTTTTATTTGCTAAATCAGACAACCTTAATTTATATACAAAATAGATGTTAGTAAATACCTAAGAAATAAATGTATGAACCCCTAGCTTATCAATTTTATCAAGTTTTCTCACCATTTATAATAATCAATCATAAATAGAGACACTGAAAAACATTAATCTATCTCCTGTTAAACTTTGGTTGCCCACACCTGGAATATTGAGTAAGACATTACAAAAGTACCTCAAAAGTAGAGAATACCAAAAAAGAACAAGTAGAATGGTCACAAATATGAAGGCAGATGCCACTGTGGGGACAAAAACTAAAGAGATTGGGATTCTGCCATTTGAGAATATTGAATCGAAAGATACATAATCAAAATAGAAAATCATAATAGACACATGAGTGAAATGTTTAATTCCCCCAAATTGAGAAAGTCTAGGATGGGAATGAAGCCCATATTAATTAATGACTTTTTAATGTCATGTCTTTTATATACCTTAATTTACTTCACCTTGGAGCAGTTATGTTAGGAGGTAGGAGTTAATAAATAGCCCTGCATTTCAGGGGTACAAGCAAAGACATTTGGAGGATAGGATCAGAATTCAAAGTCAAGATCCAAGCTCTGTGTTCATTTCACACTCCTAGATTGCTTCTCTAAGCCTTTGTTCATAAGCAGTGCAAATGAGAAACAAAGAAAGCACACACTCACTAAGTAGATAGTTTGCGTTTAAAGACCCATTAACACAAAGAGAAGCCTGGCAGCAAATATAAAGTAATGAAGTTTGTGGACAAATTTATGGGGAAAGCCATCAGTAGAAGGGAATTCCCACGGAACTCACTTCTGAAAGTGACAGCATCAAATGTGAGGCCTTCGAGAACACCTGGTGAAATTAACAAGGAGTCTATTTTAGGATGACCCACATTCCTGTAAAAATGAAGGGCTTAAAACAAAATCCACTTATTTCATTATCATTTCGTATTCTTGGGAACTACAAAAGCTGAATCATGTATTGTAAAGAGCACTGAGCTGGTAATCACGGTATCTGGGATGTCTGGTTATGTTATCTGTTTGCTGTATGACAACAGAATTAAGTCACAAGCAATCCTGGCTCAGTTTCCTCCCTTGAAAATGGTGGGATGATTTCTAAATTCCTATCTGGAGAACACTTGGGGAGTGCTATATGTTGTTTTTACTTCATAATCATAGCAATGTTTTTCAACAGGTACACTGTTTCCCTCATATTTTAAATAGAATGCTTTTTTTCTTGAAACTTTATTCATTTATTCAACTAATTGATTCCCTACTCTATGTCAGGCACTGTGCAAGGCACTGGGGTATAAGTGATAAACAAGAGAGAAGGTGCATAGTTTTATGAAGACTGTAGAACAAAAAAAAAAGAATAATTAGAATGATGAGCACTGTAACAGCAGATGCCATTGTCAAGAGACCCTAAAATAATAATTAAAAATATAACTACAATTTTAATGAATGTTTTGAAAAACAATCGCAGAGTCCTAAGAAACTACTTAACTATTTGTGTTAAGTCTCTAGGGTCAAGGAAAACTTGGCTGAGGAAATTAACACATAAACATCAAACTTGAAGGGTGAGGGGAATTGGGCAGATCGGAAGGCTGGGAGAGAGCATTCCTGGTAGAGGGAACATCAACTGTAAAGACTCGGATTCAGGGAGGAGCTGGACACTAAAGCGGAACAAAAGGTCACCAGGATGAAGCATAGTTAGTGAGAACACAACAGCTTCAGGCGTGGCTGGCTGCACAGCCACAAAGAAAGCAACTGGAATGCAGGAAGTGGAGTCTAGAAGTAGAGGATGAAACTTTAAAAATCTTACCCAGCTTTTTAAAATATAGTCTGTTTGCTGTTTGGAATAGATCACCAAAAGGCATGAAACAATGACAGGAGAACAATTATTTTTCTCCCTTCTGTTAGATCAGGCATTTTATGATTCTATTTTATCTCTATCTTTGGCTTATTATTTAAAAATTTTTGTTGGTGGCCCTAGGGTTTACAATATACATACTTAACAATGTTATAGTTTCATATGTAGTATAAATACCTTACAACTTTACACTCCCAAATCTGTCTTCCCATATATTTTGCTATTATTGTCATTTATTTTACTTTTGCGTGTGATATAAACACACAATACATTTATACGCCTCTTTTTGTGATGGGAGCAATTAAGATTAAAAAAATAAGTACATTTAGATTTATTTTCACAAATGCCACTTCCCATGTCTTTTATTTCTTTGTGTAAATCCTAGTTTCTCTATGATGTTATAATCCTTTGCCTAAAGCACTTCTTTGAGATTTCTCATAGACTGCTACATTTTTTCATTTTTCGCACACCTGGAAAAAAATTGCTTATCTTTCCTTAATTTTCTTTTCCCTAGGTTTAAAATTCTCCATTGGCAATTTGTTTCTTTGGGTTTGGGTTGGTTTTTTGTTTTTTGTTTTTTGGCATGTTAAAATGCCATTCAATTGATTTCAAGATTAGTAAGTTTTTAAAGGTAATTCTTTAATTCTTATCTTTGCTCTTTTATATAGAATGTGTCTGTTTTTTCTGAGTATTTTCTCATTATCTTTCATTTTCAAAAGTTTGAATGAAAACTTTTTAGGTATGTATTGAGGAAAGAGTATTTATTTAGCTAACTATTTTCTGAGCCTCTTGGATCTGTAATTTTGTGCCTTTCATTGATTTTTTTTAAAACTCTTGTCCTCTATATCTTTAAATGTTCCTTCTGTTCTGTACATTTTTTTCTTTTTTCTTCTTTTTTTATTGTTGTTCAGTTACAGTTGTTCCCATTTTCCCCCACCACTCTCTCCCACCACACCCACCCCCACCTCCCACACTCAATCCTACCCCCCCATTGGCTTTGTCCATAGGTCCTTTATACACATTCCTTAATGACCCTTTCCGTTCTTTCCCCCGTTATCCCCCTCCCATCTGGCAGCAATGTCTCTGGTTATATTTTGCTCACTTTCTTGTTTTGTTGATTAGGTTCCACTTGTAGGTGAAATCATATGGTATTTGTCTTTCACCGCCTGGCTTAGTTCACTTAGCACAATGCCGTCCAGTTCCATCCATGCTGTCATGAAGGGTAGGAGTTCCTTCTTTCTTTCTGCTGCATAGTATTCCATTGTGTAAGTGTACCACAATTTTTGATCCACTGATTTATTGATGGGCACTTAGGCTGCTTGGCTGGAACGGTTTCTTTTTTTTTTATTGGATTCTAACTATATGCATATAAGACCTTTAAAAATTATCCCAAAGCTCTTGCCTCTCTTTTTGTTTGTTTCACTCTTTTTTTTTTCTTTCTGTGCTTTAGTTTGGATAATTTCTATTGACCTTCCCCATGCTAGCCTAAACACAGCCTTTAGAATTTATTACATATTTTAGCTGAAGTCTTCTCTTAAGACGTAAGTCCAACATCTGCCCCACATAAGCAGGTGCTTGTGTCTCATCTCTCTTTGGAAGTGCTAGTCATTCTGTGTAATTTACATGGTTGGCCCTGAGACCTCAACTGTCTAATATTTCAAGAAAAACTGTGAGTCGCAGATTACATTGCTTTTTGTACTTATAGTGGTAATGGTAGAAATAGCCTCTTTTCACCTTTCTGTATCCTAAGTGGGAAACAGAAGTTCCCACCTCCCTTTGAGTTATCATTGAATTTCTCTCCTTGTTAAAGCAAAACCCCACATATGAGTTTTCTATACTTAGTATATTCAATATTTTACCCCATTTGTATGTTTCGCCTCCCACAAAATTTACAAACTATAAGATTATATGTGACTTACATGTTGCAGATCCCAGAGTTAATATTTAGTCCTCATCTTATTTGATATGTCAACAGTTCCTGACACAGCTGACCTTTCCTGTCCCCTTGAGAGAATTTCTCACTTGCCTCCAGGACATCACACTCCTGGGTACATGTCCTCCCTCAATGGTTACCCCTTCTCAGTTTTCTTTGCTGAGAAATTTTCTTACCTTTCAGTCTCTAAAGGTTATAGTATCAGAAAAAAACCCTTTTTGGACTTTTCCCTTCTATCTGTGATTATTCCTTTGGTCTCATAGAGCACCGGGGGCAAACACAAAGTGGATTCAGCTCTCCACCTTGTTTCATCTGCCCAGCACCTTGTTTCTACCCAGTGGCAGCACCAAGCTCCTTCACCCTAGTTAAGGAGTAGTTATATTTATACACTCCTAAAATTACATTTAGCTTTTGAAGGCAATCGTGAGGCTAATGTGGTTCCCGGCGAAAATGAGTTTGACACCCCTGCCAGTCTCAAGGTTTTATAAATTAATGACCCCAGATTTATATCTCCAAATTCATAACTTTAAAGAACTTTCCTCTAAACTCCAGACATGCAACATACCCAAAACTGAGCACTTGATCTCCCGCAACACTGCTCTTCCTGTAACCTTCTCTGTCTCAATAGTCAAAATTCATCCTTACTTGTTTGGGCCAAAAATTTTAGTATAATTATAAATTCCCCTACTTCTTCATACTCTTTACTTCTTTCATACCATCAGCAAAACCCATCAGATATGCTTTCAAGATACAAGTAGAATATTACCACTTACATATGCCAGGATAACCACCTCATACTTGCCACCATCATTTCTCTCTTATTGCAAAAGCCTCCAAGCTGGCAGCTTCCCTGAAGTCAGATGCTGGTGAAGTATAAGTCTATATCTCATTTCTGTGCTCAAAATCTTACAATGCCTTCCCATTTCACCCAGAATAAAAGCCAAAGTTCTCACAGTGACCTAGAAGACTATGCAATCTGATCCCATGACACAGACTTAACTTCATCTTCTGTTTATCCTTGGCTTCTCTCTGCATTACCCTCACTGGTTTTGTGGTTGTTCCTCAAATATGCCTGGTAAATTTCTGCTTCAGGGCCTTTGTAATTGCTGTTCTATTTTCTGAAAGTTTTTTCTACCCAAATTCTACAAGTTTTATTCCTTCACCTACTTTAGGTCTCTCTTTACTCAAATACCAACCCCTTTGAAGCCTTCCCTGGTACCCTAATTTTAAATGGCAACCTCCTACCCTGCCCAGTGTGTCTCAGTTGATTGGAGGGTTCTCTCATAACCAAAAGGTTGTGGGTTCGATTCCTGATCCAGGTACATACCCAGGTTGCATGTTCAATCCCCAGTCTGGATGCATATGATCCCCAGTCCAGGTGGGTATGATCCCCAGTCCAGACATGTATGGGAGACAGCCAGTCAATGCTTGTCTCTCATCAATGTTCTTCTCCCTTCCTCTCTCACTAAAAGCAATGAAAAAAAAGTCCTCATTTTTTTGCTGAGGATAAAATAATAATAATAATTAATAATAAGGCAATCTCCTTTCCCACACTGTCTCTTGCCTTTATTCCACACTTTACATTTCTCCTTAGTACTTATAGTCACTTAGCATGCTATATGTAAAGTATACGTGCTTATTGCCTTAATTTATCCCACAAGAATATAAATACTATAAAGTTAAAGAATTTGTAAACATTGTCTAGTGCTATATCTTCAGTCTCAAAAAACATTCCTAGACCACATATTAGGGACTCAACAACTATCTCTTGCATCAGCAAAATATCTCACAGTCTAGAGTTTTTCTTAATGTTTGGGAACTTTGCTCAACCTCTGAGTGAGAGCCACTTTTCTTTTCTTCTTTCCTAAAACCCTGAAATGGTGCAGCCATCCTCCTTAATGTATCAGGACATTAGAAGAAAGAGTTTTATCTGCTTCTCACACTGGCAAGTCACGTGCTCAGATTTACTGATCTCTAAGGGCACTTATGAACCCTCTGTTTGTTTATTTTACAATTATTTTATTATCATCTTTACATGGTTATAAACTATTGCCAGGGTGGAACACCCTCAGAGGACTGTTATTACTCATCCTGAGGCTGCTCCCTCACCTGACCTTGAGAAATAACTGCAGCTCCTTGCAGAAGCTGGAGATAATAAAATCATTCTTACTTGCTCTGGGCCAACGAGATTTCTACCCAGCACCAAGAACAGGCTGCTGTCAGCCTAGGAGCACTGCAGGTCTCAGGAATCACTCCCCAAGCTCCTCAAGAGGCATTCCCTGCCTCACATTAGAAAGGCCACTGGAATCAGCAACAATCAGGTGTCTCTGAAGGCTTTGATCAAGTGTGTGTCTCTCTCTCCCTACAACAAACAAACAAGCACACAAAACATGATTCCTGCCTTCATTCTTTTTTAAAAAATGGGACAAGTTGCTTATAATAACACCATTCCAAGACAACCAATTTCCCTTCGGTGTAATAACTTTCTGTCTTTTTTACATATGAATGTTTTACAGTTGCAAGCTTAATGTACATGAAATCACATACACTTTTAAAGTAAATATTAAAATTGCTTATTTATCTGGTTGATTAATAAAAGTTTAATGAGCCATGGGCTCTTCTAGATATGTGACTTACATAACCAAGAATCAAAGCCTGTCTTCAAGGGGCTCAGACAAGAAGTTTCCAATAACAGTGTAACGCGAGGCTACATACGTAAGTTCAAATTTTCAAAGAAGTGGGTAAAATTAATTTTATTGATATATTTTATTAAATCCAACATATCTAAAATACTATCATGTCAACATGTCATCAATACAAAATAATTAATGTTTATAGTATAATTATTATAGTTGTTAATAAATTGTATTATATTTTGTATACCAAATCTTCAAAATCAGTATCTATTTTATTCTTGCAACACATCTCAGTTTGGATGAACCCCATTTCCAGTGCTCAAAAGCCACACAAAGCTAGTGGCCACTGTACTGAAGAGGGCAGTTACAGTTTCAAAGAACTCTTTTCCATGTTTCTAAGTTTTAATCTTCATAGTCATCATCTCTCATGCCTTCATAATATGCCATTAGGTTTATTTGTCATCCTCTTTTTATTGACCTTTTAAGTTAGTTCCATTTTTTTCACAGTTCTAAATCACTCAGTAATCAATTTATGTTTCTGTACTTTGAATTAGGTTTTCATTAGACTACTCTCACAGATATGGAATGATTGAAATAAAAGGTTCAAACACAGTAATGGATTTTGGTACACATTTTCAAGTTGCTTTCCAAAAACACTGGGTGGTTGTATGTTGGCTTCAGCAATGCTTGCGAACCAGTTTCAGTGAGCACACCACAGCCGGCCTCAAAGTTCCACACCATTCCTGACCTGCTTCCAGGTGTTGTGGGCACTAGCTTTCCAAAGTTGTTTTTGGGGTTTTTTGTTTGTTTCTGTTCATTTGGTTTCTTTGGTTCTGCTTGCTCTCCTTGGTCTAGGGTTTACACTGTTTTTATTTTAAAAATAAAATCCCAATACTAATTCCTCTTATTCCTCACAGAATTTCTCCTCATACTGCAGCAACCCCACATAGCAAAGAACTGCAGATTCAAAGCAGGACAGGATTTTCTACCTTCATCTCCTTTCTTTCTCTTTGTTCTCACTGCTGGGAGAAGATCTTCTAAAATGGGAATATCCTCAAAGTTACGCTATGAAAAAAAACTACTTAGCAAGAAATATATTCAGGTAGTTTATTTGTTTTATTAGTCTAAACAATGTGAAAAGTCAGGGTAATTGGGTCTTTCTGTTTCAATGCAAAAGGCAACAGCAGGATGAAGCCAGGATCCAAAGGAAGGAGGGAAACAGTGGAACAGGGAGATGGAATTCTGTACATTCAAAGCAGGCAGATTTAACCCTAAAAACAGGCCAGCCAAGGGCAACATATAGAAATATTCATATCTCCTAGGTTTTAATAAGACAAGCCAAAGTTTGTTATTCCTTGTTATAGACTGGGCCTGTACACTTGTCACTGTAGGTCAAAATCATGGGGCCACATGTATTTCTGGCTAATGATATCATACAAATATATTTCATAGGTATTTGTATTCTTAAGAGAACAAAGATTAAATATTTTCTGTAACTTTCTTTGTGGTTTGAGTATACATATTTTTCCTTTGATTGTGAAATATTGTTAGATTTACAGATGAGTTGCAAAGGAGTACAGAGAATTCCCGTACACGCATTCCCAGCTTCCCTGCTGTTGACATTTCACATAAGCAAGGGTGTTCTACTGGTTGGCCCCCGATTCATGTTAGCTTTACTTAACAGCACCACAATACAATTAACTAAACTACAGATATTACTTGGATTTCACCAGTTCTTCCACCAGTGTCCTTTTTCAATTCCAGTATCAAATCCAGGACACCCCATCACAATTAGTGACCATGTATTGAGTTTCTCCAACCTATGATGGTTTCTCATTTTTTTCTTTGTCTTTCATGACCTTGACACTTCCAAAGAGCACACTGCTCAGGTATTTTAGAACATCCCTCAACTTGTATCTTCTGTTGTTTTTCTCATGATTAGACTTGGGTTAAGTGTTTGGCAGAAAAACACCACAGAAAAGTGCCATTCTCATTGTGTTGTATCAGAGGGTACCTGATATCATCACTGATGATCTTGGTTGTATTTCCATTTAGTGTACTCTTTACTTATTTTATCCATGGTTTCCCTCCATGATTACTAATATCTCAAAAAATATAAAAGACAAGAGTGGCATTTGAATGTAAACAATGATTTTTAAGGACATGGGAGCAGTTACATTCTAAGTGTTATTTCCTTCAAACTGGTCACTGAAAGAAATTTCATTTTCCAGTGAAACTACCATTTTGTTTTCCATTTTTATTTGTTTTCTATTTAATTCTTCAAATAATTTTAATGCCAGTTTTCCTAAAGTATTTAAGAGTTAAGTTGATGGCATAATGCTTCATTACCCTTGAACTAAAATAAGGATATTCTTCTGCATAAGCACAATAAAATTATCTATGGACATTAACATTGCTATTACCATCCACAAATTCCAATCAAGATGCCTATCGTCCTAATGACTTTTGTAGAAAAAAAAAATCCACCCATATAAACAAAGTGCATTTAGTTGACATGTCTCTTAAGTTACTTCCAATTTGGAATAATCCCTCAGTCTTCCCTTACCTTTTAAATTTGTGATGCTTGAAAATTATTGGCCAGTTAATTTGTGGAATACCATTAGTTTAAATCTATCACAAGTTTCCTCATGATTATATTCAGGACAAGAACAGCACAGAGTGATGCTGGATTCTTCCGGTGGCATCTTAAAAGTGGCATATAACCTTGTTATGTTTTATTACTGGTAATGTTAACTTTTGATTGGTTGGTACAGATTTTGTTTTTCAGGTTTCTACATTGCATTGTTTCTGCTTTTCACCAAGTAAAAGGAGGCACTTTCAGTCTGTGAACATACAATTTCTCATCAAATTTCACCCACTTGTTTTTAGCATCCAGTGACATCTCTTTGTTGAATTAATTATCACTATCATAGTTGACAAATGGTAATTTTCTAACACCACCATTTTTCTACAATTATTAATTGGTATTCTGCAAGAAAAGCTTTTTTTCTCTTCATTTATTATTCTCTTATTTATTTATATCAGTATGTACTCATAGATATTTATTTTATTCAATTGGTTATAACTTATCATTATCTTCTTTTTTAAAAAATTTTATTGCTCAAATTGCCTCAGACTTGGCCATTGTGGAGCCCCTTCCAGGTGACTTCCATTACCTTTTGATGTGTTCCATCATTCTCTAAACACTTCTTTACTTTCTGTACAACAAAATATTCCAAGATCATCATATAACTTCCCTGCTCACACCCTGAAATCAGTCAATCCTGCAAAGAGTTCTGGCTCCTTTCAGTGGAGAAAGGAATTTATAAGTCACAATCTGGGTGCTGGGTGCACTCATAATTATCAGGGTGTCTTTGTGCTGGCATCTCTCCATGGACAGAGCCTCATGTACACATTCACACCTCTGTTTGTTTCCATCAGTTGCATACACTGAAAACTGTGACTACACACTGATAGCATCAATCGCAATCTAGCCTTACAGGGTTCATTTTTTTCTCCATTTCCAAATTTCTAAGTCCTTTCTCTGAAAGTGAGCAGCTGACTCCCATTATCCTCAACCTATCATTTATTGGATAAATTCCCTTTAAATGTGGCCAAGCTCCCAACACTACCACCATCACCAGCTCACGCAGACAACCGCCTTCCTTACCTGTGTGGGCCAGGACACCACCATGCAGATGCTTTCCCTATGCTGTTCAGATGACATTGTTCTACACTGGTCCTCCACCTGTCACACTGCTTGCATGGCACACACCTCACCATGCTCAGGATCTAACACCTGTGCCAGGGTGCCACTGCCCAGCACCCCCAGATGTGGATGCCTGCCTTGCTCAGCCCCACCTAGTCACTTTTATTGGAAATTAATCAGGAAGGAAAGCAGGAATGAGGCAAGAGCTTAACTAGAAGGAAGGATGATTTGAAATAGTTTTTGATTCTTGCCAAAAAGTGTATACGTTGTATTTTTTAAGGATCGCATTCCTTTATAGTCACATTTTGTGACAATATTATTCAGCAAATTGTCTACCAATGATCAATCACCTATTACAATCATTAAATTCACTCTTAAAAGATAAAAATCACTTAAGATCATCAAAACAGCATTATATAAGCTCTGTCACACCCATGTTAATGACTACTACTTAAAAAAAACAGAAAATAACAAGTGTTGGCAAGAATGTAAAGAAACTGAAAAACTTGTGCAGTACTGGTAGAAATGTCAAATGGCTAACCACCATGGAAAACAGAAAAGAGGGTCCTCAAAAAGAATTAAAATTAGAAATACCATATGATCCAGCAATTCCACTTCTGGAAATATACCCCAAAGAAATGAAAGCAGAGACTCAAGGAAATATTTATGAAGTCATGTTCATAGTGGCATTATTCAAAAGAAATAAAAGGTAGACACACTGAAGTATCCATCAGTGAATACATGGATAAACAAAGTATGTACATACAATGCAAAATTGTTTAGCTTTTACAAAAAAGAAGAAAATTCAGACATGTTATAAATGGGTGAGTCTTGATAACATTATGATAAGTGAAATAAGCCAATCACAATAAGACAAATAGTGTATGATTCTACTTCTATGAAATACCTAGAATAGTTGAATTCATAGAAACACGAAATGGATTAAAGGCATAGAGGAAAGAGGAAATGGGGAGGTATCATTTAATGGTAACAGAGTTTCTGATTTTCCAAGATGTAAGGAGTTCTGAAGATGTATGTATAGTGTGGTGGTTGCAAAACAATATGAATATATTTAATGCCAGTTAACTATATATTTTAAATGGTTAATTTTTTAATTACAGTAAATTTTATGTTACCTTTTATTTCCAGCTGCTATAAGAGAACACTGTGAACTGTGTGGCTTACAAACAACATAAATTTTCACTTCTGGAGACTTGGAAGTCCAAGATCAAGGAAACAGTAGATTTGGTGTCTGGTCAGTTCCCATTTTCTGGTTCACTGATGACCATCTTTTCACTGTGTCTTCTCACGGTGGAAGGGGCAAGAGAGCTCTCTGAGTCTCTTTCATAAAGACACTAAATCCATTTATGAGGGCTTCAGCCTCATGATCTAATCATCTCCTAAAAACCCCTCTCCTAATACCATCACACTAAGGGTCATTTTAATATATGAATTGGGTGGATACAAACATTCAGTCTGAAGGATGTATATTTTACCACAATTTAAAAAATGTTAAGATTATACAAGCTCTGACTATTATTTCAAGACATGTTTTAGAAAAGTCCTAAGCATGCAAACATCAATGGAGTAAGTGTGCAGTTCCTGTTCAATGCCTACATTAAAAGAATAGTACTCATATTTCTGTACTACCTCATAGAAATGTCTATATAGTTACAGTAATCATAATAGCTATTTTAAAATATAAGAAAAAGAATCTTAGAATAATATTCTATTCTGGTCTTATATACATTAATACAAATTCTATTTATCCATTATTTTAAAGAAACTTATTTTCCAGATAATTTTAACTAAACACACATCTGAAATGTCCATAAAATTTCTTCAACCACACATATTAACTATTAGTGAAACATGAAGGTCTAATTTCTATTCCAGTTCATCTGGTCCAACATCTATGCTCTGTCTCCAGCCTTACCACGTTGTATTAAATTATACCAAGCTCTATCACACACTAGAGATAGACATGGGAGTAAATAAATATAACCCACTGTAGCACAAGTGATACTAGAAGTATTCACAACACAGAGAAGTGACAGAGAAGGAGTGATCAAACTTTGCCCCTTGACATGGCTCAGAGACACTTAAACAAAGTAGTTAATTCTGCAGTGCAACTTGAAATTAGGTAGAAATTTTACAAGTGAGCAGGGAAGAAAGAATACTCAATGGTAACTGGAAACATCCAAAGTATTTTTTGTGTCCCAGTGTCAGGATTTTTGCCTCTGGGAGAAATTATCCTTCTTTTCCTTCTCCCTATTTGTATCCTTCCTTTCTTCTAAAAACTGAACCAGACTTCCGGCCAAGATGGAGGCATAGGTAGACACGCTGTGCCTCCTCAAACAACCAAGATAGGGACAACAACAATTTAGAAACAGAATAACAATCACAACTGACAGAAAATTGAACTGTGTGGAAATCGGACAACCAAGGAGTTAAAATAGACACATTCATCCAGATTGGTAGGAGGGGCAGAGTCAGGCAGCCCGGCACTGGTCAAGGCAAAGAGAGCAGAAAGCATTGGGACCAGGTGCTTAAGGCATCCCAGGCATGCAAGACCACAGTGGGTGGGCCCTGGGTGCACAAGTGGCAGTTGACAAACCCCAGCCAAGGGGTGGCAACCGGCAGACCCAGCAAGGTGGCAATTGTGAAGCAAGGCACTGTGCACAACCCAGGATGACAGCACTGGGAAATAGAGCCTTGGGGCACTGATTGAAAACACCTGTGGGGGTGGTGAGACACAGGGAGAGACTCCCAGCCTCACAGGAGAGGTCATTGGAAAGTCCCACAGTGTGCACAACCCCACCCACATGGGAATCAGCACCAGAGGGGCCCAGTTTGCTCGGGGGAAGTGGCTGAAGGGACTGAGGTTCCATGGAGAGCAGAGCAACACCATTGTTCCCTCGCAGACCCCGCCCCCACATATAGTGTCACAACCCAGCAACTGGGGTGCCTCGCCCTAGTGAACACCTAAGGCTCTGACCCTCATATATAACGGGTGCAACCAGAACAAAGGGAGTGGGGGGAGATGGCTCAAACAGAAGAACAAATGAAGCCCCAGAACCAGTACTTTTAAGTGACCGAGAGATAGCCAACCTATCAGATGCATAGTTCAAAGCACTGGTGATCAGGATGCTCACAGAATTGGTTGATTTTGGTCATGAATTAGATGAAAAAATGAAGGCTACAATAAGTGAAATGAAGAAAAATGCACAAGGAACCAATAGTGATGGAATGAAAGCTGGGTCTCACATCAGTGGAGTGGATCAAAAGGAAGAAAAAACATACAATCAGAAAAGAATGAAGAAATAAGAATTCAAAAAAATGAGGAGAGGCTTAGGAACCACCAGGACATCTTTAAACATTCCCACATCCAAATTACAGGGGTACCAAAAGGAGAAGAGGAAGAGCAACAAGTGGAAAAGTTATTTGAACAAATAATAAAGAAGAACTTCCCCATTCTGGCTAAGGAAATAGACTTCCAGGAAGCTCAGAGAGTCCCAAAGTTGAAACCAAGAAGGAACACATCAAGGCACATCACAATTACATTAGCCAAGGTAAAAATGAAGGAGAGAATCCTAGAAGCAGCAAGAGATAAGGAGACAGTAACCTACAAAGGAATTCCCATCAGACTGTCAGCTGATTTCTCAAAAGAGACCTTACAGGCAAGAAGGGGCTGGGAAGAAATACTCCAAGTCATGAAAGGCAAGGACCTACATCCAAGATTGCTCTATCCAGCAAAGCTTTCATTTAGAATGGAAGGGCAGATAAAGTGTTTCTCAGATAAGGTCAAGTTGAAGGAGTTCATCATCACCAAGCCCTTATTTTATGAAATGTTAAAGGGACTTATCTAGGAAAAAGAAGATAAAAAATATGAACAGTAAAAAGACAGCAAACTCTCAGTTATTAACATCCACACCTAAAACAAAAAGAAACTAAGCAAACAACTAGAACAGGAACAGAACCACAGAAATGGAGATCACATGGAAGGTTAGCAACAGGGGAGTGGGAGGAGGAGAGAGGGGGAAAAGGTATGGATAATAAGTTGCATAGAGAGTAGACAGGGGGAGGGCAAGAATAGTATGGGAAATGTAGAAGCTAAAGAACTTATGGCACATGGACATGAACTAAAGGCGGGAATGTGGATGGGAGAGGGTGTGCGGGGGGTGGGAATGAAGGGGGGTAATGGGACAACTGTAATAGCATAATCAATAAAATATATTTTAAAAAACTGGACCAAAACTCAGCATTGCACAATTCTTTATCTAATTGAGGTGTCTTTTCTCATTTGTTCACCTTTGCAATTCCCTCCTCTGGTCTGCAGCTCACCCATAAGAAGATATGCAATTAATGTGTTATTATAAATGTTCTCAGATCTTTGCCAAGTGACATTGCCAATTTCACTGTTCCCTTTACATAAATAGATGCTTACACATGCACGTCTTTGAATGTGTTCTTTATTTTTGTAATGTTTATACTGGCATATCTTTGTGTATATCATATACATGCTGTGGTGTAACATCTTCTGTCTTTTGTCTTATGTCTTCTGTCTTTTGCATCCCCGTGTGTTTTCAACACATGAGGGATGCTTCAAGAGATATTATTAATTGATTTTTTATCAAAGAACATTTTCTGTCTTTATGCCCACACTGGAAAAATGTCAGATGTCAATGTCTACTTGGTAGAAAGAAATTGATTCATGAATGTTCATAGCTCGGTAAAATATTTTCCCATAGATAATTTTTTAGGAAAATGCTCTTTTGATATAATGACTGCACATGAGACTCATTCTCTCTCGGGGAAAAAAAACCACCCCTACAACACACACCTCCCAGTGTGGGTTAGTGATGGGCTAATACAGATGCCCAGAACTGTATCCTTACCCAGAGCTGACACTCTTTTTATTCATCATACCTCAAGCATCAGATCACTAACCCACATACAGGATAAGACAACTGCCAAATTATTAGACTACAGAGAGATGCTCCTCAGACACCTGTCATGTTGATGAAAGCAGTGCAGCCCTCTGACCTTTGCCAGTTCAAGGTCGATAATGAGACAAGTGAGGCAGGAAGAGGAGCATGTACTGATTCCATTACCGTGTGCTGTGCTGGCTCAGGAGCACTGCCTCTCCTGTCAATTAGTGTGGGGAGACTGGGGATTGCTGATTACCGGAGAGGTGGCATAGTGAGGCGCAGTTACCTTTACCACTGTACTCTGCCGCATTTTAATTAGCCCCAGCCCCTTGATGATTTCTTCAGTGCTTCGTTATTGCCACCTTCAAAAAACTCAAGTAAGGCTTTTACATTTTCACATTTCACATCATTAATTGGAAGAAACATTAACATGGAGTTTGATGACACTGAACTCTGGGTAGAGGCTTTGTGGGGCTTCTTAGAACAACACAGTCATGAGATGCTCAGAGCTGTGTGTATCAGGACCAGTCAGAGAACCACAAGGAGAGGGTCTCTGTTTCTGGTGGGGCTGCAGTGGGGAATCAAAATAAACTTGTGCTGGTGGCTGCACACACTGGCGTGTCCATGTAAGAGTCTGTACTCTTACAGATTAAAAAGAAAAAAAGCTGTAAACAAGCAAACTTTGGATCCACAAATAAAGGAATTTAAGGAAGGAATCTAAAAAGGGAAAGGTCTTCATATTTTTTGTACTTCTTTCTTATCAAGAGGAATTGTTTAAACCTTTCCCAAATCATTCCATCCAGAAATACCTAGCAGAAAAGAGCTCAAAATCACCAGCAGACTTTTGTTCTCATAAACCAACATCACAGTTCCCCCAGAGTAGTGGTTTTCTAACTTGAACAAACATCAGGATCACCTGGAGGGTTGTGAAAACACAGGTGGCTGGGCTTGCACTTCTCCTCCAAGTTTTTGACTCAGTAGGTTTGGGATGGGCTAGGATTTGCATGTCTAGCAATTTCTCAGATGACACTGATACTGCTAATGGAGTGAAGGGACCATACTTCGAAAACCACTTTTCCAGAGTCAGCTACCCAAATGTAGGTAGAATCCCTAAAGGAAATAACTAGTCCTTCCTTTTTAAAACAAAATGGTGTACATGATTGCCTTAATAAGTTATTTAAAAGTTAGCATGAAACTTTTAATGAATTCACATCATTATTTTATTTATTCACATTAATTGAAATATTTGTTTTGTTTCAGTGAAATTCATTAGTGCAAGAATGCTTTAAATAGTTCATTTTCTAAAATGAAAGGGCATCTTCTGCTTAGGACATGTCTCCTTAATACCATCCTCTTACCCTAAGAAATTTTGTCTTTATTTATAGAGGATAAAGGATAATTAGCCATACACTGAGCCATAGGAACAATGACCTGGTAATTACCTGAAGTAGATAAATACATGTGTGTGGTTATGTCACAGACTATTTGGGTATTCTAGTCCTTGATTTATCTAAAAAGTGTTCTAAGCTAAATATATATTAGCACTATGACTTGTTTTAATATATTTTGGTTACTCATCTGCAAAATGTGGAAATCCACTTAAAGATCTTGGTTCCCTCTAGCTTTAAGATTTCATGACATGGAATCCTATTTTCTACTTGAGTCAACATGTTTAGTGCCTGGTATGACATTCAGATTAGAAGCTTTTTTAAATTCTGAGCTCGGTATCTTTAGCAATTTTTTTTTTTAATCTGGATCAGCACCAAATTGAAAACACCTCTTCACTCACACCTCCTCAGTGTTCCTGCACTTCACATTCCAAAATATCTACCAACCCAGCTACTCCTAGGTAATGCACAAAAATGGTCATGTTCAGTACCACAGGAAGATCGAGTCTTTTCAGAAATCATTCCTGTGGCAGAAACTGCCCATTGAAATCCTTGGAAAGAGCACTAAGAGGTCATTAAATCCAATGTCAACTGAAAAATCACTTGAAATTCACAGATACTTTTTCCTTCTACTTTATTTTAACCTAAATTGGGATATCCAATGCTACCTATTAAATGGCCTAGTATTCTGAAACTAGTGAACTCTAAATTCCTCTTTATAACATCAAATTTGTTGAGAGCTTCCAATTAATTTTGAAGGTCATGCTAATTACATAAGAAAGACTGTTGGTCAAAGACTGGTGGTACTAAGTCTGGGTTATACATTTTTTAAAATGAGAGTGTAAAATTCTTGAGTGCTAGAGTCACACATATTTTACATGGCTCCCAGAAATAGATCTACTGACTTTTCATGTCTCATACATCCAAAATCTCACAGCCCAAGTTTTCATTTTCACCATGTATTTGGTAGCTTCTGTATCAGGCCCAAGTAATTTTATTGTTTCCTTCAGGCTTTCAGAGTAAGGGTCTCTATACCCTTCATACAAACCCAGGGAAGATAGTTAAGTCTTCACAAATCACATCGAGACTACCTTGCCCACACATAAGCAATAATGAAAGGAGTTTATAAATGAAAGTGTTTTTAACCACCTACTTTCTGAAAGATCACATTCCTCTAGGAAGGTAGCTGTAGAAGAAGAAAAAAGATGGAAAAGGGAGGGGTGTGTGTGTGTGTGTGTGTGTGTGTGTGTGTGTGTGTGGTAGGACCAGACTGCCCTCTGGTGTACGTCATTTATTTCTTTATTCTGTTAAGATACCACAAAGGAGAAAGATACCAGGAAAGAAAAGATAAATTAGAAAATGAAAAAAAGAAGAAAAATAGGGAAAAGAAAGAATATAGAAAAGAATGAAGTTGAAGAAGGAAGTGAGTTAGAAAACACTGGAGAAAGAGAACCAGGGAAATCAATAATGATGTTAAGGTTAAGAAAAGGAAAGAACAGTGTGGATTACAAGAAAAGCAAAGAACAAAAATTTATGTCACACCTTACTATTTGATTAATCCCAGATTTATGGAGAAATAAAAATATAAATAAATGCTAAATATATAAAGCATGTTAAGTTTTTTTTTCTTTTTCAAAATGTCTGCTTTATACATTTAAACTATGCTTCAACAGCAGCTTTTAGACCAAAGAATTAGGGTAACATTTTGTGAAACTTAACTGAGATAAAAGTTTAGAACAAAAGAATTAGGGTAACATTTTGTGAAACTTAACTGAGATAAAAGTTTAGAAGTGGAAAATTGCTTTTTCTTGTACCTTTAAGTTGCACATAAATACCAGCAGAATATACATTTGACAGACACACAGTGCTGGGTCCACTACATATTTACCACAAATGGGGGTGGGTTGGAGGTGGAGGCGGGGAACTGTATTATTTTTGTTTTGTTTTGTTTTGTTTTTGACACATTGAATTTGCTCCGAGATTTTCTAACAGTTTAGATGTCTTTCATAGGAAAATAACAGGTTAAAGTATTGTAAGATTTAGGATGAACAGGCTTTTGTGAATCTGGTTTATTACATAAATACAATGGCAGAATTTGGCTGAAGTCTTAATAACAATTCTCACTGTTCTCCCATGCATCTCATCACCAAATTATGAACATGTACCATTAATGTCATATGAGAGGAAAGAGAAATTCAGAGGAAGCTCGCAGCACCATCGTCACAACTATAATCCTACATTTCCCCAAAATATCAGCAACAGGAGCCATCATATGTCTGTGTGGGGATGGACATGAAACTTTCACTGCCTACCCTTGTGCAAGCGTTTCCAGGGCCCAGGAGAGTGGCTCTGAAGCCCAGCCCCTGACCTGTTCTCTGTACCAACCTATACCAGCTCAGTGCCTTCTAAGCACTGATTATCACCCACTCCTCACCATGGAAGCAAACACAGTGGCCTCCACTTTATTGGGTTCACAATCACTATCTGCTACAAAACTAAGCCCACTTAAATAGTTAGCCAAGGGCATGCTTTGAAAAGAGGCAAAATTACCTAGGTTCACTGAAAGCTTTCAAGACATCTTCGTGTGTACAACTGAACTAAAGCCAACCAATGGAGAAGGAAGCACATACACATCCAGCTGTGGCAGAAATCACAGGCATAGATGCAACAGAAGAAGAAGAAGGCAATTATCAGAGTTCTTATGTTATGGACAGATCGCTTCCTTCTATCCCAGGAAGGTCAGCCAAAGAGACCACAGGAGTGTCTCCCTCTGTCTACAGATAAAATGAGGATGTGACCAGACATGTATCCTTCTCACAGTTACCCCTGGACACAGTGGCATCTCCTGGGTTCATTCTTGGCTGAGCTCCCGTTCATGGGTCTGAAGGGAAATTCAAGGGCAGTCAGGTTCAAGAAGACAGACAATCACACAGAGCAAGTAACTGACCTTTGGCTATTTAGACATTGTATTACTTTGAAACACTGAGCACACTGACTAGTTTGAGACTCTCATTAGTCACAAACCTAAACGTGCTGGCAATTAGAATGCATTAGTTTCTTAAGTGTCCAAATTCTAGGAAACATGTCCTGCATTCTCTTGGTCTACACAAGTTACATAATAATATGACTCTCTTTTTATTCCTCCTCTCCTCTCTCTCAATTTATTCACTACCGTCATATATTTCCATATTGAAAAGTAAAACCTAATTATCCTCACTAAGAATCTTCATTTTGCTTAAGCATGAGAAAATGAGCTTCCTGCTCTGCCAGAAGCAGCCCCTGATCAAAACAACGCATCTCTCCCTATTGGAAAATAGGATATGTTACATTCAGGGGGCCAGACAGTAGGAAAGATGGTTCCACATGGTGAAGCAGAAATTCCAAATATCACTAATGAAAAGAGTTTCAAACTTTAGCATCACAAATGTTTAATATACAGGGTGACATCCATTTTCCATATTAAAAAAGTTTTAACCTGGAAAATTATTATTAGAAAAGTCAGCTTTGCAAGGGAGGCATTATTGAGTACAAATGTGTTTACACCAGGAGGTAAGTCACCAGCTTCGTAACCAGACTCCAACAAAAAATTTTTTTCAGATATTTTCTTCAGAGAAATTACAAACTTATCAAAACCAAAAATGTGGAGTGTTTTCTTTCTCACTAAGCTAAAGGTGTTAGTCTTACCAAATGCCTAAAATCAATTTGTGATTACAAATTGGACATTAGCAAAAATATTTTAAAGTATGAAGATAATGCATGTAAGTGTTATCTTTGTTTAGCAGTAATTTGGGGTGTTCACAAATAATAATGCTAACTGTTGACATTTGTTACTAAGTGTAATGAGTAGAACACCTACCTCTCTAAACATAATTCATGCTGCTAATGCCACAGGATGACCAATCTCCTCAATTTTAAACTATTTATAATACAAACTTCATGCTTTCAGCAATTTCAGAAAATCAGGAATGATCTGAGTTTTTGAAAATTATATCCCGTTTAACGTAAATCTAGAAAATGGAGATTCTATCAGTAAAGTTAGTTAAAAGAGCAGTTCTATAACTAGATTAATTTGTGTGATTATTTATAAGATTAATTTTACTTGAGGCTCATAATTATTTACTTAGTAATCATTAGCCTAAGTTCACAGCTAGTGGCTCTACAGTTTCTTTTTCATTCAGAAAATATTTACTGACTCTTACACGTTAAGAATACAACACTGTTATTCCTAAATAATATTTTTTAGGTGCTGAAAAAGAGAAAGACAATATTAACATAGTTTTATAAATGTTCTGACCATCTTTTACAGTAGCACAATAAAAGGTTACCTAATCAAACTTCAAAGAGCAGGAAGGCTTCCTGGAGGAGGTGATATCTAAATGGAGTTTTTATTAATAATGGTAATAATAACAATGCTTTCTAAATGTTTCACATGTATTTTTTTTTTCATTTCACTTTTACAGCAGCCCTGTGATAGGTGTACTAACATTACTCCATTTTATAGTAAAAAGACAGGGGCAGAAGCAGTTAAAGGAGTTAAGTTACTTGCCAAAGACAGTACAGAGAGGAAGTGGAAGCTTCCAGTTATAAATCTAGACTAGCCTTGAAGTCCATTCTTAATTATCCATTATGATGAACTCTTTCCTATTTCAAGCAGAGGGGAGAATGAGTTAAACATTTCTGAGGTCTAGGAAAACAATAAGCCTTCAGAGACCTGCAAACGTATCATTATAGTTAAAGCATAGAGTATAAGATGGGTAATGAGCACCTAAAATCAATCTAAATTTATCAAAGAATTGCACCCTATTGGTTCAGGTGAGTGTACTAGTCAGAAAAGTCTAGGCTGTGCTGCAGTAACAACATAGCTCCAATACCTCATTAGCTAAAACAACAAATGTTTATTTCTTCATATGACACATCCAATTTGAGGAGCTCTGCTTATAAGAGCCACTCAGGGACCAAGCGTAATGTGGGTGCCACCTTAACTCTTGGCTTCCAGAACTGTTCCGGCAGGAAAGAGGATTGTAGAGTCAAGCCTCAGCAATTAAGTGCTTTGGCCCAGAAGTGATGTGTGTCACTTTCACTCATATCTCACTGTCCAACAATAGTTACATAATCAGGCCTAATTTTAAGAAGGCAGGAGTTCACTCCCCCTTGTACTTTGAAGTTGAGCAATACTGGATATTAGTAATTATGAATAATGCATACCATAATGATATTTTCCAGTATTGAAAGGTATGTAGCACATAAAAATATGAAATCTATACAATCAGGTTAGAATCCTAGCTCCACAACTCATTAGTTTGTTTTATTCTGATTAGATACTTAACCCTGAAAATTGCATTTTGATTTTCTTAAATATAGGGGCATTAACCTTTCAAGACTGTTGTGAGTTTTAAATTAAATCATGTATAAAACACCTAAGTGCTTATGGAGTAGTAGAACCCTAGGAAATGATGGTTTTATTTTGAATTGGTTAAGAATTTGCAACTTAGAAAAAGTCAAGAGCAGATTTCACACACACACACAAACGATTGTAATAAAATAGTTGGTTAGAGTGATTATCCTAGGTTACATAATAAAATATTCAGTGAAGCAGAAGGAAATTAGAATTAATATGCCATAAACAAGGAATTCTTTACCTTGTTTCTTTCCTATATTAGTTTTTTTTACTTCTGCATAACAAATTACCACCGACCAAGTGGTTTAAAACAGTTCCCATGCATTGGCTCTCAGTTCTGTAAATCAGAAGTCCAGGCAGGGTTCATCTGGGTTCTCTGACCAGTTCCTCACCAGGCTAAAATCAAGGTGTGGCCCAGGCTGCATTTCTATACGGAGCTCGGGTCTTCCTCCAATCTTACATAGTTATTGCAGAATTCACTTCCTTCCAGCTATGAGACAGAGGTCCCTGCTCCTTGCTGGCTGCCAGTCAAGAGCTACTCTCAGTTCTTTAGAAGCTGTTCACGGGTCCTTGCTACATAGCCTCCAAAGGCAGCTCACAGCATGAATGTTTGCTTTCTTCCAGGACAGTGGGAACACTGCTCTCTGACTGACTCCTTTCTCATGATTGCCAGAAAAACCAAGGGATCGTCTGATTAGCTCATGGCCACCCCAGATCATCTCCCTTTTGCAATATAATACAACATAATCATTGGAGTTTTATCTCTTGTTCAGAGGTCCCACCCACATTCAACAGGAAAGGATTATATAAAAGGGTCATTGGCAATCACCTTATATTGTAATTCTGCCTACCACATTTCCTCACAGTTCTTACATATTCAGCACAGTAGTCTCAACATGTGGTTCATGCAGGTGGACTATAGGAGGCATCGATGGAATATTAAACACAATCCTTAGTGCCAGCCAGTTTAAGATGACCAATATGACACATACAATCCTTTATGACAACTAACATAAATAATTTATTTCTTTCATTTGGAAACCCATTCCTTAGGGAAATCTTCATGTTTTTGTTATAAGACAATCCTCCATGTGTCATGCATTTCTGCACATCTTGCAAGCAGAGATATATATTACCTTTGTTCTAGACTATCTTTGAAAGGATATTTATAGAGCAAACAATCTTAGAAAATAGAAGTTGTGTCTCTCTCCAGAGGAAAGAGTATGCATGCTTACCACCATGCCTAATAAAAACAATATCTCCTTCCAAAGCAAAGGGCAGACATGCTTACTGCCCAGTATAAAAGATTCAGATTTCCAGTTAATACATGTCTCGTGGAACACAGCTCGCTGTATATGAGAGATTCATCTGGATCCATCTGCTTCATCCCTGTGGAACATGGAGCAAAGGGAAATTGACTGATCAGTCTGGCTACTGTTATTGCTGTGACCCAGGTGTCTCGTACCTTCTGCCAGCACCCATAAAATTGTAGCAAGCTAACATATTAGTGAGAACAGAGTAAAATCAGACTTTTCATGGTTCTTGGCAATATCCAATGTTTTATAAGAGAATATAAGGAATGGACATTGGGGGGGGGAACCTATACTCAGAAGAAAAATGATGACTATGTTTATTTATTAAAAATTAAATGTGCATATTTTCCCCCTTAGGTGATAAGTGTTATGGCAGGATGCACTTGAAAATATCTTGATTGATAGACAAGTTGAGTGGTTTAAATGGCATGATGGCATCATTTTTGTTATTAAGGAGGAAAATCATTAATCTTGCATGAATATTTTCAATATATGTTCATTTTTTCTTTAGTACTATTAATATCGATCATATATTATCTATATTTGTATAAAATAATTTTAAACAGATTTTTAAATTTCTACAATGTACTACAAATGTTGCAATTCCAAGTTAGTTCCAATTTTTTCAAAAAGGCAAAACACTTGTAATCACAGATCTCACTTTTAACAAAATATGCAACTCACTTTGTGCAAGAAACCATTCCACTATGACCAGAGGTTACAGAACACCCCAGGTTGATACACATTTTTTTTCCATAGTTGTTTTTAAAAACAAATAAAATGAAGGAAATTCTTGTAAAAGTCTGATTCATAACCAAACTTTCTCTCCACCTCTATTCATTAGTTCTGCTACTGAATATTGAAACACATACACCCCTAGATTTCTGTAGAGAAAAGAAAATGTATTAAGAAGCAGGGGTGTTTTTTGAGAATTCACTGAAATATAACCTCAGATCCAGACTGATAGATATTGCCATATATCAATATTTTTTACAGACATTTATTGCTTATTTTCTAGCACCAAATTAACATTTTCAATGGTGCAAAAAATGCCCTGGCTTCTGGCTCTACAGCAAACAGTCAGCTTCTAGAACCAGAAAGACCTACTCTGTTACCCTGCCCCAGATTCCTTACTCTTGAACAATTTACTAGTTCTTTGGGGTTTTTTAAATTTATTTATTTCAGTTGTGGATATAGTGTTAAATCCCTGTACATGTTGGGTTTTGGTGCAGGATGTCAACCAGTTAAAGAGTCAGATTTTCTATTTCAGTTGGTTCAAATTAAATTAATAAAAACCCTTTTCCACAGCAGGCATCCACTTACCATCGGATTTGCCTCACCACAAACCAAAAATCTGTAGCTTCATTCAAAATTAAATCAGAAGGCATGTGAAAAGATTCCCTTCAAACATGAACATTCATGGGGCATAGTTCACAAAGAGTTCAGTTTTCAGAAAGAGCAAGCACTGAGTCATAATCTCACAGGTTAGAGCATTTCATGTTTTCTCCTGTTACTCAGGTTTTCTTTCGGAAACTGGCTGACTGTGTCAGACATTGATCCTTTTCACAACAGTATCTGCTCTATATCAGAGCAGCCGGGAGATAGGTGTCATTCTTTGCCCTTTTTTTAATTTAATTTGGAACCACAATACAAAAAAAAACAAAAAACAAAAACAGAAGTCTGATGTAAAACAGATAAGAGAATGTGTGACATATGAGCCATTCTAAAAACCACAGGTTCGAAAACTTATTATATGAATTAGGTTTTGGAACTTAGAAAGTAAGTTTTAATTCCATTTTGTGAATGTAAAATAATAGATATTTAAAGATAGAGATACACATGGCCATATTCAAATTCATTATAAAACATGTTGAAACTTTGAAAACTACAGAAAGTTATTGAAATCATCTAGTATCATACCACCCATAATAATCCCTATGAACATTTTAGTGTAATTTCACCCAATATTTTTTCTAAATATGTAACACACATATATGAACTAGAAACTGAAATATTGCTTTTTGTCAGTTTCCTGTGACATAAATATTGTTGAAAGGTGTGCTAAGAATGTACATGTTGGATATGGTATGAGACAGTCAATGTGGCCACATGAGGAAATAAAAATGAGGCTTGGAAAGAAGTTTTTATAGTCACAAGTCCCAGAGAACGGGTCTTTATGTTCCATGCAGGGCCACAGGGGAAGCACCAGGTTTTGGTCAGGAGGCAGAAGATGGACGCCAGCCTTTACTGAGGTTCCTACAGGAAATAAAGAGCAGGGCAGGGTAGACAGCTTAGAATGGCTAGTTGAAATGGTTCTGGTGGGCTTTGGGGCATAGAGGTGGTCTTTAGTTTCCCAGTACCTGGCCCTAGGTTGATTTAGGGCACAGAAAATACTGGTTTGGTGTTTGATAATTTGATAAAGAAGTGGTAGGGGAACATGGAGCTTGGGATTGGTTGGTTTGTTTATGAAAAATATGCTCTAGACAGAGCCCTTCGTTACCTTTAAGAATGGGCTCTTAGCTTGCCCTGGCCAGGCAGTCTCTCCCCTGTCAGCAAAGCCACAAAATCCAGAGCATGAAGAATACAGAAAATAAAAATATATAGTTAATATAATGGGCCCTGTGATAAATAGGTGCCAAACAGACAAATATAGATTCTAAGAAAACAGAGAACAAAAGTCATGATTTTGTCATGACTGCCTAGTAACTCCTCACAGGACTCTCCCACAATTTACACAGTAATTCTGCTATTATTAGATGGTAATCCTTTTTATAAATTTGGCATTTTAAATAACTTGACAGTGAATGGACAGAAAAGAAAATACAAGAAAAAGATGGAGTACTTATATTTTCTTTAAAGTGTTATATATAAATATATAATTTTTAGAATCTATTGAGATATCCACTAAGCTTTTTCTTCCCCCTTTCAATAAGTTTTCTATATTAAAAGTTTAAAAATGCTAAGTCATGCTTTCATCCTTCAAATACAACTTAACTAATATTAATTTTAATGGATATAAGTAAAGTTATGCCTAATTCCAGTTTGCTTGTGTTTGCCTAATATATCTTTTCCCATTTTTCTATTTAAATCACTTATAATTATTTGGTTTTAAGTATCTCTTTTAAATAGAGCTTAGTTAAAAATCTAATCTGAGCACCGTTTTATAACAAATATACATATATTGCCATTCCTGAGATAGTTAGTTTTATAGGTAACATCATGGTTTATGTTAGTTTACCTTTGATGTTAACAATCTTGCCACATTATCGCTTAATTTGCCCCGCCCCCAGACACCCAACTTATTGTAATTTTCCTAGTGGTTAAGTTAGGATATTAAAACTATTTCTAAACCACTATTCTTGAGTGATAAAGAAGGAATCTATTAATATCCTACAAGGCAAAATAAGAAATTCAGCATACAGTTACACCTCAGCCAATGGTGACTTCCATAAGCAAGAATTGTTAATTTTTGTTCATGATATATTTACTTATTATTAAGTATCTTCTATTTCAATAATTATTTTTTACACTGATTCTAATTTTTTACTAACAATCTAATTCCTAATATTTTACTAATATTGGACATGTGGTATGAGAATCTTTGTTTATATTCTCTTGTTATTTGCCCCAGATATATTTGGTGAGTATATACATTCACTGCAATCATCAAAAAACTTGTAAGATTTTTTCCCTTTATATTTAAAATATGTTACAAGAACAAGGTCTCTGTACATGATGTAAATATTACTGATAAGATATAATGATTGAAATGGTATTGTTTTCATTTTTAAAGAGATTTTAGATCAATCTGGTCCACAAAAATGCTATAAAATACAGTTTATATGTTTTTATCATTATGATTATTTGGTAGATGTCAATGGATGATCATTAACTAAAGATATGATCTCTCCACATACTTCCTTCTGGGTAGGGGGAGGGAAAGTGTAGGCCTGAGTGGGAGACAGAAAGGGAAGAAGGATGGAGGGAAGAGGGAAGGCAGGGAAGAAGAAAGGCAAAAAATTTTGTAGCTTCAGTGTGAACTCTAGTGAATAACTTGAAGTTGGGATCTCAGAATAAAGCAGTTGGCTTTAAATTGACACTGGGAGGAGCAGGAGAATTTCAGGGCTAATCAATAACTATGAAATATTTAGTCAATATAAAACCAAAAACTTTCTTCTTAAGAAACAATAAAACTGTACTTGAACAACAATTAAAATTTAAAAAAAAATAATATTCTAAGTCAAAAATAAAAAACAGAAACAATACTGCTTGTCCTGGCCAGGTGGCTCAGTTGGTTGGAGCATCGTGCCATACACCAAAGAGCTACAGGTTCAGTTCCCAGACAGGGCACATATCTAGGTTGTAGGTTAGATCCTCAGTGAGGGTGTGTATAGGAGGTGACCCATCAATGTTTCTTTCTCTCTCTCTCCCTCTCTCTCTGTCAAATCAATAAAGACATAACTTGGGTGGAGATTAAAAAAATTTTTTAATGAAACAACAGTGCTTGGAACAGCTTCATTGAATGATATTAAAAGACAAATATCACTGAATATCACTGAAAAAAAATTGGGTTTTTTAAAGAATCAAAATACTCAACAAACAGTACCAAAAATCTTATTATAATATAATGAAAGTCACCATGGACAGCTGCTTCTGCCATAGAAACTAGAAAGAAGACAGAAAAAAGAATATACCAAAGAATACATGAGACAAGTATCAAGATTAGATGGGACAAATATCAAAAGGACAGATTTGAACTCAACAATATTTGCATTTTTATGTAAATGTACTAAATAGTCCAAGTAAAGACAAATATTGTCAAACTAGATTCCAAAATATGACCCACTGTATTTTTAAATAAAAAACACATTATTAAATATTCATCAAGGAGATGAGCCATGTAGGTTGATAGTAAGGAAATGGAAAAAAAAAAGATATGCCATGCAATCAATAATCATAAAGTATTGCTATATTATTATCAAGAAAAGAAGACCTCACGACAAGAAATAATGCCAAAAGTCAAAGTGAGAAGGACATAACAATGCAAAGTGTAAGTGCATCTAACAACATGACTTCAAAATATTGTTGAACAGGGGCTCTAAAACCTGGTTTCTGACACCTGATTCTGTTAGGAAACATCAAATACTCAATGTGAGAGTCTCTCACCAGCAGATTTTTATTAGTATTAACATTTTTCTTAGCATAAAATATTCCTAGAAAGGAGCCTTACCCATCATTAATAATGATAAACACAGTAACTACAATAACTGCTACTGGTGTTCGCATGCTTCCCATCTTCTAGGAAATATGCCAAGAAGTTACCTACATTTTCCACAAATATATTATTTTTCCTATTTCAGAGATAAGAAAACTAAAGATTATAAAGAGGTTAAAGGATTTTCAAATGGTAATATTATTAGCAAATGACTAGTCTAAGATTTGAATTTCTTAACTACTCATATTGACATTTTAAAGTGAATTACTCAACTGAGCCATAGGTTTTCTCTTTCTAATAACTAATTAAATAAATAATTCTGTCATTTGATTTGAGATGGAGAAAAAGAGAAAAGTTAAGTTGAAGAATGGGAACTTTGGGAGAGAGGAAGTTAAATGAAAGAATAGTAGAGGATATGTGTAAAGTCCATGAATTCCTAGGAATAGGGGGAATCGAATCATGATGGGAGAAAATCACAAAGATATATAAATTTTCTTTTGTGTCAGCATTCTCAACATTTATTTAGCAACCAATTGGCACAGTAAAAGCACCTTTGGTTGTTGATTACTGCCTAAGATTTCCCTTGAATTGTATCACCACTGTATGACATTAAAAAAAGAAAATGAAACCCTCACTTAACCCTGAAATATAGAGAGAACTGTAGTTGGTTGGGTAAATGGACACATGCATTTAATATCACTGAAATGAAAAAAATAGGATAAAATTGTTAAAAAATCCTCATGGACAAAGTGAATGGGAGGGGATGATAGCAAACTAGAAATATCAACTAATTTTTGGAAGATGGAATGAGGACACAGGAGTAATAGTTTACTTAAATCAGAGCAAAAGGAACACAAACTTATGGGCCCCAAGAAGGCAATAGCAATAAGAGGCAAATTGGTTCATCCCTAAAGAAACTTTAAAAGGTTCAAGAATTAGAAAATAAGGTATTACACAACATGACAGTTATTTTGGAAGTGAGAAAAGGAAAACTGACTTTTAAAATATGCATAATAAACAGTTAAACACTGAGGGTCAGTCTTCTGCTTCAAACTTCCAAGTAACTATCCATTTTCTATTCTCATAAGAGAATAAGTATCCTTCTCTTAATGAAATCAAACCAGAAATGCTCCACCTTGAAGACATCAGGCCAAGTGAAAATAAGAATAAAATATCAGCCCTCCAGTCAAGATGGAGGCATGCATAAACATGCTTCGCCTTCTCATGCAACCACAGAAAGAATTACAAGTATACCTCAAAACAAATAACACCCAGAACCATCAGAAAATAGAGCTGTGTGGAAGTCCGACACTCAAAGAGTTAAAAAAAAGCCACATCCAGATCCAGATTGCAGAGTGCGGTACAGAGACAGGCAGAGAGGTACTGAGTCATGGTGTGGCACAGACAGGAATTGACAGTGGAATAGGAGGCCCCAAATTCACATGTCGAGGATAAAAATCAGGGGGGATACATTGAGAGCAAGTGATCACAGCCCCAGGCCAGACTACATAGTCCAGGCTTCTAGCACCAGGAAAATAAATCCCTATAACTTCTGGCTATAAAAACCACTGGGGGTTGTGGCAGCTGAAGACTGCCAGATTTTCAGGAGGGCCCCATTTAAAGGGCCCACACAGACTTAGAACATATGGAGACCACCCGTTCTGGGATTCAGCACCAGGGCAACAGCTGGAAGGGCACCAGTTGCATATAGAGAGTAAGTGAAGTGACTGGAAACAGGGTGAGTGCCAGGCAAACCTCCAGAATCCAGGCAGTGGTGTTGGCCCCTCTCTGAGTCCTCCCCCAACACAGAGTCACAGAGCAGTGAAACAGGTTGCCCCACCCTGTCCTGGTGATTACCTAAGGCTTCATCCCAAACAATTTACAAGTCCCTTTCTATAACAGGCCACACTACTAAGACAGGCAGTCAAAGCAGCTCTACCTAGTATACAGAAACAAACACAGAGAGGCTGCCAAATTGAGGAGACAAAGAAATATGGCCCAAATGAAAGAAGAGAACAAAACCCTAGAAAAAGGACTAAACAAAATGGAGATAACCAACCTGTCAGGTTCAGAGTTCAAACCACTGGTGATCAGGATACTCAAATAACTCATTATGCTGTACAGCAACAGCATAAAAAAGACCCAGGTAGAAATGAAGTTTACATTAACTGAAATAAAGAAAAATCTTCAGGAACCAACAGTGAAGGGAATGAAGCTGAGATTCAAATCCACGATTTGGAATATAAGGAAGAAAAAAAGCAATCAGGTCAGCAAGAAAAAAAAAGAATTAAAAAAAAAGAGGATAATATAAGGAGCCTCTGTGACATCTCCAAACATGCCAACATCCAAATTGTAGGGATGCCAGAAGGAAAAGTGGAGGAACAAGAAATTGAAAACTTATTTGAAAAAATAATGAAAGAAAACTTCCCTAATTTGGTGAAGGAAATAGACATACAAGTCCAGGAAGCACAGAGAATTCCAAACAAGTTGGACCCAAATAGGGCCACACCAAGACACATCAGAATTAAAATGACAAACATTAAATATAAAGAGAAAATCTTCAAAGCAGCAAGAGAAATGTAGAGGGTTACTTACAAAGGAGTTCCCATTAGACTATCAGCCGATTTCTCAAAAGAAACTTTGCAGGCAAGAAGGGGCTGGCAAGAAGTATCCAAAGTGATGAAAAGCAAGAACCTACAACTTAGATTACTCTATCCAGCCATGCTATTATTTAGAATAGAAGTGCAGATAAAGTGCTTCCCAGACAAGGTAAAGCTAAAGAAGTTTATCATCACCAAGCCATTATTATGAGAAATGTTAAAGGGACTTATTTAAGAAAAAGAAGATTAAAACTATGAACATTAAAAGGGCAACAAATTCACAACTATCAACAACTGAATCTAAAAAAACAAACTAAGCAAACAAGCAGAACAGAAACAGAATTATAGATATGGAGATCATTTGGAGGGTTATCAGCTGGAGGGAGCGGGTGCCGAGGAGAATAGAGGGAAAGGTACTTAAGAAGTATAAGCAAGGATTAAGAAGTATAATTGGACCTGGCCAGTGTGGCTCAGTGGATCGATTGACAGCCTGAGAACCAAAGCATTGCCAGTTTGATTCCCAGTCAGTGCACATGCCTGGGTTGCAGGCCAGGTCCCCATTTGGGGGTGCGCTAGAGGCCACAGCACATTGATGTTTCTCTCCCCCTCCTTCTCCCTCCTTTCCCCTCTCTGTAAGAATAAATAAAATAAAATATTTTAAAAAGAAGTATAATTGATAGGTAAAAAATAGACAGTGGGAAGTTAAAATAGTATAGAAAATGAAGAAGCCCAAGAACTTATATGTGCAACCCATGGACATGAACTAAGGAGGAGGGTGGGGGAATTTCTGGAGGGAATGAACTGGATGGAGGGAGGCAAAGTGAGGAAAATTCGGACAACTATAATAGCATAATCAACAAAATATATTTTTTAAAAAATAAGGGGTTAGATGGAAAAATGAGATTAAATCTCTACTGAGAAGGTGACACGAGGCTCACAACCTTTCCCTCCATCCAGCTGCCAGAATGCCTGCAGATTGGATAATACTTCTTTGGCATTGTGGTTGGTAGCCTTCCAAAACAGTTCCAAATACTACCTCTCTCCTAGGATTTACACCCTTATTTAATAGTCTTACCTTGTATGTGGGCTTGATCAGGGACTCACACCTATGAAAAAAATGCAAAAGTTATGGGAAGAGTAGTTTATGAAAGACTGTGAGTCTCATCTTCCTGGCACTATTTCTCCTGTTTTCTTAGCCTGCTTACTTAATGAAGCAATTAATCATGTTGGAGAGACTCAAGTGGCAAGTAACTGGGGGCAGCCAGTGGAAACAAGGAACTAAGGTGCTTGGTCCAACAACCCACAAGGAACTGAATCTTGCCAACCACATTGTAATTAAGCTTGGAAGCAGAGCCTTCCCCAATCGAGTCTTGAGATAATGAGAGCCCTAGCCAACACCTTGACTGCAGCCTGTGAGAGATCCTGAGACAGAGGAGACAGCTGAGCTATACCCACATTCCTGACATTAAAAAAAAAAAACTGGAATAACAAAAGTTGTTGTTTCAAGTCACTACATTTGGGAGTATTTTTTTATGCACCAACAGATAACTAATATAGGCATTTTTGTATATCCATCTATCAAAGAACTGAGTGACCAAGAGAAAAGACCTACAGAAAAAGATATTCGATGAGCTTTCAACAACAACAAAAAAACAGCAATAAAGTTCACAAACCATGCACACAAACACATATCTACCAAACAGCTCCTTACCGTGAACCGGCAGCCATGGATCACTGAAAGTGGATTGAAATACTCAATGTGGAAGGTAGGCTAAAATAAATACATGAAGGAAAGAATCTTTAAGGAAACAGAAACAGTTCAGAAAGAAGGTGAAAAGTTAAACTATAAGCAAACTAAAATTACTATCCTCAGAAAGATAAAAAGAGATGTTTGCATCTAGGAAACAAGAAGACAATTTTAAAAGGCAAAGGAGGAGGAATAGGAAGGGGAAGAGAAAGGAAAAGGAGAAGGAGGAGGAGGGGGAAGGGGAAAGGGAGGAAGACAAACAGAAATGGTTTGTCTGCTGAAAAAGAACAAAAATGACTTCTGAAAGACAAAACTGAATAGGACTGAAAACATTGTGAAAAATCTCTAACTAGAAACAAAAATATGAAATAGAAGGTAAAAAAATAGACAATTGATGCAGGAAGTTTAGTATCTGATTAATAAGAGTTCCAGAAAGAGATACAAAAAAAAAAAAGGAGGGGGATTAGTAAGAAATAATAAATTAAACTTTCCCAGGCTAGAAAACATGCTTTTCCAGACAGAAAGGGGCCCACTGAGAGTTCAGAAAAATAAAAAATAAACCACAGTAAGATATATAAGTCATGAAACTTCAGAACAACAGAGATAAAAAGAACCTAACACTTTCCTGGGATGGTAGACATTGATCATTTGCAAACTGTGTATAATAAGAATAGCACTGGAATTTTCAAAAGCAACATTGGAAACCAAAAGACCATGGAACAATGACTTCAAAATTCTATGGGAAACTAATTTTCAGTTAGAATTCTATACCTAGCCAATCAACTGATTGTGAGAACAGAATACATTGACATGAAAGGGCTAAAAGAGATGTGCACAAAGTCCCTTTATATAGGAAGCTATAGAAAGTTGTCCACCTATTGCCCTGGCTGGTGTGCTCAATTGGTTGGAGTATCATCCCATAGCCAAAAGGTTGTGGGTTTGATTCTCAGTCAGAGCACATATAAAAGTTGTGGGTTCGATCTTGGGTCCAAGAGCTATGATCCTTGGTCCAGGTGCATGTGGGAGGCAACCAACCGATGCTTCTCTCTAGCATCAATGTGTGTCTCTCTCTCCCTCCTTTCTCCCTTCCCCTCTCTCTAGAAGCAATGAAAAAATGTCCTCGGGTGAGGATAGAAAAAATTTTCTTAAAAAAAGTTGTGCACAAATAAAATGAGGGAATAAACCAATAGGGAAGAAGAAGTGCCAAGTAAGAGAAGATTCAATAAGGGAAGAAGGATAAGATAATCTCTAGAATAAAGACAAAAAGAAGCATCAGGATGACAGCCATTTAGCAAGCCTAGAAAGGATGCTGCCCAGACCCAGAGCAAGTAAATTAAGGCTCAAAAAAAAACCAGACTCCAACAGATGACCTGATAATTGTATTGAGCAGCTACTGGAGATATAAGGGAAAAGGCTGCTGGACATATGAGAAGAATTGGAATTAGCTTACATAAAGTAAGCAAACAAAAAATTTGAGACAATATTTACCTACAGGAAAAAATGTTCTAAGAAATTTTCAATGATAGAATACGATATGACTCAGCAACGAACAGTATTTCATAAACTATTATGCTACTTCATAATCATAAAATGTATGCTCTAAAAGTGATTTCATAAAAATTTGGGATATAATTATATTAGAAGGAATGGGAAGGAAATACAGTGACCTATAGGGCTGTAAGAGAGAAAAATCCTTATATACCATAAAAGGAATTTGATAAAAATACCTCCAGAAATGATAAACCAAGAAATGATAGTGAAAGAACATTATTTATAATATGAAATGAAGTAATCCATGAGATAGATAAAATTACTTCTAGGAGAACTAATGAAGGTGGAGGAAAACACTAGTGTTCTTTATTATAAGCCTTTTATGTGTCTTTCACAATATACATATATTACTTTAATTAAAAAGAGCTTTAAAAATAAAACAATTACACAAATCTGTTTCTCTCAAAGGATGGTCTTAATCTATAATTAAATGGGAAAGCCACAATGCATCTTTATATAGTATGTGGTCAATTTCCTAATTTTCACAAAATCAGAAAGAAATAAATATACTTTATATGTGTATAAGTGAAAGAATACAGACAATACTGAAAAGTAGACCCATGTTGATCCTGATTTATTTGGGGAAACTCAGATTGAGGTCAGGGACAAGGCTTTCAGAAATATTTAGTGGAAAAAGAGCTGCAACTTACTCTCAGTCAATTTAGAAAAAATAAATAGATGATGGGTGGAGATAGATAGATGATAGATAGATAGATAGATAGATAATAGAAATAGAGATAGACATAGAGAGAAATAAAACAGATATGGTTAGATTTGGGGGAAATCTCATGAACAGTTTATGGAAATTCTTTGGGTTATCTTTGCAACATTTTTGTACATCTAAATTTATTTCAAAATCAAAAGTAAGAAAAATTAGTCATGTGCAAAAGGGTTCTGAAGGTACTCTCAGGAACATATCCTTGAGATTGGAACAAAAATATTGCCTTTTTATAATAGTGTTATTAGCAAGGTACTGCCATTAGGTATTCATTACAGAGGTCACTGAGGAATCAAGAGATATTATGCCTGCATTCTCCCTAAGACAGAAGGAAGTTAAAATGACAAATAAGACTCACCACTCTGAAGTGGTGTAAAGAAAACGTACTATAATTGTTTTGGAAAGAATTATTTCAAAAAGGAATTATTTTTTGCACTGCCTCTCATATTGCATCTATATCAGACAAGTTGATCTTACTAAAGGTAATTGAAATGGGATTTTTAAAGCTTACTTTTTTAGGGGGTTTAAGAACCCTAAATAAATTGAAATAGAGCCAGTTCCCTCAGACACGTACTTGGAGTAATTGTTTTTTAAACTTTATTGAAGGCATTTCTAAACCAGGTCAGAATTTTGTGTGGGTTAACTTTTTCTAATATTTTACTCTTCTTCAAGAACAGCTACTGATTACTAAGTTAAATTTAATGGTGTGAAAGCCAATAGTACTAGATGGTAAACTTTTTAACTGATCATCAAATTTACCCACTAAAAACTGCAATCTTTATATTGAAAAGTTTGGACAGTTATCTACAGGCATATATTCTCTCTGTTATAACCTACTTCTTTGGCATTATTTATAATATGCACAAAGTATAATGTGTGGGAAGTGCAATACTTAGCTGGTAATCTAGGTAAGTCAGTTTGTATCTCTGAATGTCATTTTTCCTCTTCATTAAAAAGAAATGGACTAGATAACTTCAAGTTTCTTTTCAGCTCCAATAACACTTGGATTTGTCAGGATTCTCTAGAGAAACAGAACCATCACAGTGTGCATGTATGTGAGGGTGGGGAAAGAGATTTGACGAAATTGGCTCACACAATCATGGAAGTGCAAGTCCAAAATCTGAGGGGTAGTTTGGCAGTCTGGAGACCCAGGGAAGGGTTGCAGTCTGAATCTGAGGCAATCTGCTGGCAGGATTCCTTTTTGCTGGAGGGAGGTCAGTCTTAGTTCTACTAACACCTTCAATTTATTACACAAGACCCACCCATTTAAATGTTAATCTCATCCATAAACACCTTCACAGAATAGTGTTTGACCACATATCTGGTTGACATGCCCTGGCCAAGGTATACATAAAACTAACCATCACAGGGCTTTGTTACAGTGATAATTACTTTAAAGTTTAAAAGTCAAAAGCAGTGTGAAAGTATTGTTACATTTTTCTTACAGAAAAGCCCAAGAAACTCCACCACAACTCCTGGGAAACAGGAGTTTCATCAACAGCTGAGTTGTTCTTTATCAATGTGTTTGAGTCACTGCATGGAGTGAAATTAGCTCCTAAACAGCATTTTTAGTAAGCAACAGGACATGATAAAAAATTAAAACACAGTGGCTATAAGGGAAGATGAATCCTACTACTGAACCCATTCTATATGTACCAAAGCTCTGGCCTGAGTCTCAGAAAGTAGATCTGGAAAAGAATCAGAGGTTCATTATCTGTGTCCCTTCTTCACAGAATTGTATTGATTTCCTTAGTAGGGATTCCAACCCACACTTTCAGTGTTGTGATCTCTCATTTGGAGTAAGAATAACTCATAGCAGTACTCCCATCACTTTATAAGAAATTATTTATCTCAGCAATAAAAATGCATTTACTAGTAATCATTTTTATTTAAAAATAAACAGTTTTAGAAGGAAAGGAGTAATAGCAACATTACATCAATACTATAAAGAAAAATATAAATCTCTTTTATTTGTATTTGACTATTTTTATTCAAGTAATTCTATTAGTTTGGGGAACCAACTATAAAGCAAGCAACAATCAGCCCTTCACTGGTGTTCCCTCATTATCACAAAATAACTCCAAACAAGTTCCAGTTTAATCATGGCAGTGCTCAACCAGAAAACGTGAGAGAGATAAAAAGTAACAATTTGAGAACATAGCAAGCACACCCTGATCTGTACATTTCTTAGTCCTTGGCTCACACACGAACCTGAGGACTTTGGTTGTAAGGCCCCATATGGCAGTCTAGTTTCAGAATTGCCAGAAAGATTAGCTTGTGATTAAAAGAAGTGAAGGGAGATCTTCAGAAGGCCTTTTGGTTTGTCTGTATGTCATCAGATAAGTTTGAATAAAGACAATGGAGGTAAGTCTTGAGCTGCCATCCCATATATTATATATCAGGGATGACTAACAGTTAAACATGGAGTGGCTCTTTAAGGAAGGAAAAAGCTGGTGAACTTTATTAATGAGTATCTTCCAACTCCTACTAGGTAGCCTACACTTCATTACACCCACCCCTGAATTAGTGAAAACAAGTCACTCTTGTAAGTCTGAAGCTCCTTGTTGAGCATTTGGTAAGTCTGTGGGTACCTCCCAGGATGCAGCTGTTCTGTGATCAGGTCTTTTCCAGGGGGCTTTTGCTCAAGGAGGCACAGCCTAAATGCCCTACACCACAGGTGGCAAACACAAGGCCCGAGGGTGGAATCCGGGCCTCCACCTTGTTTTATCTAGCCTGGCACCTTGTTTCCACCCAGCAACAGCACCAAGCTCCCTGCCCCTAGTTAAGGAGCAGCTACATTTATACAGCCCTAAAATTACATTTGGCCCTTCTAAGGCAACTGTGAGACTGATGTGGCCCATGGTGAAAATGAGTTTGACACCTCTGCCCTAAACTATTTTTCTTTTTCTCTCTTTCTTTCTTTTTTTTTTTTGCTAAGCCTCAACTTCCCCCAAACCAAATCTGATGAAAAATTGTCAAGCTCAATAATATGACAGTTGCAATATATACATATATCCTATTAGTATGTTATATAATTTTGACTAAACAATGCTATGCCAATTATATCTCAAGAAACTGGAGAAAATCCATTTTGACATCCAGATTTCCACATATTAAGAAAGATTGTTTGCCTATGGTTTCAAGAACAAAGCAAGACATTACTATGATCATGGCCAATAGTGAAAGAGAACGATACAAAAGGCATGAAAAAGTTCTTCAGGTTGACAAAAGTATACAATAACTGAGTGCAGTCATAAGCAAACTCGGAAGAAATCAGAAAGACAGTTGGCGCCACCCCTTCTTTTCACAAGGTGGTAATTGGAAGAAGGAGATAGAGAGACTGAACCCACCTCCACACCCACAGAATGAAAGGAGAATGCTAAACAGGTGGCTGGTCAAGGGCCCAGCTCAAGAAAGTTCCTGGTGGCAGCCCTTTAACTATCACTACCCCAAGCAGGAGCACACTGAGAAGGTGTGCTGGACTGACAGAGCCCAAAAATTCCTCCAAAGCCCTCACCGCGCCCCCTCATGCCCAGAAAACTGAAAAATACCAATGCCACCCAATAGTGTCCCCACTCCCCACTAGAGTCTCTTGATATGGACCACTCAGTGAGACAGGAGGTTAAAGGCCTCTCATTAACAAAATAGAGACTCTCTCTTAACTACTTCACAGGAACATTATGAAGGAATATGAAGGTATATGTGTTATCACACCTGGAGTTGGGCGGGTCATTAAAATAAAAAAGGTTTGTGCCTATATGCTGGTGTGATAGCGACACAGGACACATTTCCTTGTTCCTGGACTACTCTCAGTCCTAAAAAGAAATGCTTCTGTAGAAAGAGACGACACTTCAGATGCTGGACATGCACCCCTAACCCACATGTTGTCATGGGGTACTCAGCAGTTTTGACTCAAAATGTAATTTCATACAAGCAGGTGTGGGCCTTCAAAGGATGTGCATATTCCATGTGGGCCAGTAAAAGGTGCTCAGACGGCAATTACTTCACACAACAAATCTGGTTCCTGGTAAACAAAAACAGCCACAGGACATATTAGGTCCTTTCAAACAAAATCGTCAAATGTTGTCTGCTTTGTGCCTGAGGAAACAAACGTTCACAAATTTTCTTTAGCTCCTGCTTCTATGGAAAAGAAAGCAATAAACATAAACCTCAAACTCTTGGAAAATTGCTGATCAAAGGTAATTCAGTGTCACAACACTGTTGCTCAAGTACACAGATTTTCCTGTGACTTTTAAAAATAATGTCTGTAATTAATATTAATTATAGGGTACTTGACAAGGTACTCAGCAGTATATTAAATAGGTACCTTCCCTGATGGGTTTACAATCTATAAAAACATGTTAATCTAACTTTTCCAACATTTTCCTTACCGGCCCCTCCCCTCTTCATCTTCACTGTCACCCCATTACTTTCTTCCTACAAATATCCATTCATAAAACGAACACATCAAGCCTCCTATGCAGGAAGCACATCTCTCTTCTCCGCCTTCTCAATAGCTTCATCCGTTCCCTTTCTCTTGACATGTTCCCTGTTTCCTCCGTTTCCACTTTCCATCCTCTACCACCTTTCTCTTCGTGTCCTCCCTCCCACTCCTCTGCCACCAAAGTTACTACTTTCCACATCTAGTGTGTTCAATTGTCTAATGTTTTTATAAAAGCACTTGAAGAAAAGGAATTTTCCAGAATATTCCCTAGGCAATAAAAATAAAAAGAATGAAAGAACTCGAAAAGTGGGAAGATAGCATTATTCAAAAACGCTGACCACCGGTTAGGGAACATAATTGCAAGGGGAAAACCTTGAAGCCCGTCCTCCCCACTCCCTCCTTTCTTTTACTCCATGCCCTGTTATTATCAGCTACCGACTGTTGCAACCCACCTACCCTCTGCTGAGCTCTGACAGCCTGTTCGAGGTACTGGTACCTTCCGGAAAATTTCTTCTGTGTGCAGTCAGAACAATTTTAGAACTTGGAAACTCAAAGGACAGAAGTGATATTCCAGAATCGTGAAGGCCAAACCACCAAATAAGTAAATAAGTATGGTGATGGAAAAATATGGTTTCATTAGAAAGGTCTTTCAGGGTAATAGGAAACCATTCTCCGAAATTATTAGGAGAGATCAACCAAAGGAAAATTAGGAGCCAGAAAACTGGAGGTAAAGTAGAATTAAAGGTAAAAGAAGCAAAGGTAGGATATAATCTGGAAGGTCAATTGATGAAATTCGTAGCAAGCACTGAACCAACGCCAATCAATACGGCTCCATATGAACCGAATCACAGCCTAATAACCACATCACATCCATTTTATGGTCCTATCTATCACACGAACAGCAGGAAGCAGTGGTAATTCAACTTACTGCACACTCCAGCAAACTGGCTTCCAAATGTTGTTTGAAAGAAACAGTGTGGTAGTAGTTGTTGCAATAAAGGGATAAGGAAGCAGAGACAGCTTGTAGAACAGCCTATGAACCCCTGTAAATTCAAATCCCAGGCAGAGGTGGGACAGGGTAAGGGGATCATATGGGGAAGTAGCTGAAGCATACCTGCTCAGATTCCACAGCAAATCAGAAAGTTCTGTTGGATGCTTCACCGACGCGTTGCGGAGAAAGGAATCAATAGCAATCAGAAGCAGGAGGTAAGGGAAAGAGGAGGGCTGGAGAAAACTTGAGTCATTAAAAGGATTATGAAGCAGAGACTCGTGAACTGGTCAGATATCTAAAGCCAAGAGGAATAGACAATGATTTTATTTAGACTCTGTTTTCTTCTGCCTTCACATCACTGTGACATTTTGACTTTTCTCTTGGAAAAAGAAATCTGAAAGAAAAAATATACATTATATATGTTCTTCAAGAAAAATTCAGGGTGAATACTGCACAGCCTATTACAAACGTGGTATAGCAACAGCCATCCTCCACTTCCCCTGTCTCATAAGAGCCTGGGCTCTTCACCTGGGGTCAGGGGAGCAAAGGCAGCCAGCCACCACACCGGCAAGGACTGTATGATGGGCACACTCCAAATTTGCAAAAACAATCTTTTTATGAGAACTCAAAGCGTGGCCTCTTTTTCTTCACTGTTATCATTATCATTATTTTCAACTTACTATATTTTGACTTCCTTTCTAATAGAAATATCAAGTCTGAGCAGAGATTCACCACTCGAATACTTCAGAGAATGAAATCCATTAGAGTGTTAAAATGCAGTCACCTCAGCTATGAAATGGGGGACAGACTGAGGCCCTGTCTCCACATTTGCACTGATTACCCTATGGAACAAGTGAAACATTTAAGTTAGTTCATCAAGCCACACTTACCTTGCAAAGCACATATGTAATAAAGCATTTATAATAAAATACTATTTTTTAAGATTTTATTTATTTATTTTTAGAGAGGGAGGGGAGGGGGGGAGAGAGAGAGAGAGAGAGAGAGAGAGAGAGAGAGAGAGAGAGAGAGAAACATCAATGTGCGGTTGCTGGGGGTTATGGCCTGCAACCCAGGCATGTACCCTGGCTGGGAATCGAACCTGGGACACTTTGGTTCCCAGCTCATGCTCAATCCACTGAGAAAAATACTATTTTTAAATGCTATATACTTGCATTTTATCAGCCACATTAAACAAAATGTTAATCAAGAAACTACTCAGGCTACTCTACAAAGAATGCAATATTTTACCTGAGAACTTAGTAAAGTGTTTTATGTACCCACAGGTCCTGACTGTTGGTGCTCAGACAGTTATTTGTGTGAAGATTAGCATCCTCCAGTTTTTGTAGGGACATTTGCAAAATATCCTCCCTTAACTCAAAAGCCTTGTTTTCCAAGGAATTTACATTTTTCACTAAATTACTTGACAGCCAGTGTGGGAATATAACAATTTCTCCTCTCCTCTTTTTGTAATGGATGTGGCAGCTAGAGGTAGATAACAATAAAACCATAGAATTGCAAAACTGAACATTTCTGGAGCCAAAGCACACAAACTTCAAAGGCTTCAGCTTTGTCCAAATTTAAAATCTCAAGTTTAAATCCAAATGCCTAAAACTATAACCTTTTGTTCTCCAAGATCTATCTTTAATCTCTAAATACAGCAAATGGATACTTGTCCTACAAAGACCTTTTAAATATGTTATCTATCTTCTCAGATAATGTTTTATGTTCAACTTTTTCCAAATTACATCAAGTGAATTATCTTTAAAAATGAGACTTAAAACACCCCAACTTCTCTTGTGTTTCATTTAACAACAGAAATGTGCAATATTGTTATAATTACCCTGGAATCCTTAAAGCTGTGTCTTTTTCCCATGTACATGTGTTTTTTATCATAATGTACCTTATACATTGCCACATTTGAATGTGGTTAAGTGTTATATTATATGCTGTATGGGAAGAAGACACATATAGATATGAAATGTAAAACCTAGATGAGAAGAAATGAAAACACAAAAGTGGACAAATTAAAATAAGAACAACAGTTTTTTTAGTAAGTCCAGGCATCTATATTTTAAAAAGGGGGTGGGCGGACTCATAGATTCAGTACACTATCTTTGTTGTAGTCTTACAATCTTGAAAAACAATATAAGAGAGAAGACAAATATTGTTCTCCTTCAAATAAATGTCAAGGTGGAGTCTGGAAAATATAGACCTATTTCTTTGATGTTATGCCCTTGCAAAATCATTGTCATTAAAACCTAATAAGATTTGGTTCCAGCACAAGTTAGGGGAACCTAAATTAAACAACACTTTTCCAAGATGGAGTAATGATTTAAAAGAAGTTAGAGGCTTAGAAACCCTGTGTCATTTTAGTACTGGATGTGCCGATGATACTGACCCAGCCATCGAGGTTCTCTGATTCTTAGTTTCCTTGGTGTTAAGACAGAGACAGTAACACCCGCATTTCATGCCTCAGAAGTATTGTTTTTATCAAATAAAATGTATCAAAATAATTTGTAAACTATAAAACATCATGGAAAATCCAGGTATATAATTAGCACTACACATACATGAAAGAAGATTTTTAAAGTTACAGTTCACTTTCCAATAGGAGTGAGTCAACATCCATGGTGGCTAATACTAAAGTTATGCCAACTTGAGTGGCCTTAATGGAATGGCAGTGAGAGAAGTGGACCTTTACCACCCTCACTGGCTAGGCTCCCCTGGTAGAAGACCTTAGAAGATGTGATTTCATCTTTCTACGTCTGGAAGACCAGCAATGAGGAAGGACAGATTTGCTTTACTCTGTGTAGAGAACAGGACCAAATAGCCAGAGAGAAATGATAAGAGGGAGATTCCACCGGTTAAGTGAGGGACTATAAATACCTGTAGTTGTTTTCAAATCCAGTATCTTACAGTTTTATGTATGGGAAAGGAAGAGAGAAGTTGGCAATTTGGGAAGGAATCCCCTGATATCATTTTTCTCTGTGAAAAGCATACTCTTAAGATGCACAGTGTATAACATGCACAGCCCTATAAGGCAGGAATCCCTTCCCCCACTGAGAGATGGATGATTTTTCATGTACATGTACACGTACAGTTCACCCCTTAAGTAGCCATCCTACAGACCTGTGAAGAACACTCGCTTCCCTTCCTAATTTTCAAGACAGAGTTTTCCAGAGTGGCTGCTTGCCACTTCCTGACAACTTCTTCCTTTTGTTCTATGAAAATTGCCCCTCACTACAAACTGTCCCTAACAGTAAGGGTGTGGAATAGGGCAAATGAAAGGACATCCCTCAGCTATTCCCAACTACTGCAGCTTGGAAAATAGAGGGATATCACATTCAAGAATTCACACATATTCAAAGGCCTGTGGCTTCCTGTAGTCAAATTGCTGACTATTTGAGTAGAATTTAAAACTGAGAAAAGAGAAACACACAGATAGTTGACCAAAAACTCAATTATGCTACCTGATGGCTAAGGATTTAAAAAAGACCATGGGAAGAATCTGTCAGAAATAGAAAGAGGTCCTCACACAGAACCCACTACCAACTGGCTCAGTTCTATACAAAACTAAAGCCAAGAGGCTGGGAAGCAGTGGGATTCCGTGCTGAAATTGTGTGAGATAAGCCGACTTGTCTGGAGCCAAAGTGTGGCAAAGGAGGGTGCCATAGGTCACTGCTTCATCTTGGGAGGATGTGCCAGAGTGGCTCCAAGTGAAGCCTGCCTGTCTCACCAGGGGTTGTTAAGAAATTCTCACAAGCTCACATCTTGCTATAGAGTGAAGCATGCTGGATTCATATACACAGTTCGTCCTTCATCCAAGAGTTCTTCAAGTTTGTGCAACAAAATCAAACTGTCCATAAGCTGAATTTATCCCTTCAGTTATGTGACTTGCATTCTATTATGTAAACTTTCCCTTGTAAAAAAACAAAGGTATTATTTAAAAACCATATTAGAATACATAAACCCATAGAGTTTCTAGAAATTGGGAGGGAGGGCCCAGGAACAATTACTTTAGGAGTACTGGGTTTCCTTTTAGGGTGATGAAAATGTTTAGAACTAGGTAGAGGTGATGGTTGCACAACACTGTAAATCCACCAAATGGCACTAAATTATTTACTTTAAAATGGTTAATATTATGTTATATGAGCTCCACTCAACTGAAAAATACATATGGCAACAAGATTGAAGATTCTGAGAGAAAAAGGCATAATGTTCATTAGAAAAGTCAACTTCCCAGCCCATAAGAAAATACTTTTTCTTTTCTGTATTTCTTACGGAGAAACTCTGTCATAGTCACACTCAGGGGCATGTGAAATCGTCTCTCATGACCCAGAGAAGATCCGGCCCTGCCGTTGGTTAGTCAACAGTGGCTGTTCCTCTGGGGCCCGGCAGTTGGCATTGAATACCTTCCTTCCTGTTGAAGCTCAGACAACAATGAAAATACTGTCTTCAATTTTCAGACTTGTCACAGCTCTAACAAAAAGATTTCTATGAAGAGATTTTTGTCTAATGTACTGATTGAAGTGTGTCCAATTATTATTGATTTGTACTATCCCTCAGACTGACTTACTTAGTGACTTTTACCTATAAAATTATTAAACAAAACCTTTAAAATTCATCTACTCTATCTTATATAACAGCTTCCAAGCACCAACACTTCCCATAGAGACAGATTTATTAAAAAACAAAACAAAATACCAAACACATAGAAAAAGAGATAAGATTTGTGGTTACCACAGGCAAGGAGTGAAGGGAGGGGAAATTGAAGAAAGGTAGTCAAAACATACTTCTAGTTATAAGATAAATAAGTACCAGAAAATAGTACACCATGTTGATTATAGTTAATGTTGCTGTATGATATATAGAAAAATTGTTAAGAGAGTAGACCCTATATTCTCATCACAAGAAGAAATTTTTTTTTCTTTTTATTGTATCTATATGAGATGACATATACTAACAGGATGATTGCAGACAAAGTTTTGAATCTCTATCAGTTTCTTTAGTTGTAAAATAGAGAAGCACTTGCTTCATATGGCGTATCAAATCATTTACTCATCATAATATAAATGTTCCATAAACATCAGCTATCTTTTAACTATGTGGGCACACTGGAAATTTATCACATATACAGCTTAAGAGTTCTCTGCTGAGACTGAAGACTCCAGCACTTCCGATGGGCCATGGATGGCCAGCAGAAGCCACAAACAAAACTCCATGGTAAGATTAGGTTGAGATCCCAATTAGTCTACCCTGTGTTGCCTATAATAATACAAGCTTATTATAGCATGGCCACAAGGAGCAGAGGTAGGTGAAGCTTGTCACCATGGACCCTAGAGTCCCTGTCAGGGAGCCTCACATGTCAGTGCACACTACCCACACAACAGGGTTTCACAAGATCCAAGAGCCCCTTTCCTGCTGTGGACAAAGGAAGAAAACATAAACAAGCATACACCAACCATTTCTAGGTCATCAATAAAAATAATGAACACTCATCCAACCCCCAACTTCCTGTTCAAGCTCAGCAGCAGGCACAGGAAGAGCACAGTCCATTCCCACAGGCCTCTGAACTAACTGCTCCTCAGCCTGATTCAATGGCTTCCTGGGAGGCCAACTTCCCCACCAAGGTTCACCTCCTGGCTCTGCCTCGGTGTTCTGACACAAAGTGTGGTTCAAGGACAAAAGCCCATTGTCCTATAGGGTCCGTCTTCAATCTAAACATAGCTTTTGTTATACTTCTAAGATCTTCCAGTGTAACTTTCTTGAGTCAAGCTTTCCATCCTCCGTGTGGCTAGATCTGACTCATGAACAAAGTACAAAGGGTAACATCGGGCAAAGGGCTTTAGAGGTATTCAAGCAGGCTGCTGCTTCCCTCTTTTTTTCATATTACCTCTTCCACTCAACTGGATTGATGTCTGAGGGACCCCAGCAGAGACAATTACTTGGAGAATGACAGCATTTCATTGTTGTTGCTAAAATTCAGATATTCCAGATAAAAAAGGCTCTCAGCATTTACGAATCATTTAACATGATATAATTTGAGAGAAAATGGAGAATGGGTTATTGGAGTGGAGGAAGATGAGGAGTGGGAAAGAAAAAACAAACACCAGACAGGTTCAGAGCTCAGGAGCACCAAGAGACACTGAGTATTTTACAAACTGATGATAAAAAAGTGAAAGAAAGGTAAATCTGGAACTAGAGGCAGAAGAACACCAAAGAAAGGACCCTGTTAGCTAAAGAACCCATTTCCCATGTTTTTTTTCTCACTTAGATGAGGAGTCAGGACCCACTCTATGTATCACATGTCCTACAAGGTTCATTGATAAACAATCAAATGTTTTACAACATCGGGGAGGGGTGATAAAGGCTTTTAATTGCCACATAAATTCTGAATGGTTCTTCAGCTCTAATCTTAGGTGCAAAGAACTGGATCATATTATTGTTGTTCATACCCACAGCTTGCCTCCTCGATTCCACCTTCTTGAATTTGCCTATGTGCATCTCATGGTGATTAACTCCTAACAAACCAAAGCCTGGGTTTTGCTGTGAGCCTGAGCCAGCTTGAGAAACTACTGTCCTAATGCGTCAAAAATAATGGTACACTCCCTCTCCCTTCCCACCATACACACTGTTTCAGGGGCAAAATGAAGAGCAAGGATCCGAGTTTCCTGAATACCAGTAAATTGTGACCCAGGTAGCACCATAATAAACAGAATAGTCAGATTTTAAGAGAGAGGGACTTCAGTGATTTCAGTCACTTAGAGTAGTATATCTCAACCATTCATGTACATACAAATCACCTGAGGATGTTGTAAAGCTTTTGTTTTCAATTCAGTAGGTCTGCATTTCTACTATGGTCCCAGGTGATGATGATTCTGCCAGTCTACAGTGACACTCTGAGTAGCAAGGATTTGTAGAACAAACACATGAATGTAAATAGTGTTAGCTTGCCAGTGGACTAAGAGCAACATTAATACCACTACAAAGAAACAGAGGTAGAAGCATCCTTAGCAACCATAAGTATGCAAGCACTCTTGAGATCATTCAAAAAGTCTCCAGTAGAGGAAGGAACCTTCTAATAACTTTGAATGCTCAGGTCAACCTATGGTACACTAAAATGTAAAACCCAAAATGTGCATTGGCACATGAGAAACCAATCACCTTCCTGAATGTTTCAACAAACTGTTCAACTTCAAGGCTTCCATTCTCTACTTACCAAAAAAAAAAAAATAATAACCCTGACTGAAGTGGCTCAGTTGGTTGGATATCATCCTGCAAAGCAAAAGGTCACCAGTTTCATTCCCAGTCAGGGCACATGCCTGGGTTACAGGTTCAGTTCCTGGTCAGGGCACATACTAGAGGAAACTGATTAATATTTTTCTCTCACATCAATGCTTCTCTACTCTCTTTTCCCCTCCCTTCCCCTTCCTCTAAAACTAAATAATTTTTTTAATCAAAATTTACATTTCCTGCTATATAGTTGTATTTTCTTTCCAGATCTTTGGTGGAAAGTGGTGGTGGTGAGGGTGCAGGGAAGAGGGGCTTCTCATAATCTAAAGACTAGATCAAAAGAAGAGAATTATCTAATTTCACTCTCTGGTTTTATTAATAAGGAAATTTGGCCCATTTTGATTCTCTCCAGGTCAGCAAACTAGTCGCTAACTCTTGCTTCCAACTTCATTGCTCTGACTTCTACAGTGTTAAATAAAACTTTCCATGTTTAACCTTTACTTTTGTATGAGTATTTTACAATTATAAAACTTTACACAAAAATGAGAGCAACAAGTTCTAACAGAGATTTGGCATCTCAAACATCTTACAAGCAAAGGGCTGACCTGATGATCTCTTTATAGCACCAGCCAGCTACAATTGGTAGGAAAATCATGTCAGCAGCAAGAACCACTGTAGCTGTTCTGTAAACTATATTATCAGTTATGGGTCATTTGGCTTCTAATGAATGTCACAAAGAACTAAGTAAAGATATATTTATTGGGCAAAGCCAACCTCTAAGGGAACTAGCTGAAGACAGGGGTTATCTCAAAAAACAAGGATTGTGTTGTGCAGCACCAAGGAAAACTGCTAAGAACGTTTCCTCTGGCACAGAAACAATTTGCTTGTATTTGTGTTACAAAGAATAGAGAATTCAATTAGCTCTGTCTAAAACCAGGCAAGAAACTTTACGTGAGCCCAGGTCCTATGGGAACTATGTTACCAACTGGCATGGTAGAGAATTCTCTTCATGCTGAACTTACTGCATTTTAAGTCTTTAAAACAAATCTCTTAATTATTTTGATCTTCTGCACCAGTATCAAACATTTTGGTGCATAATCTTTTTAAATCCTTAAAATGTCTGTTTTGTGTACTTTGCGAAATGCTTATTATAGAAAGGTCAAGTTTTAGATAGCAAGAACAGATGCAGAGGTTAAAAGCCCATCCCTTACCCTTGAGGAGCTCGATGTCCAATTGGGGAAGCAGACATACACACAGATAGTACATGAAGAGACTGGGGAAGAGAGTACATGAAGAGAGTTGGCTTGGCACGAAATGAGAGAGTCCCAAATATTCCAAATGGAGTGCTGGATAGCCAAGTGGTTACAAACAGACTTAATCTAATGTTTGATTCTCTGTTTTAAATTCTGGCTCCTCCACTTATTACCTATGTGACCTTGGACAAGTTACTTAAATGCCTTGTGTCTCAGTTTCACTATTTGTAAAAGCCCATAAGAATAATACCTTCTTCAAAGAGTTGGTGTGAGGATTAAATGAATCAACGTGGAACATCTTTAGTTCCTGACACAGAGTGTTATCTAAATGTAAACTACTTTCATTACTGTTCTGAAGAGACATCAGTTTGATTCCCAGTGACTTTGTTTATTGTAGAATCATCCCAGAACCCACAGGATAGGGGAGAAAACCAGAAGAAGGGGCTGTTCTTAATTTGGCCACATAATTGACACATGTGTGTTACCTTCCATGGAAATGAGAGCAGTGAAACAGTTCTTCTCGAAATGTCACAAAAGCATAAAAAATGTTGCTTTGTGTGGCTAATATTTTCCTCTCAGTCATGTGTGCTGTACCAGCTGCAGGAAACTGACGCGGTGTATTTCCAAGCACTGAAAACAGGTTCAGCCCAGTGGGCTTAATCTGTTACACAAAATCTTGGCAAGGACTTCATGCTCAGAGCAGGGTTGATTTACAGTAGGGAGAAAAATAGAAGGGAGAAATATTAAAATAAAGTGCAATCATGTTTCTATTTAAAAGTGGTTACTGCCAGCAGTATTGCAAAATAATGCTGGCCAGCAACCAGAAAGCCGCACCTGCATAGATTCCATCTGTGGAACCCTGGAACCCTCACTGTGATTGCTCAATAACTCTCCTATTTAGCACCATTGGTAAAAAGTTGGCAAATCTTATATATCCCAAACATACACACAAACTCATACTCTTACAGATACACGGGCAATTTGTTTAGCCTTTGTGTCATTAAGACAGTTATTCTGTTTAGGATGGTCAGGATGGTATTCTTCTTATATAACTACTTTGATAAAATATATTTTCTTTTACTTTCTAAATTGAAATTACACACAGGTTTATATCCAGCCCGCTTTAGCTCCTCTTAAATTGAGTGCTATCTATATTACACATGTCCATTTGTTCAGTTTAACATCTGTACACCTCAGGAAAAAGAACTTGTCTACATTTAGGAATAGTCACTGAAGAGTAAAAGGTTTGAGATTCCTTTATGGGGTACCCTTTTATTGAGGAACTTCTGGTGTGAAATGTAGCAATAATAATAACACCATAACATTTAGAAAATTTGTGGCCACTTACATCACTCAACTAAAACTGGGATTTATTTGAAACCCCAGGAAAGCAACTCAGATAATAGGCAATGTGTGGGCTTCCATTTTTCCTTCCTGATGGAAACTTCCAAAATCAAGTATTTTCTCTCCCCTACAGACATTCTCAAAATATTCTATAGTGGCAGTTTTCAACCAATGTGCTACAAGAATTTTTTTAAATACACAAAACTTGACCAGTTAGTCAGAGACACTGATCTTTTTTCCCTTAGATTGTCAACTAAAAAAATAATAACAACAGCCAACACAATGACAGCTATCCACCATAAATAAATCAAAATTCATTATTTTTTTTGCTAAAGAGGCAAAAATATGTATTTTTTGGTATACCATAGAAATTTAGCAATTAGCTTATGTGCACCTTGAGATGAAAAGGGTTGAAAAATCACTGTTCTTTAGCATGGCCGTGAAAGACAAGATACTAGTGAAGGACTAAATTTTGTCCTTACAAACACGCATTTTGTTTGGTAACCTAAATGTCACTTAAAAGTCAACGACTGACAGGAGAGAGTGTGCAGGGAGCATGGACGGGGTCTCTAGGACTTTCCGTGAGTAAGACCTGAAGGAAACTGGGGAGGAGGAAAGAGGCTTAAAAAGAGAAAGAACAGGAAAAATATGATAGACTGAGATTTATTTGGGTTTCTCTAAGTCATTCTTTAAACTTCTACTGATAAGATCAACCATTTCAAATATATATACTTAGTTCCTTTCTTAGTATTGTCCTCAAATAGAAAAAAGCAGTCAGGTAAATAAACAATTTTAATAAAAGAGATACTTACCACAGCTCTTGCAGATTAAGAAAACCTTCTTCAAAGAGGAAATTCCTAAATTGAGCCCTCAGAGGAATGGCAACCCCCAAGAAACAATGCCCTTTTCAGTTGTAAACTAACTCTTATTTTCACTAACAAAGTTTGTAAAAATGTCTTCCATGCTCCATGCAGAGCTTCCTCCATGCGCAGCACCAAAGAATAGAACAAAAGGACCTCCATCTTGCTTGCAAATACAGAAAGTTTATCCACAATAGCATGAAGAAAGGCCATTTAAAACTAATAAACATGTATGCCTAGTACCTTGAGCAGAAATCAGACAAGTTCTGAATTATATTTACAAGCTTCTGGGCTTGAATTAGGCAATTACTACAACATTGACTCAGTTTAAACTTCCATGCCTTCATTTACCCAAGAGCAGAATTATCTTAGTAATTCTACCACATTGGGTTGATCTGAGAATTAATTAGTGCTTTAAAGTGCTCTGAAACTCTAAAATAGAGAGTATATTTTTAAGTAGAAGAATCTTTTTTTTAATAATTCCCCAAGCCCTTAAGATTTCCTTCAGAGGGTTATTTTCATCTCTGTTCTGTTTGCAATCATTTTACAAGCCAGTTAAGTGGACCAAAAAAATACACATTTGGACTTAGCAAGCCCAAATACATTTACACAGTGAGTTCAGAGATATTTACACCAGTGGATGCTGGATTATGAACTATGAAGGACACAGAAGACTTCACATGCCTCTCCATATGCTGCCTCTTTGCATTGCAATAAGCTGGGCTACCACCTTCAAATCAGCACTCTGGGCACCTCATTTCAGCAAGGATTGCATCAGAAATTCACTAGCAAGGCATTTGCTTTGACCCTGGTATCTGATAATAATGTATTCTTGGGTATTGTACCATAGTCAGAATTTAATATTACATGTACCACAAGAAAATCATCAAGAAAATAACTGAAATTTGGTTCCAAAGTTACCCACTAGCATTGCACTTTCTTTTAATTTTAAAAATTATTTTATTGTCATTTTATGTTTAAAAACCATACATGGTTTTTAAGCATTCATTTCTTTTGAAAATATGTGAGCCTTTTCTACATACTGTTCAGCTACTAACATAACTGAGAGCCCAGAGAGTGAAATCCGACAGTCACTCTAATAAGGTAAAAATGGAGTTACAGAATTCATTTTCAAAGTTTCTTTCTATTTTTTGAAAAAAATTAAATTGGCACTACCAAATTTAATGACAAGGCCACCCTGCTGAGTTTGGAGCCCAGAAAGCTATTGTCTCCTGGTCTATGTATCCTCCTCTGCTCTAATGTTTCCAATAATGCGACTAATAACCAACCATCAGCAATAAATGCCTTGTCCTCTCATTGTTGCACACTGCAATAGCTGGAGCAGTGATGCTGACAAATGAACCAGCGTAATCACTTTGGATTTCTTTGTTACATCTTGCAGTGTGAAGATGTTTCCTGCTCAGCATGTCCCCCCAAAACAAACAAGCGCTATTGCGGTCTCCTCCATCAATCTCTCCTCGTTGCTGCCGTTCAAACTGCTGTGCTGCCCTCACCACCTACGACCCACCTCCTCAGAAAGGGGGAAGGTCCCAGATCTTTCTTTGAGTTTAGACTTTTGATATCCTTCACTAAGCAATGGAAATCCAGAGGGTAAGGAATAGGAAAAATGTGAACTTTCTCTACTTTCCAGGCTGGTTTCCTTAAGGGAAAAAAAAAGCTCATTAAAATCCAGTTGAGTCTGACATTTTCCCTTTTACCTTTTCAATCTTTTTATGGTTTCAAATCATTAACTATCAGCATGAAGCTCCAACGTAGCTCTTGCCATCTATGAAATGGTGACACATTTGACAATAATGCTTTTGAAGAGCCTGTCACATTCTCTCCCCAAACAAGTCTCATTAATGCTCAAACTGTCTTTCTTTTCTCTATGCTTCCTTTCTCCTGATTTCTCTCTAATTAGCTTGTTTTTTCTAATGTTCCCTCATTCCACAGTTCGAGCTTAAAAAAAGAGGTGGATGTCATTTCCACGAGCCCCAAGGCCAAGTTAATCAGCAGAATTAATGACTCTATTACCCATTAGACTGGGGGCGGTGGCGCTTAACTCCAAGTACCAGAGTTCCTTTGCCTTCCACCATGCCTCTTCACTTCGCTCTGACAAATGTAAATTTCTGCTCTCTCAGAGAAAATTCTGAGGTTCAACTTAGTTGCATAGCATATCTTTTCCCCTTTCAGGTGGGAATCAGGAGAGGCTGAAAAGGTAGCCACTTCTCTCTGCAGTGTCCATGCTGAGAAGTTATCACGCCACTAAGGGAGGATGGATAAGAGAAGTCTCAGGAAGACTGGAAAAAGCATCCTGAGCTAGTGTTCCCTATGCAACTAGCCACAATCTATAAATCTTTCCTGTAAAACATTTCATAGTTGCTGCATCACAGAAAAATGCCTCAGTATTTTTTAAAGTCATACTATGGAGAAAAGAAAACTATGTCAAAATTTAAACCAGCAGACAAGTTGATTTGATCAATTTTCATAAATAAGCATAAATAGAGGTTGAATAATTTTTAAAATTAATTTTCAATGGATGGAGGGGCAAAAATTTCCAAGTTATTTTCTTTTTGAACAAGAACCAAGTAATACAATCTTCCACCCTAAAATTCAACACTAACAAAAAACTAATTAAACATTTTGTATGTATTCAAATGTTTTATTTTAGAAGCATCTACCTAGAAACTGTCAGAAGAAGCATTTTTACCTTTTATAATGCAACAAAAACATCCTTCACAGAATTTCTGTTTAATTACTTAATGATATCGCTATCAATTAAAAGAGAAAGAAGACTAATACAGATTTATCTGAACACATAAGTAGTAAAAAAAAACATCATTTCAGAGAAAAGACTTGCTTTCATTTTTCTTCAGCTACAAGCTAATACAAAAGCTTTTGGTATCATTTGGTCAGTTATCTCTACATAAAGAGATTATTATCAGAAAATCTTTTTTGGTCAAAATCTCACTCTAATTGGGTTTGAAGTATCCTGAGCCACAGAATTTCTGTGTTTAAACCTTCTAGGCTTTCCTCAGCCTTCACCCTAATTTAGTCAACAAAATATACCTGAAAGGATATTGGCAAGAATGATCATCCTAACATTGACTTTATTCTTTTGTTCCATCTATTCATAGAAACAATCCCATTCTTGTTAAGCAGTCTTATGAAAGGAAATCCTCAGGGTGTTAAAAAAAGTCAATAGCAGTACTCAAACTTTCAACAAAAAAATCAGAAAAAAATGACATTTCAATAGTTATTCAGAGTTTTGTGTTATAAAGGGTATTGCAATACTCAGAAATGAAAGGAAGAGTATTTGGAATGCTTGGAAAGCACCACATTTAGTATAGCTACCTTCAAATATCATTGAAAATACAAGCCATCTGACTTTTCTTTTATGTGTCCATGGTCATAAGGTGTGAAACAATAGAAAACATATCATAAAATAAACAATAGTGTGTATTTACATAACAGGTAGCCCCAGATACTTCATTCTAACAGTCAATGTACCCACAATGATCATCGCCCCAAATCTGAAACTCAGGAAATAAGAATTCTAGTCCCAACCTGCCACCCTTAAGAATGATTATGGGAGAATGAGGAATGGGGATAGGTAGTGAAAACTTTACCTGTTTGCCTTATTGCTATACAAAGAACAATAATAATAAAACCAGATTACAAGTAAATAAAAAAATAGTACATAAAAGTCAATATAAAGATTCCTACCACACCAAAGAGAAATTAATTCACAGGACATCATTCAAACACACATTGTGTGTACACATACACACAATGAGTTGTGTTTATGTTTGTGTGTGTGTTAATCCTTTGTCACAAACACTCACATTATCCCATATCTTCTTTATCTTGCCTTTGTACAGGGATGCAAAATAATAGTATTTTCAAGATTTCTGCAATGTCTTTTTGTTAGGTTCCTCTCCTAACAGTTCTCACAGCACCCTGTGGTTACCTTATGGTGACGTTTATCTCATTTGTCTCTCTCTGTGCCATTAGAAAGCAACACAGGGAAAAACTGTGTTGTTTTCAGTTGTACACTATGCATCCAGTAGAGTGTCTGACTCAGGGTGGTAAGAATTATTTGTAGAATACACAAGCAGGAAAAAACTGAGTTGATCAACTTAAATCTAAATTAGCAGTTACAAATTTTATGTTTCTTATAGACCCATTCACAATTACCTCCAGATCACCTAAAAACCTAAAACACATCTGAGTATGTATAAAAGTATGGAGTATATTTCACGCTAGTTTAATGTAAATTAAGTTGAATGGAAGAATACAAGCTCAGGTCAGGCATATTACTTTACTGTTTTATTATCCTTGATTCATTTTAATTTTTAAAGTGTCAATAATGCAAACAAACAAAGAAAATATTCAGATATCTGCATTTCAATGTTCATTATAGCATTATTCACAATTGTCAAAGTATGGAAACAACCTAAGTGTTCACTGATGGATGAATGGATAATAAAATATGGCATAGAAATCCAATGGAATATTATTCAGCCTTTAAAAATAAGGAGTTCCTGCCATAAAAGAACATGGATGAACCTGAAGGATATGCTAAGTAAAATAAGCCAGATAATAGAAAGAAAAACTGCATGTTCTCATTTATGTGTGAAATCAAGAAGAAGGAAGGAAGGAAGGAAGGAAGGAAGGAAGGAAGGAAGAAGAAAGAAAAGAAAAAAGAAAAAGGAAAGGAAAGGGAAAAGAAAAGGAAAGAAAAGAAAAGGAAAGAAAAGAAAAAGAAAGTCAAATATACAGAAAACAGAAGATGAGAGTAGAATGGTGGTCACCAGGGACAGGGAGGTGGGAAAAATTGGAAGATGTTGGTCAAAGAGAACAAAGTTGTAGTTATACAGGACAAATAATTCTAGAGATCTGATGTGTGGAATGAGACTACAGTTAATAATACTGTATTAGTTACTGGATATATGCTAAGAGAGCAGATTTCAGATGCTCTCATAAAAAAAATTAAGATGGGAACTATATGAGGAGAAAATGTTAACTTCACTGTAGTAATGACATATATATATGTCCCAGGACACAAATACTGTGATGCTCTAATGCATTCAGATTTGCAACTAATTTTTACTACTGGGAAACTGTGGCATACATTACACTTCTCATCTCCAAAGCAGGCTGGGCATCAGAACCGCCTGAGAAAATTCCTACAAATGCAGATTCTGAAGCACCACAAGTGAGTCAAGAGTCTCTGGGGATAAAGCCTTGCAATATGCATTTTTAAAAAGATTTTATTTATTTATTTTTAGAGAGGGAAAGGAGGGAGATAGAGAGAGAGAGAGAAACATCAATGTGCGGTTGCTGGGAGTCATGGCCTGCAACCCAGGCATGTACCCTGACTGGGAATCGAACCTGCGACACTTTGGTTCACAGCCCACACTCAATCCACTGAGCTATGCCAGCCAGGGCTGCAATATGCATTTTAATCAAACTGTCCAAGGGAATCTTATGTGTTCAGCTTGCTAATAGTTGTTAGACCTGCAGAGACAAGGACATGAATATGTCATAAATACATAGAATATCAAATGTATTTTACTCTGAAACCAAACCCTTTCTGTGTATGGAAGAAAGGTTGTAGCCTTTGGACTTCAACACACCTGCATTAGAATTCTAGTTTCATTGTAACTAAGGCATGTGCCCATGAGTAAGTAACCTAACACCTTTGTGCAGCTGAGGAAAGGAAAATAATACAAAGATGCCCCTCTGGGTTGATGTGAACTGCCCAGCAGTGTATAGCAGAGTACAGGTGGCCAATACATGTTCTTCCCTTTCTCCCCTTTCTATCCTATGTAATATGACCAGAGGAAAAGAATAAAGGAAATAAGTAAAGTAGAAAGGATGACATATAAGAAAAAATAAACATAGGTTATCAAGAACATGTGAATCATTTCCTTTAAATCTAAATGATTTCCAATAATTAAAGGGTAAGAATCTCAATACTAAATTTCCCTGGGAGTCAAACTATTAAATGATTTTCTGTAATATTTTGCTGAACTCATGGAAAAGCCATGTTTAGTTGATTTTGTAAAGGGTTTGGAAACCATTCAGAAACTAACTATAAACCACAACAAATACATGAAGGCAAAAAGAGATTCCATTTGAAATAGCAGATGTTGATTATGAAAAAGAAAGTTATAGTAAAATCAGGTCTCTCTACCTTCTAGCTCTCTCAGTTGTTCACTCTTCTCAGAGAAAAGAACTTGGCTTCTATTCTTTTATTTACCAATAATATCAAAAGTCAGCTACCCTGTAAAGTCTCTCCTAAAGATCCTCTCTAAACAAGGTGAGTTCAATTCAACTAATAATAATTGACTGACTCTATGTTTGAGCAATATAAATGCCAAAAATATCCTTTCCTATCTTCCGGACTACCTGGAATGTGACTCCAATATTGCACTTTCACACCATTTTGTAAATGTTTATTTCCTTGTTTCTCTCCCCTGTTATGTGGTGTGTCCCTCCAAGACAGATACCAGAACATATTTGTCTTTGAATTCCTCTTGCTCAATACAGTGCTTGACAAAAAGTAATTTGGTGGAAAAATAGAAAAAAGCATGCTAATATTATCTACAAACAACAATAACAAACTATTGTGTGCTCAAAGTATATATATCAAGCATTGGAAAAAGACCAATCTCATTCATAAAGCAAAAAAAAAATCTAAATTAATATATTAGCAGGCTGAATCTAGCAGTACACTTAAAGAATAGATAGTGAATGAATCATTTCTAAGTGATGGTAATGTCAGGAATATAACAATGAGTCATTATTAGAAAATGTATCAAGAAAATTCACCTTTTGAAAAGGTTAATGAGGAAATACAATAATATTATCTGAGAAGATGTTTAGAAGGCATTTTATAGAAAGATAATCTTATACCATGATAAAAACTTAAACTCAAAGTAAATGCCAGCTTCTGTGTTAATAGTGAATTTCTGGTATTATTCACATGAAACTCAAGAACAAAAATAAATAGTAATGCCTATTATTAACTTCATTATTTAGCATTCTTATATACATATACAAGTGAACACTGTTTAAAGACATAAACAGTCATAAAGACATATGGGAAAAGAAAAAGACAAAAATACATTGTTTTTAAACTAATATATTTGTACACCTGAAAGAAGCGAAAGATTCCACTGGAAAAAAATTGGAACTTGGGAATTCAGTAAGATGATCAGTTAGAAATTTAATATGTATTCCTAATTCTCAGAAGGCAGTTAACTACAACGGTCTCAAGCTATTCTGCCCCAAAATGAACCCTGAGAAAGTAGAGGAAAAGACTGAAGACAGAGGGAGGAGAGGGGAGGAGAGGAATAAAATTCTAGGTAGAAAGGAGTGTAATTGTGAAATGGTCTTACCTTGGCTAGGGAGGGGTGGTAAAGGAACAGGTAGATTTGACTTGAGGCAGAAACTGCTAGGCCTGGCTATGGGAGATAGAATAAAAAAGTAAGTCTGGCATTGTGTTCTTAATTCTCCTACACCAGCGGTTCTCAAAGTCCTGTGCCAGGACCAACAGCATCAGCATCATTTGAGAACTTCTTGAGAAAATAAATATTTGTACCTCACCTTTGGTCTGCTAAATCAGAAATTCTGGGAGTGAGGCCCAGTAATCTATGCTTTAAAAATAAGATAAAAAACTATGAACAGTAAAATGACAACAAACTCATAGCTATCAACAACAGATTCTAAAAAACAAAAACAAAAGCTAAGCAAACAACTAGAATAAGAACAGTTCCAGAGAAATGGAGATCACATGCTGGGTCTTCAGTGGGAAGGGAGGGGAAAGAATGTAGGGAAGGGCACAGGGAATAAGAAGCATAATTGGTAGGTACAAAATAGATGGGGAGAGGTTAGGAATAGTATGGGAAACACAGAAGCCAAAGAACTTATATGTACAACCCAAGGACATGAACTAAGGTTGGGGGGCTGATGCTGGAGGGTAAGGGTGTAGGCAGAGGAAGGATAAAGGGGAGAATAAAACTGGGAAAATTGTAATAGCATTATCAATAAAATGTACTTTAAAAATAAAAATAAATAAATAAATCTTTTTAAAAAGTCCTCCCTGTGATTCTGATGAATCCTAAAATTTGAAAACCACTGTCCTCTTAGTACTGCTTTTCCCAGCGGGGTGGGGGGAGGTAAAAGTAAAACACTAAGGGGAGTAGTTACTTGATGATATTAAGAGTTATTGCCCATGGTTTCCAGGTACCTGGCAGTCTCCATTCTTGGACTCATCTGGACTCCACCCTTGAGTTCATTGTGGATGACACAGACTACTCTGGCCTTCTTCTATATGATTCATTTGACGGAGTAGCAAATACCATAGGAAAACATGAGCTCATAAGCCAAAGTAACAAGGCATTTGAGGATCTTAATTATCTTGCAAAAACAAAATACACTGGGTAATAAATTCCATCAGAAGCAAAATCTTTGCAACAGACAAAGAATTATAAGTTAACTAGTTAACTATACTAAATAAAAGAAAACATTAGCAAAGACTAGAAAATATTAAAAAATAACTACACATAAATCTTAGTCATAAAAATATAATGGTTAAAATAAAAAACACAATCAATAAGATAAATAGCAAAATGGAACAACTGAGAAATAAATTTGTGAATTTATACAAGCTCCAAAAAAGAGGCAAAGCCAAACAATATTTTTTAAAAAGTAAAACTTATGAAGGATAAAGAAAGAAATGGTAATACTGAACTCACCAGAGTGCCAGAAAAAGAAGGGGATAAAAATGGAGAGGAGTTTACTGCTCTACCGGCAGTACTATTACTTATTACTTTACTGCTCTACCGGCAGTACTTATTACTGCTATACCGGCAGTAATAAGACAAACTTCCCAGAAAGAATTCACACTGAATAGGCCTATAGACTTCTGCTCTCAGACACGATGTCATAATAGAGACAACATCTACTCTCATCTTAACTGAAAAACAGACAATGTTTAAGACAGTCTTCAGACATTGGAAAACAGACGGTGAAGGACAATGATTCCTGAGAAGGTAAACAAACACAGTTTGTGCTATAATTGCCCCAACATGCTTCCAGAGTTTCCAGGGCACAGCACAGGAAAGTAGAACCCCAAAAGATCTTAGCAGTCTCCCTAGTTGAGGAGATGACATTGACGATCAAATGGCACCAAGGAAATTGGAATGTAAAGCAGACTACCAGGGTAGAGATGCACAGGGGGCAAGCCCTGGAGATCTACAAAGCATTCCTTGGCAGTCTTCACCTGAGCACTGATCAAGGTGTAAGTGTGAGAAAACTACCTGAGGCCAGGGAAGGAACTGCAAGAAAAAAATCAGAGGAAACAATCCCCATTATTCACACAAGGCCAGGAATATTCCCATTCTCAACAGCTGGTATAGAAAAACTTTGGAGCATCAAGTTTAGTACTCAGACTTGAGTACTCAGACTTTCAGTATACTGCCTCAGTAGAGGAACATATTAGCCCTAGGCTAATGCTCGCTTTGGTCCTATAATACATATTGCATAGTGTTATATTCCTGGCACAGAGCTTCAAAAACCCTTGGAATTTCCTGAGTGATACTGTTATGCTAATCAGGCAACTTGAATGGGAGTAGCCTAGATAGCTTCAAGATGGGGGCTGGTCACCAGGAAAACCAACCATGTGATTAGAAGATTGAAACCTTTAGCTGTGTGACCTCTGGGGAAGGGAGGGGAAGCAGAGATAGAGTTCAGTCACATGGCCAATGATTCAATCAATTGTGCTGAAGTAATAAAACCTCCATTAAAATGCTTAGACTCTGAGGCTCCAAGGAGCTTCCTGCTTAACACACTGATGTGCTAGGAGGGTGCACACCCCAATTTCATGAGGAGAGGACATAGGAGTTCTGTTCCCCTCCTACATCCTCTTTGTCTTGCTCTGTGTATTTCTTCCATTTAGCTGTTTCTGAGCTCCAGACTTTATAAAAGTACCATATTTTTCAAACTATAAGGCACATTTTTCCCCTTCCCCACAAAATTTGGGAAGAATAATGGTTGTTAATGCTGCTGTTGAATTCTGTTTACATTTACATTAGTGAAATATTATGTTATTTATGTTATTAAATATTTTACCACATTTTTTATTTCAAAAATTTTTTTCTTATTTTCCTCCTCTAAAAACTAGGTGTGTCTTATGGTCTGAAAAAATACGGTAAGTGTGCTACTTTCCTGAGCTCTGAGAGTTATTCTAGGGCAGCAGTTTCCAACTGGCATGCTAGCTAGCAGATTAACACTGTATGAAATGACAAAAGAAGTCTTTCAGGCAAAAGGAAAATGATACCAAAAGGGAATCTGAATCTAAGCAAAGGAATGGACAATACTAGATAGTAACTACTTATGTGGATATAAAAGATACTTTTCTGGTTTTTCTAAATCAGATTGAAAGATAATTGTTTAAAGAAAAAAATAATAAAATGTATTGTGAGTTCATTACATTATGTAGAAGTAAAATGTATGACAAAATCAGCATAGAAGTCAGGAGAAGTGAATAGAAATATATGGTTATAAGATTCTTATATGTTATATGAATTGGAAAAATTCTAACAGACTTTTTGTGGAAACTGACATGGGCCTTCTAAAATTTGCAATTCAGATGCAAAGGTCTTAGAATGATTTTTTCTAAAGAAGAACAAAGAGGCTTATACCAGCAGATTTCTAGACTTGCTGTAAAGCTACAGCAATCAAGCCAGTGTGGGTTTTGTACAGATAAACACACAGGTCAATGGGAGAGACTAGAGTTCAAAAACAGACCCACATATACATGTTCAATTGATCTTTAACAAAGTTCCAAGGCCATTTAGTCAGAAAAGAGTAGCTTTTCAACTAGTGGTGCTGAAACAATTAACTAGACAGCTATGTGTAAAAAGAATTTTTTAACTTGATTTTTAAGTTATAACATATCAAAAATTAATTTAGATAAGAACATAGAACTATAAGAGCTGAAACTATAAAATTTAGAGAACAAAATGTAGATAATGTTAAAGGCCTTGTGTTGAATGAAGATTTTTTTTTAAGTAGGACATGAAAATCATGATCCATAAAGGAAAAAAAAATGATAAATTGGACTTACAATTAAAGTCTTTTGCTCTTCAAAAAACAATGTAATGAAAATGAAAAGGCAAAGCACAAACTGAGAGAAAATATTTGCAAAATACATGTCTAACAAATAACTTGTACCTAGAATATATTCTGATGTTGTACAACTCAATCATAAGAAAACAATCAACCCAATAAAATCTGGGCAAAATATTTAAACAAACTCTCCACCAATAAAGATATAGAAATGAAAAAATAAATAGGTAAAAAGATGCTTAACATCATTATTTATTAGAGACATCCAATTAAAGCCACATCAGATATCACTACATACCCACTGGAATGACTGAAACTTAAAGATCTGACCCTGCCAGAATAAATTAACATGTTTTTGTCATAAAAACCAAGAAACATTACACTAAAAGACTGATAAACTGACTTTCTAAAATGAAACAATTCCTTATAATGAAAAAGTAAAAGCACTATAAACATATTTGAAAAACAAAATCAACCTAGGAAATAATATTTTACAAAACATATGACAGTGGGGTTCTAGCCCTAATATGCAAATAATTCTTACAAATTATTTTTTTAAAACTCAAAAGGACATGAACTGGCAAATCTTCAAAGGATAAAAAAATGATCAATAGTAAGATAAAAAGATGCTCTTTCTTAGTTATCAAAGAAATAAAATTGGAATTAAGTACCATACTAATAAACTGACAAAATGATTTTCAAGACTATAACACTCTACTAAAAGAAGTAACAGAAGAAAAATGTGAATTAGTAAATGAATAAATGCCCTCTTAAATAGAATTGCATTATAAAAACATAATTTTCTCTAAATTTTTATATGTTGAATTCAGTTAAAACCTTATAAAAATGTGTTCAAGTGTTAATTCAAAATTCCAAGTAAGTAACTTTGAAAACTTGGCAAAATAGAGTTCAAAAATACTTCAAATTATTGTTCTGTAAAGTTTCTGGGGCAAAAAGCTGTTTATTTGGTAGGAAAACATTGCCAATTGTTTAGGACAATAAAATCTTCAATTGGAGACAATAACATTAATGCTGGGACAGCACCTCCTTTATTTACAGAGAAAAAAATTAAGCCATACAATTGATAAAAACTCAAAAGCATAAAACAAAAACACTGATAAATTGACCACATAAAACTCAATACTTCATTCTAAGAGAAAATAAGGCACATTAACATTTTTTAAATAAAAATACAAACTGGGAAGTAACATTTGTAAAGCATGTGACAAACTATTACTACCTTATGCAAAGAGCTCGAAGTTTTCTTTAAGATAAAAATTATACCAAGATGAGAATAGGCAATTACTCAAAAAATAAACAGCAATCATTAAAAGATGTTCTTTCTTATAATCAAAGAGATGGAAGTTAAAGCAACTCTATATTATACTAGCAGATTAGCAAAGGTAAACAGTATCAAAATCTGTAGTAAAAGGGGAATAAAACATCCAGCATTTAATTCTTGTTGATGAACATTTCAATTCATATACTCTTTCTAGATATCATTTCAGTAGTCACCTAGGCAAGAAAAGTAAAGAACTGAGTAAGAAGGGGATTGGAGGGAGGAAAGAAAAGGAAAAAGGAAAGAAAAAGAATACTCTTTTTCTCTTAAAGGTTATTTAAGTAAATTATGGACTAAATAAGGCAATACTCTGCAGCCATTAAAAATAATAGAGAATCTTTCCGATCATTAATAAATGTTCAAAATCACTATAAATACGTATACATTTATATATTTATTTATATATTATACACAAGTATATATATGGAGAACAGTATCTATAGAGTGACCCCAGTTACAAAAAATAGGTGTGTAGGTACACGTATGTGTGTGTGTGCGCATTCACAGAGAGATATCCAAAAGAGTTTTCACCAGTATATTAAGAATGGTTATCCTTTGGTAAAGGAATTCCATGTGATTATTTTTATGCCAATCATTATATATTTTTATTGTTCAAGTAACAGTTGTCTCCATTTTCCCCTCACTGTTCTCCCCCATCCTACCGACCCCCACCTCTCACCCTCCACCCTTCCCCCTTTGGCTTTGTCCATGGGTCCTTTATACATGTTCTTTGATGACCCTTCCCCTCCTTTGCCCTGTTATCCTCCTCCCCCCTGGTTACTATTGGTTTGTTCTTTAGTTCACTGTCTCTGGTTATATTTTGCTTGCTTGTTTGTTTTATTGATCAGGTGAGATTATGTGATATTTGTCTTTCTTTATAATAGAGTTTTTAAAATAATGATCGTGTTTCAGTTTTAAAGCAATAAAGCCCTTTTTTAGCTGTGACTCACTCATTAAGATGAGAGGAATTGTTTAACAGTAATGTGATAATGAGTCAATTTAAGATTATATATAAAGTCACTTTAAAACATGTTTTCCTTGATCAACCTTTTTTAAGGTCAGTTTCTTCAATCCTCTCCCTCTTCACTTCAGAGGAGACAGAGGAGAAACAGAAGCAGGCAGCCAGTGATAAAACTTTAAATATGAAACAAGTATTTCATTTTCTTTTTAGTGGTTTTAGTCATTGAATTTCATTTTAGATCAAGATCCTTCTTGATATTTAGAAAGAGACAAAATAAAAGGTAACATGAATATGTCAGCAACAAGCTTCAAGTATCCTCTAGCATCCAAGCAAAGCAAAGCAGAACTTATGACGTGCAAAAGAAAGCAAAGAGGCAGAAGGAAGCAAACATCTGTTATGAATAGGTGGGACAGAAAACCATGACATATTCTAAGGGCAGAGGTAAAAACAGAAAACAATAAAAAAGTCAAACATGGGAACTACAATATAACCTTAGAAGAGTAGTCCAAAAGAATAGTTTAAATAAAGCAAAACATTTATAAATTAGTGTTCATAGCCAGTGTTCATTCATTTGCCCTTTTGGTCCACATCCAATCAGGTATTATCTCCAGGTGCAATATTTGGCACTGAGATGAATGTTAAAATTAAATATTTATTGGTGCCTTGCTATCATCAGAGCTTTGTTCCAACTGTGACCCTGGTTTGTTTCCACCAAAAAGTGCTGTATGATGCTTAATACTGACCTCCCTAAAATCAAGAAATATCATTGTAGAGATCTTATTTTCAGCTCCAGAATGCTGGCTGACTTTTATATTAGTTTCTGACCACACGACACTCTTTAAATATTGATGTTAACCTGGATTATTTTCACTTAAGGTAAATGTAACTACTGTGGCAGAAAATAACTATCATAAACACCAGATACTTCAAAAAGAGATATTCTACATGACCATTCATTTTAAATGCCTAAATCTTTTATCCAACCATTTTAATTCTAGAAATTTCCACTGAGGAAATCTTTGTGTTGGTATACAAAAGGCTTATTTACAAATTCCAGGTAAGATTGTTCTTAACAGGGAAAAACAAAAGATATGAAAGCATCTATATTTCCCAACAATAGGAGCCCAGATAAAGTAATTTAGGTATAGACATTCTATGCAATCATTAAAATCCATTAAAGTTACCTTTAAAACATCAATTTTCAGAAATAATATGTGTAGTAGCAGTAGTTGCCATCACTGGGGTAAAGAATGTTCACAGCTCCCTTTATGGCTATCTCTTTTAACTGTTTGATAATCACAAGCTGACATCCATTCTCTGTTGCACACAGGGAAGGTTCAACTGTGTGACTGGCATTTTTAACTGTAACTTGAGTGCTGTCCTCACATTTACTGCACATGGTGGCTCACAAGTCCTATTGCTGTGTACCTCCTTCATTTTGCATTTTTGATCTAAGAATACTTCCCTGGTTCATCTTTCTAGGTTGGTCAAGTTGTATAATTAAAAATAAGGGATCTTAAATTCATCCAATTTTAAAGTGAGTTAGGTAGGGATTGTTAAATCTATAGGCTAAAGTCTTCCAACCCATGGATACAAGACATCTTTCCATTGATTTGTTTTTAATCCTGCTTTCTTTTAGCCTTGCTTTCTAACTTTCAGGGAATAGCTCTCTTACCTCCTTGGCTGATGTGGTCCTGAGTATTTTATTCTTTCAAGTGTTACTATAAAAGCAGTTGCTTCCTAGTTTCACTTTTGGATGGTTCATTGTTGATGTGTAAAAAACCCAACTGATTTCTGTGTTTTGCTCCATAACCTAACTTTGCTGAACCTGATATTAGCCTGAATAACTTTCTTGTGGATTCAGAGGACTTTTCTCTGTATAGGAACATGTCATCTCTAAATAGAGACAGATACATCTGCCTCTCTAACTGGATGCCTTTTATTCTTTTTCTTGCCTAATTGCTCTGGCTAGACCTCCAATTCCTGTGGATTAGCAGACTCAAAAGCAGGCATCATTGTGTTGGTCTTAAGGAGAAGCTTTCAGCCTTTATAATGCTGAAGGAGTTCCCTTCTGTTCTAGTTTTCTGGGTATTTTTATCATGAAAGGGTTTTGGATTTTTTCAAATGCCTTTTCTGCATAAGTTGAAATGATCATGTTTCTTCTCTCTATTGTATTAATACATTGTAGTATATTGATTAATTTTTTTTATGTTTAACTACCTTGCATTCCTGGGATAAATCCCACTTGGTCATGGTGTATAATTCTTTTAATTTGCTGTTGGATCAGTTTTGCTAGTATTTGTATAGAGGACATTTGAATCTATATTTGTAAGAGATACAGATCTATAATTTTCTTTTGACATCTGTATCTGGCTTCAACATCAGAGTCAAGGTGGGCTCAAAGAATGAGCTAAGAAGTGCACCCTTCTCTTTTCTATTTTTTTGAAGAGTTTGAGAAAGATTGCTGCTAATTCTTTAAATCTTAGGTACAATTCACCAGCAAAGCCCCTTGCACTGGATTTTTTTGTTAAGAGGTTTTGATTACTGTTTCAATCTCCTTCCATGTTATAGGTCTATTCAGATTTTCTGTTTCTCCTAGAAGTAATTTGTGTGTTTCCATGAATTTGTCCATTTTATCTAGGTTATCTATTTTTTTGGTATATAATTATAGGTAGTATTATAATCCTTTTTATTTATATAAAGTCTGTAGTAATCCCCCACTTCTGTGATTTTAGTAATGTGAGTGCACTCTCTTTTTCTTTTCAGTCAGCTGAGGTTTGTCAATTTTATTGAGATTTTCCAACCACCAACTTTTCTATTTCATTAATTCTCAGTTGTGTTTCTTTTCTCTATTTCATTTGTCTGCACTCCAAGCTTTATTCTTTCCTTTCTTCCACCAGATTTAGCTTTAGTCTTCTTTTTCTATCTACATGAATTTTAAGATTGGCTTTTGAATATCTACAAAGAAGCCAGAAGTAATTTTGATAGGGATTGTGTTGCAACTGCAGATCAGTTTAGGGAATATTTCCATCTTAATCATATTATGTCTTCTGGCCCATCAATATAAGCTACCTTTCTATTTATTTAGGGCATTACTACTTTCATTCAACAATGTTTTGTAGCTGTCAGAATAGAAACCTTGTGCTCTTTTGTTAAATTTTTGAGGAATTTTTTAAATATGACTTCAGATAGTTCTTTTTGACATATTGTGAGCTGTGTCTTTCATACCTTCATACAGTAGAACAGGAATAGGTTCCCATGGAGTTCCTTACTGTGTTCCTTGACCTGCATTGTGCTGTGAGGTCCCAACAGGATGGCGAGGTGGACCCTGGGAAGGAGCAGCTATGAGAGAGGGAAGCTGCAAGGACTGCCCTTGGGATGTGGGGCAGGGAGAAGAAGGCATGAGCAGATGGACAGGGTAGCAGAGAAAAGGAGCCAGGCAATTCCAGGGCCCAGACGGGGCTATCACTCAATTTTGGAAGGTTCCACTGAAATTTCTGAAGAAATGTTAGTAAGTTTAACTAATTTGGAGAAAATACATTTTATATCATGGTACAAAAAAAAAGTAAGTGGGTTAGAAAATGTTTGGGTGTATATTAATACAGGAAAAACTGTATGTAATTCAAGCTGCTACATTGAGATGCCTGCTCATAAAATGCACATGTATGGAACTGCCTTGACATTGTTCCAAAGGGCTGTCATCACATTATCTAGGTCACACTACAAGCATTGTAGTTAGAAATCGTTCACGCCAAGGTTTTTGATACAGAATATATTTTGATCTGAAATTGTACATAATACTTTTAAAAGATAGAATTTCACAAGCCACATTATTGGGCATGATTCAAAATATGTATTTTTCTCTCTCGCAGAATGCAACTAAGAAGCCTTAATTAGGATTTCATAATTACTTTGTAACTTCAGAGGATGATCTTGTTGATTATGACTAGCTTCTTCTTAAAGACTAATTCCATCGGAAACTTCTGCTGCAAATATTGAACCAATAATTCAGACCACAAATTTTCAGACAGCCTAGATTCCAGCAGTAGTTTTGCATCTACTTACTTCAGTTCAAGAATTCAATGTTACCCTTGCCATTTCTTCTCATTCGAAAAACTGGTCAGATTACAACAAAAGCACAAACTACAAACATGCTTTAGTAAAAGACATTTTCCTAGCTGCTCTGTCACTTCATGTTCAACAGTTGTTAAGTTTCTAGTGGGAAGCTATTTTCAGTCTTGCTTTGACTGACAGCAGACTTATTTGGTAAGGAACAATATAGTGGCAAAGTACTTGGATTTGAATACAATTTACCTCTATGTGGCTGTAGAGACTCAGTTTCCCCATCTATGAAATTGAGATAAGGTCTACCTCAGAGGACTGTCATAGAATTAAATGACCATGCTGAATAAACCATAAAAACTACATTAATATTCATTGTTATTTCCACTTTGTCATATATCTTTGGGTATGTATGGCATTGATGATTAAACCTTAGCAGAATATTAAAAAATATTTCTTCTAGAACCATGTGGTTTAGTTCTATTGCCTCAATATACTTAGTGGCTTAAACAACCACCATTTTATTTCCTCACAATCCTATGAGCCAATATTTTAAACAGGGTCAGCTGGTTGGCTCCGCTACATGCAGTGTCAGATGAGATCACTCATTTGGCTGCATTCAACTAGTGAGCAGATTAGGCCAGAAGTGCAAGAATTCTTCACTCTTATGTCTGGTGCTCCATTTCATCTCTATATGCTTCTCTCTCTCTCTCCAAATAGTTGACTTGAGTTTACTGACAGCATTATGGTCTTGAGGAAATCAGACTTTCTTACATGACCCCCAAGATGAAATATTCTAAGAGGGAGCTGCCAATCTCTTACAGCACAGGCTCAGATGTTTCACAACATCCCATCCTTCATGTTCTATTGATTAAAACCAATTAAAGGACCAGCTCAGACTCAAGAAATAGACATCACCTTTAATGAGATGTATGGAAAAGGATTTTCAGTCATACTTAACCCAACATAGTCATGTCTGCTAGAGACACCGCAATGCAATCTTGGTGTTCCTTTTGATTCAACCTCATTATTACAGGCATGTGTTAATAGTGATTTGGGGTGGAATTATCCCACAGTGGATTTTGACCCCCTAAAAAAACTTTTAAGAACCTGCTCATTCTTGTTTACAGACATTATGAATATAATCTACTTAACCTGGAGAATATCAATTTCTGAATTCTGAACTCCAAAGATGAAAGGTAACTAAGAAAGAGAAGGCAGACTCAATGGTTACAAAGACTAAATATGGAGAATGAGGGAGGGTAGCATGGGCAGTGGTTGTCAAGGTCAAATCCTATATGTTCTTCCCTATGCAATAGACATAGCTGATAGCTAAGATGGTACATGGGGGTCCAACTATCTTAGAGATCTGAATGCAATGGATTTGAACTTTCAATCAATAATCTGTACAAGTCATCAAAAGACTGCTATAATTTCTAGGGATCTTCCATCCTTCAACATCCTGTGTATCCCTTCTCTTCTGTTGTCTCTTCTGTCCATGTCTACCAGGATATGAAACTCACCCCCTCTACTGGTTTACACACACACATGCACACACATCTACTTACATCCTGTGTAAGGTTTCACAATGAAGATGGAAGAATGTGCATTTTAAAACAAACAGTTTTTACTGAGAACTCCAAACACCTATTTTCTTAAAATATCCATTGGCCTCCTTATGAAATAGTATGGAATTTCACTCTCCTTTCAATTCATCTCAATTTTTCTCTGTCTTCTTTTTTTCCTTCCTTCTTTCTTACTTTTGCTTCAATTTCCTCCTCTTTCTTTTCTCTCTCCTTCCTTTCCAGGAGATAAATAACACAATAGCTTTCTGTACTGGGAACAGATCAATTTCCTTCACTCTGAAGGGTTGGTGCCCACTGATATCCAGGTCCCTGGCAGGAGCTGGGAAGGTGGAAAGAAGGATATTCAAGGTTTTCATCTAAACAAAAACAGTGTTGTTCCAAAAAGAATTATGGTAAATAAAATTGCTATAACTTTGAAACACTGATACAAGACACCAGCAGAAAGATTTAAGGGAAGGAGACCTGACTGGCATGGCAGCATGGTTCAATTGGTTGGGTGTCATCCCCACAAAGTGTTGCCAGTTAGATTGCTGATCAGGGCACATGCCCAAGTTATGGGCCAGGTCCCCAGTCAGGAGTGTACAAGAGGCAACCAATCAATGTTTCTCTCTCACATTGATGTTTTTCTCCCTCCCTTCCCCTTCCTCTAAAAATTAATCAATAAAATCTTTGAAAAGAAAAGATTTAAGGAAAGGGGGAGATATCAGTCATTCAGTTGTGGCCATATTGATTCTCAGATCCTTGAAGACACCTAAGAGTTAAACAAATATGGAGGTCTGGAGTTCTAGGTTTGAGCCCTAGAAATATTTCGAGGTATGTAACATCAAAACCCAGGAAAAGACCACACTTCTACATAGGTGTGGGGTGACTGCAGGCCCTTTAATCTGAATAGGAGGGCATTTGAGTCCAAATTGCAAATTCAAATAACTCTGGTGCATAAATAGGTGGCTCACAAAGTTACCATCTGATTTACTATTTGCAATCTCATGAAAGGACAAAGGCTTAAAGATGAAATGATGCAGCAGTTCTTTCTCTCACCAGTTCAGAGATGTGGCTTTGTTTCTATTCCTAGAGTCAGGGGCTCTCTTAAAGACATTCTCATCAAAGATCTTTTTAACACTCTTAAGTCTTCATGTAGATCTGTGGAGAGTGGCACAAACAATGGCAGACTTGAATTTCTCTTTATTAAATATCACATTGCCAGAAGAAATCCCATCATTCTGTTGATGGTGTGCTGCTTAAAGGGTGATCTTAATTAAACTGTAAAATGTCAAATTTTGGTATGGAGAAGAGTCAGTCTGTAGGCAGCAGGGATAAGTCAGATTTATTAGTCACTGAACAGCAAGCTGATAGCCCCTCCCTTAAATAGAAAAGATTGTGAAAAGAAAGCCAAAAACTCATGTTATATAGAAAGTCACTAGCATTACTCCATCTACCAATCAAAACAGAGCCATCCATCCCTCCCCTAAAAGCACACCGTGAAACCCTTGGGGCCTCACGTAGACATTTGTAAAGAGGAAGATCTGGAAAGGACAAACTCATACTGAACGTGACAGTCAAAGATGCCATTCTCTTAAAAAATCATTTTCCAGGCTTCTACCCCATTTGTTTTTGTTTGTTTGTTTGTATTGTTGTTCAAGTACTGTGTTCTGCCTTTTCCCCCTACCCCTCCGCACCACCCCAGCCCTCCCCACCTCCCTCTCCTATTTCCACCCTGCCTTGGTATTGTCCATATGCCCTTCATAATTGTTTCTGTAAAGCCTTTTCCCCCATTATCCCCCACCTCTCCTTTGGTCACTGTCATTTGTTTTAAAAATTTAGAATATAAATCATAACAGTGTTCTTTATTTAGATAAGAACATTTTTTTCCAAGATGCTATTGGGTTCCTACTTTTAAAAGACCAGTGGTAAAGTAAAACCAAGCCATGATGATTTCTGAATCTTGGTTTAACACATATCTCATGTCATTTGTTCCCCCAATGGCCCTAACCCCTATTATTTGCCTTACCTTAGAATCCACTTTTTCCTGAAAGCCTTCCATGCCCCCAGCTGGGTGAGCTACCCTTCCCCCCTTATATATTCTCCCCCATCACCTTGTACTGGTGCCCATCAAAGCCCCTGTCATACTCTATTATAATTAGCTGTCTACATCCTTGTCTCCCCAACTAGAATTTTCCTCCAAAACAAAGACCATGTTTACCCACCACTGAGTCCCCAGCACTTGGCACAGTCTAGCACACGGCAGTTGTGCAATGTTTGTTGATTTATCATCGTTCAGGAGCATGATCCCATTAGACCTTGACTAAAGCCTTGCAAAAAGGTGAGGAGGCTGACATGGACTGGATCAATGACCTGTTTCACGGCTGTACCACAGCCAGATCTCCTGACTTGTGACCCATTGTTTTTTTTTCTCTATGCTGCATCAACATCAGTAGCAAACAGAGAAATCTATCAGGCATTCCTTCATGCATTTTACTCACTTAGTGTTCTGTGCCATTAAAGCACAAAGCTCAGAACTTTCAGAATCACAGAGCAAAAAGGACCTTAGAGATTGTTTTGTCTTAGTCCAACTCCAGCCTTTTACACAAAGGAAGCTAACCCAGAGGAAAGTGACTTGGGCAAATCCTGGTCCAGAGCCTATGAGCTCTGGCTTTTGATCAGAAGGTACAAGAGTTTGATGCTGGATTGATAAATGCACCTTTTTGCCAGATTTGAGTCTTCATCTCAGGCCTACTAATGGTGTGAAAACAAGGGAATTTTTAAAAGAACATAATTTTTCATTCATCTTTCTGTTCCAGTTCCACATGCCGCAAATGGAAACCATTTGGTATAGACTGTGGAGGTGAGGAGAGATCCACGACATGCATTTCTGCAGCGCCACGAAGCAGGGCTGTCAGTAATATCTCACTTAACATGCGATCACAGAATCTTCCTTCAGTGTCACCACGGTTGCTGCTGTAACACTCCATAAGAAATAATGCCATCTGTTAAAATACACAAGGCAGGGAATCGCAGCTGCTGTCATCACACAAAGATGGAATTAACCAACACTAAGCAATTACTTTCCTTTTACATTTCACAATTAGAATTTTAGTCTTGCTTTATTTGTATCACAAAAGTCACCACAACACTGTGCCTGTTGAAGTAACAACATCACTCTCTTGATGAAAACATGGAGGAGGAGGAGTTTAGTTGGGGATAATGGTAATTGTCACTCTGTTGTCATTTTGGTAAGCACTTTTAAAATTCCACTGGGCAGTGTTAATTATAGGTAGCAGTACATTTAGGCTCAATTCACAATTAAAGAAAAAAATATTTACCAAATGAGGTTTATAGCTGATGGAATGATTGTTGTGCTATACGTCCAAGATTCTTCTTTCCTCTCTTTTGTAGTAGAAGATTTTAAAGAAGGAAGTAACCACACTCATAGGAGACAGGTTTCTAATTTGAACACAGATGAAATGCTCCCTCTCAGCTTTTATTCCATTCATTGGAAGGGAGCAGATTGCTGGCTAAATAACAGAAGGGTGGACGTATTCAGAGCTTAACTGCTAAGCTAACTCTTCAAAAAGCTGTAAGAGATCAACGATTGCCTTGGCCATACTCCATTATGAGGTTGTCAGCAAGCTGGTGTTTCTCTCTTTGATGCATTTTTTTGCATGGGAATTATATACTTTATTTCCTGGGGGCAGAGCAATAGGCAACGCCTCTCTTAACTGATTTTTGGGCAGAATTCTCTTACAGGGTAGATGGAAATCAAGGAATGTAACAAACGGTTAAATTCTCAGCTTTTCTCCAACTTCTGATTTGTTTACGAATCACACAATGAGACCACAATACCAATGATGTCATGAGCATGGAAATATCTAAACATATATTGGTCCTCAAGGAGAAGCCTGAAATATCCACCTTTCTCAGAGTACCTTTGATAACTCTAACTTTAGTACAGTTCACATCCATTTGCTTTCAATGATCTTTCAGAGCTGCCTGGTTCATAAACAGAATGATCCATATACCAGTTCACAGACAGAATGGCTCTCAAACTTCCTGGTAATGACACTTCATTTCACTTTAAATTAAGTTCATTGTGAACTCTGCAGTCCAGACATACGTCTTTATAACAAAGCTACATTTTAAATAGTATACACTTGGTACTTTATCACAAAATACCTTATAAAATTAGTTATTTTATAAAGCCATATAGAACTTGACTTCCCAAAGACTACAGATTCCTTTGGGACTGAGACCAGGCATTGCCCTTTTGGATGTCCCATCAAATACAGCACACTGCCATCAAGAGGAAAAAAAAAAGCCCAACTTTTATGGATTAATAGCTCCAGACTTTAAAACCCAGTATGTTTCCACTTTGGAATTATATGTGTTAGCCATTAGGAACCCGGTTGGGACAAGACAGGGGAAAGGTGCCTAAGAAAATTATTCTCACAAACAAAATCTGGCCAAATTCATTACTCCTGCACACAAATTCTGCCTGGCCCTACTGATGAAAATCTCAACAAATACAGTAATATCTGATGTATTATTAAATGGAAAAAACTTAATTTCATCACAGACTGCAAGACTCTTCAGGTCCTTGAATACAAAGGGTCCTATTTAGAAAGAAATTAGAATCTGTAAATATAATTCACAATCAAGGCTCTCAAAGTCATAAAATAGCAATGACTACATCAGTGATTACGAATCGAAGTGAGCACGGCCAGCAGGCCAGCGACGACCGCCCAGGCAGAGGAAGCCTCTGGACCACACTCGTATGCATCTGCACACAGGCACGTGTCTGGCCAGGCTGCAGTTCTAAAAGGTGCTGTTTCGGTTTGTAGCATTATTTGTAAAAAGAGGGAAAATGATGTCCTAGGCACTATGCTGACTTTTTAACTGTGGTAATACGTGCAGTTTAGCACTAATAGCATGTATTAATAATGATTAATAATGTGTTTTTTCCTGCCAGGGCCAGATCCAAAGCCAGTTTTCAGTCACCGTATTGCTCCTGTATTATGTCACCCTTTATTTTCTGAGCCAAGCTTAAAAGAATGTACAACAATGATGAAGGTGCATAGTTAAGAAGTTAATAAGAAAGCAAAGATTATTTTCCCTCATGCAGTGTATAAATAAGAGATCTTAGAGATCTCAGAGAAGGAAATATATACACAATTTGTTCAAACCACCCAATTTTTTATTTAATCCCCTACTTGCCCATCTCATATGAGCTCTTCATTTTAAAAAATCCCTTGCCCTTTCCTCTCCTCCTACTGTTGTTCTCTTTTGGGTCCTATAGACTCACTATATATCCATGCCAAGACTCAAGTTCTCACAGATATTTAGCATAGCCATCTCACATAACATATGAACACTGCTAAAAGTAGCACATGAGGGAAAAACACATACAACCCTTTTCCCCTTGACCCAAAGCAAAAATTGGGGAAAAAGCTCTGAGTGTGATAGAAATAAAATCTTTCCCACTTTCAGATTTTAGATTTTCTCAGCTATTACTGCTATTTTTCCATTCCAACAATTTCCCTAAAAATGGACACCTACATATAATTCACAACAAAACAAAAACTTAAAGACGGGCAGAATGGATTCGGACTTTAGTTTTAATTGTCTCCAGACCCAGGTGCAGAAGTGGTAAATAAGAAACAATTTAGACCAGCTGACAACTCCAGTTTTAGCTCGTGGTAGCTCGAGTCACACCTACTCCTACTCAGGTGCTCGCACCAGATGGCTCCATGGCAGTCAGGAGGCTGGAAATGAAGCAATCATTTAGTCTGCAGCTGGAACGCATGGGATTGCCCAGTTTTAAAAAACTCATTAATCGCGTACCTGAAATGTGTATAATTTTGCTAACTAGTGTCACTCCAACACCTTCAATAAAAAGGAAAAAATGCTCATTTTTTAGGATTGATGAAAGGATTAAATTTCATAGAACACGCAGTTTTACTTTCTTCAAGTTTCTAAAAAAATTCAAGCCTAGTAAACAACACTCCCACCCCATTCCAGACAACCCACTTTCAAAACCAAATTTAGATACATTCAATGTGAATGTGGGCATGACAATTTCCTCATACTCCATAATGTTTATATGGGTTCTTAAGTGAAATCTGACAATCAACATGTCATCATGCTTTTGTGTTTGTCCACATTGTCATATTTACAGAACAGCCAGTTTATCAGGATTTATGTGAAAGTTTTAAAAATTCCAGTCCAAAATCAATTACTCTACTAGCTTCCCAATGTTTAAGCAACTTTATATCAATCAAACTCTAACTTTATATCAATTTAGCTTATTCTAAACATTTATTGGGTTTTATCCCATGCAGAATATGATCATAGCTATATTTATTTAATGTTTTTAATTTTTTATTAAATTATTCAGCCACTGAAAACTGTTACCCATGAGGGCCCATTTATTCTTCCTGAGATTCTTGAAATGACACAAAGCAAGACAATAACTTAATTCATATGTTATTCTGCCCAGTTAATTTATATTTATATAACATAAAGGAGACCTTGTAACCTAGGTAAACAAATACAATCTTCACCCTAGAAATGTAGTATGAAAACAGAGTGCAGGTGGTAGAGAGTTTCCAAATCTTCTGGTCCCAGCAATATGTTATTTATTTAACAGTATGCAAATGAATTAACAAGAATACATTCAGGGTTCCTGGAGTAAATAATTTCCATTTCTGTCACTGCCTGGAAACCATCATTAAGTACCTCCTAAATATTCATGCTACAGAAATTAGGCAATAAAATGAATTAAGGGGATCATCTCTCACTCAACAGCCTCTCCTAAAAAAAGAAAGGGTGAGGAGATGGTAGAGAGAGAAAGAAAGACATGAGATATGGTAAGGAGGAAGAGAAAGGAAAAAAATGAATCATTCACAATTTATTTTTCATATTTTTGTGAGGGCTTCTATTTGGGCATTGTGGAATTAAGCTTGTTTCATGGTAAATCTGTGAGCATCATTGTATGATGCTCATTGATAATACAAAGCTTCTGGAAATTCTGAAAAGCAGACTCCTGAGAATAGCTACATGTGGTTAGCATTGCATGTTACCTAGCCAAGTCATTATGTTAAAAAGTAGAGTCTAATCCCAATTTAAATTATCAGCATGTTTGTGCCCCATTGTGCAAATCAACAAGAGAAGCTCATGCACTGAAATGTACTACCAGTCAAGCTATACACTGGCCACATAGGAATTTTGACATGATATCTCAGATTTCTCCTGTGTGGAATTACATAGATCCATTATAGTTTAAGCAACTAAAATGAAAGTGCTTTTCTCCTCACTCTTTGTTATGGAGTAAATTGCATGTCAACAAAATTCATTATGTGGCACTCTTATTTCCCAACGTGACTGCATTTAGAGATAGGGCCTTTAGGGAGGTAACTAAAGTTGAATGAGGCCACAGGGTGGGACCCTGATCCAATGGGACTAGTGTCCTTATAAGAAGAGGAAGAGAGGTCAGAGCTCTCTGTCCATGTGTGCACAGAGACCACGTGAGGATGCAGTGAGTAGGCGGCTGTATGTAAGTCAGGAAGGGAGGCTTCCCCAGAAATTGACCCTGATAGCACCTTTTATTATTAATTTTTGACACACAAATATGTCAGAGCTGTACATAATTGATGTACACAATTTGATGAGTTTGGAGATAAGTATACACACATGAAACCCTCACCCCAATCTATCCCATAAACCTGTCTATCACCTCCAAAAGTTTCTTCCCACCTTTTTATTTTTTTTGTCTGATAAGAGCATTTAACATAAAGATTTAACTTCTTAGCAACTTTTTAAGTATGCTATATACTAATGTTAACTATAGGTACTGTGCTATACAATAGATTTCTAAAGTTTATTTATCTTAAATGAAACTTTGTACCCTTTAACAAATAACCCCCCAATCCCTTCCTTCCCCCATAGACCCTGGCAACAACAATTCTCCTCTCCACTTCTGCAAATGTGATCATTTTAGATTTATCACCTAAGTTGTATCATGTAGTATTTGTACTTCTGTGTCTGGCATATTTCACTTAGCATAATGCCCTCAAGGCTCAATGTCAAAATCAGTAGGATTTCCTTTTTTCTCATAGTAACCCAGGCATGCGCACTGACGAGGAATCATACCAGTGACCCTTAGGTTTACAGGATGATGCCCAACCACTGATCCACACCAGTCATGGCTACCTCCAAAGTATTTAACTTAGATCCGTTACACCAAATCAACTGCCATACCTACCTGCTCTAGTCCATCATCTCTCACCTAATCTATTACGATTGCCACCTAACAAGTCTCCAAGTATCACCTATTGTCTTCCTTAATAAATTCATCTTCCATTAGTTAAAGTGATCTTTAAAAATATAAATCAGATCATGTAATTTCCCCCATTTTTTAACCTTCCAGTGCTTTGTATTTTACTATGAATTCCTAGTTTCTTCCTGTGGCCTTACATAATTTGGCCCCTGTCCACCTTCTTGCACACCATACCCCAGGGACTCATGCTGTTTCTGATCCTCACACAAATCAAGTTCTACCTGTCTCAGATTTTTGCCCTTGATTTCCCTTCAACTTAGAATGGTCTTTCCTCCCATCTTTTTGTCTGGCTTCATCACTTTACTCCTCTTTGGTGCCACCACACCAAAGAGGACTTCCATCACCTGGCCTCTTTCCCCTCAGTTTCTCCCTCTACCATGACATCAGAGCTACATGTTTTATTTTTCCCATGGCATTATTAGTAATAAAAATTATTTTATTAATTTATTTATACATTTATTATTTGTCTCTTCCACTTAAATGCAAACTCTATGACAGTAGGTACTTTCTCCAGTCTGTTCATTACTGTATCCTTTTTAAATTGATTTGATTTGATTTTTATTATCATTTAGTCCCTTTATACTATCCTTCCCTCAGCAATCACCACACTGTTGTCCATGTTCATGAGTCCTTTTTCCTTTTTACTCAATCCCTCCACCCCCTAAACTCCCCCTTCAACTAGCTGTCATCCTGCTTTCCATCAATGAATCTGTCTCTGTTTTCCTTGTTAGTTCAGTTTGTTCATTAGATTCCACACATGAGTGGAATCATATGGTATTTGTCTTTCTCTGACTGGCTTATTTCACTTAGAATAATGTTCTCCAGATCCATCCATACTGTCACAAAGGATAAAGTTTTCTTACTTTTTTATGGCCAAGAGTATTCCATTGTGTAAATGCCCTACAGTTGTTTTAACTACTCATCTACTAATGAACACTTGGGCTGCTTCCATATCTTGGCGATTATAAATGGCGCTACAGTGAACATAGGGGTGCTTATGTTCTTTCAAGTTAGTGTTTTGGGTTCCCTTGTATATATTCCAAGAAGTAGGATCACTGAGTGAAAAGGAAGATTCATTTTGAATTTTTTGAGGTAACACCAAACACTGCTTTCCACAATGGCCACACCAATCTGCATTCCCACCAACAGTGCAAAAGAGTTCCCCTTTCTGTACATCCTAACACACTTGTTGTTTCTTGATTTGTTGATGACAGTCATTCTGACAGGTGTGAGGTGGTATTTCATTGTAGTTTTAATTTGCATCTCTCTGATGATTAGTGATGTTGAGCATTTTTTTCATATGTCTATCGGCCATCCGTATGTCCTTCTTGGAGAAGTGTCTATTCTGGCCCTATAACTATTTTTTAATTGGGTTGTTTGTTTTAGTTGGGTTAGTGTAGAAAGGCACTGAGATGAGAACAGGCATCCATATCCATGTGTGGCAGACAAAAATCAGGAGAGATACTTCAGGAGTGATGGGTCCTAGCCCCAGAGCAGAGCATCCAGCCCAGGGTTCCAGTGCCAGGAAGGTAAGTCCCCGTAACTTCTGACTGTAAAAACCACTGGGGTTCGGGGCAGCAGAAGAAACTGCAGAATTCTCAAGAGACTCCTCTTAAAGGGCCCACCACAGACTTAAACTCACATAGACCTACACCCTTGGGATTCAGCACCAAGGCAACAATTTGAAGGGTGCCAGTGGCATTCAGAGAGAAAGTGAAGAGACTGGCAACAAAGCAAGTGTTGGGAAACAGCTTCCTCCTCAGCAAATTCCCAGAGTCCAGGCAGCGGCAGTGTCCCCTAACTAAGCCCTCCCCCAAACAAAGAACAGAACTCTGAAATGGGTCACCCTGCCCTGGCAATTCCCTGAGGATCTGCCCCATAAAACTTAACAGGTGTGCTTTTCTACAATAGGCCACACTAGTAGGACAGGGAGTCAAAGCAGCACTACCTAATACACAGAAATAAACACAGAGAGGCTACCAAAATGAGGAGACAAAGAAATATGGCCCAAATGAAAGAACAGAATAAAACTCCAGAAAAAGAACTAAATGAAATGCAGATAAACAACCTATCAGATGCACAGGAACTCATTGGTTATTCCAACAGCATAAAAAAAAAGACCCAGGCAGAAATAAAGTTTGCATTAAGTAAAATAAAGAAAAATCTGCAGGGAATCAACTGTGAAGTGGATGAAGCCAAGAACCAAATCAACCATTTGGAACACAAGGAAGGAAAAGAGCATGCAATCAGAACAGCAGGAAGAAAAAAGAATTTTTTAAAAAACAAGTATAGGCTTAGAAATTTCTGGGACATTTAAAAATGTACCAACATCCAAATCATAGAAGTGCCAGAAGGAGAAGAGGAAAAGCAAGAAATTTGAAATCTATTTGAAAAAATAATGAAAGGGAACTTCCCTAATTGGGTGAAGGAAATAGACATGCAAGTCCAGGAAGAACACAGAGTCCCAAACAAGATGGACCCAAGAGGACCACACCAAGACACCTCAGAATTAAAATGTCTAAGTTTAAAGATACAGAGAGAATCTTAAAAGCAGAGAGTGACCTACAAAGGAGTTCCCATAAGACTGTCAGCTGATTTCTCAAAAGAAACTTTGCAGGCTTGAATGGACTGGCAAGAAGTATTCAAAGTGATAAAAAACAAGGACCTACACCTAGATTACTCTATCCAGCAAAGTTATCATTTAGAATTAAAGAGCAGAAAAAGTGTTCCACAGACAAGGTAAAACTAAAGGAGTATGTCATCACCAAGCCTTTATTACATGATATGTTAAAGGGAATTATATAAGAAAAAGATCAAAACAATGAACATTAAAATGAAAATAGATTCACAACTATCAATACTTGAATACAAATAACAAACCAAGCACACAAGCAGAACAGGAACAGAATGGTAAATATGGAGATCATTTGGAGCATTATCATGTGGGATGTGGAAGGGAGAGAATGGGGAGAAAGGTACAGGGATTAAGAAGCACAAATTAATAGGTACAAAATAGACAGGGGGATGTCAAGAACAGTATAGGTAATAGAGTAGCCAAAGAGCTTATATGCATGGCATATGGACATGAACTAAAGGAAAGATTGCTAGAGGGAATGGGGGTGCTGGACTAAGGGGGTGGGGGGGAAAATGGAGACAACTATAATAGCATAATCAATAAAATTTACTTATTTTTATTATTTTTTATTAATGTTCGAGTAGAGTTGTCTCCATTTTCCCACCACTACTTTCCTCCATCCCACCCACCCCCACATCCCACCCTCAATCTCACCCCCCCTTTGGCTTTGTTCATGTGTCCTTTATAGATGTTCTTTGGCAACCCTTTCCCTTCTTTCCCCGATTATTAAGAACAAACTGACAGTAACCAAAGGGAAGGGGAGAGGGCAATACAATATATTTTTAAAAATAAATAGGCACTAGATTTTATCAAATGCACTTTCTCCATCTATTGATATGATCATGTGGTTTTTATCCTTCACTTTTTTATGTGATGGATCACATTTTTTGATTTGTGAATGTTTTACCAACCTTGTGTTCCAAGAAAATCCCACTTGATTATGGTATATGATCTTTTTGATGCATTGCTATATTCAGTTTGCTAATGTTGTGCTGAGGATTTTAGTGTCTATGTTCATTGGGGATATTGGCCTATAATTTTCTTTCTTTGTAGTGTCTTTATTTGGTTTTGGAATTAGGATAATGCTGGCCTTGTAAAATGAGTTTGGGAGCCTTTCCTCCTCTTAAATTTTATGAAGTAGTTTTAGGAGGCTGTTCTTTTCAGAAAGTTTAGTAAAATTCACCTGTGAAACCATCCATTCTAGGCCTTTTGTTTTGGGGGAGTTTTTTTTTTAATTACTTCTTTGATTTCACTAAGTATAATCTGTCTATCAGATTCTCTGATTCTTTCTGATTTAATTTAGGAAGACTGCACGTTTCTTGGAATTTATCCATTTCATCCAGGTTGTCCAATATGTTGACATATAGTTGTTCAAAGTATTTCCTTACAATCCTTTGTATATCTTTGGTGTCAGTTGTTATTTCTCTTCTTTCATTTCTGATTTTATTTATTTGGGTCCTCTCTCTCTCTTTTTTGATGAGTCTGGTTAAAGGTTTTCCAATCTTTTCAAAGAACCAGCTCTAGGACTCATTGATCTTTTATATTATTTTTAGACTCTATTTTGTTTATTTCTGCTCTAATCTTTATTATTTCCTTCCTAGGCTTTGTTTGTTGTTCTTTTCTAAGTTCCTTTAAGTGTAAAGTTAGATTGTTTATTTGAGTTTTTCTTGTTTTTGAGATAAGCCTGTCATGTTATGAATTTCCCTCTTAGGATTGCTTTCCCAGTGTCCCACAGATTTTGGAGGACTGTTGTGTCCTTATTTTCATTTGTTTCAAGGTATCTTTTGATTTCTTCCTTGATCTCATTGTTGACCCACTCGTTATTTAATAACATGTTATTTAGCTTCCATGTCTCTGGGTGTTTTTTCAGTGTTTTTCCTGTGATTGATTTGTAGTTTCATAGCATTATGGTCAGAGAAGATGCTTGAAATGATTTCAGTCTTCTTAAATTTATTGAGATTTGTCCTAACATGTGGTCTATCCTAGAAAACATTCCATGCACCCTTGAAAGGTATGTATATTCTGATGCTTTGGGGTGAAATGTTCTGAAGATATCAGTTAAATTAATTTTTGCTAGTGTGTCATTTAAGACTGTTGTCTCCTTGTTGATTTTCTGTCTGAAATATCCATCCATTGAAGAAAATTGAGTGTTAAAATCCCTGACTATGACTGTATTTCAGTTTTCTCTCCTTTAAATCCATCAAGATTTGTTTGACATAGGTGCTCGTATATTGGGTAAGTAAATGTTTGGTGCTCGTATATTTGGGTAAGTAAATGTTGAGTAAGTAAATGTTCATCATTATGTAGTGTCCTTCTTTGTCTCTTACTATAGCCTTGGTTTAAAGTCTGTCTTGTCAGCTATAAGTACTGCTACACCTGCTTTTTTTTCTTTTCCATTTGCATGAAATATCTTTTTCCCACCTCTTTACTTTTAGTCTGTGCATATCTTCCTATCTGAAATGGGTCTCTTGGAAACAGCATATTTTTTAGTCTTGTTTTCTAATCCATTCAGCTACCCGATGTCATTTGGTTAGAGCATTTAAGCCATTTAAATTTAATGTGATTATTGATAAATATGTATTTAGTGTAATTTTATTGCTAGACTATTTTCCTCTTTTTTTTCTTTCTTTTTATTTTTGTCTTAAAACAAGCTCTAACATTTGTTGCAGTACTGGTTTGGTGTTAACAAACTCTTTTAGCTTTTTCTTGTCTGGGAAACTCCTTATTTCTCCTTCAATTTTAAATGAAAGCCTTGCTGGGGAAAGCAACCTAATTGGTGCTCCTTTGCATGTAACTTCCTTCTTTTCTCTTATGGCTTTTAGGATTCTCCCTTGTCTTTAAGCCTTGTCATTTTAAATATGATAAGTCTCCATGTAGACCTCTCAGGATCCAAGTTGTTTGGGACTCTCTGGGCTTCCTGGACTTTGCATCTTTTTTCCTGCACCAGAAGTTTTCAGTTACTATTTCTTCAAATAGGTTCTTGATTCCTTGCTTGCTCTCTTCTCCTTCTGGTACTCCCATGATGAGGATGTTGTTGTGTTTCATGGTGTCCAAAATGTTTCTTAAGCCCTCCTCATTTTATTTAATTCTTTTTTTCTTTTTATTTGTTTTTTTGCTGCTCTGCCTGGGTATTTTTTTCTACCTTGTCTTCCAAATCATTGATTCAATCCTCTGTTCATCTAACCTACTGTTTATTTCTTCTAGTGTATTATTTATTTCAGATAATACTTTTTATTTATGACTTTTTTATGGTTTTCTATGTCATTTTTTTCATGCTGTTGAGTATGCTTATAATCATGGGAACCCCGCCAGCCCACCCATGCCTCCTCCATACCACCTATCGGTTTTGTTGTGGTTAAGTAGTTTCTTCTGTCTGTCCATGGTTATAATGTTTCTCTCCAACTAATGTTTAGTTGGTTTTCAGGGTGATTTCTCTACCATTTAGTTGTAATTCCAAATTGGTCCTGGAAAGAAGTTAGCATAGCTTCTACTTACTCCTCCACCATCTTGGATCTCCCCATTATTATGTCCTTAACTCTGGGAACGGTGTTTAACATACTCAAAGTGCTACTAAATTATGTTGCATTAATAAGGTCCATGCCCATGTGGACTTTTCACTTTAACAGCTATTTTCCCATTTCCTTTTGTAAATTGGAAAAAGAGCAGTGGCACTTGTTTCAGTAATTTTACAAAATTCAAGTCTAATTAAATAAGGATGCATTAGTCTGCTCAGGCTACTATAAAAACAAAATACCACAGACCAAGTGATTTCAACAACAAAAAACTTTCTTCTCACATTTCAGGAGGCTAAAAGTCCAACTTCAAGATGCTGTCAGGATTTGTGTTGGCAATGAGTTCTTTGGTATGACACCAAAAGCACAGGTGACAAAAATAATGAACTGGGATTGCATCAAATTAAAAATCTTCTGCAGAGCAAAGGAAACAATCAACACAATGAAAAGGCAACTTATAAAATAAGAGAAAATATCTCCAAACCATGTATCTAATAATGGGTTATATCCAAAATATAGAAGAAACTCCCAATGGCAAGAAATAACAAACCCTCAAATAACCTGATTGAAAAAATGAGTAAAAGAACTGAATAGACATTTTTTCAAAAGAAGTCATACAAAATACCAACTGATATTTTATAACTATATGAAAAGGTGTTTCAACATCACTAATTATCAGGGAAATGCAAATCAGAACCACAGTGAGACATCACCTCACACCTGTTAGGGTGAATTTGATCAAAAAAAGCCAAAGGATAACAAATGTTGGGAAGAATATGGAGAAAAGGGAATCTTTGTACAGTGTTGGTAGAAATACAAATTCTTGCAGATACTATAAAAATAGTATGGAGTTTCCTCAAAAAAAATATAACTATCATTTGGTCTAGCAATTCCACTTCTGAGTATATATCCAAGGAAATAAAATCAGGATCTCAAAAAGATATCTGCACTCTCATGTTCATTGCAGCATTATTCACCAATAGAGATATGTAAACAACCTAAGTGTGCATCAATGGGTGAGTGGATAAAGAAGATGTGGTGTGTGTGTGTTTATAGAGAGAGAGAACTCAATATCTGGGTTCTATCATGCTTCATATACATTTAGTATACATTCCATGAAAGTCAACATAATAAGAATTGTTCCTAATAATAACCATAAAGTGTTGCAAAATCCTGAAAATCTTTCTCAATCAAGAGATTTTTCTTCAATAACAATTTAGAATTAAATACACATTATTTCTTTCTACATGAAGTTATACTTTCTGTGCTACATCACCCTTTCCAAGCCAAATTTATTTAACCCAAATATCCAGTCTCTGACCACGTCTTAGAATAGTTGTTTAATATATTATTAAACTTGAAGACAGCTTATTTTGGAGACTCAGCCTTCAAATATTTCACCTTAGAACTCAAGTTATTGAGTGTTGACTTTAAAATGAACATTTTTTTCAGCCTATAATTTATGTAGCCACATTATTTGTGTCCTTACTAGAAATCACTGTAATAACCATTAACTGAAAGATTTTCCCTAAAAAATTATGCATAAAAATTTGTAGGAGTTGCCATGACCAAAAGATTCTATCTATGCCGATCAATTAAACATCAGGATTTAAATATGATGTTTTAAAATTATTTATTTATTTATTTGTTTTTAGAGAGAAGGGAAGGGAAGGAGAAAGAGAGAGAGAGAAAAATCAATGTGTAGTTGCCTCTCACACACCCCCTACTGGGGACCTGTTTCACAACCCAGGCATGTGCCTGCCTGGAAATCGACCAGCAACCTTTTGGTTTGTAGGCCAGCACTCAATCCACTGAGCCACACCAGCTAGGGCTAAACATCATATATTTCTATGTCAGTGCTTTAATTGGCAAATATGTGAAATTGGTTTCACATTGCAAGTAATAAAGAGGATTAAACAATGCCTTAGGTGTATTTAGAAAGTCAAAAAAAGTCAGTCTTGATCATCAACTCAACAGGCAACATTTTCTAGAAGGTAAGGATAGGAGAGGAGGGAGCTGAGGAAGCTGCATGGCAGAAGCAGTTTTAATACCCTGGGAGAGCAGCACAAGGTTATGACAGCAAGGCCCACATTTAGTAACTGTGCTAAATAATGCTAGTCAGAACTATAAAGACTTATTTAACACAGAAGTCCATGAAAATCTGCTGTGTCTGGTAACAGATATTTAATTTCTTAGTTCCTTGGTGCCAAATTTATTTTTTTTTTAATTTTGCCAACCCCTACGATGGCATTTAAATGTTTGTACTTAATTCATTGTGATTATGGAGTGGTAAAATTTGGAAGAGTCACTACAAGGAGAAAAGATCAAGATGTCCCAGATCTGCAAGCATGTTGTGCCCGAATATACTGTATCTCCTCCCATCTCTACCAACCGGAGAACAATTTAGCCTAGAGTAACAGAGGTGTGCACACAGCTCAGCAGACCTGTAGATAACATACACTACCTTCTTTTCCTTTGTCACCATTTTCTTCATAAAATGATCTTCCAAAAATCAAAACTTTTAAACATCCAGATAATCAGGGGAGTTAAGCTATAACCTCAGACATATGGCTGATTTCCAAGAGTTCATCAGAAACACCTCTCATTCACTCCCCATTTCTTCAGACTCTAAAACCAGGATATAATATGAGATGTTTCCATGGCATGCTCCAATGTGACACAGGACAAATTCATGCTCAGCCCTGGGGTTCCTGTTCTTCCACATCCCCTTTCACTGAAGACAAAACTAACTGCTCCCAAATAATATTTGGGTTCTGTCCTTCTTTAAACAACTGAGGGATGTTCTTCTTCCAGAAGTCCTAAAAGAACATGCCCAGCAAGAACACTGCACAGACTGTCCATACACACAGCCCCACAAAACAGCCTTAGGAGCTTCTCAACAACAAAAGAAAAAAATCAATTCCTTGAGTATCTTTGTATATTTACTATCTTCATTTGTCTCCACTTTTTACCAGCATTATCAAAGTACCTACCTTACCCTATGGGCAACTGATTTTATGACTGATTCTACTTTACAAGTTCACTTTCTGGACTTCTCAGAATACAATGAAGCATATGTTTTATGAAATACTATCTAGTACTACATAAAAATGCAACAAAAGAAATATAGCCTGTACAATTACTTTCCTTCATACCACAGAGTTTATTTTAAATTGCCTGATATATGCCTATTTTAAGTACCCATTTTTTTCAATTGACATAAGAAGAAATATTGGAAAATCTGTGACTTTCACAAATGCACATTTTTTCTAGTTATTGATTACTGGGGGTAGGGGGTGTTTGGATCAATGGATATGTTTAGTCCTCCAAAGTACAGGAGTAGAGAAAACAAAAAAATCACTGCAAAAATTCCTGAGAAATAAGTTCCCTTTTTTGCAGCATAGCAAGATTAACCTGTCTCACACAAGATTAACCTGCTGGGGAGGGAAATATGATTGTTGTGTGCCTTTAAAAAATACATGAAAAAATATGACTTATAAAACAGAGCAGTTAGAAAATTTGGGGCTCATTCTCATGAGAAATTTCTCATATTTTTAATTCAGCAACAAAAGCAACCTGAGTGGCAATTAGAGTTTTTGGACTGTAAGAATGCAAAAAGAAAAGAGAAATGGTAGAAGGAGGTGTAAAAATAGCAGTTTTAATAAAGAGAGAAAGAGGGACAGGGACCTGAGAAGGGGCAGCTTCCTCTCCACCTCTCCTACCACTTTCTAGAGACAGAGGAAGTCAATTATATACCACAGCATCGCCTAATGCAATTCTATTCCCTGGCTGACCTTCTTTGAACACACTTCCCTGCGGGATGTCTTGACAAGTTGCCCTGCACATCAGCAGAGAAAACTTTCACTACCTGTAGATCTAGAGAAGCTCATTAAACACACACCAAGTGTGGCATACAGTTGTAAATTACCTCTCAGATTTTTCTCTTCCCTCTCAAATTATACACATCAGTTATTAAGCTTTGCCACAGAAAAGGTAGTTCAAAATATGTTAGAATATCACAGCTTCATCAAGCTGTCAGTCATTATCTACCCTGAAGAAAACAAATTTCATGACCACAGTAAACCAAGTGTTATCTTGGTAGAAAAGGAAGGGAGGAGGAAGGGAAGGGAAGAAAAAGATAAAAACTATTTACTGGGTAAATAAAGAAAATTTTAACAATTAATAAACCAACATTGACTGCCCTAATTAGAGTTTCCTAGAGAGATATGTATTTATATCAGTTAAAGACTGTCAGATATGACAAGAAATACCCACACATCTAACATCAAAAGCATTTTTTCTTCTTGCTCTTCCTCCCTTACTGCAGCGAGCACATGATGAGCACATGAGGTAGAATAATTCATTATTTTGTCTCCCACTGCTTTGTATCTTCAACATTTTTTTGAATAAATACAAAGTCATAAATTAGCTTGTAGCAAAACAGAATTAATTGAATGTCTTAAGTAGGATCATCAAACCAAGGTTTGAATCAATTTATCTGCCTAAGATTTAGCTAATGTAGTCTCAGCTCATTAGGGCGAGGGTTGATGCTTGGGATGGGGCATTATTAAACAGAAAGGGAAAATGTGACTTTCTCTGTTTTCATAAAAGAATTTCTTGAAGGTTGTCTGATGTGTGCTAAAGATCATAAAACAATTCCCTTCAACACACATACTGGCACTGAGAAGGTTCTGCCCTTCATTCTTTCAAAGGTCCTTCCCAGAAAATATCTTACAAACACTGCATGAAACAGTAAAAGTGTGTGTGTGTGTGTAACAGCAGTACACACATACATGTGAAATATACATTTAGGGAAAAATAAAACATTCTACATATGTGAGTTATACATAAATAGAGAGAAAAACATTATTCTGATTGAAAAACAATTTTTAGGGCATCTAAGTGAAATAAAAATAATTGTACACAGCAAGAAAGAAATGACAGCAAAGTAGTGGGGAGGGAATTTATCCCTGCATTTCCAGTAACAGAAACCAATAATAATCTGTGATTGCTCCAACAAAAAAGCCTCCCCACAGGAGAACTTAGGACAGTCACTAAGCATCACCCCTGGCCCAGGCCACACGGCAGTTGCACAAATGCCCAGTTCTGCTCCATCCCCACGTTTTTTTTATTGTGGGCCCTTTCCTCATGGAGCAGGTAACAAGATCTTGGAAGTCTTAGCACAACTGCTCGTAATCAGTTAACAATTAAGGAAAACTAAATATTAGACTACGGCTTAAGTAATACTACTTGGGCCCAAAGGCGCCAGGGTTATGAGTAGATATTTCATTCGGTTAATCCAAATCTTAAAGAATTCAGACAAATGGAGCAAAATATCACCAAGGCTGTATAGCCAGAATAAAATACCAGAAGTAATTAAAAGTCTGGCTTGGTAGACACATGAAGTCACCTCCTAAATTTGACCACAGTCAAGCTGGGCAACCTCTCGGTATCTACATCGTCATCTGTGAAATCCAGAGAACAGCAGCCTCCATTATACAGGTATGCTGCAAAGATTAAAACAGGTGATGTGTCCAAAGCACCTCTTAACAAGGACCTGATACATGTCAACTACACCAGCTTCCTTATTTACTAGATAAGTTCTCACCTCTCACTTATCTTTTTCGTATCACCTATAGTGGTGTAATAGATGTTAAACACTCCCAGCAACTTTGAACACACACACACAGATACTACCCCACAGCATGGTTAAGAAAACTTAACTAGTTTTACAAATTAGGTTTACAAAACTTAACTAGAGAGACTTTTTATTTCTCTTCTGCTGATGCTGAAGCAGCTCCTTACAGCACAAAGATCTGGGACAAGTCTCACTTCATGTGCACAGCCTCAGTCATAAGGATAAGCAGGTCGAATTTTACAATGCCAAAAATAAATTTTGTCTCTATACATGTATGTGTGTGTGTGTGTGTGTGTGTGTGTGTGTGTGTATGTATCTGTATGTATAAACTCCTGTCATATCAAAGGCATTATAAAATCTCTAAGTATGGAATGTTATATACAACTATCACTTTGTATTTTAGTATAGCACCCTTCTAAAAAACTGGTTTTGCATTTCCAGTTGAGTTTAAATTGTAATTAGTGTGAATTTCTAAAATTTATACTCTTATAAGAGGAAAAGTGTCATTATTTTCCAAAATTAGAGATGACCTTGTCCAAATAGAGGAAACACAAGATTGTTTATTTGGGATGAATTTATATTTATAACTAGCAAAATATTTGTCTGGTGCTCCAATCCTCTCTGCTGCTCTGAGAAAGCGAGTTTGGTTAGTTGCTCCCACGCACATCTGAGCAGAGTTGCAATAACAGCAAATGGTCCTTGGAAATCACAATCACATTAGGCTGCTGTTCAAATAGCTTTTAGGGTTGTGATAATAGGAGCCATTCCTAATAACTGGTGACTCTGTGAGACCCTGCCCAGAAGGCCTCCAAATGGCAGCACACAATTTAAATTTTAATCTGGAAACAGTGGAAATGATGAGATTCCAGCTGGGGACCTTCTGGTCTGAGGGCCGTGTTCAGCCTCCCCATTAGATGCCCCAAAGCTTCGTTAGGTTTATGAGTGAATGTCCTACTCTTTTTATGCTTTCCCATTCCATGCCCATCTCCCACCTGATTCCCCAGGCAGCAGGAGGTTGCATTTCTCTGCTTCCATAGAGGCTTCTTTGGAGCTGATGAAGCATTCCCACATTGTTGTGGTCCAATCAAACACATTTGTGCTTTCATCATTCTGACAAGTGATAACTTTCTGAACTTCCTTCTTTCCATGTGCTGGGTGGGCTTTGGGACATATTTTTCTACTTTAAGCTTCAAATGGCAGATGCATGCCATGGGCAGGAGGAAAGCACTTAATTTTTTCCTACAATAAGCAATAACCCTTAGTACAATAACACAAGTTAAATAGTTAAAGTGGACATTAGTGGGACACTGTCAGCACGGAAAGGAACAGCTGGCCATGTTAGTAATCACTGCATGTCATTACTTGCAAAGTCCACTTCCAATTCTACTACCAACTTGTATTTTCTGAGTATTAGGCATAACACATGACAGATGAGAATGCATCATAATGGGACACTGGAGGCAGAGCTCTAGATTTCAATATTTGGCAATGGCAGATTGGGTATCCAATAAGCAAAGAAGTAAACATCTTACGTGAAATAAAGTTAGAAAGAAAATTTTGAAGACCCCTGCAATACCTCTCTGCCTAAACCCTTTTAATAATAGGAAACTTTATGCCCAATATAAATCAAGGACTCCTAAGAATGGTGATTTGTCTCTCAGACTAGGAGTGTGAATGTAATGAAAAGGTGAACATTAATATCCGATGCATGGAGTACTCAGAGCACAAACTTAGCTGCTCCCCCTGGGCTCCATTAGGAAACCTACTCCAGAACCCCGATAGCCTCCATAGCAGAATTAGAAAGTTGTTTTGATTTTTTTTTTACCATACATAGGAGCAAATTTCTGAAAGGTGGGAATGGGAATAAAAACCAGTGTTTTGGAATTTTTTTTCTTTGCAGATAGTCATCAAATGAGGTACAATATTTGCTAACAGAGGGTAATTTGAATTATCCACGGATAGTTCAAAAACACAAAGAGTTCATTACCCAGATATCTCTATTTAAAATAGATTTGCTTTTGTTCATCAGTGCAGTGCACATGGCTGGGAAATGGCAAAGTGCCAGGATGAAACTACTCCTAATTTTCAGAGGAGGCCACCAGCTAATTACACAGACTGCAGGTGTGAAGAGAGAAGCTCAAAGTAATCAATAGCAGTAATTAATCTGCTAGACTGGAGCTAAAGAGCTAACAGCTGGACATCAGAAATGGACACATGCAACAAGATCAGCAATAATTACCTCTTTAAATATTGAATTTCCATAGCAACAATTAAGCATATAAATAAAGGCTGGAAACCAAGGCCTTGAGGCATGACACTGCATGGCAAACACAACATTCCCCAAATCAACCCTTTTAATAAAACACCAACAATATGCTTGGGCCGGGCTGACCAGTTTCCAGGGTTGAAAGAAGATGACTGTAGCTCCTCTAGCCTCAGCTTTTTTGGCAGCCTGTCATTGGCTATCACCTCCTGAATTACCAAGATGGCCCTAGAAGTTTGCCTCGGGCAAGATGACAATGCTTTTTCATGTCACCTAGCACAGCCGAGCTACCAGCTAGAAGACATTTCCCATCTGTGAAGCATGTTCATTTTTTAAAATCAAAAAGCCTGAAACCAAAATTCCTAACTAAAGTGCTGGAACCATCCATTTTAAGAAAGCAATTGGGCTGTATATTGAGGGTTTGATTTTCAAAGCCAATATGATAAACAAGAGATACACACGATGAGGCTTCTTTGACATTCTTTTTCTTGGTGAAGAGAATAAAGAAAACTTTTTGTCATTTGGTTTTGTATTATTTTTGAGTCAATGGGAAAGGGAGGTTAGTTGTGATTGAATGTAAACTAAGTGCCTGGCACTATGCTACACACTTTATGTTCTTCCTCTATTTGAGCCTAATATTATTGTTTGTTTGATGAAGCAAGGGGGAATAAGGAAGCAAAAGCATTGCCAGACAGAGCCCCATAGCCGGTAGATGGGAAAAGGAAGGGCTATAATTTAAATTCAATCCTCGGAGTTTTTAAGATATTTCAGCAAAGCACTCTGTAGTCTTTGGGAAGGGAATCTGTTTTCTAAAACACTGCTAATTACTGTTATGATTTGAAATGCAATTTAAATTATGCTGTTCATATTCTATCACTGTCACAAAAAAGAAATCAGTGTTAGTTTACAATACTGAAAAGATTTTTGTTTAATTTTCTTTCATGTTTATTAGTTTTGATTTTAGTTCCTAACTTCTGTGATCCTTATTCAAGCAAATAAGCACTCCATAAACAAGTATAATGAATAATTACCAATCATTTACTCATGCAGAATCATATAGCAGAGTAACTTTGAAATACAGAGTTAGCCAGCCACCTTTCAATCTAATTGTTACCAAAGCAGAGCAGTTTTTATTGAGACCCTATTCCTTGCCAAGCACTAAGCAAGGTACTTTTCATGTCTTATCTCGTTTAATTCTCATGATAATACTATAAACTGTATAATATAATGAACAACCATTTACACTAAAAGAAAAACAATGAGGCTCAGAGAGATTAAGCAACATTCCCAGGGACATGTCTATCAGTTCAAGCTTCCTGCATGCAACACCCCTTATGTTGTCCTTTTTTTAAGGCATTATCTCCTAAAACACTAGCGGTGGCATTCTCCTGCCCATCCAAAGTATAATCATTACAGTGGCAGCTCTTGCTAATGAGCATTTTTTTAAATATGATTAGGAGCTTAGATCCTAAAGTTTAAACTCCGGATTTGAATTCCAGCTCCAACAGCTGGTAGCTGTGAAGGTTATTCACCTCCCTGTAAAACAGCATACTAATAGAACCTGCACAGTGTTGTTAAGGACTAAAGAGTGCAAGTCTCTTAAGTAATTAGCAAAGACCTAGCATACAGGTGGAACTTCTTACTGGTGAAATGTTACCATTGCTTTTTTTTTTTCTAACTTCTGCTCTCTCATCCTGTTTTAAAATTTTCTTTAATATTTATTGTATTGTTTCCCATTACCATTTAGTCCCCATATACCACCCTTATTCCAATCACTCCTTCTACTTCCACCACCACACTAATCCAGGTCAGAGCCTCTGTTCTTACCATCATGCCTTCTTCATCTCCTTCACGCTGGCATCTTCTAGCAAGCTGCTTCTCCAAGTGCTGATTCTTGCCATAGTGTGAATGTGTGAATGAGTGATGCACAGCAGTACCTGTACTTAAGCACACAAATTTGTGTAGACCAAGGCACATGCAGATGCTTTCAAATACCACCATAAATATGTCCTTCAACAGAACAAGTTCTAAAACAGCCAACTCTAGAAGACTATCTGAGAGTTGATGATACTGTCCCATTGCTGAATCCCTCAGTGAATGAAACTTAAGTGAAACTTAGGAACATGATGAGTCTAGTCACATAACTTTACCTCATGCAATACAGGGAGACTGCAATACCCTGGAAAGATATGTAAACTTTGCTCTCACATTAAGCTGCTTTGCAACTTCATGTTTAGTGCGTACACACACACCATACATCAGTTCCTTACCCGCACCATGAATTGTTCTTGTACACTTTTCAAAGGAAATCAAAGGTGTGTAAGCAATAGTGATAAATACAGAAAAAGAGATTATATTTTAACAGCAAAAATAATAATAATAATAACTTACTAATTGAGGCATCACACTTCTGTAAGCATTAATCTATGCCTTACATAATAAATGCATTATCTTACCAAGCTAATTAAGACATGCAATTTTGTGATTCTCTTAGGTGTTTATTTAGAAAACTGAGGGTCAGAGAATACCCTTTTTATGTCCTCTCAGTCTTATCTCAGTTCTTCAAGTACAAAATTTTTGCTGAATTAACAAAATTTATATAGATAAAACCCCTATGATTGTCTCATGTTAAATATTATTCCAGTGTTATATATAAAAAGAATAGGTCATCCCTTTATAAATAATACATCTTCATTAATTTGTATTCATTCACTAATTCTAAATTCGTAACTCAATGGGCACTTTGCTAAAGGTTGATTTGTAAATGATAATTGGTAAAAGATAAGTGAATCAATAGCTTTCGTAGGGATAACACTCATCACCAAAGTCCTCATGCATTTATATCAGTAGATGGGAGAGGACTACCACTTCACTGCCCACACTTCTCATTTCCTCTTCATGGGAAGAGAAGCAATTTCACTGACATAAGTATCAAGGGAGAAAGAAACAGAGACAAAGAGAAATTAAAAAACATGTGTGAGCTAGTGATGCATTTGGAATATTTCCTCATGGAAAACCTTATCAAGTATTTAGCGGCAAGTAGATTTTGGAGCACTAGAGTGGACCTCAGTAATGCAAAGTGCAATTTCATCTAACTATAACACTAAAGATGACCTTATTTTCCATAGAAGTTTTAAAAGATTGTGCAACACCAAAAATTTTCATTTCTGAAAATAATTTCAAATCAGAGAAAAGCGAGGGTTGGTTTGGCTGTTAATCTAACTCCAAAAGGAAATGAACTATTGCTGGTGATTCCCTGCCTGGCTACATTCGAGACCAAAGGTTAGTGAATTACAACTGTGAGTCAAATTCTTGCCTTCTGCCATCTGTTCTTTGTTTTGTTTTTTGTTTTCCTGCTTCTTAATTACATATTTTAAGTTTCTTTTTATTGTATTAAAATATACATAACAAAAAGCTCACCATTTAACCTTCCTCAGTGCACAGTTCAGCAGCATCAGGTACATTCACATTGTTGTGCAGCCATCATCATTAGCTATTCCAGCACTTTTTCATCATCTCAAGTTGAAACTCCATCCACATTAAACAGTAACTCCATATTTCCCTCTCCTCCAACCCCTGGTAACCACAATTCTACTTTTTCCATGAATTTGACTACTTCAGGGACTGCATGTAAGTGGAATCATAGAGTGTTTGTCTTTTTGTGTCTGGCTTATTTCACTTATCATGATGCCCTCAAGGTTCATCCATGCTATAGCATATGCCAAATTTTCATTCTTTTCCAAGGCTGAATAACATTCAATTTTATGCATATACCACATTTTGCTTATCTATTCATTTACTGATAGACACTTGTGTTGCTTCTACTTTTTGGCTGTTGTGAAGATTGCTGCTATGAATGATGGGGTGCAAGTATCTGCCCAAGTCCCTACTTTTGATTCTTTAGGGTATATACCTAGGAAGAAAATTCTAGATCATATGATAATTATATAGGGTTTTTTTAGGAATCTATTGCCTGTTTTACAAATAAAATTTTACTGAAACACAGCCCTGCCCCTTTGTGTTGCCTAAGTTTACTTTCATGCTACAGTAGAAGAGTTTGGTGGTTGTAACAAAGACAACATGGCCCACAAAGTCTGAAATACTTACTATCTGGCCCTTTCAGGAAAAAATTAGCAACCTCTGCACGATATCCCTTTAAGGCACTTATAAAAATACAGATACTTGAGTACCCTCAAATACATTGAATCAGAATCTCCAAGGGAGGGAACTGCAAAGCTATATTTTATATGTCTTTCAATATGCTTCCAACTCATCATCTAAGCCAGCATTAGGGGTCCCCTGAACTAAAAGACCTCCAGAAACTGGTGGAAGTGTATCCAATTTCCCCAAATGTCAGTAACTGCAGCATTCAGTTAACCTCACCATTTAACTAACTCCTGATGCATTCCCAACCCTTGAAAGCATGTACACAGAGGGTTCTGCAGAAACTAAGCTTGATTATAAACTATCTGAAAGAAGAACAGTCTCAGAATTGAAGGGAGCCCCATTTTGGAGAGATGTATTATGATACTACACAGAAGGAAGTATTTTAGAGGCCTGCCTTTATTGATCCATGTAATCAGTGAGCAGAATTTCTCCATCTCAGTAGTCTGCCATATCTCAACTCAGCACCACCAAACCTCTAACCTATTGACAGCTTCTCTGCTTCTCAGCGTGCATTGTTTTGCTCTGCTCTGTACTTTTTGAGTCAGCTCATTGATTTCACTCTCCTTCTATCTTCTATGGACCTTGCATCTCTCAGACCAACTTAACATTGTGTGTGTTCAATTTTGAGAATGTAAGAGTGAAGTCTATCCACTCTTTTGTCTCCTTTCAAATGTGGTTTTTTAACTCTCTACATGAGACTATAGAAAACATATGCACCATCATGGCTTTGTGAGCCAAAGCACACTCAACCTAAATATCATAGAACTAGCATACACCATATCCCATTAAAACAAATCTAATTTAATTACAATCTCCTGGAACTCTCAAACAAAATATTCTAGCCCAATAAAAGCTACTCTTACTTCAAACTATCTTCATTATGATTTAATATTATAACCAGAGAATTTAGATATTTCTTAGATATCATTAACAAATAGATTACAGGTATAATTGATTAGGGCTAAGATCTTGGCAGCAGCATAAAACCAAAACCATTAACATTATTCAAAAAAGTGTATTGTATTATGTATTCAATCAAGTCAACAAATCCTCAACACAGTTTCTTTTAGACACTGAGGACACAGAAATGAGCAAAGCACAGTCCAGTCACCCTCAGCCTTTTTATTTGTGAACAATTTGAATGTTAGAAATTTTTATGACACCGTAAGTAAGTGAAGTTCATCTACTATACACTTGGGCATCCTTTATAATTATGCAGGTGTTTGAGTAGAACTATGAACTTCCCTGACCGTGATTCTTTTATCGTCTAGTGTGAAGTTTTTACACATTGCCAGAAAGCAAGCCATCTTTCTTGATTTTGGCTTGGTGTCGTAGTCTACCAATTGCCTATTACTGCTGGTTATACCCTCTCTGCACTGATTTCTAGCAGCTCAATCCTTACTTGTCAGACAGCACTAAATAGTATGGATGCGCAATGGCAGCAAATATACCCTGGTTGAAAGTTACTGGCACAGCTGTAAAAGGTTTGAGTGTGTTACAGGAAACAAAGTCAACATGTAACCAATTTTTCTTTCATGGCTGAAGTCTATTTTTTTGAACTTAATTATTATTCTAAAACCTTCAAAACTTCCCTAGTACTGAAAGTAGTTTCCAAAGATCCTGAGTTCTAAAACTTTTCATAGGTTAGGTGCTATCTGCCTTTCTTTTCAGGAAAGCGATATAATGGCAAGTCCGTGGGCTTTGAGGTCAACAGACATGGTTCCATACCAAGTTCATCATGAATTAACTGCATATTCTTGAGCAACTTTATTAAATTCTTTGAGCCTTTTTCTCTTCACTTATAAACTATGGGTATTAACATTTCCTTTGACAGTTTGTTTAAGAATTAAAGATTAGAAATTAAAGTTTAAAGTGCAGGGCTATAAATAAACATGCCCTCAATAAAAATCAGCTATTAGTATTTCTTTTTGTTATTAGTCTTGCTCAAATTATTGCATTAGCCTCCTTTCTAACCTCTCCACTTATAACCTGCTCCCTCCTGCAGCTGATCCTCTGTCAAGCCATTATTAACACTGCTACAATTAAGGGTTTTCTAAAATATAGTCCTACTTCATTTCTTCCCTTGCCAAGGTCCTTCAATGGCTCACTAAAACTGTATTAACAAATGTATCTCCACTTGCAGTTCCTTGCAAGGGACTGTATTAGCTTCCTATTGTTGCTAGAGCAAATTACCAAGAACTGGGTAGCTAAAAGAGCATAAACTTATTATTGCACAGTTCTCTAGGTCAGAACTCTAAACTCAAGGCATTGGCAAGGCTGCATTTCTTCTGGTGGCTCTAGAGGAAAGTCAGTTACCTTGCCTTTTTGAGCTTCTAGAGATCACCTACATTTCTTGGGTCCTGAACACTTCTCCATCTTCAAAGCCAACAGTATAAAAGTTTCCTATTTCTCTCTGACTTTCCTCCTTTATTTCTCCCTCTTCCACTCTGAAAGACCCCTGTGGTCACATTGGGCTGATCTGTACAACCTGTGATAATCTCCTTATCTTAAAGTGATTAATAAACTTAATTTCATCTGCAACTTTAATTTCCCCTTACCATGTAATGTAATATATTCACAGGCTCCAGAGATTACAGTACAGACATCTTGCAGGGTAGGGAAAAGACATTATTCAGCCTCCCAGGAGTGTTTTACCTTTTCATGTCTTCACACATGCTGTTCCAGTGCTTTTCCCCTGCTTCTTCATCTGAGTCAATCTCCTTTCATCTGAGACTCAAATCAAGTATCAACTCACTCAATAAGCTCTTACATACCTTAGCTTTATCTAAATTATATTCCTCTCCTCTCCTCTATGCTTATCTAATCCTGTATGCATTATTGGATAATATTTCTACAATTGAAATTATAATTATTAATTTATCTATATCAGACACCAGATAAAAAATTCTGTATGGCCAGGGCGTGGGTCATTGTTTCTAAATACCAGCTATCAGTAGAGTGTATGCCAAAAAAAAAAAAAAGGTGCACAGTAACTATCTGATAAAAGAGAAATGCACCTTTAAGAGAAAAATGGTTTGTAGTCATTGCTGTTGTTTTGTTCTCTAATATCGTTGGTTTCTTTGTGTGTTATTATTTCCTGGTTTTCACCCGAGTTACAGTTTCACTCAACTCATCAAATCTGTGACCACAGGGAGTTTTTATAAAATATAAACCAATATCCCTGTAGTTCTCAGTACTAGTTTAACCTTGGAAATCACCTGGAGAAATTTAAAAAAAAAAACACTGATGACTTCAATCCAGCCCCAGAGATTCTGATATAATTCTGTAGTATGGCCTAGGTATTGAAATTTTTTAAGCTCCAGGAGATTCCAGTGTGCAGCCACAGCTGAGAAGCACTGGTTTAGATCTAGTACTCAAAGATTTCCTATGGTAATGCCAAAAGCAATGCCACATTTTAAGGTTAACAATATTTGAATAATAATACACCAGTATTGGTTATTGATCAGATATATCATGGCTACTGGCAAGTGGTTATATTCATTGATATACTATTTAAAAATAAGAAACACTCCATGAGTTTGAGCCTACATTCCCTTTTCTGATAAGTTCTATGCATTCTCTTAAAGAAAGCAAAAGCAAATTTTTATGTGTTCTTAAGTGGCTTTGTGCTATGAAGTAGAAATCATCTCAGCCTCTGAGGAGCTAGCTCTCCTTGTTGTTGCATGACTGGCTCATTAAACTTCAGAGTTTGGGCATGAGTTTCTTTTCTCTGGGGCTTAGCCCAGGAGGACACTGGAACTCATTGACTAGAAAGGCAAGTTCCTGCCTGTGGAAACTCTTTGAGGGTGTACAAGGGCTATGCCTAATTCATGAGGCCACCAGATCCCAGATTTTTGCCAAATCATCTATTTTTGGCCCATCTGTCCATTACCAAACTAAAAGCATCAATAATAATATCTACAGGCAAAAATATTAAATAAAGCTCAAAATGCTTGAATGCACTGTTTTGCTGAAAGTTGCCATTCGCAATCAGTGAACATTTAATAATGTCTCCTTTCCCTACAAACCCCAAATGTTAGTGTATCAGGTTATAAACATAGGGAAGAAAACATATTTTTCAAAGTTCACAACTGTTTTTTGCACACTTAAAGGCTTAGAGCAAGTTTAACAGCATAGTACTTCAGGTGTGGTTTGTAATATTTGCCAAGATATTTTTTTTGCCTTCTTTCCTTTTACTTATTATACTAAAAATAAAGTAACTCAAAATCACTGAAAACATTTTAGAATCCAAATGTATTCTCCCAATTATAAACAGCTATATAGTAAATTGCATGAAATAGAATATCTTTCGCTTATATTAGTTATCTACTGGTGGGTAACAAATTCTGCAAATTTAGCTGAAAACAATACATATTTATTATCTGTTTCCTTGGATGAAGAATCTAGGCACATCATAGCAGGCTGCTCTACTCTGGGCCCCCCAAAGTGGTAATTATGGTGTCAGCTAGAACTGTGGTCTCCTCTGAAGCCTCAGCTAAGGAATAATCCACTTCCAAGTTCACTCAGACTGTTGGCAGAATCCATTTTATTTTTACTGGTTGTCAACTGGAAGTCAGGCTCAGCTCCTAGAAGCTGCACCCAAATTCTTGCTACATGGACCATGCTACATGGATGATTACTTCTTCAAATCCACCCATGGAGAGTCTATAGAGCAAGACTACTAGCAAAACAGATTCTTTATAAATATAACATAATCCTAGGAGTTATAACTATTACCTTTGCCATATTCTTTTTTTAGTTTATAACATTTATAATTTTATTTTTTATTTGATCTTTATTGTGTTTTTCCTTTTTTTCCCCCGTTACCATTTGTCCCCTTACCTCTTCTTCCCCCCAGCAATCAACAAACTATTGTCCATACCCATGCATCCTTTTGCCATATTCTATTGGTTGGAAACAAGTCACAGCTTTCACTGAAGGGGAGTTTAAGTAAGGATGTGAACACCAGTAGGCAAAGATAATTAGGGGTCATCCTAGAGGCTGTATACTCCCTTCCTTTTGCCACAGCATAACTTGTGATGTATGATGTGGAAATAAAGCTGACTCATTCCAAGATAATGACTCCAAGTAGAGCTTCTTGAACCATGGTCTCCTGAGACTGAGAACAAGGAAATCTAAGTAGAGGACAGATTTAGAGCTCTGTTTCCACTTTGCTTACAAAACTAAGTACATATATTAGGAATATCTTCATATGTCTAAGCCAACTAGTCCTATACAGCCCCAACCTAGGTGGGATACTTTTAGGGCTTTTCTTTTTTCAAGACTTCAGTAAAATAATTTGCATAAGATTCAAAATGACTAATTAACTCAAAATACTTCCTGGTACAATTATGCTTTGACATAAGGTAGAGCTCCTATTTAAGTGTCCTCAAAAAGTCCAGGTATTCTGTGAATGAATGCACATTGAATAAAAATGAATCAAAATTCTGTATTATGGTCCTGTGGAGAAGGAGTAACTTGCCTACAGTAGCATAGGGTTTGATGTACACAAGTTATTTAGCAAGAACTTTGTCTTTTGTCATAGTCAGCTCTTTCCCTCCTCAATTTCATATATCTATATATTCATGCACCACTTAAGGACAAGAATATGTTCTGAGAAATGTATCATTAGGCAATTTCATCATTGTACAAACATCACAAACTGCAATTACACAAATTTAAATGGTATAGCCTAAAACACTCCTAGACTATACAGTTTAGCCTATTGCTCCAAGGCTACAAGCTTGTAGAGCATATTACTGCACAAATGCAGAGAAAACAATGCAATTAACAGACATGGTAAACACAAGAGATATGAGGTTGCTGCCAGCATAACACAGCATACTGTTTGACAGAAAACTTTTTTCTTAATAAGTATAAAATGTACACTGTAAAATAACAATAAAAAGTATGGTATAGTAAATGCTTAAATCAGTAGCATAGTCCTTTATTACCATTACCAAGAATTATGTACTCCACATAATTGTATGTGCTATAGTTTAATGTGACTGAGAGCACAGTTGGTTGGTTATACCAGCATCACCACAACCATGTGAGCAATGAATTGCGCCATGACATGTACAGTGTCACTAGGAAATAGGGATCCTTCAGCTCCATTATAATCATATGGGACCACTGTATATGCGGATTGGCATTAACTGAAACATAGTTGACCAAAATGTTGAGCAAAATGTCTCTATGCAATACGTGACTGTGTATCCCATTTGATCTTAAAAAGAAATATTCAGCCACAGTTGAGAAATGGGGAAACTGTACTTGATTAGAGTAATTTTCTAATAGCTACAAACTGTATATGATAAACCTTAAATACAGAACCAGATTTTTCCAATTTTAAGCACTGACATAAAGTTGTGCTTTCTCCATTACACCAATCCAATTTCCCATTCTATGAAATCCTCCGTAGTGACTCAAACCGAGAAGAAGTACAGCAAACTACAAAAAAATGCCTCTCCAAACGTTCATAGAAGTTCTGTTAGACAATATAATCACAGCCATTTTCAATCTTTTGACTGCCATAGTGAAAGGGGGCTGTGGGTATCTACCAGCCCATGGATACTATAAGTATCACATTGATGCAGTCACTTATTCAACACCAGTAACCACTCCACAAAGAACATGACCCAGTGCGATACCCCAACACAAATAGCTAGGAAATTTCACTGGTCAATTGCATACTCGAGAAGAGGAAGTAAGGAGGAAACACCTATTTGTCTACTATACCAGTAGCCAACTCCTTTAGGGACATTAGTATTCTTATAATGGCCTGGATATTCATGTGCCCTCAAAGTTCATATGTTAAAACCCTAACCCCCAATGTGATGGTATTAGGAAATAGGGTCTTTGGGAAGTAATTAGGCTTAGATGAAGTCATGAGGTAGGATCCTCATGATGATATTAGTGCCCTTATAAGATTCTTATAAGAAGAGATCAAAGATATTTCTCTCCCTCTCCCTCTCCCTCCCTCTCTCTCTCTCCCTCTCCCTGTCTCTCTCTCTCTCTCTCTCTCTGATGCAGCAAGAAGAACCCTTACCAAAACCTGACCATGCCAGTAGTATCCTGGTTGTGAACATCCCAGCCTCCAGAACTGTCTGAAACAAATGACTTGTTTAAGCCACCCAATCGATGGCATTTTGTAATAGCAGCCCAAGCTAAGACAATCTCTTTTCCAAATAACATTTCTGAGAAGTAGGTGATTTTCCTCTACCAGTGAGAAAATTAAAGGCCAAAAGAGTTAAAGAAATTTTCTAAGTAATGAGCTACAGAGGTGAATTTCAACCCAAGTCTTTGTGACACAAAGGTTGTACACATTCTCCCCTGCCAGGCTGTCTCCTCTAGTTATGTAATCCCTTAGCTCCCTTTCTTTGAAATGCAGGCTCCATAATTCTGACTCACAAAAGCTAGTTAAAAGGGTCATGGTAGCAGATTTCCTCAGCTTTGACCCCCTAGGTATTTGCATCCACTGATTCCAGTCTCCTGAGTCTTCCCCTGCTACCCCTTCCTCGCCCAGGAACCACACCAGCAGCCAGCCCAGGCCTCTGGCTGTGCAAGTGCAAGATGCCATCCTATATCCCCATGGCTGACCCCTCTCAGGTCCAGCCCCACAAGTTGTGTCTTTGTACTCCACAGGCCTGACGCCTGTCAATGGCCTCCACTTCCATTTAGACACCCAGAGGGAGACTATGCAGCCACAGGAAACACAGAAACATCCAGGGCCCTGCAGTGCTCATGAGCCCAGATCAGGCTCTGACTTTTATCACTGTTCTGTACCACTGTGCTCACCTGCAGCTAGCCCCTCCAGCTGTGTTGATGCACACCCCTTGTTCAACCCCCATTGCTGACCTCTACTGCTCTGCACCTGAGATAAAACCCAACAGCCAAAATGTGCATGCTGATAGCCAGGGCCCATGCAGCTGCTTGTGAACCTGCAGTTGGCCTGATTCTTGCTGCCTGCCCTGGTCTCCTCTACTACATGTGTGTCTGTGACCAGCCCATGACACTACACAAGGTTCTGCAGCTACCTCCTACAGCCAAACATGTTTACACCACCAGGTCTAGACAATACCACTGCTTGCCCTGATCCCTGGTTACCAACCCTCAAGATGATGCTAAGAACCCAGCAGCCACTGCAGCCTCTGTAGACTCCAAGCAACGTTTGCCAAGGACCATGCAATTGTTAATGCTGTAGACCCCAATGACCCAAACCAATAAGCCACTAACACATGCCCAGACCCAGTGCCGCAACATACATCCACATCTGGCATCCTGTGTCATTAGACCTGGGGTCACAGCACACTCCAGAATGCCCCATTCATAAGAAAAAATTCTTTTCTTACCAAAGTTAGTTGATCAAGTATGGGAAAGGTGACTGCTTCTTTTAATGCATAGATACATATGAAAGATGACAGGGATCATGAAGGATCAGGGAAATGTGATTCCACCAAGGGAACACAGTAGACCTCCAATAACTGGCCCCACAGAAGTGGTGATACAGAGCTGCTCAACAAGGAATTCAAATTAATTGTTCTAAAGATGCCTAGAGAGCTACAAGAATGAATAAGCACTTAACACTAGCAGGAAAATGATGAAGAAAATTAGGAGTTCAACAAAGATTAAAAAGAAACTAAAAAGAATCAAATAGAAATATTGGAGTTGAAGAATACAATGACTAAACTGAAGAATACAATAGAAAGCTTCAATAGCAGGCTACACCAAGCAGACGAAAGAATCAGAGAGACATATCTTTGGAACCTACTCAGGCAGAGGAGAATAAAAGAATGAAAAGGAATGAAGAGAGCCTATGGGGTTTATTGTATTCCCCTAAAAGAAACAATCTACACGTCACTGGAGTCCCAGAAGAAGGAGAAAAAGAAAGAGAGTCTGAAAGCTTATTTAAACAAATAATGTCTGAGAACTCCCCAAATCTAGGGAGAGATTTGGACATCTAAGTTCCTGAAGCTAGTAAGTCACTCTAAAATCTTAATTCAAAACAATCTTCTCTAAGAAACATTATAATAAAACTGTCTAAAATCAAAGACAAATAGAGAATTTTAAAAGCAGAAAAAGGAAAAAAAAACCACATAAATGGGAAGCCCCATAAAGCTATCAGAGAATTTCTCAGGAGAGATTTTGCACAACAGGAGAAAATGAGATATATCCAAAATGCTAAAAGAAATAAAATGCCAACCAAGAATATTTTATATAGCAAAGTTGTACTTTAGAAAGGAAGGCAAAAGAGTGACCTTTTGAAACAAAAGCTCAGGGAGTTCATCACCATTAGAGCTGCCTACGAGAAAGATGGAAAGAAGTTCTTCATGCTGAAATAAAAGGATGCTAACTAGTGACAGAAATAAACACACTGGTAAAGGCAAGTATACAGCTAGATTCAGAATAGTCTAATACTGTAATATGTGTTAATCAGTTAACTCTACTATAAAGATTGAATGACAAAAATATTTAAAATACAGATGGTCCTCACAATAGGGTTATGTCTTCATAAACCCATTGTAAGCTGAAAAATCATAAGTCAAGAATGCATTTAATACTCCTAACCTACCAAACATCAGAGCTTAGCCTAGCCTACCTTAACCATGTTGAAAACACTTACATTAACATATAGCTGGGCAATTATCTTGAGTTTTATCTCAAGAGTAACTGCCTTCCTCTTCTCACCAGAAGCAGAAGACACAGGTCAGCATTTTGTGCACATGATTGGATAAAAAAACACAAAACACAGTGTCAAAAACAAACTGGCAACACAGTGCATTGTAAAATACTGTCTGTTCACCCTCACGTGGCTGACCGGGAGCTTCCCCGTGTCACGACAGTGCACTGTACCCCAGATTGCTAGACCTGGAAAAGATCAAAATTTTAAAGTCAAAGTACAGTTTCTATTGAATGTATGTATCACTTTCGCAACATTGTAGAACTGAAAAATCAAAAACCAAACCATTGTAATTCAGAGACCATCTGTCATTAGAGCTAATTAATTTGTTAGTGGTTATACAATACAAAAAGGGGTAAAGTGTGACATCAAAAACATAAAATGTTGGGAGGGGAATAAAAGGGTAGAGTTTTGGTATACAGTAAAGTTAAGCTGTCAGTTTCAGATAGATTGTTATATCCAGAAGATGTTTAAAATAAGCCTCAGGGAAACCACAAAACAAAAGCTACAGCAGATACACCCAAGATAAAGAGAATGAAATCAAATTATACCATTAAATACTATGACAGCTGCATGGGGGTGGGGGATGTTATGGGGCAGAAGATAGAGCAAAAAGGAAGGAGGACTCATGGACCTGAAAAACAGTGCAGTGATTGAGAGGAAGGTATGAGGGGGGTAAATGATAATGGGAAAAAATAAAACAAAAAATCTTTTAAAATTATACCAATACAGAAAATCATGAATTCACAAAGGAAGGCAGCAAGAAAAAAAGAAACTATAAAAAAGCCTGAAAACAATTAACAAGATGGCAATAGTAAGTCCTTCCTTACCTATCATCAATTACTTTAAATGTAAATGGATTAAATGCTCCAATCAAAGGGCATAGAGCAGCAGAATGGTTAAAAAAAAAAAAGACACAACTAGGTATATGCCATCTACCAGAGACTCACTATAGCAGATTAAAACTGCAATGAGATACCACCTCATACTTGTTAGAATAATTATTACCAAAAACACACATGATAAAAAAATTTTGTCAAAATGTGGAGAAAAGGAAACCATGGTGCACTCTTGGTGGAAATATAAATTCATACAGCCACTATGGAAAATAGTATGGAGTTTCCTCAAAAAATCAAAAATAAAACTACCCATATGATATGGCAATCCCACTTCTGGGTATATATCTGAAGAAACTGAAGTCAGGATTCAAAAATATATTGGGTTGGCCAAAAGGTTTGTTTAGTTTTTTCCATAAAATAAAAAACACATTTCTCATTTTCACCAATAAGTTTATTGATTGGGATATTTTGAGTATGTTGGCTAACTCCCAACATATGTGGTATAATGTTGATTGTTCTCAATTAACATCTGGATTTGATCGCTATCAACTTCAGCTGGTCTACCCAACCATGGAGCATCAACCAGTGAGAAACCTCCAGCACAAAATTTCGCAAACCACTTTTGACATATTCAGTCAGTAATAGCACCTTTTCCACACACTGCACAAATCTTTTTTTGTGTTTCAGATGTGTTTTTACCTTTCTTGAAATACTAAAACATACTATGCTAAAAATGTTGCATATTTTCTTCCATCTTCAATATTAAATTGGCTACACAAAAATTCACCAATTCTGATTTTTTTAAATGCACAGTGATATGACAGCTGTCACAATACAATCTGCCAAAATTGTTTTGAATGAAGTTAAAGAAAACTAAGCGCTACTAAAGCCATCTTATAGAAAAAAACCTAACAAACTTTTTGGCCAACACAGTGTCTGTACTGTCGTGTTCATTGCAGTATCATTCACAACAGCCAAGACACGAAAACAATCTAAATGTCCTTGATGAGTGAATGGAATATATATATGATGAAAAAGGGCATTGAAGTAAATCTAACCAAAAGTAGCCTCAAAGGGTGACCCACTCATAAATTCCTAACTGGGCAGGTCATGGTGGGTAGTCACACCAATGCATGTAACGCCCCCCCCACTGGGGACCTGGTCTGCAAACCAGGCACATGCCCTGGCTGGGAATTGAACCAGCAACCCCTTGCTTCACAGGCCATCACTCAATAGACTGAGCCACACTAGCCAGGGCTTCTTTACCCTCTTTAAACCTTTTACTTCTTTAGTAAAAGGTTTAGCTTTGCCTACCCTTTTTTTCTTTTTGAAGAGGCATTTGTTTTGAAATGCCTCTTTTCTAGACTGTCAAGCATTAACTTTCTAAAATTGTGGAAGCTATAAATGAGCAAAACTTTTTTCTTGGGATTACTTATACTTAAAATGACTGCTTTCTTCTGTCTGGTTTCCCTTCATATCCTTTTGATGTCTCCACAAATAAGTGACAGCTACAATACTTCTGCTAAGGCAGCACTTTTATCCCAAATGATCACATAATGTCTAAGACAATGTTTGGGACTTTCTATATTCTTGACAAATAAGACAAAAGAAGACCTTATTTTCAAATGCCTTATGCAAGCAAATGATTTCATAAATCAAGTGGCACAGAGTAGAGATGAGAAATGAAATACTCTAAGGGGTTAACATTTACTTATTTAAAATTAAATAGTGCCAGAAAAGTATTTCCACTTATCTTTGGAATCTTGGGAACAAGATTTAGCCATATATTTATTTGAATCCTTAATGCTATATTTTTCTATACTAAGCAGTATTAAAGAAGAACATTACCAAAGGCAGGGTAAAATGAAAGGCAAAGGGGAAAATGGAAAGTAGAGGTTTGCTAGATGAATTTGGATGAGCAATTGTTCTACCACAGTAAATTATTTTCTTTATCTTTCTTCCTCGTTCCATGCCACTCTTCGAATCAAAATAAATACTCAAGTTTTTCAGTCTTCACAACTGGTGCTTGTGAGAGAATGAAACTGAGTGGTACAATGCAGATGGAGGCATGAAGCCCTATGGATGGAAGGGAGCATATTAAAAGATTCCAGGGAGGTTTGAAATCTACTCCTTAGCTCACTGGCTCATTATCTCTATGTGGCAGCTAAATGTGTTTCTACCTGTATACAGCCAAGAGATGTATGAGTTGTTGTATTCCAGAAGCATGACCCCCAACATCACCATTCCAGCAGCTACTTTTTATTCCACAGAAACATAACAGGAAGACAATGTGTCCATGTGAAAACTAAGTTCCTACATAGAGGGCAAACGTTCATGGTCAGCATATGAAAGAAGAGGTTTCCACTGAGAAATGACCTCACTGTTCCAGATAATCTTAGCAAATGACAGGGAAACAGCGATGGGGTGAGGAACTGAGAGCTGCAGTGAAAATGGGCTGGAAAGTCTATCAGGGAAGAATCACAGATCTACATACAATTTTTGCAAAAGATTCCTTTTTCTAGATTGATCTTAACACTCTGTGTTCACCTTGAAAGAGTAGCACCCTGAACCCACTGCTCATCCAAATTCCAAACACTTCCAGTCTGTTTTGTCTCCATCACTGCACTGAAGAAGCCAATGACCTTCTGAACACCAAATTCAACAGTCTTGCCTCCGTCCTCCTCGTACTCAGCCACCCTGCTGCATTTGACTCTGCTGGGCTTGTCCTTCTTCAAACTCTCTCTTCCTTCCACTTGACTGAGTACATCATCCTCATGGTCCCCTGTGTCTCTGACTACTCTGCTCTATTCTTCAATTTCTCCTCTTTTCCCTAAGTGAAGAAATCTCCCCCCGAAGTCACTACATTTTGCTTTTCTTTCACTTTACCAACTCCTTTTCTCCACAAGGGCTGTCTGCACTGCACTGCTACCTACATATGAAATATTTCTCTTTGAATCTCCATTGTGTAGGCACCATCTCCTGGCCTGTGGCCAACTTTGTTGCCCCAGTACTTTTTTTTTTCCAATTTGATTCAAGCAGTCAGGAAGATAGAAGCCCTGTTATTTGTCTATTTATCTTTGCATCTCTGGAATTTAGGCCACTGAAAATTTTTCTAATGAATCAAATATGCTTTTCTCTCACAGAAATAAAAGTTTAAGTAAAAGAAGGACAAAGGCTTTTGTGGGTGCTTTCAGATGGCATTTAAACTCAAAATCTTCCATCTTGTAAAAGAAACTACCATCCCACTGATCACAAAACTGAAACTAGTTACCACGTTCACACACCTCAAATGAGTTGAAATAGGGGACAAGGCAATTTGGTAGCTTCTTCTAAAACATATACATGCATTGCTATACTACTAGAAAATCATGGTGACACTTTCTCTCCTCAGTTAAAAAAAAAAGAAACCTTATCTCTTTGTCTACTTGAAATGATATACAATATGTCCTTTACTTGTAAGATATTCAGACTCCTAAAAGCACCATTCATTATAGCGTGGCATTTTTCCCATTCTGCCCGGAATTCAGCTTACCTCAGTAGAAGTGTTGTATTCTTTTACCTAGATATTTGAATAGTTCCAAGCAAAACCATCTATCATATTAGTGCATTATTCTTTTCCCCACCCAATAAAATTAGCTGTGAGGATCCTTCAGAACTTCTATCAAGACATTCCAAGATACAATCTTAAAATGACAAATTTTTGCAGTAACATGAATAATCTTTGCAGACAAGAAAGGCCAAGAAGCCTGGGGAAATGAGCAAACCTCTTCCTCCAGGCCTAATTGCCCAGCTGCAGTCTCATTTCCATCACACTTATTTAACTTTTCTTTACTTATATCACATAAATTAACTCAGCAGCCGTGCAGAATAATTTTGTTTCATTTAGATCTAAATTAATGAGTATGATCACAAAGCCATGTGTACAATTTCAATGAAGACACACTGTAATTATTCTATTGTATGGGTTAGCATTTCAACCATGTATTAATGTATTTTGAATGTGTAATACATAATGCTTTTGTTTTCTTCTGCCACAACACCCTACCGAAAAATGTCTTCCAGTTAAGAAATGCTAAAATGAATTACTAAACACAAAGAAAGGAAAAAAGAAAGAGGAAAAATCAGGAGTAAAAAAGAAATGACAAAGGAAGAAATGTGCTCCCAGTAACTCATTTCCTCATATATATTTATTTCCAAATCACTTCATTAAGTAATGCATTAAGTTGTGCTACAATGGACCATGCTTTTTTCTCAGCATTTAAGTGAGGGGTTTTGCAGATAGGGAACTCTGGGCATTTGAGCACATGTAAAAAATGGAAAAGAGAAATCACAAAAGAACACAAGCACTTATGCCTGCAGTCAGTCATGAGTTACACCACTAAGTACCAGCTTGAGACCATGAATTATTTCTTCCCAGGCCATACAGTTTATGAAGCCCTTCTCAGGGAACATTACACCCTTGGGGCAGGCAATTATATGTCTTAGAATTCATCTCAAACAAGACAGTGATTTAGAAATAGACATTCTCTTCTGAAAAGCTTTAGCTATAAAAAGTCATTTTTTTTCTTCTCTACCCTTAAGTCCTTCTAACCACCCTCTCTCCCCTTTCCCCTCCTCTGTTAAAGGTATAAAACAGTGCTTCCACCTGCCAACACTTACAGACCAATAACTTTAATTTTTGGCACTTATTTATGAACTGAATAGACTCATCCACACCTGCTTTCCCCTTAATTAGCTGGCTATCTAAAGGCTGCAGATCGGAGGCTGCCAGCTTCCTGAACTAAAAGGAAGATCATTTAGTTGCTGATGTAAGAGAAGTAGAGGTAGGGAAAGAAGAAAAAGAATTTTTTTAGAGTAACCAGAGAGGAAAACACTAGTACAAAAGAAGGAATAATTCATAAAGAATAAGGGAGCAAAATATATGTTATTACATATATTATTATTATATATAGTGATATACATTATATTTACATAGTTTTACAAATACATAATGTGTCTTTTTTATTTTTTTAGGTGACTTGAAGCCAGAAAAATAAACAGCAGCCCTAATTAGCAATGATACAGTCAATTCTATCTAAACACATGAAATTTTTCATGGTATTCAACTTTCTCCCCAATTTATTGCCTAACACACCACCCTATAGCCCTCACAGAAGTGAGAAAAGAAGCCCCCAAAACAGAGTTTAAAAAGAACTGGGTTGGGTTCAGAAGCCCCCAGGACTCTGGACTTCACTTTGCTGCTGACCCACTGCTAGAATTTGGATCAGTTGCATAATTAGGGTGCACCAGCATCCTCATCAGTAACACGTGGAAATGAATAAGGTGGTCTCCAAATTCTTCTGCTCAATTATCCTACTGTGATTTCACCCTCTCTCTGAAACAAAAACTACCACTGAAAGCACTGAGGAGGGGCAAGGGAAAATCATAACAAGAAGAGTGTGCGATAAATCTTAGTCACTTTTCACATAGCTATAATGTTTGAAAAGTTTCAGACCATGGTAAGTGACTTTTAGAGCTCAGCGAAAACTTTAATGATGATCTTCTCAACTTTCTCATGCTACAGATAAAAATAAAAGGAAAAAAACTAGGCCTAAGATGGTTTACTGACTTGTCCCAGGTTCACAGAGCACAGTCAAGACTAGAAATCAAGTTAAAGTGTCTCCCAGGTCAAATACCTGGTGATTTTGTAGTGAAACAATCTCACTATACACATTTGTCTGTAAGTTTGCACCAAAATAAAACTGTATTTATTAGAAAACAAGGGCAAGCTGCATGCTAAATTTTTGGTGCAAGTTTATCTTTCCTTCATATGGTTTACAACCTCTTTATATATGCAATATAAATTTGCTAAATAATTATGTACTCCTCAAAGGCCCTTCAAGATTAGTACTGGACGAGCATATCTGTATACTCCAGATATATTGCAAGCATGCTCCTGGATCATTGCACTTCTCTACTTAAATCACATCAGTAGGGTCCACTGCCCCCAAGATAAGTATCAAATGCCTCAGGTAACCTAGAAAAACTTTGCATCTGACCACTGCTCACTTCTCCAGCTTTATCTTCTCCCACCTAATTCTAACCCCAGCAAACTGTGTCTTCAGCCATAATGAACTATCTGCAGCTTCACAAGCACAGTTCATTCTCTCCAACTTCTCCCCTCCCCTCTCATTTTTGCCTCCACTGATCTATTCATCCTTCGAGTTCCATGTTTTGCATCATTTCTTCCAAAAAGTATTACATTCAAACCTTGTAGGGCCGACTTAAACAGTACCACTAATACACTCCAGGTGCTTATGTCCACCTAGTACATTTGACCCTTGAACAACATAGGTTTGGACACACGGGACCCACTTTTATGTGGATTTTTTTTTCAATTCAATTGGGCCTTCTTATCCACAGCCTTCTCACTTGTGGATTCAACCAACTGTGGTTGACAAGCAGTATTGTCACATTCCTATCTGCAGATTCCTAACCAAGGACTGAAAATAGTGTTTTTCCAAGCCTCAGTTGGTTGAATCTGCAGTTGTGAAAGGCCAAATATAGTTAAGTTTTGGAGAGTCCAAGGTTATATGCAGATTTTCAACTGGGTGCTGGGGGCCAGCACTCCTAATGCCCATGTTGTTCAATGTTTTACCATGTTACTTCACTGTACTGTACTTGCATTTCATTCATCTGCCCCTCTCACTGCACTGCAAGATTAAGAAAAGGGATTTTCTTCTTCTGCATCAAATGCCCCATAGTGCTTAGCACTATGATAGGTACTCAAGAAAACAGTTAGCAAATATATTAATATTAAGAAAGCTGAAATTATGATTATATCACTGTGAATCCATTCATCAATGGATATTTTTTAAAAATTTCCATGTGTTTTTATAGTTTACATAAAGTGTTAAGGTCTTTTCCTTTATGCTCATAGACTGATTGACTTTCTCAAGGATTCTTTGAACATCCTCAACTTTATGAGATTTACTGAGGTATGGATGCAAGGCTGTTGGCTAGGACACTCAATAACAGAAAATGTACGACTGCCCTCAATCTCATAGAATTATCAGTTCAAATTCTGCCCAGGAGTCTATGGGAGAGAGTGACCAGGAGCTGAATTCTCGAGCCTGATTACCTGATTTGAGTCTGAACTCTGCCACTCAGTGTAGCCCCTAGCAAATTCCTTCTCACTAACCCTCAATTTCCTCTGTAAATGAGGTGATATCAGTACCTATTTAATAGAGCTGCTGGAGTTAAATTAGTTAACATATATAAACCTTACAAAAATATTGGCATATAGGAATTGTTCAATGCTTGCTTAATATTTCTGTTATAATGATGATAATCATAAGCATTTTATATATGTTGCCTCACTTAATCTTCACAACTCAAGGAAGGAGTTGTATTCTTTACAAATTAATACATGATGAAACATTTTAATGTCATTATGGAATACAGGATGTTGCAAAAGTTGTATTTACAAATGTCAAGATTCTTCACCTCATTTCCACCCTCTGAAGATAAGCTGCCCCTCAAATGTCCTTATGCTATTAATGTTGATACGATTCCCTCATCTACCCATGAATACAAGGCACTGGGATTTTCTTCAGTTTGCCTCTCATCCACAATACCCAGCCAGTCCTTTTCTACATCTCATGCATTCCTCTCAGCTTTTCATTCCTACCCCTGTCCTCTTCATTCAGGTCCTCATTGTCTCAAAATTAGATCGCTGTACACTGAATTATTCCTGTGTTTAGTTTTTATAACATCAATTTTGTAAAAATAGAGTTCTACTTAAGGTATAAAAATTTTTTAATGTAATCCAATAAACATCAACCACAGACTTCTCCCAATTTCTTCATCTCTTCCCCAAACCCAATAAAATAAATAAATAAACCAAACCAAAAACAAACGTAAAATTTAAAAGTACTCTGTTCCAATGATTTCCACATCAACCACATCACACAGAAAGCTTTTTAAACAATCCACTTGTCTTATTAGAAATATAAATTTAGCACCAATTTGACCTCACAGTTTCCTTAGGACTTATTTGTACTCCTGGGGTTTTTCATGATAGTTTGCAAAAAGAGACACTTAGTGAAATGAATTAACTTCTCTTTAACAATTTGGTTTTCACTGGACTGATAGCTTTTATAAGACCAACTATGCTTTGAGATATCAATAAACTTTTTTCTCCTCAGCTCTTAGAAATAAACAAAGGAAGAGAAAGATTTATCTCAGTTCTCTTTAAGGGCTTGTCAGTTTCCATTTAACTAAAACTAACCTCCAATTAGATTTTTCTGATTCTTGTAACCTCTTGATCATGACGAAATAAGAAAGGAAAAAGTTCTGTAAGGCTCATAAGCTGGAGAGTGACACAGAAAGCAATCCAGGCACTAATCCCTGTGAACTCACAACTCTAGGCAGCCACAAAGTTTAAATCCCCATCACAGCCTGAGTGGATGTCCAATCTAGTGGCTCAAATTCTATTTATCTTCCTAGAAAGCATTTCAGAGCCAGAGGTATGTTTCTATACTGTTTCCTATATCAAACAGTGCATCACCCAGACACAAAATGTCCCTATGTCTGCAGGCACTCTGTCTAAGATTCAAATAGTACCCATTCCCTTTGTTAATTGGAAAATGAACTGCAGGTTTTGAAAGATGGTCATCTCGCTGAGGGGCTTATGCTCGCTCTGCCCATGGCTGTGGTTGGAGAATCATGGCTCCTCTGGTCAACAATGACACCTTGAATCCACGTAACTCCACTCAAATCTCAGAATACTTTCACAGGTAATATTCTATTTATTCTCAAAACATACCTATGATCCAAGAGTAAATTATAAAACTTTGAAACCATGGAGTTAATTAAAACCATTTTCCCCAGATCTACACTTTAGGGTAAATAAAAGAGAAGGAATGGAAACTTGGGAGAAATAAAAACAGACATATTTTTGTATTTTAGGAGACCCTTTCAAATACAAGGAGCATGGTGGGCATATGCTTTCAAATTAGTGTTTCAGGTTTCTTTGGGTGAATTCCCAGAAGTGGAATTGCTGGGTCATAATTTTTAATTTTGGGGGGTAACTTCATACTGCTTCCCACAGTGGCTGCACCAATCTGCATTCACATCAACAGTACACTAGATTTTCCTTAGACTCAAAACCATAAAAATCCTAGAAGAAAACATAGGCAGTAAAATCTCAGACATTTCTCTTAGCAATGTTTTTTCTGGTATATTTCCTCAGGCAAAAGAAACAAAAGAAAAACAAACAAATGTGACTACATTAAACTAAAAAGATTTGCACAGCAAAGGAAAGCACCAACACAATGAAAAGACAACCCACTGAATGAGGGAACATATTGCCAATAACACATCTGATAAGGGGTTAATATCCAAAATTTATAAAGAACTTTATATAACTTAACATCAAAAAATAAACAATCCAATTTAAAAAAATGGGAAAAGATCTGAAGAAACACTTCTCCAAAGAGGAAACACAGATGGCCAATAGACATGTGAAAAGATGTTCAATGTCATGAATCACGAGAAAAATGCAAATCAAAACCACAATGAGATATCACCTCACACCTGTCAGAGTGGCTATCATCAATAAATCAACAAACAATAAGAGTTCATTGCAGCATTATTTACAATACCCAAATTTTGGAAGCAGCCCAAGTGTCCATCTAGATGAGCAGATAAAATACCTGTTGTATATTTACACAATGGAATACTACTCTGCCATAAAAAAGGGAAAATCTTACCCTGTACAACAATATGGATGGACCTGAAAAGCATTATGCTAAGCAATATAAGCCAGTCAGAGAAAGACAAGTACCATATGATTTTACTCATATGTAGAACCTAATGAACAAAATGAACAATAAGTAAAATAGTGACAGGCTCATAGATGGAGAGCAGGCTGACAGATGTCCAGTAGAGGGGGCATAGCTAGCTGTAGGGATGGGGTTGAGGGATTGAGTGGGGTGGGGGGAAAGAGAAAAAAATCATGGAGAAGGACAACCGTGTAGTGACTGCCAGGGTGGAGGAGGGGGCAGAGGGAGGTGAAGAAGGGGAGGGAGGGGATACATGGTGATAGAGGGAGGTTTGACTTGGACTGATGAGCACACAACATAACACAGTGTACAGATTATGTATAGTAGAATTGTTCACCTCAAACCTGTATAATTTTGTTAACTAGTGTCACCCCAGTAAATTCAATTGTAAACAGAAAAAATACATAGAGATATTTTATTTGAAGATATGTTTTCCTATAAAATTATCATGTATATTTTTAAGATAATATAAACAAATAATAATTATAAAATTATTATTGAAATTACTTCACCTTAGTAAAGCCACTCATTACAAAGTAGAGAAAACCCTCCTAACGGGAGAAATTAATTGCCTAATTTAGAAGAGAGAAAGAACAAAATGAAAAGAATAAGAAATTTGGTCTCCTGGACTTACTGTTAATCACTTTAAAATGTTTTATTTCGATTGAATTTGCTAAAAAAGAAGAAGAAGAAGACAGGGGAAAACCTCCTTAAATACTCCTTTTTGCCATAAATAATCTTTAAAATCATATCATATTCTGAGCTGTTGCCTTTAGCACCTCTGAGTCCTCTAATGTTTCCTTCTTCTCATGTCCAGTCTTCTGGAAACTGTATGATGATTCTCAGACAGGTGTCCTTCAAAGTTTCCCAATATGTGATATTTCTAAATCCAGACAAATTGCTTTCATGTTGTAGAAAATGAGAATAAAACCAAATGTAAGTAAGAGGGAGACTCAATGCTGGGTCATGCAGAGGGTTTGTTGGAGCAAGCCATGGCTTGGTAAACTCTCAGGCCATGTTCCTTAACAAAGGCCTGAATGTGTGTTTTATTCTGCAACAAGAAAATGAAACCTTCCCATGTCCACCTCTGAGGTTTTGTTTCAAATCTAGTCAAATACAGAGGTAGCCTATTATCTCCTTTTTGCTTCTGAGAATGGAAGCTACTACAGACTGTGTTGGATCTCTTCTGTGAGACCTGTGCCAGTCTACTGGGCACTCTTGACTGTGTGTCCTGAGAGGCTGACCTGTGTGGACCACTCTATCAGCAAGCTTCTTATACTCTAGCTGCCAGTTGGATTTTCTGGAGAGAACCCATTAGAGTAGACAGGAAATCAGAGAGTAGACAGAAATCAGTGTAGGTCACTCCATCAGTAAGCTTCCTGCACTCTCCAAGAGGAAAACCCACTAAAGTAGAGAGGAAATCAGAAAGAGGAAAAGATGGAGGTCAGGTTCATGAGCTCCCCCTCTGCAGTGTCACCACAGGATCGTGCTGCTCCTAGACTGAAGGTCACAGCTCCTGTCAAGCATCCCACTCCACATAATGCTTCCTTTCAGGGTTCTGGGAACTCTTCCTCTCCTTAGTCATTCTGGATTGTACCTTGTGGTTTCTCTACAATCTAAACACACTGTTGTTAATAGGCTCCTTATTAAACTCTGTTCAAATTGCCCAATTTCCTGCCAGGACCTTGACTGACATAGATTGCATTCAACTCTCACTCTGAGAACAAATAAGAGAATGAGCCCATAGTGATGAATCCAAAGTCAACAAAAGGAAATCCACACAGAAGCCTCCTAGCTTGAGAAAGAGTGATCTCCCCAAGCCAGAAAGCATCCAACTTGCTTTTAAAATATTATGCTGTCCTGCTTGCTTTTAAAATATAAATACAATACAGCATTTCCTAACAAATCATGCATGAAATAATTTTTAATAGATGTATTTAAAAATAATTTAGTAGGGATAAACTTTAGACAGAAAATATAAAATGCTTATCCTAATAATAATTTTTATAATTCTAGAATATTTATAGTTCTTTAAAATATTTCAAGGGGAAACATAAGAGAAATCTTGAAGCTTTCCTTCCATTTCTTGCGCATTTGTGTTTTTTTTAAAGCCTTCATGTTTCTAAATGGGCAGACATATTTTTAACCCCATTTAAATACTAGGAAGGCTGAGGTTTGAGGAGATGGCATGACTAGCAGTGTTGGAACAAACTTCCATCAAAGGTCATCCAACTCCTCCTAGAACTCATAACTCTCAACTTATCTCTGTAAAGCAAATATAAAAATGTTATGACTTGAAGATAATGTCAAGTAATTCCTGTTAGAAGCATTCCTCTTGCCCATGATGCTGATACGCTTATTTCACACTCACATTTTAATAGTCCATTTGGTCCTAATCCAAGACATAGCCCTAAGCCACAGCCCTAAATGAATTCCCCTACACTTTTCACTTCTTCTGGGGAATTGGACTAATTATAGTGACTACTTTGGAGAGAGCAATAGTTTGAAAACATTGCCAGAGGGATACAAAAGTTGTTTTATTTCATAATTAGACACTTCTGTCCCAAGGGCATTTTATAGTCATGGTTTGAAATAACAACCATTATTTTACAACAATTTTCTATTTTTTGCATATAAAAATATTTAGAACATGTTTTTAGCTGAGCTTTATTAGTCATAATGCCAGAAAGTGCCTGGTGTTATGGATGACAGAATTATCTTTGAGGGCTTCCCTTTAGTGTTATTTCTTCCTTACAGTCTACATTCTCTTCATGTTTGGTACTAGAAGTGAAATACAGAGTGGAAATTGAATATTCTATTTGTTGCAGAAGTGACCTGTACACAAGGGTAAAGGGAACCCCACCCATTCATCTTCCCATACCCTTGCCCCTGGCAAGCATTGCATCTTCTCTGCCACGTGTGTAACTACCTCTGTCTTGGGTAATGCTACATTAACAAGAACAGGAAATGTGGAGTCAACTCAGCAGGCACAGAAGTAACAATTCAAAAACAATTGACATCAAATAATTCCCTTATCAGGCAATGGAATTCAATTTCTCTCCAGGGGGATATAATAACCACAAGGTTATCTGCTTGCACTGGCATACATGTATACAGAGAGAACAGAATAATGAAGTCACAGAAACAGAATATCACTAGTATACCTAGGCAATTCTTTAATACAAAACAGGAATTGCCTCTATAATATCCATCAAGTTTCTGCATAAATTCTCCTAGGGACAGGGCACAGGTTACAACACACACCATACTGGTACTCTACAAGAACATTATTCCTGATATAGAGACAAATTTCTGTTTCCCCTTCATGTCTGCCCACTTATACCAATTCTTCCCTTTGGTGAGGAGGAGGGGTGGTGGTACATAGGAAAATCCTAATTCTTTTCATACATTATAGCCCTACAAATGTTTAAAAATTAGTTATCAGGTCCTTTATAATGAAGGGTGCCTTTTTTGCTAGCCAGTATCCATTCTTCCACCTTTTCTGGTAATAACATCTAATTTTGTTTTAGCCATACCTTACTCACTCTTAATTCATGTGGTTGTTTGCAGGGGTTGGAGGCACACAGACTGGAATGGATATGTGACCCAGTCCTGCCAATAAATACAAACAAATTTCCTGCCACTTAGTTTAAAGTGCTTAGTGCTTAGTTTACAACTGGGTATTTGACAACACTAAATCATGAGACACAATTCCAGTTGTTTTCACAGAACCTTTGAGAAAGAGAAGTTCTCTTTCTGGTATGGGTTGTTAGTTTTAGAGTGATACAAGCTCAAACTTTCAGGTACCACCTCATGGAGAGGTCTTTGCCTGAGAATGAAGCCAAATAAATCAGAGCCAAGAGACAGAGGAAAGAAATCAGATGATAAGGTTTTGATTGAAGAACATCAGTTGAACTCTATGCCAGGTCTATTCCTGGACTTTTCAGTTACGCAGGTCAATCCATTTCACTTTTTGCATACGTCAGTACAAGTCATTTCCAACCAAAAGAGTCCTGACTAACAGAGCATTTTGGGGTCTTATGTTCTTAAGGAGCATCACAATTCCTCCAACTATTCTTTAAATGGAATATTTTCCCAGCTTTTTACCATCTCAATCAACTTAACATTTGACTTGTTCCAGTGGAAATGAGCTTCACAAACTGCTACCCATAGCTAAACCCAAATTATGATATGCATTCTGAGCAGTGCAGAGAATAGTAAATATTCTCTAGGTATGATAACTTTATCATTTGAGCTTGATATTCCATAAATAATATTTGGATGGTTAATTTTCTACGTCAATTTGGCTAGGCTATGGTACCCAATGTCTTGGTCAAACACCAATCTACATGTTGCTGTGAAGGATAGACTTTGAGTAAAGCACATTGTTCTCCTTAATGAGACCCTCACAAGAAAAAGAGATTCCGACTCCAGACTGCCTTCAGACTCAAGACTGCAACATTGACTTCTACAAGAATTTCTGGCCTGCCTGATTTCAGGCTTGTCAACCCTCTACCCAATTAATGTGTATAAGTGTGTGTGCTGTTGGTTTTTGTTTTCCCTAGAAAACTCTGACTAGTACAAATAAGGATATCATACTCTTCCCTTGTTTGGAGCTCTCAGACAGTGAGGACACTCAATTATTGTACTTGTATGAAAACTCCCCGTGTTATACTTGCTTAATTCATTGTTTTGAACTAAGCTTATCATTCTTTACATGTATGCCTACTACCATGATTTCCATCAATTAAATTCCTTCATTTAGCATATTCATTAAGGTTCCCAGTTTGGGACCTACACACATTTGATAAGAAGACTGATCTCTTCATCCTAGTAATTAGAAAAATGTTCATTAAACTATAGCTTATGTTGGAGCACTGCTGAACACAACTTGAGGCTCCCATCAATCAGCATCCTATTGTGTGAGCTCTTTAACCAGTTGTTAATTGACCTAGGAGAATATTACCCAGCCCATATTGCTCTATTTTGCCTACAAGAATATTATACAAGTTTCCAATAAACCCCTACAGAAATATGACAAAATAGACTGTGTTCACAGAATTCTTTCCATCTTTTAATATGATAATCGAAGTAAATTAGTTACTTTAACATATTTTTTTTGTTTATGGACTCGTTCTGGTTCTAACTGGTCATTGTTTTCTTTTGTGAAGAGTTCTTATGAACCGTTCATCTAGAATATTGCCAGACTAATAATTGCTATCAGAATAATAGCATAGTAAGCTTAGATTTTATAGTTCTGCTCATTTTAAAAAATACTATCTTCCTCAAAGATGAGCAATATTTTTTCCATAATTACATCTCCAAATTCCTTCATTACCTTGAAAAGTACTTCCTCAGAGAAGTAGCTCCACATATTTGAGGAAGCAAAGTCCTTCTCACCTTTTTGAACTTCAGTTAACTTTACTCATGTTAGTTTTACTCTGTACAATTTAAATGTCTTTCTTCTCGGTAAAGAAGACAAAGATAAAACTTGGTTAAGTAAAAGGCAAATAACCAGGAAAAAATACTATAACAGATAAAAGAGTCAAATGATATTTATCTTTGTTCTATTAAAAATACATAAAACATGATACTTAAATCATCAAACCTCCAAAAGACAAGTAAACAAAGGACATAGGTATTCATAACAGAGGAACTGCATCTGGATCATAAAACAAGAAACGTTGTACCTCTGTCACAGGTGTGCACAGGTAACCAGGTTCTTAGTGATCGAGGACAAAGAATTGAACCGAACACGCAAAGTTTATAGCATAAAGAAAGAGGGAAGGTTTATTAAATGATAGTACATGCCACAGGGCACGGGAGTGAGCCAACTCTGAGCAGAGAAGAAAAAAAAGGACACGTGGGCTGGGGGATTCTATTCTTATAGGGGCAGAAGCACCTTTGCTAGTCTTTGGCAGGTTTTTCCTGCGCAGGTACAAGGAGTTGGATTTCAAAGCTACTGTGCATGTGTGGTTTCCCATGACTTTCTTGATTGGCAACTGGAGAAGGGAGTCCCACAATGTTATTTCATTATAATGATATTATAATGAATCAGGGGTAGCATGCAGGCGCATTCTATGATTCAGAGTTATCCCAGAAAACAGGAACAACCCGTCTTAGGGGGTCTTTGTCATGTATAGATGTTTTCTACCTCAGCCCTGAGGGGCCTCTGGAGCTTCCTTCCTGACTATCTCCTGCCTCACCTCCAGAGTAGTCGATAATAAAAGTTAAGATAAACACTTTTAAGGTTGGCCTATAAAATTAACAAAGTCTCTTTTTTTTCAGTATAATACACAGCGTTGATAGTAAAGTTATCACATATTTTCACATATATATTATACAATCACACATATTGCTAAAGTATAACCTTGTACTACTTTTTTGCAAAACTGTATATCAATATACACAACATCCCCCAAGGTAATATTTTGAAATACAAGAAAATTTTTTGTTACAAATTTATGATTAAGCATATACACTGCCTATATAAACAAAAATAAGAAACATGAAATAAATTATGACTTCATTATAACAGGATCCTGTGTAGTCATTAAAATATGATTACTATGAATTTTCTATAAGAGAAATACTTATGTCATAATACTTAGTTTTAAAAAGGTGAAATGTGTATAGACTATGTAATACAAATCAGCAAAATTCTGCATTGACTAAAAAAGCCAAAAAAATATACCAAAATTAATATGGATGTGACACGATGCTAAATTTCTTACAAAGAATGTGAATGATTTTTATAAGTGAAAGATTAGTAATAGGTTTCATTTTTGAAAGTGAGTTGAAAGGTTTTGTTTTCTTTAAAGTCAACAGAATTTGGGCATATTTTTATAAAAGCTATTTAAATAGTCAAGAAAAATAATGAAAGTAATCACATTCTTAGAACATGAAAGAGAGTGAGCCAGTCAAGTCATGTGTGGCATGATCTGTGAGACCTAAGAAAAGCCCTCCTCTGTCCACCACCACCACCCAGCAAAACACTTCCCCAGCCCTGTTCTGCCATAGGTTCTTCCCAGCCATAATTAAAGGCATTGTAACCACTCTTCAAAAGGTTACCACTCAAGCTTTTCAGTCATGAATTAATGGTTAAATCACAATGAGTTGATAGCAAAGCCTCCAGCATGTAATACTTTAGCATTATTCCAGTTAGAAAATGACATAAGAGGTTCAATCTTTCCAAATGTAGAAATACACAGGATGAGGTGAGGAAAATAGCAATTCTATATAGAAGGAAGAGAGAAACTAAGATTGTACTGTGATCCAATGTCTAATACTTATTAATAAGTCTACATTGACAGTGAGAAAACTAAAGCCCAGATACCATGCATTTTTAAATAAATGCAATTTTTAAATGGTAATGATGCATGACATATTGCTTTGAGAAGCCAATTCAAAATTGACTTCTAAGTTATTTTCTATAACAAATATACAGGATTCTCGAGTGAGATTCCTTTGTTCTCATAGTGTTTTTCATGACCTTTAAATGTCTTTGTCCCTAAAGATTTATTTTTAAAAATATAAATGTTAGCCTCTACAATAAGAGGTCAATCAGATCATATATTCCTGTCGATGTGATATGGCAAATATAAAACATTACCTTTAAAGTGTTAGTGCCTTAAAAAATTACTTCTCTTGATGCTAATCCTAGGGAAGCAATCAAATCCAAATTCATCCAAACAATTGGATGTGACTCTTCAAAACTGTCACTATTGAAAAAAGACCCTAAAAAACATGATAGAAGAATCATTCCAGATTTAAAAAGCACTAAATATACATGAAAACTAAGTGCAAAATGTGATCCTTACTCAGATGATTACATTGAAAAGAGAAAAACTAAAGGACATTACAAGGAAAGTTGGGAAATATAAATATTGACTGAATATATATTATGAATCATAATAATAAATATAACAATATATAATATAGAGTATAATGATACAATATAATAATATATCAATGTTACATTGAGATAATTTCTTATGCTTACATAGAAGAAAGCCTTTGTTCTTAAAAGACACATCCTATTTAAGAGTGATGTTTCCAGCTTCTTTTCACATATCTTAGAAAAAAGAAAAATAAATTGTAAAAAAAAGGTATGCATATCCACATGCAACATACATACACATCTACATACAGGAGGGAAAGAGACAGACAGAAAAAAATAGGGAGGGAAACCAATGTGACAAAATGTTAATAAATGATGAAGAAGATTATATTGGTATATTGGTGATCATGGTATTAACCATAGTATTTCTTTCCATTTTTCTATAGAGTTTTTTTTTAAATAAGTTTGGAAAAAAGACATGCAAAACAAATTTACAACCCCATGACAAAATCGGGGAGCTTGGAAGGCCAAGGACTGGGTTTTGCACACAGCTCTGACGAACGTACCTTGGTGACTCCGGGCAAGCGGCCTAACTTCTATAAAATGAGATGGATGGACAAAATGATCTCCGAGGCTCTTTTCTGAAATATAACTAAGTGCTTGGGAATAAAATTAGTCACATGTCCATGCATGTGAATGTATTTTGATACATGCAGATAGCATAATAAAATTGCTATTCCTTTTCATAAAATTACTCTTGGGAATTTTGTAATTTATAAGTTATTCCTCCTCAGCATCTTAGCTAACTGTGTGTGTTTAATGATATTAGCCTACTTGGCACTAAAATTGTATTCTTTGTTACAAGAATAAGACCTTTTATCTACCTTTAAAAAAAGGATTCTATACAAAACAGCAAGAAAGGAAGGAAAAAAGCAAGAGAGAATGACAAAAGAAGAGAATAAAAGAGGAAGGGAGGGAGGAAAAGAGAGAGGGGGAAGAAAGAGAAAGGAGGGGAGTGATAGAGGAAGGGAGGAGGGAGGGCTTCAAAGGACAATATTTTTAAACACCAGATCTAGATTATAAAATGAGAGTTGAGATTTCTATGTAGTGGTATGTTGTTATCTCTAACTAGGTCTGGAAATGGGACCAGCAGCCACTCCACTGACCCAAGAATGTACATATCTAACACACATACAAAGCTCTGTGGTGTCTGCTAGGGACCAAAGAAACCAGAAAATGGAAGCAAAGGTGGATAATAGTCCTGAGAAAGACAGTAGATCAGTTTTTAAAAATTGTATGTATAATGCTTCCAAAGCTTCACCTGACAGACCATTTTCCAAGATTAGAAAAATTTCTAAGGTCATTGAGAAATAGACCAATCTGACCAATACTCTTAAGCTTCAAAACAAAACAACAACACAAAAAGAGTAGAACAAAGGAAGAAACTCCCAAATTAAATGCATGTGTTTTGAGATTTCTATTTATTTAAAAATGCAAGAGAGTTACACAAAACCACTATGCTCGAAAAGTTATAAGAAAGTTTAAAAGCTACTCTAACTCACTGCTTATACTCTTGTATATTCTAATTTTTTTGATAATACACTTTTTATTGCTGCACATTCTGATATTTTACCATGGCCATGGGTTACCTTTATAACCAAATTTAAATCCTTAAAAGGATAAAAGAAAAAAATTCCATGTAAAATGACATTATTACTTACCTTTGTTTGATATGAAGATATTTCCAGGGCTATTATAAATCGAGTTGATAAATACATTGACATTTGTAAAGTGATTCTGTAACTGGAAATTTTTGGGAACACGAGAGACTTTGATAAACAATGTGAGAGTGCAGACATTCTTCCCATGATCAGGCTGGTTCTCTGTTGACTTTCCACTATTCCTAGTGACTTGAGTGGGAGTTGCCATGAACCCACTGGAGAACTTAAATTTTTTTTAATTCCAACACATGGATACTTGACCTTACCATTAGCATGAAGAGAAATGATTGTAGCAAAATAAAATCTTACTCTATCTTGCTTCCCCATCAAGAGGAGTCAAGCTTACTATCTCCTAAACTCACACTCTTTATTCTGCCATTTCCTTAATCTGTACAATGGGGGAAAAATGCCCAAAAATCAATCTTATCCACACACATTGACAGCATATCTTCGGTGATATCTCAAATGCAGTACAGATGAGGATTTACTCTGTAACAGTGACAGTCTTCCACATATGTTGGAATGGAGCACACAGAGCCAGAAGTTAAGTTTGTTGAGGCAGCTTTCTGTTTAAGCTTATACTTTTTCATTTGGCCCAACATGGAACCCAGAATCTTGCCTGCAACAGCCAAAAAGAGTCCACCCAGACCAGGGACTCGACAACACTGAATTTTAGTAAGACAAGAGGGTATGTTAACATCAACACTCTAAGATAAGACCCCACACACACACTAATATGAAGCAACCAGAGGATTTATGCCGTGTTTCCTAACATTGATATCCAGTTGTCTCCTCTTCTCCAACCAGAATTCTTCAAGAGTGTGCATGTCTGTCTTGCTCTGCAACAGTTTCTGCATGCTTGTCCCAAAGACTTCTCCCAAATGCTCAGGCTTTTCATCCACAAAGGCTAGCACTCATTTCAAATCTAGAGTTTTTATTAATTGGTTCCTCCAAGATGGTTTTCTCCCATTAATAGGCTGTGCAAAATATGCAAAGTGTGCACAGTGCTGCCTGCTCCCCTCACTTACAGACAGGAAGGACTGCTTGGTGCTGCAGCCCTGTCACACACATTTTTACACTGACTATCCCTCCTCTGCCATGATCCATATTCTGCACTGTGTGACAATGGGAAGAGGATTTTAAAACCCTTTGGCTGGAAATCACAACTTCTTATTTGAATTTCATCGAGTGATATTATGACTGTGCCTGGGTAACATGCCTTCCACAGCAGCAGCAGTCTGAGAATGTTACTTGAAAGCATCACCTAACATATGGGGCTACACTGGCAAGCTCCCCAGCCCAAGCTACTGGGTGAACCATTTTTTGTGGCATGTTGGCTGATTGATAATCATGTGCACCCTGATCATCCTCTTACTTTCATGAGTCTTCTCCCATCTCCACTGGCCTTCCTATCAGCTCAGCTACTAGAAGTTTGGCATCTTGATAGAGTATAACTATATAACCACTTTAAACAAAACTAAAGCACTGATGTGACTTTAACATCACAAGAACCCCCAGCCCAGCACTTCCTCACTCCTTAAAATTCTCCATGAAACATGGTGTCTTGCCCATACAGGAAAATACTAGTCGTGTCTTGTTTAAGATCAATAGTTTAAATCATCATTCTCATATCGCTTCTATATAAAAAGCAAATTATGGAATATTTCCCCACCACCCAAAAGTGTCCTCTGGCACATCTCCAACAAGTAGAATTTAACACCAAAATACAGACATTGTTGAAGGAAGAAGAAACCCAGTGGTCCCTCCTGTGGTAAGCAGCCAGTCACAACAGTGGAGCTAGCATAAAGGGACCCACAGAGAGGCAAAGAGTTACACCTCAATGGAGAAATCTTTCCTACCTGGGCAGTGATATTAGCAGTTCTGAACTATAAGAGTTTATATAATCAAAATATTTGGGACTTCCGGCAACATGGAGGCATAGGTGGACGCACCATACCTCCACACACAACCAAGATTGGAACAACAATTTAGAGGCAGAATAACACCCAGAACTGATAGAAAATTTATCTGAATGGAAGTCAGACAGCCAAGAAGTTGAAATAGACTCATTCATTCAGACTGGTAGGAGGGGCGGAGAGGAGCAGCCAGACGCGGGTCCAGTCACCACGTGGAAAACAGGAGGAATTGAGCGCATAAGGCAACCGGGAGTGCGTAAGGCATCTGGGGTGCGCAAGATTGCAGCAGGTGGACCCTGAGTACACAAGCAGCAGCTGGCGGACCCAGTGAGGCGGTGATTGTGGAGCTGGGCAAAGCGCACAACCCAGGATCCCAGAGAAGGGACTGAGGTCCCACAGAGAATGGAGCTACTGCCATTGTTCCCTCTTGACCCTGCCCTCACATACAACATCACAATCTAGCGACTGGGGTGCCCAGCCCCAGTGAACACCTAAGGCTCCGCCCCTCACCGTAACAGCAGTGACCAGACCAAAAAAAAAAGAGAGAGAGGGAGAGAGAGAGAGAGATGGCTCAAACAGAACAAATCAGTGCCTCAGAACTCATCCTTTTGAGCGACCAAAAGATAGCTAACCTATCAGATGCACAGTTCAAAACACTGGTGATCAGGAAGCTCACAGAATTGGTTGATTTTGGTCACAAATTACATGAACAAATGCAGGTTACCATAAAAGAAATGAAGGAAAATGTACAGGGAACCAAAGTGATGGGAAGGAAACTGGGACTCAAAACAATAGAGTGGACCAGAAGGAAGAAAGAAACAACCAAACACGAAAGAATGGAGAAATAAGAATTCAAAAAAATGAGGAAATGCTTAGGAACCTCCAGGACATCTTTAAATGTTCCAACATCCGAATTATAGGGGTACCAGAAGGGAAAGAGGTAGAGCAACAGATTGAAAATGTATTTGATCAAATAATAAAGGAGAACTTCCCATTCTGGCAAAGGAAATAGACTTCCAGGAAGTCCAGGAAGCTCAGAGAGTCCCAAAGAAGTTGGACCCAAGAAGAAATACATCAAGGCACATCATAATTACATTAGCCAAGGTAAAAATGAAGGAGAGAATCCTAGAAGCAGCAAGAGGAAAGGAGAGAGTTACCTACAAAGGAGTTCCCATCAGACTGTCAGCTGATTTCTCAAAAGAGACCTTACAGGCAAGAAGGGGCTGGAAAGAAGTATTCCAAGTCATGAAAGACAAGGACCTATATCCCAGATTACTCTATCCAACAAAGCTTTCATTTAGAATGGAAGGGCAGATAAAGTGCTTCTCAGATAAGGTCAAGATAAAGGAGTTCATCATCACCCAGCCCTTATTTCATGAAATGTTAAAGGGACTTATCTAAGAAAAGAAGATTTTAAAAAAAACATGTATAGTAAAAGGACAGCAAACTCACAATTATTAACAACCACACCTAAACCAAAAACAAAAGAAACTAAGCAAACACCTAGAACAGGAACAGAACCACAGAAATGGAGATCACATGGAGGGTTAGCAACAGGGGAGGGGGAAAAGGTACAGAGAATAAGTAGCATAGATGGTAGGTAGAAAATAGACGGGGGAAGGGTAAGAATAGTATGGGAAATGTAGAAGCTAAAGAACTTATAAATATGACACATGGACATGAACTAAAGGGGGGAGAAGTGGGTGGGAGAGGGTGTACAGGGTGGAGGGGCGTGAAGCGGGGAAATGGGACAACTGTAATAGCATAATCAATAAAATATATTTTAAAAAAAATATTTGGAGCAGTTTGGGGAAAGTAAGCAGTAACTATAACCAGTTGTCAAACTACCAGACATAGTTCTGAATAATGGCTCCACTTAGACAGCCAGAGTTAAAATCCTCAACAAAGTCAAGGGGAATTTTAAGTAGGGCCAGAGCAGAGGCCGTTGGCTGGGTTGCAACAGAATCATTACACCTTCAGGGTTTTCATGTGGTGTGATGTTCTAATTTTTTTTCTTTTAATATAGAAACTATACAGAAAAAAAGCCCTCTATCTGTAATCAAGATTCTGATAGGCTATATGAAATAATCAATCTTGCATAAAGGCTATAGTTAAGTCTTATTCACTGCTGTGTTTTCCCTTCAATTTTTGTTTACTTGCTGGATTGTTTGGCCATTTACATCCAGCTTAGACTAAAGAAAGAGAAAGAGGCAGAACTTTCAGAAGGAGATAAAACCCTTTTGTCCTGAAGATCCTTCTCTTTGATAAGTTGTTTTCCAGCTTAAAATGAGGTCTCCAATGAATATGCCTGTCATTATTTTTAAAATAATAATAATTGGTTGTTAAGGAATAAAAAGCATAAAGCATGTATATTTATTCCTCTGCCTTCCCTTCAACTCAATGGCTATTAAAGGGTAATGATAGTCCCCCAAAACAGGGGTTCTTTTAGCTGCACCAGAAAATGCATTTAAAAACCTAAACAAGCTAGCTGCAGCCATATCTTTGTTTGACAACTTGAGTATTCTCTTCACTTAGTCCTGCTCATAGCAACACACAAAGGATTACTCTCCAGTCAGGGATAATAGCTGATCCCATAATCTGGCACTAACACTTAGAAAGATTAATTACCCTATTAAAATCTTAGACATTACTAAGAAAATCTTTCTATAAACCTTTTAACTCACAACAAATGCAGCCTCCTTGGTGCCTTCGGTTTGTTATACAATACAGGCCCTCACCCTCCCACATTTGTTCACCATTGTTTCCAACACCTTCAGGAAGATCCAGGTGCACACACATGAAAGTGCACACACCTGCAAGCGCATCCCAGCAACACAGAGTCAGAGCTCTTCCTAATATAAAGGTGTAAAGTGGGAGTGTGGTTAAAAAAGATAAAGTAAAAACCCCTCCCATCTATTAACTGGCTGCTCCAGAGACTAATCGGCAGGGAAAAAACCACTCAGTGATTCAAAGGCTGCTGCAGTGTCAGAAACCAAAGACAACTAAGAAGATTCAGGTTGTAATCCTCACACAAATTATATACTCAATATGTAAAATGATGAGGAGTGTTGAGTTCTCCATGTGTAGTATTAAAGTTTCCATCTGGAGTATAAAACTAGTGTTGAGACTTTAGGGCTATCTCTGTGTTTTCTTTACCTCCACCCTTGCTGTCTGCCTACCATGGTTCCTTTCCTTTTCTTGTCACTCTTGAGAAGAGAACTCATTGGGTTCAAGACATAAATGTAATCAAATAGAAAAGGAAGTAGAAGCCCAAGTGAAGAGGGTACAAATCATTTATAGACTGAACAAAGAAAACATGTAGCCACCTCCATGTCTCCTATCAATTATGATATTTCACTATGTCATCAAAACACCTTCAAATGTCCTCACAAAAATCCTGGGATACTGTTAATAGTAAGTTGGCTTAGAGCGTGGCATATTGAGTTAATCCCAGCTACAGCAAGAATTGGCTGCATGGGTTTATGTAACTTGAGTTATCTAATTAGCCTAAGCCTCAAATGCCTGACCTGTAAAATGGCAATGGCAGTGATACAGATGCATCAGGGCATTGTGGGACTAAATGAGGAAGTGTATGGTATGCCTAGTATAGCACCTAATACATAGTTAGTGCTCAGAAAATGTTAGCTGTCCCCGTGACTATCAGCTGCTTATAGAGTGATATCAGAATAATAGAGCAGGCTCATATCCAAATGAGGAGGGACTTTAAGACTAACCAGTCACTTGCCCCTTAAAGCTAGTGAATAGATCATGTTCACTTGCTTTTCCAAAGCAGTTTTAACAAACTTTGACTGGAAAACCTGAAGACACAGTACACTTCCCTTATTTTATCATCCCAACCACCCAATAACTAAATTACTTTATCTATTTTTCCTGCTGCCATTTTTTGGCTCTAGTTTCAACTTCTGTCTCAAAGACTATGAAGTGCAAAGACTTATTTTTTTTAATTGCAAATGAGAAGTATAAACATATCTAACTTTCAGGAAGGCCTAGAACTGCTCCAAGTAGTAGAACTTCCCAGAGAAAGGGTTCTTTGCATTTCCAGGTTAGCATTGGGAAAATTGGTTTTTGCAAAATTGCTCCCCAAAATGTGCATTCATAAGTGGTATCAATAATATAAGCATGAGGGTGTTCTTTGTAGTCAACAAAGTTACTACAAAACAGAAACAAAAAAGTATGAAAGGTCGAGAGCTTTGTGCTGGATCTTGACGAATATGGAACTGTAGATCCAGACCCCCCACAGAACATTTCTCTCTGGATGGGTGGAGAGCTTAAATTAGTGCTTTATCCTTCTAAGAGTAATCAAATTCAGTGTTTATCATGTAAGTGGCAATCTTGCTATTTAGACACTGGAAGAAAATTTCAAAATGATTAAAATAAGGTTCAGTGTGTAGGTACTCTGGATGTTCAAAATTCTCCTTCCTGACACTGTGAAAACAGTGACTTTCTCTGGTTTTCCAATGTTTAATTTCTCAGGTGTTACTTTCTACCAGTCTCACATAACAGAAACTGTTACATAAAGTATATGTTATCAGAAATGAGTGCTCCAAGCTGTCCAATTCTAAGTAAAAGTGAAATCCAAGTGACACGAGGGGCAGAGGGACACTTGGCACCAAATTCCTCAAAATGTACATTCTTCCAAAGACATCCATATAGACTTCTGGTTAAGATGGCAGCATAGGCAGACATGGTTCGCTTCTTTGCACAACCACATCAAAATTACAACTAAACTATAGAACAACTACTATGCAGAACTGTCAAAAATTGAGTTGAATGGAAGTCTGACAACTACGGAATTAAAGAAACCACATCCATCAGACTGGTAGGAGGGGTGCAAACATGGAACAGGCTGGTCCCTCACCCACATGTGGTAGATAAAAATTCAGGAGGGATATCTTGGGAGTGAGGAGACCAAGCTCCATACCAGGTCCCCCAGCCCAGGGTTCCAGTGCCAGGAAGATAAGTCCTCACAACTTCTAGCTGCCAAAACCAGTGGGGACTGAGTTGGTGGAAGAAACTGCTGGAGCCTCAAGCAGTTCTTCTTTAAGAACCCACACACAGACTTACCTACTCAGACTCACTGCCTCTGAGCTCCAGCACCGGGATAACAGCACCAATGGAATACTGGGAGAAACTGCATCAAGGTTATTGTCCCTTTTCTCCCATTGCTCCCATAACAGAGCCAGCATGGTACCATATCTGAGACTCCATCAACCTGGCTAACACTGTTTGATCCACCTTGGAGATCCCCAGAGACTCTGCCCCAACCAGCTTATGGTCCCACCCAAGCTGCTTTTTCATGTGAATGACTGGTCTTGGTTCATGCTTCATAACTTCCTAAATCCTCTCAAACAAGCAACAGCTGGCCTCAGTGAGCCCCAGGCCTGTACTAGCAGCAGCCAGCCTAGATTCACAGCTTGGCTTTGCCTGGGAATGCCCAAGCCCAGCACAAGTAGTGGACATCTAAGATTACTTTATAGCTCAGGCAGGATGGCCCCAGGCAATATACAGGTTGGGGCTGACCTTGCCCTGCACCACCTGGGAAACCCCAAGGCCATTGAATCCAATGGACAGCTCCAGACCACATTGGAGCACCATCACCCTGCCCCTGCACAATGAATTCTCTATGGATAGTGGAGGTTAGTGGTAAGTGGTCACAGCCAATCTTTGCAGCTAACTAGCCTGTGTAAATCCCTGCCATTGACCTGCTAGTGGCAATCAAGGCTCAACTACAAGAGGAGGGTGTACTCAGCCTTCATGAAGGGCATACCTTGAGGACCCAGCTTGGGTGATAGGGAGGCTATGCCACTTGACCTTACAGGACACATACTATATTAGGCCATGCTACCAAGACATGGAGTCAAAAAAGCTCTACCTAATACATAGAAACAAATACAGGAAGGCTGACAAAACAAGGAGATAAAGAAACATGGCCCAAATGAAAGATCAAAACTCCAGAAAAAGAGGTAAACAAAATGGAGATAAACAATCTATCAGATGCAGAGTTCAAAATATTGGTTGCAAGAATGCTTAAAGAACTTAGTGAAGACCTCAACAGCATAAAACAGATCTAGTCAGAAATGAAGAATTCACTAAGTGAAATAAAGAACAATTTACGGGGAAACAACAGTAGGGTGGATGAAGCCAAGAATCAAGTCAATGATTTGGAACATAAGGAAGAAAAAACAACTGACCAGAATAACAAGAAGAAAAAAAGAAGCCCGAAAAACAGGGATAGTATAAGCAGCCTCTGGGATAACTTCAAGAGGTCCAACATTCACATCATAGGGGTTCCAGAAGGAAAAGAGATAGGCAAAAAATTAGAAATTTATTTAAAAAAATAATGAAAGAAAATTTCCCTAACTTGGTGAAAGAAATAGGTATACAAGTCCAGGAACTACAAAGAGCCCAAACAAGATGCAAAGAGGCCCACTCAAGACACATCATACTTAAAATGTCAAAGGTTAAAGATAAAGGAAGAATCTTAAAAGCAGCAAGAGAAATGAAGTTAGTTACCTATAGGGGAGTTCCCAGAAGACTGTCAGCTGATTTCTCAAAAGAAACTTTGCAGGCTAGAAAGGATTGACAAAAAATATTCAAAGTCATGAAAAGGAGAGACCTCCAGTCAAGAGTGTTCTACCCAGCAAAGGTATCATTTAGAATCAAAAGGCAGATAAAGAGCTTCCCAGACAAGAAAAAACTAAATGAGTTCATCATCACTAAACCATTATTATATAAAATGTTCAGTGGATTTATTTAGGAAAAAGATCAAAACGATGAACAATAAAATGCCAATAAATACATATCTATCAACAATTGAATCTAAAAAACAAACTAAGCAAACAAGAAAAACAGAGACAAAAACATGGATACAGAGAGCATTTTGATGGTTGCCAGATGTGAGGGCATTGTGGGGGAATGGCTGAAGAGGTGAGGGGATTAAGATATACAAATTGGTAGTTACAGAATAGCCATGGGGATGTAAAAGACAGTATAGGAAATGGAGCAGCCAAAGAACTTATATGCATGATCCATGAACATGAACAATGGTGGGGGATTGCCTGAGGGAATGGGAGATGCTAGGTAGAGGGGGGGAAGGGAGAAAAATGGAGACAACTATAATTGCATAATCAATAAAGCATAATTTAAAAAGAATTTAAAAAACAATCAACATAAAAATAAAGACAGACATCCACATCACCACTTTTCTGAAATATATTTCTACAAATAGGCTTGAATGCCAAACTTTAAATAAAGATACCTTTCTACAAAGCCAGACTTACCAACATGACCAGCTTCTGGTCAAAAATGTCTGATTAAAATATCTATAGACATTTATAGGAGCCAGAAAAGGTAATAGACCTCTGATTACTCCACTGTGTAGATTTGCTTTCAACTTGTGGGTCAGAAACCAGACCTGTTCTTGGGAAAAACTCCTGTTTAAATGCTTCAAAATTTATCATTAGCATGTGCCAACATCTTTAGGGTTACAACGACAAAATGCCTATACCCCACCTGTGAAGTATATTAGAACCTTCCAAAAAGCAGTTTGGGGCAATAGCATGGAGAATGAATTTTGAACACCTAGACTTCCTTCTTCCTGAGTCTTCCTTTACCTCTCAACACTTTTTTGAAACATGAGGACTGTGCTAAGCAATGAGAAAGTGTTTTCACTCTGTGAAGAAAACTCTCCTACTGTCATCTCCTGGAAAGTTCCCAATGCCAGCAAAATTAACTCTACAAATATCAACTCCTAACACATTTACTCACTTCCGAGTCATCAAAGCACAGGCATATAGAGCTGGAAGAGATTTTGGGAGCATATGATACAACTGGGATATCAGTTTTATTTTATTTACCAACACCACTCAACTGGTAACAGCTTTGTGGCTGGCAGTGTTGGGACAAATTCCGAGCAGCAGGGAAGTGTGCTGAATCCACTAGCCATGCTTTCGTGGGTCACGGAAGGAGGGATTAGCAGCTTGCTTGTACTTACTTGCCATCCTTGATCTAATTCAATACTTTCATTCTAAAGAAAAGAAAAATTAGTCTGGGGGCTGCACAGACTTTTCCAAGACCATTCTGTTCTACTGGTAGGTCTTTCTCTAACTCTAGTGGAGTCCCACAGCACCAAGTTATTTATTACTCTTTTTTTTTTAGTTCTGGAGCACTGGAAACTGATGTGTATGATGGACTTCAGTGTGTCTAATCTGCCAGGCAAATCCTCAAAGTTTTGAAATATGCATTATAATGCTGCTGTAAAGTTATAATATATTATTACCATTATTGTTATGACAATAATAATTATTATTTTACTCAATAATGTGCTAGGCATGGTTCTATCTATGTGTTAACTCATTTAACCATCCAAGCATTGTCATTTTACAGATGAGAAAACTGAGGTACAGAGTTTACATAAATTTACCAAGGTCAAGCAGAGCCAGGAAATGGTAGAACCAGGTTTAAATGCAGACTGGATCCAGAGTTCATGCTGATACCTACTCTACTGTCCCTTATCCAAGCTTCCAGGCAGGAGTTTTTAATACACCTAAATATTGCTGGTAGTCAATTCAAATATGATGATTAACCAAAGAGAATGCCATAAGGGCAACCTCCATGCTATTAAGAGTGTTTCCTTCCCATGGTCACTGAATATGGCCTTTTACATACATAACCTGCATTTCTCAGTTTCTGTAATATTTTCCAACTCCAGCAAACCACTCTTAATCTATGCATAACCTCTTGCCTACAGCAGCCTAACTGGGACCCAGAACAACCCTGAGGCCACTTTCTTCCCACACCCTATATTGAAAGAGAAGTGAGCTTGCTTCTAGAACCTCTGTTGCCAAGTGTATTCCTATCTACAGTCAATAAGGGGACAGCACAGGAAGAGAGAAGGCCATGGAACAAAGGGCATTAAAACAGAGTCATCGTAGGAGGAAATAAGGCAGGAGCCACTGATACTTCCAAGACCACCTCCAAGTATTACTCCCACCTATCCCTCTCACTCCACTTGTTAGAGCCATGAACACCAGGCAGTGTATTGGGTACTAAGGACAAAATGATGACTAAGCTACTCTTCCTGACATCAAGGAGATGACATACTAGAGTAGAAGAGAGTCACAAAAGAAGATGTGTAGAGAACAGTGTGTCAGAGACAGAGCTAGGTACACTTATGAGTGATTTGTCGCACTGTATAAGAAAAACACCTACGTCAGCACAGTCTTGGGGAGTGAAGGGCCAGCATGGGGCAGGCAAGCTTTCTCCACTTCCCAAAAGTCTGACTCTCCACCAGGCTATGTGTTTCTACCTTAGGCTGTGTCCAGTTTGGATGCTGAGCTGGATGGCAACATGTAAGAGCCACCTGAGAAAGCCATTGGCTCGGTATCCCCCTTTGCTGCTAGTGCTCCACACAAGATTCTTAGATCCAAGTGCAAGCCACCAGGGCCCTGACTCTTACTCTGGAGGTCAGAGTGCAGTACTGAAATACATGGTCTCTGGAGTCAGAGGGGTCTGAATGCAAACTTCTGAACCATCCTTTATTTTCTGTTGACACTGAGTGAGTTATTTAACCTTTCTCAGCTTCAGGTCTTTAGCTATAAATAAGCAAAATGCATATTCCAAAGGTTGGAATTTTCCAAAGGTTATTATAGACTAGAAAACTTTTGAAATTATTAACAGTGCCTGACAAATAGGGGGTGCTAAGTAAATATTAGCTCCCTTCCTTTCTTAGTCCTCATCCCTAATCTCCTCCTGCAATCAGGGTTTTCTATTTTTATTTTTTAATTCTTGAAGTTAATATTTATTATATACAAATGCTTTCCCCTTTAATATTAATATTAAATATTAATAATATTTATATGATGTTATTCATTTATATTTATTATAGAAATATACAAATATATTTCTATAATATATATAAATAATATTGATGTTATTAATTATAATGTTAACAATATTTATTATTTAATATTATTGATAATATTTATAATATTTCATCTGAATCTTAAAAAATAAGTACAATAATATTCCAGAAAGAGGAAAAAAGTGTATTCTAAACTATGAGTATATAAACTCTCACATATAATTTGGGTAGTTTTTTTTTCTTTTTCTTTTTTGCTAACCATTCTAATATTTATTTTTTAACTTTTTTATATTGTTGTTCTAGTACAGTTGTCTCCATTTTCTCCCCACTACTCCCCCCTACCCCAGCCACCCCCACCTCCCACCCTCGACCCCACCCCTTCTTGGCTTTGTCCGTGTGTCCTCCATAGTTGCTCCTGAAAACTCTCCCCCCTCTTCCCCCCATTATCCCCTCCCACCTTCCCTCTGGTTACTGTCAGTTTGTTCTTAATTTCAATATCTCTGGTTATATTTTGCTTTTTTGTTTGTTTTGTTGATTAGGTTCCACTTACAGGTGAGACCAGACAAAAGAAGGCTCAAAGAACACACCAAACCAGCACTGCAAGATGTGCTAAAGGGACTGCTTTAATAAAAGGAAGAAAAAGAGTGAGAGAGAGGGGAACACAGTTATGAAGGAAGCAAAATGGCAATGAATAAGTACCTATCAATAATAACTTTAAATGTAGATGGATTAAATGCTCCAATCAAAAGACATAGGGTAGCCAAATGGATAAGAAATCATGACCCACACATATGCTGCCTACAATTAACCCACCTCAGAACAAAAGACCTACACAGACTGAAAGTGAAGGGTTGGAAAAAAATATTCCAAGCAAATGGACAGTGATCAGGGAGTTCACAGATCTCAGGCAGCAGGAGGAACAGGTTGGGGTCTGAGCAGAGGCACAATTCCATCATCTAAGTCCCACACAAGCTCTGGACCACCTGACTTTGTTCTCTTCCTGAACTGGCCTGTGGCCCCAGCCATTCCACTACCTTCATTTCTGTCTGAAGAGTGATCCATCTGGGCTCCTCCAAGCCCACGGGCTTGAGAGCAACTTATCACCCACTGCGGTCCAGATCACTCCCATCCTGTCACTTTAACCACGTACTGAGACAATAAGAGAGCCACAAGAGGTCTTCCGGTGAGAGAATCTTCATTCAGCCTGTATTCCTCCCTCATCAAAAGTGCAAACACAACCCTGGCTACTGTGGCTTGGTGGACTGGGTGCTGGCCTGTGAACTGAAGGGTCACTGGTTTGATGCCCAGTCAGGGCATATGCCTGGGTTCTGGGCTAGGTCTCCAGTATCTCTCACATATCGATGGATCTCTTACACATCGGTGTTTCCCTCTCTTTATCCCTCCATTACCCTCTCTCTAAAAATAAATAAAATCTTTTTTTTAAAGTGTAAACATAACTATACCTCAAAACAGGAACTACTAGTTTTTGTAGCATTTATTGAGAGATAATGTAGATAGCATTTGTTATGAGACAACAAACCTTTGTCATTGTGAGTCATTACTGTGACATCATCCAGGTTTTTCCTTCTGACTTGGAGAAGCCAAGTCCATGCTTCATGAGCCTAGATACTCACAGCAATGACTGACAGTGAACCCAGGCCCTTGCTGATTACATGAATTATTGTGTTTACTCTCATAACAACTCAGAGTTAGGTGCTATTATTGGGCCCGTTTTAGTCATGACAAAGGTGAAATTAAAGCCCTGAGCAGCTAATTAACTCACTCAAGGTCACACAGCCATAAGGTGGTGAGATTTGAACCATGGCATCTTTACAACAGAGCTCAGCCAGCACCCTGCATCAGACCTGATTTATATCCTAGGTCTTACAGCTAGGATTCATCTTTCCACAAATCGTTATTAATCACACACTGTATGGCAGTCACTACCCTAGCACTGGCAATAAGACAGAGAACATGTTTTCATGGAGCTTACTTTCTATTTGGATGAACAGAAAACAAAAAGATAAACATATGTAGTAAAATATCAGGTGGCAATAATTGCCCTGAAGAAAAATAGCGGCTACAGATGGAAAGTGCTACATAGCTAGAATGGATAGGTGGTCCTCTATTTCCATCCTGTGTCTGCAGGTAGGACATATATTACTCTCCCCACCCAAATTATATCACAGGGAGTTGAAAACATAAGTGTCTTGCCCAACATCCCACAGCTTGCAAGAAATAAAATACAAAGTAAAAGCCAAATCTCTAACTTTCTACTGCTTTTTCATATGCCATATTTGGTTTGTCTTATAATATTTCAACCTGAAATGACACTTCTATAAATGTGCATTTTAAACCCAGATAATTCCCTGTGTACTCATTTTTCCTTGTTGGTCCCAATAAAATGAGATCATCTAATAAAAAACAGAGTGGAAAGGAGAGAAGGCATCTAGAAAAGAAAGCCCTCTAAACTTATGAATAAGAAATTGAGCTGTGGAGTTTCTCACTCTCACTTTTAAATGCCTTGATTCATAACTGATAGTCAGGGTGTGCTCCATTATAACACTCAGAGACCTGGCTCTCACAAGCACAGATATCTTGGATCCAACACTCCAATTACTAAAGGAACATAAAAGACCAAAAAATCACTACTAACAGCATTGACATAGCTTCAAACCCTGCTCTTTTATTTGTTTGGATAATAAATAAATGAAATTTTAGTGATAAATTGATTGCTCTGTCTTGTGCTGTAAGACTATGGGCATACTAATGGGATGAATTGTGATAATGTGGTTTTGACATGAAAAATATTAATCAGCTTAAACTCTCTGGAGCCTTTTTTTGGAAAACATAACGTAGTAGGGGAAAATAAACCCATTCTTGTAACTGATTAAATATCTTTATAGTTATTTTCTCTCCATGCCTATATTTTTAAAATATTGGCAGGAGAATAGATAATTGATGATTGCAAATCTCAGCTACAACTTGTATTACTTAGAACAAGCAGGGAAAGTCTAAACCTGTGAACTGATATAATCCAAACTACAGATTGAGCTTTTTTCCAGGGCAGGATATTTGGTTAGCTAAAAATCAATTAATCAATCAATCTGAAGTGTTGACTACTAAATATCTGCTTCACCCTTGCTGGTGTGGTTCAGTTGGTTAGAGTGTTATCCTGTGCACCAAGAGGTCATGGGTTCAATGCCCCATCAGGGCACATGCATAGGTTCTGGGTTCAGTTCCTCATCAGAGCATATGCAGGAAAGCAATTGATCAATGTTTCTGTCTCCCATTGATATTTCTCTCCCTGTCTCTTTCCCTTCCTCTCTGAAATCAATAAACATATCCTCAGGTGAGGATACCATATTGCATATATCTGCTTCTGTGAAAGTGCATCTATAACCCAGACATCAACTGGGGTGACACTGCCTTTGAGATTCTGATCACAAATCTCATTCTAACTGCAACAGGGAGCCTAGCACAGCTTTCAATAATTCTGGGGATTCTTGGGAGACTTAGGTTTTACCTTGACATCTTTGGTTCCAATTCTCTTCTTGTGATCATTCCCTTCTCTCTTTTTTATGTCAACCCATTCATGAAACATAACCCTTTCTTCCTGATTTTCCAAGAGGACTATTTACACATGGCCATGGTATGTAGTAAATACTTTACTGAAAATTCAAGGTACTGTTCACTGAGAAAGTGGGATGGTTATATACAATATAGCATAGATTAGCAGAAAAGAGAATTCTGTTCCTCTTTTTAAAATTTCTGTGGCTACCATCCACCACCACCATGCCATCACCCCTGCAAAATTTGTCTTGCCTTCCATAAAGACTCTCTCCATGACTAAACATACACACACACACACACACACACACACACACACACACACACACTTAAACTCCTGCTCCTTCTCTTTCCTCTCTATTTCACTTGTTCCTATATTCCAAATGTCCTATTCAGTTCTCATTCAGCATGATCTACCTAAGATTTCTCTCCCTCATAAAATGTGTGCATGAGAGTTCTCTTTCCCCAACTAAAATGGTCTACTGAGATATCAAACAGAAGAGTGGAAACTCCCTATAAAAGAAATGATGTGGTCAGCTCTTTCAGCAAAAGCAAAAGTTTTTTTCCTCTACACATGTGATCCAGCTACTAGTATCTCCCATCTCAAAGGAGGAAGCAAAGAGCACTACCTTCCTTTCTACCTGCCTCTTACCTGCAATCATAGCCTGTGATAATTCTAGTAACTTCATTCTTTTCACCCAACATACTTCCCAACACTAATTAATGTCACCACTCCACCAGCTGTGGCATTTACATCTCAGTGAGAAAATGCTACCAATCTGAACTGAAGAAAGGCTTAGAAACCTCATTTGTTTAGCTGTACTGCCCCAGCTGGCAAGCCTTCGATTCATGGCAGAGCATTTGCCTACAAAAGTTATTGGAAGTCAAAATATTGTTGAAACAGATCTTAATTATCTGTAGGAACTATTTCATAATATTGGCCTATTCCAGACGAGGAGCCTGAGTTCCAAATTTTATTCAGGAATATTCAGTCAATGCTATGATTAGGTGTAAAAGAGGCACATATCCACATACCCAGTGTGATCTAAATATAAAATATCAATTTTATGACTATTTTTCATTATATAAATATTTATTTAATTATAGAAATAGCATATTTGTGGCAAAAAGTATTTTATAGAAAAGAAAAATTACCTACAAACTCACTACCAACAGATGACCACTGTTTACATTTTGTTATATTTCCTAAAAGCTTATTTTCTCTGAATATTTTTACAAATGTGAGATCACCACAGCACATAGTTTTGTGTTCTGATCTTTATGTACTCAACATTATATATTGAGCATTTTCCTATTGGGAACTATAATTAGTAATGTCTATATATTAATCCATTTATATATACACTAATTTACATAACTTCACCTATTGTCCATCACTTAGGTTCTTATAAATACTAATTTAACATCATGTTAAATCAACTGCTTGATACACTATGATAAAAAAAGTACATGTGCCCATTTAAAATGTGTGTACAAAGCCCATTAGAGTACAGAGGGTGACATAGTAAGTAATCACATAACTTTTTCCAGTTTCTTTATTGTGGGAAAATATGCACAACAAAATTTATCATCTTGACCTTTTATAAGTGGTCATTCCCTTCCCTCCTTTTTATGTCAACCCATTCATGAAACATAACCCTTTCTTCCTGATTTTCACAAAATGTGTTCATAAGGTTGTGCAACCACCACCACCATCCACCTCTATAACTCTTTCATCTTGTAAAACTGAAACTCTATACCCCTTAAATAGTAACTTCCCATTTCTTCTTCCCCACCTCCAACCCCTGACAACCACCATTCTACTCTGTCTTGATGATTCTAATGACTCTAAATACCTTATATAAATGGAATCAGTATGTGTCAAAAATTTCTTTTTAAGGCTAAATAACATTCCATTGTTTATCAGTTCATCTGTCAGTCAACCCAGGGCTGTTTCCACATTTCAGCTATTGTGAACACTGCTGCCATGACCACAGGTGCACAGATATCTCCTTCAGACCCTGCTTTCAGTTTTGGGGATATATACCCAGAAGTGGAATTGCTGGATCAAATGGTAGTCTTGTTTTTAATTTTTTTTAAGGCATTGTTATACTGTTTTCCACAGAGGCTATACCAATTCACATTACCACCAATACTGCACAAGTTTTCCAATGTCACCAATCCTAACCAGCACTTGCTATTTTTGTTGTTTCCAGTAGCCATCATAAAGGGTGTGACTTAGTATCTTGTTGTAGTTTTGCTTTTGCAGTTCCCCATGATTAGTGATGTTGAGCATCTTTTCATGTGTTACTGACCATTTGTATAACTTCTTGGAGAAATGTCTGTTCAAGTCCTTCACCCATTTTGGAATTGGGTTGTTTAGTTGGTTGTTGTTGTTCTTGTTGAGTTTTAGGAACTTTCTATATATCCTGGATATTACTCCTTTATCAGATATATGATTTGTCTAAGCATAACACCATTCTAATGATTCTATGACTTTCCAAGCTCAAACACATGGAAAATGTTATGGTAGTGACAATATCAAAAAATGGTAGTTCTACCTTTATCCAATCCCAATTTTCCCTCCCTGTCATAAGTCCCAATCCTTCCTTATAGCTACTGTAATGTCAAAGGTGGGGACCTATTACATTATTCCCAGAACTACAGAAACTTAAGTCATATTTTCTTTGAAATGCTCTCAGTAAAAGGTTCAACTAAGAGTTCATGGTGAAATTGCAATCTCTCATGACAATGTGTAAAGTGAGGGGAATGGTTATTAGAATCATATCCAGACTCATAAATCAAGCTAAAAGGATTTAGAGGGAATAAACAAAGCCTAGAGAACAACAGTTTGTGCCTGAAAAGCAAGGTTTATGTTGCACTGGCTTTTTAATACAAAGAACTAGGATGTGAACATTTCAGCCTCCCAACTTTGCCACTCTCAATATTGTCCTACTCTCTTGTGGAGCAACTGAAAAGGAACCATATTCTGGAGACAAATCCTGAAAGGTCTCTGAGAGGGACTGACTTCACACATGGAAATTCTAAGGTACAACATACTTGGGGATGCTATAATTGTGTAATGCATTAGAGCCAGAGACCAATAAAACTGATGTTGTGCTGAATAAAGGGGAATAAAAAAAACAAAGTGAAATAAAAAGTCATCAAATTCTTGGACTCCACAAGATTTCTCTCCCAGTGAGCCCATTCTGAGTGTCAACATGGCACCTGGGCTCTCAGGACTAACCAATCACCTGTCTTCCAAGGGGAAAAACATCAGCCAACAAAACCATTATGACTTTTCCTCTTCCAGACGTTTCTTTAGTATAATAAGCCAGAAAACCCTACAAAAGATGACTTTCAGAAGATACCAACATTTTATCAGAAGTCTCTGGAAATGGCCAGTTTTGGTACTTTCCTGAGAGCCAGGCAAAAACCAGGCAATCAAAGCAGAGCATATACACCCTTTTCCACAGCCGCCCCTTCCTCACCCATACACATGCCCACTTCACCCTGGGCCTAGTACCCATTATTTGTGTCTGGATTTCCCTACAAACCTGCTGAAGCCTCCAGCTAACTCTCACACTTCATTGGAAAGCTGGCCTCAAGGCTAATGTGCATGCTACCAATGGAGAGACTGTTCATCTTTAAACCTGGAAATTTGTCCAAAGGTGGGAGGGGGGATGGTGGGCAGAGAATCTCTCACATGAAACGTAAGGACTGGGAGAGGGGAAAACGGCTTTATTTTTCTTGACTACTTGAAACAAACCAGGTTATCTAACCAATATCTGAAAATTATAAATTTCATAGGTGTTTACTTTGATTTGGGAATAATTCCATTGACATCTCTTGTTTCATTGTTTTTCAGTCTAGGTTCATTCCCTAGCCCAGCTCTCTCTAAGCAACCATATTTCTGCATTCTCCCTCTGACTTCCCATAGAAAGAACTGTCCTGTATGCCTACCTGGAAAAATGCCCACTCCCTCTGGCCAGAGGGGCCAGACAGAGACTGGCAGGCTGGGGCTGGTGCACCCCTGGAGATGAGACAGGAGGAGCTGGCCCTATTCTTGGTGGCATCTGGTTCAACCTTAGCAGACAGCTGGTAACAAAACAGTGATTCCAATATCCTCCTCAGCATCACCAGCTCCATCTCACATCTCCTTCTGGCCCACCCCACTCCTGTCACAGTGATTACGGAGACAGCAGTTGTGCGGTAATTAGGATCCTCCTGGGCCAGCCAACCTCAATGAGAGCAGAATGCCAGCTGCTCCATCATCAGAAATGTCTCTTTGGCATCCTTTCCTCCTCAGCATTCTTCCTCTCTCCCAAATTCTGTCTTGTCCCCCTAGCCACCAAAATCACTAAGTCAGGCTGAAGCTAAGTGGACAACTTCTCTTCTGCCCTGAAAAACACAAATTGGTTCACTGGGAGCAGCACCAGCTCAAGACAAGGTAGAAAGGCACAGGATAGTCATTCTCAGTAACCCTTTTGTCACAAGTGAGTTTCAGAAATCAGCTGAGCAGTTTTTGATTCAAATCTCTACCTCTTGACTTTATTGCTCACATAATATCATAGGTCTTCTGGCCTACTGGACATTTTCATTGTCCATGTCTTTCCCAACAATCATAATTCTGGGGTTGTTTCAGCTCCTGGACCTGTCAAGTTCAAGATGAAGAGAAGCTGGCCTTCAGGATGGCATTGCCGATGGGGCACCTTCTGTGGGAGGGCAGGCTCCAGGGGTGCCCAGAGCCACTTTCCCTTCTGAGTTCTTGTCACTTCCCTTTTCTCTTTCCAGGATCTTGAAAGACCAATACTCAGGATATACAAAAATGCTCCTATATCTGTCTCGTGATGAAAACCAGAGATTCACCTAGCAGCAAGAGAAATTGTCCCTCTCAGTTTCCTGATTACAAAAGCCAGGAAAAAAAAATGCAGTGATAATATCTGATTATGCTAAGGGAAGACAGAAGAAACCCCACTGCCAGGAATACAGAGCTGATCTAACTGCACTGCTCAAGACCCAGGAAGTGTGTCTCCTTACTACCCCACTTCCATTTTCTCTTTCTGTTGATGTTGATTGGTAGGCAAACTTACCAGAACGTAACATCTCTATGTTACCAGGGATAGTGGGTATTTCTAAACCCCATTCCCTTCCCTATGACTCAAAATTAAAACAATGTAAGAAAACACTTCCCTATTCCTTCAAGCCTCTACCTCACTCCTTGACTGACTCCAAAAAGAAAGCCAGATGCGAAGGAAGAGAAATACAGCAACATCAGTGAGGTCTGTGAAATCTGTGAGTCCTGGGCAGAGTGGAGGGTGGAGCTACTAGATTTTCAAAGGATTTCCTAGCCTTTCCTTCAGATGACCTTTGAAGTGCCTGAGGCACCACTTTTATCCCCATAGACATGCAAAGGAGTCTTGTGGAAGCATAGAAACAGGAAAAGATCATAAAGAAAGGGCTCAATTGTATTTAAGAAATGGTCATTCTAATAGTTCTGTGCCTGCAGGCTCTGCCATATTGTCCCTGACTAGAGGAGGAAATGACCAGCCCTTTCCCGTAGGCTGAGGGAGCAGACCACAGGCATCTACAAAGAACAACCAGTTGTGGGAGGCCAGAAGAGGAGATAAGGTGCAACCCAACAGAAAGATGATGACATGATGAAGGTCACCTGGCTCAGAGCCTAGGCTAATTGGCATGTGGCAAATTGGCAGTATTGGTGGTGAAGCCTGGGAACATAACACGTACAGAAAAGAGAGAGTTACAGTTGCTGTGTCACTACACAATCAATCAACCAGGGTGAAGGCATGCATGAGGCCTGTCCTTGGGACTAGGTGGTTGAAGAAATAGCTCAGCTCATGCAAAAGGGAACCTACCACATGTAGGGGGATGTGCTATACACATCCACAATGGTGAAGGGGAGAAATGTGACAACATGGGTTGCAGATGGCATTTCTTATAGCAAGGGTCACACAACACTTACACCACGTAACACAACACTGGGAAAATGTTGGCCCCTATAGTTTCTTGTGAAATATAGGATCTAGCACAACTAATGCCCATTTCTTATTATAAGATCTTTTATTACAAAACCATAAGCATGTAATTCTGTAACATAACAATATCACACTCAACCACACTATGACTTTTTAGGTGAAATGTTCAAATTAAAACTATAAATTATTACACTCATATTACTACCCTACCAACCACACTCAAGCAAGGCCTTACTTCTGCAGGCCCCTGTACCACAGAAGAAGCAAATCATTCAATTTAGGCATAAAAACTTAGAATTTCTTTTTTACCTACAGAGACTCACAATAAGGATGAGATTTGCCTCTAGCCATCCATGGCTTAAGACTGTATTGATTCCTAAGTGAGAGTATTCTTCCCATAATACCTGGCAATATTTAGACCTACATTAATCAATTATTAAACCAGTAAACCAGTAGAGAGTTTACTACTACTTTTTTGAGGGGGCCTTCTCAAAATAATTATTTTCACCACTTTCTTTGGTGCCAGATTATGAAATGACCCTTCACTGCCGCCTCCAGCACCTCCACCAACACCATGTGTGCCACTCTGACACGCTCGTCCAACCTTGGTGCCCAGGTGTGAAGACTGATTGAGTCACTGTATCTACAATTGCACACAGAGACCCAAAAGAGGCCCCCTTTCTCAGTCTTGCCAAATATCCTGGTCTTACAAAATGGATCCTAAACAAAACTTGTCCTTTTGAGGTCTACTAAACAAAGTAAAACAAAAAACTTGACATTGCCATTGACTTTTGCTTGGTAAATAAATAAGAATGAGGCATGTTATTCCACTCCCTACCTTTTGTCTCTCATCCCTTCGCCCTCTCTCTTCCAAGCTTGCTCCTTCTTCTGTGTAAAGTTAATAGATGATTATTTTCATGAAAGCAAACTTGCTCAAAGCTTCAAAAATCTTGTAAGAAATTGTTATTGTGATTCAATCTCACAAACTTTGCTATGTTAATAATCCCTTTAGACTCATAAAGAGCTTACTAGAACCAGCATTAGAATTAATTGAATGTGTAGTCTCACCAAACAACTCCATCATTAGTATTAAGATAATTATAGCAAGTTTTTATATTTTTGCATTCTCTATTTTAAAGGGGCAGTATCAAATTAAACACAAAGCAGCCTCAATTCTATGCTTATGTCCTCATCTGTATGGTCCTTCCTGTGACTCAATCAAAAGCAGGATATAAACCCTGTATTTATCTAATGTCTACATCTTTGTTATTAATGGCTCTAAACTAGTAATAACAACGTCTTCTTATTCCATAGTTTATTTTTAGGCATTTTTGTTTCCTATTAGAAGTATGCTCTTTATAGAAAGCTCACTTCTTAAGCCCTAGTTCATTTTTTATTTAGGAATATTTTCCAACTGAGCTTCCTTTCCAAATGCTAAGTCCTTACATAGTTTGGCTTCAAAATCTGGTAGAAAGATCATCTTCTAAATGAGAGAGACAGTTTCCCTGAGCTGTAACAGAATAGACTTAAAGCCAGCTCACCAATGACCAACTCAGTGATTCCTCAGCATCAATTTTTCCCTTTGTTTAAAGAAAGAGAGCAAGAAGAGGTGATTTTTAATATTACTGTCATCTCTAAACTTTTCTAAGTGTCTGCCTTTTATGATTATTATTATATAAAATGTATAAACACCTCTCTCATTAGTGAATTATAAATAGTTCCTTCTCTAAAAAAATTATTGTACTCCTCATTAGTGCTTTATGAAGATAAGAAAGAATTTTTTCCCACAATTATTTGTTGTCTAACACAATGTTGTTTGGTAACAATTTTTGCCACAGAATCTGAATGTGTGTGTGTGTGTGTGTGTGTGCTGTGTGGGACATGTGGGTCTGTGACAGGTATGTGTTTGTATGTATGTTGGGGGAGGTGGTTATAGTAGGAGGAAAGGAATGCAGATTTAGAAAACATTGAGGAAATACAGTCATTTGCCTTGAGAAACTATGTTCCATTCTGTTTTGTGGTCATAGATGGTAAGTAATCATCTAAACAAGCCAGCCTTATCAATCATTTTAATCATGGACTCTTTAGTGAGTATGTCCTAAGGGACCAGCCTTGGAAATAAATGTTAAATCTAAGTCATAGTTCTTTACCCTTAGGAGGTTAATATTCCAGTTGAGGAGAGATGGAATCATAGAATTTTAGCCTTGCAAAAGTTATCATAGTCCTTTGAATCAAAACATTATCCCATGAAATTGTCATAAAGATTCAATTCTTTAATTCAAGAGAGATAATCTTATATTGGAAAATCCAGGCACACTGCACAGGGCAGGGCAGGTTAGAAAAATGACCATTCACTCATTCCTTCATTTCATCATTCAACCAGACCTGCACTGTGCTCAGTGAGGTTCGTAAACATAAGAAAACAGCCCTGGCTGGTGTTGCTCAGTGGATTGAGCTCTGACCTGTGAACCAAAGGGTCTCTGGTTTGATTCCCTGTCAGGGCACATGCCTGGGTTGTGGGCCAGGTCCCCAGTAGGGGGTGTATGGGAGACAACCAGACATTGATGTTCCTCTCCCCCTCTCCCTCCCTTCTCCTCTATAAAAAGTAAAATAAATAAAATATTTAAAAAAAACAATATCCACATCATAACCCCACTGAACATAAAAGATAGGACTGATATGCCCTGATGAAACACATTCCCTTACATTTTCATACCCTCTAAAAGCCAAAGAAAATCCTTTTCTGTGATATATTGATTTGGTGTGAATACGTAGGTGAGGAGGCCAGGTGACCAAGTGGATTGAAGAAACCACTCCCCTAGCTGAGGAATTCCACGTAGTTGCCCTCCCTCTAGTGGTCAAAGTAGAGATGGCGGCTTTCTGTTTCAGTCTTAAGAGTCTGGATGGAAGAAGGAACAGGGATTACCCAACCCCCAAAGTTTTGGCTGTATCTTTCAGAACCTTAGTGCTAAGTTATAGAACAAGTTGCCTGACAAAGATTTCTTCTTAATTAGAACATCTTGCTTATTTATAATGATCGTGGCTCTTACAAAAGACCATATGTCTTTGAGATGCTGCTTGGCAAGACTTTTCCAAAGTTTACCAAATCTATTTTGTATCCCATGCTAATAATAGTCCAGTGGGTCCCCAGGCAGAGTGACGGGAACTGAGGACTTCTTGTTTCTTCTATTACTCAGTATTCTGTCTTCAGAATATGAAAGACCTCTCAGTTCCTGTGAAAGGACTAAAACAGAGCTCAAAGTTTCCCAAATGGTGTTATTTTGGGAAACGTTTATTCCAAGGACTAAATTGTAATCTTTTGACAAATCAACATTGAGCAATGCTCTGCACTTTGTTACACACACACTTCAAACTCTTCCTTTTAAAAGAAACTTTCTAATGTGTGGCAAACCATTTTTCTATAGTATCCATAATATAATTCTATCCTCTCCAGCAACAATTTCAACCAGCATGCCTCAAGAATTTTTAAAACATGCAGTACCTGACTACTTAGTCAGAGAAACTGACCTCTTTTCCCTTAGAGTGTCAAATAAAAAAAAACGACAACAGCCAATACAACAGTAGCTGTCTGGTGTGAATGAATCAAAATTACACCTATTTTTTGTGTCAGATCAGCAAAAAATATATATTTTGGTATGCCACAGAATTTTAGTAATTAGTTTATCTAGTAGCATTTTAGTTCCAGAGGGAGGAGAGGCACACTCCAATTTTAGAGAGTGAAGCTCCTGCCCAGTGTTAGTAATAACAGGTTCAAGGTCACACAGCTAGACTCTCCCCACTATAACACCCTGACTGTGCTATGTATTAAAAATAAATTGAAAGTGAGTGGCTGCACCTACACTATCTACCACCAACATAACCACAACGAACAATTAAGCGAGCAATTTGTTTTATCTTGTTGACATAGCAATAATTAACACACTCAGTTTATGTTTTCACTCCTTCAGTCTGACTTGGATCACCTAGAAGACTCAGCTCCTGTTATTCATTACGGTCAGCTTCGATACAGTGCTTCAGCCAAGACCTGTTTAACTTCCATGAGCCTTTGAAAGCCCATCGGGCACTTGGTGTGTGAAGAATACATATTTGATACTAAAGAAGTCTTACTTCAGTTACGTTGTTATGAACATATAATGAAGCCTTAAGAATTTTTCTTCATTGTGATAACTCTATAGCTCTAGGTGGCATAATCCTTCATTGTAACATATTTTATGTCATTGCAATGACTATTACCAGTCCTTCTCCCTATTAGGGAAATGATGGAAATGTAACAACTATTTGTAAAGAGCTCTGAAATAACTTATAGAGATGAGAAATGATCTTTCAAAATAACTGCCCATGTGTCAGCCGGTATTCCAAATGCCTCATCTTTATTACCTCATTTACTCCACACAATAAACCGATGATAAAAATGCCCTTGGTATCCCCGCTCAGCAGAAATGTTCATGTTCATCAAGGCATCTCCAAGTTTGCAAAACACATTATCTCATTAATTGTGCCAATATTCTTGTGAATCTAATGAATGCCTCATTTTATATTTTCATTACCATACCTATTCTATATTCCTTTGACACTGTGTTGTTTTAATTTTTTCATGTCTGTTGATGTCTTAAATGACTAAGGGCAGGGCCTATGATTTATTTCTCTGGATTTTCTTGCTATAAATAATTTCATTATATGCAGTAGGTGAGTTTTCTGAATAGAATTTGATTCTTTATATCTAAATTTACTACTAAAGTGTTATTAATCCATTGGAAGTGTTTGTGCCATAAAGATCCCTTATTTCCCAAAGAAGAAAGCAGAATTTTAGTGCAAGTTTATGAAACAGCAATTAAATTTAACTCTGAGGTTGTAGACCTGTTCCTTCAGCTATAAAAGAACTTGGAAATTAGTGGGCACTGAGGGGAAAGAAGATGGACAAAGTTCTTCTCTGATGTGACTATATATTCTTTGGAGACAAAAAAAAAGTCACAGTACATGTGCTGGTGCCAGAAAGTTTAACAAGGGTGGTGAGTCAGCAACCTCAGGGGCTCAGCTGTAACTCTAGGAAATTTGAATCGAAGCCAAATTTAGAGGGGTGATCTACGGCCCAGGTTTCAGAGAACACGAAGACAACCTTTCTCAGGCACAACAGGTTTTGCCTAAAATAATAGGCCACACACACCACTAAGTTATTGTTATTTTTTAGTCATTTTGCCAAAATGTCAACTTATGGTCCTCCCAAAGCATAGGCATGCACCTACAAACACTTGTACTTCTTTATACTCACAATTTTAATGGTTTGTATAAGTGTCTTGGGAAGAGGAAGAAATTATTTTGCATTATACAGCTGGCTATATCTATGTAATTTCAAAATCCAGTTAAAAATGGGGGGGGGTGGAATTTAGTCTAGTAAACAGGTCATTTTATTCCAAGTTATACTTGTCTTCAGTCAATCATTTGAGCAACTTCTCTAAGAGGGCTCTTGGTTGGAAACCACTGAGATAGCAAAGTTCCATCTCTTAAAATGGGAACAGCCCAGGAAATCTGGGAGATAAACATCAAGGTACCGTATGACAGTGGCCATGAGGAGTCCTTGGGCAGCTATGGGAATGCAGAGAAGGGAGAGCGTGTCTCCAGCCACAAGAATCCAGAAGAATTTCATAGAGAGAGTGAACTACTGCTAGGATGTTAAAATTTAAATAGGGGGAGCTGGGAGAGAGCCTTCTATGTAGAGTCAACCACATGAATGAAGGCAGAGAGAAGAATGCTCAGGGCACAGATGGGAAAAATAGTCATGCTTGAAAGAAAGTACTGGGATGTGATTATGGAGAAGCAATTTTAGAGTAGGATAAATTTTTAACCCCTTTTTACAGTGTTCTGCAGTCACAGCTGAAAAATGCCTCAGAACAAAGTCGTAGTGAAAAGCCAGGTTCGAAAAGGATCCGACAGGTAGCAGAAGTTCAAATCATTCTAGGGGCTACAGGCAGAACAAAGAAAAAGGAACCTTTCCACATAAGTTGAAGTTTCTGGGGAGGTTAATACAAACAAGGCAATTAGGACAAATGCTACTTAAGAGCCTGTCTCTGTCTCTTGAGACGTAGCAGGCAGACTCGGCTAATGATACCAAGCTGAACTCTAAAGAATTGGATGTGGGCATTTAAAATGAGGAAACTTCGTCTCCAGAACTATCTCTAAATGAGTGCAGCTTTATTGGTCCTTAGGGCACAAGGTCAAGACTTAAGTCCTCTGCAATTTAATGATGATGCTTGTTATTTATTAATGCCATAGATCAATTTTGAGTGAACATACCCAGTGATTAGCAGGATTACGAAAGCATCTTCTACTAACCAAAGAACCACAACATTGGAATGAGGGTTTCACTCCTTTTCCAGAAAAAAAAAGTTGTTTTTCACTTGATTTTAAAAATATGTATTATTTTCCCAAATCTTAAGGGTAGAAAATGTATAATACAAAGAAAAATAAAAGTTTGATAGCCCTGGCTGGCATAGCTCAGTGGATTGAGTGCGGGGCTGCAAACCAAAGTGTCGCAGGTTCGATTCCCAGTCAGGGTACATGCCTGGGTTGCAGGCCATGACCCCCAGCAACCGCACATTGATGTTTCTCTCTCTCTCTCTTTCTCCCTCCCTTCCCTCTCTAAAAATAAAATAAATAAAATCTTTAAAAAAAAGTTTGACCAAAAAACAATGATAAGACTGAAGGCCATGTGTCATCTGAACAACCATGACCACTACTAACTTATATTACATCAAGTCCAGTTAGACCTTTTGTGTTCTGGAAGGTTCTTTCTGAATTCCAGAAGAACAAACTGAATCCATTTGAGATTACTTCCTACACATTGCATTTTGTCACCTTTATTCCTTAGTATGTGTATGCTTCTGCATTGCTGCTTTGGTTTCGTATTTGTGTGCTCAGCAGCCACATTCCTGTACAAAGGTCACAGCTATTGAGCACCCACTATGCACCAGGTACTCAATGTACTTGTTCATTTTTTCTCTATTACTCTTACAACCCAAAATTCTTCAGATATTCTTATTGACATAATTTGCAATTTAGTTTTCAAATGATCCAAGATTACATGTTCCACATTTTGCTCAAAGTAGTACTTTATTGGGGAAGGGCTAGAGAGAAAGGGAGGAGAGACCTGAACTAAAAGATAAGGACTGCTATGAAACCACTTCATACATAAGGATATTACTTTGTAACAAAATTGCTGAAAAGCACTGAACTGTACCCCTTCTAGCTTTAAGCAAATAATTCTTGAGAGCATCAGTTAAAGTATTGATCTTATTATGCCTTTACATTCAAATAATCTTATATTGCCAGGGATAATACTGGGTTAACATGAATTATCTGCCATCAAGATAGGAAAGAACACACTACCTTTGTGTGTCTGTGCAGAATGAAGTGAAACGGAGATCTAGCAGCAAGTGGCTCTGTCTGCCGATCGATGTAGAGAACAACATAAGAGAAAGTTTCAAGGGAAGCTGATTCTCTGCACAGATAAAATAAACTGATGGTTCCCCATCTGTCTCTTTCACAGTCTCAGAGCTAATATTCATCCCAGCCAGGTTTGTTAGTAAATACACACTCAATGTGTTAACTACCCTTACAGTCTATTTCTCCTAAGCTCTGCTCAGAAAAACTGAACAATCCCAGTTTTTTAATATTTGCTTATAAAAGACAAAATAAAAAATTAGATGTCATTTAGAAAAAAAATGGATAGGGTTCACATGGACCAAAAAAGTGTGGAGCCAGTGATTTTTAAATATGTTTTAGTGACTCCTAATGAAGTTATTGAATGCCATCATATACAGCACTGGAGGAAAATGTTTATCTATTTGTTCAGCAGTATGTATTGACAGCCAGTTATATCCCGTACTCTGTGCTTGGTAGGTGCTGGGAAGATGGGAGACAATCTTTATCTTTGAAAAGACTTTGAGTTGATTGGAGGCTTGAATACAGACCACATTTTGGTTAACAGAGGAGAGACACAAACAACAAATGCTTCGGGTTTTCCAAGCTAGTCTCCCATGGCTCATGAAGTGAAAAACAAGTTTGTTCACAAAATTGAGACCTTGCTCTGCTCTGCCTCCCCCTACCTGCTGCCCAATTCACAACAAAATGAAGTAAGCTCTTCCTGGGATTTTGTTTTTTACCATGTGACACATTTCAAGGTTCTTCTCTAATTGTTCCCAGTCTCTCTGGCACAGATATCCGAGCCAAGCAGAACCATGCTGAAGGAGGAACAAGGGAGAAACTGACCAGCAAGTCAAAAATGGACAAGGAAGGCTTTGGGGGACTCCCATCCACACACACATTCGAACCCATAGATTCTCCCATGAAAATGAAGAAATGGATAAGTAAGTAAATGTAAGTAGTTTACAAACCAATGTCCTGAGGGCAGGAAGAGGCATTTATGCAATTGGAGATTGCAACAACAGTAAAAGTACAAACTACAAAACAATGAAAAATATAAAATTGTAAAAAAGATAAAGGGTGAAGTCCCAGTGCAAACCTTCTAATCATAGAAAAGCAAAAATAAATAAAAGAATTATAAAAGAGACCAAACAAAAGACACAGACAAACTGAATGTTAAATTGTAAATGAAATTTGAAATGGGGAAGCACAGTGAAATCTGTGGGCAGATCTGAACACCAACTCACATGTCTCCCAAACGCTCTGAGAAAACCCTAAGTAAAAGAATCAGCAATTACCAGCTTAGAATGAGAAACAGCAATGCTTGTGGCCCACCAACAGGTAGCAAAGTGAGACATTTTGGATTTAAAGAACCCAAATCCACCAGAAAGATTTAGAATGAAGAGCAGAGTTCAAATCCAAAGGAAAAGTGAGCAACAACGGGCTGTCGCTGTTGACTCAATGATACATTTTCAAAGTGTTAAAATTAGCAAAGGGAAAGATGAGTCTCAGAAACTTTTTTAATGGAAGTAAATGTCAAATGAATTCAAAATGACAAATTTGAACAAAACAAAAAGGAAAATATAATCTACAGATTCAAATGTAATTGACTAGACACAATAAGCTTGTTCTGAAGTAGAATGCTCTTGAAAAGCCATAACAATGCAGAATACTGTATAGCAGGCAGGCCAGTGGGTGGCAATGAGGCAATAACGTTCCAATGGCAATAAAGAGAACTGCAGGAATTTCATATATAGAGGGATCCTTAATAGCATCAGCCTTATGTCTCTAGTTCCTATGGAAAGTTTTTTCATGTTGATTAATTCTCTTTCCCTCTCTCTCTCTCTCTCTCTCTCTCTCTCTCTCTCTCTCTCTCTCTCTCTCTCTCTCTCTCTCTCTCTCTCTCTCTCTCTCTCTCTCTCTCTCTCTCTCTCTCTCTCTCTCTCTCTTTCTCACACACACACACACACATAACCCTGATACCCAACATTCCCATTCTTTTGGGTAAATTCACTTATCTTGCCCATTCCCACTTCTATCCCAAATGATTTCTGTCTAATAATGAGAGTACAGTCTAGTTAGCCACAATGTTCCTGCGCAATTAATTGATTAATTCCTTAAGAAACAGCTAGGTCCAGAGGACAATGGTACATTGGAGAGATACATCTTGATCAGGTAAAAGAAAGAAGGGGAAAAAAGTGTGAAGCGTTACAAGCACCTATATGATATCCATCCCAGCCTTCCTTAGCTTTGTTCCTCTGAATTCACAAAGGTCTGAATGCCCTAGTTTGACTTTGTTTGGGTCCTGAGCCAGTCCTGACAGCAGTGTAACCACTGGAGTCAGTTAATCTGTTGTCAAGTATCCAAAACAAGCTTCTGACCCAAGGGCAATAGCAGGATTTGAGAACAGTGAAGCTTGTCTCTCTAACACATTGCATGCCCCACTTGCTCTGAACCTGACCAAGACTGGCCATACCAACACCTTCCCAGGCACACAGGGCCCTTGCTGACACAAGGGCTCAAGGCCTGTCCACATTAGGGTTTTCTTTTTTAACCTCCACCTGAAGATGTATTTAGTGACTTGAGAGAGAGAGAAAGCAAAATTCTTTGGTTGCCTCCCTATCACACCTCGACCAGGGACTGAACCTGCATACTAGATGTGTCCTGACAGAGGAACTAACCCTATTAGTGCATGGGACAACACTCCAACCAACTGAGCCACCCCGCCAGGGCTCCATGTTAGGTTTTATATCCATGTCTCTCCACCTTTCACCCATAGAGGGTTACTGCATAACCCTCTCGCAATTGCACATACTCAGGTAGGCATTTTCCACTGTCTTAGGCATGAATTCAGGTGCAGTATCTGCTCTACAGCCCTGAACCCTGTTATTCAGATCTATGGACAGTAACCATGTGTTACTGTCCAAGTAACCAAGCTATATTTTTACTGCTATGAATCCACCTGCCTCCTGGCATACCCAGCTTTTGAGCAATAATGTGCTTGCATGGAGTTCCTTACTTGAGGCCTATCTCCTGACTCATCAGCCATTCCCACAGTGTTCATATGGAGGGGGTATGCCTCTATTTCTCTGACATTGGCCATCCTTACAGATGTGGAGATACCCCAGTCCTTATCCCAAGGAGACCTTTTCCTTATATGGACATCCCCTCTTCACCCTCTCCCTAAATGCCCCTCCCTCATCTGCTTTGTGAAACCTCAATTCCCTTGCCCAACATGCTACACCGCTCAATGAAAACTGAGAGGAAATAATTCAAATACAAGGATACAAATACATTGGCTTAAATTTGCACAGTCTCAGGTCAGGTCATCCACTAAAAGCAGGTTGTGGGGAAAGGAAGGTGAGATGATGGGAAGTCCTGTGTACTTAAAGAGGGGGATAGATCATTTGTACCTTGCCTAGCACAGAATCACAGTCACTCCTGCACATGATTTCAGACATCATCAGAGTGACATGACACAGAGGCACAAGGCCCAGACTGGCTTGGGTTCCAGTCTCGGCTCTGATTTCACCTCTTAGAATTGTTCTATGTAAATCCATAAGGCAGAAATGAATTTGATCAGTAGTAAACAGACTTAAATTTAATACAGAAGAAAGGTTTTGCTCATTTGGGGGATGGTCTAAATATAGAATCAACTAAAAGACTTCCACAAACACATAGCTTTCTCCCCAAAAGTCTCAGAATGGGAGTGTTTGACTCTGCAAGAATTATTTGGTGATTGCTTGCTCTTGCACTGACTTTCTAGAAGGAAGGATCCTTCCTGATGCTTCTCACTGCTGTCTGACTCCGCCAACATCCTGTCCAACAGAAGGGCTATTTACTCTCAGATCAAAGCCTCCCTGTGTGCAAAATGCACATTGTTCATTAGTGAAATGTGACTTGCACCTGCTCCGCCGAGGTGTACCGCTTTCACTGTATCCCTCTCAGTTTCAGCAGGCTGTAGCGAGATCACAGGGACAGTCACTTTGGTGACGAAGGAAGCCACGCTCTGCCAGTCAAAAGCTGGACCAGCTGTGCTGGTCCTGTGTGAACCAGGTGCCTACCGCTTCCCCAGGAACCTGGTGCCAAGCCTTGGCAGCAGGGTGGACAAGCAGCTGCTCCTCCAGCCTCAGCCTTGTCTCTCTCTTTCTCCCCCTCAGTCTGAAAATCCAAGAGCAGTCCCCTGGGAGGCCTGTTACAAAGAGGAGGAAAGAGAACTTTTAAAGACGGAGATACAAGGGTGATGATTACAGAAGGCTGGCCGAGGGCAAGAAAAGCAGGAAACACAGTTAATGTGTTTCATCTAGTCTAAGCTTCTCATATTCTGAATGGCTTCAGCCTTAAAAGGGAAAAAAATTTATAGTAGAAATGCAGAAATCACAGTGAGAAAATCATTTTTTATTAATAATATCATTGATATTATTGTTTTTCATCATAGATTTTAAATCCATGCCAACACGGATCCAAATAAAACATTGATCATGATAAAACCCACCAACCACAATTCAGATTAGCAGACAACACCACGTGCCTCGCATGGGTGCTCATTTGCATGGGGTTTCATGAATTAATGTGGACAATAGCAGCGGGGAATAAGGTTACCATTGGTTCCTATGACATTTCCTGGTTATAGGTTTACTTGGCATTGTGACTCAGAAAATACTATTAGGCTATACTTATATTATAAGGATTTGGGCTTTGAATTGTATATTGTTTGTCCTTTTTTGAGAAGATTTAAATACCACTCAGCCAATTGTCTATGACCCTTAAATGCTATCATCACCTCATTACTCAACTAGGTGGAGCAGTAATGAACAATCCATTTGCCAAGTAAGTTACTTCCACCCCTGAGAGGCTCTTCCTTGTACATTGTCCTTGGGGATGTGGCAAAGGGCTCCTACCCAAGCAGTAAATCCCCATCTGCAGGAGGATGGGGGTGGGGACTAGTGTAAATGACACTGTTGTGCAGTGACTCATCCCTTTGCTGACTTCACTCACTTCTCTGTTTGCAGCCAGTTGGACAGCTGTGTGGGCCATGTGAAGTCAGAGAATTTTTTTGTTCTGAAGACCGGAAGATGGTGGTACAAAACAGATAAAACAGTGTATGCATGAGTGTGGAGCCATAATTGCTACATGACTTCATCTTCTCTGACCAGCCGCAGTCATCACATTAGTCACCAGTGCTCGGAGAGCGAGATGGGTGTGGGCAAATGCAACAAGAAGTGAGGTAGGCCTGGCCATTAGGGCTCAGGTTCAGGAAAGGGCTCTCACTGGGTCACAGTGAGGTGACAGGCAAATGCCTACGGCTAAAGAATGTGGTCATTAGCTAGAAACTGAGAAAAAATAGGCTATTAAAAAAATTAGACAAGGACCTTCGCCTCATAATGTCCCTAGTCTAGGGGGAGACATAGCTATAATGAGCCAGAAGTGAAAGCAATGCTCTCTGATCAAAGAAGTATTCAGAATTGCTAAAGGCTTGAAAAACAATGCAGATGGGGCCACCACCAACACATGCTTTCTAATGTAGCTGAATGCTCAGCTCCACCTGTATGCTTTTCCTTGTTGCCCATCCATACTCACTCTTCTTATTTCCCACAGACGATTCCAACCCTTCAGCATTCATGCTGGAGCCCAAGCCTCAACCTACTCATAATGCAGGGGTCAGCAAGCCTTGGCTTACAGACAAAATGCAGCCCACTACCACTTTTATAAATAAAGTTCTGTTGAAACACAGAATATTTTTTCAATTCCCATTTATTTTTGGCTCTTGGGGTAATGTCTTTTTTTCAGTATGAGCAAAAAACAAGCAACTTCAACACAAAATAGAAATTTGAAGTATAGGATAGGACAATAGCAACAGTGAAAGAAGAAATGAGATGTTACCAAAAGACAGAGGGTGTCTTGTCCCTTCTTCTCAGGGGAATGATTACAACAACATTTAGGTGGCAGTACATACTTTTTCATACACCTACAGCAGGACTAATACTCCTTTTTGGGTAAGAAAAGGTCGGGAGAGGGAGGGTCTTCTGGAGGCTTAGGAACTAAAGCCAGTTGACCTCTTCTCCCTTTATCCCTTCCTCCATCCAGAGAAAGGGAGAGGTCCGATGTAAGAGGGATGTAGCATGGAAGGGGAAGGACCCCACTTGACAGAGAGGAGCAGACCAGCAAGGAAACAGTTCAGGACAGAACTTGGAAAAAGACTGAAAATGGAGATAATATTGTTAACATACCCCGCCCCCCCAAAGCTGAGAGAGAAACAGAGAAAAATACCTGAAAACCAGGACTTTAATAGCCTGAATCCCACTCTCCAAAACTGCTGCAGAAGGGAAATCCCACCCACTTCCTGCAGGGCCTTCTACTCACTGTAGGCAGTGGTTCTCTTTCCCCTTAGCTACCACGTGGGCTTAGGGTGGTGTTTCATCTCACAGGTGTAAATAGGATCTGGATGTGAACCAGCTCTTTGGAGAATTATCTTGAAAACAGAGAGGGAAATATTAACTGAACAAATGGGAGGAGTGGGCACTAGAAGGAAATACAAGGTTACACAGAATTGCAGAAATCTACATTTCCCAAAGTGGAAAGAGAAACAGTCCACAAACAATAAGTATCTATTGAGTACCTATTATGTGTGAGGCACTGTTCTAGAACATCCCTCCACTAAAAATACACAGAGGCAGAGGATGCAAATTCTGAGGAAGAGGAAAGGGGCAATTGAGGAAAAAGGTGGAGGGAACTGAGAATCCCAAGTGAGAGGGAGTGGCCTTCGACCTCCTCTTCTGCCTCCTCACCAAGATCCTCCTTCTCTTTTGCCATGGTGTCCTGGTACTGCTGGTCTCAGATACCAGGTCATTCATGTTGCTCTTAGCCTCGGTGAACTCCATCTCATCCACACCCTCGCTGGGGGGCCAGTGCAGGAAGGCCTTCCTGTGGAACGTGGCTGAAACTGCTCCGAGATGTGCTTGAACAGCTCCTGGAAGGCTGTGCTATTGCCAGGGAAGGTAACTGCTGTCTTCAAGCCACAGGGTGGGGTGTCAGACAGCTGCCTTGATGTTGTTGAGGATCCACTCCACAAAGTAACTGCTTTTCTTGTTTTGCGTGTCAAGCATCTGCTTGTCCACCTCCTTCACAGATATCCACCCATGGAAAGCAGCAGCCACAGTGAGGTACCGGCCATGGCGGGGATCACAGGCAGTTATCACATTCTTGAAATCAAATATCTGCTGGGTGAGTTAGGGTACAATGAGGGCCCAATATTGCTGACTCCCACAGCTGGTTAGAAGAGCAAAGCCAGGCATGAAGAGGTAGAGACATGAGAAGCATGTCGTGTTGACTGCCAGTTTGCAAAGGTCAAGAACAAGCTGGCTAGGGAAGCAGAGGCAGATGGTGACACCACCCACGGTGGCTGAGACTTTGGGTTGGGTACCCATAGGTGGACATGGTCTGCTTGAGGATGTGCAAGCAGAGGGCCTGGTTATCAATGCAGTAGGTCTCATCAGTATTCTCTATCAACTGCTGGACAGAGAGGGTAGCACTGTAGGGCGCAATCACAGTGTTAGACATTGCGTGAGGGTACTGCACTAAAGGTGCTCATGGTACAGTCGGAATACTCCTCACAGGTCTTGCTGATGAGCAAGGTACCCATTCCAGAGCCTGTGTCCCCAACTAGTGAGTAGGTTAGGTAGAAGCCCTGAAGGCAGTCACAGCTCTCAGACTTCTGCACCATGTGTAGGACCAAATCAACCAGTTCAGGCCCCTCTGTATAGTGACCTTTGGTCCAGGTGTTGCCTGTCCCAGACTAACCAAAACTAAAGTGGTTTGATCCAAAGATTTGGCCAAAAGGACCCAAACAAACAGAGTTCATGGTCCCAGGTTCTAGATCCACCAAGATAGCACAAGGAACATAATTTCCTCCACCTGTGGCTTTATTGTAATACACAGAGATGACATCCAGCTGTAGGTCGCTTCCCCTATGGGAGATGCCGGTAACCATAATTTATTTTTGACAGTAGTTAATCCTCAGATGTTTTCTTTTCGATGCAAAATTGTGAACAGTGTGTTATATTTTGATAAGGACATTTTCACAGTAAATTAACAATAAATTAAAATGTATACTTCCCATATTTTGGAGGGAAAACAGTGTCAGTTACATAGTGGTTTAATTGCAGTTGGATTGAGAGATCTTTGGAAAGTTCTCTTGGGTCAATAGGGAACCAGTAAGCAAGACTTGGAAATGCTCTCTTGGCTATACCAATAAGAAAACAATTCACAACCATAGTTCATTTCAAGCTCCCAGAGAAAATAATGCTCATACTCACCCTCAGTTAATACAGTCCTATAGTTCAATGGTGCTTGATTGTTTAACAGTCCTAAAATGACTGGCCAAGTTGCCTTTTTAAATTCATACCTGAATTGAATGTCTGCCTGGGTGGTCCATCTACACTATGACTTATGACCACAGTGTTCCATATACTCTTCCATATATGGCTTTTTATTTCATTGAAAACTCACTGGACTTGCTGGATGATGATCACTGAGACACTTACTACACCTCAGCTATTAAGTCAGAAATGTATGCAGTTTAGCATTTATAAAGGTTACTGTAACTTTTATTCTAAGCTTCACCAGGAATTTCAAGTTTGTGTGTTACTTTCTCAGACCCTGAAAACTATTGATAAATGATTATTAGAAGTACAAATTATTTCATGTGAATCTTTAGGGGTGAGTGTTAGAAAATAAATGTTAAGCATAATGGAATCTTATAGGTGTGTTTAATTTATTAATTTATCATATCTCTATTGAATAAACACTTGAACTGGGTGTACTGGCTTGGGTGCAGTAGGAAAGATACCCCTTAGTCTCAGTGTGTCACATAAAAGTAATGTTTATACTACACTGGAGTCTATTAAGTGTGCAATAACATTGTGTCTAAAAGGCAATATGCATACCTTGTTTAAAAATACTTTATTGCTGCCCTGGGCAGGTGGCTCAGTTGGTTGGAGCATTGTCCCACACACCAAAAGATTGCAGGTTTGATCCCCAGTCAGGGTATATACAGAACTGACCGATGTTTCTCTCTTTCTACCCCCTTCCTTCCTTCCATTCTCTCTAAAAATCAATAAATATATCTTCAGGTGAGGATAAAAATTATTTTATTGCTAAAAAATGTTAACCATCATCAGGGCTTTCAGTGAGTCACATCTTTTTGCTGGTGGAGGGTCTTGCCTTGATGTTGTTGATGGCTGCTGACTGACAGAGTGGTAGTTGCTGAAGGCTGATATAGCTGTGAAAAGTTCTTAAAATAAGACAACAAGGAAGTTTGCCACATCAATCGACTACTCCTTTCACAAACAACTTCTCTTTAGTATGCAGTGCTGTTTGGTAGCATTTTATCCACATTTTACTGTAGGGTAAAACTTCTTTCAAAATTGAAGTCAGTCCTCTCAAACCTTGTCACTGCTTTATCAACTAAGTTTATGTAACATTCTAACTCTTTTATTATCATTTCAACAATCTTCACAGCATCTTCACCAGGAGTAAAGTCCATCTCTAGAAATCACTTTCTTTACTCATCCATAAGAAGCACCTCTGCATTTGTTGAAGTTTTGTCATGAGATTGCAGCAATTCAGCCACATCTTCAGGCTCCACTTCTAATTCGAGTTCTCCTGCTACCATTTGCACTCACTTCCTCCACTGAAGTCTTGAGCCCCTCAAACTCACTCTTGAGGGTTGAAATCAACTTCTTCCAAACTCCTGTTAATGCTGATGTTTTGACCTCTTCTCATGAATCACAATGTTCTTAAGGATGGTGAGTTCTTTCCAGAAGGTGTTCAACTTACTTTGTCCATATTTTTCAAAGGAATCACTATCCATGCCAGCTATAGTCTTATAAAATATACTTTTTAAATAATAACACTTAAAACTTAAAATTACTTCTTAACCCATTGGTTACAGAATAAATGTCATGTTGGTAAGCATGAAAACAATATTAATCATTTGTGCATCTCCATAAGAGCTCATGAGTTTTCAGGTACATTGTCAATGAGCAGTAATATTTTGAAAGGAATCTTTTTTCTGGACACTAGATCTCAACAGTGGGCTTTCAATATTCACTAAACCATGCTGTCAACAGATGTGCTGTCACCTAGACTTTCTTGTTGCATTTATAGAACATAGGCAGAACAGGTACAGCATAATTCTTAAGGACCCTAAGATTTTCAGAATGGTAAATAAGCATTGATGTAAACTTAAAGTCACCAGCTGTATTAACCCCTAATAAGAAAGTAAGCCTGTCTTTTGAAGCTTTGGAGCCAGGTGTTGACTTCTTCTCTCTAACTATGAAAGTCCTAGATGACATCTTTTTTTTTTTCAAATATAAGCCTGTGTTAAAAATCTGCATTAAAAATGTTATTTAGTATAGCCATCTTCATTAATTATCTTAGATCATCTGGATAATTTGCTGCATCTTCTACATCAGCACCTGCTGCTTCACCTTGCACTTTTATGTTATGGAAATGACTTGTTTTCTAAATCCTCATGAACCATTCTCTACTACCTTCAGACTTTTCTTTTGCAGCTTCCTCGCCTCTCTCAGCCTTCTTAGAATTAAAGAGAGTTAGGACCTTGCTCTAGATTACATTTTGGCTTAAGGAAATGTATGCCTGGTTTGATCTTCTACCAAACCACTAAAACTTTCTCCATATCAGCAATAGGCTGTTTCACTGGAGTAGAATTTTCAATTTCTTTTAAAAAACTTTCCTTTCACTTAGGATAATGTTCTCCATTTCCATCAATGCTGTCACAAATGGTAGGAGCTCCTTCTTTATTTCTGCTGCAGTGAAAGACAAATACCATATGATTTCACCTATAAGTGGAAGTTAATCAACAAAACAAACAAGCAAGCAAAATATAACCAGATACATTGAAATAAAGAGCAAATGGACAGTAACCAGAGGGGAGGGAGGAAAGGGATAATGGGGGAAAATAAGGCCATAAAGGAACAAGTATAAAGGACACATCGACAAAGCCAAAGAGGGTAGGTTCAAGGGTGGGAGGCAGGGGCGGGTGAGGGGCATGGTGGGGCAAAAATGCAAACAACTGTACTTGAACAACAATTAAAAAAAGGAAAAAAAAAGAAATTTTCCTTTGTACTCACAGCTTAACTAATTGTTTGATGCAAGAAGCCTAGCCTTCAGCCTATCTCAGCTTTTTACCTAACTTCATTACTAAGCTTAGCCATTTATAACTTTAGATTTACAGTGAGAAAAGTGTGAGTCTTCCTTTCACTTGAACATTTAGAGGCCATTGTGGGATCATTAATTGACCTAATTTTTAAAATTGTCATAACTCAGAGAATAGGGAGGCCCAAGTTGAGGGAGAGAAATTCTGTGGAAAGGCTGGTCACTGGAGCTGTTGGAACCCAAACTTACCCATTAGGTTCACTGTCTTATACGGGCACAGCTTGTGGTGCCTCAATTACAGTAATAACTTCAACAATCACTGATCACAGATCACCCATAAAATATGTTATAAAAATGAAAAGGTTTGAAATATTATGAGAATTACCAAAATGTGACACAAAGACACAAAGTGAGCAAATGCTGTTGGAAAAATGGTGCCAAAAGACTTGCTCAACAAGAGGGTTACTACAAACCTTCAACTTGTGAATATTCAATATCTGTGAAGTGCAATAAAGAAATGTACAATAAATTTACAATAGCTAGATGCTGGAAGCAACCAAGATGCCCATCAGTAAATGAATGGATCCAAAAACTATGGTACATTTACACAATGGAATTCTATGCAGCAGAAAGAAAGAAGGAGCTCCTACCCTTTGCAACAGCATGGATGGAGCTGGAAAACATTATGCTAAGCGAAACAAGCCAGGCAGTGAAAGACAAATACCATATGATCTCACCTTTAACAGGAACCTGAATAACAAAACAAAGAAACAAGCAAAATATAACCAAAGACACTGAAATAGAGGACAGGCTGATGGTGACCGGAGGGGAGAGAAGAGGGAATTTAAGGGGGTCAGTGGGAAGGGTTCACAGGAACAAACTTAAAGGACACATGGTCATAGACTAAGAGGAGGGTGGTAATGGGAGGGAAGTGGGGAGGGTGGGAGGGGGGACTGGATTGGGAGTAAAAAGGAGAAAACTGTATTTGAACAATGATTAAAAGAAAAAAAAGAAAAAAGAACCTTTACAGGGAGGGGCCGAAAGGACTAGGTTCCTCAGACATTTTTGCCTTATCTCCTGCTACAGATTCAGAGGAGACTCTGGCTTTTTGTAGTATAGTGTACTTGATTCCTTTTTATAGTTTTTTTTTAATTTTTTTCCATTACCATATTCCCTTTATACTCTTTTTCACCTACCCCTACCCCCTCCCCACCAAGACTCTGGCTTTTGAGGTAAAAAATTAAAAAAAAAGGTGTGAAAAAAAAAGAAATGTACAATAAAATAAAGTATGCTCATAATGACAAAAAATCAAATGTAAATGAATACAGTGTAACTAGAGGCAGCACATTTTCCAATTAGTGCTACCTGATAGGAAGATCTGGAGAGAAATTTGTGAGGTGTTTGGAACATAGACAAAGAATAAAAAGAAAAAGAATAAGACATACATAAAAGAGTTAATTTCAGAATGAATGCTCAAGAGATCTTTCATATATAGCTGGCCTCTCTGACTGACTTTGGTCTGAGTTGTGCTAATAATTATAAAATCATGAAGATACCTCAATTTCTCATCTGGTCTTCTCAAGTATCATGATTTGAAAAAAAACCCCACGTATCAGGAACCTACACTGAGAAAAGGGGGATGCTTGATCTTTGGTTTCCTGTTCATAGTAAACTAGGAAAACTGCTTCTTGGAGTGGCCTTCTCTCCTCTGGTATCTTCTTAAAGTTGGGCCCAGTGATGGAATGAAAGGATGGTAAGAGAGTAATTAAACCAGGAATTAACACCTTTCCTAAGGACTCCCCAGTTTGAAGAAGGTCACTGCCCCAATGTACAAAAAGTATCCTGTGATTAGGCCATCAGAGCACTTTGCATATTTTCCTGGTACTATGTGTTTATATACATTTACCCACTTCCTCCAAGTATATCATACTGTACTAGATTAGGATAGGATTGTATAAAATAGAATACGGTACAATAACAAAATCTGAGATTTCAGCAGCTTTGTACTAGGGTTTTTTTCTCAATCATATAAAGTCTGATGCAAGTCAGCAAAAATTTTCTTCATCTGGAAATCATGGGCCCAAACTAGCTCTACTGTGTGCAACTGTTAGATTAACACATCATTCCCAGGACATGGCAGCATGGGGAAAGAGAGAGGAAGTCATGTGCTGACTATTACGTACTTTAGTCCATGATTTATATGAATATCATCTTCATTCACATCTCATGGCTAGAATCAATTATGTAGCCCTATCTCCTGCAAAGGGCCAAATGGTATGACCTCCTGGAAGAAGAGAAGAATTCAATACAGTAAGCACTAGGAGTTTCTACCACTTCAATCTCACTTGTACTGATGATCCTGACACCTGAACAGGGACAAGTGCATACTTGGTACTGAGTAAAGGTTTACTGAATCACTTTGACTTTACCAGATAAATTGAAGGGAAGTCTTCCCAGAAGATGAGATCAGGATGAGATGAGATCTTTAAGTACTAACTCCAGAAATGAAGTCTGTTTCAGGGAAGGACCAAGAGAAAGCTTATTGCTGAGGGAACCAAATGAATGAATTAAGACAAGAATAGTCAATAGCATCACATGCCACAGAAGAAATAAATAAGAACATGACTGAAAACAGGCCATTCGATTTGACAATTAGGTCATTAATGGCTTTTCTCTGGTGCAGGCCAAATCTCATTATGGTGAGTTTTAAGAGGGAATCCAAATCATTTCAGAGAGCTAGAGTTTCATTGTATGAATGTTGCTCAAAACAGATGGCTGTTTGAGATTTGTGGATGTTTTGTTACTCTGAGATTTTTAACCCTAATAAAATTTTTTGCCATGAAATAGAAAAAATAAGAACAACTATCATTCATCATGCCCTTGCTCTGTGTCCAGCACTTTGCTAAGTACTTTATTCACATTATTGTTAATATTTAATAACAATCCTAGAAAGATGGAATTGTTATATTCTGGTCCCACAGTTAGTATGTACTACAGTGAAGATGAGGGCCCAGTTCTGCTTTGTTTCAACATTTGTGTTCTTTCAACCACATCACAGTCTTGTTTGCCAAAACATGCAGTGGTTAAGGCTGTGGATATTATATCTGGGACACTTCTGTCAAGGTAGATTGGCTCTCTCGTATTGAATTAGACTATCCCTTTATTTTTAGCCTGAGAATCATTCCATTCAGAGAGGCAGAGCAATTATTACAGATATTCTAAATTGTCACTCTGAAATTCTCCTCACTTAGAGATAAATTATGCAATGATAAGGTATCCAAATTTTCTTCAGCTCTGTCTTGTTTTGCTTACTAGTCATCAGCTCATCTTTCCTTTTACTGATGTAAGTAATAATTTGGTAACCATAAATTATTTTTAATATTAGGTAATCCTCAGACATTTTCTCTTTGATTCAAAATTGTGAACAGTGTGTTATATTTGGATAATGGCACTTTCACAGTAAATTAACAATAAATTAAAATGTATACTCATACTTCCCAAATTTTGTGGGGAAAAACAATGTCAATTGTATACTGGTTTAGTTGCAGTTGGACTGAGAGAAGATCTTTGGAAAGCTCTCTTGAGTCAATAGGGAACCAGTAAGCAAGACTTGGAAATGCTCTCTTGGCTATACCAATAAGAAAACAATTCACAACCATAGTTCATTTCAAGCTCCCAGAAAAGATAATGCTCATACTCACCCTCAGTTAATACAGTCCTATAGTTCAATGGTGCTTGATTGTTTAACAGTCCTAAAATGACTGGCCAAGTTGCCTTTTTAAATTCATACCTGAATTGAATGTCTGCCTGGGTGGTCCATCTACACTATGACTTATGACCACAGTGTTCCATATACTCTTCCATATATGGCTTTTTATTTCATTGAAAACTCACTGGACTTGCTGGATGATGATCACTGAGACACTTACTACACCTCAGCTATTAAGTCAGAAATGTATGCAGTTTAGCATTTATAAAGGTTACTGTAACTTTTATTCTAAGCTTCACCAGGAATTTCAAGTTTGCGTGTTACTTTCTCAGACCCTGAAAACTATTGATAAATGATTATTAGAAGTACAAATTATTTCATGTGAATCTTGAGGGATGAGTGTTGGAAAATAAACATTAAACATAATGGAATCTTAAAGGTGTGTTTCATTTTTTAATTTGTCAAATATTTATTGAATGAACACTTGAAGAAAGCAGAGTACTGGACTGGATGCAATAGCAAAGATACTCCTTACCCTCAATGTGTCATAAGATAGCAGGAAAAGGAAACTAAGTGAATGGATTTGCATAAGAAACATGCAAAGTACTATGTCTACAAGTGCAAAGTAATATAAAAGTCTATGTTAAATTTCAATATACTTTCAACATCCAATTTACAGAGTAAATAAATTCAGGTACCACATGGCAATTACTTCACTTTCACAGATTCATTCCAAGTTTTCCTTAAACAGAAAACTCTTCTTACATGTATTTCTACTATCATTGTCTGAAAGTTTGATCTCTGCCTCTATTCTACACATTTTTTCCTTACACTGCTGATCTTAACCCTAGTCCTAGCCCTCTTACTTTCCATTGATGAACTTGGTTTTTACTTCTGGAGAAAATAGAAACCATCTTCCTGCATCTAATCAATGTTTCCTTCTTCCTTTTGTAAAATGAGGGAAGGGAATACCTCATCTTTTTTTTAAGATTTTATTTATTTATTTTTAGAGAGGGAAGGGAGGGAGATAGAGAGAGAGAGAGAGAGAAACATCAATGTGCAGTTGCTGGGGGTTCTGGTCTGCAACCCAGGAATGTACCCTGGCTGGGAATCGAACCTGGGACACTTTGGTTCCCAGCCCACACTCAATCCACTGAGCTACGCCAGCCAGGGCTTTAAGGAATACCTCATCTTTAAACATGGTTCTACCCTTCAATTATATTCTGGGACCTGCCCCTCCCCTGCTTTCAGAACTTACTAATTGGGTTGTCTTCTCTTTTGCTCTGATCTTAAATATGCAATTAAATACATTTAATGCTCATTTCTAGTTTTTCACCAAAGTTTCCCCAGTCATTGCTTGGCTGACAGTTCAACCTCTAATAGTTTCCTCAAAACAGGCTTATATGAATAGTATTCTCTGGGTTCTTGCACATTCAAAACTGCTTTTCAGTAATGTTGGACATGAAAGACATATAGAAAGTCTCTGGTTCATTGTTTCTTTCCTTAAATATCTTATAATGAGTGTTCCACTGTCTTCTGGGATTGATTTGTATCATTTAAAAAATCTAATATCTTTAAGGAGAACAAGAAAAACAGATTAAAAATATGAACAATAAAATGGCAATAAATACATACCTATCAACAATTGAATCAAAAAAGCAAAATAAACTAACAAATAGAACAGAAACAGCCTCATAGATATAGAGAACATTTTTTGGCAGTTGCCAGGAGGAAGGGGGTTGGGAGGATGAACAAAAAGATGAAGGGATTAACAAGTACAAATTGAAGGAGCTTCTACCCTTCGCTACAACATGGATGGAACTGGAAAGTACTATGCTAAGTGAAGTAAGCTGGGCAGTGAAAGACAAATAACATATAATCTCACCTATAAGTGGAACCTATTTAACAAAACAAACTGGCAAACAAAATATAGTCAGAGACATTGAAATCAACAACAAACTGACAGTAACCAGAGGGGAGAGGAGAAGGAAATAACACAGGAAAGAAGGGAAAGGGACATAAATGAACATGAATGAGGGACCCATGGACGGTGCCAAGGGGGTTGGGATTGAGGGTGGGAGGTGGTCATGGGTAGGGAGGGGGAAAGTGGTGATGGGAAAATGGAGACAACTGTATTTGAACATCAATACATTTTAAAAAATAAAAAAACAAAAAGCTTGAAAGAAAAAAAGAAGTACAAATTTGTTGTTACAGAATGGTCATGGGCATGTGGAGTACAGCACAGGGAATACAGACAATGGTATTCTGGTCACTATGTATGAGGTCAGATAGGTGCAGGGTTTATCAGGATGGTTACTTGGTGGGTTGTGTGGTGTCTGGTCACTGGGGTGTACACCTAAAACTAATATAGTATTGTATGTCAACTTTAATTGAAAAATAAAAAGTGATTCTTAGCAAAAAATTCTAATGTCTGCCAACTTTGTTTTACCAAAAGTGACTTGATATTTCTATCTGTCAGTTCAAAATATTCTTTATTTTTTCCAAACACTTTAGGTTTTACCTTGATGTTGCCTTTTCTTGATCAGTTCTCCTAGATGCATGTTAATCCCTTTAAATATATAGATTCATGACTTATTTTTAGAAATGTTTGCTTGCATTCCATTTTTAAATATTTGTTCTGATCTTTTATTTTAGTTTTCTTCATGGGAGACTCCATATGTATGTATTTGCCTGTGTTTGATTACTGTCAGTTCTTTCTCTAATTCTTTTTATCTCTTTATTTTGTTCATTTTATTAATTTTCTTAAATATACCTTGTCCCCTATGGTACTTTCAATAATGTCTGTTCTTCTTGTGTTCTGATTTAGTCTCTTATTTATGAAATAATCGTTTTTTTCATTTCCTTCATGATTCTGCCAAATCCCATTTCACTTCCTCCTTTAATTACTTCATTGTCTCGTGCTGTCCAGTCCTGAGTTATTATATTTCTGCTTTGTAAATCTTCATTAATAATTGTTATTACTCCTTTAACTTTTATTTATATAGAGAATGTTAAATTATAATTTTTATCTGCTTCTTGGCAATGGTTTTCTGGTACATTTAATTTATCTATAGGAAAATTTTCCTATCCTTTTCCATAAGTTTAATAGTATCTTTGTATAGGTCAGGGGTGTCAAACTCATTTTCACTAGGGGCCACATCAACCTCATGGTTGCCTTCAAAGGGCTGAATGTAATTTTAGGACTGTCTAAATGTAACTGTTCTTTAAGTAGGGGCTAGGAGCTCGGCACTGCCACTGGGTAGAAACAAGGTGCTGGACCAGATAAAACAAGGTGGAGGGCCAGATTCGGCCCACGGGCCTTGTGTTTGCCACTGTGGTATAGGTGCTCTTTCAACTCTTGTATTGTTGCTGTTGTTGTTACTTATATTTGAATGAATTTAATTTTCCTGAACCAGCTATCTGCCATCTGATGGAGTTCCCATCTGCCATATCTTACAGCTCATGAGCTTCCTCTACTCCCACCTGTTGCAACAGACTACTTCCTTTTTAAATTATGCCTCAATTCCATCACATGCCTTTTCCCTTTGAGGTTCTGAATGGCTTCTACCAATGTGTTCCTCCAGTTTCTTCACCAGCCACTGACACAAGGGATACATCTCTTACCTTCCAAGATAGCACCTCCACTCGCTATTCAAATCAAATAAAACATATTATTAGCTTATATCTTCAAGTTTGTTATCAGAAACATTCCTTCATTTTGCCTTGTACATTCCATAGTCTGCCATCTGTGTGTCCCCCAACCCCTTTTCATGTCCCCACAATGCTACACCCTAATGATTCTTATCTAGGGTAAACAGCACCCCAGTTTTCCCAGGATCAGGAAGGTTCCTAGGGCATGAGACATTCAGTACTAAAGCTAGGAAATGTCTGGGCAAAATAGGACAGGTTGATAATCCTGAATTCATTCTTGCTCACTGCAGTTGCCATTGAGGATGAGGCCTCCCCTTACTGGAAGTGAGTACTAACTGAGTTTTCTATAATTACCACAGCTGATGCCCTCCTTGCCATTCTTCTCATTACCTATCACCATTTACCATGCAGCTTCTTGCCTGCTTCCTTTAGCCTCAGTCTCGGTTTTGACAGCATGTATACATAGTTTGTAGTTTAAGACATTTCTGGGTCTCCTGGTTGCACTGAAAATGGAATTTGTAAAATTTTTTCATTCAAGTTTTTTGCTCTGTATAATTTCCAAGAGGAGATGTGGAAAAATGCAGACAAAGCCTCTACCATGTTTCCTTGGAATCCAACGGACATTTTCTGTTGTCTTTATAGAGTCCCAGGTTGAAAAGTCCCATTCTTGTCATAACTGAATTTCCTGACCAAGTGAATATTGCAGTTAAGATTGTGATTCTCAGAATAAGAGCATGTAAGCAACACTCCATATGGAATGATGAGCCAATAAGATGAATTTCAGTCTGTGTATGCTATGTATTACAAGAGCACATTAAAGTACATAAAAGCACAAAAGCACATTATAAGCAGCAAGTACAAAAGGACAAAAGGTAATAATAAAAAGAGTATAGGAAACACTAACAACTGAGAAATCACAACTGGTCTTAAATAACAGCCTACAGAAAGTGTAGATGGAATACAGAACTAGGTTTTAAATGAACTCTCTTTAAAAGAGAAATTGCTGTTTCTTGATCATGGCCTAATACATAAATATAAGTGGAAAAATGGGCAGAATGATTTACTATATGCACATTGTTGAGGCAGATGCTGTTACCTGTGTTAATTTATTTAATTGTAACTGGGTGATGGCATTAGGTGTCAGAAAAGTTAAAACATACAAGATCATACAGCTAGTATTCAAACCTCGGTGTCTCTGGGACCAATGCCCATGTTCTTCTTGCTACCCCATTCCACCTATTTTGATTCAAAGAAAGAAGTTAATGGAGGTTCAGTGCATGGAAGATCAACCTTGATGTAACTTAAAACACGGGAAGTAGAAAGGGTTGTCATTGAGTTCTAACCAAATGTGGCAAAAGCTCAAGTGTAAATACTATAACTGAAGCAGAAACACAGAGGGAGCAAAAAAAGTCAGCAACTATATTTATTAAGATTTTTAATGCAATTGCTTCAACAAGCTGGAGAAACATTTAAGACTTGAATGACTTGCATCTGGTTTCATCTTCTGACAGAAGCCCATTTTGACAAAGTGGGAATTAAATTCACAAATGTAAGAAACTAGAATAATTTATCAAATTTCTCCCTGCTGTTATGAAAAATAATGTTGTGGTAGGAAATGAGATTAAATCTCTCAAAAATCAAATTTACTTTAAAAGGGAGAGAAAGAATGGCAGACTAACTGGTCTACCAGAGGGAACAGAAGTATAAGGTCTAATTCTTAGAAAATGTTTTGCAGAAAGGAAGTCTGATTCTTCACAGCACTGCAAAGCTATTAAAATTAGATGAGCACCAAGCATTTGAATTCTTAGCCTGTAGTCCTTTCCCAAATTACAGGCATAATGCATCCAAAAACTCTGGTGGTCAGGTTAACATCATGGGATCATCTTTGTCTTCACTAAACCCTTGTAGAGACTCCACTGAGAGCAAAGCCCTGTACATGTTTGACCATGGCTTCTGCATTAATAGGAAAAAATGGGGCAGGGGGTTGTGAGCCTTTAGCTGATAGGAGAGGAGTATACTAAGTAGGAAACTAAGTGATTTGAGGAGCTTGTACAGCCTTGACCAGAAACCTCCCTACAATGCCATAAATCTTATTGCACTACTTTCCAGCTATTCCAGTAAGTTATTCAATAAGAAATTAAAATATTAATTCTTTATCTCCAGATACTGGTGTATGTGGATTCCATTATGCTTCTCTAACTACTTCAGCACATACTGTCCTCTTCTTTCTCTGAAAAGTATTCCTATGACTGATGCAATATAATTGACCTTAAGTTGCTTTTTTGTGATTGTGTATGTAAGCAAATTTTTACTCAAACTAGAGGGTAAGTTGTGTAAGTGCTGGATCTAAATATTGGGATAAGCCAGAGAAGACACTTAACATTTATTAATTCATTGATCACAAGGGAAGGGAAACTTTAATGGAAGGATTGAAGGGAATAATGAAATGCAAAGCATGGAGCAGGTTGAGGAAGGGGAAGCCTTCATGAAGCATTACAACATTGGATTTGGGGCAGCCAAAAATTTTCAAGGAATACTGGACACCTGGGAGAAGTGAAGGCAAAAGTACTAATAAATATAGGAAGCCCTGGCTGGCATAGCTCAGTGGATTGAGCGCGGGCTGGGAACCAAAGTGTCGCAGGTTTGATTCCCAGTCAGGGTACATGCCTGGGTTGCAGGCCATGACCCCCAGCAACCGCACATTGATGTTTCTCTCTCTCTCTCTTTCTCCCTCCCTTCCCTCTCTAAAAATAAATAAAATATTTTTTTTAAAAAAAAAAGAAAGGAGTATAAGAATATACCAAAGATAAATACAATTTTTGCCCAGGAAAATAGAAATCAAACCCTATCTATCTTTAGGCCACAGAATTGAATGTATTTTCTTTTCCTCATTCAATTTACTACATCCTCATCTTATACTGTGGTCTCCAGTGTCCACATTTGGAAAGAAAATTAGCATTTAAAATGGTAAAATGTGAAAATTTATTACATACACACACGTATGCAGCAGGTCCTCAAATAATATCCTTCCATTCAACATTGTTTTGCTATAACATTGATGAGATGTTGTAGTAACTTATGACTTTATATTAATTAGCCTATGGTAAAATTGGTTGCATTACACATCATTTTGGTTAAAGTCACAGAACCTAGTGATGACATTGAGTGAGGACTTACTGTGTATGTGTGTATAGCAAATCATTCTCCAGTTTCATGATTTCTTAATTATATAACATTAATAACACTTTTTTCAAATGAGCAAAAATGCTAAGAAGCAGACAAATCAGACCATATGGAAAACAATTTTCATTCATAAAAAGCTTAATCATTACAAGGAAAACTTTAGAAGATGGATAGATCCAGATGACTTTAATTTTTCCCTTTATTTATTTTGTCATCTCTAAACCACCTATTGGCTTTCTGGGGGAAAAGTCAGTTCATAATAAGCCTTTTAAAATTGAATCACCCTAAATTTTTGATGATTTTATAGTTGATAATTAGAAATTCTGAGTTGCAATGCTGAAAGGTATTTGAACGACAAATCACAAGCAGATAATCAAAAGTAAACAACAGGCAAGTTTCTTTTCTTTTATCCACTTGAGCTGAGGTCTCTAGATGTTTTTCTAATTTTTTTAAATGTATCTAACTGGTTACACTGAAGCTGGGGAGAGGGGAAAAAAGAAACCTGAGATCTACTACAACCACATTCAAAATGAAAGTGTCCCTCTCTTCTCTACAAAATGGTGCCTACTTTTTGTTTACTTTTTCTCCTATTCATGTATGATCAATGTAAAATTTATTGCATATCTGACACAGATAATATAATCTGAGTTACACAGTGATAATTAAGATACTATACTTGAGCCTAAAGGAGCTTATAATCAAATAAAGGAGAGATTCTAAAAGGAGAGATTGCACTATAGTACAATAGGGCTAGTTAGCACCTCCATCACATCACAGAACATTTAAGATCTACTCTCTTAATAACATTCAGTATATAATACAGTATTGTTAACCATAGTCACCTTGCTGTACATTAGATCCAAGAACTCATTCATTTAATATCTGTAAGTTTATATCCTTTAACCAACATCTCCACATTTTCCCCACCATCCCTCCTAGCTGACAGTAACCATCTTCTACTCTCTGTTTCTATGAGTTTGGCTTTTCTTAGATTTCATATATCAGTGAGGTTATACAGTCTTTGTCTCTCTTGCTAATCTTCAGGAACTTCCTTGCCCCACAATCCTTTAGTTATAACTACTAAAAAAAATCCAAAGTTAGATAAATTTCAGTATTCATATATTTTGGTGGATGCCTCACAAGTTGTTAAGTATTATCAGAGGAATTCAACTGCACTGACTAAACCCAACCACATAAATAACTTCTGTTGACCCTTGAAATTTGCCCCAAAATATTACCATACCTATCACCAAACTTTCTCATTCTCCACTTCAGCTTCAAAGTTTCTCAAGTACCCACAATACCCCACTATCACAATCTCTCCTCTATCCTAAATAAAAACCATCAGACAGTCACTCCCTCTGCTGCCTCCAAAACCACCTACACACCCATATTCCATCCCTCTATCTAGGGCCAATTCTTTTATTTGCATTCCAGATTCTATTCTTTCAGGTTTGGCCAAGGACCACATATTGTTAAATGTGTTTCTCTTGTATGGTTGGTTCTTTTTTCTCCTATTGGCCACTTGCTAATATATTCAACAATGTACAAGTATTTCCAAATTTTCAAACTTTCCCATATATTCACTTTCTCCCTATTCTAACTAAACACAATCGCTCTCTCCTCATTTTATGGCAAACTTCTCCAATGATTGTCAAGAAACAAAGTTTCTGTGTCTTCATATGTTAAATGTATTCATGTATTCCAATCTGGCTACTCTCTCAACTATGTCACTCAATCCCATCCAAACAATTGTATAAGGTTATTAGTGATTTCCATGGTTTAAATCCAATACAGTCATAATTTTTATCTTATTTGACATCTCAAAACATGCAACATTGTTATTCATTCCCTTTGGTCAAAAGATTTTCATGACTTCATCTTATCTGTCAATATTTGATTTAGATTTTTCAATTAAAATGGTTATGGACCAAGGGGTGATGTCAGTCAAAATAGTTGAATAGAATCTTTGAAAATTTTCTGGTGGGAACTGCCCTGCCTGGTTTCAGGAGCTGTAACCGCCCCCATGGCTAAGGCTGAGTGAGTGAACTTCAGATCATAAGCCACTAAGGAGACAAAGTTTATCTCCCCAGCAGGGGTGCCACCTCTGCTCCTTTTACTTCACCCTGCCTGGCCCCCAGTGCTTGATCAGTTAGCCAATGACAGGTAAGATTCCTTAAGGGGGAAACAACCTAAGACGGGTACGATCACGGGGCCCCCAGGGAAGGACTTGGGAGCTACAGAAAAGGGGTGATGGACCCCCACCCCTCGGCTTTGACACAGCCTGAGTCCTCATTCTGTCTTTGAGAAGTCTCCTAATCTCTTGGCTGCCTTACTTCCCCTGCCTGACTTAAGCCTGAAACAATGCCAGTGGTGGGTGCAGTCTGTGCTGGAAAGGATGAGTTCCCTAGGGAAATCAGGCCTAAGAAAGAATATGTAAAACCCTGTGAAATTTGCTTTGTTTAGAATGCTCTCAATTAAATGATAAGTGTCCAAGCAGGAAATGAATTTGTTCCCCAAAGTTTTATGGCCATTTAACTATTTGACCTTGACTCAAAATAGGCCCTCAGAGTTCTTTGTATGTTATCTATTGTTTGATCCTTACTGCCTGATAATGTTTAATGAGCTTTACATATACACCCTGTATTCCTATGCAAATTGAATCCAATAAAAGCATCTCAAGGCAAGGGTTGGGGCGTTCTCCTCAAGAGAATGGCCGAAATGCTCTGAAGCTTGCTCTCCCCTTGAGACAGAAGTTGTGCCATCCCTTTTCCTCTAAGGACTTGGTAGTCCATATGAATGTATCTTGTCTCATCCATAACACCACAGGGCCACATCAATTTTTCCTTCCATAAAAACAACAGAACGACTGGAAAATTTGTCAGAATAAAGTTTTTCAGAACTCTGGAAATTAGCCAAAGGCTTTCCACAATCCAAGGAGGTTTGTTTTTAAAGAATGACTTAGTAAAAGCAGTGAGATTTGTAGCATTTTTATCAGCCCTATTCCCATCCCTTCCTCCTAAGTTCCATGTTAACTTTGAAAGCCTGCAACAAGCAATCACAGCAGAAACCTGCAGCCTAACAGCCACTGGAAGGGAGAGAAGGGATCAAAGCTCCATCAGAGTCTCATCTTTAGAGAATTGTCCTTATTTGACCTGTCTTATAGCTCCCTAGAAGACCCCATTCACAAGGCTGTCTTCATTTGACCTGACTCAGAGCTCTTCCAATACAAACAGCCTTTTCTGCAGTGATCTTTGTCAAAAACAATCACAGGCATTTGTTAGTGAATATTGCAACTGAGGTAGTAGGTCACAGTTGAGGCAAATAACAGATTAGTCAAAAAGCTTAAAAAGGAAAATATAACAAAATGAGATGTCCATAGGAGACTTTGGAAAAGCTCTGACATATTCCTAAGAATCTAAAAAAAAAAAAACATAAATGCATAGGGCAGTGTGCATGTTCAGAAAAGACTGGAAAAGGTACTAAGCTCTCATCTCTGACTAGCCTCGAGGCTCTGTGCAAGAAAGAACTGACGTCTCAGGCAGAGTTATAAACTGCCTGGCAGAGTATTGATGTTGTACCCTGACATGCACATAGAGGCATGTATCAAAAATTAAGACTTACTGGGCCCAGGCATCTAATGAAATTTCTGTCCAGTTGTTACTTGACCTCTAAACTAACATAACAGAGACTTTAATGGCCACAAACAACAAATAACATAGACCTCACAGAATTACTTCAGAAAAATCACTAAACAAACAGCAACAACAACAATAAAAGCAAACAGAAACAACAAAAAACTCTCAATAGAGGAAATAATATAATTTCTAGAATTGCCACATTATATCATTTTAAATATCCAATTTTCAATAAAAAATTATAGACAGTCAAAGACACAAAAATATGGTCAATATATAGGAAAAAAATAGTGTAAACTGTTCCTGAGGAATCCAACACAGAGACTCACTAGGCAAAAATTTTAAATCTTTGATTATTTTAAATATATCCAGAAAACTAAATGAAATAATTCCTAAATAATTCATGGAATACATGAGAACAATGACTTATAAAATAAAGAATATGAATAAAAGGAAATTATCCAAAAGAACCAAATGAAAATTCAGAAGTTGAAAAGTACAATAACTAAAATGAAAAATTCTCTAGAAGGACCTAACAGTACATTTGAGCAGGCAGAAAAACAAATCAGCAAATATGAGGTCTACTGAGATTATCCAGCCTACAGAACAGAAACAGAAAAGAAAGAAGAAAAATTAAATAGAACCTCAAAGATCTGTGGAGCCATCAAGTGTGTTACGTGTGTTACCAACACACATAAAGGGAGTCACAGAAGGAGAGAGAGAAAGGGGCAGACTTTTTTTTCATCCAATGAATATTTATTAGGTATGTATCATGTGCCCAGCACTGTGGCTCACAGATGAAAAAACCACCATCCAGAGAAGAAAAGGGTTTTTCCCAAGGTTGCTCAGTTCTTACAAGAGGGACTTAGGGTTTGGAAAGTGAACACCTGGCACAAGGATCTGTAAGGCAAAATGCTAAAGGTAAGCATGCCCATGAGAGAAAATGAGGGTCAGAGAAGCCAGCAGTCTGTCTTCTCATGCCCATTCAGGCCTCAGTTTCCCAACCTGTTTCCCTGTAAAAAAAGAGTGCTGTTTTTCCATGAGTTTCAAATAATTCCTGACATTATAGATGTCATTTTCTGTCATCTAGAGCTGATCCTCACCAGGCCACTGCTGCAGGTGCTCCTGGAGTGAGTGGGGATTTCAGAGGGGGAATGAAAGTAGTGAAAAAAGAAGCAACTCATCATGTGCAGGGGTTCTCTATAAGATTAACAGTGATTTCTCATAAGAAACCATGGAGACAGAAGGCATTGGGATGACTTATTCAAAGTTTAAAAAAAGACTGCTAACCAAGAAACTTATGTGCAACAGAACTATCCTATAAAACTTAAGGAGAAAAATAAGACTTTCAAAAATAACATTAACGGAAAAAATTTGTCACTAGCAGACCTGTCCTACAGGAAGAAATACTAAAGTGAGTCATTCAGGCTGAAGTGAAAGGACCCTATATAGCATGTAAGTCCACATGAAAAAATAAAGATATAAAAGTGATTTCTGTTTGTACCTTTTCCTTCTGCCTAACTTAAAAGACAACTCCATGGGGCAATAATTACAAATTTGTGTTGATGGAAATGGAATGTATAAAGATGTTAATTTGTATGAAAATATCAGTACCAAAAGGAAGTAGAGAATGGATTTATATATAAACAAAGATTTTTTAATATTCTTACTATTGAACTTTAGTAATCTGACAGTTTATTATTTTTTAAAGGTTTTATTTATTTATTTTTAGAGAGAAAAGGAGGGAGGGAGAAAAAGAGGGAGAGAAACATCAATATGTGGTTGCCTCTCACACACCCACTACTGGGGACCTGGCCTGTAACCCAGGCATGCACCCTAGCTGGGAATCAAACTAGTGACCCTTTGGTTCGCAACCCGCACTCAATCCACTGAGCTACACCAGCCAGGGCTGCCCTAGTTTATTATTAAGATATTAATAGTCATCTCTAATATAACCATTAAGAAGTAACTCAAAATATATATAGAAAAATAACATGGGAATTGAAATGGTACACTAAAAAATAGGCACTTAACTCAAAAGCAGCCAGTAATGGAGGAATAAAAAAGACATAAGAGATATAAAAACAAAGAAAAATGGTAGACATAAATCCTACCTCATCAGAAATAACTTAAATTTAAATGAAATAAACACCCCAATCAAAAGACAGAGATGAGCGGAATGGATAAAAATAGAAAATATAAGCCAAGTATTAACTATACAATGTCAAAAGACATATTTTCGCCCTGGACAGGTGGCTCAGTTGGTTGTAACATAATCATGTGGACCAAAAGGTTGCAGGTTCAGTCCCCAGTCAGGGCAAACAACTATGGGAGGCACATATGAGAGGCAGCCAATCCATGTCTCTCATACAACGATGTTTCTCTCTCTCTCTTTTCTCCCTCTTTCTCTCCTTTTCTTTCTCTAAATCAATAAACATAACCTCAGGTGGAGATCTTTTTAAAGACATATTTTAAGTTCAAAGACACAAATAGATTGAATTTAAAAAGATATACTTTGCAAACTGTAGCCCAAAGAGAGCTGGAGTGGCTATACTAATATCAGGCCAAATAGACTTTAAGACAAAGATTGTTACTCAAAACAAAGAAGATTTTATGACAAGAAAATAAGTCAGTCAAGAAGATATGACAATTATAACAGAACCCCAAAATGCTTGAAGTAAAGACTTACAGAATTGTTCCTGTCTGGGTGGCTCAATTGGTTGAGCATTGTCTTCTGTACTAGAAGGTTGCAGGCTCCATCCCAGCTGGGGCACAGACAGAGGCACCAGATTGAAGTTTCTCTCTCACACTGATTGCTCTCTCTCTCTCTCTCTCTCTCTCTCTCTCTCCAAATCAATAAACATATCCTCAGATAAGGATTAAAAAAAATCAACTCGATCTGTAGAACACTACACGCAACAGGAGAAGCATACACATATTTCTCGGGTGTACGTGGAACACTCCATTGGACTGTGTGTTAACCCAAAAAAGAAGTCTCAAAAATTTAAAAGAATTGAATTCATATAAATTATGTACTCTGACCACATGGAATGAAATTAGAAATCAATAACAGAAAGAAACTTGGAAATTTCACAAATACATGGAAATTAAACAAAACACTCTTCAATGACCAATAGTTCAGAGAAAAAAACACAAGTGAAGTTGAAAAAGATTTTGAGATGAATGAAAACAAAAATGTAACATTCTGAAATATACATGATGCAGTTAAAGTAGTGCTGAGAAATTTAAAACCATAACATCTACATTAGAAAAGAATAAAGATTTCAAATCTATAACCTAATATTCCACCTTAAGGAACCAGAAAGAGAAGAGCAAATCAAACCTAAACCAAGCAGAAGGAAAAATAATAATAAACATTAGAACAAAACTAAAAAAAGTGCAGAATTGAAAAACAATAGAGAAAAACAACAAAATCAAAAGTTGGTCCTTTCTGAAAAGATCAACAAAAATTGTGTAACTGTTAGCTTAGACTAACAAAGAATAAAAGGACATAATTCAATTTACCAAATTCAAGAATAAAAGAGGGACATTACTACCAACCTTATAGAAAAGAAAGTATTATAAGAGAATACTATAAACAATTATATGCCAACAATTTAGATAATTTAAATAAGATGGGCAAATCTCTAGAATATAAGATACTATTAAAATTGACTCAAGGAAAGTAGAAAATATGAAAAGACCTACAACAAATAACGTGATCACATTAGTAGTCAAAAATGTACCATGAAGATCTCCCTGGGTGGTGTGGCTCAGTAGATTCAGTGCCAGCCTGTGAACCAAAGGGTCGCTGGTTCAATTCCCAGCCAGGGCACATCCCTTGGTTGTGGGACACATCCCCAGTAGGGGGCGTGTGAGAGGCAACCACACAATGATGTTTCTCTCCTCTTTCTCCCTCCTTTTCCCTCCCTAAAAATAAATAAATAAAATCTTTAAACAAAATGTACCATGAAGAAAAACCCAGGACCAGGTGGCTTTACCACTCAGCTCTACTAGATAGTCAAAGAAGAATTGATGTGAAAACTTGACAAACTCTTTCAAAAAACAGAAATAGAGAATTCTTCCCCTCATTCTTGAGTCCAATAGTGTCTTGAAACCAAACCAAACACAATGAGAAAAGAAAACTGCAGACCAATATTCTTTATGAACAGTGATGCAAAAATCCTCAGCAAAATACTAGCAAGCAAAATCCAGCAACACAGGATTATATAACCAAGTAACCAAGTGGGATTTATTGTAAAAATTCAAAGTTGGTACAACATAGAAAAATCAATCAATGCAGAACATCATATTAGGAGAATAAAGGGAAAAAAATCACAAGGTCATCTAAATAAATACCTGCCATGGACAATATGGCCAAATACCATGCTGCCATGCTTGCAGACCCAAAGTTTCTACCACCTATATAATAGGCATCTAGGCCTGCAAAAAGCATTATTCCTGAATGCAGAAGTGTCCACCAGGCTGGACAAAACTAATGTTCAATAGTGAACTAACTAGCATTTTCAGTCCCTCTCTCTGACTCTATTTTAGAAACAAGCCTTGCCTTTTGGGACTGAATAAACTTTTTTTAAATTTAGTTTCATTAAAATATAGTTGACATAGAATATTGTGTTAGTTTCAGGTATACAACATAATGATTTGACTTTATATACCTTATCATGTAATCATGGGAAATATATTCAATAATAAACCCCTTGATTTTCAAACACAGAGAAGAAGACTACTTGGAAAATCCAAGGGAGAGATAACAGATTTCCTGCTAATAATAATGTGGGGACAAGATAATAAATTTGTTGTTTAAACCACAAAAGATAATGATGATGATGATGATGATGAAGGGGAGGGAGTAGATCAAACAATGAGAGAAATAACATGTGGTGTTAATATATTTACACGTTGGCTACCAAAATGAGTTGTGTTGACTACATATGGATATAGAAAGTGTTAAATAAAGACTTCAACCAAGATGGAGACGTAGGTAGACACACTGTGCCTCCTCACACAACCAAAAGAAAGACAACAACAAATTTAAAAACAAAAAAACAACCAGAACTGCCAGAAAATCTAACTGTATAGAAGTCCAACAACCAAGGAGTTAAAGAAGAAACATTCATCCTGGCTGGTAGGAGGGGTGGAGACAGGCAGCCAGGGTAGAGAGGACTCACAGCAAGGTGGAGAGGACTCACAGCAAGCCAGCAGCTGGTGGGGTGGATGACCCAGTGGTCCCACATTCACGTGCAGATAAACCACAACAACTAGGGAGTGAGACAAACTGCTCAACAAAGGGTCCCAGCGTGGGGAAATAAAGCCTCAAAACCTCTGACTAGAAAAAACCTGTGAGGGTTGTGGTGTGGGGAGAAACTCCCAGCCTCATAGGAGAGTTCATTGGAAAGACCCACAAGGTCCTAGAATATATACAAACCCACCCAGCCAGGAATCAGCACCATAAGTGTACAATTTGACTGTGGATAGCAGGGGAAGTGACTGAAAGCCAGCTGAGAGCAGAACAAGTGGCACTGTTCCCTCTCTGACCCCTCCCCCACTGACAGTGTCACAAGGCAGCAACATGGGTTGCCCCATGCTGATGAACACCTAAGACTTGGCCCCTTACTACATAACAGGCACATGGAAACAAACAAACAAAAAATGGCCCAAATAAAAGAACAGATCAAAGATCCAGAAAAAGAACTAAACAAAATGGAGATAAGTAATCTATCAGATACACAGTTCAAAACACTGGCTATAACAATGCTCAAGAGACTTTGTGAGGATCTCAACAGCATAAAAAAGATCCAGGGAACTTCCAGCCAAGATGCAGGCATAGGTAGACACACTGTGCCTCCTCGCACAACCAAAAGAAGGACAACAAAAAATTTAAAAACAAAAAATAACCAGAACTGACAGAAAATCAAACTGTATGGAAGTCAAACAATCAGGGTGTTAAAGAAGAAAAATTCATCCAGACCAGTAAGAGGGGAGAAGACGGGCAGCCAGGCAGAGATGGGCAACTGGGCAGAGAGGACTCACAGCAAGAGAGTGGCTTACAGACTGGGCAGCCCCACATTCACATGCAGATAAAATGGGAGGAACAACTAGAGAGCAAAATAGACTGCACAGCCAGGGTTCCAGTACAGGGAAATAAAGTCTCAAAGCCTCTGACTGAAAACACTTGTGGGGATTGAGATAGCAGTGGGAGAAACTGTCAGCTTCACAAAAGAGTTCATTGGAGAGACCCACAGTGTCCTAGAATGTACACAACCCCCCCCCCCCCCACCTGGAAATCAGCACCAGAAAGGCCCAATTTGCTTGTGCGTAGCCAGGGAAGTGACTGAAAACCAGCAGGGAACAGAGCAAGTGACACTATTCCCTCTTGGACCCCTCCCCCACTGACAGTGTCACAATGCAGCAACATGGGTTGCCCCACCTGGTGAACGCCTAAGTCTCCGCCCCTTATACATAACAGATGTGCCAAGATGAAAAAAAAAATGGCCCAAATGAAAGAACAGTTCAAAGCTCCAGAAAAATTACAACTAAGTGACAAAGAAATAGCCAACCTATCAGATACACAGTTCAAAACACTGGTTATCAGGATGCTCCAGGAACTCATTGGGTACTTCAATGGCATACAAAAAACCCAGGCAGCAATGAAGGTCCCATTACATGAAATAAAGAAATATCTACAGGGAACCAACAGTGATGGGAAGAAAACTGGGACTCAAATCAATGGAGTGGACCAGAAACAAGAAAGAAACATTCACCCAGTATAGAATGAAGAAACAAGAATTCAAAAAAAAATAAATGAGGAGGGGCTTAGGAACCTCCAGGACATCTTTAAACATTCCAACCTCAGAACTATAGGGGTGCCAGAAGGAGAAGAGGAAAACCAAGAAATTTAAAATTTATTTGAACAAATAATGAAGGAGAATTTCCCCAATCTGCCAAAGAAAATAGACTTTCAGGAAGATCAGGAAGCTCAGAGAGTCCCAAAGAAGTTGGACCCAAGGAGGAACACACCAAAGCACATCATAATTATATTACCCAAGATTAAAGAGGAGAGAGTCTTAAAAGCAGCAAGAGAAAAAAGAAGACAGTTACCTACAAAGGAGTTCCTATTAGATTATCAGCTGATTTCTCAAAAGAAACCTTACAGGCAAGAAGGGGCTGGAAAGAAGTATTCGAAGTCATGAAAGGCAAGGACCCACATCCAAGATTATTCTATCCAGCAAAGCTATCATTTAGAATGGAAGGGCAGATAAAGTGTTTCCCAGAGAAGGTCAAGTTAAAGGAGTTCATCATTACCAAACCATTATTACATAAAATATTAAAGGGACTTATGTAAGAAAAAGATCAAAATTCTGAACAATAAAATGGTAATAAATACATATCTACCAGCAATCGAATCTAAAAAACTAAGCAAACAAGAAAAACATAGACAGAATCATGGATACAAGAGAGCATTTTGATGGTTGCCAGTTAGGAGGAAGTGTTGGGAAATGGGTGAAAAAGGGAGGGAATTAAGAAGTACAATAGGTAGTTACAGAATAGCCAAATAGGTATGCTACAGAATAGCATAGGAAATGGAGTAGCCAAAGAACTTATAGGCATGACCCATGGACATGAACAATGGTGGGGGATTGCTCAAGGGAGAGGGGTTGCTAGATAGAGGGAGTTTGAGGGGGAAATTCGGACAACTGTAACAGTATAATCAATACAATATAATTCAAAAAATAAAATGTGTTTAGTGGCATCTACCTTTCATAATTACTCTAAACATTAGAACAAGATGTAAATGAGATTTTAAAATATAAGCACCATATAATAGAAATCCACATTCCCCTAACTCTTTTTCCTTTGAGCAAATTAAAAGCACTAAGAAAATATCCTGATTTCAAACTTCCGGGAAGATGGAGGCATAGGTGGACACACCGTACCTCCACACACAACCAAGATTAGAACAACAACAATTTAGAGGCAGAATAAAACCCAGAACTGATAGAGAATTTATCTGAATGGAAGTCGGACAGCCAAGAAGTTGAAGTAGACCCGTACATCCAGACTGGTAGGAGGGGCGAAGACAAGCAGCCAGGCGCAGGGTCACGGCGTGGAGAACAGGGAGAACTGGGCATATAAGGCAACTGGGAGTGAGTAAGGCATCTGGGACGCACAAGATCACAGTGGGTGGACCCTAAGTACGGAAGTGGCAGCTGGCAGACCCAGTGAGGTGGCGATTGTTGACCAGGGCAGAGTGCACAACCCAGGATCCCAGGGAAGGGACTAAGGTCCCAGGAGAATGAAGCTACCGCCATTGTTCCCTCCCACCACCACCCTCACCCCCACCCCCATCCCCACATACAACATCACAATCTAGCGACTGGGGTGCCCAGCCCCAGTGAACACCTAAGGCTCTGCCCCTCACCATAACCGGAGCGACCAGGCCAAAAAAAAAAAAAAAGAGAGAGAGAGAGAGAGACATGTCTCAAACAGAACAGATCAATGCCCCAGGATTCATCCTTTTGAGGGACCAAGAGATAGCCAATCTATCAGATGCACAGTTCAAAACACTGGTGATCAGGAAGCTCACAGAAGTGGTTGATTTGGGGCACAAATTAGATGAGAAAATGCAGGTTACCATAAAAGAGATGGAGGAAGATGCACAGAGAACCAATAGTGATGGGAAGGAAACTGGGACTCAAAACAATACAGTGGACCAGAAGGAAGAAAAAAACAACCAAACAGGAAAGAATAAAGAAATAAGAATTCAAAAAAATGAGGAGAAGCTTAGTAACCTCCAGGACATCTTTAAACATTCCAACATCCTAATTATAGGGGTGCCAGAAGGGGAAGAGGAAAAGCAACAGACCAAACATGTATTTGAACAAATAATAAAGGAGAACTTCCCCATTCTGGCAAAGGAAATAGACTTCCAGGAAATCCAGGAAGCTCGGAGAGCCCCAAAGAAGTTGGACCCAAGAAGAAACACACCAAGGCACATCATAATTACATTAGCCAAGGTAAAAATGAAGGAGAGAATCCTAGAAGCAGCAAGAGATAAGGGGACAGTCACCTACAAAGGAGTTCCCATCAGACTGTCAGCTGATTTCTCAAAAGAGACCTTACAGACAAGAAGGGGCTGGAAAGAAGTATTCCAAGTCATGAAAGGCAAGGACCTACATCCCAGATTGCTCTATCCAGCAAAGCTCTCATTTAGAATGGAAGGGCAGATAAAGTGCTTCTCAGATAAGGTCAACTTAAAGGAGTTCATCATCACCAAGCCCTTATTTTATGAAATGTTAAAGGGACTTATCTAAGAAAAGAAGATTTTTTTAAAAAAAACATGTATAGTAAAAGGACAGCAAACTCACAATTATTAACAACCACACCGAAAGCAAAACCAAAAGAAACTAAGCAAACAACTAGAACAGGAACAGAACCACAGAAATAGAGATCACATGGAGAGTTAGCAACAGGAGAGTGGGAGGAGGAAAGAGGGGGAAAAGGTGCAGAGAATAAGTAGCATAGAATGTAGGTAGAAAATAGACAGGAGGAGGGTAAGAATAGTATGGGAAATGTAGAAGCTAAAGAACTTGTAAGTACAACACATGGACATGACTAAACAGGGGGATATGGGTGGGAGAGGGTGTATAGGGTGGAGGGGAGTGAAGGGGGAAAATGGGACAACTGTAATAGCATAATCAATAAAATATATTTAAAAAAGAAAAAAGAAAATATCCTTTGCCTAATTTTATATATATATATATATATATATATATATATATATATGTATGTATGTATGTATATATATGCACACACACACACACCAAAATATGCATATATGTATGTACAAATATATATAAATCTATAGAATTGTATGGTACATAAGGAATGGGAGTATAATAATGAAGACCATAATTGATGTATTTAAAAGGAGGCCTGTGAACATCCTGCCAGTATCCCACATGATGTCATTCCTCCCAGCAATCCTGCAAGTTCCACTTTGCAGGCAAAGAAAGTAAATCTCAGAAAGTTTAAGCAAGGAGCATGTCAAAATTCAAACTTAGCTCTGACTCCAGAACTCATGCTCTCTCCACTAAGCCACATTACCTTCCAGGAAGCTAAAATGTTACATAAAGAAATCATTATAGAACTAGACAACACAGCAGTCAGTTCCTAAAGAATGTGATTTCTTCACTCAGTGCTCTGAAAGTACATGAAGAAACTAATAAAGTGTTTATGTATCTATCCTCAACCCCTGGTTTTGTGCATAGGCGTTGTCCAGTGTGGGCATATGGACTAAATCTATATTGTCTGCAGTTTGGCAGGAAGTTTCCATAGAGGAGAAATTCCAAATACCATCAAACACTTCTGGAAAAAGGGTTTGAGAAAAAATTACCAAATTCTAGGTTGGTAAAATTCTTTCGTCCCCTCTTCTCCTATCTAGCCACCTAGCAACTAAGGTTGTTATTTTTGTAGTTGAAGAAGAGGAAGAAAAATAACAAGGAAGAGAAGGGAGAAATGGGAGAAAAAAAAAGACCTATCAATTTCTACAAGTCTTTTATGAGTAGTTTTCATCACTGGTATCCCTTCAGCTTTGATTTTTCTCTCTGATGAGCCACAGTATTTGAAGTTGACCTTTCAAAGAATCTAATATTTCAAAGAAAAAATTAGAACTTCAGGTTTCCAAGACTTAAAATTTTGTAGACATTGAATTATTTGTTTGATATAAACATGTTGGAAAAACCTCCAAAGAGATTACTCCTAAAGTATGAGTATATCTGTTTTGGATAGAGTCATAGCCCTAAGTGGTATTTCCTCAAATTCTCTGAATTGGGGCTAAAGACATACATATTGCACTTATTTAATTTTTTTTAATATTTAGAGATGAATTTTTCAAACCAAGATTAAGAAGTAGAGTTAATCAGATTATTTAAGGGAACACCAAGAAGTCTTCAAAATGCACATAACAACTCTCTTCTCTTTCTAAGGCACACCATCCAACTAAATTCTGAATGGGAGAGGGCTCCAACAGGATTGGCATCAGCCCCACCCATCCCTGGAGGAGTCTTGTTATTAAATTATTTTTCAAAGATTCATCTTCCCCTACTCTTCAGAGGCAGTACAGCTGGGAGTCATTAGCTGTAATCAGTGGGCAGCCAACAAAAAGAGGAAGCAGTGGGGGAATGCTCTGTCTTTCTGTAGCAGCCATCTGGGCAGAGGGAATTTGGTTTTAAACCCTAGGGGGTGGAGGAAGTTATTGGGTTCTTGTTATATTTGGACTTGACTTCAGACCCGAAACAAAAGATCTATTTTTCCCCCAAGCTTTGCTTTCTGGAAATGGGAATAAAAGATAGCAGCAGTAAGCTAGTAGCCATCTCACAGGACATGATGGTCAGAGCAGGCAGACAGTCTGAATACAAAAGCAAAACACTAGCTGGTTGGGAGCCGATTTCAAGAGTGTTTAAAAGAAAGGAGGAGCCCATCCTACTGTAAGCAATCTCTTTTTCTCTTCCCTTCCTCCCCATGCTCACAAAGAAAAGCACTCCTCTTCCACTCAAAAAATAAAAGAGGATTATGTTTGTCTTTTAAGTTCTCTGTATCAAGAGTCCATTTTTGACTAGTTTCAAAATAAAAGTACCACGTTTTTTCATTTTATTCCTCCTCTCTCTTCTCTGAGGGGGTTGGCAATATGGTGTAATAAAGAATGAGAACACACTCTGAGGCCAGAAGCCTGAGTTTGATTCTGGTTCTGCTGCTAACTGAATGTGAAACCTTAGCAACTTAAGTCAGCTCTGGGCCTGAGCTCCCTCATCTATAAACTAAAAATAATAATGGTAAGTTTTCTAGGAGAATTAATAATGATGTGTATCAAGCACCTAGTATCCTCTCTAGAACATAGCAGGCAAACAATAATTGATTACTACTTTTCTTTGTGATACTTTTACCAAAATTTTAATAAAAGTGGCAAAACACACCAAAATTTTCCATAGGATTTGGGAGAGAAACTTAAAAGAATTAGTTAAACACAGTTCATACCTCCAGATCAGAGGTCCCTAACCTGAGGACTTATGGGACCACACACCACTAGAGATGTGAGTATTTTGGCCTCACAGGATTTTTAATTTTCTTAATATCTTTTAAGCATCTTAAATTGTAGATTTAAATATATATTTATAGCTTCCCTTTAAAAACTGAAAAGTTGGCCACCCTAGGCCAGCATTCCTAAACGGCAGCAAAGGGCTGGGGCTGAACAGGCACCATCCCTTTCAGACAGGGTATATGCTCTACAGTTTGCCCCAGTTCCCTCCCTTCTGAAGGCAGGATTCTCACCCTACTTCACTAACTTACCCGTCCTGGTCCTTTTAGGCATTTGAATCTGTGATACTTTATCTAACCCTCTGCTCCTAACTAAGTACAGATGGTTGAGAATTAGAGAAACAAAAAGATGCTTTGTGAGGGATGCTGAGTCGGTAGTTGTTGGGCAAGGAGTGAAATGAAAATGGTGTGGCACCTTGATTAGTAGCACAGGGGCATCAGACCCAGCAATTCCTCCAGGCACTTGGAGACATGTCATTTAACTTCCACCAGTCTCAAATCCCTGACATGCACAAAGCAGCTATATTTATTCTGGCATTTCTCCAGATGGATATGAGGATCTAATCATGTAATTAATGTGAGCACACTGGAAAAATGCTATGTATAAATGTAAGGTAGACAGAATGAGAATGGACAAAACAGAATGGACACAATATCTAAAGGAAGAAAATTATTTACCAGCCCATCTCTAATACATGTATTCCTTGGAAATCATGCAACCTAAAGGGATCTTTAAAGTAGTCTTATCTAGCTCTCCATTTTACAGATGAGCAATCTGAAACACAAGAAACAGCCTTTAAGAAGCTTACAGTCTAATACTTACCTGGCAGGGGAGATACCATGATCAAGAAGTTTACAGCCTAGTGAAATAAGACAAAAATATACAAAAAGTGATCAGAGGGGAGAGGGGAGGGAGAAAAGGGTGAAGGGTTTACAGAAACAATTATAAAGGACATATGGACAATAACAAGGGGGGTGTAAACAGGGGAAGGAGGTGGGGAGAGCTGGAGGGATGGGGAGGGGTGGGGGAGAAAGGCAGAAAACTGTATTTGAACAACAACAAAAATTTTTTTTAGTATATATGAAAAGGGTACTCACTGAAGGGTTAGCTAAAACCATGTCAGACTCTATGAAGTCCAGGGATAGAAGCAGCAAGTCACTTGAAGATTTTTTTAAGAAGAAAATAATTTAAACTTCTTCTGCCTTGGGTTTCAAACTATAAGGGTAATAGGTACCCTTTTCTTATTGCTCTCAGGAAAGGATGTAACAGGACATGTGTACCATAAGCAGACAAAGAGATGTCTCTCCCTTGTTTGCCGAGCCACATGCATGCAATGAGACAATTTGCAGAAAGAAACTATGAGTCTTCTGAGGAGGAAAAAACTCAACCCTAACTTCTTGATATTCAGAATTAGGACATTTGTCAGAAAGAACCAAAATGTCCCTTACCCAAGGTCTGCAAGCAAGAATGGAAAGTCCCAAAAAGGAGCTTACAGGAGAGAGGGGATGCAGGGTCAAAACAAATTTAAGAGTCTGGTAAGTATGGGGTGAGGCTGGAACCCCTTCCATATCATTATGGATCTTCCTGAAAACAAATATGGAGATAGGATTAAATAGGCAAGGGATTTATTGAGGGAATCCTCAAGAATAAAGGGGGAAGAAACAAGAGAAGGTAGGAAGGTCTTCAGACCATGATACAGAACTGATACATGTGAAGAGGGGAGAGAAGGAAGCAAATGGGATTAAGTTTTGAAGAAGCCTCAAGGCTGACAGGGAATCCATGAGCCAAAATTGCCTGTTAGAAGCATCTGTGTCCAGCAGAGGTATCTTGCTTCTGATGCTCCTCCCCAGTCCCTCTCCATCAACCTAAAGGTGGAACAGTAGAAACTCTCAATCAGCTATACTCCCCACAGGGTGTTCTTCTGAAGGGAGATTTGAGCAGATCACCTCTATGGCTGCCATGGACAACCTGGCCGAATGCCATGTCACCATGCCGCCATGCTTGCAGACCCGCAGCTTTCATCACCTATATTATAGCCTCTGGGCCTGCAAAAGCATTATTCCTGAATGCAGAAGTGTCCACCAGGCTGGACAAAACTAATGTTCAATAGTGGACTAACTGGAATTTTCTGTCCCCTCTCTCTGCCTCTATTTTAGAAACAAGCCTTGCCTTTTTGGACTGAACAAACTCTTTGTTGTTGTTTTTAATTTAGTTTCACTAAAATATAGTTGATAGAATATTGCATTACTTTCAGGTATACAATATAATGATTTGACTTTATATACCTTATGATGTAATCATAGAAAATATATTCAATAATAAACCCCTTGGTTTTCAAACACAGAGAAGAGGACTATTTGGAAAATGCAAGGGAGAGATAACAGATTTCCTGCTAATAATAATATGGGGGTAAGATAATAAATTTGTTGCTTAAACCACTAATGATGATAATAATAATTACAATAATAATAATAATAATAATAGGGAGTAGATCAAGCAATGAGAGAAATAACATGTGATGTCAACATATTTACACCTTGGCTAAGGAAGTTAGTTGTACTGACTACATATGGATATAGAAAGTGTTAAATAACAACAGAGGGTTTTTATAGAGTTCATCAATAACAGAGATATCTAACAGCAGTTATGATAACTTATACCTGTACAGAACTTTATGGATTACAAGAACTTCTACATATATTTCATTTATTAATCCTCATGACAACCAGAAAGGGGAGATAGAATAATTTGTCTCTATTTTAGCAATAAGAAAACAGAAGCCAATGGAGTTTAACAAATTTTTTCTAAACTCCAATCCCTGTTAAGTAGCAAAGTTCATAATGGAATTCTTTTTTTCCTCCAAACCCTCCTCTGTATCTTTTCAATTACCTACATTGACTCCCTAGATTGCCAGATTAATGCACTTGACAATAAATTCATAGGATGTGAAAGGAGGGAACAATCTCATTTGGCTGCAGTAGTCAAGGAAGGCATTCCAGAGCAGGAGAGATGGGCTTTGCTTCTTGAAAAAAAAGGTGGCATTCAGAGAGATCGAGAGGAGTGGCATGATGTTCCAGCTGCAGAATGCAGGATATTGTAGGAGAGCAAATAAAACAACTTGGCATGTACAGAGGAACAGCAGAAAGTCAGGAATGACGAGCTGGGCCTGGGTGGTGAAATTTATCCAAAAGGAAGTGGAAAGTATCAGGGTTTTGCCCTGACTGGTGTGGCTCAATTGGTTGGAGAATTGTCTGGTAAACTGAAAATCTGCAGGTTCAATTCTGAGTCAGGGCACATGCCTAGATTGCAGGTTCAGTCCCCAGTCAGCAACCAATTGATGTTTCTCTCTCACCTTGATGTTTCTCTCCCTCTTTCTCTCCCTCCCTGCCCTTCTCTCTAAGATCAGTAAGCATGTTCTCGGGTGAGGAAATGAATGAATGAGTGAATCAATGAATTAATGAATTAATGAATAGAAAGTATCAGGGTTTGAAGGAGGCTGATGCCATCAAAGCCATTGGGAAGAGCACTGGGACCAGAGCCCTGTTCCTGGTGTTTCAAAGGCAGGGTGATGGACTTAAAGATAACAAAATTAGTTTACAGGACTGGGAAATGATTATAATAATAACAAACACAGAACAGTTGAGTGTTAAGGAGATAGAGAATGAGAAAATTCGCATCACAGAAATCACAGAAATGGTTTCCAGAAAGATGGACTCAAGAGACAGAATCAAAACAGAGATAAGAAACTACTTTAAATAGCTTTTATCTTAAGGATTTTATATTTGGACCAATCCTTAAGCAAATGAGGTTAAGAAATGTTTATGTCAGAAGATTTGCATGTAGAACACTGTTTTCCTCTTCTTGGTTTCAGGGCAGGCAGACAGAAGAAATTAAGTGTAATTAAATATAAAAAGTATCAATTAGCACTGATTCTCCCATCTAAAGAGAGAAATGACCAGTTGGGAATGAATGATCTAATCTTTTCTCAAGCCTCAGAAGGAGTCAGAAACCAGACATTCATCTAATCACATGGGAAGACATCATAGGAAAGTAAAGGATTCCCAACACATAAATGAAATTTTTTCCCAAAATAGCCTTTGTTCAGCAGGTGATTATAATCTCTAAAGAAATAATAACAAACAACCCAGCAAAATAGAACCAGAGACATGGAAATGAAGAACAAACGACAGTAACCAGAGGGAAGAGGGGAAGGGTATAACAAAGGAAGGAAGGGGAAGGGTTAGAGTTAAGAACATGTATAAGGGAACCATGGACAAAGACAACCGGGGTGGGGGCGTGTAGGATTGAATGTGGGAAGTAGGGTGAGTAGGCTGGAGGAGAGTGTTGGGGGGATAATGAGGACAACTGTAATTGAACAACAATAAAAAAAGAAAAAGAAATAAATAATTTTTGAAGCCCTGGTAACTTGCACTCACACAAATATGACAGACAGCCTTGGGTGAAAGGAAAACTCAGTCTTGAGTGATATTTCACCTGCATCACTTAAATATTTAAACCTTTTTATCTTTAATAAGAATAGCATGATCATCTGTCAACACATTTAGCATCAATTTCCACTTTCATTGTTTTTACCAAGTAGATTCAAACCAACCACTTCTACATTCTCAAAATGACTTTACATTTCAGTGCTGAGTACACTGTTTCTAGATCATAACTTTCTGTTCCTTCCCCAGTCATCCACAATGGGTCCCACCGACGCCTTTGCCCATTCTGCCTGTCCCATTTCTCTCTGCTCCTTGGTCAGTGAGAATCACATCTATGCATCACCAGCCAATGGTTTTATGGCCTTTTCTAATTGGCATGGTTTCCCTCCACTTTCCCCCATCCTTAATATCCACCATCCCCCCGCAAAACATACACTTATACATACACAGCCTTTTAGGAACATTCTGAATATAGGGCAGGTGCTTTGCCAAAGAGTTATATTGAATTTCACAACATAAATCAATTAATTGGGTGATTTTTTGTCATAAGCTGAATAGTCTCCTCAGTCAAGCACTCCCAGTCCCTACCCACTCACCTCCATCCTAAATGTATCTGATTTTACTCAAGTGCCCAGTAATAACCCTCCATTCTTCTAGGGGAAACCCTCAACAGCTGGACAAAGTGTCCAGGACACCCATGGCAAGAAGTCTGGAGTCTCCCTCGGGATCCGTCTCTGCCTCCCCGGAATCAGTGCTCTCCACAGCCTGCCCTCCCTGTGGGCAGTTTCTCCATCCCCAGTTTCTGTCATGAATGTCTTCTCACCAACCACTTCCTCCACATCCACACTGGACACTGTGGTTTTTCTGCATTTCCTAAAGCACCTCTAACACAAATCGTGTGACTAGTAGAATTTTACTGACAGCTTGAAAGTAATAGAGGCTAGAAAACAACTTTCAATATCAGGCAAAGGTAGCCATGTACTGGCCAGTCCTGACTATAAGAAATTTTTCAGGAGCATTATTTATCCATAGACCACACACAACCTCCTCATTGTTCTTGGGAGCTCTCACATTTATCCTACCCTCCTCACATACCCACTTCCCTCTCTCTCTCTTTTCATTATTTTTATTTTGTTTTTATTTTTAACTATATTTTATTGATTATGCTTACAGTTGTCCCAATTTCTCCCCTTTTGTCCTGAGCCCAGCACCCCCCCCACTCCCTCAGGTAACCCCCCCACCATTGTTCATGCCCATGGGTCATGTCTGTAAGTTCTCTGGCTACTCCATTTCCTGCACTGTACTTTACAACCCCATGGCTATTCTATAACTTGCTATTTGTACTTCCTAATCCCCTCACCTCTTCAGCCCTTTCCCCCACACCACCATCTCACCTGGCAACCATCAAAACATTCTCCATGTCCATGATTCTGTCTGTTCTTGTTTGCTTAGTTTGTTTTTTAGATTCAATTGTTGATAGATATGCATTTACTACTATTTTATTGTTCAGAGTTTCCATCTCCTTTTTCCTAAATAAATCCCTTTAATATTTCATATAATAATAGTTTGGTGATGATGAACTCCTTTAGTTTTTTTCTTGTCTGGGAAGCTCTTTATCTGCCTTTCAATTCTAAATGATACCTTGGCTGTAGGTCCCTCCTTTTCATGACTTTGAATATTTCTTGCCAACCCCTTCTAGCCTGCAAAGTTTCTTTTGAGAAATCAGCTGACAGTCTTCTGGGAACTCCCCTGTAGGTAACTAACTTCATTTCTCCTGCTGCTTTTCAGGTTCTCTCTTTATCTTTAACCTTTGACGTTTTAGTGATGATGTGTCTTGGAGTGGGCCTCTTCACATCCATCTTGCTTGGGACTCTCTGTGCTCCCTTCTTTCTCCATTCACAGACTCTCTATTTCACTTCACTATGTAGAGCAATTAAGCATTATCTTTGTCTTATTCTGATTTCTCCTCAGCATGCCCAGGAAGTCTTGTCTTTCTCAATCTAAAGGCTTAGCAGGGCTTTTACCAAAGTAATAGAATGATTCCCTTGGAAACAATATGTCATTTCCCTAGAAGATAGAAACAGTAACAAATTTTTCATTTGTTAACAACTTTTCCTTGCTCTATTCATAATGGCAAAATATGTGGTAAGTCTTTTAATTAGGGCACAACTCCTTGAGGCTCACACTGTACTATTCCAGGAATGCTCTCCCACTGTCCTGAGTGGTGTAAGACCCAGCAGCAGTCAGGAACCATGCTAACTATGGGGTGACTTTACCCGGAAACCCATTCACAAGACTCAGTACCAATGATTTCTCCATAGCAAGGGAAATGTATTTTATTGCCCTCCCCAAGCCATCTTTTATGAATCCTGGAAAGGTACTCTGTTCTAACACTTCACTGGGCAGTAGAATATCCTTCCCACTTCCTGTGGTGGCCTTGCTCTCCAAACCATTCACACTCACCTTTCCTTCACTTCTCCCACTACACATGGCCGTGACCTTGACATTTATGTCATTGTGACCTTTATTTGCCATGTCAAAGCTCTGAAAGACTTTTTATCCCCACTTTCCAAAGCATTCCCTGGGATGATCCTTGCCACCTGAGCTTATCATTCTTCATCTTCTAACCTTGCCCACTTCTCTGTCAGTAACACTTTTCCTCACCAAAAGACCTATATTAACTTGCTAGAGCTGCCATAAAAAAAATTGTCAAAAGCTTGGTGGCTTAAAACAATAGGAATTTATTCTCTCGCAGTTCTGGAGGTGAGAGGTCCAAAATTCAGGTGTCAGCAGGTCCGCACCCCCATGGAAGGCTCTCGGGGGAGAAACCCTCCTTGCCTCTTCCAGCTTCTGATGGCTCCAGGAGTTCCATGGTTGGTGGCCACATTATTCGAATCTCTGCATCCATCTTCATACAGGCTTCTGTCTTTGTCTCAAATCTCCTTCTGCCTTTTCCTTATAAGAATCCTTATATTGGGTTATGTTGCCCAATCAGATAGTCCGAGATGATATGATCTCATCCTGAGATTCTTAACTTAATTATATCTGCAAAGGCCCTATTTCCAAATAAGGTCACATTCAGAGGTTCCAGGTAGGCATATCGTTTGTGGGGAAAGAAGACCACCACTCAGCCCACTGCAAGCCTCACACCTCTAAGAATCTGACTGACCACTGGCTGTGGAAGCCCCCTTTCCCCCCTTTCAGAGGCCTCCCCAGAGCCTCTATGTTCAGAAAGGAGAGTCACTGGGTTTGCCCACTACGCAGTGCATGGACTTGAGGGACCTGTGTTCCTTTTACCTTGGGCAGATAAATACTATCTCTCCACTATGAGAACTGCTGCCAGAGATCCAATTTCACCTGCTAGAATTCTACAGTGGTGTAAGGTGGGGAACACAATCCATCTCATCTGCCTTTTCCATTTCCCTCAGCAGAATGGGAATTTTAGCTTTCTCTTCTCTCACCTGGAATTTGTACATAATACTGCATGACACACTTTCCAAACCATAATCTACAGGACAGGAGTTCACTGAATGTTCCACAGTTAAATGCTCTGAGAGAGTGACCACACACACAAGCTTATTAGTGGTTCTGAGAATCCCACACTAAAGTAAGTAGACTTTTGGTAAAGAAATCTGGTTAACCTCATTTAACCCAATGTTTCTGAAACTCTCTTGCTCTTAAAGAACTTTCTTCAACAAAGTGTCTTTTAAGATCTCATGAAATGATAAGGCCCTGCAGAACACGCTTAGGAAACATCTTTTGAAAATATCAGGAGTGTCATAGATTAATATTACATTAGCAGCAGTTACTGTCTTCTCATTTCCAGCATTAGAATACAAAGCTGTATGTTAAGTCATCCTGGTATTATGGAGCTAACATTAAAGTCTTCTCTGACCACTTTCTGATTTTCTACTCAGAGCCGAATACACCAAATTAGTTGACATGTATAAAGGATAAAGGATGAAGGCACCAAACCAACATAGAATAACCCTCAAGATATTTTTGAAGTCAGTGACCCACCTCCTCATCTTCTTTCTCCAGCCTCCTCCTAACATCAGTACCTTGTATGCAGTGGGCACTAACTGGCTGTTCTCTAAGAGCAAAGCTGTTAGTTGTGATGCTCCTCTTGCACTAATGGAATTTATATGTCAGAAGAATAAGCCATAATTATTTTTTCCTTTTACAAACACAGTAGGATAATATTTCAGTGATTATTTGTTTTAATATAAATGAGAAACATTACAAGTTTCAAAATAGATAACTTGCAAGAATATTTTCAATGAGTCATTTCAAATTATAGAACTTGATAATGTTAAGCATGGGTACCACATATTGTTCAAAAATAGAAACTATGTGCTAATGAGCCGGATTCCAGGTTCAGGGGAACCACTCTCTGAGAAGGTAGCCTGTGTGTGGGAATGGACACTGACCCCAAAGTCAGAACACCCAGGTTTCAGTTCTACTTGCAATACCATGGACAAATCTTTCTGAACTTGGAGTTTCTTTCTTCAGTTTCTAGATACATGAAGAGGACGTACTAATACAGTCAATCCTCTACTCAAGGATTCTGTATTTCTGAACTCACCTACTCAGTAGTATTCGTTTGTAACCATGGTGTCAGTACCCATGGTGCAGTCACAGTCATTCATGCACATGCGCAGAGGGGCAAAGCGTTCGGACTGCCCAGTGTGTGTGTTCCCAGCTAAGGTGGAAGAAGCTGATTTCAGGTCTCACACTGTAAACAAAGGTCCTTTCTCTGGCCTATTTAGGGTAATTTTTTCACACTTTTTGTGCTTTTGTGTGGTGATTTCACTGTTTAAAATGGCCCCCAAATATAGTGCTGAAGTGCTCTCTAGCGTTCCAGAGCACAAGAAGGCTGTGATGTGACCTAAATACATGTGTGGGATAAATTTTGTCCAGGCATGAGTTACAGTGCTATCAGTCACTGTAAATGTAAATGTAAATCAGTCACTGTAAATGACTCACCTTATATATACTATTTAAGGTGTCTTTAACCAGAAACATATGTAAAACAAAGTTAAGTATTGATTAGTTGATGAAAATATTGTGAGCAGAAACTCTCAGGGACTTAACCATGCATTTGGCTTAGGAGCAATTTTTCACTATTTATTAATTCAGAGTGGAAATAGAGGAGCACTTGGAAAATGTTAAAGCTTTAACAGTATGTTATTATGTTAACTTTTATATTAATCTTAAATTTTCCTAGTATTAAAACTATTTAAAAATCATTTGCTTTGAAAATGTAGGCTTTATTTTCATAGGACCAGAAATGGATGTGGAAAAAATAATGCTTTCACAAAATGCTCCTAATTTAAGCCAGAGAGGTGGGGAAAAAAATAACCTAAAGCATTTCAAGAAAACTTCAGTATTAAATTTGAGTTTATAAAAACTTTATATTACAATAATGATTAAGCACAAAATCTACAGAGCATTTTTTTAGAGAGAAAGAGGGGGGGGGAAGGGAGGGAGAGAGTCGGGGACAGAAACATCAATCCATTCCCTCTCATACATGCCCTCACTGGTACCAAACCCACAACCTAGGGATGTGCCCTGACCAGGAATTGAACCTGCATTCTTTCAGTTTATGGGACAGTTCTCCAACAACTGATCCATACTGGTCAGGGCTACAGAACATTTTATAAAGAGTAAAAGATCAAAATTCCCACCAGTCTTAGAAAATTGAATTTCCTTCAGGGAGACAGTGAATGTATAGCAAAGGAATATTGGGTTACTGAAGGGTCACTTAGTCACTTGTGAGCTTGGTGCTCACAAGACTAATAAAATTACATAAAATAGAGACAATTCTGATCAGGGTAGAGAGTTATAAGTTAAATCAAGACAGTACAAAAATAAAACGAAGAAGTTCACCTGGCTATTAATGCCCTTCTCCAAACCATTCCAATCATAGCCACTGGAATACGAGAGAAACAGCAACAGCCAAGACAGGCCAAAAGGTGCTGAGGCAAATGCCAGTGAGAGCATTTTATCCACGAAGCCATTTGATTGGGCCAGTTTCACTAATGAGACTGGCAGCTCGATTTTGGAGAATGTGGCTAAAATGTTCCAGGTGCTGGAGTGCCATATTGAATGTTATGTAGCTTCTCCCAATCTATTTCTCCCAACTCCACTATCGACTGACTGAAAGGACTTCAGGTTTTGAAAACCTAATGTGCCTCACTCCCGTGGGTGGGTATGTTGCTATGTAACAAAGAACATGCCAGTTCATCTTCCCCTAGCACTAGGCACAGCTGGAAGGAAAGAAAAGGAAACCCATTTTAAAACATTTTAAAGCTCCTCTCTATTCCAGACTATGAGACAGCTCTGTTTAGGATCTAAAATATGCTTACTTTAACCCATCTTTGTTGACACAGCCACAAACTTCAGCAAATACTGGAACCAGACTCAACTAGATTTCTTAGAAACTTTCATATGTGAGCAAAATCCCCCTTTGATTTTGCCTAATGTTCATCTGCTATAATTTTTACCAAGTTCTAAAAAGGAAATCTTCTAGCATTCTCTATTTTGTATTTTATGGTAAAAAAAAATGCCAATTGGACAACACTTATCCATTTCAGGCTATAGTAAATTTTGTCTCTTCATCATTTCAAAAGCTTTTTTCTGATAGTCCTCATTTGTCTGTATATTTTATAAGCAGTCCTTCCAACCCATGCAACTCCTCCTGACTTCCAAAGTAATGAGGATAATTGGACTTGGACTTGCAGGGGGAAAAACCAAACAAACAAATAAATAAGCAAACAAGTCAAAGTTTTAGGTTGGAGGACAAGGGCTGGGTTTGGGAACCATGTTTTTTTTTCAAAGAGCCCTAAATGTGTTCACAATTGGCTGAGTGTCCAGTGGGAGAAACATGCTGTCCTATGTGCAAAGCTGAGGGCCCATGAACTCTGGCTGTTGTCCTCAGACCTTCTCTCTGACCTAGCATCATGCAGAAAGCCAGGAGTCTCTTCCTCATGCAGCAACCAACTATGTAACCTTGGCCCAATTTCTGCTAACTTCTCTGAGCTTCAGAGTCTTTGTCAATAAAGTCTGAGTAATACATTCTCTGCCATTTTAGATCTGAGATCCCTAACCATGTATTCAAGGTCCTTAATGTGAGCATCCCTAACACCCCTCCCCCCACATTGTATGCTATCCTGTCTCCAGTGGGCTGGAGGACCCCCTGTCCCCCAAATATGCCCCCGGAACTTCTTCATCTCCATGTCTCTATTCCAGGCTCCCTCTTTCTAGATTAACTTCCTCCCACCTGTACTATTCAGACCCAGCTTCCTATGCCACTAAGCCTTCCCTGATTTTCTCCAGTACAAATTCTTTCTCTTGTCCACTCCTTCCTAACAAAACTTTTCACATTTGTTGAAGTATTAGTTATTTATGTACAGGCACATCTTCTCTATTAGATGTAGGCAGAAACTTCAGTTTACCCATATTTCTATCTCCTGCTCCTTTCAACAGGCTTAGAAAGAGTCTTGATTTTTCATAAAGGTTCATTAAATATGTATTAGATTAATAAATGAAGCACATCAATTTACTTCATTATGATAGTCTCTCTTCATATATAAGTGGATATAGAAAGGGGTGATCATATTTGCCAACCAGCTTGAGGTTATTTAAAGAAAAAGGAAAACAAATATTCACTACGAAAATAACAGTGTTGTATGATAAGGATAAACTCTGATACAGGGGCATCAAAATTGTGTGGTCTCTTCTAGTCTCTTGATTCTAATTACGAAAACTTTTGGGGAAAGTGATGGTTATGTCTTGCAGCTGGCCTCCCACATTCAACCCCTAGTGACCAGGTTCTTTGGCACATCCTCTAGGCTGAGCTTAATCAACATGGTGCAAGGTGCTCCCCACTTAGAACAGCTGAGAAAACCTCAGCCCCTTTTGGTACTGGAAACTCCTCTCTAGCATTATATTAAAGCACGTTCACTACTACAGGTATTGTGAGGAGGGTGGGGGGACTTTAAATATGTGATGAAATATCAACTTTGAAGTCAGATGGGAGAATTCACATATTAAAAGTGACTGTATATGAATCCTCGAGTTTTAAAAACCAGTCTTCTTGCACATATGTAATGAAATATCCAAGAAACAAGGGCTTCAGAAAGGAGTGGACTCACCAGACCTGCATCAAAGCCTGCATCAAAGCACACAGCACACATTCAGGATCCTATTCTAGTTCTTTGTCCAAGAGGCACAGCCCACAAGCCCTCTCTGATCTGGCCCCAGTCACCCCACATTCTCAGGCACCTGACACATGGAGCCACTCCCCATTGTCTGGACATAGTAGGCATCTTCTCAGCTTTATGCCTTTGCTCAGGCCTGATACCCTCCATCCTCTTCTCTTCCAGGTGGAGCCCTTTATAGCTCTGCTTCAACAACCTCTCTTCTGAATCCACCCCTGAGTGAGATATTTGTCCTGCATCTGTGCTCACATATGACTTTAATTAGTACTTGGGTATCATGCTTGGTCAGTTGGGTACCTATTCTAAAGGGCATCTTTGTCTCCAGAAATTAGCATTGTGCCTGATGCATAATTGTCCATTCATACCTGTCATCCCATTTCCCTGGTATAGAACTATCTCCTTGAAGTATCTATTCAGCCAGGATTAAACATTTTGCAAGTCCTATTTTCATCCAGATGGGGCATCTAGGCTTTTCTCTGTTCATCAGCTGAAAGCCAAAGATTCCAGGGGCTAGCAGGGTCACAAGATGAAAGGAACCTGAGTCCCTGAGTTACTGCATGGAGGAAAGCCTCCCCCAACTAGGAGTATATTCATTAGAGTATTACATGAGCAAGAAATACACTTCTATTGTGATAAGCCACTGGAAACTGGGGCTTTATTCATTACTGTCATTTTACATTAACTAATACAGATTCTCAAAAATATACACTTTATTTAATTAAATAGTTCTGTGGAACAAAGAATGCTTAGTCTCACTAAAGTCTAAATCATAAAACATGGACAAAGAGGAATAAAAGGAAGGGGAAAGCAAAAAAAGAAAAGGGAGAAGGAAATAAATGGGAAGTGAAGGGAAGGGAGAGAGGGAGAGAGAAAGAAAAGAGGAGGAGAGGTGGGAAGAGGAGAGAGAAAGAGAGAGGGGAGGGAGGAAGGAAGGAAAAGAAAAAGAAAAGAAAGAAGGAAGAGAGGGAGGGAGGGTGCGTGGGACGGAGGGGGGAAAATGAGGTATACAATGTACACACCTCAAATGTAAGTTGCCTAAATCCTCACCATCAGCTGGGTACCTTATAACCACATCATTTGTTAATTTTGCTGTTGTATCCATGGTGCCTAAACCTTCCCTGAGATACAACAGACAGTCAATAAATATGTGCTGAATTAATTAGTAAATATAATTATGAGTTAATACCATGATTTTTCTTCCTTATAAAATGACCTCAAGAAATAACATCTCTTTAAGTCTACTATATGCTATTTAATCCAGTATGAAATAATCTGTCCTCTAAAAGTTTAAGAAGAAACACTTGAATATATATCTGAATGCCTCTGATGTGCCACGTGTTCCATGGAATCCATGTTTCTTGGCAGCTTTCTTCTAAAATAATAGCATACTGCTTGTTTATTATAGAGCTGATGCTTAATGGTTGGCTCTGCACTAGATAAAAGACAGAACTTTTCTCCCCTTCTTATTCTAATCTCCAAACAAGTTACTTATTATTGTAGGGATTTTTAGAAAAAAAAAAAAAAAACTTCAGAAGATATTTTGGGGGAGGGAGATCAGGGGGAAGGAGAAAGGGAAAAACTAATCCAACCTTAATATCAAGGAAAGGAAAAAGAGACCACATGTGGTGATGAGACCAGTTTAATCTACATCCTATGGCCCAATGGTCCCATTATTGCAGTATACATATATAATGCTAAATTTTGCCCAGTCCTGCTAATCAGACAGCAGCTCACTGTGTCTGTTTATCTCTAAGCCATTACCCAGTTGTACAGTAAATCTGCATTTCCAGAGATGGTCTAAAATAGAAACCCACGCTGGCTAAATTTGTTTTGGGACATATCAGGCAACAGCTAGAAATTTTTAAATGACCAACTTGTATTCCGCTGAGGCACTGAATGAATTGATTAGGGAAAAGCTAAAAATTGAATAGTATTTTCTGGAGTAGGCTAAGGTTAGTGCTGCCAGGGAAAATATGTAACTACCAAGAGAATGGCTATCAATCAGAGCTGATTTTCAAATAGAAATGTGAAAAAATTAGATTAAATGGGGGCGGGGGAATGTCTTATTTTCTCCTCTCTATGTCCCTTTACAACCAGGTCAATTATATAATTAAGTCCTCAGGAATACACGCAAACTCCCACCACTAAAGTTATGATATGAGATAAGTTTTCCCACTGGCCACAGGTTATTTCTCAGTAGAGACAACCTTTGATCAGAACATGGGTACATATACGCTGGAAAGGGCTGACACTCGGTGCACCAATATCGTGTGATTGATTGGTTTCTAATATGGAATGTGTGGTGCTGCCTTTGAGAAAAGGGCTCTCTTGAGAGACAAGCCCAGCTATTGTTTGGCTGCTCTCATGTTAGCAAGTGCCCTGCGGTAACCCTCGTGCTCTGAAATACTCATATTGGTTATTTCAAAGTTGGGTGCAGAATTGTGCTTTCCCGTGTCTGTCACTAATGACTTGCAGCTGTTGCTAATCTGTGCCTCTGATTTCCTTTGATTACTATGTGTATTGATGCCTGTGGTAAATAGGCATCTGCCAGGTGCTAGCACAATCAGGGGAAAAATATAAAAAGTTCCCTGTTTCAAATTCAATGTGACATTGTGAGAGTTGAGAGGCAGCCATTTAACTATTCAGAGGAAACAGCTTCCTGGGGCACCTCCGGCCTCCTGGCCAGGGACATTCCTCCTGTTCTTCCCCTCCCCCGAAGATGCTGATGTTCTTTAGAATTGTTTTTGGTCACAAGAAGAGGGCTTCCATACCCCATGACATCAGCAGAGCAAAATATCTAAGATGGGTGGTTATGACCCAAGTTTCCAGAGAGTAAGTGTCTCACCCTTTGGCTGATTCAAGCTTTAAAGAACCTCACCTGACCCATCAAGTTCACGGAAACTTCTCCGTAACAGTGGGTCTGTGTGTTTCCCTTTGAGGAGCACGTCTTACCCAGGAAAAGCCCTGGGCTGTACCACCTTCTCCTTCAGGAGAACCGGGTGGTAATCTGGAAGGAAACAGAGCAATATGGAGGCTTTCCCAGGAAAAAGGCACAAGTGATCATGACTGAAACCAGCAGCTGCAAGTACAATGGAAAACAGGTTCTTTGGAGAACTTTTTTTTACTTTGGTTTTTGGTTCTTAGGGAAGCTACAGACAAAATTAGAGCTCATGCCATTCTTACTCTTACACAGAATTCTTAGTACATAATATGGAAGACAGACAGAAGCCTCTGGGGTCCCCACGAAGGTTCCCCTTGCAGTCTCCCCACCACCTCCTCCACCGCAGAGGTAGAGGGCTGTCCTCCTGGGCAGGGGTGCAGATTCTGGCTCTTCCCAGTCAGGAAAGGGAGCTGTTCTGCTTTTCACAGAGGACCCCGCCTTCCACCTGCACATCATGAAGATGACACTTTGCCAGGTTTGTTGTTTACTGTTCTAAAAAGAAAATCTTCAGTGTTGGTGCCCATTCATTATTTTATCATTGATAGAAACAGAGTGAGTGGCAGGTTGTTAGGTTGCAAATGTAGGCACCTCGAGGAAGGAACCAAAGAATGCAGGGTGATCAAATCAATCTTAGAATATTGAGATAAAAGTCCACAAGAGTCCAAGATATGTTGACATGAAATAGTTTATTTGAACCTTTCAGAAACCTGAGATAAAGATTAGCAATTGATAGATTTTTTTTTAATCCCTGCTTGAACAATTTGAAAACCCAGACTGTGGCTGGGACATTGATGCAAAAGGAGGTCTCAAGAATGTTTGGTCTTCTCCCACCAAACTGGCACAAAGTGTCCACTCTCAACATTTAACCCCTAGGGCTTCAAAAATTGGTCAATAAGAAATACAGGCACACCTCAGAGATACTGTGGATTGGGTTGCAGTCCACCACAATAATGCAAGCATCACAACAAAGTGAGTCATAATCTTTTTGCTGATGGAGGGTCTCACTTTCATTTTGTAAAAAACACAGTATCTGTGAAGTACAATAAAGTGAAGTGCAAAAAACAGGTCTGCCTGTATGCCCCAACAGCAAGTGAAAGTGGTTGGAAAATAAGTAAAAGAGGACCTCATACCTAAGTCAGAAGAAATCATTATAAATAAATACCTCTTAGCCCAATGATTCAGGGAAAGAGATGTGTCATAATAATCACCTGGGCATTGACTGTAAGATTCAGAAAGAAACCTCTGGGTCAAGCAAAGTACAAGAATAATAATAAGGGCATATAGGATAATAAGTCAGCAAAATTGTGAGTCAACATTCTTGGAAAGAAATATTACATTGCTCCCTGGGTATTCAGACAACAAAAACTCCAAAAATATTTCACTACACTGCTTGTTATTTAGTTAAAGACAATGGTTTAGAAAGAAAATTTCCAGATCCAAACTAGAAGCAAGTCAACATATAAAAGAATCTTGATAGATTGAAAAAAAGAAGACTTCATTGAGATACAGGAAATGCTGCCAAGGAGACTGGTTGAGGATAATAACATCAAGGATATTTGACTCTGCTGCTGCCCTTTTAAAGGTTCACAAAGTGTGCAAAAGCTTCTCTCTTCTCATTGACATTCAGAAACAGATGGAATGAGATGAGGTATAGAGGTGATAATCCAGAAAACGTTGGCTAGGGACATGTATTACTCTATTAATACCAGTCCACACAGCCAGCTCCCCACCATCTCCATTCCCCAAGGAAATGCAATGTCAGGAACAACATTTCTGACTTCACAAACAAACTGCATGGCAGAGAAATCCTTGGTTTCCCAGCTCCTTGATATGACCTCTTATAATTACAGTAATCTCAGTAGTTGGCTTTAAATCGCTATCAACACATCTGAACACAGTATATTCCAGAGAGAGCTGTAAAAGAAGCCTTCTTGTTGGAGCTCTATCAAAGTTCTGGAGCCTGTTCAGGCAACGAGGTCAAGTAGAATCCTGCACTGGCAGCGAAAGCTAGTTGCAACCCAATTAAACAACCAGTTGGATCTTTTGCCTAGCAGTCTCCCTACTCCATCTTCTACAAAACCCTTGCCCAGTGACTTGGAGGAGTCAGAGAAACCATAAAAGAAATCCACTAAATGTGAACTTGAAGTTTTTTAAGGAAGAAATGTCCCGGAAAGCAGCATGTAGAATAGATGAAGGGAGTATCTAAAGCAATGGTTCCCAAAGTGTGATTCCCAGCAGGGGCCTTGTCAGAAGCGTGTACTCTGAGACCCCACCCTACACCTAGTAAACAGAAATTCAGATAGTGGGACCCAGGAATCCATGTTTTAACAAGTCCTCCAGGGCATTCTGATGCAAGCTCAAGTCTGAGAACCACTAAAGACAAGGAAATCAATTACAAGGTCATTTTAATTGTCCAAATAACTGGTAATGAAGAGTTAATCCAAGTAAAATAATCATAGTAAGAAAGTAGCAGGTAGAACAGATGGGGAACAGGCAACTGATATCACCAGATGATCAGTGATCTGAAGGATGCAGATCATAACATCTCGTCAAATACTGTCCCAAATTTCCTAAATAAATGACCACTGTTTCCTTGGTATTCCCCCAGTGTGCAAGTGATATTGTGGAAACACAACTGAAGAACTTCTAGGACTAGCTTGATATAAGGAATAACTCCAAGTCTTAAGCCTCAGAGACAGGCAATTTAAAAATGACTTTAACAAAGAGTCAAGAAAAGCAGAAGGGATGCAGATGGAAAATGGAATGGATCCATGTGTTTAGTTTTTAATTATTTATACCCTTGTTTAGTAAAAAAAAAATTTACAAAAACTTAGAAACATGTATACTACACAGTAAGGTAAAATAACATAGGATAAAATAAAAATAAGAAAGGAAAAATGAGGCCAGGGAAAAAAAGGGTAGGAAAGTAAAATGAAGCCATAAGTGGGCCAGCAGAAGGCCAGGAATTTACTTTCAAGCTTCTTGTAATCATGACCCTGAAAAGTCACAGGACCCATAAGAGCAAAGCAAATCAGTTACTTAGGAAAAGCCTATTTCTTCCTTCTGCTGAGACCAGGGAGAAATTTCTACCCTAGACCAGAAAAGAGGAAATTTAGAATGTAGCAAACAATGTTCTCAATACTGCCCCTGGAAATATTTTAGGTTGAGAATATCACGTGGAACTGTATGTACCCTTAGAACAATGAAATGAATATTTCCTGTAGAAAATTGAGAGTGTGAATCTGAAACTCAGGAAGAAAATTGGGAATAAAAATGTGAATGAATTTGGAATTTTCCCACACAAAAGACTTACCCACCTGGTGGGTGGATGACAACACAGTAATAGAAGTAGCAAAGTCCTGTTGCTGTTGGGGTTTATGTCTGTGGTGTAGAAATCACTGCCTGAATAAAGATACAATGTCTTCACTAAGATTATATATTAATATGTTTCAAACATGAGTGAATTTTTAATTGAAAATACAAAATGTCTCCCTCTTAGAAAAAAACTAAATTCATCAAATTTTAAATTTATAAAATAGATGACTTATTAGCAGTCTAAGAGATTCAAAATCAAGAGAGATCCAAGATGGCAGTGGAGTAGGTGGACATGACACTCAGCTACTCCCAGGACCAAACTGGAATTACAACTAAATTGTAGAACAGTCAACCTGAATAACCAATTGGAGACTAGCTGAAGAGAAGTCTTATAACCAAGGACTCAGAGAAGAAGCCACATTCAAAAATGGTCTGCCCTGCTCCCATTAGCAGCTGCTGAGATTCAGGAGGGATATGTCAGCTGTGAAGTTTCCCCCTGAGAAGTGTGGGGTCTCAACCCCTGGTCAGGCTGCCCAGCCTAGACCACTGGAGCCAGCAAGAGGTACCCACATAACATCTGGTTGTGAAAAGCAGCAGGTTTTCTACCTGTCAGGGAGAGACAGGAGTCCACTACAAACACAGGTATCCATTAAAGGGTCAACACAAAATATATTTCACAGCCATTCACCTTAGGCTCTGGCACAGGGAGGGCAGAGCAGACTAGAGACACATGAGGAGAGTCTGGGGTTTGCAGATCTGGGGAGAGAGCTGAAGGGAGAACCACCAAAATACCTGTGCTGAATCCCTCTCCCACACAGCAGACACCACCTTTGTCCTGTGGAGCACACCCCTCCATGTGACATCAACCTGGGGGAATCCAATAGCCCCACCCTCTGGACTCCTTTTAGTACCATCCTGCTGAGCTTATGCCCTGATGAGGAGTCAGCCGACTGTGCCAGTGTAGAGCTCTGGGTGTACTTGGGGGTATCAGTGACTGAGTTGTGTGGCTTTGAAACACAAGTCTTTCCCCCACTACCCCCCTCAGAAGATATCTGCTACCTCTACTCTCAGGACTCCTGGCAGCCCCACTCTCCCAACTCCTGGTGACTCCACACTGCGGAGGTCTGGGCAGAATCTGGGACAGACCATGCTGTGTGGCTCTGGGGTGAGGGGGCCATTCCCTCCACCATCCTCCAAGCCTCACTAGTACCTCCCCCTCACAGGAGATCCATTATCCCCATCTTTCCAACTCACAGAGGCCTTGCCCTGCTGAAATCAGGCTCCTGGCAGAATCTGGGACAGACTGATTTGTGTGGCTCTAGAATGGGGGCCTCACACACTCACTGGAGCATTTTCCTTAAGATAGGGAACAAGGCAGGGATGCCTGCTTTCACTACTCTTATTCAACATAGTATTGGAAGTCTTAGCCGTAGCAATCAGACAAGAAGAAGAAATAAAAGGCATCCAAATTGGATAGGAAGAAGTAAAACAGTCATTATTTGCAGACACCACCAAAAAACTACTAGAACTGATAAAATGAATTTAGTAAAGTAACAGACTACAAAATCAATATCCAGAAATCAGTTGCATTTTTATACACCAATAATAAACTATCAGAAAGGGAAACTAAGAAAATAATCCAATTTGCAATTGCTTCAAAAAAATGAAATGCCTAGGAATAAATTTAACCAAGGAGATAAAAGACCCATACTAAGAAAATTATAAGATGATGAAGAAAAAAACTGAAGAAGATACAAATAAGTGGAAGCACATATCATGTTTATGGATAGGAATAATTAATACCATTAAAATGTCTGTACTACCCAAAGCAATCTATAGATTCAATGTAATTCCTATCAAAACACTAATGGGGTATTTCACAGAACTACAATAAATATTCCAAAATTTAAATGGAACTACAAAAAAAAAACCTGAATGGCCACAGCAATCTTGAGAAAGAAGAACAAAGTTGCAGGAATCATGCTACCTGCTATCAAACTATACTACAAAGCCATAGTAATCAAAACAGCATGGTACTGGAATAAAAAACAGACATATAGATTAATGGAATAAAATAGAGAGCCCAGAAATAAGACCACAACTTTATGAGGTAAAATATACAATGGAATAAATATAGTCTATTCAATAAAGGGTGTTGGGAAATTTGGACAGATATGTGCAAAAAAAATGAAACGATACCACCCTCTTACACCATACACAAGGATAAACTCAAAATGAATTAAAGACTTAAATGTTAGACAAAAAAAAACACAAAAATCCTGGAAGAAAACGTAGACCATAAAATCTCAGACATTTCTCCTAGCAATATTTTTTAACATATCTTCTTGGGCAAAGGGAAACAAAAGAAATAATAAACAAATGAGACTATATCAAACTAAAAAGTTTTTGCACAACAAAGGAAATCACCAACAAAATGAAAAGACAACCCACTGAATAAGAGAATATATTGCCAATGATACATCTGGTAAGGGGTTAATATCTAAAATTTATAAAGGACTTGTATAACTTAACACCAAAATAATAAACACTACACTTTTAAAAATGGGCAAAAGATCTGAAAAGGCACTTCTCTAAAGAGGACATACAGATAGCCAGTAGACATAAGAAAAGATGTTCAACATCACTAATCATCAGAGGAATGCTCATTGAAACCACAATGAGCTATCACCTCACACATGTCAGAATGGCTATCATTAATAAATCAGCAAAAAACAAGTGCTGGAGAGGTTGTGGAGAAAAGGGAACACTTTTGCACTATTGGTGCAGATTGGTGCAGCCACTGTGGAAAGCAGTATAAAGTTACCTGAAAAAATTTAAAATGGAACTGCCTTTTGGCCCAGAGTTTCCACTTCTGGGAATATATCCAAAGAAACCTGCATTGCAGTGTTATTTATGATAGCCAAGATTTGAAAGCAGCCTAAGTGTCCATAAGTAGATGAGTGTATAAAAAATCTGGGTACATTTACACAATGGTATACTCCTGAGCCATGAAAAGTAAAGCAATCTTACCATTTGCAACAGCATGAATGGACCTGGAGAGTATTATGCTAAGTGAAATAAGCCAGTCAGAGAAAGACAAGCACCGTATGATTTCACTTATATGTGGAAACTAATGAACAAAATAAACTAACAAAATGGAAACAGACTCAAAGACAAAGAGAACAGACTGACAGTCATCAAAGGGGAGAGGGTTTGGGGAGCTGGGTAAAAAAGGTAAAGTGTTTAAGCAAAGAAAAAAACCCACAGACAATAGCATGGTGATTACAAGAGGGAAAGGGGGTTGGAGGAGATAGCAGGGGGAAAGGAATGATAACTGGTGATGGAAGGAGACATGACTTGGGGTGGCGAACACACAATACAACATAATACAGATGATGTATTATAGGCTGGTACACCTGAAAACTATATAATTTTATTAACTAATGTCACCCCAACAAGTTCAATAAGATTTTTAAAAAAAAGGAATAAAAAAAGATTCAACATTGAATGTCAGCAATGATTTTTATTGACTAGCAACTGTGTTAGCAAAGTCAATTAATAAATTTTCACTTCTCACTAATTTTTGAAAAACACACTTATTGCATTAGATATGGCAAGTATATTTTAAATTTATAATCCCAAAAATATATCAGGAAAACAGTTTCTACAATAAATATAAGATCAATAAACTCTGTTGGTTAAATTAGTTACTCTGTGATGTCATTTAACAGGAGAACTTTCTGATAGGGTTATTTCATAAAGTAAATACAGGGTCTGGCACAAATCACACCCCTTTTAATTATAAAATCTTTTATTAAAAAACATAAGCATGTAATTCTGTAACATAACAATATACTCAAGCACACTACATGACATTTAGGTGAAATGTTCAAATTGCTGTCCATCTCATGTGAGACATTCACGGACTCTACTAACCACACTCAAGTAAGCCTTACTTCTTCCAGACCCTGTATATTCCAAAGATCAGTGTATGACTTAAGGATTGTTTTGGTTACAATTATTAAAAACTGATTTGGACTTTCAAAATAATATTCATGCATATATACATATATATTATTGGAATGATACATGAAATGTCTTACACATCAAAGGAAATATCAAAGAATAAGGTCACAAGATTGGGACACCAGGATCTAATGGGCCAACTGTTCAAGGTTTAGTAACGTCATCAGGATGAATCAGCCTCCATGTTTTCCATACTGCACTGCTCAAATCAAGACCCCCCATCCTTGGGCAGGAGCATTGTTTCACATATCCATCTCTTGGCCAGGGAAAGGAAGGGCCCCCTGATCAACAGCCCCTGGGGAGGCAGCCCCTTTTACAGACATGTCAAGGTTGTACTATGGCAAAAGGTAATGGGCAAGGAAAAAATGTCCACTTGCAGCAAGTATGCGTTTCTGATAAGAAAGCTAAAACACACATGGATATTTACATATAACATGAATCTAATCATCACCCAGAAGCTGGAATATTTTCACACTTGCATCCCTTGAATATCTTAAGAAACCGAGCATTTGCTATAGGTTATAATCAACTCACGAGGACTCTTCTTCAGATAAGGAGGATGTTCTTTATCAATAAAAATGTGACAGGATCATTTTGTCTCAGTCTTACATTTTGTCAAAACTAAAAGAAAAAAGAGGTATTGTTGACTTTATGTTTGAAATAAGCCAACACTATACTAAGATATTAATACAACCTTAGACAATGTTAATGGAAAATTAAGTCCAAATGACAGGAAGTACAGTGTCAGTGCCTTCTGTGCTGTTTAGACAGAGTATTGTTTTGAATTCTGAGTTTTATAATCTAGAAAAGATGAGGCAAGTTAAGAGTATGCTCAGAGGACATGACAGGATAGCAAGGAACCATCAGAATAACAATGAAGGGAAATGGGAACACTTCAAACAGAGAGAAAAGGACTTGGGAAGTGAGGGCAGTCTTGAATGTACTATGTTGCAATGCAAAGAAAAGCTGACCATGTTCTCCAAAGATACAGAATCCAGTTCCTACTCTTCCTATTTTGCTGTGTGATTTGGAGGAGGTTGCTTACTGTCTCTGGGTCATAGTCTGCACATCAGTAAGAGGAGATGTTATGTTGTGGCTGATGGCATGGCTTTTAATTAGATCCAGATTCAAACAAATTCAGATTCAAACCCCACTTTCACTGCTTATTGCTAAATGATTTTGGTCTGAGTCTCTATAAAATAAAGATACATAAGGATGAACCCTACCTCAGAGTCCCCATTGTGAGGATTTCAAAAAGTATTATAAATAAGATTCCTGGTACAGTGCCTAATATATAGTGAATTATAAATTTAAAGTATCCACTTACCAATCACCATGTTATACTTGTAACTATTCAGTAACCCAATTGCATGAAATATTTAAAGAGTCCTTACAAGAAAAAAAAATAGTTTTCTGTGGTATTGTAGAAACAGTGGGTGAAAGTGTAAATACAATTTTCTTTAAATGATGAAAAGACTTTCTAGTAACTAGAACAAGAGAAAAAGCTGACTTGTGAAGTAGCAAGGTTTTCAACACTGGAAATATTCAAAAGGGGTAAAGTGAATATCAGTAGAGATACTACAGATCAGCTTCTTATATTTTGTATGAGTGTAGAAGGATGTAAGGCCCCTTAATAACCCAAATATCTATGAATTTCAGCTGAGCACAGTACCAAGTACATTCAGAGCTCATAATATTAATGTACCACTGCCCTCTAGTGTATAAACCAAGAATATAAAATCACAGATACAAAAAAAGAAAGGAAAAAAGCAAATTGCACAAGCACTATACAAAATTATTTTTATTGGCAAAAAGTTACCTCATTAATCATTGAGTAGAACCTTCTCATTGTCAGATGAGGAAACTGAGGGACAGAACACAAAATGATTGGCTGAAAGTCAGCTTCAGAGCAGAGACTAGACTGCTGCCCTTACTCTCGGGTCAGGGCTCCCTGTTACCTTGGCCCAGATCCAGGTCACCCCTGAGTACCAAAAATCTGAGCCGAAAATCTGTGCATCTAGCCACGTAAAAAGTAAAGATTCCCCTAGCACCATGAGCCCAGAATGTCCTCAATTACAAGTTCAAACCCTTACAACTATTTTGCAGAAAAGAAAAAAAAAAAAACAATGGTTAATGAGGCCTTGTTGACAAGAACCGTCCGTTATCAGCAAGCTAATGACCACTCAGGCCGCGGCAGGGCTGCCAGCCTACAATTAGGGCTGCAGTGATGTACACACAGAAAGGGGCTCCAGTTATAATTAAACCTGATCCTTTAGTCCAATTGCTCATTAGGAAAGAAAATAAAACAAAACACAGACCCCACAACAAGGAGGCCTAAAACGAGTACTTTGGTCCAGGGATGAAATTCTAAGCCATCGATCTATTAGTCCACATCTGAGCATCTGTCTCTGAGTGAACACTTAAGCTTATATTCTTATTCAAAATACTTTGTAATGAAGGGAGATTGTTTTTTCATCTTAGCAATTTTTAAAGTCATGGCACATAGCATGGTGATAATCTTTTATTTTCTTCATTTTGCTTATCAGTACACTCCAAATGTTTTTCTATGAATATTTATAACTTATATAATTAAACATATTAAAAACATACTGAATCTTGACAAAATCTCTCTAAGCGATGAGAATATCTAGGTACTAAATATAAGAACACATAAAAGAACAAATCTTTTATAATTAAAAGAACAAATATGCTCTATTAAAGGCCAACGTGATATAAAAATCCACGTGGGTTCTGCATTCGGCAGCCAGACAGCCAGAGTTGGCATGGAAACTTAGACAGGAACTCCTTCGGACAAGTGTCTAAAATGTTTAAAGAAGACCTTTGTGATACAGTGAAAGATTTTATGTAATGGTCCTAGAAGACTTTTTAAAGTGATCTTTAATTATGGGCTTCTTCCTCTTCCCAGAATGCTCCTGTGTTTCCATTTCTTTTTCCCAATAATATCAAAAGTACCCAAAGTAAATTTACAAAGAGAAGTATCTTACTAAGAAAGACCTTCCTATTTAAAGCCTCAGGTTGCTGAGGAAAGTAGTAAGAAGAGGGAGAGAAGAGGTAGTAGGTGTTGACTGAAACCAAGTGGAAACAGTTTCATTTGGATTTAAACTCTCTGGAGTGTTGGGAAGATAGTGAGGAAAAAAGAAAAGAGAGTGAACCTAATAGATTAGAATGGGCTTGTTCTTTCCATTTCTTCCAATTTAGTGCCCTTCTTATTGCCTTTTAGATTTTCCTAGGGAGATAAATGATGAGGGTCTTTCTTATTCCTGTCCATTCCCTCTTCATTTGCAACTTCTCCCGGCTCTTTAATAAGCCTGCCCCCTCCTCCTGTGCTTCGGAATCGATCGCACAAGCATTTTCGAGGACATGTGTCATAAATTTTCTTCTCATTACATTACAGTTTCTCACACATTCCTTCAATCTGTTCGTCTCTATTAGTCTCTTATCCATCTGTCTACAAACATTCTTGGGTTTTCTCTATAGTTAATATTCAATCCTGCAAGCCCTCCAATTGCCACATTCTCCTTTCTGGGGAACACAAAGAAGAAGCACCGTGAGGAATATATAATTTTTTAAACTGGTCTTATGCTCGAGGGGCTTATAGTTTAGTTGTGGAGACAAGACTGCTACTTCACTAGAAACAATGGTGATCAATAAAAGGCAATTTATATCTAAATCCCAAATTGTGTTGCCAGGCCCTGAGTTTCTATAATGTAGGAGATGCAGCAGGGGAAGTTCCCCAGGTGGTGCAGGCAGCGATGGCTTGAAGGAAGTACCCAACCTGAATGTTGTACATAGGAATTACTCAATAAATTTTGGCAATTTGATTTGAGATGAAATGTTAGCCAAACCTTAAAAATAATCATACAGTCACCAATTCTCCCATCAATTTGACAATTATCCTTATTCATTGAATTTAAGGTGCATATTACTTTATATTTTAACAACTCTGACACATACATCTTTTAATCAATATCTCAGCAGGTATCAAATTAATTGGCAGTGCTTTTCTTTCTTAGTGATGTGTAAAATAATGGTATAGCTTACAATTGATGGCTTCTTAGATCCTATAAAATACTTTTTTGAGCATCTGGTATATTCTATTCTATTATTCTGAACCCCAGGATATGTGAATAACAAATGTAAAGTTTCTGTCTCGTGAAGCTTGCACTGTGGTGAAGGAGAGGTGATATGTAATAAACAAATGAGAAAATATACATTGAAACTAGGTACCGTGATAGAGACAGAGCAGAAACTGGATTTAAACCTACATCCCAATCTACTGTGTTAGAAAAGAAAAAGTATTCAAAACCAAACTTTTTAAAATGCAGATTTTGCATAAGAAGAAATTAGTTTTGGAGGAATTAAATAGAATGTGATAATGATAAGAACTGGATATAACAATCATAGTAGTTGATTAATGGAAAAACAGCAAACTTGGCAATTGTCTTCAAAGCCACAGTATGGCCCTACATAGCCTTGTCTTATTCAGCAATTTTGCCAATGATTTGGGCAAATAAGAAATTACATTAGTATCCAATTTGCAGATGATAACTCTTGGAAGGATTACTGGTACATTAGCTGATGGAGTTAAGATAAAAGAGATGATGACACAATAAAAAATGGACTAAACTTAATAAAAATAACTGTGAAGTCCTTCTTTCGGATTAAAATTTCTTATTTTCAAGAGAACAGTCTAGGAGGTATATGTTGTAACAGACTACATATTTAGAAATTGGGGATTTCCATTGCTGACAAAATCTACATGAGATAAAAGTTCTGCGGCTAAATTTTTAAATTATTTTCTGGAGGGTGGGCCCCTTATAGTATAGGTTTCCCCCAAATGGTGAGTGTTCTAAGAACCCATCTGCATCAGAGTACCATCTGGTGTTGTTGTGAGAGGCTATATTTGGCTTCAGTGAATTTTTTTGAAGACTCTTTCAAAGCATTTGCCCATTTCATGATGGGTGATTTACAAGTGCACCTGCCCATGCCACACTAAGTGTTCATCAGTTTTTAACCAAAAAGCAGCATAACCCCCTGTGCCCCACCCTTCCAATTCACCAGATCTTGCTCCGAGTAACATTTGTTTTTGTTTCCCCAGATGAAAAAAAGTCCTCAAAGGGAAATGTTTTACCAGTGTGGAACAGGTGAAACAAAAAAATGGCAGAAGCACTAAAAGGCAGCAAAACAAACAAGTTCAAAAACTGTTTTGAGCAGTGGGAAAAAAATGTCACAAAGGTATATTGCCTCAAATGGAGAGTACTTTGAAGGTGACTAAAGTTTAAACATGTAAGAATACACAATTTTTAATAAATAAATTCCAGGGTTTTTTGGGCCCCTCCTCGTACATCTTATTTCACTCACACTGTTCCAGAGTTAATATTGTATTCAATTTTAGCTGTCACAATTTAGACAGAAGTTCTTCGGCAAGAATCAATTGACATAGATTTACTTCAAAGAATCTATTAATCTCATAAAATTATGTGTAACATTTTATTTTGCAGTGTGTGTTTTCCACTAAAGAATCTATAATATTCCTCAGATTCTTTAAGTGTTTAGAACCATTGTGTTAAAAAGAATGTTGACAAACTACTGTGATTCCAAAGGAAAATGACTGGTAGACGAAGGATCTGTGGAGCAAACCATGTGAGCAAAGGCTAAAGAAGGACAAGAAGAAACTACTGAGTAAAGAGAAATGATAACTGTCTTTAAATACTTGATGGATCTTCTTGTTTAAGAGAGTTTGGATCTAGTTTATGTGACTCTGGTCCATAGATCAAGAATAAAAAAGTGAATGTAACTAAGGGGTTTCTCACATTGTAAAACTAAAAATGCCATTGGCTGCCCTGTGAAACAGTGAGTTTCTTCCTGGAGATATTCACAGAAATGTAACAATGTTGTAAAAATTCTGCATACTGTTTTCTTCTTGGGGGTTTACGATATACATCATGCATGTCAACATGTTAAAGTCTCTGAGAAAACTTTGGTAAAGAAACTCAGGATTGCTAACCCCACCTGACACCTAACACATTTTTAAAGGACAACATATTTAACTTTTAAAATAAAATCTGGAAAAAACAGTATGGATTGAACCCTTGATCTCAAGGGTCATTAAGGTTATTCTACAACAGGCCCATAGTAAATAATTTCTGCTTTGTACATCATGTTGTCTTTGACACAACTACTCACCTCTGCCATTGTAGCAAAAAGCAGCAATTCAATATATACACAAATAAGCATGGCTGAGTTCTAGTAAAACCTCACTCTGGAAGGAGACAGCAGCAGGCTGATTGGCCCTGCACTGCAGTTTGCAATTCCCAGACTAGATAGCTGTCCCTAAAGGATCCTAGAACTCTAGAATTCTTTGGCTGTGAGATCTGAATTTGAAGACTGATTTCCCACAATTATATACAATATCCACATGGTGCCCATATTTTTAGAAAGGCTACAAAAGCAAACAAACTAGAAAAAGGAGCAGCAATGTTTATAGTGTGTAGTGAGTAGAGATAAGCCCATTTACAATTTTTTGCTCAAAGACCTAGAATTTGCACTCATCTCAACACAATATGGCCTTCCAGATAGATTGAGAGAATCCTGAACTAAGCAGAACAGGCCTTTCTAAACCACAGGCAGGAGAGTAAGCAGGTAATTAGTGAGGTCTGTATCCTCAGCCCTAGCTTGTTCCACTGTGGTCAATTACACAGCTGGTTACAAGTGTGTATTTGCACCTGCTCAAGACTTCAAGTGTGCTGATCTCACATTAATTAAACAACTCTTTAAAAGCAGGTTAAAAACAAATTAGACTCTGCCAGCCTGTGCCTATCCCAGCTTTCCCTCTGTGGCCCTTCACCTACAAGGGATCATCTACAGAGGGTAAGGAGCGGTGTGTCTTTGTAATTAGGGAGGGGGTCATTATCCCCCATCAATTAATGCAGCCACCACTTAGTGAAAACAGTTGTTGGTACACAGTACAAATTAGTGACTAATTAATAAGGGTTGATTTAGCTAAGCTCCGTTACCAGGCAGAACAGACAACAGCCACCATCCACAAGGGACCATTGATTGATTGATTGATTAGAACAGGGACTGTCTAAAATGAAAGACAGGCATGATAATGAGCCTCATCTTTCTAAATGGGTTAAGAGACAGCAGTCTATAGCTAACCAGTAAGTCCATATTCCAAAGGTAACATTTTCAAATGGCTTGAGTTGTCAGACTTCTGGCCATGATAGAGGTTTAGATAGATACACTTTGCCTCCTTACACAACCAAAAGAAGGACAACAAATTTAAAAACAAAAAATAACCAGAACTTCCAGAAAACCAAACTGTATAGAAATCTGATAACCAAGGAGTTAAAGAAGAAACATTCATCCAGACAGGCAGGAGCGGCAGAGACAAACAGCCAAAGCAGAGAGGACTCATGGCAAGGTGACAGCTGGTGGACCGGGCAGTTGCACATTTGCAAAGACAAATGGGGAGGAACAACAGGAGAGGGAGACAGACCCCGAAATCTAGAGTGCCAGCAAGGAGAAACAAAGCTTCAAAAACTCTCTGACTAAAAAGAATCTATGGAGGTTGCAGTGACAGGAGAAACTCCCAGCCTCATAGGAGAGTTCACTGGAAAGACCCACAGGGTCCTAGAAGGTACACAAACCCACCCACCCAGGAATCAGCTCCAGAAGGGCCCAATTTGCTTGTTGGTAGTGAGTGGAAAAAGTGACTGAACGCCGGCCAAGAGCTAAACAAGTGACATTGTTCCCTCTCTGACCCCTCCCCCACTGACAGCACCACAACGCAGTGACATGGGTTGTCCCACCCTGGAAAATACCTACAACTCCACCCCTTACAAGAAAACAGGTGTTCAGAGACAAAGAAATGTGGCCCAAATGAAAGAAAAGATCAAAGCTCCAAAAATAGAACTAGGCAACAAAGACATAGCCAACCTCTCAGATGCAGAGTTCAAAACACTGGTAATCAGGATGCTCACAGAAATGGCTGAGTATGGTAGCAAAATAGAGGAAAAAATGAAGGCTATGAAAAATTAAAGGAAAATATACAGGGAACCAATTGTGACAAGAAGGAAACTGAGACTCCAATCAATGATTTGGAGTAGAAGGATGAAATAAACATTCAACTAGAACACAATGAAGAAACAAGAATTCAAAAAAATGAGGAGAGGCTTAGGAACAACTTCAAACAATCCAATATCCAAATCATAGGGATGCCAGAAGGAGAAGAGGAAGAGCAAGAAATTAAAAACTTATTTGGAAAAATAATGAGAGAGAACTTCCCTAATCTTGCAAAGGAAATAGACATGCAAGTCCAACATCATACTCAACGGGCAAAAACTAAAAGCTTTCCCACTAAGATCAGGAACGAGACAAGGATGTCTGCTTTCACAATTTCTATTCCACATAGCATTGGATGTCCTAGCCAAAGTGATCAGATAAGAAAAAGAAATAAAAGGCATCTAAATTGGAAATGAGGAACTAAAACTGTCACTGTTTGAAAATAATATGATAGTGTACATAGAAAACCCTATAGATTCTACCAAAAAACTACTCAACCTAATGAGTGAATTTGACAAAACAACAGGATTCAAAGTCAATATTCAGAAACTGAAGGCAATTTCATACGCCAACAATGAAATATCAGAATCAGAAATCAGGAAAAAAAATCCTATTTGGTATAGCAACAAGAAAAATACACTAAGGTACCTAGGAATAAACCTTACCAAGGAGGTAAAAGACCTGTACTCAGAAAACTACACAACACTGAAGAAAGCAGTTAAGAAATACACAAATAAATGGAAGCATATACCATGTTCATGGATTGGAAGAATTAACATCATCAAAATGTCCATGTTACCCAAAGCAATTTATAGATTCAATGCAATCCCTGTTAAAATACCAGTGACATATTTCACAGATATACAATAAATATTTCAAAAATTTATATGTAACCATAAATGACCCCAAATGGCCTCAGCAATTTTGAGAAAGAAGAACAAAGTAGGAAGGATCACAATACCTGATATCAAACTATATTACAAGTCCATTGTAATCAAAACAGTATGGTACTGGCATAAGAACAGACACATAGACCAATGGAATAGAATAGAGAGCCCAGAAATATACCCAAGTTTCTATGGTCAATGAATATTTGACAAAGGGGGAAGAAATACGAAATGGAGTGAAAATATCCTCTTCAAAAAATGGTGGTGGGACATCTGGACAGGTACATGCAAAAAAAATGAAACTCAATCACCAACTTACACCACACACAAAAATAAATTCAAGGTGGATAAAAGATTTAAATTATAAGTCACAACACCATAAAAGTCCTAGAGGAGAACCTAGGCAGGGAAATCTCAGCTATTCCACGCAGCAATATTTTCACCAAATGTGTCCCCTAAAGCAAGGGACATAAAGGAAAGAATAAACAAATGGGATCTTATCAAAATAAAAATCTTCTACACAGCTAAAAAAATACAGCAGTAAAATTTAAAAGAAATTAACCGTATGGGAAAATATATTTGCAAATGATACCTCAGACAAGGGTTTGATCTCCAAATTGTATAAAGAACTCACATGACTCCACTCCAGGAAGACAAACAACCCAATTAAAAAATTGGTAAAGGATCTGAACAGACACTTCTCCAAGGAGGACATACAGAGGGCCCAGAGACATTTAACAGGATGCTCATCATCACTAGCCATCAGAGAGATGCAAATTAAAACCACAGTGAGATAACACTTTGCACCAGTCAGAATAGCCATCATAAACAGATGAACAAACAACAAGTGCTGACAAAGCTGTGGAGAAAAGGGAACCCTAGCACACATTTGGTGGGAATGCGGACTGTTGCAACCACAGTAGAAAACAGTATAGAACTTGCTCAGAAAACTAAAAATGGAACTGCCTTTTGACCCGGTAATTCCACTGCTGAGATTATACCCTAAGAATACTGAAACACCAGTTCAAAAGAACCTATGCACCCCAATGTTCATAGCAGCACAATTTACAATAGCCAAGTGCTGGAAGCAACCTAGGTGCCCATCAGTAAATGAGTGGATCAAAAAACAGTGGTACATTGACACAATGAAATACTAGGCAGCAGGAAAAAAAGAAAGAGCTCCTACCCTTCACAACAGCATGGATGAAACTGGAGAACATTATGCTAAGTGAAATAAGCCAGGTGGTGAAAGACAAATACCATATGATCTTACCTGTAAGTGGAACCTAATCAACAAAACAAACAAGCAAACAAAATATAACCTGAAATAAAGAGACATTGAAATAAAGAACAAACATTGAAATAAAGAACAAACTTACAGTAACCAGAAGGGAGGGGTGAGAAAGACAATGGAAGAAAAGAGGGGAAGGGCCATCAAGGAACATGTATAAAGGACACATGGACAAAACCAAAGGGGGTAGATTCAAGGATGGGAGGCAGGGCTTGAGGGGTGGGAGGGCATGGTGGGGTGAAAATGGAGACAACTGTACTTGAACTACAACAACAAAAAAAAACAGAAGAAGATAAATGTAGTAACTTGAGCATAAGACACTTTTTTTTGTAAAGATTTTTTATTTATTTATAGACATAGAGGAAGGGATGGAGAGGAAGAGAAACATCAATGTGTGATTGCCTCTAGTGCACCCCCTAATGGGGACCTGGACTGCAACCCAGGCATGTGCCCTGACTGGGAATCAAACCAACAATGCTTTGGTCTGCAGGCAGGCACTCAATCCACTGAGACACACCAGCCAGGGCAATACTTTCCTATCTTAATAACTACATAAAATACCATGTATAATTGTTTAATGTTTAAAACTCTATAATCCAAGAAAGCAGATGGATTGTAGCAGTTCTGTTATTTATTCTCTCTTTACCAGGGTCACCCCAGAAAATAAAAAGAAAAATATACTGTCTTTGAGCACGTACTATGTGACAGCATTGTGCTAAACATAACAGCTGACTTTCTCTTGGATACAGCTTGTATAATAAAGTTAGTGTAAAAAAATATTCCAAGCCCTGGCTGGCGTAGCTCAGTGGATTGAGCACAGGCTGCAAACCAAAGCATCGCAGGTTCGATTCCCAGTCAGGGCACATGCCTGGGTTGCAGGTCATGGCCCCCAGCAACCACACATTGATGTTTCTCTCTCTCTCTTTCTCCCTCCCTTCCCTCTCTAAAAATAAATAAAATAAAATAAAATAAGATCTTTAAAAAAATATTCCAGACTTACACGTGTATAGCTGCAAAGAGCAACCAAACATCCAGTACAGTACTCTAAATACTGAGGTTTAAGTCTCTGTTCCTCCAGACTTTCACCCAGGCTTCAATGTGGATTTTTTTCACCATAAGCTATTGTTCATACCTCTTAATTCCTCCTCTTTCTTCATCATCATTACATTAGTACAATGATTTTCAACCTTTTTCACTTCATTGCACACATAAACTAATTACTAAAATTCTGCAGCACACCACAAAATATATATTTTTGCCAATCTGACACACTGGATGGCTATCATTATATTGGCTGTTGCCCCTTTTTTGACAACCTAAGGGAAAAGAGCCCCTGACTAAATAGTCAGGTATTGCATATTTTAAATTTTTTTTGCAAGCACACCAGTCGAAATCACTGTCTTAATAACATGCATACTTTTTTATTATTCTTTGCCTATCAATTTGATAATTGTTTAAATTTATAATGTCCAGTATTGACAAGGGTATGAGGATCCAGGTACACTGACACACTGCCAGAGAAGATATATATTGGAGAATAATTTGAAAATACATCTCTACATATATGCATACGTACAATTTGAACCAACATCTCTAGTCCTAGGAATTTAGCGTTCAAAAGCACTCTCATAGTATGAAAAAAAAAAGGAGCTGTAGAAAAATACCTGAAATGATTGAGTAGAATCATCTTTAGAGAATACTAGTATAAAAGACTTCTACTTTTTATGTTAATTAAATAATATTTGTAAAGTCCTAAAATGGAGATTAAACATACTAAGTACTATGTAAGGTTTGTTAAATAAAACAAAAAATGTAATAATGTGAAAAATATAATATTGTAATACGCTTGTACTAAAAACAAAAATGATCCCAATATGTAAAGGTTGCAGGTTCAATCCCTGATCGGAGCACATACAAAGGTCAACCAATAAATGCATAAATAAGTAGTACAATAAATTGATGTTTCTCTCTCTCTCTCTCTTATTAATAGATACAAGATTTTAAAAATAAAAATGAAAAATAAAAGTATTGCTAACTCTTCTATTGTTGTAGATAAAAGACTGCCTCTTTTGAATGACTATTTTGAATCTTGCTAGAAATCCTAATTATTGTTTTCAGCTTATCTCTTCATTGGAAACACCACCAAAGTATTAAGAAGGCTTTTCACTCCAAGGAATGTTGTGAAAGGCAATTAACTACATTGTCCTAGGATGTTTTCCATGGTTCTGCTTAGTAGTCATTTTGGAAATAGGGCAGAAACACTCAGCTTGTTCTCATTCAGACTTCTTTCATGGAAGGTGTTCATGAACTTCTCTAGGCCAAAGACAAGGGTGGCTTGAGCCAGGTAGATGACTGTGGACATGAGGAAAGAGGATGGATTGGAGACCTTTTTAGGATGTTAAAAATAGCAGGACTTGTGTATCTTGGCTGTTCAGAAGTAATCTTGGAGCCCTTGAGAAGCACAGGGAACCTGCCAAAATACCAATGACTGAACCTTGACAGCCGCTTTGAAAAAATAATAGGAAAGGGGAGGAGAGAAAGGGGAAGGGGAAGAAAAGGGGAATGGAGACCAGGGGAGGAGGAGGAGGATCTAAAAACCTGTGACACTTTTCAGGAAAAACCTGCACTGCTAGACATGCTTTCTCCCTGTATATATAGACCAAACAAGTGTTTTAAGATTTTAAAATATTACCTTAAAAAAAAACAGAAAAATTGATGGTATTTACTAACTCCATATACTTTCCAATGCTGGAATATTCTGACTGAGCTACCTGGGTAACCCAGGAGCATCACAGCAGGATTCCTTGGGTCTGTTGCTGAGGGCAAGATAAGTTTGGGACTTCTGTTTGCACTCCTATGGCCAAGAAATTTTCTCTTTTTTATTTTTTTCTCCAGGAAAACAGATAAAGTGAAGCCAAAGAGTCAAGGACAGAGAGCAAAAAAATGTTAGATGGCAGTTTTATAGGACAAACCCCAGAAAGTTTTCCTAACATCTTCAAATTTAAGTTGCCCTTGTTAACAAAGTAAAAAATTAGCCTAAGGATCCACAGACAGAAACATTCACTGAACTCAGGACAGCTGGCACAAAAAGGTGGCGCTCAGCTCGAGGCTGCCAAGGTCTCTGAAGGCAGCTGTTTTGATGGAGAAGTTTTAATACATGCCGCTAGAATCATGAAAGTGCTTGACACATGATGAGACTTAATAAGTTTTCATAATAGTCAAAGTAAATATTTATAATATCTCTCTACAGTTTTGCAGGCTCAAATTGTAGCAGTGTGGTCTTTGGCAACGGCTCCCAAAATTTTTAAGTGTGAAAACCTTATGAACATCAAAACACAGTTTTGCAAATCCCCCCGAGTAGTAGTTATGCTCTGAGTGTCCATCTTTTTAAAAAATATTTGGCACACTCTAAGAGAACGTATGCCAAATCATAGATAGTACTCAATAAATATTATGAATGAATGAAAACAGCATTCATATATGATATTGAATCTACAGACAGTGCTCATAAGGATCAGCTCAGTCAATATAGATTGGTCTATTCTCCTCAGCATGGGAACACCTTTGCCCATTTGTCTGAGTCAGAGCAATACTGAAGCTGTTAATCAAGAGTCTAAGCCTTGCCTGGACTCCGCTGGGGAGCTTTCTATATGGTATGTGTCCTGTTAGGCTTCTCTACTTTCAAAAACTGTTGAACCTACTCTCTGCTTAGCTGTTAAGCATGTGGGTCTACACTTAACCTTCAGATATTACCGAAGGGATAGTTTGAAGTCGTTCATACTTAACTTTGTCAAACCTAGTTAAGAGATCTGATATTTATAAAGGACTGTTGGACAGTCTCTCTTTTCCTCTAGAAATAAGATTTATGCTCAGATCACTGATCTCACTTCCATGATGATCTTAAATAGACTCAGAAAAGCAGAGAGCAGAATGGTGTTTGCCAGGAGTTCAAGGGCAGTGGGAAATGGTCTTGGTCAAGGATACAAAGCTTTAATCATAGCAAGATGATTAAGCTCTGGAGCATGGTGACTGTAGCTGACAATACTGTATTGTATGCTTGAAATTTGCTAAAAATGTAGATTTTAAGTACCAGTACTCTTACCACACACAGAGAGATGAATAAAAAGCAACTGATAACCATGTGAGGTGATGGATATGTTAATTGGCTTGGCTGTGGTGATCATATATCAAAACATCAAGTTGTACACCTTAAATATATACAATTCTTATTTGTCAATTATACCTCAATAAAACTGTTTTTATAAAAGACATACATCAATCATGTTGTGGAATCTCTATTCACCTAGTCTGGATGCAATCATTTGGTTTCCCTCTCCACAGAACTGCTTTCACCAAATTGCATTTTACGTTTAAACCACTAGCTCACATTATGGATGTAAAAAGTGACACATTGACTTTGAGGGCATTGTTCTCTCTACAGGGGCCAAGAGAACAGGGTAAATCAGCACCAGGACAAGTTTTACTGATAAGCAACTGCTTTTTTTCTTTAAAGATATGGTAAAATTTCTGTGAGTAATGGTATTTTCCTACTGTGTTAAGAAACCTCAAAGCTAATTTTGTGAATCTGAGTTACCTCCAGTAATTTCAAAAAACAAATGGCATACATTTTGTGTATGTACCTCTTTCTAGCTTTTACTGTATTTTTCTAATCTTTTTATTTTTATTTTTTTAAATGACAGTATGCATTTAATATTAGTTTGTATTGGTTTCAGGTGTACAGCATAGTGTTTAAACAATAAAGTGCTTTACAAAGTGTTCCCCTGATATTTTCAGTACCCACCTGGCACCATACATAGTTATTACAATAGTCTATTCCCTGTGCTGTACTTTACATCCGTGATTATTTTGTAACTACTCATCTATACTACTCAATCCCTTCATATTTTTTACCCAGTCCCCCAAAACCCCTCCTCTCTGGCAACCATCAGCCTGTTCTCTAATTTTTTTCATTAGCTCCAATTTCCAATGATGTTAGGTGCTAGAAGTGACAGAACTAGTGACTAAACCAGCAACTGAGAACAAGTCTCTAAGTAGAGCACTAAGTTCAGTGCCAACTTCAAGTTCAGAGTTCTAACTTCAGAGGTTCATTGGATATTGCAGCCAGCCGCTTCCATGACCAGCTTCCTGAAAGGAACCAATTTGGCAGAAGCAGCCTTAACATCTTCTTCTTGACATTCAGAGATCCTCCCACTCCTGCAACATATAATAGGAAGACTGGAGATCACCTTTTGTGAGAGTGCAATACTTGGTTTAAAAAAATAAAAGAACTATTCCCTCCATAAGAAAGAAAACCTGTGGTCACCTATTCCAGGGGCAAGGGAAGGGCCCATGATACCCAGAAAAAGCCCTAGAGCAGATGATTCCCAGCAGAGTAGGACTGCCAGGAGGAAGAAGAGGAAGGTATCTCAGAACTGACACACACCTGTCTCCCAGGAGCCTCCCCAAGAACCAGAGTCCAGACAGCAGGGAGAAGGCTGAGGACTCTGGGGTCAGTGGTACGTGGTAAAGAGAGGAGCTTCAATAGAACGTGAAGTTTAAAAATGAACAGGAATGAGTCACCTAAATATGATTGTTTTAAGAATCAAAAAGCTTCCTGATCCAGGTACTGAGTATAAGAATGTATCACTCTGTGAACTGCCATTTGGCTCTGAATGCATGACCTGTGCATGTACCTTTAATTTTTTTTAAATATGTATCACCAATCTGATATATGAGATATGGTGAATAGATAACTGTTATTATGTCTTTATATTATATTGTAAAAGTGAGGCTGAAGAGAAATAAAACAAGAATGTGTATACTTTATAAATGTATGCTAAAATATTTTGGTAGAGATGTGACCAGTGTGGCTCAGTTGATTGGGCATTGTCCCACAAGGTAGAAGGTCACTGGGTTCAATTCCCAGTCAGGACACATACAAGAAGCAACCGGTAATGCATAAATAAGTAAAACAACAAATCAGCATTTCTCTCTCTCTCTCTCCTCCTGCCTTCTTCTTTCCTTCTAAAATAAATAAATACATTTTTAAATACACAAATAGAAAAAAAAATCAAAGAGCTGAAAATTTATGGAACTGGACTGAGGTGTTGCGTGTGGGACCTGCTAACCAACAGGAAAAGGAAGTTGCATGTAGCAAATTTCAGAGCACTAAAACATTTCATTTTTTAATCCCAACAAATTGAGACTTGTCTCTAACCTAGATATACTTACTCTTATTTCTTTAGTTGTATGGAATCCATTATATTTTTAAGATAACTTTTAAAAATAAGGACTATTAATGGGAATTATTTTTCTTAATTAATCTTCCTAATATTACTGTGTACTAAATTGAGGGTGGGGCATGAAACACATGATACAGAAGTGAGAATCGTGGACTGAGAACTTCATAGCAACATACTTCTATGCCAGCTTCTTTGTGGAATTTTTAATTTGTCAACAACCAATTCCAAACCTAGCTGAGACTGTGGCATGCTTCAGGAGCCATGATTTCCAACCCACCTCCCAAAAGCTAACAGGATTAATAGATGAGTTTAACAAGGTTGAAATGTCAATATACTAGCAACAATTAGAAAAGGTAAAAATTAAAGCACCATTTATAACAGCATCTAAAATATTAAATATTTAAAAGTAAATCTAACAAAGGATGTGCAAGACCTATACGTTGAAAACTACCAAACATTGCCAAGAGAAATTAAAGTCCTAAATAAAGGGAGACAGATATCATGTTCATAATTCACAGACATGAATATAGTTATGATGCCAATTCTCCCCAAATTGATTTATAGATTCGATGTGATCCCAATCACAATTCCGGGAAGCTTTTTTAAAGAAACTGACATGCTGATTATGAAATGGATATGAAAATCCAAAACAACTTTGAAAAAGGAGACAAAGGGCTTATGTCACCAGACTTCAAAACATTTTATGAAGCCACATTAATCAAAACAGTATAGGACTGACATAAAAATAGACAAAACAATGCATGTATTAGAATAGCTCAAAAACCCAAATACCCATGATTTTTGACAAAGGTCCAAGGCAATTTGAAAGAAAAAGATAATCTTTTCAATAAATGATACTGGAAAAACTGGATACCCATATGTATAAAAATGAACCTCAATTATTAGTTCATATCATATACAAAAATTAAATCAAAATGCTGTCTAAATATAAGATCTAAAACTTTAAAACTTACAAGGAAACAGAAAAAAATTTTCATGACGTTAGTTTGGCAGATTTCTGTAATAAAACATCATATACATACATACATAAAGAATCAATAAATTGAATTTCAAAGACACTATTTTAAAAAGCAGAAGTAAAGCAACAGATTGGGAGGAAATCTTTGCAAAGCATATGAGATCTGTCCAGAAAATGTCCAGCCATTGCTAATATAATGAGAATGGTTTGCATGACATTGATGTAACCTGGCAGCCAAGGAGAGTGGACTGGAATGTCCAAACAATTATGACTTCACTGTACTAGTCAATGAGATCAGTAGACCCTGTTGAATGAGCATGTGTACTGTGTGGTCATGGCACTCAAAATGACTGAGTGAGTAGAGCAATGAATCTATATCAAATGTTGTGTTAAGCTTGAACATTCCCCCAAGGAACTATTTGGATGATTCAGAAGGCCACAGCTACTGGCAACTGGTGATTGGCAGCTTCATCAGGACAACACACTCACTCATGTATCACGTCTCATGCAGAGTTTTTTGGTGAAACATAAAATCACCCAGGTGATTCAGCCCACCCACAGCCCAGATTTGGCGCCCTGTGACTTCTGGCTCTTCTCAAAACTAAATACCTTTGAAAGGGAAGAGATTTTAGAACATCAATGACATTCAGGAAAATACAGTGGGACAGCTGATGGCAATAGGGAGAACTGTGTGAGGTCCCAAGGTGCCTACCTTGAAGGGGACTGAGGCATCATTTTCCTATGTACAGTGTTTCTTATATCTTATATCTTCTTAAATAAATGTCTCTATTTTTCATATTACATGGCTGGATACCTTATAGACAGACCTCATATATCCCCTGAAGAACTGATATTTGGAATGTATAAAGAATGCTTACGACAACATAAAACAGGTGAAATATTTGAACACACACTTTACCAATGAAGATGTATGGAGAGCAAGTAAGCATATAAAGAGATGTTCAACAATGTTAGTCACTAGGGCAATTAGTCCAAAACAACACCACATAAGACACCAGTGCACATCATTAGAATGGCTCAAATTTAAAATACTGACAATACTAAGTGTTTTCAAGAATGTGGAAAAACTGGAAATCTCATATACTGCTGGTGGTAATGTAAAATGTTTCAACCTCTTCAGAAAACAGTTTCTAAAACAGTAAACATAGGCCTACTATATAACCCAGCCATTCCACTCCTAGGTATTTATCCAAGAGAAATGAAGTCATATATCCACACAAAGACACAAATGAATGTTCACTGTAGCTTTACTTGTTGTAGCTGAAAACTGGAGACCAGCTAACTGTCCATCAATAGGTAAATAGATAACAATTGTGGAATATTCTTACAGTGGAATACTACTCAGCAATATAAAGGAATGAACTACAGATACACATAACAACATGGAGGAATCTAGAAATAACTATTCTGAGTGAAAGAAGCCAGAAAAAAACAAGATTTCAATTATATAAAATGCTCAAAAATGCAAACTAATCTATACTGACAGAAAGCAATTGTTGCCTGAGGGTAGTGGAGGAACATGAGGAAATTTTTGCAAGTGATAATGATACCCATAACTTGATTTTGCTGATGGTTTCACAGGTACATAGAAATATATGTTATTTATATATCTTAGTATATATATTTATGTCTTAATTTTTCACTCCTGACTGTTATCTATGGATGTTAGAATTCTGGATGCTTTTATTTTCTTTTTTATATTTTTTATATTCCATGTTTTCCATAATAATCATATAATCATTTTATAATAAAAATATTACCTTTAAAATAAATGTTTAATGAAAATACTAATTTAAAAGATCTTATAAATCCTATAAACATTATAAGTATCAAATGCTTAATATATAGTATGGATAACCAAGAGGAAATTTTTGCCTAAATATTGACATGGCTATAGAAAAGATTTTAGAAGAAGTCAGCTAATCCAGAGAAAAGGGAATAAAGGAGAGCTTAGCAAATAATTAATTTTCTTTAATAATGCTCTCAATTCAGCTTTGATATCATCTACCACAAGCCTTTGCCTTCTCCTCATATAGCATAATTATGAGGGAATAGAGGTTATTCTGCTGCACCAGAGTAAGTCAAAGCAGCCTCTTATAATTTACCCAGAAAAATCCAGGGTGCAGCAGGGATTAATCAAACAACTGCAGTCTTTGTTATTTGTGCACTATTCTGATGGGCACTGAGGGATGGCAAGGAGAGTCTGACCTTGACAGCAGCAACAGGCAGGCTTTAAAAGCAAGTGGCAGTGCCCTGCTGCTCCCGAGTCTGGAATGCATGAAAAATCTTCATTAACCTCTTGAAATAATATCACCCTTTGGAGACACTGCTGCTTTTCTAAAACTACTTTCATTCCCCAAGTATTGCCTGCAGACACAGCACAAACTTAATGACTCTGAATCAATTCACCTTTGAAGAAAGTTCTGGTTCCATGAGATCCCACAAATTTCCCAAGAAAAGGAGGGACACCTTATAGAGAGTTGCAGATTTTGAATCATTAAAGGTGGGCAGGATCCACTCACAGCTCCTTGGATCCAGGGATTCCTCTTCTCATTTACGTCTGCATGTTCCTGGCTACCATCACTAGCCAGATAGATGTGGAAGAGATGGGAGCAATATCACTGACCTCAAGGTAACTAAAAGGCCAACTGGAATTTTGAAGACCTGGAATGTTTTTCTCTTTTGAACAAACACCCATGTTAAAAGTTAGCCTTACCTCTCAACAAATCATTTCACCAACCTTAGTTTGTCTTGTCACTTCTAAAATGGGAAAAAAATTGTATACCTCAAAGTGCTAGAAATTAGGAAATCAATATCTGCTCCTCCCTCACTTTCACTCCTCACAAATCTAGCCTAGCTCACAAAGTTTACCAGCCAAATGGCAAGCTTTTTTAACAGCTAATATTTAACCTCCTTTCAAAATGTCAAATAAAAACAGAGCTCTAAAGTCAAGGCTGTACTTCCTTCTTGTAGCTTCTCTTTGAAATGCAGACAGGCAGACCTGCAGTCAAGGTCACCTTGATAAATGGCGTCAGGTACTGGTAAAGAAGCTGGGTCTGATGGAGAATCTGCTGAAGAGGAGCTTCTGTTCAGTCACATTCTTTATAGGGAAAGGCCCCTTTTCTCTTCTTACAGATTTGTAAGACAGAGAGTAGAGGCGGATTCTACCCATTGTGCTGTACTTGGCTCAGTAGATTTATACTCACCAATCAGGAGACTGAGCAAAATGTGGTCAGTGAGACAAGAACTACCAAGATCTGAGGTGGTCCTACAAATGACTGGGTTGGACACAAATCTTAAAGGCCTCGGCTTACTACAAAGCCCAAAGAAAACATTTTCAACGAATGTTAGTAGAGAACATCAAGTTGGGGAGATGATAAGGGAGGCAGGATTCTCAACTCTCCTCAGTTTATGATGGGAGATGGGCTCAGGCTGGTGATGACAGAGAGATCCTGCCAGGTTGCCAGAAGGCCTGTCACTGTGAAATATAAATAATTGCTCTATGTAATTGTAAAAACTAACATTGGTTAGCCACATCGGCTGGCTCTAGCATCCAGTTCTAACTGCTCTGCTCTATAACCCTATGGGTGCTGTCTTGCTTTATTGTCTAGAGACATTACAATAATAGATGGGCAGTAACCTGACGGTTATGACATGACCAGTCCATGTGATGGTTCAGGTATCTCTGAAGCCTGAGAAAAGTTGAGCTTAGTAGACCTAGCTCCTTTTCTATCATTCCCATTTTACAGAAGATGAAATCAAGGCAGAGAGTGGTTATAAAATCACCCAACATCTCAGCTAGTATGTTGTAGAGACAAAAATTGAATCCTCTGACAGAATTCAAAAGTTCCTATTGACCATTGCACTGTGCTATATTGTAAAACTACTGTACATGTTTCTGAGGAAAAATGCCCTATGCAGATCAAAACAAAGAGTGATCTTGGCTCTGATTAAAAGAAAAAAGAAAATTCTCCTCCACTCATATTGTTACCTAAAGCTACAGACTTAGAATTAACAAGAGGCTGAGCCATCATCTTGTCCAATCTCTATTTCAGAGCATAAATCCTTTCTATAACCACCCCCCCAACAAATCATACATTTCCTAGTACTGCCACAAATACCACAGCTAGTAAGAGATTGTATTTATGGAGCATATACCCTATGCATAACTCTCCTTCACTTAAGGTATCACATTTAGTCCCTATCAGGTAAGAACCATGGCATTCCCTTTTTCAGACTTAAAAAAAAAATTAAGGCTTGAAGGGTCACACATCTTGGACTAGGAAAGTTAAGACTGTAACCTATTAAAAAGAGGTCTAAAGTAGAAATCAGAATGGAAGTCTTTGCCAGGGAGGGGACAGCTGTCACCTGAGCCCTGTGTTGTGGCAATTGTGCTCAGCAGGGTTGCTGCTGATATTCTCTGGACCTTCAGTTCATTCTTTGTGTGAGCTGCCTTTTCTCCTCCTTTCTTTATTTAATCTGATTGTTTTATCTTTTATTTATTTAACAGATATTTAATGAATGCCCACTGTGGGCCAGAAACTAATACAGGCACTAAGGATATAGCAGTAAGCAAAATAGAATTCTTTTGTTCATGAAGCCTCCATTCTGTCTGAGACAAGAGCAGAAATACATGAGAAAAACAGAGGGGCAGGGGTGTGAAGAGAAATAGAGAGAAAAAGACCTACATCTAAGTATTTCTATCCATCCATCCATGGATCGATCCAAGGATAGGTAAATAGGCACACAGGCAGAGAGAACCAGAAAAGGAGAAGGGGAGGGGAAACGTTTTGGTAATGAGTGTTATGATGAGAAAACAAAGCAGACTAAGAGGAATTGAGAGTGATGGAGTATAAGGAGGGGTGTAGAATTCAAAATCACATGTTAAGAAAAGTCTATGCTAATAGAGTCACCAGGAAGCAGAGACTTTAAGTGGATGTTTCATGTACTTTTGGGTCCCTATATCAGGGAGAAGATGGCATCAATATATCTCATCTTAATATTCTCAGAAGAAGTGTCTACATATCCCCATTCATTGATTTTGGAGTATTTTAGTAGTTTCATTACCCTAGAATTGGCAGGAGACACAAAGATGAGGAATAAAAATTAGCTGTCTTGAGTCAGGTTTTCTGGGAACCTGACTCCAAGACTGAGATGTGTGTGCAGGAAGAAGCTGCTTTCCCCCCGAGCAACTTCTGGGGAGCAAGGTTGTAAGAGAGTGAGCAGAGGAACATGTCAACTGGTCCAACAGGGAGCTCTGGAGCTGGGCTGGCTCTATAGAGACCAGGACAGGACTTTGAATCCCTTCCTGTATCACTCAGTTATTGCATGCAGCCTACCCCCCAGGACAGAGAGAACCTGGCTAGGCTGCTCCTTTCAGCAAAGGGCAATTGAAGGCAATGGACTCCAATAACAATAGTAGCCAACACTCCCAGCATCTGTGGAAATGAGTGAATGAATGCCTTGGCACCAGAAGGAGGTCTCGGCAGTACACCACAGCATCTACCTAACTGACTTTGCCCAGTGTTTTCCCAGTAGGCAGTGTTACATGAGGATTAAGAACATCTTGAGTTGGAAAGCCTGGGTAAAACTTGTCTTCACCATTTAACAGTCATATGGCTGTGGGCAAGTCATCTAATTTGCCTGTGCCAGCATTCCCTTGTCTATAAAATTAAGGTAATAATGGCATGCATTTTCTAGGGCTATTCTTAAGATTAGCTGAATGGGTAAATGTAAAATGCTTACAAAATCACCTTGGAGAGCATCAAACGAATAATAGGGTATGTTTTCTCTTACTCTCTGAACATTCCCTGTACCTATTACTACTTCCATTTTAATAAACAAATTTAGATAACTCACTAAAGGGGCCTATGTATACTTGACTACTCAGCATTTCCTCCCCTTTGCTGCTTTGCAATGTATGTGCTTTGTAATAGGACTGGCCCCACCCCTCAGGCTCCAAATTGGGACGTGACTTGGGCCTGGCCAATCAGAGCAGTGCATCCCTGGTCACAGGTCCTGGAATCAACATCCAACCTGAACTGTGAAACGAAGAAACTCTCTCCTAGGCTTCTAAACTTATATGAAAGCTTGGTCTTTTTCCCTGAAAATCTTACCTATGAGGATCATGTAAAGATCCTAGGAATTCTCTTTTCCAAATTTTGGAGAGAGCTGGCCTAAGAAATGAAGCCAACCCAAAACAAATGATGCCTAATGTCTGTGATTGAGTGCCTGGATCCTGCCACACCTGAAACCAGTATTCTGGGTTTTGTAAGAACAGGAATTAAGAAATTCCTTTTTTGAGTTGGATTTGAATTGGGATATTTCACTGGCAACACTTAGCTAGGTCAGCAGAGCTGAGAGCAAAAACCCAAGAGAAAAATCAGGAGTCCTCTCCCCGTCCCTTTCCACTCTCCCTCAGGCTGTGTTCAGTTCAGTTCCTAACCCTGAGGAAGAGTATCCTTAGTGTCCCTTTCAAACTTCCTTCAGCCATATGATAATGTCAATGTTTTGAAAGGAGTTAGCCTGAACAGATTTCTCTCCCTAACCTACTTCTTTAAGTTCTCCAAACTCACCCACACATTACTTTGTAGTTCTTAAACTTGAACATGCATCAAGATCACCTGAAGGACTAATTAAAACACAGATCACTGATTCCCACATCCAATGTTTCCAATTCAGATGGTCTGTGTCAGGGCACGAGAACTTAATTTCTAACAAGCTCCCAGGGCATTACTTGTGAGGCAGGATAGTAAGAAGCTAGGAAAATTCCTGGGCACATGGAAATGGGGAAATTGAGACAAGATAATTAAACAAGGCCAAACAATTTGAACAACTTACAGACAGCTAGTGAATTGCAAGACTTTGTCATCCCTAACCAAGGACACTTTAGAACAAATGGTTTATACCTCTCCTCCCTAACTGGAGAATAAATAGCTTAAATCACCCCGGTCACAGACATAGAAAACAGAGACCCAATTAATGCCCTTCATGCCAGCCAAACCTAAGGACAGATGAAATCAGAGGAACAAATAACAAAAACCTGACTACAGCCAGACAAACCCAAAATAAAAGTAAAGCAGTGAAGCTGACTGGAGAATGATCCCAAACTCCCCCAGATGCTCATTTTGATGAATCAATATACTGAAGGACACACCTGGAAAACTAATGAATATTCTGTTAAGAGACACCCCGCCTCCTCCCTTAGGACTCCTACATACAGAAGAGAGATAAAAATCCTCAAGACAAAGGATGCCAGCGCAGGCACACTCTAGAGCACACCCATGCCTGTTCTCAGGCATGAACTTTTCACTTTCCTTCTCCTAAACTCTTAGGGTCCCCAGGAGACTTGCAACCAGGAGAGAAGCAGGGAGCTGCAGCTTAAGGCTTCCCCACCCCCCATCCTGTCTCCAAGGCCCCCTTTTCTTCTGACTTCCCTAACAGCAGACCTCTGCCTTGGCTCTCTTCTGTCCTGTAACATTTCTGGGGAGCCAAAGCAGAGCACCGCCTAGGCCACAGGTGTCAAACACAAGGCCCGCCACCTTATTTTATCCAGCCAGCACCTTGTTTCTACCCAGCAGCAGTGTGGAACCCCTTACCCCTAGTTAAGGAGTACTTACTTACATTTATACAGTCCTAAAACTATATCCGTCCCTTTGAAGGCAACTGTGAGGCTGAGGTGGCCCCAAGTGAAAATGAGTCTGACACCCCTGGCTAGGCTCTCCCCTGTTGCTTCTTCTACCCTAAGTCCTTCCTTTGTTTCACTGTCCCCAACCTTAATAAATGCTCCCTCATGGTCACTTGGACTCATGTTGTGAAATCTTTCCTGCATGAAGTCAAGAACCCACAAACTACAGGCCAGCCTGAGGCAAACCCATTCCAGGTCTGGTCAGCAATACTTGGATGCTGCTGGTCCTTGGCCCAATGTAAGAAATGACTGCATTACTTGACAGAGCTTCTTTATCCCACACTGAAGTAAAGAAATCAATAAACTCAAACCCATTTTTCATCTTTATAAAGATTATCTCCCACATGACCCCAATGTGTATTTGATGACTCACAGCTGCCTGCCTGTTTGACACATATTGAGACAGAAAGCCAGCTGGATGCTTGTTGTGAAAAGCTTGGTTGCCATGGGATTGTATGAGCTGTCACCCTGAGAAGCCCAGGCTAGGCTCTTCACTACCTTAGGAATCAAGCCAGCAATTCTATAGGGGCAGGGAGAAAGAGGTGAGATTTTGATTTTAAAGAAAATTCTTGAGTTAAAATCCTTTCCCAAACATTATCATGTTACTACATGAAAAACAATAACAACTTTGCAAATGCTTTTCAAAAATCATTAAACATACAAAATACTATTCTGCTTTTAACATACATGATTGTCTGCCAACGTGAAAGCCAGAGGCCACAGGTTCCCTTCTTTTGGGAACTGGGGACATTGTGCAAAGTCAATTTTCTCAGTTTCTCTATTTACAGGCCAGTTGCTAACTTCAAGATAGCTCTCATAACCGATATTTGTTAGTACCCTATTCCTCCATCTTTATCTTCTAGATCTTCCCCACTAAATCCAGAAAATCATTGCTCCTCTTGTTTCCTCTGTTTCAATTCTTAGAAGAGAAATGGCCAAATTTGCTAAGTAAACGCTAGTATAGGTCTATTCAATCAGAAGAAAGCTACCCATTTTAATCGACTTAGATACAAGGATTAGTGCCACCAGCATCTCACATTCTTGGAGTCCTGCAAGCTTGACAAAAGTCCTTTTCTTCTTCATGTTTGTCTAACACTGCATCTCCTCAAATGTCTTAATGATAACTAAAAATATATTTCTGTAGAATTTTTAATCATCTTTATAATTTTAATACTTTAACAGTATTCTTTTTACTCATTTAAATTATGAATTCTATTATTTAATTACATCATGCATTTAAGAGATTTTGGAAGGTTTATCTGAAAACCTATTTATGATTTACAATTTTGTAAGTAAAGGACATGCATTTTTGCCTTATAAAGGTCTACAAGCCAATTCATTTCTTGCTCAAGGACCAACTACATCCCTATGCTCCCTTCAGCCTGTAACGTGTATTTAACAACAGAGGCCCTTCAACTTGGTCAACTCATAGACTGCCAAGATGAACTGTGTGGTTATTTACTTTGCAAAATGATTTTTTTGCTTTTCAAAAGAATCAACCATAGTTTCATTTAACTAGTTACTTGTGAAAGCATATTTTGACTCACACACATTTTCATGCACACAGCTGTCGCTAAAAGTAAATGTAAAAATGAAATAGAAATGAAGTATCATCACTCTTATTTTGGGCCTATAGATATTGCCTCATTAGATCAACTCCCATTTCCTAACAGAAAGTCTCAAAACATGAGCCTTGCCGTGTGAATGTGAGACTGAGCATTAACACACACTGCTACAATGAGTAACCAGGGGACATCGGGAGCTACAGATGCTTGGTGATGTCTTATACATAGGGTTACCAAGAGTAAGAATTAAAATGTCTAAACAGCAAGCTATTTGTTTCCAACTATCTCCTCTGTAGCTCATCCTCAGAGGCAATAGTTCTGTCTCAGGACACTCTATACCAGTAGAAAACTATTTTAAAATCAGGATCCATGCCTGCCCCGTTTCTCAGCTAGGCTTCCTGATTCTTATCCTAATTCAGGATATGAAGATGGGGACTATAAATGGACTTTTAACATTCTCTCTATTGTATGCCTTAAATGCTCTTATCTTTTGATATGTCCTAACTATCCTTTATAAACATAATCCAGCCTTACTTCTAGAAAATGACCAGGTTGGTATTTGTCTCTTAAAAGTGTATGTTCCCATGCTCAGGCAGCGTGTCTCTGTGGAAATAAGGGAGGAATTTCATAACTCACTCACTATCTGGGAAGACTGCTGGCCATATATATCATCCTTATCCAGGTGCCACTGTGTCTGAAAATGTGCCTGAAATTGCACCCTCAGTGCTGGATTGAACATGTGTTTATCTGTGTAGGTGTGTGCTAGGCTAGTGGTATGAAGATGACCAATTTGGTCACCATCTTCAAGGGACTCAGTGTCTGTTCTTTCTCTGTAGCCCTGGAGGGTTTTTTTTTAGATTTTATTTATTTATTTTTAGAGAAAGGAAGATAGAGAGGGAAAGAAGCATCAAAATCAAACTGGCTACCTCTCCATTTGCAGAACACCACCCCACCCACTGGACCACACCAGTCAGGGCCTCAATAGCCCTGTTACTATGCAACTGTTCATGCTGTAGTTTACAGCACAGCATGCTACGACTTCGTTCATCAGCTCTTTCCTCCTGACGTCTTTGGGAGAAGGCAAATTTTAAAGAATACAATTTTCACAAACCTCTGGTAATAAATATAATGACCCACAGCCACAGTGTGAGAAAAACACCACCCTGATCACATTTAAGACAATTTGCTAACCAAGAGCGTTCCCTCACTATTATTTCAAAGAAACGCTAGATGGCACCAGAAAACTGCCACATGAGTGTAACTGAAGAGGCATCCTTGGCATATGGCTCCTTTCTCATCAAATCAGCATTTCACAGATAGAGACTCAAATTTGCCCTCATAGTTACCATATTCTCAGAAAAGAGCAAAAGAAACAAAAATAAACGGACATTCTAACAAAAGAAGTACCTACCATTATCATTCTCAACTGTCTGATTTAATGCAGGGAACCACCAATGTGGCTTTGAGGCAACTTCTTGATTTTCTAAATGATTTCTCATTTCCTTCTACACTAGAGTCAGAATTTCATCTAGCTTCCCTGAGAGGAGTGTGTGAGAACCAAACATCATAATGGATTGCAAAACCATTTGTAAATTGTAATGGGTTATTCATTAATTACCATTAGCACACATTTTCCCCTGAGATCAGACCTTGTCCTCAGGCAACACAGACTGAGGAGAGAAAAGCAGTGTCTCTGCGGAAGGCAGGAGGTGCTCTGCCCAGGAATGCGGTGTTTCCACTGAGCTCAGCCAACATGCTCTCAATGGCACACAGTGAAGGAACAGAAGTGTTATTCAGTTTCTGGACACCAGGGATTTGCTCTCCGTGCTCTCTGGTTGAGTTATCACCCCTGACTTAATTCCAGTCTCAGGCAGAAGCCCCGGCACACTCACTCCCAGTCCCCTCAGCAAACTACAAGTGAAACTGAAGGCTAAGCAAAATGGTGAAATGAAGAATCTTGAAAGACCCACTCTTCTTCCATATCCCAATTTTAATTTTTCCTCCCTGGATAATCCTATGCTATCACTTTTATGCAGGCTGCCCCAGTCACACAGGAAAATGAATGGGAAAAGGAATAAATGGCTTAATGTGTTACTCATTCCAGAAACATCTATATTTTAAATGAGAATGGTAACAAAAAGATAGCAATTCATCCAAACAAATAAATCTCTAATGGTTAAAAATGTGAGGCACTGTGGGGGAGAGACTTTTTTACCAACTCTTTGTACCAGAAAATTCATCTCTCTTAGCTTTAATAGAAGGCCAGCCACATTTTCCTCCTTTTTCCTTCTTGTCTGTGCAAATGACCATGTTCTGAAATGTAGCTACTATTCTCTTTCTTTTGCTCTATGCCCCTCACCAACCACACCTGTAAATTTAAAGGATCTTTCTATCTGATCCTAAATTCAGTGTTGAGGTTATCTTCCCTCCACCCACCCCCAACCCTTACATACATACTCAACAGAAATCAAACTAGCCACCATATAAGCACCACAACTTAGCAATAATACTTTAAATCTTTGTACAAGTTTATAATAAGCAAGTGTTTCCACCTAACAGGTAAAAGGAGGAAAACGAGATACAGTAACTTGCCTGTGGTCACAAGGTTAACTGGCAGAGGGACTCAGACCTAAAGGTAGAACCCTGACTCCTGGCAGCCCAGAAAGCTATGGAAGAGGAGCCTGAGGAACAGGATGGTACTGCACCACACTTACACCTCCAGGCCCACAGGCTTCCTGTGGGACCAAAGGCGGATCATATCTACAGCCAGCACTGGTGACATCGCTATTAGAGAGAGAGAGCAAAGATAGAAGTATGGTTAGCACCTGACTCAGCACCTTGCCACAGTTATAACTCTCTGAGTCCCTTAAGTGTTTAAGACAAATGCTACCCTGAGCTGAAGAAGACCCAGAGTACCATTCCCATATCCAGATTCAACCTGGGAGCTTGATTACCTTGGGAAACTGTGAGCTAGGGCAGAAAAGAAGAGTTGTATAAAGAAATTGGGGCAGTAAAACCATGTTCTTGATTCCAGATTTTTCAATTCTCCCTGAGGACAGTCAGTGTGGAAAGTGTTCTCTAGGCTGTTGTAAAAGAGGGGAACCACCACAAACTTTCTGCATTTTTCCTAAAACCCCCGAGTTTGACTTCACGATACACTCACCAACACCCTTTCCTCCCTGACTGTTCCTACTGGGGCTTCCTCTTTGGTTAACTGCAGAGCTGCGCTGCCCCTCCTTTTTGAGAGCCGGCATCCTCCCTCATTGGGCAGAGCCCAAGGCCTGGAAATAGACTCCCCTCCAAAAAATTAGGAGCAACCCATCCAAAACACTTTTCAGTCCTGAGTGTTTCAACGCGGAGAACAAGGCAGATGGGGATTGAGAAGAATCCAAGAGAACTGTTGAAAAGAGCCACCCATCTTCTGAGGTGGCATTCCTGTCAGGGGCCCCTCTAGGAACTCTTCGATATCCATAGGAAATGCTTCCATCTGAGAGCTGGGAAAGTGTCCATGACTCCCCAGGCACACCCTGCCTGTGCTACCCTCTGTGATCTATCTCCTACTGAGAGGTGAAGGCACAGAAGGCATCCAAGGGCAGAAACAAAGGAGGCCAGAAGCTCAGTAGATTATCTTCAAAACACATCAGGAAACCTTGTCAGTGCAAGGGTGAGACTGTGGGTGCTGCCACCCTGAGACTTAGCAACAACTGTGGTTGAGTGGATTCTTGGCAGGACCTAGTGGGCCTCGCACACCTTCGCTTCCGAAGGCCCATTGGATATCAGATATACGTATTTGTGTATATGTGTATACATATATTTTTACAGCTGAACCTCAGACAAGAAGGGTTTGAACTGCCTGGGTCCACTTATATGGTGGTGTTTTTTCAATAAACACCATCTACCCTTCCTGTCCCCAGGTTTTGCCTCCTCAGATTCAATCAACATGGAATCAAAAACAGTATTTTCGAATTCCCAACTGCAGATTCCCAACTGTGGATTAAAAGTACTGTTTCCCATTCCAAGTTGCTTGTATTCATTGATACAAAAGGACCAGCTATAAAGACATCAGAAGTTATACATGATTTTTGACCTCGAAGAGTCAGAGCCCCTAACTCCTGAAATTATTCAAGTCCCATGGTAAATGTTTCTGTGCATATTATGTGCATATATACATATATATGTGTATACATATATACATATATACATATACAGTCCTTCATGAGTGTGGCTAAATGGGGCTACAAAGTAAAAATTTATATTCTACACTTACATAAAATGTTCTACCTTTATCAAAAACTTTTGCATCTATTACTATATTGTTTCATTCCTAAGATATGAGGTAAATTGGGCAGATACTATTATTAGTCCTATTTGACAGATGAGAAATTAAACTTCCAATACATTGTGCTGGTTTGAATCAAAACTAGACTCCAGGTTTGATGACATATCCGTATCACCCTGCACCTAACAGATATTTCTTAATAACTGTGAAGTGTATATGGTGTGCAGTTTGGGATATAAACTTCCAATGGTTTATAAATGTAAGAATTATTTCTGCTGACCTCCCAGGTTGCCTTTTATCTCTATAATTAAAATCAAAGTAGAAATGAGCAAAAATTATTTTGATGCTACTTATCTTAAGATAGCTATTTGGTCTATTATTCTCTCTTTCTCTCTCTCTCTCTCTCTCTCTCTCTCTCACTTTAATTGTTGGTTATTCTCAATCCTACCTGCATATTAGAAATCAACTAAGGATCTTTTTAAAAATATCAATGTCTGGTCTTCACTCTGACCAACCAAAGGGACTGTCTTGGAGTGGACAGGAAAAAGTAATTTTCTAAAAGCTCTATGTAGGACTTTAATATGCAACCATGGGCTTGGTATGGAAATACACAATGTTATCCAATGTACCACCTGATGCCAAATAATTTTGCACATTTTGTGTGTGCACATACTCATTTCTTTAACCCAAATGTCCCTAAGCTTACCAGCTTAGGCATCATTATTCAGGCATCATGTTTTTCACTAATGTTCAAATGAAATGACTCGAGCTACCATCTAAAGTATGGTGAGAAATCCAACTACTTCCCAATATTTTTGAGGAGTCCAGAAAGCATGCTCTCCTGGTTCATCTCACTCCAAATTCCTACTGTTGCTGACTTCTCAGTCCTATTCACCATATTGCTTTTTGCAGATGCTCACCTGTTTCTTCATCCCAACTTCTCACCTTTGGCCATTACCTTCCCACCTCCTTTCAATACCCAAAGCAATTCTATCACCACTACTTCAGGGAGCAAACTTTTACTAAAAGCTTAGGTTTAATATAGGAAGACTGCAGCTCTGAAGAAAAACTTATCATTGGGTATTAAGCATCGTTGTTCTGGCAGTTTCTCAGTCCTCCATAGAAGATTCCTGCTACCTGTTTTTATTTTTTTCCTTAGTCCTCAACAATTTCCTATGTTGCTGTATCCTACTACATTTTTCTACCATGCCCCCTTCTCTCATTGTGCCAAGAGTCCTCACTACCTTTCCACCAACATACAACCCAAGAAAACTCACATTCCCTAAACTTTATCACACAAAGCAATTTAGCAGTTTACACCCCATCTTCTCCTCTAAATCATTCCAAGAGGCATAACTTTTATTTTTTATGAAAATTGCTCATTTATGATTTTCCTAAATAAAATATCATTCTTAGGATCTACTGAAAGCTTTGAAGATACTGGTTTTCTTTGACTTGGTACAGAGTGAGTTTGCAGAACATGATGTCTTTCTTTAACACCTTACTTACATGTATATTTATTTATGTATTAATATATGTATATATATACATTTGTATATTGGCATCTATGTGTGTACATATGTATATTAATGTAAGTATATACACACACTCCTGGGGAAGCTGTGAAGTGCCAGACACTTAACTGGGTACTTTTATCATAACAAGCATTTGAGACAGAAGGTGAAAGAATTCTTTGGGCAATATGCCTTCCAGACGTTGCATTCATCCTCAAAGTGCAGAATCTTTCTCATCAGTTTTTGGTAGAAAAAGGAAGACAGCCTTCTATTCATGACCTACAGGGTATTACTGAACAAACCTGTCAATTTTGGACTGTATGTATTAGTATTCATTACACTGTTTGGTACAGCACACAACCAAATCAAATGGTTTCAGGAACAGGGCATTTGCCATGAAGGATGATCTAAAATTTTGGAGCTGCAAGAGAACTCAAGAAGTCATCTAATTCACCTTTCATTAATTTTCATTGATTTTTCATCAATTAAATTTCATTGATTTGCATATATCTTTTTTAAATTAAATGTATTGGGGATGACATTAATAACACTATATAGGTTTCAAGTATAGATTTCTATAATACATGATCTGCATATTTCATTGTGTGCCCACTACCCAAAGTCAAATCATCTTCTGTCATCATATTCTGGCTCCCTTTACCCTTTATTACCCTCACCACCAACCCTCTTCCCTCTGGTTACCACCCTGCTGTTGTCTGTGTCTATGAGTTTCAGTTTTATATCCCACATATGAGTGAAATCATATGGTTCTTAGCTTTTTCTGACTGACTTATTTCACTTAGCAAAGTGATTCACCTCTTCATGAAACTGATAAACCCAGGTCCAAGGGATCAATATTACTTGTAGGATGATCTTGGCTTCCTAGTGGCACAACTGAGGCTACTTGGTCTCCTAGCTCCTTGTCGAAAGAACTTTTGTAAACACACAACCTATCATAAAATGTACCCTTAATTAACCTTTATTTTCTCTATTAGAAGAAACCTTAAGGTGTGAAATGGATTATATTTCAATAACAAGATCATGATGGAGAAGGACTAGGTTTCCTGACAAATGTACCATTTCCTCTCTGGCTACATTACCCACTTCTCTCTTTCTTCCCAATGGCACACCCATCCACCCAACCCCATCATCACCCAGCATTGTCACTTTGCCCAAAGACAGAACATCTCTTCATTCAACTGCCCATGAAAAATTCCCAAAAAAAGGTAATATTTCAATCTACCTCATAATGAATTAACAACAACATTCAGAGCTCTGAATAAAATAGATCCTTAATTTCGTTGACTTAAGAGATTTTATCCCAGTGTATTTTTAAAACTTTATTTATCACTTCTATATCTGCTACTTGTTCTGCTAAAGAGGTGAAATTCATGCCAACTTTGCCTTTTAACTATGAAATTGAAGAAGTCCCAGCATTTTGCTAAAATCAGGCAATCCTCAAAGGAAGTCTATCTCAACTACAAAAAAAAAAAAAAACAAAAAAAACAACCCCACAAACATGGGCTTTCCAAGATGAGTCATAGTGAACAGAAAAGTGAATTGAGTGGAAGTCAGGAGGTCTACACATAAGGCCAGCTCTTCCACTGACTGATATAAGACACACCCCACTGGGCATCACTTTCCTTACCTGACATTGAGAACTTTGGGCTTTGGACTAATAATCCCTAAAGGTCCTCCATCCACAAGTTTCTTTGATTCCATGTAATCACCTTCTGTGATATCCTGTGACTTAGATTGGGTCATCCAGAGGATAGACTTGCTTTAATGGGCAAACTTGGCAAAGCATCTTAAGAAAGCAAAAGTTGCTAGGAAAGATTAATGTTGAAAGAAATAAGGTCACCCTACTTGGAATTTTCCCAAGAACATGCTTGCCTTGGAAGAAAAGCCTCAGAAGCCCAGTGGCCATGGCTCTTTATTGAGGTTGTGGTGTTATTTTTTCCCCACAGCCCAATGTTTCCTTGCCCAGCATAACAGAGGCCTCTCCTGATACTGGCTCAGAGGGCACTCACCTCATCCAACACCCCACAATCTGTTCTCTTTGGAACTTTCTTTATAAATGCTTAACTACAGGTGACCTCTTCTTACCTTAAATTGAATGTCAGTAGACATGACTCTTCCTGGAACAGAGTCAGAAAAATAAAGAAATAAAGAAAAATAAAGGAGGTCAGCTCTCTTATGCTTTTCTCTTTCTCCCTTTCATCACAAAACTTAAGCATACCAAATACTATGGACTGAATGTTTGTGTCTCCCCAAAATTTACATGTTGAAGCCCTGATCCCCAATGTGGTATTATTTAGAGAGATAATTAGGGTTAGGTGAGGTGCTGAGGATAATACTCTCATGATGAAATTAATGTCTTTATAAAAAAGACAAGAGATCTCTCAAAGAAGAGGTCATATGAGATGACAGTAACCTACAAAGAGAAGAAGCCTCAGAACAAAGCCTTGTCAGCACCTTGACCTTGAACTTCCTGGCCTCTACAACAGTGAGGAACATAAATTTTTATTTTTTGAGCCATCCAGCCTACAGTGTTTTGCTATGGCAGCCCAAGTTGACTAATACACCAAAACTCAGAACTCACAGTCCTTCAGTTAAGTTTTTACTAAGGCCTTAGGTGAATGATATAGTGCATGGGATGTCTTGTAGCATGAGTTTAATCAACAACGCAAAGCAAGTCAACAATCCCAAGGGTCTTTAGTTACTGAGTAGACTTTTCCAAATAAACAGACCTCTGAAGCCTCCTCATTCCTCTCTCCAATTTCCAACATGGAGATTTCTCCACAGACCACAGGGCAGGCCTGAGCTCCTCTGACTGAGCTGACCATTTGGCTTTACTCCTGTGATCTGCAGCACAGTCTACCACTGAGATACATATCATAAAGGACCTTGCATGTTTTTGTTTTTTAAATTTGCTTCTCTTTGAAGATCAATTTTAAGCACTTTATGTACAGAGACCCTTTGTCATTTGTTTTCAGCCTCCACAAAGCCTGGTACAATACTTAGCATATAATAGGGAATTAATATGTATTTGATTTATTGGTCAAATAAAAAGCAACCATTTTGTGGTTAGATGAGCATCAATTTATTACAGCTCCCAGCTGTGTTAAGGAAAGGTGGGCCATCTTTTATTAACAGGATAAAGAGCTATGGTCTCACTCAGCATTACACCCAATAACAATAATCGCTCCTATCTGTCTAGCACTGTGTACCATACCCTCAAAAAATTACTCCTGTAGGTTTCTTCCCACGGATCTGGCCAGCATGATCCTCAGATGGAAGCCTCTCAGCGTGGGTAGAATCAAAAAGCCCACCTCGCCAAATACCACCTACCTCTCTTCAATCCTCTCAAACATGATGTGTTTGAGACCACAAACCTAGCAAAATTTCAATGTTTAAAGTGAAAAGATGCTGTTTTAAAAGTTCTATTTACTCCCAGGTGGAGTCATAAGGAAGAATCTCTATATATGACTTAGACAAACAAAATAATTTTTTTAACTTTATTTTTTTAGAGAGAGGGGAAGGTAGGGAGAAAGAAAGGGAGAGAAGCATCAGTGCTAAAGAGAAATACCAATTGGTTGTCCTCTGTACACTCCCTGACTGAGACGGAACCTGAAACCCAGGCCTGTGGCTCAGTTGGGAATTGAATGGGTGACACTTTGGTTTGCAGGACAACACCCAATCAACTGAGCCATGTGAGCCATGGCAAAGAAAATAATTTTAAAAAGCAGACATAATCAAGTTTCTCCTATTTAAAACTCCCCTTGAGTGAGGACTGGTTCCTGGGGTATGACCCTACACGCAAGTTAGAGTGAAAGGCTTTTGGGAATAGGTAAATAGATTTATCTATTTCTTTTATGAACACTAGAAACAGACAGTCTTTATGAGAAAAATAAGTCATAAAAGGGTAACATCTCAGCTTTAGCCAGAGGGGTATATGCAAAAAAGAACAGAGTTTGTCAAATTTCTGTCCAGAGCTACACACAAATCTTTTTTTAATTGAACAAATAGTACATATTACTTCAATAGAACAACAGAGCAGTTCACACTTAGTAAATATAAGAATTGTTTTATGAAACTTTTGAAATTTATATATAAAACTATACTAGTCACGAGTGTTTCTTACTATAGCAATAGACAGAAGAGTTGGAAAGTTTTGCCCTGGCCATAGCAAGGGTGCTAGTGGAGTAGTACCTCCTCCTTTTCTGGTATCAGCACAATGAAAGAATAGCATTGTTTGTTTCCTGACAGAGCAGCAACCAGACAGGGTGGCATAAGCCCTGGATTCTGGCTTTTGAGTCATGGCTGCATCATTTCTGAGTTGATGGGCCTGGGGCAAGTTCCTTAACCTCTCAGAGTCTTGGTTTCTTCATCACTCTATAGGGTTACTACCTACTTCATCCAGGAGTCCTGAGGACTAAAAACACAGTCATGTCCAGAAGCAGTCACAGAATCAAAATGAGGTGAGTGTAAAATTTACTCAACTTTTCAGAAACACATATCTCAAAGAATATCTGAAACAGAAGAAGGACTGTTATTTCTCTTGGCTGGCAGAGTACAGGCCTAAGAAAAATGCTTTGTTAGGTAAATGGTTTTCACACATTCAGGGTCTCTGAAAAACACTGGCTTCATATTTTAAGACATAAAAAGCAACTTCTGTATCTCTTTCACCTTACTCCTCATTCTGTGTCATCAGAGGGTTTCCACAGCATTCAGAAAGGACTCTCAATAAATATTAATTAAGAAAAAAGAAAACCATGAAAAATCTTATCCTTATCCTTTTCTAGTTTGCCCATTTAACTCTAAAATGTCAGAGGCCTTTGTGTTTCATATTTCCTGTGGAAACCCACCCAGTGAGGACTGTCCCCTATTCCTGACTCTGTCAGGGTTAAACTTTTCTACCTATGAAAGAGCAACACTCCCAAATTCCAGTACCCTGAGGGAAGGTGAGTACACCTGAGTTAGGTGGCACCCTGATGTGTCACCTACCCTGGCAGAGTTTGTGCAGGGACATTCCCACTCTGAATATCCTAGTTCCTCCTCAGCTACAAGTCTTGCTTTGTCTTTCTCTTTCTTCATGTCAGTTCTTTCCTGAAACTTTCCTCATGTTTCTTGTAAGAATATTTCTGTTTTTGTGTTACCTGCCAGCTTGTTTATACCTTTCCTGATGCATGTAGCAATTACTTGACAAGATGCTCATCCTCCCCATAGACGGTGAGCACCTGAGAGCATGTACACATCTGCCCTTCGCTGACCTTCATCTGTTACAAGATACCTGGCCCATCACGAACATTCAACATAGGTTCTCAAATTGTTTTGATCAGAGCACTCATTAGGACTTTAGTTGTTCATTTGTGCCTAAAACCAAGTCCCAAGGACTTCCTTATTTGCTATAATATCAAATGAGAATATTTTAATAGACAAGAAAGAAACAGAGGAGAAAGGAAGTTAGAGAGAAGACTGAAAAGCTTTCTCTGAACCAGTCAGAACAGTACATCTGTCCACATGCGCACCCACCTGCTTGCCTAGAGTTGCACCACCTGGTCACAGTTGGCTGGGGGACTGGTTTTACCTGAAAAGCAGCTAACTCACCCTGGAGCTTTAGAAAGCTTTCTGGGTCTCTCATGAGAATGACACTGCATTGCAATTTAAAATCCTTTTTACCATAATCTCAAACCATTTTCTACCTAAAGAATTTATCTTTATTGAATCATAGGTTCAGTTGCCTCCCAACCATAATTCCTGCTGCCCAGGTCTTTGAAGGCAGGCTGAGCTGAGACCCTGGAGAAGGATAGGCTGTTCTGCACAGACACAATGGCTCACATAGCTGTCTCTACACATCCACCCTTCCTCTGGTCACTCACAGGCTGGACCAGTGGCTGCTACTGTCACCAGTTTAACACACAATTCCCCAGGAAGCACTGCTAAGAGCCCTTCTGCAATGGCTGGAACAACATTTCTGATGTGTTCCCACAGCCATCACAATGACAAGGCTCCTGTCAATTCTTTTTCTCCAACGAAGTTTGGAGAATGCTCTTTCTGAGGCCTGCCTGAGTCACAGATGGACACAGGGCTTTGGGCTGCCTGCCCCCTTAAGTACTCACCACGAGAATGCCTCAGGCATTTGCATACACATACAGTGATCCTTCTGCCAGGCTCTTTACAAAAGCAAAAGAGAGGCCTTAGTCCCTTTGGAACTGACAATGGCTTGAACCATTAGAACATGTTCCACTAACACGAACGCAATGAGAGAAGATTGGACAGAAAGACCAGTTTCCCTGACAGTGATTCTAGTTAGTGGTTTTTTGAACAGGCTGTGTAGCCAAGGTGTTCGTTGGATGCTTCTGAATTCTACCCAGTGCTCTGTACGTCTCAGCATCAGGAGGAACTAAGGCTATAAGCTGGTTATAGACCATTACAGAGACCCCACCCTGAGTGGAGCAACTAAAAACTGTGTGGGATTGTCATTCCTACTCAGGTTCTCCTCATTCAATATATCTGGAAAATTACACAGTACATCTCAGACTCCCACATACATGTCCTCAAAAACAAAGGGATAGAGATATGCTTATTCACCCATCCTAGTGTGTGGCCTGCTATGTCCCCAGCTGCTGAATAGAAGCCCAGAAGTCATTCTGGCTGCTTCACTTCCCCTGTAACCCATAACCCATACCTAAATGGCTTCCTCTCCCCTTGCCTCTATCCTGCCACAGCTGATTGTATTAGGTTCACTGATATCTCATTGCTTCTCCCTGAGCCCCTTTCCACAAAACTGTCAGAGTGATCTTTCCAACATTCAGGTCTGATCTTATTATATAAGGGATCTTATTGCTCCCTTCCTCAAAATTTTTCAGCAGTGCCCCACTCATCTCAGAGATAAAAACTGACTCCAGGTGGCTTTCAGATTTAGTCCTTCACTCCCTGTCCTTTGTATGCTATCTTCTCCCTGGATGCAGTGATCCTATATGGCTTTGGGCTCAGCAAACCATCGAAGCTCCTGCATGCCTCCAAAGGTGTTCCTTTCTCTAGAATGCGTTTATATCCTGGTTTGCTCTGTTTTCAAGACCACCAAATATTCAATTGACTTGGCTAATTTCATTCTGATTCCCATGCCCAAACCAGGACACATGTTAGTCTATCCTTGGCTATGTCCTCTGTCTTGAATAAGACAAGATCAGTAGAAGTTTGAGGAGTTTATTTTCCCCACTTCACCATCCCCAAGCAAGAAAACCTTCAGGAGTATCCCACAGGGTGGGATCTGATAGTGAAGATGACCAAGTAGCAGTAAAAACAAAGAGGCAGACAGGAACTGGGTTTTCAGTAACTTGGAGTGATTGAGTCTAGCCTGTCTGGAGCCTACTCTGTATCTAGACTTTTCAGTTTTATCAGCCAAAACATGCCCTGTATTGTTTAAATCTGTTTGAATCAGGTTTTCCATCTCTTGCTGCAGAGAACCTTATCTGATGCAGCTGAAATTAATAGTGTTCTTTCTGAAAGTAGCAACTTTGCTTAGAATAAATGATATAATAGTTTTAAAAAACAAAAGGGTTCAGTAAATGCAACACTGAATAGAATCAAGAAGCTTGAATTCTAAATGAAAATTTGCCTGTAACTTGTTGGGACACTAGTTTCTCATGCTTTATTTTTCTGTCTATGCATTAAGTCTATTTCTACCAACTCCTTTCTTAATTCATAACACAGTTGATAATAATAAAGATGTACTCTGTTTGCACTGCTATAACAAAATACCGTAGACTGAGTGGCTTATAAACAAACACATTAATCTCTCACAGTTCTAGAGACTAGACTTCTAAGGTGAAGGTGCCAGAACAATCACGTCTTGGTGAGAGCCCTCTCCCAGGTTTCAGAGTGCCTACTTCTCCCTGTGTCTTCACCTGGGGGAAGTGGAAATCAAGCTGTCCAGGGTCACTTTTATAAGGGCACTAACTTCAGTCATGAGGGCAGAGCTCTCAAAGGCCCCACTCCTAATACCAGCACCTTGGGCATTAGTTTCCAACGTATGAAATTCAACACATGAATTCAGACCACAACAAGAGAAGAGTTCTGCTCTTCCTTCATAATGCATTCAGTTAGTTTTTTTTAAAAAATGTATTGAGCACTCACTGTGTGCTTGGCAGTGAGTGTCATCTACATAGAAAAAAACCTGGGACAACTTCTAGGCTAGAGTTTGGCATACTATAGCTCACGGACCAAGTCTGGCCCTTTCCCCACTTTTGTAAATAAAGTTTTATTGAAACACAGCTGCACATATTTGTTTACATACTGTCTGTGGCTGTTCTCACAGTACCACAACAGAGCTGAGTAGTTGCCACAAAGACCACATGGCCTGCAAAGCCTAAAATATTTACTATCTGGCACTTTATAGAAAAAGTGTGCCACCCTCTGCTCTAGGCTATTCACCACATCTGAAAGTTCTGGTTGCAATAAACCTCTCTTCCCCAAAAAGCTGTGGTAAAGTATACTTCACCAACTTTTGTGGAATACAGTCCTAAATATCAAATTACACTCCTCAAAAATAATAAAGAAAAAATATTTTTAAACATACACTAAATTTAATACATTTTGTGTTTCTAGAATTAACTGGTACCAAAAATGAGATGCAGGCCCGTGAATCATCCTTAGGATCCTCCTTGGGAGATGGGCAAAATCCACACCAGCAAACTCAATGAAAACCTAAGTGCAGACAATATGATTCATTAACAAAGAAGAAAGTTTTATTTTTTTATCTCCTCCATTCTTTCCCCAGGTGCACTTTACTTCTCAGAACACTGATCTGATTTTAAGAAACTATACACTACAACTTGAAGAAAAAAATAAACATAGGCTCATTTCTAAATATTAATGCAAAGCTGAAAACTAAAAATTAGGTCCCTGGTCTAATTTTTTCTACATTGGTTTCTGGTGACTCATATTTCCATTATGCAGCTCGAGGCTTTCTCTAAGCTCTTTTTAGGTACTAGAGGAACTAACGCCGTACTCACTCATGTTACTGTGCAGTGGAAGAGAAGTGGCACAGACTGCTAAATCTGACAGATACTGATGGGAATTTGTTTTACCATTTAAAATGTACACAATATAGAACATATTTGTCATCTCTAAACCATGATTTCTTCAACAGGATGCTGAATGCTAACTCCTATTTTCTAATTGTTAGAGACTATCGAATAAGGTCACATGTGAAAGCATCTCGCACTGTTGCAGGCACAGAGCATTCTTTCCTTCTCCCTTCATCCTTCTATACCTGAGAAGATGACAAGTATGCTCTAGTCTGAACAAGGGAATCACTACCTCCTACAATTTTTAGTCTTTCCTACATTAAAGGAGAGACAAAAGTTGAGAGATACAAAGAGATTTAATTGTGTTCTGGAGCTTTCTCCTCCCCCTTACCTCAACTCCCAACCCCAAGATTAAAGAGGGGACTAGGTTTCTATTTGTACATGAACAGAACCCTGCAGGCATCAATCAGTAGTAACCACTAATGGAAACTTGGCCACTAGTGTCCTCTCTGAGGCTGTCTGACACATTTGGATCTAATTGGCAGTCTGCTTCAGAGCAGCCAAAAACTACAGTGTCATACACATTCCAGATCAAAGTGAAGGCGAACTTGCCTGTGGCCCTGGGAGTTTGTCAAAATCAAATGGGCAGATCTGTGGGATTTGTTTAGAAACAGGTAAATGCTCACATGCTTATTTAGAGAAAACCTGTAGAAGACACTGATTTAGCTAGTTTGGACCCAAAACATGAAGGACCAAGAAAGAGCATTCAGGAGAACTAGCAGCCTGGGTGGTCAGAAGAGACCAGCTTATTTTTATCCTGCCTCCAAATTTGATGGAAATTAATTCATATTCTCTTCTGGGCTTTGATATAATGAGTAACATAGGTTTTTCAATAGGAAATAGGCCCCAGCCCTAAGCTCAGAAATGTCAACTATACCTAAAAACACTCTTAAACCCATTATTTGTGGGAGAAACAAAATTTTTCCTTTTAATAAAAATCTACAGAAAGAATGTTTGTTTCTAATTCTAACACCATCCACCAGAATTTAAATGATAAATGTTCCATTGAATGCTGTTCTTTTTAGTGTCATAGGCCCCTGAAAATTATGAAAACCTCTTTCCACAAAAATGCACATGAAAAAATTTGGCATAAAATTTCAGTGTTGACGACTTTCCTGAGGACCTCCTAGGGAATCGCTTGGACTTTATACTTCCTAGGTTAAAGGTTCCTGAATTGAATCTATTAAATGGAAGGACAAATCCTTTACTAAGTAATGGTTTACTTCTATAGGTCTATCATTATTTACATCTAATGTATACCAGTCACAGCTAGTTGCCCATCCTACAAGGACCTCCAGCTCACCAGTCCAAGATTACTAACATCTTCCAGTCAAAATCATCTGATATCTTCCAACCCTCTGAACCCCTTGGAATATCTGCTATACAGAACTAAAGCTCCTAATCCATCTTTATTTGAAATGATAAGATAATGGAAAGCATTCAGATATGGGATGTATTCATTCACCCCATATCTGTGAAAGACTATTTCAAGGCAGTAGGGGTACCAAATGAACAAGACAGCTATGGCATCTACCTTTACAGAGCTTATACTCAGGTTCAAAACTTGGTCTATATTTACCATATTAAGTTATCTGAACTCTGTAAGACTTAGTTCTTTTATTTATAATGATTATTATTTATACCTTGTAAGTAGTGGCAAATACTGTTTTAAATGGTAATGCTAAAGTACCTAGTACATAGTGGACATTCAATATTATCAATTTTAATTTTTATCATCACCCCTATGGGAAAAAAGATTATGTGGCAAGTATTAATTCTTTAGATTGCCTATCACTGCTGAAAGTTCTTTCAATGTCCCTACTGTCCCTGGATTCATACATATTACCAGAGAATTCCACAAGTATTGGAGAGAATGCTAAAGAGAAAGTTTAAACCAATTCTACAGTTCTGGACTCTCCCCTGCCAGCCTTCATTGGGTTACTATTTCTAGAATGTGCTTTCATTATTAGCATTGATCATTTTGATGAATTGCTCCTTGGTTACAATGGTTCTTTCAGCATAAACACCACTCTGTTTCTTCTCTAAAACTGTCATGTTTCCCCTTCTAAGACATCAATGGCTTAGCACCTACATTTGTTAAAGAAAATCCCTTTAATTGAGTTGTAAACTGCAGATTCTCCACTTCCATCTCTCTACCATCAATATAACTAGAAGTATGGACATCAAAGATTAGAGCAGAAATAAATGAAATATAGACTAACAAGACAAGAGAAAAGATGATAAAATTAAGAGCTACTTTTTAGAAAACGTAAACAAACTGGACAAACTTTTAGCTACACTTATCAAGAAACAAAGAAAGAGAACACTAATAAATAAAATTAGAAATGAAAGTGGAAACACTATAACTAATAGCACACAAATACAAAGAATCATGAAAGACAATTATAATTACACACCAAAAAATGGACAACCTAGAAGAAATGCATACATTTCTAGAAACATATATCTACTAGGACTGAGTCATGAAGAAGTACAAAGTCTGAATAGATCAATAATAAGAAAGGAGATTGAGTCAGTAATCAAAAACCTTCCAAAAAACAGGAGTCCGGATCAAATGACTTCACTGGTGAATGCTACCAAACATTTAAAGAAGAATTAATATCAATCCTTCTCAAACTCTCCCCCAAAAAATCAGAGAATAGGGAAAATTTCCAAGCTCATTTTATGTGACCAGTGTTCCCTAGATACCAACACCAAAAAAGGACAGTATAAGAAAAAAAACTTACAGACCAATATGACTAATGAACGTAGATGTAAAAATCCTTAACAATATATTAGTAAATTGAATACAGCAATACATTAAAAAGATCATACACTATGATCTAATGAGATTTATTCCAAGGATGCAAGGATGGTTCAACATCCATAAATCAATCAATGTTCTACACCATGTTAACAAAATGAAGGACAAAAATCGTATGATCAATCATCTTGATAGACACAGAGAAAGCATTGGACAAAATCCAACATGCATTCATGATAAAAAATCTCTCAACCAAGTGGGTAAGAAGAGAACATACCTCAACATAATAAAGACCATATATGACACACCCACAGCTGGCATTATAGTCAATGGTTAAAAACTGAAAGCTCTTCCTCTAAGATCAGAAATAAGACAACATATGACTAGGAGCCCTAACCAGAGCAATTAGGCAAGAAAAAGAAATAAAAGGCATCCAAACTGGAAAGAAAAGAGTAAAACTGTCTCTATTTGCAAATGTCATATTATTTATTTTTTTAAAAACCTTACGAATTCCACCAAAAACACTGAGAACTAGTCAACATATTCTGTAAAGTTGCATGATACGAAATCAACATACGGAAATTGGTTGTGTTTCTATAGACTAACAATAAAATATCTAAAAAATTAAAACAATCCCATTAACAATATCATAAAAAAACAGAATAAATACCTAAGAATCAATTTAACCAAGGAGGTGAAAGATCTGTACACTGAAATCTATAAGACAAATTGAAAAATAAAAATAAATGGACAGATATTCCATGTCCACAGATTGTAAAAATTAATGTTGTTAAAATACCCAAAGCAATGTACAAATCCATGTAATCCCTATTAAAATTCTAATGGCATTTTAAATAGAGATAAAGAAAAAAATCTAAAATTTGTATGGGACCACAAAAGTTTCCAGAAAAGGAAAAACAATCTTGAGAAAGAAAAACAAAGGTGGAGAAATTACACTTTGTGATCATATTATACATAGCTATAATAATGAAAATAGTATATTGGCATAAAAACAGACACATAGATCAATGGAATAGAATAGCAAGCCCAGAAATAAATCCATGTACAATATACACTTTAAAATTTTATAATTTTATTCATCAATTATACCTGTATAAAGCTGAAATATAAACAAACATATACATACATAAAATTTGTACCCTTCAGAGAAAATACTCATTTTGGGAATATCTTCTAATTTTCTTTCCACAAAAAAATTTCTCAGAAAATTCCAAAAAGTAGAAATTGACCCCCAATGCAAAAACAAACAAACCTAGAAATTAGTCATATTTTTAAAAAACAAAATACAACTGAAAATTGAAGCCTATTTAAACACAGTCATTTAGTGAAGGTAAAAAAAACAATATGGTGGTTATTTTGTAGAAAAACTAACATTGACAACACTATTTATCAAAGTTCTTTGGATGCTATCAAAGTCATATTGAAAAGTGAGTTTTAAATGTTCTTACAATTAAACAAGAGAATAAAAATCAGTGAAGCACTCAACCCAAGTAAAACAGGACAATTTTAAAGATAATAAGCAAAGCAGAATGAAAAATTAGTATTTTTAAATTAATGAATTAGAAAATGAAATAAGATTAATAAATCCAAGAGATTATTGTTTTAAAAGACTAAGAAAACAGACAAATATCTGGCTATTAAGAATCAACTGAAGGACTTCCAGCCCAGATAGAGACATAGGTAGACAGACTGTGCCTCCTCACACAACCAAAAAAGAATGACAATTTAAAAACAAAAAAACAACCAGTACTGACAGAAAATTGAACTGTATATAAGTCCAACAACAACGAGTTAAAGTAGACACATTCATCCAGACCAGTAAGGGGGGCGGAGCTGGGGAGCCTGGACAGAGAGGGCTCATGGCAGGGAGCTGGTGACCCAGCTGGCAACCCAGGCTCACAGAGTGGCAGCTGGTGGACAAAGTGAGGTGACAGATTGTGGAAGGGCATGGAGCATCTAGTCCCACATTTGCACGCAGGTAAACCAGGCAAAACTGGGGAGAGAGACAGACTTCGCAACCCAGGGTCCCAGTGTGGGGAAATAAAGCCTCAAAACACCCACTGAAAATACCTGTGGGGGTTGAAGTGCCGCAAGAAACTCCCAGCCTCACAGGAGAGTTTGTTGGAGAGACCCACAGGGTCCCAGCATGTCCACAAGCCCACCCACATGGAAATCAGCACCATAAGGGTCCAATTTGCTTGTGGGAGCAGGGGAAGTGACTGAAATCCAGCAGAGAGCAGAGCAAGTGCCATTGTTCCTTGAAGACCCTTCCCCACAGACAGCATCACAACCCAGAGACTGGGTTGCCCCGCCCTGGTGAACACCTAAGTCTCCACCCCTTACTACATAACAGGCATGACCAGACCCCCACCCCCCAAAAAATGGCTCAAACAGAAGAACAAATCAAAGCCTCAAAGCCAATACTTTTAAGCAACCAAGAGATAGCTAACCTATCAAATGCATAGTTCAAAACACTGGTGATCAGGATGCTCACAGAATTGCTTGAGTATGGTCACAAATTAGATGAAAAAATGAAGCCTATGCTAAGTGAAATAAAGGAAAATGTACAGGGAACCAACAATGAGGGGGAAAAAACCAGGACTCAAATCAACAGTGTGGACCAAAAGGAAGAAAGAAAAGTTCAACCAAAACAGAATGAAGAAACAAGAATTCAAAAAAAATGAGGAGAGGCTTAGGAACCTCCAGGACATCTTTAAACATTCCAACATCTGAATTATAGGGGTACCAGAAGGAGAAGAGGAAGAGCAACAAGTGGAAAAGTTATTTGAACAAATAATAAAGGAGAACTTCCCCAATCGGCCAAAGAAAATAGACTTCCAGGAAGATCAGGGAGCTCAAAGAGTCTCAAAGAAGTTGGACCCAAGGAGGAACACACCAAGGCACATCATAATTACATTACCCAAGATTAAAGAGAAGGAGAGAATCTTAAAAGCAGCAAGACAAAGTAAGAGAGTTACCTACAAAGGAGTTCCCATCAGACTGTCAGCTGCTTTCTCAAAAGACACCTTACAGGCAAGAAGGGGCTGGAAAGAAGTATTCCAAGTCATGAAAGGCAAGGACCTACATCCAAGATTGCTCTATCCAGCAAAGCTTTCATTTAGAATGGAAGGGCAGATAAAGTACTTCCCAGATAAGGTCAAGTTAAAGGAGTTCATCATCACCAAGCCCTTATTTTATGAAATGTTAAAGGGACTTATCTAGGAAAAAGAAGATTAAAAACATGTACAGTAAAATGACAGCAAACTCACAATAATTAACAACCACGCCTAAAACAAAAACAAAAACAAAGAAAACAATTAGAACAGGAACAGAACCATAGAAATGGAGATCACATGGAGGGTTATCAACAGGGGAGTGGGAGGAGGAGAGAGGGGGAAAAGGTGTAGAGAATAAGTAGCATAGATAGTAGGTAGAAAATAGACAGGAGGAGGGTAAGAATAGTATGGCAAATGTAGAAGCCAAGAACTTATGACACATGGACATGAACTAAAGGGGCGGAATGTGGGTGGGAGAGAGTGTGCAGGGTGGAGGTAAGTGAAGGGGGGAAAATGGGACAACTGTAATAGCATAATCAATAAAATATATATATTTTTTTAAAAGAATCAACTGAAGACCATGGCCAGGTGTATTAGTTAATTGGACTATCGTTCTATACACCAAAATATTGCAGGTCTGATCTCCAGTTGGGGTGCCTATTGGAGGCCACTGATCAATATTTCTCTTTCTCTCCCTCTCTCCCTCCCCTATCTTTCTAAAATCAATAAACATCCTCAGGGTAGATTTTAAAAAAAGGAACAACTGAGGAAAAATCATAAAAGCATCCTTCTGAGAACCAGAGATCGTTTTTAATTATAAAAGACTTCTCTATATGACTCAATTATTCACCCTCTCAGTACAACGAAGGCATCAATAGAATCAATAGAGAAATATTTGCATATGCCAATATCTATGGGAGAACTTAGGAAACTCTCCAAACTTTTCTCCAAGTTTCACTTTTCCTTCCTGAGTATCAATTGATTAGTGTGCAAAAACTATGGGGATGCTGAGCTGTCCTTCCACTATTTGTTAGGGGGATGGGCCTTCTTGGTTTCTGATCATTACATGTAGCGATTCCTTTTTTCCTTCTAAAGTAATGGGCATTGATTAACGAAAGGCCGAATTGCCCAGAATTCAGTATTCAGACTCGTCCCTGCTGTCTGTGTTCAGCTGTATTAAGCAGGCCTTCTACAGCTACTGTGCCAGACTTACCGAGAGCAAATGGTTTCTGTGGGCAAAGGGCAAAAGAAAATTCTAATGAGAATAGGCTAATCATCAATTATAACATAGAATCACTGAGTTAAGTAGTATCACTACAATCTTTACTTCTTCATATACAAAACAGAAGTATAATTTACTTACTCATATGCAAAACGGAAGTATGTAACATAGGATTACATCAGTTTATCTTATTAGCAAACAGAATGGCAGCTAAGTAAGGGGAAAGACACACCTTGTTTCACTTTCAAAAGGAATTTCTTTCCAAAGTAAATGAAAACAACATGGTCAATTAACTTCCTCAAAGCACTTTCAGAACTCAGCTTCATTTCCAGTCTTTGTTAAGTTGGTTATGTACTTCAGTGCTCCTGGCTCTCCCCCAAAAAAGAAGTTAGTTGGATTGAAAGCATTTTTGTAAACACTAATGAATTCATTAATATAAGACACTCTCCTGTGCCCTCTACTTTCATAAAAATTAACTAACATTATAAAACTAAGTAGAAATACATCTCCCACACAGTTTTTCTGCATTCAATCTGGCTCTTTCAACATGCCCTATGAGTAATTTTGTTTATTCTCTGCTTTGTTCCAGAAATGATTCAAAGGTAAGACCTATGAGTAAGCCTCACAGTAACAAAACACTTTCTAACCTGGTTCTGGGTAAAAACTAATAGCAACTGTAAAGTAATATGTTTAAATAAGAAAATAATTGTGTAATGGAATACTTTTTAGGAAGCACTTATTCTGTAAGTGACATAACTACCAAAAGCCTTGTAATTTACATACATGATGTATGTATTTTTTCATTTGCTCCCCACTCCCCACCCCCGCTACTGCCACCACCTTTCTCTGCAGATGCTACTCTAGACCAGGCCTTCATTAAAAATGCACTAGTCCCCTAACTGGTCATGCTACTTCCAGCTTTCTCCCTTCCAATGCAACCAACATGCTGTTGTCAGATTAAACTCCCAAAACGTACCTTTGCACATATGTCCTCTCAAGCTCAGAACCCTTAAATGGCTCCCTACCAGCTCCTGAGCCTGGCAGTCATGGGTCTCTCTTTCCTTGACCTTTTCTGGTTCTTCTATGCCCTGCAAATCCTTCATTTCAGCTTAACTAGGCTATTCATCAACCCACAAGCCACCTTGATCTCATCATGCCCCACTCTGTAATGCCTTTGTTCCTTCTTTGTAATTACAAACATAACTGTGTTTCAAAGCCCTGATTTGGTACCATCTCTTCAAATCCCTAACCAAAAAGTTCCAGCCTTGTCTATCCCCATCTACATCCCACTGCTGAAGCATTTATCAAACATGACATGGTATTATTACAGTAGAATGAGAAGCCAGAGGGGAAATAAAGGCAGGGCCCTTACCATCACAATCTAACAAAGAACTTAATACAGGAGACTAAAAGCAAAGGAAGATGTGTCTCACCCATTGACCAAGTAGTTCTGAGCCTGGTTCTATAAGGCTGCCAGGCATTCCAAACAACAAGATAATGAAGGAGATGGTGGGGGGGAGGGGCCTTGAAAGTCTGTGTGTATCATCTCCACTAGTTGGGAAAAGGAAAACCTTGGGACTGTGTATTCGTCCTAAGGCCTGAAAGGGAGGTGGGGAAGGGACTACAGTACCCAGAGAAAAAGCCCATAAAGCAACTTTGGTTAATTGCCTGCCCCCGTCACATATGCAAAATGAACAAATAGACTCTGGAGCAAGATAAGGATTCGAGCTAACAGACCCCCACCCATACCTACATTGCACAGTCATGTCTCCCTGGGAAAGCTGGCAACCACCTTTACCCATCAATCAATATGTAACTCCCTCACCCCCATACCACCAATTATGTAAGTCCTCAGAACAAAGGACTCTCTTTCTTGGCTAGTGGGCCTTTCTTACCACACTGAGGTGGGGGACCCTGCTCACTCAGCCCTGGCCACCCTGGCTCTAGCCACCCTTGCTTTTGCTCTCCCATTAGAACTTAACACTAAGGACTTCTGACCAAGATGGAGGCATCAGTAAACACACTGTACCTCCTTGCACAACCAAAAGAAGGACAACAACAAATTTAAAAACAAAAACAACCAGAACTGACAGAAAATCAAACTGTATGAAAGTCTGACAACTAAGGAGTTAAAGAAGAAACATTCATGCAGACTGGTAGGAGGAGCAGAGACTGACAGCCAGGGTGGAGAGGACTCGAGGCAAGGCAGTGGCTGGAGGACCGGGAAGTCCCACATTCAAGTGCAGACACACCGGGAGGAACAACTGGGGAACCAGACAGACCACGCAACCCAGAGTTCCAGTGTAGGGAAATAAAGCCTCAAACCTCTCATTGAAAACATCTGTGGGGGTTGGTGCAGCAATGGGAGAAACTCCCAGCCTTAGAGGAGAGTTCATTGGAGAGATCCATAGGGTCCTAAAATGTACACAAGCAAGCAAACCCACCGGGGAATCAGCACCAAAAGGGCCCAAATTGACTGTGGGTAGCAGGGGAAGTGACTGAAAATCAGCAGAGAGCTGAGCAAGCGGCACTGTTCCCTCTCCGACCCCTCCTCCACATACAGCATCACAACACAGCAACGTGCATTGCCCTACCCCGGTGAACACCTAAGGCTCTGCCTCTTACTACATAACAGGCTTGAGGAGACCACCCCTGCCAAAAAAAAATAGCCCAAATGAAAGAACAGATCAAAGCTCCAGAAAAAAATACAACTAAGCGATGAAGAGATAGCCAACCTATCAAATGCATAGTTCAAAACACTGGTGATCAGGATGCTCACAGAATTGTTTGAGTATGGTCACAAATTAGATGAAAAAATGAAGCCTATGCTAAGTGAAATAAAGGAAAATGTACAGGGAACCAACAATGAGGGGGAAAAAACCAGGACTCAAATCAACAGTGTGGACCAAAAGGAAGAAAGAAAAGTTCAACCAAAACAGAATGAAGAAACAAGAATTCAAAAAAAATGAGGAGAGGCTTAGGAACCTCCAGGACATCTTTAAACATTCCAACATCTGAATTATAGGGGTACCAGAAGGAGAAGAGGAAGAGCAACAAGTGGAAAAGTTATTTGAACAAATAATAAAGGAGAACTTCCCCAATCGGCCAAAGAAAATAGACTTCCAGGAAGATCAGGGAGCTCAAAGAGTCTCAAAGAAGTTGGACCCAAGGAGGAACACACCAAGGCACATCATAGTTATATTACCCAAGATTAAATAGAAGGAGAGAATCTTAAAAGCAGCAAGACAAAGTGAGAGAGTTACCTACAAAGGAGTTCCCATCAGACTGTCAGCTGCTTTCTCAAAAGAGACCTTACAGGCAAGAAAGGGCTGAAAAGAAGTATTCCAAGTCATGAAAGGCAAGGACCTACATCCAAGATTGCTCTATCCAGCAAAGCTTTCATTTAGAATGGAAGGGCAGATATAGTACTTCCCAGATAAGGTCAAGTTAAAAGAGTTCATTATCACTAACCCCTTATATGAAATGTTAAAGGAACTTATCTAAGAAAAAGAAGATAAAAATATGAACAGTAAAATGACAACAAACTCAGTTATTAACAACTGAACCCAAAACAAAAACCAAAACTAACTAAGCAAACAACTAGAACAGGAACAGAATCACAGAAATGGAGATCACATGGAGGGTTATCAGTGGGGGAGTGGGTGGGGAGAGAGGGGGAAAAGGTACAGAGAATAAGTAGCATGAATGGTAAGTAGAAGATAGATAGGGGGAGATTAAGAATAGTATGGGAAATGTAGAAGCCAAAGAACTTATACATATATAATATATATAATATATATAATATATATAATATATATAATATATATAATATATATTATATATTATATATTATATATTATATATTATATATTATTAATTATATTATATTATTTATTAATATTTATATTAATTAATTATATTAATTAATAATTATATTACTATATAATGTTATATTATATATTATATATGTAATGTATAAACTAAAGGGGGGATGTGGGTGGGAGGGGTTGTGCATGGCAGAGGGGAGTGAAGGGGGGAAAATGGGACAACTGTAATAGGGTAATAAAATATTTTTTAAAAAAAGAACTTAGCACTAATAAACATTTCTTGCATGCTATTAGGCTCGCTGATCTGTAATTCTTTACTATGTCAGCAATAAGAACTAGGGTTTCTCTTGTTGTTACCAGAGAAACACGATTATGGCTAGTCATCTTTCCAGACCTCAGTGTCTTTTCTTCTAAACCCCATTAAGCCACTTTAGGCAACTCATTGCCGCTCGTTTGTTTATATGAAGAGGGCACTGAACACATGCTTGGTATTGAGAATTGTAACCTAGTAGACCCGCCTTCTTCAGCGTGTTCAGCTACAAGTGCATGCCTCTCAAACAGGTGTAGGAGCACCCCAGGGATGCACTATGGGTACTAGAGGAAACAAGATGAAGATGAAGCTTCTTTAAGATGGAGCTTCTTTAAGATGTTAATTTTCCTTATGTAATTTACAATGTTATCTTTAAAGTAAAATCAATATTATATAGAGATTAAAATTTTTAGAAAAATTTTAAAGACAAAATTGGAAAATAAAACAGGAGAGATCAAGTAAGTTTCTAGTCCTCAGCAGTTTACTTTCAGCAATGCCTCCAAGCCATCTTCTCCTCCTTCCCAGGTAAATCTGTGTTCCTACACCAGTTGAGGGCACTTATGTGGAAACATTTGTAGAAATGCTGTGAACGGGTAATAGGGAAAGAATACAATCATTTCCTTTTTTCATCATTTCCATTTTAAGATACAATCAATATACATTTTTGTTTTTATTAAAATGGGTAATAGAAATTAAGCCCAAAGATATTTTTCAAGTCTTTGTTTTACTTCCTTGGTTATGATTTGTGATGTCAGACAGAAATACTAGAAATGTGTTTTAGTATGACCACTCAAAACTAAATGTTTCTTTCCTCAAATGTTAAAAGCCCTTAGTAGAAACATTTTGTCACAAGTGGGAGCATCATCTGTATGAACAGCTTATTGTGGGCTTCAAATAATACATGGTAACCCTATGTACCATCTTTTAACACATATACATAGTTGAATTACCTTAACTATTATCTTAACTTTATTTCAGAGAGAAAAAATAACAAGTAACTGAATGTTAAAAAGTCTCCTTAGACTGACATACTCAGAGTAATCCACTGTGTGACTGAAACAAACATGGATACAAAGATTCTGATGTTTTTAATCTAAATACTGGAGAAAACATGTCCCTGGAAATTCCCTCAGCAACTTTTGTTGTAAATCTTTTTCAGCCACCAAGAACTGTAAACAAACCATGGAGTTCAACTATTGTTCATTGAATTTGTTTATTTTAAATAAACTGCTAATATATTTCACATGCTTCTGGAATTATCCATAATTTAGCAAATGGAAGCTTCTTCTGGCAATTACCAATTGCTTGCCTAATAAGAATTTCCCTTGTGCTAACTATTCTTGTATATTGGAGTGCACTGTAGGAGCTGGTGATCTTTCCCAACTCACACAAAAGGTTAGATTTGAATTGGAACAAGAAAACATTCACTTCCAATTTTCTAGATGAGAAAACTGAAACAAAGATAAATTGTCCGAAGCCACAGGAGACCATCACACAACCTTGACTTTTGGTGCAGGCCCCTCATAACAGGAAGAAACTGGTTCACTCCAGTCCATTGCTTTATTAGTCTGCCTTGGGTGGAAACACCATCCTGTACTTGAAACCAGCTCTTAAAAGGAGCTGCCCTTCTGGAATCCAATATGAGATTCAATCCAAGCCTGAATATTCTGAAAGTTTGTTTAAAAAAATGAGCTCAGCACTTCATAAGGTATAGAATTGTCTAATCTCTATGTTGTACACCTGAAAGTAATATGTTATACATCAACTGTAATTGAAAATAAGATTTTTTAAATACTAGAAACAATTAAATGAAAAAAATCTGACATCAGGTTTTCTTCTAAGTCCACTTGGGAAAATTTGTCTCATGTAAAGACCAAGTGGCCCTCCCAAGGATGCCAGCCAGAAGCAGGGTTGCTTCCAACATGTTGGCCATGCCAGGCCCAATTGAAACTTTGGATCAAAGCTTCCCTTTTAGGAAGCTGGATATTGCTCTTCCTTCTTTTCTGAATTTGTGATGATACTATCACAAATACTACATGATACTACATGATACTATCACATCTGTAAACTGTCTTCACAGGGCAAGGAAACAGAACAGCAAAAAGTTAAATTTCCTGTTGAAAATGACAATCATAAACATGTTCCCATTAGCCACTTTAAGTTTAAAATAATAGAAGTCAGAGAGATGTGGCAGAAGAGGAAGTCAAAGATCTGAAGCATGAGCAGGACTCTATGTGGCTTGCAGATGAAGAGGGCCACATGGAATGTGGGAGAAGGAACTGAATTCTTCCCACAACCAATGAACTTGGACGACAGCCCTGAGTCCCAAATGAGAATACACCTGGCCAACAACCTGATCTTTAGTCCAGTGAGACTCTGAGCAGCAAGACCAGCCAAGAAGAGAGCCATGGGAGCAGGGAGTAAGAAGCTACCCTGCCTGGGAAGTCAGGAGGGGCTTCCTTGGAGGGGTTTGCTGGAAGAAACGGGAAAGGCTCTTCGGCCAAGGAAGATATTAAGAACAAAGATAAAAGTGGGCCAAACTTCTGGTGTACAGAAGCTGAGGTTATTAAATGTGTTCTTTTAAGCCACTTCAAAAGAAAGTTAAAATAATACTCATGCAACATGTAGGTTCAAATTCTAGCTTTGCCATTACCCCATTGTATGACCTTGTGCCACGTCACCTGGCCCCAGAATCTCATCTCCCACCTGTAAATTGGGGGAGGGGCACATGAACAGCTATACTTTCTAGAGTAATTTTAAAAGCAAAATGAAATAGGAACGTACTTTGCACACACCATATGGCATCATGTAAATGAAAGTTTTTGTAATGAACCTCTGCTTCCCCAAATATCATTGTGTTGATATGAATTCTGCATTTTTCTCTCCATACATGCTCTATTTTAATTGAGCATAAAATTAGCTAAATATTTATTTGTGAAATACTGCTTTGTGCAAAAGCAACATAAAGACATTTTTAAATCTAAAAAGACAATATATTTACTGAGGTCATTCCTCTCTCAACACACTTTTATAAGTTTGCAATCTGTGAGCCCCTCTTCTCCTTTGGGGTCAGTGTCTGGGTGAAAACTCGTCACTCACACACAGCCATGGCATGCCCAGCACAATGCCCTACAGTGCTGCACACTCCCTCTCCTCCACCTCCTAACAAACAACACTTAGAAGTACTTTGACATCTGTGATCTCATATGCTCCTTCTAAGCCAGAGCTAAGACACATGAAATGATGCTGTATGATAGATGGCTGGCCCTGGACCACATCACAAGAGCAAAGTCAGGCCCGGAACTGAAGTCACCTTATTGCAAGCTGATGTCTGCCCACACCCTCCACCTCCCTGCCTCCTCACACATGCCTGGATGAGCAGAGAGCAGGGCGAACAGAGGATGCTGCCTGCTTGTTCTGTGCCCCAGGTGACACCAGACATGCCAACCCTCTTCCAACGCACTATTCATGGACCCTTGTGGCGCCCAAGTCCCGGGGCCAGGCTTGAATTTGGGGCACATCGTGCAAGGTGGCGTGTGGATTTCTGGATTTGTTTGCTTTTAGTTAAACAAACTGGCTTAGATTTAGAAAATAAGTCCAGGCTGATCAATAATCAGAAGCCTCATAACTCACCTCAAGAAAACCTCCATGTTTATCTTAGGCAAATATGCTCAAAAGCATTATGTTAACCAACCATCCACTCCTCAAAAAAGAAAATATACCCTTTGAATCATGCCTGGTCGTTAAGAAACTACAAAATAAAATGGCTAACATTAGACTTAATTTCCTTCTCATCAAAAGCCTACATTCTAGTTTTAACACAAAAAAGGGAACTGAAAAATATAAAAGCAGAAAATGGAACTCAAAGTATAACACATATATATGTATATGTATATATATAATGAAAATTCAGAATGAATTTCATATATACCATATACATGAAATTATGTATTTCTTATACATGTAAGAAATTTATTCTGTAAGTTCATTATTTAGAGCCTCATTTCTTGCTGTTGAAAACTGTCACTTGGTTGATTTATTTAGTGATAGGACAGAAATATACACCAGAGTTCAAGCTGGTAACATTAATAGGAAAGGACTTGGATCTGCATTAACCACTGCTTTGAGTTTGGACAATAAAGATTAAAAGGAGCCTGTGAGAATGTACTTTGTACTTGTGTGGGAGAAGCAAACATTTTGGCATTTGAAGTAAGTATGAGTCTAGTTCCAATATTAGATACTATTAGTTAATGAATCACCATCTCCTGCCCTTCTCTGGCTGAGCCCCAGGGACTGACTGGGTTGGATCTCAGGAGCGGCCATCTGCCCTAGGCACACCGTCAGATATACCAAAACAGAGTCAAAGTGATTATTCAAAATAATAAATTATTCTCTTACACATACTTCCACTGGTGCAAATAACTGAGAGGGAAGTACATTCTCACAGATATGGGAGTGAAGGCAGCCTCGGAATCACTGAAGAATGTAAGAGCATTCAAGTACTTTCAAGCAGTCTGGCATTCCTTTTCTGGCTGCCATTCATAGTGTGACCCTTGGCAAGACATCAACACAAAACCATTGCTTTCTCTACGAAGAGGAGCTGTTCAATTTATCTCATAGAACTGTTCTCAAAGTTCTTTAAAAAGCACATATAAAAATGTATTAAAAACATTGTAATTGCTATTAAATTATATGAAGACAATTTTTTTCTCATAATATAGAGTTGTATACTTTCTTTGGGGTTTAAAAAAACCTAGATTTATTATCTAACAAATGGAAATAATTGAATTACAGAAAACCCTAATTATAATTCCCCAAATTCACTAGATTCATAATTTACATTGCAATATAAGTCTTGCTGGTCAGGCATTGACTAAAGTCACTGCTGTATAACATAATTCATTCAATATTCTTTGTGAATGCAAATTTAAGTTTAGCAAACAATAAGCACACTAAAAATGAAATGATATTGACATTCTAGATGATTAAGCAGATTAAGAAACCATAATGTTTCTAAATGTTTCTAAAATGTTTTAAAATGATGTTACTGATTTCCTCAAAACTGAAGGATTAGAAAATAAAATTTCAATTCATAAGTCAGTTATAAACTTTTGTACTCAGGTATAGTAGCATATAATATTCAACAAAAAGGCATCAACATCAGTATACGAATGTGAGTTTTCGGTTTTGCAGAAACACAAGTTCTAGTTGTTAACCAACCTCTGGCACTCAATTTTAGAGAAGTTCAGGCTTGAATACTAATCAAATGGAAATGAGCTTAAGGTAACATTTCCTTTTTTAAAAAAAATCATAACAAGGAAACACATTCCTCTAATAAACTTTTGGGAGGTTAGAACTGACCTGAGAGAGCATACAGCCCAACCCTTGTTTGACAGAACTAATGACTTTGATGCCTGGTGCCATTTTTTATTGGAATGATCAAAGGTCTAAGTTATTGGTTATTTCTCTAGCCAATGGTCAATGCTTGTGCACTGGCAGCAATGGAGTATCATACATGCAATGAGAAAGTCTTCTGCAAGTGATGGCATTACACCCACTCCCATTTCTTTGAAGACACAAGGTAGCAAAAATTACTTCCATAAATGGTACTGCAGATTTGGGTAGTTTATGTTCATTTTGAGCCTAGCATTTAATAGTGACTTGGTTGGCTCTTAGATGATAAAATTGAACATGTCTAAAAACATGCAGCACAACAATAGTTAACACACTTAATTTCCTGCTCCACATTTATTGGGGCTAAGAGACGAAAACAGCTATTTTTTCTCTCAAATAATTGAAAAAATATGACATCCAATTGCTTAAATACATAACAAAACTTTCTGGATCATGAATCAACATACAACGCAATAGCCTGCAGCTATAAGTTGAGACCACTTTATAAAACATCACTCATCTAAGGCTTCTGAAATTGTCTCTGTAGCTGCACATATGTAAATGACCTATACACATAAAGGCATCCATTCATGAACAGAAAGTCTTTCAGAAGCACTTTAGGGAAGGCTAAAGTAAAACATACAAATTTAGACTCTGAATAAGTTTTAAGAGACAAATTTGGGGTTCCAAGAAACAGTGCTTTACATTCAAATAAGCATTTAGATTTTTCAGACGTGCATAGGTAACATTTTTGTGATGCAGGCTACAAGAAAATTCACACTGTGAATTATTCATTTTTCAAAGACCTCCTTCAAAAGAGAGATTTCAAGTCCAGAGCAAACATCTATGGCATGAACAAACAGGATGCCTAAGATTCTAAAATTTGCTCCCATGTGACTTTCCTCCTCACCTCACTACCCAAGAGAAAAATTCCTAGAAGGGGCAAGGGCTAGGTGTTATGCCAATACATCCAGCAGTGTTTCTGCATGGTAAGTTACTACATCCAGATCACAATCTCAGTGAAGGACTTTTAAATTCCTATTTCAAATGGACTATACTATACCACTCCAAACACAAAAAGGTTTTGCCAAAATATCCAAACATTACCATGTAGACCCAGATTTCTTCCTAGTATAGAGTGAGAATCACTAGGAAAGAATAAACCTGACAGAGGGAAGAGACAAGGTTAAACCCTTTCACTGGACAATTATCCAAAATGATAGTATCAGTCCATTATCAAAGTTGTCAGCTTTCTCCTGTATAAGCAAATTTTCGTGATCGGCTTACATCTCAAACCTTGATGCATCAGAGATATACTTGGGTTTCACCTCCCAATCCGTCCTGTTGATTCTGACAATCTTATACCCACCAATTCATTTAGCTACTTAAGGAAGAAGTCACCATTTTCTGGGTACTTTTCAAAATTTAAAAAATAGTTATTTTAAATATGTTTGACAAACAACCCCTACTGGTTATCCCCCACAAAATAAAAGGAGCCAATTCCTCTACAACAGAATCTCTGTGAGAAGGCAAGTCCCTTTCATTTATTTTTCCAGGGAAATAACACAGATGTTTTCTTGCACTTTAAGTCCAAGCTCAGGAGCTCCACCTTTAATAACACAGCCTTTAGGTAACTTGAAACCAGTCTCTCTTATAAGATTCTTTGCAGAACCAAGGTTGAAGAGTTTGCTAATTGAGTAGTAGATTGCAACTACTAACATTCTTGATACAAAAATTCAGTTCAGTTGAGTTCCCGTGATCCCCTGAGCAGTTACAAATGTCTTTAACTCTGATGAGGCAGTGTAAGACAAGGCAAATTATTCAAATACATATACCCTTATATTTATACTAATATGAAATACATTGATAAAGAGTATTGATTTTTTTCTGTTTTGAGTTTCAAAGGAAAATAAAGATACAATGTTGATAAATTTCTAATAAACAATTAAAAATGTTTTTAGTTGGCTGCCATCAAAAGTTTTCCCAGAGTTCTCATCGATGTTCTGTACAAACTGTAAATAAAAATATACATGACCAAAAGTAATATATATATAGTAATATATATATATGTATGTATATGTGAATTAAAGTTCCTTAAATATACATATCCCCACTTAGGATACATTCCATTACATAGGCAAAGCATTATTCTTTAATAATAGGTCCAGGATAGCAGCAATTTAGTAATCTAGTTATCCAGTTACCTCAGAACGTATCATAGTTCCTGACAGTTCCTTACGCGGTATCCCTGGCTTCAAGGAGAGCTCTCCATTAACACTTAGTCCAGCTCTCAGGAGGCACCAGGCTACACTGCTAATGGCAATTATGTCATCTTGTCACTGGAGGAAAAGTCATTGTCTTTTCAAAACCCGTTTATTCAAAATCTGACTAATGGTATAGTGGGAAAACCAAGTCACAATGAGGTTATACAAATCCAAACTACTGAATATATATAAAGCTTTTACATTTCTGATATATTTTTGTTGTTTTATCAGTGTCTTGTACATACAGAATTCAGATTGCCATAACAGATACTAAACTCTGCTGAGAAGACAGCTGCTCTGAATTGTGTTTGAAAACACATAAATAATGTGATTATCAATCAGTGTTTTTACCAACTGAGATGACAGTATTAAATATCATTTTAAACGAGTCATGGTGATGAGTCTATACTTGGGTAAGTTAAGAACTTGTAACCAAAAATTTACATATATAATATGCAAAAAAATCTGTAGGTTGATTTATAATAAACAATATTAGTCACAGAAGGATACAGACTGGCTTTTACATAGACATTTATTTTGTGTGTTGTACTATTGCGTGCAATAATACACACTATGATTTTGCATTCATATCCAGGCATGCCCAATGGATAGGAATTCTAGGTAGGCAGAAAGTTATATGGGTTCTAGATGCACCTAAGGGCTTGGTGTGTACCTTTAGGTCTGATTCTACATCCGTTGGGTGTACGAACACAGAGCTAAGAAAGGTCCCTCTTATTTATGACGAAGGTTTTGAACCTCTGCCACTGCACCCAAATCCTTCATGTAAAACAAGTGTGTAGACAGCAGCTACTGGCTATAAGAGAAGGGTTTACCACCTTTAAAAAGTTACACTTGCTGAGAGACAGACTGAACTAGACCATATTTTTTGTATGTCGAAACCCTTTTAGTGGGAAGGGACAACTTCCTCTGCACAGAAGTTTCTCCTGCTTGAAGCTGAGATCACACAAGCAGAAACCCATTGTGCTTCTGCCAAGTCACTGTGGGGATGCTGGGAAAGCACACCCAGTAGCTGGCAAGGGCAGAGCCACCACATCGAGTCCTAAGATAAGCAGCCTGCTTTATCACTCTTACGAAAATTTTCCCCGAAACAGTCTTGTCCATGGGTTTTCCCCCACGTTTCCCATGGTAGTCAAACAATACAGAACACACTCGAGCTTCTCAATGATCATGTATATTGCCAACCATGACAACACCTTTATTATATTGAACATTCACTCAGGCTCCTTGAATCTGGCTGGAAGTCGAGCAGTCCAGTGGGATCCTTCAGGTGATAGAATGATGATGTGTTAGTTCCTTCCCAAGAACCTGAAGGTTCTTCTGACATGCTCCACAGACACAACCTGGACTGCAGAACCCGACTGTCTTTACACAGGAACACACACACCAGTGCTTGGCCTTTCCTGATGCCACAGGTGGGTAGGCCAGTTCAAAGTCTGGACACAGAGGCACTTCCAAAATTTGGCAAGAAAAAGGAGGCGAGTTCACTAAGTGGGGCTTTATCACTGTGTTGTCTTGTATGTATAAGACATGTGTGGCACACAGACACAAATAGAGACAGAGATCTTTAGGTTGTGGATGGGTCATGCTTTTTCTTCTTGCCCCGGCAGGACTTGCAGACACAACAGATTATACACGGGGAAGCCAGAAGCAGCAAAGGTGAAGTCACCAAGGCAATGATGCCCAACCCCACAAGAATCCCAACCACCTGGAAATTCAGAAGAAAAAAAACTATATTAGCAATTAAATCTCCCAATTTGTATACTACACCAACAGCTATGGACTGAATGCTTGTGCCCCACCCCCACAAAAATTTCATCTTGAAACCCTAATTCCCAATATGGTGATGTGGAACCCTCATGAAGGGATGGCTGCCCTCATAAGTAGAGACACCAGCGAGCTTGCTGCCTCTCTTTACCCTCTGCCACGTGAGACTCAATGAGAAGATGGCCATCTGTAAACCAACAAGTCCAGTCCCAGAACCAGCCCTGCTGGCAGCCTGATCTTGAACTTCTAGTCTCCAGAATCATGAGAAATAAATTTCTGTTGTTTAAACCACCCAGTCTATGGTAATTTGGTATAGCAGCCTGAACTGACTAAGGCACCATCTCAGGCACATAAAATAGTCACAACTATGGGACCTTTCATCCAGCAATGGTCTGAACTGAATAAATCAGGGCAATACCAAAGACTAAATCAAAGGTGAGGAGAGCAAACCAAACCCTAACTCAGGTTCTGGCACGAGCTCAGTATAATCATGAAATGTTGGTGTTGGCTCTCTCTCTACCTGAGTTTCCTCAACAGTCTCATAGGGACGTTAATAATAATTACTAGGCTATTAACACTGACTCCTTCAAAAGGAACATGGCCCTTAACAAATATGAAACACTATTAAAAATAAACCAGGCCTCCCTTTGAACCTGTCACATAAACACATGATGGCATGTACAGAGGGATCTAAGCCCCAGCAGGCGCTTATCAGGTTTCAGAGCACTGCCTTTCATAGCAAACATGCTGTAAAGGGCTTTAGGGAAGTCATCCCAACTTTTTTTTTCAGAAGGAAAGAGCATCTGCCCTCATTCTGCAAGTCACTCTTAATTGTTTGGCTGCTCTGGTGCCCTGCCCCTCCACTTACCCTCAAGAGTACTGTGCTCATCAATTAACTCCAGGCAATTGCTCCATTACCTTTTCCCAGCCCTGCCCCAGAACTCCCAGAACCTCCCAGGCTAGAATGGGTAAGCAGGAGTAGAGTGGAGAGGATGAACAGGTGAGCTTTTTAAGCCATTGTATATCTGGTTTATCTCATTCTCCTTTTAAGGTCAGGGTACCTGTGTTCGGTTCCATATCACTGAGGCTCTTGAATGGCCAAGCTTATTCCTACATGGTCCTTTGTCATAATGTCTGAGGAAAATGTCACTCTGAAAATTAAAAGAGAAAAGTTTTTATAAACATTTTGAATTGAGAAATGGATATTAACCACATCAGATCACCTTACTGGAAGCAAAGACTCTGTCTGATGATATTAATAACAGCCTCTAGGAATTCCAAGCACATGATCTTTAGACTGTATCTCAGTAGTTTTATATATCACCAAGTAAAAACAGATCCTAATCAATGGAACTCTTGACTGAGTCTAAAAGATATTAATGGCCTGACCAATTATCTTCAAGGTATGGTATGGAATGAGAGGACCATGAGTGAGGCAGCTAGAAGGTGGCTGTAGTAAACAAGGCTAGAACATGCCAGAGCCTGAGAAGGAGAGGAAAATACACTCATGAGATATTAAGAACGTAACTAACCAGGTGGGTAAATAAGGAGAAATTGCAGATTAGAGGAAAGTCCCTGTATAGAAGGTAATTGCTTTGTTGAGAGAAACAACAGCAGAGAGATGGATTTTGTTGGGAGGTGATGACCACAGTTTGGACAAGTTGAACTTGAGAAATACTTAAGACATCCAAGCAGTACTGTTCAAAAGGCAGCTGGTTAAATATATGTGGATTTGTGGGGAAAAGGGCTTGGCCATCAGTGTACATGGGGTAGAAGAAACCACAGAAGTAAATGAGATCCTAGGGAGCATATGGCCTGAGAGGCAAACAACTGTTGAACACAGATATAAGAATGGGTCAAGGAAGAGTCTGGAAAAGAAACTGAGAAGTGGCCAGAAATATAGAAGGGAAACCTGAAGAGATGGAATCAGAGGTGGTCAAGATTTCTTGAGAATCTAGGTAAGATGAGAACTTAAGTGTCCCCTGGATTTTACCCAAAAGAAATCACCTGAAGCCTTGGAATAATACAGTCAGGGTGTGACCAAGTGGCAATCTGGACACATGACTGAAGGTAAGTTAAGTGTCAACAGCTACAGGTGATTATATTTTACTGAGGCTTGGCTGCTGACAGGAGGAGAGAAATGTAAGGGGAAGATGTAGGCTTGAGGAAAGGGTCCCTCATTTTTAAATGGGTCACAGCTGAATGCATGGGTCAGTTAGAGACTGGAGAGCAGAGGGCAGAAGGTGAAGTCAGAGGAGAGAGAAAAGATAACTGAAGGGTGCAAGTCGCTGACGTTCCCAAGGCAGAAGGGTAAGAACACCTCATTCTCCCACAGTGGTAGCTTGCAAGACTGGAACTATCTCAGCTGTTTTTAGATCTGATTTATATGTGTTTGGTGGAGGAATTTTTTTTCACATTCTCTTGATGTTAAAATTTAACCAGCATTAATAACATGGTAAAATAGAAGAGCAAGTGTGTTCAAAGATCAACAGACTGTAACTTTGGAAAACTATCTCAAAAGCCAGCATAATTAAGAGCTTTGTGAGTTGATCTTTTTTAAACAATTAGATATTTTTAACTAAGTAACCCACTATGTATCTTTCTCTCACTGCAGTTTTCTTTGATTTTAGCCTCTTTTCTCTTCATTAGCTACCAGAATGTGCTTTCATGAAGGCTCAGCAGTTGCAGAAGACAGAAAACTTGTCTGGGATTTTCCTGCTGTAACTGACACATTCTTCTGATTAATAATACTTGTATGATGCTTTTTTGTTAGGTAGTTTCCTTTATACTTCACAGATCCCCCGAGACTGGGCTGCTATTATTCCTCTTTTAAGATGCAGTCATTGTGCCTGCTCACCTGGTGAGGAGGGGAAGAGCCAGGAATCAAATGCTCCTCTACCCCACCAAGGTGCCCCTGGACCTTCTCAGAGTCACTGGGCTGATCTGACCAGCTAATGTGGCAAATGCCATATGCTACCTTTCCTGAAGCCATAGGAAAGCTTCCTGAAGCTGTGATTTGTGTGGGGCATTGTCTAGACAAACACCACTCAAAGTGTGGTCCTCACTCCATCAGCTTCACTAGGAGTGGTTTAGAAATGCAGGTTCCCAGGTCCCACTGCACACCTCTGATGTGGGGTATTGGATCTATGCTTTAACATGCCTTGCATATGTTTCCAATATTCACTACGATTTTAGAACCACTACTTCAGAAAATTTACTTTAGAATGGCATTTCTCAAACAGTGTTCCACAGAAAACTAGTGTCCTGGGAACCAGTGGTGTTTCTGGATGCCTCTGGCAAGGTCAAGTGAGTTTGGGAAAAGCTTCGTGTTGAAGGTGTAGAATGTATGTTAGTGTGTCAGTGGAACCTGTTTATTTGATTTAGTGAGGCCCGAACACCTTAGATTATGGAGATCTTTTTGGCTAGGGAAGTTGACAAAGTTTCCAGGGGATACTGTTCTCGGCTGAAGTGACCTTAGGACAACTCAAGTATATCCTTCATTCCCTGTAAGAACCAGGAATGAGTAACTCTCCGTGGTAGTGTTAGTTCTGAACCGTTAAAAGTTCAAGTCTGCCATGAAGCTCTGGTGACACCAACAAGTACAATCAAGTAGGTGCCAACCGAGCTGAAATGCACATTATATGGAATAAATGCTTTTAATTCCAGAATTAGAACAGGCATTCCTGTACCTTCTTAAATGAGACTGGCTTCAGGATAGCATTACAATACCTTACATAGCACTTGATAAAGTATTAAGGGAACATATGGATATCACTTACATATTCATGGATTTTCAGTCACTTTGTGACCTTTTTTACCTTCTCATTTGGGACTTTTTTCCCTTTCTATCTGAAATGATTATAAAATAGATTTTTGTGGGAATTTTAAAAACTCTATCAAAATGTTCTGGGGACGTGATAAAGCCCCATCCACAAAGGTATGCACAAAAGCACACAAAACACCACACGTTTCATCGACTTCAGTGCTGCTATTAAGTGAATCAACTCTTGCTTTTCTCATGATTATGACTGATCATTTTTAAAGTTTGTACACAGGTGGCAAAGTGTTACTTTTTAAAATACATAAAGGGCAGTAAGCGAATTGTAGGTATCTGTTAAGTAGGACAATCAGAGGTGAAGAATTAGGATTCTATCTTTTGTGTGTTCTCATGTGTATTCAGCTCCCCGCTGTGGGTTTTGTGCTTGAGTGCTTTTTCTTTACAAATGCTCTCTTTACCACTCTGAAGTCTGCTGGCTGTACCTCTGGAACACACTTATAATACTCTGCACACTATGGAAAAAGGCAAATTTTATAAGTTTGTGTGCTGCTAACTGTAGACATTTATTGCCCTACAAGTTACCTATCTTTGTAAACACCTGCGGTCCATCATCTCTTACTAATTGTGGTAACAGGGAGGAAGACAGCCAGAAAAGACACTTGTTTGTACTATTTTAGCCAATCTGTGAATGTAAAACCCACACTGTTGCCTTGTTATAACCCAGTCTCCTATTAAGTGAAAAAATTATGTCTTGAATTTCATCCTAGTAGGTGGAGTTCAACTAAACGCCTTCTGCTTTTTCTTTGAATTCTAACTGTAACACGGCCCCACAGCATTGGCCCAAGGAGTGGTGAGATGCCAGTGTATGAAGGGCTCCTTAGTTTTTCCATTATTACTAATCTAAGAACCTTTTACTTACATGTGTACTATATTTGTTTACAGACTGTAGGTAGTATTATTTAAAAACTGGGTTTAATAAACACTTAATCACCCCCCCCCAAAAAAAAAAACAAGAATACCTCATCCTCTGAAACAGCAGGTCTGAGATTCAAGTCGGAAACACACTTAAAACACAAAATCACTCTGTTTGGTGTCTACCTCGGCCTGGCTTTTGGACAATCACCTTCTCCTAGACCCATGCTCCAAAACTTTCCTATAAACGAGGATCAACACCACTACCCTACATAGAACACCTGTCTACAGAAAAACATTGCCAAAAAGCCAATGCCCCAGCTAAAACCAAAAAATTGGGGTCTCAGAAAATAAGAACTAGAAAAAGATGCTGTGTATGCAGCCACCTAACATGTGTACCATTTCATCTCAAGTCCAAGAACAATACAAGTGACAGAACAGTGTGTTCTTTGCAACTCCACACCACAAACACATGCCAGCCAGGAGTTGGAGGGATCTGGCACACATGTTTATCCCTTACACTCCTGCTTCCTACACAGAACCTCTGGGTTCAGCCTGCTTGTGGATCTGAGCCCAATTAATATTCTGGTTAAACCTGGAAGAAAACGGAAAACAATTTCTTCCAATTGTAAAGCATGAGGGATGTATAATCTGTCAAATCTCCATCTAGAATGTTACTCATTTAGAATTATGAGAGGTCTCGACTATCAAACATAATTGTAGTTCAAGGATTATAATAGAATTTTTTAAAAGAATGAAAATATTTCTTTCAACCTGAGCTAAGCTTCTAGAGTCTAAAATGTCAATCTTCTTCTCAATTTATACCTTTTCTTGAAACACTGACATAAAACTGATTAAGATTCTTACTTACAGATGTCAGCCTAGACAACTTACTGAATTTTGGTTAAAAATCAGGCCCATGGTGGCCATCACACACACCATGTTTTAAATGCACACTCACCGCCCAACTGTGTGTGATACTCAAGCACTACAAGAGTTGCTTATTGAATTGAAGCAAACTGAACAATTAAAATGGGAAGCTGAGAAAAGAATGACCACCCGTGTCTGAGGGCTTAAACTCATATGGACATATTTCATAGGCCCAAACTGCCAAAATAGGGAATATCTATAAATAATTTAGGCTACCTCAAACTTTAAAACACTGTAATTGAAAACAGTAGAATGAATGCTCAATAATCCCTCACACCACTTTTTAACTCTGAGGTTACCATTACTAGTCTCAGCACAGGGGTGACTATAACTACACCGGAATTTGAGAAGACATGCTTCAGGAATGGTTAGGAAAAAGGACAAGGAGACCAGACCTTTTTATCTAGAAGAGAACCCTGACAAAGCAGGAGCAATACCTCTGTCATGCCAATGAATGAGATTGTTATTTGAGAGACATCACTGCACTGATTTGAATGGCTTTTTTCTTTAAATTCAAAAAGAGGAAAACAACCTAATTGTGGAAGGCAGGATAATCAGTCTCCTAAGGATGTGCATGGTTTTTCCCCAGAACTTGTGATGATGTTACAAGTGTGATTAAATTAAGACTTTGAGGTAGGGGAGATTCTCCTGTATTTCCCTGATGGGCCCAATCTAATCTCAGAGAAGCCTTCCCAACTGCGGTCAGAGAGAATGGCTCTGGAAGCTATGTCTGTGAAAGAAGGGTCAGAGAGGTGTGCTGCTGCTGCTGCTGCCTCTGGAGACTGAGGAAGGGGCCACAAGCCAAGGAATGCAGGCAGCCTCAAGAAGCTGGGAAAGGCCAAGAAATGGATTGTCCCCTAGAGTCTCCAGAAAAAAAAATGCAGCCCTACGGACACCTTGACTTTAATCCAATGAGATCCACATTCGACTTCTAATGTACAGAGCTAAAGATAATAAGATTGTGTCATTTTAAGCCAAAAGTTTGTGGTCATTTGTTACAATAGCAACATAAAACTAATACACCAACAGTCCTTTACATAATAGAATGAGACCATGTCCCCAAAGCAGGAAATGTCCCTAAAACAAACACTTGCCTTTAAAGCTAAGGTGACACACCTAAAGTAATCAAACAGAGGTTTTACAGATATCTAAAGCAACAGGCTCAGGAAGTCTCGTTAAGAAAAATAAATTCTTTGGCAGGGCAAAAACAGCTCAATATTTTGAAAGGAAAGCCTATAGGACACTGGCTGGTGCACAGGTACAGAACGGAGGAGAAAAACAACTCAAGAAAGCGACCTCCACATAGAACTTACGTCCAGGTTCTGCAGACAGTACCAGCAAAACGTGTGTTTGCAGTTCTTGCACATCATCTGAGCACAGCCTTCATTGCGTTCGATATAAACCCGGCAAACTGGACACTGCTTAATGGGGGCATCTGCATCCGTCCCAAAGAGGGCCCTAGAAACAAATGGATGAGAAATGATATGGTGAGCATGGAGAATGCTGCCTGATTTTTTTTAAAAAGCTAGAACCACAAGGGTGTACACTAACCAGAGCTGTGGTAAGAGTGGGCTGGATATAATTAATAGTTAAATAAATAATGCTCTTCTAGACTCAATTTTCTGGTCATCAGTGGAATTCCTAGGGCTCCTGATGGGTAGGTTGTAAACTCTGTTATCTGTGCTTAATTCACCACCCGCCCCCGGGAAAAGGGCAGGGAAACAGGAGAGACAGACATTATTAGTTACTCAGATTACTCAAAACAAAACAGAAGACCTTAATTTATTTATCTTTGATTTTGAGTGAATTATATAATCATATTTTCCACAGCTGACTGAATTCATTATTTTGCCAAAGTAGTATTTCATTCCCTGAACACACACTGTCTGAATAAAAAGTCTGTTACACAGCAGAAAAACTAGCTCAGGATCTAATGGGGCATAGACAACCCATCTAATGATCTGCCCAAATAAACAAATGGGGCGGTTGGGGGGAGTCAATAATCAATACTTTAAAGTAAATGCCCAAAGTCATTGAAAAGACTTCAAACAGATGGATAGGCCAATAAAAAGTCACAGGCTAGAGGGACAGAAAATAAGGGGGGAAGTGGGGTGGGAAGGAAGGCTAGGTGAGCCACAGCACTGGGTTGGACTTCAGCTATTCATTAAAACCACACCCAGCACAGAGACATCAACTTCACAGAGATGTACAAACTGTGATAGAGTTGGGTACTTCCCAGTAACCTTATATAGATAGCAGTGGGACAGTTACCACTTTAATTAGCTCCCCTCTTTTTCTCAAACAGAGAAATATCCCTTAGGGCCTGAGTGACTTCATGAGATCACAGGGATGCCAAGTGACAATGTCAGAACTCAGTCCTTCTCCCTCTGGGATCTTTACATTGTCCCGTGATGCCCAGGGACCTCCCCACAGTGGCAGTGAAAATGTAGGAGGTACTGGTAAAAGGGCACAGGCCTGCCACACGCATTGGATCTGTTTTCCCTCTTGATTTGTCTGGTCTTAGATTCAAACACAGTACCATAGCCAGGTAGCATTACTACTCCTGAGAATGGTTCTCCACACTCTGAGGGCACTGGGTGACCAAGCCAACTGGACTACAACACTGGTATTTCTCTTCTTGCTGATGCAGAACAGCCATAGCCTCAAGCAAAGCAAGCAATCAAACAGAAAGATCTCTTACTCTGGGTCCTGCTGCTGCCATAAAAACTCTCCCTACTGAAAAGCACAGATTTAATTGCTTCTCATCATAATAAAATCTCAACTTGGCACCAACTTTTCAAAGCATAAAGTATTGAGAGATAAGCTCTTTTCCTCTAGTACCTATGAATTTAGTACTGTACTACACTGAAAGGCTGTTGTTTCTACTGCTGCACTCTCTCCGATATGACTGGCACACTTCATGAGCTGGCAATTTAGTTAGGTAAGAAACTAATTTCTGCACACTTGGCAAGCATAAAGAACAAGGTATGTCAATAGCCGGCAGGTATGGTACCCAAGCAAATCACTGTGGACAAGCTATGACTTCCAGCTGAGAACCAGTGGACCATGTGACTCTCTAAAGAGAAACCAAAATTCATACAAACTCTAATTTCAGCAGTATCTGAAAGACTGTCCAGGGAAAATAACTAAAATCCCCCTAGAGATGCTTTTTGGCTTATTCTTTGTTAGCAAAGTACTGCAGGGAAATAATGAATCGCTAAATTCTATCACAAAATAATTCCTTCCCCAAGCAACATATTTCATTTTTCTGAGAAAAATATGAATAGTCCCAAACCCCACATTTTCCTTCTTACCCGTGTTCTGTTGGCAAGATGATGGGCTGACTGTCTCTGCAGGAGCCCTCAGGATGCCAAGCATCCTTGCAACATGAGCAGAACTTCAGGTGGCAGGAAGGGCACTCCACCAGCACAGGCTGTCCCGGGTCACCTGCTGCAACAGGGCACACTGTCTGACAGTCTGCGACAGGACACCATGTTCGGTGGGGGTCCAGGTGAACTTCTAAAGCGTAAAGAAAGAAAATGTGATGGTCTATCTGTCTTTCATTCGAACTTGAGGCTTTCTCCTCTTCATTTAGTCTCTTGTGCAAGCTAATATTTATGGAAATTTAGTACAATCAAGGGTGGTGATTTCTTCACAGTGAATCCAAACATACAAGGTCACTCAGCCTTGCCACGTTTCCCAGAGGAGGTACTAACAGAATAGGCCATATTGCCCCTATAAACAGATAAGCAGTGTTCTCATTAACCAAAATTTGCTACTCTTCTGGAATATTTCTTTCTTTTAAGCACTGGAAATATGTAAAAATCTCAAGTCCTTTCTATAATTACTTTGGGTACTATCTTGGAGGAAACTGGACATGAAGTATCTACCAAAGCGAAAGAAAAAAAAAATCACAAAAGATTTCATCCTCCAGGCACTGAGACTAGGTAGTGAGGTTTCCTTTGCTATTTAGAGAGAACTTATTTTAAAAAACAAGGAAGAATCAAATAATTTAGGGGCCAAACAGTGTCTGGTATGGCTTAGCCAGAAAGTTAGAGTAGCTGTTAATTTGGATTTTGTGCTACCCTACCAATATGGCACTTAGAGACAATTTGCAAGACAGCCACATACTGTAAAACAAAAGGTAGGAACTTTCACAGGCCGTAAAATGCCAGTTTTGTCCCATATCTCACTGGCTAGATCCATGTGGTGTGAAGGAACGAAGATAGGGTTGGGGGTGGGTGACTGTCTCTCTATTCAAAGCTTTACAGATCTTGTTCAGTTTTCCATTTTCTATACAATAACAGACCTCATGTTCTTGTCATGTAATATGACCTTTAAGGAACATATCACATGAAAAATTATGTTATTTGAGGGGTAAAACAGCTCTTTTTCCTCTGAAGTAATGTACAGGGTGGGGCAAAAGTAGGTTTATAGTTGTGAGTACATGAAACACAGAGTTTATTCTTGTATTATTATTTATTAATTATTATATTAGTTCTATACAAACAACCGTAAACCTACTTTCGCTCCACCCTATATTTTGCAAACTTTGAACTGATAAGGTTCTAGTTTTAAATCTCCTAAGGTCTGTGATTCTTCAAAATTTCCACTCAGGAAACAAAGAAACCCAAAGGGTGGTGCAGAAAAGGAAATGAAAGTATTAAGTGTGAGCTTAGCTTTAAAGGTAATAATTCCTCAAATTCAGCATCAGGGGACAAAGTCTGAAATGTTCCAGTCAACACTGTCTCCATAATGTTTCACCTAGAAAATGCAACATTTGGATCTACGATTATAGGTTTTTATTCAAAAAAAAGCATCCTTAAACATAATTTCTTCTTTAATTCTGGGGGACAGGAACTGGAAAATGATGGGCCAAATATAATAAAAAAAGGGAACCTGATGATTCATAGATCCTCAGGCCCTAAGAGAGATGGACCATCGAAGATCCCTCAAACTTTGGGACAGGCTGGCGGGACAGTCATGGGGATAGTGACACACACATGTTCCAAAGTCTTACTTTGCATTTCCAAACCACTTAAGTTTTCATCCAAACTCTTATGACTGTTTCAACTACTAAGCCCAAAGAAATGAAGGCTGGTATATAACTTAGGGCTAAGGACTCCCAGGTCAAATATCTACTTATTATCCATTCTAAATAACAGGTCTTTCAAAGTCTGATGATAAAGGTAAGTCTGTAGGTTAGAACCATGAATAAGCAGCCAACCCACACATGGTTGTGATGTGAAAACTTTCCCACTTTTGTCCATATAATGCAAAGAGAGAGAGAGAGATTTACATATGTAATAAAGCAGTCGAATTTTACCAGGAGCTAAATGAGCAGAGGGAAAGTCATGGGAGTGTATTTGGGAACAGCAGTCAACAGCCCAATCACAGATTATGATGATAAAGCCTAAGTGTGATGAGAGGCCATTGAAGGGAAAGGTCATGGTATGATTCTCATTTTTTGAACATTACTCTGGCTATTGTAGGAAGAATAGATGGTAACGGCACAAAGTAGCAGCAGAGAGGTCTACTGGGGGCTACTGTAGGACCAACCTGAGGTGCTACACTGGATTACATGTTAGAAGTGGAAGTACTGAAAATCTGGAGCATATTTGGAAGGCAAAATTGTCAAGATTTTCCAGTGGAAATGCAGCTGGATAGAGTCATCCCAGTTGACAAACACTGACTAGAAATATGCCTGGAACATAGTAAATGTCATTGAATAAATGAAGGGAGCTACATAATAGAAGAGTGAAAATTTGTATCTGTAGATAAATTCCTTTGGTAATAAAAGATAATGGAAGCATTAGCACTAAGGTTCCATATTGTTATGCCCTTTACTCAGATTATTTCCCGAGAACAGAAACAACTACCCAGAGAGATTTTTTTTTTTAGAGCATCTTGGAGTTTCCTAGAGAAGAGCTTTCCCCGGTAGAACAAGAATCCACACATACGAGCTGGGCCAGGTCACACAGAAAAGGCATTTGTCCTTCGGATTACCCTTCAGCTCCAACCCTAGAGGAGTTATAAGTCAATAGAAGCTAAGAGTTGTTCTATTTTTTTAATTATTATAATTCTAATATGCCATTAATAGCACAATTTTGCTTTACATACCCCAGGTAATAGTGTTCCACAAAAGAGGCCCACAGGCCAGGTTAGTAGAAAAGGAAAAAATGCTGCAAGGGCATCAGACATTAGCAGCCCTGGCAGCTAACAAGACCTCACAGAACACAAGCCAAAAGGGAACAGACGGCTGGAGCAGGTGGTGGCCAGATCACCGAGCACATGCAAGAACTGTCTTCTCCCCACTCTCACCTCCATGCTGACAATCTGAGAGGAGGCTGAGGGGAAGGGGAGTCCCACTGGATTAATGGGGGATTTTCAAAACACTTCTTATGACTATCATGGTGAATTCAATTCTACCTTCTGGCAGTTTTGGCCTAGCAAACAAAATGCACACTTATCCAAAACATTTAAGATCTAGTTTCTTTCCCCTTCAAATTTATTTTCCAAAGTTTGGGGGGAAAATGAACTAATGCATATTCAACTCATTTCTTCTGCATTGGCAATGACAAAAGCTTCATGCTGCTTTGAGATGGGGAAAGGTTCACAAATCTAGAAAAAGGGGAACCAGGAGTCTGTGTAAACCAGCCCCCAACTAACAGTGCCCAAAACATTTTAAGATGAACACGATTTAAAAGTGATTAGTTGTAGCAAACTTAACATCAGAGCTAGACAAATTCAGAGGCTTGCACTGGAACGCACTTACAGAAATGAGAATTGATTATTGAAGTAAAGCCCAGTGACTATTTAATTGTAAGACTCTGCTTGTTCATGTAATATTTGCAACACAAAAAATGCTATTTAAATTATCTTTTACTTCTATAATCTGAAAATTATTGGGAAGTAGAAACATGCTAAGAAAATAAAACGCCCATGAGACCTAAAGACCGTATTCGACACCAATGAGCATTTGCGATTTTCAAAAACTGAATTCCAGGACCCTTGTTTTTCCCACCTGGAACTATCAGCATCACTTACGCGGGGCTTGCTTCTTATTCTGTAGTATATTCTCTCACCTCACATGAGTGGTTTCCTGCCATCCTCTACCCTTGTGAGGCTGTGCCCAAAATGACATTGCATGAGTTTTTATTATTGTATTCTTATTATTGCACCCAAACTAATTTAATTACCAGCTGAAATAAATCAAACTGTTTTAACTTTTATAACTCATTACATTTTTAATTATGCCAAAGTTAATTTGTTTTCTGATATCTCAAAGAACTATGGTCTTCTGAAGGTAGTTAAAATACAATTAAATTAAGCTGATCAGAATTAACATCTGCTAGAGGAAATACACTCAAACAGAGGTGGCCATCAGCAGAGGGACTGCTATCAAGACAGATGAAGAGAACCACAGAATTTCAAACTTGGCAACAACCTTTTAGCTTAGCTAGTCTAATGCTCATATATTAGTACCCGCAGAAATTAGAAGTTTGCACAATGGAGTTATGTTGGGATCAGGCCTTTATTAGCCCTAGAAAACCATTCTCTATGTCAAAATATAATCATGCTACTAAATGGAGTTTTATTTCCACTATCACCATGGGCACATTTCCTTTTCAAAGCAGCAACTTTGAATACTTCCTCTCAACAAGTCATGATCTCCTTGGGGGTAGTCAGAGAAAGTGGAGGCACTCCTATAGTAAAAGTATCTATACTGCAGGAAGAAAACGGATGTGATAAGCTGCTGTAAAGGAATTAGTACTGATTATCACGTTTCTATACAACTCTAGAATATAGAACAAGTATGGAAACATGCTGACAAAGATTTGGGCTAAGTTGAAAAGAAAACAGAAGTAATATTGTGCTATACACTCAGTCCAAGGTATGAGCTCGATTCTGGAAGATGCTTTCTTAGTTCAGAAAATGGGAAAAAATAAAATTTAGTGGTCGTGATGATTACTAACAACAGCCATAACAATAATGGCAGCGGTAATTTACTGAATGTACACTGTGGCCGATACACAAGTATTTACCCATCCTCCACAACAGCCCTATGATAACCATCCGATTTTATCCCCTTTCACAGGTGAAGAAATGGAAATACACACAGGAAGCGGTGAACACTTGACATTGTGTCTCTTATTTGAGTCCCCTTTAGAAGTTTCATCCCACGGGCTGATAAACGTCCTTTCCCACAGACATTTTAGTTTTTCAAAGGAAAACTGAAACATCTGAAGGGCACTGTTTTAGACTTAAAACTGACCACCAAGAAAGAACTGGATGGTAGAGGAAGCATGAAGCTGAGAAGAAAATGTTATCATCCGAAAGCATAGAATAGCTTAGGAAGGAAACCATGAAACACCAGAAAAGCAGGCTCAAAAAAGAAAACACACATGTGCACACACACAATAAGAACAGGCTTATGATCAGCACCTATGAGAAGGAAGATAGCTAATGAGAGATGGGAGATGTTAAAAAAAAACTACCTGCACTACTGATAAGGTCATTAAGAATACCTACACAGGCAGATCTGGTGAGACAAAACCTTACTGATCGGACACAAAAGATAGGGTGGGAGTGTTTGACCAAAGACAAATGAAAGAGTGAGATGAAACTGAAAGAGCCATACCATAAATGTTAAGACTTAAAATGAAAGTAGACTTGTGAAAAATATTGAGAACAAAAGGGCTTTCAAAGAAAGATGAAACCAGCATGTGGAACTGCACTCCACCCCTAGTGCACGGCAGATACCCACTACATAAAAAGGAGATGTTGAATGCATAAGTGAACATGGTAGGATTAGCAAATGACAGCAGAAGAAATTCCTATTTTACTTTCCTTCTTTATGAAGAAGAACACTATGGCACTTAAAACATTTGTGTGTGTTTCTAACCACTATAGGATGATACAACTAGCCAGAAGCAGACACATTACCCTACCAAGGAACTGAAGCAAATTGCCGTTAAAGTAAGTACAATAGGGTTGCCAAAAAAGAAAAAGTAATAAAGAACTAGAGATGGAAAATCTTAACCCAATTTTTTAAAAAATTATTTTGAAAAAGTAGATTCTAGAAACAAGAATAAAAAAATTCTAGCATTGGTCATCAGGCACATGCTTTGAGAACCAGCAGAAAGAACAGCAGTAATCACTAACACATGACAGACCCCCTTTTCTTTGTGAATATTGGGAGACTGTCTCAGAAAGGGTAAGCCACACACACAGCAGTAGCTAATGAAAGACACAGATGGATGCAAAGTGCATTCATAGAATAACCAATCAATTCCAAATGATGTTTCTCTGTTTTGTATAAACAGGGATGATTTGGGCCCATTCGTGTTCCATAGATTTTTGTCCTAACAAAGACTCAGATGAAAACAAGGACATAAAGGGCAAGCTACTCACATATGTAACCTAAAGCAGAGGATGATTTAAAAAACACTAGATGACAAACTAAAAACTGAGAAGAGAACTTGATAGTAAGAATCAGACAATGTACCCTACCACACTCTACCCTATACACACTCTCCCACCCACATTCCCCCCCTTAGTTCATGTCCATGTGTCATAAGTTCTTTAGCTTCTACATTTCCCATAATATTTCTTGCCCTCCCCCTGTCTATTTCCTACCTACCGTCTATTCTACTTATTCTCTGTACCTTTCCCCCTCTCTCCTCCTCCCACTTCCCTGTTGATAACCCTCCATGTGATCTTCATTTCTGTGATTCTGTTCCTGTTCTAGTTGTTTGCTTAGTTTGTTTTTGTTTTTGTTTTAGGTGTGGTTGTTAATAATTGTGAGTTTGCTGTCATTTTACTATACATGTTTTTTTATCTTCTTTTTCTTAGTTAAGTTCCTTTAACATCTCTTGCTGCTTCTAGGATTCTCTCTTTCATTTTCACCTTGGCTAATGTAATTATGATGTGTCTTGGTGTATTTCTTCTTGGGTCCAACTTCTTTGGGATTCTCTGAGCTTCCAGGACTTTCTAGAAGTCTATTTCCTTAGCCAGATGGGGGAAGTTCTCCTTTATTATTTGTTCAAATAACTTTTCCACTTGTTGTTCTTCCTCTACTCTTTCTGGTACCCCTATAATTCAGATGTTGGAACGTTTAAAGATATCCTGGAGGTTCCTAAGCCTCTCCTCATTTTTTTGAATTCTTATTTCTTCATTCTTTTCTGATTGTATGTTGTTTTCTTCCTTCTGGCCCACTCCATTGATGTGAGTCCCAGCTTTCATTCCATCAATATTGGTTCCGTGTGCATTTTTCTTCATTTCACTTATTGTAGCCTTCATTTTTTCATCTAATTTGCAACCAAAATCAACCAATTCTGGGAGCATCCTGATCACCAGTGCTTTGAACTGTGCATCTGATAGGGTGACTATCTCTTAGTCACTTAAAAGTGTTGGTTCTGGGGCTTTCATTTGTTCTGTTTGAGCCATCTTTTTTTTTTTTTTTTCCCTTTGGTCTGGTCAAGCCTGTTACATATAAGGGTCAGAGCCTTAGTTGTTCACCAGGGCGGGGCAACCCAGTAGCTGGGTTGTGACGCTGTCTGTGGGGGAGGGGTCTGAGAGGGAACAGTGGCACTTGCTCCACTCTCCACCAGACCTCAGTCCCTTCCACTGCTTCCCCCAAGCAAACTGGGCCCCTCTGGTGCCAATTCCCATGTGGGTGGGCTTGTGGGGTTCTGCCAGCTGCCGCTTGTGCTCTCAGGGTCCGCCCACTGTGGTCTTGAGAGCCCCGGATGCCTTAGGTACCTGGTCCCAATGCTCTCTGGGCCGCAACCCACGCCCAGCTGCCCGATTCCACCCCTCCTACTGGTCTAGATGAGCGTGTCTATTTTAACTTCTTGGTTGTCTGACTTCCATATAGTTCAATTTTCTGTCAGTTCTGGTTGTTATTCTATTTCTAAATTGTTGTTGTCCCTATCTTGGTTGTGCGAGGAGGCACAGTGTGTCTACCTATGCCTCCATCTTGGCCAGAAGTCAAAAATAACAATAATTTTTATAATGAAGATACAAGGAAGCCACTGAACTGATTCTGCATTTCATCAGAGCAATGACTGTCTCTACAGTTCTATCCTCAGAGCCCAGCCAATGAGTTTCACTTTCTGCCACTTAGTCGTTTAACCCATTCAACACAATATTGGTATTTATTGCACCCCAAGATCCTCTTCAAAATGGTTTCACATAAAATGTTTTCATGGCACAGACCTCAAAGTCACCTAGCTAGTAAGTCTGGAGTTTGAGGTGAATATGAAGTCTACTATGTAACAATGAGATGTACAATGTAAAGTACCCCAATCAAGTAAATCCCATTATATAGTGCTGTATTAACATAAATTTATCCTTACTTGAAATGTCTATTTTCTAATGTAATTATTTATAATAGATGATGATAAGGAATTACATGATTACAAATTTCCTTTCAAAATCACCTAAGATCAAAATGTCTCTGGGTCTCAGATTCCCTTTTTATAAAATGAGCGAGATAAACCAAATGGTCAAAGGATTTAACGTACATACTTACATATTTAACATACTTCCATACTTAAAATAATTAAAATGTCTAGTTAAACTTATAATTAAATCACAGAGTTTTACAGTTTGACAGTTCCTCTAAAACTAAACACAGAATTAACACATGGCCCAGAAATTCCACTCATAGCTATATACTCGAAGGAACTGAAAGAGAGGATTCAAGCAGATGCTTGCACCCCAATGTTCATTGCGGCATTATTCACAATAGCCAACACACATAAACAACCCAAGTGTCCATCAACAATGAATAGGTAAACAAAATGTGTATGTTGGTACAATGGAATGTTATTCAGCCACAAAACAAAATGAAGTTCTAACATATGCTACAACATGAATGAACTTTCAAAACACTATACTGAGTGAAATAAGCCAACCTAAAATAAGTGAAATAGTAAATTTTACATTACACATATTTTACCCTAATAAAAATTTATATAACTTAAAATTTTTGATAGGTGAGGAAAATTATACAATGTGATCCTAGGCAAGTTTCAACCCCTCCAATTTTAGTTACTGTATCTATAAAAAAGGAATAATAAAATCAATTGTCAGTTCATGGGAATCTACTGTAGAGCATCTGCACAGACCCTGAGAAAAAAATAAATTCTATGTATGAGCAAGACTATGTGATCACCTTACAATACATAAAAGCAGAGATATGCAACACTACCTATAAAGGACAGTCTGGCTCCAAAACCTGCTCAGCTTGACTGTAACAGATCAAATACATTATTATATCTAATGAAGAAATAAGCCAATCACAAGTAGGGATGAACACTATAAGAACATTAAAAAGTTCCAGTCACAAAGCAAACTGTAAGAGTCTTGGCCAGTGATTTTTCATGCGTGCTTCACCAATGGTAAGGCTATTCCTACTGTAAAGATGGATGTGGCACTGAATGCATATTACTAAGTGAAAGAAGCCAATCAGAGAAGGCTACATAGTGTATCTATAATGGTGTACACATGTCATTATAAATTTTCTCAAACCCATAGAACGTACAACATCAAAAAACAAAATCAAAAAATGGATGTGGTCAATTGGCTTCTAGCGTTCTAATCCCACTAACAGAAAGACAATTGTAATATATATTTCAATGTGAGCGTATTTCCTGTTATGATTACCTCATCTCAGAAAAAAGGGAATAGCAGATCACTGAGTATATTTTATTGAAAAAGATGCTACTCTGAAGTTATTAGTATTTTATTAACAACAACTGACACAGGAAGTACCCACAGGAAGTGCTTCACAAGTATTAATTCACGTAACCCTCATCCCAACCCCATGGTGCAGAGACTATCATTATCCCTATTTTACAGATGAGGAAAATGAGGTGCAGAAATTAAGGAACTTGCCCAGCATCATATGGCTAGTAAGTGGTCAAGCCTGCATTCCCACCCAGGCTCTTAGCCACTGCTCTTTTAATTAAACTGAAACTTTAATATTTATCCATGAGAACCACCTACAGAAAGCTTTAATTCTTGGTACTATTAGAATTTGTGTAATTACAAAAAGGCATTTTAGCTAATAAGTATGTCCCTAAAATGTAAAGAATGAGGAATAAGGCCTAAGAGAAGGAGCAGCAGAGTGGGTGTGGAAGAGGTCGTTGGACATGGGAGAAGAGAGGTGTGTATGGGCAAAGGAATGCTGTAGACAGGCTGAACTCTGGTTACTAAGGAGAACTGGTGAGTTTATAGGTCTCACCATTTAAGAAGAAGCCTGAAAGTCTAACTCCTTTGACACTTTCCTTTCAAAAGGTCCAAAATCATGGTACTTGCTACCAACTACATCCGTCCACAGGTGAATACTTAAAATGTCCCCGTTCTAACAGTCATTTATTTTTATAGTGGGGGACATTGTCATGAAGTGGGAGGATGGTAGGACAGGTGTTTGCCCCAGTATCTATCATCTTTGGCTGTGACATCCAATAAACCTTCACCTGATTTTACAACGCTTGATCTGATCAGCCCAGGTAGACAGATTAGGGTGGGCCAATATAAACTACCCATCATTAATTTCTCTAGTTAGCTCAGAATCCACAGGGCAAAATTCATCAAGCTATATTTTTATCATGAAACCTAAAATTCACCTGACTTCAGTGCTTCTGATTCTATGTTCAACAACATTCTACTTCCTAGCTTCCTATTTGCAACTTTGAGGGATCTACTACAAGAATTTTTTCATAAATTCCACCTTAATCTATCAATATTATAAATTCAGTTAAGTGATCCACCTGTGAGAGATGACTCCGCCTTTGGCTTGCTGGAAAAAATAAGCCTGTGGGACTAAGCCCGACCTTGGTCCTTGGTAGTGAAAGCCGTGCTGTGACTCCCCTGCAGGTGCGTACTCCCACTCTCAGCCCCTCATGCACTGCATGGTTCTCTTTCTTTTTTCAAGTAAGAATTATATGTCATAGTGTTGCAAAAATTAAATGAAATACAGGTAATTGTGTTTACTAAACTTACTGGCACATGATAGATAAATGTCCATCCCCCCCATCCACCCCTGCTCATCTGTAGCCTTTATTAATCCAGATTAAAAAGTCAGCAATCAGAAAACTGCATGTTCACACCACGTTAGTTTATTTTATACACTCAACGAGACTGTACCAGTCCTAAAAGGCCAAGGGGAAATAACTTTTTTCCTCCGGTTCTCAGATACAAAGAAACAGACCATTTAGTTCAAGAACATGTTAGGGTGTGACAGGAGGAAAGGCTCCTAAAAAAGATCTATGAGAAGCCAAAAGAAGTTAAAAATATAATTCCTACAGACCAAAAGGCAGGATAACTAGAAAAGCTATATAAATTACCCCAAATCCAAAGTCAGAAAGAAAACTAGTCCAAAACATTGTAAATCTCATTCAAATGACACACTCAGCAATCACTATAATTATAAAGGTAGTACCAAAAGAACAAATGGTAAATATTATATTATAAGCAGTAAAAATATTTGGGCTGATTAATGTTTTATGAGTGATCTCCATGAGTACAAAAATTCAGAGTAAAACCCATTCTGAGGATCACTTTTCTTTGTAATAGTACTGTTATTATGAAACTATCCAACTTTTGCAGAACCTCTTTCACATGAGCCAAGTTAAAAATACAAAACAACCAATATAAGGAGAGTTCTATTTCCTGCTAGTCTGTATTTTTTCTGGGTGAGGCTGAGAACATTGAAATTGTGTGTTGCAATTACAGTTTTCCCCTTTCTGAGCACCCTTGTGGCTTTGTTGACAGCCCACAGCTGCCTTAATCTTGCATGCAGGTCAGTGGAAAGACGACACATGTAAAACCACATTCAGCACTGGGATAAAAAGGAGAGTGCATACATACCTCGCTCAAATTTTAACCGCTGATAAAGCTGAAACTGATCCACAGGTACCAAACAGGCAATCTGAAACCAGACACATTATAAAGATGAGATTTCAGTCACAATGAGGCCCGAGCCACCAGCCTTTTATGATCTCTCCTTGTTTGGCTTACTTCACCTTTTCTACACGAGCTGTTTGCAAACCTCTTCGTCTACACTGTTCATGCAGTAACACAAGCACAACACCCAGCTCATCCCCCATCGTCTGTCACAGCTAGGAGTCGTTCAAGGTGCAATGACAGAATGCACTGATCACCTTCCACTCTTCGATAAGCAGCGACTAAGACCAGACAATGAAATTTCTGAACTTCACAAATTATTTGTGGGCATGTATGAAAGATGCTTTTTCTCTCTCTTGATTCATTTGAGAAATGTTTAAAAGATTATAGTTCTAGCTTTAGAACCCTTACATACTAAGGTCAGGTAGATGGATAATGCCTCCAAATTATGAAAACTTCATTAGTTACTTAGGGAATGGCACCTTCTAGGCAAAGTAAAAATCATTATCTTCTGACAAAGATAACTTCAAGGGGCCCTTGGTTACCATACATTACCATCCACCTACTGAGAGAAAAGAAATGCCTCAGCTATTTCTAGTGGCTAGACTCCCATTTCCACTAGGGGTGGCAATGTGAACCCAAGGTTTATAAACAATAATTCACACCGAACCAAATGACATTTCAGATTAATCATTTTTTAAGCTGCATTTCAAAGTCAAATGCAGGCAAATCTCACTGCTCTTAAGCTGGCATTCTAAAAAATAATAATGTCCACTGACTAAATGGACATTGTTTGAAAGATTTATAACTAGGAAAAATCAAACTATTTGATATTAGGCTTCCAGACATTCAGCAAGTTGATACAGGACACACCTTAGGAATTTTGACTCATAAAACATTGTATTTTTTGGTATAAAATGTATCTAGGTGGAAGTTCATACAACTAAGGGAAAGAAGTGTGCTTTGAGAAAACTAGAATAAAAAAATAACTAAGGCAGCTAAAATTGTACTTAATAAATATAATACATTTTAAAAGGCATTCAAAATCTAATCCTTCCCCTCACACAAAAAAATTATTTTGCAGATGAATTAAGTTAGTTAAATATATGAAGAACCACAAAACAGGCAAGTTCTATCTATTTTGAGTGAAGTGTAATAACACATAAATTTAATTTAATTATAACCTTTCTCTCTAGCTGGGGGCGGGGGGGGAATGCTGCATTTTCATCTGGTACCTTATATAAAACCTCCTTAACAATCACTATAAGAATTATGGTTAATTTTATATTATGTGAATTTTATCATAATTTTTTAAAAGTTGGCTAGATGTTTATTCTACTGAGAGCCAGTTTTGTTTCATCTGTTACACTACCTGGACATCTTTCCTTGGAAATGCCCTTGGAAACGGAAGGTGCAAGCAAGTGGAAGTATGGGAAGCATTAAGGAATCAGAGTTCAGGTCCTGACTAGTCACTGATTCATTTCAGGTAGAAGATAAACAATTAATACTGCTTCAACTTTTGGGTCAAGGTGACTTGGGAGAAAATATCATCTGGGCCAAACAGACCTTAGTGATGTTCTACAAATCAATTTTTAACACCTCCCCCCACCAAAAAAAAAAAAAAAAAGCAGCTATCTGAAGTTTTTTCACTTTATGGGACAGTTCTGTACCCTTCTTACACCATCTGAAATTGTTTCTGGACAGATGAAGACTTTCTTCAAACCCCTCAAAATCAACCCCTAAAAATTCTGATGTTTTTCAATGACAAGCAATTTATATAACAGCTAAATCAAATACAGTTTATACAAGACAAAGCAAGCCTTGGCTAGTGTGGCTCAGTGGATTCAGCACTGGCCTGTGAACCAAAAGGTCGCCAGTTCGATTCAGGGCACATGCCTGGGTTGCGGGCCAGGTCCCTGGTTGGGTGCATGCGAGAGTCAACCAGTCAATGTTTCTCTCACACATCCATGTTTCTCTCTCTTTCTTCCTCCCCTACCCTCTCTCTAAAAAACAGATTAAATCTTTTTTTAAAAAGACAAAGCAAACAGGAGATAAATAGACACATGAAATGCTAACGTGAGCAATGACAGAGATCAATGCAGTAAAAAGTCAACATTACAGGTGGATGTTTAGTGATAAATTTTCATCAGAGGACATATTATTGCCAACGGGAAGGTCAGAGGTCTCTTAATATTTTTTGCCTTTCTCTCTACTTTGAATCCCCTATTTATTATTTTTGGGTGAAAGGTTTATATAGAATTAAGCCTTAATAAGGTAAATCAATTTTTCTATGAAATCTGTAATCACAAAATGTTAGGTCTACCACTTCCCACCCTGTTTGATACTTCTGGAATAAAGATAAGCCCCTAAACTGCACCGTTCTCTTCCCCACCCCCACCACTTAGACCTGCGTCCTCTCCAGAGACTTGTTGGCAGCCTACTTATGGGTGAGGCACTGGCTGGATGCCTGGGGACACAAATGAGCAAGGGGACACAGAAGCTGCCCTCCAAGAACTAAAATTCCTGGGGAGGTAATAAATAGGCATAAGTTAAAAAAAAAGGTCCACTTTTTCATCTTATCATTTGTTGGATTTCACAGATTACAGATAGTTTTCTGAAATGTTGCTATCGAAAGCTGAACTAGATTTAAAAAAAAAGATAAACCAAAGTGTTACATTCCCATTCCACTGCCACTTGGAACTAAGTCACTATTGCTCCAGGTCTTTCACAATTCTAAAGCTGAAATGACGGCTTCAGGATGACTATCGAAGGCTCAATCAGGCCACAGGTTAAAGGGCTAGTCCTTAAAAAAAATGGCAAGGAATCCGAAGGGCCTCTAACATTCACTGTGAAATGAAAATCTTAGAGAATAAGAGATTATATATGAGGTGTCCTATGGTATATAATTATCGTCTTCCTGCCAACAGAGAAATTCCAAATCATTCAAAATCATACCAGAACGTTCTTTTTTAACTTTTTATTTTGAAATTTGAGACTCACAAAAAGCTGCAACAATTATATGGAGTTCCTAAACGCCTTTCTCCCAACTTCTCCTAATGTTAACATCTTATACAACCACAGTTAATTATTAAAATAATGAAATTTTAATTAATAAAAAATAATTAGGCAAACTTCAGGCCTTATTCAAATTTCACAAAAATGATCCACAAGGACATTCATAAAATGTCCTTCTTTTCACCCCAGATCCAGTTCAGGGGACATCACCTAGCATTCAGTTTCTTTTGTCTCCTTAGCCTTCTCTAACCTGGGGCAGTTGCTCATTCTGTGTTTGCCTTTCGTGACCTTGACATGTTTAAAGAGTCCAGTCCAGTTATTTCATACATGGTCTCCAACTTGGGTCTGTCTGATGTTTTCTCATGATTATGTTGAGATTGTGCATTTTTTGGCAAGAACATCACAGAAGTAAAATTGGGCCATCAGGAGGTAAATGATGACAACCTCTCATTACTGGTTAACTTGTAACTTGGTTAAGGTAGTATCTGCCAGGTTGCTCCACCCTTTGTAATCTCGTAGGGAGATATTTGGGGATTCTGCAGATATCCTGTTTCTAATCATACCTTTGCCCACTAATGTTTGTATCTACTGAAAATTCTCGCCCACTATAATTACTGTGCCATTTGCTTAATGATGATTTTCTATATCCATTTCTATTTGTTCATAGAATTCTATTGTAAGGAAGGGCTGTCTTTCCTTTCCCATTTACTCGCTTACTCACTTCTTTATTTCGGTTGATGTGGACTACTGGCATTTATTGTACTTACTGGGTTCCAATCCATTACTGACCAAATCTGTCTTCAAGCAGGAGAAACAAACATATTTAAGTATCCTCTCTATTATCAAGATACCACTTCCCTCAGATTAACTACTAAAAAATCTTGAACTTAGTTATATTTTGCTATTTTTCCTTTGAAATTTGTGCTAATCTACCTGCTAAACAAAAATTTCTATATCCTCCCATCCAAGCATGAAAGACCACGTTTCGTCATTCCAGAAATTCTTTCCAAAAAGAAAAAAAGAGAATTCGAAGAGAAAATAAATTCAGTTTCATTTTAATAAAATAACAGCAATAATATCAGAACAATAACAATAAAAATTTACTAACTCCCTACAATTACATTTCTTCTGGCAAAAATGAACCTGGGAAAGGGGTGGGGGCTGGGTGGAGGTGGCCAAGGAAGGGAAAAATTGGGGACATCTATAATAGTGTCACCAATGAAAATGAAGTTAAAAAATAAACTTGGGGCCCTGGTCAGTGTGTCTCAGTTAGTTGCAGCATCACCCCATGGACCAAAAGGTCACAGTTTCAATTCCTGGTCAGGGCACATGCCTGGGCTGTGGGTTCAACCCCTGGTTGGGGCACATGTGAAAAGGCAACCAGTCCATGTTTCTCCCTCACACTGATGTTTTTCTCTCTCTCTCTCTCTTCCTCTTTCTCTTTCTCTCTCCTCAGTTTCCCTCTCTATAAAAAGAAAAAAAAAGCAATAAAAAATGTCCTCTGGTAAGGATAAAAATAAATGAACCTGGGGATACTTATTAAACACCCAGTTAATACTGTGCTGAACATCTCCACTGTTCATTCAACTCTTCTTATAGTGGAGCATAACCAGGGAAGTTAGAACACAAGATCTGTCCAGAAAGTATCCAGCTATGTATATGTACTATGAAAAAGAGACGTTTATTGAAGAAGATACAAGAAACACTGTACATAGGACAGTGACACCTTCGTCCCCTTCAAAGTAGGCACCTTGGGACCTCACACAGTTCTCCCAATCACCATCAGCCACCATGTCATATTTTCCTGAATCTCATCAATGGTCTGAAATCTCTTCCCTTTCAAAGGTAATTTTAGTTTTGGGAAAAGCCAGAAATCACAGGGCACCAATCCTAGGCTGTAGGGGGGTCTGAGTTACCTGGGGATTTAATGTTTTGCCAAAAAACTCTGCACAAGACATGATGCATAAGTGGGCATGTTGTCACAATGAAGCTCCCAATCAGGTGCCCATAGCTGCAGCCTTCCGAATCATCTGAATAGTTTCCAAGGAGGAACGTTTAAGCTTCACGCAAAATCCAATGCAGATTCATGGCTCTACTTGCTCAGTCATTTTGAATGCAACAACCATCCAGTACACATGCTCACTCAACAGCATCTACCGCCTCCACTGACTAGTACAGTGAAGTTGTCACTGTTCGAGCATGCACATTCCAGTCCACCCTCCTTGGCTGCCAGGCTACATCGATGTCACTCAAGCCATTCTCATTATATTAACAGTGGCTGGACTTTTTCTGGACAAACCTTGTATACCTGTGAGTACCAGGTGTTTTAAGTGTTATACATAACAGTCAATTGGATATATTCACAAGTGAGAAGAAACAAAAAGTGAGGCATACCCTGTTTACCACTGTTAACTATGGCGGTAATATATGAGTAAGCCTCACCACCTACAATGAACGTAGCTCAGCCCTGGCTAGTGTGGCTCAGTTGGCTGGAGCATCGTCCCACAACTAAAAGGTTCCAGGTTTGATTCCTAGTCAGGGCACATACCTAGGCTGTAGGTTGATCCCCAGTCTGGGTGTGTATGGGAGGCAACTAATTGATGGTATTCTCTCACATCAGTGTTTCTCTCTCTTCCTTCCTCTCCCTCTAAAAGCAATGAAAACTGTCCTCAGGTGAGGAGAAAAAGAAAACCTAGCCCTGCAAAACCCAAAGAAATAAAGGAGACAGACAGTGGAGCCTTCTTGCTATAGAAGCATTTATGCTGAAAGAGGTATATGTTCCCATAAGAAATACTGATAAATACAACATATATTTCCTTTTTATTAGGAAAATGAAATGATTAAAACAGAAGCTAGGGACTGACCTCATGTAAGTACTGCCCCTCAGGTCTGGAAAGCCAAGATAGAAGGGAGAGGCGGAGCCCAGACTTTACTTAGGTCTGGCCCTTTAAATCATACCTCTGTTACAGTTGCTTTTAAAAATTAATAAAAAACCAGGCTGGTAATGAAATACAACAGATCACTATATGTGGAGATGGAATGGCCTCTAGTAGATCGTTACAGCATGTCAAGGTTTTGGCAGATCTTGAGAGGTGCTATGACTTGCAAAAATGCTGGCAAGAGAAACAGTCCTAGTCTTATGGATAAGTGCCTTATCACAATACTACAGAAACTAAGAATGTTTCCCATCTCAGCATAGAAAATAAGAACTGTATTTCCCAGCTGAAAAAGGAAAATAGCACATTTCCCCATTCACCTGAGTATAATAAACCAAACTCATGTCCTTACCTACATACTACACCTCAAATCCAGGCTGAATAAACAAGAGAGCTTCACTGTCTGAGAGCCAGATGGCTGGGCCACTGGAAAAGTGAAGGGTGGGGGAAACGTGGATTCCAGAGCCAGCGATCTTTTCACAGTTCCCTGCAGAAGGCTGCATTTGCTGTTTTTCCACCCCTTCTGCAGGGGCGTCAGTGTGGCTTCCCACACCTTCGCCTGCCTTTCCTCCCTCAGCTCATCCAGGGCAAAGGGGACATGCCTGTGTGCACACCCATGTGACATGTCCAGCCCACTGCTGCTTAGTCTTCTTACATTTGCCTTTAGTTAAAGAAGCAGCTTAGAAACATTATTCTCCATTTATATGCAGTTTTTAAACAGATTTTTTAAAAATGTTCTAGAACAAAATTCAGCTAAGAACTTGGAAAATATCTATTAACTCTGGTATAGAAGAGTCATTTATTCTTTCCACTTCAAAGTTTCACTCTTCTCCAGCCAGCATATGTTGCAGCCAAAGGTTATCACTATAGACAGACTCAACCCCTTCCCATTCAGATCCTGAAACCATAGTAACAGGAATATGACCACTTCCCTGTACATCCTCCTCTTTCCTCTGCCCCAGCTTTGCACTGTGATAATGGGAAGAAAGAGTGGTAAGATATGGCAAGTGGAGGCAGTGCTAATGGGTGACTTAGGGGGAACCACTTGGATGTCTGTAATTCCAGCAGCCTTTACCAAAGCCACCCTCAGTGTACATGCAATATGAGTAAAAACTTGGTGTATTTTGCAAATCCAGCTTCAAATTCCCTAGTCCTACACCCCCATCTCCTAGTATCCCCCTCTCCTAGTCTTCCACAGTGCCCCATCCTAAATCCCTTCCTATAGAATTCTGGAGCCCCATTCTCAGCAAGACCAGCTGCACCCATCCTTCCTCTGGTGCATGCTGTGGCACTAGCAGTAAAAGGCAAGCTGGTCACTTCCATGCCCCAGGGCTTGAAAGGTCAATTAGTGGGTGAGACGCTGATCCTTACTTTCCACGGTTCAGTTTCTGAGGCCATATCATGGTTGGTACTACTCAAATGAGTCGTATGCTCAGCACTCAAGTTTACGTGATCCAGGCCAATGGTTCAGGCTCTCCCAGCAAGTGATGATACACTCCTTTCCTAACACTGTAAGGGAACTGCTTAAAGCAGTCATCGCCTTTTTAACAAGGCTACTAACTCCAAGCAAAGGCCTTGACTGAAGTAATGCTATCAGAACAAACCATCTGTGTCCTGCCTTTCATAATTGCATGTTGGGCAAGATCCCTGAATCAAGTATATCAGAAAAACCCCACAGAGCTACAGCGGAAAGTACCAGACGACACAAGGGAGGAAAGCGTTACGTTTCCCTGGCTCCGGCGGAGCACCTCCAGAGGCACAAGTCTTCCAGAGGCACTTTCTGCAGCTTCCATGATACTGAAGGGGAAGCTGCCTTTTCTACTGTTTCCTACATGAGCAAATAGTACTGCAACTGGGTAGCATATGCTTTGCTGAGGAAGCTATTCCTGGTCAACGAGGCAGAGCCACAGCTGAGCCAATCTGGAAACATTAAGAAGGCAGGCAGGACCTAAAGCCTGCAGAAGGCAGAGCACAATCAATGGTGTAAACTAGACCCACACAAGGAAGCATTCACGGGAAAGAATTTAAACTCCTTGTGTCCTTTGAAGATGAAGAAAGGTTATACGTACAAGCATTTTAATAGACAATAAATGATAAAGAACCATATATTATAAGGAAACAGCAGCAGGACAAAGGGAACTTAATCCTTAACCAAAAATATTTTTAATAAGCAAAGTACAGTTATGTATTACCTGTATAATTCAACATTTTTAAAAGGCATAAAAGTAGTCATGGAGATAGACTAGTCAAGTATAGAATCCAGTCAAGTATAATGTGGATAAGCCCCACTGTGATATATTCAATAATACTTCGATCAAGAGCTCCATATTATAATAATAACTGTATAGGAGGAAAGCTTGATGTAGAGCAAGTCAGAAAAGAAGGTGGTATAACCCAAGTTCATGTGTGTGTGTGGTATTTGCTTTGAAAGGAATAGTCCTGTGTAAACTAAAGAAGCTATTGATATCTCCATCATAATCTTCTATCCACGTCTCAATTCAAAATGAGAGACAATCACCACTACCTCAATCACATAGTTTTTTACTCTGAAAAAATATTGCGGCAAGTTGGTCAAGAACACAATTATTGTACATTCCTGCCCATCTTCAGTCAGGCGCTCAGCAAGACCAATAAGAACAGAAATAACACCCTGGAGTACTTCTTACTCATCTAATGGGAAACAGACTTTGGAGAATTTAATAAATACCATGTTTTTGTTCTTTTTTTTTTCAAATATCCTTTTGTAATTTTTAAGAGTCACCATGGGTTTGTTTGGTTGTAACACAGCCTACAAGTAAACTTGTTTTTAGAGTAAAACTGCATAAATGGAATCAGAACTAGGAAAGCATGAATGAGAATGGGTACAGTGGGGGAAGGGGAAGGACTACAAAGCAGAGGACAACTGCAGGGAACATGAAAAGAAAATGTCTATACTAAGGAAAACAGGGAAGTTAACAAGCTCTGTTCTAGAGAACGGTGAGACCAACGATGGCCTTCACTCACCTGTCTGAACGCATCAGCCCTAACATTCGACATCCAGAGTGTCAAAGGCTAACAGTGACTGCTCATATAAAACAATCCAGGACAACACTATGCAACCGAACTTTATGCTGTGATGGAAATGCTCTATTCTGCACTGTCCAGGCTGGGAGTCACAAGTCACGTGTGGCTACTGAGCTTTTGGAATGTGACTAGTGCAACCAAAGGAATGGATTTTTTATTCTATTTAATTTTAATTAATTTAATTGTAAATAGCCATGTGAACCTAGTGGCTACTGGATCAGGTAGCACAGGTGTAGAACAGAGTTGTGATTAATTTCAAAGGCTTGTTTTTAAAGCTTCACCAAACCATACATTTATGTTTAATAGATTTTGCATACATGAATTAAGTAAGATTTCATAGGAGACACAGCTCTTGCCGCAGACTCCACGTAATGCTCTTCACTTTTCTAATCAGTTCAATGTCTCTGCTGGATCAGAAGCCACCATGGGGACAGACAGCACCAGGCCTGCCTCATTCGCCTCTGTGCCCTGGTATGAACCAGAGCCCGGCATGGTGTGCATGCTTAATCAACACTTATTCCCTAATCAAGCATCAGAAGTCAAAAAGGAAGCATCTTTCTTGGAAGGATTTTGCAGAGAAACATGCTCCTCAATACCTGAATCTCCTTTTAAAAACTATTTCTGGGCTGCACAGCTCAATAGCATTCTTGGTGACTCACCTGATCTTTCCCCACTTTAATTTCCTCCTGCCCATTACCCACACAAAAGCAAGCAATATCTCTCACTTTACATATTGAATATTATGATTTTATTTAAAAATCAATTATTTCATGTTTTTCCTGAAATGAATCACTTCTAAATTATTATGTATTCCTTTGATTCTTCCCTAAAAAACCTGGAAACTCACTTGTACCACTTAGCTGATATTCCATAAGCTGAACACAGGACATCCAGAGGCACATCGATTAGAAGTGGTCTATTGACATCTTTTTGCCTGCTTTGCTTAAAGCAAAAAATTATATGTAAGAGTATATATATTTGTAAACAAAGCATGTATATACCCACACATGTACATATATATACTCACATACACAATCCACACATATATACATATATATCTACACACACATGTTCACTATTCAGCTTCTAATGATCAAGTCCTTTATCACGCATTCTATCCAAGTACCTAGTTTCACTCTTAGAGCCATATAACTATGATAGTCAGAAAAACTGCATTAGATTTCTAGCTCTTACTACTTTTTAAAATATGCCCTTTGGGGCAAATTACTTAAATCCTCTGGGCCTCAGTTTTATACATTTGTTGAAAGGATTAGATAATATACTGGCTATGAAAACACCAGGAAAGCATCTGATGTACAGCAGGTGTGCTGTGTTTGCTGAATAAATAAATTATTTCAGCTGTTTCTTGGGACCTCTTTGAGACACCAACTCTGTATCAATAGACAAGACTTATAGTGAGCAGGCTCTGAAGATTAGAAGCAGATAGAAGGGTAAGCTACTGTTCAGAGATTGAAGAAACAAAGGAAAGAGATATATCACAGTCTTAAGAAGATGGTGGAAGAACTTACTAAAAAGAGACATTTCTGATGCCCAATAAAGATCAAATGAAAGGCCTTTCTCTGCTCTTTGGAAATGGTTTGACTGAGACTACTTTGTAGACCCAAATGCTAGTTTGTGGTCTGTGTATATATAGCTGTGGCTAATCTGTTGTCTATTAATCTCTAAAGTAAGAAAGATCACAAGACCACTCACTATTCAGGCTACAAACCTCACATTTTGTAAATTTGATTCCCACACCTTTGCCTATCCATTCTAGAGCTTCTTCAGCTCTCAGATAGTATTTATAAATAGAACTGAGGTAAACAGCAGCTTTGTTTATGTAAAAAATCCAAAGGTGTTGTAGCAATGAAGCAGTCCTTTAAAAAGTTAACATCTGCCCTGGCTGGCATAGCTCAGTGGATTGAGTGTGGGCTGCAAACCAATGGGTCACTGGTTCGATTCCCAGTCAGGGCACACACCTGGGTTACATGCCAGGTCCCCAGTGGGAGCCACGTGAGAGGCAACTACACACTGATGTTTCTCTCCCTCTCTGTCTCTCTCACTTCCCTTCTCTCTAAAAATAAATAAATAAAATCTTAAAAAAAGTTAACATCTGTCTTTTGTTTCTAGACTCCCTGTTCAGGAAGTACACAGCAAAGATCCTAAGCAATGTATCGAGAGAAAAGGGGAAGATCACAGCATTCATCCATACCTCAGCTTCCTGCAGGGTCCCGTGGTTTCGGCACACCATGTCAGGGCAAGTGATGGGAGACCCACATCCATCTCGGATTGCCAGCTGCATGTACTGTTTCAGGCACTAGAAGTTAAGAAAAAAAAAAAAGACAATTACCCACTGCATTACAGTAGTACAAAGGTTACAAAACCACCACTGCCTCTTCTTCCTTACTTGGCAGTCCTGGGGCTCCTGTACTCAGGAAACTTAAGTTATCATGAGCGTGAATACTAAGAGCCATCACTTTGGGAAGAATGCAGAGACAGGCAATTTTGTATGACTGTATCCTAGGAATATTGAGTTTATTCAAGGCAACAAGTCAAATTTCTGTACTCTCACATTTTATCCACCATAGGTTGGGAAAAGAAGAAATATTCTTTTGTATGAATGGCCAAAGCCTTCTTTCTACTTTTTTAAAAAAACTTGTGTGAATTCCAAGTTTAATTTTTATGTAGTGGTCCTCTCTCTCAAAGTTTGCCCAGAAGTAGAACTCAGACCCTAGTGCTGAGCCAGCCAAACAGAAACAACATGGAAGTGAGGCACAGACTTATCCAGGAACACCCTTAAAAGCAAATACACCTGGAAGAGACAATGTCAAAAACAATCAGGGAGAATGAGACTTTTCCAAAACCATGGGCCTTGGTGAATGCTATGATAAGGAGGTTTGAATAGAACCTGAGTAAAGAAGAAACTCATAGAAAGAAAGAAACCCAGAGAAGAGAAGAGAAGAGAAGAGAAGAGAAGAGAAGAGAAGAGAAGAGAAGAGAAGAGAAGAGGAGAGAAGAGGAGAGAAGAGGAGAGAAGAGGAGAGAAGAGGAGAGAAGAGGAGAGAAGAGGAGAGAAGAGGAGAGAAGAGGAGAGAAGAGGAGAGAAGAGGAGAGAAGAGGAGAGAAGAGGAGAGAAGAGAGAAGAAGAGAAGAGAAAAGAATACCCAAGATAGCCCTGACCAGTGTGGCTCAGTTGGTTGGGCATCATTCTGCAAAGCAAAAGGATGCCAGTTTGATCCCCAGCGAGGGCACATGCCTGGGGTTTGGTCCCTAGTCAGGGTGTGTACAAGAGATAACTGATCGATTTTCCTCTCTCACATCAAAGTTTCTCTCCTTCTTTTTCTCCCTCCCTTCCCCTTTCTATAAAAAAGTAAACCAATTTTTTTTAAAGGACAAACTTGATCTACTCATTGCCTGCTGCACCTGAAATCTTGGGCAGTGAGTAGAGATGTGAGTCAGACTTAGAAGGTAGAAGAGGAACTGGTACCATTACAAAAATTTCTAATTCCTACCTCCTCCCTCCCAACCCCTTGCACATGCCCACAGGAAATTGAAGGCCATAGTTTCAGAAGATAAAACTCTTAAGAAATCTGTAAGTTGGCTTCTCAATTTCTCCTGATTTGCTCATAATTGGTCAGTTCTTTTCTATATACATGATGGAAAAAAATGAAGCTTAATGTTTGAAGAAGACACCCCAAAAATACATAAGCTAGTCAATGAATTAATGACTCTTACAGAGTGATCATTATTTATAACAGGGTTTGAACCATTCAAATTTACACAGTTAGGTATCAACCTGCTACATGAAAAACACTGCTGCTACCCCAACCTTTTATAAAAGCTGAACCACCAAATAAACTTTATGGTGAGAATACTGATGATGTAACTGTAAAATCTATTCCTTTTATTGACCATCTTTATTTATTTTCTCTATCTGAAAATAAAACTGATATCAAAATTGTATTTCAGAAAAAATAATCCTGTATTTATCCAATTGAAATTACTGTCACAATGTACTAATGAATCAATGACTAGGCAAAGAAACCATTTAAACCAGATTTGCATATCTTCAACTACTGAACAATTCCGTTCTCCAAGGAGTCAAGTTTTTTCTATGATGCTCATAGAAGAGGAAACTAGAAAATAACCTAAATATCCAAAATAAAAGAACACATAAATAAATTATGCTAAATTTATGCAACGGAAAGCTAAAGAATCATGAAAAATATTTTCAAATGATGTTTAAAGACATGGAAAAGTGCTCATGACTTGGTGTGAATTGGGGAACAAAAGATGATTTAGTATGAACTGAAGAATAAAAGAAACTAGAGCAGGGGACATCTTAAGTCACTCTTCCCTTACAACTGACTACAATTTAGTCACTATATTTTAACTTTTACTTTCTTTTTCCAGAGAAGTGTGAACAGTCATTCTTGCTAGGAGTCCCTGTGCCAGAGACAGTCTCCAGTACCAGGAAGAGTGGTGGGTGGAAGAGAACAGCAGCAAGGAAATATGAGGGAGAATTTCAATGGGCCTTGAACCTTGGGAAAAACAGCAGAGGTGGCTCACAAAGGAAGTGCCATGGCAAGGGACAAACGGATAAATTATGTGAAGGCCTGTCCACCCCCTCTGCCCCTAAGGACATCTTGGCCTTCCACCTGCCACACAGATGCCAGTGTCACTGCCTTGACCTATCCAGCTGCCACCTGAAAGTTAAGTAGAGAGACTGCAAATGTATGGCCTCTAGGCTCAAGGGGAAAGTATCTGAAGAAGTGAACGTCAAATCCTAATATCTGGGCTCTAGCCCCAGCACCACTGTGTCAGGTGACAAAGGGAAAATTACTTAACCTATGACTATGACGTGCTTCCCCTGATCTTTAAAATGGGGACAGTAATACCTGTTATGGTTATTTCACAGGGTTTAAAACACTCACACACAAGCACAAGCCTAAAATTATGTATATGGAAGCCTTTTAAAAATTTGCAAATTATAGAATATTTGGTCATATTTCTACTCTACTTTACCTGTCTTAGACTTTCTATGAAAAATGTAGAGGGGAAATGTTACCCTTTGACCTTCTCAGGTTATCCTTTCTCTACTCCCTGCAGGGGACCAGTGAAGCCACTGAGAAGCTCCACAGACAGAACAGACAACTGTAAGAGAACAACATCCCACACACCTACTGTCACGCCTATCCTTAGAACTGTTTGGGTCTGTACATAAAGCTTAGCGTTAAATAGGAACTAAAAAGTCTGTGTGAGCCTTTATAGGTGAAAAACAAAAATTCATTTCCACTTATGGTGCAAATTTGTAAAGTTGAATCTAAGCTTTCCCAAGGGATTATAATGAATGTTCTATTTGCTAATGTCATGTTCTTAAGTACACTGCAACCACAATACATAAACCCAATGCAATGTTAAGCTTCCCACAAGTACTCTCCTAGCCACAGCATTGCATGACCCATGACTCTAGGACAGAAGTTAGAGCTGCAAGCACCAACAACAGGGTGTAATTATATACATCTTCTATACCCTTTTGTCTTAAATTCTAAGAAACACTGGTTCAAGGAAGAGATTTGTAGTGCAAGTTGCTAAGTAATGCTCTAGCACACGCATCGACACTCCCTCCCCAGGGGCCTGCCTTTCCATTCAAAGGCAAAGAGGGAAAACAACTGACTCTGGTTATTGCTTCTTATTAAATTTTTAAGTACCTTAGGTTTATTATATGTCTTCTATTAGCTTGCACTAAAAATTTAATCTCTAACTCTCCCTCTCTTCTTCAAACCCTCTGGCTAAAGCACAAGAAAACCTGAAAACATTCACATGAAGCCTTGTGCATGTTATACAAACTGAACATAAACAAATGGTTAACAATTCTGGAAGAAACTGGTGTTGAGCTTGTAAATAAAGACAGAGGAACACAGAAAAAGAAAAAAGAAAAACAATCATCATTTAGTCACACTGAAACAGTTACATTCCAATAAACAATGGCATTAAACAAATGTCTAAATATGCAATTTTCATAACCACTAACAAATTCTAAGGGGAATGTTTCAAATACAACATTTCAAATATCCTGATGACCAAAGAAAGAAACAACTTTTCTTTTGGATAGTCAACATCTCAATTAGCTTGGTAGAACATAACGTTTTTTAGGCCACGAAGCATCACGTATAATAAGGATTGTTCCTCAAAACCATTCTGTGAGCCCTCAAGGATTCAAATGGGATCTAGCCAAGGATTTAACCATCAAACACCTGCTGAACCAGATGACTTGTATGGTCTTTTCCAGTCCTGAGATTCTATGAATTATGTACTATGGAATCTTCCCTGAAAGAGGTTTCTCCTAAACCCCTTTGAGGCATGTTAATTTTCCAGTGTACCAAAGGGCATTCTTCATAGGTGTTCTCATCTATTCGCTGGACAGGGCAAAAAGAGCTGCATCATTTAGACAAAGCTCCTAATAGATACACCCAAGAATAATGTACATGTGTATACATATATATTTATAATAAAGTTGCATTAAAGTTGCATCACTATATTATACCTCTCTTAAAAATTTTCTCTAAAAGCATTACAATGAATAGCCAAGGGAACTTGATTCTAATAATGAAGACTGAAGTACAAGCTCTGAAGTTTTCCTTGGCATCTTGGGCAAGTCATTAATATCTCCAGCAATAGCACTCTTAATAATAAAATGAAACAACACCACCTGCCAAGCCTATTTTCACGGAAACAGAGAGTCCCTCATGAGGGTGAATACATGAAAATACAATGAAAAGTGAAAAGAAGTATGCAAATGTAAAGTGCAATTATAGACTAGACTAGGTTTCTGAAGTATAGGTAGGCATGCAGAAACAAAAGTCCCCTGACAGATATGACCCTCCAGAAATAGTCTCATGATGGCGGGGAGTGGGGGGGAGGGGGGGAAGGAAAGAGGAGACTATGTGTTGTTGGGAGGAAGGAGGTAATGTGTGCCATTAGCTGAAAGTTTAAATGGATCCTCAGGCTCTTGGATGCTTCCGGATGCAGATGCTGGGGTTCTGAGGTCCAAGAAATACTGGCAGACCACCCGGACTGAAGATGAGTTGGTGAACTACTGACCTTGGGTTTCTTATTCCTAACACAGTCGTAGATGGAAAGGCAGGTGACAAGGGGGGAAGTACCTTGAGTTTAGAAGTTTGCTTTTTATTTTCCTGGCACAGTGCTATACACTAAAATGGATATTTAATAAAATGTAGACTAACACTTCTCTGCCTCAGTACACAATTACATCATAATGTCTCAAGAGTGTTCTAAATAACATCTTACATTTAGGCCAATATTTTGTTTATTCCAGTTCAGACTATGACCTCCATACATGATCCAAGAATAAAGCCTTCTTTGCTGAATGCTGTTGAGTTAAATTATTAATAAACTCATGATGGAACATCTCTCACAATTCAAAAGCCTTTTAACACACCTAAAGCATCCTGGTTTGTAAATATATAATGGTTTTAGAAATTCAAATAAATTGGTAATCTATAACTAGGCAGTAAATTGTTTCCTGGTATAGTATGGTACTGAACTTTTTATTATAAAACCCCTTCCCGAAACCTTGGCTTTTCACAAGTACGGTATTACTAGTGACGGGCATCACCTTCATACACTTTTGCCGACCACACAGGACATTGGAGGACTGACAGGAAAACCTGGCACCAGATGATGAAAAGGAAGCCCCCAATCAAACAAGCCATAAGGCCAGTTCAAAAGAGACCTTAGTTTTACAGTCCTCATCCTTAAGCGTCTCTTATTCAGAAAGCCTTCCTTGTATTGTCCCACACCCAGCACAATGCCCAGCTCATCTGTCCTCATAGCATTTCGGTGCCCAGCTAGACAGTATTTTTCAAACTAGGTGCAAACACATATTCTTGGGAGCCCAGGAGTTCCCCATGGCAAGGTTTTTGTCCATTTTATTTAATATTTGATAAGTATATTCTGAACCACTTCAAGGAAAACCCCATTTCTACTCAGTGTCAATACTCACACTTGTGTTTGTGGTGCAGTCCGGCTCTACCAGAAAAGAAAGTGGTCACTGTCACAGGCGGATGAAAAGCTAGGCAAGTATGTGGACCCAAAGAATGCTGTACAAGTCAAGATTTTCAGTGATTCCAACTCAGAAAAGTGGCCAGATCATTAAATTAGCACTTGTTCATTAGAACACACCAAACTCTGAACCTAACTGTGAAAAGTGATTTTGTGGAAACTACACCTCATCCATCACATTAGTGTTAACTTACAGGTTGTTGGTCTATGTTAGTTAACATGCAGCTTATACATTTATTCTGATGCTCTCGTTTAAGAGACAGAAGTCTAAATGTGCTTGTACCTTGTATTATGTTTAAATGAGGCTACAATAAAAGTAATTTTGAAACAGTTCAGCGCTGGGGTTCCGATTGTTTTCCCACTCAAAAGGAAACTCGATAAACCTACCAAAAGGAGGAGAACCTTGAGATTCTCAGTGGCAGTGCAACTGGTTGTATGACATTTTCCCTTGGAGACTGATCAGAATATCAGACTATCCAAAAAGAATTTTATAAATGATACAACCATATACACCTTCTCCAGTTCTCCAGAAGAGTTGGCTCTTCCTCCCTACTTTCCAACATTTCCATGAACAACTAAGGTGACACCAGATGTTAACAATTAAGTATTCATACCTGTCAACAGTGCAGTGCTTATCACCCTGCATTGCAGAAGACTGTGAACTAGGCTATCTCCCCAGTAGCTCAGGAGTTCCTACAGGGTCTGGATATTATCTTATTCATCTTCCTATCACAGGACCTAGTACATGGTGGATCCTGACTTCTGTGGGTGCTGGAAGCATGAACCTACCACTTACCAGCTTTGCAGGAAAAGTCCTTCAGCTCCAATCGCTGAAACATGTAAACCCACTCCACCTGCAGCCTTCCTCTGTCCCCTCCTTTGACACATAGGAGCCAACTCTGCCTTTCAGGGCCAACTCCACCATTATCCAGTTCCCATTTTCTCCTGCTTTCCAAGATATTCCCTTAATTATCTATTTTCTTTCTTATGTCTTAACATTTTCCCTGTCTACTGAGTCCTTCTCTTTGGCAGTTATAACATGTCCAAAACAATTCTAATTAAAGAACAGTAATAAAAACAGCCAAGAAAAACAGTCCTCCCTTACACTTCTTCCTGGCTAGATACTGACTTTTCATTCCTCTCCTCTTCATCATCAAAGATTTAAGAGTTTTCTGCCCTCACTGCATCACCAACATTGTCACGGCTCTGCCCCTACAACTTAACTGTAGTGGCTCTCCAAAGCTGCCAGTGACCTCCATGTCACTGAATCCAACACACATTTTCTTCCTTCCTGACCTCTCACCCACACTTAACCATTCCCACTTTCTTAAAAACTTCCCTTCTCTTGCCTTCAGAATTCTACACTTCTCTGATTTTCATTCTATTCTTCCACTCTGGCCATTCCTTCTCAACCTCTTTCATTTTCCTCTACCCAGTAAATGCTGAAGTTGCAGGATAGAATCCAAACTCTCTTCTGTTTTTGCACTTTTTGGTCACCTCATTAACTAGACATAATCACTTCCCTGCTCTGCTCTGTAATGCAGAGAATGTATTTCCCAGATTTCAGTGGGAGGCATAAATAGAACCAATTACCCAGTTGTTTAGCAAATAAATAAATAAATCCATCATCCTTGAGGATTCTTTTACTCAAACTCCACAACCAAAACATGTCCCAAATCTAATCACTTCTCACCACTCCCAATGCAAATCAAATCATCACCACCTATTTCAAAGACCTCTGCAATAGCTTCCTCACTGATCTTAGCTTCTATTCCACACAGTAGCCAGGGTACTGTTTATATGCATCTTTTATTTATTGATTTTAGAGAGAGAGGAGGAAATAGACAGAAGGGAGGGAAAGAGAAAAAGACAGACAGAGGGAGAGAGAGGGAGAGAAATATTGGTTTGTTATTCCACTTATCTGAGCATTCATTGGTTGATTCTTTTATGTGCCCTGACCAGGGATTAAACCTGCAAGCTTGGTGTACTAGACAACACTCTAACCAACTGAGCTACCCAGCCAGGGCAATATATACATCTTTTAAAAATATAAATCATATCTTATTCCCCTGCTCAAAACTTCCAATGAATGTACATCTTATTTAGATTGCCTGTCCAACTCCTTACTATGGCTCACGATGCCCTAAACTTTCTAACTAGTAGCTACTGCTGTGAGTTCATTTCCACTACGTTCTCCCTTACTCTGGGAACGTGAGCCTTCTCACTATTTCTTCAACAGGTCAAACTGAGATAGGCCTTCCCTGACTAAACAGGCCAACCCTCCTTGCCCTATCAGCCTCCTTACCTGGTTTTATTTTTCTTCATAGCACTGAGGACTATCTAATATTACTTGTGTATTGCCTGTTGCCCCACTAGAACTGCAGCAGAAGGACGGGGCCCTTGCCTTGTTCTTTGATTGATCCCAGACAACCATGTGGGTTCTACAAAATGTGTTATTGCATGACTTAATAAACCTCTAAGTCCTATCAATCCATTTCCTAAACACAGATTAGAACTGTTCATCTCCATCTCTTCTGCCATGATCCTAGGCCACCTGCCTTTACCTCTAACCTGGGCTTCTGCCTTAGCCCATTCACTAGTCTTCCTGTATCTATTTTTGCCTATTTCTAATTAATTCTCCATACTACACGCAAAACAAAATTTTTAACAATCTAAGCTGAATGACTTCTTTCACCTGTGTAAAACTCTTCCATGATTGTAAGCACTCTTTATTTCTCCTTTGTAGTGCTTACTATAGTTAGGATTCAAAAATGAGGTGTATATAATTATGTGCTCCCCAAATCTCACTGTCTGATCATTCCCCCAGTCAATGTCACCAGAAATTTCAGCCTTTAAATTGCTTTAATCAGCACCTTGTCTTTAGAATGATCCCATCATCATTCACATGTAATTATGGTAAGAGGATTTAATACAGAGGTGAGACAGGCCAGTTCCCTAGCAGAGGTCAGTGTCCTAAAAAAAAGGACGAAGGATAGATGTTTTTATGGACAAGAAACACAGGAAATTATGACATCCTATTGGGAAAGGCAACTGTGATACTGTGATTTATAATTAGAAATACATTATTTGGTCTGTGTCCCCATTTTCAGCAGGAAGCTTCTAAAACCCTTGGAATTTCCTAAGTGGTCAAAGATATAGAAGTGGCTTTTGTTATTAACATAGTGACTTTTGAAATGCCCCAAGTGATCAAAATGGGGGCTGGTTGCCAGGGGAACCCACCCTGTCATTACAGGGTTGGGATGTTCATTCTCATCTGGGGAATGCCTAGGAGGGGAGAAGGGCTGGAGGTTGAACTGATCATCAGTGGCCAATGATTTAATCAGTCATGTCTATGTAATAAAACCTCCATAGAAACCCAATGGGACAGGGTCAGAGAACTTCTGGTTGGTGAACACATGGAGATATGAGGAAAGAGGTGCACCTGGAGAGGGAATGGGAGCTCCACACCTTTCACCATGCTTTGACTTCGGCATCTCTTGCATCTGGCTGTTCCCAAGTTATACACTTTTATAATAAACCAGTTATCTAGTAGGTAAAATGTTTCTCTGAGTTCTGTGAGCTGCTCTAGGAAATTAATCGAACCCAAGGGGTAGGGGAGTGTGGGATCCTTTGACTTACAGCCAGTTCGTCAGAAGCACAGCTAACAACCTGGTCTTGTGGCTGACATTGATAGCGGGCAGGGAGCAGATCTTGTAAGACTGAACCTTTAACTTGTGGGATCTAATGCTACCTCTAGGTAGATACTGTCAGGATTGAGTTGAATTCTTGGATACCTTACTGGTGTCCAAGAATTGTTTGGTGGTATTGAGACAGAATAGTGAGAAGCTAGAAAAATTCCTTGGCAAGTGGAACAGACAGACTGAGACAGATAGCCAAACAAACTGGCCAAACAATTTATAACCAGGTGCAGATGGCCACCAGGGTGGAAGACGGTAGAAGGCCCAGCAAGGCCCCAAGTGCCTGGCACGGGGGCAGAACAAAGACCTCACCCCCAGGGTAACCTGTCCTCCCTGGAGATAACATCCAGGCCTCAGTTATATTGGGTTGGCAAAAAAAAAAAAATCCATTTAGTGCTTTTCCATTAAATAAAAGATACTTTTTTATTTTCACTAATAACTTTATTGATTTGGATATTTTGAGTATGCTGGCTATCTCCCACTATTGGCTTCTAGTGGGTAGAGGCCAGGGGTGCTGCTAAACCTCTTCCAGTGCATAAGACAATCCCACAACAAAGAATTATTTGGACAAAATGTCAATAGTACCAGGAAACTTCACAAACCATTTTTAACACATTCAATCAGTCACAGTACCTTCTCCACACACTGCACAAATCTTTTGCGTTTCAGTTGCATTTATAACTTTCTCAAAATAATTAAATATAATATACCAAAAGTGTATATTTTCTTCCATCTTCAATATTAAAATGGCCACACAAAAATTCACCAAGTTTGATATTTTTTAAATGCATGCTGATATGACAGCTGTCACAATGCAATACAACAAAATTGTTTCAAATGAAGTTAAAGACAACTAAGCACTACTAAAGCCATTTTAAGGTGGGGGAAAAAAACATTTTAGTCAACTCAATACTTCAGCTCCAGGCCCAGAAAAGCTGTAAAACCATGTGGGCGATGCCAGAACCAACTGCAATGACTAAAGACACCCTGCCTGATACTGGGTGGTGCGGGGAGCAGAGGACACAGGCCCTGAGGCAGCGCAGCAGCACTGCACTGCCCAAGCGACAACCTACTGCTGTACATGAGGACAGATTCCCTACTCCTAAGCAGAGATGCAGCAGGAGAAAGTCATTGAGTGGAGCATGCACGAGGCTAGCAAAATGTCTGGATAAGGGAAACGCCCTCCTACCCGCTTCCAGTTCCTGATTTAAAGGGAAACCATAGGACACAGAGGCATGTGTACATAAAGGTTAACATGGCAGCAGGGGGAGGTAAAGACCTGCCAGTCTAACCTGGGAAAAGGATGGGATTGGCTGGGGGGCTGAACCCTTCTGAAGTGCACAGAAGTCTAAGCCAGGAGATTTAAATGGAGATTTAAAGGGAGAAGCATGGCTTCTTTTTCTTCCCCTTGCTCACCTGTTAGGAACCAGACTGCTTGCAGACCAGCAAAGCCTTAGTGGCCCAGCTGCAGGCCCCAGGCCCTTGGCACAGGAAGTGGCAGCAATGGTGGCACTGCGGCATGGGCTGTGCACTCATATCACCAGAAGAACCCTGAAGTAGGAACAAGCTAAGCTGCTTGGATGATTATGTAGTGGTCAGCTGCAGTTTCCCAAAGGATGGTAGTTTTAAATGGGAGAAAGAACTCTGGGATCAGTCTTGGATTTGTCTGGAAGAGGGTGGTGGTGTTTTCCCTCTGGTTGTTCTGGAGGGGATGGGCTCTGAGGAAAATGCCTGACTTTCTTTCAAAATCATGTAGCTTTTTTAATAAATGAACTCTCCTTTTTCACCAAACCTCTGCCTCCAGAGTTTGCCTATGGACAGCAGGCAGCAGAACTCCATTTCTGTTCAGTAACATGCCCTGTCAGCGACCAATCAACAGCGACCATGACCCTAAAAGAGCATCCCTGTAAAAACTGATGAATATTCTACTGAAACTCTCCCCTGAGACCTCCCCTAAGACTCCCACCTGCAAGAAAGAGATAAAAGCCTCAAGACAAAGGACCCAGCATGCACTCTCCCTCTGGGGAGCAGCCCATCCCATTCCCTTCTCCTTCTTTCCCCACAGGCATGGGTCTTCCAAACACTAAGTCAATTGGCAGATGAAGCTTGTTCCAGGCTAATCCCTTGAACCTGTCCCCGAAGTCCCCTCCTCTCTGACTTCCAAAGAGCTAAGGCTGCCCAAGCTGGGCTCTCCTATTGCTTCTTCTATGCGATGCCCTTCCTTGTTTCGTTGTCCCCACAGCACTTAACATTTTACTAGAGAATTCACAGTGAGTATTAAAACTATACCATTCAAAGGACAGAAGAATAGATGGATTAAACCAAGTCTAATTGAGACATGGCCTTTGCTTGCTTTCTCACTACTTCACTATTTCCATGATATCAGAACTAAAGCATGACAAAATACTGGAACCTTTACAGCTTGAAAATGTTACATTTTTCCTTCTGAAGGCTGTCAACACCATAAACTGTAAAGTTTTTCAAAGATCAGACACCATTCCACATTAAAACAATCTGTATTTACCCCATTACCTAGGGAAAGTAGATATTACGGCTATAAAATGTTGTTTTCCAGTCACAGTAAAGACCTGTGTGGTTTAGAGACACCCATTCAGTAATTGCCCTCTGCACACAAGAACCCTTGAAAACAATTGCCAGACTGAGGGCCTCTTGTGAACACCAGTAACTTCCACTAACATCATGCGTGTAGGGGTAGGAGAACACCAGTCTTTGAACCTAGACTTCAGTTTCTACACTTGAATATACAGTGCACTGGGGGCTTCCACGTGTGGAAAGCATATCTCTTAATCTCTCAGCCCCTGGTTTTATCAGTAATTTGCCAGAAGTCACATAGTTGAAAGTTCATAGCACACTGCTCAATCTCTTCAGTCTGAGGTATGACCACCAGTGTATTCAGATTATATATTCTCGGGTCTTTGAAAAACACCTTGGAATTTTTAACCAGTTCTTCTTTACATCTTCTTTGAATTGACTAAACTTGTATATAACTAAAAACCAGTTGTTAGTTTGCATTGTACAAGCCATTGTCAAGTTTGAGAAACTATAGGTAGGATCATAAAAACCCAGGATGAGGCTCAGCCATTGTTCATGCTAACATATAAAATGTAAGGAACACATACTATATATTAGGAAGTACATTATGTATTTTCACAGAGGTTGTTCTTATTTCATCCAAACAACCCTATAACGCAGGAATTAAGAGGGTCTTGGGCAAGTAACTTAATTTTGCATTGGTTTCTTTATCTGTAAGCTAGAGGGTAAGAGTAAAAGGAAAAAAAGCAGTATTCTTGCATAATATACATTACATGATAGGTTTTCAAATTCTCTTATTTGCCCTTCCTTAATTTTTTTAAATAAATGAACTAAGGGTCAAAGAAATTCAACTCTACATTCATGTGGCTAATAATTCACAAACACTTTTCAGTAGAGTACAACTGAAAGGGCCTCCTTATTGGGGGTGGGAAATGATTCAAAACCAGTGAGGCTTTTAGTTAACACAGAGCTGTTTATTTCCATGGAAATTAGGCACTGACTGTGTTTAACCTGTTTCCAAGAGGGGCTGTGCACAGTGGAATCCACAACATAACCAATCCTTGATGAAATTACTTATTCAAACAATGGCATTTTAGAATTTTCTAGTTAGCTCACAACATTTTTGGCTTCCATTTACCTAAGTTTTTCTAGAAGTTCCTTTTCCTACTTGTCATTGAACATAAGCTTTGTGACAACACATCTCACACAGCCTTAAGACCACCATTCTGAGCACTATGTTTTCATTCATTCACTCTCCTATGTGTAATACACTTTTCTAGATAGGGCCCACTTTTCTAACTTATAGTACTATGAACACCAACATGTAAAATCAGCTTAAACTGCAGCGACACTGGACACAGCATATATTGAGTTAAAGAGTCATAAGATCAGTTTGTTTTGCTGCAATTTGTTTCCTCCTTAAAAGAGGAAGCATGGATTAAACAATGAGATATGTCCTATTCATATATCAGATTGGAGAAGATGAAAAAATTGCAAATACCCGAAGTGTCAAAGAATGGGGCTTTCCCAAACCATCAGCGAGAATGCTAAATGGCACAACAGTGTGGGAAGGCGATCTGGCAACACACGCTGATTTAAAATGCACATGCCTTCTGATTAGGCAATTCCACTTGTAGAAATTTATACTAACAGAGGTATATTTTCACATTTATGCAAGTATAAACATTTTCATTTATAATAGTAAAAACTAGAAACAACCTAAAGTCCACTTATTAGGAGTGACCTAGTTAAATAACTGTTAATACAGCCTTACCATAGAACACTACACAACCCTTAAAAAAGGAAGGCAGGGGAGGTAGGTCTGTATATGCTCACATAGCAACATGTCCACAATACACTAAGTCTGTAGAATTAGAGTTAAAAAATAGTATCTATACATAAAGATCTCACTTCTCTATTACATGTTGTTTGTGAAAACATGTCCACCCACACATTTGTATGTTTATACACAGACAAAGAGTCTGGAGGGGGTTCGGATGACCCATTTATATCATCAATACTTTGGAGATTTTTGTTTTGTTTTATGTTGTTTTAAAACCATCATGTATTACATTTATAATTAACAATTAGTCTTTAAAAAGAAGAGAGCGAGGAAAAAAAGGGATAGGAGGGAAGAAAATAAGTGAGGTTTCCCTATATTTCTCATTAAATTCTCTACCCCTATTAGCATACATGAAACTGGTCATCAAGAACTTTGCTCTGAGCTAAAGTGTCAATCTAGTACTGAAGCCATTCTAGGTTTGCAGTTAAAGGGAAGAGAGGATTGAGCCACATAGCCTTTCTTTCTGACTCTCCTACTGGGGACCTTCATTTACCTATTGGCTTCCTTTTTTCTGCAAAAAGATAAACAGAGGAACTAATACCCTATGCATCCCACCCTTAAATTACCACAAACTTTGCAGAAGTAGCTGAGGTTAACTAGAGTAGGCAGCTATACGGTTCCGGTACAGCTATCCCTGATTGTCCCAAGCACTCTTGGAAATTGGCAATTAAGTGAATGATTTTCTTAGGATGGCTGAATGGGCCTCAAAACATGAACACACAAATCCAGAAAATTGTTACATTAAAGTAAATGAGTACTTACTGTATATCTACTAAGTGATCCTTAAAATAGGATATTCTTTAAAGACTGATTTGGGTCATCATATGAATAAAATGAGTAAATGCGCTTAGAACAATACCTCCCACTGAATAAGTGCTTGCTGCTATTATTATGACAACAATTATGATTAGTGATGTCTAACTGCTTTCCTCGGTTTTGCCTTCTACGTGGGAGAAAAATAAAGGCAATTTAGGTCAACAGCTAGAATATACGGCAATACAGATATCTGTATAAAATACACTTAATTAGATTTTAAATGCTAGATGCTTTCAGAAAGAGATGATAATTTTACACAAAGTTAGCCAATGCCACCAGGGAAAGAACAATGTTTGAGTTGTTCACCAATAAAATCCTCCCCCCATTAGTATTCTGCCTGTCCAAATAAATATTTGGTGAATGATTGCTGGTCTGCCTTGACCCGGAAATGAGGCATCATTAGGAATTGAGCAGGTAGAATAAAAAGGAAAGAAAAGAAGAGCATTACAGAAAGGAAAGACGTGGAGGTATTAGATACATCATGTGTGAGGTAGCAGGACATGATCTGGACAGACATTGTGTGACAGACAGTTCGTAGAGGAACTTGAATGTCAGCGCTAAGGAATATGATTCAAACAGGAACACATGAATCCTTAATAATAGTAGTGGCATTTTGACAGAAATATTTTAAGAAATCTGACATCAGCATCTAAATGGAAAGAAGAAATTGAAGACATGAAAATAATTTAAATATTCCAGACCTCAAAATTGCAGTCTACCATAACAAGTACGGCTCATGTCGATGAGGGTGCTGTTCTCAGCACTCTCACCACCCCCGTTCCTTCATCCTACTCCAGCTTTGCCCACTTTCAGACCATTCTCCACCCTATGCCAGAGCCATTCTTCTACCCACTCCCAAATAAAGCCTTCCAGTGGCTCTGTAATGCCATTTAACACGGCATACAGACCCTCCATCTAGTTTCTGCTTGCCTCTCCAGCCTCACACCCATGCACACCCATACTTCCAACATGTTCCAGGGATGCCCTTTAGTTCAGTTCCTCAGTAGGCCACCCTTCCTTGGTTCTGTGCCTTCACGTGTGACTGCCCTTCCTCCCTGTTGCACTCTTACTATCCACAGTCCCACCAGTGCCACCATCAAGCAATCTCCTATTCATCATTTGGTCTTAGTCCCTCGGAAAATCTTCCCTGACCTCAGCAAGTCTAGTCTAGGTGGATTCCCGTATGTTCCCCTAGCACCCAGCGCTTCCTCCATTAGAGGGTCTTCTTTCCACATGAGAGCTGGCCTGGCTATGCATTATACACACAGTCAGCACAGTGGCTGGTACATCACAGTAACAAATGGAAGAGCTGAATCAGGACCAACACAGAAATAGACTTAGAGGAAATTGAAATGAAAGTGCAACTTCAAGAGAATAAACAGCTAAACCCTGGTGATTCAGGGGATATAAGGGAAGGTTCTCTCATTGTGTGCCACCTTTTGCCTGCTTTCCAGTTATGGTTTGCACGTTTGGCCAGTCCATCACATTCTGATAAATGATTTCAAGAAATGAATTGAAAGCAAGGTATGCTTAAAAAAAAGTTTTCACAGTACACAAACACAGATTACCAACATACCATCTTTTTATAGCCTTCTTTGAGAAAAATATTTAAATTAAATCTTGGTCCTTATAATAGTGCCACACCCCTTAGCCTGATAGCAAATGCTTTTCTAAGACAATATGGAAAAGCTTGAAATACTTGTTCAACCTCTGATCAAAGTAAAAAATGTTGTGCAAATAAAGCTTGTTCCAAAAAAACTGTGTCAACAGAGGGGCAAAGAGTGGAGGAATAAAGTTCTACTTATTAATATTCCCACACTGGATGGAGCATTGTTAGAGAATTTTCAATAGTCATCTTTTCCTCACCCTCTAACAGAAAGATGATCTTAATTCAAACAATACAGAGCTAATAGGTAGAAAAAGTTAGATTTCAACCAATTTTGTTCTAGATAACAGAACTAGTATTAATAGGTAGGACTGACATGGAAATGTTTCATATGAATGTAGAAGAAAAGATAGTTTAGAATTAGAGTTTCCAGTAACTGAACAGCCAGTGTTATGTTATGTCCCAGTTCTTGAAGTTTTCAAGCGAAACCTAGATGGTTACAACCAGCAGTGTGACACATGCTAGCTGTGTTCCAGGCACTAAGTGCTTTATCTAGATTACCTACTGCCATCTTCTCTGTATGTGCATTGATTTATTATTATCCTTATATTACATAAAAGAAAATGAAGACTGAGACTACCCAAGGACATTAACAGCTACCACCTGCTGGTTCAATCCACTACCATCTCTGGCCTCCATTCACCCTGTTCCTCTTGGTTTACTCCCTATGCAACAGCCAGGCTGATTGTGATGGTTAATTTTAGATGTCAACTTGAGCAGGGCACGGGGTGCCCAGATACTTGGTTTCACGTTACTTCTAATTGTGTCTATAAGGGTGTTTCAAGATGAGATTAGCAAGTAAGACACACTTCATCTACCCCATGTGGGTGGGCCTCATCCAACCAGTTGAGGATACGAATAGAACAAAAAGGCAAGGAAAGGAGATTCCACTCTCTGCCTGAGTATAAGAGCTGGGACACCAGTCTTCTCCCACCTTTAGATGGGAACTTACATCAGTGGTTCTCCTCATCCTCAGGCCTTAGGACTCGGACTAGAACTATATACCACTGGTTCTCCTGAGTCTCCCTCTTGCAGACAACAGATTGTGAGACTTCACCTCTGCAGTTCTGTAAGCCAATTCCTTTACATATGTATTCATGTATCTCATATTGGCAACACACATCCTATTGGATCTCTTTCTCTGAAGAACCCTTACTATATGGTGATCTGCTTAAAACAATGTTAGGTCATGTCACTCTGTGGTTCAAAACTCTCCAAAGGCTTCTGCTCTCACATCAAACTAAAGCCTGAATCCTTACCGTAGCCTGCAAGGCCCTCCATGCCAATGCCACTGCCTCTCTGACTCCATCTGCTACTGCTCCCCCAGGTCACACACACCCCCCAACATACACACTCACTCACACTAGCTTCCTTGCTCTGAACACACTAAGCACATCCCCAGCGTAGGACCAAGACACTGCTCACCTCTGCCTAAAACTCTCTTCTCCAGATATCTATACAGCTATTCCCCATGTCTTTCAGGTGGCTGCTAAAAAAATATCTGATCAGTGAGGCTTCCCTAATCATCCAACATATAGTGGAAATCCCCTCTCCTATAGCACTCCCTATCTCCCCCAGTCTGGCTTTGTTTTTCCTCAAAGCACATATCATCTGACTTCTGTATTTACTTGTTAATCTCTGTGCCTTGCAATAAAATTTTAGCTATTTAAAAACCAGGACTTGATCCAGTTATTCACCACTATATCTTAACCATCGGAGCTATACATGGCATGATAAATATATGTTGAATAAATGCAGCCCAGGCAACCAGATTTGAGACCCATTCTCTTAAATGCCAAACCATACTGGCATCCAGGAAAAGGCCTCCTTTCATTAGAAGGGTGACGGGGGGTGGGGGACTAGAAGAGCTAAGGTTCCTTCCAATTCTAGGACTATGATGCTATGACAAAATCATTTGGCCTGAAGAATATGGTTTTCTTTTGCTGCTCTTTTCCTCTCTTACCACATTTTACCATTTTCCTTGAATAAGTGGTCAGCATTAGGCATGGATGAGATCATAGGTCCAGGAAGCCAGCTCCTCCTTGAGTCATCTCTAACCCATTTCTCATGCTGTTATAATTTGCTCCTGTTTCTCAGATGCTATCTGACCTGCAGCAGCTCAATCACCAATGGAAAAATATAGTGTCAAAATCTGTATTTTAAACAAGTGACTTGATTAATAAAAACAAGCCATCATAGCATTCTATTAAAACTCTTTTAGCAAGTGTGATCCATGAGTATAATGAAGTCATTTACAAATAAACCAAGAGAAAGACAAATTCACTGACTCAATGTTGATAACCCAAGGAAAACAAGTATATTTTAGTGCTAGAAGCCAAAAGAGTAAGAGAGGCAGGATTTACTTCTGTCCATTTAACAGGACTAGAAGACATGGGAATGAAGAGAAAATTTTAAAGCTTTGGGACAGATTGGCTGGTCACATGACCAGAAGAGACAAAAACTTGTTCTGTGACATTGCTGTAATAAAATGCCTCATTATTTCTTGCAGTTACAGAGAGTTATCAATTTAAAAAAACACAGTGATACCAGACCAAACATATCAAGCCAACAAGCAATTATATTATGATATACTTACTGAGACTAAAGGCTCTTAAATAAATGGTAGCTTGAGACACTCTTCCATCCAAATCTTTTACATCCAATCAGAAATGTGCTTATCTATTCACTTTCAAAGTTGTACTTGTGCTTTCTTTAAGTCCTACTTCAAGATCTTCATTTGGAAAACCTAACCATTAGTCTCTCTTTAGACAAATCTAACAGAAATTTCTGTCTATCCTAACCACTAGACTGTTTGAGTATTTCAAAAGAGTAGTGAGTTTGAAATCACCTATATAACTTCCTTTTTATAAAAGGTTAATGAGGAAGCCAGATAAGATTTTTATAGGATTTTCTCTTTCTAAAATGTTTTTGAAAAACAGAACAGTTCAGTATCCTGACAGAACTTAGGAAAGAAAAGAAGAGCAAAGCCATTTACTAGGGCCTTGGCACTGAGCTAGTTGCTTTTCTGGAAGTCTTCTTTGATGCCTCATACAACACTTTGAGACAGGTATCATCATCCCTTACCTCCCTTCATCCTACAGGTGAAAAAACAAAGGTTCAGAAAAGCCAAAGATTTTACCTAAAGTAGCACACCATTAAATGGCCAAGCCTGAACTTGAACCTGGGTCTTCCTAGCTTTGTATCTGCACTCTTCATCACCATGCTACACTGGGAAAGAAGATGGAGGTGGCAGTAGAAAACTGGCATTTCTTCCTCGTAATACAGATATCAGAATCCAGAAATGAACCACTGCAGACTCTTTGTTTCATTCGAAAGTTACCAACCACATGGGTGCACAAGTGTGTACATTGAGACACACCAATATACACATACATGCACACACACACAGAGCTAATCTTCCCAAACTGAAATGTCTCCCAGGCCATACGTGGGCTTTTCTTAAAGGTCACCCAACAGGCCCCAAGGGAAAGAAGGGTTTGGTCTGAAATGTTTTATATTTCCTCTCACTTTTTTAAACATTGGAAAATCCATTTGGCTCAGAGAAATGAATAGCAAAAGGAGTTCTAACTACTTTGAGCCAACAAAACGTAATGGAAAAAGGCAAGAATATGGCTGGACTTTATTTTCTTTTTGCTCAACACATCCCATCTTAATTTGAAAGGTAAACAGGCCATGCCCAACATACCGACTCTTTTCAGGTGAAGTTATCTAGGTTATAAAAACAAGCAACAACTGTGTTTTCTTTATTCTTTAGTTCACGGCTGACAGAAATAGCTTCCAAAATAAATCAAAGAGGCAAATATTGCTCACAAGGGAGCAAACCCACAAATTGACCCTCCTCTGATAACTGGCTTTTGTGAATTTTTCGTCTTTCACTTAATTATACTTGTGTGGTATTATCTCAAAAAAAGTGTGCTGCAGAAACCAGAAGAGGAAAATTTGAGTTTGCATATTTGGATTATTTAAATAGGAGAGAGAGAGACTGTTTGCATATCATTAGTTAGTAGACCAACATTCCTGAGAAATTACAAAAACTGTCAATTACAAAAACAAGTAATTTTGCAACACCTCTTTCCATAACTCCCAAATATTAACTTCTCTGGCTCCATAATACACCTAATGACTTGTAACTTCAGTCATGCTAGTGAGAGTGACACCCATTTTTGCCATGTAAATTCAGCTCACCTTTCTTTATACTACACTTTCTTCTGCATATTAAAGCCAAGCAGTTTAACAAAAATCATCTTCACAGTTAGAATGTGGTAAGTTTCCTTTAAAAATAAACTCAATATATTGATGGATTATTTAAAGTGATATTCATCACATTCTTTTCTCCAGATGTCACTTAAATCAAGAATTAACTACATGGAATAATTTAAAGCAGCATTCTTCAGAGCTCTAGTTGTACGGAAGTTAACAGGTATTCCACTAAAAAAAAGAAGGTTGTATGATCAAATGTAAATGCTTTGGAAGAAATTAAACAGGGTCCCCTTGCTTTCCTCTTAACCACAATATTTCACAGAGCCTCTAACATGCAAATATGCATTGGGTCCCCCTAAGAGAGAAAGGGAACACACCATTTTCCAAGATAATTTGCATGTAGAACACTCTGTTCAAGGAGTATCTGTTTCTCAGAGCCACAGGTCCATGGACCACACAGGTCAGGGATGTCTACTGAAAGGCCAGGTCTCCCTAAAGATAGGGAATGAGCTGGCTGATATTCAGTGTTCAAGTCAAACACTCCACATCTGTCTACTCGGCACTCCCAGAGCACACTGATCTTGAAAACAAAAAGGCTTTAACCTCACAACAAATGTTCAGGGATATATCTTAGGGAAAACAGGATTAGGACAGAATGTATATAAAGCTTGATTAGATCTATGAAAATATGTACGTATAGCACCATACCTAGCAGGAAGACCATTACATTTAGACATTTGCCTAATGAAGGGGAGAAAGGGACTTTCGTGGCAAAACCATTTAAAATATTTGGTCTTTCCTAGCCAATAATTGAGAGAGATCATCCAATTACATTTAATGTTGAAAATTAGTAGTATATGACATAAGTTAAAAGGTCACAGATTTCTTTTCAGCCTTGAAAACATATTAGAGCTCTTTAATATGAGTGCAAATTAATATCTGTGAAGATTAGATACATTTTTCAATCAGTTTTTTAAAGAAGAAATAAAAGCTCTCACAATAAAAAGAGTAACATTTCAGGTGAGTTTGGTATCAATTGCAGATTTACAGACACTGAGGTAATCAGACACATGCAATTTACTATTTTGGCCGGTCATAGGAAATGGGGTATCAGGAAGCCAAGCAAAATTAATGTTTATAGGTACAAAAAGTTCCAATGTTTATAAGTACAAAAAGTCCCAAAGTTGGAGAGTTACCAAAAATACCGTGCCATTTGACTTTCTGCTTTTGAGCACTCCCCAGCAATAAGGAAGTATGAACCTAGATGACAGAACGATCTAATTGTACTAACTCCTACCTCTACACTGCTGAAGGAGATATGAGAAGCAGTTGTTCTGTCTTTAATTGGGAACTGAATCTACTGAAACAATATGTCAGCTCCTTGTGAATATGAAATACAACCCGAGCTTTTGTGCTCTTTACCCAACACTGACATACCAACTTGAATTCTGTGCTATTACATCTCACAATGAAAACTGAATTCCATACCCTGCTTTTTGTCCAGTAACACTAGGACAAAAATTTCCATCCTGCTTTTAACCAATGCTTCTGATTCATTTGTTTCAAGGACCAGCAAGGGTCTGAAACATGTGTGAAAAAGGCAGAGAAATACTCACTCTCTAAGCACAGCATTCAGAAACAAAGCAAGACCAAAGGAAACTAAAGCTGCCCTGAGATGACAAAGCTATTGCCTCACTTCCTATAAAGCAACACACACTGACAAGATGAGCAGAACCAGCAGGAACCTCACGTAGCAAGAGACCTTCACCCTGCTTGAACTGTCATGTCCCCTCGCCCCACACTCCTCACCTCCTACTAGATTTTTTTCTAAGCTCTTATCACCCAATATTATAATTTCCTATTCATTATGTCTATTGTTTATTGTATAACTTGCTTTGGTAACAGCAAGGATCTCTACTGGGTTTTGTTTCTTTAACTGATAGATCCTGGAGCCTAGAACAGTTCCTGGCATACAGATGCTGCTCACTAGATTGTTGCTGAGTGAATGAACAGACAGTGCTATTCTCTGCCATCTTTGGATCCTAGAGTTCAAAACACATGAAAAGGATTTCAGTCCCTTTCCTTTTTACCTAAAAGTCATGCTGAGGCTTCTCCCTACCCAAATTCTCCCTCAAAAAAAACATTTTTAAAGAAAATTGGTATGAATTAGCTTAAAAAGGTGCTACGTTGATTAAATAAACAAGGAAATTTTATTTTACCTTAATTTGTCTGTTAAAAAAAGAATGCTTAGTAAAGCTTGGTAATAAACATGCCTCTTTATAAATGATTATACTTCCTAAATGATTCCTTCCTCATTAGTCCCCTTGATTTAACCACCGATCACTGTAACTAAACTGTTCAATTTCCTTCACACAGTCAGGGTATTAAACTGTCATTTGTCCAGTGATTACTGTACGGTCTGTATAATAAATATTAACAGTCTGCCCATACAAGGCCTACCAAAGCAAAGATAAATGGTAAATATTGAATCTAGGCATCAGACCCTCCCCTCTACCATTCTGAGATGCCAGCACTCTTCCTGTCCGACTCTTCACCAGCCTACCCTTAGTTTTAAAGTGCTGTTGATTCAAATAGACTCGTTTACAGGAGAGAGACAGGGACATAAATGAAGGAAGGGTCATCTGTTTCTGGGCCTATGAACACAGGCCCAGAGTAGCTGTATCTTACTAGTTTTTTCATTTTTCATGAAAATTTTATAAAATTTGTTATTTTAAATTTCTCAATCAAAAAAGAAAGAAAGAAAGAAACCTGTTGAGGCCAAATGTGGCCTATGGGCATCAGTTTGCGATCTCTTGTTAAAGCCTCAGCTCAGAGATCACTGCCACCCAGAGGCCCCTCCCACCTTCCCAGCCCCAAGTGGGTGGATGCTCCTGGGGGAAGCCACAGCAGCCACCCCTGACTTCACCACACTCTGGTGGTGCTCCTTCAATGTGTCCATCTTCCCTGTGGAAAGTATCTTACCCATTTTTATATTCCCAACATTCAGCACTGTGCCTGGCACATAGTAGAAGCTCAAAAAATGTTTAAATAAATGAAAAATTGAGTAAGATCACCTGGGCTCACACTTCTGTAGTTACTTTGAACTTGTCAGTCTGTTTCCTAGCTTTATACCCTAACCAACCAATCTTCAGGGAAACGTGCAATGAAGGTCACCAGCATTGGTATCAAGTGTCAAACTGAAAGAGACAAACCCACATCTGGAGAGTTACAGCATTTCTCTATTAAGAGGAATAAGCGGCCTTCAGCAAATTGTGAAAATTGGAAAAAAGAAAAGGAGATACAATAACGTTAAACAGTGGTATACCATGTGCCTTGTAGGAGCTGAACAAGTATATAAAAGAAAACTCAGTAAATTACTACTTGATTTCTCCATCATTCAAAATACTCCATGAACTTCTTACTGATGAGAGTTAACTAATACATGTTAAAAATGTCTCTATTTAGTTTCTTAGCTAGAACTTTAACAACAGAAAAACTGTGCTTACCCATCAAATAATTAAATTTCACACACAAATTTCATTCTTCCTAAAAACCAGTATATAGAGAATTTACCATTTAAGATACTATTCAGAAACAGACCCAAATGTGGAATTCCTCTCCACAGTAGTGTATACAACTGTACACACTACTCTCCAAAGTAGGATCACATTGCAGCAAACTCAGCTTCTCCGTAATGGATCAGAAATGGATCCTATGCCTTCATAGCTCTTCCCTTTGTATTTTCTCATGATGAAAACATCAGGGAAAACTTACAGCTGTGCAAAAGATGCACCGGCATTCCTGGAGTGTGGTCATCTTGTCCAAAGACTGTTCACACAGGCAGAGTTTGCAAGTGACAAGAGGAGCCAGAGCCAGGTCTCCAGGCGTCGGGTTTTCGGCAGTCATGGTGAGATAATGCAGCCTACCAACTGAGCCCATCAGCCTGCTCAGCCGCTTTAGTCTCCTTAACCCCTGCAGAAAGGTGCAAAGCAAAAAATACTATAGTCAGTGATACAACTAATGTTTAACCAACACAGTTGGATACCAACAGAGAAAACCTCACCCTCTATGATGTCTAAGTGTACAGTGAATACATTTCTGAAAACCATGGGCAAGGTGTTCCTAAAACTGAAGGTGACCTCACTGCCCTGACTCAAGCCACATAAACTATGGGAATAGAGTAATCACTATGAGCAAACACTTCATTTAGGAGTCATGCCACTACAATCAATTCAATAGATTCAAAAATAATTAAAAATAGGATGTCACCCAAAATGCTAAACGAAGAACTAACATATGATTCAGCAATTCTACTTCTAGATCTGTACCCCCAAAAAAATACTGAAAAGGGGACTCAAACAGATATTTGCACACCAATGTTCACAGTGGCATTTTTCACACTACTTAGAAGGTGTTAACAATCCGAATATTCATCAATAGATGAACGGATAAACCAAATATGCTATAAATATAAAATGGAATATTATTCAGTCTTAAAAAGGACTGAAATTCTGATATATGCTACAACAAGGATGAACCTTGAAGACATTATGCTAAGTGAAATAAGCCAGAGACAAAAGGGCAAATGGTATATGATTCCATTTATATGAAGTATCTAGAGCAGTCAAATCCACGGAGACAGAAATTAGGAAGGTAGTTACCAAGAGCTGGAGGAAAAGAAAACAAAGTTATTATTTAATGAGTACAGAGTTTCTGTTTAGGATGTTGAAAAAGTTCTGGAAATGGATAGTGTGATGGTTGTAGAACATTGTAAATACAATTAATGCCACTAAGTGATACACTTCAAATGTTTGAAATAACTTACATATATCTTACTCCAATAAAAAAATTTCAATAGGGTGTTAGTATTAATTGTGTTCCTTCATGTACAATATTTCATTTATTATTTTGCAACCATAAGATTTGTCTTCTTCATTTTATAGAGGAGTTGAGGTCCTATGATGTTAAGCAACCTGCCACAGTTCTCCGAGTTTGTACAAGGCAGAGCAAAACTCAAACCTCCATCTTGGGGGGCCAAGCCCAGTATCTGGCCCATTACACCAGAGCTGGCTCACACGTGAATATTATGTGGTGGGATGGAGCAGGGAGAGAGAGAAGTAGGAAGGCAGAGGGAGGAGGGGAGGGGGAGAGGGAGAGACAGAGAGAGAGAACCGTGAAGTCCATGACCACGGCTACCCTAAGTTCACTGAAACTTTGCAAAAATAAAATGGGTCTCCACACATAGCATAACTATAGGAAAGGATATTTTTACACTGAAAAGTAAAAATTATAACTAAAGTCCTTCCACTAGATTGTTTTTATCCAGAATATCTTTAAAAGAGATATTCTGATATCTTTTAAAAGAGATTAATACCTGTGAAAATAAGCTTCGTGCACATTCACAGTTTACTAGTATATTATACCAAGAAAATTCATGTTCTGATTAAATAAAAGCAAAATCCTGAAGTTCTTACTATTTTAATAAGAGTATGGCAAATTCTAATAAATTTTTCCATAGAATAATTGTAAATACCCTTTCTCCCTATAAGAACCAGACTTTTTCTTCCCAATTTTGGGGCAAAAGAAATGGCATGTTCAGCATCTGCTACATGGTCCCCAGTTGCTTAAGTCTCAGTAATAGGTAAAAAAAAAAGTATTAAAGCAATGGAGGGAAAAAACAAATTAAATGAGTTGGAAAGAAAAAATCTATGGTATGTAACTACACTGACTTTCTTAATGTCATACCAGAAATAGTCAACAGTTAGTAACTCCAGTAATGTACAGTTATTTAGGGTTTTTCACCTACTCCATGAGTGGTAGTAGAAGATTTGATTAAAAATAGGATGCTAACCAGTGATTGATTTGCAGTATGATACCTCTTGGGAAAGGGCCAATAAGGTTCAAGACACAGTGTTCTTATTTTATTAACTATGAATAGGTTATCATTCAAGAGCAAATTAAATTCAAATCAAACTGTATATCAAATTCAGGATTTTGATGTTAAAAAAAATCTCTTTAGGGTAAGTTAGGGATAAAAATGAATTATTTTACCTCTCCCCTCTTCCCAGTTTATGCTTAGAAAACTATCACCCATTTGTTTCTCCAAGACTCCCCAAAGCACACCAAGGCTCATCAATCTTCCCCAACCACTGTCTTCTCATCTCTGTTTTCCTTACACTGCTCACACCACATATTCTGAGTTATCTTCCCCCCTAAAAAAGACAAATCCCAAGTCAAACAACAAGAAGCAAAGTAGCCTATAAATGCTTCCTGAGTGGTGAAAATGGGAAATGACACAGGCCAGAACCACGCCTCCCCACAAATGCCAATTACACTTCTGAGCCCATCTGAGGAAAGCTGCAGTGAATAGATAAGCCTTGCTGTTTCAACCTAATAAGAGATCTAGGTGCTCTTCAAGAAAGTCAATTATTTCTCAGTCTCAACCTACAATATTTTTTAGGAGACATTAAATGACCCAAATTTTTAATGCTCTCAAAAACCATAGACATAATTTAATACCTTTAAGAAAGTATACCTTAGAAATAGTTTTCTTTGGAAGGCAGAACTAGAAATTGTTTTAATCGAGGCCATCTGAAACATAATCTTGTCCCTTAGCATATACTTAAAATTTTACTCCTTAGTTTGTGACATATAGCCTACAGTTATGAAATCAAAGTTAAAAAAATTTAATATATCCATCATCTCCAAGTTTCCTTCTGCCCTCTTTATCATTTTATGTACATTATTAGAACACTGAATATAAGATCTACCCTCTTAGAAAACTTTTAAGTATACAATATAGCATTCTTTTTTTTAAGATTTTATTTATTTAATTTTAGAGACAGGAAGGGAGGGAGAAAGAGGAGAGAAACATCAATGTGCAAGAGGAACACAGATTGGTTGCTTGTTGAACACCCCAAACCAGGGACCCAGTCCATAACCCAGTCAGGAGCCAGGACTGGGAATCAAACCAGCAACACCTCCCCCGCCCCACCCCCAGCTTACAGTCCGACACTCAACCCACAGAGCCACAGAGCCAGGGTTACGATACAGTGTTCTTAACTATAGGCATTACGTTGTTCCACAGGTGTATACTTATCTCTAAACTCATCAAGTTGTGTGCATTAAATACATGTAGCTTTTTGTCTGTCAATGACACCTCAATAAAATGGTTTTAAATATATATAAATTTTGAAAATTTATTTATATAAAAATATTTCATGACAAAACTTTTTATAAAGCAGAGGTCTGTTTTGTTTAAAAAAAATGCCAAGCATTCCAATCAGGGCAATTACTTATGACTCAGTGAGAGAGAGGAAAGAAGGCACATATTTCATCTCTTTGAGATATGTAACAATCCAAAATAATGCTTCAAAAAGGAGTGATTTATTTTTCTGTGTACAATAACACCAATTCCCTAAAGGGATGGCTTTCAAATGTTTTTAAAGCAATGGAATTTTATGAAAACAAAATCTCCGGTAAATCACTGCTTTCTAAAAGATGAAGCAGAGGAGTGCTGGTTGAAGCAACACTGGGAGGCCCAGGCCAGGTGCTGCTGACCTTCCCCTCAACAGGCTCCCAGGCCCCGTCACAGAAGCTGAAGGCTTCACCAGGCCCAGTTTGAAGACCAGCGCTTTGGTTTTCACTCTGTGTAAAATCAACAGTGAGCATTTTAAAAATGAATGACACATAGTGGGCATTTCATGAAAAAAGAATATAAAACAAGAAATCCTGGAACAAATTTAAAGGACATATGGACAAAAACTAGGGGGAGGGTGGTAATGGGAGGGAAGTGGCGAAGGTTGGGTGGGTGGACTGGAATGGGAGTAAAAGGAAGAAAACTGTACTTAAACAATGATTAAAATTTTTAAAAAATTAAAAAAAAAAGAAATCCTTTCACCATTGATGCATTAGAAATTAAGCTCTTCAAGCAATAATCAGGAGAATCCTGATGTTCACTAATGAATTCCCCTGCACTGGAGATATCAGAATGGCTGGCTCCATGGTGTCCTCGTTTTCTTCATTTATGTCTTGTTAAAATTCACCAGTCTTCACAACCAGAAACTACCAAGAGTAGAAACTCACCCCCAACCCAAACTACTAGTAAATGGCGAGATTCAGAGGGGGTGTGCACAGGAAGACTGGCAACTCACTCACAGCTCCTCCTGACCCTTTCACGAGACCACACGTTCAGAGGTACACTGACGAGTCACTCCTCCCCTCCAGTTTGCAAGAAAAGTCTTCCTCCCACAAAGCCCATAACTCATTCTCACTCAACTTGTTTTGCCTCATACTTCACATTTTACCCACAATAAGAAAGTCACTGCAATGTTCTACTCTACTGCTTGATTTAAACCAGTGACAATTATAATTACTTTACCATTATTACAAATGTGATACTTCTTACTGGGTGTGAGGAACCCAACAAGAAAATAATTTTTGCCAGAGAATGACAGGAAGGAAGGGAGGGAGGGAGGAATAAGGAAGAAAGCAAGGAAGGGAGGGAGGAAGGGAGGAAGGGAGGAAGGAAGGAAAGAAAGAAAGACAGCTGCCTTCAGATTTAAACTTTCTAAGGTAGGTGGTAGGACTGGGGGGGGGGGGGGGTTGGTGAGGGGCAGACTTCACCCAAATTATAAAAATGTCACCTGCTTAAGTATAACTAATCACCTAATAGGACAGAATGGCTGGGGCGTGCAAGGAAGAAAAAACACTCTAAAGCAGCTGATTTTTCAATTACCAGAAAAGGGAAATCAGCAGTTCCACCTATTCTGAGCATCTCTTGCTCTAAAAGTGTTCATTACACACTTTTACATCAATACTTGCATATGAGATGCAAGTATTATCTGATGGGAAAGAACAGGAAAGCCACCTTTTCCCCCTCATGTATTTTCATTGGAATTTTCAAAGAAAGGAATACTTCAGAAGTGGTGTTGGAAGCACAGGATGTATAAGGAATTTTCCTGAAAAAGCAATCTGCTCCAAAAACAGAGGGTGGGAGAGCCAACATTCAAAGTACTTTTAATTAATGTATTTATGCCCATTTCACTACCTAAAATCACAGTAGTTATTCCATTCCACAAAAAGATAATGTGGTTGCAACAGATAATATTTTATTAGGATGCTTATGTAGTTATTTAGGAATTTTTACACCCTTCTGCAAAAATGTTAAAACTTAGTAAATTGATAAAGCACCATTAAAGAGACTAAGAGAAATAGAAAGCTACCAAAATGAACCAACCAGATATTACTGATGTAACAGAATATTAATGTATGTAAAAATCCAGTTGGTCTGTAGTGAGGTCTCAGTTCCAGGTTATACCATGAAATTCTAAGAGAGTTACTCAAGAACAAGGGACACAACAGAAGAACAGGTACACAAATAGTCTCAAAACGTTTGCATGCCCATGCAAGACACTAAGTCATCCCTGTGAGGTAACTGAAAAAAAGATTTGAATACAGGATGACTACAAGGGGGAATGACCTTTTCAGGAAGGGTAGGTGGTGGGAAGGTACAGCCTTGCATAATGAGAGATTCTCATGAAGCCAATATTCTAGTAGAGCAGAAAGAAACAGTGATTCTGAGACCTTGTTAGGAAAGCTCTCCAATACCAACAAAGAATGACATGCCAGGCAACCAGCTTCCACTCAACACAATCTGAAATTAGCTTGTATTGATATTGGCACTCTGCCTAACGCAATGATTTATTTAGCTGCTGGTTTATGTTCTTCATAGAAGCTATTAGTGGCTCTAATACCGACTGAGTCTAGTAGAGTATGGACATTCTTTAGCCATTTGCTGAAGTTCTACCGTAAATTTAGTCTGGAATGGAAGGTAGACCAGCTGGCTGGTAGAGTAGCAAGGGCCATGGGTAGTACGGGTGGTAAGTGTGGCAAGGACTTATGGCAGACCTCCATGTTGGCCAGTGTTGTGGTTCTATTCCTGGCTTACACCTTTGACCCACTCTCTGGTCACTCAGGGACTGGATGATCCAGTGTACATCCAATAATATCAGAAAAACAGTTCTGCCCTGAGAGAGCAAAAACAAACCCTCAGGACATACCCTCTCTATAGTAATTAGAGAAATGCAATTACTCGATTATATTTTATACCTATTTAATTATTTTTAAAAAGAACAATGCTCAAGGCCAATGAGTAAATATATGGCATCACACGTAGGACACTTGGTCATTATTTGAAAAAAAAATAAAATAGATTGGAAACTATTCTTTAGAATAAATAAACCCAATAACTGCTTGATTTTTAGACATGATAGAAATAAATCTTCACCTTTGTGATGCTGCAACATTGCTGGAAAACACTGTAGATCACTGAGCCTCGGGTCTAAAAGGGAAATTCCATTCTCTTCCCCACTATTTCAAATCATCATTTAAAGGAAATCAAGAAATGAAAAAAAAACAATCTTTAATTACTTAGTTTTAACATCTTTGTCTCATCAGTTTCCAGGATGGCAATAATATCATAACTTTGTAATCGGAAGACCACTATCTTTTAAAATGAACTGATATGCTAATATATCTCTATTAACTTGTCTGTGGGTGAAAAGGACAAGCACTCCATTAGGATGGGCATCTTAAATATTAGCAGGCACTGTGTCCCAGACAGTCTCTCTACTATTTGAAATTAGGATATGAATAAAATCTGTTACAACCATTTTAATAAGATCTGATTTTTTTCCAGCTATATTGAGATATAGCTGATACAGAACATTGTGTAAGTTGAAGGTGTACAATGTAATGACTTACTATAAATATTTTGTGAAACAATTACCATAATAAAGTTAGTTAATAATTCATCACCACATGGAATTATAATTTTTATGGTGAGAATAAAAAGATCCAATTTTTATATTTTTCCTTCAAAATATGCAGGTGAAATATATGGAAAGAGATACAAGATCATGGTCAACAAAGATCATGACATTGTGGCAAACTAATTCTCAACCCTGTAAGGCACAGAGCACCTGGGATATCAAATTTTAACATTGGCAAAATGCTGATCCTTTTTCTAAAAAGCACATTTCTTTACTTCTTGCCTTCTTTTCATATTCTCATTACTACCACAGGGTAAAGCCCAAGAGGAGGAAATCCATTCTGACCTTTCCTAACAATAAAAAAAAACATCAAAGAAGGCAGGAGTGAGAATAATAACAGGTCAATGATATTTTTGGCATTGTAATTTTACATTCATCATAGTAGCTCCCTCCTTGACACCACCATGTGCCCTGCCCACCCCTTTTTAATCAGCGGCTCCCTTGTCTCCCACAATTATTCATACAGCCCTGCTGAATAATCTTCTTTCCCTTGCCTGGCATAACAACAAAGCTCAGAAGCAGGAAGGAATGCCACTCAAAGGCAGGTCAGACAATGATGTAATTAACAAATCAAGGAGAAGTGTTATTTCAGAAAAGCTCACAGGAAGAGAAGGGCTGATTTCTTGGGTCATGACTTACCAGCAAACTGCAGTCACTGAAGTACAAATAGCTAAATCAATGTTTTTTCTCCAAATGAGTAAAAGCACATGTAAATACTGCCCTCTCTTATGACAGTTAAAAGTTTCGTATAGCAATTTTAATTAGAAACAAATTTAAAACCAGTTTGGGAAAGGAATCTCCTCCATCACACACTAAGCAAAGTGCAGAGTATTCATTTTTGTATGTTTTTGCCAAATCACTTTCTTAAAAAACCAATAATGCAGAAAACAAAGTCAACACACAAAGAACTGTATTGCATAGATGTTAGGTGCTGAGGGGTGTAGAGGTGATTAAATCCAGCACCTACTTATAAAGAGTAAGCTAGCTGAGGAAACTGTCAACAAGTAGTTTCATGTAATCACACACAGGACAATTTGTGGGTTTACAGCTTCAGCCACAAGTCCAGTGTGTATGATCACAAGAGAGAAATGAGATGTCCTGTGCTATCCTTCCAAACAAAGAACCAGTTGACTAAAGGTGTAGGACTCAAATTTATGACTGCAGAGGAATTAGAAACCAAAGAGACAAGGCTTTCCAAGCACGCTCTTCCGTAGATACTACCAGCCATGTGATCAGAAGTATCTCGAGCTATGAATATGAGATGTGCATTTCACTTAAGTTGTTGTGTTTTCAATTCAAGGAAGGGATCTAATCATAGATGAGAATTTCCTCATTCCATGTTGCAAAACCATCGATTACTTTTATTCTCTTTAATGTATTGTTTTCCATTTTAAAATAACTACTACAATATGAAGCATTGGGGTTACAATTACTCATTGACCAAGTAAATAAAAATGCCAAAGTTAATTAAAATAAAATATTAGTACAAGACCTCCCACTATGCCTAAAGTGAAAAAAGAAATTAAAATTAAAATAATTAATAAATAGGCTTAGATGTTATGACTCTTCAGGTGAAAGACATCTGAGAAGCCATGGTTGAGATGACAAACATCAAAGTATTTTTCATGCTCAGGTAAAACAACATGAACTGAGAACTACCACTCTACCATTAGCTTGGAAGTTCAAAGTCACTTCCAAGTTAATGTGAATTCCATGAGGACAGAGGCCACAGCTTATACTTTATATGCTGAGCACCTAGCGTTCATACACCTGGCAAACAGTAGGCACTCAATATTACAGTAGATAAGTTTTCTGAATGTGCATGGGAAAAAGAAAATATTAAAGGCCTGGTTCTCATCTGTATTTACTTTCAGCAATTCAAACCCTGGTAATTTACTGCAGCCAAGGAACTTCTATAAATTAAGGTGGGCATCCCCCCAAAAAAGTCACAGCACTCGGGAGCAGTGGCTGCAGACACCTACTCCGCACAGCCCCAAGTGGAAAGCGTGACTTGTGGGGTAGCTTGGCCCCTTTGCCATATTCAAAATAATTAGTTGCACAAAGTAAGTTTAGTCCCAAAAACTGTTTGGACTTTGTTCCTCTATCAACATCTAGGTTCAGCATGATTCCTGACCTCTACCTCAAACTGGCAATTTCAAGCACTTTTCCAAACCAGGGGCAAAACACAAGCCAGAGTTAGTTTTAAAACACCACAGAGAAATGATTCTCATGTCCTTATAAATGTTTCTAAATATCTAAAATATTGAAAGTACTTTTCAAAAAGAAAAACTGAAATATACTTTCTCAGATATAATGTATTCATATTATTGAAGAGAAAGATAGTTTCTAGGAAGCTAAACAGATAAAATAAACTTTTTTCTTTCTAAATAGAGCATAACTTCTCTCTGTTGTACAGTTTGGCTGAGAAAACTTGGTTCATAATCTGGGAGACCCAAAAACTAATTATTATTTTTTAAAAAAAGACATATCTTAAACTGACCTAGTTTGGAAGTCTGAATGCCTTTAAATTGCCAATGAACTGAAACCATTCATGAGAATGGGGTTTTTGAATGCTGAGAACGTTCTTGGGGCTCAGCACAAAGATATTTGGCATTGATGACTGTAAATATTTGTAAAATTCTGGGTTTAGACAGTGTGACCACATTCAAACCTCACTTCCAGCACAGTAGTGTAGAAGCAAGTTATCTAGGGTGATTGGTTTGGGGGTGGGGAGAAATTGGTTGGTTTGAGTTTTTTGTTTGTTTTAAATAAAAAGCCAAGCAACCCAGTTCTGCAACTAAACATCTTTTTAACATTCTCTACACGTTTTACACGTTTACAGTTTCAATTAGTCAGAGGCAACTTTTGAAACAGGTTTTTATTTCCCTTCCTATTTTTCTCAGTTTACGCCCACTACAAAGGATAAAAATGCCACACACAGGTATGCAAGAGTAAGGCATGAATTGGGAGAAAATGAAGCCTTGGATTTCCTAATACCATTCTCTCCAAGTGGCTTTGTAGATTTGCTGTGGCTATTGTTCTATTCCTCCCTGCCTCTTCTCCTCAAATAGTTCCAGAAGTACTTCAAGGACTATTACACATGAAAATGACTAGGGTTGGGAAGGGTGGACAGAGTAAAAAAAAAAAGAAAGAAAGAAAGAAAAAGAAAAGAAAGGAGGAACCAGCATAGGAATCAAATGAAAAGGACCAGGGTTCAAGAGGCTCATCTCAGTGAAAGCTGCAGCTGATACTTTAATTAGCCAACAACTCAGTGAAGACTGGCTGGGTTCCTTCTGCCTCTTACCCACACCCTGAAAACTGAGTCATTGCAAAGTTCATTTTTTGCTTCTGCTTAGACACCCCCAAACTGCTGCATCAGAAATGTTAGATACATTTTTTAATTCATACAAACATCCAGGAATCTATGTTCAAACAAACATCCAGAAATCTCAAGGTAGTCAATAGAAGAAGACAGATAGTCCCATTAGGAGCCCCAGCTAATGTTTTGATAAGATATGTGTGTGGCAGAAAGAAGAACATGAGAGACTGTAGTGGATCCGTGAATACAGAGGACATTTTCCCAGAAAGGGGGATTTATTTCTGAGAAATCTGAATAAGAGAAGTATATGCATCAGGAGTAGACTTATAGCAGAATCACTGAAACTACAAGAAAAGCAAAAGGTACCCTGGAAGGGGCAAGCAAAAATACCTTTTCTCTGCTGAAATAGCAGAAATCAGTTTCATTTTAACTTAAATTTGATTAGAGCAGTATAAGATCACAGTTTCACTGTTTTATCAGCAATTACTTGACAAAATAATCAGCATAACATATGGCCAAGATCCCATGGATAATATAACATCTTGTTCATATCTACATGTGTCAACATACTGCTATGCATTTCCAAGTAACAGCAGGTAAACACCTGAGGTTATGCCAACTTTTGGTCTCCCCTTAAGACATTGGGAGGTTTGATCTAACCTTGAATTTTTCAACACATTCTGTAGAGACTGTTTTAGCAGAAATTAAACTAGTTTCTTTTACCTTTATGAAGACATCTATTTTTAAAAGTTAACAGGTGTTTAAGGCATTCGGAATGATTTCAATTCTGTATGGTTGAAGCACTCACTAGACACAGAACGTAGAGCTAAAAACCATGGTATCATAGTTTCCTGTCTGTTTTTCTTAGTCCAAAACCATTCCCGTCTTGCAATGCCTGTAGCTTTTATTTATTTTTTTAAACTTTATTTTTATTGCCTGCAGTTTTTTAACAGCTTACTAAACCTACCTGGCTGGAGAGCTATGTTCCTCCAGCTGCTGGGCTTCTCAGCAGCCTTCAGCACGCTCACAGGGGAGGAGGAGCTGTTTCATTCTCTTCCACCGTCCTCCGAGCTCTGCAGCTGACAGCTCTGCACTCTGCAGGTCTGTACCAGGACTCGGGCTCCTAGACCTATTGGCCCGGAGGAGGAGGACCTACAACCAACCACCCACTGCCTTAGGAGCCTCCGTGGTGCCCGGGAACCTTGCAGCGCGTGCGGTGCTGCTCGCCAGCAGCGGCGCCCGCAGCCGCGCGTTTATTTACACAGGAAGCGCAGGCGCCGCACTTCCTACTTCCCATGTGAGTCGCACTTCAACCGCAGGTGATGGTCTTTTAACCCTGTCCGAACCGGCCGCCAGAGCCCTGGGGTAATCCAATCTTCCAGCACTGGCTCCACTAGGGAGTACCCCTCTCTCGTCCCTTCTGGGACGGCTGCTGCGGGGTGTCTAGCGGCAGCCCCGTGCGCCCTCCGTCCAGCCCGGGCAGGGGCATGCCGCCTCTTGACTTTCAGAGCTTGCTGCTTCTCTGCACTGTGTCCTCCCAGAGGGCCTCTGTCTCCCTCCTTCCCGGCTCTTTAAAATTTTTTTCTTCTACCTCCAACAACCCCAACCTACCTTCCCACCTTGCTAGACAACTGTTTTTAGAAACACGTCCCATGCAAATCTCACCAGAACACCATCTATCTAGTTATTAGAATATTATTGACTATATTCGCTGTGCTGTACTTTACATCCGCATGACTATTCTGTAACTACCATTCTGTACTTAATCCCTTCACCTTTTTAACCCATCTCCCCAAACCCCTGCCCACCTGTCAACTGTAGAAATATTCTCTGCATCTATAGATTAAATTGTTAGTAGATATGTATTTATTGCCATTTTATTGTTCTTTTTATATCTCCTCCTCCTCCTTCAAGAAAACCCTCTAACATTTCATGTAATACTGGTTTGGTGGTGATGAACTATGTATGGTGTCAGAGAGGTATGAGATTTATCAATATGATCACTTAGTAAGTTATATAATGTTTAATCATGGTGGTGTACACCTGGAACTATTGCAATATGATATTGTATGTCAACTGTAACTGCAAAATAAAAAGTGATTTAAATTAAAAAAAACACCTTGTACTTGATTTGTCCTTTTGTGTCCAATGATAAAATGAAAATTCAGGCAAATGAAATCAAGACCATCTTAGTTTACCTCATAAAATACAGGCATGCCTTTATGAAACAATGATTTTGCTTTAAATGCTTTGTCAACAAATTGTGTGGGGAACAATTAGTAACCTAATAGGTTGTACTCTCAATTAAAGAAAATGTAACAAAGTAATCCAGAAACTGTGGGAGACTATGGCATGCCTTCCTCTCTCCAAAACCTTAGACAATCTGTCTAATGTCTAAAAAGAATATACACCTACTTGCTCCCCCAGATGTCAAAAATCACAGTCCCAAATCTGTTGCAATTTACAAATGTCTTTACTCTGATACAAGAATCTTTCTGTGCTCACTCTGCAACCTTGCTGTACTTTTGCAACTGCACACAGAAATGTGCTTCCTATAGGGGAGAGACTAGCAAACCCTTAGTGAAAGGGATCTCAGTGTGCCAGGGAAGGAGAAGCACACAGCAAAGTGTTTCTCGGCTCTCCATGTTGAAGAAAACCTTCAGATCAAAGTTGGGTGCTGAAGAGTATAGTATATCTATGTGTGGTGGTGGGACAGGCAGGAGGACCAGCCCACTAGTCGGGGAGGAAGGAAAAGGAGAGGGGAACAAGAAACTCAGAGAATTCACCGTGGGGACTCAAAGTAATAGAATCAGAGGATATTTGAATTTGAGAAGGTCCCCTAGCTAGGTTAGTCTAAGCATTTAATTTTTAAAGTGAGGAAACTGACGTCCAGGGAGATTTAAGTGTTTGCCTTCAATCAGATAGGGAGCAGAGCTGGAATCAAACCTTAACCTGTCTCAGATGCAAAAAGTACATATCAATGAAAACCACCCCATGGATGTCTAACCTCAAATTTAGCAGTAGCTTAAGTTCTAAGATAATCAACCTCAAGGTATTTTCTGGTGTAGTAACTGCTGTTGCTGGATAGGAATCAAGATGCATGAAGCACCTTCTGGGAGGTGAATGTATTCATTAATGTTGATGCAAAAAGTTTGGCACCTTAAACCAAAATTTGACTGAATCCACTTTTTAAATTATCATGCTATTGAGTAATAATCTTTTATCAATGGGGTAAGGGGAGATACGGCTGCCAATAGGAATGAAAACATGGGTTAGGCAATTATCAGTCTGCCTGTTGTTATAACTGGCAGAGAGGAAGGAAAATATATTGTATACTTTTAAAATATCAGCATTATTTTCAACCATGCAAGTTTATAAAAATTGCATTCAAATTTTAGTTGAACTGAATAAACATGTAGAACACTTCAGGATTACATGACCAATTGTTTCCGATCTGCCTAATGAGTCCACCTAGTGCATTCATTCATTCCCACAGGCAATTATTGATCTCCTCCCAGAAAAGCACTGGATACTTGGAAGAAAAAGCTGGATGTGGTCCCTGTCCCCTGATAGCTCTCAGTCCAGGGAAGAAGTCAGACAAGCAAACCCATTATCGGGGTATTCTGAGGAGTAACATGATAGACTTACATGTGACGTGTCATGGGAACAAAGGGCAACATAATTTAATTTAAGGGAAGGGGCTGATAAAGGAATTCAGGAACACATCCCTGGAAAAGTGACTTAAACCTGAGTCCTCAAGTGGCCAATTGGGGAAGGTGGAAAGAGGCAGCAGCCAATGCAAAGGCCTAGAGATGTGAGATTTCAGGCGATACTTTTTATAATTCAGACAGAATGGATGCATTCAGAATAAAAGAATGAGAGCCTGAACTAACAGTAGTGACAAGTGACATGAAATAGAAGGAAACAAATGGAGAGAGATTTCAAAAACAGATATTATTAAGACTGGAAAGATCTGATTGTATGTGGGGGATAAGGGACAGAGGAGAGCCCAAGCTGTACCACTAACTGAGACTGGGAATAAAGGAGGAGCAGTTGTAAGGAAAATCATGATTAATTCATTTTGGTTCTGCAGAATCTGAGGTGCCTCCAGGACATACTGGAAGACTTGTCTAGTAGGCCGGCAACACAGAGAGATCTGGGGTAGAGAGTCTTCTAGGAATTACCATCATTTAGGTTGTGGCCGGGGATGAGATGACCAAGAGCTGAAATCATCCACAAAAGTCAGCATGCTGTTGAGAGAATCAGAGGCTTTGAACCCACACAAACTCTATCATCCATTCATTATTACGTAAGTTCAAACAAGTTTTTAACATACTCAAAACTCAGTTTTCTCATCTATAAGATAAAAGTGATGATATGCCTCTCATAGGTTTCTGTGAGGTTAAAGGAGATGACACTATCCAATCCATGGGGTGGCTGGAGCTGTGCAGTACCCAACCTGCTTGGCTGCCCAGCACGGGCCAGTCCTGCTACACAATAGGAACTCAGTCAGTGTGTGTCATCTAAGAAGGGAGGAAAAGGGGATGTGGAAAAAAGGGATCATCAAAGAGGACCAAAGGAACACCAGTATTTAAAGGGCAAATTAAAAAGAAGCCCTCAAATAAGTCTAAGAAGGAACTGCTTCTTTTAGACTGGAAAAGTGCATGTAAATTTTGATATCTCAGACTGAGAAGTAGAATCCAGCCACTATCATCTACAAAAGTGGTTTTTATCTTTCTCAGCAATAATGGGCATAATATTACAAATTATAGAGATTATAGTCCATGTTGACCTTCATCATAATAAAGAATTATTTCCTAATCAGAATTACAGACTTACTTTAAGAAAAGGAAAACCACATGTTGACATGAATGGTAAGTAGTCCAAACCATAGTATTGTATTAATGTGTAAGACATCTATAGTTATATTTAAAAAATAAATAAATCCAAAGCATAGTTAACATTTTCCCTATATATGAGGCAAAACTATATAGAAACATATATACTAGATTACTAGATATTTATGTGTAAGACTCTTATATATAATATATGCTTTAGTATATAATAGATAATATCAATAGATAATAGATACATACTGTAAAATGCACTGTAGTCCTACAAAAGGGGAGAATCAACATGTGGGATTTCTTCTTTGGAAAAGTGTTCTCTTTAATATGAAGAAAATTCAAGATTCATTCTTCTGCTGTTGAAATTAACCTTCTAATCTACCTTAATATGTAAGTTATGTAACTTAGATGTGACATCTTAGTTATATTCTGTGTTAAAACATAAAATTGTTTTAATGATTTTTTCAGTTTCAAGAAATCAGATGACAGAACACAAGTGTTGGGAAACCAGCTTCTGCAATAGGTACAGTTCTTTCTCCACAGGAAAAAATTTAAGGCAAAGGTCATGGTGTTCTGCCACTGTCTATGTGGTCACTTCTCATTTCCAAATAGCTACAGTTTCATTTGCGTTTTTCTGTTGCATCTAATGGTGCTCAACTTATATATTCAAGTCAACCTTTATCAAGAATATTGAGTATAAAACTAAGAGTAAGACCCAGTACAAGATGAAATTAAGAACATTACAAAACAATGTGATATAAACTATGCCAGAGATATACTCATGTGGGGATGGAAGTCAAACTATACATGGAAAGTCAAAATTTAACTCAGAAATGATCATCTAGTTACCTCAGACTTAAAAACAAAAGTTTTCCAAATGCTGGGGACACGTCACTCGGTTCTATTTCATACACAGCAGAGCATAGCAACCTCTAACAGAGCAAGTCAAAACAAGCTGGGCCCCAGCAAGAAAAACCTGACCAGAGTATAGTCATGGGCTGCAGAAGACTTCTCAGTCAACATGGAGCACATGTGTGATTAGTGGTGTCATAGGTTATAATGGAGCTGAACTGAAAGCAACAAATGAACAAGACAAAAAAATAAATAAATAAAAATGCATAGACACAGACAACAGTAGGGTGGTTAGCAAGGAATGGGGGGGTGGTAAGGGAGGCAGTAAAGCAGGGGTGTCAAACTCATTTTCACCATTGGCCACATCAGCCTCTCGGTTGCCTTCAAAGGGCCAAAATAATTTTAGGATTGTATAAATGTAATTACTCCTTAACTGTTAAGGAGTTGAAATTACTAAGGGTAAAGGAGGTCAAATATATGATGACAAGAAGAACTAACTTCAGGTGGTAAAGACACAACACAATACACAGATGATGTATTATAGTATCATACACTTGAAACATATAACTTTATTAACTAATGTCACCCCAATAATTTAATTTAAAAAGACACATCTGTTAAATGGTACATTAGGAAAAATGAAAATGTAAGTAATATGTATGTTAAATGACTTTTATTTTAACCAGTGAAAAATAAGTATAAAAGAAAATTTAAATCATCGATAATCTATAGTACATGTTCTTTTAAAAAATAATGGAGCTGAAAATTCCTATGCCTTGTAACATCACAGCCATCACAACATCACAGCGCATGCAGTTCTCATTTGTTTGTGGTGATGCCAGTGTAAACAAACCTACTGTGCTGCCAGTCATATAAAAGCACAGTGCATGCAATCATGTACAGAACATCCTTCTTGATAATGATAATACACAACTGTGTTACTGTATTTACTAAACTACACTTTATTATTTTAGAATGCACTCTTTCCACTTATAAAAAAATGTTTGCTGCAAAACTATGCCATGTTATGCTGGCAGCAGCCACAAACATTTCGCATTTGCCCCATCTCTTGATTGCAACATTTTCTCTTGTGCTTGATTTAATCTCAAGCTGTTTTTTATAGTAACACACAATACAGGCTTGTAGCCTAAAACAATAGGTGTATAGTAGTCTATACCATCTACATTTAAGTGCATTCTATGATGTCGGCACAATGACAAAATCACCTGAAGAGGCATTTCTCAGAATGGATGCCACCATTAAGGAGCGCATGACTGTAGCCTCAAACTGCCACTGCCTTTACACCACATGAGAACCCACCATGACCCAAGATGGAGAACTGAACGAGAAAGCAAGAGTCCAAAGGGTTCAATTGTTCAAGACTCTTAACATTCCACATGTAATACCACTAGCAAGCTGAGGTCATGAGCACAATGAGAAAACGTATTTCAGCACTCTTGTTCATCAACTAACTCTAGAAAAAAATGACTCCATTAGCCTTGAAATAAGATTCTCCACTAGAAATTCAGATGAAATAGTCTTGAGAATCTTACATTTGCAAAGTGTGCATTAATTTCTACTAATATTACCATCTCCTCCAAATTCCTGTATATCAGATAATCAATGAGAAAAAAAAATCCTCAATGTTCCCATAAATTGTCATCCAAGACAATGCACTTGGTATACAGCAGGGGTTCCAAACCTCCCCCCACCCCCGCCCAAGTCACCAAGGATACTTGAGGGAAACTCACCTGGATTCCACCTCCTATCCCATCCCCCTTCCGACCCCCCACCCCCATTCTGGGCAAAAGCGGTCCTTGGTGCCAGAAAGGTTGGGGACTGGTGGTGTACAGGACATAAGAGCTCAGTTTCTGCATATATATCCTACATGATAAAAAGGGCTTGACTTAAAAGTCAAAATTTTCTTGGCTTAAATCATGAGGAACTTCATTCTTCAAATTAAGATTCTACTCTACAGGGACCAAATTACTCAAAGATGGGAAATTCATAGATGTTAATTTTCCAACAAGACTTTCTTTTAAATGGGCCTTAAAAACTTTTCTCTGTAACATAGATGTCTGAATCCCTTCTTTTCCTGCTTTCTCCCTTTCACCCTTCTTGTCCCTCTTCCTGCAAAACAGTGAATCATAAAATCCCCAGTGAAATCAGAAGCCAGATAGAACCAGCAAATACTATCATCTGCAACAGACCAAAGAAACCAAAATTACAGGCATTGAACCCAGGGCTAAATGAATGCTGGATGGAGAAATGCAGGTGCCTAGAAAGGGAGGGATCCTGTTCCATATTCCACAACAGGAAAAAAAAAAAAGAAAGAAAGAAAACTACACTGGGAAAGTCTGTTTCCCTTTCACATCTACCATTTTTCAACTGCAATCCTCCATATTCTCCTAAGAATGTCTTAAAAGGGTTGGTTCAGTATAGCTCCCTAGAGCCCATGCCACAGCATAGCCCTCACAAGGGGCAACACAGAGACTCTGCCAGGTATTAACAGTTGTAGCAAAAACCATAGACTCTGCTCAACAATGCTTGCATTGCCAAGAAAATGGTAGAGAGATCTTTCTCAAAAATCAGTGCTCCTTAGGTGGACCCTTCTCATTCCCCTTGGCCCCTGGAGAGGAATCATAATTGATTAACTATATGAAGATCAGTTTAGATTAAAAATATGAAGATCAGTTTTGATAAGCCATAATTGCAGTCATGTGACATGTCTTTGCAAAGTAAAATATCTTTTTCCAAGGGACTCACAGTAACTTTTAAACTCATACTATGCCTGGCCCACATAACTATATTTATCTCATGGAAGTCACTGTGTCACTAGTTGCAAGTAATAAAGGATGTCATAAAGCCAGCACTGAAGCAAATGTTTCTACCCACAGTCATTTCTTTTCAGATACATAGGTTTTCCTTCCTCTTCTAATTCAGCTCTTCCTTCCTCAACTTCGGCACTCCTTTTGTATGTCTATCTCCCTCAGTGGTCTGTGAGAAGAGCATCATAATACTTTTTTTTACCTTCTGTTCACATCAGCCCATCATTCACCCATATACCAAAGTTAACAGCCTGTGGTGTCTTCTAAGCATCTTTCTCTGTGTTCACTGCATTGTAATGGGGTATGCTCACACACACATACCATTGATCTTAGTTCCGTGAATTGTCACGTTCTTTGTCCATTGAGCTTTAGTGTTGCTTATATTTTTCCTATTTATAATAGCTCTTTACAGATATGAACATTTGGCTGTAATACATTTTACCAACACTTTTCCACACATAGCTGATGTCTACTGATCTATTTTATGTTACTATTTCCATAAAATAGTTTTTGATTACATATGTTATGATATTCCTTCCTTTCCATATATTAGCCTCTGGAGTTTCCAGTTTTAGGAAGATTTCCAAAGCTTCAGATTGTATGTGTGTGCTTTCCTAGATATTCTTGTGAGATGTTAATTGTTTTGCACGAAATCCAACTTACCAGTGTGCTTTCCTACAATAGCCATACTACTAAGACAGGAAGTCAAAGCAGCCCTACCTAATACATAGAAACAAACACAAGGAGGCTGCCCAAACAAGGAAACAAAGAAACATGGGCCAAATGAAAGAACAGAACAAAACTCCAGAAAAAGAACTAAACAAAATGGAGATAAGCAATCTATCAGATGCAGAGGTCAAAATACTGGTTATTAGGATGCTCAAGTAATTCGCTGGATACTTCAACAGCATAAAAAAGACCCAGGCAGAAATAAGGGTCACACTAAATGAAGTAAAGAAAAATTTACAGGGTATCAACAGTGGAGTGTATGAGGCCAAAAATCAAATCAATGATTTGGAACATAAGGAAGAAAAAAACATTCAATCAGAACAGCAAGAAGAATAAAATTTCAAAAAAATGAGGCTAGGCTAAGGAGTCTCTGGGACACCCTCAAACATTCCAACGTTTGAATCATAGGGGTACCAGAAGGAGAAGAGAAAGAGCAAGAAATGGAAAACTTATTTTAAAAAATGTTGAAAAAAAACTTCCCTAATTTGGTAAAGGAAATAGAGATATAAGATCAGAAAGCAGAGAGAGTCCCAAACAAGATTGACCCAAAGAGGACCACACCAAGACACATCAGAATAAAAACGCCAAAGGTTAAAGATAAAGAGAGAATCTTAAAAGCAGCAAGAGAAAAGGAGACAGTTACCTGCAAAGGAGTTCCCATAAGACTCTCAACAGATTCTCAGAAAAAACTTTGCAGACGAGAAGTATTCAAAGTGATGAAAAGCACCTGAAACCTAGATTACTCTGTCCAGCAAAGCTATCATTTAGAATGGAAGGGAAGATAAAGGGCTTCCCAGGTAAGGTAAAGCTAAAGGAGTTCATCATCACCAAGCCATTATTACATGAAATGTTAAAGAGAGACTTATCTAAGAAAAAGAAGAAGATCAAAACTATGAACAGTAAAACGGGAATAAACTATCAACAACCGAAATTAAAGAAAAAAAAAACTAAGCAAACAACCAGAATAGGAACAGAAGCATAGATATGAGATCATTTGGAGGGTTACCAGCTGGGAGGGGAAAAGGAGAAAATGGGGGGGAAGGTGAGGGATTAAGAAGTACAAATTGGTAGATACGGAACAGACAGGGCATGTTACCAACAGTATAGGAAATAAAGTAGCTAAAGAACTTATATGCATGACCCATGGACATAAACTAAGAAGGAGAGATTGCCAGAGGTATAGGAGGGTACTAGGAGGAGAGGAACAAGGAGGAAAAATTGGACCAACTATACTGGCTTGATCAATAAAATATATTTAAAAAAAACTCAAAACATTTCCAAAATCTGACTGATAATGGAGTACGAAAAGAGAAAATACATACTGTATGCTGAAAACTTTTTTGTATTCAATATCGGCTTCATCACAAAAATGTTATAGTTCAGGTTCTTAGTGTATGTAGAATATAAAATCTGACAGTTACTTCTATTTCTATCAGTTTGTTTGAAAGAAATCAATCATTTTTAATGGTTGCCTGGGACTGGATGTGAAAATGGGAGTTGACTGCAAAGTGGCAACAGATAACTTTTAGGTGTGATAGAAGTCTTCTGAAACTGAATGGTAATGATGGTTGTATGCAGGATAAATTTACTAAAAGTTGTTCAACTTAACACTTAAAATGTGTGAAATATCTGGTATATAACATTTACCTCACAAAGACATTTAAATTTTTTATGATAAACTTTAAAATAAATTTAAAATAAAATTCACAATTTAAAATAATTACATTTCAGTAGAAGGACTGTTATAAAAGATATACTTTGTTTCTATAAATTATATAAAAAAATAAACCATTCAGGAAAAAAATTCAGTTAAATTTCTATTTAAATAATCTGGTAATATTTTTATAAAATCGGCATACTCTGTGAAAATTTCTCTTCTGCCAATGGAGCCAACAGATTAACAATAACTATTTCACTTTCCTTATATATATAAGAAAATTGAAAATGGGTGAAATAGCTTTAAGGAGTCATTTGATCTAAATGAAAAGTCATGCTTCATGGAATGAAATGTAATGACTTCTGCAGCTGCATGTGTTAAACTGTAGCCTTTGTGCAAAAGGCTATTCTTTAAATAATTAAAATTATTTTAAGTATTCTTAAAATAATTAAAAACTGTTTAAGAAGATACTGCTGCTGCTTCAGTAGATATATGAGTTACATATTCATCACCATCTTTCTTAAACAGAAATTCTGTGCTTGATTTTTCATTAAATTTTGTACTTCTTTACCTCATTTTCTGCCAAAGGAGATTATTCCAAAATAAATGTTAAAGTTAATAAACAATAAAATAAAGAGCTATAGATTACACTATACAAAAATGACAAAGCCACTATACCAAGAGCATTCAGACTTTCCACACTAGCAACTGACCTTGCCAACAGTCAGTCTGGTGGTCTCATGCTTGTCACAGGCCACAGAGGGGCCATGACCCAAGTAGAAACAGAATAAACAGCAGCAAGTACTTCCACCACCGAGACTGGAATGAGTTAGTTAGCCTTGGCCACCAATGGAGGAACTTGTCATTTTACCAGCAAGTGCTTTGCATGCTGTTCTTTAAAAAGAGTTGTACATAAACTTGCATTTGAAGAGAACTGGGGAAAAAATACAAGGTCATACTTGTCATCTTTCATCTTAAAGAATGTGTTAATGGTACATGCTTTTCAGAGCATGCTATTAGAGAAAACCATAGTAAAATCTGAGATTACAAGATGGAGGACTATTATCCTTTCTTATTTTAGTGAGTTTAAAAATACAAAAAAAAAGTCCAGAACCAATGTCAAACAGGCACAAACAAAGACTTCCACAGTAACTGATCTGTTTGCATTTTTTACATGAGTGAATATTGATCATTCACATAAAACTGTCCCCTTCTTCCATATTTCCAAATTTGTTTCTATAGAGTTTTGGCCTTCATTTCCATGTATAATTCTTATAATTCTTTCCAACTCTCCCATTTTTGTGGTTGTGTCTGTTTTCTCATTCCTAATCTTGTATATTTTTAATTTTTTCAGTTTAGTATTTAGTCTTTCCACTTGTTTTTCTATTCCACTAATTCCAACTTTTAATTTTATCATATGCTTTTTTTTTTGAGAGGCCAGGGGTTTTGCTGGTCTTTTCTTCATAAATAAAAAAATGATCACTGTTATAAATTTTTCTCTGAGTAAAGGGTTGGGTATATGCTATACCCTAAAGATTTGGGTATAAAGCAAACCTTATTGCTTTCTGAAGAACCGATCATTGCTCTTTGATTTGCTCTTTGGTCACAAGTTTTTCTTGGACAGTATTTCTCTTAATTTCCAAGTAGTTGTTTTTTGTTCATGTCTTTAATATTGACTTTAATTTAATTGGATTATGATTAAGGAGTGTGATCTAAAGAAGATCTAGTTTTTAATTTTTTAATTTGTTTTATTGTATTTTCCCATTATCATTTATTCCTCCTACACCCTTTTCCACCTCCACCCACCTCAATTTTTTTTAATTCTCACCCAAGGATATATTTTTAATTGATTTTAGAGAGAGAGGAAGGCACACAGAGAGAAAGAAAGAGAAAAAGAGAGAAACATTGATATGAGAGAGAAATATTGATCACTGCCTTCCATACACACCCCAACCAAACATCTAACTCACAATGTAGGTATGCACCCTGACCAGGGATTGAACCTACAACCTCTTGATGTAGGGGACAATGCTCCAGTCAACTGAGCCACCTGACCAGGGCTACTTTTTATATTTGTTATAGTTCTGTTTTGTTTTTGGCCAACTAGGTCAATAATTATATTATTTCTAGTAACTGGGGTTTGGAAAATTGCACATCTCCAATGAGATGTTCCCTGAAAGATGTCTTGGTGATGTGACCAAGTAACCTGCTGTGCTCACCTAAAGGCTAAGTCAGTACCGATTGTTCGCATTTCAGTGTTCCCACTGCAAAATGCATTCTGACTTGTGAATCTGGAACCGTGATACCTCTAAGTACAAAATAAGGCAATCAATTATTATTAACATCCAGATGACTGTATCATACATAGTGGAATTTAATCAAAACAATCCAAAGGCATGCAATACTCCTAAATGTTCCCCGACAAACACCCAGTTTAAGTTTTCATTTTCCAATCTGGCATCTCAGTTCTTGTTTGGCATTAGTAGGTATCAGGCAAACCTACTACCACCTACCAATCCAGGAGAAAAGCACTTGCTTTGCGTGTCTAGAGTACCTCAGTATGATAACTGAATCTGTGAGTTGAAAGGGGCTAGAACTATTTTAAATGCAAATAACTGCTAAAATATTTGGTCCCACCAAGGCTCTGAAGATTCTGTACTCAAATCAAATCAGCTTTGTACCCTAAGACTCATACAATGAGAGGAAATCTTTCAAAAAATCACAAAGGAAATTCCAAACTCTTATAAAATAATTAGCAGATATTTAATTAGGATACATGAGGAGCCCTAGCAGATGTGGATCAGTTGGTTGGAGCATAGTCCCATACACTAAGTGGTTGGGAGATCGATTTCCGGTCAGGGCACATACCTATGTTGTAGGTTCCCCCTTGTCGGGATGCATATGGGAAGCAACCAATCAATGTTTCTCTTACATCGATGTTTCTCTCTCTTCCTCTCTCCTTTCCTCTCTCTCTAAAATCAATAAACACATATATATTTCTAAAGCTTTGGTGAGGGAATCAAGAGATCCCATTTTTTTTCAGATTTTATTTATTTATTTTTAGAGAGGGAAGGGAGGGAGAAAGAGAGAGAGAGAAACATCAATGTGCGGTTGCTGGGGGCCGTGGCCTGCAACCCAGGCATGTACCCTGACTGGGAATCGAACCTGCGATGCTTTGGTTCACAGCCCGCACTCAATCTACTGAGCTATGCCGGCCAGAAAACACATATTTTTTAAAGATACATGTGGAAACAGAGTGTTGTTATCTTAAGGTTTTGACTAAAAGTTCAGAGACAGAAGAAGCTTCCTTGGTTCTGGTGAGTTTGAGGAAGAATCAGATTATATTCTTGAGCACCTACTGTGTGCCAGGCATAGTACTTAGTACTAAGCATTTTGCATACATTTTCTCTTTTAATCTTTACAAACAGACATTACAGAAAAGAATTCAAGTTTATCTAATTAAAAACTTTTTATTAGTATCACATTTTTAAATGGCCAGCAACTAATATACCACAAAAGGCTCGTTAAAACATAGATTCAGGTATAAAGTTGTCTCAAAATAAATTAAGACTAAGATTTTTACGTCTAAGTCAGAAATAAGCCACTAAAACTTCTAAGATTTCAGTTTGTGATTGCAGCAAACTTTATATTTTAAACACAGACCAATATGCCCATCCATTTACCTTGAAGGAACTGTTAATAAAAAATTAATGAAATGATAACTCACCTTATCAAATGACCTGATCTCATAAGATCTAATCCTACCTGGCATTATACAATTGATCAGGGCATCACAGAGGTTATTCTGGCTACTAACCTAAGTGATTTTTTTTTAATTGGCACAAAATTCAAAGTAACATATAACTTGCCAACCTTTTTTAGATTCACTTTCTCCCCTTTTCACTTTATATCTAAGTTCCCAATCCACTAAACTATTTCAGGCACCCAAATTCCTCATTCACAAATTATTCTTGCCCTCTATATGCCTGGGGCCATTCTTCCCCACTCTTTTCACCTAACAAATAGCTGCTCATTCTCCAAACTGTCACTCAAAATATATCTTTTCTGGGACACCCTCCCTACTTTCTTCCTCTGCTGCATATTTAAATAGCCCCCTCTGGTCTTCCTCCCTTAGTACAATGCTCTTACCCTATTACAGCACTCATTCCTTCATTTGATGAACATTTATTAAGCTCATGTTACCTACCAAGTTCTTTATTCAATGCTGGGAATACAAAGGTAAATAAAACATAAGACTCCAAGTGGTACCGAAAAAGACAAACATGTAAATAGTCAGAGCAGTGCTGACCCCGATCCAGGATGGTAGCTTCCTGTGCCCAGCCCTGCAGGATGGGGAGGGTGTGACGGGTAGAAGTGTATGAGGCCATCGGGACAGAGGCTGGGCAGAAGGAAGTGTGTGAGAAAAGGATAACAGGTAAGTTTTGTTCATGGCAGAAAAAATTTTATACCCAAGGCATTCTATTATTTCAGAAACAAAGAATTTTAAAAGTACTCATTTACAAACTTGTTCAAGTTACAATAAAAGCAAAAGATAATCATAGAACGTTAATCCTAACTTACTCTCAATTGTCAATAATATCCAGTGCTTTCTTAAACCCATTGAGGATCACTACTGATATATCAATACTTTCAGATTTTATCTTTAGATTTAGACATTTTATAAGTGCTCTGACAAGCATTAGTGAATAAAGATAAATAGCTCAGTCATGTGAGACCTGAGAAATGGGGTGAGGAGGAAAGACTCCTTTATCTCCCCAGGTAACGGTGAGAACAAATCATGACAAAAGATAAAAGCTTTGGTGCAAGGCCTCTAGGCCACTCTGTGGGGATTAGGGGGCCCTTTCAAGCCCCCATCTTCCTTTCCTATGACCGAATACACACACACAGCCTGAAGCTCTCCTCCTCAGCAGGTACGTGGATTTGCAAATCCAGATTGTATCCTCTTTGACCAACACTGACAAAACTGTTCAGAGTGACCAGTGTTATTGTTTACATGATGTTACTTAAATTCTGGGAAAATAATTCCAATCTTTTAAGCCAGCGATTTTTACACATAACCCCACGGGACACTGCACACCGTAGATGTTGCAGTCCCTGCCCACAACTACAAAAACTGGAGATGAGAAGGTGGATACCATTCTCCTCAAAAAAATGCTGTCACCTCCGAGGGCCGGCTGTCCAGCTCTGCTGACTCTTTTAGTTCAACGGCCAGATTGTTCAAGCTGTATCTTTGATAGCATACCAGTTTATGCTTCTTACCAGAAGGCATAATGACTTCACAGTCAATGTCCCCAGTGAGCAAGTCAGAGACATTGTGAGTCACAGAGTGCCCTGAATTATGCTATGTTTCATTTTATCCCTTATTCAAATACCAAACCGAAGATGAAATGAGAAAGGCGTGAATATTCCTACCACTATTCTGTAAGAACTGAATAAAAGGTATTGAGCCCAACACTCTAGGTTTACAATAAATAAATCTGTAAGTGAATTACTCTTTACTCATTATAAGTTGTTTTGTTATAGAAGAAGGATAATTCTAACCTCTAAAAACTAATCAAAACCTATATTACTATAGCAATGCCTCCTCATCTGGGTGCTTTCACAAACATCATCTCATTGAATACTCATAACGACTTTTCTTTTTTTAATTTTTTTATTGTTGTTCAAGTACAGTTGTCTCTGTAATTTACCCCCACCCCACGCCTCCCCACCTCCCACCCTCAATCCTGTCCCCTTTGGCTTGGTACATGTGTCCTTTATACTTGTTCCTTCACAACCCATAACAACTTTTCAGTTGAAGTTTTATCATTCTGTTTTTACAGATGAAAAACCTGAGCACTAAGGAATGACACATCTTTCTTGAGGTCAAGTAGGCAGTTACTCCCACAGCTTGGGCTAGAACCTAATAACCAAGTCAAGTGACTTTCTGCTAGAGCACCCATGCCTCCCAAAATAAATTTATAGGTGAAATCAGGCTCTCCTTGTTTTCATATCAGAACTTTTTTTTGGAAGGAGGGCAAAAATAGAAGGTTGATGCAAAAGTTTTAATTCTATTTTTAAACATCTACTTGGGGCAAAAGGCCAGCTGTTATGGCAAAACATATTAGACACTATTCTTATCTTAGCAAAAGCCCAATCTTGACCAAGAAGAAAAATATAAAATATACATGGGGAAGAGAGTCCAACCAGCCTGAGTACATTAGTTCTCAGCACTGGCCTTCTCCAAGAAGGAAGGAGTGAGTTTCCTGGAAGAGTAAACAGTCAAAAAGAATGACTCAAAGACTATTTTAGCACAAGATCTTCTTTCAAGCTTTTTGTCCATCTGTTTGCTGAGAATGCAAAGAATTCTGGGTCCAAGTCAGAAAAGGGGACGAAATCATCCACTGAAGTGACATACGCAGGGACTGTGATTATATTACATAGCCACTCAATTAGAGGCCAGTAAACACCTTCCCATTTACCTGGCCCCTGGCCAGGCTGCTCTGCAGTCATGATACCTCACCCCTGGGAGGTGAGTTCAGGGATTCAGCTAAACAAGTGGAAATTCCTGTAAAGTTCTTTATTCATTTATAGCAAGCTGGTCTAGAGGAAAGAATGAGTCAAATAATTTGCATGCAAGAGAAAAGCAGTTAATGTTTTAAACGAAGGCATTGACTAACTAATGACAATAGGCGTTTACCAAATGTTGCAGCTAGTCAACCTCCCAACTCCTCCTCCCCAGACTCCCCTACCTTCCCTATGGGATTCACTAAGGATGTCCAAACTCTTTGCTCTCTCCACTCTACCCTGCCCTTCCTTTTGTGCCATCTAGTACCCCTGCATCTTTGAATCCCTGGAGCCCACACCCATCCTTCGCCAGCGCACTATTCTCCCTACCTCCTTCAGAGTGAAAGAAAATGGAGCTTTCAGAGTATCAAACTTTAGAGAAGTTCAGTGGGATTAGTATTCAAGAAGCTAATTAATTAGGGCTTTAGACACAAAAGAGTCCAGACCCCAGTGGTAAGGGCAAGAAAACTTCACGATTGTAATTGCCATTTCAGCTATGTTGCAGACCAAATGCTCATTTGCAGTTTGTCTAGAAACCTAAACTAGTAAATATAATATTGTTTCCAAAGTAAAATTAGTTCCAAATTCTAAACAACTTATCTGCAAACAAACTTTTGGATCACTTAATATTGTAAGTTTGGGCCAACTACAAAAAAAATGTAACAACATTTGTCCTGAAGTTTCCTTTTCTTTACAGCCCCAGAGGAAAATAGAAGGTGTACACGTACATAACCTGGGGCTGAGATAGGACCTTCTTCCTTAGGAGCCATGACAACATACTGGCCAAGCCTGTGCTAGTCTTGTTTTCTCTTCAAAGAGCTAAAAGCATGGATCAAACCTGGAAGGAAATCCTTAGATGTCTCCATGTAACAATTAGAATACCCAGAATGGGCAGTAGTCAAACCAGGTGAGTAAGAAAAGACGAGTCAGACATCCTGTCAGAAAAGCACAGTGCCTCCAAATCCCATGGCAGCCATGTTTAGACAATGTAATTCTGCCTCCTTAGCTAAAACTGGTTGGACTCAGAATGGATGTTTGTCTGAAACAGAGCCAGTTCAGATTTTCTACCAGGAACCTGGAATTGGGATTTAGGGACAACTAATATCTGTGCTTGGTTGAAGCTGTGCAGCAGCCATATTCAATCATCTATGTGAGAAGAAGGAAAAAGGCAGAGAGAGAACAACAGAGCAGTGTGCAAGAGAAAGAGCGAGGTAAGAGTCAGAGAAAGAGAATGGTTTAACAGTTCTGAGTTATAGTTCCTTCTGGAAGACACATACATTCCTATCTTTGAGCTCCTAAAGACACTTCTCCTTATAACAAATTTTTGTTAAATGTAGTTCAAATCACTGTCAGTTATTTGAAATCAGAAACACCTTGATTGAAGCATATTAGTGTAAAGTAAACCAGCACCATACTACAAACAGAGCGTAGACTTTTGAATCTGCCAATGCTGGGCCCCAGTCTTGGCTCCACTGAATAGAAGTTGTCTCATGCAGAGAGCTAAGTGTCCCAGTCTCTCCGAGCCTTGGTCCCCTACCTTATAAAATGCAGATAATAACTGCTATGTATAATTGTTCTGAAAATCAGAAAAATACAGAGAGAGCCTCTGGCACATAGTCATCACACATTCAATGACAAGTTCTAGTAGAGCTCACTGGAGCCCTCATCGTGGTGGCTGCAGTGATATCACCATGGACATCACAACAGGAGTGTTCTATACAAAAAACAGAACTTATGAATACAGAATATTTGTCTTAAATTCCATACTTTACGAAATAATTCAACCCAAGTTTCTTTACTGAGATACTCTAGTATATGCAAAATATGGATTGATTTTAAAATACTTTCTAATGTAGCATCTGCCACAGCTTACGTTAAAGTCCTGGAGAAACCCCAGTAGCAACTCTAACCAGAGGATTATTTCCTTCTCCACCAGTTTACACATTAGGACAATGTTTCTAATCCTTGTTGAAATCACAGACCCTTTTGGGAATATGATAAAAGTATGAGCTCTCACATCATAAGATTCACATATATACATAAATACAAATTTTTGCACATTTTCCTGAATGTGTGATGCAGCTGAATCTCATTCATGAATCCCCAAGAATTGGACAATCCAATAACCTTCTTTATTTGGAAGTTCTTCAAATAAGTCTATGTGTCAGAATGTACCCCTAGGTAAGATCCACAGACAAGAGACAACCTGCATGAAGCTTCCCAGCCCCAGGCTAATATTCTTACTGAAATGCAGTACAGTAGGTATGCACTTGTCCAGGAGGGGGACTTGCATATCTCCTATGCTAAAATACAAACGAGGACAGAATGCGTGTCTTTTATTTCTAGGATTATGTTACATATGGTAAATATTCAATAAATGATAAACAAATAAGCATGTAACATTTTATAAATACAAATTATTATTTATGCTTGTCTTTCACTCAGGAAATAGAAAATTCAAGATAGTATGCAGGCAATAAAAGGATTTTAAGCCATTTCAGAACATCCCCAAATAAAATTTCTGTAACAACCTTATCAGGGCTGAAGGAAGTCTCTGCTCAGTGAATTCCAAAGAATTAAAATGTTCGGCAGTGGATCTCTAGACAATGCACAACTTCGGTCTTCTTGGATTCTCTTCTACTCAAACACATTTCTAAAATATATTTCACCATACACTCAAACATGTGAGCACACACATATACATTAAAAATAAGTGTCAGATTTTCATGGAATTGTCTTATACCATAATTACCCAAAATATATTCATTTGTTGCTTCATTATATATGTTAAGAGTAGTGATAAGAAGAAGGATTAGAATACAGAAACACTTTGAGGCACATACAGGGAATGCCCTCAATAAAATTTTGAAAAAATAGTTAACAAAGACTCAAAACTGAAACAAGTTAAAGATAGATACAGGGCTAACTCTAGTCTTACCTCTATATGATTACTGCCATAATTCATTCATAGGAAATTGGAATGTCACCTTCCTACTCAAACACAGCTTTTTGTTTATTCATTGAACAAAAATATTAGATAAATCTTTATTACATGCCAGGCACGGTGCTACACCCCAGGGATACAAAGGTGAACAAGAAAATCAGGGTGCCTGACATCGCAAAAATTATCTTTCCTTTCTAGCAGGGAAGACAGTTTTTTTAAGTGCCAATAATTGTGTGCTAAGAGGTACACAGGTGCTATGAAAACACTTAGCTGCAGCCCAAACTTAGTCTAATCCAGAGCAATGATTTACAAGTGTGGTCCCCTCACCAGTGGCATCAGTGTCACCCTGTGGGTTCAATGAGCCCTGCAGGTGATTCTGATTCACACCCCATCCTGGCACTGTTTAACTGGGTCACTGACACTTTAAAATGTCCCTAGATGACTCTACTGTGGAATCAAGGACTGGTAACTACTGATCCACAGGGTGAGGAAAGTTGTATATTTCTAGCAGATATTATTTAAAAATCTATAATTTGAGTGGCAAAAGCAAGTAGTGTTGGATTATAAACAAAGCATAAAATAGGCATTCAAAGTTCATATTGATATAAATAAATGATGGAGAATTGACCAATCTCCCATACAGAATTCCAAATAGCTTATGTAGATACTCCAGCCTCAAGCATAACCCTCCAATTCTCAATTGTGTCTAATACATAGTGACTTCCTTCTAAAGAGTACTTTAGGGAAAGGGGGTAACTTTACAGTGGAGAAACCTGACAAACACTCCTCAGCCACATAATCAAGGCTAATGTCAACAGTGTCAAGTCACACTGACAGTATGCTCCCTTGATATGATGCTTTACTTCCATGGTTGTCCTCCTGAAAACCTATCACCCCAGCCTAATCATGAGAAAAACAGCAGACCAATTCCAGTTGAAGGTCAGTCTCAAAATACCTGACCTATATTTCTCAAAACTGTCAGGTCATCAAAAACAAGAAAAGCCTGAGCAACTTAGCCAAGAGGAGCCTAAGGAGGGATGACAACTGAACATAATGTGGTATTGTAGATGGAATCCTAGGAAAGAAAAAGGACATTAAGTAAAAACTAAGGAAGTCTGAACCAAGTATGGGCTTTAGCTCACTTAAAAATGATTATAATAATCTATATAATTTGCATTATAGAAATCATACATCTAAACAAATGTATCCTAAATAATTTCAATGAGCAAGGCTCCTTCTCTTCAACATTGCAGAGACTCTCAAAAACTGCTACAGTCCTAGCTGGTGCTAAGCAGCTGAAGGGAGCATGTTCACACAGCTGAAAAGGAGAGGCATTCATTATAGTGCATGTGCTGGGATGGAAATGAACCCTATACAGTCATCTGAGGCAACCTGTAGCAGACATCAGTGCTGGAATTTAAAGGCACTACACAACAAAAAAGGAGACCACCTGAAGAAGGCCAACTGGCCACCCATTCAGTGACATTCCCTTAGTGAATTCACCTCTGCTTGGGCTCAGCTCTCAGCCTTACAGTTTCAGGAACCTTTTAATCAGTATCTTGAAGTTAATCAAAATCATGGATGCTGACTCATACTAAGCATCAGTAAGTATGATAGAGAGAAACAGAATGTCACATTGTCAGGCAAACCCAACGCACTGGGCTTGGTGGGATGAGGCCTGAGAATCTGCATTTTAACAAGCACTCAGGTGGTGCCAATCCTGCCGGTCCATGGACCACACTTTACAGAGCAAGGGTCTAGACAAGCTACTTGAGCTGAATATGAGTGAAATCATAGGAGAGGTTGACCACCTGTTGAATGCCACCAGGCTTTGATCACCTGAAGCATACATCACACACTACTACCACTCAGTGGTTGCATTATCCTTGGCAGTTCACCCCTTCCCCTGGACGGGCTCCCATGGGTACTGCCAACATGCAGCTCCAGGGGCCCTTCTTACCATGTTTCCACGCTTATCTTCTCCCACCTCCAGCAGGAGTGCAGATTCTTTATATACACACAAAAAAAGTTTTCAATTAGTTTATGAGCTGGTTTTGCAGCCCAAGAAGTCATTCCCTCCAAGAGGACCTGATAAATCTCTGCACTACCTAGTATGTACAAACATCCTAGATTAGCCCTCTATACACATTGTTGTTTTCTCTTAGCGTTCACGGAAAAGAGGAAACACTGCATTTACACTGTTGCTGCAGTAGAGAGGATTTGCATTCCTCAGTTCTCTGTGGAGCCCCAGCAGAGCCCCAGACACACATTAGGCACTGGGGATACAGTGGTGAGCAAAAGCAGGTGAGACTCCAGCCCTGACGCAAACTGGCCATTTGAGAAAAGCAGCATGCTTTCTGTCTTAACGGCTACATACACACTTTACTCTTAATAAACGTTAATTTCTCCATTTGGTCACTTGCACCTTTTTCAGACTCTCAGTTAAACAGTTTGAGAATACAGGCACCCTGGGCTGAACGTCAGCCTGCTCAACCAGTTAACTTAGTTCCCATGTGGCCATGCAAAAACCCAAAATAACTCCCAGAAAATTCTTCCAGGTCAAATCAAACCATATTAAAAATTACACCACCATCTAGAAACCCTATACCTATCAAAGGAGAGTAATGAATTTGCATACGGTACGTGAATAAGCATGTTTCTAACAGACTGGTTTAGCAGGAAAGGAAATAATGATTTTGTTTCATTCATTCAGCCCCTTTCACACATGCCTACTAAGGGAAAACACTGTTCAGCGAGTTGTTCTTAAAGCTTAGCATGCAGAAGAATCACCTGGAAAGTCTGTTTAGAATGCAGATTCCAGGGTTTCACTCCCCCAACCCATATCCCAACCCCTACTACCTGAGTGGGATTCAGCAGGCTGGGGCTGGTGTTTAGACTCTGCATTTTAACACAGACCCCAACTGATTCTTAGAAATACTAACAATTCTGATTCCATTTTAGTGGATTTTAACTTTGACTCGCATTACATTTCTGTGAGAAACATTAAAACAAACAAACAAAAAAAACAAAAAACACAGCCTTGACTGGTGTGGCTCAGTGAGTTGTGCGGCATCCTGCAAACTGAAAGTTTTCCAGTTCGATTCCCTGTCAGGGCACATGCCTGGGTTGTGGGCCAGATCCCCAGTTGTGGGAGTGCAAGAGAGAACCAATCAATGTTTCTCCTTCACACTAATGTTTTTCTCCCTCTCTTTCTCCCTCCTTTTCCCTCTCTAAAAATAAAAAATAAAATCTATAAAAAAATAAAAAGAATCCTCATGCCTGTACACAAAAACCTAAAAACAATCCAATCAGAACATCCAATGCATGAGACCCAGACATCAGTATTTTTTCAAGCTTCCTGGGTGATGGAGTGTTCAGTGTTGCCAGGTGGTACTATTTGTCTGGGTTGCTAGCCGTCAGATTCTAAGCCCCTCCCTGATTCTGATTCAGTAGGTCTACCCAAGGCAAGGCCTTAGAGTTTGCATCTGTAACAACTGCCCAGGTCATTCTTACAATGGAGTTTAAGAAAGGTGTCTGTCTTACTTAACTGAGTCAGAAACTCCTATCCCCAGCAAAGCTACTCCAATGGACATTTTGACCCCAGTGTTGGAACCCCATTCCAGGCATTCAGCTCCAATCTGACTTGGGTTTTCTCAAAGGGAGAGAGTGGGAACTCGCCTTACTTTTTAGGCTGTATGGCAATGCAAGCCCACTGCTGTGTACCCAACAACCTCTGTAGCCCCACTTCTATTACTAATGTAAGAGGATGTTTCTCCCACTTTCTAAGCACTATGTACCAGGCACACAGTCTCACTGGTACCTAATATACTAACTTAATCTTCACAACAATGTTATGAATAGAAACTGATAATGCTAGCTCTATCAATGAGGAAACTGAGGCACAGAGATTAAGCAAATTGCCTGTTACCCAAATTCACCTAGATGGTGAATTTGAACCCTGACAGTGGGACCAAGATCCAATCTTTTACCCATACCACTATAATGGTTCTCACCAAACAAGCATTGAAGAACCTGCCTACACACTGCTTGCTGCCAGGAAAATACCAGAAAGGATCAAGGAAGCTAATCTTTATTGTATTCCTACCATGTATACCAAGTGCTAAGCTGAGGGCATTATGTACATGATTTCATCTAATCCAAGAGTCAAATGTAATTCAAATTCTGATGGATACACTATACTGCCTTATTCAGTGATGGAAAGAGTTAACAGTTATAGAGCATTGGGGGAAAATAATAAAATAAAGTAAATCAGCCAAAGAAACTTTCCAAGTAGATCTGGCAGGCTGGATACTGAAGAGCCCGTTGTGGGGACGCGTGCTGGGGAGACAGGAGGCTGAGCAGAGAGTGACTGGGGCTGTCTGTGGAAGCATTCTTGAAGGAGGGGGCGCCATTGGAATCTTCAACTCAGAAAGAGGCCTGGGATTCCTGAGGTCTCAGGAAGGAATAGGAGTTTCACTCAGGCATGCTGCTTCTCCGGGCAAATCTTAACACGCCAGGACAAATGGCAGAGGTCTACCCACTCTGAGGGGTGCGTGATGTGACACTACCTTTAAAGACAAGCCAACTCTCCCACTTCCACAGAGAAACAGAAGAGCCATTCCTTTTGTACTGCCTTAGGCTTCTCCCTGAATAGTGGTGGTAGGGGTGAGGGGTGTCATGGGGGTGGGGGCAGTGGGGTGCAAATCCAATGCTCCACACTGCAAGTACCTTAAGCATTTGGAAAGTGGCCAGGAGAGCCTGCCTGCATGTTTAGAGAAAACAATGGTGAGTGGCTGCTAAGTGCCACCTTTCCCCCATCTCTGTTTTGAGATACTAAGCACACTGCCAGTCCCAAGCTCCCGAGAAGAGCCACAAGGAAATGTGCCTCACTTACAGGATTCCAGAAGCCCATCGCTATTTGCTAGGTCACAGGGCACATTAAGCCTTAACAATATGGAAACTCCATACTGACCAGCTGAGGAAAGAGTCTAAAGGAAACCAGGAGCTTGGATGCACAGACAGTTTCAGAGAAGTTGAAAGGGAGGTCTGGGTTTGCTGGCAAAGAACCTGCCTCAACAGCACAAGCATTCAGGACTAACAGCTCTGATCCTAGAATATGAGCTATTCGGTCTTTCCATGTGGGCTATGGGCTGCTCTACACCCAAAGGCGTCAACTGTAATGAAAATGCAAGCAAAATTATGCAAATGAATCCCAATCTTACTGAAGCAGGAGTGGGAAAGCGGGGAGCTGTGGGAGATCCCATACAAGACCAAGGACAAGTGAGTTAGGTATGTGAAAGGAGCAGGGTTACAGGGGTGAGGAGAGTAGATTAGGAGGCGAAGTGTAATGCAGACTAAAAGAAGGGCCAGTGAGCACAAGGAAATGCATGCAATGATTTTCATGGAAGGCAATAAATAATAACAAGTAAATATTTAAAATCATTCTATACTTCCCTTTTTTAATTGAGCTCCTACAATGATTTATCAACAAATTTGACAAAGCAAGCATTGCAAAAAAAAAAAAAAGAGCCTGACTAAAGCTGAATGAAGAGTTTATTATTTCCAAAACCTTCAACTATGTGTTTTATTCCCCCTGGGCCTGTGGGGCTGAGTAGACCATATATATCAGCAAACCAGAATTAATGGTTCAAGGTTTTTTACTTCCTCCATCCAAGAAATAATAGCTGAAAGCATTTATAATTTAACATTGTTTCAAGGCAGACTGCGCTCACATTTCCCACTTTTAATGCATTCCATTTAAAATCCATACCTATTATTTTCTCTTTGTACATTAAAAAGCCATAATCTCCTTTATGTGCTAGACCGATAATGACTTTCCTGATGGCACACAATGCAATACCTGCTTGCAACCCACTGAACCTCGAAAGCAAGCAGCAACACCACTAAATGTTTAGCATGTTCTCAGGCAAATAAAAAACAAGCCTATTGTTTCTAAGAATTATTTGATGTACGTCCACGATCAACAAACCTTGAAAAAAATGCTTTTGAAAACATCTATTATTGGATTAAGGAAACCAACCTTTCCCCATATTGGACAAATCCCTATGAGAGCAAACAGCACTCGGTACTTGACAGATCTCTTTGTCTGTGTCTCTCACTTAGCAGTAACCCTCCCAGGGCAGGGACTTTGTCTAGTTTTTCACCCATTGTGCCTAATATGCTGCCTAGAACATAACAAATACTTAATAAACATTGGTTAGAAGAATGAAGGTTGCCTAAGGTTAAAAACAAACCTGCACATTTATGAAATATCCTTGGCTAAAACCATAAAACACAAAAGAATTGTATTTGATTAGGCTCTCAAGCAAACACCACAAGCATTTCTATATTACATTCACCTGGCACTTGTACAGCTTGATTGAAAGGAACATACATAAAAGAGTTTAATGACATTCATGTAGAAAACCATGGAACATGGCATTAGAATTCTGTCTGAGCATCACTGTGCCTTCACATACTAACTGTGGTTACCTAGGAAATTTCTCGACCTTTCAAGATTTGTTTTCCTCATCTGTATATAATGGGATCACCATAAAAGCTTCCTATGCAAACTAAATATGGTGATAATATCTAACATTTATTGCATAATCATAATTTGCTAGAAATTGTATTAAATTCTTTATATGTATATAATATTTTATACTTATGTATTACATAAAAATATAATCTCATTTAATCCCCACAACAACCCTATGATTATTCTCTCCATTCTTCAGATGAAGAAATGAAGGTATGTAGACATTTAGCTACTTGGCTTAAGTACCAAAGCACTTGCTACTTTGGTAGCAAGTAGCAAAACCAAGACTGAAAAGCAGGTAGTCTGCCTCCAAAGCTGGTGCCCCCAATCTCGATGCTATATTTGCATCTATGGGCCTAGATTTTCTCTAGGAATAGAAAAAAGTGATAGTATTCTTGCCTTCCAGGAAAATTAGGTGTCTGGGGTACAGAAGAGACAGTTTTAACGTAATATACCCTTAAGTGTCCCTTGAACTTTATAAATGCATTCCCTACTCAGAAAAAAATATATACTGGAAAAAAAAGTTTCTTGAAAACAAAATTGCTATGACTTGACAAAATCAGCAACAATATTACCCTTTATATAAAGAGTTGGGGAGGGTATCATTTCCACTATTTAGTACTAAACGCATCATAAAATTGTATTATCACACAAAGGCCCACACTTACAGGTGCCTGTTTAACACATGCTAAAATTTCTAATACAATCATTGTATTAATTCTTCCCTCCACTTACAAAGGTTTCATTTGACTGTGCCAGGAGTGTGTCCACCTCAGGACCTTTGTACTTGCTGTTTCCCCTGCCGGGAGCCTTCCTCCCCCATTCATCTAGAGGCCCCCACCTCACCTGCCTCCTTCAGGTCTCTGCTTAAATGTCACCTTCTCACACTCTAAAAACCTACCATCCTTTCGTCCTCCATAGCACACTTCCCCATCTGATGACATGGTAGGTTGTTACTTATTTACTTGCTGTGTGATCTGTCTACCTGTGTTAGCTACATGTGGGCCAGAATGTTCTGCTCTTCAGTTTCCTGCTATTTCCCCAGCCTCTAGAAGAGTGCGCCCTCACTTAATTGTTGAGTGAATGATCTGACCATGGCCTATGATAATCCTCCTAAACTGACATTTTGAAATTCTTAATTTAATATATTTTGTATTTATTTCAGAGGGCCTTCTTTAGGAAAGAATGCAGATTGATCTATATAGTATTTTAAGGAAGAAAGAAAATCCATTTGTCAAACTGTCACAGTAAGTATAAGTCAGCCTTTATAAATTCATTTTTTGGGGCTCCTGTACTGAAAATGTTTTAAATGGCAAAAAGCAGGTGTCATTTGACCTGAGCTGGTGAAGTAGAAAGACCATGGAAGTTGAATTCAGACTATAGGTTTCCATGTCAACACGCTTAGCAAGTTATTTAACCTTCCTACACCTCAGTTTCCTAATCTATAAAAAGTTGATAATTACAACATGCTTAACTTTATAAACATGTTGTGAGACTTACACTGGTTTAAGTATGAGTGACGCATTGGTAAACTGTTCAAATGTAATTATATGCTAACTAAGCATAAACCCTTGAAAGGAATAATATAAATGTTTCTGTCAAAATTACTACCAAAATATCTAGTAAAAATCCAGTGAAATTTAAAGAATAGAAGAGAAAGTCAAATTTGATAGAAAGTGTAAACTTAAAAGGTCACTTAAGAAATTAATGCCAATTTACTTGAGCTTTTCATTTTTAAGCTTTCTGAAGCAAATTTGTAACAAACCTACAGAAAATAATGTGGTTTGCCTGCCAGTAGGCACAGTTTAAGAACTTCCAGAGGGAAATGTTTTTTGTTTTTGTGTTTTTCTAAATATATTGTATTGACTATGCTATTATAGTTGTCCCAATTCCCCCCTTCATTTCCCTCCACCCGGCCAACCCCCTCCCACCCACATTTTCCCCCTTTAGTTCATGTCCATGTGTCGTAAGTTCTTTAGCTTCTACATTTCCCATACTATTCTTGCCCTCCCCCTGTCTATTTTCTACCTACCATTTATGTGACTTATTCTCCGTACCTTTTCCCCCTCTCTCCTCCTCCCACTCCCCTGTTGCTATCCCTCCATGTAATCTCCATTTCTGTGGTTCTGTTCCTGTTCTATCTGTTTGCTTAGTTTGCTTTTGTTTTAGGTGTGGTTGTTCATAACTGTGAGTGTGATGTCTTTTTTTACTGTTCATATTTTTTATCTTCTTTTTCTTAGATAAGTCCCTTTAACATTTCATATAATAAGGGCTTGGTGATGATGAACTCCTTTAATTTGGCCTTATCTGAGAAGCGCTTTATCTGCCCTTCCATTCTAAATGAAAGCTTTGCTGGATAGAGCAATCCTGGATGTAGGTCCTTGCCTTTCATGACTTGGAATACTTCTTTCCAGCCCTTTCTTGCCTGCAAAGTCTCTTCTAAGAAAGCAGCTGACAGTCTGATGGGAACTCCTTTGCAGGTGACTGTCCCCTTATCTCTTGCTGCTTCTAGAATTCTCTCCTTCATTTTTACCTTGGGTAATATAATCATGATGTGCCCTGGTGTGTTCCTCCTTGGGTCCAACCTCTTTGGGACTCTCTGAGCTTCCTTGTCTATTTCCTTTGCCAGATTGGGGAAGTTCTCCTTTATTATTTGTTCAAATAACTTTTCCACTTGTTGCTTTTCCTTTTCTCCTTCTGGTACCCCTATAATTCAGATGTTGGAACATTTAAAGATGTCCTGGAGGTTCCTAAGCCTCTCCTCATTTTTTTGAATTCTTGTTTCTTCATTCTTTTCTGTTTGGTTGTTTCTTCCTTCTGGTCCACTCCATTGATTTGAAACCCAGTTTTCTTTCCATCACTATTGGTTCTGTGTGCATTTTTCTTCATTTCACTTATTGTAACCTTCATTTTTTCGATCTAATTTATGACCAAAATCAACCAATTCTGTGAGCATCCCAATCACCAGTGCTTTGAACTATGCATCTGATAGATTGGCTATCTCTCGGTCGTGTAAAAGTATTGGCTGTGGGGCTTTGATTTGTCCTGTTTGAGCCATTTTGTGTGTGTGGGAGGGGGGTCGTGCCTGTTAACGGATTGAAGGGCAGAGCCTTAGGTGTTTACCACGGCGGGGCAACCCAGTCACTGGGTTGTGACGCTGTATGTGGGGGCGGGGTCAGAGAGGAAACAATGGTGCTTGCTCCGCTTTCTCTTTGACTTCCATCCCCTCTGCTGCTTCCCACAAGCAGATTGGGCCCTTCTGGTGCTGGCTCCCAGGTGGGTGGGCTTGTGTACATTCTAAGACTCTGTGGGTCTCCCCAGTGAACTCTCCGGTGAGGCCGATTCTCCCTGCACCTCAACCCTCACAGGTGTTTTGAACCGGTGCTCTTAGGCTTTATTTCCCGGCACTGTTACCCTGGGTTGCACAGTCTGGGTCGCTGCCCATTTTCACCTGGTTTATCTGCACGGGAATGTATGGCTGCGGACAGCCAGCTGCCTTGCGCACCTTACTGGGCCCACTCCTTGCCTCCCGCACCCAAGGTCTGCCACCGGATCCATCAGCTGCCCCTGCACATCTGGGGTCTGCCAACTTCCACCTGCGCCCTGCGTGCCCACATCTGCCAGCCACCGCTTTTTCCTGCCTGGAACCCTCGACCCCTCGAACCCCTCTCCATAAGCCTACGACTCCGCCCCTCTTACCGGTCTGGATGAGTTGTTGTCAGACTTCCGTACAGTTCATTTCTTTCTGTTCTGGTTGTTTTTTGTTTCTAAATTTTTGTTGTCCTTAGTTTTGGTTGTGCGAGGAGGCACAGTGTGTCTACCTATGCCTCCATCTTGGCCGGAAGTCCAAAAGTTTTTAACACAGCACATTCTGTGCTTATCAGAGCAAATCGCAATGCTGAGAAACCACCCAGAAAAACTCAACTGAAATAAGCATTTATTTAACTTCACACAAGCAGTAGTGACTTGCTGGTTGGTAAGAGGGGGGGCGGGAATGAGTGCAGAATCAAAATTCTCTTGCTGCCTTTTCTTCCCATTTATAAGTTTAAGTGACAATCTTCTAAAGGCCAGTCAACCTTCATTTACAGGGTCTGGAGTGACTAACAGGTGTTCAGCAGTCATTCAAGCCTTATGATTTGCATTACAAATCAGAGCATGTGGGGACAGAGCAGGTCTGGGGCTTGGTCAAACTCCCTCATTTTATAAAGAAGCTTACACAGAGGCAAATTAAATGGTTTTCCCAGCTCTCATATTCATTCATTAAAAATAGACACCAGAATCTAAGTGCTTCATTTAATGTGGAAATTACTTTCTTAAGGAAAAAATAACTTTCCTCCTTGGACCAAAGAAATTAAATATATTGGATTAATAAATAGCCCAGACCAGTATCCCAGGGTCTTTTTATCAAAGGCCTCTAAAGCTCCTTAATATTTCAACTGGGTTTTTTCAAATAAGGGAAAATGATAGCTTTTTTCTTCCTTTCCAATTGAGAATCCTGAGACTTACCATTTTAACATATATTCAAGCTATAATTTTGTGCCTGTCTTGGGGTAGTCACTAGACCCGTATATATAACTGGAAGGGACTCATCCAAAATATTTTCTTACCATTATTATAACCATACATAAAGTCACCCCCACATTCAATAGGCAAACTTTGGCCCTCTTTCAGAGAGATGCTCTTGCCTACATATGAGCTCATCATCCCTTTAACCTTCAAATTACTCAGTGATCAGCATTACAACTACTGTAAGAGACGCCAATAAATTCAAAGGGAGATGATTTAAGAATAATAAAACAACTACATGAAGCAAATAATAAAACTGCCATCCACATTAATAATTTCCAAATGTCTGGGTACCATTTCCAATAAAAAAAAGTTTTCCTATTAACTCTAAGAAAAACCAGTGCTTCACATCAGATATCCAGGCAGAAACTGACACATAAGAATGAGGCTTCAGAGAAGCTGAAAATGGCCCTAAACATCACAGTTACACCTGTCAATTCATGGAGCTCAAGGTGTGCTACGCTGTACTGCTATCTGTTATTCCACCGAATCCAAATAACTCACCAACTGGAAGTATCATCCCCATTTTTGAGATGAGAAAACAAACCTTCATAGAAGTTAGTTATTTGCTTAAGATTGCCCAGCTAATAGACTAAAGAGCCAGGATTTATATCTGAATGCTGAGAGTCTAATGTGAAGCCAGAATTCCCTCTCCAAAAATACCACACGTAACTTCCCCCCAGCCTGAAATTCAAACCATTATTTGCTCTCTTTAAATGTCTTCAGGAAGTGTCTTTGTTTTATCTGAGACAGTGACGTACTCTTTGCCTAATGCATTCACTCTGATGAGCATATTTGATTAACAATTACTGTCATCTAACAAAAAGTAGACTCTGTGAGAAGACACCAAAGGACAGGAAGGTTTTGTCTGTGCCAAACAAAGAAAATTAAAGGATGGTGGAGAGGGAGGGTGGAGAGGGTATAGGGACACTGGCTGGCCTCTGACAGTGTGATGGTGATGTCCAGATGGCAAGTCACAGCATCATTGGTATCTTTTTTCATTTTGTGAACTAATAAAATGAATTACAGAGAAGTTCAGCCCAAACCATTTTATTAAAAGAACTCTTCTGAAAATACATTTGGGAAACCTCACAAATGAATATATCTAGGCCTGTGGATATGAAAAGATTCAAAGAACTTGCTGCTACTCCTAAAGAACAGTAGGGGCATTCAGAAATTCCTGGTTGATTTATGGTAGGCAGTTAGACGTGAGCAGAGCAAGGACTACAAGACAGGTACAGAAGATGACCAGGGTGGAAAGCTCCAGGAACCTAGCAAAGGGGAAAACTGGAAAAACAAGGGCTTCACCTCCAGGGTAACCTTTTTCTCCCCTAGCATATCACTGGTCATGAAGTTTGGACCCCCTGATCTTTCATATCAGTGGTCATGAGGTTCAGACCCTAACCTTTCTTCCCCTGGCATGTCACTAGTCATATGGTAGGCCCCCTTGGAGGAGGAACAAGGGGCCTAAGAGTGGCCTCATTCAACCCCCATGCAGACCCTTGCACAACTGCTCCCTTAAGTATAAACCCCTAGGGATAATATCTAAGCCTCAGTTGTCTTTCAGCTCCAGGCCCAGAAAAGCAGGAAAACCAGACCAGAAATGCCATGGCTGACATCAGGACAAGCTGCACTGACTAATGACGCACTGCCCTGGTGCTGATCAGTCAGTGGAGACCATGACCCTTAAAGGGCACACCTGGAAAGCTGGTAAATATTTGATATCAAAATCCTTCCCTGGAGCCTCCTTTAAAATCCCTGCCCTTAAAAGCCCTTAGGACAGAGGATCCGAAAGCTGTCCCTCTCAGAGGCATGCAGGCAGCTTTCCTGTCCCCCATCTTCCACCCAGGCACGTTACTTTTACCTTTCTCATAAGCTTTTAGGGCCCTTCTTTTGCCTCTGTAACATGTTTCCTGACCCCATTTATTCTATGACTCACTTCTACTTCTGTGACTTTGTAAATAAACTTTCTCTTATTGCCCTGGCTAGTGTGGCTCAGTGGATTGAACACTGGCCTGTGAACCAAAGGGTTGCTGGTTCAATTCCCAGTCAGGGCACACGCCTGGATTGTAGGCCAGGTCCCCAGTAGGGAGCATGTGAAAGGCAACCACATATTGATGTTTCTCTCCCTCTCTTTCTCCCTCCCTTCTCTTCTCTGGAAATAAATAAAATCTTTTTAAAAAGAAGGAGCAATGGCAAGTCAGCTGTAAGCATGCTGAAAAGAAACAGATTACTTGTATGTTCTAAAGAAAATATTTTAAGTATCCCTGTTTTCCAAAGATTCTAATTACATACAAGTTTTTCAGGAATAGGTTGTCATATGATAGCTATATATGTTTATTTGACTAAGTGTGGAATATAAGGAAAGTTATTGGAGATGATAAAGTTTACATGGGAAATTATTACGGAAGCAATGACATACTTAGCCAATTGTACCTGGAGTAAATCATCTAACACCCGGAGTAAATCATTCTCTCTATGACAAAACTATTTTTAGTTATAATTGTAAAAGGAAACAAATAACAAGGGTCAGAAGAGAAGCATAAGTAGAGACACTTTTATTTTACTTAATGTATGTAATCATGTCAACAAAAAAAGATAAAGAATATAAAAGAAAAGAAAGGTTACCATTCAAAAAAGGTAGAAAATTAATGGACCAATACTCTAATTATGTTAATGTATTTTTGAAATAAAGAGGAAAAAGCATATTTGGCCTATATTATGACTAATGAATATTAATTTATCTATGTATAATAAATATTACAGTAACTGAATAAGTTTTACCTAACCATAGAAACAAACACAGGCAGGCTGCCAAAATGAGAAGACAAAGAAATATGGCCCAAATGAAAGAACAGACAAAACTCCAGAAAAAGAGCTAAACAAAATGGAGATAAGCAATCTATCAGATGCACACTTCAAAACACTGGCTATAAGAATATTCAAAAAACTTAATAAGGATCACAACAGCATAAAAAAGATCCAGTCAGAAATGAAGGATATACTAATTGAAATAAAGAACAATTTACGGGGAAACAACAGTAGAGTGGATGAAGCTGATACTCAAATCAATGATTTGACATATAAGAAAGCAAAAAACAACCAATCAGAGCAGCGAGAAGAAAAAATTTTTAAAAAAGGAAGCAGTTACCTACAGGGGAGGTCCCATAAGACTCCCATAAGCTTATTTCTGAAAAGAAACTTTGCAGGTAAGAAGAGGCTGGAAATAAGTATTCAAAGTCATGAAAGGCAAGGACCTACATCCAAGATTACTCTATCCAGCAAAGCTTTCATTTAGAATGGAAGGGCAGATAAAGTGCTTCCCAGATAAGGTTAAGTTAAAGGAATTCATTATCACCAAGCCCTATTATATGAAATGTTAGAGGGACTTATCTAAGAAAAAGAAGAAGATCAAACTATGAACAGTAAAAGGACAACAAACACAACTATCAACAACTGAACCTAAAAAAAAAAAAAAAAAAAAAACAAACAACTAGAACAGGAACAGAATCACAGAAATGGAGATCACATGGAGAGTTATCAGCAGGGACAGGGATGGGGGAGAGTGGGGGAAAGGTGCAGGGAATAAGAAGCATAATTGGTAGGCACAAAATAGACAGGGGGAGGTTAAGAATAGTAGGGGATATGTAGAAGCTGAAGAACTTATATGTATGACCCATGGACATGAACTAAAGGGGGAAAGGATACTGGTAGGAGGGGAGTGAAGAGTAGAGGGGGACAAAGGGGAGAAAAAAATGGGATAACTGTAATAGCATAATCAATAAAATATATTTAAAGAAAAAAATTAAACAAATAAAAGTAAATAAAACTCAACAGTGCCCTGCTTTTCTCCAAATTAACTTCCATATAGAAATAATGTTTACTAAAGAATAAGTAATACAAATAAATGTGTTAATTTATAGCTCACAAAGAAATTTTTAAAACTCAACAGTGCCTGGCCAGGTTGCTCAGTTGGTTGGAGCATACATCTGATAGGTAGCAGGTTCAATTCCTGATCAGGGCACAAACTAGGTTGTGAGTTTGATCCCCAGTTAGGGCACTTACAGGAGGCAATCAAGCAATGTTTCTTTCTCACATTGATCTCTCTGTTTCTGTCTCTCTGTCTCTCTCTTCTCTCTTCTCTCTCAAATCAATTTTCTAATTAAAACCTATCCTCTGGTAAGGATCCAAACAAGAACAAACTCAACAGTAACCAAGCAGGACTTAGAAATTAGGCCAACAAAAGACTTTTTTCAGGGAAGAGTATTTTATCATTGACAATTGTTTAGAGTTGTCATCACATGGTGATATTTAGAGGCAGGCCAACATTTATTGGCTTTGTTTTATAACTGTACACAGCCAAGGTACCCCTCATTAGGTTCACCCGTGGCAGGCCACTCTTAAGGTCCCACCCGTGATGAGTCATGACCAGGGAAAAACAAGTTTTAAGTCAATTCTTGAATAAAATAAGAAATATAGACTCACTAAATGGAGAGTAACGCATTATAACAGGTAAAAGAACATATATTTAAACTATACCACCTTCTCAAGAATACCAAAGTTTCAGATTAAACTGCAATATATGTAACAGATGTGGCAATTACATAAAAATTCTGTACATAAAAATGGCTCAAACATAGATATTTTTATATTTAAAAATGTAACTGTCTGTGTTATTTTTGACTGCCACCATTTGTGGGATAACTTATTCCCATTTTCTTAAAAAGAATACTGAAGGACACAAAAGTAAACTTGTGCCTCAGTAGACACTACAAATAAAGAGATAGATACTCCTATTGACAGGTTAAATCTCAAACAGTATCACCAGGAACACCTTGACAGCTGAGCCAGTTCCTAAGCCTGTATCTCAGCCCTTATTCCCTATTGTCACACTGGCAATCTTTCCTTAATTCCAGTAGGCTGAACCCCATGGCTGTTCACATCCCAAAGAACAGCCAATCCACTTGTAAAGCCTCGGGAAACCTGACATCTGTTGGCAACTGACTCACACCACACTGTTTGTCTACAAGGACAACTGCAGTCCTGAGTAGCATCAGATGTGATGTGCGACCTGGTGCTAAACCAAGACTGGGGCCCGGAATCAAAAACAAGGATGTGCAATGAGACAGCTCACGGACTTAGCTAGCAGTCTTGTGAGCCCGAAATATTTTACATGGCCCTGTTCTCTGTACAGATACTTGATTTAATTAAATTCAATCTGTTTCTTTTTATTTTTTAAGGACCAAAACACATTTTCAATTGTATGACTACTTATCAAATAGCACAGGCTACACAGCTTCCAAGCACCTTGTTTCACTGCTTTCGAAGCTTTTGCAGCAGTTGCCCAAATGACTATAGTCACATATCTTACCCAAACATAGTATTTCCCAAGAAGTCTAAGGTGATTTGGGTTCATAAGGTTTTTGATTCAGAGCCTGCTAACATAGCTTTTGTGTTTTATGAACACATAAGGACATGGTGCTACCTTTTAACTGAAACAAAAACCAAGGTAACAACCTACTTGCATTTATTTTCAAGTTTTCATATCACTGCAGCCAAAGAAATGAAAACCTCTTCCTACCTGCCTGCTTCTAATAATACACACAGTGAACTTGGATGTGTATGTCAGAGATGCCTACTTTAGGCTTCTGGTCAAATCTGCAGGAGAATAATTAAACTCTGAGTTTCCAAAAATCATCTCTGTAAATTCAACAGATAGGACATATTTCTCCTCTTGTACTAAGCTATTGTTCACTATTGCTCTAAACTACTCAACACCTGTAATATTGCAATTCAGGGGATGTTGAAGGGTCTAACAAGTATACAGAGACATGAACATGTATAAATTCAAAGCCTGATGCCACTACAGAGTGTTACCTAACCCACCTTCCCCACCCCCCTCAACACAGCCCTCTGCTTCAACTGGCTCACTTCTCCAGAGATCTAGTGACCTCCACTCATTTTTTCTTCCCTGTACACACACATTAGTTATATCCTATCTAATGTGACAGTCACTAGCCACATGTGGCCAGTGAGCACTTGAGAGGTGGCTAACCTAAATTGAGATGTTCTGTAAGTATAAAATCACATACCAGATTTTGAAGACTCAGTATGAGAAAATAATACAAAAATCTCTCAATCTATTTCAATCCAAGTAATATCTTTGCCAGGTCCTATGCCAGACAGTAGGGGTTTGGGGACTAAGAGGGGGAAGTAGGTATGACTAAAACAATTACTGACTCGAAATGCTCTCAGTCCAAAAGGGGAGTCTGTAAAACCCTGAGATAAAGGTAACAACAGAAGAGAGGCTCTGGTACAAAGGAAACAGAGGAAAGAGCCCTCTGGAGGATGAGGGAAGATGAAAAAGAGCTGGGTTTAAAAGACAAACAGGAGTTCACCAGGCAAGAAGCAGTTATATCAGCAGTTGTGAATGTCATGTCCACTTACCTTATCTATGAGTACCTTAATACTGAAGACAATACCCATCACTCTTATTTCAACTAGACAAGCCACAACGAAATTTGTATGTCTATTTCTCTGGGTACATGCATGACAAAACATTTGTGAATAAATATGTTTATGAATAAATAACCCACTAACAGGACTTATTGTGCTAGATATCACAATAGGTAGGTTAGTTCCACAATATCCCCTAAACATTATATATATTATTATCTTTACAGATGAAAACCCCTCAGTTAGATCAAGGTCACCTGCCTGGTCAATGGCTGAGTCAGATGTTGAACAGGTTTATCTAATGCCAGTGGTGCTAGTCTTTTTTCCCAGTGGTTCTAGTCTTAATCACCACTTGAAATGTCCTCTTTTATAAATCATATACATGTCTAAACCATTCCCTCGTTTCTCTATTTAGTAAGAATCTCCAAGTTGACATAGTTATGGTCTCCTTGTGCTACGCTACACAGCTAGAGCTAACACTTTCCCTCACAACTGCTTCAGTCAGAGCCCTGCCTGTCAGTGCTGACCAATCATAAATCAGATGCTGGACTTTTATGGGGAAGTGGGACAAAGCTGGTTTGCAGGATGTGAAGCTTTTTTTAGCGTGGGGAGTACCTGCTTCCAAAGCCTCCCATTTTCCGAGCAGCAGAAGAGAAATTCTGTAGCTGAAATGACTCAAGAAATTTGAGGCCATTTCCTATCTCTATGTGCTTCATTCCACTTAAAGTTTTTCTGATATAGTATGAAAACACAACAGAACTAACTACACCCAGTGGACTAAACCCAAAGCTCAGAGGGCATCCAAATATTACCATTTTTAAATTCTTATAATTTTTTTAAATGAATAGAAATGGGGGGAGGAGAAAAAGTCCACATCAAAACAAAGACCACTGAAATGCTAAGGTTAAAAATGGAGAATCCCTGCCTGCCAACTCCTCCTCGTACTATAGCTGTTGGACTGTGTAAGTTGAGTAAGACTCACCCTTGGTTTCCCAGCCCTAATTCTCTTCCACTACATCTGACCCTCGAATAATATGAGTTTGAACTATGCAGGTCCATTTAAAAGTGGATTTTTTAAATAAATGTTTTCTCTTTCTTATGATTTTCTTAATAAAGTTTTCTTTCTACTAGCATTCTCTCCTGTAAAATCACACACATAACATACAAAACATATGCTAATCAACTGTGTTATCCATAAAGCTTGACACGAGGCCACTAGTACGGTTTTAGGGAGTCAGAAGTCAGATGTGAATGTTTGACTATGTGGGAGGTCAGTGTCCCTCACTCCCATGTTGCTCAAGGATCAGCTGTGCTTATAAAGGAAAATAGTGCACGGTGGTCTGCTTAATTCCCCACATCATCCCAAACAGCTCCTAAACAACTAAATCTAGGATCTTTGAATGTGGCACAATTTTCTGGCTTTTTAAGGAAATTAAATCAAACTGTGGTTGGAAAAAGAACTAGCTAAGCATTCTTTTAAAAGTTCAGAACACTCTAAATGATGGGTTTGGACACACAAGAAAAAGAAAGTTTTGTTTTGTTTTAATCCAATTTTAAACTGAATTAGTTGAGGCTGCTGAAAAGATGAACTGTATAATTACAGCAATCTGCACAGATAGTACAGCATAGTAAGGACAGAGACCTAAAACCTTTTCTCTTGCTTTCTCTACTGAATTTGTCTTCCTCTTTAACAACAGAAAAAGAAAACATAAATGTTTTTTAATTTTATTTTATTGATTATGCTATCACAGTTGTCCCATTTCCCCCCTTCATTCCCCTCCACCCTGCACATCCCCTCCCACCCACATTCCCCCTCTTTAGTTCATGTCCATGTGCCATAAGTTCTTCAGCTTCTACATTTCCCATACTATTCTTGCCCTCCCCCTGTCTATTTTCTACCTACCATCTATGTGACTTATTCTCTGTACCTTTTCCCCCTCTCTCCTCCTCCCACTCCCCTGGTGCTAACCCTCCATGTGATACCCATTTCTGTGGTTCTGTTCCTGTTCTAGTTAATTGTTTAGTTTGTTTTTGTTTTTGTTTTAGGTGTGGTTGTTAATAATTGTGAGTTTGGTGTCTTTTTACTACACATGTTTTTTTCTTTATCTTCTTTTCCTAGATAAGTCCCTTTAACATTTCATATAATAAGGCTTGGTGATGATGTACTCCTTTAACTTGACCTTATCTGAGAATCACTTTATCTGCCCTTCCATTCTAAATGAAAGCTTTGCTGGATAGAGCAATCTTGGATGTAGGTCCTTGCCTTTCATGACTTGGAATACTTCTTTTCAGCCCTTTCTTGCCTGTAAGGTCTCTTTTGAGAAAGCAGCTGACAGTCACATGGGAACTCCTTTGCAGGTGATTGTTCCCCTATCTCTCGCTGCTTCTAGAATTCTCTTTCATTTTAATCTTGGGTAGTATAATTATGATGTGCCTTGGTGTGTTCCTCCTTGGGTCCAACTTCTTTGGGACTCTTTGAGCTTCCTGGACTTCCTGAAAGTCTATTTCCCTTGCCAGATTGGGGAAGTTCTCCTTTATTATTTGTTCAAGTAACTTTTCCACTTGTTGCTGTCCCTCTTCTCCTTCTGGTACCCCTATAATTCAGATGTCAGAACGTTTAAAGATGTCCTGGAGGTTCCTAAGCCTCTCCTCACTTTTTTGAATTCTTATTTCTTCATTCTTTTGTCTGATTATTTCTTTCTTCCTTTTGGTCCACACTGTTGATTTGAGTCCTGGTTTCCTTCCCCTCATTGTTGGTTCCTTGTACATTTTCCTTTATTTCACTTAGCATTGCCTTCATTTCTTCATCTAATTTGCGACCAAAATCAACCAATTCTGTGAGCATTGTGATTACCAGTGCTTTGAACTATGCATCTGATAGGTTGACTATCTCTTCGTTGCTTAAAAATATTTGCTGTGGGGCTTTGATCGGTTCTTCCATGTGGACCATTTTTTGGCTTGTCGCACCTGTTACGTATGAGGGGCGGAACCTTAGGTGTTCGCTAGGGCAGGGCAACCCAGTTGCTGGGTTATGACGCTGTCTGTGGGGGAGAGGTCCGAGAGGGAACAATGGTGCTTGCTCAGCTCTCTCTCAGATTTCACTCCCTTCCACCACTTCTTACAAGCAAATTGGGCCTGTCAGGTGCTGATTCCTGGGTGGGTGGGCTGGTGTACATTCTAGGACCCTGTGGGTCTCTCCAATGAACTCTCCTGTGAGGCTGGGAGTCTTTCCCTGCGCCTCAACCCTGCCCCCAGGTGTTTTCAATCGGTGTTTTGAGGCTTTATTTCCCCAAGCTGGGACCCTGGGCCACGTGATCTGTCTTGCTCCTCAGCTTTGCCCGGTTTGTCTGCGCAGGAATGTGGGACTGCCCAGTCAGCCAGTCACTCTGCACGCCTCACTGGGTCTGCCCACTGCCACCCTGCGCCTGGGGTCTGCCAGCCACCACCTGCGCACCTGGGTCTGTCAGCTGCTGCGTTGTGCGCTGGGTCCAAAAGCCACACCTTTTTTTTTTTTTTTTTTGCTGTCACCCCTCTCTGCCAGGGGCCCAACTCCACCCGGCAGCCCAATTCCGCCACTCCTGCCAGTCTAGATGAATGTGTCTAACTCCTTGGTTGTCAGACTTCCATACAGTTCAATTTTCTGTCAGTTCTGCTTGTTTTTTTGTTTCTAAATTTTTGTTGTCCTTAATTTGGTTGTGCGAGGAAGCACAGTGTGTCTACCTATGCCTCCATCTTGGCCGGAAGTCCAGAAAACACAAATGTTATATTGCATGGTTAATGTGGAAAACCTCTTGACATTAAATAAATTGAAAATTGTATTTCTTACAAAATAGTAATTTTACCACTTCTTATAAAATAAGTGTATCCTTTTATGGAGGAGGAGGAGGAATTATTCCTTAAAAAGTTATTAAATGAATTTATTTACATTTAGCCTAGGTTTCAAACATAAATAATCAGGCACCATTTAACAGGGATATATCCTGAGAAATGCATTGCTAGGTGATTTCAGTATTGTGTGAACATCTTAGGATGTATTTACGCAAACCTAAATAGTATAGCCTACTACATGCCCAAGCTATTATCCTAGGCTACAAGATCATACAGTATATTATGGGACAAAACAACATGATATTAAATCAAGCACAAGAGAAGATGATGCCAGCAAGAGACTCAGTAAACACTGATGCTAACACAACACAACACAACACAACACACTGTTTTACAGCAAACTTTTTTAGAAGTAGAAAGAATGCATTATAAAATAATGATAAAAAGTATGGTATAGTAAGCACATAAGCTAGTAACACAGTCACTTATCATCATTATCAAGTAGTATGTACATGACATCACTAGCCAATAAGAATTGATAGCTCCCTTATAATCTTATGAAACCATGGTAGGATATGCAGCCCATCACTGACCAAATCAATAACACTTATGATACAGGTAGCAGTGAGGGGTGATTGCTGCCTTCAGACTCATTCCTATTGGAATGTCCTGATTATTAAAATAATGTGTAAGCAATGACACCTTGTTATTAACCATTTTTAAAAGCATGCTTAATCAAATAACCACTCCCATTTAATTTCTAGAACTGAAGAGAATCTCAAAATTACTGAATATCAGGGAAGGGATACAAAAATCAAATTTACACAAGACAAAAGTCTTTTTATTATGTCACACCAGCAGATCATAGGGCATAACAGAACAAGTTTTAGGAACAAGAAAGGCATGCTGCCATGAGTTTGAACATTAACTTAGAATGTCTCTCCAGTGTTCAACCTAACAAAGATAACAGGAGTATCAAAATACAGTGAGAACATGTATTTTAAAAACTGATTTGTTTAAATGTTTTCATTGAAACTAAAACACAACTAAATAACTTGTTTAACAGATTTCAGAGAGAGCGAAAGCAAGGCAGATCTAGTGACACATATTTAATCACTCAAGGATGGTGACTAAAGCAAAAAGATTAGAGAATTAGGCATTGTCTTTCTCGGAATAAGCAGGGGTTGTGTATTACTGATCTTTTATACCAGGGGTGTCAAACTCATTTTACCAGGAGCCACATGAGCCAGCCTCGAGGTTGCCTTCAAAGGGCCGGATGTAATTTCAATTCCTTAACTGTTAAGGAGTAGTTACATTTATACAGTCCTAAAATTATTTCGGCTCTTTGAGAGCAACCTCAAGGCTGATGTGGACCCTGGTGAAAATGGTTTGACACCCCTGTTTTATACATAGAACTTATCACCCATTTTTGTTTGTGTGTATATGGTACACTGCTTGAGACCACTAAATCCCCTCAATGGAAAGGTGTAAGTTAAACAACACTTTTAAACATTGTTTTTTCTCACATTATATGACTTAAAGGTTGTGAATCCAGTCATCTCAGGCTAATTAGAAGCTATGATTGGAAACTTTAGATTTCTTCATTAAAACCCTAAATAAACTGATTTAAGTTTTAGGCATGTTTCAATAACTAAGAGGTTTTTGGTAAAAAGTTCAGACACTGTTCTACTTGGTCCTGAGTGAAAATATTTTGAATTAATGTATGTATTGGTTATTGCCATTTTTATTAAATTCAAAACATTTCTGGCAAATAAATTTTCAATCTTAAAAAAATATTAAATTGGCCCTGGCTGGCATAGCTCAGTGGATTGAGCGCGGGCTGCGAACCAAAGTGTCACAGGTTCAATTCCCAGTCGGGGTACATGCCTGGGTTTCAGGCCATTGATGTTTCTCTCTCTGTCTCTATCTCCCTCCCTTCCCTCTCTAAAAAGAAATAAATAAAATCTTTTAAAAATATATTAAATTGGTACATGAAACATTAAAGTGCAACATGAAGAACATAGCTCCTTTAAAGACTTGACAATAAATTTTAACTTACTCCTTATACAAACTATGTGCAAAACCAGAGCATTGATAATAACAGCAGCAATGCTGCTGTTCAAATCATAAACAGGCAATATTGTTCCCGCTGGCTTTAAAGAAGGAGAAAGAGCTTAAACAAGGAATTTTCAAGTGCATATAAAATGTGGTAAGGAACTAGAAAAATGGGACATGGAAACACTGAAAGTAGTGAAGGTAATTCACTTACCAGGAAATGATATAAAAATAATCAACTCATTCAATGAAAACAGAATCCAGAATTAGGTCAGCAACACTGAAAACATAACACAGAATTAGGTCAACAGCACAGACCTAGAAACCTCTTTCCTGTCTCCAGACTGTGCCACACTTCAGTCAGTCAGTCCTGGCTACCTTTTCTCCAGTCTATCCAATGTTAGGCTAAGAAAGAACAACACTGAGATGAAAGGAGGCCCCTCCTCCTACAAGAGTGTCAAAGTATGTAAACCCGGGCGGAAGTCTTTAAGAGTCATGGCTGTAAGAGCCTAGAGCTGGAAGTGAACGTGTGAGTACAGCTGAAAAGGACATTAAACTCTCCACAAAGAACTTCTATTTTGCACTACTTGACCCAGGGTCAGCCTTGGAAACTTCATGGCTCCATCTCCAGAAAATCTCCAAAGGAAGGAGGAAAGGAGGCTGCAAAAGACAGCTCTCCCCATTCCCTTTCAAGACTCCAGATGGGCTGGGGCTCTTAGATGTTTTAAATGACAGCTGCTGGGTGGGCCACAAAGGTCCCTGTTAAGATTGGCAAGAGCAAGAATGGCTCCTCTGCCCTTCTCCTCTGGATACCAGGTTTCTCTTGACTCTCTCCGTCTCTCCAGGTACCTGGAGCTGAGGTGATATCCACACCAGATGCCATACATATGCTGCAAAGCTTCAGCCTTACCCTACTCTGCACTCCAACTCTGTAATTCCTATTTGCTTAGTTCAGCTGGGAGTGTGGAGAAGCAGAAGCAAGAACGATCTGATAACATGAACTCACAGTAAAGTGTGAATACTTGACAGGCCTTCTTCCCACCTCAACTCTGCATTCTCTCTCACTCTTAAGTCAATCTCCTAGTCCCTGTATTTTAGGTAAAATGGACAAGGAACCTGGGGACAGGTGAGGGGTGAGAAATTTGTTTTGCTGTTGCCCCATCCATCCCAGCCCTTGGCTAGCCTTCGCAATGGCAAGGAAGCCACTGGGCGACGACTCAGTATTATTGATGAGCAAGAGGGCTGCACCCCTGCTCTGTTCACTCCCATTGCCACCCATGGGGGGAAGCCCAGACCACCTCATGCCATCACCTCTCCAGGCTTCTAGTTTTAACAAAGAAATGAAATTCTAACACGTGCTATGACATGGATGAACCTTGAGCACATTGTGTTCAATGAAAGAAGCCACTTATAAAAGGACAAATACTGTATGGTTCCAATCATATGAAGTACCTAGAATAGGCAAATTCACTGAGGGAGAAACTAGAGTAGAGGTTACCAGGGGCAGGGGAGTGGGGTAAATGGGGAGCTTCTATTTGAAATGATGAAAAATTTCCATAAAACAGTGATACCTCAGAGATATTGCAGCTTTGGTTCCAGACCACCACAATAATGCAATTCATAATCTTTTCAGTGATAGAGGGTCTTGCCTTCAATTTGTAAAAAATGCAACATCTGTGATGCACTAGAGAAATGCAACAAAACAACGTATGCCCATATAGGCCCTGTGAATGTATACTGACGTGCAAACACACTGACAACCCGTCAGTTTTATGTTATGCATATTTAACCACAATTTAAAAACTTCTAAAAACAACAACAACAACAACAACAACAACAACAACAACAAAGGCCCCTGACCAGGGTGGCTCAGTTGGTTAGGCGTCATCCTGCAAAGTGTAAGTCTGCCAGTTCAATTCCCAGTCAGGGCACATGCCTGGGTTGCAGGTTTGGTCCCCAGTCAGGATACATGCAGGAAGCAACTGATCAATGTTTCTCTTTCATATCAATGTTTCTCTTCTTCTTTCTCCCTCCATTCCCCTCTCTCTAAAAATAAATAAATAAAATCTGATTTAAAAAAAAGACAGAAAAGAATTAGCCAAGGGAGACATCTCACACATACTTCCCGCACCCCCACCTCACACATCCCTCACTGAAACCAGCTTTAGTCCTAGCACCTCAGTGTCTTTCTTGCCTGGTTAGGGTTCTACCCAAGGAGGTCTGGCTCCCAGAGCAGACAGAGGGGCTCTGCTGTTCCTAATACTTGGTTTACAGAACAGAGCTGTGGAGTGTGTTTAAGCATTACCTCCTCCTACCTTGCATTTTACCTATTCTCTCAGGAAGTGGACCCCATTCTTGTTCCCCTTGCTCTTTTATGCTACCCCAGAGCCAAACTCCTCAGGGTTGATTAGTTGTGGCCTTGAATCCATAGTCACTGTTTTCAAGTAAGCCTTGATATGATCCAGGTAAGCCCATCCCCACCTTGAGTGGACTGCACCAGACCCTTGGGAGCTGGGTGGATGCATCAAATTATCAAGCTAACTGCTGGGGGTGGAAATACAGCATTTTCCCTCTTTCCTTCTTTACCATGTGCTTTGTAACACAAAGTACCTTTGTATCTTTGTAACACAATAGTTACCCATTCATTAGAAATTATTCACTAACTATTATGCATGCAACTGTATTATACAGGATAATGGTTAAGAGCACATGACTGAAAACAAACTTCTATGCACTAGCACATGACCCTGGGCAGTCTCAACTCCCTGTGCCTCTGTTTCCTCATCCATAAAGTACAGATAACATTCATGCCTATCTCATCGAATCTGGATGAACGTTGATGTGTTACACATAAAAAGTTTAGGAAAAATACCTAACACATACGTTATATGAGTCAGTCTAACACTCTCGACCTTCAGTGCTCAGGGCTGATGTATGATATTTTTTTATTCTCAATGTTTGACACTCTTGTCCCACAAAAGTTAAGCAATGGGGTACCAAGAGGATGACTTTCTTTTTTATTTTATAATTCTACAAGGGGTTTTTTTCAGTTTTTTAGTACATGCTCATCCAACCAAAGTTCTCTACCTCATTAGAATTCTCAAGAAAGATACTGTTTTTAAAAACTATAGAATCTAAAATTGTAAGAAGAGAAATGAGATGAGGGGCAGCTTTTGAAACTCTGGTCCAGCTATTCCTGTGTCCACCCTCTAGACTTCCCAATTATATGAACCCACAAATTCCCTTTTTCACATAGGCTAGTTGGAGTGGAGTTTCACTCCCTCAGTCAACTAAAGGAGTCTTGACTGCTAATCTTGAAAACTATTTCATTAAAAACAATAGTGGAAATATTGATCAGCCATTTGATCTCTCTCTTCCCTCTGTGTTGTTTCTGACATACTTTTAATGAAAAATAATAAAATTAATTTTTAGCTAAATTGTTGGGGACCACCCTGCCTGGTCTCAGGAAGCTGTAACCCCCCATGACTTAGGCTGAGTGAGAGACCTCCAGACCAGAAGCCACTAAGGAGACAAAACTTATTTCCCTGGCATGAATACTGCCTGTTCTGTGCCTGGCCTCCTAAGCTTGATCAGTTAGCCAATGACGGGTAAGATTTCCCACAGAGGGAAATGCCTAAGAAAGGCATGATCATGTGGAGGCTTCTGGGGAGAGACTCAGGGCTGTGGAAATGAAGGGGTGATGGACATCAACCCCTGCCCTTTGGCTTTGTCAAAACCTGAGTCCTTGTTCTTAGATGTGAGAAATCCAAGTCTTCTGGCTGCCTTTGTCTCCTCTGCCTGACTCAGGCCTGTGGAAATAGTGACAGTGCAGTCCAGACCAGAGTTGGTGGACCCCTGGGGTAATCAGGCCTGGGACATAGAATATATAGCAAGATCCTGTGAGATCTGCTTGCTGGAGGATGTTATTAGATTACAATTTGAAGGCAAAGACAGGAAACCAAAACTGCCCTTTTAGCCCTGTTACTCCTTTCAAATGTTAAAACTCTACTCTCTGCCCGGAATCACAGCAGGGATTCTGTCTGCACCTTTGTAAATCACCTAGTTCTTTTGATCTTTTCTGCCACACTGTGAATCCACAAACTAAGTCTGTATTCTCAATAAAAATCTGCTTGGGAATGGAAAACAGGATGCTCTCCACTAGAAAGAGTGGCCATTCCGTTCCTATTTCCCCACAGGACCTGGTTGTCTCTGTGTGTTTTTCTTGTGTTTTGACGAGCATCTGCAGCAGAGATGGATACTGCTGGCTGGTATCCACCACACTAAATGACTGAGGAAATCACTGTACTCCTTAAGTAAGTGAAGATTATCTAAGGAACAACAACAAAACCGGGATTCACTATCTTGAATTCAAGCCAGCCTGTCTATCAAAGACCTCATAAAGCCTTAAAAGAACTGAGAGGTCCATGTCTGACAGGCACTTCTGTCACTCCCCAGCACGACCCTTGTCTTCCCTTGAAAGACATTGAACATTGCACCTTCAGTGAGGTCTTCTGCCGGCTAGCAGCCTGAGCTCCTGAGGTTCCCATGGCACTCCTCTTAGCATTTATGATTTTACCATGGTCTTTGTCTGTTTTACCTGCTAGTCCTTAAAATGCTCGAGGGAAGAAACTTCCACATTCATTTCACCAATTGTAGCACCTGGCACAAACTAGGCCCTCAGTACAGGGTTGATGAATAATAGATGGGTTGAATCTTCCTGACATTGACCTCCGGAGGCTTCCACTTATGGTCTCCTTGCAGACTTGACTAGTTGTGCACCCATCTGGCCAAGTTCCCTGGACTGAGACCCAGCAGATCCCTGCCTTACTTTCCTTTTTCGTTTAGACTCTGTGTCCTTTCCTCCCCTACTCTGCTTGCTGCTCCCAAGACACAGTTCATACATTATGAGTCATGAAGAAATTACCAAGATACGCAAGTTCCCTTTGGGATCTGCTTAATTTTGATTTTAGCATCACAGATGGGGAACCATGAAGTACAGAACGACTTTCAAGATGTAAAACAAGTTATCATCCAAGAGTTACTAACTGTAATGAATGTACACTTGAAGTATGAACATAGAGATACACCTGCAGACACAAGAAATGAAAATACATGCACACAGGCACATACTCACACAGACATGTGTTTATATAAAGACATGCAAATGGTTACTGAAAATCTTACAAATTTAGAAACATGCTAAGAATCACTTTTTTGTGTGTATATAGACAAGAGTTGTACAATTCCACCAACCAAATTATTTTCCTTCCAAAAGAGGTGAATGTTGCTAACATTTTACTTTTCCATGTAAAGCATACATTATTCAACAATATATTTTTATAAGGAAAACTCAGTTGAAAATGTTAGAGCATTCTTCAGGAGTTAAACACCTGTATAGCAACACTATTAAATCAAACACCAGATCGCTAACGAGTCTGGCCCCAATTATATGAGGGCAAATGGGGCTCATAGTTATCTGGGAAATGTTTATCTTGTTCATTTTCCTAACATCAAAAACAGACTAATTAGACTGGATTTTAAGTCTCAAGTGATTTTTGGCCTCTCACTTTTATTCTAGTGTAAATACTAGCCAGAAAGCCAATGAAATGTAAACATTTGACCATCATTTTTGCTTCAAAGGAACTCTGAGGCTGGGCAGCAGTACCTATATGAGTATTTTCTGGCAGTGGACAAAAGCTACTTATTTCTGATGCAGAACAAGCCATTACAAAGAACTTGACAGGAATCACCTACCTCCCCACTCTCGTCTGATCCAGGTGATACAGTGCCCCAGACGTCACAGTGTGAGTTGGAGGTAATTTCTACACATGACACCTATGTGCAAATATAAATTGAAGACTAATCAAAGTTAAGTATAAGACTCAAGATTAGATAATTTTAGACTTAAAAAAAGACTTAGCAGTCATTTAGTTCAACCCCATCATTTTATTAAAAAACATACCCAGAATGATTGTAGAATTGCCCAAAGTCACAGAGGTGGAGATAAAACCACAGGCCCTAGATCAGATGCCAGGTCAAACATTTCCTTCCACTGTTTGTGTTTCCCTAAAGACTAGAGCACTTGCCTTAATAACCCACTCGTACTCGTCAACACTTATGATAAGAACAGTGGATGCCACGTGTATATAAAATAATGTTATTAGGTTCATCTCAAAAAAAGAACAATGCTGTAGTTGTTTTAATTGGCTGTAGAGCACTTCCTCCCTGCCATTCCCCTCAAGAAAAAAACAAAATCTCAGTTAGGGAGGGCAAACTGCAACCCAATATTTAACCTTAAGGCACTCCTGAAGACTTTTTCTTAAAATTTGAAGTTAAACAAAAATAGAATTATCATAACCTTTAGCATGGGGTAATGGTGGAAACACACCAAAACATTTGTACTGAATTTTTTCATAGTCTTAGAATATCAAAATCACCTAATATGTATTTACCTAAGTAAATAAACCATTTACTATTTTATGATTATTTTAAACGTTTATAAACTATTCACTTTAAAACTTGTTAACATCAATTTTATACTGAATGTGTCCTGTAAATTAAAGCAAAATTCTCAAAATTCTTACAGTCTAAAGCGCCCTCTAGCGTCCCTATGTAAAAACTTCTTTTCAGATAAAGTGCCATCCTTTCTAATAATGGCTAGGGTCCCTATCGGGCCCCAGACAGTCCAGGTTTGGGCCTATTGTCCTGCCATCCTGTTTGGTTTAACATTTGCCTTGATATTTTCACTTTAGTGAAGAACTACTATTAATAGTTGTATTAAAATACGCTGGGCCCTGGCTAGTGTGGCTCAGTGGATTGAGTGCCAACCTACAAACCAAAGGGTTGCTGGTTCAATTCCCAGTCAGGGCACATGCCTAGGTTGCAGGCCAGGTCCCCGGTTGGGCATGTGGAAGAGGCAACCACACACTGATGTTTCTCTCCTTCTCTTTCTCCTTCCTTTCCCCTCTCTCTAAAAATAAATAATTTTAAATAAATAAATAAATAAATAAGTGACACTGGGATTGGTTGAGTAGCCCTACACTTTGTATTTCCAAGCTCCCCCCATGCAGTGTTGGTCTCATCCAACACTACATGAAGCACATGAGCAGTGCTATGGACTGAATGTTTGTGTCCCCGTCAACACCTATGTGTTAAAACCCTAATTCCCAGTGAGGTGGTATCTGGAGGTGGTATCTGGAGGTGGGACTTTGGGGAGATAACTAGGCTTAGATGAGGTCATGAAGATGGAATCCTCACAATGGGATTAGTGGCCTCGTGAGAGAAATGAACCAGAGCCGCTGACCCCATAAACACACACCCAGACACACACATGCACATCAAGGAAAGGCCATATGGGGATATAACAAGAAGACAGCCATCTTCAAACCAGGTAGTAAGCTCTCACGAGACACAGAATCTGCCAGCACCTTGATCTTGAAATTCCAGACTCCAGAACTGCAAGAAATGTCTGTTGTTTAAGCCTCCCAGTCTATATTTGGCTACAGCACTCTGAGCTAAGACAAGCAGCAAACACAGATATCACTCTAACGAACGATAACCAGCCATGACCCATTTCTACTTTCCCCAGTCCTTCCCAAATACAATGGAACCAACACTTCCTCTTCAGGACAGCACTGCATTTGCTGAGAGAAGAAAATGCACCCAAATCAGAGCTGCCAGGAACCGCAAACTCCTCCAGCCTCTGGTGGTGCTGAGAACACACGCTGTTGCCCTGTGCCCTGGGACTTACCAGCTCGGCGTGCCATGCCCACGCTCAGGCCTGCAGGATGAATGGAACTGCAAAGGCACAGCTGGTGGGAGAGGTGGGAAATTACGGGTTAGGGTATTCAAAATGTTTTCATGGAAAAGAGGCCAAGAGTGCTGCCTTAAAAGCATATAGAGACCAATCTAGACACTCTTAACATAATGACTTGGTCATTTCTTGCATGATGTACTAGTATACCTACAATAACTATGCTATTATTTGGTGATGCTTTATTTTTTGCAATAAGCTCTTTCAATAACAATGAGCTCAAAAATGGAAGTTTACATTTATTAAAATATTAAGTGCTGCCCTGGCTGGTGTGGCTCAGTGGATTGATGGCCTGAGGACCAAGGGGTTGCTGTAATGTGTACGGTAATGAACACAGAAGAATTTTTATAAACAGTTCCATGTTTCAAATTTTATGTCAGTGTTATCAAAGTTTCACCTAGAAAGATTAATTCCAAAAATGGCTTGATTTTTTTAACTAATTCATGAAATCCAAGCAATGTTTCCAGAAACTTACTCTGTTTAAGATTAAATAGCTAACATTATTGTGAATATTCCCACGAATTTAATTTAAAAGTATTTGTGATAGCATTGTGTAATTTTGGTGGAACACAGTAGCTACAGGGGAAAAAAAACAAAATTTTACTAATTTAAGACATCTAATTTAATGTATTTATTTTTTAATCCTCACCTGAGGATATGTTTTTATGATTTTAGAGAGACAGAGAAAGAAAAACATTGATGAGAGAGAAGGACATCAATTGGTTGCCTCCCGCACATGCCCCAACCAGGGATCAAATTCACAACCTAGGTATGTGCCTTGACCCAGAATCGAACCCAAAACCTTCTGGTGTGCGTGACAATGCTCCAAGCAATTGAGCCACCCAGCCAGGAGTGAGACATCTACCACAAAGTTAAGATATGGATGAATGGGGGTGGGGAGGGACACAAGCATCCAAGAAATTTAATTAATTAATTAATTAAAACAAAATTAAGATATGAAGCAGAAATGTAATTGGAAATGGTTAAAGTGCAAATAAAAGTCATAATTTCACTCAAAGAAATTACATATAACAATTGAAAAAGAAGCTATATTTATCACCCCAAATTTTTAAATTTTGAATATGCCAAATATTAAACTACACAATTTTTGTATAGAGGTTGATGTTGAATTTTAAAAGCAATTAAAATTAAAATTAAACACACACACACACTTCAGTATGGCCACACTAGACTTCTCTCTTCACTGCCCATCATTAATTGGAACTACTTAGTATGTCCTATAAGTGGTACTGAACTTTTTGTAAATGAGTCCTCTATATTTGGGTTGCATTTGTCCAATAGCAGTTAGAAATTTTAATCAAAAATTCAAGGAACACCAAAAAACTTTGGCTTTTGGAGAATTACAATTACTGAAAAACAAAACTTGCAAAAAGAAATACCTAAAACACCCCAACTATAACAACGAGTAAATAAATTAAATAATGAACACTCAAGTCTTGCCCAAGATTTAATACTGAAATTCCATAAATGCTGTTTGGAATATATCCACTTGTGGAGAGAAACATTAGGAGCACTTTTGATTTTGTAGCATCCCAGTTGGGGAAACATCAAAAGAATCACATCTGGAGATAAATTATCTTATGAATTTTGTCCTCTAGAAGTGTGTGTCAAGACAAACTCTGAATGAAGGCAAAAAAACAAACAAACAAAAAAAAAAACCCAGTATCAAGAATTATATTTTAGCTGATTACTTACACATTTTAATACAAAAAAATATTATAATTGAAAATATTCTCTATTTGGCAGAATTCACTCAGTTTTCACTCAGTTCCTGTAGAGAAATTACTTTTCTCAAGTAAAAATATTATGGTTTACAGGAGAGAGTTAATTTTGGGTGTCAATTTCAACTTTATTAACAAAGTACAACTTATAAAACAACTGCGGATATCATGAAAAGATTAAAAATAATGTTCACATTAGGAAAAAAAGGCATTTGCATAAAAATGCCAGTGATGTATATAGAGTGCCAAATACCATTTAATACCATTTTTGGTATTAAAATGCCAAAAATGCCAGTAGAGACAGATATGACTAAAAAGCTGATTATGTAAATACTTAACAAAAATAATCATACTTATTTTTAATATTCAAATAAGATAATATAATGGTTTCATTTTTTATTTTGCTTTAATGTACATGGATTTCTTAAAGACTATCATTTTTAAAATGTTTAAATATAAATACTCTATAGAACTATCCACATAATAAAACTAATTTTTCAGCAAATATATAAAATTTTCAATTATATAACATATAAGTTATATAATATGTATCATTTCAGTACCTCCTTTCCTTTTTGAAAGTGTAACTGGTTTGGACAAACAACTACCATTTATCAAGAGTTTACTATCTATTAGGCACTGTGCTCAAATTGCTTTATCAGTTTAATCTTGACAAATACCCTGAAAGGTAGGAATTATTATCTTCATTTTATCTGATGACAGTTAGTGGCAGAGTGGGGATTTGCATACAGTCACCATGTTCTGCTGCCTCTCTCCCTACATTATAGGGCACACTACTGATCCACCAGAGACAGAATGTGATTCTAGCTAATGACCATGAATTTGGTTGCATCATGACCTCTGACCCTATCACCCACTTGGCCGAGGATAGCTGGCACATTTAGGGGCCAGACTACAGCTGCAAACCCAAACAATTACTTGCCCTCAAAAGAACCTAGGAGTGGACCTCTTCAGGTTGATTTTCCTTGGGACTCTCTATGCTTCCTGAACTATTATGTCTATTTCCTTCACCAAGTAAGGGAGAGGCCTATATCAAGGCACATCATAATTAAAATGCCAAAGGTTAAGGACAAAGAGAGAATCTTAAAAGTAGCAAGAAAAGCAGCTGGTTACCTACAAGGGAGCCCCCATAAGACTATCAGCTAATTTCTCAATAGAAAGTTTGCAGGCCAGAAGGAACTGGCAAGAAATATTCGAAGTGATGACAAGCAAAGACCTACAACCAAAATTATTTTACCCAGCAAAGCTACTTAGAATCAAAAGACAGATAAAAAGCTTCCAAGAGCAGAAAAAGCTACAGGAGTTCATCATCACCAAACCAGTATTACATAAAATGTTACAGGGTCTTCTTTAAGAAAAAGAAGAAAAAACAGATAAAAAATATGAACCATAAAATCGCAATAAATACCTATCTATCAACAACTGAATCTAAGACTCATAGATACAGAGAATATTGTGATGGTTGCCAGAGAGGAGGGGATTGGAGGGATGAGTGAAAAAGGTGAAGGGGTTATGTACAAATTGTAGTTACAGAACAGCCATGGAGATGTAAATTACAGCATAGGGAATATAGTCAATAATATTCTAATAACTATATATGGTGTCAGATGGGTATGAGATTTATCAGGATGATCACTTTGTAAGTTATAAAATGTCTAAACACTGGAATGTACACCAGAACCTAATATAATATTGTATGTCAACTATAATTGAAAAATAAAATATGATTTAAAGAAAAAAGAACTTAGGAGAGTCACACTTACGCCATATCTTTCAAGTCAGGATTAACTTTTGCCTGTGCAATCTCTAGTTCTACAAAATCTTTTATTTTTCATTCATTGGTATCCTATACACCAGGGTGATCCACAATGGGGAGCTCTTACATTAATGTGAATTAAATGGCACAGTAATGTGCCACAATGACTTGGAGTCAATAACGGATTGAATATACAATGGTGGTCCCATAAGACCATATTGAGCTGAAAAAATTCCTATCACCTAGTGACATTGTAACTGTGTAACATCATAGCATTGCCTGTTTACAAATAAATTTATAACAAAAAAAGGAAACAAACCAAGCAAACCACCAGGGACACATGTCTGAAAGAAGTGACACCTTCCCAAGAAGAGCCACAGGCAGGTCCTTCAGGAGGAGTTCCAGAAGAAGGCACTGTCGTCACAGGAGGTGACAGCTCCACGTGTGTTATTGTCCTGAAGACCTTCCAGTGGGACGAGGTGTGGAGGCAGAAGACAGTGATACTGGCCATCCTCACCCTGTCAGCCCCAGGTTAATATGTGTGTTTGTGACTTGGCTTTTTAACAATAAAATTTTTTAAAATGTAATTTAAAAAACAGATGAAAGCTTATAGAATAAAGATACAAGGAAAATATTTTTGTGCCGCTGTAAAATGTGTTTGTGATTTACACTATTATCACAAGAGTCAAAAATTTTTCTAAAACTAAAAACTTCATAAAGTAAAAAAGTTGTAATAAGCTAAAGTTAATTTATTATTGAAGAAAAATATTTCTTTTACAAATTTAGTGTAACCTAAGTGTACAGTGTGTATAAAGTCTACCGTAGTGCACAGTAGTGTCCGAGGCCTTCACACTCACTCACTGTCCCACTGACTCGCCCAGACAGCTTCCAGTCCTGCAGACTTTATGCATGGTAAGTGCCCTATGCAGGTATACCATTTTGATTTTTTAGACCATATTTTCAGTATACCTTTTCTATGTTTAGATAAACAAATACTTTTCATTGTTACAACTGCCTACAGTACTCAGTGCAGTAGCATGCTGTAAAGATTTGTGGACTGGGTGCGGCAGGCTGTACCATATGGCCTGTGTGTGTGATGGGCTATACCATCTAGGTTTGTGTAAGAGCATTCTATCATGTTCAAGTGATGATGAAATCACCTAACGATACTTTTTTTTTTTAGAATATATCCCATTGTTAAGTGGCATGTGACTGTATTTGACCTCAGACCTCACCTTCGCCAAAACTGCAAGTTCTTTATAAGGCCCTGGCTATCCTATAATATAGATGATGGTATGAAAAGCAATAATAAAAGTATAATTATAAGTTTAGCCACTAAACTTAGCACTTGGTCTTCTTTTGCTGTCTTTTTGTTTATCCTCACCCAAGGACATGCTCACTGATTTCAGAGAGAGGGGAAGGGAAAAAGAGAGGGAAAGAAACACTGATGTTAAAGAGAAACATCAATCAGCTGCCTCTCGTATGCACCCCAACTGGGGAGTGAACCCACAACCTGGGCACATGCCCTGATTAGGCATCAAACCCGCAACCCTTCAGTTTATGAGACAACAATCCAACCAATATTCTGCTGTCTTTAAATGTCACTGTTGAGACTGAAAACTCTTAAAATACGATCACATTTAACTTACTTTTCTGATGCATTTATTATATTTTAATTGTTTCAATTATGTTTTCAATGTACAAAACTTTCCCTTTAAAACAATAACAAGGACATTATTTAGTAGACAATTAACAATATGTACTGCCAGAGTATGAAAATCTATAGGCATGCCTCCAAGATCTTGCAGGTTCAGTTCCAGACCACCACAATAAAGCGAGTATCACAATAAAGCAGGTTGTAATCTTTTTGCCAATACAGGGTCTTACCTTCAACTTGTAAAAAACCCAACATCATAAGCACAACAAAATGAGGTATGCATGTCTGAACAAAGTACAGTAGTTCTCCCTTATCTGAAATATTGCTTTCCTTGGTTTCAGTTATCCAAAGTCAACCGCAGTCCAAAAAATATTAAATTTCCCCAACCATGGACATTGTTCACTCCTGACAGTTAATCATCAACACCATAGTGCTCAATGATCCAAGATTACTCAAAGCAATGACCCTCCTTCTGATGTATCATCAGGTCAGTAGCAAGCTGACACTACCTCACAATGCCCATGTCAGTCACCTCACTTCATCTCATCACACAGGCATTTATTTTATCATCTCACATCACAAGAGGAAGGATGAGTACAGTACTATAAGATATTTTCAGAGACAGAGACCTCACTCACACAACTTATTACAATATGATTGTCTTGTTTCTTAAAAGATTTATTTATTTTTTTGGAGAGTGAAAGGGAAGGAGAAAGGGGGAGAGAAACATCAATGTGCAAGAGATACATTGATTGGTTGCCTCTCACACACCCCCAGCTGGGGACCTGGCCTGCAGCCCAGGCATGTGCCCTGACCAGGAATTGAACCAGCAACTTTTCACCTTACAGGACAATGCCCAACCCACTGAACCATATCAGTCAGGGCTGTTTTATTTTATTATTAGTTGTTTTTAATCTCTTACTATGCCCAACTTATAAATTAAACTTTATCATAGGTATGTATGTATAGGAAAAACATAGCATATAGACAGTTTGGTACTATTTGTGGTTTCAGGCCTCTGTTGGGAATCTTGGAATAAATCCCATGTGAATAAAAAGAGGACTGCTGCTGCTATAAGAGGATTAAACTAATAAAAACCAATGATTTTTTTAACTACCAACAATAATAGATTAAAATGCTGTTTGAAGGCAAGAGACTTATTTTAAATTAGGTATTTCCCAAAGGGATATAGTTTAGTGTGAGACAAAGATTTGATTGCAAGTACTTTACTAGGAAGGTTCAGGCATTGCTGGTATGGGAGCAGCAGGAAAGGGAGGGCAGCTACTAAAGGCTGCGCTGGCAAGTCATCACCAGAACTTAAAGCCACAGGCCGCACAATCACCCCACTCACAGAGGGATGGAGCTGGAGTAATGACACCCTAACTTCCACCAGCCACTGACTGAGTACTGGGGGTTGCTGTTCATTCCACAGAATTTCCATATAATTGAAGCGGGGAGTATGAAGCCAATGGGCAGGGCACTGATAGTATAAATATATTAATATGTTCTTACATGAAGTAAGAACATTCAAATAACATGCTACCTGCCTGCTCTCTTCCCACATCAAAACAGTCCCAATCTAGCAGTGAAGGTTTAAGTAATAATAGCCAAGAAAAATAGTTCTAAGTTTAGACATCCCTTCCCAAATAAAAAATTCCTAGAACATCAAATAATATTATTATATGAAAATAACAGAAATAAAGATGTAATATGAACTTCTATTAGGCTTTGGATTGCAGAATATTTTGAGAAAAATCTATGAAATTGACCCTACTAAAATATAACAAGGATTTCTCAGCCTAATCAGATCCCAACACAGTGCCAACAAATGGTTTATTGAGCTGGAGCTAAATATAAACAACTAGAAACACAATTCAGCTGTACATGTCAATGCTTCAAAGAAGGGAAGAACTTGACCATGGTCCCCTAATCAATCCAATTTTCTTAAGAGAAAAATTGTAGTTTTGATAGGGGAATCAGAGAGTTATAGATTTTAGCCTTAGGTGATAGCCTTAAGTTATTAATGCATGTGGAAAGCTGTTATTCTAGGAACTGAAATGCAAGACCACGTGACTCCAGGAGGTCAACAAGCAATTAATTCAACCTTTGTGCTCCACGGTTCTGCAAGCCAAGGAGATTGTATCTGAGTCAAACTGTTCATCAACAGATAAAGTACTAGGAAAATCCAATTAACCTTTCTTCCAAACTTCTTACCTACCCCTCTATCCAATTAACCTTTTTCCAAAACCCTTACCCACCCTTTCTTGTCATTATAAAAAGGTCAGCTTGAAATGAAATGTTAAGATGGTTTTTGAGGGTGCCTAAACCACCATCTCCTCAGACAACCAGCCATTTGAATAGAGCACCCATAAAGATTCAACCCTCGTCTCTATTTATTGGTTCTGGTAGTGACTGGCAGCACAAATGCAGACTTCTCCAGTTTCAGTTTCTATTTGTTTTTCTGTTTGTTGCTTGGTGATTAAAATATCAGTTGGAGAACACCACTGTGTGTGTGTGTGTGTGTGTGTGTGTGTGTGCATGTGTGTGTGTAGTGTATATAGCACTGCTGCCATTTCTCACTTTTGAAATCTAACACCCTTCCCCTCTTTTCTTTTTGTCTAGAAATGTCAATATACTCATGCTGCCTCACTGTATTTGGAATTTTCATGCTTATACAAATTCCCCATGTGCATATATTAAAACTTGATTTTCCCCTGTTAATCTGTCTGTTAATTAGATTATTAGCTCAGCAAAAAGAACTTAGAAGTTGGGAAAAGTATTAATATTTTTTTAGCCCCCATAGTGTGGTGAGCCAGCCAGGAAAATTCACTGTCTGAGATACTGCTGGCTCCCAGGACTGTTGCAGCTAGGAGATCATGGACATGTGACCACAGCTGGCAAAGGTGGTAAGGATTTTACACTGTCAGCCTCTCTGACCTCTTGTCTGCAGGGTTTGGTGGAACTTGGAAGTTGTGAGTCCTTCTCTCTCTTCTAAATTTAGATTGGCAGGATAAAATGTTTGTGAAACTAGTTTCTCATGTGACTGGTGAAAGCTTATTTGGAGTCCTCTTGTATTGTTTCCTGTATATCCAGAGATAGACTATTATCTCAACCAGTTGGATGATGCATATTCTTTGTTTTGAAAACATACTGACTTTACTTGAGTCTCCAAAGCAGTGGCCATCTGAGGGTCTCCAAATTTAGGCACATGAGCATTCCAAGAGCTGCTCAAAGGAAAGTAGTTTTCTCTAGATAGTGGATGGCAAGCCTATAATCTGTTGAAGAGTGTTTCACCCAGTTTTCATCTTTGTATATTACTCACCAATTTTATATCTATCCCCCCATCCAAAAAAAATGACAAGCATTCCATGGTCACATCCTGGGTAGATATTAAAGACTATTGGAAATAGCATATGCAGCTGTTAGCTTCTACAAATACACAATCAAAGGCATTTAAATGCCCAGTCGGCAATGCTGGCAGTGAAAGACAAGAATAACAGTTACTTTTTTTACCAAAGATAAACACCAGATTATGCCTGAAAAAGGAAGGATCAGACTAACTCCTAGGCAGAGAAGAATAGCACCAATGTCAATGGGAGGAAAAGGTTTCTGGGAGGGGATGCACAGATTCAACTAATTAATGGCCTTTTAAAAGGAAAATACCTTGGCTTTGTTAAATTGGGGGCGACGGGGATATTGACCTCAATTGCTTTTTAAAATTAAGAACAAGATTTTGTGCATAAAGAAGTGGTGCATATATACAATAGAATATGACTCAGCCATAAAAAATAATTAAATCATGCCATCTGCAACAACATGGATGGACCTAGAGGGTACTGTCAGACAGAAAAAAATAACAGATTATTTTACTTATCTGTGAAATCTAAAAAACAAAATAAATGAACTCATAGATACAGACAACATGTTGACAGTTCTCAGAGGAGAGGGCATTTAGGCAGCTGGGTACCAAAACTAAAGTAATTAAGAAGTACAAATTGGTAATTACAGAATAGTTAAGTGGGTGTAAAGTACAGGATAGGGAATATAATTAATAATATATATTTTTGAATATTTTATTATTTATTTTCAGAGAGAGGGGGAAAGAGAGGGAGAAAAGCATCAATATGCGAGAGAAACATCCATTGGTTGCCTCTCGCACATCCCCAACCAAGGAGCTGGCCCACAACCCAGGCATGTGCCCTGACCGGGAATTGAACTGGCAACCTTTTGCTTTGTGGGACAATGCCCAACCCATAAAGCCACACTAGTCAGGGCATGATAATATTTTTTAAGCCAATAAAATCTTTAAAATAAAAAATAAAATTAGGAAAAAGATTTTTAAGTATATACAACAAAATGTTAGCTCTGGTTTTCTCTGGATGATGGAATTTCAGTGATTTTTCATTTCCTTCCTACATACTGAAGTATTAATTTTTGACATGGATATATACTTTTATAACGAAAGAAAACTGTATAAGCTGTTTGACTTTGAAAAATTGAGGAAAAAAGAAAAAATACAAAAAGAAAAGAGAGAAAAGAAGAAAAAGAATGTAAACTCATTCCTTCATTTAATCATTTGACAAGTCTTTAGTCAGACACCATGCTAAGGCACAATTATAGCTTGTGGCTGTTGTTATGGAAATAAATAAAGGGCTTAAACAAGGGACAGACAGTACTGTGCACAGAGTGGTCAGAGAAAGCCTGTCTGAAGAAATACTTAAACTAAGCTCCCAAAGAATCGAAGCCAACCCTATGGGAAGGGTGAGGAAACAGCATGTGCTAAGGCCCTGATGCAGGGAACCTTGATGACTTCAAGCTGACTCCTGGGGCTGGAAGTCAGAAAGAGGCAGGATGGGGTGTAGATGGGAAGAGGGGAGAGAAGAGGGTGGTTAGAGAGATAAGCATGTGCCAATTCCAAAGCCGAAATAAGGAACTTGTATTTTAATCTCAACATAATGGAAGCCCTTAAAGAATTTTAAGCTGGGAAGAGGTCATGTGATTTACATTTCAAGTTGATCACTCTTACTGCCCAGTAGATTAAGTGGAAAAGAAGAGCTGGGTTTTGTTGTACTAATAGTAGTACTTCTGCCACTTTCACCCCTGCGTTTGCCAACCCCCCATCCCTGCAGCCTTAGATCCTACCCACCTGGCAACACTGCCCCACAAAAGTCATAAGAAGTTTTTAGCTGCTCACTCTGCCCCCAGACATCCCTGCAACCTTCACCCCAAACCCATTAATCCCTCCAAACCAATGCCCCACTCTCCAGAGGTCCTGCTACACGGACCCCACCTGCTCTTGTTGTACAAGCTATCTGCAGCCCTCTGAGGAATTAAGCCCAATCCCCATAACTACCATCTCCTTTATTCCTCTACTTACCTCCTACTTCAAACTCATGACACCTTGTGTGTTCCTGGTCCTAGGTGTCACCATGTTTTCTCTGCAAATTACTTTATTTCATGGAATTGTCAAATGCCTGCAATTCAAAAGGACTTTAGAGACAAAGGATTCAACCTGCAGGTTTTCATGACAAAGAAAACAGGTCCGGCACAATTAAAATGTCTCAAAGATTAGAATTCATTACTTCCCATTTAGGATTCTTTGCATGATTTTATTTTTTTAATTTATTTTATTGTTGTTCTATTACAGTTGTTCCAATTTTTCCCCAGTTGCTCTCCATTGCCCCGCCCACCTCACCTCCATTCCCACCGTAAATCCGACTCTGTTGTCCATGTCCATGGCTCATTTGTTGTTTTTTTTTAAGATTTTATTTAGTAATTTTTAGAAAGGGGAGAATGAGGGGAGAAAGAGAGGGAGAAAAACACCGATCAGTTGCCTCTCACACACCCCCAACTGGGGACCTGGCCAACTACCCAGGCATGTGGCCTGAAGGGGAATCAAACCAGCAATCTTTCAATTCACAGGCCAGTGCTCAGTCCACTGAGTCACATAAGCCATGTTTCCATGGGTCATTTATACATGTTCCCTTACTAAACCCTTCCCCTTCTTTCTTCCCTTCTCCCCCCTCCCCCTCCCCTCAGGTCACTGTCAGTCTGTTCCTTGTTTCCATGCCTCTGTTTCTATTTTACTCATTTTTTCTTGTTGTTCATTAGCTTCCTCTTATAGGTGAGATCTTTTGCCCCCTTCTTTATTTCACTTAGCATAATATTCTCCAGTTCTATACATGTTGTCACAAAGGTAGGAGTTCCTTCATTCTCTCTGCAGCATAGTATTCCATTGTGTAAATGTACCACAGTATTTTTGATCCACTCATTTACTGATGGGCACTTAAGCTGTTTCTAGCACTTGGCTATTGTAAACAATGGTTTCATGAACATAGGTGTGCATAGGTTCTTTTGAATTGGTGTTTTAGGATTGTTAGAGTATAATCCCAGCAGTGGAACTGCTGCATCAAAAGACAGTTCCATTTGTAGTTTTTTGATGAAATTCTATACTGTTTTCCACAGTGACTGCACCAGTCTGCATTCCCAGTAACACTGCACTATGGTTCCCTTTACTCCACATCCTCGCCAGCACTTGTTTTTTGAGTTGTTAATGATGGCCATTCTGACTGGTGTGAGGTGGTATCTCATTGTGGTTTTAATTTGCATCTCCCTGATGACTAGTGATGCTGAGCATCCTTTCATATGTCTATGGGCCCTCTGTATGTCTTTTTTGGTAAAGTGTCTGTTCAGGTCCTTTGCCCATTTTTTAAATTGGATTGTTTGTCTACCTGGTGTTGAGTCATATGAGTTCTTCATATATTTTAGAGATCAAACCTTTGTCTGAGGTATCACTGTCAAATGTTTTCCCATAGAGTTGGTTTCCTTTTTCATTTTAATGTTTCCTTTAGCTGTGCAGAAGCTTTTTAGTTTGATGTAGTCCTATTTGTTTATTCTTTCCTTTATTTCCCTTGCCCTGGGAGATATATTGGTGAAAATATTGCTACATGGGATATCTGAAATTTTACTATGTTTTCCTCTAGGACTTTTATGGTGTAATGGTTATGTTTGTCTTTTATCCGTCTTGAGTTTATTCTGGTGTATGGTATAAATTGGTGGTCTAGTTTCATTTTTTTGCATGTACCCGTCTGTCCAGATTTCCCAATACCATGTAGCAAAGAGGTTATTTTTATTCCATTATATGTTCTTGCCCCCTCTGTCAAATATTTTGACCACAGAGACATGGGTTTATTTCTGGGCTCTCTATTTTGTTCCATAGATCTATTTGTCTATTCTTATGCCAGTACCACACTGTTTTGATAACAGTGGCCTTATAATATAGTTTGTTATCAGGTACTATGATCCCTCCTACTTTGTTCTGCTTTCTCAAGATTGCTGAGGCTAATCTTTACATGATTTTAAAGCAATTTTTTAAAGACCACTTACAAAGTGCTTCATGTTTTACTGACTGCTTCTACACACCATCTCATAGAATGAATCATTGCAGTTCTCAAGTAACAGATATAAATGAAGCTGAGAAAAACAGAGGGCTAAGATAGTGGTTAAGCCAGGCTTGGACACAGTACTTCAGGCTCAGAGTACAGCAGGCACAAATAAAAAAATGTCCCTATAGCTAGATGTAGTCATTCCAGGGGCATCAAAGTTAGAGGTTTCCTGTTTCTGCTCATTATTATTGGTTAATTATGCCTTTGTATGATACCTGTGTATTAGTTTTATGTTCCTGCTGAAGATTAGATCCTTTACTGAGGTTAAGGAGGGACTCAATCCAATACTGGGGGTTTATTGGAATGCAGATGAGAGCTTCTGAGCCAAAGAGAAATTTTAAAGGCAAAAAAAGAGGAAGGGAGGGAGGGAGGGAGGGAGGCAGGAAAGAAATGCAAGCTCTTCCAAGTTTATGATTTGACTTAGAGTTAGATGTGGCTGCACACCCAATGCCATACAGCAAACGCCACTGCCGGAATATACAATCTAAAACTGGTTTTCTTATTTTAAGTAAAAGTTAGCACAACACAATGCCAATATAGTATAAGAATGGTTTCATGGAGTTCATTTTTAAAATGTTTGTATTTATGTTTTTGGGGGGGGAGGATGAGACAACAAAAGTTATACTCAAAAACTGAGTGTGTCTTTGCCATCAATTTATGTAGCAGAGGTTCATGGTGGAAATCATAATAACTTCGCAGGCCAGTAGCATAGAAGATAGTGTCTCTTTCTAAGTCAAATAAAGAAATAACATACTCCAGAGACTTCCAGCCAAGATAGAGGCATAGGTAGATACATTTTGCTTCTTTGCACAACCAAAAGAAAAACAACAAATTTAAAAACAAAAAATAATCAGAACTACCACAAAATTGAACTGTGTGGAAGTCCAAAACCCAAGGAGTTAAGGAAGAAACATTCATCCAGACTGTTAGGAGGAGCAGAGAGAACATGTGGCAAGGCAGCAGCTGGAGGACTGGGTGGTCAAGGTGGCAGCTGGCGGACCAGGCAATCCCACATTTGCGTGCAAATAAACTGGGAAAAACAACTGGGTAGCAAGATGGACTGCACAACCCAGGTTCCAGCACAGGAAAATAAAGCCTCAAAATCTCTGGCTGTAAAAATCTGTGGGAATTGAGGTAGCGGGAGAAACTTTCAGCCTCATAGGAGAGTTCACTGGAGAGACCCACAGGGTCTTAGAACGTACATAAGCCCACACACCCGAGAATCAGCACCAGAAGGGCCCAATTTGCTTGTGGGTAGCAGGGGAATGACTGAAAGCCAGCCCAGAGCCAAGCAAGCCACAGAGCTCCTCCTTTCCTGTTTGGGCCCCTCCCCCACACACAGTGTCACAACACAGGGACCTGGGTTGTCCCACCCTAGCAAATACCTAAGGCTCTGCCCCTTACTACATAACAGGTGTGCTGAGACAAAAAAAATATAGAAGGCAGCTATGCTCATCTCTATACCACCAATACCACATGAGACAAAAAAAAAAAAAATATGGCCCAAATGAAAGAACAGATCAAAGCCCCCAAAACAGAACTAAGTGATGAAGAGATAGCCAACCTATCAGATGCACAGTTCAAAACACTGACAATCAGGATGCTCACAGAAATGGCCGAGTATGGTCATAAAATAGAGGAAGAAGTGAAGGCTGTATAAAATATATGTGCAAAGTGAAATAAAGCAAAATACACAGGGAACCAACAGTGAAGGGAAGGAAACTGGACTCAAATCAATGATTTGGACCAGAAAAAATCAATAAACATTCAACCAGAACAGAATGAAGAAACAAGAATTCAAAAATATGAGGAGAGGCATAGGAAACTCCAGGATAACTTTAAACATTCCAACATCTGAATCATAGGGGTGTCAGAAGGAGACAAGGAAGAGCAAGAAATAGAAAACTTACTTGAACAAATAATGAAGGAGAACTTCCCCAATTTGGCACAGGAAACAGACTTCCAGGAAGTCCAGGAAACTCAAAGAGTCCCAAAGAAGTTGGACCCAAGAAAGCACATAGCAAGGCACATCATAATTAAGTTACCCAAAATTAAAGATAAGGAGAGAATCTTAAAAGCAGCAAGAGAAAAGGAGATAGTTACCTCAAAGGAGTTCCCATAAGACTCTTGGCTGATTTCTCAAATGAAACTTTGCAGGCAAAAAGGGTCTGGAAAGAAGTATTCAAATTCATGAAGACAAGGACCTACAGCCAAGTTTACTCTATCCAGCAAATTTATCATTTAGAATGAAAAGGCAAATAAAGTGCTTCCCAAATAACGTCAAGATAAAAGAGTTCATCAACACCAAGCCCTTATTATATGAAATGTTAAAGGGACTTATCTAAGAAAAAGATGATCAAAACTATGAACAGTAAAATGACAACAAAGTCACAACTATCAACAACGAAACCTATAAAAGCAAAAACAAAAACAAACTAAGCAAACAACTGGAGAAGGAACGGAACCACAGAAATGGAGATCACATGGAGGATTATCACCAAGGAGGGGGGAGAAAGAGAGAAAGGGAATAGTGAGTGAGAAGCATAAATAGTAGGTACAAAATAGACAGGGGGAGGTTAGGAATAGTATAGGAAATGGAGAAGCCAAATAACTTATATGTATGACCTATGAACATGAACTAAGGAGGGGGATGCTGGTGGGAGGAAGGGTGCAGGGCGAGGAGAAAAAAGGGGAGGAATCAATGGGACAACTGTAATAGCATAATCAATAAACTATATTTTAAAAAGAAATAATATACTCCAAATAAATGACATATTAATCACACTATTGTTTCAGGCAAGAGGAGATGAGAGAAATAAGGTCCAAATTTAATACCTTTTACCCAAGCAGGTACTCAGGAGAAATCAATCATTACCAAGAGCTGATTTCCAACTGCCATGGCAGAAGTAAAAGTCCCTTGTTGCTAGAGCATGTTGCTAGGGAACATTAACTCTAATGTTGATAGGAGGTCTGATCTCTTTCACAGGGCCACTGTGTGGTTTGTCACCACTGTCTACAAGGACTGTCTTGCCAACACAGGAGCAAATGTTCCAAGGGTATCCAGAGAGTTTTTAGATTAGTAGTCACCTCACCCAAACCAAAACTTTCCAATAGTCCTCAAACTCTCAATATTTGTAATCTAAATATCCCCCTGCCATAGCTGCTTCTCCACCTGTTCTCTATCAATATGCTGCTGACTGCTTATCAACAATAGCAGAGGTAGAATGATAACATCCTACTTTATACTTATATCAACACAATTTTTTCCTAAATAAGTGAATTAAAACAACTTAAGTCATAAACAAGTGGGTTTGAAATAATATTAAACCAATACATAGAACTATATACCAAAGGATTATTTGTACTATTTTTTTTTCAGCACATTAGTTTCAAATCCAATGTCAAAAAAATTCTAAGTGACAAAAAATATGTCCTTGGTTGCTATACTGGATATGGAAGAGATTACTGCTTCAGAATAAATATATTTTGGAATGCACTGTATCCTCATGCTACAATGAGTTCTATTCTTGTTCTGAAAGTGGAAAGGGGTGAGAGGTCCCACATAACTGACCCTTAGCAGCAGCAGCTGATGCAAGCTGGGTACCCAATACTACCCAGGGAGAAATGGCATACTCTTGCCCTCAGAACTCAAAAGAGACAGGTTAACAGAACATTTATGCAACAATTAGTGCCTCCTTGCTCTTTAATTTGCTTTTAATTTGATGTGCTCAAGATTTTTTTTTCCAAATGTCAAACCCATTCTTGTCAACATCCCCTTAGGGTATGTAAGTACAGTTACTTAAGTGTGTTGTGAAATCTCTCAAGTGCAAATGAAAAAAATCTGCACTTACTTCAAATGTCAAGTATGTAAGAATATAGCTTTTGTGAACAGTTGCTTAGCTAAGAGGAATCTTATGGGGCTTTTACATGAAAGCACAGAGTAATGTAATTATTAGGATTTTCTCAATATATTATCCACTAGACCTGGAGAAATGCCCATGATAACAGATCAAGCAAACAACACTACTTGTTTTTATTTTGCTTTGTTTTGTCAAAGACACAACTATATTTAAGCACAAAGACCTAGAAGCAGCCCTGGCTGGGTGACTCAGTTGTTTGGAGCGTCATCTTGTGTACCAAAAGGCCGCATGTTCAATCCCTGGCCAGGACACATACCTGGTTGAGGGTTCAATCTCTGGTTGGGCAGCGTACAGGAGGTGACCAATTGGTGGATCAGTGTTCTCTCTCAGGTCAATGTTTCTTTCTTCCTTCCTCTCTCTCTAAAATCAATGGATATATATATTCTCAGGTGAGGTTTAAAAAAATTAAAAGACCTAGAAGCAGAAACAAGGACAGGAACAACATACATAATCTAGAAGTCAGGAAATTCTTCATGGCATGTGGAGGGGAAAAGCAATCTCATGGGCACAGTTTTTCAACCTCTGCTCACCACAAGAATGGGCCTGGAACTTCCTTTCCAAGAAATGAAGAGGCTGCACAGCCTACGCAGGACTTATCACCTTGTGTGGGAATATCCTTCCCTGTTTCATCCCTGTTTCAGGCTCTGTGTGTCCTCCTTCGTTCTGCTGAAGTGTGTGTCAATAGGCCTCAGGCACACCCCAGATTTCTGCACTTCAGACTCTAAGAGAAAGGGACTAGGGTCCTTCTGCTGTATAACAAGTAGAGTGCATGTAAAGGCCAATTGCATCCACTGGCCATGGGGAACAGACATCCACTGTTGGAGCTGAACCTGCTCTCTTTCCTTTTTTTCTTTTTTTTATCTTTTTAATTGAATTTATTGGGGTGACACTGGTTAGTAAAATTACATTAAAGGTTAAGAAAGGATATCTAAAATAGCAACTGTTCCACTGAAAAGAATCATGTAAAATGCACATCACTCTCAAATCATAAAATCTGAACACATTTCAGGACATCCTCTGTGTGACTGCATTCCATTCATTTCACACTCCTCACCAATTAAGCCACCCAAGTTGTGACATGTGGAATCTGGCTTAGCTCATTTGAGTGCTGTGAGCCTGGTGGCATAGAGGACTCAATAAAATACCTCACTCTGCATACCTCTCATACCTATCCAGAGACCCCAAGACTGTGGCTCACAAATATACAGAAAGCTTACAGTGCATTACCTCAGCCTGGGGGGCTTATGCATTCTTCAGAGTTAACTGACATCTGGAGTCACCATGTCGCCTTTTCTAACACTGCACTCCACCACGAGTAGCCTACATTTAAGTTCAGGTAAGATGACTGGTAGAAGATGATAAGATTGTGCTGCTAAGATCACCCTCTTCCAGCTTTTTGAAACACTGAATGGTGCTTTTGTACACAGGACTTGAAGCTCTAAAAATTCTTGGAACTGAGTAATGTTTGTATTTGTGTTATTTTCATTTCCTTGGGTCAATGCACAAAAACTGTCTTTAAATTTAAGATTCAGATGAAAGCAGAAAATGTTTTAGGAATGCAAAATAAGCAACAGTACTCAAAATGTCACATGTCTGCTTTCTAAAAAATCAAGTTTTATGTAAAAAGCATTTTACTTGCCACTGAATTAACACAAGGTGCTGCCAGCTCCAGTGCCATTAGCTTGTATTTTTAGGCAGTTTCTGACTCTTGGATGTAGAGTTTACAACCAATAAGAATGGCAACCATTATGGGCAACATTCTCCATCATTAATATAGTTCTAAGATATAAGAATACATGCTACAATACTAACTATATTAAACTGCAATACAAAAATAATAAGTGAAAATGAACAATTCTGAACATCTGCATAAAAGCAAACAATTAAACTGGCTTTCATAAATCACTTACTTACTTTACTGATCCATTAGGATAGCAATAATATTAATATACCTTTAGTGGGCACTTCCCAGGGAGACACTACAGCTCTGTGAACAGCTTACTTTTGGCTCTGAGAAAGCAGAGGTCAAAAGCCAGAGCAAGAAACCAGTGACACTGCATCCACCATTAAATGGGCACAGGACAATTGATCCTAAAGACTTTGTAACTTGAGCCTCCCATCCCAACTGACTGCAGACAAACCATTCTAAGGATTTGATAGCTGAAGCTTTAAGTGCAGCCACCCTTGCTTGCCCTTCCACCAAAAGGAGAGGGCAATGCTGAGCCTGACAATACTTTCCCAAGGTCTTTTCTTCCTTTTTATTAAATTTATTGGGATGACAATGTTTAACGAAATTATACAGATTTCAAGTGCACAATTCCACAGCACATCATCAGTAGTACACTGTATTGTGTGTTCACCACCCCAAGTCAAGTCTCCTTCCATCAGTATCCACCCCACCCTGCACAGTATTTTTTCTTTTTTTCTTTTTTGCTCAATCCCTCTTTCCTTAGAACTCAGGAAGGATATGGCAAATGTAGATAAAGCTGATAAATCTCATGAAAAAGTGTTAAAAATCTTGGCATCCTCATCTCTGCAAGAAATTGGAGAGATTGAAAAAGCAAGTTAAATAGAACAACACAGTTCCACCCCACCCTTGGGAAACTTTTTCAGAATAGCAGAGTAAAAAAAAATCTTAAGTACAAGAAAAATACACTTAAATATCAGATAACCTGGAAAATATTTTTAAATCATGGATAGCACTTACAAACGAAACAGCACTCTGAAAGTATAATATATCATGTTTGAGAACAGTTCAAGTTTTAGATGACTTACGTGTCATTTATTCTTTGAACTGTTATATCAAGATATACTTCAATCTGGTTCTTATATTTTAAAACTGTGTTTAAGATTCCCAGCCCAAAATAGCTAGCAGTATGTTGCTCTGATTTCCTGGAATTACAGATCGACAGAACTAGAAAGATATTCAAGATGATTTGTTTCAACACCTATTTATAGATGCGTGTCCTGAGATTCAGACAGCATGAAGGTCATGCAGTGGCAACATGCAAACTGCAACCCTGATTCTCTGATTCCCAGTTTAATTTACAGAATCTCGGTTGTAATTTAAAATGACAATAGTTCCAAAAATGTTGACATTGGTCACAGCAGTCATTCCATGCATAGTTTGCTACCACGGTTGGTAAAAAATCACCAAAATGGAGGGTAAAGATAATGATACAGAAACATTCCCCCCAAAGATACTCCCAGTCTGTCAATAAGCAAAAAAATTCATATCATTTTTTTTGCCCTAAATTGTCATATGTGTTATCTAAATTCTTCTTTTCCCTTCAATGCTACAGCCTAAATTAGAAACATTTTCTTGCTTAGAAGAAAACACCTTGTTAGTAGGTTCTTAAACTGAGGTTACAGATAAGCCGCAAACCTCAGTGGCTCAAAACAAAAAGGTTTTTCTTTCTCATGCTATGACTATTCCAGTTCAGCAGGGGGCGCTGCATATCATTATGGTTCAGGGACACAGGCCGATGGAGTACCTTGCACAGATCCCCAGAGGGTCTAAGATCAAGGATTAATCATTCTTCCTCAGAAATGACACACAATTCTGCTCAAAATGTATTGGTTAAAAATGGTCATGTGGTGCCATCCAACTACATGAGGGTTAGGAAACACAATATGGAAGGCAGAAAGCCAGAAATATGTAGAGAACAGTATTACTACATACCCCATATTTCTGAAACATGAAAAACCAGATACTGACCTTCTTTGATTGAATATACAAGTTTAACTACTTAATTTTTTATCGTAAGCAGAAAAAAGCCAAAAAGAATATCACTAAAAATCAAAAATATTCACCAATAGCTTTTCTTCAACCCCCAGGTAACCAATGACAAGCCACATCAGATTTCTCACTTGTGTATAACAGGTGAAAAAAGACAACTAGTTCAAAGGTCCCATCTAGCCTTATAAGATCAACAATCCTAACTTACTGAGTTTCTGAGTATATACAGGAGGTCTTCTCACTGGTTGCATTAGCAACGATAAAATACAGATATATTCTCTTGAAAATGCAACATTCAAATATGGAAGTCCTTCCTACTCCCAAAATAACATAAAAATGGTGATTACTTGGTTGTTGTTGTTGTTTGTGCTTTTTGTTTGTTTTACTTTTCCAAATAGTCAAAGTAGAAAAACTTACTTTGTTCAAGGAATTAATGACAGGTAGCATATGGCCTGTTCCAAAAAATCCCATGCCAATATCTACTATACAGGTGGCAAACACAAGGCCCGCGGAACAAATCCCACCCTCCACCTTGTTTTATCTGGCCCAGCACCTTGTTTCTACCCAGCTGCAGCGCCGGGCTCCTTGCCCCTAGTTAAGGAGTAGTTACATTTATACAGTCCTAAAATTACATTCAGCCCTTTGAAGGCAACCTCAAGGCTGATTTGGCTCCCAGTGAAAATGAATTTGACACCCCTGATCTAGTAGTTCCTCTAACCAAAGAAAAAGTCTTCAGTTCATTCTGGACCTGAGTAGGCTTTCCTATGCTTAGATGTATAATCTTTTTGTTTATTTCTCTCTGCTTCTATTTCTCTCTTCTCTTATAGGCTTGAGAATTCTATAAGGTAATAATGTAGCATTATATTTTTCCTTTAAGGGATCAACCCATGACATTTTACCTGAACTAAGTCATTTTGTTTAACCAGTTGAGGAGATATGGACACTCTTCTTTATTCCCAATCATTAAGAGTAATCTTAATTTAAAAAATTTGAAAAAAAAATGTGTTTGACGTAACATGGGAAAAACAGTATAAGCTTCTCTTTGAGGAAGGAAAATGTGAAACTAAAAATACGACTCCCTTTGAAAGTGAATTTGTTTTAATAAAAAGTAGAGATCATAAATCAAGTCACTTGAACCCCAAATACTTTATCTGGATTCTATGTTATGAAATATCTTGATCTGTGCTGCTAAGGAAGATAAATGTGGGGGCAAGGGGCTAATGAATGAAAAGAGAGTCCTGCTTAGCTACCGGTCAACAACTATGGTGGATGGACTCAACTATGGTTAAAATTAACTGTGCTCTTTTCTCTTCCACAAATGATAGATTTCTTCTTGGGTTTCTTTTCCGATTGTCTAATGTAAGCAAAAGATACTCTTGCTTCCTGTTGTCTCCAGAAGCCTGATTTACCCATCTGAAAAAGTAAGCTTTTATATTTATATAAACCTTAAGAATTGTGAAATCATGTTTCAAAGTAATTAAACATGGCCAGAGTGGGAGATAATGTCAGGTTATAAATCACTTCAGAAATATATGAACGTAAAATAAACTTAGTGGGTTTACTTTTTTAACTTTATTTATTTAATTTTAGAGAGAGGGTAAGGGAGGGAGAAAGAGAGGGTGAGAAACATGAATATGCAAGAGAAACATGGATCTGTTGCCTCTCACTCTGCCCCAACAGGGGATCTGGCCCGTAACCCAGGCAAGTGCCCCTGACTGGGACTCAAACCTGCAATCTCTCAGTTTGCAGGCCAGCACTCAGTCTACTAAGCCACACCAGCCCGGGCCTTTGTGGGTTTTAAAAAGTAATTTTCCAGCCTAGAGCTAAGTCTCAGTGCCACAGACACTGTACAAAAACTTCAGTATGGCTTTAGCACTGAACCAAGCAGCTCTGTCTGCTCTCTCCCTGCTGCAGCTGTTTGCAACTAACTTGAATTATCATTAAAGAGCTCCTCACAATTTCTGAACCCTAAACACAGTGCAGAGCATTGTTCATTCATCTACATTATATTTTTTAAAAAACAGATTTGTTTTTAAAATAAAGAGCTACCTAAAGCCCCAAGTCATTAAATCAGAAACTAAACTGCAAGTTATGGTGGTGAAATATGAGCTCAGAAAGAACTGAAGAAACAGAATCATTAAGGTTTAATTTTCTAACTACCCAAGTTAACCAAGGCAATCTTAAATTGGAGGCATTTTTCTTCCTTTCAAGAAAACTCTTTCATCTATTCAATCTGAAGGAGTTAGGCTAGAGAAATGATTCTTAACCAGAAAACCACACCAGGTCACCTAGGAAACTTTTCCAAACACACATACCCACCCCAAACCTACTAAATCAGAAGGCGTTATGTATATTTTTAAAATATTCCACAAAAGCATTCTGTTATATACCTTTAGTTTGTAAATTCTAATCTCTGAAGGCCTTTCTGGTTCTAAGTGCTACGTTAATAAATGGAGCCAATGAGAAAAGAGTTCTACGAGCAATAATGATTTATGGATCACATGGTGGCATCGTAGTGAAAGAAGAACTGCACACGGTCTCCATCTTGTAGTGCAGCCATAGAGATGGCTTTAACATTAGCTTTGCATTTTACAGATAGTCTTGCATAGAGAAGAGAGATGAATATGCATTGGCTCAAGTTCAAATTATTGCTTCTTTATTAGTAGCTGGGTAACCAAACCTGCTACTAGTTACTAAACTTAAATCTTTTGAGCCTCCATTTTGGTATGCATAAAATGAGAATAAAAGTCCCTCTGTCACCTGCTCACAGTGCCTCGTGCTAACCTTGACATAAAATAGGTGCTGGGTAAATGTTACTTTCAAACTTACCCTACTGACCCCTCATTTCTCTCAAGATAAGTCTTTTCCTGTGTTTTAAAAGGCTGTTCTCATTTTAGAACCAATAAAACATTTTGATTTAAAAAGAGAACTGTGAAGTCTTAATTATTATGCCAATGATGCAAGGGTATGTTACAGATAGATGAAACAGTATACTCAAATAATCAATTTATTTAGTACTGTTTCCTAAGCCACACACCTCACTTCAGTCATTTCTTATCTCCAGAATAAATCCCCCACTTTTCCAAACACAGCAGGTCCTGGAATAACACCTTTCAACACTATTTCATTGTAATGTTGATGAATTGCCATAAAAACTTAACTCTTGTTTATACCAATCACCTATGGTAAAATTGGTTTCTTTTTTTTTATTTTTTTAAAGATTTTATTTTATTTATTTTTAAAGAAAGGGGAAGGGAGGGAGAAAGGTAGAGAAACATCAATGTGTGGTTGCCTTTCGCACACCCCCAAATGACCTGGCCCACAACCCAAGCTGGCATGTGCCCTGACTGGGAATCAAACCGGTGACCCTTTGGTTCATAGGCTGGCACTCAATCCACTGAGCCACACCAGCCAGGGTGAAATTGGTTTCTTTAAGTTGCAGAACCTATGGAGAATGTTAAGTGAGGACTGACTTGTATAAGGCCCTGGGCAAGTCACTTTATCTTGTGAGCCTTCATTGTGTAAAGTAGGAATGCTACTGTCTTCAACACTTCGCCACCTGCTTCATGGGTTGTTGTGAGATCCAAATGAGAATGTATATCAAGTTTATTTAATGCATATTTAATATCATGCAAATATAAAGTGGGGTGATTATATAGAAACTCTTGGCCTTTCACCATGCTTCTCAGATGTGACAAATTTGACTTCCTTTAACTCTCATTTTCTTTCTTCATTCCCATATTATGAGATGGTAAAAACAAAAGCAAAACCAACCAAATGTGAAGAACGTATATTTACCTGATGAATAAGTTGATTTGTAACCACAATATCATTTATGAGTCCAACCTCAATAACAGATATCCTATTTGTCTGTCGTCTATGCATTTCACTTTAGTAAATCACATGCTCAGGCTTTTTTCCTACAACCTCTAGTTACAATTAAATATATGTATGTAGTACTTTATATTTTAAGTGTTTTCCAATAATTGGAAAACAATAAGAAAAATAAATAGCAAAGGTGAAATTTTCTAAAATGAGCAAATTTTAATATAGGGGGTATTTAATATATTTAATATAGGGGGCTAAGCATACCTGAATAACTATAGATAACAGAGAATACTGTAGCCCAAAAAACCCTAATATATTTTAAGATTTACCCATTTAGGTTTGGCTGGTTTGGGTATACCGCCTTAGATGCTGTATCACCTGACACGTCATGCCATACATCTATTTTTTAATTAAAAGAAATAATATATTTTCACTATAATCTTGCAAAATCCTTTAAAACCGAAGGTGCATAAAACCACATCAGACAGATAGTATGTTGCCAACAGAAGGTGCGGTGCCACAATCTCCAATGAAACCTCTACAAAACCTCTTCAGGAGCTTATCACTTCTGTTGTATCTGAGCTGACTTTCACCACATGCTAACAATGAAGGTCATTCAGCTCAAGGTTTGTGCCTGAAGCTGAGCTCCCCAGTCTAGCAACAGACCTAGGTTCCACAGCCTCTCCTTTCAACCAATGATTTTACAAATTCTGATTCTGGCATGCACCAAGTAATAAAATCACACATTTAATTTAATTTACAGCTGCCAGTAATTTCTATTTTTACTTATGCTTCACAAGGTTTTACTTATGTGCATGTTGAGTAATTTTGATAAATGCATATTTTATATTTTGGAAGTATAATATATTATGACTAAGCTCATATGAAAATGTTAAAAACTGAATTATGTTTTCCAGTAAGTTTGTCACTTTATAATCACTGAGTAATTGAGTTAAATATAGTAATTAAACAGACCAACCAAATTAAAACTATGATTAATTTGCTCGTGGTTATTCAACAAGCCAGGAAATCTAGGAATAAAGTGTAAAACCTACAACTAAATTTAACAATAAGTATACAATACCTATTTTTTTCATTGTTCAATTTCAGTAGAAGAGTGATTTTCAAGTTTTTCATCTCATGGCACCAAACTAATTACTAAAAATCCATGGCACACCAAAAATATATTATTTTTGCCAATCTGACAAAAAAGTAGGAATCATTTTGATTCATTCCCACCAGACAGCTATTGTTGTGTTGACGATTGTCACTTTTTTATTTGACAATCTAAGGAAAAAGAGGTCAGTGCCCCTGACTAAATAGACAGGTATTGCATGTTTTAAAAATTCTGTGGCACAACAGTTGAAAATAGTTGTATTAGGACATTAAAAAGAAGTCTCAAATAAATGGTATAATTCATAGAAAGATTCTCTATCATGAGTATATAAATTCTCTCCAACTTAATCTATATATTCACTGTACTTCCAATAAAAAAAATAAAATTTGGGGGTGGAAAAGTTACAAAATGAATTTATGGACTTCTAGTCAGTCAGTAAAGAATGCTGAGCTGACTTGGGAAGCCCACTCCATTCCCACCCCTTGCTACCCCGTCCTACACCCTGCTCTGCTAACAAATAAGCTCTACACAAAATATAAGAAATTGTTTTTAAATACATCTGGGATGAAAGCAAGAAAGGGAAATCTCCCAGAAACACAAAAGAAACTCTAAACCCACAATGGTAATTAGGAATTGAAGACCTAGTAGGAACCTAAGAATAGGATATTCACCTTGGAGGGTGGGTGGAGTTTATCCACAGTGTGGAGCTGGAAATAAGCACCTTACATAAAGTCAGGAGGGGGTGGACCTGAAAACGCCACTCTCTCAGAAGGGATGTAGTACAAAAGCGTGCCACTGGCTCTGGGCTAGAGATGCAAAAGGAGACACCCGTGAGAAATTAGAGACTGAAGTCTGTTCAAGGCACAGGAAGGAGTTCAAATGTACTCTAACTACACAGGATTGGAAACCAGATCCCAAACTGTGGAAGCATGCAGACCTCAACAAATGAAATTGAAAACTGCCTCATAGGAACTCCGCCACTGCCTAGGATACATGAAACTCAAATGATAAGGCCCATGAGCAAGCAAATCACCATGAGAAAGATGAAATTAGTGGGTGAATCAAAAAGGACAATTTACTTCACCAAAAGCACAGCAAATAGAGCATTCTAAGAATTTTAATGTTTGTAAAATATTTGACAAGATAAAAGATGGAATAGAACATATATATCAAGACTAAGACATTACAAAAGAACAAAGAAATTTCAGAAAGAACCACTTTTGCTTCATGATATTGCCTGAGTATAGCATTAGGAATACACATAAAATAGCTTTAGATGGAGAATTTCTTTGAGTCAGGTAAAATAAAGGACAACCATGTTATACATTTTTAAGGAAAACTGCACACATATATACATATGGGTATGTTCATCCCTCTTTTCCAATTTGTTTTTTAAACCTTTGCTTATACAACTTGTACATATTTGTATGTAGCAGTGGTGGGAGATGTGTGTTTATTTCCAATTAGTCTAGTTGCAGGCTCCTCAAAGGTATATGTCAAGTTTTCTGTCATTGTAATATTTTTAAGAACAACAGAATTAAAATATTGTTAATAAAAAAAACAGAACAATTTAATATATCATATTGTTGTTTAAAATTTTTCTTCTCATCTTCCACTAGCGAAGAGTCTAGTGCACCGTGCCATTGATGTCGGGCTTGCCTGCTGACTGCCAGTTATGGGCAGAGGCTTTAGGAAGCATTCCAAGTCCCAGGCAGCCCTCTTGTACACCACCCAAACCTCAGGTCCCAGACAGGGGCTGCTTGCTGTCTTCCTGCTGAATGAACTTGACCCACCACCTGGAGCAGAGACACTGCACCCACCTGCAGCCACTGACGTGCAATGTGAGAAAGACATACCCAAGCCACTGAGGTTTTTAAGTTGTTTGTTACACTGTATTATCAGAGCAAAAGCTGGTCAATGAAACCAGCTGAAGAAAGAATTAGTGAAGCTATGGATAAATCTGAAGGAAGCCCAGGACACAATATGGAGAAACAAATTTAATGGGAAACATATGCAGTTAACAGACATGAAGATAGAATAAGAATTAACAGCATATGCTTTAGTAATTCTGAGAGTATCGAATAGCAAAAATGGGTAATGTATGTTTTCTGTAGTCGTGAAATAATTTAACCACTAATCTAGCAGCTTTTTAGGATCCTAGTCGCATGGCTCTCTCACAACATGGCAGCTTGCTTCTTCAACGCCTGCAAGCGAATCTCTCTCCAGTCTTATGTAATGTAACATCATCATGGGAATAACTTATTCTATCATCTTCACAGGCTCTAGCCAACTGAAGGAGAAGGAATTTACAGGGGTGTACACCAGGGGGCAGAATCTTGGGGACATCCTACAATTTAGCCTACCATAGGGAAAAAGCACAATTAGGAGGTATGCCCCAGGTCACAACACTTCTATCACTTTGGCTCTCACCACTACTCTAACGGCAGTCCACAAGGTATTTTGAGCAGGGCACTAAAGCAACACAGCATTGCCCTCAGCATCCTAAGGGCACAGCAGGATTTCCTCTAGAGCCACAGAAGACTGACTGGAGACCTCATGCCAGGTCATCAGCTTTAGTCCACCTTTCAGGTCAATCTAATATCCTCCCCCTGGATCCAAAATTCCACTTCTTTGGAATAAACTGCACTTGTTCTCTGTCAATGTACATCCTTTATGAGTGTCTCACATGTATTTTTCAAGTTGTCTTTTCAACTTCCAGGAACACTTTAATAGAGACATTATTTAGATAGTCCCCTTGTCACTACTTTACTATTAAAAGACTTTGATTGAACAAACATTGCAAATTCAAGGAAGATAATATGGAAGCTAATAATTTAAAGCCCTTTTAAAATTCCCCAAAGCTAAAAAGAGAAATCATTAGCATTCTGTTTATTCTAGAGTTTATGGGCTTATAGGCATCATCTTTATTGTTTACAGGAATACACATGCTTTTTTTTAATTGATCAATGACAGAATACAAATGGTAAACAATCTTAACTGTGTTTGCTTCTGTGATTCTCTGGAAACAGAAGGGGGAAAATGTCTTAGGTGCTTATCACACAAAGGCAATATCTCAGCTCATTTCCCCAGCTGTGGAACAGATTGCAAACCTCGTTTTAAAATAACCTAATGTATATTTTCATTGATTAATTAAATTCTGCTAGCATCATTTTAAGATATAAAAATAGTTATCGTGACATTTCTGTGAATAGAATAAGTTTAATTCCTGTAATAACCATTTCTGCCCTTCCCTTCTACCCTCTTGTCAATTGTATGTGAAAACTATATATCACTGAACTATATATATATATATATATATATATATATATATATATATATATATATATATATATATATACATACAATTATGTCACTGCAAAACTACAGATGATTTTACATGTATGGCCCATATAATAGACAAGCAGAACTTATCGGCTCTAATCAGAAATTTACTTTATATGTTTCCTCCATTGCCTCTTTATATTTATTGTATGGGGCTGGTTCTTCCCTTATCCTTGGATAAAATTCAGAGCAGTTGTCATGACTTTCCCAGTCACTCGCAAATAATAAAAACACTTGCAAATCACTCTAGGTCTAAAACTCAATCACAGTTCTGTAATTAATGTATTCAATCTCATATAGCCCTCAAACTCTTTTGTCCTCATGTAAAGTTAAACTTCTCCCCTCCTGCAGCTATGGGCTGCTGAGCACTGGCCACTGGTACTGGGCAGGGGGGACAGGGAAAGATTCTTCTCTGTAGCCAAACTGCTAATATAGGTTACCCCACTTTCTAATACAAAAGCAGGGATGAGGTGGGAGGAAGAAAAGGCAGCAGCAATATTCTTGCATGGCTAATACATATATAATGACCTAGTGCTGGTGGTCTATGAACTTCATGGACATTTAAATCTTACTTTTTCTCTTGAGCCAAGGGTGGAGTGGCGATAAGGAGAACAGGGGGTGGAAAGGTGGAGAGCCTCCACTCCACCCTCATCACTGGGGCTCTTTCCCCTACAGATCCTTTTCTCGGATGGTTACTTAAGGTTCTTCCCTCAGTTTACACTGCTGGGGTCCAGGTGGCCCTTCACACATGACCTGAGATGACCTCTGGCTAGCTCACTCTCCAGTGTGGTCTACATTTGGTCCTTGGAGAACAAACCTGCATTCTATCCAACGCTGAAACAATATAACTATATCTTTTTGATCCACCAGTAAAACACCTACCCAGCCAGTCTTGTCCTTCAGATTTCTCAAGCATGAATCTCTGACCCATTGTACCTCTGAATCTGTAGGGCATACACATTAGACACTCCAAATGGTCTGCACAGCACCCCTTCCTCCAGACTTGAGGTGAAGGGACAAGAACCTCACACCCCTCTCTCACGGTGGCCAGGAGGGGGGCACTCACACCTACCACCAACTCTGTCTAAACACTGTCTTCTAATCATTATTTTCTTGGTCTCTACAGCCTGTTTTATCAGCTGGGGGGTGGCAGATGAGCTAACTGCAAACAATGCCAAACTGGTTCCCCTGTACTTCTTTTTCAGTCGGCATTATGCAATTATACCTGACTTTGGAACATGGCCTCTATTAGGTCCAGCTGCAGCTAAAACTGAAAACTAAGATGGTTCCATTTTAACATCCTGTTACATGTGTACTCATATTTCTATCAATTGGTTCATTTTTATTTTTTCTAATAGAAAATCTACAGATGCAGTTGGTTCACAAACTTCTCCAAGGGTTTGAACTCCCAAGGGTTAAATAACTACAGAAACTGAGGTTTAAACACCAACCAAGAAGGATGAAATGACAGTGGCTGAGGTGGGATGTTGGCGTGCAGTGGGGGCCTAGTTAGAGGCACGCAGGAGCAAGGGTCAAAGACACAGTCCAAGCTCCCAACCCATAAAACCTACTGCACACTGAACAGAGCCCATGTGTTTATTCTTCCAGCCCCGCTCCTCCTTTGTGACAGCACCACCTAGCACAGTCACCCAGGGAGTTATCTTAGATTCCTCCCCTCTCTCACCTGCCAGATCCAATCAGTCACCAAGTCCTACTAAAGCTATTTATAAAACGTCCTTGTATCTAGCCCCTCCTCCCACCTCCTCTGCCACTGTTTTCACTTAGGTCATTATCTCTTACCTATGTATTTAAGATAAGAGAGGAAAACATCCTTACATGCTAATGGAAAAGAGTCCATAGAGAAGGAGATTGAAAATATTTGAGAGAGAAGACCTCTGGTGAAGCCAGACCCTTAAAGGAGGAGAGATGGAAACTTAAACACAGAGAGAAAGATAAATCTTGGGCAGGAAAACAAAAGCTCTACTATCTGACACTGACTTTCTCATAAAGCTAAATTTACTCAGTTTTTTAATGCTAATACTTTCTTCCTTTTCTGAAACAAGTTAAAATTAGATGGTAGTATTTTTATTTTATTTTTTTGAAGATTGTATTTATTTCTTTTTAGAGAGGGGAAGGGGGAGAGAAATGGAAAGAAACATCTATGTGTGGTTACCTCTCACACACCCCCACTGGGGACCTATCCCACAACTCAGGCATGTGCCCCAACAGGGAATCGAACCTGCGATCCTTCAGTTTGCAGGCCAGCGCTCAATCCACTGAGCCACATCAGCTAGGGCAGATAGTAGTATTTTTAATGTCCTTATTTGAAAAAAATTAAACTTGGCAAATTTTCAGTCCCTAATTTTTTTTGAAATATTGCTATTTCTTCCAGTCCAAATCCAATTCTGCAATCTTGAGTACCTATCTAGCTACTAACTTATCTCTCTCCTCTCCTATCTTTTCCCTTTTTCCTAAGGGAAGAACTTTTTTGTCAGCCATTTACACTTTCCAATCTTCCTTACTCTCATTAATCATTCCACTGCAACCTTCCTTCTAGCTATATATTTCTTCTGAAACTGCCTGTGGCTGATGTCACACCAATCTAATTGCCAAACACAATGATAACGTCTTTGTCCTCATGACGAAAGTAAGAATTCCTTTCATCTTAAATTTCTAAATTCCCTTTGATTGCCTATGCCACTCTCTCCAGATCTTTGTCTCCGCTCTGGCCACTCCTTCCCAGTCTCCTTGTATTGGCTTTTCCTGTGTCCTCAGGGTTTCATTGTTGAAGGCCTGGCTCCACACTCTCCAAGGGCCATCTCATCCATGCCTTCTACCATCCCTGTTCTGACAATTCCTACATAATTATGTGATGAAATCTGTGTCACTCTATGTGGTCAATATTACCTTTTCCAGGTGAAGGAAGGGAGGCTAAGAAAACTAAAGTAATTTGCAAAGTTTTCATAATTGGTAGTAAGGAACTCATTTAACCCACAACTTGCTGAATCCGAAGGCCACGACCCTCTGATTCTAAAGCAACAGTGTTAGGGGTAAAATAAGGTAATGTATAAAAGTATGTGAAAACTGAGATAAAGGTTTCTATTTTAATTAATTTCTGGCATTGTATAATAAAGAACATTTTGTAAAGAGCCAAAGTTCCCTTCTTTAGTACCACCCGCTCCTTGCACTCTTCCTTCTCCCTGAAGTAGTTAAGTAAACCACATCATATTTTGACTTTTTCCTTCTCCTTTCACTGACCATGGGTTCAGCCAAGCTCCCACACATAGGTACATCAGAACTCCTGGTTTTGTATTAATAGGGATTACTTCTCTAAGGTAGAACAGACAAAGAATACTATTTATATGAAGATACTGTATTTCAAAAGGAGACGCTTCTAATGAATTACCATAGATGGTAATTATTTCTACTAAACTAAAGGTGCTGCACAGTTACAACTTTTATATATTTTCTATTTAGTGGATTCAACAAAAAGCGAAAGAACTTCATCACTATGAACTTAAAGTAGGTAATCATAAAGCAGGAAGGATCTGAGATTAGGAAGGATAACTTGGATACTAAAAAAATACCATTTCCAAATAAAAAGTTGCAGTGGAGGTAGTAACATATTAGAAATGACTAAAAATCTGATCAAAGTAGATGATAAGCTTGAGAAATTCTGCTAATATTTAGAGAAGAGGCAAAAAGACTAAACTTATTAAATAAAACATGGTATGGGAGATGAATTCACAAATGTATGCATAATTGCACAACAAAAAATATCAATGAAAAATAACCAGAAAAAATAATTCAATATTGAGATATGAAAAGATTTGTCTTCAGATCAAAACTACTCAAAAGTGCCAGGAAAAATTAATAAAACAGATTATCACCATGATATAGTCTGGTTTAAAAAAATAGAGAAAAGAAAACAATGTTTTAAGCATCGAGATAGAAAGACAGATTGCCTACAAAATTAACTTCGTTTCTGCAACCCTAATGCTAGAATTCAATCAAGCAATATCTAGAGTATTGAGGTAAAGACTGTGACACAAGCATTTTATATACAGCAAGAAAAGCAGAAAAGTATTCTCATCTCTACTGGCTTTCTGAAAACAATTTCTTAAACACATGCTCAGGGCTGGCGGCACTCTGCTCACTGGCCGCAGGTTGCAGCCCACCCAGGATCTGCAGCACCTGGGACCAAGACCGCACCAAAATGCCTTCTCAGATGGAACGCATCATGGAAACAGTGATGCTCACCTTTCACGAACTTGCTGGGGATAACAGGTACTTAACAAAGGAAGACCTAACGGTATCCATGGAAAAAAAAAAAGTTCCCTGGACTTCTGGAAAATCGAAAAGACCCTCTGGCCGTATGCAAAATAATGAAGGACCTGAACCAGTGCCCAGAGGGCAGAGCGGGCTCCCTGAGCTTCTTTTTGCTAATTGCTGGGCTCACCATCACGTGTAATGGCTGTTTTGTAGTACACTGAAGCAGAGGGGAAGGAGTAGGCCGCTGAGCAGCTACGTCCTCCGGAATCAAGAGTTTGTTCTCCCAATGAGTCACTTAAGGAATCTCTGTCCCACAGTTTCCTTCCCCCTGCAAAAGGATTTCATGAGCAAATTTGGACCCTTAGAAAATGTACAGATAAAATCCCAAGCCCGCCTTTGACAAGAGAAAGAAAAGCCAATTAAAGCCAAATAAGCTTCTGATTTTTACATTGCTTACATCCTCTTGCCTTCAATAAACAAATTTCTTTAAAAACATTCTCAGCTACACATGACCTCTGAAAAAAATTACTTGAATATATACTGAAAAGTATTGTGATATGAATTTAAGGACAGAGGAACTGTAATATAATATACTGTAATAATATTAAGTTGTTTTGCTGATATAAGCAAAAAAACTTGAACAAAGTTAAGTCTAAATAAATAAACTTGGTCAATATGGGCATAAACCTTAAATACAATATCAAAAGTAATTCTTTAAATAGAATATAAATTATTTCATCACTTCTTATTAATAATAAACTTGATTTTAATAATCCTAAACTAAACCACAAAAAAACTAGAAAATAGAGGAGTTAGAGAAAGAGAAGTAGTAAAAGTGTTAAATTTCTCATCTTACAGTAGGAAAAGTAGTAAATACCATTTCTTCCTGGCATTCATTAGGGAAATCAAGCATATCTATACAGACACACACACAACCTTTAAGGCAGCATAGTTGGATTTTTAAGATATAATCCACACCTTTCAATCTATCAAAAGAAACATGAGCAAATAAAATATAGTGCAGAGAGCTAAGAAAAATATTCAATAGCATGGACAATTCTTATGACATTGTTAAGGGTTTTTGTTTTGATTTGGGTTTTTTAAGATTTTATTTATTTATTTTAGAAAGGGGAAGGGTGAGAGAGAGGGAGAGAAACATCAACGTGTAATTGCCTCTCACGCACCCCCTACCGGGAACCTGGCCTGCACAAGACAGGCATGTGCCCTGACTGGGAATCGAACTGGCGACCCTTTGTCTCTCAGGTCACCACTCAATCCACTCAGCCACACCAGCTAGGGCAGTTTTGTTGTTTTTTTTTAAGAAAAAGAATGCATAGAAAAAGTCTTCATTTTGTAACAACAACATTCATACAGGTAAATGCCCAAATGCATAGTTAAAAAGTGGAAAACTTAGGCTAAAATGTCAGATGTTGTTGGATGATAAGATTAGAGGTGATACTGATACTCTTTATACACCTCTATATTTTCCAAAACCAAAATATAAAATTATTCAATTGTCATACATGCTCTTTAATATTTTCATAAACCTTCTTATAAACTTAAATATTTATATACAAATTTAAATATGATAGTCCAAAAAGTCTAACCTCTTTCTACTCACATGGTTTCTCAGAAAACATTTAAATAGTGATAAAGTCCTGAAGTATACCAATAGAGAGTATAATTCTTTTAATATTTTTTAAAATGTGTATTGATTTTAGAAGGAGGGAAAGGGAAAGAGGGAGGGAGGGAAAAAGAGAGAGAGAGAGAGACAGAAACATTGATGTGAGAGAGGAACATCATTTGGTTACCTCCCATATGCGTCCCAATCAGGGATGGAACCCACAACCTAGGTACTATGTGCCTTCACTGTGAATGGAACTCCCAATGTTCCAACCAACTGAGCCACACCAGCCAGGGCAAATGGAGAATATGATTTTTTTTAAACCTGGACTAATTAAATATTATGGAAAAATACTAAGTTATAGTTATTGGAAATGTTTTTCTTTAAAAAAATTTTTTTCAATTACAGTTTTCATTCAATATTGTTTTATATTAGTTCCAGGTGTACCACATACTGATTAGACAATCATATGCTTTATCAAGTGTTCCCTGTGATATTTCCAGTATCCAATGTCATTACAACATTATTGACTGTATTTCCTATGCTATAGTTTATATCCCCATGACTATTTTGTAATTTCTCAATCCCTCCCCCTACCCCCAGCAACCATCAGCCTGTTTTCTGTATCTGTGAGTCTGTTTCTGCTTTGTCCATTTACAAAGCAGAATTTCATGGGGCACTACTACCCTCTCCTGGAGGGGACAGATGTGAGGAAGGGTGTGGCAAACTCTCTCTGAGTTGCTCACAATGACATTCCCAAACTGCAGACGGGGAAGGTGGACTTTGCCAATGTGTGGCCCATTGTCCAATTGTTGTACACACTAGACCTGGCAGTGGAGCCCTTCAAAGAGCTTACAAAGATTTTCTATGAACCAACTATTCAGAGAATAACCACTGCAATGGAAGAACGGCAGTGAAAGAGAAAGAAAGCCCTCTGCAGGTAGAAGGACTGTCTCTTGGGGTAGAAGCTTCAAGATTAGACTTTAAGGAGACAATTCTTCACTTTTTGATATAAGGCTCAATGCTAATCCAAAGCCAAAAGAAGCTAATAAAAATGTATAAATTCATGACACTAAAGGAAAAACTTTCACTGCCACATAGTTATATTTGTGACAGATTCAGCAATATTCTTTATAGGGCAATGACTCTCTACCCTATCAGACTAATACCCATTTTTAATGAGTATTTTGAAGTTATCTCTTTACTATCTGGAAATGAAATTCACAGAAGAATATAGCCTAATTACATACATACTTTCTAAACCAAACAAATATAACATCCTTACTATAATATAAAGGAAACATAAAAGACACTAAATTTAACAAAGTAATACACATTTTAACTTGCACTTGCTCTGGCAGGATGACTCTACAATACAGTTTCTAAAAAGTCTTGAATAAATTGGTAGCATACATTGGAGAATCACTTGTAGAGAGCAATGGAGAGTGTGTCAAATTAGTCATAATAGAGATAGATGTCTTGTGGATCACCAAAATGTCATGGCAATATAAAGAAAAGATATTTTTTTAAGATTTTATTTATTTTTTAGAGAGGGAAGGTAGGGAGAAAGAGAAAGAGAAACATCAATGTGCGGTTGCTAGGGGTCATGGCCTGCAACCCAGGCATGTACCCTGACTGGGATTGAACCTGCAACACTTTGGTTCGCAGCCCGCACTCAATCCACTGAGCTATGCCAGCCAGGGCTTGAGAAAAGATATTTTTAAAGACATCCCTGTTAAGGATTAAATATATTTAATCAATAAATCAATGTCAGAATATTAAGCTCCACACACTGAATGCACTTAAACTGAAATATAAACACTTATGAAGACTTTATAAAGTCCTTTCAGAATTAGGAAATTTGTCAGATACCCCAAAATAAGCATACTGTCATCTACAGATTCAATCAACAGCTTGCACTAGTTAGGGAAGCAGTATGGGGTGTTGAAAGTGATATGAGTCCTTGGTAGTGATGCTTTGAGTCCTTGGTCACAATGCTTAACTTCTCTGAATCACAGATCTATGTGAAGGGGATAATAATGGCTACCTGTTGGGGCTTTGAGGAGTTTATGGTTTCTTTTTTTTTTAATTCTCACCAGAGGACATGCCCATTGAGTTCGGGGTTGGGGGGGAGAGAAACATTGATGTAAGAGAAAAACGTAAATCAGTTGCCTCTTGTACGTGCTCCTGAATCCAAAACCTTCACATGTGCCCTGACCAGGAATCAAACCGGTAACCTTTTGGTTTATAGGACAATGCTCCAACCAACTGCACCACACTGGCCAGGCCTCTATGTACTTTCTTAAGATTAGATGCAATTTTTCTGGTGCCTACATACTAGAATAAATTCTTTTACAACTGGTGACAAAACAAAACTGTTTCAACACTAGGATGATGAGCAAAGAGATCTTTTACTGCAGAGGATCTTTTTGTTTTAGATTTTATTTATTTTTTTTTAGAGAGGGAAGGGAGGGGGGGAGAGAGAGAGGGAGAGAGAGAGAGAGAGAGGGAGAAATTATCAATGTGCGGTTGCTGGGGGTCATGGCCTGCAATCCTGGCATGTACCCTGGCTGGGAATCGAACCTGCAACACTTTGGTTCACAGCCCGCGCTCAATCCACTGAGCTACGCCAGCCAGGGCTTACTGCAGAGGATCTTGAAAGACAGAAACATCAAGTGGGACTTCTGAAATCAAGCCTTAACTCAGTTGGGTGTTGAGTGAGGACTAGAAACTCCAGTGATTGTTGGCATTATTTCAGATTAAAATCTCTGGGAAGGGGTCTAAAGGCCAACCATTCCTGAAGGATTTGCCGATCTAGTAGGTTATGCTTTTCACAAACCTCACCACCTTACTCTTTTGTTTATACTCACCTTTCTTAGTGCACTCCTTTACTTCTGTCAGCTAGTTGAAGAAGTCCCCCCCCCCCACCCCTGCTGCCTACTGTAATGAAAAACCCAGGATGCTAGTTTAGAATAGTTCACCACCTTTATGAATGGCTCATACTGCCTTTAACACCACACTTCAAGTTTCACTGGAAATCTAGCTGAGATTTGCAACATATTTTGTGGCCATTTCTACATTATTAAACTTGTACATAAATCCATTTAAAGTTAACAAAATCCACATTACTCCAAGAACAGTAAAGAGTATATAACTCCATTTAAAATTAGCAAAATCCTCATTACTACAAGAACTGGAAAGAATATAAAATTTAATGGATATTGTCAAATTATGGATTGTGACTATGAGTGCTTCCATATTAATCTGTAGAAACAAATGATTAGAATCTAGACGACTTCTAAAGTGCCTTCCAATTTTAATACTCTATGACTATTATCCCTACATAGTTGAATCATTGGGAAATTAACATGGCAATTAAATAAGGCAATTTGTGATTTAGGCCACACTCCGACTGTTCTCTTCATAACTAAAGGTTATTTCTTAGAATGCTGAGCTAAAAATGTAACTACATTCTGCAACCAATGCAAACATGTTCTAATTGATGGGAAGGAAAAAAATTCAATCCAGAGTGCCAGCAATTCCTCTGTGAGCTGGCGTGGCAGGGAGAGTGTAGGGTCAGTGAAGCATCAAGTTACAGAACAAATTAAAGGTCTGGAGAACAGTGGCAGGGTCTAATCATCCACTGTCTGAAGCTGCCAGAATTGGATCTACCACCCTTACCCACTCACAAAGGACTGCTCTACATATCTGAAGCCCACAGACTAAGGGCTTCAAACGTGTTTCATTAAAAAACTTTCAGTTCCAAATAGATCTTTATGGAATTATTTCCTTGAAGTTTTTTTAGTTCTGTTACATTAAAATTTCCATTAAAAAGTAATCAAAACCTAATGTTTACAGTGTTCTGCCACAAAGAAAAATATTGCGGGTTTTTGTTCCCATTAAAAACATGTGTAACATATATGTATATAATTATGTAAGTCTCAGACCCAGTATACACACACATACACAAAAACCTTAGGAAAAAAATAATAATAGTTTTGCCTAAGCCAACAAAATTCATGATATAATTTGTATTCTGTCCATAACTCCCCTCATTAAGCCAATGCTTTGAAAAGGTCAGCAAGCAATGAATACTTCTGCATATTTTGTGGCACATGTTACAAACATTAGATCTATATGGATGAATTAAGGTCACTTTTAAAATTCAAACCGTATTTTCTGGACCTGGTTAGCTGAATTGTGTGCATCTGCACTACTTTTCCTAAGGGAAAGTTAATTTTAAAAAGAAGAAAGTTTGCCAGGCAAACAAGCACATTGGCTCAATACCTAGACAGTGACTCCTAAAGTTCAAAATGCTTTACAGAAAGTCTCTTACTTGTACTTAAAATCCCTGAAAGCAGGTACCAAATATCATCCCCATTTCATAATAAGCATCTCATTTTATGTATGGCTTAATATTATACCCACTTCATGGTACTTTTCAAAGTTAATCCTTCACTTCAATTTTCCAAAAGACAAATAAAAATCGTTTTTTTCCCTGGCAGTTACACTCAGAGAGTGTGCTTAGAATGGTTCAGGTACATATACAGATATACATAAAAAGCAAATGTACAGATGTACATCTATGACAAAGTGCAAGATGGAGAAAGAGTTCTTTGTGTAAATTCAAATACAGTATAATTTATAGACACTCAACCAATTCATGGTAGAAGAGCTTGATTTTAAAAATTAGGAATGTAAGTAAACAGGATCCAAATCAATTTACATGATCATTCCTCCTTCTATTCCTAGAGATGAGAGTCCATTTGGATCTCTAGCCTTAAAGCAACCAACATGCAAAAATGCCAGCGGTCACTGACATAAAGTCAATCAATGCAAGCATGCGAAAGATTTTCCAATTCCCACCAGCCTAGGCCTCATTCTTTCTAATAGCCAAAGTACTTGTGAAGGAATTCTTACATTTTTAAAATTGATGTTTAAAAGCTAACTCTTCAATGAGGACTCTTAGAAGTGGTATTTCTCCCCACTCTATATCTGAGTTTCAAATGAACTTTAACACCCCCTTCCCGAAACTCTCATCTCTTAACTAATGGCACTCCACCAAATTCACCAACGTAAAGGGAACCAGCTTTCACTGGTTTTTGTTTTTGTTTTTGTTTTTCTCTCTATTCACACTATTTCCAGGTGAGGCTTACAAACAGTCGGGCGCCCCCCTCCTAGGCGGATCCGACTGATGCTTTCAAGTGACTGTAAAGAGAGAGTGCATCTCAATCACATAGAGTGCTTTCAAATACACAGAAACCTGCGAACACACAAACACACACACACACACACACACACACACACATTTCTGAATCAGGATCTCAGCGCTGGACTAGGAGCTATTGCTCTAAGCTAAAGTTGTAGCACCACAGTCAACCAGAAAACCTTAGAAACATCACAGTATTTGATTTTCAGTAAATTAATTCCCTAATTCCCAAAGACCCTCAACTTATTGTTTGGTGCAGATACAAAAGATAAGACGCTATACCTACCAAAGTTAGCATGGTTACAGAAGGCAGGGACAGGTATGTTTTGGAAGGAGAGGAGCGGTGCGAGTTCAACCTGGAAATCGTTGCAGACTGGGGAAGGTGGGGGGCGGAAGCCGGTGCCAGTGTTTACGCCTCACACCTGGTGAGGGTGGAAGACCTTCCGCCTCCTCCCCCAGAGACCCGGGTGCGGGGTTCCGGGAGCTGCCCGAGGGGAAGGGAAGTGAGAGCAGGGACGAGACGGGGGTCCTAAGCGCAGCTAAGTAAAAGCGAGGATGGTGAGGGTCGCGAGTTTCTGTGGGCAACCGACCAGGAATCCTGCGCGCCGAGCAGACCCGGGAGGGGCGAGGGAGGCCGAAGCCCACCTGGTACGCCGGCCCTGCCGCGCTGGGAGAAGGCTGCACCCCGCGCCCCTCCTTACCTTGAGCGCGAGTGGCGTGCGGAGCTGGGGACCCGGGAGCACTGGGCTCCGGCGGGGCGTGCGCCGCCCGGGGTCGGCTGTCAGCTCCGCCCGGCAGCCGCTCCGGCTTCGCCCAGGCTTTCGGGTCTCCAGCAGCCAGCCCCTGAGCGTGTCTCGGCCCCCTCCTCCGGCCCTGCCCCTGCAGCTTGACTCCTCTCCCCTCCCGCGGCCTTTCGCCGAGCTCCCTTCTCCCCCTGCTGTTGATTCGCGAGAGCGTGGGCCCCTCTCCGAGCCTGCCCTCCGCTTGCGCGAACACGCACACACCTCCCCCAGAGTCTCTCTCTTAGGCAAGAGGCAGCGACTCAGGTCCTTGAAATTCTGGGGCTGGGCAATCTCAGAAAATCCTTTTAAAAATCTTGATATGCCCAACGAGGTTCAACGTACTTCCATTCATCCCCGCCTCCGTCAATATTTGTCTTAACCACAGCATCACTTTAACACTTGACATTCATGTAGATTGTGCACTGAGAATCTCCTGCCAGTCATTTTAATTTTTCACAATAACTCCTTCTGTTTTATTGTTTTTAAAACGAAGATGTCCCCAGTGTCTACACTTAAGTTGCCAGGACGTTAGACTGGCTTCAGGGGGGAAACATGTTCAGCGGTACAAGACAGGACAAGTCCCTTTTGCCAGCATTGTCGATACCTGCCACCTGTCAGAGCTCCCAGTCAGGGCCAGAACAGTTCATTACACCGGGCTTTGGTTACTGAGCATGCTTTGAGCCTCCATTCTCACTTAGGAGAGACGCAGCTCCCAAGCCGAATTTCTGGAAAGGAACAGGTGGATGTACTCAGAAAGTTCTAATGGTGAGCGAACCGGCAATGGGCAAAGCATACTGAGTAATTTAAACATAATGATGCAAGAGGATCCGTGAAAACGTTGCTGTATCACTAATATGCAGGAGCTGGAGTGGCATAATCCCTACTGGGAATGTGGAAGGTGACTAGTTAAATGGCATTCCACTCATTCATTCACCTATCCATATACTATATATTTATGGAGTAGGTTAGAGGCATAAAGGATGCTAGGAATTCACATGAGAAGCAACCGATTTACTACACAGCCCTGATCATGCAAATACCTGTAAAAGATTGATCAGACAGCCCCTAATCTGAAGGTTGGGGGGCAGGGGGAAGAATACCTACTAGAATCGTCAGGTTTCTCTATTGGGCAGGAAGTGGGTACTAGAAGATAAACTCATCAAATTATTGCAAGGACCAGCTTAGATGACATAGAAAGAGGAGTAAAGGGAGGTTAGTACAAAGACTCTGGCCTTCTTATTCATTCTGCCAATATTTATTGAAGGCTTGTTAGTTCAAGACACCACTAGATGCTAGAGACTCAAGAGTTAATCAGAAAGTCAACATCCTCAACCTCACCAAGCTGAGCAGGGGGACAGACAAGCAAACAGGCTGCTAAAACTAGATGCTCAGATGGAAGGCAGCACACATGGAAGGCAGTGTACGCGAAGCCCAGAGGAAGAGACCCTTACACTGAAACCTGAAGAATGAATGTAATTTGGCCTGGAACAGGAGACTAGGAGGAGAAAGAATTTTCCAGCAGGAGGTATAACATAGAGACAAAGCCAAAAGTAAGAAGGAACATGTCAATTCAAAGAATTTGAAGCTCATTATGGCTGGAGGATTTTTTCTTGGGGATGGCAGTGTGAGTGGCTGGAAGAATAGAGAGACAAGGCTACAGAGATAAGCAGATGCCAGATCATGGAGAGCTTTCTAGGCTATGTTTTCAAACTTGCACTTTATTCCACAGACAATGGGAAAACATTGAAATGTTATAGGCAAGGTAATGGCGAGATCAGGTTTTTGCTTGAGAAGGATTACTGGCTCCAGCAATAGCCCTTCTCAAAGGAGGATGGGGTTAGGGATGAGAGCGAATCAGGGAAAAGAGCTCCAGAAGCTGCACAATATCGGTGAATACCAGAGTATAGATCCTACTACCTCTGTGAAATCAAAGTTTAATCCTATGACAAGTCCCTAGAGAGATAAACTTTTCCTGAAGGAAGGTGGATGGAGGAGAGCCCGTGGTGGTAAACAACTGGGAAATAATAGAAGCAAATGGAAATTAGAGAGAAAATGGTATGTTTGGGGTTTTTCAATGAAACATTTTATTTACACAGTAACTCTATGTCATACAGTTCAAGGATAAAGAGAATGTTGGTTTGTAATTGAGTAGTGGACTAGCAGTAGTTAATAGAAAACTTGACACATAGGAATTACTCTTTATATATACATATCCCAAACTTCCTACTGTGTAACAGTGTGCTCTTACCACAGCTTCCCTCTGCTTTTGAGAGTTATTCTTACTATCTTTCACTTCTCCCATCTAATTTTTTTCATAACCTTCTTCAGTCTGGATCCATCTGTTTGTGCTACTTCTTTTAGGCCATGTTTTCTAGATTCACTTAGTTCTAGACATCTATGGCTGCCACTGGGAGCTGAATTATTTTGTTGTAACTATGTGGGCTGTATTCAAAAGACCTCATGGAAACAGTGAGTGCCTAGGCAAGGGTACTCTGAGATACCGGGGCTCCCTGCTGGACCCTCCCACCCAACTCTGAGACAAATGCACAAAAGTGAAAGCAAGGGGGAAGGGTTGGACAAGCTTAGGAAAGCAGAGCCAAAGCAAGACAGCCAAACATTTTCATGCTCTTATCATGCTCTTCATGCCCTAGATCATGCTCTTCATTATTCTTTTGTTGCTGTTTTAAGATCATTTGCTGCCTCTGTCTCTCTCGGTCCAGTTCTATTTGCCTCAATTTTTTAAAATTTATTTCTGTTTCTCTTCTCTCATTTTAAACCTCTCATCACTTTTTCCTACTTTCTTTTCTTCCTTTCATCCTTTATTCATTGATTCATTCCACAAATATTTTTGTATCTAGTATCTATTTTGTATCTATATAGTACTGTTATGTCACTAGGATAAGTGCTGTATATACAAAGATGGCCAAGGCAAGGCCCTTGAATTCATAGTGGATGTATGAACTCTATGGTTATAAGTGATAGAAATGCAATCAAGATAACTTGTGGGGGGGATTATTTAATAGGTAACAGGGCTGCCACCTGGAAGCCCAAGGAATGGACACAGTCTTCCTCAACAATCTGGAACTAGAAATTAAATTCAATCTTGAATCTCTGTTCTTCCCTTATTCTAATTCACTTTCATCTTCAATCTATCTCAATCTTGAGTTCACAGGGAGGAGACTAACTGGCCTTACCTGATTCAGATGCCTAGTCAAGAAGGACAGGGTGTCCTGGTCATGACATAAAAACAAGAGCTCTCCATGTAATTATATGGATGGTGGCTAACATAGGATTGGGGATGAGGATGGAAGGTATTTCAGGAGGTTGGGGGGAAGGCAGATCTTCAGGAAGAGTATTCTAGGCAGACAACATGTTTACTAAAACAGTGGACATATCAATGAATAATTATATTATAATTTTATAAATAATAAAGATATGAACAAAGTAGTAAAGGAACATAGTGCAAGGGGGAGGAGTCTCAACTTCAGAGTAACAAGGAATGCTTCATGGAGAAGGCAATGGTTTGAGTTCTTAAAAAATTAATCTACAGGACTTTCGGCCAAGATGGAGGCATAAGTAGACACACTGTGCCTCCTCACACAACCAAGATAGGGCCAACAACAATTTAGAAACAGAATAACAACCAGAACTGACAACTGAACTGTATGGAAGAACTGACATATTGAACTGTATGGAAGTAGGACAACTAAGGAGTTCAAATAGACACATTCATCCAGACCAGTAGGAGGGGCGGAGCTGGGCAGCTGAGAAGAGAGAGGTTGAGGAACAAGGAGAGAGGATGTGAAACGAAGACCATTGGGACCAGTGTAAGGCATCCCTGGCATGCAAGACCGCAGTGGGCGGACCCTGGGTTCACAAGCGGCAACTGACAGACCCTGGCCAAGGGGTGGCAACTGGCAGACACAGGGAGGCAGAGATTGTGAAGCCAGGCACTGTGCACTAGGCAGCTGGCTGACTGGGTGGTCCCAGGGTCCCAGCGCAGGGAAATAGACCCTTGGGACACTGATTGAAAACACCTGTGGGGGTTGACGCACAGGGAGAGACTTCCAGCCTCCCAGGAGAGGTTGCTGGAAAGATGCACAGGTTGCACAAGCCCACCCACATGGGAACTGGCACCAGAAAGGCCCACTTTGCTTGGGGGAAGCAGCAGAAGGGACTGAAGTCCCACAGAGAGTGGAGCAAGCACCATTGTTCCCTCTCAGACCCCACCCCACATACAGCGTCACAACCTGGACACTGGGTTGCCCCGCCCTGGTGAACACGTAAGCCTCCGCCTCTCATACGTAACAGATACGACAAGGCAAAAAAAAAAAAAAAAAGATGGCTCAAACAGAAGAACAAATGAAAGCCCTAGAACCAATACTTTTAAGCGACTGAGAGATAGCCAACCTATCAGATGCACAGTTCAAAATACTGGTGATCAGGATGCTCACAGAATTGGTTCACTTTGGTTGCAAATTAGATGAAAAAAATGAAGGCTACAATAAGTGAAATGAAGAAAAATGCACAGGGAACCAATAGTGATGGAAAGAAAGCTGGGTCTCATGTCAATGGAGTAGACCAGAAGGAAGAAAACAACATACAATTGGAAAAGAATGAAGAAATAAGAAATCAAAAAAATGAGGAGAGGCTTAGGAACCTCCAGGACATTCTTTAAATGTTCCAACATCCGAATTATAGGGGTACCAGAAGGGGAAGAGGAAGAGCAATAAATGGAAAACTTATTTGAACAAATAATAAAGGAGAACTTCCCCAATCTGGCAAAGGAAATAGACTTCCAGGAAGTCCAGGAAGCTCAGAGAGTCCCAAAGAAGTTGGACCCAAGGAGGAACACACCAAGGTACATCATAATTACATTAGCCAAGGTAAAAATGAAGGAGAGAATCCTAGAAGCAGCAAGAGATAAGGAGGCAGTTATCTACAAAGGAGTTCCCATCAGACTGTCAGCTGATTTCTCAAAAGAGACCTTGCAGGCAAGATGGGGCTGGAAAGATGTGCTCAAAGTCATGAAAGGCAAGGACCTACATCCAAGATTGCTCTATCCAGCAAAGCTTTCATTTAGAATGGAAGGGCAGATAAAGTGATTCTCAGATAAGGTCAAGTTAAAGGAGTTCATCATCACCAAGCCCTTATTTTATGAAATGTTAAAGAGACTTATCTAAGTTAAAGAAGATAAAAAACAAGTATAGTGAAATGACAGCAAACTCACAATTAACAACCACACCTAAAACAAAAACAAAAACAAACTAAGCAAACAACTAGAACAGGAACAGAACCACAGAAATGGAGATCACATGGAGGGTTAGCAACAGGGGAGTGGGAGGAGGAGAGAGGGGAAAAGGTATGGAGAATAAGTAGCATAGATGGTGGGTAGAAAATAGACAGGGGGAGGACAAGAATAGTATGGGAAATATAGAAGCTAAAGAACTTATGACACATGGAGATGAACTAAAGGGGGGCAATGTGGGGGGGGCAATGTGCAGGGTGGAGGGGAATGAAGGGGGGTAATGGGACAACTGTAATAGCATAATCAATAAAATATATTGAGAAAAAAGAATCCCTTCTTCATGAGGAAATGGTTGAAAAAAGAAAAAAAATTAATCTATGTTTGCCAGGCAAACATACTAGCTAGAATATAGGATTTGCAAGATTATTCCCAGTTTGATGACCCAGTTTTTCAGTAATGACAAGGCTTCAGCAAGAGACCAGTAAGAAGGCTATTACAACAGTTAAGGAGAGAGCTCACATGGCCTGAAAGACAGGAGATATTTATGAGAGACACAAGTTTAGAATTGAGAGGATTTGATATGGGGCTGTGAAGAGGGAGACACCAAAGATGACTTCAAATATTCAAGCTTGAACAACAAGGTGGACAAAGTGATTAAATAAATCAGTAAAAAGAGGAAAGATTTGCTGAAGATGATCATGAGCTTAGTTTTTGATATGTTGAATTTCAGATATTGGTGGGATACAGGGTGAAGAAATCTAATGGGCAGTTGACAAGAGTATGATACTCAAGAAGGAAGTAAATTGTTAAATATATTGACTTAGATTTTTTTAAATCTAGAGGTCATTGATCCCATGGGTGTGCATGAGATCACCCAGGGAAATAATGTGTAAGGAAAGAACCAAAGGCATAGGTGGATCTCTGAAAAACACCAACATTTGCAAGGCCAAAAGACACAGACAGGATAGCCAATGGGGAGTGGGGGTGGACAAAGAGAAAGGAATGTCATGCAAGCCAAGAAAAAACTTTTTGAAAGAAGGGGATGGTAAATCTTGCCAAATGCTGCTAAGAAACTAAGTAATATTGTAAAAATATTCCAAAGAAGCCTTTAAATTCCATAGGAGATCATTGCTGGCCTTTATGAGACCAATTTTAGTGGAACGCTATAAAAAGAGAGTGCATTGCATTCTATCAGTGTTTACAAACCTCAGCACTAATAATACTTGGAACCAAACAATTCTTTGTTGTGGGGGATATCCTGTGCATTGCAGAATGTTTATCAGCATCCTCTACCCACTAGATTCCAGTAGCACCTTCCCCAAGTTGTAACAAATGAAAATTTCTCCAAATAGTATCAAATGTCCCTGGGGGGCAAAATGCTCCCCCACACACACTTGACAACAACTGCATTAAATTGAGATGTAGAGGGGAGATACACAAATGTGTGTATGTGTGTGTGTGTGTGTATTTAGGACGTAGCATCACTTTTTAAAATCTTCTTTTCCTAACTTGCAAACATCTGTTTCTTCTAAATTTAATTTTTAAAGCCCAAGTTGCCTATATAACAAATATCTACCCAAACCTCCCCTAGTTTACTTAAAGAATAAGTTATAAGAATATTTTATTTCTAAAAATCTAGACTCAAAATAAGATTTATTAAAATATTTTAGAGTTAGACATATTTTTTCCCTAGAATGGCAGAAAGAATACTATTAGTCATTATCCAGGGCTTAGTATTGGACAGGTGCGAGGGCAGGAGAACAAAGGGCACACACTAAGAAAACCTCTGGAGGTGATGGGTATGTTCCTTATCTAGATTGTGGCCAAGGTTCCATGCTGTATATATATGTCAGACTTATCAGATAGTATGTTTTCATTGCATGCACTTTGTGTCATGCTAACCATACCTCAATAAATTGTAAACCAAAACAAAAAAAAAAAAACAAAAAATAGGTTGACTGTATGAATAGCAAGGAAGAGTAGGTGATGAAGCTAGACAAGTAAGCTAGGGTTCAGGTTGTCATACAACTTGCTGCAGGTTTAAATTCTATCCTATGTTAGTGGGGGGTTAATTGAGACTGCTAAACATGGGTATGATCTGGACACTCTATTTTCTAAGATAACATCCCATTTTGATAATCTTGTGAATATGTTGAGGACTTCTAGCCAAACAGTAGTGGAAAACACTGTTATTGCCTCAGATATTCTGATTCAGCCAACAGTGATGGCATTAAAGATAACCTAATATAAGCACTGAAAGTTCATCCATAAGCAGCAAAGGCCCCTTCAAAAGAGATTATCTTATTGTAGTTTACAAAGAACAAAAGAGCCCCGGCTGGTGTGGCTCAATGGATTGAGTGTCAGTCAGCAACCCGAAAGGTTGCCAGTTAGATCCTCGGTAAGGGCACCTGCCTGGATTGCAATCCAGGTCTCCAGTTGGGGACATGCGAGAGGCAACTCATGTTTCTTTCTCACATTGATGCATCTCTACCTCTTTCTCCCTCCTTTTCCCTCTCTCTAAACATAAAAATAAAAATAAAATAAAAAAAGAAACAATACCAGAGCTCTATACTTCTCTAATTGGTAACATTTTATCCTTTGTTATTCAACTTTTACAAGTTTTACCATCATTTCCCTCACTTTCTCCTATTGCTCAACTTAAATAGTCCTCCCTGGCCATTGTCAGATAGAATATCCAGTTTACCAACCAACTGGATAGTTCTGTATTCACATATTTTCAAACCTAATCTCAAATTACTAAATTGTGTACTTCAGCTAATTCTTTCTACTAAAATAGAGTATGATATATTGTTTTTACAGGAACCAAATGTGTCGCTATGTTTATATTTATGACCAGGTTTAAATAAGAATCTGCCCTCAGCTAATTCAAGCCATATTCATTTACTGAATTGATATTGCTGTAAGGTCTTTAAATAGCAGGCAGACAACAGACTCAAGCCACTGTCTAAGAACCAAAAGGAGATGCATTTCAATTAAACAAATATGTTTAAGGTATTTACTGTGTTAGGCACTGTGCCAAGTACTGGGAGAGAATAAATATCATGCACTTTGTCTCTATCCATGAAGCTTATATTCTGGGAAGGATAGACATATCTATGTGAGGGCTAGATATGTGTATAAGAAAGGCAGATATAGGTGTACAGTTCATATAAAAACTCAAGGCAAAATGAGAAAAACATTAAGAATTGGGGCTTTAGTACAGGGTGGGGCAAAAGTAGATTTACAGTTGTGAGTGTGTGAAACACAGATTATTGTTTATTATTGTATTATTTTCCATACAAACAACTATAAACCTACTTTTGCCCCACCCTGTATTTCAAAAATAACACTAACATATTTTCAGGCACATTCCCTGTTCGCTCCAGTTGTACCTTATCTGGTTGCAATTATTGGCCCCTCCTGTGCAGACAGAAATGCTCACCAACTACTCCATATGTGCCCCCTACTTCTTAGAGTCTTTGCAGTCAGAGAACTGATGTGACCACTGGAGAATGAGGCAGAATCACAGAAGAGCAGGAATGAGTTCTTCTGCAGTCTTGCCCTACCACCATGAACACCAAGGACTTGTGTTGAGATAGTGGATCTATCAGATCAAAGTAGCCTAGAGATACAAACCATATGAATGGAAGCACTGGGGAGTTGCCCCAACCAACAGGTAGCTTTACAGAGTAAGAAATAAACTTTAGCTGTTTAACAAACAAAACAAAAACCTGTTGAATTGCTGTTAAACAATCTTTTGCTGAAATAACCTGTTCTACCTAATATACTATCTCAATAAACAAAAAAAGTGGTCTGAATCATCATAAGAGTTTAATAAGAGTCAGTTTGCATTCATTTGGCAAATACCACTGACCACTTACTGTGTGTTTGGCTCTGTTTCAGGTACTGAGAATATCATGATGCATAGGAGAGTCCCCTGCAGCTATAAGGAATTTAGTGTTTTACTGGGGAAGACGATGACATTTTCAGGTAGTGTTATTCATCAGGCTTCTAAGACCCACCTTTCACTTGATTCTCTTCCCACTTTACTGGCTACAGTTGCTCCTTCTCCCTTTTGCTGGTTCTTCTTCCTCTCCTGGTCCTCTAAGGGTTGAAGAGCTCCAAGGTATAATCTTGACCCTTTCATTATCTATACCAGTGTTCACTCTCATAGTGATCTCATCCAGTCTCAGAATTTTAGATACCATCTACATGTTGACAACTGCAAAATTTATATCTTGCGCTCGAGCTTCTTCTTCTGAATGCCAGACTTTTACATCCAGCTGACTATTCTGGATTTCCATTTAAGGCTAACAGAAATCTCAAACTTTACATATCTGAAACAAAAGAGCTGATCCCCTTCTTCATCATTTATCCCCTCCCTAACTCCTGAGGTCTTCCTTATCTCAGCAAATAGCTGCTTCGTTCTTCTGGTTATTGAACCAAAAATCTAAAGCCATTATTAATTTCTCTCTCATGCCCCACATTCCATACTTCGCAGAATTCTTCAGGATATGTCCAGTCTTCACTGCTCTCATTTACTTAATATCTCTTTTCAAATATCATCATCTATTAACAAGATCTTCCTTAATTATCAAATATGTAAAATAAAATGCCATCCACCCTACTGGTACTATCTACTTTACCCTGCTTTACTTTACAATATATCCACTTGTTTATTGGTTCATTGTCTCCACTAGAATGTAAGGTAGAAAATGGCAGGGACTTACTTAGTCCTGCCTTGTAGCTTCCTAGTGATGAGCAGAGAGTAGGTGCTCAATACATGTTTTGAATGAATAAACGAATGAATGAAAACTAATAGAAAAGGAACAGTGATAGTACTGAGGGAGGAGAAGCACTTGAGCAAAGAGCTAAATGATGTGAAGGTGGAAATCACCTGAAGATTCTGAGTGAAAAGGCCCAGCAGCAAAAAGTAAGTGAAAAGTTGAAAGGTAGGAAAGAGCGTGGCTTTATGGGGGAACCCGAAGGCTTGTGTGGCTGAAATGGCTAACTGTGTTGGAGAGATGAGATCAAGACTGTCAGCAACTGAATTACGAAGGACATTATAAATCATTGTATTTTGAATTTCATTCCAAGTATGAGGGAAGCCATTGCAGTTTTAAGCACAAATTACCCAATCTGATTAAAACACCACCACCTTGGCTGCTGTGTGACTAGTGGGAGCTGCAGGTGACAGCATGGAAGCCACCAGACCAGTGTCTGGCTGTGTGAAAATCCATGCAAAAGGACAGGATTTGAATGGCATCAGTGAAGTGGAAAATGGTATAAAATTTGAGGGTAGAAATGACAAGATTTGCTTATGTTCTCAGCAAGTGCACAGAAGAGAGAGGATTCAAAGAAAATGTCCAACTTTTGCCCTCCAACCGAGTCCGTTCAGGCAAATTAATTTTTTTATTTGGATGGATCATACTTAAATTGGGCAGGTAGTGGTTTAGGAGTTTGGAAAAATGAAGGGAATCACCCGCAGAAAGGGACAATATTGGGGGGAGGAACAGATACTGCTTCAGTTTTTGAAACGTCGAGTTTGAAATGTATCTGGGGAGCTGGTTTAGAACTCTGGGAGAACTCTGGACTGGGCAATACCTTATTTCTTCTATTATAACACACACACACACACACACACACACACACACACACACACACACACAATTTCCTCCTACATTTACAGGTCTGAAAATCTATTTGTCTCTGATGACTTGAACTTCCCACGTGTCAGGCTCCTAGGCTCCTGTTTCTCGGTGCACCTCACAGGCGACAGGTACTCAGAAATACAGTGGAATCGGGAGTCATCACAAGAACCTAAATGGGATCGATCATTTCTGTGAAATACTGTAGACTGCGACTCCGTGATTTGTAAACTTCTCTACCACCACTAATTAGCCCCGTCCCAGGCCCCGTGACTGCGCTTCCTCTTTTCCGGGTAGGAGCAGTAGACACAATCCACCCCACCCCACCCAGGCCCCCTAGCTTCCTTTCATCCAGCTCCTCCGCGGACCCAGCCGGCCCGCCAGACGCCGCCCCTTGCGGAGAGGAGCGCTCGGCCCCGGGGTCCGCAGCAGGACTAACCCTCGCAGCCCCGCCCCACCCAGCCACCCCGGTTTCCCGCGGAGGTGCTGTGCCAGGCCCTCCTCCCCGACCCGCGCGCGCCAACTCCCAGCTCGCGGTCCTGATTGGCTACCGCATTCCCGCTTTCATGCCCGAACCGCCATTTTGAAAATCTTGTTGATTCTGGGGAACCGAGAGCGAACGTCACACCAGACAGCGTCCCGCGCGCCTTCTCTTCGGCGCCCGCCGCAGCATTCCGGAGCTTTTTTGTGCCCGGCGCGCCAGTTGTGCTGCGCCCAGGACTAGTGGTGAGGGCCACATCGGGGCAGGGAGGCCGTGGGGCGCTCGCGACAGGGCCCGCCTGCTCTGCCGCGGCCTTTTGGACCGCGGCCTGGAGCGGGGGAGGGGATGCTGCGCGGCCGGGGTGGTGGGAGGGGCGGCTCGGCCCCGAGCGAATTCCCGCTTCGGGGATTCCGGGGCTTCGGGCTGAGCGGGAGGGAAGCTGCCCGCGGGGAGGGAGCTTCGCTGTTCCCGCTAACGAGGACTGCAACTTTGAGGTCGGGTTTCCCGCGGTCCCTGCTTCCTAGGGCAGAGGAGTGTCGGGGTGGTGGCGGGCATCACCGGGGGTGAGGAGAACGAGACGCCTGGCTTTCTCCCGTCCGCAGGTGGACATTATGTCCTCCTCGGGCCCTGCTGCGGAGGGAGAGGAAACAACTGACCATCCTGCATCCGAGAAAGAACCCGAAATTTCCGGCCCGAGAGAGGAAAGTGAGGACGAGGAGGAGGACGAGGACGAGGACGAAGAAAAGGGTGGGAAGTCCTGTCCCCTTCCTAAGTGATGGATTTTACAGGAAAACAGTTTCCTTGCTTTTTTTGAGCTTAGAGGCACTTAAGTGGGATTGATTTTCAGCAAGAATGCAAAGTTTATGTTTTTGTGTTGAGCAGTAGCAGAGAATTAACTTCGGGTAAATTTGAAGTAATTGTAAGGTCTTCACTAAAACGACACACTGCGTTATTGTTAGTCCTGGAAATACTTTGTTTACTAACTTTGGGAATTCCAGTGTTTAAAAAATAATACTCATAAGCATTGTTATTACGTTAGTTTGGAGTGCAGTTGACTTCTCATCTTCAAATTACTTTCATAACATTTCATTAGTTGACAGGAAGTTTATAAGTTTCAGATCTGTTTTTAAAACGCTTAACCTTTGTAGGTAATGTTTTATTTTAATCTTATGATGATTTGAGCACACATCTTTTGCTTTTTGGGGTAATTGTAAGGTCTTCACTAAAACGACATACTGAGTTATTGTTAGTCCTGGAAATACTTTGTTTACTAAACTTAAGCAGAGGTTCTTTTAAAGGCATAGAGGAGTTACTTTCATGGGGGAAACACCGGTGAAAGCTATTGGGACTTGAGAAAGTCTGTAGTTAAATACGAAAGCGATGAACTATGAATAATGAGCTCAGTGCCTTTTCGGTTTTGGTGTTGAGGGCGAGCATTTTTAACCAGCTGACTGGAGCCAGCCGGCCCAGCTTGCAGAATTAAGGGATGGTACTGTATCAGTACCATCCGAAGCAGAGGAGGCAGTGCCATTTTGAAATGTGCCAGCTTCCTAAGATGTTTCTGGCCACTTAAAAATCTTTATCAGAAGTACATTCTTTGATGATGCTAGCCCAGTCTAGGTTTGCTTATATCTCAGCCAAACTTGGCTGAGACAAGACTTCAAAGACGTTTGAAGTTTTGTTCCCCAAAGCAGATTTAGCTGTTAAATTCTTTTAAGCCAAAATCAGTCCATGGTCAGCATTTTATAAATACTATCTGGGTTGAGATTACACTGAATGGTATGCCTTTTGTTTGTTTCAAATAGTAGGTGCTTTAAGAAAGGAGCATGACCACATTTAAGCACAAAAATGTTTAGAAAAGTTATTTTTTAATTGTTAATTATACAGTAACAAGATTTGCTGCAATATCTGCTAGTCCAAGACTTTCAAAAAACACTTTTTCCTCCAGTGTTTCTTTGTTAATTTTTTCAGTCATTTTGAAAGGGTTTGGATATCATAGAGATGGTGAATTTCAACATAAAAATTGTTTTAAAAAATATTCCCAAGCAGTTCGTAGCTGTTCCAGTTTATTTCTTCCCTTATTCTAAAATTCTGAACATTTTATCCTATTTGGCCCTGAAAATTTAAGTCTACTACTGAGGTGTAAAAGAAACAAGGCAGTGAATTCTGTGCCAAATAGGGGATGGAACTGAGTTATCTTGGTTTTCTTGGCAGGAGTTGGGAGGGTGTCTAGTAAAAGATGACTCCTAGATTTCTGCCTGTGGCATGTGGGTCAACAGTATTACTGTTTTCTAAAAGATAAAGTTCATGAAGGTGAGTTTGGAAATGATTGTAACTTCTGTTTTGAATGCATTGGGTTAGGTACCCATAGGACGTGAATGGAGCTGTCCAATTGGCAGCCTTGTTGAAACTCAGAGTGGGGGAAGCTCTGAACTACAGATAGACCAAGAAGATTATTAGCCGATAGGTGGTAATCTAACTCAAGTAAATGGTTTAAATCACTCAGGGAAAGGAAGCAAACGTGTTGCTTTTGAGTGCTTTCTCTTCTGTACACCATTGCCAAAATATACCTGCTATAATCCCTTTCTCCTAATTCTTTCTGTGCAGACCCTTACATGTCCAAATCTTACCTGTCCTTCAAAGCCAGCTCCAATGTTTTGAACCTTTTTCCCTAATCCAAAAATAATTACTCTTTCCTCAACTTTCAGAACTCTCATTTATGTTTTTAGGAAAGGCATTTTATCTACTTTGGAGTACAATATTTGTGTCTCATTACCCACCAGGTAAAATCTAAAAGAGATAGTCAATGTCTTAATCATCTGCTCAGTCCCCCTTAGTATCTTGTGGAGCTTTGCACAAAACAAGCATGCAGTTAAATGATTGGCAGGCTCTCCAATGATATAGTACAGTGTGCTGTTATTTATCTCAGACACTGGGTAAGTGGTTTTAGAAAATCAGGCTTAGTGTTCTAAGTATATTTTCTAGCTTTTTTAAAAAAGCAGTCTGGACTAAACAATTTAATATTTTAATGACTTATAATCATAAATGTGAATATTTTTATTATACTACAAAGAAACACAAATGCTCTCCCAGTTGATTGCAGTAAATGTAAACGTGTAGAATTTTATCCTCTCCATAGTAACTCCAGGCTGCTTTGCCTTACTTAAGGTCCTTGTTTTCTTTTCTTTTCTTTTTTTTTTTTTTTTTTTGGTCAGCCTACTAAATTACTGCTTTTTTCTATATGTCTTTTGAAGTTCTTATAATCTTAATTCTTAACTGTTTTTGAGGTACAGTGAATTGAATTCTAATTAATAGAATTATATCTAATCAAAGATGAAGCTAAGTGGGGGCTTTGGTGATTTTTCACAAACTGACTGGACTTTTGTAGCAATAATTGTAGTTGGATAAAAGTTTGTTTGCTTTCTGATTTTTAAAAAAATGTGGATCCCTGTGAGGTTGCCAGGTAAGTATACTGTTACTCTAAAAAAAAATTGATGTTGCTATTGATCAATCAGGTATTTTCATATCTGTTAATTTTCTTCTAAAAAATCTGTTGAGGCAAAGAGTAAGGTATTAGGTTTCTGTGATTATTTTCTACATGTTTATCCAGTAAAAATGTATTCTTTAAGCTTTTTGTCATTTAAGAAGTATTAAATTAATTTCTAGAAAAGAGTCTCATCGTGGAAGGCAAGAGGGAAAAGAAAAAAGTTGAGAGGTTGACAATGCAAGTCTCTTCTTTACAAAGAGAGCCATTTACAATTGCACAAGGTAAGTTTATTCTATGTTCTTTCATTTTATGGTGAAAATGCCTAAAATATACAAAGTGATGTTTAGTAGTGCTTAGTTTTTAACTAAGTAGTTTACCGATGTATTATTGTTATTTTAATTTGCCCTATTAGAGCAAAAGTTATGTAAATTATGCTCTAAAAATAATTTCCATTAAATTAACTTTGTAAATGTATAAACATGTAATGGTATTTAACTTCAATTATTATGGTATTTTTTGCTAGGAAAGGGGCAGAAACTTTGTGAAATTGAAAGGATACATTTCTTCCTGAGTAAGAAGAAAACAGATGAACTTAGAAATCTGCATAAACTGCTTTACAACAGGCCAGGCACAGTAAGACCTTTTTTATACCTTCAACCTAGTAGCATATTTACTGTATTAATATGTATTAAAATACTTCACAATAGAAGCATAATTTTAGACCTGGAAAGGACTTTAGTGATCAGATAGTTCAATTTCCATACCATACAAATGAGCAAACTGAGACACATACTTTTAAAATGTCTTATTAAGAGATATATAGCTGGATATTAACAATTAGGATTGCAATATCCAGGGATCTTTCTACTGAAGTTGTTTTTATGCCAAACTGAAATGTCAGATTGTGATGATTTTAGTGATTTTTTAATTGGATAAGAAGTTATTTTTTGGACTTTTTTAGTCATTCAGAATAAATGATACAGTATAATTATATATTATTTTGAGCAAATATCTGATAAATTAGGTGGTACTTCCTTGCCAATAGATTTGTTAAAATCAGTGTTTTATTTACTGAATTATTTTACAGTAGTCTCCTTTTATCTGTATGGGTTACATTTTAAGACCCCCAGTAGATGCCTGAAGCTGAGGATAGTACTGAACCCTATGCATACTATAAACTTTATTATAGGCATGTATAGGAAAAAAAAAAACAATTTATAAGTTAGGCATAGTACAAGATTAACCATAAGCAATATTGAAATAGAACAGTTATAACAATGTACTATAATAAAAGTTATGTGAATGTAGTCTCTCTCAAAATATCTTACTGTACTGTATAGTACTCATCTTTTCACTTAAAGGAAGCATTTTATGGCTTCTCTTGGCATATCTGAATTGCCAGCATCACTTCTCTTGTGCTTTGTGGCCATTATAAGCAAAATGAGGGTTACTTGAACAAAAGCACTGAGATACCACTGCAGTTCATCCAAGCTGGCTACTAAGTGACTAATGGGCAAGAAACCTGAGGTATGACTCTGTCCAGCATATCCATGCTGTATACTCTGCTTACCTGTTGGTCATTTGGTATGAGGTCTTGGTTATGATATTGACTTTCACTATCGCAATGCTTTTGTTCATGTAACGCCTATTTTACTTAATAATGGTCCCAAAACCATTCATATACTTTTAGTACAGTATATTATAATTGTTCTATTTTCTTTATTGGATATTATTATTGATCTCTTCCTAGGTCTAATTTACATACTAAACTTTATGATAGGTATGTGTATATATAGGAAAAAAGGTAGTATATATAGGGTTTTGGACTAACTTGTTTTAGACATTCAACTGGGGCCTTGGAACGTATCCCCCTCAGATAAGGGAGAACCATGAAGGGATAATTCATGTCCCAGTGGAATGCCTTGAGATATCATCAAGCTACTTAGAATTGCCTGCAAAATTCTAAGCCAGTGGGTTCTGTTCCCTGTTAGCACACATACCTAGGTTATGGGTTCAGTCCCCTGTTGGGGTGCAAATGAGAGGCAACCAGTTGATGTTTCTCTCTCACTTGGATGTTTCTCTCCCTGTCCTTCCTTCTCTCTAAAATCAATAAGCATGCCCATGGCTGAGGATAAAAATAAAAAAAGAATAGCATACAAAACTTACGAGTTTTTATTTCCAGAATTATAGTATTTTTCAGACCACAGTATCCATGGATGAAGGGCTACTGTACTGCATACACAACTTAAGTATTCCACATAATCAAAGCTTTGCTTTGGGATTGTACATGGGCAAAAGTAAAATTTGACGTTGTTAGCTTAGAATATCTGAGGCATGGTATAATTTATTTTCATGCATGTTATCTCATTTGGAGGTGCGTTGTTCTTTTCAAAGAGTAAAATCATTGAGTTTGCTATTACTTGTAACTTTTTATTACCAAGGGAAAGGATGTCTTTTCAGGTAGTAACTTTCCACATCCCGTGGTACTGTCACATAACATTAACTTGTGGTTTTATGATTACCGGTAAAAATTGCTAGATGAAAATTCATTCAAATTGTCATTTTTAAAAAATAAAGTTTGTAAGCCTGTTACAATATTAATATTTTAGTAATAAATACAGTTTTTAATTGTAAGAAGTGTTGCATAAACCAATATTGTAACTTGGAGACAGGAAAATAAAGATGTTGGCTTTGAATTTTTTCGTGTGTACATTACTAATAAGTAGAATTAATAATAAGAGAAACATTTTCAGGTGTCCTCATTAAAGAAGAATGTGGGTCAGTTCAGTGGCTTTCCATTTGAAAAAGGAAGTAGTGAATATAAAAAGAAGGAAGAAATGTTGAAAAAGTAAGCTATTTTTATAAATACCATATTTTGATCAGTGTGCTTTAAATTTTAATTTTAAACATTTACTGTGACCACCCATACATTTCTAGTAGACTGCTGATTTTTTGCTTTAAATGCCAACACCTGATTTGTCTTCATAACTATTAATTTGGTATATTCATTACTTTCCAGTAGATAGTGGCTGTCAAGATTATTGAAAACTCAAGACATTTCTGTTTCTTAAAAGAAGAACGATATACATAGGGAAATCATTCACAGTCCAAATTGCAGAAGGTCTAAAGGGAATATAATGAAAACTCTCTCACTTCTGTCCTGTTAGCCATTCTCTTCCTCCACTTATAGGTACTGTTTAAGTACCTATAAGCTTTTGAAGATAATTAATTTGATAGAAACAGTGTCCGTCCCATATTGCAACCAAGATGATATACTAGAGCTTTTGTTTGTTAAATTCTCTATAGTTTAAGACCTCTAGATAATAAAGATAATTATGTATTTCTTCATTGAAACATAATAGGAATGCTGAAGTTGGGGAATGCAATATTTAGTCATAATCAGAAGAATGATCAAGTTCATGAGTGTTAGAGAATTGAAAACTTTATATTATTTTCTAGTAATTAACTTAGGTATTCTTTTAATACTTTTTAGAATTTAATTGTTGAATAATGTTTTCAATTTTTAAATAATCTTATCTAGTTCTTTTGTGCACTAATCAAGATTATTAGGAGTACTTCTGAGATTCAGAGGAGCATTGGGTACTCTTTTAATGTTTGTAGCCTAGACAGTTTGGTTAGCTATTGCATTTATATTGTGGGGAATGTTTATAAACTTTACAACATAATCACCTTTTTGTTTTCTTTTTCAGATTTAGAAATGCCATGCTAAAAAGCATCTGTGAGGTTCTTGATTTGGAGAGATCAGGTGTAAATAGTGAACTGGTGAAGAGGATCTTGAATTTCTTAATGCATCCAAAGCCTTCTGGCAAAGTGAGGACCATTTTGTATTATTTTAGTAACAAATCAGTTACTTATATTGTCTCCTTAGTTTCTCTTTTCTATGAAACAATTTAGTTAGCATTGCTGTCAACATTCAGTAAAATCGTCTACATTCAAAGAATATATATACATTCCATTGACCTATCTGCAACAGTGTCATGATAGAAATAACATAGAAGGCATATGGATATGTTTTCCCTTATCAGATATGAAGGATATAAAATTAAGAAAAATAGTTATTAACTAAATTTTAGGTGGGCCAGAAGTACAAACTAAGTATCCAGAGTTATGTATTTCGAAGGCACAGGAAGAACAGAAACTAATTGAGTTGAGGATAAGGTGTTGGACTGGTATGCAATCTGTGATCAGGTCTTGAAAGACAAGATGGGGGTTTATTAGATTGGATGTTTTCTAGATGGTAGAATACAGTTATGTAAAAGTGACATAAAGCTGACTTGTAATACGTTTCTTGGTTTGGAATCGTCTGCAGAGTCAGGACTTGGACAGAGATGTAAAATTTCCTTATCGTTCACCCTACTCTTCTTAAAATCTAGATTGGGTTTGCCCTAATTGTTTGATAGTAACAAATAACATCATTGACTTAAAATGTCTGTTGAAGTGGTACTTACATGACCTTGCATTTTCAGTTTTAAGTCTCTCAGCAAGTATTTTCATATTCTTCCTCATTTTGAAAGCAAAGAACTTGTGAAGTCATTAAGAGGGCCTAGGGATTCAGGGGAACACTATCAGCGAGGGAAGAGGTCCTAAAAGTTAGAAACCAGAAAATAACTCTGAGCTTTGTTTTTGTCTGTTCTTGGTCCTGTTAGTAAGTGATATTTGCACCATATAACTACAAACCTAAGGGTTACAGTGATTTTTCAAGGAGGTTTCAAATTGGCTTACTTAAAAATGGGGTATTATCAAGATATTATCTTTCTATTTTTCTGTACTTTTATTATAGCTAAACCTCTGCTGCTTTAGAATTTTATTTAACAACTTTAATACTTGCCCCAGAAGCAGTTACTAAGTTTCCAAAGTTATGAAGGATAGTTTTATATTCTTTTCCTCACTGATCTTCAAATGTGTTGGTTTGAGAACTCGACTACCCTCTTAAAAATGAGTGAGGACCCAAAGAGGTTTTGTTTACATGGGCTAATCTGATATATTCTGTATTCTAAGTTCAAACTAAAAAACTTCTCAGAAGAATGCCCATTGCATGGAAACAAAAGTAATATTTTGTATGAAATCTGTTCATGTCTGACTTAAGATAGCTATATTCTCATTTGCTTCTGCATTTTAATTTGTTGTGATGTATTGCTTTGCTTGAAGTATATGAAGAAAACCCAGCCTCTCCAAGTTATGTACCATATTTTGCCTTGTATAATGTGCACTTTTTGCCCAGATTTTTTTAAATAAATGTAAGGATGCATATTATCCACGGGCACAATGATTACATGCCATGGGCACAATAATGGGCATAATAATCCTGTGTTTAATGTACACAAAATATGAGTATGCATTATACACGGCAAAATACAATAGTTAGAAAAAGGAGTATTTTAAAAACCTTTTTTAAAAATTGTGGATATTCTCCTTTAATGTAATACCAAACTTCTCACTGGTAGTTTCTTAAAGATTAGTTGTAGTGTGGCATGTGATACCATGTTAATGAACTTGGACCTTTTACCTGTGTGCATGATTTTGTAATATGCATTCACCATTTGGGAAATATTGGTTCCCTGAATTATGCGTATCTTCCAAATGTTGGTACATTCATTTCATTAAACACTGTTGGTGAGTCACGTTCATTAATATCACCACCATCTCACCTGAAAAATCTTTAGGTATTGCAACACTGTCAGGTTCGTGGTAATAGACATTAATTTTCCAAAATTCTAATTTTCCCTTGAATTTTGAAATTTATCATTGGTAATAAATAGGCAGTTATTTTCCTTGATCTGACAGGATCATGTCCTTCATTTTTGAGAATATGTCTGTCAAATATCTAAGTCCAAATAGGCATAGTTTTTCAATGATTATTTTTAACAGTATTCCATGAAAAAAGTAGTTAGCTTAGGTCACATCTCAATAGCACAAGTGTATTTCCTTGAGAAAACAAGTGAACTTCAGTTTGTACAGGAAGTACTTCATGTTGTATCTCCCATTTTGTTAGGTATTCTAAGGACACATACTCCAAAGTTTGTATTTAATATAGTTAATATTTACTGCTTCATCAAAAAAGTGAAACACCTTTTTTTTTCCTGCTGGTGTGTGGTTGTGAGGAATATGATGACTACTAGCACATTGTGCTGCTCTGCTTTGATAAGTAAATATACTAAGGTGCCAGCAGTTTTACCTACCTTTGCTTTTACTTAATCAGTGCAAATGTCAACACCATGAAAAAGCAAATAAATGTCTTGGTATTATGAAAATAGTTTTGACCTGGTAGGCTTCTGAAAAATTCTCAGGAAACCCCAGGGACCATGAACCACACTTTGAGAACGACTGATTTATCCTTCCTTATAGAATCTTAACTTTTCATATTTGATTCTAATTACTACTAAATTGAATGGTATCTTAAACTGTTTTCTATGCTACCATATACTTCATCACTTAAGGAAAACACTAAACTTATTAGTACTAATTTTTTTTCCTGTATAATCTTAATATTGTTGAATTAACATTGTTTTACTTTTCTATTGTGTTTCCACTTTGATTATTTGTTAATCAGATTTTACAAAAATTTTTACAAAATGGGATGATACTATTGACACTGGATTCAGATAAATAGATTAATTTTAAAACCAATGTAGGAAAGTTCTAAAGCACTTATATGTTACTGTTTTTTTAATTAAAAGCTTATTTATTTTTAGAAGTTGCATTTTCTTGGTTACTTGAATGATTTAAAAGCTTTTATTTTCCTGTGTAGATTTATTTAGTACCCATTCCAGTCCTCATATTACTAATTTCATGTACCAATTATATTTTCACTACCTGCATTTGGTTCCTGAGCTGAGGAAAGTGAGGGTTGTCATATTTTTCTAAAAACATTTGAACCTTGGATTTCATGTGTGCAAGTGAGTAGTGCAAGTTTAGACAGTGAGAGTACCTGTTCTCCAAACAGGGATATCAAAGACTGTATCTAAATGTATTTGTTTTCTGGTAATGATAATAGTTCATGCAACAAGGATATCTGTATTCATTCAAGAAAGTTGCTTTAGAGAATCTCTCTGACAAATATCTTTGGTCCACTGATTTAAAATTTCTGGAGTGACCTAGATTGGCTGTTTCCCAATCTGTTCTGAAAAGGGTAGGTAGGTTGTTTGGGCAGGTTAGGGGCTATTCTGTAGAAGTAGATTGCCTGAGAATACTACATTACACAAGCAGCCACTTTTTCTTAATTGTTGTGCAGGTGACAGACAGTGACCTCTACAACTGGAAATTCTTGGGAGAGGAGGGACCGGTGGTTCTGATAGTTTCATAAAAAGTATTGCCTAAAGTAATCACTGATATTTGTACAATTGTGCATCCTAAGGTTATATTATAGAATTTTTCCCTTTTTTGGGAATTTTTCTTAATGGTCCTGTTGACTGCAGAAAATAATTTAGGCAAAAATAAAAATACTCATAATTCAGAAATAAGTAATTCTAACTTCTTAGTGTATATCTTTTTAGATCCTTTATGTAGGGTTATTTTATGGTTTTCAGTTTTAGAAGTTAGCAAATTCTCCCCAAGAAAGCATTTAAAAATTAAATTTGTTTTACATAATCATTTTCCTCACATGATGTACTCCGCTTTTTAAATGTGTTTTAATCAATCATCAAAGTAAGGAGAATGTACTTGTTTTGTGGTTCTTAGTTTCATAATTAACATACTTGGTACTTACTGCATGTTTCCGATCATGAGTGAGAATATAATGCTGGCATTATTGAAAGCAGAGCTCAGAGGTAATATGAATATAAACTATATAGTTCATAAATTCAGAATATGTATGGTGAGATTTTATTTACTTTATGGATGGTTCTTCCCAGCCCTTTGATTAAAGGATCCCCTAAAACAAGAACTTTCTCTGGCAGTGGCTAATATTCACAGAAATGAAATAAGTTATAAGTCTAATTCAGAATATCTTGATAAAGTGTAAACAAGTGTCTGAGCTTAACACAGTGTGTACTTTGGCTTCTAGTCCCATGTCAAAACACAGAATGTATATTTAAACATTCTCAAGGTGTCTCTTGCCTAGGTGTTCAGAATACAAGTGAAAGGGTAGTTGAGACAAAAAGATTAATGACATATTAAGTTAAAAATGAATTGTCCTCTAAAGCTGCTAAACTTGGAAATATCTTGAGACAAGAACAAGAAGAATTGAGTTGAAGTAGGTCTCATAAACTGGAAATACTGACTTGGAAATACAATACCTCATTGGGACTTATTTTATTTTATGCAGCCATTGCCGAAATCTAAAAAAACTTCTAGCAAAGGCAGCAAAAAGGAACGGAACAGTTCTGGAATGTCAAGGAAAGCGAAGCGAACCAAATGTCCTGAAATTCTGTCAGATGAGTCTAGCAGTGATGAAGATGAAAAGAAAAACAAGGAAGAGTCTTCAGAGGATGAAGATAAAGAAAGTGAAGAGGAGGTAAAACTTTTGTTTTTTTCCCCCTCTCATCTCTTTTCCTGGGGAAAGTTAAGTATTCTTGCTATATCACAGGTTTAGCCAGAAAACAGATTATAGGAACTATCAGTACCGTATTGGTTGTTTTTAATTCTGAAGACATGTAAATAGTTACATATAAACCCTTTCTTTCCCCTGAGAAGCTTTTAGTTTTATTGCTGTGCCAGTGTGTAAAAGTTGGAAGAGTGAGGTTTGTATGAACTGGATTTGAGGTGGACATTGACTAGAGTAGGTCAAATGGGAAGGGAAGGTACTGGGAGAGGGGTTCATATCCTGAACAGGAACACAAAGGAGCAGATTTTAAAAGAATAGTTCATAGTATATTAATATAATATGACAGTTTTGAACCATTTTATTCTGTTTTATACAAAAAGCAAGGGGTTTAAGGACCACCATTTTCCCTGGTCAATTTGTTGGGAATTAATTAATAAGAATAAGAGCATTTGAAGTATAATTGGTGGACAAGTTTTGTATCACTTAGGAATGCCTGCCAGTTTCCTTTACTTGCAAATCTTTGTTAAATGTTGAATATTTAGTTTTCAAAGTGAAACTTCAGGAAGGAAGAACTGCTGAACCATTTAAAGGGTTAACTTTATATTGTTTCCTTGTGTGTCTTCAGTCAAGTAGGTGGTGAATGGGTACAAGGAAGTGATTTCCTATTGTTAATAGTGGTTTGGTAGACTCTATATTAACTTTGTTTTATTGCCCTTCATTGATCAGAACTTGTTGTATAAGTTGGGTAATGTACTTGGGTCTTATTTAGGACTTGATTAATGTGAGTTGACATTTCGGGCCAAAATGTCAAGACTCTTCATTGTGGATGGCTATTTTGTGCCTTGTATAATGTTTGCCCACTAGGTGCCAGTAGCACACTTCCCCAACCTCCAGTTGTGAAAACCAAAGATGTCTCCAAACATTGCCAAATGTCTTCTGGGGGACAAAATCATCTCCAGTTGATAACCTCTAAAGTAGAGGGAATAAAGATGTAGTGAACTCTGGTTTTATATGTACAAGTATGTATTTTGTGTATATTTGTATTCAGGTATTTAAAATCCATGCATGTTTTAATGTCAAATTTTTATAAAGACTTTAGTAAAGCTAAGTTTGAAATGCTTCATATTTGAAAAAATATTACAAATCTAGCAGGTATTTCATAAATATTTCAATACATTTTTGATGTAAAAGGAAGATGAATAATCTGAGCACTATGGTTTTTGTTTTGTTTTTGGTGGTTTTTGTTTGTTTGTTTGTTTTAAGATTTTATTTCAGAAAATGAAAAATGGATCTGCCTTTTGACCCAGCAGTTCCACTGCTGGGATTATATCCTAAGAACCCTGAAACACCAATCCAAAAGAACCTATGCACCCCAGTGTTCATAACAGCACAATTTACAATAGCTAAGTGCTGGAAGCAACCTAGGTGCCTATCCGTAAATGAATGGATTAAAAAACTATGGTACATTTACACAGTGGAATTCTAGGCAGCAGAAAAAAAGGAGCTCCTACCCTTTGTAACAGCATGGATGGAGCTGGAAAGCATTATGCTAAGCGAAATAAGCCAGATGGTGAAAGACAAATACCATATGATCTCACCTTTAACAGGAACCTAAACAACAAAACAAACAAGCAAAATATAGTCAAAGACACTGCAATAGAGAACTGGCTGACAGTGACCAGAGGGGAGAGGAGAGGGAATTTCAGGAGAGAATGGGAAGGGTTTACAGAAACAAACACAAAGGACACATGGACAAAAACTGGGGTGGGGGGGGGGGGCTGGGTATGGAGGGGAGTTGGGGAGGGATGAATGAGTGGGCTGGGATGGGAGTAAAGGATAGAAAACAGTACTTGAACAATGACTAAAATAATAAAAAAAGATCTTATTTATTTCTAGAGAGATGGGAAGGGAGGGAGAAAGAGAGAAAGAGAAGCACCCATTGGCTGCCCCTCACACACTCCCAACCAGGGCCTGGCCAGCAATCTAGGCATGTGCCCTGACTGGGAATTGAAGTGGCGACCTTTTGACTCTCAGGCCAGTGCTCAGCCCACTGAGCCATACCAGCCAGAGCTGAGCACTAAGGTTTTTATGGAATAGATTTTAAGACCATATGGAAGGAAAATATGTTTGTTCCTATATGAATATGCTGTAGTGGTAATTGTGTAGTAATAGTATTATTTCTCATTCATCAAAATTTTGGTTATCTACTGTATTCACCATACTTCCTTTAAAACCTTTTTGAAGGCAGATTTTAAAGCATGGAAAGTTGTCATAGAATATAAACGTCTGATTTTTTTCATAGAGGCAGTATGCTTATCAGCATGGGCTTTGGAAACTATCTGAGTTCAAATCCAAGTATACCTTTGTATGACTTTGGGCAAGTTAAACTCTGTAACATCAGATTTCCTGCTGTAAAATGGGGGTAATAATAGCAGTCTCAAATGGTTGTACTAAGTGACTTTATGTAAAGCACTTAGAGCAGTGCTTGGTACAAGTACTAAGTATTAACTGCTATTTTTAGTATTCAGCTGACCTTTTACCATACATAGGATTTCTGAATCTAATTTTCCTGTCATTATTGAAGTGTAGGAAAATTGGATTTAGAAATGTGATTCATTTTCTTATTAGCTTTCCAGATTACTGTTTCATTGTTATAAGTAGAAGTAGTAGTAGTCTGTGAATATAGATAATTTCTGATTTATAACCATATTGGTTACTGGTTAATTGATCACAGGTGAAACTGTTCCACTGTATATCACAGTCTTTCTTTCTACAGTGCCATAAATGAGGAGCTTTTGCTAGAAAGCCAGATCAAGTGATGAAAATACATAGAGGAAAAAAGAAAACAGAAAAATGCTTTTATGGACATTAAGTATATAAAGTTACACAGTATAAAAGCTGTATTATGTACTCTATTTTCTGCTTCAATTTTTCTGCTTGGGCTGATGCAGACTGACTTCATAAAATACAGTGCCAGCAAAATCTGGTCTGAGAAATGACTCCACACCCCCCAAATAAATCTCCTTCCAATAAGTATAGGTATTTTTTTATTTCTCTAAAGGCTTTCAGATTTAGGGCTGCCCTCCTCAAAAACTTGACTACTGATTCTTTTTCTGTGGAAAGCTCTTTGGGAGGAAGGTAAGTGCCAGCAGGAGTAGCAGTATTTCTATGATAACTGTTTCTCTTTTTGCTTCCATTTTTTGAGAACTTGGTTAAGTAAAACCTTGTTAGGGACTTCATAAATGGAGGTATTTGGGTCATGACCATGAAAGGACCTCTTTTCTAAGAGACCAGAAAGAAGAGTTGCAGGCTGATTTGAAAAATGGTAGATTGCCTATAGATGGAATTTTTTGTAGATTTTTTTTGTAGAGAATTACTAATATTATTTATTCTTAAACTATTAACTTAATATTATTTATTCTGTTTATTTCCTGGAGTAAATAGAAACTTTTTAAGTGAATGAAGATGAAGTTTTCCCCTTTATTTTTAAAAAGTCTTTTATAAGCAAATGTCACATTAGCATGTCAGCCAATAATTGCTGAGACATTTTGTTCAAAGTTCTCTATACCTATATCTGTTTCTATGGTATGTAGTGAATGGTTCACAACAGTTTTTAATTATCTTTTTCTTTGGAATTAACTCAAATAAGGTGCTTTTTCTGAGAATTACTTGGGTAATAATTGTTTCATGAAAGAGCTGTTTTAAACTTGTTTATTATCTTGGGTCTTGGACATTTGCAAGAGAGCAATTTGAAACCAGGAGGAAACTGGTAGATGAAGTTAGAAAACTGACAGGTTTAGTTATTTTCTGTAAACTTACTCTGAAAATGAACTGGTTCCCATATTGGATTAGCATCTTTAGGGGAATTGTGCTAAAATGAACTAATGAGATTAAATCATACTCAGATAAGCCATTCACAGAAATTAGACTCAAGCATAGAGAAATTACTGGAGAGTACAGGAAAAGAAGGGAGAAGCAGTGCTTCTTAGGTTGGAGGAAATGAGTCTAATAATTATTTTAGACCCTTAAAGCATACTTAACTTTTTTTTTTTCATTTTATCTGTTCTGTAGTTTTTGTTTTCTGTTGTTTTTATAACCTCTTATCTTTAAAAAAACATAAAACTGGAATTTTACTTTGTGAGTATTGAGAATGTATCTGAATATTGTAATATAAATGAGGAAAATCTTTAGTTGTATACTTAAAAACCTCACTAATAATGTCCAAAACAGAAGTCCTTCTTTTTTCCTGGCACGAATTCCACAGACAGTATAGCATCTCAAGAAAAAAGGTATCAAGAATTGGTTACCATTTTCTGTCCTGAGCCATCTTTATATATGCCATTTAACCTTATGATCAGAAAATGGTTATTTTACCTTTAGGCATTATTTCCCCATTCCAGGTCGGAAAGAATAAAGGGCTTTCTTCTAGTAATGTTTCCCACTGCCCCTTCCCATGCACAGGCTGGGGTGCCTTTTACCAGAGGTCTCCATGTTTATCAAATTGGCCAGGACTTTGATTCATGGTCACCTTAGTTTAGGAGTGTCAAACTCATTTTCACTGCGGACCACATCAGCCTTGTTGTTGCCTTCAAAGGACCGAATAAAATTTTAGGACTATAAATGTAACTACTTCTTAACAGTTAAGCAAAAGGTTGGTACTGCTACCATGCGGAAACAAGGTAGAAGGTCGGATTAGGCCCATGGGCCTTGTGTTCACCATTTGTGCCTTAGTTGAAAGGAAAGCTGTGAGCTCCAGGTGTTAGCTTCCCTGCTCCTATAGGAGGAAGGCAGATAAAAAGTGGAATGTTGAGTGAGCGATTCTACAATGTTTGCCAAATAAAAAACTTGCATCATAATTTCTGGTAAACATATATTTGGACTATTTGAAAAATCTGGTAGTGGTTCGAGGGTGAATGTGAAAAAAGTTTTGTTAGTCCTTAATTATGTTCTAAACAAAGATATCTCCCATCTAATGATTTGATCAAAGGGATTACAAAACTATAAACTATTAAACCTTTTGTTGGAAGGCAAAGATGAATAATCACCATAAAAATATATTTCAACTTATTTTCATACTCTTGTGAAATATAACAAGACTTGCACATTCTTTACTCTTGGCACTCTTGGGTTCTCAGCCAAGTTGTTATAAGAATAGTGTATTTTAAGCTAATTTTTATTTTGTTCATCTGTTCACCCAGTACAACCTTTCTGCTGTGAGGACAGGATTCTGGCTCTGTGACAGGCGTCTTTTTTGGAGACCCTCCTTCAAAGAGCCCTGCTGCCTATAAAAAAGATAGGTAAGCCTTCTCTCCCAAGACTTTTTTTTTTGCCTGCCTTCAAAAAGTGCTTGTGTCATTCATCCCTCTGATTTTTATACCTTCATGGTTATCAGAGACATGGAAAATCCTCTTCAAATTTTTTAAAAATTATATTAATCTTTTAAAAATTTAAATTACAGTACATTGTGCTATCTAAAATTAATGGCAGCTGTCAGTTCTTACCTGTCTTTAGCACATCAAAACTACCTACAGTACTGGCTGGTCTTGATTAAACTGCTCACAGCATATTTAAAAATAGCAAGCCAGAATCTTAAAAATAAATCATGACAATTTGGAAACTAGCCTTTTCTTTTTTTTTTTTTTTAACTTACCTAATTTTTCCCCCATACATTTTGTTAAAAGACTCAAGTTTTGGGAATATGCTAAATGCTGTTGGAGTTACAGAAGATACTTTCTACCTAAAATACTGTTTGATACTTAATATTATAGAATTTTAAAAAAGAATCTCTCTATTGAAGTAAAGCTTGGGGAGAAATGGAAGACGTGCCTGTTGAAGTTGACCTTGGGGATAGAAAGGAAAATTGGACATGTGAACACAGATGGGGAGCAGGAAAGTACAGGGTAGCAATGACATACTCTTGTGGTTAGGTTGTGTCCAGAGGTAAAGGAATGAGAGATGAAGTTATAGGGTGATGTACATTGAAGCCAGACTAAGAAAACCCATGAGGTTGGACATTGTTATGTGAACAATAAAACCTTTGGGGATAGATTCATTATTCTCATTCATTCAAAACAATTGTCTTATTCTGCCTGAGCACTTTGCTCTATGGGGAAAAAGAGACATGACCTCTGCCTTCCAGGAACTGACAGTCTACGTGTGAAAAAGCACCATATGTTCAATAAGCATTTATTGGTACATACAAGGAGAAGAAACTTGAGATTCATATACTTTCGGGTTTTGCATTTCATTTAGCTTTGACTCCATGAAAGAAGAGTGTATATCCTCATTTTTGTACTGTGAGGATACAATATATATAAGTGGTTTTTTAAAATGTTTTCTCTGTATTACTCTTTCCAGATCTTCTAATTCATGTACTTTTGTCTTCAGAATTCTCTATGTGGGACTACTGACTTAGACCCAAATTTGATTTTAAGTAATAGCTCTAGGAAAGTTAATAATGAGTATATATCTACTTATGCTTATAAAAACTTAAAACTAAAAGCTATTGATGTAAACTTTACAACATGAGAAATTATCATATTGATTGCTTTAGCTGGTTCGTGCCCTTTCCTTATACATCTCTCTGATTATTCATAAACTAGACCAGGAGTTGGTAAATGGTGGCCTGTATACCACATTAAGCCTGGGGCCTAGTTTTTACAGCCTGCAAGCTGAGAATGGTTTTTCTACTTTTAAAATATTTGGAAAAAAGCAAAAGATTAAGCATGTGCAACAATGACCATATGTAGCCAGGAAAACCTAAAACATTTACCATCTGAAAATTTGTAAAACAGATATGGTGACAGATCTAGACCATAAATCTGCCTCTCACCTTACATGGTTCATAGCAAGGATAGTCAGCTCTCGGGCTTTTCAAAATATAGGTACCAAGGCCCCACTCATCATGATTTGATCTAATCTTTTTTTTTTTTCTTAAATGTACATTCTATATAGCTAAGTTGTGCCAGAAGGCAGTGATATTAAAAATCAAGTTTGGCTAACTGCTTTTAATATTGTAGAAAAACATGTTTACTTTAGCAAGCAGAGTGATTCTAATGAAACAGAACTTTGGGGTTGGAATAGATTGTTAAAGATTATCTAGTCTCCAGGGGTCTTTTCCCATCTTAATTTTCAAAGTAATTGGATAGGAAGTGCCAATTTTAAGCTCTGCACTGGAGATCAAGAAACAAGACAGGGCCTCTACCCTTACACAGTTCATTTTACTTGGTAGGAGGGGAGAGGTCAAAGATTAGGAGAAAAATTACAGTAGAATATAACTTAGCTAAAAAAGAGCTGTGGACAAGGTAATGTGGAAGATCAGAAGATAGGAGTATTTACCTCTTACTAGGAACATGTGGGGAACAAAGATTCAGATAGGAAGACTTCACAGAAGGTGACAATTTGATCTGAACCTTGAAGGATAAGCAGAAGAGGTTGGCAGAGCAGAAGAAAGGTATTTGGAGAACACCATTTAAACAAAATTGGATTGTACCAATTTTAGATTTAAAAACAATGTTTTTTAAAAAAAGGATATAAGGGCCCATACAGAGGTAGGGTTAAACTCAAAGACAGCCCTATACAGAGTTTGGTTGGCCTTTGTTGCTATTCTGTATTCTCTGCCAACATTTTTTTTTGTTCTTTGTCATCATTAGTAACATTTGTATGTAATGGGAAAAAAGTTTAATAGTATGATATGTAAGTTACAGTATCACTGGCTTATTCCTGTAATTTAGTTCATTAGTTTCAACTCTGGCTTAAAGAAATATATAGGTAGATTAGTCATTTCTATAAGCAGCTGATATAGTTAGGAGGCACACTGGATTTAATCAGAGATCTTGGATTTTACTAGCTGTAAGGCATTGGTTTACTTATAATGAGAAACAGTTTATCTTTGAGGTTTGTTTTTTGTTTTGTTTTTGTAGTTTGTAAGATAGTGGATATGAAAGCAGTGCTATACAAATGTATTTCTTTTCCTTTTAATTATATTTTAACCACATCCTGGGTTCAGAATAAACCAGATCCTACAAATGATACAAAAGTGAACATGACAAGAAATATTTAAGTGGCTGCTTTATGCCAAACATTCTTGCAGTTGCTGGGGATGCATATAGGACTAAATAAGATAGTCAGCTGTCTTTTCTCAAGGCGTTTTTCAGATACGGCCTTAAGAAACTTGTAATGTAGAGGGAAAACTATGTAAATAGCTACAAATTAATAACAATGCATATATTAAATGTGTGTTTTCTCTGTTATATGAATTTATGCGTTTGATCCTCACACAAATTCTTCAGCTATAGCCATAGTTCATCAAATCTACAATGCCTGTAAGGCATCATTTTCAAGTAAATTGTAAAATGTCCCCCAGTATCAGAGATACAAGTGTGGGAAAAGGGTATTAAATTTAGCCTAGTCTGGTATAACCTTTGTATTTTACAGATGAGGAAACAGGCACAGGGAAGGATGATTTGCCTGAGATTGCAGAATTAGTCAGTGCTGGAGTTAGGACTTAAACCAGGAAGTTTGGCTCTAAACCCTGTGTTCTTATTCACTGCTTCACAATACCTTCTGTAAAGTAGGTATAAATGAATTACAGGGCCAAGTACTGTGGGACTATGGATTAATCAAATTGGTGGTATTATGAAAGATTTAGAGGTGACTGATTGTTAAGTTGGATTTAGAACTGTGAGTAAGATTTGTTTAAGCAGGGGAGGAGAAATGAAAGTAATGAAGTTTTTTGAAAGTTCATGTGAAACTTAGGTGGGTATGGTTTTACTTTCCTTATCAGCTCTCCAGGACCTCTTTCCATTACCTCCAAAATTCCAGATTACGCATGTTTGCCTTATCTGCCAAAAATTCTCCATAGTTACCTATTCCTTCTATACCTAATAACTTATTTTTAGGGTAGCTGGTGGGGTCATTTATTACTTGCAAGACCAAAGCACATGATGTGAGTTAATCAGTTGTCTGATTATCTCTCTGCTAGAGATGAAACCTTTAGGTATAAGTATCTACACAGTTTAGTTATTATACTTTGTAACTTCTCGTTCTCATACCAGCATTTATCTGTCTAAAAAGATACTTGACTGAATTCTTACCTTTAATTTGTTACATAGTAATTTGTAACTTATTACTGAAGATAAGTGAAATTCATGAAATAAGAATTTATTACAGGGATTCGGATATTGGGCCCAGTCTTACCTATCAGATCATAATGAAATAAATGATGGATACTGGTTAGTTAACACAAGTGTCGTTGAGTCTAGCTGCTTTTTATACTATATATCTGCCTTAGCTTTCAAAAAAAAAAACCAAACTTTTAGTTATTGGAGGAAACCACATTTGCATAGTAAAAGAATTTCTTTACAAAAGAAAGCACTCAAAATAGTAATAATAGCTAATAGTTATTCAGTATTTTCTATGTGCCAGGCACTATTAAAAGTACTTTTGCATATTAATGCATTTACTACCCATAAAACCATAAATACCTTTATTTCCCCTGTTTTGTAAATGAGGAAACTAGGGCTCGTAGATGTGCTGAGATTAGAATTTGAAATCTGGAAGTTTGCCTCCAGAGCCCACACTTACTATTATTCTATATCTCTATAGTGTGTGTAATAGCATTTTTGCAGTCTTTTTGTTAATAGGTAATAGACTAATGGTCTATTTAAAAAATTGTAGAACAGCCCTGGCTGATGTGGCTCAGTGAATTGAGTGCTGGCCTGTGAACCAAAGGGTTACTGGTTCGATTCCCAGTCAGGACACACGCCTGTGTTGCAGGTCAGGTACCCAGTAGGGGGGCGAGCCAGAGGCAACCACACATAGATGTTTCTCTCCCTCTTTCTCCCTCCCTTCGACCTCTCTAAAAATAAATTTTTTACTCTTTTTTTAAGATTTTACTTATTTATTTTTAGACAGCAGGGAGGGGGGAGAAAGAGAGGGAGAGAAACATCAATGTGTGGATTGCATGTCACATGCCCCCTACTGGGGACCTGGCCCACAACCCAGGGATGTGCCCTGACTGGGATCGAACTCGTGACCATTTGGTTCACAGGCTGGCACTTATCCACTGAGCCACACCAGCCAGGGCATGTGCCTTTTAAAATTTTATGACAGACTTATACTCTGGCCTTAAAAGGCTTTGGAAGTATTTTACTTATCTGATTCTAATGATCTAATTTGAATGGGGATAAAGTAATAACACTTACAACATTGTTACTCTTTGCTCAATCTCTCCAACCCTTTCTGTAATAACTTAGTTTCTTATAAAATATTTGAACTTCTAATAGGTCCAGATTTTATTAACCTTTGACTAATGAGTGATATTTAATAGTGATGATTTTATTCTGTATATTAAGTTCATCGACAGAATGTAGAATTTTTAGTATTCCCTTTCAGACCCTATTATGTTTCTTCATGAATTAGGTAAATGCTTAATAAACTTAAAACTTAGTTTAAGTTAGTCACAGAAAACTGATGAACCATTGACACTTTTCCAGCAACCATCACTATCTGGAACACCTCTGAGAATTAGGAAATAAGTAAAAATGCTCTTTAAATGGAAAATCCAGAATAAAGCTCATACTTTTACTTTTAGAAGCATGTCAGCCTCTTGACACCTCATAAATGAACTTTTTAGTAGCAATTAAGCTAGATAGGTTAGTAAGTTTCTAGCAGACGTTATTATTGAGGTAATTCAGGGAGATACTAGGCATAGGTAAGGAAGTATGTACAGTGATGTCAGTGGAGCAAGAGAAAAGACAAACACTGAAATCCAATGAACTGTACTCAGAAATCTCCTGAGCCATTTGATTTTTGGAACAGATCGATATAATATACACTTTAACTTTTCTTAGGGCTAAATTCAATACAATGTCTTTGTCCTTAAAAAAAAGGTTGAATTATGATAATAATCAGAAATTTGATATAAAACATTTGGAGAAACACTCTGTTAAATGTGATTTACAGTATTTTTGGTGTATAAAGATGAGATTTTCATTTATCTTGGGATATTTGCTTATATAGGATACTTTTACCTTTGGAAATGTTAGTTAAATGAAGAATTAATGTTTTCTAATTTCATAGACCCTGGTTGAGACAAAGTAACTACAAAACAGTTTTGTCATTTTAACTTATCCATATGTATATTCTTCACTTTTGTGTTATCAACTATGAGTTAATATTTAAGAACACAGGTTCTGGAGTCAGAGCTATTTGAACCTCACTTTATTCCATTAGTTATGTTGCTGCGGACAAAAATAACCTCTCTAAGCTTTAGTTTCTTCATATATTCATAATAGTAATTGAGCAACTACTGTGCACTTTGCACTATTTTAGGAGTGAAGAATACATCAAGGAACATGATAAGTCAAAAAAAAAAAAAATCCCTGTCATTTGGAACTTACATATGAGTTGGGAGAGACTGACAGTAAATAACAGAGCATGTTAATAGTACCTTTTTTAGAGTTTTTCAAGATTAAGTGAGGTAATGCATATAAAGTTTTCTATTTAATAGTGTGGAATAAATGTGGGAATCTATTATTTTTAGTGTTTTTAATCTTGACTTCACATGACTAGTCTTACGTTGGCATAAAGTTAAATGCGTTGGGTATATTAGTCATCTCAAAAATTGATAATTAGCAATACTTTATTGGTGATATTGAATACATTTATTTTCTCTAATATTGTGAAGGGGTATAAAGGACTAAACAAATAGCAGTTAATCTCATCATGTATGTACTTTGTTTTCCTTTATAACAGCCACCAAAAAAGGCATCTAAAAGAGAAAAACCTAAACAGAAAGCCACTTCTAAAAGTAAAAAGTCTGTAAAGAATGCTAATGTGAAAAAGGCAGATAGCAGCACCACCAAGAAAAATCAAAACAGTTCCAAAAAAGGTATGTTAGAAATTACACATTTTCAGCAGCTTTAAAGATATAATATATGCTGTAACATAGTCTTTAATTGCTTGGAATATAGGTAAACTGAGAAGAACATTGGGGGGGAAGTAGTATGTCCATTTTTTATGGTTTATAATTTTTCAAAATTGACAAATTTCAATGTATGTTTTGTAGGTACAATAATTTATACCAGTGATTTGTACTTTTTTAAATGTAATACATTACACTTTGAGAATCTGATGAATGCTTATAGAATTTTTCTCAGTCTAACTTGCATGCTAATTTACTATGTTAGAAAGAAATGTTTTTCACATGTAATTAAATATTTTACTTTTAGAAAGTGAATCTGAAGATAGTTCAGATGATGAGCCTTTAATTAAAAAGTTGAAGAAACCTCCTACGGATGAAGAGTTAAAGGAAACAGTAAAGAAATTATTGGCCAGTGCTAACTTGGAGGAAGTTACAATGAAGCAGATTTGCAAAAAGGTAATTGGACAGATACTTATTGAAAAATCCTCTCATCCATCCTTTAGTTTGAAGCCAGATTCTTTAATGCGTTCATTCATTGAACACATATTTACTGAACTACCACATGCCACGCACCCTGTTAAAGGATCTGTAATAGCCATATTAAATAAAAGTAAATCAAAGCCTCTGTTCTTTGGAGTTATTTCATAAATAGGCAGGAGAATGTATACTGCGAATAAAGTGCTATTTCCAAACTGCATAGGAAACTTCCTTTTCCTGATCTAGAAACTGTTTTATTGATGCATCCTTAGATTATGTTAGTTTTACAAAGCAAAATCTCAGGGACCACCTCACTGTCAGTGTCACTGTAATAAATGAAGTGTTATAGATTAGGTTCTTAGCTCAGATTCCTGTGAAGTTCTAATACTTCTCAGGAAATGAAATGATCTAGTCTTGAGTATAGTTTTATGTCCTACCTCCATACTGGGAGATTTTAGAATCTAGTTTCTCACGGTAAAATGAAATTAAAATTTGCAGTGTATCAAAGGTGAACTATCTATACTGTTTAAAGGCATTTAATCTTCCTCTCCCTCTCCCTCACCCCCTCTCCCTCTCCCTCTCATCCATTCAGCACTTAGTGAGCCTGTACTATGTATTAGGGCCTGGGACAGATGTTAGAAGTAGAGCTAGAGAAGACATTACTTCACTTTAGGGGGCTTACAGTCCAGTGAAATGGAAAGACAACTGTTTTACTAGCTAGAGTACAGTGTATGAGGGCTGTGTTAGAAGAGTGGGGGAGGTACTACTACTTCATAAACAAAAAGGACCTACTTCAGACTGGGATGGAAGGACTTGGGGAAATCTAGAAAATCACCTTGAAAGATATCTTAGAGCATTAGCTGTTCCATTTAATTGAGGAACAATTGACACATCCTCAAAATATGACATATGATGACTGCAGGGAATAGTAATTAGTTTAATTTGGCTGAAGACTAGAGTTGGAAGTAAGTCTTCACAGAAGTTAGAGAAAATACTAAAGCTTTACTATGTTACAGTTTGGTTTTCTTCCTGAAACAGGGAATGGGGAGGTTGGGTAGGTTATTGAGAGCTATTTGGCAGGGGTGTGACCCAATCAGGTTTTTATTTTTTAGAGTCATCCTAGACACAGCAAGGACAGACTGGTAAAGAATGAGATGAGAGACAAGCAGCTCATTCCATTTCAGAGTTAAAGTTACAAGATTGCCATACTCAAGTCAGAAATCACAGGTGGTTTTAATGTGGGTATAAGGGCTTTGGTGTATTAATTATAATAGGGAACAGAACAGAAGGTGTACTTTTTGGGGAAAAGATGAGTTTTGTTTTAGAAATTTGAGATGAGGTGCTTGGAACATTGAAGTGGGAGAAATTCTGAACATTAATTCTTCAAGTTAGGAGAGAAACCTAAAAAAGTAAACATGGCCTTTAAACAAATGAAAACATGATTAATCTTCCCTAGTAATGAGGAAGATATAAATTAAAAGGGAATCTTGTTGCTTATTAGCATGACAAATGATGAGGAATTAATAGTTTTCATAGTTGGCAAGGATGTAGGGAAACATTCTCTCATGATTTTAAGATTAACAGCTTTCAAGAATAATTAGGTAGTATCTTAAAATTTAAATTGCTAATAACCTTTAATCTACCAATTCCATTTCTAGGCAAATACCCTAGCAATTCCATCTCTAAGTCTCTATCCTAAAGACATAGTCACATCTGCACAAGATGATTATGGTAATCTTTGGCATGTCAAATATTGAAAAATCAAAAGCACTTAAGTGGCTTTCAATAGAGAAGTGGTTAAACTGGTAACCACGTCCATATTTTTGGAATACTATGTAGCAGATCAAGAGAACATGTAAAAACCTTCCAGCTATTGTCAGAATTTTAAAATGGAATATTACCTTGTTATATATAGAAAAACTATATTGCTATTTATACATTTGTATATAAAATCATTTTTTAAGGAAGGTCTAGAATAGTACACAGCAAACATAACTGGTTTCCTCAGCAGGAAGAGTGATGAGGGCAGAGTAAAGGGAAACTACTTCTGTCCCTTTGAATGGTCTTGTGAATACATTGTTGTTATTTTACAAAGAGATTATTCATAATACGGAGAGGTCAGGTGAAAAGGACTTGAAGGGTTTCGGGGGCCTTGGCAATTAGGAGATTATTGTTCACTTAAGAGCAATTTTAATGGATGGTAAATGAATAGTGAGGAAAGTAAATGAATTAAAGCTTCTATTTGAAGCATCATTCTTTAGAGGGGAAGTAGTAGTTAGATAGTCGGGGGTGGATGTAACTTGGTAAAATATTTTTTAAGAAAGAGAAAGTACAAGTATGTGTTAAGCCAAGGGACAGTGCTGGAAAAGAAGAAGCTGAAGATCCAGGAGAGTTAAGGGATGGCTCTCTGCAGAGGGAAAGGAAATGAGGAGTTGATGAATCCAGGTACAGATAAACTGGAGGGAAAGTTATGTCAGAAAGCTGAACAAATGCATAGTAATAGCTTCTTGGCTGAGAGACGGACTGTGTAACACTTGAGAAGGGATGAAAATGCCATAGACGGCAATTGCAAGGGAGGCTTTGACGTTGAATATTACAGACTTAAAAAGGGATCAGTTTTTCCAAAGTTGTTAAATTTTTCCACAGCAATCAACCATAGCAAAGTTGGTAGTTAGACAAGTTGAGGTTTGGAGTTTTGTAGAGAATGAACAAGGGGCAAACAATTAGTAATGTAAATAACTGACTGTATTTGTAGGGATTGGCAAACTGCAGCTTGTGGGCCAAATCCATCATCTTACGGTTTTTGTGTTGTAACACAGCCATACCCGTTCATTTAAGTATTGTCTATGACAGCTTTCACACTACAGTGGCATAATTGATGTGACAGAAAATGCGTCACTTGGAAAAGCCAAAACCATGTGCTGTTCTGGTCCTTTAGAGAAAAGTGCTGACCTTGAACTATATATACCACAGGAGTGAAGTTGACAGGGTGCATATGGAGTCAGGACTAGAAGTTACTGAGAAAGAAGTAAAGCAGCAGGTATCAAGTTGATAAAAGAGGGAAATCTGGAATAAGATTTTAGGAGTAGAGGACTCCTGACTCCTCTTAGTGATTTAGCTTTGGGGAGGGGATTGAGCAGTGAGTGAAGTATGAGGTATACCAGAGTTCAAGTTGAATTATAAGTAGTTGGCTGATATAACAGAAGAAAGTAAGAGTGTCTCTAAAAAATACCTGACAGATAACCTGCCAATAGAATGAACTCAGTCCACTTAGTTAAGATCTGTCTAGATGTTTTCCTCACCCATGTTGTTCATTCAACTGATATTCCCAGTTTAAAACACTGAGAATGTTTGCATGCTAGTTTATTTTCTGCTCTATATACAGTATTATTAAAACTACTCATTTGCAATGGAATTCTCTATGAGTACTGTTAGAATATACATGCAGCTTTTGTATGTAACATACATTTCTTTTTCTTACCCAAAATAGAGCATTGTTGAATTTTTTAATGTATTTCTAACATTGTTTTTCCTTTTCTCTACAGGTATATGAAAATTACCCTGCTTATGATTTAACTGAAAGAAAAGGTTTCATAAAAACAACTGTGAAAGAGGTAAATACATCCACCATTTCTAAAAGTTTCTAACTTCATTAATTTTGGACATATGAGACAAAAATATATATTAAATATTGCATATTTTTCAGAATGTATGACTAGCCCTTGCCTGGTAGCTAGCTCATTTGGTTAGAGTGTTGTCCTGCTTCACCAAGGTTGTGGGTTCCATCCCTGGTCAGGGTACATACAAGAATCAACCAATGAATGCACAGAAAAATGAGGCAACCACTCAGTCTCTTTCTGCCTGTCCCCCTCCCCCCCTTCCTGCCCATTCTCCTCCAGTCCTCTAAGATCAGTAAATTTTAAAGATGATTAAAAATACATGACTGATACCACATCTGATCCTCAAATTTCCTCAAAATAGATGGGGAAAGATGTTTCTTTTCATTCCCATTTTAGAGCTTAAAAATAAAGCCTGCACATTAGTGACAACCTGACCTCAGGCAAAGAAGAGATGTGGGCTCAGTCTACTGAACATGTCAGAGGCATTCACCCAACTACTTGGGCACATGTTTCTGTCCACCAGTCAAAAGCAGGAGAAAAATCAACACAGCCATAGTTTATATTGATCTCAACTGATTTCCCAAGGTCACAATAGTAAAATAAAGTTAAAAAATGAAATAAAGTTTTATGACTCATGTGTATCTAATTCTGTATGTGTGGGTATGGGAAAATAATGTTTCTCTTTCATTACAGCTAATTTCTTGAGATAGAGGACAGAGACAGATGACTTGTTCCATGGACTTAAAGATCTGATTTATACCATTATACCAGCAAAGAGAATGTATTTCCTTTTATAATCCTTGCAAGCATTGTGTTGATAGAGTTTTCTGATTTTTTTTTGTCTTGAGTCTTACGTAAATTTGAGTTTGCCATTTTAAATTGCATTTCTGTGCAGTTTTTAGTTTAAAATTTTGCATGGCAGTTATTGTTCCTTGCTTTTATAGTTGTATTTTGTACATTTTGGGTTTCTTCATATAAGATTCATAGATTCTTGAACTGTTGTAGTTTTCAGTGCAGTTAATATTAGCTTGTTTAGGACATGCTTTTAATTCAAGTAGAACAGAAACTATTATAACTGACATTTATACATGCAGAGACCAGTGCAGTATTTAGTATATGAAATATTTTGAATACAACACATCTGTCAGTGTAAAAATTCAGCGGCGGTGTATTCATCATATAAAGAATATACAACTTCAGTTGTCCAGATGACTAAATTGGAACTTCTTCCTGCATGTATATATGTGTCAATTTGTCAGCATGACAAAAACAGATGTTATTTTTATATTTTCAAAAACAAATTTGTTGTATATAAATTTTTTTAAAATTTCTTTTGTGCAGATCAATTTTTAAACACACATAGGTATCTTTACAGTTATAAATTGTGAAATGTCAGTGTTCAGCCAGATGGTATCACGGAGCAGGAAAAGTCAGAAATCAGAGAAGAAAACACTGAAGGAACAGATAATTGTCTGCTTTGCCTGGAAAGTGTCATCAGTTTGTAGTTTTAGTGTCGACTCTGCAACAGTGTCTTTGGACGTATATTAAGGACAGCCCAAATTTCAGAACCTCAGAAATTTGGAAAAGAGTGGGATTAAGTACAAGAACATTAGGCTCATAATATATGACTGATTTTTATTAACTGCTTTTGCCCATATGAAATGCTGGTATTCACAGGAAACCTGGACCTTTATAATTATGACAGAAAGTACTCAGTGTTAATGCCAGAAGATAATGTGTAGGCAGTAGTGGGTTTCTCTGAAAAGTATTTCTCAAAAACGTTAATAGGCTTGTTTTTAACATTAAAGAAATTTAATGTATTTGTGGAATTAGAGCTGTTGGGTTTTTTGGCTAATCAGGATTCTAGGTGATCAACATGCGGACCACCCCTGAATGAAACTAATTTGTTTTTTAAATTCTTACTTGGTTTATTAAGTAATCTTTGAATTTTAAAATAAAAGATGCTGCTTATGAGAGAATTAGGTCTTTGATAAACCAGTTGAGTGTTTAAAATAAATATCTTTGCATCATAGAACAGAAATAGTAAACATATGTTGACTGTTAATAGGTATTTTCAGTTTTGACTTGTTTCTTGATAAAGTTGTTAAAACATTAAAAAAGGTACACTTCATACAAATGAGTGGAATAAACTAAATGAGACCTAAGGATTTGCCTTTGATTTTAAATATTTAATTCTTATAAACTTTGTCAATAAAAATAATAAACAATGCTTTTTGTCTCTTGCATTTCATTTCTTAACTGCTGTTTTTATAGCATTTCCCCTCTACATGAAGATTTCAGAACATGGGTTTTTAAATGGATTTAGCCCCATAACCTATACAGAGCATTCTTAAGCGATAACTGACCACTTTCACTATTCTTGAATAAATACACTACAAAGAAATTGCCTAGGAAAACTAGAAGTGATTCACAAGATTAACAATTATTTACTTGATGACCGTGTACTTGAAAGGAGAGAAACAGTAATACCTAAAATGTCTAAAGAGGGTTTGGAGGTGAATGCATTGAGTTGGTGAGTGTGAGAGTTTGTGATGAAGATGTTAACTATTTAGTAATATTACAATGCATACTGTATTTGAAAAACAAATCTAATTTTTATTAAGTAGTTTTACACAAGGAGCTGTTCACGATCTGCAGTTAAAACATTGTATATTCACAGCTGCTTAATTACAAAATCTTCAGAACAATGAAAAACATATTCATTCAGAGAAACTCCAAAGAAAAGTACCATGGTTCCTTAAAGAACAAAATGTCAGGTGTAGACACTTGAGGTGAGAAATGAGGATTCTTTTTTAAACACATCTACCGTACTTTATTAAGTAGGTTTTTCCTTTGTAACACAAGTGCCCAGAGACTAAAGTAATAATTTACTGGGAACCATTTCAAACGTACAATATTTTGCATCTATCACTTAACACATACTATTCTTTACATGTTTTAATACATAACACTTTAAAGCAGAATATTTCCCAAATAGTACCGACAAGTCTCATCAGATAACTCAAATATCAACATTTCCCTGTTAACTCTGAAACTAATATACTATATTTTTCATTTGTATCATACTTTGACGGAGAGGGAAGTATGTCTTAAGTTCGCCACACATTCTTTGCATATGATACTTTGTATTTATAAGCTGACTAGATTTTAAAAATACCTATATTTTGAAAAGTGGCTTTAACCCTCTCTTTTGAGTCTTTTTTTTAAAGCAGACCAATATAACTCAAAAAATTATTCAAAGACTTGAAAATAAAAGCACTTAAGTTATCCATGTTTTTACCCATAAACTGAAATTTCTTGGCAAGATAAGCATCCTGAAGACCCTGAAACCAGTGTCTGTTTTAAATATTTTTTTTGGTCATGAGTGAAAACATTTGCCATGTTCTCAGGCTTTTGCAATATGGCTTATAAAATATAATATTTACCAAGAGATCACAGTTTTCCAGTGGACCTGCCTATGGAATATTGAAACGATACTGTGAAAACTTATAGCTGAATCAGTTACTTTAAGAGGTTTTTATTATTCTGACAAGATATTTTTGCTAGTAGTTGCCAAAATTAAGGCTATTTAAAGTGTGCCATCCACACAGACTTGGCTCAAGGAAAAATAGCCCTTATAGTCTATGTCTAAAGTATGAAGACCACACTCTACCCCATTTTCAATGGTACAAACCTGTACTGTTTAAGAATTGAAAATTTTGCTTTTGCCAATGAGTACACAGATCTAAAATGTCACAAAAGATACCTGAATTTAAATTTCTTTTGAATACCCAATAGAAAGTATAAAATAGTCTAGAAGCTTCATTTTTGCCTGAAGAGTTTGTCTCTATCCAAAAAGGAAAGACTTCTATCTAAATTTTAAGTAAAAGCTCAACACTGGAGCTATATAAAAATCTTAAGGCTCATTGGCAAAGACAGTGATAAACTGTCAGAAGAAAAATACATGGCTGTATCTGTCTTTTTTTTTTTAAGGGATTTCTGCTTAATTGGCTTGGTTTCTTAATGTGTGAAAACTGACCAGCCAAACAAAAAGTCAATTTTAAAGAGTTTCCAACCATTGAAGAATCATATCCAAGGTCTTAGCTTAAGGTTATATTCTGTCTTACTCTGAAATCCAGAAGATTTAGCACTAGACTTGTGGAAAATGCAATTAAATGTAAGTGCTTATAAAATGATTTTTAGGGCTAATGCTTTCAGAGTGGTAACATGAGTTTACATTATCAAACTACCTTGGAAACATTTCAATTTTGTTATCCAAAGAGGGTTTCATTGTTTGATTTTATGAAAGTGAGGTTTTGTGTTTCAAACTTTCTCACTTGGAGTACCAAGGAAAGCTGGGTCCAGGCAAACTCTATTTAAAATGCTGCAATCTTGCTTGCTTCTCGAACACCGCTCAAATATGCCCCTGTAACAGTCTGTGGAAAATGTCTGTTTGTTGCCTGTAAAAAATAATTGCATAATATGAGATCATGTATAAGGAATTCATGTGGTATGAAAGGTGATACAAGCTTACACTTCTGATCCTCCTAATGAAAACTAGTGCCACTCCTATGTGCTCATGCTAACAGTACTCACCCATCTTAGCACTTGACCTTTTCTGGTTATCTTCCATGGTTTGCCAAATACATTCATTCTACAACTTATTCAGCACTCCTGTAAAGTACTGTTTGGCATTCATAGGATACTTAAATATGCCAGGTACTGGAATTATACACAATGACTAAGTCTAGGGCCTCTCGGACAAGTAATCCAGCTGTTCAATCAGCAATAAATGAAACACAAAAAGTGAATCACAGTTCATCTGCAACTGGTGTTTTGCTAGATGGGTGGAACAAAAGGATAGAGCTGAGGTACTCAAAGGGCAGACTAGCTCAGTAGGAAAGGAAAAGCCAAAAGGTTGAGGGCCATCAATGGGCCAACCTCACTTTCAAGAGGTCGTAGTGGGAACAATAGGCACATCCAGAAAGATGAAAATAGGCTTGGGATGTGACTATGGGAAAGAGCCGCTGGAATGGAGTGAGCAGGTCATAGAAAAGGAGAAGAAACAAAATTCCATGTGAACTGCTTTAGGTTCTATGTCACCTAAACTTATGGCTGAGGTGGAATGGAGGTGACATGGATCCTAGATATGACAAAAACTTCAATAAAATCAGGTCAGCAGGAATACAATTATAGTAGGAGAGAGGGACACTGATAGAAACCGCAAAGAACAGGGTTTTATAAGAAAGTAACAACTAGCAAAGCAGAAGAGGTTCTACACTCTGCTCATGACCTAGGGCACAGCAGCCTAATACAGCCATCTCTTGGAAGCAGTTGACAGCTGTTGCCTGGCATGCTGCCATCATGCTCTGTTCCTACCAAGCTGGTTCTCCATAGGCCAAGGGGTAATCAAAGATTGCTGGGTTTTCATTATTTCCTTTCTACAGGATTATTTAGTTACTTTTAGAAAGAGTGGGAGAGAGAGAGAAATATCGATGTGTGATCAGTTGCCTCTTGCATGACCCCAACCAGGGATCTGGCCCACAACTCAGGCATGTGCCTCACCTGGGACTCAAAAAGGCAACCTTTCAGTTCACAGGCCAGCACTCAAACCACTGAGCCACACCAGCCAGGGTGCTCCTTTTTCAATGATTGTCTTTTATGATGATTTAAAAATTAAGAGAAAAAAGTAAAAACATTAACTCTTTAGAGAAAGCTAGGAGACCCTGGTAATCCCAAACTATAATGTACAATTTATGAAATGAAAGACTGCTGAGAATTCACTTTACCCTGCTCCATTTGGGGAATAGGGCAGGATGGGGTGATAACAAAAGCAAGCCTCAAAGAATCCTTAAAAATACCAGCAACTGGGGACATCAGGAACCATGAAGGCAGAGACTGGGCATGGGTGAAAATGCAATTAAAGACTAAATAAAGAACATTTTGGTTCCTCACTAGGATCCCCACTCCCACCCACTATACCACTCCAGGGGATCTGAGGGAGAGCGTACAGGTGCGGTGCCAAACAAAACAGGGGTTAACTAACACCTTCATAAATAAGAACGGCCTCTGGCTTCCAGAATGCCAGGAACTGATCTTTCACCATGCAAATGACAGAAACTACATGTTCCCACAGAAAACAGCTATGGATACTGACTTGGGGATTCAGCCACCAGTTGGTGAGCTTACTAGAGCTTTCAGCTGGCTCTTTAAAAATGACTCACTCAAAAATATTAAAAATAAAGATGCATAACTCAAATCTGAGCAGTCAAGGACTGGTTATTTGGACATGTAAGAGGCACAGGCTAAAGGAGATAAAAATAGGAACTCTGAGGAGTCATGCAAGAAACAATTATAAAGCAAGAAGAGGAAGCTGCCAAAAAGAGATAAACTGAGAATAAAGTACTCAAAAAGTAAAAGCCAAAATTTCAAGTGTAAAGTTTGGAAAAATCTCCCCACCACAAAACTAGAAAAAAAAGGTGAATAATAGCAAAGAAAATAAACTTAGATAATGTAAGAATTCCAATATATGTAATAGGTGATCAGAAAAAAAATGAAAAGTAAAACCTAGGGCTGAAGGACATGAGTTTCTAGATGTAAGAAATAAAAAAAAATGGCATAGAACGGATTGGAAATCAAAACAGAACAATCCTCAACAGAAGCAAACTAAGAAGGCCACTTTGCACCCATTAGGATGGCTGTTATCAAAAACAGTGTTGCTGAGAATGTACAGAAATTTGAATCTTGTGCCCTGTTGGTGGAAATGTAAAACAGTTGCTATGGAAAACAGTGTAGTAGTTCCTTGAAAATTTAAAAATAGGATGAATATACAATCCGGCAATGCCTCTTCTAGGTAAATACCCAAAAGAAGTAAAAGGTTCTTGAAGAGATAACTGCACACCCATGTTCACAGCAGCACTGTTCACAATAGCCAAAAGGTGGAAGCAACCCAAAATGTGATGTATACATATAATGGAATATTATTTTGTCTTAAAAAGGAAGGGCATTCTGACACATGCTACAATACAGATGAAACTTGAGGACATTATACTAAATGAGATAAACCAGTCACAAAAGGACAAATACTGAATGATTCCACTTATACAATGATGTACCTAGAAAAATGCATAGAGATGGACAGTGGTGGCTGGGGGTGGAGTAGGGTTGTTTAATGGGAACCAAGTTTCAGTTTTGCAGGATAAAAAAGTCCTGGAGAAGGACAGAAGGACAGTGGTGATGGCTGTACAACAATGCGAATGTATTTCATGTCACTTAACTGTATTAGTTAAGGTGGTAAGTTTTGTTATGTGTAGTTTATCACAATTTAAAAAATAAGTATTAAGAAAAGAGGAATCTAAAAAATAAAACTCCCAATCCCGGAAAGGTAAGGAGGAGATGTTCCCAGGAGGAGAGCTCTGCAGGGCCCAAGAGATGAACCAGTGCAGACAGGAGCAGGACGAGGACACCAGAAAGCTGTGTGCGAGTGGAAGGAACGCCTGGGCTCAACAGTGAGCAACCTTTACCTAGCCACATCACAGAAACACTGCTACCAGCCTCATTGTGAAAGAACTATGTCTCGAAGAGACTAAATGGGCTACATCTTTAACCTAAAAGGAAGTCAGTAGATAATGTATGACTTGTCAAATCAGAAGACAATATAAATGTTTTAAAAATGAAGTAGTCCTTCAGTGCAGATGGAAGATAGCGTCTGCTACTCAATTCATCCAGAGGCTAGGGAACTGGGCCTCTGGGCAAGACTTGCAGGCAAAGCTGCAATTGCGTTACCAGGTTCGCCGACTGAACTCGGCCTCCTCCCAGACTCCCCGTGGGCCCCTGCCACAAGCTCTCCAACAATTAATACTGCACCCGTGATGGCCGCCGGGAAGCCACACCACCCGCGGTCATCATGTCCTCACAGAAGGCCCTGGAGTCAGGAAAGCCAGCAGAGCGCTCAGCTGTGGCAGCCACTGAGAAGGCAGTGACACCAGCTCCTCCCCTACAGAGATGGGAGCTGTCCCAAGACCAGCCTTACCTGTGACACTGCTCTGGACCACCTGGCTGTGCCCTCAGAGCCACCTGAGTGCTTCTCCTCCATGTCTTCCCCCCAGGAGAATGTGACCTAACTTATGACAAATATATCGTGCTCTCCAGTTAAAAAAAAAAGTAAATTCCAGAAGGAACATCAGAAAAGTTAAAAATGGTTGCTCTGGGAGTGTGAGGAAGATGTTGAGAGAACATCTGCTGTTTGTTGTCAAAAGATTTGAAAGTATCTGACATTGTTTTAAAACTCTGGACACATCACTGTAATTAAAAGAAAGTAATCAAAACAAAAATAATTGGGTTCAGGATCATGATACACACCTCACCAGCAAAGAAGATGGTTCCTTGTATTTCTTCAGCAATGATATCATAGGCTTCACCGCTCCCACCTGTCCTCACAAAACTGTATGCCATCTGGATCCAGGGGTCTGCGCTCCACCGGGTGACAAAATACTTTGTGGGATCTGGGACTTCCTGTATCAAGTTGAAGGAACCACAAAACAGGATCAAGAGGGGACTCAGATATCGTGCAATCCCAAGTATAAATGTGCAGTCCTCACTCCCACTAGAAACTGAGTTCTTTCTCGTAGCATTCTGAAATAGCCATTCTCAGCACGTTCCTCTGCCCCCCTTATGACTCTACCACCCTGTATCTGCTCATCCTTCTCTACCTCCTGCCCCAGCTCTGCAACCTCCCTTGACACGTGTCTCCTCACTTTACAGTTTACCTTACTGCCAGACACACCTTCCCACCACCTACATGGGGCCCTCACTACCAGCTAAGAGTTGGGGCATTCCACTTCCCATAGCCCAGCCTGTGCCAGAGAGATGGAGGGAAAAGGATCTCTGGACCAGAGTAGGGAAGGGAAGGCTGGAGTTCTCAGACCTCAAGGTAAAATTCTCAACAGGCTTCTCCAGAAAATAGGTATCTAAAGATATGTTTCACACTCCCTAAATTTCAAACCATTTTGTAGCCTAGTCTCTGACAAGCACACCATGAAAATTATTTCTATAGAAGGAAATTATTTCTATAGAAAGAACCATGTCCTCAGTTCTAAATAACTAATTTGAAAACAAATTTTAGGACAAAAAACCCAAAACTAGGGATGACAGTGAGATATAATTACATCACACAAAATAAGCAATGCCCCCCCGGATGTCTCTCTTTCTCTATGTAACTTTTTAGTTATTTCACTTCTTTCAACTTCTGTTCCTTTATTTGAAAATGATATAAGCCATGCCATTTATAATTCTGCAGAGACTGTGACATTTAGTAAATTGGCAAATAAAAAGTACCTTAAGCTCCTTGGAGAAAATACAGAAAAGAGACTAGCTGCTATGTGAAGTATGAGAAAATTCTGGAAAATGTCTCTTTAAAAGGAAATTTGTTACCAAAGCCTGCTAGACTTTAGATAAATACAGAGTCTGTGGGAAATTTTGTACATCCTTAGGAAAGAAAAGAGGGTATGCATGAGCTCAGGAAAAAGGGAAGGAAAATAAGAGTGTAAAAGGAGGGATGGGGTACTGGTATGGGCTATATTAGTGTCCTCCCTAAAATCTACATGTTGAAGCCTTAATCCTCGCTACTTTGTAATATGACTGTGTTTGAGAAAGAGCCTTTGATGAGGTAATTAAGTTAAAATGGGATTGTTAGGGTGGGCCTTAATCCAGTACGACTGGTATCCTTATATGAAAAGGAGATGAGACCCTGGCTGGTGTGGCTCAGTGGACTGAGTGCCGGCCTGCAAACCAAAGGGTCACCGTTTGATTCTCAGTCAGGGCGCAACACAGGGTTGCGGGCCCGGTCCTGGGTAGGGGGTGTGCGAGAGGCAACCACACATTGACAACCCTCCTCTCCCTCTCTCCCTCCCTTCCCCTCTCTCTAAAAATAAGTAAAACCTTTAAAAAAAAAAGAAAGAAAGGAGATGAAGACACAGACAACACAGAGGGGCGACCACGTGAGGACGCAGGCAGAAGGCAGCCATCTGTAACCTAAGGAGAGAGGCCTCAAAGAACTTAAATCTGCCAACAAATACCTTGATCGTGGACTTCTAGCTTCCAGAATGGTCAGAAAATAAACTTCCATTGTTTAAACCAGCCAGGCTGTGGTATTTTTGTTATGGCAGCCCAAGCAAACTAATTCAGGAACTTAGGTGAACAGCAGATATTGAAAGAAAGATTAATGTGGCCTACTGCCTTGATTCTTTTCACTCTTGGTAATGACGGCTTGCTGTGGGCTCCACCACACTCTGAAGAGCACACCAAGGCAGGCATGTCCTCCTTTCAAAGAGGGTGTCTGACCTGCTCCTTGAACAGCTCCCGGAGTGTGGTCATGCACTGCTGCAGCACCTGCTTGTCCTCCAGGTTCCTAAGGGAGGCCACCGCCTCCCCAGCGATCACTGACATCAACACACTGTGTTTTTTCTGGACACACAGAAGAGAAAAGCAGTTTACACATTTTTGCTTTGGTACAAAAGTCTCTAAATGCATGGTTCCAAAGAGATAACCCCAATCTCAAAAATTAAATTTCATTATTTCCTATTGTCCCCTATCCATTCAAACACCAGTCCATTTTCCTCATACTCATTATTCATCTGTACATTTTTTTTTGTTGTTCCATGTTGAAAGAACTCAGGAAGCAGTATAAATATTAAATTCTGAGTTTCCTTGGCTTTTCCCTTATAAGAACTTCTTTCAGAAGAAATGGAACAAGGTTGAGAAGGGAAGTCTATGGATGAAATAATGGAAAGAACTTTCTCAAATGGTAAAGAAATTTTGCTCTAGGTTCTTAAGTGAAACTTTTTAAGATGTTTCTTGGAAAGGAGACAAAAAAAGAAACAACTGGGATTCTTTTACATGATGTCAGCATTACCATAGCTTTTAAGTCACAGGTATGCCCCCAGTCTTCATTCCCCACCAATCACATCTACCAACACAGATCTGCCCTCCCCAGGCCAATCACATCCCACCCTTCATAGCACCACTGAGGACCCTTGGAGAGTACTCTTCAGGAACCCCTGATTGTTGTGCTGTTGTGGATTCATCCTAAGAGGAACTCTCTTATCAGCCTGAAAGTTCCCACAAGTGACTAATTTATTTCTCAGGGAGCAACATTAGTACTTCGAGAAAGTATGGCAGATACTGGCGCTCCTATGCTATAGAAAAATGTCCTAGTCCAAGTATCCTCCTAGAATATAAACATATATCTAGAGTGTCCACAATGTCCCTTAGTTTCTGAGCTTGACATGTAAAAAGTTACCACATCAAATTTTAAACTGCAATAAGTTCAAACCACATTTCACCAATGACTTTACCTGGGGATCCATGTCATAGAATACAGCAAAAAGCCCTCGCTTGCTGGCACTAGGAGGAACATGCCCAAAAAAGTCCGCTCCTTGAACTTTATTGTCCCAAAATCTATAAGGAAATTGCAAGGCAATCTGGAAAGTAAGTGAAAGATGGTTAAGAATTTCTTGAATCAAAAGTACAGCAATCTCCAAGTAGCAACCTACAGCTCTTAACTAAAACTGTTTTTAAAAAGCCAAAAAAAAAAAAGAAACAAATCCCTCACTACCCCCTTTCCATTTTCCCACCTCCTTTCTTCTCTCCGTAAGCATCTGACCTTTTATGTCCCTCAGTCCCGTACTCCCACCAGCAACCTCTAGGCTAATCTGAAAATGCAACGCATTCTGAGATATGGTATTTGAAGCTTATGTCCATAAGATAAACTCTGACTCCTTATAGGTTTGCCAGTATCTACAGCAGCATTGGCAGAGTCCGCTGAAAGGGATATTAAAGGCAGAGGAAGTAAAACATTCTCCTCATTGGGGCCAATTAGTAGAGGTAGAGATGGAAAGCAGAAAAGAATTGTTTAATATACCAAGTTCAAATTCTGAGTAAGACTTATCTTCCTAAAGTTAAAATTTATAAACCTCAGCCAGCTCTCTTCCTTATGTTTTCATAATATTCTTTTGTATTCTGCAGGAACAATTATTCAAATGAAAAGGAAATCTTCGCATTTTATTTGGATTCAAAAATTGCCCATTACTTCTCAGTATCAGGAACTTCTCAGCGAAGGAACTCCTGTCATCTGATATCAATCTCCATAGTTCTGGGGCTTAAGTAATCTAGTCACCTTTTCAATGATGCCTGCACCTAAGCTGTTGATGGCCTTCATCTTCTTGTCTGACAGTGGTGGATTAAACTGAATGGCACCTTTCTGCAGCAAGGCCAGTGGTACAGTGACTAATACCTGTGGGAAATAATTAACAGTTAGCACACAAGCAGAAACTGAACCTAATACCACAACAACTCAGTGCGTGCATCTCCAGGAAAATCTCAGTGAAGAACATTGCTCCCTACTGCCAGTTAGGAGATAGTTTTGTTCTCTTCCTAAGAACAGCTGTTCTAAGGAAGCTGTTCTCTTCCTAAGGGCAGCTGTGTGCAGCTGTGCAGACTGTTTACTGCATGAAGGTGCTTGGCAGGGCAGAAGCCGCTTCCACATGGAGGAACTTACAGAAAGGTCTTGATGATTTATAATAATCCCAGATTAAGAAGAGTCAACAGGTCCCAATCCTGAAAAGCAGTGCTATAGGAAGAATGTACCGAAATATGGAGTCAGGAGAACCAGACTTGTTCATTCCTGACACTTTATAATGTGTGGTCAAGGTAATATCTGCCCTAGTAACCTCAAAGGACTGGGGTAATGCTTAAAACAAATACCCTTACAATATACATCAATCTGGTGCATAAATGGTAAAGCATATTACAAGCATTAGGAATTATGACAATTGTTTTAAGGGAGGAAGTAATTTACTGCAGGGTCCAAATGCTTTACAAATTCATTCAGTTAACAGATGAACTCACAGATGCTAACAAAGCCTTCAAGAATGACTCTTGAAAGTCATATCATAAAACCAGGCCATCGAAGAAACTTGCCATCTCTTGACACAATCAGGAAATTCCTGGCTCCAGAACCATGTTACCATTGCCACAATCAGGAGCCACTAATATTGCTACTAGAATCATGCCACTTTATAGAACAACCTTCACCAGCAAAATGGGTTCCTCATGCCCTGAGTCTTGACTCCCTTGCAGTTAATGGATCTGTACTGTCCATTCTGAAGAACCCGACACCTTGACAATTATGCTTGTCAGCAGATGCAGCAGAAGTGAAGCAAAAGCCAGACTATACCTTCCAAATCATGCAAGTGCATCTGACTGACTAACCCATTTCTTACTGAGAGCCTCAGCTGCAAAGGAGTCTGGGAAGGGGTGTGCATGTGTGTGTGCACACACTTACTTTCTGTCATCTACAGTACTGTAACAGGAAGACGGGAGTGGAATGAAGCTGAATGCCAAGCACCAAATCTACTATGGCCTTCATTAAAGATTTAGTGTATTTGGCTTGAACCCCAAACTCCATGACCACAGGAAGTTCAGAGTTCTTCCTGGGATTTTGTCATTGTTTACTGTCACAAGAAAATTAGAAAATTTAAAAATAAAAACATGTTCTCTATCCTCAATCTCATTATTGAAAATAACTACCATGCAAGGCTTCCAGCCAAGATAAAGGGGTAGGTAGATACTCTTTGCTTCCTCACAAAACCAAAAGAAGGACAAAAACCAATTTAAAAACAGAAAACCACCAGGAAATCAAACTGTGTGGGAAGTCCAACAACCAAGGAGTTAAAAAAGAAACATTCATCCACACTGGTAGGAGGGGTAGAGATGGACAGCCAGGGTGGAGAGAAGGCATGGCAAGGCAGCAGCTGATGGACCAGGCAGTCCCACATTCATGTGCAGATAAACTGGGAGGACAAATGGGGAGCGAGACAGACCACACAATCCAGGGTTTCAGCACAGGTCAGTAAAGACCCAAAATCTCTGGCTGTACCAGAGGCTGTAAAATTCTGTGGGGGGTGTGGCAGCAGGAGAAACTTCCAGTCTCATAGGAGAGTCCACTGGAGAGACCCACAGGGTCCTAGAACATACACAAACCCACCCAACCAGGAATCAGCACTAGGGCAGCACCTGAAAGGGCACAATACAATTCCAGGTAGTGGGGGAAGGGACTAAAAGCAGGGCAGAAGCCCAGCAAGTGGCACTGTTACCTCTCTGACCCCTCCCCCACATAGAGCATCACAACACAGCAACATGGGTTGTCCCGCCCTGGGGAATACCTAAGGCTCTGCTCCTTACTACGTAACAGGCTTGTGGAGACACACACACACACACACACACACACACACACACACACACAAGCCCAAATGAAAGAACAGATCAAAGCTCCAGAAAAAGAACTAAGCAATGAGAAGGTAGCCAACCTATCAGATGCGGAGTTCAAAACACTGGTAATCAAGATACTCACAGAAATAATTGAGAATGGATGCAAAATAAAGATAAAAATGAAGGCTATACAAAGTGAATAAAGAAAAATATATAAATAACCAACAGTGAAGGGAAGGAAATGGACTCAAATCAACAATTTGGAACAAAAGGAAGAAATAAACATTCAACCAGAACAGAATGAAGAAAGAAGAATTCAAAATGAGGAGAGGCTTAGTTGTCCCAGGAAGCTCTGGGACAACTTTAAATATTCCAACACCTGAATCATAGGAATGCCAGAAGAAGACAAAAAGCAAGAAACTGAACACTCATTTGAAAAAATAATGAAGGAAAACTTCCCCAATCTGGCAAAGGAAATAGACATGCAAATCCAGGAAGCTCAGAGAGTCCCATATAAGTTGGACCCAAGGAAGTACACACCAAGGCACATCATAATTATGTTACCCAACATTAAATACAAGGAGAGAATCTTAAAAGAAGCAAGACAAAATGAGACAGTTACCTACAAAGGAGTTCCCATTAGACCCTTAGCTGATTTATGAAAAGAAACCTTTCAGGCAAAAAGGGGTTGGAAAGAAGTATTTCAAGTCATGAACAGCAAGGGCCTACATCCAGGACCTACATTCATTACCCTATCCAGAAAAGCTATCATTTATAGTGGAAGGGCAGATAAACTGCTTCCCAGATAAGGTCCAGTTTAAGCAGTTTATCATCACCAAGCCCTTATTATATGAAATGTTAAAGGGACTTATCTAAGAAAAAGATCAAAAGTATGAACAGTAAAATGATAATTAAATTTACAACTACCAACAACTGAACCTGAAAAACTAAGCAAACAACTAGAACAGGACTAGAACCACAGAAATGGAGATTGCATGGAGGATTATTAGCAGGGAGGGGGAGGGGGAAATTGGGGAAAAGATACAGGGAATAAGAAGCATAATTGGTAGGTACAACATAGATAGGGAGGTTTAGAATAGCATAGGAAATGAAGAAGCCAAAGAACTTATATGTATGACTCATGGACATGAACAAAGGGGGGAGATAGCAGATGGGGGGGGCAGGGAGGAAGGGAATAAAGGGGAGAAAAAATGGGACAACTGTAATAGCATAATCAATAAAATATACTTTAAAAAGATAACAGCTACCATGTAACAAAAAAAAATACTCTCTTGGATATATAAATAAAAACCATAAGAATATAAGGATCTAGAGATTTTTCTTAACAACAAAAAAAGTTTTTAAAACCAATAGCCACAAGATAGAAATACTCTGGTAAAGAACTAAAGGTTGATCTCTGTGGAAGCAACATAAATTGAATTACATTTTTTCAAATGTTTATCTTTCACCTATAAGCCAGGGAAACTTCGAATTCAAGCTGTGTGGTGTGTGCTGACAACCGTAAAAATAAAAATATTTGCTTTTACCACTCAGAGCTGGCTTTGAAATGCAGGCTGGAGCTATGCCCTGAAATCTCTGGAGAGACAGAATACAAAGAAAGGAGTAAACGCGCCCGCTCAGGATTGGCAGAGGGTGACCCAGCAGGGTGAGTCTAATGAGCACATTATCCTGGATGCCAAAAGGCCAAGTTACAACATATCAGAGGCTGAGACATTCACTGACTTGCAATTTTAAAAAGAGGGATTAAAAAAATTTTTTTCCGGTAGGAAGATCTTTAGAGATTAGCCTCATCCTCATCTCGTGGCTCACGGACAAGGACACTGTTGCCCAGTGGTTCTCCACTCTGGCTACATGCTGTAATCTCTTGGGGAACATTACAAACACGACCAGACCAATTCAGAAAAAATCCCTGTGGGGTGAGGTTTTGCAGCCTTTCTTTTAAAGCACCTTCTGGGTGATTCTAATGTGCAGCCAGAACTGAGAACCACTATTAGTCTCAAGTCTACAGGACCACTACGAACTACCCAACTAGTTAAACCCAAGACTAACACGAGGACCCATCCTCTGGACTCATATACTATACCTTGTCTTTCCATTTGACATGCAATCCTTTATTTCTATTTGAATATCAAGGACTGTGAAATATTAAGATCAATGAAAAGTATAAAACATAGCTAGTCTAGGAACTAGCGATAGTTTGTCAATTATACTTCTTGGTAATCATTTTAGATATTATAACTAAATTTAAATAAACTATGGGGTTTACTAATCCCCTCCTTCCCAAATAAGCACCTTTGTTCTACAACATCACAGAAATCTCAGTATGATTTTACATATTATATCACAACACCTTTCACTGTCCAGTTACTAAAGTGGTTTATAAAAAGTTCAAATAATATAAAAGTACTTCTGCAGTTTCAAAATGAAAACATAGAGCTTTCTTGATATGAAAATCGGTTCTGTGGAAAAACAAACAACAACAACAACAACAACAACAAAAATACCAGTTTGGAACACTCAGTTAAAGTAAAATGGCTCTTTTTTTATGCAGGACTTCTCAGAGCCTTAATATGCTCCTATTTAACCCAAAAAGTGGACTGTCGTATACAATACTTTTCAAACTTATGTAGCCAAATAATTTATTTTCTTGTTCAATTCTCATGGCTAATGTAGCATAGAACTCACTTTAAGAAACCTACTCAGATTTCCACCTTTATGAATCTATAAAGTGTTATATTAGTTAAATCGGACTTGCACATTCTAAGTGGACATACGTAACTCTTCAGAAATCAAAAAAGGTGTTCCAGAAAAAATACCAAAGGCCAACTTCCTGGTGGAAAAGGCTCTTTTCCCTTATTTCTGGGCCCCTGAAGCACCTAGTGAAATTCTAGGACTCACCTTTTGTGCTGTGTACCCTGTCCCATCTGTTGTGGTAACTTGTACTTCATCTCCAGAATAATCAATACTCTGTACCTGCTCAAGAAAGACAACTATAAAAAACATGATGGGACCACATGATCCGGGACCCTCTGCAGTTCCATATGTCAGTTTATATCCCTGTGGAAATGCTATGGAAAATCATTTCCTGGCATTCAGAGTTCAAAGCAACAGTTACACCCTATTTCAAGGAACTATTATTCAGCCATTAAAATTTATAAATACTATATCAAAATATGGAAAACATTTATAACAGAGTGTAAAGTGTAACATACAGAATTGCCCCTATGGTTACAACAATGTACAATACAAAAGCACAGGGACAAAAATATGAAGGGAAAATCTTGAAGTGAAAATTACTGCTTTGGGTCAGGGATGTTGTAAGCAACTTCAACATTTTATTATTAATGAAAATGCATCTGTGCTACTACTGTTTCCAAACATTGGCAGCTACGTAACTGATAGGGATGATGCTACAACCATGTCATAAAAATACTAGGAGGCATCAGCTGACTGTCACAGCAACTATCTGTCTTTTTTGTAACCCACATGCCCCAAACTTCACATCCTCTAAAAGCAAGGCCACACCAGAGCCTGCTACTACTGTCATACTCACTGGAGATTTGAGCCGAATGTCTAGTCCTTCAGCCAGCTTTTCAATGATGACAGAATAGCCGGGAGTGAGGAGAGTGTGGTCACCAGCAAATTGGGCAAAGAATTCATTGTGGTCCCAGGAGCGAGCAGACACCTAGGAAACAACGGGAGAGGTTGGGAACAGACGAGGTGTTCCCACCTCTTGAGTCTGCACCTAAGGGACAAGAAAGGACCCCAAAGTGGGAAAAAGCCACTTGAGGCCAGAGGGCAGGGCTTCTGTGAACAGGGCAAAACATAATGGAAGGAGGAGACACACAGACCAACCCAGGTGGATTCCACTTCTGAGCAAGGAAACTGCTCAACAATGCACAAGAAAGCTTAATTTAGAACAAGAGGTTAGGTATGATTTGGTTGTGAATACCACTCCTTAATAAAAATAAAAGGCATGTTATGTATCAACAACCCTAGAGAAGGAGAATTCTATGAAGTAAAACTGCATCTGATCAACTCCATATAAAATCATGCCAACTACAGGTCTTCAGCATGGAAAGTCCACAGAGGTTGAAATGCAGCATGATTATGGAAAGCAATGCTATTCCAATTGCTGTGAAGAATTCAAGGAAGATGGAGAGGTCCAAAAGAGGACAATTCAGTCAGGGGCCTCTATTCAAAATATAGAATATTTAAGTATCAAAATCATAGTTGGTTAAATAGGTTAGGTAAATTTAAATGTAGCTTAGCAAGACACACAGACTGTGACTGCAAGGACACTCTCCTTTGGTGAGCAGTGTGTTCAGGCCCTGCCGGGTTCCAGAGAGAGGCCTCCAGCCCTCCCTGAAGTGCAAGAAGGCTCAAGGCTCTGGACCCCTCCCCAGTTCAGTTCAACAGTGCTCCTGGATTAGGTTTACACATTGAACCTCTTCACAGGCATCACTGGTAAAGAGGTTTCTCTTGTTTTCTTTTTTTTAACAAAACAATAATTTTTTTCAAAACCACCATGGGGTTAATATGCTCTAAATCGTGGTTTTCAAACTTTTCAGCAGTAGAGCCATTGTTTCCTGTTTATCCAAACCAGACTAAGCTCAGTGTTGAGATTATATAAAACACACACACACACACACACACACACACACACACACAAGCATTTCGAAGCACATGTCACAAAACCTCATCACACCTGATGGAGGTTGCTGCCACAGGCATATTCCAGGTTGCTCAGGTGGAACTGAAGCACCTGTTCTTCCAGCTCACTGAAGTGGATACCAGATTCCTTGATAAAAGCTTTGTAGATCTCCTCTATCTTTTCTGTAATGGGAATGGATCAAAGCAGAAAAGAACAGCCTTAGCAGCATTCTCTAATACCTTATCTTTTGTTTTCAACCTCATTCAACCCGCAAACCCCCAAACTTATGGACTTTCCTAAGCCAACTCAAGGGAAACAATATTTTCATAATGTTGGCTTCTCTCAGGAAGTAAAAGCTTATCTTAACTGAAAACAAAGCTATGTAGGTTCTGTATCTTCAACCATGTTTCATTTCTGTGTGCTTGAGAAGCTCTTTCTTCTTTTGCTCAAAACAGAGAAAAGCATCCCCTGCACATGTAAAGACAGACACACAGAGAGAGAATTTCCATTCCTTTCTGGTCTCACTGCCATCACCTTAAAGTCAAGTTGTTATAACATTTCACTTCAACGGGGAGATCTGTGATACATTGGCTACTGGGTTTATTCTATCCCCCACAAGAATATTCAATTATGGACCATCATCATGTCAGCCCTCTGCCTCAGTACCTTTAATTACTGGTTCTCCTTTGCCTTTGTAATAAATCCCACACCCACAGCCAGACCATGCCAGCACGTTTTTAGCCTTTCCAAACACAGCAACACCACCTGCTGACTCCCAGGCTCTGCTGGTAAATGCCAGCCCCCACCCGGCCTGCGACTGCCCCCTGCACAGAAGGCCCACTCCACTCTGCTCCCAGCGCAGCTGCACCCGGACTCCACACGCCTCAGCAATCACACCTTGTTACCACCCCCAGCACTCGTCTCCTACTCCACGGGCTGTGATGCCATTCCAGTTACTCTTAGGCTCCATTTGAGGGCATGGGGGGAACTCACAACTGACACATTATATGAACCTTCGTCCAGGTCACTTCTTTATAAAATTCTCAGGGAAAACAACCATCCAATGCAGACACTGCAGACACAAAGCTTCTATAAAGTACTGTGAACTTGCTTCACTAGCAACAGGACTGAGTATCAGCTAAGTTTTGTTTTTTAGACAACTCAAGATTCTCATTAAAAATTTCCATTCTTCCACTAGACTGTAATATGGGGATGTCACAGCACCAGGCTGTTGGCCCTAGACCACTGGGCTTTTTTTTTTTTTTTTACCACTTTCAGAGCCTTCTGGTAGAAATCCCATTCCTGCCTCCTGTCGTTTCTATTTTCCTTTAGGTTTGTAGAGGTTCATGAAGAATCAAAACTGCTGGAACAGTATATAAAATTAAGTATAAACAGACTGAGAAAAGTCTAAATATGATTTCTATACAATACTATTTAAAAGCTTTAGCACATATGCTTTGTGAAATTAATTCTAGCTCCTTAGTATTTATATTTTGGTGTTTTTTTTTTTTTCAGCTAAGTGGTAACAAAGTGAGATCTCAGACAGTTGAGATCCTGCCAGGATAGATATAACCAACCTCATATGGACATGTATGCATTATTATTAAAGCTTTTCAAAAAACATTAATACAATGAAACTACTTACACAGTAAGTGCTGCTGATCCTCCCTTATTTTTAAGGGAGGCCAAGACAAAGCAGCATTATTATGTTTTTATTTGGTGACACTGGAAGAAGTATAAAGAAAATGCTATCTAGTGATTCCCACACATGCAAAAAACACTAACTAAATTCTGAGAACACCCTGGAAGTCAGCCTCATAACTATCTTCAATTCCAAAAAATTCAGCAACTCACTACTTGGTCTGGACACTTCCAAATATAATTAAATGACCCCAGTGACCCCGGTGACTTTCTGAAAATGTTCTGTTATGGTTTGTCTGTCAACATTAAGGGGATTACAGTCTGGTTCAGTCTCAGACGGTAGAGGGTGGAGAGGGCAGATATAAAACAAGAGATGGACCATCCCTGCTTCTGAGTTGTTTATCCCAAAGAGAGATGGAGTATATACCAGGATGAGAAACTAAAATCCCTCACAAAGTAACATACAGTTGAAGCAAACTAGTTTCTTGAAAACTGAGTTTAAATGTTTGTACTTTAAGAAACTCTGACATGCTTCCAAGAACTGCAAGGAAATAAATACATTCAGATCACAGAATTATAGGTTAAATGAGTATCAGCTTAAAAAGCCGTGTAGTAAAATCTCTGCTGGCCCCGTCATGGGAACAAGTCACGGCACACGGCCAGGTTTTCTAAAGGGCTGTGGCTAACATTGTCCATTTAGAACCAAAGCCTAATGAATCTGAAGTAAAGTTATTACATTATAATATCAATTCTTGCATTCTTAAATAAAATATACTGGGAAAAATCTTAACCTACTACTCCAAAAATGGAAAAGAAAAGAAATCCTGGCATATAGAAACTCTTATCTAGAAAAGAAATTATGTGGTGCCTATTTATTCACATAGGGCTTGTCATATTTTAGTTAAAAGGAAGCTCTCCTGGGAAGTGGAAAAATTAAACATTCACACAGTTTTTGAAATACCAACTATTGTGTAAAGATTTGTGTGTGTGTGCACACACAGGCACCTAAAGGTCACTGCAGAAGTTCTGCCCCCTCTGCAGAATGGTCTGGAGAACTCATCAGTCCAAAGCGAATGCTCTGAAGGACTATTATTGCATACACTAACCTCATGGATGAATGATGCTACTGCTGACCATGCTTAGGTTAGAATGAGACTCGGATAGAACAATCAGAACATCGTTCTCCCCATACCTCCTAAAGGAACATCTTGGAGCTGAGTCTTATCCTTCCTCCACTCAGAGACAACATCCAAGAGAGCATTAAAATGAAAATCCATGCGCTTGTCAATAGTGGGGTCAGTAATTCTTCCACCTTCCTGAATTAAGTCACATCTTTCTCCAAATTTATGCATGCTGATGCCAAGCTTCAAAATAATAAGAATAAGAAGGTGAAAATTTTCCCTGGAAAAAATACGTACAGGTTCTATGCTGAAATTAAACAGAGCTCTCAAGGAGGAAATGGTCTAGTGCCTCTCAAAAATGAAGCCAAATATTCTTAGTAGAAAATGGCAGCAAAGGAAGGCAGTGAAAAAATAGCATGAAATCTGTAAGGCCTTATTTCATGAGGATGTTAGTGTGATGCAGCAGCTTCCACACCAGGCACCCTCAGCCTTGCAGCCAGGGTTTGCTGATGCCGCAGGTGCCGTGCTGTGCACCGCCGCTCCTCGCTCTGACTCTCACTTAAACGAGCACGCCAACACACAAACACTCCCAGGAGTTAAACTGGATTTCCCGTCAATAAAGATGTCAGGAAAAGCCTTGGGCCTACCAGGTCTTCAAAGAAACTACACAGGGCTGCCCAATAAAAGACAGGATGCCCAGTTATCTCTGACTCTCAGATAAACAGCAACAAACCTTTTTTTAGTATAAGTATGTACCAAACATTGCATGTAAACTAGCCTGTGTAATATCTGGGACATACTTATACTAAAAAAAAATTACTTATTTATCTGAATTTAACTGGGCATTCTGTATTATTGTTTACTTCATCTGGCAACCCTAAAACTACGAGCTAATCCCATGGTCTGCAAATAATACACAAATATAATTAGGTATCTTGGAAAAAGAAAAAAATATTTTAAGTCCTCTAGTACCACCTTCTCTGAAAAGAAGAACTATAATTGTCTTTATTTACTTTTCAGAGAAGAAGAGGCAAGAAATCATTCTGGAGTTGTTCATTATTATTTAGGAGCACGTTAATACTACACAGAAGTAAACTGAGAATTTTTTCTTCTCCTTGTCTACAGTACACATCTTAAAGACAGAAACGCACTTGTTCACACATGAGTGCTACTGGGTTGTTAATGCAGCCATTGACGATCTGGGCTCCTCTCCCCACGGTGACGCCTGTAAAGGATTTATCATCCCACACTCGGCCTCCAATTCTATCTTTGGCTTCCAGCACAGTCACCTAAAAAGACAGACAATTGGGGAAGCTAAATAAGATAGAATAGTCATATCAAATGGACTACTATAAATGTAGAACAATATAGTTAAATAAGCTCCATAGCTGGTTGCTGTTTTTTATTACATTACTAGAGAAACAACTTTGAAAAGAAGCTGAAACAGCTGTTAAACCCTGATTCTAACAAGGAGAAATAGTGAATAGTGAATAGTCTGCTGGTAAAATCCTCAAACTGTTCTCTCAAATGCTGTATGATAAGATTTGATGAACTAGCACATGAAATGCACTTGGAAGGCTTTTACTAAACAGTATTCCATCATTAAAAAGCACTCACTATTAAAAACTAGGTAAAAGAGGAGGTTTTGTTCTGTCAAATACCTATGTATATAGCAAAATTCCTTTAACACTGCACATATGCCTGAACTTCCCCAAGATATGACTATCACTTAAAAAAAAAAAATCCTGTCGCCACACGGGCATCAATGACCTAAGCAGATTGGTCCCACATGCAGGATTTTAACTCCTTCACATTTTTCGTTCCAGTGGCACGAGAAGCTGCTCTCAGGTGGTCGCCCTCGTGACTCAAAGTGCTACTCTATACTTTCTGGGACTGCAGTAACTGAAAATGTGCGTCCTATTCAGTGCAAGGCCAGCCACTTCGTCTCTGGGTCCCTGGAAGCACTCCTTCACATTGCTCTAGAAAGATCCCTGAGTCACCCATCTCTCAGGCGACTCATTTTCTAATCATGAGAGGGATGGATGGTCTCTGTGGGGTCTCCCTCATCTCCTGGAAAAGGAAAGGGGAGAGAAATAGAGGTCCTCTGAATATTGTCCTTTCTCAGACCTGTATTCCTCATTTTCTCCCATTAGAAAGGTTATAACTGGTGGTTCCACCCTCCCCACTCTCCACACTTCAGATTAACACAGAACCATCCGTGTTTCTAGTTTCCTTTCAGTGTGAGAGGAAGGCTCAACATTAAAGACTCTGGATAGTAACAACCTCCCCTGTAACATAATCTGTGGGTTTCACAAGTGAAAAACAAACAAGAAGTCTTGGCCCTAGTATCTAAAGCTGAAATAAATAACCAATAAATTAAAACACCTCAAAACTTAATGCCACTAAGAAAAATTTACAAATGCAAACACACTTCTTGTAAATCCAACTCAGACTCCTCTGCTTTGTCAGCAACAAAATGTGATTCAAGATTTAGGTTCTCCATTCAATCAAGAGGAAAGCCTGTCCCAGGCACAGCTATTGGAAACTTTTCTTCTCCCCGAAGCTCCTCCAGCAGAGAAGATATTGTGAAAAAAGAAGTTATTATTTTCTTTTAGCCAGACAGAGAAGAGCAAAGAGACTAAATCAATTTTACCAAATTAATTTTCACATTTGGATTAAGGGAAAACCAAAGTCCTTGCAAAACAACTTTTTTAAAAAGGAGAAATATGTCAGATTTAGGAAGTCACAGAAATCTAGGGGATGATTAATTTGAATGAGTGTAACACAAATTAGATACTGAACTGCACAAATGGTTTTTTGTAATAGTCTCTATTTTGGCTAATTTTGAACAACTGGAATAAGACAACATACCAGATAAAAAGAAAAAATATCCCACCTTGGAAAAGCAGGCAACCTCAAATATATACAGTACTTTAAAAGTCATGTGATTCTGTCCCAACCATGGATTAGCTAGTCCAATCTTGCTCCCAAAACCAAAGATTTTTGTTTCTCAGAATCAGATTCAAAGGGTTCCTTTAATTTGCATAAGAAAATGTAACTGGGTATTTCAGAAACTTTTATAAAAGCAAGTAAATTTCCAAGTTGCTATCTGTTGTCTCAAACTATTGCGGAAATAATGGATTTCCCTCAGTGTTCCCTCTATTATGCCAACAACACTCTGTCAGGAACTTCTGCTTTGATACCAACTTCAAATCTCTTCTGAGTTGCTCATTGAGTGTAAAACTTTCCAAAGCTGTGGGAATTTCTGTACTCCTCTACCTTTCTTTTATTAAACCAGCTTCAATTTTTGTATCTTTTCTAGGATTGTAAAGATACAAAGACACCATCATGTATTCAGCATTCTTTGCTAAAATCATGAACTGAATTCTGAGTCTTAGAAAATCAGGACCTGAGGAGCAGTTAACCATCTGTTTCTGCCTCCATGAGCCAAAAATCTTACCTTAATTCCAAAGTTATGCAGTTGCCTAGCAGCTGCTAATCCTGCTGGACCGGCCCCGACAATGATGACTGATTTCTTTAGGGGAGAAAAAAAAAAGCAATGAAAACAATGTGCTAGTTTAGTTGTTCTGGAAGGTACTAAAAACCAAGCAATGTTGGTTCATGTACATTTCTTTGATGTCCATAGCAGAAAGTAATTTTTTTAAAGTATACTGTAAAACTTTTCTTATGTAATCCCTTCCTCTTTTCTACAGTCCAGGGAAACAATGCCTGATAGTACCCTCTCCAGAGAAAACACATAGGCTAAAAAGTCTCGAGTATCACCAATACAACTTATTGGTGATAATGTGACTTTTGATTGTATTAACAACAATGTACAAGCCTTCATCATGACCGATGGTGGTACTATTGCTAGAGCTAGTCACCCACACTGTGGTAATCTTTAGGAAGAAGGTGCTGGTCGGTGCTGATGCTGAGAACGCCTGTGTTGATGAGACCTTTTCTCGTCATAAAATAAAGTATCCTCTCGACTTCTTGAACACATCGAATGCGCACGAGACCCCGGACAATGATGTGAGGAATACATTTATGAGGAGTAAGAGCTTCCTGTGTTTGGAAATAAAACCAAACTGTTAAGGCAAATAAACAAAAAGCAACTCTTGGTTCTTCAAAAAGTTAAACACAGAATTACCATATGACCTACCAATTCCACTACTAGGTACATACCCAAAGGAATTGAAAGCAGATGTTCAAACAAAATGTTCAAAGAAGCACTGTTTGAAGAGCCAAAAAAATGTTCATCAATGGCTGAACGGATAAACAAATGTGGTCTATCCATATTTTATTTAGCCATAAGAAGCAATGAAGTACTGACCCATATGTTTCAACATGCGTGAACCTTGAAAACATTATGCTAAGTGAAGAAGTTCATTATAGAAGGCCACGTATTGTCTGATTCCACTTACATGAAATGTCTAGAACGGGCAAATCCATAGAGACAGAGAGAAGATCACTGGCTGCTCGGGAAAGGGAGGAATAGGGAGTCACTGCTTAAGAACTGTGGGGTTTCCTCTTGGGGCAATAAAAAATTTTTGGAACCAGATATTGGTGATGGATAAACAGCATTGTATATGTACTTAATGCCACTGAATGATCCATTTTAGAATAAAATGGCAATTTTATGTTGCATTTTTATCACAATAAAAAGAAACTCTCAGGGTCATTCAAATCTACCATTAATCACTAAGCTATAACAAAGATCAAAGGGAAGCTTCCCTGGTGAAGGGACAAAAGGCAGATACAGTAGTTTGTATCTTACCATACACACTTCCTCTCACTGAGAATGACTGCTACAGGAAGTATGGGGGCAGACATCACAAATATAACCCCGGCTCAATAAACCATACAACAAAGGTCATTGTAGAAGCCCAGGCTATTCTGTGTACTGGCAGCAGGAAAAACTGGATTCTTATCACTGATAAGAGGGGGGAGGACCACTGAGGAACCTGGAGTGTGGGAAAAGACACCACCACCTTTCTCTGCTTGGCCCAGCTTTGGCAAGGTCATGGTCCATCTTAAAGATTCCCGAGTAATGGCAGCCTTGGCCTGGGGTGAAGTTAGAACAGGCACTGGATATGAGGGTGAGGGGTCCCTCTCTACCCTTGGCCTCTCCTTTACTTGACACCAAACCCCAGCCCCACCAGAACCTGAACGAACCCAGGAAGATGACGATACACACGAAGGATTCAAAAAACAACACATACAATACTGACCTTCATTGCTTCAGAAAATAAAATGTGTTTATACTTATGAAATTTAAAAAACCATTTCAAAATCATTTCAAAGTCTCTGATTCTTCTGTAGAAAACATTTGTGTTTTACCACTAAAGTACTAAATATACATAATACCTACTCTCTTACTAAAAATTAAAATGGATCCAGATTGACAAGTCAGGATTTTTTCCATAAGACTCTTTCCCTATGTAAGTTAAAGTTCAAAGGCAAATTTAAAAAATGTAAAAAAAATTGAAGGCTGTTTCTGAAAAGTATCCTTATAATTACTTACAGGAAATTCTGATCACAATTTTGTTCAGTTCAGCAAATGTTTATTGAGCACCTACCTCCATCCTGCTGGAGAAGAAACAAGTAATTCCACCTTGCCCAGCCTACTTACCTGGGGTGTAATTCATACAAATGGCATTAACAGCCATCACTTAATCAGGTCACCTCATACTGGAGTCTAATCCAGTGAAATACCAGGATGGAACTGGAAAACCTTTCTTGGTGGCCTTGCAAAATGTTCTGCATTGAGCAGTCACTTGGTAATTACAGAAGAAATTAATAAGTCAGAAAAATACTAGGATCAGGAAAGACTGTTTAAAAAACAAACAAACAAACAAACAAACAAACAAACAAAAAAAAAACCTGTATTCCACCCCCACGTCCACATTTATCTTCGCCCCTTTCAAGGTTGGTACTGTGTGTATAAGGCCCCTAACATTTCTTCAGTCCCAATAGAGAACAAAGATCGTTGGAGGATAACAAGGGGGATAAGAATTCTGCCCTCGATGGGTTTAATCCAGCCCTCAGTGTTTCACTTTTTCTCCTGGGGTAGCCACTGAAACTATTTGAACCAAACTTTGCACCTTACAGTCACGCACTGAGTCGTCGAGAATTCTGATGGTCCAAAGTGGTGGTTCTCCGGAAGGACAGACATTGCCCCCATTGGGCAATAGCTGGAATCACTTTTGGTTGTCACAACTGGGGGTGATCTGACATCCAGTGGGTAGAGGCCAAGGATGCAGCCAAACACACTACAATGCACAGGACAGTCCCTCACACAAAGACTATGCCCCCGAAATGTCAACACTACTGAGGGGGAGAAAGCCTGGCTGAAAGGTTCCATCCACAGGTAAAGCAGCTTCTATCTTTCAAGGGAAGTATCTGTGAGCTGGTAGCTAACATGCCCCCACTTACTTTGCAGTTAGTGTACCACAGGGCCAGGATGAGGTTCCTCAAGGCCAGGTACATGGTGGGGTCTCGAGAATACTCTGGGAACTCATAGAGCTCATCCAGCTCCATCACGTCTGGCCGCACGCAGAGGGCTTTGCCGCACTCATTGGGCTGGTAGAAAGGCTGGAAGTACCGGTTCATGCCTGGAACTGACAGAAGCACAAACAGGCAACCCTCCAGCTGTCACTTCCAAATTTGGGTGAATTAAAGAGTAAGATCAACCAGCAAGGAGGGCCAAGGCAAGCTCCAGCCTGTCCCATTACATTGCTGCTTCCTCCATCCAGTTAGATAACATACACACATGTGCAAATTAAACAGTTTTCCCATTCTTCACAAATTTAATTTCCACGGTATGGTCAATTTTTTTAAAGTTGTAATTATGGTAAAAAAAAAACACATACCATAAAATTTACCATCTTAACCTTGTTTAAGTATATAGTCAGTAGCGTTTTAAGTATATTCATATTTTTGTGTAACAGATCTCCAGAAATTTTACAACCCGCAGGACTCAAACTCTGTACTGACTGAACACCGACTCCGCATGGAAATATATTTTAAAAGTAACTATTACTGGAATTTGTCTGATTACAGAGTGAACAGGTTCACAAAACTAAACAGCATTCACTAACTCCTGCTAATGCTTGAGGGGTGTGGCTCACAGACCATCAGTGCTGTTTCTTTGAATAGAAATTTTAATATAATAGATATTTGTTTTTACAAAGACAGAAAATTGTTATTTTCTAATATTTTCTAACCTGGTTTTTAAAATTTATGACGTCAAGAGCATTTTTCTATACCATTAAATAGGACTTCAGTGGACATATAATATTTTACCATTTAATCATTCCACTAATGTTGGGCACTTAAACGTCATCCAATTACTCCCTATTATAAGCAATGCCACACAAATTTCTCTGCACATAAATCTTTGGACTTCCTTTTATAATTTATTTGATAATTTAGTTAGGATAAATTCATAGGGTCAACAGGTATTCACTTTAAGGTTTTTGATTCAGACTGCCAAACTATCTTATGTAAATGTACAAATCCACTAATTTGAGTGTCTTAAACTAACACTGGGATTTTTCTCCTCTGCTTTGATTTCTACCACAGCTCAATTTTTAGAGGGCCCGTGTTATGAGTTATAAACCTTAGATAGGGCCACAATGTCAAAATCTTTTTGCACTATCAAATAAAGTATTTGAAAAATAACATTTAAAAATAAAGTTTGTTATTGTTCAGGCAGAAGATCTAGATTTCTTTCTTGTACACAAAGAATTCTGATGTGGAATTTTAAAGATATGATCAACAGCATGCCCGCCATGCCCTAAAGGTTTGAATTTTTTCAAGAGTGGATAATTTTGCTGAGATTCTCAATAACATAATTAAAAGAGAAAGACTCAGAGAAAATAAAAAGGCTGCTCATATAGTCACACATTCTTCCAGTATGTTAAGAGGTTGCATTATTGTCAACTTATCCAGCTTTCAAACAAATACTCATTAAACTCTGTAGACACAATTCCTGGACAAATGTTACAGGCTTTCCAATTGCTGAGGAAACATTAACTGCACAATATACACACATGGTATGACATCCACAGTATCACCAAATCCGAGATATCATGAGGTGCTTTATACCATATGTTGCCCACATTAAAAGTCTTTTCCATCTCCTCACCCGCACATTTCCAGGGACTCCAGGGACTGAGGGGGCGGGGAAAGCGGGGAGTGCCAGGACCAGCTCTCACCCAGCACAGAGGGGACTGCCTTGGGGTGCTCCAGCTTCCCCGGGCTGGCTTCGCTGGCTGCGCGGTTTGTGCTGGTGCAGGAGGGGCTCATGCCAACGCAGTCGGGGTAGTAGGCAGAGAGCAGGGGTGCTGCCACGCTGTCTTTCAGCAAAGGAGGTAGAATGAGCATGGAGTACCACCAATGGTTGGAAACTTCCGACACTCTCTGAAATGGGCAGAGCAAGACTGAGAGGGACAATGGCAGACAAGAAATGTACATGCAGATTTAGCCAAGCTCAGATGATTCTCTTCTTGGTATTCGCCCTAACCCTTCCACTCTTTCTGCCTTCTCCCACTCAACAATCCTATATGCCAGAGTTGCTGGCATATACCTAGAGAGCATGTTTCCAAGGCAGAGTTATTTCAAATGTACAGCAACAGCTTCCTCCTCTCTCCCACCCCCTCCTCAGCAAGCCTACCAACTCCAGTTCAGTCTTAAAGCAGCATCCACTGGCTATATTGCAAGCCTAGGTTTAAGTGTGACATGACATTTTTCTTTTTTTTTTCAGTATTTATCATCCATCCCCTAACCTTTCTTTTTACTTAGGATCTAAAGATAATTGAAATTGCAAAACAGGGCAGAAAAAAATAATTCTCCTACGCAGTAGGCCAGCATTACTGCTTTTTGCCAGAGGTTATTGAAGAATGTTCAGAGGGAAAAGTGTACTACAACCATCAAAATAGATGCAAAAAGAACTGAACAAGAGAAGTTCTTTTCCATCTTAAAATATATGATCATATTCCAGAGTACATTTAACATATGGAAACATTGAATCAAAGCATCCCCATAATGCTAACTCTTGCAATAAAAATAAAATTTGTTCAGCTCCTAAAGCAACACTCCACAAATCCTACTGTTAGAAAGCCTTTTCCAAAAGTGATCTTGAATGTGTGTTCTGAGAATTCTAAGAATCTGATGCAGAAGAACCTTAAACTCAGGGTCCCTCTGGTGTTTGTTCTCTACGCTCCCAGTAAATGCCACTTGCCACCAAGCAGGGGCCCGCATGCGGCCCAGGATGGCTATGAATGTGGTCCAACACAAAACATTCACTTAAAAAATTTCACTTAAAACTTTGAGATTTTTTTTGTGATTACATGTTGCAACATGTTTAACGTGTGGGCCAAAACAACTCTTCTTCCATTGTGGCCCAGAGACACCAAAAGGTTGGACACACCTGGATCTAGTTTGGAGAGATGTGTTTTGTTTGCCCTTCAAATTTCAGAGTCCAATTCGGAGACAAGCACTTTTCAGTTTACTACAAGTCTCAACACTCCCTATAAATCACTCCCAGCTGCTGTCCACATTCATTGTTATGTGCCTTGCCCCCAAGGCCTTTCCGTGTGCAATTTGTTCTCAAGGCTTGTTTTAGGTTTGGCTACCCTTGCCCCCCTTGAGCTGTACCAAAAAGAAAGGAAGCTTCAGTCCCTTCCACAATACACCACGACTAACCCTAACCCCCCTCTGAGCTCAGCCCCAAGGAGAGAGCACACCAAGTGTTCAGACCCTGACACTCCAAATACACCATAGAGAGGGCAGAATGTAGGAGCCTTAAAAAACATGAACCCAAGCTCTCCCATTCTCTTCTGCTTCCTGAGGCCTGCAGCTGTGTTGGTTAACTGCATCAGGACCCAAGAAAGAGCCCCTGCCATCCTATTACCTCCCACTAGTCTTTCCTTCCTGTAGAAGTCCACTTGAGGGTCTCCAACCAGCCTCTGCACTGACACATGAGAAACTTAAACAGTGACTAATAAACCAGCATTTGATCTTGCTATTCCAAGTCTGTTCTCTCAACATGCTCACCACTCCTGAACACCTGGCTATAGTTTTTCCCTTTTGCCATCAAAAATTCCACTCTCACCTTGAATACACATACCAAGAAAGAAATTGTACTTGATGTAGTCAGTCTATCAATTTAACAAATACCCACTATACTTGGTTAAATAGTATTCCCCCAGAACCTCAGAATGTGACCTTTACTGGAAATCTTGTCATACTGGAGTAGAGTGAGCCCTAAATTCAATAGACTATTATCCTTGTAAGAGGAGGAAAGACAGAGAAACAGGGGCGACACACAGGGAGAGGGTCATGTGATGACAGAGGCAGAGACTGGAGTGATGCATCTACAAGCCAAGGAATGCCAAGAATTGCAACAGCCTGACTGGTGTGGCTCAGCGGGTTGGGTGTTGTCTGCAAACCAGAAGATTGCTGGTTTGATTCCTGGTCAGGGTACGTTGTCTGGGTTGTGAGCCAAGATCCTGGTTGGGGGTGGGTGAGAGGCAACCAAATGATGTTTCTCTTGCACATCAATGTTTCTCTCCCTCTTTCTCTCCCTCCTTTCCCCTCTCTAAAAATAAATACAATATTTTTTAAAATTATTTGGGGGAAAAAAAGAATTGCTGGTAATACCAGAAGCTGGAAGAAGAAGGAAGGACCCTCCCCTAGAGCCTTCAGGGGGAGAATGGCCCTGCTAACTCATTGATTTTGGACATAGAGGCTCTGGAATGATGAAACAATAAACTTCTGTTGCTTTGAGCCACCTGGTCCATGGTGATTTGTTATGGCAGCCCTAGGAAACTTACAATCACTCAAAATTTAGAAACTGCATTAAAAGTGACCCTAGAATCCACAGGGACAGAAAAAGGGTGGGTGGGTGATATGGCTATAAACCTGCTCCTGACCCTTCCTTAACAAAATGCAAAAATAAATAACTGGCAGGTGAACATTCAGGGGTTCCTCCAAACTTTTAAAACTTCATATACCCCAAGAATATGGCTTCTGTCCTAAGTTCAAATTCTTCTGCCTGCAAAATGGTCTAAATGTTAGTGGACATATTCATAAGGTACTGTGATTGTATTCAAGTTCTTTTTTCCTTAATTTCTATAGTCTCATCCTGTCTACTCTAATGCAGATATTATCTGGGCTACTAGTTTACCATAGGAATGTTTTAGGGTACAACTAGTTATTAAAAAAGTGTACATGTGTGTCTCACACACCTCTTTTATATAACAGTGGTTTTTAACATAGATTTGCTAGATGTCAATTCTCCCTTTGCCTAAAAATCAACCCCAGTCCCTGAGTTTCAGACAATTAGAAAAACTGCAGGTTAACAGCCTTGAATTGCTAAAATACAAAATAACTCAGAATCTCAGAATTTTAGAAACTTGAGAGTATTAAAAAGTCTTTTTCTGAAACATCCATTGGATCTGGTTCTACAACCCTTGGACTTTGCCGGCTCCAGCAGCAAAGCTTTGTAAGATAATGAAAAGTGCCGAGGCTTTGCCAGCTAGAGATGCTGCTTTTCCTTCCACAGCAGGGACAGGACAAAGCAGTGACATTGAGGTTAGAACACATGAGAACACTCTCACAGCTGAATCTGGGCCAACACCATCAAATTATGCACCCCCTGTTCTTTCTTCTTGGAAGGATTCAAGCAGAGACACGGTCATAAAGTCACCCATGAAAAACATTTAACAAGCCTGATCCCTACAGTAAAGCAAGGTAGCAGTTTCTTCCTTTTTATTTCCTTTTAATGTGAAGCAATATAACTTTTCTTTTTAAAAGTTGGGGAGGATCACCTATAATACCACTACTGCTAGCACTTTCATCATATCATTATCATGTTAGAGTAAAAAGCCTCTGATCAGCAACCAAAGAGAGAGAAACTCACAAAACTGTTAATGTCATTTATGTGTAACACTGAACACTGCAGGTGCACTGAACTCCGATCTAGAACACGCAGAAATACTCACTAGATCTTCTGGGAGGGAACACTGATCTGGGGTCTCAGGCTGCAAAGGAAAACCAAGTATTAATTAGCTTTACTTATAAAATACTGTCTTCAGTACCAATTTACCTTCAAGAAGATACCTCTTTTCACCTATTAGGCTGGCAGAGAGAAAAAGTGTGATAAGACACTGTATGAGTGAAGGTGTGGGGAGGACAGGTACTCTTATAAGGACATCCCAGGTGGAAATGTAAAGGAGAAAAAATTCTGGAGAGCAAATGGACAAAATATGAAACTTTTAATGATAAAAAATTTGGCATTATCTTGTTTAATTGAAGATGTATACACTGTATGCCCAGCAAATTCTAACCTTTGTTATATTTTTGAGAAAGGCCCTTGTACACGTTCATCAACAGAAGTAGAAAATGTTCAAAGGAGGATTCTTTGCAATAGGAAAAAGCTAAATACAACACAGAAGTAAATCAAGAATGGATAAATGAACTGCATCACGATCAAACAGAGGCCACTATACAGCAGTGAAAACTAACTACAACCACACACTACAACACACATGCACCTTACAGGCATAATGATGCTGGAAAGCAGTCAGACCCAAAAGAAAATATGCTGTATGATTCCATTCACATAAAATTCAAAAACAAGCAAAACATCTTTAGTGTTATAAGTCAGAATAGTAAGTGAGAGAGCAAGGGATGGAGGCTGCAAGTGAAAGGGGTTGCTGGGGGATTCTGAGGGGCTGGTAAGTGTTGCATTTCTTTATTGGAAGCTAGCTAAATGGGGACTTTGTAAAAATCCACTGGGCAATGCATTTTGATTTGTGCATCTTCTGTTTATATATTTCAATTAAAAAGTTACCTAAATAAACTGAAGATTGGTATAGCATATAGCCTGGCAAATCTGGCCCTTGGAATATACTCTGGAGAAACTCTTGCACGTGTGCACTAGAAGAGGCATGCATGAGTGCTCACAGAAGCACTGTGTGCAACAGTCCAAAATCCAAAACAACCGTCGCGAACATGAATAGGAAAAGAGATACAGAGTGGTACATTCACACAATGTAACACTATACAGCAGGGGGCATTAATGGTTCGGAGCTCCAGACATCAACCTGGATACATCTGAAATCGCTGAGTGAGAAGAGCAAGTTGCAGAAGAATACAAGCAATATAATATAATTTGTAACCAGTATTAAAAACATGCAAAAGTTTACATGCTGTTTAGGGTACTGTAAATATGTATTAACTCTGTAACAAAAAGCAGAGGAATAATAAACACAAAATTTGGAATACTGTTTGTCCTTGCAGGGGTACGGAAGGAAGGTAAGCACAGGGAATGACAGACGCATTGGTAATGCTTTGTTTTTAAAACTGAGTGCTGGATACACAAATCTTTACTTTAACTCTTTATTCCTTACACACAAATTATAAATCTTCTTTTGTGTCTAGGATTTATTTCATATTAAAGCAATGGTATGTTCTCTTTGACACAAAAATTTTATTGCTAGAAATTGATCCCACAAATATACTGAAAAATGGCAGTCCTGGCTGGTGTAGCTCAGTGGATTGAGTACAGGCTGAGAACCAAAGCATCGCAGGTTCGATTCCCAGTCAGAGCACATGCCTGGGTCACAGGCCACATCCCCCAGCAACTGCACATTGATGTATGTCTCTGTCTCTGTCTCTGTCTCTGTCTCTCTCTTTCTCCCTCCCTTCCCTCTCTAAAAATGAATAAAATTTTTTAAAAAAGAAAGAAAAAGGGCAAAAATATAAAGCTATTAATTGCAGAACTGTCCCTAATGGCAAACATTTAAAAGTCCCCTAAATGCTTTCAATCACGCTAAATTCATTATAACACATCCATTCAGTAGACTGTTTATTACACAGTCTTTAAATAGAGAGATCTTTAAAGGACTTTTAAGATAGAAGGAAGGTCCTTTAAGATACATTAAATGACAAAAGCAAGCTCCAAAACAGTGTGCTAGTACACCACCATTCTTTTTAATGTTGTTACACAAATAAACCCTTCCAGACTTTGTCCTTAACAGAATACCAAGCTGGAAACCAAAGGCACTCTGAATCAATAAAAGCATTTAAATAAATATTTCAAAACCTCAGATTATCGACAGTAACAAATGGGAGCAGTGGGGTATCAAAGAAGGATTTTGAGGGGTGGGGGAAGAAGTATAAATCGTGTGACACGCTACTTAGAAGCAAGAATTTAAGAAGAAAGACTGTGAAGACTTCAACTTTAACATGGCTGGAGGGAGAGAAAGGCAATTAAGTTTTCAAAAGCTTAAGGAATCTGATACTTCTCAGTCCACCTGGAAAAATGTTCTTGATGTTAAAATACACTCACCCACATGGCGAACCAAAATATGAAAGAACTTGCGATAGAAGAAGCTGTGGTAAGAGAAATTGTGGGGGGCGGTAAACCCATGTAAATACAGAAGCAAGAACAAGCAAGGGAGGGACTGTGGTTACAGGAAATAAATAAAACATTTACTCCGACAAGTACACTAAACTAAAAAATAAAACAACAAAACACAAAAATTGGGAGAGAGGGAAGGGGATGTGGAATAAAAAGTATGACATAATTTACTTTTTCCACTTTCAGAGCAGGGTGTCAATTAATATCTAAAATTAAAACATGCAACTAAAAAAAGGGATTCCAACCTCACACCATTCTCATCTCCTGTTTTCATATCCTTTTAGGGAGATTTTAGAAACTACTATTACTGAAGATGAAGAAATAATTATCCACTGTTCAACAACTTCTTATTCACTTTGGCTTCTTCTCCTGGTTTTAAATTTTGTTGTATTTAACTCAATCACTTTGTGCAAAACCAGCCTGTACAACACTAATTCTTAGTAGGAAGTTATCAGTCAGGTCTTCTCCGTGAAATACATGCAGAAATATTCTTGAATAAATCTCATTTAATGGTGGTTATTTCATGCTGATGACCGCATGAATATTTTTTGTTAATAACTTTGTCCTTTTCTATATTGCTTGAATTTTTTGGTAATGAATATATGTCATTTGTCTAAAACTAAACTCATTCTAAAGAAAACCTTAGACATTTCAAAAACTACTTACACTGAAAAAATTGAAATTGAAATTTTCTTTGGTGGACAATCACCACCGAAGAAAAAACAAATAAAAAAAAAAGAAAAAAGGGACATGGATAATTTGAACAACTGGCAGAGATGAATTCAAAGCTGCACATTCCATTGTTAGCAGGTAAGAGAGAGGAGGGATTATGTTAATTCCAAATGATAGTTAAACTAAAGCTAGTCAAAGCACAGTATCAAATGATTTTAATATAAACTTTTTCATATAAAATCATATCTAGTATTTAGTAATATACTCAGTAAGCAAATCACCCAAATATTTTTTATTTATTTAGAGCAACTGTTTAGAAACTTCACATAGACTTCTGGTCAAGATGGCAGTGAGGTAAACATGGTACTCGCCTCTTTGCACATCACATCGAAATTACAATGAAACTATAGAAAACCCATCATTCAGGACTGCCAGAAATAGAGCTGAATGGAAGTCCTACAATTCTGAAATTAAAGAAGAAATCACATCGAAACTGGTAGGAGGGATGGAGACATAGCATGGTTAGGCCACACACCAATGTGTGGCAGACAAAAACTGGGAGGGATATCTTGGGAACGGAGTGGTCCCAGCTTCACATATGACTCCCTAGCCCAAGTTCCAGTGTTGTAAAAACCAGGGGGATTGAGGCTGTGGAAGACATTAACTTCTGGAGTCCCAGGCAGTTCCTCTTAAAGGGTCTACACACAGACTTACTCAGACTTACTACTTCTGAGCTCCAGTGCAAGGATGGTAACTTGACAGGCATTAGAGAAATATGGATAGGAACTGAAGTGTCTGGCATCAGGGTAAGAGCTGGGGAGCAGCTTTCTCCCAGGCAGAAGTGCTAGCAGAGGCCATTGTTCTATTTCTGAGCCTACAGAGCCACTGGCAAGTGCCAAAACTGAGACTCCATCAACCTGGCTACCACTGTTTGCCCTACACTGGTGATTCCCTGAGGCCCCACCCCACTCACCTATGGGGGCCCCCCAAACCTGTTTCCAGGGGCTTTTCAATACAAATGGCTTATCTTGGCTCATGCTTCAGATTTTCCCAAGTTCTCTCAAACAAGCAGCATCTGGCTTCAGTGAGCCCTATATCCCTTGCTAAGTAGACCCAGGACTGGCACTAGCAGCAGCTGACCTTGGTTCACAGGTTGGCCTCACCTGGATGTCTCCAAGCCCAGCACAAGTAGCAGCCATCTGCAAATCACTTTGTAGCTTACGCCGGGTGGCGCTGGACAGAACACAGGTGATGGCTGACCTTGGCCTCTACCTCCTGGGAAGCTTCAGAGCCAGCACATCAGTGAACAGTTTCAGATTACATTGAAGTACCACCACCTAACCGCCTCCACAAGCAACACACTCAAGGGGTGGACTCAGCAGACACCAGAGCCCTGCTGAAGTAAGTCCTGCTCTATGGAGTGGGTTCCTCGCACAGCTGATATTCCACAATGGCTGTAGGTTGGTGGTCAGTGGTCACAACCAGTCCTTGCAGCTGATCTACCTGAGTAAATACCTCCCCTTGACATGCCAATAGCAATCAAGGCTCAACTACAGAAAAAGTTTACATAACCCACATGGTAGATACACCTCGAGTACCCAGCTTAGATGTTAGGATAGGTTGTAACCACTGGATCCTACAACACCTACTACATTAGGCCACTTTACCAAGCCTGGAAGATATAGCAGCTCTACCTAATGCAGAGAAAAAGCACAAGCAGGCAGCCAAAATGAGGTGACAAAGAAACATGTCCAAATGAAAGAACAGAACAAAACTCCAGAAAAAGTACTAAACAAAATGAAGACAAGTGATCTACTAGATGCTGAGTCCAAAACACTGGTCATAAGGATACTCAAGGAACTTACCATAAAAAAGATCCAGTCAGAAATGGAAGATACACTAATTGATATAAAGAACAATTTATAGGGAATCAATAGTAGAGTGGATGAAGCTGAGAATCAAATCAGCAATTTGCAATATAAAGAAGGAAAAAAAACACTTAATCAGAACAGCAAGAAGTAAAAAGAATCCAAAAATTTGAGGATAGTGTAAGGAGCCTCTGGGACAACTTCAAGTATGCCAACATTCACATCATGGGGTGTTGGCAGGAGAGAGCGAGCCAGAAACTGGAAACCTGTTTGAAAAAAATGATGACAGAAGACTTCCCTGCTTGGTGAAAGAAATAGACATGCAAATCTAGGAATCACAGAAAATCCCAAGTGAGATGAACCTAAAGAGCCCACATCAAGGCACATCATAATTAAAAGGCCAAAGGTCAAGGACAAAGAGAATCTTAAAAGCAGCAAGAGAAAAACAGTTACCTACCTACAAGGGAGCTCCAGTAAGTCTGTCAGCTGATTTCTCAACAGAACTTTGCAGACTAGAAGGGACTGTCAAGAAATATTCAAAGTCATGAAAAGCAAGGACCTACAATAAAGATCACTCTACCCAGCAAAATTATCATTTAGAATTGAAGGGCAGATGAAGAGCTTCCCAGACAAAATGCTAAGGAGTTCATACCACCAAACCAGTATTATATGAAATTTTAGGGTCTTCTTTAAGAAGAAGATAAAAAATATGAACAATAAAATGGCAATAAATGCCTATCCACCAACAATTGAATCTAAAAAACAAAGTAAATAAACACAGCACAACAGCAAAACAGAAATAGACTCAGAGATACAGAGAATACTTTGAATCTTGCCAGATGGGGGAGGGGTGAGGGAATGGGCGAAAAGGGTGAAGGGAGTAAAAAGCACAAGTCAGTTGTAACAGGAAAGCCATGGGGATGTAAAGTACAGCACAGTGAATACGGTAGCCAAAGAACACGTGTGCATGACCCATGAACATGGGTAACAGTGTGGGAATTGCCTGAGGGAGAGGGAGGGCGCTGGGTAGAAGTGGGCAAAGAGCAAAAAATCGGGACAACTGTAACAGCATGCACAATATAATTTTAAAATAAAAAATAAAGTAACAAAAAAAAAAGAAATTTCACTGAAATAGGATGAATGAAAATGGCCCAAAGGCTAGTATCTATTAAAGGAGTCTGCTATTTCTGACTGCTCTTGGCTGAACTCTCCTTTTAAATATTATAATGAAATGCCACTGAGTCTAGTTTTGACTTGAAAAGTAATCTGGGGCACAGGTGCTAGATAAGTTCGGTGCAGCCATGACATTGTTTCTGCTAGCTTCCCCTCTGCCACACAAGCTCATGCACCTCCGTTACACAAACCCAACTCACATCAGTGCCCTCCACCTGGAAAATGAATTACCCACCCCCTCGGTGTCAGCCCTTCCTATTGTTTTCTCTTCTATCCCTCAGGGAGGTTTTCAACTCCCAAGACTGAGCTCAAGCTTCAATTAAGGGCTAACCTGAGAGGTTTCAGAACAACGCGTTAATTCCTCGGTCCCCGGCCTAGACCTGTGCTTTCCATCCTCCACTCCCAAATTACCAACATCAAAAATGAAAACAAAGATATCACCACTGAGCTAACATTAGAAGGAGAATAAGGGAACTGTGTAAACAACTTTAAGTTAATAAATTTGACAATGTAGACGAAACAGGCAAATTTCTTAGAAAAAAGCACAACTCTCTAAAACTGGTAGACTAAACCAACTAAATTGCCATGTATCTGTTAAAGAAGCTGAATTTGTAATTTTAAAACTTTCCACAAAAAAACACCCATATGACTTCACCAGTGAATTATACCAACATGAAGAAGAAATAATATCAACATTACTCACACTCTTTAACAAAATGGAGAAGGATATGCTTCTGAATTTGTTTTATGGAGCCAGCATAACTCAGACAGTGGAATCAATTAAGAACATTACAAGAAAAGAAAATGACAGATAGTATCCATCATGAACACAGATGCAAAAATCCTTAACAAAGTATTAGCAAACTGAATCCAACAATTCATTAAAAGGATGATACATTAAAGACAAATGATATCTTTTTTCCAGGAATGCAACGTTATTTCAACATTCCAGAATCTCCACATCCACAGATGAAAGAAGAAATAAAGCCACATGATCATCAAAAAAGATATAAGGAAAGTGACAAAATCCAACATCCATCCATAATAAAAAGTTCCCAGCAGGCTAGCAAATTGAAAGGCACTTCTCCAATCTGGTAAAAGGCATCTGTGAAAAACTACAGCCAGCATTATACATGATGATAAAGATACCAAACACACTCCTCCTACATCAGGAGCAAGGCAAGATGTCTGCTCTCCAACTTCTACTCAACATGGTACTGGTGGTCCTGACCAATGTAATCAGGCACGAAAAAGAAAGAGCAAAAGGACGGAGTTTTTCTTTTTTTTTTAAGAGAACAGTCCTTATTCACAGCTGATACAATGATAGGAAACCCAAAGAAATCTACAAAAAGATCTATGAAATTTAATAAGTTTAATAATTTAACAAAGCCTCTGGGTATAAAATCAACATATACAAAAAAACTGGATTTCTGTATCATTGCAACAACCTGAAAATGAAGTTAAATAAATTCTATTTACAATCACAGAAAAAAACTCAAATACCTAAAAATATATTTGACAAAAGACATCCTTAGTGAAAATTAGAAAATATTGTTGAGAGAAATTAAAGACCTGGAAAAGATGGAGAGAGACACCATGCTCCTGGACCAGAACAGGCGCTGGGAAACATTTTCTGTAAAGAGTCAGAGAGTAAATATTAAGTTCCTCGAATGGTATGGTCTCTGCCAGAATGACTCCTCCACTGTAGCATGAAAGCAGCCACAGGTAATACACAACAAATGAGCATGGCTGTGTACCAATAAACCATTATTTTCAAAAACAGGTCGGGGTCCAGATTTGACACGCAGTTTTCTGAGCTATGGATTAAAAGACAAAAATGTAAGGATATCAATTCTTCTTAAAATTATCTATAGATTCAATGCATTACAAAAAAAAATTCCAGTGGCTTTTTTTGTAGATTTTGACAGGCTGTGATTTTATATGGTAATGTAAAAGATCTAGAATAGCCAAGACAATCTTGAAAAACAAAAACAGAGGCATTTGCACCACCTGATTTTAAGACTTATTATAAAGATACGACAATCAAGCCAGCAGAGAATCAGGATAAGAATACATAAAGAGATCAGAGGAACAGAGTCTAGAAGTAGATCAACACGTATGGCCAACTGATTTTTGATAACGGAGATAAGATAACATAATAGGGAAAGAAGTTTTTTCAGCAAATGGTACTGGACAAATATTTATATTTAAAAAATGGAATCTTGGCCTATACCTCACATCCAAACCAAAAATTAACATGAGATAGATTAGTGACCTCAATGTATAAAGCTCCTCAAAGAAAACATTTGAGACTCTCTGTATAAACTGAGAAGCAATCAAAGATTTCTCAGAAAAGGTAAAGAAGTTCTAAGCATAAAAAATTAATAAACTAGGCTTCAAATTTAAAAATTTCTCATCAAAAGATACTTAAAAAATGAAAGGGTAAGACAAAACCTGGGAAAAATATTCAAGATTATATCTCATATCCATATTACATAGAAACCCCTACAACACAAACTCAATTTTAAGAAAAGATTTGTACAGATAGTATTCCAAAAACAAGGAAGGAATGGCCAATGAGCATATGAAATGACATTCAACATCACTAGTGTTCAGGGAAGTGAAAGTTAAAACCACAATGACATACCAGTACATGCCCACTAGAATAGCTAAAATTAAAAAAATAAATAAATAAAAGAGTACCACGACCAAATGTTGCAATGTGCTACAACTTTGTAAAACCATTTGGCAATTTAGGAAATGTAAATTTAACACATGACTTAGCAATTCCAATCCTATGTATATACCCTTAAGAAATGAAACCACAGATCTACAAAAAAAACTTGTACAGAATGTTTGCTACAGTTTTATTCATGACAGTAAAAACTTTAAAACATCACAAAAGCCCTTCAAAAGGAAAATGGTTAAACAAATACGGTATATCCATACGATATTATGCTACTCAGCAATAAAAAGCAAACACTACTAATCCATGGAATAACATGGATGAATCTCAAAAACAATTATACTCAGTGAAAGAACCTCAACACAAGAGTATACGTTGGCTGATTCCATTTTTATGAAATTCAAGAGTAAGCAAAACTCTGTTTAGGGCACAGAAATCAGAAAATAGTAGGAAGGGAAATAACTTGAATTTTTAGGGAGGTAGAAATGTGTATTTAGACTTTGGGTCAAGATGACAGCATAGGTAGAACACAGATCACTTCCTTGTACAACCACATCAAAATTACAACTAAAATATAAAACAACCATTACTCAGAACCATCAGAAATCGAATAGAATGCAACTCTGACAACTATGGAATTAAAGAAACGACATCCATCCAGACTGGTAGGAGGGGTGGTGATGCACAACAGTCTGGTCCCACAGCCATGTATGGTGGATAAAAATTTGGAATGGTTATCTTAGGAGTAAGAAATCCCAGCCCCACACCAGGCCCCTCAGCCCAGGGTCCCAGTGCCAGGAAGGTAAGTTCTCATAACTTCCAGCTGCAAAAACCAGCAGAGATTTGAGTCAGTAGAAGAAACTTCTGGAGTCCCAATAAGTTCCCTTAAAGAACCCCCACACCGACTTACTCAGACTCACTTAGTCTGAGCTCCAGCACCAGGGTAGCAGCTTGAAAGGCACCAGTGGCATACAGGGAGGAAATGAAGTGTCTGACATCAAGGTGGGAGTTGGGGGACAGCTTTCTACAAGACAGGCAGGCAGGCAGAGGCCATTGTCCCTTTTCTGAACCCACCCCCTCAGAGCTCGCAGATGGGTATCATATCTGACACTCCATCAAACTTGCTAACACTGTTTACCACACCCTGGAGTTCCCCTGAGACTCTATCCCAACTTATGACCCAACTCACTGGCTCACTCAGCTGTTAAAAGGGATTTTTCCATATGAATGGCTGGTCTTGGCTCATGCTTCACAACATCCTAAATCCTATCAAATAAGCAATAGCAAGCCTCAGTAAGCTCCCATCCCCCCACCTCTAGCTAAGTGGCCCCAGGCCAGGTGCTAGCCAAAGCCAGCTTAGATTCATAGCTTGGCTTTGCCTGGGAATCCCAAGTTCAGCACAAGTAGCAGCCATCTCAGATTGCTTTATAGTTCAGGCAGAGTGGCCCCAGGCAGAACACAGGTGGGGGCTGACCTTGGCCTGAACCATCCGGGAAAACCCAGAGTCTGTGTACCCACTGGACAGTGACAGACTATGTCAGAGCACCACCACCCTACCTCCACAGGGCTGATCCTCCACAGAGGGTGGAGGGTAGTGGTCAGTGGTACTGCCAGTCCTTAGAGCTGAATGGCTTGGGTAAATCCCTCCCACTGACCTACTAACAGCAATCAAGGCTCAATTATAACAGGAGGGTATACTCGGCCCACATGAAGGGCACACCTTGAGTACCCAGCTTGGGTGATAAGGGAGACTGTGAAGCTGGACCCTACTAGAAACCTACCACATTAGGCTAGGGTACCAAGACAGGGAGTCAGAGAAGCTCTACCTAACACATAGAAACAAATGCAGTGAGGCTGCCAAATGAGGGGACAAAGAAACATGACCCAAATGAAAGAACAGATCAAAACTTAAGGAAAAGAACTAAATAAAATGGAGATAGCAATCTATCAGATGCAGAGTTCAAAACACTGGTTATAAGGATGCTCAAGGAACTTAGTGAGGAACTCAACAGCATAAAAAAGATCCAGTCAGAAATGAATGTATTAATAAATACATTAATCAAAATAAAGGATAATCTACAGGGAAACAATAGCAGAATGGATTAAGCTGAAAATTAAATCAATGATTTGGAACATAATGAAGCAGAAAATGACCAATTAGGACAAGGAGGAGGAAAAAAAAAAGAATCCAAAAAAAACAAGGACAGTGTAAGCAGCTTTGGGACAACTTCAAGTGTTCCAATATTTGCATCATAGGAGTGCCAGAAGGAGGAGAGAAAGAGCAAGAAATTGAAACTCTACTTGAAAAAATAATGAAAGATAACTTTCCTAATTTGGTAAAGGAAACGGACATGCAAGTCCAGGAAGCAGAGAATCCCAAATGAGATGCAAAGAGGCCCACTCCAAGACACATCATAATTAAAATGCCAAAGGTAAAAGATAAAGAGAATCTTAAAAGCAGCAAGAGAAAAGCAGTCAGTTATCTACAGGGGAGTCCCTATCAGACTGTCAGCTGATTTCTCAAAAGAAACTTTGCAGGCTTGAAGGGATGGGCAAGAATATTCAAAGTCATGAAAAGCAGGGACCTACAGCCAAGATTTCTCTACCCAGCAAAGCTATCATTTAGAATCAAAGGGCAGATAGAGTTTCCCAGGCAAGAGAAAACTAAAGGAGTTCATCATTACCAAATCATTATTATATAAAATGTTAAAGGGATTATTTAAGGAAAAATCAGAAGCATGAACAATAAAATGGAAATCAATACCTATCTTTCAACAATTGAATCTAAAAAACAAGCTAAGCAAATAAGAACAGAGACAGAATCACAGATATGGAGAGCATTTAGAGATAGTTGCCAGGTGGGAGGGGGTTGTGGTGGAATGGGTGAAGAGGTGAGGAGATTAAGAAGTACAAATAGGTAGTTACAGAATAGCCATGGAGATATAAATCACAGTACAGTAAATGGAGTGCCAAAGAACATATATCCATGACCCATGGACATGAACAATGGTATAGGGATTTTCTGAGGTAGTGGGGGGTACTGGGTGCAAGGACTAAGGGGGAAAGATTAGGACAACTGTAATAGCATAATCAATAAATTATTATTTAAGAAAACAGAAATGTGTATATTTATTGGGTATTGGTTACACAATGTAGTCTTTTTCCAAAACTCAATGAAATACATTTAACATCTGTCCATATATTGTACTTCAATTAAAAAAAGATGCAATTTTCTATCTATTAAAAATACTACCATTTAATAAATGAGAAATACACACTATTTTTATTTACTGACAACTAAATTAAGCTATCTTTTAATTCAAAAGAAGAGCCAACAGAGATCATACCTTAGCAGCTGTATTTGGTTTCATACCACAGCGGTAGGTCTTTGCTATCTGTGGAGTAAGCTGGATTTCCTTGGTAAGTTGCCTCCATTTTCTACACTCAGGTTTCGTACATTGAACCTAGATGGAAAGTCACATGTCAAGGTCAATTAGTTGACTATTCTTGAGCCTGCGTTTCTCTCTTCCACTACTCACTTCACCATCTTTGCCACATGGTTTGACCATCCTTTTAGCACTTCTAAGTACTTTTTCTTTCCCTTGCATGACCACCACCCATATAATCCACTTTTACGCGTTAGCATAATTTGATTTAATAATAGCTCAGGCACCAGGAAGTACAAACAAGATCTAACTAGTTGTTAGAAAGGTTTTCCAGCTCTAACCTAAGGAAACAGTCAGAGTTCAATTTAGTTACAATTAGTAATAAACTACGCATACTAAATGTAATGTGGGTCCTGGAGAGAATCCTGGAACAGCAAAAAGACACTATTTAAAAAAAACTGATGATATCCAAATGAAGTCTGTACTGTAGTTATTAGCACTGCATTAATATTAATCTCTTAGTTTGACAAATTATCATGGTGTTTTAGATAACATTATAATAACCTGGGTAAAGGATATGTGGGAACTTTCTGTATTATTCTTGCAACTCTTCTGTAAATTTACAATTATTCCAAAAAAGTTTATTTTTTAAGAAAGCATGCTGATACCCATATGAGAAAGAATCAAGTTGGTCCTTTTTTCACATATATCCAAAAATCAACCCAAAATGGATCAAATACTATAACATAAAAACTAAAATGATAGACACTCTAGAAAAAAATAGGAGTCAATTTTCGTGACCTCATATTTCAAACGGACTGTTAGATATGATGCCAAAAACAGATGCAACAAAAGAAAAAAATAGATAAACTGAACTGTAAAATTAAAAACTTTTGTGCATAAAAGGATACTATCAATAAAGTGAAAAGACAACCTATAGGAGAAAATATTTATCCAATAAGAGTTTAGTATCTAGAATATATGTATCTACAATACCTTACAACTCAAAAACAAAAGACAATCCAATTTAAAAACGGGGAAAGCCTTGAACAGATATTTCTCCAAAGAAGATACATAAATGGCCAATGGGCACAAAGATGCATCAGTCATTAGGGAAATGTAAATCAAAGCCACAATGATATACCATTTCAGGCCCACTAGGACAGCTAGATAAAAAACGGGGAGGGGGAAAATAAATTGGTGAGGATGTAGAGAAATTTAAACCCTTATACATTGCTGGTGGGAATGAAAGATGCCACAACTGTTGCTAAGAAAAACAGTTTGGTAGTCCCTCAAAAAGTTAAACATAGACTGTGACCCAACAATTTTATTTCTAGATACATATGGAAAAGAATTGAAAACAGGTGCTCAAATAAATATCTGTACACGAATGTTCATAGAAGCACTATTTGCAATAACTGAAAAGTGGAAGCAACCCAACTGTCTATGAACAGATGACTGGATACATTAAATTTGGCAAATCCACATATTTGATCATTATTTACCCATAAAAAGGAATGAAGAACTAATATATGCTATGCCACAGATGAACCTCAGGAACATTATGCTAAGACAGTCACGGAAAGTCACACACACAATTGGGACTTCTGGCCAAGATGGAGGCATAGGTAGACTCACTGTGCCTCCTCACACAACCAAAAGAAGGACGACAATTTAAAAACAAAAAACAACCAGAACTGACAGAAAACCAAATTGTATGGAAGTCCAACAACCGAGGAGTTAAAGAAGAAACATCTATCCAGACCGGTAGGAGGGGTGGAGACGGGCAGCCGGAGCAGAGAGGACTCGAGGCCAAGGCGATGGCTGGAGGACCGAGGTGAGCAAGGCAGCTGGCTGGTGGACCCAGCGAAGCGTGGATTGTGGAATGGGGCAGGCAAGGTTGCAGCTGGCCAGCAAGGTGGCAGCTAACACACCAGCAAGGTGGCGGAGGGTGGAGGAGCAGGCGGTCCCACATTCATGTGCAGATAAACCGGAAGGAACACCCATGGAGCGAGACAGACCACCCAACCCAGGGCTCCAGCGCCGGGGGAATGGGGCGGGGATAAAACCTGAAACCACTGATTGAAAATACCTGTGGGGGTTGAGGTGGCAGGTGGCAGCAGAAGAAACTCCCAGCCTCACAGGTGAGTTTGTTGGAGAGACCCACAGGGTCCTAGCACCTACACAAGCCCACCCACCCGGGAATCAGCACCAGAAGGGCCCACTTTGCTTGTGGGTAACATGGGAGGTGACTGAAATCCACCAGAGAGCAGAGCAAGCGCCATTATTCCCTCTTGACCCCTTCCCCACATACAGCATCACAACCTAGTGACGTGGGTTGCCCCACCCTGGTGAACACCTAAGGCTCTGTCCCTTATATGTAGCAGGTGTGCTGAGGCAAAAAGAAAAAAAAAAAAAAGAAAAAAAAAAGACCCAAATGAAAGAACAGATCAAAGCTCCAAAAAAAAATACAACTAAGGGACTGAGAGATAGCCAACCTATCAGATGCATAGTTCAAAGCACTGGTGATCAGGATGCTCACAGGATTGGTTGAATTTGGTTGCAAATTAGATGAAAAAATGAAGGTGATGCTAAGTGAAATAAAGGAAAGTGTACAGGGAACCAATAGTGATGGGAAGGAAACTGGGACTTAAAGCAACGGTGTGGACCAGAAGGAAGGAAGAAAGAAACATTCAACCAAAAAAGAATGAACAAAAATTTTAAAAAATGAGGAGAGGCTTAGGAACCTCCAGGACATCTTTAAATATTCCAACATCTAAATTATAGGGGTGCCAGAAGGAGAACAACAGCAAGAAATTAAAAACTTATTTAAAAAAATAATGGAGAACTTCCCCAATCTGGCAAAGGAAATAGACTTCCAGGAAGTCCAGGAAGCCCAGAGAGTCCCAAAGAAGTTGGACCCAAGGAGGAACACACCAAGATATATCATAATTATATTAGCCAAGATTAAAGAGAAGGAGAGAATCTTAGAAGCAACAAGAGAAAAGAAGACAATTACCTACAAAGGAGTTCCCATAAGACTGTCAGCTGATTTCTCAAAAAAAGACCTTACAGGCAAGAAGGGGCTAGAAAGAGGTATTCCAAGTCATGAAAGGCAAGGACCTACATCCCAGATTGCTCTATCCAGCAAAGCTTTCATTTAGAATGGAAGGGCAGATCAAGTGCTTCTCAGATAAGGTCAAGTTAAAGGAGTTCATCATCACCAAGCCCTTATTATATGAAATGTTAAAGGGACTTAACTAAGAAAAAGAAGATAAAAAAACATGTATAGTAAAATGATAGCAAACTCACAGTTACTAACAACCATACCTAAAACAAAAACAAAAGCAAACTAAGCAAACAACTAGAACAGGAACAGAACCACAGAAATGGAGATCACATGGAGGGTTAGCACCAGGGGAGTGGGAGGAGGAGAGAGGCGGAAAAGGTACAGAGAACACGTAGCATAAATGGTAGGTAGAAAATAGACAGGGGAGGTTAAGAATAGTATAGCAAATGTAGAAGCCAAAGAACTTGTAAGTGTGACCCATGGACATGCACTGAAGGTGGGGAATGTGGGTGGAAGGGGGTGTGCAGGGCAGAGGGGAATAAAGGGGGAGAGATGGGACAGCTGTAATAGCATAATCAATAAAATATATTTAGAAAAATAAAAAAATACAACTGGCCAATAAAAAAGTCACATACTTTATGATTCCTTTACATAAAACATCCGAAATAGATAAATTCATAAAGACAGAAATCAGATTAATGGTTCCCAGGGACTGGGGGAGAGAAAAATGAGAGGGGGCTGCTTAATGGGCAAGGTTTACTCTGTGTGATGACAATGCTTTGGAATTAGACAGAGGTGGTGCTCACACAACACTGTCAATGTACTAAGTGCCAATGAATTGCATATTTTAAAATGATAATTTTATATCAGGTAAGTTTCACTTCAATAAAAAATTTTATGTATGCAAGAGAAGCTCAAATTTAGCAAATCATTTATTAAATATAAGGATATTTATCTAATATAGGTAACACTACAATTTATTTTCAAAGAACGGCTAAATGGAAAAATAATATAAAGTTAAATGAATGAAAAAGCTAAAAGTTTAACAAAAATTACATTCAAAGTATAATGTTAAATCTTACTAGGATATGTATATGAAGCAAAAAATTGTGTTTACAGATACACTTAAAAATTAATAGAAGAAAAGAATGATATGGAAGCTTAGCAACGGCTATCACCGGCGTGCGGGGAGTCTTTAGTTTCTTCTTTAACTATGTCTGAATTTCCTACAGAAATAAAAAATGTGATTTGCTTTAATAGACATAGAACAATAAATGCAACAAAAGAAAAATTTCCTAAAAATCGGTATTTTCACCCATTCTTCTTGCCTTACAGAAAATAAAGCATTATCCTTTTTACCCAGTACGGGAGCTGCTGGTCTGCCATGAAAGCTTTGGGACTAGGTTCAGTTTTTCCATTGCTAGTCCATATTTTTTTCCAAGTAGTATATTTGTCATATCCATCTTTATGGCTGAAAAAGAATAAAATAAATATATCAGGCTATAAGTTAACTGGGTTTTGAAAACAGGTGGCAGGTTAGAAAATTTTATATAAAAGGATTTAACTAGCCACATCATAAGGAGGAGGAAGTTATTATGATATCCATAAAAGAGGCTGTCAGGAAGGGTGCATCCCTATCAGTTCTTTCTTCAATCCTCACCCGAGGATATGAGTTTTATTGATTTTAGATAGGTAGGGGGAGAGAGAAATATCAATGTGAGAGAGAAACATCAATCCGTTGCCTCCTGTACACACCCCAGTCAGTGATCAAACCCGCAACCTAGGTATGTGTCCTGACCAGGAATCAAATACGCAACCTTTTGGTGTAGTTCCAACCGACAGAGCCACCTGGCCAGGGCTCGTATCAGTTTTAATTATCTAAAACTGTTAGGAAGGGACAGCTGCTATTGGTTCAAGCTCCTTCCAGTTGTCAGCATCTTCCCCCAAATCTTGGCATTCATTCCCCTATGTACTGTCACAGAATAGTAAAGCAGCTCCTAGAGTTATTAGAGCTTGCAACTAAAGAGAACTGTCTCACAGTAGATGTTTTTGAACCCTGAGTGCACACATACAAGCATGCACACACACAAACTACAGCATGGTCTGGCACAGTTGTAGCTGACAGGCATGGCTGCAACAGTGGCATAATTCAGTAAGGCTGTGGGCTCAGGTTTAACCATCTGACCCCATCCACTGCCCCCACCCCAGCCCCCTCCAGTATGAAAACCTCCAACAATCAGACAACAGACCTTCTGTAGTAATGGTCAAAGCATTCGTTACAGAAATGCTCCCCACAGGAGAGGTGATACCAGCGGGAGGTGTAGCCATTCTTGGCACATCTGAAAATAGCAGAAACATGTAGCTTTGGTAATAAATAACAGTTCTCACTTTTTTTTAGTTTGACTCCTTTATTTTACCAAAAATAAAAACAATAAAGTCTTCCCTCTGTTTCACAAAAATAAATTCCCCCCTTCCCTCCCCACCCCCTTTGTTAAAAAAAAACACAAAAAAACAAAACACTAAAAAAACATGTGTCGAGCACCTCCTATGAGCTCATGTTGCATTCTCTCCATTTAGAATCCTAACAACCAGAAGCTAATAACAGGCAGGGGAAGTGGAATGGATGATAGGTGACAGCACATGGTTAAGGACCCAGGGACTTAGAGCAAAGGACCTAACCTAGCTGGTTGCACATCAAAGGGTGTGAGGTCTAGCAGTTTTATCAAGATTCCCTCAAGCCATGATACGGTCTCTAGTGACATGAAACAAGGGGTGTCACTGTGCTTGCTGGAGGATGCACATGGGTGAAGGAGAGAAGTGTGGTTCTAGTAACAACATCTGGCCCAATACTGAATAGTAAATGAATCTGGCCAACTGGAATCTGACCCTTTAGCAGGCAATCTGGCAAATATAAGCTCTCAAACAGCCAATAATGTAGTAAAAGAATGAACTCTAATGCCACAATGAACACTAACACCACTACGCTTCATGATTTAAAAAAAAATGGGATTTGTGTTCCAGGTTTTACTGAATCTTAAGCCTT